>NC_092613.1:397500-5197500 GCF_047663525.1 Anas platyrhynchos | reverse complement strand
AGCAGAGGGATGGAGGGGACACCAGGAGGTCCCTTTGGTGCAGCCAAAGGTCCTTTTGGCGACCCAAAGAGCTCGTGGGCCACCTCTGCCATGCGCTGCTGCTCCGGATCGGCTCACCCAGCTCGGACCCGTCCCCCGGCTCCATTTGGTATAACGAGGCAGTCGGCTCCATGAGGAATGCAGTGACTTTTCGTTTGGGTTTGTAGCACTGCCCCTGTGAATGCATACCTCATCATATCTCTCTCTGATCAGGCTCTTTCTGCTTCTCTCTGTTTTATTCCCATTCTTTCTTCTCCTTTTCACCTGGTCTATCCACATGGACCATGAAGGTCTCTTGAAAGGTAGGACCACGTGCTGCCAGAAATCCGGCACATTTAGCTTTTTTTTTTTTTTTTCTTTTGTTTTTTTTTTTTCCTTACTCCTTTTTGCAATTTGTTTCTTTCACAGCTGAAACTCTCCCTTCCCCTCCCTACCCCCATATACCCGCTTCCACCTAACACATTAAACAAGCCCTTCCCCCCCTCCCACCTCCTGCTGGGCTCGGGGGTACCCCCGTGCCCCACCAGCTGCATTTTGCTCCGAGATGCTCCAGGGCACCCCCGAGCACCAGCCAGGCCCCCCCTCGGGCCGGTCCCTCCACGTGCAGTGGGACCTGGGGATGGTGGCAAGGGACACGAGTGAAAATGCTGGCTCCTAACCGCCCAGCACGCTCTGCCTCAGCCCTAAAAATCCTCCCCCTGGCTCCAGCCTCCCATCCCAATGATTTATGGCACTCAGGATGACGTTTCCCAAATGGTCACGAGCTGGGTGCTCTGGTCCTCTAATGCGCCCATCAGCAAACCCCACAGAAATCCATGTTAACAGGGTTATGTCGCATCACTGTGCTGATGAGGATCTGCTTCGCCCTCCTAATGCACTAACAGGATGAGCGGTGCTGGAGAGAGGTAAAACCAGGGGCAGGTACGGGAAATGCAGTGCCGGGCTGTCTGGCACTGCAGAGCCCCCATTAGGGAAAAAAAAACCTGGTTCTAGCTCCAGTTTCGACTGAACCCACCCCAAATCTTGGGAAAGGATGGTTTAAATGAAGGGGTCTGGGTTTTGCCACTCTCTGCTTGACATTAATTGGACTTTCTAACCACCAGTCCTGCTTGCAGACTGAATTCTCCCCCCTCCCGCCCTCCAGAAGGAGCCGCTTACAAAGCTAACGAGTTATTATTTATTGCGATGCCAAGTTAACACGAGGTCTCCGATACTGGGTTTGTATCACGGCTTCATTTCCAAAGTGCTGATGTAAGGAAACGCGGTACGAAGCTGCAGGCTGTGCTGTGGGACACCGAATTCCTCTCCCACTGTAGAGCTGCTGCCAGTAAGGGAATGGCAAGGGAGAGATGTTAACGCCTTCCCCGGGCTGCTCCCGTGGCTGAAGAGCTTTTTGCTCCTCGGCCCCGGCTGCGTGTTAGCCGTGCCTCCATCAGACAGACCTTGGTGTGGTGAGTCCCAAGGGGTGAGATCCAAGGGGCGAGTCCTGAGATGCTCTTTTAATGAAAAATAGCCCCGAACTCAAGAGGCTACAGGAGACTTGTTTTTTTTTTTTCTCAAAAAGCAAACAAACAGGAGGCTGAATTACTTTTGTGATTGATGACTCTGCTAATACGGCGCTGAAATAATAGAATTTTTTGACCACTTTTGAGAAAAGCAAAGAGCAGGGTAGAGTGCCACACCGGGAGGCGAGCCTGCCGAGACCAGGACTAAAACAAAATGAAATACACAAAGAGACAGGAACGGTGGGGAGGAAAAAGCATTTAAGATACCTAAGTGATCTCTTTAGGTGTACTACACAATTTGCATGCTGAACAAGCTCAGACATGAACTAATGACTAATTGATATGAAAATTAATTTTTATACAAAGCAACCCACTCATCCCTGATGCAATCTTTATTTATGAGGTACCAGTCCTTGCCCTCTGGAGAGAAAACAGCTTTTCCCCAATTTTTTGCTAAAAGGTTTCTTTAAAAGGTTGCTTTTTCCTGCGGGTCAGACTATTTATTTTTCAGTGACCTGGCTTAATCTTTCTAAGTGAAAAAGAGAACAGGGTAAAGAATTGAGCAAACAAGCTCAGATGCTCTGAAGTAAGCCTGGAAAGGTAAATTCCCACGAGTTTTGGACGCTGCACAGAACTTGGCATCCCGTGCGTGCCCCCTCGCAGTGCTTTGAGAGTTCTCCCCGTTGCATGGAGCTACCTAAACTGCAGAGCGGGGTTGTGCAGGGAAGGCTGGGAGCGAAGCTCACTAAACTGAGGTTACCCCAAGGTCGGCTAAAATGCTAGGAGAAAGAAAGAAAATCAGCGATGACAAGGGAAGGGTATTTACAACACGCACCCAGTTGGGCTGAGCTGAGCAACCGATGTCATCTGGGCATAAAAAATTGATTTTTAAAAGGAAAAAAGGCGTGGAGGGTGGGCTCGCACAGCACCAAAAGGCAGCTGTGGGGTTTGGTCAGCGAGGTGGCTGTGTCCTGTCCCCACCACCCGGGGTGTTTGGAGGCGCCCACCTTCCTCCTTCCCCCCGCTCAGCACAGCCGCGCGCTGGGTGTAGGTGTGAATATCCAGCCCTTGGCTTGTGGCCACCTCCCTTGCGAGCCCCGTTCTCAATCCTCGCTGTGTCTGTCTGTCTGTCTTGTGCCACCAGCGACGAAGACAACAAGCCCCTGCCCAACAGCCAGACGTCCCTGGACGGCACGATAAAGCAGCAGGAGAGCGACGACAGCTTGGTGGACTACGGCGAGGGGGGCGAGGGGCAGTTCAACGAGGACGGCTCCTTCATCGGGCAGTACACGGTGAAGAAGGACAAGGAGGAGACGGAAGGCAACGAGAGCTCGGAAGCCACGTCCCCAGTCAATGCTATCTACTCGCTGGCATAGCGCAAGGACACTGGCACCACGAACAGCCCGAGGGGTTTGTAGTGGGCGGGGGGTTCACCAACAGCCGCCGCCGCCGCTACCTCCGACACAACCGTGTGAACAGCCGAGGACAGTAAAAAAAAAAAAAAAAAAAAAAAAAAAAAAGGAAAAAAAATAAGAAAAAAAATAGAAAACAAAAAATAATCCAAGCAAACAGGCAGACCAGGTGGCTGCCAACGCCATCTTATCCTTCGCAAACAAGCAAATGGCAAGGACTCCCGAGGCGCGGACGGGCTGGAGCTGGAATCGGAGCTGGAGGAGGCGCGGGGTGTGGGGTGCAGGAGCAGGGCGCAGCCGGCTCCCCCAGGTCCTTTTTGTTCTTTCAGGAGGGAGCAAAAATTCTGTTTTAATATTTATAGGAAGGTTCCAAATAACCGGGAAAAAAAAAGGAATTTGGGGGAGGGAAGAGGGCTGAGTAGAGCACCGAGAGTGTCATGAAGGCATGAAAGAAAAGGAGAGCGGTCGATATTTGGGCACCACCCCCACGGCACGGTACTGCGGTGATGTCCATCCTCACGCAGCACCTTGCCCAGAGCCTCTCCCGAGCCTCCCTCCTGAAAGACCGAGCAGCACCTCGACTGGGAACCCGCTGGGACCGCGCCGTACCTCGTGTGGGTGCTGAGCCTCCGTGTCCGTGTCCCCTGGGGGCCACCCACCACCTCTGGGTGGCTCGGGGGAGTCCCTGGAGGACGAGGAGCTGCGGATGAGCCGGGGGGGGTTGCTGGAGGATGGCCGGGTGCCGCTCGCCTGCCGAGCCCGGGTGAGGCTCGCTCGCCAGGGTAACAGCACCGCTTGGCTGGGGAACCACAGGCAAACCATTTCCTTTTAGTCTTTGCTTTGTGAGAAGCTGGGGGAAAAGCGCCCCCCAGACCATGCCTGCTTTCTTTTAAAGGCGACTCCATAAACCTTATGTAGCAAAGAGGGAGTGGAAGCAGGACCGGTATTAACAAAGGACGAGGGGACCAGAAATTGCTTATTTATGAAAAAAAAAAATAAAAATCAGGACAAATGACCACAAACACACACACACAGCCCCAACCACCCGGTCAGGCCGAGAAGCACCCGCGGGGACCGGGTGGCAGATCCCTGCCATCGCCCTGCGCTGCAGCTCCGGAGCCCGGTGGGGACACGGCCACGCGTCCCTCGGGGACAGCACCGAGCTCCTCGTCCCCCCCAGCAGCAGGGGATGCTCCAGGCCGTGTGTTCCCAGCCCAGCCCTCCTCCTCCCGTCTTACAGTGGCCTTTCCCCCCCCCCTCGATCAATCAG
The DNA here is from genome assembly GCF_047663525.1 of Anas platyrhynchos. Taxonomy (NCBI): domain Eukaryota; kingdom Metazoa; phylum Chordata; class Aves; order Anseriformes; family Anatidae; genus Anas; species Anas platyrhynchos. The sequence goes on along the minus strand of NC_092613.1, from coordinate 5,193,274 downwards.
CCTGAGAGACGCTTCCATGCGCGCGGACCCCGCCTCCGCTCCGTTATTTTTACATATCAAGAAAACGCAATTTAGGTCCAACCCGTTAGCACGCCGCAACCCAAGCGTCTCGGGTAGGAGTGCTCCTTCACATGCCTTACACAGCTTCGAACTTCCCGGGAAGTTTTAACGAACTGATCCTAACCCCCCCACACACACACCGCTTCCGCGCCCCTAAGGCGGCGGGCGACCCGCCGGCCCCGTAGGAGTAGGACACTGGGAGCCGTCCCAGCGGAGACCGCATGGATCCTTGTAGAGGGTAGAGTTTTCTAACAGCCAGCACGTAGTGGCCAACGCCGTGTGTATCCTCCCACTTCCTGCACTTTCGAAACCAAAGGTACCTTCGCGGAGAGAGATCGGATTTCTTCGGACCATTTCACGGACGTCGAATGATGTTAGGATGGATTTTTCTTTCGTTTCTTTCCTACGGAGGAGGGTTTTGTTCAGCTTAATGGATTAAATGCAATAGGATTAAAGCAATTATTCTTTTAGCTTGCAAGCTGGTTTGCTACGAAGACGTATTGCTAACGAGAATAATTCTACTAATATGGATTGCTCACTTGTACTTTGCCACCTTCTTGAAGCTGCTAACGGCACAACGACCCTGCGCTTCGGGGAAGGGAGCCTGGGCCGGGGCAGCACCATGCAGAGAGAACGGGAGAGAGCTGGAAGGGAAGGGAGCAGCAGGCGAGGTGGGTGCACCACCTAAAAAGGGAGGCAGAGACCCTGTAGCCGGGGTGCTGCTGCCCTGGGGCTGCTCAGGAGCCATCCACCAGGGTTGATGCGATCCCATCCCCACCGCTGCTGCCGATGCGCTTTAAGGCGTGCGTCCCCCAGCCCACCCAGCAGTCGCCTTCAGTTTTTAAGCAAATGCATTCAGCTCGATGTAACGCGGCTCTCGGTCACGGGAATCGCCAACGTGACAGCCCACGGCTGTCCTGACAGCGGCGCTGAGTTTGCATAACGTGGAGAGAGCAACCTGCAGCCTTCGCCACCCAGCAGCGGGCTCCGGGCGCAGAAATTCTCCCTGCTTTGTCTCTCTGCTTAGCAGACCGGCTGCTCACGGGGACCAGGAATCTCTCGGCTACCACACAACATCTCCAACCCTCGAGGAAGCTGATCAGGCACCCCTGGAAGCAGGGTGGTCTGTGCCGTGTGTCTGTGTTATGTGCCATCTGTACTAAAGCCTCCGTTTGTGTCCTGCCCTTAACCACAGCTTTACTCAGCAAACCTCTCCGGGTCCTGTTGGAAGCAGAGCAGTGCCCACCATGCGGCTTTTCCATGCGTGCCCAGCACACCACGGCCTTGGCGGGCAGGAAAGGAGCTGGGCTCGACCTGACCAAGCCCCAGAAAGCTCTTACAGAAACACCAACGGGCTCTGAGCATTGCCTTGCTTGTGAGCACGCAGGCAAGGAAGGCGTTGCCTGCAGAGGGCCCGTGAATTACTTATGGGCTCGTATTGGCTGCATGTAAAATTACATAAAAATTGTAAGATATAATGATTTTTTAACTATATTTCATTGCAACTTCCCCTAAAGTTTCAGCAGAGATCAGCAGGGAGGTGCAGGAGGGCTCAGACTCCCCTGCAATGTCCATTGAGGGGTCCCTGTCCCTCGCCAGGACCCGCACAGCTGCTCCAGAGCAGGGCACGCTCTGACCTCTTCTGCAAAAGATGTGTCTTCATTAAGGAGCTGAATTAGGAGCAAACACTTAAAAATTTAAAAATATAGAGAGGTGAGCCGGACCCAAATCAAAGCGCTCTTAGAAGCTGGAGAAAAGTAATTTGGGTCCAACTCCAACCTAGCAAATTTGAGCCTGTTTCTAGAAGAGCCTGAGCCCAAACCTCAGCCGTGCCATGGATTTGGAGACCGGCTCTGCTGGGAGCATCCAGGCACGGCCCCCCCGAAATGCAGCACGTGGCTTCGTGACGTCCTTCGTGCGCATGGCCAGCTGGCACCGACCACAGGGGCACGAGCACGAGACAGCAGAGAGCAGTTGCTGCTTTGCTGTGGTCTTTAGGCTGCTCCTGTCCCCTCTGGAGTGACGTCGCAGTGAGACAGAGAAGCTGCGGGAACCACCACGATTCGGTACGAGCCCCCCAAAACCCTGCTCACGGAAACACCCAAAGCCCACCCCGTCTGCAAGCCAGGTCCCAGCACCCCCATACTCACAGCCCCTGTCCAGTGCTGCCTTCTTGCAGAGGAAAGCGCAAGCCCACGCAGAGCGGCCACTTCTGCCCCTGGAGATGGATCCGGCCACGGGGAGCTGCTTTAAGCCTCCGGGTGAGAGGCAGCCTCCTGCTATGGGGCCGGGGCGAGGGGACCACCAGGCAGCAGCACCACTCAGCTGCCCCATCCATCCCCTGCCTGCCTCATCCATCCCATCCTGTCCTATCCCATCCGTCCCATCCCCATCCCATCCATCCCATCCCCTCCATCCCGTCCTATCCCATCCTGTCCATCCCATCCCATCCCCTCCATCCCATCCCGTCCCGTCCCATCCCGTCCCATCCCTTTCCAGCAGCTGCCTCCCCTTGGTGCAGGTCCCCAGCGTAACGTCGCCGTGCCAGGCTTAATCGTGTACTAGCAGCAAACGGTTTCAGTTAAGCAATAAAAAATAAACCAACCTTGTAAACATCACAAATAATAATAAAAAAACCCCACCCACCTTCTATTTCTTGCACTACGACCTGTTTTATTGAGGGAAATAACTGCTTTTCTGGTCCTAACAGAGCACCCGCTGCGTCAGTAGCTCCCCCTGCCCAGCACCACCCGTCTCTCCGTGTCCTTCGCCAGTGGGCATCGGGCTCTGGTTGTCCAACGCAGTCTAACCCCGTGTCAGACACACCACAAACCTCTTCCTTTGCGGCTCAGAGTTCTCCATGTTTGTTTCTTCTGCTCACACCACAAAGAAAAATACTGGGCTGTTTTGTTTTTCTTTCGTTTGTAAATATCTCTCCATCCGTCCTCTCTGTAAAACCACCTGGTTGGTCTCAAGTATTCTATGTATTTATTTGCCTTTTTTTTTTTTTTAAAGCAAAAAAACACCCAAACACCTTTGTGTTAACCCACTCGTCCCAATGAGAAATGTGTATCTGAAGCTGTAAAATTAACACTTTACAGCCAGAAGATTTATGGACTCCAGAAAAAAAGTGTTTAATATAAGGACTTATAAACTGACTGCATGAGAGGTGAAAGAAGGCCAAAATACTCAGATATCATTTTTTTGAATCACTGTAAAAAGAAAAGACTGGATTTTTTTGTATAGAGAACACTAAACATATAATAAAACATTGTTCAAAACTCACGCTAAGCCTGCGCTTCGTGTCCAGCAGCTTCCAGCCCCAGGCAGCCGGTGGCACCGCGCTGTCCCCCCGGTGTCACCACCCAGCTTGGCCCCATCCATGCCCCCAGCCCTTCCCCAGAAGCCCAACCAGAGCCCTGAAATTGTGGTGGGACTCTGTAGGTTGCAAGTTGGACTCAATGACCTTGAAGGTCTTTTCCAGCCTAAATGTTTTTACGACTGTCTGAAAGGGGAGGTGGTGGCACAACGGGGCTGGTGGCCCCAGCCCGAAGCACCCCACGTCCTTCCCACGTCTCGGTGGCCCAGCTGGGGAAAATGAGACCGAGCAGTTTGAAAACCTCAGCGTACAGCTCTGCCTCCCTCCCAGTGCTGACCACAGCACGAACACCCTCAAGCAGTCCAGAGAAGCTGGAGCAGGGAGCCCCCACAGCCCAGCAAACATATGGGGGAGCATCAGGGTTTAACTCAAGCCCCCCCAGACCCGGCAGCTCCTGGCAGAGGAGCTCTGTCCCTCCCCAGGGCCATTCCTGCACTTCCCAGCCTTCCCCACCTGCCCCTGAGGCTCCGGAGTGCTCTTAGCAGCAGCTCCCTCGTGCAAAGCCTTGCCGAGAATGGGCTGAAGGAAGGGGGAAACGCAAGGCTATTTCACTAATGAAGATGTAATTGCTGCGGTCCTCGCTAATAGGATGAGAGTATTAATGCTTCCTGCTCCAGAGCTGCAGCACAGGCTTTATCCCCCCCTGCCCACCCCCTGAGGAAGAAAAGGACCCCTGCAGGTCCAGGAGAGCTCCCCAGCACTTACTGGGGCAGTGGAGGCTCCAGACGTCCTCAGTCCCCACCCTAAAACCCTTTGGGATGTGAAAGGACAAAGCAGGAGTCGCACTTAGCCTTGATGCAGAAATTCACACCAGCTGGATCCCAGAGATCCCTTAAAACCTTCGGGGATCCCCGAAATCCCATAAAACCTTTGTCCTATGTCCAAAGCAACAGGAACCGAGGGCTGAGCCTCCAAGTCCCGTGCAGGCGGAGAGCTCTGGGGCCTCACAGGAGGGTGTCGGGTGGTGGCACAGCCAAACGGGGCTTTAAAAACATCCCCAAGCGACACCAGGACTCAGCCCAACACGGCCTCCCTGGCAACCTGGATTAGCAGCTGCCAAAAAATAACCGACCTGATTTTGATTTCAGCTCCAGCCATCCTGCAGCACCCACACCCCGGTGTCTCCTGTCCCAGCAGAGGCACTGACCTTGCGGCCACCATCTCTGCTGTCCATGGGCACCCGCTGCTGCTCCACCAACTCACAACAAAACCCCTCTGAACCAGGGGGGCTCAGCCAGGAGGACCCTAAATAAAACCTAAATCCCCTCGTTTTCCCACCCTGCTCACTCCCTGATAGATGCTGCCCATTCCCATCTCTCACGTTGGAAAAAAAAAACAATTTTATTGCCCTGAAGTGAGTGACATGGGACCCATCCTCATCCTCACGATCGATGCAGGGAGAGACCCGCACGCATTAGTGCTCGGCCCTTTTTATGGCATTTAACAACACCCACCTCTCCCCTGACCTCTGCCTGCCCGCTGGGGCAGCAGGGCCTGGATCGATGCTGTCAGCCTGCCCCGATTGCCCTCGGAGGGGACAGCTCCAGCTCCACCCTTCCCCATCACTGTAGCTAAGAGGCATCCTCCATCAGCTCTGGAAATATTCCAGGGAGCCCTTACGGAGCTGTTTCCCCCCCCAGCTGCCATCGCTGTGGTCTCGGTGTCTGTCTGCATCAGGACAAACACACGAGGGGCAGTGATGCCCTGGTAAGAAGCAGAGAAACCCCTGGGGAGCTGCGAGAGCAGAGAGGCAAAAGAGGGGAGGAGAGGATCAGAGGAGAGCAGCAGGACCCCCCCCTCTCCTCCGCCCTCCATCCATGGGCAGGGGCACTTCACCTCCCTTGGGTTCCCTCCGCTCAGTGCCTCCACCAGTCCTGCTGGGCAGGCAGCAACGTGCAGGATCTCACCCCGTTCTTCTTTTCAGTCCACCAAAAGTGAGTGGAAAAACGATGTGTGCCATGCAGGGAGGGCTGGGAGCCCACTGGCACGTTCACGCACACACCTCCGCCAGGCGCTGGTGCCCAGCACGGAGCACCGGCCACCCCAGCAAGGGCTGCAGAAGGTTGCCGTGCCCAGTTTCTGCTGGTCTCACCCCAAAACAGCAGCTGAGAGCAGAGGAGGGAGCACAGGGCGAGGGAAGGACAGGGCGAACCATCGGGCGTCCTCCCCGCCGTGCGCCCCGGCGCGCTCCCTCCTGTGCCCGTCTGGCTGGAGGAGCCCGGACCGCTGGAGCTTTGCCAATCAATAGAGATACTAATGCCTTAATTACTCCTCCGTAATTGCAGCCCATTAACCTGTGGACAGCCCGGTGCCCATTGATCTCCTTCCGTCATTAGCAGGGCTGTGCCGGGGCCGGCAGGGAGGGAAGGCTCGGGGCGGCCGTGCCACCTCCCCACCGCTCTGCTCCCGCTTCGCCCCAATGCGATCGGAACCGGCTCCTTCTCCCCGACCTCAGCGCCCGCAGGGTGTCACAGAGGAGGGCCTGGAGTGTCCCTGCCACGTCTCATAGCGTCACCCCCCCCGTGCAGACCCCTCGTTTTGAAGCCGAGCTCTGCAAAGCCCCCGGCCCCCAGCGCACGGATCGGGTCCCACCTCTGACGGTGGCGCTTGGCTCAGCGGAGCTGCCCCAAATTTTTGCTAGAAAGCAACTTCCACGGCACGCACATAAAGCTGGCGGTGTTCACACACAGACACACGCATCAATTTTAACCGGGGGGGTGGGGGGGGGGACACACACGAGCCCGGCTATGTACGTACATAATTACACACATCCATGTAGCCCCGGGGGCGTGCGTATCTAGAGGAACACGCTCACGCTGCACAGGGGTGGGCGTCCCCGTTGAGACTCCCCCGGCTCAGAAAGGTCCCTTTTTTTTCTTCTCCCACCCCCCAAGACAGGGGGCTGCTCAGCCCTGGGGCCCCACACCTGCTCCGGCCCCAGGGACGGGGCGAGCCGGAGGCGATGGGCGCAGGCGAGGGGGTTTCTGCCGGAGCCAGGAGCAGCAGCAGCAGCCACGGCTGCTGAGCCTGGCCATGAATTATGCATGATGCTGCGAGTCGCTCTGCCTCTCTGACTGGTCCTTGGACTGTGGCAAGTGAGGTAAAGGCAGAAGGAAAAAAAAATAATAATAAAAAAAAAAAAAATCACCCTCTCCAGGGACCGGCGTGGTGGTTGGCAGCGAGCGAGGGAGCGCGCACGCAAGGAGGGAGGAGAGGGAGGAGCACATCCTAATGCAGAGATGCTGCAGTGGCTTTGGGCGCACACAGCCACGCTCGGGCAGGCAGCACCGAGCTCTGCCTCGCAGCACAGGCTCCGGAGGCAGCGGGGCCCCGCTCTGCCCTGGCTCATGCACAACCGGAGGAGCCGCACGAGGTAAGCGCGTCTCCATCCTTTCCTTTTTCCAGCCGCCCCTGGAGGAAGGAGGCCGCGGATTTCTGGGCTCCTTTTTTCCAGCCCGGCCAAAATTCTCCTCCGGCACCCGCGGTCGGGAGAAGCGGCCGCATCCTGCTGGGTCCCACGCGGGGCCGGGGAAGGCGAGAGCGCGGGGTGGGCTCGGGCGTTTCTCGCCATGCGATGGTTCCGCAGGAGCGACGCAGGCTCTGCCTGAGCTGGAGAGGAGCCGGGGGTGGAGTTGGGAGGAAACGGGGGGGGCTACGGCGGTGTCACTTGTAGCAGGGGCTGAGCCGAGCGAGATCGGCACGGAAATAGCTCTTCTGGAGCAGGTCGGGGATTATTAGTTATTAATTAGTGCAGTTGCGCCTTCCCTGGTGCGCTCTGGCCGGTGGCACTTCGGAGAGCCCGGCTCGCTCGGCTGCTGCGTCTGGGGGGGGTCGGAGGGGGGCTGCAAAGCTCCGGCTGCACAAAACTCCTCCAGAGCGGCACAGCCCGAGGAGCTGAGCTTCCTCCTCAGGCAGGGAGGATGAGGATGAGCGTGGTGTCCCAAATCATCCCCCCCCCACCGCCTCCCACGAGGGCTGCAGATCTCGGGTGGGGTGGGAGCTCTGCTCTGGGCACAGGGGGTGTCGCTGCGATCGAGGCTGGCTGGGGATTTGCAGCTGGAAGCGGGGGGGGCTCGGTGCAAAGTCATGGACAGAAGCTTGCCCATGGCTGGGAGCACCCGGCAGGGTTTGGTGTGGCTCCTTCCCCACTCGGGGCTGGCTGGATGCTTGGCTGGGGCAGCAGCAGTGTGCTGGGGGGGCTCCCGGTCCCTGTTTTAAACTTCCTGAGCTCCCCCTCCCTCTGCACCCCATCCACACCAATCCCCCCCTGCTCCCCCAAGGCTTGCAGCACTCCCACGAGCCTCAGTATTGTTGTTCTGGCTGGGCTGGGGAGCATTCCTGAGACTGTAATATCCCTAAAGAAACACTGGTTGCTTTGAGGGCTTCTATCCGAGGGCTGGGAACAACCCGAGCCCTCCCCAGCAGCAGGCTTTGGCCAAACCCACAGCTCCTGCTCCTCCCAGGCCACCTCCAGGCACATCCACGAGGAGCTCGCAGGGCACAAAGCTGAAGCACGAGATTTAGGAGCAGGTTTGCAGCCCCAGGGGAACCTCCCAAGGCTGTGTATTTGGCAGCAAACTGTGGAAAGGGGCAGGGGAAAATCAGAGCAGGGCACCACACACACCCCAGAGCTGGGGGACACCTTGCTGAGCACCCTGCTTGGGGCAGCGAGGGAAAGCAGACGTGTGACTGTGCCTGACAGCAGCACCTGCACAACCACAACCCCAAAAGCTGCCTGCTTTGCTAGCACAGCTCCCCAACTCTCTAGAAATAACCACACTTTCCAGGGAGAGGCGAGGAGGGTCCATGCCCGAGGGAAGATGCCAAGGTTGTGCTCAGCCCAGCCGCGTGCCCTCCCCGGAGCACGACTATGAGGGACGGAGACAAAGGAACCGCAGGGCTCCTCTGCCTCACCTGATCCATTACTGCCCAGCACAGCAACCACCACTTCGGTGGCTGGAAGTCATTCTGCAGAGAATTTCATAGCCTGTAGGATTATTGCCTCTGCAGGCTTGCCACAAGCAAATTGTGGAAAGCAGAACCCAGCCGTGGCAGTGAGGGGGCATCCCAAGCTTTATGGAAAGCGCTCTGAGAGTTTCCCTTGAAGGTGCTGGGCACGAAGCGAGCCCCTGCAGCCACCTGCCAAGGGGAGCAGCAGCTCAGGTAACACTGCCTGCCATCTCCCTACACAGCCGTGGGCATTTCTCTCCTTCCTGACCACATCAGGCTTCCCAGGGATGAGGAACTGAAGCTGAACCCCGTGTTGGTCAGGGGCACCCAGGGATGGCACCAAAGCCCAGATGCATGGGAGGAGGTAACAGGCTTCCTTAGAGTCCTTTAGGAGTCAAACAGCGCAGGTGGAAGGGAAGAAACATGACAAAACCTGCCCTAACGAGTGCTCTCAGGCTCCTTCTAGATCAGGAAACCAAATCTAACTCATTTTGGGGTTTCCAGACACTACATGGCTCTGGGTACCTGGTGAGCTGTAGACAGAGACCAGGTGTCTTGGCAGGCAAGGAAGCAAGGTCAAACCTCAAGCTATAAAAAGCTGTTTCCTTAAACCCAAAATGTGTTACCGTTCCCCTCCTCCTTCCCCTTTGACACACGCCCTTAGTCCCATTGCCACAACACAGCTGTAGGGTCCAGGACCTTACCAGAGGGACCTTCAGCATGACCCCGATGTAGATGCCCCAAGAGCTCAGTGAGCACAGGAGTTATTCCTGCTGAGCAGCCTACATCCTCAATTACCCCGTGTCATTTCTTGCACACCCAGCCGAGCTGTCAGTCCCACAGCAGAGCTGTAAAGCAGGGAGCCCCTGCTCGGGAAGGGAAGTGGGACATGTGTTCTGTGCGGGTTCTTGCTTGTTTTTATAAGGCAGAGAGCAGCTTGGCACTAGCTGGAGACGCTGAATGTTAAGCAACACTTTAACAGAGACAGATGAGAAGGTTGAACATAAGGATGCTGCTCTCAGAGGAGCAGGATGAGCGCGCCATCGTTATAGGGGAGATCCCAAGCTTCCCCCAGGAGCTCACAGGGAGAGGATCCCGGCACCATTTCACCACCTCCCCAGCATCCCCATCACCCCGGCACAAACACCGAGCAGTGCAGCAGGGCCAAGGAGCTCTGTGGGGCTGGGACGGGCGCACGGTGCCTTGTAGGGCCCTTGCTGTCCCTTGCTCCAGCCTCTCCTGGGGTCCAGCTCTCGCCAAGTGACTTACCAGGCAGCAAGGGGTTAGGCTCGGGTGCAGGTAGGCAGCTATTTATATCGGTGCCACATCAAAGAGCTGCTGCCGGTGACGCCACGGCAGCACTGACAGCACGAAGTGGGTGAGTTCGTGAGGCTGACGGGGCTGAGGATGTCCCGGGGCTGTGCGTGCTCAGTGGGTGGTGCTGTGCTCTGATATAGGAAAGGGAAACCTGAGATCTGAAGCTTTATTTTGGGGACGTTTTAGTTTGGGGTGACCGTGGCAGCAGGCGCAGGGCACAAACACATCCTGACCCCATTCCCATCCCCTCTGCCAGAGCAATCAGGCCTCTCTCAGCTTCTCCTCTGCTGTAACCCCAGCCCAACATTTGCATTTCCTACACAAAGATGCTGCAGGGTTGCACCCCGCTGTGCTTACGCCATGGTTTGCCATACCACGGATTTGCTCCTCCATAAGGAGCACACCAAATGCCTTGAACTTGAGCCACCACGCTCAGCACATTAACAAGGATTTCAGGCAGACATCATCTCTCCAACACCCACGTGCTAAACTGGAGTCACTTGTGGCCTTGTTTTCAAAGTCTTTCAGCATCCTTCCAGCTGCTATCGACTCAGGCTATCGATTGAAATACCAGTCTTCGGGGAGAGCTTAGGAGCCGCATGCTGGCGGCCTCGGTCAAACACCACGCTCGCGTCCAGCTCGAGGGGAAATCCAGCAAGATTTTTTCCTCCCCGCCCTCGGCTGCTGCCTGGGGCCGGTGCAGGGAGCTGTGCCGGCTGCTTGCACGGGGCTGCTTCGCTTCCCCACACACTGAGCTTGCCCCTGTGGCAGCTCAGGGTTGAGCCACCACAGCTCCAGCCCCCAGGATTTATCCCGGGGTGATTGCAGCAAAGCAGAGGCTCAGAGTTTGGGGCTGGATTTCCAAGCACCCCAAGGCTCTGGGGTGATTATAGCCAGAGATGTGATCTGGTCCAATTAAAAAAAAAAAAAAAAAAAAAAAAGAAAACTCACTGTGAAGCTCAGGTTTTGAGCTCCAGCTGCCCGACACACCAGAAGAGCAGGAAAAAGCATTTGTTTGGGGCCACGCACAGCGCTGGCTGCTGTATGGCAATTAGATTTCACCGTGCCAGTGACTCCGGTCCCAAAGCCATTACCCCTCAGCCGTGTGCCTGCACGCAGCCGCGCCTCCACATGCTCTCAATCAACGCCTCCTGACCAAAAGCAGATCCCCGCTTTGTCCTCTGCACAAAGAGAGGATGAGCTGTGCACGAGCACCAGGCTCTGCCTGCTGGACAGGGGCTGAACTAAAGAGAACTCCCACTGAGACCCTCTTACATTGGGGTGACGTGACCTGCGGTGCGCACAAAGGCACCGTCCAATTATTCAGGGAAAAAGACGTTAAACACAGAAAACAGTGCTTGAACACCGCTGGGATCCCATCAGGAAGTCCTGCTGTTCCCTGCCCCAGGCTGAGCAGCACTAGATGGGTTTATCCGATCCCCAGGTGAAAATAATCCTTCCCCCAGTGTTAGCAGGAGCTGCCCAGCAGCCCCACACCGGAGCAGCCCCCGCACCCCACAGCGGCACCTTCCCTTCTCAGACTTTTCTCCCAACTTTTTCAGGGTGTTTGGCACCCAGCTGAGCTTCTGCTCCGAGCTCCTCAAGAGCAGAAGCTGCTGATCAAACACTGATCCTGATCAATTTGTTATAATTAATGATAATCAGGCACAGCAGCGCAGCCCAAGGGCAGGCACAGGGGGAGAGCACCCACCCCGTGTCCCCCAGCTCCAGAGAGGAGCTGCCCAAAGCCTTTCCTCCCTGAGCAGAGGGCACAAAGCCTCCTCTGAGCCACAGCAACGAGGTTATTAAATGAAACCAGAGCCCTAGAACAGTTATTGATCCTTCCCCGTGGCACCTTACCCCAAAAAAAGTTTGTACAAACCCAGGTACCCCCACAGGTGCATGTACCCACAGCAGCCATCCGATTTACCGTGTAGGCTGCGCAGCTGGGGGTTATTTTAGGTGCCCCCATGCACACGTGAGGCTCTTTCCTCCACCCATCTCCCAGACCAGATCCTACAGCCAGCTGCACCACCCCAAAAGTTGCCTTCGGGGTTGCCCCACGCCTTGGAGCCCCAGCCCTGTGAGGGGAGCAGGGCAGCACCTCTCCAAATGCGGGTGCCGGGGGAGAAGCGCCTTGGTTTCCATGGATGTGGTGATTCAGAATCACTCCAGATGTAAATCAGCTCATGGTGCACCGCTCCGAGCCCTGCAGCACTGCTGCACGAGGGGGGAACCACAGCTCCCAGCCCACGGAGCAAAAAGCAACAGGAACCAAGACCCCAACAAACCCAAACCCCGTCCCCAAGCCTCAGAGATACCCAGTTTGGGGGCCCAGCAACCACAATTAACTCTTCCTCCAGCCCCAAGCAAAGCTGTTTGCAGGCTGCACTACCTTTTTTTTTTTTTTTCTGCTCACCTTAGTTTCCAAAAGCATAACACAGCCGAGGCAGCAGCTCCAGGGGACAGGCAGGATGCTGGGGCTGCTCTCAGGGCAGGGACATGGGCACAGACACCGCACCAGGGGAGCTCCCCAGCCACATCACCACATCAAGTGGGTAACCCAAGCTGCCACCCTACAGCACCCACTCTCTTCCTCTAAAGCCCCAAACACCCCCAAAATGTCTTTCTTTTATCTGCTTTCCTCTCCTACCTCCTTCCAGCATGTTCTCCAGCCTCTGTGCTGAGCCAATAGGGCAGAGCTCAGCCCTCTGTGCAATTACACTAACGAGGGCTGATGGCAATCGCTCACACCTGGGGGTATGGGGTCAGCCAGGCCCCCCACCCCCGAGCTCTGGGGGCTTGGGATCAGCCTCCAAGCCCCCCCTTGCGCCCCACACAGCAGCTCTCAGCTCCGTGGGGAGCTCCAGAGGGAGAGGGGCTGAGCTCAGGGCCCCTCTCCCTCTGCCTCCAGCCGTTCCCCTCGTCCCCATGAACATCTCAGCGGTGCACCTCTCTTCCCCTGCCCGCAGCACGGGCACAAAGCTTGGCTGAGGCTCGACTGCAGGCACCTGGCTCCATCCACCCCACCTGGGTGCGAGTTCCCAGTCTGCAGGTGCCACCTTCACCCCCTCCCCAGGCAGAAGGAGCCGGGCTGGGCGCTGCAGAGCATGCGCTGACCCCAAACCTTCACCCTTTGCACTAACACCGCAGCCCAGGGGGCAATGAGAAATGCATCCAGCCCCTGAAATCCCCCACGGGGCTGCCAAACCCCTCTGGGGGTGCTTTGGCCACTGGGCGTTGGGGACTTCCCTGCTTAGGATTGTTGTGGGATGGCGTCTGGATTTCTGCTGCCGCATGTCTTGGAGCCACCAGGTTGTCAACCCCAGCAGATTGTCAGCCCCGAGAAGCTCAGGAAAGGCTGAATCCGGAGCTGGCACCGAAATCTGCCTCTCCTGAGCACAGACGGGTTGTACAGGAGGACAGCCCCATTCCGATAAAACCACTTCCAGCTTGCTGAAACACGCTGTTCTGGAGGTGGACAAAATGTGCCTAACAGTGGGCAGGTTTTGCAGCTCAGCCTCCAGCCAAGACGAGCAGTGTGCCTTTTCCAGCCTCAGCGATGCTCCTTAGTGACAGGGACGTTCAGAGCGCAGGACAAAACGCATCGCTGCCCCTCCGGAGCTCTCCGGCATCGGGAAACGTTGGAGCAGCCCCACTTACACCCGCCTGCTCCTCTCATACCCGTGGGGGATTAAATGGCACTCGTTGATCCCCATAACACGTTGCACTGAGGCTGTGCTGGCCGTGCCAGCTCTTGCTGAAGGCCAGCTCCCGGCGAGAGCGGGGAGGTGGCGGTGCCAGCGCTGTGCCCCACGCCAGGGCTCGGTGCTCAGCATCCCTCCCTGGCTCTTGGAGGCTTCCCAGGGTCACCTCCTCCCATCCATGCTCCTCCAGAGCCAGGAGCGGTGCTGAGCGAGCCCAGGATGAGGCAGCACCTCCTCTCCCAGGGGCTCCGGGGGATTCGAACTCTCTCTGCAGCTCTTTCCTGAGAGCTCTGCCTCGGTGATAATGGATCGCGCGCGGCTCCCAGGGGCTCCAGTGGAGAGTGCTAATGCAGCCCCTGCACATGTTTCCTGGTGTGCCCATGCCTCCCTTGCTGCTGGAGGTATTAATGACAGCATCCATTAGCGGGGCTGACAGATCCCCTTTCAGTACAACAGCAGGCTCTCAAGTGACTGTCAAAATACCCTGCGAAGAGGGGAAAGAACAGGTCCCCGCGGGCCCTCTCCTAATTAAGGACGGGCAGCGGGACCGAGGGATCAGATGCAAAGTGCACGGCCGCGCTCAGGAGAAGTTCGGAGTCAGGTGCAGGAAAGGAGGCCGGGGGCAGTGCCTGGGGATGCCCCAGGGCGTGCAGCAGGACTCAGACTCAGCACCGCAGCCCCAGACGTGCTCCTGCAGCACCAGGCCCCCCGGCAGCGTTGGATCGCGGCACGAGGGCACTACAACAACCAGGGGCGTGCAAAGAGCCTGGGAGGGATGTTTGGTCCAGCCTCTAGCTGCAAACAGATACAACCTCAGCACTCGTAGACCTTACTCTGTTCTCTCTTACTCTCCTGTGATGCGGACCACACCTGGGTATCGCTTTCCTAATTTTTACAAAGGATTCAAAGCCCCGGCCGTGCTGCACCTGGGTTCAAAGAGCCCCAAAGCCACAACTCTTCTTGTCACCTCTTTAAAAGCCCTGGCCCGCTGTCCCAGCGGTCTGCAGAGCAGCAGCACGGCACGTCTGCCCGGACTGTCCCCTTCTGAAAGGTCCCCACCTGCATCAGGTCCTCGCAGCACCCACGTCTGAGCGTGCAGGAGCCTGGAGAGGCAGAGGCAGCGCACACGAGGAAGCAAGGAAAGAAAATGTGCAAATCGGGGATGGGAGTAGATGGGGAGGTCTGGGCTGAAAGAGGCGAGCTGCAAAGCCAGCTGCAGAAGTGGGGAACAAAGCTGTAGTTTACCCAATAAATAATTGATCTAGAACTAATTAAATAATTCAAATCAGCTTAATTTTTACAAGTAACAGCTTTGCTCAGCTGCAGGGAAGGAAGCCGCAGGGGGAGGCTGTCACAGCAGCGCTCCTCTCCCTGCCCAGGATGGGGCTCCTGAAGGAGCTGACACCTGGGAGAAGCGGGATGAGATTTGCTCCCCCTCACACGCAGCCCCTGTATTCCACGCAGCACCCTTCCCCTCTTCATCTCAGATTTGCTTTAAAAGAGAGAGGAAAAGAGAAACGAGGAGCTGTGACTGAAACGACTCGAGCAGGAGGCTGCTGCTCGTCCCAGGGCGCTTAGGACGGGCGCACAAACACATGAGGGGGAAGCAGCCACGGAGGGGGGGGACACCAGGAAACAATGAGGCAGTGTTAGCTGAAAGGCCGCGGGTTCAGGACGCCGTTTGGGGCATGATTCCCGGTGCCATCGAGTGATTTCATAGGGCTGACTCACTCCGGGGCAGCTGGCACAAATGGTGCTCCGTCCCCAAACCCTCCCCTCTGCCACCCCGCGACTGCCCCTGCTTTGGGGCAGGGTTTTCCTTCCCCAGCTGTGGCGTGCGCCGAGCACCAGCCCTATTTTGGGGTCTGTGCTGCAGGAGGTGTTGGGCCGGAGCGTGAGCTGCTCCCCTTGGGCCAGCTCCAGCGAAGCAAGGGCAAATCGAGGAGGATGCGGGATGCCTCTCCTTCCTTTAAAGTCTGGGTAGCACGATCTTATTCAGGCGAGGATTCAGAGCCCAGGTGGCTCCCCCAGCCCCCAGAGCCACGAAGCAAACGCAGAACCGTCCCCGTGTTTGCTCAGGTGCATCTCAAGGGCTCCTAATAGCGAGCAGGGCACTGGATTTTGGGGAGCAGCGATGCTCGCCATGTCCCACGGGCCAGAAAGGCAGCCCTAGCCGCGGGGGGCGAGGAGCAGCCCAGCCTGCTTCGGGCAGGCAGATGGGCAGGGAGCGAGGGGAAGCGGCACCAGCTGGAGCTGGGGGGAAGGAGAGCTCGCAGCCCGGCTCCTGGCAGCGCCGCCGGCTGGGGAGAGCACCAGGGAACGCGGGGCTCCTCCGTGCCTTACTTCAGATGTCGTTGTTCACAAAAAGGGGGGGAGATGAGATGCAAAAGCACCGCGGCGCCTTTGTCAGGATTGCAAGGAAAGGGGTGCACGCGCTGAAGCTGCTCCCGCGGTGTTTTTAGCCAGGAGGGCACACACGGCCCAGCTGGGGCTGTCCAGGCTGGCTGCAGGGACACGGGGCTGCCCAAACAGCTCTGGTTTGGGTTTGGTTGCTTTTGAGAAAGAGCCTGGAAATCAGGAGAATGAGGAGGGGGCCGGAAAAAGCCCCTCCACCTACTGATGTGCCCCCCGCGGCACCAGAGATGCCTCGGTGCTCCTTTATCTCATCTTAGCTATTCAAATGCTTTTTGCTTTGAAGAAAGGCAGGAAATTACCCAGCAGGTGGGCACCTCGCTGGGCACCCCCCTGTTTCCCCAGCACCCCCAGGAGCCTGCAGCGATGAGCCGGGTCCCCCCGAGCTCTCCAGAGCAGAGGAGAGGCTCGGGGCAGGCAGGACGCCCGCAGGCAGCCACAGCCTGCCTGGAGAGAGTCAATTTGAGACGACTTTCTGACAAAATAACAAGAAGAAATTCTTTCTCCCTTCTCCCCCCAGTACCCTGCATGCTTCTGGCTTTTTTAAAATTGAAAAATATGCTAAGAAAGCCTTAGTTTTGGAGGAGGGAGGAAGAAGAGTGGATAGTAAGGGGAGGAGGAGGAATAATTTCCCAAGGAAAAAAGTTCCTTCAGACCTCTGCATTCCTCACCAGGAAAAGACACCCTCGTGCTGGGCCCGTGGGGATGTGCAGCTGGACACGGGGTCCTCGGGGAGCCACAGAAGCCCGCAGACAATCGCTCTGTTTCTCTTTTAGGGCCGCTGTCCCCGCTCGCCCGTAGAGACACGGCCACAGGGGCCACAACCCGGCCGGAGGCGCAGGATGGGAGGCGCCGTGGGATTTGTCTGCACGTCCCTGGCTGTTGTCACCTGCGTGGGTAAGAGCAGCCCCTGGCCCCTCTGGGCTGGAGCTGTCGTGGGGTGGCCGAGAGGGGCTCAGCAGGGTGCCCAGACCCTGTAGGGGGTCCCAAATGGGACACAACCCCGGGCACACGATGCAGTGGTGCTTTGCTCACCGGGCACGGACCTCTCCACGCTCAGCTTTCATGGCTGCGGCACTGCCTGTGCCTTCCGGGTGGTTTTTGGAGCCAGGGAATGTGTCTGTGGTTGCCCAGCGTTGTTCCCTTGGTTTCACTCTGGCCTCTGCACCAGGATGAATTCTTTCTGCCAGCAGGGCTCGCTCGCGGTGAAGCTGCTTCCCCTCCTGGTTCTTCTAGGGGTGCCTCTTCTGCCGTGCCCCGGCTGCAAAGATTCTCCCATTTGGCATCCGCTGGGGATCGTTCCTGGATCTTGGGGAGTCTCAGGCTACATTTTGAAGGCCCCTTTTCAGCAGGGAGATGTTTCATTTCAGACAGCTGAGAATTAGATAATGTCTTCAAGCTAATTCATCATCCCAGGAAGAGACTGCTTGGCTGTCCTTATAAATATCTGATTACCTTTTAATGTTCTGTGGGTCCCAGAGGAGGAAAAGGGAGGGGTGGCTGCCCTAGATTGGGAGGCAATTAGCCTGTTTGGAAATCACTCTGACCCAAATCTGGTAGAGGCTGCAAGACGGAGCTGGGCTCTCCCATTAACCAGCTGAGTTCGTACAACTTGCTCCAAGCTGAGCCCATAAAAAGCCGCTCGCTGCAAAACCCTGCGAGGGTTGTTTTCTCTTGACCTTTGGCTGATGATGCCATGGATCTCGGGAACCAGCTGGGACAGAGAAATCCTCACTGGAAACATGAGCGAGGGACCAGGGACCGAATAATGGCAGCTCTAGATGAGGCTCAAGGAAACCCTCTGGAGAGGGTGAAGTCAGAACCCAAAAGCTCCAGGCTGGGTTGGTAACACCACCCGCGCCTCTGCTCATCCCCAAAACAATGACTTCCCGAGGATGCAAAGAGGTTTAAAGCTTACAGTGAATAGAAAGGTGTCTGATGAATTGTTAGGGAAGTCTCAATATCTCTCTGTTCAGACTTCCTATAAACCCAATTAATCAATTAATCACCCAGCTCCCTCACGTGCCAGGCTTCGGGCTGTGGTCAGTGTGCCGGAGCTAAGAGTGTGCTGCCTGGGCTGGGCAAAAGGATTGCTGCTGCTGTGCTCGTAAACTGGAATCCATCCTGGAACACGTCCAGCTGAGACATTTCTCATTTCCTGGTCTCTGAAGCCAGCGTGGGGCTCGGCACACGGTGTTCAGCCTCCTGGACACCCGAGCCTTCCAGCTCAGGCTGCCAGCACACCCCAAACGCTAACAATAAAAGCACGGAGCCACACGGCCAGAAACCAGCAGCTGATCAGCCTCTGAGGTGCTTAAATCTCCTCGATGATATCAATTCTCAGCTCTTAACTCTATCCCAAACCTGTAACTGCTCCAGCCTGCTGCTTGTTCAGCTTCACGGGGCAGATGCAGGCATTTCACCTCCAGCACCAGCCGGGCACCTTGGAGCTGTCCACACAAAATCATCCGGCCTCGTGGCATTGATTACACGTGAGGAAATCAATGCCCGGCTGCTGGAGTCCACAACCTTGGCAGGCAGAGAGGGACAGCAGAGGACAGCAGCGGGGTGCAGGCTCTGGGTGGAACCAGAAGGGATGGTTAGCTAAGGTGGCTTGATTGGGAAAGAGCATCCCATGAGAAGAGGCATGCTTGGGAGTGTCAGTAATATACAGATTATTTGTTAAACAAGCCGAAATTATTTATTACATGCTCCCAATTAATCTCAGAATGCAGAGCCGTTAATCCTTAATCCGTTCTCCACCACCCACCAGGACACAAGGAACACGCCACGTTCTTATTAATTCTCCATTAACTCATGATTATTTTAAGTGCCGGTCAGCAGAGAGCTATTTCCAGCTGGGACCTGCTCAGCACAGCCTCTGCTGAACCAACCGAGAGACCATTTCCAGCTTAGCCAAGCTTCTCCTTTGTGAATGTAGCTACTCGAGAAGGAAAATGGCACCTACACGGATCTGGAGGGAATCCGACCCTCAAAAAAAAAAACCCCACTCCTCTTATCCCAAAGAATGAACCGCAGGCTGCAGCCCCCCTCCCGGGGTGACAGCAGGGCGCTGCTGCCTGCGTGGGGCTCCCTTGCAGCAGCTCATCCACGCTGGCAGGAGCAGAGGGCCCCGGTAATTGGGCAAAGCTGGGACAGGAGGAGCAGAGGCAGGCAGCAAACAGCTGCTGGGAACCCACCGAGCCAATTAGCCGGGCCCCTCTCCCGTCTCGCCCTCGTCTCCGCACGCAGGAGCAGCAGGAACATGAGACGAACCCCGGGAGATACAGGTACGGGGCTGCTTCCCCCGAGCCCCGGAGAGCCGAGCTGGCCGCTCCCTGCTGGAAGTTCCTCCTGCATAAAACATCACGCTGGCTGGAGCCGCTTAATTTAACCGCCGAGCGTGCTGCGTACGGTAGGGAAGGAAACAGCTTGCTGGTTGGCACGGCGGCTTGGAGGCGGTTATTAACGCAATTACAGAGCACGGAAGGATCCTGGGGGCAGCCGAGCATCTCCTGGTTTATCGCTGCAGACCGAGGGGACCGCGCTGGGAAGCACAGAGCCTTGAGGTGGCTCCGTCCCCGCGAGGGGACAGGCGTTCCTCCAGGTGCCGGGAACAGAACATCCCGGCAGCGATTATCTCGCCGGTTGTTTTTGCAGGCAAAGATTTCCAGGCAGCTTCTGCTTTGTTCTCGCCTCTCTGCATTGTCATTTCCATGAAGCCTGTGTGGAAGGGAGCCTGCTCGGGTTTGTGTTTTATCTGAGATGCAGAAGCTGTCACTGCGGACAGCCGGCACCTCCCAGGGAAACATCGTGCCAAAAGGCAGCCTGGGCACAGCACCCCAGAAAGCGGGCAGGTTTTTAGGTTCCTCTCGTGCCTCTGCCTGAGGCAGGCTCAAGATCAGAACCAAACGCATGTCTGAACATGAAAGCAGCAGGTTGGAGTCAAACCGAGAGCAGAGGCAGGGATGGAGGGGGTCAGACCCCTGTGCAAGGAGTCAGTGGCAGAGCCAACAGCTTACTGCAAGATCCAGGCTTCTCTCTCCTTCTTCGTCCTGGAGGACAAAGGAGGAACCGAGCAGCCAAGGTCTGTGCCGAGCAGATAGCAGCACGTCCTCGCTGCCAGGACCAACGAGGGCACCCAGGCATTCCCAGCCCCAGCCCCGTCTGTGCAGGGCTGTGCGAGAGGCGTGTGCCAGCGCTCCTCCGTGTGCTCAGCTTCCAGCACGTCTGCTCCCCGTGGCACAGCAGAGAGGGTGTGAGATGCTCGCTGCGAAGCACACCCGGTCTGCCCCAGCCCTGCTTGGGGCTGGGCCGCAGCGACAGATGGGCTGCGACTTGCACCTTGCTCCCTCTTTTATTCTACATCGAGTTCTGATGCCGCCAGGGACACCCTACGCAACCAAACATCGGGATTTTTAGAGAAAGCTCAGTTTTTGCTCAGCTCTCTTGCTTTCCCCTCCTTTGCAGTTTGGTGCCAAGCCCAGAGTAGCAGCAGGACCTACGGCCCCGTGTTCGAGGAGCAGCCTGCCCACACCCTCTTCCCTGAAGGCTCGGCAGAAGAGAAAGTGACGCTGGCTTGTCGAGCAAGAGCCAGTCCTCCTGCGACCTACAGGTGAGCTCGCCTGCTCTCAGACACCAAGTCTGAACCTCTTTGTGGTTAAACACGGTGAGAACGGGTGTCTATAAGCTCCTGTGGAGACGTTCTGGAGAAGTGAGCATGGCTCTGGCAGGTTGGCACTAAAACACAAAGGGAGCAGGGCGAGTCAAAACCAGAAACTGTCCCAGGAGGAGTCCTGGAGGTCTGGTTGGCGGTGCAGGGCTCGGTAACACCCACACCTGAATCCAGCCCGAGGTGGCAAAATCCCAGCAGAGCTCCTCAGATACTGCTGAGACTGAAGCTCTGGCACTGGGAGAGTTTTGCCCATCAAAGGGCTCCAGCCCAGTGGTCCCAGCAGAGATGGGGCTGCTCCCTGCTGAGGAATGAGGCCAAAGCCTCTCCCCTCTCCGTACCAGGACTAGGACACAACCATGAGCTCTGTTTTCTCTTCTCCACTTTCACATAAAGCAGATCACCACGCAGGAACCAGCCTCCTTATCTACACACGGTGTGCCTCGCCCCCAGGTCCCAGCCACAAATCCAACTCCAATCCCAACCCCACAGCTGGAAGAACGAAGGAGCACAGCTCCCTGTACTCATTTTCCCCTCTCTTTGCATGCTCTCTGCAGGTGGAAGATGAACGGCACGGAGCTGAAGATGGAGCCAGATTCCCGTTACCGGCTGGTTGCAGGCGACCTGGTGATAAGCAACCCCGTAAAAGCCAAGGACGCCGGCTCCTACCAGTGCGTGGCGTCGAACTCCAGGGGCACGGTGGTGAGCAGGGAAGCCTCCCTGCGCTTTGGCTGTAAGTCCCATGTTTGTCCCCACGAGGTAAATGAAACGCAGCCACGGTGACACTGGGGTGAACTGAGCCCCCCCGTACCCCGTTAATAAAGGCTGGAGGGGAGCTCTCCTGTACCTGGTACCAGCAGCGGCACTTGGAGAGGTCCCCAGGCGCTCCCCATGGCTGAGGAGGTGCCGTAGGAATCCGATAAAATAAAGAGGAGATCAAATAAAGGCCAGGTTTCACTCTGCATGTTTAGTTTTGCAGGAATTCTCTGCCGAAGAGCGAGACCCCGTGAAGATTACGGAAGGCTGGGGAGTGATGTTCGCCTGCAGCCCCCCGCCCCATTACCCAGGTAAGGGCAGCGGGGCCAGGGCCAGGGGAAGAGATGGCACAGAGCGAGCAGCTCCCAGACATAGGACTCGCTCCTTGGTTTCTGGGGGAATTTTAGGGAAGCGATATTTTTTCAATTCAGACTCCATAAAGCAAGAAAGCAGAGATAAGACTAAGCATGGGGAGAAAATAAGTGCCATCCAAGGAGCAGTTTCTGGGCTAGAAAACGGCCTGTTTGGCTTAATCCCATCTGAGAGGATGCTGGCAACGTGTGCAGTTCGTTCCTTTCTCTGCTCCCCACAGGCTTGTCCTACCGATGGCTTCTGAACGAGTTTCCCAACTTCATCCCAGCCGACGGAAGGCGTTTCGTCTCTCAGACCACAGGAAACCTTTACATCGCCAAGACGGAGGCTTCCGACCTGGGGAACTACTCCTGCTTTGCCACCAGCCACATCGACTTCATCACCAAGAGCGTTTTCAGCAAGTTCTCCCGGCTCAGCCTGGCTGCAGAGGGTCAGTGCTCCTGGAGTGTCCTACGAGGGCTGGGTGAAATGCAAAAATTAACAAACTGCCTCAAAGCACACGGGCTCCACGAGGCCCTAAGCACTCACCCACCAGACTCTCAGGGGAGTTTAAGAGCTTATGAAAACAATAATCGGCTGGAGCCTGGGGGAAGCAGCCCTCTCTTATGGCTTTGCTGCTATTGCTGCCACCAGTGGGGTTCCTCTAAAATAGAAACGGCACCAGGAACAGCCTGGGCAGGCTCCTGTACCCCTGAAACCGCAGGTGACTTTCTGCCTTTGGTGACCTCGCAGAGGTGCAGCTAAAGAGACCCCTTGGTCAGAGAGAAGGGAGTTAAGTGGTAGAAAATCAAGGAGAAATGGTCTTGAGGTGCTGTACATGGAGGTTTTTAGAGTCCTTAGTAGAAGCTCTTTTAAAAGGAAAATGAAACTTAGCCTCTGCCCACCCATGAATTACCCGTACCCATGAAGGTTCTTCAAAGCAGTGAAACCTTGCAGGTCTCTTTGCCCTCTAAGACCTCACGCGTGCGATTTTGAAGCCATCCAGAACTCCTCACCAGTGCTTTCCTTTTAACAGACGCCAGGCAGTATGCACCCAGCATAAAAGCCAGGTTTCCTGCAGACACCTACGCTCTGGCCGGGCAGATGGTGACTTTGGAGTGCTTTGCCTTTGGAAAGTGAGTGCAGCGACCGCGTCGCTCGGGGAGGGGAGGGCATCACAGCCCCTCTCTGAGGGATGTAGGCCAGGAGGGGGAATAGCAGGAGGGATGGAGGGGTGAAACCAAGCTGTCCTGCTGGCCGAGACCCAGCTGGGCTGGGAGTTGGCTGACCGGGGCTGGAGTCACAGCACGCTGCACAGCACGGGCAGCCTGCTGCACCAGACCCCAGGGCTGGGCTTCACCGGGTTTGCTTTCCCGTAGCCCCGTTCCTCGGATAAAGTGGAGGAAGCTGGACGGTTCGCAGGCCTCCAAGTGGATCTCCAGCGAGCCCCTCCTGCAGATCCAGGACGTTGGCTTTGAGGATGAAGGCACTTACGAGTGTGAGGCTGAAAACATCAAAGGGAGGGACACCTACCAGGGCCGCATCATCATTCAAGGTAAGGCAGACAAACCCCACGCCCTACAGGGCACAGCGAGATGGCCCGGGCAGCAGAGTGAACCTCTGGGAGAGGAACACCTGCCTCGTATCAGCTAAACCCATCGCAAAGCCCTGACAAAGGCTATTGCAAGCACAGAGACCTCGTAACTTGGCCTAAAATAATTGTAGCAAAAATGAGGTAACCAGGGATGGGAGAGCAGAGTTAGTAAAAGCAGATTTGGCTCGCGCCCAAAGTCTTCTCCACGCCTGAGCTCTTTTCACAAAGGTTAGGGCTTGGAGCTATTCATCAGACCTAGACAAGCTGCAAACTTAACGTGGTTCTCTCAGTCCGAATCTGGTCGTTCCTGAAGGTCAGGAATGGCCATGTTTATTCTTAGGAAGAGAAATCAGACTATTCTTCCTCAGATCTGGCTTCTGCCATAATTCCGTGCAGCCCACATGCACAGCAGCAGCCAGACCCATGGAGGACTCAGCCTTGCATCGCTGCACAAAAGGCAAAAGGCTGTTCCCATGGTGAAACGCGCCGCGATAAATACATCTGCCAGCAGAGATGACACAATGAGCGCCCTTCTGCCTGCCTGGCACGGCGCGCCTCTCATCTGATCCTCTTGGCTCTGCCTCCCTCTCTTGCTCCTTTGCAGCTCAGCCCGAGTGGCTGAAGGTGATCACGGACACGGAAGCCGACATCGGGTCCGACCTGCGCTGGAGCTGCGCGGCGGCCGGCAAACCCCGGCCGGCGGTGCGTTGGCTGCGGGACGGGCAGCCGCTCACCTCCCAGGTACCAGCACGGGCAGCAGCAACTCCTCCGTGCGCCCCAGGCCTCGCAGTACTGAAGCTGCTGCTCCACATTTTGAGCCCCTTCTGCCTCGCTGCAAATCCATCTCGACCCCCCCTGGTTTATCACCCCTCTTCCATGCGCCCCCATTGAGGCTGCAAAGCGATGGCATGGTCCCTACCCGCAGCAGGTTCCTCCTCCCGTCTCGCTGCCATCCCAGCCATTGTTTCATGCAGCTGCAGGAGCTCGTGGTCAGTTCTCGGGGCGGATAAGTAGCACCTTGGACTTGCCGCTGTATGACCTGCAAGTTGCTGCTCAGGCACTCAGAAGTCTCAGCAGGCAGCACAGGGATGCGTGGTGCCGGCTGGACGCAAAAAAAAAAAAAACGGCCCACGTTTTCTCCCACAGAAAACCAGGCTGGCTCCAAACTGCCACACGAGTCTGTAATGAAACTCAGCCCTGAACACACGAGGCCTGAGTTCCATTTGTGTTTTTCTCATCTAATGGGTTCGTCCTCTTGTTTGCCTGTACAGAACCGCATCGAAGTGAGCGGTGGAGAGCTGAGATTTTCCAAGCTAGTCCTGGAGGACTCTGGCATGTATCAGTGTGTGGCTGAGAACAAGCATGGCACAGTGTATGCAAGTGCTGAATTAACAGTGCAAGGTAATTTCTCATTCCCCAGTGCTCTGGGTTTCAATGGGACACTGAAGCATTTTAGATCTCTTCCTGATATACTCTGCTGGCAATCTCAGTGAGATGAGAGCAGACAAATCCTGCTTCACTCACCATTGAAATGTAGCCGCTGGCTCAGCAAGATGCTCTACAAGCCCTTAACATTTGAAGCTCCTGTAAGCTCAGTACTGCTGAAAGAGCACAAGGACATCTGTTTAGCTACAAAAAGTGTACAGGACAGACAGCAGCACGACCAGCTCCCTCCCATCACACAACCTTCCCCTTTTGGGGAGGAAAGATGTCAAAAAAAGAGCTCGGTATCCATCCTGACTGCTTAGATGGATGGGGACTGGAACCGGGCTGAGGCCAAACTTGTTCCCCGTGAGTCTGACAGTTTAATTCCTTATGGGCAGTAACGCCAGAGACAAACTAAAGGCCCTAAACTGCAATTATTTAAGGTTAATGCACAGTGATGCACCAAATTAAGCCCGATTCCAGGAGGAGTTTCAGGCAAGCTGGGTGTCTGTACTTACACCAGGGGCTTTTGGTCGGGATACTGAAGGGAACATCCTCTGCATTTTCAGAAGCAGCTGTTCTTGTGCCTCTCAAAGACCTTGCACTGGTTAGGGTCACACTGCCATCGCTCAGTACGACGCGTGCCACCTAGCACCTGCCTTGGCAGGCGTTTGACAGCCGGCAGCAGAGGAATCGCGCCTTCATCCCGCTCCAAATACTGCCATGCTTTGTTACCAGGCCATCTAACAACAAATCAATACCTAGCTACACGGCAGTTAAAATGCTTACAGAGCAGGGTTTTTCTAATCGTTCCTTAATCCTCTGTTTTCCCCCCCGTAGCCTTAGCACCAGATTTTAGACTAAACCCAGTGAAACGACTGATACCTGCAGCCCGCAGCGGGAAGGTCATCATCCCGTGCCAACCAAGAGCAGCACCAAAAGCCACTGTGCTCTGGACCAAAGGGACTGAACTTCTGATCAACAGTAGCAGGTAGCAGCACAGAGTGCCCACAAACCATAGCTAAAATCACTTTTTTTCTTGCCAGAAGACTGGACTCGATGATCCAAGTGTGCTGCTACATCCCTCGACACACACGCTTTGTTGTTCTAGTTCCTTCCTTAAAAAACCTCTTCCATAGTATTTGTGGTCCTGTCTTTATCATCATTTTGTCCAAAACCAACAAGAGCTGGAAAGTGTTTGGCAGGGGTAGAGTGAACAGGCATTTTAACCTTCTTTCTTGTTATGGTTCTTCTTCATTTCCAGGGTGACTATTACCGCAGACGGCACCTTGATCCTGCAGAACATAAGCAAATCTGATGAGGGGAAGTATACCTGCTTTGCTGAGAATTTCATGGGCAAAGCCAACAGCACGGGAATCCTCTCCGTTCGAGGTAGAGATGTTTGGCTTGACTTGGGGTCAATCAAGCAGGAAACGCCTAAGAATGCCACAATGTGAATTGAAGCTTATTTCTCCTCTCTTTACACCCCCAAAAGCAGTACGGTAATCAGGGAATCAGAGACATTTCAGCCTGTACAGCAGCAAAGCTTCTGCCCGACCCACCAAATCACACCTACCACCAACTGGTCCTTGGGAAAAGCATTTCTAATTTCCATTCACTCTAATCCCTTATCTTCCTCTGACAAAACCACAGCCAGCTCCTGTTAGAGAGGGATGACGTCAATTTAGGAAGTGTTAGATCATTTGGATGCTCCACCCCATTAATATAACTCTGGCACGTGGAGGCCACTTGCAGCTAACAGCCCTCCCCACTCTTTCCCTGCAGATGCCACCAAAATCACGTTGGCACCATCTAGCGCCGACATCAACGTCGGTGAGAACCTCACCCTGCAATGCCACGCGTCCCACGACCCAACCATGGACCTGACTTTCACCTGGTCGCTGGATGATTTCCCCATCGACTTCGACAAGTCGGAGGGGCACTACCGGCGCGCCAGCGTGGTGAGTAGAAAGGGGAATTGTGTGCCACCAACACGGTCGTGGCACTAACACCAGCCTCTTCGTTTGCACGTCAGATGCTGGGTTGAGACGGGGCATGTTCAAACGCTTTCCCCACCGTGTCTCCTCTTCCCCACGCAGAAGGAAGCCGTCGGGGACCTCACCATCCTCAACACGCAGCTGAAGCACTCGGGGCGGTACACGTGCACAGCCCAGACAGTCGTGGACAGCGCTTCGGAGTCAGCCACGCTGACTGTCAGAGGTAATTTCCCTGCTCCTTGCTAGCCTGAAGTCGCAGCACGGTGCTTGCAGGGATCGGCTTGCTCCTCCCTTGCAGTCACGTCGTGATCTCACTTTTGAATTAGATGGTGAAGTCTGGCCAACTTTAAAAGAACCAAAATTTGAGGTGATGCTTCCCAGGCTACAGAATATAAAGGAAAAGAAGGGCTTGATTTTAATTTATGACGTGCAGGATACAAAGAGCAATAAGCCTCCAAATCGCTGGCATCTTAGTAACTCGTCTGTCCCCACCATCCCAGGACCTCCAGGCCCCCCCGGGGGCGTGGTGGTGAGAGACATCGGTGACACCAGCGTGCAGCTGAGCTGGAGCCGTGGCTTTGACAACCACAGCCCCATCGCCAGGTACCTGGTGGAGGCCCGGACCCTGCTCTCCAACAAGTGGAAGCAGATGCGCACCAGTAAGTGTCCTGGGGCAGCAGCTGCAGCGTGGCCCCCGCTGGTCAGGCTCAGGGACGCCAGCTCCCCGCCGAGTCCTTGCTCCGTGCTCGCACGCTGCCCACTCGCTCTGTTCGCTCCCCTCTCGTGTTATTGGATTATATAGATCCTGTAAACATCGAGGGCAACGCCGAGACAGCCCAGGTGGTGAACCTCATCCCCTGGATGGATTACGAGTTTCGGGTCCTAGCGAGCAACATTCTGGGAGTCGGGGAGCCGAGCTTACCCTCCAGCAAAATCCGCACCAAAGAAGCAGGTACGTGCAGATATGCTCGGAGGAGAAAAGGGGAATCAGAGGCACCTACCCTACACGCCAGAAGGGGAAGGCTGGCTTGCAACAAGCCTCGGGTCCCAGCAATTAGTCTTCTCCTTGAGTGCTCCTAGAGGTGAACCCACCATGAAATTTTCTGCCTTTCTGCCCGTTTACACATCAAAGACAAAGCAGTGCCAGAACTGGCAGCCTCCCCAGCCTTAGTTACAATATATTAAACCGTTATAAATCCTAGCTTCACATACTGTGCAGTCTGGGCAGCAAAGCTTAGAAGAGGACAAGAGCCCTACTATATATATCACAGAGCGCAACTGTGCAAACACGAGATAAATTTCCCAGCTGTGCATGTTGATTCTATCTTCTGTAGCTCGAACACATAAGCAGAAGGGATGTAAGACCAGCAGGAGAAGCGCTCTCAACATAATGAACGCATATTAACTCCTTTCTAATTTAAGCTCTCTCACATATCCCTGCTTTTGAGCTTGATTCTCATCCCCTCTTAGAAGTGCTGCCTACAAATAAGCACACCAGGGACCAACCAGTGTCCAAGACCTCGTTGCCACAGACATCTGAAACATTTACAGCTTAAAAAAGGAGACCAGCACTCTTCTAATGAGCTGTCAAAGCCTGGCTGCTCCCTGTCTTTGTGCTTGTCTTCCCCACTACCCTTTCTTTACCCAACCTGCACTGTCTGCTTTTGTTTTGGGCCGTGACAGCACCCACTGTGGCACCATCTGGGCTCGGCGGCGGCGGAGGGGCTCCCAACGAGCTTATCATCAACTGGACGGTAAGTCAGCGGAGTCTGGGAGGCTGGGAGAGGGCCAGGGGGAGGAGCACGAGCCATTTCTCCAGGGAAATCAGTGCTGCAACACAACTGCCACGTGCGCTCGTGCCAAACACTGCGTGTAGTGGCAGCCCCAAAGCCTTGCCCGTTTGAATGGGATCTGCACAGGGGTGTGAGTGCCCAGCCCCTTTCCACGCTCCTTTCTCTTTCCGACCCCTCGCAGCCCACACTACGGGACTACCAGAACGGGGACGGCTTCGGCTACATCCTGTCGTTTCGCAAGAAGGGCACCCAGGGGTGGCTCACCGCACGGGTGCCTCACGCGGAGTCCCTGCACTACGTGTACCGCAACGAGAGCATCGGGCCCTACACCCCCTTCGAAGTGAAGATCAAAGCATACAACAGGAAAGGAGAGGGCCCCGAGAGCCTCACTGCCGTCGTGTACTCTGCAGAAGAAGGTAAGGAGGGCTGCGGTGGCTCTGAGCTCACAGCTCCTCGCCTGATCAGCCACGGTGTCGGAGCTCCGCGGTGGGAGAGGTTTCTTTTGCTCAAGGAGCAGCTGGTAGCAAAGCATCGAATTTATCTCGTACTTCAAGTACCCAGATAGATGTTTCCCTCAGCACACCCCTGACTGTACTCCGAGAGCAGACAGAGATCTTCACAGCCTGCAGCTGTGGGTCTCCTTGACCTACTAAGTCCCTAAATCCCTTCCCTGTTCTTTGCTCTGTACGCACAATGCCAGCTGTCAGGCTGCGAGTTATCGGTGCTGCAGGCGAATCCCTCCTTTTGGTACACTGAATACGCTGCCCTGAGGTGGAAGGAGGCTTTTATTCCTTTTTCGTGTCTTTTTCAGAACCAAAAGTGGCTCCGTCCAGAGTTACGGCCAAGGCTGTCCTGTCCTCGGAGATGGACGTGTCCTGGGAGCCGGTGGAGCAGGGAGACATGACCGGCGTGCTTCTGGGCTACGAGGTGCTCGACTGCCCTGGGAACAAGGGATGCTGAGACGCACAGGGAGGGCCCAGCAAGGGAAATTCCCCCAGGCTAAGCAAGATGAAAGGAAACAGCATTTTGTTTCCAAAGACGGGATAACAGGATAAGGGATAAGTCAGGCTCTTATGGGGCCACTGCTAGTACTCCTACGGGTACTCGCCTTTGCTCGCAGGCTGTAACCTTCCTGCTGGGCACACGCAAGGGGAAATGCTCAGAAACAAGTACCAAAGGTGTCCAGCACTGCTCTTGGATGGAGACTTGCAGACGCCTCTACCCTTACTGAACGCTTTTCCATTTAGATCCGGTACTGGAAGGATGGCGACAAGGAGGAGGCAGCTGACAGAGTGCGAACAGCCGGGCTGGTCACATCAGCTCACGTAACTGGCCTAAACCCCAACACGAAATACCACGTCTCGGTCAGAGCTTACAACCGCGCTGGGACCGGGCCCCCCAGCCCCTCCACCAACGTCACCACCACGAAGCCACGTGAGTGAGCCCTGAGCACCTCCGGCCCCAGCATCCTACTCTCCCCATCAGCCGTTTCCTCCAGTGGACCCCCAGTGATCAACAAATCAATTAGCTTTTACCTCTCGGTGCCCTAAAGGCATTTCAGCTAGTCAATAGCACAGCTCCCTGCACGTCCTCAGATCAGCCTTGTGCTCTGAGATCCGTGCTCAGAGTCCCAGTCATAAAGAAATACCTTGAGCCCTGCAGGGAGAAAACATCATTTGTTACCAATAGCACCAAAATATATATACACCGTGTTTTTCCTTCTCTTCTGCAAGAACATTGTACGTTTTGCTGGGGTACTTCCCATTACACCAACCAGGGTGTTGCCAGCAGCCCTATCAGAGTCCCAGGAGGTTCCTGCAGGCAGCACAAGCTCCTCCTCACCCCCACCTTGCTGAATCTGCCTCCTTTTGTGTCTCTTAGCTCCAAGGAGGCCACCTGGCAACATTTCCTGGACTTTTTCGGGGTCTACGGTCAGCATCAAGTGGGACCCCGTGGTGGCACACACGGATGAGTCTGCGGTTACGGGGTACAAGGTACGGCAGCACGCAGCCGGCCTCTTACATGTGGCCCTGAGGGAATCGTGGTGAACACACAAACTCAGAGCCACTTCTCCCAACAGATGCTCTACCGGCAGGATTCCCACTCCGCTCCCACGCTGTACCTGGCCAGCAAGAGCCGGATCGACATCCCGGTCCCTGAAGATTTCACTCATGCCTTCGTGCAGATCCGGGTGACGGGGCCAGGGGGAGACGGGGTCCCCGCTGAAGTTCACATCCTGCGGAACAGCGGTACGTACGCCTCTCTGCTTACAGGGCACGTCCCAGACCACCAAAAAACAAGCCCAGTTCGTCTGCAGGACTGCCTCCTGGAGACGATGATCTCCTCCAGGGCTCTTTGACAAGCGATGACTTTGTCACCGCTCCTCCCCGCCACGGCCAATGCAGCACAGCAGCACCATAATGTTTTAAAATCTCCCTTTCCCCTCCAGGAGCCCAGGGAACACCTTGCCCTGGTGTTTTATGTCAAATCTCTGGAACCGATCTGTGGTTCCCTCCGGTTGTTCACTTAAAGGAACTTCTGAAGCGTCCCTCTCCAGCACCGTATCAAGTAACCCCCCTCCAGACTCTGAGCAACCTTTTAGTCTGGTCTGACCCCAGAATTAATATTTACTGCTAAAGCCCTATAGTCCCCCACTGCCACCCAAATCACACTGCCTAAGACTGAAATCCTGACTCCTCTTATGTGCCCCGGTCTCAGCCCAGCCCCAGCTTTTGGCACTGCAACCAGCCGGTTGCTCCTTCCCTGCTCCCTTTCTTTCAGGGACGAGTATGATGGTGGAGGACTCGGTGACGAGGCCGGTGCCGCACGCTGTCATCGTCGCCAACTCGCTCGTAATGCTGGCCCTGATCGGCTACCTGGAGCTCTGATGGTGGCCAGCGCAGCCGAGGACTCCCGGCCACGCTTCCTCCCAAGGCAGCGGGGAACTGCTCCATTTTGGGCTGCTGAAACTTCGTGTTTGTGTCCCAGCAGCTTCACAGAGAAAGGATTTGACAACGATGTTTTTTGGGAGGAAGAAAAGAAACGGCTTTTTTTTTTCTTTGGAAGAACACAAGATTTCATACAAGACATGGGTCTTTAACCAAGCAAAGGTTTTTTAAAGAACTGAGTAAAACAAGGAATTCCACGGGAATTCTGACAGCCAACGGCCCCACACACTGTATCGAGTAGGTTTTCTGCCTTATGAAGCCATGTACTAAAATACTCAGACTGCTAAACTTGACTTTTTTTTTTTTTTAATACGTACAGTGTATTTGTGGGAGGGGAAAGGGAGGACGGGGACTGAGGATTTCAAAGTGAGTTTCAGGATTTCAGCATGTTCCACACCAATCCCCATCACAGCCATTTCCAATGAATTAGGGGATGGGATCATTTCCCCCATAACAGGAGCCAAATTCTGCAGCAACCAGCCCAAGGAGATAAAGCCACGAGAGAAATCCATCTCTGCCCCATCCCGAGGAGATGGGTGAACACAGAGCTTAGATGGTGAGAATCTTTTTTATGCCACTGGTGTTAACTTGCAGCCCCAGCCTACTGTTTGTATCAGCTGCCTTGCTGTGAGGTGCAATGCTCGATGTTATCCATATCCCACGTGGTGTTGGGGGTGTTTTTGTTCTGTTCTTTGCTTCCATCCGTTCTGTTTGGGGAGGAGAAGGGGTAAGTCAAAGAGATATTTTCCAGCATCCACCAGTTTGGAGAGACAGATCTGCCCGGTACGGAAGATTTCAACAGATTCAGTTTCAACACGGAGAGGATCTTAAAGAAGGAGGAGGAAGGAATACTGCCTAACGTAACCGAGAGCTGGAGACTCAAGCCATCACTGAGACCACACAGAAAACCTGGAGCTCCGGCCTGGATAAGCCACCTGGCTGCCAGGTCCAAGCTCGCACAGAACGTATGTGGGGGGACTGACACCCCCAAGTACAGGGCTGTTGGGGTGCCCCATTAACTGAACTGGGAAGCGTTGTTGCTTATTAAAATCGCACACAACGGGGAGGGCCTGACATGCAGCTGCCAACTCCTCGCTCCAGCTAATCAGCTCAAACCTAACGTGTCCTAGGCTTTAGTGAGCATTTAAGAGATTACAGGCGTAAATCCCCGGCCTCCCGGAGGAGCTAGCCCTAGTGCATACACCCACAGCATCCCATTACAGCTTTGTTGCTTCTGGCCTACCCTGGAAGTGAAAAGGCTCCGGGAGGGTCGGGGTGTGCAGCACCAACAGCACGGTCCGGTACGAGGAGGTCCCTAGGTGCTCAGGGAGAGAAAAGGGTTTTAAAGAACAAGCAAGGAAAAAAATACATGTAATAAATAGAATAAACATTTAGAGGACAGCTACAGCAAAAAGAAAGGGCACTTCACTTTCCCTGATAGACAATGCCTTGAATAACGTCCAAAAACCCAAAAACCCAAAAACCGTGATGGGCTGAGGCAGGCAGTGAAGGCAGGGACCCTCCACCCCCTGAGCCTGCCCCACAGCTTCCACCTTCCTTTGCAGCTCTCCATCAAGAACCCCTTCGGTTCCTCTGGCAGGTTCAAACGCTTCTTTAAGGACAACGGCCAAATATAAATTATATTTTTGTATGATCTAAGTTCCTGAAGACTTTAAAATATTTCTATTGACATTTGGAAGCTTTTATTTGTTGGCAAAGTATTTTATGTTGTTAATTCTGCATTTTTGTTACCACCTCCATCCATCCTGCTGGGTCTTCAACCTTTCTTCCACAAAAGATGGGATGAAAGGAAAAGGAGGAATTCAGCGTTAGCTCAAAAGCAAAGCAAATTAGGGCTTGGGCATTAGTAACCTGATCGATACGCAGCACTAGTGGTAGCCACGAGGAAAATATTTAGGAGGCATAATCAGACTGGAACTATGGAGCTTCAAAGCACTGCAGAATGATGCCCCCAGAAGCCCTGCAGAGCGTGGGCCTGGTTTGGGAGAAGAGCAAATGAAAGAAGAAAAATGAAGTGATGTGCCCAAAGGGTCGTCACCGCACCGAGAGGCAGAGGCTGGAGGCGCTCCGGGTGGATCCTGGGGAGCGCCCAGCACTGCGGGCTGGGACTGGAATCAAAGCCCTCATCCCAAGGACATCTTCTGTGCTCCTCGGGAGGAATCGCCAAGCTGGAGGAGCTGCTTTGGTGCATGGCTGCGGTCAGAAGGTGCCCTCCGGCTTCAGGCACAGACTCTGTGAGAGCAGCCGTGATGCCCCACCGCGCTGCCTGCTTACCCATGGGCACAGCTGAGCACCCTCAGGAGGTGCACGAATGCGCCTGGATGGACAAACTCACACAAGTCCGCAAAGCAAAGCTAAATGCTGCCGTGAAATTCAAGGGCGGAGGTTCAGCATCAGCCTAGGTGCAACCACACGGGCTGTGCGACGTCTCTTACACAAACCTGGCCTCAACAGGTGCTTCCAAACGTGTCTGGAAATACTGCTGGCTCTGCCTGTTATGTTTAACTTCACGGTGTTGGAAAACAAGACGATTTATAGCACGGTGAAAGCAGTGTCTGAACGCTGCAGTGCCACGGGGTTTGAAATAGCAGCTACCTGCACCCTTTCCCTGGGAAGGTGAATACATCTTCCACGTGTTTATTTGTTAAACTAGACCACAGGCACATTTTATATAAGTGGAAAACTTCACGAGTTGGATTTCCAATGTTGCAGTTAGCACTGCCCTGCGTTGCAAACGGGCTGAATATATTCTAGGATGTAAATTCATGGCCCAGTATTACCTCAAGCCTTTAAGTGACACGTAGGTCCCCTCCAAAGTTAAAGGTTCTCAACGTGAATTCAGCTGTGCCTCTGTTTTGAAAAGGGAAGCACACGCAGCCTCCTCAGCATGCACTTGAAACCAGAAGGCTGGTTGGTTTTTGCAGCGTTTTGAGGATTACACACAGAAGCAAAAGGTATGAGCTGGAGATAGCCACAAGAGCATTCCAGCCACATGCTCTAAGCCCAGCTCTGATGCTCTGTTCTCCATCCACTGCTCCAAGCAATTATCTCACCACTTGCTGCCTCAGTTTCCCTTTCTGAAAAGCAAGGCACGAGCAGGTCACCGTGCATCCCCAAGTTCTTTGCACGTTTCTGTGTATTCACGCCCCTGCCACGGGTGTTATCGGAGCTCACGGAGGGTGTCAGAGCTGATTTAAACTGCCCAGCTCAGGCAGCAGAACATTTCAGCGAGGTGGGACAGCCACTGCCAAGTCCCTGGGGGCAAAAGTGCCCTTGTCGCTGTGCTGGCCATACCTGGCCACTACCTAACCCAGAAAGCCACAGCCCAGCTGTCCCCAGCGCTTCCCGAGCTTTATCACGAAGAAACTCCAAAACCTGTGCACGGTCACGGGGCAGGCTCTGCCCCAGGGATGCTGGAGGGATTTGCTGATACTCCAAGGAAAAGATTGCAGCACGCTACAAAGCACTGCAGGTGAGCACAGGGGCACCCGCTGGGTGAAGGACAGTGGCAGGAGGGGATGATGAAGGTTTTCCACCTGCAGGGAGAGGCCAAATTCAGACCAGGGCGGTTGCAGGCTAAACCCCTTCCAGACCAGACAGCTCAGTTTTTGTACATAGACACAAGCCACGTTCCAACAGAATGTTTTTCTGGTTTACTCATCGAAATTAGGTGACATTCAGAGAAGGATTTGCGCACACCCCTACCCATTTCGCAAGGCACAGCCAAGGCAGCGTTTGCACCTAGTTAAACTTTATCCAGGCTATAAGAAAACCCCACATGTAAAGCCTAACCAAAGCCATCAACAGGAGAAAAAGATGTGAAAAACTTCCCGCGACACCAGGTAGAGCTTCCTAAAACGCAGCACAGGGGTTAAAAGGAAAGAAAGGAAAGGTGTTCGGAGCCAGGGGAGAAAATTTAGATTTCAACATCTTAACCGAGTTCATTGGATTTACACCATCGCATTAAGCTGCAAATCAATTTCCTGTCTCATTAAGAATCCCCTACATGTAATTGCTCGGAGCATTTACTTTAGGGATTAACTTACAGGGATGAGTTAAGTGCCTGCTTTCTGCTCTCAGCGCTGTGATGGCTCACTAAGGAAAGTCAGCTCCTTTCACAGGGTCCGCATCACTTCTTGGCAGCAAAACCAACCTCACGAGGATGCTGCGAGGAGTAAGCAACGCGGGTGAAGTGCTCTGAGACTCCCAAATGAGGAGCTAAACAGCTCTGATTTATTTGTATTTAACACACAATAATCTACCTGATGCTACTGAAGTCACAGACCGAGCGCTGCGTTCGTGGTTTTAGGTTGAATTCAGCACTGGGCTATGTTGGTTTGAGTCAGGGACAGCTCAGATGTAGAGCAGGACAGATTAAGTGTTGTGCCCAGAGCGGGAGATGCTCCATGCCTTTCATGCCTTCACCCACATCAGTTAATGCCTGGGGGTTCTCAACCTCACCTGCTCTGAAGGTGCAGAGCTCTCCCCCATCCGCACGAGCCCTCTGCTGTGAATGTTTTCATCCAACGCCACTAAACACGGGCAGGGCAGTTTTCTTCTCCGTAACTTTGTTGTACGCTATTTTTTTTTAAGGAAAAAAAAAAAGGGAAACATTGCAGGCATATTGTATTTACTGTAATTATGGTTATTTATTGGCTACGGTAGCACGCAGTTCATAAATAAAGACCTTCAGAGACTTTAGACAACTACTGGAGTCTGGAGTGCTTCTGTCCAGCTGTTAATGCACCGGGTACCTTGCTTGCTCAGGACTCCCTCTGGCCTTGGAGTATTTTCCTGGCTGCCCATTGCATGAACTCAAACAAGGAGCCCAGCAAGACCCCATCCACGTGGGGCTGAACTCCTCGGCAGAAGTTAATTCAATTAAGACATCGTCAACTCCAATTCTATCCCAAGGCAGTGATAACTGATGGAAAGAGGAGAGACTGTCCTTGGGGCAAGGAATTGAGGTTATGGAGGGGCTGGTTAAATACATCAACATAACGTGCTTTACCTGGCTGGTATTCCAACACCCGGAAAGTAATGCTGGAAACCTCAAGTCAGAAATCTCACGCAGCTTATTAGCAAAAAGGGTAATTGATTTTCGAAATAGCTTGCCAAAAAAGCTTCATCATCAATCGCAGCCTTTAAACCAAGGCTGGAAATCTTCCAGGAAAGATATCCATGAGATCAGCCACGAGCTAGCAGGCTCGCAAAGGTTCACTTCCATTACTGAAAATAATTTCCATCATCGCAGGAGGCGCTGCATGAAATCACCTGGTCTACGTTATGTCAGATGAATTCATCACAGTCACCCCTTCTGGCCTTAAAAAAAATCTATTAGCTTCCTTCCACCTTCAGGAAGGGTGCCAAGAGATCAAGTGGAGCAGCCGTGCGTGGCACAGGCTGAGGGCCCTGCTGGAGCTGAGGAGTGGACAGGGGAGGAAGGGGGCCCAGCAGCACCGGCCATAGAAGATGTCACCCAAACCCCTTCCCTCAGCTCCATCCGGGATGTGTTTGCTTTTATGCAGCCTGTAAAACAATCACCACGTTAAACTATTTCTATTTACGGGCTAAAACCCTATAAAACAGCTCACAAAAAAAAAAAAAAAAAAAAAAAAAAGAAAGGAATACACTTTTAGAGTAAAGCACCGCAGATCCAAGTCTCATTTTTGGAACAAAACCCGAAGGGCCTCTTTCAGCAAAAACACTGTAAATAACCCCAACTGTTCCCCCGAAGGTGGTGCAGAGCGGCCACTTCTTTTCCAAGGAGCCCCAGCTGCCCCAGGTGGAGGTGCCTGATAACAAGCTGATGGCAGGGAGGACAGGACGAGGCCCCAGGAGGCCGGGCTCAGCTGTGCTCTGGCCCCTCGCAGGCTCCTGCCCCTCTGCCCCGTGCTGTGCAAAGCCACGGGCGAGCTGCTCGGTGCCGGAGCCCCGTAATTAGCTCTGGGAGTCGGGCAGCAAAAGGGTTTTGTAAAGGGCAGGGAAGCGTCATTAAAGCACCCAGCAGGGAGCGGCCAGGACGGAGATGAATCGCTCCCCGCTCCGTCCTCTGCGAGGGCACTTCTGCTTTCTCAAGAGCCATCATTAAATGCCACCGCGCATCACAGGACCGAGCAGAAACGTGTCCTCCCTGGTGAGCAGGAGGCGCCTTTGGGAACACGAGCACGCCGTGCCGCAGCGATGCTGGGTGCAGGGTGCTGTGAGCACCACCGACACCCCCCCATCCCAGTTCTTCCCATGGAGCCAGGGCCACACACTGTAACCCCACCACCAGCTGCGTTTAAGACCCACCACTGTTGTGTTATTTGTTTTTTTTTTTTTTTTTGGTTTTGTTTTGTTTTTTTCTAGGAGCACCTGTGTATTTGCAGAAAGCCTCCCCGCACGGCTGCAGCCACTGCGAGGACAGCCCCTGCTGCGGGATTTGGGCAAGCCCTGGCCCAGGAGAGAGGTTTTTGTAGACAGAAATAGCGAGGGGAAATAGCTCGCTGCCTTTCTGTGACACCTGAAGTCGGAGAGCTGCATCCCAGCAGAGCACCCGCCTGCTGCAGGCAACTGCAGGGCCAGGCAGGAGGAGTGCCAGAGATCAGCGCGCAGAGAATGGGAGCCCAGGCACTGCCTCGGTGTAAAAGCAGCATATGGGGGTTGTTTTTCTCTTTGCTGCCATTCAAATTCCAGCAGTTAAGGCAATCTAGTTATTCAATTTAGATAAGCTTCAGTAGCTAACAGCAATTTAAACAGCTGCCTATGCCTCACCATTCTGTTATTACCTCCTCCTTTCCAAGTGCTAATTCCATTAGCAAATTGACTTCCTCCCTCACACAATCTGTCTGGCTTTAGCATGTACAATGCTAATTGCTTCCTAATACCTAGGACCATCAGCAGGCAGCAGAAGTTTGTACCACAAAAAAAATCTCTGGCTGGGAACTGGCAGCAAGCAGCGCTGGGTTCGCATGCAGCCTCTGCAGTCCTCTCCTCCAGGTGAGGCAGACAAGCAATTGCTGAAATAAACGGTGGAGGAAGAAGTTTGGGCACTGTATTACAAAGTCAGGGCAGGGAAAGACATTTTCCTGCAGATCTGATGCTTACTTCGGGAAGAACAGATTTGGTGACTCAGAAAACGTGCAGAACACGGGAGGAGATGGGAACACGTAGGGAGGAGGAGAGAGTGATGTTTCTAAGGGTCCTTGCTTCGGCTGCTTCCTCCCTGTCCATCTGAGCTCCCTTTTCCCCCTCTGTAACCTCTTACCCCGCAGCACAGCCTGCTCTCCCTCCCTTCCTCTCCATCCCCCAGCAGACCTGCTAAAGCAAACATTAGGAAAAACACTTCGGATTGTTGTAAAACACAAAAGCTTACAGGGAAAGTACCACTTCTAGCAGCAGCCACATCAATAAGAGACCTCATTCCATCCTTTCTGATGCTGGAGCCTCGCTCTCCATCGCTGCCTTCCATCTTTAAATTAACTTTAAAAAATGCATTCATCTTTCCTGCTCCCCTTGGCAAAAAAAAATAAATAAAAAATAAATGCAATAAAAAGATGAAGGACCCTTTGGGCTCCCACTCTGACCTCCTCAGCTAAGCAGGGAGAAAATGGCTTGTCCTGGACCTTTCATGTAATCTCTCTGCATTTCTAAAACACAGCTGCCCACAGGAGCAAGCCCTGCATTTGCATTACAAAGCACAAGGAGACCCTTCCAGATGGGTCAGCCTCTCTTTGTTGGTTTTAACCATCAGCTCCCAAACCCAGCAGAAGCCTGTTCCTGCTAGCAGGGGGTTCTTCAGCACAGAGGGGTCCCCACAGCCTCCTCTCTCCTACCACGAGCATCCCCAGCTTACAAAGTTGTTACCCATTTCTTCCTATTTCGCGAGCAAACAGAGCTCTCTAAATCCTGTGCACAGAAGGTGCCTGCTGCAGTTTTTATTAACTGTTTGTGTTCTTTGCCCTGCTATATTTAACAGGGTAAAAGGGTCCTTTTGCATATCTAGGGCTGTGCACCATGGGCACCCACCACCAGGAAAGCCATCGACAGAGAGATCCGGACTGGATGAGCGCAGCCAGGCACACAGCAGGCTCCCCAGGGTGCCTGAAGCATGAGTGCACAGCGGGCAGCTTGCTGCTGCTGCTGCTGCTTTGTACAGGTTTGGGAAAGAGAATTCCTTGGGGGTGAGAAGACGAGGCACTGAGAAGAGCCAAAATCCAGGTCTCACTTGTTAGAGCCAGCTCAAAGGGCGGTGTTAAATCTGGGCAAGAGGCTGAGTCAACGCGTTTCACCCTGCTTAGAAGTGGCTTGCCGTGATTTTACTTCAGCTGATAAGAAATATGTTTTAGGATAAAAGAAACCGTTTAACCTACAGCAGGTATCAAGGAAGTTTAACGGCAAATCAGTGCAAATCGTGGAGTTTGCTGTAATAATTTTTTCACGTTGATCTTATGAGCACGCTTGAGATACAAAGATACGATTTCAGCTCTTATTCGCGCAGCAGAATGAGGAAGCCAGTAAAAGCCCAACTACATGGACCCGGTCCCCAAATTAGGGAGATGTTGCTGAGCCTCAGAGTAGGCTCAGTGCGAACCAAGGAGCAGAAGCAGCCAGAGACGTGTGCCCACCACCAGCCACCCCTGATGGCCCAAAAAAAGCTCAGAGCTCCTTGTCAGGCGCATTGCCACAGGAGCCCCATCAGCTTGCTGCAGGACATGGCTGGTGCAGAGCTCCTCGGCCACCCGGCTGGAGCATCAGCAAAAGCAGAGAAAGCCCAGAGGCAAAGCAGGGCTAACGGGAACAGACGGAGGCTGCTGCACGAAGGCAGCGAATGGTCCTTGCAGAAGCAACACAAGAATGCTAAAAGACAGGGCCTGGAGAGGCACAGGAGGTGGAAGCAGGCTGACCACAGATGAGGACAGCCGCAGCGAGCTCGAGACTGGGAAATACTGGAGTAAGGCTCAGAGGAAGCAGCGTGTGCTTCTAGTGAAGGAACAGAAGCAGATGAAGGAGTTGCAGAGCCAGAAGGAACAGTGGAGCAAGGACAAAGCCAGCGCTGAGCACAGAAGAAACCAGAAGAAGGGGACCACGCATCTTCCCAAGGGCTCCCACGTGCCCCCCAGAGCCAGGCTGCTAGGAAAAGAGGCACCTTCTGTCCCTGCTGAACGGCTCCCTTCACGTTTACAGACTTCTGCAGCGCCTGTGCCCACCAAAGTCCTCCCACAGAAGCCGGGAGCTTGGCAGAGCTACAAACTGAGAACTCCAGCCCGATCTTGCTTCTCCGCTCAGACACGGCCAGGCAGCCCCGTGCTCTACAGCTCATTGTCTCAATAAACTTATTAGCTACTTAATCATACATGAAGACTTGGCTCGCTGCATTTCAGTTTTTGTTCCTTACACAGGAGGCTCTGCAAACAAGGCATTTCCTTGTATATCCAACTCTTTCTACATTAAAGCATTTTTTTGTTCTGGCAGAAAGAAAAAACCAGTACGCTTTGATCTTAAATATTAGAGCTGTATCATTATTTTCCACAGAATTGGAGGTACTACGCATTCCTGTACCTTAGCTCATGGAAAAAAGGAAATGGACTTGGTAAATATAGTTGTTTACTCTAAAATTGAGGCAGAAACTAGAAGGAGAAGGCACTTAATAGGTCCCTCTGTGGATTCTGCGACCAAGGGGGAACCAGTACTCCCTACTGAGTTGCTGCATGTTTTATACTTATTAGTCACCAGGACAAATGAAAGATCCACAAGCCCACTGAACTCTTCCCTCTCCTCCCCCTTTAAAGATTTTTAGGAGTGAGCTGAGCTCGGAGCTGTGATTAAAAACACCCCGTTACGTTCCCAAGCAGCCGTGCTCAAACTGAAGATTGGCTTCTGCTTCCTACTGCTCCCTGCCTCGCTGTTCTGAACTACAAAGGAGAGTGGAAGCTCCCAGCTCTCACTTGATACTTGCTTCCTGAGCTCCAGCGGCGGGAGACAAACATCTGTAGAGGCAGCAGGCAGCGGTGGCTCACCTCGTCCCTGCACACCCAGCTCCTTAGGGTGGAGTGCTTGGGTTTGATGGGGACAGCAGGCAGCCTGGAAACCACGTTTCTGAGCCCAGCTGCTGCACCCTCGCTTCTTTGTGCCTCTTCCTGGAGAACACCACCTACCAAAAGCAGCCATCTGGGTCAGCCCGCACCGCCACAGCTCTGGGCAAGGCAGAAGAATCAATAAGGCAGAAGCAGGGTTCCAAGTTATCAGCTACAAAATAAACAAAGAAAGCAACTAGAGGTAAAATGAAGGCTGGTTAGAGGAGTGTCGGGCAGTTTTCTGTGGCTCAGTGCCCTCTGAACTTCTGTCTGGATCATTGCAGGGGTGAAGAACATCAGCCACCCTTTCACACCATGCAGGGAACAAGAGCCTTGCCCCACCTGGAGACACTGCCTGCACTCCACCACTAAGACCCACGCTCCGGTGCTAACTTACCAATCCTTTCATTAAGCTTCGCAATCTGGTAACAGACAAACTGCCAAATTAACAAACCTCACCATTAAATGCTGCGTCAATACTAATATTGCTAGATTTATTATAATAAACAAGACAGAGAACAGCGATTGCCTTAAAACTCAGGTTGTGTCTCTGCATCACTTCTCCTCAAAGTCTTCTGCAAGGAGCGGAGAGCCACTCTCAGCAAGACAACTCCTATCACTCCGCTTCCAATTCCTACCAGGGATTTATAAAATGATTTTCTTTGCCAGAAGTGCTGCTGCACTTCTACGTTGGTGTTGTTTCCTTTGATTCCTTCCACCTCATTCGCTGCTAGCTGCTGCTCGTGAGTCAAGGACTTCTGGAAGTTCAGATCCACAAAGTCCTTTCGGATCACTCTCACCCCGAAGTAGACTCTCTTGATGACCCTGAACGTCTTCAGCATCCGCACATCGCAGCGGTACGTCCCCGCGTCCGACTCCCTGGTGGGGGAAAACTGCACGACAAAACCAGGGTTTCTGAAAGGTACAAAGAGGACGTCGTTCATGGTGATGAGCCCTGGGGCGAGCCTCCACGTGTAGGTATAGGCTCGGCTCACGAACTCGACCGTGTCCGAGCTCAGGCAGCTGAAGTTGAACGGTTTGCCCACCGGGACGGTGAAATGGAGCAAACCACAGCCCCAGGTGGTGAGGCAGGGGGACCTGCGCATGGTGCAGTTCCTCCTCTCCCCGGCCGGGGTGATCTCGCACATCTCCTCCAGCTTGAAGCCCAGCCCGCAGGTGACGCTGCAGGACGTGGCGTTCACGGCGACTTTAGCAACCACCGACTTCAGCTCTGCCGGGATGGTGACTCTTCGAAAGGAGACCACCAGTGGAAGGTAGAAAGCACAAGATAACACCCCAAGGGTGCACCTGCTCCCCAGGGTCTTCATGGCAGTCATCAGTCAGATGGGCTACTCTAAAGCCGCACAAATTCAGCAGTAAAAAAAATAATGATAATAAAATAAATAATAAAATAAGTCACTCTCTGTAAGCCTCTGTACTCAGTATTTCTGAAGTGCCACCAGCATCACCTTTAAGACCTAATCCTTCCATTAGGAGAAATCCTCTAACGAGACAAGCCTGAAGTGTAACACTTCTGAAGGTGCAGCACATCGCTGTGTTGGTCAGAATGAATCTGAGTTCTGGTTCTCGTAACAGAGCAGCAGAATGTTTAAATTCACCTTACCCGGCAACTGGGATCTATTTGACAATTTAAAAAAGATGAAGTCCTCCCTCCTTCTCCTTAAGATTTTACGTGCTATTTTAATGAATTGCCACTCTATTGTTCCAGTTTAATTTTCTTATAAAGCTATAAAACAACAGAAGTACTCATTACTGGAACTTTTAAAAGAGCACTATTTAGTGTGAGGAAATCATGACTTAGGTAGCACCTGTGGTTTTATCACATCTGCATATCCCAAAAATCCAAGGCAATGCCCAAGCCACCAAGACCACGAAAACAAGATTTTGACTTCACTGCCATCACCCAGGGATCAAAGGCCAGGTGACCAGGGCTGTATCAACCATGCCCTTCATCTCTACACAGGGCTCGGCAAAGCAATTCCGTGAGCTCACGTTCCCAGGTGACGATGTCACAGACGAGCTCTGCTTGGGATTTAACAGCACTGACCTCCGGGGATCTCCTGAGCCCTATCTGACATGTCACGTACAGCCACTGACTCCAAAGAGCAATCTCGGAGCCAAGATCTCCACATTCAATCTATGAATTTGTAAAACTGAAATCCCTTGTATGCTGTCATAGCTAGAGAGCGCATAAAGAGGAAACATCCCAACATAACTCACCAAGTATTCAAGCATCCCAAAAGAATAATGCACTACTAAAATTCTCCTTGAAAAAAAAAGTCGAAGTTGTTTCTTTCCATGCAGTAATGAAGCTATGGTCGAGTCAGTTCAATAATCAATTGCCTCTCTACCAGCAATTGAATTATGGATTGCAGGAAGGGTTAGATTGCCTTGTTCTTAAACAGCTTTGCTAATGAATATCCTTGCTTCTTTTTCTAAGACCCCTTAATTTATTAAAATGATAACTTTTGAAGATCTAATCCAGTTATATTTCACATCCAGTTACCCCGGCTACACGCAGCACACTTTGTGCTCAGCCCCCCTTTCAGCACAGCTGTCTCATGTGCACTCAGGTACACAGCGCTTTTTATTACATTAGAGATTTACTACTGCAACCAAATGCCCCATTAAAGAAAAAAAAAAGAAAAACAAAATCGAAACAAAAGGAACACAACACACCAGCTGTGGTGAAGGTACAATGCATCTGCATTTGCACCAGAGCTGTGCTGTGGGATTCCCAGCCACTGTCACAATATAAATGATAATGAAGCACGGAGAAGCCAAGACTTAACCATTGACTTTAGGAAATAAAACATACATCTTTATTTACAGACACAAAAACTAACATCACTATGTGCTACCAGCAAGTCAGTATCTGACACGTACTGTACAAAACTACGCATACCAAAAAATAAAATAGAAGATGGAAGAAGATAAACCAAGGACATATACACTGTACAAAGAAGTTT
This sequence comes from Anas platyrhynchos, assembly GCF_047663525.1. Lineage (NCBI taxonomy): Eukaryota > Metazoa > Chordata > Aves > Anseriformes > Anatidae > Anas > Anas platyrhynchos. The sequence continues at coordinate 5,148,844 of NC_092613.1, read as the reverse complement.
TAACAGAAATGAAGGCTGGAGTCTGTGGCAAATAATAGGCTTTAAAATAATCTAGAGAACCATTGCCTGTGTATCTTTGAAAGCTTGTGAGCTCAGCCACGCCACATACGGGTGGAATTGACATGACAGCGTTCTAGAAAAGATGTGAATTGTACTATAAGCAGAAAGAACAAAGAAAATTAATACTGTACACGTGGGAACAAATTTCATTAAGCAGACCACTGTACCAGAGCCGGAAATGAAAATACCAGATTTAAAAAATCCTTCCGATTTAAAATGCCTCCTCTCTTCCCATGCTTGTATCTCACGCTATTACTGCACACTTCCGACCATAAATTAACACATCTCTTTATTACTCCTCTTCTTGGCTTTTAATGTCTGCAGTGTACTTTGAAAATTTAAATACATAGAGATATCTCAATAATTACATCTAGGGAAAAAAATGAAGTAATTGCATAGGAACCGTCAAAGTCACTACAAAACAAGGGGCATTAGGAATGAAAACTTTCTTTTAGCAAGCTGTTGGTCTAGTGCAGAAGGATCAGGCTGTAGGTACTGGATAGAGAAAGTGTCTCTTGCCATTCCCACAAAGAAAATATTACAAATGTCATTAAGAAATAAAAGGTTGAAGTACAGCTGGGAAGAAGCTCCGAGCATTCATCGTTTTTCTATTCTTGATCCAGAAATAGAAGAGAAATAAAACAAAAGATTGTTTTTAAAAATTCGAGTTCCATATGTTTTGTTTTTCATACGATCACATTGTTATTCATTTCATCTTTAAGTCTTGGAAGGATTACTGAAAAAATACAGTTGCAGTTAGGATAAATATTGGCTCTGCTTCTTCTGTAACTGCTAGTATACACCAGAAAAGGAGGAAACCAATTGTTTCTGGTAGTACATCTTAAAGGAAAGAAACAGAATAAAAACATTTGCAAGGACGGAAAGAAACTGCCAACACAGCTCTTCATATTACAGTCTAGATGAAAGCATATAAACTGAGTATTTTATCTGCAGCTACTTTCCTTTGTTCCTTTTCCCAGAAGCAGAGTCATCCTTCATGTCTAAAATATCCACTCTATGAAGATTCATTTTTTGTGGACTTCAGAGGGTGTCTTGATTCTTCACTTTACGTCTCTATCCACTTGAGATGAAATCAAACTTGGCACATAATCAGTAGCAGTGTTTCACTAAGCATGTCAGCACAGAAGACATCGCACTGAACTAACAGAACAGCTAGGAAGGTAGTGCAGCTAGCAGAGAAAGGACCTACAGCTCGCTGAAATGAGAATGAACAGCAGAGAAAGGGAAGTCTGTAGGATGCAAAGCCATACGGTATCAGGAATAAACACCATACACTTCAGGTACTCTTCAATCCAGGAACAAAAGAAATTACTTTAAAAAAAAGGTTGACAAGCTCTGGAGTGGCAACGTGTTGGGTACCAGCTCAGTTGAGAAATAGTGATATATGACAACACAAAGGCAGTCCAATTAAGTCTTTTTGCAAATCGCATGACCTGAGAGTCAGCATCTTACACTGTTCGATGAAGAGGCAATTAAGGAAGAATGAAGGCCATTTCCTCTTCAATATTCATTTCTTATAAAAGTCACTCCCTGAATCCATGAACAATCAGGCTGCTGCATTATAGTCAGTCCATTCTGACTGAGCATTTCATCTATTTTCCATATTATGGTGCCAATACAGGAAAGAACAGGGGCAGATAAGGAAGAATGTCTTCATAGCAATTCTGAGATTGCACCACCTGCTAAAGAGATCAAAGACAGGTGAAAAATAAATCATCAGGCTCAAACAGATGTGACCAGAAACCAGAGACCACCAAATGTTGCAAGCATTGCCAGACAAAAACAACAAAAAAAGAGAATAGGATTTTCTAGATAAAGCTATTCTTTCCAGAACAAGATATAATCAACAAGATAGTACCTATGACAAATAGAGATCTTCGGTATTTCTGCATTTGAGATCACGTGCATAGGCATGGACAATGTGGCTAAGAACCTCTGAGCTTTTATTCCACAGAGGCACAAGCAAACTTACCTGGTAGAAAATTTTTGGATTCATCAATCCCAAAATCTCAAAGCAGAAACCCAACTGAAATGAATGTTTTACCCAATTTGGGGTTATATCAGAATGCTGCATGATTTTGTTCCAAGACCATAAAATAGATCAAGCTTCCCAGTTTGTCTTTACTGAAATCTGATTTTGACACATCTGCTTTAACGCTAGGACATTTACTGCCAGGCTGCACAGCCCAGCCACAGAGACAGCCTGCAGCAGGCTCCAGGTCCCAGCCACGCAGCTTGCAGAAGACACTGTATTACGGCAATTCAGACAACAGCTGCCAGAGAAAAACTGCTCATTGAGAGGCTGGTTTAGGGACTGATCACTTCCATCAGAAAGCAACATCACAAGGAACTAGCAGAACTGACAGCTTCATGCAAGAGACCCAGAGAAGCCAGTCTGGCTCCAGCACTGCAAGCAGAAGGCCACTTCAGTTTGTAAACACGCTTTTGCAAGTGGTGAAATGTCAGCAGACGCAAGAAAAATTAGCTGCCCAAAACAGAAGTTATAAGCACAAGCCATAAAGAGAACAAAGGAAGACAGATGTGAACTTCGTGAGAATATGACTGAGCTTTGATCCAAGTGATGTTGTGTTTTTGTTTTTTTTTTCAGTGGACTGTTACTTTCATCACACATCTCATACAGATGCTTCCACTAATTGGTGAGACCTACTGCACGACCTGTTTGGTCAATGGTACTGTACAAGGGAGCACAATAACAGACGCTACTGAGAGAGAAGTCCACCACAGCAATATTGATTATTTGCTATAATTATTTGCATCCAAAGCTCAGCAGCAATAACAAGTGAAAGTGCACAGTTGTCTCTTAAAGCAAGTCAGACTGTAAGTATTGCACAGAAAACTATAAGCAAAACCACACAAAAATCCTCCCAAATATGATTTCCAATCATGTGCAGGTGCCTGTCCAGAATCTTGTTTCATTTGAAATATGTTAGAGGAAATGGGAGTGTTTTCCTACAGCTCTGTAGAGCAGATTGATGCAACAACGATTACAAGCTGCCAAGAAGAAAGCACGCTGAGATCTGTCTACAATGATAGACCAAGCAAATTAGTAAAGAATGATAAGAAAGTTACAGAAACGTACACCTTGGGGAAAAAAAAAAGGAAAAACGTACCTGCTATTTAAACCATTTCTCTGAAAGTGATTACACACGGTTCTCTGAAGTGCTTACACAGTTACTTAAATATGGATAAATTAAGATACTCAGGTTTGTTTGTTTGTTTTGAAACAATTAACCACTGAAATTTGTTTGGGAAGCCACGCTGTTAAGTTTCCAGTGCACAATCCTCTCTCTCTTTTATGTCCTTTTGCATATGGCCACGTTAATTAGCAGCGTGATAAAAGAAAGCAATCAACAGTCTTGCTGATGAAGGGTTATACTCAGCTGGTCTTCAGACTAGTCTTGTCCACCCAGCATGGCACAACAGAGAAGTCAGGATGTTTAACAGATGCCAGCAGACATCTGAGAATCCATATCGACCCAGACAACTCCTTGTGATTGTATTTCTAAGCACATTGGATTGCCCCTAATGACCTGAGAAATCGAGAGAGAACTGCCCTGCCTGGTAACCCTGACACTAGAAGCTAATCTGTGCTGCTCAGAAGGTCTAAGGATATTCTCGGCTATTTGTTTAATTTCTAGATTTTGTAAGGTGCATTGTGAAAAGATTTAATAGAAGCCCAGAAAACATTCACCATGTTTTGCCACTTATAGCCAGGTTTCTTTTATCTCATCCCCTTTTTCTGCATATAGCAGTTACCAGTACTGGAATAAGCAACATAACAGGAGCAGAGCAGGAAGGACAATGAGCAAGGTGGGTAACGTAGGACCAGCAGTGAGGGAAGGAAGGGGTTAAAAAACAACAAAAATCAAATCAACTCTGTGCAGTCTAAAATCCACAGCAGCAGCTGCTGAGTTCAAGGAAATGCAAAATTTGATATATCAATTATATCATATATTTGAATCCGTTTATGTATCAGCCCTACGTTCTCTGTGGGACGCACATCATTTAATCCAAACGTGTACTTCCTTTGCTACACCTGAGTGAACTTTTCCCAAATATGCTCAAGTAGCAAATGAGACAGATGGGAAACACTGTCAACAGCTGGGCCCTAACGAAGGTGACTGCAAGGCTTGTAAGCAACCAACAAAACACAATTTAAAAAAAATGTGGAAAGAGCAATCAAAACCTGTCCTCTATTACAGCATCTGTGCTTTCTGGGATTTAACTAAGGCTATTGCATAGCAAGGTATAGAAAAATTTTATCTTAGGGTCCACTGATCAAACAGGCAATGCTCAGTCTTTTACTACACTCCTTTAAGCAACACTACACTTTGCCTAGTGGAAAGTCACAGGTGTGTATTTTGGCAGAAACCATAAACAACAATATTCTAGTTCAGATAGGAAATGGAAAAGCCCAGTTACGAGGTCATTTAGCTGAGTCCCAGAGAAGAGGGAAATAAAACCTCTCCTAAGTCAACGGACAGTATTTCTAACCTTCAAAAAGTTTTTGATACCTGCTTCATTTCCTAGTTCTGATTACAGAACTTTTTTTGTTCATTACACCATCGATGGCACAAAACATCAATTTAAGCTTCTGAACCCTTCACTATTTGCGTTTTTGCTGTCAAAACCTACCCAGCCAAACTGAGCACAGTTATTGCAAATGTAAGAACTGAAAGAAGTTGATAACTAAATGACTAAAGTCAAAGACACTTTGCTTTTGAAATAGTGCTCCATCTCTATTAAAAACCCTACATGTGTTTTACATTATGCAACACCACATGCATGGATATCCGTTTTACTAAAACTATTAAAAGCCCTTCAGCAAAAAAAAAAAAAAAAAAAAAAAAAATGTAAAATTTTGCCTATCCTTGACAGCAGCTAAACATTTAGTGAGCAGGTGCCATTTGGGAAGATAAACGCTATGACTATATTAAGTCAGGGTCTGTACAAAGCAAGGCCACCAAGCAAGCAACGACGCTCACACTGGGTCCTTACCTGTCAAAGGCTGTCCCAGCTCCGCCTGCACTTTACCCTTCGCTGCTCCTTCCAGAGGTAAAGCACCTCTGTCCCCTTTGTAGAGTTTCGGTTTAAATGGAGAATCTTTGTCTTTACCTTTTGATCCTTTAGGCCTGCCTGCTTGCTTCTTCTTGGATTTACCATCTCCCTTCACACCCAGCAGCGGATGGACTTCTGTGGAAAGCAATGTGTTACCAAGAGGAGTCATCATTAGGACACTGAAATCAGACGTTAAATACAAACAACATTAAGAACTAGTTTCAGGATGCCTGTTCTCATTTCTAGTTTGCAAAACGCCAGCAAACTTTGTAAGTAGGTGGCCATTAATCATTGCTGTGAGAAGTAACTTCACAGAAAAGAAAATCAATGAGTGACCACCCAGTATTCTGACTAGGCAAAGCTAAAATCTATGTCAGATGCAAAATAGGCACTAAAACAATGGCAGCTTCTACTCACCATCATTAGGTACTCCTTGTAGTTCAATGTTGGTGGTTTTGGGCTTCTTCTTTGGTGCCTGAGGTCCATCGGAGGAGGACTGTCTCTTCTTCTCAGAACCTATTCCCTCATCACTTAAAGAACTCTGAACAGCATCAGGGGGAGGCCCATAGGGGTTTTCTTCTGGATCTTCCACTTCAGGAGCAATGGGTAAGTAAAGCAGAGCCTTGGAGTCCTCCAGTTCTTCATCACTATGAAAGAAAAAAGTAGGCTGTCTTTTAAAATTAGTGCTCTTTGACATCTTCTCATTCACAAATCAAGACCCCTCTCTGCAGGGAGCAGTCAGACAGCCACACTGTGTAGTTGACCAAGGCATTCAGCAGCTTGAGAACTCTGTACAAATAGATATTTGATACCTTAACCAAAGACATTAAGGAGGAACATGGAAATGCTGTGAAGACAAGGCTTGTCATCCTTGGAGGGAGTGCCTGCCACACGAGTGTCACAGTCATAGACTGCCTGGTTTCCTATGCAAGACTGATGGTGATTAACAGGGGACTCCGGGACAGAGAGAAGAAAAAAGACAACTCTTGACTGTCAGAGATGCACTCAGTATTAAAAAAATGAAGAACAAAGGAACACGGTTCATTTTGGTCTCATTTCTTTTCATCTTCCTCACCCAGAACAATTAACAACTGAAGCCTACACCTTGTTTGTGCTGTAACTACATGAAATGTAGCAATCCATCCAAAGATGCACCTTAGTCTCTGCAAAGGGCTCCTTACACAAGTAACTCTATCTGATACAGGAAAGACACAGAAAATGCAAGTATGTGGGGAGGGCTGTTATACTATACAGGGAATACATTAGTGCTACATTTCATATTCATGCTTTAAACAATATTATTCTTTTACCTGCTACAGAAGGCAGCAATGGGATCTACACTAGTTACATCCACTTCTTCATCTTCTGCAGCATCAGCACCTAAGAATCAGGGAAAAAAAGAATTAAAGACAACAAGGAAAAGAACAAATTACTTAGAATTTGTTTTAACGCTTTGTTCCCACAAGCTAACGTTATGTTTTAATATTAGAAAGTCCTAGAGAAAAAGTAATCTAAAAGCGTGAAGTACTGCAAAGCCTGGTAACGAGGAGAGCTCTGTGGTGTGCTGGGAAGAATCCTTACTTCTTTCTATAGAAGGTTAGCCTGTTCCAGTACACAACTTTTTGGCACCACCAAGCGGCCAAGTTGTGCTGCTACTGATTCAAATTCAGCATCGCTTCTGGTGAGAGCAAGCCCACACACCCACGGGTCAAAGGCTACTGCCTTTGACTGAAAACACAATGGAAAGGGGAGGCTTTGTTAAGCAAATACGGCACAGCAATTAGGAGGAATCACACTGATTGTCGATTTAGATACCTTCATTTATCCACTGCTGTTTGACATTTACTACCCACATACACTACTGTGACCACTAGTTTTAATTTTTATTATGATCATATATTTGGACTACAAATGATTTGATAACAACCAAACTGCTGACCACACCGTTGCTGCACAGGAACAAAGTTTAGGCTTTACCTGTCTGTTCTGGTTCGCTCTTATCTTCATCTTCAATGTCAAACTCAGACTCTCTCTCTTCATATTCTACATTCTCGTCCAGTTCTTTGAAGTCAGGTGCAAAGGCACTCCAGTTTTCCTACACCACCAATTCAAGATAAATTTTACTTTATGCAACAGCAACCACAGCGAGGACTCGTGCACTTACAATCTCATACCACATTAAAATCCCCCAAGCCATGTGCAACATCACAAAAGTAATGGCTCAATCATATCGAGAGTCATATGCCAAATAGGAACTGCATGAATCAGCTCCTACTGAAAATATGACCACACTCCTTCGATATGGCAATGTATGTCATTATCCCTAAAACCAAAGTCGTATGTTAATATTAACCACTGCAGTTTTGACACACTCACTCAGACTTCCTATACTTAACACATACAGAAGGACACCATCCCTGCATAAAATGTCCCTGTGGCTTAACACAAAGCTTAACTAGTTCCGCAGTTGAAGTATACGCACCCTCCTCACATTCAACTCGATGGCAAACATCTTTCAAGTCAGGCAGGTGAAGCTAGGGAGCTTGCTGAACTGGGATTCAATGAAGGATTTCAACATGCAAACATTCAGTCTGCTAGGATGGAAACCAACCAGGGAATTCTCTTAAGGAAATAACCTGAAATGCTTACCACTTGATTCTGAGCCCATATGGATACAACGCCACTGGAAATGGAAGCTATGATCGGCCGGACAGGATGCCACTAGGTTGATGTGAAAGAGAAAAGAGGAGGAGCTTAATTGGTGAACAGAACTAAGCTTAGTTTGCAAAATAACAAGAAACTCAGCACTAGTGGGCAGTGTTCTTACTGCTACATCCAAGAGCAGCTCTCCTCTGGTCCCATGAAGGATTTTCACTAGGTTTCCAATGCTTTTCTCCCAAATGTACAGAGCATGCTGTCGTGCAGAACCTGCTACTATATATTCGCCATCACCAGAGAAACAACACTTCTTCCATGGGGTCCTACATACAAAAGAAAAAATCCAAAGTAGGCAATTAAACAACAGCACAATACAGAGGACTGTTCTCCAGACCAAGACCTTACATCCTCCCATCCACAAATAACATTTACATTTCACATCAAATTGTGACTCACAGGATTCAAATAAACACACCTGTCCATTACACCAAACAAAATACTGAGTTACCCTTTGTGCAGGTGCTCCCATTAGTACAGAACGCACAAAACACAACCTTTTCAAGACAGGCTTTCACTCATTCTGCTGCCTCTTACCTGTTCACTAAATCCTGCAGCTTCTGCATCGGCTCAGGCTCCCCATCTCGTCCACAGGTTAAAATTTCACGGCCATCGTACACCCTGATTATCCTGTCAGCTGTGTTTATCAAAAAGCAGCTGTAGGAAAGATTACACAGAACATGCATTGCATTAAAAAAAAAAAGAAAATAAAGAGTCAGAATATGTTGCATGAAGTAATTGTGGCAGTTCTTAAGGCCTTGTATAATCAGTAGTTTTCACCTCATCTTTAAAGATACCACTTGATAAATAACTCACCTTCCTTTCCGAGCAAATTCAATTGATTTAATAGCTGTAGTGTTGCTGGTGCCAGTTGTCACTCTGAAGGAAGCAACAAGATCCTGAGTGTCTGTTTTTAAGACCAAGATCTGAAGATGAAGGAAACAGAAGGCAATCAGTGTCCTCATTATGACTCACCCCACTTTCGGTACCTCTCACATCTGCTGCTAACCCTGAAAACAGAAGCCTCAGCAATCTACACAGGAATAGCTGGGGCTCTGCAACTGTAGTTTTAGTTTCTTCAATAGTTTCTGCGACAACTCTGCAACACTAACATTGGTTTATTTACACTGGAAAAGGATCCAACAAATACTGTCAAAGACAACAGGAACACAAAGGCCTAACTCAAAGATTCTACAAAGATGCTACAGATCTTCAAAGACGAAATGTGACGGTGCAGATGATCGTGTCAACATCATATCAAATTATTCGAGACACATTGAGGAAGCCTTACTTGTACATTAAAGCAAAGAACGCAACCTAGAGACATCAAGCACCTTGATAAAGACAGGAAATAATCTAAGCTACTGCACCCAGTGCCTCTTGCTACAGTCTCACCTTCCCCTTGGCATTGCCCGTATAAATGTATTCCCCTCGCCTGTCAAAGGAGGCCACTACGTTGAGATCAGAATCGTCATCCACAGGCAGAACAACATGCTTGGAGTCTGACAGCGTGAGCATCACTGGCGCAGACTTCATGGGACAAACCAGAACTCTGTTTCTGCAAAGCAGAAAAGAAAGAGTTAATAGTTTGTTCTCCAAAACAGTTCTCACATTTAGAAGTATAAAAAAAAAAAATCTCAATCTATGTTGAGCTACATAGAATATGTTTTCTCTAGTCTTACACTGCAAAATAACATTTAACTGGTATCTTCTTTCACTTCCTTTCTTTCTTAGGAAGCTTCTTTAAGTTTATAAAGTTAACTTATAAACTCAACAAGACATTTCTATGCACAGTTTTAAGAATCATTCTCACGTTTACTCCCTTCCTGATACTTTCATAATAAGAAGAGCCACAACAAATCCAATCACATAAAGAAGACACGCTGAAAGCACCTACTTTGCAAAACACAGTGAAGTATTTTAATAACCATTAATTTTACCCAAAGGAGAGCGTTCAAACTTTTTTTTTCACAGGACTTACTGGTCTCTAGGGTGGTATTGAACTTTCAAGATAGGCGAAGGAAACCGAAATCTCTGGTCACAGTCTCCAGAGAGCACATCCCACTGTGACACGATGTTGTCAGTTGAAGCACTCACTAATTTGTGACCATCTCGACTCCAGCTACAGTGACAAGAATGAATCCAAGTACAAGTTACTTCTCAAATGCATACAATGTGTCCACCAAGAGTCACTTAAAATTATCAGACCTAATTATTGGGTTCAGCTATAAAAACGTTAGTGTGAAAAACAACTTTTAAACTCTAAACAACCCCAAACTCAGCAGACATACCATATTCTCATGCTATTTTAAAGGGATACATCCTAAAATGCAACTCTGTATCCCGCAAAGTGCTGTGTTTCAGTAGCTAATAGGAACAGGTGTCAAGAGCAGTTGGGCTCTCACAGCACCAGGTCCCCAGCAAACACAGACACGGGCAAATCCTGACGAAAAGGAGAGCAGCCTCTCACACCTGGTGGCTCCTGAGGAGGTAGCTATTAGCTCAGAGAGCACTCAGCATACAGCTACAGCATTCCTGGGAGAAAATAAACATCAGTCCTCTCTCACCACAAGGAGCAGACAGGGTGAATGTGGGCACTGATGATCTTGGCGATGCCCCTGGTCAGGAAGTCCCAGATGACGATGCGCCCGTCGTTGCAGCCCACGGCGAGCAGCGTGCCCCAGCGGTTGAAGGTGCAGGTCAGGGCCATGCTGATGCAGTCCAGCGTGCCATCGGCCTCCTGCGGGGAACGGGGTAGTCAGGGTCTGGCCGAAAACCACTGGCAGCGGGACAAGGACAGGGACAAGGGGTGTAGGAGAGGGGGCGCTTACCTCGGGGTAGTTCTGCCCGAAGGATTCTGCAATGAAATGCGAAGACAGCACCGGAGTTAGAGAATCATTAGGGTTAGAGAAGTCCTCCAGGATCATCTGCTCCAACCACCTCCACCACCACTGTCCCCACTGAGCCGTGTCCCCAAGCACCAGCCCCAGCCTCTCCTGGAGCCCCCCCAGGGACGGGGACTCCCCCACCTCCCTGGGCAACCCGTCCCAACGCCTGCCCACTCTGGCTGAGCAGAAATGGCTCCTCATTGCCCACCTCAACCTCCCCTGGCACAGCTCCAGGCCGTTCCCTTTAGCCCTATCCCTGGTTATCTGCGAGCAGAGGCCGACCCCAGCTCCGCACCCCTCTCAGGGAGCTGCAGAGAGCCACGAGCTCTGCCCTGAGCCTCCCCTTCCCCAGCCCAACCCCCCTCAACCCCCTCACAGGACCCCAGCCCCTCCGCCAGCCCCTCTCAGCCCTCCCTATCCTCAAGCTGAGGGGCCCAGGGCCGCTCACAGGGCTCCCCCACCCCCCTAACGCCCTCCCGGTACCGGCTGGGACCCCCTTGGCTTTCCGGGCCCCCCCGGCCCTGGGTCCCCCCCGCTCGGCCCGGCCCCGCCCCCCCCGGCCGCACCGAGCAGCTCCAGGTTCATCGCGGCGCCGTCCCGCTCCCTCCGTCCCCGTCCCACAAGGACCCCTCCGGGGGCCTCCGCGCCTCGCCGCGCCGCCCACGCCGTTCGCCTGACGGCTCGCCGCTCCCTTCCTCCGCCGGATCCTCAGGTTCCTCTCCCTCCTTCTCCGCTCGGCCCCGAAAGGCTTCCACGGCGGCGGCCGGGCGGCGGCGGCTCCGTTCCGCTCCGTTTGGCGGCGGCGGGGCGGGGGCGGCGCTCAGGCAGCGCGGCGGGCAGCCCGCTGGGGGAGCACGCACAAAGGTGCCGGGCGGGCGCCGAGGCCGCGGCCCGAAGGTTCCGGGGGGCGCCGCTGGCGGCCCAAGGCGGGGGGGGGGGGGGGGTGAAAGGTGCGGCTTCCCCGCGGGTGTAGCAACAGGAAATAAAAATTAAAAAATATTTAGTAAAAACACGACGGTTTCGGCCGGTCTGATGGTTATTGTGCTTTTTTTTTTTTCCACACGCAGTAGGCTCGTTGCGTTTTCCTCACGTTTTCCTGTCCCCGTCGGGGGCGGGCCGCACAAACACAAAACAAAACGCGAAATCAAATAAAACGAACACGAAACAAAACACAAAATAAAACGCAAAATGAAGGCCCGGCCCCGCTCCCGCCGCTGTCACGGCCCCAGGGAGCTGCGAGCCCCGAGCAGGGCCCTGGGACATGATGGGGAGGGGGGGGGCTCCGCAGCGAGCCCTTATGGGCAGTAATTAACCCCCCTAATTAAGGTGTTTGGGCCTTTGGGTTCTGCAGGTGCGGTGCTACAGCGCTGCCACGGCCTTCCCAGTACCACCCAGTGTCCCCAGCTCCCCCTGAAAGCCCCCCAGTGCCCCCCCGCCCCGTGCCCTCCCTCATTTATGGGGGTTTTCTCCCCGCTCACCTCTCCCCGCTTTGTGGCTGCAAGGGAAGGCTGAGCAGGGGGCTGGGAAATCCCAAATGTGGAGCCAGTCCCAGCACCTCTCCCTCTGTGCTCACACCTGGCTCCTGCCTCCTCACCCACCTGGACCCGTACACCTCACAGTCACTTTTGTAAACACAGCGGTTTTGTTATATTTTCCCCCAAATCTTCAGCCTGAGCTCCCCTTTAAGCAGGGCAGGCCCCCAGGCTCACAGCATTCAGCCCCAGGTGCTGGCAGTTTTAGCCCTGGTTTACAACCCCCCAGTTTGTTCCCATCCACCACAGCAGCCCGGTGAGGCAGGGGTACAATGGACAAGGCCTCAGTGACAGGTACCCTTTCACAGCCTCATTTTAAAACATATTTTAACAAACATCTCCAGCAGACAAAACTGTAAAGGTAGCCTTGTCTGAGAGAAGAGAACCTGCTCAGGTCACTGCACAAGGTGAACAGGACTTGGGCTTGGTCCCACTTCCCCCTCTTGTCATGTAGCTGCACACCAGGATGGGATTGGAGAATGTTTGAGTTATCATGAGCTTTGTTTTCCTTGCTTTAAGTGACAGTGATTTGAAGGATAAACAGAGAACATGTGAAGCCTCTCAACTTCTTTTGAGCCAGGAAGAACTTTATACCCAAGGAAAAAAAAAAAAGTGCAGAGGAGCAGCAGTGCTAAGTCTGAGTAAACCTGCTGGTTGGTGATGCTGGACATGCAAGAAGACAAACCAAATGGAAACAAGACATCAACGTAGCTACAAACAAAAAAAATGCATGAGATAAGTGCCTGGAGATAGTACATAGGAAAAGCTATACAAGACATTTCTGGAATTGCATATACAGAGGTTTAAATTTTATTCATACATTTATTATTTACATAAGCTATCTCTATTAACCGCAAGAGACTGACGTCGACTCTCCTAGTTGTAGGTAAGGTTACTAACCACCACACACAGTAAAAGAGTTAATACTATTAGTGTCATTGGTGGCATGGACGTGCACCAAGGCAGTGAAATGCCTCGCAATTCTACTTCGGAAAAGTATTCGTTCTTCTGCGCATGTGGTTCTTGGTCGCTGCACCTTGGGCTGGGGCAGCTGGAGAAGCTGTAGCTGTACAGAACCGCCCTGGTAATGCCATCCCAGACCAGAAAAATGCCCACACATGCAGGTAAGTAAAAAATGTTTATATATATAAAAAAAAAAAAAAGCATTAATTCTGTTTATTGCACAAAGAAGGGAAGATTTAAACTAAACTAATACTGCAGGGTTATGTATCCCTTTCCTTTGCTCAAGCTGTTTAACAGGCAGATTATCAGTTGTATTTTTGCTGTGTACTAGACAATAAATTCCAGCAACAGGGTGCAGGAATTCCACATGCCTACACTATTCTGGATGCAGCATGTTAGCTTTCCTGGGAAACAAAGCCACTGGTGACTATCCCCTGCAGCTGGGAAGAACAGTAAGCTTAGGGAGAACTTGCCAACTCACTATTTCCTCACGTAGTAAACAAGGTGCAGTTTCTATTTCAGCCTCCACCCCACAGGAATGTTGCCCTAGAAATGCAAAAGACAAGGGGCAAGGATATTTTCAAGAGAAGCCCTCTTCGTAAGGGCACCAGGATCATCCCAACCCATACCTTCCTTGCAAGGATTTCCCTCCCCCCATTTTTTATTCTTTTCAATACAGCCAAATTAGAGATCCCAGAGTGAAGCAATCGGATGAATGGACATGGCCACAATACACAGCTACTGAAGAATGAATGACCTGTTTTCCCTCAACTATGCTCTCACCAAGCATGTGAATTTAAAAAAGCTGAAGAAACCTTATTTTAAAAATACATCTGTCGTAGCTAGCACAATTTAAAACTGTTACTGCCTTCACAACGAATTCAAAGCCCAAATTTAATTAAAATGAATTGGCATTTCCCCCATGGACAGTCATTAGATGTAATGACTTTATGTTTCTCTATTACAATATGTAATCTCTGAGCAGTCTTCCATTTTACCAGAAGACTGTAAAAAAGAAAGGTCAGGTTTCTTCAGATATTTAAATAACGGTTATGAAGCAAAACTACCAGAAAAGAGCTTGTTTACAGAACTCAGGGGTGGAGGGTACATAAGAGATAAATAGCTTATAACTTGGGGTATTTTAACTGCAGTGGAACAGTACATAATCCCCCTTAGGTAAAACATGGAAGCTTTGCTCCTGTCAATGTAAACATTTGGAGTGTTGCAAGAAGCTAATACAGATAGACACTCTTAGCTTCTAAACACCTTCAAGCCTAAAGCCTCTTTTTTTTTTTTTTCCACTCTGACTGCACTGTAATTGGTGCCAATCTAAGTGATTGGGATAGTTCCGTGTTGACTGAAGGCCACCTAGGGCCATCAGTTAATGGGAAGAGAGCTTTTACTTTACTGAGTAAAGACTGTCACGATCAGCTCGGAGCAACACAGATGCTACCCAAACACACAAGATGCTTTTCTTTGACTGGTGTTTGTGTGGGATTGGCAAAAACCCCTTTCAGTTCAAGGGAGTGGATTTTCTATTTTACTTGTGCCACTCCGTAATAAAAGCTGCAGCGGGGTAACTAGCATCATTAGGGTGTCCCAGGGAGATTTCTCTGGCCTCTGTTCAAGATGAAACATGCCCAGAGTCGCACCTCTACAAGCAACCTTTTGGTTGCTATTACCTGTCCCACTCATGTTAGCCACAAAAAGCTGCATCTGAAGAAGCCATCTGCAGAGTTAGGGGTTCAGAATTCTCCCATAATCAAGAATTCTTCTGTGCTTCCTTTTCAAGTAGAGTCATCCAACCCTTTATTTGGGTGCTCAGAGCTTGACTTGCAGAGCCTGTCCATGATCCCCTGCAGCATAGGTTGAACAATCCCCAAGAGAGGGCGCTGGGAGGAATCTCCATCCCAACAGGCTTCCATCAGCTGCCAGCACTCCTCATCGAACACGGGAAGGCGCTCTGGGCGAACTCCTGCAAAAGGGAGAGGCACCCAGTTACCATCAACCAGCACAGAAAACTGTCTGATGATGTTCATTTCTTTGGTGCAGGTTGAAAAGCTCCTCTTCACTATTTGGAAACAAAATGAGTACTCTCCCCAGCTAAAAAAAATAAATAAAATAGTACTTTTGGGAGCAAGTTCATCATGGGAACAAGCAGTGAGTGCAGTGTACGTGGCCTTCTGACCAAACACAAGATTCACTCATCTGCGTTAATCTTTCTCACATGAGAAGGGGAGAGATTATACGGACAGCAACTAAGGACACAAAGCAGTGAAAGCGTTCTGACATCACCTTGCAGCATGAAGGATTGAGCTACCTCAGAACACAGTACCCAGCTAACCCTACAGCGGCCTGATGCGAAACTAAGTTTATATTTTGGGGAACAACCATCAGCCTTTTATTCAACATGCAGCCCACCACTGACAGCTTCCTGGAAGCTGCACTTTTAGCACTTGAATGTACAGATCTCCATGGCCTCCAGGAGCTGCGAGGGATTAAAGCATTCTTGAGGGAATCAGGCCATGGCTGGCTGATTCTGGGATCCAGTTTACATCATAAGCATTGAACTGCTGCGCGGGGGTTAGTTTAGGTGGTGTTAGCACGGCTCCTGTGACACTATGGCGAGGAGGTAGTTAAAAGAAAGCCTGCTCCTTATATCCCTGCTGATTTCAGCTAGGTTTTCAGTAGAATGTTTCCAAGATATAAATAAATTTCAATTTTTAGATAGTCAATGAAAGAATACAACTTGTATTTTTACCTTTCAGTTAACAAGAGGATAAAAATTTATTTCCTCACCTCCCCTCAAGTTTTACACAAGCACTGTGTCACCCAACAGAGTTCAACATAAGCCATTTATACCTCTTCTGACGTTGTTCCAGAGGTGATCTTTGCTTGCACATCTCTCAAAAGCTTCTGGTAACTTCACATGTCCCGAACAAATGTACCAAAACAGAATGCCAAATGCATAAACATCCACTGAGTTATCGTATTTTCCTGGGACAAATAAATATATCTGATCAGCAGGGCAAAAAAAATATCTTCATCACTAGAAACCAAGCAAAACTACTTCAGCGTTCCACATCCTCATATTAAAACCACAACTTCATTGCCAGAAGGAAGGACTTGTATGAAGCCTAGCAGCATAACAGGAGTTACTGCTAAAAGCGGAGGGATGAAATGAAGACCTTCCCTTCTCAGAGAATTTGTACACTTAACGTGTACCAGCAGCTCCCCAACTGAGGCTCGTAGACCTAACAGCAGCCTCTCAATCCAGAAGTTTGGCAGGTACTGGTTTATAGCAAGGTCACCCACTGAATAAGAAAAGATTGAGCACAGTAAGTGCGTAAGGGCTAAGCCCATACTCACGTCTTTGTAAGATCAAGATCTAGGCTGCTAGTCACAAGTATTTCATTGTTAGTGCTGAGAACCACTTGAATAATATTTTCTAGGTTAACACAAATAGGATTGCTTCAGTTTGGTTGCAATTTTGTCAAAGCAGGGAAACCATCTCAGGCCAGAAGGACTCTGTTGAACCTGATGTGGACCTTTAAGTGCTACTGCAGGATGCTTGCATAGGAAATTTTCAATTTTAGAGAAAGTGCCTGCCAGAAGCACAACACAGTGAATGTGAACATATGCCAAGTGTTCACAACAGCTCAGAAACCCTTTAGTCAGCAGCTATACAAAAAACAGAGGATCCTTTCTGAGGTATTAACCTGTGAAAGCCAAATATTTCCACCTAATAACTACTAACTTTCCAACTGTAAGAGTTTTGATCACCTCAGCAAAGCTTCTGAATCCAACAGGTCTCTCCTCTTTCAAGTAAGCAAAGATTTAAGACTTAAAAAACAGAAAAACAATACATATTATGCATTGTAAGCAGTCTTCTGACCCATTTTTAAATAATTTTTCCCTTCATAAGCAAGTTAATGTCTTCGTTTAAAGTAACGGCCTGCAAAATACAAGTCAAAGTAAGACAGTAGTGGATTCAATCCACACGCATACCTGTAAAAAGTTCAGGAGCCATGTGAATAGGTGTGCCTACAATACTGCCAGACATCATAGCTTCTGGTTTGCAGAACCCCAGGTCAGTGATTTTGGCTCGATTCTTTTTGTCAAGCTGTAGAAGAATTCATACAAAGGCAACTGAGAATCACACTTCCCAGCAGTATTACTGCTTTTTAACATTACAGTTTTAAGCTATGTCTGTCTGAAGGGTTGAGCATTTGTTCTCAAGTAAGCTTCTCCGACTGCTCGGCTGCTCGTTGACACTTTCCTAGCTAAGCTCAGCAACAAAACATGTCTTCACTCGTCTTCTACAGAGGGTGTGGTCTGGGCTTAATAAGGCTGGGAACCAGAAGCCTTACTTGTAGCTCAAGCTCTCTACCTTCAAGAAGAGACTCTACTGTTCCTTTTCCCCTAGGCTCTGACTGAAATTGAGCTAGACCAGTTGTTGCTAACGATAAAATCTTTCAGTTCGTGATATATGAATAATGCTATTACTTCATTTATAGCACGCTCCTCCCTCCCACTTAAAGGGCCTCATAAAACTTCTGGATTAGTCAGATCAAAAGTTTTCCTTACCAAGACATTTTTAAGTTTGATATCCCGGTGCACAAGTCCCTGACTGTGAAGATAACGGATTCCTTCAACCACATCCAAGGCGATCTGTAATCGTGTTTCTAATTCTAGCCCAGCCTGGAAAAATAAACACAGACAATTTCTATAAATAAGAGTAAGCAAAAGTGACTTCCACTTATCAAGAAAACATCAAAATCCAACTCTTAACTCTTGCAAGACCATCCTCCCCAAAAAAATCACCAGGCAACAGAAGCAAGGGGAGCTACTCCTATTTTCACAATGCACTGGTTTTACCAGGTTGAGAGGTGGTGGTCTTGCTTATTACCTTTTAACAACAATAGGCATGCTGCTGTAGCCACAGCACACTTGAGGAGTTTAGAAACCTTCAGGAAACAGACAGAAGAGCTTAGTGAAAGCCCAAGGAACAGGCAGACAGGAAGGCCAAGAGCAAAGCCACATGACTTCTGACATTGCAGCAATACAAGATGTTCCAGCACACAGACTGAGACCAAGGAATATATACCACTGCACCAATGAAGTCTAGTTCTGATGCTGTGTACAACCCCAGAACACCCCAGGAAAAAAAAATATAAATATCTGTATAATAAAAAATCCATGACCCTGCATTTAGCATACAGAATTTTCCCCTTCAGAAGAGGGACGTGGCAGACAGAACCACACCTCTTGCTTCACTTCAACACAGCCAGTTTCACAGATGAACAGATATTTAGGCTTTTTTTTTTTTTAAATGCATATATTAAAATGCACACACACACAGACTGCTGTTACCTTCAGTCCTGTATAGAGGTCTCTGTGCAGCCGTTCCATTATCAATAGGACGGCGATGCTGGAACCTCCTCCATAGCCATAATCTATCACAGAACCATGGAGATGTACGAGCCGCTCGTGTGACTGTAGAGACCTATAACAAGTTCAGCACAGAAAGGTGGTGTTTTTATCTCCTTCTCTCCAGCCCCAAGCCTCATCTTCTAAAGGAAAAGCACCCAGTAGCTGCAACTTCAGTACAACAAGAGGAAGATCCACCTAGACCAATGCTATCCCCATATCACGTGTGTAATCACAGCACCCACAGCTCTGATGACCGTAACAGTATAGTACCATCTGATCTAATCAGATTCAGGAAAGCCTATTAAAGCTTGCAGTACCAAAGAAACACTATTATTTCAGCTGCCTCTACTGCAGCTCCCGCCTGCAGCAATTTAACTGAAGACTAAGTCAGTTTCTGTAGTGCAGACCCATCATTTTATTTTGTGACCTTAGAGAAGACAAAGATTGGAAAAAGAACACCAGAAATCCAGGGAGAAAGAACTGTTTGCTATCAAACTCCACTAATTCTAATTTAATCTGAAAACCAGCAAGCATTGGAACAGTATAGATACCAGAGAATCAGATTAGGACAGGAAAGAGCTTGCCTGCCCACCGTTGTGTGCCTGTTGCATTTTGCAATGACACCAGCAAACTGTCTTGCCTCTGCTAGAAACTGCAGCTTGGCATTTCACGAGGTCAATTCACTGAGTGCGAAGTAGAAATACAGCAAGCAAGGCTCTGCCTACGCAAATAATGTTTGTTTGCAGCAGTGAATTTAAGGACATCCGTACGGAATGAGAAAAGCACTTACAACACGCACCTCATATAGTGAAACTCAAGTGCAAGGTCATTCCAGTGCTTCTCATCTGGAGGAACAACAGATTTCAGTGCACAAGGGAAATGCCCTCCCCAGCTGTCACACAGATAGACCACGCCGTACTGTCCTCGGCCCAGCTCACGGCCCAGCTTTGGTTTGCCTGGAAGGCACAACAGCCACGTAATCAGAAATTAAAATGTGTTTATTCCTTCGTGTTCTACAAGAGGTACACAGGCAGGCTGGCAGCCTGGAGCTTTTCACAGGCTAGCAGCTGCACAGCTCAAGGTACTCGGTATGTGTCAGATGGAGGCTCGCTGAAGTGGTTTAGTGCAAAGCAAAACATCCCTCCCACCCGTTTACACCCACTGACTGCTTCAGAACTAGGAGGGCGTAGAAGGGAACACTGAGAACATCAAGCACAGCGCTCACCGTGTAACAGCACATCCTGGAGGGATCTGCTCTCCAGCGAGAGTCGTGCTAGCCGAGGAGCGTGATCCTTCCGCACCTTCAGCCACAGGTCTTCTGTTTTCTCCAGCCTGCCAGAATGGCCATCTTCTAGCTGTAAGAGGTATCACACACAGCTGTCATCCTGCCTGGTCCAAAACCCTAGTGGTATAAGAAGGCTGAGGGTCCTGCACAACTGAGTAGAGTATCCTACTTAAAACATCCCTCGTTTAAAAATAGGATCTTGTATTAGGGCACTTGCATCAGCTCTAGCACTGCTACCGAGAGAACAGCAGTGTTAACTGCACAAACTTCTCCTTCAGCTATTAAAAATCCTCTAAGAGCATCAATGTACAAAACAGGATTTCCATCTTAACAGCCCCTCACTCACCTGTCGCAGGGAAGCTGCAAAAGCCTCGTGGGAACTGTTTAGCCTGGTTCGAAACTGGCTGCAAATGCTCTTGGCTAACTTGGATGCGCTGAGGCTCTCGATAGCATCCTGGGCAACTTTCCTCTTCCAGTCGCTGGTGATGGCAGGGGGGCTGACCCACGTAATCCGCTGGATTATCTAGTTAAAAAAAAAAAAAACAAAAAAACACAGAATTAAGGCAGTACTTCAGGAAAGCAAAAGGCCAGTCAGTTTACCCAAATTCCTTAGACACCCTGTAACAATACCAGCATTTGCACAGAATTAGGTTAAATAGTTACCTTGCAGTGACTGATTTAGAGATGTTGATCAGAGTATCGTTGCGCGCATACATACAATAGGAGATCTGATCTTTCTAAATATCTCCTCTGACCATTCTTACAAGCCAGTCACCCTTTCAAATCTGACCAAGAGGGCATGGAGTAACACAGCCACCACCTGGACAGCCTCAGTTGTGGTACAGGGCAAGGGCTGGATCAGTCCCAGCAAGGGGGGACTTGATCAGGCTACAGAAACATCTGGAGCCATAATGGAATAAATGCCCCTGAACAAAGGGATCTTAAGGAAGACAGTTCTGAACTGCTTCAAAGCTCACAGCAGAACAGGCTGCTTTCAGCTTGTAAGCACACGCAGTAAGCCAGAGCCTCGGGAAGAAAGATGTTCCTCAAATGGAGGAAGCTGCAGTGACGCAGCTCTGTGGACGGACACAGCGGTGTGGAAGTCCTAGGTGCTGGTATGTATCACTTCCCTTAAATTGCTGGGTGATTAAGGTGCCCTTCTCCGCCCTATATTAGAAGCCACAAAAATCCAGCTGCTTCACACCCAGTCTGGATCCTTCCCTGTGCCAATGAAGGAATCTGAAGGTTTGTTACTACTCAGTCCACGCTGCACCTATTTGGGAGAAAACCCACATTCCTCTCAGCCATCCATACAGAAAACTCAGGAGGGGGACGGCCGTGTAGGTCATCAACAGCTCTTAGAGCAAGAACTTCAGAAAGATGGGTGTTTAAACAGACAAATTTAAAGTAAAGACCTGAGAAGTCTGGTCCGATCTGGAGGGAGAAGAGTGAATTGAACTGAATCGAGAAGCATTACAAAACAAATGAAAAATGCAAGAAACCCTCAAACCCAAGCAATTATCTGAAATATAAACAGCAAAAAGTCTCAAAATACTCTTCTTCATTCCTTTGCTGTTTCAGAACAGAAGGAAGAAACATTAAAGGGGTATTTGCTTTAAATTAAACATTATCATTCCCAGGAATAAAACTATGCACACAGCCTTAGTGCAAAGCAAGAAAGCAACAGCTTTGCAACGCATGTGCCCAAAGCCTAGGTTTAGAGGGAACACATGAGCATTCAAATATTTTTTGCACCAAGAAATTCACTAAGCTGACACCTACTAGAAGTAATCACATGTGCATACCTGTTTGATCTGTTCCCACAGCATCCTGGTTACTGTTGAGCCAGAGTGGAATGTGACTTCAACGTGATAGGCAGCATTCAGAATCTGGAAAGCAGGGGAAAGATGAAAGTATGGGAATTTTGTGAGCTACACGCACTATAATACTTGCTACACCCTCCAAAAAATGAGAAAAGATGCTGTACGGAGCACTCCACGATTCACTTAGTTCAATTCATTTATGTTTATTAAGCTCATAGGTGTTTCTAGGCTGTGATTTGTTCACTTTACACCGATTTAGGAAGGGTAAGTGCTAGGCCTGCAAGTGAAAATTTAAGAATAAAACCATTCCCAAGTTTTAGCACCTCCCTTAATGACACCAGTCCCCCCCACACACACCATAAAGCTGTGCTTCTCTAATGTCACTCAGCATCTGCATTTCCACCCACCCTTGCTACATCAGGATTAAAAAAAAAAGACTACTCTGGCATTCCAGATAGCCATCTGAGCCACCGTACCTGTTTGAGATAATTGCTTGTGATGTGTACAGAAACATCCTTCGACTTCTCCAAATTCCTTGCAGGATGCACTGAAACCTCCCAAGACTCCTCCAGGCTCTTCAGACATCTCTCCAGAGTCCCTACAAAGCTCTCTCGGAGATAGTCCACTGAACTAATCAACTTGTTGGCAACTGCTTGGTTTAATCGAGAAATAATCAGTTCCTGAATTTGCTTAATACAACACTTTATGTCCTTGGAACTAACAGGTTCCCCATTCTCAGGAATTATGATATCTGCACAGAAGAAAAGAAAAGAGGAATCTTTTGTACTCAGCACATTGCCATTACAACACTGGCTACTGAAAGCTGCTGTGAACGCTTTGCAGAAGAGCAGCACAGCGCCACTCCAGAGAGCTGCTCCAAAGGCTTTTTTGCTATTTTGGTCCTTCAGAGGCTCATTGTTTGCTTTAAACTCAGATATAACCTGAAGCAAGCAACATTTAGCTCATACAAAGAAGCCTATGAGCAACAGAAGAACCCACAGAGCAGCTGTTTGCAGAGGATTGAAGTTTGTCAGTCTGCCTGTCTACTGCCACAGCGCCAGTTTTACACGTGGCCCCCAAACCAACCCTACAGATCTTCCTTCAGTTCGCTCTGCTGTGCCAGAACACACAAAAGCATCAGAGTAACTTCAAGAATGCACTTATGGTTACTCCATTTTCAAGGAAGCTAAAAATCACATCTGACCACGATGAAAAGAAAGTATTGTGATGTTTGCTGCCGTTCCTTGGGGTTTCAATGTGCAGGATGCTGCAACGCCCAACGGGCTCCATCCGAGCCTTCTGCAGCCACTCCACCCTCACAGTGGTACAGTGAGGACACGGCTACCCTCACCTCGGAAATTAGAGGGCAGTTAGAGAAGCACAATGCCGGTTTTCTATCTAAAAAATAACAGGTCAGGAAATTCTTTCCAAGCTACGCCACAATCCATAAGCACTGCTGGATGTCAGATGTTATGAAGAGAGAGACACCAGCCGAGCTGGTTACCCGATTTCTTTTTTTCTTGGAACCTTGAGAAGGTTGATTATCACTTGGGATTTTTAAACAAACAGAGCAAATCACTGATCGTGCCTTGCAACCAGTCTGAACAGAACCAGATTACTACGAGGAGCTGCAGATCTTTGGATTTTGACCAACAACAGTTCTAGCCGACTTCAAACAAACGCAGCAATCGGCAGATGGCATTAGCTCCTCAAAATAACACCTTCCTCCTTTTAGGATACTACTCCAAATGGAGCGTAGCATCTTGTTGGCTCTCAGGAAGTGATTTTTCTTGTTTCATTGGTGTGTATAAACAAGTATGTACGCAGGTGTTTTGGCCTGTGCTGTCCCTAAACGTTCTGTAAATACAGAAACCTGAACTCGGGCACAGCAGTGCCCCAGCTCTGTGTAGGTGAGTGTCTCTTCTAGGGAGACAGACAAAATACCAGGAATGATTATTACCCCTGTGATAATGGAGTAATAGCAGCCCTAAACAGGTAGAATTGACACACACTGACTGGACCCTTAACACGTGCTAGGTTTTTTTTGTTTGTTTGTTTCTCCTAGCACACAAATCGGTGTTAGGATTGAAAGCAGCTCTTTATGAGGAACACATTTTCCAAGGGCACTACAAAAAAAACATGTCAAGAAACAGGGAAGATCTCATCAATTCCCCACCTGCAGAAGCAAAAAGATCGAGATGCTAACCTGCAGGATTAATCATAATTCACCATTTCTCTCGCCTCTCCCTCCCAGGACATAGCATTGCGGTTTGAAATTCAGGGAAAATAGGGCAAGACAAAATTATCTACAATTTTGACCTCTCACACCACAGAGAATAATTTATATTCTAAGTCAATAGGCTACAGTTCTATTTTGATTTTAAGTAGAAAAGTCTTTCCCTACAGCCCAGAGAAGCACGTTTCCTTTGAAGAGAAACAATTGTTAGAGCAAACCTGCGCTTAGCAAGCAGGAGAGCTGTGGAGTACCAACCTTCAAACCGTCACTTTGGTGTTTGTGACAAGCCACGCATTCCTGCAGCCAGGAATTAGATGGCACGTCACCCTTCACACCTAACACCCTCACAAATCCTTCCAGCTTTTGTGTTCCTAGAAATACCAGTACTATACGATGCAGTGAGAACCCCCACATTTCCCAGAACCACACATCAAATGGCATGTACATGCTTCAGGAGCACACTTTCTTTTTAAAAAAAAAACAAAAACTTTTACCTACCCAAAAGGGTTTCATCTTAGCAGGTTCTATACTCAGAAGTCTAATGCAAATCTCTCCCAAAGAAAATCGAGCAAAAAGCACAAGCCAAGTCTTCTCTGCTAGAGCTAAACTTCTTTTCCTTAGGACAGGTTTATTCCCAAGTCCCAGCACACTTGCTGAAGTAAAGTTAAGACTTACTTTCTTCTTCTGCAGAACAGGGAATTAAAACAGCGAAGCAAAATACCCTACTCAAAACCGTGCAGCGAGCTAGAAGGGGGAAAATCCATCTGATTTATAAGAAACCAATACCTCATATTTTGAGACCTCAAATTTAAGGCCAGTGCTTTCTAGCCAGTAGGTACTGCAGAACTAATCCCTTTGTGTATCAGTTCTGAGCTGGCTTGCAGAGCCACCTGTCTGGACAACCACTCAACCATCCCTTAGCAGACTGCAACCATCACCCATGGCTCTCCTTTAAAGCCCCAAACCAATTTGTTCCAGTCACCCTCCTGCCAGGAGTTACCTTTAAATTCCATATTAGCAGCATCTTCCAAGAGCTCCTCTTTCATATTACTGAGAGTCTCTATGATCATGTCCTTCATCTCCTCTTGTTTGCGGTTGGCAATGTTCATCAGAGACTCATAGAGCTCGTTCTCCTTCTTGCGGGTGTACTCCAGCCTCTTGGGGGTGATTTGCAGGTCCCGCTGCATGTCGAAGGCCTGATTGATGAAGATGTTGAGGCAGCGGCAGTGCACCTCGTTCAAGCTGGTGGCTGCCTCCACGAGATGCTTCTGAAGCACCTGCCTGGAAAAAGTGCTGAGCAGACGGAGCTTCTCGAACTGCTCCACCAACATGCTTTGGGCATCGGCGTCAGGACTGGGCGCCCCGCAGCTGCAGTGGTTGGTGCTCAGGTACTCCAGGTCCATCAGCTGGCAGTAGAGGGAGGACTTTTCGCTGTCAGTTTTTCTGGGAGAGATCAGCTCCACCCCTGACTCCGGCACCTTGAAGAAGAAAATGGGCAACGAGAACTTCTCCTTGATCTCGCGCAGTTCGTTCTCGTCGGAAGATGAAAGCTCAGCCTCACTGATGGCAAAGATGACCACGAGCAAGACCTGGTTCATGTACTCTCCCAGGGTGGCTTCAGCAGACTGCAATCCGCGACACGGTGCTACCACAACGTCCACTTCCTAACAAGCAAGAAGGTAAAAAAACAGTTTGGTACAGATCCTTTTTAACATTAACAGAGGCAAGAATGCACGGCAATTCATTCTCAAAGCGCAAAATACGCTCGCACCCTTTAGGACAGTTATGGGATCTCACACACAGGAGCATGCCTTAGCACATAGCCTCCCTGTAAGGCTGATGACAGCCCAGGGGCAGAGATGCAGCCAGGAGTTAATCAGTGCCCACTGACTCCAAAACTCTTATTTTGCACCAAGCACCCTTAAAGTTTGGCCTAGTTCAGAACAAAACTCAAAAAAGGTTTCCCAGGGAGGTGCTGTCAGAGAATTGCTGTTGTTCTTTGGTTTATGCCTGCCCCATTTTGCAACAACCTCTCCGAATAAATACTCTTAACCTCCCATTGATGTTTACCTGATCTGCAGCTTGTTGAGATGTTCGTGCTGTCAGTTTTCAGCGTAGCAGACAGCACTACACCACCCACCACTGCCACCACCAACCTCTTCCAAAGAGATCCCAGCCAAAGGACTGGGAGGAGGAACACATGGTTGTGACAAGCTGAGCTGTGACATTCTGCAAATCCAGCCAAAGCCGACGATTTTATTCATTTATTCTCTTACTACCCAGCGTTTTGCTTTCCTGCTGACACTAATTCTTAGCGATCCTACTCAAAAAGGGCACTTTTAAGACCGCTCCTCTCTCTTACAAGCAAGGAGATGGTAATCACCCTGGGGTATGTGAGAACAGCGTTGGCATTTCATGCATCACTTCACTAAAATAACGAAAGCGAGTGTTGAAGGCTTTGAACTGAAGACAAACCGAAGTCCCCAGCTCCCAACGAGGGGCTATAATTAAGCCTTCTTCAATCATTTCTCCCTAGAGCTACTTAAATGCCTTGACCACAAGTACGAGCTGCTCCCCCGGATAGCAGGAAGTCATTAATGCCACGGGACCGAGCTGCAGCAGGGGCTGTGCAGCCTGCAATGCTCCCCGGGCCGGTGACTCAACGCCAGCGCCTGTAAACAAAGGAGGAAGCCAGCGCTGTCTCTAGGAGACAGGGAGAAAACCAACAGAGAACAGAGTGCAGAGCAACTGGTCCTTCTGTTGCCATAGAGGCCTCTCCTGGCTTTTCCAGGGAACGTTAGCAGCTCTTCTTCCCCCGCCTTTATTTTTCTGGTGATGTCCTGCAGAAGTTCTGACACCGGTGCAGCTGCTGGGGACGGGGTCTGTATGGGGACTACCTGTGAATCACAGCAGATTCCTGAAATTCCCCAGCTGGTTCTCACAAGGTCACGCACTGCGAACATGCTTCAACACCTCTGACATAGCTGTACGCATGGAATTGCTGTGAAGTAACCTCAGTCACAGCTTCTTTAACTAAAAGGTCCTCTTTTCTCTAAATACCAGAGCTTTCTACCTAGAAATCTGAGCACCAGGTACGCAAAGTCACAGCTCTTCCACTTCAAGCATGAAGTGGACTTGCGAGGCCAGGATGACCGCTGCCTCCCACATCCCCAACCCAAAAGTTAAAACCCAGAAGGAAGCAGGTCTCGAGCTCCAACACGACGAGCTGAGTCCCACTGAAGCACCCCGGGACCACTGCGGTGTGCCATTTTTTAAGGTTAAGACAGCAGCTAAGTTCTTGTTAACTCGTTTGGAAGTGAGGAATTATGTGCCACATCCCAACAGGAGCCTGTCCTGTTTCACTCAGCTTTGGGCAGTTTAATCAGTGTTTAGTTAACTGAGGTGCTGAGAAGCGAACCCAATGCTGCGTGGAGGGAAGAGCATCTCAGGCAGAACAGAAGTGATATAGAAGTTTCTATATCACAGCCAACATGTCAAAAATACTCTCCAGGAGGATATTTTAAGCAGGATGTACTTAAAAATAACTCCATAGGTATGTAACCACACTTCTTGCTGCTCGTAACAACTACTAATTAATACAACCTGAATCATTGCTACAGCACCTTCAGAAACACAACAATAAACTCCAACTTCATTTTCTGTTGCAGCTCACATAGCCAGCTTGCATTTCTTCACGCATTTTCCAGCTCTGCCAGAGCAGCTGAATTTTCTTCTTTCCCTAAAAGCCCTGGCTAAAACTGTGAGTCCAAGGCTCAAAGTAGAACGAAGCGCACAGCAAAACGAGGGCATGAAAAAGGAAGCTTTCAGCTCAGCCACCCTGCTCTGATTCAGCTGCACCATCCAGAGGAAAAGCACTGCCTCGCAGAAGTCTGTTTGGGCATCAAGGCACAACTGATAAGATTTAGGGAAAGAACCGACTTGTTTACTTCCACTGCAAATCTAATAATCTGTCTGGCTTGAGGGATTATTCCCCATGACTTAGATGCATTCCTGCACACAGCGATCCCAAAGGAACAGAGCAGCTTTGCCTGTGTTTTTCTTCCCTGATCATTTACCAACAAAAAAACAAAACAAAACAAAACAAAAACAACTAAATTCACATAGCACAAGCTAGTGTTCTCCCAGCAGACAACCCAAGCAAAGGGTTTTTTGGCTCTCTCCTCCTCACCTATTTCCGCAAATCAAGTTGTGATTAAGACATCCTCCAGCAGCACAAAACAAGCATGGTCCCAGCCCAGGCATCGAGGGGTTATCAGACCAAACGCAGGGTGCTACACTCGCGTACTGCTTTTTACGTTGAACCCCATCACATTCCATACTTTTGTGATTGAATCCATACATATTTCAGTCCTGTCAACCTTTCCCCACTGGAGCAGTGGCTAAGGAGTTTAGATTTAGCAAGCAAGTGCCTGCCCCACGAAGCATGAGTCAGCACCGAGTGTCTGCACACAACCACAGTGTGCAGCCCAGGTGGCCAAGCCGGCCCGGGCAATTAAAGGCTTTTGGGAAGAGATGTTTAGGCCTGAAGGGCTGCAGAGCATTCCCCAGATCCTACAGCCACTGAGTGCCCTTGAATGGTATCCCACTGCAGATAAGTGTTGCCATCACGCAGAATGAATGCGATTTCAAATGTCAAAAATCAAAGGCAGTACACAAACAGCATCCTCATCTCACACTGCCCACAGGGAAGGACCTGGAAACATTTAAAGACCAGCAAGACTGCCAGGTCTCCTTGCCCTCCCAACACCTAGAGCATAAAGTTACCACGAAGCAGTTACTATATTGTAAGCACTCTGCTATTGGGAAGAAAAAACAAAACACAAACCAGGAATTCTAGGTGTCAGGTGGGGTAAAAATCAGATTTCTTTCCCTCCCTCTCTGCCCAAAAGGGTGCTGAGCTCCTCCAAGCTATCTGGTTTCTGGGCAAGTCTAAATCCTTGAGATCTGCACTGACCATCATGTTATTGTCAAGCACGCAACTGTTATTAGGCTACCAGCTTTGTTGCACAAGTTAATAAAAAGCAGAAGCTCTCTCAGAGTAGTTTTGCAGACAGAGTTTTGGATCATGTCCAACAAACCTCATCCGTGACTGTTCCAGATATATGTTCCATTAATTACAGAAGCCGTGTCCATGACTAGCTGGTATTTTTAACTTTGTTGTCTTGGTGCATGCTAGGCAGAGCTAGAAAACACACATTAGCCAGAAGGGTGAAAGAGACACGGCTCTCAGCAGGACACCGGACTCCAGTAACTTAACAAGAAGCTATCCCTAGCCTGATGAGCTGCTAAAATGCCTAAACCCTCCTAAAACCGTTAAAAATATAGCTTTGTTATTCCTTTTTAGTCCCTAAAATTTATGTAAGGAATCCTTTGACTCAATCTGAGGCTAGCTGTGATTCACCCTCCCTCTCCTTTTAGTGGAAGAGCTTGTTATTTCACCAACCCTTTTCAAATTAATCTGAGTAGATGTTTTCATCTAAATGTCCTAAATATAACCAGGGCCAGACAGAGAGATCTTTGTCGTTCGTGAGAAATATAGATGTAAGGAGGGCTGTGAACAGCACTGTGGTCACACTGACCCATATGAAGCCATCTCAATGAAATTCATGTGAAGGTAATACCCTTACGCAATAGCAGGGCAGGATTTTACATGCAGATCCAGAGCAGGCATGTACATTGCTGCACCAGATCTGGTGCTCTTCAGGAAGGTGGTGGATGCTGGGCACAGTCTGTAAACACGGCATTTCTGTTCTTTCAGTGGATATGGAAAGCCACAAACACCCTGCAACATAGCATTGACTTGGCTGCTGCCATGAGGGTAGGCTTAACTTCGGCTGCAGTCTGGGTCCGTAAAGCTTTACAAGCTGGTGAAGACAGACCAAGTCTCAATTTTGTGCCTAATTACAATCACGTCCCAATTCAGATGCCCAAAATAATGTTACCTTGACATTTCACTCTTCAGCTATAGAGTTCATACTCTTACTTGTGTGAACACAGATCGGATTCCTTGCACAAAAACAACTTACTGGTAAGAATAAGTTACTGTGGATGTTTGACTGCCAGAGTACAATGCTCTGGGTTGTGTTACACTGCAACAAGACCTCGGTGTGAGATCTGAAATGCAAAGAAAGCTTATTGAAGCTATAAAAAACAAATGAAATTTAACACTTGTCTTTGAAGATATTTGCTAAGCACCAAATGACAATGCTTCCAGGACAGGAGTGTGGGTCACAAGTAAGTGAAAGGTGGCTGACAAAGCAACGTACCAGCAAGATCACACACACAGCCCTGAGAAAAGGCTCCCACCTCCTTCCTAACGCCTTCACCCTCGACTGACATCACAGCAGCGTCAGAGCCGCTCTCGTGAAGTCAGCTCATTCTACCAGAAGTTGGAATTAAGCAGCTTTATCCTTACAAGCCCTTTAGGATGGAGATTAAAAAGACACCAGGCTTTCAGTTTTAGCTAAGTAGGAACATTCCTGTGCTTGAGAGCTGACACCACGAGCTTTATTAGGGACATAATTTTGTGACACCTTAACGAATTCATTACCGCAGTGGTGCACAGACACCCAGTTACCTTTAGGAGCGAGTACGGCAGCATGACCTCCAGCTCTGCTATCCGGTGAGCAGGATCCTCGCTGTCCCCACCAATTTCTAAGTCCTCCTCTGGTATCGTGTCCCACTGCCCCCGGTGGGCTGCCATCATATGGACCAGTTCGTACTGCTCAGGGAGAGCCAGACTGAGCCGCGTTTGTGTCCCATGCGTGAAACGGATCCGGCGCCTCTTACAGTTCTCCTCGCTGCTGATCTTGGTGGTGGGGAGCAGCTTCTCCCCCAGCAGGATGTTGAGTAGCTGGCACTTGGCGTTACAGTTCTGGCCCAGGATCAGAAGGCAAGGGTGCCAGCTCACGGTCCGCTGGAGGTGCTCTTCCTCGTGGCGAGGGAAGGAAATGAAGTTCTGCCCTGAAATTGAGGACAGACTGCGTGAGAACAGGTTGGCTGAACAATAATTCTCCTATCTCTAAGCCAGCTGGATGCTACAGCACAGACATCGCTGCCCCACGGCACCAAGAATTTGCCTAAGCACCCTGGAGCTCACGTCAGCAGTTTAAGTGCTTTCACTGCATCGCCACGGCCGTCCGCAGCCGCCTGGTTCGCACCAAGTCAGGCCCGTTTGTTACAGCTCCCCCCCGGTTATTTCACTAGAAAGTGTTTACACAGAGCTCTCTTAAGCAGGTGAGTGGAAGATTAACCCTAGGCCCTACAAGCCAAGAGGAAACAACTGTCCCAGCTGCAACCAAAGGGCTGATTTCACCCGGGGGGTGCAACAGCGTTTCACCTTGCTCCAGAGCTCAAGGAAGCCTGGAGGGGCCCTACAGTGACCTCTCCCCAGGTTTTTTTTTACAGCAGGAATAAATGCACCAGCTATGAATTGGGAACAGCCCCATGCACACTCACGAGGGGTACACGCTTCACGTCTAAGAGCATCCTCGACAAACTCATTGACCAAAGGCTGAGAACGCCGGCGTGACAGCAGCAGCACCTCCCTTCCAGCCTCAGGAAGAGGCACTCCTGCAAATGACAGAACTGACAGCTTCTGCCAGCGATCCCCCACGATGGAAACACAACCACGGCACCAAAAGAAGCTGTTGTGCCTTTCACCAGCCTGGCAGCGCTGAGCCCAAGGGAAGATGCTCTGCCAGCAGCCAGCAGGCTCTCGGCGCGGTCTATAACACACGAAGCAGCAGCTTCCTCGCCCTGGCTGCGCTGCCAACCTCTCTCCTTCCCATCCCAGAGGACACAATCTATAGAGCTGATCTAAATCAGCTCCATCAGCCAGATATTATCAGCTTCACAAACATTTAATCTGCAGAAGGGAACTACTGAGCATCTCATCTGTCTGCTGCAGGGGAGCCAAAACTCCCCGCAGTTGCTCTCCTCACCCAGTTTCAATTTAGTCCACGATGCTGCAGCTCCCTGCGTTTGCCTTACTAGAGTAAGGCTGGAGAAAACACTCTCGGCATTGAATTTAGCTTCTGGGCTCTTTTAGGAGTGCTAAATACAGCTTTTCCCACGCTCAGGCATCTCAGCTGAAGCCTAAGCAGCTTTGCGTCACCTTACACACGGCCACGGAATAATTCTGGTAGTACAAAAATAAATAAATAAATAAAAGGATAGAAACAAATTCCCCCATCTGCTGCCCTTCAGCACAGTTCCTGAGTACAAACCAGCCAGTGTTCCACCGCAGAGCCCGTGCTTCCAGACCCGAAAGCAGATGGCACCCGGGAACGAAACACCAAATCCTAAAGCGGCCGCCAAGCCTGGGAGCTGCCTGCCAGGCACCAGGCAAAGCAGCGAGAACGGCGCCGAGCAGCACCAGCAGGGATTTTGGAGGGGAAGGTCCCATTTCACCGTGGTTATTAGAATTCCTTTTGTGAGTCACCTTCTGGCACCCAAAATCGTTTCAGCATCTCCAGGCCCAGGAAAACAAGGTCCTGATCCACCGGGACACTCGCACTGCTGCTAAGCGAAGGGCAGGCAGCAGGCACTCCTTTGGGCAACGCTCCTTTATTTTAGCTAAAATAATTCAAACCAGGAGCAGCACCCCTTGGAGCTGCTCATGTCTTAAAGCCAATTTCAGGCTTCTTCAGGATCTTACCCCAAGATTTGTCTCTCCTCCCAGCCCGAGGTCTGGAGGGACCTGCTGTAGGAACCCCATCCCACACAGGCACAGCCCCTGCACCTCAGCCCCACAACCTGACCCCATAAACCAACAGCCTGGAGACCCCCCGAGCCCTGCCTGGGGAAACGTGTCCCTCTGGCACACCAAAAAACCTCTGCAACAGGTTCCGGGAGGCATCACTTCTTGGAGCTGCCTTCAGACAAGCCTTTCAACCCATGCGGCCACAGCAGAGGCCACGGCAAGTGGCTGAGAGGCAGGATCTGCCCGGCAGTGCACAAAGAAAGCAGCAAAAACCCAGCCGGGGCACATTTAGACCTTCATCTGCGGGATCTCTTTGATCCAGTGACATCTGTTGGAACCGTGCTGGAAGCCAAGCTCGCCCTTCAGGTATCGAGCACAAAAAAGGAGTTCTGGAAGGAGCTGTACAGGCCACAAAGTCCCCTTTATGGGGGCTTTTAACAAGGAACCAGCAGATTTCTCCCTCTGCTCGTCCTGTACTTGCATATAAATGCCAACACAAGGTGCTTGGAGTCCAGCAGCTCAGCCAAAGTCACCGAGGCACAGGAGGGAGGTACGAACACCACCTCTTTCAGACACCTTCCTCGCACACCACCTCCCTGCGATGGCCCCCACGGGACGAGCTGCCTGCAGTTGCTTTCGGCGAGGAGCTGAGGACAAGCTGGGGGAGAGCACAGCCCCCCAGCCCAGCGGCACGGAGCGAACAAAGAGCAGATTCACCACTCGCCTCTCCAGGAGACGCGGCGAGGTTCCCGTCTGCCCCAGCACCTCCTGTCCGGAGCAGGGCTTTATCAAAGCCTTCCCTTGGTGCTGCGCTGCACCCGTGCATCGTACCATTGGGAGACATGTGATAAACACTTCAAACGACTGGCTGCAGGGGAGTCCTCAAGCGCGTGCATCCGATTAAAGCCCGTCGGATGAAAGGCAGCCTGTGCGAGAACAAGGAAGTCTCTCACCAAGGCTCGCCCCAGAATTCGGCCCAAGTCTCGGCAAAACAAGCTGAGGTTGGAGCTGCCCAACCTGCAGGACACCGAAGATGTGCTTCGCTCACCCCCTTTTTAAGGAAAGCTGACTGTTGCCATCTCGTTTCTCCACCGTCTTTATTTGAGGAGTTTCTGCACAAGAACCTTCCCTGCCACCCCTCCATGCAGCACCCAGGCCCGAAGCTCACCTCCTGTCTGGACCTGCCAGCACAACGGGAATCCCAATGAGCCTTTTGGGGAGCACAGGCAGAAACACCCCATTTTAACTCATTTTATCCCATCTTAACCCTTGCTCAGTGCAGCACCAGGACAAGAACTCCTCCAAGCCAGGGCTTCTCTCCCAGCACACACCTTAAAATAACACCACAGCCACTACCCAGAGCTCTGGAGATGCCGCAGTTACCTGAGCAAAAGGCACAGCTCAGATTACTTTCCAAAGCAAAGCAAGAAACGTCCAGAAAAAAAACACTTCAGGGCCCTAGGTCAAGGAGTTTCAACTGCTTCAAGCACAGAACAAAGAAAAACACAGCTTGTACAAAGCATGGGTGCTGGTTATAGAAAAATACAGCTAGCACAAAGCACAGTTGCTGTTTTTTTCCCTTAGTACCTTTATATACAGTAAGAAAAAAAGTTACTGAATCCGTAATTAAGATTTGGTTCATACTGACTCTGCAGAAAGCCGGTCAGCTAACAGCACCAAGAAGGAAACCAGGTGAAAACTCAGAAGGCAGCAGTCAGATCTGCCCAGGCTGAAGGCGCAGGGTTGGCACAGCACTTTAACAAGTCACTATAAAAAAACAAAAACCACACTATTCACGACAAAGCAGGCAGTATTCTGTTCAGTGCTTCTCTTTCTTTGCTCCCTTGAAGTTATTTTCCCTCTCTTACCCTAAGGAAAATGTCCTGGTGCTAAGGCCACCGAGGAATCACACGATCAATGACGTTCCAGCGTTGCCAGATATTGCTTGGCACCCTCCTCAGAGGGAGGTGGGCCACATCTGCTCCTTTCATCGCCCAGCTTCGCAGGTCCCTGGGGCTGTTCTCAGAGGGAGCAGCCCAGGCTGTGTTCAGGTTGCTCGACCTCTGTTGATTCAGAGGGCAGTTACGTTTCCGCGCTGCTCCAACAGCTTCGCAGGTGTCTCAAAAGCAGAATCTACACATTTGTTTTGTTTCCAAGACATCGAGGTTTACTTTCGCAGTTTATTTTTCCACTTCAGCTGCAGGCAGGCAGTGTCCTGTCCGTTTCACTTCCCGTTTCTGACTCGTTTCACAAACCATCAGCATCCACACCTCCACGCTGCGCAGCGCCCTGCGAGCAGGCTTGGGAACTGTTTTATCAAAACGCCTCTCACTTCGAAACCACTTGGAGGGCAGAGTCTAGGAAAATGAGTCTGGAGTCGGCACAAAACGCGCCTCTTAAACTCATTTCCCCATGTTGGAAAGGGGAAAAAATTTTTGTTAACGGAGAAAATATCCCCTGAGTTTCAGAGAGCGGTGGAAATCAACAACTAAAACTGCCGAGAAACAAGAAGCTCCGTTCAGAGGTGGTTATTCAGGCACAAAGCCTGTATCAATGCCCTAGGTTTCAAAGGCCTGTGTCTTTTCATGCCTTTATAACACACACACACAGAATCGCATTGGTTCAGTTATTTTGCTGGCGCCTCACTGCAGGCAAGCACTTCACCAAGCCCTGCTCTTCATCCTCTTCCTCCTTCCACACTCCCCTCGGGATTGCCCCCTCGGCTTCCCACCTAACCTGGAGCACGTTTATCACCTTGCTCCACACCCCCCTAGAGCATCTTGCCATTCAAATCCGCTGCTTTCAAGCCGATTTAAGTTTTATTTTGAAGGACGGTGAACGTTATACAACTTCTCCTGTCTGGAAGCCCAACCCAGGAGCCTACACTGTTATTAGCGCTCGCATGAACGAGGCCTAAAGCAGCCCGTGCCGCCTGAAGTACAAACTCAAACCAGGTCAAGGTGAGGATCTGAGAACTAGAAAGCCTCGAGCACCCTGTGGTAAGAAGAACGGGCAGGATACTTGGTGAAACGCATATCTGTGTCAGGAAGATTTAATTAACGAGGCCTCCACACCTACAGAGCCCCACAAACAGACTTTGGGACGCAGTTGGTACATGACCAGCAATGCTGGCCCAAAAGTACCCAGAAGAACACCTCCAGCTGGGTGCTGCCATTCACACAGCGCCCAGACTAATAGAAAGCAAGCGAAACCCACCAGTTCCTGCTTTTTAGAAGTCACAGAAAGATGTAAACAAACAGCCCAGGTTTTTAGGCTGCTCTCCACCTCTGTTCCCAAAGTTCACGTGCAGCACTTCTCTCCTTTCTGACACAGCCTGACAGAAGAGCTCAACAACACTTCAATTTCCAAGCCAGAGTTGTAAGCATAAGACAAGCACAGACGAGTAGCCAGCAGAGATGACTCATGAAGCATTTGGAAACGCATAAAGAAGATCTTTATATATATTTAATGTCACGCTCAGCTCTCCTCACAAGACAGTCTTATGGAATAGGAAGGACCTGCGCTCAGCAGGAGGCCTGCGAGCAGCAGCAATGTTTGTCAACAGCCCCAGATGAAGATCAAGAGGATGAATGAATGCCCCCGCTGACTGACGGCTGCCCACCCCGCGCCGGGGGCACCTCACCTTCCTCCCCCCACCCCCACCCAGGATCCAGCCCCCTCCAGTCCTCACCGAGGCCCTGACCTGCCCCCACAGCCCCTCTCACCTCCACCCCAAGTCACCTCGCTTCCCTGCACGTGCTCCACAACCCCACAGCCCCCCTCCGAACCCCAGAGCACTGCCTGCAGCCCCTCAACAGCACCCTGCCATAGGGCTGCACCCCTCAGAGCCCCGCTGCTCCCCCACAACACACCCAGATGCCCCTAACCCCACAGTCCCTGAGCTCCCAGACCTACCTGCACCCCTCAGAGCCCACCTACACCCCCACAACACAACCAGACACCCCCTACTTGCCCCTTACCCCATAACCTAACAGCCCCCAAGCCCCCCGCACGCAACCACACCCCTCAGACCCTACCTACACCCCCACAACACCCCCAGCCATCCCCCACCCCACAGACCCCTCATCCCCAAAGCCCCCTCAGAACCCCCCTCACCCCCCCACCCCAAACCCCCAGCCCCAACCACACCCCTCAGAGCCCCCCTCACCCCCACAACCCTCCCAACCGCCCCCCACCCCCCAGACCCCTCACCCCCAGCCCCAACCACCCCCCTCACACCCCCCTCGCCCCCACCCCACACCCCCCTCACCCCCACCCCACCCGCACCCCTCAGAGCCCCCTTTTTCCCCCGCACCCCCTCACCCCCCCCACCCCCACCTACGCCCCCCCAGCCCCTCCCAACGCCCCCAAACCCCCCTCATCCCCCCTCACCCACCCCAAACCCACCCCCGGCCCCTTCCTCACCCCCATCCCGGGCGGAGCCGTCCCCAGAAGCAGCAGCAGCGGTGGCAGCAGAGTGTGGGGAGGGGGGGGACCCTTCCCCGGTGGCGGCGGAGGCGAAGGGGTGCCCCTGGGAGTATTTGACGTCGCGGAAGAACTTCTTGGTCTCGCGCAGGTTGTGCTGCAGCCGCGCCAGGTGCCGGTTGTAGTGGCCGAAGGAGCGGCAGAGCTCGCGGACCACCCCGCCGGGCCCCCGCCATGAAGGGGCGCCGTCGCCCTCCATGGCCCGCGGGTCCGCCCCGCTATCCCCTCCCCACCGCGGGCCGCGCTCGGCCTCCGCCACGCTGCCGCCTCCTTCTCCGGTCTCTCCGCCTCACCACCCCCCCCCCACCCCCTCCCCGCCTCCCCGACCCCCGCCGCCGCCGCCGCTTTGCTCCGCCGGGGCAGCGCCTGAGCGAGGAGGGCGGCGGGCGGCGCGGAACCTTTATCGGGGCGCCGCGGGGCAAAGGGGGGGAGGAGGGCGGGCGGACCCCGAGCGCGCAAAGCGTGCTGGGAGTTGTAGTTCGGCGGTGCATAGGGGGCCGTGCGCCGCGCGGGGAGTGTTGGGAGATGTAGGCTCGCTGCGCAGCCGCGGGGGGGTGTGGGAAGTGTAGTTCCGCGGGGGCCTCCCCTCGTGTCATGGCGGGCCGCTGGAGGCCTCCCCCCCCATGGTGCTGACCCCGCTGGGGTTTGGGGAGGCGCTGTGGGGGCTGCGGAGCCCCGCGGTGAAGTGAGGGGCTCCCCTCAGCGCCACCCCTGTTGTCCCTGTGCCACTGTCCAGTTAAAGCAGTACAAAACCCATGTTTTTATCCCCAAATGGAATAAAGCAGTTCGAGGTCCTTGATCCCCAGCTCCTGCCTCGCGGCCCCACTTGGGTCGCCCCATGAGCCCCGGGCCCTCTCGGGGGGTGCAGGGCCCTGAGGTGCTGCCCTGGCATCCTCCTGGGCCCGGAGAATCAGAAACAGAGAATCACAGAAACGGAAAGTCACAGAAACGGGGAATCACAGAAATGGGGAATCACAGGAATGGCGAAACACAGGAACGGAGAACCACAGAACCAGACAGTCTTAGAACCATAGTGTCATAGAAACACAGAACCATAAAACCCCAGAACCTTGGAACCACAGAATCACAGAACCGTAGGAATGTAGCACCACAGAACCATAGCAGCACAGCATCAGAGAACCAAGCAATCAGAGAGCCATGGAATCAGAGAGCCAGAGCATCACAGAGGCACAGAGGCACAGCTCCGTAGATCCGTGGCTTTATGGGATCACAGCAGCGCAGGATCCCGGCACGGCCGCTTGGTTGCAAAACCCCTCCTGTGCTGCTCCCCGGCCTTTATTTCTTGTAGAGAGCCAGGCGAGGTGCTGTGGGGTGGCAGAGCGGGGAGCTGCCACCCGGCCTGGCCTGTCCCAAAACTCTGCAGCTGGCTGGGCTGCTCGCTGCTGACCCCAAACAGGGCCCACAGGGATGGGGACACGGCTGGGGACATGTTTGGGGACATGTTTGGGGACATGGGTGGCAGCAGCAGGCTGGGCCCCAGCCTTGGGGCTGCACCAGGGCAGGGGCAAAGAAACACCATGGGCAGTGCAGCCCCAGGCGTATTCAGTGCGGAGAGACGGGGAAAGGAATAAAAAGAGGAAATCAGAATTCATTCATTAATTTAAAAATAAAAATCTGCCATAAAATAAAAGCAATCAATTACAAAATAATTTAGAAAGTAAATTTAATGCCAGAAAATAAAGACACCAAATTAAAATAAGTTAACTTTAAAATAAAAACTGCCCCTACGTTGTTAAATGAAAAATATGATAATTTAAAATTTTAAACAGGCCAGAAATAAAAATATGAAATTAAAAAATCAAAAATTATTATTATTATTAATAATAATAACAATAATAATAATAATAATAATAATAATAATAATAAAATAAAAATACTAAATTATAAAAAGAATTCATTTAAAAATAAAAAATCCAGAAAATAAAAATACTAGATTACAATGAATTTATTTGAAAATAGAAAACTGCCAGAGATATGAAATTAAATAAATAATTTAAAAATATAAACCACCAAAAGATAATAATAATAAGAAAATAAATAAAAAATAATAATTTATAAATGAAAACTCGCCGGAAAATAAAAATACTAAATTAAAATAAAGAATTGATGGCTGAGAAATGAAAAAAAAAAAAGTCCGGAAAACAAAAATTCTAAATTTAAAAAAAAAAAAAAAAAAAAAAAAGAATAAATTTCTTAATTTACAGAAAAATCCCGCCATCAAATAAACCCACCAAATTAAAAAATGTGAATGCATTAATTACAAGACCTCTGACCGCCCCGCAGGCTCCCTCCCGCATCCCCCCAATCCCCCCCCCGCTGCCCGCTCCCGGGACCGTGCCCCCCCCCCCCCAATCCCCCCCCCCCAACCCCTCTGCTCCCCCTCAGCCAATCCCCTCCCTTCGCCCCGCCCTCCTCGCCTCCCCATTGGCTGCGGCGGGTGCCGCTCAAGGCGGCGGCGCCCGGTACCGGCGGCGGCGATGCCGGGGGGCGCGGGGCCGGCGCGGCGCGGGGCCGGCGGCCGGGCCGGGCCCGGCGGGGCGGCGGCGGCGGCAGCAGCGGCGGGCGGGGGGGGGGGGGCGGCGCTGAGCCCTCGGGCCCCACAGCGGCCTCCCGGCTGCCGCCGCCCCCCGCCGCCGCCTCCACCACCGCCACCGCCGCCGTCTCCGGTGGTGGTGGTGCTGCTGCGGCCGTAGGCACCGCCGCCGCCGGGGGGGTTTTTTGGGGGGGGTGGGGGGGCGGCATGAAGCGGTGCCGCTCGGACGAGCTGCGGCAGCCCGAGGAGGGGGCTGAAGGCACCGGGGAGCCGCCCGTTGCCACCGTGATGGAGCCCAAACCGGGGGAGGCGGCGGCCCCCGAGGTGGGGGGCGGGGGGGCTGTGGCCAGAGCCAAGCCCCCGGACCTCAAGGTGAGGGAGCGGGGGGCACCGGGGGGGAACGGGGGGGGAGGTCCCCGGGGTCCTTTTTGGGGGTAGCGGTTGTGGGGTGGGAGGGAGAAGGGGTGGCGGCACCCCCACGGTGCTGCTGGTGTCACCTTGGGGGTGCGGGGGTCCCACCGGGGGAGGGGGGGTCACACCGGGGGGGGGGGGGGTCCCACGGGGGTGGGGGCTTTTGGGGGGAAGGTGCGCTTGGGGTGAGGGTGGTCCCGGGATGGGGATGGTCCTGGGATGGGGATGCTCATGGCTTGGGGATGCTTTTGGGATGCTCTTGGTTTAGGGATGCTCATGTTTTTGGGATGCTTTTGGGATGAGGATGCTTTTGGGATGGGGATGCTCTTGGGATGCTCTTGGTTTTGGGGACGTACTTGGGATAAGGATGCTCTTGGTTTGGGGATGCTCTTGGTTTGGGGATGCTTTTGGGATGAGGATGCTCTTGGTTTGGGGGTGCACCTGGGATAAGGATGCTTTTGGGATGGAGATCTTCATCGTTTGGGGATGCTCTTGGTTTGGGGATGCTCATGGTTTCGGGATGCTCATGGTTTCAGGATGCTCTTGGGATGAGGATGCTCTTGGGATGCTCTTGGTTTGGGGATGCTCCCGGGATGAGGACAGTCCCACAGCGATCACAGGGTGGGAATGTCCCTACAGCGATGCTGCTTTGGGATGCTCCCGGTCCCAGCAGGTCCCAGTTGGGACGCTCCCAGGACAGGGATGCTCCTTCTGTAGGGTGCCGCCAGGGATGGGGGGCATCCATCCCCAGGTTGGGGATGCCTCACGGTCCGTTAGGATACACGGGGCTCAGCACCACCGAGGCCATCACCCCGCTGCCGCCCGACCCCAAAGAGCAGCGATCACAATAGGGCAGGGTGGGAGAGCTGGGGGGGACCCCGCTGTCACCACCAGCCCTGGGCAAGGGGGGCTGCAGGCCCCCTTGGGGGTGTTCTGGGGGGGCTGCATCATCCCAGCGGGCTTTCCTGGGGTCCTGGGTAGGGTCACAGCACCGTCCCTGTGCAGGGGGGGCTGAGCAGACCCTAATAAATAACCCCTGGCTCCGGTTAATGAGGAAGGCGGCAGCACCGGCAGGGGTCCGGGCGGCCGGTCCCGGCTGAAGTTTGGGCAGAAATTGCTCGGGGGGTTGGGACGGGAGCAACTCAGATCCCCGGCCCTTAAAAAGGTCCCCATGGGGTGGGTGGGTTTGCCCGCAGAGGTGAATTTCCCCGCTCGGACCCCGCGGGGGTGGCACTTCCAGGCTGGGGGTTCAAAAAAATTGGGAGAAAAGTGGGAAAATGGTTCTGGGCACCCAGAGGGAGCCTGGCACTCGGGAAAGGGACCCTGCTGGTGGGGCAGCACCGCTTCGGCGAGGTCTTAGGGTCCCCTGTGCCAGGGGACGACACGTCCCGAGGTGTTTGGTGTCACCTGGAGCTTTTTGGGGTGAAGTCACCGGGAAGCCACCCACGTCCCTTGGGTGGCGCGTCCAGCCCCGGCCGGAGCTCAGCCTGCCAAAGTGCCATTGATTTTATCGATGCAGGGACGCTGCCCTGGTGCGGGTTTGCCCTCTTGATGCTCGCCGTTACCGCGTTGGCAGCTCGGCAATTAATTACCCGAACCCTTAAAGTTGCTTCGCCGGGCACGGCGCGGGACAAATCGCAGCCCGGTGCCGCCCGCAGCCTCCACGGGGGATCGGGGCGCTCGTCCCCAGCCTTGCCACCACCACCTCCCCTCCCGTCGCTGCAATCGGTGGCAGCTTGAGGAAGGAAACCATAACCAGAAGGATTTCCTGCCCCAAACCCCGCTGGAGCTGCTCTTCCCGTGCCGCATCCACCTTGGCAGGGGGTGCCTGGCCACAGCCTGGCCTCGTGCCCCGCACCGAGCCCCGCGAGCTCGGCTCCCGGCGGGCAGCCGGCGAGCGTCAGATGTCAACTTTTTTTTTTTTTTTTAACGTTTAAGAACCTTTTTGAGCTGGTGACCCCGGGAACAAAAGGCTGCTTTGTGTTGTCTCCGTCCCCAAACCCCAGCAAAGCCGCGGCAGCTTCGCTTTCCCCAGCCCCACATCCAGCTCCGTCGCTGAGAGCGAAGGCTCCATTAGGGGAAAAAAAAAAAAGAAAAACAACTTCTGGCAAAAGCAGATGCATGACACATAGTTCTGCTTAAAAATATGTTGGGTGGCAGCGATTTCTGTGCTCTGCAGCAGAGTGACTGGATCCATACAAAACACTGCAGAGGGAAGCAGCCCGGCCCCGCGGTGCCTCCCCGGAGCCGTTCCCTGCTCGGCCCCACTCCCACTTTTCCCCGAGCGTGGCCGAGCTGAGCGCTCTCCCCGGGTTTCCTCCTATTTTCCCAAACGAGCTGCTCTGATGGGGCTGAAAGTTGAAGCCTGACGGCGTTTTGCTAGTTTCACCCTCTCGATCTTCACGGTTCCGACCTCTCCCTCCTTTAAAACCCAAACCCAAAAGAGCAGCAACGACACCAGGGAACCATCCTGAGCCCTTCCCCTGGCCTGATCCAAGCCCATATAAATGGAAAACCAACTTCCCGGGGGCTTCCCGAAGCCTCTCCTGGGGCAGGGGACATGAAGGACACAGGGAGGTCCCACCCTGGGACGCGCAGCCCCTTCTGTGGGTGCAGAGGGTGCCCTGCCCCGAGCAGTGGGGC
The DNA here is from genome assembly GCF_047663525.1 of Anas platyrhynchos. NCBI lineage: Eukaryota > Metazoa > Chordata > Aves > Anseriformes > Anatidae > Anas > Anas platyrhynchos. The sequence goes on along the minus strand of NC_092613.1, from coordinate 5,105,991 downwards.
TGGGAGATGGTGGCTGGAGGGTCGGGGGGAAGCCTGAACCCCCCAGTTCCTCGTGGCAGCTCCGTCCCACGGGCTGGGTTCATTTTTCTTGCCCCTTCCCGGGGCAGGATTTAGAGGACGATGCCTCTGCATAAAGGTCGCCGGTCCCTATCCCGAACGCCGAGGTACATTTATATTTAATCCCTCGCCCGAACAATTTTCCCAGCGTATTTTGGTCTGAAAAGGACACCGCCAAGGTGAGCTGGGTCCCCTGTGGCTGGCGGAGCAGAGCTGCTGTCAAGCAGCTCGAGCAGCAGCAGCAGCAGCAGTGTGGTCACCGGAGCAGCTTCATCCAGCACCAGCTCACCCAAAACTCTCGGGGTGCCAGCAGGGACCCCACCAGGTCCCCCCTTTTCCACCCGGGGGGCTTCACGCTGAGCCCCCAGCCCCCGAGGAGAGCATCCTCCTGGGCAGAAGATGTTTGTCTGGGACCCCGGTGCTGCCCCACGGTGGGGACCTTGCCTTGGTCCCCAGCCTGGCTGCGGGGTGCTGGTTCGAACAGCTCCCCCCGTGCCCTAAAATGCGGGGTGTTGGATGATTTGGGGTGGTTTGGGGTGGTTTTCCAGCCCCTCTACAGTGCTTCCAGTGGGCTTCCAAGGCTTGGCTGGAGCCCCTGAGTGGGCCAGGGCTGTAAATAATTGTTAAAAACACCAAGAGTTGAGTGGGACTGCACAGCGTGGGGCTGTGCCGGGAGGTTACAGCAACAAGATCCCCTCCCTGCGCATCCGAAACCCAAAAAACACGGTCTGGGCATCGGGACAGATCCCAGCAAGAGCTGAAAAAAAAACATTTAGGGAGGAAATGGGGAGGTTTCGGCACGGGGGGAGCATCAAGGGCAAAACCCAGTGGTCCCCCAGTGCAGGGGAGCAGCATCCTGGGATGAGCCTTCCCCCTGCCGTGCTGATGCTGTAGAAGCGCCCTCGTAGTAGGATTTTTTTTGGTTTCCTCCCCGTTTTCCCCGAGGCAGGGCAGGGCAGGGGTCCTTGCTTCCCCCCTGCACCTCCCCAGGGGCTAACAGCACGCCCGGGGCCACGCCGTAGCTTCGGTGTTGGGAATCCGGGGGTTTGGCGTTATTACCTACCTAAACGCTGCCTCTGTTTCCATAGAGACTCTATAAATAGCAGAAAATTTAAATCACAATTTCCCCGAGTAGCAGCAAGCCGGCACTGCCGATTTAGCCTCTACTTCTGGGGGACAGCCGCAAGGATCGGGGTGTTCATTACGGGTGGGGAACAGCGGGATTAAGGGTTTGCCCTGCAGCCTTTAGCACCGTGGGGGCTCCGTGCTGCCTGTGGCACCCCAATTCCTTGGGCACGTTGTGGCTGTGATGCCAGTTAGGCCCTGATGGGCTGGGACATCGGGGTTTTCATGCCTGGGGTGTTAGGGTGTGGGGTCCCTGCCGTACAGACGCGAAGTCCCGTGGGCATCCGCAGTTCCCGGAGCCTGTCCCAGACCTGTCCCCTCCTCGAGAAAGCAGGATTTGGCCAAATCTGCTGGGGCTGTTCCTGGCTCCCAGCTCGGAGCCTGCTGCAAGCTGGTTCTCAGGCACGAGTAAATGACGGCACCGCGATTCCAGGAACCAGCGTCCCCAGGGAGAGGTCCCAGCCGCACTGAATCAGGGCTGAAATGTCCCCGGACCGCAGCAGGGTCAGGATTGTCGGCCTCAAGGCTCGGGCACTTCGCTTGGCACCGTCCCTGTTTTGGAGCCGAGAGCAGCCTCATGCCACGTTGTCTGCTGGTCCCTGGCTGGGAGCTGTGGTGTCACCGTTCCACGGGGCCAGCCTGGTCCGTGCTGGGCTGGGGGGCTGTGGAAAAATCCCATTTCGGAGAGGAGCTGGCTCTTGGCAGCGTGTTGGTGCCCGAGGCTCTGAGGTTTCTTGACCGGGGGGGTTTCTTGCTGAAGAAAATGCTGCTGTGCCCCTGCTGCCCCAGGTCGAGGCATCTCAGAGGGACAGCACCCATCAGAGACCTTCCCGTGGTGTGGGTGATGCTGCTGGAGCCGCAGCCCTGAGCCTCACCGAGCCACCTCGCGTGTCCTCAGCCCTCCGTGCCACCAGCTGGGCGCTGATACCCGACAGCCACGGGTACCCTGGCGGCTCCTTTTGGGTGCGAGGGTCCCCAGCACCCTCCAGCAGCTCTTTAACCCCTCAGCATCCCATCCCACGGTGCTGGCACCGGCACCATCCATCAGAGCCGTGCCGGGGACATCCCTGGCGGGGCCCATTTACCACTTGCCAGGGCATCTGTGCCATCAAACTGGGAGCGAGGCGATGCCAGCCTTCGCGGGCAGTATCGGGGCATCATTTTCCTCTCTTCCCCTCGCAGAAAATCCAGCAGCTGTCCGAGGGCTCCATGTTCGGCCACGGCTTGAAGCACCTCTTCCACAGCCGGCGGCGGTCGCGCGAGCGGGAGCACCAGAGCTCGCAGGACTCGCTGCCGCCGCACTACGGGCTGTCGGACCACGAGTCCCCCGACGAGAAGGAGCGCTCCCCAGAGATGCACCGCGTCTCCTACGCCGTCTCCTTGCACGACCTCCCGGCTCGCCCCACCGCCTTCAACCGGGTGCTGCAGCAGATCCGCTCGCGCCCCTCCATCAAGCGCGGCACCAGCCTGCACAGCGGCAGCCGGCGGGCCAAAAGCGGCTCGCTCGAGCCCCAAAAAGGCAGCCCCCACCTCGTCCGAAAAGCCCCCCAGGACAGCAGCCTCACCGCCATCCTGCATCAGCACCAGGGCCGGCCCAGGTCCTCCTCCACCACCGACACTGCCATCCTCCTGGCCGAGAGCGGGGCCGTCTACCTGCTCACCGAGGACACCGAGAGCCTGGCCGATAAGGTAGGGCTGCGACCTGCTACCCCTGGGGGGGCTGGAGGGGGGCACGGGGTGGTGAAACGTCCCCTCGGGGTGCACGGGGGTTGTGGAGGAGCCAGGGGTGGAGGCTGCGGGGGTCTGTGCCTCTGCCAGGGCTGGGGAAGGCAGGAATGTGCTGACCCCCACTCCCAGAGCGAGATTTGGGGGATGGAGGAGGCTGGGTAAGAGTGGGATCCTGGTAATGAATCCCACCTGAGGTCTTTAGCACGGGACTGAAGGCACCTGCAACCTGCTCCCGTTCCTCCACGCGCTCAGGTTGTCTCCTGGAAGAGCTGTGGCAGGATAGCACTGATTTTTCGCTGTGCTGTGGACAAATATTTCCCATCTGAGCCCCTCAGCTGTTGCTTTGAGGTGTGAGTCAGGAGGTGACTGCTGCCCTACTGCCGGGCAGACACGGGTTGGATCTGCTGCTAACCCAGAGAGGGCTCAGTGCGCAGAAACTGCTGCGGGGTGCTGGTGCTCAGCCCCGTGGATGGATTTTGAGAATGAAATCCGTGCTGGGAAGCAGTCCCAGCACCCAGCCCCTGCTGTTAACCAGGACAGCGGGACACCCAGAGAGCCTCAGGCCACAGCCAGAACGAACCCAAGTTTGGGCAGACGAGACAGCAGGGCCACCTGCTTGGTTATTCGCCAAGAGGGGATGGAGATGAGCAAGGAAAAGCCAAGACACCGCCTTGGTTATTGGCTCAGAAGGGATGGGGATGAGCAAGGCTGCGTTCGGAGCCGGTTATTTTATAGGGGCAGGGATGGACGCAGGCAGAATGAAAGGAAAAGTGACCTTTGGGGACAAAATTGCCCGGTGGTGCTGCTGGTGCCCAGCAGAGGATCGCTCTGTGCCGGGCTGAGGCTGCAAATGGGTGCCCCCCCCCTCCCCCCGCTGTGATTGTTAAACCGCGCTGCGCATAGCTAACGGGGAGGCTGGTGTTTCCATCTCGCGTTTAGCCCTGTTAATTATGAAACAGCCGAGATTAGCACAGCCACACGGCGCGCTGAGGACAAGGTACAGGTGGCGGGAGGCGAACGGCACCCGCAGCGGTGCCGGGAGGGCAGGGGGCTGCTGCCAGGGGGTGGGCTGCCCCCATGACGTCCCCTGCTGGAGCTCAGCCTTGCCAAAACGCGCTGGGTTTGGCAGTGCCACAAAATCCTTAGCCCAGCACTCAGAAATAAAGGATTGCAAGGATTCTCCTTCTCTGCTTCTTTTCTTAGTGTCTGCAGCTGGCGGGTGTCAGCCGTCTGCAGCCCCAGCAGCTGGCAGCATCCACTTTTTATGATTCAAGCCCCAGCAGCGGATTGGCAAAGCTGTGGATCGGGGCAGGGACGTGGCCAGGCGGGCTCGGGCAGCCCCTGCCTGTGTTGTTGGGCGAGCGGCTGAGTTTTGGGGGGCTCAGCAGCACCAAAAGAGGGAGGGCAGTGGTAGCAGGTCGCGGGAGGGAGGTGGCAGCACACGGCTAAGATGCTTTGCACGGCCAGGAATAGCTCTGTAATAGGATGAAGGCGGCTGGGCAGAGCTTTGGGGTGCGCTAGCGGAGGGGGTGTCAGGTCCCCAGGAGCAGGGCCCCCCGAGGCTGCTCCTCTCCCCTTGGCGCTCAGTGCCCGAGAGGGCAATCTGACCCGGAGACTCCCGTTGCCCCGTGAGGTAATGGAAAGATGCTAACCAGATCCTTTTTCTTTCTCTTTTCGCTCGGCTTTTTCTGCTCCGCCGCCTCGGGCTGCAGCTGACGCTGGCGGCTGGTGCCAGCGCCGGTCCCTGTGACAGTGGCGTGGGGCCGGGGGCACCTCCAGGACGTGGGAATCTGGCCCCAGAGGGGAGACATGTCACAGGAACCAGCTCTTTAGGTCCTCCTCCTCCTCATTTACCGACCGGGACCGCCTGCCCGTGTCCCAGCAGCCCCACTCCTCCCCGCTCCCTCTCCTCCAAGCTGTGCCAGTGCAGGGCCAGGTTCAGAAAACCCAAATTTCTTCCACATGGCCCCTGGCTTCTGCCCTGCGAGGAGCCCGGTCCTGCTGGTCCCCCTGCGGTTGCAGACGAAGTTTGGAGCCGGAGCAGCTCCAAAACCTTGGGGAGGGGGAGCAGAGCGGGTCCGGGACTGCTCACGGAGCAGCACAAAGCGCGCAATAAAGGGATGAATAATTAACTGCATATGGCACAAAGAGTAGTAAGGAGAGAGGCAATGCTGGCGCCTTTGTGGAGCAGTGGAAAAAGAGCTATTTAGAGAAACAAGAGCTACGTGATATTCTCGTGCCATATTATTTTTCCAGGGCCCAAAGGAAGGCCGGCCTCCTGCCCGCTGCCCCCTCCGTCTGCCTCCTCCATCCCTCCGTGGGTACCGTGGCCAGAGAGGGTGCCGAGCCCTCCGGCCTCACCTGGCCTTGGCCAAAATACTTCCCCTTCCTTCAGCTACAAATCCAGCAGCCACTGAGGTCCCGGGGCCCGCAGGAGCCTTGCAGGATGATAAAAGCGTTTGGCACTTGCACGCTATTGAAAATCAATCCCTGTGGGCAGGAGGAAAACCTTCCTGGGGCTTGGGAGGAAGCCCTCGTCTCTGCAAGGGCCAAACCAGCCCCTGCGTGCCCACAGACACCCGCAGGGGGGACGTGGCAGCACCAAGGGCACCACGGCCCCATTTCACCCTCGGACTGGAAGCCGGAGCCCCAGGGGAGCGAGGGCCCTTGCAGAAAAGCCGTTTTCCCCCAGAAACTTCATGCTGAATTTTCCGTGACCGCCCGAGCGCGCTGGCTTAATCCCTCGTGGAATTGCTCAGCCTCAGTTTTTGAGCAGCTCTCGCCTTTTCGTTTCGTTTTTCCCATTAGGCTCCTGCCGGGTTTGCTCTCCCCACCTTTTTGAGCTGGTTCCTCACTGAGTCCCCACGGTCCCCACCAGCTCCCAGCCCCCCTCCCGTGTCCTCCCCACCGGAGGCAGCTGCCAAGGACAAGGCTTTGCCTGGGGGGGCACGGGGACAGGACCGCGGCACCGTCTGGGTGCTCAGCACCGGGTGCTGGTTCTGGCTGGGGCTCGGTGTAACTGGAGAGCTGTCCCGTGTGCCCCCACGCTGTCTGAGCCATCCCGTGCCCTGGCACAGCAGCCCGAACAGTAACCGGAGCCACACGGGGCCGTGCTCAGGCCCCCAAGAGAAGGGTTGGCACCGTCACCGTGCACCACAGGCAGGGGACACGGCTGGGGACAAGGCTCCGCTTTGCAGGGCTGCCCCCACCTGCAGTGCACATCCTTGTGGCTGCCTCCAACCGTCCCTATTGGGCACAAAAAGCAGCAGAGGTGAGGGTGGGATCAGGGGGAGGTGGCAGAGCTGTCCCCTGCCTCCTGCGGGCAGTGGCACACGGCTTGGGACCCGCGGCTCTGCGGCTTGGGGCTGCTTTGAGAACTGCAGCTGTGCCCTGCGTGCCCAGGGGTTTGGGATAGGATAGGACAGGATGGGACAGGACATTTCACTCAGAAGAGACCTTCAGATGTCACCTAGTCCATCTGCCTGACCTCTAAGGCTTCCCTGAGCCCAGATTTTGCTCCCCACGGAGCCCCTCGGGTGTCCTGGGGGAGCCCTGCGGGGCGCACCGCTGGGTTTCCAGCTCCTCTGCTCCCCCAGGCATTTTTGGGGTTCACCCTCGTGCCTCAGCTGGGATGTGCTGCTGGGTTTTTAATGCAAGGAGGTGACGACTTGCGGCCGTGGTGGCACACGTGGGGGTGGCAGCAGCAGCAGTGGGGCAAAGGGAGGCTGCAGGCGGCAACGGGGGCGTGCTGGAGAGCTGCCCCCTTATCTCACTAATCTCCTCCTGGTGACCCGCCAGCACCGGGCAGGCGGACAGGAGGTGATTACCACCGGGGCCAGCCACCGAGCCAGCCAGCAGCGGCTGTGGGGCCCCCCCTTGGGCTCCGAGCCCCCCCCTGGCAGCGGGGTCAGCACCGGGAGCCGGTGCTGGTGGGGTCAGAGCACCCCGGGGGGAACCGCGGAGGGGCTGGGGGCATGGTGCTGCCGGGGAGCTGCGTGGAAACCTGCGGGGCCTGCGGGATGGGGCACGGCCAGGTGAGCCCCCCAAAAAAAACACAGGGGCAGTGGGGCTGGGAGGGGGCCAAGGGGGGGAACTGGGGGCTGGATGGTGCCGTTAGAGGGCAGCGTTACCGCAGCGGCGTGCGTGGTGACGGGTGGCACGCGGGTGTCCGTCCGTCCATCTGTCCATCCGTCCGTCCTCACTGTCCCCAGGGAAGTGACAGCACCAGCTGCCACCACTGCCAGACCCCCCCGAGCCCTCCCGGCGCAGATGCTTCCCCCGTGGGACAGCGGGGACACAGCGGGGGGCAACGGGGGGCTCCTTGTGCACGTCCCGGCTTCAGGCTCGTGGCTGGAGCCTCGCGTATTTATAGGCTCGGGGTGGCTGCTTTGGGGTGGGGGGGTCGGTCCTTGGAGCCCGATCCCCGGTGTCCTCAGAGGCACAGGATTCCCCCCGCTCTCTTTAGGTGCCCACCGTGTGCGTGGCCGTGTCAGGGTGAGGCCGGTTGGAGACCCCAGCGTCCCCTGAGCACCTACCCTGGGGGTTCCACTGGCTTGGGGACACAGAGGGGATTTTGGGGGGGGCTCCGGGTGGCCCCAGCAGGCGAACAGCAGCCGGGTGCTGGCAGCCTTCGCCCCGCTGCTCGGGGCACTCAGGCAAAGTTCAGCTCCCCTTTGCTTGGCACCGGCTGGGCTCCGCTGGCATCCCAGCGCCTTGGGTTTCAGGGCGGGGAGGGGACGGACGGCTCGCTCGCCTCCCACGGCTCCGGTTACCCAGAACTTGTCTCAGTCGACAACTGGGACAACTGGGACGGGCGGAGGGACGGCGGGGACCCCGCGCAGCCCAGCCTCGGGGGCGCTGAGCAGGAGATGCCGCGGTGCCAGGAGCTTGCTGCTAGGAAGCCGGGTTTGTTCCACAGCGCTTCTGGAGTATCCTTTGTGCACGGGGATGGCACGGGTGGTGTGGCTCGGGCAGGGGGATGCTGCTGGGAGCTTTGGGTAGGGTTTCTCCTGGTTCCCTGCCTCAGTTTCCCCAGCTGGGAACGGGGCCAACGCTTCCGTGCGCACGGTGAAGTTCCTTGCACCTCTTCAGGAGCGGCGACGCCTCCGTGCGGCCCCACGAGTGCCGTGGCTCTCAGGAGGAGCTGCTGAGCTCCTCAGCAAACCAAGACCCCGGAGCTGGACGTGGGCAAGTGCTGGCCCCCATGTCCCTGTCCCCATGTGCCACAGGGGAACAACAGTCCCTGCGTGGTGGCAGTGGGGGGGGCTCATCGCCTCCCTCCATCGGGCTGGCGCTTTGCGGAGCGGTTGGGGAAGAGCAGATAATAGCTGGGAAGACAAAGACACCCGGGATTGCTGCTTAATTAATTCAGGAGAAGGAGAATATCAGGCTCTCGTACTGATTCACCCCCTAGCAAAAGACATCGTGTTCCTCAGCCTTCTCTGACATATGGCTGTTGTTTCCAGCCCACCCCCGGCTCCTGCTCGCCGACAGGCAGGGGATGCCAAACGCACGCTGCCGCCTGCCCCGGGAGGCAGCTGGGGTGGGGAGGGGTGACCTGATGGGGCGGATGGGGTGGGCGAGGGTTTGTGTCCATCCCACGGCCTCTCAGAAGCAGCAGCTGGAGGCTGCGGTGGGGCCGGGAGCAGAACTGGGCTCCTGGAGGCTGAGTCAGGATGGGCAGAGCAGGGTCCTGCCTCCGGACTCCTCACCCTGCTGCGTCCCCTTCTCCCTACACCCCCCCACAAACCCTGCCCATATAAGCCACTGCAAATCCCCCACAGCAGCACGAGCACCGGCTCAGCCACCAGCAGCACCGACATCCAGCTGCAGCACGGGCTGGGGCTGCTGCTGGCACCTCTCACACCGCGGGACCCAACCGGAGAAGTGGCAGCACCACCCCTAGAGCTCCCGGGGTGCTTCCCTCCGGTAAAACAGCCAGAATTTTCCCCCAAAATTCTCCCGGCACAGCCAGGACCCTAGTTGTGAGGGGTGGTCCGAGCAGAGGAGCCCCTCGTGGTGACCACGCTGTGCCCAGCTGGTGTCCCCTGGGTGCCAAGGGCAGCGTGGCGAGGCAGCGCACGGCGGTGCCGCTTGTGCTCGGCGCTGGGACCGGCCCCTGCGGCTCCCAGCCCGTTGCCTCTCCCCTCTTTGGGCTCCCTCCCCGCTCGCCAGCCCCGCGCTGCCTGTTCTTGGCTGCTTCTCAGCCTCGCGGAGCCTCCTCTGCAAGCGCACGGCGCGCCTTCCTCTGCCCCTTTCCGCTCCTTAACCGCAGCCATGGCAGAGGGAGAGCGAGCCCTTTGCAGAAGCGAGCAGGGCACCCTCATGCCCGAACCTCATCCTCCTGACTCCTGCCCTGGGAAGAGGATATTGCTCTTAAATTCCCTGCTGAGTGTCTTTGTAAGTACCCCCCCCCCCGCTCTCCTTCCAGCCTCCGGGTGCTGGCGAGGCCCTCGGGGTGCGCAGGGGGCGAGGAGCGGGGCAGTGCCTGGGTGCTGGGTCAGGATGTGCGCGGGGCTGGCTGGCTCCTAGGGTCCGGTCGCAAGCTTTCAGGTCCCCTTTGGGGCAGGTCTCCTGCTTTGGACTCCAAACACATCGGGGGAAGCGAGGGTGAGGAAGGGTTCGGCTCCAGCAGCATCCCAGCTCCCGAGAATCCGCCTGCAGCTTCCCCAGCCCCGGCACGGCCACCCCGCCGCACAGCTCGGCTGCTGCTTCTCTGCTTTTGTCCTCGCTTCTCTGCTAAGCTCAGGCACAGCCAGGAAAGGCAGAGCCAGAGCCCCAAATTCACCGTGTGTCGGTGCTGGGTGACCCGTCTGTGGGTTGAGGTGCTCGGGCAGGGCTGCGGTAGGCAGTCGGGGCTGGGTTCTGCACCACGCAGCCCCAGCAGGCACCAAACGCGCTGAGATTTTGTGGCGATCCAGGGATTTCCTTCGCACGGGAGCCGGGATTTATTTATTTCTAAATTTGCTGCTTGCAGGCAGGCCTGAAAAACCCTAGCTCCCACTTTCTAAGCAGCCGACTCAACCCTCCTCAGCAGAACCAGTGCTAAGGATGAAGGGGAGTCCGCCGCCGCCGGCATCTCGGGTAATTTCCTTGCCCATCTCCCCCCTTTTCCTTCTAGCTGGGGCTGTGCCGAGCCCCCCGGGGGTGGCAGCCAGGCTGCCCGAGCTGTCCCGGGGCTCGAGGGTGCCGTGGGCTTCTCACCCGTGCAGGAGGGAGCCGTGCCTTGGGGATGGAGGTGCTGCAGCCCTGCCTCAGCTGGCTTTGCGGGGCATTTATAGGCTGCATCCCCACTGCTTCCATTATTTGCCGGCCTTCCCCGTGCGCTGAGGAGCTGCACGCAGGTGGGTTCCCCTGAACCAGGGGGGGCACAGCCCCGAGGAGCCCCCTCCTCCCCGACCACAGTGCTTTAACCCAGGGAAAGGCGAAGTCCGGCACCGAGCAGCGAGGGGGTTTCCAGAGTTCCTCGTGCACCCGGGGATTTTTCCTGCCCTGCTGAGGCCACGGAAGAGCAATGGGAAGTGACCTCGGGCTGCTGTGCTAAAACGAGAAGCGGCATTAGGAGGTGTTGGAGCCGAAGATGACGGTGCCCCACTAATAGGAGATGTGTCACGTCCCCAGGCATCCGCTGCCTGGGGCTCGGCCCGGCTGCAGGACCTGCCTTGGGGAGGGCAGATTCTTCCTCAGAAGAAGGGCTCGGCCCCCTATGGTAGGCACAGCTGGTTTCTGCTCCTGGGGGGTTCAATTTAGGGGGGGAATCGGCGCTTCTCAGGGATCCGTGGAACCTGCTGCCCCTCGGGCACGGTGCTGGCACGCACGCAGCTTGCTCGTGCCGACGCAGCAAGATGCAGGGAGGAAGTTTTTCCTACAAAATCCATGGGGACAGACCTGAGAAATACGGGGGCTGCTGACGGTGCAGGGTGTAGGAAGCACCCGTAGGGGTTTTGTGGCCTGCAGGGTCCCCCCCTTGTGTCCCCAGGCACTCAGCTGGTGTGGGGCTGCGCGTCCTGGGGCTGGGGCGTGGGGACCGAGCGGTCCCCTCCAGGGCCACTTCCCAACCTCGGGGTAGGAGCCCCGAGCTGTTCAGGCAGGCAGAACGGGCGAGCGGTGCTGCTGGGGGCTGGATTCAGCCCGTCTGTTCCTCACCCTCGAGCACCGGCTCCCCAAAACGCCTGCCAGCCCTGCTGGGGCTGTCCCCGGGGTGCCATGCACCGTGCCGGTGTCGCAGCGGGTCCCTCGGAGGGAACAAGGGATTTAGCGGGGTGCTGAATTGTGCTTTGGCAGCCTCGCAGCACGGAGGGCTGTGGGCACGGTGCTGGTGCAGGAGGATGTGCTGAGGGTGGCTCCGGGAAACGCGTCCCTGCCCCTGTGCCCGTTTCCTCCTGTCGTGCTGCTCCCTTATCTGCAGCCACACGCGGTCCTGCAGCCCGGGAGCACCGGCAGCCCGCAGCCACCCTCCTCTCTAGCCTGCCAGAGCCCACGTCTGCACCCAGAGCACCTCGGAGGTGGCACCATGAGCTTCCAGGGCAGGGACAGACGCAGGGACAGCCCGAGAGATGACGGGAGGCGAGGCTGAGCCGTGCTGCGGGCTGTCTGCTCGCCTCGGCTGTGGGAACAGAACGACCATCCCCATTAAACATGGATCTGGGTCACGATCAGCTCATCGCCCTGGCCCGTACAATTAAATGCGTGGCTCGAAATCCTTCCCGAGCTCTTGTTGTCTTTATGCCTTTTTTTTTTTTGGAAAAAGAGCCTGACCGGAGAACCGCAGCTGAATCCTTGGCGCTTGGCGCTGCAGCCGTGCAGGTGCTCGGGTTGTGGCTGCAGGTGGTTGGAGGTCGCAGACAAGCCCAGCATCATCACGGTGCTCTCGGGGCTTTGGGCTGGCACAGGATAAGGCTCTGGGCTCGAATTCTGCTTCCCTCAACCGCTCGTATTCGGTCCTGGGAGCTGGGAACAGGCTCCAGGTCTCCTTCCTCGCCCGGGACTTTGGCTTTGGCCAGCACAAGCTGCGCCGGCCCTGGCATAAAGCGGTGGCTGACGGGGACTGCAGGCTGCCAGCAGCTGCTGCGGTACCCGAGCCTGCCACAGCCCTGCCGGCCTCTCAGCTGTGCCATTTAATACCGCTTTAATTGCACGTGGGGGAATCACGGCCGAGAGAAAGCCGAGTATCAAGTACCTGGAGCTGGCGAGTGGGCGGAATGGCTGCGCTCGGCGTTGCCTCCTCCCGTGGCAGCGGCTCCCACAGTCGGTGCAAGCTTTCCCGTCACTCCGAGCTGGCTGGTTCCTGGCTTTCTGTCTCCCAAACCCATTTGGTGGCCGTGGTTTTTTTTTTGGTTTGGGCTACGGGAACCCTCCCAGGCTGCTGTATGGCTTTTGGCACAGCGCAAGGTGGCATTGCACCGGGGGCTGTGGTTGTGCCGTGTCTGCACGGCGCCTGTTTGCACAGGCACTGTGCAAAAATTGCTTTGCTCCTGCAAAAACCTCCAAAAAGGGGGTTCCAGCACCAGGGTCCCCAGCACCACAGCCCTGAAGTGACTCCGGGGGCAGGTGGTGAGGTCCTGGTGTTTTTTCCTGCCGTGCTAAAACTGGGGCTCTGGAAGCTGAGAGCGATTCCCGAACGTGGTGGATTTCGTTCCAAAATATTTCCCAGCGGAAGCCCCCAGCCCCGAGCCTGCATTACCACGCAGAGCCAGCCCCGAGCGCGGTGGGTGCCCACGCTCAGCTGGGGACGGAGCCCCCAGGGAGAGCAGGGAGGGAGCGGAGAGCAAGCCCTGCACTCGCAGGCAGCCGTGGGCGTTAAACACGCAGGCAGAGAGCGCGGAGCTTTCGCTGCCCCCGTTCCCCCTTGGAGACCCCCCCGCAGCGGGGCTCACCCCGGAGAGGTGAGGATCCAACGAGCTTGGCCTCGATCGGAGCCGGTGCTGGGCTGCAGGATGCGGCCGGCGGCTGCTCCCTGCTTTCTATGTTGTATTTTTTCCCCCCTGGAATTTGGCTTTGTGTGCGTCTCAGCCGGGTTCTCCCCAACCCTCGCGTCCCGGGCTGTGACGGCGCAGATGGTGGCAGAGCGGCTCAGCACCCCATGGCGGGGCACAGGCAGCGTGGCGGGGCTGGAGGCGGTGTGAAGCTCCCGCTGGGGAGGAGGGGGGGGATGGATGAGGGGTGTTTCTTGCGTTACAGCCCTGAGAGCTACAGTCGGTGAGAGCTGTAAACAGCTCGGGCGGATTTACTGAGTCGGCAAGCCCGCGGCACACAGCTCAGCCCCGATGCTGCGCTCGCTGCCCGCGCGCCTGCAAAGCTCGTGGGGCCGCGGGGACGGCTCTGCCGGGGGGGCTGCAGCCCTGAAATCGGGCTGGGGGCTCCGACAGGGGCCGCAGCCCCCTCGTCCCCCCCGCTGCTGCCCCTAAATCCCGTGGCTGCCGTTGCTCCCGGCCATGGCAGCCCGCGCATCGCGGCCAGGCGCTGCGCCACGGTGGGGACGCGGTTGGAGAGCCCGCGCCGAGTAGTCCTGGGGGACCTGACCCTGCCCGCCATGGAGGTAGGTCCTGTGGTCCTTCGGGTTGGAATAGCATCGCGGGGAGGGGGGCAGAGAGAAATTCAGGTTCTCTCGGTGGTTCTTTCCTGGTGCTGCCCGCAGGACCCGGACACGTGTCCGGGTGACTGGAGCCCAAGGTGCGATCTGTGCCGGAGCAGCAAGGGCAGGGTGGGGAGCTCTGCTGTCAACCGAAATCCTTACTGTGCTGCTTCCCTGTAATTAAAAAATATTTTCAGGCTGGGAAATGTGCGGGGGCAGCTGCTGCCCTCCCCTTTGTGCAGCCAGGGCTGGTGCTGGCCAGCAGGCAGGGCGCAAGGGGTACAGGGCTGCCCGCTTCGCGCTGTGCTGCGGGCTTGAAAGGAGAGTGGGAAGTGTGAGTCAGGGCTCCTGCTTCTATTTTCAGCTCCTGGGCTGGGTAGCGTGGTGGGAATAGCGGCTCCGCTCCGGGAGGCAAAGGGCTGGGGGTGCACATGGGGATGGCACAGGCTGGGGACATCCCGAGCGTCCCCGTGCCGTGCTGGGCTGAGCGCGGTGCCGAACGCACGGGGAGGATCCCGAATTATGCTTGTAAAGTGCTTGGAGCCCCCCGAGGAATAAGGGGGGGCTGTAAGCATACAGAAAGCAGAATAGCCAGGAGCTCGAGGAAGCCTCCCGAGAGTTCTGTGCTCAACTTTGGACCAATTCTGCGATTTCTCAAAACGGTTTCACTCCCTTCCAGCCCATGGGCGTGCCGGCTGACCCAGAGCCCCGCGCTGGGGACACGGCTGCAGCCCGGCCCCCCCGAGCCCACGGGGCAGCTCCTGGCCCCGAGCTCCTCACCTGCCACCTGGGCTCTCTTCCACCAAACCCACAGCGGCAAATAAAGCGGCATTGCGTAACCGTGCCCGCCTGTAGCCCTCCGAGTCCTGTTTGCTCAGCTTATTAGCCTGAGCCTTTCTGCATATCTCAGCTCTCCTGGGCTGAACTCTGGTGATAAGAAGCATTTTTCTTCCCGCGTCCTGCATTCCTCCTGCATCCCACATCAGCCCCTGCTCTCCCCTCCGAGCGTGCCTGGAGACTGAGCTGGGGGAGCTGAACGGTTCCATCTCAGCGTGCCTACCAGAATGTTTTCTGCACGTAGGGAAAGTGTGGCTTTTGCTAATCCCCCCAGTAAATCCGCTGCACAGTCATTTGGGCTTGCTGGGATTTAGCCGGCACCGCCTGTTAATGCTGCAGAGGTCTGTGTTGGCTTTTTTTTATTATTATTATTATTTTTTTGGTTGTTTTTGTTGCTTTCACAGCAAGAACCTGCTGGGGTTACCGGAGGATTTGCCCTCACACAGGGCAGAGCTTTCTGTGGTGCCTGGGGAAGGGATTTCACCCCGGCCACGTCAGCGCAGATGGGCAGCATCGGGGCCGTGCCGCTCGCCGCCACCCTGCCCTCCCTTCCCCCCGTGCTCCCAAATACACTCCCACAAATAAATCCCAAAGAGTGGATTTGCAGGAGCTCAGCGCCGCACGAGGTCAGGCGCAGCTGGGGCAGTTGTGAAGAGGGGGCTCGGTGCTTCCCAAACCTTCCCCTGTTTCTCTGAACCCCCTGGGAAACGCCTGGCGTCTCCCCACCTCTCTCCAGCCGTGCCTTTTAAGCAATTTCCCTAATTAAGCAAATCGCAGGCAACCCAGGGAGCCTGGCAGCAGTGCTCTGGAGGTCCTTGCACCCCCCTGAAGCACCCCACGAACAAGGGCTCCTTCACCTCCCCGCCGTCACCGCTGCTTTGGTGCACAGCTCAGATCCCCGCAGGTATCTCCCGAAAGCTCTGCTCGCCTGGCTCCTTCCAGCACCAGCTCCCCGGCACGGCTCGTGCTGTGGGCTTGTACCCGATGTGCCTCGAAAATGCATGGAAATAACAAATTCAGCTTCAGGATGAGCGGAACAGGAGGCTCCGCCGCGATAACCCCACACGTCGTAGAGACGAAGCCTTCCTGGCTTTGTTGGCCCCCTTTGGGGTTCCCGTTTCGGCTTCTCCAGGGCCGCCTTCCTTTTCTAAGGGTGGTTTTGTTCGTTGTGCATCTGGGGGGAAAAAAAAAAAAAGAAGCAATTTCCTGCTGCTTCCAAGTTCTGCCCCTCGATAAGAAACAAAAGCGAAACCCTTCCGTGGGCTGCGGGCTGCAGCGGGGTGACCGAGGACAGCCCGGAGCAGTCTGCAAAGCCTGCAGCTTTGCTGGGTGGGTGCTTTGGGTTTTTTTTCAGAAAATGCTGGTCCACCAGGGATGAAGCCACTTGCAGCTCTGTTCCCGGAGCTCTGTGCAGGCTGGGGGCTGCTTGTCCTTCCCCTTTGCTCGCATCCTCCCTGCCCCGGTAGATCAGTAACGGAGAGAGAAGAGGAGCAGAGGGGCTGGGGGGTGCCTGAGCTCCCTCCCTGCCCAGCTGCGAGGCTCAAACCATCCCAAGAAGACCCCTGCATGAAACACCAACGTCCCGGTGGTCCCCTGCAAGTGCAAACCCTACCTCATTTCCACCCTACACACACCCCAGAGCCACGGAGGCAGGCAGAGCCGCCTCGCAGACCCGCTGAGCAGTGAGGGGGGAGGAGATGCAGCAGCAACGGGAGGGAAAAAACATTTTCAGTGCTTCTCCGAGCCCTGCCTGGGACTCATCACAGATGGGATTGTGGATACACAGCGCCTGGAGAGCATCCCTCCCTCCTGCACAAGGCATTTCCTGGTGATAACACGCCCCTGCGTGACGATCTCGCAGCATTATCCCTATTAAAGGGTCATTCGGGGAAAGTGTGATGGAAATGAGAAATTATTCAGGGCTGCCAACAGTATTTAACTTTCAAGCAGCTCTTAATTAGAAGCCAGGAGCCATTTATACAACCGCGGAGATTTGCATAGGAATCCGCCTGTAAAGCCCAGCCAGGGGAAGATTTGGGATTTTCGGGCGGCGAGGGCTGGTGAGCGCGGGGCCGGAGGCTGGCTTGGAGGATTTGGGATTTGAAGAGCGGCCTCGGGCAGGTGGATTTTTTTTCCCAGCTAAAATTGTCCATCTCGAAACGCGCTGGTAGGTGGCAGCACGCGTTTGCAGAGGGGTGTAGCGATGCCAGGGGAGAAACCCCAGGGAAAGAAGGCAGCTGGGGGGCTCCGAGCATCCCGCCTGCTGCTGCCGAGGGTTCGGGAGCTGAGTCAGGGGCTAGGGCAAAGCTTCTCCTTTCCTGGATGGCTCCGCTCCGTGTCTAGGCTAAGAGCCTTAGCTGCGGGTGTCTCTGCTCCGAGCGAGGACGGAAAGCCAGAGCTGAGCTCCCAGCGGTGCATTTTCCTCGCTGAAAGCCCAAACCAGCCCTTAAGTATAATTAATTTGGTGCTGCGTCCTCCAGCTGGCTTATTCCTGGGATGCCTGCAGTAGCGGCACGGCTGGAAAACGCTCCAGCAACCAGGAAAAAAAAATAAAAACACAAAATAAACCCACTTTCTCCAAACCTCCTCCCTGTTAACCATTCTCCTGCTCCTTCCTCCCCACCCCGCTGCTCCCGTTCCCCCCGTGCACCCCCGTGGTGCTCGGGGCTCCCCATCCCCAGGGGCTGCTCGGGTTTGTCCCCCACTGAGCCCTGCCCTCGTGTCTCTGCCCGCAGCTGGACAAGGGGGACGTGACCGCGCTCAGCCTGCCCGCCGCCGCCGGCCACGGCGATGCCGACGGCCCCATCTGCCTGGACGTCCCCGACGGCACCCCCGACCCCCACCGGACGAAAGCTGCCATCGAGCACCTGCACCAGAAGATCCTCAAGATCACCGAGCAGATCAAGATCGAGCAGGAGGCGCGGGACGACAACGTGGCCGAGTACCTGAAGCTGGCCAACAACGCGGACAAGCAGCAGGCGTCCCGCATCAAGCAGGTTTTCGAGAAGAAGAACCAGAAGTCGGCGCAGACGATCGCGCAGCTGCACAAGAAGCTCGAGCACTACCACAAGAAGCTGAAGGAGATCGAGCAGAACGGCCCGTCCCGGCAGCCCAAGGATGTTTTCCGGGACATGCACCAAGGTCTCAAGGACGTGGGCGCCAACGTGCGCTCCAGCATCAGCGGCTTCGGCGGCGGCGTGGTGGAGGGGGTCAAGGGAGGCCTCTCGGGGCTGTCCCAAGCCACCCACACCGCCGTGGTCTCCAAGCCCCGGGAGTTCGCCAGCCTGATCCGGAACAAATTCGGCAGCGCCGACAACATCGCCCACCTGAAGGACACGCTGGACGACGGGCACCCCGAGGAGGCGTCGCGGGCGCTGAGCGGCAGCGCCACACTGGTGTCCAGCCCCAAATACGGCAGCGACGACGAGTGCTCCAGTGCCACCTCGGGCTCTGCCGGCGGCAGCAACTCCGGGGCAGGGCCCGGGGGTTTAGGGAGCCCCAAATCCAACACTCTGGACAGCCACCACAACAACTTCGACACCATCCTGGAGGAGCTCCGGGAGATCAAGGACAGCCAGTCGCACCTGGAGGACTCCATGGAGGACCTCAAGGCGCAGCTGCAGCGGGATTACACCTACATGACTCAGTGCTTGCAGGAGGAGCGCTACAGGTAGGACCAGGGGGGGTGGGGTGGCGATGTGCATCACCCGGGGTGGCTCTTTTGGGGACCACGAGGCCCCTTCCTGGAAAACCAGAACGGTTTTCCCAGCATTAGGGGGAAGGAGGAGGGGGGTTTTTTGGGGTCCTGCCCGCCCCAGAGCTCCTCTGTCCCCATGCCCAGGTACGAGCGCCTGGAGGAGCAGCTGAACGACCTCACCGAGCTGCACCAGAACGAAATGACCAACCTGAAGCAGGAGCTGGCGAGCATGGAGGAGAAGGTGGCCTACCAGTCCTACGAGAGGGCGCGGGACATCCAGGTAGGGCAGCGCCAGGGCTCAGCACCACGCTGCGCCCTCCACCCGCGGCACCAGGGGGGGACAGGGCATGGGGAGGGGGCAGCCCTTTTTCTGTGCCAGCACCTTCCAGGTGAGGTCCTTGCTGGGACAGCATCACAGCAAGAAGCTGGTACCTAAGCCATGTCCCCAAAATACCTGTCTGTGCCCCAGCACATCGCCATGAGGTTGGGCACGTACCGGAGCTGCGCAAGCAAAACTTTGCAGTCTCAGAGCGTGGGGACAAACCCCCAGATCCCCAAATCCTCAAATCCCCAAATCCCTCGTCGCCACCGGTCGGGTCTAACGCGGCTGCGTCCTGCAGGAAGCGGTGGAGTCGTGCCTGACGCGGGTGACCAAGCTGGAGCTGCAGCAGCAGCAGCAGCAGGTGGTGCAGCTGGAAGGGGTGGAGAACGCCAACGCCCGGGCGCTGCTGGGCAAATTCATCAATGTCATCCTGGCCCTGATGGCCGTGCTGCTCGTCTTCGTCTCCACCATCGCCAACTTCATCACCCCGCTCATGAAGACCCGCATGCGCATCCTCAGCACCGCCCTGCTCGTCCTCTTCCTCTTCTTCCTCTGGAAGCACTGGGACTCCATCACCTACTTTCTGGAGCACGTCCTGCTCCCCAGCTGATCCGCGGCCCCGCTGCTGCAGCCCCGGGGGCTTTCCGTATCCCGTGGAGGAGTGGGACGGGAGGGGAAGGGGGGATGGCAGCAGTCTGGAGCCTTGGGGTCGTTTCTTCACACGCGGTTCGGTCGCTTTCCCGGCCCCTGCTGCGCCTGGCTGCCATGGCTCGGAGCATGGTGGAGTCGGTCCCGCAGGATGCTCAGGGAGGGCAGGATGGGGAACGAGGAGGAGTTTGGGAAGAAACTGGTCGTTTACCTGTTTTTTTTCTAGGGGTTTTAGGCTGTTTTTTTGAGGTCACTCTGGTCTGAAAGCCCATGGGAAGGTCTGCAGAGCCCGCTTCGGGGCTGTCGGGAAGGAGCGAGCTGGACCAAACGGCTCAAGGGGTTACTCAGGGCTGGGTTTTTCCTTTCGCCCTTAAAGACCAAGGTGGTAAAAAGTCCAGGGATGGAGCAGAAGCGAAGCACGTGGCGAAGGAGAAAATGGGTCCAAGGCAAGTGTCGCTGAGCCCGGTGAGCTCGCAGCGGGACATGCGCGGCTGAGCAGCTCCTGCCGACCCCACCAGAGACAGCACCAGCACTGGCACGAGTGAGACCCCCTCTGCTGGTTTCATTTATTTATTTCCCCCCCACACCCACCCTTTGCCTTTAGTCGATCTGATCTCTTCAGGGACACCTGGACTTGCCAGCATCACGCCTCTGAGTCCTCCAGCCTCTGCAACGTGTCGTGTGTGTGTGCGTGTGCGTGCGCGTGCAGTTTTTAATTTAATTCAAGACTCTGTTTCCATTTGTGAATCAAAGCTGGTAGTGCCAGGGGAGGCGGGCAGCTGCCTCCCCAGCCCTACACAAGAGCACAGCATGCTGTCTCGGATGTTTCTTAAATTATTTCCTACATATATATTTCTGTACCACATCTCCACACACACCCGTATATAAATACAGAGAGCGATACAAGCTACGCGCACGGTCAGATCCTCCTCTGGTGCAAATGGGTGCAACTCCGCCGAGGTCGGAGGCACTGAACCGGTTTGCCTCAGCTGAGAATTTGGCCTTTAGCATTTCCTGCTCGGTTGGGGTGCTGGGGGGGCACCCCAAAAGGGGCAGGGGTGGCTGCATCCCCTCCGGTGCCGGCACCCCTGGGAGCGTTTTGGCCACCGGGTGGGCCCTGGATCAGTGCGGCCACAAGGAGAGAAGGGGAGGGGAGCGAGGCTGGAGGAGAGCTGTGCTGGGAGGTAAGCCTGGTACGCTCTGAACCCAGCAGCAGGTTGGGGTTCAGCTGCTTTTGTTGACCTGGGAAGACGGCGACTGGAGCTGAGCTGCAGCTGAGCAAACACAACAGGGAGGAGGCAGCGGTGGGGTGGCGGGGGTCCCACGGTGCCTGTGGCTGGGGGATAAACCCCGCTGCCAGGCATCCCCTGTGCCTGCTGGAAGGGCTTCCAGGGGTGGCACGGGCTTGGTACAGAGCCCACACGGGCAGGGGACATGCAGAGAGCACGCAGACACCTCCTGCAGGGGACACCCTGGGCACGTCCTCGCTGGAGCGAGCGGTCACATCACCGTGGGCTTCATGTGAGCAGCCTGGGCTTGGCCAGAGCTGTTGGTGGGCACGGGGCTGGGCAGCCTGCCCCTTCCCCAGGTCCTGCAGAGCCATCGGCTCGGGGGCGATGCTGGAAGGGAGCCCAGGAGGCCACCACCTGTGCCTCAGTGTCCCTGCAGCCCCAGGCTTTGCGACACAACCAGGGAGCAGGGCAGGGGGAAGCAGCGTAAACGAGAGGTGGAGGTGGGGAGGAGGCGTTATCTTCCCCAAAAAACCCCGCTGCAAAAGGGCATCGCTTCTCTGATCCGCCACCAGCTCGGGCTGTCCCCATTCACTTCCCCTTGGTGCCTTCCAGGTGTTTTAGCAGCCCCCAGGCTTTTGCCCCCCGCTCCCCATTCCCATGCATTTTTTCTCCCGTGCCCTGCGCCCACCTGGTGCGTTTTCCTGGCTCCTACCCCATCCCATCCCATCCCATCCCATCCCACACGGGCAGTGGTACCCAGCACCCAGCCCGGCTGCACCCCAGCAGGGTTGCCTCAGCACCAGGGCACCACCAATTACCTGGAAAAAAAAGGCAAAAAAAAAAAAAAAAAAGGCAAAAAAAAAGTGAATAATTGAATTTTTCAGGTCCGAGCTCTCCAAGCCCAGCTCCCTTGGCCGCGTGGCTGTGCCCCAGCACCCTGGAGGGACGCAGCCCCCCACAGGATGCTCGCTGCCCCCTGTCCTCCCCGCTCCCCCCCCAGGGGCTCTGCTCAGGGCCCTGGGGGGGCTCCGGGGGCTGCAGCCACAGGGGGGCCCCCGGCAGCCGCTGAGAGACCGGAGGCTGGAGGGGGGGGGGACGCATTGGGAGGGCACCCACCCAAGGGTGCTGGGGCTGGGGGGGATGGAACCGCACCCAAATTAGCCCGTTAAGCCCTTCCTGCCCGCAGCAGGGCCAAGTGGATGAGGTTTTAGGGGTAGGAGCTGCGTCCCCTCACCTTGGCTGGCACTGGTGGAGCCTGGGCCAACTTGGGGCATCGCGGTGCCGTGTCCTGGATGTGGCCACCTCCCGAGAGCTCGGCAGCAGCTGAACCTGCAAAGTGGGGTCCAAACAGGGTATGCCCACAGCTCCCAGGGGAAGGCACCCACTGGATGGGTGCTATCACCGAGGGTGCGGCCGCTGGCCTGGAGAAAAGCCCCCCCAGCAGGCTGCTGTGTGGTTTGGGGTGAGCTGGGGGCTTCTAGGAACCATCTCTGGGCACTTGCTGGGGCCAGCAGGGAACTGGGACAGAGCCAGCGTCATCCCCATCACCTCTCACTGCCTGGCACCAGCCGTGTGCTCGGCCAAAGTGGCACGGAGCAAAGCCACAAACTCTCCAGGGCCGTCACCTCCCTGTCCCCAAACTCCAGCAGGTCCTCCCTGCTGCTTTCTGCTCCCACTGTCCCCGGGGGAATTTCAGGACCTCTGAGACATCCCAGCCCCAGCTGCCTGGGCTGCTCCCCACTTCCACACCACCCCCTTCAGGGAGCAGCAGGACCCAGGGGCTGGGACATCCCCGCTGCCCCCTCAGCATCCCCCCGTCCTCCACCTTTGGATGCTGGCCAAATCCCCGCTTTGCTGGCCCCCGGGGCATGCTGGCACCTTCCCCTGCCCAGGAAATGCTGCGCAGGAGCCAGGCACTGCTGGTGACATCGGTGCCAGTCACAGGGACGATGCCCAGGGCGATGTGCAGCCCGCAGCTCCCCGGGGAATCGCATTCTCCGAGCGGGCATTGGGGCTGGGCTCATAACGGCCCCCTTTGTGCCGGCGGGAGGAGAGGTGAAGCTTTGACGTCAGCCCGGGAGGAATTCCTTAATGCCATTCAGGCCTCCCTCGCCCGCCTTGCTAATTGCGTTTTATGTAATAGCTGCAGCTGGGCTCCCAGGCTGCTCTGAGGCTGGGAGGAGGGGGCAGCGGGGGCCCAGCTGAGCCCGAGCTGCCAAAAACAGGGACCCCATGGGGCGAGCACCGCAGCGGAGCCAAGGCGTCCTCCCCTCCACCTGGAGCAGCTCCTTCCTTGGGCTGCAGCCTTCCCCTCTGCTCCCCACTTGGGGTTGATTTGCAGCCCTCGTGCTGCCCGTGCCACCCAAAGGCACCCTGGGGTGCTCGGCCCCGCGGTGTGGGTGCTCGGGCAGGGCTTGGTGCTGCGCTCTGCCTCCTGTGGTCAGCACAGCGAGATGGCAAGAGGCAATGGCACGAAATTGTTTGGGGATCCAAGGGGTAATGGCAACTACCCCTTAATGGAGACAGATGAGGCGCTGATTTCTCTCGCCAGGTTTCCAGCCGCACAAACCTTGGAGAATAAAATCAAGTATTGGACAATTTCAAGTATTATGGAGCTCCCAAAGGTCCCCACGAGATCCCCGTTGCTCCGGGTGCTTCTCTGCGTGCCCAAGGAGTGCCCGAAACTGCACCGGAGGCTGCTCCCTCGTGCTGGGACCTGCCGAGCACCCGAGGCGCTCGCCCTGTGTTTCGGGATGCTGCTGGCATTGCCTCACCCCGACTTGTGTCACCCCAGCACAGGGGGACTCGGTGGCTCTGCCTGCCTCAGGAGCCTTCCTCCCGAGGAGGAGGAGAAGAAAAAGGAGGAGGAGGGGGGCCGGGGGCAGCTGGCAATCAGCAATGGGAAAGACGGCGGGACCCCAGACGTCCCCTCCCCCTGCCCGCTGGCTTGGCCAAGCTTAGGCTGTAAAAAGAAAGAGCTGGTACCAAGGATAACATGCCTCGCATTCCTGCGCTGTCTCCGGGGGAATTTCGCCTGATCTACATGAAAAATACTCGCTGCCCCCCGCCTCCTTCCCCCCGAGGTCAAAGTGTCTGGAGGAAAAATTTCCGAGCGGAAAGGCTTCAAGCGGGGCGCAGGGGAGCCACCGGCGGCGGGCTGGGGCGCTCGGGTCTCATCCTGGTGTTGGTGGCCAGTGACACCAGTGGCACGGCTGGTGACACTGCCACCGTGGCCAGCACCCACCAAGGCTTCAGGAATGGGAGATCCCAGCTGCCTGTGGCTCTGTCCTGATGCCCTCGCTCCCATCCTGCTGCCCTCGCCCAGCTCAGCACTGGGGGATTTCTTCCTTCTCCCACCTGCGGCCCCCTCTCGGCTTTCCCGCAGCCGGGGAAAGGGGACAATAACCATAAAAGCTTTGAATTCCCAGCCTGTGAAGTTTGCGGGCTTCCTCTCTCTTTCTTCTCCGCCGCCCTGATCTATCGCTCGCACCTGCGCGGGCGGCGAGGGGACCAAACATCAAAAAAAAAAGCCACAAAGGCCGGGGGCTGCAGGGGGCTCGCTGCTCAGCCCACATTCCTCCCCTGCCGCCCACTCGGGGATTTATTTTTCAAGCGTCCCCAGTGCATCGGGGTGCCCGTCCCGTGCTGGGGGGCAGCGGGCAGGGAGCGAGGGGAATGGGGCAGCGGCGGGGAGGGATCCGCTGCTGGCACCGGGAGCCAAAAGCGCTCAGCAAAGCCCCATTTCCTCTGAGTCACCGCAGTTAAAACCTCAACCTGTGAGCCCCAAATCTCACCGTGAGCTCATGCAGCCGCCGGCGGGGGCGGCGGGCAGGCAGCCCCGGTGGGAGCTGAGCTCCGGTGCCGCCTGCCCACGCCGTAACCTTGGTGCCGTGCCGGGAACCGGCTGCTTTCAGCCTGTTGCAATCTGTCCTCGGGCTCTAGGGCAAGGCAGAGGGGTGAGCAAATCCCCTCCAGGCGCTGCCGTCACCCTGCAGGCTGCCACTTTCGCCCTCCCAGAGCTGCTGCCCTTGGCTGGAGGCTGGGGCCCGGCTGCACATCACCTGCGGGCTGCCCAAAAGTCATTTTGGCACCCGTCGGGCTCGCCACGGGGCAGCTCCCGGTGACACCGAGCTCTGGAGGTGATGCAGACCCAGCAGCCGGTGCCTGGGGATGGAGAGCACGGGGAAAGCACCGGGACCGTGCCCCATTGAGCGCCGTGGTGCTGGGCACAACCCCGCAGGATCCGGCCCCTCTTAGGCTCCTGGCCAATCTGAGGATTTAATTGCGCATTTAATAATAAATCCATTTCTGGGGTTGGGGGAAAGAAAGGCGTAGGGAAGCAAATGAAAAGGAATTTAATTAAGGGCAGTGCTGGGAATGTCTCTACCACAATAAAGATAAGAAGGATCAATTGCTTCTTCCTAGGATCAAAGAGAGGGCTGGAGGGGGGGAAGCAGGGCTGGAGGGAGGGTACAAAGTACAGCCGAGGGAGGGGAAGGCAGGGAGAGAAAGGCACACAAGAGAAAGTGAGAGAGAGACAGCGAGATAAGATTAGAGAAATAATTGATGCTGCAGATCCCCGGGGGCCACCGGGACCCGCAGGTCGGCCAGGGCATGCTGGAGCTGCTCGCGGGGAGGTGGGAGAGGGGGCTCCATGCTCCGTGCTGCCCAGCAAGAGGAGGAACAGGGGCGAGGAGCTGAGGGCTGGGGCTGCTGGTGCCACCCCCCCGCTGCTGTGCCCTCACCAACACCGCTGCGCCCAGCTCTGCCTGCTCCGCTTCCCACTGGCGATGCAAATCCCGCAGCTTTCCCAGGCTTCGGGGCTGGCAAATCCTCCGGGCAGGAGCTCTGCAGATGGAAGCGGAGCTGCTTCGCCCCTCTCATCACGGCTCTGCCCGATGAGATGCCTGTGGGACACAGAAAAGTGGCAGAGGTGGCTCTCACAGGACACGACTACAACAAGGAGAAGGCTCAGGGTCACGTTTCCCCTGGAGGCTCTCTGGCAGCTCTGCTGTCCCCATCCCCGTCCCCATCCCCGTGTCCCTGGGCACCCTGCCCCACCACAGCCACCTTCCTCCGGCCCTTTGGCCACTCTCAGAGCATCTCCCATGGACGGGGCACATCTGGGGCGAAGCCGTGACACTGCAGGGACTCAGGTGGCCCTGGGGACACCGAGGGGCGCAGCACCTTCTGCCACCTCTGCGGCACCACGATGGCCCCCCCGCAGCACCAGGACAGCCCGGGCAGGCGTCCCTCTGCCTGGGCATGGTCCCAATGTGCAGGGGGAAGGCACAGCCTGGCCAGGCCACCCCCCAGCACCATGGGGTGCACGTCCTGGCTTGAGGATGCTCAGCCCTTGTCTCGCAGGGGAAGGAGAGCGGGGCTGCGGGAACTGCAGGGGAGGGGGGTTCCCAGCCCGTCTGGTCGCCTACCCATGCAAAGAAGCACCCGGACAGGTTTTTGGGGAAGGGCTGCAGCTCTGGGTCCCAGATTTGGGAGGTTGGTGCCCAGCCAAGCAAGGCAGCTCGGCGGATCCAGCTAGGCACCGCTTTGCATCTTCAGGCACCCGAGTAACTGTGGGACTCCGATTCCCCCGGGTGTGAAACGGGGCCGCTGATACCCATCTACCTGCAGGACCCACCACGGAGCTGCCGGGAGCCCCGGTTCTTGCTCACGGTGTTTGCATAGGCTGGAACGCCGTTTTGCATGGGCTGGGACGCCCCTGCCACGTTACAAGTTCCCCGGAGCAGGTTCCCCACCCGGCTGGGAGCGCTGCCCTGCGTGTGAGCGGCGCTGAGCCCGAACCCAAAGCCGCCGCCTCCGGAAAAACGGGCTCCATCCTCACCTGGGCTGCTTTTCGCAAGGAGCTGCGCCCTGAAAAAGCGGCTCAGCCGGCTGGGGTGGCAGCCTGGCAGCGAGACAGCACCGGGCTAGGACACGGCCCCGCAGCAGCCGGGCGGTTGAGCCAGCGCAGCTCGTTCGCCGCATCCAGGCGGGAGCCCCGCCAGCTCTGCGCCTGCTTTGCGCACGCAGGAAGAGTTTGAGAAGCGTTTGGGGTTTCGTTGCTGTATGGTGGCTGTCCCTACAGCCGTGCCCGGGCTCCCCCATGCTCAGCAAGGGGCGGGCAAGCTGCACACTGTTGGGTTTGCAGGTCCCACGAGCAATTTCTGCAGCTCATCAGCTGATGGCCGGGGTGAGGGGCGAGCCAGCGGCAGGCACGATGCAGGGGGAGAACCCCACAAATTATGGGTGTGAAAGGGAAGGGGACAGCCAGGCAGCCCCCCTGCTGCATGCTGAGCTCCAGCAGTGCCAGCAGAGCCAAGCACCCTGCCCTGGACCCCCTGCACCCCCTCCTCCTTCAGCATGGGGACCGTGGGGCACCCTGCTTGGGGACATCCCCCCGGCACCTCCGCTCCTGGGCCCCAGCAGGGTCTGGGGTCACATTTTTAGGTCTCAGGGTGGGATGAGTTGAATAAAGGCCACAGAGCTGCACCATTCCTTGCGCTCCTGGGGAGTGGGATCAAAGTTTTCTCCCTTTCTTGCTTTCTCCCTTTTTTTTGCTTTCTCCCTTTTTTTTTTTTTTTCCAGCCGCTCCAGGCTGCAGCCGAGTGCCCTTGAAAACAGGAGGGCTTTCATGTGGGGATTTCTTCTCTTCTGATCTTCAAAGAAATCCAGCAATCAAACAGGTAATATCGGAGGCACCTTTTTATAAAAAGCACCACTTTGAAAGCATCGTATGCAAAAGAAACGTCTCAACTTTGTTGTGTTAATTGTTCTGGCACTCATCGCTGCTCCACGGCTCAGAAATATCTGGCTCCAGGCCCGCGGTGCGTCAGACAGGCAGGATCACCAGAGCAGGAAACCTGAGGGGGGGGGAGAAAAAAAAAAAGCAGACGACAAAATAGGAGATTTTGGTGAGAAAGAGCGGCGGCGAGGCTTTGTCAGAAGAGTTTGGGCGATGACAGCAGGAAGCTGATAGGAAAACCCATGGGGTTTTCTGCCAGCCCTGCCCGAGGGGCGACGTGCTTCAGCTGCGGGCTGTCCCGGGGGGGGCCCAGCACCCGGCAGGGCACGCGGCTCCCCTCCCACGCCGCGTCCCCCCAGGGTTGATCTGAGCCCCAAATTTGGGCTCTGTGCATCCGGGCTCCCAGCACAAGCCCAGGCAGGATGGGGCCGGGGCTGACTCACGCCGGCAGCACCGCTCCTGGGCACGGCACGGCCGGGAGATGCGGGGGCCACTTGCTGCCCCCCCCTGCACCCCAACACCCTTTTCTCCCCTTTCTTAGCCCCCCCGGACCCTGTGGACGCTCGTGGATGTTGCACAGGTTCGTGGCTCCCACAGCAGCCCCAGAGGAGCTGGGGGGTGCTGCTGGGGGCTGGGGCAGGGTTCAGCGCATCCAGACGTGGGGGACCCCAAGCCCAGCACCCGATGGAAAATCCAAGCAGCCGATTTCAGAAAGGTCTGCGGCACCCATTCCTGAGCAGGGGATGCACCAAATGCCCTGGTAAGAAGCCAGAACCCCTAAAAATGACAGCAGGAAGGGGGCCAGGCTGCACCCCACCGCCGTGGTGCTCGCTGTGGGCTGGCTTCACCCACGTAACCCCCCGACAGGGGCAGGGAAAGAGGACACTGATTGTGGAAATCTGCAGGGCCAGCACTGTGGGAAAAGTGCTGAGCCCCTCGCCCACGTGCGGCTGGGGAGGGGGCTTTGCCAGGCAGCTCCCAGGAGCCTGGGAGGGAGCTGCTCAAATCCTGCCTTGGGGCGCTCCTGGCATCGCGAGGGGCTCTGCCCTCGCACCCATGGGTGCTGTGGGCCCTTGGCAGGCAGGGAGCGATAGGACTTTGCCCCGGCTGGCCCCGCACTGGTTTAAGCTCTCTGCTGGTCCTTAATGGGCCTGGAAGCACGCGGGGAATGCGCGGCGGGGGGCAGAGCGCAGCGTGCCCCCCATGGCCTCAGCGGGGGCCTGGCACGCAGCCCCCCCCCCCCCCCCCAAGCCCTCCCCTGTGGCAGGGACCTGAAATATCTCCTATTTACTGGGGTGGAAAGGGGAATTGTTACAGGGCTCTGGAGAGCAATAAAAGCACTCTGTGCTGCAGGAGAAGGGGACAAAGGAAGCTGGGGGAGAAAGGGGCAGAGAGGAGACCCCCCCCCCAAAGCTGTGCCCCGTTACAGATGGCACCTGCAGGCACAGGGAGATGGGATTCAGCTCTCCAGGGCCAGATCCTGCTGCTGAAGCTGCTCCACACCCTCACAGCATCATAAAAGCAGGAGGGAGTTTGGTTCTCCCCCCAGCAGGGGCTCAGCACCCCACAGTGCCGGGGGGAGAAAAGCCGAGGGTCACCTTTGAGCATCCCCCAGCCACAAGGCAGGGGAAGAACAATCAAGACAACAGCCAGCATCCACCTTTTGCTTTTAATTTAATGGTTTAGGTTGTAGGAAGGGGAAGGGAAACGGCCAGCAAACACGGCAGAGGGTGCAGAGCTTTGACTCGCAGCATGGGAGCACAGCCCAAACACCTCCGCCCCCCCCCAAAAAAAAAAAATAAATTGGGTGGCTGTTACTGAGCCAGACAAATCCAGTGCTGTTGAAGTTAAACATTAACCTCAGACAAGAGGCAATAAATAAAGCAGTGCCTTATAAGAGGCACCTCTTTTTTTTTTTCTTTTTTTTTTTTCCTTTCCTCCTTTCAACATTAAAAATTGGCATCAGAGCACGTTTTCAGGCTGTGGTTTCGGCCTCAGCCAGACCCAGGTTTCCTGCAGAGCCGGGGTTTTCCCCTTCTGTGTGCAGGATGAGGCCCAGGCCCACAGCATCAAAGCACGTGCATTATTCCAGTTGGGTTTCTCAGGGCAGGAGAGGGAAGGGCTGGGGCTGGACCCCGTTACCAGCAATCCCAAAAAAAAAAGCCTGGACGGCACCTCTCAGCCTCCTGCCAGCACCCTGCTACATCTCTAGCTTGGTTGAGGTATATCACCTGCCCTATCCGTTATCTTGTGCAGCCAAAAAATAAACAAAAACACAAAAAAACAGTGCAAAGAAAAAAAAATCCCACCCCCCCAGCTCCTTCCCTCCCATGAGATGAACCTGCCTGGGTGGCAGGGAGGAACCCGATCACCCAAAGTGCTGCTGAGCTGGCTCCTGGAGCACCCCCAGACCCCAGGGGGGCTGTCGGAGCAGCTCAGGGCTCTGGTCCCATTTTATCCCCTCCCCTGGAGATGTGCCCAGGCCACCCCCCTCCCCACGCTGCAGCCCCTCCAGCATCCCGCAGCCACCGCGGCTCCCTCCCTGCGCATCCCAGCGCCTCCAAAATAAATACGTGGGGCACGGGGCGGCAGCAGCAGCCACCCCGGGCTCAGGGGAGCCCGACGGGGACACGTGGGGTGGCCGCAGAGTGTCCTCAGCTCAGCTTGATGCCGATGGCCACGGCGTGCCGGTAAGCCTCGGTGACATTGTCACAGCTCTCCAGGGAGAAGCGGCTCTCCCCCAGGGCACTGGGGCAGTGCGTCATGGTCCAGCGGCGCAGCCGGCACCCTTCATCCACCTCCTCCTCCTCCAGCCGCAGGAGGCTGTCGGCGGAGACGCAGCCCCGCATGCCCACGCCGCTGGGGGGGACACGGGTGGGCAGGTCGAGCTGGTCAAAGGACTCGGTGGAGAGGATGCTGTCCTCGCTCACCGCGCTGGCTGGGCGGGCGCGGGGGGCTAGGGGGGCTCTGGGTAGGGACACCTCGCTGAAACACCCAAAGCCCTGCCCCGGGGGGGCGGCTGGCTCGGTGCTGCTGGGGGAGTACTTGCTGCTGTGCTTGAGGATGCCTTTTCGGCCAGAGGGGAGGCTGGGGGGGGGCTGATCTGAAGAGGGGCTGTCGGCAAACACGCTCCCATCAAGGTCCAAGCTCCCTGCGTCCAGAACGTCCCCGGACTCGCAGCATTCCAGGGATGAGTAATAGCCCGACTCCCTCTTCGGGGGCTTTTTTAGGATTCCCTTCTTGGGCACAACCGTGGGGACGATGACGCTGCCCTCGCTGCCAGCCAGTGCCTCCGGGGACAGGATGTGGATGAGAGCCACGGCAGCCCCTTCTCCATCCTCGCTCTTCGCCTCACCCGCGGGAGCTGCCGGCGGAGGGCCGGGCACCTTCTGTTCGCAGGAGTTCCTCTTCTTCAGGATGCCCTTGGGCCGCTTGAGGATGGACTTGGAGGGGTTCTCGGGGGCCTGGGCCGCCTCCTGCAGCACGTGGGAGACGTCGTTCTCCTTCTTGGACTTCTTGAGCGAGCGCTGCCGCTCCAGGGCCACGCCGGGGATGTGCTGCTTGAAGAAGCAGCGCACCTTGGAGCTGTTCTCGAAGAGGGGCCGGGAGGAGCGCCGCAGCCACTCCGCCACCGTGGCCAGGGGGGATTCGCTCTCCCGCAGCATCTCCTGCTCCCCGAGGGGCACTCGGTAGCCCCAGTTGACCCACCAGTGCGTGGCAATGTCCTCGATGGTGGCGCGGCGCTCGGGGTTCACCATCAGCATCCACCGGATCAGCCCGCAGGCATCTGGGGAAGGAGAGGCAGGTCAGGCACCAGCAGAGCTGGGGCGGGGGGGAAAAACCACGCAGGGGGGCAGGGGGCTGCCTACCTGACAGCTTGGTGGGCTCCCGGTAGTCCCCGCTCGTGATCTGCTTGACCAGAGTCTTGTAGTCGTGGCCGTCGAACGGCATCGTGCCGTGCACCAGGATGTAGAGGAGAACGCCGAGGGACCAGCTGTCCACCTGCCACAGGGAGAGGTGACCCTGGAGGGGGGCAGCAGGACCAGGCCCCCCCCCACCGCCCAGCCAGAGGCTCACAGCAGCTCCTGGGGTGCAGGACAGGGCTCACACCCCCCACCCCAGACCCTCCTGTGGGGCACAACGTACCTCCGGGCCCTTGTAGGGCCGCCCGTTGATGATTTCGGGGGATGCGTAGAGAGGGCTGCCGCAGTACGTCTGCAGGAACTTGTCCTGCTGGTAAACGTTGGACAGGCCAAAATCTGCGATCTGGAGAGGGAGGATGAGGCCGTTAGCATGCAGCAAGGCTCACGTGGCTGTGCTGCTCCCCCTGCCATCAGGGAGCTCTCCAGCTCTGGGCTTGGCAGAAACCAGTCCCCAACTTGTCACCCCGGGTCTTGCCCTCGCTTTGGGCACCCTCCTGATGTCCCCGGGGAGGGCAGCATCCCAGCCTTTCCCCCCTGCCCTGTTCCTCCTCCAAGCAAGCTCCCCACAGCCTCCTGCTCCCAGCTCTGCCCCTCCAGCCCCATCACCCCCACACCTCGAGCAGGGGCAGCTGCGCTCAGAGGGAGCATCGCAGGGCTCTGCTCCAGCTCGATCACGGCCACGAGAGGCTGCTTCACCCCTCCTCTGCCCCAAAAGCTGGCACGCAGCCCTTCATTGTGCCCATTGCATGCCATTTCCCAGCGAGCAGAAGGTACGGTCCCTGCTCACGGGGTTACCACTGGAGATAACACCCAGCCCTTTCATCTCCAGCCACGCCGACCCCGGGGAGGCAGGCACAAAAGGAGCAGCACCACCAGGAGCAGCAGGGCCTGGCTGCCCCACTCTGTGCTTACTGGGAGCGGGACTTGCACTGGGAGCCGTCGCACCCAGCCTGCCTGGGTTGGAGCTCGGTGCTCAGACTTTGCCCTCTTATCAGCTGCCAAACAAACCCTGGTGGCTTCAGCAGCCAGAGCTCGGGCTCTGCCTCTGCAGCCTCTGCCCTGGCAGCCAAAAGGGGGATTTGGGAGCCCTCCTGGTCCCCATCTCTCGGGCTGGCTGCCTCAAACCACAGCAAACAGTGGCACAGGTGATCACAGCAGCCTCTGGGCCAGCAGAGCTTCCCCAGGGAGGTGGGGACCGGGTGCCCCAGGGCATACAGGGTGTCACAGCCACCCCCAGCCCCACTGCCCTGCTCCCCCGACCCCAGAGACATCTGCAAGGGATGGGGCAGGAGCAGCAGCACAGGAAACCAAGGAGCTCCTCAGCCCCCAAATTGGGCAGCATCCCTCCCAGCTGGGCAAAACCCCAAAGCATGGCCAGACCCCGCAGCCCCCCTCACCTTGATGTTCCCATTGGCATCCAGAAGGATGTTCTCCAGCTTCAGGTCTCTGTGCACGATCCCATTCTGCAAGGGAAGGCAGAGCCGGGCTCAGCTCAGGGTGTTGGAGGAAGGGAAGGGATGGGGAGGTCACTGCCGTTCACCCACGGGCGTTGACCCAAGTCAGGGCGGTGAGATATCAGGAAATAACCCCAGGTTTGTAGCCGAGGATGAGCTGGAAGCCACGTCCCGACCTGGGTGCTACCAGCAGGGCTTTTCCCACATGCCAGCACCCCGCACCAGGCTCCTGCACCCACTGGGTCCCACTCCCCAGGGCGAGCCCAGCTCCGGGCTCTGCTGGGACCTGCCCAAGCAGCACCCCGAGGTGCTCCAGGCTCAGGAGGCACCCTGCAGCCTCCCATTGCTGCCGAGGGCGGGCAGGATCCCAGGGCTGAGGATGACCCACGTGAGACCCCCGAGCATCCCCAGGGGGACTCCTGGGGTCCTTGCAGGGCAGGCAGAGCCCACCCGCAGCCCCACAGCCCCCTCCCAGGGAACGAGGTGGTGACCCAGGGCTGTGCCCGCAGCCCTCGCACCCAGCCCTGGGCGGGACAGGGTTTGGTGCCACCAGCGGGGTTAGTCAGCCCGACGGCGCAGCAGCCGCTCGGCGAGGCTGAGCCTTCCCAAAACGCTGCTGGGGCACTTCCCAAGGGCCCCCACACCCTGCAGATAAGGGGCAGGGTTAACCCCACTTCCCAGGAAAGGCGGGTGAGCTGCTCCCACCTCCCAGCCCCACGTGGAGCATCCCTACCACGGCTCCAGCACCTCTTACGCAGCGGTGCCGAGCCCAGGGGAGCTGCCCTGCCCCGATAATCCCCCCCGCAGGAACACGGCCCCCACGCACCTTGTGGCAGTAGTAGACGGCCGACACGACCTGGCGGAAGAAGTGGCGTGCCTCCTGCTCCGACAGCCGCTGCCGCTCGCTGATGTAGTCGTAGAGGTCCCCCTTGCTGGCGTACTCCATCACGATGACGATCTTGCTGCTGTTCTCAAACACTGTGCACAGGCGGGGAGGGGAAGCACAGGGCATCGGGGGGGGTGCGTGGAGCCGAGGGACTTCAGCAGCTCCCAGGAGCCCCGACTGACCCCAACACGTTGCTTGTCCCCCTCGCTCTGGTTTGCGGACCAGGTGTTGGGTTTGTGCTGCTCTGGGGTCATATGGGGATGGCCAGAGCTACCCAAGGGGCCTCCAGCAGCTCACACAGGGACAGGCTCTGATCCTCCAGGAGGAGGCTGGAACACCCCATTCTTCCCTAAACAGAAGCTTCCCTCCTTACTTAGAGGGAAGGGGTCAAAGGCACAGCCGGGCGGGCTCGCCATGCCCCACAGGGCGCGTTTTCCCCCTGTTTGGGGGCAGCTACCTCACTGCTCCTGAATTCCTGCGCCCAGAGTGACTCAGCCCTCACAAACAGCACACGAGCTGCCCGGCAGCGTGCTGTTGTTGGGAGGACAACAGGGCTCTGGATACCTCACGTACACCGCCCAGGTGGCAGCAGCCCAGCAGCGGCCGCACGCACGCACCGGGCACACCGCGATAAACCCTGCGCACGCTGGGCTCGCTGCCAAAGCGCTCGGGTTTGAGCAAAGCCTGACCCAGTCGGAGGCTCGCTCCAAATCTGATCATGTCTGGAGCTCGAGGAGCTGCCTTTCGGCTGCTCTGGCATTGTGCTGATGGCCTGGGAGCAGAGCCCAGCCCCTGCCACAGAGCAGAGCCCAGCGGCATGGGGAGCGATACGGGCACCGTGGTTTGGTTTTGCTGGGCCCCAGGGGAAGGAAAGGGAAGGGCTCCAGCACTGAGGTTTAGCTCCTGCCCCGGGCTGAGAGCAGAGCCATGGGGATTTCCACTGCAGGGATTGACACCGCTACGGTGCCAGGCTCTTAAAGACCACACAAACTCCCAGGGTGTGCGGGAGGGCACGGGGCAGGTTCTGGAGCTGGTAATTCCCCAAAGAGCAGCGGGGCAGGAGCAGGGGAGGCACGGCCCCTGCCAGGGCTGCAGGGGAGGTCAGGGAAGCGGCTGGAAAGGAAAGGGGGTGGCAGGGGGGCTCACCTTCATGGACAGCGATGATGTGGGGGTGGTTGAGGGACGACATGATCTCGATCTCTCTCCGGATGTGGACAAGGTCCTGCTCATCCTTGATTTTGTCTTTCCGGATGGACTTGATGGCCACCTGCAGACCAACACACAGACACACAGCGGTCACCCAGATGCCAGGAGAGGACACCACAGCCCCCTGCAGAGGGGGAGCCCCCCCGTCTTTTGGGAAGGGGCTCTCTAACAAGGGATGAGCAGCCCAGCTCCCCACACAGCCGTGCGCTATCCAAGGGCATCACCTCTCCACGGGAGCAGCTTAGCAGCCAGCTTCAGCTGTGAGGGTTTGACAGCTTCCAAGCCCTGGTGCTGAGCACACAGGGGCTGCTCACCCCCCACGAGAGCAGCTCCAAGCCCCCTGGGCAGGCAGCACTGCCCATTTCTCCTCTGTTTGAGTGGCTTTACGGGAACCAAGTCCTAGGCTGCAGACGCCGCTGGACCGTGGCCAGAGGAATGTGACCAGCACACATGACCGGGGAGATAACGACAGCTCCTTAGGGTCACGGAAATGGAAAAAACAGGTTTTGT
Source organism: Anas platyrhynchos (assembly GCF_047663525.1). Lineage (NCBI taxonomy): Eukaryota > Metazoa > Chordata > Aves > Anseriformes > Anatidae > Anas > Anas platyrhynchos. The sequence goes on along the minus strand of NC_092613.1, from coordinate 5,071,048 downwards.
TTTCATCACGAATGTTTGTTTCGAGGAGGTGATTACGTAGAGGGAAGGGAAAGTTTGGTGGTAAGGAGCAGATCCTGCCCAGAAAGCGCTGCAGCCGGCCGGGGACCCCTTTCGCTTGGGTTTCCCAGTTATCCTCAGCAAGAAAACCGAAAGGGGAGGGGAAAGGAGGGAAAGTGCTGGAGAATAGATGCCTTCTAATCCTTTTTCAAAAGGGCTGGGGAGAGACAATGTGGTCCCAGGGCTGAATTTACAACTGAATCCAGCAGAACCTCTTTTCTTGTACCAGACAAGAATGCGGAACAGCCTTAATCCTGAAGGGACCCACGCCGGGTCTCCCAGCAACGCGCAGAGGGGCCGCAGACACCCAGCGGCCCCAGCCCACGCTCACAGCTGCGAGACGTGCACGTGGCCTCGTCCCCCTCTGCTTTAGGGGAGCCCCAAACCCTGCTGTGAGACCCCCAGCCCGCCAAGGAGCCGGGGTTGGGAAGCCCTGCTCCTTCCCAGCGCCCCCAGTAAGCAGTACTGGGAGAGCTGCGTGGCCTCCATGCATCAAGCAGACTTTTGCCACCCTGACTTGCAGCTATGTCACATTTCCACCTCTTTTTCCACCACGAAGCTCCCACCTGACGCTGCCCAGGCAATATTTTCCAATACAGCTGCTCTGAGCAGAGCCCATCTCGCACTCAGGTGCTGAAGCAGCGAGATCTCAGCTGCCACGGCTGCGTCTTGGAGCTCACACCAGCCTTAAGGGCTCGGACAGGCATGCAGGACATGGGCTGGTCGAGTCCCTTTGGCCCTGGAGAACATCTCTGGGGCTTCAGCCCAGGGCAGGTTTGTCCCCTGCAGCAGCCCAGGCTGGAGGCAAGCACGCAAGCAGGATGGACTCTGACCAGGACAGGTTCAATAACCCCGCAGAAAGCAATACCGAGGGCACTGAACAGCTTCTTGAAACCCAGGTATTCTTCCCCGTGACCTTTGCGCTATGCTAGCGGGTTAAAGTTTAACGATTTTCGCTCCAGCCCCTGATTTTCTGACCCCCTGCAGAAGGCAGGGAGCCAGCCTGCTGCCCTCTCGATTCAGCTCCCCCCTAAAAACCTCCGCACCCAGCCCTGCAAAAATAGCCTGAGTATTTTGGGGTGCATGCAGCACGTTGCTGACTGAGATGCTCGCGCTGAGCCTGGCCTCAGAGCAAGACTCAGTGCCTGGCGAAAGGCAAAGTGGCTGCAAGCAAGGGAAGCCCGAGGGGATGCCCCTGGCTGTACTCAGAGCAGTGACCGCTGAGGCTGCAGCACCAGCAGGATGAGTGCTGCTCAGCCCTGGAGCCATAACGGGGATATCACAGCAGGGAAAAGCCACCGTTAGGGTCTGTATCTCATATGACAGAGACTGAACCGACCCTTTAGGGTGGGATGATTTATCCACCTGTCAATCCCTGCTGGTTAATCCCTTGGATTTCTTGTCCTTCCCCAGGGGTACAGGGCAGCAGCTTTGTCCCAAGATTTCCCCTTACCTAACAGGGCTGGCAGAAGAGGATTCCCTCTAAGAAAGAGAAAAGCACCCTTGAGATTAGGACCAGGAGCTTCAGGGACAGGCAGCGATGCAGCCTCCACCCTCCCTCCACCACCGATGCTATATGATAAAAATTTCCTGCAAACAGCCCCCAGAACTCCCGCTGCAGGAGCCTGGAGAACAAAAAGTACTTTCCAAGTCAAAAAGGCTTCTAATTAAAAAAAGTTTTTTTTTTTTTTGGGGGGGGGGGGGGGGGCAGAACAGGTATTCTCAGCAGCTGCTGGAAGATGCATTAAGCTACAACCCCAGGCAGCCCTTCAGAAGTTGTTCCAGATTGCAAGTGCAGCGTTTCATGCGCCATGAAATATGGATTACAACCCGCTACGGAAGGGACCGGGGCTCGCCCCTTACAGCAGATCAAAGGAGGCTTCGCCGCCTCCGAATATTCCAGGTGCTGCCTTCCACTCGACACCACGCAAGCCCCCAGATCCGTTTCTGACACCGCCAGCCCGTCCCACAGGAGGTCCCGGTTTCTATTTGATTTCTATTTGACTTGGCTGCAGGCCAGGGCTGGGGAAGGAACAAAAAAAAAAAAAAAAAAGGGGCCAGATGCTGCCATGCAAACAGGTGCAGGAGCCAGTTTGCAGCACGCATTACTGAGTCTTCGAACCAAAACCAAGAGGTAGGGGAAGGAAGAAAAAAAAAAAAAAAAAACAAAACAATTTTTTCCCCACCTGCTCAACATTTCAGGGGTACAGAAGTTTTTTCTAAGGAGTGGGGAGGGCGCTCAGAAGTATCCATCAAAAGGCACAAGCACCATTTCACCTAAAGGATTTCTAGCCAGAAAACAAGACTTTGAGACAAAGAATGATCACAGAACCCCCACAAAAAAAAAGTCTGGCTGATGAAGCCTGGTCCCTGCAGCCCACCGGCTGGTTAGACACACTCTGAGCAAAGACCAGGCAGGTTAAAATTCAGAATGAAAAGAGGAAAAAAAAGACAGCTAGGCAGTATAACGAGATGGTTCAGCATTCAGCACATCTGACAGAGGCAGCTCCTGATCAGCCAGAGCCCTGCGTGGAGCAGCTCCAGCCCTACAGCCCCAGCCGGTACCGTGGGACCCGCGAGGGGTGGCAGGAGGCAGCAGTGCCTGCTCTCACACCTCGCTGGTTAGGAAGTGAAAGGCACTTAGAGAAGGAGCAAATAATGACCCGGCTCGGGATAAGCTTGAAGATTAAACAGGTCCGGAAACGCTGAGTGGTGCGAGAAAGAATTTGTGGGAAGAGGAGAGATTTGTGGTTAAGCCTCCTGTTCCTACACGGCCAGCTTGCTGCAGTACTAGTTAGTCGAGCCCTTGACTATCTCTGGAATTTATTGAGGAGGCATCGGTCTGTGTATTTAATTTGCATCATAACAGACTTATGGTACCAGACAAACAAGTCCCTGTCCTAAGGGGCTTCCGCAGATAGGTGAGCTCCGGCAGTTCAAAGATTTCCCTGCAGAAGCTTTGTTAGTTAGGGGCAGAAAGGGAAAGCCAAGGCTTCTCACCCATCCCAAAGGAAGGGATCCTCCCTGGCCAGTGGGTGGGAGCCGCATTTCAAGGCCCTGATTATGCAGCAGAACAGCAGCGCCTTCCGAACCAGATAGGCTAATAGGAACAGCAAGCCTGATTTAATCAAGAGCTGTTGCGTTACACCAAAACCTCTCCGATTTACAGTTGTTTTCCTCGACGCGCCTCGGTGGCACGCTAGCGATCCGAACCCGCACCCCTTTTGTGCTCAGGGCACCTTGGGGGGGGGCTCTCACTGCCCACCCGTGGTGCTGGGATGGTTGGGTTGGGGGGTGAGGGCTTTTTCCAGGTCTCATCCTGCAGCACAGGGTGCTCAGGGCTGAGCCGAGGCAGGGAAAGCACCGCCAGCTTTGCCCTTTGAACACCTGCAGCCTGCCCAAGGCCAGGGCTGCCAAAACCAGCAGCACCCCATTTTCACAGGGCAGTGCCCCCCAGCCCCCAGCTTTGGGGCACCAGAGGGAGGATTTGGGGAGGGGGGCTCCAAAGGGGGATTCTGCCAGCCCCGCTTCCACGCAGACCCTGAGGGCTCTGCTCACACACGGCTGCAGAGCCAACACATCCCATCAGCACCCCAAAAACTGGGCAAGAGGAAGGGGAAAGCCCTTGAGACCGGAGAGCAGTGTTTGCTCTCCACCACCGGCTGCCCCTCTCAGCACCCCGCTCAAGTGGGCGAGGGGCTGCAGGAGGAAGAGGAGGAGGAGGAAGAAAATGGGGGGGGAAAACGAGGTCCCTGGGGGCTGCCCCACAGCACCCTTGGGGGGCTCCTGTCCCCTCTCCAAGCCATGGGGGGGCTGCACCACCGCTGCCCCCCGGTTATCCGCAGGGGAAAACCGGGGCTGGATGAGGGAAGGATGCTCGGGGGGGGGGGTTAATGCTCGGGATGGGGGGCAAGCAATTAGGGGGGGGGGGACAGGAGCAGCTCTTACCAGCCTGCCGGAGCGCTCCCGAGCCTTCTTCACCTTGCCGTAGGTGCCTTTCCCCAGCGTCTCCAGGAACTCGTAGCGGTGCTTGAGGTTGTGCTTGTGGTGGTGCCGCTTCACCGCTTGTTTCTTAGCAGGGGGGGGCGGTGGAGGCGACCTGCCGAGCCCCCCCGGCTGCGGGGCACCCCCCGAGCCCGCCACCCGCTCCATACCCAGCTCCTGTCCCGGCTCAGCCCGGCTCGGCTCAGCCCGGCCCCGCTGCTAAATGCGGGGCGGCCCCGCCGGCCGCGCCCCCCCCCGCACCCATTGGCCGCCCTCCCGCCCGCCCCGCCCGGCCCCCGGTGCAGAAAGGGGGAGGGAGGAGAAATTTGGGGGGGAACGGGGATGGGGTCGGGTAGGGGTGGGGTAAAAGGGGGAGCCCCCGGAGCCGGGGGGCGCAGCTGTAAGGTGGGGGGGGGGGATTTGGGGAGGGGGAGCCCCTCAGGGAGGGTTGTGAAAGGTGGGGGGGGAATGAGGGAGGGATGCGAAGGGGGTGCTGCAGATAGGGGGGGGGAAATAGGGGGGCTGTGGGCTGGGGATGGAGGGTTTGGGGAGGGTGCTGCGGGGGGATGCTCGCACCCAAAGGAGGGCCAAGGGGGTGCAGGGAGGATGCGGGGCAAAGCTGGGGGGGTTTCGCACCGGGGGGGTGCGGGGACACGGGGATGGATGGACAGACAGACAGACAGACAGACACAGGCATGTGGATAGGGTTTGCTGCAAGGAGCCCCAGTGCACCCAGCGCTCTCTCCGAAAATAAAAATAAAAGTAAAAATAAAAATAAAAGTGAAAACAAAAATAAAAGTAAAAGTAAAAATAAATAATAAATAATAAAAATAAAATTAAAAATAATAAAAATTAAAATTTAAAAATAAAAATAATAAAACAATAAAAATAAATAAATGGGGGACACGGCTGCCTCCTGCCCCAGTGCTCCCCCACACAAAAACATTTCACGGACGTTTCTGGTTAACCCTGCAGCACCTCCCCGTGTGGTCTTCTCGCCCCTGTGGTAAAGCTTTGTTTGGAGATATTAAAAGAATGCAGCGATTTCCCAAAGCAGCCAAAACAAAAGCTCTTTGCCCAGCTCTGGCATGTGCGAGGACACACTGCATCGATCCAAGCGGCAGATAACCGCGGCGTTACTCATCCTCGTGCTCCGACCTGGATTTTCCCACCGCTTCCAGCGGGTCTGGGGCAGACGGGGTGAGGCAGGGCAGGGGCTGGAGCGTGCAGCCAGGGGATGAGCTCAGCTCTGCAGGCTCTGGGCCCCCCGAGCACAGAGATAGCGGCTGTGCCTCGGCTACGGCAGGTCCTGTGCACGGCTGGAGCCCAGGTTATGGGACAAAGCCGTGCACCGGGCTCCTGCTCATCCCCGCCAGGGATCAGCCTCACCGCTCAACAGGCTCCAGGTTGGATACCATGGAGGCAGAGGACACGGAGGTTTCTTATGTCTTGTGGCTGTGTGGCTCTGTTGCGCACAAAACTTTGGGGATGACCAGGTTTTTGCAGTGTCCTGCAGCCTCTCCGCCAGGAACCCATGGGCAAAGCCGGTTTCTGCTTTACCACCAGTTATCCCCCATGGCACGGGGGCTGGGGGATGTCCTGAGATACCGCAGCAGGGCTGCACTGCTGAATTATTCACCGTGCCGTAACAGGAGCTGCTTTTCAATCTGAAGGTAGCGAGCAGGGCCCATAGGGGAGATAAACAAGGCGGAGAAGAGATTAACCAAACTGCAGCAATTTCAATGTCAAAGTAAACAGATAGGATCCTGTTCAGGCACAGCCCGCAGATTGCAGCAGGGTGGCAGGGGAAGGAGCAGGCCTTGTTGCAGCAAGGCAGGCGAGTTCCTGGGGCTGGGATGAAAGCTGCCGTGGCTCCCGGACACGGCCAGCCCCCAACGCTGCCTACGGAGCCATCCCCCCGTGGCTGCGGGATCGCTCGGGGTTGAGCCCACCGGCCCAAGAAGCACTCATTTAGCTCTGAGCACTGCTTATTGCTCTTCTTGATTTATAAGGATGCCTTCCAGAGGCTTTCCCTGGGCTGAAAGGAAATGAAGTGTCTGTCGGGCTTGCTTCTCTTTCTGTTTCTACCGGAGGAATTCTTCTCTGTGATTTTCCCGTGCAGTCGCTGACACATAAGCTTAGGTATGCTTTTGTTCCAGACTACCTCAGGAAGCCTTTTTTAATGGAAATGTCAAGGGACACAGATCTAAGTCCGCTGGAATCCACTGATAAGGATCCTGCGCTGCAGCAGTGGTGGTGCTGCTTCCTCAGCAGCGGGGAAACCCACAGAAAACCCCCTGCCCCCAGCCGCAGCCATCCTAAAGGTGGTTTCTGCTTTGTAACTGAGCTTCTGCTAACACCAACGTGAAAGTCAACAGGGGATTTGGCTCTGTGTCAGGGAAACCTCCCCAGAGCTAGCCTGATCAGCCCGACGCTTTGTGAGGACAGAAGATTTGTTCACCTCCAGCCTCCTATTCTTTTATTGTTATTATTTCTTAATTTTATATAAATGCTGCAGCGTTATCTCTGTACTAAAAGCATCCCTGTCGTGGTCCAAACCTGTGGCTCTGCCATTGGGCTTGGTGCGCACAGGCTCTGCTCACCTCTGTGAGCTGCTAAGGGGACAAAAATGCCCCAAAAGACACGCTTGTGGCAGCAAGCCCACCAAAAGGGAAAGGAAGGGTCCTGGCAGGCATTAAAATGCCAAAGAGGACAAAGAGGCAGATGATCACCTCTGCTTAGCGGTCTTCCAGGCTGGCAGCATTCCTCACCCTCTGCTGGGTAGTGCTCAGGCAGGTGTGAAACCCATTCCTCCCCCGAAAACACCAAGGAAGCGGTTTTTGCTCTGATCTTCCCCACTGGGTGCCCCATCCATCAGCAGAAGAAGGGAAACACATTAAGCAGCAATGGGAGCCTTTGGGAAAGTAATTTATGGCCTATCAAACGCAATGATTACAGCACAGGCCACCTCTGCAACCCACATTTCTGCAGCTGCCTGGGATTAAGGCAGCCTGCAGACACCCTTCAGCCCTCCGCTCGGTGTCAAGCTCAGCTCATTTTTCCCGGTGATCCCTCTCGATAACCCCTCGGTGGGAAGGGTTTGTGCTCCAGCTGGCTGCTTTTTAGGATCGTTTTGCCCAGCTCCATCAGCCCGATAAGGCTCTCGCTGCTCGGGTGGCCGGGTCCTGCCACCTCTCCTTATCACATCCAGCACGGGCAGGCTGCTGCGGGCAGCCCCCGAGATAAGCACATGTGCTGCAGTCAAAGATGAGGCATGACAGCAGAAAGCACAGCTGGCGTCTCATCCAGCTGGACAGGGCAGAGAAAACCACATCACCGGGCAGCTCTGCGTGTAGCGGTTTGGCTGGTGAGGCACACGGAGAAGAGACAAAGAGCAAGGCAGGGGCGAGCTGGTTTGGGGCAGCGAGCTGGTGCAGTCACTCCAGGGTTGCACGGGTGCCTGGATTTGGTTTCCTGCTCGCTCCCTGTCAAAGCAGGCCATGGATGGCCACAATGCCTCATTGCCCAGTCTCCTGTGCAGAACGAGTGGCCCAAAGTCAGTGACCCGCTGGTTTCAGCATGGGAATTACAGAGGCCAGGAACCAGCCGCTTCAAAATACAAACTTATCTTTGTGCTTTCATCACATTTTCAGGTGGTGACATGGTTTTTGTTATGTGGTATTTACCCTAGAAACTGGTAGAGGTGAGAGATGTACAGCGGTCTGAATTAAACTCTAATAAGAAAGTTTGTGAATAAAAACCAAAATGGCAAGCCCGGATCAATGCAGCCCCTGTAGTTCAACCACCGCAGTACCTCCTAGTCCTGCTGCTGAACCTCCACTTCTGCAAACCCCAGACAAGCAGGGACAAGGGCTGAGCAGCAGCCTGAACACAATTTTCTCCTGGGTTTGCCATTTTGGAGCAATTCCCCAGGTTTTGCTTTCTTCCTGCATATATACAACTAGATCATTCTAACGCAGTTACTGGGAGTTTGGAGCACACACCAGCACGTGCAAGCTCCCCACAGCAAGGAGAGAAAATATAATCACAAAATAAATATTTTTCTCACAGGTTCTTCTATAATACTGCACAGATTGTATGGGGCCAGGCTGCGCTGTGCGCCCAAGAACAGCCCTAAAAGGCTGCGGCAGGGATCGCCCGAGCCTGGGCAGCTCACGGGGCTGCAGAAACCCCGGGGCACTTACAAAAACAAAAAAAACAAACTCCCCCTAAAAGCTGGAGCCTGAATTTTCAGTGCAGGAAGCATTTGTATTTCACGGCAGTGACTCAATATCCTCTCCAGTGCGGGCGGATGCCGACGGAGAGGCTTTGTCTCAGCAGGGCTGGGAAGGCGACGGGGCCGGGGCAGCGCAGGGCACCACGGTGACAATGACAGATGGCACCAGTGCCTCCCAGTGCTGCTGCAGCTCCAGCAGCATGGAGGAGCTCTGTGTCTTTCCAAATGAAGAGAAATTCACAGCTGTAGCTGTATGGCAGCATTCACAAAAACCCTCATACTGGGTCCCCTTTTGGGAAGGGGAGCAAGGGGAGCGTTCACCCCAAGGAGCAGCTCCCGCTGACCACCGGGGCCAGCCGAACAGTGTGGGGCAGTTAGGGGACAGTGACAAGGAACAGGAGCTATTTCTGCTCTGCGACCAGATATATTAGAGGTTGCTTTAAAGAAATTTCCTGTTTATGCAGACAAAGGCTGCTTGGGGACAATGAGCAGCGATGCTCGTTGGCAGGAGAGTCGGGCAGCAATCAGCGACCGGACCGCAACGCTGCCGTGCTGGAACAGCCCTCAGCGCCGGTGCTGAAAAGCCTGGCTTCCAGCGAGCACGACTTTGAGTATCCAGAGTTCAGACGAGGACACGACAGCAGCCGGCTACATGATTTGCTGAGCCCCGTTAGGAGCTGGAAAATTACAAGGGCTCGGCTGGGTTGCAGATAAGGGCGCGCACAGAACCGTGCCCGCTGCGACTGCTGGGCATGGTGCTGTGCTGCCCGGTGGGCACGGTGCTGTGCTGCCTGGTGGCTGGGCAGGTCAGGAGGGGTGAAGCAGAGCTTTTTGCAGCTCCCCAGAAGCAGGAGGAGCCGTTTGACAGTCCTGCTACTGAGCAGTAATAAACGGTGCTACAATGTGTGGTTAAAAGCACTCAGCGTACGGATGTGTGAGCCCATTTCAGTGCAAGTCACTGTAATTGGTAATAGAGATATTAAAAAAAAAGGTACTGCAGACAATTCCCAATTCATTCTCAAGACTGCTGTCAACATTTCTTCAAAACAGGTCAAATTTACTACAAATTCTGGAAAGGAAGCTGGGTTGTAACCCAGTTATTTTGTGTTTGTTTGCACTATTTCCAAACGATTCCTTCTGCACCGCCATCCACAACAGTTGCACCAATTTAAAGGCCAATCTCAGCCAAATGCTTTGTCATCAGCAGGGCTTCTGTGCTGACGTCTAAGCATGCCTGCTCCTGAACTGGCATCTAAATTGGTTCTCGGTGTCAGACAGACATCAGCAACCCTCACGATATGAGACGAGGAGGACATTTCATTGAATTCCCTGCCCCTGAACAAGGAGCACTGACTGCAGTTTGCTTTCAGCTGGCCTTGGGAAGCCCTGCCTGACAAACCAGGGTGGCACCAGCCAGCTGAGGCCACAAACCCTCTGCTCTGTGAGCAGGAGTGGCCGTGGATGCTCCCCTGGAATGAAGCACGGAGGAACGAGCACCCGGGGCTGGTGCGCTCTGACCTGCTGCGTGTCTGCTGCTCACCGAGCGGGTGCAGCGGGTGAGCTCAGGCAGCTGCTTCCCCGAGATCTGTGCTGGTCACACCTGCAGCACCTGCCGGAGGTGATCAGCAGGTATGTGCAGCGCTGGTGTCATGCGGGACAAACCCAACCCGCAGTGCCCTGCGCCCCGTGGGACACCGCTGCTGAGCTGCCCAGGAGGACAGAGGGGCTCGTCTCGTCCCCAGCAGCCACCAAAACTCACCCCCGGGGTAGCTGGTAATTGCAATTCAAGGCCTGATTCAATTCTGATCACTGGGCTTGACCCCCTGGCTGAGGCTCTGCCTTGGCCCTCCAGGCACAATGGGATCCATCGGGTATCGGGGTCGGAGGTGGGAGTGCCATCACCCACTGAGAAGATGCAACAGGCGTCTGGGGAGAGAAACTCTGCAGCCACCCAAGCTGGAGAGGTTCAGTGGAGCTCAGGGAGCTGCAGCAGTGGGAGCAAGAGTAGGATTCAGCCACGGAGGCATTGGCACAGAGCAGCAGCATCACAGACTGCCTGCTTGGAGGGCTGGGGACCAGAATCCAGCCTTGTCCCAGCTACGGCAAGGTGCTTGGGCTCGGAGGCAGTGCCCGTTTATTGGAGCTGAAGCACTGCAGGAGACATTTATCAGCCTTTTCACATCGTGTCGCTTGCCAGATCCTTCAGATGTGCTGGATGCCATCAGCAGGGGTCCCTGCACAGCCCCGGGGGGCCCCAGGAGCCACCCCAGCAGCGCAGGGTCCCCACTGCTGGCTGGGAGGTGCTGGCAGCACTGGGGCTCAGCCCATGGATGCCATCTGCCGTTCAGACAGCACTGAGAGGAGGAAGGGAAACCACCCAGCACTGCTCAGCCTGAACATGCATAATGCTGGCTCCCAGTCAAACCAACCCCACAAACGTCGGGTGCCGCTGATTCACCTCCCCGCTCCCCAGCCTCGGCGCACGGTCACCTCTCCGTCACCTGGAGGGCAGGCACGGCTCTGCTGTCAACCAAAAGCAGGGGATCTCCTGCAGCCTCCCCTCTCCCGCAGCAGTAGGAGCTGCAGGACTCACGGTGCCGGTGTGAGAACCACCGGGGGAGAGCCGTCATCCTCCCACTCGTGTCTGCCAGCAGGCTGGAAGCAGCGAACGCTGCCGTCGAGCTGCAGCGGTACTGGGAAGGCTTGGAGGATTTCCCCTGCTCCCGGAGGGAATCTCAACCCACGGGAAGGGGCCTGGGATTTCCCACAGCCAAGAGGAGCCAGGGAAGGGATGCTTGTTCTCGGAGGAGGCTGGCACGAAGGTGGCTGTTGCTGGAGTCCCACGGTGGCTTTAAATAACCCAGTGCTCAGCAGCCTCAGAGCCTGCCTTGCACAAAGCTGGGTCCCCCCATCCCCACAGCCCTGATGATGAGCCCCAGGGAAGGCCAGCAGCAGCAGAGGAGCCCAGGAGGGGCTGGGGGCAGGAGTGGGGTTGACAGAGCCACTTTTGGGGTGCAATGCAAGCGCTGCGGATGGGCAGGACACTCATCTCCATCTCTGCCATCGGGTCACTTTCGCTTGGGGTTGCTCACACAGCATGCGTAATGTCTGGGGTGGAGGCTCATACAGCTTGGCTTGAAATAATTCACGATGAGTTTGACACCCCAGGTGGGTCCCATACAAGGGGCTGAGCACTGGCAGAGCTTGAGGACCCCGTGGCTGTGCTGTGGGACGAGGCTGGACCTCGGGCACCAAAAACTGACCCAGCGGGGCCGCACCGAGGTGATGCTGCCCCACAGGCAGAGCCCAGCACAGGGACAGGTCACCCCGAGCTCTCACCCTAACTCCTGCCACTGATTACGGATCCCTCTTGTCTCACCTTCCTGCTGCTGGTGCCTCTCCGAGCTCACACAGTGCTGGTAGGCAGCGAGCGGTGCTAGCACAAGGGGAAAAAAAAAAATCAAGCCACCAGCTGCAGAGGTCCCTGGGTGGGCGTTAGCTGGAGCTTGGCACAGCGGAGATGTGTGGGAAGTGTCTGAAACCTCGGCAGCTCCCTGCCTGGGCACAGCCCGTGGGGAAAAGTGCACCCATGTGGGAGCAGAGCCCTGTGCAGCTCTGGGGATGTGCTTGGGGTCGGTTTGGGAACCAGAGCTTGGGCTTCACGACAAAGGAGGCTGCCCTGCACCAGCTCCTTGCTCTGCTGCCAGCTCGGAGAGCTCCTTCCCTCCCTCTCTGAATGCTCGGCACATCTCCAGCTCTGACAACCGACCGGCTCCCCCCCGCCTCGTCCCCAGCCCCTGACACCTCTTCATTAAGTCCTGCAGCGGGTTTATTCCCACGACGCTGCTTTGTCTGCCTCGCTCCGCAGCCTTTCTGGGAGGGGGGGAGAAAGCGAAGGATCAGCCCCCAGCTGTGCTGCAGCCAGACAAAGGCGGGGGATTCCTCCTCCCCTTGCTCCAGCCTCACAAAGGCACCGGACCTGAGCCTCAGCCAGCGATAACCGGGGCTGGTGCGGGAGCAGGGGAGCAGGGCGAAGGCTCCCTCCCTTCCTCCAAGCCCCCTCTCCTCCAATTTTCACAGCTTTAGGGATGTTTCGTGGGGTCAGGAGGCAGCACCCTGGGGATGCACTCATGGGGGTGCTCTGGGCTCCTTCCCAGCCTGGACGGAGCCGCACGTCGAGGCTCAGCTCCCTCGCTGGGGTTTGTGTTTGCAGCCTCCCCGACGGGAACGGGGCGGCAGCACCATGGATGGGAACATGACAGGGGACAGGCTGGTTGCACTTCGGCAGAGACAAGCAGGTGGGATGTAAATAATTAGCGAGCAGGTTGTTCACTCTGCAGTCGGTGCTGTTCCCCTTTTATCTCTGTGCCACGGCGCTTGGAGATCAGAGAGGGAGAGGGCTTGGAGCTGACAGCGCCGTGCTTCAAACGCATCCCTCGCTTTGCTGCTTCCCAGCAGAGCCCCAGCACCCACGGCAGGGCCCAGGGGGACAGCAGCCAGGGGACACCGGGGGCACAGACAGCCCTGACCCCTGCCCTTGTCCCCAGGGGGCTCAGGGCTGGGAGGCAGCCCCGGCGCCACGGCAGCGGCAGCCGCACGGTGTCCCCCGCGCTCTGTGCTGCCTGCAGAGCCTGTGCCAGGCAGGGTCATCCCCAGGACCCCCACGATGCTCTCAGGTCAGGAACTGTCCCCAGAGAGGGATGGGGCATGCTGGAAATAGCAAGGGATGCCCAAGCAGGGATGCATCCCTGGAAATATCAAGGGATGTCCAAGAAGGGACGTGCCCCTGGAAATGCCAAGGGATGCCCAAGCAGGGACGTGTTGACCTCAGCCACAGCTGGCCCCGTCTCCCCCTTTTTAGCCCTGAATCCCCCCTCGTCACCTAATCACGGCAGAGGGTCCTTAGCACAGACCGGGCTCATCTGAGAGCTCTTCTGGAGACAGCTTTTAATGAGGCAGCTGCTACAAGCTGGAAGTGTATCCCGGTGGCTCGAGCCCTCCCTCCAACTGCCCGGGAAGGATGAACCCAAAGAGGGAGCGGTGCCTGGGGGCTGCTGGCTGTGGGGCCTGGGTTTTTTTGTCCTCACCCCTGGAACAAGGCTGTCACCAAAGCCACTGCCTGGCCCCGGGGGCAGGAGAGGGCTCCAGCTCCAGCAGCAGGGCTCGGTTCTGCTCCTTTCTCTCAGGAGCGAACAGCAGATCCCAAATCACTGGAGGAGCCAAAATCCAGGCTGGAACAGAGCAGGTTGAGGCCACCTCTCCGTGAACCCCTGCGAAGGCGTGTTAGTGCCATTCCTGTGCCAAAGGTAAGGGCCAGCCTCTTGCCAAAGCAGTCCTTTGGGCATTTCGCCCTCCCAGGAGCACTGGCAGCCCCGTGCTCCGGCTCCTGGCAAAGTGACAGTGAAATGCTACGGGTGCGCAGGGAAAGCCTTGCTACGAAGGCAAAAGAACGATCCCCTCAGCCTGGCTGCGGGTCCAGGGTTTTCCTCGCTGCAAACCGAGGGGATCTGTGCAGGGAAGCACGCGCAGACCCCAGGGTGCTCCGAGGGCATCGCGTCCCTTCTCCCTGAACCACTGTGGACCTGGCTGGGTTCTCCTGATCCCCAAACACGTCGCCTTCGTGGTGGGTCAGGGTGGCAGTGGGGAGATGCTTGCCCAGAGCCCTTTCTGCTGGCAGGACACGGCACACACCAGTGCTGCGAGCGGTCCCTTCACCTGGATTTCCCCACGGGGCTCTGCAGATGACCAAGGGGGACCCTGGCCAAAATCTCCTTCCCTCTGCGGGGCCCAAACAGCAGCACCCAGGAGGGATGGGAGCAGCAGCTTCAGAGCAAGGCTGGTGTCAGCCTCCAGCAGGCTCCTGGGGCGGCTCAGGCGATGCTCACGCAGCTCAGCACCACCAGGAGCCGGCCCAGCACCAGCAGGGAGCGGGGTCCCCAAATCGGGGCAGGGCTCTGTTAGGAATCGGAGACGCAGAGGGCTTCCACCGCGTTGCTCAGCCCCTGGCTCACCCCGCCGACCGCCAGCAGGCAGTTCCTGACCACGATGCTGGAGCAGGCGCAGCGCGGGGTGGGCATCGGGGGCAGGCTCTCCCACTTGTTCTTCTCGGGGTGGAAGGCCTCCGCCGACTCCAGGACGGTCGGCTGGTTCCCTGGGGACACAAAGAGAGGGGGGAAGCACCGGCCAGCATCCCGAAATCTGTACCCCGAAGCCTATCCCCTTATGGGGTCCTTTTCCCCTGCTCCCCGCTCGGTAACGACACCCCCCAACCCCCAAGTGTCACCGCTGCCCCCAGCGCCTCACCTAGCCCCCCAGCCACGACGACTCTGCCTTTCAGGTAGCCGGCCACGAAGTCTGCTCGCCTTTTCTTCAGGTAGAAGGAGCGCTCCATCTTCATCCAGCCGCCTGGGACGGGACAGACGGGCATGGCAGAGCCACTGATCCTTGGGAACCCCCCCGATTCCCGAGCCTCCCACCTCCCTGTGGACGTGCAGTTGCACCTCGGGGTACCAAAACCCCGTGACACGGTGCTCAGCTTCCTCACCACCTTGCCAGGGAGGGAGCTGCCGAACCCAGCAGCTGCTGAACCCCTCTGGCCCATGTTTTTTTTTTCCCTGTCTTCCTTCTCTCGTTATCCCAGACTGCAGACGGGGTTCAACGCCCAAAACACTCAGCAGATGAGAGGTTCTGCTCTCCTCCCAACCCCAAACCCCCACCGCCTGCCTCCCACCCGGGACAGCCCCACCTTGCTCGATGTCAAACACGTCCACGGTCCTCATGAATTTGGGCTGCCGGTAGAGCCGGCCCTGCCGCAGGCCCCCGAGGCTGAAGAGTTTGTCCTCCGTGGGCACGAAGCTGGAGAAGGCCCTTTTGTTGGGGATGTTGGGAAACTTGGTCCACGATCGGGTCTCGGTGTCGAACACCTCGAAGGCGTTGATGGCGTACTTGGACTGCCTCCCGCCTGGGTGAGGGGTTGGGAAGAAAAGGGATGAAAGGAATGGGAATGGGAATGGGAATGGGAATGGGAATGGGAATGGGAATGGGAATGGGAATGGGAATGGGAATGGGAAGGAAGGAAGGGATGGTTGGCTTGGCCAACGGCACCAGCAGGACCCCGGGGATGCTCCTGGGGCAGGCTGAGAGCAAGCGAGCTGCCCGCTGATGCCATCCTCACGTCCTAAATCACCTGGAATGAGGGCTGCTGAGCCTGGCACCTTGTCCCCCTCGCACTCCCTCTCTTTGCGCTGCAGCTTGATGAAATTAAAGCACTTCATTTCCCCGTGCATCACACCCGCCGCTTCCCTCCGTGCCGGCAGCCGCGGGCAGGGAGTGCAGGCAGGTGTTTGGTATGCGCCCGTTTAATCAAGACAAACGCACAGCAGAGAAGGGCTGGGCGCTGGGGGAGCCTTTGCAATTCAGATGAGTTCAGCACCGGCCCCGCTCCCGACGGAGCAGGAGAGCCAAGGCAGCTGCCACCGCGGCCGCCAAGGACCTGCTTTATTCTCCCAGCGATCAGAGGCAAAGGAGAGCAGCTGTTCTCCGCTCGGATGCTCCCCGTGCCTCTGAAAGCAGAGCCTGTGCTCGCTGCTGGGCCCCCAGACTGTTTGCTAGCAGCAAACAAACAGCAAAATAGATCAAAAGAGCCTTTTTCTGGTAGCACCCTAAAGACAGCCGGTGCTGCCTGGTGGTTTGAGCCATTGGGGCTGCTGGGTTGATCCCAGCTCTGTGCGTTTGGCTGTGAGCTAACGGCAACGCTTCCCTGCCGTGGTTCCCCTTTCTGTAAGGCTGAGGAAAACTGCTCCCTGTAACGGGCTCGGTCCTGCACTCCCCAGAGACAGCGGGACCTTCCCTGTCAAAGGCTGGCTCTGGAAGGCGAGCAGTTCTTGGGTGATGTAGCATGGACAGAAGTGGTTTCACTCAGTAGCTCAGTCCCAGGATTGCAAACGGAGCAGGGAAACAAAGGGGGGCATCGCCCTGGCACCGAGCTGCTGCAGGATCTCTGAGCTCCTGGGGAATTCAAGGCACGTGGGCTCTATCCGGTGCTCGATGTGGAGGTGTGAACACAAACCCCGAGCCCACGCCAGCCCCACGTAGATCTTACCCAGCACGTAGATCTTGGTGCCTCGCAGGAAGGAGGTGGCCGCGTACCTGGGTGTGGGCATGGCCGCCAGTGACACCCAGATGTCCTTGAGCATGTCGTAGTGCTGCAGGTAGTTGTGCGGCCGCAGGTCGCACCCCATCCCTCCGGCCGCATAGACTCTGTAGTCTGGACAGGGCCAAGAAGCAAAAAAAAAAAAAAAAGCACAAAATTATTATATTGGTTTGAAACAGCCCCGTGCAAGTGTACACATCGTCACACCATGCCCCCAACCCCACTGGGACTTGCTCACGGGACTCCTCATCCCCTCCCACAGCACCCAGAGCCCTGCTCCTGGCACAGCCCCTTGGAGGGGACAGGGACACGGAGCCGAGGATGGCGTTGGCACCCCTGGGTGCTGTGACAGTGCTTGGGGTGCAGGGAGGGTGGGAGCCGCAGGGCCCTTTGCTCTCGAGCCTTTGGGCAGGAGCAGGCAGGTGTAAGCCTGCGTCCCCTTCCCTTTGGTAACATCATTTCTCCCTTTCTTTCTTTGCCCCACACACCCAACGGGGGGAGGTTACAGCACTGCAGCAAACCCAGCACCTCTCTGCTGCTGCCTTCACCCCACGAGCTCTGGGTCAGGATGTGACCCAAACTGGAAGGGCTGGAGCCCAAATACCACACTCAAGCTGCCGGTTCCTCTCTGAGTTGGCCACGTCAGCAGCAAAGTTGGCTCCCCAGAACAAAACCCTACTGGCCACAGCACCCACATTATCTCCTTCAGCAAGCACGGCACCCTACAAAGCTCAGGAGATAGCGACAGTGGCCCTACAACAAAGCAGCTGGAAAAGCAGAGACCCAGCGCACGGCTGGAGGATTTGGGGAGCTATTTCTGCTCCCGGCCCCACACACTGGATTGGCCCCTCCATATCGGTCAATAGGCAAGCTCAGAGAGAAAATCACCTCCAAGATGGTAAATATTATTTTTAAATAATCCTTGACAGCAGCTTTCAAAGCCGCTTAAGCAAACAAACGGAGCAGCTTGCGAAGAGACTGCCCAGAGATTGGGCTGGTGACCCAGGAGCACCGGGAAGCTGCCTGGCCTCAAAGCACGGCACAAGGCGCTAAAGGAAATCAATGCTCCACATCTCTGCTTATAAATTAAAAAAAAAATGAGATGGGCTGATAAAGGCAGAGCCCTGCAGGCATTTAGCAGCGTGTGTTTAAGGCTGTGGTTAAGCTCACAGAGGGGAGCTGGCAGGAGCCCCCAGGAGCCCAGGTGCTTCCCTTTCTGGTGCACTGATCTGAGCCCACCGCTACGAAGCTGACCCCTCTGCCTGGTTCTGGGTCTGGACCAGAGACGTGTCCTCAGGTTAAAGCTGGTTTACAGCTCGGAGACCTGCACGTCTCCAGCTCCACAGCTCAGCCTGGGGTCTCCCAGCTCTGTGCACCCGCTCAGCTCCCCCCCAGTCTGGGACTTGGGCAGAACTAGACCTGAACTGGCTGCAAAGCCCTGGAGGAGTTCAGCTCCAGACCCTGGAGCTTGGACCTGCCCAAAATCCAGCCAGCTACCTGCATGAAATCCAGCCAGCTACCTGCACTTGTGGCTCCGGGGCAGAGCTGAGCACCGCATTAGGCACCAAGAACAGCCTGCTGCCTTCAGCAGGTGGGATTTAACACATGGGTCTCAACCTCTGCCAGCACAGAAAAGGTTTTGGGGGAAAAACACAACCCTGTGGCACTGCCCAGAGAGCTTCTGGGCCTGGTGCAAGGAGGGATGCTGACCCCCCCCAGCAGCCACCCCCCCAGAACACATCCAGAACCAACCCCCCTTGCCTTTTGCCGTCACCGAGATGCCCATGGCCGCTTCCCTCAGCGAGTTCCTCTTCTTCCACTTGCCCTCGTCCACGTTGTACATCTCCACTATCTTCAGCGGCGTCTGGTTCACGCCGACCCCCCCTATCACCATGATCCTCTTGCCCAAGGTGGCCACCGCCACCCCGGCCCTGGCCGTGGGCATGGGGGGCAGCGCCGTCCACTGGTCGGCCTCGGGGGAGTAGACCTCGAAGCAGTCCATGGGGACCCCGTTGTCATCGCAGCCCCCGATGGCAAACACTTGCCCGCCAGCCTCCACCAGGGTGGAGTAGACCCTGCGGCTGGGCAGCGGGGCGAGGGTTTTCCACTGGAAATCTCTGCTGTTGGCGACCTCCATGGCACCAGCATGGGTTCCCTGCCCGCGGGGAGGTGCCTAGGCTGCAAAACAGAGTGGAGAGGTGCAGAGGCATGAAGTGTGGTCACCATCCTTCCCCTGACAGAGCTGCAGGCAGCCGGGAGCAGAGCAAAGCTCCCCAAAACCACCGCATCTGCACCATAGCCCCTCCATCCCCCCGGCACGGCGCGGCACCCCGCGGTACCTTTCAGTGCGTCTCCATTGATCCTGCAGCTCCCGGTCTGCCTCAGCAGCTCACGCAGAGAACGAGCCTAAAAATAAAACAAAACAAAAGGGGGGAGAAAAAAAAAAAAAGGCAAGGGAGGTTGGAGTCAGTTTGTGATCCTGCTCCCTGAGCATCCCCGCCCCCAAGCGACGCTCAAGCTGAGGAGGCTGCAAGCTGTCTGCTCACTTCCTCGGCTGCCTTCATGCCTGCTCGGGAACTTTTCCTTGCGTCCTCCTTTTCTCTGACCTGATTTCTCCTCCTGACCCTTGGCTACGTCTGCCCACACACGCTGGGACACCCTGCTCCTGCCCCCACCCCGGCTGTGAACAGCGACCACCAGCACTGACCCCCCCCAGCCCTGACCGGGGTCCTGCCAGCAGCACCAGGGCAGAGGCACCAGCCCTGATGCACACCTTTTTATTTTCTCCCTCTTCTCCCTTGGAACGGCCGTTAAGCGATGCAGATGAGATTAATTAGTGCGGGAAGGCAGAGAGAGAGCAAACGGGAGGGAACAAAGGCAGCTGCTCGCGCGGCGTGGCAGAAGGTGCATCCTGCACCGAGCATCTCCACCTTGGATGTGCAACCAGCGTGGGCCAGAAACTGCCCTTCAGACACCGGAGGGGTTGTGTTCACCCTGTTTTAATCTCTCCTGGCATACACATCTGGGGACAGGAGGGTAGGAGCTTGCTGACACCGCAGACACACTCCTGGCAGGGCATTTAGACACTGTCCAAGCATCTTGCCCCAGCACAGCACAGCCCAGACCCCTCCCCACACTGCTGCGCTCTAGGTCGGTGCTGTTCCCTCTCGGTCCCCTTTGCAGACCCCTTTTGAGACTTTCCCTGAGGATGCTGCAGCCCCACGGAGCCCGTCCCTGCTGACAGGAGCTGCCCGGTGGTGGAGCAGGGCTGGCTGCCCCCGTTTCTGCAGCCCGGGGTCTGGAAGCCCCTGGAGCTGATGTTTGTTCCCAAACCCTCTTTTCTGCCTCCTGGCTGAGAGCCAGCAGACCTGCTGGGGGGCATTTCGTATTTATTCTGACACAGCACGGTGGATGGGCTACAAAGCAACTTGGACTCTCCCAGCTAAGATACTTAAGCCACAAATTGTTATGGTTCTCTTTTTTTTGGGGGGGGCAGACTCCGTTCTCCCACAAGAGACAGCCAGACCCGTCTCCTACTGCTTCATTTAGACCCGAGAGGACACGAGTGGGCCTCCAGCCCCATAACCTGCCTGCCCTGGGACCAAGTGGTGGCTGCCCCACACCTCGCCTTGCTGCTCAGCTTCCTCCTCCAGCCCTGGCCACGGCTCCCCTCCGACAGCCGGAGCCTGTAGCATAGCAACAGCCACCTACAGCCGCCTTTCACCACATTTTGGGTGAGCCGGGTGGGGATCTGGGTGCTTTGGGGGACCACAGCACCGGGGCAGAGCTCCCTGCAAGGATCAGACCCCGCATCCCCATGCGTGCAGCACACTGGGGTCACCAAATCTTCCTCCTACAGCTCCGTGCCTGCTGCGCCCACCTCCAAGCAGGGAGGTGGACGTGGCCCTCGGGTATCTCGGGCATCACCACAAGCTCCTCACCGCCTGCTTTGCCTCGGGGCACGGCCCACAGGGAGC
Organism: Anas platyrhynchos; assembly: GCF_047663525.1. Classification (NCBI taxonomy): domain Eukaryota; kingdom Metazoa; phylum Chordata; class Aves; order Anseriformes; family Anatidae; genus Anas; species Anas platyrhynchos. Next base: position 5,050,641 of record NC_092613.1, on the reverse strand, counting down.
ATCTGACCATGATAGTTCCCTGATTTTCCCCTGAAAGTGTGAATTAGAGGACAGCGATGGAAAAGGATCAGCAGGTCTCAGACAACTGGATGGAGATCCATCAAAATCGCTTCACTTACCAGCCCGAGCTGGCACAAAACCCGATCAATTTAAGCGGGGCTGATGGAGAGATTCTTGTTTATTTGAACGTCTTCCCCCAAATAAATTTCACTAGCCAGCCGAGCGTTATGTGTTGCATAAAGAATTCGGTTCATCACACACAAACACTTCTTGGGATGCGAGCCCCCAGCAGCAGGACCCGGCGCAAGCACATGCGCACAGCCCCGGCACCGCGGGGGCCACGGTACAAAGGAACACAAAGCAACAATCAAGAGCAGCAGCGAGTCACGCCGTGCTTTGCATCTTCCCAGCAGCCGAAGAGAAAGGGGCAAGCAGCAGATGAGACGGGCAGCTGTTGTCCTCCATCCCTGCAGTACCTTATCCTCTGATGTGCATCGCTGCCCGCAACCGGATCAGCTCGGGGATTTTTTGCCCTGGCAGTTTAAGCAGCTCCAGACCAGGGCTTTCATGAATATTTAATTTTTTTTCTCTCCAGGTGAATTTTCATGCATTGCCGTGGACAAATTCAGCACGGTCCAGCAAATTAGGAAAGCAGAGCCAGCTCCTGTTTCCAGGAGCGTGTCAGATTTGCATTCTGACCTCCAATAAATCATTCTCCTGCCCTGTCCCTCAATTTCTTCAACTACAAAGTGCAGTCCTGGGATGAAACACGTCACTCAAACGCCTGACAAAAGCAGAACCTCACTGCTGCTGCCAGACAGCTCCTCTGCTGTCATTACAGATACCCAAATCTCAAGCATAATTTTCTAACTGGTCCTTTTTTAGCAAGGCATTGCCTAAAAAAATCTTTTCCAGCATATTAGCACACAAAGACCAGGAGTTAGATTCAGACTTGGGGGTGGGTGAGTATTTCTATTGGGTTCCCTGTGAGAACAGGCAGAGCAAAGACCTGCAAATTCATCCCAGCTGCGGTCCCAGACAGCTGGAACCGGGGCACCCGGAGAGCCACCGCGTTTAGCAGCATCGGTGCAAAGCCCTGCCTGAACCCAGCTGCCTTGCAGTAAGGATTCTCTATTATTTTATGCTCTTAAAAGAAAATCGAGGTCAGTCTGAAGCACTACACCCGCACCCTTTGTCTCCAGCTGCCCAGCATCACTGGTGCCGTGCCGTGAGAGCTGGGACTTGCCAAAATGTGCTGCCCAAATGCCCAGCGCACTGCAGCCACGTTCTCCTCCAGGGCAGAGGGAATTATCACTTAATTATACCCAACAAATCAGAGGCATTAACGTGTTTTTCCTAAATGGCTACATTAGAATCCAAATGAATGGTAATTGCTTTCCTATCAGAGGAGATGGCAGACGGAGCTGAGCCCCCACCAGGGCCCGCTTTAGTGGCATTTATTACCTCCAACGATTTGTGATTTAGAGACCAGGCTGTGCTGAAAGTGCCAAAGTGATGAGCTGCCCCAACAGGGCAGATCTTGTCGCTGAACCCGGCGCTGCTGCCTGCGGCTGCTCGTGCTCTCTCCCCTGTATCATCTCCCCAGGACTCAGCAGCTTTTATGCTCCAGGTTTGGATTTCCTCGGCTGGGGAGGGCGAGCACCAGGCCCAGCTGGAGCTGAAATCCCCACCCTGCATCCAACAGGCTTTTCTCCAGGGCGATACGCTCCCCTGAGTGTTGCACTGCAACTCTCTGCGTAAGCGCAGGGTGAAAAGGCAGCCTATTTACAGCTCTCCAAATTGAAGGAAGTGCAAAAAGGCCCCGGAGCCACTCCCAAACCTTCTATTTTTAATGCTCATAGGCACCCTCAGACATCACCACACGCCCCCCGTGCCTCACAGGCACATACCCTCCACCCAGGGGGGAACAGACAGAGACCCCCAACCTTACACAGCCCCCAAGCAGACAGGACCCACTATTTACTGATCTGGTGTGAGCCCAACCTGCTCCAAAGAACCTAGAGCCCCTGCACAGCCCCAGGAGCAGCCCTCTGCTGTGCCTGCTCCATTCCTTACCACTCCTCCCCTCCTTTCAGGGATGCCAGAGATCCAGGTGAACACCACAAACGTCCTTGGCATCCTTTTGCGGTCACGCTCGAGTCTCAGCTCCGCTGCCATCAGCACTGACCCCCAATTTCTGCAGCTGGACCCAGCGACCTGTCAAACCCAGGCCCCCTCCACAGCCCGCAGGAGCCGTGCGCCCAGAGCATCACCGCTCCCCGCACCGCCTCCACCTGCCAAACACCCACGTGCTCCTCGCTGTCACCACGAGCAGGTTAAAACAAAGATGCAGACAGGGAAAGCTATCAGAGAGATTGCTCCCCACTGAGAAAAAGCTCTCGTACTCACCCAGCTGCCATGCCAGAAAAGCCCTGGGCAGTCGTGCAGCGTGCCAGCCAGCGTGAGAAAAGGAAGGGGCTGCAAAGCTCGGCTGAAACCAGCCTGTCTGCCAGCCCCCCAGCCCCTGCGGGGATTATTCTCAATGCACGGGGGACTGGCGTCACAGGAGAGGCAGGAACAGGGGCAACAATGAGCTGGAAATAGCATGCGAGCACCGGGAAGGAATCACAGCTCCTGCTCCTCAGCACCACGCAGGAGTCAGCAGCTTCAGCTCAGCGCTGCCTTGGCTGCCTGCACTCTATTAAATAAAGAGCAGGGAGAGATGACACAGCACAGGCTGCGATGAAGACAGCGAGAAGGAGATGATTCAGGGCAGGGAACCCACTCCTGACCCAAGGGATAGTCACGGAGCAAGGCCAGGAGCAGGCAGGAGGGGGTACGGAGGAGGCTGGTGGAGATGCCCTGGAGTTTCCCCAGCTGCCGGGATGGGGACGGGGCAGCTGCCAGCCCTGGTCCCCCCGTGTCCCTGTTCTCCCATCCCCACATCCAGGCTTTGGCAATATTCAGCTGCTTTCCTGCTCCTCAGGCACAGCACCCAAGGCACAGCTCGGGTGAGAACGGAGGGGAAATGCAGCGGGGATTTCCTCGATGCTGTTTCCAGCCACCCTGGAAGACAGCAGGACGCAGAGCAACCCGAACAAAGGCAACGTGGAAAAGTTTCAGATGTGGGAGCAGCACGTAAACCTGGCTGTTAATCACTGTAATTGAAGGGAGCTGCTTTTCCTCTAGAAGCACATAAATGTCACGGTGTAATCGCCCTCTGCATTGGCAGATAAACATCGGCACCGCAGGAGGAGGCCCCATCCCTGCACAGCCTCTGCTGCACAAAATGCCTCCTTGCTCCAGCAAAGACAGGAAACACGACGTTCATGGGGTTGGGTGTCCCAGGAAGCTCCTGGGCCACATTTCCCACTTTCAGCACCCAGACAGGAGCCCTGACCCCCCCGTCCCCTTCCTTTGCTCCTCCACCTGATCACAATCAGGTTCACAGCAGCCCAGCACCCCAAAAACCCTTCCTACAACCACCCAGAGGGCTCAGGACCCACGCAGGCACGGCTCTCATCACGTCCTCACTGATTATTCACGTCCCTGAACAGGACCAGGGCCTTTGGAAGAGTCTGGCACCTTTGTGTCCCTATAGCCTGGGAGAAGCCCAAGTTTGCCACCCAAAACCCTCACCCTCCTGCGTGGTCCCACAGCAGCAACCTGCTCCTTGCTGAGGTCCCCTGCAGTCAGGTGCTGCGTGACCCAGCCTGGTGCCACCCCTGGGTGCCACAGACCCGCACACAGACAGCCTTTCATAAGCTTTGACAGTCCTATTACGGCGCTAGCCCACAAGGTCAGCCGTCACCAAGTCTGGGTTTTCAAGCGACTACAACTTTTAAGCAAAAAAAAAAAAAAAAAAAAAAAAAAAAGCTAAAAACACCGCTGCAAACCAAGGACTCAGGGCTGCCTTTGCTCCTTCCTTGCTCAGACCCTGGCAGCTGAGGTTTTAAACGGAACACGCCTGAAATTCGCAGCCTGGTATTTCTGACCTCTCCTCACACTGAGTCAAGTTTCCTTTCCATAGTAACAGCTACCCAGAAAAATAACAACCTAAAAACCCATCGGGTCCCCGTCTTTGCCAATTACCCAGCCGGCAAAAAAAAAAGAGACTTTAGTTTAGTTTCAAGGAGAGAGCAAAAGCACAGCAATTCTGAACGGGGATTAACGGTACCTTTATGGCCAGCAAAGAAAAAGCAGCAGCACTCGCAGCAGCTCGTTTCATCCCCTCTGGTTCTCAGCATCTCCTTGCAGACAGCCGCGTGCGCTGCTGGAGCTGCGAACAACCTGACCCCCCCCTAGGCTTCACCCCTTCCCCCAGCAGCAATCCCTCGGGATCATTTTCAGCCTCATCATGCCGAATGCAATTTCCTGAGGTCGGTAACAGGAAGGTGGAGAGGTTGTGGAAGGAAATATTCCCCAGCTAACAGCCCAGCGGCTGTAAATCAGGGGGATGGCAGAAGCTTTAGCACGCCATGGGACGGGGAGAGATGTTTCATTTTCTGTCTTGTTAGCAAAGGGAAGGCATGGAGAGCATCCTTTTTTTTTTTTTTTTTTTTTTTTCCTGAGTGGGAAAAAGATACGATTTGTTTGCATTACATTTTATCTGGAGACAGGGAGTTATCATTTCACCAGGAGAAAATAAAATCTGCCAGCTGGCCCTGGGTGTCCTGCTCCCCGCTGAGTCCTGCGTCCCCTCCCCTCGCCCCCCAACGCTGTCACTGCTCTGCAAGAAGAGCTTCTCCTTTCCACGGGTCAAATACCCCAGATCTTTCCCCAGCCCCGCAGTCCCTCCGGTTGTCTGTACATCTCCCGTTACTCTGAATTTAGGCTGCATCCCCCTGGAGGGAATGCCAAGAGCACCCAGCTCTGCCAGCTGCCGCGGCTCCCAGGGCCTGGCCTGGGAAAGAGGCAGAAAATATCCTACTGGGAAAACAAAACAAATAAATGGGGAAAAAAATAAAAAACCAACAGCCTCCTTAAAACCACTTCTTAGGGAGAAAACACAAAATCAAAGCTCCCTTTCTGGTTGCACATGAAAAGCCTGGTTTTGTGCTCGGTGCAATCTGCTCTGCCCCACGAGCCCCCCAGCAGCAATCCCCCCCCCAAAGATGCTCTACTTACAGCTGGGGACCGCGGTGCTGAGCCCGGCTGCAGCGCGGGGCTCTCCTAAAAACGCTCTCCAACTCCAAGGCAGGGAAGCCCCGATCCTCAGCGCCTCCTCCCGCATGCATCCATCCCTCTCCTCCCCGCAGCCCTCGCTCGCTCAGGGGAAGGAGGACGCCGGCAGGAGCCGGGGGGGCTGCGTGGGAGGGCGGCGAGGAAAGCAGCAGAAATCCCTCGGCCCTACTCGCCTGCCTCCAGGAGACGCAGGACGAGCGGAGCCAGAGTTTTCCCCATCTGGTGCGGCGGCCGGGATCTTCCTCGGTGTCTGCAGCTGGGGGTGTGCGTGCGTGCGTGTGTACACACTGGATTACCAGCCCCATACTTAAGCCTTTTATGGCTCCCCACGCTCGCAGCCTTGTTACAGGATGTTCTGTAACAGCGGCTCCCCCCCGCCCGCCCTCCGCTGCTGCGATGACAAAACTACCAGAAACTGGAGGGAACGGGGAAAAAAGAGGCAGAAGGGAGCAGTGGAAGCGCTGCAGAGGTCCCAGGTTGAACCTGCCCCTGGGGGGCTGCCCCCAAGTCCCCTGCTCCAGGCTGCTGGGCTGGGGACGTGGTGTTGGGGGACCCGGTGCTGCTGCTCGGGGTTGGGGAGCTGAGCCCCTGCTGAGCCCCTGCCATGGGCAGAGCTTCTGCTCACCAAATTAAGGCTCAAGGTGTACAGAAATGAGAACGCTGCAAGATGGGATAAGGACATTGGGACCTTCGGGCCCCAGCCCTCTCCAAAGCAGAGGTTTCCCAGCCTGATGACATCCAGGCCTTTTCTTTCCCTGACCTGCCTCTCTATTCTTTTCCCGAAGGTGATGCAGAATAACTTCAAGTCCAGAAAAAACATCTCTGAGCAAAAGATAAATATGCTTTCAACGCATCTTCCAGCAAGCCTTAAAGCTCCTTCCCAGAGGGGCATTCGCAGCTCAGCCCAGCAGATGCTCCCGAGCCTTCAGGACCCTCCGTCAGCTCTGCGAGCCCTCGACATCTTCGGCCTTCAGATGGTGCTGACTGCCCGAGCCCACCCTGCAGAGCTGGAAGGGTCCCAGGTGGTCATTTTGGAGGGGCTTGCTCCTCGTCACGGGGGTGACAGTCCCCAGAGGCGGCCACGAGAGGCTCCAGGTTCAGCTCTGTCCTGCAAACCCCTCGGTGCTGCCCCAAGGCCAGCCTGCAGCGAGGCAGCCAAGGTTTGCTCCCGCTGATAGCTCGTGCTGGTCCAGATAAGAAACTATTTTAAAGCAGCTCCAGCCATAAAATAAGAGAAATGAGGAAATCAACAAGAAGTTGAGTCAAACGACTACATAAAAGCAAATTCTCATCCCCTACCAGCTATTTTAATCTCCCGTTAGCTTTCCGATGGGAGGATTCAATTTACATTTAAATAAAAACCTCAAGCACGGGGCCCATCTAACACGAAGATGTTCATTACAAAGGCATTTACCTCTTCAGAAATTTTAAAAGACCTCATTGAAGTGGATTTTAACAGGGGGGCTGTTAGCAGTCTGGCATTATTGGACAGTTAGTATTTGTAACTTGTTATTATTATTTACCAGACTGTTCACAGATCAGGCCAGGCAGCTCTGAGCGAAGGACTCCAGCGGGTTTCCAAGCTGCCCTAATAACAGCCAGAGGTAAGAGCCAGCACAAAAGGTCTTCTCGAGCCACCAAAAACCTGCCTGCAGAACATTTCACAGCTGTTAGGAGGCGTACGGAAGGAAAGGAGAGGCCCCAGGTTGCCGGCTGAACCGAGTAAATGGAAAGGGCAAATGGAAACCAAAGCTTGCGTTTTGCTTAAAACTACTCTGAGTTTTGTTAGGGGAAAAAAAAAACAAACAAAAAAAACCCACCTTCTCATCCACCCCGTGTGCTCTCAGCAGCAAAGATGAGCAGGGCCTTTCTGTCTGTGCACTACTGAGCAAATGAGGTCCCGACCCAGGGCTGGCAGTCCAAGCCCCGTGTCACCAGCCAGCTTTTGCTTATTATTTTTTTTTTCTCCTTCCTCAGCGACAATTCAGTTAATACAGGCATTTCCACAAAGTGAATGTTTTTATTTTGAAACGCACGGTGCAAGCTGGCAAGATGCTAACTTATAAAGGCTTAGGTGCAGTCACGAGTAGTGCAAGTCTCAAACTTGCCACCAGGAGAAAGCCTTCCCATGTGGAAAAGGCATTTTCAGAAGGACACGAAAATAACTAGAAAGTAATTCCAGCCAGGAGCAGCACCCAGGGGCTGGGCTCAGCACCATGCGGGGAGCAGCAGGCAGCTGGTCCCAGGGCACAGCTGAGCAGGGAAGATGCAGCGAGGGCTGCAGCTGCCCCTCGCAGCCACACCATGCACCACTCACCCTCTTCATGCTGAGGGCAGACCAGGCTTTACAAACCCCTCTGAAACAGAACAGCAGCCTGGTTTCTCAAACCATTTGGGAGCTCCTGCTTTAGGGGCTGGGGTTGAGAGCCTTGGCTCAGGACACGAGGATTTATCCCAAGTGGGATTTTTATTTGTTGGTGTTTTGTTTTACATGGCTGTTTGATCTCGAGCCCTTCATCTCCTTTTCATTTTCCTCCCTGCTTCCCACGTCCCGTTCCTCCTGTTTTTCAGTGTCATGGGGGGCTGCCCCATCCCCTTGCAGGGCATCCCACGGGTGAGGCTCTCGGGTTTTTGCAGCGAGGTGAGCGACTGCAGGGGGACAGGGAGGGTTCAGCCAGGCAGCCCTGACCCTCCCCAGCCTCCCAGTCCTACATACGTAACGCTAACAACTTATTAATTCAAATACCCTTTCATCTTCATAAGCATCTCATTCCCCAAGTTAAAAACAAAACAAAGTAAACCCCACAGCCCCCTCAGTGACCTTTCACTTGCCACGGTTGGGTCTGAGATCGATCCAGGCAGGCTTACCTGCCCGCTGCCAGCGCTCTGCACCACAGCAGCACCTGCAAAAGGCAAGAGAAAGGAGATGAGAGATGAAGGCAGGGCAAGAAGGCGGGTTTAAACTGGACAAATTCATTGAGGCAGGAGCAGCAGCATGGCCACGAAGCCCCAGATGCTCGGTCCCCGGCTGCTGCCTTGCCTGGTGGATGAGCCAGACCTGACAGGCTGGAAAATAAGCGTCTGTAGGATGGAGCCTGCGTGCCGTGCCACACCACCCCAGCCTCCCCACAAAGGCAGGGCTTCGCCCAGCAGATGCTTTCTGAACGGTGAAAATTGCACAGCTTTGTGCCCCTCGGGATACCTCGAGGAACCCATAGGGTGGGGGCAGCCCAGGGAAACTCCAGATTCACGCTGCAGAAAGGGAGAGGTAACTTTACCAGGTTGCTTGGGAAATTATAAAGGTGGTGTCGGTGGTAAAGGAAGAGAAATAGTGCTGGAAACCTGTAGCAGTTTCCTCCAATTCAACATCTGTTTCCATGGGAACCGCAGGAGAGTTGCTGGAATTCCTGTAAGTTACACAAATGAGCCAAACAGCAACATTTTATTTCCTTTTTTTCTTACCTGCATCGCTTTGGGTTGAGCCAGCTCAGTCCAACGAGCGCTCCTGCCAGGACCACTTCCCATCAGGTCTGGGAAAGGCGTGTTCAGCTGCAGCAAGCAGGCCAGGAGATGAAAAATAAAAAAAAAAAAAGGAAAAACACAGCCAAAAAGCACTGCCCCCAAAACCAGAAAAGCCTTCTTTCAGAAGAAACCAGAATTATGGAGATGAAGGGGAAAAAAACAAGCAACAGGGCCAGGACTTGCCCATGCGCATCTGGGTGCCAGCAGTGGCTGCAGCCCCCGGAGCAAACGGTGGGGGGCAATGCAGGGGGACTGTCATTTCTTCTGGAGATTTGGCAACCTGACAGTTAATTAACTAGTTAATTAATTAATTCTCCCTCCTGCAGGGCCCTGGGCTGGTTACAGTGCAGATAGTCACCTTAATGCACGGAGACAGGAGCTGAGAGCTTCGGGATCTCTCAATCAGAATATTTAACCCACGGGGAGAAGTCCACCAGCTGTGTCTGCCCAGCTGACAAACGCAGAGAGACATCATTTCAGCAGAGACAGGCACTTTGAAAAGACAGTTGCTGGGAAAAAAAACCCTACACCCAGTAACCTTCAAGATTAGCTACAGTTAGCAGGATTGCAGCAGCAGCACGGAAAGGCTTTGAGCTGTTTAACCGGTGAGGCTGCGTGCATCTGGGTTTGCATGTGTTTTATGAAAAAAAAAATGCAAGTTCGTGTTTATTTACAACTGGAAAAAAATAATGGTTTGTTTCTAGGGAGAGGGTTTATGTGAGACATAGCAGGGAATAGCTGGTCTCCATGAATGGTTACCAGAACGGTGGAATAAAGCAATGGTTTGCTGGTATCACCAGCTGCATCTCTTCTGTATTCACTAAGGGATCGTCTGTTAGAGTGGGAGATCACACCCGCCTTCCTGAGCAGCCCAGCAAGAGTCAATGTATTCAAGTGCAGGGCACGGAAACGTGCCTTGGGTCTTTTGCAAAACGCATCTAGCTCGGAGAAAGAGCTGAATGCCTAAGCAAGAAAAGGGACTTTGGACTGCGGGGTTTTGTTCTCTACTCTTCAAAAGAAGGAGGGGTTAATCATTCATGGACCAGGCAACGATAAGAGACAAGAGCAGAATGTTTAAAGAAAGGATTTGTAAGGGGTGTGTGGGTAAAAAATGCAAAATTCTGGTTTGTTTCAACAGAAATACTATTTTAATAGATTTTGGTGAATTAATTCCTACTCTGACCTCAACATTTTCATTTAAATTGAAGATAATCTTTTTCTTTTGTTTGGATGGTTCTGGTGGGGTCTAAATGTGTAAGTATTTTGTGCTGTCAAAAGAAAAAGAGCAGTTTCAAACTGAAATGCTTTCAGAAGCCAAGGTGCTTTGTTCCAAAGGTTGCCACAATGAAACACTTCCACGTCTCAGAACCTGCCTTCCTCCTTCTGTTATGCTGATCCCCAAAGCTAAATTTATGGGCAAATGCATTAATCTCTAACAATGTATTTTTACCCAATTCTCACTAGTGAGAATTTCTTTTCTTGGCTCTGACACCTGATGCTTTTGTGACAAGCCAGCAAAACCCCGCGTGTGTCCTTCTGCAGGAATTTGGTCCCGGCTTGGCCGGACCACGACTGCTTGGCAAACACCTCTGACAGGCATCTCCCTTGTGTGCTCCTTATAAGTTGGCTTTAAAATTGGTTCTCCACCTGCAATATCTTGGGCACATATGCACGTAGCTAAAGCCCAGGGCAGCAGTGAGCGGACTCCGAGCTTCTTACGTGGCTGTGGCAGCAGAGAAAAGCTGTCCCCAGGCAGAGCAAGGCAAACACTGGAGGAAGAAGATTCTCACCCATCAGACCTGTTCTCATCTTTGTAGCTTTCCATCTCCAGACAACTTCCAGCCCCAGCTGCTGCCCATCCTGGGGGTGTCTCTGAGAACACAGCGCGGTGTTACAGGGAAGTCGATTATAATTGACCTCCCTGCTACAGCAGCGCTCCAGCTACTCCCCATTTAGCAACCATTTGGCTGTCACCGCTCTCCCAGAGCTGTTTCTGCCAGGCACAGATCCTTGCTGACAGGTCTGTGGTGGAGGAGGCTGCAGCACACGGAATTGGAGATGTGGGGAGACGGCTCCGGAGCGCAGCCGGCCTGCAGCGGGCTCCGAGTGGCAGGGAAGGTGCCTGAGATGCAGGGCCAGCTGCTGGGCTGGGGGACGTGGGTGGCATTGGGACATCTCTTCATCAGTGATCCTATTTAACCTTTCACAGGAACTTCACAAAGCAGGGTGAAGGGGCTGGGGGCGAAGAGGAGAGCTCTGACAAGAAAACCTGCAGACCAGCAACGAGGACACTGCCGCCATCTGAGGGAGGTGCCAGGCCCGTTCTCCTTTAGATGTAAGGATGTCATCTGTGGGGCACAAATCCCCGTGGGTGATGTGCTCCTTAAATCACACCTTAAAAGAGTTTATTCTTCTGAGGAAGAAGGAGAAAGCACTTGGATTCTGCCTCCTGGGTAGGGAGAAAAGGCCAGCCCAAAAACCGTGCGGCCTAAATCCCTCCTTTAGGGCAAGATCCTCCAGCTCACTTTCAAGGATCATCATTTTCTTTCCTCAGCAGACTATCCCACAGGCAGACTTCTTGTAAATACCGACAACTGGAAGCGAGTTAAGACAGTCACCACCCCAGTCCCCCTGGGACACAGCGTTTGCCCCACTTTGAGACCTACTGCTGGAGGTCACCACCATGCGGCCCATTTAGTGCACCTTGCACTTGTTACAAGGATTCATAACCCTGTCTTACAGTTAAAAGAAAAGCCTTAAGAAAAAAAAATACAGGAAAAAAAATAATCACATGGTTTAAAGATAGCCCCCTCCCAAGTGAATACTCCCTTTAACTCCAATTTTAGTGGCTGAGACCACACCAACCTGGGAGCAGGGACTGGGAGGTGTGATGGAATGGGCACAGCTTACCTTCAGTGGGTCAGACACCACCTACACGACACTTGTTTGTTTTGGTGAGCTGCTCAATAAAATGAACAAGCACAATGTGTGCTAAACTCGCTCCCCAGGGAAGCAGGATTGGTTCCTACTCTGTTCTGGCAAGATTGCTACGCTGCCTCACTAATTTCCACTGAGCTAGAGGAGACTTGGCACAAACTGAACTTCTCTGGGGGTGGAGGAAGCTGTCTGTGTCTCCCCATTTTGAGTTTAAATGAAGGCATTTTTAATTCAAATCCAATACTAACAAGACTTGCAGCCGTGTACAGATTTTTCTTGCAGAAGGTTGGTCAGTAACAGGGTCAATACCACCACCTGAGGCTGGGAGGAACCTGAGGCTAGCTGTCATTTCCAACAAGCCCAGCAAGCCTACCTCCTGTGCAACAGAGAGGCAGATTGAGAGTTTCTTTTCCAAGCACAGCTTAAGCTGCAGCACCTCGTGTGCCCAGGAACTTGCTCTAATCCTCCCTCCCACTACACTTTACTATTATTTTTTTTTTTAAAGTGAGGAATATTTGTATAACAAAGTGAAGACAATAAAACAATGTTGGGCACTAACATGTTTATATCATATAAAGATCAGAACAGCACATGCTCCTCAGCATGAGGATACACCCCTTATATGTTGAGCAACAGGAGGTTAATGTTTTTGTCATCCATTGCCAAGAAGGATTTAGAAAATCCTCATCCTTGAAGCCAATGCTTTGATATCCTTAATTGAAAGGACAGACTAAGACAACCCAGTAAACACTGAACAGAAAAATAAGTGGGAAAATACACATGGGGCACCCCAGCTAACCCTAAGAGAGGAGGAATTCCACCTCCTTCCATACCAGCATGTAAGATTTCCAAATGACAGCAACCAATAACTTGTTTCCTGAAAAGAACAAGGTTCTGAAGTTAATGCCAGTTATTTTTCAACATCAACTGTCTACTGTGTGCTCTCCTTGCTGTCTCACAATGCCCTCAATTCTAGTACATAAAAAGGCGTGGAGTTCTACCTGTGATCCACAAGGATTATTTCAGTGTGAGGAGAATGACCTGGTAGTTTAACAACTTTTCTGCTGTGCCAGCCATAAACAGATATGTTTGCAAGGCTACCCTTTACCAACACGAAGATAAGTATTTTCAGAAGCAAAGGAACACTTCCCAGGACCCACAGGAAACTGGAATGTGGGGGTACAGACAAGAACTGGAGCATTCCAAACCTACAAGCAGCCCCCACTGGCCATTTTGTTTTTCCACTGGCAATGTATTCTGCAGTTCAATGCAGATTTGAGAGTTAAACAGCAGTCCCACCTGCTGTGGAACACGTTAAACTTCATAGCAGGATGGGCTGTTAAATCCAGGAGAAATGGCACGGCCACAGCTCTGCCATCCTACATAACCACATCAAAGCAACCATGCATCGATTGGATCATCCCAGACAAGGTTTTGCAGAGGAAATGTGAGATGGCTAGACAGTGGGGGCATATAAGAATTGCAGAGCAAAGCCTTAAGCATGAAGCAGAACCGACATGGTCCATCAGTTACTTAACAGGGAAGCGATTCTACTTGATGGCTAGCATTTACATAGCAATTTGAAATAGCTAAATTATTTTCCTATGAAAGCAACATCATGCAAATATACTACACATTCCAGCTTTCATCGCATTTGCTAAACTGGAAAATGAGCTTCATAAAGCAGGAAACCTCTGAGAATACAGAGCTAACACCACACCTTAGTGGAAATCCAGCAACCTTGATCCTACTTTGACTGTTACAGGAGTCAAACTCCTCATTTATTACCATTTATCCTACTTAGAAGAGAGGTAACCTCTTACCTCATATTAAAAGGCATTGTGAAGATATGAAGTAAAGATTATAAAGTGCACACATAGTAAAGATGAAGGTCTTAAAAATTGAGGAAATTGTTCACTATCTTGTACCATTAATTTACTGTGTTACAACTTACACAGGAAGGATTTTCCTCTTAAACCAAGCAGTATCAGACGTAAGGATATTAAGTTTTATTTCTTGGCAAAGCACACACAGACGAGAGAAAATGAGCAGTTTTTAGAATCAAATGCCTTCAGCAATTTTAGGATGCTTCAGTGTATTCCTTCAGATTATGTGCCAGACCAAAAGTTCTGCATTTCTCCCGTGAAATTAAAAAATACTGAAAGGACTCATTTTGATCTTAACCCAGGAGTCATTTAAATCCAAGTGTCATGATTTATGAAAACATCACACAAAGTTAGATCTTCTTCAGATGGAAAGTAGCAGGCTATGTACAGCAGAGCCTCACTTCCACCACTCCCCCTTGTAAGTAGCATTTCTAGACTTGAAGGGGAAAGGATATTCTTCCAGAAGTGGTTAAGACATAATAACTCCTCCCTTGAGCCTTCATAGCTTGTATTATGCTACAGCCATCACCTGTCTTGCCAGACGGGAAGCACTTTGTTCCCTCAATTTATATCTGGTGTTTCTCAAATGTAATACAACCAGAGCTTAGAGGAGCTTTACTTTCTCAGAGACAGAATAATCCCTGCTGGAGGCAGTTTAGGAAAAAAAAATACAGAACTCCAAACCCTTCTGAGTGAAGATCTCTTAACTGGGGCACAAAACATGCATCCAAGTGTCAACTTGGCTTCAGCAGAAAAGAAACAGTACAGCAAGTCACAGTTCCAGGAGCTAGAACCACTGCATAGAGTGAACACTACGTACAGACAAGTCACAGACTTTTTACCCTCCAACCAGCCTTTTAATTCACTACCTGAAGACCTTGTTCACAAACAGCAGGGAAAGGAAAGAGCATTCTTCAGTTCTGTAGTCACTGCTAAGCACTGCTTAGTGTCGCAGTGCTCTTTCTTTCTTTCCAGAATGCAGATCACGAGCAGACTGTTAGTATTACCATCATAGTCAGATGCACGAAGATCAGAAACACAGAGAGTGCAAGGACCACAAACTTGACAGTTTCAGATACTGAACACTGAGCGGTTGCTTGCTGTGCTTTTTCTGCTCTGTTCTCCCCCTTTTCCTGTACTGCTGCTTCTCTGTCCTCTACCTTTTCTGGTACCAACATCACTTCTTCCATATCAACAGTTTTCATTTTCTTCTGAGCTGGTGACTGCCTACTTTTTTTCTTTGGCCTCTTCCTGCTGGTTCTATAAGACAGACAAGCAAACAAGTGTTGTTTCAGGTAACCTGAACTCTCATCACTGATTCTACAGAACCAACATCTGTTATCTTTCAGACATATCACAGACTATAATACAGACTTAAAATTAGGCAAGGAAATGAATCTTGTAATTAGGGCAGAATGGAAAAAAACAAAACAACAACAACAACAAAAACACACACAAAAAAAAAACAACAAACACAAATGACAAAGCAAAACATCTAGATATAAAATTACCTTTTGAAATTAACCCAAGTACCACCTTTTTGTAACTGGAACAGAGAGACAGTGCTTAACTCTCATACTGGACACCTCATTTCCCTATAGAGATGCATCTGGGACATGGCACACAAGTAATTAACAAGAATGATATTCTTGAATATGCTTTCTGTTTGTTGCTCTAAGAATGATAGCAAAATACATTTTTTCTGAGCATCAAGAAGAGCTATTACAACTCAACTGCAGTATCATTTTGACTCAGCTTCAGAAGTTTCTGAGTGCCCAAGCACATCCAGTAGCACAACAGACTCTTTGTTGTTTGCAGTCATGACAGTGGGATCGCAGGAATCCCAGGCAAAAGTTAAATGCTGCACTTAAGGCACTCTAGCTCCAGGAAGTCTTGTTTATCTAGCTCCAAACATTTCTCAAGGCTTTTTCTAAGTAAGAATTTCCACAAACTCTGTGCTTTCAAAGACGTTTACCTGCAGGTTAACAAACTTCTCCAAAATGTTAAAATAAGCCAAAATAAAGATGGAAAAGAGATTAAACGTATATAACCTGATTCCAGTGGGAGACAGAGAAACAGAAAAGTATGTTTCATCTTGGTCATCTTCATCATCTCCATCACTGGATGTTCCACTTGTCTAATGAAAAAAAAAAACACGTTTATGCTTAGAGGTTTACCAGACTTAACACACAAGATTATTTCTACCAAGCTAAGGTACCAAACAAGCTGCAGATTGCTAGGAATGAGGCCACTTTCATTTCAAGGGGGAGGATGCTCCATCTTCTGATGTCCTGGAGTTATCAGAACAGGACTAATGAGAAAGCAAATGCATGTCAATGATCGCAGGAGTCTAACAGTGATGGTGCCCAGACATAAGAAACACCACGCTACTTCTCGATGAGAAGCAATTCAGTCAACGGCAGCTGCCTTGAAATAATCTCATTTGAAGTGGATTCCTTTTTTGCAGATAGCAAAAACACACCTTTGGGAAGTACTTAAAACCACCAAGAGATTAAGTTAAAATAAAGGTTGGTTGCCTGCGGCCTACTCTGTCTAACGTGGATGCCTGTGGAATATTAATTGGCATTCAGGATGTCATCGTACCGCTGTCCACCTTCTTCCCATCCTGCTGCAAGAAGAAACACTACTTTAAACAGATTTATTGCACAAGTCAGTGAGTAATGCACAATAAACAGTCCGTTGCCTCCAGACACGTCATCTAATCACAGCGGCTGAAACTCATCTGTAGGCAAGGAAAGCAGCGCGGCACTCAGCGTTCCTGCTATGCTGATGCTCAGAGGCCTCCCTCGGGACTGGAGCCCCATTGTGCTGGGTGCCACCGAGAGACAGAAGTCCTGTGACAAAGATTGATGGCTTTGTCCTTCAGGGATCCAGCCATTCTCTCGAACATTATGCAGCACAGTCCGATCCTAGGGCTGAAGCCAAAACAAATACTGTATTTTTCAATAAATTACTTGCATTTAACATCACACATGTAAATGCTGGTACAAGTCTCTCGTTTCAAGATGATCCATGGCTGAATTCTAAATGCTAAGCAGAATTCATTCTACAGCTACATCAAAAAGTTTCAAGAATTCTCTTCAAAAGGGAGTGCCATCTTCTTGAAGATAGCCATCTCCTGGGCTACATACTGTGCTGAGAAGGAAGTGGGATGCCTCGAGGGGAACATCTGGTTACCTCTCCAGCATTCTTCTGGAATGCAAGTTCACTTGCTCAGAGCTGACTCAGGATCCTTACACTGCTGTGAAGTGTGTGTAGATGAATTCAGATAAGATGCAAGACTTCTAAGAAGTAGGAGACTAAGGGAAACACTTCTGTAATGCTGCACTAGTAAATGAAAGGAGATTCAATGACTCCGATCATTTGGAGCAGGGCACTAGCCTGAGGATTGCACCTCGGAAGCATTTTGTGATGGAGGAAATGCAGGAAGGCAGCTATTGAAGTCAACAATGCCATAATGCCCTCTTCCTGCAAAACAGCCTTAGGATTGCCTTGGGGACTGCTGCCAGCTGATCTATTCTGTCCCTGCATCCAACGTATCAAGCTTATCCTCTGGCAATATTTGTTCTAGCCGTTAATATTTCAAGACAGACTCATTAAGGAAAGCTGTGGGTATGTAATTATAGCCTCTCATGGTGAGTTACCACCCAGTCCTGAACACCATACAACACAGACCATGCTCTTGTTATTCCTACTGATTTAATGAAACTCCTTACATTTTTCCACCTGTGACAGATCTACACATACAGTTACAATGCAAACTTGATTTAAACATACGTTAAGAGCCTGAAATAATTTGCATTCCATGAGTAAAGGAATCCTTAGGATAGCTTCTACTTTATCACTAATTGGTCATCTGATATATACTCTCTTCTTAATTAGCAATCCTTTATCCGATTGTTCTGTATTTAAAATTTAATGAGAGAGCATGTGCATGTGAGATGACCGATCATAAAATGGCACCAATTTAACTGTTAACTACTAGCTTTATTGTAAATACATTCTATTTGCATTGAAAGCCACTAGATTATCCAAATACAGTACAAGTAAACTCAGCGTAACGGTCTGTTGCCAGAAACAGACCTGGCGCCCTCCGGTAATCGTTACTAGAAAGTCAGAATTAGGAGACAGCAAACAGTGATGGTAACCCGATTTTTTTCCCTTCTAAGATTTGGGGATTGATGTATGCAAAGACAATTACTTTCCTTTGCCATTATCTTAGCGAGACCAATCAACATCAAGTGACAGAAGCTCTGCATGCCATCCAGACATCTCCAGGTGTGAAGAGTATAAAGCGAAATAGAACGCAGCAAGATGGACAGAGGAAACACCAATGACTTTCACTGTGCTATTAAAAATCAATATATTTTCCAACAGTATAACAAGAAAGTAGTACTTCAGTGAAGATGGAATACAAGAACTGCAAGTTTACTAAGTGCTCACTCCTCTTACAGAGGTTTCCCTGTAGAAAACGATCCCCACCATCATTTCCCTTCAAACTCAGGGACTAGTAGAAGAGGGAAAACAGCTTATGGGTAAACCAGCACCTAGCATGCAGATTCTAGAGGTCACCTTGAGCAAACCACTTGCAGCTCCATGCTCAAAAGCTACTCAGGCACTTGTAGCACTCATACAACATGGAGAAAAGCACATCCTGTTGTCACAGAGGGGTTTTGGAGATTAATGCACTGAAAAGCCAAGCATCCACTTTTATGTGAGAAGTGACAATGCAAGAAGCAGCTATAGATCTTTAGCTTTATCTTTATTACTATGGAATCTCTTAAAACAAGTTATCATTTAACATATGAAATGTAACGACTGCATCAGAGGCCAGTTTAGATTTTGAGTACGCTGCTAAATCTCCATTTACAGTTACTTCAGTATTGCAGAAGAAGAACTTGCTTGGCATATTCCTAAACACCTCAGCTAGTTAACTGATAACACGAAACAAAGCTCAGGAAAGTAGAAGGCAGGCCATGGAAGGATGCTATAATTAACTGATTGGAGGTAATTGCTGCATTTGTCAGGAGCTAATACAAAGAACATCAGTTTATATCAACTTGCAATTTCCTTCATTTAGCTGTAGATACATAAAATATTCACGCATTAGCAGACTACTTACTTCGCTAGTGCCAGATACGCAGCCTGCTGTCACTTTGAAGTCCTTTGTTTCAAAGGTTACTCCAGTACTTCTGTCTGAACGAGGAGAAAGAAATAAAGAGGGCCTTAAAACGCAAGCAAATTAGCCTGAAATATCTAAAGCAGGTTGCATAATTTGATACTTTAAAAAGCCACAGTTCAGGCTATCTTTACAAATTGCATTGCTTAATTATCCTCTTGTGCATTCACTGGAGTATTCTTTGATTACAGATGTGGTTTGTGTGCATGTTAAAGTGGTGTGCCATCAACCAAGCAGAATTCAGGCAGGCACCCATACAGCATGGTTGCAGAAACAGAGCCAGCAGAAAGAAGCAGAGCTGAGCAGTGAAACAATCGAGCCTCTAAGCCAGAGTAAAGCACTGGTTAAGAGCCCATTCATCTGTTGGGGATCACATACCAAAAGCAAGTGAACAGTCACTTATCCAGCCCCAGAGCTCAACACAGTAGAACCAGTACATAATCTCTTCCTTTAAATCATTTTCAATCACTATACAAAGAGGCTGTGTTTGAACCAGCTCTGCTTTTGTTATGACAGCTGCTATACTGTCAGATTAGTCCACTGCACAGCTGTTGGCTTAGTGTTTTTTTTCAAAACATGTCTAAACCACTCAGGATTTTGGAACTTTTTTTTTTTTTAAACTGCAACAGAAATCATCCCACCAAGCTAATTGCTTAAACAAAGCTGGATATTCATTAGTCTGTAACATAAATGGGAAGTTCAGTTTCATCTTTGAAGAAAACTTCAAAGAACATTACAATAAAGAAAAGGTAGGGACAAAACAGCTTTTAGTACTAAGGAACTCCCCAAAAGGCTTTTTGAGATTATAATGTGGAATGTTGTACTTCAGTAAAAAGAGAATTATGTCTTCTAAGATTACTTCAAACACCTTGATATTCGCATAGGAGTTTCCAAGCAGATCAGAAAGACAAATTCCACTGGTTAGTCAGACAGCGGTTACCGGGATTATTCGTAATTATCTCTAGTATGTAGCTTGATCTGTAGCAGACACATGTACCTAAGTATCAAAGCAGCGCTCAGATTTGCTGCAACACACATTGCTAAGAGTTAGTGGTAGGAGAAGTGGAACAGTACGAAATGTGCAGTTTCAAGGATTTCTGGAAGGTATAGGCTAAATACTGTAGAGGGAGCTGCTTCGTAATTTCAGTAGAGACTGAGTATATGAGAGTGAAAAAACACTGTTCTCTTCAGATCTTGAAAATTAGTATTAGCACTTTTTATTAATATGCGTATTCTTTATTTTTCCCCCAGAGAAACACACTCCTTACTTTCAGTAAACTGGTTGCTCTCTGCCAAATTGGAAAATAAATTCATTTCAGTTCATGGTCTGCATCTTTAGGTCCCTAAACACCTCTTGCAGTCAGACCTGGAAGAGTTTTAAGATACGTCCCTCAGGAGTACCCAACACTAAGCAAAACATGCTGTTGCAAAGCCTTGTAGCTTCTGGTAACTTTAATTTTTGCCTTCCAAAAGTAATAGTACTGTACGTCATCGTTTTTGATCCGCGTTTTCTGAACTCTGATCAAAGCGTTTACTTTCATCTGTCTTCCCACAGCAGGTTAAGAGGGCTTCCATTTATCAACTGCAGAAGCTTATTCTCAAAGTGTCCTTGTGGAAGCTAAAACACATCATTTAGAACACAAAGAACATTTACTGTGCCAGTAAACTCGTTTTTGCTGAATTCTGACTGCTGGATGCCGTCTCATTTACGGGGAGAGCTAAAAACCCCACTACTACCTTTACAGGAGTTGATTTTGTTTTGAAAGTCACTTTAGCCTTTCCAGAGGAAGGCAATATCCTCTTTCTCACTCAGCCCCTTCCCCAGGCACCCCACATTCATATGCTTTAGGTCACATTCTCTACAAAACCAAGCGTAATTCATTTAATGTGTACACAGCATTGGTCCTGTTGAACCCAGTTGGCTGTCACTCACTTTGCATGTTGACTTTCTCTGGGCTGTGCTCATCTGCTCTTTCTTCCGGCCGTTGTATCAGCATGTCAGTTGTAGTCTCGGCCATCTCTTCCAAATGCACAGCTTTTGGAAAAAAAAAACAAAAACCACACATTTAGCGGAGATGCTTACCATGGTTTGAAAGACATCTGTCAGCATTTATCCTCTTGCCTCATGGATCACATACACTTAAATACAGACGTGTTTAAGAAAACTTTGGGATTCCTGCCACTGTTGAAATGGTTTCTAACCGCTTCACAATTCCATCCAAAGATTTCACCACCTTCTGCAGCATTTTCAGAAAGTTAGCAGCAAATTACAAGTAACGGGTTGCATTTAACTGATAACTATATGTAATTAACAATATTTAAACCGAATAAAATACTGTATACGCCAATTGAGAGTTTTCCAGAGCAGAAACAGAGGACATCTACGTGCCCTACCATTTTTTACTGGAATGCATCATGCAGAGATGGAGCAGTGGCAAATTACCCAGCCACTTCTCTACACATGGAGAAGTACAGAATATCCCTTCTAGCTCAGATTTTTCAGGGTATTTTAAGACCTTGGAAATGATCTGTTTCCCCTTGTTCATTCTCATTCTATATCCTTTATTTGTTCATCCAGAGTGCTTCTGCAGCAGGATTTTATTTTCTTTGCATATACTCCCTGCAGCAGCCTTCATTTAGTTTATGCCTTCTGTGCTGAAGGTATTGCATTCAGCTAAGTGTAAAAGAAGCAATACAGATAGATTAAATACAGCCAAATAACACTACCAGAACTAAAAGGTAGATTGCTTATGTTTATGTGACATATCGTAAAAGGGAAAAGGCATGTAAAATCCACAAATCAAAAATCAGCTTCGTGGGGGCTTTATGAATACAATAGGTTATTTTCAGCAGTGCTCCTGCAGCACATTTCCATATATATTACAGACTAAATGAATCACTTCTAGCACAGAAATATTGTGCACAATTGCATGCAACAGCTGCTCTTTCACGCATTGGTCTCCTGTGACCTGATTTTGATTATAAAACGCGCCATCCTGATTGGGGAGGGGAATAAAAAACTCCAGAGAGCAGACACTGCTCATTTTAAGGAGCAAGAATCTTGCCTAAAGCCACGCCTCATTTGCTTCCCCTTATGAGAGGAAAGACTCCAGATCTGCTCTTTATGTCTTTCCAGACTTTTATGGAACAATGCTCTTTCCTCACTCTACACTAGTTAGCAAAGCAATTGGGACAAGATTAAATGAAACAGCTTCAGTGGCATTCAGCCTTTGTTTCCATTTCTGCACGGCAGCAAGAGACAGACAGGTACCAACCTCTGGGAATACAAAATCCTAGTTGTGGGCATATACAAACATCACTAGCAAATACTGGGATGAAAGGTGGTTAAGGAAGATGAGGTTTTTATGTAAACCGAGCCGTTTCAGCATCAGCACTCTCTTCATTAGAGCCTCTCCAAATGTTGGCAGTTTTCCCATTTAATTTCTCAACATCCCCTGACAAATGTCGGGAGGAAACCTCTGGAGCAACACAGGAAAGGCTGGCAGGCAAGCCCCCATCACAGGGCAAAGCTGTTCACCTCCAGGCACCATCTCAGGGATCCCCATTTATTAGTTAACAAAATATGGGAGGAAAAGAAGAAAGAAGATGGGCACGGCCCCCAGCAGATCACGGCAGGAACAGATCAAGTAGATCCCCGCAGACTGCATTGCAGTCCATCCAACAGGCTAACTAAAACCACACCATGAATCTTAACACCAAGCGACCTGGAAAGTACAACCACTTCTCAGTGCACTGCTTTTAAAGGAAAATAAAAGCCCTGCACAGCACTTTAAAAGCTGTTTCGTTAATTTAATTAAGAAACTGCAACTCACCTTTGAGTTGTATACAATTACTTCTTTTGTTTGTGTGTTTTCATTGTGCATGGCACATCACTACAGCACAGTTGTACATTATAAGATGATTTAAACCACTTAACCTCCACTTAAAAGACATCAGTGCGGGCCTAAAGTCTGTGCTTAGATTCACATTCACTTTTCCTCTGGTGAGATTAAAGGATAAAAATAACATTAACGCAGTAAGTTTGATTTCTGCAAAGCCTCCGTCCCACTGGTGGGATTCTTTCACACAACACTTATCCCCCAGCAGGCTGAACCACCTGCAGTAACTCCCGATAAAGAACACCTGAAGTGCTCAGCAGCTTGCCCTGATGCAAGGGGAAGGTCGCTGTTCTGACCGACTGCAGTCTCAGCTGTGCTGACACCAATTCACAAATGGGAATGTTTACCCAGAAAACAGCACTCTTGTATTTCAGAATTAACCACTTTACCTCTTCACATGGCCAGGTGGAATCTGATGGCTGGGGAGGTGTTAAGGGGTGCTCCTTTCCTGGAAGCCCTCACCCTGCGATACGGCATCCGTGATCACTGTGACATCGGAACTTCCATGGCAACCAGCAGTGAAGTCACTGGGAAAGAAATTTCATTGAAAAGGGGAAAATTTTTCTACTGGAAGAACAAATGTTGGAACTGTTTAAGAATCATATGAGTGATGCAATTAAATGTATGTGAGAACAAGCTAATCCACATCTTCTGTGGATTCAAAACAAAATCTGAAAGGTACAATCAACAATTTTTGGAGGAAGTCCAAGGTGATACATCAAGAAGTGACAAGTCTTTGTTTTGTTTTGCCTTTTTTTTTTTTTTTGAAGGACAAAAAGAAATATTGTACTGCGGACAAAGGCCCAAAATAGCACAATGAATCAGTCCCAAGTGTGTTCCAGAGGCTGTGGTGGATCACCAAGATCACCCACGTGGCTGGGAAGGGCACAGTACAGCTGAGATGCAGGACACCGCAAAAAAACACCAACGACAATTAAGAGATTAAAGGGATTTATTTAAGTGTCAAGGTGAAGAGAAGCAAGAACATAAATTGGAAACAGGATGACTGGATAAATTCCTGCAGATAGGAAATAGAGTTTTTATAATGTAATGAGAAAAGCAAGAGACTGAAAGCCTCTAAGGAATAAGCCCAGCTCCTGAGGACCACACGACAGGGAAGATGTTTGCATTGTGCCCCTCTCAGGCAGCATTAGCTGGCAGAAGGCTTCAGAAGAAAATTGTGGCAATGCTATATACCTATTTGAAACAGTAAAAGACAGGAAACGGAGTGTGGAAAGCCATTTTGAAGTGCTGATATTCCCTCAGCTATGCACTACCCAAGCTCACTGACAGGATCTCATGCTCAAAGAGGTTTTAGTGAGGAAAATGTAGGAACTGACACTTTCTGCAGAACTCATTAGAGGGCCTTTTACCCTGAAACAGACGAGTATAGACTTCTAACGAGGAAAAACATTTACTGAGCACCTGGCATTAAAATACACATGCAAATAAAAAGCCTTTTGGTTACAATTTCTTTTCTAAATACCAAGCAGATAACTTTCATTTTAACCACAACGTGATGTTTAAACACATCCTGCAGTCACCTTATAAATGGCTTTCATATTGCATGTTTCAGTGACCACACTGTTGTGGATAATGCTTCCAAATATGTGGTGTTTTTTCACCCAGCCATTTTTTCTTAATTAAAATCGTATCAGCGTAGGCAGTGCAGGGTAATCAAAATAAATAATTTGAGTTTTCTGTCATTTTTCTGGTACTGATTTTTGAAACAAAGGTAATCTTTGTGGAAAGAGAAGCTCGAAGGCATTGTTCTTGTGTATTATGATGAAACAAGGAATTTCCATGGAAAAGGCATTCAGAAAAGAGGCAGTGAACAGAAAGGGATCCAGACCAAAGGAACTCGGGTGTGCACAACCATAATTTAACTCATGTTAGAGAGTAACAACCACTTAGGAGCTTTATGTATTATTTTGGGGGAAAATAAGTTTATTTGAGGTGCTTTTATGTTTTTGTTGGACTGTTGACATCTCACGCAGGTGGACGGGGGCACCAGGCCCCAGGCTGCGGCCTGCCCCAGGCCCTCAGTGGGGCGAACCGGAGAGCCCAGCCCCACAGCCCCGACCCCACAGCGGGTCCCTGGGCCCGACCCACGCCGTGAACTCCGGCTCCCGGTCCCCGCAACCCAACTCGGGCCCGGCTGTGGCCGCACGGCCCCGGGTGTAAAATGGATCCCCACAGGGGAGGCCGTGACCCCGACGTGATTCGAACACGCAGCCTTCTGATCTGGAGTCAGACGCGCTACCGTTGCGCCACGAGGTCTGCGAAACCACAGCCCCCGCCTGCCTCCAAGAGCCTGCGCGCCCCCCCGCGCATGCGCGCCCCCGCCGCCCAGCGAGCCGCCCGCCCGCCTCAGCCGGCCACGCCTACCCGCGGGCCGTACCACTGGTGGGGGGGAGAGAGGGGGGGGCGCTGCGCGGAGCCGCCTGGCGGAACCCACCTGACCCTCACCCCTCGGCGAGAATTCCCCCCCCCCCGTCTCACGTGGTCCGCTCCAGCTCCCGCGCCCGCCACTCGGATTTAAAGGGGCCGCGCCGCGTTACATGCGATGAGTTGGGGCCGGGCGCGCGTTCTCAGCGGGTGCCGGTGCCCCCATCCCCGCCGCCGAGCCACCCCGCGGGGCTCACCCCCCCCCCCCCATCCCGCACCGCTTTACTGCCCGCCCCCGCTCCCCATTCGCACGTGTAAACGGGACCCGGCGTCACTCCGGGTGGGGGCGGCTCGGGGGCTGAACCCGGCTTTGTTCCAGCGGCCGGGCACGGGGCGGGGGCGGGGGCGGGGGGACGGAGGGACAGAGGTTCCGGGGCAAAACCCAACAGCGACCGGACAGGGACAGAGAGTGGGGTGGGAGTAGAGTAGAGCAGGGTAGGATAGGGTAGGATAGGGCAGAATAGAGCAGGATATAAGATAATAGGATCGAGCAGAATAGACCAGGATAGGATAGGATAGGATAGGATAGGATAGGATAGGATAGGATAGAATAGAATAGAATAGAATAGAATAGAATAGAATAGAATAGAATAGAATAGAATAGAATAGAATAGAATAGAATAGAATAGAGCAGGGTATAAGATAACAGGATCGAGCAGAATAGACCAGACCAGGACAGAGTAGAGTAGAGTAGAGTAGGGTAGAGTAGAGTAGAGTGGGAACAAAGTAGGGTTGGATAGAATGGAATGGAATAGGATAGAATAGGATAGGAGAGAAAGAGAAGAGAAGAGAAGAGAAGAGAAGAGAAGAGAAGAGAAGAGAAGAGAAGAGAAGAGAAGAGAAGAGAAGAGAAGAGAAGAGAAGAGAAGAGAAGAGAAGAATAGCATAGGATAGGATAGGATAGGATAGGATAGGATAGGATAGGATAGGATAGGATAGGATAGGATAGGATAGGATAGGATAGGATAGAAGCAGACTAGATTAGGATAGGATAGAACAGAACGGGGTGGATGGGATCAGATCAGCAGGCCAGTCTTTCAGAGCAAACCACAGCCATGACGTGCAGATGCATCTATAATTTACAGATAGATTTATAATTATCTTGCAAACTGGGCACGCTACAGCAGAAGCCATGGGGCTGGGTGTGTTTATTTGCAGCTCCAGGCACCCGGTGAGCAGTCCCCACCCGTGTCCCGGTCCCCAGCCCCGAGGTTTGCCCATCCCAGGTGCCCCACGGCAGCGGTCGAATTTCAAAAGGATGTCAATTTGTACTACCGAGGAGGGAAGGGAATTAATTGTATTTGTATTGAAACCAGCTCAGGGAAGGGCAAAGCTTGGCGTATAGCAAACCCCCCGATCTCCAAACGTCTGTAAAACCCATACTCCAAAAATTGTCCAAAATCATTTGGCGTAGGAAATACGACGGGGACAGAGCCGCTCTGTGCGTGGATACGTGCGCTCGTTTGCAAATGCCACGATTATCTTCTCGCATGGCTTTCCAGAGATGATCATTTACCGTGCGACAGCGCACAAGGCTGACCTGGTCTGCTGTCTCTCCGAAGTAGAGAAAAGTCATTTACTGGCATCATGAAAACAGCCTAAAAATAGCCGGTTTCTATGGCTACTGGGGCTGGGAGACTCCTGAGGAACAAGTCTGGGTAGGTCCCTTCGTGATGAAATCCAGGCAGCGGGATGAAAGGGAAGGACAATAAAGGAGGGTGAATGCTTTGATCCTCTTCAGGCACCGCTGCGGAGAGAGTTCTGTGCCTTGCGTCTGCCTGCAGTGATCAATACAGGCTTATTAGGGGGGGAATTAGGCAAACTGGCTGGATCTAGCCCGATCCCAAGGCAAACACCTCCAAACGGGCAGCGCTTTGTTGAGCCAGGGCGTCCTCAGTGCCTGCTGCACGCCTGTCGGTGCCTCCTTCTGCAGGGTTTGGTTCTGGGGACGGGTCTGAGCTGCGCTGGGGAGAGGTCTGGGGGTGTTGGGGTCCCGTCCAAGCTCATCTCCTTACAATTAATATTTTTGTAGCCACCTCACATCACTGTACAGATCGGTTTGCTATAAAAATGCATTCAAGAACCCTGGTGTGGTGTCCCCGACCTGCACCCTGGCCTGGGTTGGGTTTTCTCCCTGCTTTTTCCCTGTCCCCACCAAAACCTTTAAGATCGTGGCAGAGGAGTTCAGGCTGCCACTTTTTCCTCGGCTCACCTCCTGCCAGGTGCACGTGCACCCTCCCAGCTCGCTGCCCAAACTTCTCTGCATCCGAACCAGCTGCTGGTGCTCAGTCCCTTACCCTGCTCCCGTCGTGCAAACACACATCTGTACTGAAGTGAGCCAATATTTACACTCGGAAGGGAGCCTGAGGCAATGCTCTGGTTATGTTGATCATTAAAACTGATTTTTCCCCACATTCCCGACTCCCAGTCCTTAGTTCATTGCAGATGATGCTATGGGCTCCATCCCCAGGGCTGGTGCGTGGTTGTCCCTGCCTGCTGATGGATTTCTCCCAGCCCTTTGGCACCGGAGGGGAAGCTCAGGGCGTGCTGGAAGGGGCCAAGCCGTGTCCCATCCGTCCCCAAAGCCCCAGGCACCGCGGGCAATGGGCAACCTGCCAGGGCAGCCCCCCTCCTGCACCCTGCCCCTGGATGCTTTCCCTGGTGTAATAGGATTAAGGAAGGATTATTGCTAGTGGGAATAAATGCATTTTTCAGGAGCCCCGCTCTCCTCTTCCTGAGGAGCGATGCTGGTGGAGGCTCCCTCCGTAAAGCCTGGGAAGCCGTGGCACGGATGAGGCTCGTGTCGTGCCAGGGGATTTGCAGAGAGCCCAATGGTGTGCAGGGTGTAACGGAGAGGACAATTTGCAGCCCTTGCATGTCTGCACCCCTCACCCCGAGGGCAGCCCCGAGCTGCTCAGCACCCGAGACAATTTGGCAAGGGCAGTGTCAGGCTCCCTGGGGGTCCCTGCGCCTCCCTTCCTCTCCGGAGGGTGGAGAAGCCTCGGAAAAACTCTTGGAAACCATTGGAGGGACAACTCCAGCTTGCAGCACATTGCCATCGGCGCTGGTAAGATTTAGCTATTATGGTCTCACTCATGTGGAGTCGCTTCTGGAGTGGAGAAGCGAAAGCCGGGTGGATGAGCCAAAGGCGGCGTGTCTGTCACTTGGGAGAGCAAGAGGAAATCCCGAACAAGAAGCAAAATCCCAGCGTCTGAAAATGCCCAGGGTTGTGCAAATGTGGGGGAGACAGAAAGAGACGGGGAGGGAGTGTTTTTTCTTTGACAAGAGCTGTCGAATTCCCAGCCTTCGCAATCTCAGGAGCATATGCTGCCCTGCCAAAATGCTGCCATTGGGAAGAGGAGGAGAAAAAAAAAAAAAGAAAAAGAAAAAAGGGAAAAAAAAAAACACAACAACTTTGCTTTTTGCCCACTTCAAATTTGTCAAGTGGAAGCTGACAGCAGCGAGGGGCGAGCAGCGGCGCAGGGCGCAGCTCTTGGCAGGTTCGCTGCAGAAAAGCGAGGGGCTGAGCCTGGTGGGAAACAGCGCGCGGCTGAAAGGACCTTCACCATAAAGCCCGAGGTCAAGTCATTATGATGGGGAGGGGGGGATCAAAAAGCACCACGAGCCGTTTATGAACACAATAGAGGTCAAGCCAGGAGCAAAGCATTTTGCTCGGAGCCACGGTGGAAAGCAGATTGTTGCTCTGAGAGCTCCATCCATCCAGGGAGGTGGAGAGCCTCTCCTTCAAAATAAATGCAGCTGGGGTGTTTTAGCATTCGTGCTGCACCTGGTTAATTCCTCGGGTCTCCGAATGCACACGGAATGGGTGTGGGTGAGCGGCTGCCTGTCCCCCATCTACATCCTGCATTTGTTCCATGCCCGTCTCAGGACCTTTTTGCTGGAAACGGGAGTGCTGGAGATGCAGGGACAGCCTGAGCAGGCGCAGAGCTCCCAGCTCGTCCCTTAGCACCCAGGGGACACCCCCAAGCCCTGACGCACCCCCCCGACACACACAAGGCTCCCTTGCAGGGCTGCTCTCGGTGCAAAGCCGAGCACCCAGGCCGACACAAGACCTCAGCACGGTTCTTGGCTGCAGATCTTTACCTGCCAGACCTTGCTGGGTCTGCAAGCAGAGGTTTAGCACCGAAGGTTACACCGTAAGGAACTGGGCCACCCCCCCCCCCCCCCAAACCCCACAGCAATATTTTAGCCTCTGCAAAACCTGGCAGAGAGAAGCTGCCCGAGATTTCTCCCAAAGCTCTGCTTCTGATGGGCACCCTGCTCACACCCTCATTAGTGGGGACCCTGCACATGTCCCCCCAGGAGCAGGGCACCTTCAGCCAAGCCAAAATGTGGGTGCATAGGCATTAATCTGAGAGGCTTCGGCTTCCCTCGGGGCCTTGGCAAAGCTGTTCCTCGTGCGCTGCCTAAGTAAAAGGCTGATGCAGCCTCAGAGGCCCCAGAGGAGACATTACAGCCTGCACTAACCGCGGCATTTTCCACCGATCCGTGCACGCCAGGCTGAAATCTGCTGAGCTCGATGGTGACAAATGACAGGGCCAGCCATCCCGGCTGGCCATTGCATGGCAGATACCCTGCACACCTCCTCTCCTGCCGAAACCAGGAGCTCAGCAAGGAAATCCCCAGCTGGGAACGCTGCCCTGGGGCTGCACCGCTGCGTCCCCCCAGCTCCACATCTCCTAGGCTGGAAGAGGGGAGATAAAAAGTGCCCCGAGCCCCCCAACCTTGGGGCTGGTGCATGGGGACCGCAGCCCCGACAGCGGGCACCCAGCAGGAAGGATTTAAAGCTCCTCGTGTTATCGGTGCTCCTGGCCGGCTTTTTGTGCTCAATCCTTTGGATAAGGAAAATAAAAGAATGGTCCTGTTGGCTGAGCCAACAGAGCTCCAAAGGGGAGCTGTCACTGGCAGCTACAGCTCTGTTTGTTAAGGGCAAATCTGCTCTGAGAGCACCGGGCGAGCCCTGGAAAGGTCAGGCTGGTTAATCACGGGGGGAGGATTTGCTCTGCAAGCCTGCTCGTCCCCCGCTGGGACCACGGGGGGCTCTGTGGGGGGGTCAGGATGCTCAAATCCATGCGCCCCCATGCCGGGGGCTTGCCCTCTCCGGATTTACCCTTTCCTATGGGCTGTCCCTCCTGGTTTTCGGCACGTCTTGGAAATGAGAGCACCGGGGCCACGGCAGCTGCCTGCTCCTGAAATGAGATCTCGAATTTTGGGTGCGTTTAGGGCCAGGGAGGCAGGCTGCAGCCTGTCCCGGCATCGCAGCACCAAGACCCCAGCAACATCCCCAAATCCGTGGGGGCTCCGACAGTCCTTGGGGGTGTCTGAGCAGGGACGTCTGTGAGACGCCTCCTGGAAGGCACAGCATGCAGGGAGCTCCTGTATGGCTTCAACTCTAGGTAGGAAGGACGCACAGACAGGGGAGAGGGGAGAAGGGGACCCTGGGGACCTTGGGGACAACAACAAAGCACAGGGTGAAGGTGGCAGGAGCAGGACCAGCCCTCGGGGCGAGCATCCCCTGCCTGGCAGCCGCAGGCATTGCTTTTAGCCCCTGGCTGGGGGGGTCTCCAGACAGAGAAGAGAAACACCAGCAGGAAGAGTTTAAGGGTTTCTGCTCTGCAGGAACAGGTTTGTGCTGGAAATGTCCCTGGAGCAAGACTCCAGTGCCTCGAGCTGGGGGCTGCTGGCCCTTTTGCCAACCAAGATCAATCCCCCACTGAGCCACATCGCTCAGGGTGGGTGTCACCACCGTGTCCCCTCCGCCCCGGTCCCACGGGAGCTGTGTCCAAGCCGGTTGGTGCGTTTGGTGTCCCCAAAATGCTTCGGTGTGCTGCAGCCGCGGGGCCAGGCACAGCCAAAGCGTGGAGAATGGCTTCTTGCAGTTCTGGGCATTTTTCTCGAGAGTTGCTTAAAAATAAATAAATAAATAAAAAATTAAAAGTACAGCTTGTTTTTAGGTTCTGCAGCAGCGAGACCGCTTACCACCCCGGGCCGGCCTCCCAACACTACGGCCCCAGGAGGGGCAAGGCCTGGCCCTGGCTGCTGAACCCCCCTTGGGGTCTGTCTGTGCGCCTTGGCAGCGGGCTCAGGGGGGAATCCTCTGCCCCATCGGGACCCAGGCGGCATCCAACAGCGGCTGTTGGGGTGCTGAGGGCTCGGGGGGGTCCGTGCAGGATGGGTGCAGCACCCAGGTAATGTCCACAACTCCTCCTTGTGCCTCTGGGTGCGGCCATTCCTCTGCTTCGGCCCTCTCCTGGCCGGGCAGGTCTGTGGGGAGAGAAAAGGAGCCGGGCTGCAGGCAAAGGGTGTTGGAGAAGATGATTTCTCTCCCTCTGGCCACCCTGAGGAGCAAAGCCACCCGTGCTGAGCATCTCCTCAGGCACAGGCCCCAGCCCCCCGCCAGCCCCCTGCCCCTTCCCACCTGCGGTCCCTGGTGAGGAGAGAGGAGAGGGGGCACCAAATGTGTCCCCCCCAGCAGCTCCAGTGTCCCGAGGCCCGTCTGCTCCTCACACTGCCGTCTCCTGCTCCGCGCTGGACTCCTCCTTCTTCCTCTTCATCTTGCAGAAGCCATGGAGCCCGCAGAAGCAGGCGAAGGTGAACTGGGGCATCCCCCGGAGCAGGAGAGGTGTGGGGACACCCCAGGAGACCTGGATGGGGACAGGGAGAGGTGGAGAGATCAGGGCAGCTCCTGCAGGTGCCCTGCAGGGGATGCACAAATGGGACAGATCCCCCAAATCACCCGGCTGGAACCAGGCTCGAGCCAACCCCAGCCCCTCTCCGCTCTAGGGGACAATGGGGACAGACGTGGGGACAGCTTGTGGGGCCCGAAGGGGATTTGTGGGCCCCGGGGGCTCAGCTGAGAGCAGCGTCCGCTGGCGTTGTGTCCATTTCCAAAAGGATAAAATAATGCCCCAAAGCACAGCCCGCATTACGGCCCAGCAGCTGCAGAATGTAATTATGCAAACGAAAGGCTGCTTTTTTAAAATAAACAACAGATACTGGCAGAAATACCATCTGAAAGCGAAACCTTCGTTTTCTCCCCGTTTTAAATGGTAGCGTGGTGTGCAGGTTACCAGCCCTAATTTTGCCAGCAAGCTGTGCCCAGCACCAGTGGGAAACATCCTCACCACATCGCCCTCCAGCCCCATGGGAGCACAGAGACCCCAGCACCCACAGCATCACCAGCACGTGGGCTCTCTGCAGAGCCCTCATTCAGCGTTTATTCCCCAGCAGCACCGAGAGGGAATAGCTCAGGGCCTCAGTTTACCTGCCTGTGAAATGGGCACAGTGGGCAGCGCTCAGGCTATCGAAGCACCAGGTGGAAATCTGGTGCGTGAGACCCAGAGAGCCACAGACACTGAGGGCAGCGAGCAGAGAGAAA
Organism: Anas platyrhynchos; assembly: GCF_047663525.1. Lineage (NCBI taxonomy): Eukaryota > Metazoa > Chordata > Aves > Anseriformes > Anatidae > Anas > Anas platyrhynchos. The sequence continues at coordinate 5,018,166 of NC_092613.1, read as the reverse complement.
CCCCGGACAGCGGGGAGGGGGGCACTGTGCAGCCCCCCAACCCCACCGCCCTCACCCTAACCTCCCTGCAGCCCTTCCCTTCGTGCAGGGGGGATGTCTGCCGCCTCCCTGCCTTCCCCCCTCCGAGGGGCCCAGCTGCAGCACAAAGCCAAGGGCAGCAGCGAGAGGTTTCATTCTCTGCCCCCCTCCCCAGCCATCTGGGTACCTGCCCAGCAGCTCCCAAATTAAATCAGGCTACCTCTGGAGCTCACAAATCACGACAACAGGCTCTTTAATGAGTCTCCCGTTCTGAATGGCTTCCCAGCGTAGCGGCAGGTCCCCGCGCCTCTCTTTGTGCTCTTGCTTTTTGTTGGGAGCCTGAGAATGGGATTTGGGAGGGAGCGGCTGGGGCAGAGGGGCTGCGCGGGGCTGCTGCGCCCTCCTGGCTCCGCAGAGCTCCAGTGGGAGCAGAGCAAAACCCCTCTGCCTGCAGGGAGGGGGAAGCCTCAGGGACCAGTCCCTGGGTGGGCACAGTGTCTGGATCCGGCGCTGCACACCCCCAGGCTTATGCAGAGCTCCCCACCACAGCATCCCACCCTGCCCAGCACTTTATTCATCGGGGGAAAACGCCTGTGGCAGACCCCCCAAGAAGGCTGGGCTGAGCCATACCCGCTCCCCCCATGCCCGTCCCTGCGGCCCCGTGCCCCCCACATCTCCCCGTGCCCTCCACGTCTCCCCGTGCCCATCCGTCCCCATGCTGCAGACACAAAAAAAAAAAAAAAAAAAAAAAAAAAAAAACACCAAAATCCTGGGCGGTCGGGCTGGCAGGACCCCCGTGTCCAGTAGGGAGCTATTGATATATTTAGAGGAGCTTGTAACGGCGAGGCTTTTCAGGCTGACCCTCTGCCTCCCATTCAGGCAGCGGACAATGATGAATGAGCCCCGGAGAATAGAGGCAGCCCAGCTGAGGCTGGCGCTCCTGTTCTTCTTGAAAAGGTAGAAAAAGGATCCTGAAGGAGCAAGGAATAATTAAAAAATAAATGAACTGGCTTGGGCAGCGATGACAGAAGCCCTGCTTGATTTGCAAGGGCTGGGCATGCTTCACAGACCCATGCTGCCCTTTCTATTCAAGGGAGAAGATCCTTTGGATAAAACTCGGCTGCAGCAGGGAAAATGCGAGGAACATTAAAAATGTAAAGCTAGAGAATTCTCTTTAGTCAACTGCATAACCCCAGGCCATGTTTGTCACTGTCACAGTGATGAATTGGGAGCTGTCTGGAATCAGCATGCTCACTTTAATAATGTCACTTTCCCTGGACCCTAAAAAATGTCTTTCCGAACCAGCTGGACAGAGCCAATTCCTTAGCCCGGCAATTACCCGTTTCCCTGGGTTCTGCCTCGCATCCAGGCAACTCTCAGCAGCGCAGGCGAGGTGGGAAATCTTCCCTCCCTCTCGCCCAGCCCCAATTCCTCCCCTCGAGAGCCCGACACGCTGCCCTGGGCTGAGCACATCGTGGTGGGGACGGGCTCAGGGTGGTGGCTGCTGGGTGGCCCCGGTGGCCACGGGCACGGGGAAGGCATGCACAGGATCAGGAGCCCATGTTTTGGCTGATTTTCTTACTTTCCTCTGCCCCAGCTTCGCTTTTTTTTCTTTTTTTTTTTTTTTTTTTTTCCCTCCTGAGAAATGCAGTCAAATTAACTTTTAGCTACTTGGTTGGAAAAAAAACAACAAAAACATTAAGTTTTGCATTTTAAGCCCTGAATTTCAAAGCTGCCTTTTGCCGCCAGCATGTCGTTTTTTTCCTGGGAAATGGGATCATTTGCAATGGAAATCGGCCCCTTTTCTTTTTTTCGCAGGAACTGAATGCAATTAAACCGTTTGTAACGAAACGTAGAAAAGTTCCCAGAAATTTTATTCCCTTTGCCTTTCATGACAGCCAGTCTGTCCACCTCTACAGCCAAGAAATGACGGAGGGTTGGGGGGGGAATCTCCAGCCTGGACTTCTAAAAGCTGCCGTGCAGATGCTCAGAGGAGTACCCCGGGGTGGCAGAGCCATGCTCCAGGAGCATCCATCCCTTCGAGGCACCGCAGCACCACGCAGGGCAGCTGCTCCCTGCGCCCCTTTCCTGAGCATGGGAGCCCTCCCCACGCGGCACCCATCACACGAAGGGACTCAAACCCTTCCTGACCCTCGCAGCCGCAGGATTTGCCCAATTTGTCTGTATTTCAGCTGAGCTTTCCAAGCCATTATTTCCTAGGGCTGCTTTTTTTATTTTTGCTTTTTTTTTTTTTTTCTCTCTGCAAACCTCGAACGTAGCGCTGCTTACAGCCAAACCTAAGACAAAGCCAACTTCAAAGCAGCGTCTGTAACGAGCAGCAGTGCATTAAAAAACCAGCAACAGAGGAGACGAGGAGACCGGGCTAAAGCTAACCTGAAAAGAAGCACCATCCCTTTAAGGAGAGATAATGAACGGAGAGGCTGTTGCTTGGCATGTTTGCAGAGAATCGCTAATTAAAACATCGCTTCTGTAAAGTATGCTGATCCCATTGATTCTTCCCCCCACACAGTTAATTTGCTGCTAGGAAGGCAAAGTCGCAAGGGTCCTCATTATAAAAATTTCACTGGCTGCAGCTAATGGTTGTAATTAATAGGTGCAATAAATTTCAAATGGGCAGCCAGGGTGTTCATTAGCTGTGGGCTGACTCAGCACCGGTGGCCTCACCAGTTACTAAATAACCCATTTCCAAGCAGCCGGGAGGAGGAAGGTGCTCGGTGGCACCACCGGCACATCCATAATTCCCCACCAAGAGCAGAGCTGAATAAATAATTCCCAGCAAGTCACAGATTTATCTCGTTTTGTCTCGTTCCTGAATCGTCCAGGCAAAGCTCCCCGAGCTCTGCGCCAGCTAACTGGGGGCAGGTTTTCTCAACAGCCGTGCGGGAGCAGCCAAGTGACCTGAATTTTGTGTGGGATCAGCACTCGAGGAAATGAGCTCTGAAAACCCGAGTCCTGCAGGAGGACGGGCACACCTCCTCCCTCCCAGCTGCACTTTGCTTTCAGTTATTTACCCCGCAATTTCCAGCGCTGCGAGGAGAAGAGTGCCGGGGTGCCAGCACATCCCGACACCCCCATGGAGATACACCAGCGCTTGCTTCTCCATCTGTGTTTCTACCCCAAAAAAGCCACTTTTTGGGACTCCTGCTTTGGAGCATGTGTTGGATGGTGATGCAAGGAGCGGATGAATGCCTGGTGACAATACCCCAAGCCCCGATGCATGACGCCCAGACCCGTGCGTGCCCACTCCGACAGCAGCCTGCATGGATGTGCCATGGCTCTGCCCACCAGAGATGTGGGCTGTGGCGTGTTCAGGAGTGTCCTTGTCCCGTTCCTGGCAGCCTGCACCAAGGCTGGGCTTCAAACCCGCCCCCGTCCCCGCTGAGCATCCCCCTCTGCTCCCTTGTGATCCCCGGTGCCCAGCCCCATGTGTGCTGGGGGCGGCCAGCGAGGTGCTGGCATCCCACGGAGCCCCATCAGGGCTGGGAGCTGTCACAGCTCTGATTAAAAAAAAATAAAAATAAAACAGCAACAGCTTTTCACTTCGTTATCACCTGTCTGTAATTAAAACGTTCATAATTGGCACTCTTTCCCCTGGTTATCTCTCGGGACTGGCATCCTCGGGGCTGGGTGACACAGCAAGAAGCCGCGGCGGCTTTCCCCGCGCAGCGTTACGCAATGAGCTGGGCACGAGCCGGGTGGCTCCCATGTGCCCAGAGCCAAAATTACGGCTGGTGCCACGCTGGGGGCGAGGAGGGACGGCCGGGGCCGAGGTTGCAGCACAGGGCTGTGTGTCGAGGCACGCGGCTGTGATTTTTCCTCCCTGCAGGGCAGCGCAGAACAAGCCCCGACCTCACCCGCTGCCAGCTTGGGGGTACGGCAGCTCCACGCCCAGAGGAAGCCGAGGACGGTGGATGTCTGTCTCCTAAATGGCAGTTATTATCTGTAATTAGTGACTTGTCCTGCTCCCGGGAGCTCAGGAAGGCGCAGGAGGGCTCTGGCTGGGCACAGGAGCTGGAGCTGCCCGGGAGCACCCCTGCATCTGCTCGTCCAGCTCTCTCCTCTGGACCTGGGATGGGATTTTGGTCCCTGCCTTTGTGAGAACAGGTGTGTGCTGAAGTTCTCTAAGACACTTTGAAAACGCCAACCCGGCCTCCTGTTCTGTTCCAAGCTGTGAATGTTTTATAACACAAGAGCAGAGGGGTTTTGCTTTGCTGCCTCATACTCTCTGGGGTTTGTCTTTGCAGGCTTCCCCCGGGCAAAAGGAGGCTCTGAGCAGGGATTTTCACAGACCCAAATAGGAGCACTGAGAACCCAAATGGGGCGAGCAGCTGCCAGCAGCCCTGGTCCCCGTGTTGTGCCCTGGGACGTGGGTAGCTGAGGCTGTGGGGATGGAAAAGTGCCGGGAGCTGCCCAAGGGAGCTGGGCACAGCCGAGCCCAGAGCTCACCTGATGCTGGCAGCATCTCCTCTCCACGATGGACCCTGTCCAGGGGTCCCTGCCAAGGCCTTTTGCACAGCAGAGTTTGCACAGAAACGCTTGTCCCATGCACGCCTCCCCCCCTCGCCTCTTGTAAGCCCGGTCAGATGTCCCTCTGAGGATCAAACAGATGGAAAAGCAGGAGCCAAATCGTGCTGCTTAAGCCTTTGTGCGCTGCCAGGGAGAGCTGGATCTGCCCAGACAAGGGCGAGAAAGAAAGAGACCTGGCAGAAAGTCACCGGCCCCGGCTGCTGACCACCAGGCGCCGTGAGAAACGTGCCCACAGCTGCTTCCCACCCAGGCTGCCCTCGGATCCAGCCCTCACCAAACACCGGCGCGGTACAGAGCTGCTCGTGCTCCCTGCATTTCTTTCCTTCTTAACACCTGCCTTGCTAAAAGAAAAATCAATAGCATAAAGGGTAGTGAGAGCAGGTCTCGGGGGCAGCGTTTCCAGCTGGCGCTCCGCAGACAGGCTGCCAATAATCCCGTTTTGAGCGGCTTTGCGCAACAGCCACCAAAATATTAATGGGAGCCGCGGCTGCTCCAAGGCAGGCTCAGGTTCTTCCCTGGCTCCTCGACAGCTGGAAGCAGCCGAAGCTTAACCTAAACCCAACACCAGCAGCCCCGATTGTGGAGTGCGGGCTCCATACCCACGAAACGAAGCCTCCAGCGTAGGGACCATGGCACCTGCGAAGGCGCCAGCACTGCCTGGAAAGGATTTTCTCATCACTTTCCCAGCACAACATTTTGGGTTGGTGGCGAAAGGGGACCTTCCGTGGGGTTTTGGTTCATTTGCAGTATTCTCCTCTTCTTGCCAATTAATTATCGGAGCGACGCCCTCACCCCTGTCTTCCCAGCCTGGACTCGCACCAGGGCCAAGCCAAGCGTGGCCGACGCAGGATCTGGCCCTGCTTGGCATGAATGGCTCGGGGCAGCCATTGTGATTGGTGAATTTTCTGAATGAGCAAATCCTCATTAAAAAATAATTAAAACAGCCTGGTGAGATTGGCTTAATTCCTTTCATTTTGACTGATGGTGTTTAGTTTTGATGATTTATGTGCCACAGCCTTGCCAGCTCTCATGCTTTCATTGTTGAAACTCATGGGATTTCATGATTTTCTTCCTTCCACACCTCCTTGAGTCATGGGATTACAGCTGAATCTCAGCTTTCATTTTTTTCAATGACTATTATTTTTAAAGATGCATTCCAGGCTGGTGAACTAAACTTGAAAGCCTGACACCTAATGACTCAAAGCTCAGGAAGTGAGAGAAAAAAAAAAAAAAAGAAAAAGAAAAAAAAAAAAGAACAAAAATCCCTGGCTTCCTGTGCGGTGAGGTGCTTTGTGACCCCCTGCCGTCGCTCGGGTGCTGCTGGAGGTGGTGGGGTCGGTGGTACATCGCCCTCCTCTCCCACCCCATCCAGCACCCATCCTGCATGGCTCCACCGCGTGCTGTGCTCGGAGGTGCTGCCCATGTGGATTTGGAAAGTGCAAATTGAAAAATTTACCAAGTTCTGCCTTTTTCTCATGCTCCCTGTCGCCCTTTCCCTTCTGATATCCTGGGGGGCGACGGGGACGGATCCTGCATGGCACAAACCAGGCTCTCTGTGACCCCCTGGCTCTGCAGCATCCCCGCACCAGGGCAGGGCGTGCTGGGAGGATGGGGTGGAGATGTGGGGGCTTTTCTCAGCCACCCGCCATCCCCCCTGGTGAGGGACAGCAGACAAAAGCAGAAAATGGGCTTCTGCCATCACCTGGCGGCCGTGCCCGCGCCGCTTCCCCGGGCGCCCCTTTGGAAATGCCCCTGGGGTCCCCGCCTGCCACTTTTGTTCTGGGGGGCTGCAGGTGGGGACGCTTTGAACCGCGTGAGAAAAGCTTGCTGCAAAGAAAGGCTGCTCCCTCCGCAGCGCCGCGGAGCGCCCTTTCAGCCCCCTGAATGGGGACGACGGCGCCTGAAAGGCCGTGCCCCCCGCCATCCCCGGCCCCTTTGTCTGCCCCTCCGCTCGCCGCCCCCTGCCCCATCCGTCTTGCTAAACCTCTAAGGCCCCGCAAGGCTTCAATGCCCCCTTTCACTCGTTATTTGTTACCAAATAAATATGGGTGATTAAAAAGGGATCAGGAGTCCGTGTGGTTTGCAGAGGTGCCTGGAAGGTGGAGTCCCTCCCCTGTGTAGCCCATGGCTTTTCGCCCTACATGAGTTAGGAAAAGCAATCACATAGGAATAAAAAGCCATAGACCACAGCAGAGGGCTTACCGAGGATAAGCCAGCAGTCTTTGGGGAAAGAAAAGGAAAAAGGGAAAGGGGGGGGGGAACAAAGCAACCCCCCTGTCTAAGCTGTCACCAAGAACCTGCTCCCCCTGCGCTGACCTATAAATCCAAGGAAACCCGTCCAGCCCCCACGGCCTCTGCCAGGTCACCTCTTGGCATCGCTCCGGCCACTGCGGCGTCATCCCCAGGGTCCCTGCAGGACAGCCATGGCCACCCCTGCCAGCTCTGTCCCCCAGGCAGGGACCTGTGGGTTCAGGAGCCTTTTTTGCTCCTTACCCTGAGTTAACCATGCTTGCAGGGCCAGCAGCCCCTTGCAGCAGAGGTGCTTAAAGGACAGCGTGCCCAAGGAGCAGAAAATTAAAAGGTTTATTTTCCCTTTGCCAGTGTCCTGGCTGAAGCTACTCCTTATCTCCTTTCTAAGTGCCATGTGTTCCCCGTCACATCACTCTGTGCTGCTTTTCAGGATCCCAACGAACCCGATAATGCTTGAGTTGGAAGCCAGGCAGCGCTCTGGCTGCAAAGGGTGCAGCAGAGGCGCACACCTGCAGAGCAGGCACCCCTTCTGCAGGGTACCGCAGGTAAATCCCCTTTGTCAGCAAAGGGGGAAGGAGCTGGGATCAGGGTGCTGCTGCGCCCTGTCCTGTAGCTGTTTGGGAAATGGGACCCTGAGGGCTTTGCCACCATCACTCAGCAGCAGAATGGGGAACAAGAGCTGGCCCTGGCTCACCTGGCAGCGTCACGGGCGGATGCGCCGTGCGCGGGGAGCCGAACAGACCTGCCTTTGTCAGGGGAGACAAAGGGCTAAAGAGAGCTCTGGCTGCAGAGCTGCCTGCCGGGGGGGGGCCCTTCCCTGCTGCCTTTTGGGGGAACCTCCATCGCTCCCCCACCTACCCCGAGGCAGCCACCGGAGAGGTTTCTCAGGACAAGGTGCCACATTTCACGGCGAGCAGCTGCTCCGGGCAGCTCTGCCAAGAGCCCGACACACACCTACTTGACCTTATTCTTTCACAAAGCCTCTGCATCTCCCTGCACCTGGGGGAGCTCCTCTGGTGGCCCCCAAACTGCCAGCTTGTGCCTGGAAAGATGCTGGCTCCTGCCTTCGTTCTCTTCCCCTGCCCGGCCTTGGGCTTGCTCAGCAACAGCGGCTGTGAATTGCCAGGAGCTGGTGAGGTCAGCTCTGCTGCTGAGCCCAGGAAAGTCCCTTTCTTGTTGCCTTAGCAAGAATCCTGGGGACACTGAATGTTTCTAAAACTATGCAGCCACCAGGTTTGGAAGGGGGAAGCATTCCGCACCCTGCAGCTTGGGAGAGCAGCGACCAGGACTTTGACCTGCAAGCCAAACTTGTGAAGCGCAGGGTGGCTCTGAAGTGCCATTTCCCAAGACATTTTCTCCTTGAACTCCCGCGTGTGAGTGGCAAGAAGAAAAGGCCACAGTGTGCCACACTCTGTGACGCAGCCACCCTTGTGTCCCAGCCCCTTGCCCTGGATGTACCCGTGGGCAGAGTGGCCCTGAGCCCTGCAGGATCAGCCATGGCTCAGCACCAGCACCGAGCCCTGGGTGCAGGCACTGAAGACCCCGGTGCGCACCCATGGGTGCCAGGTGCCCTGTGCCCTTCTCTGTTCCCCAGCTCCGTCTTCAATTTCCCAGAGCCTCATGCACCACGGGGTCGAGGCATAATGGTCAAGCCACACTTGCTGCCTCTTTGGGGCACCCAAGACCTTCCCGAGGAGGCTGCACCCACCTGTGGGCAGCTCCAGCACCACGCAGCTCTCCCCTTGGAGGTCCACCAGCCCCACACCGTGCCACAGGGACCCCGAGGAGCCGGGCAGCCCTTGGGCACTGCAAGCACCTGCCCACACCTCCCCGAGGACGCCCCGCAGCCGCCGGCCGAGCGCGGCTGACCTCACCTTTGGCAGCACGGCATCCTCTCCACGGGAAGGGCACCACGCCAGCACCACGGGCTTTGGGATGGAGCCGCCACGGCATTGCCCGCTCCGTCCTCTCCTTCCTGCATCGCCCTGGTCCCCCCCAGCAAGACCTGGGCGCCAAAGCGATGCTCCCTGCTTGGGGGTGCCCAGCACCCCTGGCACCTCCAAGCTCCGGGGGCTCGTCCCTGCAGCCCCGAGCCCTCCCTTGCTCCCGCTGCTGTCCCCAGCGCCCCGTCCCCGCATCCCCGCCGAGCCTCGCCGCGCGGTTGCATACTTGAAATGGTTGTGCACCGAGGGGCCGGGAGCGGGGGGGCGGGGGTCAGGTATTTCTCCATCCCCGGCTCCGGAGAGCCAGTAACAAAGGCGCTATTGAACTGCAGCCTCTCTGGTCTGTGAAGCAGAAACCTCTTGTATCTACTTCAGTGCCTTTGATCTAACTCCCCCAGTGGGATGGATATTACTCATGTCCTGCTGCTCGGGTACTGCTGCCAGAGCGGGACGGGGGGGACGAGCCTCCCCCGCTCCTCGCCCTGCACTGGGAAGCATCCAGGGGCACCCAGCCATGGCTCTACCTCCCTGTGGCCCCTCTTTCTGCCCCCCTTTGCCCCCCAAAACTCGCCGCTCTCCCAGCGCGCCGGCCGGGCGCACGGAGGCGGCAGGAGCAGCGCTCTGCGCCTTGCATTCCTCTCCTGTAATTAAAGCCGGTGTGCTGGGTGGAGGGGGGAATTTCCCAAAGGGTTTTGCTGGCGTCTGGACAAGGGTCAGACAATGAGAACATTTGACAGGGTGCCCAAATCCGCCGTATCTTGGAGACGCTCAAAGCCTCCCCCGTGCTGTTTGTCCCAGGCGCTGGCTGGCCGGAGGTGGGGGCCGTTTGGGCAGGTTGGGCGCTGGGCAGGGGGGCAGCGGCTCGGGGGCTCTCCCTAGGCCCCCCCAGCCTTCATCCCAGCCAGGCTGCCTCAAAAACACGGGCCCCAGCTGCTGGCACCTGCAAAGAGTGAGCACTACTGCATTGCTCTGAAGCCGTGTCCCTCCTGGGATCCCCCAGAAAATCCTGGGTAAAGGCACCAAACACACCTCAGGGACGCACGGTGCTTAGGGTGATGCTTTAAAATGCATTTTGCTGCCTTCAGCCAGCTACCTGCCTCACTCCCTGCTGAGCCAGGGGCACTCTGAGCTTAGCCTGGTTCCACCAGTCCTGGGGGGCACCGGGATGCTGCCACAACCTGGCTGGAAATCGTCCCGGCAGCCCAGAGGCACCGGCATGCTTCTGGAAATCCTTTTTCCCTGCCTTCCCAGCCACTTTGCAGCAAACCTGGTGCCCGGCAGCTCCCGGCAGCACGCAGAGAGCCGCGTGTCAGCGGCACCTCCGGAGCTGTCAGGCCCCTGGGGTGCCCACACAGCAGTACCCAAAGTGGGAATTACAGCACAAGAGCAACGCCTCCCAGGAGCCAAGGGCTTTCAGTGCCGCTTCGCCTCCCCCTGGGGCTCATCCCCCCGTCCCCAGCTCCCTGCTCCACGTCCCAGGAGCGGGGAGAGCGGAGACACGCAGAGTCTCGCCGGAGCTGCCTCATCCCCACTGCAAGGGGGAGAAAAACCAAACCACACTGCTGAAAACGGGGAAGGAGGGGATGGACGGACAGATGGCCGGATGGACGGGCATCCAACACAGACCAGCCACGCCAGGCTCACCGAGGGGATTTTGTTTTCCTCGGTGGTCCGCAGCGGTGGCATCCCTACGAGGTGCCATCAGCCTTTCCTTTAGGGGATCCCCTGAAGCCCCCTGCTCAGCCCTTCACCCCCCAGCCCCTCGCTGGCTCCTGCCTCAGGACAGGGTGTGCGGGCCCGAGCTCCTGGGTAGTTTTTAACCATTAACTTTATAACTTGGGGAGCAGTTGATGTCAGCGTTGGGCAACGATCCATTTCCAAGCTGTCTTGACAACTGGCTCCAGCGCAGCAAGATTAGATCTGCTAATCATATTTATAAGGCGCCCAGGATCATGAATTGGGCATTCGGAGAATATTTGTCATTGTAACAATGTCATTTCCAAGCCTTCAGCGTGCATTTCCATGTCCTCCAAGCCGTTCGGGTTGGACTTTTTGGCTTTATGGGCACATCTGCTTGGGGAAGAGGCGGCTGGAACGCGCTTGTTGTGTCAGTGCTGGGCACAGCCGAGGTGCACGCTGTCTGCCACCTGTATGTCCCACGGATGGGGTGATATCGGGGCTATTTATGGGTTATAATCAGCTTCCTCGTCACCTGAGTTCCCACCGATAGCTGCTTTAACAAAACACACAGAGGCAAAATCTTTTAACCCCCCAGCTGCCTGGCTCCTGCAGGTAGTAGAAAGGAAGGGCAGGTGAGCTGAGCGCCCCCGGGTCACGCACAGCACCCTTAGCGGTGAGCTCAGCAAGCAGCCACGTTTTTTTTTTTCCCCATCACCCCCAAAGCAGGTGGCTGGTGAGGAGACCACGCTGTGTGCAGCACCCGTACCGAGATGTGCTCGATGCATCCGTGCTTGATGCAGCGCTGCGAGCGCTGCAGTGTGGCGTTAGCGAGAGCCCAGCAAAGCCCAGGCTCCTTTCTCAGGATGGTCACAAAATATAAAGCAAACAACAAACACAGACACAAAAAAAGCCAAAATAGTCCTAATTTTGCAGGTGTATGTGCAATCGCACTCTCCTTCCAAAATACAGAAAGCAACACAAAACTGTCCAGCTTTCTTTTAAGGAGAGGAATATCTGCCCCTCCTCGCTGCCCAGGCAGCCCATGGGATCGGTTTTCCTTTTCCAGTGGGTCCAGGGCCTGTTTTTCCCTACCTCAGGGAATTATGCAGCAAAAATGGGGCTGGAGAGATGCTGCGAGGCTCTCTGGAGAGGCTGCCCCAGCACAGCACAGCACAGCACCAGGCTCCTGGATAGGCTGCTCCAGGGGTGCCTGAGGTGGCTTTGAGGAGCAGAAATGTTCTCGCAGGAACATGCAGCTCTGAGCCAGGAGGAACGTTTTGCAAATCCAGTGAGTTTGTACACATTGGCTCCCAGGTACAAAGCCAGCTCTGCGAAGTCGCAGGCTCACCTTCCCCCTCTCCGTTTGGAACAGCGTGCCGCTTCCAGCTCTCCCGTGCTCTGACCCAAAACCACACATTTCAGGTGATCGGAAACATAATGAAAGTTTTTTCCTCGAGGTGAAACAAAACGCCCTCTAACCTGCAGATGATTTTGTTCCCCAGAGTGCTAAAAAAGCTTCAGGATACCTTCATGTTGGCTTGACTCCTTGGTGCTCCTGTGCTCTGCAAACCATCAAACGGGTCCTCAGCAGAGCAGCCAAGCAGCCCTGGGAGGGCCACATCCAGCCCTGGGACCCCGAGGCCACTGCTTGGTGTGTCCTTGGTCCCTATGAGCCCTGCCGACCCCTGAGCCCCCTTTTTCAGCCCAACGCACACAGCGTGGCTGCTTTCTCTGGCTTCTTTTCCAAAATGAAGGGACGAGAGAGGCAGGGAGGGAAGGGACAAGATAATGACCGGGATCTGCTCCTGCAAACCAACCACCAATTTGCCACGCAGCCCATTAAGAGAGGGCAAACGCGACTTGGGGACCCAGGTAACCCAGATCCTTCCCGGCCTTTTAGCACATTCCTGGTCACGGCTGCCTCAGCTCCCGCGGCCCCAGCTGTAATTAAGTCTGGGCTGCGAGGCAGGAGACGCTGCAGCAGCCGGGGGGGAATTTGTCTGGGTTTGGAGGAGGAGCACACGGGACTGATGAGAAATGCTCTTTCTAAGGCAGGGGACGGGAGGGCGGCTGCAGCCTGTGAAGCCAGGCTGAGCTCAGCCCCAGCTCGAGCCCCCTGGGCAGGATGCGGCCGTCGGCACCCAGCCAAACCTCTCCCCACAGCCTGCTCCCACCCAGACCCCTTCTCCTCGCTGCCATGGGGGATTTGCAGTGGCACGAGTGAGAGAAGCTGGAGCATCCCCGTGGGGTGCTGCTCCCCATCACCAGCTGGAGGCAACGGGCAGGAGCTGGGGTGATTCGGACCCAAATGGGACGGGACGATGATGTGCCCACGTGGGAGCCACCGCCGTGCGCATGTAGGTGCATGTGCGAGGCAGAAGGGTGGCCGAGCCTCACTCAGCTCTTTGTGCCCTCCCAGGATCTGGAGGACCATGGCCAGGCACCACGAGGCTTGGGCTCACTTTGAGCCCCCCCGGGGGCTCCTCGCACCAGGGGAAGATGCTCAGAGGCGTTCCCCTTGATGGAGGTTTTGGGCACGTCCCCAGCACGCACCTCGCTCCTCGGCGGTGACCTTCCCGGCCTTCCCACCACGTGAAAAATTCAGCAGTGTCAGATCGAAGGTGATGCAGACGGGAGATATTTGTGTTTCGTCTGCCGTTGTTTGCCGTTACCAGCGATTTGTCATGTTCTGCTGACAACCCACCAGGGACCCGTGACATAACGTGACACCTATTAGCATGAGGACAAATCCTGATGGAGAAAGCGCCTCTCCTCCACCTTGGGAACCTCTCCTCCCCTGCTCACCCCCGTGGACACAGCACCAGGGTCCCGGGTGACAAGGAACAGCCACAGCCAGGGGGAGATGAACCACAGGGGCAGACCCACAAGCACAACGTGAAGGTGCCCCGAGCTCACACCAAACCCGTTATCCCCTTCCAGAGCCATCCCAGCCCCACTCCCACGAGCCCTGGCCATCTGCAGACACCAGGAGGGGACATCACCGGGTCCCCTGGGGCACCCCAGCACATCAGCTCGGGGTGGCTCGGGGGCTCTGCCGCCCTCCCCTCCCCATCCTTGCCAGTGCTGGTGCTTGCAGCAGAGAAAAATTGTTATCCTCTGTAATGGGCTATCGCAGCCCAGGCAGGCGAGCACACAAACACACACACGAACACACACACACATGCACACACGTACACACAGCCTCTGCAGCACCCGGGCTCTGCCCAAGCCACGGGGCACCGCTCGCTTTCTCCAGACCGTGCCCACCCTCAGGACCCCGCCGCCGTCCCTTTGCTTCCCGCAGCCAGGCACGTACGAAAGAGCAGAGCCGGAATCAAAAGGCACCGAAATCGAGGCGATGCCCATCTCGCTGTAATTAATCCCCTTTCCCCTCGCTGACATCACTGCTGCCTTCAGGTTACCGCACGCACCGCTTCCCTTATCTTTCCTCGGGATTACCTCATCGCAGAGCCCAGCGCTCTCCGCCCTGCCGAATGCCAGCAGTGCCGTTTGAACTGCGGGTTCCCAGCCGGAGGAAGGATTTCAGGATTTCTCCGGTGCCGTTTCCTCAGAGCACTGATCTCTTCCTAGCGCACTGACACCTGGCTCTTTTTTTTTTTTTTTCTTTTTTTTATTTTTTCTTACGGGACTCGATGCTATTCGGCAAGGCACAAGCTCTGACAAATCTGCTCCTCGCTCTCCAGTTCACGCTCGGGAGAAAGAAAAACACTCCGCTGCCCCGGGCACGCTTCATCATTCTCCTTGCCTGCAAGCAGGGGCCGGTGCACGGCTTTTACACGCGGTGCAAACAGTGCAAAAGTCCTTGTGTGCACGCAGGCACAGTGCTCCCCCCCCACAAACATGAGTGAGAGACAAAAAACTTCTCACGTATGTTCAGCGACGTGTGTTCGTGAGCAGGAACACTCCTACAAGTGCACACCTCGGGCTGGCAGGCACCAGCTGAAGAGTTGCTGTGCGATCCAGCTGAGCACCTCGCCGTGCCGCATGCCAATCGCGGCGGTGTCAGCAACGTGAAAGCACACACACACACACACAGCCACACAAACAGTCACACACGGCTGAATTATGACTAACTGGTGATTATTCCTGCCTGAAACAAAGAGAATTTACACACACATATATTTTTTTTTTCAGCTAATCACATCTACAGCCACAAGAACACAACTGCTGCAAGCAAATGCCACGGATTAGCCCCGAAACGCCGCGAATCGCTGCACGGAGCTACATCCCCACGCACACCCAGGAACACATTTTTCAATATACACCGTAACCAGGAATTTCTCTGGGCTGCTCGTGCCCGGGCACTGTGCAGGCAGTGCACACACACCCGCTGCTGACTGCAGGTGGCCGGGTGCTCGCTGCCCGCCGCACACCGGGCACGCAGCGTGGGCTCGCTCTGATTCAGCGTCTCTCCCACTCACACACACAACTCCACTACGCGAGGCTCGGAACAAAGAGAGAGAAAGAGAAAAATGCCGCCTTACTTTCTTTTCTTTCTTTTTTTTTTTTTTTTTTTCCCCCTCCTCCTCTCTGTTTCAGGACTTCGGCGGGACCGGCTCTTTCTTGGGAGGCGTCATGAGGAGCGAGTTAGCAAACCGCCCAGCGCCCAGCGGAGAAGAAGCGCTTTTGGCCAGCGGAGAAGAAGAGAAGGAACAAAAGCCCGGCAATAGCAGCGGGGCTGAATAGGTGTCTTCCTAATTGTAGGGGAATCGTGTGGCTGTGTGTGGCGCGGGCGGGAGGGGCGATGGGCAGAGGCCTCCCTCCCACGCCGGCTGGGGACGGCTGCCCGCAACCCCGGGGTGAGCTCAGAGCATAAATTACCTCCAGCTCCCGCGCCCCGCTCTCCCCGTTGGGCTGCGGAGCCGCGCACACATCCGCGTCCCCAAACCCTGCACGACCCAACGGTGGCATGGGGACAGGGATGGGGACAGGGATGGGGATGGGGATGCCCCCGCGCCCCCCGTGTCCCCACCCGGGCAGGGGCTCCGTTCGCCCCCCGCGCCCTCTCCCCCTTCCTCCCCTCCTGCTTTGTCTCCGGCCCCCGTCTCCCAGCCAGGCAGACACAAAGAGCCTCTGACCTGGGAGGAGAAATACCGGCTTCCAGAGAGAAACACCCGAGCTCTCCGATTTGTGCTTTCAGCAGGCAGGGAAATTAAAAATAGCTGGTAATGCTCGAAATCAGAGGCAGCATTCCTTCCCTAATGAGTATAATTAGCAGAGTGAGGATGGAAGCGTGTTTCCCCCGCTGCTCCCCGGATCCTCCGGTGTCTCCGAGTGCCAGCCGGCGTGATCTCCTCCACACGCTTCAGGGAAGCAGCCTTTTTCCACTTCCAGGATCTGCCGGGGCAGGAGCTGTGCCTGAGCACAGCTATCGACACGCACTTCAGCTGCCTTAAGCTCTTCCTCCATCTCCGTCTCAAAGCAGAGGGGCTCAGACCGAATTAAATCCCCGAACACACAGCCCGAGTCCTCTGGGGTGTGCAGCAGCAAGGAGAAGTCGGATTTGGGACCTGATTTTTTTTTTTCTCCTGGCTCATTGCTATCCATTCACTCGAGCTCATAAATCCTGAGCTGTCAGTGTAACAACGGGTGGCTCAGGGGGGATTTCGGCAGGCTTCAGACCCGCAGAGCGAGCTGATCCTGCTCCCGAGCCAGCGTCCGACCCAAAGTGAGCACAGCATCACCCCACCGGTCCCCTCAGGCAGGGCGCTGGGCTGCTCCCCCCTGGGGACCCATTGGGGACAGGGATCCCTCCCTGCTCTCTGCCTTGTGGGTGGCCCCATCGGACACCCCATAAATCCAAATTCAGCTCCAAATTAACCTCACCCCCGGGTTTGGCTGCATGGCTGCAGGTGAGCGCAGCGATGCGGGGTGGCTGCAGCAGGGTCCACCCAGAGCATCCCTCCCCTGGGCAGGGAGCAGGCGAAGCCCAGCCAAGGCCAGCGTGCTAGGGACGTGGCGGGCAGCTCATTAGCCAAGGGGCCTAACGAGCTGATCCTCTGGGCTGTGTGCACAAGGCAGAGGAGGAGCAGGAGCACCCGAGCTGCAGCAGGTCGGGAATGGCCAGGGAGGGCTGCGCCTCTCGCAGCATCTGCTCGGCTCTGACATTGTGCTCACTTGGGCTTTTTTTTTTTTTTTTTAATTGTCTTGATGTCCCTCATTTGCATAATCCCCACAATGCAGCGCAGCAGGACTTTTGCTCTGAGCTAATAAATAGATGACAAAAATAAATGTGTCATGTAAGATTTGCTTCCTTTTTTTTTTTTTTTTTTTTTTTTCCCCCTTTGCGAGCGAGCTGATGCTCGTGGGGCTGATCTCACAGGATCTGTCAG
Organism: Anas platyrhynchos; assembly: GCF_047663525.1. Lineage (NCBI taxonomy): Eukaryota > Metazoa > Chordata > Aves > Anseriformes > Anatidae > Anas > Anas platyrhynchos. The sequence continues at coordinate 5,001,374 of NC_092613.1, read as the reverse complement.
CCTGGCCTGCCATGAGCAGCGACGCTTGCGTTGCCCGTGGTGCACAACTTTGCCAGATGTTAGACTGGAGCCTGCGAGCCGGGAGCAGGAGGAGAAGATGGCTGCGAAAGGCGAGGATGCTCTCCTCACCCCACATCAGCCCTCCACAGCTGGTCCTGCAAAATCAGCCCAAAAGCAGGCGGGTGGAGGGCTGCTGGAGGGGCTGCAGGCATCAAAAAATTCATCGCTGGGGTTGTGGCATGCTTATACCCAATAACAGGCAGGCAGGTCCTGGGGATGCCCTGTTTTTAGAGGTTTTTCTTTCAAAATCACCGGGCACAGGCTCCCCTCAGTGTTACAGGATTCAGCTTCTCACCTTGAGGAACTTGGCTGGATGGCACGCAGGGAACCGAGGGGAGCACAACCCCCTGGAAAGGCTCAAACTTCTCCAAGAGAGGCTGCGATTCACCATGGGACCCCACAACCCCGGGCACAGCCCCTCGGGGGGCTGCTGGACACGTGGCAGCCCTGGGGAACAGCCTTGGAGCGAGTCAGGGCTGACCCTTGCCTAACCCCAGCTCCATGCACCGACGGGATTTGGGTCTGATGGCAGATAGCAGCAAGCCTCATCGGCTTTCTGAAGATTTACAAGGAGCTGGTTACTTTGCAAAGGGTGCTGGCAGCTCTGGAGATCATATCTCGTGTGTTACAGCAGGCTGTATTTTTTTTTTTCCCCGCAGCCCTGTGATTCTGAAGGCTTCTCAGCTCTTATATAAAAGCGTTTCAGCATTTCCAACTGTGTTGTTTGTGGAGAAAAGCCTGAAAACATGAATTCTAAAGGGTAAAAGCTAGAAGAGAAATAAAGACCTGATAATATATGAGCTTTCTTTCTTCCTTTCCTCTTTCTTTTTTTTTTTTTTTTAAACCCTGGCCAATTTTAAATCATCTTTATGGCCGTACATAACTGCCTTCTGGCATGCGAATGCTTGAGCCTGGTGTTACCATAAAGATGGATTCACAACCGCTGGTCAGCGGAGGGAAAAAGCACTGCCTGTGGGTTCTGAAATGCCAAGAAAGGGGCTCGTCAGCCTCGCGGAGCTGCGCTTAGGTGACATCTAACAGGTCCGGGGAGGAGGCGCTGGGCTCATGCCTGGGGCTCCCAAGCAGGGTGGCTCTGGGGATGTCTCCTCCTGTATCGGAGGTATCAGAGGAGGGATGTGAGCTGGCAGCGAGCTGGGCTGGCAGCAGGGTGCTGGGGAAGCTGGGGTGCTTCCCAGAGCAGGAAAACAGAAGCTGCAGTGGGTCCTCTCCCAGCTCGTCCCATCCCAGGGGGCTGCACCCAAAGGGTCTTAACCCGGCTCCACCGAGCCCCACATCCCTCTCCTGGTGCCAGCTGAGGTGGTGGGTGCTGAGCAGGCAAGGCAGGGAGCCCTAAGGACGGCAGGAAGGAAAAATCAGGGGGAGAGGTGGAAATGAGATGAGATCTGGGGGAGAGGCACGGAGGAATGTGGAGCATCCCTCCAGGATGCGGCGGATAATTTCCCCCTTCCCCAAAGCGCTGTGGCGAGGGGATGGGATCATCTGTCTTCATTACATCCCCAGAATAGGCTCTGTCAGGTTACAGTGGAAAACGAATCAATATCCCCCATGGCCTCGCCGCGCACCAGGCTGCGTGCCGTGCTCGTGCTGGCACGGACGGGCGCTGCGCCCCTCCTGGCATCCGTCCCCACGGCCTCAGGGGAGGCAGAGATGCCCAGGTACTGCCACGCACTGTCTATGCAGGCTTCTTCATTTTTAAAATGAGTTCACACTCTTTCTGAGCTGTCTGCCGAGGTGTTTTATTTTCCCCTTCCTATAATATCCCGCCACCTTGCTGCGTATTTGCCATAAACACCTGACAACGCTCCTGCAACAAAACCCCCCGAAGCACATCTGTCCAGGGAGCAGAAATCCCGACTGGAAAACTTGTCTGAGATCTGAAATCCCTGCTGAAGGACTCATCTACCGAGTCACAACCACACCAGCCTGCTCGGACTGCAAACCCAGCCCACACGCAGTGCCCAAGGCACCTGGGGGGAGGCATTTCCCTCCGCAGGGATGCTCCTCGAGAGATGCTCCAGGTTGCCCTGGTGCAAGTCCCAGTGGTCCCAAGAAAGCACCGGGTGTCCTCTTTGTCTCCTTCTCACCTGGCCCTGCTCAGTCCCCATATAAGGGGCAGGGAGCTAAGAAACCCAAGAAATAAAGGTGAGGATTCAACCAGCAGACAGACCCTGTCCCAACCACCGCCTGGCATTTTGTGCTTTACCAGGGGGTTTTTGCAAACAGCTGTGTTGGCAGCCCCTTGCTGGGCACTGCTCTCCTCCCAGCCCAATAACTTGGTGCTGTCCCAGCCCACGGGCTCAGCCCCCAGCCCATGCCCACCCTTGGGACCCCTCCCTGGGCAGGAGCAGGACCCGGTGAGCCCCACACTCGGGGAGATTCACCCCGGCTGTTTTCAAGGCAGCTTTCAAAGCCCTGTGCCCGGGCTCCTACAGCAAGCAAAAAGTCTCTCCCAAGACAAGACCCATCCATCTTCCTCCCAGCTCGGCCGCGCGGCTAAAAATAAGCCAATAAAGTAGCAATCACCTTGGAGCAGCAGCAGCTCCATTAAAGCAGATTGGGTTGTGGCACCTGCGCCCCGGCCCCATGACGCACGCCAGCCACAGCCCCAGAAGCCTCCAGCTGCCTGCTCTGCCCCACACCACGGTGTAAGGGAGGTGGGGGCTGGCACAGCAGCTCCCAGCTCTGCCCCATGGCCCCACACTGCTGCTGGGGCCGGCTGCATCCCTCCAAGCTCCACCAAGATGCTCGGTGCAGGTGCAGCCAGCTCCGAGCCTGCAAAAAGGGGCTTGTTGCTGAGTGGCAGCGATGTCTTTGCACCTCTGCCCATCCCTGCAGCTCTCGTGGCCCCACTTGCCCATTGGGGTCCCCCGTGTGCCCCCAGCCCCGCTGGTCGGGGTTGTTTTGTACCTCTTTCCATGCAGGTGTTGGCAGAGGGGGAGATCCACACTGAAGCGACGTGCGGGGTGTTTGCATCAGTTCCCGTTGCAAACACTCATTTGTCATGTAGATCTCCTGGCATTTTTTTTTTTTTTTTTTTGTAAAGGGTAGATTAATTTAGGGGAGTTCTCAGATCCAATTTCCTCTGGCAATGGCTCTATTAGGCTGTGCACAGCAGAGATACAGGCTCCCGTCCTCCTGCTGCTACTGATGGAATTTGATTCCGCGCTGCCAAATCTGCGGGGCTGCAAACACATTCTCACTCTTGATTAATGTGAGTAATTTCTGCTTGAAAGAAGGTTGAAATGAGCAGCCAAGGGGAAGCGAACGGTGAGGGTTCCCCCCCCACCACCATCACCACCCCTCCTCCTCCCCCATCCCTCGCTGCTGTTTGCGTTTTTCCCAGCTCTGGCAATGGGCGAGCAGACAAACAAAAACGCTGGCCCCGTTTCAAGAGCAGCAGAAGGTGTGGGAGCGGGGGGCACCTCGGAGCACACTTGGGTGCCGCCGCGCTCTCGCTCGTGCGATGCGAGGGGAGAGGGCTGGGGGGGACAGGGGGGGTGGCAAAGGAAGGATGGCAAGGGGGACACATGCGGGGTGCTCGTGAGTGGTGGGGGGTCAGGTGAGGCTAAGCCTGAGCAAAACCAGGGTTTGGCTGTGGGGGTAAATGTGAGGAGAGGGAAGGGGTCGGCAGGATGGAGAGGACACGAGAGGAACGATCCCTGCTGCCGCTGTGGGGTCAGGAGGTTGGGGGCGAGCAGGGGGGTGTCATCCCCTCGCATGCTGCGTCCCCGCAGGGCATCCACACCGCCTGCTTTTGTCCCTGCAGCTGCACCCCCAGGGCTTCTGGGGGGGCCCTGAGAAGCCCACATGGCTCTCCGGGGGTGCACGGCTTTGGAGAGCAGCCACGGGGGCCACGGGGGCCGCCTGGCTGCCGTGCACCGAGCCGGTGAGAGCCCCCTGCCCAGCGTCCCCGCGGGGTCTGTGCACGAGGCTGCCGCAGCGCCGGGAACAGCGGGAGTTTTCCCCAGCGAAACCCCAGCCCCTGCGTCCTCTCCCTCGAGAGCGGCGGTGCCTTTTGCATCTCCTTTTCAATTTATTTTTACAAGGAAGGAGGGAGGGAGAGTCGCATCCTAATCTGGCAAAATGTCAGGGAGTGATTCAGAGAAGAGGCGAGCGGCAGAGAGAGGCAGCCCACACAGGAGAGTTGTTTCTGATTTCCAAATGTCAGCATGTCCTTTAATTAAATGCTGATTAACAGGGGACGTGAGCCCTTGCGCTGGAGCCGGGGCTGCTGCTGGGAGCATCGCACCCCACGGGCAGCCCGGGCGATGCTCGCAGCCACGGGGCGAGCGGCAGGAGAGGTGGGCGAGCTGTGGGAGCTGGCCCTGCCCAACCAAAGCAGCCTGGCCCGAGGCTCACACCACTACAAGGCCACCAAAATGCTTTGCTCAGCTTTGCTCAGCTCCTGTGCCCTGTCCCTGGTCCCCCATCTAGCCCCTGAGCAGGGCTTGTGTTTTTTTGCCTCCAAGTGGAAGTTTTGTTGGAGGTAGTTTGGTGAAACCGGCTGCAAACCCCGACGTGAATGCTCTGACTTTAGTCTGAGCAGCTCTTTTTTTTTCTTTTTCTTTTTTTTTTTTTTTTTTTTTTTCCCCACCCTCAGTTTCTGTCTGTTCTCTGTGCGCTTAAGCAAAGCTGTAAAAATGCCTTTTGTGTTTGGGCTTCCCCAGACCACCTCATGCACCTAAATACATCCCGAAGCCTTATCAGCCACGCCGCTGCTCTTTGTCCTCTCAGCCCTGCCTTGCCTTTGAAGCCACGGGGAGGTTCTCCTTGAGGTTAGGGGGGGGCCGGGCAGTGCTGGGGCTGTGTCTGCCCCGGGGGGGGGCTGACAAACCCCTGCCTGGTGGAGAGGGGTGGCACGGGGCCAGCCAGCCCGCAGCGTGGCCACCAAGATGCTGCCACCCGGCCACCTCTGCCCGGTGCTGTCCCCAAGCACCAGGAGCCGATTCCCACCCCTGTTTGGTGTGGGGAGGTGGCACGTGGGATGCGGGGAATAAATCCAGGCAGCCCTGTGCCCTTCTGGGCAGATCGGGCTGTGGGTTTTGTCCCAAGCGCTATAGGGCTGGGGAGCAGCAGGTTTCTGGAGCCCACAGGGTGCACGCTGCTCTGCACCCCGAGCATCTGCTTCCCCCAAAAAACGCCCCGAGCACACCACGGCTCCCCAGCCTGCCCCAAAACTTCCACCTGGGGCGGTCTCTTCCTCAGCCCCACGTCACACCACGCGCATGGGGCAGCTCGCCCAGGCAAAGCCTGCCAAGGTTGCGGGGCTGGAGCCACACACCAGACAAGGCTACATCTGACGAAGCGCTCTATAATTAAAATCACGCTCCTCGGAGCTGAGAGAAAAAAAACTTTTCATGCTTCTCTTCCCATCTCCACAGCACAAATCACTCTGCACAGTTCATCCCCCTGACTTTTCTCCTTTCCCGTGCCGCCTGGCAGTGGCCGAGGTTTGGGTTTCGGTGCCCGGCGACCCTCGGTGCCACCTTCCCCTGCCCACCCTGAGCTCGCAGCAACAAGTGCCTGCTCCCAGCCTCCCGCGGCGATGCTGCCTATTCCCAAGCGCCACCTGATGGCACCAGCTCCAAAAGTGGGTCGTCAGACAATATTTATATCAGCACGGCCACAGGAACCAGCCCTGCTCCAGCACCGGGAGGCAGGGGATGGGAAACGGGGCCACGAGCTGCAGCCCCTGCCCCGGGATGGGCAGCGCCAGGCTGTGAGTTTGGTGAATGCGCACGTTGCCTCCTCGCTTCTCCAAACCACAGAAGTTGTCCCAGGAGCCAGGCAGATCCTGTGAGTCCTGGTTGGGGCACCCCCATGACTCCCAATCCCTTTAAATTCTGTTTGAGAGAGCAGCCCTGCGTTTCTACACGTCAGACCGAATTACGTGGAAATCCTGGGGGCTGCGAGCCACGTGGTGCTGGGGAAGAAGTCGCTTTCTTCTACCACCAAACGAGGGATGGTGGAGGGACGTGGCCACACCGGTGCCATCTCCACCACCCTCTGCATCTGGGCATCACTCAGGACCCTCCAGCCTGGTGCCAGCAGATCCTGCACCCTCCCAGCCAAAAAGGGCCAGCACCCAGCACGACCAACGCCGGCACATCCCAGAGGCATCCTGCAGCCAGGCCTCTCCTCATCCCCACTCCCCAAACCTACCTAGGGCAGGAGCACCAGCTGAGAAGGACACAGCATCATCTCGGGATGCTTTGAGAGCAAAGTCTGAGGACGGGGACAGCCCAACTCAGCAGACACCCCCACTTCACTGCCTGCCCTCCCTCCACCCCGGGAGCGCTGGGTGTCAGACACTTTTCGGGGGGCAGCACCCATTCGGGTGAGCCCCTCTCTGCACCCCAAGCACCCCCACACTGAGCAGGGCAGCACCCAGCTCCCCAAGGATGGTCCTTACCAGCCGGGATCCCCGCTCAGTGCCTGGCACAAGCTCCCAGCACCCCGGCTCCAGCACCCACCAGCCCCACAGGTGCCACCCGCGCTTGGCACAGGGACACCCGGCACGAAGGCAGCGGGCAGGAGGGACAGCAGCAGGGGGCTGTGCGCTGCGAGGGGTGGGGAGAGGACGCCGGGGGGGTGGCGGCAGTGGGAAGGGGGATGAATCATGTCGACGGAGCCAGATTTCCATCATTCCCCCTGCTGGAAAATTCAAGTCGGCTCCGAGTTTGCATCCCAAATGCGATTGCGTTCGGCGCCCTGCCTCGGAAGGCACGTACCTGTCTCAGCAGCCGGCCCTGCTGGGCTCAGCGTCCTCGCTGTGTACCTGCCAGCACCAGGCTCGTCCTTCTGTTCACGCTGAGCATCGTGCTTGCTTTGAACGCCGAGGGAGTTCAAAGCTGTGACTTAAGGACTCGGGGAGGGGGGGTGGAGGTGGACGGACTCACGGCGAGGAGCAGCCATTGGCTCTGCCTGCACGGCTGCTCTGCCAGTGGGCCTGGCTGAATTCGTGTCATCCTTCCCTTCATTTCCCCGGCCCCATCCTTCCCTGCTCAGCACCGGGGAGACCGGGGAGCAGCGAAATATTGCTGGGTTATGAACCCCCAGCCACGGGTGCGCTCAGGCAGCTGCAGACGCTGCTGCAGACCCCTCGCTCCCTCCTGTGCCGCGCAGCATATGGCCCAGGGATTTAATTTCCTGGGGCCGGTGCTGCATATGGTGACTGGCAGGCTGTCATCTTTTGCACTCCTGCCTACCTGCTCCTTGCCATCCCCGTGCAGGATCGAGCTCGCCAAGCTGAGCTTTAAGTCAGAGGCAATGCGAGAGTCCAGTGGCCGTGCAGGGCTCCCCAGCTCTCCAAACACACACGGAGTGGCTGAGATTCGCTCAGGTCCTGCTGGGAAAGTTTCCTCTGCAACCCTAGCCACTTTTTCTGCAGAACGTGAAACCCTCAATAAATGAGAGATCAGCCCCTCGTTGACAAACCCCTGTGTGATGAGGAGGAGCCGTGCTGTGCCTTTGGGCAGCAGGCACCGTCTCCAGCTCCACATCTTCATGGTGTGCTTGCAGATCGTCCGCAGGTTTGCTCACTCTCCTGTGCTAATTACCGACCTCTCACAGGAATATCTTCCACTCTGCAGGCTGTTCAAGCCGAGACTGGGTCAGGGATTGTGTGTCTGAGCACAAATGGGCAGCCAGCAGCCTGGCTGCCTGCTCTGCTGGTGCGCGCAGCGCTGGTGGTGACAGCAGGAGCGTCGCTGCTTCCACATCTCAGCACGGCCCTACCACATCTGCACGCAGCAGATCAGCATGGGGAGCAGCAGCATAGTGCCTGCGGTGGCCAAATGCTGGTGGAGAAGCAGCTCTGCCCTGGTGAGGATGGGTGTGCTTCACCTCTTGAGTCCAGCTCGGCCGTTCCCCTGCAGCATCGCCGTGGCACTGGGGTTCTCTCGCTGGCGTTGGGAGGAACAATCCCGATGCGTTTTGCACATAAGGAGCATGGCAAATGGATTTGCCATCTTCATGGATTTTGTTTTTTTTTTTTTTTAACAAAAGTGAAGACTACTAAAAATGTAATCACATTACCCTGCTGTTGTTACAAACAAAGCTGAGTCTTGCTCATGCCTAGCAAATATTGTGAATTATTCACCTTTGTGCAGGGAAAGAGGGGGCCCTTGGGATCGCACAGCCCATCAGGAAATCCTTCTGTTTGGTTCTTCCCTAGAGCTGAGGTTGCAAGGGCATCCTATCAGCTGGGCACTAAGGGCTTTGCTGGGTGTCTGATGCATGGGGTGAAGATCCTGGCAGCACCTCTGGGTCTGGGACACCGCTTCCAGGACAAAAACCGCGGTGCAAAACCTCGCAGAACAGCGAAGCTGCTGACCAAGACATTTTGGACACCACCAAAGAGGGGCTGGTTGTGTTAACACAGCACTCGGATGAACAGCGTGGTGCATTCCTGCAAAATCACAGCGTGGTGCAGGACATTTCGTACTCCCAGAAGTGAGCGGTGGTGTGCTCAGGCTGGGTTTGCTGCTGGACAGGCACAGCCGAGCAACGCATCCCTCGCTGCAGAAGTTTTACAGCCAGGAGAGTTGCAGCTCAGCTGCAGGGAATGTGGAGAAAGCTGTTTCTAAGAGTGATTACATCCTCTAAAATGCAGATTGAGCTGGATTTCTGTAACACTTGCTGAGCTCCACCAGGGGCAGAGATGAGGGATGGCCGTCCGCTGTGGAATATTTCAGGGAGATGCAGCTGTCCTGAAACAGAGTTCTTGCGAAAGCCACCTGGTTCCTGTAACAGCATGTGGGGGAAGCACCACCGGGTTTTAAAGTGTTTTTCCCAAGCCTATCCGCTAGCAGGCAGCAGGACAAGAGGCTTTTTATGGGGGAAATGAGACGACACCTGAGAATTGCGAGAGAGGGATCATTTGTCTTAAAGATACTTAACGTGAAGTGCAGCAGTTGTGGCCCAGAGCAAACCTGCAGATGTGTCATCCCCATCCTGTGCAAAAATAAATAAATAAATAAATAAATAAACCCAAACCAGCCAAAACTTCTGTGTGCTAGCGGGAAACCCAGGTGCAAGCCAGAGGTTTTTCTTGGAGCAGAAGAGCCCAGGCAGCTCCTGCAGGGAGCAGAAGTGGCTTCCCCACTTTCCCAGCGTTTCAGAGGGCATCCCTGGCAGGAGCAGGATGGGGACCACAAGGTGCTGGTGCTCACCACCGTGCACCCTGGGCTTTTCCACTCCTTCCTTCCCCCAGCTGCAGATTTTGGGGGAGAAGCAGGGGTGGCGATGCCATCCCCCAGCAGCATGGGGCTGGCAGCAGCGGGTTGAGCTCTGGCACACGCTCGTGCGTCTGCGTGCGCCCACGGGTGGGCTGCGCGCATGGGGGCTGCTCCAATCCCTCCCCAGCTCAGCCTGGGGGGAACTGGTGGAAGGAGCAACGGGGTGGCAAAGCCTTGGCACTGCACGTCCCGGCTGGGCTCGTGGGGGTGCATCCTGGCATCTCCCAGGCAGTCATTTCTCCAGAGGGCCACGAGGTGGAAGCATTTTCCAAAAACTCCTGCGGTGCCCTGGGAGCGCGGGGCTCCTGCCTCTGCTTTCGGCAGGGGGGGCAGGACGGCAAAGGAGCGGAGAGGGGGGGGCTGTGGGGTGGGAAAAAGACCTGAGAAAGGCTGAGCAGGGACACAGAACACAAGGGCAGGAGCCCCATCTCCTGGGAAGGGCTCCTGCAGCTGCCCATGGGGTTCTCTGCCCGCTACCATCTCCAAATTGATGTGGATACCCCTGGGGGTCTCACCCATCCCTGCTGCAGGGATCTCCCGAAGCTCAGGGATCTCCCAGCCCAGGGGAAAGAGCCTGGTGTTGAGCTCAGGGCTGGAGGGCAGCATTTTGGGGCTGTGCACCATGCCCTGGGTCCCCTGTGCTTGCTCCACACAGACAGCCTGCCTGGTGCTCAGTTTGTGCAGCTGCTGAGCCTGGTTAGAGCCCAGACTTCTCTGAGATTTGACCAGGCTCCTCTCTTTCCCCTTCCAAACAGGACAGAGAAAGGGATTTACGGCAGCTCTGTGGAACCCCCTTCCTGCCCAGAGGGGAGCCAACAGATATCCAGACTCCAGCTGCTCAGAGCCCCCAGCTCCGACCAGCAGCCTGTGAGCCTCAATCCCTCCTTGCTTCCCACCCGAGGAAGGCAGCAGAGACCCATCCCTGCTTTTTAGGGTCTGGCAGCACCTAGGTAACCCAGCTGGGAGCTGGATTTACCTCTTGGCACATGCCTGCCACGGGCTCTGGGTGCTGAGTCACGGCCGCTCAGCTGTGCCTTATCAGCCGGGCGAGCAGGCAGCTGCTCCATCCCCTCTTGGCCCTCCCAGGAGGGCAGAAATCGCTGGCACCAGCCTGCCGGGAGGCTGTCGTGGCACAGCACACGCCAGAGGTCCTGTTCCAGCCAGGAGAGCTCAGCCCATCGGTCAGGGTCCAGCACAAAGCAGGCTGCAGAGCCTCGGTGGGTCTCCTTATGGCCATCAGCCTGCGCAGCAAGACTACTCCTCTCCTGCAGATCCTCAATGCCGAAAATATGTCCCCACAATATTTTGTGAGAGATATAAATGGAGAGGATAAAAGAGTCAGCAGCAGGGAAATGGCACTGAGGTCTGCCTCCATCACAGAGGCTCCTGCCCAGAGCTCGGCCACCTGATTCCCATCACCCTTGGGCAAGTCCCTTCACCTCTTCTCTGCTTCTGCTTCTGAGGCTGGGCATTTCCTTATTAGCTGTGTGTGTGGAGGGGTTAAACATAGTAAAAACCCAGCAGGAGGTGACATACACAGCCATCCAGTGGGTGCTGCGCTGCTCTGATAGATGCTCCCCCAGCTGGGAGGTGCTCAGCATCCAGATGTTTGGGGGGATGCTACAAGCAGCACCAGCTCTGGGGCAGGATTGCCCTCCCCTGGCTGGCTCTGCTGCTCCCCCAGGTCCAGAGCAGTGAATTTGTTCCAGCATCCCAGCCTGTGACAGAGTGAATGTGCAGAGTCCGTCTCGGTATGCAGAAATGCCTTGACATTTAGCCTTCCCTTGCGTTTGTTTAATAAGTAAACAGCTAAAAATAAGTTGGTTATACCCAAGGGGCTTTTGAGAAGCACTAAAAGCAAGAGAGTGAAGGCTGAATGCTGGCTAACAGAACTGGTATTTTCCTCTCACTCTCAGCTCTACATCAAAGTACCTTTACGGACTTTATTTATTCCTGGCTTGAATCAGCACGAGCACAAGGAGAGTCAGGCTCAGCAGCTGCAAGCACAGACCTCTTCTGTGGTGCTAATTGGTTTAATCTGGGAGATGAGAGCACAGGTTTACCCGGCACAGTCCTGCCTAAGCCCTGTGCCTTGGAAATGACTGCAAAGACTGCGTGTCCCCGCGGCTTTCCCTCTGCTGTGGATGCTCAGAGCTCAGCGAGACGAGGGCAGGATGAGGCTGAGGGCGCGCATGGTGCTGGGTTGCAGCCGCTCCATCTGCAGGGCAGGCAGCGTGTGTCAGGAGGGATCAGAGCCAGAAGAAGCCAGCAGGAAAGTTCCTCTGCAGCCTGCCAGGGAAGATGATTTCAGGCTGTGCTTCCAGCAGGTGAGCAGGAGAGGGGACCCAACACGCCGGGAGAGCCTGGGGAATGACAGAGCCAAGGAAATCACAGCTGCAGACAGCTCCGAGGAGCTGTAGGTTCTCCCCACAGCCTGCCTCGCAGGGGGCTGCATGCACCAGAAAATTGGTGTTTTCCTCCCTGCCAGGTACCCCAGCACCAGTTTAGCCCAGAGCGGAGCTCCTGGGATGCGGGCTGGCCCACGAGGCTTCATCTCCCCCCCCCCAGGAATGCCTCTCTGCCCATCGTGACCTTTGCACGTCTGCAAACACACAGCGCACATGTTTGCTGGGAAGGACGGGGCAAGGTCCTCACCTGCCCTAGCCTGATTTATTTTCTCTCAGAAGAGAGAAAAGCAGCCGGGCACTTTTTGGGGTGCTGCGGCTGCAGAGCCCTGCAGAGCAGCTCCCCTCTGATCACAGCACCCTCAGCCCCCAAGCTGCTTCCCAAGAGGGAAGGGGCTTGGGAAGGAAGAGTTTGGGAAGGAAGGGTTTGGGAAGGAAGAGCTTGCTCTCAGCACGTGGCAGCCGTGGATGCGATTTTCCTCCTTTCAGCTAACCGCTGCCATCTGCTCCAATTCCCCGATTACAGCAGCAGGCGCCGGGGGAGAACATCAGCTCCAGCAGCAGTGACAGACCCGCGGGGGCTGGAGCAGCTCCCAGGCACCACGAGCTCGGCTGGCACATTCGTAGAAGGGGGGATGCACCCACTGCTCTCCCTGCCAAGCCCCCCTGGCCGTGCCCCTTCCACTTCTGCCCTCTCCAGGGTGCATTGCTCTGTGCCCCCTCCTGTGCCTGTGTCTGGCACTGAGGGTCAAACCCTCTCTTGGCTCTCTTTTTTGGAAGCCTTCTCGCGTTTATCATCCCTCTCACGCCTGCATCGGTGTTTTGGGAAGCCAGAGCCGGGCTACATCACTCATTTGGGCTGAAAATAGCTAACAGGCTGCGAGGCAAGCAGCAAATCCTGGCGTAGCTTCCTGAGGCTGTCAAAGTCAGCAGTGAGGGAGTCCCTTTCTGGTGACACCCAAGCTGTTCTTGTTGAACAGTGCCAGCCCGCTGCTGAGGCTCCTCCTTTTCCATCCATCCCTCGCTCCAGCAGCAGGCTGGGGAGAGCCCGTGTGGTTCTCCAGCCAGACCTCCTGCACTGCCCAGGCCAGAGGTTGCACCCTGCTAATGGGGGTCTCGGTGGTTTGGGCTGGAAACCCCCCTCTGATGCTCTGCTCCGAATTGCAGAGTATTTCTTGTATGCCTGGTACCAAGGACTCCCACTTTCTGCTGGCAGGGAAACGCCGGGTGCTTTGCTGGTGTTCCTGGTGCGCACTGAAGAGGAGAAGCACTTGGTCAGCTCGGTTTGCCGGGCACATCTCCCCGCAGAACTGTGACCCTGGTCCCAAGAGGAAGCGGATTGAAGTCCCTTGGGACACTTACTCATCTCTTCCAGGCAGAGCGGGGATGGGCTGCTCACCCTGCAGCTCACCCTGCAAACTGCCTCGAAAAGGGAAGCTTGTCAGTGAGTCACTGGGATGGAGATGGATTGTTCCCTAAAAAAAAAACCCATAACTTACCTCCTCCCTGGGCTTGCTTCATACAGGGTCATGAGGGACAAGGTCTGCTCCCAGGAGCAAATTCCTCTGGGGCTGGGTTTGGCTGCTTTCAAACTGCAGCAGCTGCCCAGCGCTGGCCCCTGGGCTCCTCTCTGCACAGCTCCGATGCTTCAGCCTCCATGAAGCACCCGCCGAGCCCACCTGGAGACCTTCAGGCAGAGCACTTGTGCTCGGTTCCTCCAGGTTCTGTGGCCCTGTGAAGACCGGGAGGCTCTGCAGGACCTGAGCGTGCCGGGTGGTGCCAGCCCAGCGCCTCGCCTTGCTGCGGAGCAGGGGGGGCGAACACAGCCCTGAGCCAAATGTCACACCCCAAAACCAGGCTCACCTCCGATGGCACCGCTGGCAGGGCAGTGGATGGTTTTTCTCTAGAGATCCTTGCTGGGGGAGAGGGTTTGGTATTGGTTGTACTCTCTCTTGTATGGTTTTGTGTTTTTTTTTTCTGGCTTTGTCCATTGTGCCGCAGGAGTTGTGCAGCGGGTGCGCTTGCAGCAGGATCCTGGAGGAGATCCTTGGAGCATCTTTTGTACTTTCTGATAATTTGGCAGCTTCTGGTTGCTAAGTGCGTGGATCCCTGTCCTGGATTGGAGGGTTTGTTGTTATGGTGATGCTCCACGGACAAAATTAAGGGGAGCTGCTGGTGGATTCACCCGTTTGCTGTTGGCCTGACGGCTGCGTGGCCAGCTGTGTTTTGGCCAGCCCCGCTTTGTGGACGGTGACTTTGTGTTGTGTGCAGCATGCAGCAGGCTGACTTGTGCAGCGATTTACGCTGCCTGCAGCTGCAAGGCAAGCGGTGCTTACAGGGAGCCAGGTCCTGCGTGGGCCAGCAGCAGAACGGGGCTCAGCAGGGCTCGGGGTGCGGGTTGTAGGGCACCTGCAGGGTGACCTTGAGGAGCTCCCTTGGCACCGGGAGCAGGCTCTAGGCTGCATTGAGGGCTGATGAGCTTGCATCCCTTTCTCCTGCTGCCTGTAAAAAGGGAATAACAAAATTCGTTGTGCCTTGCCCATACATGTAGCCGGAGTCCGTGGAGCTGCAGGCACCCAGCAGAGATGTGGTTTGTTGGGGTGGCTGTTGGGGTGACCTGCAGCCCCTGCACCCCTTGCTAACCCCGTGCACGGTCACAGGCGCAGACCAAGCCTCACGTTGCAGCAGCAGGCACCTTCCCAAGGACAGCAGTGCTGCAGCCGGCCCCCTCAGCACTCGGTCAGAGCAGATCCAGACGCACCAGGCTGGGCACTCAAGCACGGGGCCGTTTGCCCTCTTGCCTTAGCAGCCAGCCTTTAAAGCAAAGCCCTCTGCTGAACTGCAGCGCTGGTCTCCGGGCAATGATTTCCACATGCCTGCGTGTGCACAAGGGATTGCTGTCCATGGGGAGGGGAGGCATTGAACACATTTTCTTTCCATGACTCGCTGCCTGCGCTACTATTGAATGTCGGGGCAGCGCGGGCGAGAATTGCCGCCTGGATGCAGCAACTGTAAAATATTCCCCGCAGACCCACGCGCGGCCACTGGCCTTGGAGCAGCACACATGCGTGCCCATGTGAGTGTAGTGGTGGGGAAAACGTGCCTGTGAGCTGCTGGGGATCTGGGGGGGATCCACAGCTCCGCCACGGCTCTGCGCGGAGGGGAAGGGAGCTTGGAGGAGCTGCAGAAGGAAGCAGGTGAAGTCCCCCGGAGCTGGCCTCTGCTTCCTCCGTGAGTCAAGCACGTTCCTGCTGCTATCATTTTGCCCAGGCTCCGGTCTATGCTGTCATCTTTAATATACTTCATGCGCTTACCAGGGTTGCCAGGACTTTTCTGTGACAGCGGTGGGCTGTGACAGGGGCTCCAAATTTCTCCCCAGCAAGATAGTGATGCCCAGAGGGCAGGGCACTGTTTGGTGACCATATAGATCTTCCTCAGCTGAGTCTTACTGGGTCTGGAGCTTCGTTGTTCGGTGCATTTTTCCACGTTTGTTCCGTTCAGCTCCCTGCTGAGCACATCCAAACGCCTTCCACTTTTTTACAGGACTCGGCCCCCTGGCTTGGAGACCAGGCAGGTGAGCCCCACGCTCTGCAGCCTCTTGGGGTGGGTGGGCAGGGATTGAATTAAAGGGGGGATAACAGCTTACAACAAAAATGGCATGTCCTGTTTGCAAGGGATGCTTTGCAGCGTGGTGACAGAGGCCAGGCTGCTCCCTTCCTCTTTGGTGCATCTGGAGGTGCCGTGGCCTCCCAGGTCGAACTAGATGGTTTTGGAGATTTTTTTTTTCCAAGCTAAACAATTCTGTGATTATGATTCTCAGCCCTTTGCCATCAAAACTGAACAGCCGCAGGTCTGTCAGCCCCCTGCCCGTCCCACAGCTGCCCTGGGCACTCTCCCTCCCCTCTCCCGAAGCCGGGACTGGATGCGGTGTCCCCACTGGGGCCTCACCGCGAGGGAGAAAGGAGAGGATTTAATGCTTCTGGCTGGGAGCCACGCAGGGAGCATGCCTGGGGCAGGGCGTAGCTCTGCGAAATGAGCAGTGCCTTGGCCCTAGCGCCGTGTTCATCCCTGCAGTGCTCCCACGGCCCCGTCCTTGGGCAGGTTTGCACAGGGACAAGGGGTGACAGCGGTGTCTGGCACCCTCTGCGTGGTCCTGCACGGCTGGGAGTGCTCTCCCCATTGCCTCCAGGCTGTGCCAGCCCCTCGGCTTGCTGTGGTCTCCCCGACATCCCTGCAGCAGCGTCTGCTGAGAGGGAGGGTTCTGGAGAGGAACATCCCTAGCAAACCCCTTGGGTCCGTGATTAAAATGCTGCTCAGGATGCTGCAGCCTTCCCTGCTGCTCCCGAAAAACACCCCCGCCTGCACGCTGCCTGCAAACAGAGGCAGCGGCCCCACAGCCCAGCCCTGCACCCGCTGTGGTTTATGGGTTTCAGGGGGGGGAGGCAGTGCAAATGGGGGCAGTGGCAGGCGGAGCAGAGCCACCAGCCTGGGCTGCGTGCATCGCAGCAACTCGGGGTGCAGCATCCATTTGGATGGAGCCTCCCTGCTCACTGCTCCCCTTCACACCCCGCTTCTTTCCTCTCCCCAGCACCGTCCACAGCTGGGCTGAGGAGCTGTTTGCAGAGGTGGAAAGCCTCTTTGTACAATTTGTACCCAAAGGGAGAGTGCGACCCAGCACTCCCTTGGCTGCAGCAGGAGGGTGACACACTAGGAAATGCAAAATGAGGAGGACAAGGATTTGCTGAGCAAAATCTCCCCCAGCATGAGCTGAAGTGAGCACAGCCATGGACTTACACAAAGTCTTGGAGTTTCCCAGCCAGTCCCACTTTTTTTGTAAAATACCCCTAACTGCAGCGATCCCATTTTCACCCCTGATCTCTGCTGGAACCACACGAGGCTGCGTGATTTCACCGTGTCAATACAAAAGGGGAAAACAACAACCACGGAGCCTGAAGTAATTTCAGAAAAAAAAAATAAAAAAATCAGGAGAATCAAGCATGCCTGCCTTCTGCTCAGCCATTAAGCTGGCGTGTTTGGAAAACGCCCTGCAGGCTCTGCCTTGCACCCGCAACGCTCCCCACTGCAGAGGCATCCACCACTGGGTGCCAAGTCCAACAGCAGCGACTTCAGCTTGTGCTGCCCTTTGCAGAGCACACATTAAGGGCTGGTTTGCTTTGGGCTATTACTGGTGGACCATCCCCAGCCCCGTTCTGCAGTGTAAGTCTTGTTGGTACCACGTTTCTGTGCCTGGGAGCCGAGCTGTGCTCTTACCTCACGTGCTGGCACCCATCACCCCTCCTGCCATCAAGCCTCCCAGCACACGGCTCCAGGAGTGGCTCTCAGCTGCCGGCTTTGCCTCTCCGCGTCCTCCTCCCAAAGTCATCCCTGTCAGGGTTACAGCGTTCCCTTCCTCGGCACGGTGATTATTGTGATTTATGGTTATGAGGGACGTCACGCACCGGTGGCACTCTGTGTGACACAGCCGCCCAGCTCGCGCCTCCGCCGCTAATTGCGTGTGACGCTCCTGCCCTTTGCACGCTGCCTGTTTCTCTTGCACAGCTGGGCTCTCTGGCCATCTCCGGCCCGGGGGCTTCCTTTCCTTAATTAGCCACCGCTTGTGCTGGGGATCTCCTCTGATTTCTGGTTTAAAATGGCCTTGCAGTGCCAGGTGGTCTGATGGGGCTGGAATGGAACAGCAGTTGTTGTGCCACGGGCTGCACCATGCTGGGAACGGCGCAGAAGCTTTGGAGACGTCTGCCCCGGGAGCCAGCTCCCCTCCAAAAGGGAGGAGAGGGCTGAGGATGGCACCAGGGGCATGCTGAGCACGGCCGGACCGTGGGGCTGCAGCAAACGCAGCAAGCGAGCCAGTTTGTGCAGGCGGTGCCCTAAAGGGAACGTGATGGCCAACGGCACACGGAGCTGCCGCTGACTTTGCAGCCCACATGACCGGGTACACATTGACCAGGGGTGAAGGCAGGGCAGGCTTCCACGCAGAGAGCCTGCATGTTGCACCTCCGGGGCTGCATCCTCTGCTGCTGCTCCCCAGGCCCTGCAAAGCAAAGGATGCGAATCCCCCGGTACAGGTGGGGCCACAAGGAGTAAGCTGCTCACCCCCTAGCCCAGGGGAAGGTGTCTTGTCCTTGCTGTAAAGTCATCGAGCCCCAGCTGTGCTCGGGGCAACGTGCCACGAGCTTGAAGTCCGCTCCTGGGGGGCAGTTCCAGTCCAGAGCCCGTTTGTTCAGCCCTGCTGGGCTGAGTCTCGGCTCACGTGCCCCCAAGATGAGCTGATGCCAGATATTTTGCCCCACACACAGAGCGTTACTAAAGGGTTTAGGTTTTAGCTGGGTGTTGCCATGGGACAGGTTTAAGTGAAGAAATAAAAGGGAGTTTTGAGCAGCCTGGAAAGCATCCCGGTCCTCCATGGGGGCTCAGCTCTTACGCTTCTGCAGTGCCATCTGTGCACTTCCCCGCTCCTCCGAGTGTCTCCCAGCAAAGTTGATGGTTCTAATATAGGAAATGAGAGTCAACAAGTCCCCCCGGACTCCCACGTTCAGAAAGGAAAAGGGAAAAAGGAGTTCTGGCAACAGCAGAACTAAATGAGCCCGAATTTGTCTCTTCTGGACAGCCTTCCTCGTGGACTCGCGTTGCCTGGAAGGAGCAGATCCCACACGCTTCCTGGGATAGGATTTCTCCCCAGAGACCTTGTGCCTCCTCTCTTCCTCCTCATCAGCTCTGCTCTGGCCCCTGGGTCTCTGCTCCCCGTGCAGATGGATTTTGTCCCCTCCCTGCCTTCCCCAGCCACGTTAAAACTCCTGCGCATCCCTCAGATCTAAGCATAAAACCCATTAATTACAAAAACTCTGCTGACAGACAGGTCGGTCTGCGGAGGGAGGGTGAGGATTAATATAGCCGGGGATATAAGAAATTAATTAGTTCCAGACAGACAACGTTGGCACCTCCAGTCAGCCTGATTTATTTCCACGGCCCGTCTATTTTTGGCAAACGGGGAATGTTTGGCTAAATATAAGGCAATAATAAATAGCTGGCGTGGAAGGTGAGGCTGCCACTGAAGACGGAGCCTCGCTGGAGTGACGGAGGCTGAAATTCCCGGGGCTGCCCTCGGGTGGGGACCACGCAGCCATCCCCCCCCCCCCCTCCCCGGATCTCCCCTGCACCGGGCACCGACTTTCGGCGGAGCACCGGCACCTCGGGGCATCTGCCCCGGGACGAGGAGGAAGAGCCCGGGGTGGGTGGAGGGGGGAAATTCCCGGCCCGCAGCATCCCGGCACGGCCCCGAGCGGGCTCTGTTCGGCCCCGGGTTGCGGCGGGGAGGAGCCAGCACCGGCACCGGCACCGCGCCGGGTCCTGCGGCAGCACCGCTCCGGCTCCGGCACCGCTCCGGTTCCGGCACCGGCATCGGTACCGGCACCGGTACCGGCACCTCTCCGCTTCCAGCACCGCCAGCGGGCACCACTCCGCTTTCAGCACCGGCACCGGCACCGGCACCGCTCCGGCACCGACCCCGCTCCGGATCCCAGCACCGGCCCCGCTCCGGTTCCAGCACCGGCACCGGCACCGCTCCGGATTCCGGCACCGCTCCGGATCCCAGCACCACTCCGGATCCCAGTACCGGCCCCGCTCCGGTTCCAGCCCCACTCCGGCCCCGCTCCTGTTCCCAGCCCCGGCCCCTCTCCGGTCCCGGTCCCGGTCCCAGCCCCGCTCCCCGCCCGGCCCCGCAGCGCCGCCCCCGCTCGGCCCCGGCCCCGGCGAGGCGGCGGAGGAAGGAGGAAGGAGGCAGCGCTGCCGCGGCCCGGTGAGTGCCGGGGGGAGCCGGGGGCGAGGGGGGGTGACGACCCCGAGCCGGGCAGCCTGGGCTCGGGGGCTGGGGCTCCCTCTTCTGCTTTTGGGGCTGTCGGGGAGGGGACGGCAGAAGTTGGAGATGCGGGGAGGGAGGGTTCAGCTCCGGACCAAGTGCAGCAGGGATTTCCAGCGGGCTGCTCGCTGCTGGAGGAGATCCCCGAGCGCCTTTCGGTGCTGAGCGTGGCTTCGGGAGCCCTACCCGGTGCTTTTCCTTCTCTCAGCTCCTACCCGCGTGTGCTGTTTGCTGGGGGGCCAGCACGGGTTTGGGGGGCGAGGGTTAGCCTAGAGGCTGCGGGGGGCACGGAGCTGGCTCCAGGAGCGTGGAAGTTCGTGGGGCTGCTTGCAGGAGCCACACGCTCTGCCCCTTGTGCTCCTTGTGCCCGTCGGTATCATCCATGTCCCTCCGAGGTGCCTGTTGCTGAGCCCCCGGGGTGAGGAGCAAGGAGCTCCCCCCAGGCAGGACCGCGGGGAGCTGCTGTCCCTGCCCTGCCAGCACCCGTGCCAGTCCGCCTTTAACAAACCAGCTTGTCTCTCCGTGAAAATAAACTGGGAAGAGCCTGCAGGCTGCTGGGTGCGATGGTGGCACGAACTGGGAAAGGAGAAAGCATCGGAGATGGGCCTGGGGCTGCTGGCATGGGGCTGTTTGTGCCCATCAACCAAATAAACCATGCGGGGGGCGTGCTGGGGTTGGAAGAGTTTGAGGGGGGAGCTTTGGATGAGCAGCAGGCAGAGAGCTGGTGCTCCTGGATGAGGTCTGTGAAAGGGCCAGTGCCTTCAGGCAGGACCTGTGTCCTGCTTTGATTTCCTCCTGGGTGGTAACGGGGCCGCACGTGGCGCTGCGATGTGTGCTAACACAGAGCTGAAATGGGGTAAATGCAAGCACAGCCTTGTCTTCCAGCCCCACATGGTTGTGGCAGGGCACCTGGGTCACCCCATCCGTGCAGAGGTCGTCAGAGGCAGCTCCGGTGCTCCTGGGGGGGTCCCCCTGATGCAAACACCAGGCTGTGGTGGCAGTCGGTCAGTTACAGTCATGGGGACACATCAGCAGTGCCTCACTCACGGGTCTCAAAGGATGTTCATAGTCCAGAGCATCCCTTCCTCCAGGAGATATGAGCACGTTGGTGGGACACAACACATCCAAGAGCTAGATGCAGAAAAGGAAGAGGCAGGGGTAGAAACTGGGAACCTGGCCTTGAAACTCTTTGTGTGTGAGGCATCCAGCTCTCTGTTTGCTCTGATTTTCAGACTCTCTTTGACTGTCATGCCAGAAGATTTCTGTGCCAGTTTTGGTGCCTGTACTGCAGGACCACTTCCTTCTGATGGGAGGGTTTGCAGAGCTCACAGATTTGTTCCCAGGCACCCAGACTTATGTACAGGATCTGAACGAAGATAATTAATAAATCAGCAGTGGAACAACCTCCCCAGCAATGACTGGGAGTTCCTCCTTTCTTAACTGCTTGAAAAAGAGAAGAAATGTTATGGCTGAAGAGCAGCACTCCAGTGATCTGACTGTCCCTGGCCGTGCCATGGATTCTCTCTGACCTTGGACCCGTCGCTGTACCCCCATGTCTGAGTCTCCATCTGTTAACACTTGACCTTGCTTTGTTCTCCCAGGTTTTCTCCCTGAGATCTGTAGAGCCTTGGGATGCTGGCAGAGATAGGCACGGAAGCATTAAAATACTCGTTTCAACTCCTGAAGGTCCCTTTCACCAAACAAGCTCCCTTTGTGGTCCCTTGAATGGACCCTCTACGTAGACTTCGCTGGCAAGAGCGTGACAAAGCGCAGCGAGGGTGTCCCATAGCCAGGCATCGCAGGTGACCGAAATGCAGCAGATATGCCCGTCCTCCTGGCTTCCAAAGTAGCTGTTTTAATGTCGTGTGCATTAAGGTATTAATGCTGCAGTTTCCACTCAAACCACCCCCTTGGTCTGGCCTTCTGGAGAGAAATCAGTGTTTGGTCATTCCTTGTAAACCCCGAGACATTCCTCTGGCTTCCTTACAGACCTGAGGTTTGGGCCAGGAGCTCTGAGAATCTCCAGAAAACCTGGGCTGTATGTTTGGAGTCACGTCCAAATGATTTTAGGAGTTGCCAGGAAGGTTTATACTCACTAAAGGCCTCCCAGTTCCTCATTCCACGCTCGGGAAAACCGAGGCAAAGCAGCAGCTCCATGGCACTGGCAGCAGGACAGGGACTCCGGGCTCTGGGGACAGCGACAGAGCTCAGAAATGCTCCGAGCCCAGCTCGGAGCGAGTTTCACTCTGGGTAATTAGTAAAACCCCGAGAGGTCAGCTCTGCCCCTGCTTGATGACGTGCCCTTGGTTCGCATCCATACAGACAGACAAACAAGAAAAGGTCTCCATTTAAAAGGCCCTTTAACCGCTTTGAGCAAACTCTGCCCAGGCAGGGGTTTGACCTGCTGAATTTGCTTTTCTCCAAATTAACTCACTTCTGCTGTTTGTAGAGGGAAAACTGATAGCAGAAAGCAACCTGTTGATTAATGTAGATGTGAAAGGCTAGATTACAATCGGGTGAACAATTAACTTTGCAGAGTCGATCTGTAATCAGATGAAGCATCTTTTGCTCTCTCTTACCATGCCTAATCAAGGTTTCTTTTCAGGTAGTGTTTTGCCCGCAGCCAGCACTGCTCATCTGCTGCTTGTTTGCTGAGCCACTCACAATCTCAGCTCCTATCTTTGTCTAGCCAGCCTGGCTGAAAAAGAAGCCAGTGCGAAATTGTTTTCAAGCCACAGAGCAGAGCAAGCAAGCCTCCAGAGATGGCTGGGGTTGGCCTGTGCTGCTGACACCACTGCAATATCTCATCTCCTTCGATTCCTTCTTTGCCTCCCTCCTTTCACGTGGCTTGTTTGTGCTCCATCTCCGATCTGAGATCGGTATTCTCTTGCCTTCTCTGTCTCCTTGTTGGTTTAGGGATGAGCTCCGAGCCACCACAATTAAGGCTCCACTTCTGCAGCCAGGCTTGGTGCTCTGCATTCCCACCGGGAAAAGCCCCCAGGGCTGATCCCTGCTGGACCCCTGACCCTTTTTGCACCTGAGCAGCAGCTGGGCTCCTGCTAAAATTCTCACTCCTGTGCTGAATGCTTAACAACCCACAGCTTTAAGAGCTGCAGGAACACAGGGCACAGAGCAGGAGCCCCAGGCTTTGGGGTGGTTGGATTTGGGCACTTTTTGCTTGTGATGTCTCTGTGCCACCATCTCCTATCAGGTACTGTCCATATCACACTAGGGGGCTGGGAGGATAAATAACTTGCAGAGTGCTCGCCCTGTGGAGCTGAGGGCTGTTTGACCTCTGTTTTCAAAGATTCGTGCTCCTTGTTTTTTTTTGGAAGCAGGTCTCCCAGAGCAGCTCAGGTGGGGGCATTTCAGAGCATCCCTGGCTGCGCACAGACCGCTGCGATCTGTCCCTGGGCCTGCTGCTGACCTGCTGGGAGCCCGGCCCTCTATTGTGCTTCCCTTTTATCTCCCTTTGTGGATTTAAATCAGGAGCATTTGGAAGCAGGGACAGCTTCTCATCGCTGCCTTTTGCACAGCAGTCCTCGGTCTCTGGGGCCAGCGTAATGAAAATAATCCATAACTCCAGCAGCGAATTTCTGATGCGGTGCCATCGGTGCCTGGTACCAGCCACCTCTGGCAGCGCCGTGGGAACACGGGGCATCATCGGAGCTGTTAGTGCCGGTGATGCACAGCAGAGGAAGTAAACAGGATGGAGCTGTGCGGGATTTGCTGCCCTTTTATTAGTATATGGAAAGGGAAGGTGAAGGTGCACGGCTTCTCTGTACCTGGGAGGAATGGCACTGCTAATGAGGGCACTTTGTGGCCAATTAATGGAGCATTTAATCCAATTATTGTGTTACTCTTCGTTTGCTACACCCATACAACTCACCCTCATGACACCCTCGAGCTGGCACTATCATCTTTGTTTATCAGATGGGGAAACTGAGGCCAGGAGCATATTCCTGGCCCTGTTTCCCAAACCTGAGGTCTAAGCAAACCTCGAAGATGTGCTGCTTTGTGCTGGGCTGTAGCTGAGAGCTGGGGTCTGGGGAGGTCTCCCAGAGGGACACTGCTGTGACAAGAATTTTATTTCTCTTCTGGGTACCTGTTCAGCCTTTCCTCACGACCTGACATGCAGGGAAATGTTTTATTGCAGAAGGCTTCTGCGTGAACCCGCTCCCCCTCCCTCTCTTTCTTCCCCAACCTCTGCAATGCCTGGCTGATTCCTTTAAAACAACCCCAAATTCCCCAGCTGGGGGCTTTGGAGCAGGGCAGGGGGCTGGGTTTGGCTGGGTTCACAGAGTGCTGCTGTGGGTTTGATGACTTTTAATTGGATTGCTAAATTAGAAAGAGGAGACTGTTGAAGCCGATCAGAAGCACTGCAGCCTCGGAACAAATCAAAATGTGCCTTTTTTGGGAAGCAGAAACACTCCAAGCCTTCTGCTTGTTTCTGCCATTTCTCTATTTTGATTGAAGCAGTTTATTTCCACTCTGTCTAGTTAATTACTTGATAAGTGTTAATAGGCTGGGACCACTTGGGGGCTGTGATTTATGATCCCCACTAGATTTAGCTGCACCCTCCCTCACTGTTGCTCCTCTGTCGTGCCCGCTTCTCCCCGCGCTGCCCACTCTTGGAGCCGTCTCTATTTTTAGTTGCTGAATCTGATGAGGTTTGTGGACGGGAGCCTTAACTCTGCGAACATGCACGCGCATACAAATTCATGTATGGAGGGTTTTTTTGTTGTTTCTTGTGCTCCAGCATGGAGCACCCCTGAGAGCCTGGTTTTACGCTGCCTAGAGTGGCTTGAATTATCTGGGGGAAAGCTTCTTAGGCTGGCAGCTTATGCAATGAGCCTGTGCTGGAGCAAGTGCTGCTGATCTGTAGGTACCAGAGACGTAACTGGGGGCCTACGGGGGTCTACAGTAGCACTTCGATTCCTCTTTTTGTCTTTCAGACTCTAAAATTGCCCAGAGAAGCTGTGGGTGCCCCATCCCTGGAAGTGTTTAAGGCCAGGCTGGGTGGGGCTGGTGGGAGGTGTCCCGAATTGGGTGATCTTTAAGGTCCCTTCCAGCCCAAAGCATTCTGTGATTCTACAAAAATCTGGTTTGAAGGGTGTTGTAGCTGCTCAGGTGACCTCTTTTTACCCAGGAAATGTCCTCCTGCTGCACCTGCCTGTGTCAGTGTGTTAAACTGCTCCATGCCACGCTTCACCAGGCACCCGAGTGCAAGTCAGGGGACCCACAGCAGCAAAGGGCATGGTGATTTTGCCGCCAGCTAAGGCTGTGAGCATCGCAAATCCTCTCCAGTTTCATTGTAGGATCTGTGCTGTGATGTGTGCTGTCACCTAGATGGCACGGAGGGCTAGAAGCTACCCGCTCGTTTCTGCAGTGCCAGCAGCGCCGGTGGCCTGGCAGGGAGTGTGCTGCCAAGGCTCAGGCAGGGTCTGCTCCCAGAACGCCAAATCAAGGCAGCCAGGCTCTATAAAGAGCAGAATAGAGAAGGAAATGGTGCTGAGGTAGTGGTCTGGAGGCCGGATCCTGTGCTAGATGTCCTGGATGCTTTTCCTGGCTCTACCTGCTATTTGGGTTTGGGTGAGTTCAGTCCCATCCCATCTCCGAGGGGGGATAGTGGCCAAATTCACTGCTTGGCTGAGGTATCAATGAAAGGCTTGGCTGCCCTCAAACAAAGTCACCAGAGGGGTGAGGAACTGCTCCTGTGTTACTTCAGGCACAAAAACCTTTCCAGCATCTGTTCTTCATGCCTCAGATGGGAGCAGTGATTTAAGAGCAAGGAGAATCTGCTACGGATGTTCCCAAGGGCCGGTCAGCTTGTAATTATTAACTAACTACTGCACAGTAATTGCTGTGCCACAGCCTGCAGGAAGTACGGGCGGTCAGGAACAAGCTGTATCTCACAAATCCCAGCCTGCTCTTATCTGTCCTTTGTATTTTGCCCATCCTGGTGGTATCGGACTTGCAGCCCTGCCCGTCAGGCTCCCAGGAGGGACGTACCCAGCTGGGTACCTCTGCCTGCTCTTTGCTTTCAGTGTTTGCAGCCAGGGGACTGAAGGCCAGTGTTCATCCAGAGCAGGGAGCAGCTGCATCCCAGGCGGAGGCAGCAGGGAGAGCCTCTCCTGCAGGTCTGCCAAGGTCCTGCTTGAAGAAGACCACATCTAGGGGCGAGCTTTGCAGCCCTTGTGATCTGCCTCTACAACGGCAGCATTGATACCGTGTGTTTTGGGAGCGTGGCACTGGCCAGAGGAGGGAAACGAGCAGCCCTGGAGGCTGAAAGCCTCCGTTTGTCCCAGGAGCAGGTTCAGGGCTGCCAGCAGAGCTGCACCGGGGAGACTGCCCATGATGGCACTGAACATCCTTTGGGGTCCCAGGGGACCCTGCACAGCCTGTGTCACCCCTCAAAGCAGATGGAACAGGGGCAGGACCCGTGCAGAGCCCATCGGCTGGCACAGCCCTGGTGTATTTTGCTTTTAGAGGAAGAGCAGGAGTCTGAAACGCTGCCCGGTGCGGAGGAAACCTCTGCAGGGCCAAGCCACACTGCAGGCTTGTGTGGTCGAGGCAAGAAACCCCAAAGGGACGCCTCAGACTGCCCCAATCGGAAGAGCTAAGGGGTTTGTTTTTCCGCCTGTTTGGCTTTTGATGCAAGGCAGAAAACTGCTCTGACGTGGGGTGGAGGTGGGGAGGATGGGCTGCCGGGGCTGCCGCAGGCTGGATGAAAAGTCCTGCTCAGCACCAAGGGCTGTGGCTGCGGCTGTGGCCGAGGGGATGTGGGGACACAGGGACCAAAGCCGCAGCAGCACGGTTTGAGCATTGCATTTACCAGGTGCCTCCAAACTGTTTTCAGCCCTTCAAAGGGGCTCAGAAGGGCCGGGATGGTCTGGGGCACCTGGGCAGCCTCCCAGCACCTGGGTTTTTAGGCAGCAAACTCTATTTGCGATGTAAACCGGTGTGTGTGAGACAGGATGAAGAGGGGAACCTCACCTGCTTGGGAGCCTGGAGGAGGCAGAACCAGCAGTTTTAATGCTTTTTGGTTGTACCCAGCACCAGCAGCACAACCCTCCCAGCACCATCCAGCCTCCTGCTTCAGCAGTAACCCCGAGAGCCCCTGGAGCAGCACCAGCAGCAGGGAGGAGCTCTCCTGGGGGCTACCCTGTCCCTAGGGACCCGGGGCTGGGGTGTGCTGTGCTGCCCAGAGCTTCCCAACCCCAGGCTGCAGCTCCACGGGGATGGGAACGCGTTTCCTCTGCGCAGGAGGTGCGGAGAAAAAGGCCCACGTCGGTCGTTTTAATTCCCTGAAAGCGTGGCACAGTATCTGAGGGAGAAGGTGTGTTTTTATAAATTCCCATTAGCAGCGTGTGTTCTATTTAAGTACTTAATCCCTTCCAATCCCTTCCTATTAACGATTAATTGTGCAACTAATCGCGCCATGATAGCGGCACTGCGGGCCAGGGGGTTGCGGTGGGCGCAGGCCGCACAGGAGAGGAGAATTGGGTGGGAGGGGGCGGCACGGCTCAGCTGACGGCCTGCCGTGTGAACACCAGCCAAATCTCCTGTCTCTTTGGGTCTCAGGATTATAATCCTTCCTTATCTCGAGCGGTTTCTGTGAGGCACACGGCTTATCGGCTTGCGAGGCAGGAGAGGAGCAGGGCTGAATACAAGTGAGAGAGCTTGGAGTGCTCCTGCCTGAGGTAGTCCCTTCTCATCTCCCTTTCGGAGCCTGGAGCCCCCTGAACTCTACCAGCCTGTTGCCAAGCACCACGTGGAGGTGTGGGCGTGCTCTGATTTTGGGGGGATATGTCTGAAATCATTTCGGGCCTTCTGGTATCCTACAAGAGGCCAGGAGGATGCAGGCCGCAGTGCCCACTCCTATACTTCCCTAGCAGTGCCAAGGGCTGGTGGGCCCAGCCGTGTGCTTTCCTGCAGAGATCTCCCTCCCTCCCTCTCTTCCCCTCTGTTTATCTCATTCTGCACTCTGTTATCTCCCCCAGCTTCCAAGATTCGTGCAGAAATGCCTCGAGTTTGTCAAGGACGGCAAAGCTGGGGGAGCCCAAGCCAGCCTGCAAAGAGAACTGCAGGGGGGCCGAAAGAGGAGCAGGGAGGGGGCTTGGGAGGGCAGAGATGGGATGGGAGGGGAAAACAAGGCTCAAAAAATAGAGATTCTGTTAAAAACCACCAACGGCACTTGCTTTGTCTGCCATTCTCGTGACTGACTCCGCAGCTTTCAGGACGCCAAGCTGGGGCCTGGCTTGGCAGAGCAGACGTTATTTACAGTTTAATACGGAACAAGGTTTATCTAAACAGTGAGCGCTCGCTGAGTTCCCAGATATGCATGAAATGTTGCCCTCCACGGGGAAGTGAGCAGAGGTTCGCAGGCACTGAGGCATGTTTAATCTGTTTATACATCTGAGAGATCTCCCTCTGGTACCCAGGCAGGTCGGCGTGGGGTTTAGCACGAAAATCTGTAGTGGTGGGGGTTAGCTGCAGCTGGATGGGTTCCTCTGAAGGACAGTGGGGTTCCCTGGAAGGCAGCACCTGGGATGTAGCGGGACAGTCCGGGCTGCTGGCACGTCTCGTCCTGGGCTGCCAGGAGATGTCAGGACATCTGGGGACATGAGGATGAGGAGCAAAGCACAGGGAGCTCGCAGCATCTCGCACCAGCCTCCTGCCTTTCTGCTCTCATGGCTCTTCCTCTGGAAGCTGGTGGAGGGGGGTGAGGCTGTTACTAAGAAGGGTTTTGGGGTCTGGGCACAACCTGGTTGGCAATCCCCAGACCTCAGGCATGTGGAGCTGCCCATCTCCTGGCAATTTCTGTGCTCAGATCCCATCTGGAGCTGCACCACCTGAGGACTAGCTTCATTTGCTTGCGCCGGTTGTTCCCTGAGACATTTGCTACTGTGAAAATCTGTTTGTTTCTGCGTTATTCCTTCCCTGCGTGTGGCCCAGACAATGTCTGGGTTTTGCTGCGCTGCCCAGCCCCTGGCTCTTTGCAAAGTGCTTCATGCGCAGAAAGAAGGCACGCGGCGTTCGTGCAGCTGTATCAGCGCTGAGATCTGGGAAGCCACGGGAGGAGAGGAAGAGGAGAGGAAGGGACACTCTGCTCCCCTCAGAGCCCAGGGAGAAGCTGCCAGCTTCAGGAGGGGCTGAAAGGGCTCACAGCATCGCTGCTCCCATCCTGGAGGAGATGGGGATGCCAGGAGTAATTACAGCCCGTGCTGTGCTTTGAAATCCTCCGATTCCTCGAGCGTTGGCTCTTTGTGCTCCTACCTGTGTGGCTGCGTCTCCGAGCAAGAAACGCACAGGCACACGTGCGCAGAGCCCTCCGAGGATGGGTGCACAACTGGTTTAAGATTAAATACCAGATTAGCGCAATCCTTGGCAGGGAAGCAGACTTGCAGTGTTTGCTCGCTACCTTGCTATCATGTGACTGTTCCGGAGCTTTAAATAAAACAGATTTGAAACCCTGCTGCAAGGAGTTTTATGTGCCTAATGCCGAGCAGTGGGACCGCAGCTGCGGGGCGCAGGGCTGGGGAGAAACCCCCCAGAAGCTGGTGCCGGGTCGGGGAGCAGTAGGCCAGGAACACCGGCTTCTTTCATTCATTTGTTTTTTCCTGTTGCTGCAGAAAGATCCGTTCACGTGTGCCATGGGGCTGCTTTATTAGCGGGGTTGGCTCCAAGGAGCTCGTGGGTCTGAGCTCACGGTGGGAGGAAGGCGCCTTAATCCCCCAAGGAGCTGTTTGCGGAGTCTCCGCAGCTCCTCCTCCCTGTGCCGGGCTGGGTGCACAAGGTGGTGTTTTACCTCCCTGGGGGCTGAGTGGCACAGACCCAGGTATCTGCAGCGGGTGGGGAGCATGAGGGGCAGAGGGAGGGTCTGGAAGTGAGGTTTGTGGCAGCAGAGCAGGGCAAGCTGGACTCCATGCGCTTTTATCTACTCTCCTCGAAAACGCACGGAGTGCTTGTGGTGGTGCTCCTTACAAATGTTGGGCTTCTAGTTTTGGTAAAACTATTTTCGCTGGAAAATGAGGTCATGCCAAGACCCTTTGATGCCACACTGCCCCTGGTAAAGCTTTCTGTGGGAGTCTGGCCCTCGTTTCTCCTCTCCACCTTTTTGGTGTGTGCTGTTTGCTGTCCCCCTCCGTTTCCTCCGAGGTAGTTGCGTGGAATTTGAGAAATGCGGCATCGGGTGTACAGGATGTAATTTGTTTCCTTAAATACCCTCCCAGGAATGCCTTCAGCAGGGGACTGGGCAGGGCTGTGCGATCCCCCAGTGTGGCTTTTGGAGCAGGGACAGCGTGGCACCAGCCGTGGTGGTCGTGGCCATGGGCAGCAGGTCCAAGCCCCTGCCTCTGGCTTCCCTCAGCCTTTGCTGGTGGCCTTCCTTGCAGCCCTGTGCCAGGAAGAGAGGGCTTGGTAGATGAAATTAGGGGTCACGGGTAAAGTTGGAGTATTTTCTGGTAGGGAGATGGCTGCTCCTGCAACCACTGCAGGAAAGCAGCTCCTGGCTTTCCGTGAGCTCACCTGCATGGCAGTTGCAGAGCAGCGTACGAGCTCGCAGCCTGGGGAGCTCTGTGTGGGCTGGGGAGGGAATGAAAGCTCCAATTACAAAAAGACAAGGAAAGAAAACAGCAATTAAGAAGCCGGCAGACCCTGCGTACCCCGTGCTGGGTGTGGGTGGCAGCGTGGTGCAGCTTCCTCCAGCGGCACGGAGCCACAGGTGTGCTGGGGGGAGGCTCGGAGGGGCTCGGTGCTCCTGTGCCAGGGATCTCCTCCTGCATGGATCCTCCTCCCACCTGTCGATAAAGGCAGGGAAGGTGCTGACAGCCTGAGCCGCAGGTTAAATCACTGCTGGAGAGAAAAGAAGGGGCTTTGTGCTGCTGACAGCAAATTTCGTTGGCAGCTGGAAGCTGGCACCCCCCTGCGCTGGCTGTCTGAGCTGACTGCCATGGGGGGGACAGCGTTTGGTTGGTGCTTTGGGAGCATTCAGTGGGCTTGGTGGACGCTTTCTTGTCTGTGCTTGTATATTTGGAAGCCTTCCAGTATTTTGGGACGTGATGCTGGGAGAGGGCAGCACAGGACCCCGGATCTCAAGGGGCTCTTGAGGAGCTGGCGGGCGTCCCAGCGAGTTCCTGGTGGCACAGCAGGAAGAGCAAACCTGCCTGGGGTGCAGTCTGGGTGCTGTTAGCTAACTGTCAGCCAGTAACCAGCTGAGTGTCATAAAAGGCAAGAACCAGGCTGGCTTTTGCTGCGAGTGTTCCTCTCCGGTAATTACTTGTGCTGCTCTCCCAGCAGCTGCTCGCCACGGCGTGATGCTGGGCAGGAAAAGGGTGAGAGGAGAACGTGGTTCATGGAAAAGGGGTGACAGTAGCTAAATGTCCTGTGGCAGATCAGCAGCACCTCCAGGAACACACCTAAGCTGTAAAGCGCTGCTGCCCTGGCAGCCCCAGCTTGGCTCTTTGCCTCCGGACAGCTCATTACAGCCCGGGTCTCCTGGCCGTGGTGTGGCACCGTGGGGCAGCACTGCCATCGTGGTGAGTGCATGCCCAGCTGACAGCAAATTCAACCTCAGTAACTCAAACAGCTCCTGCTGCAAGATGAGCATCAGAGGGAGCATCCCCTGGAGCCCAACGCAGCCCTGGCTGGCTCTGAGACAGAGAAAGTCGTGCGGTTGTGCCGAGATTTGTGCATCTACTGCTAGTCCTGAGGATCTGCTCTGCAGCTGGAGCCCAGCAGCAGCAGCACTTCATCTGCTGGAGCACGGGATGGGCTGACGGACACCGGGCTGCTCATCCCCTGGAGACAGTGATGGTACCAGAGGGATGCTGGCACGGACACCTTCGGGTGGCTCTGTGCGGCTCCCAGGCAGCAACAAGGCAGGCATTGAGGTCCTGCTGCAGTGGGCGAGCTGCTTGCTATCAGCCTATTGTTGATGCAGCCGAACACTGGGCACTTCTCTCAGGTTGTCCTCTGCCCAGGAATAAGCACCCAGTGTTCGTGGCTGCCGGAATAACGAGGGTCATTTTAGTGCCCTCCTGGGCGCTGCCCTGATCTCATCACGGGCCGGGGAGGGAAGAGCCAAGGGAGAGATGCCGGCTGCGCCACGCAGGGCTGCGGGCACGGCAGGAGGCAGAACAACCCTCCTTTGTGTGCTCGTGTTACTGGGCTCATTGTCAGCACTGAGACAACCGGGAGCGGAGCCGCGTCGAGCAGAGCGGCGGCGATTTCTGCTCCCAGCCGTGCACCAGGCACCGGTTATAGGTTCTAGAAAGGCTGGGGCTGCAGGAAGCTGTGTGTAGCGTTCGCCTTCCCAGGATGGCTTTGTGGTTTTGGGCTCAGGGCTGTATGTGCTCCATGTGGCTGGAGTTTCACCTGGGCTGTTGTTTCCTCTCCAACAATGTCCCCTGGCACCAAGGGAAGCTGCTGCGGAGAGGAGGGTGGAAGCCCTCCGTGCGCCTCACAAACCAGGCTGCTGCCTGTGAGAGTCCCATGACCAAGGAGGAGGCAAAGAAATGAGAAGGGAGGCAGGATGCATCGTCATTCCCCACTTACAGCTGGGGAAGGCGAGGCATGCGGAGACAGCTGGGGTGGGAGCCAGCCTCGAGCACTTGCTGCGGGGTCATTTTTCCTCCCAAGCCTCCCCTTGATCAGTAGACGTGAGAAGAGAGGGTGGTGAACTCCTGGCTGCTGTAATCACCTTCCCGGCGCACTGCGTTTGTTGTAATCATGGGAGCCAGTACAGGAGAGAGAAAAATTGTGACACGAGGGTGGATGGACTCCCTGGAGACCCAAGGTTTCCTTTCCAATCATGCCCAGCGCGGTCTCTGCCTTGGGATGATGGGCTCGCCGTTTGCTACAGGGCTCCCGTAGATTTATAGGAATTGATTGCACTCCCTCCCCTGCAGGACCACGACCTCCTGGCGGGGGCTTTGTTTCCTGCGTGGCAGGGAAATGTCAGGGTCCCTGCATAGCAGAGCTCAGCAACGGGAGGCAAATGTGCAGGAGGAGAGCTGGCCTCGCTCTCTCCCCTCACCTCTCCCCTTTTTGGTTGTCATCGCTGCAAAGAGCCACACGGGAAAGGGTCCAGGTGGCCGCTGTGGGGTGGGCTGCCTGTGCCAGGGGCTCCCAGGATGCGGCCCCCCTCTCTGCAGGGCTGTGCTGGTTCTCAGGGCAGCTCTGGCCATCCAAACTGACGTTTCTTGGTGCTTGGGCTGTGCTCTGCTCCGTGGCATCCCTCCCAGGGGCTGGGAGCTCGTTACCCCGGGGAGGAATTTGTGCCGACAGCTGAGCAGCCGGGGAGACCTCGCTGTGGTGGTCAGGGGCTGGTTTCCTTCCCTGCCCCTCTGCCCTAACCCCGCTGGGATTCCCAGCTGCTGCAGCAAATTCGGCATCGCCCCGATGTCTGCTGGAGTTGTCCCCGAGGCCAGCTGCGGTTTCTGCCTGACTCCCAGCCTTGAAGCTCTCCCTGTTCCCTTCAGCACACCTCCAAGGACCTGGCTTTGGCCCTGTAAGGCCATGAGAGCAGAGGAGGAGGAGGAGGAGGCCATGGAGGATGTGTCCCATGGAGGAGCCGCTCTTGCACCGCTTCTCCCTGCCCTCCCTCTGCTCTGGGGCTTGTGCCAGGAGCGAAGCGGGGCCGGCTCCTGCTGCTCCACGGAGAGGGCTCGAGGGCTGCTCCACTGAGCTCTTGGTCGCTCCGACTTCGGTCTCCAGGCCTTGGATGTGAGCAGGGGCACGTATTCAGCTGGTGCCTCGGCGCGGTGTTTGCTCGGCCCTCTCGCCACACGCAGCGCTGCACGATAGCCGTGTTTGCAGAGCAAATAGGGCTCCACCAGCAGAATTCCCCATCGCCCCGATACTCGCGGAAGCGACCCAATAGCTAGGGGCAGGGGCTGGAACTGCTGAATAGGGCTGTTCATTTTGCCTTGTAAACACAACTGGTAATCTCGGGGGGTTGAAAAAAGCAGACGATTCCCTCCAAGCCTTCCACCTTTTCAGCTGGGAAACGAGGGCAGGAGTTTGTTAAAAACGGCAACAAAAAAAAAAAAAAAAAAAAAAAAAGGAGAGAGAGACTTATTTGTGAGTAGCAGTAAAGTGGTTGTGGCTTGAAAGCCCTGCAATGCGCTGCAGGAGGAAGGGGAGAGCTCCACATGCTGAAGATGGTTTGTCTGTGCCGAAAATACCTGCCCCTCGGCTTCCCAGCGGAGAGCCAGGGGGGTTTCCTGTGCAAATGCAGGAGATTCATGGGGAGAGTCGCAGCCCGAGTGC
Organism: Anas platyrhynchos; assembly: GCF_047663525.1. Classification (NCBI taxonomy): domain Eukaryota; kingdom Metazoa; phylum Chordata; class Aves; order Anseriformes; family Anatidae; genus Anas; species Anas platyrhynchos. The sequence continues at coordinate 4,967,502 of NC_092613.1, read as the reverse complement.
CTGTGGGAATAGCTCACCAAAAAACAGCAAGCAGTCGGTGCCAGAGCAGGGAAGGTGGCTCTGAATGCGGCGTTTAAGGAGTTGTTAACATCTCATCTCGAGCATGTGATTAGCTTCCCTGGCGGGACTCGGCTTTGGGCTCTTTGAAGTGTTTTAGCCAAGTATTTACTATCTGACTGTCTTACAGTAAATGCAGATCATTCACGCGGCTGGCTTTAATCCCCGGTTCTTGGCCAAAGTCCAGGCTGAGTGATTTCATTTCTGCCTGTCGGTGCCTAAATTCCTCGTTGCCATTTTAGATCGCTTCTCCCCTGCGTGCCCCGCTGCGCCACGTCGTGTTTCGGCATGTCGGCAGCCTTCCTCCATCCCCAAGGTGCCTCTGGCCAGGGGCTGTCCTCATTCCCTCATTCCCGGGGAGCCTGGAGAGCCTCGGGGCTGTAAAACGAGTGATCTCATCGCCCTGCTTACCAAGTGTCACTTTCGCAGCAAGCCACTAAGTGCCCCTGCTTCCTTTAGTGCCCTGCTGCTAAAACTCAGGGCAAAAAGGCAGCCGCGAGGAACAATTCCTTGCAAATCCGTGCCGTGGGAGCAGGCTGCACGGCTCCCTTTAGCTGTGAAGGGGATGCCCTCTCCCAAAACCTTCTCCTAAAGCAATGCAGCCGCAGGTTATCCCTTCCCCAGGGGGGGACTGAGCCCCTTGCACCCCATGGGGTGCTCCTGCCCGTGCTGTGTGCGTGCGCCCAGGCAGGACGTGGGGTGCCACCGCTGCTGGAGGGGGGCTGAATCCCAGCCGTGGGGCACCTGCATCCGAGCAGCCCTGTGGGACAGAGCAAACTCCTCTCCGGCAGGCGTGGAAGGCTAAGAATAGAACGAACCCATAAAATCCACCTGACAAATGCCTCGCCGTGAACCCCATCGGCAGATGCCAAGCGGGTCCAGGGCCGCCTGGAAAGAACAGCCCCAATTAGACGGAGCCGTAAAGATAACGAGCGCGGGGCAGGCTCGCGCAGAGCAGCAGAGGTAGCTGCCGCTCCCGGTGCTATTTTTGCCCCCACCCCACTTCCTCTCCAAGGAGGTTTATATTTAGCAGCCTGTAGCTAAACGATGGCAAGGAGGGGAAGGATTCAGAGCAATCTGGAGCACAAATTTGGCAGTGCTGAGGTGCTCGCCTTCTAGCTATTTGCGCTAAGAGGGAGGAGATGGAAAGACCCCTTGCGCTCTTTCCCCTGTTTTATTCCATGCATCTTCCCCAATCCTGGACTCTAGGGCCCTCCTGGAGGCTGTGGGGTTCCCTGGAGGGCGAAGCTCATGCCCAGCACCTTACCTGACCTTCTGGTCCCCCCTTGCAGCTTGTTCTGACCATCCTGTGCCCCTCCTGCCAGGGCAGCGCGTCGTCCCCATCACAGCGGGGTGACCGCTGCCATCGGGCACGGCAGGCGTGCTAGGGGGGTGCAGCAGCCCCTAGTCCCAGGAGGGTGCCCCTGCTGAAGGAAGGGGCTGCAGAACCCAAAGATGCCCGTGGTGGCTGTGTGTGTGGTGTAGGGCAGTGCTTAAGGGTAAAACTTGCCCAGGTTGCAAGGTGAGGAGCTGGATCAGAGCCCTGGGCTCAGCAAGCGGTCTCCAAAGATTTGCCTTCCCTCCGGGAGGAGCAAGGCTGCTCGGAGGCTTTATTGTTGGCCAGGAGAAAAGCACCAGCGTGGAGACTTTGCTAATGCAGCATTCATTAGCGTCAGCATCTTGCTGTCCAAGCCTGCTCCTGCAGAGCTGAGAAAAACATTGAAATGTCTGAGGCCCGGAGTGGATGCGTCTGGCATCCTCCTCGCTCACTTTGCAACTCAAAGCAGCCTCTGGCCTCTCTTCCCCCCCCCCCCCCCCCCAGCCAAATACCCCCGCATATGCAAGCACCGGGGGCCTTCAGCTTTAGGGTTTTGCATCCCTGAGGCTGGGAGGTGAGCAGGGTGCTGGAGGGGAGCGGGTCCCCAGCGTTCAGGTGCATCCCACGGATAAAATCCCAAGGATTTTCGGGGGATTGCGCCCGCCGCAGGAGTCCGTGCCTCGCAGCCGAGCGTGGCAGCCACGCCAGCCGTGTTTATGTTGCTGACGGTAATCTTTTAAGCCTTCAGATGCAGGCATGTCAGCCCAAGTGTTCCCGTCGCCCTGGCGACACGATGCATTGGCTGGGGATGCTGCGGCTGAGCGCATCCGTCTGGAATGCGACCGCGGCTTCGGGCTCCTGGCCCGGAGGGGGCTGGGGGCTGCTGGGTTCACAGGGGGTGGGGTGTGGGAAGGAGCCCCCCTTTGGGTAGCTCTGGGTGCTCGTTGGGTCCCGAGGGCTGATTTGCCACTTAAAATCCCCCCTCGGGTGAGGAGAGCAGCGTTAAAGGAGTGCGGTCAAATGGAAACGCCCTGGGAGATGGGTTGGGGTCTGCGAGGGCTGGCTGGGGGTGAGACCGATGTCGGCACCTCTGGGGAGCAATGGCCATTTGCCAGGTCTGTGCTTGGCAGGAGGAACAAGTCCTGAACGTGCTGGTGCCACGGAGGGCAAGGTGGAGATGCCCAGAGCCCCCTCAGCCCGCTCGCGGGGCTGCTCAGGCACAGCACGCTTCGCCATGTGTCCCTTGAGGGTTTTCTTTGTTTAAGGGGTTTATTGCTCTAATCAGATCTCCAGCTAAGGAGATTCCAGCGCCTGTACCGGATCTGAGTCAATGAAGAGCTTGTGAGCAAACCGAGCTCGGAGCACCTCCCTGGGCAGGGACCCCCCTGCTGGTCCTGGCTGTCCCCAGCACCCTGCTGCTGGCTCAGGGGGGGTTTTGTGCAAGGACAGAGCAGGGAGATGAGACTGCCTGGGAAGGTGTCTTTCCTCTCTCTGCTTATTCTTTTTTCCTTCTTTCCTTCTGCTTTTGCCACGTTTTTCCCCGTTCCAGGCATTCCTGGAGTTTCCAAGCACGCTCTTCAGGCATGCCCCGCGCTGACAGCCGTGACTCAGTGTCCACAGCTCTGCCCTGGGCTCAGCTCTGACAATGAGCTCAGAAAAAGCCCCGTGCACCTCCTGACCACGGTCAGCTCCCGGTGACACGAGGTTCCCGATTCCCCTGGTGGCTCCGGCACAGAGGATGCCCGGGGATCCCAGCGGGGGGGCACGCAGCTCTGGGTGCTGCCGGCCCCGATGCCTGGAGGGGGGGGGCTGCGGGTCTGTCCCCTTCCCCAGCACCCCACAACCAGCTCCGTCCCCTTCCCCGCAGGGCTCTGCCGTCCCTCAGGGCACGAGGTAAAATGAACAAGATGAAAAACTTCAAGCGGAGGTTCTCGCTCTCGGTCCCTCGGACGGAGACCATCGAGGAGTCGCTGACGGAGTTCACGGAGCAGTTCAACCAGCTCAACAACCAGAGGAACGAAGGTAGGGAGCCCCCGGCCCCCGGCGCGTGGAAAGCCGCTGCCCCTTTGTCTGCGCTCCTCTCCCCATCCGCGCGGCAGGATTAGCAGCACCTGGTTATTAAACCCGATCTGTGGGGAGATTTCTGCCTGCGCAGGGCGAGTCCCGAGGAGGGACAGGTATTTGCACAGCGCCCAGAGGAATGACACTTCTGTGGTTAAGGTGCAAGAGCGTGAAAGCGTTGGGATCTCACCCCAAAGTGACCCCACTGCTGCCAGCACCCGCTGCCACCAAATCCTGAGACCTCGCTGCCTGCCCACAGGGCTCCTGGGGTGCACCTGGGGCTCACTGAGCTTCCTCCTAAGCCCACAGCCTCCTCCTTTGGGGTGCAGGAGATGCTGAGGGCTGGGAGCCCGGCGGTGTTCGGCCCTTCCCCGAGCGGTGCTGAGCGGTGCTGGGGGCAGGCTGGGGCAGGCTGGGCTCCTGGGGGCACAGCATGGGAGAGGCTGCTGCCTCCCAGCAAAAAACAGCTCTGTCCGGGCCAGCCCGTTCATGTGTTGCTGCCCTGGGCTCCGCTCGGGTCACGTCCACATTTTTTTTTATTTTTTTTAATTTTTTTCCCCCTCGCCCTGCAGCCACAATTGCTAGAAACTTGTGCTGCAAGCAGGGGCCGAGGCCGTGCTGTAATTGCCTGGCACTCGTGGCTGGCCCAGCAGGGAGGGCTCGTCTCTGCCAGCGAGCCTGCTTCGAAGGCGAGATGCAGAAACCTGATGCTGAGCTGCCTTTCCTCATCCCTGCCCCTCCTGGCACCCCTCGTGCCCCTCCGGATACCCCAGGCACCCTCAGCATCACCCCTCCGCAGCCTCCTTCCCTGCTCCTCGCACGCACGCTGCCCCTCACACCCTTGCAAGCAGCCGGGGCTATAATTAGACTTGAGCCCTTAATTAGATGCGCAGAAGCCGTGAGGATAAAAACGGTGCAGGGCTAAGAAAGCGCCGGGCGCTGACAGCTGCTGCTGCTGCTGCCTCCCTCGGGGCACCTCGGCTCGGGGATGGCTGAGCCCGGGCTCGTTATCTCCACCGTGCCAGCTGAGGCTGTCGGGGAGGCAATTTCCCCATCCTGCTGCTGTAACCCCTGAGTTTCCCTGGGGTGTAAACAGCCCCCGAGGGTCACCCCCACGGCACCCTCAGTCCCACTGCTGTGGGTGTTTTTGGAGAGCCCCGGTAACCACGTCTGTCTGAGGCATCTCCTGGCTGTTTTGTGCCCACCTCCTCGTGGCCAGGGGGGGCTGGTGGGGATGCTTTGGTTGTGTAGGGGTGCAGGATCACTTTGGGGGTGCTGGAGGGGATGAGAACGGGGTTTATGTGCAAGCTGCTCCTCTGTGGGGGTTGCTTGGGGGGCTTGGAGTTCGTGGGAGCTGCCTGGGCTGGAGGGGGGCACACGAAGGGTGCTGCTCACAGCAGGCATCAGCCCCTTGGGGAGTCATTTGCAGGTTTTATTTCCCCCCCAGCATCAGAAATCACAGGTTATCAGCACTCAGGGGTCACAGAGTCAGGGAGGACAAGGTGAGGACACCACCAGGGTCTGCCGTGGGGTCCCCAACCCCATTCTCCCCAGCCTCCAGTTCCCACGACCTCGCTGCCGGCCACGGAGGACGATAAAAGGGGGTCTGAGAGAAGCAGAGCCAGCAAATGGAAAAGCAAACAAACAGCTTTCGGGCACGGGCACATCCCGTCGTGGGCAATGTCACCTTGGCAGAGCGCAGAGGGAAGGGGTGCTGGGCTCCGAGCTCTGCTATCCCACCGGGACCTCCTGCGTGCCCCCACCCCACCGTGCCTCTGCCCTGGGCACCACCACGGCCTCTGCTTGGGTGGAGGAAAGGTTTTGGGTTATGGAGAGCCCAGGCTGGGCCCTGGGCAGCGTCTGAACCTCGACAACAGCCAGCACCATCTCTGCATCAACCTCGCCGTGGCTGCTCCAGCTCCCCTGGAGGCTGAAGGCAGGGGGATTTGGCTTCCCTCCTGCCCTTCCCCAGGCACTCTCTGTGCTCCGGATCTGCAGAGGCGTTGGGGCTGGCTTTGATAAGGGCTTTTGGTGCTCAGCAGCAGCTCGTGCCTGTGCCCAGAGCTGTTTTGCCCCAGAACAGCCACGGCCCGCTCCATGCTCTGAGGCCAAAAAAGGGCTGCAGAGCCAGCATGATTCCCAGCTCAAATGGCATAAATCAGAGCCAAAATTTGGCCTCTGGAGCGCACGGCCACAAAGAAGTGAGGATGAGGGGGAGGAAGGAGGATGAATAATCCCAGCTCTGCCTCAAGAGCGCAACAGAGCTTTGAGAGGAGGGTTCACACTTAGCAAAGTAATTAAAAGTTCTAAGTCAGGGAAGGAGTGAAGGGTTCTGGCCCCTTTCCTTGGGAGATCAAAGCTTGTTTTGGCAGAGACAGTGTTTAAATATATTTATTAAAAAAAAAAAAAAAAGGCAGGAGGCTCGTCAAAGGCAGCCGCCGTGTCTGCGGTCTCGCTTTAATTTGCTTTGATATCCCATGCAGCCTCATTATTCGCAGGGTGCCAGGGCTCACTGCAAGCCACGTGAAACGCCGAGCAGAACCAGACAGGCCCTCGGTTTGCCGGCCCACGGCCCCACATCCCCTCCTGTGAGCACCCGGAGAGGTCCTGGGCACCCGGGGCAACCTGTGGGACCCGGGGTCAGGGAAACTTTTAGGGCTGGGCTGGCACATCCAGCCTGCCTCTGGCCCCAGGGCACCATTCCCCTCATCTCCGTGAGTCCTGGGTGTAGTTTTAGGTGTTGTTTTTATCTTCTGGTAGTTTTCAGGTTTGTTTTTTTGTGTGTCCTGTTGCCCTGCACATGCACTGGGAGGCCGGTTTGTTATTCTGCCTTTGGGCTTTTTCTCGGATGCTTTCGTGGATGAAGAGCTGGTGGGCGGCTGGTTCGGACAGACCTTGCACCTTTTGGGGACAGGCTGCATCTTTTAGCAGGACTTTGGGCTTGAGGAACCGGCACAAATTCTCCCAAACTATCTTTTAAAGTGGGATTAGTTGAACTCCAGTTTGGTCAGACGTTAAGTGGCCTTTGGTTTTCTTTCAGCTAATTTGCTTAGGAGGCGAACAAGTTAAAAAGCTTTGATCCAGTTTAATTGATCCACGCTAATTCTGTACCCGTGCTTAATTCAGGGTAGGTTTCCTAGCTGCTCCTGCGCAGGCAGATGGCCAGAAAGGGACAGGGACTGGAGCCCCACAGCAGTGTCTCTATGCCTCCTTGCCCACCGCTACAAAATCTCCTGGCACAGTTTTGGGTCCTGGGGGGCCCCCTGGCATGGGCTGCACCCCTCCCGTGGGTGCGGGCTGTTTGTAGAGGGCACCCCGCATCCCTCAGCTCGCAGGTCCCCTTCTTCCCCGTGCCCGTGGCAGGAAACCACATCTTTTCCCAGGTCACTTGCCTGCCACCTCTCATCCGTCAGATGAGCAGCGTGCGGCCAGGTCCTGGCCCTCCCTCTCCCATCCTCAGCAGTGAGATCATCGCTGGCTGCCCGAGCACGCCGCGATCGGCTGCCGAAATCTGCGCTAGGCATAGCGGGAGGGATGCTCTGCGCAGCCTACAGAGAGCTGCCTTCTCCGTCCCAGTATGCCCAGTTAGAGCTGCCTTTTCCATCCCAGAGCTCCCAGTTCTGCCTCCTCCGTCCCAGTACACCCAGTTGGTGTTGCCTCCCCATGGATCAGGGAACCCGCTTCCTACCAGCCGGCCATTAATTACTGAGTGAGGAGCTTTGAGTGCAAGCCTCAAACCGGAGGCCAGAGGGAGCTCAGTGGCTTTATTTTGTTCCGATTTCTTGCTCCTTTCAGGGTTTCTTGGGCTTGGTGAGGCTTCACACCCGGAGTCCCTAGAGGAGAGTGATTTTTCTGGGTTGGTTTGGTTTTCAAGAGGGCTTTTGTGTTCCTCAGGGTGATGGCACATCTCTCTAAGTGTTTTGTTTTGCAATAAACAACGGCCAGATACAGAGCCGTGGTCAGGCACCTAGGTGTCCCTATAGCACACGTCGTGTTTTGTCTAAGGTGATGTTAGTGAGGATAAGGCTGGGAAGCTGAGATGAATGCTGGCCATGCACCAGGAGCCTGTAGCGAGCAGCAGGTATTGCCTCTGGGTGTGGAGGCAGAAAAGGATTTTCCTGTGGCCCTGGAGCATCTCTGGACCTCCCTGCCCTGCTCCCTTTTCTTCAAGACGAGGGCTGTGGTGGTACTTCTGCCTCTCCAGCAGCTCTCTGTCCTTTCTCTTTGTCCTCAGACCTGGCTCAAGGGCACCTGCAGCTGGAGCACCTGGGCAGGGACTTCCGAGCCGACACGGCCCCCATCTCCCCCTCCGAGGTGGAAGGCCAGTCCCCAATGGCCGTGCGCTACCGCAACAACAACCAGCGCCGCTTCTCCATGGAGGCAAGTGTTGCTGGGGGGCAGGAGGGGTGGGGGCAGTTCTGGCTGTCACCTGCCTGCTGGCTGGAAGGGCCAGTGCTGGATTCGTGGGGATCTGGTGGGCTCAGAGCCCTGATGCCCTTGCTCAGCATGTCCATGGTACCGGACAAAGCCCCAAGCGCATCCCCATGCACACACCTTCCCTCTTCCCCTGACCAAGGGTCCCACGGGTGTCCCTATTTCTTTGCCATCGATATCAGCTCTGGATAGAGGGTGCTGCCCCTTGGAAGTCTCTTTCGTCAGGTGCTTTCATCACCTACTCTCTTGCCCCTCTCTGCAGGATGTCAGCAAGCGCCTCTCCCTGCCCATGGACATCCGCCTGCCCCCCGAGTTCTTGCAGAAGCTGCAGATGGAGAGCCCGGAGTTCCCCAAACCCCTCAGCAGGATGTCCCGGCGGGCTTCCCTCGTAAGTCTCTGTGTGCAGAGCAAGCAGTGCTGGCACAGCACCTTGCTTTGTGCATGCAGCACCCAGCACATGCACGTGCCAATTACCACCCACCCCGTGCATGTCCCCCTGTGTGAGCTCCCTTGTACCGACACACACACACTGCAAATCCCTCTCTGCATGCTCCCAGCAATACGTTCCCACGTAACCCATGCACATTTGCCCCTGTGCATATGCACGCACTCATCCTTTCCTCCTGCCACCCCTACACGTGCAAATCCACGCGCTGCTGTGCAGATCCCCAGGCCTCCCGTGCGTTCCTTCACCCAGCTCTGCGCACACCTGGCGCCCTTCCAGGGGGAGGAGGTGGAAACCTCCTGCAGTGCCACGAACGCTGGAGCCTCTGCTGGTTGAAATGCAAATGCTGATAAATAATGAATTAGCCTTTGCATTAATGCTGGCATTTCAGTTTCTTTACTGCAGAGCAGCAGCATACGTAGGCACAAAAACCTGGTGTCCTGTTGGCAAACATGCAAGCACGTGTCCAGTGGTGAGGTGTTGGCAGGTGTCTTCCGATCTGGTGTGCCTGTCGTGGGGAGGGAGGAGAGCATGGCAGGGGTTGTTATTTAAGCTTCAGGAGCTAGGATCTGCCCTGGGCTTTGAGCCTGTAGTGCTGGGAGCCATCCCCTGCCTTGGCACGTGAATAACCTGGACTAACCGAGGGGTCTGTGTGCCCGCAGAGAAGTGCAGGGTAAGGGGTCTGCTGGGAGTGAAACCTGAAGCCCTTGCCTTGCGGTGGTTGCCCTTTCTTTCACTGGGTACAGGAGAGCAGGTCCCAGCAATACATTAACGAGTCACTGTTCCAAACGGGGAAATGTCCCTTTCACGCTCGATTTGAGGAGCAGAGAAGTGAGGGGAGTTGCAGTACAGGGCAGCACGTAGGGAAGCACTCAAGAAAAGGTCTGGGTGCTGGCGGCAGGATCCCAGCGGGCTTCTCCAACAGAAGGGGCATCGTCAGCTCCTTACGATCGTCTGTGGAGGTGTTCTGATGGATCTCATGCTCGCCTGCACCGCTTCTGCAGGACACAAATCCACATCGTGCAGGCGCCTGCCTTGATCAATCTGCCCCCAAATTAATCATGACCCCACGGCCTTGGAGACTCATCCTTCCCTGGATGAGATCCCTCCCAGGGATGTTTTCCTTTCTCACTTACAGTCGGATATCGGCTTCGGGAAGCTGGAGACCTATGTTAAACTGGACAAACTGGGAGAGGTAAGGAGATGCTGAACCCTCCCCAAGGTTTTAAGTTAGGTGAAAAGGATTGCAGAAGGGCAGAATGGAGCCAAATATCTTTAATACCTAGCACTGTTTAGACCAAGTCTTGCTGTGGACTTGAGCACTTTAGCTTCAAATTACCCTTCCTGCAAATGGTACAGGCTATATCACCGTCGTGCCACCCCAATAAATGGCCCGTGTGCCCTCCATTTCCTCCCTCTCCCCCAGGGCACTTACGCCACCGTCTTCAAGGGGCGCAGCAAGCTGACGGAAAACCTCGTTGCGCTGAAGGAGATCCGCCTGGAGCACGAGGAAGGGGCACCTTGCACGGCCATCCGGGAAGGTGAGGGTGTGGGGGGCTCTCCCTCATCACAGCCCTGGTGAACAGCGCTGGGTCCCGGGCTGGCTCCGTGCGGGCAGACTCGGGGACATCCCACCGGCATTGTGCCCTGGTCCTGCTGCCCCAAACCCACTTCTTCTTCCCCCAGTGTCGCTGCTGAAGAACCTCAAGCACGCCAACATCGTCACCCTGCACGACATCATCCACACGGAGCGCTCCCTCACCCTGGTCTTCGAGTACCTGGTGGGTCCCCGTGGGCGCTGCGCCCCTGCGGGCGGGTAGCGGGGCGCAGGGGATGGAGAGGCCTATGGGTGCTTCTCGTTGCAGGACAACGACCTCAAACAGTACCTCGATAACTGCGGGAACCTGATGAATGTGCACAATGTGAAGGTGAGCCTGGCCTGGATGTCTCCTCAAGGTGTCTCCGGCTTCCAGGGGTCTTCCCCGGCCATAAGGCTGGGAGTCACTTGGCCTCTCGGTGCCTGTGCCCCCAGGGCTGAGCGCCAACCCCTTCTGCCCCCGCAGATCTTCATGTTCCAGCTGCTGCGGGGTCTGGCCTATTGCCACGGGAGGAAGATCCTGCACCGAGACCTCAAGCCCCAGAACCTGCTCATCAACGAGAGGGGAGAGCTCAAGCTGGCTGACTTCGGTCGGTGGGCAGGGGAGAGGCAGAGCCTGGGTGGTCTCCGGCAGCAGCTTGGAGTGGGAAGGGATGGGGGGGACCCTCATGAGCAGCTCAGGGCCCCCACAAGATGCTGCGTGCCCTCCTGAAGCTGGCTCTGCCTGGCTGCTGCTTTCTACCTGGCAGAGTTCGAGGCGTCTCTGGGGAAAACGTGGCCCCGCAGGAAGGCGCCGCTCCCTCAATGCCCACCCCTCTCGTCCTCAGGGCTGGCCAGAGCCAAATCGGTGCCCACCAAAACCTACTCCAACGAGGTGGTCACGCTGTGGTACCGGCCCCCCGACGTCCTGCTGGGCTCCACGGAGTACTCCACGCCCATCGACATGTGGTGAGCCACGGCTGCCAGCCGAGGGTCCCGAGGGGCTCCGAGCCCCCAGCCAGGCGTTCCCATCCCGCTGGTGGTGCGGCACCGCACGTGCCCACGGCGTTGGGTGTCCCAAAGGGTGGTGGGCTCTCCTTGAGTGTTCTGCATCCCCTGGGGCTCCTCGCTGTGCCTGTCAGAGCTGATTTTCCCCCCCCCCAGCAGCCCCAGCCCTCGTTATGGGGCATCCTTGGGGCTTCTCTCTCGCTAACGCCACCGCTCCTGCTGCGCTTTTTAGGGGTGTTGGCTGCATCCACTACGAGATGGTCACCGGCCGGCCGATGTTCCCCGGCTCCACGGTGAAGGAAGAGCTGCACTTGATCTTCAGGCTGCTGGGTGAGTCTGCTGCTCTCTCCCAAACGCCCACTTGAGGGCAGCGGCTCACTGCGCCAGCGGGGCCGGGGCGCAGCCTCGGCCACCCGGGGGAGCTGGCACGGCGCTGCCGGCCGGGGGCTGCCGTGGTTCTTGACCCCACAGCCGGTGAGCACGACAGGTTCCCCTCTTTCCCCCTCCCAGGAACCCCAACAGAAGACACGTGGCCGGGAATAACGTCCAACGAGGAGTTTAAGGCTTACAACTTCACGCAGTACCGAGCCCAGCCGCTCATAAATCACGCCCCAAGGTACCTCCCGCAGCACCCCCGCGGAAGGCACGGTGGGGTTGCACGGGATGTAAACGGGAGCTGGGGACGCCGCTGTCAGCTCCTCGATGTGCTGCTGGCAGCAGCCGAATGCAGCCACGTGCTGGAGGTGCCAGCTGCCCCGTGTCCCCTGCAGGGACTCTGACAATGTGTCCTGGGCGCAGTAATGCTCCACTTTTTTTTTCTTCCTTTCCTCAGGCTGGAATCAGAAGGCATTGACTTGCTGACGAACCTCCTTCTGGTAAGTGTTAGAACGGCCCAGGTGGCTGGCGAGGGGTTCTGGTGGAGCAAAGTGCTCCAGCTGCCCTCGTGCTGATTTTGGATAAAGGCAGGAGAGGGGCTGCGAGTGCAGAACGAGCCCTGCCCGTACAGCAGCAGCCTGGTGGATGCTGTCCCAAACCACTTCCCATCAGGGTGCTGAGCCAGCCTTCGCCCACTGTCCTCTGGCACACAAACCAGATAGGTGTGATGTGGGCAGTGCGCTCCCATGGTCACACCGTGTGTGGTGTCCCTTGTGCCCACGCCAGTGGCACCGGTGACCACCTGTGTGCCCCAGTGGTGTGCACAGCGCTTGGATGCACCGGCGCCCAGGCAGCACATCGAACTGCTTAGGTGCACACCTCGCACAGGTGTGTGCACAGCGTATGGTGCACACCCCACCAAATGCCATTTTGCACGCGCGGTGTGAATGTAACCGCCTGTTCTCTGGGGCTTTTTGCAGTACGAAGCCAAGAGCCGGATTTCGGCGGAGGCAGCCCTGAGGCACCCTTACTTCAAGAGCCTGGGCGAGAGGGTGCACCTCCTGCCCGACAGTAAGTGCGCACTGCCCTCGGCCGCGGGGGACGTGGAGCAAAGTGGATGTGGGGCCTGAGCTGGTGGTTTGCAGCCTGAGGTGGTTGTTTGCAGCCTGGGGGCTGTGGTTGGCAGCCTGGGGACTGCGGTTTGCAGCCTGAGGGTGGTGGTTTGCAGCCAGGGCTTTTCGGTTGCCACTCGCCTTTTCTTGCTCGGAGGAGCCGAGCGCTGCTGCAGCAGGGTGGGGTGGGAGCCTGGGGGCTGCGAGAACAAGAAATGTTTTGGGGCAGGGTGACTCAGAGCAGGGGTGAGCCCATGAGGAAGGCTCTGCGGAGATGTGGTGCTGCGCTGCCATCCCTCCTGCTCCCCCCATCCCATCAGCCGGCCGGACTTACCCCTCTCTCTACCCCCAGATGTCTCCATCTTCTCCCTGAAGGAGATCCAGCTTCAGAAGGACCCTGGCTACCGAGGCTCAGCCTTTCAGCAGTCAGGTAGGTCTGGGAAAATGGCACTGACTCCACTCCTGGATGGCACCACAGGCAGTGCTGGCACCGGGGTTACTCCCAGTGGGTACCCACGTAAGAGAAAACCAAACCTGCTCCCTGCTTTAGTCTACAAGTTACCTCTGAGGCATCCTCACTCATCACCTGTTGGTACCTAAGTCACCCCTGGGTGCTCCTGGGGCGCAGCTCCCTCCTCTACACGGCCTTAGGCTCAGAACCCACGGAGCACCGCAGGGCTCGGTGCCCCCCGAGCACCGCTCACGTCTGACCTGTCTGACCCTCGTCTCTCTGTCTTCCTCAGCCCGAGGGAAGAACAGGCGGCAGAGCATATTTTAAACCCGGACCTCGTGTTCCCCTTGTCACCATGGAGATCAGAGCACTGAGAAAGGAGACAGCAACACGCTCCCACCCGCCCCACTGCAGCACTGCCGACCCCAGCAGGACGATGCTGATGAAGCGCCCTTGGCCGCAGGCTCTCCCCGCCTGCCCCCACAGCCCACAGCAGCCGCTGTTGGTGGACTCGGGGCCTTTTCCCCCCCTTGTTCTCACGTTGCCCCTGTCGGATGCGAGCTGCCACCCTCCCTGCAGGTGCCGCAGTGAGCAGCTGCCCTGGCATTGCCCAGGATCGTGCCCTGCCCCGGGGGAGCCGCTCACTGCCCGTGGGGCTGAGCTGGGCACAGGGAGGTTTGGTGAGCAGAGGGTGGTGTCTGCAAAGCTGCATCGTGTTCGGCCCAGGCAGGCGTTTGTGAAGATGTACCTTTGCTCAGACAACCTGCTCTGCACCCCCAGGCACCAGAGAGACTGCAGCTGAAGCCCGAGCCCGGGGCAGCCCCCTCCTCCTGCACCCTTGCCTCTGCCTGCGCAACCCCTTCCTCTCTGCCCATCTTCGGTACCTGGATCCTGGCAAGGGGGGAGCAGCTGGAGCAGAGGGGCTTCCACCAGCATCCCCCTGTCCTTGCCACCACTGCGTTCCCCAGTTTGGCCACCGGGACGGGACCCCATCCCCAGCGCCGTCTCAGGAGCGCGTCTGCCCCCGTGCCAGCGCTGAGCCCCGCGGCGGAGCCGAGCCGCGCAGCCTCGCCGCACCCAAGTGTTGCGCACACCCACCGCAGTGCTTTTCTACCCGGAGGAAGGGGGAGAGGTGCCAAACCTCCCACAGCTCAGCTGTGGGGACCAGAAATAGACCCGGGGAGAAGCAAATCATCCCTCCAACCTTCTTGCCTGGCCTCGCCGTGCGTAGCCAGCACCACCTCGCAGCAGCCCTGGCTCGGGCGGCCACCGCGGGACCGAGGTGCGTGTGGAGATGTGAGCGCGCTCGGCTGGCCGAGGGCTGCTCCTGGTGCCAAACGGAGCACAGCAGGAGCCTGCCAAACCCAGCCCGAGCGAGGGAGCCCTGCTGCACCTCTCCCTGCAGCCTGCCACCAGCCTGAAATGTCTTCAGGTGTGCGAGCACTGCAGGAAGCCTCCTCTGTTTAATATCCACGTCCCCTTTGTGGCACTCCTGGATGACCGTTCCTCCCACCCGCGGGTCCTGCAGCCCTTGGACACGTCTGGGACTCTCTGGTGGGTGCTGTGACTGGTGCTGGGCCTGGCGGGACGTGCCCACATCCAAACCTGCCACCCTACCAGGGAGGGCAGTGCTCTGGGGACGCTGACTGCTGCACGCCGCTGCTTCCCCACCGAGCTCTCGGAGCTCTCTTTCCACTCTGCCATGCGTGCGGGATTTCTTCTGTGATCCTCTGCGAATGCAAAGCGTGAGGATAAAGGAGGAGACCCCGGGGCTTCCGGAGGCGCCTCCTCCCCGTGCCAGTGCTCGCCGCGACACCCCCTGCGCTCCCCCCATCAGACCAAAGCTGTTAAGTCGGATTTGTCCTAGACAAGCATCCAGACGTCTGCATTGTTTGAGGTTTGCCCATCCCTGCTCGGTTCCCTTCTCGGTATGTCCAGCATACAGCAGGCTGAATAGTTCATTAATTGTTTCCATTTGATAGGGAAGAGCATGAATAGCCATCAGCCACCAGTGACGCATTTCGCCCTGATGTGAGGGCAGGGCTTTGCCTGGTTTCCTACACCCCGCTCCTGCTGCAAGGGGCTCGGCGGTAGCGAGGCTCGCAGAGGGAGGTGTTGGCTGGAAGAAGTCTCAACTCTCACGCTGTCACCTTTTCTTTCACGAAGGCATTTACATGGAAGTTTCCTCTGCATGGAAGGGATCCGTGGTGCGGAATTGCCAGCTCCTGCCCCAAAATTGGCCGCTCAGCTGGCGGCCAGCTCACGGACACCGCGTCCCCAGTGCCCCTGCCTGCGGGTGCTGGTGCGCCCAGGTCCCTGAGCACAGATCAGAGCTAGGGAGAAGCAACCCTCTCCTCCTGCTCTCGGGAACCCCATTCAAGATGTGCTTGACCTGTCTTCAGGCAGTTTTCTTGCCTGCAAGCTGAGCCCCTGGGAAATGGGTCCCAGCAGCGCGCTCCCCATAGGACAGGCACCTCGCCGAGCGGCAAGGTCACCCAGGGCAGCGGCTGGAGGGAAAGGTTGGGAAAAGCCCAGCACTGACCGTAGACAGGGCTGCCTTATCTGGGATCAGATAACGAAGACAAAGGGCCTGCTAGCTGCTGTTTATCCTTTCACAGCCTTTGCCTTTCCTCCTACAAATCCTCCCCAGAGGCGCTCTTTGTGTGGAGGCGCTGTTATTTATTAGCCCCGCGCGCGCTGCTAGCAGCCCAAATTTCAGATAACCCCTTTTGTCCCGCTGCCTTCAGAGGGTATTTCGTTCCCATTCAGGAGGACGATAGCGTGTGTAAATATTTGGTGCCCCGCCGAGCAAGGTTTTGAGTTATGAGCGCCCGCCGCTGCCCTGCCCGCACGTGGCGGCCGCTGCGTGATGCCCACGCTCCTGCCATGCGCTGCCCGCTGCCAGGCAGCCAAATCCCCTCCAGGAGAGGGGTCTCAGTCCCCCCAAGGGCAGAGGGGGTCCGGCTGGGTTTATGAGGCCGGAGAGCCCCTAGGGTCCCGGGGGGGGGACCTGCAGTGCTCGCCCCCTCCTGCCGCAGCTCCCCGCAGGCAGCCCTTCCCTGCGCAGGGAGCGCCAGGCGGCTCCGGAGATGGATGTTTAAAGTAGCGCTGATGAAAATGCTGGGAATGTCTGTGGCTCGCTGGAATTTTTGTCATTTTGTGGGTTCTCCCGGCCGCCGCTTTGCAGAGTAGCTGGCACCCGTCGCCGATTGGGAGTTTTGACAAAAGGAAGCTGTTGTTTTGTCTTCCAGACATTTTTTTCCTTGCATTTTTTTTTTATTTTTTTTTTACCAGTTATTGTGGAAAATGGAGTTTTGGCTGCGCTCTCGGGAAAGAGCCTGTTATTGCATCTCTCCAGCTGATAGCTGGTTAAAGAAACATAAAGTAACGTGCAAAGCAAGGTCCGTGTTACAGGGCAGCAATAAAACTCCCGGCAGCGCGGCTGCATGTCACTCTCCACACACACGCTCACGCCTTTCCTGGCCCAGCCCTTTGCAGATCTACAGCAAGATTTTAAATAACAAACCTGCATTGTATCGTGGAGGCTAAGAACAAAATAAGGGGATTTTTTTGTCTCCCTTACACACGATGAAAAAAAAATAATAAAAATAGCAAGGCCATTTTCCCAAGCTTCTCACATTTTTTTTGTTTTTTTTTTTTTTTCCCATGGCTTATCTTCGGTCAGGAACAGGGCTGGCGTAAAGCAGGAGCCCAGAGCTCCCAGGGGCTGGAAAGGCACAGGCAGGTGGGAGAATGGCACTGGGTATGAAAGCTGTGACGCCCACTTTCTGCTCTCCTCATTGCCTGCCTTCGTCCTCTGCACCGCGCTTGTCCTCCCGCAGGAGAAATCGACCCAAGTGGCCAGGATCCACGTACTGTGAATGTTCTCTGGTGTGATTCATCTGCAGAATACCGATAATATATTTATCTCGTGTTGTACAAACAAAAGATGCGTTTTAAAAGAAGTGATTTTAAAGATTTATTCCAAAAGAAGCAATGATTTTTTTTTTTTTTATATATAGAAAGTTTTTTCTGGAATAAATGGAGAGGTGAAAAAAGAAAAAAGAAAAAAAAAAAGAATAAAGGACTGTATCCATCTATCAATCTTGTGTCTGAACATTTTCTACAAAGACCTCGATTTTTGTATTTCAGACGTGACATAGACTATTTTGTGATGTGCTCATTTTCTTGCTAAGGCTTCTATTACGGTTGTATTGTGAATGCTCCAAAGCCAAGCTTGAAAAATAAACTTTATTGAGTACAGGGTAGTTTTGTACAGGATATAATTTTTCTCTTTCTCTCTCTCTCTTTTTTTTTTTTTAGGGGAAGGGTCTGCTTTAGTTCTGGGATTCAGCTGGGTGACCCCGATGTCTGGGGCACGCATGGGTGGCAGGGGAGCTGCAGCCGAACGGCCTGGGCTGGTGCTGAGTTAACCCCAAAGGAGTTTCCCTCTATGTGACCTTTGCAGGAAGCTGAAATGCGGCACCATAGGAACTCGTGCGCAATAAGAAATGTTTCTGTTGTCCCTTATGTGGATCCTAAAGCCCTAGACAAATATTGCCTAGACAAATAAGTTAATCAGAAAAATAAACCACAGGGCAGCCGTGCCCAGCCCATGGCTGCAAAGTGACTCAAGGGCAGAACCAAGGAAGGGACAGGGGACACCCGTTTCCCACTGCTCTGGCAGCTAAAAATCCCCAAGATCAGGGCTACCCAGCACGAAAATCCCTGCGGGTATCTGCAGTAAGGAAGCTCCAGCCACCGAGGTCAGGGAGATGGGAGAGCCAGGGACGGAGCACGGGGGGGACCTGTGGGATTTTGGGGGCCAGGCCCATGGTGTGAGCCCACAGACGATGTGCGGGGGGACTGGGGAAGGGACAATGCCCCCTTTTCCCCTGAGCTGCACCCCGGGTCAGTGCCCAGCCCTCCTGACTCACACTCAGGCTGCAGCGTGGGCAGGTCCCGGTGGCAAGCTGTTTGCCAAACCAGCTCCTCCCTCGGCTCGTTCCCAAGTCCCGTGGTGCCAGGTCGGGGGGAATGCGGCCGAGCAGCCACAACCACATCCTCGGCACGGCGGGGCCGGATGCGCCCAGCTGCCCCAACACCCGGCACCGCTCCTGCCCACGGCTCCTCATCCCTTAGGGCATCCTCGTGCCTCATCAAGGCGCATGCTCCGCGGCGCTCGCTGGCAGCTCCCCAGGTCTCGTGGCATGCCTGGCCACGGGGACGTGACACTGGTGCTTGCAGGGAGGTTGGCTGCGTGTCCTTAGGGTGCAGGTGCGTTCCAGGAGGCCTGCGTGTCACCAGGTCGCAGCCTGCCCGCCCTCCTCTGCAGCAGTTTGGGCGCAGAGAAGGAGGAAGCGCGGTGATCACAGCCGAATTGGAGTGGGCGTCTGGAATTGGTACAGGCAGGTGGGCGCTTCCTCCCTGCTGCCACTCGTAGTACCTGATCTGGAACAGCTGGGCCGAGATCTCAGGATAACGCTTGACCTAAAAGTGGAGCCAGGCTGCCAGGCTCTCCAGCTCCCCCAGCATGTGGTGAAACTCCTGACCCTGACACGCACGAGGTGAGCGCCTCTGGGTGTGCTGCCCTTCCAGCCGGATTGCTGAGCATCTGACACCACAGCCTAGGACAACTCAGCCCATCCCATGGACAGTCTGTGCTGCAGTGCAAGAAGCATCCCGTCTCTCCCCAGTAGCATTCAGTGACTCAAGGTGTTCCCCAGAATGTCCCAAGAGAAATGATGCTGGCACCACAACAGCAAATCCGGACAAAATCGGGCTTCTGGGTTGCTGCTCAGGCAAAGCAAAGCAGGACCGATGGTGGTAAAGAAGCAGTTGCTCCATCGGCGGAAAAATCTGTGCCGTGCCTCTTGCTGCCCCAGGAAGAGCGTGTGAGCGCACAGGAAGCAGAAGGAAGGTGTTTCTCCAACGCCGCTGGGATCCGTGGAGCAGCGCCTGGCAGTGACGCTGCTGTCCGTAGGCACACGGCTCCGCTATTTGCTCATTCATGATTTCACTTTGCAGTTTGCAGCGAGCACAGAAATGTGGGTGTTTAACTCACTGCAAGTACAACATTGACTTCAGTTTGGAAAACAGCCCAAAGAGCCTCCTCACGAAGCTAATTCTGGTGTTGCACACACTCAGAGTCCTGCGGCTCGCATTTTTATGAGCTACCACCGAGGAGCTGGGTTTCAGTATGTGGAGCCAGAAAGATCTGTGTGTTCTTCTGCTGAGTAACCCACCTACGCTTCGGTTTTTATTTGCAAGCATACCTTGCATGATTTGTGTTATCCCTGATGAAACGGCCTGATATTCCTGGAAGCCAGCGCACCGGCGTTTACGCCACTGCTTAGCAAAGCGGGGTCAGGTGCCGTCGCTGGGACAGGGGCCGTGCTGGCATTTGTAGCCTCTGGCACTCAGATGTTGCCTTTTCATCAAGCTGGGGGTGCAGGGAATTTGCCAAGGCGGGGAGAGCGTTGCTCAGCCATTTCATAGCTGGGGAAGGCGAGGCCCAGCAAGCTGATGCTATCAAGTGATGGTGAGATAGCCGTGAAAACTGGGAGGACAGCGCATGTTTCCTGCCTGCCTGGCTGCTGCTGCTGCTGTAAGGCTGCTCCGTGCTGAAGATGTCGTGCGTCTGGCCAGCCGTAATAGATTGGCCTCCTTGCCTGCCATCTGGCATCGCTAAAAGAAAGTTTTACCAAGTTCAGAGTGGCCCAGATCAGGTCACTGGCGGCAGGAGAGACGTGGTCACTTCAGGTTTTGTAAAACCAGCGTGTTCCCAAGCTCTCCCAGGGGACTTGCAGGGTATGTGTAAAACAGGTGATGATTTATAGTACCGCGGGCTTCAAAGGAAGGCTGGAGCTTGGCCCCCCTCTGCCCAGACACACCTGGACCTGACCAGAGCAGAGCCAAGGGGCGATGAGGAGCTGCAGGGAGCAGCTGCAGCCCTTTTTGGGGGCTTGGTACCTGGTGTGAGGAAGAGAAGGATCTGCTGCATCGTGCAAGGAACCCCAGCTCCATGTACTGGAGCCCTTACCAACACTGCCCTGCCTCCCCCGGGGCTTTTATCCCCACAGATGGATGGAGAAAGAGAAACCAAAGAGGTTCACAGTGAGTGGCTTTTGCTTGGGGCCCTGCGCACCAGGCACCGTCCTGCTGTGGGTGCTGCTGAGGAGATGGTTATCACCTAATGACAAAACCCTCTTTCCGGCCCTGCCATTGACTCACTCAACAAATGCCTTCGTTCCTTTCTGGCCCCGTTTCCCTGTGAGTGAAGCAGGATAACAACACTGCCCCGTGCCTCCAGGCAGCTGAGCTTGATTGCTCCCTGGTTTCAGGTGCTGGAGCCACACGTCTCCCTTCAGGGCAATCGGGGCTTCACCTCCCACCTGCCCCCTGCCACTGCCCACCCACGGTTTGTTCATTTGTTTGCTGTGCTGGTGGCAGAGGGCCGGATCCTGCCCTCCTTTCACCAGGAAGGCTCCTGCGGATGCCACAGATGGGGAAGAATTAGGACTCGGATGCAATTTGGATTAGCTAAACATTAAGCTATGTCCAGGTGGAAGGCAGCACCCAGGGCCCCGGAGCAGCATTCCTGAGGTCAGGGGATGGGGGAGCAGCCAGGGGGGTCCCCAGCTCAGGGTGGCACCGAAGGGGCTCAGGGCTGCAGCCAGCCCTCTGCCCTGGCTCGGCTCCAGCGATTCCGGTTTGCCTGGAAAGAGCATTCTAAAAATGGCCAGTCTTCCCCTAAAAGTAGGTGAAATATTTATAAACCCAGCCTCTAGAGGAGACCTTTTGCGTAAGCATCAGCCGCTCCGGCTTCCAAACGCACGCGCTCCCCAAAAGCCAGCGCGCTTGGAGAAGGGGCAGAGGCGACTCGGATCGCGCTGGCCGCGGTGACAAGAGGGTGGCCGAGGGACAGAGGGTGGCAGGGGCAGGGGGGACAGCGGGTGGCAGCTCCGGGGGCCGGGACCTGGGCTGAGCGCCGAGGGATGCTCTGAGACGCGGCCACCGGGGGGCTCCGGGGGGACCCCGCTGCGCGCTGCTCGCCCGCGGGAGGCTCCGCCCGGCCCCGGGAGGAGGAGGAGGAGGACGAGGAGGAGGAAGAAGGAGGAGGAGGAGGAGGAGGAGGAGAGGGAGGAGGCGGCGCCCGACGGGGCTCGGCGGGCTCCGGAGGCAGAGCCGCGAAGGAGGAGCGGGGCCGGGCGGCGCTGGAGCCGCATCGCCGCGGGCCGCCCCGCGCCGCCGCCCCCCCCCCAGGATGTGGTGGGACGAGCGGGTGTCGGCGAGGTTCCGCAGGAACCTGCAGCCCACCCTCACCTACTGGAGCGTTTTCTTCAGCTTCGGCCTCTGCATCGCCTTCCTGGGGCCCACGCTGCTGGACCTGCGCTGCCAGACGCAGAGCTCGCTCTCGCAGATCACCTGGGTCTTCTTCTCGCAGCAGTTCTGCCTCCTGCTCGGCAGCTGCCTCGGAGGGGTCTTCAAGAGGACGTAAGGAGCCGGGAGCCCCCCCTCACCCTCCCCTTCGCAGCAGCTCCGGGCTGGGGGCGGCCAGCGCCGGGCCCCCCGCGCCCTTCCCCAGGGCTCGCACGGCTCAGCCGGGGCGCGGAGCCTGGTGGCCCCCCTGGAAAATGGGGCTGGGTGCCGGGTGCTGGGTGCCGAGGGGCAGCTGGGGGCATGGGAGGGAGGGAGGGGACCAAGGGAGGGCCGGGGGTGTGGGCTGGGGGCTGCTCGGGGTCCTGCTTGCCCACCCGTTCCCTGCCACCCGCTGCCCGTGCCCCCGAGCTCGGGACAGGGGCAGCCGCGGCACGAAGTTACAGTGAGAACTTCCTGGAGGATGTTTCCCTTACCCGAATCGCTGATCACAAACATAACATCGAGGGCCTGTTTTAATAACCCCAGGTCAGGAGCTGAGGCACTGCCAGCCCCCTGGCTGCGGGGGCACAGCACGATGCCAGGGGACGAGGGCAGCAGCGAGGTGCAGCCGAGCAGGGACTCACGCCAAGCTTCTGCCCAGGATGTGTTTAACATAAGTAATGTGCAAGGCTCAACCCTGAAGGGTGCCAAACGGGCACAACATCAGAGGCTTGATGACAGCTCCGCTCTCCGGAGGCTTAGCTGGTTATTTACCTTGCCGCTCATTCTCCAGGTGGTGGGGTAACGTTTCACCTCCGCGTGTGTCTCCAGACACACGTCACCTGGATAAATTTAACATGTATAGAAAAGAATCTCGCATGAGCCCTTCGCTTCCATCAAAAGCCTGTTTAAAAATGTCTTGTTAAACTCTTTTCTCATGACAAGTGGGGAGTGTTGGCTGAGTTCGGTGCCATCAGAGCACCTGTGAAGTCACCATTGTGGTGCGGGAGCTGTCCCAGCCGCTGTGCCCAGGCAGAGCCCAGAGGCTTTGTGGAGCAGCCCGGGCTGTGCTAGGAGAGGAGCACGATGTGGGGGGACGGGGACGGTATGTGGGGACCTCACCCTGGGTCTGACACAGACCTGAGGCTGCCGGGTGGGCAGGCAGCGCTCTGTCAGCCCCGCTCTGCTTCGAGAGTGTTTGAAGCAGCGGCGGAGGAAAAGGCGGAATTGTTTCCTGTCATCAGCTTCCTACCCAAAACCTCCTGCCCCTGGCCAGCACCTCGTAAAAACCAGCTTGAGGTTTCGTGGTTGGAGGCTCCTGAACTTTTAACTCTGCAGCAGCAAGTTGGGGAGGACAGCACGCGCGCTGCTCGCTGGGGCTGCGCACCAGGACGCGCTCGGGGCTCCTTGAGCACGGGGCTTTGCCGTGCCCACGAGCCCTGGCAGGAGGGCATTTCGGGTGCTTGTGGCTTGTGAATGTACCAGGGGTACTCCGAGCAGTGCAGTGGTTTGATGCGTGGGTTTGGACAAGCAAACATGTGCGGGCTCTGAGCTCCGCTCTCCTTCCCGTGCTGCCCTGCCGCACGCTCCTGCTCCACGGGCTGGAGGACTGAGAGATCCCAGGGCAGGCAGGAGCACTGGGGTGGGCTTTGCTGGCTGGGAGAGGGTCCCAGAGCCTCACCTGGCAGCAGTGCGGCTGAGCCATGGTCTGGCTCACAATTAATTTCTCATGTTGAGGGACAGAAGCTTGCTTTTGGTTAAAATCCTGTTGGTCTGAGCCCTCTGCTCTGAACGACGAACGCGTGCAAGAAAGCAGCGTTGCGGCTGGGTTTAGTGGCAGAAGGGGGCAGGTGGCACCTGAATGAGGCTCTGGTTCCTCTCCACAGAGAAGCTGCTGAGCACAGGGTCGTGGTCTCTGCTCTCCTGGCCCTGCTGGAGTCCTGGAGCGCTGCGAGGACAGAGCGTAACGATGGCACCGTTCCCTCCGCAACTCGCTGCGAGCTGGGATTGCCAGGACCAGCTCCAAAACTCCCTCTCCTGCTAGATTTCAAAGAAGAGAGTTTGTCATCATAAGCAGTGTACAGATGTAGCTGTTGCTTCCAGTGCTTGCAGTGGGGCTTTGGCTGTGCCCTGCGGCCCCTTGGCTGGCCGGGGAGCATGGAGCAGCCTCCTGCCTCGCTCAGGCTCACAGCGTGGGCTCTGCTCTCTGCTAGGTTGTACCTGGGGATCGCTGGGCTGTAACTGCAGCTCTGGCTCAGAAGAACTCAACTTTTTTTTTTGTGAGGTACAGTGAAATTGTTCTCTCGCATAGGTGGGAATAAGGTTTGGGGGTCCTGGTAGAGGTGCCGTGACCAACACAGCCTTGGGAGCAGCTGATGCCCTTCGTGAGGAGCTCTGTGCACCCACGGGTGAAGAACACCGAAGGCTTTTCTCTCCTGGCCTTCACCTTTTCCTTTTCAAGCCGTTTTTACTGGGTTTCATGCTTGCATTGTAAAGCTAAAGCTGTGCTCGCTCTGTGCTGCTGTGCCACGTGTGCTTGGGACAGAAGCGGCAGGTAACCGAGCACCTGTACCCCAGCTGGCTTTTTGTCATGCTGAAACTGCCTTTGTGAAAACTGAGCGTTTTTTGCTCTTGCTCCCAGTGTCAGGTCAGCCTGAGCTGACCCCACTGGCACGAGCAGAGGAGAGGAGGGGGCTGGTGTGCCTGTTGCTGCGTTGGGACCTTGTACAGGCTCTGCCTGAAGTCGTGATCCCCACCAGGACCAGCAGGGTTATGAGATGGGACCCTCTGACCCTTCTTTCTTTTCCCCTGATCCCCAGGTGCCCGCTCACACCGCAGAGCGTCCTCTGGCAGCAGTGGCCCCGTCCCCTCCCTGCCCTTCAGACGCCCGTCCTCTGAAGGTTTCTGCTCAGACACGTGGCTGGTGCGTGCAGGACGGTTCTCACGGGGAAGGAGAGCAAAGCCTTTTGTTGCTGGGAGAGCACGGAGCATGGTGGCGAGCACGGGCTCCTCGGGGGAGGCTCCTCCAACCCAGCCAGTGCTTCCCGATGGAGACCGGGGTACCTGAAGGCAGGAGGGGGATAATCCATGCCCTCTTCTTCCTCCGTGTCCTCACCTTGTCCTCTCAGGGCTTTGGGGTTTTAATGATCGGTTTTGCCAAATGGAATTAACCTGATTATCGTTTTTCTTCTTGATGTGAGGGACTTAGAAAACGCTTCCTGGGGTAGGGAAAAACATCCTGCAAGTTGGAGAGCGCCCACTGCGACAGGAGCTGTGAGCTGGGGCTCGTGTATGCTGCAAGGAGGGGAGAGGGCGAGCTTTGCTGGCCATGGTGGAGCGCGGTGCTACATCCCCTGGAGCAGGTCAGCCCGAACCTGCTGGTGCCAGGCTGCAGATCTTCCCCCAAGGGTTGTGATGGAGCCGGGATGTGCGCTGGGTGCTCCAGGAACCCAAGAGGTCAGAAGGAACATGAAGCCCCACTTTCGCAGCCTGTATTTGGACTGAAAATCAAAATTAAACGAGCTTTTGCCCATGGCACCCGAGGACGCAGGGACTGGTTCGTGATGGGCAGGGCAGCCACGGCACTGCGTTAACGTCAGGGTGGCTCATGAAGCCCTCTGGAAGGGCACGTTGGCTTCACATCAGCAAGGCACGGGGTTCAGACCCACTCTGAAAAGCTGCTCCCGAAGAGGTTTGTCTCTAAAAGCATCCCCAGCTGGCTGCATGGTGCCTGGGCAGTGTCCCTCGAGTACCCCTGGGCGATGTGGCGTGAGAAGAGGGCAATTCCTTGGTCTCACCACTGATGCCAGAGCCAGAGAAGGAGTGGGGGGGGCTGTGTGCTGCCCTGGGCTGTGAGCTGCTGCTGTCTGGGGGCAGGCACGATGCTGTGATTAACGTCGTACGGCTGCAGGCAGGAATTTCTGCTCTTTGGGGACTGGCGAGGTTGTCTGCGCAGTGCTTTTTAAGAATGGATTATTTGCAATTAATGTTTAACTCCAGTAATGAACGTGCTCCCCAGCCAGGCAAACGCAGTGCTGGGGCTGCAGAAGAGAGGAGGCGTTTGGGGAGGTCTCGGTGCGCCTTCCTCCATCACTCCCAGCCTCGGATTCGCCAGCTGCTGGTACCTCTGCTGCTCGCCCTCCTGCTGTACCCCGCGGAGCGCTGCCTCCTCTCCCCAGGCTCGAAGCTGCTTCTCGCTCACGTGCTCGCTGTTTTTTCCTGCCTTGGCTGTGCACACCTCGCTTTGCTCCCTCCCTCCCCCAGAAATCCCGTGCTGGATCCCCGTGTTGCTGCCCGAGGAAGATGGGGCGTCACAGCTTTACAAAACGTTGGCTCGCCCAGCGTGGTCTCGCTGATGGGTGCGTGAGGTTGGGCTGGGTGAGGTGGGCTCACCGAGCCTCCGGCACCACCCAGCTTGTGCCACCAGGCCTAAGGATAAGGGACAACTGCTCTTGGGCTGTTTTCCTCCTGACACTGCTGAAGTGCAGGACGTAGGAAGGCAGATTACTGAGAGTCTGCAGGTGAATGAGGGCCACGCAGAAGCCCGGGTGTGATGTGTCTGAGGCTGAGCCGTCCTGGACGAGCAGCCAGGGCAGAAGGACGGGCACCGTGGTGCCCAGCTGGCTCTCGTGGCAGCTCTGCCTTGTGCCTCCCCCATGCCTTCTCCTGCCTCTTTGGGCAGAGCGTGAAGTGGCTGCAGCAAGCAGATGGCTTGGGGGAGCGAGCTGGGGGCGTTTCACCTGCTGCAGACCCCAGCTGCCACTGCACCGGGCTTGGGGCAGGGCATGGGAGCCCGGGCTGGGAGGGACGAGCTATTTACTCGCTGCTGTGACTCTGGAGTCCCATCTTTCTGCTAGCCTCAGTCGTTCCAGTGCTTCGCTGTCTGGTCCCCGTTTCCTTCCTTCCTTCCTGCCTTTGGACTTGGCAGCTCCGGAGCAGCACGGTGCCAGCCTGGGCGCCGTTCTCTGGCTGGCACTGGGCTCGCGGTGCAATGCACCAGCTTCCTGCACCGTGCCCGTCCCTGGGGCTTCTCCCGTGGCACGAGCGGGACAGAAAGCAGCCACCTGCAGAGGGAATGGCCACGGTCCTGAGCTCGGCTGTGGTCCTGAGCTCTGCCCTGCTGTGCTGGGGGACGGGTGATGCTGCCAGAGCAGAGCGCAGGGTGCAGCAGGCGAACGGTGGATCCATGCCGTTAACAAGGGAAGGTTCTTGGGTCGTCTGCCTTGAAATGTGCAGAAAAGGTTTGAAGGGATGGTTGCTCTTCTTGAAAGCTGCCCAGAAGATCTGCCTCTGGGGGGCATCACGCTCCAGGCAGGAGATGCTGTGCCCTGGGCTGGTTACGGCTGGATGTGGGGGCACGGAGGAGCAGGGTATCCCCCTGCCAGCCTGTGGGGACATCGCCTGAGAATGTCATTGCCACCAACTGATTGGGGCTGAAAACCCAAGGCGGTGCCGTGTTGTGGATGCTGCTCAAGGCACTAATTCTCTCCTGTCCCCGTTCCCTCCCTCAGGTTGGCTCAGTCGCTGTTTGCGCTCTTTGCCTCGTCCCTCGCCATCTCCCTGGTCTTCGCCATCATCCCCCTGTGCCACAATGTGGTGGTCCTGGCTGTGGTCATGGCCGTGGCGGGCCTGGCCATGGGCTGCATCGACACCATCTCCAACATGCAGCTGGTGAAGATCTACCAGAAGGACTCGGCCATCTTCCTGCAGGTGAGCGTGGAGCCTGCGTCCCCCCCCCAGGGCTGTGCTTCCTCCCCTGAGGAAGAGGAGAGAGGAGCTCAGAGCCAGGCTCTGCACAGAGGGCCGTAGCCACCAGCTCCACTTGCGTGCCTCACCTCTTGCAGGCCCTTCATTTCTTCGTGGGCTTCGGAGCGCTGCTGAGCCCGCTGATCGCTGACCCCTTCCTCTCGGACACCAACTGCATCCTCTCGAACGCCACGGCCAACGCCTCCAGCAACCTCCCTCACATCCGCAAGTCGCTGGTCCCGCACCACCCGGGCAACCTGTCCCACTACGACCTGCCCATGAAAGGCATGGTGGTCACCCGCGTTTCCTACGCCTTCTGGATCATGGCCCTCATCAATGTGAGTGCTGCGGGGGCTGTTGGTGTGCCGCAGACCATGCCGGTGGTTGGGGGTTCCCTTTGGGTGGTGCCAGCGATGGAGGAGGCGAGCGGGTGGTTGTGGTCAGCGGGTGCCTTGTCTGCTCTCCTTGGAAGCTGCTTGTACCTCCAGCATCCGCAGATCCAGGAGTTAAAGCAGCTCGCGATGCTCAGAGCCACAAAATCTTCCCACTGTCAGCCTGGGGTCGGGGCTGGTGGTGTGAGGAAGGCACAGCAGGAGGGCGATTCGCAGCCTCTGTATTTGTAGGAAAATGCCCACCAAAGGACGGGGTTACTGGGGCAGTGGCTTTAGTTTTTAGAGGAAGGCGCAGCGGCTGCTCACTGCCTCCAGCTGTGCAGGTTTGCATTTTGGCAGAAGGGTGATGGCCAAAGATGTGCTCTCCCCACTCCAGGCTGCCGAGCAGCCCTGGATCCTCCACTGCTTCATCGGTGCTAGGCAAAGGGCACAGGTTCTGTCTGCTCGTGGTCTGCCCGTTAGGTGATAAACTAAAACCCCAGTGCACCTATTCCAGCGGTGCTCATCGCTGATGTGAGCAGAGCAGTCAGCCCAAATACCTGGGCAGGTGCTGAAATGAGTTCCTCTGCAGAAGTACCGAGGACGATGTCCTCTGCCTAGGAGAAGGCTGTTGTAATTACCTCTGACTCTGTGTATGCCATGGGAAATGTGCTTTTAATTACACCAGAGCATTATCTATTTTGCCAGTCTATCTTGGGCAAGCTAATTTAGTTTCAAAGGCAGCGCTTAATATCTGCCTTGAATGCAGCTCACATCCGACGCCCGGAGCACTGATGGGGGGGGCGGTCATCAGAGCCTCTTCCCACCACTGGCCCCTGGCCATTTTGCTGCTGTTGCCACCCGTGGGAGCAGGATGAGACCCCGGGCTGAGTCCCTCTGCACCCAGCAGCTGGTGTGGGCAGGCCACGAGCTGGGTTTGAGCATCACTGCAAGCTCAAGCGCTGTCGGTGCGGGTTGTGTGCGCACGCAGCGAGCAGGACCCCTGGGGAGGCAGCAGGATGCTGCTGGGCTCCTGAGGATTAGGTAATGAAGACAAGGGGAGCTGGGGAGTCAGACACGTGTGTCTTCTTACCAAGCAGAGCCGTTATTGTCTTCTCCAAAGCCTCGCAGAGGGAGCTGCCTCGATTCCTTATTTAAACGGGGTAACCCAGCCCGCTGGCTGGAGGTAGTGCGGGCAGCTGCACTCCAGAACCGACCCTTTAAGGTGTAAATGTCAGAGAAAGGAGATGGAACTGAAAACCCCAGGGAAGGGGATGAAATGAGTAAGCTGTAAAAATGGAAACCAGAACCAGCAACTTTTTTTTTTTAATGGTCAAAACCCCAATTCCGTGCCAGTTCTGAGGGCTGCGTGTATTCTGACAGGACAGCTGAAATGATTCATTTCGATTTCTTGCTTTGTTTAAAGTTGAAATGTCTCAATTTGGCTTTGGCATGAACACAAAGTGTAAAGCCAATGGAATAGTTGGTTCAATGTTCTTGAAGCAAAATGTTTTTGCTTTGGTAGAATTAAATGGTTCAGCATTATCAAAATGAAGTGCTTGGATGACTCACAGCCAAAATTTTTCATTCTAAGAGAAAATTTTGGCTTTTTATCTAGATTTGGAACAAAAACACATTTTAAAATTCAGTTTCCCACAGAACGGAAATTTCATCATCCTGCCCGTTCCAAGGGGCTGGAAATCAGGAAAATGTTCCTCCGAGAGGGACGTGTTTGTCCGGAAGGTGGTTTCCCAGGGGAAGTGCAGGGCGCTCCATTGTGCTTAGGTTGCTTAAAAGTAGCTTGGACACGATGGCAGGGAACAACCCCATGCTCCTGGTGGGAGGGGGGGGAGACTGAAATAGAAACTGGAGGGCAGGATCCTGGAGTTATACTCACGCTTAACGAGTTGTTGCATCACGCAGTTGAGTTTATAATGACAGTTAAAAACTGCACGGGGCTGGGGGTGACGTCCCCAGCAGGTGAGAGCTGGGGCTGGAGAGGTGGCTACAGGCAGTGGGGCTCTCCCTGGGCATTTTGCCTTCCACCCCGTGCAGGCTCCCAGCTCGATGTTCCCATGTTCCCTCCGTGACCTGGGCTCATCCTCGCTGCTCCACCTCCAGCTGGTGCACATGGAGCTGCAGGAGCTGGTGGTGTGGAAGGGACGGTCCTCGAGCTGTCCTGGGGCACGGGGTAGGCTGTACCTGCGGTGTGGGTCTGTTCCTTTGTCGGTTGAAGTGTGCCCTGGCAGGGCTCCGCTGTTTGCCTCTGTTTGCTCCTCTCCACCTGCCTGTGGAACAAGCAAAGTGCTTTTGCGGACGCCCCGTCCCCTGCGCGCAGCCTGGATTGATGGCTGGGCTCTCCTGCGGGGCTGCTGGTCACGGGTGACCGTCCCCAGCTGCCCTGCCAGCAGGCTGATGTGTGGGACACAGCCCTGGCTCGGGATGGGGCCATGGAAACCTGCTTGCTCCCGAGCTTTCCTTTCCTTTCCTTTCTTCCCTGAGCTCATTTTGGCACGGTGGTGGGCGAGGGCTGCGCCTGATGGCAAGTGAGAGCCCAGGTTTGGGGCATTTCCTACCAGGAACAGCCAGCGCTGGTGAGCCATCAGCAACCAGTTCGTGTCTTGATGGAGCTGGGACTTGTGCACCCAAGGCACTGCCAGTTTTGAGGTGGTACTGCCTGGATAAAGAGGAAGGGGACCTGCTTACTTTGGGGTTGCAGGAGCAGGGCCATGCCTGTGGTCCCACTGGGAACCTGCATAGGCACTGAGCACTCCTTAAGTGCTCGGAGCTGTTATCTATCTGGCCAGTCCCTCTGTGTGGTGTGTTTTGTTTTTGTTTTTTTTTGCAAAATCTGCAGTTTAGAAGAATAAAAATCTGGTCCTGACCTCCGGAAGGATTAGAACTATCAAGCAAATGCGTTTTTCTTCCATGGGACCGAACTAACTGTTCCTATTCCCATTGTTCCCAGAACAATGAAGTCCTCATAAATGAATTCATGCAAGAGAGGCGGGTGTGGGGGGGAATTCTCCATACATTTAAATAGTGCCACGAGCCAACAAAAGGCAGGAAATTTGGAGCTAGAGCTCACACTTGCTCACAGACATGTAGAAAACAAGAGCTCAATGGCTGGAGAGTGAGCTGTCACTTAGGATTTCCTGGCTTTCTCCCCCAGTGTGTTGCAGAATAAACACTGCTTGGTTGCAGCAGGAGGAGGAGAAGGGAGGGCTGGCCAGGGGCAGACCCAGCTTCATTTACTTCCCTCTATTTTCTCTCCCCCCCCCCTCCTAAAAAAAAAAAGATCCAAGTCCCTCTGGGCTTGCAGGCACCATCAAGTCGTGGCTGTGTGCAGGATGCAGGCTCATCCCTGGGCACGAGGCAGTGAGAGAGCGTGGTGCTGGGGGGTCCTGATGCTGCTGTGCGATGGATCCAGCGGGCAGGTGCAAGCCTGAGGTCCCCCTCTTTTGTCCCCACGTGTGCAGCGCTGGGCAGAAAGCCCTGACTGCAGGGAAAGGTGCTGGTGGGGCCCCAGCACCCATGCAGTGGGGACCCTGGTGTGTGGGTTACTCTTAGGCAGCTGTGGCCAAGAGGGCAGGGGCTGGAGGAGCAGCGTGGTTGCTTCTTGGTCCCGGGTCCCTCAGCAGAGGCTGTGCTGAGGGGTTTGTTTGGGGCTGCTGGGCTGCAGCAGGGCCGTGCCTGTTGGCCTGCGAATCACGAGCTCGTCTCTTACGAGATGCTGAGCAACCCCTGCTAATGGCTGGACAAAGCAGGTCGTGGAGCAGCTTGTGCATTCCTCACAAAGCGTTTCAGCCAAAGGTCTCCCGTTCAAACTGCTCTGCTCTCCACAAGGGAAAAAAAAAAAGCTACTTTATTATTATTCTTTTTGCAGAAGTAGACGCATGCTTGGAAACCAGAACGTTTTGGTTTCAAAGGGTTGGTACAGGCTTCAGGAGGTGTGTATCGGGTGCCTTCTGGTCTAGTGCTCCTGCCCCCAGCCCAGGTGAATGGTCCCAGCCCTACCAGGACCCCCGCACCCAGATTGTCCGGATTGAGAATCTTCTCAGATTTATGCCTTTTTTTTTTTATTTTTTTAATTTTTTTTAGTATGTTTCACTAACAAGCCTCAGTCCTTCCTGCAGTGGCTCCTTACCCCTTTGCCAGCTTCCACCCTTGCCCAGAGGTCAGAGCAGCGTGAGGTTGCTCTCAGAGGGAGGTTAACTCACCAATATCTATTGTAGGTGCTGAATCCAGCTTCCTAAAAGTCCCTCGTGAGTGGGGAACTGGCCTGTGCTCTGTGTGGGATGTGTGCAGTGCTTACCTGCCCCTCTCTGCTCCTCCTCCACAGCTGCCAGTCCCCATCGCGGTGTTCTTCTTGCTCTACAAGGAGCGGATGGTGCCATGCTTCAACAGCAGCAGCCATCCACTGCTGTCAGCAGACGAGCTGGCGATGGAAACACGACCTACGGTGAAGGACGATCTCGCTACCTCCGTGCAGAGACCCCACGCAGCAGGAGGTGAGCTGGAGGCACCTCTCTTAACGGGTCTGGGGGAAGGGTGGTGAGCTGGGGGGGGAAAAAAAAGAAAAAAGATGAATTTCAGAATGTCTCCATTGAGTTTAACAAGTGAGCTTAATTGCTATTGTCTAAGGAGAAAACTTTCCAAAACATACAAGTGAGTGTAATCCAAAAGTACCCAAACAATCCCGTTTGGTGCCCAATTGCCCTCAGATTTGTTGGGACCGTAACCCCTGACCAGAGGTTAGTATGCTGTCACTGGGATGCCAGGCTGCTTTCCTGCAAGCTCCCCGAAATTAATCCTGGGCTCTCAAGGTTTTTTTAAGCACACGTGAAAGTCATGCCCCTTTGTTTCCTTCTGGTTTGCAGTCAGGTTTTGAGCTGGCTCCTCTGACGGTTCAGAATAAAAGTGGCGATCGTTCTGCAGAAAGCTGATTTTATTTTTTTTAATAGATCTGAAAGGAATAAGGATAGTGCCCTTTTTCGAGGCGAAAAGTTAAATTCCAGCAATAGTTTGAACTTGTGACTACACCCCGTTTTGTGGACAATAGTAGCATTGTTCTTTGCTACCCAAGAGAAACATATCAAAGTCAATTCTCCAGCTAGTGAATCTCGGAAGTAATCACGTTTTAGGGTTATGAGAGGAGCGTTGTTACAGAAGAGATGGCTTTACCTTAACAATTAAATTTTAGGGAAAACTTGAAAGCAGATGCAGTTAGAGATGTGGTGAGGTGCTGCAGAGAATGGTTCGTAACTGTGCCTAGCGGTGTGGGTTCTCTGGTGTCTAGTAAGGCTGTGTTCATCTAATAGCATTTCCCTTAGCTGAGACACTGAGGGCTTCTTTCCTCAGCCCAGCTGCCCGTTTTCATACAACCCACTGGAGCCTCATGGTCATCAAATCTCCATCCTTCTCTTAAACGCCTTTGGGATGAATCCTTAGAGAAGCTGGGAGGCTATTTGGCTGACTACTGTGATCTTTGGCAGGCACGTCTGTGCTGGCAAAATCCCTCCTTCCCCATAGAAGCAGTGAGAATTTCATCTTTGCCCGTGCAGGAGCAATCATCTCACCTGCTCCGGGCTCCGAGTGCAGTGAGGTTAAGGCTGGTGCTTTGCACTCCCTGCAGTGTGACGAGGTGGTGTGGCAGGGGGCAAGTCAGCCGTGCCTGGGGTCCCGGTCCCCAGCAGGCTCGAGCACATTCTTGTTCTGTCGACTCAGAGGAAGCAACACCAGCTTGTGTGTTTATCACCCTCTTTCCCAGAGCTGGCTTGTTTGGTTAAATATCGTTTAGCTGGAGAATGTGAGCTGTCCTGGGCAGGGCTCGTCCATGTGGCTGTGAGGGACGCTGAACACAAGTGCTGGGGCTGAATGGGCTTGTTTCTTTTGACTGTACGAGTGGGGCCAGCAAAGTGGAGCTCAGGAATGGGAAGAAGAGCCTAAGCAGCTCCTGAGAGATAAGCAGCAAGTATCTTGGAGAGCTAGGATCCCGGTCTGTGGATAGCAGCCTCAAAGCATGTCTTCCTTCTGAAGTTTTCTAGGTAGGTACAGAAAGCCGTGCTGGCAGAGGTCAGCAGTGTTCCACGTTGTTCACAGTCCTCTCCGTGTCTCTGTCCTGCAGCTGAGCACAAAACAAATCCCCATTGCGGGCTGGCAACCACCCAGCCCCAGGGGGACGTTCCAGCTAAGTTTGCTTTGCATTGTTTTTCACCAGGTCATGATGACTTATTTAGCTGCTGCCAAAGCAAAAACTTCAGAGGGGCTTCTTACACCTACTTCGCAGTCCACATCACTGGGGCTCTTGTTCTCTTCATGACTGATGGGATTGTGGTGAGTTCAGCTGATAGAGGGCTCTTGTCTGACCAAAGCTACATGGCTTTCTTCCTTCCAAATCACTTAAAACAGCCCAA
The DNA here is from genome assembly GCF_047663525.1 of Anas platyrhynchos. Lineage (NCBI taxonomy): Eukaryota > Metazoa > Chordata > Aves > Anseriformes > Anatidae > Anas > Anas platyrhynchos. Next base: position 4,933,772 of record NC_092613.1, on the reverse strand, counting down.
ACCTAGAGACAACCACATGTCCCTCATGTGCAGCAGGCCGGACCTGAGGGTCTGCCTGTGCAGCAGTCTGGCTCCCAGGGTAGCTCATTAAAAGCTAATCAGTCTGGCTGATACCTGCCCTGCTTCTTGGGAGGGTTGTGTGATTTCTCTAAGGCTCTACGGTGCTGCAGCTGGATGGCTACTGCTGCTAACCTGGCCAGTTTAGAGCTGGAGGTGTGGCGTTGTCTGCTTGTGAGCAGTGGAAGTCTTCTCATTTCAGCCAGGGCGCAAGCACAGCTTTGTTTTATGTCCTAAGAAACGGTGGTTCTTTGTTTGACGGGTCTCCTGAGCCCACAAAATCCAAGAGGAGAGCATGCATGGGGTCCCTGTAGCGGCCTGACGGCATGTCCCTCACCAGCGCAGGCACAGCGGGTTTGCTGTACGTAGCACTTCTGTCCAGAGGAGGAAGACTCACTCTTGGCTGGCCGTTGTTCCTTTTCTTTCAACAGTTTTGTCTCAGTCCACTCAGGGTAAAAACGCTGCTGGGTCTCACTAAGGTGTGAAAGAGGAGTGGGGTTACACGAAGCAGCTGTCAGACGCTGGAACTTTTTAGGGCCTCCATCTTCAAGGCTGAGTCTGGGTTCTTACGAGGAGAGGTGTTAAGAATGTGCAAGTCCAAGACAGCCTTTAGGGAAGGAAGCATCTGTATAGATAAGAGCTTAGTAAGTATTTTACCTAGCAGAGCTGTTAAGTCTTGCCCTTTTAGGAGCGCTTAAGCCCTGTGTTCTCCTCCTGGTGGAAGCTTGTCTCCAGCTGCCAACTCTTAGGAACGAGGTTCACTGAGGTTCGATAGCAAATCCATAGGTGGGCTCCTGCACGGTCGCAAGTGTGAATACTTGAGGGGCAGGATGAAGCTGCAAAGCCTGTAAATCACCACGTCGATGTGACATGCTGTTTTGTTTTTCCCACAGGGAGAGTACTCGGGCTTCATTTACAGCTATGCCGTGGAAGAGCCTCTCTCTGTGGTCCATAAAGTGGCTGGCTACTTGCCCAGCCTCTTCTGGGGATTCATCACATTGGGCAGACTCATTTCTATTCCTGTGTCCTACCGAATGAAGCCAGCGACTATGGTCTTCATCAATGTGGTAAGGCTATTTTTACCATGTCTCTGCTCTGCTTGCCTCCAAGGTGCTCCTTTTGGTTTTGGTGTGCAGAGCTGCAGCAATTCTCAGGGCATACCCCGGCCAGATTTGCACCAGGCAGTCTGCCTAGCACACACGGGCTGCGTTCATCTTCCTCTGCAACCCTCTCTGTGTTTGCAGCTGATAGATATAGGAGGTAGCTAGGACTTACAACTTGATTGTACTGCTTTTTCTTGAGCTTGCTCCTCAGTTGATCTAATGCCAGATTTCTGAGAGCACCTAGTAAAGTGTCTGCCAACTTTATTTACTTCTCACATTATCTTCTCTGGCATCTACATGGAAATTAATGCTTGTGTTAGCCATGGGAAAGGGAAGGAAGTAAATCCACTAGTTCAGTAAATTCTCTGCTTAGACTGTAGCAGCTATGAAATAAATCAAGTTAAGGTTAGTTTGCTTAAATTAAAATATATTCATTTGAAAAAAGGGGAAGGAAGCCTGTAAAGGATATGTAACAAAGATGTATAGAAGGATGTGATAGACAACAGCACAGGAGCTGGTTCCATTTCCCCATCATGTTATTGTTTTGTTTTTTAAAAAAAAATGGCAATTAATTTACAATTTATTTAAACCAGAATTTATTTTCATAGCAAGTCTTACAGTAATATTGTGAGGTGGTGAGAGAAGAGGGGTGACAGTACACATGGGGATGTTTTGAAGGCCAAGGTCTGTTGCAGACAGGCCACAGGTGAGGAAGCTTGCTTGGCACCTTGTGGCTGGTCACTTTAAAACCGAATTTTAGATACCAATGGCTGCAGCCAAATGAATTGCAATTATTTTAAAAATGAGTATAATTACTTCCTATTTCAGAACACAGTCACTAGTTACATGGGAGCAGGGAAAGCTCAGCCCCAGCAGCTCTAGATCAGATAGCTGGTGTGAGCAGTCCTATGTATCTGCTTAATTACTTTTCTTAATTGCATGACTGCTCTATTAAACCCAAGGACAGGATTTAGTTCTTTAGCAGCTGCTCATATTTGCAGAGAGGAGGGAAGAGCATCCAACCCTTAACAGAAGCCTTCTCACTTCCCTTTAAAGGCAGCAGTAGTAGTATCATCCAAGGACAAAATTGGCTTGACTAACACTCGATGCTGTGCTTGCTGGTAAGTGCTGCTCTGTGTAGTACGACAGAGCAGCTCTTGGCAGTCGTTCCAGCATTATAGCAAACTGCAGTTTGAATTCATTTTCTTTAGAATCCAAATTGCTCTTGTGTATATGTGCACACACCCCTAATTAGGGCCTGAACGATTAAGAAACGTAACTTGAGTTGGTATTGCAGAGCTCCCTCTGCTGACTCTTTGCATCTTGGATGGTTTTGCTATTACTTGTGCACTAAAGCAAGCCAGAAGCGAGGGCAAGTTTGTTTAAATTTATTTGGCTCTTTGGCTCTGCTTGTGAGGGGTAGGGTTGTGAACAGTTATTGAGAGCGAGCGAATGCTTTAGCCTGCTGAGAAAGACTTATTAATGATTGAAACATATCTATATTATGGAGGTAGCAGTGCTGTTGTATTTAAAGCCAAAGAAGTATTTTTCAAGACATAATCTTAACTCTCTACCTAATGATGTCAAGACAGATAAATTAGATATATTCATTTTAAGTCCCATTAGAAAAAGAACCAAATTCTGCACTGTAAAGATAGATGGATTTTAATTTGACTTGTTACTTCATTTTTTTTTTAGACTGTGAAAATGTAGTTGATGTTGTATTCTGATGGGGAAAAAGAGAAAAGCTAGAGTTACTGTAACTCAGCATTTACCTTCCTGCTGACTCTCTGTGTTTGTTGTCCACAGGTTGGAGTCCTGATAACCTTCCTCCTGCTCCTGATTTTCTCCTACAGTGTTGTCTTCTTGTTTGTGGGAACAGCATCTCTGGGTCTGTTTCTCAGCAGCACTTTCCCCAGCATGCTTGCCTACACTGAGGACATCCTGCAGTACAAAGGTAAGCAGGGATTTGGGCACGCCTGGCAGACTCTGAAAGTAGGCAGGTGTTCAAGGCTAGAGCTCAGACACCATCACACCTAGCAAATCCCCTTCCCTCTTCAGGGATGCTTAGGAGGACTGGAAGAAAGATCTGCTACTAAATACAATTTTCATTCAAGCTTGTAATTGGAAAACCTGACTGCACAAATCCCAGATTCACTGTGCTAATAACTTCCACAGGCAGGGATCCAGACTGGTGCTTAGTTTCCTGCAGCTTTAGAGCTCTCAGGGACTGACGAGGGTTTCTGTTCTGACAGCATCATCCAGGTTATCAGTGAACTGAAAATCCTGGTTTGGCCAGCTTTTATAGGAGGTCTCTGCCAACCTCAGTCTCTGAGACAGCGATACAGAAAAATGAGTTTTTTTCAGCAAGAAGCAGCAGCACCTCTGCTGACAGAGACAAGTTACAGAACAGGAGCTGGTTTTTGCCTTAAACTTTTACCTTTCTGTACTACCCACATTTTAGAAGAGTGATTCTCAACATTAGATGGAAACATCCATCAAGTGTTTGTAAATCTTGTACAGAGAGGTCCGTGAAGGAGCAGTTTAAAGAAGTTACCAGCCTGGTCCTGGTGGCTGAATCATCTGTTCTCTGGCAGTATCTCTTGCACTGTTTCTTTGCAGGCTGTGCCACGACCGTGCTAGTGACTGGAGCTGGAATTGGAGAGATGGTACTGCAGTTACTGGTGGGATCGGTAAGTGTCGGCATAGGAAAAAGACAGGGCATGCCAAAAACTGAGTGGAACTTTTAAATAGAAACCTTAGTCTCAGTTTTGGACAGTAGCTGTGGGGAAAAGCACTGGTTTACATTTGAGATATCGAAAAGTAAAGCTCTCACTAATTGCTAATTAGGTATTTGAGTGCTATGATGACACGTCTGTTCCTTTTTCTTTTTTCCCCTCCAATTGCAGATTATCCATGATCAGGGCAGCTACAGTTTCCTGGTCTGTGGAATGATCTTTGGAGGCTTGGCCTTTACCTTCTACGCTTTCCTCTTGTTTTTCCACAGGATGTACCCCAAGCCCCCGTCAGGTAAGAAAGCGCCAGCACTAAGCAGCCCTGCTTTATAATGAGAGGAAGAGTGGCATATGCATCAATACATAACCAGGGTGCAGCACTTCAGCAAAATGCAAGGAAATGTTTATTTTACTGCTGCTTCCTGCCCCTTCTTCCTGCTTTGACTTGCCCACAAAGCCTTGGCAGCCACAGCTCAGAATTTGCTTTCTTTTCTGTTGGAGAAGCAAGGGAAAAAACTAGGAATGGTCTGTGGATATCACAGAGGAAGCTTAAACCAAATCGGCTGCCAGCTGTACTAGCACTGCATGCTATGGCTGAGCTAGCAGGAGTAAGCCCTGCTAGCACAGGCTTCCCAAGGCTGTTTCTTGGCTAAAATCCAGGGAACGATTGGGTCTGCCCTCCAAAACAGCTGTCAGGCTCGTGAGAAAAGCCTCACCGATGAAAGATTTTTCTTACCTGTTGCGCCAGTCTATGCACACTCTTTTTTCCTTTTCAAGCACCTCTTAGAGAAGGGGCACTGTGTGACAGGCGAGGAACTTGTTCAGGTTACTGGAGATTGAGGCCTTTCTTCTGTGACCAGCAAAGCAAAAAGCTGGTGGGGTGGGTGATAGAAGAGCAACATCCAGACAGAGACCTCATGCACGTTCACTTTAATGTCTATCTAATGTCAATTTTGCAGATATGGATGCTGCCTCACCTGACAAACCAGCAGTAATGGATGACACTGGACAGTATCAGCGCTAAAGAAGTGGCCGTGCCCTAGACAAGCAATAAAACAGCACACAATTAAGCAGTACTATTAAGGATGATTTCACACTTAATGACTAAATCACGCAAGTTTTCTGCAATCAAAAGCACATTAGTTTGGGTAAGTCAGAATCAAGAAAACGTCCTAAAACACCATGGGAAGCTAAGCACAAGTTGCCCGTACCACATGTACCAAAAAGACTATAAACATCAGACTTACCCTGTACCTGAAAGGCTGCAGCAGTAGGGAAGGGATGATGGAGAACAATTAGTCCTGCAAATGAGCTTTCCTTACCGATTCAGGATGAAAGGTGGAGGCGAACACTTTGTTCCATATGTAAGACTTTGAAATTCTTCTGGCTTAAGTCATTGACCTCGACGTTTTTTTTTCTTTTTTTCGGTCTGTAAAGTACAGGAACCCTTACAATTTACAGCACAATACTGGTTTTGAACTATTTTTTGGTGCAACACAGGAGTGTATGTGATCTCCGTGAATACTTCCAAATGGGAAAAATTATGCTATTGGTAGAACCCACCAAGTGCACAGTGGTAGCAGGCTCTATCTATATTTGCACAGTTGATTCTTGTATATTACACAGTATCAGATGTTCACTAAGACAGTGTCTTATTCAGCATGCTAGGGCCTCTTGATTATTAAAATCATTAGCTTTCTTTTTTAGAGACAAGAATGAGTTGTGATGTTTTGTTTTGCTTTAAGTCATTATGTTAGCTGCTACAGTTGCAGTGTCTTTTAGGGCAGTTTTATTTCTAGCTTCCAGTTGAAGCTTAAACAGAGGTATTTTGGAGCCAGCCTCCAGCTGCTTAATCTGTGCAATACTTATTATAACAGGACAGGTGCCTTCTGTAAGGTACTCTTATAACCCACGCATGGCCTATTACAAGCTACGAAGAAAGGACTGGCTTTAGAATGTAAAGCTCCATGCATCTATTTCTTCAGTGAGTGATTGGACATGTACTTTTTGCTTTAACTGCTGTATGTGGATGTACATATGTACGTGTGTATATAAAGCAGTGTTTAATTAAAGGTGATTGATTGCTAGATTCTCAGCACGACTGGACTCAGGTAACTTAAGCCCTTTGTGGCCAAGACTATCAGCTACTCTATTTAACAGTTCCGACTCTCAAATTTAGATTGAATCTAACAGCTGGTAAATAGAATTTCTGTTTTCCCAAGCAGTAGCCCTTACCTTCCCTAAAATATCTTCACATGTGGCTTCTGTAGAAATCCTCTCAGAGTGTAGTCTTGTTGAGCTACTGCTGTATACATAAACCTGAACGTGCTCTAGGTCAAAGCATGAAGGAGGATAAACACAGTTGAAGTTGGGGCTTAACTCATCCCTACCCTCCAGGAGCCCTCCTGCCTCACATCCAGTGCAGCGCATGCTGTAATTCTTCTCTAGAGCCACAGGATGCCACTGTTACGCTCCTGGAGACAGCTGGGATGAAAAGTAAGTGGTGTACTGCAAAACCCAATCACAGCAAAAATAAATAAATAAGTCTGGTATTAATAGAGACCCTCCCACTATGACAGCATTCTCTCCGTGTCTGTACAGAGGAAATGAGCGTGAAACAATAAACTGAGGGAGGTTATTTAGAAAGACATCTATGCTGATTACATTTATATCATAACAGGTGCTGTCAGCTATTTAAAAAAAAAACAAAACACGTTTTATGATGTCCTTGTAGACGGACAATACCTAGCAAAATGCAATTTCCAGAACAGTATTTCTTTTGATAGAAGTGTCCTTGATAATTCAGATTTCCACTTTGCTGGAAATGGAGAGGATATGGAAAGGAACTACTCACTGAGGGGGGAACGGTACCTGCTCTGGCACAAAAACTGCATGGCACCACAAAGCCAGCAGCAGTGCTATCTCTGTCTCCATTCGAGCAAGATGGGAGGAAGCCTGTGCTTCTGCCAACAAGACAGGTTAGCTCGAGGTCTGATGAACTCCCTCACTATCACAGAGCAAGCCGCCCTGCAGCTGCCACTTTCAATTTCCTCCACTGAAAGAAACAGTCAAAAGATCAGGAACTTTGTTAAAAATATTTATTTAAAAAAATACAATTGTTTTGCATGTCTGGTTGCACATAACTATTAACATATGATTGACTTGAATAATTTGCTACAATGCTTTTTTAAAGCCAGCTTGCATTATACAAAGCAAATCCCTCTGTCAGTTCTTACATAAAATAGTTTTCTTTAACTATTCCCACCCCATTTTTAAAAAAAGATTGCAATACATTGATTTTTTTTTTTTTTTGCACAAAAATTGAAGCAATAGAAAAGTCACCTGATTTCTCAGGAAAGACCTTCATTATGTTTGAATAAAAACTGCCAATATGCCACTCTCGAAAAGTAGTATTAGTTACTTTGAAGTGTCAATACAGTGCACGTCCTCCAAAGTAAGTTTTGCATCATAGAACTTTGCCCTCCAAATTCTAAAGTCAAACCTGAAATGTGTTCAAATAACTGCATATCTGCGATAATCAAGCTGATCGGAGTTTTTTTCAATATGATATCAACATGCTGAAGGTCTTCCTAATATGTTATCTTGGAAGGTTAAATAAAAGCAAATTTAGTAACACTGAACAATTACTGAAAACTTTGGCTATTTATGTACTTGCATTACATACCAGCATTTTTTTAAAACACAATGGCATTAAGATACTCTTATAAGTTTTTTTTTTCTTTTTTTTTTCTTTTCAAAAAAAAGTTCAACTGAGAAGCTACTCTCTCACAGGCAAGTTTACCCAACTGTAAGAAGAGCACCAAAGCGGTGTAAGATTACAGCTGGCTCTAAAAGTCCATGTCTAGAGTAAGTCTCCACTGTAGGAAGCCAGCAGATGTTTGCTAGAACACAACTTGCTTTGTCTCTCGACTCGGTACTATATATGCATATTAAATGCAATTCTGTTCTGGAAAGAGTAACTGAAAATGTTATTTGCTGACTTCAATACCATTTTTACTTAAATTAAAGTAAAATCAAATCAATTTCAGAGTTAATGAGTTAACTTACATGATTGTCTCCATAGCCTGCCCCAAGCAGAAATGTCAGAGCTGCTGTAGTATCGAAAATACTGCAGAAATCATCTTGCTGATTTACAGAGAATCCAGATTAACCTAAAAACTCACTTGAGGAGTAACACTAAAGGCATCAGAAAATCACTTTCCAAAACAGATGTGCACTTTAAACAGAATGACAACTGTCACATATCACCACAGCTGATTGGGTTGCTGAAGTTCTCAAAGATTTAGCTCAACCTTCCCTCCCTGGCTCTCTCTAAGCCACGGACAAAAAGCTGCAAGGACCAGATTCTCAGCTGGTGTAAGTTAGAGCAGTTCTGATGAAGCCAAGGCATCTTTCCCAATTTACAAGCTGCTGGCATACGACTAAAATCTGCCATCAGCTCACCCAGCAGTTCTCACATTCTCAAGACAAAGTCTTGTGCTGGTGAACTGCCCCTACTCAGAGCCATTTCAGTCCCAGATTAATTCCAGCTGTCCTAACACACATTAGAGGAGACGACCACTATCCTTACCATACATGTCATTTAAATTTTCCCGTTTATGCATCTCTATTATTAAGAATATACTTCTCAGCTATAAAAACAGAGGGGTTTGGGAGAGATAAGCATTAAATGTGCTACTGTACTTATCACAAAACACTGTGACGTACATAAGGCCATCTGGTAACACTGCAACAGAATACAAACAAGATTTTCAAAGGGAGTTTTAGAATACATTTTTTTTTTTAAACTACAATGAATAATCTCAACCCTGTTCACAGAGAATTAACGTTAAAACTAGTACATCATATATATAAAACTCTGTGCAACTGAACAACAGCAGAACAAAAAGTCAACACAATTCTATAAAGCAATTTCAAAGCCTGAAGATTTAAGACATGCTAGCCAAAAAAAACCACAATGCATCTCAAGGAGCCTAGAGCAAAACCCAGGTATTGTAACCCCCCCCCCCAGCACACAGCACACACTAGGAACCATGCAGAAGCCATCCTCGAAGCCTTCCTGTGTTTAAAAAAAAAAAATAGAGAAAGAAGGAAAACAAAACAAAACAGCTTCCAGTTATTAGTACAGCACTGCTGCATGTACTGCCCAAGGACCGAAACGGGCTCCAAACACAGCTTTCCAACCTCTTGGACTGCACTGCTTACAGTTCTTTCGGTGTCTCCACTAAAAGACCCCCGTTTTCCAAAGGTTACTAATTATACTGTAATCCTCTCACCCTGCCAAAATCCCTACTTTGAGATGAAAACCTTCTGCAATGCATGGTCTCAACAGAGAAGTGTTTTAGGGGAAAAAAAAGCCCAAATTGTCATTCCATGAATATAAAATTATTCAAAGATACAGTTAAGACACTTTTATAGAAGACGTGGCATACAGCAATGTCAAAGATGCATTTAAAAATAACCTTTGGCAAATACTTAGCCCACACCATGGTAAAATTGATTGGAGTTCTTTAAAAAAAAAAAAAAAAAAAAAAAAAAAAAAAAAAGGAAAGAAAAAGCCCTCAAAAGCCTCAACAGCATGTGCAAAACATTTAAAAGTGGCAACTGCATAGTGCAGTATTTGCTCTGAGTGTACACTGTAAGCATCGTTGACACTAATCTGAAAGCCAGATCACACAACGAACACACATCCTCTCGGGCAGTGACTGTGTGCACATGTACATTCAGAAGATGAGAGCTATTCCAGTCTCAGTTAACGCACACAGAAAGCAAGTCTTCAGCTGTAGAAGTGTGCTTTTTAATCAGATGCCTGGAATAGCTCCACAAAGTCTTCACCAACATTCTTTGGAAGGGGAGGGTAAACAGAAATCAATGCTAGTCAGTTCTACTGTTTTCTATAGAATAATTTATACGAAGCTGACATCTCGCTATCTGAAAAGGGAAATACATTAGCTTACACATCCAAGCAGAAATATTGGGCCCTGCCCAGTTCTCTTACCTTACAGGTCACTTGATTTTTATTTTTATTTTTTTAAAAAAGTATGCTTATGGTCAGAAAAGCTGCATCCTCCAAAAAGAATCAACTTTCTGCAGTGAACATATCCTCCCTTAATTTTGATTGCTCTTTGTACAAAAGCAAGGATAACATATCCCAGTCCAAAATCTGCCAGACACCCAAAACCAACGCTCAGCCTTTCTGCTTTAGGCGGTACCAAGACAGGCAGAAGGTCTGATGATGATACTCAACACAAAGTAGAAATATGGCAGCACTGCCATTCCTGTGGCTTTGTAGTTCCTATATTACATCCTTATGACTAAAAGCGGGCTACAGAGAAAAGATTTGGTTCTATTTTCAGTCATATTTCTGTCCAGAACCAGCTCTATAAAGGGGTCCTACAGAGTCAATGAAATGCCATGAACATGGAATGCCACGTTCACAGATGTCAATCCAAGAAAGTCTATTGCAGTAATAGCCCTGAAGAATTGTGTAAAAACAACTGTCGCTGCATTTCATCTTTTCATCTTCACCTGACAGCCTCTGATTTCAGGAGATCAACTCCAGGATGTCACGTATTAACCACCACTTCTAGATGGCAATAGCCAAAGGCTTCCACATTACGCAGATTTCCTAACGCTGTTCAGACTAAACAGCAGCCATTGCCAATTACTGTTTAATTAAATTCAAATCAAACCATAAAAATTCCTGTTTAGGCAAGACATACTATACCTCATTAAAGCACCCCAAATAGCTTCTAAGCAACACGATTACAATTTTCATGTACTTTCAACTTAGCTGCTGAGTGGGAGATCCCGTGGTGCTCGGGCTGTCTGCCTGCAATACCATGCTCTGTCATTTTTAAGACAAAATAAACTCTCCAGACCTAGGACCCGAGAGGCCAGAAGGTAGGTAATATTTCTTACACAGGAGAACTAAGGAACAAAACAGAACAAAATCGTTATGGACACCCAAAACTCAAACATCAAGTTTTAAAATACCTGTCAAATTTGACAATGTTCCTTAACTACTGATGTAGTTTATTTCATAGCTGACAATACCAAGATAGCCTCTTGATACAACACTGAGATGTGTCTTGTAAACAAATATGCATTAAAAATGGAAGAGGTTAAATTGTATAGTAAAAGTTGAGTACATACAAAAAACGCTATAAAACAGTAGCAAAAAGTAACTAAAAGATAAATGAATAAACCATGGGTAGCCAACAGATTGTCAGCACTGTAGGTTCCAAACTCAGCACTAGAATAATGCTACTGAAGTGGACCAGAACTCTGCTTGTGCTCACCTGAGAAACTGCATGGATGCGCTAGGCTAGCTCTTTTATCTGGTCTCGACCTGCAGAAGCTCTTGCATGGAAGTTTAAGTCATGAGGGAATCTGACATTAAACAGGTCTGCACGTTGAAAAGCTTGTGAAGGAAGATATGCACATAAGCAGCCTTCACTGCGGTTAAAATGAACACCATAAAAACCAAGAAGAATTTATTTGCTGGGTATCTGAGGTTTGGAAACATTTTAGAGGGAGAAACTACCCCAAACAAACTACTGAATAGCCAAAGCCTTTCCTATTTTAATTCCCACTCCATTACACCAAAGATGCATGGGATACTGAAGTCTTAGGACACTCTACATAAATACAACAAATTCTCCAATTTGAGGAATTTCATCACTTCCTGACCTATTGCAAAACGCAATGTGAATGTGCCAAAGACAGTGCATAGGAACTACATTCAGCTGTCACTGCTGAAGACCAATCAATTTCTGAAACAAGGTTCTAGACTTAAGCTGCTAAGAAAAAAAACCATCTTCCATCGCCCTCATTGCTAGGATCACATTCTCTGAAAATGGGTAAGACGGAACAGGGACGGTTCTCTAAATGTAGGCTGGTATTAAGACGTTTCTGCTTTCCACGGATTGTCTCTGCTAGCAGCACACGTTGCTAGTGGCATCCTGACGGTCCAGGATCTCAACAAAAGACAGACGTAGCACAGACAGCACCAGCAGTGCAAGCTTTGCAACTCTGCAGTACTATTACAGCAGCAACGACATTTAAAAGAGATTTCCAGAAGTGAGACAGATGTTCAGCTTCCATGCTCATCCAGTCTAATTCTACCACCACCTATGAATTAACCAATGCAAATACTACCAAGCATTCGACGATACCACAGGTACTTCAGCAACATGAATTGTAACGTAATAAAATGTTTCTGTAATGCTGCACTATTTTAAAAACCAACACGGCACTATACCCATACTACAGACTGCTAACATGGTAATTAAAAGAGAGCCTATATTAACCCCCACCTTCCCTCCACTAAACCCAAGTGGCAAACTGCCCCCGCAGTGAGCCAGCAGAGTACCAGCAGTTTACACAACCAAGCTCCGAGGACACTGTGCTGTCAGGAATGTGATCCAAAAAAGCTGGCAGTTATACACTTATTAGTAAATGTCCGTTTAATGAGGCAGCATATATACAAGACACTATTATCTTAAATGACCTGAAAGTTTTAACGGGGAAAACATGAGCGAACTCCTCTCCCACCTCGCCTAGTCTTGCTTTTCCGACTGCCTCCTGAGGTTATAATCCTACGTGGGACCTTTATTTTCCAAGGCAGGTGCCCAAGCAAAAGCAGTCACCTTCTCATGTCACCCGTCAGGAAGTTGGACTTCACCGGCTCGAAGCCAACACGTTCAGACTGTGTTTCACACTCTCTGAAGAAGGCATTCCTGAAGGTGAACGCGTATTTCAGCGACCAGCTGTGGCAGTGCAAGCTTGTGCAGCTACTTGGAGAAGAGCACGAAACCAGGCCAAGCAAAACTGACAAGCTACATTAGCATTTGGTTCTCTTGCATACCTATGCTGAAAGTGATACAGTTTACAGAAAAATAAGTGCACGTGTGCACATACACAACTTTTAAACAAAAACTTGGCTTTTCTCCATAGGGGACAAGGAAAGGGAAGCAATTAAATTGCAAGTCTTTAGTGCTCATTAGTTATTTTTAAACTCTAATCCTAGTCGGCAATGTTGCTCTCAAATCCACACACACAGTGGGCATAAAATTGGCCAACCTAAAACAACCATTAAAAGTGCTGCTATTTATATATAGCTATATATATATTCTAGAGCAAACTCAGAAGCGATCATGCAAACCAGAAAATTCCACATGCCTGCTCTTAACTATGATTTGCAGGTTTCTTTCTGCATTTAAAAAACAAAACAAAAAAAAAGTCAATATTGCACATTGTCATTTTAAGAGCCACTGGCACAGGAACTTGATCCTGCATCTGCTGCTGTGTCAAACGCGAAGCAGTGTCGTGCCTCTGACGTGACGGCCGGGAAGACAGTTGGCTACGTGAGCTCGCGCCCCGCTATCTGCACCCCAAGATAGGCACACTCTTTTCTCCCACCTCCCACCAGGCAGAGGACTTTCTGGAGGAACAATGCCCAAAAAGCAACTCCATTACACCCACCCATGGCTAGGGTGCCCTACCGGGAACATACTAAGTGGTTTACATCATTTCAATGCTAGAATATACAGAGAGAAAATCACTGCAGTAAATTAAGTCTCGGGTATTGTCATACGTATGCTTTAAAGTGAATTCAGAGTCCACAAAAGTGGCAAAAGGAAAACTCTGGGAAGGCAGAGCTCAGCATTCACCCACCAGACAGGTGCACTAGAGCAGGAAGCACGCTGCCAGCTCCTCTTGCTGTAAAGGTAACTCTTTCTCTGCTCATCAAAACCTCAGAGACGGGCAGTGAGGATACCGAAGGAAAGAGACGGTCTCCATCTGTTTTCTAGTGGGTATTTTATCCTTACGTCACCAACTCACCACGCGTATGTGAGTAGCAAACCGAAGTTGCTGCCTGACAGCAGAGACCCGAAGTGGAAGGGCCCAGAGCTCGGTGCCAGCAGACCAAGACATCCAACCTCTGAGGGGCCGTGCGAGGAGAGTCCCGCTTCTGTCATTCCTCAGTTCTCTTAAAAGGCCTCCTGAGGTTTAAAAATCTAATTACAAATTTCATTTCGTCAGTGTTTCGAATGGCTCTGGAAACTGATCCTGTATTCATCCACACACACGGCCACCAAGGAAAGAAAAGCAAGCACAAATTTACAGTAAGGTTGATACGCCACGGTACCTCCCGCAACTAGCTGTACGCACTAAGCCTAACGTTTTGGGGGTCTGAGTGCTTCCTCGTATAAAAAAAAAGCAATAGATGTAAAGCAAAACTCGAGATAAGAGCTAGGAGAAGGGGAGCTTCTCCACTTCACCTGTGGGAAAAGAGCAGTAACGTTAACACTCAGACGTTAGTGTTCCCACCCACGGCTTGGGTCTGAAAATCCCGCATCAGGCAGCAACCTCACGGAACAGATACACCCTCAAACCTCACGGAAATCCAGCACGCTGCTAAGCTAGCAGCGAGATTACAGGCTTTAGAACAGGTCTCTGGCACAAGAAATGTTTGGACTTCAGCATTCAAACTTTCTGAGAACTGAAAGGAACGAATCCCACCATTCGTTTGTCCCCAGGCCTTGCCTCCTCACCGAAGGGAGGGCCGGGAAGCATCCGGAAGGCAGCCAGACCACTTCTCCGAGAGGCTGGGCTGTCTGTGTACAATGCCATTCACAAATTGTTCATATCTGAGTAACACAATCATCGAGTATTCCTTGAAAATTTCTCCCTGCAAAGAGACAAGACGTTTGTACAGCAGATAAGACGCGGGCTGTTTTGTTGCTGCAGAAGTTATCAGGCCCCAAGGCAAAGCCGAGTGCGCACACACCCCTTTCCCGAGCATTTCCTGGAATGCCAGCTTCGATCGCAGTTAGATTTCTTCTTGCCAAGCACAGGAAGCAGAAGAACAGAGGTTTTCCAAGAGTCACAGAGAAAAGACTTCTCTGATACCATTTGCTGCCATCAGTGCAGACTCAGTTACTGCATCACCAACTGAAACTCCCTTTAACCATGGTGAAGTCTTCCAAACCAAGGAGGGAAGAGAAGAGACCGGAGCTTCAGCTCCTATTAAGGCGTTTGCATATACATTCCCAATCTGGGTCTTCAAAAAACAGGAATTTTGCAAAAAAGGCATTTTATCTGGGAATGGCAAAAACTATGACTTGATAATCTCTGTGGAATTATAAATTGCTCGTTTAAAAAACATGGTTAAATATAAGTGTCATATCTTTCCCTTGCTTGCCAATACGTCCTTTCCATGAGTTCATGTGCTATGTCTTCTGCAGATCAGGGGAAAATGGGCCAGGGGTAGAGGGTCCATCCAGTCCAGACAGAGTAAATGGGCCATGACTGTTCAGCACTGATGGAAACTGAGAGACAAAACAAAAATGAGTAAGGAAGAGGCTATTTTAACTTACTGTTCCTCTCATATCTCTGCATATAGAAGCTCCCCCAGAAACAAACTAACAAAACCTCGCAAATAATCTTCTTTCTTCCCCAAGTAATTGACTTTTAAAATGCTACTGCAGCACAGATCGCTGGATTTGTGCAACTGCAACCAGCGTCAGCAGACAGCCCCAGTCTGCAGCCTCTGCGCTGAGCGCTGCCTATCTCCTAAACTAATAAGGTCACAAGACAGGGACTTCGTAGAGGTTGTTGAGAAACCACGTCCTACATTGTTCCTCAATTAATTACCAGCTATTTATAGAGGAAAAGGTCCAACGCATTTTCAGACCTAGCTGTTTATTGCCTATTCTGACAGTACACATAAGGTACTTCCTTCATCTCCATGGAGATGACAGATATAAACCCAAAAGACAAGCACTTAAATTTCACCCCCTGCCTAAGCAGACTCAGGCAACACATAGAGGTGCTCCAGTTCCTAAGTGGAACGTGGAGGAAAATCAAAGGTAATTACAGCTAAAGACTTAGTTTTCTTAATTTAGAGGGCATTTTTTAAAATTTATTATATAAATAAAAATATTTACCAAAAACAATGAAGCTGAGAATTTCCAAACAATAAAAGATAGCAGAATAATACAGAGCGTACAGAAAATGTGCTACATACTGCCAGAGATCACACACAGAGCCTCCCTTCTTACCAGTGCTGAGATTTAATTAATGTCCTTCAAAGGAAGAGGCTGTTAACAAACTATTAAAAGAACCACGAGAGAATAGCAAAATTCCATTTCCAGGAAACTCTTAACCCGTGAAGTTATGAGGAGGCAAGTTTTACAGGAAAGGCAGACTTAAAAAACGTAATTTAACTACAGCAGACTGCTATTAATTTAGACCATTTCTAAAACAACAACATTTACAATATACTTAAACAAAACAGGGTAAACATCCACTAAGATTAAACTTGCTCTCAAAAGCTAACATGGGAATAGAAACCAAAGATGTCCATTTTGTTTCCACTGGCTACAAAATCATTCCTTGAATTCAAGGAAACTGTCAAGCGACTTTTTAGTACTTAAAACTTGGAATAACCAAGCAGCCAAAGTATGAACTATTCCCTGAAATGCTCATTTGCCTTATTAAGCAGCAAGTATCACTGCCCAAACTTGCCATCGGATTTTTGGGGTAACAGATCCCCGCAGGTCTGCCGAAGAAGGTGGCTTTGGTTAAGCATAGGTCAAACAGAGACTGGCTGAACTTACCTGAAAGAGTGTGTTAGCACCTTGCAACCTTGCAGGACTGAGAGGAGCAACCGGGCTTAGGGTACTCCAGAAATGGATACTGGAGAGCAAGGGACTTGGGGTCAGCAAGATGGGAGTCTGCAAAACACATGGAGACAAGTCAGTTGTTTGAAACCTGCACTGAGTAATAGATAGCAGATGGAAAGCTCGCCACAATAATGAGCTCCTACAGCTGCGGAGGGCTGGATCCAAATTTCAGAAACTCCCCTTCTCTCCTTCCGCTTCCTCCCACCTTCTCCTCCTCCTCCCTTCAAACCCCACAACAGCAGCAGTCATCGGCTCTCCCTCCCCTTTCTAAACAATTGGCCCTCTTCTCCCAGCAGCTGCCAAATCCTGCGCACAGCAAATTGGCTTCTCCTGCAATTCAGTACACAGCACCTGCAAGGACTTGGGAAAACTCAGCCCATGAATTTAATGTGAGCAGGCAGTGGGCATACACATGGTCTGGGTGACACTGGTGATGTAAGCCACAACAAAAGAAATTCACATCCAGCTTCTGAATGCTCTGGATGTTGCAGGTTCACCAGCCAAGCACTTCGAGGGGCGCCAGAAGAGCAGCTACGCTTGATTTCCCCCCCCTGCCTTCAGCCAGTTCAGTTTTCTATCAGCGGTTTCCCTGCAGTTTCACTCCAATTTATTACAGGAAGGAGATTAAATATATACAGAACAATATAACAGCAGCGTTGGATTCGGTTCTCTTCCAAATTTTCCAGGAGGAATGAAAGCTTTCCTTTCCCACTCAGTGGTAACAGCCAAATTCTGCAGCCATTCTTGTCACCGTTAACTCCTATCACTCTGGTCTGAAGTTAAAGGCTGCTCAAGTGAATCAAGTGAAAGCACTCGGCTAAACAAACACCTCAGTGGTTAGCTTTTTTTAAGCATTTTCAGAATCAGCCTGAAGAGCAGGGTTTAGGGTTTTTGAAATGATTCAGTGTCACTTTGGGAAGATTTACAAAGGATCTTACAGGTGCTGGGTTTTGCCTTCCCCATGCTAACGCTGTACAGATGTGTTCAGCTGGCTTGCTACTTGGACACACTTTGGAGTGGAAGATAATGGAGATTATGAATAAAATTTCTGTTTTATAAGAAAATGGAAGTAATGTCATGGGCTTCAGAACTCCCAAACACCATCTACAGGCTTTTAACATTTCATTTGCCCTCCTTTATTGTTTAAAAATATAACCACTACTCTTTAAACAAAAACAAAAAAAAAAGGAAAAAAAAAGAGGTGGTGGGGGTAATTAAGTTACCTGAGAGAAAAGTGCTGGAGTAAGAGAAGCAGTGGGGAGAGAAGGGCTCAGTATTCCCAACGGACTTGGATCACTGCCTGTAATGACAAGAGTAGGAGCCAACTCCAGCCCTTTGGGTTTTTTAGATCTGGAGAGATGATTGGCAAATTCCTTCTCCAGCACAGATGAATCCTGCTCTTTGGGCTCTGGGGATTGATGCTGAAGGCTCTGAGCCTGCTCCAGCTGCTGCGAAGCCACCGACTCTATGTCCGTGTCAATGTCCAGGTCAGGATTAGAGCTCAGGGGAGGCGACGGGGGCGTGGAAGGAACTTGCAGAGTGGGAGAAACCGAGGATACGGGCGGAGTTGGGGTGAAGCTGGTGGTTAAGTTTGGCAAAGGTGCTGGAGCTTCAGGGACAGTTAACTTGGGTAGGACGAGAGTCTCCAAGGTCTGGAGAGTTTCTTCTGATCCAATGGAGAGGGAAGATGCAGCCGAAGGGGCAGAAACGGTGGAAGTGGCAGAAACCGTTGAAGTGGTAGCGACCAGGGGGACCGAGGACGGCTTTTTGGAGGGCATGGTTACAAACTTGATGACAGACGGTGTCGGATCCTGAGCGGGTTTCTTCTCTGTCAGTTTCTCGGCTGGATTCTCAATCTTGATGGACCTGAAGAGTTTTACACTGGAAGAGTTCAGGGAGTTCAGCGTGAAAGAGGAGTACAAGCCTGAGTGGATATAGTCATTGCGGCTGGAGGACTTAGCACATGACTGAGACTTCTCCTTCCCACAGTTTTCCACATCCTTTGGAGCACTGCTAACTTCCGCAAAACCAGTCATTTCAGGGTCTCCTTCTATACGGCCCACGACAAGTGGATCCATATTTAAAATCTCCGGATAAGAAACAAACTTGTATACAAACTTCTTACCGTTCACTTTTTTAATGATATTCTGTGGGTAAGAAGATACATATTTTTAGCCCTTCAGATTAATTTTCTTGCTACAAACATTGCCTAAAATAGACCGAGGAATTAAATAGTTGGTAGTCTTTCATTGAAAATTGTTTCTATTTATTTTAAAATACAGGCTGCATTCTTGCAATTTGGTTATCCCACCAAAGTATCACTTCCCGAGCTCCCAGACAGAACACTAGAGCAGGTGAACTTAACCCGACTTTAAATGTACTAACAGCAGCCTTAAAACTGCAGAACAATTGAGTTTACGATATTTTCAAAGATCAGCTAGGACACAAAAGATAGCCAATACCCCCATCAAAGTTAAGATCATTGGTATGTGTACAGTAAGTGTCATCTATCAAACCACAACACCCATATTCTTAATAAGATGATAATAAAAGAAAGAAGCTGGACTGGTCAGCAGAACGTAGGCTTATCAGCTTTTTCAATAATCAAAGCAGCATTCATCAAACCTGGTTTGTTCCCAACTGCAACACCACAAACAATTAGGGCCAAAGAATATTATTATTTATTGAACAATTGTTATTACTGAGATCTCTTGGCATAAGGTCAGATTAAGGAAACCGTGTTACCCAATCATAAAGGACAAGCAACAAACCATATCCTACAAACTGACAGTCCTCAGGAACTGTTTTTGTGTTTCAATCCCGGACACCCACACAGCAGCAGTTGTGGGATAAATGGCTTATCAAAAGGTTACTGAAATGAAGATCACAATCCCACACTGCGGTTCTACTTCAGCTTTTTGACACTACACGTGCACTAATGAAAGGCTACTGCAAGTTCTTAGAAGACATTAGCTAAATAAGAGGAGCACCTTCCTCTCCTGGAATAAACTCAATATCCTCCTTAGGGGTGCCATTTCTGAACATACAGAGGAAAAGAAAAAAACTCTGGGCTGCCACACAGGAAATCCTTATTTTGATAGCTCCTTCGTAGAGACAATTACAGAAAAGGTCTCAAGGTAGTGCAATATTCACCATCTAGACCATTATTATTCTGTTGCTTAAATTGGAGTGTTAAGGATTTTAACACGTGCAAGGACACGTATTTTTGGAGAGGGGTTGGAAAGGAGAACATTATTCAAAGAAAGATTCATATTAGCAAAGGCATAAATCAAAGACGGTAACATTTTGCACAAATGGATCTAGAACCTTGTAACATAACCACCAGGAGGAACCAGGTATGAGGATAAACAAAAGGCAAAAAAAAGCACGTCTAAACACAAACTAGAGCACCTCACTTAAGTCTGGGAGACAGAAGTGACACCTATCCCCTTGAAGAGAATGAAAAAGGAAACAAAGCTCATTAGGCGGGTAAGATGGATAAGGATTTCAGGTGGATTTATGGACTTTGTTACCTTCACATAGTAGTATCTGAGAGCACGGCTGAGTTTATCATAGTTCATACTGGGCTTGTTCTTGCGGATTCCCCAGAGTCTGGCCACCTCCTCTGCCTGCAGCAGTTTGAACTCCCCGTCGTTGGAGGTCCAAGAGATGATATTCTTGTTCTGAGGCTCTTGCAGGAGTTGGAGGAGGAACTGCCACAGGGTGATAGCACTGTCCATAGCAGTAAGCTGAAATTCAGAAAGGCAGGTAAGAGGCAAGAGATTAGGACCGGTGCGTTTTCTGCATCTCCCTAGAAGGGGGTAAGGGTGCAGAGATGTTATTTCCAAAGGCAGCAAGAGTAAAAATTATTAGTCACCAGTCGTGAAAGATGTTCCCTGCAGAACAGAGAGGCTGAGAGCCAACTGCTATCGTCTCCTCCCACATGTCAGTCCTTTTCACATGGGTTATATTTAGCCTCATTTAACTAAATCAGGTCACTTTGGGTAAGTTGCAATGAGTCATTATCCAAAAAAAAGAAAAAAAACACGCCAAAAAACCCACAGTTTCTAAGTTGTTCCATGTTCACCCATTCTGACTTGTACTGCTTTATATATATATATAAAAAAAAAAAGCTCAGGTGCTCTCAGGTAAAATCAAACACCCACACTCACCGCCTCCGTTTCTTGCCTGCACCCACCTCCAGCCTCCAGGTCCTTAACAAGGCAGAGGGTGGATCGACTGCTTAAGTTACCAGGGGATGCCACTGTGCAGCACAACTCTATTTTCCCTCATTTGTATTGCCGCTGTCCCTCCCAATCGACCCCCGGTCTCCTCTCAAACCTCCTTTCTTTCCCAAATTTCATCCCCGTGTTTTACAAGGAAGTAAGCTAAAAAAAAAAAGTAAATGAAACGGTTTCAGACGCTGCCTTGGCTTTTCTCTTGATTCCTCTCGTGTCTTACCTACGTCAGTCTTCTAGGCTGAGACTTTCTAGCACTAGCCAGTTGCTTCACCCACTGCCAGCACGGTTTTCCCACACTGAGCAGTGGCTGGACAAAGTCATCGGGGGCAGACGAGGCGGCAGAGATGCCATCTTTCCCTGACCATATCTGACCGCGTGGAGCAGCACTTCCACAGACGTTCTGGAGCAGAACACAAATAACCCCGCCTGCACAGAGGAAGCATTAGGATAAGCTCCGCTGCGAATTAACAGATCAAATTATATTCGTGCAGTGTCCCACACGGATTCCCTTTAATCCAGAACCGATTCGAGAACGGATTCCTTCTGGCGGAATGGCAGAGCAGTGGAGGTTGGAGGGAGCTCTGCGGATCGGCTGCCCCAACCTCCCCGCTCGGGCAGGGTCTCCGACAGCCCCGTACCCAGGATTGTGTCTGGGTGGCTTGTGAATATCCCCAGGGGAGACTCCCCAGGCTCTCCGGGCAGCCCGTGCCAGCCCTCGCCACCCTCCCAGCGAGGAAGCTGTTCCTCACACAGACAGCTTCACCTTCTTCCACTGAAATAACAAAAAACCCGGCCATCGTGCACCGAGAGCCTTCACGGCGAATTGTAGGGATGGTGTTTTGATGTGTGTAACTGCTCCGTTCCCCCCGACAAATCTCAGTAAAAAAAACTATAGAGCAAAGGGTTTCTCCAGGGGGAGCCTGCAGCGCCCAGACCCCAGGCTCAGCACCAGCATCGTGCCCAGCCCTGCAAGCAGGACCCACGCATCTGTTGGGCTGGGTTTAAGATCCAGGCGGGACTGCCAGCCAGTTCATCTGTTACCAAGGGTTTTTATTCCAACCTCCTCACTGCCCAGCACTCACCCAGCCCTATATAAGGAAGAGAACCGGCTTCGTGTCAGAGCCTCCCGACTCACTCAGCCCTGTAAAAGGATTACTGCTGACAGCTCACACAGGACTCTGCATTCTTATTTAAATAAGGTGCCCTAGGGCAGGTGGTTTTTTGGGCAGAGCCCATCTCGGTGAGCCTATTTTTAAGACTACCTGCCTCATGGCACGCTTGCACGACTCCAGAGGGATGTTACATTGATCAAGCCAGCTAAATTGCTGCAATTACACGCGCAATCTCAAAATGAAGGACACCCACACCACCTTGTTATGCTGGCCTAAGGTGCTTTCCTCCTTAATTACCGCACGCGTACAACTCCACGCTTGCCCAAATTAATTGCTGAGTGCTCTAAGAAAACATCAGCTGCTGAGCCCGGTGCTTTGAGACTTCCCACAGCGCGCTGGGGAGCCGAAAGGTCCAGACCTCTGGGGCAGGGAACCCAATTCAATCCCTTCCAGGGCTTCGACTTACGTTCACCAGGAACCTTGAATCTCATTTAATATCTGCCTGCTGGCACAGCACCATGAGCAGAGCCTCGTTACCCTGTTAGGATGATGCACACGCCCGGCTGTTGTGCAGGCACAAGGACTTGGTTCCACCGTTCTGCAGAGCTGTCAATGCCCGCGCTAAGTGCTAACAGCGAGAGAGCAGGCAAATGAAGTTGAGTGATTATTCCCACGCTACATTTATCCGCAGCAGCTCCAAAGCCCGTACCAGCACTGCACCAGCTAGCGCTGCCTGATGCAACGGGAGGTAATCACACAGAAATTAGATTAGCAGCAGAATTTCAGAGCAGCAGAGGCTTTTCTTCGCCTAAAAACCTGCGTGGATTTCATCCCCCAATTTAAACGCCGTAATCCCACCGGTGTGCTTCCCTTCAGGAAGAAGTACTTCGCTGTCGTCATCTCAAAGCTTACCAAGTGCTGTCAAATGATTGCTAGGCGAAGGCTGGTTTGGGATAAGGATACACAGTCCTGAGCAAATGGTATGTGCACAGCACTGAGTTCAGCAACACGGCCTGTGCCTGGAGTGACTGAAATGATAGAAGATAAAGGATTTAAATAAATCACTTTTCACGGTGACGTGTTACATTGTTCTAAGGAGCACTGACCAAAATAACAACGTGCACGTTCTATGCAGAGCTCATGGTGCCTGGGTCCCAACCACCGCCCCTTTCTGGCTGGCAGAATCCTTCCCCAGGCAGGGCCACAGCATTTTCATGGTCATCAGCTAAGTTTCTAGTGACATTTCTGGCATTTACAGGCTTTAGTGTTGTCTTGATTCCTCCCATTGCTCATAAGATATGCTGCATGTGGCCGTTGCACTCTACTTTATCCAGTCTCCATCAAGATGGGGCAGTTTTTCTGACTCCCCAGCTGCCAGGGAACACACACACAGAGCGGTGTGGTAACAGGCAGGTTGTATTGCAGACGAGAAGCATGAACGTCCCTCTTATTAAATATTTATTGTGCACGTGTACAGGAACCAACAGAGGTACCTCGACGTCACTGGGAGCTTTTCCTGACAACTAAACCCAGCAGAGAGAGCCAGCAAATAGGCCTCCCAGCTGGTTAAATCAACTGGCTCGCTGGCAGGACTCGCCCCTTCCGTGGCCAGGAGTAAGCTGCAACTGGCAGAGGGTGACACACGTACAGGAGACAATGCTGCATGACGAACAAAGGCTCCTCTCATTTGACTTTATTACACTTACTTTGATACCGCCTAAGAGCACATCAAAGAACTGTTGCTTCTTTAAGAAAAAACAGGATCAGGGGGAAAAAAAAATCACACAAAATGTAAAAATAAAACCAGTAGAGCAGAGCTGAGCACAGTCGCTTTGTCTTATTTATGAAAACCCAGGTACTGTGTTAAGAAGTTCTTCCTTCTCCAGCAGTGGGGGCAGACGGCAGCCGTCCCGTCCCTTCCATGAGCCCTGAGGCCTCCCGAGCAGTGCCAGCTCCCCGTCTGACCCCAGCTCTGCACATCTCCAGCTGCCAAGCCCAGCTTCTGTCCATACCCCGGCCCTTTTTAGGGCCACATGCTCAAAACTGTCCCCCTCCTTCTGCCCCACGAGGGGCAGGAATTTGGCGGAACCTCTCGTCCTTTTTATTCAGCAAACCCCACACCCCAGAAATGTTACGGGCCCGTTGATTTCGGGAACTAAAAGGCATGGGGATGAGGACAGGAACCCAGCAGCCCACCCGTATCCACGCTAACAATGGCAAGACGTTGCTTCGTGCGTGATTTGTACGTCACGTTTCAGCCTCTTCCACATCTACGGCTCCTTTCATCAAAAGGCATCCATCTCCCAGCACAGCTCCCTGTCAGCACAACAAGCCTCCTCGTTTGATTGCTTCTTCTTCGAGATGAATACACCAATAATTACAAGCACACCACGGCACGCTGCCTCTCTGCTGAAGGTTATTTTCCTTCGGAGAGTCCACGGAGAAAGAAAAAGGTCTCGTTTGAGAAGACAATGAGGGAATTAGGCAGCGAGGCAACGGCGCTGTTTATGACAACAGCCTTCCCACTCCTGCACCAGTTGAGTACGAGGAAAAAATAGTTGCTAGAGGCAGAGGGCAGTTAGACTTTGTAATGAGCATGCTAAAATAGAGCACTATTATTGTCTTGAGATCTTCTCTGCCGCCTACGGCTGACCCTTGCAGCACACCGAGTAGCTGACGGGGTTTGGCTGCAGTTTGCTGAGCGCAGGCTGCAGACCTGAGCGTGCTGGGGTGGCTGCAGCCTCTCGGAGGTTGCTGCAGCTCTGTCTGAGCCCTGCCTTCAAACAGCTTCACGTTTACAAGAGCCAGGCCACGAGATAGGCATCTTCTCGAGCGCCTTCTCACCCATCTCCGCCACAAGCCGCCCCGCGCGCTCCCTGTGATCACAGAGCCTCCAGGCTCTGCCTCGCCGGGGGAAGGAGGGCGTGCAAGCACGGCGTGGCACAGCTTAGGAAGAGGCTCACGATCTTACCACGGCCAGCAGCTGTACTCAGCGCTGCAAAACAAACCAAAGGGTTCAGTGCCCCCAGCTCGGGGGGGAGAAGGGCACTCGATGAGCCCCAGTAGGCAGCAGCCAGCTGGGACGGGGCAGGTAGCAGGGGCAGCAGCGGAGGGGCTGTGCCCCAGCCCCCCCCTTTCAACGCCTGCTGGCAGATTTCCTGTGCTTTGACTCAACACCGAGAGCAGCTCAGTAATCCCGCGCCTCGGTTTGTTCCCTTATCAGCATCTGCAGGCTGATGACTTTTCCAGATGGGCTGATTACAGCAGGCAGCTCCACAGCCCTGCCAGAATCCCCCCTTCCTCCCCCCCCGAAGCCGAGGCTGGTGCAAAGGAGAGGGGAAGAAAAAGTGTCACGGGGAAGAAAAAGTGTCCTTACGAGGACAAAAATCCCTCCCAGGCATGTCAAGGGCACACTTCTAGCTGTCCAGACATTGACACAGAAGGGACACCTCACAAGCTGACTGCGAGCAGCACAAAGCAGAAGACACGGCGTGACGGTGCCACAGAGGATGCTGAAGGCTGCCTGAACCCAATCAGCACCACGAACGTGCACAGCACCCCGACAGCACCAAAACCCACCAGGAGAGAACAAAACCTCTCCCGAACTCTTCCGTTTAATAAATAAAGTCAAACAGCAACGATAATTCCGGGATGGTCTCAGGGTCCTCGTGTTTAGTGGTGCAAATCAGCCGTGCAGCGGGCCAGCAGGTGGGCACATGAAATCCTTACACAATCCCAGGAAGCCGGGCTCGCTGTGCACACACCACACAGGCACCCGGCTCCTGTACACCAAACCTGAGCCGTTAGGGCTTTGCTGGACAAAACCCTCCCAATGTTTTTTTTTTGTTGTTGTTGTTTTTGTTTTTTTTTAATAGCTGAAGATGGCCACGGTGCGTGAACAGAAGGAATCTGTAGACAACGAGCCCTGTTGTGTTGTGCAATATTCCTGCGGAGACGAGGCTCGAGACGGTTGTTCCAGGAAATTAAAAAAAAAAAAAAAGGCAACAGTTTAGATTAAAGGAGGTTTTTGGAGGTCACAGGCCCAAGGCCTGGTTCACAACAGGGTTAACTTCAAAGGACCATCAGGCTGTTGTTCAGCGTCTCTGGCCAGCCAACAAAGCAAGCCTAAAGCTGCCCTATTCCCTCTGTTCCTTTTATTTTCCTAACGGGACGAGGAGTGGGAACAGCACTAATGAACTCCGCAATTAAGTGGTCATCAGCACACAATCAAGCAACAATTTCATTAGCCCAGCACTCCAAACGTCCCTGCACCAACACACCTCTCATAAAACACTCTCAAGCCCCTGGGAAGGTGAATCACCTGAGCTATTCGTGTCAGGGTTTTACCGATTTTGACTCTGGCCAAAAATCCGCCTCTTTGGAGTGCTAGGAGCGGGACACAGCCTGCCTCTGGGACACACGGAGCAGTGTAAGGACACCTGAACTACTGCTGCTTGCTTGCTTCCTTCCTGAAGACAGGTGAACTACCTGTTAAGGGACTGCTGTGCGTGTAAATCCAAGTTCCCATTTGCAAGGAATTAAATCAGAGGCAGATTTTCCCATCTGCAGCACCATCATTAAGGTTTCCAAACCCTGGTAGCTTTCCAAGAGGCACTCAAACTGTACCCTCTCCACTAAATAACAAAATCAGGTAAATAAGATTAAAAAAAATCCCAGCCCCCAGTAAATTCCAGCCTTCCCCTTGGCCCTGGCATTCACGGCGCTGTTGTTTCCCAGGCAGTCAGGAAAATCAGCTCGTTCTGAAGGAGAAGCCGTGGTTATCAGGGCAGGAAGCTCCTTGGAAGGAAACGCTGGAGGATGTCCTCATGATAAGAGCTGCTCCACAGTTTTCATTGCCTAATCCCTCTCCAAGTCTGACAGGCATATTTACTTTAAACAAACGCTGCAATAAATTCTCCGCTCTTGGCTCGAAAATCAAGCTGTGAGTTTATACGAAATTGAGGTATTAGCAAATATTTTGGGGTTTAGGAGCAGTTTGTTTCATCTTTTTAACTCCTGTCTGAGAAAGGAGCACTGTGTGTCCCGAGTTAGCATTTTCTAGCCTTCCCCACCTTTCGGTAGCATGGGAACGGTCGGGGAAAAAAAAAGAATGGCAAACTTCAAAGACACTCCATTTTTTATCTGGCACTTGGTTTGTTTCTAACGCTGATGTGACTGCCTCTAATAAGCCATGAAGTAATTGTATGAGAGCTCCTCTTTCGGTGGATTACACTTTGCTTTTCCTCCTCCTCTGCCATCGCAGAGGCTGCGGGGAACGTTTACCAGCAGCAGATGGAACCGGCTGAGGGTAAAAGCATCCGCAGCGAGGAACAAGAGGCCGTGTCCCTGCACCACGAGCAACAGGCTCGGCGTTTCACATCGATCCTAACCTCGTTACGGAAAGGAAGCCTCGATCGAGCTGGAAAAGGTTCCCTCGAATAATGTTTATGAGACACGCAGCCGGGTTGCCATGACGATGGAACAACTCCTCTCCGCAAACAGGCGCTAAAGCCCCTAAAAATAAACAGGCCGGGCGAAAGCACGGAGGCGCAGCTCCGCCGGGAAGGCTGCGCCTGGCGCAGGGAGCGCGCTCGCCCTGCGGACGAGGAGGAGAAAGCGAAGAGAAAGCAACGCCAGGGACTGCACCCCGCAGGCACCCGGCACGGCTCGCCCACGGGGTGCTTGCTGCCTTGTCCAGGAGCCACTGCTGAAAAATAAAATCCACCAGGGTGGGAACAACGCCGGGTTCCCCCTCTGTGAGGGGAAGCAGGGGGATTGCTGGCAGCAGGCCCGGGCGGCAGGTGAGGTTGTGTAACAGGCAGGTAGGAGCCGAGCTGAGCCGAGCCCAGCTGCCTGCCTGCGTGCGTGCAGCTCGGCGCCCATTTGCATGCCTTCCCCACGGGTTCCCCCCCCTCTTGATGTGGGGAGGCGCCCACCCACCCCGCAAAGCGCTCGAGAGGCGCTCCAGAAAATCAGGAACGAAATCACAGAAGGCAGAGAGAAGAAAAAACAAAAAAAAACACACAAAAAAAGAAACAAAACACACACACAAGAAAAACAACAAAACCCAACCACCCGACCCAGGGCGCGATCGCTGCCTCCTGCTCAGCTCAGCAAAGAAACAGGGACAGGGGGAAAAGAGGGGGCTGGGGGGGGGCACCTGAGGGACCCCCCCCCAATGCCCCACGGAGCCAACCGGGGCCGTTTCCCCGTTCCCCGGTTAACGGTGAGCAGAGGGGGCCCGGGACAGCCCCCAGGGCCTCCTTCACTCCCCAAAACCAACCCCCCACCCGTGGGTGCCCCCCAGGACCCCCTTTTATCCCCAACCCCCCCTCACGACCCCCCAAAACCCCTCAGAGCCCCCCTCACGACCCCCTCCCGGCGCTGACCGAGCCCCCCCGGTACCCCCCACCCCCCCAGACCCCCCTCATCCCCCCCCAGCCCCTTCAAGGCCCCCTCAGGGCCCCCCCCGGCCCCTCTCAGCGCCCCCCCCCCTCACTCCCCACTCACCGAGGAGGAGCCCCGCCGGTCCCCGGGCGTCGCGGTGCTCCCCTGGCGGCGGGCAGAAGGTGGGAACGGGTCCCCCCGCCGCCCTTCATGGCCGGGCCGGGCTCCAGGCCCCCATGGCGGGCGGCAGGTGGCGGCCGGGGGTGTGTGAGGGGGGGGGGGGGCTCGGGGAAGCGGCGCTGAGGCGGCGCTGAGGCGGGGAGCGGCGGGCGCGTTACATGGCGGCCCCCAGCCTCCGCGGCCGCCGTACGCCACGCTTCCGCCCACGGCCCCCCAAGGGACGCGTGGGGCGGCCAATCGGCGAGCGGAGCGGGGGAGAGGATAGCCAATGGGAGGGAAGGTGCACGCCCACCCGGCCGCTAAGGATGCTGGGGGTTGTAGTCCGCGGGGTGCAGCCATGTGCCCGGGGCCAGGCCCGGCTCTCGGCCCGGCCCCGCTGTTGGGGGCTGTGGGGTGGGGGCATGGGGGGGGAGGGACAGGGGGGAGGAGGTGGGGGGGGAGAGGGTCCTGAGGGGAAAAGCCAAGAGGGACAGGAAAAGGGGAGTGGGAAGAGAAAGTGAAACGAAACAAGGGGAAAATGAAGCGAAGTGAAGTGAAGTGAAGCGGAGCGAGGAGGGAAAACGAAGTGGAGCGAGGAGGGATCCCCTGAGGGGGGGTTCCCAGCATTTAGGGTGCTCCTTTCAGAGCCGAGTTGGGGCAGCCCGGCCACCCCTCGCCCTCAGCACCACGCCAGGTTTTGGGGGATTTGTATCTCAACGAAGCCGGTGGAGAAAGAATAAAAAAGTCAAATAGAAAGAATAAAAAAGTCAATATTTTCCACGGGATAACACAGAACTGCATTCGCCTCGATAAAAAGCATCCGGGAGTCGCCTGAGCAGGGGACGAGCCAACATCTGTACCCTTCACACACCAGCGCAGACATCCCTCCCTCCAAATCCCTGCAGAGAGCTCCCTGCTTCTGCCTCTGCTTGAGGACAAACCCGCACCCAGATGGTTCCTCCTGGGGGAAAGGCACAGCCCCGCGCTGGGGCAGGGCAATGGGGGCACCAGGCCATGGTCAAGAAGCCCGCCTTCCTCACAGAAAGGTCCCAGCTTGGGCCGAGGCTTCTCTATCCCTGCATCTTTTCCACATCTCACTTGATCCTAGCGCTCTGGCAGCAAAGACACAATCCCTGGGCACTCCTGAGGCTGAGTAGCACACACAGCGGGAGCCTTCATCACACTGAAGCTCGTTAAAGCAGCCCAGGCATGCGCTCAAGTCCCCGAGAAACGGCTCTCCCATGGTCAGCTATCTGCTTGTTGCCAAGGGGCACTGGCTCGGCCTGCAGCAGCACACAAACGGGTAATTTGGGTCCTGAGATATGGACTAAAACCAGGCTCCACGCCAGTTTGAGAGCAGTTATTTTCCAGTTATTCTCCAGTTGTTTTCCCATCGGATCAGGCCTGAGGAGCAGCAGGTGAAGGGCCAAGCAGGCAGCGTGCTCCCCGCTTCGCTCTGATGCACAGCCACCCGTCTTTGCCTCGCCCTAAGATTCCCATCCACTGGCAGGGAAAAATAAAAAAAAAACACAAAGAACTAAGCAGCGCTTCACTGTCGAACACCGCACATGCCAAAACATGCAGCCTTGGGTTTTCTCGACACATGCCGGTGAGAGGTTAGATATGTTAGCACAAAGTCTCCTGTGCACGTTTCAACTAGTTGCCTTCCTACAAACTTGACTCCCGCTCGAGACGTGGGTACAGGCCAAAGCACTGCTCAGCCAGGTACGTTTGTGTTTGGGAAGTACCACCATTCCCAAGCACATGAGAAAGTGTAACTGAGATCACTGCTAAGCCCGAGCAGCTCCAGCTACAACTAATGCTGATTCTGTGAAGGCAAATTCTGTATTTTTACCAGACAAGACACAGTATGGGAGCTCAGTTTGGAAGCCGGTGGAATCTGCTAGACACAGAAATAGCTAGTAGAAAAATGCAAGATAAGGTAGAGGACAAGTAGCACAAGGTTGAAGAAGAAGTAACAATTGAGGAGTTGAGAAAACAACCAGCACGGGTAGTCCACATGACAACAAATCAATGAGTAGAATAAGAGCGTGATAGTTGCAAGTTCTCCTGGTAGCATAACTGGCACATGCAGAGATGCTAAGGGTATAAATACAAGAATGTATACTCAATAAATGCTTCAGCTGCACACCAGCCTGGAGTCGTGTGATAAATTCCCTTCAAATGGTGACCCTGACGTGATGGGTGATTCGGGACGAGCAATGCAGGCATAGCGACTGAAGGGAACCCCGCTGAATGAATGGAGCTGACAGCAGGACTGCAGCTTCCACCCCGGGACCACACCTAACCCCAGGCGAGCAGCGGGCAGAAGTATGGGGGTGAAGCTATCAGCTGAGGAGGAGATGATAGTGAAACTGTTGAGTAAACTCTTAGAGAAAAGAGGGAGAAAGTATGATCCATATAAACTGAAACTACTGCTACAGTTTTTGAAAAAAGAAAATAGCACCCCATCGACTGTATCGGTGGTGTTTGATGTAGGCAGAAGCAAGCCCTAGCCCGTGTCCTCCACCTTTGTCACCATCCGTGCCCCTGATAGGGGATGTTTCTATGTCCCCCATCTCTCCCCAAAGCGATCAAGTAAAGATTTTGACCCTTGCAAGCGTTGGGACGATATACGCTGAAAGGCATTGAGAGATGGGGACCCGATAGGCACGGCCTTTCCAGTAACAGTATGGAATAATGGGCCAAGTGAGTATAATGCTTGTCAGTGGAACTTGATAAAGGAACTGAGAACAACAGTCACGACCTACGCATTGCATGCACCTTGCACCCAATCATTATTAGAAAACGTGATAACAGGTCAGCTGCTGGTTCCGTATGATTGTCGCCAAATAGCCACTCGGATCCTCACCCCAACTCACAAATTGTTATGGGAACAGAAATGGAGAGAGCTGTGTGAACAGCGGCACTGCTGGTTAGGGTTAGGGTTTGGGTTCGGGTTCGGGTTCGGGTTCGGGTTCGGGTTAGGGTTAGGGTTAGGGTTAGGGTTAGGGTTAGGGTTAGGGTTAGGGTTAGGGTTAGGGTTAGGGTTAGGGTTAGGGTTAGGTTTCGGGTTAGGGTTAGGGTTAGGGTTAGATCCGCCATTAGGAAGAACATTAGGGGACCCTCTTATGGGTGCAGGGCTTCCTCAGCTTATGGGGACGGAGCTGTTAACAGACCCAGGACTGCAAGCTCGGCTCAACGATGCCATCTGGCGCCAGTCAGCCCAAGCAGCACTACAAACCCTGCTGGAACTGCCAGAAGCAAGAAGGAGCCAGCCTGCTCTTACCAGCATACAACAAGGAGTCAACGTACAGACAAATTGAGGGATTCGCTGGGCAAGCAAATAGATAATCATGAAGCTAAAGAGGCTCTCATGCTGAAACTGGAGATTGAAAACGCTAACACAGGTTGTAAAACGATTCTGCAATCCGTGCCTACTGGGACAGCCTTGGTACAAATGATAGAGGCTTGCAATCGCCTGGGGTCTGTTGAACACCATACGAGTATGAGCGAGCTTGCCTGGTAGCATAACTGGCACGTGCAGAGGTGCTCAGGGTATAAATGCAGGAATGGATACTCAATAAATGCTTCAGTTGCACACACCAGCCTGGAGTTGTGTGATAAATTCCCTTCAACACAGAGTCTGGTTGCATTTGGAGTTGCGTAAAGGCTCCCCTGGGGAGATCAGGTGGACCCAAAGGCTTCCGTTGGGAGCATGTTTTGATGGGAGAAAATGTCGCTGTACACATTTTCTAGGGTCCCACTTGGGGTTCGGCTCAGTGCTCCAGTTACGGTTACGTTTAGGGTTGTTTGAAAAGTGCAAACCCAGAGATACAGTTGAATGTGGGGCTGCGTAAAGGCTCCCCTGGGGAGTAAAGGTGTACCCAAAGGCTCCCAAATGTTGGGAGCATTTTTGGGGTTATGGTTAGGGTTAGGGTTAGGATTAGGGGTTAGCGTTAGGGTTAGCATTAGGGTTAGGTTTAGGGTTAGGTTCAGGGTTAGGTTCAGCGTTAGGGTTAGGGTTAGGGTTAGGGTTAGGGTTAGGGTTAGGGTTAGGGTTAGGGTTAGGGTTAGGGTTAGGGTTAGGGTTAGGGTTAGGGTTAGGGTTAGGGTTAGGGTTAGGGTTAGGGTTAGGGTTAGGGTTAGGGTTAGGGTTTGGGTTAGGGTTAGGGCCCCCTGCTTGAGCCTTGGGCTCCAGCTTTTTGGCAGCTCTGAGCGATGGAGAGTCCTTTTGGCTGCTGCTGCAGCTCATCCAGCACCATCAGGGCAAAGCTTTCAGGGGCAAAACGCCTGGGCTGCCCAGGGGCTCTCGTGCCACCAGCAGCAGCCTTGATTTCTCGTCCAGGGCTGAAATACCCATGGCTCCATCCTCTGCTACCTGTCCGTCCCATGTCTCCTGCAGCTGGGAACCCACCTTGGTCCTGACAGTATAAGAAAAGAACCTAAAAACCTTGCATTTTTGTTTGTTTGTTTTTTTCCCTCCAGATCCAAGCATTTGTGGCTTCCACCCATAGCGAGCTGGATCCCCCGACACCTCCAGCTGTGCTCCGGGTGCTCCCATGGCCGCGTGGGTGCAGCGAGTCCGAGGGGACTGGGTTTGCCTGCAGGGCACCCTGACATCCTGAGGCCATAAAACAGCTCACAGAGCAGCTTTTGGGAGCAGGCAGGCCCACGGACTGCACCTTCTCTGCATTGCTGCCCTCTGCCTGCACCAGCACACCCTCGGCAAGCCAGGAGAGCAAAGCTGCTGCTGCCAGCACGGGGCTCAGCTCCTGCAGGGACCTGGGGACCTCCTCTAGGAGCAGGTCGATGCGTTTCAGGGCACCACCAGCCTGGCTCGGGTGCTGGCACCCCAGTGCCAAAGTGTGGGATCAAGGACTGGAATTTAGGGAGTTGGTTTTGCTTGCATGTGCTCCTTTATCTCGCGTGGTCCTGGCTGTCTGGATGCAGGTCCTGGCTGTACGATGTGCCCTACAAACGGGAGTGTCTCAGTGGGATTTGGGGCACGGAGGGGAGCCTCCTGGGCTCCAGATTGTGCCCAGCACCTCTGGGCCTGGCCCTGGGCACTGCTGCAAAGAGCCTGGCTCCGTCCCCTCGTCCTCTCCCTGCAGGAACGTGCAGGCCTTGGGGAGCTGCCCCTGAGCCTCCTCTTCTCCAGGCTGAGCTGCTCCAGCTCTCTGAGTCGTTCCTCTGAGCAAAGATGCTCCTCCAGCACCTCCGTGGCCTTTCAGTGGGCTCGCTCCTGTGCCCATGTCCCTGCTGTACTGGGGAGCCCAGA
This sequence comes from Anas platyrhynchos, assembly GCF_047663525.1. Classification (NCBI taxonomy): domain Eukaryota; kingdom Metazoa; phylum Chordata; class Aves; order Anseriformes; family Anatidae; genus Anas; species Anas platyrhynchos. The sequence continues at coordinate 4,899,984 of NC_092613.1, read as the reverse complement.
ACTGGACCCAGCACCCCAGGTGCAGCCTCACCAGCGCTGACCTCCCCACACCCAAAAAGAGAACAAGAAAACAGCATGGGAAGATGTGGAAAACGCGGCTTTTTAATTAAAAATAAATAAATAAATCCAACAAACCCTGGCTTTAAGGTTCGACCGAGAAAAGAGGAAGAGGCCACTGGGGTGAGCTGTGCAAACATCTGCGTGGAGGAGAGGTGCCTCCTGCCCAGCAGGAGCAGCTGGGAGCTGGAGGATCCCTGCTCTTGGCTCAGCCTCACCCCACGGCACCGGACTTTGGGATGAGCCCAGCTCAGGGCCAGGACAACGCGACAGAGGCGGCGTCTGCTGGACTCACTGCGCCCATTTCTGCACCGCACGTTGGCTGCCGGGAGGATATTTTTAACTGCCCCTGGTTTACTCTCTCCTCTCTTAGCTGTTATCACAGGCTGGGAGAGGATCTGTGAGCTCTTTGTGAAAAGCTCGCTGCCGATCCCAGGCCAGATAAAGCCGTGGAAAGCCGGCTCTGCTCCCCCCCCCGAGCCCAGTGGCGCGTGGGCGCGGGCCGTCTCGCAGCAAAAAATGGAAGTGACTGCTTTCTAACCGCTTCCTTTCTTTCTGGGTCTCTCTCTCCCTCCTGCCCCTCCTGACAAGTTCGTTTCCTGTTATTGATAACGGCCCCAGCACCCAGAGAGAGGTCACCACGCTCCGTGCCCTCCCCCAGCAGCAGAAACCCGCAGCCCGGGGCAGGAGGAGCAGCGTGGGGAGCAGCCCCCGGCCGGGCTCGTGCCGAGGTCCCCGAGGGGTGCAGGTGGCCAGATCCGAACTTTCCTGGAATTTGAGATTGCTCTGTGCCTTCTTGCAAGGGGCACTGCTTTGTCCCACGTGCTCTGGGGATGGAGAGCCATGTTTTGATGTTTTGTTGGTGTTTTTTTTTTTTTCTTGCTTTGGGAGTTTTCTTCCTTCCCACGCGCCTCACGGTGTTTTGCAGGCTGCTGCTGTGGGCCGGAGCCTCCCGAGGAGATGTGTGGGCATCGCGGCCTCGGGCAAGCTGCTGTTGGTTGCCTCTGGGCCAAGTCTCCCTGGGGGAAACTGAGGCACGGGAAGGCATCCAGGCAACCTCTCCAAAATCACTGGGAGGCAACGGGAGGAGCGCAGCCCGAGCTCGTGCACCAGGCACAAGCCCAAGGACACGGGGATGGGCACGGTGCTGCTGCCCCCCCTGGGTCCCCCCCACCTTGTGGCTCTGTGTTTTGGGTGACCGAGCAGCCCCGTGGCTCTTGCTGTGCCCCTCTGGGTGTTGCTGTGTAAGGAGCCGACGTCTCAGCACCTCGGGGACCTGGCCCCCCAGGCTGGCTGGGATCCCCTCTCCCCTCACCACAACCCCCTGTGCGTAAAGCTAAAAAGAGCGGTGAGAGCTTGGGGAGGGGAATAAAGCACGCTGCTGTAAGGCTCCTTCGCACCAGGAGGGCAGCTTGCTGGGGGCTGCTCCTGTGCCCACGCAGCCCCCAGTGGCACCGGCGGTCCGCCAGCTTTGCCTCTGCCTGCATGAGCTGGAGCCAAGCTCGGCTCGTTCGCAGGAGATGCAGGACAGCAGCTAACTCCACAAACAGAAAGTGGCTCTGCTCAGCAGTCATTCAGAGAAAAAACCCCGGCTAGGCAATCAATCCAGGTGACAAACCATCTTCCTTCTCCTTGAGGAGACGCAGCGGGCAGGGGCTGGCAAGTCCAGCAGCAGATGCCTTGAAAAAAAAAAAAAAAACACACACAAAAAAAAAAGGAGCAGCGACAGCTGAAGTGCTTCCAGCAGGAGCCGGGCAGCGGCAGGAGCAAACTCTGCACCGGCTGGCAGCGGAGCAAGGTCGTGTCCGCGCCTCCAGCCCTCCATCCCCGGGAGCAGCTCCCTGGCGGGGGGATGCTGAGGGTCCCGGGCAGGGTTTGGGGCAGCTCCGTGCCCCCCAGCCCCACCGGCAGCGAGAGGTTGGCACGCCGCGGTGCTGGGTGCCCGGGGCTGTCCTTGGGAATGCGCTCAGGCAGAGGGAGCTGGAGCAGAGGGATTTTTTTTTTTTTTTTTTTTTTTCTCCAGGAAAAGCGAGCTGCAGAGGTGCTTCGGTCGGCTGCCGGGTGCTGGCCGGCCCAGGGGCAGGGGGTGCGTGATGCTGAGCCCCCCGAGGATGGGCTCTGAGCGGGATGTTTGCAGCTCCCGTGCTGGCGCTGCGGGGTGCTGGGGCTGATCGCGCAGCCCTTCTCCTCGCCCCTGCTGGGAGCTGATCAGCCGCTGCTCTCCGAGTCTGCTCCCAGGAGGCCGCTTCACCTTCAAGCCCGTGAGCCCTGTTTAGGCGGCGAAGGAGCTGGGCAAATTTCCAGAGCCCTGCAGGACATCCTGAGCTCCCCGCAGCGTCAGCAGGAGCAGCACCAGCCCTGCCCGGGCCCTGGACCCGAAGATGCTGGAGGCGCGGTGAGACGAGCCCCTGGTGCGGTAGGGCAGCGCTGGGGGGGCACCGGCTGCATTTTGGTGCTGTGCCTGCTCCGGTGGTTTTGGGGTCACACTGCTGCTTGGGGTGTGGGAGGAGAGGTGCCGGGGTGTGCAGGTCGGGGTGGGGAGGCTGGGGGAGGTTTGTGCTGGGGTTTGGAGGGCAGGAAGGGGAGCGAGGACTGGCTGGGCTCTTTGGGGGAGAACGACCCCCAGCCCAAAGCTGGGAGCTGCTCTTTTTATGGTGGATGAGGATGGGGCCAGAGGATGCTCAGGGTGCAAAATCACCCCATGGGAGCGGAGTTTGAACATGCAAGTGAAGTCAGCAAGTGCCGCTCAGGGATAAATCTGGGCATCCCTTCCCAAAGCGCCAGCTCTGGAGATCTCCCATTTCCTGCTGGGCATGCTGAAAATAAAACCACTGCCATACAGCCCCTTGGAGCTCTGCCACGGACCTCTCCCTTCCCTAACCCCCAGCTCGTGACCGAAATCCTTTGGCATGGGTGTGCACAGACAGGGGACACGCAGGGTCCCATGCCTGGCACGCTGAGCACCCCGGACCCCTTGGCTCTGCGCCTCCATCACCGGTCCCCATCACAGGTCCCCATCTCCTGTCCTCCATCAGCGGTCCCGGGGAAGAAGCAGGATGGGCTCCCCACCACCGGATGGGAAGCAGCAGGGCTGTCACCCTGTGTTGCCCCCCCCAGACCCATTTCCTTCGGCACCGCTCCCTCTCAGCCCCTTGCCAGCTTTGCCCTCTGGGGACATCGCTTCCTGCAGTGGAGGAGGCTGTGCTGCCTCCCCGTCCTACCCTGAGCAAACAGACCCTGGGCTGGGGTCTTCCTCCAGCCCGGAGACCCTCGTACCTTGACACCAGCCCCCAGCAGCCCCCTTTTGAGGGCTGGGAGGTGCACATTTTTCTGCCCCTGGGTTTCTGGGACTTGGCACATCCCTGCACCACCTGGAGGCGCAGGACGTGCCTTGGGATCTCCATTTCGAAATCCTTTAAAATTACGACCTTTTATCACACGGGGCCACAGATCCTCCTGCCCATCATTGGCAGCAGTCAGGGAGCCAAATCTTCATGGCTGTATTCCCATACGGCGTGTGGGGTCAAACGCTACCCAAACCCAGGTGCTGGGAACCTCAAAACTAGATTTCCTGGGGCAAGGAGGGATCACTAAAACCGACAGCACACGGGGAGCTCTTGGCCTCCACAGCAGATTCTTTCCACACCACTTGTTTTTGGATAAGGACGCATTTTGGTGAAAGGCTCCCATCCCCTTTTGGGAAGAAGGTTTAAAATCCAGGGGGGATTTGGGGGCCAGGGAAAGGCAGGAGGGGCAGCCCCAGGGGTTTGCCTCTTGGCTGCGTCCCCAGGGACCCTTTGAGCTGGAAGGCACCTCGATGGCAGGGGTGTTAACCACACTCAGGGGGCAGATACAGTCCTGACAGCCTTCCTAGGAAGGAATCCTCTGCCTGATAGGTCAGGGAAGAACTCTGTTTACTCTGGCCCCTACTGAAGGCGTGCTTATGCAGCCTCCTGTTCATACTGAGCTGTGGGTCATCTTAGGAAAGCTTCTTAGTCGAAAGGCAGAGGGTGGGAGGGAACGGCAGTGCTGGAGCTTGTTTGGCGATGGTGGGGCCGTCTCTGAACCCCTCCAGCCAGGTTCCTGCATCCCACACGGGGCAGGGAGCGACTCCTCGGGCCTGACACAGGGTCCAGCCCTGGCCTGCTGGGCTCCTGGGTCCTGCTCACAAGACCCTTGGTGGCCTTGTCTGCAGGGCTGCTGGCCAGGCAAGCGGCGAAGGCATTTGGGCCACTGTGCCCAGAGCAATTGGTGGGGAGCAGCGGGGCCGCTGCAGCGGGGTGGGGGCAGAGAAGAGGAAGGAAACGGGGCCGAGCAGCGCCTGTGCGCAAAGCCTGGGCCACGACAAACAGGAAGAGTGGCAGGGCTGCGGGGAGGCAGCGAGCGCCTGAGGGCATCGCAGGAAGGATGTGCAGCGGCCCGAGGGCAGGCAGAGCTGTCCTACCTGAGCCCGACCCTCCCGGGACCTGCCTGCCCCCATTCCCTGCCCCCTGTTGGGGTGGTCCCAGCTGTAGGGGGGTGATGGTGGCACCCCCCGGGTGGATCCTGGGCACGTCACCCCACGGCTGGGCACAGCAGGTGCGAGGTGCTGCGCCCTGGCTGGGAAGGGCAGCGGGTGAGGGGATGCAGGCAGTGTGGCATGGGTGGGGGACCCGTCCTCGGTCCCCATGGGGTGGCACGTGGCAGTGCCACCATGCCACGTGAAGCCACGCTCAAAACACTGCCAGCATCCCCGTCCCAATGGCCAGGCTCCCACCCATCTCTCTGTGTCCCTGCAGCCGGCCCAGGCCGTGGCCGGGCGCAGAGGGCACCGTGCACCCCACGGGCCCTGGCGGAGACACCCCTGGGTGCACCCCAGGATTTTTTGGGGGGGAAAGACTGCACCCACGGGCACACGACGGGGGGTTCGCCGGCGGGGGAGCGGGGCTGGGGCTGCAGGCAGCCCGGCGGAGCCGAGCTGCGGCGATGTGGCCGGTATGTGTGTGGGCGGCAGGCAGGGTGGGGGAGAAGGAGGGAGAGGAAGCGGCAGAGGCAGCAGCTCCTTTGATAAGCAGCTTCCTGAACACTTTCAAACCCTGGTGTTAGACCGACACGCGCGGCACCCGCGGCCCTGTGCCGGCCCGGACGGAGCCCATGCCTCGGGGCAGCAGGTAGGCAGCCCCCGGCCCGCGGGCGCAGTGCCGATGGTCCCGTGCCACCCTTTGGAGAGGGGACCCCCACGGGCAGCTCCAGGCCCTGGTGACTACGTGCCCTGGGCATGTGCTCGCCCGCAGGCAGCGCAGGTGCCCGGGGCAGGGTTGGGATGCTGGCGGGGAGGTGGGGATGCTCTCCGTGCAGGTGCAGGGAGCCGAGGATCTTCCCAAGGTCCTGCTGCGTGCCAGGGGCTTGCTGAGGCATCTCCCTGGTGTTTCGTGGCTGGTGTGCAAGGGGCGGTGTTGGGGTCGCAGCCTGCTGCTCCCGGCACCGGGGGAAAATGCAGGATCTGCTGGGATCAGCCCGTGGTGCCTCGGTTCCCGGGGAGCTCCTGCTCTGCCCAAACGGGGAGCACCCCACAGCATGGGGCACGGGGACGGTGCATGTGGCGGTGGTGGCACTGCCACCATGTGAACGCTCATCCCTCCAGGCCAGGAATGCTGCTGGGCAGCGGGGAGTCCCGGGGAACGGCTCCTGCCCCGGCCACATTCCCAAAATTCACGGCCGTGGCCACGCTGGGGTCTTCCCTGACCTCATACACCCGCTGGGACCCCGGGGTCTGGCTCTCCACAGGGACCCCTGGGAGCTGCTGGGGTATTTGGGACCCAGCTCTGTGCCCACTGCTCTGACCCTGCAGCATCCCCCGTCCCGTTGGGGACATCTCCCCTCACGGGGGAGGCCGGGGATGGCAGGAGGACCTCTGCCCGCTGCTGCCCGACCGTGACGCAACATCGCCCAAATCTCCCTGCCCGGGGCTGGTGCTGATGGAGCCCCGGCACCCTCCTCCAGCCGGGCCACCCCAAAGCCTCTTGCTCAACCACCCGGATAAAACAGTTTCCTCTTGACAGCAGCCGAGCCCTGCGGGATGGAGGAGGCTGTCCCGGGGCCATTCCCACCCTCAGCAGAGCTGTGAGGCTGTGCAGGGAGCCTGGCCCTGCACCCTGCGTCTCCGAGCACCCTCACCCTGCCTCCTGCTGCCTGACATCCCCTGGGGGCTTCTACCCCCCTGAGGGCAGCCCAGGAGCCCCCAGCCCTTCCCCATCTCACCGTGGGCCCCAGCTCTCCTGCCTCCTCGCTGTGTCCCTAGGGCAAAGCAGGCGTGCTGGGGAGGTGCGAGCTCCTTGGGGACGTGGAGGGTAACCTGGGCTCCCCCAGAACCAGCCCATGCTGTGCAGCACAGAGCGTGGGCGTCCTCCTCTCGGTGCAAGCAGAGCTTGTGCCATGCCCGGGCTCATCAGTGGGCACCTGCAGAGCCCGCAGTGACCGTGCCAGGAGCTGTCCCCACGCCACCCGCCTGTCCCCAGGGGTGCTGGCAGTGGTGCCCATGGCTCCAGGGCAGCTGAGCACCCAAACCCCATCCCTTGCTCGGGCACAACCCCATTCTGGACACCCCACCGAGGGGTTTGGCAGCCTCGCTGCATCCCTCTCACCCGCCTTGTGTTCTCCAGCTGCTTCTCCTCTGATGGCTCCTTGACCCCTCGGCAGCTGAGGGCCGCCCGCCGCCACCCGCCGTGCTTCAGGCCGAGGGCTCCGTGGCTGCCGCAGCATGGTACAGACCTGCTCGGTGTGCTCCGGAGCTCATAAGGGCAGCCTGACCCCGCGGGCAGCCAGGGGGGACATGGAGAGGACGGAGAAACCCAGCCCGTCCGCCAAGAAGCACGTGAGGCTCCAGGAGAGGTGAGCACGGCTGGGCAGGATGTGCCAAAAATGCCCAAAACCCCAACCCCGCACTGGGGCTCCCCAAAACCCCCATTGCCTGTGCCATGGGGGGTCAGCCAGGGACCCTTTGCCTCTCAGGAGGGGCTCCAACGTGTCGCTGATGCTGGACATGAGCTCGCTGGGCAGCGTGGAGCCCATCCAGCCCGTCTGCACGCCGCGGGACATCACGCTGCAGTTCCTGCGGACGTCCAGCCGCGTGCTGAGCAAGGAGGAGCTGCAGCAGCGCGCCCAGAGCCTGGCCCAGCTCCAGGAGGAGTTTTCGGTGAGATATCCCCAGCCCCTCAACCTCCTTGCATGGGGATGCTCGCACTTTGGGGACTGGTGGGGTTTGGGAGCTTTCCCCTGGGAGATGAAGGCTCCGAGCCCGGCAGCACCAGGGGCAGGGGATGTGGGAGGACAGGGTGGGGGGGACACGGTGCCAAGCTCTTCTCTCAGCGTGGGCTGTCTGTGAGGTGTCCCACCACGGCTGGGGTGAGGACGGGGCTCATCCCAGCAGCTGGGGTCTCTGGTGGTGCCAACAGGTCCCGGGGCAGCGTCCCGTTGCCTGTGGGGCCAGACCCGCCACGCCGAGGGGACGCAAGCAGCATCGAGAGGGTTTTCCTCAAAATTGTTCTCCCTCCCTGCAGAAAATCCCACCCAACTTCGTCAGTCTGGAAGAGCTGGAGATCCCTGGACATGCCTCCAAGGACAGATACAAAACCATCCTCCCCAGTACGTGCTCCCCTGTGCCCCACATCCACCCAGGTGCCCTGAGCAGGGCGCACGTGGCTGCGCTCCCGAGTGGCCCCGGTGGCCCTGCTGTGCTTGTGCCCACCTCGGCTGTGCTGCAGGGGTCTGTGCCATGCTGGGGGGCGGTTTTTGGGGATGCTTTGGGGTGTGCAGCACAAGACAGCCCAGCCTGGGCTGCTCCCTGATGCCGTGGGGCCTTATGCATCCCGAGGGCGCATTGCTGGGGGTGTAAGGGCTGAGGAGGTCACTGGAGGTGGTGTCAGCGGGAGGGAGCTCACAGTCTGGGGGGAATTCCTGCCTTGTCTTCCAGATCCTGAGAGCCGGGTCTGCCTCAGGAGGGCAGGGAACCAGGAGGAAGACAGCTACATAAATGCCAACTACATCACGGTGAGTGCCCTGCCTGCCTGGTCTCCCATGCCCAGCTGGGGACCGGGGTGCGACCTCCCCAGCACCTCACTCTCACCCCAAAACTGGCTCATTTTGGGCAGGTGCCAGCTTCGCCTGGCTCCTCGGCTTCCTTCTGAGCAGTTCTCACATCAGCATCCTTCTCCCTGCGGCCAGCCGGGGTGCTGGGAGGCAGAGGAGGGTGTGTGGGTGGTGAGAATGGCACGGGAAGGGGGGGACTCGGGAAAGCAGCCCACAAACCTGCCCTCTGGCAGGACCGGCAGACCCGCTGGAGGTGTTTTGGGGGCACACGATGGACCTGGAGAGCCTCCAGGACTCAAAACACCTCTGAGCTTTTCGATTTTCTTTGGCTCTTTCACACTGCTGGGGGTGCCTGGAGCAGGGGCAGGGCAGGAGCCTTTGCCAGCCTTCCCTCGAGGTGCCCCCAGAGCCTTGGGGGGGAGGCAGCTCTGGTGGGGCCCATCTGGGAGCACCCCATCCCAGGCAAAACACCTTCACATGCTTCTCACTGAGCGAGCTCTGCCTCGCCAAGCATCCGTCACACTGGGTGCTGTCACCCCAAAACCCGGGGATGCTTGGAAGGAGCGCGGGTGCACGTGGCTTGCTGCCAGGCTTGGAGGATGGAGAGGATGCCCGGCAGCTCCTGGTCGGGTCCATGAAAGGATTTCAAGGGCAGGTTTAGGAGGAAATATCCAGCGTAGCTCAGCCTCTGGCCTGTAGAGGAATTCCAGCACCACTGGCAGGGTCAGGACGCAGACCCCCTCGCACCCCAGGGCCCCCCATCCCTGACAGCCCCTGTGCTCGGCAGGGCTACGCGGGGCGCCCCCGGGAGTACATCGCCACCCAGGGACCCATGCCAAACACCGTGACCGACTTCTGGGAGATGGTGTGGCAGGAGGAGGCGCCCCTCATCGTCATGATAACCAAGCTGGAGGAGCGCAAAGAGGTACCGCCACCCCTCCCCTGGCCTCGGCACAGCACCCTGGCCTGGGGCAAAGGGTTGGGTGGGGGGATAACAACAGCCACAGGGTGGTGGGAGACCAAAGGAGGCTCTGAGCACCCATCTGATTCCCTGCTTTGCTCCCAGAGGCTACCTCCTTGGAGGAGGAGATCCCCTGGGATGCTACCTTGGCCCCATGCAGCAAAGCCTCTCCCGCTCTGGTGGCCTCTCTTTCTCTGAGCACGCTTTGCCAGCTGGATAATAGGATGGAGAGAATTAGGGGAACCCCTGGGAGCTCCCAGCTGTGGCTCCAGGTGGGGATGGCATCCTTTGTGGTGGCAGGACATGCGTGGATGGGGATTGCCATGGTCTGAAAGCCATAGGGAATGGCACAAGGAAGGGAGCAGGGGGAGAGGGATCTGTCCTATCCGTCCACCTCCACCTTCCCCGTGCCCCCACACCTCCCCAGGTGATGCCCCTTCCCAAAAGCACCGAGCAAAGGGCAGCTTAGACACCCAGTGGGTTCCCCGAGCACCTCTGCAGCCCCCAACCCTGCCGTATCCCTGCAGAAATGCTTCCACTACTGGCCTGAGAAGGAGGGCACCTACGGCCCCTTCACCATCCGTGTGCAGGGGGTGAGCGAGTGCGCGGAGTACCTGGTCCGGGACCTCTCCATCCAGGTGGGTCCGAGCCCTGTCCTGGGGCCAGCGGGGGACCCCGGCAATGTCCCCACACCCCCAGGCTCTCTAGCTTCTCTATCAGCCCCGTCGCTCTTTGCACCATGCCTTAATGCCCATCGGTGCTCCGTGGCCACCCTGGGCTGGTTTCAGGGGGCTGTGGGAATGGCACGGGGACATGCTGCTGCTGCTCCCTGCTGGGGCCATGCCACATGTGGGATGGAGGAGGGGTCTTGGGGCACGGCTGGCTCTCCCCAGCAGGGCATTTGGACACCCTAAAGTGTCCCTGGCCCCAGGGTTGCTCCCAGAGGCTGAGGAGAGGTGAGGTGGGCACAGGCTGCCCAGCCCTGCTTGAGCACAGCTCCGCACCTCCCTCCGGCCCTGCACGGTGAGTCTGTGCTCCCACATCCTTATTTCTCTTCCTTCTGTGCTGGAAAAGCTGCAAGGTGAACGCCGCCAGGTCAAACACATCCTCTTCCCTTCCTGGCCGGACCAGCAGACGCCCGAGTCAGCCAAGCCCCTGCTGCACTTGGTGTCCAAGGTGGAGGAGACGCTGCAGGCTGCGGCCAGCCCGGGGCCCATCGTTGTGCACTGCAGGTAACGCGTCCCCCTCACCCCCGTGTGTCCCAGCCTTGGGGTCACCCTCACCCACGAGCCGGTCCCATTGGGGTGCAGAAATCCCTGGCATTGCCCCAGGAAATGCGTTCAAACTTCCTCCTGCCCTGGCACTGGGATGACAGCACTGGCACGGTGCCATAAAGAGACCTGGTTTGTTCCCAGCTCTGTGGACACCGCACAGGGAGCAGGGGAGTTTTGCAGGGCCAGGACCTAGCCACAAAACCCATGGCAGCCCCCCTGGAGGAGGTGGCCTCTGAGCATTTTCCACAGTCCCTGCACCATGCAGGGACAGAGGCACAGGCTGGGCACCACGCCGAGACCCCCTTGCAATGGTGCCAGCCTGAATCTGGTGGTGCCTCGCTAAGAAAGCTGGTCCTACAGCTGGAACTGGGACCCCAAATCCCTCTAGGAGTAAATCAGGGCAGCACACCAGCCAGGGATTACATCCAGCTTGGGCAGAGCAGTGCTGTGGGTGCTCAGCACAGCCGTGTCCGTCCTGCAGCGCAGGCATCGGCCGGACGGGGTGCTTCATCGCCACCAGGATCGGGTGCCAGCAGCTGAAGGACACTGGAGAGGTGGACATCCTGGGCATCGTGTGCCACCTCCGCATCGACAGGTCGGTGCTCGGGGCACGCTGCCCCTCGCGGGGTGCTGCTGGGTGCCGAGCCTGGGAGGGGGGATAGGGGGGAGCGTGGGGACGGGGAAAACAAAGAGGTGTGGAGGATGAATTTTGATGGAAACTGGAGTTCTGAAAGATGGAGATGTGGCAGCAGCAGAGTGCCCATGGGCTGGTTCTGCTGTCAGGGTTACGGTGGCTCTGGGAACACGAGGGGGAGCGGCCCCAAACCTGGCAGCTGGCGCACCCCTTCCAGCCCAGCCACAGCTCAGAACCGCACTGATCTGCTGCCTTTAAAGAGAAGCAGCAGTAGGATTACCACCCAAACCGCTGCTGATCTGCATTTTGAACAGCCCAGCAGCGCTGCTGAGCCCAGGCACCCTTTGGGGAGCCCCGGAGCTGTTTCGGGTGCACCCAGGCAGGGTGGGTGATGCAGGAACATCCGTGTGCCAGGAGTTTTGTTGATGTCAGCTGCTCCTGCCCTTCCCTTGCAGGGGTGGGATGATCCAGACGAGCGAGCAGTACCAGTTCCTCCATCACACGCTGGCTCTGTACGCTTCCCAGCTGCCAGAGGAGGGAGGCCACTAGCGCCGGGCTCCGCCGCTGCCCGGCCTCGCTCCGACCTCCCCGGCACCAGCCTCGGGGCTGCCTCCACTGAGCCCTCTCCTCCTCTGCCCAGCCACACAGCACGGCGTGGGGAAGCCTCCCTGGAGAAGCACAGCTGAGAAAACCCACCGGGATCACAGCATCACGACCCCAGGGACAATAAAAACTTCGGGAGGGGGTTGCCCAGGGGCTGCAGGGGGTGCTCAGGGTGCCTGCTGCTGGCACAAGGCGGATCCCACCCGTGGAAAGAAGCTTTGCCTTTTTACATTGTTTTCTCCTCAACCAGAAGAACAAGCCGTGCGGAGGATCTGAAGGCTCTGGTTTGCCTTGTAGCCACCCAAAAAGCTGCGTCCTGCTCTACTTGGGGCTGGCACTGCTACAGGGAATGAACCGGAGCCTCTCCGGCTTGCTCCAACCACCCCGCGATGCTTTTCTGGCTAAAGATCCACCCTGACAAATCAGACACACCTTGGTACGGAAAAGCTGTCCTCCTAAAGACCCACTTTGACAATTTGGTGCCAAAGGAGCTCTGGCGGTCGCCGCTTGCTTCCTCTTTGCCTTCAGCCATCGCCTTCCCTCCAGCCTTAACGCAGAGGAGACCCCCGAGCGTGCTGCAGTCCTGCCAGCAACCCATTCCCCATGGCCACCCAGCCTTTTGTTACACGAGGGTTGGGGCTTTCTGTTCTCATTTTTTTGTTGTTGTTGTTTTGTTGGAATCAGAGCAAAATAATACACGGGGTTTGGTTTTGTTCTTTTTTTTGTTGTTGCTGGAATCAGAGCAAAATAATACACAGGTTTTGTTTTTATTTTATTTTTGTTTTTGACTGATGAATTCAGTGAAACATTTCAGCACAAAGCATGGGAATGGAAATATTCCATAAAATATTTTGAATCTATTCCATACTGGTTTTCAGCTGGTGAGCTTCACGCAAACTTCTGAGGACGGCCGAGGAGCTGGGATCACCCCGTGCTGGATGGGTGCTGCGGGGGTACCCCACTCTGCGGGGCTCCCACCCTCTGCCAGGCTCTTGGAGAGCCCACGAAGCCCCCAGGAGTCTCTGGGAGAGCAAAGCTCAAAATCCCAGCTCAGGATTTTGCCTTCTCAGTTAATTGGGGAACCCTTTAACACCACGCTGCTGCCCCCATGGAGCTGCAGTGGAAATTTTGAGCTCGGCTGATCCAGGCTTTACCCAAGTGGCCCACAGCATCCTCCTTTCAAATTTTTCATCCCCATGCTGTGTCCGGCAGGGGAGCTCGAGCAGCCTGTGAGCTGTTCCACGGCAGGGGCTCTCCCTGCACTCCCACACAGCACCTTTCCTCTGCACCTTTCCTCTCTACTTTTTCTCTGCACCTTTCCTCACGCTTGCAGAAGGATTTCAGGAGGAGAGCCACCAGGGCAGGCGTGCAGCAGGGGCTGGGGGTGGGGGGGATGCTGCCAGCCCCTCTCACATCCCCTATCGGTGCTGGGAGTTTTGCCAGCTGAGCTCTCTGATGCAGATTAGAATCAGTCACGCAGTTTTCCTGCCTTCCAATCTCAATTCTACCAGATCTATCTGTTCAGGGCACTTATCAGGCTGTTACCACGTGCTATCTGGGTATCTCCCCATCCTCCCTGTATTTATTCCCCGAGGCTCATTGTTCCTGGGGGCCATGCGGGCTATTGCCTGCGTTATTGCCAAACCCTGTCCCAGGGCTCCTGCAACAGCAGGGGCAAAGCCAGGGGCTCGCTCTGGCCTGGCTGTTATTCCTCTCCCTTAAATCATAGACACAGACCCAGCTGCCTTTTTCCTTCACATGTGTGCTTTGCTTTGCTGTGTGACCGGGCAGGGAGCTGCGGTGCTGGGGGCTCTGGGCTGCAGACTCCCACACACCACATCCCCAAAAGGCCAAGGTGCCCAGCAGGGCTCAGGAAAGGTCCTTCCAACACGTGTCTGTCCTTTGAACCTGGGATTTCCCAGGCTGGTAAAGCCGTTTCCTACTCTTGTGGAAGCAAATCCAGCTGGAGGCTGCCTGGGAGGGGAGAAAAAAATGTGGTGGCCACGTCATGCACACCACCAGGGTGGCACACACAGGCGGTGCTGGTGGCACGGAAATCCTGGGAACTCCACAATGGAGCCCCTGTCTTGGAAGAAGAGGACATTGGTGTAGGATGAGCCAAAATCAAGTGTTTTGCATGCTCAGTAACAAGTCTCCTGCCAGATGAGCAATGGAACTGCGGAAAAGTCTCCCATCAGCATCCTTGTGGGCTCCAAGTGGTCAGCGACCAAATCCCTGGCCAGGAAGGAGAAATGTTGAGGCAAGCTTTGACACCCCAGGCTTTGACACCCCGAGGGCAGCTCTGGGGCTCCAGGAGCTCACAGAGGCCCCGGGATCTCAGACAGGGCCAGCAGCGGTGGCACTAAAGGGGATGAGGCCTAGCAGCAGCACCACCAGAGGGATGGGTTGACCTGGTGGCTGGGAGCACTGGGGACACTGGTGTAGGGCCGACATCTGCTCCTGCTCCTTTTCGTTAACCCAGCGGTTAATCAACGTGGTGGGGGATGTGGAGAACCCTCCACCACCCCACATTTACAGGGGTGGTGACTTCCCATCCCCACTCCTGGCACGCTGAGCATGTGGTGGCACCAGGGGACAGCACTGTGGGGTTGGGGTCTGGTTTGTGCAGGACATGGTGCTCAGCCCATGGCCCCTCCGCAAGGAGAGGAGCTGGGATCCCCAAATTTTGCCAGCTGGAAATCCCTGGCATCCCCAATATTGTTGGTGCTGCCTCAAGGCCCTGCCCTTACACCGGGGATAAAGGAAACGGGGGTGGGTGGAGGGGGTCAGTGCATGAAAAGGGTTTTTTTTTCTCAATTTCTCGTGTTTCTCCCAGTGTGGGGACGGACTCGCCCAGGTCCTGTCTGTGCTGTGAGCTCTGTTTTAAGCAAAACACGGGTTTGATGGAGTTTCTCCGTCAGGGAGTGAAGCGCAAGGCCTGCTATCAGGAGGCAATCTGCTAACAGCCGAGTGCTGCAGGTGCTTTGGGTGGGAAGCCCCAAACCGGCAGAGGGACATTCCCCGGGCTGAAATCTGTTAAAAAACATCTTCAGGCAGAAATGACACACCAAATCTGGGGGACGTTGAATTTTTCACCGGCATGAGGAGCTGCACTGGAGTAACTACAGAAAGCAGAGCTGCTGCGGGGCATGGGGATCTTCAGCAGGCCGCAGCATCCCCGGAAACAAAATGGTTTCTGTCTGAAAACCTAAAAAAAAAAAAAAAAAAAAAAAAAAAAAGCTGAAAAAAAGCAGCTGGCCAGTGACTTACAGCATAATGGAAACTGCTCCCCACCCTCGGTAGTCACGGGCTCTGGGGTGCCCACCGTGAGGCAGGTCCCACCACAGCTCAGTTTTGCATTTTATGGCCAAGGAGCCGCACGTGGGGGTCCCACGGGGTCCATGTCGGGGTGGGCTCGGTCTGGAGCTCTCCTCGCCCACACAACCCCCTTAGTAAAATGTTTGTGGTGTTGATTGATTCACCTTATCCCTGAAATTCGCCTGGGGGGGGCTGCTCATTGCTTCTGAGCCTGCTGGCAACGCCTCGGTAAGGCCTTTCCCCCTGCAGCAGGGGAAAAACGCCTTTTGGGGTTCGGGCTAAATGTGGGAAAGGAGTGAAGGCCTCGTCCTTTGGGTCTGGTTCAAACCCAGCCTGGGTGGATCTGAGCCTCGCTGGCAGCATGCTGCCCTTGCCCTTGGCAAAAAGGCAAAGCCAAGCAGAACCTCACCATCCCGGGTACCTGGGGCACGGGAGCAGCCAAATATCCCCTTGCAGCCCCCTGGAGCGCAGCTGGGTGAAAACCAGGGGGGCTCCGGGCTGCAGGGCCCAGCCTGAGCTCTGGCACTGCAGCAGGCTGCGTAGGTGTCTTTCAAAAAGATCCCTCGAGCCTGGTGGCAGTGGGATATCCCACGTCTCCTGCTCCACCTCTGCCCCTTGGCCAGGCTCGATGTGTCCCGCTGTGGCCGTATCCGGAGGGGACATCTGGAGGTGCAGGATAGGTGCCGGCAGTGTAGGTGGTGTGGGGGGCACTGGGGTGCTGGGGGGTGCTGAGCGAAGGGGTGTTGGGGTGCTGGGTGCTGGGTGGTGGTGGTGCAGGGTGCTGGGGTGTTGGGCTGGTGGTTCTGGAGTGTCAGGGGTGCTGGGGGCTTGTGGTGCAGGGTGTTGCTGCTGGTGGTACTGGGTGCTGTGGTGCTGCGTGCTGGGGTGCTGATGGTGCTGAGTGCTGGGATGTTGGTGATACTGGGTGCTGGGTGCTGGGGTGTTGGTGGTGCAGGGTGAAGGGTTCGGGGGTATTGCTGGTGCTGGGTGCTGGTGATGCAGGGTGCTGTTTTCTGGGGTGCTGGTGGTGCTGGGTGCTGCTGATGCAGTTTGGTGGTGGTGCAGGGTGCTGGGTGCTGGGATGCTGATGGCATTGGGTGCTGGGTGCTGGCGGTGCTGGGTGCTGGGATGTTGATGGTGCAGGGTTCTGGGCTATCTCTGGTGCTGGGTGCTGGTGATGCTGGGTGCTGGTGGTTCTGGGGTGCTGGTAATGCCAGGTGCTGGGTGCTGATGGTGCTGAGCTGTTGATGCTGCAGGGTGCAGGGTGCTGGGCTGTTGCTGCTACTGGTGCTGGTGCTTCTGGGGTGTTCGTGCTGCAGGGTGCTGGGTGCTGGCAGTGCTGGGTGCAGGGGTGCTGGTGGTGCAGGATGCAGGGTGCTGGGTGCTGCTGATGCAGGGTGCTGGATGCCGGTGCTGCTGGCTCCCGTTTGTGCAGGAAACCGGGTGCTGAGCCCCGGTAATGCAATGTGCAGGATGCACCCCCCGAACCCCCCTCACCCCCCGGACCCACCCTGCAGCCCCTCCCCGCGTTGTCCTCCGCTCCGCCAGGGGGCGCCGTTGCCGGCGCTGCGCGGTGCGGGCCCCACCCGGCGGGCGGCGGGCGGCGGCGGGGCGCGGGGACAATACCGGGGCGGCGCGGCCGGGCCCGGCACGGCGCGGAGCGGACCCGTTCGGCCCCGATCGGCCCCGTTCGGCCCGGATCGGTTCAGCCCGGCCTGGATCGGTTCAGCCCGGTTCAGCCCAGCCCGGTTTATCCCGTTTCGGCTCGGTTGGTCCCGGTTGGTGCCGGTTGTTCCCGGTAGGGCCCGGCAGCATGCTGGCCCTCTTCAACAAGCTCCTGGACTGGTTCCGGGCCCTGTTCTGGAAGGAGGAGATGGAGCTCACCCTGGTGGGGCTGCAGTACTCGGGCAAGACCACCTTCGTCAACGTCATCGCGGTGAGCACCGGGACCCCCCCCCGGTACCCCTCCCGTACCCCCCCCGTACCCCCCCCTTATCCCGGGACAGCCCCGGGTTGGGGCCGAGCCGTGCCCCGGGGCCACCGGGACCGGGAAGGGGCGGCCCCGAGGAGCCCGGGCCCGGCTGGGCCCTGCCAGCGCTGGGTGCCCCCGGGACCGCCCGGGGCTCCTCTCCCGGTCCTGATCCCGGTCTCGATCCCGGTCCCGGTTCTGGTCCTGCTTCTGGTCCTGGTCCCGGTCCCGGTGCCGGTCCCGGTCCCGTCCCCATCCCCAGCCCGTGCTTTGTCACGGGTGCCCCCAGCCAGCCCCAGGCCTCGCCGCCACCACGGCCTCGTCCTGCAGGGTGCCGCTCCGCAGCCTCCCCCCTTAGCACCAAACCCGGCCTTTTTTCCTTTTTTTTTCCCATTATTTCCATGATTTTTCTTATTATTTTTTAATATCTTCCCGCTGCGGCACCGAGGAGCCCCATCCGGGCCGTGCCACCTGGCTGGAGATGCCCCGGTGCGTCCCCACGCTGGGGACATCTCCGCTCCCCATGGCACCGAGCCCCACAGCCGGGGGGCTCCGCACCCCCCCGGGGCCAGCTTTGTTCTCGGGGGGTCCCCACGAAGCCCCCCTCACCCCCAAATTTTTGGGGTCCTGCTGCGTTACCGCCGCCCTCCCCAAAATCGCCCTCTCCAAGCGCGCCCGCCCTGCCCCTGGCGCACCCCGAAGGGATGGTGCCGACGCCGTTTTTTGGGGTCTCAGAAGGAATTTTGGGGTCTCGGGGGGCTCGCTGGGGGAGGCAGACCCGGCACACATCTCCGGGGCTGTCCCAGTTCCCAGCCCTGACCCTTTTTCTTTGTGGGTTGTCCCTCGGCTCCGCAGCGGGGTGCTGTTGGAGGGGGTTCTGCAGAGGATTTGGGAGCTGGGTTGCGCTGCAGCTGTGTGCCGGGGGAGGGTTTCTGTCGGTGCTGGGCACGGCCGGGATGGAAAATGTCCTTCCTGAGGAGCCTGGAGGCCCAGGGGCGATGCCCACGAGCGCAGCGATGCGCTTCGAGCCCCAGGGGTCTGGGTGTCCTGGTCCCTGCCCTGTCCCTGGTGGTTGCTTCTTTTTTGGGAGCGCTCAGGGCTCGGGTCCTGGGCTCCTTCAATCAAACCTTCACCAGCCTCGGGTGGCGGGGAGCTGTGTGGCCCTGGGATGCTGACCCTAAGAACCAGTCCTTTAGGGGTCCGCCTCATCCCCGCCGTGGTTTGTTCTGTGGTCTGATGTCGGGGTGGGATGAGCTCCAGCGCCTGGGCTTGGTTTCATTTTTGGGGATGTTTGGGGAGCTGGGAGCTCCGCGAGGGGTTGTGGCACCCTCGTGCTCGGTTTGGCTCTGATCACTGAGCGAGGTGCTCAGCCCCTGCCACGCATCTGCCCCTGTGGGAAGTTATCTGGAAAGTTCAGATTTTGTGGCAGACACAGACTTAAAAAAAAAATAAGCGGTGACCTTTGAGGTAACGCCCTGGCAGCGTGGAGTCGGCGGAGGCAGCTGGAAAAAAAAAAAAAAACAACCCCAAAAACTCCCAGCCCGACAGGATCCGCGTGAGAAGCGCCTGAACCATCCCGCCTGCCCTGAAGGTGGTGGAGCAGAAGTGCTCGGAGGGGAACTAGCTGTGATTCAGGCTTCTGGGTGAAAAAAACGAACCAAACCGAGCTCTGGAAAAGCGTCAGATTTCGGCACAGAGAAGTGCCCGGGGTCTGGGTGAGGTTCCCCAGGCTGCGGAGCCGTCCTGGCCTCGGGGCCGGAGCTGCCCCGGGAGG
The DNA here is from genome assembly GCF_047663525.1 of Anas platyrhynchos. Classification (NCBI taxonomy): domain Eukaryota; kingdom Metazoa; phylum Chordata; class Aves; order Anseriformes; family Anatidae; genus Anas; species Anas platyrhynchos. The sequence continues at coordinate 4,881,327 of NC_092613.1, read as the reverse complement.
AGGAGGGTTTGTGTCCTCACCTTGCAGCGCTCGTGGCTGCTGTTCTTCACCCAAAAATTGAATCCAGGTTGCTGGAAGTCTGGGGACAGCCACGTCGGGTGGAGCACGGGGACTTTTCCTGGGTGGCCTTTGTGCTGTTTCCCTCTCAGGCTCCTTTTTTCTTTCCCTGGCTGTAGGGAGGTGAAGCTCCAGGGGCTGGAAGGCTGTAAAATGCCTCCGCTCTTGGCTTTCACCTCGGCTTTAACCAGGAGCTTTCAGCTGCCCGTTCCCTGGGGGAGTGTGGGGCTGACGAGGGGCACAAAGGAGGGTCGAGAGTTTTGGGATCCCCTCGGTGGCGCAGTCAGGAGCCTTTCGCTGTGGGATGTGCTCAGAAAAAAGACAGCTTCGTGTGATCCAGCGTCGCGCACGCACCGAGGAGCCGCTCTGCTGTGCTTTCCCCCCGGGCAGCTCAGCTCCCACCTCCCCCAGCGGCACGGGGAGAGGATGGGAAAGGTGGAATCGAGGAAACGTGGGGCGAGATGAAAGCAATGCCCCGGGTGGAGGAGAAGCCGAGCGAGAGGAGGACCCCGCTCGGTGCTCGGCGCCGGCAGGCAGCTGTTCAGCCATTTCCAGGAGCTCGTCGCGCGTGGTGCTTTGTGGGGAAGACAAACGCCATCGCTCTGAACGTGCCCCCCCCGCCTTCCCTCCCCTTTTTCACTGCCGGGCACATCTCCGCTGCGTGCCCCCCGCTGGGAGCAGCAGGGAAGGAAGCGGTGCCCGCATTTGGGGTGCCACCAACGTTATTCCCGTCCTAAACCCTCGGCGCGGCTGCTGGGAAGGAAATTAACTCCCTCCAAGCCAGAAGCAGGCTGCAGGAGCTCGGGGCTGTGACCACCCCTCTGGTGGTGCTGCGCCCTGCGCCCCTTCCCTGCTGCTCCTCCTGCACCCGAGCTCCTCACCCAGGAGGAGGTGGGGTTGGGGGGCGAATTTCTCCGTGTTCCCGGAGGAGAAGGAGCCTTGCTGCTGCGAGCTCGTGCAGCGTGAGCCGAGGAAAATGGGCAGCAGGATTCCAGCGAAATGGCACAGAGCAGGGCTTCAACAGCTTTAATCTACCTGGAGAGGGTCGGGGGGCAGGCAGCAGCAGGACAGGGCAGGACCGGGCACCCTGCGCTCCCCTTTCTGCTGGGCGCCGGCTCCGTTTCGCCCAGCAGGAACCCACAGCAGCTTGCCCCGAGGAGCAGAGCGTGGCAGGGCCGTGAGCCAGCCCCAATGCTGCAGGATCCAGCCCACGGGTGGGTGTGGGTGCCCTGGGGTGCGCGTCCCCACCCCGTGCCCACCCCAACCTGCACAGCTGAAGCCCCCTGGGCACCGAGGGCAGTGAGGATGCTGAGGGGGAGCAGCCCGGGTGAGGTCCTGGAGTTACCCCTCGGCACAACCCAAGGTCTGGATGTGGCTCCTTAAGGTGTGCTGCAATTCTTCTTTTATTTATTTGTTTATTTTTTAAATTTAAGAGCTCAGACTTGAAAGGAAGCCCCAGCAGAAGGTGAACATTTGCGGGGTGTGAATTTAGGAGGCAGGGGGAGCGGCCGGGGCTGGAGCTCTGCGCACCAAACCCCACGGAGCTGGATTCAGGTGGAAGAGCTGAGCACCACCAGCAGTGGGGAGCCTGCTGGGGGCTTTATTTCCCTGCCTGGTCAGGAGCAGCCCACTGGGGTTCCCCTGCCCTGGTGGTGTAAATCCCCCCCCTCCAGCCCTACCGGAGGATTTTTGCCACGTCCCCGTCTCCCCCCTCGGCTTTCACGGCCTGCGCCCGCCGCCAGGTTCCCCATTTGCCATGTTCTGGTTTTATTTTTTTTCCCCTTTCAATGCAAAAAATAAATGCAGTCCTCAGTTCCTCTAAACGTGGTGAATGTGTCAGCACCAGCCTAGCTCTGGGCTTCGTCGCTCCGGCTTTTTAATTATCGCCATTATGCGCGTTTGCTCCGCTAATTGACTCGGCTCCTCGGGAGCAGCAGCTTCCAGCAGGCAGAAAGGTTTCTGTGGGCCCTGCTTAAATATTTACCCTGGTCTCCTCCTCACTGCCTCGGAGAAAGTCAGGGGGTTTGTTAAAAATTCAGCTTTTCCTCTGGGGGCAGGCGACGCACCCCGGAATTTCAAGGAAATGGAAGGCTCGAGCCCGGGGAGGCTTTGCAGCCCGGCCCTGCTCCTCTCCTGCTGTGCTGTGGGGATTTATTCTTTGGGATTGATGGGCTTGGGGATGTTTTTCCAGTCTCTCAGAGGACCTTCGGAGCCCACGGTGGCTCCAGCAGGCTCCCCGCACCTCCTAGTCCCTCCAGCAGCCTCCTGCCCGGGGGTTTGGAGCCCAGCTGCTGGTGCTGGGCCACTGGGACACAAAGTCCTTCCCCCAGGAGCACAGCGAGTGATACCTCAGGACATGAAGCAGGGACAGGGCACGGCCAGGTGGGTGCTGAGCAGCAGACTTTACTCACACCAGACCCTTTTTATTCCCTTACCCCTCTGCTGCCACCTTTGTTCCCGTATGCAGCCTCTCTGCTCTCCCCTGGGTGACTTTTTACCCCAGAACTCAAAAGCCACCTCTGTTCAGCTTATCTAGGGGATCCCCTGCAGCTTCCCTTTGACGATGGAAGGACACGGAGCAACCTCAGAAAGCCCAGGGCAGTCCCTGTCCTGTGGCTGTGCCAGGTCCATGCCATGGTTCAAGGGGGTTTTGGGGTTTTGGGGCTGTGATGCAGTGCCGAAGAAGCAAAAGCAGCCCAAGGGTTTTCTCTTCCATCCGAGCAGCCTCGTTTTCCTGAAAGAACCAGAGCTTCTGTTTTACCACCTTCTTTATCTTAAGTATCATAAAAAAAAAAAAAAAAGGAAAGGAAAGAAAAAAAAATCCACAGAGCTGCATTGCAGGGAGGAGGATGAGTCTGTCCTGGAGAGCACCGGCGTGCCTGGGGCTGAGCCTGGGCTCTGCTGGCATCTCCTGGGCTCCCGGGCCAGCCTGGTGGCCACCCAAAGATGTGTCCCCAGGGCATTTTTTGCTCCCCAGGTCCCTGGGGAGGGTACCACAGCCCCTCGGCCAGCCCGAGCTGTTTGGCTTTTGTGAAGTGGTGGCATGGGAGCTGAGAAATGGCTCAGAAAAATCTGCCTGAGCTGGCCTGGCCTGGCCGCCCGGGGGGAATTTCCTTTGGCTCTGTGCCTCGGGATGCTCAGCTGGACTTTTGGGGGGGGCCAAAAATCTGCTACTGTGCTACTCCTGACCTGGCACCATCAAATTTGGGGCCAGTAGGAAGGGTTGGAGAGGGCTGCTGTACTGCAGGGTTGAACCAGCTTGTGGAGAGAACTGATCCCCGTGGTGTAGCCCCAAAATTGACCTTTTCTGGCAGGATTTGTGCGCCCGCTGAGGGAATCCCTCCTGGTGCTGCTTCCTGCCCTCACGAGCAGTCAATGTGTCTGGGGGGGGTGTCAGCACAGGTGCTGTGACCCCAAACCTGGGGACAAGATGCACCCAGTGACCTTATCACAGCCCTGCAGCCCTGCAGGTGCTGGGGGGGCACCCATGGGTGCCAGGACAGCGCAGAGACCATGTGTGATCCGTCCTGCACCGCGCTGTCACCTTCCCAGCCCGGCCTTTGTGGGGAAGGTTGGAGTCGGCCTCTTCCCTTGGTGGGATCCCTGGGGAACGCTGCAGCTCCCAGGAGCTCCCTAGCGATCCTATTTTCCAGTCCAAGCCCGGTGACACCCCAAAACCTGCCTGCTGAAGCCACATTTTGGGTCGAATTTGGGTAGACGAGCGCCATCCCCACTGTCAGCCTGTGCTGGAGGAATTCCTGTCCTCTCCCCCAGCTCCTAACCCAGCTGCTGGTCCCCGGGGTGGTTTGGGAGCACTCACAGCGACCTCCTGGCTGCTGTTATTTGCTGCCAGGAGGCAGGAAGGAAAGGAGAAGCAGAAGCAGCGAGAGCTGCGGGGTGCTGGAGGGGGGTAGGAGAGTCCCAAGGACTTGCTGACACCGTGGGTTTGGGCTTGCAGGTCGCCCCCCAGGCACTACACTGTGCTTAGCAGAAAATGGCACAGATTTCCCTTTCTGAGGGCTGTGGGAATTAAATAAATCCCCCCCAGGAGCCCTAGGGGAACAGATTTTGAGCCAGCGAAGGGTGGCCAGGGGGGAGCCATGCTGTCCCCAGTGCCTCCTGCAGGATTTGCACATCCCTCGTGGGGCTGGGTGGCCTCCCACAGGGCTGAGCGTGTTCTCTGCTCCCCTTCGAGGGGAAGATCTCAGGGTTTCATCCTGGTTTTATGCGGATTTTGTGAGCGGGACCTCAGTGTATGCCCAAAAAAAACCTTGGGGGGCTCCAAGGGCCGGAGTTGGTGCAGGGCAGGCAGCGGCAGCGTGTCCCTGGGCCGCCTCCGTCCCCTCTGCTCTGGTTTTGTTCCCTTTAGGAGGGACCTGGCAGAGGGTTTGGGGACATCAGAAGCCAGGCTGTCACCTGTGGTCCCGTTGAGCTGCTCGGGGCAGGCTGGGGGGGTTTCCGAGCCTCCTGACACGATTTTCTTTGCCTTGCAGTCCGGCCAGTTCAACGAAGACATGATCCCGACCGTGGGCTTCAACATGAGGAAGATCACCAAGGGCAACGTCACCATCAAGGTGGGGCACAGAAAAGAAACTCGGGGGGGCGATTTTGGGATGGGGCAGGGGCAAAGGCAGGTTTATAGGCTCTGCTGGGGGCTGAAGGAGGCTGCAATTCGGGGGATCTGCCCCTTGGGGTGCGCAGATCCCCCCCGGAGGAGACACAGGAGGAGGTGGCTGTGGGCCGGGTGTCTGCTGCTGCAGCTCAGTCTGAAGCTGGGAGGGCATCTCTGCCTGCTGCTGCGCTTCTGAGAGCAAAGCCGAGTGCTCTGAGCTGGCAAATGCATCCTCTGGGCTCCTGGGGTGGTGGGCACGGGGAAGAGACCCCAAGTTTCAGCCAGGGGTGCTCTCCACATGGCCGGAGGCTCGTTGCACCCAGGTTAGTCACTCTCCAGCTCCCCGTGGGGATTTCTTCTGTCTTTATCAAACCTGGAGCCTCCCGCTTGGGTCTGAGAGCAGGCGCTGGTGGGCGAGGAGGAGGGCATGGGGCTGGTTTGGGGCATGTTGGCAGGGCAGCAGGTGATGCCACCTCTTTCTTGTCCCCGTCACAGCTCTGGGACATTGGCGGCCAGCCCCGCTTTCGCAGCATGTGGGAGCGGTACTGCCGTGGAGTCAGTGCCATCGTGTGAGTATCCGCGAACCTGCAAACCAAAGCAGAGCTCGGCCAGGTAGGGGGGGACCGTCCCTTTGTCCCCATCACCCTGCCCAAGGCACAGGCAGCAAAAGGACCTCGAGTTCCTGCAGCATCACAGCTGGGGGGACCCTTCCCTTGTGCTCAGCATCCCTCAGCACAGCTCTGTTCCCTGCTTTTCCCCTTTCCCCTTGTCCTCGGGGGGGTGCTGAGCAAAGGTCCCTGCGTGGCGTGGCCCTTTCCAAGAGGGTAACGGGCAGCAGCACGGCCAGCAGCACGGCCCCAGCTCAGTGTTTGTGTGCTGCCGGGTGAACTTTGTGCCCAGAGGAGCCTGCAACGCTCGCTGCAGCCTGTCTGCAGCCTCCCAGCGCCTCTGCGTGTCCCCTGCTGGCAAATAACTGCAGCAAGATCTGTCCCAAAGAGGCCGGGGTGGGGATGAGCCTGGCAAGACGCGCATAGGAAGCAGGCTGCGTGCTCCTAAGGATAAATATTTCCCTGGGAGATGAGGTTGGTGGTGTTTAAACCCAGGTAGAAAATCAGATTTTGGTTGTTCTTCACCAACTGACCGTGCCCTGGGATTTGGGGAGGGCTGGTTTTCTGTACAGCCCCTCTGAATTGCAGGGCTGGTGAGTGGGGAGGGATGGGGGTGTCCTAAAAACGAGCCCTGCACGTGGCAGAGCCCTCAGCTCGCTCCTGGGTTGCAGCTCGGGGGCCTTTCTGCAGCTCTTGCACGGTGTTTGGGCTGGGTTCTTGGCATGCGAGGGTGCTGCGGGGTCCTGTCCTGCACGGGAAACCCCCACAGAACTGATGGGGCCATGAAACGAGCACATCCCTGTGCAGGCTGGCACTGCCCAGCTCCCTGCTGAGCCTCCTGCCCTGCTGCTGGGGGGCTTCCCAGTGGGACTGGGAGCCTCCTGTGCCGAGCACCCCCATGGGGGACCCCAGCAGCTCCTGCTCTTGCTGGTGGTCACCAGGTTGGGACATTTCCTTGCCACTTTTTTTTTTTTTTTTTTTTTTGTCAACGGTGAGCTAAGAATGACAAAGCCCTGGGCTTTCCATTCCTTTCCATTCCTCAGGCTTTGTCACGTCCCTTTTCTCCTGCCTTCAGCCCCCCCAGTTTGCCATTCCCCATCCTCTCAGCACAGCAGTGCGTGTCGTACGCCTTACGAAGGAGCTGAAGCCTCTTTTCCTATTTTTAATGAGCTCTGCAAGGCCTGAGGATCTTGGTGGTGTTTCTCACTTCTCTCTCAGCTTCTTGATCTGTAAAATGAAGCCTGCGTCCGTCAGTTCCTCTCCTATCTTTTGGCTTCATTTTCATGCTTTGCAGGATGGGTATAGACCTCTAAGAGCTCAACTCCTTCGCTGAATCTCTCCTCGTTTACCCGGAGCAAGCCCTGCTGGCTGCTGCCTTCCCCACCCCTTCCTCTGGGCATCCCGGCTCATTTTGGCACGGGGAGCGGGCACCGCTATGTTGGTGGGTGTTTGTGCTCATCGTGTCCTTCCTGTGCAGGTACATGGTGGATGCCGCCGACCAGGAGAAGATCGAGGCCTCCAAGAATGAGCTTCACAACCTGCTGGATAAGCCGCAGCTCCAGGGCATCCCGGTGAGCTGCTGCCTGGGCAGGGTGCCCTGTGGGGGGGGGATCCACGCGTCCTAGCCCAGGGCTGGGCTGCAGAGCTCATTCACAGCTTGGAGGGAGGTTTAGAAAAGACCAAAATAAACCCCTTCTGGCTGAGGTTGTCTTCCTGCAGGAATCCACACCTGATTTACAGGGGGCTTCTCGCCTAGGAGTGCAGCTGAGGGCTGGGATGTTTGGGGTGGGCGCTGGGCACGCCGAGCGTGCCGGGGTGGGACACCAAGAGAGCATCCCCTGGGAAGAGCTGCTCCAGGACCTCGCAGAGCATCCCAGGAGTTGGCTGCCAGCTGATTTAAGCTTCTGACATAACGCTGCGTTTGCAGCACTTCTGGGTGATTTTATTTTTTTATTTTTTTGAGAACAAATCTACTCCAAGTGTAAGCTTGGGGGTGCGGCGCTGCTCGCAGAAACCCGAATTCCCCCGGGGAATTGAAAGGCCAAAACCTCTCACTGGGAATGGAAAGTACCCAGGAGATGCTGCACGTGAGCTCATTTAGGCTGTTAATTGAAGGGCTCTGCCTTCCCTTTGCCTGCTGAGGGGGTTTTCTCTACCCAGGTGCCCCCCAGAGAAGTGCCCAGGGCTGGTCCTGGGTGCCGGCAGCAAATCCTTTACCTGCCGACCAGGATCTTCACGTGTCCCCTCTCCCCCTCTGCAGGTCCTAGTCCTGGGGAACAAGCGAGACCTCCCCGGTGCCTTGGATGAGAAGGAGCTCATCGAGAAGATGTGAGTGTGCTGGTGGCTGCTCTGTCCCCAGCAGGGACACGTCTTGTCCCCAAACCCCGGCTGCAGGAGCCTGGGCTCCCTGTGCCACAGGGGGGCGTGGGGGCCTGGCCACACTCAGGGCTCGATGCTCGGGGCTCGGTGATGGTGTGGGGTCCCTCAGGGTCCTGCCCCTTCCCTGCTGCCCTCCCGCTCCAGCCCCGAGGCCTCTCGCCACCCCAGGGACCCTGCAGCGTGGCTCTGGGCACCTCTGCACCACCCCTGTCCTGTGGGCACCCCGCGCAGTCCCAAGTCCTTGGTGCTCCATCTCCCAGCGGTGTTTTGGGATGCTCTGAGGGAAGCTGCGTGGTTTCTTGGCCAGGCTGTCCCTGGGACCACGTTCCCCCTGCACCTCACGTAGCCCCTGCAGGGCGCTGAGCACAAAGCTGCCCAGCAGCGGGCAGGAGCCATGCGCCAGAGTCCTCACCTGCCCTGCCCGGAGCCCCCCGGGGGTTTGGGGTGACGTTGCCCTGGCTGGGGTGCCCCTTCTCAGAGCCTGGCTCCCAGGGGACCCTTTAGAAAGGCTCCCCAGAGACTCTGGGGAGGCTCCCATGGGTGCAGCCCTCCTGAACTCGCCCTCTCCCTCAGGAACCTCTCCGCCATCCAGGACCGAGAGATCTGCTGCTACTCCATCTCCTGCAAAGAAAAGGACAACATCGGTGAGTGCCGGCACCTCGGGGTGCCACGGGGGGGAGCAGGGGTGCTGCAGTGCACCCAGGCTGTGCCCCACGTCCAGGACGAGGGGAGGAAGAGGCCGTAACCACCCCTTCCCTTCGCAGACATCACCCTACAGTGGCTTATCCAGCACTCGAAGTCCAGGAGAAGCTGAGATCCCGCAGGCTGCAGCTTGGGTCGGGAAGATGCCATTGTACAAGCCCATGTCCCCCCCTCTCCCCCCATCCTTCTCCTGCTCTGTCCCTCCAGCTCTCTCTCTAGATGGGTATTTTTAGGGGACCCCAAACTCCGCTCGCCTTGAGGCGGAGCCCTTGTTTTTATTGTAAAGAACATGTCCGACTCTGCCCTCCTCTCTCCTCTCTCTGTCTCTTCCTCCCGTTTTGGCACTGTTCTGTTGTTGTCTGTGTATACAGTATATATATATATGTATATATATTTTAATTTTTTAATTTAAGAGCTAGCGCTGTTACTAAACTGGGCCCCGGGAGCTGTAGGAAGGCTGCGGGCCCCCCCCCACACACCCCGAGGCCGGCTGAGGGTCAGCAGTGGGAGGAGGATGAGGGTGGTGGCAGGAGGAAGGTGAGGGCGGTGGCAGAAAGCAGCCCCCAGGAAGGAGCCGGGCAGGTCCCCAGGGGCTCCCTCCCCCTGACCCCCCCAGGGGTGCAGCATCCTGGGGGTGCGGGGAGCCCGCCTGCCCTGCCCCCCCCCCCCAGACTCCACCTCCCACGGGCAAGGTTTTTTTTGGGGGGGGGCAATGCCATCTCTCCCCCCTCCCCAAGCCTCCTTGCCCCCCTGTGAGGCTGGGGTCAGGTCAGGGACCCACCACGACCCCGTTGCCTCCCCCTACCCTGGCCTCTCCTTGCTGCCCTCAGCACCTCGCCCCCCCATCCCCGTTTCCCCCCCCCATTTTGGGGCCTGATCCTGCCCCAGCTGGGGGCTAGTGCTGACACAGGGGGAGCCCAGCAGCCCCCCAGTGGGGAGCAGGGGCTGGCCCCCGTCCCCTTTCTGCCCCATCTGCCCCCGGAGCCACCTCGTCCCCACGTCCTGGGGAGGCTGGGGCGGCCCCGCATGCTCCAAAGGGCTTTTTTTGGGGGGTGGGGGGGCACAGGGGCTGCTGGCCTCGGCTGAGGACATCATGGGGGACACACACGGAGTCACTTTGCCCTGGGATGATGACACCTTCCCCAGTGTCACCTACAGTGAGGGGGTGCCCTGGGATGTGCCCCCCTCCTGCAGCAGCCCCGGCTCTGTTCCCCAGTCCGGGGGGGGCCTGGGGTTGGCAGGGTCGGGGAGGGGGGTAAGAGGAGATCTGGGGGGGGTACAGGGAGGGTTTTTGTGCCCACTGCTGAGTTGTGGGGTCTCTGTGCAGCCTTGGGGCCGGGCCAGCTTGCTCTGGGCCAGTTTGGGGGGGTGGGATATTGTTGGGGGGGGTACAAGGGGGGATGCTGGCAGCAGCAGGGGGGGCGCGTGGCGGGGCGGCACAGCGGGGAGGCACCGGCCTGTCCCCAGCCCCAGGCTGGGGGGGACAGGGTGGGGGTGGCCTGGGGTGGGGGCTCTCACAGCCCCCGCGCGGCTCCAAGGGGGGCGGCGAGGCCGGGGGGGTCCTCTTCTGTTCTCGTTTTTGCAGAATTGCACAAAGAGAGGTTTCCTTTTTTTTTTTTTTTTAATTTAATGAATTGTAAAGTGTCGTCGTTCCTCCCCCCGCCCCCTTATTATTATTAATTTTTTTTTTTTAAGAGATATTTTGGCTCAGACTTGACCTCTGTCGGGAAATGATTCTTGTAACTGTACAATTTTTTTGCCTCCTAATGATAATAAATTAACAATTTTGCGTTGCTGGGGGTGGTTGCAGTCCTTGCTTGCTCTCCGCCGCTGCCACCCCTCCGCCCTGGGGGCCGTGCCCATGCAGCACCCGGTGCTGGAACCCAGCTGATGGCCCCCACTGCTTCATTTTCTTCTCCTGGACGTGCAGAGGGACTTGGAAACCTCCGGCTGTGACCATCGCTGCTGCCAGACCCTCACCCACACCCACCCTGGGGCTGTTGTGGGATGGTGACGCTGGTTTTGGTGCAGGATCTTGTGGGATTGTGATGCTGGTTTTGGTGCGGGGTTGCTGGGGGGGCTCCTACCCCATCTCCCTTCCCCCTTTACCTGTGCCAGCTCCTCCCCAGGACTTTTGACCGGTGCTGGTGGGGGGCAGCCCTGCCCTGCACCCCTTGGGGCATTCCCTTTGCACCCAGGGCTGCGCTTGGTGCTCCCCAGCCCCCTGCCCGGGGTACCTGGATGCAGGGTCCGAAGCGGGGCCAGGGTCCAGCCTGGCACTGGGGCCGTGCATCACCCGCAACCCCCCCCCCCCCTTTGCTCCTTCCCTGCCCCCAGCCTGGCTCCCTCCTCCCCACGCACCCAGCAGCAACAAGCCGCCCATTGTTCGCCCTTGGCCGGGGCTCAGGACGGAGCGGCACGGAGCGAGCGCATGAGAGCGGCCACCTCTCCCTGCCTCCCGCCGCCCCCGCAGGGCTGGACCCCAACCCAGACCCCGCTTACCCCCCCCAGCCAGCCTGCTATCCACCCGCACCCCATTTTTTGTGCCTGCACCCCGAGCTGGGACCCCCATCTCCACATTTCTTATCCCCCAAACCCGCTGTGGCCCCATAGCACCGCCAACACCAGCCCGGGGAGTGTGTGTGTGTGAAGGGGGGGGGCTGGGTTTTGGCGGTGGAAAAGAAAAACCCGATTTTGTGCTTTGGGAAGAAAACTGGGCCTTTTGTCTCCTTGGTAACGGGGCTGAGAAAGCCAAGCTCGGTGGGTGCCGGCGGCGCACAAAGCCCGCAGTGAGCCCCCCGCATTCACCCGGCCGTAGCAACCCGTCTCCCTCGCCCCGGCATCCCGCGGGCTGGGGCGGGTGCCAGGCGCACACAAGGAGCTTTCACAGCCCCCAGCACGGAGAGGGGGGGCTCCCAGCACGGCCAGCCTGCCCCCGACCCGCTCCCACCTCCGGGGTGCTCCCAGCGGCCCCAAAAAGGGAGCAGGAACCCGGGGCGAGGGGGCGGCTGTGGGGTTTGGGGGAGCTGGTGGTGTGAAACCAGCATTTGGGGAGCGCTTTGTGCTCCGCCCCCCTCCCCATGGGGATGTGTGGGGTTGGGGGGGGTGAAAGCTCAGCACTGGGCTTTACTGGGACCAGTTCAAAGCTCTGAGACCAGTGCTTGTAGGGCTCAGCAACACCCCACAGGGACTGGGATGGGGGCGCTGGGTACCTTCCCCCATCTCCTTTAGGTGCTGCCTGCCCCAATGGGGCCACTTTCCTGCCCCCTGTGTGTGTCCCCCATGTCCCCCCCAAGCTGCCCGTGCCCACCCGGAGCCCCCCAGCCTGGGGGAGGAGCGGGGTGCCACGCAGACCCCCCCCAGGCGCTGCTGGACGTGCAGGCACGACGTGCTCTAGCTTACTGCTTTATTGAGCTCTTACAGGGCGCTGCTGGGACCCGCTGGGACCTGGTGGCTGGGACCTTCCCCTACGGTGGAATTGGGGGGGCGGCAGGAGGGGACGGGGGGCAGGACGAGGGCAGGGTGCGTTTGCTAAAAGTCCTCTGCAAACCCTCCTTGGCGTCGGAGGGGATCTTTCCTGCGCAGCTCCATCACCGGAGCAGCACCCCCTGAGCCCGGCCGGGCAGCGGGGACGGAGGGTGGGGGCCGGAGGGTGCTGCTGTCCTCCCGACGTAGCCACGAGGCCAGGACCCCCCTCCCCAGCCCAACACGGGCTCGGAAGCCCCCCCCTTTCCCCGGCGCAGCCCCTGAGCTGCTGCTTCTTGCTTTGCTCCACGTCCAGACACTAAAACGACGACGTTTGGTCTCGGGGGGGGTTGAGGAGGTGGCCAAACGAAATCTCTACAGCCCCCCGGGCGGCGCTTAGCACGGCGTGCCCAGGGCCAGCAGGGGCGGAGGGGACTCCCGGGGCTTGTCGAAGAAGATGGAGGAGGACATCTCCGTTTTCAGCTTGCTGTCAGCGCTGCCCTCGCTGGAGGCGGCATCGGGGCCGCAGCCCTCGCAGCAGCAGCAGCAGCAGTCCATGAAGGCCTGGCCCAGGGGCCTGCAGAGGCAGAGGAGCAGGACGGGGGTCACCGAGCACTTGAAGAAGAGGAAGAACTGGTTGATGAGGCCGAGCAGGTCCAAGGTCTGCTTGGACATGTCGGGGGACATGTAGGCCACCACGATGTTGCAGACGTTCTCCGGGATGGCGCAGAGCCCGTAGACCACGGCCAGCCCGATGATGGTGCAGTTGAGGTGCTTCTCACACTGCCCATGCTTCGTCCCTCGGCTCTCGGCCTTCTTCTTCTCCCCGCCGCCCACCCGGCGGGTCACCAGCTGGCAGCTGACGGTGAAGAGGACGGGCAGGCAGAAATAGCAGCCGAAATACCACCACATCCGCGCGTTTTGGTAGGTGAGCACCAAGGAGTAGACGGACTCGGGCAGCGCGGCCGAAGGCCTCATGGTGCAGTACTCCGACACCGCCCCCGACACGGGCGACGTGTCCTGCGCCAGCTGCCAGAGGAGGATCTCCGGCACCGAGAGCGTCATGGAGCCCACCCAGATGACGGCCAGCTTGGCGATGATGGACTGGCAGCGCTCGATGGGCCGGGCGCTGGCCTGCGGGCTGGTGGCCGCGTGGAACCGGTCGATGCCCAGGGCGCAGAGGCTGAAGGTGGTGACTCCCAGCGATGACACCTGGCGAGGGGGGAGGCAGGAGAAGAGGGTTTTGCTACAGGGACACCTTAGGGGGTTTGGTTTTTATCACCTCGGTGGCAACCCCCGAATACTCAAGCCTGCAGCCCTCGAGCCGTCCTCCTTGGTTTTACGGAGGGCACGGCCTGTGGCTGCATCCCAGGTTTGGGGCCGCTTTCCTGTGACTCCTGAGAGGGCAGGGGATGAAAATGTCCCTTTTTGACCCGTCTGTCCCTGCTGAAAGGGCACGGGATGAAAATGTCCCTTTTGTGTCCTGTCCCTGCCCCGCTCCCCGTCCTACAGCAGGGAAAGGCCTCGGTGGGCGGCTGTCCGTCCATCCAGCCAGGATGGGGGTGGCAGGACTGTCCCTCAGGCTCTTCCTCCTTTCTGAATGGGTTTAGGGGAGGAAAACCAGGGAACGTCACCCCCAGCAGAGCCTTCCCAGGGCCCTCCAACTGCTTCGTCCCTGCCCTGCCTCCTGCTGCCCCCGGCAGCCCAAAGGAGCCGGAGCTGCCCTTGTCACAAACCAGCTCGGGGCAATTTCCGCTGCATTGAAAATGGCAGGAAAAACATCCCCGTCTGCCAAGGGGAAGAGGCCAGAGGAGGCAAAGGGAGGGCTGGCAAGGCGCTGAGGGTCACAATCAGCATTCATCGTCCCGGCCCCGGGGCCGCAGCATCGCTCGGCGCCAAGCCCCAGGAGCACGGTGCAGTCACATGCTGGTGCCCCCCGGCCCCGCGGCCGTTCCTGGCCTCACGAAGCCACCCCCCCCAATAGGTTTGGCAAGAAACAGGGCCGGCACCCCGACCCCAAACCAGGTCAGCCATCCCCGCCCAGCCTTTTGCTGTGGCCCTGGCTCGGCCTCGTGAGCATTGCAGAGCACAGCCGCTCGTGCCCAACACCCAGCGTCTCCATCCAGCTACGCTCAGCAGCATCTCCCCCGACTCAGCATCATGCCCCCAGCCCAGAATTGCCTCCCTGACCCCAGCCCCACCACCCAGGGCTGCTTCTCGTGTCCCAGCACCTCTGCCCCATACCCAGAGGCACCCCAAGCATCCAGCACGGGCGCTGTGTCCCACCACGGTGCCACTGCCTCTCCTCCACCCTGTGCTGTCCCCCAGCCTCTCCTCTCCCTCCTGGTGCCCCAGTGTGCAGCTCGGGCTCAGCACAGCACCCTTCCCCTGCGACCCAGCAGATTTGCTCCTGGTGGGGCCATCCTACAGCCTGAGATGTTTGCACCATGCCGGGAACGTGCCTCCCTGGGGCTGTGCTGTCAGCAGCCCCCATGTCTCAGCAGCCCTCCTGGGGGCACCCCGCTGTCCCCAGGGCACCCTGGTGCTGCTGGGTCACTGCACCCAGAGGTGCCACCTCCAGATGAAACCACCCCACAGACACAGTCAGGGAGATCCTGGGGTTCAGGCCACTGCAGACCCTCTTCAAGAAGGGGACTGGTTTGGGGATTGCCCCCTTCACTCTCCATATTCCTGCCCCTCTCCGAGTCCTCTGTCTGCATGACCGTGACATGGGAAGCCTGAAGTGGAGGAGAGGGATGGGACTGCCCCGTGTTTCCATCACCTTGTCACTGCCAGGGCAGATTTAGGGCAGATTTAGGGCCGTGCCTGGCAACTGGCACACGGCAGTGGGCACCATCACCCAGGCCTGCACCCAAAGGACCCAGCAGCAGCACCGGGTGCCACCCTGCCCCTGCAGCACCCCCCTGCAATGGCACCCAGGAGCCCTGCGGGTCCCAACCCCCAGCAGAAGTGGGACAGCTCAGGGGGATTTTGGGGAGGGGGCGTGATGGGACGTGTGCCATCGGGTGGGCCTGGTGCTTGGGGACGGGGTTCAGTGGTGGACTTGGTGGGGTCAGGCTGATGGTTCTGCTTTACAATTTAGGGATCTTTTCTGACCTAAATGGTGCTGGGTTTCTTTGAGCACACATCTTGGGGCCATTTTTTGGCTGTCTGACAGGTGTGGGCATGGAGGGGGGCAGCGGGGATAAGTAAAAATCTCAGGTTCCCGACCCTAATCCTGCCCCAGCACCGCTCCCCGGTGCCCCACCTGCAGCCCCCTGCCCTCGGTTCCCCCCCGGCAGCCCCCACAGCCAGCGCTGGGGGTGTTGGGCTGGGACGGGGACGGACGGATGGACGGATCCCACGGACAGAAGGCTGGACAAAGGAGGGTTTCATGGGCCCTCAGTCCTGGGGGCACCGATGCTGCCTCCTGCATCTCCCAGGGCAGAGGCAGCAGGAGGGAAAACATTGGGAACGTCCCTTGGCTCCTTGTGGAGCCCCACAGTGGGGTCTGGGGCACACAGCCCCATGCCAGACCCCCAAACGAGGGGGCAGAGAGGAGCCCCCGGAGGGCCCCGCGCAGCCCCTTACCTCCATGAAGGGCACGATGCGGCACGAGATGTCCCCCAGCAGCCTCTTCTTGGTGATCTCGTTGAAGATGACCACGGGCAGGCAGAAGAAGAGGATGAGGAAATCCCAGAAGGCCAGGCTGGCCAGGATGGAGTTCCAGGCGCTCTTCATGTAGTAGTTGTGCCACACGATGCACATCACGGACAGGTTCCCGATGATGCCCATGGCGAAGACGATGAGGGACAGGAACATGACGGCGTAGGCGCTGTACGAGCTCTCCGTCACCGGGTACAGCGGGTTCTGGATTTGCAGCCTCCTGTCGGACACCGTGGTGAGGTTGGCTCGGGGCTCGACCCCCTGCCCGTCCGTGGGGACCCCTCGCTGCTGCTCCGCGGGGTCGGTGCTGGAGGGCACCAGGGCCTTGGTGGGGTGCAGGCTGGCGGAGTTGATGGGCCGGGGGAACTCCACGCGCACCCCCGGCACGTATTGCTGCACCGATTTCGAGTCCTCCACCGTGCCCCGGCGCAGCCGCACCTCCGGGGCCGTGCGGGGCAGCGTCCTACCCCCAGGCTGCCCGGCCGTGCCTCGCATCGCCATGGTCCCCAGCAGTGCCAGCAGCAGGAGGACGGGTGAAGGAGGCGAAGGCATGGTCCCCAAGGCACCCGCTGCACGAAGAGGTGGCGGGAGATGCGGCAGCCCCGAGCGCAGCAACCCCGGGGCTGCGGGGAGCGAGGGAGGCGTCCGGAGGAGCACCCGCTCTGTCCGGCTCCGGCCGCTGCTCTGGGCTCTCCGGAGAGCTCTGGGCAGAATAAAAGCTGCTGGGGAGAGGCAGAGCCAGGCCCTCTGCTGGTCACCCACCCGCTCCCGGGGAGGCTGCCAAGCGCTGCAGAGCCACGCCAGAGCCTGGGCCAGGCAGCCCAGCACATCCCCAAGGCACCCCAAATCCCCCCTGGTGCCCCCCAGAGCAGCCCAGGCTGAGGATGCCGAGGGCTGAGCACCGGGAAGAGCTCAGAGCTCAACACTTCCCACCTGCCAGCCCCCCGACACGGGCACTGCGTGTCCCCCGTCCCCTTCCCTCCCACTCTCAGCCTGCACCCAGGATGTCCTCGAGCAGCCGGGCCACTTGGCCAGCTCCTGGGGCAGGAGTGGGATGTGGGTGCAAGGAAGGACAGGCTGCCCTCCGGCACAGCTCCTTGCTGCTCTGGGCTGTCAGATCTGCTGGCCCTGCTCTCCCAAGATTTATTGCTGCTTCCCCTGCTGATTTCCCCCTGGGACAGGGTTTTGGACAGGACTGAGGGTCCCCAATCCCCTGTAGCCTGCTCTCCCCATTCCCATCACCTGTCCTGTCACGGGCCATTTGGACCTCTCAGATTTACAGGACAACAAATTTTGTAAATTCAACTTTATTTTATGAGCTCCATTTGGATCTTTCAAATTTACAGGACAACATATTTTGTAAATTAATCTTTATTTTATGAGCTCCAGCAGTGAAAAGAAACAAAAGCACCAAGCAGGGAGCTCCGTCCCCTTCGCACTGCCTAGCCTAGCAGGTGAATTCAGGAATTCATCACTTTAATTCACCAGGTTCCTAACTCACAAGTTCTCTGCTGCAGTTTGTGCCTTGTAAGCCACACCTGAGTTAATTTCGAGGCAGTTCCCCAGCCAGCAGTGGGAGCGCTCGCCCTTTCTCCTCCATCCTCGTGGCGCAGGCGTCCCCGTGGCACACGGGAAAGCACAAACCCTCGGCAGCCTGGCTGCAAAAGCTTCCTGGGGAGGCTGCCCTGTGCCATTTCCCCCAGGTGGTGGATGGCGAGGGGGCTCTTGTCTCTTCTCTCCCCTTGCACTGTCACCTCCTCCCCGCGACTGCAGGACCCCAGGGACCGAGGTCCAGCTGGGAACAAGCCCGGTGGCACAGAGGCAGCCCACGGGGATGCAAACCAGGCTGGAGGTAGTGGGGTTACCCCAAATCTTGGGGGCTCAGGTCTGTCCCTTTTCTGCGTGGGGAGGTGTTGGAGCCCAGAGGGTGGCGGCAGCTGGCAGGAAGCAGGACATGTGCTGATTGAGGTGGGTTTCAGCTGTGGGATGCTCCTGCTGTGCTCAAAATCACATCGTGGGCAGCCTGCCCTTGGTGCTCGGTCACCTCAGCTGGTGGCAGAGACCCCCACGGCCCCCCAGCCCTCCAGGGGAGGCAGGAGGAGGCTCTGCTCCCCCATCACTTGACACAGTGCAAGCCCTTCCTTCCTCCCTTGTGGGCTCTCCCCACTGCCTGTGATGCTGCCAGGCAGCAGCAGCCCCCAAAATTCTGGGCTCACCAGCAGCCCGGGGCTGTGCCTGGCTTCTTGCCTCTCTCATGTGGCTTTTCCCACCCCCAGGTGCTGCTCCTGGTCTCCTGGGAGCGCTGCGCTTTGTGAGCATCCTTTGGATCCTGCTGGGCTCTGCAGGAGCAGGCGGTGGAAATGGCTGAGGTCCGTTCTGGGAGCAGGGGGTGCACAGGGACAGGACCCTCACGGGGATTTCTGGTCCAGTGCTCCCCTTGAAGTGATTTCTGGTCTGATTCTCCAAGATCCCAGCTGCAGAAGGGGAAGAACAGTTCAGCCAGAGCTCGGTGATGCCTGAGGGTCATGAAGGATCGGGCTGCAGGTGGCTGCAGCCGGGGGGGGACCTGGGAAGGATCAGGAGAGCAGCCCCAGGGGTTGTGACCGCTCTAGCCTGAGCCCAGTAAACCATATCTCAAATGAACCAAATGTTCTCATTAGCAGGGAACAAACCCCTACAACGTGTGAGCTGAGCAAGCTGAAAACGAGTGCAGAGGGGCACGGCGCTGTGCTCGGGCGTGGGGATGTGAGCGCAGCCAGGGCACGGCAACTTGGGCTGTAATTAGGTAGGAGATGGGGAGCTGCTCCCTGCTGTGGTGGTGGAGGAGGAGGAGAGGGAGGAGAAGGAGGAGGAGGAAGAGGAGGAGGAGGAGCAGAGCCTTCCCCAGTGCCCGCACCAGCTCGGAGGAGGGAGCCCTCGGTGCGCTCCTCGGCTGCTGGCAGGGTGCTGGCAGCTGGCACCCTCAGCCCGCTGTTTTTTTCTGGAAGGAGAGGGAGCTATTTTTAGTTTCATTTCATTGCTGTTGCACAACGGCCAGGTGTGTCAGGGAACTGCCTGAAGACAACAGCAGAGTTCACTGGGGCAAGGTGACACCCGGGTGCCACGGCGGTGACCCCGGCGGGCTGCCCGAGCCACCGTCCCGAGCTCCTCGCCCCTCGTCCAGGAGCTCCCCGAGCAGAGGGTCCTGGTTGCCCCCAAACTGGGGGCCAGACAGCAGCCCCAGACGCTGTTTGGGAACCACACTTTTATCTCCCCCAGCCCAGATTCACAGACAGGCTGAGGCTGTTTCTCGGGAGATGGGTGTGTGCAGACGTCTCCGGGGAGGAGCTGCATCAGGCAGAGCTCCCAAGTGTGACCCGGGAGAGGTTTCTTCCCAAATCCCCTCTTCCAGATGCTGCATCCAATTTAAGAATTGCAGGTCCCTGCTCCGAGCCCATGGGGACAGCACCCCACGGGAACAAATCCAGAATTATCTGATAGAAAAGGGGCAAAGCCAGGAGAGTTTCAGAGCCACACCAAACGCCCTCCCCATCCGGGGGCCGCTGGGGCTTTCTGAAGCTGCTGCTTTCTGACAAGAGCTCTTTGTCACAGCCAAGGGCAGTCACGAAGCCTCTCAGCTTCACCTCCCAACCACCGTGTCCACGCACGGCTGAGACAGAGGAGGCTGGAATAGAAAATCTGGTAGTGATGTGCCCGCAGTGCCCGCAGGTGCACTGATGGGGAGCCGGGTGGGTGCCCATCCATGGGGATGGGGCTGTCTGTGCACAGAGCCAGGAGCTCGTCCTCTGGGAGGTGACAGCACCAGCGATGCTGAGCTGCTTGCAGAGAGATTAGCAGAAGGAACGAGCTCCTTGTGGCGTGCATCAGACGGAGCCCTGGGGGTCTCCTTCATGTGGCCATGTGCTTCCCGAGGGGAGGTGAAGGGCTCCCTGGTGTTTGCACCTCCAGCCTCCACGGGAGCAAAGCAGCAGCAGGGGGTTGGGCACGTCTGCCCTGTGCCCTCCCGGTGATGTGCTTGCTTCTCAGGAAAGTGAGCAGAGGGCAGGGAAGGGACACGGCAAACACAAACGGGGCTGGTGCAGGTGCAGCTGCCAAGCGTGGACATGGGGCTCTGGGTGTGGGGCTGCTGGAGGTGGGCACGGGCGAGGATGCCCTGCGGTGGGCACCAGCACCACTACAGCCCCCATTGCCCCCAGTCTCACTGCTGGTGGCCAAGACCCCGCTCTGTGTGTCCAGATTAACCCCACATGTGCTGAGCCCACCTCGCTGCGGGATGCTTGGTGTTCCTATTAGGGTCCTGGTGATGCCCACTCTGCACACTGGTGGCTCAGCCCAGAAACTGGGTGATTTTGGGGGGTGAAGCAGCGATGTTGGAGCAGCTTCTCCAGCTGCTCAGGAGCCGTGGAAAGCTTCCACGAGCTGCCCACAGCTCCCCCAGCTCCTCCCCAGGAGCTCATGCAGAGCGAACCCATGGGGCCTCCGGCTCTCCTCCTCCCCCCTGCAAGCAGCATTCCCACCAGGAGCTGCATTAAAGCACGATGTGAGGGCTCAGCCTGGCTCTGCAGTGGGGAAACCAGGAGGATGAGGAGCATTTCTTTGAGCAGGAGCTGCCGGGGCTGTCTGTGGGGCTGGGGTTGTGCTGCCTGCACCAGGAGGTGTTTTATCGGCCTCTCTGTTGGCAGCGGGGCGGTCGCTTTGTGTCCAGGGGGAGGAACTGAACACCCAAGGTGAGTTCAGCTTAGGGAAAAGACAATATTTGCCAGGGCAATAAAACGAGCCGTGTCCTGGAAGCAGTGAGAGGCTGCTCGGGGAGGCGCCGAGCTCGGCCCCTTTGTCCGAGCCCACTGGGCTCCTCGCCCTGCGATCCCCTCCGCAGGCAGGAGGGCTCACAAGTGCACAGCTGCAGCTGGGAGCAAAACCAAGGTCCTTGCAGAAAATAGGCCATCTTCAAACCCTCTACCTTCAGTTTTTTGGGGAAAGGTGGTACCTGGTCTCTCCGTTTGCTTCAGCTCGGGGCCTCTGACTCTTCTGGTGACCCCTCGTTTTCCCTACTTTGGGTAAAACCTCAGGCTCCCGAGCTGCTGCGTCCCCTGCTCAGGCTGTGCCACGCTGCAGCTGGGGGCTTCCGAGCTGTACAGGGCTGGGATTTGGGGAACTATCTCACATCCCCTCCTAAGTCCTCGGGGACATCACTGGTGAAGTCCTGGCTCCTTCTGCATCTTGGGGGCTAAAATCCCACGGGGTGCAGGGCTCATCCGGGGCCGTGGGGCTCCCAAAAGGGCGAGGGGACGGAGCAAGGCCACCGGTGCCATCGGTGTCAGCAGAGGGAGAGGCAGCGAGGGTGCCCTGCGATTGCAACCCCAGTGCTGGGAAGCCCGGGTGGAAAATCACCCCCCCGCAGGAGGACGGGAGCTGAGCAGCCCTCGGTGCTGTGCGAGCACGGCGTCGGGTGCCTCCCGTGCGCTGCTCGAACCGGCCAAGGTCGGGGAGCAAAAGTGAGCGACAAGCGATAGGATATGGGGAAACAGCCTGAAGTGGTGCCAGGGGAGGGTTAGCTTGGATACGGGGCAGAATTTCTTCACGCAGAGGGTGGTTGGGCATCGGAACGGGCTGACAGGGAGGTGCTGGAGTCCCCGTCCCTGGAGGTATTTAGCAGACGTGGACGTGGCACCAAGGGACGTGGGTTAGTGATGGGACTTGGTAGATCAGGTTGGTGGTGGGATTTGGTGATCCTGAACTTCTCCACCCGAAAGAATTTGATGATCCTATGGTGCGTACGTAGCGGGAACACCGTGGTTTGGTGCCTGAGTGCCACGGGGCTGGCAGGGGGGGCCTGGCACTGTCCCTGCAGGACGGGGTCATGCCCAGCGTTGGGCACAGATGGACCTGGAGCTGTGTGAGGGGCCGTGGTGCACCTGGGGGGACCTGGCAGTGAGCAGCTTGTGGGGGGCACACAGGTCTCCACGCTGCCATTCAGAGCCCACACCCCAAATCAAAGCTCAGTCTCCTGAGCTGCCTCTCCTGGTTGCCCCCCATTTCCCTTCAAACCGGGTGGCTCCTCACCACGGCGCTGGGGGCCTGATGCTGCGAGGTGCTGAGCATCCCCAGAGCTGCCCATCCTCGCTGGTGGCTGCCACCAGGCCCCGCAGAGCCAGCACCACCGTGCGCCCCTGCCTGTGGGGCACCTTGGGGACACGCAGGGCTGAGGGGGGGCTCTGCCTGCTTGCCCTGCACCAAACCAGTGCTGCGAGGGTGCTGGGGAGGGTTCTGGCCATGCCCTGGGCTGCCCACGGCCCTGCTGAGCCCCAGGCAGGGGGATTTGCCCCCAGAGTGCCAGCAGGGAGCAGAGCACTGCGGTGACATTTGGCAGCTGCTGCGGTCGCCCCACCCTGGGTGGGGACGAAGGTCACCCTGCAGAAAGTTCGGCTGCTTGCTGACGGAAAAAAATGGGGAAATTCCCTGCTCTGTGAGCATGCAAATGAGGGCTGGGGCTGGGGACCCTCTGCCCAAGAAGCCCTCCCCTTCTCCAAGTCCCCCCCGGTGCTGAGGGGCTCTCCGTGCCACCACCTCCCAGGCCAGCAGCTCAGCGCAGTGGCCTCGGGAACCTGTCCTCCACCTGGAGATGTCCCGGCCACAGGGGCATGGCTGCGTCCCCAGGGCAGCCCATAGGTGAATCAGGGTGGGAATAAGCCAGAAACCCCCCTCCCGGCCCCAACGGACCCAGAGAAGCCTTTGCTGGATGGGGCAGGGGCACTGCTAGACCTCAGGTGCCACGGGTGTCCCCTGGAGCTGGTCCTGTTCTCATCGCTGGCACCAAAGAAGTGGGGAGAGGATCGTCCTGGGGGGCAGGAGCTCAGGGTGGGGGGCACAGCCATCATCTGTCCGTGCCCTGCCCCACAGGACTGGTGCCTGTGGGCAGCACCGTGCTGGTGCTGTGTGGCCACACACAGGTGTTGGGGTGCGCAGGACCCCTCTGAGGTGCCGGAGACGCACAGGATCAGCACCGTGTGCTTGGAGGTGCCTCCAGACCTGGCTCAGGATAAAAAACCCCCAAGCTCTCACCCCAAAAGCCCTGTTCCCAAGGGACATGGTGCTGAGCAGCAACTCAGAGGATGCTGGATGCTACAGCTGAGGGGAAGGCAAAGCCTCCCTCCCAGACGGAGAAACCCCCCTGCGCCTTGCTCTCTCGTGACTCAGCCCCGCGCCGCGAGCTGCTCAGCACCCAGACACCGACCCAGGGTGCCACCAGCCAGCAGCCCACGTCGTGCCGGGGTTTCTCAAGGCTGAAACGAGGCAGCAGCTGGCGAGATGCTCTCTCCCTGAGATCCAGGTCAGTGCCTGCGGCGCTGGTGGCCCTGAGTCAGCGGGTGCCGGCCCCATCCCGCCGGTATCTGCCAGGTGTGGCAGCGCGCTGCGTGACGCCAGCCCAGCTGGCCCACGGGTGATGCAGCACTAATTGCAGCGTGGGGCTGATAGCCTGCCCCTGCTCCTGCCCAGCACTCGTGACTGTAGGCGGGGGATATCTTAAGGTTACTCACACCTCGCCGAGGCAGCTGCCAAAAGGCTTAACAGCTCGGCTGATAGGAGTCCCGGCCCCGCCAGGGTTTGGGCCATTGCCCCCAGGAGTTGTCTAATTCCAAGGAAAGCTTCTGGGGCTGGTGGCTGACTCCTCGCCCCTCTGACCCTGTCCCCTGGCAGCAAGGTGCTCGTGGCCATGGGCACGGGCTGCTGCCTGCCGTGCCCTGCTCACCTCGCCAGGAGCTGCTCCGCTGGCTCATGGAGTCCCAGAGTCATTAGGGATGGAAAATCCCTCCAAGATCACCTGGTCCAACCATCCCCTACACCGATGTCACCACTGAACTGTGTCCCCAAGCACCAGGTGCTGGGACCAGAGCAGAGCTGGGCTCCCCCCGGCCACACAGCCCCAGCCCATGGGGTCCTGGAGCCCCATGGTGGGGACGCACGAAACGCAGCAGGGGGATGCTGCCAGCACATCCAGGACACCCCTGGGGTCTTTGGGATGTGCTTTGACTTCTGCTGCCTGCTGGGGGTCAAATACAGAGTGGGTGGCTCCCCTGAGGTGCTGTGCAGGCAGGACAGTGTGCCAAGGGCACATCACCCACGGGGACCCAGAGCACCCTGCCATGGGAGGGGTGAAAGGCTGCACGACAGGATGGAGAGCAGAGATCCAGGACCAGCCGCAGTCCCAGGGCTCTCTCCCCCTGGAGCTCTTTGTGCTTGGAGTCCCACATCCTACAAGGGCATCTGAATCCTGTTGTCCTAAGCATGGGCACAAAGTGAGCTTGGTGGGGCTCAAAGTGAGCTCGTGGGGCACAAAGGGAGCTCATGGGGCACAAAATCCTGCCCAGCCTGGAGGGTTTCTCCCTCCTTGCGGGGTCATACAAAAACACAAGCACTTTCCCTGAGTTCATTGTGTGGGAGCAAACCTGGGGCTGCCAGCACAGAGCAAAGGCAGAGGGGACGTGGGACAGAGAGACAGCAGGGTCCGAGTGGTGACATCCCACCAGCACCACCCGTGGCACAGCACCGCGTTGTCTGCGGGATGCTGTGTGGGGGCAGAAAGGGGAGGAAGGCGCAGAGCCACCCTTGCCCTGTGTGCCCGGGCTGCTGCAAGCTCCGGGTCATGGCCACAAAAAAAAAAACACACCATGAAATGTGGGAACAGCTGTGGCTGCCTGGCAGATAAGGTGCTGCGGGAAGGAAGGTGTGTGAGCCAGCGCCGTGCCAGGCTCGGGGCGGGCAGAGGGCAGGGTGCCAGCCCGGCAGCAGCACTGCCAGCGGTGCCAGGACGCAGCGGGGACGGACACTGTGGGAAAAGTGCTGGGGAGGAAATCCCTCCCACCACCTGAGCCACTCGGTGGCACGGCGCAGCTGCAGGTTGCACCAAACGTGCTGGGTTTGGAAGTAACAAAGTGAGGAAATCAGCTCCGGATTTTAATAGGATGTTTTCCAAACGATGCTAGGATGGAGATCGTGTGAAGTACATCTTAACCTAGAACTGTCCTGAAAAAGTTCTTAAAACCCCTCCTTGGTCAAAGCAGCTCCCATCTTCTGCAATCCAAACTGCCAAACCTTACTCGGAGATTTTTTTTGCATTGGACAGACCCCCGGGCCAGCCCTAGCACCATTGAACGTGCCCCTTGTGCAGCGGCTTTCTGAGGCACCACAAATGTTCCTTAGCAAGCAGCCAAACTGCTCGGCTGGATCTCAGTGGCCCAACCTGCAGATCGCACGTTGCACCCAGAAGACTGTAAATAAAATGTTAAAATTGGTCTGAAACATGGATGGGACATCCCAACGTGACAGCACCTGGAAAAGCACCAGGGCAGGGGTTACGTGAGCGGCCTTTGTCGATAACCAGGGGGACCAAAGACCCCAGCAGGCTGATAAGCACTGAGAAATGCGGTGACCCCACTAACTCCAGGAGGTCTGAGTGCTCAGGGCAGGACGATGGTGCCAACACATGCCCTGTGCCTCCCCCCATCCCAACCCTACAGCAGAAAAAAGACACCCAAAATGAGGAGGCGAAAAGCAGCTGCCCTCCCTGAGTCTTACGGAGGGTAAAGTGAGCAAGGTTTGGAGATAAAGGAGGGTCTGAATTCCTGCCTGAATAACCACTGATGCCTGCCCAAGTGCTGTCCCTGACCAGCCTGGAGGATCCTGCGGGACGCAGTGGGGCTGCGGGCACCCTGTGGGCACCCTGTGGGCACCCTGTGGGCACCCTGCTCCCTGCATGCCGCAGCGCAGAGCTGGCCGTGCCCCTTGGGCAAACACCCTGCGAGGGAGGGAGGTCGGGAGGGAAGGGTGAGAGACTGAGCGGGCTTTGTTTAAAAGAGAAATCCCCTGCCACCAGGGCCTGGCTCGGGCTCTGCCGCACGCTCGGAGGGCAATCGTGGCTTCTCCCGCAGCGCCGCGGTTCTGCTCCGCTCCCACCAGCCCCAGCAATCGGTGCCACAGGGGTTGGGAGCTCCCTGGGGGCAATTCCTGCTCCGGTTTCAGTCCCAAATGGTCCCTGGCACTTGGGGACAGGGCTGCTATTTCCGAGCTCCAGCACGGTTTTTGGTCTCCGATGCCTTTTGCTGCCCGCTGGCATACAGGCACGCCTCCAGCCCCCAACCCAAACACACCTCTGGGCACCTATTTTTATGTGCTTTTTAAAAAAAAATAGCTGTTTGCTGAAATTACTTTTCTCTATCACTATTTTCTCATTTTTATTGGAGATAATAAAAATTGTGCCCAGTATCCCTCTGGGAGAAGAGCCCCGGGGGAGCTGCAAGAGTGCCCAGACCCTGAGGGGGACCCTCCTCCTCCTCCTCCTGGCGGAACAAGGAGCCCTGCAGGATGGTCCGAGCTTGAAGCCAGGACCGTACCCAGCGTCCCAAACAACTTCGTGGCCTCGGATGGCCGAATCCTGCCCCTGCTGTGCCCCGAGGAGGAGCAGCACCCTCCCGCACTGCAGGGCAGGGTGGGTGGTGTCTGCACGCCCCTGAGTCAGCCCGCAGGAATGCAGGCGGATGGGGTGGCAGGGGAAGGACACCAACCTGTCACCACGCTGCTGGGGTTGGGGACACCAGGGTTTTTTGGGGACCTCTTCTCCTGCAGGGTGTCCGTCACGGGCACCTCCGCCCCGCTGTGGGCACACACCCCTCGGGCACCCCTTTCCTACCGACCCCCAGGGGACCCTCCAAGGGCACACCAGCAGGCGGGGGCACCTCTTTGCTGCTGGCCATAACGGTGAGGACAGGTTTTGATGCCCTATAAGAATTAAACCTTTCCCACAACGGCTGCTTTGGCCTCTGAGCCTTGCTCACGTCCCCCTACCAGAGGGATGCCCGGTGGTGATTGTGGCCCTGGTTATCAGCGTAGGCCACTCTCACGATTTCCTCTTCAGGGTTTCTCGTGGTGCTTTCACACCCGGCCATTCCCACACACACATTGCATCCATCCCAGTTGCAGCCCATCTGTTACCAGGCTCTCCAAGCAGGCATTGAGCCCAGCCCAAAATGTGGCTCTGATGATCGCAATCATGTCCTAGGACAGAAAAAACAGCGCTGTAAAATCTGCAGAAACATTTACGTGCAAGATGGACTCAATTAAAATCAAGAAACCGAGAAAACGGGGAAATTAAGCAATTAGAGAGGCCACCAGAAGAGTAAAATATCTGCTGATAGCACGGAATTACGCAGAGGTGGTACTGGAGGCACTCAGTAAATGCACACTGTTTGTCCAAAGAGATTCCAGCAGTATTATAGCAAATGTTTTTCTAAAAGCAAGCGCAGGAGCCTGCTCGAAGTAAAGTGATATCTTTGATTAAGTTATAACCGTGTCCAAACACGGCGAGCAGCACCGAGCAGAAATGGGGGCAAGTGAAATGTGAAACCACAGGAAGGCGAGCCAAAAGTTTTTTTTTTTAAAAAAAAAAGACTTGCTAAAGGCATGAAAACGTACATTCGGAGTAACATTCAAACATTTTTTTTTAAGCACACAGAAGGTGGTTGGCTGCCAAAAGGGCCGGAGCCAAGGAGCGGTGGGGTTCAGTGGGAGGGGAGGTGAAAGGTGCCGGCAGGGAGCCCCGGTGCTGCAGGGGGGCCGGGGAACTTCCCGGGCTGGGCTCTGCACGGCGAGGTCAGGAGAGGTGCCTCCAATGGGAAAAATGAAACTTTGAACGTGTCAGTTTGCGTGAAAGGAGGAAAAAAATAGTAGCAGGACTTTCACACAGAGAAACGGCCTCACCCGGAGGCGAGGGGAGCGCACCGGATCCCAGGGGAGCCTCATGGGGGGGGCTCAGAGCTGGGTTATGGGGACGAGCCGGGGTGATTTCGGCTCTGGGGGGCTCTCTGGAGGTGGAGGGCACCGACTGAGCCCCCCGGGGATCCTCAACCAGAGCACCGAGAGCCCAGGGCTCTGGCCCCTGTGGTGCCAGAGACTGGCAGCAAGGTCAGCACATGTCTGGGAGCTCCAGGGGGGTCCCAGCAGCACCCATGGGTGTCCCCCCATCACCCCACAGGGGTCCCAGCAGCACCCTATGAGTGTCCCAGCAGCACCCATGGGTGTCCCACCAGCTACTATGGGTTCCACCAGCACCCCTTTTGGTGTCACACCAGCACCCGTGGGGGTCCCGCCAGCTCCCATGGGGGTCCCAGCAGCACCCATGGGTGTCCCCCCATCACCCCAAGGTGCCCCACCAGCACCCATGGGTGCCCCACCCCATGCCTGGATTCACCCCTGTCCCAACCCATGCCCGTGGGGCTAGGCAGGGGAAGGTTCCCCCGCTGCCCCATGGGACCGCTGCCCCACGGGACCCCCACCCCACGGGACCCCCACCCCATGGGACCCCAGCCCCCCAGGCTCCCCCACCCAGCCCCATTCGCCACCCATGGGTGCTGCCCCCAGCAGCCACCAGCAGCAGGATCCAAGCTCCACCAATGAGCGCTCAGGAGGGACCGGAGCGGCCAATCAGAGCCCAGCTCTCACCATCAGCACTCAGGAGAGCCCCAAGCAGCCAATCAGATCCCACCTCTCACCCCCCAGGCTGCGTTCTGATTGGACCTGGCTGGGAGCCTCCAGGTTACCCAAGGGCTGGCCCGGTGAGCACCATCCCTGCCGGGACAGCAAATAAATGAAATAATTAACGAAGAATGACGTCAGAGCAGCCGAGATGGGAATTAATTAACGGGGTCACGTGACCACGGGAGGCCTCCCTTGGGGAGGCCAAGGCCGGCGAGGAGCCCGCGGGGGCTGCTGGAGGCTGGGGATGGAGAAGGGCTGGGGCTGGAGGCTGCTGGAGGCTGAACCTGGACAAGGGTTGGGGCTGGGGGCTCCTCCTGGGGTCCCCCCGTGTCCCCCCAGCCGTGGTCTGAGTAGGGCCAGCCCGAGCCCGTGTCCCAACGGAGCCTCCACGACCTCTGTGGTGACCTCTTCCCAGGGCTGGGGTCACTGGAAAAGACCACGGAGGCTTCAGGAGGCTGAGCCTGGAGAAGGGTTGAGGCTGGAGGCTCCTCTTGGGGTCCCACCGTGTCCCACCACCCTGCTCCCAGCAGGGCAGCCCAAGCCCACGTCCTGACAAAACCTCCACAGCCTCTGTGGTGACCTCTTCCTGGGGCTGGGGTCACTGGAAAAGACCCCAGAGGCTCCTGGAGGCTGAGGCTGGAGAAGGGTTGAGGCTGGGGGCTCCTCCTGGGGTCGATGTGTGCCACCTGCCCAAGCTCAGGTCCTGATGGAGCCTCCAGGGCTGAGGCTTGGCGGTGGGCACGGCGGCTTCGTGCGGTGCCCCGGCTGCTCCGGGGTTGGGTGTGGGACCCCCCGGTGCAGCCCCATGGATGTTTATCCCACAGAGCACACCTCGCCTTCCCCCAGAGATCACGGGCTCCCCCAGTGACCTCCCCATTTGGGACCCCCACCCCTGCCCCGGTGCCGGCTGAGCAGTGCTGGCGAGAGCGCAGGACCAGGGCTTTGTTTGTTTTTTTTGTTGGTTTATTATTTTTTTTTCCACTCATCCGTGGCAAAATGCTGCAGGTGGTGCAGGCTGGGCGGTGACTCACGGGCCGAGAGAGGGCAGGTCCCTGTCCTGCTCCTCCAGCTGCCAAACTGCTGAAATTCCTCCCGGCTCTGCTGCCTGTGAGCCCCACGGGACGGCACCGAGCTGGGGAGGGAAGGAGCTGGGAGGCTGGCAGGGCTCGCAGGGGGGGGATCCTGCTCGTGGCAGCCTCTGCTCCACACCACCCGGGTCCTTTCACATCCTTTTTGTGCCCAACACCCCCCCCCTCGTGCGTCCTCTGTCACGGACCTGCGGTGTCACCGGGCTGGGGACCGAAGGGGACGGCGCTCTCTCCAAGGAGACGATTCCACCCGATTCCTGGTTGCCATAGAAACTGGCTATTTTTGCTGTGCCTGCTCTGTCCCTCGCCGTTACGGATACAATAATTAAATAAAACTTAATTTCAGTCCCAGAGCCAGCTGGAGACCCAGGGGTACCTTGGGGGATGCCATCTGGAGCCCCCCAAGCTGCTGCTGGCCGGATGGTTTCGGGGGAAAAGCAAGTACCAAACGGGGGGGCATCATTAAACAAGGATGGAGAGAGAAGAGACTCGAGTCTGGGGGTCTCAGGGTGAGCCCCCAGCCCCAATTTGCCCCTCCACGACCATTTTCTGGCCCAGGGGGGAGCGCAGCCCTCCCCACCCCACCTTGCGCCCCGCTCCCTGCGCGTCCCCGTGCCACCGCGGGGCGGTGGCAGCCCGGGGCAGGTGGCAGCCACCCATCGTGTCGTCACCCTCTCCTGCCCGCCAGCCCCGGGGAGAGGCCACGGCGGGGGGGGGGAAAGTCACACGAGTGAGAAAACAGGAGCAGCAGAGGAGCTGCGTCACCGCTTTACAGCCCTGGGATGTGCTGCGCGGCTCCTCCCCGGGCACCCTCTGACCCCATCGATTTGGGCACGGTTTGTAACCCACAGGAGCCAAAAGCTGCCCGGCCTCACTGCCTTGGGGACGTTGTGGGTCCTCCCGTGCCAAGGCAGGGCAGCTACGGGCACAGCACCAGGAGCGGAAGGGGCTGGGGACAGGGCTGGATGGGGCCCCCATCCGTGCTGGGGCCCCATCTCCGCGCAGCAGCTGATGTAGGAGCAGCCGTGCCCACGGAGCACACACCCTGCGGGCAGATATTCCTGGCATGGGGTGGGTGCAGACGTTTCTCTTTCATCTGCGGGCCCTGCCCTCCCCGACGTTCCTGCCGCAGCGCTGGGGCAGCGGAGGAGCCGGGGTGAAAGCGCGGGCACCGGCGGGGAGGAGCGGGTGCCCGCGGGGCAGCGGAGGTGCTGAGCCCTCCCCGGGCACCGTCTCCAGCAGCAGCGAGCAGTGCCCAGCTGAATATCTGCCCTCGCTGCTGCTGTGCCAGGCTGGGAATGCCGATTTGTGCCCACAGCGTGAGCTGCTGCCAGCCAGGACCTCGGCTGGTGACCCTGCAGGGTGGGCAATAAATGCCAATAAATGCCCCGGGGACAAAGCAGTGGCACGGGTCCCTTCCCAGCCGCCGGTGCTGGAGCTGGCACGAGTCACGCGATGGAAAGCTGCCAGCAAGAGGCCGGCAGGACAGGGGCGCACACGGGGTTTTCTGTAGGGAGCCATTCCCAGCGCCCAGCTGGGTTAACTGGGAGCTGCGATTTGAGGCCAAGTGCTGAAAAATCGTTATTTTGACAGCGTGACAAAGGGGCCTCGCTGGTCAGGTGTGACCTGCAAGTGGCATCGCTCTGCGGTGCCCCACGTCCAGTGCAGCAGGGATCGACACGGCCCTGCCAGAAGTGCCTGGGGTCTCCAGGATGCCCCCAAAGCCCTTTTTTCCTGGTTGACCCCATGTGCCAGGAGCTCCAGCCCAGGGGCTGGCATTCCCAGACTCTGGGGTTTTCAGGAGTGCTGTGGCCAACCCTTGCTGTTGTGCGTTCATCCCCGGCGGTGCTGCAACAGCGCAGCCAAATTCAGCAGCTGGGGACTGCCAGGACGTGGCCCCCACCAGACGCCGCCCATCCCAGCTCACCGCAGGACAAAACATTGGTGCTCGCTGCCTCTGACCAGCATTTCCTGTCCCGAGCTCCACAAAATGTTGAAACGGAGCAAAACATTACTTGGACCTGTTGTCCTTGGCTTTGCTCCGCGGAGTTTCCAAGCGGGGAGCTTTGCTCCAAACCCTTCTGTGAGCCAGGACGCGCCCATCCCTCTCCGTGCCTGCCCACCTGGGACACATACAGGGGGGGCTGGCAGGGGGTGGCCACGCAGTTGGCACACTGGTTAGCCAACGGGGAAGGGAAAGCAGGGAAATTTCTGCCCGTCTCCCCGGGGTGACTTCATGCGGGTACAAATACTCCGATGCGCCACCACCTCCCCGTGGGCTGCGTTGGGAAGCTCTGGGGTATTTTTTGGCTGCTTTGGGAGCTCGTTTCCCATCCTCAGCACGGCGTGCATCACTTCCCCGCGTGCAGGGGCAGAGGCTGAGCCCCCACAGCCCC
Source organism: Anas platyrhynchos (assembly GCF_047663525.1). Classification (NCBI taxonomy): domain Eukaryota; kingdom Metazoa; phylum Chordata; class Aves; order Anseriformes; family Anatidae; genus Anas; species Anas platyrhynchos. Next base: position 4,849,823 of record NC_092613.1, on the reverse strand, counting down.
GTCAGGAGGCTGCTGGAGAGGCTCCGTGCCTCGAGCCAGCGAGGCCGGGGTGGGGACCCGGCCCCTCCTGTGCCTGGCTGAGCCCGGCGAGCAGGTTTGGGGCTGCGGCCGGGCTGCCCCTCCTGGAAGTCGCAGGCTGCCTGCGTCCTGGTAAACACATTGCGAAAGGCTGGCTTTGGTGAAGCCCGGACCTCTCGCCCCACCCGTGGAGGCTGAGTCACCCGCTGTGTGCCCCAGGCTGCTCCGTTTGCTCTGTCCCCACATGGCCAGGCTGCCTCCCCCTGCGCGTGGTGGCACCACGGTCACCTACAGGCAGCACAGCCCCGTGTAGGGTCCTTATTTTGGGGGCACAGCTCCCCAGAGGGGTGTCAGAGCTGCAGACCCTGGGAAGGTCAGCAATCGTCTCCCCCAGGCACCCCAAGGTGTGCAGAGGGGCTGGCCCAGCTGCTGGGTGATGGAAACGCCTCGTACCAAAGCACAGAGCAAACAGCTCACAAAATGAGGAGTGGAGAGGAAAATGCAGACCCCTCTCCCCTCTCCTCCATCACCGGGGGGGGGGACTCTCTGGGACACCCCCAGCCCCTCTCTGTGCCTTCACCACCTCCAAAAAGAGCTGGTTGGTTGTGCGAGAGGCCTTCCTCTCCTCTCCTCTCGCTCCAAAGTGATGCAGGTCCCTGGCACGGAAACAAGGCACGATGGCAGCGTGCTGGGACGGTGCTGCCACCCACCCGGGGCACGGTGACACCAGGACGGAGGGGACAGGGCACTGGGCAGGCTGCAGGTGATGTCCCCGGAGCTGTCACCACCTGGGCTGCTCCATGGCCCTGCCCGTGGCTGCGCACCCCTGGGCAGGAGGGGACGAAGGGGCTGTGGGGACGGGGCTGGGTCCCCCCAGGGCTGGCAGCCGTGGAGCAGGTGCCGGGGCTGGGCCCTGGCGTTGTGCAACTCCCCGGCAGCCCCAGGCTCATGGGGCAGGGTGTGAGCAGCCTTTGGACGCGGTGCCTGGGCTCAGATCTTGGTTTTCTGGCCAGGTGGGGAGGCTCGTGGCTCCTCAGGGGATCCCAGAGCTGCTCTGGGCACAGCACCCAGGGCTGCCGGGTGGTCTTGGCTCAGCCATATAAGCCCCAGGGCTGTGTCACCTTTCCCCTTGCTGGTTTGCTTGCTGGGGGATGCCCCAGAGCCGTGTCCCCTTCCACGTTACCAGTTCTGCTTGCTGGGGGATGCCGGGCACCCTGCAGTGTGGCCATGCTCTGTGCACCCTGGTGTGCATCACCCCAGGCACACTCACCCCCCACTTTCCCCAGCGTGGGGCTGCCCCAGGACTGCAGGCAGCTTTGGTGAGCACGAGGCACGCTGCCTGGACCTGAGCAGGGCTCCCGGCAGCTTGGGAACCTGCTCCAGGCGGGGTGCAAGGTGCTGGAAGATGCCCCGGAGCGGGCTTCCTGAGGCAGCCACAAGATCTAAATCTGGTCTCAGCACCGAGCTGCGGTTTCCTTCAGCTCCTCTCTCTCAGGAGCTGGCAATACAGGAACAGCAACAGCACCTGGGGAGATGGAAACCCAGCGGAGGTGCCAGACTGCGCTCTGCTCCCGGCGCCCTGAGCGCCCAGCCGGGCTGCCCCTGCTCGTCCCCCAGGGCTCAGCGCCAGGCGTGGAGCAGGGCTCTGCCACTCACATCTCCAGCTCGAGCCAACCCAGCTTGCCCTCGGGGACCGGTGCCAGCCTTGTCACCTGGGCACTTGCCATTAGTCACCCGAAAAGTAACCGCCAGCCCCGGGGTGCCAGTGGCACCGCGCCGTGCCCGGGCTGGAGCAGCTTGGGGCAGGCAGAGCCTGGCAGAGCCTCTGGGGTTACGGGGCCAGCAGGTGGGACCCAGCAGCAGCGTGAGGCTTGGCTGGCAGCCCCTGATGTCTCCTGGGACCCATCCCTTCAAGGAACAGCCCCAAATCTCCTCGTGCCCCCCGTTAGCATAGGCTCCATCCCACCCTTCTGCCCAGCAAGGGGCTGGCAGTACAGCGTGCACCCAGCACTGCCTGGACCCAAAATTCACTTTCGGTGTCCTCCAAAGGCACCTGCATGTCCTCACGGTGTCCCTCAGGTCTGGCATGCCCCTTTTCTCCTCTGGACCATTTGCTGGGGTTTCAAAGTGGCTTTCAGATGGCTCTGCTCATGCTCTGAGTGCAACCCCCAGCAGCTGCTTGAGCTGCCCACACCTCTAAAACCTTGCTCAAGCCTTGGGACTGCACAGGCACAAACTCCTCCGGCACAAAACATCCTGCTGAGGATTTTGCCCCATTCTGCAGCCCTCCTGCTCCACCATGAGTTGTTCAGGTCCCTGAGGAGCTGGAGCAGCAGTCTAGAGGCTGGGCAGCCTGCATGGCTGAGGGTACCCCAGCCACCTCCCCGTGAATTTGGCATTTGGATGGAGGGGGCTTGGGAGCTTGGATGTGGGCTCTGTGTGCCTGGACACGGCCAGGACAGGAGGGTTGGCTCGGGGGATTTGCTCCAGCCAGGTCTCACGCCCTGGCAGGCAGCAGGGTGAGGGAGGGCACAAGAGGGGCAAAAAGCTGCTGCCAAGCCCCCACCTCCTGCAACGGAGCCTTTTTACGCACCGTGCCTTCTGCTTTGCTGGAGCATCCTCGCCTCGGGGGCTGCCGGAGGGAGGTGCAAGGGAAGGGAAAGAGGAGGTGTGAAGCAGCCTCTGGGCAGCAGGGCTCAAACCCTGCGAGCTGCCCTCTGGGCTGCTGGTGGAGCGAAGCGGCTCGCACGCAGCAGAGGTGGAGAAGCACAAATTTTGGCACCACCTCTGCTCCCTCGGCTCCGTGCCCGTGTCGGTGCCTGGATCCTTTGGGGGGCTGGGTCAGGAGGCTGTCGGCAGCCGGGGGAGGCCAGGGCCAGGCGGGCGTTGCTGTAGGAGAGTAGGAAAGGGTTAGCAGGGCTGGTGATGCCTGCAGCCAGGTATGCGAGGTATGTGCCAGCCCTGGCACCAGCTCGGCAGGGGAGGGACGCTCCTTGCTCTGGCTGGGTTACCTGGAGGTGGATCTGGCTGAGAAGGGAGCGAGCAGCAGCCTCTGGGCTGCCAGGGGGTGGCGTGGAGCCGGGTGCCCCCCAAACCTCACCGGCAGCTTGGTGGGGTCAGGATGGGAAGGGTGCCCTGCTCTGCGTCCTCTGCTCCCCGGGGAATTTACCTGGCAAATGAGCAGGTGCCCCACGCCACCACCACCACCACACCAAAGTGATATTTGCTTTGCAAAACCAGAAGGTGACAGCCAGTGCAAGGAGAGGGCAAAAAAAAAAGCCCAGAGAGCACCCACGGGGACACTGCTGGCTCTGTCGGTGTTATCCATCGGCCGATCGGCACCGTGACCACAGAGCAGCTGCAGGTTGTAGGACTTGGGTTTGGGCCTCTGCACGGCCTCGGTGGGCACAGGAGAGAGGAATTTGGTGAGAGATGGAGCTGCTGGAGGATGGAAACAGCGGCTGGTGCTGCTGCTTTCCCCAGGGCTCGTCTCCTGCCTCCGGCTGGTTTACAGCCAGGAGATTCTTGGCTCCGTATGGGAATGGCAATCGTCGCCCAAGGGGTCGGGCTGGCCCCAGATGGGTCTCAGATAGGTGCCCTAGAGCACTCGTGGGGTCACCACATTCCCCAGGGAGCAGATCTCAGAGGTCATCTACTCAAAACCTTGCCTCAAACCCCAGGAAAAGCTGTCGCAGCCAAGGCAACTTGCACGACTGGTCCCCCTGATTGCTGCTGCAGCGCAATGTGGTGTTGGACACAGGCAGGTGCAAATCGCAGCCTCCAGCAGCCCCATGCCATGCTGGGGCCCATGGAGTGGTGAAGGCAAAGCCAAAGACGAGACAAAAGTGTCCTTGCCACCTCCGTGGGGCACAGAGCCAGACCTCAGAGCCGAGCACAGGGGCTTTGGTGAGGCAGGGGGGGATGCTGGGGCTGGGCGAGTTCCCCTCTGGGTGTGCCTCCCCCCTGCTTTTCCCCCTGACTCAGATTTACGGCAGGGTTTTGGGTCAGGAGGGGATGTTTTAGGGGAAGTGCCGCAGCACCTCGCCCCTTGGGAAAGCACAGAAACCATGGGTGTGCAGAAACCAGCCCTGCGCCCGCTTGGCACCCCAGGCACTGAGCACTGAGTCAGCCTCAGGGGCTGGGGACAGGCAGGGTTTGTCCCCAGGGGAACAGGAGGATCTCACGGCGCATCCTGGGGGTGTGATGTCCTCTCCAAGGGGCTCCACATGGGGGAAATTTGGCCTCCTGGTGCTAAAACCCACAGGGCACGTGGTGGGGATGCTGAGCGTGCTGTGATGGCCAGGCTTGTCCCCAGGGAACTGGGGACTCGGGGCTGCTCCCGCTGCCATCCCCAGGCTCCTGCACCCCACCGTGGTGCAGGGACGGGGCCTCGAGGTGCGCCAACCCCGCTGGGCACGGGGAGGGCACGGGGAGGGCCCGGCACGCAGGGCGGCACAAAGAGCTCATTGTCCTGCATGGAAATGATCATCCCGGAGAGCCAGGAACACAGAGCGGCTCTGTCAGCACGGCCGTGGGCTTCCAAGGACTGAGATCAAAGGGGCCCCCGGATCCTGACTCTGCCAGGCCCTCAGAGACACCTGTAATAAAAGGCACCTCCTAATTGTCCTCATTTTGCTTCTGAGAGCCACCGGGGCCACGGGGCTCCGGCACTGGCTCGGGGAGCAGCGGCAGGGACGTGGGGCACGGACAAAAGGCTCTTGTGCAGCCAGGAGCTTTTGCTGGAGCAGTGTTCGCCCCCACTGCCCACACCAGCCTGGCTGTGCCCTGTCCTGCAGCCACCCCACAGCCCCCAAATCCTGTGGGGACATCCCCCTGCCCCTCCGCCAGGTCCGACCCGGGGGGACCTGCCCTGTCCCAGCACCAGGAGCCTGCTTCTCCCGCAAAACCCTGACATCTCTCCTGGCAACGTCTCCCTTTGGCTGCTTTTCCCAGCCTCTTATCTCCCGGACTTCAGACCCGGCTGTCATTATCTGCAGACACACCTCTGCGTGGCTATCAGCCCGCGAAGGCTGCACTTCTCTGGTCTGCTCCCACTTGGCAGCGGTGGCCCTGGAGATGCCAGGGCTCTGATGCAACCAGGACACGCTCCCGGGGCCACAGCCCTCCCGTCCGGATCAGTGCTGGCATGGCAGGGGCTCCTGAGCCTCCTTGGTCGGGGGGGGATGAGGAGATATTTGGGGGTTCCTCTCGAGAGGTGTGAATGGATCCAAGGGTGCAAGTGGAGGGGGTGGGTGCGGAGGGTCCCCAGAAGGTGCCAGGAGGAAATCTGGGGGTGCTCAGCCCTGCCAGGCAGGGTCCCCCCGAGCCCACCTGCAGGGTCAGGCCAGCAGGGGACATTTAAAACCTTCACCTCTGGGCGCTGCTTGGGGCCGAGCACTCTGGGTGCTGCTGGGGCTTCCCACGTCCAGGGACCAGCCACAACCCTCCTGGGACAGGGGGGCACTGGGGGTCCATGCAGGCTGTGCTCTGAGCTGTGCTCCCTCATCCCGAGGCTGCTGGGACCCTGGGAAGCCCCAAACTCTGCTCGTCGGGGCTGCACCAACCTCTGTTTGCCCTGGTTTTGCTCCCTCCTGCACGGCCGTGTTTGCCTTCCCATGGCACGCGGCGCTGAGCAAACAGCGCGTGGGGACAGACGAGCAGCTGGCAGGGAGGGCCCGCGCTCCCCGTGTCCCCGCGGCCACCTCCCCGTGTTCCCCGGGTCTGCAATAAAAACCTGGATCCAGTTTGAGCCAGGAGGCTGCAGGGTGGGGAGAGCCGGGGCTGCCAGAGCCAGGCAGTCTGTGGGGACGGGGAGAGGTGCACCCCCATGGGTGCCGGTGCCCCTATTTCGTGGTGATGCTGATGGCACGGAATTTATCCAAACCACACTGGAGGGGGATGCCAGGGCGCAGCAGCCAGCAGCGGGGGAGCACCCACAGGCACCCCCAGCCCGGGGACAGTCTCGTCAGGCTGCTCCCAGGCACGTCTCAGTCGAATGCCTGGCTTGGTTTGATCTGATTTCTCCAGGTCTGCCGGGATCCGTGTGGCGGTGACGGCACCGGGGCAGCGCCCTGCTCTCGGCGCGGGGCGAAGCGGGGGCAGTAAATCTGTACTGGTTGGTGCTGGCAGAGCGCCTTCGCCCAGCAGGACCGGGACGGTTGGTGTGCTCCTTGATGTCACCCGGGAGCTGCTCGGAGCCAAGCTGGCAGGAGGCCAGTGCACCATCAGCAGAAGGTCGGGCGGCCTCGGGCTGCGCTTGGAACCATCCACGCGGTGACGTGGGCTCAGCAGCCCCACACCGGAGGGGTCCCCGTCAATGCACACGTGGTCACAAGCACTGTTGGGGTGTCCCAGGGGGTCACCAAGCTCCTGCGGCCACCTCCCGGCCAGCTGGGGCTAGCAGTGGGTGTGTGGAGGTGGCCGGGGTTGGCACATGGTGACCGGCACGAATTGCGCTCGGGGAAGCAGCTGCAGGAGGTCGGGGGGCTCCTACAGCTCTCCCCAAACCCATCGTGAAGCCCTGCTGGTGGTCATCACCTCCTGGCGACTGGCTTAAATCCCTCCTGCAGCTCTGGGGCTTGTCCCAGCCTTGCCCACACAAAGGTCCAGCTCCCTCGAGCAAACTTTCCACTTTCTGTCCCCTCAAAACACACGGCCGCTGCTGTTTGCAGCCAGGCTTTGCAGGCGAGCAGGAGGAAGCTGAGAGCAGGGTGGGGAGCATGGGGACGGCCACGTGTGGTGTGAGCTCTGCTGCTGCCCCGGCGCTGGGAGCAAAGCCTGACAGTCAAGCTCAGGCTTTAGGTGGACACGAAGCTCCTGTGCCTCTAGGATAACCCAAAGCTGGCCGATGAGCTTCCTTTTCCTAACCCTGGCCTCATTTATTTTGGCTCCCGTTTGCCTTCCTGCCTCTGACCGCAGTCCCAGGCGAGGAGGGATGCTGGGGACACGTGGCATCGTGCTGTCCCCTGGACATTTTGCTGCATCTCTGCTATCGGGGTGCCTCAAAGGCAGGCAGGAGTTGCCCACCCTGGGCACAGCACCCCACGGGCTGCTCCAGGTCAGATCCTGGCCCTGGACACGGCTTCGTTAGGGATAATTTCCTCGTGGAGGGTGGTTAAGCACTGCAAGGGGCTGCCCATGGGGCAGCTCTGCATGGGGACCATCCTGGTCCGGCACCGCAGGGACCCTGGGCTCGGGGCTTTTGCTCCCCTTTCCTTCCCCTTGCTGCAACCTCATCCTTGCTGCTCAGCCCTCAGGAAGCCGGGTCGGGACCCTCGTTGGGGGGCTGGGTGAGGTGGGGGTGCTCAGAGCCCTCCCACCCCCCCAGGGATCGCACCCAGCCCCGGCCAGGAGCCGCGCACCCGGCATCGGCCGCAGCAGGTCAAGGGCGCACGGGGCCCCGAGGTGCTCGCCTTGTTTCCAAACAAGCTGCCAGCGTTCACCTCCGTAAATAAACAAAGAGCAGGAGCCTGGCACTCACCTGCAGCCGGCCTCCTCCTGCCAGGATTTTTTTTTGGCAGGGCACGAGGTCGGCTGGGGGCCAGCCGGGGCAGAGCCCCCGGGTTTGTGGGTGCCGCGCTGGGACAGGTCCTGGGGACGGAGAGGTGGGGAAATTCCACGGCCGAGCCCTCTCCTCGGGAAGCCCGATGACACAGGGAGGTGACGAGGTGGCCAGCCCCAGGTCACGCCGTGAGTCAGCGGCACTCGGGTAGCAAAGGGCTGGGGATGGAGCTGCAAACGCCACGGCACGCACTGCTGCTTCAGCTGGAGCTCGGCTGTGCCCATAAATATGGGGCAGATTGGGTAGGATAGGGTGAGATAGGATAGGATGGGATGGGATAGGACAGGACAGGATGGTTCACTTGGAAGGGACCCACAAAGACCAAGTCCCAGCTGCTTGAGCGCATCACGAAATTAAGGCACATCACCGAGGGCATTGCCCAAATGCCCCCTGACCACCTGCAGGGGCACCAAGCACCTCCCCTCGCCCAGCCTCTGCTTTTCATCACCACCCCAAGGAGAGGTGCTGGGCACCCAGGGCTTTCGGGCTCTCTGCTGGGGGCTGAGCAGAGCTAAATCCTGACCCCCCTCAGCACCCTGGGGAGATGTGGCACGCTGGGGGCTGCAGGGGGGCTCCTGGCTCCCCCGTTTCCACCCTGCTGGTGCTGGGGTGACCTGGCCACGGGCAGCACGGCGCTGGCAGGGCCCACGGGTGCCGTTGTGCCGTCCGTGACCCAGCGCCAAATGTTTGCCAAACCCACGTCTGGGCGGCGCCGCACCCCAGGCTGGCGTCACGTCCCCAACTCGGCTCCGTGCTGGGACCCTGCCCACGTATGTGCACGCTCACACTCACACACACACACACACACACACACATCCCACAGCACAAACACCGGGCCCATTGCACCGCCCGTGGTCCCCAAAGGGGTCCCCAGGGGGCTGCAGGGGGTCCCCAGGGGGCTGCGCCTGCAGGAGGGGAGCGAACGGGAGCTGGCGGGGAAGGTTTGCAGCAATCCCAAACCCTCCCTGCTTCGCTCTGGGCTGCTGCCCCGGGAGCTGTCAGCGTGGGGACCCTGTCCCAAGGGGGTCCGGGCATCCCCCTGGGGTATGGAGGTCTTGGGGCTGGGTTTAGCCCCGTCTGATGGACCCACACGGGTTCACAGGAGAGGGGGGAGAGCTCTCCGAGCTACGGACAAAGGTTGCAGGAGAAGTGCACGGGAGTGTCTGTGGCCTTATTTCAGCTGGGAAAGAGAAAGTTCCCAAGCAGCGGGGCAGGGAGGAGCTGTGTGTTTCCCAGGCTGGAGCAAGGGCACTGTGGGGCAGCCGTGGGGCAGCCGTGGGGCAGCAAGGCATCAGCAGGCCCCCAGGGCGTCCTCACCTCTCCATGCGCCCCACTCCCTGGGCACTCCGGAGGGCTGAGGCTCTGGTTACCAAAGGCTTCGACCTTTCCAGCCCAAACTCCTCCAAGGGGACCCCCTGGGGCAGGTCCAAGACCCCCTCCAACACCCGAGCCACCAGCCCAAGGGGCAGAGCCGGGGGGGGAATTTGTGTGGGGAACTGTGGTAACTGGGGTGCTCCCTCCCTCTTTTTCCCTTATTTATATGAATTTTATTTCAGAGAAATGGCTCAGGCTTGCAGAAACCCACAGGGAGCTGCTTCCAGCTGCCCTGCCTAGGGCTGGACCCCCGACCCACAGACCCCGAGGGGGGGAAGCAGGAGCCAAGGGGTGTTTTTTGGGGGCTTTGTGCTGTTCCCACCCGGGCCAGCTCTCCAGATCTGACCCGAATGTGACCCGTCCTGACCCCAACCTGCTTTTTCCGGCCCGGGACAATAATTACACCCCGCAAAACTGCTCAGCTCGGCCACACCTCACAGGTGGGGGCCGCATCCTGCTCCCCCCATCCTCACCCCACGGCTGTGCCGCGCTGCCCGGGCTGGGGGTCCCGAGAAGAGCCGGGGAGGGGTGGGGGTCTCTATGGGGCAGAGCCCTGGGGGTCCGCACGCTGCCTGCCTGCCCTGCACCCTCAGCTCGCCCTGGGCCAGGCAGACCCAGCACAACCTGTTCCCACTCCTCCTGCCTCGTGACGGAGCAGCTGGCAGCGAGCAGGGAACCGCAGCACGCTGAGCTCAGCCCGGGGACAGCGGGGACAGCCCTGGGGACAGGGGAGCCGCGGCCACCGGCCCCTCCGCTTCGCCCCGTCCCCACCGTGCTTTCGGTGCCTCTTTCCTCGGGATGAAACAGGGTTTGATCTCAGTGTTTGGGGACGGTCAGGGTAGAGGCTGCTGTGGAGTCTACACCAGGATTCCCAAAGAGTGCCTGGCCTCCTTGCTCCTTCATCCTAAAACTGCAGCATCGCAGGATGGGTGGGTGGGAAAGGACCTCGAGGACCATCTGAGGTTGGGTAGGAAGGGACCCTGAGGTCCTTCTAATTCCAACCCCTGCCACGGGCACAACACCTCCCGCTGGAGCAGGCTGCCCAGACCGCATCCAGCCCGATTTCAGATTCCAGAATTTCGGATTTCAGACCGCTTCACCCTTTGCTGCACCCCCAGCTCTCCTCAACTCCCCACTGCAACCACTTGCACCATGATGTAGAGCTGCCCGCTGCTCGTGTCCACTCCAGCTCCATCACTGCGCTCCAGGACCCCCGTGTCCCACAGGATCCCTGTGTCCCATGGGACCCCCATGCCACCGTGTAGCTTCAGCAGCCTTCAGGCTGCTGGGGTGCCCGGTGACCCCCCAAAAAAGTCTTCCACCACACTTCACCATGCTCCTAGCATGCAGCTATGCAAGTGTGTCCATGCACGCTTGCTCCACGCCCGTGTGCCTGCACCGTGCTGCGCGTGCACCTGCTGAGCATCTGTGTTTGGGACTGTTCAGCAGCACAACACCCCGTGCACGTCCCTGCCTGCACCTCTACCCATTCGTGTGCACCTACAGCAGTGCAACACGCCGTGGGTAACACCCACATGTGCAGGGGATCCGCGCCCTGCAGCCCCCAGGCTTTCCCCCCCGGTGCCCTTTGGGGTGGCAGTGCTGTTCGGGGGGGCCCTGCTCCTCGCGTCCCGGTGCTGGAGCAGTGCCTGGCAGGGCGCGATGGGGCAGGGCAGAGCCCTTTGAGTGCCAGCAGCCTGCCCCCACCCCTGCTCTACCTGTCGGGCAGGTGGGGCTGGCCGCCTGCCACCGTCACTTCTGGGAAGGGAGGATGCGAGAGGGATGGGTCCCTGCGCCGGCAGGCAACGGCTGGGCTTGGAGCGACCCTTGGGCTCTCCGCTCCCTCGGGGCTGAGGCCGCTGCGGGGTGCACCAAGGACAGCTTGGGAAGGGGTCCCGGCACCCAGGAGCTCCCTGGAGAGCTTCAGGGCTTGGAGGGGGCTCAAGGAGCTGGGGGCTGCAGCCCACAGACAGCCCCTCCGTGAGCACCTCTCTTCTCCTGCTGTGCCCCAAACTGAGCCACATCGCCAGCCCCCGGGGTGGCCCAGGAGTGGGGTCTCCCATGGGGAACCCCCCTGCACTCAGCGCCCAGCACCCTGTTGGGGTGGGGAGGGTGAAGGGCTGCAGGGTCAGCGCCCGTCCACCCCTGCAGACCCTCTCCTGACCATCCCAGCCACCAGCAGAGGCTGACTCAGGACCAGACACCTTCTGTCCATCCCGCTGGACCCCGTGCCCGCTCTGACCCTGCTCCCTTCAACGGGGGCAGCACCTCGGGAAGGACCCAGCAGGAGCCTGGCACCAGGCAGGACCAGGTCTGGTGCCCACTGGGGACACTGGGATTTGTAGAGGAGGGAACTGGGACAGCCAGCAGCTGGAAGCTGGTGAAGATCTGCCAGGCTGTGGCCGTGCTGCAGCTTTTTGCTGTGCCAGGCTGCTCGTGCTCGGAGCCCCCAGCACGGATTTTGCCCTCGGTGTGGGTGCAGGGTGCCCCACCCGGGGCAGCGCGGCTCCAGGGTCTCACCCTGCAGGTCCTAGCCCCCAAATCCTCATCTCCCCTGCAAGCTCAGCAGCACATCCCCAAGGCTCGGGCTGATGCCACCTCCAGCCTGCTGGCCCCGAAGCTGCGTCATGCCTGGTGGCTCCCTCAACCCGTGCTCTGAAACCTGGCTGATTTCAGAAAGCCCTGGAGCGATGAGATCCTCTTGTGGGACCCACCCTTTGCCCGAAAACAGGCTCAGGTCTGGACTTGCTCTCTTGCAGTCCTGAAAGCAGAAACCAGAGGAGCGCCCGCTGCCTGGGGAACCTGCAGATCCCACCGGGGGTGCCACCAGCGTGACCCCACCGTGACGGCACTGGGGCCAGCTGGGTGCGTCCCCGCTAGGACTGGGCACAGGAAAGCACCACGGCCACCCGATCATGCTGGCAGGAGGGGCCCCCCTGCCCCGTTGTGTGCCCTGCCACCTTGGGGACCCAAATACCCCAGAGGGGGAAAGCCTCTGCGAGGGGATTTGCCCCCACAAGCAAGCTGAAAGAGAAGGGGCACCATAAAGGTTTGGTGTTGGGATGACCGAGACTGAACCCACAGCTCGTCTCGGCCAGAACCTCCATCACCCTGAGTCACCCCAGCCTTTGGAAGCCGAGGGAGCTGTGCCACCCCCACCCTGGCAGACCTTTGCTCTGGGGCTCGGCTGCCGCCGGCGCACACCAGGAGCTGGAGGTGTGCCGTGCTCGGCAGGGCACCACCAGCCCCGACCCCGAGGCACATAGGACACCCCATGTGCAGCAGGTTGGGCACTTCACTGTACGTCTGCCATCCTTCAGCAGCCCCATGAGCCCTCCCAGAAGCAGCCAACGGGGGGTGGTGGGTGATGTCCCCTTCCATCCCCTGTCCTGACCGCCCTGGCCCGCTGCAGCTGACAGTTTCCACTTCCATCCTGTGGACCCTTGCACCATAGGTGGCCACCAGCTGCCCCCAAGCCACATCTGGCTGGTGGTGAGGATCTGGTGCTGGAGTCCAGAGCTCTCCAAAGCAATTTTGGGATTTCGCAGAGAGATATTGCGCTCTTCTTCCAGGTACAGTGGCCAAGACAAAACGCTCAGCAAATCATCTCATTTGGCTTCTGTAGACACCCAAGAACATGGCATTGCACTGGGGTGGCCAGATTCTGCCCCCCAGTCATCTTCTGCCCCCCACTCCCATCTTCTCTCCCTCTCCAACATCTCCTTCTCCTCCTCCTTCCCCTCTGACTGCACATGGTCGGGGCGCAGGGAGCGGGGACGGCAGCAAGGCAAGGCCAGGCTGGGAGAAGAGGGGCTCAATGACCAGCACCTTGCTGAACAGGGGACCAGGACACAGCCAAAATAATTTTGTGGGCTCAAAAACCTTAATTTACTACTTGGGTTCTCAGCTGAAAGTTTAGAGGGTGAGCATGAGGCCAGGGTAGGGAGATGAGCAACGAGTGGAGGAGATCAGGGTCAGTGGGGACCTCTCCATGAAATGAATCTGCTCAAGGTGGAGGAAGGAAAATAGGGGCTGGGAGCTGCAGCCCATGAGTTACCACAGCTCCATCCCCAAATCCCGCAGCCGAAGAGGCTTCAAGTGGCCCCATATGAGCCCCTGGAGGACTCAGGGCTTTGGGGGTTGCCTTGGCAAAGTCGGCTCAGCAGGAAACAGGGAGAAGAGCTGGAGGTGTGGGAGAAAGTAGGAAACCTCATCATGTCGAAGTGAAACACACGTGAGATGCGAATCGAGCTGCAGCAGCCCTGGGACGAGGTTTTTGTTTTTCCATTCTGGTCCCAGAGCCTGGATGGGGCCGTGGGTCCCTGGGCTGCCCGGTGACCCCGCGTGCGGGCTGGTGCCGCGCCAAGCTCCGCGCGGTGCTCGGTGGATAACAAAGGGTAGAGCTGGCCGGGAAACAAGAATGCAGTGAAAATCTTGTTTTGCTACACAATGGAACAGAACTGGGGGGTTTGGTGGCAGTGGTGGAGGGAGGGGAAGGGAGGAAAACTGGGGACATTGACCCAAAAAGGGCCACCAACGCTGCCCTTTTGGGGCCGCCAGGCTAAGGGCTGAGCATCCATCCCCTCCTGGGGACTCTGGGCATTTTCTGCAGGAGGGGAAGAGTCTGAGCAGAGAAAGGAGCTGGGGAGGATGCAGGGGTGCAGTTTTGCCAGTCCTGCGTGGGAGCACATCCCATGTCTGTGCCCGAAAAGCATGGCCCAGGCCCTGTGGCGAGCTGGAGACACTCACATGTGGCACAGCTGAGCCATGGAGCAGCGAGCAGGGCACAGGACAGAGCACAGGACGGACGGACAAACCCCCAGGAGCTTGGGCTGGGGGCAAGGGATGGAGCAGCTTGGCAGCAACGCCAGGCATGGCAAAAAATTTAAAAAAAAAATAAAAATGGGGAAGGTGGGCACAGGGTGACGGAGACGAGCCGGCTGCCTCTGGTTCCAGGCAGCCACCGCTGCGGCTTCCCCGTTCCGACAGCGGGAACAGCCGCCCTCTTGTTTAACAACCAAACAGCCCAGGGTTTTAGCAGAGCGGTTACCAGCAGCGGGCAGCTCTCCTGGGTGAGCCAGACACCCTCGGGGCAGCGGCTGCTGGAGGCGGTTAGCAGGAGGAAGCGTGGGGCTGCGAGGCAGGGGGGAGCGTGGTGCCGGCACCCCGGTGACGCTGGCAGCCCCGGGGAGAGGGACGCGGCCCCGGGGACGTGCCCAGCCCCAAGCTGCCAGCCCAACCCCGATACCGGGCTGGGTTTGCTCCTGCCATGGCACAGCCCCCAGCAGCAGGGCCCCCCCCAGCCCCTACAGAACCCGCATCCCCTGGGCACTAAATATCTTTTGTCTCCGTGTCACCCTAAGTGGTTTTTTTTTCTATTTAAAAAATAAATAATTGCACAAATAATAAAAAATATATAACCATTCGATGTCCTTACAGCGTGTTTCCCCTTCCTGCCCCCGGCACAGCCCCTAAAGCTGCACCCATCAGACCCCTCCCGGGACGCAGCCCCGCACCCCTTCCCTCCCCGCATACTTCTCCACGCACATTGATGCCAGCTGAGCTTTTCACCCAGCCCCCTGCCAGAAACAACCCCCAAAGCAGCCCAAAATGCACCCTGCTTTTGCTCTCTTGGGGAGAATCTGCAGTTTCTCGAGAAAATCTGGCAATTTTCTTGGGTGCTCCGGAGCCTGCTTCTGCCCGTGCCAAACCGTGCGCGGCTCCTCCAGGCACAGCCCGTCCTGGGAGGTTTTTGCCTGGGTTGCACGAAGCAAACCCGGGGCTGGTCGGGGACTGGGGAGGGCAGCGCTGGGTGAAATCCAGCAGGAAGAGTGTTTCTTATCACAGCTGGACAGGTCGAGCTGCAATAAATGTCTCTCACAGGTTTCCAAGGTTTTTTCCCCTGCGTGCTTCCAGCAGGACCAGCCCCAGTGCGTTACACGCCTTGTTGCTTTTGTTCCCAGGATCTGAAGGGCTGAGTTCCCCCCCAGATCAGGACCCTAGGGAGAAACACACCAAAGAAACATCCCACCAAAGGAACGTCCCACCAAATAACTGCTAAGCAGACATTTGGGGCTTTGGGCTTTTGGGCTTTTGGGCCAGGTGCCGCCCTGAGCCACGGACCTGGGCCAGTCTCCAACCCTGCACCACTGGTGGCTCCCTGGCACGTTGCAGGGGGAAGGCAGACAGGACCCCACAGCCCCCCCATTGCTCCCAGCATGGTTTCAATCCTCTCCTCTCCTTGTTCTGAGCCAGGGCCAGGAAGCTGGGAGAGGATGAAAGCAAGCAAAGGCTGCGGGGAGCGCGGTGAGGGGGCAGCAGGAGGCAGGGTTGAGGTCCCCAGGGGTCTGTCCCAGCCTCCCACAGGCTGTCCCCGTCCCCACCACGTTCCCCCCGGCCCTGATCCTCTCTGCAGGTGGCCACGGTCCGGCTGGGCTGGAAAATCAGGTCGTGCTGCTGCGCTCGGGGCCGCTTCATGGGCTGGTGCACGGGATGTGGGACAAAACCTCTGCCCTCTCCCCATTCCTCTGCCCCCGCGCTCGCCCCCTTTCAGCCACAGCAGCCGGATTTGGGGACACGGGGCCAGGCAAGATTTAGGGTCAGCACTGCCCCCTGCACCCCTCTGGGGAGGTCTCAGGGCACAGAAAACCCATTTCCATGCACAAACATGAAGGTATTTCCATGGAAAATGGGTGCCAGAACCACGTTCAACTCAGGACCACCTGGAAGGAAGGGTCCCCGGGCAGCCCTCGGTGTCAGAGCAAGGTGGCAAAGCTGCTTCTCCATTTTCTGCCAGGGCTTGCCACAGCCACGGGATCTAGGCACCTCCAGGGAGATTAAGAAAACAAATAAATCATCTCTTTTTGGTGCCAGGGCGCCGGGAGGCTCTGCAGGGTTGGCTCAGCACGGGCACGGAGGTCACCGGGGAGGTCACCGCGAGTGTGTTCACACGCGTGTGTGTGTGGCTTTGCACACCCTGCTCCTGGCCTCCAAAGCCTCTTCCACACACACCAACCCCACAGGAGGCTGCAGGACCCTGTCCCCAGCCCCTACCCGCACTCCCCTGCCTCCATCTCCTTGATCCCTGCCTTGGCACAGGGAAGATGTGGCTGGGGAGGGGGGGACACGGACCCCTGGCCACCACCCTGAGCCTCCCAGCCAGCGGTGGCAGCGGTGGGGACACCGGGGGCACGGCGAGGCGATGGGGTTCCTGCTGCTGCCAGAGCTGGTTAAACATTGTCCCGGGCTCGTTAGGTAACCCAAACCGCAGCGGGGAAGAAATGAAACTGCTTGTGCAAACACGGCGCGCTTGGCAGGGCAGCAGGCTGCGTGACAAAGTGCTGCGCGCTCCCTGCCAGCCTGCTGGGGTTATCTATTGACGGAGAGCAAACACCTCGCCCTCAGCCCCAAACCCTGAGCGAGAGGGACGGCCGCCAGCAGCTCGGGGACTCCTGCTTGCCCTGGCCCCTCTGCGGGCACCAGCCCCGGGGCCCTTCTCGCGCACGGTGCTCGCGTGGGCACCCCGAGCATCTCGGCACGGCCCCCGAGCAGCCCTGGGAGGTCAGGGATGGGCTGCAGCACCCTCCACTCGCTGGAGCCAGCAGACTCCAGCCGGGAAAACCTGTTCCCAGGGGAGGTTACGCAAGGAGCGTGACAGGGCTCTGGCTGCTGCCCAGACCCGGGGTTGGCTCCGCGGCTCACACCCAGGGGCCGGGACCTCTCCTCTGCACCACCGGGGAGCCCCGATGGCCACGGCTCAGCCGGGAGCGGTGCAGGTGCAGGGGAGGGATGGAGGGCTGGGCTAGGATGGGGTCAGCCTCGGGATTTTTGTGTGAGAGCAGGGTCCCCTGTGCGAGCTGCCTTGCTGGACCATGAGGGTGCACATGGCACAGCATGGCATGGCGTGGCACAGCATGGCAAGGTGTAGCATGGCACGGCGTGGCATGGCACAGCATGGCACGGCACCACCATGGCATGGCATGGCACAGCATGGCACGGCACATCAGCAGGAGCCAGGCGTCCCAGCAAGGCACGTCCCTTTGTAAGCAGTGGCACCCCCAGAAGAGGTGGGACCTGGCCCAAGGGTCCCTCCTGCCCCCCAGCACAGCCTCCTGCCGGAGCTCTGCGCCCCTGCCGCATCTCCAGGAGGACACTGGGGGGGTCCTTGCAGGGCTGCGGGCAGAGAATTGGGGTGCCAGGGCTACGGCCATCAGGGGGTTGGAAGAGAAAAGGGCTGCGCCCTTGCAAGTGTCGGATGGGTGATTTTTAACCAAGCCACACCTCTGGCAGCAAGGAGGGCAGGCAAGGAACTGAAGCTTGTTCTCCCTGCCAAAAAGGTTTCTCTGGGTCTTTGCAGGGCAGCCTTAACACCTAAGGCAGCCCAAAACCTACCCTCACCCCCGCTGCTGGGCTGGCCCCATCCCTACAGCCTCCCTACCCCGTAACCTTTCCGCAGGCTGCTGCGTTGCTTCTGCCTGGGCATCCCAAACCTGGTCAAGCTCCAAGCTTGGCGTAGGGTTCCCAGATAAAACCTGGAGGGCGAACAGGAGCTGGGCACCCCCATCCTTTGCATGCCCTCGTCCAGGAGTGTTTTCTACACCAGCAAGGTGGCAACGAGCCCTGTGGTGCCCAGGAGGCTTTGGAAAGCTTTGCCATGAAGCATGTTGATGGGGAGTGAGGCACTGCCTCATATTTGCCAAGCTCGTGGTGGAAACATCCCGAGAGCCTGCCCAGCCTCCAGCCCACCGTGCTCCCATCTGGTTGCCCCACAGACACAGCCCAGGGGGTCAGGGACCCCCCCCCAGAGCCCCTGGGCTCCCTCTGTGCCTCCCCACGGCCGGGGCTGCAGGGGAGGGTTGGTGTTGGCACTGTGCACTTGTGGGGTCCCCGCTGCCAAACCCAGTGCTGAAGATTTGGTCCCTTTGGGAAGCCCCCAGATACCAGACTGGAAGACGAGCAAGCCTTAAAAAAATAAAATAAGATAAAATTGCTGTGCCTTCTGCCTGCCTCAACCACCAGCCTGGCTGGGGACCTAATTATGGAGGGTGCTGAGGGACCTTTCACCAGCGACCGCTGCACATGGGGGGCTGTGGGGCCAGGATTTTGCCCCACAAGATTTTTGGAACAGGGTTGGGGAGCTGGTGTAAGGTGCCAAGGTGGCCAGCAAGTCTGGATCAGTGGGGCCAGCGAGTCCAGGCCACGGCAAGCAAGAGGGACGGTGGCAGAAGGGGATCAGCACGGGGACATCCCAGGTAACACGCGTCCAGCCCGAGGAAAAGCAAGCACAAGGAGACGGAGGTACAAAAACCCAAACAATTTATTCCTTTTATCCTCCCGAGCTCAAAAGGAGGAATCCACTCGCCCCTGCCGGGCGCCCGGTGGGCTGGCGTCCCCCTCCTGCTGCGGGGCACAGAGCCAGTCTGCGCCCCCGGGACATGGCCTCAGGCCAGCTGAGCGTCACCGCCTGCCGCAGGACAGGGAGCAGGCTGCCGGGCAGAACATCTTCCTCGTGAAAAAATAAATCTGTACATTCACTCCTTGCTGTTTTGTTGGTTTTTCTTTCCTCTCTTACATAAATTAGAAGCCACCCTCGGGGAAACGGCCTGTCCCTAGGCTGCTGGTGACACGGACAGACCCTGGTGCCCCGAGCGTCCCCTTTGCGCGCTCTGCGGGGTCGGGAGTTGCTCTCTGCTGTGCTCCCGTCGTCTCCTGGCAGGCGCTGCTGCTGCTGCAGAGGGGCCCCCACTCACCCCACAAAGGGCAGCCGGGACAGCAGCACCTTCATGACACGAGCAGCAGTGGGGGGAGAGCTGGTGGCTCCCCTCCGATGGGCGGCGAGGCGCTGGGTGACAGCAGGACACCCACTCGGTGCCACTCAGATTTTTTTTTTCCCCCCTTTTCTCCTGTCCAGGCTTTCAAACAGCCAAAGTCACTGCCTCTCCGAGTCGGAGGTACAAATCCAACGAGGGAAATAATGGTTTACAATAACCTACTGAAGCCAAAATATTAGCTTTAAACACCTCGGTGCCAGCGGTCGCCGGCACTCGTGAGCGTGTCGGAGTTTCACAGGCTGCGTGGGGCAGCAGCTGCCGAATTTTCCTGCCAGGAGCCAGGCTCGGGGCTGGCCCAGGAGGGCTCCACGGCCCCCTGCGTCCGGGGGCTCCTACAGCTCCTTGTTCCTGTTGAGCACCTCCTCCTCCTTCCAGCCGCTGGAATTCTTCCCAAACTTGTACACCAGCCGGCGCCCATCGACCCTCTCCAGGATTTCACGTTTGTAGTAATACCTGGGGGTGGGGGGATAAGCACTGGGGTCAGGGCTCTGCGTGCAGCCCTGTTGGATGCGGGGGTCAAGGCTGAGCCCTAGGGGGGGGGAGCAGGACCCCCGTTGGGGACGGGGGGGGCACTCACCGCATGGCCCGGCTCAGCTTCTCGTAGGTCATGCTGCTGTTCTTCTTCTTCTGGCCCCAGAGCTGGGCCACCGCCTCGGAGCGCAGGAACTTGAAGACGCCCTCCCGCCGGTCCTCCCACTTCATCAGCCCCTCGTTCAGCTCCGGGTGGATCAGGATGTCCCGGATGAACTCCCACAGGTGGGTGCCTCTCGGGGCTGCGAGGGGAGATGGAGCCGTCAGGGCACGGAAACTCCTGCCCGCGGCTCTGCCCAGCGGACACGGTCCTTCCCCAAATTTCCCCAAAGCCCCGAGGACCAGGCTGGGGCAGGCATTCCCCCTGGGAGGTGTTTGGAGCTGTACGTACAGTGCTTGCTCTTCCGGCCCTCCAGGCAGTCTCTGTTCTCCTTGCTGAGCTTTCGGGGCCGTCCCCGTTTCCTCTTGCCGTGTTTGCCGTCCCCTTTCTTGCTCCCAGCAAAACCATCTGCATGCACCAACAAGGGGATGGATTTGTTACCCCACCTGCAGGGTCTTCCAGCGTGCAGCCCCCTCCCCACACAGAGACATCTCCCTCGGGACCAGGGCAGAGCTGGCTGGGGGTCTCAGGGGCTGCGCCCACTTTTCAAGCCCAGGCACCAAGGAACCATCCCCGGAGAGTGGAGTCTGCCCCTTCCCTCCCACATCATCCCCCCCCGACACAGGGGAGCCTCGGTTTTTAGGGCAGCACAAGGCTCCTTCCCCAAATCCCACTGCCTCCCTGCATCCCCAGTGTCCCCAGTCCCACCAGCAGCTGGGCTCGATGCTTCCAGCACCCGGCACCTCCAGCTTCAGCCCTCACCCTGCTGCCATCACCTGCCCCTTCCCACCCGGCCACAGCTCAACGGGGAGAAAAGGGCCCAAAAATACCCATTCTGGGGTTGGGGATGGGTGTTCAGGGTTTGTCCCTAAACGGCTGGCACAAGCTCTGGGGGGGATGCCCGCAGCTCACCGTCAGGGAACAGCTTCGCTTCCACGGGGTCGAGGTCGAGGTCGCTTCCACCGGAGTCCTGGGAGTTGGGGCTGTGGGACATGGCAGGCCCTGGGGGGCAAAGGGACAGGGCTCAGACCTCGAGCGAATTGCACCCAGGGGTGTTTCCCCTTGTTTTTTTTTCCACCCCACCAGGCCCCCGGGGTCAGCCAGGTACCAGCCCCAAACCCGCCCGTGGTTCCCGGTGAAACCACTGACCTGAGACATCGGAGCTGCCTGGGGACATGGCATCGGGCGAGCAGGTGATGTCCGTGAAGAGGAAAGGGTTTGTGGGCTTCAGGTCCTCCAGGGAATCCTTGGCACAGGGGTTTGGCAGCTCTGGAAGGGGCAGAGAAGGGGATAAGGGGTTAGCCCTGCCCGTGCCCACATTTTGGCCCCTGGGGGGTAGCCGTGGCCGAGGCCCCTCTCGTACCCAGGTGGCTGGTGTCCAGGAAGGTCTCTTGGGAATTCGCATCCTCTTTCTCCAGCAGGTCGATGATCCAGTTCAGCTCATCAGAGGCTGTAGAGGTGAGGGGACTGCGATTAGTGATCCTATTTCGGTGCAATGGGGAACGGCGCCCACCAGGAGCTGAGCCCAGCCCAGCTGCGCCCTGCTCCCCGTGCCACCCCGAGCAGCTCCGGGGGTCCCGTTCTGGCACGGGGCGGGGGGTCTCAGCCTTGCTCTCGGCTTGGGGACAAAGGGGACGTTGGGACACTCACTGATCTCATGCAGGCGGTCGTAGAGCTCGTCCCCCAGGGGCCCGAAGATGTGGCGCATCTGGTCCCGGCTGCAGTGGCAGAGCGTGTGCCCGTCCATGTTGCAGCAGGAGAAGTCGATGATGCTGGCGTCGTATTTGTTCTTCTCCACGTGGTAGCTGATCCACTCCAGCACCTGCACCTTGGTCCAGAAGTACGGGAGCTCACTGAACCACTCGGGCGTTTCTGCAAGGGACGGAGAGCGGGGCTCAGGGTCTGGGATTATGGGGCTGGGGCCGTGGGGGTCGGATGATGGGGTTCGGATGATGGGGTTGGGGTTTTTGGGCTGGGGTGAGTTATGGGGCTGGGGTTGTGGGGCTGGGTTTATGGGACTGGGATTATGGGCTGCAATTATGGGGTTGGGTTTATGGGGTTTGGATTATGGGGCTGGGGTTATGGGGCTGGGATTATGGGGCTGGGGTTGTGAGGCTGGGATTACGGGCTGCAATTATGGGGTTGGGTTTATGGCGTTTGGATTATGGGGCTGGGGTTATGGGGTTCATATTATGGGCCTGGCACCTGGTGCCACCCAGCACATCCTCTGGCACCCTTCCAGCCAACACCCCCCTGGGGAAACTGAGGCACGGTGCAAACCATCCACCTGCCCCCCTGGGACCGTGGGTGCTCTTCCAAGGCTGCCTCACTTCTCCCCTCCATGGGGGCTCCCCCAAACACCCCACCACCGCTTCGCCCCATCCTACCTGTGGTGTCTACTGGGGGCAGGCTGGGGGGGAAGCTCAGCCCCAGGCTGCCGTCGTCCCCAGGGTGTCCCAGCACATCCAGGGCCAGCTGCGGCTCTTCCTGCTGGTACATGGTGCTGTTGTACTTGGACAAAATGTTGCTGATCTCGCAAGATCCTGCCATCAAGATCTGTGCCGAGAAACCACAGTGAGCCCCGGTCCTGAACCCACAGCACCCGCGGGAGCCCCGGGATGGGGCTGGGTGAGGTCGGGCTCCCCCCTCCCTCCGTGCGCCGCCGCCTCTCGGGTCACCTCTGCCGAAACGCCCGCCCGGTGGCCTCAATCCCTGCCACCCCGAGGCAGGGGACAAGGTGGCCTCGTGCTTGCCGCAGCCCCTTCCCCAGCCCTGCCAGTCCCTCTCACGGTGAGGGGGCTGTCGGTCCCAAAGCACGGCCCCTGCGGGACCCTCGGCCACCAAATGTGCCCCCAGCCCCGCGGGTGGGCGCATCCCCTGCCCCCTGCCCATGGGGCAGGGCTGCTGGCAGCTCCCGTCCTCCAAAAAGCACATCCCGGTGACTCGGCAGCCCGTGGTAGAAAAGCCAAATCTTGCCGATCGCTGGACAAAACCCAGGGGCCGGAGGGGGACCCCTCTGTGGGTCTCCAAAAGGGGCCGGTGGCCGCGCTGGGACAGCGGGCGCGCGGCGAGCGAGGACCAAGCGCGCACATCCCCGACGGGAGAGGAGATGCAGAGGGAAGGGAGCGAAGCCGGGGGCACGGCGCCATCGGGGAGCAGGTCCCGAAGGAAAAAAGCTTTGGTACCTTCTGCGATGGCACTCGCGGGGCAGCAGCTAATCCAAAAGGGGGGGAGGCGAGGGGAGCCCTGCCCGGCCGCTAACCACGGCTGCGGGCCCGGCCAGGCTGTGCCGATGGGCAGCTCCTGCCCACGTCTCCTCTTTTATAGCACGGGGCGGCGTAACGCGATCTGGAGGCCCGAGGGGAATTCCAGGCTGAAACGTTCATTACTCCCAGATCCAGGTGATTTGCATAATATGAACCACCGGGTCCCAGCCCAGCGCTGCCTTGCCGGGAAATCTGGGTTGGCCAGTTTAATCATTGTCAGAGCCCTTGCCCTGCCGGTGCCCAGAGTTTCACCCGCGCCGGCCTCGCGGGGCGTTTTCTTCGCCGCCGTTTAGCCCGGCTCGTGTTTGTTTGCTCGCAGCAGCAGGTTCGCTCGGCTCCCGCTGCCAAGAAAACATGCCCAGGAGGGCCGGAGCAGCCCCGGGGGCTGAGCATCCATCCCGGGGGCTCTTCCAAGGAGGAAAGCGGCCGGGAACGCTGCCCCAGGTGCCCCCAGGAGGTGCAGATTTCCCCTCTCCAAGCCCTGCTCCGAGGGGCAGCACAGTGCTCGTGGCAGGGGGGCTCTCGGAGGGGTCCCCAGCTGCATTCGGAGCCCTGCCCGGGTCACCCACCCCGCGGGCACTGTCCCCAGGACCACGCGTGGCAGAGGCTGCGATGCTCTGTCTGTGCAGGTGCCCTGCTCGCCGTTTTGGGATGGGGCATTTTTTTTGCCCAGGGGTGGCTGGGGCAGGCTGCAGAGCCCATCCCCGGCCATGTCACAAGCGCCACTGCACGGACACACACGGGTGCATGCAGGGACACACACCTAGGGGTAAAGCAGGGAATGCATTTGGGGAATTGTTTTCCGCTGCCCCTCTGGCTGTTGGGCAGGATTTGGGACTCTTTTCTGGGTCTGTTTCTGCTGGTTTTTTTAGCCCTGGGCCCATCCAGGCCAAGAGCCCAGCACCATTTACCCAAGGCCACCTCTTTGCTTCCCCAGCCACATCCAGGGGCAGGAGCAATCCCCCGGCACTGCGTGACTGCAGCCGACCCCAGCATCACCTCTAGCTCCTGCCTGGCACCAAACCAGCTGCTGTGGCTCGGTGCCGACCCAGGGTGCAGACGTGGATGCTGTGGCCCCATCCCTGCGGTCAGGTCCCTGTGGGGCCGTGCGGTGGCCCCGGGGCCAGCCTGCTCTCCGGGAGGCACCGGGCCGTGCGAGCTGCTCACCTGCCCCAGCTTCATTCCTGCATGGCACCGTCACGAGTGCTGGGCGCTGCCAGGCCCTTTTGTTTCCCGGGCACAGCATCCTGCAGCGTGCAGGGACGTCCCCACGGCGGGGATCAGCCCCTGCTGGCTCCATCCTTTGGTAAACCAGCATCACCGGGGGATACGCCGGTGCTGGGCGCACGCAGAGCCTGAAACCCTGCGTGCTGTGACCCCGCAGTGCCCAGGGACCCCACTGCCAGGCTGGGTTTCCAGCGTTGTGCTTAGAAACCTGCCCCCGGGGGAGCTTTTTCTGCAGCCCCAAAGCAGGGACACGGCGGGTCTGCGGTGCCCCAAGCTGGGGGGAGAAGGGGCAGGCACGGAGCACCAGGAGCCCTCAGGAGCTCTGAGCAAATGGGGGTGGTTTGGGGTAGCTGTAACACCACCCCCCAGCGCAGCCCCCCCAGAGCTGGCACCACTCTCAGGATGAGCTCTGTGTTGGGCCACCCGTGGCCAGGAGGGACCCCCAGCCCACATGGGGTGCCCCATGGAGGGTGCAGGATGGGTGCCAGGAGGGGCTGCTCCCAAGTTGGTGGGTGCGGGCACAGCCCAGCACCAGCACCTCCCAGCACCCAGCTGCTCCATCTGACCAGTCTAACCAGTGCCACTGGGAAAGAGAAAGTGGAGGCTGCTGGGGCTGAGGTGCTGCCCTGCACATTTTGGGGTGCAGCTCACAGCCCCCCCCCCCCCCTGCCCTGGGGGGGTTGGCTGCCCAACAGCCTCAGGGGTCACAGCTTGGTGCCACCATCTGTCACCTCCACGGGCACCGCGGGCTGGTGCTGGGGTCACCTCCTGCCCTGTGCCACCCCCAGGCCTTGCCTTCATCCCTGTGTCCCAGGGGACACGGGCACGGCTTGGGGACAAGATCCCAGTTTGGGGACACGATCCCAGCTCCAGGGACAAGATCCCAGTTCGGGGACATGGTCCCAGCTTGGGGACACCATCCCATCTCCAGGGACACGATCCATCTCCATCCCCTCCCTGCAGCCACTTCTCCTCCCCACCTCCCAGAGCAACCTCTGACCCCCCAGAGCGGCTCCCCAAATTCATCCCCATCCCCTCCCTTTGCCCGCAGCCCCCTCCCCAGCCCCCCCAACCCTCGGGGCCGGGCGAGGACCCCTCTGACCCCAGCCCCAGCAGCTCCGCCGCGCCCCGCGGTCCCGCAGCCGGGGCTGCCACCTGCCGGCTGTCCCCAAAGCCACCCGCTCCTGGGGACACCGGGCTCGGGGAGGTGACCCTGGGCAGCCGGGCTGGGACACAGGGGTCGTGCCACGGCTGCCCGGTGTCCTGGGAGAACTGGGGTTGGGGCAGGTGAGGCGGAACGGATGCGCAGAGCTCTCCAAGTCCCCCTGCGCACTGCGGGGCTAACAGCAGCTGAAGCAGGTTATCGATGCTGCCAGGCACAGGACATCAACCACCACGCTAGGAAGCCTCTTCCAGCATCTCACCACCCTCAGTGTAAAGAATTGTTCTCCTGTTGTCACATCTGAACCCCCCCGTGCAGCTCGGTGCCAGCATCGGTCCCGGGGAGGAGAGCACCGAGGGCGCTCGGAGCCACCTCGCCTCCAGCCCAGACCCCCCCAGCCTCTTCTTCCAGGACACATCTTCCACACCTTCCAGCTTTTACCAGCTGTGTAGTAAATAACAATCCCCTTCACATCCCCTTTACATTGTGCACACCTTCCAGGACACGCTGCGGGCTGGTGCTGAGCACCCCCAGGTCCCTCCCGCTGAGCTGTGCCTGTGCCCAGCATCACCCAGTGCTGGGTGCGGCACCCAACAGCCTTTTCCTTTGGTGTTTTTCATGCTA
This sequence comes from Anas platyrhynchos, assembly GCF_047663525.1. Lineage (NCBI taxonomy): Eukaryota > Metazoa > Chordata > Aves > Anseriformes > Anatidae > Anas > Anas platyrhynchos. The sequence goes on along the minus strand of NC_092613.1, from coordinate 4,824,130 downwards.
GATCCTCCTGCAAAGCCTCTTGTCCCTCCAGAGCTTTGTCCCCTGTCCCCCAGGTCCCCCTGGAATGGGCAGGACCATGGGGACCAGCACAGGCTGGAGGCACCCGAGATACCCATGCCCATAGCCGTGGGGACATCCCTGCGTGCTGGCACTTGGTGCCACCTCATCCTGGGGACCTGCAGCAGGACAACGAGGTGCTCCCATCCTCCTCCTCCTCACCAGGGAGGTGCTTCCTCCAGCTTGAGATCCTGGGGGAGAACCCAGGGAGCCCCACAGCACCCACACTGTGCCCCTGAGCACTCGGTGCCCCTGAGGACGCAGGAGCTGGGCAGGAGCAGAAGGGCCCCGGCAGCACCCCTGCACCCCACGGGCCCCCCACCCATCAGCCCAGGCAGGTCCCAGCTCTGCTCATCCCCTGGGAGGCTTCGCCCCGGTGGTTTCAGAACACTTTATTCGTGAAGACAAAAAGGCCAGGACCAAACACATCCATTGAAAAAAAAAACAAAAAAAAACAAAACCAAACCAACATGTACATCATGAGACCGAAATAACTTACACTATTTACAGGAACACATCGAGGTACAAAATATATACACACGCCTTGTCCTCCAACAAACCCAGACCCCAGGGCTGGGCCGCACAGCTCAGCAGAGAGGAAAAAGAAGAAAAAAAAGAAGCCTTCAGGAGAGCTGGCCTCAACGACAGCTCCGAGCAAGAAAAGGCACCTGCTGCTTGTGATTTGTGCAGCGGGAAGGGGCGATGGAGCAGGCGCAGGGCTGGCCCCATCCTGGTGCAGGTCCTGGGGGAGATGGGGACGAGCCCCCCAGGGCAGGAGGAAGGCGCAGGGCAATGGGTTTTTTAGGAACAAGGCTTTGGAGGGGGTGTCAGTGCTGTGCTGGGCTCCCTCCTGCTTACAGCTGGAGCAGCACGGGGGGGGTTGGGGCTGGGGGACCCCTTCCCTGCTCCCCACAAAGGGAGAAGGGGGCTCTGGGGGGGGGCACGGTGCCTGCAGGATGGAGCAAAGCAGCAGCGACAAGGCAAGTGCTCCGTGGGATCGTACCTGGGCCCCATCCCAACATGGGATGGGGAAGGGGGGCACGGGGAGGACACCCTGGGGGCAGGCGGTGGCTCTGTGGGACCAGGGCTGGGACCCCAAAAGCTGCGAGGTGCTGGGGAGCAGCCCCAAGCCCTGGTGCTCCAGCTGCTCGCAGGCTGGGACACAGCACCCCAACCCCCCCAAAAAATTTGTGCTGTAAGAGCAGGGAGATGGGGTCCGGGCTCCCCGGGGGGGGCTCACAGTGGTTTGGGGGCCTGGCACTTTGGGGCTCCTGCGTCATCTCCATCCCTGCTGTGCAAAGCTCAGCTCCAGGCTGGAGCTGGAGCCGGCCCCTGTGTGCTGGAGGGAGGAGATCCAGGAGCGAGGGACCAGCAGCACCCAGCTTCAACCCCCCCGGGCACAAACCAAGGCACCGAGGGAGAAGGAACACGAGGTGGGTGGTGTGAAGGCAGCTCTGAGCTGTCCCTGCGATGGAGGGGCTGGGGGAAGGCTCAGAGACCCCCACATAGACCCCCAGGGGAGCACCCAGCACAGTGCAAAGGGATATTAAAAAAAAGGGGGGGTCTCTGGCTTCTCCTCCACCCCTCACCTGCAGCCCTGTCCTTACCCTACACCCCCGGTGTATCCAAAACCACGGCCCCAGCCTGAGCCTGCAGGCACCGTCCCCCGGGACCAGGACAAGGTGGTGAATTTGGGAACGCGCACCCCAAAACCCGGCGGTGCCCGCAGGGATGCTGCCCACGGGCAGAGCTGAAGGAGCAAAGGGTAAGAGCTCCCCCCTTGCCAGACCCCCAGCAGGGTGGGACCTTGTGCTTTAGGGTTTGGGGGACCTGCCCCCCAGAGCTGGGGGTAGGGCTAGGAGCCACGAGCCCCCCCAAAACCCTATGGTGCAGTTCTCCCATGAGGGGAGAACCGGGGGCCCTGGAGATGCCCCAGTTTGGGTTCAGTGCCTGGGACGGGATCTAGGCTCAGCTACATTTTGGGGAGGGAAACAATAAAATAGACATTACACAGGGGGCTCCCCCTCTCTCGCAGACCACCTCCACCCTGGGCAGAGGTGAAAGCACCGCTCCCTGCGCCCAGGGCTCAGGAAAAGAGGGACGAGGAGCAGCCCGTGCCCACCCTGTGCTTTAGGTGCCATCACCCCAAGGAGATTTTGCACCCCCAGAACCCAGCTGCGAGCACAGGGACGGGGATGGAGGCTGATCAGCCCTGCAGAGGATGCTCTCCATCCCCCCAAAGGGACAGGAGGGATCCGTGCCAGGCTGCAGATCAACCCCATAACTACTGGGATGGAGGCAGAGCCCCGCTGTGAGCATCCTCCAGCATCCAGAGCCGGATCTCAGCAGGAAAACTGGAGCAGAACGGGGAGCTGGGGGGGGAATTGGGGTGCTGAGCTGCCCAGGGAGGGGGCTCAGAAATGCAGTGAGGTGCAGGTGAGGGCACACGTCTTTGGGACAAACTCAAGCATCGAAATCAGAACGACGAGGACGGAAGGCAGAGAAATCCAAACTTCAACCCCCACCCACCACCCCCCACCCCATCACCCCCCCCCCCCCGACGAAACCCAACGACGACAGCACCCAGCTTGCACCGTGAGGTAGCTAAACCAGATCAAACACCCCAAAAAAACAACCCACGCAGGGACTATGACACACACACACACACAATATGGGATCACCGTCACCTCCTGCTTCACGGACCCCCCCTCTGCCCCCTCGCTGCTGTGCCGTGCTCCCCAGCTCCCTGCACCTCCAGGCTGCAGCCGGGGGGGCTCAGCATCAGCCAGGATCCAGCCCCCCAGCCCTGGGAAGCCAAGCAGGAACCCGCAGCCTACGTGGAGGGGGGAAACTGGAGAGCAAGGCGAGGCAGATCTGACCCCAAATCACCCCAACAGGGCGCCCCTTCACTGATCCCAGCAGCGCGAGGTTTTAGGGCAGGCGCTGGCAGATCTTGGCACCGATGCACCGAGCTGCAGCCACACAGACACACACATCCCAAAAAAAAAAAAGGTATTGAGGAGCAGGGAAACCCTCTCCGAGACAGGCTTAGGGGGCATCACGGCCTCCAGCTCCGTACCTCTGTGCGCTATGGGGTGGCCATGGGGCCCTTGTGCCTCTTGGCACTGTCCCGGGCAGGGTGGCACGGCATCGTGCCCTCCACCGAGGCATGCCAGCAGGATTGTTTTGTTGCTTTTTTTTTTTTTTTTCCCAAAAACCCACAAAAAAAAATCCTTTTCAAGTCAGTAGAGATGCTCCTGTGCTTCGGGATGAGGAGGAATCGCCACGCTCCGCCTGGAGAGGTTTCAACGAGGGCTGGTGGCAAAGGACTCGGGGCTGGCTGTGGTTGCAGGAAGGAGAGGGAAAATGGTCTGTGCTTTATGGGGCAGGTCCTGGAGCCCCCGGCCTCTGAGATCCCAGTTCAGCACCGGTGGGATCACGTAGGGAAATCCATAAGTCCGAGTCCAAAAGCTGCTTCTTCTGCGACAAAAGTGAGGTGAGAGCAGGGGAGGAGAGGGCACCGCTCCTGGGGTCTCCTCGGCCATCCCACAAAGCCTGGCATGGGGCAGGGGACGGCCCAAGGGACCAGGGGAGGGAGAAATCAAAGCTCCAGCATGGGACCAGAGCCTGGCCGACCCTTAGACCAGGGGAGGAGGAGGAGGAGGAGGGTAGCTGCAGAGGCTGAATCCTCAGGATCTCACTCCTGGATGGAGCAAACTGTGCAAGATCAGCCCCTGCAGGATTGTCCTTCAAGTGTGCAGGGAGTGGGGGATTTGTGCCAGCCTCAGCAGCCGACCCCATCCTCACCCCACTCCTGGTACTGAGCCCCATCGCCGGCACCCCAGGGCTCGGGGGGCAAAACCGAGCTGGTCCCTCCCCAGTAAAGGGGCTGAGAGGGGGGCGTTGAGAGCCTCCAGCTCCCAGCTGTGCCAAAATGAGACGGGCATCGGGGCAACAAAACCCAGCCTCGGCTTCTTCAGCCAGGAACTTCTGGTCTCGCTTGGGGTCCTGAGCTCGAGAGGGGTTAAAAGGCTTCAGGGATGCCTGCTGAGACCCCTTTCCCCGCCGCAGAGTGGAGCTGGGGTCTGCTGATTTTGGCTCAGAGATTTTCACAGATCGCCACGAGGAAATGCAGCAGCTGGGGCTGGAAGTCGTGCGATGGACGGAGAGCTGCCCGGGCTCACCAGGCACAGCAGGGATGCGCAGGGCGAGCCGGGTGGGACAGGCTGAGGCTGGGGGCTGATGGAGCTGCCTGGAAATCCTCCTGCAGACCCCATCGCAGCACGGGGCCATCCCACAAGTACCGTCTCCGAAGAAGCAGCCCCTCCGTGCTCTGGTCCTGGCCAGCAGACCCCAAACGGCCTCGAGACTGGGGAATGGAGAAAGACTCCTGCAGGAACCAGCCCCGGAGCCAAGAGGGACCAAAGGAGCACATCCAGGTGGAGGCTGCGGGAAGCCACAGGGACAGGAGGGAATTCGGTGTCTCCAAATTCCTTTGGGAGCTCAGCCTGGACTCCAACCTCTCGGAGTCCTGACAGCAGCAGTACAGCAGGGTGGGCGAGAAGGGAGACGAAGTTTCCTGGTCAGTGGAAAACCATCGAGAAAGCGCAGCAGGAGGGGAGGTGGAGCTGCCGGTGCTCCACGGAGCTGCCTCTTCACAGGGAAAAAAAATCAGTGCTCAAAGTACCAGGTGGGGCCTCATCCACCCCGGCGGGCCAGCCACAACAAATCCCATCCCTGGGCTGAGCTCCTGTCGATGACGAGGTCTCGATAGCAAGGGCGAGGTACCCGGCTGTCCCCCTCCTGTCCCACCTTCCAGTCCTTTGCAGCCCCTAGTTGGACCCAGCGGGCAACCTCCTCCCGCTCCAGAGCTTCACTGTCAGGTCGCTGAGAAATAAAAGGGCGAGAGGGGGCGGCGTGAGAGGGGCAGGGGGCTTGGCACCACCAGGAGAACGTCCTCCACCCCCAGCCCCTGGCATCATGCAGCCCCCAGGGCTCTCCCCAAGCTCCTTCCCCTCGGCGCGAGGACGCCCGGGTTGGTTTGGGGAGCAGGCGGACCCGGTGGGGCTCAGCCTCCAGCTCACCCCACGGGCAGGGAACGGGGACAAAGGGGAGTGGGGACCCTGACAGCGGGACCCCTGCACCCCTCGGATGAGCTCTGGCTAGGTCGAAGTGATGCTGCAGGGAGCTGCTGAGCTGGGTGCCCCCCCGGGCACGGGTTCGCTTCGGGGTGGCCCCGTCTCCATGCAAGGGTGCGGGCAGGCCGTGGCTGCCACAGCAGATGTGGGCACCGGGCGAGAGAAAAAAGGAAAAAAAGAAAACCAAAACCAAAAACAACGCGGGGGCACGACGGGGACCAAGGGGCTGAGTCACTCCTAGCAAAGATTTATCAAGTGGGGAAAAAACGCAAAAGAGTTTCATACCGTTAAGAAGCAGCTCAGACCAGAGAGAAAGAGAGAAAGAGAGAGAGGAGCAAAAGCAAGCAACAGCGAGAAAGAGATGGAGAGAAAGGAAAAAGACAGAAGAAGAGTGCATGAGCAAGAGAGAGTCAAGAGAGAGCAGGAGGGTCAAGGCAGACTAGTAGCACGGCCCTTTATGGCAAGGACGCGTCGTGGAAGGCAAGGGGTGAGCCCAGGCACGTAATTCCATAACTTTACCCGGCAGTCGCTGTGGCACAGATGGGAGGTGGGGAGGAGGAGAGACAGAGAGAGACAGAAAAAAGGAAGGGAGAAAAGGGACATGGTCGAAAAGAGGACATCAGAGTCTTGCTGCCAATTTGCTCCCCGAGAGCAGCTTGGGGTGCCCAGCCCCGGGGAAGAGGGGTCCCTGCCCGGGGGGATAACCCAGGGCAGCGCCAGCACGCAGGCAGGGGACGGACTGAGAGGGGCAAGATGAGATGAGGAGTGCAGGGACTGGAAAGCTGCGAGACCCCCCCCTTCCCTCCCTCCCTGCTCCCTGCAGCCCCCCCCATCCCCCAAAGCCCAGGGATGCCAGGTCAACCCAGGGGGCTTCCCACCTCCCCAGGGGCTGCGGGGGGCGCGGAAAGCCCGCGGCTCACCTGGAGGCGGTGAAGATGTGCTTGGAGTTGGTGCAGATGGCATTGATGGGGCTGTCGTGCCCCTTGATCTCCCCCACCGGGGTGAAGTTATCCACGTTCCACACCTTGATCACGCCTCCTCGGCAGGCGCTCAGCACCATGGGGCGGCCGGGGATGAAGGCCAGGGCGCAGACCCAGTCTTTGTGCGCGTTGGGGATTTGCTGCACGCACGGGGACAGAGCGGAGGTGACGATCAGCATCACCTGCAGCCCCAAAAAAGCCTCGTGCGCACAGCTTGAGGGGCTCCGATCAGCATCACCCCAGGGCTGACCTCCAAAAGCTGGAGTTAGGACACCGAGGGGATGGATCTGAGACCCAGAGCTCGGTTTGCCCCCTGGGTGGGGGGCACTAATCCTGTTTTCAGAGTGGAACCCAGCAATCGATGCTGCAAAGCCTGCGTGCCGAGGGGAATTGGCAATGCTGGGTGCCAATCCACACACACACGTGTTTTTGGGGGTACGGAGACACCTGGCACAGGCACTGCCATATTCCAGGGGTGCCCTCCAGGTGTGTTCAGCACAGGACACCAGCACCATGCCCCGAACCTTCCCCCAATCCCCCCCCCCAGCACTGCTGCTCTGCCCCACGTCACCCTGAGGACCCCCCAGACCTGGCTAAGTTCCTGCTGCTCCAGGTCCCATTTCTTTATGCCGTTGTCCCTGGAGCCGCTGAAGAGGACGTCCCCCTGGATGGCCAGGCACTCGATGCCGTCGTAGTGAGGGGGCTCGAAGTTGTGAGTGGGGCCGATATTGCCCACCATGCCCTCGGCAATCTCAAACACCTGGGGGAAAAAAAAAAACAGCGGGTGAGGGACCCCAGGTGGATGCGGAAATAAACGGAGGTCCTGCCTTGGAGAACTTGGCCATCGTTGGAGAACATTGACCACCTCTGAGGTGGGCAATGAGGAGCCATTTCTGCTCAGCCAGAGCGGGCAGGCGTTGGGACGGGTTGCCCAGGGAGGTGGGGGAGTCCCCGTCCCTGGGGGGGCTCCAGGAGAGGTTGGGGCTGGTGCTTGGGGACACGGCTCGGTGGGGACAGTGGTGGGGGGGTGCTTGGAGCAGGTGACCCTGGGGGGCTCCTCCAACCCTGATGACTCCGGGATTTCACTCAGGGTGAGCTTTTACACCTCTCCACGAGCTGAGCCAAGAGCTCGCAGCTGTCAGAAGAGCAGGACCCTGCCTCCCTCCCCATCCCCCTGGTGCCAGCTCCACCTCAACCTGCTAACAGCCAAAAATAAAATAGAGGGGTGAGCTTTTCCTGTGCTGGGGATGCAAATCAGCCGGCACAGAGCATCTGCACCAGGGAGAAGTGAGCAGAACGGGGCAAGCTGCTGATCCGGGTCAGCCGTAACGCACCAGCACCAGGCACGGAGCCTGAGGGATGAGACAAACCCTCCACACCCAAAGCTGCACCCCTACCACGGACAAAAGGCAAGATTTGAGGCATGGAGATGCACAAAAAGCCACAAACAGAGGTGAAAATAGAAATCTGGGCACGGAGGCACCGGGGGGTTGCCAAGACCCGGGGCTCCCCGAGGTGCCAGGAGCTCAGCGCGCAGCCAGGACCCACCTTGACGTAGTGATCCTTGGAGCCCGTCACCACCAGGTCGTGGTTGCTCGCCGTCTGGTTTACCGTCAGGCACATCACGGGCCCGATGTGGCCGCTCAGCTTCCCGACGGGCTGCAGCCTACAGAGACCGGGGGCTGGGGTCAGCTCTCCCAAAAAAGCTCCCCCAAAAGCTTCCCCCAGCAGGCGAAGGTCCCCCCTTCTCCTGCGCTCACACCCCGAGGAGCCCCATCGCTGCTCATCACCCCTTGGGTCCCAAAATCCCTTATTATTATTATTCTGCTGCTAACGAGGCTTTCCCTTTCCCCGGGGGGTCCTTTTGGGTACCTCCGAGCAGAGGGAAGCCCCCCCTGGAGAGCCGTCCTGCCCTCACCTGCTCAGCTCCCAGATGCGAACGGAGTTGCCGGTGGCGGCGTAGAGCGTGGTGCCGGTGGGGTTGAGCGCGATCTGGTTGATCTGGTGCTCCCCCTGCACGCTGGTGACCGTGCGGGTGGTGGTCCCGGCGCACGCGTCCCCAGAGATCACCTGGCCAGAAGATCTAGGGGAAGGAGAGGAGGAGGATGGATGGATGGATGGGGCACGGTCAGGGACCGGAGGCAGAGATCGGGACCCCGCTGAGGAACCCAACGGGGCTGCTGGGTTTGGGGTGCCAAAGATCCCACATTGGGAAAGGCCCTACGGGACCAGCAGGACCTTCACCTCCTAGAGGATCCCCTCCATCCTTGCACCCCAGCCCCCTCCTGGGACCAGCTTCTGCCGAGCCAAAGACACCCCCGGTGCCCAGGGACCCCCCCGGGACCCCCCAACCTGCTACGTACGTGAGGGTGCGGATGCAGCGGGCCGAGTCCCGGATGTCCCACACCTTGATGTACGAGGTGGACACGGTGAACACCAGCCCCGTGTGGCTGCAGTACTTGATGGACACCACGTTGTTGGGGTGCCCCTTGAGGGAGGCGATCTCCTGCCCCGTCACCAGGTTCCACATCTTGCAGCTGCGGTCTGCGGGAGGACGAACGTGCCCATGGGGGGGGGGGTCTCCCAAGGGGCATGGATGACTCCCCGTGCCCAGCACTGCCCCCAGGGAACCCCCCAGGGCAAAAAAAGCCAACCTGGGCAGCACGAGCTCAATGCTGAGGGCAGGAGCGTGGCCCAGGAGGGAGAGTCCCCGCGGTGCCCACCACACCACCCATTCCCCCGTGCCAACCTGCTGGCAAGGCAGCGCCCTCCTCGCCCCCTCACGCACCTTTGGAGCCGGTGAAAAGCAGCTCATCGGTGGCATCCAGGCAGAGCACGGGCTTGGTGTGTCCTTCTGCCACGGAGACGCACTGCAGCGGGGCCGTCCGGGCGTTCTTGGTGCCCCCCACCGGGTTGATGACGCCCCTTGCACGGGAGAGAAAGGAGAAGCGTGGTGGGGTGCGTGTGCGCACAGGGGGGCACCACGTGTCCCAGGGACTCCCCAGGCATCTTCATCTTCCACCACCCTGCAGGGCGATGGGCCCCCTGTCCCAACCCAGCACATCCGAGGAAATGTCTTTATGGAAACCCTGGGAAGCTCCCCACTGCCTGGTGCCCCCGTCCTGGTGCCCAGGGCTGGGAGAGGGGGCGCCCAGCGGCCTCTGCCCCGCTAGCGGTGAGCTGGGGAGCCAGGAGACCCAGCTCACCATCCCTCGGGGCAGTTTGGGATAAACTGCACCTTGTATGGCCTGAAATTCTGCCATAAATGAACATTTCAGGATGCTAATAGCCAGCACCCCGCTTCCTTACAGCCTGTCAGGGCTCTGCTCCTTTTAAAACCTCAAGGGTGGCAGAGGGCAGCGCATCAGAGGTGCTCGGGGTGCTGAGATCCAACAACCCTACAGCTCCAGCCCTGTCCTGCACGGCCACCACCATCTCCTCCCCGCTGCCACCCCAAAACGTGGCCCCGAGCTGCGCTGCTCTCTTCTTACAGCAGGGAAACTGAGGCACGGGGCTGGGGAAGGGCAGGCCCGGGGCCACGGAAGGCTCGTGTTAGCCAGGATGGCTGCGGGCTCGTTCATCGGGGTTTGGAAATCACACGGGCGTGATCGTCCTTTCCCAATTAGCAGGCACAACCACAAACTAATTAAGTGTCCCTGCCAGCCTGGAGGTGACAAATGGGTGGAAACCCCAAATCCCCAGGGTGAGAGGGTACCAGGGGGCTTCGTGCCTGGCTGCAGAGCACCCAAGGTGACAAAAGGGTCTGGTGTCACCCCTCTGGTGTCACCAGCAGGGTGCTGGGGAGCTGCTACTCCTAAAGGGTGATGGAAAGGTGGTCCTGGAGCTGGGAAACCCCCCGGTGGATGGGAGGTGGCACCGGGACATGCCCAGCAGCACCTTGCCCCCATCCGGGCTGTGCTCCAGGGCGAAGAGCTCTGCCCCGGAGCCTGGCGCTGGAGACGCACGGCCAGGCACTGGGAGATGCTTCCCGGGAAGCCGCTTGCAAGAAAAACCATGCCGGCAGCGTGCGGGACGGCTCAGCCCCTTCCCCAGCACCGCGCGGTCCTGCTGGAGAGCCGGGGACGGGATGGGGCACGGGGGCATCCCGCAGGTGGCACGGAGCATGCTGCCATCCGGAGCAGGAACGGGTCGGATCGAGGTCCCGAGCCAGGGGACGGCGCCGTGCCCAGAGGGGACGGCACGGGGACAGCAGGCACGGGCTGGGAGCTGGGGCAGAGCAGCGAGGTGCAGGCGGAGCATGCAGGGACAGGGGAGAGCGACCTCAGGAGAGAGAGAGAGAGAGGAGGAGGAGGAGGAGGAGGAGGAGGAGGAGGAGAGGAGGGAGGGGTAATAAATAGAAAGTTGTCTATACCTCAGCACCTCCGAGACAGAGGAATCGCTGTCATCAGACCTAGGGGCAGAAAATTAGCAGGATTACGGGAGAGAAAACCCAGACTAGAAGAGGCAGCGGAGGAGTCAGAGGTGGAGGGATTGTTATTGCATCCAAGCCAGCGCAGGACGGAGAGGAGGAGGAGGAGGAGGAGGAGGAGAGAGGGAGAGAGAGAAGCACACACGGAGAGGGCAGAGGAGCAGGAGGGCACTGAGGGTCGGACAGATCTCCGTCAGGACACGGCGCTGCCGGCAGCTCTCCGAGACGTGGGCGGCCACCTGGAGCAGCTCTGGGGGGTCCGTGCCAGCCCCTGGGCATCCTGCAAGCCCCCAGCCCACCTCCCCCCTGCTGGGGGCAGCCGGGGACAAAACGGTGGCAGGAGGGCAGCAGGGAGCCCACCCGGGTGCTGCGCTCCCGTGCCCCGCCGTGGGAGCCGGTAGGTGCCGCCGGTGCCACGGCACGGGTCCAGCACCATGCAGCCCCCCCAAAAAATAACCCCACACTCACTTGTCCAAGGCCGAGCCCTGGCTCTGGTTGCTCGTGAGCCGAGAGAAGACGTTGCGGTCGTTGCGCGGGCGGGTGGGGGGGGACGAGGGGGGCGTGAAGCCGACGTCTGGAGGCCTGAGGCAGGAAGGATTAGAGGGACGCGTGATTTGGGGACTACTCATGCGGCACCTGCCAAACTCCTCTTCCTCATACCGGCACCCCAGGGCCTGGAGAGCATCCCTCCCGGCTTATTTGGGCCACCCAGCCTCCCCCTGACCGAGTCCCTGGCTCCCGAGCTCACCTGGCGGGTTGCCCACGGTCGTAGGATTTCCTCCGTGTGAGCGGCGACGTGTCCGAGACGCGAGATTGCCTGGGGCTGGGGGAAGCAGAACGGCACGGTGGGTGCCTGCTCTCCTCCCCGTCGGGGGGAGCTGCTCCGTGCTGAGCCCCTCATCCTCCCCCAGCCAAGGAAACGGGGAAGGGGCTCCCCTGGTGTCCCCAGGGCACCATCAGAGTCATCTCATGGGCATGGACACTTCTGGCAACCCAAGGAGCCTCCATGAAGGATGGGAAGCCAGGGGGACCAGGATGGGACCCGGGGGATCAGGGGGACCAGGATGGGACCAGGATGGACGAGGATGGACCAGGATTGGACCCTCAGCACGAGGGGGTCCTTCTGGAGAGACCCATCACCACGGGCAAGCCCGGATGGATGCAGGCTTTGGCTCGCCCTCGTTGCTCTGCCATGGGGCACAGATTCCCCCCCCACCAGCCCCGATCCCCAGGAGCCCCCCCCCACCACCCCCCAGAGCCAGCACCCCCTGCTCACAACGTGCTGCCTCGCGTGGGCAGGCTGACGGTGCGCGACACCTTCTCCTTGTAATAGGGGTCTCGGATGGAGAAGCTGATCCCGTCCTCCTTGATCTCCATGAGGGACGCCAAGGACTTGGTGATGTTCTTGGTGGAGATGTCCAGCGTGGGACCCAGGCACTCGGCCGACACCGCCTTCATCTGCCCGGAGAGCTTGGGCTCTCCCTAGGACGGGACACGGGGCTCAGGGGAGCTGCAGGGCCAGCAGCTCGTGCACCCCAGCCACAGGAGGATGGACAAATTCCCAGTTTTCCATACAAATCTGACAGCCTGCACAGGGCAGCGGGCTTCCCTCCACCTTAGCCTAAAAAGGATCCAGCACAGGGACACCCCCCTGGGTGCCCACCCAACCTGGAAGCCATCCCTGCACCTCTGTGCCCAGGGGACCACAGATCCAGGAGATTACGGAGAGCTGACCCCATCCAGAGCCCAGCCGTACCCCAAGGCTGGCTCCCCAAGAGCCAGGTTGCAGAGCAGACCCCAAAGCTGAGCCCCATGGCCCTATAAACAACGATTTCCCCCATCCCTCCTCCCATAGCCTGCGGCAGGAAGGCCAGCTCACCTTGAACTTGAAGTCATCCTGGCTCGCTGAGCCCTTCATGGTGAAAGACTGGGAGAAGCTGCAAGGAGAAGGTGGCAGAGCTGGATCCTCAGGGCCGAACCCCTTTCAGAGAGGCTGCTGCAGCCCCCCCAAGACCCCTGAGGTCCCCCCCACACTCCCCAGCTCCCTCTCTCCAAAGAACAACCCCATCTTCGCGCCCACTGGGGGTCTACGAGACATCTGTGCTCTCCAAGGAATAGGGGCCACGGGAAAGCACAGGAGGGGACTTCCTCATCAAAACCCACCCCTGAGAGGCCCCGGACATCCCACCCCACGGGGCTGGGTGCTCACCTCCCATCCGAGGCCAGGCTGAACTCGGAGACCTCCTCATCCGTGCTGGTGTAGCCGTTCTCTGCGCACAGGGGAGAGGGCACATGAGCGGTGTGCAGGGGGCCACGTCCCACCAGAACGGCACCCAGGGGCACAACGATGCCAGTGGTGGCACCTTTGGGTGCTCCATGGCATTGGAAGCCCACCCTCACCCCACGGAGAGGACCCCGACCCCAAGGGAGGCCCCGGGCTCGTGCCCACCTTGCTGGACGTTGTGGATCAGCGCCTGCAGCTCGGGGTGGGACTCGGCTTTCTCCCTCAGGGCATCCAGGATGAGGTGGTTCTGCGAGGAGCCGGTGACATCCGTCTGCCTCAGGCGCCCCTCCAGCAGCCGGATTTGGGCCTCCTTCTGCGCCACCTGCAGCCCCTGGAGGATGGGGAAAAAGCCACAGCCACCTCAGCATCATCACGCTGCTCGGGACAAAACCCCAAAGTGGGGGACGAGACCCCCCAAGGTGCCCGCACCTTGTCGATGGATGCCTTCAAGAAGTTGTCCAGCAGCAGCCGGGCTTCGGCCAGGGAGCAGGAGCTGATCACCACCGAGGTGTCCGTGGAGTCCAGCTCCTCCTGGGAGGGGAGGAGAGGGAACGGGATGGGACCGGGGAGCATCGCAGCCAGGTAGGGTCGGGTGATGTGGGCACCACGGGTGGCACGGGCACCACGGGTCCTGCACCAGCGCCACCCCGTCCTGGCTCATGCCACCATCAGGGACAATTTGGCACAGCCAGGGACAGGCTGGGCACAGCGCAGAGCCTCCAAGCCCAGGCTGCAGCCGCTAGAGGGGGCGAGGAGCCGCGCGTCTCCCCGCCGTGCCCGGTGCCAAAACCGGACACCAGAACCCGTGGGGTTTCTCTGGGAAAAAAAAAAAAAAGCCGGGTTTCCCAAGCATTTTCCAGCATCCCACAAATGTTTGCAGACGCCCACGGAGACCAGAACCCGGCAGCCTCGTGGGAAGGCTGCGGCTTTCCCATGTCCTGGGGCAGGATGCTCTGGGATGCCCGGGTTCCCTCCCCAGCCTGGCGATCCCCTCGCCTCCCGGGGACCCTCCCGCTCCCTCCGTGCCCACCTTGGTCTCCTCGATCTGCATGATGGTAGCCTGGCAGTCGGAAATGCTGTCGTTGATGTAGTCGATGTTGGCCCCCAGCACCTCGATCTCCTCGTTCAGCTCCTGCAGCCCCTTCTGCTCCTTGGGGCTCTCCGCCTGCAGCTTCGCCCTCTTGCCCAGCAGTGCCTCCTGCAGCAGCGCCAGCTCCTCGCGTTTCTGGGGGAAAAAAGAGGGAGTTTGGCACTGCTGGCACGGCCAGCCCACCGCCCCCAAGCCCACCACCCTCACCTTGATGAGCCGCTCCATGTCGGCCTCCAGGTTGACGATGGTCATCCTCTGCATCACGATGTCGAAGATGCGCCGCTCCAGGGACTGCCACTTGAGGCGGGCGGCCTTGCTGAAGGTCTGGCTCGTCCCCTTCTTGGGGAACTTCTTCCTGCAGCACGAGGGGACCAGAGGCACGTGGCTGCACCGCCTCTGGAAAGCTGGGTTTTCCCCAAAAGGATGCCCAAGCTCTGGTGCATCACTTCTGGATTGCCCAGCTCCGACACCAACCCTCCCTGATCCTTCCAATGCAGCTCATGCCTCGCGTTGGAGGTTTGCCTCCAGCCAAACACACCAAAAAAACCCTCCAAGCCTCTGCCACCAGCCTAAAACCAGCCCCAGGAGCCCCGGGGACCCCTCCCCACCCATCCGCACAGCCCCTGCCCTGACCTGGGCGGCCGAGCCCCGTTGGCAGCAGGCGAGGGGTCTCCCAGGAAATTGTTGATTTTCCGATTCCACTGGCGCACGATGCTGGAGACGGAGCGGGCGCCGGATTCGGGCTCGGAGGAGGTGGTGCTGGCCGAGACCTCAGCGCCCGAGTCCAGCATGGGCGGCTTCTGGCTCGTCCTGCCCGCCACCCGGTCCGACATAGGCTTGGCGAGGCGGCGCAGCGCCGACACCTGCCCAAAAGAGGGGCCGAGGGTGTCAGATGGGGGTCCCCCACCCCAAGCCGGTCACCAGCTCCCTCGGCTCCCCAAAAGGCTGAGAGTGAGGCGGTGTCACTGAGCCACAGCTTGGCTGGGACCCCCCCAGAGATGTCCCCCCCCCCTCACCTCCTGGGTTTTCCTCCGCAGCACGATTTCCTGCTGCCGCTTCTGAGACTCCAGAGCCCGGATCTGGAACTGCACGAGAAAGACAGGATTTGGCTCCTGATGGGGAAAGGAGAACCGCCCGGACCCCCCAGCGATGGCCACAAACTCCCCCATCACCTTGAGGAGTTGCTTTGGCACGAGCGGGGTCACTCCTGATTTTATCAGCCAGCAGGTTCCCAGCCCCAGGGCTGGTTTTGGTGGCACAACCCCCCCCGGAGCGTGGTGGGGAGCTCACAGCATCTCCAACCACCGCACTGGGAGATGCGGGAAGCCCCCGGGAGTTTTTCCTCCAGGTGAGCCCTGCTGGGGGCTGGCACCCCCTAAAGAGGCCACGGGGACAGGAGGGACCCCGAGCGTCACCAGCTGGTGTTTACGAGCACCTTGGGGTGCCGGACCAGCACAAACCCCCCCCTCCCCAGCGCAGGGACACGCAGAAGGGCTGAATCCTCACCTCCTGGCGCCGCTGCTCCTTCTTGAGCTGCGCGATCTCCCGGTTCCTCTTGGTCTCCGCCAGCCGCCTCCGCTGCTGCTCCTCCCGCATCTGCTTCATCAGCGCAACCTGGGGAGGGGAAAAAAAACACCGGCACGGCGTGGGCACCCGGCGCTCCCAGCAACCAGGGTGACCCCCCCAGGACCAAAAACCATCCCTTCTGCCCCGAGCAGGGCAGGGATTCAGGCTGGTCCCACGGAAGCCTCCCCGAGGCTGTTCCCAAGGGGGTACCCTCTGTGCCCGGGTACCTTCGCCTTCTTCATCTCGGCCACCTCCGCCTGCAGCTTCCTCAGCTCGCGCTCGTAGCGGGACTGGTTCTTGAGCAGGCGAGCGTGCTCCTTCTGGGCCGCCTGCAGCTTCTGCAGGTCCCGGTTCATCTCCTTCAGCCGCTTCTCGTAGTCAGCCTTGATCTTGTTGGCTTTCTCCTCCGTGTAGCACTCCATGGTGCCTGGGGGGAGCATGCGGGGAGGGTTTGCAAGGCTCGCTGCGCCCTGCCCGCCTTGCCGGAGCCTTCCCTCGACCCGCAAGGGGCTGGGGGCTGTATGGGGTACCCGATGGGGTGATGGGTGGGGGCTGAGCACAGGATGGGGGCCGTGGGGTTGCACGGCAAGTGCTGAGCTGGGAGGAGCTGTGGGTCTGGACCCTCAGCCACAAGCACCCTGCTTGGTTCACGCCAGCCCCCTGAGCCTAGCATCAGCCATGCCGTGGGGTCTTTGGGGTCCCCACATGCCCCACAGCACCTCGGCTCACCCAGAAAGGGGCGTATGGGACTATTAGGGGGTGTATGGGACTAGAAGGGGGCTTTGCTTCTCTGTCTTCTCCAGCACCAGTGGGGCCAGGAGCTCTCCGTGTCCCACGGTGAGACACGCACAGCCTCGGGGTCCCAGGGACAGCAAAGCCGTGCCATTTAGGGCTGCTGGATGCACTGACCCCGAGCCAGGAGGGCAGAAAGGGGGGGGACGGGGACCCAAAGCTGCAGGAACAGGGCCCCTGGGGGAGGGGGGCTCTCACTGAGGTTCTGCAGGACCCGGTCCCGCTCCAGCTGCGTGTCCCGGATCTTGTTCTGCAGCAGGATCAGCTTCTCCTCGTACTGGTGCTTGAGGGTCTGCAGGCGCCGCTGGCTGTTCTCCAGCTCATCGATCAGCTTCTGCTTGATCTCGATCTCGCAAGTCAGATCCGCCAGGTCGGCCTGGAAATTCACGGCTGGGGGACGAGGGGGGAGCAGTCAGGCCAGGAGGGATGGGGACAGCATCACCCCCATGGAGCAAGGAAGGAGCAGGGGGAGCTGATGGTTCCTGGGGGGTGGCAGCACCCCAACAAGCCTTGGACACCCCCTGCAGCACCCCTGGGGCTTCTCCAAGCAGGAGAGGAGGTGGCCGGGGGTCCCCATGGACTCCCCCCCCCCGTTCCCAGGACTGGAGCTGAGTGCCAGCAGACACCAGCACGCACCCCCCTGCTCTTTACCCTTCTCCTCCGCGTCCGAGTCCGAGTCCACCAGGCTCTCTTCGCTGCCCGAG
The DNA here is from genome assembly GCF_047663525.1 of Anas platyrhynchos. Lineage (NCBI taxonomy): Eukaryota > Metazoa > Chordata > Aves > Anseriformes > Anatidae > Anas > Anas platyrhynchos. Next base: position 4,807,090 of record NC_092613.1, on the reverse strand, counting down.
TCCTCGTCTTCATCCTCGCGCCCATCCTCTTCCTCGCAGCCGCTCTCGTCCTGCTCCTCCTCCTCCTCCTAAGAGCCGAGTGCCTGACCTCAGCTCGCAGCGGGGCCTTGCCCTTCCCTCCACGCTGCGGCATCATTTTTGGACACCCCCCCATGCACCCCATGGCGAGGAGCAGCTCCGTGCCCCATCCATCCCCGCAGCACCGCATCCCCCAAATCTCCTTCTCCTACCTCCACACCAAGCCCCTGACCCCCCCAGCCTCCTTGTGAGGCCAGGCTGGGCTCTGTCCCCCTCCCAGGGGGGGCTACGACAGCCCTCTGTGACCACCCCCCCCCCTTGGCACGAGCACGAAGCCCCCCTCACCTCTTCTCCCTCGTTCTCGTCCGTCTCCTCCCCGTTGTCCTGCAGCTTCGGCCGCTTCTTGAACGCCTCCTTCTCGGGGCTGGGGGAGAGCAGGGGGGGGGCTGCTGGGTCCCAGCAAGGGGCAACACCAGGATGGGTCCCATGGCCCGCCCCCCCAAACCTCCCTTTGGGAAAATCAGCCCCTGGGTGTCCACAGTGGGCAAAAAGGAGACTGAGGATGGGGCAGTGCCAGGGGGGACCCCAGGTACCCAGGTTTTATCCGGGTGGCTTTGGGTAGGATGGGGGGATGCAGCCTCACCTCACACGGCTGCTGCCCTCACCTTTTCCTCCGCTGCCTCCTCTCCTTCTTTTTCAGGCGCTCCAGGTCCTGCTTGGCCCGGCGCAGGACATCGGACGCCTCCGTCTCAGCGGGGGCAGCCAAACCGGGCACCGGGGACGAGCCCACGGAGTAGGGGGGCCGGGCAGAGACGCGCGAGAGGCTGCGCCGCAAGGACTCGTTCATGGATTCGCTCTCCAGGAGTTTGGTCCTGGGGGAAGGCAGGCACAGGATGAGGTCAAAGGGGGGGACGTGCCACCCTCCCCAGGGTTTGGGGTGGTGTGAGACAGGGACAAACACCACGGAACCCATCTCAGGCTATAAGGTCGGGATGCTGTGGGCAGGGAGCACCCCGGGGTCACCGATGGACCTGGGTCTGGGGGGCCAGCAGCCCCTTGGGAAGACCAGGGGCTCCCCCCAGCATCTCCCCCATCCATCAGCAGCCACACAAAGGATGATGCTGGCCACAGCAGCACCACGGCAGCCCCATGGGGGTCTCAGCTGCTGCCCCATGGGGGTCCAGGAGCCATCCCAAGGATGCTGGAGGCACGGAGCTGGGCGCAGCGCACGGGCTCAGACCCCACAACGGCACCCACCAGCCTGGGGACCCCGGCGAGCCGAGAGCCCCGGTGCCTGGCTCACCTCAGCTCTTCGATCTCCCGGATGTAATTCTGGATGAGGGCACCGATAGCTTCGTTACCATCCCCTGGAAGAGGAGCAGAGCCTCGGGTGGGTCACGGGAAGAGCCGAGGCACGGTCCCAACCCGACCCCAAGGCACCGCGCGTGCGCCCAGCCTCACCTGCCTTGGCCAGCATGAGGTTGGCCTCCTGGCTCATCAGCTGGGTGACCCGGTTGTTGATGGCATCGATGGCCTCCTGCATGGCTTTTACCCGCATGCGCAGGGCGCTGTTCTCCTTCTGCAGCATGGCGTTCTCGCGGAAAAGGTCGCTGTAGCCCTCCGAGCCGTCCTCCCCGATCACCCGCTTGCCCTGCGGGGACAGGGGGCAGCCCCTGAGCGCAGGGTGCGTGGGGACACGGGCACCCACACACATCCACGCAAGGGAAGGGTGAAATCTAAGGACCAGGAAGGCTTGAACCCATGGGGCAGAGGGCGAGAGATGCTCCAAGGCTCTGCTCCGCCTCGGCATCCCCACGAGACTTGCCCGAGGTGGCAGGGCAGGAGCTGAGCCGTCACCAGCGCTGCCAAAGCACCGGCTTCACGATTCCTCAGTGCCGCGCCACCTCCCCAACACCCCGGTGCCACCAAGGCACAGAACAGAGCTCGGCCGGCTGGTGGGACACCCTCCTTGGGAGAAAGGGCTGGAGACAACCAGGGGAGGGGGCACAGTGGGCAGGAGGGTCTTGCTGGCTAAAATCACCCCGATGCAAGCACGGGGAAGCTCCCGGCTCCATCCCACCCCGCAGCCTTTGCTCGGGCGCTCACCGCCTTGTACTCCATCAGCTCCATCTGCAGGCGGGCGATCTCGGCCCGCAGGGCGCTGATCTGCTGGCTGGTCTTGTCCTGGTTCACCACCACCTTGTTCTTGATGTTGCGAGCCCGGTTGGCGTACTTGAGGGTGTTCAGGGTCTCCATGAAGTCGCGGTCGGAGGGGCTGACGCAGGCGATCATGATGGTTTGGCTGGGGGAGGCGAGGGCTGGGGTCAGTGGAGGTCACTCTCAGCCTGCCACGAGGCACCCACCCCACGAGGGTCCCTTGAGTCCCAAAATACCTCCCCAAGCCCCACGGACCCTCACCCCATTTGCAGGGGGACCCCCGTACCTGTTGCCCCCGAGGGAATCCTGCAGCAGGCGGGTGAGCTTGGAGTCCCGGTAGGGCACGTGCACCACCTTCTTGCTCTGGTCTCCCAAGGCGCTGATGACGTTCCCCAGGGCCAGCTGCCAACACAAAGCAAAGCCCCCACCCCAAATTCAGCCCCTGCCGAGAACACAGCCACCCCCACGGCCGGCGTTTGGGGCCTGGGGTGTGTGCTGTGGGCTGCCAGAGCCGGAGGCTTCCCAGGTCAGGCTCAGCATTTGCCCTCGGAGTGGGTTTTAAGCTCAAATTAGCAGACCTGGAGCTTTTGGGGGCTTGCACCCTTGTGCCCAGCTGGACCCCCACCCCACACCCTCAGAGTAAAGCCGTGCCCTCACCACTGCTCTTTAGGGTCACGGATAATCCAGGGCCAAGCCACATAACCCACGGCACAGAGAACAACTCAGGAGCTTGGAGCAGCCCGGAGCAGGACCCAAAGGTGCCCCAGGGCCCCCCGCAGCCCCCGTCTCCCCCTGCCCCTTGCACGCCCGGGGCCGTACCAGCCCGCAGTTGATGGAGATGCCTTCCTTTGCCCTCTCGCCAGTAGCACCCGTTCGTTTCAGCCTCTCCGAGCCCGCCAGGTCGACGAAATGGAACTTGGCCGTGAGGGTCTCGTACTCGGTGGGGGGCTGGGCTCCGTCCAGGAGGCCGCTCACCTCCCCGTTCACCTGCAGCCAGGCACACGTGGAGGGGTCACGGCCATGGCCCCCGAGCACCCAGAGACCCTCTCGGCCATATTCAGCCACCAGCAAAACCCTGAGCACCCACCCTCAGCTCTCAGCCCCTCGAGGATCCCAACAGAAACTTGCTGTGGGTCACCCCACCCGGCACGGGGCTGCTCATCTCCCACTAAATGTTAATAATTGCAGTAACGGGAGAGAAGCAAAACAAAAACCCAGCTCTCTATGATACTTCCAACCCCTGCCCCTTTCCAGGGATCCCCACACAAAGCTGGGGGGGACACAGACTCCCCAGACCCCCTTTTCTCACCAGCTCCGGGCGGGCGCAGACCCTCATCTGGCACAGGTGGATGGTGAAAATAGCATGGGAGCGGGAGCTCTGCACGTTCATCTGGGTGCTGGCAGTGGTGCGGGACAGAGCCCCCTGCTTCAGGCACTGGATCAGCTGCAACGACGCACGGCAGAGAGGAAACAAAACCTTTGGAGCACCCTTTTAGAGATTTAGGACAGCATCCTCCAGCAGCCCAACAGGCACCGGGCAGCCCCGACCTCCCCCTGCACCACCCTGGGGCTGCTCTGCTCCGTTCCCTCCTCGCCTTGCCCCTCTTGTAGAGCATCCCTGGCTGTGACCCCCCTTCTGCAGCCCCCCCGGTGCCAAACCCACCTCGTCCTGCGAGCTGATGAGCCGCGAGGTGACGCCGGTGGTGTAGATGCTCCCGCTGGCATCCTCGTGGATTTTGATGTTGGATTTGCGGTGCCGCGCGTCGGGGTCGCGGGCGCTGTCAAACAGGTCCAGGATCTCCTCGTTGTAGAGCTGAACGGGGTGAAAGCGGGCAGGGGGGTGAAACGGTGAGCAGGAGGCTGCTGGAGCCTGGCACAGGGGGGCTGCAGGAGCTGCCCTGTGCCCTTCTGCTGCTGCAGTCCCAGAGCTAGGATGGGCGGCGCAGGAGATCCGGGGGTGCGTGCATGTGGATGCACACGTGTGTGCGCACAGGGAAGGGTGACCAGGACAGCTGGCGTGCGTACAGGTGGAGGAGAGGATGCACAAAGGGTGCACAAACACATCCAGGAGGTGGTGCAGGGGTGAGTTCGGATCTAGGTGCATGGTTACACGTGCCCCAAAGGGATGGGGTGCAGGGGGATGCGTGCCCTGGCCACACGAGCAGCAGAGCCCCTCTCCCACCATGGGTCCCGAGGTCAACTTCACCAGGTGGAAGGGGAAACTGGGGAGCAGGGGAGTGCCAGACAAGCAGGGACAACCCCGAGGAGTCAGAGCTGACAGCAGTCAAACACCTCAAACAGGAGTGAGAGAGCCCAAAGCACCCCAAATCTCCTGGGGACCATGGCACAAGCTCCCATCCCCGGGGGGAGCTCCCAAGAAAACGCCACCGCAGTTTGTGGCCATCACGAGGCCAACAGCACCCAGGTGCTTTGGGTCTCCTGGGTGCTGTCACGCCTCCAGGAGCCCAGGACAAGGGCAAAGGGACCCCCCCCAGGGTGCCAGCCCAGCCTTGCTGTCACCCACCTCCAGGAACTGGGCGCTGACTTTGAACTCAGGTGCCGCCACGCCTTGGCTCTGTGCCGCCCGCTTGCGCTCCTCGATGCCGCTGAAGAGGTGGCCGATGGCCCGCGGGATGATGCCCTGCTCGTCCTCGGAGATGTTCATGTCGAAGCCCGTCCCCATGGTGTACGTCTTCCCGGCCCCCGTCTGCAAAGGGGACGCAATGGGGGGGCTGTTTGGGTCCTCAATGCCCCCTTGGCTCTCCAAACACCCCAGACCCCTACACATGCCCCAGCCATGTCCCCCCCCTTCTCCCAGCCCAGCCCAGCCCCTGCCCCAGCTCCCACCCAGCCCAGGGCCACCTCTGTCCCCTCTGCACCCAGGACCTTTAACACCTGTGCCTTCCCCTAACCTCTGCGGGCACCAGTGTCTCAGGAGAGCCCAAAACCCACAACGGAGCCCAAAAAGAGGGCAGAGCAGGTACCTGGCCATACGCCAGCACAGTGGCATTGTAGCCCTCGAAGCAGCCTTCGATGAGCTTGCCCACGCACGTGGTGTAGATCTGCTCCTGCCACGTGTCCAGGTCGAAGACGAAGTCGTAGGTGAAGGCTTTGTCCTTCCCCAGCAGCACCTGGGGCTCGCCGGGCGTCACGGAGGTGCAGATGTGACATCCCTCGATCTTCTCTTTGGACAGCTGGGGACGGATCCTGCAGGAGGAGGAAGAGGCTGAGGACAGCCTCGGGGCTCACCCCGCTGCCTGCTCCTGGGGACACCGGCGTGCCCCACGCTGGGGCTGCTCCAGGCAGGTGACAGCAGTGCCACCGCTCACGGTACGGAGCGCACAGCTCACAACAGCTTCCCTTGCACCAACAGCTGAATACAGCCCAGTCTCCCACTCCTACACCAGTTTATTCACCATGTCCCCGGCCAGGCAGCAAGCCCCGGGCTGCAGGTAGACACCGATCAATTCCTCGAAGCAGCCCAGAGTGCCAGGGCACGGGCACAGGCACGCCGAGGGGACGCGCTGCAGCCAGCCCCAGCGTGGGCGCACCCGCTCAGGAGGCAGCGAGATCAAAACTGCACTTAGAAAAGTGACAAAATTAAAAGCACAAAATGAAATGCAAAGCGCAAAAGCCGACGAGACGGTGCCAGCACCAAAACCTCCGAGCGGACCCAACCCTCCGCCCAGCCCCGTGCCTGCCCCAGGCTGCAGACGGGACCAGGGCAGCTCCGGCTGCGGGCACGACCAACCCCCCGCGTCCCCACCCGCTGCACCCAGCCCCCCAAAACCCTTGGGGTGCACTGCCGGCACTGCACCAAAGTGGATCTGCTGCACGAGAGGCGCCGGGGCCATGCAGCAGCTCCGGGTTTCGGGGGAAGCTGCCGGGTCCCCGGAGACTTGCGGAGAAAGAAGGGAGCGCGGAGCCAAGCGCCCTGGCAAGCGGCTCTCATTAGAGCTAATGACTGCAGAGCTCCCCTCCCTTGGCGCTCCATCAACGCGCCTATTAATTCCTCCCGAGCCCGCAGCGCCCGCAGAGGAGGTTTTGCGGGATGGGGCTCACCGGGAGGGCTGGGGGGGGGCAAAAATCCCCCCGGCGTGGGAGGTGGGTGGGCCGCGAGGCTGCGCAGCAGACGCGTGGGAACAGCGCGGTGTCCGCGGGTATATTTAGCTCAGCAGCCACAATAGAAAGCAGCTTCTGATGTGCTCAGCCCGAGACTCGCTGCCGTCGCCTTCCCCAGGGGCCCACCCTCCTCCAGGAAAATGAACCCCAGTTTTAATTACTTTCTTTTTTTTTTTGACCCAGATGAAGCCCTCCCCATCCCCAGGCGCGCACACGGGGACAGCGTCCCCCGGGGACGGGCAGAGGAACAAACTGGAAGCAGGGCACTTGTGGAAATTTTTCCCTCTCCGAGAAAAAGCAAAGCAGGGCCTTCAGCAAAATCCTTCGTTCTTTTTTTTTAATTGCTCCAAGTAATTAAATATGTGCCTGTGGGTCTGGGAGAGAGGCTGTGCAGCAGCGTTGGGGTGACTGCACATGAGCTTTCTGTAGGATTTTCGGGGATCCACCTGGAGCCTGGTGCATGGGGCTGTTCCAGATCATCCACACGCCAACACCACCATCTCCCTACCCCTGCTCCCCAAATCTCCCATCCAAACACCCCGGTCCTGAGCACCCGAGCGGGGCCCATCCCTCAGCCCAGCTCCTGCAGCCGTGGGACCTGCGGGGGCTGGAGGGGACCCAGGTGCCCCACAGGAGGGTCCCGACCACGGCGAGGGGCTTAGTCCCCAGGCAATTGGCCAAGAACCACCCGGGTACACCCCAGGGAGCTGCTGCAGACACCAAAAATCAGCCCCCCCATTACAAGAGCAGAGCAGAGGGCAGGGATGAGCACAGCGAGTGCCAGCAGACAGACGGGGGACGCGGCTGTCACCAGCAGCCCGGCCACCCAGCATCAGGAGATTTACGAGGCCACCAAGACTCACCACGGAGGTGTCCCCAGGCCAGTGCCACCATCCCAGCTCCCAGGCGTTGGGCAGACTCAGCTCTCTGCCCCTCGGGGGTCTCAGCCCAGCCCAGCCCAGCCCTACCAGGGGGGGCATCACCACACCAGGCACTGGGCGTAGAGGCACGAGACCTCCTCCTCCTAAACCCTACGGACCAGCAGAGCCAGCACGGGCTCTCCCCTCAGCCCTACTCTCAGCCCCACGACCCCACTTTTTGCCTTGCCCTGCCTCAGTTTCCTTCCTCTGCAACACAGAGCAGTGACCGTGGGGTGCACCAGGTCACCGTCCGGGTGCGCTCTGCCTCTCCGTGGCCCTGCCCTACCAAAAGGGATGCTCACCACGTCCTGTCCACCCAGCAGAACTGGGGGGGTGCCAGCAGGGCCCACCCTACAGGCTGATGGAGCTGCTCCCTCCCCTACAATCCCAGCAGTGGGATGCCCAGCACAGAACTGAATGTGCCAGGGTGCCCTGCCCCGAGGGGCCGGGACAAGCACAGAGAGCAGAGCCCGGCTGATCCCGGTGCAGGCTCCTCCAGCTATTTGGCTGTCCCCCTGCCTGTCCCCAGCTGCTTCAGTGCAAAGCCACCAGCGCGGGGAGGACACAAATGTTCCTGGGGTCCCCAGGGCACCACCAGCCCCATCTCCTTCGTGCCTACGCGGATAAACTGAGGCACGAAGCGCAGGGATGGCTGCAGACGGATGCGCAGACAGAAGGCACGGGCGGGGGGGGGAAATCCCAAACCATCTCCTTCCCAAAGCAGCAGCACTCGCCGAGGGGATGACAGGCGGCACGGCAGGAGCCCACCCGCTCCGGCATCGGCACGCAGACCCCGCATCACAGGCGGCGCAACGCCAGGGAAAGCCCGCATCCGCGCGGGGGACACAAGGGGACACAAAGGCTCAGCGGCGGCACGGAGGGGAGCCTCTCCATCTCTCCTCCCCTTTCCTGCCGGGCTGGCAGGCTGTGAAAGCTCCGTCTCCATGGCTCGGCTGCCAGGGTGGCCGAGCATCTTGGGGAGGAAGCGGAGAAGCGGGGAGCGGGTCCCGCACCCCCAGGGGCAGGGAGCGCCGCGGAGCGCCCCGCGGCACGCACAAAGGTCGGGTTGTTCGGTGCCAGGCTGGGAGCCAAGCCCTGGGCGGGCAGCACGAGGCTGTCGGCTCCCACGGGCAGCCCTCAGGGCCCCCTCCAGCCCCGGGGGAAGGAGCAGACCCCGTGGGGAGCCCCCCAGCACCTCCAGCCTTGCAGCCAGCGGGGTGGGCTTCAATGCAACGGGAAGGGATCCGTCCCTCCTGCAGCATCGCCCACTTCCAACCGGGGCTGTCCCAGCCCTTGGCACTCCCCAGCGAGGCCAAGCACACGTCCACTCGCCACCAGTTCCCAGTCCAGGGCAGCTGCTTCAGCCTGGGGGTGCAAGCAGCCCCTGCAACACCTGCTGGGCACCCGGGGGTCACCACCACCCTGGCTGCTGCCACCTCTCGCTGCCTGGTAGAGCCACTGCTGGGCACTGCCCTGGTGCAGCAGGGAGCTCCCAGCTCTCCGAGGAGGCTCTGGCAGGCAGCCCTGGCGGCGAGGGCTGGCGCAGGGTGGAGCCGGCAGCCCCGGGGCCAGCCGAGCAGCCTCCGATTTACCTGCACAGACAGCACCGGGCGAGCCCAAGCAGCACCTGGCTGCGCTCCCCATGGTGTCTGCGGTCCCCCAGCTCCCATCCCCGCTCCCCACGGCACCCACATCGCTCCCGTCCCTGCTCCCAGCCTCTTTCTGCCCTCCCCAGCATCAGGGATAGGTCAGAGTGAAGACCCCCGTGGTTTTCCCACATCCCCAGGCCAGCACAGAACGGGATCCGTCCCCCCCCAGGACCTGTCCCCATCCCCAGAGGACGAGCCCCCAGCCAGGTCCCCGCGTGCCCAGAGCTGGCTGGTGGCACCACACAGGTTGCTCCGGACCCAAATCAAGACAAAGTCGAGCATTTAATTACGGCGGCAGGGAAGCAGCTCGGCAATCAGAGCAAATTGAATAAGGCTCCCCTGGGACTGCCAGGTCTGGTCGGAAAACGCTTAGATTAAGAGATATAGCAGGGCATTTCCTAGCGGGAGCCAGCACAACACGGGCGAGCGCTGGGCTCAGCCTGCCTCCGTGCCGGCTGAGCACCGAGGGCACAGCAGGTCCCCGTGGGGCAAACCCCGCTGCCTTCAACCCCAGAGCCCCCCGGGCCTCCTAATCCTCCTGCTCCAGGCTTTCCCAGGCTTAGGGAAACCTTTAAATCAGGCCTTGGCAGGCGCCGTGTGTTGCTCATTAGCTCTGGCAGGAGCACACCGGCCCCGAGCCGCGCCATCTGCTCCGCACCGAGACCCACCAAGGGGCAGGGGACGCGCAGCCCGCGGGGGGACCCAGCACCCAGCAGACCCCAGCCCAGGGCTCAGCAGGGCTCGGGGGAGCAGGGGATGGTGTTTTTCCCAGCACATCGCCTGGAGGGCAGCGGGAGCACCGAGTTCGCAGTGCCTCCGGGCTCCTCCTCCATCCCAAAGCCGCTGGGGATCCCAAAGGCTCCTCGCTGGACCTGCCTGGAGAAGGGCTGGGAGATGCCACGAGGACGTTTATGGATGGCAGACCGGGGGCAGTCACACACAAAGGGCCCCAAAACCCTGGGGTGGGCAGCGCAAGGAGCATGCATGAAGCGACCAAGGCGCAGGGCACCGCGTGGCCCCGTCCTCTCCAAGCGCACAGGAACGGCACGGGCAGGCTGAGAAAGTTCCAAAACCACCAGGAACAAAGCTGGGCCCGCACTGGGGATGGCACCAGGCTCCTTACACCCCTGTGTTCCCCTCGGGAAGGTCCAGCATGAAATATGGATGAGCAGAGGCTGCAGCCCCACAGCGCGGGGGATGCCCTCCTGCTAACAGGGGCTTGCTCAGAGGGAGGACGGCCGCCCTCGTGCCCCTGGGGGATTTTCTCTGCCCTTTTCCCCTCCAGCACAAGCAAAAATTCGGCTGCACCCATGCAGGTGGCACATGCCTTGGTCACCCAGGGGCTCCCCGAGGAGACAAAGGGGTCGCAGACCCAGAGCCCACCCTAAATAGCCCCGAGCACGGGGTGATGGGCACAACACCGCCCACGCTGCTCCTGGGCTCCTCCACCCCGTCACCCACACTCTGTATCAGGTCTGGGTCACGCACAAGAACCAGAACCCCACCTCCACTCTTTTCCCAGCCTTTTTTCCCCCAACACGAGCCCCTTCCTCCTTTCCCAGCACCGCTCACCTCCTGGAGCACAGCGGGGACGGAGGCGACCCCCTCGAGCTGTCCCCAAGCGATGCGCACCCAGGGCGAGCTCTGGCAGTTGGTGACGGATTTTTCACCCTCCAGCAGCAGGAACCTCACAACTTCTGGCCAAGGGCACGGCGAACGGCCCCACCACGTCCCACCCTGCCCACAGAACCCCTCAACCCCCCCTGTCCTGTGCCCGAGAGCCCCCGGGGGCCACTCTCACACCCAGGTCCTTCGGCTCGGGCACTCGCACGTGCGCCAGGTTGGGGAGGGAAGAGCTGAGAGCATTTGGGTAGCTTTGGCCCTGGTGTTTCTGATCGGGCAGCACCAGGGAAGGGGCTGAGAGCCTGTGGGGTCCTGATTGCTGTGGGTGGGGGCAGGAGGGCACTGATAAAGCCTTTCACCCCCCCATGAAGGCTGGGTTGGCACGGCACTGCCCCAGGACACATCAGCACCAGCTTGGGGAGGGGAGCAGGGCACCGAGGGCACCCCCCCCCAGCACCCACAGAGCCCTGGGCACGAAGAGCAGCCAGGCAGGACCCCCCCGGGGGGGGTTACACAGGTTATAGGGCCAGGCTCAGCTCTCCACGCGATCCAGCACACCCCGAGCCCGCCGGCTGTTTAACCCAGCAGCTGGGGACTGTTTTGACAGCCTCCAGCAGGAAAAACCCTCCTGGGACCACCGGGGCCAGCCCCCGCAGCAGGAACAGCACAACACTGGGGAGGGGGGGGCCGGGGCAGACCCCTCGATCAGCACGGGCTCGGTGGGGGTATCGCCTTCCCTCTCCGGGGCCGGGGCCGTGTTCCTGACAGCTTTGTTTGGAGCTTCACCTCCTGCAAACCGCCCTCATTCAGAGCCTCATCTCCTGCCCCTCAAATTTCGCTCCTGGTGCGGGGAAGGCACCAAGAGCCCCCAGTTCCTGGTACTTCATGGCATCAAGCAGTTCAATCCTGTAGGGTGCACGCACCAACAGCCCCCAGGAGACATCCCCACGCCGTGCGCGGCCCCGTTCCCCTCGCAGCACCGAGGTTTCCAGCCCCTCTCCAACATTTCCGCTGTAAAACCCAGCAGGCGCACGCCTGATTGAGGCCAGGCACGGAAAAACCCCTCTCGCCCACACACCTGGCCCCGGCGCTGCCCCCAAGCATGGGGCCCCCACACCTGAACCCCGCTCGGGGCAGGGATGGAAATGCGCACGGCCGCGGGATGCGGTTTTGGAGCTTGGATCCCGATCACCAGGGAGCCCCCCAGTCCCTGGGGATGGGAGAGACACCCCAAAAAGGATGGAAAAGGGATGTCCCGGTGTCACCCTGGGGGCCAGGCACATCCCCAGGCAGCGGGGTGGAGGGTCTGGCAACGTCCCCATGGTGTCCCAGAGCCATGTGGGATGGAAGGGACCCTACAGAGCGTTTGAGGGACACCTCCCACTAAACGCACACCCCTGGGACTACATCAAAGGGCTCCAAGCCACAGCAGCACCAGGACGGCAGCGAGCACCGGGGACAGGGCTGTGCCACCCATCGCAGTGCCACCACCCTCGGGTGACACTGCCGTGACACCGCTCAGGCTGATGCCACCTCCCCACCTGGACCCAAAACCAGCCCCGGGAGGAGCCAGCCCCCACGGCCCCGTGCCCTCCTGGTTCAAAAGGGGGCACAACCACCCCCCCTCCTTGGCACCGACCCCGATCCCACAGGCTTCATGTGAGCGGAAACCCCCCCAGCGAGCAGTGGAGCCCCAGGCAGGGCAGCAGGACGCTTTGCCCCCCCATGGTCACACCAAGCTGACCCCCCCAGGCATTCCACGATGGCTGCGTGATGCTGAGCACCCCAAAAACCCCGTCCTGCCTCCCGGGCACAGGATGGGAGCAGCTCCCCGGGCAGCACCCAGCCAGCACCCAACGCTGCCGGCACAGGGGCACGGAGCATCATCTCTCTCGGCAGGAGCGTTCCTGAGAGCAGCGGAGGACTGGAGGTTGCAGAGTTTAAATAAACTTGAAATCCGACTCAACTTCCTTCCCCAATTTCACAAGCTCAGCTTCCTGCGTCTCGGCAGCCGGCCGGGCGCGCTGGGGTGCCGCAGGCAGCTCCGGCACGGGGGGTGCCGCTTTCCCCCCGACCAACGCCGCGCTTGGGGGGCTGCAAAAGGCCCTTGGGGGGCTGCAAAGGGCCCTTGGGGGGGCGTTTCTGCAGCCAGCCCGGCTTCTCAGCCCCCCCCCCAGCCAAGGAGTCAAACAGCCCCGGGTTCCTGCTCACCACCAGCGCTCCCTGACACAGCAAAACCACGCGTGCAGCAGGGCCGGGCGCCAGCAGCTCCAGGGCCCCGCTCCCCCCGCAGCACCCCCGGCTGCCGGAGCCCACCAGGAGCCCGGTGCCGCACGGAGAGGGGGGGGCCCCGAGCCCGGCCAGCCCCGCTGAGCTCTGCGGGGAGCCGCAGCGAGCTGCTGTGCAGCAACCACGCTGTGAAGGTCACCTGCAGAAGGAAAGGGGTTGGGAGGTTGTTGGCTTCCCGGGGTTGCTGAGCGAGCACCCGAGGTTTTGGGGTCTCCCCGCTCAGCACCGCGGCGCGCAGCACCCGGCTCAGCCCCTCGCTTCCTTCCCCGGCCGCATCCGCCAGAGCCGGCGAGCTCCAACGGGCCCACGAAGCGACCCAGAGGGCTCGGGACTGGTGGCAGGGGGAAGGCAGACCCTAAAAATGGGGCAGGAGCCCACCGGAGCACGGTGTGGGTCCCTGCTGCAGGGACCCGCTGGGCGCGGGGCCGGGCGCACCCCCAGGGCTGCGTTTCTCGCTGCTGGCGGCGGCGCTGCTGCAGGCATCAGCCATTGCGCTCATGGCGCACCAGGAAGCCCAAAAAACACCCCCGTGCCCTAAATAACCCCCCCCCCGGCACCCAGCTCCACGCGGCCCCGGTGCCAACAGGGCCGCCGAGGCTCTCAGAGGGGAAGGAGGAAAATTTCTTTCATACGTGAAGGCCAAGGGTGACATCTCCACGGCCTCCTCCTGCCGGGGCAGGGCAAGCAGAAGAGCCAGGGCCCCCCCCTTTCTTGATCCTCCCAACCCTGGGGGCTCCATGAGACCCCAAAGATCGGACCTGGTGGCTGCAGCACCTCTCGGCATCAGTGGGACCATGCCCACCGCCCAGCAGCTCCCAGCACCTTCCTGCCAAGACCCCCACGTCCCCCCACATCCCCCCTCGCTCCCACCAACAGCGGGGATGCAGAGACCCAAAAAAAAGGGCACGGCTGGCAACACAAAGGGACAAAATTGGGGCTTTTGTTCCCATCCTGCCGCACCCCAAAGGCGTTCGACCTCCTCTGCAACCCTTCCCGGAGCTGCCCTGTCCCCAGACAGCCGGGGGAGCTGGGACCTGCTCCACACAGAGGGTGGGGGTCCGGGAGGACCCCGCATCCCGGCTGCTCCCCCCCGCAAGGTGTCACACAAAGAAACCCGCAGGGCGGGAGGGGACCCGTGCTTGTGCTTGGGCACAAAAGCAGCAGGGAGAGGAGAGGCTCGGCCCTCCTGTGCCAGGAGCCACGCAGCCCCCCCCCCTCCAAGCACTGCGACCTCCCTGCTTTGTCTCGCAGCCTCCTCGCCCCCACCCTCCTTTGTCCTGCCCGTTCACCTCCCCACAGCATCCCCCCACCACCCCGCTGCCCACCGGTGGCACCCGGGGGGGACACAGGCACCCTTCCCCGAGCTGGGGGGGTGGGAAAGGGATGGGTGCCTTCCCACCCCACCCCGATCCTCGCCATGGATGCCCCAGCCCCACCACGATGATGCCGTGGAGGGGAGGATGCGCGTTTCCATCACCTCCTGCTCGTGGTCCCCTCCCCGTGCACCCGCCAGCAGCGCGGGCAGGGGCTGAAGGGTTCGGCCCTGCAGCACCATCCCTGACAGCACCCGCTCATCTCCTGGGGAAAAAAGGGACCGGCCCTGAGCCGGGGCCTTTGTTCCAAGGCTCCATCCCAAGAGAAACGCAGGATGGAGGACGGGAAGAGTGCGGCCAGCAGGAAATCTCCACCCGCAGCCACCGGCATCGCTCGGCTCCCGGGTCACTGCCCTGGCACGGCCACCCCTGACCTGCCCTGCACAGGCACCGGGGGAGCACCCACACGGGAGGGATGCTGTCCCCTCCCTGCTGCTCCCCCAGCCTGCCGGACCCCAGCCTGGCCCCAATTCCCAGCCTGTGGGGTGGAACAAGGCAGAAAACCCCGAGCGGGCAGCGCCGGGAGGTGCCTGGGTGCACCCACACGCAGGCGGCGGCGGCAGGCGCAGCCCCACACCCCCCCCCATTTCCCCCTCCATCCCTGACGCTGCACCCAGCATCTTTTGTGCTCTGCCCAGGGCACTGCCTCTGCACCTCCCTTCGAGCTCTAACCCACCCCCTTTGCATTCTGCCATCCGCACCCCATCCACCTCGAGCCTTCGCGGGCACGGGGCCGCGGCACCCCTCGGGTCACCCCCTGGGTCACCCCCTGGCCCTTCCCGCAGCCCCGCGGTGGGCTCCGAGGCAGGAGCAGTGGGATGGGGAGGGTCTGAGCCTTCCCTCGCCCCTCTCCGGCAGCCTGCGGGGAGCTCGGTGCACCCAGGGCCTGACCCAGGGCAGTGCGGAAGCCGCGGGCTGAGCCGGGGCAGGCACGGGGTGAGCGGGAGGAAACCGAGCACCCAGCACCCACGCGGGGTGGCAGCTCCGACCGGGACCTGCTTCACTCGTGGGTTTCCACCGGGGTCTTAACCCCCTTCTGCTGGGTTTGGGGATGCGGGGGCTCCTTCCTGGCAGGGAGAGGAGCGAAGAAAACGCCGCGGGTCGCAGGACCCCAGCGGCTGCGCTCAGAATGCACCCAGCCGGGTACGGCGCTAACAAAGAGCCCCCGCTCGGCTCCCAGCTCCATCCATCCCCTGCGGATCCGCAGCAGAGGTCGGGGATCTGCAACCCAGCCCCGGGCCCCATCCCTATCCCCTCCCCAAGCCCCCCCCCCCCAAAAGCCAGGCGTGAATTCGGTGCCTGGCAGCTCCTTTATGGAGGTGCAAGACCCGTGAGGGGCATTGTTCCCAGCTTGGAGACAGCACAAAGGACACGGAGATGCTGCATCGCCCCCCCAGCACATCACAGGGACCCCCCCCCCCGTGTCCCCTGGACACCACCGGGGGTCAAAGCCAACCCCAAACCTGCCAAGAGCCCTTTGGGGGGGTGGGCAGCGAGGTGCAAGGGAAGGGTCTGGGGTCCCCCCTGCACTGCGGGGCCGGGCAGCAGAGCAGTGATGGAGCTGATGGGGGGGGAGCAACCCCAAAAAAGATGGGGGGGGGGCTGGGAGGGCTCTGCACTGATCGTGGGATCCCCGTGCTGCCCTGGAGAGGGGGGTAGAACAGGGTGGGGGGGAAGCCCAAGGTGGGAACAGAGCCCCCGGGGGCGCACCGAGCTCCCCTTGTGGGCGCACCGGGTGCGCCCCAGATGCGCACGGAACCCCCCCGGGGATGCACCGAGCCCCCCATGGGGGTGCACCGAGCCCCATGGGGGTGCACCGGACCCCTCCCAGGATTGCACCGAACCCCCCCTCCCCCGTCCCGGGACCACCGGGACCCCCGGGACCACCACCACCCCCCCCCCCCGGAGGCGCTCACCTCACGGCCACCTTGACGCAGCTGTCCGGGGCCGCCATGCCCCCCCCGCCCGGGCACCGCGGCCGCCGCTGCCCGAGAGCATCCGCGGGGGGAGGAGGAGGAGGAGGAGGAGGAAGAAGAAGAGGAGGAGGAGGAGGAGGAGGAGGAGGAGGAGGAAGAGGCAGGGGGAGGAGGAAGGCGGCGGCGGCGCCCCAGGTGCCGGGGGCGGTCCGGGCGCTGCCGCCGGGGTCGGTGCCGCCGGGGGGGCTCCGCAGCCAGCGGGGCCGGGAGGGGCGGGGGCTGCGAGATTTGGGGGGGGGGATTGGAAGGGGGCGGGGCTTCGAGGGGCGTGTCTGGGCGTGGTCACAAGGGGCGGGGCTTCGGGGGCACGCCCACGGCCAGGCGCGCACACGCGCACGCTCGGGCACGCGCAGCCCCCCCCCCGTTTACACGCGCACCCCCCCACAGCACCCCCAGTCTGTCCCTGCTGCCCTCTGCCGGGCCGGCGGCCCCGTTCCTGGGTGTACTGGGTGTACTGGGCTGTACTGGGCTGTACTGGGCTGCAGTGGGGGTACTGGGAGGACTGGGTGTAACTGGGATGTGTGGGGCTGCATCGGGTGTACGGGGCCATACAGGGCTGCAGTGGGTGTACTGGGAGGACTGGGTGTAACTGGGGTGCAGTGGATGTACTGGGAGTACTGGGTGTACCGGGCCATACTGGGCTGCAGTGGGGGTACTGGGAGTACTGGGTGTAACTGGGATGCAGTGGGCGTACTGGGTGTAATCAGGACATATAGGACTGTACGGGGTCATACAGGGCTGCACTGGGTGTACTGAGCCATATAGGGCTGCACCAGGTGTACTGGGCCATAAAGGGCTGCGCTGGGTGTACTGGGCTGCACCAGGCCCTGCAGGGCTGCACTGAGTGTACCAGGTGTATCAGGCTGTACTGGGCTGTACTGGGCTGTACTGGGTGTACTGGGCCATATAGGGCTGCTCCAGGCCATGCCGGGCTGCACCAAGCTGTGCAGGGCTGCATCGAGTGTACCAGGCCATACAGGGCTGCACTGGGTGTACTGGGCCATATAGGACTGCATGGGGTCATACGGGGCTCCACTGGGTTTACTGGGCCATACAGGGCTGTACTGGGCCATACAGGGCTGCACCAGGCAGTACCAAGCGGGTGCCAGGGCCGTGTGGGGCCAGCTGCCACCCCAGCCGTGGTGTCACCCCGCTGAGGGGGCAGCAGGGTGCTGGGTGCCCCCACCAAAGCCCCCCGGGGCTGGAGGGCTGGTGACACCATGTGCTGCCCTACAGAGCCCACCCCATGCTCCATCCCAAGGGAGAACCCCCCCAAATGCCACTCTGGGGCAGAGCAGCCCCCCTGCAGCCCCAAACCCCAGCAGAGGGTGCGGAGGCATTGCCCCATCGCTGCTGTAGGACCCCCTCACCGTGTCACCCTTCATGTTTGGGGGCTCCAGTGAGCTCCCCCCCACCCCTCCACCCTCAGAAGGGGGCACACGCAGCCCTGCACCCCCCGTGGGACGCACAAACCATCACTGCCCACCCCCAAAACCCTCTTCAGGAGAGGGCAGAGGTGTTTAGGGTCACCTAAGGGGCTGCGTGCCCTGCCCTAGGGCAGGAGCAGGGGATTCCCAGGGCTGCCCCTTCCCGATCCCACAGCCCCTGGGGGAAGGGGGCTGCTCCAGCACGTCCCCTGTGCCAGAAGGGCTCCCCAGAGCTCGGGCTGCAGATGGAGCTCAGCAACAGCCGTTTCCCTTTTATTAAGTTAACAAAATGCCCTGCTGGAGCGCAGACAAGCCCTATTGATTCAATACCTCTCCTGGGACCTATCGGTTTGCTGCATTTTAATATATATTAGGCAAGGAAAAGCCCTGAATCACCCACTTTGGAGGGGCTGGAGACCCTCTGAAGCAAGAACCCTACAGATGCCCGAGGGAGACGGGGCTGCCCCAGTGCCTGGCACCCAAATTCCTCCTGGGGCACCAGAAGTCTGTAAAACCAAGCCCCGGGGCAGACCCCTTCCTGGAGAGAAATAAATCCGGCTGCTGCCCCAATTTGCAGTCAGCAGCCCTGAGCTGTGCAGTGGGGCTGGCAGAGGAAGGAGGGGACGAGGAACGCAGGGACTCACACAGCAGGGACACTTTAATGACCCATCCAGCTCTTCCCAGACCCTTCTGGCACAGCATTATCCTGTCCCGTCACCAGCATCCCAAAGCCACAGCCCCAAAAAGGTGGGGAGGTGCCTGTCATTGCTCTGGTAGCCCCCACAGGGTCCTGAAAGGGGCTGTGCCCAGGGGGCCGCAGTGGCAGGCGGCTCACGGGTGAGCAGCAGGGTTGGATTTTTGGGAGGCGGCTGCACGGAGCCCCGGGGAGCCGGCTGGTGACGCAGCCGAGGTGTCCCAGGGGACAGAACCGGCATCCCGCGGTGCTTCTCTTCCCTTCAGCAGCTCCACAGCCGCCTCCTCCACTTCATCCATCTCCAGCTGGCTGCTGGCTGCCATCTCGGCCCTGGTCATCGCCACGAAGGACGGGTCCTGGGCCAGAGCCGCAAGGCCCCCGGAGATCAGAGCCTGCAGCAGAGGACGGGGTCACACTCGCTGCCTTTGTCCTGCTCCGATCCCCCCCCCGTGCCACGAGCAGCCCCCCGCCAGCCCCTGCCTTACCTCCTGGATGAGGAAGGTGATGGCCGGGGTGGAAGAAGTGCTGGGGACGCCGCTGTCGTCCCGCTGCTGTTCTGAGGACGGCTGGGTGAGAGGAGCAGAGAGCCGCAGCTCAGCCTCGGGCAGTGCCCACAGAAAACCTCTCCCACGTAAATGTGAGGGCTGCAGGGACCGTCCCCAGCATGTGCACGCAATCCCATCCCTCTGCAGCCCCCGAGCTTCACCTCCTCTGCCCCACACCGTCCCCGTTACCTCCTGGGGCAGACGGTGCTGCCCTGACGCTGGGAGATGCCCAGAGGCGGCTCCTCGCCTCCTGCTCGGCCTCTGCTGCAGCCTCTCCGAAGGGAAAGGGAGGTCACAGCCTAGGAGAAGGACAGGAGGGGACATCGGGGGGGCACAAGGGCAAGACCACAACAGCCACCCAGAGGGGACCAGCTGGGAAAGGGTTATCTAAACTCGGGGAACCGTGTGGAGGGGTTTTGGACTGCTGAAAGTCCCAGCTCCTCCTCCTGCCTGCCAAAACCACCCCCCCCCAGCAGGCTCAGGACCCCAGGACAAGGAAGATGCCGACACTCACCCTGTGCTGGAGGCCTGGGTGCCACCGGTGTCGTCTTCCTCAGCACCTCGTCCTCGTACTGCAGCCTGGCAGGGGCAGGCAGACAGGGCAGCTGAGCAGGGAGCCCCGCTCTGCACCCAGCTCCAGCCACGGCCGCAGCCCTCCCCACCTTCTCCACCCCCGGGGGACACAGCTGGGATGGATGAACAGGGTGGAGACCCCAAAAAGGAGAAGTATGTTCTCCTACACGGGTAACCCTCATCCCTTGTACCCATGTTGGGCACTGGGGGCCTCTACCTGGGCCTTGGCACTCAGAGATTGTGATGCTAACAGCGGTGAGATGAAGGAATGAGGAGAAGGACAAGCTCAGGGACACATGCACATTGTGTATGGGGCCTCACATCAGTCCTGGAGCTACCCTGCGTGTCCTGGGGACACCTCTGGACATGCAGACACCCCTACCTCACACCCCAAGGGCTAAATTTCTGCACGGAGCTCCTGCACCTATGGGGCTGCTTCTGCCTTGGCATCCAGCCCCTGGTTCCTCCCCGCAGTCCTCAGGGAGCTCCCTGCTACAACCCTGCCCCTTCTCCAGATCTTTCCTAGCCCCACGAGGATCCCCTGGGCACGACCAACACACAGCATTGCCACCAGCACAGCCTCGCTGGGAGCTGCAGGGCTGCAGGGCACGGCCCCCAGCTCTTCCCCCAACCTTGCCATGCCCACACGAGGCTCACCAGCCCTTACCCCTCCGGCCAGTTGCTGTTGTTGGTGTTGGTGTTGCCTTCCTGGGGGAATTCGTCGAGGAAGACAGGGGAATCGAGGTCTTCGCTGCCCACCTCTGCGAACTGCAGGGGTCTCTGGCTGGTGACGTGGGGCTGCAGGGGGCTGCTCGGCTCCAGGAAGCTGTCGACCTGGCCAAACAAGCCGCCTGTCCTCTGCAACCAACGGGGAGGGCGTCAGGGGAGGCCTGGAGCTCTGGGAGGCTTTGGGGCCATTCCCACAGAAGGAAACATGTTTGGGGGCCCGTGGGGCAGCAGGGAGAGAAGTGGATCTGTCCCCGTTGTGGTGGCACCCAGCTGTCCTGCCTTAGCCTGGCAGGAGGGGTGGATGGGGCCCTCCTAATCTGGGTGCCAACGTTCACCACATCCCTGCCAGGCATGTGAGCATGGTCTGTAAAAATAGAGGGGGAAACTGAGGCGAGAAACACAGAATCATAAAATAACCCGAGTTGGAAGGGACCCATAAGGATCATTGAGTCCAACTCCTGGCACCGCACAGGTCTACCCAAAAATTCAGACCATGCACGTGCTGCTCAGGGCGACTGGGCCAGGATATCCCGATGCTCAGGGAGAAGGAAGACAGAAGCACTGATATAATCGTGGTGGCCCACACTGCCTGTCATGGTTAGGATTATCTCTGAGGCCTGCTGGTCGCCACGCTGAGCCCCCACCAAACAGTGGGGTGCCCCGCAGGCTGTGCTCACCCTGTATATCCCTTCCTCCATGGCAGCCTCCACCATCGCTCTTTCCAGCTCCTCCTCAGCCATCAGGTCCCCAGAGATGGCTCGATGGATTTCCGGAGCTGCTTCTTCTTCAATGCTCCTCAGCCCGGCCTGGTGGGAACAAGAAAGCATGGCTGGAGCTGGCCTGGCCCCACAACCCCTCTCACATGGGGCTTTGGAGAAGGAACGGTGATGGGGCTCACTCAGGAGGTCTCCAGGCCTTGGCAAAGGCCGTGGTCACTCTGCTGCTGGCCCTGTGCTTGGTGAAACAGCTTTGGGCTGATGCTGCCCCACAAAGGGGTTTGCTAAGGGCAGCCCGTTAATGGGTCAGGCCGGTGGTGCCCAAAGGGGAGACAGAATTTTGTCCCTCACCCACAGGTATCTGAGCTGGGGCCTGGCTCATTCCCTCACCCAGCACTCTCGGGGCTTGTTTTATTTCCACCACAAAGGGATTTCCCCCCTGTAAGAAGGTCAGGAGAGGCTGGGGACATCCCTGCTGCTCTGACCGGGCACAAAGATGCCTCTGCTAGATCCACTAACCTGGATCTCTACAGGGTTCTTCTTGGGACGGTACCCGTAATACTCCTCCTGGCGCTTCATGAACTTCCTGAAGTGCTCCTGGATGAGGAACGTGGCGTAGAATTTGCCCACTGTCACCTCATCATCTGGAAAGGAGGAGAGCAACCTGATGGCACTGCCCCGAATTGCCATAGCTGAGCCCCAGGGATTGTTTGGCCCCCCGGGAGGCACCACGGGGTGGGATACCTCCGATCGGTGGGATGACCTGGTCCAGGAGTTTCATACTGGTTCGCTTCCAGATTTTTTTGATAATAGCTCTGAGCTCCTCGTTGGCCTGCTCGAAGTTCCCTGTGAGAAAAGCGAACGGGACGGGTTGGTTGGTTCCCAAGGGAAAGCGGACATGGGGGAAGAAGGCAAAGCGTGTGGAAACCTGGCCAGGCTCTTCCAGGGTGTGACAGCACCCATCAAACGGCAGCTTTGTAGGAATAAGGCTTTGATTTTAGCAAAAAGGCCTTAACTACAGGGTGAGTCACAGCTAGGAAACGGGTGGAACACGAGTGCTGTGGTCTCTGCTGTGATGATCAGCAGCAGGCTCCAACCCCCCCCCTTCCGTGCTCTCCCAGGCTTTACCGCTCCTGCTCATTTGCACGCCCAGCCCGTCCTCATGCCTGCTCTCAGATCTCCTCTGATCCTCCCAGTGCTTCCTGCACGGTGCTGGAGGCCGTGTCCCCCACCCCGGCTGAAGGGGAGGCACCGCGCCGTGCTGCTGGGGGCTGCTGCCTGACCCACAGGCACGGAAACAAGCTGGTGTGGTTTCTCACCAAGGCAGGGCTTTGCAAACCGCCCTGCTGGCGAGGAAGAGGGTGAAAGCAACTCCACCCCGGCACAGCTGAATTCAAAGGGCAGGCAGCCTCTTCCATCCCAGTCTGAGGTTATTTGTACCCAGAGAGATGGAAAACTGGAACAACCAGCGCTGTGTCAGGCACACAGGGAGATCAGGCTACCCTCAACGGTGTAGGAAGGGTGGCTGTGCACCGAGACAGGGCTTGGAACTGGGTCAGAACAGCTCCTGAGCTGTTCAGAGGGAAGTCACACAAGTGGGGTGCCAGTGGTTCGCTCTTCGGGGTCACAACACACAGCCCTGCAACTCATAATGCCCTCCAGGCTTTGCCCGAGCAGCCCCATGAGCGTGCACAAGGAGAGAGCCCCCCCGCTGTGCCGTGGAAGCAGACCCGAGCACCCCGTACCTTCTGTCTTGATCTTGAGGGCTGTCCTCACCAGCGCAAAGAGGGTTGCATTGAAGGTGACGGTGCCGTCGCTGTTCAGGGGCATGTTCATGCACACCAGACGCTGCGGAGCAAACCGATAACCGTGTCCCCACGAGGCAGAGCAGGCTGGCTGCCCTCCCCAGCAGGAGAAACACGGCGCTGCTCTCAGGGTGCATTCCTGCTGCTTTGCCTTCCGTCCTCCACAAAGCGCACCAGGATGCCAGGAAGGGCCTGGGGATCAACCCCCTAACAAGTTTGCTCGAGACCCCTGAGGGTTTATACCCGTGGAGGTATAACCCTGAGCTCCTGCCCACGTGGTTTTCCTGGGAGCCTCGTACAGACCCTGGTTTTGTGCAGAGAGCCAAGCGTGGAAAAGCGTGCTCAGAACTGCAGTCTCCAGCTCCCTCAGTGCTATCAGCCCTCGGAGACAAACCTCGACAGCCCAGAAGATGTGGTCGTGTACCCAGCCCCAGTGCTGCCCCCTTGCCCCAGGTGCAGATGTGGAGCACCCAGCACAGCTTGGAAACCTCTGTGCAGGAGGGCAGCCCACGGGTGTCATCCCCTGGGTGTGGAGGTGAGCACAGGCAAGTCCTTATCTTTGGGACCCTGAAATGCATCAGCTCCGTGCAGGTTACAGCACCTCTCCTTGCCTCTGAAAGCCTCCTCTCCATTAAAACCAGAGGTCAGAGCATGAGCATAAAGCATGAAAGTATAAAGCTGGCTGAATTCGTGTCCTCAGCCTCTCCGGAGAGGATGCAGGGATGGCCTGGGGAAGGTGCCCCGTGCCCACGCACCCACCTCTCCTTGGCTCTTACCTTACAAGCTACACGGTGCGGGCAGAACTTCCCAAAGCCCAGGGGAGGCTGGATACGTCTCAGCAGAGTCACCACGTCCAGGTGTTTGATCCTGCCCCTGCAGAGGCAACGAGCTGCATCAGCAGCGTGGTGGCAGACAAGGGGGGGCAGTGGTTTGGGGAGGGGCTGGGTGGGTTTGTCTTTGTGGTCTGCGTGGTGGGCAAATCCTTTTACTTCCCTGCGCTCCTCCTGGGGAAAACAACTGTTCCCCGAGGCAAGGTGGCAGATAAAGGAGGCATGGGAAGAGTTGGCAGCACCACCAGGGCTGGATAAGGAGGGAAACGGGAGTCTTGTGTCCCCAAAGCTCCTGATGGCTCGTGCCAACACTGGGACATGCTGGCGAACCCACACCCACCTTTGAGAAGCCAGGATCCAAATGCCAGACAGTGCTGAGGCTCGCATGGCCCTGCTGGCCCCAGGTTGCAGCAGAGGGGGCAGCCCACCCCGGCCCCCCAACACGGGTCCCCACGGAGCGTCCCCTCCACGTCCCTCACCCCCTGCCACGCACACGCGGTCACTCACTTGGCCTCGGGGTCGTACTCAGCCCAGATCCTCTTGAACTCATCCAGGTGGTGGGGGCCAAGGATGGACCAGTCCCGTGTGAGGTAGTCAAAGTTGTCCATGATGACGGCCACAAAGAGGTTAATGATCTGGGGGCAGAGGGGACCGTGACCCCCCACCCCATGCAGAGCAGGGCAGGGCAGCCCACGGGCTCCATCCAGGGGGCAAAGCGCAGGCAGACACACATCAGGTCAGGGACAGGAAGGTGCCAGGGCTCCCTGGAGCCAGGGGATGCTGTTGGTGACCCCACACAGAGGCAGGACCCCCACCCCATGGGGTTACACGGCAGGATGTGGCTGGCACACGCAGCCCTTCCCTCTCAGGAGCCAGCACCGGTGCATGGCTGGGCAGCAGCACACGGGGGATACGGGGAGGAACTAAAGGGGATGCACGGCCCCACGTACCAGGAAGGCACAGAGCATGTAGAAGCTGATGAAATAGAAGTAGGCGAAGCCCGTGCCGCAGGTGTACTCCTCGCCCTCGGCAAAGTCGGACTCGGGGTCGCACAGCTTCCCGTAGCTGCAGTCCAGCAGGATCTCCTGCCAGGCCTCCCCTGTCGCACACCTGGGGAGAGGGGGATGCCCGCTGAACCCGGCTCCTCCTGCAGGGCTGCTGGACCTGCAGGGACCAGCCCCATACAGCAGGGAGCAGGGAAAGGAGAAAGCAGGGTCCTGGGCTCGCTGCGCTGCTGCAGGGAGGGCGTGGGAGCCTGCTATTGCGAGCTCCAAAGCGAAGCATTTGGGGTCAAGGAAAGCCTTGGGCTGAACTCTCCCTTCCCCTTGCTTTTCCTGAAAATTCACTAATTAAAATCCAGTCTGGGAAGGAAACATGCAGAACAGAAACGCCACGGTGCCCCCAGACTTTTTTTCTGTAGGGCAAAAAAAATCAACCAGCTGCAGAAATGCTGGCGTCCCTTAGTCCAAGCCGGGTGGCTCCCGTGCCAGCTCGGAGCCCAGCTCCATTCTGGAGCTGCTTGCTCCCTGAGACAGTACCGACCTGAAGAGCAGCAGCACAGCCTGTGGGAAGGTTTGGAAGTTGTTGTTTCGGTTGATCTGGGTCCCGTCCACCATGGCGATCTTCCCAAACATCTGTAAATCAGACTGTCAGCCCCCAGCACCCTGTCTCACGCACCCCCGCCCTCCAGAGCACCCCAGCCCAGGATTTCCTCTTCATCTTGGTTACTTGGCTTTGATTTTCCCCAAAAGAGAGCGTGAGACCAGGGGGGACGTGGCTGTTCTGGGGCTTGTGAGCAGCTTGGACATCCCTGCCTATGCCAAAAGCCCCCTGTTGATGCTGTGCTGTACCCGAGACAAGGAGATCTCACGACCCAGGCACAAGCTCTGGTGACAGCGTGTCTGCGTCATGCTGTTGACTCAGAAAGTGGTATTTGGTGTGTGCCTGGGTTGCCTTAGCTGCAGCCTGGGGATGGGAGGAGGTGCTCGGGCTGCGTTAACTCTGGGCATCCTCGGAGACCAGGGAAAAGCAGTCCCACCGTGCTCAAAGCCCCCGGCACTGCCGTGCGGAGGATCCAGCCCCCCCCCCGCCCCATCTCCCCCGCTGCACCCAGGCTCAGGTCCCTGTTCAAGACCAAATCCGCCCCCTGTGCCTCTCACCTGCATCCCGATCACAGCATAGATGAAGAACAGCATCACAATCAGGAGGGCAACATAGGGCAGAGCCTGCGGCAAAAGGATCACGGCTTGGGTAAGAGGCAGCCCAGCACCAGGGGACGCCCAGGGACAGCGGGTCGGGGCTGGAGTTATTGGGGGACAGCACCATGGGGACGGGACAGCTTGCTGCTCAGAGCTTGCTGCCAGCCCTGGGTTCGTGCTGGTGTGCTCCTCACAAACCTGGAAGGATTTGATGAAGGTCCACAGGAGGGTCCGGACGCCTTCTCCCCGGCTCAGCAGCTTCACCAGCCGCATCACGCGGAACAGGCGGAAGAAAGTGATGGAGACGCGGGAGTTGTCATCGGGGTCCTGCAGACAGAGGGGAGCAGCAGTCACAGACCCTACAGGAGTCCCGTTAGGTAGGGATGGGACACAGCGGGGGGAGAGGCATGCTGTAGCACAGGCTGGGGGAGCCATGCCGTTCACCACATGCCCCAAGAAGTGGGTGATGCCTGGAGGTGTTCATGAGGCATTTGGGTAATGCCCTCAATCCCATGCTTTAATTTTTGGTTAGTCCTGAAGTGGTCAAGCAGTGGGATGTGATGAGCTTTGAAGGTTCCTTCCAACTATCCCATCCCATCCCATCCCATCCCATCCCATCCCATCCCATCCCATCCCATCCCACCCAAGGCTCACTCTGCTCTCTCACCCTGCACACCCTATACGTTACGCTGCCACCTTGGGGTCTACTGGGGGCTGTGGGAGATGCTGAGGGTCAGATAACTGCTGGAGAGGTTGTTTTGGCACAGCACAGCCCCAGCCTCGCTCACCAATTCCCTCCATCCCGTCACACCTCTTCTACCCCTCCTGCTTCCCCTCAGTTTCCCAGGGCTTTCCTGCTTACCCCCCTCATTCCCATCACCCAACCCACCTCCTCCCAGAGGTATCAGGGCAATAAAACCCACCCTCAGACACCCCCGGGCCCTCCAGCAGATCCAATTTCCCCGTTATGGCATTTCTGAGCCCCCAGGGCTGCACTGGAAGCCACCACCTCTTCTTCCCACCCCTCCTTTTCTTGCTTTTCTCCTTCCTAGCACTCAGCAAGCACAGTGGCCAGGGAAGTGGCCACATCCCCACCCAGCAGCACCAGGACAGTGCCCAGGGAAAGCCACCCTGGCCATGCAGCTCCCAGCACCGTGGCCATGGGACCCCCAGGAAGATGCCCTGGGGGCACGGAGATGCACCGGGTGCTGCATGTGGGACCTGCCACCAACCTCTCCCCATCTCTGGAGCCTGGCCCTTGGGCTCCTGGAGGTGAGATGTGCACAGCAGAGGGAAGCAGCAGGGCTCGGGGCGTCCTAATGCATGCAGGACACGCGCAAACGCTGGCCGCAGGCAGGCTGGTAGGGCCCCAGGCAGCAAAGGGGAAAGGGGTCGGGTCCACTGCAAGCACGTGCAGCTGGTATTTACGATGTTCTCACAGCCCCCGCCGAGGCAGTACAATCCACCGCTGGAGGCAAGAACGGTCTGCCAAGAGAATAAAAAGAGTCAGCAGGAGGGAGGGAGAAAGGAGAGACGGGGAGGGTTGCAGAAGGTGGCGGCACAGGCAGCAGGAAGATGGAAATTGGGGACAAGAGGGGAAGGACGCAGGCGGAGGCACCATCAGTGGGGCTTGTTGGATGAGGAGATGGCTTTTGGGGGGCAGTGGCAGCAGACAGATGGCTGGGAGAGCATCGTGAGCACGGGGGCACAGTGCCCACCTCCACGCTTCACCCGCTGCAGCAAACACACCTGGGGCGAGGGCAGAGGGACAGGAAACCTGGGCAAACGCTCAGCACTGCCTGGTTCAGCTGCCTCCCATAAATCACCCCCACCCCGGGCAGGCACAGGGCCACGGCAGGAGGCAAACCCCTGCCCAGCACCATTCAGTTGCCCTCCAAGAAGGGGAAAAGCAGAGCTGGTGCCGGCGCACACCCACACGCCCCGGGCACGCTCATTTGCACACAGAGGAGCTCCCGGTCACGCTCATGTGTGCACTCACACAAAGCCTTGAAGCTCCTCAAAGCTGCCAGGCTCCAGCACCCAGCCCTCGGTGGGGGCCCCAGCTCCCTCCCGGAGCCTCGGTGCCCTTGCAGTGATTTTGGGGGATTTTCAGGGCTGGCAACCTTGCAGCGGTGCTGAGCGCCCAGGGCAGCACGGACACTGCTGACCCCAGAGCTTGGGGTGGCACCACCAGAGGGTCTCCCACTTCCGTTGCCCTCTTCCTGCAGCCAGAACTTTCCCAGACCCGATGAGAACTCGGGGACTGAACAACCTTGAGGATTTGGGGTTTGGTGAGGGGCAGAGGGCTCCTCACGGCACAGCCTTCCCCACATCCCCATCCCTGACAGAGACACGAGGGAGGAGAACAGAGGCAGAAGGGAGAGAGAGGAAGGAAAGGCAGACTTTGCAAACCAGGCGCATGCCTCGGTGCCCTCAGGAATGGCTCAGCTGTCGAGGGGCAACCTCCCAAAAAAGCTGCAGCCCCCAAGGTGTGCCTGCACCTGCACGGTGACCCGTGGGGTGCAGCGACTGCAAGCAGCTCCTGGGGACCAGGAAGGACAGAGACACCTTGCCCTGACCCTTCAGGTCCCAGGATGGGGTCTTGGGAGGCTTGGTGGCAGCTGGAAGCTGCTGGGACTGGCAGGAAATTTGGGAATCATCAAGGCTGAGAAGCCCAGAGGCTCAGAGGATGGCAGTATCAAGGTGTGGGGCATGCAGGGAGGAATGTTTTGGGAAAAAGATGGGTGGATTCTCTCATCCAAGGACCCCTGAGCCTCTCCTCCTCTGCATGGGGACGGCTGCAGGACTCTCCTGGGGGTGGTTGTGGCAGCAGCTCTGCCAGATAAAGCCCTGCTCCCGAGGGGAGACGTGCAAAGCCACCAGAGAGGGTTAACCTCATCCACCCGACCCTACAGCTGCTTCTCCAGTTACCGTCGGGTCTGCCAAACGCAGCGCATGACCTCCCGGCGCACAGGGGCATTTTCAGAGCTGGTTGTGGTCTGGGGAGGTCCCAGTGCTGTGGCACGGTGGCTTCCAGGCACCACTCTGAAAATGCTCCCAGTAGAGCATTTATCAGCATCCAGCCAGTGGCTGCAGCCCCCCAGTGTGTATGGCACGGAGCACAGACCACATGGGCCTGTTTTCCATGGCATCCCACAGCCTACAGGCTCTTGGGAAGGGAGGGGACAACGTGACAAGTTGCTAGGCTGGGGACGGTCCCCTGTGTTTATAGAGAGGCCACCAAAGCCCCACAGAGCTGGGCACCACTCCAGTATCCCCAGTTCACCCTGGGGCAGGCACCAGCAGCCCCAGGCGGGGCGTGGGGACACCCTCGTGCCTGAGCAGCCCGGCACTTACATCGATCTCACTGAGGATGACATCGATGATGCTGCCGATCACGATGAGGAAGTCAAAGACGTTCCAGGGGTCCCCGAAGTAGCCCTGTGTGGGGAGAGCCAGAGGAATGATTATCCAAGAACAAAGCCAAGGAGGAGATGGATGCTGGAGCCCAGGGGAAGGAGAGCCCGATGAGGGAATTAATCAGCCCTCTTCTGATCTCCAGGCTGCACCCTGCCCTCACCTTGGCTTTGAAGGCCATGAGCTTGAGGATCATCTCCAGGGTGAAGAGGACAGTGAAGGCCACGTTGAGGATGTCTGAGATGTGGTTCATTTCCTCAGACTGGTTGTAATGCTGAGAGAAGGCAGGAGGAGCCGTGTCAGCCCAGCTGCAGGGAGACCAGCCTCCCCCAGACCCGTGGCTGGGAAAACTTCCAGCAAAACCGAAAAATCCCCCCTGCTGCAGCCCCTCCTCTGGGCACCCAACATCCAATCTCTCCCCCTTTCTCCCCAGGGCTGCAGAGCACACACCAGCAGCTCTGAGGCAGTAGGGCTGAGCCCAGCCTGCCCGGTGCCACGGGCACGGGGGTCTCAGGGGGGCACCACCACCCTGAGGTCAGCACTCCCCCCCTTTACCTGCATGCCCAGGCAGATGGTGTTGAGCAGGATCAGGAAGAACATGAGGTACTCGAAGTAGGAGGAGGTGACCACGTACCAGATCTGGTACTGGTAGGGGTTCTTGGGGATGTAGCGCCGCAGCGGGCGAGCCTTCAGCGCGTACTGCACACACTGGCGCTGGAGAGAGCAGGAGAGGTGTGAAACCAGGGAGATACACAGGGCAGGGACCGGGGCACGAGCACGGGGCCAGCACCACCAGTGACAGTGCACAGCCCCACCAGCACCAGCTGGATCCCCCCTTCTTCCTCAGCCCCGTGTGCCATGGACCAGGGATGGCAATGACCAACTACCTGCTGTGCTCTCCCCACCCAGAACCACGTTTCCAAGGCCACCCCTTGCCTCCAAAGGTTGCCGTGCTGCCCTGCTGCTGATCCCCCACTGAGCACTACGGGCTGGATCCACCTCGCCCTGTCCCAGCAGCTCCAGTACCTGGTTCTTGTCCAGCTCACAGTTCTTGTACTCGCTCTCCCCCTGCTCCTGGAAGGTGACAATGACAAAGCCCACAAAGATGTTCATCATGAAGAAGGCAATGAGGATGATGTAGATGATGAAGAACATTGCGATCTCCACCCGGTAGTTGTAGATAGGGCCTTTATTCTCATCGTTAGTGTCAATGGCCCTGTATAGCAGCCTACAGGAGGGAAAGCGAGGCAACAGAGACCCTAGTTAAGAGGGGGAAGACCGTCTGCCTTCTTGCAGGTTATGGAGAGCTCTGGAGAAATCCCAAATCCAGCAGGGGTAGAACTGGGCTGCGGGGATCACCCTGCTGGCTCTCCAGCCCCTGCAGCTCTTCTTTCCCTGGCAAAGGCTTTCCAGCTCCCGGCTGGCAATCAGCCTGCGGGCAGCGACCTGCTCCCAGCACGACCCGGCCCCCGTTGGGCCCCCACACACCGGACTCACTCTGGCCAGCCCTCGAAGGTGGAGACGGTGAAAAGCGACATCATGGCCGAGAAGACGTTGTTGAAGTGGAAGTCGTTGTGGAACCAGACGCGCTTCTTCAGCTCGATCTGCGTCGGGTCCCCGTCCACGTAGTCGATGAAATCGCCCCTGCAGCAGAAGGGATGCGGCGCTCACCTGGCACGGCCCCCTCCTGCTGCCGCGCTGCCCCAGGGCTGCTTGTCCCTGGGAGGGGAGCACGGCCTTGGGCTACGTTTATCCTAGGGTGAGGGACAGCAGCAGGAGAGCTCCCAGCCCCTTCTTGCTGGCTGCAGGATCCCCTTGCAGGCACGCCAACAGCCACACGCCCCCTTCCCCTCCCTGCCTGCTGCCCTCTTACCTGCACTCCTTCTCCGTCAGCTTGGATGGATCTGAGCAGCTGTAAAACTTCCCCTGCATTTGAAAGAGAGCAGGAGGAGCTATGATTTTGTGGTTTTCCCCGTGATTTTTTCAGACTGGTTGATTCCCACCCTGCCTCCGTGCTGGCTCTGACCTCTGCCAGAGGGGAAACTGAGGCAGTGAGCAGGGGAAGGGAGCTGGTCCCTCTGCATGTGCTGCCTGGAGCTGACGATGTCCTGGGTGTTTCCTGCCCTTCTCCCACTACAGGCACTTCTGCTGGGAGGTCTGCTACAGGCAGGCACCCTCACAGAGCACTGACAGCAAGTTTTGTGCTGACCTTGGCACTAGGAGACACCAACCCCAAAGCCCTGTGACTAGAAGACCCCAAAGCCCTGGGCAACACGTCTCTCCTGCCCACCCGGGACATCTCTCACCTTGAAGAGCTGGACCCCGATGCAGGCAAACATGAACTGCAGCAACGTCGTGACGACCACGATGTTGCCGATGGTCTTAATGGCCACGAACACACACTGGACCACGTGCTGGTCAAGGACAGAGCACACGTGAGCATGCCTGGGGCAAGGTCCCCCCGTGTGCCCCACATTCAGAAAAAAAAAAAATGGAAAAAAAAGAAAAAGAAGAAGAAGAAAAAAAAAGGACAAAACAAAACAAAAAAAAAAAAAAAACAGGCAGGTGAAAGCAGGAACCTGCCAAGAGCAATGGGATAGGGCAGGCTCCTTGCCCAGATGGGGAGTGGGAATTGTGTTCCTGACCCTACAAACCCCACAGGGCATTAAACCCCACATAACTTTCCATGGGGACTCCCGTGGGCTGGGGACCCCAGCCTCGCTCTTACCTTCAGCCCCTTGGCCCTGTTAATGGCTCGCAGAGGCCTCAGCACCCTCAGCACCCGGAGGATCTTCACCACCGAGATGGTGCTGGACCTGAGGAGGAACACAGAGCTGAGACAGGGCGATTCCCAGATGGAAAAAAAAGGGACTCCCATTTGAATTCCCACCCAGATCTGCTCCTTTGTCACTCAAGGAGTTTGCCTCCCAGTCACCCAGGCCCTGTTCCCCTTAAAAATACAGCCAGGGACATATTTTGGGGGCACTAACATGTGGGCTGGCAGCTCCCATCCCACCCAACCCAAATTTCTGCAGCACCCCCGCTGCCCGGCCAGGCTAAACAAGAGCAGTGCCCACCCTGGGAAGCGTGGAGCTGCTTACTCGATTCCCATGGAGATGAGGGAGACGGCAACCACCAGCAAGTCGAGGATGTTGAAAGAGTTCCTGCAGAAGGAGCCTTTGTGCAGGAAAGCGCCGTAGGCTGTCATCTGGGGAGCAGGAGGAGTTAGGGGAGAGGCAGGGCAAGGCTCAGGGCACAAACCCTCTGCAGCTCCAGGGCAGGCAAGGCACAGAAAGCTTTTCCCATGGCCCAGGGACCTCATCCTGCTCAAAGCCCTTGCTTTGCAGCCAGGCAGGCAGCTGACTTCAGCTGGAAATCCTTTGCACTGCACTGGTGGAGAAAAAAACTCTGCCCAGTCATTCAGCAAAGCAAAGAGGAGAAGAGCAAAGAGACTTACAGCAGGAGCAGCTCACAGCAGCTGCTGGAATATGGTTTTACTTCACAGATTTTCATTGCTTTCTCTTTCTCAAAGTTTTTTCTTATAGACATGCCAGGACAGAAATGCTGGTGCCACGGCCCATCTGTCCTGGTGTCACAGCAGAGCTGCCTGACCTCGCTGCAAGGGGACTTCTGGCCCCTGGGGCAGGGCACGTGCCCTGGGGTGCCCAAAACTGGGGGATGTTAGGCTCAGCTGGAAGCTGTTCCCTGCCTGCTCCTGGAGCTCGTGCCCACAGCCAGAACGCAGCCCAGACCTGGCTCACGTGCATGGCCACGACCACAGGAGCGGATGGACTCACCTTCAGGACGATTTCAACGGTGAAGACGGAGGTGAAACCGATGTCAAAGTATCCAAGAATCTGGGGATGTAAGCACCAGAACTGGGTGAGATTTGGGTGATGTGGGAAATGCACCAGTGCTTTCAAACGTCCTGGCACTTTGGTTTGCCATCCACCCTGCGAACTGGGGAGCCTGTCTAGCTCAACAGGGGCTGCAAACCCAGGGCTGAGACCACGCATGAAATTCCCTTCACTTTTTTGATTTCCCCCAGTACACGACCCAGCTTCCAGCCTGGGACCAAGCTCTCAGTCTCCAAGCAAGTGATGCTTGCCCCGATTCACCTGAAAGACTCTGGTCCCCGAAAGCAATGGGCACCCTGGGGAGCTGTCCCCTGAGAGACCCCCAGCCCCTGCCAGGCACCACACAATCCTAAACCCCATGGGTCTACCCCTACCCCATGCAGGCATTTCAGGTGCTGCACACACCACTTGTCCAGTCTTCATGGGATGTCCCTGTCCCCAGTAAGCTGCCACAGCCCTAAACCAAGGTAATCTCGCTCACCCTAGCAGGTAGATTTCTTTCACCCAGGCTCAAGACCTGGCAAGCAGGTATCTGCTCACAGGGGAGCTGGGGGTCTCCGTGACATCTCCCCCACCCACCCGAGTCACCCACGCACCTGGTTGCGGAACGACTCGGCGCGGATGGGATCCTCAGCTGCCAGGGAGATGCTGCTGAGCAGAATGAAGAGCAGGATGAAGTTGGTGAACCAGGTGGCATTGACGATTCTGTGGCACAGCATCCGAAACCTGACGGGGACAAAAACGGTGTAAGACACTGTGAGAAGTCAGAAGGACATCAGAGGGGGCCGTGGTAGCCTGGAAGAGGGTTATGGCAAAACAAGTAGGGTCCCTCTGGGAAGGGTTGGTGCCAGAGGTGCCCAAGGCAGAGCTCCACAAGGCAGGGAGAAGACTCGGTGCTTACTTGTTGGTTGGGCTGAAGATGAAGAAGGAGCTGGCTTCAGGCATAGGCACGGCCTTCTCTTTCAGCTGTAGCTCTGCCAGGGGACGTGGCCGAGGACTCAGGGGGATTTCGGGCTCATCTTCCTCATCGTCACCTGCAGGGGGGTCACAGGGAGGGAAGAGGAAAGGCTCACCCAGAGAGGGAGTAGCAACGTGACCCCATGGAAGATCTTCTGATGCTGTGATCCTGAGCTGGCCTCTGGGCCAGACAGACCTCAGCACCCCCAGGCTGGTGAGGGGCCACCACATCCCTCGTTCAACACACAGCCACCAGGGCTGTGGCACCTTCCCCACAGTCTTTGGGGACAAGTCTTACCTGGGAAGTCTGCGGATGGGTAGGGGTCTTTGATCTCATTGACGTTGGACTCAAATTCATCCACTTTTAACTGGAACAGGGGAGAGACAGAAAGGAAGACACACAAGTGAGCGTGCCAGTATCGCTGCCAAACACCCTCATCAGCCTGGAAGCCCTGTGGGGTCGGTGGTGTCTACGTTCAGCCTGTACAACACCAAGCATGTGGGGTCCTGGCCCAGGATGTGGTGGACTTGTTCCACCACACAACAGGCCCAGTCTGAGCCCAGAGAGCCTCCATCACCAGAAGACACCAAGGCAAGGAGCAATTCTGGCTCAGCAGAGTCCAGACCTGAGCGAGCTCCAAGCCTCTGTCAGCCCTCAAGGAGGCACTTGATCCCTCACCAGGGCTTCCCCAAGGCCCAGCCCCACCAGCACCGACCTTGGCTGTTGTGGGAATCCCTTCTCCCTTCGCTTTCTGCTCAAGCTTCTTCGCCAGCATCTGCTTCTCATCTTCTGACTTCTCTGGGTAACCCCTGAGCGGAGAGCAAGGGCTGAGCTCAGGGCAGGACCACAGACGATTCCGTCCTGTCCCCTTACCCCAAAAAACCCGGCCTGGGAGCTCCCCTTGCCAGGACTGCAACACCCACCTGGACATCTTGCGCCGCTTGCGTTCCTCTGCTTTGGCCTTCTGGGCTGAGGTGAGGCTCTCAGCCTCAGCCAGGTTGTCAACTGCAATGGCCAGGAAGACATTGAGGAGGATGTCTGGTGGGACAGCACTAAGGACATGAACTCAGTTCCCATTTGGACGATGTGGCTGGGGCTGCCCGTGGTCTGAGAAACCTTCCTGGAGATGGGCCTTGAGACAACCCTGGCCAGGGAGGTGGTGGAGTCACCGTCCCTGGGGGTGTTCAAGGAAAGGCTGGACGTGGTGCTTGGGGACATGGTTTAGTGGCTGACAGTGATGGTAGGGGGATGTTTTCCAACCTTAATGATTCTGTGATCCTGTGATTCACTCTTGCACCCATCCTAGTGAGTGCTGAGCTCTGGGATGACTGCCCCATCCCTGCCTGAGCTCAGTCTGGACACAAACACGTACACACACACACACACACACACACACACACAAACACAACACACACACACACACACACACCACACGCACACACAAACACGCCGAGCCTTCAGCCTCACACAGCCGGAGCAGTTTGTGGGGCTGGGAACAGGGCACCCCGACAAGGTTTCGATATCAGAGGATACAGTTCCCACAAACAAAGAGGATGATGAAGTAGATGCAAACCAGCATGCCAGGGAAGGACGGGCCTCCATAGGCCATTATCCCATTGTACATTATTGAATTCCAGTCCTCTCCAGTCAGGATCTGAGAGAAGAGCAGAGACAGCATGAGGGGAAACAGGGATGTGAGAGTGCCTGTGGCAGGGCAGGGCAGAACCCCACAGCTCCATCCTGCTCCCAGCTCCAGCCCTTTGCCAGATCTCACCTCCCTCCTCTGGCCCTGAACCCCCACTGCCACCCATGACCCCATCTCCCCTCCTCACTCCATCCTCAGAACTGCACCACCTCCCATGAACCCACTTCTCTCCTAACCCCAGCTCTTGCCAGGAGACCCCCGAGGTGAGAACCCAGGCTGTGGGGGTCCACCAGCTTGCCACAGCCCCGTACCTGGAAGACACTGATGAGGGCCTGGGGGAAGTTGTCAAATGTGCTGCGCCGCACCTCCATGTCCTCGAAGTCGTACTTGCCCCCAAAGAGCTGCATGCCCAGCAGGGCAAAAACGATGATGAAGAGGAAGAGGAGGAGGAGCAGAGAGGCGATGGAGCGGACCGAGTTGAGCAGAGAGGCCACCAGGTTGCTCAGGGAAGTCCAGTACCTAGGGAGAAGAACATGCAGGAGGTGAAGGAGCAGGGCAGGACCAGGGAGGAGCGGGGAGCACACTGTCTGCCCCCAGGATGTCCCAGAAACCCAGCAAGGGGGGCTCTGAGCCAGCACCACTCGCAGGGTGGGCACTGGGACTTCTCCAGCCTGGCCCCAGGACTGGTGTCAGGAGATACCAGACCACATCCTGGGGACACAGAAATCATCAGGCTTGGCCTTGTTCATCACCCCAGGAGCTACCAGCTCTGCCCGTGCTGCAGGGACAAGGCCAGTGATGCCTGGGGGGCAGCCAGGCCCTGGCACCCAAAATTGCTCCCATCCCAACCTGGTGATCTTGAAGATGCGGAGGAGCCGGATGCAACGCAGCACGGAGATGCCCAGGGGTGACAGGGTGCTGAGCTCCACCAGGATGGTCTCCAAGATGCCCGCACACACCACGAAGCAGTCGAAGCGGTTGAAGAGGGACATGAAGTACTGGCGCAGGCCCAGCGCGTACATCTTCAGCAGCATCTCGGCCACAAAGAGTGCTAGCAGCACCCTGTTGGCGTTGTCTGGGGTGGGAGATCCAGCCCATCAGAGCACGGGCCTCTTCCTCTCAGCATGGCACAGCAGGAAGGAAGGAGGGCAGCACTGCCCACATCCCTTCTCTGCCCGCCACCAAGCCCTGAGCTGCAGCAAATGCAGTTTTTTAGGCAGCACTCAGGAGAGGAGAATGAGGAGAAGGGCGATATACAACTGTGTGCTTGCACACATAAGAGTGTGAGTCCACACAGTGTATCCAGGTGGTGCATGAGCAAGGCTGTGGGTGTCTAACGGGCCCTGTGCTAGGCCAGCGTGGCTCTGCACACACAGCAAGAGCTCCTCGTGCACGTCTGCATGGCAGCAGGCTTTCCCAGGCCCTCCCTCTCCCTGGGGCTGTTTGCTCACCTTGCACCACCGTCAGCCACTCGGGTTGGAAATGGTGCTCGGAGGCAATGGAGAGGGTGTTCAGTGCCACCAGCAGGATGACGAGCCAGTAGAAGAACTTGGACTTCACCACATCCCTGCACTTCCTACGAAACATTCGGTTCCAGCGCCTCCACTGCCGGCTGCAGAGAAAGCCAAGGGGTCAGTGGGGTCAGTGGGGCTGACCAGAGGGTCCTGAGCAGCCCGGGGCAATGCTAACAGAGAGCCGGGCACAGCCACCCCGCTCCCTTCTTCTGGGCCCTTCCCTCAGAAGGGCTGAGCTGGCCCACCACCGGTGCTGGAGCAACGCATGGTGTCACCCCATTTATGAACCAGGGGCATGCAGGTACCAGGAGCATAACCCTGGCCCCAGAAATCGTCCCCAGTCTCTCAGACTTTGCTGTTCATTCACATGAATGCCTCTCAGCTCCTTTTTGGCCTATGTTGGCTTCTGGTTTCCTGCCACACACCCAGCTTCTGAAGCACAAGACGTGTTGCACGGGCTGTGAGAAGATGCCAGGAGCCTAGACCCAAGCTGAAGAGGTTTTTCCCCTTGCTGCAGCTTCTTGCCAGTACGAAGCACCCTTCCCTATTGCTTGCTGTACTCCAAGAGAGCATCTGGCTCTCAAAAGCCCCTGGCTCTCCCCACAAAACTGGTGGCTGAACAGAAAGCCCGGCCCAGCCACGACAGCAAGCGAGAGACAGCAGATGGTGCAGCCCAGGAATACTCACAAGTAGAGAATCCACTTGTTCATGCCCTCAATTTCATACAAGCTCTCCGTCTCCGACCCTCCTTCATCCAAAGGCATCATACCTACGGAGGGAACGACATCCCAGGCTTTCCTTGGAGCCCTTGGGAAGAGCGTACAAGAGGGGACCTCTCCCAGGAGCACAGCTGGGAGCTTGCTTTTCAGGCAAAACAAGTCTGTGACTTCTCCAAAGCTCTCCCCCTTGTTTCTTCAGGGTGCTCAGTGTCAGGAACCCAACCCTCACCCCAGTGTCCTCGCCCAGGCAGAGCCGGTACCTTCTCCTCTGGCCCGGTCACTGTCCATCACCTCAGCGTGGGTGATCCAGTCCATGTAGCCCTTCAGGTCCTCCTCCAGCTGCTGCTTCTCCCGCAGCTTCTGAAACGTGCCCCGCGACTTGGCCTTCTCGCGCTCCTTGGTGAATTCACTGGGACGAGGCCAGGAGCAGAGTAAGGCTCAGGAGGCAGCCAGAGGCCACGTCCTGCAGCCCTGTCCCATACCAATCCTCGTAGAAACCTAAAAGCCCAAAATACCCTCCCACCAAGAGCTTGCTCTGCTGATTCCTCACTCTCAGCCCCATTCCATGACACAAGATCATGGGGGATCGTGTGTTGGCAGGCAGGGATTATTCCCCACCACCGGCTGCTCCGTGGGACCTCTGTGCTGGAGGAGGCTGTGGCTGGGCAGGCCAACTGCCATGAGATGCTGCAGAGGTCCCCAGCCCTGTTAAGGATCAGATCCCTTGGGGCACAGCCAGCGGTGGGCCCAGGGGTGATACCTCACCTCAAATATTGCCCTCAGTTTAGGGCTTCTCATGACAAGGACACTGAATTGCTTGAGGATGTGGAGAGAAGGGCAGTGAAGCTGGGAAGGGGTTGGGAAAGAAGTGATAAAATGCAAGGCAACAGCCTCAGGTGGCACCAGGGCAGGATTAGCTTGGATATTGGGAATAATTTCTTCAAGCATCGGAACGGGCTGCCCAGGGAGGTGGTGGAGTCCCCGTCCCTGGAGGTATTTCAGAGACGTGTGGATGTGGCACCGAGGGACATGGGTTAGTGACAGGACTTGGTAGGTCAGGTGGATGGTTGGACTTGGTCCTGAGGGTCTTTTCCACTCTAAATCATTCTGTGGTGCCATGATTAGAGCAAGCAGAGTCTTCCCCCATCTGGAGACAGACAGCTGGCCCCACATTCTCCATGTGGGGAAGGGGAGCTCATCACACAGCAAATAATTAGGATACTGTCTCCATGGCAATGGGGATGAGATCCGTCTGCCAGTGGGGGGGCTCCCAATCTTACCATTTTTTTTCAGTTTGTGCCCATTGCCTCTCTTCAAATTGCTTGTTAGCCCTAAAAGAGGGCTAACATATCCAAGTAATTAGCATATAACTAATTGGTGTCTCAACACAGCTGTAGGGTAAGGACAGCTGGTTTGAGCTCTCTGCTCAGCTCCTTTGGCTGCAAACCACGCTGCAAACACCTCAAATGTGTTTCACGGCTGCATCTGCTGACAGGTGCCAGTACTGCAGGGAAAAGGTGTTTGTGTGTTAGGTGCTGAGCTAAAACCTCAGGCAGCCACAGATGCTGATACGAAAGGCAACTCGAGGTTGTGTTTCCAAGCATGCAAAAAGAAAAGGAGTGGATTGGGAGAGGAGAAGGAACACTTTTCAAGGCTTTTTTCTCCTTTTACAGTTAAATGTCCACACTGCGCTCACTGATCTGCTGGCAAAGAGAAGGGGCAGGGTGGCACTTACCCGCTGAGCACCCCCAGCACCAGGTTGAGAACGAAGAAGGAGCCGAGCAAGATAAGGCTGACAAAATAGATCCAGGGCCATTCGTTACCAATGGCATCGTTAACCTGGCAAGGAGAGAAGCAGAAGTCTGCCACCTGGGAGCCCCCCAACAGCTTCTGGGAGCTTTGTCCCCTCCAAAGGGAGCACCTGGGATGGCAGCAGGTTAACCTGGCTGAGCCCTTAACTAGCACCACTCTGCATCTGTTGTTAGTGGAGGAAAAGCCAGAGCATTTGGGGAGCAGATTTAAACACCTCATGCCTAAGCCTCAGCAAGACAGCCTCCTAAGGACTGCAAAACACAGGGTTTTGCTGGAGAAGCACCCACCAGCCCCCCACTGCCTGGTCTGCACCCCCAAAGATGGGAGCTGGAGCACCCTGGAGAGCAAAGGCACGGTGGGCAGTGCCTGCAGGGCAGAGATGTGGGATATGTGCCCCGTGCACGATGTGCTGTGCATCACAGTGTGAAGCTGGGTGAGGGCAGGGCGTCTGCCAGTGGGGGAGAGACCTAATCCCATGAAAGGGTCCCAGGGGGAGTTCCCTGCTGTGAGGCACAA
This sequence comes from Anas platyrhynchos, assembly GCF_047663525.1. Classification (NCBI taxonomy): domain Eukaryota; kingdom Metazoa; phylum Chordata; class Aves; order Anseriformes; family Anatidae; genus Anas; species Anas platyrhynchos. Next base: position 4,767,008 of record NC_092613.1, on the reverse strand, counting down.
CCAGCGGTCACCAGTGCCAAGCTGGGCACCGAGCCCAGGCTGCTGGAGCCTACCCAGTAGAGGACCTCGGTCCAGCCCTCCATGGTGATGCACTGGTAGACGGTCAGCATGGCAAAGCCGAAGTTGTCGAAGTGAGTGATGCCGTTGTTGGGTCCTGGCCAGCCGCTTCGGCACTCGGTGCCGTTGATGGTGCAGTGTCGCCCGTGGCCGGAGGTGGTACAGGGGGCTGGCTTCTCCGCCCCCACCGTGGCAATCACATCTGAGGGATGAAGCCATGGTCTAAGCAGCATTTTGGGCCAAGGCAAGCAGGTTCCAGAACCTCCCAGCCTCCCACAGAAGCTTTCCAAAGGGGGCTCCTTCCACCACCTCCTCCCACCATCTACATTTCCCAGCCCTGTACCAAACGTCCTTCGGCCCTCATGCTCTCCCAGGCCTGATGTTGGCAGGACCAGACTTTCTGCTACCTGCAGAGGCTCTGTGGTCCCCACAGGAGCCACACAGAGACTTCTATACCACATCCACCCCTGACACAGTCCCACCTGTCCCAAAGTAGTAGCAGGTCTTGTGCATCTTGCCCTTGAAGAGCTCCTGCCCGACAATGGCGTAGATGATGATCATGAAGAGCACAAGAAGGGCGATGTGGAGCAGGGGCACCATGGCCTTGATGATGGAGTTCAGGACGACCTGAAGGCCTGCAGCGGGGAGAAGAGAGAGGAGCTCAGCCACTCCCCAAACTGCTTTGGGGGCACCCTGCATTCCTGCCAGACCCTCCGACAACCAGCCTGGAAATGCAATTTCTTGCATTGAAATTGCAGATGGCAATTTCTTGCTCCTTTCTCTACCCACCCTGTGAGCACCTGGAAGACTCCAGCGAGCAGTGCTGGAGGATACTTCATGCTGTCCCCCCATCCACTCTTGTTATATTCTTCTATTTACACAGCTTATGGGAAAAGGATATCCCTACCAGAAGCAAATGAAGCCTGTCCTATGGCCTCCACCCCAGCCAGGCCCAGGGCCCCATCCACCCCACAACCCATCCCGCTGGCAGGGAGCCCGGCACCCACTCGGCACTCCCGACACCAGGCGCAGCGGTCTCAGCACGCGAAACGCTCGCAGGGCCTTCACGTCGAAGCCGCCTTTCCCCCCCGAAGACCCTCCCTGCTTCGCATTGATCTGCTCCAGGGTCATGGTGAAAAGCCTGAAAAGGCACAGAAAAGGGAGGGAAGGGGAGAAAAAAAGGAAGGACAGGGAGGAAGAGAAAGGCGTGAGGATGAAGGCCAAGGATCTGTGATGGAGTCAGAGCTCTGCAGGCAGGAAGGCGAGGGACAGGGCTCTGCCAGTTCTGGGCTAAGCCCAGCTCCTGAATGCACTCAGGGCTGGGCACAACCTGCTCTTCCCATCCCATACCCAGGGGACCAGTTCCCCACATGCCGAGCATGGGGGGACACCCTGCCACTCCTACACCCCAGAGCTAGGAGGTCCGAGAGGCATTAAGGAGTCAGACAAGAAGAAATGGGAGTTACAGAGACTTCCAGGGGAGGTCAGGGCAAGAAAATGGGGCCCTTGAGAGAAGACCATGAACTGACTCTACAGGCTGCCCAAAAACCCACTGCAGTCACTAAAAAAAAATAGAATAAAACAATGTAGCTGATGGGCTATGGACCAGGCCTGGTGCAAGCCGAGTGTCAGCAGCTTCCCCTCCTTGCATTACCCAAGGGACACGATGGAGAAGTCGAGCACGTTCCAGCCATTTCGGAGGTAGGCGTCCGTATGGAAAAGAAACCCGTAGGCAATTATCTTGAGCATCGCCTCGATGGCAAAGAAGATCAGGAAGGCATACTCGATCTTCTCCTGGGGGTTGCAAGCAGGAAAGGACGCCCCGTTAGAGCAGCCTGTCACCTCCCTCAGCCCCACCGCCATGTGTCCCTGGCTCTGCCCCTGATGCCGACCCATCTGTGATCTCCCCGGCAGCACCGTGGTTGTCCCAGGCAGGACTCGGTGGCACGCTGAGCCACCACATGCCACCCTCTGCATCCCTTCAACAACGTGCTGACGGGATCCTACCCCTGCTTCCTACAAACTACACCGGGAATGCCGCCACCTCCCAAACCAGCACCATGAGGTGCCCGACCTAGGGCGCTGCATGTCCCTGCCTCACCCTCCCGCTCCCCTGGGGCCTTCATCACACTGCTCCTCCTCCTCAGCCTCCCCAGCAGCAGACACGCTGGGTATGTGTTGGAGACACCACACAGACCCCGTGGTACGAGTTGGCTACGTTGTGTTTTCCCTCACGCCCTGGGCTACCAGGGAAGCCAGGCCTCGGCCTCCAGCCTGCTCCAGACATCTGCACTGCGAGAAAGAGCCTGGCCTGGGGGTTTTGCCACCATGCCCGCTCCCCCTGACAGGGCCTGGTGCCCATGCAGGGGCTCGGCACCGTGCCACAGCCACAGGGCCTGGAATAGCTCCGTTTTCCATGGAGCCCGGCCAAAAGCTGCCTGTGCCCACCTGGTTCTGCCCATCACCGCGATCACCGCTGCTGCTGGCCCTTTCCAGGCTGGGATTAAAATGCCGCTGAAGCGGTCAAATGGATGGGGATATTTATATTTCTGGTTTTCCGTGGCCCCTCTCCTCAATTTGCACCCCACAAAGGGCAGGGAGCATCCCCCACGCTTGGGCTCTGTGGGGAATCACACCCAGAAAGGCAGGGGGAGGCAGCAGCACCGAGGGCACGCTGCCACAGCTCTGCTTCCTCACGGGGCCATCTGGCTTGCCAAACGGAAAATGCTGTCCGTGTACGAAGCCAAGGCTCAGACAGGCCCATTGCTTGCTCAATTACCGCGGCCAAAAGCGGCAGGCATGCCAAGTGTCCCTGTGTGACTGCCACCCATACCAGTGCCAGCCCCTTGTTAGATCGGTGGGAAGCAGTGGTGAGAGCAGAGAGCTAAGCACTGCAACTACGGCTGTTATTGGGCTGCATCTTAGTGAGTTTTCACTAAGGCAACGCTGCTTGCCTTCCGCTTTTATCAGTGACAGATCCCCTGTATCCTGTCCTTATTAATTCCCTGCCCTGCTCCACCCAGCAAGGCAGGATCAGCCTCCAGCGTCTCCGACCAGCAGAGCTCCCCTTCTAAAAACCCCTCGCACAGGTTCAGAGGATGACTTACTGATCCTTCGTGATCCCTTTTGAGAAGCCCACATCAGATGAACTGCCCTTTGGCCACCTCCAATGCCATTTGGAGCCCACCATGTGCATCCAGCCAGGGAGTTTCAAACCCGAAAATCCCCTGCTGGCTGCGTCACCTCCCTCCTGGGAGGCTGCAGACATCCTTACAGCTCCAGCTCCACGCAGTGCTTTGCAGACCCAGCCTCATATGTACAACTGGATCATCCTGGTCTGTCCTGCTGGTCTAACTCCTCCGGTGCAAGGAAAGCTTGTGGCATGAAGGTGCTATGCTGGGATCCATCAGTGCAGGCTGGAGGAATCCCCCACATCACCTGTCCTGCAGCTGTGGGTCCAGTTCCCCCAGCCTTGTCTGGCTGTAAACTGCAGACAAGCTCAGATGTTAGCAGAGCAAAGGAAAACCAGGCCCCTGCCTATAAAGATATCAGTGGGCTGAGGTGGGACAGCTTTAACTAGGGCTGTCACCTCTCAGGAAACTCTCTCAATTCCCTAAATAAGTGTAGGTGCAGAACACATACCGAGAATGAAACCCATGTCGCCCCAAAGAGATGCCCTGAGCCAGGGCGAACTTGCTGCTGCCGCTGGAAACCAGCAGAGAGAAGCCAGGGGTGTTGTGCCCTGAAGAGCTGGGGTTGAATGTACAAGGCCAGCCCTCGAAAAGCACTATAAAAAGATGCGGATCTTTATAGCGCGCTGGCTGCTGCACATAGACATGCTTCAACAATGCTCGGGGACATGGGGTAACCCGACCTGCGGGCTCTGAACAGGACACAGCACAGCAGAAATAACAGCGTGCACCACGCCGCTGCGATGCAACATGACACAGCTCCAGCCTGCTGGGCAGCACCGGCCCCCAGCCCTGAGGGCACTCAGGACCCTCCAGAATGAGCCCCGATGTCTCCTTCCAGCAAATAGGGGGAACGGAGGCTTGGGCTGTGGGGCACCCCAATGACATTCCTGGGGCTGCCCCAGATGGGATGCTCTGAAATTTGGATTGGCTTGAAGCCAAAAAACATTTCAGTGTTGAAAAAGTTTGATGTCATTAGAACTACACAACATTTTCAAAACTCTGCATTGCAAAACAAAAACCTGTGGCAGATGAAATCTAATCTATAAGGAATAAAACTTAAATACATCGAAATTAAGCATCTGTATTTCTCCCAGGATACAGGAAAACAGACTCATAGAACATTTATGGGTCGTCAAATATTTTCCATCACCCTAAATGAGTTTTGATTGAGAAAGCTTCAATGAGACTAATCCTGTACCTAGTGCAAATTCTGTATGCGAGTCTTCCTTGGGTGGTCCTCGAAAGACAGCCACGAGTGTGGCTGCTCACAGGGTTTTCCAGCCACATGGTACTAAAGCAGCAGAAGAGGTGTCCCAGGAGATCCCCCCTTCCCTGCACTGACCCACGGGGAGCCCAGATGGCAGCCTTGGTCCTGCCGGAGATCTGGGGCAACATCCTCACTGCCCTGCTCTCTCCCCCCTCACATATTTCCCCTCCTCACCTATTTTAAAGCCTTCAGATAAAAGCAATCCTCCCTGGAGACAACTGGGCAGCGAGGAAAAGCAATCAAAATTGACAGGGAGACACTAAATGCATCGCAGCATCCCTCTGCTGCAGGAAGAAATGCATCCAAGGAGCATTTCTTCCAAGAAATTTCATCCAAGGAGCACCCGAGGGCTGAGCCTGGCCCAGCTCATAGCAGGGGATGTTCGCCAGTGCCACCAGCACACAGGGACAAAAGGACAAAGAAATGTGTGGAGCAGGGCTGAAAGAATGGAGCCCCGGGGCTGCCAGGCTGCTGATAGAGCAGGCTGTTGGCATGGCAACAGGCTGAAAAAAATCCAAATCAGATATCGTATAAATAAGCTAATATGTAATAAATACAAGGAGCTGAAATGGCTTTGTAGACGCAGTTAGGTAGCACGTGTTGGGATCCCACCTGGCCGCCTCCTGTCCTGCTGCTGGGCTCGGGCTCATCCTTTGGCCGATCCCAGCCAAATCCCAAATCCCTTCCTGGTGGGAAGCCCCCATCGCCCCTGCCCCCTCCTCTTGCTCGCCACACTCAGCTCGCCCCAGTTCTGTTTTGCCTCTTTCATCTCCCGGCTGAGATAGCGGCACCCTCCCCATCCCCTCGTGCCCCCACGGCCAGGGGACAAACCCAAAGCAGCGCCTCCTGCTCTGAGCACACCAGGGCTCAGAAAATGCTCGGGGATCATGCCAGGAGGCTGAACGAGCCCCAGGTGTCCACCACACATTTAATTCCCCTCCTCTGCCGACCTCTCTTGGTTTTATTTTTAAAATCATAACACAATCACAACAGCATCCCCTTCCCTTTCTCCAAGGAAAGGAGAAGCAAGCACCGTCTTCAGCGCCACTAAAAGCCTGTTGAGAGGGAAAGAGCTAAAAGCAGCTCAAGGAATTAAAACCTGCTCAGATGAAAGCCTTGCTTTGTGCTCCATACCTCAAATCTCATGACTGCTTTGATATTTTTCCCTGCAGAGCCTCTAAGGAACAGTCAAAACACAGAGCGGTGTTTAAGTCACAAATTGTCAGCAATACCTGCACACAACACCCCACCCCAGCACTGACGAGTCCTGAAATTAGCAGAAGAGAACATTTAATTAAAAACAACATATTTGGATGCCTTGATTCAGTGCCCAGACTCAGGCTCTCAATGGAAATCAATGTGGATTGAACCACGAGAGGGATTTGAAGACGGGGAAGGTGGTGGCAAGCTAAAAATAATGAAAAATATTGATTGGGATCACAGCAAAATATTTTATTCCAGGCAATACAGAGTGACTGGAAAAAAAATTGAGTTACTGATTGGAAAGGAGTGACCTCTCTGCTTAACAGTGTTTTTTTCCCCCATTAAAAAGAGGATCCCAGAGTTAAATATACAGTTTAGAAATAAAAGGTCAGGAAACTTTGTTCCAAAAATGCTAAAACAAAACATTTCAGCCTTTCTGGAACAGGATGTTTCCTTTTGGAAGCATCGGGATAAAAAAAAAAACAGAGGGGATTCTTTCCTTTTTTGGCACCAATTCTTCCTTCCTGTGCACTTCACACACCAGTCTGCTGCCCTGGGTGCTGACCTGGGGGTGGTTTCAGCCCCTCTGAGGACCCATTTTGCAGCAGTTTCTCCACCGCTTGCCCCTCTCTGTCTCTCTCCATGCAGTGCCAAGACCTGATCGCATCCCCCAGGGTGGCAGCAGCTCCCCAGCACTACAGATACCCCATTTTGCACCCGTGGGGTGCAACGTGGGGCTGCGCATGAGGAGGATTGGGGAACACACCGGGCTCTGCCTTACCAGGCTGGAGTTAGCGACGTTGGTGTCATCCTCGGGCATGGGCAGGTAGATGGCCAGGGCGACACAGTTGGCAAAGATGGTCAGGAGGATGATGATCTCGAAAGGCCTGAGAGGAAGAGTTAAGGAAGGGGGGGACGGGAATGGAGAAGCAGGCGCAGCCCCCACCCTGTCCGGGTACATGGGGGGAACCAAACTTGCCCTGGGGCAGGGAACCAGACAGCAGCCAGACCTCACCCCCTGCACACCCCCAGTTCCTGCCCCTTCCTGAGGTCCTTGGAAAGGGAAGGAGTTCAGAAATAAGGATTTGGGATTTTTTTCTGCCTTGTGCTGGCAGAAGACAGCTGGGTGCAGCATGGCACAGAAAGGGACAATGAACACTTTTGGTCAGAATGCTCACGTCAGTTCTCCTTGATCTATTTGCCTTGCCCATACCCACCAGTAGCACTGGAAGCTGCTGAAACCAAGTGCAGATGGGGAAAGTGAGTCCCATCCATGGAGCCAAACCCACCCACGGGTTACATCAACAAACTGCAACACGAACCAGCTCCCCCCCTCCAGCTCCTTCTCCATTTCACTGCCCCATCAGACAGCATCCAGTGGTCATGACCCCCACGGACTGGTTTTGAGATCTCTCATCCCAATCTGCACATACCAACCTGCTATCACCCTCAAGCAGACTTTCCCAGCACCCCCATCCTCAGCTCGGGCAGACCCTACAAAGGCCAGCCCGTGGGCACACCAGCAGCTCAGCCACACAGCGATACCGCTGCAGAGCCCAGCACAGCCCTTGAAACTCAGCCCTGGAGCCATACCAACACTTCCCTGCACCACGGTTAATTAACTACTTAGCTCAGCTCTCCAGGTAATTATATGGCATCGGGCTGCCTGATTCAGCATCACAGAGTAAGTGGCACCTGGTTTTTTTTTTTCTCTGTTTTGGCTTGCTGAGCTGGCTGAGTGCTGTCAGTCATGTCCTCTGCTCATCATGGGTTACTTTGCCTTATCTGGACCCTCCTATCTATAAACTTGATGATGTTATAAAAAACAAAATCTGCTGGATCTTATGAGGATCTTATGGACTTCTGAATGTCCAGTCTGCTGAAGTATTCCCTGACCTGATCCTCTTCCACCGAGGGTACATCTTCCTTGACCCAGCCTTTCACCCTGGTCTCTGGCATCTGGACTCCCAAAGGCTGGTCTTGCTGGTAAAGATCGAGGCAAAGACCTTCAGCACCTCAGCCTTTTCACCATCCTGTGTCCCGTTTCATTCAGCAGAAGACCCACGTTTCCCCCAGTCTTCCTTTTGTCACCGATGGACTTGTGGAAGCCCCATGTGTTGCCTTTGACATCCCGGCTTGTTGGGTTCCTAGAAAGTGGTTGGGGGATTTCTCTCATCTTGCTTGCTAATCCGCAAGAGCTGGAGGGGACCCATTTTGACCCCCACTTGTTTGATTTGGTGATCGGTCCCTACCACACCCCCCGTGCCCTTTGCTCAGCAGCCCTGTCCTGGTTCCCTTCTCTCTCTCTGTTCCTTCCCCCTGCTCTGGGAAAACAGCCACGGGCTTATTTCTGCCTTCCTGGAGGGTGAACTCTTGTAATTGGAGCTGGAACTTGTAGCATGCAAGTGTGCGAATCTGGCACCGTAACGAGGTAGAAATGCAACGGGCCAAATCCAGCCAACCAAGACTTCTGCCTTGAAGTCCCCCAGGCTGGGAAATGACCTGAAATACCACAGTGGCACCACAAAGCCAGGCACATCCCAGTAGCCACCAGCTTGCTGGACCAGGTGCTGAGCGCGTGATGCCGTGCCAGTTTGCAGAGTACCCCAATTTCCTTGTACTAACAAACATGGAGTTTGAGATGTGAGCAAATTTCAGCATTAAAAAAAAAAAAAAAAAAAAAAAAAAAAAAAAAAACGAACCCACCCCTGAGGTATGCCCCCAGAAAACAGACACGGCTCATCTCTACTTGGCCTCTTGCCTGGCCCTGAAGCCTGCAGCACCCTCAGGAGCTGGAACGGTCCCATCAGACCCTGTAAATCCCAACCCTGCAACAAGGGTGGTCAGGTGCATTGGGGTACAAACACAGGCGGGCACACGAGCCATGCCAACGAAATGCACCGCCCTGGATGGTTTGTCCTGCATGGGGCAGAAGCACCTGCACCCTTCCTGGTGGGACACCCGCGTCGTCCCCCCACACCCCTCTATCAGTTAAGTGTTCTCCAACATGTGTTGGCCCAGGATGAGGAACGTGTTTGAGCATGCTGGAGGACATAAGCCCTATTTCCAACTCTTCCCCTGCTGCTGGGCTCTATGGGCAAGGTTATTCCATGCTCACTGCGCGTTTGACACAGACACAGCTCTGGGAATTATGGTTTTGAAAAGCCAAGGAGAAGCAGAAATGGAGAATTCCCCAATTTTGGCTCTGCTCCTCTACTCAACGGTCACAGAGCCCCTTTGCAGTGTAGGAACAAGGTGACCAAGCCTCCTCCTTGGGTTAGAGCAAAGCCTGGCAGGGCTGGGACACCCCTGCCAAGGCTGGTAACGTGAATGTGAATCCAGTGGGTGAAATGAGAAAAGCTGGGGTGGAAGGACTGGGTTTGCTGGAAATGTCCCCAGATCCCACCACTTGATCCCAGATGTTTCGCTGCACACAAAGCGAAATGTTTCCTCTCCCACTAAGGTAAAATCACCCTCTTCCCTTCCATAAAATGCAGGTGAACAAGACCACATCTAACGGCCTGGAATAGTTGCTGGCCAGGTGGCAGAAACACCACATTTTACATTTTCCAAGCCAAAACATCCCAGCAAAAACATGACCAAGGAGCAACCACCGAAAGCCCGTGCCTAAATCAAACCAGGGGCGCAGAGAGACACCGTCCCCCTGAGCAGTCGCTCACAAAAGCCCTCACCTGCGGCAGCGGTGCCGGGGAGGGATGGGAGAAAGGGGTGAGGGGTCACCAGTGCTGGCAAGGATTTGGGGGACGCTGTCCAGCCTCCTCCTCCCCCCCTACGTCAGGGAGCAGCTGCGGGACCAGGCAGGCGGTGACGCACTCAAGGAGCCATCCCAAGCAGCTCGCCGTGGCCTCGCTCCCCCCCAAACCTCCCTCCCCTTTCTCCTTCCTCGGCTGCTGCTCCCTGTCCCTGCCCGGCTCTGCCTGGCCCCGTCCTCACCCCGGGACGGGCACCATGCCCCCTCCTCACACACCACCCCCCTAATGTTCCTGGAAGCCATCCTGACACCTCCTACAGGGGTCCCCGACCTCCTCCTCGCTTTGTCCCGCTCCCTCCGAGCCCTTCCCTTGCTGCTGCAGGGTGAGGGTCCCAATTCCCTGCACCCCTGCCCACGGACACACACAAACACGTGCGCTCCCCATCCCGTGCACACCCCAAAAGATACTTCCACTCCACGATGCTGATGCATGCCTTCCGCAGCGGGTTCTGCAGCGTTAAGCAGAACAGAGCCCGGGGTGGCCGGGGGGCTGCTGGTGGCACCGGCTTCTTGGATTTCTCCTTCTGTTGCCTCTTCTTCACGTCATCCTGGGGAGAAGCGGGCTCCATGGTGTTCGTCCCCAAACCTTTTCTCGCCCCCTTGCCCGGGTCGTGGCCAGCCGGAGCCCCCCGGGAGCCCCCTTCTTGCGGAGCCCGTCTCCTCCGCGCGCCGGGCGGAGTGGTGGGGCAGTGGGGGCTGGAGGCTGCGCTCGCATGTCCAAACACACAAAGCAGGGATTTAAATTTAGATCCCAGCCTGGCTCCCGGGTGCTGTCACAGCTCCTGAGGCAGCAAAAGGCCCCCAGCAGCTGTCGCTCCTTCACCCGGCGCATTGCGAGGCGGGCGAGTGCTTCGCATGCCGCGGACCCCGGCTGGGGGTGGCGACAGGCTGCCTGGCCCCGGGACACCCTTCTGCAAAAAGAAAAGTGCCTTTGTCCCGGGTCACCCCCTTCCCTGGCTCCTCCAGCCTCCCGTGCCCAATCTGGGGCAACGCGTGCCCCCATCACGCTTTTGGGGCAAGGTGGAGAACCAGTGGGGGGCTTCCCAAAATGCCCCCTAAATAGGGGCAGCCACAAGTGAGCCGGCCCTACTGGGAAAAATACTATTAGTGCTATTCCCTCAACATCTACAACATAAATATATTCACTTTCTGGCAATATTTGTGGTGGCTTACTATCCAGATACATGCCTGCCTTTTTTTTAATCATAATATATTAGTTAGTGGTGTATATATTGTATATATATATTGTATACAATATATTGTATATTGTGTATATATTGTATATATTGCATATATGTTGTATATATACTAGTTAGTGGTATATATATTAGTTAGTGGTGATTTCATAGAATCACAGAATCATTAAGTTTGGAAAAGGCCTCCAAGATATCTGCTCCAACCATCACCCTGCTGTGATTTGTGTTAATCTGTAACAAATAGATATTTTAGAAAATAAAGCCTCCACGTCCTTGTGTATGACAGAATGCCATGAACCCACTGTTGTGACCTCTACACACCAGCAGGCCGGGAAACCCTTCAGACCATGACTGTCCTCTCCCTGCAGTAACCCCACCACCCTTTTGGGGCATTTTGTGCAAAGCAGTCGCGCTGCTCCTGCTGAGGGCTGCGGACTCGTCTCTGTGCCACTGGCAATGATCCCTTTTCTCATTTCACCCTTGTTTTTCCCTTTCTCCCCGGTGAAAGCCACGAGTCTATGCTTCTGGAGCCATGCACAGTAAGGGCTTGGGGCCCATCTAGTGGCGCTGATGCTGAGAGCAGCGAGAGGCTGACAGCACCCCAGGCACCCGCAGCCCCTCGCCCTAAGGATGCTGCGAGAGCACCCACAGCACCTCCTCGGGAGGTCTCTGTGGGGGATGAAGAAGCACCTGCCCCTGGAAAAGCTGTCTTGGTGAGAAAGGGCACGGCAGGCTCGGTGCGAGCAGTCCTTGGAGAGGATGCTCAGAAACCTCTCAGATCTCTGTGCCCACAGGCAGGAGCTGGGAGCTGGGAGCTGGGAGCTGGGAGCTGGGAGCTGGGAGCTGGGAGCTGCCTTCCTGCGCCCTGGGTTTTGCACAGGAGCTTGCTGCAGGCCCATCTTGATGTGGCATTAGCACAACACCATTACAGAGGGGTCCCTGAAGGCTGAGACTAATGGATCACAGAGGCGTAACAACGCACGGGCTCTGCTTTATAAAATCAAGCAGCAGCAAACCCTACAAAGGACCTGAACTGGAGCTGCTGCTCGGCAAGGGATGGCGATCGAGCTGCTGCCACCATCGGCTGCTTCCCCCCAAGGACTGAGAGCAACTCGTGTCTGAGTCTAGATTCTGAGGGTTGCTTTGTGTGCTGGTTGTTAAGAATTCAACCCAATCTGCAGAGGGTTCAGCTGTCTGAAAAATGCAGGGAACAAGAACTGTGGATAACAAGAAGGCAATGCTAACTGCTGGGAGCTCTGTGTGACTGCAGGCTGTGCTAGCTGCTAGAGATTGGAGATAACACTAAGCTCTGCTGATTGCTAGTTTTTTTATGTGATAATAAAGCTCCAATTATAACCACCAGCCTGTGGCCGGTCCTCATTCCACTAAGATTCCCTACAAGAACCTTACTGCCCTCTGTAGCATAAGGTGAGAGCAGGGAGCTGAGCAAGCAGGCGTGTGGTGCTCTGCTGCCACCAGGGAGAAACCACAGCAGCCGTTTCTGGTGGCCGATGTGATGCTCACAGGGTTTGAGGTAATGGCAGATTCGATTGGTGTGTGCTAGGCTGAATTTCCAGCCCGGCAGCCCCTAGCAGGGACACGTGTGGTTTGCAGCCTTCACTTCCCCTTAACTCTTTTTGTTGAGAGTGTCCCTTAACTATCAGCTAGGCGGAAAATATCCTTTAATCACAGTTCAACCCACAAGTAAAAACCCCAGATAAGCGTTGTTCAAATCCCCGAATGGATTGAAACTACCTGCACTGAATACAGTGACAAGGTCAGGCTTCAATTCAAGTTCTCTTGAATTTTCTCTAAATGTTAAGGACTCCCACATGTGAAATAGTTCTTCTTTGAATTACTTAATGAGGTCATGAACCCTGGGTTTGTCATGGGAGAGGAAAGAGCCACAGGTCTGCCCTGTAGACAGGGAGAGAGTCTTCTGCAAGGCTACATTAAACTGTTTTTTTGGGGGGGTTGTTTTGTTTTTTGTTTCTTTTTTTTTTTTCTTTTCATTTTTTAGCCATCTGAATAAACGTACCTTTCATAATTGGTTTATACATTAACATAAACTCTGGAGACAAAAGTGAAAGCATCTCTTTATTGTCTAAACATGAAAGCAGTCACTGCTCACCAAGCAGCAGAACAAAGCATACAAAGAAGCAAGCGTGGCTGAAGGCTGAAGTGTTGTCCCCTTCCATTTGTGCAGTTCCTGGATTCAGCATTCATTTGGAAAAATTACTCGTGATCTAAATGGCAAAACATTTCCCTGCCCTAATTGGCTTTCCCATCCTTTATTTCCTCACTGAGACAGGAACTCCCTGCATCTTTCCTACACTGTATTTGATCTGACACCTCGAAAGATGATAAGAAAAGCCATATTCTGCCAGACCAGATGTCCACACATTTCAGTGCCCTACCTCCCACATCAGCTAGGAGCAGATGTTCAGGACAAATTTAAGGACAAGTTTCTGTTTCAGTGCAGTTCTCTGTCTCTGTACTTCCCACCTCAGCCAGGGACTGCCCTAGATACAAGGCAGCTGCCATTATGCAGCTCTTGTAACTAATGCAGCATTCGTTAAGGATCTTACTTTCTTCATCTCAGATACGAAGAAAGAAAAGAATGAAAGATAAGGGAGGGAGGGGAAAGGTGGGAAGAAGGGAGGAAGGAAGGAGGAGAGAGAAAGAGAGGAAACCATAGAGAACACCTAAATGGTCATCATTCAGGACAACAAAATCTTGAGACAGGACTATGCAAGTAAATCGCTGAAAATCCGCCTGTAATGCTCTCACTGCCACTAAGTTTCATTTCTATTATGCCATCAGCCTTTAAATTTTCTCTACTTGCATTGTATTAGCACAAAGCCTCGTTGTATTAGCGATATCCAGCAACCCATCCACCTTACGCTGTGTTCAGTTCCCTGCACCCATCCATTTTCCTAGTTGCTCTCTGCACAACCCCGCTCTTCACCGTTGGTCATCCTGAGAGCACAGCCGCTGCTGGCAGTCAGTTAGCACCCCTTGACGTAGGAATCCAGTTTTTTGCCTTTGCAGTGTTTTTTCCAGGCAACCCTGGAAAAGAAATGCAAACGTAATTTGAGGAGTTAGAATGCCATTTGAGGAGTTAGATAATGATTGAATTGGTTATAAAAAGAGAATTCATTAGGCTTTGATAGTTTTGGGTGAAGAAAGCAGGGTTATCATGAAAGATATGAATTACTGAAAAGCCTGGTGGACTCAATCTGGGAGAATGTGAGGGAAGAAAAACAGAGGTGTATCCTCACCATGGAAAGGGGAGGGAAATTTAGGGGAGTTAGGGTGGGTGCTGGGATCCAAGACCCCTCTGTTCTCCCAGCTCCAGGAAAAGGGCTGTGCTAAACTTCCACGAAATACACCCCCGTATCTAGGGCTCCCCCACCACCACCACCAGACAACAGGAGGATTTCTTTCTGTCTCCTCTGCTCAGCCTTCCCCAGTTCCCTCCACAAAGCTCCTTACCAGCGTGAGAGTCCATTAGCCTCTTTAGCAATTATCTTGGCACACCGAATATCATCTTCAATGTTATCATCTAGAAATTCTGCAGAACAGGGAAAAAAAAAGTCAGCATGGAAGGAAGGGGGATAGAGAAACAGCACGGACAGATGGGCAGAGGGTAAGGTGCTCATCAGGAAGGGTAAATGGGATACTGAGGAGCTGGATTAATAGAATCATAGAATCACACAATCATTAGGGTTAGAGAAGTCCTCTAGGATCATCTGTTCCAACCACCCCACCACCACCACTGTCCCCACCGAGCCGTGTCCCCAAGCACCAGCCCCAACCTCTCCTGGAGCCCCCCCAGGGACGGGGACTCCCCCACCTCCCTGGGCAACCCGTCCCAACGCCTGCCCACTCTGTCTGAGCAGAAATGGCTCCTCATTGCCCACCTCAACCTCCCCTGGCACAGCTCCAGGCCGTTCCCTCTGGTCCCAGAGCAATGAGCTCTGCCCTGAGCCTCCCCTTCCCCAGCCCAAACACCCCCAGTGCCCTCAGCCGCTCCAAACAGGACAGACACATGGACAGAAACGCCCAGAGCAGCTGCCTGTTCAGGTGGCATGGACAGAGCAGGGTGCTTTCACCGAGTGGATGAAGAAAGCTCTTTGCCCTGCCCCAGCACTTACTTGAGCAATTGATGTGACAGGTATTTGAAGTTCCGTGGGTTTTGCCATCATCACACCAGTACTTGCTGTTGATCTGAAAGATTCCGTAGTCCCGGCTCTTACCCTCATCACGAAAAGCGTGGGTGCTGTAATTGCTCTGATGTTGCACCAGGCAGACCCCTGCAGGATGAGGAGAGAGCCCAGAAGAGGAACATCAATGTATGCTCAGGGTAAATAAGAGGAAAGAGATGAAGGAGTCAATGATGAAGGAAGACCTGGAAGAGTAATTAAATTGTGGACATTGTAAGACTGAGATATGGATGCACAAATGTTTGGAAGGAGAAAAGTCTGGGTGGGCAGAAGCATGAGCAGGGATGTGTTGTGTTAGCAATAGGAGGCAAGGAAGGGGATGAGGAAGAGAAATGATGAAAGACAGCTTGCCAAAGGAATGGTGGGACAGAGTGGTACAGCTGGAGGATTACAAGAAGCTGAGAAAGACAAAGGTGGTATGGGCAGAGAGGTACAGGGGGAGCTCATTATACTCACAGTCAGCTACAGTTTTGCCCACGAAGCCCTTAAAGCCATGGTTGCGGAGGATCTTCACCAGCTCACATCGGGGAATAATTCTTCCCTGGGTGCCTGGCAGAGTCAGGCCAAGGAAGACAAGAAGAAAGCCAAAGAAGAGAATTGACTTGGTCATACTGCAGTCCCTGCGAAGAACAGCCAAAGCAACTTTAGCCTTTGCCTCGAACTCTCTGTCTGCCAGGACTGCCCTCAACACCAGTGTTTTATTCCCGCTGGCAGGAGGAGGGCCAAATGGCTCATCAAGCGTGTCCGGTTAAGCGTGGGAGGTTTTTGCAGTAATTAGCAAAGTATTGGGCCAAAAGCCAAAGACAATTTTTGGAGGATGCTAGTACCTATCTCACCAGCCCGGTGAGGCTGGGGTCACGGACAGAGGTCACAGCCAGAAGTCATGGACAGGGTTGTTCCAGGGATGAAATTTAGGGTTGGCATTGAGATGATGGTTATGGTTGCCACAGGAGTTGAGCTGGGATTTACCTGTGGATAAAGGCCACGAAAACTCTAAGAGTCTCATTTCCAGCAACAGAAAAGACTGAGTTTAGGATGAAATTACAGTAACCCATGGGTTAGCCTTAGGCATGTTCTGTTGATATGATTTGGTGTTGTCCTATCATATGGGGGCAGGGTTGCCATAGGGACCATTTTAGGGTAATTACAGTAACTGAGGTCACCCCAAGTTCCTCTAAATTAGGGTTTGGCTACACATTCATTAGTTTTACGATAGCGTAGGTACCAATTCATGAGGCATCCACCATGGACACTTTACGGAGCACCTTGGGTGGGTTACTGTCACCCCAGAGCTGGAAATGGCATTGTCCTAGAAGCTGGGCTAGGATGGAGGCTTGTCAAGGGCCACATTTTAAGGTATATTCAGTGGGAGTGGGGAAAAAAACCTTTATGTTTGTGTAATGAGGTTAGGGACAGGCGCACAGTCCAGTAGTTCAGAAGAAGGCAGGACGAGGAGTCAGAACACCCATGTTTGTTCCCATTGTGGGAAGCAGCAGTTGACAGACGGGGGCTCTGGGTTTGAAATACCTACTAAATTGGTCAGTTTTTTTGTTAGTTTGTTTTTATTTTTTAGTCATTTCTTTTTAAAACATTAGCACTCTGGTTAGTGGGGCAGAAAACAAACAAACAACAACAGTAGAAGTTATTTGCATCTCCAATGTCATACACATGTCCACAGCAAAATGTCAACACCTCTATTTGCAGATGCTTCAAAACCCACTGCAATTTCTACCAAAAACACACACTGCCGGCCCTGTCTATTATGAAACGATACACAGGAAACTTTCCAAAGCAGCTGGTGACTGTAGATGCCTCGTTCTGCAGGTGTCGTCCTTCCTAGTTTGTTATGCAGCACTGCTCATCGAGGGCTAAACGTGTCAATCTGAAATCCAATCCCTTCTCAGTCTGTTCACGAAGGAACTGATGTATCTGACCAGGCTTAAACAAGAGACGTGCTTCTGGGAAAAGCACCTGGCACAGGGTGTTGGACACAATCTCAGGGTGATAAAACAACGTCCTCCTGCCTGTAATTACGCTCCCAATTTGCTCCCATTGTAGATTGAATCCTAATCCTGCAGACACTCCTGGTAAATGCGGACAGGAAGAGGACACATCCTCCAGCTGACCGGGGTTGGTCTTTTGATGCTGGGTCATTGTTTACCCGAGCCTTCAGGAGTCCAAAGATGGCACGGAGAGAAGGAAACGGACACAGCTTGAACCCGTGCATCCTCGAGCACCTCTCTTGTAGATAGGGAGGTGCCAAAATGGTGACAAATAGGAATTAATTTGAATCAGTACCGGGAATTCAATGATGCAGGGACCACATGTATGAGAATTAATATGATTAGTATAATTGTAACACATGCACAGGTAAAATCTCTGATTGTGTTTATGTCTCCAGCAAAAGCTCAGAAGCAACAATAACAACTTAGAGTTTGGCAGGTCATGATCCAAAGTACCCAAAGTGGCCTCTGGTCACTGATTCAGGTTTCCTGTAAGTGCTGTTCCACATCTGACAGATCCACATGGGTGCTTTGGACATCCTGTCCCAGATGGACCCAGACGTCAGCATGTAGAGAACCGAGCCTTGCCCAGCCGTCCTGTCCCCAAGGTGCTGTCACATTGAGCTCTGCCATCCCACCTCAGCTCCAGACCTGGGAAATCAGCCTTCCAGCCGCCCTGCTCGCAGAGGCTTAGCCTCGGCCAAGCCATCACCCTGCTGCTCGCATGCTGCCCATCTCAGCAGGACAGGGGGACAAGATAGGAAGAGTGGGACAAGGAAACCTCGTGGGTCGAGATAAACACAAGGAGGTCACTTGTCAATTATTGTCCTAGGCAAAACAAGCTTAAATAGGGGAAATTTCTCTTTTGTTCCTCTCCCCTTTCCCTGGCCCACGTTCATTCCTTCATGCCTGGACACCTCTGCCTCCCCCGAGCAGCACAGGAGGGATGGGGGCTACAGTCGGTGCTCCTTCCTCCTCATGCTTTTCCCTCACATGGTTTCCCCTCTGGCTGCAGGAATATCTGTTCCATCACGCACCTCCTCCTTCTCCAATCTTGGTGTTTCATCCAGGATCCTGTGCTGGAAGTCTTATGAAAGGGGAAGGTAAATAACAGGCACTGCTTTCCCTTCGTTCGTGGGCTCATCCCAGAGGCTGTTCAGCCACAATTTGCCCTTGTTTAATCCACACTGATGGTTTCCAGTCCCACTCTTGTACCTGGAAGTGGCTTCCAGGAGGGCTGAATCCATGATTTTCCCAGGGACAGAGGTGAGGCTCGCTGCCTTGGAGTTCCCACATCCTCCTGCCCTCCTGCATTTTGAAGATCAACATTGCATTTGCTTTTTCTTTCCAGTCAATGAGAACCTCTCAAAGCACGACTGCTTTCCTGCGATGATATTGGCCATATCCAGTAGCACCTTCAGAGGCATCCCACAGGGATCAGGGACCAGTGCACCTCCAGCATCTCAAAGTCGTTCCTACAGGGGCTTCACCCAAGGGATGGCTGGGCACTGGGACAGGCTGCCTGGGGAGCTGGTGGAGTCCCCAGCCCTGGAAGGATTTAAAAGACATGTGGATGTGGCACTGAGCAATATGTTTAGCGATGGACTGGCTAGTGTCAGGCTGCTGGTTGGATTTGATGATCTGAAGGGCCTTTTCTGACCCAAAAGAGCCCATGATTTTATGATGCAGCTCCTGTGGGTAGTGCTGCTCTCCTCCAGGTTTCACCAGCCGATGTGGAGACCTGCAAGCAGCTGTTTTGCCGGTGAAGCACAAAGTATAGGTGTCATGGAATACCTCCGCCCATCCCGTGTCCTAATGAAAATATTGGAGCTCCAATTATAAATCTAATAGTTCTATTATGATTGTGCTTACTCCATATTAGAAAAATAAAAGAGTCATTGTCTATTAAGTAAATTCCACTTCTGCGTTGTTACCTTATTAAAATCCCTTTTCCAGTAAAGTCACTCCCTTTAGGTCAGCCATCAAATTAAACATAAAGGAACGCTCAGCAATCGGCTCGTGCACTGCCACCAGCCTTCGCCTTCCTGTAGCGTGGAATTTCTTCCTTGGAGCCTCCCCACATCCATCCTGGAGGGCCGAGCCCTGCTCAAAGCTGGGGGCTTCTCTTCCTTCCCAGCACCCTGCGTGTCTTCCCGAGTCCTCAGGGACAGCATCGCCCCCGTGCTGGAGCAGCTCCATGAACCTCACAGGAGCTCACTTGTCTGTGGCTCTCAGCCCTGCGGGATCCATCTGTGCACCACCAAAGGCAGAGCAAGACCCCAGTCCTCAAGAGGAAAAATGAGGGAAGTGTTGATGCCACGGAAAGGTTATCTCCAGCAGAAATTGCTCACCTATCCACCTCACAGTAGGCTACTCAGGTGTTTAGGGAAATTCTAACTACATCATCACCTGTAAAGGCCTGATTCCAGGTCTTCTGATCCAAGTAGAAGGGGAGGCAAGCCACAGAAATGAAAACAATCGCCTCTGCTTGCTCAGATAGTAATGTCTGGGTGGTCAGGTCACGGATGTGGTTAAAGAAGTGATAAAGTAAACAGGCACACAAAGGCAGAAATGTCACCCCAACACTGTGAGCTGTACGCTAACAGTTCGGTGAACGCTTCTCAAGGTCTTCACAAGCAGACATTTTGTACAGTCCGTGTTTCATTCGCAGTTTCCCCAGTATGAGCTGATAGAGGCCAAACTGTCCTAAGACACATGACAGAAATACACTGCACCCATGGAGCTGATAAACAGTGATAAACAGGCAGCGTATCCCTCGTACTATGGGAGCTCTGCCCTTTGGGGGGCTACGACACAGCTGTCCCACCACTATGGACCTGGTCCAGCCTGTGCCAGAGTTGTGTGATTCAGGAAGAGGCTTCAGGACAAAGTTTTCCTCCCTGTGGCTCACTCCCATCCCTTCCATCAGCGACCGAGTGCCACCAGCAAATACAGGAACCGCCTTGCTTTCAGCAAGGTCCTTTACTCCATCCTGCACTTGCTAACCATGGGACTATACAGAAAATAATGCACACTTCCACCTGTCTTTTGCCAGTTGTTTTCCCCGTGAAGACTTGCAGACACACAAATAGGTTCAAGGAAGCAAAATGCCACTGGACTGCCATGGGAAGGGAAATAGGCTGAACACAACTAAAAGCAAACATCTTCAAGCAAATATTGCTCCTCGTCTCACCCAGAGTTTAGAACTTCAAAATGCTAACAGCAGAAGATACTGATTCTGCTCTGCACATCCTATTCAACTCTGTTGACTCCTTGTTAAGTTTCCTGGTGCTCCATCACACCCAAAATTAGGTGGCTGGGTGTGGAGGTCTTGCCACAACTTGTGGTGACCTGAAATACACTGCTCATAAGCCTTGACTCCAAACTTCTGCAAGAAACTGGCATCTCACCTCACCTTCCCTCGTACCTGCTCATCGCAACAAGAGTGGTACCAGCCAGTCAGAAAGCCAAGTCACGTCCATGATCCCCTTTGAGAAGCAAAAAGACTTAAAGTGTTCTGCCTCCCTCTTGGCCTTAAAATCCAGTCTTCAAGTTGCAGCATTCAGTTGGGAATGGTGCCTGCTGCAAGACCCAGGAGGAGTTTGGGATTGCCTGTTTGATGCAAGTAAAGCAAGTGGGGCAGCAGACCGGCCCGGCTGAATAGGGAACTCCTCCTGAAACTAGGGCAGAAAAAAAAAAAAAAAGTATATGACCTCTGGAAACAAGGCCTGTCTTCATGAGGAGAGGACAGAGATGCAGTTCTCATCTGCAGGGAGAAAATGACAAAAGCCAAAACTCAGCCTTGAGATGACACTGGCCGCTGCGGTGTCAGACAACAAAAAAAGGCTTTTTCAAGTGTGCCAACAGCAAGAGGAGGTCAAAGGAAAACATTGGACTGATATTTTATGCAGATGGTCACCTAAGGAAGGATGAGGAAAAGGTGGAGGCATTAAATGCCTTTTTTTTTTTGCCTCCGTTTTAAATGGTAGTGACAGATCTTGGGCTGCCTGCACAGTCAGAGAACCATGACCAGAGGAGCCTTGCCATCCTAAGGGCCACCAGGAGGATCCAGGGAACCACAGCCCTGTCTGTCTGACCTCGGTGCCGGGGAAGCTCATGGAGCAGATGATCCTGAGTGCCTTCACGCAGCACTTCCAGGACGAGCAGGTGATCAGACCCGGTCAACATGGGTTTATCAAAGGCAGGTCCTGCTTGATGAACCTCATCTCCTTCTACAACAAAGCCATGCGCCCAGTGGACGAGGGAAAGGCTGTGGATGTGGCCTACGAAGACAGCAGTAAGGCTTTTGACACTGGTTCCCACACCAGTCTCCCACAGAAGCTGGCTGCTCAAGGCCACAGATGTATGCTTTGCTGGGTTAAAAACTGGCTGGGTGGCCAGGCCCAAAGAGTTGTGGTGAATGGAGTTAAATCCAGCTGGAGGCCGGTCACCAGTGGTGTCCCCAGGGCTCACTAGGGAGGTGACTGTGCCCTGTACTCAGCTCTGGTGAGGCCGCACCTCGAGCACTGCGTTCATTTTGGGGCCCCTCACTACAAGAAGGACATCGAGGTGCTGGAGCGTGTCTAGAGAAGGGCTACAAAGCCAGTGAAGGGTGTTGAGGAGCTGCTGAGAGAACCGGGGTTGTTTATCTTGGAGAAAAGGAAGCTCAGAGGAGACTTCATCACACTCTACAACTACCTTAAAGGAGGCTACAGGGAGAAGGGGATCAGGCTCTTCTCCCAAGCACCAAGTGATGAGGGGAAATGGCCTCAGGTTGCACCAGGGGAGGTTTAGGTTGGATATTAGGAGAAATTTCTTTACAGAAAGGGTTGTGCAGCATTGAAATAGGCTGACCAAGGAAGTGGTGGAGTCACCGTCACTGGAGATCTTCATGAAACATGTAGATGGAGAATTTAGTAGCTTGGTTTAGTGGTGGACATTAGTACTAGGTTAAAGGTTGGACTAGATGATATAAGAAGTCGTTTCCAACCTGAATGATTCTATGTTCTGTGGTCACTGACATTGTAAGGGACCAGTTGTACCAGTTCAATGTTCCATACCCATGGGGCCTGACAGGATTCACTCCAGAGTGATGAAGGATTTTTGTATTGTAGCTGGATCCCTCTCACCAATTTACCAAAGGTCTGGGGAGTCTAGGGAGATCCCCACTGACAGGAATCCAGCCAACGTTAAGCCATCTACAAAAAGGGTATGAGAAGACCCAGGAAACTACAGACCCATTAGTCTAAAGTCAGTCCCTGGAAAAGTTACGTAGATCATCCTGGAGGATACTGAAACAAAATTAAAGAACAAAGCTATAGTCAGGCTGAAACAAGGGTTCTTCAGGAGAAAGTCCTGCCTTATTAATTTGATCTCCTTCTACAGTAAAGTCACCTGCTTGGTGGGTTAAGGGAAGGCAGCGGGCATAATCTTTCAGGATATTAGGAAGGCCTTTGATACTGACCCTCACAGCATCCTTCTGGGCAAACTGTCCAGCTGTGAGCTAAGCAGGTTTATGCTATGCGGGGTGATGGTGGGGTGGTGGCACAGCTCACAGGGTTGTAGCAAACGGGGCTACATCAGTGCTGTTCCCCTGGGATGGTTCTGGCCAACGTTTTTATTAATGACCTGGATGCAGGAGTGGAGTGCATCCTCAGCAAGTTTGCTGGTGACACGAAACTGGGAGGTGCTGTTGACTCCCTGGATGGACAAAAGGCCTTGCAGGAGGATCTAGCATTAGGCAATCAGCACCAGCATGAAATCCAACACAGGAAAATGCCGGGTGAGATGGAGCAATGCTGGACACAGGCACAGATATGGGGGCACCTGGCTGGAAGGCTCAGCAAAAGGGGCCTGGGGGTGCTGGTGGCAGCAGCTCGGCACCAGCCAGCAGCACACCCTGGCAGCCACAAGGACAAACTGCATTTCAGGGAGAATTAACCACAGCATCACTGCAAAAGTTGTGAAAGCAACCTCCGAGGTCATACAGTATTCACGTGCCTCTCCCATGCTGCATCTGCAAAAACAGTACTTATGTTTTTACTTCCAAATGTACTAACTTCCCTTTTCTTGGCATTTCTGACCCTGTTAGGGCTCCATCTACACTGCAAATGAGCAGGTCAGGAGGCTAAGTTCTTACAGGGGTGTTTTGTAGCAAAGAAACACACTTCACCATCTCTAATACATGCAAAACCCTCCACCAACAAACCTAAGCCACATCAACTCCCACTGTGCCTTCATCCACAAGCAAAGCCAGAGTAACATGTCACAGCAAGGGGATGTGGCAGTAACGCCTGGGCCAACACCTCCTTGTCCCTGCCCTGCAAAAACAGGTACATAAATCTGACAGCTTTGCAACGGGTTGTAATGTTTTATGAGCCCAAGGGTGCAGCTGGAAAAGTGGGAGAGGTGCTGCAGGCCGGGTATGGCACTGTGCTAGCGCTGCATGGGGCAGCTGGGGGAACGCTCCCCATAGGTGAAGTCAGGCAGGTACAGAGCTTTCCTTCCCTGCACATTTCTTTAACAGTTGGAGGTAGTTGCTCATGCCCGACCTGCAGGAAAAAACCCTATGAGCTTGTCCGTGGGCAGGTCCTGGTGTCCCCAAACCCACTGGGCCACAACAGCCTCTACCCCAGCTCCCTGAGCTCTGGAAGGGCCTCATCCACCCTGTCACCCCATGACATTTGGGGTCCTGTGACATGGGGTCCCTAGGGTACAGGGTGCCCTCATCCCTGCCACTTTACAAGGGTCCCCAAAACCTGTCATGTGAGGAAGCCCCAATTCCTGATATAAAGGAGTCTGCACTGTAATGGGGGCATTGTTGCTCTATTACATATTCCCTGTCATACACAGGGTGCCTGTTGCAGAAGGTATCCTCATCCTACTATACAGCGCTCCCCGTTTTGTAGGTGCCCTCATGTCCTTAAGTAAAAGGACATCGAGGCCCTGAAGTGTGTTCAGAGAAGGGCTATGGGGTTGGTGAAGGGCCTGGGACAAAAGTCCTGTGAGGAGAGGCTGAGGGCACTGGGGGGGTTTGGGCTGGGGAAGGGGAGGCTCAGGGCAGAGCTCATTGCTCTGGGACCAGAGGGAACGGCCTGGAGCTGTGCCAGGGGAGGTTGAGGTGGGCAATGAGGAGCCATTTCTGCTCAGACAGAGCGGGCAGGCGTTGGGACGGGTTGCCCAGGGAGGTGGGGGAGTCCCCGTCCCTGGGGGGGCTCCAGGAGAGGTTGGGGCTGGTGCTTGGGGACACGGCTCAGTGCGGACAGTGCGGGGGGGGTGCTTGGAGCAGGTGACCCTGGGGGGCTCCTCCACCCCTAATAACTGTGTGATTGTGTGACTCCAGGGGTTCTACTGTGCATACCCCCCACTGCACAGAGGTCCCCATAAAGGACCCCCCGCTACAGAGGGACCCCATCACAGGCTGTCCCCATGCACCCAGGTCCCCTCACAGTCCCTATACACATGGCGCCCCCAGCCCCACACGGGGAGGGCCCCGCCCCCCTCCTCACGCAGCCCCCCCCGCGGGGTCGCCATGGCAACGCCACCGCCACCACCGCGCCTGCGCCCTCCCCGCTTCATACGTCATCACTCCGGGCTGGGTGAGGGGGGGGGAGCGGGCGGGACCATTGTCGGAGAGATGGGGGGGGTGCGGGAGGGACCATTGCGGGAGATGGGGGGGGGGGGGGGGAGGAGCTGTGGGAGGAGGGAGGGCGATGGAGGCGCTGGAAGCGGAGGCTCCACAGCGGGGCGCACCCGGAGCTGGCACGGGGAGGCTGTGCCAGGGCAAGGACAGGGAGCCTGTGCTCCTGGTATGGAGTCACTGTGTCCTTAGGGTTGGAGGAGCCCCCCAGGGTCACCTGCTCCAAGCACCCCCCCACCACTGTCCCCACCGAGCCGTGTCCCCAAGCACCAGCCCCAACCTCTCCTGGAGCCCCCCCAGGGACGGGGACTCCCCCACCTCCCTGGGCAACCCGTCCCAACGCCTGCCCGCTCTGTCTGAGCAGAAATGGCTCCTCATTGCCCACCTCAACCTCCCCTGGCACAGCTCCAGGCCGTTCCCTCTGGTCCCAGAGCAATGAGCTCTGCCCTGAGCCTCCTCTTCCCCAGCCCAAACCCCCCCAGTGCCCTCAGTCACCCCTCACAGGACGCTGTCCTCCCCCTGGCCTCCCATGGACCCACAGTGAAGCCTTTCCTCTGTTCCCTCCATCCTCTGCCGCCCTGTGGTGCAAATTCTCATCCCCTGTGGTACAAATCTTTGTCCCCAAACGCTGCAGGGCCCCAAGGAGACTTTGAAGAGAGAGGACAAGTCTCCTGGGAGCCATGGTCACCGCCACCCGGCCCCACAGTGCCAGCACACCCGTGGCCCATGCCATGCCAGGCGATGGTGTCGGACATGGTGGCTGTGTTTGAAGGCCTTGGGGAGCATCGTGGGTGCTGCAGCTGCACCAGGGCGCCCCGTGGTGCAGGTTCAGAAAAGAAGCCCCATGGTGGAGGTGGTTTGGAGGCTGTGGGGAAGGAGGTGGGGTAATTTGCTTTTCTTCAGCACCCAGATCCGCCCCGCTGTCTGCCTCCTGCTGCAGGGGGAGATGCCTGAAAACCCCAGCTGGGGTGTGACTGACTTTGCTTTTGTTTTCCGTGCCGGACTCAGGTGTAGGCAGTGCCATGAAGGTTGGAAAAGCCCTCCAAGATCATCTGGTCCAACCATCGCCCTACCACCACCATCACCCAGCCCTCCAACCACTGCAGCCCCACACTGTGCCGGGGACACCCATTTGGGCTCTTCACAGCCCTTGGGACTGGCCACTCGAGTGTCTGGGAGATCCCGAGCCTCCGGCACCAGCCTCAGCTGTTTGCAGCGATGTGACTCCCAGGAAGGGGAATGGAAAGTGTCTCGTGAAGGGGGAGTGAGTTCCTTCACAGCTGAAATTCCTCCTGGTCAGATGGATCCAGGTGATCCCGCTCCACACTGCCCTGCTCCTCGGGATCGCTAGTTTTGGGAGAAACAGGGTGACCCAGGAGGAGATGAGCCAGGCCTCCCCACAGCTTCGTTTTCGCCCCCAGTTTTGCTGCTTGTGGCCTTGAGGCCCTCCCTTTGCCCTCACCCAGAGCGAGATCCACTTCAATCCCACCTCCCTGCGCTTTGGCTTTTTGAGGCAAAAAAGGAGCGAAATGGGGGCACGGTCGCTACTGCACAGACAAACTGGATCCCCCTTCCCCTCCCTCCTTGCTCTCTACAGGGGATATAGAGGCTGGGGGACCCCAGGGGACAAGCTGGGGACAATTTGGGGACCGGCCACCCCTCGGTGCTGTGCTGCCTGCTGCCGCCCGAGGGCAGCAACGCCTCAGCTTTCCTCCGAGCCCGGTGCCGGCTGGTGCAGGGGAGATGCTCGGGTTTGTGCAAGGATCGGTGGAAATGAGGCCATAAAGCTTGCCCTAAACCCTCCTGCCAGCCCAGTGTGCGCCCCAGGAGCCTTTTTGGAGGGTGTATTTTCTGCGGGATGGGCACCAGGGGCTGTGCCCCAGCGGCATCCTGCCCGTAACTGCAGAGCCCGGGCTGGTAGCTCGCCCTCACCCAGCTCGGGGACCCTAATTAAGGATTTAGGGTGCTGCTCTCCCAGCCTGTCACAGCTCCTGAATTCAGTCCCCTGGTGTGGGGGCACCCCATAACCACAGACACCCCCCTCTGTGTCCCTGCACTCCTGCCCAACCCAGACTTTCCCTGGACCTTATTCTGCCCACAAATGCTTTTCACCATCCTCTTTAGTCCCCAGAAGTGTTTTTTTGTCCCCACCCTCTTTAGCTCCCCAGAAACGTTGCCCAGGCAGAAGTCACCACTTTGAGCCTGCCGGGGGCTCAAATGGGATGCGGGGAGGCTCTGGGGGCCCCAGGAGCCTTGCATCCCCCAGGGATCTGGGGGTCCCCGCTTACCCATTAGACGGGGACAGCTGCAGAGCCCTGCAGCAGCCCCAGCCCCAGCCCCAAAGCCTCAGCCAGATCCCAGGGGTGTCACAGGTGGAAGGGATCTGCAGATGGAAGGGAGGTGGGTCACAGCCCAGCATTGCAAATGGGGACAATGCTCAGGGAAAGAACTGGGGGCAAAAATAAACCTCAACCATCACCACCCTGGGGGTCTCTGGGGAGGTCTGTCAGTATTTTTCCCCCCTTCCCCAGCCTAACCAGCTCAGCCCATCCCAAGAAAGGGCAAGCTCTGGTGGCTTTATCTCCTCGGAAGCAAGAGATAATGTTGGGAAAGGGCGAAAGGAGTTCAGGTGTGGGGGGCAGAGCCCTGCCAAGGCGCCCTCCAGGGTGCCACCAACCGCGCGTGTTCCCCCCTCGCCCCTGCACCTCCTGCTGCTGCCTCACGCAGGGGAAACCCCAGCACCCCTGGAAAAGCCGAGGAAGCTCAGGGTGCTGCCGGGGGTGGGAGGGAAAAAGCAAGCGAGGGGGAAGCCCGCGGGGCTGGAACATCTGCGTGGCCGCCTTCCGCCCCGGCGTCACCCGTGTGTCAGCGAGGAACAAAACAAGCCCGGAGCGGGGAGCTGCCGTCAGCCCGCAGCTCATGAATGGGCCTAAGAATAGATTTCCTGTTTACCCAGCGACAAATCGCTTCTGGGGCAGAGGGCACCTGCTTGCTATTTTTTGCCAAGCCCCTGCCCAGCTTGCTCCCCGGCCCGCTGGCCTCTGGCCAGCCCCGAGCTGCCCCCTGCGCTGCTGCAGCATCCACGTGCGGCAGGGGAAAGGGCCCGCAGAGGCTGCTGAGGGCTGGAGGAGCAGGGCAGAGACACGGTCACAGCCGTGCCACCAGCATCGTGCCGTCCCCGAGCATGGCTGCAGGGTGAAACCCTGCAAAAAAACTGTGGGCCATGAGCGCCAGGGAGGCACAGAGCCAGCTCCTGCCCCCGGCACTGAGCGTCCCCCGGGTGCTGGGGGGCCAAGTAGGGCAGGATGAAGCCCCCAGGATGTCACCAAGGAGCACTTCCAGAGGTGCACGGCTGCCTGGACACGGATCCCTTGTCCTGCTGGGGTGCAGCAATCACTCGGCTGCGCTGAGCACCTCCAAAACAGGCTGGGAAACCCAGCGCACGGGGCACCTTGTGATTCCCCACTGTGTTTTCCCATAAGAAAAATATTTTACACCCAAAACCTGCAGCAAAAGCCCAGCGGGACCACTGGGGAACTCTGGGGGAAGCAGGGTCCCGTCCTACACTCAGCAAAACCCATTTTGAATGGGTTCCATTTCGATAATTAAAAAATCATACAAATATAACTTTTTATGATTTTAAATCATACGAATTTATTGAATTTTGCCTCCCCCTGCCTTTTCAGCCCCCTCGCAGCAATGGCCACGCGGAGCACTTCACCTTCTGGTCTCCCCACGTGGAAAGCGAAACCCCGTGGAGAAGTCGTGCAGTTTCCCATTCTTGAGAATGAGGAAGGCTCGGGGGCCATTTACTGGAATCCCCGCAGCCCTCCCCGTGGCCTTTTCTTGTAAGCACTGACCGAAATACATTGTGAAACCCACACGGCTGCTACTCTTGGGGGCCGGGCCACCCATCATTGAGAAAACGCAAACCGCGGCAAGGAGGAACCGGTGCTGCTGCAGCAGCCTCTCTGCAGAGGCTTCACTGTCCTGTGCTCAACCCAAATCCCAGCCAGGTACCCGAAACCTGGATTCCAAATCCCAAATTCTGGCTGGGTAGCACGGCCTGATGGTGTCAGGAATGGGATGCAGGAAGGTTCAAGGGCCTGGAGCCAGCAGGAAGGTGGCCAGCAGGTGCCAGCCGAAATGCACCCTGCGCCCGATCCTGTCCCGCAGCACGTCGGGAGGCTGCTTTGTGGGGTGGGGGCTCTTGCTCTATAGGGACAGGCTCCATAGGGGGGTCTCTACAGGGGAAGCATCCCCCTCCCAGTAGGGACTGCTTTGTTGGGTAGATTCTCCTGCGTGATAACTGATGTAGGTGCAGCGCTGCACCACAGGAGATGGGGTTCCTTGCTCTGTAGGGCTGGTCTCCAGCCAAATGGGGTATCCCTCATGCTAAAGTGGCCGAGGTTGGGCTGTATAGGACCTGGGCTCTGTAGGGGCCAGCTCCCCACAGCAGGATCTCTTGCCCTATAGGTGTTGGGCTCCACAGGTGCATTCCCAGGAGCTGCTGGAGCGGAGCTAGGGGGGTCTGCGCCGCGTGGAGAAGGGTTGCTCCCCATGCCCTGCCCTATAGGGGCTGCAAACCTGCCCTATAACGGCTGCAATCCTGCCTTATAGGACCTGCAATCCGCAGGGGCTGTGATCCACAGGGGCTGTGCTCAACGCTGCTGCCTGCACATCCCCGTGGGGCCTGTTCGGGAGCATCGCCCGCGCCGCGGCGCTGGGGCTGCGCGAGTCGGAGCCTCCGCAGCGCGGCCTCTGCCCGCCCGCAGCCTCTGCAGCCCGCGGGGTTTTCGGCTGTGTTCGCGGGCTGCCGAGCGGCCGAGCGCTCCTGGTAGGAGATGGCCGAGGCCGAAGGAGGCCACAGGGGAGCCCTGCCCAGCGCAGCCGTCCCTGCGGCACCCAGGGTCCCGTGGGACTCGCATTTCCCCTCCCAACCCGGCTGTGCTGGGGGCACCCCTGGGTGCAGGGATTTCGGATGGGAAATGCTGAAAAATGATGCAAAAAGGTTACAACGCCCCCCCCCCCCCAAAAAAAAAATGCAGCTGGGACCGTGCAACCCCCCCCCAAAAAAACCTCCAGGGAGCGAGGCAAAGCTGGAGGGGTCCCCAGCACCCACCCGGCTGCACCCCATTCTGCATCGCAGTGGCAGGATGCGACTGCCACCTGGGGGGGATTTATTTTTTTTTGGGGGGGGGGGGTTGCAGCTTCCTCATCCTTTGCAGGGCCCCCGCAGGCTGCCGGCAAAGGGCGTTTCGTGCAATTGAGAACCAGGTCGTGCATCGCGGCGTCTAGCGAGCCGCGGGCGGGAGGTGTTTCCCGGCGGCGCAGGAATTTGCTGCTTGCGCCCTTGTTGCAGGAGAATTCGGGGGAGAGGCGGGGACGGGGAGCGTGTGATGGTGAGGGGGGGGGGGGGGGGTTGTTATTATTTAATTTTATTTTCCTGCCTCCATCCAGGAATCTCTGCAATGTGCCGGCTGCTCCCCAGGAGGCTGGGGCAGCCGTGAGTCACCGCTGCTGCTGGAACGTGACTCAGAGCTGCTGCTGCTCCCCGCCAGGACATGACCGGACTGCCAAAACCTGGGAGAAGCCCAACGCCGCCGCCGCCCGCCCTCGCCCACCGGCGGGGAGGACGCGGGAGCCCCCCCACATCGCTCAGCACCCTGCCGGGGCATCGCCCCACTGCCGAGGGGCAGAGCTCAGCGTGGGAGAGCTCAGCATGGGGGGCAGATTGGTTTTTTTTTATTATTATTATTCATTAATAATTTTTTTCCCTCTTTTTTATCTTTTTCTCTCTTTTTTTTTTTTTTCCTCCAAGCCAGGAAAATCCCCTTCACCCGCTTTGCTTCGCCCATCTGTGGGGCCGTGGGTGCCTCCCCAAGGATTTTGCTGCCCCATCCTCCAGGCCAGACCCCGTAGGGGAGCGGGGAACACCTTGGGTCGCCCCCGCTCCTGGCGCTGCCCCTGCCCCAGTTCCCGTGCCTCAGTTTCCCCATCCGAAGGGGAACGGAGATGTCCCCAGGCAGGGGGCAGGGGGGGTGACTTCAGGTCGTGCTTTGAGGTCTCGGGGAGCAGCAGTGGGGTGCTGTGATTAATATTAATGGGCTCAGGTGGCAGGGAGGGACGGGGCGGACGTGGAGCCGGACGGAGCCACCGCAGCCCTGAGTCACCGACGGCCCCGTGCCGAGCCCCGGCACGCTCACAGCACCCCAGGGCTACCCACCCATGGGACCCTGCTGCTTCGCACGCCCCCTCCTCATCCTCACCGTGACAGCTCCCGGGGGGGACACGATGGCATCGGAGGGGGCCAGGGGCTGAGCTGAGCACCAGGACGCTCGTCACACCTCAGGCCATGGCTGCGGCCGCAGCTGCCTCTGTCAGCCGTGATTGAAAGCCCAGCCGGGCTGGCAGGCCTTCTCTGTGATCTTGTTAATTAAGAAATACATTTAATTAGCAGCACCCCAGCTGTGACTCAGCTCATCATCATGATCGAAACACAAGAGCTGGACTCCAGCGCCACCAGGCCCTGGCCCTGATGTGGGATCCCAGCGGGTCCCATGCGGGGTTTTGGGGTGATTTCCCCCCGGGATGGGGGCAGATTGGGGCTGGGGCCATCCCCACGCACACTCGGGGGCAAATTACCCATTGCCAGGCTGCAAAGAATCCTATTAATAACCCATTTACTATAAATAGCCTCGATAATGACACCCCAAGCTTTCCAGGAATAGCGCTTCCGAAAACGTGGGGAAAGCCGTTCCCCCGCGCCGCGATTTCCAGGTGGGGAAACTGAGGCACGGCCGGCACCGGGCACGGCCCTGCTGCATCCCCGGGCACGGAGCCGTCTGCCAGGCAGCTGTGGAATTTGCTCCCCGAATAAACCGTCATGGAAATGAGCCCTTATGTATATTTATGGGCGCCGTCCTGCCAGCTGGAATCTAATAGGGGAGAAAATAAACCGGGAAACCGCCAGGAACGGGGTGTGGGGGGGGCTTCGCTTCGCCCCTCAGCCCCATGCTCCTGGTTTGGGTGCCCAACCCTAGTCCCCTGGGGTGCCTGACCCCGGATTTGAGTGCCCAGATGTTTTGGGGTGCCCATTTTTTGGGGTGCTGGGGAGGTGCCGCCGGCTGCTCCGCAGGTCCTGCAGGCTGCGGGGGCTGCAAAATGTGGGGCAGCAGCGGGTCGGGGTTGTGTGGGGTGGAGCTGTGGAGCCTCACAGCGCACGGGAAGGAGGGGGGGACATTGTCCCCCATCTGGGGCCGTAGCCCCCAGCCCCACATCCCAACCCTGCACCCTCTGTGGGGCGATTCCCCACCCTGCTGAAGCATCTGCAGCGTGGCCCCCGCCGGTGTCTCCATCCCCATCTCCCCGAGCTCTCCGCGGGCACTTTCCTCTCCACATGGGGGGCACCCACGGTGGCACCCACAGCGGGGACCCAGAGCTGCTCCCTGGGGTGCCCTCACCCCCCCCTCTCTTTTCCCGCAGCCTCCGCAGCAGCGCCGGAGCTGGATGGGGAGCGGGAGGCGACGGCGGAGCGAGGCCCATTAGGGATGCAGACAGCGGCGCGCGGAAATGTCTTCCTGTCTCGAGCAGGCGGCAGCCCCCCCCTCCCTCCATCCCTGTGCAGCCACCACCGCCCCCCCCCAGCCTCCGCAGCCCCCTCCTCATCCTCACGTCCCCCCCCCCGTGCGCCCCTGCCTGCAGCGGGGGCTTGGAGAGGTTGTGGGGGGCCACCGGGTTTCGGCCCCTCGCCCTTCATCCGCGCGCCGGTGCCAAGGCTGGGGGCGCATCCCCTGCAGGGAAAAAGGGGGGGGTGGGGGGGTGTTCCAACCCCCGAAAAATAAATAAATAAGGGAATAAAAAATGAGAAATAAAGGGGGATTTGGGAGCG
Source organism: Anas platyrhynchos (assembly GCF_047663525.1). Taxonomy (NCBI): domain Eukaryota; kingdom Metazoa; phylum Chordata; class Aves; order Anseriformes; family Anatidae; genus Anas; species Anas platyrhynchos. Next base: position 4,734,560 of record NC_092613.1, on the reverse strand, counting down.
AGGATGCGGGCAGGGCTTGGGAGGCTCGGTGCTGCGGCACCTCCCCGCCTGCCGCCCGCCCTCGCCCCGCCGTGATTCCCTGCAGCGGGCTAAAAATAATCGCCGGGAGCTGCCGCCGCACACCGGCGCTGGAGGTGGTTATAAATAGCCCGGGGGCGGCTCGTGCTGTCCCCGCGTCCCTCGCTGTCCCCAAGTGTCCCCCCCTCTACCCCCGGTCTCTGCGGGAGAGGCCGGAGCCCCCCCTGTCCTCGCTGGGTGGGTGGATGGAGAGGGGGATGCGGGGAGATGGGGATGGAGCAGCCTCTGCCCCAGGGTGGTGTGGGGAAACTGAGGCACGAGGGGGGGTCTGGGGGGGGAAGAGGAAAAGGAGGGGTTGGATTTAGGGGGATTTGGGCTCTGATGGCAGCGCTGGGTGGGCAGGGGGGTGACAAAGCCCCGCGCCCCCCCTGCAGCATCTCCAGCCCCCTGCACTGCGTCCAGCGCCACGATGGATCCGTGCCCCCCCCCCCACCCCTTCCCCGCTCCGTCCCCGCCGTTTGCCCGCAGCCTGGAGCTGCCAAAGCGCAGGGCAAACGGGGACAAGCCGGGGGGGAGCGGCAGAGGCTGATTTTTGCCAGCTCTTCCTTTCCTCCATCCAAATCCCCCAGCCGCAGAAAAAAAAAAGAAAAAAAGCAGAGAGGGAGGGGAGGGCGAGGAAACCCCCTGGGGGTCGCTGGGGGGGGGGATGCTGCCTCCCCCCCTGCTGCGGCGTTTTGTGTTTTTTGGATCTTTTTTTTTAATTTCTTTCTTTCTTCATTCATCTCTTGATTTTAACGTCTCGTCTCAGCCTCGTAACGAAGCCGGGGAATAAATATCAGCGTTCTGGTAAGCGGTGAATCACCGCCCGCTCCCGGCGCTGACAAGCACACAGCGCTTCTGTCCCCGACCCTGGCACCCCGCCAGCCCCCCAGCTCCACGCCAGCCGGCCACGGGGAAAATTTCGGCCACGGCACAAACATGTTTGGCCGCATTCCCCTGGCTCCCGCCCCGGGCTGGTGCCGGGAATCAGCTCAAAAATCGTGTTTTGTGGGAAGGCGCCCGCTAGGTAATAGTATTTTGATGGGAGGCTGCGGGAGACCCAGGGATGCTCCTGCATCTCCCCCCCCCCCCCAGGACATGGTGGGGATGTCCCCGCTCCCGACCCCATCGCTGCCTTGTCCTTCACTGCTCCCATCAGGTTCATCCTCCCCTGGGGTTGATCTCTGCTGTTTTCCAGTCCCGTGTCCCCAAAAAACATCCCCGGCACCCCCCCAGCCCTGCTGCCTCCCCGCAGCCTTCCCCTATCCCGCTCCCCCCAGCCTTGGCCAGGTGGTCCCTGCGGGATGGAGGGGACCCCAACCCCACTGCAGTCCCCCCACTGGGGTCAGCACATCCCCAGCTCCCCACCCCACTGCTGCTGGCTGTGCCAGACCAAGGACCCCAAACAGCATCACCGGGCACGTCCCCCAGTGCCACCGCAGGCAGGACACGGTGGCGGGGGGACCCCAAACCCAGCCTGGACCCCGCTGCTGCAGTGGGGCCGGCACATCTGGGAGGCACCCCTGGGGCCGGGTGCCACCACCGCGGTGTCACCCGTGTCACATCCCAGCCTCGTGCCAGGCGCTGTCCTCGTGGGGTCCCTGCGAGCGAGGGGTGCCACCGCGGCGAGGAGCCGGAGCGCGAGGTCCCCCCGAGCGGCAGATCCCCTCCACAAGTTACAGAAGGTCCTTGGACCTCGTGAGCAGCTGGTGTGAAGCTGTAATTACCTTAATTAGCTCTGGGATTGCATTCCCTCCCTGTGCTAATTTCGTTTCTACAGTAACCAGCCCAAGAGGTGTGCACGCGCTCAGCCCCGCGGCAGAAAGCGAGGCAGAGGCAGCAAAGCCAGGAACCCCAAAACCAGCCCAACAACGGGGACCCCCCCCACCCTCCCTCGGCCACCCCCAAACCCCGGTACCCCACGCGCACAGGGAGCCCTTCTGTCCCCTTGCAGCGCTTCCAGAGGGCCCTGGGTGCTCCCCAAGGTCCCAAGGGGGGGCATGTGCACCGATCCCCCCCTGGGTGTAGGGCAGGGGCACACGGGGGGAGCCAGCGCCTGGCTGTGGGGTTAGGAGCACGCCGAGCCTGGGCTCTTTCCTCGCTGCGAGTGCTTGCTGTAACCCAATATCCCCCTGATGTAAGGGCCATTTGGGAGGAAACCATAAAAGCTTCAGGAAATGGGTATTAATTCACAGCCAGGCAATAAAGGGGAAGGAGGGCTCCCGGGCAGAGTGGCGGCCCCCAGGGAGTGCGGGTGAGAGCAGGGCTGGGGAGCGGCCGTGCCCTGTTGCAGCAAATCCCCCCCACACACCCCCCTCCCAATTGGAAATTCACCCCCCTGAGAGGTTTTGGGACTCAAAAAATAAAATAAAAACGGGGGCTGTGAAATGGGAGCAGCGGCTGCGGGCAGAGCATCGCCATCCGGGCATTAATTTGCCATCAAAAAGCGACCGGAGCAAGGCTCGGGGCCGCTTTCTCACCCTGCAAATTCCACGTGGGTCCGGCTGCTGACCTGGAAATGCAAAAAAAACCCAAAAACAAACAACAACCGAGCAATAAAAAAAGGCCTGGGAGCTGGGCAGGATCTATCCACCCCGCTGCCTGCCATGCTCCAGGGCCTGCGTGCGGGGAACCCCCCCTGCGCCGCACCCTGTGCTGGCTGCGCCGTGTGCGTGGGGCTATAAATAGTGCAGGAAAGCAGGTTGCAACGCTCCCGTCGCTCCGCCGAGGCTTTGGCAGCCCAAAAAGCCTGCGGGGCTGGGGGGGCTGGGAGGGCGCAGGGCAGGGACCGCGCTCCCCATCCCTGTTCCAGGCATCCCCGAGCCCGAATCCCGGGCTGGATTTATCCCCGGCGGCGGGCAGCGGCTGCAGGACGGGCGGCGGAGGCGAATTTCGCTGAGTGGCTGCTTTTTAAAAATAACTCTGCCTTTGTCAGCAGGTCAGGGCTGCTCCAGATTGAAGAATCGCAGCCGCCCCAGCCCTCCCCGGGCGCGTGCACGGGCGGCAGCCCCAGCTCAGGATGCTCTGGGTGCCGCTGCACCACCGACATCCCCGCGCCCCCTGCACCGGCACCGCTGTCCCCAGGGGTCCGACGTGCCCCAAGGTGGGGGGACACCGGGCTCCGCATCCCCCAGACCTCACCTGGCAGCCCCCAGGTGTCTGCAGGGCCAGGGAGGATGAGGGGGGGGCTGCAGGAGGAATCGGGGGGTGCGGGCACGGAGCCGCTGGCGTTGGGAGCGGCTGAGTCACGCGCTGAGCGCGCCTCGGATGTGAGCGCGATCGTGCGGGGATGAAGGATGCTCACGGCTCTCGCACGAGACAACGCAGGGAGCTCGCTTGCTCTTCCCCCCCCTCCCCTGCAGCTAAAGGCTGTGCCCCATCCGCCGCTGCGGCAGGAAAGGAGCAGGCTCAGCCGCAGTTCGGTGGGGCCGGGGAAAAAACGCGCCGGCTGCGGGAGCGCAGCCCAAGGATGGATGCAGAGGGGATGAACAGGGCAGGAGGGAGAGCAGGGACACTGGGGGGCACCCAGGGGAGGGAGAACAACAGAGCATGACCAAGAAAGAAGGAGAAGCGTTGCAGGGAGGAATGTGATGGCAAAAAGTGGATGGAAACACAGGGCTCCAAGGCTGCGAGGGGAAGGGAGGCGGCCACGAATGCCCGGACTCGGTGCGTGCGGCTCAGTGAACGCGGTGATGCTCAGACCCGGCCACCCAAACGAAGCCAAAGCCACCGGCACGGAGCAGCCGGTGCAGGCTGGGGATGCTGGAGGCAAGGGCTGGAAGGAGCCGAAGTGGTTCAGCCCCACGCAGCCTCTGCCTCGCCAGGCACCCGCTGCATGGGGAGGGAAAACGAAGCAATGGGAAAGAAAAGCTCGAGCGCAAAGGGCAAAAGGGTCCTGGCACGGTCAGCGCCTGCCGGTGGTGCTGGCTCCATCTTTTTGGGCTCACAGGTCACTGGAGAGGATTTTGATGTTCTTGCAGTTGGAGAAGTTGTGCCCAGTGTGGGGGAAATGGCAACGAGCTCGGTGTGGGTGGCCAGAAGAGGTTTTATGGGGCAGGAAAGAGGCTTCCTCAGTTTGTCCCTGCGGCAGAGGAGCAGGGATGCCGTGCTGCGTGGGGTCGTGCTGGACCTAACGGGCTCCAAGGCAAATGGGGACAGCTTGAATGGAGACGTCCCACAGTCTGGTCTTCCAGCAGGGATGGGGACACGGGGACAAGCCAGACCCCTGCCACTGCCCCAGCCACCCAAGGGCTCCCTGTCCCCACCCCGGTCTCCCTTTCTGCACACCTGGGAGCAAACACTGGCCTTGCACCAACACCCCCTGTCCATGCAGGTATAGAAACCACCGAGGCATCACAGGGGGCTTGGCCGATCCCCCAGCAGCAGGACATGGGAGGGAGGGCATCAAAAAGAGGCACTGAAGGAGGCTCCGAGCCTGCCGGGCTCTCCTGGCCACAGCAAGGTCCCCACGTGCCCCGATGGTGGCGAGGTGGCAGCTCAGCATCCTCACCCAGCTGCTGTGGCCGCGAGCTCTCCACCCCCTGCTGCCACAAGGAGCGAATGCCACCAGCGAGGCCAAACCCTACAGAGAAATCCCTGGCCTCATTCAGGTCTGATTTACGCCCCGGCGACGCTGCCAGGCTCGGTGAAGCCGCTGCTGATGGATGGCGGCGCGACAGCGTCCCACCCTGCACCATCTGCATCCTCCGCCGGCAGCCGGGGACGGCCCCACAGCACCCGCAGCCCCATCTGCCCACGGTGGCATTGCCCCACAGAGCTGTCCCCACCCCAGGGCCCCCCTCGGAGGCTGTGGGGCCGCGCATCCTCCCCAAAATCCCCGCCGCGGTGCCCGGCTGAGCCCTTTCCCCTTTACAATCGGTCCATTGGGGTTTGGGGTAGACAGCGGGGACAGGACGGCGGGGAGGTTTTGGGGTCTCGGCCCTCGTCCTCACCCCGCTGGCGTTTCAGGGGTGAGAAGGGGAATTGTGGCCTCATTTTTTTGGTTTTTTTTTGAGCAATTTTTGGAGAACGCTGCTAGCAGAGGCTCCGGCTGCGCGCCGGCGCTCTGGGGGCCGGCGGGGAGAGCGGGGAGGGGGATATAAAAGGTTTCATGCGGTGAGACGGGCACTCAGGGAAGAGGCTGAAAGGGGGCGGTGAGTGCTTTGTATTTCATGCTTGAAGGCACCGAGGCTTTTACCAGCCTTCCCGCGATGATTTAAGGCCAGCTCTGCACTTCGGGAAGGGAGCGGAGCCGTGGCCGGTGGCTCCGCAGGACCCCCCGGGTTTGCCCAGGTTAAACCCAGGCTGGGCTCCATGGGGACAATTTTGGGGCACAAACCCGGGATGGACACCTTCCCTGGGACCTGGGAAGTCCCGGTCCCCACCTTCCCCATGTCCCCACGTCCCCGTCCCGCTCAGCATCTCCTCGTCCAGCAGGGGATGGACACGGGTGGCAGAGCCCCCTAAAGGAAATCACCCCCAGGGGCTGTGCAAGGGGGCGTGGGGGGCTCCAAGAGGTGAGGACGTCCCCTTTTGGGTGCCCTCACCCTAAGCAGAGCCACCTCGACCACCTGGCGACCACCAGCCCTGCTCCAGCCCTGTTCCCCAGCTGGCCTGGATCCAACCCCGTGCCCCCCCCCCCCAACCTGCCTGGGGCTGTGTAAGCCCCGAGCAGCCCCAGCTGGCTCTGCTGGGCTCTTTTCTTCCTAATTCTGCCTCCAACAGGCCCCTTGGAGGGCAAACCCTACAGAAAGCCCACAGAGAGTCCTGGAGGAACGTGGAGAGGTGAGGAGGTGAGCCACGGGCAGGCTGAAATTGAGATTTGAGGGAAAAAGGGGAAATGGGGAGCCCTAAACCCAGGCTGGGGGCGAGGGGATGGAGCTGGGAGCCTCGACCTGAGCGTGCGGGGAGAGCATCGAGGCAGCACCTGGGAGGCACCGGGATGGGGAAGGGCTTGGGATCGCGGGGTGCAGTGCCCCCCGGGGTGGGGACACGGGAGGGCAGGGCAGATAACCCCATCCCGAGCAGAAGGACCCGCAGATAACAGCGGTGTGCGCAGCTCCTTGCCTGCGCTGGGCTGATACCGGCCCCGAGGGCGACCTCTCCGTGGGGCTCGGTCCCACTACCTCTGTATTTCACCCCAAAATTCCCCCCTGGCCAAGCGGGCTCTGATTGACCACGGTGCCACCCCTGCTGCGCTTCCCCCCCTGCTTTCTTCATAGGTTTGCTCAGAAACCACTTTGCCTCGTCTCAGACCCCACACTCTGGGGGAAAACATCCCCTACTTTTATAGGGCAGGGGCACGGGGCCGGCCCCAAACGGTGCCCAAACCCTCCTGCAAAGCCCAGCGAGAGCCTTCGGCGTCGCAGGTCGAGGAGCGAGCGCGCCGAGGGCCGGGGGGAAGCAGCTGCTTGGGGGGATTATTAATGAGCAGCGAATGCTGGGAGAGGCGAGGATCAATCGAAACAAAGGAGTTCAATGGGAAAAAGAAAGGGCTGCGGGGTAATGGGAGTCCATTTCTCCAGCCGACTGTCGGAAACGCATCCTGTTAAACATCCATCAATTATCCCGGCTTGCGAATGCATTAAGGTAATGAGGAATTATCCATCAAATACACTTAAAGGCAGTGCCCCCCTCTGCCAGCCGCCCTGCAAAGAGCCACTTCAGGCAGGGGAAATGGCCTGGAGGTGGATGGAAGCGCAGAGGAGCCCGCGAGGACCCTTCCAGGCTCGGCTGCCTCCTTTGGGACCCGTGTGTCTGGTGACACCGACCACGGGTGGCTCCGTACCCACTCCGTGCCTCAGTTTCCCCATTTGGTGCCACCAAGCTGCTGTCCCCGTGTCCGTGCCGTGCCCCCCATCACCTCCCTTCCCAGGAAAGGAACCAGCGGTGAGCGCGGTGCCTGGCTGGGTGGCCAAGTTCCCCAAACCCCGTCCCCTCCTGCAGCACCCACAGCCCGGGTGCGGCACCCAGGGTGGCCCCGCGGTCACCAAAAAGGTGGCTCGAGGGTGGGAAAGGCCCCGTGGCTCTGCTGCAGAGGGGCTGTGGCTTGGAGCCAAGGTGGATGTTGTGCTGGATGCGCCCAGGAAGGGGAATAAAAGCATCAGGATCAGCTTGAGCCCGGGGTTGCCATCCGTGGGGACAGGACGGGCTTATCAGGGCGTTCCCCTGGCAGCAGGATTTGGGGAGCCAGGGCTGCTCCCGGGCGCTTTGCTGTGGATTCTCTGATGTCTGGCGCTGTGGTTGAGGGCAGGCTCCTGCCTTTCCCTCCGTCTGGGGGAGGATGGAAGAGGGAGAGAGCTGGGGCTCCTCCTGCACAGGCTCCTGCAGATTTTCTCCCCCGTGCCCCACTCTCGGTTTGTGGCTGGATTTGGCCGGCGGGTCCAAAAGGAGGTGAGCAGATGAGCAGCACAATCACAACCTGCATTTCCCTAAGGAACGGGGGAAAAATCCAGCTCCTGGGCTCCTCTCCCCTGGGGCCCGGATCTCTGTTCCCCAAACCTCTCTGCTTTTGGTGTCCTGGAGCATGTGGGAGCGCCTGGGGCCGGCCGTGGGTGGCTATGAGAAGTCGCTGCCGTTAGGTGTCACAAGAGCATCGGGGCTTTGCCCGTCCCTGGGTGAGGGGTGGTGGCGTGGGACAGGAGGGATGGGACGAGGAGGTGGCAGATTGGAGCTGGAGACCCCCAAGGGGCCCAAAGGTCCCTTCCTGCCCACCTCCACCAGCCCTGAAGCCGGGCTGTCTCCGTCACCTCCGTGCACCTCCAGGGTCTGCTGCCCTGGTGCTGGGGATGGGCAGGAGGTGGCAACAGGTCCCTGCAATGAGCCGTCACCTTTTGGTGCATGGAACCCAAAGCAGCGGGCTGCTCCCGAGGGGACAGCTCCAAAAATATGCCCCTGGATGCTCCCCGCAGAAGGATGCTCCCAGGTTCTTCCCCTCCTGGGGTTCCTGCCCCGCGCCCTCCCCGCAGAGCCCCCGGGGCAGCTGCGGCGCTCAGATAATCTTCCAGGAATTTTGCAATTGTTCACCCAAACGCCGTTTTCCACCTTTAATTGCGCCATGGGCTGAAACAAAGCGTGGTCCAGGGCTCAGCGCCTCGATAAGGCACTGCTGGGAAAAACCTTTCTCTCCAATGCCGGGCGCGAGGCTGCAGCGAGCTGATAAAGCCCAGAGTGGCGGCGGCGTTCCCAGGGAGGGAGCAGGAGGAGCCTCGGGGAGCATCCCTGCCCCTTTCCATCCCTCTTGCCAGATGTGGAGAGAGCCGGAGAACGGCCCCGGCTGGCCTCCCAGCCTCGAGTCACCTCTCCCTGCTTGGAGAGGCTGAGGTCACGTCTGGGCTCTCCGGCTGGGGACCGCGGCCAGGAGCTGCGGTGACGGCCACCTCCGCGGCACCAGCGGCGGCAGCGTGCCCCCGCGGGGCTCTCCCCGCACCCTGCGTTTTCCCTGGGTGCCCGTGCGGGATGTAATAGGGGGGGGGAACATGGGGCACACCCAGTTCACCCAGTTCTGTCCTCCCGAAAAGCCTGGAGCTGTCGTTCCCAGAGCGTGCCGGAGCGGGGATGCCTTCCCCGTGACTCACGGCATTCCTCGCAGGTCAGCGGCACAGGGGACACCCCGGCGGCCCCCTCCATCCCTGCCCTGCTGCTGAACTCCCCTCCCAAAGGAAACTTCACCCTGAGACGGGTACCAAGGACGGGGACGCAGTGGGGACCCCCCCCATATGGGTGGCAGGGAGGATGATGGGGACGGGTGACGAAGAGCGTGGGTAGTTAGCGAGAAGCGCGCTGCCAACCAACCGGCCTCTCCGCAACCTGCCAGTTTCCTCTTCGGCTGTTTCTGAAGAAACCCAAAGAGGAACGGCCCCAAAACACTCCCCACGTGCCCCCAGCCCTGCCCCGCTCTGCGCCTCGGTTTCCCTGGGCACAGGGCCGGGGGCAGCGGTGCCAACCCGGCGCTGCTGGGCACGGAGGGTACCCACGCTTTCTTTTTTTGGACACCTCGCATCCGGCTGCGTTGCCCCCGCCCTAAACATTTCCCTTTATCTTTCCAATCTGAGCCCTTTGAATCCACTCCCAGAGACCTTTTTTTGCCCTTTCAAAGGCTCGGAGAAATCTCTTTTTTTTTTTTCCCCCCTAAACGAGCCCAATCCCGTTCCTGCCCGCCCCACCAGGCTGTTTCCCCTGCTGCCCTTTGCGCACCCCTGCGTCTCGCTGCATCCCTCTCCCACCACCCTCAGCATCCCCATCCCGTCTCCATCCACGTCACGAGCGGGGCCGTTCTCCACCAGTGGGTCCCTTCTCCCCACACGGCCGGGACGGGAGCGGGGCAGGCTGAGCGCGGTGCAGCGGGGCCACGGCCGGCGGCTGCCCCCGGGCTCAGCACGCAGGAATGCTGTGAGTTTGCAAAGTGGTTTCAGCGAGACGTTATCTAATGAGGGAGGAGGAGGAGGGCGGATTAAGCCAAACCCACAGCACCGGCTTTCAATTAAACTGGGTGAATTTACGGCTTCTCCTTCTGACACAGCAAACACGGGCTCCGAGCAGCTGCTGGGCTCTCCCCAGGGTCCCGACCTGCCGATCCCTTCCTTGCCCCAAAAGGGGAACGGAGCAGCAGCACTCGGGCGCTCGCCCCGTGAAGCCAGAACCCCTCTGGGCTCTGCATTTACCCACCAGCACCGTGCCAAGCCCCGGGACCCATGGGCGATGCCGCGGTGGGTGCTGCGCCCCAGAGCTGGCCCCACCTTGGGGGCACGGGCTGCAGGATGGGGAAAGTAGCGGGGATGAGGAGGTGGAGACCTGGAAGGAGAAACCCCACAGCAGCATCCGATGGATGGGAGAGATGCAGATGGCTTTGAGTAACACCTCAGGACCCCAAGAAGGAGGACGCCGTGGTCTGATGGATGGGGGATGCTTGGAGGGGGCTCAGCCTGCTCGGTGCCCTCCCCTCCACGTCTCTGCACCGGTCCCACACCGCCCGCTGCCTCAGTTTCCCCTATGGGGCTGCCAGGGGTGGCAGGAGGAGCCGGGTGAGCTGGATGAGCCCAGCCAGGATCTCACAACCGGGGCTGGGAGCATCCCACCGGTGCTGCAGGCCAGGGCTGGGCGCGAGGTGCAGCCACACGTGTGCCAGGGCATGCTTGGCACCTGCCACTGCCAACCCACCACGGGGGAAAATGCCCCAAAACTGTCCAGGGGAGGGTCAGGACCGCTCATCCTGCCACCCCCCGCATCCCAGCACTGCCAGTGCCCACGCGACCCCAAAAGCACCCCGAATCCTTTTGGCCACGGCATGAGCATCACCCTGAGCACCGGCTCTGGGCGATGCAGCACCTATAGGGTCGTGGTGCCACGCAGCACCCCCGGCCCCACGGTGCCACCCTGGGTGCAGGCACCCGGCCAGGCCGGTGACGGGAGAGCCCGGCCGGGCTCCTGCGGTGACGTCCCGGCCCCGCTGCTGACGTCCAACGGAGGGAAAAGCCGTCCCCAGAGCAAATAAGTGGCCAGGCTGTGCAAACCCGGCTCGGCGGGTGTCTCCGGGCAGGTATCTGGGCCCCATCTGGTTGCTGTTTACCTGCTGGAATCCACCCTGCAAACTTCCTCCTCGCTCGGCCCCGATAAGGCGGGGGAGCCGCGTTCGGCCCCGCTCTGGCCTCACGGGGAGGACACCGGAGCCGTGGCCTCGCCTCCAGCCTCCACCCGTGGCATCGGGGGCGTCGATACCCTCGGGGGGTCCCTTGGTGCCGGTGCTGAGGGCACCAGAGAGGGTTTAGGGTGGACGTGAGCCACTCAGAACCCAGCACAAGCGCAGAGCCAAACCCCGCTGTCACCAGCCTGGCTCTGAGCAGCCCCAGGAGCTGCCAAACGGCGTCCAGGGAGCAGCCAGAGCTCGAGGTCTTGACCTGGGGGTGCTGCCCCTGATCTGTGCCACCAGTGCTTGCAGGGGCTGCTCAGCCCCGGCCCCAAGCAGGAGCCACCCGGCGATGGCACGGGGACACCACGAAGCCCCCGAGCCACCCCCGTGCCATCCTGCGCCTTGCAGCCACCCACGGGGCAGGGGAGGACCAGGGGACGGCCGAGGAGACAAAAGGGGGAAACTGAGGCAGGGAGCGGGTGCCAGAGGGCACCGAGCAGGAGCAGCCCCGGCCCCGTGTTGTGAAAGCAGCCGGTTATCAGCGCGCGAGCGTCACGCTCGGAGCGAGCGGCTTCCAAGAAAGGAAGGAAGTGTGGGGTCACCCGGCCCCGCTGCCGCCCTTTTCCAGCAAACAGCCCGCGCCTGCTGATAACAGGGCCGTGCCGGTGCCGCGCAGGAATTCGGGGCCGCCGGCCGCACGCGCTGCCCCAAAACTGCGAGATTTTCCCCCGTTTCCTCTGCTCCAAAGAGCGGCCGCGGTGCCGGGCAGGAGGCAGCCCCGGGTGGCGCGCGCGGCGACACCGCGCAGCTGAGGGGTGACGCCCCAGTGCCATTCCTGCGTCCTCTTACTGGTGGAAACTGGGATCACTGGGCTGGGTGTGCTCCTGCTGTGCACCGAGGGAGCCGACCCGACGCCGCCGCGGTGCCCCGGGAGCGAGCAGGGAGCGGGCCCCGCTCCGCCCCGATACCAAGAATAATTGCGTGATTATGCGATTGGGAAGCAAAGCGCAGATTAATCGCTGATCTCGTTAGGGCCGCGTTTTGCCATCTGCTTCGTGCATGCAGGAGAATCCCTCGCCGTGTGGCCGGGCGAGGGAAATCCCTGGGTGCTGCAGGAGTCCCCGGGTGCCCGGGGAGCGGGGTGCACGGGGAGCCGGGTGCCTTGGGACACGCCGATGCCACCGCAGGCGCCAGCTGTCACCCACAGCCCCGATTCCTGGAAGCCAGGCGGGATCCGGCTCGGCGCGGGGCAGGGCTGTGCTGGGGACTCCTCCTTTGGCCAACAAGTGATGGTGAGAGGACAGCGCCGGTGACCCCGGGGGCTGCGTAGGGCCCAGGTCCTGTGCCAGGGCTGCTCCCAAGCCCTGCTCCCAACCCGCAGGCTGCCTCGCGGACACGGGGCTGGATTTCCAGCGGGATTTCTCTGAGCAGTGCCCTGCTGCAGCTCCCCCCCGGCACCCAGAGCCCCAGATTTGGCAAAAGGACGGAGCCCAAAGCTAAATAACTGCCCAGCACCTCCTGCATCCTTCCCATCACCTCTCCAACCTCCCCACGTGGCGACGCAGCCTGTGCACCCTCCCAGCCTCCGGCCTCGCAGCGGCTGCAGACAAAACCCTTTCCCTCCCTCTCTCCTTCCCTGCCTCCTCTCCCGGCCGCGTGTCCGCCAAAACCCCGGGAAGAGATGAAAGGGATTTCCCCGCTGACCTCCTCACCCCGCGCTGTTTGCACCTCCGCTCCCGCGGGCAGACGAGGCATTTTTCCCATGCTCGGAGGGTCAGCGCCCTCCCTGCCCTCCCGGCCGGAGCAATGCCAGGAATGTACCTGGGGATCGGCTGGGCAGGGCGGCAGGGGAAGCGGGGAGTGGGGTAAAATCACCTTTTTCCCCTTAAAAAAGCGCTGTCCCCACGCAAAGGCTCTGTGGAAGGAAGCAGTTCTGCTGGGACAGGCTGCGGGTGCAAGGGCTGCAGCTGGGTTTTTGTGTCCTTTCCCCCCAGGTGATGCCACTGGGATGGATCCTGGGGCTCTGGGCATGGTGCTGGGTCCCCCCCAGTGTGGGACAGAGCCTTGTGGGGTGTCCCTGCCACCCCAGGCTGATCCCACAGCTGATCCTGGGGCTGTGTTCCCACCCCGGCACCGTCCCTGTGTGGCCGTCGTGTCCGAGGCAGAGGCTACCAGGGGCCAGCAGCAGGAGGATCCATTTCCTTCCCCTCCGTTCCACCTTGACCTTGCACCACCCGAAATAGGAATAAAAGGGAAATGAAAGCGAAGGGAATGGGGACAGGACCCGGGGCATTGCCCTGCGGGGCTGTGGGGTGACCCCGGGAGGTCCTGGGGCTGCTCCGTGCCCCGGCACGGCACAAAAAAAGCACCCAAAACCTTGGTGCTGCTTCCCGGCTCCTGCCCCTCTCCTGGCCCCATCCCAGGGCACCCAGTGGGTGGCAGGAGGTTTTTCCCCTCCGGAGGGGCCACGGCCCCAGGACCCCCTCAGCACGTGGCTCCGTGCCCCGCGCCGCCCCGACGAGCCCCTTGCTCCCCTCCGCTCCGCTCGGCGAGAGGGTTTTGCTTGTAAACAGCAGTCCCCGGGTAACACTTTTAATCCGTCGCCTCTCGGCTATTATTCATCCCCGGCTAACCTTAAAGCCTCCCCCTTTCTCTGCGAGGCACCCCCAGAGCAGAGGAAATTCCTCAGGCCTGACGTGATGTGAAACACGAGCGGCTCGGCCCCAGCCGCCCCCTTCCCTGCCCCAAATCTCGCCGGGGCCATTTCCCAACCCAGGTTTCCCTGTAGCATCCCCCCCCCCCCCTCTCCCCACCACCACCACCTCCCAGCCACCCTTTTTCTGCTTTAGACATTGTAACCCGAGAGGCTGGAAATGCAGCGCCTTTCATCTTCCATTTCCCACATCCTGAGAGTCTGGGGAGAAGGAGCCCACCCAGCTGAAGGAATCCCAAAAATGTGGCTCTCTCCACCTCCCCATCCCCTCCGCCGCCCCCCGCGCGGCTCCATTCACAAAGCAGATTAGCCATGCTGCCGGCTCCACGCACACCTCTCCCAAAAAGCCCGCGCTAAAAGCCTGCAGCGACAAGGGGAAAAACTCAAAAAGGGACAAAAAGGCCAAATTCCCACATCCTCTCCTCCTCCCAGCCCGGCTGCTGGGGAGCGGCACCCAAAGGTGCTGGTTTAGCCCGGGATGGGATCTGCGTGTCCCAAGCTGTCACCGCTGTTTTGGGGTCCCAATAGGTGTGGGGGACCCCAGGACGCAGAGGTTGGGTGGGGAGGGATGTGGCCCCCCAGGCAGTCCCATGGACCACAATTTTTTGGGGTATCCGTGCTCCTGCGTGCCCCGGGCTCGGCAGCATCCTGCAGGGCAGTGCCTGTCCCCGCACCACAGTGGCACTGGGATCGTGCACACATCTCATGGCACTCCCAGCATCACCGCTGAGACACCAGGGCACGTTTTGGTGACCTCAAGAAAGTGACAGCCGGCTGGGGATGCCCCAAACACCAGGGGGATGCCCCAAAAGGCCTGGCCGAGGACAGCTCCCGCGCCCTTTTTGGGGCGGAATCGCTCACTGCGGGGTGCCAGCGCCTTTCCTGGCCCCGTGTGCGTTGGTTTCAGGCTTTCCCAACGCCTGGCGAGGCGGCGACGCCGCTGGGAGCTGGGGCTCGCCCCACGCCCTGGGCCAGCCGGTTCTGCGGGCAACCGAGCCCCGGCGGCCGCGAGCCACGGGCAGGCGCAGCAGCCAAGGTCACGCCGTGACTCAAAGCTCATGCGAGGGAAACCGCAGCCTTTCTGTGTCAGGGCGCAAATCGTCCTCCCCTCCCTCCTGCAGGGATGCCCCCGGCCGGCCCCTCCGCAGGGGGATGCTCACGGGGCTGATATGGGGTTGTGCTCCCTGCCGCCTGCCTCTGACCCCGTTCTTTTGTCCGTGCTTTTGGGGAAACCTCCTAAAAGGTGCGGATCTGCTTCCCCCAGGCCCCAGCGAGAGCAGGGAATTTGCCCCTCTCTCACCCTGGGCGCTGCCCTGGCCCTCCCCATCGTCACCTATTTGCTAATTGTGCCGGCGGGGAAGGGCGGGAGGCGAGAGAGGAGGAAATACAAAAAGTAAACTGAGAAAGCCAGGCTGCAGCTCCAAGGGCCCGGCACAGCAATCAAGCGATAAAGCAGTAATTAAGCCTGATTATCATGCAAGGCAGCCCTGGTTAGACTGGAATGCCGCTGAAGAGCCCGAAAGCTGCCGGGATTGTTTGCAGGCTGAGAACTGATCTTCTGATGTCTGCTGGGAGCTGCTCTCCCCCAGCCCTGCCACCAGCCCCACATGCACCCCGGGGTCCTGCTTCTTCCCCGGGCATGGGTCCCTCGGGTTTTTTCATCCTTGCAGCCCCACGTAACCTCCTCCTGGAGCTGCACCAGGGCTCATGCCAAGCCTCGGGTTTGAGCCAGGGGTGGAAAGATCCAGCATGGGCTGGGGGTGCTGCTGCCCGGCCCTTGGGGTCACCTGCATAGGGCCAGCCGTGCACCCATGCACCCCAGGAGGTGCGGGGTGCTCCGCTGCACCCAATGGCTTTCAGTAAGCGGAAGAGGATTTGGGGGAAAAGGTGATTCCTCCGGAGGAAGGCAAAGCAGGATGAGGTTGGCTTCGTCTTAACCTGAATGTCTGACACATCCCAATTGCGTCGCCTGGGGTTGGCGGAGGGAGAAGTGAGCTCACGGGCCAGGCTCTGGGGGAACAACCGGCCCCAGCCCTGCTTGGGGTCTGCTGGGAACCAGGGATGTGGCTTGGGGGGGTTATTCTGGGGGGAGATGGATGCAGTTGGGAAATAGGGCAGCGTGCCGTGACCCGCATGGGGAAATGCCTCCCCAACGCCCCCGGGACAGGGTGCCAGCCCTCCGTGCCCGCAGGAAGGGGTGCGCTCAGCACCCAGGAAATCGGCACTTGGGCAAGGCTCACGCACGGCGATGATCTGGCCCCAAAGCATCTGGGTTGCGAGAGAGACGCTGCTCCCCTCGACGCTAATGAGCAGTTTGGGCAGGGCGAGGAAGAGGCTGAGCCTCCCCGGAGGAGGTCAGAGGAAGGCAGCCCCCAGGAAAGCCCTGCTGCTCCCGGGGTGAGCCCTGTTTGTAAATACAGAGCCTGTTTCCAGGGCAGCCCGTGTGGCACCTTTCATCATCGGGGCAAGGAATCTGGTAATGGGTTTGGGGCAGATGCTGAGTCACTCGGTCCCATGGCTGAGCGCTGACTCGCAGAACCAGTCGTCCCCAACCTGCCCGGGTTTTCGGGTGGGAATGAGGCAGGAGAAACGCGCCACCCGCCCTCTGCTCCACCCCGAGCTTGCATCACCCCAAAAAAACAATAACAACAACAACAACAAAAAATAAAAACAACAGAAGGGAGAGAGGCTGCGACGGGTTTCTCCACACTTTCCCCAAGCAGGAATGTCACCTACGGGGCAGGAACCAGGCTCTGGGGGGGTCCCACATGTGCAGGAGAATGCTCTGCATCGCCCAACGCGTCTCGGCGAGGCAGTGAGCATCGCCCGCACACAGCCCTCGGGTTGGGCTGGGTGGCGTCCGGGTGTTTTTATTTGAAAAGAAGTCCAAAAAGAGCCCGGCGCTCACCAGCATTTCCAGTAAAACCCATTGAATTTCGGCAATTCATCCCACAAGTATGTGTGGGATGCTGGGAACTCCTCGGTCCCGCTCGGGCGCAGGAGCCCAGATGGGCTCCGGCTGGAGCAGCGCAGCTCCCAGTGGCCGGAGCTCTTTGCTCTACATGCTAACAGAGTGAGTAATCAGAAACCTCCATCCAGTAAATTATTTATCTTATCTCTGGAACTCGGCGGAGCATTGCAGCCAGTGACTTCTGCGGAAAAAGAAAAGAAAAAAAAAAAAAAAAAAAAAAAGGCTGTTAGTCAAGAGCCCCCAGCTGGAACCTCCACTTTTACTAGAAAAGGGAAAAGTTCAGGCTCTGGTTCGCCCGCGGTTCGTAGGAAGCGGTGAAGTAAAGGCTGGGATGGTGCGGGGCGGCCAGGAGAGCCAGAAAATTGCAAAATTTAATGCAAATAATAACATTATTAATAGGCTGGAGCTGCTTTGGGGTTTTTCGCTGGAATTGGAGAAGGGGAAGAGCTGCGATGCTGCCGGATGGATGGGAAGCGAGCTGGTGGGCTGCCAGCATCCCAAATCCGCCCTGTTGGGATTATTCCCATTGAGCAGATGGGAAGGGTGAGGCCGGGTGGCCAGATGGGTGCCTCTGACCCCGTGTGTCCCTCGAGTGGTCCCGGTACGGGCTGGTGGCACCCGGGCACGCGTTGGGTTCCCAGTTGGTGCAAGATGGTGGGGGCAGCACCTGTCAGCCCTGCCACGGCTGGGTGTCACCGTGTCACACCTGAGGACGCCCCGTCAGCCCTCTGGGTGCCATGTCAGCCTTGACGATGCCCCGTCAGCCCTCAGGATGCCCTAATCCTGCTAACGCCATGTGCCCCCTGACGCCGCCATGTCAGGGCAGAGCTCATTGCAGCTCCCTGAGAGGAACCCGAGGGAACGGCCTGGAGCTGTGCCAGGGGAGGTTGAGGTGGGCAATGAGGAGCCATTTCTGCTCAAACAGAGCGGGCAGGCGTTGGGACGGGTTGCCCAGGGAGGTGGGGGAGTCCCCGTCCCTGGGGGGGCTCCAGGAGAGGTTGGGGCTGGTGCTTGGGGACACGGCTCAGTGGGGACAGTGGGGGGGGGGTGCTTGGAGCAGGTGACCCTGGGGGGCTCCTCCACCCCTAATAACTCTGGGATTCTGTGTCCAGGACCCCCTGAGGGCACCAGACTCCCCTGAGGACCCCCAGTCCCCCAGGCGCTGCCCCGTCCCCCCCTGAGGCCGCCCCGTCCCCTCACAGCTCCCCGCGCGCCACGGGGCCGCCCGGCCCTAACCCGCAGGGCCCCCTCCTCACATCCCCCTCCCCCCTCCCCTCCCTCCTCCTTTGGCGCCTTTTCCTTCCCGCCACGTCGTTGCCCGCCGCTCTCTCCCCTCCGGCCCGGGGCCGCGCCCCATTGGCTGCGGGGGCCGCGGGCTGGGCGTGGCCTCGAGCTGATGGCGCGCCCCGGCTCAGGCCCCGCCCCCTCCCGCGGCTCTCCCGGGACCGCCCCCGCCTCCCGCTACTCCCGCGGCCGGCGCGGGGCCGCCGCCGCCACACCGGAGCCCGGCACCGCGCCGAGCAGCCGCCACCCGCCGGCCACCCCCAAAACCCCCCCTAAAACCCCCCTTTACCCTTCCACCACCACCCGCCCGGAGCTTCCCCCGGTTACCGGGAGCAGCCGCAGCCCGGTTACCGGAGCCGCCCCGCTGGCTCCCGGTCAGTTTCGGGCCCTGGAGGGGGGGGACGGCAGCGGGATGCTGCTTTCTAAAATTAATTCCTTGGCCCATCTCCGCTCCGGGCCCGGCGGGGAGTTGCACGCCACGAAGGTGCCGCCAGGTGAGCCCCCGGTTAGGGTCGGTGGTGGGGTGTGGAGTGGGGGGGGGCTCGGTTTTGGGGGGGCTCCGGTATCGGGGGGAGCGGCACGGTGATGATGCCCGGTGCCTCGCCCCGCAGGGAAGGAGAAGGAGCCGCTGGAGAAGCTCTACCAGGTGGGCCCGCTGCTGGGCAGCGGCGGTTTCGGCTCGGTGTACTCCGGTATCCGCCTCTCCGACAGCGCCCCGGTAAGCGGCGGGGGGGGGAGCGACCGGGGGGGGTCGGTGGTGGTGGTTGGGGGGCGAGCGCAGTGCTCAGCCGCCGGTCCTTATCCCGCAGGTGGCCATCAAACACGTGGCCCGGGACCGCATCTCCGAGTGGGGCGAGCTGGTGAGTGAGGGGGGGCACCGGGGGGGGGCACCGGAGGGTCCCCGGGGGGGTGGGGGGGCCGGGGAGGGAACCGGAGCATCCTTGGGTAGGGGGGAGGCGGGAGGGAGCTGGAGCATCCCTGTAATAGGGGAGCTTTGGGGGGTGGGGGGGGGGTAGTGGAGCATCCCTTGTTTTTGGGGGGGGGGGGGGAGGGAACCGGGGCATCCCTGGTGGGGGGGGAGACCGGAGGGGGGAATCGGGACAGCCCTGGTTTGGGGGAGTGTGTAGGGGAAAAGGGAACATCCCTGGTTTGGGGCATTTTTGGGGTTGGGGGGCACTGGAGCATCCCTGGCTTGGGGCGTTTTGGGGCTTGGGGGCCAGCGGAGCATCCCTGCCTTGGCATTTTTGGGGTTGGGGGGGGCACTGGAGCATCCTGCCTTGGGGCACTTGCGTGGGCACCGGAGAATTCCAGGTCTGGGGGTGCCGGGGAGGGAACCGGAGCATCCCTGGCTTGGGGGGGGTTTGTGGGTTTGGGGGGGGGGGGACACCAGGTCTGAGCGCGCCGTGCGTCCCCGCAGCCCGGCGGCACCCGCGTGCCGATGGAGATCCTGCTGCTGAAGAAGGTGGGCTCGGGCTTCCGCGGGGTCATCCGCCTCCTCGACTGGTTCGAGCGTCCCGATAGCTTCGTGCTGGTGCTGGAGCGGCCGGACCCGGTGCAGGACCTTTTCGATTTCATCACGGAGCGAGGAGCCCTGCCCGAAGAGCTGGCGCGGGGGCTTTTCCACCAGGTGCTGGAGGCCGTGCGGCACTGCCACAGCTGCGGCGTCCTGCACCGCGACATCAAGGACGAGAACATCCTCATCGACCTCTCCACCGGCGAGCTCAAGCTCATCGACTTCGGCTCCGGCGCCCTCCTCAAGGACACCGTCTACACCGATTTCGACGGTGAGACCGCGCCCCGGGGATGCTCAGCGCTCAGCATCCCGACCCGGCTTTGCCCCTATTGCAGCAGCTCAGGGAGAGAAGGAAAAGGGGGGGGTGGCGGGGGGGGGGGCAGCAATTATCCCAGCCGCCCGGCCAAGTTGCTGCTTCTATTTTTTTTTTTTTTTTTTTTTTTTTTTTTTTTTGGCACGGGGTGGATGTTGTGAAATGGGAGCCGGCTCCCGGCGTCAGCCCAGACGCCCAACCAACCTGCTCTGGGCTGGGGCGGGAGGTTGGTTGGGGTTGTGGGGAGGGGGGGGGGGGGCAGCCCTACAAAAACAAACAGCTGCCGGGGGGGGGGGGGGTTGCAAAACCTGGTTTGCAGCCGCAGAAGGGCTTGCGTTGCTCCGCTCCCCTTGTTTGCTTTGCTTTTTTTTTTTTTTTTTTTTTTTGGCAAGGAGTGTGTGGGGGGGGAAAGGCGTGGTTCCCCCCCCCCCCTCCTCCCTCCTTCTCCCTTGGGTTTTTATTTTTTATTTTTGCGTGTAACGGTCGGCTCCCAGCCTTCCCCGGCCCCGTGCTGCCCCCTTTCGGCACCGGTGCCTTTTTTTTACAACCCAAAGTTTGTAAACAAGAGTCACGTGCTGGCGGCAAGGGGGGTGGCGGGTTGCACGGTGACCCCCCCGCCTCCTCCTCACCAGCACCCACCCTAAAGATGCTCGGGCGAGGAACCGCGGTCCCCAAAATGGGATTTGGGGTGGCGAGCATCCTTGTGACGAGCGGCACCGTCCCCACGCAGGTACCCGGGTGTACAGCCCGCCGGAGTGGATCCGCTACCACCGCTACCACGGGCGCTCGGCGGCCGTGTGGTCCCTGGGGGTGCTGCTCTACGACATGGTGTGCGGGGACATCCCCTTCGAGCAGGACGAGGAGATCCTACAGGGCCAGGTGTACTTCAGGCAGAGGGTCTCTCCAGGTGGGCACCGGCTCCTGGGCACGCGGTGGGGAGGTGGCACCACCCTGGGGGGCGGTGGGATTTGGTGGCACGCGTTGCGCCGTCCTTGGTGATGCCCCCAAAATTGGTGCTGGGTTTTGGGCATAGCTCGGAGGAGGAGGACAGGAGCTGACATCCCCCCGTGGTGGTTTTCTCTCCCGCAGAGTGCCAGCACCTCATCAGGTGGTGCTTGTCCCTGCGCCCCTCGGACAGGCCGTCCTTCGAAGACATCTTCAACCACTCCTGGATGCAAAGCGTCCACCTCCCGCAGAAGGCCACGGAGATCCACCTGCACAGTTTGCTCCAGGAGACGGGCAAATAACAGCTCCCTGCCTCTCCTGGCCCTGAGAAGCGAAGGACAGTGGATTTTCCTCCTCGTGACCGTAACCCTGGGTGGGGACCGTCGCGGGAGCCACGCACAGCTCGCTCCAGAGCCCGGAGACTC
The DNA here is from genome assembly GCF_047663525.1 of Anas platyrhynchos. Taxonomy (NCBI): domain Eukaryota; kingdom Metazoa; phylum Chordata; class Aves; order Anseriformes; family Anatidae; genus Anas; species Anas platyrhynchos. The sequence goes on along the minus strand of NC_092613.1, from coordinate 4,713,712 downwards.
GGTCCCTCGGTGGCCGCGACCCAACCCAGCTGTCCCGGACTTGAACCGAATGGTCCTGTCTCACTTGATGTTTTGCCAGTAAATTTTATTTTTATTTTTTGGATTTTTTTTTTTTTTTTTGTCTTTGGGGGCTCCCACGAGTCTTCCTGGCCTGCTGAATTTGGGACTGCGAGAGGATCGGAGCCCTGACTGCGAGAGCAGCTCCAACCGGGGGACCTGGGGGGAGGGCAGGGCAGCGCCGCGGCCGACCGGCTCTCTTCTTCGCCGTCACCGTCTTCGAGTGCCTTCAGTTGCAATCCTGGCTGTGCTGGAGGAAATACTTGAATTTTCCTACACTGCTGCTTTTCCGAGACTCGCCTGGGTGTAGAGCTACTTCTTCTCCCCGTGCAAAAGGAAACCGGGCGGATGGAGCTGGGGAGCTGTCTCGCCTCCCGCACCTCCGAAGCGCGCCGCCGTCTCCTGGGGACTTTTCTTCCTTGGGCTCTTTGCTTCCCGTGCCCTCACGAATGCACAAACAATGCAACCCAACAGAGCTGTAAATGTGTGTACAGAGTTATACAGGAGCAAAGCTTGATGTACAGTTGTTAATAGTGGTAACATTTTACCTTTTTTGGTTTTGTTTTTTTTTTTTCCTTCCAGTTTTTGTTTTTTATTTATTTTCCTGGATTTGTTTTGTTTGTGTTTTTTTTTTTTTTTTTTTAAAAAGGAAGAGTCCTAGCCACTAGGATAACTTATTTATTTATTTATAACTCCCGTGGGTCCCCAACCCATGCCTTGCTTCTACAGCTGCTGATCCCTGGGTTCCCATTGGAGTCTCCCCCCTTGCGTCCGTCCCGGTGCCTGTTTCACCTCGTGCTTCCGTCGGATGTCTGGCCGTGGCGTGGAGCAGCCGCCTGCGTGCGGCCCTGCTCCCATCTGTGCCCTGCCACGTGCCCGTTGGGGTTTGCAGAGGATTTTCGGCCTTCCCCACGGGTACCTGGGGGGGACCCCGGTGCGTGCCGAAGCGGGGTCGTCCGCGCTGTCAAGTCTGTCCGTGTAACCAGTGTGTAGCCGGCGGGTTTTTGTTAATAGCTAATATTGTACAGGGGAATTCAGAAATCCTATTTTTTTTATACATGCGGTTTTAAATAAAAACTTAAATCACTTAAATGCCCCGGAGGCACCCCTTTCTTGCGGGGAGGGAAGAAGAAGGGGGTACCACCGGTGATCGCACCGCATCGTCCCCGGCATCTCACGGAGAGGAGGCAGCGAGCGAATGGCAGCACCCGACCCAAAGAAATTCTCCTTAACCGGGACTCGCTGGTCCCAAAGCAGCACGGGGAAGGCTGGACTGGGCCCTCCTCGGGCGTCTCCAGCTCCGACCGCTCCTGGGAGAAGAGATCAAAGGGGTGTGGAGCCTTTTCGTCTCCATTCATCCGCGGGCGGCCGCGCGGAGCATGTGCTCGGCCCGGCGAGTAAACAAACATCAAAGCGCCCTTGCGAAACGCCGGATGTTGTCAGCCAAATTAAATTTGGGTAACGCGGATCCTGTTGCTCCGGCTCTGGCGGCGCGGGGCGTGCGTTGCATGCCGGGGTGCCGGGGGGTGAAGCAAGCCACCGGCGTGCTGCCCCCACCTCCAGCGCGGCTGCGGCCGCCGCCGAGCGAGAGGAAGTCGATCTCCGGATTACGAGAAGTCGGTCGCTATCAGGCAGCAGCGGTAACGCCTCGCTCAAGTTTTTGCCCTCCAAACTGCCCGAGCTCACTTCCCAGCTCCTCAGCGTTTTCAGCTTTGGGGCTTTTTTTTTTTTTTCTTTTTTTTGTATTATAATTTTTGCTTGGGACTTTTCTTTGTGTTGACGTCATGGGAACAGGGCTTCAAAATTCTCATCTCATGGGTGGTGCCGTGATGGGTTGGAGAGCTCCTTCCCCCACGGAAAGGGGCACTGACCATCCTCCAAACTACTTCCCCAGACCCCTGACTGGACCTGACACAAAAGGCCATCCTTTCCTTGGCTCACCCCACATATTTCTCGCTTAAAATCCCCCTCCCAGTGCCCCTTCCCCAGGTCACCCCAGGTGAGCCCTTCTCCAAGCCGTGGGGCTGCTGCAAGGGGGCTGGGGGGCCCCCCAGCCCCGTCCCCAGCTTTGCGGTGACTTCGTGCGCTGTGTCACTGCTGCACCTCTGCCCTCAGCAGCAAGCGTTAACTCGGTTTGTTTGTTTTGCCTTTTTTTTTTTTTCTCAGCTGCATCTTTCATCTCCTCCTCGAGGCTGCTCGGAGCAGGAAGCGCAGCTCCGAACGGCTTCAAAGTTCAGACCTATTTTGAGATGCGGTTTGCATTTAACCTCCTCTCTTGCTTTTTTTCCTCCGGACCATCCGGGAAGCTTGCTCTTTACACGAAAGCAAACCTCCTGCCTCGCAGCGAGGGGGCCTGAGCCCCCCGAAACGCTATCGCGGCCGCCCGGGCTGCGCACGGCCCACCCTTCCCGTAAACGCTCGCTAACTGCTGCGGCGTTTCTTAGAAAACTCGCCGCAGAAAGGCCGAGCGGGGCCGGCACGCTGATAGTCGCCGCGTTTCCGCCTGCTGCTGCTGATTTTGCTCACACCACGGCAGGGGAGCGCTGCCATCCTGGGGATGTGTCCCCCCCCCTGGGCACCCAATGCTGCCCGGGTGCCACCTCGCCATGCTGGTGGCACGGGCTGGGTGCGAGGTTTGGGTGCTGGAGGTGTGCGATCCCTGTGCCTTGCTGAGGGTTAACGCCTTCATGTGTGTGTGGCTGGGAGCTCTGTGTCCATGTCCTGGACCTCTGGAAGGCGTGGATGGGGTGGGAGGCACAAAATCAGCCCCAGCACCATCACTGCCCATTGATCCACGTGCATGGGTTTCCCTTTTCCCTCCCAGGATGGCAGGGTTGGGATGAAGATGAAGGTTTTTTTCCATCTCCAGCTCTTCCTGCTGCTTTGCGTCATGGTGATGGGTGCTGGGGACTGACTGTAAGGAATACATCGCAGGCTGTGGGCTTCCTCCTCACCTGCTTTTCTTCCTCCTTTTCTCTCAGCTTGCTCAGCCTCACACTCTTCCTTCACTGTGTCTTGCATGGAGCGAGAGACCCCTAAGAGACAGCCCGTGAGCCACCTGTCCCCAGCCCATGAGTGGGAAAGGGGGGTTGGAGTGAAGGAAATGGCCCTTTTGCCCCTATTTCTTCATGTTTTAGGGCTGTTTGCTGCCCCTTGGGGACACCAGCTACGATGGAAGCCACAGGAGCCGTCCATCAGGAAGCAATCCAGAGCCAGCCTCGCTCTCCCGCCTCCCTTCCACGACTGCTCCTCACTGCCCTTTTTCAGTGTGGGAAGTACCCACACCCAAAAAGAATAAATAAAAAAAAAAAAGGCCAGAACAGGACCAGGATGAGATTTCAGGCCATTCGATCTCCCCTTCTGGGAGCATTGGGGTCACACAGAGAGCTGAGGGTGTGTAAAGTGCTCGGCACATCTTTGGCTTCCCAACCTCACGGCCAAGCACCTTGGCTGGGGATGGATGGGTAAAGGACTGACCGAGGAAGCCACAGCAGGAGCAACATTTCCATTTTCCACATCCCTTTCTGGGAACGGGAGAGGAGCAGCAGCCAGACACCTGACACGGCCGGGAAGGCACGCACGAGCCCTGCGGAGAAAAGGCTCCCGGCGAGCGGGAGCCGGGGAGCAGAGGCTTGGAGGTGGCAGCTCGCCCCGCGTCCCACTGCGAGGAAAACATCTCGCTGCCCCCGAGGCGGCGGCGGAAACCCTTTGGCCCTTCTCACTGCTGTGAGTCACAGGAGCTATTTTAAACACCTGCCTTAGGATGAGATGAATTATCAGCCAGCCGCGTGTCCCACGGCTCCAGCTCCCTGGTAATGAAGCCTCGTAGGAGCCGGTCTCGGAGAGCTTCGCCGACGTCCTGTGTGGCAAGAGGATTATCTCCACGGGGCATGTGGGGAAACTGAGGCACGGCGCCCCGGCTCGCCGGAGACCTTTTGCGGTGGAGTTTAAGAGCAGGGCTCAGCCTGCCTGCTTTTCCCTGCCCCATCGCTCCCAAAAGTGAAATGACAGCCTGGAGAAAGTGTGAGCATGCAGCAAGAGGTTCCCGGGATTGCTCATGGCTTGGGAAGGAGCAAGCTGTGACCACGAGGAGAGGTGGTCCCAGTGCTGCCCGCAGCCTTCCTCGGGTGGGACTGGCCACCAAGCAGCTCCCAGCCTCAGCCCCGTGGTGTCCCCACATCCCCCAGGCAAGGGGATTCGTCCTCTGGGAGCTGTCCCATCTCAGCCGTGGAAAACCACATGAATTTGGGGTGAAACGCCCCTTCCCAGACCTCCAAAAACCCCATGGTGTAAAGGCGAGAGGGGCCAGGTGCTGGTTTCAGGCACCTGGAGCCCTGCTCGGTACCGGAGCCTCGTGTTTCGGCTCGGTGATGCCACTTGGGGTTTACAACAACCTTCCCTAGAGCAGGGTCTGAGCTAACGCTGCCTCCGTGACACACCGAAACTGCATCACTCGGCCCGAGAGTTGGTGGGGGTTTTTATGAGGAAGAAACACTTTATTCACCATAAAAAGAAAACATACCGCAAAAGCTTTCCAGTGTGTAAAGTTGAGTCAAATTTAGCAACTTCAGCTAAAGAGGGATGTTTTTAAAAGAGGTCATCAGTGTTTTTCATCCTTCTCCAAGCTTTTTGTCCCCTTCCTCCCGTGTAATGTTCGTGTTTTTAATCACCATGTTTGTTACAGTTAGGAGGGGGTTAATCGACCCGAAAAATGAAACACCAGCTCTTGTTTCACACTGAAGCAGCCATTTCAGTTAACCTGAAATGACACATGGGTGCGTGTCAGCGTTTGAAGGGAGAGCGGGTTGCAAGAGCGGAGATCTCACCCTGCTGCGAAAGCTGTGAGAAAAACAGAAGCAGCAAAATGTCATTTCAGGTCAAACCCACACTGCAATTCTTCATGTTCTCCCCCAAAACGTGCCGGCAGGGCTGGTGAGAAAGCAAGGCAGGGCCCCCCAGTGCAAGCATAACCCGTCGGTACCGACCCCAAGGGAAACTGCCCCTGTGCTCCCCACTGCTCGGCACGGATGTGCCACGGAGCCGTGATCTGCACCAGGCTGTTGCCCGTAGCTCAGTTCTTGCTGTAGCATCCCTGTGGGTGTGCACGGGGGCAGGAGGGCACACACGTGCTTGGATGTACGTCAATGCCCCCCCGAGCATATGGGTCTGGCTGGATTTGGCACATGTTGGCCAGCTGAGACCCGACTACAATCAAAGCTCAGCCACAGGCTTGGATTTCAGTCCCTTTTGTCCCATCCCTTGGATTTCAGTCCTTGGCATCCCTCTTGTCCCATCCCCACGTCTTTTGGGGAGGGGAGCAGAGCCAGTGAGCCGCCACCCCGCCATCCCTTCTCAGGCCCTCGGGTCACTCTCCTGTTTTTCTAGCAGGGTGTTTCCAAACAGCCTTTGATACATTCAGCAACCCAAGCATGAGACTATGAGCTGTGAATTGCTGTTAAAAAGCAGGAGGGAGATCTCCAGCAAGGATTTATCCCTCGGGCTGGGGAGGGACAGCAAAGGGAACCCACCCTGCCCAGCTGGAGGGGCCAGCAGGCACCCGGAGGAGGCTGTGCAGGGACCTGCAGGTGCCAGAAGTGGCTCTAGGACAGATGGACACACTCAGCCTCCCACCGACACTGAGGGGATGGTTTCCATTTCTCAGTGTGCTGAGCTTTCACGCTTCCCACCGCCGCCTTGCACGTGGCAATCATGTCCCAAACCAGGGCAAATTCCTCACACCTGCATTTGCAGTCGTGTTACGGGACGGGGAGCTTTGTGGTAATGCAAATGGACGTCGCACCTTGCAGACCACACGCTTTGAGCCACGTTGCCCTGGCTGGAAGGAGCAGTATTTCTGTCCCAGTTCAGACCAGCCCCTTTCTGGAAGCCCTGCTCGCCCTCCTGACTGGGATGGCACTGACCCCCCTGCAGCTGGGAGCCTCAAAAAGCTCTATTTTTTGCTAGTTTTAAGTTTCCTTTCTCTGCTTCAGCCTCGGGATGGGAAAAGGAACCGATTCCTCTCGCTCGGCTTTCGTTCTCGTTCAGAACCGAAAGCTGCCACACTTCTGGGCTCGCTGCTCTGCTCCTGGCCACACCAGGCCCCCAAAACACCTCCCTGCATCCCCAGAGCACCTGGCAGGGAAACAGCAGCAACAAGTGGATTGACACCACTGCACCCGCTGCTAGGCCAGGCTTTGTGGCTGCAACAAGCCTGTGCCGCCCTCTGCTGTCAGCCCCGTCCTAAAAAAAGATAATTTTTCTGCAGAAATGCGCCTGCGATTTGTATTTCCCTCTCGCTTTGTGAGCACACGCAGCCCTCCCGCTCCCCAGAGGGTTTCCCCACTGCACTCGGGGTGATGCTGAGGGGACAGGGACAGCAGAGCTGGGGGTGGCAGCTGTCCCTTGGCTGGCTCGGGTGGCCCAGCGCCTGAGGTGTCCCCGAGGGGCTCCCTGCCCCGCTGCAAATAGGGGAAACTGAGGCACGGGCTGCGGCACTGACTCGTGGCCCTGCCAGCCACCAGGCACTGCTGAATGAGGCCCAGGCAGCACGGGGCCATCGCGCCTCGCCACCGGGATCTGGATGTCCCCATGTCCCCAGGGCCCTGGTGGCAGCACGCGGCCTGTGCCTGCCGCCATGGGGGCCTGGCACTCGGGGCTGCCCCCATGGAGGGGTTTTCTCCTCAGGGATGACAGAGGGGGCTGGCGGGGTCCCAAGATGTCACCACAAAGTCTGTTTGGGGGGTTCATTTTTTATTTGTTTGGGGGGTTATTTTCTTTATTTTTGTGTTTATGGGAGGTGGGGGAGTCCCCGTCCCTGGGGGGGCTCCAGGAGAGGTTGGGGCTGGTGCTTGGGGACACGGCTCAGTGGGGACAGTGGTGGGGGGGTGCTTGGAGCAGGTGACCCTGGGGGGCTCCTCCAGCCCTGATGACGCCATGGCAGTGACTCTGTGTTTTGACACTTGTGCTTTTTTCCACTTTACCCCCGTTTATTCACCAGGCGACCTCCCACACCTCACGGAGGCCGCCCCTATAACGCCCCTATAACACCCCGTTACTGGGGGACGTCCCCTGGGGGCTCAGTGAGGTGCCCCCCGCCCTCCCCATCCCTCTGGGTGCCATGGCAACGGGGAGGGGGGGGGCACCCGGGGACCCCACCACCCCTCATCCCCCCCCCCCCCCCCCCGCTCCCTGATGGTTCAGCCCGCCGCCAGCTCCCCCCGTCTCCCCGCGGGTGGTTTAAACCGCTCCCCCCCTCCCATCCCCTTCATGGTTTTGTCCCCCCCTCCCCCAGCGGAATGGTCTCTCCCGGCCCTCAGGGCGCTGTTTAACCCTGCCCGCCCAACCATTACCGTGGCGGGGGGGGGGCCCACGGGGGGAGGTCCCCTCCCGTCCCCAGCGCCCATTGCCAGCCCCCCCCCCCCCCCGCCCTTCTTCCTTCAGCACTAAATACTCCTCCCCACTCCCCTCTACAGCAGGTGAGATGGTTCATCCCACCCCCACAATAACCGAAATGGCTCACCCCCCCCCCCAAACATCCTAGATGGTACATCCCACCCCCTCCTTCCCCAACCCCTCCTCGTATGACATCACCCCTTCCCCTCTCCCCATTGGCCGAGCCTCCGGGACCGCCGCGAGGGCGACCAATGGCGGCGCTCCCCGCGCCCTCAACCAACATGGCGCCGGCGGCGGCTTCAACCGGGCGGCGGTGAGGGCGGAGGGGGGGGCGCCGGGGCCTTCTCCGCGCTCCGCCGCTGCGCCGGGGGCGGCCGGGCCCTGCCCGGCCCCGTCCCCCCCCCCCTCGGCCATGGCCGCCGAGAGCGGGCGGCACTTCTGGAAGCGCAGCGCCAAGCTGCCCGGCAGGTGGGGGCCGGGGGCCTTGAGGGGGGCTGAGGGGGCTTGGGGGAGGGGCTGAGGGGGCTTTTTGGGGGGGGCTGTGGGGTTTGGGGGGGGCTGTGGGGTTTTTTGGGGGCCTGAGGGGTCTTGGGGGGGGGCTGAGGGGGGTTTTGGGGGGGGGCTGTGGGGTTTGGGGGGGCTCTGGGGTCTTTTGGGGGGGGGTTATGGGGGGCTTTGGGGGGGATGTGGGGTTTTTTTGGAGGGTTTGGGGTTTTTCTAGGGGGGCTCTGGGGTTTTTGGGGGGTTGTGAGGGTCTTTGGGGTGTGTGGGGGTCTTTGGGGGGGCTGTGGGGTGTCCTGGAGGGGTTGGTATCTTTAGGAGGGATTTTTTGGGAGGTTATAGGGGGTTTTGGGTGTGGGGGGGGTCTTTTGGGGTCTTTAGGGGGGGCTATGGATTTTTTGTTTTTTTTGGGGTGTTTGGGGTGGCTGTGGAGTTTTGGGGTTTGTGAGGTTTTGGGGAGGAGGGGAGTGGAGTATGGGGGGGACGTGGTGCTGGGGGGTGGGGAGGTCTGAGGGGGGGCTGCACCCGTGCTGGGGGGGCTCCAAGGTTTTGGGGTGAGGGAGGCCGAGCCTTAACCCCCCCCCCCCCATAATGAGACCCTGCACAGAAACACCGAGGAGACCCTGGCCTCATTGTGGAGCCCCCCCGTTTCATGGGGGCCCCCTCCTTTTCTTGCAGCCCCCCCTTTTCCTGCACTTCCCCCTCTGGGCCCGTTTCCCAGGGAGGGCTCCACATTCACGGGGGACACCGCAGGGACCCCCCCGCTGTGGGACCGGGGGGGCGATGCTGCTGTGGGGTCTCTCCCTGCCTGGCCCCAGGAGCGGGGCACAACGGGGTGGCCGCAAGCCCCGTGCCCCAAACACAAACCCCATCGTGCTGGGGGCGTGTGGGGCCGGGACACCCCCTTTCCGGGGATTCTTTTGGGGTTTTGTGCGCGTCTGGCCCTCCTCGGGCTGTGTTCATGCTCGTTTGCCTGATCTGAACCCTGCCCTTTTTCTCCGGGTGTAGGCACGGGGTGAAATCAGTCGGAATTAAATCCCAACAGGCTCCCGCTCGGCTCTGGGGCTGCTCCAGCGCCCCGCTGTCAGTGGGACAGCCCGGATGGGGCACGGCACCTTCCCCCTCTCCTCTCCTGGTTGGAGCGGGTTCTGTGCACCCCCTGGGTCCCTCCTGGCCCCATTCTTTCGCCCCAAGCTGCTGCTGCCTTGGGGCTGCTTCGCCCCGGCACGCTGCAGCCAGGGGAACCGGTCGGGGAGGCAGCCAGCCCTGCCCAGGCAGAGCTCTGCCTGCAGACAGGTTCCTAAATCCCCCCCCTGTCCGAGGAGGTGTGTTACCAGCCCTAAATACCCCGTGTGCCATCCTTTCCAGGAACGGGTACAGGCAGGGCTCGGGCCTCAACCCCAAAGGGCAGCACCGGCACGGACAGCAGAGGTGTGGGACACCCGGCACCGGGCTCAGAGCTGCCTCTTGTGCTTCTGATGGGAACTTTTTGAGGTCTTCCCTGCACATTTTTGGCTCTCTCCTTCCCTTGTCCTGACAAGTTGGTGGAGGGAGGCTTTGGGATGATCTGGAGGCTGCCCTAGGTTCGTTTGCCACGATGGGAGGAATGGGGCCGCTTGGGTTTGTGAGCTTGTAGCTTTTCCCTGTCGATATTAGGGCGTGTGGCAGAAGTGGTAAAGGTGGTTTCACGTCTCCCGTGCTGCCCCGTGGCTGTTGCATTGGGATTTGTCCCCCCTGTAATTTTTGGGGTGCGTTGGCAGGTTGGCGCCGTGCGTCCCGGTGCACGTGTTTGTTTATTCCCTGCTCTTCGGAGAGGTGAGAGCGGTGAGGGCTGCGTGGCGCTGCCACGCTGGGGTGACAGCGGGGATCAGAATCTGCTCGGATAAGCCCTGAGGTGGCACCGAGAACCTGTGACACGGTGTCAGGAACCCCGGCCCCGCTGTGATCCCCGTGGCACCACGGTGCACCCCTCTGTGCGGAGCTTCAGGACCTGGACGTGAGCTCGGGGACGTGCTCAGGTCGGTGACGGGGCCAGGAGCAGACGTGGAGCACCCCGAGGGCCCAAACGTGCCACCTGGCAGCCGTGGGTGTTGGCTCAGCTCGGAGGTCACCTGCCGGGTGTCTCGGCGTTGGCGCTGCTCCCTTCCCACCTGCTTTGTTATTCCCACACGCAGATGTGTGTGTGTGTGTGCTGAGCCCAGCCTCCTCCTGCTCCGTGCTCGTTTCCATCCCCTGCCCCGGGTCTCCACGTCCCTCCCATCCCCCTGGCCCCGTTGCTGCCACCTCCCCGGTCCCCGCTTGTCCCCCTCCTGCTCTCCAGCTGTGCCGGGCTGCGGCCCCCCTCCGGTACAGCCGGGCTCTGCTCGTTTCCCTGCCGGGCTCCATCTGCAGCTCCTGGGAGCTCCATCGGGAGCCTTGTCCCTCGTGTGCCAGCTCTGAATGGGCCCTTGTCCCCGAGCTCTGTGCCGGGGGTGGCCAGGGCTTGTTTTCCACAACCCGAGCGTGGTTTGTGGGGTGGCTGTGAGTGGTTACCCCGACGGAGCTCGTAGCTCAGGATCCGTCTCGCTTCCAGGGGCTGTAACAGCAGTGGTTTGCACGTGTCTGACAGCTCCTTTTTGGGATGAGGCTCGCTGTCCCAGGGATGTGTCTCGCTGCAGACCCCATGGGAGGTGTTTGCTTGAGCTGGGATTTGGACCCGTGTCAAACCCCAGATCATACAGGCGGCTGCTTGGCTCTGGCTGCGAGCCTGAATGTCTGCGTGGGGATCAAACCTCAGGCCCTGAGGGGTCCCAGCGTCACTGGGCAGAGTCCTCCCCTGCTCTGGAGGGCTCAGGAGGGTGAAATCCCAAAGGTGGACAGCCCTCTGATGGAGGAGAGAATTAATTTTGGTGTTTGGGGCAGGCGCTGAGACGCGGGGTGAGGGGAGGGAGGCGGCGGTGCGGCACAGAGCAGGTCTCTGCCCCCTGCTCGAGATCCCAAATCCCAGCTCAGGCTGGAGAGAACCGAAGAGTTCCAACAAGGCTTCTCTTTGCTGCTGCAAAGATCAAATCTTCAGCCGAACGTGGCGCTTTGGATCTGAGGCTCTTTTTTCTTTTTTCCTGCAGCATTCAACCCGTCTACGGAGCGCAGCATCCCCCGCTGGATCCCCGCCTCACCAAGAAGTGAGTGTCCCATATCTCCCGGGGATGCAGCCTGCTCTGCAGCTTTGGGGCTCAATTCTGCAGCATCTGGAGGGCTCCAGCGTCCCCTGGAACCACAACATTCCCCCTCCTCCCTCTCGCTGGGAGTCCGTGTCCCAGTTTGCGTTGCTGGGATTGTAGAAATGGCCACGCAGCTTCCGTGCATCCCCTCTGCCCTGTGGGGTTTGGGTGCGGGCAAACAGCAGCAGGGGCACACGGCGCTGTGCTGGGCTCTGTGAAAGCTTGTAGGGGAATTTTAACCTGCTGCTGCCCTTCGTGGGCAAAAATCTGGCTCAGACACAGCAAAGGAGACGGGCACCTTCCTCGGCACCCGTGCCTGTGCCCTTTGGAGGGGGAAGAGCCGTGGGAAGGGCAAGGTGGAGCAGGGTGACAGCACCTGGGGAGAGGCAGCGCTACCCTGCACGGCCTCCTTCACCCTGTCTCGGCCGCGTAGCGCTCACGGTTCCCCTCTTGGTGACGCTTCAGCTGGTGGACTTTGACTTCTGTGGTGTAAGGGTGAATGCCAGGGCTCCTCCTGCCCCTGAGGGAAGGCACAGCCCGCTCGGGGCACTGGGAGCGACAGCAGCTGGTGCCGAGGAGCGCAGACGGGCTTTGTGCGGGCTCTGCCATGCCTCTCCCCAGGTCTCAGGGCTTTTTCCGTGTCTTAATCCACCCGGGTGTTGTAGGGGGGAGGCAGAGCTGGAGGAACTGTGCGCCTCTCTGCTTTGCCCTGCTGAGCCGAGCAGCCTGGCAGCTCTCCAGCTGCTTCTTGGCACCGTGGCCTTTCCGTGCCCTGATAGCGCGCCGGCTGGGGCAGGCAGGAGAGGCTTGGCGCATGCCCTGGGTTTGAAAGGAGCAACCGGGAAGCTGAAAAAAGTCAAGGACTGGCTGCTCAGAGCTAGGACACGGGGAAGGGAAGAAAATGGGTTGGTCTAACGGCGCTGCTCTGATGCTGTTTCTCTCTGGCTTCCAGCTTCATCAAGGACCGCTCCAAGGCCAACGCGCTGCCCGCGAAAAGCAAGAAGGCCTCCAGCTTCCACGAGTTCGCCCGCAACACCAGCGATGCCTGGGACATTGGTGATGATGAAGACGAGGATTTCTCCTCCTCCTCCTCCTCTTTGCAAACTCTGAACTCTAAAGTGGCCAAGGCCACGGCCGCCCAGGTCCTGGAGAACCACAGCAAGCTGCGGGCGAAGCCCGAGCGGGCCCCGTCTGCGTTCAGCGATGTGCCCACCAACTGCAAGGTCATCAAGTCCAGCAGTGAGGCCCAGCTCTCCAGGACAGCTGGTAAGAGCAGCCTCTGGCTCCTGCTCTCTCCTGGCTGACTGCGGAGCCCGGCTCCTTGCTGCTTCTTGTGTCTGGTGCTCACGAGGCTGGGGCACAGCCCGTGTGCCCAGCAGCGGCCTTCGCTCCTTCAGAGTAACCTGTGCTCCAAGGAACCATTTTCTTCCGCTTCCACGTCAATCTCTGCTTCAATATCCTGCATACAACCACTCCTGGCCTCCAGGATCCTGTTTTCTGGGCTCTCAGGGGTTTTGTTCAATTCTTGCTCACGATGTGCTGCCTTTAATCGAGGTTGGGATGCAGCCCTGTAGAGCCCGGTGCAGGGAACCAGGCATCAGCCCCTGCTCCCTCTGCCTTGCTCTGGGTATAACTCAGCAGGTCCCTGCTGCCAGCAGGTGGCATTGGCAGCCCTCTGCTGCCTCTCTCTGCGCTCGCAATTAGCTCCATCGCTGTTTAAATCACAGGAGAGAGGCAGCTCTGAAGGTCGGTTCCTTTGGGCTTCCCACAGCTTCCTCCTGCCTCGTCTCCTGCCTTCTGCCCGCGTCTCCTCACACGTGGTGGGGGAGGTCTGACTGCGGGCAGGCAGATGTCTGGAGGGATGCAGGAGGAAGGAAGGGAGAGAAAAATGAGGGGAAGTGACAGAAGAACAACAGCGGGTCTCTGCGGGCCACCAGAGTGGGACACCAGTGCTGAGACTGGGGAAGGGAGGTGGCAGCTGCATGGTGAGCCTCTGGCAGCGGTCAGGGAGCTCGTTGGGGTTGCAGAGGTGCTGTCCCCTCCCTGCTCTCACCGTGGCCTCCGTTCCCCGCAGAGGAGGCCTGCGTGCGGACCCCCCTTCAGAAGCAGCAGTCCCTCCCCCTCCGGCCCGTCATTCCTCTCGTCGCCCGAATCTCCGACCAAAACGCTTCGGGTGCTCCCCCCATGACGGTGAGGGAGAAAACCCGCCTGGAGAAGTTCCGGCAGCTCCTTTCCAGCCACAACACGGACCTGGGTGAGTGGCAGCGTTGGGCACCTGTGGCTGGGGAGGAGGAGGCAGAGGGGGGGGCACGTGGAAAAAGCACAATTTGGGTTGAAGCAGCGTCTGCTCCGGGCTGGAGAAAGTCACTGCCTGCAGTGCTCCAGGTGGGGTAGCTGCAGGAATGGCTCTGTTGGCAGTTGATAACCTCTTCCACCAGCTGCCTGCCTGTTTCCAGCCTTTCTCCATCTCACAAACGATGCTGGGGTCACAGGGGGCTGTTGGGTTCTGCATGAGAGCCCAGCCCAGCTGTGAGGGGAGCGAAGCCCCGAGCTGGAAGCGTCCCTGCACACCCACGTCCCCGGTCACTGCCGGCGTGGAGCCGTCCTGGAGGCTCAGTGTCTCCAGAGCCTGCAGGAGCAGACTGGGCTTTCCTCTCCTTCTAGGTGTAGTGGTGCCTGGACGTGCCTAGGATCTAATCCATTGCCACCACTGTCCGTTTGCAGATGAGCTGAGGAAATGCAGCTGGCCCGGCGTGCCCAGGGAGGTCCGGCCCGTGACGTGGCGTCTCCTCTCAGTGAGTACTCGGAGCTGTGGTGCAGGAGTTGGGGGGGAAATTTGGCAGCTTGTGCTGAGCTGGGGACACAATCCTACACCTTTGTGCGTCCCAGGTTCAGTTTCACTCGTGTTGTGTCTGTTTGGGATGGAGTCATCCTTTCCCTGCCCTACAGGCGATCTGTAGGTTTTTTGGCCAGGGAGCGTAATTAATAAATCCTCTTCAAGGAGGTGCTGGGAACGTGGTTTGTTCCGTTCTGGGAAACTGAATCCTGTAAGGTTGGGTTGTACCAGCTCAGAAAAGGCACTGGGGGCTGGGGAAAAAGCCCAAACCCACAAACTCTCTTTCCCCTGCCCCGGGGTGCACGTACCCGATGCTTCCAGGCGCACAGCAGCCTGGTGGGATTTTGGGGGCTGGTTTGTGGTGGGGGCTGAGGCTCTGCCCTGACGTGGGGTTTCCTGCAGGGTTATCTCCCCGCCAACATGGAGCGACGGAAGCTGACTCTGCAGCGCAAGCGGGAGGAATACTTCGGCTTCATCCAGCAGTACTACGACTCCCGGAACGAGGAGCACCACCAAGATACTTACCGCCAGGTACCCCACTGCGTTCCTTTCCTCCCCCCGCCTGCTGCTTGCCCCCGTGCAGCTGGGACGTGCTAGGATGACTCCTACCTGTTAGCTAGTAGGAGCTTTCTCAGCATCAGGGCACTGTTTCTGTCCTTTTCCTTACAAGTTCTGGATTAATCCTTCCCTAAATTGACCAAATAACTGGATTTCAGACCCCAGCTCTTTCCCAGCCCACCTCTGGTCACCAGACCTGGGCAAAGGAGACTGGAGATAAAGCTGTAGATGCCTTCCTCTGTGCAGCTGCCATCTGTACCCTCACAGTGCTTGTCAGCAAGCCCAGCTCTTGCCTGGGGGGCACTGCAGGGTGGATTCCCTTCTGGGGGGCTGTGTTTGAGTTATTGTGTCCCTTAGGGGTATGGCTGCTGCATGTAACCTGTGCTGTTTTCCAGATCCACATCGACATTCCAAGGACCAACCCGCTCATCCCCCTTTTCCAGCAGCCGCTTGTCCAGGAGGTAAGGGGGGAGCAAGGCTCCTGCCCCACATCGCTGTGGGGTCAGGCTGTTCGTGTGTGGGGTCAGACTAGCGCTGACCACAAGCTGAGTGAGCTTTGTAGGGTTTCCCTGCCTGACAGCTCCCCGTGGCTCCTGATCAGCAAATTCCTGCTTAAATGGCCTGGTTGTGCCCCAGGTTTGTGAAACATCTCAGCCTTAGAGCTCGAGGATTATGAGATCAACCTTTTTTTGACAAAACATAGCTAAGGATTGGTCAGAGTCCTGAAGCTATCTCTTGAAAACATTTTTAAACCATTTCTGCATTAAGTGGTTCGTGAGGAGCCCAGGCAGGGCTGGGTGTGAGAAGTGGCCAGGAGGTGTGAGCATCTGTCCCCCGTGGACACAACCTCAGTGTGCACGGTGTGTCAGGGCTGGAAGTAACAGACTGAGGTTGTTTTGGGGGAGAAGCTGCTGTGGGGGAACTGTCCTGGTCCGTGGCGTTTTGCTGGGAGCACTGTGCTGGTGGCTGCTGGCCCAGGAGCCCAGAGAACAACTGTAGCTGTCCGTGTGGCTCTTGGAAAGCTGCCGTCTGCGGTCCTTCAAGCAGAGGCTTTGAGGACAAGACCAGGGCTCCTCGCTCTGGGAAGAGTGGATGGGCTTAGTGGCAATCTGTGGATCAGATTGGGTTTTCTTTTAGGGCTGGTGTGCTCCTTACCTTAGCCACACTGCTGCAGAGCCTGTCAGCGCATGATCTTTGCTCGCTGAGCTTAGCAGTTTTGCTTCTCTGCCTCTCCTTTGTGCACGGCTAACGCAGGTACCTGCTTTCCTTCCTTCTCCCCTAGATCTTTGAAAGAATCCTGTTTATCTGGGCCATTCGACACCCAGCCAGCGGCTATGTGCAGGGCATCAATGACCTGGTCACTCCATTCTTTGTTGTGTTCCTCTCTGAATACGTCGGTAAGTGACAGAAGTGCCAGTCGCTGCTTGAAGCTGCCTCCCAACCACAGCGTTTGAAATGGTGCGAGGTGCTGGCATCCAAAAAAAAAAAGCTCGCCTCGCTGGAGGGGACATGTTCCTCTGCAGCTCCCATGTCACGCTGGAGATGCGTCTTGACCTTAGAGTGTCTTTGCTGCCTGCTTGAATCGCCTTCAGTTTCATAACCTCGCTGAGCTCCTCAAGTTGAAGTGCTCAGGGTGGATTTGCATCTGAATGTGCTTGGCTTGGAGGAGGATGGGGCCTCGAAGGCACTGGGGGGGGTTTGTCAAAGGCCCAGAGCTGGGGGAAGGGGAGGATCTTCCCCTCAGAGCTTGAATTTGGAGCTCGCCCTTGCTCTAGGGAGAGTGAAGTACAAAGAGACCCCGCTGAGAATGTAAAATAAACCATTTAAATAGCGATCCCTGTCCTGTGCTGCCCGTACAGGTGTGTCTGTCAAGCTGAGACTTTCAGAAGGCAAATCGACTTTTCCCTGCTGCTTGTGGCTTTCTTGTCAGCCTGGTGCTTTCAGCCCGAGCTCAGGTCATTTTCACTTAGAGGATTTTGATTCTTTCCCCAGCGCTGGCTGTGTTTTGGGGTTGACATTAATGCCAGGGTGCCGTAATCCCTGTGCCTGAAGTCTCTTATTTTTCACTGCGAGGAGAAGGAAAAAGGATTTCCTAAGACTCCATTAATGACAGAGGAATCCTGCTTGACAAATATTTTAGAGCGTGATCCAAAGCTCGTTGAAGTCACTGGAAACCTCCCACTATCTGGTTAGGGCTCTGAGCCAGCAGTGATCTGTGGTCTTGGAGGAAGAGGACAGCCACCCGGGTTTCCACCGTGGTAGCCTGTGTGGCCAGGGCTGATCTCTGCGATGTGCCGTTGCCCCTTGCAGTCTAAAGGAGGGGAAAAAAAAGCTCAGCGTGGGGCTCTGCTACCACCTGCAGTGAGCTCTCTTTCCTGGGAGGTAAAGGACGAGCTGTCTGTGCAGGAAGAGATCTGCCCCAAGTGCTGGCACTGCCTGTGGGTCCCTGGGATGATTTCTCCTAACCATGCACCGTGTTGGCTGTCAGGGCTCACCTCTGCACGTGGCTGCCGAGCTCGTGCTGCACTGGACCCATTTGGGGCTATGCTTCTTGCCCAGCCCTTGCTCCAGCCCTTTTTTATCCTCCAAACCTTTCTTACTGAGTGTGGCCTTCCAGCTGCCACCTCCCCTGCCTCCTCCTCTGCTCTGGGGCTGTTGCTTTTCCTGCACTCGCACCCAGTCCGCCTGGAGAACCTCTCACGCTCCTTCCAGGCACTGAGCAGGCTGCAGATGGGGTGGATTTAACTGCTGGGTCTTAGCACAGCCAGCTCCTTTCCTCCTCTTGCCATGCCTCGGCTGCTCAGCAGCTCACAGAGCTGCTCTGGGGCCCCACCACTGCCAGATCCCTGCCTGGCGTGGTTCCTCCTCCGTGGATCGATGGCTTGGGCTGCTGGGCACCGCTGGTTTTCAGCTGGTGCTGCGCAAGGAAGAGCTCGAGGGAGGCCGTGGGGCTGTGCGAGCAGCTGAGCCCCCGGTGCTGCCCTCCAGCTGGGCCAGCACGGGCTGCCAGCCCCACGGGAGGGTGGGGATGAAATTTGGGGGCTGAGGGGCTGGGGCAGGGCTCTCAGCTCAGCACCTGCCAGAGGAAACCACGAGCCCCTTCCCCAGGCACGGGGAGAGGACCCGGTGAGCAGAGGGGTGCTGAGCTGGCTGCACACACAGCACCTCTCAGCTCGGGTCCCGGAGCTGCTGTGCTGAGTCTCTGCCAGGTCTCGGGGCTCGTGTTTTCATCTAAAGCAGCAGTGATGGAGCAGGGGACTGCAGAAGAGACTGGTTCCAGCAGTGACCCTGTCCCAGTGCTCCCTGCCCAGCTCTCTGTATTAGGCTGCTTCCATCCCTAATTCAAGGCCCTGCCAAGAGGGTGGCCCCAAGCTCATCCTCTCCATCCTGTGCTCCTTTCTAAGCAAGATCAAAGGTGCCTGTTCTGACTTCTGAGCATCTGGGTTTGGAAACGAGCCCGTCCAGCCCTGCCATCCATCCGCTGATTCAATTTAGCAGTGACGGCTCCTGCAGGTGCCTCTGCCAGCAGCACGATGGCTGCTGTCCTCCTGGGGGCTTCTCTGCTCCAAACGCAGCCCTTGCAGCTCTTCCAAGCACAGGGCTGCTTTTTTTTTTTTTTTCCTTTTTTTCCTGGAGCTCTCCTGTTAGCCCACCCTGAGAAGTAGAGGTTCTGCAGCCCCTCCAGTACCTGGCGCTGCTGTCAGGCTCCGTGTGGAATTAACTTGAACTTTCTCTGTCCAGAGAGATGTTGGGCAGCTGCCCGCAATCAGCCTTAAAGCCCCTCAGTGTCCCCGTGAGCCCCCTGGTGTCCCCCACCCCCCTGATTTTCTCCCCCCTGTCTGTTTTGCAGAGGAGGACGTGGAGAACTTCGACGTGACGAACCTGTCGCAGGATGTTTTGCGGAGCATCGAAGCCGACAGCTTCTGGTGCATGAGCAAACTGCTGGACGGGATACAGGTGAGCCTCTGGGGCTGCAGGGAAGCCCCCCCCCCTTTTTGGGGTAGATACAGCACCGTCATCTTCTCTCTGTCTCTGGGTGAGAGCTCTGTGTATCCCTGGCACAGCCCTGGAGTAGCCAGGCAGACCTGCAGCACCGTAGCGTTTAAAATCAAGGAGGCTCTGCCTGGCTGTTTGTCCTCTGACAGCAGGTCCCAGTGTTTCAGAGATTTCTTCTTCGTTGGGCACGATCTGGGGGCAAAATCCTGGGGAAATGAGCTGCTGCAGCTGTACAGCCACTGCTGTCCCAGCAGGGACTTCACATCAGGCAGCTCCCGGTGCTCAGCAGCCATGTCTCGCTGCCTGGGGGCTGTCCTGGCTTCCCGCAGAGCTTGGGGGTCTGGCGTGGGTCATTTCTAGGTGTTATTCTCCTTCTGACCGATAGCCTCTCCCCCCAGGATAACTACACCTTTGCACAGCCGGGGATCCAGAAGAAAGTCAAAGCCCTGGAGGAGCTGGTCAGCCGGATCGATGGTAGGTGGCGAGGGGATGTGGGCAGGGGGGGAACCCTCGTGTGACCCAGCAGCAGGAGGCTCCCGGTGCCAGCAGCACCCTCAGTGCAGGGGGTTGATGCTTGCCTACAAGGATAGCACAGGATGGGTAGTGGAGGTGTTTGGGAGGAGGTTTGAGCTTTTGGAGTGTGAGGAAGCCGGTGTGCAGGGGGCAGCGCCTCGGCCAGGAGCTTGGGCACGGTGCTCCCCAGGTGTGTAAGGGAAACGTGCTGTTTCAGAGCAGGTACATAACCACTTTCGGAAGTACGAGGTCGAATACCTGCAGTTCGCCTTCCGCTGGATGAACAACCTGCTGATGAGGGAGCTGCCCCTCCGCTGCACCATCCGCCTCTGGGACACCTACCAGGTACGCAGGCGCCGTACGTTCCCCTTGCAGCGTGGGGAGGAGGTTTTGTGCAGCAGGGAGAGGGGAGAAACAAAGCATTGTGCCCCTGGGGCTTTCCCAGGTAGCTGGGGACAGTCTGATGTCTGCCCACCAGAGCTGTGAGAGCTGACCCAGAGCTTTTTGTTGTCCGCAGTCGGAGCCGGAGGGATTCTCGCATTTCCACCTGTACGTCTGTGCTGCCTTCCTGATCAAGTGGCGGAAGGAGATCCTGGATGAGGAAGACTTCCAAGTAAGTCCCTGGGAGGGGGGGTAATTCCTCTGGGAAGAGGGGAGGGAACTGCCCTAGGGGGGAGCCCACCGTGGGCCTGGTCACCCACCTGCTCAGGACTGGCTCCCAGATGGTCTGGTCTCGGGATCTTTGCCTGAAAGTAACTTCTGAGCCCCTGTGCTCAGCTGGAGGCTGCAAACATCAAACACCAGCTCTTCCCTGGGCTCGAGCTCTGGTCGCAGTAAGTCTCATTGTGGTTTGGGGGCATCTGAGGTGCTCCCCTCATTCAGAGCAGGACACGAGCACTTCCTAATGCTGCCTCGGAGCCTTTTGGACCTCAACAGTGACAAGTGAAAGTCACCGAGTGCTGCTGCCTCTGGTGCCCTGAGCCTGCTCTGGAGCTGCATTCTGCCTTCGACTGCCCAAACTAAGCATCTTCCCCTCTTTCAGGGCCTTCTAATGTTGTTACAAAACCTGCCCACGATACACTGGGGCAACGAAGAGATCGGACTCCTGCTCGCTGAAGCCTACAGACTCAAGTACATGTTTGCAGACGCTCCCAATCATTACCGCCGATAGGTGCCAGGACTCGACTCCCTCCTCTGCCCTGTGCCCACCTCCTCCTCCTCCTGGCCCGATCTGATCACTGTGGCATTTTGTCGTCCCAAGTCCTTCGGACACTCCAGCCGGGAGCTGCTCCTCGCTGTACAAAGCTCACATCGACTTGTCTTAACTCTTCTGTGTGCCTGTCCGCCACTCCACGCGCCTGGTGTGCCACTCCAACCACCGTCAGTATTTCAAGCCAGGGAGAGAGAGGCTTGAAGGGGCTCGGGGGCAGCTTTGCAGACAAACTGAGCCGAGGACGGAGCCCTCCTGGCCTCTCCCACCCCTGCCCAGGGCTTGTCCAGCTGTTGACTGCCTTGGCTTTGCTGCCGCGTGTTCGCCCACCGCTACACACATGCTCGCCGCCTCGCACCCGTGTGCGCTGCCCCATCCCGGTCCCTTCTGTCTTCAGACACAGTTCAATCCAACTCCCAGACGAAAATGCCTTATCAGAGACTGCCTGGCCGGAGACCTTCCCCGGGGCTGCAGGGCAAGAAGTTTCTCAGGGCCTGGCTTCACTCCCAGCGTCCGAAGACCCCGAGTGCTTCGTGGCTTCACAAGGGAGCTGCTTGTGCTCTGCCCTCTCCTCTCCATCCTCGTCGCCTTCCTCCAGGTGTTGGCGTGGTGGGCACGGCGGGGGGACCACTCCACCCACGTGTGCTTCGTACGATGCTCGTCGGCTGGCCGAGACCTCCTGCGCCCGCCGTGCCGTCGGTACAGCCCCTCCTGGCCTGGGGGGAGCGGGGGGCTCCTCAACGCCCCCTCGCAAAGCCCCCGCTCCTCCGAGGCGTTCTGTGTATATTGTGTTCTTGTGTATATGGGTCAAAGATGTACAATATAAGTCTTCTGTTTGTAGCAGATATGATTTTATATTTATAACATGCATCCCTTGTTCTTCCCATCCTCTCCATGCCTCTGAAGGCTGCCTGGGTACGGCCTCCTTGGGCTTTGGACCCCTCCCCAGGTGAGGGGGGAGCCGGAGCCGCAGCTCCTTCTGCCCTACTGTGTTTTTGGGGTGTTGGATTTGTCAGGGAGTTTTGGGGTGAAAATAGTCCGAGGTGTCCCACATAAAGGGGTTTTGGGGGTTTAGAGGAGAGGGGAGCTCCCAGTGGGTGCGGGAGCTGGGGGAGAGCAGGGTGAGGAGATACAGGGTACGGTGCCCGGTCCCGGCACCGCAGGGCACAGCGGTGCCAGTGCTGCCGGGGCCTCTCCTGGGCACAAATGGTCCCGGATCCGGCGCTGGCTGCCCCCGGTGCTCCCCATGGTGTGGACGCATCCTCCGGGAACCCGGCACAGCCAGGGCTGGCCTCACCTCCCTCGGTTCTTAACCGAAACCAAGTGTGAATGTTTTACTGGGCTGCTTTCCTCTGGGTACTGTCCCTGTCCTGCCGGGGTTGGTTGTGGGGGATGCAGGGGACGGGTCCGGACCCCACTGGGGTTTCTCGGGGCTGTCGGGGCAGGACGTGGGGGTGCCCGATGCGAAGAGGCAGCGGGCCGTGAGGCCGGGGCCAAGCATGTGGAAGGCAGAGCCTTGTTGCCAA
This sequence comes from Anas platyrhynchos, assembly GCF_047663525.1. NCBI lineage: Eukaryota > Metazoa > Chordata > Aves > Anseriformes > Anatidae > Anas > Anas platyrhynchos. Next base: position 4,691,923 of record NC_092613.1, on the reverse strand, counting down.
TAAAACTCCAAACAGTGTCTCAAGAAATTGCTTTCCTGACCTGGAGTTTGTTTGTTTTGTTTTGTTTTTTCCTCAGGCATTTGGACTTTTACTTTATTTTCATGTGTGCCTTTTGTTGTTTTCTCTGAGCCAGACCTGGCGGTCGGTAGTTTGACAGGACTAATTAAAAGGAAAAAAAAAGAAAAACCAAAACAATTGAACTGCGGGCTGAGCTGTGTGGTCTGGCACGTGTTTGCACCACGGCTGGGGGGGGACAGGTCCTTATTTGGCCCAAGGGGGCTTTGGGCAAGTCATTTTCTTCCATTGTGCCTCGGTTTTCCTATCCATAAAATCTGGAAATTCTCCTTTTTGTACTAATCTGGGGGAAAGCATTGGGTTTTGTTTTGTTTTGTTTTCAGAGAATGGATATCACACAGAAGGGGTCGCCCAGCAAGGCTGGGGGGGTGGTGGTGCTGAAACCCCAGCAGGGGTGGCCCCGGTGCTTGTGTCGGGGGCTTGAGGTTTGGTCTCCATCCCATGGCCCCCGCTTCTCCCTGGCCCTCCCTGCTCTACCCCTGTGACCCTTTCTCCCCATATTTTCTCCCCCAGGTTCCTGACAGTGCCCATCTCAGCCCGAGGACTCTGAAAAGGGCCGGGGGGGCTGGGGCAGCCCCGAGCCCCTAAATCCCTGCCCCATGTGCTGCAGAGGGGCTGCAGGGTGTTAATTCAGGGCTCAGCCCTATTACCCCCATGTTCTTTTTTAGGACTTGTTGTCGGGGGGCCACGCTGCTGGGGTCCCCAGCACAACCCCGCAGAGGCTCTGCACCCCCTGCTCACCGACTGACTGCCCGAAAGAAAACCCCACAAACTCGCTTCACCCTTTTGGGCTGCCCCCACCACCAGGGGGGCACAATTTAAACATCCCCACCAGGCTCCCCGAGCTTCTTCCACCCATCCCTGCCCCACGGGGAGAAGCCAGGGGCGAGCAGCAGGGCTGCTGCTGCTGGAGCGCCTGGAAGGTGCCATTGTCATGGAAACCTCTTAGCCGCAGAGTAATTCCCTCAGTCAGCATCTCGTTTGTTAAAAGAGGAAAAGGAGGAGGTGGAGGGAGGCTATTTTATTACAATCTAATAATTCCAACCGAAAATGCCAGCGTGGAACTAACTAGGCGGGTGGGCTGACTGCGGCTGCTGGTTTTTTGGTGCTTTCCTCCTGGGAAGCTGCAGCCACCGCGTGCTGCTCCCATGTCGCAGCCTTCCCGACATCTCTGCTTGCTCCTAAATCCTCGTTCTCCCCCGTTTCTTGCAACAGGTAGAAAACATTAAAAAGAAAGTTAGACCCTCAGCTTTTAATGCCTCCCCACATACCTGCAACGCTCGCTGAGCCAGGACGCTGTGCTTGGCTGTGCTTTTTGTGTGCTTTTTTGTGCTTTTTGTGTGCTTTTTGTGGCCTTCAGGTCAGCCATCCCAATACTGCTGCAGCTCCTCCGTATCCCTCAGCCGCAGCTGCCATCACCCCACAGCCCTGCCCAGGTTCAGCTGCCCTGGGTCTCCCGTCCAAGCTCTTCACCCTGTTCCCTACAAATTAAATTCAGGTGGAGACAGAGGCGAGGCTTTCCTTTAACCCATCAGACCCCTTGCAAAGCCCAAATGCCCTTTTCCTAGCACACGGCACCCCTGTGCCATTTGTGGTGCTGCGGCACTTGGATAGCGGGGTGGGGAAAAAGAAAGGAAAAAAAAAAATCCCTCGGCTCCAGCGGGGTGTCCTTGCTTGCAGCAGCATGGCCCTGTGCAGGGAGGGAAAATGCCCGTTAGGGAAGATGGAAGGGAGATGCTCGTTAGGGGAGATGCTCATTAGGGGAGGGAGATGCTCGGAGGAGCCGGGCTGCAGAGCCCAGCCCTTGCTGCAGCCACTCACTCGGCTCCTGGCTCCAGCCGCAGGAGCCCCCAGGCCCACCAAGAGCCACGAGCAATGCCAGGAGATGGGATTCGAGCCCCAAATTTCCCCCTTGCCATCCCTCTGGGGCTCTGCAGCCACCCCAAGCAGAGGGCTGCCTTGCACTGGGATCCCATCCTGCAGAACCCAACACCTCATGCGTTGCACAGAGAAAAACTCCCCTGCAGGAGACGTTCGAGGCGACACAGGGCTTCACGTCTTCATGTCTTCCTTCCCCATGGATCCTCTTCGGGGCCGTAAGCCCATCCGTGTCTCCTGCACAAGCACCAGGCGAGCCGGGGACACCCTCGCTCTTTCCCCAGCCAGCCCCAGGGACTGGGAAGGTTCCCTCGGCTCCCATCAACCAGGAGCAAACAGCATTTCCCAGAGCAGAGCCCGCAGGATCAGCACCCTCTGCCTGCCATCCCCATGTACCCAAGAGGCCCAGACATCAGGACAACACCAGCACGGACTCCTTTTTTTTATACATTAGAACATTTATTTCTCAGAGAGAAAATATAGTCTCAGACAGTCAGATTATAGTAGGTAAAATTAGCATTTGTTTTCTTTTCTTTACAAGCATAGATTTTCATATTACCTCTCTTATACCATCTGATATAAACAGTTCTAGAAAGCAAATAAACTCACTTTCTACAATAAATAGAGCAATCTGTGCTTTACAGCAGACTGACAGTAACGTTTAGGTCCCGTAGCAACAGCAGGATATTAGCCAATCCAAATCCTAAAATGTCATTAAAAAAAAAAAAAGAAAAAAAAAGAAAACAAAACGGAACAAACAAACCCCAAGATCTTAGAACATATACACAGGTCACAAGTCCACAGCTGAGCTACCACCTGGAAAAGTGTATGTCCCTCAAAATAAATTACACCGTGTGCATATAAAAGACCCAGCAACACAACTGAGGACTTCAAGAATGGTGACAATAGATCTAAATAATTTAGAACGGTATCTTACAACTATATACACAACATCCTTCCCTAGCCACACTCCGTAGGCTTTATTATTATTATTATTACAAAACCCTATGCCCCATCTCTATATGTTACAGGAATCTTCCTTAAAGTGTGGTTCCGTGTCCCAATGTATAAGAAGTGGTATTTTAAAAAAGTAGACCAAGTAGAAATGGCAGTGATTACTCCCCACTATTCATTATTATTAATTATTATTAATTATTATTTTGACCCCACATTCTCCTCAGTATGAAAAAGTTAAAATAATAAAAAAATATCGAGTTAAAAAGCGAAATGGTGATATTCAATCTACAATCTTGCTCTGCACCTTTGGTTCTTAAAATGGGAAAGCAAAGAGGGATACACAACAGAAGAGATCAGAGAAATCAAAAGTCCTTGGCTAATAGAAAAGGTTTTGCCATCTGTTTCCGAACATCGGTTGTCCCTGTTTTTGCCGTGCAAACCCAGAAAAAAACAGGGGTTGTCAGCAGAGCTGGGTTTATTTGTTTTGTAATGATGACAACGCTGGAGACCCACACACTAGGGAAGGGACAGACGTGTGTGAGAGAAGGCGAAAAGGCAAAATGGTTGTGTGCTCTACTTAGTGCTTGGTTTCAACCCAAACCAAGCCCGAGGAAAACTTGAAAGAGACAGAAAAGAAGGAAGAAAGGAAGAGGAGCCCCACACCAAATGTGCATAAAACAACACAAACGATGCATCTCCCTCCAACCCTGATCAACCTCAGTGCCTGCAAAGCTGCTCTAGCTCATTGGACACCTCCAAAATTAGTTTTGTTTCTTCAAAAAAGGAAGCTATCTCTGCTTATAGACTCAATTCTGTACTAAACCATGATATGAAATGTGACTGAAACAAGCACAGTCATGGAAATCAGAATTTAAATGTGAAACTATCAAAGAAATTTCTAGGACATAAACACACACCAAAAAAAAAAGCAGATATTTTGCTTTTTATATTTAAAGCTCTGTGCATCTGTGCATGTCAGTGTGTGTAGCAGAGGGGAAGGTTACCAAAATATCTCAAACTTTTCTAAATGCAATGCAAGAAATCGAACATGAAAACACTGTATGTAGGCAGGAACAGCGCGATGCTAGCTCCCGGCTACAATTTCTTGAGCGTGATGGGACGATCGATGTCATCTAAACAAAATAAAAAGGCCAGTGATGGACAGGGTAAATTTGGCACGAGAAAGTCCAGTTGGGATTTCCAGAAAGGAGCCTGGTTTGCTTACAGCGGTGACGGGTTCCCAGGAATCGCTCAGGGCTGGCTGGTGACTGCAGACCCTGGTGGCACGGGGGAGGCAGGGGCGAGGGTCCGAAAATCCAGCAGAGCGCTGGGCTCTGCTCGCTGCATCAGCTCCCCGTGGCTCCCACCGCCCAGCAGCTTCTCCTAACACCTTCCTCCCGGCCCTGTAGACTTATACATTTCATCTCCTGCCAGCTCTTCGGCGAGACACATTCAGAAAGAAGCTGGACAGGCTTTTTGGCACGTGTCAGGGTACCTCGAGGAGTGCTGACGGCTGCTGGGAACGGCATACCTTGTACGAGGACACAAAGGGGTGGCAGCCGCCCCGCTCCCCGCTGGCAGTGAGCCCCCGGCCACCCAGTGCCCGAGCGGTCTGCTCTGACCCCCAAAAAGTGGGCAACGGGGTCTGGAGGAGGAGGCCTGGCTGCCCTGACCCGTTACAGGTAATTAGACGTAACGAAGGGGTGATCTCCCCGCACGCGGCTCATGTGAATCATGGCTCGGTCGTACGCCACCTGCACAGACTTGCGGATGCTGGTTTTTCGGCCTTCCATCATCTTTAGTTTGTCCACGGTGTCGTCCACGCCGAGGGGGTACACCTTGTCACGCGGGAGCCACTGCCTGCGGTCAGAGGAGAGCACAAAACCCAATCAGCAAGGGCACAGGGAAACGCAATTAGTCACTGGTCGGCATCTCCCCAGGAGCAGCTACATTCTCACGATCTACTTTTTTTTTAATTAACACCCCACAATGACGCTATGAAGGTGTAAATGCCTGTATTGGACATGGAAGAACTGCAGCCAAAATGCCTTCCTACATGAGCACAGGTTTTTCTCCACTGTCCTTCCTCAAAGCTGTAAATTCTCCTTGGAGCTCCGGGGAAATCTGGAAACTTTTGTGTTCTGCACAGAGCAAGTTCAGGGACTTCCACTGTGGGAAGTTTTTATCACCAAGACAGCTCTGCCTTCTTCCAGGAGTCTGTAAGCACCGTGGTTTGGGCACGTACAATCACCTGAGTGCCATCCAAAGCAGGCAGCTTCCAGGAGACACGCTGCAAGCCCAAGCTGACCCCAACCAAACGATGACTTAAACCGCAAGTGCCTCCTCTACACCAAGTTTTGATTGTGCGGTCGTTAGCCCAGGTTAATTAGCACACTCAGAAACGTGCCATCCTTCCTAATGAACTCCAGCCCCATGGAGTTAGATCTCGGCCACGGTTCAATGTTTCCCAGCCAGCCAGCACAGCTGACCCACGCAGCAAAGTGCGTCTCCACCATGAAGATGAGGGGCGAAGTTTTGTCTTTGTGACCTTTCTGCAGCCTCACTGCACTCAGCAGAATTTGAATCTGGCACTAAGCGGGGTCTTAGGACTTCCTCGAGATGCTCTGGCTTTGTACAAATTGCTTTCAAGGATCTAAGAAGTGGCCACTTAAAAATGTCAGGAACCACTGGAGCTTTGTCTTCAATAACAGCAAGGCAAAATAGAGGAAATGTTGATTTTTCCTGGGCAGGTAGTTTCAATTACAAACTCAGAGTTAGATTTTTCAAAACCAATGACTACAGCAAGGGGCAGTGTGACATCGCCATTGATTTCCAGCTACAAATCATTAGCACCTCCTTGAAGAACATGCCCTGTTACCAGGAGGTTCTGGTAATCAGGGAAAGTGAAACAATGCAGCGTACAAATAACAAGCCTCAGATGTGTGTATCTTTGTACCTCTTTTCAACAGAGGACATGAAGATACTCAGCAGGTGATGCAAACATGACCCCTGCTTCTCTGCTTCCCAGGAAGAGAGCACTGGCTTTTCCTTTTTTTTTCTAACTGCATAAAGTGCTGCTGCAGCCCCAAAATGCAGGAGGCAAGGCTCCCCCTTGCTGCTTTACCTGCTGTGCGTTTGGCTCTGCTCTCTCCCAGGAACCTTCCCTCCATCTGCAGCACAGCCTCTGGGCAGCGTGCCTCCTTCCTCCAGCCCTTCCCTACCCTCAGGAGAAATATTTGCCCTGGCAGGGCTGCCACCTCCCTAAAGCCCCTTCCAGGGATGCAGGTAAAGACTATATCAAGGAGACGAAGGAGGAGGAGGGCTCTCGAAGTCCTGCGAGGCTCCTTTTTGAACTGTTGGTGTCTCATTTTATAGAGGAAAGAGAACAGGCAAATCTCTCTCCACCATTTGCATGTGCACCCCAACTGCTCAGCATCTGCTTTGTCCTCAGTTTAAACCCTGCAGATCTCTGATCCCAGCAGCGCACAGACACCGACTCCTGTGTTACTGTTTATTGCTCGGTTCCTGTTGCATTTGCTGGTTAAATAATCCAGCAGGTTCAGCAGACAGCTGCCTGCCTCGTCAGGGGGACTCACCTCTTCCAGCACAATGCTCCAATTTGACGAGCTTCCCATTGTTTCTTGTGCTGATTTCAGAGCCTTATTGCTCATTTTTAAGGCACTTCATTGGTTTGTGGCTTATTGTATGTCTGGGTTATTGTGACCACATGAGCCTGGTCAGCCACTGACACTAAAATCAGCAGATTCAGTCTGTCTGAGAACAGTGAAAGGCCTTGAGATATTTCACTTGCCCTGAACCCACTGCTTACACCTCCATTTTCCATCTTAAAACAAATGGCTTCATTTGAAAGCTGCAGGTATCGCTACCCCTGAAAAATCAGGCTGTTAGTTTAGGTCTAAATATGGAAAAAAAATCCAGCATTTTGAAAATGTTACCCTGGAGATTCTTGGCAAATCTTTTGTGCAGCAGGGAAACTGGCTGCTGAGTCTGCTTGTGTTTTGAAGTAAAACGCTCCCTCTAATTTGCCGTAGATTTTGACCACTAAATTGGCTCTCCATGTGTCTCAGTGTTTCTGTGGTGCCGTGACCCCGGGTGAAGGCTGGCACGTTGCTCAGCAGGGAAATGGAGCAGTCAAATGTCATGGTCTGGAGCAGGGAAAAGCAGACCAGCTTCCTCATTTAGACTTCTCTTGATTGCTGCACATTTAAATTCTGATTTACATGTAACACCACCGTAACAATAACTCCTGTACGCTCCCATACGCCAAAGATTACGTTAAATCTTCCCTCTCAGCCACAGCACTCACCACAGGCCCCCGCCTGTCTGCACGCACTCACCAGGTTCTCTTGTTGTCAAAGAAAAGGACAAGGAAGAGTTTTTCGCCTGCCTCTGTCTGCCTCTGCTCCCCCAGCTTCAACACATCCATGGGTGGGACTGGGATGGGGACTCCATTGTGGAGCAAACCCTCACGCGGCATCTTGGGGTCGATTATCTAGCGACACAGGGAAAGGATATTTAAGCACAAACCCCTTCAAGCACTGCAGAAAATGCATTTATTTTTCATGTTCTTTCCGTCTATCCAAGCTAGATGATTAAAACCTACTTAGGAAGGGTAAACAAATTGCTTGCTCTATCTCAGCAGCTCTTTTTAACGAATTCTCCTATCCTCAAGGCTTCAATTTGGAAAGGGAACCAGTCAGTCCAAAAGCCAAGCACCTGATGTTAAAAAAGAAGTGAAAGGACAGAAGTATGTGGCTCTGTGTGGCTGCAGATGCATTTAGACTAATTGGTAATTAAGCACAAACTCAGCATGGTTGTGTTCAGCAGAGGATTTCCCTCCCTCTCTCCAAACCTGCGCAATAAACTTCAGACCATTGCTGTACTCAGCAGGCATAATGTTATTTCACAACAGCTCCATTCTGGTGCAATTCGATTGACTTTAGTGGCATTGCTGAGATTTATGCTGTTATTAGATCAGAATCAGACCCCGTATTTTACGAGAGCTGACAAGCAATGCTGGCTTTATCAGGCCAGGGGAGCGCAGACTACAGTCATTTTGGAGAGAAATTACAACAAATGCGTCAATTGTCCCTATATCAAGCAGAAATGTCAGTGTCCAACATTTGTGCTGTATGATCATGGGAGGGGAACAAAGCAGCAAAAGGTGGATATATACCAGGTCTTTTCTTCTCTGCCTCCTGATCCTGGCTTCTAAGGGCTTGAAAAAGCAACTTGGTTTTGACGCTGGCCAGCTGTAGGATTTTATTAAGCCACTTTACCACCACAACAAATTATTATAAAAAAAAAGCCTTATTTTTGGGCAACTGTGCCATGCTAAAGCACAATCTAACTTTGGTTGTAGCCACATCATGATCTAAAAAATGCTTTGGCTGGCCAACACAGCGAGCAGATCCAAAGCTGTTCTCTCCTCTGGGTTCCTACCCAGAGTAAAAGCACAGATGAGGGTCATTCTTCTAGCAGAATCTGCTCTTTTTGACAGCATCAGAACTGTACTCTGCCACGGCCGGGCATACATGCTGTGTCAGCTTACGCATGGTTTCACAGCTCTGCTGTTCGGATGTAGGGACCTGTATAATTTCCGTGACGACTACACTTGCTTTCAGCCTCCTGCAATTTCTCAGCAGTCACAAGCGCCGTCTCTCTTAGTGATCCCAGCCATAAAGGTACTTTGGGGAACGGCTGCAGCCATGCAGAAACTACACGGAGCAGAGACGGCTGGAAGAGCCGTGTCTCAAGGGATATATTTAAAAGTAGCAGAAACAAGAAGACACAGTCAGACTACCGAATGTTCTTACTTTTATACTTACTTCAGCAATCTCTCTCTGGTGATAACTTAACAGGCACTTAAAAGCCTGCAGTGCCACTGGCACTTCCTAGCACCAGCTGCACGTTATCCTACTTTGGAACTGAGCATGGTGCTCACTGAAGCCAGGTTTATGGATTTGACAGTAATAGTTAAATATCTAAAAAATGATAAATATTACAGAAGCACCGTTCAAAGGACTAGGTTCCAAAACATGCAGACCTTCTCATTTTCAAGTCAAACATACAGCTATTGCAAGAGGATCTGTATACACCATACGGCCAGCTGGGCACCTACACACACAGCTGTACTCACTGGGTAAGATGTACAGGCAGTGAGACACCAGTGGCACCTGGTGCCTGCCTTTACAAAATTTAAGTCTTCTCATTCCTACAGTACTGCGGAGAGGAGAGGGAGAGGAGAGGGCTCTGAAACAATGAGCACAGGGAAAATAAACTGAAAATGGAAAAAAACAAAACAAAACCCACATAGTACATGATTTTGAGAAGCTTTCCTTTTCTGTCTGGCTACACTGCACACTGGCACTGTGTTCTGGGGTACCTGTGCTGCTGCTACAGACTGCAAGAGAGCAGAAGGTACTTACCAAGGCAGGGTAGGAGGGATAGCCACGGCACTTGGCCCACACGAGCTCCAAGGGCTCCAGCTCAGCCTGACTCTCAAAGGCCATCAGGAGAGTCCTGCCTAAGGGACAGAAGGAGGCACGGCTTACAAGGGCCCAGGTGCCAGCACGGAGGTTGCAATAACACAAGAAACCACCCCACCACCTAACCCAGTCCTGATTGCTTGCCTTGTCTTGGTAGCAATCAGCTAAAGCAGCTGAACGACTGTTGCACTTAAAACACGTTGACAATGTTTCTGTTTCAATTTCTTTTATTCTGTTTGGTTAGACAGCAAGCAGAGAGCTGGAATTTCACTTTTGCTGAGAACAAACCTACTGTCCTCTTATTTGTCACACAAAAGCATAGATTTAGTCACTGACATGCACAAATGCACAATTCCAGAACACTTTTCATAATAAAGACAGAGAGCAAAATGGAAAGCCACTTATTGTTTGAACCTACATACATTTGGTATCCACATCCATACGTGGTAAGACACACATCTCTTCCACAGTAAGTTTATGATAAATGGAACGTGCAATGAGACATAGCATGGCTACAGTGAATATCCAGCCTTTTTATGGTGTGTCAGTACAGTTATGTTCTTCTGCCTTAAGATAGTTGTTCTCCTAAATCATAGGTCTAAGTCCATGCACACACGTAGAATCATAATATCAGAGAAATCACAGAATGGTTTGGGTTGGAAGAGACCTTAAAGACCGTCCAGTTCCACCCCCAGGGACACTTCCCATTAGATCAGATTCACCAAACTCAGCTTTGAAATGAATAGCTGTAACATTGATGAAATCAAATGGGTATAAAAGTGATGAATTTGGTCCATTACACTCCACCAAGCTAAATTCACCCTCAGTGGAACTGATGAAGCTGTATCTGAGATTGATTTGGACCTCTGCTCGGAGAGCTCCTTTTTATTCCTTGTAAATACGAATATCCAGCCAATTCTGATGTCACATACATTGAGGGTATTTGATCTCTGTAGGAAATGCCTGCTTCTCATTGACAGAAGTCTGTTAGCTACCAATTTTTTCTAACTCGGGTCAGAAATGTTGCAGGAGATCTATTCAAGAGATGAATAACTCATCTGCTAGCTCCTGGCCCTGGAAAAGGAGCAATCTTCATTACTGCGAGTTTTACAGCAGGCAGTGCTTCCTCTGGGGGGAATGGTCAATACTCTGACTTCACCACAAGTCAAACTGAATCTAGAATATGCTGAATACAACCCAAATGAGTGCACTGCCAAGGCAGACCCGATGTACTTCTCCGTTATTACATTCCAAGCGCATTCTTCTGTTAATGAAACGATGTTATAAAGCACAGAATCGTGTGATTCCAATTCTCCCGATACCAGCCCCTCTCTGTAAGCTTATCTCCAAAGCAGATTGCTGAGCACGAAGGGTCCAGGATGATAACAGCTCCCGCGGAGACAGGAGCCAGTGCACAGGAGCTGTACAGAAGGGCACGGGCATCCCGGGATGCCAAAGCTGAATTCTTATTTCAGAGACACCAGTGTAAACCAGCAGTAACTCTATCAATGACACACCATAACCAAGATGAGAATCTGGCCACGTGAGTGCTGGAAGAATGGTGTGTTGCCTTGGGGAGCATTAGAGGAGTGTGACTTAATTACACTATTGGATAGCGCAGTCAGACAAAGACAACGACTTTGTTACGAAGACCTTGAAAGCAAGGATAGCAATACAAGAGGGAAGAGCTGTGAAGTCATTTCCAGAGAGACCTCTCTTGTAATTATCATTTACTGTTTGTATTGCAGCATCATTAAGGAGAACTAGTCCCCTATCTGAAGAAGGCAGTGCCAGACACATTACACCAGATCAACAGAAAGCAAATATCCGAGGAGAACACAGGGCACAAGCAATCAGCAAAAGTGAAAGCAGGAAAAACCTTTTATGCAACAGCATAAATTGGTAAAAAGCAGGGTGATAACACCGGGGCAGGTTAGCATCCTGACCGTGCCATCTGTGTGCTTCCTGGAGGGCTGGTTCCCAACACGCCCTGAGACCTGCTCCCCCTGCTTCATGTGGGGTCTCAGCCCTATCGTGCTGTGGGACAGGAGCGAGGTGTTCCCCCAAGCAGAGTCCCTGTGAGCCACTCTCACCTGAGCTGCTGTAATCAGAGTCTCCGTTCACACCGTCCAAGAAGGGCACCCGAGAAAGAGCTGGCTTCCCTCGACTTCGCTTGGGAGGCATCAAACCACTGTTAGAACAAAAAGGAAAAGCAGGGTATTAGGAAAAAACAGACTACCCTTGAACACACAGCCAAATAAATGGACCCCCCTGTTTAAAATACTGGAAAATTACTGCACTGGTGCATCCCTGATGTGAAAAGAACACCGAATACTTGAGCAAAACGTTTCTTCTGGTGCAGGAATGCTGGACGTTGTCCCAGCTTTTCCATGAGTGATGAGGGGGGCCTTATACAAACCTCATTATTAACGTGAGGAAGAAACCCAGCAAGGATTACATGCTGGAGAGGTGATGCCGTGATGTTTGGCACTCATGTGGACTCACCCAGTTGTGGGTAAACTTCAGAGAGGACAGAGCAGCCCCCTGGTACGATGCCAATCTGTCAGCAACTGAGCTCGATCAGCCCAAGTTCTGAACATCCTTTTTACCTCCCTACTACACAGATTTCAGAAAATAGCCCATCTCCATCTTAGGCAATCCCATTTTTTTCCACTTCTGGTAATTATTTTTTACAATTCTCTAATAACCACCCCATTCTGAGTGTATTTGGTACTCAAAAAGACGGAGTGGAGAAAAAGAAGTAAACAGAGCTGCTCCTAAATAGAATAATTGTACAAGTTCTCCATGAGACATCAGCTTGTTTTAATTCCTTGTTTTGTGGGTGTCACACAGCTCTAATGTAATTTTTGCTATGTGAATTGCTTGCAATTATTGTAATAAGCACTTACATCGCACTTTTCATCTTCAAAGTACTTTGCAAACATCAACTAACAAGCCCCCACGCTCCCCTGTGAATTCGGTTTTGTCTCTCTCACTTCCAGATGGGGAAACTGAGGTAAATACAGCAGGGCCATGAGATCAAGACACGGTCTGAAAGCGAGTTTCTGGCTCCTTGTCCTGTTCTGAGTTAATCCTCACCCCGTGAAGGATTTCTGCATGACTCAAGGGCTCCCATTTACATGACATTACAACTCTGCATGAATCCAGCTCTCTGCTTTTTGTTCCCATCCACGCAGCTTCTCGACTTACAATATTTTACTGCAACAGTTTCTTGTGAGATCTGCACGGGGATCATGGCAATATCCCACTTACAGGAGAGGCAGTGATGCTCAAGCTGAAGATTTGGGTACAAAACCCAGAGAAAAGGGGAGAGAGGAGGCGGTGTGTGGATGTCAGCTCAGAGAAGCATTGGAGGCCTTTTGCCTCCAAGGGGCTCAGCATCTGCTAAGTGAGATAACTCACCAGGGTGCTGCGTGCTCCCCTGGGGCTGCCCAGCCCCTGACAGTGGATGTGGGATCGCTCTGCCACCATTTCCTGCCCTCACAGGAAATTCCTTGCCTCTTTCCACTGACACAGGCACCAGAAGGCCCTCAGGAGACAAAAACACAGCTCTGCATACCTGCAGGACACTGCCTGTTGCCTCAGGCCTTTCCAAGCATTTGCCAAAACATTTGAAGGAATTAAGGCGCATAATGGCTTATCTTTCTGTCCAAAACACGTTTTAAACAAAGATGTCCATGAGTTAAAAGGCCAACTAACAAAACACCAGCTCCTCTTGCGTGCCGCTCCACAACGCACACATTCATTTTTTCAAAAGTTCTGGATGAAGAACACAGGGATCACCACGAAGTTTGCTTCAGGGTTAAAATGTTAATTTCAACCCCAAACCAACTATGCCGTAGCCAAATTTTAAGCCTTTGAAAACCGACTTATGATGGAAACACTAAGCAAACCCTAGCTATACGAGTAAAGTTATGCATCTCTAACGTTTATGTGTTGAACCTAAAGAAAAAAGCTTCATAACAGCTAACATTTAGGATCACTCTGCAAAGCAGGGTGAAGTTTTCATTTAAAAAATGCTCCTGGGACTCAACCCTGCTGCAGAATACTCTGTTACACAACAGACTGTAGTCTCAGCCCTAACAATGGGTGTGCACGGGGAATTTTACGATCTCAAGTGCCCAGCTACCACTGCAAGCTTGGGGTTTTACAGGACTAACTGAGCACATAAACTGGAAGGAAGCATAAAGTGACTGAAATTATTTCCCTACTGACAGGCCATCACCCTCAGGATCATCAAAGACAAGCAGAGGGCAATGACATGTCTCAGGCACTGAAAATATTACTCACATCAACCCTAGTTGCCCCTGTAGCCTGCACGCACAGCACACACTGCACACGATTTTGGCACAATGCTGTTATGACATGGATCTCACTGTGCAGTGAAAGGGTTGTGAAGTGTAAAGTCAGTGTGAGGAGGAATGGACAGGGAGATAAGACCAGAAAATGGGTATGGTACCATGGTACCTACTGCATCTGACCAAAATACAGACTTTTGGTTTCAGTCTGCTCAGTCCTGTCTGAAAGTTCTGCTTTTGAACTTCTGGAAGGAAGCAAGCAGCCGTTCAGTAGGTGGCAGAGGTTCAGTTTTGCCTGTGGTGCTGGGCTGGCCTTTTGAGATCAAAGGGTTTTCTGGCCTTGGCTCTCAAGAACCGCAGGAAGATACACATCAGCAAAGAGGATGCGTCCGTACTGAGAAACAGGAGTGTAACAGATGCCCACTTGCTTGCAAAATCAAGCAGTGTTCTGGGACCTAGAGCTTCAGAGGACAGGATGGAGCCTGAGAAGCTTTTTTCTTTAGGTTCAACACATAAAATAACTATTTGGGCTGGGTTTTAAACAAAGAAGTTGAATGACAAACCCAGGCCAATAAATCCAGAGAGGAGATATTTTGGGGGAGCAGCTTAGCACAGGGTCTTACCTGCAGGCTTCAAGCACCAGCCCACTGCCCCGGCCAGAGCCACACTCGGAGTCGGAGCCGTTTTCTGCGTGCTTTGCAAAGCCGTTGGTCACTCCTGCCAAGGAAACAAAAAGGGAATCAGCCCCAGGAAACAGCAACAACACACAGAGACGCTGCCAAAATTCGGGTAGGGTCCCTGCCTGCTGACCTGGAAAGCCAGAAGCAGTCACAAAGAGGATGAGTGCTTCAACAGGAGAGGGAAATTCTGAGTTCCCCAGGCTCAGCTGGAACCCGAAGGTGACCAGGGAGAGGTATTTCTGCTCCCCACACCCGGGAAATTGGGCCGCCTGAAGAAGCAGCGAGTGCTGGGGAAGTGCCCTGGGTAGAAGCCCCCCCTCTTCCTCTCAGGCCAGTACAAATGTCACTGCAGTGGAATATTTCAATTCCTTGCCCCTGGCACTGACTGTACTGGAAATCTTACCTTTGCTGCCAAGTTTCCTGATCCATGCACCAGAGGGATACCTACACAGGGAGCTGGCATCACCTCTGGGATTAGACAAGAACCAAATCTCCCCAGCACAGGCAGGAAAAAAAAAAAGGAAAAAAAAAAAAAAAAGACCAAGCACCAACCCAACACTGCCCTAAGAAAAGCAGAGCAGGCACAAGCAGGCAGACGACCACTGCCTTTACCCATCCTAAACACAGTAGAACTCCATGAGCCACATAAAGGGCAAAATCGTGTCAAGGCCACTATTATTTCTCCAGCTTTAACACTGCCACTGCCACAGGGAGTGCATTTTTGGGCAACACCTTGATGTGACAACCCTGATCACGATCACGCTGACCTGTCTCTGTGGTAACACAGACTTGGCACCAGACACTCCCTCCAGTTAGGAGAAAACAATTGTGCTTGAAACAGTCGAAGGCACTGAATCACCAAAGCGGTGCTGCGATTCAGGAAAAAAAACAGCAGTGCTTCTTCAGCAGAGGAAAAATATTACTGCCTAGTTATCACTGATTTTCCAGCACCCTTCCTGTATTTTTCCTTTTTTAATTTCAACTTCTCATGCTGAGCTTTATCCACTGTGGGTAACTCCTCTCTGCTTTAATTACTGGCACACAATGACAGTGTGTCCCTCAGCTAGCAGCTCCTCTTTGGAGAAGACATTCACGTTTCCTTTAACCTGTCCTAGTAAGTCAACCCCAATGTGCAATTGCTTTCCTCCCACTCTCTATTTACGAACAACCTTCGACAGCCAAATAACTTTAAGGTGGTATTTGAGGTATGGGCTGTCAAGCCTTACACATGGGAGCTGTCCCACGATGGCTGTTAACACAGAATTGGAAAGAAATCACATTGCTGTCACTCAGATGTTCCTTTTCACCTTGAATCTTTCTAAATTTGATCTCAGCTGCTTATTCTTGTTTACGGGGCTTTTTTGAAAAGGAACCTGTTTGGTCTTCCCACTAATTTTATCTGAGTCTCAGAACTGAGAGTACAGCTTGGTTTAGAGGCAGTGTTTGCCATCTCATCTTACACGAGTGTTGTGTTACTGGTCCACTGCACACTTCCAAACAAACACATCACTTCTGCAGAAGGAAACCCTCGCTCCTCAGAGTAGCCTACTCAGCACGAAGTTTCCCATGAGGGCAGGAATGCCAGCACTTCTCAACCTTTACTACAGACCCTGCAATCTCCAGCCAGGCCATTCAACATCTCTGCAAGCAGCTGGGCATGGTGGCTTGCTCTACAAGAAGTGGTGAACTCCTCTCAGCAGCCCTGCTGACTGGTGAAAGGAAGAATTACTTGTAACCCAATCTGGGTTTCATCTCATTAGCTTTATATGTCTAAAACGAAGCTGTGTAGAGCTGAACTAAGTTACCACAAACTTCATGTATAGTCAGGGGAGAAAAGAGGTGCAGCTCATTATGGACATGTCTTGTCTGCCCCATTTTAGGAACCTGCAGAAGAGGTGAGGCTTTCCTCAGGCACCTCTGGCTCTGGTGACTGTGTCCTCCAAGCACAAAGTGAGTTTCAGGCGCGCAGTTCACATGCAAACATCTTTACCTGGCCTCAGCGCTCCCACTCTCCCAGCCCTACCTAGCAGTTTCCAGGTGTACAAAAGAAAGAGAAACCCCAGGAATGAGGGAATCACCTCTCTGTCCTGCCTGCCTGGGCGACTTCTCTCCGTCGCTCTCGCTGTAACTCCTGCTCTGCGGCCGTTTCCGGGCTTGTCGCTCCCTGTCACTCTGCCCGTGGTCCTCCCCGTTCTCCAGGGAGCAGTCCAAGCCCCTCTGCAGCTTCACCCCATTCTTTGCTTTTTTAAAAAGGACAGATGTCCGTCGGCCCACGCCGCTGAAGGGGGGGCTGGTGGGGGTGTCCGCAGGCGGCAAGGCGAGTCCGTTCAGGCCGTTGTCACTCAGCAGGCGCTGGAAGGCCTGGCTCTCCCGCTGCAGCGCCTTCTTGTCGAAGAACTCCCTGTCCGACATCACCTTCTTCTGCAGCTGGTTGAAGGATTTGCTTTCGTTGATGGGTTTGAGCGTCGGAGGGTCCTGCAGAGACTCCAGCTCCGAGAAGGACGGTGCAGGGCCCGTGGGCTCCAAGGTGGGAGGGTGCGGGGGCTTGGCATCATCTGATAAAGGAACAAAGAATCTGCTTGAACATTTTAGAAAGAGTTATTCTCTAAACTACACAGAGTCACTCCTGTCTTCCACTAAGGCCACAGAGAGGAGGAACAGCAGGTACTGGCTGTCAACATGCACTAGGAGAGTTAGAAATAAAATCCAGTTGCAACCTCTCACCTTTCTCTCCTTCCTCATCCTCTTCCTTCACCGTTTTATCCAGCCCCTCTTCCCACGGCACAGGCTCCCCATTGGGCATGGTCTTGTTCTGCTGTTGGGCCAACTTCTGCCGAACGGAGTTGATTTCCCGTCTCAGGAGCCGGATGCGTCGCGTCCGGGCACCACTGGACCGCATGGGGCTCACAATGTCCAGCTTCTCCAGCAGCTCCTTCAGCTGGGCCTCCAAGGAGAGGTGAGCCCGGTTCTCTGGCAGGAGGATGTTATCCACTGCAGCAAAAGAAATTGTAACAGTGAAGGGAAGGAGCAAGGCTTTTCGGAGAAGGGAATTCCACTGCTGCTATTTGGGACCACAGCCATGCCTCATTACCATCGATGCTATTTATGAACCAGATGCTGTAGTTTGAGGATTTACAAAGTACTAGCCTTGGAGCTCGGACTTCCTTCCACTGGGTAAAAAGCAGCTGATTTAACTTGCACTGCCCTCCAGTTCCCATTACTGTCCCAGGGATGGCAGTGAAAGAACATGTGTCTGCACCCTACACAAGACAGCTCACAGTCCAGGTCCTTCACAGGCCTGCTGAAGTGCCAGCAACTGCTGGAGCAGGGCAGAGAGCTGAGGGCTGCCCTATCATACACTAACACGAATTTCATAACATTTCCATAATCTGTATTTAAGAGGGTCGAAACATTTAGGAAATGAATCAGACTGCAAGCTCCGAATGCTGGATGGCAGCAGTGTTCTGCACTAAGTTTAGCAAAGCAATTGTACACCATTGCCAACCAGTGCTTGGGATCTGCATCCTGAGATGCTGATCTTGGCTGTGGGCATGGCTGGGGTCATGTTGTGAATGGAAAGTCTCACCTAGAAGGATTGTTTGGGTCCCAGTACCGTAATGCCACATCATCTCCTCCCAGCCCTTAGGGCTCCATCTAATCTAGTTGTTCTATCCTTTATCAATTTGTTGCCTACCCTGACAGGCTTTGCACCTCTTGTGTTCTCCCTCATTATTTGTCACATTTGCAACCAAGAGAATCACAGAAACTGAGAAGGAAAATAGTCTCAACCCCTGAACAATACAGAGTTGGCTCTGTAACAAGCCACAGGTATATAATGATTATCGTTTTGATTTACAATGAAATATATGACCTTTCCTTAGAGCAAAAATCCTAGATCCACCTTTGCACTCTTCTTTAAAATACCAATTTATGATACACCCACGGCACAAATCAAATAACACAGGCAGGTACAAGGTTCTGAGGCAGATATGCACTAAAAGAGCTGGAACTAAGTTGCACTTAGCTCTGAGAGCTCAACTCACCTGAAAACCTGCTCTTTGAGGCTATGAAGGAGTTAGATATATGCTTAGGTAAATACATGGGTAGGAAACATTTTTTATGTTGAATGATGGCTACGATTTTCACACAGGCTGTTTGACATGCTCAGAACAAAGTACATGGTTACAATCTATCCAGAAAAAAAAAGAAAACTAATCAACACTCACCATCCTCCCAAGAAAAGCGGTAAAAGTCCTCAGTTTTGGGTGACTCGGGCAGGTGAATCCCCACATCAGTGTCAAAGCCGATGCTTTCAGCCTGCCGCCGTGCATGACGCAATATCGCTCCTCCGAGGTCTCTGAGCCGGACAGCTGCTCGGTGGAAAATCGTGTCTTTAGCATTATACCTCATGCAGTTGGTAACTATAAGGTTAAAGTCTTCCTCAAACTCATCCAATGTTCGGTACAGGTGGGACTCCAGCTTCCGCCTCATGGTGGAAAAATCCATTGGGTTGGAAATGAATTCCAGGTAATCTGGAACCTAAACATATAAAACCTGTACAATTACAAAAACCATTTACTAGCCAACTAGAGCGCATCCATCATAAGCACTCTGAACGCCCTTTCCACCTGCAAGGGGCAGTGCCAGCAGTTTATTTGTGTGTCACCCAGTCAGGGCAGACACATCCTGTCTCTGCAAAACACTGCTTGTCTGAGATGCGCTGAAGCTTCCAGAAAACAAAACCCTGTTTTGGCCTGGAAGGATCCCCACACTGTGAGTCCTCTTTGAGATATTCTTCAATCCACCAGCAGCTTGGGACAAGGTGGTTTGTGCTGCCCGGGTTATGACAGCACATGAGCTTCTGCCCAGCAACACCTCATCTCCAACCCGTCAGACACCCCTAGGAAAGAGACTTGCCTCGTTCAGGTTAACGGGCTCTGCGAAGATTTGGGCAGCATCCTTCTCCTGCAGCAGGTCCAGCGTCGTGCGCAGAAGGACATTGAAAGGCGTCAGCTGTAGCTCCATGGCAGCCTGCTGAACCTTGACCTGGGAACGGGAAAACGGCGATGAGGACAGTTATCGAGGACAGGATATGCAGATAGCGTCTCCCTCTTGTTTCTCCTGAATCATCAACCCAGCCCCACTCAGTGGTGGAAACCTCAGGTCATCGTGCCACTGGCCTGCTAGACTCACTGCTGAAGAATTTCTGGCAAACAGCTTGTCTTTTCCATGTGCACGATGCACATTAGCAGACAGCACTTTGCAGAGCCTGATTTCAGAGTCCAAACTTTTTGCACAGGGAACTCCTTCTCATCCCATCTCATAAAGCCAAACAAGAGGAAACCCCATGAACTTGAAAGGGAGTAGAACTAAAACTGAAAACAGGAAGAAGTTTTTCATGCCTGGTAAATTATCCTGTAGAACTCCCTGCCTCGAGATATTATTATGCCAATTAGCAACATTACAAAAAAGTTAAAAGTACGTAGGCGTTTACATGAACAACAACACTCATAATTAGGCGAGTGAACATAAACAAAGTTCAAGATACACGCTCTCACACTTCAAGGCAGAAGCCACACCACAATAATGGTTAGAAGCACGCGAGTTTCATAGTACAGTTTCTTACTCCATTCTTTATGGAGTCCCTAATGCTGTCTTGATTTCAAGCTAACAAGTTGTAGCACCAGTTTGGTCTCTTACACTGAAACTCTATTCAAAGGAAACTGGAAAAGGATAGAGGTATTTATTTCTGCTTTAACATTTTAATTTCTTTGATCTTGTAATCCATCATTATGTCATTAAATCAACCACTTCAATAGGAAAGGAAAGCAAGTCTGTTTACACAAAGCAAACTGTATTTGATGTGCTCAGCAACAAGACAGCATCAATAGGAGAATGAATGAAGGCAGATAAAGTGACCTTTAAATCAACAGCATGACCACACTCTTCCCCCAAAACAGGAAAGAACCTGAACAAAGAGTCAGAACTCTGGAACATCCCTGCCACTCACCTAAAGGTTGGGCTGGGCTGGAGCTCCAACCAGACACACTTTTCTGTGATATCATATCCATTTCTAAAGCACACTGCAGTTTCAAAAAGCTTTTATGGATTTATCCAACTGAGATATGGATACACCGAGATATCAAAAGCAAACAGATACAAAGCTCAAGTGATTTTTTTTTTAATCCTCCTACCTAAAATATGTCCACACAGCAAGCAGGACTGAGCCACTGCTACAAATGAGAGATATCACAGCAAATGAACCAGTGCTGGCATCAAGAGGCCTGCAGAAAAGCCGTGGGCAGTTTCTGGACATGAAAAAAAACAGCTTGCAGAGGGGCCATGATCACAGAGGATGCTGCTTTCCCTCTGTCTGGCTCCCTGCAGTGCCTAGCAGCAGGGAGAGCACCCAGGCAATGCCTGAGGGCATGCATTCAGGCTCACATGTGCAGGTTGAGTCTTTCATGAAGCTGTCCTTGAAGATACCTTGTGCCAGAGAGCACAGCTGTGGCTGCACCCTCTGACCAGGGGTGACAAGGAAAGACCCTCAACAGACAGAGCTGGCAAGCAGAGGAGGTAACTTTAACCAGTGCAACTGCACACAGGTCAAAGAGGGAACTGGAAAATTTAGTAAATTAACCTTAAAACTGCTTCTTCTCAAAAAGGATACTTAGAGGGCAAAACATGGGAATTTTTAGATATAGAAATGAGCAGAATTACGATTTAGGCCTTTTTCTAGAAAGGGTGTTACCAACATCCTGAAATAAACATTAAGGGAGATCCAATTTCTACTCTGCAGAACACCTAGTCCATGCCCAGGACAGAAAAAGAAGGGCTGTTGGAGGTCATGAATACAATTCATCGTTAGTTATGCAAACATTTCCCCAGCATTCTGCAGCCCAGCACTGGTCCTGGGGGCAGAGGCTGTTACAGACTTAGGTGCTGAGCGAGAGGTGGCTGCTCTGCACATCCACAAGTCAGACTCTATGAAAAGAGAAAAAAGCTCAAGAAAAACCTGCCGTGCCCCTCTGCCTTCTGCAACACAGGGTGCTTGCATAGGGCTGAAGCAGCAGCCCGGCAGCCCAAGGTACCTACCTGCTCCCGTTTGAGCTTTTCCCTTTTACGGATGAGCTCGATGAGCAGCCGTGCCCGCTCCAAGTCATGTCGCAGTTTCTGCCAGTACTTCAGCTCTTCCTTCACTGCGCTGGTCTTCTCATCCTGCTCCTTCTGTAACACGTAACAGCGGGGCGAGATGAAAAACACAACTGGCTTCCTCTGTTTTCTCCTCTTTTCTAGGTGTCCCCCATGCACCGCTCTAATAGCCTGACTCTTCTTTCCTTGTCTCTTGTTCAGATTATGTCGCCTCCTCCCTGCAGTGTTTAGCTGTCTAACAAACGTAACATCAGCCCTTCTGGATTTTGCATTATCTGTGAAGTTTGGCCTAAATCACACCGGAGCTACTCTAGGAAAACACTTCAGTGCTTGCTCACTTCTGCTCTCCGTGCCTTTATATCAAAGTTCATTACAGAGGCTGGAAATTCTTTTTGTTGGCTGCTGTGCATTGAAGAGGCAGCCCAAAGGGTTCACAGTACAAAGGCAAGGCGAGCAAAAGCATCGGAGAAAAAAAGCTATTATTATCCTTTTTGTAACCAATAGGAAATTGAGCCACGGAGAGATTCGCCAAAACACAAAGGAACGGCCAACGCTGGGAGATGAGCTCACACCTTCCAAGACACAGTTCAGTGGTTTCACAATGCAATCATCCTTCCTCTCCTAAATCTGCAGCTTTTCACATGGTTTTGAGGATACAGCTGAGGTGCACATACTTTTGCCTTACTGCCAAGAGAAGAATGATAAATGCTTTGCACTATCTCAATGGCTTATATTTGTAGAACATTTGTCTTTAAGAACTTATTTATGGTAAATTGTTAACTTAATACAGCAAGGAAATGCTGAGTTTCCCCAAGCTCCAGGCTGATGAGTGGGAAATATTTGTTTTATTATTCATCCAGAGCAGTCTTGATGCAAACTGAAAGCCTATAAATTCCTCCAACTTTCCAACTACAGTAAAACTAAATGTGCACAACACACACAATACCTACTACCTGCCTATGTCACAGGGCAGAGTCTTACTATCTCATTACTTCACCAACTACTTCTCGTGCCAAACACAGCACTGTTTAACAGCATCACGTCACTCTGGGATGCCAGCTCAGAGGAGGAAGCAAAGAAGTCCAGAGCTGACGATTATGTGTAAACTTTCATGTGAACGTCCATGGGAGGGTCAGAAATTCAAGCTGCAGGAAGAATGATCCAAACTGGAATTTAGCCAGGACTCTGGAGCTAACACCCATTTTCCTGAGGAGAGGATCTTTAATCACAAGAGAGGAACGTGGTTCTCTGACTCATCTGAGAGATGAGGCTACCGAGGGCCCGTCACGCCTCTGCACAATCCCAGGTCTCCTGACTCAGGTGGAAAACTCTTACCTGCTGGCTCATCAACACTAATTCTGGTGGCACAGTGGACATCCCCACTGGCACACTAATTCAGCTATTCATGAGCATACCCAGAGAACAAAAGTAACCCAGGAAGAGCCACTGTCCTCCTCCTCTTGGAGAGGGACTCTTTATGAGGGCGTGTAGTGATGGGACAAAGTGTAATGGCTTTAAACTAAAAGAGGGTCAATTTAGATTAGATATTCAGAAGAAATTATTTACTATGAGGGTGGTGAGGCATGGGAACAGGTTGCCCAGAGCTGTGGATGCCCCATGTCTGGAAATGCTCAAGGCCAGGTTGGCTTGGGGGGCTCCAGGTTGGATGGGGCTGTGAGCAACCTGATCTAGTGGGAGGTGTCCCTGCCCATGGCAGGGGGATGGAACTGGATGATCTTTAAAGTCCCTTCCAGCCCAAACCACCCCATGATTTTATGACTGTTAGAATTCTTCTTTATGTTCTCCCATGCCTAACTCCTGACTAAAAATCCAGGCTCATTATACAATTCCGTAATTGCACAGGTGAGGCAACCCTCTGCCTGTTTCACCCTTTCCAGCTACACAACAAGTGCACCCTCCCAGGCTGTGTGTTTGCCATCCCCCCACGTGGACCCAGCCCGCAGCACGGTACCTGCTCCGCGTTCCTCTGGGACTGGAGGTGCGAGTGCAGGCGCCGGATCAGGGGCACCCCGTTCCTCGCTTGGCGCTTCAGCAGCCAGTAGTTGTGGAGCCTCTGCATGAACTGGTTCTTCCTCTGGAGGGAGAGGCCGCTGCAGATTTTGTTCAGCCTAAAGGAAGCAAAGAGGCGTCATGGAGCCAGCCGCAAAGCAATGGTAACCCCGCAGACCCTGGTGATGCCACCAGGTTCCTGATGAGGCTTTGTGGTGGGCAGCTTTGAGGCTATACAGCCTCAAAAGTCGATGCATGCCTCGATCCACACCTGCAACAGGCACAACCTGGGGGCTCTCAGCCGTGAAGATGTACGTGCTCGCTTTTCAGAGCACATCCCTATCTCAGTAGCAGCTTGGCTGGAGGGTCTGACCAGGTACATCACTGCACAGCCAAAGTATTCAATCCCCCATTCAGCTCCAAGCAGTAACCTGGAGCTGAAAAAAACTATTTTTCAACTACAGCTGAAAAAGCAAAAACTATTTTCAGTGCCAGAATAACTTTACTGAGGTCATTGAAGTTTTATGTCATGAAGCTGGAGTCTGGGAAACTAACTTGACAGGAGTCCAGGAGTAATATAGTACCTATTTTAACCTTTTCAAACCATTCATTAGATTATACACGGTGCCTTATCAGCAGTCTTTCAAAGCTAATCTGTTGAAATACTGGCGACACATCACTGCAATTCCTCAGGCACCAAATGAGAATTCATCACTACCTAATTCTGCACGAGAGAGCTGGGAGAAAAAACACACAGCCAGATTCAAAGCTGCCTGCAACACTGACAAGTTTGACATGCTCTGTATTAAAAGGAGGAATTAAAAAAATGACGAAATGAGAAGTTTAAAAGAAAATCAATAGGAGGATGACCCCTAATCGCTTGCCAATGTGTAATGCCTGAAGTATTTTAAAATCACCTTCACAGCCATCCATGTAAATTTGGTTGCTAGATGGGTATTTGCCTGTTAGGGACTACTGAAGATACTGCACTATGTGACAGTTTGGGACTGCTGCTTGACAATGCAGGGAAACCAGTGTGCTGCTGACACTTACAGGGAAGAACTCTGGTGAGGAGCACAATCTGAACCCAGGTGTTGCCAGGTTTTGACTGAAGAGAGTGCTCCCAAGTTCAAAAACCAGAGGGACCGAGTCCTCAGACCCTGTCCACTCCTGCTGCCCAGCTCCAACACTCACCTGTAAGAGGGAATTTGTGCAACTGTCACCATGGGCACAGACGAACGCCCATCAGTTGCATCGCCGGGCTCCTTTTTGATCTTCTGCTTCAATTTCACTTGGTTCTTTTTCAAGGACCCTTTGGGAGGGCCAGAATGGGCTTCCTCCTCTCCCTCCTCCTTCACAGTGTCCTCCTGCCTCTCACCGGCAGCAGCTGGAGCCCCTTTTCTCACTGTCCCAGGAGGGGAATGGCTCTCACAATAAGCAGTCTTGCGCACGGTGAACGTTGTGCCATTGATGCTGGTCTCTCTCATGGGTTCGATCTTCATGAAGAGACCGGCCCGCTGGGCACAGGTGACATGGAAGGCAGTGTAACAGTTCACCTTGTGGCACTGGATAGCAGCTCCCATGCCCTTCTGCTTGCAGATATAGCACGTGAGCTTCCACCGAGCCGGGGGAATGTTGTTTATCCCTTCGATGGGCTCCAGGAACACAGTGTTTGCAAAACAGACCTCCGGGATCCAGATGGCACAAACCACGTGAGCCCAGCGGCCATCGCTGGTCTGCTTGAAAGCTCCACCTTTGTTCGGGCAAAGGACACAATCCACGGGGCGAGAAGGAGACTGTAGGCAGCAGCGGCAAAGCCACTGCCCCTCGGGGATGTAGGGCACGCCGTAACACTCCTGGTGCACGGCCAGATTGCAGATATCACAGAACAGGATGACGTTGCTGTTGTGACACTCATCGTCCATGCAGACGCAGCAGAAGGCATCCTCATCGATGAGGGACTGCTGAGCCCCGTTGTTCCGGCTCTCGAGGTACGACTCCTTTTCCAGCCGGTCCACCAGCAGCTCAAAAGTGTCAGCAGAAACTGTCCCGTAACCATCATCCCTTCTCTTCTCATTGACCATTTCCAGCCAGGCCAGATCCTCCTCATCCATGTCATACTCCACCTCTGCATCGAGGTCCTCGGGAGGTTTCTCAATGTATCGGTAGTAGGCGGCAGGGAGAGGGGGGGCATCCGGCTGGCTGAAGATGTCCACCACACGAAAGTTGGGCTGGGGTAAGTGTAAAGATGTCCCCGGTGCGTGTTTGGAGCAGGACTCCTTCTTCTTGCCTTTGGAAGGTGTTTTCTTGGATTTGGAAGGGAAAAGGGGCTGCTCGCTGTTCTCCTTGTTGCTGTTGCACTCCGTGATGTCCTGGGCAGTCAGCTCGTCCTCAGTGATGATTTTTAAGGGATCATAGATGCTGATGCGGTGAAGCCGCCCATCGATGTCTACTTCCACGATCCGCTGGGCCTGAGCATACGTCAGCGTCTCCCGAGTCGGCGAGCACTTGAGGCTGTAGGGAGAAGGAGAACGTCTCCCCTCCAAGTTCTGCCGGGACCTCCTCCGAGGCTTCCTCATTGCTGCAGCCCAGGGTCCCTGCAACAAACCAGCACCAGCATAAGCCAAGGAGACAACCAAACAGCAGCAACACAGATTGAAAAAGCCACACAGCATCCCAACAGAAAAACATTTCCACTAAAGACCCCAGCAGTTTCAGGCTTGCTGAGGTTTCTTCACTTTCTTAGCTACAAGCAAGGACCAGATGTATCAATCATTTCTTGCAACGCATATCACAGCAACTCACAGCACCCTCCAACGTTCTCTACGTGCATGCCAGGAAATGTGCATACCCCCATAGTACCAGCTGAGAAGAGCTGCAATGTGTTTTCCAGCACAGCATCTAAACACTCTGCTGTGCATTCAGGTCAGCAAACCGCTCAGATCCCCAGGAACTCAAACACCACTTATTCCATCTGCTTGCACCGTTCACACGCTTAGTTCGCACAGGCCAAGTTCTTCTCTCTGTTCTCTTGCCCATGACTTTTCTTTTATATCCTCGACAGCACACACAATGTGCTGGATGTTTTCCATGCCTAAACGAAAGCGCTGTTCCTGCCCTATAAAAGCAGTTCCTTATTTTTTGTGTGTGTGGCTGAGCTCCACGTGAGAAAACCAGCAGCGTTCCCTCAGTCCAGGAGGGAGCTCACCCACATTTCCCACCTCAAGGCTGCCGCTGCCACTCCTTCCTTTCCCACACCGTGGATGCAAAAAGTGTTCTTTTTGCTCCAGTTTTGCTTTCCCTTCTGCAGATGTAGCTGTTCCTTACACCACTCCGCAGACACAACATGCTGAAATGACCCACGTCCCTCGCATTATGCAAAAAGGGTCAGAGAAGCCCGAGAAGAACCACAGGATGAACTGAGCAATGGGTGCTAGGTGCGCATCCCTTCTGCTCTTTGGCGGGATCTATAAGGAAGCAAAGGGGAATGAGCAGCACGGACTTACGGGCTCTGGCTCAGCATCAGCCCCTCTGGAGCCACAATCCATGTTCAGACACCCGAGCTGGTTCTGCGTGCAGGATCCCAGCGTTACAAGCAGGAAAGCAGCAAGACACCTTCTGGACCGAGCTGTCCTGGGAGCTGTGCAATGGTATTCGCACGGAGCCTTAACTAAAAGCCCACGCCAGCTCTGCCCTCGCAAATGGCTAATCAGCAACTGAGATAATTATTTGAGAGTCGGCTCCTGACGTTAAGGAGGTGCCCAGCAAGGGGGAGCGAAGAAGCCTGGAGCGATGAGAAGAGCTGGGGGAGGATGGAAACACGGCGGCAGGAGCCCAGCGCTCTCAGGGCAAAGGAGGGAGGCAGCAAAGAGGGAAAGTGGAGAGGAAGCCAAATGAGTAATGCGAGGGAGAAGGACAGTGTCAGGGATGGGAACACAAGATATGGGAAGAAACAGGCCGAGGAGGAAACAGGCCGAGGAAAGAGGGAGAGGAGGAAAAGAAAAGCAAATGTAAAATCTCCCCAAGAAGATAAGCTGGCCCAGAGCTTATCTGTTGCTGCGCAGAGGCCTGAACCAGCACCTCACCCTCATTTAGAGCATTCCACACTTGCAGCCCTTTTCTGTGGGACTTGCAGACAAGAAAAACCACTACAAAAACACAATTTGCGTTTAGCTGTTGCATTATTTCTGCTCTGTGATGGACATAACCTCACAAAACCTCATTTGTGTGACTCAGAGCAAGCAGCACCTCACGGGACCGGTGCCTACAAGAATTCATGAAGTTATCCAAGAAAGGAGTAACAAATTCCAGGAGTGACACATTTCTCTCAAAAGTACTGGCTGTTAACCATGAGAGCAAGTCATGGTATAACACGTATGCTGAGAAACAAACAGGTTTTGGGAAAAGTTTCTAAATCCTCCTTTGCATCCACAGAAATAAGCTGCACGTGCCAGTTTCAGTAAGCACACCCGTAATGATGGAGTCTGAAAGCACAGCTTAAGCACAGATGCAAAATACGAGAGGGCAATTTCCACCTGCAAATATAGATATCATGATTTCCAGGATTTTTGCCTTAAAACGCTACTCAGCCACTTGATCAGCAGACTGCAGAAATGCAACTGAACTTGTCCCAGATAAACTCCAATTGCTTCAACCAGTAGCAAAATAAAAGAATTTTTAAAAAGGGTATAAAGGCAGCTTGATGTACAGATAAAAAAACAACAAGAAAACCCTGCTGACATAAGGCTCTCTTAACTGAGGAAGATGTTGGAGGCAAAAAGTTATTGGAGGATAAAGGAATTAGAATGACCTGACCACAGTCGCTATTAATATTGTGTTCAGGAAAAACAAAGCATTAGCCAATTGCTGGGAGTGCAGAGAGATTACAGCTTTGCTTTTTAAAACAAAACAACAACAAAAAACAAGCACCCCAAGGAAGGGTTATTTTACCTGTTGATGGGAACAGCAAGGGTACTGCATTCTTGTAGCTTTAGTGAAACAATCAGAATATTGTCTGGAGAAATTACCCCAAGTGGGTTTTCTACTGACTGTTATAAACCAACCCATTTGTAAAACACACAATTACTTAACGCTACACAGAAGGATCTAAAATGGTACGGAAATTGCTGCCAGCAAGATCTGAGTGCCTGGGATAAGACATGCCAGCTGATTTCTAAAAGGTATCTAGATATTAGGAGAGACACAGCTACCCACCTCCAAAATGCCTTGAAAGCAGCCATGAAACGAACTCAGACACACTGCACTGAACACTGAGACCTTGTCTGCAACACAGAAACTTCTAAGAAGCAATCTAGGAATGTTTTGATCTTCTTGGCACACTTAAAAACATCTCCCAGCCACATATAAAAATAATCCCTCTGCAAACAGCATCCGTGCACACTGAAATTCTAAAGAGATTTGACTTCAGCAGGGTTAAACGCTGTTTCAACCCATGCTGTTTCTGTCCTACCATGGACAAAGGTTGTTGATGTAAAAGCAGAAAGTTCAAAGAGTCGTCCTCTTGCTGTCGCCAGTGTGCTCAAGGCTTTCCAAAAACCTCCCATAAGCCATTTCCGCTGGGTATTGCGCCAGGAACAGGGGGATAGGTTCCTAGAGAGCACAACTGAACAAACAACGTGGCTAAAACGCACAAAGCTGCCAGAGCTTAATTTAATTCTATCCCACCAGTTTGCTCAGAAATGGCTCAATTCTCTCCAGCAGCAGTTTTCATACCTGTGGCCCAGAAACGCCTGGGCTCTAAAAAGGGAACTAACAAAAACAAGCTCCATCAGGAGACTTAAATGTACTACAGGGGGGTAGAAAGCTCCACTTAAAAACAGGGAGAGATCCACATTTTATTGCAATACAGGCCCCTATTGTACATGCAGCCTGGAAAAATCCAGCACAAGTGGATCCTCCAACAGGGCTAAATGTCGATGTGCTTTACACCCATGCAAGGCTCCTCTGAGGACCAGAGGCACCCGCTCACACCTCAGGAGCCATCAGTCTCCTTTCCAGCCCTCGTTAATTCCTGCAGCCCTTCTTTCTGGCCTCGCCATGCAGATGACCAAGGATTTTCTCGCCAGCACCACGTTTCTTTGCTAACCTGCAGAGGTCACAAGGCTGGAGCTCAAGGCAGTGATGCTGGGGGAGCTTCTGGGCCATTTCCAGCATGGCATGTGGATCCCAGAGAAGAGCTAGGTCCCCTGCTGATGAAGATCTTTGTGATTTAGAGAGAGGAAGGCTACCTGGACCTCGGCAGGAGGCAGATGGGAATAGTGCTGCTCTCACTCCATTCCAAAGCATCCTGACCATGCTGACTACGGCTTATACAGCCCTAAACAGCCCAGTTTTAGTTAAAGCTTAGCCTGGGGTTAGCAGCAAAGGCCTCTCCCCAGGACACCAAGTCAGACACGAGGCCTGGAGCCGTTCGTCCTCCCACTCCTCAGCGCCGTCCTGCGCTGGCATCGCCCCAACCCCGGGCAGCCGCCTGTTGCTGTTTGCCCTGATTTTAAATCTGCTCCCGCGTAGCAGGGATCGAGCACCTACAGAGCTATTTAAGAAACGTATCCGTGAAATAACAGCAACAGACACCACAGGAGAGAAACCGCCTGAGGCAGCCACGTCCCCTCTCCACTACATGGCTCCTTCTCTTGCCAACCAAGAGCACCAAGAGGGCCAAACTCCTCCACGTGCCCACAGTGCCATGCCTCTCCACAGACCCACACGGACCCCAGACCCCGTGAATCCACCCCAATCCCTACAGAGCAGCCTCAGGAATTGCTGAGAGCTTTCGAGCTGGTGAGTGCTCCAGCACACCGTGATCGATCCCTGAATATTTCTGTAACCAAACGGAGCCACAGCACACGCCGGGAGTTGCGCCAGGCTGCAGGAGGGGAGCTCTGTGTGGACATGGTTGGGTGCAACACGTTTATGGCAGGCTGGGGGGGAAGTTTTAAGGGAAGCCTGGTCACAGCTGCAGCCCCCTGATGTGGCAGGTGCCAGCTGGGGGCAACTCTTGGGAGCTCCTGGCTGCTGCTAGGGCCATGACAGCCCCTCAGGAAGCCCTAGTTACAGCCAGAGAACTGGGGCAAGGCACAGCAGGGTCCCTGCACAGCCATAACGGCGCGCCCATGGGTGCAGGGGGCGAGGCGGCTGCGCTGAGCTCTGCCCGTCCTCAGCACCCCGGGGTGCGAGAAAAGTCCCCGAGGAGCCCCGGAGCTGGGCGGGAGGGGGAGCGAGAAAGAGCCCAGGGAAAGCCGAGCCGCTATTGGCTCCCGCCGCTGTCCATCCCGGCCCCGCCGCCAATCCCAACGCGAGGAGCCGCGGGCCTAACGGAGGGCGTGCCCGGCCCCGCCCTTAGACCAATAGCGTGGGAGAAGGTGGGCGGGGCCGCCACCGGCGCCGTGCTGAGGGGGAGCCAAGATGGCGGCCAGGGGGGGGCTCGGCGGCCGCGCCGCTGCCCGGCCCCGCTCCCCCGGCCCCGCCGCCGCCTCCCCCCGCTCGCTGAGAGCCGCGGGCCGTTAAGCGGAGACCGAGCCGGGGGGGGACCGGCCCCGCTGCCTCAAGGCTCCCCCAGGCTCCTTCCCGCCCTGCCCGGTCACCTTCCCGCGACCCCAGCGCGGGGGGTGCGTGAGGGAGGAGAGCCCCTGAGGGAAGGGGGGGGGGCCGCGGCCTGCCGCGCACCGCGTTACCTGCCCGCTCCAGCGCTCTCCGCCGGTGCCGCCGCCTCCTTTTAGGATTTTTTGGGGGGGGTTCTCCTCATTTTTTTGGAAAAAAAAGCAAACCTTTCCGCCTCCCAACCCCCCCCCCCCCCCCCCGTTGGGGCGGACGGGCTCACCCAGCCGGCGGCGGGAGGGGAGGGCACAAGATGTCGGCTCCGTCCTCTCCGGCAACCGCCGCCTTCTCCTCAGCGCCGCCTCCTCATGCCGCTGCCGCCGCTCCGGCCCCCCCGGTGCCGCTTCTTCTCTCCCCCCCCCCCAACCTCCAACTCCTTTTTCCCTGCTCCCACCCCCCCAAAAAAAAAAAAATTTAAAAAAAAAATCCCTCCCGGGGGCCCCCCCCAGCGCCCCCCGGTGCTGTGTGGAGGGGATGGGGGGGTTGGGGGGCGGGGGGGGGGAGCAGGGGACACCACGGGCACAAGATGGAGGCGGCGCTGGTGGCGGTGCTGGTGGCGGCGGAGCCCGGCCGAGCGGCGAGGGAAGGCGGCGGGCAGGCGGGGGAGGGGGCTGCTGTGGTTCTCCGCTCCGCTTTCTCTCTGTCTTTCCACCCCCCCCCCCCGCCGCGGGCAGGGACCGCCCGCCCC
This sequence comes from Anas platyrhynchos, assembly GCF_047663525.1. Taxonomy (NCBI): domain Eukaryota; kingdom Metazoa; phylum Chordata; class Aves; order Anseriformes; family Anatidae; genus Anas; species Anas platyrhynchos. The sequence goes on along the minus strand of NC_092613.1, from coordinate 4,660,038 downwards.
TCCCCGGTCCCTTCCCACCCCCGGGCTGAGCCGAGCTGGAGGCCCCCGGGGGCTGCGGGGTGATGGGGAGGAGGTTGGGGGGGGGCTGGCAGTGGTTGGGGGTGCTGCTTGTGGATGGTGGTGGTGCCCCCCCACACACACTTTGTGCGTGGTGGGGAGGGGGCTGCAGAGCTGCTGCTGGCTCCGGGTGGTTGGGGGGGGACACACACACAGTCGTCGTGCCCCCCCCCCCAGCTTGGGGTTAGCCCAAGGGTCCCATCTTAGTTACACCGGGAGATGGGCAAGCCAGCTTTTGTCCCAGGTTCGGGAGCGTGCCTTCGTGCTGCGCCCGTTTTAATGAAAAATGATTTTATTTATTTATTTGCAGGAGGCGTGGGGTGCTTAAAAAACACGTGGGAGCCTGCTTGGGAGCAACGCCAGGCGCCGGCTAGCCCGGCTGCGCTGCCCGCACGGCTGCACCCCCCAGAGAGCGTGTAAGCCTTGTGTCTGCCACGGTTCGGCCAAACAAGCGACATCAAACAAATGATGAGAATAATAAGAGTCCGTATTTATTTTCTAGTCTAATACTTCGGGTCCAGATGGCCTTCTAATGTGCGGAGGTGTGGCAGGGTGGAAGGACAGAGAGGGACCGAGAGGAGTGAGCGAGGAAGAAGTTATGCTTGCAACTGAGAGAAGTGGTGAGATAGGAACTCCAGAGGCTCCTACACTTATTTTTTATAGCGCGTACCACATACTTGTGCATATGTACACTCCACCTCCCACTCACGATCATGCAGAGGATTGCATAATATTACCATCTGAATTTACAGAATTAACCGAATTGTTTGCAGAGGAAAAATTGAATGTTATTTTCCCTCGTTTACAGTCCAACTATAGATCTTTTGTCTTTTAACGTATGTTAACTGCAGAACATGAGAGCAGCTGAACAGCCTGTGACAAGTCTGTTCTGCACAGTACTCCGGTTGGACCAGAGCTTGTTGAAGCCTAAAAAACATGGGAAAACATGTTCCATAATGTGGAACAGTAATGCTGTGACAGATTTTACATGGCAACCTCTAAGTACTCCTTTCTGTATATATATTTTTAAAGAATCTGTTGTTAACTCATCAGGACTCAATATTACATATTCCATGATTTTTTTTATGGATGAAAATAATCAGAGTTACAGAAATAAAATACTCTTTTATATAAGATCCCACCTAACCCCCAGAGAACAACAATGCAAAGCACAATCCTATCTATGAAAGATAACAAAAAAATCTATCAAATAGGTGTTTCAGCATCTGAGTAGTATTGGGAAGACTGTTACACTGTAAGTAAAATCATTTTAATAACTGCAGGGAGCAATTTCACTAGCTCATTTCCCTTCTTTATGTGAGAACTTAGTTTTGATTTCAACACAGGGTTTTCTTGTGTTTTTTTTTTTTTTCTTTTTTTTTTTTTCCCCAGTGTGTTTTTTTTTTTTTAATATGACAAACTTGTGCAACTTCTTTTATTTTGACCTCAGTTTTGAAGCTCTTTATACTCTTAGATTTGCACTGAAATTGGCTTATTATAATCACATTAGGTTCCAGTCTTGCAAAGATTTGCATACATGCTTAATGTCAACCGTGTGAATAGCCCTATTAAATTCGGTAGGATGACTCGTGCACAACATGAAGTATGCACAGACATCTCTGAAGATTGGGGGCCATATGTTAGAACATCAAAACAAGTTATCCATCATTTAATTTTAAAATAGAGCTGTGGAACTAATGTGTTATTTGAAAAAACATCCTGGACTTATCTCAAATCCCAGAGGCACAACTTAATTTAATTTCTTTGCTCTCCTACTTTTTAAAGGGTATGAGTGCAAAACCAGCGATGTCGCTTCAAATAAAAAGAGCAGCTGAGACAGTTCAAATAGAGCTGGGCACCTTCAGTTGTAATTTTCTTCATATTTATTCAATTACATAAACATACTTAAAAGGGGAGAAAATTATCATTTGGAATTGAAAACAGAAAAGTGACCTCTTTTTGTTTGTTGATTCATTAAGCCTCAAGATGAGTATGCTTTTATATCTGTGCCTCAGTTTGTTCTGGGGCTGTTTTCTTCAGAAACACCGAAATTAATGCAATTGCTAAAAAAGATCTGTGCACCTTAAAGGTCAAAAGCCTGATACCTCAAAGTGATTAGCCTTAGCTGCAGTATATTTCAGCTGGATTTGCAAGTGCTCAGCTGTACTTCCTAAGACCCTACTTTTGTGTGGAATATTTATAGCCCTGTTCAGTCCCAGTAACTTCAGAGGTGACACAGACACCCAGAGCTGTCACCCCAGTGGTAATTAATGGTGTTCTTTTTTTTTTTTTTTTTTTTTAATCTTAACAGGTAAATCAGTTTTAAAACCCTTTTCAAGTTTTCTGAGGAAAGATCTGATATTATGGTTGATAGGAGGAAGATTATAATTTTTGTATCCAAACGTGGCTAAAAGGAGTTAGCTGTCTTTCATTCAACTGAAAATTAATAGGGGTTAAAGATAAATACTAACCTTTCAGTATTATTTAATAGAGCACAACCCAACAAAAAAGGAGTTATCAATCAGCCAAAGTGCTGACTGCATCAAATGTGAAGCAGCATTGGCTGAACATGGTATTAAAAGCTGTATAAACCCATGTGCTCAGATAATGACCTCGTAGAGAGAAATCAGGCAAAACATCCCATACATCACAATTGCTTGGAAACACTGACATTTTCACAGTGGAGTGATGCTGATGGCCTTGAACATAACTGCAATTAGTGAAGTAAGTGTCCATCCGTTCTGGGGGAAAAAATGAATTAGTACAGGCTATTTTGGGTCTTCTTTCATGTCTCGTTTCTCTTAGTTGGGGAAAAAAAAGACATAATCATATCACCAGCCAGCACTCCACTGACCCATGATACGGGAAACTGCAGAGGATTAGGAACACTTTGCCTGGTTACTTAGGCAAGTGAGACATGGAAATAGGAAAACACATCACCATCCTTCTTGCAGTATTGCAGAGTTCTCAGATGTGTTTATAATTTCCTGTGTTTTTTTTTTTTTTTTTTCCTAGCCCATTATCACACACTTAAAAACTGAAAATGATTCATCTGTTTAGTCTTACTTAGAATGTGAAAAGATTAAATAACGAAAACAGACTCTTTTTTCCTGTGGGATAAAATAAGTATGGTTTTCTAAGAAGCTGTAGATGCTTTCAAAGCTCTGCATTGAAAGGTTTCTACGTAGTGTCCAAAAGTTGGTGAATATCGCATCCTTGTTAAAAAAATGCTGATAACTTCGTAGTGTCTCTTAAGAAAAAAGAGGGAAAAAAAAGTTTAATCTACTTTTTCTTGCTCACTCAACTCTAAGTACCTAATAAATAAGATCTGTCCCATAAAGTTGCAACTCACAGACCCAATTTGCTGTCAAAAAACTTGCACAAAAAGATTGTTTATGATGAATGTTTCACTTTCCAGGTAACAAGAAAAAATAATGCTTCCTAAACTCAGAAATAAACGCAGAATGAACACAAGTATTTCATGAGGGACATCTGTACATTATGTGAGGTAGGCACAAATGAATTGTATCAACATAATTTTTTATTGTACATCCTTAATATAAATAGCAAGCATATTTCTGACTGGCCTAATTTACAGAATTTTAGATGTGCACTTAATAGCTGAGTGATTCCTACCACTCGATTCTGTATTTTAAAGTATGTAAACTACACAAAGGGAAAAACTAACACAAGGAATGTACATCAATTATGTGTCAGTGTGGGTCATCTAATAGACGCACCTGCGCCCCAGCATAACATCATTTCTTCTTTGACTAATAGTGTCTGTCAGGGTCACACACCCCATGTCTCTTGTGCTGATTTTAAAGTATTTTATACCTTGGCCTGAGTCAGCATCTCTGTCAAGTAAGTGTTTTTTAAGCTCCTTACATGACAAGTAAATATGAATTATTTTTTTTCGAGTAGCACATTCGTCTTCAGTGAAAAATGTCCATAAGTGCCGTGTGTATATGGGGCAGTTGGTCTCTGTAACTGAATTCCATCTTTCCACTATCACCCCGCTACATTTCCTGCTATCTCATACACACAACAACGCATGCACCTCCCTGGTTCTTGGGCTTGCAGAGCACCCACTCCCCATGCTTGTCACGATACTGGAAAATGCAGAGAGAAGTAGTATTTGGCTCTGGGAGGATGCGTGGCATACTAAAGGAGTGCTCGGCGGGGTCAGTGAGTGAATGAATGACTCTCAGAGTGTGGAGCCCACACAGGAAACTGTTAAGATTGTTCTATTTCAGTGCTCAGTGTAAACTCACAGAACAGAAAACCTACTCAGAAACCTGCTCTGTGAAGCAGGCGATACTTTCTGGAAATATATTCAGTAGAAAGACCGATAATGAAGAGATTCCTACGTGCTACACCTGAAACAAGTGAACTGGTATTTGCACGCTTTGAAAGCAAAATCTGCGTACCCCCCACTCGGTGGTGGTCACATTTCCTCTTCTCATGCCTAGTGGTACTGGAAATTCCTGGTACCTCTTTTAATCCCCTGGTCAGACACAAGTCCTGAATGGCATCTCAGGTTATTTAAAGCTATGGAGGCTCCTTTTCAACTGCCATTACGACGTTCAGTACATTACTTTATCACAGAAATGTTTTCTCCCTCAGTCATCACGGAATGCCAGCAAACTCCAGGCCTTTTCAGGTCTTCCTAGCCTCCCCCTCCCCATTTGAAGCATGGCAATACAGTTAAGTCACACTCTAAATTCCCATTTAAAGCGGTCTTCAACCTGAATGGGTCCTTTCTGAAAGACAGCAGTTCTCCAAAAGTCTGTGCTGCAGATTTACTCCATTTCAGACCCTTGTCCACCTCTGGCTGTGTCCACCTCATAACTGTGTATCATCAGAAGAGCAGTGTGCCTGACCCGCAGTCCTGAGCCATCTCCCCATACATCTGTGCACACTCACCTGCACGGTGAACCTCCTCTGCTGGACACCGAGCCTGTTTTACTGGGGCATAAGCAGCTGTAAACACGTGCAGCTGAGATGTTTATGGCAGCCGCACAGAGCTCTCTGACCTCTGTTAAAGATTATGCAGTGGACAGGGCAGCCAAGTCAGATGTCAGGTTCAAAGGGACAGGATTTCAACTGGGGATTGATGCAGCTGAAACCTCTCCCACTGGTCAGGGAGAATGCAGATTGTATCACACAGCAGGAGGAAGGAAGGATGGTCCCTTACTCTCATTAAACTTTGGTTCTTCAAGATCTTGTCAACAGGATCCTGCTGCATGCCTTCCAGCCCAGCTTTCTAGTGTATTTTGAGGCAGAAATGTTGAATTTCAAGGGAATTGAGGGAAGATTGCAACAGCTCTGCATTCAGTGTCCTTACCTAAGGGTGCAGTGAGGCACAGGACTCTATGTGGCCCAAAGAGATAGAAGCCAAGGGAAACTGCATCAGTGCAGAGCATCTGTGCAGCTAGAGCAAGATAACATCAGTGCAGTCATATCAAAAAACTGCAGTTGCCGTAGGGCTATCCTGAGCAGTGCACGGTGTGAACTGCAGCAGAGAGAGACAAGAAACGCAACATCACCTCATCTGATTCGCAGTGAAGACCAGAGCTCAAAAAATTCTGTTCATGGGGCACTGCTCCCTTATTTGAGGTCTGTACAGCAAAACCAGAAATCATTCACAGACAAAGAGGAAAATCGGAAGAGTACTGGAAGTGCACGTCCTGGCTAAAACAAACTAAAATGACTCAGCAGCTACAAAAGGGGTGGAGAGCGGAGAAACATTGCATATGTAACCGAGCTCGTATACCTTCTATGCTCATGTAACCCTAGGGCCCGTGTTCTCTGGGCTCTTGCACAGAGAAGACCCTGGTCTCTTGGCACACATCCCCTGGGATGGACTTTGGAACAACCACCTGAACCTGTCTGAGTGCAACAGGGCAGGAGATGCCAACCAAGGAGATCTTTATGCTGTAGTTCAAAGTTGTTATCACAACTAACAATCGCAGCTGCCTAGCACTGAATGATCTAGTGCCTATCCAACAAGCAGTGGATCTGCAGGTAGGCCAGATTCAGCACAGGCTGCAAAACTTTCTGAAGATTTAGCAGGCTAACACGCTGAGCTCCGTGCTACTTTACAGCTTGTTCTATTAATACCAAGCTCACCAGCGTACTTAAAGCTAGCTCAGATGTGCTTGCATGTATCACACCTCTGGATCACAGGGTGGATCTGCACATACCTACCAATTTACAGGAAAGGATTTGGAAAGTGATTGCAGTAATCTGTAATATTTTTAACCTTTGCTGTCAACTGCAGGCAGAATACTCTGGCAACAGATTTAACAGCTGGGCAGCACCAGAACCATTCTGTACAGCACTTCGGCAACCAAGGGGCTCTAACGATAGCACCTGCAATTGTAGAGAAAAAATGTGGGTCCCAAACAGATCTATATCCATGTACATACTTTGAACATTATTTTATGCCTGACAAACCTCACTGTGTTACTGCTAGCGAGCCTTATGCTCGATGGCTTTCAGGAAAACCTCTGCAAAAGGGGCTGATTGCATAAGTCTGTGCTCCTGTGCAGACTCTGTAAGACCATAAAAAGATACTTAACCTGAATGAATCATAACTCCATTACTATTTAGGCTTTTCTCTATGCTACCTTTAATATGTAGGTACATGGAACTTATCCAGAGGTTTATTACAGTCCATTCAAGAAAACTAGCAATTTCCATCCATAGCAAAGCTGCAGGTAGATGACTTATTAGAGAATCAATCTTTAAAAGTGGCTGTGCCTTTGTATCCTGCTCAGCATAGAACCAGCAGAAAATGATGTCTTTTTTAAGTACTTCTATTAGTTTTGGTTTAGCAATTAGCATTCCCATGTGATTATTAACCAAAATGGTGTTTAAGGGAATATGTGACAGGCTGGGAGGCGTCCTAATACATATCTAAAGATTTTTTTGTGGGGGTGAGGCATACTCATTCATATTTTGAGCAGGAATAAAGGCCTGTCAGAGAAAAATCTATTCTATAGCACTGCAGAAAGGGGATAAACAGCTCTAAAGTCCCTATAGTACTTAGGAAGCTCTGCAATTAACTGTTTAGCATATAAGCAATGAGAACTTCTAGGAATAGAGGAAGGAGGGAAAAATTCTTAAACACTATCCAGTCGCCTGGTCTCACAAATACTGAAGGATCACAACATCACCTCACATACAAGTGGTCAAGAGAGAGCATTATAATAAGCTGTGCAAGCAAACGCGGGACATATTTCAAAAGGACTAAAGAGAGTTAGTGTCTACAGGATTGTAGAGTTAGAAAGAGGGCTGCCGCAGAGAGGCAGGAATTTAAGGAACTACAATACCAGACTTTGAAACTAGCTTGGAGTCACCTTACTCTCCAGAAACCAACTCATCCACATCTGCTTTCCCTGAGATATCCCACACCAGCAATAAATTACCCTTGATTTCTTTATAAAAAAGCATTTAGCATTCAGCATTTAGAGAGCAGGCACCAAGGCAAGAACCTACAGAGCTGTAGTAAGCCTGAAGTCACTTTCAGATCCCATTTGCTTATTTTGTTCTGGGAATTGTTTTTCATATTTCTCCTCTTCTAATGATAATAACGTTCATATCAAACACCTGTGTATTTGGTGGATTGGGAAATATTGACACATACGCATCAAAAATTTCCAGGTGAGCGTCTCAGAGGCAGCAATTTCTTGAAGCCACCAAGAATTTCTCACTAAAGCGAATGAATTAAAGTTTGCATATATAAATAAGAAAGAAAGCCTCACCAAAGGAAGTACAGTAAAGGGAATTTGTGAAGCTCTTATTTACAAGGATTCCATTTAGCCTGCAGCAGTTTTTGCACGATAGCAGAAAAAGATTTTCTGAGATGCAATTTCTAAGGATGCTGACTGAAGGATCTAATCTGATACTCCAAAACTAAGCTATCTGAAATTATTTTTGTGCTCACTGATTTGTGTTTTCCTTTCTGCTAATGCTACATTGTTCAAGCAATGCATTTTTATGCTTTTTTCTCCTGTACATACATTTTTTGATCCTTACTCAGGGATCTGAGCCTTAGGACTGACAAGACTTCAGACATTTCCCAAATGATCAGTTTGAACGTCTCTTCATGGTAAAAGGTGAACAGCTCTTTTAGAAGACTGGAGCAAAAGATCCCAGGTTGACTTGATCCCTCAGAGCAGAGGGAATGAGAACATTGAGGGGTCACATCACTGGACCGTGTAACCAAATACCCAACCTGCTGAGTGATAAAGGCAGCCTGCGGCGGGCAGGGTAGCTCCAGGGAAAGGGTGCTCAGTGAGAGATAACCCCGCTAAGACAGAACCGTTGGGGAAACCAGGCTGAGCATAAAGGCAGAGGCCCGTGTGAGGGCAGCAGGACTACTTGGTGATACCCAGATCCTTGGGATACCGGGTCCGTGAACGTGGCAAAGCGGCCTTGAATTCCCCGGTTGTGTTTGCAGATAGCAGTAAGGAGGAGACAGCACGGATCAAAACCATGAGAATGAGAAAAGCAGAGCAAAAAGGAGGAGCTAGCAGCTGTCCAAGGGAGGCAGCACCCTAGCTGGGAGTTTTGCAGATAGGAGGATGACAAGGTTAGAAGTTTGAGAGCTGCTCTGAAGGGAGGCTGAGTCCACAAACAACTGGGTTCCCATGGTGTCCTGGGAACCTACAGCACCTCAGCAACCTCACTGTGCCAGAATCTGTTTGACTGCTCAGGGAAAGGGAACGGGTTCAAAGTTAGACTGGATAAAGTCTTGTTATGCTGAATTTCCCAATTTACTATTTTGCTTTGGACTCACTTCCCAGGCAAATTTACTGTTTTCTTAAAGTGCTAAAACTTGTCCTTGAAAGGAATAATGAGAAAGGAGCAACGTAAGCCCTGCTTTCTCAGCTGGAGGAATACGGGGAAGAAAAAAAGAAACACGAGGTAAAATCACCCACAAAGCTTCAATGAACGTATATTTATCTTTAGTGTTGAAAACTGGGGGTGCTTCCCCCTTCAGTAGTACAAAGTCCAATGCCCACAGTGTGGTGTCATCTTCGTGTTTACACACACAGAAGTCCCACAGGCCAAACGATGGCTATGAGCGAGGTAGCGTGGAATAAATCTGATCTGTCATCCAGCACAAGAAGTGAAACCCAGTCACAGCTGCACCAGTTGCTACAACGACATCCCACTCCGCTTCTTTGAGTCCTTCCGTGCAATGGGACTGAAGGACAAGATCTCCTTGTAAATATGCTCTTGAAAAACAGAACAAAATAATTGATTATCAGTCGCATGTCTGACTGTAGAGGACACAAATGAAACTTTGACCATTACATGTGCAGAGAGGAAGCATTCATCTGAAAAGATACGGCAGGTACAAGCTGAGAGAGGGAGTCAGACAAAGCAGAGAGGCAAAAAAGGAGTGAAGAGAGAGGCAGAAGGGATCTTTGCTGAATACATATAAGCAGCAGCAAGGAAAGGAAGATGCATGCCAGCATCGAGGCATTAATGGGCAGTCGCAGCTAAGCCAGCCTTACTCAGCATGCTCACAGGAAACAGAGCAAGAGGCAGGAAAGTCCCATGCTAGACAGGGGCATGACTTCAAAGAAAAACTTCTTACTTTTCCACTCCTCTATCGAAAGCTTTTCATGTTCCAGAGAATCATCATAGGACTGTTGTGCTTCTGTCTCCTCCTCGATGTCTCGGAACTGTTCGAAATACGGGTGGGCCAATGCCTCTGTGGCCGTAAGGCGCTTTTCCACGTCCAGCTGCAACATCTTGTCGAGCAGGTCCACTGCTGTAGGAGGAGACAGAAACATGGCTAAGTGCATGCAATAGAACAGGCATACTGAGCACAAGCCCTGAAAGTGATAGGACCAGTGTTTCCAGTAACACATTTCCAGACCTGAAAATGAAACAGATTCCTCAACCTGGCCTAGGCAGCATGGAGCTCCTGTCTGTGGTGATGCAAAATCTGCCAAACAGCAGCCTCAGGTAACTTACTAACAGAAGTGTAGGTGTAAATTGTATGGAAGTAACAAATTAGTCTTGGATAGGCCTTGCTGCATGGACGGAGCTGCAAGAACGTAAACAGCAAGCCACTAATTTCAAGATATTTTTCAGTCACTTGCTTTCACTCTGACACCTGCAACTCAATATAGCCTTAGCATGAGTAATCTATACAGAAATCTATACATCCCTGGTAAACAGGAAGGTAGGAGACTCAGATACTGACTGCCTGTTAGCCCCATTCTGACTTGGTTTTAATAGCTTGACGCTTTCTTCTTCACACCTTTTAGAAGAGTTTTACTCTCATTTGTAATCTACTTGGGGAAAGAGCTACTTGTAGATCAATTTTTACAGTGAAAACTTCATGTTCCAGCTACCTGTCAAGTACCAAAAGGTACAGGTGTTCAACAGGCAGCTGTGATCTGAACTGTGCAATTCCCCCAGGAAGAAATTTTACTTGAGTAGACTTTGGGGCTCTCTCAGCACTTTATCAAAACCTGCAATGCCTTGTATGTGGGGCTAGGGAAAAGAAAAAATAAAATAAAATAAAAAAGGAGCCTCATTCAACCTCATTCAAATATTCCTAATCATAATATCATCTACTTTGCTACAAGCAATGAGCTCTCAAAGCCAGTATCAGCCAAAATTCATCCCAACTCTAGTACCAAGTGCAGCTGAAGGTGTAGTTGAATACAATTACACACAACTGGTCTAATCCTCCAATTTGCATCCTGCAACCTAGACATCAAGTTTGTTAAGACAGCACACTCTTCTGGCTTGTTAATACAAGAGTCTGAAGTTCACCTCTTCCTTACAAGTTGTATGCTACAGACTGTGTCCTTTTAAAATTAAAAGCCAAATCCGAACAAGTAGATGGCCAGTAACAGACCACTGTCACTGCAGTGCCAATAAAAAAATTGTTTTGCTTTTAATTCATACATATTTGCCCTGGGGAGGGCAGCCTCCTGTGGGCACACAACCTGCAAGGGAGGAAGTAGTAAGAAGTTCTGAGAAATAAGAGCAACTAAACTGTAGCTATGGCAGTCGGTCCAGCTCATTTCCAGCTGTGAAAACTTGTGAGAAATGCTCAAGATTACTTACCTTGGGGATTGGCTTTGGGGAAAAGCACAGATAAATCCTTCTTAGGCATTTTGGGAAGGGACTTGATATAACTCTTAGCCTGAAAGGGAAAGGAAAGCACAGCACATGCATTTACTGCAACTGGACACGTGTGAGTAAATGGTGATAAAATAGAGCTCTTGGGTCTCATTACTTAGAAGAAGAGAACAGCAAATTATCTCAGACATCATTTCAGTGACCAGTTTGTGAGGAACAAAATTTTATCAACTGAGATACAGAAGCATTCGTGCTTTAAGAGCAGCCAAGCTGGAGAACAGAGGAGGGATGCAGGTTGCTGGTGTGTTAGGCACCTCTCTTAGGAGCCCTAATGCCCAGCCCCTACAACCCGTACCAGTTCTTAATGCAAAGCACTAAAGTCAAATACATCAGATGCATCGCTAAGAAATATCATTGCTGTCAGGAGGAGAGATTGCTGTCTCTCCTGTTCATGTGCCTGCTATAAAAGCAGCTCCTCTCCCCACCTCTGGCAGCGAGACATGAACAGCCACACTGAACGTGCTTACCGCTTTGTCCTCCAGTTTCTCCACGAAGTCTTCTCCTGGATGCCCCGTTACTTTCAGGATCTGAGTCAGCTGATCCAGGTCTGGCAGGCTGTGTTAAAGATTATCTAACCTCTAGGAGCAAGCCCTGGACTCCACCCAGCAGCTCAGACTGCAGACTGCATGCAGGAGCATCCCAGGACCAGCAACAGCTTTGAGCAGGTTGTGACACAAACCCAGCAAAGCCACACAAGCAAAGACTCATTACACTGGCAAAAAGAGCTCTTTTCCTGGGATACAGTTTTCATCAACAAGGAGTTCTGGCACAATTCTGCCAAAGCCTATGCCCACAGGTTTGAGGGATATGCAAGGGCTTGGGCATGAGGCTGTGGGAATCAGCAGTTTAGGCTGCTGATGTACGGTGTATGTGGCCAGCACAGCGGTGTATTTCTAAGGGTGGCTCTGCCCCCTCCCCTCCTATCTCATCTCTGTTTTCCTCACCAAAAAGACCCCACTGGTCCCCTGTGATTACCTCTTAGTAAACCAGGCCACCACCGATTTCCCTCAGTAGCCTCATTCATAAAAGGCCTTTCACACATGCCAAGAATCATTGCCCCGAAGGGAAAAGGTTCAGTTTGAAAGGATACAATCTTTTCCTTTAAACAGCGTTTTCCCAGTCAGCATTTCTGCCATGATGCAACCGATAGACCAGATATCCACTGTTTGGGGAGAAAGAGAGAGAAAAAAGCAAAAAGAGAATGACAGCTTTTAGGAAGAAAGGATTACAGGAGCTGTTGCCTGCTTTTTCAGTTCTCAACAGTCACTGATTTCAATTTCACTCCCATTTTCCACCCTCCCCTGCCTTTTCTATGCTGCTAAAATCTTGGCTTTCATCATTTCCCACAGGCAATAACTTTGGGAGTAGTGCAGCTGGGACAGTATGACTGGAGCAGAGTGGTGCTCCAGGGGACATTGATGATAAAGAGCAAAAACATTCTGGTGGATTATGTGAGATTTGACATGGGCATGACAAAGGGATCTTGGGATTTGTCACAAGACAGTCACCCAGCTGAAGCAATGCAACTCACCTGTCTGGTTGTAATGCATCCAGTTCAGAATGACTTCTGGAGCTCTGTACCAGCGTGTAACCACATAGCCGGTCATCTCAGCATCAGCGTGTCTTGCCAAACCAAAGTCCAAGATCTGCAGTTCACCAAAGCAAGAGAAAGAAGGAAGGGCAGGAAAGGAAAAAAAAAAAAAAAAAGGAATCCTACAGGCAACTGAGGATCTGCTTCTAAGAATAAATGAAGCAGATCCAATCAGATAATAATGAAGTTCTAACTACACCAAAACCACTCGTGGGATGGTTCAAAGAACTAACAGGTTTGTCTTAATTCCACTGTAAATTGCAAGCCAGCTGCAAAACCAGTTGTCCTGGGGAGACCCTGCGGAAAGGATCTCTGTCGTGTGCTACCGGGAAGGTCACTTCCTTTCTTGTAGCTTACGTCAATTTAAGAATCTCATAGAGTTTAGGCTTCTAGAACCTGAGGCCAAGGCATGCTCGCAGGCCATTACGACTCACCGTTTCCTATAAAAACACCCTGCAGCTGACAGGAGATGACCTCTCCCTCAGTACTGGAGATGAACATGGCTTGACCCAACCTTTACAGGCAACGGAGCCACTCCCTGTAATATACATTACAGAAAACACATGCTAGACCATCACACCAGTGAGCTGTAAGCAGTCCCTTCAGAGCAATACTGAAAATAATTTTGTCTAGAATCACAGCCACCACGTTTCAGGTCCTAGTCCATGGGAACCAAGGGGTAAGTGTGGTTGTATCCAGCTATCCTTCAGGGATCGTTCACCTAACACAAGTGTTGCTCAGAAGTATTGAATTTACTTAGGAAGTCATTATGAACTTCAATGCAGCTGGAATTACAGTGACAGGATGTTCATTCCAAGTCTTGGGCCCTGATTCAGCAAGTTGCATAAGCAGGTGAGTATTTCCCACTGACTGCAACCACTGTGTAATGAGGTACCCTGAATCAAGCCTCAGGATGCAAGAGGAAACATGATGACGCCCAAATGCCAGGACTCCTGCTCGTAGAGCAGTTCCTCAGCAATCTGATATGCTACACGCTACAATGCGCTGCTTTTTCACCTACCTTTAGCTGGCAGTCTTCGTTCACAGCCAGGTTGCCTGGCTTCAGGTCCTAAAACAGACACGAGCAGAATAATGCCGATGTTTTGATTTGCAACTCGTCAACACGAGCCTTAGTCAAACCTCAGTTCACTTTGGATAGCTTCCCATAACATCCCGAGTCCAATATCAACACAGCAAAGACAACATGCCTACTGTACAGGTTTATATTAAAGAGACTTTTTTTCTGCTTTTTCCTGAAGCAGTTTTCATTCAAAAACCATAAAATGCTTCACAGCTCATCAGAAAATACAACATTTCCTCAAAACGCTGCACAGCTGAGAGAGCAAATACGAACAAGCACAGGGCACAGGAGGGAAAAAGAGGGAGGACGCTAGAGAGAACTTAGAGCAGATGAGGCTATTAATGCAGCGATGTGCAGGAATTTGTTAGCTTTATGACCAAGCTGAGTTTCTCCTAAACAGACAAAATCAGAATAACAGTGCACATGAACTTACCCTGTGGATGATTCCGGCAGAATGAATATACTGCAATAAAAAGAGGAGCCACAATGTGATCAACAGCAGATAAGACTTTCTTTTCTCCCACAGAGAAATGAGAGCTACAAACAAGGACTTGTTGAGAGCACAACCCTGGCACCTGCTGCAAGTCCCTGGCCCTCAGTGCATGACCCCATATAAAACCCACAATCACAGGAGGAACAATGGCTGGCAGGAGAAGGCCACCTGGCAGCAATCTGAAACCCACAGTGAATTTCTGACAGTATTTGCAGTTATATTGCTACTATAAAGAAGAGGCACAGAGAAGAAGAGGAGATATGGGGCAATAGTTCCTTACAGCAAGTAAACTAATAGCTTGAACTATCAAAACAAAAGCATCAAGATTACAGATAGGAACATGTTCAGTAGATAACAAGAAAACTTCTTTACTGAGTGATAATCCATGTGGAAAAAAAAATAAATTAATCATTAAAACAAAATTGGAAATCAGATTAGAGTTGCAAAAACTGACTTTGCGACTTTTATCACACCAGTTAAGCCTTTTGTATATCATTTCCCCCCTTTATTTAAATTCAAGGTAACAGTGATATGGGGAAAGGTGTTATTAGGGTGAATTCATTAGTGCCTTTAAACTGCTCTGACTTTAGGGGAAGGGTATTACAGAGGGTAGTACTATTAAGATACTATCCCTACATTTCAGGGTTTGAAGTGACTACTTTCTGTTCTCTCAGAGGCCCTTAAAAACAAGCACATTCCTCATTGTACTGAACACAAAATCATCCCCTCCCTCTTCTCCACTGAGGGCCTATGTGGGAATTTCAGCAGAATCCCGTTTGCTCCCAGCCCCTTACTTTCTGTGCCGAGCTTTGCTAAGGGTTTTGGCAAGTCAGTGACGCAGCCGCTGTCACGGAGAAACCATCATAAGCTTTAACTGCTGCAGTTTCAATACCTGATTGACTAGTGTGAAAGAACATTAATTTTGATTGATGTGTGCTGGAACAGGAGGTAGTTCAATAGCAATTACCTGTTGTCAGTGCACGCAATAAAACCCCCAAGTCTTCCAAGACAGTGCTGGAAGTGGGGGTTTATTATGGTCAGCCCAGAGTTGACACAGAGCAAGATCTACTCGTAGAGGAGCTGCAGTGAGTCACTGAATCTGCTGATGCCCCAGCCTTGTTGTCATTTCTCCAGACCCACCTACCTTCAACCCTTTCAGCATTTGGTAGACCAGGTACTGGATCTTTTCATCACTGAATTCATGTCCCATGATCTTTTGTAAATCTGTCCGCATGTATGGCATCACCAGGTAGCTAAAAGGCAGTAAGACAAGGCCCTAAGTCTAGAAGAAAAAACACAGGGAACCTGGCTAGCCTTGTTCTCACTTGTCTGTTTCCTGTGGCTGCATCTGACAGGAGCAGTTGGGACTATGGTCCTAGCTAACCAGCATAGCCTGTAGTGACGCTAGGATTTCCACCTGCTCTGAAAATTGCTCTCCTTCCCTCAAATCAGATACCTGACGTCAAATAAAAACAAGGATCTTGCAAACCTGAACAATCCTGAATTAGTTTACTTTAGGCTTTAGCTGTTCAGTTCCAGATGGCCTTACACCATCTGGTAGCTGAAACATCTTGTTCAGCTTTAAAGAGTCTTGTAAAACTGCTGCGTTGGCTACCAAATTTATCTTTATAATATTCTTCGGCCGTGCCTTGGAAGACAACATCAAGGTTCCCTCAGCTTTTGGCCTGCCTGCTGAGGCTGCTAATTGGTTTCCAGTCCTCCAGCAGGAACTGCTCTGAGAAACGTCAGACAAATTTTGTGCAGGCTGCTAAATATCCAGCCATCGACTGCAAATCCAAACCCAAATGCATGCTGCTAGTGCCCAAGGATGGGAAAGTGAAAATAACTTAAGGACTCATCCAGCCTGACCATCAACGCTGAGGGAAATGGAACAACAAAAAAACAACTACACAAACAAAAAACGCATCCAGAATCAAGGTGAAAAAAAAAATCTTGGAAATTCTCAGTTTAATTATCCCAGGGACTGATGAGCAATACTTCTCCCATCCTGACTCCAGCCTCTTAGTTAGCAGTCATGCAGCCAGAGCATTAGCACGGATCATGCCACATGTGATATGCCATGGAATGTGATGCCTCAGTTACCTGTGTCAGTCGGTGGGGGCATTCCCAGCTGTGAACATGGCATGGGATCTATTTATGTGGGGTTTTAGCCATAAGAACTGACCTTTGTTCTGATTCTCCTTGTTACTTGGGGATGCCTGGCTTTAGTCTGTCCCTTTTCAAATTGGTTTGTTGAACTGCACCTCAACACGATACGCTACTATGCTGCTAAGCCTGCGGGTGTCTAGGGCAGTGATCGTGTCTAGACAGAGCCAACACAAAGTGTACACTTACAAGTCCTGGAATCCGTGGTAGGAAGGAGCAGAGGTGAAGACATCAAGCAGCCCAATGACCTGGTGGAAAAGAGAAGTCCAAATTTAGCATTTGTTAAAGCATTTGCTGTGCACGTGGGATGCAGGTAGCAGCTCTGCACCGGCACATGCACGTCTGTGAGCACTGAGAGCTCTACGTGAGGAATCTGAGGATTCTTTGCTATGCTGTGCAGCTACTTCTCTTCTTACTAATACTCAGGAGCACCCATTACACATCTGCTCAAGCCTGGTGCCAACTGGGCACAGTAGGCAAGCAGCAGTTAAGCCCTGAGACTGCCTGCACATGCCAACTTTTGAGATGTCTCAATCAAAACTAAGGTGCTGCCACCACAGAAGGCTTGCTCCCAAGTGGCAAGAAAGCTTCCCTTGCAGGAAGAAAAACAGCTACTTACGTTCTCATGTTGCATATGCTTCAGCAGCATGAGCTCTCTGTACGCTCTCTTGGCGAAGATCTCCGACTGGAAGGGGCGGCATAGCTTCTTGATGGCCACTTTTTCTCCCGTCTTCTTGTCTATGGCTGAACTGCAGCAGACAAATAAAAAACAGTTCTGGCTATGCAAATATGTCTTAACAAACATGTGTTTTAACAAGTTCCCTTCTAGCAAAGAGCTAATTCTGGACCTCAGAGAAAAACAGAAAAAAAAAAAAAAAAAAAGGCCCCTTGATCTTTCTGTGCTGGCAGAGGAACTCAGTGGAGCTCTCTGCACAGATTTTTCCACCGTATGACTTGGGTTTGCAGACCACAGCCCATGCTTTTTGGAGGACTACGCAGGATACCAAGCAAAGCATTAGTGGCCAGTCTTTACTCCCATTAACATTTCCTCTAGCCTGCAGCAATGAGCTGGAGCTGACAGAGCAGTGGGAAGAAGGAAACGCAAATAGTTAAAGGTCAGGATCGCTTCTAGTTCTGCCTTCTCCTTTACTAAGTCCTGGAGATAAGGGAATAAAGCAATTTCCTCTTTGCCATCTGCTTGGAAGTTACTGTTAAAGGTACGTCAGCTTTCCTCACTGTTTTCTGGAGCAAAAGCAGGCTGTCACATGCTAAAAATGCAGGCTACTAGAAATAATTCCCCAGCACTAAGGATCTCTGATGCTCTATATATGCTTCCGTATAAAAGCAGGTCTGGCTGAAAATGAGATTCTGCTCGTGAGCTCATGGAAACACGGTGCGAGAGCCATAGCAGGAGAGATGACGTTATTCTCTGATCACATTTACTGTCTGCAGCGGGGTTGGGTGATCCTGTGACACACGCTCTTCTTTTGGAGGCTCTGTAATCAGATTGCTAAGCAGGATCCGGATTTCAACAGATAAGAAGAAAGGATGGACGTCCTCAGGCTGTCTTCAGGATTCTTGGTGGTGTTTTCCAGGGACACAGAGGTGTCAGCACACTTCATTACACCTTGGTGTCTCAGCCCCTCCTCGAGCCCTCCAAGAGACAACCAGATGAAGAAAGGGCTTCCTGTGCCAAACCTCACTGTGGGCTTTCCAGAGCAGTTTTGTAATTCCTTCTTCCATGGGGACACTGAAGGGCCATGAATTGGCATCCTCAGTTCCACAGCTTTTAGTGGCACAGCCCACACGAATGCTGGCACCTTTCAGCTTTGCACACACCTCTCTCCTGTTTTTTTTTTTTTTTTTTTTTTTTTTTTCTTTTTTCCCTAGAGATGCTCGAGTCACCCCCACCATGGTCCCAGACTGCCAGGCTCCATCCACGGCTCCTTCCAGGCACTGTGAGGACCTGAGCCTAGAAAGGGCCGGTACCATAAGCAGAGATGACACTACTGTGACCTCCAGGGCCATCGCTCAGAGGCAAGGCTTTCTGAGTGGCATAATCCAGAAAACACCACATAATAATGCAGTCAAATGGTGCATTCTGCTGGGTTTAGGGCTGACATGCAATAGGAGAGGTGGAAATACCCTGCTCAGCCTGGTTTCCCCTTCGGTTTAATGCCAAGGAAGGGTTATTATTCCTTGGTGCAAACCTTGACAGTCTGTTGAGCAGCTTTCTCCGATTGTCAGCCCCAAGTAATCAGTTGTGGTGTGGCCTCCAGCGGTTCAGCTTATCAACAGCTCTCATCTAGTGAGCAGAGACAACATCTCTGGTACCATAAGGCAATCTCATGGCCACTAAAGTCCCTTCCAGCTGCTCTCAGTTATTGGCAATGAGAGCAGACACATCCTCTGAGAGCTTCACTACGACTGTGATTTTGTCAGTCTATTCAGCTGGAAAAAGCAAAGGAAGTGCTGGAACAGCTACGCCAGGCAGCTTCAGCGCTGAAGATCACATAGGATATCTTGAGAGGAAAGGGGAGATTGTCTCATTGTCATTAGGACATCAGCAGGCGTCGGCAGAAATGGCAGCACAGTGTAAAAATTCTCCAAGGAGCAAGTGAATTAAGAGGAAAGGACTGAGACCTCACGGTCAAACACCTTCTGCAGATCCGAGGTGCTTTTCCTAGCCTCAGAGCCCACATTCTGACCTGCTGTCCCAAAATCTGCCCTACAGAGCACGTATCCAACCCCACCACTCAACGCAGGACAGCGTGAGTGCGGTAGCTTCAGCCTGCCCCGTGTACGCAGCGTTACTTTCACCCTCGCCATCAGGCAGAGCTAAGAGTTAATTCAGCTGACACAGCCGGGGTGAGCCCACAGCGTGCTTCCCAGCATCGGTTTAATGAGTAGCTGGAAGTGCAGGATGACGCCAAGGCCAACCTGGGGGCGAGGTCCCGCGCAGGCCTGCAGGTGACGGTGACACCGCCGCATCCCTGGGACCCGGGGCGCAGCACACCGTGCCCATGGCCACCGACGGGCAGAGCCAGGTCCCCAGCTTGGCTGGGAAGAGCAGCGTTGGGGATGGCAAAAAACTCCTCCCACAATTACAAAATCGCTATGGGTTTTAGCAGAATTAACGAGGGAAGAAACGAGCATTTGCTGGGTTTCCTGAATTAGCTCAAGGACATGCAGAAGCTGGCTGCTCCAAAAATGCTGTGCTAGAAAAGTTTCCCAGCAATTCCCAGCAGAGGACAGCAAATCCTAACTCCACATGCTTCTTTGTACATGAATCAACACCAATCCCACTCTGCCCAGCAGTGTCCATGCCATAATAATGCCCCCCTCTACCCTGGGTCTGTTTTAACACATCCATCCCTCCCCGAGATTCTTCAGAGCAGCTGAGGTCTGCACAGGGTCCAGTAAAAGATTTGTCTTACTGCTGTTTTTCTCTCCTTTCTTTTTCTTTTTTTTTTCCTAGTGGTCAAGGATTTGGAGGGATTTGTCTTCCTTTTTTTTTCCCTATGACTCACCCATTTTTATTTTCTTTTAGTCTTCCTGCTTTACTTTATTATAAAGACCAGAAAACACAGTGCAAATATAAAAACCTTCAAGTTCAGTCTTGCTGCTGGAGTTTGCTGGACTCATTTAAGTGTCTCAGAAGCCCACCTTGCACTCGAACAGCAAAGTGGGGAAGGAAACATCTGGTGCCTGTGTGCTGTGAAATAGGCAGCCAGGGGACAAAGCCAGAACTTAGGCCCCAGGGTTTTGGGATTCCTCCCAGGAGAGGCACTTTGCCCAACACCCAGGAGAGGGGACACACCTCCTGTTTTTTTTTTTTTTTTTTTTTTTTTTTTAAACTCGTCATGTTATGCAACAAAGGCTGCATTCAGATGCTATCAATGGGCTGCTTCAAGTTCAACCTTTCTAAAAGTCATCAGTCTCCTCCAATTCACCAGCACAAAGCAAGATCCGACTTCTGCTTGCTTTCACTATCGGCACCTTTGCCCATGTAATTAACAGTAGCTCGCACTGCTCTCTTGTAGGATGAGGACTGCTATCGGCCAGGAAGGAAATCCCAGGCTGTTACTGATCCTGCTTTACAACGCTTTCTGTTTTATGAGCTCAAACTGGAAGCAGAACTGGGGGCTGTACCACCCAGCTGCTTTTCCCTGGGCAGACCAAAATCAGCTGCCTTGAACCGCCACAGCCACCCCTGTCCCCGGAGGCTTGGTGCTTTGTTCCAGCACCCGACTCTTTTACCCTTTACAAACTGCTTTCGGAGACCTAGTTTTTTTGTTGTTTTTCCCTTTCTGCTGGACAGAAATCCTCCCTTAATCCAAGCTCAAGACCAAGGCGAGCCGAGGAGCTCGCTAACCCGAGGTCATACCCAGCCTGGCGGCCCTGCCTACCTGCTCCAGCTGCTGGGCGAGCGTCCCCGTCCCACTCCCCCCATCCTGAATGGATGCTGCAGAGGTGAGCTTGGGTTCAGACCTCTCCCCGCTGCCCACCTGGGGCAACCGCAGGAGGAAGCAGGTCCATTTTCGTCCAGACAAACCACCTGCATCACGCATGCAAATGCCCTTCATAATGGAGGGGTGCCTCTCGGCACCTCCTCGCTCCCCCCCCCGAGGGATGCTCCGAGCACCCCCTGCGCGCCCCTCGCTGCTCCCCACTCACCAGACGGAGCCGTAGGCCCCGGACCCCACCGGGTGGAGGGACGTGTATCTCCTGGGCAGCTCCCAGACGGTTTTGTTGAGTTCCTGTCTGTAAAAGCCTCGTCTCCTTGCGATGTTCATCGCCCGGCGGGTGCGGGACTGCCACCCCCCCAGAGTACTGGAATACAGCGAGGCTTCTGGGGTGAGACAGGGACACCAAGGCCTTCGGTGCGGGTAAAAAAGGACTCTAGCGAGCTTCCTTCTCCGTGTTCAGCTGATGTGAGCGTGAAGGGACATGTCTTTCGGCCCTCCTCCCTCCGCCTCCACATCGGCTGCGATGAGGCATCAGGTTTCCAGACACGCCTCGGCCGTGTGCAGGTATTTCTGGACTCTCCTATCGGCGCGGGGAGCAGCGAGCCCCACGGCGGACACACCTCTGGCCAAGGCGCAGAGCCTCGCGCTCACCCGCTCTCGCCTCTCGTGCCTGGGCCTGGCGCAGCAGCCATCCCCCGGCACGCGCCACCAAATGCCATCATGGGGCTCGGAGGGGGTCTCGTGAGATCACGGCTCGGATGAGTAAGGGCTCGCCGAGCCGGGGAATCCGAGGTCACGTTTGATGCGGAGGACAAGCCACAGCGCCTCGTCAGACGAGAGGGATGTTCTCTCCAGATGGACAGGGACAGCGCCAGGCTTGTGTAGAACAACAGGGTGCTAAATCCACCGGAGAGCGAGGAGGTGATGGTGATTTTCTCCAAGCTCTCGGCTTGGTTTCCCAGCAGATGAAGGCTGGCTGAGCTCCACCTCCATCCAGGTGACCGCAGCAAGGAGGAACAGGAACCATTCTGAGACCTGCAGGTGCCTGAGGCTTGGCTGGGTCCGGTTTCCTTCCCTGCGGCAGGTCTGACCCCATCCCAGGTGCCCCTGGACAGCACAAAACCCGAGTTTGCTCCTTCCTGCAGTGAGAGCAGTAAACGCAGGCAGCTTACACAAGGTCGTCCCCTCCTGGTAAGCAGGGAGTGCCTCCACGCTCTGCTTTGACTTTAGATGCCCAAGTGGGGCTCTGAAGGCACATCCTGCACACAGAGGAAGTGACTAAGGGGTGCCCTAACGAGCCAGCCCAGCCGCTCACCCTGCTGGACCCTGCCAGCCCTCAGCCCTGCTCACATCTTCTACCAGCTCAGTGCCTGCCGTCCGTAAAGCTGTCCCTGCTTTGAGTGCGTCCGTGCAGCAGGACTAGGATCTGCTAATAGGAATCACGGAAAATGCACTGTCAAGGATTTAGGGAGGATTCATTTTACCTGGTTACAGGTAACAGCAGTTACAGCAACTGCTCTAACACATTAGAGCTGGCCCTTATGTTCTTCAGATAGCCATGGTAAGGTCTGCAGCTTTATTAAACAAACCAGGGGCAGGGAGTTGGTAGTGTTTTAGCTTTGCTTATGCATGCAGATGCAAATAAATCCAGCTATAGCAACAGTATGGTAAGGAAATAAAACAAAGATTGGCTTGGTTCTATAAATACACCTGTGAGCAAGAGGTGTTACAGCAGAAACTGCTGGTGCATAAGCAAACATGCAACTCATTTGTAATTTCATGAGCACAGAACTCTTGCTCAACTATGCATGCACACATAACTAATCAGCACGCAATTAAGGAGTTCTAAATATCTAAGACATGTCTCGGCTGTAGTAGGATGAATTAATTTAAGTGACCAACTCAAATCAAATAGGAAACCTTGAGGCATTAGATTAGGAAACCTTAACTCATTAGATTTTGTAGGTGGAACTTCCTTATTTTTTCCCCAGTTCACTTCCCACTGATTTTAGTACCTGTTGTTAACGAGGCTGTATTGTAACTGAGCACACTCAGGAATTAGGGTTCTGGATCCCCCCACCCCCACTGCACAGCTCTGGAACAGGGGAGCGTCCAAGAGGTGGATGCCAGCTGCCTGCCCTGGATCAACACGAACCACCTTGTTTTATCAAGGCCTGGGAACTTCAGGTACTGAGGCTTTCATTAGCGTGACGAACACTGTTTTATTCAATCATTTTTCTCATCGTCCTGATTGAATTATAGCACCGGTAAGCAGCAGAAGTCAGAAAATCTGTGTTAAGGAGAGCCAGGGTGCTCCTGCTGCCATAAAAACCCTTCCACCACCAGCTAGATGATAGCTGAAGAGCAAAACAAACAAAAACCCCACGCATCTAAATGGCAAAAAACTGTAAACCAGTGCTACTGGGGAAAGGTCCCAGGTTCAGGCAAGTAGCAGAGCACTTGTTTATTGTGTTCAGTAAGAGCTTCCCTGTGCTAAACAGAAAAATTTGTACTGTGTCCAGTACTCACGGTCAGACTCTAGGCTAGTTCTGTATCAGAGAAGTCACTTGGGAGAACTACGGATGCACAAGCCTCGTGTCAACAGTGTTGGTCAACAGTTATGCAACCTTGCCCCCCCGCCCTTTCCTCCCCCCCCCAGTCCTGTATAGCACGAGGGACAAATTCATCCCTTGCTAGAACTAAGTGTTTAGTACAAGAGGTTTGAAGTACCATCAGTGCAATAAATCTGAAAAATAGGTTTTATTTTTAACCAGTGGTATTGTGACATCTTATCTGGCATAACCAATTACAGCAAAATTCATGGATAGAAACAAAATAGCGGATCTCTTCTTTGAAGTGCATCCTCCTGTTCAGTCCCCAGGCAGCTGAACAGCATTGCACTGCAGGTAGGGAGTGCATGCCACTTGGGCTCCCCTTAGAGTACGGACTTTGAATGAAACATTCCCACTCACACACACGCACAGACACACACGCGCACACACAATGTCTATATTTTTTTAAAAATCTTTAGCAATATTTCCGCATGGAATCACACTGTAGCATCTACACATAAAATGGCTGATAAAAATAATCTTGCTGTAGGTTTACAGAGTATATCTACATTTTTCATTTGAATACCTGGACTGCCGGTCCAGCAGAAAAGGGAGGTTTTCTGTCTTGATTTTGTTGGTCTAAGGAGAGTTTTACCCCAGAGCATGGTAAAACTCTGTTCATCTCACCCCAGACTTTATAAAGTATTTGACCTGAAGAGATCACTGGAAAGTAGCCTAGGAGGAATTGATGGCTTTATTTTTCGTGTCCCATCCCTTTGTGCTGCCTCTTCAATCATGTGGTAAAAACACTACAAACACTTCCTCTCCATCGCATAGGTAACAAGAATACAAAATACTGCAAAAGCCCTTCTCACATACACGGGTATGCTGTCTGCACAGGATGCCTGCAACAGATAAATGTCTTAAAAAGGTCTCCTCCACAAGTCCTAAAATTGGGCTCCTGAGCTCCCCAGGTATAGTTCTAGCACACAAAAATGCTGAGAAACCTCCCTTCTGCCAGTAGCTAACTCTGGGTATTAAATTCATGCAGAGACCTGTAAAATACAAAATATTTGAACCACGTTTGTATTCAAACATGCTCCTTTTTCCTGTTTCCTCAAGCAGAGATTGACCTGCTAAAAAACAGCCAAGAAGCTCTTATCAGAGATGGTAAAATTTCCTCTAGTAAATGTTAGTTTTATATATATAAATACTTATATTTATAGATATAGACAGTGAAAGGGAGATTGTGGTTTTATGCATGCTTATTTCTTTGCTTTGGATTCCAACATTTTTAGGAAAAATTCTTTTCAGGAAATAACTTAAATTCTGGCACAAGATGCCATAGTTGTTTCTTTGAAGAACATTTTTTTTTTACACTTGATCTCACAAGAAACCTTCCATCCCAATCTCTCCTCCTCTGAAATCAGATCAGAACTAAAGAAAAGGTGCGTGTTTCTGTGCTGTATATTTTATCCTTTTCTCACCAAAGCCTCCACCGCGGCAGGTATTTCACACCGAGCTGCAACACAAGAGGAAGGATGCTGTGATTTCATGGCACTGGCTGAGGTACTCAGTGAAACCGTTCACTGATGATTTAACTGCCCCAGTGCCATCCCCAAGAAGTTAACAAAAAGTAAGCAGCTCTACATGCACATACAGCTACGACATGCAAGAACATCCAATCCCACCTTTCACAGAACAAGATACACAACATGTGGCTAGCAAGAATCTTCTCCAGCCTCTGTCTCCTGAGAACTAATGCTGGGAAGCCTCAGAACGAGAAGAGGGGAAGAGGCAAAAACACAGAATACCCAATCCAAGGCAAGATGCTGTTGCCCCGGAAAGTTATTTCCTGAATACATAGAGCTCATGCCTGGCTATCTGGGAGCCTTCCCCGTGAAAAACAGCAGGGTCAGATTTTCCAATCCAGACTTTCTTTCCCCTCATTCCCCATTCACTTAAGGCACAAACTTATTTACAGTTTCATACAAAACCTTTTCACATTCCAAGAATCAGTCATCAGAAAGCCTGTATGTTCTGCTGTACCTTATGTACCAAGATCTGGATGTAGATCAGCCCCCTGGCATGGAACAAGGACATCCCTCAACCTTACCCTCACTCCTGAAGAAAACAGAGGAGTCTCTACGCCTATCAACCAACTTCCCTTATTTTGAGGTTACTTAATTGTAGAACAACTGACAAATGGCAACGATTGCAACCTAACTTTGAATGTCACTTTCCCCACCTTGCCCCAGCAGCGCAAACTGTTTGAGCACTGTTTCTGTGGAGGACTAAAGAGCAGTCAGAACAGGTCTTCAGAGGCTTGCCCCAGGCTGTACACAGAATACAAGAGCATGCAGCATGTTTACATAGACTCAGCTTTCTTCCCTCCCCCCACCCTCCCCGATTCAACACACACAAAACCCCTCCACCAAGGAGAATATTGTTGTGACGAGGCACTTGAATGATATTTGGAGAGTCCCTATGAAAAGGCCTTCCCCTCACAGTGAAGTGGGACAAACAGAAGAGAGCAGGTTCTCAGGACTCCATCTCCTCTTGGTCAAGCGGTGGTGGCACAAAGCTGATTACTTCATCGTAAGTCAGGCCTGGTGGGAAAAATGGGAAAGAAACTTAATACGGATTGCTAAAGACATCCCTCATGTCAGAAAACCTGCAATGATCATAAAGGTTCTTTCTAGCTGCATTAAAAAAATCAACTAAGTTTTAATTAAAAAAAATAAAAATGGATATAGTATCTCCAAGACTAATACACACAAAAGATACTTCCAAAACATTGACATGGATGCAGTTGAAAAACAGACATGAGCAACCATGCCACCTACACGCTTGTATACTCCTAAGTAGTAATTACCAAGGACTGTGCTAATTACGTGCAGTGGGTGATAAATTCACTCACTGCAAGGACCTCAGAACAAACAGTGTCCACATTTTTTTATCAGCTTCTTTTGCACCTCTAACTAGCATGGCTTAAATGAACTGCAGCTTAAAGGATGGACCACGAGAGAATCAGGCTCCCTCCTGTCCCCCAGACTCACTTTTCCATTCTTCAATCTCAAGTTCTCTGCTTTCAAACGACTGGTCATAGGGGTCTGCCACTGGTTCATCGTCTGGGTCATGGTACTGAGCAAAGTAGGCGTGAGCCAATGCTTCCGCTGCAGTAATTCGCTTGTCTGTATCCAGTACCAACATCTTCTCTAGCAAGTCCACAGCTGCAAAAGCACCAAAAGAGAATTTTACATGGTGAGCAATGCGAGCAACACTGTGTTCTGAAATGTAGCTCATGGAAGCCCAAGGTATACGAGGAATATGTAGTTTCTCAGGAGGTACCCATCACCCACAATTGCTTCCCAGGTACCCTACAGCCCACATGTATTTTGTGAACTGAAAGATTGCATGCTTCTCTGTTCTGACCTACTTCTGCAGCCAAATCAAAACTTTGGGAAAAGTCTTAGTATCCCAGGACATGCCAGGTTCAGCTCTGGGAAGAGCACATTTAAAAAATAAACAAACAAAAACAAAGAATCAAACCTTACCGAGTGGATTGGCACCAATAAACACATTTTCAAAGTTCATTTTCGGCATGTAAGACAATGACTGGATGTAGTTTCTTGCCTGTGGAAACGAATACTCCGTTAAGTCTAACACAATCGAGCCACCAAGACAGAGTACATTTCAATCATCCTGAAGCACCACTTATTATGGTCTGTCTCCTCACTTTGCCGCCTCTTTACTTGTTCTGATACTTACTAAGCCCATCTTATCCCTTCCCAGCTAAAGGCCACTCAGGACAGTGGAGCACGAGCTGACATTACTTGGGGTTCATGCAAGACTGAGAAGCAAAGAGGTGCTGCAGGAGCTGACTGCCTCGGAGTCCCGACAAGGCTGCGTGCAGTATGGTGTCTGCTGGTAAGCCACATGTTTCACGCAGTGCAAAACCAACTCACTTCCAGGTTCTCCTGAGTCTCAGAAGGCTGTGGTTGAGTATGCACTGTCCAAATCTCAAGTCTTCATTTAGTACAAGAATCTTGCTGAAGAACAAGGAGTTAATCGCCCACCCCATGCCACATGCGAGCATATCATTTCTAGAGGCAGCAAACGCTGCAAGTGATGACCTGCCCTGCAAACCACCCCCTCATCTGCTCAGGTCTCACCTCATGGCTGGGCATCCTGTTAATGAGATATGCAGGGGGTGTTCCCGTCAGACGCATGATCTGCTGAAGCTGGTTAATATCTTAAGTGCCTAGTCAAGGGCTTTGTTAAAAACAGTGCAAAAACCATTTTAAACAGAAAACAGCTGCATACAAAGCATCTCTTCTGCCAACCACAAGGCACATGCCAAACAGGCAGGGTCTACTGCTTTTTTTTTTTCCCCCTCAAATACTTGTGAAAGTTTAGCAATTGCACCAGTGAACACTTAAAACAATGGAGAATTACTCAGTTGGTAACAGCGTCAATACAGAAAGGAGTATTTCTGTCTGCCATCAGTAGCATTACACTACAACATGGTTGCTTTCACATTTCCCAGCAGTTTTAAGCCACTGGAGTAGACATTTTATTTGGATGAATCTACTCCTGAAAAATTTTCCTAGGCTGCTGCAGCTACATAAAGCCTCAGGAAAACGAACAAAAATTAGAACAGAAACAAAAATCATATCCTCCGCACTCGTTACCAGCTTTTTTCTTCCTGCACAGAAAGTATTTAAGTTCCTTGTGGTGCAAAGTGAAATCAGCTTACAACTAACACCTCCTTCTAAACAGCTTTGAATGCACTTTGATATGTGGGCGAAGTGACAGAAGGCAATAAGTGCAAAATTAGCAAAACATTAGCATTGCATAAGACATAAGAGTTAGCTGATGCCAGTGAACAGGACAGAGAAAGTAAGAGGATACCGAAGAAATGCAGCAGAAAAACAAATACAGAATTTCTTACAGTGACACATTTAAAAGCCCTCAAATAGTTCTGCCATCTCTGTACAATGGAAAAATGTAGTAGAGACAGTACTTTATTGCATTTTTAAAAAACACTCTTGATTTGAACCTGGCTAAGATCAATTATGCTTTTTATTGCACAATATTAAAGAAGAAAATGTTTAAATCTTACACATACAAACTGATCTTTTGCTTAACCTAGCCAACCTTTAAAGCTTTTCTCTCTCACTAATCTGCTGTACTTCACATACCAGCCTACCCTTCCTCAGAGTCCCAAAAGGTCAGCTCACAGGCAGCCCGAGTGACCTGCGTTAATCATTTCTACCATGCCAAGAGACGCCCCGGGATGTTTGAAATTGGTGTGATATTCGGTAAATCTACCGATTCATTCCAACCTGCACTACTTCTACCTTCCTGAAACGTAATTCAAGGTTAACCTCACATTTACCCTAAGTGTTACATGGGAAAGAACATGAGGTGCAGCACAAAATTATCTTTCTGCTCTCCACCACGCTGACCCTGTTACTTAACAGAAGCAGCAGCGAGTGACTTGCTGAAGTGCGTCGTCAGTTACCTGTAAACGAGTTCATTGCCCGCTACAGATTGCCTCGTTAATCTGTACTGTTACACCATCCTTTGCTCTACCTTTTATGCACTTTACTTTCAGTAACAGGTAAAAATGAATGCCGTTTGAAACTGTCTTTGCAGAAGATCCCAATCCAAGATTAAAACAATGAAGACATGGCAATATGGCTGAAGGTAGATGTCGCCCTTTAAAAAGGAGGCTGTAGAAAGCTTTTTGTGATTATCTTGACAAAAGGACCCCATACACATAAGAGCACCTAAAAGGCACTTTAGCTCTTATGCTACAAAAGCCTGAGATGGTTGCAGCAGTGTTTCAGGAATTAATCATACTACAGAAGGGACTGTGCGTGTCTAGAAGGTAACACTTGCTCTTGTTCAGTTTCCCTCCCCAGAAAGATCCTTGGGTAGGCAATCTGGAGAAATAATAATTGAGACAAGCCTCAAGTTCTTAGCTGTGAAAAATACTTTCCCAGCAGCATCTGATCATACAATATATCACAAAGTATAAACCCACAAACTGAAAAAAAAAAAAGTCACGAAGCAGTAAAAACAGAATATGGAATGAAGAAATCATACCACAGGCAGAGTTAACAGAAATAAAGATCAGATACACACAGCATATGAACTCAAAGCCATCCAGGAGTAAAGAATGACAAAAGAAAAATACAAAAAGAAATCTCAACAAATACTACAGACAGACTACAGGAGGGCAACACACAAACTTGGGACTTCCAAAAGGGCAGATATTACAATCAAAGTGTAAACTCACAGACTCTGAGGAGATTTTCTTCAAAAGCTCAGGCCCTGGGGTTCCAACGAGTCTCAAAATGAGCTTCAACTGATCAATATCTAATGATGGACCATAAAGGAAAATGCTGGGACAAATCAAAATGAAAAGCGCAAAATATCAGCCTATTAATGTTGAAAGTTAACGCCTGCCAAGGCCTCAACTGAAAAGCTATTTTAAGCAAACTGTATTCATTCTTCTCGAACAAAATTGCATACCCACTTATAACACAGCTCCATCTGTATTAGCCAGATTGAACAACTCGACTAGAAACGCACCGCATGCATTGAGCTGCTCACTGCATCCCTACCCAGCGTGGAGCACAAGTCCAAGCTTTTTGCCCCGCTGGCAAAGGACAGCTTTACATGCTCACTTCACCCTGTTAGCCCCACACCAAAGTAGCAGCAGTCAGCAGGATTAGGCTGGATTAGTGACAGACAAAGCAGGAGACTGAAAAGTGTAAGCACTAGTATTAAGGAAGTCAAGGCCTTTTGTGAACACCTGACAAGATGATTCAGCCACGGGGAAAACTTGAGAGTTAAGAACGTGACCGGTCCCTGCTCACCACCTACAGCTCTGCTACGGGAGGGATTTTTGGCATCCCTGAACCCTTCCTTGCACCCACAGCAGCCGCTGGAGGAAGGGGCTGTGCAGCCAGCAGAGGGTGCTGGCTCCCTCCAGCTGCTGCAAGGGGACGCAGGGCAGGAGGTGAGAAGCAGCCGAAGCACAAGGTAGGCTCAGATCTAAAATCTCTCTGGAGGAAGCTCTTGGGTGACAGCACTGCAGATGCAAAGAGTGTTTTAATCCAGGAAAGAGCCTCCACGAGGCCACTTACCATCCTGAGCTGCCCTCTTAATTAGGCAGAAAAACTTGGTATTTGGGCTATGTGACAAAACACACACTCAATGAAAAAAAACCATTGAAGACAGTTGTATGTCTAAAACTCCAGATAGTAAGGAGGTATCTTTTTAAAATCATTAAAAGAAGAAATCTCCCTTCTTCTCCAAGTCATCCTCCATGCTGTCCTTCAAACCCCACTGGTGATTCCAGACTGTCCCTAATGTTTATATTTGAGACTCAAAAGTCTCTCAAACTAGTTACAAGTTTTCCTTTCAATAAAAGCAGTTTATATACTAGATATTTTTTTTTTCCCCTGGGATTAATGCCTTCCCGATGTTTTCAGATGCAGTTACGATTCTTTCTGAGAACATCAGATACTACTCACATACTACTTATGTAAAAGCATCTTTGCACCTACCAAGGGACTGGCTTGGGGGTTGCTTTTTCTTTTAAATGCAGCGTTCCTGTGTTACTGGCAAACTGGATACGAAGGAAATCACCAGCACTCTGCTAAAACCTTTATCTTCTAATTTAAATCATGGTTTCAAGTTTTCCATATAAAACGTAAAGCCCCTGGAAGCAGTACTTCGGCAGAACAGCTGAACTAATTTCTCACTTCTCAAGTTGCTTGGCCAACTCCTACCTACTCAAAACCTCAGTGTAAATCCAATGTATCTAACAGGATTTAGCTTAGCAGCTGAATTGCAAACTCCTAATTATCAATGCTGAAATGAAATCACTGTATCTACTGGAGTAGGAGAAGAAGCACGGGTGCTACACTAACCATAATTAGCTCATTTAAATTGGATTTTCCTCTGTGCCACTTAAAACAGCCCTTATACCTTTTACTGACTCTTGTGAAAGAAACAGTTGTGCAAGTTTAAGACTGCCAGCACCCCTCAGATGTTACATCTCACACCTCAGTTTAAATATTTAAATTCTTTTAAAGGTATTTAATATTGTGTACATCAGGTATGCCAACAGTATTGTTGCCCAGTCTGCTGTCAGCTCTTTTCCCCAGGGACCGCATGCTATAGGAAGATACGTGTGTAATGTGCTTTAGTGTCTTCTCAGATAAAGAAAAGGAAACACAGAACGTGTCACCCACACTGCTACAGGCATGCCAAAACCGAACCACTACATCTAGTTGTATGTCTGCAATCTGTAACCTGATGAATTACAGCGTTCATCTAACTGCAGAGCCTACCAGGTTCTAGGGACGTGAGCCATAAGCAACTACAGACAAGAAAAAACACTTAGTAAATACAAAGCAAAAGAAAAAAAAATGTGCATGGAGAAGGAAAACACAGCATGCAAACCCCAAATGCCATCACCAAGGTACCCGTGACAACTGACAAGTCTCAGTGATGCTGAAATTCAGAAAACGATCTTCCATCAGCACCCGTAGCAGGCATTGCAAGACTAAGAGCTTATCCAGGCAAAGCAAAGGTCAAAAGTTGATTTAACTGCCACCACAGGCAAAAACGGGATGCATCAGAAGAATGTGTGATTTCAGGCTAGCTGGTTATGATGAAGTTCCCATACTACTGAACAAAAATAATTGAAGAAGTATTTCTCAGAGTTTAAAGGGAATACAGTCAACTTAAAATACACAGAAACACACAAAGCTGTCTAAGCTAAAACAAAACATTCAAGGTTTTCTTATTTGTGCGTTATTATTTTAATACAAATTGAATTGTCAAACGTCAGCTTTCCTACGTTATGCGTATGAATCATTCATATTACAGGAGCTGTAAAAAAAAAATCAGGAGCATACACTTTTGACAGAAACTGATCTTTGAATATAACAGATAAAAAGAAAGCCCAATGTTAAAAGCCTGAAGGACTCTGATTTTTATTACCTCCCTTTTTGTCTCTAACTAGTCTTCCCCACAACCTTTTTCACCTCCTAGCAGAGATTTTACCGATATTAGAAATCCATCTTTCATGCAAGTATTTTCATTTGTAGATGACAACAGGAACAATTCAGTTAGTGTACATTCAGTAAAGCTAGAAATATTGTAATAATCCTGCAAAGCTAAGCCCATATAGATCACAGTTGTATCATAGTTGTTTTTTCTTTTTTGTGAGAGTACCCAAAACACTTGCTTTAAGGCAATGACAGCCATGTTCAGGATCTCCACTGATTAGTTCCTTCAAGCCTTCATACTAAATTCAGCATTAGTTTATCAGAGGCATAACCATCATACGGAGCATTGAAGACCTTCAGCTCCAAATACAACTTTGTTACTTACCGGACAAAAGCAGCTGTACAGTTTGCTTGTTCTGAAGCCCATTTACAAGTAATGGGAGCATCTCTAAGCCTTGTAAATTAATACCCAGTGGGCTGTAAATAACGTCACATCACTTCTGCTAAATCCTTGGTGAAAGGGAGCAGTATTTCAGTCAGAGAACTACCTGAACAAGAGGATGATTGTCCTGAGCATACTGAAAAGGCACTGCTCAGTCATTGTCTATTTGATTTAGGAAATGTGAAGCCATAGAGCTGAGAAAATTATTATCTTGACACCAAAAAGCAACAAGAATGTCAATTTTCCCAGTTGTTGGAGGGGAGGAGTTTCCAAATTTTCAACACCCAAAATACATGGTCACACTGCCTTCAACTGGAATACAAATTCCCTAAAAGTGCAGTAGATGTGGGCGTACCGCATCCTTGGCTACCAGAAGCACGGTAAATATACTTAGAATTCAGCATTCCAGTTTGCCAGCAAGTGTGCAGTGACACTGCAGGAGCAGCACAGACCTCAGCACATCTGTGGCACGAAGAAACTATCAAGAGACCAGAAGTACTCAGCAGGATCCAGATCTGGAAAATTTATATTAAAAATTTCAAAAAGAAAAAAGACAAAAAGAAAGAGAAAAAAAAAAAGCCTCCTGTTACCTTACTTCTATTTGTTTTCTTTAGATGTCAGCAAAACTGGAGTGGAAGCTGATAGCTTGGTGCCTTTCTAGATTCTTGGATAAGTGTAAGATGCACAAACAAGATTCATGACCACAAACACTGCTCCCCTTACCATTCTAACCTCATGACCAAGCAGCACACACATTACTTGAAGTGGGAAACCACCCATGCAAACTGTAAGAACTGTAAGTACTACAAAGTTTCACCTGGGATAGAAAAGGATTGAGCCTAATCTTTGGTAACTTAACCAATTCAGAACAGAAAAAGCATTTAAGTCAGAAGCGTTACTACCATTTACAAGAGAAGTTGAACATTTATTGTGAAGAGTCAAACATATTTAGGGAGATCAAAGTTACTTACTTTGTCACAGTAGAATAATTGACTAATTCCTACCTTAAAAGCAAACATTATTTTGCTTTGTGGATATTATTAGTTGTAACTCACAGCTAAAAACACAGCTGTAGAACAAAATAGATCTTCCAAGCCTGAGAACTTTCTTCAATTCATAAAGAACACACTGTGAAACATTTCTTACGTGTTTCAAATCCTATTAGGAAATATCTTATTTGTACGTATCAAGATTTTTAAAACTTGACAATGTCACCGTTACTAGGATGCAATAAAGTCAATAGCTTAAAGAACTTTGCTCATATTTTAACAAATTAATGCTTTTTTTTTTCCCTTGAAAAAACAAAACTCTGCTTATACCAAAATATAAATGCTAAATCAGCTGATAAAGTAACTTTTTTTCTGGCTTCTTAACCACTTTCCTGTTAGTCTGCTTCTATTCCTGACAACAGGAGAACATGCCAAGGGTAACTAAACAGTAGAGTACAGCAAGTTCAACAAGTTTGGAGAGAGATTACAGGACGACAGGCATAAATAGAGAAAAATGATGAAGCTAGAGCATATCAAAAGGAGAGATGAAAGCGTCAGAACTGTGTTGAGAGTTGCTCCCCCTGCCAGAGAGTTTTGGAACCTGGATGCCTTCCAGAAGTAACAGTACACAGAAGGCCAGCACTTCATATATTTCAATTAACGGACATAAATACTAATAAATTAACAAAAGTTAATAAAATTAACAAATTGAAAGAATTAAGTTTAATAAAAGGTGGGCAACATCATTTTCTCTTGCAAAGAAACCCCACTTTTTAGGCAATGAAACATCTTGAGGTGAGTTACCCCTGTAAGTCTGTTCAGCCACACAACCAAGTTCTAAGTACAACGCTTTGCATCAAGTCTCCTGGGGAGAAATACCACCAGCTCTTACAAACTGCTTGCTTAAATTTGCCAGTGTCCTACCAAGCCCACTTTGATACCACAGAAATAATTTGGAAGAGATTTTATTCAAGTTTGAGCTTCCACATCAATACAAGCATACAGCGAAAGAAGGCTCGCAATCTGTTTACGCTCAAGCATGGAAGTAGAACCTAAACATTGCAGAGCAGTTTGGAATGAGATCCTTGGCACTAACGAATCTGCAAACCCACTGCTTTCACAGCATACCACCAGGATACAGAAGAGAGGCCAGAAGGGATGCTTAACATTTGCTAGAAACGTGAAGCATGAGAGGATTCACAGCAGACAGACTACTCCAAGCAGTTATTTTCTACAACCTCAAAGAAAAATAAAGTTTAAATAAACTAAAAAAGAAACTCCCAGAGGTGATCAACACAATTCTAGTCATGCTAATAGACAATACAAAATAATAGATTTGCCTCTTGCACTTTGCACACTGTGATGATTTCAGAACTCACTTCATCATATTGTGAGTGAAAGAAACCATTGATAATAATTCAAAAAACAAACCAACAAAAAAGCACAGAACTTGTTTCCTCATGAAGTATGTGACAGTGGAGATCTCTAACTTCCATTTACAGAAAATACATTACTTGTAAAGGATACGGTCTGTACCAGGGAACAACGTTCTTCCAGTCAACAGTTCAGCCATAATGCATCCCACTGACCAAATATCAACTGAACAAAATAAAATAAAAAAAACAAGAACATAAGGCAGAAAAATAAAGTCTCAATAGAATCACCCTATCCAACAATTGCAAACAACTTTGTGCTTCAGTAGCCTCATGGTGTTGAAATAACCTGCAAGGCAGCTGACACTGTTCAATAACCACTTGGCTAAGACTTGTCCGAATAACGTAATACTACATCAGGCAAGTTTTCCTTCCAAGAAGTAACCTGCACTGGACACCTAGAGCTAAGGAGCTATCTACAAAGTCAAGGAGGAAGAAACCCGTTCAAGACTCTAAGGAATAAATTTGTATATGATCTTTCACAAATTCTACCCCAACAACCACCAGCTATATTACAGATACAGGACAAGCCCACATACATGCAAGAGGAAAAGAGAAAAGATGAAAAGTAGTAAGGTATGAAACCAGAGTAACACATTATTTTTATTGCTACCTATGCACCCATGTACTAGAACTTCCTCAGTATTTTTTTCTCCTTTCTTTGCCTGATCTGAAAGAATTCTAGGGAAGCAAGGTGCGTTGCTGGGAAGCTACTCAGACTGGCAGGAGAGTGTAACAAGGATGAAGTGGCTAAAAAGAGAGGAAAGGAAGGGACATTTATATATATTTTTAGCATTTCTTCACCCCATAATCACAGACATTTTTAAAGTGCATTTCCAGCAGCTTCCTAGAAAGGCATCTTTTCCCTGTTCAGATACACTCCATTCACTCACTTTAAAAGCCAGTGTGCTAGGAAAAGTAAGGGATAAGCGTTGACAATATTTTCCCAATTGCAATTTCAAAAGGTTCAAGTTTAAATAAGTCTTGTGAATGTTATCACAATGATTCATAACGCTGATCCAAGACTGCAGTTCAAATACTATTTCTGTGCCTTCTTTTAAATCACCCTTACTGGAGTGTAATTACCGTAACTGTCAATTTACACAACCAAATGAAAAGGAACAGGTACATAGGATGACTTCCTTTTTTTCCAGGAATTCAGGAACAGAGAAACCCTTTTTTAGTGAAACACGCTACCTGTCTGGTTGTAATGCATCCAGTTCAGCATGATCTCAGGAGCCCTGTACCACCGGGTAGCCACGTACCCGGTCATCTCATCATCTGTGTGTCGAGCCAAGCCAAAATCCAAGATCTACAGAACAGAAAAGACATCCGCCAATTACTGTCGTGCTACAACGTCTAGTTGTTTGCTGTAACTGCTTTGCAATTCTTGGATTGGGTGGAGGACAAGTGGTGCAACTGCGAAAGTGAATTACGAAACTAAATTTCATGACCTGTTAAAAGACACCAGCCTAGAATAACAGCACTCAGTCAGAATTACGTCTAGGTATCTTGTCTCTAAAACAACCAGGTCCAAAGTAAAGCTATTAACTCTTCACTTTCAAAGTGATTCATTAAAAACATGTGAACACACAGAGAAGAAACATGAATTCTGTATAAGCACCCTTAAAACCATTTATGTCTGGGAAGGACATGATTAGTTTGGTTTACAAAAGTATTTTGTAAGATAGAAAAATTAATTCCCCCTTTAAATCCAAGGGCCATCCACAATGCATTCACTCAGAATACAGTCAGACTATTCACATGGGGTTTAGTTACCTTTAGCTCACAGTCTTCATTTACAGCTAGATTACTAGGTTTTAAATCCTAAAAAATTAAACAACATCAGCATTAATGGCAGTACATACATTGCTGCACAAGTCTGAAGTAGATAAAAATGTAAATGCAAGCAGAAAATAAGACTTCAACTAGTTTTCAACTCTCTGTACTCAGGAAAATAATTTTATCCCAGAATCAGCTCTCTTCTAGTATATGCAGAAGTGTCAAATACAAGCAAAAATACATAAAAGGCTGACTGCACCACGAGTGCTGTAGATGGGTATTTAACAAATAGAGAACCTATTTCAGAAAGATACAGGAACAGAAACTGAGGATTTTGAGAACCACTCCCATTGCTAAACTTTTGACTGTTTAATGAAACTAATTCTCAGAAAATTTCTTCTTGATTCTGTAGGGTTAGATTCTGTGTTACATTTTTCAAACACATTAGTTCATTGCAGGAAGTAATCTCGGGGTTAATACTCACTCTGTGTATTATGTCAGCTGAATGGATGTACTGCAAAGCAAAATGACAAATTTTATTAACAGTCCAAGTAGCTTTCTTCACATTTCCTCACCAGACAACACTGCCCTACCCCATCCAACGCAATAAAAATGTTACAGCTCATCTGCAGGAGGAACCAAGTGTAGCATCTGTAGGTTTCAAGTACAAAGGTATCATACTCGGTCTCTCCTTAGGAGCACTGCTACCATGAGTGAAGTGAGAAAAAAAATGAAACTGAAGAAATGGAAGATTCATAGTCAGGGCAGATTAAAGGACAGAACAGAACAGTACATAACTTCCCAGACTCTGTCCACAGGAACGTACACAAATATCTTCTGAAATCATACACAGCTTTACCGTTACAAAGTTCCAGAGAGGTACGGAAGGAAAGAATAATAATAAAAGGTTATCCTACAATCCATTAGGAAAGTTACAGAAGCCCCTCTATGCACTCATATGAACCTCTGAGGATATGACATTCATCAAGAACTTGCACTTCCCACTGATGAGCGATCAACATTCGGGCAGCACAGCTGCAGGTACCTTCAGCCCCCGAAGAATTTGGTATATGAGGAACTGCACATGGTCATCTGTGAGTTTCTGGCATTTCACAATGTTGTTCAGATCTGCTCCCATAAGGTGTGTCACCAAGTACCTGTGAACAAAAGGAAACAGGCTATGAAGCAATCTCTTCAGCATGATTAGGATAAAAATTCCTTATGAAGCACCACTAGCAGGGCTGGCTGTCCCAGGCATGTTGCTGAATGAAATACAGTCATGACACACTACATGATGTAGCAGATTAGTACATCAATTCCTACAGCGCTGGTCAATAAAACAAGTGAACAAATTGGAAGAGTGGAATGGCATAGGATGTCCAAATGTCTTTTGCGTTGTATTTCACAACTGCTTGAGAATAATGGCAGACAAATTAAGGTGACAACAATTCCTGTAATAATCTGGGAGAGGTACAGGAGATAAAAAAGATGTTTTGTTGCAATCTTCAGAGAAGTTACCTACACATCATTGAATTCTTCTAGTGACTTGGCAGGGGTGAACACATCCAACAAACCAATAACCTAGAAAGAAAAAGGTAAAGTGAAAGAGCTGTGAAAAACATTCATAGTATACAGTTAATAAAGTCCTTTGTGGAATAGAAACTACTCATTCCACTAGATGTTTTATTTCCAACTACATGAATCATCCAGATGTAGACAAATTAGTATTCATACAAGATCAGACACAAGCGTACATTCTTGCGTACAAAAACATTGAGGTCAAAATACACAGGTGTCTTTTCACACCAGCCATCCACTTAAAACATCAAGTGGGAGCCACAACAAATCAAGACAATTCAAGGCAGGTGTAAACACTGGCTTAGAATACCTGATTTTAAAAACCAACTAAAGTTTGGTCAGGGAATGAATGAATTAAAAAAAACACCAGACAGAAATCTGTTTGCTTCCTGCTAAATCCTTAGTTATACCAGTGACTCCTTATTAAATCAGACCTAGGAGACTGTATTTTTCCCACGTGTACTGAGTAAGGATCTGCAGCACAAGCAGTGAATAATAATGACTACACCAGAAAGCAAGTCAGGAAAACAGTGCAACGCAAAGAGGACCCGAGTTTCACACGGAGCAGACAGCTTCACACTGTCTCTTGTATTTGCTGCCCTATGAGCCTCTATTCCACCTTTCCTTTTCACACCTAAACTGTTCTAACAGTGAAGGGTAAAAGGGCATGTGTGAGCTACTCCGTGGAAAAGAACAGCTATTCCTTATTAACCTGGAAGTATCTTCTAGTCATTTACATTTCATTTAGGAAACAACCCAAATCTGGTCAAAAGTGTTCTAGTTTTCACTATGATGCACTTTTAAACATTATTTTCCTTCTTTTAAGAGTATATTTTTGTTGGTGAAAATATGAGATAAAGACACAGGTTCCTTCTTCATATTTGAAGTCTGAATCTCACCTCTCTTGTATACATAAGCATCATGAACATTTCAGCAACGTCAGCAATTCTTCAAGCGTGCATATGAAGCTGAGAGTTGGACTGCTGTGGTTTCCCTTCGGCACTTTTTTTTTTTTTTTTTTTCTAAATCTCATCATTTACACTTGCCAAGGATGTCAGGGCCAACTGAGTTACATTTCAGCCAGTAACTAAAGCCAAATGTTTCAGGGAAGCTAGACTGTTTTTGGAAAAGAGAACAAGCAGGTAGGAAATAAAAGCCTCTGTCTCATCTACGTTATATATCCCAGATTACATGTTCATCGGGGAACCTGAATGAACACTTTTCTGCCTCTCCTCATATACATCAAAACTCTGCTTCTGGACAGACATCGTCTTCAAACTATAAACACGTCTCTTCATAGTACTTCTCATGTTTCCTTTCTCCAGTGAACTCTTCTGCATCGATATTTACAGAAAAATGCAATGTTACCAACCCATTTTAGCATGAGAAGACGAAAACCGACCTTGCCACCTAGACTTCAACTTTTTCATTTATCGTTTCTATCTTGTTACACTCTAAAGCTCACTGTCACGCTATCCGTATCTTTCATCAACAAGTTCCACAAACACAAATTCAGTCCTTTTGCAGCACATCACTGAGTCAGTTTTAAGGAAGCGTGGTCACCAACAGCTGGAGAGCCCCACTCCCAAATTTTGCATACCCCTTGCAGCGTTTTAGGTTGTCACAAAGCTTAAAACTTCTTCACATGACACAAATCCCAGTTTGCTCACATCTGCTCAGGCTTGTGCTAACGCAAGCTAACGAGGCCTCGTGGAGCCTGCAAGTATTACGCAGCCATTCTGGACTGCTCCACAGGTCCGTTTATTTGCTCAAGATCAACATGACCAGACTCGATACAGGACACAAAACTACCCTGTGCTCAAGCTCCTTAAAATGCTGTACTTACCAGATATTCTGTGGTGTTCTGCGCCGTGTAAAACCCCGTCTTTTACCTCCAACCTGAGGCCTGAACAGTCGCTGCACTAGCACTAACAAGCCTGTCGGAACTGGCTCTAAACATCCCTGCATCTGCAAGATTTTAAACCACAACCTAGATAAACGTCCCACAGACAGATGATGGTATGATGAACTGATAACAAATATTTCTATATATAAAAAATTTTAAACAACATCCTTTTATCCCTTACTCTCAAATATATATATATGCCCATTGCAATGCTAATGTCAAAAATATTAATGAACAGCAGACGTAGAACTCTTGTAGCACCAAACTGATTTCCACTGTTTAATCGTATTGGCTTGGAAAAATGGATCGATACTCTGATATTTATTTAAACATTCATTCAAAGCTTTCCTCTGCAACAGTTGGGAGAATATCTCAGGTATGTGAGAAGGTCCAGAACGACCTCCAGGGGATGGATATGAAGCAGGATCAAATGCTATCTCTACCGTTCAGACAACAGCATCACGTAGAGGCACTGAGAAAATACTGCTGAGAATAGCACAAACATATCAAAAGTTCCCATTCGTTCAGGCTACAAACGCCAGGAAGATTTAAGGGATACCACCTGCTGGCTGCGGTGCTAAGAAGCCACAACACACAGCTACCGTTGCCACAAAAGACAGAGCTCTGATCAGACCGTCCGGGGAGAACGTTCCAGTGAAACCAGGCTTGTTTGTTTGTTGCCTTAGATAAAAGTAGGCGGCTCCCTCAGCCCACTTGTTAAACATTATTTCCCTCCTGCTAAGCTGGAGTTTGCTTGGACGAAAACCAAGAGCCTTCCTTCCTCTAGGCACTCTGACAGCTCTACAGAGGGCAAGTCATGAGACTTTTCGCTCTGCTGCAGGCAATATTTGCTCCTAACAGCACACAGAACTAATATGCCAGTGTCTGACATGCCACAGACACACAGAATCGTTCAACCATTTTCTACAGCAAACTAAAGTTATACTGAGAAACGATTAGACAGCTTGCAACATAGTTCAACACAACATCTGTCACAGTCTATTTTGTTTGTTTCCCTCTGTTGATAATGGATGGCTTGTAAGAAAAGACACCTTGATTTCCCACCCCCACCACCCCCTTTATCTTTATTTTATTTACAGGAATCTAGTGAACATCTATCTACTCCATCCCCTTCTGACATGATAACATGATGGAAGTCAAAACAAGTAAAACCCTCCAGAACACACCAAATCTTGCTATATATATATATATATATATTTTTTTTTTTTTTTAAATAAATACACCTTACTGTGCACCAGGAGAATGGACTAACATCACCTGTGTCCTAAATCCTTAGCAATAACCTGCTAAGCAGAAACTTCCAAATTACTCTAGGAAACCTTACACTTTTTAATTTAGAATTGATATTTAAAAAAAACAACAAACAAAAACAAAAAACACAAAACCAACAACATCGCATGCTTTTCTTCAGCCATAATGCCTTGGAAGACTGCAAGCTTCGTATTTAGTTTTAGAAAAATCTGTGCAAGGATATCCTTAAATCCAGCCCTGCTGGATGCTCACCGGACAGCCCAACTTTTCTGAGCATCTCCCTTAACTTACGTTTTCATGCTTCATGTGCTTAAGTAGCCGCAGCTCTCGGTAGGTCCGCTTGGCATGGATGATAGACTGAAATGGTCGGGACAGCTTCTTTACAGCCACACGCAACCCGGTCT
Source organism: Anas platyrhynchos (assembly GCF_047663525.1). Taxonomy (NCBI): domain Eukaryota; kingdom Metazoa; phylum Chordata; class Aves; order Anseriformes; family Anatidae; genus Anas; species Anas platyrhynchos. Next base: position 4,617,610 of record NC_092613.1, on the reverse strand, counting down.
TTGTGTCAAAGGCAGAGCTACAAAAAAGAGCAATTCAATTGTCAAAATTACTAATTCATAAGCACCCCCAAACCCTGGTAGCAACTCCAGACAGCAACTACGTGGAGACTGAGTCTTAGTCAAATTGATTTCTCCATTTTTTTCAATGGAAATTATTCCTAAGCATTCTGGTCCACAACCTGCACCCCCACTCCAAACACCCCCACATTTACATAACTGCTGGTTTCTACAGAAAACGTTTATCAGATGCATCTTGTTCACATAAGTAAAGGGAAATGAGCATATTTTAAAAGTAACTTTGCAGAAAAAAGGGATATTTTTATAATTTTTCTGTCTAAAAGACACTTGTGCTTTTAAACATAAATTAAAGCATGAAACTCTGGAGGGAAGAAGCCTACTTGTAAATATTATCCGTATTCTTAAACATACTTTCATAAACCACACTTCATCACAAAATAATTTGCTATGCTGCAGATACCATCTCTGATGGCTTAAGCCCATACAAAAACCCAAAGCCTGCTCCTAATAAAAACCAACTATGATGGTTATTAATCTCAGTCGAAGCTGAAATCAAACCTGTTCGGTTAGCAGATCTAATCCCAAATTCCTATTATAAAAAAATGTACGTGAATAAATGATATTTGGCTGTACATTACCAAAATTTGTCCCTTTAGCAGAATAAAATGATTAAAATAATGTTTCTTCATTTAAGCACATAAAGAAGTATGTTAAACTTTGACACGCTGCACAAATCGTCCAGGGCTTAGGGTTTTTTTTTAAGGAACCGAGGAAAAGCAAGCATTTAGCTGTGAACTAAATGACTCCTCTTTCTTCTCTTCTTTGAAGTTCTTATCGAAAGCCAGCTCTGGTTTGTCAAAAAAGGAAAGGGGAGGAGAAACAGAAGATGTGAAATCAAGGTTATATGTGATACAAGATAACCAACAAAGGGCAAGTTTGGAAGGGAGGAAGTCAGAGAAGAGCAGCATGGGTTGATTTTCCTGCTGCACACTGATTCAGGCCAGACTCCTGATTCCATTTAAAAGCCAGTATGTACTCATTCCTGGTAAGCAGCAAGTGAAAAGGAAAGCTTCACATTTATAACATAAAGTGTGAAGGAGCTCAACTAATAGAGACCAAAGCCCATCACAAATACGGTCCTAGAACAACCCCACAGTGCACAAAGCCCATCTGAAAAAAATGCAGTTGTCATTTATACTTAAAGCAATTAATTGCTTGCAAATTCACTCACAAAGATATAACATCTCAAGGAACTTGCTATGTGATGTTTACAAGATCTAGACAGAAGCTTGTATTTTGTTTCCTGCAGGCTGCAATCCTTCCCCAGGGAGCTGCAGAGCACGGGGAAGCTCGCTGCGCACGGCGGGCATCTCCTCCCGTACGAGCGACACCTCTACACACAGTGCAAAGAAACCTCTGGAAAAGATACAAAAACAGGGCCTGGAGGGAGACCACAGCAGCGCCAAATTGCCCCAGCTGAATTTCTGAAGCCACACCGTGCTGCCTAAAAGGATGCCCCAAATCACCGTTCCTGCATCCTTTACACCTCGCTCAGCCTGGACAGGTGGAAGGAGCCCCGTTCATTTTGTAACCCTGCTTTCAGATGACCTACATCAAGTTTTCATCTACCAGTGGAAAATTGATATTTAAGCCGCAACACTTCAGGAACACAGAACGCCTTTTTTAAGCTTCACATTTACCACTTTGCAAAGTGCAAGCAAACCTAATTCAGGCTCTAATTATATGACGAGATTTTAACGATGCTCAAGGTGTTTTCTAGGACTTGGTGCAGAAACAAGATTAGTCATCTGAATTCAATACAGGCTGTTGTGGATTAGTCACGAAGCTCCACCAGCTTTCAAACATCTCAGGTGCAGAAGGCAGTGTGCACCATCTTCTCTTTCATCTCCAAGAGCAGGGGATGCCCCGCGCACCGACAACCCTCACAGCCACCACCCAAGGGCAGATTTCACTCCTGGTTCCCACACCACTCTCTAAGAAGACTTCAGAGCCACCAGAAACAACACAAGCTACTCGGGAGCCCAGAGAAAAGTCAATTTCACCTGATTTTTCATGACATTTTGGGGATCCTGTTAAATCATCAGCTTGCTGTTGTAGATTTATGACCTGCAGGGAAACCTGCACTCTGCAGAACGAGGAGTTATTTAACCAGCAGTGACACCGTGAGCAAGTCCAGGAGACAAAACCCCACGTTACTTTGTGTTTGCAATCTAGAGTTACTCTCAAAGTCAGAGGAGTTCTAAACTTGGGCATATTGGAAGCCTAAAACCTGTTTCCCTATAGATAAAAGCATGTTGAGTAATTCTTTGCCAATACAGCTATCTGCCTGATGCCATTTACAAGTCCAGAACACGGAGCTACCAACAGCTGCCACGCTGGAAAACATTTTAAAACATACTAAGCTGGCTTTCATCGCAGCCTTAAAACAGCTGCATCACACTGATCGTATTGCACCTAAAAAAACCCAACTGGGAAAAACCTGTGAGATCCATAGTTTTAAAATCCCTTATAAAACAAGCTCAACGCCAATTCCGAATTTATCACAGCTTCCACAGTTTATGACTCGTTACATAGCACTGCACATGCACAGCATCTCCCTCAGCTCCACCTCCAGTTCTGAGCTACCCTGAACTGAAACCAGGACACAGGAGCTGGAATAAAGCAATCACTTCACGGAACCTACCCACTGATTCATTTTACATCTTCTCAGAAGTAACATCTGTAGCAGTCTGAGAACCTAAAGCACACACAAAATTACTTCAAAGTCCAAGACATCCAAACATTAGGTAATCACAACGCCAATTTTTGTGCAAAACTCTTTTGCTAAATGGCACGCTGCTCATGGCCGGTGCAAAGACCCAAGCTAAGTGAAGCATTTCATTGGTACCCTTGGAGTTAGCTCACTTGTCCCCAGCTAGACAGAAAAACACAGTTTGCAGCACCCAAGAGCTTATCAGCAAAACCAGTTGCTTTTCAGATCCACCTATAAATGCATGGCAATCATTTACCCTCCCAACATACCGTGAGAAGCTGTAAATCCTCCTCTGCTGCGCTGGGTTCTGCTGTATAAAAGCATAAAAGCTGCAACAAAAACCTCCCTCTGGCAAAGACGCGCTCACTCCCGTTTCATTTCTTAATCCACAAAGTTTCCAGCAGGCTCAGCCCTCACTTTCAGAGCTCTGCTCCCTGCTCCTGTGCGTGCCCATCTCCCACACGATCCCTCCTCACGTGTGTCCTGCTACCGCCACCTGCGTGGCTGCTCCATCCCACTCCCTGCAAACCACTGCTCACGTCTCCACCACGCCTCGCAGGCACTTCCCCAGGGCGCACACGTACTTCGGAGGCACCTGCACACCTCGATAAGGGATTACTAAGCCTAAAGACACACATTGGTTAAAAAAAAAAAGTACACAGAACTGCTACAAAGGGGACGGTTAAGGTTTATTTGTTTCCTCTGGAGTCTGATGTTTTAAAATGTCTTAAACCCACAGTATTTTTCCATTAGTTTAAAGGTATGGGAATTATATCAGGGTCTTCCTGATACCCAGGATATTCGGAGTCAGTGCTGGTAAAACTGCAGAGAGAGGGGGAGAACAGCTACACAGCCTGGCAGCTTACGAACAAGAAAGGCTGGAAGACTTTTATGCAAGCTCCTGAGGAGGAGTGAGTCTCAGCTGTGCAATTCCTTTCCAAAGGAAATAAGGTAACACAGAGAGCCTGCAAAGCAATTAAACCAGAAGCCTTATTGTGCATACGTACCAACGTGACACACAAATAACTGTCAAAAAAAACACAACACATAAGGAATAAAATAAACTTCAGGGATCACACCAAATCTGCTTTCATGTTTCAGAAGCTGATGGCAAAGAGCACCAGAACACCTGCTTGCTTAGCTCAGAACCAGCTGAACTGCAGCCTCTTGCAGAGCCTTCCCCCGGCACAGACGAGAGCCTCCAGCACCACTGAGTCACCCATCGATCCTGTCCCCATCCTGCAGCCTCCTGCACCACCTAGCCACCTACACCCCTTCTTTTCCTTACACCAGGTGTACTGACCCGTATTTCAGGAGCCCACGGGCTTTAGCGCAGACCTCGTTACGGGTTTTGACCAAACCCTTTCCATGCAAGAGGCTGCGCTGCACGAAAACACAGAACGGTGGCAGGAACAAATGAAATATCATTTCACACAACAGATGTCATTGCAATTGTTACGTGACTTCGGAACGAACAATCCGAGCACACACGGCACGCTTCTCAACGGGTTGGCACTGCTGAATCCCTACTTGCAGCTCCTTACATTTTCAGTTTTTCTAAACTGAAAAAATACTTGAGTGGGATGTTTGAGCGTCCTTCTCCCAGTACTGCACACAGGATTCCAGAAAACACTAGAATATTTGCTCTAACTTTACACGTGTGCTTTGGCTGCCTTAAATTGCCAGCACAAAATGCCTTTCTACGTCCACTGACTTCACAAGTAAAGTCATCTCAGAATACCCCAATATAAAAATAAATAAGAAAAATCGAGTATTCAGAGTTGTACTTACATCAGACATTTGAAGTAGCCTACAGCAGATACTCCATAATCTAAATGATTCATTTGCTGGCTTTATTCCTTTATTTATTTATTTTTTATTCCACTCTGCAGAATTACCTCATTTTGAAATCCCTCATCTTGCCAACTAAGTAAACAACAAAGCATCTCATTCTAATATAATAATGCTGTAGGCAGATAGATACAGGAGTATATTTAACCAGTCAAAGGGTGGTTAAAAACCCACAATTTCCTGTCCCAATACAGAGGTACTCCAAAGTCCAAGTCTGAAATAAAACTGGTAACTTATTCCTGGCGCAGGAGGGGGAGGGAGAAAAATCTGTAAAGGAACAGAGAGTGGAGCAAGTCATTGTAGGAACATCCTAAATACTATGCATCACCGGTTGCAGCTTAACAACATTACAGATCAAAGAGAATTATATATGCATGGCTTTTTTTTTTTTTTTAATCCGGACATACTTTCTATATTACTGGTCTTCCTGAATAGTGTCTTTTCTGAAGCACGTTTTCAGGAGAATGCAAAGAAAACCATTAACAGGGACTGCACTGAGGCTCATGTGCCACACGTCTGCGACTGCTTCCAATACCAAATTGTTTCATCGGGGCTGAACACAATTGCACAATCTTTGAAAGTTTTGACACAGCAAAACAGGAAATTCATGATGCAAACTCTTCGGTTATTGGTTGTGAAAACAAACATTGGAAGTGTTACGCACACAATGGAGATTGTGAGGAGGGGGAAAGCTGAAGGGGAACGGGCTGCCCGTGGAGGGCCAGCCTCAGTACAATGGCCAAGGCACTGAGCAAATCCATTTCCGACTGCACTCGGGGAGTTATGTAACTGTGGCACTTAAAGGGGTATTTATCGCCTCGGCCTTTCTTTCACCAGATCTAAACCCTTCAAACATAAAAAAAACTCAGAAATGACAGTGCTTAGCCTTTGCCTTTTGTGGCATATAGGCACTTAATATACTCAGGGCACAGCAGCTCTAAGAATTGCATGTGATTTAAGCAGAGCTTCCTGACAATTTTTAACAGCTAGCTAAAGAGCAGCAGAGCACTTCACTTCTTCAAAAATTGCAGCACATGCAAAGCAACTCTTTTTTTTATTACCAGAGGCCAGTATGCATCAATCCTTAAAACATAAATGATATGAATTTGCACATTATGTTAATGAAAAATAGGCACGCCTGCTCCAATACAGCAGCACAGCAGACGTATAGCCATTATGCACTCCTATTAGGAAACTCTGATCGCACTCTGACGGCGCCAAAGGACAGAGAATGAAAAGCAGCACGCTCACGGTGTCAAAATCCCTTAGTAAAAGGACACAGCAATCTGCTAACACACACACCTCTCCTGGGCTGCTAAAGCCTAACCGCCACCCTGATTCAGACACGACCTTGTCTTTCAGCTGAAACGAAGTACGCGGCCAAGTTGATTCACATTTAATGATCCAACATGTTTCAGCAGAGGAACTACAACCGAGGCATGTGTTCATATTAGGTAAGCATTAAAGGCTACGCCGGGAGCTGCAAGCCCTGCTGAGTGCTGCAGCCCTGACACCCGGACGCCGCTCTTCCAGGCTGCACACTGCAGCAACTCAGTCACTGAGCACGAAAACAACCTCTCCTGCCTTGACCTAATATTGCAAACCAAACAACGCTGTTAGGAAGCCGGGGCTGGGCACAGGGCCCCCGCAGCCTCCCCTCCACCAGCAGCTTCCAGCTCACGGTGCAGGGGCCTGGAGCGTGAATGCATCCTGCAAGAAAGCGGGGCCTGAAGGGAACCAGGACGAGAGCTGGCGGGCTCTGCAAAGCGACAGGGGCCCTGCCAGGCTCTGCAAAGCCTCTGCCAGGCTCCATCCCCTCCTCCCCCTGCCAGGAGCTGGGGGAAGGCAGGGGGGGAAACGTGCCCGTGGGAGCTCGCTGAGGAGAGGGGGGGGGGGGGGGGGGGGGCTGGGCTGTGATTATCTTTCCCCTGCAGAAAAAAAAAAAAATCTGTTTTAGTGCCACCTGCCATGTGGTGCAATCCCCGGCGCATTCCAAAGGCGAGACGTTGGCTTCTCGGCGGTTCCGCTGTTAAACCGAGGGGGGGGGGGAGAAAAAACAAAAAAACGGCGGAGGAGGAAAGCCGGGAGTGGGAGAGGAGCACCCCCGGGGGGGGGGGGGGTGTCGGCCCCCTTGTCCCCCACCTCAGCACTCACCAGACGGAGCCGTAGGCCCCGGAGCCGACCGGGGAGAGGTTCTGGTAGCGCTCGGGCACCTCCCACACCGTCTTGTTCAGCTCCTGCCGGTAAAACTTGGGCCGCTCCTGAGACATCGCGGCCGCGGAGCCCGCCCCGCCCGGCCCGGCGGGAGGGGGAGGCTCTGCCCGGGGCACCACCACCACGTCCAGCAGCAGCAGCAGCAGCAGTAGGAGCAGTAGCAGCAGCAGCAGCTCCCTCCTTCCTTCCTCCCTTCCTCCTCTTCCTCCTCTCCTCTCCTCCCGCAGGCGGCAGCAGCGCCGTCCCCTCACGCCGCCGACCGTTGGCCGCCGCCCCGCCCGCTCCCCCCGCTTCCCTCAGCGGCTTCTTCTCCTCCCCTCGCCTTCCCCTCGCCTTCCCCTTCTCCTTCTCCTCCTCCCCTCTCCTCCCACCTCGCAGCCCTGTCACCGCCTCCCCTCGTTCTCCTTCTCCCCTCCTCCGCCGAGCCCTGCGGGGTGCGAGAACCCCGGGGAGCCGCCAGGGGACGGGAGCCGGCCCCCGAGCGGCGCAGCCCGGGCTGGGCACAGCCCCGACCCCCGCCGCCGCCTCCCGGCCCCCGCTGTCCCGACCCCGACCCCAGCCCCGGCTCCGGGCGGAGATGCCCCAATATGGAGCCGACTCGGAGCTATCGCGAGAGCGGCCCCGGTCGCGACGGCGGCCCCAGAAGGGCTGTGAGGGGAGGAAGCCGCCGCGACATGGCGGAGGCGGGGGGGGGGGGAGCGAGGCGGGGGGGGGGGAGCGAGGCGGTGCCTCGTGTGGTGCGCTCGCCTGTGTGGGGTCACGGAGCCCGAGGGGGCGCTTGGAGGGAAAATAAAGGAAAATGTGTGAAAAAAATGAGTGAAAGCAGCAGTTGTGCGGGCCTGAGTTGGCCTGCGAGGTGTACCTCGTGTGCTTCTGGAGCTGTGTGTGTTGGTTCTAATTAATTAATTAGCGTTGGTGAACTTCCTGAGGACACTTTGTTCCCTCAGGAGGGCTTCACGCCAGCAGGGATGAAGAGAGCTAAGCTGATCCACCCAGATTTCCCCATATATTTCCCTATCTTTCTGTGTCTGCTTGGAGAACACGCTATTTCCCAGCGCTGTAAGAGGCCTGGCAGTACCAAAGATACGTATGTGCTTCAAGTATGTACTTAAACCAAGTGAAACCCTCGAGTGCTGCAGGTTAAGCAGGGTTTGAAGTGGAGCCCAAAGTGTCTTCGCTAGGTAGTAAGTACAGGACGTCCCAGCAAATAAATAGTGTGGGGTTTAGGGATTAGGGCCGCTTGCTGCGCAGTTGCAGGCTTGAGTCTTATTAGCAGGACAAGACGGGCACATTGGGAATGGAATATGGAAGGCCACTTTTAAAATACTGGCTTCTGTGTCAAAAATAGGATTGTCCACACAGCCCACCAGAGTGGGACACTGTCCTCTGCTGCTGGGAGTCCTCACAGAGGTCTAAATAATAGGAATGAGCTACACTTAACATTTACCCTTGCTTGCATCTAAAAAGTAACTACTTCCTAACATGCTGAGGGGTTTAACACCTTTAATTTGTGATCTCTAGCTTCTTGTTAGTTTTGTTTGTTGCGTTACCTGACCTTGAAAAGGTGATGGTGCTCAAAGATGTCATAAACAGCTAAGGCTTCGAGAGCTTGTACTGGTTTGGAAGATCTAAACTCATCTGTGGAAGATCTTGATTTATCTCCGCTTTAAAAAGAGGAAGAAATTGTGCCCTGGAGATGGTTTGAGACTTGCCTACAGCCAGCTGTTTCTGTGGTTTAGGATGATGGGTGTGCGGACGTGTTGGTGGATATGTCTTACAAGACAGTAAATACTGTGTCAGGGTGCCTGGAGCTGTATCAGAAGTCACATATCTCAATGATGCAAAGTACTAAACCTGTACAAACTGATCCTGGCAGTTCAGGAAATGAAATATGAGGCGAAAGCTTAAATCCCAATGATATTTTTTTATTATTTTTTTTTTATGTTTGGGTACTTTAAAGTGAGTCTGCATTCTGACAAGACTTACTGCTCGCTCAGTGCATCCTCTTTTCCTTCTTTCTTCTGCCCATAGCCACAAAATACGTTCCTGCTTGCCACCACCTTTCTCGTATGTAGGCTCTGTACTTTCACTTGGTAGCTCTGGATTTGAATTTTTATTCTGCCTCAGCTGTCAGTATGAGAACTTTAGAGTATCTTAGCTCTGCTCTTGCACTGGACCTTTGCTTACTCAGTATGCGCTTTGGGAACTCACATCTTGCCTACTCTGAGTTATAGTGATTGAATTCAGATCTCCTTCCAGATATTAAAAAGCTCAGGAACGTGAGTCAGATGTTTTGGGCATTTAAAAACCTGAAGGGTATCAGATACCCATTTTACACAGCAAGTTGCGGCATTTGTGTGCCCTCAGATTTAGCAGCTCTCTGTACGATTCAAACTAAGCCTTTTTCCTCCAGCATGGAAAAAAAAGGAAAATTTAGATGGTTTCCTTAGCTGTGGTAGGTTTATGGAGAGAGATTGCATTCAGTTCCCTTAACACGGGCCTGCTTTTGGGATCACATAATGGAGGGGATCCAGGCTGGTCCTCCCTACAGAGCAGGAATATGGCAAATTCCAGAAGGCCCTGGTGTTCCTACAACTGGGAATTGATTTGCTTGATATTAAAAGCAGCGTGTCTGTCATGGGTGTCAGCCTCCAGAGCCTTGCTTATCCCTGCTGTTATCTTCATGGGAATTATGTTGGGGTGGATTGACGACATATTATGCTTTTTGTTGGTTTTGGTTTTAATAGATATTTCAGTCAATCACCTTGTTTCTTTATTCCAGTCTCACTGCAAAGAACGAGAGCTTTCATTGTCGTCTCCAGTATTTGCTGTTCCTCGGTTTTTCATTGTGATCAGAAAAAAACAACATGGAGTTAGACAATGACACTGTCCGCACTTGCAGGCAATCAGCAGTTTACAGGGCCCCCAAAAAAATTAAGACAGAGAAGCAGTTTGAAGCATTCTTGGAAAGAAACCTGCCTTCCAGCTTGCATGGAGAACCACAAACCCCTCAACAGAACAGACGGCTACATTGCAGGTGAGCTCTATGCCATGAAATGGACAGGGGTAAAGAAATGGAGGAGACTCTTCAATCCCAAATGTAAAAGAGGTGCTGACTTTCCCACAGCTTCTGATTAAAATACCAAACTGATTGATAACTGAAGCAGATCACCCAGTTACAGAACTCGTACCCAAAGCACGCAAACAGCTTAGCACCCCACTACCAAAGCTGCTGATTTGCAATCTGCAGAAGTGTTTGTTCACTTCGGGACTACGATAACGTGAAGGATATATGCATTGTAAAGGGAAACTGTTGATAGTTGTAGTCCCCTCAGTCCACCTGTCAGACACAAGCTTTCAATTTTTTTTTTTATTTTTTTTTTCTGATTTGTGCAATTTCTTTGCTCCTATTTCTTACATTTCAAGACCCATTTTCTGTTCCTTCTTAGCTGGGGACATGGAAAGTTGCATAATGGTATGCCTGAGATTGACCAAACTGCTTTTGCATCATTTTGGAGCTATGGTCCTACATTATTCAAGGAGAATGAGGCAAATGTACTGCCTATACAGCACTAATGCTTCCACAGCCTGATTTTCCCATCTGCCAAAATTCTCTTTTGGTCATTATACCAGGGATAGAAGCATTTCTTCTGCCAGAGGAGCCCTGTAGGCTCACTAGAAGGCAGGCTTTGTTGGCAACTTAGGAGAATTCCTGGTGTTCTTCCAGCAAGGCAAATAAAATCAAAAATAGGAAGCCCTTTCATCAGTGTCCCTTTTAGTTTTGTTTGACCGTGAATGCTCTTGGTTTTCTGACTGAATCTCTCTTTGGATATGGAGAGGACTGTCAATGGTTATGACTGTGTCTACTCTACAAAGTCCTTATAAGAAAGTAAATATAAAATCTCTGATTCATCATTTATCTGAGCTTTGTTTCAGCATGTAAACTGAATGTGTACTGAAACTCAGACTGTTATTTTGGGACCGTGACAGGACCTGAGACTCAAGTCTAGCTATGGGTGAGGTTCCACAAGGTGTGGTGAGCTAATCTAGCAGCTTGCTGCTGCCAGGTGGGACAGGACACACAGGGAAAAGGAGAGTAGGGGAGCCAGACTTCCCTCTTTTTGTATAGCCAGCTCTTACATCAGCTCAGCAACGTGGGCGACTGCAGCCTAAAACTGTGGATCCTGTTTTACTTAAACCTTTGTAATTTCCTGGTGGTAAGTGAAGGCAAATGGAACCATAGTTTGACTCACTTCTGAGCTTTCTAGTTTTCCATTTCACCTTGAAAAAGTGCCATTGATTAATTTCTGTAATAGTGAGATCATTTAGACTGTGCAATAGCCATCCATCCCGGCACTGTCTTTTCATATATTAAAAAAAAATAAAAAAATTAAGAGGGAGATTGGATAAAGATCTGCAGTCAGAAAAACAAAATTACTTGCTGGAAAGGCTTGAATTGTGTATAATTATGACGTGATCTAGAGTTAAGTCTGCCCACCCAGAAATGCCTGCTGCAATAAAATAAGTCTTGCCCAGATGTTGAAAGAAGAATTATACTTTAAAGTCACGGCTGTTATTATTGGAAACTTTATCACTGCACTTGCTGCGTAATAAGAAAATGTCTTTATTCCCTCCCCCAACTCCTCATTTCAGAATCATGTCTTTCTTGCTTCCTCATGCTGTTTTCCCTGTTTCTTTTCCACTTCCCTATCTCTTGTGTTTTCTCTGTTCTCTATTTTGTATTCACTGGGCAGCCCAGCATATGGGCACCTTGGACAATAACACGATGGGAAGGGACTCAGCTCTGTAATATTCTCTGGGGCTCAGTCTCCCCAGCCACTGCTCAAGGTTGCAGAAGCCTTGTGCATCGCTTAGATTTGGTTTGTAAGTAGAAAATCACCAATATGGCCAGGGGATTAAAAAGGGGAAGGAGGAGCACAGGACTCGGGGGTTAGTCAGAGTTTACCTACTGGAAATTTTGATTCAAAGTTGTGTAGGCAAAATAAGTCATCCAGGTCAAGTCCTGCTTGTATCCCCGTGCTAAGTAATGTAATACAGGAAACTTGTTACTGTTTTTTTTTTTTTTTGGATGTGGGATAGGCTTTTCTTTTTTTTTTTTTTCCCTCCAGATGCAGCATTTGTATGTTTGTGGGTTTGTTTGTTTTTTTTTTTGATCAGAATAGGAGCGATCAAATTACCACCTCCTATTTTTCCGCGGTGTTAATGAGGTCAAGTAATTGATGCGTTCGGTGCTGTGGCGCTGGCAGGGTGTCATACGAATGGCACACGGACTATTTGCGATTCATCCGAATGGAATGCAAAGGCACAGGGGTGCCTATGTGGGACTCACGCTATGCGCCAGCTGGATCTGGGGAAGGCTAATGCTGGTGTGGGTTCGCAGCGTAGGGTGCCTGCGGAGAGCTGACGGTAGCAGCGTGGCTTCTGTGCCTGCACAGTGTGAGGTCATGCAAAAAGGCTGCAGAGCGTGGAGGTTGTAAAAGGCATTGCATATCGCTCAGCTTATTTGATTTTCTTTTCAGATTCTCCAAGGAAAGGTTCAGAAAGTTAATTCGCAAGATGTTCCCTGTCCTGAATTGGCTTTTTTCGTATCAGTTCAGAGAATGGATCTTGAGGGACCTGCATGCAGGCCTAAATATTGGGATTTTTCAGATTCCTCAAGGTAGGCAGAGAGAAAAAAAACACTTCTGCTTCCTTTCCTACGTCAGCCTTTTCATAATCTACCGCCTGTACGTCAATTCTGTTCTTCCAGATGTCATCGGATTATGTGGGAACTTTAATTTACAAGTTCCCTAAATAATTAGCCTACTTGTTTGCACATTTGCAAGCAGGTGTATGTTCTATAATCTATTACACAGTGTAATTTCAAGGAAAGGACACTGCCTCTTTTCATAAAGTCTTCCTCAAACTAAATCAAAATATAGACTAATAACAGCATTTTCCTGTATTGCAAACAACATAACACAGTTTTTAAAATCCACCTTGCAAAATCAGGTCTGTTAGATACTTACATTTTTGCTTTCTAGGGCTGTTGGGAATTTGGCTGACCAGGTTACCTCTGCCAATGTTCAATTGCTTCCTTTCCACGTTCTGCTGCTCAATGCTATATGTTATATTTGGGACCTCGCATCACATCTCAGTAGGTGAGGTTTATTTTGTACTGCAAAATGTTTCTACAGGACGTAGAGATTGTGTTCAATACTGCTTCAAAAAGCCACCAGGATGTCTTAATCTATTTCATCTAAAATGCAGATGTTATTTAGGTGAGAATCCAGAGCCAGAGATTCTCAATTCATTGTTCCACCCCTCTGCAGCTGATCTGTGGTGAGAATTTCAGGAAGTCAGTCCAGTCGCAGCCGTGAGGCGCCCTGTCCCCCTGAGGACACAGCTCCTGTGTCACAGACATCACAGCAAAGGAGACAGCTGGAATGTCAATGGAGGCGTCTCCTACATCAAGTAAAGGGCCAGCACAAGCAGCTTCCCATTTACCCTCAGGATGTGCCTGTGATTCATGATTTAGCTCCTGGTCTTCTCCGGGGGTCTTGTAGATTCTTGCTATGACCGAGCTGTTGATGGTTTTACATTTTTAATTTGTTCAGAAACCAGATTATTAAAATTCTGTTGATGTGTTTATGATAAAAAGTAGACGCATGGAGTTCTGGCCTCTTTGGCAGTTCTTTCTCAGACTGACTGTATTTTTTGGACTTGGAAGTGTCCCTGCCAGTGGCAGGGGGTTGGAATGAGATGATCTTTAAAGTCCCTTCCAACCCAAACCATTCTGTAATTCTGTGATTTCATGGCAGTTCATTGCAATGCATCCATTTTTGTGCTCTACATTCAAATCTTTTTGTTGTGCATCTGATCAAACAAAGGCTGTTTGTAAAATTGTAGGAGTCTGAAATTTTTGGATGGGACTTTGGAAACTTTAGGTACTTATTCAGAAACATTAAAATATATATGAATAAGATTACATGTATGAGTGAAAATAGACAGTCTCACACTGTACAGACTGATGGGGGGGTGAAGAGATGTCTGTGTGCTTTTAAGATGAATCCTTGTTGCAACATCTCATGCAGTTCCATTTTCTTCTCTGTGTTCTGTTGGTCCCAGGCTCATTCAGCATCCTAAATCTGGTGGTGAAAAACATTCTGAAGTCTTTTAATTTCAACCAAACTCTGTCCTTTAATGGTTCAGTGGACAATTTCTCAGACCCTACACTTACGGAAGATCAAATGGAGGCCTTGACACTTACTGCATCAGTAACGTTTTTGACTGGCATCATTCAGGTAGAAGATGAATCTATTTTATATCCTTAACGATGTATCCTTATGTGTGTTCTCTGTACAAATGTGAGAAGTGGAACTGCTTGCATGTTCTTACCACAAATACTAAGCTCAGCACATTTGAGTTGTACAAACTGGGACGTGAAGGTCTGCCTCTTCCTCTCGGGATGTCTGAAGATGTGATAGGTTCAGATTTATGTGTCGATGATAAATACATCTATGTGTGAAGTAAGCTATTATCCTTTGTGTTGACCAGTTCTCCAGTATGTAGACCCTTAGGTAGTCCTACATAACTGCCCACACTTGATATAAAGTACTCCTGTTTTGTTTGGGCAGTGTCTTAATTGTGCATAATGAATATAGCACGTTCAAATAACTATCCATCATGCATGGCAGTGAAGAGTCATGCTCTTCAAATACAGAAACAAGAAGGGCGGGTTAGACATAGCTAATTATATTGCATCTCACTTCTCGTTTGTTCCATACAGTTGCTGCTAGGCTGCTTCTGCCTGGGGTCTGTAACAAAATATTTGCCAAAGACTCTCGTTGATGCTTACCTCACTGCAGCAGCACTGCACGTCATTGTATCCCAGTTCATCTTTATCTTTGGTGTCATGCTTGACTTCCATAAGGGCCCCCGAGACATTTTCTGCGTAAGTGAATTCATTATTAGTCAAAGAAATGCATGTTTCTTGTAGGGAAGAAAAAAAAAAAAGAAAAAAAAAGAACAGTTGCAGAAATGGAAGGCAATTTCAGAATAAGTCAGTTGCTAAGGGATATCTGTGCAAGTCTCAGCTGTGGTTTACTTTCCTTCCTGTTGTCTTGAACAGTGTATGGAGATTATTGTGCGACATGCAAGATGAAAAATCCGTGTGTATCTTTAATTATTTATGTAACGTTATAATTTTTAGCATGTCTATATTCATAGCAGAGCATGTCATAGAGGAAAAGGTACTTTTTTTCCCTCAGTTGACCATTGTGGGCAACCTTTGGACACATGGTGTCTTTGTCATGTCTTACAAAAAAGCAGCAGACTCAAAGACAAGTTAATGCTAAGTCTTCCTAATTTATTTTACTAATGTCAGAGAAAGGTGGTGTAGAAGAGAGAGGAAGGATCAAACTAGATCTGAGTTACTTGTGGCAGCTTTTTCTCTGCGGATACCAATAGTTCATTTTAAATAATATTTTGCTCTTAGCATCTCTCTCCTCTCACTGGAGATAAGTTTCATAGCCAAAAGGATGGGTTCAGTTGTCCAGGCAATGTGTGTCAATCTTCTAGAATATAAAAATAGTTGGAGTGTCTGCCTCTGATCCTCTGTATGATGATTCCTTTTCAGGATATATTTCATTACTTCCGGGCTCTCCCAAAGGCTAATGCCACCAGCACATTGCTGTTTTCACTTAGCTTGCCCGTGCTATGGATCAGTAAATACATCAGCATAACTTATAAACGTAATCCAATAGCATTTCCTATGGAACTTCTCTTGGTAAGTGTTCTCCATAATGCCATCGTGATAACTGAATGAACAGTTCAGGAATGACCTGTCTGAGATGGTGTTGTGGGGCTGACTACCACAAACAGCCTTTGTCATTGATTTGTGGGGTGGATTTCAGCAATGAACTTCTTCGTTCTTCCCTGCTACTGTGAAAATAAGCTTTATTTACTTTATTTACTTTTTATTTTACTTACTTTTTATTTATTTCCTGTGAAAATAAGCTACTGTGAAAATAATCCCTGCTCACAAAAGGCCATGAGAACAAGTCACAGTGAATTGCTACATGAATAAAAAGCAGTGTATAGGATGAAACCACCATGGAATCCCAGTTCAGGACTCTGAATGTTAATTCTTATCTTTATTAGAGACTAGAACCATGAACTCGAAGCTTCAGAGTCTTGATCTAACTATGCTTCTTTTTTGGTCTGGAATTGTTGGAAAGGGATATTCAACTTTGTGACATTCAAAAGCAGTTCTTGCTGTAAATTCTGCAATATTTGTTGCTGCTGTTTTCTCCACTTTTCTCTTTCCTGGAAAAAAGATGAGCTTTTTTTAATCCAAGCTTTCTATTTAAATGAAAATTCTGACTTTTATGGATAATCTAGAAATCTAAGAGATAGCTTATTCCATAGAAAAAGCAGCTACCAAGAGTCCCACCTTGCTGACACTGGAGTTGAAGTCATTTGCCACTTGCCCAACAGGGGCCTGTGGGACACCACCTGTGGCAGAGCATAACATTACAGACAGCAAGTTCTTTATCAGAAAAAAAAAAAAAAAAAAAGTATTTCTGAATGTTCAGAAAGGTTAATAGGAGTAAAAGAATGATTTGGACTAAGAAAAAAAGTCCGTGTTTTATGTGGGATATGTCAGACATTACTACACTGTAGGCATTAGCACATGGGTAGGAAGTATTAATATAACACACTTTATTATAAAAAAATACATTAACATTACTTCAGGATGCTGTTATGTTTACACACTGAAAAAATCTGTGCTTAAGTCCTTTAAACACTCCTCAAGATTAACTGTCTTTAGATCTATGGTGTACAGCACCAGAAGCAAATGCTGTATAATCCCTGATACTATTTCTTGTTTTTTTTTTTTTTTTTTTTTTTTCGCCAGATCATCACAGGCACCATTATTTCCAATCGCATTCATGTTTACGCTGAATCTAGTAGTGCTGTGGTCAGTAAGATTCCTCAGAGGTTAGTTATCTGTCCTGTTCATGGGGTTATACTTTTGAGATACGAAAGGATGTTTCAGTCTGTTCTTGAAATCTGACAGGCTGATTATTACTGGGCAGGACAGTTTTAGGAATAATTCTCCAAGAGATTTAATTGCATCATCATCTCAGAACATATGCAGAATTCAAACTACAGTCTTTATTCAGGTTTTGTTAGACACAAAAGAATAAATTTGTATTTTTTGTGAGGTGGAAGCAAAGAGTCTTACATGTTCAGAGCATCTCCTGTAAGGTGCTAGATGATGCCTCTGGTGTTGGTCCTGCATATGGCTTGTGCATAGAGCCCAGACCAGGTTTAAACTTACCTGTTCTCTGATCCTGTAGGCTTCTGCCTCCTACAATGCCAGATTTACCAAACCTGAGCAAGATCATAATGCCTGCTTTCTCCCTTGCTATTGTAAGCTGCTTCCTTCTTGTCTTTATTGGAGAGAGGTATGCTTCGCTTCACAACTACAGTATTTCCAGCAGTCAGGTGAGGACAAAGCTGCACATACTTCCTAGGCTAAGGAGCAAGCTGAATTCAGGCTAGTAAAGCCACTAGTTACCTGACAGTGGTAGAAATGCAAGGATGGAGTGAATATGCCACCTGATGGTTTTGTAGCAACTCATTGCCCTTCCCTATAGAGGGGTGGCTGCTGCACATATATGAAATCCACATTATTGGCCATCTTTTAGCAAGAGGCTTTGGCATAACCTCAGTGGTTTGGATGACCTGCCTGCCAGCAGACACACACTGCTGCTACTGAACCCGGAGGACCATTGCTGTTGTGAATCCATGAGATTTATAAAAGCACACAACGTGATTAACTGAAATTGGAAATGGCCAGAGCTGCTATGGCTCTCTGTAGGTGGCTACTGTCCTAATGTATGGGTCCTCTGCCGAGAGTGATTGTTCCAAGAGTCTTTTGCTCTGAGAGTCCGAGAGATTTTGTTCAGATGTACTGAAATTTGCCATGCGTTAGCCTGGAAACTGTGGGGTTCTAAGTGGATTTCTTTATAAATAACAACTAGAGTCTTGGGTCCATGAGATCCTCTGCTATGAAAACTTTGTACCTTTTAAGAGAACTCATTTCATCATGGGAGACCTTGTTTTCCAGAAGGTTTTCTGGGCTGAGCAACCAGCTAGTGTGAGCAGAAGGAAATATACTTCTTGTTAAGCCACTTCTATTTAGGTAAGTCATTCATTTTGGGGTTTTCTCTGCTTCCTTATATTTCTGTTTTACAGGAACTAATAGTCGTGGGGCTATGCAATATTTGCAGCTCATTTTTCAAAAGCTTTGCTATCAGCTGTGCTATTTCTGGAACTGTCATTCAAGAGAAGACAGGTGGAAGAACACAGGTGAGCTGGGCTGGATTTGTAAAGCTTCTACACTCATCTAAAATCACTGTATATTGATTGTAGACTGACATTTCGCCCAGACAATTGGTGAGATGTAAAGTTATATTCCCCTTGCAACATGAATTCACATGCCCTCTCTGTGTATGTTGTGTACTGTAATTATGTGGTATTTACAGCATGTGATGTCTACTGAAGGAAGCCAGAATTCTGTAGGGAGAATAAGATGTCTTCATACAGTTTGAAATTGTATTTTAGTTAATATGTCCAAAAAGACAAATGGAAAATTGTTTAGGCACCCTTAATTCTGCCACTTCTTCCTAACTTTCGAGTACTTTGTGATGTTAATATTTTTAAGGAGGGCTTAAAATATAATTATAATTTATAATAATATTTTTATCATACCTCTTAATTGAATATTTGTACATGACTCACTGCATCACAGAAGTAATTTTGTTTAATAAAAAGCTTGTTCCTAAGCCTGACTTGCATGAGAAGTATCTTATTTCTCAGATGAAGTTATCAAATCAAAATCCTGCATTCTTGTGCATAAGAATAGTCCGTTTAGGCCAAATTTATATCTACTGAAAACTTGAGTATTCTGCAATTTGTATAATCCATTACAGCACACCTGTGGACTTTGTTAATTGTCCCCTGGTTATTTTTCCTAGTGGGTGCTGTTACATGGAGCATACCTACTTGTGTAGAGGGGACAAGTATGGAAATGTTTCTGGAAGGCATCTCTAATAAAGTATTTCTGTTCAGTTAGCAGCAATGATTGGAGCAACTATAATGCTGGTGATTGCACTGAAACTAGGATACTTTTTCCAGATGATTCCTAATGTAAGTGAACGTGAAATAGTTATGGTAGCAACATACTTACTTTCTAAGCATAATATGAAGATTTCCTAGACAGTCGGGGTTATATCATTCTCTAGAGTTAATTGTTTTCATGGGCAGACCAAACCAAAACAATGACTTTAAACTCTCCTAAATTTCAGCAGGCTGAAACACTGGATAATAAACAATGCATCTCTCTCCCATCTCTGACTGTTCAGAACAAGCTAAAATTGCTTGGCTAAAAGCATTCAAATTTCACTGCCAGGGTGTGTGATTTAGATGTATTTCACTTATAGTTTCCCATCTTCCAAGCTTTTTTGCACAACTGTATAACACATTAATGAGCTCCTGTCTTGCATCTGTATAAGTAATTTCTGCTTCAAAATCTTTAGTGTAAAGAGGTAAATAAAATCTTCAGAAATGGGAATTTGGGTTTAGTGTCTCTGATTCTAGCTTGGTCACTGAGGTTTATTTTAAAACTATATGCACTACCAAACTACCTTTTGTGCATTTTTTGCTGCAAACATTTATTGCTGCAGATTGTTTAGAGGACTCAATTTTTTACTTCTCTCTTAAAATTTTTATCTAGACTATTTTTTTTTTTCCTTTAAGTTGTCTTAGAGAACAACTGACATAGAGCATTACTTCCTGATTTTTTTTCCTGGCCTCTTTGTGAGATGGGAGAATTAATCCCCTTCCCAAAACTAGCTGACAAAACAGAATTTAAACATCTACTTCCCTTCAATCTCCTTTTCATTTCTAGGAAGGGCTGTTTCAATAAATGGTGTCAAACAACTTCCTAAATTTGGCAGTGCACTGCCCATGCTAATTGAAACCACTTTTCGAAACAGCAGCTCTTAATTCTGTAGATAGTGTTGGCATTTATCCTAGTGCTGTAGGAGGCATAGGGATTCACTGAAGAATATTGTAATGGAAACTACATACAGCATTTCAAGAGGAAGTCCAGTTATATTGGCAAAAGTAATTGTGAAGTCAAAGAAGTTGCATGCTACTTTCATGTTGCTTTGCAGATCAAAGGAGATATGTAAAAATTATGGAAATAAGATTTAAATTCTGAGCAGTTTGTCTTGGATATCTGTTCCTTAGCACGTTGCGGATGCAATAAATATCAGATGGATTTTTTTTTATTCTTGTTTGTACAGGGTGTACTGGCTGCTATTGTGGTATTTAATATGCTACCTTTTCTTCAAAAATTTCTGGACATCCCCACTCTGTGGAGACAGGATAAGTATCATTTAGTAAGTAGCAAACAAACAAACAAACAAACAAAACCACCTAAGAATTGCAATGTGCCTTAAAAGGAGAAATGCATGTTTTGGGATGGCAAGGCAAAGCAGTGGCCATTCTCTTAGAAGAGGGATCCTTTGAAATACCCACTGAAAGAATTGTGCTGAAATCTCTACAGGTCAATTTGCAATTCTATACAGGGAGAACTGGTCATTGTAGTTGTTTCCCAGATCCCCTGAGAAGGAAATTGTCTAGCTGTCAGTTGGGAATATGTTAACTCTTGTTCCGGATTTCTCATTAAGAGAAAGGCCCCCAGGATGATATGACTCCTCTTAATTATTGAAGCCCTGTTAAAAAAATCAGGAGATTTGAGCTGTGCATAAGATTTGTAGCTTGTGGGTTCTAAGGATTGTGAAGGCTTAGCCAACACTGAACTTGATGATAGAAAGGATCAAAAAAAATTCTACCAGACCTGTTTCTGTTATTTGCCATGCTAGAAATCAGTCCTTTCTGTCTGGATTGAGGGTTTCAGCATCATCAGACCAAATCTTTATCAGGGGATCTCCATACAGTTTTGTATTTTCAAGAACAAAGTGCTTATCAGGAGGGAAGTTCTCAGCACCATTTTTTCAGCCACACCTGGATATTTGCCTTGTTCTTCAGGGTAGACTGGAGTGGTGGAGGCATCTGTATAGCCACTGCATATCCCCAAATGCAGGGCAAAGGAAAGCAGGCAGTCCATCTTGTCCATAACTGTAGTTGAGTTATGCATTTTGAAGTCCTGTACCTTTTTCTTGTGATCTTTGTGACGACATCCAGGACTGGGGTGGTCTAGAGGTATTGCTAAGATTATTTTTTTCCTTCAATTTTCAAATGCTGGGCCTGAGTTGGAGGTCATTTTTATATGATTTTACAGCTAACGTTCACTCTGTCTCTTGTTCAAAGGTTATTTGGCTTGGAACTTTTGCTGCAGTGCTTCGTCTTGGTCTTGATGTGGGATTAGTGATCGCCCTGGCACTTGCGTTCTTCATAATCGGCATTAGGTCACACAGGTACTTGTAACTCCTAGAGCAAAATGCTAATTTTTCTGAGAGCTGATGTTGTGGAGATAGCTGTGCATGTGACAATGGAAAAGTAGTTCCATGTTTGTAAACACTTCAGTCAGCTCATCCTGGAGTCTCTAATACTATCCCAGAGCAATAATCTTGTCAAGTCCACGGGCTCTGGATTGGTCCTTTCTGCAGGTGTGCCATGCAACTGGAAACTGCTCCCTGTAGTGTAGGCATCAGCCAGGAGGTGTGGTCTGCATGCATGCATCTGCATACGTGCTTCCAGAAGGATAAAATGAGATGTTGTGTCTTTATTTCAAATGTATTCCTTAGTCTTCATTGCCATTTACCAAGTTGCTCTATCTTCTCCATAAACCTAATCTATCATAGCTGAGGGAGATTACACTGGGCCCACATTGCTCAGTGTGTTAGCTGCTATTCCAGCCAGGAAAATCATTTATAAATCCGAGCCACAACTCACGATATTTACCATGATAGGGAAGTACTTGTCTGAGTAGGCTGAAGCCTCTAGAATAACATGCAAAAAGCTAGGAAATGCCTCAGTTCCTGCAAGTATCAAACCAATCCAGAGTGGCTCTGAAAGAATACTTTCAGGAAGAATTTGTTGTCTGAAACTCCCAGTATTCCTCTGCTCAGAGTTATGGGTGGAATTAACAAGTGGCTGGCTGGCTGGTCACTGGAGAGCAGGAAGACAGAACTGACCAGAACTCAAACTCACCCCAAAACCATGCAGCACCATGAGCAAAGCACAATTCCCAACCCAAGGTATTCTCCTTAGAGGCAAGATGCTGCACTAAAGCTGCTGCATGGCCTCTGGACCAACCTAGCCCATGTGTAGCCAGCCCTAAGCACAGCTTGCAACTGCTTCCAGCTGTACGTGTAGCTGTATCTTTGAGGAAGGCTGTGGGAAGATGGAGAGCAAACACACTTCCCTGGTGTAATAACAATAATCCGATTGTTCCAGACCTAGAAATGGGACATAATACATTCTTGAAGGCACCAGCATACCTTAAGGGTGTGCTCGTGTGCTGCTCCCCTATTCAGCAAATGCTATTTGGGAGTGAATAATTTGCTGTATTTGCACCCTCTAAAGTTAGGGTTGGTATATCCAGTGAAGAGGAGAGAAATGGAGATCAAGCTTTTAGGAACATGCAGTTTTTCTCTGCTGTATGTGAAAACCTAATAAACATCTTGTTTCAGAATGAAGATGGTGGAGCTGGGACAGATTCCAAACACGAATATTTATAGAAGTTTATCCGTCTACGGAGCTGTAAGAGGAAACAAAAAACAAATGTTCCATTTCTCTCTGCAATGCATCTTTTTCCCTTAACTGCCTGGGGGTGGCCATTCAGACTCAGTTCATTTGATTCCAAACTTTGAAACTAAAGAATGCTTAAATATCAGGAGAGCGAAGTGACTCAGGTACCTAGCTCAGCCTGCTTGCGCCCCGTGAAGCTCCCTGTGTCAATCTGTGTTGTCCCCGTGGTGGAAGCCACACTGCGGTCATTTCCGGAGCTGTTTGGTATTTTATGCTGACCTGCTTTTCTCAGTCTGGTTTTGTCCACGCTATGTTTGTTTTCACAATAACAGCTGTGCATGTGCTAGACTGACTCACCGATCCTTGTGGTGATGGGATAACAGCTAGGGCACAGGCTTTTTTAACACACTATTGCTAAGACTTGCACCCTACAGAGTTGGGCAATACAGCAGTAGAGAGCATTGCCACCTGGGTACATGCACAATGTTATGCCGATGGATTTGCAAAGATCAAATAATAGAAAATCAAGGTTAGTAAGACAAGTACATAGTGTGTGTTTTCTGCAGTGAGCAATATTAAAAATAATTTGCTGGTTTTATATTGTACCAGCCAACTGTCATCAGTGATAGAGCTGCTGGAGGTACGTTTTTTTAACAACAAGAGGAACGGGTTTGTTTTTGATGATTAGGTCCATGTTGCCAGTGCCACTACCTGTGGGAGGTGTAGTTAACATTACCAGAAACTGTGTCCTTAGGATAGCACTTTGCAGTCTATTGCAGAGTCAGGAGGGGAAAAACGGCTCCTGCTAAGTACAACTCTCACAGATCCAACTTTTGTCTTAAAGGCTATGGAGATTGAAGGTGTCAAAATCTTCCAGTGCTGTTCTTCCATTTCTTTTGCAAATATGAATAACTTCAAAAATTACTTGTTACGCGAGGTAAATCCAATTTTTTTTTCAGTTAGTGGAAGTTTCTAAGATCTATTATCTCTGTAATAAGACTATTTTTCTCTTTCAGATGGACATGAAAGCAGTGCCTCTAGATCAAAGTGAAATGAGGGATTTAATTTCAGATTCTTGGTCAGAAAGTTCGCTGGAAAACAAAGATTTTGAATGCTCTTGGGTCTGTGATCAACCTCTACCACCACCTAGGGTCAGCTTTAAAAGTACATTTATCTAATCTGTCTGTTCGAGGTGTCTTCTTTTCAGTTACTGAGGACAATGTTCTTAGCTTGCCAGAATTTAGGAGGATGTAAAAGTTTATATAAAGCATATATATATATTTGCTGTTTGAAAATAAGCAAACATTACCATTGTATTTCTTCATACATACTTCATGATAGAGCAATAGAAGCTCAGCTTACTGGGTGAATTAACTAGCAGTTGAAAAATTCAGCACATCCTCTCTTCTCCTCAGCCAAGAGAATTAATTTTGTAAGGTGCTTCAGTAAGCATTTTTTTTTCCCCAAAGGAATGAGTGAAAGTGGAATGTGTACCACTGCCAATATTGCCAAGAACGAGGACAAAATGCCACAAAGGCAGCTGTGATTATCCTGATCAGACAATTATCTCATATCTTTCCTGTAATTGGCTGCTGTGTGTCTTCTGGAGAGTCACTCATATCCCTCTTTATCTGAATTTTCCAAGCCTTAGTTTATGAAAGAAACTTCAGGCAAAAGACGATATTTTCCAAACAGTTACATGTAATTTTTAAGTATGAGAAATGGGTTGAAAGATAGCAGTGTGGAAAACATATGTGGCACCGAGGTGCTTAGGAAGCAATGGATAATTTAACAGCATCTTCTAAAGTGCTGAAATGCAGAGGGTGAATTTTCCTGTCTTGTGCTATGAAAATAATAATTAAAAAAAAACACACACACACATTTGGAACTATTAAGAAAAAAATTTTACATTGGTCCACCTAGGGACCAGCAGGCATACAAGAAGGGAGATGCACAAGAGGTCTGCAGAACTCAGCCAGTAAGGGTCAGCTTACTGTTGCCTAGGAAGGCAATGCATTGTAAAAATATGAGGAAGGAAAATAAAATGTCTTCTTAGAGTGGGAAGAGATGTTGTATGAAGCCACAGAAAGTGTTTTTTAATTTTTTTTCTGCTTTTTTTTCTTTTATGGAAAGTAGAAATAATAAGTCAGATCGCAGTATCTCAGGCCATTTCAAGATGTGGAAGAGTGAGGTACACTAGTGCTACTTGGTGGCTGAAGGCACTCTTCTAACCACATCTGAGGTTTGCTTAAGTCACCTGCTACTTTGCATACACTTGTGGCTTTGCGATATATTTAGTGTTACTTCAGATGTGCTTTTTACCATGAGAGAAGAACTACCATGTGATTTACAGTGTTTATTTGCAGAAAAAAAAAAAAATATAAAAAAAAATTCCACCCCCCTGGGCCTAGTTCTTTCAACCACTGATGTATTCTCCACTTTCCATCCTAGATACCATATACAGCGAGACTGGTGAAGCGAAGTCACACAGGCAGAGCTTCCTCGTCATCTTCAGTGAATTTGGTACGCTGGTCCAAGAATGGAGACAGACACAAATCGAAAACGCTCCTGGTGGGAACGGCTGATGCACAGCTTCCGTCCCTGGGCACTAACACAGGAGATAAGACTGAAAAGAAGGAGGATGAAGGGAAAGGAGCTAGCCCTTTGGCAGGCTCTGCAATAGATAATTCCTCAGTACAGTTAGGTCAGGAGGAAGAGTCAGCGGATTTGTCGTGTCCAGTTCACACCATTATTTTAGACTTCAGCATGGTGCAATATGTGGATTTGCAAGGCTCAGACTTACTGAAAGAGGTAAGCAACCTAAATCTAGCATGAAAATGTGAAACCTAAATTTTACCCGATATCATACATTTTGGTTAGCCTCAAGTGCCCTGCTACATAACAATCTATGTATCTTCTGGTTGACCATTCAGGGTGCAAAATTCATCTATTTATTTTCAGAAAATAGTAACTTCCCATAAAGCCACTTTTTTAAAAGCACAAGTCCCATTGTTGATGCTTGTTAAAACCTGCCATCCATGGTCATTAGTTCTAAAATAATGTAAACCAAAAACATACTTATAAAAATCTCTAATTTGCTTTTTCCATTTTGGCTGTAAATTTTTTTCTTCCAACTTAGAAAAAAAAATATCTCTTCTTTAGAAGTATGTAAAACTATCAGCTATCTTTTCTTGGAGTGATTTGATTGCTGAATGCCTAATTAGCCTTTTCTTTGAAGTAAGAATTGAACATTTTAGTCTTCAAGTGGGGACCCTAGCCAATGGAGAGATATATTTAGCAAAAATAATTTTATTGTAGCTGTGCTGCTCAGAAAGACAGTTCCAGATGGATTCTTACTCAGCTCCCTCAAAGTCTATAGCTCAACTTCAAAGAGTTCTGTTTAATTTGTTCCTAACACCTATGGGAATAATTGTGCATTGAGCTGATCTCCCTAAGATCCATAAAGATTTATTTGCCACCTATTAAATGACATCCCCTTTGGGGAGGGAGATAAGGTCTCTCCAGATTCCTTCCAGCCTCATACTGTGAAATCCTGTGATTCTCTTGTGATTCTCTGAAATATTGAGGTTTATGGCTTTTTTTTTTTTCCCCTTCAAAGTAACTCTTTTTTTTAGGCCTTTTAATTACAAAGGGCCAGGAATAGAGAAGATGGTGAGAAACAATCCCCTCTAAAATCTGGTTCTTTTAAGTTAATACATCTAAAAATGCTGGACGTAAAAATTGAGACTAACAGAATTACAGGTCATGCTTGAAAACTCAGGTTCCTATTCTCATTGCTTACATGTGGGCATGGAGTCTGTGTATGTAGAAATGTTTCGAGCTAGCCTGTTCCTGTAAGACATTTTTGTTTAAGTGAAGAAATAACACTGTGTGCTGCATAGTGCACTGTAGGAGGGTCAGCAACCTGCCCTGGTTTTGGAGTCAACACTCATTTAGATCTTGAACACCCTGGCTGTTTAGTGCTGAGCTAAGAATTGGGATTTGAGATGCTGTAAGAAGGACTTTCTTCAGAGACAAACCATTGCAAAGGAGTTCTTTCCTCATTTACGTTTTACCTTCTGGTGCACTTACATAAAGCAAGATTACTCTAATGCTGGTATGGGATTCTTTCCACAGATCATCCACATGTTTTGCGACACTGGCATTACAGTCTTCATAGCTGGCTGTCACCGTGAGTACAGTATTTGTTTATGGATATTAACTGATCATGAGGGATATTTTAAATTTCAGCTAAATGTTTTAGTTATACTGCTTGTTGTGACTTCTGCTGCTGTTTATTTCTCCCCCCCCCCATTTTTATAGCCTCTGTGATTGCAGTGCTTGAGAAGAATGATTTCTTTGTCGGAAGTGTCACCAAACGAATATTCTTTCTAACTCTTCATGATGCCGTGCTGGCTGCTGTGGAGAAGCATCAAAAGCCAGATGGGCTACAACTTAGCTCGAAAGAGGTTGCCGATAAACTACAAGCTAAACACCAGAAGGTAGGATATTTTGCCAACATTTAAGTCTTTGTGTTGTTAATTACTCTGTCAGTAACTTAAAAGGCTTGTGATGTTGCTGAGGAAGTAGGGCACAGCAGATGCTCTTTTGAATTTTTCAGTTATTTTGTGGTTTGCAATGGACAGAGACCAAAAAACAAAAACAAAAAACAAAAACCACCAACAAACCACCAATAATCCAATTTGTTTCTCTGAGTCCTGTGTTCCAGCCTGGGGAAAGACAACTTTGTGTGCAGACTGGAAAGGAATCAGGCCAGTTTTGCAGCGGGGAATGACTTTGTGGCATTTTAGACAGTTTCCATTTCTCCCACAGAGCAAGGACCCTGCCAGGGCAGAGCAAAAGCTCCAAGCTTTTTATTTCCAGAGGTTACTGCACCAGCTCCCTTGGGGCTGTTGGGAGAAGTGAAGGACAGCACTGGCTTGATTTTCCAAAGAAATGAAACTTGTGCACGTGATCTTTCTGCCAGTCCTGTGCAATAGTTTTTAAGCTCATAGGCTGTGTCAGCCAAGTTCAAATAGGGTAGACAGTTGCAAGTTCCAGGAAGGGCCCTTCTTCTGAGCAGAAGATTCCAGTAATTGCCCCACCTCGGAAAACGAACCCAGCCTTGGCTAACTGTGCTGTGCATACCGCCAGGCTGGGGTCCTATAGCTGAAGGAGGGGGGAATGAAAGAAAAAAAAACTAGCCAAATCCATAAGAAAATGGGTTTCTTGTGTTCTGCTGCCCACGGAACAACTTCTTTAACACTCTTACATTGGCATTACACTGTCTAGCACAAAGGTATTGAACTTCATGACTCTCTCCCATAGAATGAAGGTGTCAGTACACATTCACCACTGTTTAGGGGACTTGGGGAAAAGGTTGGGAGCAGCTTCCATGCAGGAGGTGACAATGGTTCCCCAAAAGTCCACTGTGAGACGAGGCTGGGCCAGATGTGCAGAAGGGACCCACAGCAGCTTAGAGCTGACAGCTTGGCAGCCCTGCTGGCTCATTCCTTCAGCAGCTGGGGTTTTGAGCTGCCCTGTGCTCCCACGCCAGCGTGGCCCTCTTGCTGCTCACATGCTAGTGCCTTGGCATGGGAACAGCACTTGACTGGCTCAACTGACTGGCCACCCTTGGCCTAGAGCTATGTTTGTGTACATTTCAGAAAACAGAGTCGCTCTTGGAGAAGACCAGAGAGTTTTCCTCTACAAGGAGTTCTGACACCAGATTTCTGTGTGAAGTGCCACCAGATATCTGATGCTCAGCCAAGAACGAAGCAGGGCCAAGCCCTCTCCGGCGGTTTGATTCTTCATCCTTTCAAGCAGATTTCGAGGACCCAGGCTGGGAGAAGAGGTGGAAGTAGACCAGCAATCCCTGAATTACAAGTGTTGGGGAACTGGGATGTCAAAAGAAGGGAGAAAGGTACTGTCAAGCAACAGTTCTGGTGGTTCTTATCAGCATTTGATGTTATTTTTTTTTCTTTTCTTTTCTGTTCCAGAGTTCTTAAAATAGACAGCCTGACTAATGCCTACAGTACTTCTGTTGTTCTAAACAAAAAGCAGCATTTATATTATTGCTTTCAGGCATTTTCAAATAGATATAATATTAAGCAATAGCAACAGCAGAGAAATTTCAATGTACAAGATAATTCCTAGTTTTGTAGTGAATTCTAGCAAATGATATACACTTCTTTCCTGAAATTCTTTAGAAATTAGTTTAAACGCCCCAACTTAGTACTTTTTATATATTTATTGGTTGCTAGTAAGTAAAACTCATCTGCCATATCTTGGCAGATTATGTGCAGACAGTTTTATTATCTTCAGAAGTGTGTCGAGTGATGTGAAGCTTCAAAGAAAAGCATTTTGTCATTACTGTTAGACAAATTGCTGAGGTTGATATTGTCTGCACTAACATAACATGATGCCAGTCCTTTGAGTAATTTTCCCTCCATCTGTCTAGCTACCTGAACTAAATCCCAGTAAACAGTAATTTATTTTTTCATGTTCTTTGCATTCTCTTGCTGAAATAGCGAAGAATGGAGAAATGTTTTCATTTTGTTCTGAAGAGCCAGGAAAATTATAACCAGTTAACACTTGGGGAAAACAAAATCAGCTTACTTCTATTTTCTGTACATCAGCCGTAGAGTTTAACACAGTATTATCAGTACAGAGGAATGACCTAGGATTACACTGAAAGCAGAAACATTTACCTACAGCAGCAATACATGCCACAAGCTTTTGCCATACCCTCATCTGGAGGATCATTTCATGGCACAGACTGCCCACTGCAAAGAGCCAAATTAGTTAATTGAATTAATGAAATTATTTAGTGAAATTAATTGTAGATGAGTGGCCAGCACTGTGTCTATATCCTATTCAGCCCCATTTCAGTGCAAAGTTTGGGTGTAAATGATGGGTCCTTTATATACAGGTTTATGCTCTGGGCTGAATTCCAAAACATGTGAACAGCTCTAACTTTCGCTGCTGGGCATTGCCTGGTTTCTTGATGTAGAGTAATAGCACGGTGGTTCCTCTGAATTCTGCTCCTGGCTGCTAAATTTTAGCAATGATACAATGGCTAATAGGAATGTTAATATTAAACTACCTGTAATGTACTGCAGTGAGTTCTTCTTCTCTTTTTTCCTTTTTTTTTTTTTTTTCATTTAACTTCATACTCTTCCAAGGGGTTTCTCAAGGGAAGCCGCAGCTCTGCATGTGTGAAGTGCAATGGCGAAGGATTTTAGTGAACATTACTGTGCTGAGTTGCTTACTGGGAAGGAAACTGAGTGCTGGAACCCTCATACCTTTTGGACTAAAAGACAGGAAAAACTGAAAGCTGAAATGGTATTGAGTAATTCTCAAACCACATATGCTTCCCTACATTGTTTTGGACAGTGGCTTCACGCCAAGCTCCTCTCAGCTCTGTTCAAAACAGAGTAACACAAACCCCATGAAAAGCATAGCCCTCACTTCCAGATTCTCTTGGCTCTCCTGTGGCAGCCTTGATTTAAGATGAAGTGGCATTCCTAGCTGTTGGCACCATGCAAAGTCTGCACTACAAACTTAAGACTTGATTTTTTTTCTTTGGCTTGCATAGCAGAGCTTGGAATCTTTCCTTCCTACCCCCATGACTCTGCAGAGCTGAGCACCAGGGGACAACTCAGACGTCAGTATGTTAGCTCTCAAATTATGGGTATTTGTGTTGCAAAACAAATACCTTGCCGAGAGGAAGTCCAGACAATCCTGATCTTTTTCCCTTATAGCTGCACGGTGCCATAACTCTGCTCCTGCACATGTACAGAAGACTTCTGTGTTTAGCCAAGCACAAATCCCTGGACACAGGCTGCAAAGTGACAAAGCACGTACTTTATGGCCGAGGACTCCACCTATACCTCTGAAAAGCCACAGAAGTCAGAGTTCAAAGGCCTGTCTGTAATCGTGTGCTTGCAGGCAGTTTGATGTTCTCACCTGACCTAGTTGCAACAACCCCAGTTGTTTTGTGCAGACAGCAGCTTTTTAATGCTCTTCCCAGCTAGCGTGATGCCACGATGTTTTCCTAGCAGGGCACGCTGCAGCAACCCAGGCAGCTCCCCCATTGCACCGTGAATTAGAGGACACAGATCCCAAAACATCGCCACGCACGTTATCATTACACGCTGTGCAAAGTGCACGCAACCTGCCAACCCTGCTGGCATTTTATTAACACGCTGCTTTGCTGCATGAATGGCTGCAGAAGACGTAAAGCAGTGGAGAAGCCCCAGGAGTCGCAGGGAGAGTGGCAGCAGCAGTTCTCGGGGCATTGTGCTGCGGGGTGTCACCCTGCACAGGGAGCTATGAGGAAGGACCAGATGGACTGGTTACATACGGGCACAGTTCGGGGGCATTCATTCTGCTAGTGCCAGGCTGTCTGGGGAAAGAGGGATGGATTTGGGCTAGGGCCTGGCAACCCTTTGAGGGTGCTAGCCCAGACTGCGTTTTTCTATCCCAGATTAGAAAAGTCAGGGAAGAAACCCAGCAGGAGAGGAGGTGCTCAGTCCCCTGCCAGTAATACCTTGCTTCTGCAGGAGACCTCTGCATGAGGCTCAGATTGTGATGGCACGTGGTGATGGAAGCAAGCGTCCGAGGGTCTGCGATCCTTATCTACATCCTTGCTTTGCTTTGTTGCCTTCCAATTTGGCCATGTGCCGTCTTTGATGTCCTCACATGAAGAAATCTGGCCCAGGAAGCATGAAACAGAACAGCAGCCCTGGCAGGTGGGAGCTACACCTCGTTAGAGCCAACTGCAGAGCACATTTAGTACAAACATGGGGCACCGCATCCCTCTGCAGTACCAGAGTGCTGAGATCCCTGCAGGTTTTGTGCTGTTTCTGTTGGGACTTCTTTGAGGCAGGGGCTGTCTGAGAGTTGCTGCAGGATACCAGTGGGGGGACTGCATCGTGCTTGAGGTCTTGCAGCTCACATTGCTCTGAATCCCAGTTGTGCAAATGCTGAAAATTAGAAGTAAGCTTGTCCTTCTGTGTTGTGTTAGTATCATATTTTGTGCTGCAGTTTCTCACTTAAAACTCTTTGCAGGGGGTCAGAGGAACTACACCCGTAACTCCCAGAGCTCGTAGTGGGTAATAAAGCAAAACCTACAGATTATGAAAAGGCCTTTTCTGCCTCCCCAAATTGCCCACGTGTGTACCTACCTCCCCTGGAAAATAGTTATAATCTGATGCCAAAGGGCCCTGCTCTCGGCCATGCTTTAAAACGCCCCGTGCGAGGCATCTGGCCGAGGACGCGCACTGCTGGGTGGCCGCGGCTCCCTCTGCTGGCTTCCCCGCAGCACCGGGCGGCTGTGCGGGGCCAAAATCCCTTTCTGGAACCGGAGAGAATGCAGCAAGTGCTCGTAACAAAGCTACAAACGTGGTTTTTTTTTTTGAGTAAAATGGTGTAAAAAAGAACGGAACTAGAAGTTCTAAGGGAAATGTGTAACCCCTGAGATACTGGTCCAGCAAAGCCCATGGAAGTGCTGTATCAGTGCTGGTAACGCCACCTCCGATTCTCGCATGGATCCACCGAGGGGATGGAAGCACCACGACCACCTGGCACCTTCATTACCCCATTGATAATTAACCAGCCTTCCCCCTGCCCCGCGTTATTCGCCCAGCTGGGGGCAGGACGACGAGGTCCGCTCCGCAGGAGGCTGTGCCCAGCCGGCACCCAGCGCCCCGGCCCCACCGCTGCCCCCACACCGGGTGGTTCGGGTGGTGGTGGGGGGGGCGGAAATTTGGGTCAAATCCGTGCGGAAATCGCCACGGCGCTGCTCCGGGCGGGGCGTCTGCGCTGCGTGCCGCCGGCCGCGCGCCCAGGGGACGCCGGCGGGGGCCTGGGCACCAGATCCGACCCCAAAATCCCCAAATCCAGCCCCAAAACCCCCAAATCCAGCCCCAAAACCCCAGATCCAGCCCCAAAACCCCCAGATCCAGCCCTAAAACCCCCAGATCCAGCCCCAAACCCCCAGATCCAGCCCTAAAACCCCCAGATCCAGCCCCCAAACCCTCAGATCCAGCCCTAAAACCCCCAGATCCAGCCCCCAAACCCCCAGATCCAGCCCCCAAACCCCCAGATCCAGCCCTAAAAGCCCCAGATCCAGCCCCAAAACCCCCAGATCCGACCCCAAAACCCCCAGATCCAGCCCCAAAACCCCCAAATCCAGCCCCAAAACCCCAGATCCAGCCCCAAAAGCCCCAGATTCAGCCCCAAAACCCCCAAATCCAGCCCTAAAACCCCCAGATCCAGCCCCAAAACCCCCAGATCCAGCCCCAAAACCCCCAGCTCCCCCCCTCCCAAGACCCGGCATCCATTTCCCGCTCATTCCCGGCGCGGGCGCGGGAACTTGGCCACGCCCCTTTCCTCTCCAGGCCACGCCCCCTTTCCCTCTTATCCCACCCCTCTCACGTCACACGCGCCGCGTGACGTCACACGCGCGGCGCTCCGCCCCCTTCCCCCCAGCCCCCCCCCCCCCTCCCTCCCCTCCCCGCGCCATGGCGGCTCCGGCTCCCCTCCAGCCCCTCCCCGCTGCACGCGAGCGGGGGCGGAGCCTGAGGCGAGCGGGGGGCGTGGCCTCGGCGCTTGGCCCCGCCTCCAGCAGCTCCTCGAGCCGGGGGGAGGAGCCGGCTGTGCCGATGGGCGGGGCTCTTCTCCGGCGGCGGCGGCTGCGCGCGAAGCTCGGCGCATGCGCGGCGCGGCCCGGCGTGGCGCAGGGGGAGGCGGCGGCGCGCATGCGCGGGGGGCCCACGGGGCTGCCGGCCATGGAGCGGAAAGGTGCGGGCCGGGAGGGGACCCCCGAACCCCCCCTCAGAACCCCCTCACGGCTCCCCCCCCGGTCCCCTCACGCCCCTCTCCCTCTCTCCCCGCAGTGCTGGCGCTGCAGGCCCGGAAGAAGCGGACCAAGGCCAAGAAGGAGAAGGCGCAGAGGAAGTGAGTGGGGGCCCGGCCTCCCCCCCCTCCCCCCCAAACCCCCCTCACGAGGCCTCCTCAGGGGGCTCCTGGGCGGGAAGGAGCGGTCGGAGCCCCCCCCCCCCCCCCCCCCCCCCCCAACCCCCCCCCCTCAGCACCGCCGGGTGGGGCCGTGACGGGAACAAGGCCCTGAGGGGGGGTCTCGGCCTCCAGGGGGGGTCTCGGGGTGTGTGGGGGGCTCGGTTCCTCCTCACGGGGAGCCCCCCCGGTGGTGGTTCCGTTGGGTGGGGGCCAGGCGGTAACGGAGCCCCCTGAGGGGCTTTGGGGGGGGTCCGAGCCCCAGCCGGGGGCTGCAGGCACCCGTCTGCCCCCCCCCAGAGCAGCCCCGTAACCGCTGTTGGCAGGCACCGGGCTCCCTCTGCTCCCCTTCCCCCTTTTTCCAACTCTTACAGCAGGAGCCGAGCGCCTCGTTCGTTCCTTCTCTAACTTTGATGCTCTCCTGCGGCTCCCTTCCCACCGCAGGAATCTCGCAGGGCCCTCGGTGTGGTGAGCGGCTGGGTGCCGATAGGAGAAATTAAAGGATCTGCAGTAAACGCCAAACAATGGCTTCCAGCGGGCCGCCTGAAGTGCTGCATTCATCGCCGCTTACGGGTTCCTTCCCAGTCAGCGGTGATGTAAATCCCCGACCCGTTCTGTAAATGCCCTTTATTTCTGTAAGGATTCCGTTTACACTTGCCAGTGCACAAAGTGAGGCTTGGGGTGGGCAGGAGGTTCAGGGTGCCTTCCTTCAGACCCGTAACGCTTCCTTAGTCACTTCCTCTGACAAATCCCGTGTCTTTTTGGAACTTTTTGGGTTGGTTTTGTCTCCAGCAAAAGGTTTGGTTCTCAGGCAGCGCTCTGAGGGGTGAAGAGTGTTACTCTCAGCTCTCTGGGAGATGTGTGTTATATTTCCCCACTGTTTTGTATGTTTTCTGGTATCTCTTGCAGATAACCTTAGCACAATTTTTGAAGAGCTTCTCCTTGATCTTTGTGTCCTAATTTCCCAATGAATAATCACGTGTTTGGTTTTCTTCTTGCCTACTTTAGTTTTTTTCTCTTGTCCAGCTGCAGACAACCAATGCTGGCTATGTTTGCAGTTGCAAGGACTGTTTACATGTTAATCCTGAAGCTGTTGAACGTTAGCTTCCAGTGCTGGCGTGTTTTTAATAAATAAATGAATGAATCCTCTTTAACCACATAGCTGGAGCAGGTCGTGTCCAGGGCTGCTGCTTGATCTTGTCACTAACCTTGATGTGAGGGGAGAATTATGCTGCTCATAAAGTGCTGTGCTTACCTTCTGGAACTAGCTGCTTCAGCTCTGTTTGCCAGTGCTATTTATTTGATCCTACCTCAGAAGTTAAAGAAACTCCCAGGCACTTCATGCTTTATGTTGTACAATGCAAAAGGCCCAGCATCAGCCTCTGATTTGGAGGCCCGGCTGCAGAACCGTTATGCTATTTAAATACAAAGCTGCTCTGCTTAAATCTTCTAAAATAAGCTTAACTGCATTGTTGTAAGACTTTCTCCATAAAATCTAAACTTGAAGCCATGTGAAATGCCCTCTTAATGCACGATGTTCAGTGGCAGTTGGTCAGGTCCTTTTCCTATATGGAACAACTGATTTTAGAAGATCAGGATTGGCAAGAGTTAGGAGCTGCCTTGCGGGTAAGTAAAAATGCAAAGAATGTTCAGAAGGGATTTAAAGCAATTTAAAATTGTTTTCACTTTGGAGGTGAACTATACCTGCTTTGTGTTTTTGTTGTCAATCCAATCTG
Organism: Anas platyrhynchos; assembly: GCF_047663525.1. Lineage (NCBI taxonomy): Eukaryota > Metazoa > Chordata > Aves > Anseriformes > Anatidae > Anas > Anas platyrhynchos. The sequence goes on along the minus strand of NC_092613.1, from coordinate 4,582,207 downwards.
GCTAAAAACAAAGAAAAAAAAACACTTAAAGTAATTGTGCATAGTATAAAACTAGCAAATTGTCTCTTTCATCATTCAGTAATGAAAATTGCAGCTATTTAGGTTCAGAGAAGAACAGGCTAAATTGTTTAAACAAAGTAAACCCCTGTAAATACTAATTGCAGTTCCATTTATAAGATTTTTTTTTTTAATGGGAAGGTCAACAAAGTTCTTTGTTCTCTGTGAATCTTAGTCTGCTCCTCTGTCTTCTTGTCCTACCTTTTTAAAAGCTTTATTTGATATCAATGAAGGAGTGAGTATGTGTCCTAATGTTCTCTTCTGCAGAAAGAGCTGGAAAAGCTTCTTGGTACTGTGAAGGCGTGAGGTACCCGTTTCTTCCTGCTCCAATAAGTTACCCCAAATCTTCTGGTCGTCTGCAGGAATCACTAAACCAGCTGTTTCAGATCTCTGTTTAGGAAGCTTCTCCTAGCCTGATCGTCTGTCCTGCGTCTGCTGCTGCGGAGCTGGGAGGTTGCTGTGGCTGCGGACCTGTCGCCCAGCTCCATTTCTGTGAGAGTGGAGGAGGAGGAGGGCAGGGAGAGTGGTAGCTGAATGGCTGGGGGGGACAAAAAACAAACCTAAATAGAGAGATCCTGAGGTCTAACACTGCCTGTTGGGTCGCTTTGTGGCCTTGAGGGAGGCATTTATTTGATTTTCCTTCTCCCTTTTCCATCATAAAGGAAATAGAAATCATTTTGAACAATTTCAATTCTACAAAACGAGAGGCAAGTTTCTGTTTGGTCTTTATCGTATTATCAGTGTCAGGAAATGCACATGTCAAAAAGCTCTAGTCCCTGATACAACGTGGGGAGTTTGGCATGTAGGCTACTGCAACATAGGCTGCTGCCAAAAGATAATGTTGCTGAAAGCTATCTGGAAAGTATGGGATATATTTTATTTTATATTTTATCATTTCGTGAGGTGGGAAGATCTCTAGCACTATCAGGTGATTCCCAAACTTCAAAAAAGCCCATCTTCGGTTTTCTTTTTTTTTTTTTTTTTTAATGAGCTTGTAAGCTTCAGTTTTTTTCTTAGTAAATTTTTCTTAAGTTTAACCATAAACTTGTCAGGCAGCTGGATCTGATGAGGTGAATTCAAGTGGTTTTTGCTTGATTGCCAAAAATCCGGAATACTTCTGCATTTCTTATTTTGAGGCAATTACCCCTCAGAGCTGAGCAGATGCCTTAGGTGTAGTGTTTGCAGTGGTGCTTGGGGAAGCGGGGAGCTGCGCGGTGCTCTCCTGGGGACAGTTCTGGTGCTGCTTTTCCTCCCGTGAATTCTAGAGAGCTGAAAACACCGTTCCTGCATTGTGGTGTGCTGTGAGCTGTGCTGGGTGGGCAGAAGGGTGCAGCGGGTGTGCTGAGTGCTCTGGCTTTCATCAGCCACAAGGTGGCTGCTGCCACGCAGGGCTGGTAGCGCAGAGCACGTGTGGCTGTAACAGGCTCGTGGTGCTCCAGGAAGCAGTGTGGGCTAGCAGGAGTTTTTCTGAAGGTTTGGTTTTTGGAGACAATCCCTGGGTACTGTGTGGGTGGGAGTGTTGCCTTGAGTTGGCTCTGGTGCAGGTGGAAGGGCTGGTAACTGGCTGAAGCGGTGCTGGCACGTGCATTTGGGTAGTTTCATTTCAAAGTGTCCTTTCGTGTGCTCTGAGCCTCGTGCTGTGTGAATGACAGCCCAGCAAGTGGGGAAGATGAGGGATTTGATACCAAATCATACTTCTGTTTGACCTGAAATGCAAATATGGATGCATTTTCCTAATGGCTCTGACTTATAATGGAATTAGGCGCTTGTGGCTACTAATATTTTACTTCTGGTCTGTGGCTGTTTTTTGTCTGCATTTTCGCAAGCACTCCGTGATCAAGCTGTTCTTTGTCCTGGAAAAAACAATCCAGGTTACTTCTGCGATTAGGACCCAGGGCTTAAAAACCAGGCTAAAAAATAACTGTCCAGATTCAAAGCACGTAGACAAGAAACAGAGCAAGTAGTTGCATATTATATCTCACTTTTCCTGAAATGAAGGAAATAAGTGTATTATTAGAACTAGGCTACGAGTCTGTCTGCTGTCTAGTTAATTGGGTATTTCATCAAGCCTAGTGTCCTGCTTTTGCAGTGACTTCTGTTCCAGGAAAAAGTTGACCTAGTCGTGCACAAAACCAGTTGTGTGTGTAGGGAGTGAGGGGATTGAGCTGAGCGAGCCTCTGAGCAGAACATTTTATTGCTGTGAGCACGAATAACTACGAAGGTAAAGGTAGCCATACAGCTGTAATGTGTGGTGTGTTCTGAGAAAGGTGCATGATTGCAGTGCTTTCTTCTCATTCGGAGTGCACTGATGAATTTGTTTGGTCCTTATGGGCTTTGTCGAGTGGGAGATGTTTTTTCGCAGGGCTTTAAATAATTCTTCAAGCTCCCTTTGCTGCTGGAGGGAGAGCAGTGGCAGAGCTCAGCTGGTACAGTGCCACCATCCTGATCCCTCTCCCTCTTCCAAACTGGATGCAATAATCAGCATCTTCCAGAAGATGTTTACAATTATCTGCAATCTCCTGGCCAGACTCTTGTCATGCGGTGAAGCCTCACATCTTTCTTCTTCTGCAACTGAAGACCAGTAGAATTGCTAGATGAAGACAGATGGGGAAGTTGGTAATCTTTCTGTCTTTACACTCTTTCCAGTTTATTATTGCAATTCTTGCTCGTACTACCTCCTTGGTGTCTTTGGAGAGCCCTGGAGTTCTGACAGCCCGCTTCAGTTCCTCTTCAGCTTGGTTCTTGAAGACTTTGCCTGGGATCGGGATCTCGGGTTGTTTTCCTCGCTTGTCTTTCATAATTAATACCAGGGCCACATCTTTCGTAAGTATTTTGAACGTACATCGAGAGCCAGAGCTTGATGCCTCGCCCACGAGGTTTTTCATTCAAATCCAGAAGTGATGATCAGACTTCAGCGTGACAGGCCGTAACGTAAGCTCTGCTGGTTTCCATGGAAGTCCTCGGTTTGTGTAGCTGGGAGAGCAGACGCTTCTCCAAACAGCTCGTTAAGTGCTTCTGTGGGGGAGTAGTTGTGGGGAGCAAGAAACTTAATTGCCTCTGGTATTTGTACATTGGTGGCATTGTCATGTGAAATTCATTATTACTTACCTTCCAACTGAACTCCCACTGATCTGCTAAACAGAAGTATGTTCCGGTGCCTCTGCATTCAGTTCTTTGGGAACGAAGTGTTCCCAAACTGGTCCTGGAGGTTCTCAGCAGTGATCCACGATCGTTGCTTCGGTTTCCAGCTCTAGCTCTGTAGTGACTGACCTACAGCAGCAAGCACGGCAGATCCGCCGCCCTGGCAGCGACTGCCAGTTCTTTATTCAGAAAAATAGGGGTGGGAGAATGAATGAATTGCATGTAATTACTAATTAATGGGGGTTATAGGCTCGTAGCTCCCCCACAACAGATGCTTCTCCCAGACTCCCTCGAATACTTAGAAAATTGCGTAGAAGGGGTAAGGTGCATACAAGCAGGGAAGTACTTCTGCAGTACAGACCTGAATTCATACTCAGAGTTTGGGTTTAGACAGTGGCAGTGTTTATTGAACACGAGGTTTGCTTGCAGATCTCCTTCAGGTAAGCACATTGAAGGCTGGCAGCAGCAGCAGTCGTTGCTCTGCCTCGATGTGCCTTAACACGACCCTGGGATTGGGGCACACCGAGGAACAGCAATGAGATGCCTGCGAGCTGCTCCCCTTACAGACACACAGTCTTGATGCACAGGTGTGAGAACAGGGGAGAGATTTTAAATGTGGGCTTTTTACCACACCATATGGAGCTTCAGGTCTTTTTTTTTTTTTTCCCCCTAATGAAAACAAGGAACCCCTGACAGCACTTGAAGCAAGGTGGGGCAAGGCACGGCTCTACAGCCGTGGAAGTCTGTGAGTGGGTGGTTACAGTGGAAAGGGTGTTACGGTGCTTTTATCCGTGTCCTACGGGGTGAGCTGGGTTGCTCATCACTTTAAATTTCACCAATGAATTATGTTTAAGGATGCAGGTTTAATGTAATTCCTCCCAAAGAAGGAATGACAACTTTTAGTGCTGCCGGCGGTGTAAAAATCACTTAGGAAAGCGATTGCCCTTGGCTTCCTACAGACAGCTTCAGACCTCCCAATACCAAGGGCACGGCGATGTGAGGTGAAGAGGACTAAGGAAAGCATTTTTCCTTTGCTCATACGTGAGGGTGATGGGTGTGACAAAAGTGATTTGGACTAAGTGTGTCTGCTGCCTTCTGTGAGGGCAGGAAGGGTCCGGATTGTATCCCTTCAAAGCAGGTAGAAACGTAGCACACGTTTCCAGTGTTTTAAGGACAAGGGAAGAGCCTTCTTTTGAAGAAGTCACTTGCTGGCCTCGAATAGGAGAACCAAACATCTCTCCCAAACGTTTTGATATGTAAGTTTCTGGCATGGAGGAAACAAGCTCCGAGCCGTGGCAGCGAAGCTGCAGAGGCAGTGCTGGTGCCAAGCAGTATGAACAGTGCTGCCTTTCCCTGCTTTCCTCTTTTTTTCTGTGCTCACCCGCAGGACGTGCTCCCCCCACTTTGGCTATTTGAGCCTGCTTCAGAGCAACCTGCAAGAGCACACACCTCGTGTGACCAGGGCTTCTTAACGAGCCTTTACCTTACTTTTAGTGGGCAGGCCAGCTCAGTGATCCCACGGGAGACAGACAGGGGAATACAAACGTGTTTTCTCTCTACTCCTTGGGGAGACAGGTGAGGGAATACAAAAAAGTTTTTTTCTCAACTCCCTGAATGCCTTTGTAAGGAGTGAGTGAGTGGTAGAAGTCTTGGTTCCTCCGCATGACCGCTCTGTCCCCGCTGTGCGTTGCAGTAGTGAGCAGAGTTGTTGGGCGATAGATCGGGTGAATGAGGAGCAAAATGGTGTCTGCAGTGGAAAACCTGCATGTTGCTAGCTCCTCTTCCAGCATGAAGAGCTTTGGCAGCTCTTAATGCAGCGAGCTTCTCAGGTATGGAGTCAGCTGAATCCAACTCCTTGAAGCTCTCGGTGTAGAACTGCAGAGGCAGCCTCCGAGCGCCTTCTGCTCACAGCCATCCCTTCCTAGCACAGTCTCTAAATTATTACTTGCTAGTGTCGCCTTGCTGCTGACCTGCTTCCCCATGGCTTACACAAACGAGCAGGCTGAACAGGCCCAGGAGATGGCCAGGAGATCGCTGCATCATCTGAGGAAGATGAGAGGCGACTGCTGCTGCGCAGACTGCTCACTTCTCTTTACTTCTTAAGATCTGGTGGAGGTTTGACTCTTTCTTCAACTTTTTTTGCTGCTTTTAACCGTAAAGGATACGTTTTTCTTGTAACCCCGGATGGGAGAGGCTTGGAATTACTTCAGAAAAGGCATTTTTTCTTTGAACGCCCTTGCTCTCCCGTGTGATCGTACCGGCACCCCTGTATCAAAGGGGCTGGGCTGCCGGCAATTACCAGCAGCTCCATCCCGGCTTTGAATCCGCTGAGCCACCGCATAGGCAAATAAAACCGGCTTGTGCAGGAAGATGAAACGAAGGATCTGAGCGAATCTCTGCGTTTCATTAGAGGGAAGATCGAGGCAGGTAAACATCAAGAGGAGGAGACGAAATCTCTTTTACGCCCGGCCCCCCCGCCGCACCAAATTTGCAGGAGGGACCGGCTGAGAGCAAACCCCCAGCCGTGCTGCGAGGCCCTTTACCTGCAATGCAGTGCTGGGCAGCTGCAGCTAGGTGGTGGAGGCAGAGCCCTCGCCTCCCTCGCACAAAGCTCCGCTGCGCTCAGGGAGAAGCAGCCCCTCCACCCGCCCTCCATGTCCCCTCTCCTCCCCAGCAGCGTGGCCCCTGAGCTTTGATGGCTCTTTCCAAAACGATTGGGCTGGCTCCAGGAATATCTTTATCCATGGGAGGCCGCGCTTCGTGCAGGTAGGTTCCCCTCTTGGCTTTTTTTTTTTTTTTTGGCTGGTGACTTGCAGTTCTTTGGGCAGTCCTGAGAGAATAAAGACTTTTTTTTTTTTGGGGGGGTCCCTAGGTACAGGTTATGAATTCCCTAAAAGAGCTGGCATTTTGCCCTAGCATTGCAGTTCCGTCTCCTTTGGTAAAATGCTGCTTTGTAGTTGTGGAAAAAACTGCAAATCCGGTGAATTCTGATGATGAATCAGTGCATCTAGGGAGCAAAAGTAAAAGGCAATCGAAGTGTTTTCAGGTAGAACAGGGGTGGTTTTTAAATGTACCCTAATCCACTAGATTTTTTTTTAAATGTAAGCCATTAACCATTTTTTCCCAAAGGCTTTTTATGTTTGTTTTGCAATGTTGCTGCAACTGCTGTCGCCTTTACATACCGGGTAGGGATTTTTTGCTGCCTTTAGCAGCCTTTTGTGCCTGTTGGAGAGCTGCCTGTGGGAGGGATGCAGGCAGCTGAGGGCTGTGGGTTTGTGCATCAGTTTTTCTTTGGGGTTAACACTGATCTGCACCGCTTGAGTCTGCTTTAATCCCTGTCTGCAGTTGGTGTGGCCACTGGGGGAAGGAGGCGGTGGGATGGTATCTGGTGAATTTGCACAGGAAGGCAGCAAACGAGAGAGTCTGGAGGTGATTTCATGAAGCAAACAGCACTGGAGGAAGGGATGTGACCTGAATACAGCTCTGTCTCCCATATTATAACCTATTATACCAACCAGTGCTCCACAGGAATCGTCCCGGCTCCCCAGGACAGGCTGAGATGGGGCTGCAGGCGGTGTCGTGCCTCGCCAGCCCCGTCTGCAAGGGGGCAGAAAGCTTCTGAGTGGCTGGCTTTGAGTGCTTCCAGCACCTTCTTCCTTCATGCGTGAAATTCCCCTTATTGAGACGCACCGGGGCCGCAGGATAGCGTGCTGGTTCTGTGCACATCACTGGGTTGGGAGATGAATCTGCTTTTGAGTCCGTCCTGATGTGCTGCGTCTTGCACGGCTACAGAAATCTGGAAGCAGCACCGGGGAGAATTACTCCTTGCTGCTTGTGCCACGGGTGTGGCTGCCGGGCTTCAATTCTCCTTAAATTCTCTATCTGGTTCCTTGCCCTGGGTCTCCTCGCCCTATTTATAGGGTCTGATAGGTCTCAGCATCCCCATTTCTGGGGACAGCGTGACTGTAGCTTGCTTGTCTCCATAGGAATGCGGCACTTTTAAAGTACATTTCTGCCTCCAAGACTTGTTTCCAGTTTCTCTTACCCCCAATTCATAATTCCGTGGCTCACAAGGGGAAGAAAGATCTACTTACAAGCCACCTTGGGGCTGGATCAAGCTCCGGGGTAGTTGATAAATGTCTCATTAGCCTGGCAGCAGCGGAAGGTCTGTCTGTCTGGTGGTCCCGTGTCGTTCAGGACCGTGACCCTGCATTGCTCATCCATTCCTGAATTCCCAAACCAGGGCTTGGTTGCTCTGACAGCAGACCAAAAGGAAACGCTGGGCAGCGTGCTTGTGGCAGGGATGACGTGGTGGTGCATCTTTGATGTCATGAACCTCAGTCCCTTGTTGTAAACAGCTGCGAATTTTGTCACGATCAGATCGAAAAGGGTGATTCTTCCTTTCGTGCTCTGCAGGTATGGCATATACACATAGATCTAATGTGCAGAAAATAATTAATATGAGATTTCAGCAGATTGCACATGTAGTAGGCAAATGCTGAATGTGCATTCTGTTGCATGACCACTGCAAAATGAAATGCTACGTTTCTGTCGTAGCTGAAGGTGAGTTGGCACAGCCAGGGTACGACGCCTGACTCCAAGGCAGGAGCTGTGAAAGCTGCATCCCAAAGCCCACGTACATCAGCATATCCCCTGGTGTAAGCAGTGGCTGTTTCAGCAGTTAAACCTTGGAGCTAAATGAGTTGCGTTTGAAGTAGGGTGGTGGGAAGCCTGAGTTACATCTGCTGCTTCCCTGGAACAATAGCTTCAGTACAGGAAACTTCCACGAATTCACAGTGACAAGCTCATTGTAAAGAATGTTATCTGGTGCTCGTACGTCACTGCTGTAAAGAAATAAATTCTGGTACCCACCTCTTTGGACAACTCCAGCTTTTTTTTTTTTTTAATGTTGTACTTCTAGGAAAAGAAAGCTTGATGTTGGTGTGCAGTGCTTGGCCATTGAACCTTGCCAATACAAATGAGCTACAGGCATTGTTTTCATTATAAATGCTTTCTACAAAAGGATATTGAAAATTAAACTTTGTAGAGAATTGACCGTTTCCGGCAAGGCTTTGTGAAGTGAATGCCGCCTCTATTTCTGTATTGCTGTGTTATAAACCATTATAAACGTGTTATAAACCATTGGGCTGGCTGCGAGCTGCGTGCTGTTGAGAAGGAATTGGGGCACGGCGGGGATGGCAGCAGTGGATTTTAGCTCAGGGATCTCAGTGCCCAGGTACGAGGGCACTGCAGTGGCCTTTGCCAGTGGGATCTTCGTGTGCAGGAGCTGAGCTGCCCTTTGGTGTAAAGTTAGACACAAAATGAGTGGTTTTATTTATGAATGGAGGAGTAGAAAAAAAAATATCCCTCGGTGCCTGATTTCAATCCCTTTCCAGTCTCAAGCTCTCAGGAGGATTTGCAGAACATCTCTGTGCTCCGGCTCTGCACAGTTCAGAGCTGCAGCAAACCTTTAGCGAGGAGACGAGCTCGAGTTTGTGATTTTAGAGTTCTGAAGTGTTCGAAAAAGGATTGTTAAATGGTCATCTCATGTCTAGAGGATGAGGGCAAAAGGCACAAGTTCTAAAACAAAAGTTAATTCTTAGTCCTTTAGAAAAAAAAAATAAAAAATAGAGGTTTAGTCTTCGAAATAGCATTCTCCAGCATGTAAATCTTCAGCGTTGGTGAGATGGCATCTCGTAATCCTAATTTGCTGTAGAAAAATCTCACTGACTAAAGGGCTGAGAAGGAGATAAGAGACTAACACTTCCATGGAATCACCAAGCTGATTATAACTCACCATTTTGTCTGGACTGTCATCTTATTCTACTATAAAAGTGAACCCAGGACCTTAAATTGCATTTCTCGCTAGTGTATGAAAAGCTGTTCATATCCACTTTAGGATTAAAAGCATGTAAGTGAAAACCAGTTTATCTGAAGGCTGAGTGAGGAGTGCATCTCCTCTGTTATCGGCGATCCCTTCTATATAATGTAAGCTACAGAATTGCAGTGTAACGTGTGTGAGATGTAACTGTTCTCTTTCAGACCCGACACTCAGCACAGGGGCCCTGCTGCTCACACCGAGAATGATCTTCCAGAGCAAGAGGAGGAAATCCTGGGATCAGATGATGATGAACAAGAGGATCCAAATGATTACTGTAAAGGTGAGAACTCACCCGTTTGGGGTGTAGGTTTTTCAGTGTAATGGAGACATTCCTTAGTTTTCCTACCTGCTGTTTTTGGTTTTGTTTTTTTTAAATTGTATGAAGATAATCACGTCTCTCAAGCTAACCTGAAACAGAGAAACTGTTCTCCAAGGTAGCCTCTGTCAGTCCAGACTTGAGTTGGAGAGTTGTTTTCAGTGCATATTTAATGCTTTTAGCTTCTTCTCTGTGGCAGAAGACTTTCAAAATCAGTAAAAGCAGACAGTCATTTTTCTGATTGGGGGGGGATGTGGAATTAATTCCACTTTCAACTAAACTTCAAATTATTCACTCTTTCCTTTTAAAAGTCATCATCTTAGTAACCATGCTTCAGATAATTTTGTGTTTGCAAATACAGAGCAAATGGAAAGATCAGAGTGTATAATTCAATACCAAAAGGGTCAGGCTTATTCTTTTTAACATTGCAAATTAAGTAGCTGGAATGCTGGTCATGCAAATTCAACTGAGCAGTTAGAACTGCTGTTCTTCTGTTTGTTCTGTTTTCTGCAAGGGATGGGAAAGAACTAGCATCTTTCTCTGGCTTTTCAGGTGTTTGTGTTTCAGCCATGTTATCTTCCTGCATAGTCCCCAGCTGAGGGATGCTAGGAGTACACAGCTTTCCTATTTTCAGTTGTGAAGTTCAATGTCAGTGTGCCTTTCAGGCAGGAAAGCAGTTGCAAATGGAAGCTCTGTTGGGATCTTGGCTGGAGTGCTCTCACTTGATGGGGAAGTAGCACTCAATAGCAGTGCTGATACTCAGACCATTCATAAGCAGCATTTTCCAAAGGTTGTTAGCCTGGTGAACTTCAGGTGCTTTCACTGAAAAAAATTTTTTGTGATGCTGCAGCAATGATCTACATTGAAAAGGAGAAGTCAGACGTTTTAGCTCAGTTACATTAAAAAGACACTTTTCAATTAAATAAAGAGCTCTTCACAGCTCTTCCTCTAATATATTATATGCTTCTTTGGGCAAAATCCAATTAGAGAACCATTTGCATTTGTTAATATGATAAAGTATTTAAACACATCAAATAAGTCTGCCTCGAGTTGTGATGCTCGTTCCCCATAACCTGTTCTTCAGCACTTGCGTGCTCTCTTGCTATATCAACGTCCCACTGTTTTTTCTAGGTGGTTATCACCTTGTGAAAATAGGGGATCTCTTCAACGGGCGATACCACGTGATTCGGAAGCTGGGATGGGGCCACTTCTCCACTGTCTGGCTGGCCTGGGACATCCAGTAAGTCTTTATGTCTTAGCCAGCGTTTCTGGCAGGAAGCCCCAGGCTTGCACAAACGTGCATCTGTTTGTGTTTAGATAAAAACAAAATGTGCCTGTCTATATCCTAATGCAGAAGTTTCTTTTTGATATTGTTCATTGTTGATATTAGTTCATTTTGAGAGACATGACTAGCATGCTTTATAAAAAGAGGCCCAAGTCGTCATAGTCTTCACAAGAGTGCTTAAACCTTGTTTTCCCATGATTTTGTAAATAATTCTCTTGCATACGAGAGCTACTCACTATGATCCTGGAGAATAACTTCTGTGTATGAGTGCTAACAGTCTCCAATTTATTTACCATGCGTGCATAGAGGGAAGAGATTCGTGGCAATGAAAGTGGTGAAGAGTGCAGAGCACTACACAGAGACAGCACTGGATGAAATCAAGTTGCTAAAATCGGTGAGTGCATGAGAGCAAGGCTCAATTTAATTTGCTTTTGGGAGTTCAGATTAGTCAGATGCTTGATCTTTATGGATTATGTGGCAGTAAATATTTTGGGTAAGAACCTCACACTATTGCAGTAGATCTGCTGTTCAAAACATATTCTTGTCTAGTAATTACCTTAAGGCACGCAAAAATAACCCTCTTTTTCTCTGCAGGTCCGCAACAGTGATCCAAACGATCCCAATAAAGAGAGAGTTGTTCAGTTATTAGATGACTTCAAGATTTCAGGAGTTAATGGCTCTCGTATCCTTTTTTTAGAGGAAAGGCGTAGAGGTGGGAGCTCTCTAGGTAGTCATCACATCAGGGGCTGGTAAATGTTGCCTCAGCATCTCTTTCACTGCCCAAGGAGTCCTGCTGTGAAATCGTTACCCCTTGTACGCCTTAGAGCTGCCTGCAGAGCTCGAAGCTGTAATGACCACTGAGCCTGACGTAATATGCATAAGTCACCGAGACAGAGCTGCTTAGTCATGCTTCCAACCTAAGAGCTGCTGGCGTGGCTACAGCTCAGTTCTGAATCAGGATCAAGGTAATGTCCGAGGTACCTTTTTGTGGCAAGAGTGCCTATCTGTCTCAACCCTTTAGTTTTGCAGGCAGCCTCGTAATAACTCCTTGTTTAAGTAAAGCATTACAAAATGCCAGGGTCAGTAATTAAAAATAGCAAGCACGTATGCAGTCTGTAACTTGATAAGGTGGTTTTCTAGCTAGGGTAGCATCTTACCTTGGCCTTTACCAAGGTATATATACCAAGAGGTATAAAGTGTATTGCTTTGAAAAATCTCCTGCAGGTCTGTGAATAACCTTCTAGTAGGCAGTTATTTGTGGGAAGTTGTAATAATGCATCCTTAAAATTTGAAAGTTAGCCTTTTTTTTTCATCTTTCAGCTTTGCAGCATCTCGAACATTATTTCAGTGAGAACTACCAGGCTGCAGGTTATAAACTTTCTAAAGTTCTTTGAAAATAAGTAGCCATGTAACATATTTCCTCCACTTTTTTTCCAGAACCTAGCACTGAGTAAATGTTGACTTGAGGTATTTCTCTCACTTGAGAAACACATGCATGCTTCCTGCAAGTGTAGAAGAAAATTAGTACAATAAAATCCTAGAAGGGTGGCTTTTAAAGCAAAAGCACAATACTGAATGTGTCAGTAGTGACTGTAGCTCTTGGAGATCTTATAGACAAATAATGTAAGTATTGGAGTCCAGGCTTGTAAAAAGTTTGTTTTGCTGGTAAAGAGGCAGGGTGGAGGAAGTAATTTAATTGTTCTGAGGATGACTTATGAAATGGAAATGTGATTATATTTTCAGGTACTGCTGGTACAGAGAGATCCGGCATTGAGTTTTGCCTGGGGCAAGAGTTTAAACAGTTCCAAAGCTTACTTTGTTGGCTTGAAGCTGCTTCAATACTAGCAGGAAATACTAATGCATGGTTGCTTGTGTAGCTGGCTTCCACCCAAAGCAGGAGATTGCTACTGCTGGGTTAGGACCATTGTTGTAACCAGCTCTGTCCTTCTGTATTTTAGGTTTTGGGTAAAGCACTGATGCGTATAATGGGATGGTGCTGTTAAGGAGTGCAGCTGCTCTGAGCTGTGTCAGAAGGATGAGAGTTTGTTAATGTAGAAATGATTGGTATGGACTTGTTTTGATCCCTAGTCCTGGGAATTGAGGGCTCCTTGGGTCAGGATGTCTGTTTTTTTTCCTTGACTTAGTTCCAGATATCTGTATGGTGTTTGAAGTTCTAGGGCATCATCTACTGAAGTGGATCATCAAGTCAAATTACCAGGGGCTTCCACTCCCTTGTGTCAAAAAGATCATTAAACAGGTATGTTCTGGTTCTGACTGCACTGTTCCCCTTGACCCACTGAGAACTCTGTCATAGTGGGGCAAAAATTTTCAGAAGAAAACAAAAGTTAAAAATCAATGGTATCTCTCTCATGCAACAAAGGCGTTCTTCAGCTATTTCCCTTTTCTCCTGCAAAAACCTCCTGCTACAGGTACATGTTTTCTGTCACTTAAACCCTGATGGGAGGCCAGCTTTGCTTTTACCCTCTTCTTACCCTCACAAGTGCAAGTAATTCTTCCTTTAAATTGTCACAGTAAGTACAGTGCTTAATGATGGGAAAAGCAAGAGAAACCTGTTCCTCCTACTGGCTGGTTGCCTAAGAAGAAACATCTTTCTATGTGTGAGGTAAAGGGGAGGAGGAAAGTATGATTTTATTGTGGAGTATTAGAATCTGATTTTCAACTGCAGTACTTTAGGTTATGAGGAACTATTTTAACTTCATACTTAAAAATCCTTATTCAGATCTGTGTTTTCTGGAAGTCTAATAACCACTGGTCACATCAGCACTAATGTGGAGTGTTCTGAAACAAAAATCTCCTTGAGGTTTGCTAACCATCATGGGCAGCTGCTGAACTCTGATTTTGCAAATTCAGTCAGCTTTTGGTTCTAGAGATCCTTGCCTTTTCTAATAGTTGATTATCTTCTCTCTCATCTGCAGGTTCTTCAGGGGCTGGATTACTTGCACACGAAGTGTAGGATCATTCATACAGATATTAAACCTGAAAACATTCTTCTGTGTGTGAATGACCAGTATATCCGCAGGCTGGCTGCAGAAGCAACAGAGTGGCAGAGATCGGGGGCTCCCCCACCATCTGGCTCTGCAGGTGCTTTTTTCATAAAAGTTGGTGCTATTCCCCCAGTCCTCCTCACCCCCTAAATCATAACCGATTTCAGTAGGGAAAACTTCCAAATTCAGTACAGTGGAACAATAATGCAAGTAACACTTGCAAAAGCCAAAACTAAGTTGTGAAGTTAATCATATTACCTTGAAGATACTCAGGAGGGAGGATACATTCATGCTGACAGCTGCTTTTAATGCAGGTCTTTTTTTTTTTAATTTATCTGGAATAGATAAGGTGGTAGGACAGTCAGTCTATACAAGACTGACACTGCATAAAAGCTAACACACTCAAAATAACGCTAGGGTAAAAAATGTTGTGAGGTCATTCTTGCACTGTCTACAAAAGTTTCTCCTTTCATTGCATGAAGCTGGAAAAATGCATTTGGGGAAGTTCTCAACAAGGTGATTTATATGTTAGAGCTGCCAGTTCGCAGAAGTCAGAAAACTTTTAATAGAAACAGCTTCCTTGACATGCTGACGTTCCTGAAGAGCTGAGGGCAAAATTTCAGTTGTTACTCTTGAGAATATCCATCTGTACCTGTGGGTACTTCTCAAAAACTACAGCAGTGCAGATTGGAATGCTCTGTCAATCTTAATTTTAGAACATCAGCATTTAGCTGAGCCTGTTGCAACATAGCTTGTCTGGGTTAGGTTAGGAAAACTCCCTTAGATTTGGTATTTTAATGTTTTGGTTTGCATTTTCTTTTCGGTAAGATGCATAATATGTGTAGCAAATGAAGCTGCATGACAGGAAGTGTAAGTCTTCGGTATCAGTCAAGCAAGTCTGCAATCTGTAACTTTAATAATGCATTTACTCATTTAATGTTTTCTCAGTTTAATTCTTGCTGTACTTTCATAGAGAAATAAACATTTAAAATACCATTTGCTGATTGATACCTTTAAAGTGCTGTTACCAGATCACCTAGGAAAAAGCTTACCTTAAGATAAGAATCCAGTTGCAGTCTTTGACTATAAACATACTGATTTCCTGATCTTGCTTTCCCTTTCAGTGAGCACTGCACCACAGCCAAAACCAGTAAGTGTAACAGCTTTCATGTGTAAGTATCTGTCAGTTTCTAAGTAGCACCCGCATTGTCTCATAATCCAGTTGGCATTAAGGAAAATCAACCTTATAATGAGATCAGAAGGAAAAGTGTGATTTGTGTGTGTTGTAGACAAAAGCACCAGGTTCGGTGCTGTCTTGGAAATGTAGGTAGGTCTGTCTCAAATATATCACCATCAAATAAATCTCTTTGGTGGTTTTGAGGTCTGTTGTGAAGACGACTGCCTGTAGAGTCCGGGATCCCTCGTTTGGAGAATACTGTTGGTTTCTCAGGACATAAATGCAGTGAGAAGAACAGACAACTGCTCCAAGAACCTTAGTATTTGCTTTGTGTCTGGGAGGAGAACTGTCTCCAGAGTTTTCATTCCAGACTGCTCTCTCAGATCTAGAATAACGTAAAACTTGGCTTACATTAGGTTTATGGAAATATGAGATACTAAGTCAAATTTCCCTGCTTGCTTCTGTGTAGGCTGACAAAATGTCAAAGAATAAGAAAAAGAAGTTGAAAAAGAAGCAGAAACGTCAGGCTGAGCTGTTAGAGAAGCGAATGCAAGAAATAGAGGAAATGGAGAAGGAAGCAAGCCCTGGGCAGACACGTCCTGAAGAGGAGGAGGAAGCTCAGAGCCCTCTAGAAATGCTCATAAAAGTTAGCCCACCAGATGAAGATGCTGGCAAAAAGACAGGTAAGGACCTAAAGTATTGCTGGCGTAGCACAGCTGTGTTCTTTCACTCAGTGCCATGAGTAGAGTGGGCATTTGTAGGAGAGGTGGCTGTTATTTAACGTTTGCATTGCATTCTGCTCATGTAAAGAAGCTGGAAAACTTACTTTACAAACTAAATGAACGATTGTGTACAGTTCTATTTTGAGACCCATGTATTTCTGAGGCCTTCTTGAACAGCTTCAGCTATTACTTTGTTTAGACACACTCTTCTCTTTTTCCGCTCTTGCAGCTGAAGTCATTGTGCACGAGCAGTCTATTCTAATGGAAGGCAGCGTGGAAAAATGTGTAACAGAAATAAATTGCAATGGGGTGATACAAATGACGGACTTCCCAGACTCTGGCAACCAGGGGTCTGTGCGACTCGAGGATGACCTTCACAATGCCAATGACTGTGGCGATCACCCTCACACCCAGAAGAAGGAGAACTTCCATAGTTGTAATTACAGTCAGCGAAATGGTGACACGGAGAACAGGCCTCAAGCAACAATGTCGGACTCGTTCGTGCCCTTAGTTGCAGAGGATTCCATGGTGTGTCAGCCTACGTCCAGCGAGCAGCAATCATTCAACGAGCAGGAGATCAGCCATTTGCAAGAAAGCATCCGGACAGAGATCCCTTCGGAGGATGAGAACGAGAATAATAGCCCATCAGATAACAAAGGTACAAGAGGAGCTGTGTGAGGAAGGGCTCCTTTCTCCTCGATGTGGGGGAGCTGTGTTACAACACTTCATCAGAATATTAATAGAAACCTCCATTTGGGAGGCTGAAGTGATCAGAACCACCTGTTTGAACCTTTTCCTGCCAGGGGTAATTTACCTGACAGTCTTACCCTGAGACATTTTGCTGTTTGTACCTTCCAGTTGCAGCTGTACATTAATTTTGACTATCAAATGCGTAAGTGCTTCCGCTTCAGTATACTGATAAACACGACAAATGTACTTATGCATTTGTTTTTCATTATAGGAACATTCCCTTCTTTATATCAGCTATCGCCACAGTTAGGAGCTTAAATCTACAAATTGAAGCTTAAATCTACAAACTGTCGCTGGTTGTTACATTATGGGATCAGTAGCTAAGTGTGTTCTGATTGTTCTGTTCATGCTGTGGAGTAAAAGCTCACTGCTCTCGGTTACTTGGGATGAGTAAATGGTTTCCCAGAACTGGAAATGCAAGCAGGCTGAAACAGTTTATACAGCGTAGGGGAAAAAGAACACTTCAATAATTCTGTTTGAATGTGATTTGTTTGGGGGCGTGTGTGGGAGCTGCAAAGCTTGTAGGATTAGAAGATACGATACCAGGTAATGTACTGCAGTTAAAAACAAACAACCTGGAATGTGTTTAAAAACCTGAATCAATTGATAGATCTGTTTTTGTATCCTTGAGTCAGGGTCAGATCAAGTATATCTGCTTGGAGGAGGAGGCAGAAGCTCACATTTGTAATTCTCTTTTAAATTTTTCTGTAGCGTTTTCTTGGCAGAGCGCTGCTAGGGAATTGTGTGAAAACGCAGCAAGTGAAACTTAGACTTTGAAATTTGGACAGTGTTTGGTTGGATGCCCCTGCTAGATAACTAAGTGTGTTTGCTTCTTGCAACTCTCTCCCAAATTGCTTTTCGAGAGCTACAGCTGGATGTAATTTAGTGACTTAATATTTTTGCTCTCCACCACATCCATTGAGGTTTTTCCCAATATATACTTTAGCTCTTGTAACTGTCTGTGTTGCTGCAGTGACTGATGGCTGTGTCAAGAAGATGCTATTCTCTGCGGACTCCTGTCCCTCAAGGATTTAGCAAGACTTCTTAAGGGTTGAGAAGCTTGTTTAACTTCTGGCAGTGCCCTTACTTAAAAAACCTGTCTTGATATAGACAGCCTTTAGGTCTGTGCTGGAAAACAGTCACTCTTGCATATATTTTCTTGCCCTTCTGCTTAATGGTGGTGACTTTTGGTCATAGATTGAGGCTGACTTTTATACCGCAGGCTTTGGAGAGGGAAAAGTTCAGATCTGAAAGCAAAATCTTTCCTGGGTGGGGATAGGGCTGTAGGATTTGGATGACAGATGGTAGTACTGTCCACGTAGCTTTAATCAGCTGTTGTACGTGTTGCCTCTAGGAAAATCGACTGCTGGGAATTTCCTTCTTAATCCTCTTGAGCCCAAGAATGCAGATAAGCTTAAAGTGAAGATAGCCGACCTAGGAAATGCCTGCTGGGTGGTAAGTTTAAAACCTTTTTACATTGACAGTTTAAACCTGCTAATTCATTTGCGGTATGCCGAGATTGAAAAGAATCCATAAAATAGATTCTGTTTTATGCCTGCTTGTGAGAGCTGTGATAATTCAAAACCATTGGTGGGGGAAAGAGAAGCAGGGAACAGGGATACAAAGAAAGAAGTTGTCCTATAAAGGCAGACTTCAGCCTGTGTTTTGGGTGCCTCCGGTCATTAGATTACTTCTTAATAGGCCTTTGAACAGTGTCGCATCTAATGTGTAGAAATCTGCATATGTGAAACTTCTGAGGGAGTCTGCAGCTCCTCTGGAGGAAGTTGAAAAGAATTGCTCTGTGCCTAGTTGTGCAGTTTATTAGCTTGTCAAACCATCTCACTGGATTTGCAAGCACATGAAAGAGACTCATAAATGGTTTTATTCTTTGATGATTGCCCTGTGCTGCTTTTAAGTGTTTCACATTTCAAATGGGAGAAATGTCTATTTTATATGGCTTTTAAAGTGGCAAAATAATTGAGATCTTACAGGAAAGGAAAGCTTCAAACTTGGGTCAAAGGCAGGCTTGCAGCATCTGGCAAGGCTGCTGTCCCTGTGTTGCTTTACCTGCCTCCATGTCACTGAATCACGGCCTCTATCACGATCTGATAGGAGAGGGTGCAAACTCTGAAACTGTCTTCCCTATTCTGCCTCTTTGCTTTGCTTTCTTCTAAATTGCCAGACTTAAGGAGTGTCTCGTGTAGACCGTTTAAACCGTGCTTGTAGGAATATAAGGAAATATTTAACAGAGATGTAAAATTCAGATGAATTGTGATGGAAAGGAGCTCTGATCTGCTCTGGCCTTCCAGGTTATTGATTCTTTTTTTTTTCCTTTAAACCATTTCCAACCATGCAGTAAAACATTTGTTCTGTTTAGCACAAGCACTTCACTGAAGACATCCAGACAAGACAGTACCGATCCCTGGAGGTGTTGATAGGATCGGGGTACAACACCCCTGCTGACATCTGGAGCACAGCGTGTATGGTGAGTGGTGTCATCCAGGGGATTTCAGACCCCTGCTCTGGAGCATTTTGGGAAAAACTCATGTCGGGCTGCTGAATCACTAGCCAAGTCTGGAAAAAGAAAGAAGGAAAAAAGCTGCTAGTAACAAAAAAAACCCACCCATCAGTCTTTCAGCCAACATCCAGACTTGTGAAATACCATGTTTCCATACCAAAATTGGTTTATTTTTTCCTTCTGCATGTAGCTTTTCCCTTGAAAGTCAGGATTTTGCTGTACAACACCAGCAGATTTCAATAACAACTACACTTTAATGTCATTCTTTGGAAAAACAAGGCAATTATGCAATTCTGAAACAGTCTTCATATAAAGAGTCTTTTTTGCTGCATTCAGTCTTCTTTCACGGATGTCTTTAGTATCATTTCATATTTTAATCTCATGCATCCTCTGCATGTTTGGAGTCATAGTCTGAGTAATGCTGAGACAAGGCTGAAGCTGTTCCTGTGATAGCTGGCAAACGTAGTGATTTAAAAAAAAAAAAAAAATCTAGTCAGTTACTGCGTGTGCCTCTGGTGTCTCCATTCTGTGTTTTCTACAAATTACAGCTTGGGTTTTATATTTTAAGCTTGGAAAATATTGAGCGAAGTCCTTTTCGCTGTCTTGGAAAATACTCTGTGATTTTGATGGATGTGGTAAACATGGAATACAGTTAGGGGCATGTTGTCTCTGCAGGACGTGGGGCCAAAATTATTACAGTGGTTACTCCGAGTGCCTAATTCAATAGTTTTTCTACAGCAGTCCTTACAGAAAATGAAGAATACAGAAGGTCAGAGGTACTGTTAAGTGAATATGTGAAGGATAAATGTGTCATGGAATTCAGGAGTGGTCGGTGGAAACGAATGCCAGGTTTTTTCCTTGTTTCAAACATGTTTTTCACATCTATAGATGAATGTTCAGAGAAGAACTGTTTGAAAGATGTCGTTCTAACATAGGAAGTTTTAGGGAGGGAAAGCTTTGTAAAAATATCTGTAGAGTTTGGACATTGCTTTGTAGAATGTTCTGGAGGCAAAAGAGAAGCTAAGCATGGGAAAAGCCTTTATTTTGTACAATTTCACGCAAGCTTACTGTAGTACAGTGCGATCCAAAATTTAGTATAGACGTGCCTGTGATGTTTTTAATGCAGTTACTAAAATGTTACGAAGTAATTGCTCATTTTAAGATGGTAATGCAATACCAGGATTTCCCAGCTTAATTCTTTTTGACCACTTTGCTTCTGGCCAGCACGCTTCTGGCAGAGATGTGCAGAATCAACCTGCAGTGCTTCTAACAATGTGTGAAGTGCATTAAAGTGATATAATATGCTTGTTTCTGTTTTAGGCCTTTGAATTAGCAACAGGAGACTATCTGTTTGAGCCTCATTCTGGAGAAGATTACTCACGGGATGAAGGTACGTTTGTTTAAGTCTTTTTTTTTAAATGGGACACAAAAGGCAGTGGATCCTCCTTCAGAAAGAGCTTTCTCTTGTGAGACAGCAATGTAAAGGCCCATTGCAAAAAGATGATTTACCCAAGTTACTGATGTTAAGGGACAGCTGTGCTTAACTCTTTGCAGTTCTTGTTCTGGTGTTTACTGTTCCTTTAACCACTGGATTCTTTACCTTCTCAAACTGATCATCCCTGCAAAATTCCCTTTTTTTTTTTTTTTTTTTTTTACCCCACCATACCTCTTGACTTTTTGTCCTTGCTTGTAATCTGGTTTCAGGTGCATCCCAAAGTGATTTCTGAAGGAGGTAGTGTCTTTGTCTTTAACATTCCAGGGAAGGAAACTGGGGTATATATAGAGAAAGTGTTGTGTGGATGTCATATTGTCTTCTCTTTTGAAAAAATGCAGATCACATTGCTTTGATCATAGAACTTCTGGGGAAAATACCTCGCAAGCTCATTTTAGCAGGAAAATATTCCAAGGAATTTTTCACCAAAAAAGGTAAAAGGAAATTAAGCAAATGTCACTTACCCCCTTGCCCCACACCCCAAATACACAGGAATGCCTTACTGGAAATCTTAGTCTTTGTTTTATGAAAGGCTTTCTCTGTTTAAAAAAAAAAAAAAAAAAAAAAAACAAAAAAACAACAACAAAAAAAAACCTGCAGCTAAATATAAGGCATTCTTTTCTAACTGCTATAAAAATATAATACATCTTCACATAAAATATTTATATAAAATATATACTCATCTTTAAAGTCTTCCCTAAACAACTTTGTTCCAGTATAATTACTGAAGAAGTGCCTTGAGTCCTGAGCTATGTGGCTAAGGACACATTTTACCTTGTTGCTAATCTTAAAGCCTTAAGTAGCCCAGAAGAAATTCTTCTTCTTCTTCTTCTTCCAGCATGCATTCCAGTCAGTGGCACAATGTTTATCTGTCATGTCAAATTGTAGAATTGGTGATTTAATAAAGTTAAAGAATATTTGCTGATCAGAAATAGCAGAAAGGAAAAAAAAAAAGTGCATGTCTTGAACAATCTTCAAAAGCAGATAGCAAAGTGGTTTTAGTATCATTTTTTTCTTCAGCATGCTCCACAATTGCATCTTCCCTATGCTCAAGTAATTGGAAGAGGTTCTGAATTCGGTCTGTGCTGTTAGCTGCTTGGCATGTTCTGCAAGTCGTGGCCGTAGCGTGGCTGAAGTGAAACCTCTTTGTCTTGGCTTTCAGGTGATCTGAAGCACATCACCAAACTGAAGCCCTGGGGCCTTTTTGAAGTCTTGGTGGAAAAATATGAGTGGTCCCAAGAGGAGGCAGCTGCCTTCACAGACTTCTTACTACCAATGCTGGAGCTGATCCCAGAGAAAAGAGCGACGGCAGCAGAGTGTCTCAGGCACCCCTGGCTTAACTCCTAGAGGCTTCGACCCAATGCCACAGCACTACACTCCGGTTTACAGCATAGCATACACACACCCAGCTGCCCCTTCCCAGAGCCGTTTTTCCCCTTGATCATTTTCCGTGTGAAGTTCTTCCTTCAAGGCTTCCAAGATTTTAGATAAATCTAACCCGTTCCGCTGAGTTTGCTTGTGTGACTCGATGGGGGCTCTCCTCAGCCAGTGGTGTCGGCTGTTTTTTTGGGCTTCGCCAAAGACTAACTAGAACATGAAGCTTTCCCTGAGTCTCCTCACTGATACGCACCGTCTGTTACAGATGAGAGCTCACCGGTGCTCAGATGTGCTCCGTTAGCTAAATTTCAGGGGGCTGTGAAGATCTGAACTCATCCTCATCTCACTGACTCAGGAGTCCATTCCCCGCTGTTCACCCAGTAGCTAACAATGGGGTGAGAGGTAACAGATGGCACTGAGGTGGTGTTTGCTCCTTGTAGAGCAAAGACCTCAAAATCCTCCATCATCTTCTAGGTGTCTGCTGTATTCTTTGTTTTCCAGTCACATAATTTTTCTTTAGTTCTAGCTGCTTAATATTTAAATCTAGATTTTTTTTTTAGTATCATTTGCTTCTTCCTCTGAAGTGCCCTCTCCCTTTTCTTTCTCCCTTTCTGTGTCCAGCTAGTCAGAATATTTTCTGAATTCAGTGATGCTTTCTCCTTGTTCTCTAACACCTGAGCCTGTGACTAAAAGGTGACAAGGAAAACGAGCAGAAGCTGGAACTGACTGAACGCACAACCCTCAGCATCATGATGGGTGCACCCTCTGGCTGCAGAGAGGTAGCCTTGTTGCAGGCAACTTCTAACGTTTTAGTGAGCTGTAAATTTTTTGGTTTTTATCCCTTTCTGGCACTTTTTTTTGCCTTGCTTGACGTGGTTGCTGTACCATTGACAGATTGGCTTTCACTGATGCAGTGTATTCTCTCTCAATTTTTGACCATTCGCTTTTTTTCCGAGAAAGGGCAGCAGCATCTGTATCCCAGCCACGCTATAGCTGTTGGCTTAAGAACTCAATGCTTGAAAGTAAAGGTTTCCTTTAATTTGCTTCAGGTGCTGGCCTTCAGAAATAACTTCCCAGGATGGGATTGCCTTTTATTTTCTGGGGCATCAGCACAAGGAGAGGTGGAAGAGAATTCCACATCAATACTGGATTAGCTGTTCCTAGAGTTCCCCCAACTAAAGATGCCCTGTGGGGTTTCTCTGTCACCTCAGAGGAGGCTGGATGTAATAATTGAGTGGGTTAATTTTTAAAGTTAAATCACTGTGGCGTTTGATAGTTCTACGATGGCATCTTCGAGCCTCGCCCCTCCTGTTCCAGACGCAGCGTATCCTACTCTCGAGCAACATTTGGCAGTGTTGAGACTTCAGAGGCACATCTTTACCCTGGACCAAACCGGCCTTTGGATTCGTGGCAGCTCTCAGAGCACAGAAGTTGCCGTGCCGGAGGCCACGCAGATGCTATCCGAGACGCTTCCATTGCCAAAGCTGCCAAGACCACTGTTAACGTCACTGTGTGTGTGTGTGTGTGTTGGAAATTCAGGTTAATGAGAATTTATTCATAAACCATGGAGTCGTTTAATCCACTTACAGAGTTCCTCCAGCCCGGTGCCTGGCTGGGCTAATTAACGCAAATCATGCTGCATGTTCTTGTAGGGGTAGGTCAGGTTCTCTATGCATATAATCTAGAATTAAAGGAAGGTAACGTACCAAATGAGTTTGGGACTGCCAATCTGACTTGTTTTTTTTTTTTTTTCCTCTTTTCACCTGGAGTTTTCCAGCTGCGTGTCACTTCAATCTCTGTTACAGGAGGACTGCAGACAGGACTGGATTCCAAAATCCCCACTGTCCACGTACTGTGAAGTTACATTGGCAGGGCAAACGATTTCTGTTGTCTTGAAAGGTCACCCCGTCTCGTGTACTTCAGGCTGGCTGCTCAAAGAACTCTTCCTAGAAGGGGTTTGCACACTTGGAGAGCCCCTTCCCGTCCTTCCCTTCCCCCTGCCACCCCTGTCCAGAGGAGGATGTTTTGTTTTTTTACCGTGGGAGCCAAGGCAGGAGCCAGCTCGTGAGTTGAAGACCTGCAGAAGCAGCTGTCGGGATTCAGTCTTGTACCATGTGCTCGTTCACCTGGGGTTTGTTAATTTTCCAAATTGCCGTAAAGTGCTCACACTAAAGGATTTGTACTTGCTGTGTCAGTCTAAAACCTGAAGGAAAATACATTTTTATTCTTTCTACTTGGGTGCTTTGTCTTTTTTCTTTGTGAAAGACATACAATAAACAGATTATTTAATAACTAAGCCCTACTCCTCATGTTCCCTCTGTAGGTCTGTTTTTCCTCAGCTTGTGGCCCTTAGGTTCAGTTTTCTTTGCTAGTTAGCACTGGCTTTGGATTCTCTGGGGCGAGACTGTTTGATGGTGTAGGTAAAGATTTTTGATTGAATTGTAACCCATTTTTAAAGGGGGAAGAAGCCGATAGCAGGGTAACTGCTGCAGTTCTGCCGTGCTAAAAGCTGCTGGGTTTAATTCTGCCACACACGGTGTCATCTCTGCTCTCTTCCCTAGCAAGGTCTCTTAACAAAACCTTCCCAACTGCTTCATTAGGGGCAGGTGTAACGCTGGAAGGCGGCTGTGAGAACCAAACTGACTTCTGTCCTGCAGGAACCAGCAAATTCCAGCAAG
The DNA here is from genome assembly GCF_047663525.1 of Anas platyrhynchos. NCBI lineage: Eukaryota > Metazoa > Chordata > Aves > Anseriformes > Anatidae > Anas > Anas platyrhynchos. Next base: position 4,557,808 of record NC_092613.1, on the reverse strand, counting down.
CAGGACTGAAAAATGTTCCCCAGGTTGGTCGGTCCTGCCTCCCGACCAGGTGAGTGAGAGGTCCTGGGGCTGGGTGGGACGGCGTGCTGCCCCGTGCAGGCAAAGGCTGTGGGGTGGGGGCTGCTGGATGGGATGTGGAATTAGGGCTAAATGGGATTAATTGGGTGTGCAGTGGTGCTGTGCTTTTCCCTGCTGGGGTCTAAAGGTGGCGTGAGAAGCTGATCTGGGGCTCTGCAAGGAATTGGCTGTCTATTTCCAAACAAAAGGTCGCAGGGAAAATGTGCGACACAGTCAAGGCTTTTCCCTGTCTCAAGGAGACCAGCACGAAATCCAAAACGCTACCTTTTTTATTCAGAAGTCATTTCCTTGAAAGAAGGTGGTGTACAAACCCCAAGGAGCAGCAAATCGTCTCCCTGTTCCTCCCTCTCTTTCCCTGGCTCTGCTGATGGGCTCAAAAAAAACCCATGTCCAACAGGGCTCTTCCCAAAAAACCCTGTGAGAGCTGTGAGCTGACAGCGGACCCTCGTGTGAAAAGAACAACTGTAGAAAACCCAAAAAATTATGGGGGCAGATGTAGAGCTCCTGAAGAAGTCATTTTCGAAGGGCTTACATCCCTTGAAGCTGATGAGAGCAGTTCTAGGAGTCCCTGGGAAGAAAGAAAAAAAAAAAGGTCAGCTGTTGCCACCATTAAACCAGAGCAAAACGCCCAATTTTAAGCTCTTTGGCACTTGGCAAGGCGTGATGTTTTCCTAGCTCTGGGAGGCAAAGCAAAGCCAATTTCTCATTTAACCTCAAAGAAAACCCCTCGACATAGCACCAGGAGCTCTCGTTGCCGGTCCTTCATCGATCCCCAAAGCCCAGCAGTGCAGGAAACGTCAGAAATCCCCGTGGGCATCACTTACGTGGTGGTCGGCTGTCAGTCGTTGCCCTCCTCTGTAAAACAAAAAGGTAATTGCAGTGTTAATGAGGTGTTAATGGGATGTGGTAATAATACTGGTGCAGGTGTTTTGGGGGGTTTGTTTTTTGGGGTTGTTTTCCAAAAAGCTCAAAAAAACCAAACAGCCCATGGGGTTTCTTTGCTCTAGACTCAACCCAGGTATCTCTGCCTGGCATTTGCAGGGTGGGGGGCTCCATGAAGTCCTGCTCCAACCCGTGCTGCCTCTGTCGTGGTCACCCCACGAAGCAACCCCCCAAATAACCCCCATCCTTGGGGACGCGTGCTTGGCCCCAGCTGCCTTTTACCTTTGCTCTCCACTTTAAAATCCGACGGGAGGAGGTTGTCCTGCCGGTTGCCCAGCACGAAGGCCAGGAAGGAGAGGATGAGCGCGTCGAGGATGCCGATGATGCAGAGGATGTACGCCCAGCGCACGGTGCAGGCGCCCAGCGTGTATTTGTCCGTTTTGTCCCCGCACATGCGCCTCACCTCGCTCGAGTCCCAGCCGTCGGGGTAAATCAGGCAGCCGATCATCAGCCCCGTGGCTGCAAGGAGGGGGAGACGTCGCAGGTACTGCACGTGCAGGTGGGGAGGTTACAGGGAATAGCACAGCCACGACCACAAATATTTCAGGAAAAGTGCTAAAACCGGTTGGCAAGGCTTAAATATTCCCCAGGACCCAGAGGCAGGGGCTGTGCTCCATCCGAGCTGGGGATGGTGCAGTGTGGGCACGGCGCTGCCTTCCTACACCGCTGTTGCTTCTTCCAGCACTGGCCTTGTTGCCCCAAAATGAGGCCTCCTTCAAGCAAAACCGCTTTGGTTTTGCACGAACCACCCGAGTTTGTGCAAGGTGGAGAATTTTGTTGCTCTGTGCACGGCTGGATTTGGGTTTGCCAAGCCGGAGCCGCTGTCAGCAGCAGCAGCTTTGTGTGTGGGTTAATTCTGCTTGCTCAGCTGTGCTGGTTCCAGCCGGGGCTGAGAGCTGCCCGTGCTGGGAGCCCTCCCTGCCTGACCTTGGTGACCAACGTGGCCACTTGCCTGCGGTGTTTGCAGCTTTGCTGTGGGAGTCCTGCCACCAGCTGCCCAAGGACCACCTCCTGCCCCCTGTCCGTGGGTTTTCTGGCAGTGGTCAACCTGAAAATCCTTTCCGGGTGCTTGCCTTGTGCTCTGCTAAGGGTTTTTATTCCCCTAGCTTAGGGGAAGGAGAGCAGCAAGGACAGCGGGCAGCTTCCTAGGTCAGCACGGAGCATTTTTCATCATCTAGAAGCAGGCAGCCTCTCGTGTGCTTAATCACTCCTTGCTGTAGGTAATGGGTGAGGAAGGGCACAAGGACGGGGGAGGCTGGAAGGAAATTGCTTCTCCTGGGAGGACAAACCCTGGCACGTAGCAAACCTGAAGGTGGGATCTGCTCAGCTCCTGCTCCCTCTTTCCCAAATACAGCAGCCGCTGCATCCCCTGGTGCAGGAGGAAAGCTGTGATTTGGAGCCCTCAGCACTGTGGAAGAGCAAAAGGAAGAGCAGCAGCCCTGGGGGGACGCAGAGCCCCTTGGCTGTACCCCTGCACACCCTCTGCAGGGAACGAACCCCTCCGTTTGCTGGATCTGGTAGAGCCAAAACCTTGCAGTGATCTTCCCTCTTTCCATCCATGAGGGCTGGGGTTGGGATTGCACAGAAGATGCTGTTGAAACCCTAAGGAGCAGGTTTCAGAGCCTCTGCCTCGAGGAGCCTGAAGCAGAGGTTGGGGGGTCACCAGCAGGGAAGATTTGGGCATATCCACATGGCTGGAGCTGCCTGCACTTGTGCTTTTCTCCCCATCCAGCACAAAAATGTAGGTAGAAGCCCCAAATACGGCAGCAAAGCCTTTCCCTGCTCTCCCTGGGAGGCTGAGCTGCCCCAAGCCTCTTATCTAAATCTTCGCTTGAGCTCGTTTCTTGAGCTGGGAACTGGAGCAACCTCACGCTGCTGCCACCTGGGGAGCGTGGGGACAGCGCCTGGTCCCTGCATCAATGATTCAGGAGCTGCACAGGTTGGGGTTGGGTTTCAGCGGCGCTGGATCAGGCTGGGTTACCGATATCTCAGGTGTCTGGGGCCGGAGGGGGCTGCAAAGTGGGGTGGAGGGGTGTGAGGATGAGAAAAGTGGGAAAGGGGGGTGGTGGCACTGAGCCTGTGTTCAGTCCCTACACCTTACATCTGCCCCGTGCTCTTCTGCAGGGGACAGGGGAGGCACAAAAGGACCCAGCGATGCGCTCTCCATCTCCCTGCTGCATCCCCAATGCTCGGAGCATGGAGCCCTGCTCCCCGAGGGATGCTCTGAAGCACTGGTCCCACTGCGGTTTGGGGCCACCAGGGGCTGGGTCCCTCATCCCACGAGGTTTTGCAGCAGGATCAGTGCCCACATGCACTGAGTCCATCAGGTCTCAGCTGCACAGTGGCTGCTTTACCCACTGCAAATTCCTCCTCTAACCCGTCCAAGGGAGCGGAGCGGGCACAGAGGTTGTGCTGCTGTCCCTTTCCTGTCCAGCCCCACCGTGCCACAGTCGAGGGGGACCAGCAGCTCCCCACGGACCCCTCGCAGCCCTGCCCGTTACCCCCTGGCCCCGCTCACCTGCTGCCAGCTGCATCCAGGCGCAGACTTTGTAGACGGTGGCCGCGTTGCAGAAGAAGAAGAGGCTGAAGCAGAGGATGGAGCCGATGATGAGGAAGGTGGAGATGCCCACGAAGAACATCGCCGTCTTGAAGGCGCTGGAGGGGATGGTGCCGAAATCCAGGGGGCTGCCCTTGCAGATGAGCTCGCCGGTGAGCGCGTTGCCGATGCAGTAGGAGAAGAGGCCGAAGTAGCCGGCCTGGGGCGTGTCGATGCTGTCGCCGATCCAGTAGGGCTGGATGAAGGTCACCACCATCAGGATGGCGAAGCAGAGGGTGAAGAGGGCCCACAGCACGCCCATGGCCCTGGCGTTCCGCACGTAGTTGGTGTGATAGATCCGCGCCGCCTCCTGCGCCGGCAGCAGCTTGGGCATGGCCGGAGCGGGGACCCCACCGGGCCCCCAGCGGCCCCCGCCGCCCCCCGGGGTCTCCTCCCGGGGTCCCCTCCCGGCCCTGCCCCGCTCCGCCCCGGCCGAGAGCGGCGGCGGCGCCGCGGGGAGGCTCGGGCTGCGCCGGCGCGCCCCCCCCTCGCCGCCTCCGTTCCCCCTCCCCGGGACCGCCCCGGGAGGCGGCGGCGAGACCCCAGGCAGCGAGCAGGGATGGGGAGGGAAGGAGGCAGGGATGCGCCCCCGGGGTGTGCCCCAAGGATGCGCCCCGGTGCCTCTCGGATGTGCCCCGGTGCCCCAGGGATGCGCTCCAAGGATGCGCCCCCGGGATGTGCCTCCTGGATGCGCCCTGTGCCCCTCAGATGCGCCCCCAGGATGCGCTCCACGGCCCCGGGATATGCCCCTTGGATGTGCCTCTGGGATGTGCCCCCAATCGTGCCCCGGTGTCCTTGGGATTTGTCCCATTCCCCTCGGATGCACCCTGTGCCCAAACTGTGCACCCACCGGGCTGTGCCTCCGGGATATGCCCCATGTCCCCACCGTGTGCCCCCTGGATGTGCCCCGTGTCCCCAGGATGCGACCCTGGGATGTGCTTTGTGCACCCTACGTGCGCCCTGTGCCCCCCCCCTGCCCCCCGTGTGCCCACGGGATGCACCCCCATCCTCTATAACCCAAGAAGGGTGGGCACAGGGTGCATACCAAAGACGAGCACCGTGGATGCATCCCTGGGACACCACCTGTACCTCCACCACGTGCCTCAGCGAGCACCCCTGGATGTGCCCAGTGCCCTCATGTGCAGCCCACCGTGTACCCCATGCCCCAGGATGTGCCCTGCACCCCACTGTGCACCCCAGGATGCTCTCAGGGTCCCCTCTGGGATGTGTTCCGTGCCTGGGGATGCACCCCAGGACATGCTCTGTGCCCGGGGATGTGCTTCATGCCCCTGCTGTATGCCCCAGGTCCTTGCTGAGTGCACTGGGATGTGTGATGCACCCCAGGACACGTGCTGAGATGCCCCTGGGATGTGCTGTGCACCCCTTGTCGTGTCCCAGGATGTGTCCTGGGCTGTTCTGTGCACCCCAGCTGTGTGCCGAAGGCTGCTCCCCTCCACCCTCCCCAGCATCACCTCAGTCCTTTCCCCACTGGAGCACACACGGGGCCCTGTGGGTCCCAGCCCCAAGCCAGCAGGGCTGGTGGGGTGCAGGCAGGGAGGGGACGAGGTGCCAGGACCCCCCAGAGCACCCGTGGGCACCTCGGGGCCTTTTGCCAGGTGCCACCGTGGCGCTGCCCTGCAGCCAGGGCCAGCCTGAGCCTCACCCCCCGTGGCTGCCGAAGGTCAGGGCTGCCCGGGGCGTTAATCATTGCCCAGAGCAGCCGGGCTGACGTGGGTGCTAAAAGCTGTGCCATTCCCAGAGCTATTTTCCTCTCATTAGCCAAATGCCCCCCTGAAATGCACCCGCTGAAACACTGAGAGCAAACATCCAGGGGGTGCCGGGGGGACCTCGGTGGGCTCTGAGGCCCCGAGCGAGGTTGGCAGGGGGTGGGCTCGCTCCTGCCACACTTTGGGTTTCCTTAAGCGGGTTTCTTGGTGGTAACGTTGGGTCGATGGAGCAGCTGGGTTTGGGATTTGGTGTTTTCCCAGAGCTCCTGCTGTTCCATCGGGGCTCGGTTTGCCCTTGAAGCCCCATGCGAGCAGGGCAGTTAGGAGACAGTGGCTCATCCCAGCTCCCCGGGGCTCAGGGCGAAGGATTGCAGGGAGGATTGGTCCCCCCGTGGCAATCCCAGCGCTGTTATTCCACATCTGCTTTGGCCAAAGGCGCTGCCGTATGGCAGGGAGGCATCATCCCTGCAGGAAGGGCACCTGGGGACGGGACACATCATCCCCAGCTCTGTGCCATGCCGCCACCCGCGCTGGCACTGCACCCCGGGCAGCGAGGGCATCGCCGTTCCTCCACGGCAGCCCGGGGAAGGTTGGCTGTGATAGGAGAGGCTGCGTCAGCTGGCGGAGGTGCCGGCTATAAAGTGCCTTGCCACCCGCAGCAGAGCCCCGAGCGAGCCCACCATGGCGAGCACGCTGCAAATCGGCCTCCTCCTCTCCCTGGCGCTCCTGGCCCCAGCCCTGGCCGCGTCGCTTGAGCGAGGGCTCATCTTTAATTTGGTAAGAGGAGAAAAGCCTGTCCTCGCTGCAGCCAGGGAGCGTGGCGCTGGGGGTGCGGAGGTGGCCGCGATGTTGCATCTCTGGCGGTGGCCGTGGGGGTGTCCCGAGGTGATGGCTGCACCCCTGAGAGCAAATCTCTCTTGCAGCTGGGGAAACTGAGGCAGACAGGACGGTGCGCTGGGTTTCGCAGGGCTGTGAGGGATCTTTCCTGCTGCAGAGGGGCAGGGAAGCGATTCCAACACCTGCCCCAACCCCCTGGTTCCATGGCTGTGGTTTTGGGGGGGGGGGCGCTGAGCCAAACGTGGGGCTCACACCTCCCCTCGCCGCTGCAGGACACCGGGGAGCTGTGCCTGCAGAGTGCCCAGTGCAAGAGCGGCTGCTGCCAGCGCGACAGCGGGCTGAGCCTGGCACGGTGCGTGCCCAAGGCGGCCGAGCTCCAGGATTGCTCCCCGAAGGTAGGTGCCTGAGCAACGTGCTGTGTCCCCAGCCCGTCCCCGTGGGTCACCCCCCCAAGGTGGGGGGGCTGGGATGGCCCCTCTACCGTGCCCCCCGTCCCCGCAGAGCCTCTATGGGGTCTACTACAAGTGTCCCTGCGAGAGCGGCTTGACCTGCGACGCCGACAGGAGCATCGTGGGCTCCATCACCAACAGCGACTTCGGCATCTGCAGGGACAAGAACGACGTGGCGCGGTGAAGGACGTGAGCCCCCCCGGCACCCCCAGAACAAACCTGGTGTGGTCAGGGGGTTCTAGTAAAGAGCATTTCTGCTGTCGCAAGCCGGCGTTTTCACTCCATGTGTCCTGGCACGGGGCAGGGGCAGCGGGGCCAGAAGGTCCTGGGAAAGCCGCGGGGAGGCAGCTTTGTGTTTGGCGTGTGAAAAGGGGCATTGATCAGCGCTGTGGCCGAACGATAAGCCGGGGGCGTTCAGAAAAAGGGTGCAGGGGCCGGCAGTGAGGGAGCTGTGCTGGGTTTTATTTGCTTCTGCGAGCGCGGCGGCTGTGAACGTCCCCTAGGAAGCGGATTTGACGGAGGGCAAGACGTGATTCAGGGCAATGCTGCCTGCCCTGTGCCTGCTCAGGGCAGCGGCCACCTCCCCATCCAGCCTGTGCAACTGCAGCTTCATGACGAGTTTGCACGCCTGGACCTGCACCGTCAGGTCGGGGTGGACGAACATGACCATGAGGCGGTCGGCCAGGTCGGAGTTCTCGCCGAAAAGGACCTCGTAGAGGGAGCAGCTGTCGCTCTTGGGGCTCTTGCTCGGGCGGCGGGGCTGCGAGCAGCCCTCGTGCAGCACCTCCAGCAGCAGCAGCAGCTCCGAGAGCAGCTTCTCCGGCTGCGAGTTGTTCAAGAGGCTCAGGATTTCGGGCCGAACCTGGTTGAGGAAATGCTGGGAGACAGCGGCCAGGCTTGGGGCAGCCCCAGGGTGGAAACGAGGATGCAAATCCCCCTGCAAATCCCACCGGGCGCGGGGCCGGGGGCCGTACCTGGCAGTTGAGGATGTCGGGCAGGAGCTCTTCCATGCGGGACAGCGTGACCAGCAGCCTGAGGACCTGCAGCTGCAAAAAACACCAGGGATGAGGCTGGGAGGGTGGGCACGGTGCAGGGGGGGTCCCCACCGGGCACGGGGGGCAGCGTACCTGGATGTTGTGGTTGTCCAGCTGCAGGAAGCCCAGCAGGTTTGGCACCGTGCGGCGCAGCAGCGGCTCCATGTTGGGGGGCACGGGCAGCGCATTGAGCAGCTGCAGCGCCGCCAGATGCACCCCCACGTCCCGGGAGCAGGTGACCATATCCAGGATCTTGGGGTAATAATCCTGCGGGGATGGGGCGGGGGGCGATCAGGGAGCCGTGCACACCCAGACACGGTGGGGGGGCACAGGGGGTGTGAGGGGGGGAAGCACTGACCCGGATTTTGTCAGTGAACAGGGACCGGGTGACAAAAGCCCTGAGGGTGTTCAGCGCCTGGATCTTGGTGTCCCGGTTGTGGTCGTCCAGGCAGGAGGCCACCAGCTCGATGTGCTCCGGGCTGCAGGTGGGCTTCTGGAGGGAGACCAGAGCGGGATGGGATGGGAGAGAAATGGGATGGGGATGGGGTGGTGATAGGGATGGGATGGGGATGGGAACCGCAGCACCCCGGAGCGCAGCGGGGTGCCCTGGTGCTGTCCCCAAAGTGTCCACTTCACCTCCGTGTCCATCAGGTGGATGCAGCGGGCGATGCTGCGCAGGATGGCGCTGCGGGACCGGCCGTCCTGCTGCACCCTCAGCATTTCCAGCAGCTCCTCGCAGACTTTCCTGTTCAGAACCTCCTCCACGGGCAGCCCTGCGAGCAAGCGGGGAGCCACGGTCGCACCGGGGCGCAACGTGGTTCCCATGGAGAACCCAAATTTCGCTTGGGGTTCACGTCCCGCAGGAGGGGAAACTGAGGCAGGGAGGTGGCGGAGGGGGGACCCCGGTGGTCCTCTCCCACCCACCCTCCCGCTGGTCCGGGCTTTCCAGCCGGTAGCACTCGGTGCTGTCGGGCGCGCTGCTCAGCCCGTCCGCCACGGTTTTGTAGAGGAGGTAAATGGCCCCCGCGCCCGTGGCCACGCTCAGGACGTGGCGCCCCGTCCATGTCCCCCAGCACGCCGCCATCCCCGGCACCGCAGCCCCCGGAGCCCCAAGGGACCGGGGGGCTTCTAGAAGCAGAATCGTCCCCAGGGTGCGGAGCCTTGTGAGGTCAGGGGCAGCACCGGGACGGGGCGCACGTGGGTCCCCGATACCCCCTGAATACTGGAGACCCCCCCCCGTGCTGTCACTTTGTCACACCACCCGGGGACACGAAGCCACTGAGCTGGGGACGTGGGGTGGGGTGATCCCAGGGGAGCACCCGTGTCCCATGGGGGGGTCCTGTCCCTCTGCGCCCGGCGTGGGGGGTGGCACTGTGCCTGGGCACCCGCTGGGACATGGGGCTGGGGACGAGGAGCATGGGGCTGGGGACGTGGGACGCATGGCAGGGGACAGGGGACACATGGTAAGGGACATAGGGAAGGGGACGTGGAATATGGGGCAGGAGGCATGGGACAAATGGCAGGGGGCACGGGACACAGGGAAGGGGACAAGGGACACAGGACATGGGGAGGGGACATGGGGAGGGGACATGTGCCATATGGCAGGGCCGTGGGACGTGGCGCATATCCCCAGCCCTGCCACCTGCTCGGGGCTCAGCACCCCAAGGTGCCAGCAGGGAGGTGCTGCCCCCCCCCCCAGGGCACTTACTGGGCATACTGGGCATACTGGGAGCGCCACCAGGGGCTCTGCACCCTTGGCATGGGCAGGATGCGGCCAGCGCAGGCAGCACCAGCAGAGGGCAGCCCCCACCTCCCCGAACACCCCCCAGAGCCCTGCGGACCCCCCCAGCCCCATAGGGAGGGGGGATGCTCAGATTTGGGGGCCCTGCCGTGCTCCCCGACCCCTCTTTTGGGGTCACCCTTTACCAGATTGGGGGGGGACCCCTGGGAGGGGGCACAGCCTGGGCCATGCCCTGGATATGACAGATTTTTTTGGGGGGGTGGGAACATCTTCCTGGCCCTGGTAGGGAAATACTGGCGAGGTTGGGAGAGTTGAGGGAGGGGGGGGGTTAGGGAAGGGTGGCAGCACCCCCCAAAAAATTTAAAACCTCAAACCCTCATCCTATTTCTGGGTGAGCAGCGGCTCGATTTTGGCAGCTCCCCGCGGCCGCCTGAGTCACGGCGTTAACAAACACAGGAAGGGGCCCTGGTGCCTGTGGGGTGCTGCAAGCCCCGGGGGGGGCACCCCGAGCTTTGGGGGGGGGGGCACATGCACAGAGCAGCCGTGTGCTGGCAGATGATCCCCCAAAAAATTTAATTTTTTTTTTTTTTTTTGGGGGGTGGGGGGTGCCGCCGCGTCCCCCCCCAGCTCCGAACGGAGCTGGGGGGGGACGCGGCGGCACCCCCCACCCCCCCAAAAAAAAAAAAAAAAAATTGACCTGGGGGGGTTTGAGGGATGCCCCCACCACCAACACTCACTACTTTGCACGGCCATGCGATGCAAACGGGGGCAAACCCATAAATCCCCCCCCCAAAAAAAAAAGCCCCATGCACCCCACTTTGCCCCGCAGCGGGATGCCCACAGCGGGGTGACCCCGCTCCCCCCACACCCCAAAACCACCCCGCACCCCCTGCGCCCCCTTAAAGCCAATCGAGGGGGCACCGAGGGGGGGACACCCGGCGATGTTCCCGTGTCCCCCCCGTGCCCCCCCCCCGCCGGGGCTGTTTTTAACAGGAGGGTACAGGATGTTCTGCTCGCTCTTGCACAGCCTCGCTCCCGCTCCCCAACCTCCCTCCTCCCTCGCTCTCCCCCCCCCTTTCCTGCCGGCCCCATGGCCTTCACCTCGTCTTCGCCGCGCTGCTTTAACCCTTTTTCTTGCAAAAAGGCTGTTTTTTTTTTATTTTTTTTATTTTTTTAATTATTCCTATTATTATTCCTACCCTTACTCTTATTACCATCACTCTTACTTTAATCATTATTATTATTACCACTACAATTATTATTATCACTCCTGTTATTATTACCACCATTGCTGTTATTTTTATTATTATTATGAGCAGTATTTCCTCGAGGCTCCCTTTCCACCCCCCCAGCCCCCCCTCAGGGGCTCCCCACCGCACTCAGGACACCCCCAGCAGCCATCCCTCCCCAAAATCCCCCCACAAGGATTGCCCTGATCCTTCCTGCGTGGCATTAACCCCCCCAGACCCCCGGTCCCTGCAGAGGAGCGCCCCCCCCAGCAGGATTTTAGCACCCAGGTGGGTGCCCCCCCCCCCCAATTCCCAGCCTTGGGCAGGGGCCCGATCCTGCATCAGGAGCACGGGGACGGCAGCGGGATGGGATCAGCCCCCGTGGCATCGGGGTTCGAGGGTCCCAAAAGATTCGGGGGCTCCATGAAGGGTGCGAGGGGGGGGTCATTGGTGCACCCCGGGGTTGCCCCAGGAGGATTTTGGGGCCGGGTCTGATTTTTCCCCACCTCCGGATGCGGGGAAGCCCCAAATCCTTGGGCTGCTGCCCAAATCCGCCTCCACGCACCCACAGCACCCGGGCGGGGGTTGCGGGGGCCGATCCTGCACCCATGGGGCACCCCCCCCCAGCCCCGGCCCCTTTTTGGGGTTTGCTTCAGTCCTGGGGGGGGTTTGCACAGCCCCGGGGAGAGGGCTCGGGGCTGGCATTGGCACCACGGTGGCGGCGTTTGGAACTTTCACTGGAGGAAAAACAACCTTTCTAGCAAAAAAAAAAAAAAAAGCAAAATTCATGAAAAGCTCTCGCTGGTTTTCCTCTTCTTGCCAAAACCAATTGTTGAAGATTTTTTTTAATTTTTTTTTTCCCCGGCCTCTCCCGTTTTTGCTTTCGCATGTGGCAGGGGGAACAATGTCCCTCGTGGGGTTTTCTGCTCTTAGGTTCCCCCCCCCCCCCCAGAGCTGGAAGAAGGACGGGTGCTGGCCCTGCCTGGGTGTCCCCCCCCCCTCCTGTCCCCTCCTTTAGGGCTGCTGCAGGGGAACATCCCAGGGGATAAAGGGATGGGGGCACCCCAAAACCACCCGGCGGGGCCGAGCGGTGCCCAGCAGTGCCACGTCTGGCCCCGAGCCCCCCCCCGGGAGCAGGGCAGGACTTGCTGCTGCTTGGAAAGGGCAAAAAATGAAAAATTCCCCCAAATTCTGAGGGGTTGGGGGCAATGCTGGGGGCTGGGTGAGGTGCCAGGGGGTGGTGCACAGGGGGGGCGCACGGGGGGCCGTGTTTGGGGTGATGCTGAAGGGGATGCTGGTGGCTTATGCTGGGGGGGGGACACTGGTGGGAGACAAAACTGGGGGCTGCTGCAGTGGGGTACGAGGTTGGGGGTGAGCTGAAATGGGGAGACTGGGGGGACAAAATGGGGGGGCAGCTGAAATGGGGGCGATGTTTGGGGTGACACAGGGGGCGATGCCACCTGGGGAGGGGGTGCCACCATCCATGGCGACCTGAGCAGGGACCCAACCCCTTTACGGGGCCTTTCCAGCACTGGGGAGGCGAATTCCTCCCTGCGACCCCCTTCCAGGCAGCAGGCAGCTCCCCCTTTTATCCCCTAGGGAACCCCCCCCAGGGACACCCCCCCACCCCGGGCAGGAGCCAGGGCTGGCCGCAGCCCCGCGGAGCGGTTTCCCTCGCACACCCACTTCCCCGGCTGCTGACTCAGGCTGTTCCCTGCTCTCCCGCGCCCGGTACATCGCGTCCCCACGCCGGGCGCCTGGCACGCCGCCCGCCCGCCTCGCCCGCGAGGTGCCGCACGCTGCGGGGTCAGGGTCCGGCTTCTTTAGGGAGACCCCCCCCTCTCCGAGCACCCTCCCCAAGCCATGAGCTGCAGGGCAGGGATGTGTTTTTTCGGGATTTATTTTATTTTATTTTGGGGGGTGGGATGCAACCAACATAACCGAGGTGTCCCTATAACCACTCGGGCACATCGGGGGGTCCGGCGATGCGTCCCCACCCCACGGCACATCCCCAAGGGGTTGTGCACCCTTCACCCCCCCCTGCCACCCAAATCCTCACGGCGGGACGAGGCCAGGGGGCCCCGGCAGAGGCTGGTACAGTTCGTTACGTCCCGGCCGGAATGTACTTTGTGCTACCAGTGGCCCCCGGCCAGCGCGGCGGGGCCGGACGTTATTTATAATCCCCGCTCCGGCCCCGCTGCATCCTGCGCCCGGCGCTCGGGGCGTTATCTCTGGCGGTTTCCCCCCCGCGCCGGGTGCAGGAGGGAGCCTCAGACCCTTCCCCCCTCTCTCAATGCATTAACACTCGCGTCATGTTTAATAATAATTCGGGTTTTTAATTTTTTTTTTCCCCCTGGAGGAGGGAGAACCTCGGCAATGTGCGCGTCCTGCGGCCGGGGAAAAGCCGTCCCGGTGGGAGCTGCTGGAAGGAAACGCCGCCGGCCTCGGGGCTGGGGACATTGATCCAGCCCCAGCTGGAGGCAACGCAAATTTGGATCCCAACCTGGAAATTTTGGGGTTTGAAACGCACGTGGAAAGGCCCAGGGCTGGCGGTGTCGGAGGTGGCAGGGCAGGATCCGGCCTGCGGTGGCGCAGGGGCACGAGCGGGGTGCTGGGTCCCCACGTGTGTGGGTGCCGCGGGTGCCTCGTCCCCGCTCAGCGGCACCGTTTTGCTGCAGGAACCGGGGTCAGAGCGGGGCGAGGAGGCTCGCAGGGCCGGATCTGGCCATGAGCGCATCCGGCCACCTCGCCGGTAGGAAGAATTTGGGGGGATTTCCTGCAAAAAACAGCTCTGCGGCCCCTGCGGTCAGGCAGCTCTGCACTGAGCGGCTGTGCTGGCCCTGCTGCTTCCCCTGTGTCCCCACGTCCCCGTGTCCCCACGTCCCTGCGTCCCCATATTTCCGTGTCCCCACGTCCCTATGTCCTCACATCCCCAAGTCCCCATATTTCCGTGTCCCCATGTCCCCATGTCCCCACTTCCCCATGTCCCCATGTCCCTGTGTCCCCACTTCCCCGTGTCCCCATATCCCTGTATCCCCTCAGCCCTGTGTCCCTACGTCCCCATATCCCCATTTCCCTGCGTCCCCACGTCCCCTCCCCATCCCGCACATCCCCGTGTCCCCATATCCCCCTGTCCCCATGCCCCCTGTGTCCCCAACTCCCCATATCCCCACATCCCCACGTCCTCATTTCCCCATTTCCCCCCCAACCCCACGTCCCCCCCCAGTCCCCAAATCCCCATGTGTGTCCCAACATCCCCATGTCCCCATATCCCCCTGTCTCCGTGTCCCCACGTCCCCCCCCCTGTCCCCACATCCCCCCCCGGGTCCCCACGTCCCCAGCACCCTCCCGTCCCCGCCGCGGGCGCAGCTGCACCTCCGGCAGCGGGGACGCGGTGTACCCGTGCTGCCTGTTGTGCAACGCCGCCTGCGCCTCCGTAAACACCCGGCTCCCGCGCCGCCACCGCCGCCTCCCCATTACCCCCCCCCCCGCATCTGGGGCCAAAACCGGGGCACACCCTGAGGGGGTGCCATGGGAGGGGGGGCACAAAAAGCCGCTTTTCTCCCCCAAAAAATCAAGCTCGGGGCTGAAATCTAAGCAGCGGAGGCTGGGATGGATTCGGTCCCGCCGGTGAGCGAGGATCATACGGGGAGGGGATCCCCGGGGGGGGGGGGATCGATGGAAGCCGGGGTGCGGGAGGAAGCCGGAGCAATGCGACGTGCTTTGATCTCCAACGCGCTCGGGAGATTTCACTGCTGCGGCTTGCGGGGCCGCAGCCAGCAGCCGGTTATTTTTAGAAGACACAGATGAATAAAAATATCTCCTATTTTATTTTACTTTTATTTTTTCCCCCACCACCACCCCGTTGTTGCAGCCTCCTCCCCGACATCGCGCGAGGTGCCCGGGGACCACCACCAGGACGGGGCTGTCGGCCTCGGGGTGGGGGTCGGGGCTCTGACCCCCCCCTACCCGCCCCCAAATTTCGGCCAGGGGTGAAGTCTCCTCCGGTCCCTGTCCCTCGGGGACCAGTGACAGCAACGCGGGCTCCTCAGGCAGGCCGCGCATGGCCAGCTGGGTGGCGAGGGGAACAAGCAGTGCCCCTGGCAGCCCCGGCAGCGCCTTCGGGGATTATTTATGGCATTTCGCTCCCGAGGAGCACATTTCCTCCTGGGACGGGACAGGAGGGACAGGGCACCGGGGTGGGGGTCATGCACCCAGCCCCCGGCGCTGCATTTGCTGCATTTTGCATGGATTTCTGGGTTAAACCCCCAAATCAGGTGATTTATTTTTCCCCTTGCTGCAAAGCTTATGGGGTGCCGCGCTGCACCGTGGCCTCGTCCCCGTCATTCACCCAAACACCTCAGGCTCCTCGTCCCCCTCTGGGACAACCCCACTGTGGCCCCTCTCCCATCTTTTCCCCTTCCCTCCATCACCTCCAGCCCCACCGGGTGGTCTCGGGGGGGCTCCGGGGCTCCCACGGTGGCTCCAGGGGTGGCAAATGGAGAAAAATCCCGGCTCAGCTCTGCGGCCCCACAACTCCGGAGCGTGGCGGGGTCGGAGCTCAGCGTGGGGTCTTGCACAACGCCTGTGCTGCAACACCCAGGCACGGGCGGGTGAAGCGAGGCCGGGGCTGGATCCGTGAATTTCCTGGCTTCCCAAAGCCGACGTCAGCCCCCGCTCCCTTCACGCCTCAAAGCAAATTTCCTCGCGAGCGGGGCCGCGACATCGGGGTGGGCGAGGACAGGGCCGCGGCCCCGTAGTGGTGCTGGTGTCGCAGCCACTGCAAAGATTTATTAGAAATAACCCTCCTGTGCTTTCTAACCATATATTTTCTTATTTTTGTCTCTGCAAACACATTCATCGTTCCCGTGGTGTGAAGCAGGCCGCAGCCCCCGGCACCGCCGCCGGCCTGGTGCAATCCTACAGGGCCTCGGCCTCTGCCCCCAGTATGCAGTCAGGGAGCTGGGACCCCAAATATTGATCCGGTGAAGAGGAATTGAAAGCTGTCAGAGGCCGGGCAGGAAATATTCGAGGCCAGAGCCCGGATCCAGACACTGAGGCAGTGCCTTGGGCAGTGCTGGGAGTGCTGGATCCACTGGGGTCACGTTAGGCGAGGAAAAGCCCTCCTAAATGAACCAAATCTGCCACTTTTTTTTGAAGGCGGGCTTTCTTTTTTACTCCGTGTTGCCATTTAGGGCCGGTTTTATCTAAATTACAGCTGGCAAAGCCTAGTTCAGCAGCAGGGGCCAGCCCTGTGGGAGCACCTCGGTGCCGCGGCCCCGTGGGGGATTTTATGGGGTCAAGACGTAAGGAGCAGGTTGGGAGTGGGGGCACCGGGTCAAGCACAATCCCAATAAAATCCCACACATTATAACCACCCCCCCCCCAGGTCATTAAACCCCTGTTTTCAGTCTGCCCAGGGCTAAAATCCCCCCAGGGTCCATTTTTTTTGGCCCTTCCTGGTCCAGGCGCTGCAATTTCCTGACCAGGCCAAAGCGGCGCTGGGCTTCGCATTTCCAACGCGCTTCGTTTTTCCCTAAAAAAAAGGGGTATTTTGAGGCAGCACGTAGGAAAAATCTTATCAGGGTTACCGTGAACGGGAACATTTCTGCCTGTCCCCACAGCCGACACGTCCCCCCAGAACAATGCCCCCCAGCACCAGCTCCTGGGGGGTGTTATTTCTGATTATTATTTATTAATTATTATTATTTATTATTTGTTATTTATTATTTATTATTTATTTTCCCGGGGTGTTGGGGTGCCCATGGGACATTTCTGGGGCTGGGGTCCCCGGAGGGACATTGCATGGGGCCACAGGACTGGGGGCTGGGCTGTGGCAGCACCCGGGGGGGGGAGCTTGGGGGCACCGGGACTGGGGTGGCCTCGGGGGCGTTGCACCCCCCTGGGACACTGCATGGGGACAAGACCCCCCAGGGGGGAATTGCATGGGGCTGCTCCCCCCAGGGGCATTGCACGGGGACAAGACTCCCCCAGGACATCGCACAGAGCCCCCCCCCGGGGGGAATTGCATGGAGCTGCACCCCCTGGGAACATCACATGGGGACAGGACCCCCCTGGGGGCATTGCACGGGGCTGAGACCCCCCCCCAGGACATTGCATGGGGATAAGACCCCCCCGGGGAGAACTGCATGGGGATGAGACCCCCCCAGGGGGAATTGCATGGGGTTAAGACCCCCCCCAGTACACTGCAGAGGGACAAGACCCCCCTGGGGGCACTGCACAGGGCCAGGACCCCCCCAACCCATTGCACCCCCCAAACCCATTGCACCCCCCCCTTATCTCCCCCCCCCCGCTGCCCCCAGCAAGTGCTCGGCGCGGGGCGGGGCCAAACGGGGCGGGGCCAACCCAGAGCACCCCCTCCTCTGCTTTGCATATCCCCGCCCCCCGACCAATAAAAACCCCTCCCCGCGAGACGGGCGGGGGTAAGAACCAATGGGAATCGAGCTGGGGGGGGGGCGTGGGGGAGCCCCGGTCGCGCGGGGGCCGCTCGGAGCCACTCGGAGCCGGGCGGCGGCGGCGCGCAGGTGGGGAGCGATCGTGTCACGCGTGGGGGGCTCCGGGGGGGGGGGGGGGCGAGAGGGGTCCCGGGGGGACACGAACTCGGCTGGGGACCCCCCCCTTTGCCGTGGGGTTTCCCCGTTTTTTATTTATTTTTATATTTTTTTTTGCGTGGAAATCCGCGGGAGCCCACGCGGGAGGGGTGGAGGGGGGGGAGTTGGGGGGGCGGCTGGGGCTGGGCTGGCCCCAAATGTGGATGGGGAGGGGGCAGCCCCCAAAGAGTGTGCTCCTGGGGTGGGGGGAGGGATTTGGGGTTGGATTTGGGGTCGGATTTGCGGTTCCCATTGGGGTTCCCTCTGGGGCTGCATCTGGGGTCGCCTTTGGGGTTCTCTTTGGGGTCCCTTTGGGGTTCCCCCCGCGGTTCCCTTTGGGGTTCTCTCTGCAGTTCCCCTTGGGGATCCCTTTGGGATTCCCTCTGCCTTGGGGCTCCCTTTTGGGTTCCCTCCGGTGTCCCCCCTGCAGCCCCTTTGGGGCTCCCTTTGGGGCAGGGACAGCAGACCCCACAAACGTGGCATCCCGTTGAGCTCCCTCTCCCCCCCCCCCTTCCGTGGGCACGGAGCTCTCCCAGAGCTTTATTTTTAGCTTTTTTCCACCCAAAGCACATCCCCAGGTAAGCTCGCCGTGCCCAAACCGGAGCCCGTTGTGCTCAGCCCGGGGGAGGATTTGGGGGCTCAACGGGTGGCCCCAGCTCCGCAGGCGATTTGGGGTCCCCGGCACGGAGCCCCTGTGGCTGGGGCACCTCGGTTTTGGGGTTTCCTTCTGCTCGATGAGTGGGATGGATCAAAGAGGGAAGGAAAAACCCCAGAGCTGGCACTCGGGGGGTGTTGTGGGTGGTGCTGGAGCCGTCTCCCTCCCTAAGGGGCCGTCGAAGCGGTTGGGGCATCGCTGGGGCACCGAATCCGGGCTGCAAACGGATGGCAAGTTAAAGAAAAAAAAAAAAAAAGTTGGAAATGCAAATTGCTCCTTCCTTGAAACTGCCCGAAGCCGGGTGCCTCCATCCCATTCCCTGCCCCACAACCGGGGCAGCCCGTCGGGAGATCCGCTAGCGCCGAAATATCTGGCTTTTATCAGCCCTTTCCCCAATTGATGGCGTTTTGACCCAACGGCGGCGTCTGCGCTTGGACGCGGGGCTGACACGTCGAAGGCTGCCGTTCGCAGTGCCTGGGTTTTATTTCCAAGGCGGTGACCTATTTATGGGCTAACGCCATCCGGGGGCACGCAGCCACCGGCGGCGCGGAGGAAATGACGGCCGCCACTCGCAAGGGTTAACCCGGAGCCCCCCGGCGCCGAGCACCACCGGCTCGCTTGGGGCTGAGCATTTTATAACCCCGGGATGTGGTTTTGGGGACGCTCCCCAGGCCCCCGATGAGCCCGATGGAGGAGCGGCGAGGAGGAGATGCGCGGTGGCAGGAGGAGAGCAGCGGGTACCCGCGGAGGATTTGCGCATCGTCCGGAGCGCACGAGGAGGGAAGAGCGCACGTGGTGGCACGGGTCGGGGCTGGGAAGGTGACGAGGCTGAAGGAGAGGAGCAGGGAGGAAGGACAAGGAGGTGGCCTCGGTGGTGGCATCGGTGGTGGCCTCCGTGGTGGCCTTGGTGGTGGCCTTGGTGGTGGCCACAGCAGTGGCTGCAGCGTGGGACCCGGTGCCGGAGGGACCCGGCGGTCCCCAAGGACAATTCCCAAGCCCGACCTTTCCTTGCTGGCACGGGGGGGGGTTCTGGAGAGGCAGCCCCCAGCCTCGTCGTTGGAGAGCATCCCCAGCAGGTAATTAGCTGGGTGTTAATTAGCAGCCTGCAGCGGGCACTGGGTGTGTTGGGTGCTGACGGAGGGCCTGGAGGCCAGGAGCTCTGGTGGGCTGATGTCACCCCGTTCGTTACCTTCCCAGCTAATTACCCCTGGCAGGGGTGATGGGGGGGGGGGCTGTGCACCTTGCCCCCCCCCCGATGCACAGCCCCAGGGGTGGTCCCGGGGTGCAGGAGGAGCGGAGCCGGGTAAACACGTTTCAAAAGCATCCCTGGCGCCCGCGCAAGGCAGCGTGTTATTCTTTAATCTGCTCTGGGAAAAGGCTCGGAAACCTCCCCAGGACAGAGCGGGCATGGCCTGAAGTCCCCAAAAATTAGGGATAATGTGCAAGCTGGTCTGAAATCCCCCAAATTGGGGATAGCGTGCAAGGTGGTCTTCAAACCGGGGCACTGCAACCTCTCCTGGCTCTGGGTGCTCGTAGCTCAGGAAGGAGCCTCACCATTTCATCCGTGTCACAGGGAAATAATGAATTATTAGCTTTCTCTCTCTCTTTTTTTATTTTTTTATTTTTATTTTTAATGCTGCATGTTAGTGGGTGTAAAGAAACGGCCTTGAGTGCTGTAGTGCGTGAGTTAACATGTTTGTAACTTGTTTGTCGTGGGGCTGACGGGCTTTCTCCCGAATCAGTGGTGGTGGCTGCATTTTTTTGGTTCCGGATTTTTTTGGGTGGCTTTATTAGAAAATTGGGAACACGGCTGTAAAGGAACCGTCGGCAGCAGGGGGGTGGGATGGAGAGAGGTGACAGTTAAACCCTCTCGTGCCTGCGATGCTCCGTGTTCGGAAATAGCAGCGCCGCTCTTAGGAAATAAGCCTCGTTAGAAGGATTCCCATTCCAAGAATTTGGGGCTTTCGGTTAAATTTAATCGGTTAATTAAATAAGGGCAGCTCTGGGAAGCGCCGCCTCTCCTCGCTTGCAAGCGGTGATGTTTCTGGCTTGGTCTCTCGAGCAGCGTGCGGCTCGCACACGCCGCCGGCACGCGTGCGCTCCTCTTGGCCCCATGGTGTCGGGGGGGGCACCAGCCCCCAAAAATCACTCCTGGGGGACCAACACCCCGCATCTTGCACCATCTGTGAGCCATCCTGGCTGCCTTCCCCGTGCCACCTCCCTTTATCCGCGCTGGGCTGCTCGGGGCCACCGCTGGTGGCGTTTCCCTGCCCTCTCCGAGCAAGCCCCCTTGGAGCGGGGCTGCGATTTTGGAGCGAACCGGAGGCTGTGTGCAGGGGTACTTGGTGCTCAGGGGGTCGTGCTGGGCTCGGTGGGGGTCTCCAGCTTGCAGTTGGCAAACGGGACACGATAATTTGGAAATTATTTTCCAAAAAATGTTGTGCATCCTCCCCAGCGCTGATTTGTGCCCGCACAGGGCGGCTGCGGGCAGAGGTTGGGTGTCATCCCCCCTACAGCCGTGCAGGACCCTTGGTGTAGGGTCAGCCCGCTGGGGTTTCACACCCGTGCTCTCAAAAGGCTGCTGAGGATGAGGAGTAATTAATAAATTAACACAGCGCTTTTGTCACGGCGGGGGGTTGCTGTGGTTGAGGCTCACCTGGCCGAAAATAAATGCATTTGTCGAGGCTTTTCGAGGCTTTTTCGTTCGATGCTTTTACAAATTGAAAATCCAAGCTGTATTTATCCTGGAGAAAACACGACTTTGGAGCAGAACTGGCAAGAAACAAGAAGTTTCTTGCTTACCCCGTGTTATATTCATACAAGTTCCTCTTTGCCCGGCGGTGGCACGGGCGCTGTCACCCCGTGGGGACCGGGGCTGGTGGCCGGAGGAGCTCGGAGGCACCAGAAAATCCCACCCAGGTCTGTCAGCTCGGCTCCTCCTTGCCCACAGGCGTGGCTGCTGTTTTGACATGCAGACAGAAGCAAATCTGTTACAAATATATTTTTTTATTAATATTATTTTTTTTTCTTCTCCTTGGGCTGGGAGGAAACCCGGCGAGAGGAGGCTGCCGGCTCCCTCCCGATGGCAGCGCAGCGGGGAGCGGGTGCCAAGCAGTGGGCAGCGGGGCTGGCGAGAGCTTTCTCACTTTTTCAGGACGGTTTATGTAACCTGCTGGGAAGCAGTGCTTTTTTTTTTTTTCCTTCCCCCCCCCCCCCGTTACATAATGCTGCCTTATGAGAGCTGCAGGAGATCGCCTTCCCCTCGCACCGCCACCGGCCCCGTGCCACCGCCACCGGGCTCGCCCCGCGAGCAGGGTGGTGTCAGCCCGGATCCGTAACCCCATGGCTTTAAATTATACTTTTAATTTATATTTCAATATATATTTAATCCATGTCAATATATATTCAACATATATTTTAATAAATGTGTCCTAGATATTTTAATGCATTTAATATATATTGTAATGGATATATTTCAATAGGTCTATTTTAATATCCATTTTAATGCACCTCTTAATACCTATCTATATCAATATTTCATTTTATATTTTAAAAAGTCACCGTCTGAAGTCCTGTCCCCCACCCAGATGTAGCAAGCAGGGGGCTGGGGCATGGCACCTTGCAGCCCCGCTCTGCGCCTCGCTCAGGATTTGTCCCGGTGAGCGGGGTCGGTGCCGGTGGCTGTCCCCAAAGCGTGCCAGCACCGAGGGCACGAGGGCTCCCAGGGCGAGATGTGTCCACGTGCAAAGCACCCGATTGCTTCCAGCCCTGGGAATCTCCTCCCTTTGAAGGCCGACAGCCCGTAAATGTTTATGGGCTTTTGCTTTCGCCACTATATGTTTGTCTTCTGGAGGAAAGGAAGGGAAAAAGGGGGGAAAAAAAGAGTTCTGGCGGTGGTTTTATGGTGTTTTTCCATTTGGTGTTGGAGCTCGGGGTGTTTGGGCTCCAGGGCCGGGCACCGCGTGTGGCTCCGGGATGCTCGGGGCTGCGGCAACCGAGCTTGGTCCGTACAAGATCTCTCTTGGAAAAATGATGGATTGCAAAAAAATGCTGGATCTGGCAGGGGGCGAAGGGTAGCAAGCCGTCCTGCTCACTTGTTCCTCCCACTGCACCCCAGGCTCGAGGGCAGCCTCTCATATCTGAAACAGGAAAAAAAAAAATCGGTTATGAGCTGGATCCTCGCTGAAACCACTTCAGAAGCTGAAAAATATGAGCGAGGTGAAATGATGAAGCGAGTGTGAGAGGAACACATGCCATGGGGCGCGAGTTACCCGCGTGCAGCAGTTTCCTTCCCCCCTCCCTGCGCTCTTCGTCGCCTAAAAGCCGCCTGGTGCCGCGCTCCCAAATCCCCCTGGTGTGCGGGAGGGGAGGGAGAAGCTCCCTATGGGGACACAGGGGACTGGTGGCACTGGGGGACATGGGGCTGGTGGTACTGGAGGATGTGGAGCTGGTGGCACTGGGAGGTGGCAGCAGGGACATGGGGCTGGTGGCAATGGGGGACATGGAACTGGTGGTAGTGGGAGTAGGTAATGGGGGATATGGGGGAGGTGGCACTGGGGGACATGGGACTGGTGGCACTGGAAGGTCGCAGTGGGAACATGGGGCTGGTGGCACTGGGAGTTAGCAGCAGGGACATGGGGCTGGTGGCACTGGGGATATGGGGCTGGTGGCACTGGGAGGTGACAGCAGGGACATGGGGCTGGTGGCATTGAGAGGTGGCAATGGGGGACATGGAGCTGGTGGCACTGGGAGGTGGCACTGAGGAAAAAGAGGCTGGTGGCACTGGGAGGTGACAGCAAGGATATGGGGCTGGTGGCACTGGGGGACATGGAACTGGTGGTAGTGGGAGGTGACAGTGGGGACATGAGGCTGGTGGCACTGAGAGGTGGCACCGGGGAAAAAGAGGCTGGTGGCACTGGGGGACATGGGGCTGGTGGCACTGGGAGGTGGCAGCAGGGACACGGGGCACACTCGGGGTGCATGGAGCCGCCTGCGCTCCCCACGGGACAAAACCGGGGATGTCCCTGAGCCGGGATGTCCCCACAGCCTCGGGGACAGAAGGAGTTAATGCCACCCGCGGGCTGTGAGCACACCGAGTTCGCTTCAGTCCACCGTGAGTCACGGCTCACCCCGCGCGGGGACGGTTCAGCCGGGTGCGTGCGGCGGCAGCGCCTCTGTTTGTGTTTTGTTTTTCCTCGCAAGAAAAAGTTGCCATGCCCGGCTCCCCGCGCTGCTCGCTCCTTGCACAATGTGGCCCCCGGGAGCTTTGCTCGGCTGCTGATAAAAAAAAAAAAAAAATTAAAAAAAGGGTGGGGGAAGTGAAGTGGCTAGGGTTAAAAAAAAAAATTAAGTGAATTTTTCATTGAAGCGGTGACACATTTCGAAAGCAGCGATGTGCGAAACGGTCCCGAATCCGGTGTGAAACGGTCCCGAATCCGGGCAGATTTGTGATTTAAGAGTGAGGCAGGGAGGCAGAGCCCCAGGTGGAGGGGATGTGGTGGCCGCCCTGGGACCGTGCCGGGGCCGAGCCGAGGTTTTTTCGGAGCTGCCTCCGTGCCTCCGAGCCTGCGGTGGTTTGGGGAAGGACGCGGTGTGCCTTCGTGGGAAGCCGGGCGGATCTCAAAACAAGCGGCTAACGAAGCAGCAGGGCCCTGGAGGTTCCTCTTCGTCACGTTTGAGGCTGGCTGGGCTCATCCATCCCTCCGAACAGCCGGCTCGCTGTGCGGGGAGCCGGGCTCCTGCCCGATCCCCGAAACAATCCCAAATGGCATCGGGTGCTGGCCCCGTTGTTGGTTGCTCGGTCTCTTGCTCGGTCTCGGTTGCAGGTGTCTTGGAGCCTCTCACTTGGGAAAAATTGCTGTTTTGTTTTTTTTTTTCCTTCCTGCTGCACATAAACATTTTGCTTAGTATTTGTTTTCTTAGAGGAAAGCCTTTTCCCCATCGCAGGGGAGCGACGCCGCGGTGAAGTGGCAAGGAGATGCTCCAGCTGGGGTCGTCCCTCCTCGCCCTGCACCGGTGCGCTGGGGACAGGGACAGGGACGGGGACAGCCCCGGGGCTCTTGCTGCTGGTTCCCAGCCTGACCCTTGCATTTTGAAGCAAGTGTTGCAATCCGAAACTTGCAGCCCCGGCGCGGTGGCGTGGAAGCGAAAGCACTCTGGGCTGAGCGGGTCTTAAAAAACAAACCCCGGGACGCTCAGTGCTCGTTTTTCCATTCTGCTGAGCCACGCCGTGACTTTTAGCAACGGGCAATAAAAAAGTTGGAGAGAACAGAGGCGGAATTTTTTTTTTCCTCCTTTTTTTCCTAAACTGATGCTGAGATGCCGAATGGCGCGGGATGGGAGCAGCGAGCGAAACCAGCCCTTCGGTCACTGCAGGGGAGCACTGTGCTCGGCGGCTCCGTGCTGTGCCCACGCTCTGCAGCCTGCACCCGGGGTGCTCGGGGCAGGGGGAGCTGCCCCTGGGTCCCCATTGTGGGGACAGGTTCGGTGACAGCAGCGCGTGCGACCCCGTGCGCCCTAGGGCAGGGTCCGACACGGCCGGGATGTGCCCGGGGCTTAAAACCACAGCCTCACTTCTCCCTTCTTGCGAAATCCTCTTTTAGAGTGAAGCGTGGGGTTTGGTTTTATTATTATTTTTATTATTTATTATTTTTTTTCCCCCCCTCTCCTTCCCAGCTGCTCGGGACACCAGTTCCCGTCGCCCCGTGCCAAGCTGGGACCCCACGAGCCGGGTTCTCGCCCGCCCGTGGGGGGGGATCTGCGGGGCGAAGTTTCCACTTTTGCAGCTGGAAAGTTCCCGGAATGCCGATTTCTAGGAATTGTGGCCCGGGATGGTCGCGCAGCAGGGTTTTGTGAAACTCGAGCACGTGGGATACCTGCCTGTCCTCAGCCCCGGGTCAGACATCTGCGTCCCATTCCCCGCTCTGATTTTTTTCTCCTTTTTCTTCAGGCTGGAAGATAGCGGCAGCTGTGCGGAGAGGGGGGTTGTGAAACCAAAGGGCTTGTTCTTACGGGGTGGATTTCGGTGTGGGGCAGCGCTGGTGTCCTGCCCATTCTCTTGGGGCGTTGATTTGGTGCTGTGGGGTTTTTGTTCGAGGGAATTTCTTCGGGATGCTTCCTCTGAACATCACGGGCTGTTTGGCGAGCGCATGAGCGGTGCTGCAGGGGAGCGAAGGTGGCCAGCACCCAGGGATGAAAGCACCCCCAACCATGCAGAGCTTAAAAGGAAAGAAAAAAAAAAAAAAAAACACTTTTGTTATGCTTGCTCTTAAATATTCAGTAAAAAACTGCATTTTTTGTGAAGCAGCAGCTGAAATAATGCCGGTGAGGGCTGCTGGCGGTGCTGATGTGCCCATGGGTGCCGTCAGCTGCGCTCCCTGGGGAGCAGCACGGAGCTGGGCCCCGGCCGATGCTTCCCCTGCTCGTGTCGGTGGGGAAACAACGAGAGCGTGGGGATGAGGAGGGGGCAGCGGCTCTGCTTCTGAGCAGCTCGAGGGTTTTGTGCGGGCGGCAGCTCCTCCTGTCTCACTTTGGGCATCCTGATGTGCGGGGCGTCCCCAGCCCGCGAGCATCCTTGCTTCCTCTTGTTCTGCCAGAAGCTCGTTAGTGTATTTCACGTTAATTAGCGTTTAAGTAGAGGTTGCATCCGGATGCTGAAGCCTCTGGATTCGTCTTGGTTTTAAAACTTGTTTGGTCAAGCTCTTCAAGTAAAGATTTATCAGCGGGGCTACTGGTCAGCTGGTACAGCAGCGGCTGACCAAAAGCAAGTTAAAAACCCAAACAAACCCTCTGCTTTTAGAGCTCAGAAACGGCTCTGCCACTCTGCAGCACCAGGGAAAAAGGCTTTGGGGGGGCTGTTTTTGAGGGCTGGGGTCTGTGGGTGCACGCTGAGCCCCGGTGCTGCGCTCAGAGCTGGGACGGGGGCTCCGGAGCTGTTTTGGGGTTCGCATAGGACTTTTTTTTGGAGCTGCAGTGTGCAGAAGTGCCCTGATGTAGACTCAGGTCATGGTGTGGATCTCTGTGACCCCCTTCCCGTGGTGCCCACCAGATCCCATTTGATCCTCTTTGAGCATCGCTGGCCGGGCACATCCTTGGTGGACCACGGCGCTGGAGCCGAGGTGGTGAAGTCTCCGCGTGCGTGCGCTCGCACCCCGCTGCAGGGGTTCATTTGCTTTAATTAAACACCATTAACCTCGCGGCACCGTCATGGCTAATGGAGCGACGGGAGAGAGGGCTGTGCTTGGGGTAGCTGTCAGAAACGCCGAGTTTTTGCGCTGGGTAATTAATTCCCTGCCTTCACGCTTGGTTTCCACGAGGAGAAACGTCCGGCTGGGGCACGGCGAGCGAGGTGCCGCTGAGCCCCCGCTCCCCGCTCCCGGGGGCATGCGCCAAGCCCGGCGAGCGGCACATTTCCTCCGGCTGTTTGTTTGAAATTAATGGGAAGTTTGGATTCCCTCCAGCTTTCCCCCGGCTGCACTTGTGCCTCCGAAAGGCTGCTCCGAGCTGGAGAGGAGCGGGAGCAGAGCGGTCTTTTCCCTACGACTACGGCTGTGGTTTTTGTTTTTTTTTTGGGGGGGGGGTAGGCGAAGGCTCTTCGAGCTCTTTCACAACGTGGAGCGCATCTCCTGTGGGCTCCGTCCCTCCCAACCGCTGCTGACGCAGACCTTCTCCCCCTGCCTTGTGTTGGATGCTTGCCCTGGATGACTGCACTAATTGCTTACGTCGAAAAATAACGAGGAGGATGCGGGTGGTGTATTTTTAGATGGCTCTCGGTGGGATTTAGCAACCGGCGATGCGGAGCTGGCATCTCCGGAGCCGGCTTCCCCATCCCCGCGGTGACGCTTCGTGGCCTTTGGGAGGTCGTGCGCCGAGAGGTGCCTCTGCTTGGGCGAGCACCCCACTTTCGGGCTCCTCCTGGGCATAATTCTCTGCAAAAAGGGGTTCCCTGAGCTGCGCGGCATCCAGCTTTGGTTGTGCCGCACGGGATGCTCGTGGGAGGCTGAATCCTGGCGGCGGCGAGTGGCGGCGGTTCCCAAATCCGCTGGAAATAGCACAAAATCGGTGCATTTGGACCAAGAATCTCGGAGTCTGGTTAAGCGTTACCCCGAAGCTTGTTGGAGTTGGGCATGGCCCCAAGCAGTTCCCTCGCTCCTGTTTGCAGCTTCCACGCAGAGCCCTTTGTGTCTCGCTGGCTTCCTGCGCCGAGGGGAGGCTGGAATTCGGCTCGTCCCTCCCAGCGCTGGGTGCAAGGAGCGCAATTATTCTTACAGCCTGACTTAGCCGCCCTTGGAGCTGAAAGCATCCTTTCTTTTCTGTTTATGAAACCCCGAATGGACGATTTCTCCTGCTGCTTACCATCAGCTTCCACACCAAGGGCTGTGGGAAAGTTTCGCAACGATAGGGACTTTAATAGATCTGTTTTATGTCTCAAAACCCATTGCTTTCTAATTCTGTGTCACATGTTTCCTTGATTACGTCTTGCGCAGCGGTGTGGCTACCAAAGTAAGTCCAACGATCCGAAGGAAATCATCAGGAAATATTTTTTTCCCCCAACTTGAGGCCATTCCCTTCTCACCAGGCAGCGTTCGGCCAGGGGGTGCCAGGATGCACGGGCTTCACCCGCCCCGGCCTCGCATCGCATCCTCGTGATGCTTCCCCGTGCAAACAGCCACCACAGACTCCCACGAGTGGCTCCACACCCGTTTTAAAGGAAAAAAAAAAAAAAAAAAAAAATAATCATCCTCGTGTGCTGCTCGTGCTTTGTGTCAGCAAAGCGTTCCTGGCTGTCAGAGCGGGCACATCCCTGCCCCTCGCATCGCGCACCGGCTGTGGCCAGCGCCTCTCCCACACGGCTCTTGTTTTGGGCAGTGCTTTGCCCCAAAAAAGCCGTTTCTTAGGGGCTTTCTGCAAATTTTTGGGATTGTTTCGGTGGTGGGTTTTGTGTAGTTTTTAGAGCTGCGTGCTGTGCCCGGAGGTCTTCCCGCCTGGGGAGAGACCCCGCGGCGACGCGTAGCCTCAGCACTTTTTTGGGTGTTCTTGGTGAGCGAGAGGAAACGAGGCGTGCCTGTGGTCGAGCTGTTGATTTAAGAATAATGCAGCCTCTGACGAAACAGCGAGTAATTCCTCGTGGAAAATAATCCTCATCGATGTGTCATGGCTTTGGAGCACAATGCTGGGCTGGTGCAAAGGCTTCTAAGCCAACATTGCTGGGCACCTCGGCGTGCGCCCAGGGGGCTTCGCTGCTCGCCCCTGAGCATCGGGGTCTCTCCTGGCATCACCGCTGCCCCAAAGTAGCCTTCAAGCAGCAGCCCTGTGCTGACATCCCTCTGGTGGCTCTCGGTGCTCCCTGGGGTGAAATCCAGCCTCCCACTGGGGCCGGCATCGTCGCGGGAGGTCCCAGAGGTTGGGTACGGGGATGAGTCCCCGCGTGCCATGAATCCACCGGCCAGCACGTGCTCACCTGCTGGCACAGGTTTTTGGTGCAACTCTTGCCGGGGGAGCCCCTGCGGCACCAGGAGAGGTGTGGCAATGAGCCGGGGGGCTCAGCGGGGTAAGAGCATCCCCGTGGCTGTCCCCGCTGCCGGGCAGGACGCCGGGGACACGGCACGGGGCTGCGTGCGCTCGTGGTGGTGGTTCGGCGGCGCTGAGCCTGGGTGGCCCCTGGGAAGGGATTTTCCGCTCTGCATGCTTGAGATGTTCTCTAAACTTCCTGCAGGGCCAGCAGAACCAGGGCTCTCCAGCTTTTAACCCTTTCCCCTGCCTCCTGCCCGCTCTCTCCCCAGCTCTGCTGCTCCAGCCCGGGGACGATGACGACCGACGAGGCCACCAAGCCCGAAGGGGAGGTGCAGGCGGCCGCCCTGGCTGAGCGCGGGGAGGACATCACGCCTGCTCAGGACCGTGGTGTGCTGAAGGTGAGCGGGGTCCCGCGGCCACCACAGCCCTCGGGGCACCTCGTGGCACGAGGGGACGAGCATCAGTGCCACGGGGAGTAACGAAGGGGCGAGCGTGGCTCACGGAGCCGGAGAGCGCGGCGCGGATTCAGCTCGCTCGATGAATTTTCGCTGCGATTGTGCTTCTAATCAGATTATTAGCTGCAAATCCACAAAGCATTTTTGTGTGTGACTCACAGACATTAGAAAGAGCACATTACTTAGGTCATCCAGTCTGCTCCACAGCCCCTCTTTTCATATTCAGGGCCGTTTCTGGATAGTTCTGCTCACCAGCACTTGCTCTTCTCCAGCTGAATAGGACCTTCCTCTAATAATAGCATCCTCCCCTGCCTCCATCCTCAGCTTGGGAACTGCTTGTTCCAGGCTGTAGCAATATAAAAAAAAAAAAAAAAAAAAGTGTTGACAAGAAGCGAGTAGTGAAACGACACACCCCTGCGAGTGAAATCTGCACGGGCTGAAAGCAGGGGGAATTTGGGATCGCTCCCCGTTGGTGCTGACACCTCCGCACCGCGGGCTGAATGCGGCTCCGTGCGGGGCTGGCTTGTAGGGGATGGTGGAAGTGGCAAAGGGATGGTTCCCCCTCGACCTCCCGATGTCTTAAGGCACCTTTGGGGCGTGTATTTATGTATAAACATGTGCTGTAATATATAACATAATGTATTTGTTTAATCTATGGGTGTATATGCAGCCTGGGGTCTCCATGGCTCCGTTCTCATGGGTGCTTTCCCTCCCTTAGATCATTAAGAGGCCGGGCAACGATGACGAGTCCCCGATGATCGGGGACAAGGTTTACGTGCACTACAAAGGCAAGCTGGCCAACGGCAAAAAGTTCGACTCCAGCCGCGATCGGAACGAGCCCTTCGTCTTCAGCCTGGGCAAGGGTAAGGGCACGGGGTCCCCGCTCCCGTGGCGCTAAGGGATGGCACCAGCATGGTGTTGGTTTTTTTTAGGGTGCCTCCCTTATTGGGGTTTTCGTGTTTTGGGTTTTGTGTGTGATGTCTGCCTCTCTCCCAGGCCAGGTGATCAAGGCGTGGGACATTGGGGTGGCTACCATGAAGAAGGGCGAGGTGTGCTACTTGCTGTGCAAGCCGGAATACGCCTACGGGGCCGCCGGCAGCGCCCCCAAAATCCCCTCCAACGCCACCCTCTTCTTCGAGGCAAGTACAGGGCCGGGCTGCCGCGGGACAGCTCGCTCGCTGCCTTCTGCCTTGCCAGCCAGCTCCTAAAAAAAAAAAAAAAAAAAAGCACAAAACAGCTTGGATTCCTGAAACGTGTCCCTCCGCTCCAGGAACCGGTGCCAGTGTTTTCTCAGAAATGTGTGTCTGAGCCGGAGAGGCTGCGGCCGGGGAGCAGCCCCGCGGGGAGAGCGAGCAGAGCCCTGCTTTAAAAAGGCAGGCGAAAAGGGGAAAACAGCTCGGAAATGCCTCCCTGGGCTGAAAAATCCCTTCCCGGCGCTGCTCCCGCGCTGCCTGGGGAGCCGTCCCCCTCGCACCTTCCAGCCCCGGTTGCCTCCTTGCCTGCAGGATTCCTGAACTCCCTTTTACTGTTATTTTGTGTTGGGCTTCAGGTGCTGGCCGCGGCCCAATTCCTAATAAATCGGGTGTATTATGCTGTGGCTTTGGAGCTGGCTTTTATGGGCAACTTCTGCTCGTCAGCTGAGCGGAGAATTAGTTTGCTTGGCTCCCCGGCTCGGGGCTGAACTGCTGCTTTGTGGCTTCCCCGTTGTTTTTCTCCTCTCCTTCCCCTCCACCCCCAGCTCTGCCTACCTTCCCTTTGAATTCTTCAGGTCGAGCTGCTCGATTTCAAAGGCGAGGACCTGTTTGAGGACGGGGGGATAATCCGGAGGATCAAGAGGAAAGGGGAAGGCTACTCCAACCCCAACGAAGGCGCCACGGTGGAAAGTGAGTAGCGGGCTCCGCGGGCAGAGCCGCACGCCGCCGGGCTCTGGCCGAGCAGGGAGGGCAGCGGTTAACTTTTGGGGTTTTGGTGAGCTCAGAGGAGCTGCCCTTGGCACGGCCCGCGGCTGCCGTTCCAGGGCTGCTGGCTCCGAGGGTTTTACTGGAAAACCTCGAGGCGCGGGAGCAGCCAGCTGGTGATGGAGCGGCCGGGCGAGGACAAACCCGCGCTCTGTTTTTCCCGGTCCTTTCTGCTGTAGGACAAACACGGGCCTGCGAGGCTGCTGGGGAGGGCGAAACCCCGCGGGGTTTTGGGGTCAGACCCTTCCTTTTTGCACATTTACCCCTCCTGCGTCCCTGCCCGAGTGGCTGCACCCAGGACCGGCGTGGGGGATGCTGAAAAACCCCAGGCTCTGCCTCCTGGTGGGAATTTTTCAGCAGTTCCCTGGGCTCCTCGTGATGCTGATTGTTGGGTTGGGGCTTTCTATCACATCTGCCGCGGCACGGAGCACGGAGCCTTGCCTTTTCCTTCCCATGTGGCCAGGGGATGGTTGCAGGCTTCTGGTCACCGCTGACAGAGGGGATGAATTAATGCCAGGGGTTTATGGAGCCAGCTGTGCTCTGAACCCACATCGGGAGCCGGCTGGGTGACGAGGAGCTCATCCCATGCAGCTCCTCGCTCCCTCTCCGAAGCAGGACGCAGTAATTCTGGGCACGTTTCTGGAGCAAACATTTCACCTAGGTGGTGAGAGCCAGTTTTTTTTTTTTTCTCTCTCCTCCGAAGAACAACTCAGCCATAGATTTAGAGCTACCACGCGGTACAGAAGGCATCTGATTTCTTCTCCCCATTTCAGAGCTCCTGTTCGCTAAAGAGGCTCCAATTAACTTCCATTAGCGAAGGAGAAATTGGATCTGAACTCATAAAACTCCCTGCCTGAAACGGCCAGTTCTTCTCCCAGAGTTTTTTAAGGAGATTTTCGTGTCCCACACTGATCTCTCCGCCCGTCACATGCTCGGTGTCGTCGCCGGACGCGGCCGGGAGTAGGGTTTCAGGCTGGCTTCACCGTCTCCAAGGTTAACCGAAGAGACGGGCTAAATATAATTGAAACCGGCCCAATTCCCACCTGCCTTTTTAGTGCTGTTTTTATTTATTTTTTTATTTTTTTTTATCTAAAGAGGCTGCTGGGGGTGAGCACGTGGCAGGCAGCGGCGTGCCCGGGGAGTGCTCCTGCTTTTTCCTTCGTGTTGAGCTGGTGGCAAACGCAACGGGGGCGCGATAATTTGGAGCAGGTTGGAGGCAGGGAGAGGGAAACCACAGCGAGGAATCGCTTCTCCCAAAGGACACTGAGGTGGCTTCTTGGGGAGGGCTCCCCTGAGGAGACCCCTAAATGCATCCCGCTGAGAAAGGAGCAGCGCAAAACAACCTGGGAAGCATTTTGGGGCGCAAATAGGCTTTTTTGTCTTTTTTTTTTTTCTCCCACAAACGCAGTGCTATTTACCTTGGTGCTTTGCTCCTGGCACCAAAGGTGGGACCCCAAGGAGCAGCCCTGGGTTTTGTGAGCCCAGCTACCTCTGTGTGGGGCTGCCCCTCGCCTCGCTCCCCCCCAGAACCCTGTCTCAGCTCCAGGAGTAGCCCCGAGGTGCCCGGCATCGCCACCGTAACCAGGCTGGCCGAAAATGTGCGATTACCAGGGCGAGCATCCCTGGGCTGGAGTTTTGCAGGCTTTTTTTTTTTTATATATATAGGTTTTGAGTTGTACAGACCATAATTCGCGGTTCCGGTTCCTAAAACGCGGGCTGCAGCCGAAATCCCGCATTCCAGCTTTTGTTACAACCTTTCCCCCCCCCCCCTCCTCCTCCATCCCCCCCCCCCCTCCTCTTCTCCATTTTAATCTGAGTACAAATTGCTGTCAGCACATCAAGTTCGTGTGCCAGCCGCGCTCGGTACACTGTGTTCTGAGCTCTTCAAAAACAAAATCGCTGCAGGCACCGGGAGAACAATAAGTCAGCGCGGCAGCCGAAGGGATGTGCGGCGGCCCAGCGGGGGCTTTTCTCCCCGTAATCCAAGAGCAGCCGCAGCCAGCTGACCTGCTGCACACAGCGCCCAAACGCTCCTGGAAACCAGCGCGGAGATCTCCCCGTTGCTTTCCGTGTGATTAAAATGGAAGGAAAGCTTTTTTTTTTTCTTTTTTTTTCTTTTTTTTTTTTCTCCCCTCCGAGCAAGGGCTGGGAGCTCGCATCCTCCCGGGCAGCCTGGTGTAAGCGGGCTCGTGGGGGTGCTGCCACGTCCTGCTGGTGATGGGGTGACCCTGGGGAGATGTGGGTGGGTGCTGGTTTTGGGGCCAGGCGGTGGGCACGGCTCAGGCTGGGTTGTGCTCACCGGGAAAAAGGCACCTGGATGGCAGGGGGGTGGCGCGGTGCCGTGGGGATGCCCGTTTTGGGCTGGATATCCCGTTTTTTTGCACCTAAGGAGATGAAGCAGGGCTTAGTCCCAGAGGTGGGTTTGCTGGAGGGTTTTCCCTGATGCAGGTTGCTGAAAGTCGTGGCTGTGCTCCTTGTCCGGAGCTGGCTGAGAGCGCGCAGCTTGTGTGTCCCCTCGCTGCTGTGCACCCCTGAGGGATGCAGGATGCGTCCTGGCATGGAGCGAGCATCCTCTGCCACCCCTGTGCCGTGCCGTGCCGGGGGCCTGGCATCATGCAGGCAGGTTGCAGAGGACAGGATCCTCGGGTGATGTTATGGGATGGCCCTGCAGGCACATCAGTGATGAGCAACATTTAGCACCCGAGTGCTGGAGCTGCTCATGTGCACCAGGTCACCTTTGGGTCCCTCGGTGGCTCGCCCTTTGCCATTTGGGGCATTCCCTGCAAGAGGTTTAAGGGAAACTCGTTCCTTGATCTGCAGCACCACGTTTGAAGGGCAGAGGCATCACCAAACGCTGCGCCACCAAGGTGCAGGATGGAGAGCAGAGCATCGCCAGCTGGGCACAGGGTTTTTTGCTTTCCAGGGGTCTCTCCCCATTTTGCCAGCATTTATATGGGCACGAGAAACTCTTCCTGCTTCAGCTCTGCAGCGTGCAAATTTGCTCGTGGCTGTACGGTGTGGGTCTTTCCCACCCTGGGGGCTGCCAACACCAGCCCAAACGGTTGCAGATTTTTAAGCATTTCTGACAGCGTTATTGCCTGCTGTGATTTCTCTCCTTTT
This sequence comes from Anas platyrhynchos, assembly GCF_047663525.1. Lineage (NCBI taxonomy): Eukaryota > Metazoa > Chordata > Aves > Anseriformes > Anatidae > Anas > Anas platyrhynchos. Next base: position 4,523,864 of record NC_092613.1, on the reverse strand, counting down.
GGAAGCTTTTTTTTTGGGTTTTTCTGTGGTAGGTAGGAGTTTCTCATGAAATCCCTTTTACTTTACATGTGCTTGCGCGCTTGCGTGCACTTGGGAGGGCAAAGAACACGCGGTGCGGTGCCCCCCCCAGGCGTGCACCGTCCTGGGGATCAAATCAGTAAAGAACAATCTCGCCGTGGAAATCACGCCAGGAGCACCAGGTGGCGAATGTGCCAGGTACCCGCTGTCCGCTCCGGCTGCGCCTCTGCCAGCTCCCCGGGCTGGAACAGCGCGGCCATTGGTTGAAGATTAAAAAAAAAAAAAATTAAAAAAAAAAAAATGTTTATCTTGTACTTGCAGTTCTTAGAGGCAGGAGAACACGGCCTTGTTTTTGAGGTATAAGGCAAGGGTATGGCGCTGTATAGGAGGCTTGTAATCGCCGTGATAAACTCCGCGTGGCGGCGTGCCAGGAGCAATATCCAGTTCCAGTAAGGCTGACTCGCGCAGCGGCGCACGAGGGGAACATATTAGTCATTATGTTTATCTGTTGTCTGCTCCTTGCTTAGACAAGATACGGCTGCCTTGCTTCGTTAGCCGTGCTCCTTCCTGAGCCCTCCTGCCCCTCTCTGTCCCCCGGGGGCTCGTTTGGCCAGCAGGCAGTGCCCCCCGTGCTCCAGCATCCTCCCGCTGCTTCCAGGGCTCCAGCTTGACCGGGGGCTTTTGCTGGATTTGGGGAGCTTGTGGCAGATGTGGTTACCTGGCAGAGTTTCCCCCAACCGTGTTAAAGCAGCTCCCTAAGGCAGCCCGCACCGCCGATGGGCAAAATCCCTTGGAAAGGGCTTTTTTTGGGGGGGAGCCAGGGATTCGGGTCCTGCGTGGCACCGGCTGCCCGCAGCCTGGCACGGGGCTCGCTCTGCCCTGCAGTTCACCTGGAGGGCTTCTGCGGCGGCACCCGCTTCGACTGCAAGGACGTGAAGTTTGTGGTGGGCGAAGGGGAGGACCATGACATCCCCATCGGCATCGACAAAGCGCTGGAGAAGATGCAGCGGGGAGAGCACTGCGTCCTCTACCTCGGGCCACGGTAAGGGGCGCAGGAGCTCGGCTCGAAGCTTTTCCGACCTCTGCGGCTGCTTTAGCCTCGGTGGAAGACAGCAAAGCACGGCAGGAGGACTCCTCCAGGAGAGGTTTGGGTTAGCATCGCCAGCAGGGCCAGCCAGAGGGGCGAGTGGCACGGAGGCAGGAATTTGGAGATGGTTTTAAAAGCAGGTGAGGTGGCAGGGGCTGCATCCAGCTCCCGTGGCTGGAAGGAAAGATTCACCAGGGCTTTTTTCCTGCACAAGTAGGGAGAGGTGTAGAAAAAAACAGAGGTGATGGCACCCGGGTGCATCTGGAGAGGATGGTCCCACGGGTGTAATGCACGTATAAAGCAGCAAATCTTTGCTGCTGTATCACAAAAATGTTGGTGAGCGTGGAGCTAGATGTGAAAGCAGAGCGAGCACCTCGGGTGCGTGTTCATGGCCAAACCCTGCCGAAATGAGGATTTAGGGACTTCTCTCCAAACCCTAACAACCCTAACCCTAATTAGAACCCTAAAAAACACGTACAAAGCCAGTTTCTCCCATCAAAAAGTGCTCCCAACGGAAACCTTTGGGTACACCTGAACTCCCTTGGGGAACCTTTGCGCAGCCCCACACACAGCAGGGCTCTTTGGGGGCTCTTCAGGGGCTCCTTTTAGGTGGCTTTTCCACCTGCATTTTAAAGATGCCGGTTCATTGAGGAGGATATCTGGAGAGGAGGGGGGTGCAGGCAGTGGAGGGTGCATGGGGCTGAGGACCACGTGTGCCGATCGCCTCCTGGGTGCCCCCCAGCGCAGCCCCTCTGACCTCTCCCCATTTTTTGCCCTTCCAGGTACGGCTTCGGCGAGGCGGGGAAGCCCAAGTACGGCATCCAGGCGAACGCGGAGCTGGTGTACGAGGTCACCCTTAAAAGCTTTGAGAAGGTGAGGGCAGAACCGGCCCCGGGGTGCCCGGGAGCTGCTCCTCTTGCAGCATTCACCCTTTGTCCCTGGCGTGGCTGCGCCGCGGCCCCTGCTGAAGCAGAGACGTCAGCAAAGGATCGCTGTGTTCTTAATTTGTTCTTGTGTGTTGGTTTGTTTTATTTTTCTGGCCGGGGTCCAAGGCTGGTTCTCTTATTTGTTCCTAGGCTTGTTCCTTTTGTACTTTTTTTTTTTTTTTCCCTCCTTGGGCTGCACAGAAAAAAAAAAAAGAAAAAAAAAAGTTTTGTGTCCCGGCGGCCAGGGCCGGGGTGAACGCTGGGGGGGCTGCACGCAGGGGCTGGGGACAGGGACAGGGACATGGGGACAGCACAGGAGGTGCCACTGGGACGGGACAGGTGCTGCTGGGTCCCCAACCCCAGCTGGAGCAGGGGATGGTGGCAGGACCCTCTGCTTGCCCTCTCTGCTGAGGAGGTCTCTTCCTACCCACTTTCATTTATTTTTTTTTTTAATATTTTGGGGCTTTATTTTATTTTTATGCTGGGATTTTTCATCCTGTGAGGTTGCAGTGGATGAACTGCAGTGGACGGACTGTGCCGTAACGCTGGGCTCAGGGGAAATCCCACACCCAGCAGCGATTTAACCTGGTGCAAAGGGGTCCTCTGCACTCCGGGCACGCGCCCCACGTGTGCCACGACTATTTTCCTCTTCCCTATCACCCCCAGCCCCTCAAACTTAACAAGCAGCCACTTCTACCCTATGCAACACCACCCTGACGAGCCCCACTCATTAAAAAGAAACCCCAGAAAGCCTCGTGGATCCACCTGGCTTGCAGCACCCCATTCATTTCCCTCCCTTCACCTCTCTCCAAGGGTGTCCGTGCCGGTGGGGCCGGCGTTTGGAGGTGCGCGGTGCCTCCATCCTGGCGTGCTGGTGGGTGCTGTGCCCCACGGATTTCGCTCTGAGCGTTTCTTTGCAGGCCAAAGAGTCGTGGGAGATGGACACCAAAGAGAAGCTGGAGCAGGCTGCCATCGTCAAGGAGAAGGGGACGATGTACTTCAAGGTTTGTGAGCGTGGCGGCACCCGAACGCGAGCGGGGAGCTCGGAGCAAATCCTGGACATCCCGAGGCACCACTGAGCAGTCCTGAAGGGGTGTAAATGTCAGAAATGTGCCCCCAAAACTTTCCCCGTCCCTCTCCCCGTATAAATGATGAGCTCCATGGGAGGTGCAGCCCCTGCCCGCCCCTTCCCCGTCCTCGGTGATTTTGGGCACAGATCCGCTCCCTCCCCAGCTCAGGTTCCCTCTTTGCTCCATCCCAGGAGGGGAAATACCTGCAGGCGGTGATCCAGTACGGGAAGATCGTGTCCTGGCTGGAAATGGAGTACGGCTTGTCCGAGAAGGAGTCGAAAGCCTCCGATTCCTTCCTGCTGGCTGCCTTCCTCAACCTGGCCATGTGCTACCTGAAGCTGCGCGAGTACACCAAGGCCGTCGAGTGCTGTGACAAGGTGGGGGTCTGCGGGTTTGCTTTTACTCTTCCCTCCCCCGTGTTGTCCCCCCCCGAATTTATCCATGTACAAGCAGCAGGTTGCAAACAGCAGCGCGTTGTTGGCGTCCCCACCGTGCCTCCTGCGCCCTTTGCGTGCGCCTGTGTCAGGAAATTATTAATTCTTCGATAAAGGGCTTGCGTTTAACGAGCTTGCCTAAGGTTCTTAATCACGTAAGGCTGGCTGCCTTGAGCAGGGTGGTAAGGCGCCCGTGAGACGTGTCTGGGACATGAAGATTTCATAAAATAACGGGAAGCAGGGAGACAAAAACCCGTTTAATCCGAAGGAGCCCTCAGCCCAGGAGCTCCCGGTGCTCCCTGGCTCCACGTGCAGAGTTTCTGCGTGATTCCAGCTCTGTGGGGGCTTCTCTCCTGCTGACCCTGCCACCCGCAGCAGGTTTTGTGCAAGGAGATATTTTTAATCAGCTAAAATATATCAGTAAAAATTACATAAAAATATAAAAAGTATATAAATTATACATGTATAGCTGCCAACTGGTTATGGAAACGGGTGAATTTTTGCAGAGCAAGATGCTCTGGAGACTCAGAGCCTTCTCCCTTGTCCTAATTTGAGCATTTTTAGTAAGTCTTTGAGCTTAAGGAGGTCTTTGAAAGCCACCCAGTGAGCAAACCTAAACCGGGAGGGCACGGGGCTGCACGAGCAGTGCCCACACAGCACTGGTGCTGCAAAATGAGGGAGCTGCTTCTGGGGAGCATCTTCCCTTGCAAGGAGCTGATGGCATTCGCAGGCAGGGGAAGGTTCTGCACCTCTGCTCATGGTGGCACGAGGCAAAAAAGCCACGTTGGTGCACGTGGGAGCCGTGGCCATGCTGTGGATGTGCCTGCCCCGAGGAGGTGCTGGGCTCTGGCGAACTCTGTCCTTCCAGGCGCTGGGGCTGGACCAGGACAACGAGAAGGGCTTGTACAGGCGGGGCGAGGCCAGGCTGCTGATGAACGAGTTCGAGCTGGCAAAATGTGACTTTCAGAAAGTGCTGGAAGTGAACCCGCAGAACAAGGCCGCCAGGTCGCAGATCTCCGTCTGCCAGAAGAAGACGAAGGAGCACAACGAGCGGGACAGGAGGATATACGCCAACATGTTCACCAAGTTCGCGGAGAGGGACGCGAAGGTTGGTGCTGCGCGAGCGTCCGGGTGCCCTGATTTGGCCACGTTGAGGGATGCTCAGCGGGCTCGTGGGGAGAAAAGGAGGGTTAAAATGGAGGAAATTGGACATGGGGTTGAGGATGCTGAGGTTTGGGAGCACGGCCTCCAGCTGATAGAGCCTGGGTGGGAAGGAGCTGGTTGGGTCTTGGTCAGCAGAGGACGCAGAGGCTGCTGTCAGGCTGTCAGTAAAAGTATTTATGGGGTGGGCTCTCGACAGCTGATGACAGGTTTGGTGTTTGGACATCGCTCTGCCGGCCGTAGCCGCTGGCCGTTGGTGACCTGGCCACCAGCAGTCTGGGTGAAGTGAAATGTCATCCACCCCCTGGCAAGGCCAAGGGTATTTGGAGACATGATAGGATGGATTTCCTGAATCTTGTAACCCAACGCCCCGCTCCTCTGCTCGCACAAGAGATCGCTTTCTCGTAACAGGCTCTAATCCAAAATTCCTCCAAACAAAAACCGATGCACGGTGTCCTGTAACAGGAGAGGACACAGCTTTGCAAACACTCTGTACGGGTAATTTTTAGGATAATCTCTTCTGAACCGGTGCCTGAAGGAGAGGCGGTGAAATAAATGAGTGCTGCGGGCAGGGAGCAGTCCTGCGTACGGGGCTGCGGGCTGTCAGGGGTCTCATTCTGGGGGCTGCATCTTATATATGGCCTGGAGCTATGGCTCTTATATGGGCTGCAGCCATATAGCCCAGTGCAGGGGCTGCAGCTATAGCTGGGGTCCGAGGGGGGTCTCTTCTGCCCCGCTGGGCTCAGCCTCACCTCCGAGCCCTGGCATCGCTGCCACCAGCTGCTCATCGTTTCACCTCATTCCTGACTCTGTGGTTCTTTTGCTCTTTTGCAGGAAGCAGCTAGCAAAACCGGGGTAGAAAAAGAGGCGGAGAAAGCGACTTGTGCACAGGGGCTGGAAACGGCCGGTGCTGGAGGCAAAGAGGCCGAAGGCCACGTATGATGGAGGGGCAGGAGGAAGGGAGAGCCTCCTGCCCTCAGCCCGCACAGAGAACGGTTTTTTGCCAGGACTCAAGGACTCGCCAGTGTTTTCTTGTAAAGCTTGTTACAGTTTGTGTGATCGTGGAAGCAAAAGCGCCTCGCAAAGAAAAACAAACCCAGTCCTGCTGCCACGGCTGGGCGCGAGCAGCGGGACGGCGTGGGACCACCGCAAGCGGAACAAACAGCTTTCCAAAGGAGGGGGGGGAAAATAAATAAAAGTGGAAGCTCTTGGCTCTCGGGAGGTTTGCGCAGACAGCTCCTCGCAGCTCGCTGGACTTGGTGTCGGCTGGCAGTGCCACGGCCTGCGTCCTCCGAGACGAGCTGGGACGTGGGAGCGCTTCGGCAGGATGCGACCGAGTCCTCCGGCAGAGGCAGAGCAGCCTCCTCCTGCGCTGCCTTCATCCTCCTCCTCCTCCTCGCCCTGTGGCTGGGACGGGAGCTGCAACAGGGACCTGGCCCCCTGTGCTCGCTGAGTTTGCTGTCAGGGTGGGCTCAGGCTTCTCCTCTTGGTCCCCTGCACGTGTCCGAGGGTGTTGGAGCACCTCCTGCGTGCCGGCCACCTCCCGTCCCTCGGGGGAGGCGATTCCCCCTCTTGCGGCTGCGGAGGCGTTTCTCATCCGTGGTGACCCCTCTGCTTTAGGGATTTACAGTTCGGCTTCAAAGCACTGTTTCATTGGGGGAATTTATTTTTATTTTAAGAGGCTGTGTTTGATTTCACTGGAGGGTGAAAAAGGGTTTTCCAGCGCTGCTGCTCGCAGGTGCCTGAATCGCGGCCAGCAGTGGGCTCAAATTTTTAAACGGGGGGTTTTATCGCTTAGCTGGGGCCCAGGTGAAAAAGAGAAGCAGCAGGTTGGCACCTCCAGGGTCAGGAAGCGAGATTGGTGTTGTCACTGAGCCGGTACCGTGGGCTCCTCGGTGAGCACCCCGTGCCGGTGCTGCTGCTGCGACCTCGCCCGTCGCCTTCCTCCAGCCTGTTGGGTGCTGTCACCACCTTTGGAGAACAGCCTTCAGTTTGTTTTTTGTTTTTTTTTTATTTTTACTGTCTGTTCTTTGTAATACCCCTTTTGAAGCTTGAAAATAAAGAACTGAAAAGAAAAAAAAAAAGGAAAAAAAAAGGCTCCTCTTTTCTCCATCCTGCTGTGAGCAGCCGTGGGGGTGACGGGTGGGGATGCACCAGCTCCAGTGGTGGCTCCAATCCTTAGGGAATTATCGGTGTCCCCCTTTTTACAGGGGGTGTTGTTTGGGATCTCAGCAGGGCTGCTTCTCCTGGGCAGCTTTATCCTGAGGCCTTTTTCATTTGGGAGATTCGGGGCTGGAGCTACAGGGTACATCGGTGGCACGCAGGGTGGGTGCTGGGGAGGAAAGGCTGCCACCAGGAGGGCTGGAAGCAGGGGCTCTGCAAAGAACTGGCTTTTATTTATGAAAGCAGTGCAAAAAAAAAAAAAAAGCCGTTTTGGGTCAGCCCAAGCCATGTTTTCCTTATGAAACACCCCTGGCTTGCTCTGTGGAAACTTGCAACTTGCTTTGCAGTTTCTGGGCTTTTCCCCCCTATTTTTACGCACGTTTTTATTTCAGCTGGCTTCTCGAGGCTTCATACTTTTCTCCTCCTTTTAAGAGAAAATTGCAGGTGGGCAGACAAGGACAGTTTGGAGGTTAGTGGGAGCATTTCATACCCAAGGCATCGAAACCCCTGGTGCTGGCTGCGTGCAGCCCTGAGCGCCGTGCACGAGCTGCGAATAAACCCGAGCAGCGACGCAGAGAGGGGCTGCTGCTCTCTTCAGCAGAAACAGGAGACAATTATTCACCCAGAGCAGCTTTTTAGGCTTTTCAGAGCCTTGCTGCTTGCTCTGCAAGGCGGGGGTCTCGCTGTTTGTCCCTCTCCGTGGCTCAGGGTGCGCCGAGGATGCCCTGTGCTGGGCGCACGGTGTTTAAATGCCATCTAGTGGGCCTGGGCTGGGAAGGGAGGCTGCAGTGGGGTTTGGTGTGTGCATGGCTGGGCAAGGCCAGGCTGAGCCCAGCAGGGATTTGTGCAGCTTTGTTTTGTCCAGCATTCAACCAGAGAGCGCCCGCGGGCAGCCCTGGCAGGGGGAGGTGGGCTGGGGGGCAGCATCGCGCAGGGGCTGGGTCCCCTCACCCAGTGGGACTGGGGTTTGGAGCAGAGATTGACCAGCACAGGGACGCGGCTCGGAGCAGAGCAGGGACCAGCACCACCCTAGGGCATGCAGAGGACCCCCCCGGCATCGCCCCTGCATGGGCTTCCCCCACACGCATCGTGCAACCAACCCAAGTCCCCTCGTTGTGACACCAAGATGCCATTTGGAGGTGGAAAAAAGGGAAGTATCCCTAAAAAGAAGAGGTGGCATCCCTAAAAAGAAGAGGTGGCATCCCCTGGGAAGCTATGGAGCCTGCTCTGCAGGGCCCCCACAGCCAGCACTGGGAGGAACCATGCACCCCAAAAGCCCCCCAGGGTCTCCTTTACGCCCCACTCCCACGGGCTCCCCGTTTTCTGGGATTACCGCGACAGCTGCCGCGCTCTGCCTCTCCCCACGGGGCTGGCCGCCATCCCTGAAATCCTATTACCCAGTGGCAAGAGAAAGAAAAAGTTAATCGCATCCTCCACTCACTTGTCCCCCACGGTGCCGTGGGGCTGGTGGAACCGGCGTGGGGCTGAGCTCGTGGGGCTGAGCCCATGGAGCTGGCCCCAGGCCGGTAGCGGCTGCGGGGGCTGCGGGGGCTGCTTTTGGGGAGCAGGTCGGGGCCATGCCGCTGCAGACGGAGATCCTACGAGAGGTTTGGGCAGCCGAAAGGTGAGCGGGGCCGGGCAGGATGAGGTCCTCGGGGTGCGATGCGCTCCCACTGTGCGCTTCGCCTGCTCCGGTTCCTTTTTTTCCTATTTAATTGCGGGGTGATATTCTGGTTGAGTTTTTTTGTTGTTCTGAGGGTGGGTGTGAGGATGCTCGTTGGATTGCAGAGGGAAGGAGTTAATTAGGGCGGATTTTGCCAAATTAACCTCGTTGCTGTCAGCCTGGGCAGAGGCAGACCCCGTCCTGTGCTGCCTGGCGGGGAGGGACGAGCTCGCCCTGGTCAGGATGGGGGCAGCTGCTTTGGCAAAGCGGGGTCCCTTTTGACTCAGCACCACCAAAAATTGCCATTTCAACCCGTTCTGATGCAAAAGTGATGGAAAGGTTTCAATGTCACAAAACAAAACGAGTGGAGCTGAGACGTGAGACCCAAAACGCTGGCACACGCGCCCCGCTCCTCCTCCTTGTGGCTGCTGTGTCCTTTTAAAAAATGGGAAGTTTTGGGGAAGGAAAAGGCTCAAATATTTATTTTCGGTGGCACTGGATGTATTGGCATGGCCAAAATGGGATGAAGCTGCGAGGAAACAACAGCATTTTGGGAAGGTTTCATGGGAGGCTCCCCCCCCTCCCCACCTTCCAGCTCTCACCTGTGCAGGGTCCGGCCCCAGCAGGAGGCTCTCGCCCCCCCGGGGAAGCTGTGTAGGGTTCAGTTCTCCCCCAAACCCCCCCAGAGCTGGGGAAAGCCCTCACCCCTTTCCTTCCTGTGCCCCCACAGCCCCAGCGAGGAGTCGGGGAGCCCCCAGCAGCAGAAGCCAAAGCAGGTGAGGACAAATCCTTCCCCCCCCCCAGGTCCTGGTGCCACGGGCTCTTCCCCAGGACTGAGGATGGGGACGCCCCCAGCCCCACACCAGGATGGGATCTGGTCCTCCCTCATGGTGCCCAGCCCCAACTGGGGGCCGAAATTTGGGACCCCCCACTCCCTCGTGCATCCTTCCAAAGCCCATCTCCATCACTCCACGGGGCCCATGAGGTGGGCTCTTTGTTCCTAATTAGTGCTTTAATTAAGCCTTTCGGCTGAGCTGTCAGCGGTGACTCACTTTCCAGGGGCTGTGACCCCGACAGCCGGACCCTCTGCTCTGGGGGGGGGGGGGGGGGGCTGCATTTCGGCACAGCCCCCGGGGGTCAGCCCCCCGCAGAGGGGGGTCTCGCAGAGATGTAATCAGCCTGCTTTAATTAGCAGCCCCTCCTCAAAGGGCTTCGTTAAGTAACGAAGCAAAGGGCCGGTCTCCTGCGCTGCTTAAGGGATTAAAGGGGTGAAGGAGCTATTCGAGGGCATCAAGCTGAGGATATAAAGACCTGGGGGTTTCCAGCCCCAGCAGGAGCCCCCTGGGGATGCATTTTAGGAGAAGGCAAAGTGTTGGTGCTGGGGGCTGGATCTGGCCCTTTGCAACCCCCCCGTGGTGCTGCTGCACTGGGGGCTCTGCCCAGCTGGCAGCAAAACCTTGGCAAGGGGGGAAAAGCCCTTTTTGGGGTGGGGACCCCGATGCAACCAGCACTGCTGCACCTTCATGGGGCCCGGAGCTGGCCCCTACTCCCCAAACGTCCCCTGCCCGCAGCTCGGTGCTGCGCCACATGCTCTGTATTGGGTAAATCAGCGTTATTTATAGCCCAGGTTAAAGGGGATTAGGTGTGCTGCCCCCAATCCCCCGCTTCCTCCCGCCTCGCTCCTCACTGACCTCGATCCTTGAGGCTCCGGCGTCCCCCAGCCCTCCCCACGGCCTCGAGGCTCCGTACCCACAGCCGGGTTTCCACGGGGACCTTTTGTGTGGGTGAGAGGAGACGGGGGCACGGAGCTGTGCCGCCTGTCCCCGTGTCCCTTGTCCCGGCTGGGGTCCCCCTGGGTGTCCCCTGTCCCCAGGAGATGACGGGGGTGGTGGCTCCCCATAAAAAGCCACCCCACGTCCCCATGGCAATGCCAGCGTCACGTCCCTCGTCCCCTGAGCTGGCACGTCCCAGTGCCACCGCTGTCCTGTCTGTCTGCTAACAGCACTTTTGGTTTTCCTCCCTCTGCTTTCCCTCCGCGGGGCTGCCCCACGGTAAGGCGCTGTTTGGTGGGGTGAGCGCATCCCTGCTCCCCTGCCCGCGTTTCGGGCACCCCCGCTCCCACAAAATGCCCACATTTGGGGCATTTCAGAAAGGGCTGCGGCTGCTGTAGGAGCAGGGATTTCACCCTGGGGTGGTCTCGTCTCGGCAGCACCATCAATGAGGGCAGAAAGTGAAGAAGAAGCGGCAGGAGCCCACACCGGAGCCTGCACCCGAAGCCAAGCCCCGGCGGCTGCGGGTGAAGAAGCCGGGCGAGTCGGGGGGTGCAGAGGAGCCCCCTGCCCCAGCACAGGGTAAATGAGGCAGCCTGGGGGTCCCCCTGCCAGCCCCAGTCCCCCTGAAGCTCGGGGACGTGTGGGGGCTTTGCCATTTGCCCTGGGACACGCCAGGCCCCCCAGGCACGGCGCTCTCCATCACGGGGTCGCTTGAAATGCCCAGGGGTGAAGAAGCTGAGGAAGAAGAAGGAGGAGAAAGGGGAGGAGGAGAGCGACAAGGACCGCTGCCCCAAAGCCACCCGGGAACCCCAAAAGAAGAAGGAGAGCCCGGCACCCCGCTCCCGCGTGGCCAAGGTCCCAAAGAAGCCACAAGGTGAGGGGGGGGGGGACACGGCGGGCAGCACCCATCCCCACCACCCATGGGGCGCGTCTGCAGCGGCTCTGCACGCCCCTGGGGTGCTTTTTGTCCCCAAAATCCGCTAAAGGCACGGGGAGGAGGACGAGGACCCCAAATCCCCGGCCCCACGCGCGCCCCCGCGTCGCGCGTGTGCGCCCCGGGGCCGCAGCCACGAGGGGGCGGTGTGGCCGTGCGCGCCCCCCCGCCGCCACCCACGGCCGGGATCGTGCCCACGGCAGCCGGTGCTTGGGGGGGGGACGGTCCCTGCCGAAAAAATTGGGGGCTGCGGGGACCTGCTCCCGGCGAAACCGTCCCATCGCCAACGCCGTCGTGTCCCCGCTGGGCAGAGCCGGCCGAGGACTCGGAGGATGAGGATGAGGAGGAGGAAGAGGAGGTGGAGGATAAAGATCCGCCGAAAAAGCTGAAGAAGAAGGTGCCCAAAGAGCCCCCCGCGGGTGAAGGACGGGAGAAGAAGCTGAAGGCGAAGGGTGAGTGACCAGGGGGTGGCTCCATCCCAGCTCCGTTGTCACTTGCTCAGATCCTGTCCCCATCGCTGTCCCACGAGGCTCAGGGGGCTGGGGGCTCTGGGCCATCGCCCCCTCCCCATATATCGTCTCCGTTGCTCACCCCTTCTTCCCTGTCCTCTGTCCCCCTCCCCGTCCATCCCTCCAGGAGACAAGAGCGACCCCGATGGCAAAGCCAAACCCTCCAAGAGCACCAAGAAGGAGCCGACGGCCATGTTCCAGGTGAACGGGGAGAAGAAGGAGAAGAAAAGCAAGAAGAAAGGTACCGGTGAGGGGGGTGGGCGGCCCCGCTGCCCCCAGCTGGCACCCGTGGCCAGCAGCACCCACGCCACGTAACGGTGTCCCCGTGTCCCCCAGCCGCCACCGGCAGCGATGAGGAGGACGACTCCGACTCCAGCACCAAACCCATCAGGTCGGAGAAGAAGAAAAACCCCGCGTCCCTCTTCCAGACCGGCGGGGACCCCCCCAAGGAGAAGAAAACCAGAAAGAAAGGTGAGAGTCGGCTCTGAGAGGGAGGTGGTGGGGCTGGAAGGGCTCTCGGGGTCACAGGGCACCCCTGGTTATCAGGGGGTTGTTACCAATGGTGTTGGGGTTCCCTCCGTGCTCCTGCCCCGTTCTGCTCACAGCTCCCCCCAAAGCAGCCGACAGCGAGGAGGAGACCCTGGAGTCACCGCAGAAAAATTCCAACAAGAAGGGCAAAGGGAAGAAATCCAAGAAGGTACGGGGGGAAAAAATAAAAAAAAGAGGTGTGGGGATTTTCCCTGTGGGTAGGTTTTGGGGGCTTGGAGCACCCCCTGGGGTGGGCAGAGGGTCTGGAGAGCGGCGGGGACATCCGTGCTGTCCCCAAAGCGGTGCCACATCGCGGGGGGATTTCGGGATTGAGGAGCTGTTATTTGGGAGAGGAGATGGTGGCACATGGCACGGGCAGGGCTCGAGGGCTCTCCGGGAAGCCCCTGGGGTGCTGTGCACGAGGAAACGGGCTCAAAGGGCTCCGGTTTGGTCTTGCAACAGAAGGAGGAGAGGCCCCCGTCACCCGTCATCGAGGTGGACAACCTGGAGGAGTTCGTGCTGCGCCCGGCTCCGCAGGGGGTGACCATCAAGTGCCGGGTGACACGGGACAAGAAGGGCATGGATCGGGGGCTGTACCCCACCTATTACCTGCACTTGGATAATGACAAGAAGGTGAGACAGGGCGGGGGGGATACGGAGAGCACGGGGCTCTGCACCCACCCTGGGAGCACCCTGGTGATTTGGGGTGGATGCCGGCGCACGTCCCGCTGCTCCTGGGTGCTCCTAGCCCTGTCGTTCCTCCTGGGAAACATCCCACGGTGACCAGGAGCCACGGTCACATTAATGACAGCCCCGGCTGGGACACCGGCGGTGTTTTGGGGCTCGTCTTGGCCGCGGGGACATTGCGCAAGGTCCCCAAACAAGGTTTCGTTTCGCAAAACCTTGCGCAAAGGGCACGGCGGGGCGACGGCGGTGGCACTGCCCCGGCCCCGCCGTCCTCCCAGGTCTTCCTCCTCGCCGGGAGGAAGCGCAAGAAGAGCAAAACCTCCAACTACCTCATCTCCATCGACCCCACGGACCTGTCGCGGGGCGGCGAGAACTTCATCGGGAAGCTGAGGTGAGGTGGGCGCCCCGTTTTGCCGGCACCCCTTTTTTTTTCTCTCCGTGCCGGGAGCAGGTTCGGCGCGCAGGAGGAAGGTTTGGGCTGGCCGAATTTCGGTGTTTGCCGCTGTTGGCTGTGACCTGAGGAGCGTCGGGGGGGGGCAGGGAGGGGGAACAGGCTGGGCCGGTTCCTCCCGTGGGGCAGCTCGAGGCGAGCAGAAGCGCCGGCGAGCGCGGCAAGCCCCGGCCCGCTGCACCGCCGAGCCGCCGGCGCCGTGCCGCAGCGCCTCCGAGCCCACCCCCCAATTTTGGGGGACGGGTGCCCTGAAATGGGGACAATGGAGATGAAGGGATCAAGGCTGGGTGCTGGTTGTGTTGCAGTGTCCGTGCTCGGGGCTGGATGGGGGAAGCAGGAGGGGTTGGTGGGTTTTGAGGTTGGAGCACTGCTGGGCTGGGCTGGAGGGGTGCGGGGATGCTGCGGGGTGGGTGGTTCGGCCCCCCAGGATCTGAGCACCCCAGCCCTACACGAGCATTGCACTGAGGAGAGGGTGCCCGGGCCAGAAAGTGGCCAGTGGGAGGGGGGGGAACAAAGGTGGGGAATTATTGGGACCGGCTGTGGTCACGTCCTGTGCTGGCGCTGCAGGTCCAACCTGATGGGGACGAAGTTCACCGTGTTCGACAACGGGGCCAACCCGGACAGGGCCAACGCCGACTGGTCCAACGTGCGGCAGGAGCTCTCGGCCGTGGTTTACGTAAGCAGGGACCCCAAGGGGCCCCAAATGGGGCATCCGGGGCATCATCCCAGTGGGGGCTGTGGACCTGCGGGGTGGGCTGGATCCGGCCCCGAGCCCGCAGGCTGGATGCTGGGGAGGGGCTGCAGCCCGCGGTGGTCGCTGGATTTATGGCCGGGGCTTCTCCTGCAGGAGACGAACGTCCTGGGGTTCAAAGGGCCCCGCAAGATGACGGTCATCATCCCTGGGATGAACTCGGATAACGAGAGGGTGCCCATCCGGCCCCGAAACGTGAGTCAGAGCAGCCAAGGGCCAAATGGGGCTGGGGCCAGACCTCCCCCAAAGGCTGGATTTGTTGGGGATTATCTTGGGTTTTACCCAGTTTGGGGCACAGGAAGACTTTGAGGCGTTCCTAAAATTGAAGGTGCCTCTCTGGGAGGTGGAGATGAGTGTCAGTGTCCAAATATTTTTCTCCGGGCTGTCCCCCCTCTCCCAGCAGGGCCCTGCCATGGGGCAGCGTGTCGGGGAGCACCCAGGGATGGGGCATCCCGCTGGGAACACCACGGGGGTGGCAGGGCTCCGGGGTGCTCCGGGGTGCTCCGGGGGGTGCCTCCCCTTTGCCCCTTTGCCATCTCCCCCTTGCCCTCCCCAGGACAACGACGGGCTCCTCATGAGGTGGCAGAACAAGAACATGGACAACGTGATCGAGCTGCACAACAAGGCGCCGGTGTGGAACGACGAGACCCAGTCCTACGTCCTCAACTTCCACGGCCGCGTCACCCACGCCTCCGTTAAAAACTTCCAGATTGTGCACGGCAGCGACCGTAAGCCGGGGGCGGCTCGGGGGCTGATCTTGGCTGGGGTCCCGGCACCCCTGCAAGCACCCTTTTTTTGCTGCATTTTTATTTATTTTATTTTGTCTCGCGGGGCTGCTCTGGGGGGCCCTGCTTGCGTTTGGCAGCGCCGGGGTGGAGCGCGCAGCCCCGCGCTCCGGCAGAGGGAGCGCACGTGTCACCTCTTGCCGGGCAGATTAGGGCAGGGACCCATCCTGTAGGGTGCTGAGCCCGGTGCCACACCACGGGGGCACCCCAAGCACCCCCTCCCCTCCACCATGCACCCCACGTTGCCAATATGTACACCCCTGGGGCACATGGCACCTCGGGGACAGTCCCTTGGGGTGTCCGCGTGCGCAACGACCGATGCAGGACCCAACCGTGGCTCCGGGGTGGGTTTGCACCCCCAAACTCCACAGCACCCCAAACCCCACACCCCACGGGATGGCGTGAGCAGCCCCACAGCGAGGGTCCTGCCACGGGGCAGAGCTCAGCCCCGGTGCGAGCAGCCGGCCGCGGCCGCTCGTCACCTGTCCAGCACAGTCAGAAGCCATCGGCACCCGGGGTGTTGGGTTACAGGACAGAAAAAACCTGCCGGGGGCCCCCGGTTATTTTTACAGATTTCCTGTCACCCGCGCTCCGGTGACAGCAGCGGCCACGCCACGGGCGTCCCACGGGGGTTTGTGGGATCCGCGCCCCTCCGCGGGCTCTGGCTACGTGGGGAAGGGGCGCTGGGGGGGGTGAGGGGTGCCACGTCCCCGCTATACCCTGCTGGATCATACAGTGGGAAAACATTGGGTTTTTTTGGATCAATTGTGCTGCAACAGGGCGCAGGAGCTGGGCACAGGGTGGTTTCGTTGCCACGCCGCTCTTTAAATCCCCTTGGAAAAAGGGACGGGGGCGCAGGGAGGGGGCGCAGGAGCTGTCCCCCCCCCACCCCATGCGCCCTCCCCTCTGTCCCACAGCCGACTACATCGTGATGCAGTTCGGGCGCGTGGCCGACGACGCCTTCACCATGGACTACAACTACCCGCTGTGCGCCCTGCAGGCCTTCGCCATCGCCCTCTCCAGCTTCGACGGAAAGCTGGCCTGCGAGTAGCCCCCCACGCCGCCCCCCATCCCCCTGCGCCCCCTCGCTCCCCATTTTTCGCTCACCCAACTTCAGCCGCCCGTTCCCCGGCTCGCCCGGGGCCGGCTGCGGGTCCCGGGCAGGAGGCAGAGTCAGGCCCGGGGTATATTTAGCAGATGAGGCTGCCTGTGATCCCGATTTCAGCCCTTTGAGACGTTTCTTGGACTCAAATCCTGGAAACTCATCCCTCTTTTTTTTTTTTTTTGGTCTGTTTTGTATTTTGTAGCGTGTTCTTTAAACAAGAAGGGGGGGTTGGTGGTGGCCTTTGGTTTGGGGTGGTTCCTCGTCCCCCTGCGGGCGCGTGGCCGGGCTCTGCCCAAGGTCACCCCGTGGCACCCCCAGCGCCCACCACCTCCAGGACCAGGATTTTATTTAACATTTCATTTAAGCACTACGAGTGGGCACAACACTGCTGGGGGGCAAGGAGCCCCCAGCCCAGCCGAGCAGCAGGGGCCAGCCCCCCAGCACCCCTTTGTTTGCTCCTCTGCTGTGCGCACACCACTGCTCAGTGCCTTTTGGGCACAAACCCCCTGATTTTCACCACTTTCTCCTGCACAAAGTGGCTGTGACGTGCCCAGAAGTGCAGTGCCCCTGCAAGCCGTGGGGGTGCCCATGAGCCCTGTGGGATTTGGGTCCCCAGGGAGCAGCCTGGCCCCCATAGGGTGGGCACGTGCCGGAGGGGCACCCGGTGCCCCCAGGAGCAGACCTGGAAGGGAAAAGCACGGTCGCAGGCAGAAGCATCGGGTGATTCACGAGGTGTGGGGCAGCTCTGAGCCACGCTGCTGCACGGGGGCCGGTCCCGCAGAGCCCCCGCTCCATCTCCATGTGTCCCCGGAGGTGACAAAGCGGGGGTGCCACCCCGTGACTCGGGCCCCTGGGTTGTAAATGGGTGCTGAGCAAGGGGAGATGCTGGAGAAGGGCGGCGTGGGGGGAGCAGGGCAGCTCATGGCCTGTTTTCTAGCTTTGGTGGGTGAGGATCTGGCTGCATGGAGGGTCCTAAATCCCTGATTTCAGTGATAAGAAACACTGGGACACATCAGGGTGTCCCAAAAAGCCATCCTGATGATGCTTCTCTCCCCTGCTCGTCTCACAGACTGCCCCCCAGGGATGCTGATACAAGCTGGGGTCCCCTTGCCTGGGTGCAGATGGGTCCTCCCCTACCCTGGGGGTTCTCTGAGCCCCCAAAGTGCCACGAAAGGTGACTGGAGCGCACTGGCAGAGGAGCAGGAAGCAGATGAGACAGCCGTGGTTGTGCAAGAGGGGTGCTCGTCCTAGCTGGGCAGTGTCGCAACACCGCCGTGGCCTGAGCCTGTCCCCGTGCTCCCATTGTCCCCATGCTCCCATTGTCCCTGTGCTCCCGTTGTCCCCACGAGCCCATTGTCCCCATGCTCCTGTCCCCACAAGGGGTTGGGGGCAGAAAGTGGCAGCGCTGGACCCGTGCTGGACCCCGCACCTGGTGCGATGCAAACGTGGGTTGGAGAACACCCCAAATGCGGAGAGCGGTGCAGGATTGTACCCCCCGTGCTGCGTCCCTCCATCGCAGTGACACGGGGACTGGAAGACTCCTTCCCTGGGTGCCACCAAGCAAACCCAGGGTGGGACAGGCTCCCTGCACACCCCCGTCAATGCCAGCACTGTGGGGAGGTGACAAGGGACCAGGGCAGCAGCCACAACGCTGGCCAACATCTGCCTTGGTGGCTTTGCAGAAGGAGCCCATTTTTTCCCAAAAGCCGCACAAATTTGGGCTCCGTGATTCATCCGATGATCGCACGGGGGGCAGATGGGGCCGTCCATGTGCCTGTGCGGGATTTTATCCCTTACCCACATGGCAAGACCCTGGGAGCGAGAGGAGAAACAGCCGCTGGGGTTTAAGGCCAGCGTCTCCTGGCTAGGTATGGCCGGCAAATGTGGGGGAAAGCGAGCGCTTTCTGCCCAAATCCAGCCGGGAACCACACATCTGTTTGAAATTGGGACACGATCGGCTGACGGGGTGAGGGCTGCCTCCACCCGCACTTGTCTCCGTTTCCTGTGCACCGGTGGAAGCCGAAAAGCCAAAGTGCAGCCGGGGAGCGGGGTTCGGCTCGAGGGGCCCCGGGAGGTCTCCAAATCCCAACGCACGCCCACCCGGGAGCACCGCTCATCCCCTGGGAGCTTCTCCCTTAAAAAAACCCTGTTTGTTTTTTTTCCATTATGACTTGCACCCCAAAAAAAACTCCCAGCCTGCAGCCCCGCAGAAGCAACCAAAGGGAGCCCGAAGCTGCAGAGGGGGTGATGCCACCACGTCCCCAAACGAGCACCTTCGGAGGCGATGCGCAAGGAAGGCGCACAGCCTACAGCAATTACAGCGCCAGCCGCCTACCCCAAATCGCTCACACAAATCCTCCTAACCCAAACCAACTGCAGCACAAGGAACAAATGAAAACAATTTAATAGGGCGATGGATATTCGGGCCCTTTTGTTTGCGCTGGCTGTTAACACCAGAGGAGATGAGGAATTGAAGCACAAGAAATGTGTATCTACTTTGGCCGACGGAAAGTGTGACGGATGTGCCGGCAGACCAATGGGTGAGGATGAGGATGTGTGCGTGGGTGTGAAAGGAATGCTCGCTGCAAGAAAAGATCAAAAAAAAAAAAAAAAAAAGCAAAAAAAAAAAAGGGGGGGAAAGAAGAAGGAGCCTTATCAACTTCAGGGGAGGCCAAAGTGTGCATCTTCCTCGGAGAAAGGATTTTCTCAATCCCAGGGGATGAGCTTTACCCTGAGGCGGAGACTTTGAGGCTGCTCAAGCTTCAATTTCGGGGGCTGGAGTTAGGCTGGTGGTGCGGGGCTGGATTTAACCCCATGAAGCACACGAGTTCTTCCCGGGAGCCAGCCCAGGAAATGCATTTTATTTTTGCAGAGAAGGTTATCAGGAAAAGAGGGGGAAAAACGTCCCAGTTCGATGTTGAGCATCCCACCAAGGACACGTCACCACGGTGCCACAGGCAGTGGCCAGGCATTCCCCATCCTCCTTTGATAAACGGAGGGATGCCAGCCCAAAATGTGAGCATCCCAGTGGGACCAGAGGGGAGCCCAACACACGGAAACTCCTCACCCCAAAATTCAAGGGCCAGAGCCCTTGGGTTCCCAGCACGTGCCCTGCCCGGCAGACAGCAGCGCTCAACCTCCGGGGCTTTTGGTCCGTGCTTTGAAGTGGTGATACATTAATTAATTAAAGAAGCAACTGGGACGTGCGTTTTTCTCTCCTCTCCCCCCCTCCTGCAAATTCATTTCCATGATGTTTTTCACGTGGGACGGCAGGCTCGTGCCTGATAAGCCGAGCTGAGCTGCGGGTTTGCAGGACGGGCTCCTGCTCGGCACAGCGACCGCCGGGCAGGGATGGGGAAGCCAGTATTTTTCAACTGCTTTTAGAAAGGAATCATTTTTTAATTAGTGAATCCATTCTGGAGAAGTGTCGGAGTTTTACAATGTTGTAGCTGTTCTTGGTGTGTTGCCTAGACTTGGATGTTCTGGCCATAAGAAAATATTATTTATGGCATCGCTGCTCGCAGCTCTTTTATATTATAATTCGGGAAAGGAAGTCGCTGTTCCCACCAGTGGACGAAGAATAGCAGAAACCAGGATTATGAACTTCTGAAGGAGGAACAAAAAAAATCCTAATCGGCAGGGCTGAAAAAAAAAACACCCAAAGCCAGAGCGGGGCTGGGATTGCCACGCTCCAGAAGGAGCTCAGCCCAGCATGGCAGGCGCTTGGATCGCCGCCGCCGCGCCGAAGCCCGGTCCCGCAGACGCTTTCTGCACGCACTTGGAGCTCGGCGCAGCGGTAACCCCATTGTTACTCCCCTGCGCAGAGTTCCATGTGTTCCTAAACATTTGCAGATCAGGCTTTTATTCATGGGCTAATGCACGCTTGTTTGCTCATGCCTTACTCAGCCTAAACTCCTATTGAACTCAATTAAGTCTGTCATCTCCAGGAGCAGTCAATGTCATTTTTGCCCAAGTAAGGGATGAGTAACGAGTGCTCAGAACGGCCCTTGGAGAATAGCAGCCATTTTGTTGCAGTTTTTGGTCCAGATTCTTACAGTTAGCACCAGGCCAAGGGTGGAAGAATGCGATACGGCTTTATTAATCATCCCCGATTGCTGAATGTGCTGGATGCTCCGGAGATGGTCGCCTTGCAGGATGCAGCGTTGGCTGTCTCGTCCCGAAACGCTTGACTACAACCCCAGTTCGGCACGAAAATTAGAAAAATATGGGTTTTGAAAGGGATGGGATGCAAAGAGCATCCCTGCCCCGAGCGGAGCGCCGGGAGGATCCCGCTCCCCGATTCACCTCCGCGTGCGCCCCACCATGGCACAACCCAACGTGGCCGGGTCCTGGGCGCATGCCAGACCCTCTGCGCCGTGGAGCCGGGGTCTTGTGCCTCTCGCTGCCCAAATTGGGGCCACGGCTCCTGGCAGAAGGGCTGGGTCACGGCCAGGGCCTCGCATGCGATCAGCCGGCTGCGGCTTAGCGCGTTACCACCCATCGGCTCGCTCGTAGGAACTGACCGCGGCCCCGCTGCTGGTTGGGGTCCCTGGGGAAATCACAGCCTGGGCTGAGATTTCACAGCCCAGGTATTGGGGGGAGCCGGGGGGGGGCTCGTGGGGGGCTGCATGGGGATGTGGAGGGGTTTGGAAGGGGGTGAGGGTGTGGGGATGAGGATGAGGAGGGGGTGAAGGTGTGAGGCAGGGCGTGAGGGTGGTGGAGGTGGGCGGAGGGGGATGATGTGAGGAGGAGGATGATGAAGATGTGCAGGGGATGATGAAGGTGTGAGGAGGGTGATGAAGGTATGAGGAGGGTGATGAAGATGTGCAGAGGGTGATGAAGGTGTGAGGAGGGTGATGAAGATGTGAGGAGGATGATGAAGGTGTGAGGAGGATGATGAAGATGTGAGGAGGGTGATGAAGGTGTGAGGAGGGTGATGAAGGAGTGCACCGGGCCATGCAGGTGTGCAGATGAAGGTGTGCGGGGCGGGATGAAGGCTTGAGGGAGGAGGATGAAGGTGACCCCAGGAGGACGAGGAGGTGCAGGGGGATGAAGGTGTGCGGGGTGGGCGACAAAAGCCGTGCCGAAAGCCACCAAGGCGAGCGGGGGACCCCCGGCAGGAGGGCAGGGGGGGGGTAAGGACGGGAGGAAGAGGAGGAGGAGGAGGAGGAAGAGGAGGTGGATGAAGGCTCCTAGAGGGCGCTGCCGGGGCCGGGCTGCCCTTTGCTCACCAACTCCCTGAGGAGGGGAACGAGCCCCGATCCCCCCCCCCAGCCTCCCCTCGGTGCCCCGACCCCCGGCGGGCCTCGGCGCTGCCTCCCCGAGGCCGGAGGCCGGGCAGGGAGGAAGAAGGAGGAGGAGGAGGAGGAGGAGGAGGAGGAGGAGGAGGAGGAGGGCGGAGGGTCGGCCCTGCCCCGCCGCCTCCTGATTGCCTCCCAACTTTTCTGCTCCTCCCTTGCAGAAACTTTCCCGTCCCTGCGCCTGGCTCCGTGCGCGGACTCCGGGGCCAGCAGCGCTCCCGCAGCCCCCGCCGCCCTCCCCCCCCCGGCCCCGAGGAGCCCGGTCCCGAGCCCCGATCTCCCGATCCCGGACCCGGTCCCGGTCCCGGTCCTGATCCTGCTCCCGATCCTGGTCCCGGTCCCGGCACCCGCGGCCGGCCCAGCCCTCCGAAGCACGGAGCAGGTAAGCGCCCCGGGCGGGGGCTCCCAGCCCCCTTCCTCCTCCTCCTCCTCCTCCTCCTCCTCCTCCTCCTCTTCCTCTGGGATCTGGGGGGGGGGCACGGCTCGGCTCGGCTCGGGACGTGGGGCCCCGGCAGCCCCCTCTGCGCCCCCCTCATCCCACCCGGGCCTCAGCCCCCGGGGCTGCTCCGTGCGCCCCCCCCGGCCCTGCCCCTCCTCACCCCCCCCCCGGGGCCCCCACTCAGCTCCGGGCCCCCCCGTTCAGCACCGGGCCCCCCCCAAACACTAAGCAATGCCACCCCAAAACCCTGCGGCCAGCTTTGCCTTGGGTGCCGGGGCTGTCCCCAGGGTGCCCCCACCCCAACCCCTCTCCGCTGCCCCATTTCACGTCCCCACCTCTCCAAAAACTTTCCAGCCCCAGACCCCATCCAGGCCTGGCAGCGCTCAGCACCCCCCTGGCCCCCACTCATCTTTTCCAAGCGGGGAGCTGCGATTCTACGCTTCTAAAATAATATATTCATTTATTATTATATTTATATATATTTTTTTTTTTTTGGTAATCCCCCTTTGCGCCGCGCATCTCCGGGGCGCGGGCTATAGGGTTACAAAGAGGCCTTGTGCGCGCTGCGGCCCCGTACGTTATATAAAGGGCGGCCGGCGTCGAGGCCACGATGCCCACCCCGAGCCCCCGGGCAGCTCGGTGGGGTCGCGGGGCCACCGCCGTGTCACGCTCCATGTGTGTCACACGCATGGAGGGGATGAGCAGGCGCTGACTGGATGCTAAACACTTTGTGCCTCGTCATATGGGCGCATTGCTAACGAGTCAGCAATTAGATGTATAATTTTCGGCTGTGTGTCATCTTTATTATTATTATTATTTTATTTTTACACCCTCCTCGGTTGTGTTGTTTTGTTTTTTTTTGGTGGTGTTTTTTTTTTTTTCTTTTTTTCCAACCCTTGTATCCCCTCCGAGGAAAAATAACGCCCAGCCCGGCAGTGCCGCCTGCCTCCGCCCCCCGAAACCGGGCTGTGGGCAACACGTTCGGACCAGAGTGGCTGGAGAGGGGAGGAAAAAAAGGGAAAAAAAAAAAAAAAAAGATATTTTTGAGGAGAAACCAGCTGGGAATGACACCAACGGCTCTGCTGGAGCAGCGGGTGCCCTGCAGACCCCGGTCTCCGTTGGCTGGTTGGCAAAGGACGAGGGGAAGGTTTGGGGATTTTTTGGCTCTTTGCGGGGGGCCGGGGCGAGCCGGGCCAGGCGACCGTCCCACCGGCGAAGTGATAATCTCCTGTGTCAGGCGCGCCGGGGTATTTTTGGGCTCCGGCGTCCTCTCTCCTCCTATCGCTTTACCCCGCGCGGGTACGTGCGCGCCGTGAGTCAGGGCTTTGGCGCTGCCCGGGGGGCCCTGGCACCCCCCCTGTGGTTTTGGGGTGCTGCTGGGGGACGGTCAGGCTGTGACAGTGAAGTGAATTGGGGGGGCTCGGGCATGTTGGTGACCCCCACCCCGAGCACCGTGGGCACTTTGGTGGCCCCAAAGCTCTTCCTGGCACCTGGGTTTTGGGGTGGTTCTTGGGGCGGTTTCGCCGTGGGGCAGGAGGAAAAGGGGATGGTTGGGGGGAGCCCCCCCAAGGTCACCAGGGGGTGGTGGGGCCGGGACCCTGCTCACAGGCAGGTGTTGGCCGCAGTGTCCCCGTCACTTCCCCGCTGGAGGGGACAGGCATGAGTGTCCCTTGGGGAGAAAGCGCTGGATTTGGCCCCTGTTTGGGTCTGCAGCAGGGATTCACCCTTTCTGGGCTCCCCACTGGGGACAGCAGGGACAGGGCTGCTGGTGGGGACGGGGTGCGCGGCCACCCCTTCCTAGGTGACACGGGGGGACCTCGGGGGACCTCGGCCATGGCTCGGGGCCGCGCTCGTCCCCGTGGCGGGCGCGCGGCTGGCACGGCACCGGCTCTTCCAACCAAAATAACCCTTTGCGAGTGGCCGGGCTCGAGCCGCGTTGCGTAACGGCGCCCGGGCACTTTGGGCACCTCGAGGACCCTCGGCTGGGAGCGAGGGATCCGCTCAGCTCAGCCACGGCCTTTCGGGGCTCATCCGAACCCTCCCGCCACCGTATCCCGGCCCTGCCTCGCCAAACCCCGTCCGAACTCATCAGCAGCCCACAATAAAAGGGACTGGCTAGCGTTTCCCATGACACACGGGCAGTATTTATCACGATACCGGAAACGGCATCTTCTTTAATCGCCGTTTAACCCCCTGCTCACCACCGGCAGGAGGGTGCCGGGGCCGTGGCCAAAGGGCAGGAGCGTTACCCGGTGCTGTGCGCACACGCAGGGCGCAGCGGTGCTCTCGGGAGGTGGGGGTGGCCGTGGCAATCAGCTGTAATTAATGCGTTCAAAAATCGAGGAACCGCGCTGCGCCCGTCAAACGCACCCACTTGAGGCCGGCGTGAGGTGAGCTCGGGGGTGCCGGGACGGGGAGAAACGTTGGGCTGTCTTTTGGGGAAAAATGGGGGTTTCTGCCTTACTGCCTTTTCTTCCTTCGGTGGGAGTGGGGCTAGAGGTGGATGTCAGGGAACGGGCTGCGAAACCCTTCCCGAAACCCTTCCCAAAGTTTCGTGGCAAGAGCTCTTTGTGGGTTTGGCACCCCTATGGCCATACAAGCAACAGGCGGGACAGATGCTGTCCAAAAAGCTGCCACCTCCAGGAGTTTTTCTCTCTTTTAACAAAACTTTGACAACGGTTGCAAGGCTGGAAGGGGCTGGTGGGGCTGCACAGAATGGCCCCGTTGTCGGCACCACTGCTGGTAAATAGGGTTTGGGGGGGGAGCTTTTATCCTGGGGTTTTTCTGCCACCAACATCCGAGGCGGTGTTTGGGGTCGGTGCCCGGGTCAGGCGCGTCGGGAGCGTGCTGGAGTCGCGGCCGGCCGAGCCCAGGCACCTGTGTTGTGGTTGGGGCAGGCACCTGAAGTGTGTGGGCGTTCGCTGTTGCCACCGTCACGTGTCGTCTTATGAAATGTTTTTTCGGACGGAGGGAGGGAGGGAGGGAAAGAGGGAGGGAGGGAGGGAAGGTAATGATGGGGTGAGCAGTCGGGGCTGTGCCCCGCGCCAGCCTGCAGCGGGCACGCGGCGATACGGCGCGGGTTCGGACAGGTCGCTGGGGCTCCCCGGGCTGCGGTTTTACCCGTCTGGGAAATGGGAACAGCGGCTCCTAAAATGCTGAGAGGCATTTGGGTGTTGGACTGTCGCTGGTGCACCCGGAGCAGAGGGTGGTGAGGTGCTGGGTGCGAGCGTGGCCCCGTGTAGGGCGTTGTAGGGTGTTGTGAGGGGTGCGGAGAGCTGAGCCTGGCGGAGGGGACAGGCCACGAGCCCCGCTGTCCTGTCCCCTTGCTCTGTGCTGATCCTAAAGGGTTTGGAGAAACGTGGATGCCCATGGAGCATGTCCCCCCGGTGGTGCAGACATGGATGGAGCCCGGCCCCACACCGGCTCGTAAATGGATGCGCTGCTCCGATGTCCCAGTGTTGTCCCTGCACCGTACTGGGACCAGCACGGCCCCATGGCCACCCCCGCAGCGGGCGCTGGGTGCGTCCTGCAAAGTGCCCGGGCTAAAGCCAACCCGCTGCTAATCCTCAGCCATCCTCTTAAGAGCCTGAGGCCAAGAAGGTGACTTCAGCACACGATGGCTGCAGCTCGCCCTGTAATGTTTGCTCGCCGGGGCCGGTGAGCGAGGTGCGAGCGGTGGAGAGCGCTGGCTTTTCCCCCGCACCCTCGCTGCCGGGAGAACGGACGCAACGCGGAGCTGGCAGCTCGCTCCCCTCGTCTCGGGGCTGGGGGACAGGACGGGACAGCAGGGCTGGATCTAATTTTAGGCGCTGGGCAGAGCCTCGCGGGAAGCGCCGGGCAGCGGGGACGTCTCGCGACGCGATGCCCGCGAGCAACCTCGGCGGAGAGCGGGCGCCGGGAGGACCCCGGGTGGCCCCGTGCTGCCAGCCCGGCTTTGCCCCTTGGGCACGAGCTGCTGGAGAGGCTGGGGGTCCAGAGGCAGTGCTCCTGCTTATCCAGGTCCCCTCCGAGCCCTGGCAGCTTCGTGCCTCAGTTTCCCTGTGGCGAGGCGGGAGGAGGCAGGAGGGCTGGCCAGGCTCGGGGCTCCTCGCCTGGGAGCGCCAAGCCTTATTATTTCCCCACGACTGTCTCCTCCTCACTCCTCATAAAATTAGATCCAGCTGTTCACAATAGCCACTAACTTCTCTCCGGAAGATGTTCAAAGTTTACAGACGCGGCGTGCGTGGAGGATGGGCTGCCGTTCCCATGCCAGCTCCCTCGCCCGCCCTCCCCCAGCGCCTGCCAGCTCCTGCCTTCCCCAGGCGGAGGCAACGCCGCGGCGCCCGCACGCAGCCGCACGAGCCCCCGCGCGAAGCGAGCCTCGGGTGTTCCAGTACCAGGAGGACCTGGGGTGCTCCGTGGTCCCCGCTGCAAAGTGAAGCTCCTGGGCAGGACCCCGTTTTCTCCCCATGAGGTGTCTCCGAGCCGGAGCAGCCCCGAGCGTCGGCACGCGAGCTGGGCAGAGCGCACGCTTGGTGCACGCTTTTGGTGCTCACCAACGCCTGTGCTCAGCTTTGGCACGAGTTTGGGCTCTGGCTGCCGTGCGGTGTGGCTGCTGTGCCCCGTTGAAGCCTCGCCTGGGTGGCATCAGGGAGAGTCAGGGTCCTGCTCCGACGTCTGTGCGTCGGCGCGCCGGGGGCTGAGCGCGCTGCGCCGGGCTCCCCGGAGCCATTGGGCCAACGCTCCTCTCTGGAGCTCCTTCTTTTACTAATAATACCGCCTTCGTGTATTTTTAGCAACTTTCCTCCCCAAGGATTCCAGAGCAATTTTACAATCTGCAGGAGCGGGAGTTGCTTTGCCCATTTTCAGCACCGAGAGGCTGCTGCTGTGGCACTGGGAGCACTCGGTCCCCCCGCACCGCTCCCTGGCTTGCTCTGCCCCGGGGCTGCTTGGGGGGGGCTTGGTCCCAGGGGGCCCAGGCAGCGTCGAGAGGTGCTGGGGAGAGGGCGATGTGCGGCCACGGGTGTGCAGGAGGATGCTTTGCTTGCCCAGTTTGTTTACTGGCAAGCAGCGAGCAGTAAAACGCTGCTAACCCCGAATACCCCTCTCTGGGAATAAATCGCCAGCGCAGCCTGCGCCATGCAGCTTCTGCGTGGCTTCGGCTTGTCGGCTCTCCCAAGCTAAATAAACTCGCTTCGGGAGGGCAGGGGAAGGCGCCTCCTCGCAGGGTGACAACAACCCAGAGCCATTTCCGTGTCACGTTTTGCCCCAGACGCGGGCAGCCGGAGCCATCTCCGCGTCTCCGCCAGGACGGGAACACCACGGCCCCGATGGCACCAACCTTTGGGGTCGGGCCAGGAAGGGCTGCAAAAATACCCGTGGCCTTGCAGGCTTCCCCCCATGTGCTTTTTTTTTATTATTTTTTTTTGGGGGGGGGATCAGCTCTTGACGCCCCCCCCTTGCTGTGAACCCCTGGCACCCCTCTCGGTGGGGCAGCGCGGTGCCGCTCGCCCCCGGCCGCGGGCGCCCCGGGCTCTGGCGGTGCCGGCGCAGGCAGCGGGCGCAGCTGCTCCCGGGCAGGGTTGGGTTTCGCGGGGGCGGAGGCGGCCGGGGCCGGGGGTGGGTGTGAAATCCACTGCAGCCTTCCTCCTCCTCCTCTTCCTCCTCCTCGCCTGGCAGCCGCTGGCCCCAGGAAGACGTTCGCCCCTGCTGCGGTGGCCGGGCAATGGGGTCGGCAGCACCCAGAACTGCTCCGCGGAGGTGTTTCTTCTCCCAGGGGTATGGCCACGGGTTTGTAGGGTCCCCGGGACGTCTGTCCCACCCAGACAGAGGGACACCATCCCTGCCCTGCCTCCTGCAGCTCTCCCTTGCCCACGGTGGGGTTTGGTTTCCCCTTAAGGGCGAGCTGGGGATCCCAGGGGGCCCAACATGCAGTTGGTCCCGGGATGGGAATATTTTGGTGCGGGAGTGAAGCGAATTCGAGCACGTGTGGGGGCTGTGCCACGCTGCTGGCCGTACCCCTGGGCTGGGGGGGGGTCATGGGGTGGCCGTCACGGTGGCCTGTCCGTAGCAGGCAGCTCCAACCCTGTTGTTTCCCTCCAGCTCGTTTCATAACACAGAGAGCAATTAATGCCGTAAAAGCTTTCTATTTATGCGCTGCTGGGTGAAACGCCCCGGCTGGGCAGGGCAGGAGGTAATTGGGCCAGGGAGGGAAGCCAGGGTAAGGTGTCCGTCTGTCCCCTGCCCTGACGTCCCCAAGAGCCTTGAGCAAAACCAGCCTGGGTCCTTTGGCAGCCAAAAACCAGCTCTGCCGGGGCCCGAGGAAGAGGAGGAGATGGAGGGGTTTGTTCGCACGCCCGCTTGTGCCGTTAGGAGGGAGCACCTCGCCCGGTGGGGCTGGGACTGCCCCGGGCTTTGCTCTCCTCCTGTCCCTGCTCCGTGTCCTAATTTTCTGGATCCAAATCACTCAGGTTCCCCCGTCCTTTGCCCTCTGGAGAGCCTCTCGCTCCGGGACCGGGGCGCTGAGCATCCCTCAGCCTGGCGCTGCTGGGCGCGAAGCGGCCGCGAGGTTTCGGGGCTGGGGTTGGGGAGCAGCTGGGACCCCCGTGCCCCCCGGCAGCGCCGCGGACCCCGGTGGGACGCTGCCACGTGGCCTCCTGCGGTTTCCCCGCTCCGATTGCTTCCTGAGCCGCCCGCCAAGCCGGAAGGGACAGGAAGCGATAGAGGAAAGGAAATTAGTCAGGCCGTCCCGCGGGGAGCACCGGGGGCTCGGCTGCCTCCCCGGCCCCCAGCCCGTGCCGGGGGGAGGCTGGCCGGGGTCTCGGTGTCCCTTAGGGGATGAGGTGGCCCCGCAGTGACCGGTGAGGCCCCAGGTGGGAGGGGGCAGCCTGTTCTTCCCCAAGCAGGGGAATTCCTCAGCACAGCCCCGGAGCTGTTTGGAAGAGGAGCGAGGTGAAGGCAGAGCTGTGCCGTGCCCCCAACGGGTTTTGGCAGGGCGCAGGGTGGTCCCCGAGGGGGCTGGGGACCCCCAGCTCCTGCAAAGGCCAGGTCAGGTTCTTGGCTGGTGCCAAAAACAATCCTGCTGTAGGGTCATGCCCTGGCTTGGTGCACAGCACGGGGTCATGGGCAGACTGGGAAGCGTCTTCCCGTGTGCATCGTGGCCTTGTTGGGGTCCCCCCCAGTAGGGTCATGTCACAGCGGGGTGGCGGAGGTGGCAGCGGGGTCACGAGGAGCACGGCAGGAATGATTTTGGTGAGCCTACAAACTGCGTCCTCCCGCCAGCCCCCCAGCCTGCTCCTGCGGCGCATGGGGCCGCCCGCGAGGCTCCGCTTCGGGGTTTATTCGCTTGGGGTCTTGCAGAGCCGGTGCAACGGGGCGGCCCCTCTCGGCACCCCCAGCGTCCTCCTCGGGGCACGGCGCACTGATCCTGCCCCAGTTTCAGAGCGGGGCCGAGCCGGGACAGGTTGCACAGCCCAAGGTGGGGGCTGGATGCTCAGCACCGGGGCGCGGGTGCTTCCTGCGTGCCACCGACGGCGGTGGCCCCGTCTTGGTGCCGTCCCCCCCTTTCCAGTCCCCCAGCGGGGCGGCGGTGCCGGAGCGGTTGCTTGTGCAGGTGAGAGGCTGCGCCCGGCCCCGCCGCCTGCCCGGGCTTGTTGCTGAACTTTTATCCTTTCGCCACGGGGTCCAAGCAGGGGGGGGGCCGGCAGGGCTGGCTCGCCTCGGGGCCCCCGTGCGGGAAGGCAGGCGGGGAGCGGGGTGGCGGCCGGATCCCTCTTTTTGCTGGTTCTGCTCACCCCCATCTCAAAGTGTCCCCAACTCTTGGGGTCCTGGTGCTGCTCCCCATGGGGTCAGGGAAGCCCTGGGTAAACGGAGAAGCTTGGGGCTGCTGTGCCCCCCCTCCGGGCAGGCTGTGCCCAAGTGTCCCCCCCCCCGGGCAGCGGGTGCTGGCACCGGTGGCCGTGCCGTGCGTCCCCGGTGAGTCAGGGAGGATGTGGTGGCCAAAGCCACCTGCACCCCGATTTGCAAAGGGGCAGAGAGCAGCAGCCCGGAGGTTGCAGCCAGGGTGGGGGCGACGCTGCCACCTGCATTGGGGCCACCCTGGTGCCACCAGGAGGGCAGGGACGGCTGGGGCAAGGCGTTGGTCCCGTGGCGTCACGCTGGTCAACACGGGACAGCTCCTGCCTCTGGCCAGGCTCAGTGGTGTGACAGGTGGCTTGGCACTGCGGGTAATGGGATGTGGCTCCTCTGCGTGGAGCAGACCCCAATTCTTGGCTTTCCACCCCGTACAACACAGGGTTGGGGTGATGCACGGCGTGCAGGATGGGGCAGTGCTTTTGGGACCCGGCACGCTGGGGAGGAGGGCACGCGGCGTCCCCCAGCTCGGTGCCACTGCTGGGGACGAGGTGCCACCCCACACCTGGGGGCTCTGAGCAGCACCGTCCCCATCCCCACAGCCCCTACCACATCTGGCTCTGCTGCTCCCAGCCCCGCTGTGCCCTACAGGGCCCTGCTCCTCACCTGGGCACCACACCGCATCCACACCTCTCCCTTCCCCTGACCCGAGCATCCCCTTCCTGGCCAAAGCAGGCTTTTGGAGGGGTTCCTCATATCCTTTCCGGGCTCCCCAGCCCCGAGCACCTCCCTGCAGCCCCCCACCACCTTGGCCAGCCTTGATCCGCAGCGGGGCCGAGCTCGGGGTGAGCGCACAGCCTGTGGGAACGCCGCCTCCATCCCCCGGCGTAACCTTGGCCTCGCCGGGAGATAAGGGCAGGAGCTGCCCCGGCCGCATCCTCCCCTGCACCCATCCCGCTCCCCCTTCTCGGGGACCCCATGGCTGCGCTCCCCTTCTCCTTGCCGGCCAGCACCTTTGGGGGCAGGACGTGGCACCCCACAAAAGCTGCCTTGCGGGGCTTCGCCCTCCGGGGCGCATCCGTGCCGGGGGTCCCCGCGCCCCAGGGGAGGGGGCTCCGTCACTGGCCTGGGGAGAAGCCGGAGGGAAAGAGAGGATGATAAGGATTTTTTCCGGCAGGTCCGGTCCCCTCCCTGCCCGGATCAGGTCGGGCAGGCCGGTACCTCGGTCCAGCCGTGCTGGTTTTCCTAATTGCTCCTCTTGTTGCTGTTTTGTAAGGCTGGGTGGAGCGCTGCGCTCGGCCCCGCGCCCCTTACGTCAAAGCTGTGACTTGCCTGCACCCTCCCTCCAGGAAATAAAATTTCTTGGCCTGGCAAAAAGCAGGTTCGGTGGAGGAGGAGGAGGAGGAGGAGGAGAAAGAGGAGGAGGAGGAGGAGGAGGAGGAGGAGGAGGAGGAGCTGCTTCCTCGCACCTTGGCCGGGGCCCCGGCTTCGCCCTCCCTCCTCTCCAGGGCCTTGTTTTTCCCCTGCTTCCCTGAAAAAGGGATTTCCCTGCTGGGGAGGGGGGGGAGGCAGTGGGGTGGGAGGGATTTGGGAGGGCTGGGGGGGGCTGAGAGCCCTTGGGAAGGGGCCGGTGTGTGCGGCGGGCAGGGGCCAGCACCCCCCCTGTGTGTGACACTTGGGGACAGTGGCCGTGTCACTTGTCACTTGGCTTGCAGCGGTGCCACTGACCCTATAATTCCCTGTGACAGTACGGGGGGGAGAGCTGGGGGGTCCCTGCGGAGCCCCCCCCACACCCATTCCTGGGGCTTCCCCCTGGGGGGGCTCAGCTGAGCCCAACCCCATAGGGCTGCGGGCTCCCGAGCTGCTGGGGAGGGGTCTCGAGGCTGGGGGCTCCTGGGCTGCCGCAGGGCAGCTGGGGGCTATCAGGGTGCTGTGGGGCTGGGGGGGGTCCCAGGCTGCTGCAGGGGGGGTGTTATGCTAGTGGGGGGGTGGTCTCAGACCCCTACAGGGCTGTGGGGTCGTGGTGCTGTGGGGTTTATCAGGCTGAGGAGGGGGAGCCACAGCCCCCACCAGCACCCGCTGCGACCCCACTGCACACACAGGGTGGGCACAGGGTGGGGGGGGCCCATCCCCATGTGTGCCCCCCCCCAGCTCTCCGTCTCCCACCCCGTTTTGCCCCGCTGGTTTCTCACCGCCCCCCCCTTGGCCCGCAGGGCTCCCAGGGCTGCACAGTGGGGGGCACGAGGGGCGCTGGGGGCCGTCCAGCACCGCTGCCGCCATCCCTCCCCGGGCTCGCTGGCTCCATCCTACAAATCCAGTTCTCCTTATTTGGCCACACTGCTCGGCAAGAGGGGGAGCGCCCGGGCGGGGGGGAGGACGGGGGGGAGCGGGCAGGGGCGGGCGGCGGGGACCAGAGGGGGCTGACATCACACCGAGGGTGGCGTTTGGGCTTTGGGGGGGGAGGTGGGGAGGAGAGAGGAGGGGAAGGAGAGGGGTGGGAGGGGGAGAAAGGGGGGGAAAAAAATAAATAAATTATTTTTTTATTTAAAAAAAAAAAAAAACACCCAACCGCACAACACAAACCAGCCTCGCAGCGCGCTCGAGCCAGCGGCTTGCTGCAGTTCCTTTAAAAGGAGATGTCTGCGCTGGAGACCTTTGCACACTCCCAGCCCGTCCGGGAAGCGCGGCGCAGGGAGACACCTCTCGCTCCCCACCGAACGTGTTATTGCAAAACCCCGCTCGGGAGCCGGCCCGGAGGGGGGGTGAGGGCTCCCCCGGCAGCCCCCGCAGCATCCTCGGGGTGGGGGACGCTCCAGAGAGGTGCCCCGGTGGCAGGGGTCGGGCTGCCGGAGGGGTCTGGCTGCCTGGTTCCTATTAACGTGGCTCAAAACAGGCTGGGGAAGCCCGTGGGATCGCTGCCCTGCACTCAGCGGGTGCGACAGAGCGGGGTTTTTAGGGGCTGGAGAGCCTCGGGGTGCTGGCACGGGGTTGGGGTCCGTAGGGCTGCCGCTGTCCCATCCCGAGGTGGCCCGAGCGCCTTGTGCAGACAGCGCGCTGTCCGGGCACCCCCCTCCCCAAATTTTATTCGGGGTGCTCGCTCAGTGGCTTGGCCCTGCTGGATTTTGGGGTGCTCGTGGTGCAGCCGTGCGCTCGGGGCACGCTGCTTGGCATCGCGTGCTCGGCACCGGGGTGCGCTCCCGGCTCCCCGGGCACAAGCAGGCACCGAGCAGGCAATGGGGCCGTACGTGGGGCCACGCTGTCACCCGCACCTCCAGCACCCGGGAGCAGGGGTAGCAGGGTCTAACGGGTGTCCCTCTGTCCCCGCAGGTTGTCGCGTGTCCGTGGGGGCTCGGGGTCGGAGCCCAGAGCAGCCAGCACCATAGCGTCCAACAGCTGGAACGCCAGCGGCAGCCCCGGGGAGGGGCGGGAAGATGGCCAGGACGGCATGGACAAGAGTCTGGACAATGATGCCGAGGGGGTGTGGAGTCCGGACATCGAGCAGAGCTTCCAGGAGGCGCTGGCGATCTACCCCCCCTGCGGCCGGCGGAAAATCATCCTCTCGGATGAGGGCAAGATGTACGGTGAGTATTGGGGACAGGACGGCACCCGGCGGCACGGAGTTACAAACCGGGGCTGAAACAAAGCCTCCTGCCCCAAAACCACGTTTGGGGAGCTCCCCCGACCCCAAAAGCGCCTCCCCAAGCTGCTGGGAGCAGGGCGGGCGGCGGTGACCCGTGTCCCCTTGGCGGTGCCGGGGCCGTCCCCTCCCTGCGTGCCGGCTCTCCCTCCCGCGCCCTCCCTCTCTCGGCCATGCCGGACCGACAGGTTTGGTGGAGCCGAAGCCGTGAGGCAGGGAGCGGGCACGGCTCCCTCCCGCGCCCCTCCGCACCGCTCCCCAAACCTTCCCTGACCGCAGCCCGGTGGCGGGGAGCACCCCAAAAGAAGCGTGGCCGGGGTCACCGGCCCGCCCCGAGCTCCCGGTTCTGGTTTCGGTGCCACCGGTGGTGAAATGGGGTTGATGGATTTTCTGGGGTCCCCCCAAACACCTCTGTTTGGGTGATGCGGGCAGGGGCGCGTGGTGACACCGAGGAGGAAGGTGCCACGGTGTCCCCATCCCTGCCTCGGCAGGGATTCCTCCTCCTCCCGTGCTGTCACCCCCAGGACCGGTGCCCTCGGTGCCATCTCCACGGCACCGGTGCCTCCACCCCTGACCTCTCCAACCCAAAGCCACTGGTGTCCCCGCCGTCACCCACACACAGCAGAGAGGGACGGGCAGATCTGGGGGTCCGTGTGCGACGCTGTGGTGCCCGGGACACGCCGCAGCCACCCCCATCCCCACGCCACCCACCCGTGCCACCCCATTTGCCGGGGCCCCCAGCCGGGGCTGGCGGCCGAGGGGAGCGCAGGGCTTCCCGCGCGGGCGCATTTTTTGGATTTCTCCAGGAATAGCTGAAGTGCCGCCGGGAGCCTGGCCCCGCGCAGCACGCCCGGGCGCAGACCGGTTTTTCCAGCCTTTTGGAGACATCTGGCAGCTGCTTAAAGAGGCAGCGGCCCCCGCCGCCTTTCATCCCCCCCCCCCAGAGCCCTCCGCAGCGCCCAAACGCCTCCCCACCTCCTCCCGGGGCTGCGCAGGGGCTGGGGACCCCCGGGGGGCCGAGCTGAGCCCTGGTGGGGCAGGGCAGGGGGCCCTTCTTGTGCAAGCAACGCGGGGGTGGAAAGCAGGGTCCGACCCGAATCGGGGCTGGCAAAACCCCAAAACCCCGGGGAGGGCGCTGGGGTTATTTTGGGGGCTGCACATCCCCGCGCGAGGCACCCGGATGGGAGCGATATTTTGGGGAGCCACTTGGCAGCACCCAAAGTGCTTGGAGACGGAGATGGGTGGCTTCACCCTGCGCCCAGCACCCTACATCCAAGGCCTGGTGGGTGCCAGCGTCCCGTAGGGTTGGGGCAAGCAACGCACGCGTGCCCCAAGAGCAGGTGGGAGCCGCGGGGCCGGGCTGGGCACGCTGCTCGCGCCGCTCGTCGGCCGCCGGCGTGTCCCACTGGGTTATTTTTAACAGGGCCGTCCAACTGGTTCACGTGGTGGTGTCAGGGGAGAGGAATTCGGGGAATGTGGTAATTTGGAGGAGGACGTGCCCTCGCCGAGGGAATGGCACGGCCCCGGGTGAATCATCACGGGGGGACGGGGACGGCCGTGGGCACCCGGATGGGTGCTGCAGGGTGCAGCCGGCCCCGGGTGGTGCCGGGATGCGGGGCGAGGCGGGATGGGTGCGGGGAGAGGTGTGGGGAGATGCCCGGTGCCGGGCACAGGGTGCTGGGCACAGGGTGCTGGGCACAGGGTGCTGCCCCGCTCGGGTGCGTAATCGCAGCCGGGTTTCATTTCCCATATTTATTTCCAAAGGGCTGAGCATGGGGATGGGATTTGGGAACGGGGAGACGCCGAGGTGCTCGGGGAAGGTGTAGCCGTGCTCCAGCACCGCATCTCCCCGCAGCCAGCGCCCCACTACAGGGCGTCACGTCACCCAGGCACCCTTGGGTGCTGACCAGGGCAAGGCAGGGCTGGGCACGGGGTGCCCGGGGCGGGCGCGGGGCCGTGGCTCCATCCACGCTGAGGTTTCGGCAAGCGAGAGCGAGCAAGCCCAGGTGGTTCGTTAGGAGCTGCTGGCTAATTAAAAGGCGGCCCAAATGGTGATACTCACACCACAGGGTGACAACACGCCAGGGCACCTTGGTGCTTTGGGGTGCTGCGGGGTGGCACCGGGGCACCCATGGGTGCTACGAGGGGACAGGACGGAACGAGGGGACACCTCGCCGGCTGCATTCGGTGTGCCCACATTGCCAGGGGACCCACGGTGGCCCCCGGCCACCACCCCCTGCCCGCTGCGGGCACCCCGAGGCGCAGCCGTCCCCGCAGCACCTGGCCCTGTCGCTCCCCCCATGCGCCCCCCCCCCCCCTCGGAGCGCCCAGTTGCTGCGGGGCTGGGAGGGGACGCCCGGGGTGGGGGTTATTTTTTATTTATTTATTTATTTAATTTTAAAGAGTGCTCTTTTTTTTTTTTTTTTTTAAAGTCGAAACCCGCTCCAAGGGCATTTCGACAAGTTCCAACCACGACCATCTGGTCCATTAAAATAAATCTGGCGTGCCTGCCCGCCCCCGTGCGCGGGGGGCGAGGCGGCGGGGGGACGGGGAACGGGGCTGGGAGAAGAAAGCTCCCAGCTGCTCTGACGTTTGAACGTAGATTGGCCACAGCTGGCCCGTAAAATGTGGCGCAAAAGCACTTCTGCTTCGAATTAAGCCCAGGACATTAGGAAATACTGGTGGAAAGGCCAGCACGGCTCGCGAGCGCTTGTGGGGGGAAGCGGGGAGCCGGGGGGGGGGGGACCCCAGGACCCCCGTGGGAAGGGCTGTGGGAGGGGGGTTGGCTGGCTCCCCTGCTGCAGTTGGGTTTTTGGGGGGTCCTTGGCCACCGGTGTTGGGGGCACAGTGGTGGGGGGGTCCCTGGTGGCTGCCACCCCCCACTGAGCCCCCCAGTCCCTGCCCCACGGTGCTGCCGAGCCCTGAGGGTAGGGGCTAAAAGAGGGGGGTCCCCGTGCTTTGGCTGGGGGGCGGCCACCCCCATGTCCCCTCGGGGCCACCCTGGTGTCCCCTGGAGCCAGTCAGCCGTCGAGGCAGCGCCATCTCCCGGCAGAGCCTCCCTCATTAAGGACCGGCCTCATTACGGATTGGTGCCATCGGGTCCCCTGGGGCTGTCCCCTTGTCCCCCTCTGTCCCCTTGTCCCCCCCCTGTCCCCGCTGTCCCCCCACGCTGACAGCTGCGCTCCCCCGGCAGGTCGCAACGAACTGATCGCCCGCTACATCAAGCTGCGGACGGGGAAGACACGGACGAGGAAGCAGGTGAGGCCGTGGCTCTGCTTCTTTTTTGGGGTAGGGGATTGGGATGGGGGCACCCGGTGAGCCCGGTGGGGTCCGGCTGTGCCGTGCCGCCCTTCCCGGGGGCGCCGTCCTCGCCTCCTCCTCCTCCTCCTCGTGCTGGTTCGGCTCCGTGCTCTCCGTAAGGAGCCGCAGCTCCAGCGCAGCAGCGTGTGCATCCATCGGCGTGCGCCTCCCTCTGCTTTTCCACCTGGATCCAGAGCCCGTCCCCACCTTGCTGCATGCCCCTCGTGGCACACCCTGTGGGGACGGCACCCCCAAAATCCCCGGGCTGAGACCGAGCTGTCCCCATCGCAGCCAGGGGACAGGCTGTGCCGTGCTGGTTTCGGACAGCCCGGGGTGACACGGAGCTCGCTGCCCTGATGTGCCAGCACCCGGGGCTGGCAGCACGCAGGAAGGGATGTCGGTGGGCTGGGGGGGACGCTGTGGTCCCCCCCCTTTTAGCTGCATGGCACTGCAGCCCTCCAAGCGATGCATCCACTCGTAATGCACCCAGTGGCTCATCCCTGCCCACCGGGGCCATGCCGTGTGTCCTGGTGGGCTCAGTGGCTGTCCCCTTGGGGACACTGGGGAGCAGGAGATCTCCCACAGAGGGGTGTGAATGGGGTTGGGGTGTTTTGGGGTCACTCATGCTGGGACTGCCCCGTGCCACAGTCCCCATATGGGATGGACGTACCTGCACCCCAGGTGCTGCGGGGAAAAACTCCTCCAGGGCTGGTGCTGGAAGGAGAGGGACCAGGGTCCGGCCACGGTCCTTAAATCCTCTGTTCTCATTTCACCTGGACCCTCTCCATGGGGGGAAGGATGGAGCACAGGGCAAAACTGATGCTCTGAGCCACGCACACGTGCCCAAGCACAGGGGACAGCACACGTGGTGGTGGTGGTGTCCCCTCCTGTGCCTTGTGCAGCCTGCTGGGAGAGGGAACGTGCCAAAATGAGCCCTGGTGCCCAGCGGGCACAGAGCTGGGGCAGGGCCATGCACCCTGGGGGGCGGCTGTCAGCAGCTCAGCCCCTTTGTCTGGACCCTGCACACACTCGTGGGGCTCTGCACAAAACAAATTTCTCCTCGCCTTCCCCACCTGGAGCTCTGGGGACCGGCCTCTCCGTGCCACATCCCCCCTGGGGACACTGAGGCACCCTGTGGGGGCACCCAGCGAGCACCCTCGGGGCTGTCTGCAAGAAAAGCCCCCGCACTCACCCCGGGGAGAGGGCTGTCTTTTCGGGACCCCCCCCAGCAGACCACAGGCTTCGTTCCGAGCAGCACCGGCGTTATCCAGCACGGCGTCCCGCGGTCCCCCCAATTTTTCCTCCCTCTCTAGCTCTCCCCGCCGCAGGAGCATCGGCATCTCCAGGAGCACCCGGGGTCTGCCCCGCGCCCCCCATTTGCCGCGCGTCCTTTCCCCCTGGGACGGCGGTGGCGCACTTTTTGGGGTCATGTCTTCACGCTCTCTGTGTTTTCCTTTCCGAACGGCGTGGCGGGGCCCTAGGTGTCCAGCCACATCCAGGTTCTAGCTCGGAAGAAGGTGCGGGAGTACCAGGTTGGCATCAAGGTACGTTGGCGCCCGTGCCCAGGTGTTCCCGGCGGTGTCTCTCTGAGCATGGGCAGCCCCTTCTCCTTCCTCTTCTTTTCCTCTGGTTGACGGCTCTGCTGTTCCCCTCTCCTGCTCTCTCTCTGCAGGTCTCTAGCCACTTGCAGGTTCTTGCCCGGCGGAAATCTCGGGAGATTCAGTCCAAGCTGAAGGTACGCGCCCGCTGCCCCGCCTGGCCGCTGCCCACTAACGCTCTCCGCTCTCTGGTGTGCTGCTTTCTCTCCTTTGGATGGCTTTTTTTTTTCTTCCCCCCCCTCCCTTCGCTCCTGGAACCCGGTGGTTTTGTAGCGGCACCGCTTTGGGGTGCCCTGAGGAAAGTGCAGCTGGAAGGGCCGGTCGAGGTGCCCAGAGCCCTTTTCTCTCCCTCAGAGCAGCGAATTTTGGGGGAAAAAAAACCCTCTTTTCGCTCAGACGCGGACCCAGCCACATGGAAGGGGAGGATTAAACCTCCCCCGGCGATGCACAAGCGCTGCCCTCCTCCTTCGGGCCAGCCAGGCTTCCCCCAGGAGGAAAAGGACCCAGCCCAGCGCAGCCAGCACAGTAAAACAAAATTAAAACGGGACCCCCGGAGCCGGGCTGGTCACAAGCGTGGTCCCCCCGGGATCGTGCCAGGGGATGTCCCATGCCAGGGGGTCACAGAAGCAGCGATGTCCCCAGGTCCCTGCAGGCTGCCAGCCTGGGGCTCACGCTGCAGCACGTGCCGAGGTGCGGGCACGTTGCCCACCCCGCCCCCCGGGTGGTCCCGGGCCAGCCCCCGTGGTTCCAGGGGCCAAGGGAGCCGAGCAAGGACAATCTGGATCGCCCGCTCCTCTGGTTGGCTTCTCTTTTCCTTCCTTCCTTCTAACTGCAGCCCGACTAACCCGTCCGTAACCGTTCCCACCGTTCCTCGTGGTGGTGGTGGGGAGGGTGGGGATGGCGGGTGGGAGGTGGGCACGGCTGGCACGGGCAGGATCGGGGCCGTGCCCCAAGGACGGAGCCTTTCTGGGGTTGGATCCAGTCCTGGTGTACATGGTGTGAAGTTGGGGACGGCGTGGTCCCCATGGGCTGCCCCCCTTTGGGGACGTCCCCCATGCGCAGCCGGGGATGCTCTGGATTTAATCCCTGTTAAACCGGGGAGCATCCCCCCCCCTGCTGCTCCCTGGGCCAGATCCAGGAGGGATTTTTCCTCCTTTCACCTTCCAGAGGATTTGGGGGCCCGAAATCTTTCGGCACCAAGCCCATGGGGTTCGCTCCCAGCACCTCTGGGCAAGGCACGCTCAGTCCCCAAAGCGTCACCACCTTTTTTGGGACAGGGTGCAGGGCACCACCTGGCAGCTTGGGACATGTCCTGAGCTTACCCTGGGGTTTTGGCCCCTGAGGATTTGAGGGCTGTGCCCCCTGAAAGTGCAGGGCGGGTTGTGGCAGACCCCAGTGCCGGGAGGGCCCCAAACCCCGGCTGTGCGCTGGGAGAAGCCAGGAGAGGGCACCCCAAACCTTTCGGGGCTGCTCCTCGGGGCTCGTGTGTCAAAACCAGACCCCAGGAGGGGCTGCAGGGAGATGAGCCAGCAGGGTTAGGAACAGCAGAAGCCTTTGCAATGAAAAATAATGATAAAAAAGGCTTTTCTTGCTGCACAACACGGGGAGCTATCGACCTCGCACCCGCAGCCCTGCCGTGCCCCGGGTGGACACAAATCACCAAAATCACCCGGCGGTGGTGGGGGCTCCGTGAGCCCGGAGAGGTGGAGGGAGCAAAGGCTGAGCCCGCGGGACCGCAGTGCCCTCAGCTCCTGCCCTGCAGAGCAAAAGGGGAAAAAACAAAAAAAAACAAAAAAAAAAGGAAAAAAAAAAAGGAAAAAAATGGGTTCCTTTATGGATTTCTTTTTTTTTTTTAATTTTATTTTTATTTTTGAGGGTTGGGCTGTGCAGCTCGTTGGGAAGCCCACAACGGCGTGGGTCTGGCTCGCTGCGCACAGCGGCCGTGCTGAGCCCCCAAAATAACGGGGCTCGGGCACCCCGATCCCAGCAGGGCCAAGCTGTGGACATCGGTGTCCCCCTCCAAAAGGATGGGTCGGGGGGGTTCTGTCCCCAGCCCAGGCTGCGGTGACAATCTGGGGGGGGGGTTACACGGTTCGGGGGGTGCGCGCCCAGGCTCTGACCATTTCTTTTCCTTTCTTTTGTGGACAGGCCATGAACTTGGTAAGTTTGTGCCTTTATCGCCCCGTCGCCTTGTGCCCCCCACCCTTGGTGCCCCCGGGGGGGTGGGGACAACTCAGGGACCTGGCGGGTCCCGCACAGGGGGGACACGTGCATTAATGATCACGGCTGTATTTTGGGGGGGGTATTTTGGGCATTCACCCCCGATCCCTTGCTTTGCAAACCCTGCTTGGGGGAGGGGGGGGGTCCCAGCCTGCTCGGGGCTCTGTGTCACCCCAATCTCCCCTCTGTCCCCCCCCCCCCAGGACCAGGTCTCGAAGGATAAGGCTCTGCAGAGCATGGCCTCCATGTCCTCGGCGCAGATCGTGTCGGCCAGCGTCCTGCAGAACAAGCTCAGCCCCCCCCCTCCTCTTCCTCAGGCCGTCTTCTCTGCTGCCCCCAGGGTGAGGAAGGCTCCGCGGACCCCAGGCTGGGGGGGGTGGGAGGGGTGGGGGGATCAGACCCCATGTATGGACTCAGGGGGGGGTCCACCAGGCTCCTGGGGGTCTGGGGGCTCGGGTGGGACTTGGGGGGGGTCAGAAGCCCCTGACTGTGTTCCCTCTGCTGTTCCAGTTTTGGAGTGGGCCGATCCCAGGACAGCCTGGACCCTCTCAGGAGTAAGTAGAAGCCCCCACCCCAGGCAGCGCCCACCCCCCCATGCCTTGACAAAAGGGCCCCCGGCCTCATTATGCTAACGATGTGCCTCATTTTGCAGCATTAAACCGTTTGCACAACCAGCTTACCCCATCCAGCCACCCATGCCTCCATCACTAGCCAGTAAGTGCCGTCCCCAAAACAGCTCCGGGGCCCCCCCTCTCCCAGCTCTGTGTCCTATGCCACCCCCCCCAGGGTCCCCATCCCAGCCCCACAGGGGTGAAACCTGGGGTTTAAACCCAACCAAACCCCCCCCCCCCCGGGTGACGGGGACCCCATCCCCACTTACCCCATCCTACGGGGGTGCAGCATCCCCACGGGGGCCATCCCAGGAGATTTTGGAGGGTGGGGGGCACGGCGAGGGAATCCGATCCCCCCGCAGCTCAGGGTGGGGGGGGCTCTCCCCAGCTGACGCTGCCCCCCCACCCCCTTGCTCCGGGTGCCCCCCCCCCTCCCCAGGTTACGAGCCCTTGGCTCCGCTCCCACCAGCCGCCTCGGCCGTGCCGGTCTGGCAGGACCGCACCATCGCCTCCGCCAAGCTCCGGCTCCTCGAGTACTCCGCCTTCATGGAGGTGCCACGGGATGCCGAAACGGTAACGGTGCCCCCCCCCCCCTCCCCGTGTGCCCACCCCGACCCCCTTCGGGCCACCCAAAAGGCTCGCTCGGCTCGGCCACCTCGGGGCTGGCCGTGCCCGTCCTTGGTGGCGCATCGCTTTTGGGTTGGGCTGACCCCCCCCCAATTTATTTCGGTCCCCCCTACAGTACAGCAAACACCTCTTCGTGCACATCGGCCAGACGAACCCCTCGTACAGCGACCCGCTGCTGGAGGCCGTGGACATCCGCCAGATCTACGACAAGTTCCCCGAGAAGAAAGGCGGCCTCAAGGAGCTCTACGAGCGCGGCCCCCAGAACTCCTTCTTCCTCGTCAAGTTTTGGGTACGATCCGGTTTTCGAGCTTGGGTTCGGGCTCTGGCTGCTTTCAGGAGCTGGCGAGGATCCCGAGAGGCTCCTGAAGCCGATGTCCCCGTCCCCAAGGGAGCGCTGGCTCCTGACAGCTCCCCCCGTGTGCTTCCCCCCCCCAGGCGGATCTGAACAGCACCATCCAGGACGGGCCGGGGACTTTTTACGGTGTGAGCAGCCAGTACAGCAGCGCAGAGAACATGACCATCACCGTCTCCACCAAGGTGTGCTCCTTCGGGAAGCAGGTCGTGGAGAAGGTGGAGGTGAGTCCTGCGGGACGGGGTGGGAGCGGGGTCCCCGCCGCGGGTCCTGGCTCAGGATGGGGTTGGCATGGGATGGGTAAACCCCCTGAACCGGGTGTAGGACACGAGGGTACCACCCCGGGCTGTGGTTTTTTCATCCCTGGGCCATGAGCACCATCCCCACGATGTCCCCGTTGGCCACTGCCCTCATCTCCCCAATTTTGGCCCCCGCTGACGCCCCGGCTGTGCCCGCAGACGGAGTACGCGCGGCTGGAGAACGGGCGGTTC
Source organism: Anas platyrhynchos (assembly GCF_047663525.1). NCBI lineage: Eukaryota > Metazoa > Chordata > Aves > Anseriformes > Anatidae > Anas > Anas platyrhynchos. The sequence goes on along the minus strand of NC_092613.1, from coordinate 4,481,415 downwards.
GTCTACCGCATCCACCGGTCCCCCATGTGCGAGTACATGATCAACTTCATCCACAAACTCAAGCACCTCCCGGAGAAGTACATGATGAACAGCGTCCTGGAGAATTTCACCATCCTGCAGGTACCTGCCCGCATCCCCCTCAGATCAAACCAGGGGTCCCTGGACCTGCCCGCATCCCCCTCGTGTGCGCTCGGATCAAACCAGGGGTCCCCTGCCCAGGGCGCTTTGTGTTGACCACATAAATGCAGCAGCTGGGATTGAGGCCGTGCAATGCCTCCCCTGAATAATGGGTACCAAAATTTCCTTGTTGTAATTAAAGCAGCTGGGCTGGAGCCCGTGCAACCTCCCCAAGAATGGGAAGTGAATTTTTGGTGGCACAATGAAAGCAGTGCCTGGAGTTGTGCGTCCCCAACCCGCCCGACCTACAGGCAGCAAAATCTGCACGGTGCAAACCAAGTGCCTGTGCCTGAGGCCGTGTCCCCCCCCCTCTCCAAACTGCAGGGAGCAAATCCTGATGGTGTCAATGATGTAAAAAGTGGCTGAGACAAAGCCCACGCGCTCACCCTCCTAAATAAGGGGTAGCAAGATTTTGGGTGGTGCAAATAAAGCGGTTGTGCCTGTTCTGTGCAGCCCCCTGGGGAACAGAGCGCAAATTTAGTGTGAATTTAGTGCAAACGAAGTGGCTGTGCCTGAACCTACGCAATCTCCCCCCCCCCTACATAAAAGCAACCCCCCCACCATTGGGCTCTCTCCTGACTGCGCTCTCTGCTTTGCCGCAGGTTGTTACGAACAGGGATACCCAGGAAACCTTGCTCTGCATAGCCTTTGTTTTCGAGGTCTCCACCAGCGAGCACGGCGCCCAGCACCACGTGTACAAGTTGGTGAAGGACTAGGGGCCCTCTGGGACGGGCAGGGGCACGAGGGGCGCGGGGAGGGGGGGCCGTGCAGAAACGCCGCCCGTGCCCCCCGGCCTCGTGAGAAGTCATTTGAAGAGAGAAGGAGGAGGAGGAGGAGGAGGAAGAAAAACAATAGCCAAAAAAGACTGACTTGCGATCGCAGATGTTTTCTACTTAGGAACAGTTCCTTTTTTTTTTTTTTTTTTAATAAATAAAAAAACAAAAAAGAAGAATGAGAAAGGAACCGTAGGGAGAAAGGAACCCATGTCCGGTGATGGAAGGGGACAGAGCAGCCCTCGGTGGCACCGACGAAGGCCAGCACCGTGCCGTGCCGCCCCCGGTGGGACGTCGGAGCGGAGGACGACCCCCCCGGTCCCCAGTGGGCAGGAGGAGCACGGTGGCTCGGCCAGGACGCAGTGGCACCAGCCCCTCGGCATCGTCCCCAGGGCAGCGGCGTGGCTGCGGCGTGGCAGAGCCCCCGGCGCTGGGGGTGGCGGCGGGGACGTGGGGACGTCCCTGCAAGGCCAGGGCAGAAGTGCCGAGGTGGGAGCAGGTAGGAGCAGGGCAGGAGAGGGGCTGCGGAGGGCGGGTGCTGCTGCTGCTGCATCCCAGGAACTGGCACCCTTGGGTGCCTTAAAAAGGAGGGACGGGAGAAGCTGCATCTCGGGTCCCTCACCCCAAGGAGGGTGCTCCTCATCCAACCCCATTTGGTGGTGTTGGAGTGGGAGGGCATCGACGATGCAAAGCAATTTTTTATGGCTCTTTTTTTTTTCTTTTTTTTTTTTTTTAATTAAAGTGCTTTTTAATATTTTTTTAAAAAGACACCGTGCTTGGAATCAGGATCTGTCCCTCCTGTGCCACTCCACGGTACCAGGGACCTGCTCCCTGCCCGTCCCCGGTGCCGGTGGCCAGAGGAGGTGGCGGAGCCGAGCTCACTGGGTCGGAGCCATATGGCAAAATTACGTGGCTCAGGCAGGCACGGGGAAGGTTTGGGGTCACCAAACTCACGTGGGGTCCCTGCAGAGTGCGGCCGGGTTCGTGCGTGGCAGTGGGAGCCCCGGGCTGTGCTTGCGCTTTCAGGGATTACGCTTGGGGGCTTTGCCAGTGCCGAGCACCCCCGGTGTAGCTTGCTGAGGTGTAACGAGAACGGTGCAGTGGATTTGCCTGATTTACTTTGCATATGTAAATTTCCTTTTTTTTTTTTTTTTTGCCTTTTTTGCCTGTTTTCTGTGTTGACAATTCTGGTGTCGGCTTTTCCTGGCAGCCCGCGGAGAGCGGCCGGGTGTTGGCTTGGGCAGGGAGGAGCGCGCGGTGCAGAGCTGTGAGCAGGCAGAGGTCGGGGCAGAGGGGACAGAGCGGGGACAGAGGACACGAGGGACACGGGACTGGGTATTTCTGTGCATTTTTGGGGCTGCAGCCCCAAAATAACCCAACGCAGCGTGCCTGGTCCCCGGGAAGGATGCGGAGCGGCAGAGGTGGCGCGGAGCAGGGTGGCAGGGGACAGGGACCCGAAGGAGGTGACAATTTGGCCCTGGCCTTGGTGCCGGAGGGGGAGCGAAGGCAGCGGGAGGTGCAGAGCCAGGTGCTGCGGGATGGCAGGAGGGATTTGGGATTCGGGAGCAGGGGCTGGGGAGCCAGGGGGGTGTCGGGGTGCGATGGTGCTGGGCGCGGAGGGGCAGGAACAGCGCAGAGAGCTCAGGAATTGGCCTTGCAGCCCCTCCACGTGTCCCCCCCGAGGCGTGGGGACTTCGACCTCGCCGCCGGGAGAAGCCACCCCCATGCCCATGTCCTGCTCGAAGGAAAAAAAAAAAAAAAAGAAAAAGGAAAAATGGGGAAAGCCACAGCCCCCCCCTACCCATCCCAGGGCTGCGCCGCCCAGCTGCGTTCTCATATGTAGCATGTTTGTTTGTTGTTTCCTGGTTTTGTCTTTTTTTTCTTTTTTTTTTTTTTTTTTCTTTTTTTCCTTTCCTTTCTCACCGATCTAAAACTCTGGGAATTAAAGCTCCAAACCTCCCCACCACCACACACACGCCTGCCCTGCCTCTGCCCCCCCCCCCCCCATTCCAGGGGACGAAGCTCTTGGTTAACTGGACCGGTTTGTGCCTCCCTCCTTCCCTCCAGCCCCCCCCCAGCCCACGCACACGCGGACGCCCACGCAGGCCCCCGGCCCCGGGTGGGATTCAGCCACGACCCCAGAGCCACTTTTCTCGCCCCTTCCCCGACCCCCTCCGTTCTCCTCCAGTGTATTTATGAATTTCACATGAAGTACTGTTTTATTTTTTTAAAAGACTTTGTAAAGCTTACCAGGGTTACGATCACCATTTTTAGAGCTGTGTCAGTCCACAATGTTAAAAAAAAAAAAAATCCATTTTTTTATGTATTATATTTTTTGTGTATTTTTTTTTTTTTAATCCAGCTGTGATGGGTTGTATCATATATTTGTTGTGTTTACTGTATCTGTCCAACTTCAGAGAGAGGAGACTGTGGAGCTCCAAGAAAACTGCAGTCTGCTGAAAAAACCATTAAAATTATTTGTTCATGGGTTGGCTCAAGCGGTTCTGAAGTTCCTGGTTTTTGGGTTTGGGGGGGTTTTTTGGGGGGGTGATTTTTTTTTCTCATTTCTTGTGGTTTGCTCTGGCAGCAGGGGTCATGAGGGGTGGGTGACAGCCCCAGCTCCGGGCTCTGGGGCACATCCTACAGATTTTGGCAGTGGTTTGCAGCGCTGGCCATGGGGTTGCTCGGTAGGATGGGTGCCTGCTGGGTTTGCCAAGGGGTTGTTTGGGGTTTTTTTGGGTGGTGCCTGCTGGGTTTGCCATGGGTTTGCTCGGTTGTTTGGGTGCCTGCTGGGTTTGCCTTCCCATACAGCCACCACTCCCCTGCCTCACCCCCCCGGATCGGGGTCAAGGGGAGCCCAAATCCCTCGCTGGGGTCACAGAAACAAATTTTGGGTGGTCGCAGCCTTGCCCATCAGGTGCTGGAGTGCCGAGTCCCCGTTCCCAGTACAAAATCCTTCCTAAACCCTTTCCCGCAGCCCCTTGGCTTCACCCTACCCCCAGCCCCAAAAGGAGGGGGCCCTGAGGACGCACTTTAACACTCCACCACTTCTCTTTTCCCACACCAAACCGCATCACCCCCCCACCACCCCCCCAGGGATTTATTTCTGCCCGGTGCCTCCCGGGGGGGGGGACCCCCAGACCCCGGCTGCGGGTCCCCGCTACCCCCAGCCCCGAGCCGGCTGCGGAGCGGGGGTCTCGGGGCTGCCCCCCCCCAGGTCCCGGAGCTCCCCCCCCTCCTCACCCTCCCCATTCCCTGCCCCTCCCCGCAGCCCCGCGCACCGCCCCGGCCGCTTCCTTCCCTCCCTCCCCTTCCCGCGGCGCTGCCCGTCGGGACTCGTAGTCCTGCGGCTGCCGGCCCCGGCCAGGTCCGGTCCCGAGCTGCTCCCCCCGGTCCCGCTCCGCACCCCCCGGCTCCGCTCCGCACCCCGCACCCCGCACCCCGCACCCCGCCTGTTGCTGCGCGCCCCGCTCCCGGCTCCGCGCCCCGCACCCGGCTCCGCGCTCCCCCTGTTGCTCCTCGCCCCGTTTCCAGCTCTGCGCCCTGCTCCCGGTTCCGCTCCCACCTCCCGGTTCCGCACCCGGCTCCGCACCCAGCTCCGCACCCCTCTCCAAGGGCCCTCTCCAAGGCTCCGCGCTCCCCCTGTTGCTTCTCGCCCTGTTTCCAACTGTGCGCCCTGCGCCCGGCTCTGCGCTCCCCCTGTTGCTCCGCGCCCCGTTCCCGGTTCCTCTCCCAGCCCCCGGTTCCGCACCCAGCCCCGGTTCCGCTCCCAGCTCCGCTCCCGGTTCCTCGCCCCGCACCCGGCTCTGCGCCCCCCCCGTTGCTCCGCGCCCTGCTCCGTGCCCCCTTCCCAGCTCCTCTCCATCTCCGCGCCCCAGCCCTTCTGCGCTCCCCCCGCGAAGCAGAACCCCCCCTACCCCGGGCTATGGTCCTTGGGGGGCTGGGGATGGTCCTCGGGGGGCTGGGGATGGTCCTGGGGGGGCTCAGCCCCACTGCGGGCATCGGGGCAGGAGCACGGAGCTGCTGCTCTCACCTTGCCGGGGGCTTCGTGGGGAGCTTTTGGCCAGGGAAAGGCAAAGCAGAGCCGTGGCCAAGGGGTCTCTTTATTTTTTTTTGAGGGGGGGGCACTCGGGACAGGTCGTGGCCATGGGGTCCCGTGGCAGCCCCCCCGGGACAGGCGGTTGGAGCGCTCACATCCAGCCATGTCCCCGGGTTGTTTTTTTTTTTGCACTTTTGAAACCTCCCCAGGAGGCGATCGGTGGAGGAGCGAGGTTGGGTCCGGTTCAGGGTCCGGGTGCTGGAGATAGGAGCTGGGGAGGGTGGGGGGTTGGGGGGGGCCTTGCCTCGCAGCTGTGCTTTGAGGCAGGGTTAAAGAGTGCATGGTGAGCTCAGGACCAGAGGGTTTGGGTGCCTGCACCCCTTCCCTGGCCCTGTGCCCACGCTGTCCCCGTCCTCGGGATGGAGAGGTCACCGGGGATGAATCTGGGGTTCAGGATAGGCCCAGTGGAGGGGAGGGTGTGGGTGAGGCTGGGCACCCCGTCTGCTCCTCCCTCCCGGCCTTTGCCTCGGCCCCTCCGCCACCGCAGCACGGTTTCCCCAGCTCTTGGGGCGCCGTCACCCCAAGGCTGCTCCCTGCAGGACCCCCCCCTCTGCCCGGTGCCACCCGGCCGAGCCCCGCTGAGCGATGGAGGGGGACCCCACGCTGCGGCTCCGCGTCTTCGACCTCAACTGCTGGTGAGTCCAGAGTCCGCCGGGGCTGCGGGGACAGAGACGGGGACAGCCACCCCAAGGGATGGGGGCCTGGCCATGGGGCTGCCTTCCTGCCCCCTTTATTTCGGGTTTGCACCGCTCTCAGCCCCAAAAGGCTGTGAGGTGCTCAGCTGGGCAGTGCCCCTTGTCCCCACTCCCCACTTACACTCCCCCTTCTCCCACCAGGAAAGGGCCCCCCATTTGCACTCCATCTCGGGTGGGCTTCTTCGCCTTGCAGGCAGGAAGATCTGTCCCCAAACAGGCTCCCTGCACGCCCCTCTTGTCCCCATGTCCCCACCCTCTCCCCCCTTCATTCTGTGTCCCCAAGTGCCCCAAACCCTCCCCCAATCCCCCCAAACTGTCACCGCTTGCCCCTTTCCACCAGGGCCATCCGCTACCTGAGCAAGCGGCGCCAGGAGCGCATCCGGCTCATCGGGGACAGGCTGTGCCAGGAGGGCTTCGACCTGGTGCTCCTGCAGGAGGTGAGGCCACCCGTGAGCTGAGCGCGCCCGGTCTCAGCCCCGTGAGCCCAGGGGCTCCCGTCCTCCGCCCGTGCCGCTGTCCCGCAGGTATGGAGCGAGCAGGACTACAGCGACCTGAAGGCGAAGCTGGGAGGCTGCTGCCCATATTCCCATTATTTCCGCAGGTGAGAGGGGCCAGGCTGCTCCCCTTTTTCCCCCCGGGTGTCCCCAGGGCTGTGCCGGGGGGGTTTAACCCCATGGAGAGCCCACGGTGCGGGTGCTGTTGGTGTCCTGGCCCTGTGGCACCGGGGAGCACGGCGCATGGGGACGCACGGCAGACCCCAGGGTAGAGGGAGGGAGCTATGGGGAGGGGGCACACGCTCACTGCACCCCCCGTCCCGCAGCGGTGTCATCGGCAGCGGGCTCTGCATCTTCTCCAAGTTCCCCATCCTGGACACGCTGCTCTACCAGTACTCGCTCAACGGTTACCCCTACATGGTGAGTGGGGTGGGGGGACACACGGCACCCCTGGGACCCCACGGAGCCGTGCCGGACCCCATCTCTCCTCTTCCCTTTTTCCAGCTCCAGCACGGGGACTGGTTCTGCGGCAAGTCCGTGGGGCTCGCCGTCATTAACATCTCCGGGATCGTCTTCAACGTCTACGTCACCCACGTGAGCACCTCGGTGTGGGGGACACGAGTGGCCGCGTGGCCTTTGCTGTCCCCTCCCTGCGGCAATTTAATGAGATATTGCCTTAGGGTGGGGGGGCTGCGTCCCAAAAGCCGGGCTGTGCAATGGGGTGGGGGTCCTTTTGGTGGGGTCAGCCGGCAGCCACGGGATTTGAGAGACCCCCAAAGGGGCTGGGTGGGTTGTAGGGCGCCCTGGAGCTGCAGAGGGAGGTCACGGCCCCGTTGCCCCCCCGTTTTTGGCAGCTGCACGCCGAGTACTGCCGGGAGAAGGACGCCTACCTGCCGCACCGCGTGGTGCAAGCCTGGGAGCTGCTGCAGTTCATCCGGTGAGCGGCCACGGACTGTAGCTGGGGGGGTACCGGGGAGGGGGGTCCCAGTTTCCCCCCCCCCTCCCCGGGGTGTGGGGGGGGAGGCTGAGCCGGTGCCGTCCCTGCAGGCACACAGCGAAGGCGGCCGACGTGGTGCTGCTGGGGGGGGACCTGAACATGCACCCCCAAGACGTGGGCATCCGGCTGCTGCGCTGCTGGACGGGGCTGCGGGACGCCTTCACCGAGACCAAGCACTTCGAGGTGAGCGGCACGGGCTGAGCGGGGGGGCTCGAGGGACACCCCCATGTCCGGGAGGGGGGTCTGGGACCCTGCTGGGACACGGTGCTTGCTCGTAGGGCTGCGAGGACGGCTGCACCCTGATCCCCAACAACTGCTTCACCGTCAATTCAGAGCTGCAGCCCTTCCCGCTGGGCATCCGCATCGACTACATCCTCTACAAGGTGATGGGGACCCCCCCAGGGCTGGGATGGGGGGGGGTTACAGAGGGGGGCACCTCCTGACCCCGCTGTGTCCGTGCCCAGGCTGGCTCCGGCTTCACGGTGAGGTGCGAGGAGCTGCAGACCACCACGGGGACAGCCCCGGGCACGGATATCCCCTACTCAGACCACGAGGCCGTGATGGCAACGCTGCACGTCCAGAGGACGGGGCAGGCAGCGGGTGTCACCCCCAGCACGGCCGGTAAGGAGGGGGGGCACACCCCCAGCACCCCCCTTTTTGGGGGATCCTGGTGAACAACCGACCAGACGAGAGGTTGGTTCAAGACGGAGAGGAAATTTTGGGGATGCCTCCACTTCCCAGCGCATCCCCTTTCGGGGAAGGAGCTGGCGGAGGGGCGCAGGGATGGGGGAAAAAAAGGGTAGGGAGGGGGGGTGCCGCTTCACTGAGCCCCCCCGCCTTGTCCCCGCAGTGCCGGCGCTGGTGGAGGTGCTGAGCGAGGCGCGGACCGAGGTGCGCGTGGGGCTGCAGGCGGCGCGGCGCCAGCGCTACTCCTCGGGCAGGATGGCCCTGCTGGCCCTGCTGCTGCTGCTGCTGCAGGCTGCGGCCGCGCTGGGCGCCCTGGTGGGGCTGGCGGGGGGGCAGCCCTTCCCCAAATTGTCCTTCGCCCTGCTGGCCTTCCTCGCCCTCGGCGTCCTCCTCCTCGCCACCGGCCTCCACCTCTTCCACACCATCGAGGTGAAGATGCTGCAGGGCACCGAGGAGCAGATGCGGATGGCGCTGGGGGTGCTGCAGGAGCGCCCCGGACGCTCCTGACCTGGAGCTGGGGGGGGGGGTTCATCCCCGGCCCCATCCTGACCCGGCTCAGGCCCCTTTTTCTCCTTGACTTTGGGATTTTGGTGAGCAGTGCTGCGGCAGGCTCATTGGCGCAGGTTCCACAGCCGCCTTCTGGGGTGGAATTAAGGTTTTGGGACAAAAGGTTTGCCCCCGTGGGAACCACGATGGAGGCAGGCTTTAATTAGCTTTTTTTTAATGTGCCCTTTCTGTCTGGATGGACACCCCGGGGTGTGCGAGCACCTCGGCCTCCCCCTGCCCAGGACAACCCCAGGGGCTCCCTCTGAGAGCTTTGGGCCACCCCAGCAGCCGGATTTGAGTCAGAGAGAAAATAAAGGCAGTGTTTGAGCCCTAGGGCCGCATCTGGGAGGCTTTATTCCAAGGGAGGGGGCTTGCAGCAGGGCCAAATAAAATGCAGCCGGGAAGGTGTGGGGGCACGGGAGGAACCTTTGGGTGAGGGCGGCCACGGAGGAGCCCGCACCCAGCACCCCTGTGACAGCCCAACACAGCCGGGGACTGCAGAAAGCACCGTGTCAGCAGGGGGAACGGCCCTGCAGCACCTGGAAATTCCTTAAAGGTCCGAGAGATCGGGGCGAAGGGCACTTTGGCATCGGCAAGCAGGAAGAACCCCAAAGGGGCAAGGAGGAAACAGCCACCAGCGGCTCTTGTCCTCTGTGTCACACGCACGCGGTGCCAGCCCTGGGCAAAATCCAGCGGGAGAGCGGCTGGTTAAATGTCCCCGTCCCCCTAAACTCACGTGGAGGTTTGTGACCCTGGTGTCCTGCAGGGGATGGGGACGGCGGCACCCAAAAGCAGAGGTGCTGTGCGCTCAGCCCGCTCTGGCCATTGCTGGTCCCAATTGTAGAGCCAGACGTGTCGGGCTGGGGTGGATGTCCTGGGTTGGGATGGATGTCCCAGATTGAGATGGGGGTCCCAGATTGGGATGGATGTTCGAGGTTGGGATGGACGTCCCAGGTTGAGGTGGATGACCTGAGCTGGGATGGATGTCCCTGGTTGGGATGGATAACCTGGGACGGGATGGATGTTCCACATTGGGATGGATGTCCTGGGTAGGGGTGGATGTCCTCTGGTGGCTTCCCAGGGCTCCTCCTGATGCTGCCTCTCCACACCTGGCATCTCCGCTGAGCTCTCCCTGTGGTGGCCGTGGTCGCATCCTCACATCCGGGAGCGAAGTCCTTTGGGGCCCGGGATGGCCAAGGCACAGGGCAGGCTGGGTGCTGCTGGGGACCCCTCACCCGCTGGGACCAGGCACAGCCTGTCCCGAAAAAAAACAGCAGCACAGCTCGAGCACGAGGGGCTCTGCAGGACCAAAAGCTTCCGATGCCGCTGGCTGGGTCTGGGCAGCGTCCTCCTCAAAGGGGTCACAGCCGTGGGATCTCCAGCGCCGGGCGAGACCCCAATAACCCATGGTTTGTTTCGTTTTTGCCTTTTTTTCTCCTCTAGCAAGCTCTGTGCAGAGCCCCTGCAGCCCACGCGTTTCATGCCCCCTGCAAATTCCGTTTCCAAGCAAGCACAAGGCGAAGGCGATCCAGCCGCACGTGGGGACGCCCTCTGTGCGCCCCAGAGCCGGGGGGGGGGGGCTCCTCGGTGCCACCCCCGCCTGCATCCACCAGCGGGTCTGGTCCCTCCGCAGCAGCTTTTGGCAAGCGGGGACCTGGCTTTGCCACGGCAGCAGCTGCCCGCAAGGCAGCTCAGGGCGGTGGTCGGCCGGGGGGGGTCTGCTCGTGCCCCCCCCGGGAGGAGCTGGGGGGGTCGGTCAGGCGTGCAGCTCGCTGAGCCGCTTCTCCTCCTGCATCTGGATGAGGGCGTTGCGCTTGTTCACCACGTCCAGCAGCTGTGCCAGGGTCTCCTTCTCGGCCACGCAGTCTTCGGCTGTCTTCAGGGCTTCTGCGGGAGCAGGGGGCTGCAGTGGGGCCGAGGTGGGGGGGGGGGTCCCAAGCCTGGCCCCGCTCCCCCCCCCCATCCCGCACGGGCGCTTACCCTCCTTTTCCATGTACCAGCGCAGCTTCTGGTCCAGCTGCCACTGCTGCTCCTCCAGCTTCAGCTCCTGTACCCTGCGGGGAGGGAAAGGGGGGTTCTGGGCATGGGGTCTGGGATTTTGGGGTGGTCCCAGGCAGCCTTTATCTCCCCCAGCCTTACGCAATCATGAGGTCTGACTCCTCGGACATGAGGCTGTTCTTCTTCTGCACCAGGTACAGCAGCTGGTTCATCCACTGCGTCTTCTGGTCGGCTGGGCTGCCTGTAGGGGCAACGAGGGGGGGATGAGTGGGGTGCAGACCCCAACCTTGGGCACCACGGGGGCCCCGGCGCCCTGTCCTTACCTCCCTCATCCCGGAGGAACTTCTCCAGCTTGATGCCCTGCTGCTCCAGCTCGCGGAAGGTCACTTCGATCTCCTCCAGCCGCCTCTGGATGGCCTGCGAGGGGAGGGTGGCAATCAAATGAGGTCCAGAGCATCCTGGTATATGGGATGGGGATGGGATGGGGTTAGGGATGGGGATGGGGACCTGGCTCAGCCCACCAGGGTTACCTGTGCTTTGCAGAACCGCTTCATCTGTGCCTCCCGCACCCGGCGGGGCAGCGTGCGCTTGCAGGTGGCGTACTTCAGGTCCCCGAGGATCGGGCACTGCAAAGGGAACGCAGGGGGTCAGGCAGGGCCGGCCCCAAAACCTCGGCATCAGGCCAGCGGGAGCCCGGTGGGGTCACTGCTGGTTGGGGACAGCACTCACAGACTCCCCTATGGTGCCCAGGTCCAGGCCTTCCTCCTCCTCTGCCTCTTCCTCCTCCTCCTCTTCCTCGCTGTCACTCTCCTCTGAATCTGCACCCCCCCAAAAATAAAAGCTGTTTCAGGATGCCTGGCAGCGGTGGGGCATGGCAGGGTGCAGGAGGGCCCCGGAGATCCCAGCGGGCAGCCACCCACCTTCCTCCATGTCCACCTCGTGGTCCTCCTCCTCCTCCTCCTCCCAGGCTGCCAGCCCCGGCCGCAGGGCAGGCAGGGCCTCGGGTGCCGCTTGCAGCCGCAGCCGGGCTGGTTTTGGGGGCGCCTCGGCCTCAGCATCCCCGGTGAGGCTCAGCGTGGACAGGCTGAGCTTCTCCAGGGGCGACAGGACGATCTTCCTCCTGCCTCCTCCCTCCTCAGCCTCCTCTGCCTCCCGTTGGGGCTCTGCGCCGGGACCCTCGTCCTCCTCCAGGACATCGTCCGGCCCCGAGGGTGCCACCTCCTGCTCCTCCACCTCCCCGGTGTCCGCAGCATCCTCCTCTGCCCCGGGTTCTTCCCCCAGCTCTGGGGTTGCCGGCGGGGACTGCGGGGACCCGAGCACCTCCTCGCCCTCAGGGGACGCACAGGGGCTCTCAGCATCCGAAAACGTGGGGTTGGCATTGACATCCTAGGGCGAAGCCAGGGGTGGTGCACCGTGGGGCCAGAACGAGCAGCCACCCCCCTCCAAAATTTATGGGGCCTGATTTCACCTATGGGGATTTACGGCTACTTACCCCATCGGGCAGCACCGGGGGCTCACTGGGGGGCATATCCATACCGGGGGCGTTGGGGTCGTGAAACAAGCAGTAAAAATGACCTGGAGTGGGGGCACGAGCGTGTGACGAGCGAGCGAAGAGATTGCAGAGCGGAAAGCCACCCGTCCCCAGCACCCTGTCCCCAGCACCCCGACCCCAAGCCCTGCTCACCGTCCTCCTCGTGGAAGGCGTAGTCGCCCAGGCGCAGCGTGGCCCCGCACTGCCAGCACTGGAAGCAGCCCCGGTGGAAGAAGTGCCCCTCGGCGCTGGCCCTCTCCAGGATGTAGACGCGCCGGCCGCAGAAGTAGCAGGCGTCGCTGCTCTCCCCACGGGACGGCGGCTGCGGGAGGAGAGGAAGGGTTGTGGGGGCACGGGGTGACGGCACCCACCCGGCCCCGGGGCTTTGCGGGTGCCGGGGAGGGGGGCATGGGGTTTTGCCCCTCTCTCTGCTCGCTGCTGGCACCACGCAGGGAGCGGCAGGACTCGGCTCCGGAAAACCAGTTGGGTCAGGAAACTCGCAGGGAGGAGCAGGCAGCCCGTGGGCGGCCGCTTGCGCAGCGCCGGTCCCAGCCCTTGGCTTGTGCCCATGAGCAGGAGGAGCCGCGGTGCCCCCACCCCCGGTGCCCACCCCGAGGGTCCCCTCCCCGGGGCAAAGCGAGGACCAACCTGCGCGGGGTCCACGGTGGCGGCTGGTGGCTGGCTGTGGTCACCATCCAGAGGGTCTCCGTCCAGTGCTGCGTCCACCTAAGAGCGTGCCAAGGTGGGGGGGTCAGCACCCGTTGCCCCCCTGTGGGTTGCACCCCCCTGGAGCATCCCTCGTGGTGCACGGTGCGGACCCACCTCGGCGTCCCTGTGGATCTTTTTGGCCTCGGGGTCCTTCTGGGCGCTCTCCTGCCGACACAAACGGGGGGCTCGGAGCTGGGGGGGCACGGCCGTGGGGTGCCACGAGGGGCTGGGTGGCAGTGGGGTGCTCACCTGGGCACGTTTGTGGGTCAGGGTGCGGCTCTTCTGCAGCTTGCTGAGGAAGAGGATGGCGCCCCTCGTGCCGCGGGGGGACAGCGGCTTCCTGCTGACCTCCGCCGACGCTGCGCAGAGGGGACGTGCTGGGGACGCACCCTGACAGCGGGCAGCACCCAGCCAGCCCCAGAGGGGGGCTCAGGGTGGGATAAACCCCCCCGAAATCCCTCACCTGGAGAAGGTTTGAAGGCTTCATAGAACTGGCTGAGGTAGGTGATGAGCCCCAGGCGGTCGGGCTCTGCCATCGAGGCCATTTCGGTGCTGGAGAGGACGGGTTGGATGCCCAGCTCCTGCTCCGCCGTGTCCAGCATCAGCTGGTGGATCCCGACGGGATCCTGGGGGTCCACGGCGTGGAAATCCCTGCGGGGAGGGTGGGCGCCGTCAGGGTGAGCTCTGCAGGGCGGGGGTCCCGGGGGCCGGGCACTCACACCAGGTCGGGGCGGAATCGGTGGACGAGGGCGCAGAGAGCCAAGCCGCTGGTCCAGGAGCTGGTGAAGTCGGTGACCTCCACGCCGCGGTACCCGGCCGTGCTGGCCTGGCACCACCGCAGCAGCTCCTCGTAGGCGTCTCCGGAGACAGCTGGGGAGGCAGCACACGCGTCCCCATCCCACCCTGGGGACACCCCCTCCGCAAAGCCCCCCTCCCTCAGCTTTAAATGCAGCCCCCCGGGGACCGCCCCCGTGCAACCTCCCCACCCCAAAGCCCAAGGAGCGGGTTGATGAAGCACCCGTGGGTATTTCATGGCTCGGCACCAGGAGGAAGGGGACACCTCCTGCTGTTGGAGAAGGCAGCGGGGGGGGCCGTGTCCCCACGGGGGTAGAAGGGACGGATACGAGCGGTGCCACCGGGATGGAGACGCGGGCGGTGCTGGGAGGAGCGCAGCGGGCGGCCGGGCACCAGCCAGGGCTCCGGCACGAGAGGAGGAGGATGGGGAGGGGAATCAGGGCAGGAGCCGCTCCGCCGTGGGCTGCCAGGGGGGTCCTGGTGGCGGGGAGGGGCTGGGGCAGGACCGATCGCTCCTACCGGTGCTGAGCCGGTTGTCTCTCCTCTTCTTGTGGTCCACCTCCACCGTGCCCACGAGGTAGAGGTCCCGGACCTGCCAGCGGGGACACGCAGGTCACCAACCGCACCGAGATGTTGGCACCGTGCCGGGAGGTGGCCTTGGTGAGGGGGACACCCAGACCCCCCCGTCCAGCTCCCAGCACCTCCCCAGCACCACCGGCATCCCCAACGGGAAATGCGTTACGCTCCCTGGGGACCCGCAGCCTCAGCCTGACACCCCTGGGGGACAGGGGACCTCATAAACCTGTGTCACCCGGTGTCACCCAGCCCTCGATGGGGGCTAAGCAGGATGGCCGCTCTCCTCCGTGCCCGAGCGGGGCTGGGAAGCAGAGACCCGGGGCTCTGCACCCCAAAATCCCCTAAAGCTCGGGGCCGGGTACCTGGTTGGCTTTGATGGCGTGCAGGTTGATGTTGGGGTAGCGCGTGGCGGGGTCGATGCTGTACTGGCTGACGTTCTTGTTGGTGTTGTCCGGGGAGGTTTGCGAAAGGTGCTGATAGATGCTTTCCCTGGGCGTGAGGGAACAACGCTGGGTGCCACCGCGGGGACACGGCCCCTTTTTGGCCACCCCACCGAGGAGACAGAAATCCTGATTTGGGATCAGCCCAGCCGGGCTGGGGGGGGGCTCTCACCTCTCGGCCAGCACCTCCAGCGGGGGGGTCCCGGCCGCCCACCGCCGCACCATCCACGCCGCGTCGAAGGCGGCCAGGAAGCCCCTGGCCACACCGGTGCCCAGAGGCCAGAAGGGCTGCGGAGAAAAAGGGGAAAGAGGGACGGGGCTGGAGAAAGGGACGGGGCTGGAGAGGGACGGGGCTGGAGCCACGCAGCCGGTCGGGGCGGCTGGGAGGAGGCGCGGAGCTGCCGGGCTTGGCCGGAGATGAAAGCGGGGAGAGACAGCGAGATGCGCGGGGAGCGGACGGACAGACGTCTCCTCCCCAGCCCCACGGCTGCAGCCAGACGCTGCCACCGATGCAGTCACGTCTGGGGAGGAGCCGGGCTGCTCCTCCACCCCGAAAATCTCCAGTGGGGATGCAGAAGGGACGACCCCAGCCCCACCAAAGCGTCCCGCTACCGGGCACCCCCAGATGCTCCTGCTGTTGGGGAGCGTGCCCATGGGGATGGGGGCAAGAAGCACTCAGGGATGGGGAACACGGCGCAATAAACTCATCAGGCAGCCCTCGCTGGGCAAGGGGAAACTGAGGCACGGCCCTCACCTCCACCAAGCAGTCGCCCACCAGCCCCAGCAGCAGCCGAGCCCCGTTGTGCTCCCGCACCAGCGCCGCGTTCTCGGAGCGCGTCATGCAGGTGAAGTCGAACATGTCGACGTCGGGCAGGGCCCGGTGGTTGAGGGCGAACTCCAGCTCGGGCAGGCGGTAGTTGGTGGAGAAGTTGGCGGCTTCCTTGGCGTAGCTGAGGAGGGCGTCCTGGTTCACGTTCTCGTCGGCCAGGAGGCTCTCGATGTCCGGTTTGTCCTGCGGGGACGGGGATGGGGACGGGGTGAATGCGGCCGGGCTGCGGGCGGTGGCGTTTGGCCCCCAGCCCAGGGGGACGGGCAGCTCCTGGGGCCGGATCCTGCCCGCCTCACCTGCAGGATGACCCCCTTCTTGAGCAGGCTCTGCTTCTTGGCCGTCATGACGAAGTAGTGGGTGTCGTCCTTGTAGTAGACGATGTTTTCCAGGTCGATACCTGCCGATGGGGAAGGGGCTGAGCGGAGCCGCGTGGGGCCACCAAATGTCCCCTGCATGGGGGCACCGTGCGGGGACACGCATCCCACCCCAGGGGGGACATCCTGGGCGCACCAGGGGATAAATGGGAACCCCCAGGCCCTCTGTCATCGCTCGGGGACCACCGACCTGTTTTATTGTAGAGGTTTTGGAAGAACTTCTGGTTGTAGATCCGCGCCACGCCGCTGATCTCCGACACCTCCACCTCAGCCCGGCTGTGGCGGTTGATGAAGTTGGTGGTGATGCCGATGGCCACCTTCCCCCGCGTCTCCTTCCTCTTGAACCCCTCGGGGACGAACTTGCCACCGCCAGCCGAGATGAGGACGTCGAACTCATAGTGGCTGAGGGGAGAGGAGCTGGGCTGCAGCACAGCCCGCCAGCCGCCTGCGGAGAGGGGGGGGTCACGGCGTCGGGCTGGGTTTTTGGGGCACCATTTGCGCCTCGTCCCCTCCCCGGAGGGCTCAGAGCCACCGCCGCAGCCCTGTCCTTGTCCCCGAGGATGCCACCGGTGCCTTACCCTGGCCGTCCCCCCCGCTGGTGGGGGGCAGGAGGTCCTTGAACTGCACGTTGATGTGCACCTCCACGCCCAGCAGCAGGGCCACCTTCAGCAGGATGAGCTGCAGCTGACGGATGCCTGCAGGGGGGGACAGAAAGCACCGGGAGCTGCGCCCACATCCACGTGCCCCCCACCCCTGGTCCCCGGGGAGCGCCCAGCACCCGACTCACTGATGTGATCCAGCGTGCCGGTGCAGAAGCGCCCGTAAAACTTCTTGGCCCCCAGCGCCCGCAGGTCGTGGATGGTGAAGGGCCAGAGGTGCAGGACGTTGTTGCGGGAGAAGGCGTCGCGCTTCTCCACCAGCACCACGCGGGCGCCCAGCAGCGCCAGCTCGATGGCCACCCGCAGCCCGCAGGGACCAGCCCCCACCACCAGGCACTGCAGAGGGAACGGGCGGTGGGATAGGGGCAAATTTGGGGGCTCAGCATCTCCCCCCCTCCCCGTCCGGCCCTCCCCGCTCCCTTTCCTTGCTTCCTGCAAAGTGGGGGCCCTGCGGGGTGAACCCCCCCCCGGCTGAACCTTTGCACGGTGGCGATTTGCAACGGCAGCAATTCAGTGCTGGCCGAGATAAGGCGCCCACACGCTTCCCCTCTGCAGCAGATGGGGAACGGGGAAATTTTCACCAGCGTCGGGCTCTGAAGTTTGAAGTGCTGCCAGCCGGGAGGTGACAGCAGGGACAAAAGCTGTCAGGCCTTGGAAGGGCAGGAGGGGAATCCCCAGCCCCAGGGGGACACACGATGCTGGCACCCTAAGGGCACAGCACGTCCCTTGGCCCCTTCACGCCATGGAGAGGCAGCAGGGCTAACGAAAAACCCCAGCAGCACCCCAAAGGGCACATCCCACACCCTCAGTGTGCGAGTGAGGACGTCCCAGTGGATGCCCTCACCCCAGGGACGTGGCACAGGGCACGGAGGGACCCAAACCCACACCCCACGGCCAGCGGTACCTTGGTGTTGG
This sequence comes from Anas platyrhynchos, assembly GCF_047663525.1. NCBI lineage: Eukaryota > Metazoa > Chordata > Aves > Anseriformes > Anatidae > Anas > Anas platyrhynchos. The sequence goes on along the minus strand of NC_092613.1, from coordinate 4,464,122 downwards.
CGCACGCCGTGCCTTGGTCGTAGTCCTTGTGCCCGGCTTTCTTATCCAGCTTGCTCCACAGGGCCTTGGCGTTCCAGTAGTTGAGGCCAGCCTTGAGGCCGTGGTAGAGCTGCAGCCCGCTGCCCTGCAGCCCCAGCTGCCGGCACAGCTCCTCGAAGCAGCTCAGCACCTCCTGGCACTGCCCAGCCCGCAGGAAGCTCTCGAACAGGGCATGGGCCGGGTTGGCCGGCTCGCCGTCCGGCACGCTCATCCTGCCTCAGCTGGCAGCCTGGTGGGACAACGGGGGTAAGCAGGGACAGCAGGGACAAGCGGGGACAAGCGGGGGACCCCCTGAGCCCCCATCCTTCCCAGGGATGCTGCAGGACCTGGTGTCTCGGCGCGAGGTTTCCCAGCGGGTGCTGCAGCCGTCGCGGACCCCGCGGCGATTTGGGTGAGGGGGACGCCGAAATCTGTCCTCTTTCTGACAGCGCCTGGCTGAGCCTCCTCTGGGTGCTGCACCCAGCGAGCCACGGTGTCACCCTGCAGCGGGTGACGTCAGGGGAGGGGACGGGGACGGCTGCGGGTGGCGAGCGGCTTCCTCTGTGCTGCGCGTACCTGCAGAGCGGGGACGTTTGGAGCAACGAGGCCGCTTCCTTCCTCCTCACAACGGGGCAGCCAAAGGGGCCCCCGGCTGCCAGGACAAACCGCAGGGCCCCCAGTTTAGCAGCTGCCCCAAAAAAGCAGCAAAACCCGGCTGCTCAGCACCCACGGGGCAGGAAGGAGCAGGATGGGTTTTGCAAAGCAGCGAGGGGAGATTTGCGCCCACCTCCGCCTCTGCTGCCCCGGCGGGGCGGAAGCTGCCAGCCTCGAGGCGAGCAGGGAGGAAGCAACGAGGGGGGGAAATAAAAAATAAGCAAAGCGCTGCACCGATGGCCCCAGCAGTCATCTTCTCTGCAAGAGCCGAGGTGCAGAGCATCCCCCAGACCCTCCCCGTGCCCAGCTTCTCCCCCGTGCACTCCCTGCAGCCTCCAAGCGCCCAGCGCCGTCCCCAAGCCCCGGTGCCACCGCGAGCCGAGCACCATCCCGTGCCACCTTGTCCTGGCACAGCCCGCAGCACGAAGCTTTGCCCTCTCCAGCCAGCCCCAAACCCCGGGGCTGGGAAATCCTCGCCAAACCCCGGGGCTGGGAAAAAACCTCCCCAGCCCCGCGGAGCAGCCGGCGAAGGCAGCGAGGAGGAGCAGCCCGGTGAAAAGTCTCACCCAGGAGCCGCCGCGCTCCTACCTTTGAACCATTGAGCTTTGCCCTCACGCGGAGCTCCCCGAAGGCAGCGGCCGGCCCCACGGCTCCGTGGCGAGGTGCCGGAGGGGGGGAAGGACGCCGCAGGGAGAAGGACGCCGCAGCCGAGCCGCGCTGCCTTCGGCAGGGCAGGGAGAGGCGTTTCGGCGCTGGAGAGCCCAAATTCCAGCTGGCTTTCAAGCCCGGTCTCTTTCCAGCAGTGCCTCAGAGGACGCAAAGCGGTTGTGCACCTCCCGAGCATCACAAACAGGAAACCTCAGCATTTTAACCTCTTCCTGCCTGGGCAGACACAAGGACGAAGCAGCCAGCTGGGCTGGAGCAGGTGCCCACGGGTCCCCAGGGTGGCGGCGCGGGGACAAAGGGCACAAGCCACGCGTTCGTGGCACTGGGGGCAGGTTTCTGAGCGTCCCCCACACGGTGCCAGGGGGAAATAAGGAGCAGAAAAACCTGGGGAAACTGAGGCAGCGCTGCCAACCTGACCGGAGCAGGCAGGCACGCCAGCCCACAGCTTCCTTCCCTCCTCCTCCCCAGGAGGCTGTTCCGGGAGCTGCGGCTTTTCCCCGGGGAGCTCACACCGCCGCAGGCACGGGGCAGGATGGGGGCCATAAAGCACCCACGCGGGGAGCACCCCTTCCATCTCCAGCCCTCGGTTCCCCCCCCCGGGACGGGAGCTCCCCGTGCCAAGAAACTTTTCCAGCCCCTGCACTTTGGGCTCGGCGAGGAGGCAGAACAACAACCCTTGTGTTACGCCAAGTTTCCTACGGAAGCGATGCTCGGGCTGGCGCTCCGCGTCCCCCCTGGCATGCCTGAACCCCCCACGATAATTTCAAGCAAGGGCAGAAACCTTCCCAGATACTCAGCTCCTGCAGATCTGCTGCAAATAACGAGCCTGCAGCCCGCAGGGGCTGGTGCCAGCTTTGGGGGCGCACGGTGCTGAGCCTGCTGCCCCCCCAGCTCTGCTCTCCCCACGCCCCGGTGTGCCTGCTTTTTGCATTTCTGCCTTCAAAACCGCCCCGGCGAGGCAGAGGGAGGAGGTGGGGGTTGCAGCCAGCCCTGACTCAGCTCGTGGTGGCTCCGGTTGGGGCGGCTGCAGAAACGCAGCCCTCGGGGACGTCACCCGGGGTTGGGGCACGCGGAGCAACCCCACAGCAGGGGTGCCCCGTTTTGCTTACGGGGTCACCCCCCTCCCTTTTCCTCTCCCGCTAGGAAAAGGCAGGGAAGCTGCTGTGGGATTTCTGGGCTGCCAGCAAACAAGACGTGTCCTCCAGGCACATGGAAAGAGGGTGGGAAAGGACACGGGGCCGCGGTGAGCTAATGCGGGCTGGGAGGGTTTCCAGCAGCAGCAGCAGATTCCCTTGCAGCTGGGCCTCTCCCCTCGCTGGTGAGCGGGCTCCCAGTATGAACTGGGCTGCTCTTGGTTTGGGATCCAGCCCGGATCCCAGTCAGGCTGCTCAGCCCAGCCTGGACCTCGGGAAGGTCCCTCCAGGGTCTCAAGGTCGACCAACGCCATGGGGGGGATGGAGCAGCTCTCGGGACCACCCGATGGGGCAGCCCCAAATCCTGGTTTTGGGGCATTGCACTGCTGCTGGAAGGGACCCCAAACGCCTTTTTTTGGCAACTAGTCCCATCGCACTGCTGCTGGAAGGGGTAAAGGCAGCGGGCAGTGCTCTTCCCATCCCCGTCACCGTGCTCGGGGGGAGCAGCGCCCTCCTCCCCGGCGTGCCTTCGGGCAGGGAGATGGCCCCGGCCAACGCCCAGAAGCCAGCCCTTATCTGGCCCAGCTTTAATCCTTGCAGGAAGGAGAAAAATCAGGCGGCTGCTCCGGCTGGAGCCGGGTCGGGGGGTGTGTGGGCAGGTCCTGGCCGAACCCTTGGCTCGTGGCAGCTCCGGGCACTGCAGCAGTGCCCGAGACCCCCTCGCTCCCCGGGGTGCAGCTGCTGGGAAAAGGGTGAAGGACAGGGACAGACCCATCCCTGGTCACAGTGAGGGGCCAGCTGCTGCAAAAAAAAATCCCTGGGAAGCTCATGCTGAAAGCCCTGGGGTACCAAAATCCCCAAGGAACCAAAATCCCCAGGGTACCAAAATCCCCAGGGTACCAACCACGGGCAGGTCCCAGCTGCAGCTCCTGTGCGCAGCAGGGCGCCCTTCTCGGGGCATTTTGGCACCGTCCTTTGCAGGGGACCCCCAAAACCACAGCCCAGCCCCATCAGAGGTGGCTCCGGGGGTGTCACTCCCACAGCCTTTGAGCTGCTCGGCACCAGGGGCTCGCCTTCGTCCCCCCGCTCAGCGCCACCCCCTCGGGGCGCGCAGAAGGAGCTGTGCTCAGGAGGAAGTCAGCGAGCAGCCAGCCCTGGTGTCTCTTTCCTCCTCCTCCTGCTTCTCCTTCATCTCCAGCCCCAGCTGTCCCCGTGGGGCCATCTGACCGCGGCCAAGGGTACGGGGACAGCTCTGTCCCTCTCCTTGACGCAGTTTCGCACCGACAGACGTTTCCGGGAAGCCTCTCGCTTGGGCTGGGCAAAAATAACTCAGCCCGGCCTCTGCTCCAGCCTCCTGCTGCTGGGGATGCTCTGCCTCCGAGCAGCAGCAGCTGTGCCTTGGGGGGGCAGCGGGCTCGTGAAGCACCCCAAAAATTGGGGTTGGGACCACCAGGGATGGGGGCACAACAGGGGGTGGAGGGAGATGGAGCAGAGGACCACACGGAGCATCCTCCTGGGATGGGGGAAGCCCCTGTCCCTTTGCAAAGCTCTTCCTGCTCGGTGCTGGGAGCACTGGTGCTACTGGGGAAGGGTCCAAAAGGGGGGGGCTGCTCCCTTTGCCCTGTGCCCCCGTGGTGGCAGAGCAGAGGGGCTGCAAGCGAGGACCGGGGGGGACCCCGCTGCCCCTGGGGACACTCAGAGGGGCTTCATGGAGACCCCTCGGGGGGACACAAAGCGCCCCCACCGCCACCGAGCAGCCCCACACGGCACCCTGGGGACCGCTGCTGGTGCGCCCCTCCAGTGTGTGCCCCCACCCCAAAATCACCCCTCGGGGGTTCAGCAACTGGCAGAGCGATGCTGGTGGAGGGGATGCTGTCCGGGATGTCCCCTGGGAAGGGGACATTGGGGTGTGGGGTGCTCCCCCCCTCCCGGGGATGCTCTGCCCGTCCCCTCCCCACTCACCTCCAGGGCTCCGCGCTCGGGGAAACTGAGGCACGGCGCGGGGCTGGGGCCGGGGGCGGGCAGGAAGGGGCTGCCCCGTTCCTTCCCCTCTCCTCCCGCTTCCCTGGCCTCTTCCTCCTCCTCCTCCTCCTCCTCCTCTTCCTCCCCCTCCCCACCGCGGGTCCGGGCTGCTGGAAGGCGGCGCTGGGAACAGCCCAGCCGAGGAGAGGAGGGGCAGGGCGGGCGCGGGGGCTGCCCGGCTTTGTGCTGCTGCCTTTTTTTTTTTTTTTTTTTTTTTTACTATTATTTATTTATTTTTAACTGCAAGCGTGGGTTTTGAGTGCAGCTGCGGAGGCTGCAGCGCCGGAGCTCCTTCCTCCTTCTCCTCCTCTTCCTCCCTCCCCTCCCCAGCCTGGGGGTCCCAGCCCCGCGCAGGGATGCGCAGCGCAACCCCTGCCGCGTTTTGGACTTCTGGGCTGAGAAAGCAGCCTTTTGGCAAAGCAAAACACAAGATTGCACCGCTGAAACACACCGTTTCGCTTCCCATCCCCTACTTCCCTCCTGCCCCCAGAAATAGAGCCTGGGAACCAGGTCCTGCTCCGCGCAGGGGGGACGCGCTCAGCCCCGTCCCCAAACGAGCCCCCCGTGTCCCCGAGCGCTGCTGCCCTCGGGGAAACTTTGGGGACAAATTTTCCACCTTGGACAAAGGACCCCAGGGGTGTGACCGTACCTTGGGGCAGAGGATGGAACCGCTGGGTCACCGAAGGTTGCTCCTGGCCGGGTGTTTTGGGGGATTTGTCCAGCGGTGGCCTCCTCGGGGTGCTGCTGGCCGCTTGCCCCATACTGGGGCAAGCAGCTGGGCGAAGGGGCTCGCGGGGCGGTGACGCAGGGTGACAACCTGCCACGAGGCTGCGGTGACTCAGGGACACGGGGCGAGCTGGCACACGGAGCCAAGGCTACGTCGGCAACCCGTGAGTCACTCGCGGCACTGCCTGCGGCCACGGGGACGCGGGACAGCCAGCCCAACACCTCCATCCCTCCTCCCCGCAGCCCTTTGGGGTGTCCTCACGGGGGTCCTGGTGCAGGACCCTCACCCACAGCCTCCCCATAACCAGGCTGGGGTGTTTCGAGCCCCCCAACCCCGTGCAAATCCCCCGGGTGCAGGCACGGCGGAGCCCACCCGCGGCTCGGAGGCGCGAGAGGCCGGGGCGGACACGGAAATGGGGCGGCTGCGGAAAGCTGGGCACTTTTCCCAGGCACGGGAGCTGTCGGAAACAGCTCCCTCTGTTTGCAAGCCCTTCCTGGCGCTACGAACACGGCTCGCCGCTCCTCGGCTCCTTCCAGGCGCAGTTTTTTTTTCCCCAGGGGGGAACTTGCTGGGAAGCAGCACTCGCTTTTGATCATGGTGGCAGAAGAAGCAGAGCCGTCGCTGTGTGCCTGCTCTGCAGGGCCCCAGGGGTGCCCACGCCGAGGCTGGGGACAGGGACGGAGGTGGTGGTGGCCCCCAAAACGTGGGGAGGAGGAGAGCAGCAGCAGCTTTTGGTGATGGGTGCCCCCAGGGAGCAAGGGTGTGCCACCGCAATGGCACAGCAGGGACACAGCTCTAATGCCAACCTGCTGGCCCCAGGCAGCCTCGTTTGTGTCCCCAGGGAAAAGGGGACACGTGGGCACATCCCCATAGCCCTCAGCGTGCCGTGAGAACCAGGAAACTCCTGGCAGGGATGGGGGCTGCTGCAGCTTCGTGCCCGCAAGCTGGCTCCAGCCCCCCTCAGCTCCTAGCACAGGGCATCGCCCCCTGCTCCATCCAAAAACTCCCCAGTTCTGCCTCCGATTTTATTTCTCTAGGGTCTCTGTGTTTCGTGGCGGGGGGCAGGAGCAGTGGTGGAGAGCGGGTGCCCCCCAGCCGCCTCCCCCCCGCTGCAGCTAGGCCTTGGGCGACGCCGCGGGCTGCAGCCGCTGCAGCTCCAGGACGCGGAGGAGGAGGAGGAAGGCGACACTGAGGAGAAGCAGCCAGAACAAAACCCAGTAGTGCTGCGGGAGGAAGAGCCACGGCCGCCACAGCTCCGCCGGGGACCCCTTGGACCTGGGGAGAAGGTGACAGGGGACGCTCATCACCCTAAAGTGGCCCCAGCAGGGATGAGGGTTACCCCAACCCCGAGCCTCGCCGGCCCTTTTGCAAACCCCAAACAAAATGAGGCTGGGGAGGGCGCAGGTGACCTGCAACACACGGGGAAACTGAGGCAGGGGCAAGATGAGGCAGCCACAAACCATCCCTGCTCTCCGTCCCCAAGCTTCCCAGCTCCATCCCCACATGCCGACCACTTTGGGACCACAGAGCCCCCCCCAAAGGCTGCAGGGAGGACGCGGGGTGCGCTCACATCAGCCCAAGCTGCTCTGGCTCCTCGCTCCCTGCGCTCGTGTCCTTGCCATCTGCCCCAGCCGCCGGCTCCCCGCTCACGGTGCTGCCCCGGCCCGGTGGCTCCAGCTCGCTCCTGGGGAGGGAGAAGGCAGGAGGCTGTGCTGTCCCCCGTGGGACAGTGACAGACGGTGCCACGGTCCTCTCATCACCCTCTGGGTACCTCTGGGTGCTGGTCGGGCGCTGGGACCCCTCCGGCTCGCTGGCGGGGGACGCTCGGCTGTCCGTGCTGGCACCTGGCTGGGCACAAAAAGGGGGGATTTTGAGCAGCCCCCCGATGGCACCGAGCCCGGTGGTGGGGAGCAGCCCCCTCCTGTCCCCGCTGTGCTGTGCGGGTCCTTACCAAGAGCTGCTTGGGGATGACGGCGATGCTGACTCTGCGGCGGGCAGACGCCTGCGGGGAAGCGAGGGGCTGCGGTGAGCATCACGCCCCCTCCCCGCGCCCCCCAGCCCCTTCTCCCACCTCCCCACCACGGGCAAGGGGGAACCGAGGAGGAAGAGGAGGAAGAGGAGGAGGAGGAAGGACCCTGCCAGCCTCCCGCCAGCCCTGCTGCTATGGGGGAAAGCCGGTGAGGAGAGGGAAAGGCAAAGCCAAGAGCATCGTGCCCATCGTGCCTGTCCTTGCTGCTTCAAGCCGTGCCACCGGGGCTGCCTGACCCCTCCCCGAGCGCTCCCCTACCTCTTGAGCTGGAGGGGAACCAGTGCCGAATTCGAGCTGGTGCTAGAGAACGGCCTCCTGCCAGCCAAGCCCTGCAACGCAGAGGGACCTGCCTGAGACATCCCGGACACCATCTCCCCCGTGGCCGCCCCTAATTTTTGCCCCCCATCCCCGGTGTTTCTAGCAGACCTCGCCCGCAGCAAGCGGCTGGGAAGGGTGGTGCTGCCCGGGGGGGTGGCGGGTGCGCGGGGACAGCCGGGTGAGGGACGGTGGCAGGGCACGGGGACGATGGCTGGGGGCTGGCAGCGGGGCTGCTGCGCCCGGTTACCTGCTGGAAGGATCGCATCAGGGGGTGAGGCCTCAGCCGTGGCTCCGCGTCATCTGGGAGCAAGGAAAAGAAGTCTTAGGTTGCCTCCAAAATACAAAAATAAAAATAAAAACGGGGGGTGATGTGAAGGAAAATGCAAACGTCCCCCCAATTGAAGGTGAGCAGGGCCCCGTGCCCCATGCCTGGCACGAGTCCCAGGGGTGCCCTCGCTGGGGAGACCTCGCTCGGAGCGTGCGTGGGGTTTGCAGGGCCGGGGGCTGGGGACAAAGTGTCCTTTGTGTGCCCCCCCCGCCCTGCATTCCCCGCTGAGCCGCGGGCTGACGGCTCTGCGGCCACCAGCAGCTGCTCCCACCCCATGGCTGCCGTTCCGGGGCCCCTCGTGCTTGTCATCGGGTCGGGTGGCTGCGGCCCCAGCTGTCACCTGCCCCCGTCCCCAAACCATGCACCCGAGGGGCTCGGGACCAAACCCCGCAGCCCACCTCACCCTGGGTCTCGGCCAGCTGCCGGTTGCGGGAGTTTTGCTGGATCAGGCGCTTCATCTCCTCCAGCTCGGCGTGCTCCCGCAGGTGGTGCCGCTTCAGGTTCTCCACGTGCTGGACCATCACCTCCGCCGCTCGGCTCATCCGCGCCTCCTGCAGCCGGGGGGCACGGGCCATCAGGTCCCAGCTCCTCTGTCCCTACAGCCCCCCGCTGTCCCCACCAGCCCCGGGGGCCGACAGCGGTGCAAACGGATCCCTTACACACATCCAAGGGTGAGCAGATCCCTTGCACCCCAGCGTTCCCAAGCTGGATTCCCACACCAGCAGCAGGAGGAGCACGGACAGACCCCAGCGGTGTGTCCCCAGCACCCTCCACCCCCCCCGGGTGATCACCGACCTGATGAACGGCCCCCAGCTTCTCCGCAGCGCTCGTTGCCCGCTCCACGGCGGCCGCCAGCACGGCCAGGCTGTGCTGCAGCTGCTCCAGCGTCTCCTTGCAGCCCACGTCCGAGCAGGATGCGCCCAGCCTCTGCGGGGGGACAGGGGGAGGATGGGGGCTGCTGTAGATGAGGCTTCGAGTCCTCCAAGCCCCTCTGGAGCTGGAGGTCCCCGGCAGATGCCAGCTTGCCCCAGTGTCGCCTACCTCCAGGGCAGCCCGGCACTGCCCCAGCTCCTCCTGGATGTTTTCCTCCGCCGCATCCCGTGCTCGCTTCTCCACCTGCACCCGTTGCCGCAGGGTGAAGACGTCGCAGCGAAAAGCCAGGGCAAGGTGGGCAAAGGCTGCCTGGGGGGCAGGAGGGCACACAGGTGGGACACGGGACAACGGGAAGGCCACGGACCATTGTCCCCACGGCACAGCCAGTCCTCCTTTAGCATGTCACCAAGCGGGGCTGTGCTGAGGGCAATTAGCAGTTGCTTTTCCCCAGCACTCATTAGGCTGTGGGCAGCCCCCAGGAGATGCCACGGGCCTTAGACACAGCCCCAGGCAGCTGATAACGCATGGAAATCCCAAACCCTGCTGGCAGGAGCGTGCCAGGCAGATGCCAGCCCTCGCAGCCAACACGCCGGACAGCAGAGCCTGCCTCAAGCCCTGGCACTCACAGGACAATTAGTTTTATTAACGTGGCTTCTGCTGCCTCCCTGGCTGAGGGCGAGCTGCAGAGCACTTTGCAGGACTGCGGGCGCGCAGAGGTCGGGCTCGTCTCGCCACGGAAATGCAGCTGCCTCCGAGTGCCAACAGCGTCACCGCGAAAGGGACTCGTGCAGCGACTGCCAAGGGACTGCGGTGCCAGGGCTGGGCGCACGGCATCCGTCCCCTGTCCCTTGTCCCCTGTCCCCTTTTCCCAGCCCACCCCCGGCCCCCAGCAGTCCTCACCTCCACGTCCTGCTCCGTCAAAGCCACGCTGTGAAAAGAGAAGCGCTGTCAGGGGTGGTGGCACCAGGGGGCTGCACGCCGAAAACACGCTTGGGCTGCTCCCTCGGGTGCCAGCCACTGCCAGAATTGGGACCCCCGCCTGCAGAGCGGCTCTCGTGCCATGGGAAGCCCCATCCCCGGAGCACGCCATGCCCCGGGACCCCCCCCACCCCCGTCCTGCAGCCCCCCAGCAGCGATGCCGGTGCTCGCCCCTTTTACCTCTGCAGGCCCAGTCTCTCCAGCACCGGGAGCTCACCGGGGAAGCTCAGCAGCGGCTCCTCCAGGGTTTCTGCATCTGCGGGGAGGCAGTGACACCACTGGAGAGACTGCTCATGGAGGCTTTTGGGGTGCTTCTCCTCCCCCCTCTACCCTCCTGTCCCAGCGCGAGAACGTCCCGATCCCTCCCCCAGCACCAGCAGGGTTTCACATCCCCCAAACCAGTCCCCGGGTCTCCACCACGGGAGACAAACCCCATAGGATCCCAACACCCCAAACACTTCAAGCCCCACCATGAGGGGACCCAGCCCAGGACCCGGATGGGGACTCACCTTCCTCGGTGCCGTCACTGTCCCCGGTGCGCACGGCCAGCTCCTGCCTGTCCTTGCCCGGCTCCTGCGGAGGGGGACAAGGGTGCTGTCGGAGCAACCCCCTCCTGGTGCTGGACGGCATCCCAAAAAGAGCATCACCGCGTGGCTCCGGGGGCCCGAACCCAGCACCCTCCCGTCCCTCTCACCTCACTGACGCGCTCCGTGCTCTGCTCACTCCCGGCCACGACCCCGTCCGGGTGCCCCTGGGGACTGCTCATCCTCCCTGGGGACAGAGAGGGTGGTGGCAGTGTCCCCTTGCCAGCCTCGCACCAGCCTTGATGGAGACCCCCCAAAAAAACAAAAACTCCAGGAGTTTCCCAGCAGGCACAGGCTGGCAGGTGTCCCCCTAAATACCTCCACATTTTTAAGGATGTCCCCAGCACTCACGAGCAGCTTTAGGGGACCCCTTCACGCTCCCCAAGCTGGAGGGGGCATTGAGATGCAGGGAGAGGGGCCCCCTTCCCAAATCCACACGATGCTGCTCAGGAGGGTGCATGAAACAACCCCTCTCCCCCCATCCCCACCGCCCTTACCTTCATCCGGAGACACGGGGAGCCCGGCCGGCTCTGCCTGCTGCTCCCTGCGGAGAGGAGCCCGAGTAAACCCCAAAGAAACTCCACTAAACCCCAAAAAAACTCCAGAGGGAGAGCCAGCATCCCACCCCCACGCTGCCCCGCACCTGGCTCCTTCCCGAGCATCCTCCCCAGCCCGCTCCGTCCCCGCTGGCCCCAGCAGGGGCTCAGCCTCCCCCTGTCCCTCCGCTCCCGCAGCCGCTGCAGAGGAGCCGCCGAAGCCGCTCGCAGCCAGCTCTGAGTCACCGGCCCGCGGCCGCGCTCCTCCTCAGCACATTTATTGCGCCCCGGCTGCCAAGCTGGCCTCTTCGCAAGCACAACGGCACACGCAGCTGCTGGCAGGGCCCCCAGGAGTCATCTCGTGTCACCGCGGTGGGGACAGAGGGCTTCAGCACGCGTGCACGCTCCCCAAAATCCTGTCCTGGGTGCAAGGAGGTCCGGCAGCTCTGTAGCATCCCTGCTCGGTGGGGCCGGGGATGCTGGAGCACCCACACGTGGGAATTAAGGGGCTGCTGTGCAAAGAGCTCGTGCCGGAGCCCAGCGTGCAGCTAGAAAAGGGGTTTGCACCCCCAAAATTTGCTCCAGGCTCTGGACAGGGCTCAATGGAGCTATTCCCTGCGAGTCAGTCCCCAGGATTAGCAAGCAAAGGGCAATAATAATAATTTCTGCTGCGCCCAAATGCCGCCCGGTGCCACCAGCCCCATGGTGGCCCCACTGGCACCCGCCAGCCCCCGGTGCCCCTACCTGTGAGCTGGGGGGCTCTGCCGGCAGCCCCTCCTGTGCCGCTGCCGTGCCGCACGCCCCTGGGCACGTCCCTGCGCCTCTTCCCCCGCGCCCGGCGAGGTCCCCGCGAGCGGCTTCATTTGCACAGTGCGGAGGCTCCAGGACCAGCACACCTATCACGAGAGACACATATTAGCTGCGCGCAGATGGGAGAACGCCTCTAAATGTTATATTTTTAAAGCGTTTTCGCACCCAGCAGGAGCTCCGAGCTCCTCTGCTGCTTCAGCGTGGAGGCATCTGTGGGGAAAGGGGTGGAGGGGCCCCAGCGGGACGCGGGGGGGATGCTGCTGGGACGCGCACGGGCACAGGGAGAGGAGAGCGAGGGATTTATGGCGAGCCACCTCTCAATACAACACTGAGGGCAGATTTTCCCCTTGCTACCCCCATTTTCCTGCCCCTCGTGGTCTCTAGCATCAAGGACATGATCCTCAGCTCTCCATGGGGTATATTTGCACCCCCTGCCAGCCTGGGCACCCCGTGCAGAGCGGGGGCATCCCGCTGTGCCCCAGGCTGGGGGCGCTCCGAGCAACCCCGCCTGGCAGACTCCTGGATAGATAAATAGAAGGGATTCCCAATTCCTTCTGTAAGCAAGCCCGGATGCCTCATTTAAGTTGTTTTGCAATGTTTAAAAAACAGAGAGAGAGACGGCAGAGAGCCCGGGGAGTCGCTGCCAGCCCATGATGATCGCCGTGCAGAAGGGGCTCTCCTGCAGGACGCATGTCCTGGGGAGCCGTGCCTGCAGGAACGCAGCTATGGGGCAGAAGGAAATTATTTTATTTTATTTTGCCAGGACAAAACGCAGCAGAGATTTAAGTGGGCAAAGAGCAGGGACCAGCTGAGCCCCCTCAAACCTGTGCAAAGCCTCAGCCTCAGTTGCCCCCGCACCAAGTGGGACAATTCTGCTTCCCCCAGAGCCTGCCCAGCCTTGATCTCGGCGTAAAAGCGAGCGATGCTCCACAACGTCAAATCCTTAACGCCTGTCGGCTGGGAATTGTCCCCAACACCTCTGCCTAGGGGTCTGGGAAGCCCCCAGGAATCCCCTACCTCATCCCATCAGCGAGCATCGGGTTTTTCCCGAGGGATGGCCCCCACTGCAGAGCGTTTGCTCGGTGACAGCCGCCGCAGCCCCCGCGGTTTGCCCGCTCGCAGCTCCTCATCTCTCTCTGTTTTACGGCTGCAAATCCAGAGGCAGGCGGCTCGCTCGCACAACGGGGCACAAACATAACCCCCCAGGCAGCCAGACCCAGCTCTCTCTCAGCTCGGGGACTTCAGTTACCTGCCCAAATCCGTCCCGAGCAGCCCACGGCTCGCACCCAGCCCTCGGTGCAGTCGGGTCCGCGGGAGGGGGCCAAGGGGGGCGGCTCAGCCGGCGGGTCCGGGGCCCCAGGCGGTGCAAGCCGGCGGCGGCAGAGCCTCCTCGGAGGGGAGAGCGACTGCATCTGGAGCTGAAAGAGCTGCCAGGGAATGGCTTGAAGCAAGAAGGCCTTTAAAGGACATGCCCGAGAGCGGCCGGGAGCTCCCCGCTTGGGGCCAGGGCAGGCTGAGCGCCTCGCAGGTGGCCGCGCATCCCCTGCTCGGGGCACGGGGCCCAATCCTACGGCCTCTAGCAGGGGGGGAGAGCAGCTCTCCGTGGCTGGGGAACGGAGCTGGGGCTCAGCATCAGCCCCCACAGCAGGCTCAGGGTCCCCGTGGAGATGGGGGCAGCCCTACACCTTCATGGGGGGGCACAGCACGGAGCTAAACCAGGATGGGTGGCGAGGAGCCCCCATAGTGATGTGTTCAAAGCCCCGTCCCTCCTGCCCCTACCAGCAGCCCTGCTTCCCCCAGCCATGAGCCCCACTGCCCCTTTCTCTGCCCAACCCCTCTGCTCAAATCCATCGCATCCCCTAAAGCCGCTTTCTTCCCCTAATGAGCTTACGTGGAGTCGGACTCGATGCTCACAGTGGGCAGCCTGCAGGCAGGCATCGCCGTCAGCCCTCCCCCTGCCCCTGCTGCAGGTCTTTGGGGTCTGCAAATCCCCCAAAGCCTCAGAGGGCAGCCAGCAAACGGGGCAGGGCTGGCCCGGCCTCGTACCCAGCTGCTGAGGGCCCAGGATGCGGCCCCGGGGCCAGGGAGGGCTCGGAGGGAATGTTTGAGGCTTTGAAGCAGGAGCTGTGCGGTGCCACGGTGGGATGAAGCTTTTGAAATGGCCACCAGCAGCTCTGCCCCACCAGGATAGGGTCTGCAAATTCCCCTGGAGCTTCATGGAGGTGTTTTTTTGTTTTTTTTTTTCCATCCTGGGGCAAAGAAACCCTGCTTGGCCCTGACCCCACAGCGGAGCTGCTGGGAAGCCGTGAACCAGCTTAGGGGAGCGACAGCCCCAGCTGCCCCCTGCCTTCCCTGCAAGGCACCTACCTAGCGACACAAGCAGTTGTGTGCATGATTAGCACCAATTAATGCCAATTAGCACCTTGTAAGCTCACACTGCCAGCCCCAGGAGCTGAGCAGGGGCAGCGTGGGTGAGGGAAATAGCCACAGCCGTGCCCCAGGGCAGACTGGCACCAGCACCCTCTGCCTCATACACCCTTCAAAGGCCTCCCCTAGGATTCCCCCTTTTCCCCATCTCTCTGTGCTGCTTGCTGCCCATCTCCAAGAGTCTCAGGGTGCAAGGGCTGGGCACTGGGGCTGGTCAATCCCACTTCCTAGGGGATTTTCTGAGACCCGCTGTGAGCAGAGGTCACTGCTCTGAGCTGCGGGAGGATGCTCGGGGCTCGCAGGGGCAGGGCCGGACCCATCCCACTGGTGGTACCACCAGAGGCAGCCAAGCCAGGTGCCAACAGGGGTGATAAACCAGAGCAGCAGAGCTTTCCCCCTCACCTCTAAATTTGGGAAGGCAAAAGAAGTCTCCAGGCACAGTCAGGTTTGCGCAGGCACTGCCGATCCCATTGCTAACCCATTGCTAAGGGCAGACCCAGGCACCTGCCTGCTTCATGCAATACCATTCCCCTCCTTGCTGGGCTCCTTGCTGTCACCATCACACGAGGGGCTGCTTGGGCACGTGGGTCTAACCTGCACGGTTTGGTGCTGATGCTTTTTCTTGTCTCTCCTCGACACTGCCTGCAGCCAGGACACACACAGTGGGGCACGGGAGTAAAAGGGGGCAGAGGGTGGAAGCTCAGGGGATGGAGGACGGACACCCTGTATATACCAGTGCCTTCCCATCGACACAGCCTCATTAACCAGCCCTCATTAACCAGTGCAGCCTGCTGGCCTCATCCCTGCAGGCGCCCTCCTTTCCCCCCAGGAGCAGCAGCCTGGCCCTGGGCCTGGCACGCCGCCCTCCACAGCCTCTGCCCGAGCCTCCTCGCGGGTCCACGGTTGCAGAAAGCAGCTCTGACAAGACACACAGCCCTAAAAACACCACCACCTCAGTTCCCCACACCAGAAAAGAGCTTTTCTGCCTAAAAGCTCCTCTGTTGCCCACCCACCCCCACGCCAGGGGGTCTGAAGAGAAACGCCACCCCTTTATGCAGGCCGTCGTATTCACAGAGCCTCTACCAGCATTTGCTAGAAGCACCCAGGGACTTTTATTTATTCTTATATTTCAACCTGGGAGCGCCTCTATCACAGTTAAGCTCTAGGGCCTTAAACAAGCGCAAGCAGCCCCACGCACAGACCTGCTGAAGGATGACGCAGAGCGAGACCCTTGCTGGGACATCTCCAGCCCCGAGAGCTGAGTGGCTGCTGGGGGCTCGGGGTTCAGCCCTCGTGCCTCCTCCGGAGGGGTCCCGCAGGAGCTCACGGCCCCGGCATCTCCCCGGGGCTCCTCCCGAAGCTGCGCTCAGACGGCGGGGACGGCGGTCATCTGGATTATCCACTTCTCGGCTCGGGGAGAAAGCCGCTCAGACAGGCACTGGCTGCTGCTGCTGCGGCAAAGATGATTTATTAGGTCGGTGCGGGGGGCCCAGTCCTGCAAGAAGCACAAGGCGAAACCCCAGCCCTCGGCCAAACGCATCTTTGTGTGGCCCTGATCTCCCCCAGCTGACAGGGAGCTGGCAGCCACCAGCCGTCCCGAGGGAGAGCACGACTCTCTTATTATGATTAAAAGCTCGCTGGCAAAACAGAGGAGAAAGAATGGTTTTGCTTCTTCTGGTTGAATTTGAAATTTCAGGCTGATAAAAGGCTGCTGAGCCTTTCCCAACGCAGCCACCAGCTCTCAGCCCAAACCTGCACCAGCCTCGGCGTACTGGGGATTACACCCGCGTGATTCACAGCTTGTCACCAAAATGTGGTCACAGGATGGCTTCCCCAGCCCCAGCATTACTGCAGGAGGGGACACACAAACACCACGGCTTGGATGAGTCTGCAGCAGAGCAGAGAAATTGCGTACACAATCGCATCGAGTTAATTTCCCTGAAAAAAAAAATACTATTAGGCCAAACAGGGAAATCCCCTCCCTGCGATGAAGGGGATAAATCTCTACAAAAGAGGAAGCAGATAGGGAACCACTGTCAAATATCCCAAATAAATCAGCTGAAAATTATACACTGCCATGTACAGGCAGCCTAGGAAACCTCTAAACAACACTTCAGACCTTTCACTTCACCGATACTGCCAGTAAATCAAGACAAACACAAGCCTGGCCCTGGCTCTCCCTCTGTTCCTGGATAAGGTTCTGCTGAACTATAAAACCTGATGGATGTTTTATGACACTTCCACCTCTTTGCGCTGTTTGAGCTGGTTTTAGAGCTCCTGGGAGGGTCAAGAGGAGTCACAAGTAAAGTTTTCCATGGGGGAGCTACAATCCACCACATAAACGAGCAGCTTTCCCCCAGCACTTCTAGCATCTTCAGGGTTCACTTCCAACTTCTCGTGGCTTATCTTGCACGTACACCCCAGAGGAATCCATTGTACTCGATAAGCTGCAGCCAGCAGCACAAACACAGCTAGCAAGGCTCTTTGCACAGGCCAGCATAAAGCTGCTCGGCAGAACAGGAACTCCCCCTTAGCGTTTGCAAAACTGATCTCTGACTACTGTTTTTTTTTTTTTTTTTTTTTTTGAGAAAAAGTACGTAGGCTGGCCCAGTAGCTCCAGATGAGTTGGAGATGCAAGCTGTGCATGGCACATCGCAGCCAAGAACAGCCTGTTCAAATGAGACAGCCACCTAAAGAAAGCAGCGAGCAGCTACAAAAACAAACATCCTGCAGCACGGAGATGCACACCGCAGCCAGACGACTTTAAACCATTTACAGCTCTGGTCGGAGAGGTCCCAGGGTTTCCCTCTGGTTTTATCGATACACAGCACACGTCCTGCCAGCTCTTCTCCAGCAAGGACACGGGGAAGCTGGCTGCCAGGTGAGTTCTGGAGACGAATTTGTCCTCTGTCATCATCATGCGACCAACAGCCCCAGCCAGCCAGGGCACCTAGGGACAAGGACACCGAGGTCACTTACATTGGTAGACGTTTTACAGGGAAATTGTGAAGACTGCAGCCTGCTACCTAATAAAGCCACAACAGCAGGCTCAGACCGTGATGATCAGGGCACAATTTCTATTTATGTCACATTATGGGCAGCCCTACAATAGCTTCAATACACTCAGCCACTAACACACTGGTATGCAAATACATCAACAATTTGGCTCTCTTGAGGTTTCTTTCCTCCAGCTAGCGTAGACTTTGAAGCTTCATCAGTCCACTGTCACCTAAAATAGCTTGAGAGATTCTTACTATAAAGAAATCTGTGCTCTCAGCATTAAGAGCATCACTTAATGCTTCAGAGTTTCATTCCTCTGGCTGGGTCTAAACATTAATGAGCAAACTTGAAGCAGCAACATGTCACACCTACATGCTTTAATCCCTCTTCTCCCTTTGTAGATGTAAATGTTTATGAATTTTTAAACAGTTCCTGAAGTATGCAATGCTTCAAAGCCAAAATACACCATCACAAACCCCAGTGCTGACCGCCTTCAGAGTGCATCTACCCTCTCACAGCCACATCTTTTCAGTCCTCTGGCCAACAGGTGTCCAGATGAGGTTTCCAGGGGTGTTTTCAAGGGTACAGAACTGAAATCTGGACAGAGTCAGGCTATAGAGACACATTTTATTAGTGTATTATTAAATACCTTAGCCAAAGGAAGGCCAATTATTGCCACTTTGCAGAACAGAAACGTGATACAAAGGAAGACTTCTCCTCTATGCTATGCAGGAGAAAAAAAGAAAAAAAAAAGTCAGATTTCTAGAAGAAAAATCATTTTTTACCAGTTCTCCCTTTAAACTCCATTCTGCTGCATTAAGTTATGGGTTCTCCCTTCCCTAACAATCGACATCCATCACAAATTCCTCCTACACAAATCACTAGCTAAGGTGTTCCAGTTTCTGATAGCTATTTCCCTTCAGAGGACAGCAACTGGGCAAAGCTCTTCAGCACCAGATATGCCAAATATGGAAAGAAATGAAGATCCAAAACTGAAAGAAGTGAGATTTGTAAATCCCAGCAGACCAGAAAAACAACCCAGCAGAGCAACGCTGCAGTGCTCAGGAATCAGCTGAGCTGTCAAGAGAAAAGCTGACATGCACAAAACTTACCACTTGCGCCTTGGCTCATCTGAGTCGATGTAAAATCATGATGGTCAATTAAGCTTAATCCAGAGCTGTCATCTTCAAACAGTCTCAAATCAATTTCTGTCTTGATTTAGCAGTGTGCTCAGGGCATTAAGAACTGAGGCTCTGTGAACTCCACCAAGCAGTACTGCTTGCTTGTTACTTTGGAATATAATAGTGCTAGAAAAACACTTGAAAAGCAAAGGCTTTGAACAAGATGACCCTTTGCTCCTCACTACAGATAACAAATTTGTTTTCCTTACAGATAAAGACATAAAATAAAACCAAAGCTCTCCACCCTGTTTCCTGTGTGCAGAAAGGAGCTGAAGGCAATGCCTGCCCCTAGAAGAGGGCAGCAGCACAGCCTGAAGGAGCAGCCAAATGGTGCTGGCATTGCCTCAACACCCAGATATGGTGCCAGGGGCTGGGCCATCACATCTCACCTTCATCTGTTATCAGACAGCAGGTTTGACCTCCTCAACCTGGGCTACCAGCTTAGCTCAGAGCTGGAGCCAGGAATGAGCAACGTGCTCTGCGGTGAACTGCTGCTGGGAAGGCAGAGTGCTGCTCAGCTGTGAGAAACAACACATTGCACTCTGAACAGGACACACATTCAGGTTGATTTAAACTACTAATGGCACCTGGTAAGACACAGAGATGTTCAGGCAAGCTTTCAGAGATACTGGCACAGGGCAGAAAATACCACAACATCCAGCATAGTCATCAAGCCAAAGGGGACCTGAAAGCAGAGAGGGCTTCTGCCGTTAGCAGGCTAATCTTTTTTTCTTCCCTACATGTATCTATGCAAACCTCATCCTACAGCAGAGTGTCCTGAGCATTAAGGGAAGCAGATATTTAATGCAAACCACACGTCAGTTACAGGACTCCGATTACCAAAGTCCCACTAGGTTAGGGCAGTTTGAAGGCAGAGCAGACTGCTCAGTGCAAATGAAATCAAGGGACCAAGGGTACCGTGACAGATACTGAGTGTTGTCCCTTTCCTCACCACCTTCACTAGATGCAGCAAGATTCCTAAATTCACCTGCACTTTAGTTCAGGGGGTTTATACATCCACACATGCAATGGCTGAAAGAACGCCCCTGGCTGGAGGACTGAGCAGCAGTTGGTGAAACTCACAGGTTCTATACTACAAAAACACCCTCCCCCCCCAAAAAAAAAAAAATATAACCACACCCTGCTTTTGGTGGGCAATGCAGGGACCTACTTGAAAACCTTTTTGTACAGGAAAGTGGAAATATACTCAAGAATATACTCAAAGTGGGAAGTGGTGCCACCCTCAGCCCTAGGCTCACTTCAGCACCCCCCCACCCACACCCTGCATGACATTAGTTTATTGTGAACAGCAGAACGCATTTTATTTTCAGGTGAAAAAAGCCATGCTAGAGGTTACAACCCATTTCCCCCAGCAGCCTTTATGCAATAACCCTCTCCCAGCCCATTGCCCTGTCTGACACCCCTCACTCCCCCCCAGGGCGATTTGGGGCCTCGCAGCGCCGTCCCTGCGGTTGGCGGAAAGCTGAGAGCCGCCCAGCCTCGCCCGGCCGCCCCGCGGCGCAGCGCTGCCACAGGCGGACCAGCGGCTCCTCCTCCGCTGCCATCTTGGACGGGGCAGGCCAGGAGGCGCGCACGGCGCCATCTTGGGAGAGGCGGGGGAGGAGGAGGCGCCGCCATCTTGGGAGAGGCAGGGTCAGGGTGAGCCGCCATATTGAGCGCGGCGCCCACTGCGGGTAGCTGTGGCTGCAGATCGCCTGAAACACGTTCGCAGAACACTCCAACACACACATCCCTCTTTCCACGACCTTAGTCAAGGTGCCCAGAGAGAGACCAGACATAGAGAGGCTAGAAACTTCACGTTTAACTGAGAAAACCCTCATCTTCACACCCCAGGGTAGATGCCACCCATATCCCAGCACAGTGACTGCTCTGGGATAACGCCACGACAGCCCCAGCCCCGCTCACAGCAGGGCAGCTGAAAGCACAGCACCACACAAAGTCCCGGACAGAGGCACAGCTGCAGCCTCCCCCTGCTTTTTGAGCCAGTCGTTGGGTTCCTGTCATGCTGGTGAGCGACACACAAGCATCCTCCGTGCGAGGACACCAGCAGCAGCTCCCTTGGTGCTCACCTGGGAGGAGGAAAGGAGAGAAATCAGAAGATTTCCTAGTGAAAGGGAAACAGAGGAACCTGCTGAGCCCAGGCAGGGACATGCTCCTCACCTGGCAGGCGCTCCTAGCACAGCCTGCAGAGATTTCTTTAGGGCTGCATTGCTGCCTTCCAGAGCAGCTGCCAGGCGGCTGCGGTGGGCTGGTGTGACCTGGGGGGGAGAGCAGCAAGGAGCTCAAATGGACTCTGAGCCACATCACACCAGCAGAGCCCCGTGTCCTTCCCACTGCAAGGAATAGATGCCCTGAAGGAGACCCCAGGGCCAGGTCCTGGCTCAGCTGCAGCCCCCGCTGACAGCCCCTCAGCCTCCCACCTGCCCCCCAGAGCCAGGAAACACCAGACAGCACCAGCACGCCAGGCATTACTCACATGGCTTTGGTACATGGTGAGCACTGCTGTCACCAGCTTGGCATAACTCAGCGACGTGGCGAAGGCTGGGGCCTGCCGGCACAGCGTCAGCACCAGGAGGTCAAAGAGCTCGGGGGGCAGCGCCTCCTGTGAGAGGGATGGGATTGGGGAGGATTGCTGGCCATTGCTGCTGGAGCCAGCTGGGGATCTGCAAGGCACCGGGCCCTCACCTGCCTCCCCAGCACAGCCAGCACCACCGGCAGCAGCCTCTCCGACAGAGGAACCTCCAGGACCTGACTAAAAAGGACAGTGAGGAAGAGATGTGCCATGCTGCTTGCATGGCCCCGCTGGATCTGCAGGGCAGAGCTCAACTCCTGATCTCTTACCTCAACACCAGTCTCACGTAGTCAGGCTCCAGGCACTCCTCCACGAGCTCACACAGCAGCTTGGTCTGTTCAACACCTGCAGGAGCAAAGCAGAGGCTGCCAAATCCACAAGGATTGTGGATTGGCCCTTCCTGTTACCCCTTCGACCCAGTCAGGACACCCAGAAATCAGCTGGCACGTTGTGCACCCCTTCTAGGGCTCAGATAATCCAGCTATCTTCAGCCATCTGTGGCAAAAGGTTTAATTGCCAGCAGTCCCCCCAGCAACAGGGGATGCTGCCCTGGTGAAGGTCCGTGCAGGATTCTCTTCCTGTGCCAGCAATGCCTCCCCTCAGGGAGGTTTTGGCCCAGCATTAGCAGTTGCCAAAAATCCCCAAGCCTGTGGAGGGATGGCAGCTTTCCTCCAGGAGACCTGATGCTGGAAACTGGCTTTGCCTCCCTGTGCATACAGGCACCTGTAAACCCATCTTCCCTCCCAAATTCTGAGTGCTCACCTGCCCAGATTACACCAGCACTATTTCCATGGGTCCTAACACACATTTTAGGTGATAAATGCCCTCAGAGACAGCACCCTGCAGTTCAAGCTTCCCTGCCCACTGGGTACAGCCCTTCACAGACCACAGCCTCCCTCCAGCTGTCCCCAAAAGCACCCGTGTGTCCCATGAGGGCAGCCCACAGGAGGGCTCGAGCCCAACACACCTTCCCCTGGCTCCCGCAGCACTGGAGCCACCAGGACCTGACAGAAGGGCTGGGAGTACTTGGAGCAGAAGGAGGTGAGGGCAGCCATGAGGTGGCGGGAGGGCGGCTGCGTGAGGGACAGGACCTGTGGAGAGAAAAAAAATTCGAGGTGGGGACTGCAGGTAAGGAAACGGGGGAGAAAATAGGGCAGAGACAATCTTGGAAACCTCTGCCCAGGCACTTACTCGCTTGAGGAAGAGCTGCTCAGCCAGGACGGCTGCGCTGGCGTAGCTGAGGTCGGGTGTGAGAGCCAGCAGCCAGCCACAGAACCGCACCAGGAGCTGCTCTGGGCACGTGGAAAGCTGGAGGAAGGAGCACAACCCCTCGAGCTGGGGACAGCAGAGGGGACGGGGACGTTAGGGACAGCGGCAGGCCCTTTGCAGCTATGAGGACACCGATGCTCACCTGGCTAGCAGAGCAGTGGCTGAGGACACGCAGCTCAGGTGGGATGCTCAGCTCTGAGCGCTGCAAGGAAACGCAACCCCTGGGTAACGCACCAAACCAAACCCAAAATACAGCTCTAGGGCTTCCCTCTTCCCTCCCACCTCCCCACTTCAGCCAGCACTGACCCCACAAGCTGCAGAGCTGGCAGCTGAGCTGTCTTTTTAATCAGTCGTCCCTGAGAAACCCATCTCCTCTCCCATCCCTTCTGGAGGCCCTCAAATGAGCCCATTTAACCCATCTGCAGCAATGAGAAAGGCCAAAAGAACACTTACATTGGACTCTTGCAGCAGCAGCATTTTCAGCCTCGGTCCATGCATCTGAGGAAAACACAGTAAAGGGAAAGAGATGAGACTAAACATTCACTGGCTGGAAAGGGGGAGGAAAACCCTCAGGTAGGGAGTCGCTGGCTCAGTTTGCTTCCTGATTTCTAGGAAAAGCACTTTAGGAGGGTAAGTTCAAAGGTAACTAATGACACCTCTTATTTGCACAGCAATTTTCAACATCCTGCTGTTTTGAAGCTGGACAACAGAGCTATCTGGCGCCAAGCACCAGCCCTGCACAGCCATCTTTTAAAAGGGAAGGTGAAAATCACAACACCCTTAGAAAAACCAGCACAGCCCCACAGCTGCAGCTTGCTGTCAGTCTGCAGGGAGTTTGGGCTCCTTGCCTAGGAGCAGTATCCCCAAATGAGAATTATTTGTCTCTAAGGTACCCGTGCCATGCACACAGAAGCAGCCTGAAGGCTCCCAGGAGACTTTTCCTCTGCTGTGAGGCTCAGAGGTGTCCCCAGGAGACACAAGGATGCTCCCAGAACAGCATCCACCTCTCCACTAGGCAGGAGAGGTTTGGGGAGGGGAGTGCACAGATCTAGGATCTCATGGAGCTGGATTTCCCTCATACTGAGAAAATTCACCTAGGATGAGGCCAAGAAACCCCCCAAGATTTGAAAACCTCCCCAGCACCTGGATAAAGGCCTGGACCTCAGCTGCCACCTCTGTCTGAGAAATCCTGCCAGGCTCCCCAGCTGCATCCCACTGGGAGCTTTCCGGAGCAGCCCCAGCCGTGCTCTGAGCAGATCTGTCCCCCGCAGTCTCCTCAGGCATCTCTTCCACCCCTGCTTCATCTTCTCCGTCCTGGCTTCCCGGCAGGTCAAACACCACCTCCTCCAGCAGCACCCTCTTCCCTCCTCTCCCCTCATCCAGCTCCAGGCTCTCCTCGGACACTTTCTTGCGCTTCCCACCTGGGAGCATGGAGTCAGCCATGTCCCCTGCGGCACCAAGCTGCTCGCTGGGGCACCACTTCAGTTTTCTTTGCCCCTCCGGTTTGCTCTGGGCGATTTTTTGGCACAGGCACTTGAGCTGCTGCCGGCAGGCTGCTGTCAGGGCAGGGGGTGGAGGGGAGAGCTCCTCACCCCGCAGCCCCCGCTGCAGCAGGGCCCCCAGTGCCTGCACCCAGGGGTCCAGGTTGGGGTCCCCCCTCGCAGCCCGCAGCAGCTGGAGGACGCAGTCCGCTGGCACCACCGCTGCCACCGCCTGCAGCAGGGAGAAGAGGTTTCTCTGGCACACGACAGGGAGCAGCAGCAGCCGTGGTTTGCTGGAAGAGGGGAGAAAATGAAGAAGCAGCGCATCAGAGCAAAGCCATGCATGGCCCCAAGTCCTTACGTGCCCACCCCACCCATGGAGAGGGGTCTGAAGGGCACAGAAAATCCGAGGAAATGGCCAACCCCTCTACCAGCTTTTGCAGACCATCTGGAAAAGCAGCAGCTCCCTGCTACAGCCTGGGCATCACCCACAGCCCATTGCACCAGAGGGGAGAGGATGCATGGGAATTGGACACCCGATGTCCCAAAAACCCCCTTACATCCCGGGTTTTGGGATCGCAGCCAACTCACACAGCCAGGGCCTCCTCCGGCCCCTCCAGCGTGGGCTCCTCCATGCACAGGGCAGCCGTGAAGCCTTGCCAGGGGAATGGTCCCTCCTGGGCCTGGACCCGCTGCAGGACGCGGAGGGCAGCCAGCGGCCCCGAGGGGCCCGAGGCCAGAGCATGGAGCAGGAGGCGGCAGG
This sequence comes from Anas platyrhynchos, assembly GCF_047663525.1. Classification (NCBI taxonomy): domain Eukaryota; kingdom Metazoa; phylum Chordata; class Aves; order Anseriformes; family Anatidae; genus Anas; species Anas platyrhynchos. The sequence goes on along the minus strand of NC_092613.1, from coordinate 4,439,732 downwards.
GCTGGGCCAGGAGCTTCAGCCAGGGGAGCTCCATCGCTGCCGGGGGGGCTCCGCAGAGCCTACGGGAAAGCCGGGGGGCACCGGGCACCCAGAAGGGTGCTGGGAGGGTCCGTGCGTCCCCAGCCCCGGAGCAAACCCATGGGTGCGCCCCCAGTGGCTGCGGGGCTTTGGGGGGCTCCCCACAGCTGGGGAGGGGGAAATGGGGGGGGGGCGTGGGTACAGCAAGCACCCCAAGGAGCAGCCAAACCCCAAATAAACTCACAGCACCCACAGCTCCCCCTGGAGAGCCCAGAGCCCGAAAGGCACCCACCGGGGGGCAAAATTGGGAAATGGGGGCACCCGCAGCCCCCTCCCCGCCTCCCGGAGCCCACCCGCGCCCCTCCGGGCCCTTTCCCGCGGAAAGAGCGCGCGCTGTATGCAAATGAACCCCACGTGCGTGCCTTATGCAAATAAGCCCTTAAAGGGAAACCCTCCCGGCTCTCAGCCCCTCTGTGCCCCCCCCGGGAAGCAGGGGGCGCAGGCAGCGTTGCACAGCACGTTTTTATTATTGCACGATTTCCAAAAGTTTGGCTAAAAGCAGCGTAAAAACGGTGCCCTCCCCACCCCCAAACCTGTACATTAAAAACCCCACTGCCCCCATCCCAGGGGAAGGAGGTACGGGGAGGGGGCTGCGTGCCCCAAAACCCCAGCGGATCCATCACCGCCAGCCTCCTGGGGCTCCAGCCAGAGCACGTTCCCCATCCCACCCTGCCCCTACAGCACCCTACATACCCACAGCCACCCCAAACGCAAGCCAGGAACAGCCGAACCCATTAAAAGCAGCTGGCTGCCCCCCCAGCAGGCAGCTCCCTGGCACCGAGAGCACCCAAGGCTCAGTAGGGGGGTCCCAAGGTTTAGTCGGAGTCACTGGAGTCCCCGAAGAGCATCTCGTAGGAATAGCTTGAGTAGAGGGAGTCCACCTCCAGCAAGGCCCTGGTGACGGCCCAGCCCAGCAGGCAGAAGTCCTCCTCCTCCTCCGAGCTCCCCAAGGGAGAGGGATTCAGCTCCTGCAGCACAGGACAGAGAGGGAGCCCCAGCCTGAGCCATGTCGGGCATCCACGTGGTGCCCCAGGGCCCCCCAGGACACATCTCATGGGGCGCCCCAGGGCCCCCCCAGGACGCGTCTCCCCACTTACAGCTCTTATCCTTGACCGCTGCGGACCGCGCCGCGGTGGCCGGCTGCCGGGCAGCTCGTGCAGGTAGATGCAGTCCGACCTGAACGGGCAGCGGCCACGGTTCTGGAGGAAGAACTTGCACCTGATTTTCCTGCAGGATTCAAAGCCCGGTTGTAAGCACGGCTCCTGGCACAGCACAGAGCCCAGCGTGCTGCGCACTCACCCCGTCCGCGCCTTGAAGCGCTCGATGAGCTGCTCCTTCTCGCCCGCATCCGAGACCCAGTACTTGTGGGGGATGTAGTAGCTGGAGGTGACCCGGCACTCCGGGCAAGCCCTGGGTGAAGGCAACGCGTGCTGGGGGGTCTCCAGAAGGGAAACAGCCCCCAGCAGGGCTCAGGACCCACACGGGATCCCACCACCACAGCCACGTCCCGTCCCCATCCCAGCTCCCAGGAGCTGCACCACCAGACCCGAGGAAGGAATTGGGGATGCAGAATAGGGCACAGTGACCGTCCCCACGCTGCCCTGAACGCCCCCCCCGTGTGCTCACTTGATGACCGCGCTCTGGAAGTCCCGGCTGCGGCGCCAGGTGCGGATGCAGCCCAGGCAGAACGCGTGGCTGCAGTTTGGGAGGATCCCAAAGAGCCGCTCCTCCGGCAGCGCCTTCTCGGACACCCGCTCCATGCAGATGCCGCACACCACGGCCTCGCTGCGTGCCCTCAGCTCCGCGGCAGGGAGAGGGGCTGCCGCAGCCCCCTGCTCCATGGGGACCTGCGAGCAGAGCAGCGCGGCGTTGCAGCCCCTGCTCCATCCCTGCCCCAGCTTGTGGGACCGACACGGGGTGATGGGGGCAGCCCAGCCACTGGAGACCCCCTCCCGAGCCCACCTCTGAGTGCTCAGCCCACGTTGCCGTCTCCACCGCTGCCTCTCTGGGGTTGGGGGAGTTTGGGTCCAGTCCCAGCCCTGGTGGGTGGGAGCCTGCAGGCAGGAGAGCTGTTAGGGAAACACATCCCAACCCCTCATCAAAGGGCCAGGCCAGCTGCTTGCAGGGAACGGGCTCAGCAGTTCAGGTCCCCACCCTAAAAAAGCAGCCAGGAGGGGTTTCCACAGCCCCAGCTGGGCCCTGCCCAGAGATAGAGGGAAGGGGATTTGGCTCAAGGGTCGGTGTGCTCAGGATGCCCTACCACAACCCCCAACACCCCCAGCCCTGCTGCTCCCCGGGGCAGCCAGCACCTACCTGCAGCACCCCGAGCTCTCCAGGGGATGAATTCCTCCGGAACAGCTCGCCCCGAGGCGTTGCTCAGCGCTGGGATGTTCTCTTTATCATCCTCTTCTTCCTCAACCTCCACATTTGGGAGCCTGAAGTCCGCCCGCATGGGGACAGCGGGGACCCAGGTGTGCCAGGCACCGGGGGCCACGCTGGGCATGGGGCTGTGGCGACTCCCGGCCGGCACCGGCTCCTCCTGGACGTGCTGGAAGCTGGAGGAGGCCGGGGATGGACAGACAGACAGAGGGACAGAGGGGTCAGCCCCACACGGCACCTCCTGGCCCCCCCGTCCCGGTGGCACCGGGTGCCCCTCACCTGCAGCGCTCGCCGTAGCCGCAGGCCCCGCTCTGGAAGTAGCGGCACCGCGGGGCCGATTTGGGGTCGTGGGAGAAGCGGCAGCTGCGGCCCCACCGGCAAAATCCACGGGCAAAATTCCTGCAAATTGGGAAAAAAATGCATGGCCAAGGGCTGGGGCCAGCCCCGGTTACCCCAAAAGCCAGGGGCTGGGCACATCCCCCCCCAGGTGCTGGCTGTGCCTGGATGCGGCCACATTTTCCCATCCAGCTAATTATCTCCTGGCTAATTGCAAAGCAAACAGAGCCCAGGGGCTGGGCTGGGGCTGAGCAGTTGCTGCTCAACCCCGGGGGCTCTCCTGGGGGGGGATCAGGGCAGAGGGGGCTGGGGCAGCCCCCCAGGAGGGGCAGAAGGCAGCAGCAGCTCTTGGTGTGGGGCTGGTGGGGAGGGGGGAGCCTGGCCAGGACCCCCAGCACTGCACTCTCCAGCCCCACAACTTCTGGGGGAGACAGCAGGGGGATGCTCAGGGCTGTCACAAGCCTCTCTCTGCCCCTCCTTGAGGGTCCCGCAGCCCATCTCCCCCCGGAGCCCTTCCCGCAGCCCCCTCACCCAGCCCTACCTGCACAGGGGTCTCGGGCAGCCCCCCCGGGCCCTTAACGCCCCTGATGCTGAGCCTGCCTCCATCTCCTCTGGCTGCTTGTAGGGCCAGGACCCTCCCGGAGGTATTTATGGCTTTGGTGGGGTGGGCACACCCCTTCCCACCTGAGCAACCCTCACCTTAATCAGCTTAACCCCTGCCCTGCTGCTCCTAGTGCTGTCAGGGGGCTGGGGGGGTCCTGTCCGCACGGGGACCCCAAACAGAGCCTGGCTCCCACCCGCACCCCTCGATTTGGGGCCCCCAAGGGGCTGGCGGAGGGGAATGGGGTGCAGGGGACAGTGCCAGCAACCCCCAGCCCCTGGGTTAGAAACCCCCCCCCAGGGCTCAAGAGGGATCCCGCAAAGAAGGGCCGGATGCTCAGAGGTTCTTAAATATTTAGTTGCGATTTATTTAAAGTCAAGTCAGTTCATGGGCACTATTTATATTATTAAAAACACTTGGAGGCTTGTACTTCTAGCAAAAATATACATTTCAGTTTGAGGGTTGTTACGCTGCCGGGGAGGGGGGGGAAGAGGAAAAAGCTCCCCAGGTAACGGGCACGCGAGCCCCGGGTGCCACTGGGGGGGCTTTGGGGCCAAATCCCCCGGGCTGGGTGCAGCGTGCGTCTGCAGTGCCTTCCCCAGAGGACTTCAAAGTGCTTTAGAAAGGTAATTCCTAACTTCCCCGCGAGGTAGGGCCACGGGAAGGGGCCGGGCGGGCTGCGGGCAGGGAAACCGAGGCACGGTGAGGAGCCCGAGGGCAGCGGCAGGGGTTTGGGAGCTGCCAGCCCTGCGGCTCTCCAAAGGGATTATTGCACCAGGGAAAGCCACTACCCTGAAGAGGAGGAACACAAAACCCATTAATCCGCTCCCATGCCCCCCCGTGGGATTATCGGTGTTTGAATAAGGCTGCTGGGGATGCGAGGTGAAGCCCCGGAGCTGCTCGGGGCTTGGGCAGGGCACGGAGCCTGAAGCTGCCCCCTCCTCGCTCAGGGGAACTTCCCCGGCACAGCGCCCTGCGAGCAGCCGCCCTCTCCCTCGCCTTTGAGGAATACTTTGAGGCATTTAGACCGGGGGTCACAGCTGCAAGGCTCCTTGCAACCAGGGCACTTGTTAAATCCTCTTATTTCCCCTCGGAGCAGAGGGCAGGTGACAGTGTGGCTCCCTTCCCCAGCAGGGGAAACTGAGGCACGGCCATTAAGAGGGGCTGAAGGCCACGCAGTCGGGCAGCAACAACACCAGGCTGGGCTGCAGCCAGCTCCTGCTCTCCCTAACGCTGCTGTTCCCCAATTTGAAGCCTTCCAGGCTGGTCCCACAGCCTGGACAGAGTGGGATCATCAGATCCGAGCCCTTTGTGGCACCCTCCTGCCCCGTGTTCCCTTCCCCTGTCCCAGTTGATGTCCCCTCGCAGTGCCGGGCTCTGCGGGCTGGCCGTGACTTTCCTGGTGCTGGTGCTGCCGGAGGCTTTGCTCGCTCTGGTGTTCGCAGGGAGCTCAGCGCCTCTGCCCCACGGCCCCACCTTGGGAAGGGAGCTGCAGGACAAGGCACGAGCCCCGCTGCCTCCTCCCAACCTTGCACAGCCCCAGACCTGGCCCTGGCCCCATGCAGACGTTTTTGGAGCTTCGGTCTGTGCAGAACAGCCTGGGAAAGCAAAGAGACCTTGGCCTCTGCTCCACAGGTGGATTTTTGTGAGTCAAACCCTTCCCTCCCTTCTCCACATCCCTCCCTCCTCACATGGAGCTGCTGAGGGGCAGGTTCCTCCGGAGCGGGGGCATTGGGGGCACAGTGAGGGCGCTGCAGCTGCGGGTGTGTGTGAGGACAGCTGTACCCGTCTTCAAATACTCTTGTTTTTTTTTTTTTCTTTGGGAAAAGAGAGAAACTTCCTTTTTGTGACACTGCCCTAGACTTCACGGCTCAGGACCACATCTTCGGAGTGCAATACAAAAAAAAAAAAGACAACCGAGACACGCTCTAAGTGCTGCTGCTGGCCCTGCTCGGTGACCTCTGGACAACCAGAGCAGCCCCGCTGCCCCCAGGCTGCCGCAGGAACCCCGCTGCCCACGCCCGGCCACTGCAGGGCCCCGGGGAGCAGCTGAGGAGCAGGGCTGTAGTAACGGAAACGGTGGCTTAGGGTTTGCCTCTGAATTTGTTAGTGTGTGTTAAAGGAAGCCCCGGCCGGCCAGGTGGCGGCTGCAAAATCTTTCGGCGTCCTGCCCTGTGTACCGTACGGTGGGGTCGTGTAGAAAAAGAGTTTCCAGTAGAAGGAACGGAAGACACCACGGGGAAAGGTTTTCTTTGTGTTTGTACAAAGAGTCCCGCCGGGAATCCAATGGCTTCATTCTCATAAATAACAGGTCCTTAGTACATGTCCTTGTAGATCTCCTGAAGGAGAGGGTGCAGGGAGGTCTCGGTCTCCGTCTTCTTGATCTTCTGCACCAGCTGGGCGTGCTCCGTCACCAGCTGCCGCAGGTCGGCCATCTTCTGCAGCAGCTTGGGGAAAAGGTACTGAGCATCGGGGTGGTTGGACTGCAGGTGGAACTCCAGCGCCCGCAGGATGTTGTCCTGGATCTCCTCCACCTGCTTCACGTTCATCAGGCCAGGACGGTCTGCGGGGAAGAAGCACGGCAGCGGGGCGTTACGGGGTGGTCCTCCGAAGCACAGGATGCTCCTGGAGGTGTGGAGATGGGAAACCCACCCACGGGGACTCCAGCCTGGTCAATGGGACAAGGGGAAAAACGCGTGCCCTCGGAGCACGTGTCCCACAGCAGCCTGTGAGAAAGGGATGACGCCAGGTCCCAGTGTGCCTGGCATCACTGCCGTGGAGAATCTCTGATGTCAGAACTATTCAGCTCTTCTCCTGCTCCCCTAGGACATCCCTGGCTGATCTCAGCCAGCAAAACCCCTGCTGAAGCTGAAACCCAGCCCTCCCCAGCCCCCTCAAGGGCTCCTCCTGACCCCCGCAGGGCCGAGAGCACCCGCTCACCTCCACACAGGATAATGGCAGCCACAAACAGAGACAGGTCGCTGTCATCCAGCTCCAGCGCGTTGAACTTCACAGCAAACTCAAATTTGGGCTCCATGATCTCGTTGAAGGGCTTGCGCAGGCTGCGCAGGAACTCGCGGGTCACAAAGCCGTTCCCGTTGGCCACCAGCAGCCCGTCCTTGTTCATGATAGAGGCCAGCATGGCGAAGATGGCCTCGTGCACCCCGTACTTCAGCAAAGTCACTTGGTCGTTCAAGTAGAGGCCGACGAAGCTGGGGATGCTCTTGGCGAACTCGGTGAGCTCCCGCACGGTCTCCACCGTGGTGCACTGGCAGCGGTAGAAGACGTGCACCCCGATCTCCTTGTAGGGGGGAATCCCATTCACCAGCTGCTTCCACACCAGCCCCTTCTCTGCTTGCCACAAGGTGTCCATGTCATGGATCACAAAAGGCTGCTTGAAAGAGAAGCAAGAGGTCAGGAACCCGCCACAGGGACTCGAGCTCCGAGCCCTACCCAGGACACCTGCATCTGCCTGTCCCTTTGCTCTTCTCTCCTGCCGGGGCTGAGGGGCCCAGGCAAACAGCACCCACACCCACACACACACACACACACCCACGAGTGTGCAAAGCAGCGAGCGCAGGGCGTGTGGAGCCCACGGAGCTGCAGCTGGGAAGTGGTGCACGTGCAATAGCGACAGCAGGAGTGAGGTGCACGTCCTCACCCAAAGAGCCCCCCTGCGCCGGCTGCAGCCAGCCCCGTTTGCCCCGGGAGGGAACTTACTGGGGTGCTGCTGGCCTTCCCGGTCAAGATACCTCTCGCCTTCTTTTTGGTCATGTTGAAGTTTTTCAGGTAGGCGTTGTAGATGTGCTTGGAGAAAGCTTTCAGGTCGGCCACCTGTGGGTTCTGGCAGCTGATCTCGCTCGCCGTCAGCCCCGCCACCAGCTTCCTCTTCTCTGCCTCCGGCATGCGGCCGAAGCGGATCGCTGCGAGGAGCAAAACTGTGAGCCCCCCAGCACAGCCCCACAGCTCCCATCTCTGCTCGTCTGGGTTCTCTCGCAAGCCTCGCTTCTTCTTCCCACATAAACACTTTGGTTTGGCCAGGAACGGGATGGTGACGCCTCAGGTTTAAAGATCCCAGCACAGGAAAGCAACCTGTGTGCACAGCGCCTGCCGGGCCAACCTGGAGGGAAGAGCCCCGTGCCACCAGCCCGCCTGCACGGCAGGAACAAAGAGCCCCTGCTCGTAGGGAAGGAATGGATGGAAGTGACAAAGACCAGAAGCTTTGGGCTTCAAAGAAGATGATTCCTTGGCAAAAAAAGAGCCACAGGATAAAGCGAGCTCCATCTGGCCTCCCCGTGTGAATTCCCAGGAGGGGGCTCCGCTCACGGGGCAGACGGCCCCACGGCACCCCAGGGGACAAGGGTGGCACTCACCGTTATGTGACATGCCCAGCGAGAGGCACTTCTGGAAGCGGCAGTACTGGCACTTGTTCCTGTTCTTCTTCTGAATCTTGCAGCTCCGCTCACACTTCTCGTACTCCAGCTTCATGCGGATTGTCCGGCGGAAGAAGCCCTGCGAGCAGGCAGCACACGGAGAGGGGACATGGAGCAGGGGGGACAAGGGAACAGCAGCGTTAGCACCCGTATTTTGGGACCGGGCTCATTTCTGATCCCCAGCAATCTCACAGAGGCTCAGCCCCCTCACCCTCCACGGGGTATTTTCAACACGAGCAGAGCCTCAAGGCCACGAGGAGAGGTGGGAGAAGGGAGCTGGGTGTGTGATACTGCGGGCAGCCAGCAGGGAGGGATGGAGGAGCGGGCTGTGGGAATGCCTGGCAGGGCCTGGCCGCTAACCCAGCCCCGCTGGCATCTGCTGGGGGGGGGAAGGAATTTCGGAGGCGCAGCCAAGCTGCGGCCAGCGGTCCCAGGGGACAAGCACGCTGCTGCTCTGCAGCACAGCCAGCATCTTGAAAAGCAAAGCCAGAGTCCCCAGGCGGGCAGGAGGCTTTGCCTTACAAAGTAAAGTGCGACACAGAGGGGTTTGGGTCACACACATCTCAGCTGCCTCCTTCAGGTTGTGCCTGCCTGTAGGCTCTCCGGGCAGGTTGCAAGTGTGTTTTTTTAGTTATTTCATCCTGCATCCCTGCTTTGCTGTGGTCCTGCTTGCCCAAAGAGCCAGCTCGCTCCCCGGGCTCTCAGCTCTGCTTGCTGTTGCCGAACACAGCCCCTGCAGGGGGGACGCACCTTGCAGCCCTCGCAGGCGTGCACGCCGTAGTGGAAGCCCGAGGCTTTGTCCCCGCAGACCCTGCACTCCACGTTCAGCGCCCCCGAGGCCACCTCCTCGCAGCCCATCTGCAGTTGGTCCGACAGGGAGGGAGAGGAGCTCTGTGAAAGGTCTGCAAACACACGAGGGAGGCATCCTGTTGTGTGGTCACCACAAGCACAGCGTCGCATCTAACCCCGTGGCTGGAGGGACTTCCAGAGCTTCCCAGGCTGTCACTCGGGCAGTTAACCTCTGAGATCAGGCACTGGCCACAGGCTGATGCCCTGTACAGAGCCAAGCGTTCCCAGCAGCTCAGAGCCTCCCCATCAGCTCTGATTTCTCCCTCTGGCATTCATGTTCAGGCAGCGAAACCCTACCAGCAGATTTGCCAGGCAGCTGGCACGGGGCTGGCACAGGAACAACAACACTTCTCTCCCGGCTCCTACGAGCGGTTTGCACCCAGGATTTCCAGGGAAGGTTCTCAGGCACCCCGGGAGCCCTCCCCTCTCCCCCACGCACCCTCCGGGGCACAACCTTCCCCTCCTGCCCTTGCTGCCACCTCCCAGCCTGCTGCCAGTGGCTGTGCGGTGACCGCAGAGAAAGAAATACTTCTCCGTAACTTGGTTCTCCGTGAATTATTTCACAAATGAAGGAAATTAAACCAAGCCAAGCCCCGTTCCCATGCAGACCCGGTGCCCTTTGCCTTGAGCACGCTGTCTGGAGGACGTGGCTGCAGCCTGGGTCCCCCCCGGGGCTCCACTCACCTGTGTAGCTGCTCGAAGGCAGCGAGCTGTCTGGTCCTGCACTTGGGTCTGAGGCTCCGCTGGCCACCATCACTGCCTCTTCCTCTTCCTCCTCCTCTTCCCTGACCTCAGGTACTTCCTCCTGTGGTTGTTCCATAATCGATCACCCCTCAGTGCCAAGGCTGCAATCCCTGTCATAGCTCTGGCATCATCCGTGTCTAGCCGAGATGGACCCTACCAGGCTGTTGCGCTAGCCTGCGGACAGGGGGAGAGGCACGGCGTCAGGCGCAGGAGCCCTGCTCTGCTCTGTCTTACCCAGGCAGACAAGCAGCCCCCGGGGCTTTTCTCTGCTGCTAACGCTCAGGGAAGCAAAATCTTGCTGGGATCGTGTTCGAAGCCCAGCAGATCCTGGGATACAGACACCAGGGACCTGGGGCTGCTGCTCCCTGCCCTGCAGGTCCCGCAGTGGAGACATCCCCCAAAGCCACCCGTGCCCTGGGCAGTCCCGATGGCAGCCAAGGCTGAGGTTTGGCAGAGCCAACGCTAGCAGAAAGATCGGGATCCTTCATCTTCAACCTTCAGGCTCCATCCCCAGCCACACAATGTGGGGCTCAGCCTGATGACGGGGCGAGGACGGCGGCTGCTGGGGGCAGGAAAAAAAAAAAAGCCCCAGACCCACGCCAGCCGCCCGTGAGACTGATGGCTTCCTGCCGGCCCCTGCCCTCCCGTTCCTTCCCGTCGCAGTGCTGGTGTTTGTTTTCACTCATCGTGTTGTAACCAGCCCCGGCTCCTCTGCCAAGAGCCTGAACATGCCGCTGCCCCGCCGCACGCTGCCGAGCGCCGCAGCGCGACCGCGCCGGCTGCACGGCCCGGCCCCGTCCCAACCCGGGGCTTCCTGTGGGAGGGTGGCCACGGGCCCCTTTCCCCCACGCTTCCTCTCCTTGTTTGTGCTCATCCAGCGCCAAGCGATGTGCCGTGGCCGAGGCCGGGCTGTTCCCAGCGCCCCGAGCCCAGCCGGCTCTCGCCCCGTGCCGCAGCGCCTCCAGCCCTGAGCACCTCCAGCTGGGGTGCTGCAGAGCCGCAGTCATTTCCTTCAAGGAGTTATTGGAAAGCTCAGGATCCATTGCTCTGTTTCCACAGAGCCTCGATTAACAGACACGAGTTCAGCTTTTGGAGCATCCTTGTGCTTGCTCCCTGTGTAAACCACTTGCAGGGTTCTTCCACGAGGGCACCCCGCGTGTCTGTGCCCCACACCCCGTGGCACAGGGCTCATTGCAGGAGGACAGCAGCGACCCACAGCTCCCCGAGCTCGGTTCCTCTCCCACAGCAGCCCCTTGTGCCCAGAGCTCTGCAGCCGGGCTGCATCCAGCTCCTCAGCCCACCTGGGGAAGCCGTCAGCACCCGGCAAGGTCGGAGCTCCCCAGGCCAGCAGCTTGGTGCCAAGGGGAGAACGAACCCCCGAAGGGGAGGCTGGACATCGACACGACAGCACGGGGACCCCAAGGAGCTGCTGCTGGATCACAGCCCGGGGACACCTCGCTGTGAATTTGGAGCCATGGCTCCTCTGTTTTGAGGAACTGGGACAGGGGCAGGGGGCTCAGCACTCCCCGCCCGCGCCTCCCGGGCAGCACTGAGGCCCCATTCACGGCTCTGTTACCCTTGGCCGCCGCTCACACGCGGGGCAGGGCATCCAGGCAGGAAAACCTCGTCGTCAGGGGTGGAGGGTAACGAGCTGGACCTCATTAAAGGCTATATATAAACGAACGCACAGACATCAGGGAAAATGCTTTTGCCCGGAACAGCAGCAAGCGGGGGAAGGCTGTGGCAGGAGGAGCTGGCCTCCAGTGGAAAGCGCAGCCAGCGCCTTCCTGGGCTTGTCGTTAGCTCTCCGTGGCTCTGGCATCCATCAGGAGAGGCAAGCACTTAAACCCTTTGAGGATGTAGTCTCTGCTTCATCTCATCAGCCCCCAGGGGCTCAGTTTTCCAGCTGTGTCCCTGGCACACAGGGTCCAGGCAGAGCCTCGTGCCCTGGCAGAGAGCTCGAACCCCAAAAACCACCAAAGCAACCCCAAAGGACGGTGCCCTGTGTGGGCGAGGGTGCTAGGGGAAGGGCAAGGATTCAGGTTCCAGCCTTTGAGAGCGGCTGGACAGCCAGAGGGAGAAAAGCTCTCGGCAGAAAGCTCTGAATTTATTGTTTTAATATCTTCTGGCAGGCCAAGAGTGGAGGGGCCTGGGCGGAGGGGAGCTGCGGGAGCTGTTTGCACACCTGCCTTTCCCGGAGCCGTTCCCCTGTTTTCCAAACAACGGAGATAGAGGCAGAGGAGGGGGGGAGAGGGATTAATTCCACCCGGCCGGCGGCACCCCCTGCCTCCAGCAGATGAAAGGCAGGCAGGGGCCAGGCCTCCGCGTGGCTGCAGGGGACGTGCGGACCCCAGACCCCTGCGGGACGGGGCAGTGGCCAAACCTGGCTCCACGCAGAGACCGCTGAGCCTTTGGTTCCCTTCAGCTGGATCGCTGAGTTTGGTATAAAGAACAAACCAGCGCTGGCTTGATCAAAATTAGCAAAAAAAGCTTGTTTGATTCCTTTTAGTGCTGGATGCTTGTGGCACACACAAAGTGAATGACTGTGCCAGCCTCGGGGACGCTTTATTCAGCCCCAGACACCGGGGAGATTCCCTCCCACCAGCCCCAACAATGGCTTTTCCTTCCCTGGGCTGAAGCTGCCTCCCTCTCCATCACAGCACAGGAGCAGGAGCAGGGCAGAGATCCCTGCCCGGCACAGCCACCCCCTTTTTCCACCCCGCAGCTGTCACGGAGCAGCGATGGAAAGCCAGGATGGAAAGGAGGACAGGCACTGCGAATTCCTTCCTAAGCATCTCCAGAAAATCAGGCAAAGCTGTTTCCTTTCCTCTTCCCACAGGATGGGAACGAGCAAGAGGGCGAGCATCTCGTGACTTGCTCTGCCCCATTCAAAGCTTTGGCAGCCGGGGACGTTGGGCTGGTTGCTGCGCACGAAGGCTCCTCACTCGGACAGATGCTGCTGGGTGTCCCCCTCGCAGCTCCCACGCCGCAAACAGCGCTGGCACCAAGTTTTTCTTTACCAGAAGCAGGAGCTGAGCCCTCTGCCAGGCGGAATGACACGGCAGGAAGACGTGGAAGAAGCGTGGCGCACAGACAAGGGGGAAACAGCTTTAAAAAATAAAAACTGGCACGCCAGGGCTTGCAGAGTTGAGAGGAGACAAATCTCCAGCCTTGAGCGCAGCATGGACCCGGAGCCTGAAGGCAGCGCTTCTCCAGAGCTGAGCAGGACCCACGTCTTCCTCGGCGCTGGGTGCTTGCATGCTTTTGGCCAGGCAGCTCCTGGCAGCGAGCTGGCATTTAAGCCTCAGAGCTACGTTCAGAGACAGCAGAAGCTGCCACACGAGCCAAGAAGCGTCCACTGCCCCCCGGCTGGTGCACGGGAGGGCTGCTGGGGCGATGCGACCACCCTCACAAGGCTGCCCGTGGAGCAAATCAGCACAAGGAGGGGACGTGCGTGGCGACACGGACACCAAGGTGCTGGCAGCCACCGAGGGAGCGAGGAAGTGCTCATAATTAGAAGGACGTCATCTTTAAAGCAGGTGTAGTTTCAAAGAAGTCATTTCGACACGCTGGCTGGGGTGGAGAGGACTCCTGCCCCGTTCCCCTCCAGGGGAAGGCACATTTGTTCCTAATATTTCCATACCGACGGGGATGGAGGCAGCTCCCCGACACGTCCCTGTTGCAGTGTCGCCAGACGAGACTCCTCCCTGGAAGATGGAAGTTTCCAGGCAAAGCAAGGCGCCAAAAAACATCCCAGTCTCCCAAGGGACAGGTCACAAGGTTGATCCATTCAAAGCTGCTCACGTTTCCCTACGGGAGGTCACCAGGAGCCACGAAAGGAGACCAATTTACCATGGGAGCACTTCTGGCTTGTGTTTTTGTTCATCTGGATGAAAACGTTAGACAAATTCACAGTCAACAGAAGCGAACCCCTCGGAAGGATTCTGTTGGCTGTGAATTTGGCACCAGACAGCAGGATTTTGTGTGACACGGCGCACACATCAAATGTACCAAAAAACGGAGCTGATTCCAACAAAAATGTGGTGGTTGCTCATTGGCCATTATTTGCAGACATCCCTCGGGTTGTGTCACCGCATCGGGTATCTGCTGATCGAGGACCAGTTTCTGTTCCTCCTCCTGCACGTCAGCTACTCCTAATAAAAGCCGTATAAGAGCTCAGCAGATGCTGCAACACAGGAAAGGTAACCAAGTGCAAAAAGTCCACAGAGACAAACACTGAAAACGTGTTTTGTTTTTGTTCCTGAAAGCCCAAACACACCTCCTCATTAGCTAACGAGGTCTCGGCAGCGCTCACTCTCCCAGCATTTCCTCAGAAGCCTTAGCCAAGAGGCAGCTCCGTGCAGAAGTAAACTACTGGAGCTGGCGAGGAGGAGCGCTTCCCCCCGCACCAAGGCACCCAGCCCTGGCCAGTGCTGATATTCGGGGCCTGAGAGAAATTAAAGCATCTGCTCCAACCCTGCAGATGCCCAGCTCCTTGTCCTCCCTGCAGGCTGTCTGCTTTTCACCAACGCCAGCCCAGCCGAGGCGGCAGCAGGGTGCTGCCCGGGCTGCTATTAGCCGTGCTGTTAATTACTCAGGAACACGCGACGGAGCAGCGCAGGAGATTCCCTCGCTTGCCTCGAGCGGCCAGGCCTGCCAACATGAATCACACATCGCCTGCGTGTTTGAACTCATCCACTTCCTGGCCACTGAGAGAAAAAAAAAAGTCAAAGAGTTATGAAACTCGCTGGATCCTTCTCTTTTTGCGCCGCAATCGTCCTGAAGAACTAGATCATGTTTTGATCTGAAGGGAACTTCCCGCTTTCTCACCGGTGCTGGGCTTCCTTGGTAGAGGTTTAATGCTCCTGCGGGGCTCACCCCTCCACACCTGGCTCTCCTCAGCCTTGGACAAGCCGGGATCCACAAATCTTTCACAAAAGGGGCAAGAGGAGGGTGGGCAGCGAAGAGCCAAGCAGTCTGGGGCTCTTACCCGAAGTTGTGCTCCACGACCTCCAGCAGCTCCTGCCGCCCCCCGTCCCTCTATTTCCTCCATCACCCAAAATAATGCTAACAGGGTCCTGCAGCGCTTCCTTCCTGCTCCTTTCCTCGCTGCATTAGCTCACAGAGACGGCATGTTTTGGACATCGGTGCCAAGCGTCATTGTTTATTCCCGTGTGAGGGATTTGGACACCTGTTCCCAGTCACGCTCGCAAGGCTCAGCACCACCCCGCGCTGCTCGTGACCCTCTTCTCCCTCTGCACATTCCCATATGAAGCGTTTCCAGGAGTGCTTCCAGCAAACAAACTGGCGAGGCTGGGGCTGGCATCTGCCAAGCGATGTCTGCGTTTTGCTGTCAGCTCAGGACAGCCCGGAGCAGGCAGAGGCAGGGGGGGCGCGTGTCCGGCTGGTTGGGACGGGGACAGCAGCCAGGAAACAAGCAGGTACCCGAAAGGTGACACCGCTGGGGCTGCTCGGCACTGGAAACTGCGCAGACGTGGTGCCATTTGAGACGTTCGTTAAGTCCAGTAATGAGAGAGGATCGTCCCCACTCCCGCCAGGGCACAGCGGAGGTGGCCTGAGCTGTCCTGTGATGCTGGGCGATGCGCTGCCCTCCTGCCTGGGGCTGTCCCCCCGCGAGGACGATGCTTTGGGGACAGCTTTGAGCTCGGCACGTGGCCTTCAAGCGCTGCTGGGGGAGACACGAGGTCGCTCAGAGGATTTGGTGCCAGCAAGAGACCCCGACCCCATGGCCCTGTTTCCTTCTCCATACGGAGCCAGTGCCCAGCACAAAACATCGCCCAGCAGGCAGGTGCTGCCTTCCACATCCCTGCTTCCTCCCTGGAAGTACAGAGAAGCCACCTGGGAAGCATTCCCCTTCTCCATCCCAAAAGGAGAGAAGTTTGGCAGCTTGAAACCCATCAATGTGCTGGAAGCTAGGGCTCTCTGAACCCCCGAGCCCCCCGCGTGTCGCTGCAGGGCGCTGGGTTTGCTTACAGAGCCCTCGTCCCCCCGAAGCGGAGCAGGCCACGTGGGAGGATCTGGTTTCAGGAACATCAGTAATTATAGAACAGGGCTGACAGGGAGGGAACAGCAACACGGCTTCCCAAGGCAAACAGCGGGCACGGGCTCCGAGCAACGTTTAAAGGGAAAACCAGGAAAGCAGCAAGCGCAGCGCGGTGCCACTGCTAGCCCTGGAGTCGGAGCGCCAGACTCGTGGCAGCACCTCGCACCCGAGCCTGGTGTGGTGCTTCCCAAAGCCCCAATGTCACCAGGTCACCGGCGAGTGTCACCCCTGGGGCAATCAGATCCCTGGAAAGGAGACGGGGGAACAGCAAAAACGCGGCAACAGGTCAGGGCGTCCACTGCCCTGAATCACAGGCACGCGCAGGCAGCCCGTCAGCAGGAGCCAAATACCCAAGAGGCCAGCAAGCCCCAGTGCCAGGTGGCCAGAGCTCCCAAATCCAGGAATCACCCCGAAAAACATTACCAAACCTCAAAAACGTTACCAAACCTTCTCCTCTTTGCAGCCACTAAGATCCCCTGGGCTAAATCTACTGGGCTGTAAGTTTGTTCTGCTTACACTCGGGCTCCCAGATATGCGCTACGTGTTTTGTAGACCTTAGCAAAAACATCCCAGGCACCAGGCATTCAGCTCTGATCCCAGGACGCAGCTGACAGTGAGCGATTATGCCCAGGCACGAGTTCAGATGATTCAGCAGGGTCTGGGAACACGCGCTGGAACAGAACAAATCTTCGCTTCACCTCTCCTTTGAACGCGGAGCAGGAAAAGACTAAATCTGAGCTTGCTTCTGTCTCCTCACGGACAACTCCAGAGAGCATTAAAATAACTTTGTGTAACAAACTAGTTCAACACCCTCTCAGGAATTTGGAGGAGAACTGTGTTTCCTTACTATTTTTGGCCACGTTCACACAGCGAGAGCCGGCCGGAGCAACGGAGGTTTCCCGGAGTTTTCAGGGACTGAACGCGGTCCTGGCAGGACAGCCCCGCCAAGGAGAGGAGCTCGGTGTGCTCCTGTCCCTCTGGATTCCTGCCTCAGCCCCTAGAAAACCAAACGCTGGAGCAGGGCATCAGCACCTCTCCTAACACCCTCACATCCTAGGCACCATCGCAGGTCCGCAGGAGGAGAAGTGTTTCCACAGTCCACCAGCTCTGGTAGCATCCATATAATTAACGTAGAGGTAGAAAGCAGATTTGGGTACCTTCAGAAATATTTCAGATTTGCATTAAGATGATATTTGGACTTAAAGAAAGTTATTAAAAAAGCAGACAGGATAGGGAGTTAAGCTTAGGTTTCCATCACTGAGGTGACCGCAGCAAACCCAGGTTATTTTGAAGCCCTCTCACCCGTCCCTTCTTCAGCACGACAAAACCTTTCCTAACCAGACTTTCACTAGCAGCTGCATGTTTCACAGCAAAGTTTGTCTTAACAGATTATCAAAAAAATAAAAACAAAAATCCCTATCAGCTCAGGCAGGAGCTCACCTGCCCTTTTGCACCACCAGCACCATTCCCTGTCCCACGCCACATCTCTGCTCGGGGTTTGAACTCGCACACTCTGTGTTTTGGATACACGGTTCCAGTTCCCAGACTGGGGCAAACCAAAAAACACTTCAGGAGGGCACAGCTTCTGGTTAGCATGAGCATTATCTGCCTGATGCTACCCGCAAGCCTCAAAGGCGTGCTCTGGCATGACCCAGCACCACGAGAAACGTTAACATTTCTGGCTCGGGCTTTCACCCTGACACCTCTTCTCAGCCAGGATTTCCTAAAAACCCCGGCCTCAAAGCCCACGCTTCAAGGCAGGACCTTTTTGGGGGATCTGCAGCACCCCAACACACACCTGACCCAAAGGGCCCCACGTTCACAAGCTCTCAGCTAAGTCTTGGAGGACCCAGACGTTTTTCAGACGCTGTGATTGCAGCACTGAATGTTAGAAAATTTCAAGAAGTCATCCCGAAACTAAGACCTGTCTCGAGTCAGTTCTGTTCTGAAGCCTTGCAGTCACGCAGGGCTCAGCGAACATCCAAAAATCGTTCATTTTGGGGAAGCTGTTTCACAATCTCCTTGACCAAAAGGTTCACACTGCCATCAATGGCTACACTCGAAACCCTGCTTTGAGAAAGAAATTTCCGAGGCACTCTGCCAACGCAAGTGTATTTCGGAGTGTAAGATTTAAAAAAAAAGGGAAAATAGCTCTTCTACAGAATAATCCCATTCATGCTCACTACGGAAATCACTTCTGCTTGTCTAGACTTTCCCACAGTCGCAGAAATCATCGCACCAGAGACACGTAGTACGTCTCTGAGGAGTGACACCTCTAGAAAAGCAGAGACAGCTCCACAACGCCCTGTATAAAAGCAGCTCCACAGCCTGACAGACCGGGGCTAACAGCACGGGAGGCAGCACAAACCGCAAATAAACCAACAGCTCCAAAACTCCACGGGCAGGGCAGCCAGGCTGGGATCTGGCAGCAAAGAAGCCCTCAGCCATAAGCACCGGGACATCATCGTGCTCAATTCAAAAGCGTTTGCGGGTCCCCCCCGAGGGGTCTGTGAGCCTCCTCTCACGCCAGCCCCTCCATCTCCAAGACCATTTGCAGATTTCCAGTTTGTAATTCAAGAGCTGCAGATAAATCATTCCCCCCAGAGACACGATGTTCTGTACGGAAATGCGGATTTGTCAGCAGGCAAGGCTCTAGAGAGAAAGAGCCCATTAAGATCAGCAAGCAGCTCTGCACAACAATGCCTCCCCGCCCGCTCAGCGTCGTGTGGCTCGTTACAAAACCCTCCCCACGCACTGGGGTTCCTCAGAAGTCCCTGTCCCGACTGCCAGAACACAAACTCGAGGAGATGCTTATATAAAAGACCACGTCTCCGTCCAGCTAAATACCTTCGATGTGTCTCGTGGAGAAAATAAACCCACCCCTCGGCGGGGATTTAGAAGCCAGGCGCGGTGTTTGGGCACGGGGCGAGCACCCCGAGGAACGTCAGCATCCCCACGGGCAGGAGCTGAGCCCCCGGGGCCACGTCCTCCAAAACTATTTCAGCTCTGCAGCACGCCGCGGCGTTTTGGCTGGCAGGGCTGTTCCGGAGGGAGCGATGTTATCGGCGTCGGTGTCAGATCGCGTGTCCTGATAAGTAGGTGAACATTTACCTAAGCACAGCCTCTCGTCTCACATGACCTCCCCGCTCTCGAAGCAGCAATTTGGGTTGTAAACGCAGCCAACTAATCACATTTTAAATTGTTATACTTTGATGGCAGCAGCCGGCTGAGAGGAACGGGATCAGACCACAATACTTAGAGCAGAGCCCTAAACAAAACCCACACAGATCCCGTTCAGAAACCGAGCGGGAACAAGTCTCAGAATTCAGATTTTCAAAGAACCTTCAGAAAGTTTAAGCTCACGGCCAAAACTGAAACTTGCTGAAAGCAGGTCACTCTCCGCGGGCTCTTCCTTACCCCGAATTTTTTTAAAACACAAACAGAGCGAGCATTTAGGAGGAGCAGGCACGCGAAAGGAAGGGTTACCTCTCCGCAGCAGCTGTCCCTGTCCGCCCGCCGGTGCAAGCCCCTGTTCCGTTACCATGTCAGCACGGAGAGCTGAGCAGCGAGGCAATCTGCAAGAGAACACAACACCGAGTTCCCCGGCTGCGCTGAAGGCCAGATATTTATGCCGCCGGGAGAACTGGGACAGATCCAGCGACGGCTCTGAAATTTAAACACCCCCCCCACTCCGCCTTGCGCTGCAACCATCTGCTGGGGCGAGTCCCCGGCGCTGCGG
The DNA here is from genome assembly GCF_047663525.1 of Anas platyrhynchos. Classification (NCBI taxonomy): domain Eukaryota; kingdom Metazoa; phylum Chordata; class Aves; order Anseriformes; family Anatidae; genus Anas; species Anas platyrhynchos. Next base: position 4,420,509 of record NC_092613.1, on the reverse strand, counting down.
GGAGGCAGCGGGAGCAAAGCCCCCAAAATCCCTACAGGGACCCCCGGGAGCTGCCCTGGGGTTTTAGGAGCCAGGAGACCCACACGGGGACGCTGCCTCGGCCTCGTGGCTGCCACCTGGGCAGATTTCCCCAGCTTTTCCCCACCACACACAAAGTCGATGCTAACGCACGGCTCCAGTTGGAAAAGGCTGGCGTGGCCACGAGGCGGTTTGTTTACTCGGCTCGCTTAATCCCTCTTTAGGAGGCTGCCTGCAAGTTCCTGCAGTTTTACTGAACCTCTCCCTCTCTCGGGCTGTAGAAACCGAAGGATTTGACGGAGTTCGGCCCTCCTGGTTTTGCTGATAAGGCTGCAAATTCCACCCGAATTTCAGGAGAGCGGCAAGAGACCACGGCTGGAAAAAAACCCACGGCTTACGAGGCTGAACTGGAGGACTTACAGAAAATATGCTCTATTTTTAGACACAGTTATGCAGACTAACTGGACTAACGTATTAAACAAAGATGTTGTGAACATGATGCTACTTGAACCCACGTACCCTCCCTGCTCCTCCCACCCCGTTCCCTATCGCTGCCTCCTGTGGGGCAAGGAGACCCACGGGGCGAGGTGGTGATTCCTCTGCAGGCACCAAATCCCACCTCGTGCCGCTCACCCCAGGTGCAGCGAGCACCCGGAGCTTCATCTGCCCAGCACGGCAGGAAGAAAGGAAGCAAATCCTCTGCCCCCCAAAGCCCTGTGCTCCTGGAGAGGCTCCTTGGGTGGGTACAAAGAGAGTTTCCTACGTGGCCGAGCAGCCCCAGGCGCCTCCAGGGGACGGCACGAGTGTCCCCTCCAAAAACAAGCCCTGTCCCGTGGAGCGAAGCATCGGTCACATCAGGATCTCCCTTCCTGACAGCTATAACTGCAGAAAATATGAATGAATACGGAAAATATAAATGACTATAAACACCAAAAATACAAACTAACAGCCTCCCGTGAAGGAAGCAACTGTCCCCGTGCTGCAGGGAAGGGGCTGAGCCGCACACAGGAGCAGAGGTCCAGCCCCCAGCCCCCTGCTGCTCGGGGCAATAAAACCACACACCCCAACCCCAATCCACGGCTGTGCAGGTCCCCTCCCAAAACAGAAGGGGTTTTTCCCCAAACGCCCAAACCAAGGCTTTTTGTTCCCCTTCCTGCTGAGGAGAGGCCATAAAATCATCCCGTCCCGGCTGGTGCGGCAGCAGCAGGCTTCCTTCACCTCCACCAGCAATAAAAAAATAAAAACCCGGCCCTGACTCGGTGGCAAAGTTGAGGGTGTCAACGAGCGCGTGAATCACGCAGCGGGACGGCAGGGATCACACCCCGAGCTCGTTCCCACTGCTGAGAACCGAGTAAATCCCGGGCTCACCTTGCCCTGCTCGCAGGTAGCTGCTGGGGCGTGCCCGTGGGAGGATGGGGAAAGGGATTCCCCACTGAAAGCAGCGAGGGAAGGCACAAAAAAAAAGAGACCAGGAGGAGGGAGGAGAGGATCACAGCCCAGAAGTGGGATGCGGGCTGACTTAAGGGGGTGACCGCAGCCGTGCTGCCCCGACCCCGCGTGTCTGACGCCTGCAAAGTCCCCAGCCCTGCTTGGGGGGCTCCAGAAAAGCCCCAAATCCTGCCCAGGGTGCTCCAAAGCCCCAATTTCTGCACAAGGGGCTCCCAGCAAAGCCGCTGGCCCTGCATGGGGGGCTCCTACACCCAAATCCCTGCCCGGGGGGCTCCCAGCGAAGCCCCAAACCCTGCCTGGGGGGCTCCCCAGCACCCAGGGCTCCACGCTCCGACTCCTTCACGCATCTGAGCCTCTCTGCTCCTAAACAAACTTAAAGACTTAAACCTGGGCTGAGGTGGAGTCGGTGCTGAGGAGCTTCTGAAAGCGTGGCGAGGCGAGAAACCCTCCTGAGCACACGGAAAGGGGACGGAGAAGCAGCTCGGAGCAAGCCCCGGATCCTCGTCCGCAATAACAGCTCCGAGGGGGCCAGCGAGGAAGGAAAAAATGCAACAGGTTGGAAGGGCAAAACAAAGCAGGGAAGCGGGAGGCAAAATTCAATCAGGGCTTGTTTTGAGGTCCTGCCGCCTCCTTCTGCACGCTGCTTTACCTTTCACCTAGGACTTTTTTTTTTTTTTTTTAATGAGTGTTTTTTAGGTTAATTAAGAGCTGGAGGCAGCCCAGCCAGCACCACCCTGTCACAGACACGGCGCGGAGCTGGGACCCTCGGACACCGCATCCCCCGGGGACCAGCTGCCCCTGCGCTTCCTCTGCCATTTATTTTTATAATTTTTTTTCAGCAAAAATCCTTTATTTAGGATCTCAGCCACAGGAAGGGGAGCAGAGCATGGGGTCGCATCGCTGGTTCCCCACCCAATAGCCAAGCCACGCTGCTGGCCCCAAACTGGGCACCCCACAGCCCCCCCCCCCAGCAGCCCCCCGGCTCTGTCCCCCTCTGTGACCACCGAGGTGCCACCCGCGAGCCCCCTGGGACCCCTAAAGGGGGGGGAACACCCGGCACAGAGCCCCCGGCCCCCAGCTTCTCCTCCTCAACACCTGCCCATGGGGACAGGCCCCCCCCCCGGCCTCATCCTCGCCCCCCAACCCTGCCATCACCACGTCCCCCCCGTGTCCCCTGTCCTGACCACATCCCCTCCTCGCTCTTCCCCAATTCCCTTCAGACAAGCACCCCCCGCACCCCAATGTCACCCAGCTGCCCCCAATCCTTACCCCCCCCAGGACCCCCAGGGCCCTGTCACCCTCACAGAGCCCCCCCCACCCCCGTCATCCCCAATATCACCCCCCCACACCCCCTTGCCCCTCTTACCCCTATCAGCCCCCACACCCCTCTTGCCCCCTATATCCCCCACACACCCCTTATGCCCCCCAACCCCCCCAGGCCTCCCCCAAACCCTCACATCCCCCCCAACCCCCCCTCATCCCCCAACCCCCCCCCACCCCCTACATCCCCCCTGCGCCCCCCACACCCCCCTTGTCCCCTATATCCCCTACACCCCCTAAACCCCCTAAATCCCCCTCACACCCCCAAACCCCCCAGACCCCCCCCAAACCCCTCACGTCCCCCCCACACCCCCCTCACCCCCTCTTCCCCCAAACCCCCCCATTTCCCCCCATTTTCCCCCATTTCCCCCCAACCCCCCCACACCCTCACACCCCCCCCAAACCCCCACGTCCCCCTAAACCCCCAACTTCCCCCTATTTCCCCCATGTCCCCCCCACACACACCTCACGCCCCCCCCCCCCGGCTCTCACCTCCCGCCGCCGGCCCCAGCTCCGCCGCCGGCGCCCCCCCCCCTCGTCCCCCCCCCGCCCCCGCACGTCACCGCGCCCGCCCTGACGCCACCGCCCGGCCCAGCGCCCCGCAGCCAATCAGCGCCGCCGGCTACTCGGGGCCGCGTTGCCATGGCAACGGCCCAAGCCCGCCCCGCCTCGCCTTGCGCGCCCCCTGGCGGGAAAAGGGTTCGGGCAGCGCGCGCGCGCGGGGGCTGATGGGAGTTGTAGTCCCGGGGGAAGGGAAGGAGGGGGGAGGCGCAAAATGGCGGCGGGGGTAGGGGGGGGGGGAGGGATTTGGGGCTCCTCCTGCTGTGCTCAGCACGCTCTGTGTGCTGCTTGCTGCTCCTCCTGGGGTCACAGCGGCTTCATGCTTTGTGCAGGGGGGGCTGTGTGCCCGCACGCTGTAGCTGAGGGCTTGGATGAGGCTTTGCACCCTGACACCCAAGGGATGAGCTGGGATGAGCGGTGTGGTTGTGCAGTGCCGCCTCAGTGCCCGCTGTGGGTGCTGGGGAGGCAGCACGGTGCTCACAGTGTCCCTCGTTAACGCAGTAATTAAAGATCCCTGCAAATGTGCAACCCCTGGACGAGGGTGGTGGGAAGGGGGGTGTCGGCGGAGCTGCTGACCTGGTAAAAGAGCCATAAAATGCTAGAAATGTTAAGGGCGGAAGCATCCCCCTGCTGCCAATGTCACCCGCTGAACTTTCATCTGCAGGGGGGCTGGGCCACTGCAAACACCCCCATGGTCGTGTTACCCCGGGCAGCTGTAGGTTTCCCACAGGAGACCCCCCCACACACCCACTGGTGTGGGGATGGTCTCAGGGACAGGCAGGGGGAAGCAGCAGAGAGTCACCGTGTCCCCACACCCCTGTGAGCTCTCCTTTTGACCCTTCTGCTGTTTTTTTTTTCTTAATCCAAGGCACTGGAGCATGCACCGCCAACGTGTCCCTGCTGCTGACACAGGCAAGCTCTGGGTCGGCCGCTTTGGGAGGGTGAGACAGACCCGGGCACATCCAGACCTGGCGGCCGAGCAGAGGCAGGTGCTGACACTGCTCCCTCCACGCCTGTCCTTGCGGCAGTGAACATATCCTGCTGCATGGGAACACGGCTGCTAAGAGCAAAAGCCACGTTCTGCTGAGTTGCTTTAAGGAGAGGCGATGCAGCCCAGGAGGTGGGGAGAAGCAATGGCACTTTTCACCACCAGGGCACGACCCAGCGTCTCCTGGGGGTTGCGCACAGGGCACAGAGCCCTGCGACAAGGCACGGAGCTGCAGAGATGGGCGGAGGTGGCCCTTTTCCTCCTGGCCTAGGTGTGGTACCTGTCCTGACGCCCGATCAGGGAGGAGATTGAACTAATGGAGCTGTCAGAGGTGGAGGAGCTCTCCCATCGGGGGCATTTCCACCCAGCCCATTTCCTTCCCAGTAGAAACCAGTGCTTGGCACCCTCCCTGTACCCGCCCCTGCCTGAGGGTCTCACAGGGCTGTGAGCTGTGCCAGGGTCACCCTGGGAGGCCTCAGAGATCTTCACACTTCAAGGCGACAAAAAGGCCCAGCCCTGGTTGATTTTACCCCAGGGTAATGTGTTGCGAAGGCCCTGCTCCACCAGAAAACCTGCAGCATGGCAGGTCCTGTGTTCACGGGGTGGCACGCTGTCACTTGTCACAGAGCCGGGCAGGGGCTCCAGAGCTGTGTGGGGACCGTATGGGGCTGCAGTGGTCAGGCACCACTGCTCAGGGCTGCTGTGCTGCATCCTTCACAACCCCCACAGTCCCCAGCACAATGAAGAGGAGGACGGGGGGACAAATGTGACCTGCTGCAGTCCCTGTCTGGCAGGGACAGGGCCCCAGAGCCATCACTGTGAGGGCTGCAGCCACCGGGGCTCCCTCTGTGCATTGGCGAGGCCACCCGGGGACTGGGCTATGGGGCCAGCCGGGCGTCCTTAATGGACACACAGAGCTGCTTTGTCCCAGCAAGGCCCCATCGTGCCACACGGACCTAAGAAAACAGCCTCTCAGGCAGGCAGAACTGAAAAGAATTGTAAGAAAGGAGCACTGTAAAAACTAGGGGGAGGAAGAGCTCTGCGAGCAAACGCTCGAAGCCGCACAAGTAGGAAACAGATCGTAATCTCCCTAACGAACTGAACTGCAGTTAATCATCACGAGCAACTGTGAATCTGGGGTTGATGCAAGGGTTTGCTACCAGTGCCTGTTTTCAGAGGGGACCCTTACGTGAACAGGGGCTCTGTGCCTCAAAGTAACAGGCAAATGGGGCTGTACTTAAGAAAGGTACTTGGAAAAATTAACCCCAATGTTTTTTGGTGGTGGTGGTGTGTTGTTGTGTTGTTTTTTTTTTTATTAAATTCTGTGTGTGTCTGTGTGCAGGGAGGTTTGCCAGAAGACTTGGCTTTTGTTCTCGGTCTTTCAGGGAGCAAATTAAGTGAAGGAGGCAGGCCAGGCCAATGTCACTGAAGAGAGCCAACACATCCACCTACTCCCGGAGCAGATGGAGCCAGCCCAGCTGCCTCCAGGAATCTTTTCTATCGCCTTCTGCAGGCCTCAGACCAGCTCCCAAAACAGAGAGTCCTGCAGTCCAAGGGCGAGGACCTAAATCCCGAGCACTGTCACCTCCCCATACAAGCACTTAATTGAAGTAACGAGGTATTGGCCCTCCCAGAAGATACCCCATTGCCATTCTTGGCCCTCCACATACTAAACCAAAATCCACTGGGACCTCTTTTCACTGGTTGTGTCTGATTCCTTTTTAATTTCTTTAATTTTCTGCAGTGGATATCCAGACCCTGCCCTGCACATGAAGAAAATCGGGTGCCTGCAGGGCCACAAATTTGCAGGGAACGAGGTCTACGGGCCAGGGGCTCCAAAAGCTTTATTACTTGTTGGTTTGTACTACCATCTACGTGACTCCAGTGACTAACAACCCCCTTCAGGGAATGCACGTGTTAGTTCAGGACATCCTGGTCCACCTGATCAGGGCCGAAAATGCCCATTGTGAGGGAGGAGAAGTCACTGCTCAGTCCATAAAGGCTGCTCTGGGATCCCCTTTGCAGGGGCGCAGCAGACAACACAGCAGGCATTGCCAGGAGAAATCAAAGGGGAATCCTGGACTGAGTGATCCAGACCCGTGGTGGTGTTTTGAGGCAGTGTTGAAACCAGAGTCCAGCGTGCAGGGAGGCGCGTTGAGCCCCCACACCTGGGCAGCCCGGAGGAGACGGCCCCGCTGCCTTCTCCCCACGTTGGGCTGCCTGAGCTCCTGGCCCGCCGTGGCTGCAGCACATCCCTGAAGAGAAGGGGAACGTCTCTGCCCTGCGTGTAGTCACTTAGAGGCTCTGTGCTAGTCTCTACTGGTCTCCACACAGTGACCAAGTGTGCTCAGAGGGCCGTGCTGGGCCCTGCGGCTCCCTGCTGGGCTCTGCCATCCCGTGGGGCTAGTTGGAGGGCTCCGTGGCCATGGGGTCTGCATCCGAAGGCGGTGGCGGGTCTCTGTTCCCACCGTTGCTCACGTTTTCCTTGCTGCCGTCCCTCACGGGGTCGCTGCCTTTCTCTTCCACCTTCTGCTTGAGTTTGAGGGAGGAATCTCTCCGGCACAGGAGGGGATGGTAGCCAGCGAAGCCGCCTCCGCTCACATTTGTGCGCTTGTCTGGGGACAGACAGAAAAAGTAGATTGTTTACCTGGGGTCCAAATTTACCTCGTGGTGAAGGAAAAGGAGCACAGGGTCTCTTTGCCGGAGGTGACTGTGCTTCTCTGAGGATCCCAAAGAGGGGGTCGGGGCAGGAGAACCGGCAGCAGCACGGAGTTGCATGCCCCGGGGGAAGGTCTCCTACCTCCCGGCTCGATGGGGTGCATCAGTCGGTTCATCTGCACGTTCCAGTGCTTGACGTTGGTGCTGGCCTGCCGCAGCTTCCTCTGGGCCGCCTGTAAGGAGATGGAGGAGAGCACTGAGCCTCTATAGGTTTATATACAACACCAGTGCTGTCCCCCCAGCAGGACACCCTTGTGTCACTCCAGCCACCAAATCAGCCCCTGGCACGGATCAGAAAAACCCAGAGCCGCAGGGTGAGGAAGTGCCAGCCTGGTGGTTTCTCCAGCGCCTGCCCCGTCAGCAGACTTCTCCTAATAGCATCTGCCAGCGCAGCAAAATGGGGGCAAAGTGGCCACAGCCTCCTCCCCGCTTCGCTGGCCTCGCAAGCTGAGCGCCGAGCCTGGCATGGCTCTACCAGGAGCACGGGATGTGCCTCGCAGGGCAGACATCCCTTCCCAGGCAAACCTCTGGGCTGCTTTCCCTGCTGCAGCTAATGTAACACCCTAAATCCAGCCTGGCTCAGCAGGGGTATGTGTCAGCGGGTCCCCAAAGTCCCCAGGTTCTCCCCAGCATGGAGGTGTCTCAGAGGAGGGCCAGGAAGTCCCCCGGGGCTCGTAGCGCGATGGGAAGTGTCACCAAGGTGATGCTCACCATGACGTCTTGGTCCACCCGCTGCCTGTTCACTCTCACTTCCTCCAGCTGCTTCTGGGCCTCTTCCAGACACTTGTTCTTGTTCTCCATCTCCTGCTTGAGGACCTGCTTCTCCAGCTGAGTTTTGATGATGTATTCTTCCTGCTCCTCCTTCAATTTCATCAGCTGTTTCAGCTTCTCCTCTTCCTCAGCCAGTAGCCTGTCAAGAAAGCGCAAGAGGTGAGGACATCCCTCTGCCACTTCATCCACCAGCTTCCCCCAGCCCTGCTGCCATCACGGGCGGTCACGGGCACACGCTGGTTCCTCGGGGAGCAGACAAGGCCATGGCATCACCCCGAGGAGTGTGAGGAGCGTGTCTGACAGCCCTACGCCCAGCCCTGCCCTGGTTGAGGAGAGCCAGGGATGCTCTGGTCCTACCTGGCCTGCGCGTATCTCACAGACTCCTCGTCGTGCCGAGCCTTCACCTCCTGTTGCAGGGCCTCCTGGAGACGCTCCTGCATCTCCTCCAGCTCCGTGATGCGCTTGCGCTGACGCTCTGCCTCTGCCTCCTTCAGGACCATCTCCGCCTGCATGGAGGCGCGTGCCTGCGGCGGGGAGAGGAGCTGTCAGCGTGGGTGCTGGCCCTGCACCCCTGGGTGGATGGGGCCAGATGTCCCCACCACCACAGAGAGCCCATGGAGAGAGCTCCAAAGCATCATCTGCAAGGTCAGAAGTTGGCTCCATGTACAGCGTTGAAGCCTCTCAGCTTCACACACCCCAGAGCACGTTGTCCTCAGCTCCTGCTCCTTGGGTACCTCATGTGCTGACCCCTCCATCCCTTGTCCCCAGGTCCCACACCACCACGGGAGCCCAGAGGTGTTGGTTCCCAGCAGTGTTATTGCAAGAAGAGGACATGCTCAGCTCCTCCAAACCCCAGGTAACATGGCCAAGGGATGGAGAAGGCAGCGGTCATCCCACGAGCGATGCAGCCCCGCAGCAGGACCTGCCACGAGGATGCACCCACCTGCTCGGCCTCCCGCAGCTGGATCTCCAGTGTCCTCTGCATCTCCTCGTGCTGTTGCCTCCGCCGCTGCTCCTCCTCCTGCAGGAGTATCTCCGCCTGCCGCTGGGCCTCCTTCAGCAGCTCCAGCTCCTGCAGCTTCCTCTCCTTCTCCTCTTGGAGCTGCTTGAGCCGCTGCGTCTCCTCCTCCTTGGCCGCCTTCCGCTGCTCCCGTTGCTCCCGCTGCTCCCGTCGCTTCTGCTTCAGGTCTTTGTGCAGGGACTTCTTGCCTTCGGCCTGCAGCCGGATGGCGGTCTGGATGGCTGGGGAGGGAAGGAGGACGTCAGCGGGGCCACAAAGGTGCTGGGGAGGGGACACAGAGCGGGCATGGGGACACGGACCTAGCGTCCACTCCTGGCGCTGCCGGGTGTCGGAGGCGCTCATCTCGTACGTGCGGGAGGAGGTCTTCACGCAGAACATGCACCTCTTCCCGTCCCGGTCGGGCAGCACCTGCAGGGAGAGGACACAACACGGTGTCACCACAGGGTGAGGGGACAACCAGCAGGATGAGGACCGAGATAAACCCACGTGGGATGTGTTATCCCTGCCGCGAGCCACGGCCCAGGCTGTACCTCCACGCAGCAGTGTTTGTCCAACGCGATGCTCCCCTTCTTCTCCTTCCGTTCCTCGCTCATGTAGTAGGACAGGACGCTGGGCTTCAGCATGAACCACCGCTCTGACCAGTTCCTCCTCAACTGGCCCTTCTTCCACAGGTAGCCCTGCGCCCAGGAGACACGGGGATCAACAACGGGGCAGGGGAAGGATGGGTGGTGGTACAACACCACCATAACCATGCCCTTGAGGGCTGGGAGAAAACCAGAAACACCCCCAGAGAGAGCTTGTGCCCCAGGACACTTGGGCTCCTTGCCTGCTTGAGCACGTCCTCGATCACCTCCTGGTACACCTCCTCCACGGCCATGCTGATGGCCTCCTGCTCGATGCCCCGCAGGAGCCGCCCCGAGTTCACCATGTCCAGGAACTGCCAGACCGTCAGGCCGCCCTGCCCCTGCGGCTCCTGGGACAGGTAATCGTCCAGCTCGCAGGAGTTCAGCTCCACGTTCATGGCCGTGCAGATCTTCTTCAGCAGGTACTCCACCTGCGGGGACGGGGAGAGCAGCGTCGGGGAGGAGCGAGAGCCGTTCCCACCCCACAGCCGCCGACTTGGAGCAAGGAAAGCCGTGCTGGAGGACCTAAGACCGCGTCCCTTTCCGTGCCTTATCACAAAGATACCACCCCTTGCAAGGGTTAGGGGCGATGGCCAAGCTCATCAAGGCTCAGGACATTGATTTTGAGTTAAAGCTCAATTAGCCCTGGGAGGTTCTTCGTTTGGGCCACAAGCACTGGATGCTTTTGGCTTCTTTGAAGAGAGAGAAAGCACCGCAGAAGCCAAGTGCCTCGGGGAGATCGGCCCAGCACTGCTGTCCCCCACCCAACCCACAAGGCAGGCGGCTCAGACCATGGCCCTGACCTCAGCACCGCTCTGGTTTCCAGCTGAAACTGTGAGAACCTCGGGCTGGAGCAGGGGACGAGGTCCCACAGAGGACACGAACACCAGGCCCGGGCTGCCCCCAGCCTCCCCAGCCTGGTCTAGGGCACCCCCAGCTCCCGTGCCAGGGCCTCGCTGCCCTCACAGTGAAGAATTTCTTCCTAATACCTGACCTATATCTCCTCTCTTTTCCTCTAAACGTCCTGAAGGACATTTCCCCTTGTCTCTATGACCCCACCTCTCCTGCAGCCCCCTCCAGGCGCTGGGAGCCCTTCCTCATCTGAGAGGACTTCCCTCTCCTCATCATTTATCTAGGAGAAATTAATTATGTTTTTTCTAGGACAATATCTTTTTTTTTTTTCTTTTTCTCAGGCCCGGCCCTGTCGGCAGAAGGATGATTCATGTTGTCATGGTCTGGGGAACAGGAAACACCTCTCCTGGGGAGCAGGAAGTGCGGTTGCCCTCGTACATCTGCGCAGCGCTGCGTTGCTTTTCTTTTTCTTTTCTCTTTTTTTTTTTTTTTTTTTTGGGTGGTGGTGGGTTCTCTGTTTGTTTGGGTTTACTATTTTTTTTTTTTTTCTTCTTAGGAGGGGCGTGGGGGGCTGATCTCAGGGGGGAGATGGTGCCCAAGCGGGTGGCAGCCGCCTGCCTGTCCCTGACTGCTGCAGCAGCACCCGGCGAGGCCGCTGATGGCTTTTGAGCCTGTCCCTCCTCCCGGCATCTGGAACCTTCTCGTGGGGCTTTCATCTGGGTCTCAGAGAAGGGAAAACCCAAATGCTGTCTGGAATTTGGAGATTACTGCCTGCCCCTCGCCGAGCAGCCCGGCTGCGTGCCCCTCAGGTGCTGGGCAGGGGCTGAGCTCTCGGTGCCAGCGGGGTCTGCTCCGACCCTGCCTGCTTCACAAGCAGCACCCCGTGATAACAGCAGGTTTAAGGGGTTTCTCGTCATCTTCTCTTTCATCCCCATAAAAATCAGGAGGAATCTTCCAGGTCCCTGCCCAACTCAACCCCTGGCCTGTTGCGAGGGCTTCAAGACCAGCCCCAGCAGGAGCCGAGCTTGCTTGCTGGTCCAAAACCTGCCCCGTTCATTTAACAACAGTCCAAATGGCTGCCTCACCCCAAAACCAACACAGAGCAGCCCTTTCCTTGTCCTCCGAGCCATCTATGCTCCGGAGGCTCCAGCATTTCGGAGGGTTCCCCCCCAGCCCCCAGCCCACCCCGCTTTTCGTGGGCACGGCTCTTCCTCCCCCCCTGCCCTCTCTCCCCCCCCACATTGCAGGATGTGATGAGGCAGCCGGAGGAAGGATGTGCCAGGAAGCGATAGCGGGACATGGCAGCCCAAAACCGAGCCCGGGGAGAGGCAGCTGGCTCCTACCTCGTCCGGCACCATGACCAGAGGGTATTTGTCTTCAGACAGAAAGTTGAAGAGACACCAGAGCTTGAAGGCGTCCTGGTGGGATACGATGCTGTTCCCGTTCCGGTCAGGCTTGTAATTTTTCTTCGCCGTCAGAGTCCAGCAGAGCTCGTCAAAGTTTTCTTTGACAAAAGCACCTTCCTCCACCTGCAGACAGGAGCCAGGCTGGTGAAGGACTGCGAGGGGGCTTCCAGGGGGAGATGCTCCACACCGGAGACCTCCTGTCCCTGCTGGCACCGACTGATTTGTCCGTGCAGCAGAGCACAGGATGCAACCATCACCACAGAGTGTGGCTGAGCACTAACTCTTGGTGCAAGGCCACCAAGCACAGGAGCCCTTGCACAGGTGGTTTTGGGCACGCTGACCGGCAGAGAGAGCGCCCCAGGATCGCTGCGGTGCCTGGGCACCATGGCACAGCACCTGGGGCTGTGGGGCACCAGCAGAAAGCACAGAGCAAAGCGCATCCAGCACCCCTGGGCTCTCCCCAAGCCCACACTGCAAATGCCTGCAGGGCTTTGGGTCACTCTCTTTATCCCATTTGACCAAAAAAGAGGAATAGGGGCTCGGCAAAGGGAAGTGACGGCAAAAAGGCAAGCAGGCAGCACCGGTGGTAGGGAAAACACCTCCATCAGCCCTGCTGCCTGTTCACAAGCTTCTGTGGCCACCAAAAGGCTTCCTCAGGGCTGGACCTGAGGTATTACTGCTGGTTTTAGAGGCTGTGCCACCCTGGGAGGGGGTGGCAGGGACCAGACCGGCCTGTCCCGCTCTGTCCCTGCACTTTCCCAGAGCCCTACCACGTGGCTAGCATGAGCACAAACCACAATCTGCAGCAGCAGAGCCAGAGAAGAACCTTTGGGTCCTGGGTACCAGGAAGAGCTAAAAGCCCCTCTTACTAGGAAAAACCACTTCCCCTTCGCAGGCTGCCTCTGGGATTTTATTAGTGAAAGGAGAAGGGGGTTTGAAGGTCATGTCCCGGAGAACCACATGGGAAACTGCAAGGGTTTGGGCCGCTCTGCAGCAGGAAGATGGGGCTGTGCCGAGCAGGATCAGCCCCTGGTGCCCTCCCTGGGGCAGCAGGCTTGGGCTTGGCTCTGTCCCTGCTCAGAGCAGAGCCGATCCCTATATCCCGATACCCGGGGTCGATGCCAGCATCCCTGGGGCTCAGCCAGCACCCAGCGGGGAGCGGTACCGGAGCACCAGCGGCAGCCAAAAACCCATCTCAGCCCTTTGGGGAGGCAGCAGGGGAGGGAAGGGTGCCGGCACCCTGCTCCAGGCCCCCAGCGCCTTGACAGCACGCAGTGGAAGAAAGCCGTCAGTCGTTTTTCCTCTCCTCGTGTGCCCGGAGGAAACGAGCACCGTGCCGCCGTGGTGCACCGCGCGGAACAAAGGTGCCTTTGAGCCATGGAAAAAGAGCGAAACCCACCCACCTCCCACCCCAACCTCTGCCCTGCCCCAGTGCCCCGGCCTCCCCCAGCCTCCTCCTCCTCCACCAAGCGGCCGAGAGGTCGTGCCTCAAATCTCAACAGGGGTGGAGAGGAAAAACGGGCTGGGAGAGGCCGCCAGGACCCCCTCCGAGCCCTTTAGGAAATGCTGACGCAGCTGCGCCTCATCCAGGGGCCAGATGGAAAGGGGGAGGCTGGCTTGAGCCTCGCCAACGAGGCTCATTTTGGCTTTCATCTGAGTGCTCTGAATCCTCCTGCCGCCCGTCCCAGCACACCGTGCCCTGCACACCGGGAGCAGAGGGGACAGGAGATGTGGGACGGCCACGAGATGCGGGAGCGGAGCAGGCACCGCGGTCACAGGGGGGTCCCGGGGAGAGGGGCCGGGGGCTCACCTTATCCAGGATGTACTTGTTGAGGTAGGGCATGTAGCCCTGGCTGGACACCGGCCCGTCGTCGTCATCTCGGAAATGCTCTTCCAGCGCCACGGGGTCGTGGGGGATGCACAGCACCGTGTACAGGTTGTGGGACAGCACCTGGCCAAGCACAAGGGAGAGGGGACGGGGTCAGGCTCCAGCCCTACGAGCTCCCACCCCCCTGGCACTGAGCCCCCCGCTGCCACCCCGACCCCCCAGCATCACCCACTGCAGTCACAGGGCACGGCTTGGGCCTGGCAGCAGGAAATCCCCAAATATCGACCTCAAACAATCATCTGGAAACAGCAAAGAATTCACGTGGAAGTGAGGATTGTCTGGCATTCATTTCATTCCTTTCTTGGTACATGAAGAACTTTTTTTTTTCTTTTCTTTTCTTTTTTTTTTTTTAAATCGGGCTGTTTCAAATATTACAGAGCAAACAGGACACGCTTTGATCTCGCAGGGATGATAAGGCGCCCCGAGCCATGCAGTTTGGCAGCTGCCCTTAGCGATCTCTTGAAAAAATAAATAAAGAACGCACCCAAGCCGGCTGCCGTGTTGCAACCTGGCAGCAGCAGCTGCTTTCTGTAAGCGTGTCACGAGAAGATGCAAAAATGAAAACAAGAAAAGGTTTGGAAGAAATTAAGACCAGGCTTTGTTTGCAGTGAAAGCAGACGACGGTGATCTGGAGACACACCATCATCAACCAGCGGTGCCGTCCATCTGGGTTTTGTCCAAATCCCCCAAACGAAGCACGTTTTGCCCAAATTTCCCATGTGCTGGCAGTCCCAACTGGAAATCCCGACTTTCTGTGCTGGAAAGCCCAGGGGGAAGGCTGCTCGGGAGCACCAACGCCTCCGGCTGGCGGCGCGGCGCCGTCTGCCCTCCTTCAACCACCGGCGAGCCGGAGATGCTGGAAGGAGAGGCCCAAAAGCTGGTGGCTTCCCTTTGCGTTGGGATTTACACAAAAAGCTCGTGGCAAAGATTGGGGCTGGAGGAGACGGTGCCCGGGCACACGGTGTCCCTGCTCCTCTCCTCATGGGGCTGGAGATCTCCTCCCAGAAGGAGAGGACCCGCCGGGGGCCACACCGGCTGCTGCAGCTGGAGACGGTTCTCGGTTCTCGCTCGACCAGATTTTCTCTCCCTTTTTCACCCTCTGGCCAGATGCTATCAGCAGGGCTCCACCCGGTGCTCAGACACCGCGCAGGCCGTAGCCCCGAGCACTTCTTTTGGGGTTCGGCACAGCTCCGGGGTCCGTACAGGGGTGGGGAGGGGTGGAAGCACCGGGGGCACCCGGGAATCCAGACTGAGCGCAGGGGATCGTGCCTCGCCCTCCCCTTCCCACACGGGGCCTCGTCCCCTCCTGGTCCCCCCTCCTCTGCCCATGTCCCCTCTGAAGCCCCCGTCCCACCGAGCACTGCTCCAGCTCCCTCCCAGCAGCACGGGGATGGGGAGGGTGAGACCCAGAGAGGATCCTGCTCCGGGAAAACACAAGGGGGAGAGGAATTGTTTCCTGGTGCTGAGCCACCAGGGTGCTGCTGTGTCCCAAAACCCCAAAAGAACCCCAAAAGAACCCAAAAGAGCCCCAAAAGAGCCCCAAAAGAGCCCCAAAGCCCCCAGAGGTCTCAGGTGTGCACCCAGCCCTGGCCAGCCCCCCCGACTCCCTCTGTGCATCCCCCCACACCGCAGAGCAGTCACCCAAAATACGAGAAGGGGGCACGAAAACCCTGCTTGGGCTCACTGCGGAATGTGTGGGGCCGGGGCTGCCCCAACCCCACTGAGACAGAGGAAAACACCCCCCTGGTCCTGAAACAAGGCAAAAAAAGTGGGTGTGGGGGGGGGGAAAGAGAAGGGTAAGGATGCTCTGAGCATCGAAGGCCAGCCCATGATGCAGGTTTGCTGACGCAGCCTTTCCACCACGACGTGCAGGGGCGGAGGGGACGGCCCCGGTCAGCCCAGCACCGCGGGCACCCCACGTCCCCCCCCCTGCAGCCCCAGACGCCTCCCTCCACCCTTTTCTCCCCCAGCTCCGTGGCTGCTGCTGACGCCAGCCGCAGCCGGGGGTGGAATGCGTAACGCGGCAGGAGAATGGCTGCCCCTTTTCTTCGCCCCCGTGGGAGAGGCCGGGGGCGATGCCAGGGCTGGGGGTGACATTTGGGGTTGGAGCCCGGCTTGGCGCATCGAGCACGATCCCCTCCAGCCCCTGTAGGACCTCTGGCACCATGCAGGGAGCGTCGCTGCTGCCTCAGTTTCCCCATATGAGAGCAAACCGGCCCCTCTGCCAAAACTGGAGCATCCCCAGAGGGGGCTGCAGGGAGCGATGCCCCGGGGGAGATGCCCTCCTGCAGCCAGGCACCTTCAGCTGCCCAATTTCTGCAGCAAAGGGGACACCACAGGGGTCCCCCCACCTCGCTGCCCCATCGGCCAAGCCTCTGTGGTTCAAGCCCTGCCCTGTGGGCTCCTGAGCTCTGATTTCCCCCTGTGCATGCACAGAGGAGCTGCTCCCAGCCCTTGTGTTGGCCCAACTGCCGGCGCCAGCCTGTGCCAAGAGCCCTTTGTGCATTCACGAAGCTTTCAGCGAGCACAGGGAGCTTTCGGTCCCAGCCAGGCGCCTCCTTCCTGCCCCCAAGGGTCTGTAACTGGCTGCGGTGAGCGAGCCCGGCCCCCCAAGGCATCAGTGATTCCCGGAGACCTGCGTGGATCCAAAAAGAGAGCAAGAGCCACCCCCCTGCTGCTCGCACCCTGTCCCACCCCGACACGCAGCCTGGGCACCCTTGGGACCACCAGCACCACCTCTGCGTTTCCAGCCACGGTTCCTAGGGATGAGAAGCCCGGAGAGTGACCAAACCCTATCAAAACAGCCCTAAATCAGGGTTTTCAAAGCTTCCCACCAGGCTTCCAGCCCTGGCAGAGCTAAAGGCAGCTTCCAGCCAGCAGCCTCAGGAAACCCAGCCCTGGGAGTGCGCAGAGGGCTCCTCTCGCTCCTCTCCCCTCCCTGTGCCACGGGGATGGGACCACGAGCAGAGGAGCGAGAAGTGCCAGGACGGGCACAGCCCCTGCACGCTCAGCTCCGGAGCCACCAACACCCCGAGGCCCCGGGACCGGCTCCTCCAGCTCCGCCAGCGGGGCTGCGATGGCACAGAGAGGATAAAACCTCCTCGGGGACCAGGCCCAGTGCGTGCCCGCGCTGGGAGCAGAAACACCCGATATCTTTCGGCTCGGAGCTCTTAACCACAAGGCTGTCTTTCCTTCCTGTGCGAGATACACACCTACAGAGCGCATACATATGCACATAGGAGGGTACATGCAAAGAACTCAACTGCTGAACCCAGCAGCTTCCCACAGCTCTGCCACCCAGCCTTGAAACGCTGCTAAATTTACTTATGCAACTGGCTCGAGAGCGGAACACCCAGCTCCCACCGGCTTTCCTGTAATCCCCCGGTAAAATCCAGCTTTTGGGGCTCAACTGGGGCATTGTTTCGGGAGCTGCAAGAACTCGGTGAACACCAGCAGCTCTCCCACCCTCCTCAGGACCACGATGGGGTCGGGGGGCAGAGCGCAGCCCTGCGTTGCCAGCTCGCACCGTGCACGAGGAGCCCTGCGAGGGCCCAGAGCTCAAACCATCGCCCTACAGAGCCTGGGCTGCTTCACCGCTGACCCTACAAGCAGAGACGCTGCCTTGTGTAGGCCGGGCAGAGCTCAACCTCGTGAGCACAGGCAGGGTTTGGCAGCGGTGAGCCATGGAAATGAGGCCTGGCAGGTGGAGAGCTGTCCAGAATTGGGATTCACGGTGCAAGGAGCACAGCCGGACACCCCGAGCTGCCAGAGCTCCCGTTGTAGGGCTGGAGGCGGTGGAACAACGAGGGTGAATCTGCCTTCTGCTCCGAAACGTTGCTCTGGGTAAAGGCACCGGGGAGAAGCCGTACTCAGCATCCTGCGCCCCTCGGCAGCCTCCCCGCACAAACTCTCTAGGAAACTGCCCTTAAAGTGGGGTGTTTGTGGTCTCAGCATCGCAGACCACGCAGGACGAGCGTTGCAGGTTAACCTTGTGCTGCCATCAGCCCTTTTGGAGCCAGGTGTGCACGGCAGGGCCAGGGGGGTGCCCGGTGCCGTGCTCAGCACCAGAAACCCAGGGAGATGTTCCCCAGCAGAGCCAGCAGCCCAGCTCTGCTCTATTTTGGGATTTTCCTGAATTTCGTCAGATATTTCTACAGCTTCAGGTATCTTATTTAAAAAAAAATAAAATCACAAATCCAGCCCTGGGGAGCCTTCAGGCCGTGCTCCTGTTGCCACGTGGGTGCTTTTCTCCTCCTGCCCTGCCACGTGCAGCCTCAGCCCCCCGAGCACGAAGGCACCGAGAGGCCCTGATGCTCAGCGCACCTGCAGGGAGTTTCTGGGAAGCAGCTGCAGGAGCCTGGCTCCTCCAGACCCCTTCAGACAAAAAAAATCCCATTTTCCACCCAAATATGCCCCCCCCCTCCCCGAGCCCAGCACCTCCCTGCAGCCTGTCCCGGGGGAAGCCCTCGAAAGTAGAAGGAAAAGGAGGACAAGAGGTTTCGTGGCAGAGTTTCACAACACATCTCACGGGCTCGTGGCAGCTGCCAAGTGCTCCTGACGCAACGTTTTACCGGGTTTTGCATGTTTTTAGCTCAGGTCCTTCCCCGGCCTTCCACCCCCCCTGCTCCAACCAGCATTTCCAACCCCGGTGCCAGGGTGAGAAGCAGGATTAGACTTTTAAGCAGCGATACAAAAGGGCTTCCAGCGTTACCGAATGGAAAAAAAATAAATTAACTATTACTGTAGCAGTGGCAAAACCTGGTGGATTCGACCAGACCCAGTCCCGGAGGCAGACAAAAAAAGGTTTTTAAAGCCTCGAGGGTGCCGATGAAGGGCTGAGCTTGGGAGCCCTGTGAAGAGCTGCGGAGAGCACAGGGGGAAGGGGAAATCAGAGTTTTTTAAAAAATGGTGCGTTATTTCTGGGCTGCCCGCTGAGGAGTTGTAGTTTTTACAGCGGGCTCCCTTTACCTTCCAGCCCTGGGGTTGAACAGGAAGCAGAAACGCGGGTGTGGGTGCAAGCAAGAAAATAAAAACCGCATTTGGGCTGGTAGCTGGGTCTTAAAAGTGTAAGAAACTAAAAACATCCCCCCCAAAAAAAGAGATTTCCCCTTGTTTTATGTATTTTTCCCAAAAAATACACTGGAGGATTAACTCCCTCCTACTTCTCCCCACCTTTTTTTTTTTTTAATGTTTAAAATGGAGGTGAGGCAGGGCCGGGGAACCTCACTAAACCCGGGCACGAATTGTGGAGGCGACAGCAGGGGCTCGTCCCCCTCCACGCTCAGCAATTCCCCGGTGGCAGCCCTGGAGCATCCCCGCAGCCACCCCACAACCTCGCAGCCCACCCGTGAGCCCCGAACGGGGGCAAGCAGCACCCCGAGCCCCCCGATTCCCCCATCAGCACCCCCAGGGACTCACCTTGAGCTGGGATTTGGACACCTTGCCGCTCTTCTCCACGTCCAGGGCGGTGAAGGCGTACCAGATGGACTTGAGCAGCTCCGCTCGCAGGTCCATGGCTACGGGCGGCGGTGGCAGAGGCTGCTCTGTCAACGCTGAGAATCCGGTTTCAGGAAACCGGTTGCTTCGACAGCCTTCGGCAGCCGGAGCCGCGCACGAAGCAGCAGCGCCATCTGCTTGGGTGCACCCCCAGAGCTCCCTGGGGTCCCCCAAGGGTTCCCGGGCAGGGTTTGGCACCTCTTGGGGGGCTGCGGTTGGCACCTGCTGTAGGAATCCCCTCTCTGTCCCCTTTGGATCGCAGGGGGAATAAAAGGGATGCGAGGTTTTGGGGCTCCTGGTGTGTGAATGGGGAGCCGGGGCCCTTCGCTCAGCCTGGAGATCAGCAGCTTTCTCAGCACGGAGAAATCCCCTCCCTGGCTCAGGCAGCAGCTTCCTCTTCTCAGCTTTAAGCGAGGAGCTTCCCCTAGCAGCAGGAGCCCGAGCTGTGCCCGCTGGAAGGGCTCCAGCCCGGCTGCTTCGGGCTCTGGCACTCCGAGGAAAGCTGGGACCTAACCCGGGGGAGGTTGGGGTGGCGGTGCCGGGGAGGTTGGGGTGGCGGAGCCATGCCCATCCTTTCCTGCACAAACCTCTTCCTCTCCAAACGTCTCGGGTAGATGTGACAAATAAAAACCTGCTCACTCACAGCTCCCTGTGTGGGCTTTGTTCACAACCCCAGGGCACGGGCACGCAGCTGCTGGGCTGAGGAAGGCAACCAAGGTCCCTCTCCCAGGCTTAGAGGGTTGTAGGATGCGTTCACAGAGATATTTTCTTACAGTAAGTGACAAAATCCCCTACACTGAGGCTTGGAGGAGCCCTTGGAGGAATCAGGAAAGGACCTGGGATGCAGGAGACATCCTTTAGTCCCCCTAAGTCACACTCTGAGGGCTTAGAGGCTGCAGCTGCCTGGCTCACACCCCCCCCCCCTCAGCACTGCTCGTGGACAACCACTGCTTTGGCAGGACACTCGGTCAATTCAGTAAATCTCCTGAACTTCCTTGATCCTTACATCTGGAAAATAATAAAATCCAAGCCCCCCTCCCATCCTCTGCCAGCCGCTGCCTCCAAGGACTGAAAGAGAGTTTTTTTTTAAACAAAACAAAACAACTTTTATTTTTTAATTTCCAATAACATCCAAACCTACCTCAGCGCCCCACAAGTATCAGTTCACCTCCTTCTGCCTCATGGCGCTGAGTCTGCTGCTGAAATTTGCTCGAGAGCAGAGAGAAGCGTGGTAAAGAGATGGGAAAACTCCTGTCACACCCAGGTGCCTGCTCCGTGCGCACCCCTGGGAACGCTGATTTCCAGCATCAGGGTGGGGCTCTCCCTCTAACACCCGGCCCAGGACAGCCTGGGCTCACAGACAGGGCTTTATTGCTTCTGTGCATTTGCTGCCCCCTTGCCCCTTTCATGAAGGGTTGGCGGAAAAGGGGAGCTGTGGGGCCATTTCAGGAGGGAGGGGAAAGGAAACGCCACCCCAAAAACATTTGGCTCTCTCTGAGACTGATGAAATCTCCGTGGCTCTGTATCTACTGCGGGAGACTGGCAGGTGTTGGAAACCTCAGCCATGAAGTGAGCAATAGAAGAGACAACCTGCCGGCTCCAGACAGAGGGAAGCAGTGTCCGAGGCGAGGAGCATCAAAATCACTGCTCAGAGCCCAGAAAAAACAGCAGAGCCTCCAGCAGAAGGCAGCAGCCGGGATCTTGGACACCGCTGCGTGTTGAGAGGAGCCCTTCCAGCAGCATCACCCTGGCAGCCCAACGCTGCAGCATCGGTTCTCAGCACCTGCCCGGTGCGCGCCAGCCACGTTCAGCTGGCCTCAGACACCTTCCTGCACCTGGGTACCACACGGCTTCCATGTGCCTGCTGGCCCCGTTCCTGCAGATCTCGATGCCCCCGTGGAGAAACAGGCTCGGGCCGCCTGCTTTCCCCGCCCGGGAGGCTCTTCGGGGTCTCAGCACCCGTTGTCAGACACGGCTGCATCGAGTGTTAGGGGTTCGTGCTGGATTGCTGCTGCTGCCATGCTGATGGCGTCCTCCAGGCTCTGCTGCTCTTCTAGCTAGTGAAGGAAAGAGAAAGAGAACACTGCGCTCCCCAAAAGTGGGCTCAGGAGGCTTGGGCTTGCCCCCCGAGGACAGAAGCGTGGGTGACAGGGGTATGAAGCAGAGGGACAAAGCAGAGGCACGGTTGTGATGGGGTTTGCTGCTTACGAGGGAACATCCTGCGCTCTAAGGAGCGTGCCCCTGCTCTCCCCTGCACTCCAGGCAGCTGAGAATTAAGGAGCGAGCAACTCGGGCAGGCGAGGGTGCAGCAAAGCAAGAGGTGGCAGCCGAAGCCAGCGGTGGGGACATGCACAGAGGAACAAAGGGGCCGGGGCAGCAGCAGCACCGCTCAGCCTCGCTCCGGGCGCGGCGTGGTACCTGCACGGCGATGTGCGTGCCGTTGGCGGTCGCCAGCAAAGCCACCTGCTGATGGCAGAGGGATGCCACTGCTGACTCTTCGGACACAACGGCCCCAGAAGTGACAATGGTGACCTAGGGGAAGGTTAAAACAAAACCCAGTCGTGTCTTAAAATGAAATGTGACCCCCTCCTCGCAGGCTGTAGCTCTGCAGGGATGAGGGCAGGCCCCGCGTTGCCCGTACCGGCTGCGTTTTGGTGCCGTCGGCATTGACCACGGTCACGGTGTCTGTGTCATCAGCCACCAGCTCCTCCTCGGGCACCGCGAGGGCCCCGCTTTGCGTCACCACGCTGATTGCACTGCCCAGGGCCTGCAGGTCTTCCTGTGACAAACTGACCTGGGCAGCGTAAAAACGTGCTCTCAGCCGGGCTGGCTTCTCAGGAAGCCTTACACAACTCCTGAATTTAGCAACAGCAAGGTCTCGTAAGGATGAAATACTCTCCCCTCCCTCGTGTGGAAGATCTAGGGCACAGAGAACCCCAAGGACTTTGCCCAGGGTGACAGAATCGGTGGAGTCCTCACAGACCTCCAGTCTCCAGCTCTACCCCTTCAATCACGCCTCCCCTTCCTATCTCTCTCTCTGGGCTCCTCAATAACAGCTCATGCAGGCAGCACCTCACACTAAGAGGAAACAAACCTTACTCATGGCAGCTGCTTCCTCTGCCCCATGCCACAGAAGGAGATTTTCCCAGTCAGCACACAGGCAGCTGGTGAAGGGAAGTACGTGCAAGAAACGCACTGCCATTTACAGGCTGAAATAAAAAGCTATCTCCAAATCCAACCCGTGTCAGCAAAGATTGGGAGCTGCCTCTCGACAGCTGGGCAGGAGGCGAGGGTTGGCAGGAGCTGCACACAAGTCCAAATAAATGTCTGCAAGACCCTATCCAGCCAAAAGTTGAGGCAGGGACCAGAGGCCTGTGATTTACCCTCCACATCACGGCTGCAGGGGTGGGATAAGGCTGTAAGGACAGAGCCCACAGAGCCCCAGGGCCTGCTTTACACTGAAAAAAAAGCCTTGAAGAGAAGGCCACACTGAGATCCATCCCCCACAGGACATCTGTTTAGTGGCACTGGGAAGCACCCCAAGGCACACAGGGTTGGGAGAGGCAGAACCTCACTCGGATGACCGCTCTGCCCCAAGTGCTGCAGGCTGTTAGCATCCGTACCTGCTCTGTCCCATCCGGAGAGATGAGTGAGACCTGTGCAGGCATAACATCGTCATCTTCCTCTTCATCCTCGTCTTCCTCCATCTCTGACAGGAAAGCAATGTGCTGGCTCTTCGTGGGGGAGCCTTCCTCAGAAGCAGCTGAGCCAGAGAAATAGAAGAGCAAAATTGGAGCGAGAAGTGTTGATTAAAATATGACAACACCCACCTGACCCCAGCACCTGCCTGCTCCCTGAGGAGCAGATCACAGTGACAACAGCCCAGTGCCGGCTGGGAAAAAAGAAAGGACCTTTCTCTCTCCTTGTACTATGGAGAGGAAGAAATTCCATTCCCAGCCCATGACATACAGCTAGGCCCAGGGGCAGCCTTTTCCTTTTGGCCATGACACAAATCTGGGCACAATGAGCGAGGCTGAAGGTCACAACACAGATTCAGGTCTCAGGTCCCCAGGTCCTTGCTGTCATCTCTCTCCTCTCTGCCACAGGGCCAGCCCCAGCACGCCACAGGCTATGGGGGAACGAATGCTCACCCTCCAGCTGCTGCTCTTCGTACAGGCCCTGCTCGCTCTCCTCCATGGCCTCCAGCTCGCCGTGGCTGCTGCGCTTGTGCGTGGCCAGCGTGGAGGTCTGGCGGTAGGTCTTCCCACAGCTCTTGCAGGCGTAGGGCTTGCAGCGTGTGTGCACCACGTGGTGCTTGTAGAGGCTGGAGTACTCCGTGAAGCGCTTTCCGCAGCCCGGCACGGTGCAGACGTATGGCTTCTCCCCTAGGGCAGAGGTCACAGAGCAGAGTTTAACCCACTCACCCTCATCGCGCTCCGTGAAGAGATTCCCCATCAAGGGGGAACAGCTGGAGGCAGACCACTGGAACAGGTGGAATAATAATCAGCCCGATAAAACAATTCCCACTTAATTTAATTCCCTAAACCTAACCCTAAAATGCCTGGCCTGGAAACGACCATCTCAGTCCCCCAGATTTCCCTGCTGCCACACTCGGTGGCTGCAGGCAGCTGAGTGGGGAGGAGCAGGTGCCTGTTTCCTCCCCTCCCCTGCTTACCTGTGTGGATTCTCATGTGGTTCTTGTAATTGGTGGCGCTGGTGAAGCCCCTCCCGCAGTTGGGCTCTGGACACATGTAGGGACGCTCACCCGTGTGCGTTCGGATGTGAACCTTGAGGATGTTGGAGGTGGTAAACGAGCGGCCACAGCCCGCAAACAGGCACTTGAAGGGTCGCTCACCTGCATTGACAGAGCAAGGTGGATCAGAGCAGCTGCTGGGGATGCCCTGGACACCTGCACCCCTCCGCTCCTCCTCAGTATTACACTAAGGAGACCTCCGATCAGTCCCAGCTGGAGGCTCACTGCCTCCAGCAACACTGACATCTTTAACCCCTTTTGCTCTGCTGATAGTGAGTCAACAGCCCCTGGTGTGACTTCTACTGCCCGTCTACTTCTGGCTGAAGAAAACCTCAGTTCTGCCTCACTTCACCCAAGATATAAAAGGCATGACCCAAAGGCTGAGGCAGTACTGCATCCTGGAGACCCTTTTGATAGGGAGCTCGGTTCTCCTCTTGTACTGCTCACCTGTGTGTGTCCGGATGTGTTTCTGCAGATCCCCAGAAGTTTTGAAGGCTTTGCCGCACATGTCTTCTGGACACTTGTATGGTTTCTCACCAGTGTGTGTTCTCACATGGCTCTTCAGCCCATACCCTGCCCAGTGACGAAACTGCACAGTTATTTTTATTAGAAGGAAATAACACTGCAAGCTCTGCACCACCTCTCAGTTCACGCACACATCTGTCCTGTGTCTGCAAAGCTGAAGGGGAAGAAATATCCAAAGTGCCTCACAACATCCCTCACAACTCAGTTTCTTCTTTTAACTCCTTTAATAATCAATCAACTTCATAATCAACAAAGTCCTGAGCAGCCTCCCACACTGAAATTCCTTCTCAGAAGGCTTTAAAAGCTAGCTGTGCTTCTTGCGCTCTGCTGGAAAGAATGGCTGATGTTCTCAAGAGTGGTTTCAACAGGACTGAAGACAATTTTGATACAAGAGAAATTTTTACCTGTAGCAAACGCTTTCCCACAGCTTGGGAAGTCGCACACGTATGGCCGGTCACCCGTATGAGCACGTTCATGTACCTGGAAGAAAAAGAATTGTCCACAAAGTGAGGTCTAAGACAAAGGGGGAAGGAAAATTGAAGAAACGTAGCTGTTGGACAGAATCTGAAGTTCTCTGCTGGGTTTCATGGTGGGCAATTAACACATCTGTCTCTCATGGGTCAAAACCTCTTCCCACTGACGTGTTCCCACTTGACTTTTTTGAACTTACAGATGCTTTTTCCTGTTCCTTCAAGGTTGAAAGCACCTCCCTAAAGACCTCAGAGAAAAACTCACTGCAGAGTGATGCGACCAAAGGATACCCTGACATCCCCTGGAGCATTTGACCTTCTCCCAGGAGCGTTTCCCTGCTCCTTTGTAAAGGCACATTCTGATCTGGCATTAGTATCCAGGGGTCTGTTTGGTTTGCACACTGTTTGACTGCACATGAGCTGCTTTACCTTCAGATGGTGAGCTGTGGTATATTGGCGGCCGCAGCCTTTGTACCCACAACGGAAAGCTTTAGTGCCAACCTGCTGCCCCTTCTCACTGCCGTGCACTTCTTCCTCCTGCAATTCCTGCCAAGAGATGTATGGAAATTAGGAAATTAATTCAACCAGCCACTAGAGGAGGCTTTGCAAAGCCCACACAGATCAGTTCCTTCCTTGCCATACATGTGCACTCCTTCAGTTAGCCCCACAAAGCGCGTTCCTGCACACACAGCTTGTACACACACGGTGTGACACAGGTGACAGGGCAGGAAGCAGAATTTCCCATTCCTACCTCCCAACTCACTGGGTATTCTCAGACACATAACTCACCTCTCCATGCTTCACTTGGCTCATTTGTAAAACCAGTAGCTAACAGATTTGTTAATGTTGCAGAGAAGCCCCAAAAAGATTATTATTACTAGCTCAGTGCTCTGCATCAAGGAGTGTAGCCTACTTCTAGAAATGCATCTCTGAAAAATTCAGACCTGAGAAGGGACATCGCTGGACTCCTCGCTCTTCACATGAGAAGCATTAGTTACTCCCTCTCCTTCCTTGTCAGACACCTGGAAACAAAGATGCAAGGCACTACTCACACCTTGGTACAGCGCAGAGCCTGTGAGCAACCAGTGCACAAAAGCATTCCCAGCAGCAGCAGCACCCTGCTCTTCTCCAGGGAGCTGGGGGAGGCTGGTCCTGCCACAGCAAGAAGCTCTGCCATCTTTTTAGCTGCCCAGCTGAGCACTGTATCAGCACACTCCTTGTAGCCCCTTCAACACCATGAAGATGGATGGGAGAAAATGTCAGCACACAAAACTACAGATGTTGGTAGGCCCTGCAGTGCCAAATGTGTTAAGATTGGAAGCTATTACAGCTTTTAAGCTTGTTTTTTTTTTTTAACATGGGAACAGTGGGTGTAACTTAGCCACTCTTGACACGTAAAAGATTTGTCTCAATCTGCTGCCTGAACCACATATGGAAGAGAGTATCATACCCAGGTGGTGTTAGGAGAAACCTAGGCACACAGGAAGAAAAAAACTACAAGGGGAGGACACACAAAGCAAGAAAAAAAGTCCAAGCTGTATCACAGCACCTCCCTGCTTTCCCAAACCTGTGCCTGCAGTAGCTTAAGGGTAGAAGGCCCAGCACTTTGCAGGTACCAGCTAGGTGGTGAAATAGGAACCTGACACACTCCAGGTCCTTGTCAGCCACCCACCAGGGCTGGCGCTCTCACAAAAGCCCTGCCTAGCTTCTCTTCCCAGAGTCGGCACTGCTGTAAAACTGACACATGGAAGTGCAAATGAAAGGAGGTAACAAACTCCAGGCCAAATGCGGAGTAGTACACCAGTCCCTCAGCACTGCTGGCAGACCATGAAAGAAGGCTTGCATCCTCACCTTGCTGGCATACTGCTTTAATGCGTTAATGGTCTCGACATCAAAGGCATCGTCTTCCTCCTCTCCAGCTAACTCCTCCAGCCCAGCTTCTGCCTGCACTTCCAGGACGGTGCTGCCAGGGGGCACGATGACAGGACGATGTATGTAGGCGGTGGAACCATCCTCGAGCTGGACAGCCTCAAAAGTGCTGGAGTCGTAATTTTCTGCAAGGGGAAGCAACAAAATCAAATGTAAGAGCTGCTGAGAGGGAGCCACCCGTCATCTCCCCAGGCTACCTACAGCCTTGAAGCCCCGTGACAATTCAGCACTTTCTGCTCCAGCTGCCACGAAAGGGGAATATTTTACCTTTAGGTGCGTTCTGTATGTAGACCATGCTGCCATCTTCCAACACTATTGGCTGCCCGTCTTCGAAAGATACAGGCTCTGAAAAAAAAGGGGAAAAAAATCCACACACTTTATTGGGAGACTCAGATGAGATGGAGGGGTAGTGCACCAGCTCCTGAGCACTGCAGTAACCACAACTGTAGTTTTAAGACACTGCCTGAGCCCTTCAGTCCTAATGTTTGACTTTTTTTCAGGCTTCACGCGTAATTTCACGGCACTTCTTTAGCTCTTCGGGGTAATGCAACATTTCACCAATTATAAACTGTCAGGCTACGTCCTGGACGTGATGTACAGCTCTAGCACAGATGTGTAGAAGATAACTCACAGAGCCCACGGCAGGGGAAGCAGAGATGACAATGAAAAGCCCTTGCACTGTGTGTGGGTGTTTGGAGACAGGAAGGAGGATAAAGGGAGGAAAAGGGCAGAGCCAGGCACACAAAATGGATTTCAAGCAACCTTTGGAGAACAGAAATGGGAGGTGGCAAAGAACTTGGCAGGGTGAAGGGAGGACTGTCCAGAGCAGCTTATTTCTTTCTACCTGCTCTTTCATACCTGGCTGAGGAGGATTGCTTTGTGCCACTTTCATTTCCTGTGGCAGGAAGGAATTCCCATCACTTCTGGGACTATCATCACCTCCTTTCATAGCTGATGGGCCAGTGAACAAGGTGACAAAGCTTCCAATAATCCACACCCTTCCCCCTCAAACAACTATTTCAGAATGTTATCTTATAGGTCAGAGGAAATTCCAGTTCAGCTGCTCCTAAATGGAACAATTTTTGTTCGGGCTCCATAGTTAGCACAAGCACAGCACACAGCTCGCTGGCCTTGCCTGCAGACTTCTGATCCAGACGGACAAAATGTGAGAGCCCACACGTGGCACAACACTTAACAAGCATTTGCTTACCACAGCAGCAAAATTAGCTTCTTGACAAATCGCTAAGAACTATGCAGGAAATCACATGTTCTATGTTCTTGCTCACTCAGCCTCAAAACCATGGAAATTTAAAACAAGCAAATGAACAACAAAAAAAACAACACTAACCCTAGAAGGACTCAAAACTAGAGCCACAACTGCTGGGACACGGATGATTTCCATCACATCAATGTCCTTCTGAGGAGAAGGAAGGTGAACTTACAGTCCTCACCTTTCCGAACCGTCACCTGATGGATATAAGCTGTGGTCCCATCTTCAAGTTCAATGACTTGGCCTTCGATCAGCTTTGCATCTGGAACAGTTAAAAACAACACCATTAGCGCTGCCCGCAGAGCCCACAGCCCTTCTGGTCTCACGAGCTGTCCCCTTGGCTGCGCCTTCTCAAGGAAGGCGGTCACACACAAGACAGTGTACGGAGGCTTATAAGCAGTTATTTATCGTGCTTTCCCCTCAGCCACAGAGGAACTTGACTTCCCAGACCTCCCTTTCCTAGACAGGAGAATAGAAGACAAAGAACCTCAGTCATCACTTGTTTACAAGCTGCCCTTCACGGCTCCTTAAGCCAAGAAGCAGAAAGAATGATGTGTGCTAAGCACTTTGGATTTAAAGTAGAAAGGAGTTCGACTTGTGCTGGAGAAAGCTCAATTGTCAGCTTGTAATGGCATCAGCAGTGACCTGAACATTTATTTTATTTTCTTTTCTTTTACTTTACTTTTTCTTTACTTAGGTTGAGGATCAACTCTTGGAGAAAAATCAGAGGTCCTAAAGGGGTCTAAAGCACTTGATGAGTTGGGAAGACTGGACTCTTAAAAAATAGTGCAAATCTGAGTAACCCTGCAATAACGTTTTAGTTACAGTTATTCTGTGCAGAGCAGACACTGCTCCATCCCACCTGAACTCAAGGAATCCCAGTTGCTCTCACCTGGTGCAAAGTGTCTAGGGGACAGGTCACAAAACCTAGTGGTTTTCAAGAAAGTTCAACTCCACGTATTGAACAAATTTCCAGAGTTCACACAGAAAAGTAAGCAAGCCAGAAATCACAAGGACCTGGAATCCTTGCAACCTGATTCCTGTTCCATGAGCCGGGAAATGACACGTCCCTTTTCTCAGGAACAGCAGATGGTGAAGAAAGGAGCACCCTACAAACCCCAAAATAAGGGCCAGTGTTGGGTTTGGCACTGCTGCCACGACAGTTAACCAACACTGAGATCAGATCTGCATCCCTTTGAGTGAGACGGGCACTGCTGTGAACCAAACGCTGCGCACCTCAGTGGAGGTAAGCGTTCTGCATAGCTTCAGGGGAAGTTTTGGATGAATTTGGATGAATAAGGTCCTGCACGCCACACAGGTAACAAACACAGTTGTAAGTACAAAGCAACAACACAAATTACACGACAGCCCGTGTGACATCAGGACATTTTTGAGAACTCCAACTTCCATTTCAAGGGGCTGTTCAAGAGGCTTTTGTTCTTTCCAGCCCAAAAAAGCCGTTACCTTTGACAGCCTGCTGAATGTAGGCTGTCGTCCCATCACTAAGGGTCACTGCTTGCAAGCCCAAGCTCTCCATCCTGCCCCGGTGACCTGTCCTCAGACATGAATTTCGCTTTACTCGGCGTGCTCTTGGGGAGCGCTGGGACCCAGAGCACGAGGTCAGTGGAACAGTGAGTCCTCTTCTTCCTTACAAGCCTGAAATAAAAAGAACAATTCAAGTTTTATTTTTTTCCCTGAAGTATACGTGTTGGTTTTGGCATATTCATCCTGGAGAAGAGAGGGCTCTGGGGAGACCTTATAACAACTTCCCACTACCTAGAGGGGGC
Source organism: Anas platyrhynchos (assembly GCF_047663525.1). Lineage (NCBI taxonomy): Eukaryota > Metazoa > Chordata > Aves > Anseriformes > Anatidae > Anas > Anas platyrhynchos. The sequence goes on along the minus strand of NC_092613.1, from coordinate 4,390,664 downwards.
CACAGGAAAGCAAGAGAGGGACTCTTTGTCAGGGGGTGGAGTGACAGAACAAGGGGAAATGGTTTTGAAATAAAAGAGGGGAGATTTAGATTAGAATTCTTTACTCTGAGGGTGGTGAGGCCCTGGCACAGGCTGCCCAGAGGAGCTGTGGGTGCCCCATCCCTGGCGGTGTTTAAGGTCAGGCTGGATGGGGCTCAGCACAGCCTGGTCTAGTGAAAGGTGTCGAGGTGGAACCAGACATCTGTAAGGCCCCTTCCATCCCAAACCATTCGGTGATTCTACCATTCTAGGTTCCTATGACTCTAGGACATGAAGAAAAGCTTGAATGGCAAACTTTTGGAGTCCGTAAAGGCTTGTATTGGCCAAAAGATGCATTTTTCCTATACCAACGTCAGGATTGTCTAAAAGGCAGGGCAAGCAGCCTGCCTACAGACAAACACACGATAAAACTCATCAAGCCTGCGGACAGACAGACTCTTTGGAGAGTCAGCGTGAATGCCACACCCAACCCTCCTCCAGAAGGCCTGCAGGACAGGTGCCCAGACCCCTTAAACCTCGACCCCGCAGCCTGGAGGCGAGCTGTGCTGTGCTGTGCTGGCAGGGGCGGGCTGACAGCGCCTGGAGGTGTCCTGGGCTGCTCTTCCCTTCCCAGTTCCCAGCTTAATAAATTGTAAACTTTGATTTATCACATGTGGGACCCAAATTTCGGGCCTCAGGCAGGCGATGCCAACCCCCCCCCCCCCGAGCACTTCTTTTGATGCCCACCTGCAGCAGGACCCCTCGGGGGTCACCTCAGAGATAACCCAGGCTTTTATCACTTTGCCCTGGTATTTTTATCATTTTACTTCCCAGAACTGCCAGTATTTTATCACTTTGCCCTGATATTTTACCTTTTTGCCTGCCCAGAACCACCAATATCCCGTCATTTCACCCTAATTCTTCATTTCTCCTTCCCAGAACCACCAATATTTCATCATTTCACCCTAATACTTCATCATTTCTCCCAAATATTTGATTTCTCCTTCCCAAAACCACCAATATCCTGTCATTTCACCCTAATATTTCACTTCTCCTTCCCCAAACCGCCAATATTCCATCATTTCACCCTAATACTTCATCATTTCACCTCACTATTTCCCCACAGCAGCCTCCCCCCGTGCTGTGCCCCCCCCGGAGCCCGAACACCCCCCCGGGGCTGAGGGGACCCCCCCGGGACTCCCCTTTTGGGGTCCCCCCCTCAGGTCCTGGGACCCCCCTGGGCCCCTCCCCCCGCCCCCCGGCACCGACCTGAGGCAACCCGCCGGGCCCGAGTCCGCCGCCGGCCCGCCATGCACCGCGGCCCGGCCCCTGCGCGGCCCGCCCCGCAACCAGCATAGAGGCAGAAGGCGCCGCTATGCCCCGGCCACCCGCGGGCGGTTATTCAGGTTCCGGGGCCCCGCGCCGCACAGCCCCTCACTGCCTCCCGGAAGTGGGCTGCAACGGACTGCTTGAGGAGAGTGAGGCGCGCATGCGCAGTACCCTACGGTGAAGCCAAAAGGCACCGGGCGCCTGGTGTGGGCAGGCCCGTTTCGGGGCTCGCCCGTGGAGCTGCCTCCACAAAACCACCGGGTAAACACGGGCAGGGCCGGCCCGCGAACGAACGGCCCGTGGAGGGCAGCCGAGAAGCGGCGGAACCCGCCACGAGCCCTCTGTGCCCCCTCTGTGCCGCACCCAAGATGGCGGCTCCGTGCCTCACACCGCGCCACTCCCAGCATGGCGCCCGGCGCTTCCTGTTCTCGCGAGATTTCCGGCCGTATTTATAGCGCGCGGGGCCCCGCCCCCCTCCTTTCTGCCCGAGCAGCCGCCGCCATGAGGTGGGTGCGGGCCGGCCGCTGCCATCCGCCGCCATCCTCCGCCATCCGCTGTCATCCGGCCCCGATGAGCGGCCCGGGGGGTTGGCCAGGGGCTGGGGAATGGCGGCTGATAGCGGGGATGAAGCGCGGATGATGCGGGGCGGGCCCGGCGGGCTGGCCCTCCGCCCGCGGCCTAGCCCCGCGCCTGAGCCCGCTCCGCTTCTCCCCCCGCAGCAGCAAAGTGTCCCGCGACACCCTGTACGAGGCGGTGAAGGAGGTGCTGCAGGGCAGCAAGACCAAGAAGCGCAAGTAAGAGCCCGGCCCAGGCACCCTGCCCACTCCTTGCCCCCTTCCCTCACCCCCCTGAGCCTTTACCCGGCTGCTTTCCCCCTTTTCCCCCCCCCCCCTCCAGGTTCGTGGAGACGGTGGAGCTGCAGATCAGCCTGAAGAACTACGACCCGCAGAAAGACAAACGCTTCTCCGGCACCGTCAGGTTCGCCAAACTCTCGCTCCCACCCAGCCTTCAGCCCGCAGCCCCCCTCTGATGGGCAGGGCGCTTGGCCCAGGCGGTGCTGAACGCCCAGGGTAGTTCAGGACGCCCCCTCCCCAGGGGGTGGTGCTGGACGGACCCCCACCCTGGGTCTTAAAACGTGAGGGGAGGTGCGGGCAAAGCCACGGCGCTGCCCCCACCGCCCTGCCCGCGAGGGCAGGTGAGGAGCCGTGGAGGAAGGCGGCGAGGCGCTGCGGTAAGGTGGCACCGTGGTGGGGTCGCTCTGGTGCGTGGTCCTGCAGTGTGGGGTGACTCGGGTTGTGTCCGCAGGCTGAAATCAACCCCCCGGCCCAAGTTCTCGGTGTGCTTGCTGGGGGATCAGCAGCACTGCGATGAGGCCAAGGCTGTCGACATCCCGCACATGGACATAGAGGCTCTGAAGAAACTCAACAAGAACAAGAAGTTGGTGAAGAAGCTTGGTGAGTGGTGGTGGGGATGTGGCTGAGCTGGGAGGGCTGGGCAAACAGCACGGTTCTCCCCATGCTTGGATTTCCATGACATGATTAGTTGGAAAGAACAGAAAACTGCCTAAAGTCAGCAAGAAGAACAGGGATCTGGCTAAGAACTACCTAGAAGAGCTAAGATCCTTCTTCAGGAGTGCTGGGTGATCACCCTCTCCCAGAAGGAGGGGATGCAGGAGAACTGTTGGTATCTCCCCAAAGGTAGCGCTGTTCCCTGGTGCTCCCTTCCTGGTCAGGGAGCTGGAGTGCAGCAACAGCAGAGTAAAAGTGGGGGCAAGACTTGGTTTCAGTCCTGCACCATTTACATGAGCAGAATGTGATTGGCTTATTTTGACCTGGTAGCATATAGGGCTTTTCCCTTTCTGCAAAATCAGTCATTTTGACACATGTCAAGCAAAGAAAACTTAGCCTTCAATCATAATTAACCTCAGAACCACATGCAGGTGGGAGGTGATGCAGGAGGTGTGCTGTGGGCTAGGCCTGGCAGGTGGGTGTTACATCCCCCTCCACACGTGCACGGAGCATCAGAGGAGGCTCCTGATGCAGCTCAGAGTTGAGTGGCAGTGATGTGGCACAATAAATGTTTTTCATGGGAACAATTACGTACAGCTGGGGTGCGGGGTCACTGTCAGGATGTGAGGCTGGGTCCTGGCAGGGCTGGCTGGTGTGATAACAGGGTTGGAAAAAGGCAGGATGCTGGAAATGTGAGTGTGTTGGGAGGAAATGTAGAGGCTGAGCTGAGCTGAGGGTCCTTCCTCACCTACCTTTGCTCTCCTCACAGCCAAGAAGTACGATGCCTTCCTGGCCTCCGAGTCCTTGATCAAGCAAATCCCTCGAATCCTGGGTCCAGGCCTGAACAAAGCTGGCAAATTCCCTTCTCTCCTCACTCACAATGAGAACCTGGTGGCCAAGGTGGACGAGGTCAAATCCACCATCAAGTTTCAGATGAAGAAGGTAAAAAAAAAAAGCACAGGGCTTGGAGCTGCTGAGGCAGCTCCTTGCCTTACCTGGGGGTTGGCAGGAGATCCCTTGTGCGTGGCTGCGATCTCTGCTCCGGGCTGTAGGTGTCCCTGCAGCATCTTCGACCAGCTCCTGGGAGCAGCATCACAGCGCAAAGGGCTGCAGCCACCAGAGCGTTCAGCTGCTAACTGGGAAGGAGCAATTTGCGGTTGAAAGATCTTAGAGCAAATGATTCGGAGGCGATCCTGATGGGAGTGCTGAGCACAATGGCTCGTAATTAACACTCCTCTCGCAGCGAGCGGGTGACACTTGCAGGGTGGGGCCCTGGTGCCCAGTGGGGCTGTGCAGGCAGCAGTGCTTTGGGGCTCGACTTCAAAACTGAGCTTCGTGGCAGCTCTGCGGGTGTCTGCTCTCTCTGTCAGAGCTGGGAAGGACTCCCTGAAACCAAAACAACCCCATTTAGGCATGTTAATTCTCTGCCAGTGGTCTAAATGCGACTCCTGGGTATTGCTCAGAATTAGCAGCTCTGCTAGCTGAGGTGCGCCCTCGGACTCCAGCTGATCTGGGCTCGAGGGCACAACAACTGGAAGGACCCAGCGAATGGGAGAGTTTGCAAATGCTGCAGCGTTTCAAGCAGCCGAGCTAATGATATCCTGACACTTCCCTTGTCAGCTCGCTCGTAAATCCTTTTGTCTTCGGCCTGTGGGGAGCGTTGCCTTGCGAGCTGCTTGGCGAGGCTGGCAGGCGGAGGCTTGGCCCCCGCGTGCGTTGTGCGCAGAAAGAAGGGGCTGCTGCCAAAACAGAAAGCGAAGCAGGCGCCACGCTTAGGGGTGAAGTTCGGAGCTTACGGGCTGGGTTAACAGCTCGCAGGGAACATGCCAGCGCTGCCTGGCGAGCAGGGCACGGGATCAGAGGTAGAGGAGAGGTTTTAGCCCGCTCCCCACCTGCTCACAGCGCGTTACACTCCTAACCCTGGATGAGCTGGGGAAATCCCGTCCAGCTGGCAGAGCAGGCGGGGATCTGATACCTCAGGGCCTTGGGTTCTTGCTGTGCGCCTCAGCGTGTGCGTGACCCCGCTGTGCTGTCCCCAGGTGCTCTGTCTGGCCGTGGCCGTGGGTCACGTGAAGATGACGGAGGACGAACTCGTCTACAACATCCACCTGGCCATCAACTTCCTGGTGTCCTTGCTGAAGAAGAACTGGCAGAACGTGCGTGCCCTGTACATCAAGAGCACCATGGGGAAGCCCCAGCGCCTGTACTGAGAGGGCAGCAATAAACTTTTTAGGACACTGACGGTGCGTTTTGGTGGTGTTTCTCCAAAGCTGCTTGGGCAGGGCTCTGTAAGGAGCTGCTGGTGGGGACGTGAGTTCAAGGGGAGCATCAGAATTCACATTGGGGCTTTTGGAGGAGCAACAAAAGGGGGTTGCTTGGGAGGGACAGGCTTCTGATCCCACAACCAGAGCAGGAGGGAGGGGGAACAGCTCCATTAACACCTAGAATAACACCTAAAACAAGCAAAAGGGAGGTTGTTACCACAAAGCTGAGGGCTCACAGTGGGGTCACTGCTCAGCAGTCGAGGTGGGGCCCCAGGTTCCCCCCGCTCCTCCCCAGAAGGGTCCCTCACCTCATGGGGGCAGCTCCCTGCTCCAGCAGCCTCCTTGCTCCTGGGGGTGGGCTCACATTTATAGGGTTTTGCTGTCCTTACAGGGACCAATGAAGGGTCAGGGGCTCCTCCTGCCCAGCAGCAGCTCGTGAGGACCTGATGGGGCTTTCCAGCTGGCCCCAGTCACCTTTAGATTTAGGGGAACGGGCCCTGCTGGGGGCTCTCAGCAAGGGGTTGGTGCTGGCCCCAGTACAAGGAGCGGTTCTTGGCAGCTTTGCTTTGCTCTGGCCTAGCAGAGGGGTCCCGAACCAGTCCCTGTCCAATTTCTGGGCTAAAAATGAGATTCAGTGCATTTAATTAACGTATATAAATAAATACATTGTGTGGTGGCTGGTGGGCTGATGGCAGGCTATAGGATTTAAATTTCTGGGGGAAAGAAAAAAAGCCCTCTACCCTTGAACAGAGCGTGTCGTAGCATCCAAGGGAACAAAACAATGAAACCAGCTCTGGAGCCTGCTGTTAGAAACCTTTAAAATAAGTGTCAGAGCCAGTTTCTGAAAGATCAACACAACACCAAGAAATTCCATTTAATAATTAAAAAAAGACAATACAAAATGCAAACATTTCTTTTTACAAAGTTCAGATACATTTTTTTTTTTTTTAATCAAGTGCAAATAACTTTATGAACTACATCTTTCTCGTTAACTTTACTCATTTTGCTGGAGATGGTAAATCACGGCCTACTGCAAAAGGCAGATATAAATATTCCAACATGAAAAAAAAAAACAAAAACGACAGAACACACAACAACCCTTCGTTACGTTCCCCGCGTCGAGACATTCAATCCATCCGAGAGGTGGCTGGTGCCGTTTTCAGCCTTTCAAACCTTTTCTGAGTCATTTTTTGGGGGATTTGTGGCAAAAGGACCCGCTCCTTCCTGGTGGCCCCGTGGATTTTCGGGGGGGTTGATTGGGAATATTGGTGAAAAAGGGGAGGATTTGGTACCAGAGCTCTTTGTCCTTCACGCCAGGACGTGCCACCCGGCTCGCCTCTTCCAGAGCTGCCTCTGGGGACGGAGGTGGCCGGCGTGGGGACATGTGGCACCCAGGACAGCCCCGCAGGGTTCCCGGCGGCAGCAGCCCCGATTTTAAATCATGGAGACTGAAAAAAAAAAAAAAAAAAAAAAAAAAAACCTGGGGGGAGGAAGGAGGGGCTGCACTGCACCGGGGCCACCAGGGCGTGCGTTCCCGGGGTGGGTTTTTTTTGGTCCTTTTATTTCTTCTAAAATATGAAAGCCCCTTTCAGCGGTCACTGCTCCGCTGCGACTACCCTAGAGCAATAAAAAAAGAGAGAAAAAAAAAACTCCAAATCCCTACAACAGCTTTTGTGCATCAAAGCAGCTGCTCGCAGGCACCAACCGAGTGACAAAGAGCTCGGCCCCCAGATGTCGAAGCTTCCAAGCGGGCTGGGAGCCGGGCGGCAGGAGGGACGAGCCCGCAGCTGCGATGAATCAGGGATCAGGGCAGCCTCCAGCATCCTGGGGACAAACCTCAGCCCCGCTCTGCCAGCCCTAATCCAGCCTGAGCCCCTCATAACGCCTGGGAGAAGCTCTTGGGGTCCAAATTGAGGAGGGGAAACCCGGGTGAGCAGACGGTTTTGGCACGGACCCAGCCTGGGTCATCGAGGGGGACGTGGTGCAATAAATAATTGCTCGTTAAGAGCCTGGGGAGGGGGGCTCGCCCCACGTGAGGTCAAGGGACAGTGAAAAGCAGGGGTGGGGACAGGCAGCAGCAGAGCTGAGCCCCAGCCCAGCACCTTCCCTCCAGGAGCAGCAGGATGGGGTTGGGGATGGGGGGGTGACAGCCAAGACCCCGTGGGAACGAGGGCTGGGGAGGAGGACAAGAGGGTGCCGGGTGGCAGCGGGGTCAGTCCCTGTCCCCAGGGTCCTGTCCAGCCACGGTGACCCCCACGATGCCATCGTCACTGTGGTGCCTCTGAGGGCAGGATGGATCCCTCAGGCTCCTGCAAGCCTGGGGGGGAGCTCAGGAAATTGGTGCCACCGCGTTTCCGAGGGTGGCACCTGCACCCCATGGTGGCATCTGCACCCCAAGGTGACATCCAGCACCCCGAGGTGGCACCCAGCACCCCAAGGCACTTGGAAGCACAAAGCTTCCCGAGAGCCGAGGAGGGCGCAGACCCCAGTCCCTGGGGGCAGAGATGCTGGGGGGCACGGGGGGGTCCCTGAGCGCAGCGGGATGACAAAACCCCTGGCAAGTGGCACCAAGGAGGTGCCGTGGCCGAGGGCTGCACCTCGCCCTCCTGGCAGCCTCCGACAATCCCAAACTGCTCCGGATCAGCCCCAAAACGCGTGGCACCGATGCTGTTTATGGACAGAGACACCTTGAGGCCTCCCAAAAACTCACCCCACCACGCAGCGTGGCCAAGCCCCGCTTCCCCGCAGAGAGAGGCGTGGGCTGTCCACCAAAAGCGTTATTTTTTTGGGAAAAAAAATGCGGCAGAAAAGGTTCCAAGGCCTGAAAACGCCATCGCATCGCTCGCTGGCAATCCAGGGCTGGGCTGGTTGGTTTGTTTCTGTGGCAGACACACATTCTCATTTCTCAGGCAGGTATAAATATCGTAGTTTCTAGTAGAAAACAAAAACAAAAACAAAACAAAAAAAAACTTCCCTCTAAATAATATAAAGAAGACTCAAACGATTGCACTTAATACATATGAAAAAAAAAAAAAAAAAAGGTAGAAAGGAGGATATCCTAGTGCACAAACATTTACTCCTGCTCTTCACAAAGCTTGCTTTTTCCGTCGACGAGTTCCTCTTTGGCAGAGCTTGCAAGAAAGTCTGGTTCCTTGGCACAAGTGTCTCCAGGAGGGGGGGACAGGGGGGTGGGAAGGCGGCCGGCTGAAGCCCTCCTCGGTCGCTGCAGTTTTTCTCTCCCGTGCAGCCAGACGTTGTTCTCCGGGAACGTGGCTTGGCTTTCCTCCTCCCGCGCCGAGCACCGGTGCCCCTGTGCGCCCGCTGCCGCGCCGTCCTTTACCTTCTCCTTGTTATTTTTTAATCAAGCAGGCATCACGTCGTGTGATTTATTATTTTTTTTTGCCCCCATCTCCTCCGCCAAGCTGTGCTGATGGCCAGGACCCAGGAGCTGCGTCACCTCCCGGCTGAGCCCCGGGGTGCCGGTGGCATCGAGGAGCGGGACGGAGCCGGCGCGGAGGCGAAAAGGGAATTCAAAAGGGGTTTTTTTGGGGGGGAAGCTGCTTCGGAAGAGAGGAGCAGCATCGCCGGCGGCTGAGACAGAGCGTGCCGAGACATCTGCGGAGCGGGAGGTGGTGGTGGTCCTGCCGGAGCCGAGAAGGGAGGAGGAGGAGAAGTGAAGTAAGAAGGGAGGGAGAGGAGGGTTTCCTCGGCAGCCGCATGGCGCGGGGCGGCAGGGCGCTATTTGTAAGGCCGGAGGAAGCTGGAGACTTTGGAGCGCAGCAGCTTGATGAAGGAGCGGGGCAGCATCTCCTTGTGCTTCTCTGTGTACTTGAAGTAGTTCTGGGGGTGCGCCAGCACGTCGAAAAACGCCTTGATCAGCTTCTTGTCCTGCGGGGAAGCAGAGCCGGGGTCACCCTCCCCTCCTGATCCCGCTGGGGCAGCTCCCCAAAACCCCAGCACGACCCTGAACCGAAGCAGGGAGTTGAGTTGCGCTCACACCAGGGCTGCCAGGGAATCCCAAACCCCTCCAAGCATCCCGCTAAGCCCCCGGTGACAAGGCCCACACGGGGACGCGCTCACCTTGAGGATCTCCTGGTGGTTCTCGGAGGCGTACAGCCTGCCGTCCCGCACGATGTCCTCCACCAGCTGCTCGTAGTCCTCTGCAACACCCGAGCGAGAAACCAGCTCAGGGGATGCATCCCCAAACCTTCACCCCCCTCCCCAGGCACTCCCAAGGCGTGCAGATTTGGGGTCCCCGGGTAGCAGGGAAGGGATGCCGGGTCGAGCTGCTCTCCCCGTGCTCACCGTCGTAGGTGACGTAGGGGATCTGGAAGCCCCGGGCGCTGTTGGCCTCGCTGGTTTTGAAGTTGATCCACAGCTTGCGAGAGCGGGCCGTGAAGGCGATGGGCCTCTCGTACGTCTGGCACGTCTCGTAGGTGGTGATGGAGGACGGCGAGGCTGCGAGGGGAACGGCCGGGGGCTGCGTGACGACCCCGGCCCCACCGCGCCAAACCCTCAAAAGGGGGGCCGAGGGGCAGAGCAGGGGGCACCAGGGTGGGATTGGCAACGTGCAGCGAGGCTGAGCCCCCTCCCAGCCCCTCCTGTTAAATGGCAGGGGTGCCCATATCCCTTCCCTGGAATGGATGGGGTTCCTTTTTCCCTTCCAGAGGTTTTAACCCTGGAGAAAGTGTGCCGAAGGGCGCTCAGCCCAGCTCACCGTGCGCAGCCCTACAAACCAACAAGGCACCGAGCAGGCGGGTGACACCGACCCCCTCCCGCCCACCCATTTCCTAGAAGCACCCCACCACCTCCATCCCGGGACGGGGCTTTTCCCCTCGGCATAAATCAGCTCAGCTCTGCCAAACCACGGCTCTGCGCTCCCCCCGCGGCGCGCTCGGTTACCTACAGTTTTTCCGCATGACCAGGACGTCCCCGCACTCGTCCTCGGAGGGCAGGAAGATCTCCGGCACCACGATGAGGATCTTGCGCTTGGGGGGCGGGTTGATGTTCCAGGTGCACTCCACGTTGGCGGGGTAATTCCCCGGGTAATTTGGGGACTCGATGTAGCCCGTGTACTCGCCCAGCTCGCCCCCGCACTGCCGGTCTGCAAGCAAGGTGGGAGAGGGCATGGAGAGCCAGTCCCACTGGGAACCAGTGGCACGGGGACTGGGACAGCGAGGGTTTACTGGGCAGCAGGGGGGAGAGCGTTCGGTGGCACTGCTCATTGCATACCCAAATAAAATAACCCCAAAATGCTATTTGAAGGAATTATCAGCTGCTTTGTTAAAGGACCCCAGCTCGCAGCACGCCCACACCCCCGGAGCACCATGCCCTGCTTACTTTTGCACTGGGACACGGAGGTGGAGCCGTCGAAGTCGGTGGTGGTGTTGCCGGGGCAGGCGATGCAGTAATTCTGCCGAAAATCAGGCTGGTAGGTGCCCACGGCGCAGCGAATGCAGCGGTGGACGCTGGTGTTGTAGTAGTGCCCGGGCGAGCACTGGACTGGGGAAGCGGAAAGCAAAGGGGGCTCAAAAGGGGGCACAACCCCACGGGACCCCCCCCGTTACCCCCCCCGGGGGCTGTCTCGGACCTACCTTTGGTGTCACAGTCCTGGAAGGAGAGGGCTCCCTCGTGCTTGGTGGTCAGCCCCCCGCCGCAGGGGAAGCAGAGCGCCCGCCCCACCTCGGGCTGGTAGGAGCCGCGGGGGCACGGCTGGCAGGGCTTGAAGCCGTCGGCGGAGTGCTGGCCGGGGGGGCACTGACCTGCGGGCACAGGCATCGCTGGCACCCAGCACCCAGGGGTGCCCCGTGCCCAGCTCCTCGCCCCGCCAGGCTCAGCAGCCCCGAGAACATAGGAGCCGAGTGGTGGGGCCCCGCTAAAAGCTTCTCCCCTGCTCCAAAACGGGGAACTCCTGGGGGTCTCCGGGGTGCCCAGGGCTTTTCCACCTTCTGGACGGGGGCACTGAGATCGCACGGTGGGGATGTCCCCAGGCACTCCCCCCTGAACCCCCTCCGTGCCCCCTTACCCGTGCAGCCGGTGATGTTGGTGGCTCCCACGGGGCCGAAGGCGTCGCTGCGGGGACACAGGTCGCAGGAGAGCTGCCCCTCCTTCTCCTGGTAGGTGCCCGAGGGGCAGGGGACGCACTGCTCCGTCTGCCCGTGGTAATAGGTTCCCTGCGAGCAGCTAACTGAGAGCCAGGGGTGGAGGTGAGCGGCACGGCAGGGGGATATCCCTGGGGGGGGGGACACACACATGCCAGCCCCCTCCCCGGCTCCCCGCGGTGCCCCCTTACCACACTTGGTGCCCAGGCGCTGCTGGCCCGGCCCGCAGCTCTCCTGCCGCTCGGGGGCCACGCTCAGCTTCCTCGCCACCTCGTACTCCATCCCGGCGAAGCGCAGCAGGAACCGCTCCTGGTTGATGGATTTCTTCAGGGCTTTGATGGCCGACTTGAGCTTCTTCTCCACTTTCTGCCGCAGGCAGTGCAGGTTGCAGCTGGCTGGGTGCGCGGCGGGGAGAAAGAGGGACGGCGGCGATAAGGGGGAAACCCAGCGGGACCCCACACCCCACCCCAGCGGGACACCAAGGACCACTTGGGCTCTCCTTCCCGCCCCCCAAACACCCGCCCCGTGCCCACCTGTGGTCTCCTCCGGCTTGATCTCAGCCTCGAACTCCAGCGTGATGCGCGTCACCTCCTTGCCGGAGGAGTTGCGCGCCCGCCGGCCCTTCCCCTTCTTGGACGAGTCGCACTTGAGGTTGACGAAGGCAACCTGGCAGTCGGAGCAGGGCGCTGCACCTCCTGCATGAGGGGGGGGACAAGTCAGGGCCCCGTCCGTGCCGGGGGGGGGACACAGGAGCACCCCCTCCGACCCTCCCTCACCTTGCGCCCCGGTTTTCCCCGCCTCGTCCTGCTTGCCCTTGGCCCGCGGGTGCAGGTGGCACTTGGCGTCCTTGATCTTGAAGGAAGCTTTCTGCTTGATTGGCGCAACGACAGCCTCTAAAAGAAAAGGCGGGTGCTGAACCAGCCGGGGGGCAAGGGGGGAGCAGCACGGGGGGGGATTTTTTAGGGGAGGGGGGTGGCTGCTCGGAGCCCCCTTACCGAGGCACTGCTGGCTGCTGTTGGCCGCTCTCTGCTGGCTGCCCTGCCGCAGCACGGGCGTCCCGCAGCTCACGGTGTAGCTGCTGTCTGACTCTGTGGGAAGGAGGAGCAGGCATTGGGGGTGCCCCTCGGTGCTGAGCCCCCCCCGGTGCAGCCACACGGTCCCTACGGGTCAGCGGTGGTTGCCCAAAAGGGGGTGCAGAGACCCTGGGGGGCAGCACCCAGCACCCCGCACCCCACCGCCCGGCTCCTGCGCTGCGCAAACCCATCCTGAGGAGCCAAACTCAGCCAGGAAAAAAAACCCACAAACACTCCTTTTCCCTCATCCCAGGGCTCGGGACCTCAGGGTGCTCTGCCAGCTGCTCCTCTGCGCCCAGTTTGGGCCAGGCAGGGAGATGGGGACCCCCCCGAACCCTCCCCGTACCTGGCTGGAAGCGAGCCTTGGAGGCGCAGGTGAGGGCGCAGCTGTCCTTCTTGCCCGTCTTGTTGCAGGTGAGGGTGGCCCGCGGCGGCACGGAACCTGACAGGCATTTCACCAGCTCTGAGGGACACGCACCAGCTGGTGACGACAAGCGGGGGACGCCCGTGGGTGGCACAGAGCCACGGCGGGACCCCCTCGTCCCCCCTCAGCTGGCGGCACGGTGCGGCGTGGGGCCCCAGGAGCAGCATCCCAACCCCTAGCCCAGCTCCTCCTTGAGCTGTCACCGCTGGGATTTTTCAGGATTTTGGGGGCAGAGCTGCACTTTGCTGCGTCTTTCCCCAGTGAAGGGGGGTGGGCGGGTGTCAGAGCACAGCCAGGGCCACAAAAATCATTCATTTAGGGGCACCTGCTGGGGCACGAGCTCACGGCCAGCCCCAAGCACAGTCCATAAATCAATGGAAAAAGTCCATAAATCAGGACAGAGGGAGCAGGACAGCACATCCCATCCCATCTAGACCCGTGCCATACAGACAAGGGACCCCAGACAAAATCATCCTGCTCTGGAGCATCCCTGCAGCGGGATGCCCCAAATCCCAGCACGCCACCCACTGACAGCCACGATGGGGGCCGTGGGGTTTCGGCACCCCCCCAAGGCTGTGCTGGAGCATCCCTGGCAGCAGCAGGCTCTGCCCCCACGTACCTACGCAGTCCTTTTTGTTCCAGTGCAGCTTGCAGCCGGCGGGACAGGTACACTGGTAGCTGCCGGGCGTGTTGATGCAGCCGAATTTGCAGCCCCCGCGGTTGATGCTGCATTCGTCCACATCTGGGGGGGACACAGGGAGAGGTGGGGGGGGATGTCAGGGGGGCAGAGGGGGACCCCTGTGATGCTGAATCGCCCCCAGAGCGGGATTTTGGATGGCCAAAGCGCACAAACCCTGTGCCCCAGCAGGGTGCTTCCAGCTCTGCCTCCTCCCAGCTCCACAGCCCCAATTTGGGGGGGTTCGAGGGAAGCCCCAGCCGGTGGCACCCCCAAGGGCAGGGGCCGGGCGGCGGCGGGTGCAGCCCACCCAGGCTGAGCCCGGCCCCACGGCAGGCTGGGGAGCTGCGGGGGGCAGCAGACAGAGCCGACATGGAAGCATTTAGCAGCCCAATTCAAAAGGCAGCTGCTTGGCAGCCCGGCCCCTCTCCCCGCTGCTCCCCTCCAGCACGGCCCCTCCATGGGGGGACCCCCGACCCCAGCCCAAAACGGGGCACAGACCTGGGCAACCCCCCCATGCCCCCTGGGCTGTCACCTCTCCCTGCTGCGGACCCCATGAGGCTCGGTTCCAACCCCAAGCAGCCCAGACTGGGGAATGCCACCGGGGGTCTCAGAAGGGTCACCCCCCACCCCTGCCACGACCCCTCTCCAGCACCCCCCGCGCACCCCATCTGCTCCCCGCGTCCCGGGGCGCCGCACGCCCCCGCCCTTGGGAGCCAGCCTGAGCTCAAACCGAGCTCAGCCCCTTTTGATGTTCCCCTTCCCACCCCGTCCCAGCTCCCTGCCAAAAACGCCGGGGATTTCTCCCCTCTCCGCCGCTGCAGACAAGTCGCAAGCTGTTCCTGTCGCCCCGTTTGAAGTCGCAGACACCAGCCCCTGGCTGCGTGCGCCCTCCCCACCCGGCCACGGCACCGGGTGCACGGCGAGGACACGGGGCAGCCCCCCTGGGACCCTGCAAACCAACCCTTGGGGACAGCCCCAAGGGGTCCACAGCGACCGTGCCGTGGGGCTGCCCCGTTTCTGGGTGTCCCGAGTGCTCCCCCCCAGGACCCCGAACCCATGGGGGAGGTGGGGACCCAGCACCCGCCCGGCCCTACCTCCGCAGTGGGTGAGGCCGTACAGCGTGTAGCCCTTGTTGCAGAGGCACTGGAAGCTCCCGGGGGTGTTGATGCAGAGGTGGTCGCAGGTGCGGTCGAACGAGCACTCGTCGATGTCTGGGGAGGGGGGAAAAAGGCAAGGTGGGGAGCTGAGGGCTGGCACGGCCCTCCCCCACCTGCTGCAGCAAACGGGGAGGCTGCACTGGGATGCTCTGGGATGCACTGGGATGCTCTGGGATGCACTGGGATGCTCTGGGACCTCGTGTCCCACCCCCCCTGCATGGTCCAGCTGCTGCCAGAGCATCTGCAGCCCACCACACCGATGTCCTTCCCCCTCCAAACTCCTGCAGCCCCTCCGCACCCAAAACGTGCCAAACCATGCCCTGGGCACGGCTGCGGGGGCCCTTGGGTGCTGCCCGGCGGGCAGGGCTGTTGCACGGGCACGTCCTGCCCCGGGACGGTGCCAGAGCTGTCTCTGCACCCCCGCGGGGCACCTCTCCAGGGCTGGGCGGCCCCGGCTGCGCGGGTGAGCCCAGCCCGGCGGGTTTGATCCTCGTTTCATTGGCTTCATTAAGTTAATTGCCGCGCTCACGTCAAACTTGCAAGAGCGCGCGGCACCTGGACGGAGATGAAAGAGGTCTCAGCCCTGGAGCGTCGGCAAGCCCTGCGCCCCCCTGCTGGGGCCAGAGCCCGAGCTTTTGGCTTGCAGCAGCTGCGTTCGAGCACTGCCCTCGGCTCGGGGCTGGGGGGGAGCTCTGTGCCCCCCCAAAACGGCCCCGCAACCAGTGGTGCTGCGCCCTGGCACACAGTGGCAAGGTTTGGTGAGATTTTGCAGGATGTCGGGGTGGGGAGAGGAAGGTGGGAAAGCTGTGCCGAGCAGGAGACACATCCCTCCCTCCTGCCCTCTGAGTGATGGGGAAGGAGGAAAGCCTGGCAAAGGCACCCAAAGCCTCGCTCTGCATCCAGAGCATGGCCCCAAGCGGGGAGCAGATGGGCAGGCAGGATTCAGCCTGTGGAACGGCCTGGAGCTGTGCCAGGGGAGGTTGAGGTGGGCAATGAGGAGCCATTTCTGCTCAGACAGAGCGGGCAGGCGTTGGGACGGGTTGCCCAGGGAGGTGGGGGAGTCCCCGTCCCTGGGGGGGCTCCAGGAGAGGTTGGGGCTGGTGCTTGGGGACACGGCTCAGTGGGGACAGTGGTGGTGGGGGGTGGCTGGAGCAGGTGACCCTGGGGGGCTCCTCCAGCCCTGATGACTCTGGGATTCTTCCCATCACTGACCCAAGGAAAAAAACTCACGCAAGAAAACACAAAGCTCGCAAGAAGCCGAGCAGGGTGGGCGCTGAGCTGTGCCCACCCAGGGCAGGACCCCTGCTTGGGGACGGGACCACAGAGGGAGGGACAGGGACGAAGGGCAGGGAGAGGCGAGGTCCCCAGGTCCCCAGCGCCCTCACCTTGGCAGTTCCTCTCGTTGATGAGCAGCTTGTAGCCCTTCTTGCAGCTGCACTCGAAGCTGCCCACCGTGTTCCTGCAGATGTGGTCACAGCCCCCGTTGTTGAGCCGGCACTCGTCGATGTCTGGTGGGGACAGGACAGGACAGGGACACCCCTCGCACCCCGGGCTGGTGACCGTGGCCACCCCCGGGGGTGTTTGGTCCCCCCTAAACCTTCCGGCTCTGCCCCTGGGCTCTGCCCCCAGCAGGTTTTGGCTGGAGACCTGGGGGATTTGCTGGGCACCCTTTGCTGGGCCATTTTTTTTCTTGCCATCGCCAAGGCTGAAAACGACGACCTGGGAACCTGGAAAGAGGCTGGCTGGGAGATGTAATTTTTTCCCCCCTTTTTTTCTTTTTTCCCCCTCCTAAACACAAAATTTACTGCTAGGAAATGCCCTGTAAAATGGAAGGGGAGCAGGAAGAGGCGGCTGTCCTCCCCGGCTCCCCGGCCCCCCGCTGCCAATGCTGGGGCGACAGCTCTGCCTCTCTGGGGCCGAGGTTTTCTCTTTATTATCGCGGGGGAACCGGCTGTAAAACAGCTCGCAATTGTAATAAAACCCCCAGACGCAGGGGATATGGCTCCAGGTTATTGCGCTTTCCTGGAAACTGCCGAATCGGAGGGGCAGCGGGCGCTGAAAAAATAACAAGGGGGCAGGGGGGGGCTTCTGGAATCAGTCAGCAGGTAGACAGCTCGCCGCGGGCCGGGGCTTTGCTTTCAACCAGGGTCAAGTTCCTGGAGCTGCCGAGAGACAAAACGCAGGCACTGCCCCGTCCTGCCCCGGGGTCACCGCGTCCCCTGGGCCCGGGTGCACGCGAGGGGCTTGTCCCCTGGCCGACGCATGGGGACGGGGATGTCCCTGGGAGTGTGAAGGGTTTTGCAGCACCCCAAAGCATCGCCCACGTGGGACCCGGCAGTCACCCCACAGAGCCGCAGTGGGACCCACGCACCTCTAAATTGCCTCTAAGTTGACCCAAATTACCCTTCCCAGGGGGGTTGGGGTCAACCGCAGCACCTTTAGCAAGGAGGGTCCCGTTGCCAGCTCCGAAGGAGCAAAAACAAGAGGGTGCCATCACCCTGCAGCCACGATCACCGGGATTTCCCCACCCTCTGCATCAACCCCTGTGGCCGCCGGTCCCTAAATTACCCCCAGGGTCAGGGCAGCCAGCTGGGGGCTTCGACTGAGAGCTCCCAGCACCGTGTGGCTGGGGCAGGAGGGGGCCTCAGGGCTGTGCTGGGTCCCCAGCGAGCCCCAGGAGACACGGGGTGGGGGGTACGGGGCTGAGCTGGGTCCCTGATTGTCCCCTGGGGATCCCGAGCCCTGGCCAGGCTGTGGGGAGGGAGAGCAGCTCCCCTTGTGTGCATGGTGCCAGGTTTGCAGGACAGGGCACTGGTGCATTTTGACGCGTCTTAAAAAAGACAAAGAGATCACAATTTGGGATTTTCCCATCTCAGCAGACACCCAAAAAGCTTTGCAAACCTGGCCTCAGCTCCTCGGATCCTCCCTCCAGCAGAGCACCCGTGGGTGCCCACTGCACCCCAGGAGCCCCGCACGGGGGTGTTCCCCCTTCTCCACCCCTGGCCGCAAGCAAACACCGTGGGGAACGTGGAGCTGAGCCAAACCCGAGCCTTTTCGAAGGGCTCCAAGGACACAGGTGAAGGCTGCCAGGGGCAGAGCACCTCCCTACCTTTGCACGTCTTCCTGTCGGGCTGGAGCATGAAGCCCATGGGGCAGCTGCAGTGCACGCCCGTGGCCGCGTCGTGACACTTGCTGTCGCAGCCTCCGTTGTTCACGGCGCACGTTTCTGCAGGGAGAAAGAGAAAAAAAGCCCGGGGGTGAGGCTCACGCTGCCCAAAACGTGCTGCTGCTGCTCGGGGAAGAGGCTGTGACCCTCCCTGCTCGGCTACATCAGCTCTGGGCTCTTGGCGTAGCGCAGCCAAGGAGCCCCCCAGTTAATAACCCCCCTGAGCACACGAGGGGAGTGCTTTGGGGTTAAGGCACGGCACGATTTCAGCTCAGGGCTCGGCTGCACGCCGGCAGTCCCGCTGCATTTTCCACCTCGGCAGCGCTCGGTGCCCTTATAACTCCTGGCTGCTGCTCTCCGTGGGTTTTGGCTGCGAGATCCTTGGCTCATCCCAGGCTGCAGGCAGGGAAAAGCACCCAGATTGATTTCTCGGTGTCTGTCCCAGCCCCTGCAGAACCCTCCTGCCTCCCAGCAATCAGCACTTTAGAAGCGGGCAGAGGCTGGTGGCACGGCCGGGGCGCACGGGAACAGCGGCTCCATGGAGGCAGAGGGAGAAGCAGCTCTGCAGGATTAATCCTGCCTTGCTCAGCTCCCAGCTGGCAAAAGGTCCTGTGTCCCCCAAGAAAAGGATCAGGTGAGATCAAATATTGGCAGCCCCGAGGTGGAGGAGTTGCCTCTCCGAGTTACACCCCAGCAGGGTGAGGTTTTGGGGCTTTTCTGCCACCAGGCAGGAGCTGGGGATGGGGCTTGGTGAGGGGGCAGCGTGGTGTAAGCCCGACCAGCAGGAGGCTCGGCCAGAAACACCGTGAAAAATTTAAATAAAAATGCTTTTGGACTCCTTGGGAGCCTCAAAGCAACCCTCATGGTGCAAGCAGGCGACAGATCCGCAGGTTGTGGCTGGAGAACCCAGCACCGCTCACGGGGACACCCAGGGACGGTTTCTAAGATGTTCACCCCCAAAACGCCCAGGCACAGTTCCAAGCTTTTCACCCCCAAACACCCAGGGCTGTCACAATTCAGGCGTGCAAAACACACTCAGAGGGCGTGCACGGTCCCGGTCCCACACCAGATGCACCCCAGCACCCCCAGAGCACTCAGCCATTGCTCCCACCCTCCCTAAAGCCCCAAGGCTCGCCCCGAGCTCCAATTCCCACAAAATCCACTCCCAACACTTGCACATCCCACGTTCGTGTCCCCTGTCCCCAAGTGTCACCCACTGGCAGGCTCGGCCCAGCCGGGTGCGTGCTGCCCGGTCCAACATCGCGGGCTAATTCGGGCGAGGTTTTGTAAAATTAGAACCCACACACACACGCAGGCAGCATCAGTGGAAAAAAAATCCGGTTTAGAAAAAAAAAAAAAGAAAAAAAATAGCTAATTATTTCAGCATTATCAAAGTCAGCTGTTGCTGGTAAAACTAGAAGGGACACTAATTTAAATGAGGCATTTTCAGCTTGACAGCTTCCCTGTGAGATCAATCTTCAATTTTGCTCCTAACCACCAGAACAATGGCTCGGAGTGCATTAAGTTGTTCACAAAGGGTAATAAAGTATTCCTTTCAGAGGGCTGGCCGCTCGGATAAATGAGGCGCTCGGGCTTCAAGGAACCCGACATGAAAATGCCTTGAAGAAATTCCTTGGAAAGAGCAAAACCCCAGGTCCTGCCGCTCCTTGCGAGAGCCGCGTGGGGCACGAACGGCTGAGCCACGCAGCCCCTCGCTGCAGGGCGACGGGGCTGGGATCGTTCTGTGCTCGTCTTGCCGCTGCTATTTTTATGATGTCCCATAATAAGAGAACAAAGGGAGCAGCTCGCGAAACGAATGGCCAGCGCGATTACAAAACGGCCAGGGAGGGATTTGTGCAGATACGGGTCCCGCAGCCAGGTCCTCCCGGCGCACGCAGCCTGGCCACGATGGGGCCGGTGGTGTTACGCCGAGGGGAAGGGAAAATTCACGGGGGCTCAATTAAAAATTGAACTCAGCCTTTGTCCCAGTGGATCATGCACAGGGAGCCCCGGGAGGGTTGGTTTAGCAGGGTCGCTGCAGAGATGCAACGATGTGCTCAGAGCAAACACTGCTTTTGGGGTGACCAAGGAGCACGGCTCCCTTTTCACCTCCTTTGGGACTTTTGGCTGGGCTTTGCAGTGAGCCCTCCCCAGCACCCCGTGCAGGATGCAGCCGGTGCAAGATTGGGGCTGAGCAACCCCATCTGGGACACCGCAGCAAAGGGGGGGGCGCATCCCAGGGCTTGCAAAAAAAAGCTTTTGCGAGCAGACCGTGGGCTCCTGGGGTACCTGAGAGGCAGAAAAGGGTTGGGGCCGGGTGCTGCGGGGCTGTTCGGGAGGCGGCCCTGGGAGAGGAGCATTGTTTGGTGGTGCTGGCAGCCCGGGGGCTGCTGCGAGCCTGGCGCGAGGCAGCGTGAGTCACCGAACCACACAGGGCTTTGGCGAGGGCCCCCATCGCTCGGGGAGGGAGAAGACAAAGCAGCTTGTGCGCACACAAACGCTCCCACACACTCACACACACACACACTCACACACTCACACTCGCTCCATCCCAGCCTCGCTGTGCCACGACCGTGCCCCTGCACTGCCCAAATCCACACCGGGTCCAAGCGCACCCTCCCTGCCCGCACGCGCTCCGGCTTCGCCTCCACCACCCGCAGGGAAACGTCAGCCCCGAGAGCTTTCTGAGATAACCGTGGGGCGATCGGGGTGATTAGAAGCAGCTCTGCTCAGCACAGTGACAGCCCCGAGATGAAGGTTCCCCCCCCGAAGGGAAGATGCCTGGGGAAGGCTCTGCAGAGCCCCCCGAAGCAGAAAGCGGGGAGCTGCACACCTGAGCGCACCGGGAGGCTGCGTGCACCCAGCACATCCCAAATTGGGAGGTTTTGTGCTCCCAGCATGTCCCCGATCAAGCCTCTGGGCTGCAGGCGAGGTGCTGAGCCCTCAGCACACCCCACGTCCCGGCTGGCAGAGCAGAGGCGTCCCCTGGCCTCGGGGCAGGGCTCAAACCTCGCTGGTGCCACAGCGATTGCAAGGAAACCCCCGGGGAAGCAGCCCCGGTGACAAGCCTGAGCAAAGCTCGCTGTGAGAGAGCCTCCCAGCAATTTGTCAGCACGGCGAGCAGCCACGCTGGGACACGCCAGGTCCCCAAATGTCCCCACCTGCGCCTGCATCGGTCTGTGAGCAGGGGGGGCTCCAGGAAGGGGTAACTTTGGGAGAGCCCGGGGAGCAGCGCGGTGTCACCCGGAGCTGGGGTGGCTCCTGGGGACCTGTGGTGATGGTGTGGGGGCTCCTGCGCACGCGGAGGGAGCGGTGTCACTGCAGGGTGCTGCTGAGCCAGCTCTGCAAGGAACATCCCCGGGGCACGGGGAAGGGAAGAGGAGGGGATGTGGCCTCGGGGAGGGCGCACGGTGAGGGCTCCCCAGCAGAAAGCACCGAGGGAGCGAGCCCTGCCCTGTGTCGGGCACGCCAGGCTTGCAGCACGGCTCCTGCAAACGCCTTTTTTAACTGCCCCAATGCACGGGTGGCAACTGCTCCCACTTTTGCTACGGCTGCAGAGATGGGCACAGCATCTCCCCCCTCACACAGCCCCAAGGACACCGCTGGTCACTTCTCACCGGGTGCCTTGGTTTGGGGACAAACACCACAAACATCGCCGGGAAGAAAACCAGCACCCCATGCCCGGGCAAGGTGAGCGCCCCGCGTCATGCAAGCGCAGCCAGGGAAGGGGTTTTGCTCTCTCTCTCCCCAAAAGCAGAGGCTGTTTGCAGCCCGAGGCCGGGTTGGGAAGCAGCAGCAGGGGATGGTTAGTGGGGCTGGAGGCCGTGCGAAGCGAGGCATGCAGTTAGTCCGCCCGCTCAGCCCCCCGAGTGACGGGCTGGAGGTGAGAGCACCCCTGCGGTTAGATCCCCTCGCGGAGGTAGAGAGAACAAAAATATTTACCATTAGAAAACGTCTCAAGGATAACGTGTTGCTGGAAGTGTCTCTCCCCTGTTTGACATTATAAAAAAGTGATTTAGAAACAGTGTCCAGCAAGGAGCTCGTTTGGTGTCACACGTCAATCACTGCTACTCTGCTGCCTCTGAGCCTGGGGGAAATGCGCCCTTTTTTTTTTTTAATTATTATTATTTTTTCTCCCCCACCCCCAGAAGGACCAAAATCCAGGTTTCGTGCTATCCAACTCCTCCATCACCCTATCCAAAGTCACCCCCAGCCTCTTCAAGTCCCCGCTGTTTTTGCGCTCTGTTTTGGGCTGACCGTGGGCTCGAGCACCGCGGCAGGCACGGGACAAAGCAGGTTACGAGGAGCATTAGTGCGGAGCCCGTTAGTCCCAGGGAACGATTCCTCGCTCCCAAGAGAGCAAAATTAGTGCTCGCCCGCGTGGCTGCAAACACAGGGAGGGGGCAGACAGGCAAGGAACGACCCCAGCCCACCGGGTGCGCTGGGACCCTCGGATTTAGCAGCAAAGCTGGCGGAGGCGATGGGAACCCAAATTGGGGTGCTTGGGGTGCTCGGCGTCCCCATGTGCTGGTGGACCTGGGTGCTGGGAGCTCTCAAGGGGATGTCTGGGGAGTGGTTTTGGGAGCCGTGGCACTGAGCTGGGAGTTGTCCCTCCTCATCCTGGTCGGTGTGGGGAGGGGACGAGGCACCCCAGCACCTGGGTTTGTCCCCACGCAGGGATGGAGCGGAGCCGACCGCGTCCCTGCTCGATGAGAAGCAACGCCGGGTCCACGCAGAGGGGAGGGAGGAGAAAAGGGAAAAGAGAGGAGGAGGAAATCCAGCTCGCCCTGTGCCCTCGCTGTGCCAGGGGGCTCAAGCCAAGGGCAGGGGACCCATCAGCGAGGCCACAGAGCTCCCACGGCTCTGCAGTGCCAAGAAGGGACCTGGACCTCACCCCCCCGGTGAGGCCAGCGTGCTCAAAGCAGCACACGGTGACACCGCGGCCACCCGCCTCGTGTCCCCAAGCTCTTTTTTCCCCTGCCCAGAGCCTTCCCATCCACCCCAAGGCCTCTTTGCTCTGCTCTTCCCAGCCTCGATCCGGCACCGTCCCGGCACCGTCCCCGCTCTGCAAAGCACGGGAGCATCGTGCACACCGCCGCCAAGCACGGCTCAGGAAATCTGCCATAAAACTCGAGCCAGATTCGGTTTCCTTCTCCATCTAATCGCATTTCCTGCCCATCCACATCTCCCGCTCCGGGCTCATCCCGCTGCTGGTGCTCAGCACCCCGCCTCAGCCCCCTGCGCCCCAAACGGCAGTGGGAGGGGAGCTGCGCCGCGAGCATCGGCCTCGCCTTACAAATCCTCCCAGAAAGCAAAAAATCCACAGCCACAAAACCACAAGGGCCGGGTTCGCATCTCCCCGAGGGCGCCGTACCCAGCGGGGGCTGCCCTGCCCCGATGCTGCACGGTGCTTTAACCGGGAGGGCGATTTGTTGCGCTTTTTTTTTTTTTTTTTTTCCCCTTCTTCTTCTTCTTTTAAGGCTGCTTTTAGAGCACAAACATAAATATCCAAGGTCAGTGGCCTCCCCTCCCCGCTCCCCATCCCCCTCGATGCTGCAGACATGTTGGGAGCCATTAGGGCTGGCCCCGGTTGGCTCAGAGGCATGTTATTCATTATCCGCGTTTTTAAAAGCAGCAATAAAAAGCGGAAAAATGAAAAACACCGGCCGTGGCCTAATGAAACTGCCACTCAGAGGGGCTGCTCGTGCTTCCTGCCGCGTGGTGTGATCTGAAGGGAACCTGGGCCGGGGGCCTGCCCCAGCAGCCCATCAAACGCACCGCGTTCGATTTCAAAGCCCGCAGCCCGGGGAGAGAGTTTGCGTTCCCCTCGCTGGAAACTTTATTCCCCTTGAAACGATGAAATATTTCGGAGGAAATGGAGAAGGAGAAGAGGGGAGGGGGCAGCGCTGGGAGCACCGGGGCGCTGGGAGAGCGGGGCAGGCTGTTCGCCGAGCCCCAGCCGTAAAACAAAGCCGGGCGGTTATAAATATCCGAGCAGGTACCTCGGCCCCCGTCTCGGCCGTAAATCTGTCGGCTGGGCTTCCCCAGGGCACAATCCTGCCCTGGTCCTGCTGGGGTTGGGGTCCAGGACCCCCCCGGGGTGGCCACGGAGCGGAACGGGGCTGTCCCGTGGTGCAGGGAGATGGGGCAGCAGCACCCAGCGCTGCAGGGACGGGATCAGAAGCAGCTGGGGGATTTTGAGCTGATTCTGCTCTGAAAACTCTCGGTCACGGTCCTTAATTTCCCCCTGGCAAGGTTGGGTGGGAGGAGAGCTCATGGGGATGCACTGGAAGAGGTGGGAGAGGTCTCCCCGGGGCTCAGATTGGGGATGGAGGGGGAGATTTTGGCCAAGGCTCGCAGGAAGGATGAGTGATTTTATAAAACACAGAAATCCCACTCATACACCTGTACCTGGGGCTCTGAGGCCCTCCAGAAACCAGATCCCTTTTGGGCATCTCCCAGGTCACCAGCTGCTCTCACCCGGTAGCATCATTTTGGTGCCCCGAGTCCCCGCATCGCCACAGCCAAACACACGCACACACGCACAGGGAGCCCCACACAGGGCAAATACAAGAGCAGAGGCACCCCGGGCTGCAAAAATCACTCAAGGAGAGCTGCACAGGAGGAGCTGTCACCTCCCTGAGCACAGCAACGTCCCCACGGGCTCCTGGGGAGGTCCCTGCCAGGTGCCGAGGTGGGACGGGATGCAGCAGGAAGGGCAAAGACGCATTCACAGGAGCCAACATCGCTCAGCTCCCTGCTGCTCTGGGGCAGGAGGGGCATCTGCAAGCAGCCAGGAGGGGCTGGGATTAACCACGGAGCAGGCAGGGGGACAGCAGTGACATGAAGTGACAGGGTGACAGCAGTGACACGAATGTGGTGGCACTCAGAGGGGCTGGCTCCGGGGAGCGCAAAGCGTCCCCAGTGCAGGCACAGCGGGGACGGGAGCAGCCAAAACCTCACTGCTGCTTTCAGTTGCTTTCAACTGCTTTTTCTTTTTTTTTAATTTTATTTTGCAAGAAGAACTAAAATGTCTAGAGCAATTTGCAGACTTAATCACTCCCCAAACGTAACATTTTTTTAAATCGAATCAGCTGTTCAGCAGCGCGAGCATATGAAACCAGTAAAGCTTCTATCTCTGCTTGGTGTTTTACAATTTGAAAACACACACAGGAAAAGGACAATTTTGGGGTGGTTGGGTTGTCGGGTTGGTGTTTTTGTGTTGTTTTTTTTTTTTTTAAGACAATTGTTCCTGAGCCGAGACCCCGCAGTGCCAAGTTGGAACCGATCACACCGCATCCAAATCTGTCCCCTCCGTGTGCCTCCCCGGCAGCGAGCACTAGGGCAAGTAGTGGCACCCAGGTGACAGTGACAACGCCACCCCTCTTCCCCCAAGGAGCATGAAGGCAGGCGGGGACTCTGGCACACCAGCCTGTCCCCACGTGTCCCCTCAAACCTCCCTGAAGCCACTTTCTCTCCCCGCGGTGGCGTGGCAACGCATCGCTGCGCCTTGTGGGTGCACGCGGCATCACCGAGAAACTCTGACCTCACCCCTTTAACCTCATCACCGAGCAGCTCTGACCTCACCCCTTTAACTCCAAGCCAAAAAGAAGCGCCCCAGCCCAAAACCACGAAGAAATCCTTCATCCAGCCAAGACCGAAACGCCTGGGGTGAGCGCGAGCCCCGCGGTGCGGCAGGCGACGCTGGCACCTACCGATGCAGGTCACGCCGTCGGAGTGCAGCAGGAACTTGACGTGGCAGCCACATTTGGGGCCCTGGTCGGTGTCATCGCAGGTGTGCTGGCAGCCACCGTTCCCATAGTTGCAGGTCACTGCCGAAGGCAAAGAGCAGCGGTCACCGGGGGGACGTGGCCCCTCTCGTCCCCAACACCCCCCCCAGGCTGGGCACGCACCAAAGGGCAGCGTAAAGGTGGCATGGAAAACCTCAGCCAAGTCCTCCCTCTTGGATAATTTCTAAAGCCCTTCACAGCTTTCCCTGCAGGATCTTGCAAGATGCAAGCCCTGATTTGTTCCTTTATTTATATATTTGTTTTTGGCAGATTTTTCCACCGGTGGGCCTGGTGGAAAGGGACCCAAGGAGCACGAGATCGGTGACGCAGGGGAAGGGCGAGACTGCAGCGGGTTGCGGAATGACTCAGGTGCTCCTGGGAACCCCTGCCAGCCCTCTTGGGGAGGCGAGGCGTCCTTTGCCTTTAGCTCGGAGGGAAAAAAAGGCTCGTGGGATTAACCCTCCGTTTCATCAGCAGTTTTACAGGCTTGCTGCAGACAGCCAGCGAGAAGCAAAAATAAAAACAAATTGCCTCCACGCAGAAATAGACATCTGACAAGCCTGGCAGTGGCAGCGAGGTGCTGGCAGGAGATCAGACAGGCTGAGAGCACCGCGTGCCCCGCGGGGAGGATTCCTGCGCTCCTCCCGTGCCAATCACCCCCCCCCTGCTCACCTTCCCTGGGGGAAAGCAAAGCTGGGGGGAGAGCAACGGAGCACGCTGCACCCCCGGGATCCCCCGTCGTGCCATTGCAGGCTCGATAAATGGGCTGCTATCGGGGGGCTGTGACATTGGGACGAGGGCACAGAGCAGGACCGGGGGGCAGTGGGTGCCCCGTGCCCAGCCCCGGGGGTGCTCCTTACGTTTGCAGTCGCGCTGGTTCTTGGTGAGCTCAAAGCCCGGGCGGCACTCGCAGGCGATGCCCCCCTTGGGGGTCTCGCGGCAGATGTGGGCGCAGCCGTGGTTCTTGTTCATGCAGTTCATTCCTTCTAAAAAGAGAGATGGAAGCAAAGCAAAGCTCCAGAAGGTTGCCGGCACCGGTCCCCGGCGGCAGAAAGACATCTGGGGTGGGACAGGGGTGTGCAGGGGGTGAAATGAAGGGAAAAAACTTTTGGGTGAAATGAGGGAGGAGCTCGGCGAGGGGCAGGATAAACCCGAGCCCAAGGCACAGTGTTTGGGGTCACCCTGGTGGGCTCACAGCTGGTTCACGACCACCTGGTGAGCATTTCTGGGGCCCTGCCCACCCATCCCAGGGCTGGGGACGAGCAGCACCCATAGGTGCACACCAAAGGGAGGGAGGGGGGGCTCCAATCTGGGAGGGAATTAGCACCCCGGGGTGCACCTGCACACAGGCAGTGTCACAGCCTTGCTTCCCTGTTTTTTTGGTTTTTTTTTGCCACAAAGGGAAGATTTCCCCGCAAGCCTCACCAAAACCTCACGTCTGCCTGTGCCAGCATCTCCCTGCTGTGGGGAGGCAATTCCTGGGGTCCCGCAGTACGGGAGGGGGGCACGGTGCTGCCGGGGGCTCCCAACCCCGCAGCATTTCAACCCCCTGCATCTGCTCACAGCGAGGGGGGAGAGAGGAAAGCAGCAGGGAGAACGGGGCAGGAGAGACTGCAGAAGAGCAGAGGGAAAGGAGAAAGCCTGCCAGAATGAGACAGGGAAGGAGAAGGGAGGGGCTCGGTGCTGGCAAGGACCCCCGAAGGAAGGCAGCAGCCTAACGGTGAGGGTTGGCTCTCAAACACCGACTGCTTCTGCCTAGGCAGGAGAAAAGTCAGAAGGAATAGACAACTGGCCCCAGTTCTCCGCGTTTTCCAGGCTCACAACCCAGGGGTCAGCCCCAGTCCTCTCCCCTCCTTCTCCTGAGAAGCCTCTCCTGGACCTGGGCGCGGGGACCACGCCAGCAGCAGGGATGAAACCAACCTCGGGGCGCAAAACTGACACAAACCTCCCCGGGCCAGCAATGCTCTACAGATGCTCAGCTCGAAAAACCACTCAAAAGCCAGCACCTGCCTCCACCGGGGCCACCCACGGCGTCCCTGTGTGATGGCAGGGAAGGGACAAGTGGCTCATCCCTCCTGGGCGCACACACACGGGGATGGGGACACGGAGATGCTGCTGAGACGTCCCAGCCAGGGCGAGATTCCCTGGGGAGCTCGAGGGACCAGCACAGCTAGGAAGGAGGAAAGCAAAAAACAGCCGGCTGCTTCGCCAAGCGGCAGAGATAAAAATCAGCAGAGATGCAAAAAAATAAAAAAATAAAAAAATAAAAAAAATCTCTCATTTCCTCGTATTTTGGCTAAGAGATTGCTCCAGACGGCAGCAATTTAGAGCTGATACCGAGGCGAAGGGATCGGCGCTGCGCAAGACCTGGCAGGAGAGGACGGGTCCTGCAGGGCAGCGCCAGGATCTCCGGGTACCTTTTGTTTCATAAAACGCTCCGAGGACGAATTTGACATCCTCCGTTTGGTGTCATTGTGCTTCGTTAAGGGGCCTGCAAGGGTTTCGCTCTGGAGATGTTTATGAGCCCTGCAGCCTCCTCTCCCAGCGCGCTCACGCCAAATTTGCTTTCGGATTTGCAGCACTCCCCGCACCGAGGCGGGGGGGTCCCAAACCCGTGCGTCATAGGGGGGTGATGGCAGGAGCCCACCGACCCCTTTGGGGGTCTCCTGCAGCCCCCCAGATGGCCACCACCGGAGCAAACAACAACAATAGCCCTCAGGACCTGACCCGAGCAATACAGCCAGGGTTTCCCCACGGGGTCCTTCCTTAGGGGAGCGCAAAGGTGGGCAAGGAGGGTGCCGGGGGGACGCCGAGCACTGACCTTCGGGGCGCTGGATGCAGGTGTGCTGGTTGTCGCTGAGGAAGAAGCCCTCCCGGCAGAAGCACTCGTAGCTGCCCATCATGTTGACGCAGGTCTGCTGGCAGCCGCCGTTGCCCTCGGAGCACTCGTCCAGGTCTGCAAAGGGAAGGCAGCGGCGGGGGGGGGATGAGCGCGGCTCCCCGAGCGGCCGGGGGAAGCGAGGGCGATTTGCTGCGCGGCAAAAATTGTTTCTGCTTTGTACATCCCTGATCCCCCAGCTAGAAGAAAGGGGGACGCTTTGGCGCTGCAGGGGATGAAGCCAAAGCACATCAAGGCGCGGATCTCGGAGGCCACACAGCTTCTCCGGCCGATGGGCAAAATGAAAAAAAAACTAGGGGGTGGCCCCGTTTTACAGATGGGAACACCAAACCGCAGACGAGGGGGTTTTCCTTGCCCTCCATCCCCGGGCAGGCTGTGCCCAGGATGCTCAGCCACAACGCAGCCGCCCCCGCTGCCAGCCCCTCCGACCCCGCTGCCAGCGGGGAAGCGCCTGGACTTCATTACGGGGAACAGGGAAACCTTAGCCCGGAGTGGGGATAATTGCTTTTAAGGAGACTCAAATCCCCTACAGCAGCCGGGCTCAGGGAGGAGATGGGGGAGATGAAAACTTCTGCCTGCCCGTCCGAACGCCGCAGGAGCGGTGCCGCAGGCCCGCATCGCTCCTGTCCCCAAGGGGTGACGGCCATGGGATGGGGACCAAAGGGCCCTGTCCCAAAGAAAACCTCCCCTGAACTCGGGCATTTCAGAGCCAAAAGCTCGGGTGAAAGCTGAGCCCTGCCAGCGGCGGATGCTGGAAAAGCTGGGAGAGCAGCTTGGGGACAGCCACTTCTTAAACCCTACACGGCACAGCCCCATGACACGGCACGCACCAAAACCCTTTGCTTTTGGGCAGAAACATGGCTAAATGCATGTCTGGGCAGCACAGGGGCACGGCACTGTGCGAGCCCCAAGGGTGCCGCAGCCTGGGGATGCTCAGAGCAGGACAGAGCCCTGGCTGGGAGCTGTCACCAAGCGGTGGCACAGGCTGGGTGGCTGCAGCCAGACACCCTACTCGGCGGCTGGAGGCTCACGGCTTCCTCCGAGGCTCGTCCCAGCCAAGCTCTGTCCTGCAGATGCCAGTAACTCCCCTCAAATCCCCCACTTATAACAAGGGCTTAACGTCTTGTGACTTCTCCTTCAAGCTCGGCACAAAAATGAGGAGGCAGCTGTTCAAAACCGATGGCTGAAACGAGACCCCGCTGCCCTAATACCGATTTTATTAAACGCAACCAAGGCGGGCAGAAGCCAGAAGCCCCGTGGCAGGACGAGGGCTGGAATTCCTGTCCTAGTTCAAAAGGTCGCCCGAGGAGGGGATGCTCGGTGGCTCCAGCATGCCCCAGCCCAGCTCCCCAATCCTGCTCACCAGGGACCCGTTGCACGGAGCAGGGCTGCTCTCCCGGGGGAGCTCTCGGTGCCTGCAGGTTATTTTGCGTGCAGGGCATGGGAGCAGAGAACCAGGGCTCCTGTGTCCTGCTCCTGCTCCACTGCTGCTCCCAGGGTGAGAGAAGCTGGGCAGGACTCTCACCTCGCTTTGCTTCTGTCTTAGGGCTAAATGGGGGCGTTCAGAGGCTGGGAAATGCACAGCCACGGTGTGAGGGTAGGAAAGGAGGGTGGGAAAACCCCCCTGGGGCTCATCCCCGCTTCCCACCCAGAGCGAGCAAAGAGCAAACCCCCACACACCCTCGGGAAAAAGAGGGAATCGACATCCTCGTCTGCAAAATGGGCTGCGAGGGGTACATTTGTGCCACCCTTAAACCTCCCTGGGAGGAACCAGGAACCGTGGAAGGGCTGAAGCAGGGAGCTGGGGCTGCCCCCGTGTCCCCCCCTCGCCCCGGGGGCCACTGAGCCCAGCGGCTCCCCTCCCGCCCCGCTCTGTAAACACATGACGTCTGCGGCTCGCCGAGCCCGGCTTCCCTTTCTTCTCCTTGGGCTCATCCTCCCCGGAGAGGGGAAGGCAGGGCCGCCCGCCTGCGCCTCCTTCCAGCTGTGTAAATCTCCCTCTTCACCGAGGAGGCTGCAAAGTTCCCGGTGATGGCAGCTAATGCAAAGCGTATGTGGCCATAATCCCTTCCCCCCCCCCTCCCCACTTCTCCTCTCTCCAAGTGATGAGCTCATTAATGACCCCAGCGCAGACGCTAATTAGAAAATAGCACGGAGCCGCTCACGCTGCGGATGCCGGGGGGGGGCAGGCGGGTGGCTCCGGGCCCCCGTGGGTGCTGCGGGAGGAAGCGGTGCCGGGCGCGGGCAGCGCGGCCGCCCTGGGGCTGTGCCGTGGGCTCGGCTCCGCCACGGCCGGATGGAGTTTGGGGTGGTGGGAAGGATGCGCGGCCTCTCCGGAGGCAGATGCCGGGTTTGTCTTGGCCCCGGGATTATTTACCCGGTCCCTTCCCTGGTTCCCATCCCCACCGTATTTGCTATGAACTCATCTATTTTGGCAGGTGCGGGGCTGACCTCAAGCACCCAGCCCAGCGGGCGGCTGCGCCCGGGTGAGCCCCGCAGGCTGGTCCTGCCTCATCCTCACATCCAGTGGCAGTGAGGAGCCTCCAAGCCCGCTCTACCCCAGCAGATGGATAGTTCCCATCCAACAAGGCTTTGTCCCAGCACGGGGCATCCTCTCGCAGCATCACCTCCGTGCAATGGGGACCAATCCTGTCCCTGTCCCCGCAGAGCTGTCGTGGCACGGGACGCATCCGCGCCTGGGGTCAGCCACCTCCCCTGTCAGCAGCTCTCCTAAATAACACGTCTGAGACGTGTAACGGGGAGGTTATCAGCTGTCAGCACGTGGGCTGGCAGGGAAGGGGCGCCTGCCTTTCAGCAGTGATGTGTGGGGCAGAAAACCCTCGGCTGCTGCTCGTCGGGCACGAGGCGATGCAGTGCGCTCGGGGCAGCACAGCGAGCAAGGAGAGGGTTTGCAGCACAGAGCCAGGCAGGGTGCACGGGGGTCCTGTGCCCCCGCAAGGAAAAGGGAAGAAGAATCTTGTGCCCTGTTTTGTGTACAAAAAGCATCTGCTAGGAGCTCTGGGTGCTTGCACCCTCTAAAACCTGCTGCGCCCTGAGCCACACCACGGCGGTTTGCAGGCTGGCATTGCCGCAGCTCCCCACCAAAAGCAAAGGTGCTGGGGTCAATTTAACCAGCAGCAAAGCCTTGGTACAAAAAATCCTCTAGCACCAAAGGGCAGTGAGCTGGCACCAAGCCGTGACGGCCGCGTGTGCTCCCCCCGACCCTCACCTAGGCAGTTGTGGCCGTCGTGCGCCAGGCGGAAGCCGTCGTAGCAGGTGCAGCGGTAATTCCCGGGGATGTTGACGCACTCGTGGACGCAGCCCGCGTTGTCCTCCCGCTCACACTCATCGACGTCTGCGGAGGGGAGAGAGAGAGGAGGGCAGGGGGTGCAGGCAGCTCACGGCGCTGTTTTTTCTCCCCAGCCCCATCGCGGTCACCACCCCAGTGGATATTTCGCCCCAGGGGCTCTGCTGCGTCCCTGGCTCCAGCAGTGCCTGCAGCATCCCTCCACCACGGGGCTCCTGTATCTGCTCTGCTCCAACAGATCTCACCTCCTCCCCTCTCCCATCCCAATTTTGGGCCTGCAGCACACCGGCCAGCAGCCCTTTCACCCCTCTGTCTGCACCAGCGGGTGCTGAGGTGCCCAGCTTCGCACCGCAGCAGCCCCTGGTGCACCCCCACTCCTGGCTCCGAGCCCCACGCAGGAGCAGAGATTTGGTTCTACCCCCGTGAAATGTGCAGTTTGGGGCCATTTCCCTTGCAGGGCTGGAAAACTGAGGGCTGTCCCTTTGCTCTGCACCCGCAGGGCGATGCGTGGCGAGGACAAGACGTCGCCTGTTCCGCACCAGGCTCTGAAAGCCTCGGCACAGGGCAGGGCCCCCACCGCCTGTCCCCCTGGGGAGCAGCTCCCTCACAGGCCTGGGATCGGCCGGGATTTCCCGAAGGCGGTGCTGGGGACAGGCTGTCTGCCTGCCTATCTGCGCTGGGATCTTGCTTTAATCCCCTTGCTGTTTGCACTCCTCCTGACTCGGGGAGCTCTCCCTGCTGCCGCAGACCCTGCGCTCCGAGGAGCCAGCTTCCCTTATGTGCCCTGCTCAGCCGCACACAGACACATCCTTAAACTTCCCGTGCTACTACTCACAGTTCTGCACCCTTTGGGTTGCAAATCCCGCAAGGAAAAAGCCCAGATTTCTTACAAAGAAACTCCAGGGAACCCTCCTGGGGCTGGAGCAGCCCCAGCCCTGCAGATGCAGAGCAGGGGAAGAAGTGCGGTGACAATCATGGTCATTCACCACACTGTCCCCATACAGCATCAACAGACCAGGCTGGTTTGGGGCAGAATAAGGAAATAAAAGGTTTGCAGCTGGCTGGGGTGTAGGAGCATCCCACCCCAATGGCTCAGGGCTCATCAGAGGGGCTCCAGCAGCATCGTGCCCCTACCTTTGCAGTGCTTCCCATCGCCGGTGTAGCCGGACTTGCAGATGCACTTGTAGGATTTCGGGGTGTTCTGGCAGATGGCATCGATGTGGCAGCTGTCGGTGCCCTCCACGCACTCATCCACATCTGCAAAGGGAGAGGAGGTGACAGGCAGAGCCGCGGGCAGGGGAACAAGGAGCACGAGGCAGCCACACAGGTTTTCAGGCTTCAGGACGTGGATTAGGAAGGACAAAGGGAGGAATTTTGCTCCTTTGCTCCCTGTGGCTGCACCCAGCCCCGATACAATTGGTGAGGGGCTCACTGCAGACAGGGAGCTCCAAAACGGCATCGCCCGTGCCCCTGTTCCCATTAAAGCCACCCCAGGAGCCACCGACCACACCTAGCAGGGAACAAGATGCAGACGCCCAAAGTCCAGGCTGGAGCCAGCCCAGCCAGAGGTGAAAGTCTCTGTCTCCAATTAGCAGTTTCCTGAGCCGACCAGCCACCCAAATAATCGTCATCGCTTTCTATTCTTAGGCGCGGAGGAATGTGCGCAAAATAACGGGAACCGCACTAAATAAACCTGGGAGTGGGAACCGAGGAGGGATAACTGGGGAAAACGTGACTTAGGGGCACGGCCAAAACCTCTGCTTCACTGACACCCTACTGCCCCCCTGGGCACCCCCTTACCCAAATACCTGGGGTGCAGCACCTCACGACACTGGTGCACACAGGATATCACACCCAGTGCACCGTGCTGCAGGCAGTGACCCCAAATGGTGATACCCAGCACAAATTACAGGGAGGGGAGGTTTTAATGGCATTTAGGAGCTGGACAAGTCTCAGCTGTGTGGGGCGGAGGTTTAGCAGCATCAGGCTGCTCACCTGGCTGCTTTCTGGCTTGGCTGCTCAGCCAGCAGGTGGGTGTCCCCAGAGGGGGCTGAGCATCACGAGCAGCCCCTTGGCATGGGCAGCGCTCCCGGAGCACCACGCGTGGTTCTGCCCCCGGCCATCTCCCCTGGGAGAGCTTAGGACCCCCCAAAATCAGGAGCGTGAGCCCGGGAAGCTCCCAGCTGCCTTTACAAAGCTGTTTTTCCAGCACCCAAAGAGCAGACGCGCTCCGGGAGGTCCCTGAAGACAAAACGCATCCTCGCAAGCCAGGGGAGGGCGAGCAGCCCTGAAAGCACGCCAGGATGGAGGCCACGGCCGCGGGAGCGATGGCCTGAGCGCTTTCTGGCCACCGCGGCGGCGTTTTT
Organism: Anas platyrhynchos; assembly: GCF_047663525.1. Taxonomy (NCBI): domain Eukaryota; kingdom Metazoa; phylum Chordata; class Aves; order Anseriformes; family Anatidae; genus Anas; species Anas platyrhynchos. The sequence goes on along the minus strand of NC_092613.1, from coordinate 4,356,583 downwards.
TTGCCGGGAGATGTGAGTCACCCGCCCTGGGGGAGGAGAGGTTTGCGTTTGCACCAGGGAGGCGGCACGTGCCTGTGCATTGTATAAATATTTACAGCACGCATTCATATTTGTTATTTGACATTAGCCATGGCCCGCGGCCACCGCAGCCTCCCTCGGGCCATTAATCACGGGCTGGAGGCTGACCCACCACGGTGGAGCCGGCCGAGGAGCTGCAGGGTGGCGCGGGGACGGGCACCCTGCTCCGACACCCGTGGGACCGGCCCCGGTGCCACCATGGGGCCAAGATCCCGTGGGCACGCTGCACCCAACGATGTCCTCGGGGGGAGCCTCACCATCCTGTTGGGGTTGCGGGTCTGGGGAGCTGAGCGCTCCCAGCTCGCTGCCTCCCCAGCCAAAGCTGGCATTTTGTTGGGAAACCTGCCCTGGTGCACGTGCACCCCGCCGTGTCCCTGCCTCACCTTGCGGAGGAACCATCCCGTGACACCAAATGTGTGTGCAAACAACCAGCGAGGGGAAAAACCCGCACGAGCCCACGGGAGGGTAAAGTTCACTGCTCCCTGAGTCACGGCTCCCGGCACCCAGCCTGGCTGGTTGCCTCCATCCACATCGAGGGACGGCGGTGGCACGTTGCTGGGTGCCCCATCCGGCACCCCAAAGCCTCTGGGTGCCCACCCCAGGACCCCCGGTGCCTGCGGGATGTCAGAGCAGAGGGATGCATTTGGGATGTCCAGAGCTCGCTGCTTGGCGCACCGCGATGAGCACAATGAAGCCAAGAGTGAATCGAAGGGGTTTTCAACCCCAAATTCCTGAATCGCAGCTCTGTGCCCGGAGCCCACAGCCCCATGGCCACTCACACCCATGGACACCCAGGTCCACGTGCTGAGGGAGCCCACCAGGGCAGGGATTGGGGTTTTGCAGCTCCCTGCACCCAAAGGTGGCTTTGGGACTCAGCACCCGCACAGTCTGAGCTGGCACAGGGCATTTGGTGGCTGCCACGCACACCTCAAGCCCAAGGCAAAATGTTCCTTTACCTGCTAGAGCAGGGAAATCCCATCCAGGCACCACCTGCATGGGATCAAATCAAATCCAACCCATCAGTTTTCTGAGCTTCAGTGGCTCAGATCTGTGCGCAGCTCATTTCGCATCTCCTGTCTGCGCCGAGGTCGTGCTTCCACCCTGCTCAGCACCGGGAGGGCAAAACCCCCACCTCCATCCTCTGAAAACCCCCAAAACGCGCAGCATCCATCACACACCATGTAGCTGAAATTTTCCCAGCCTTCTGCCAGAAAACTCACTTCTTTTAGAATTATTTTTTAATATTTTTTTTTCTTTCTGTGCCCTCAAAGTCAACACAATGAACAATGCCTGCGCGACACAGAAAACAATGCGTGGCTTTCCTTCTCACACATGTACGAATTATTTTTTTCTATCTTTTTTTTTTTTTTTTTCCATTCTGTAACTTCAAAACTTCTCTAACTTTGGAAAGATTACACAGCAGCAAAAGTACAAAAGAAAACATTATAAATTTGCCACTCTGTAATTTTTCCAAAGCTGGAGACATTCTGAAAGGTTACGGGATTAGAGAACGGGAAAAAAGGGATAAAAAAGTGTGTGTGTGTGGGAAGCGTGAATAAATACCCTCCCAGCCACCCGAGGAGCCATCCCCGTGTTGGCAAGAATCCTAACTTCAGAACACCAAAATTCTGGCTCCTTAGAAAAAGCATCTTTAAGAAATGATGCCGTGAAGAAGGAAAAAAAAAAAGTGCCTTCTGAAAAAAAAAAAATCAACAAATTTTTGAATTTTTGTCAACGCACGGAGCGTTTTCCCACGGCTCAGCTGTCGGGACAGCCCCGTTTTCCTGCCGGAGATGTTTCTTCCTCCGAAAGCACCCGCGGCAGCCCTGCAGGTGCTTCCAGCGGCTGCGGAGGTGCGAGGGCCACGATTTACAAGGCGACAGAACGGGAGATTCAAGGAAAAGCAACCCGCGGGTGCTGCCGTCCCTGCTCGCCCCCGCAAAACCCCCTCTGGTCCCAAACCCAGGGTCCCAAACCCAGGCTGCGGTTTGGGGTCAGCCCCTCCAGACCCCCCCACTGTGGCCCCTCTCCCCTCTTTCCGCACGAATAATCAAACTGCCCTTTTTCAACCCAAAATGGAAGCAAGCTGACGGGTGCGCCGTGCCCCAAATCCCCCAAATCAGGGGGGGGATTTTGCACAGAGCGAAGGATTTAAGTTTAATGAAGACGCAAAGTCCTGTTGGGGGCCACAAGGTCCCTCCTGCACCCGAAGGCACCCAGCTTTGGTCCTGGCCACAATTTTGGGGCTAATTAACGCTAACGAGGGCGCACGGCACGTGCTCGCCCCGAGGTCCCCGGGGGGTTTGCAGCGTGGGGCTGGGGCGCTGCCCGGGAGGAGGCGGCGGCAGCGCCCGGCTCGATGTTTTTTATTCCGTTGTGGGTGGGATTTTCCAGCGCTCGCCGTTGGGCCCCGTTCCGCTCCAGCTGCAGCTTTATTCTCCATTTCAAAGGCAGCCGAGGCAGACGCTTTGCAACGCCACTGCCATTTCGAGCGCGCCGAGGGGACGGCGCCCACGGGGGACCCAAGGGCTCGCAGCGGGGACGCGCGGGGAGGTGGCGGTGGGGACGGGTGCCCCGGGGGTCCCGTGCCCCAACCCTGCCCCGCGGCGATGTCCGTGTGCCCGGGGGATGCAGCCACGGGTGTTTTACGAGCCTGGGTTGAGGCTCTTCCCTCGTTTCGTTATTAAAAATAATAATAAGAAAAGATGCTTTTATCCATAGGCTGAAAGGCAAGGTAAATTGGAGGAGGAAGCTGAGCTAAGGTGGCAAGAACGCCCTGAAACCCCTAAACAAACACAACCCTTTTTCCCCCTTCGGCTTCAGCTTTTTCTTTTAAAATTAGTTTTATTCTTTGTTTTTATATAGGCGCGCGTATTAACAGCCCGTCTGTATAGGGCCGCGTGTGTGTAGCTGTTGGCAGGGCCGCGGAGTTTCCACTCGGGCCTTAATGCCAAATTAAAGCTTTATAACTTCAGTAGCTCTTTTTTACCGGGGTATTAATAACCACCTCAGACACTGTGGTGCACTTTATTAATCATTTGTTCGGCCGCGTGCGGCGGAGCGGGCGCTGAGCGGCTCCGCCAGACCACGAGCGGCCGCGGTCCCGCGGGACGGGGCGGGCAGACACCCCGCGAGGCGGTTTGGGCAAATTGGCCAAAAATGCAGCGTCTGAACCAGAAATCCTCGCTCAGGTGCTCGGCGCTGGTTCGTCAGTGGGATGGGAACCGGGCTCCCTGCGAAGTATTTGGGGAGGGGGAGGTGAAATAGTGGGGTGCGGCTCGTTATGGGGTGGCGGTGCTGGTGGGGCACGAAAAAAGAGGAAAAAACACAAATATGGGCAGCAGCAAGGGGGTGGAAAAGCTCTCCCCACCCCACCGCCATCCACCTGCAGCCCGAGGGCTTTGTACCCACTGAGGTGGTTCCGCACTCCTCGGGGGATTGCTCCTAAAGCTGCTGCTGCTGCCCCTTTGGCTGTTCGGGCTGAGCAAGCTTCGCCTTCCAAAAATGTGTTTGTTTGTTTTCTGTTTGGGGAGCAACAATTACAACATCTCCGGCAGGGATGGCCTCACCGAAACGCGGCCGGGCGTCCTTGGACAGCGCGAGACAGAGCAAACTTTATTTGCCATCCCGGGCTTCTCCTAACGCCTCTCGGGGGACTTATAATTTTGAAAGCGAAGGGTAAGGTTATTCATGCATACTTTTTTTTTTTTTTTTTTTTTTTTTTTCCTAAATGGATCACTCCGGTGCAACTGTCTGCAAAGGAAAAATCTATATAAAACTAAAATTAAAAAAAATAAAAAGATATATAAAAATCCCGAGCTGCTTGGAGACAGCAATCCATCTCCGCACTGGAGGACTCGAGGTGTCTGAATATTTATACTCCCGTTGGCAGTTACAAAAAAACTCTTCTTCCCTCCTTCCCACCCCCCTCCCCTTTTTAATCTAAGTACAGGCATGTTAGACGCCCTCAGTCAAAGATCTCCTTTGAACTGCTGCATGTTGAAATGTTTACAGTTTTACATTTCATATTTCAGAGGGGCGGAGGGGACAGGCACAACAGTCGCACACTGTGAATGCAGGAGAGGGAGGAAAGCGGAGGCCAAGGGGGAGGAGGTTCGGCAGAGATGGGAGGGGAATCAAACGGCATCTCCATGCTGCAATTGGAAAATTTTATACTCCTTAAGGAAAAAAAAAAAAAAAAAGGAAAAAAAAAAAAAAAAGGCCCTGGCGGTGTAGGCTCTGCAGGTGCATCCCCACAAAAGAGAAGCGAGCCCCTCGTGTAGGGCGCGTGGGCTGGCAGCGAAGGGGCTGCTGTGAGCAGGGAAGGGTTGGACAAGGTGGCAAACATTGAGAGGTGGCTTCACCTATGGGGGATGCTGCTGGAGGAGCAGGGGGACCAGGACTTTGCTCTTCTGCCTGCGGGAGGTGGGACGGGCTGACGGAGGAAGGGCTGGGATGTGTCACCCTGACAAAAAACGGGGAGCTGAGGGCATGGCAGCAGCAGGGAAAACTTCGCAGCGTCCGAGTGCCTGCAGTGCTCGGGCTGCCAGGAGCCTGCCCTGAATTATTTGGGTTTATACCATCACCAGTTCTCCCCTTGCAAGCTTTCCGAGCCCTACACTGACCCGATAAACCCAGCAGACATCAAGGTCCTCCAGCAGATGCCATCCAGGCCCGACGGCTGTGCCAAACCCTTCCTGCCCTACAGACCGAGCTTTCCGGGGTAACGCAGTGGTACGAAGGAGCCTGCAAGCCCTGCTCACACTCCGATATTACCACAGCAAAACAAACCTGACCTGAGCGGGATGAGCTGTCTCCAGCCCGTGACAATCACCTGGTAAAGGCACCCCAAAAGGGCAAAGGCTTTGGTGGGGGCAGTGGGGTTATGTACCCCATCACCCTTTGGAAGCAGGGGGATTGCCCTTTGCTCCTCAGAAACACCTTACCCAGGCATATGGCTTGCTTCAAAGAGCTCGATGTTGCTAGTTCATGGAGAAAACCAGGTGATATTGGGTTCCTGGGCAAAGCACACTTTTATCTGGCATCCCCAGGCTCTGCCACCCTGCACTCAGCCGTGCCCAAAACCCCCCGGGTCCACCCCAGCGCAGCGCCCTGCCTTGGCACCCCGCGTGCCCCAGCTGCATGGCAGGCACCAGCCTCACCCCCAGCCTCCTCCTGCTGCCTCCCCCAGCCCCGGCAGAGGCTTCGAGGATTTCTCAGCTGCCTCGAACAGCCGGAGCCACCGGCTCTGCTCGGAGCCTTTGGTGGGACCCAGAAGCAGGAGGAGCCTGCGCCGCCCCGGGAGCGAAGCGGGCGACTTAGCCCAGGATTTCGCTCACCTCTCTCCACCCCCACTCCACCCCGCTCATTCCCCAGAGCGATCTGTCAAGTCCCTGCACGATGGAATTTTACTTTGCTATTTTAATGCAATTCTGGCTCAGGCTTAAATGGAACTGGAAACCAAAAGGCCTTAATAAATAAATATTATGATAAGAAATGAAAGCAATGCATACACTAAAGATAATTTGAGGGGGGATAAAAACCTAAGCATTCCTTTCTAAGCCTAAATCGTAAAGCTTTACATGAAGCCGGACGCCTTCTCACCAAACCTTTGCCCTGGAAAATCTCCCCCGTGCTTGTCCAGACTGCCCTCCTGAAAAGTCGTCTATTGTTTTAAACACTTTGAGCCAGATAAGACAATAGCCTTGAAATTCCTTCCAACTTTGTCAGTGACAGGGCTCAGGGTGCCGGTATGTGGCTATTACTAATGCCTGCACGAGATCTTTAATTATAACCCGCGCTCCTATATTTCATTCACACTCTATTTAATCTCGCTGTCTGCATAAACACGCAGCTACTACAATGGCAAGAGCCAAAGCTGGTTCGGATAAATCTTGCATACACTTAAACGCCATGGAAAAAATAAAAAAATATAAAACCAACAAACAACAGATTGTACAGATAGCGGTGAATTAGGAAAAAAAAAAAAAAAAAAACACCTTCGATACAGCCAAGAAGATCATGCACATAGGGCTGTGTGTGCTGGCGTGCGCGCGCACTCCTGTGCGTGTGCCTGGAGAAAAATCCGAGCTAAATATAGAGGTGCTATAGAAAAACCGAAGGTATAGATAGCCCCGTACATAAAGCTACGTGTGTATGGCTGGCAGGGAGAAACTCTGCCTAAGCGCAGGAGCAGGGAAACAGCAAAGCCTTGAGACGATACGCCGGGACGCACCTCTCTTTTTCCAGAGGTGGGCACACAGAGCAGGCTTTTTGCGGGGTTTGCCGGCGTTCAGCTCGCCCAAGTTTCCTGCAGCACACCCCTCTGGGGCTCAGCCTTTGAGGTTCAACACGCACGGATGTAAAACAAGCGCGGGTGCAGCCGTGCAGCTCCCACCTTCCAGCACGAGACACCAGCTCCGCTGTGCCTTCCCTCGAACCCAGCCAGAAACGCGTCCTCCTCACCCACATGGCAATGGGAACCAGCCCACCCCATGGACAGCGAGCCCCCCCCAGAGCGGCACAGCACCCCCAAACCGCCCCGAACAGCAACGTTTTGGCTTTCTGCCTCCGTGCTGGGCGCAGACTTGTCTGCGCACCCTCATTCTCTGCCTCTGCACCCCCTGCCCTGAAATAAAGAGTTCAGCCCCACACACACACACACAAAAAAAAAAAAAAAAAAAAAAAAAAGTGTAAGAAATGCAACTCCTTCAAGAGTTTCCAGAAAAACCAACCGAAGGCAGCAGGCAGGATATCTGCAAGCAACATTTCAAAGCAGCCCGACTGGTGGTTACTGCTGCTGCTGGTTCCTCCAGCCTGTGCGTAAAGCCCCAGGTCTGGAGAGGAGGTCCGGCTGCCGACCCGCACGTCCACCAGCAAAGCCTCGAGCCGGGAAGATTTCTCTTACCTTGACCGGCTTTATTTGCCAGCGTCTTTCCAGAGTGGAGGAGAAAGAAAAGCGTGCAAAATCCAGCAAGCTGCAACGCTCCCATCGCAATCCCCGTCTGCCTGCAGGAGTGGGGGCAAGGAGGGGGATTTCTCGTGCTTTAAAGGAAACAAGAGGCTGAGCATGCAGAGGGGGGTCAAGAGAAGGAAGGGGCTCTCTTCTTGCCGTGTGTGGGGCAGAGGGAGGGAAGGGGACTGAACTGATGGAAAAAGCTGCTCTGGGTTCAGTTTTGGGGCTCTTGGTGTTGCTAAAGAGGAGGGAGCGAGGGAAGGAGACCCAGGGCAGTTGGAGGAAAGTGGACTCTATCGCCCTCTCTCTGGCGGCTGCTCTGATCCCTTCTCCTTCTTCTTCTTTTTCTTCTTCTTCTTCCCTTTTTTTCCTTCCCTAAATAATCCCAGCCAGTTCCAGTTCTGCAGGAGAGGAGCAGCAGCAGCAGCAGCAGCAGCGATGAAGGGGGGGAAGCAGCAGGCGCCTTGCACTGGTGCTGGGGACCTGAGAAAGGGGAGTGGAAAGGAGAGCCCCATCCAAGCAACGCCCTTTTTTTTCTCCCTGCCTTTCTTTCTTTCTATTTGGCTTTGGCTGCTCCTTCCCGGCTCCCCCCCTCGCACCCCCAGGCTGGGCTCTGCCTGCAGGAATTTACAGTCTGCTCTGGAGGAGCAGGGCCAGTAGCCATGGAGACTGCTTCCCTGGGAGCAGGGAGGTCAGGCGCAGACCATGGGCGATCAATGCATCAATGCAAAGCCCCCCGCGACCCCCCGAGCCACCCCGCGCCTCGCAGCCCCTCGGCCCCGCAAGGGCTCGGGGTTGGCGGTGGCGGCGAGCTTGGGAAGGGGGTTGGGGGGGGGGGGGTAAAGGGGTCTGCCGTGAGAAAAGGGAGTGGGAGGGAAAGGAAAGGGGAAGGAGAAATGAAGACGGAAGGAAAAAAAAAATAAAGAAGGGGGAAATAAATAAAAATGGAGCAAACGGGAAAAAAAAAAATGCGGAGTTTGGGGAGGCTGCGGCGCGGGGCTCGGCGGCTGCGGGAGCGGGGCTGAAGGGCAGCTCTGGGAGAGGTGGGGAGGACTGGGAATAAGGGGAGGGGAGCAAAAATAAGAGAGAAAACACCTTTCTGAAATATTCAGGGTTTTTTTTTTAGTTGTTTGTGGGAGCCTCTCACAGCCTGATCCCCACACCCAGCACCCCGGTCCCCCTCCCCGTGCCTGCATCCTCGCACTGGGACCTGCTGGCAGCTCCTCTCTTCTCTTTTGGGGTGCTCCCACACCCCAAATCCCAAATTCTCATGGTGAGGAGGCTGCAGCAGGGAGCCGGGGCAGGCAGGAAGGTGTGCAGGCATCCCACCTGTCCTGGGAGCTCTTGGGGTCGTCCCAGCCCACCGTGCTGCCCCGGCAGCCTCATCTGGCCTCTTTTGTCCTGACAGCCCCCTGAAGGTAAACTCAAGGGGTCTGGGGGCTGCAGAAAACACCCAGCTAAGCCCAGGCACCCACTGCTGTCTTGCAGTGGAAAGGAGAGGGGGGTCCTCAGCTGGATGGGAACATGCTGAGGAATCCCTGGGTCTGTGCTTGCCATACAAAAATGCCTAACCCTCGGATCACTGCCGTGGGCATGCAGGGACCCACACGGGAGCCGACCCCTTCCAAAAGAGCGAGGAGACCACCGCCGGCTGGAGGACAGACGCCCAGACGTGGACAAGAAATGCAGTGGAGCACAGCGTGCACCTACGTGACCTGTCCCAACACCTCGCTGCATTGTGTCACCCCAGTAATGCCAACCCTTCCCGGCCCCACTGGGCTTCAGGACAGCCTGGGGAGGTGCAGGGATACAGAAATTATTATTAAAACTGTAAAAAAAAAAAAAAAAAAAAAAAGTGTTATACATAGAAATCCCAGTGCATCCGGAGAGGAGCGCGACGCACCAGCAGGAATGTGCTGTCCTGCTGGGCTGCTGGAAGGGGCTCCCGGCTCTCCTGCCAGCCCCAGCCCGGCCTTTGCAGCCTCTGAGCCGCTTTGCACCGTGTGGCTTTGCTCCGTGTTCCTGCTCAGATGTCCCAAACCCGCAGCAAGGTCCCCTCGGCAGTCCATGCTGCGGGCTCTTTGGGACAGGGGCTGTGCCTCCGTGGGAAGGGGCTCTCCAACCGAGGTCCCTGCAAGCCAAGGTGCCGTGACCTCCCGAGGGATCTGCCGAAAGCCAGAGGGATCTCCTGCAGCTTGCTGTCATGAGACCGAGCCAAAATGGAAACCCCGAATCCCCTCACCCAGCCGCACCTTGGGGCCGGCCGTGTTCGCATCCCACCCCGCGATCTTTTATCATCGTAACCAGAGGAAAACTAAACCCTCCTTTTTCTTTTTTTTTTCTAACCTGTCTTCTAAATCTGGCGACCGATCTCAAGGCACGAGGGACAAGACCTTCAGCTATGTTGATTTATAACCGAGCTTCTAAATTACAGGTTTACGCATTAGTATAAACACCCATAAACCAGCCCTAAATACACAGTGCCGTATGTAATCAAAACGCCAAAACACCGGGCGGCCACGTGATGGCACGGGGGGGGGAAAGCAAGCTCCTTGCTCCTGTTGGGGCTGGGACCGGCTGAGAGCTCCCAGTTAAACCAGTACGGTGCACTGGGGGTGGATCTTGCCTCTTACGGCACATCCTTAGCTGCTGGTAGCACCACTCATGCCCTGCGCCTGGCTCATCCCATGCAGAAGGGCTGCAGAGCACCATCGTTGGGATGGGCTGCTGATGTCAAGAAAATCCCTTAAAAGTTGGTTTTCTTCCCCAAACTGTGCCACCCGGTTCCCAGGGCTGGAAGAGCAGAAGGTGGGGGTCCCAGCACGCATCCTGCACCGCCACGGGTCTGCATGTGCCGCGGTGCCCCTCGGCACGGAGGAGCCGTCCCCTTCCCGGCGCAGATGGCGAAAATCAGGCGGACGGAGCTTCCCCGGATCACACAGGGAGGCTGGAGGAAGGGCCATGAATCACGCTTAAATCGCCTGAAAGACAGCCCGGTGCTTCGGCCCTGGTGGCTCCTCACCAGCTCCTGCCGCTGCCGTGCGGGGTTGGCACGGATCCGGCCCCGGGAGCCCCTCTCCAAAACCCTTCAGAGGCAACGGGGATGGAGAGCCCAGCCACCGTGTGCCCGTGCGTGTGCACGTGTGTGTGTGTGTGTGTGTCGGGAAGGGGAGGAGGTGGCAGCACTCTCCTCCCCGCTGCCTCCACTCCCCGTGGAGCACTTCTGGGCAAAACCCATTTGCTCCGGCTTCATGTAGGGCCAGCAGATTCGGCCCATTGTGCTGCGGCGCTGAAGAGCCGGCGAGGAATTGTCGACCATGCTGAAGCGGTTACATGGGGAGTAATGAAAATTTACTGCACCCTGCTCGGGTCTCCAGCCAAGAAATAAAAGCAAAAGATCACAACAGGCATTTTTTTAATTTGAGGCAAAATTAAAAAAAGAAAGGATCCGCACTTAGAAAATAACAACCACATCCACAGATCAAAGCAGCTGTTCTCCTCTCATTCTGGGTTTTAAGAGGTTTCTGCAGCTACAGGGATGTTTACACAGGGAGAGAGATACATACATTGTGCTGTCTTGATGCTGCCTCTCCCCCCTTCATCTGGCAAAACATTCCCTGGGAGGCAATATGAGGTCATTCTTAGACCCTGCGTTGTTTTCCTCAAGCTGCAAGCCTTCGGGGCAAGAGGCAATTCATTTCCCATTAGCAAACACACATTTGCACTTGGAACCCTCCCATGCACATCTTGACAGGGAGCTCGGGGCCGGACCGGGACCGGTGCTCACCAGCTCATCGTGGCACTCCCGGGGGGACTTCCAGCACCCCAGGGCTGTCGGGGGGGGTCACTGGCTCCGGCAGAGCCCCGAGGACGGGACACAAAACTGGGGGGCAGGCTGGCATCTTCTGGACACCAGCCTCAATGTTCCTGTGGCTTCCACCACTTTTAGCGCAAGAGGGGCTGGATGGCTCCGGGGAGCACTAATGGGCTGTAAAAATCTTGTTCTGCTCCGTCTCGTTGGCTCGAGCCCATTTTGGAGCAGGGCTGAGCCCCGCTGCAGAGCCCGAGCAGGGATGGAGGCTGTGGGAAGGCGCCGGGGCTGATGCTCCCCTCGCCTCCCTGTATCCCCATGGTGGTGCTTCAGCACTGCCTGGGCATATTCGCACGGCGTTGGGGCCAAAAGGGATTTCTGAGGCTGTGCAAGAAGCAACGGGCACAAAAGTCCCATTATGGATCTCGGAGCTTGCAGAACCAGCTCCGGAATCGGACAGGAGGAAGAAGAAGAGGCCAAGGGGTTAAGCCACTGTGCTGAGAACCAGGAGATTGCCTTCTCCCCCCATCCATGAGGACCACGGGCACCCTGCCGCTGTTGCCCCCAGCAGGACCCCTCCTGCCCGCCGGGTGCTCAATAACGCCGCTCGTGCACCCCGCAAGTCTGCGCTGCCACGACTTGGCTCGAGGAAGCAGCAGCCGAGACATTTCGATGCCCCGGCGAGGGGTGCGGTCCCAAACTGGGAACAGAATGGGCTATTTTTAAAAACAGCGAGGAAAACACTGCATTCCCAGTAAGAAGCCAACAGCCCGGGCTCGAGAGGCTCAGCCCATCCCCACGGCGAGCTCCCCGGGCACATCTCTGCTTTCCTCAACCTGCAATTTGATGGAGATGCCTCCAAGGGGGGCGAAAAGTGCCGGGTCGTGCTAAATGACTGCCTGCCACGCTGTGACACCTTTTTTCCAGCGTCGCAGGGCTTCCCAAACCTGCGGGCGGAGAAAAGCCCGTGTTTGTAATTCCCACTTTGCAGCGGGAGAAGCTGCCACAGGCGGAGGTGAGGTGACTTTACCCGGCGTCACCGGGAAGGTCGCTGGCAGCGCCAGGAATAGCCCCGTTCCCAGCTAACCACTAACCACACTTAGCCCAGAATAAGGGTCCCTTTTTCCAGCTCGAATTTATAACAGCTTTCTAAGTGACATAAGCCCTTACAGAAATAGGCAGGCTTTTCTTCCAGAATAATTACTGGGAAATCGCACTCCGGCGCACGGGGGGGTGTAATTACACCCGAGCGGCTGCTGCTGGTGGCTCGCACCCCGCGCTGCCGGCAGCTCCCCGCAGCTCGTACCTTGTCCTGCTTTTCCATCAGCATGTGTACACCAACTGGCAGCTCGTCAGGATGTGGGTGGAGAAGGAAGGGGCTTCGGGCAGCAAGGAAAGCAACTCGTCGCTCTTTGAAGCTTTGTTAATCATCCTTCCCCTAGAAGACACTCACACAACGCATCTCCCGGCCACCGACGGCAGAACTCAGCAGTGCCTGCTTCGGGCTCAGCCCAGGCGCTGCTGCGGAGCAGGTGGTTGCTTTTAAAGGCATTTTTAGGTCCCACGCATGTAAAATCAAGCTCGGGGTTCGGGTTCTGCTGGAGTGAGGCCTGAAATGCATTTCTGACCCAGGTCGTTAGAACACACCGTGCTTAACGCCCCCAGAAATAATGGATTAGCGTTTATCAGGTGTCCATGTGTCCGTATGGCCACCCAGAGCACTACCTGCCAAGAACGGGGCTCGTGGCTCCGCCGAGCGTTACCCCAGGGGCTGGTGAGAAGGCAAGGGGTTAACTCGGCACTGGTGACACCACTTTAACTCCAGGACCCAGACGCGTGCGTTTAAAAGTAGCACTTCTCTCCTTAAAATAGTTTATGGATCTTACTCGGGGATAAATCCAACGCCCCCGAGCAGAAGGAGACCTATTAATTCCTGAGTTTTTTCACACTGTAGTAAAGCAGCGATTTTATGTGCCCGAGTTGTGTAAGATGTCAGTCATTTTCCCACTTGCATTTCCATATACAATTTAACAAGGCATTAGTTTATTTCCAGAAGCCCCAGCCAGCCCTGAGCCAACTGCGTCAATATTTTGTTGCTTACACAAATGCCACCATTAGAGTCAACAGCGCGTTTTGGGGGAGGATTTTTTTTTTTCTTCTTTTCCTTTTTTTTTTTAAAAGCAGGGTTCCTCCGCGCTGATGTACGTATAGCTCTTAAAATACCCCGGTAACACGAGCCTTTCAGGGCGGCTTACCTGGGTGCAGAGGCGCCGCTTTCAAGGCTTGAAGAACGCTCCTGGAGGGCGCTGACCTGACCAAAGGCATTCGCTAATTAATTCATTCTTCCAAGAGACTTAACTGCCTCTTGCCTTCGGAAACCCGAGGCAAACCCGAGCCAAATCCCAAGCCTGTCGGAAAACACGGAGAGACCCTTCCTGGCTGCACAGGACGTCAGAGCTGGGAGCCTTTGGCCGCTCTGAGCCCGCTGCAGCGCCTTGGCTCCCGGCCCCCGGTGCCAGCGGCGCGGAGCCAGCAGCGTGCCAAGCCACGGTGGCCGCTTTGCCGCGTCCCACTCCGGTCCTCGGAGCTGCTGTCGGGATAAAGGAGGGAAGCAGAGCCTGGGTGTCGGGTCGGGGAGTCCTCACCTTTCTTAGCTGAGTCCTACAAAGCTGGTTTTTGGGGTTTCTCCTACGCTGCGGCATCTGGGCGCCGGGGCACGGCTGAGGGATGCTCCTGCAGCTCGCGCTGTCCTGTTGTCTTTGGCACGCTGTGCCGAAAACCCTCAGAGGTTTTCCTGGTGTGGTGTGAGCACAGCACAACGGGCTCGTCCCCCTGCCCCAGCCCCGCTGCCTCCCTGCGGACACAGCCCCCGAGTCCCAGGGCTCTTGGGATCACCCCAAGCACCTCTCTGCATCCTTACCGGCTCTTACAACCCCAAAAGCTGGGTGTTTCCACCAAAACCCCTGCCCATTACCCTCCAGCCCTGCACACGGCTGAGATTTCTGAGCAAATCCCGATTCGAAATCCCCCTGAGCCCCCCAAAGCTGGGGGACAAGAGGAAATCAAAGAACAAGTTTCCCCAGCACCGGCAGCCGGGAAAGCCCTGCAGGATCCCCTCTGTGATCCCGCACCAGGGCAGCCTTGCCGGAGAACAGAGCGGCCTTAGTGTGTCAACAAGCCCTAAACACCCGAGGGCAGCTGGAAGTGAGATGCCATTATTATTTTTTTAATTTAAAACTAACTTCTTAACCTACAGGAAAGTAAACGTTCTTCTCGGATGGCCAAGAAAACCACGCTGGGATTTTCCAAATGGCTATGACTGACTGTTTATGAGCAGAGGCTTCCAAACGCAGAAATAAATGGCTCGCTCTCAGCAGGTTTTCCTTTCTATATTTACCCTCACCTGAAATGAACATTATTGCACACTGCAACGTTTATTCCCTCTGATCAGGGGAGCGGGCGAAGAAACTAACCAGCCGCAACACGTCAAATAAATTGTTAATCTGCTGTTTGCACTGGGGCCGGGGGAGGAGGGAGTCCCCAGGTTTTGGGCAGCGCCCAGGTCTCGCTTACAACTTCCATCCCCGCTCCGCGGGAGCGCCGAGCTTCGCCTGCGGCTGCCTGGAGCTGGGGCCGGATCCTTCCCGGCGCCGATCCGTCGCTCCCCAGCCCTCCCCGCAGCACCCAAGCACCCTCGGTCCGTGCACGGGTGGCTGCAGGAAGGGTTGCTCGCCCCCTTGCATGGGAGGAACCCGGCTCCGAGGTGCGAGGACTCGCTCGAGGGTGCACGAGAAGCCTTCTGCAAGGCAAAAAAGCGCACGCAAATCCCAGGGAAGCACACAGATACGAAATGATCCTCTCTGAAGCTTTGTAGTTCCCTCCCCTGAGCCCCAGTTTCCCCGCAGGGCGTTTCTCTGCTTGTTCTCAGGGTGGGAAGTTCCTACAGACACGCAGGGGTGATCCATGAGCTGATGGGTCCAAATGGCCATAAATACCTAAAAAGTCCTTCCCCAGGAGAGGCTGTCAGGGCTGAGCCTTTGCAAACCGAATCCTAAGGCGATGCTGGCCGCTCAGCTGTAAAATCTCTCCTAATCCCAGCTCCCAGGAGAGGAGAGGACGCGGAGATCAATCACCAGGACGTCGTCCCCATCACATGGCGCCCTCAGTCACGCTCGCGCCCACCAAAATCGCCAAATCTGGGCTTGACCTCCCATTTACCTTGGATCTTTCTCAGTAATCGGGCCAGCAGCTGCACGCCAGCCCAAAAGGGGTTCACACAGCCCCGGAGAGACCGGGGGAACTCCTCAGCTCCCCAGTTATGGGGTTGCCCAAAGACAGCCCTCGAAGGCAGCCCCTGGATTTGGGAACAGCCGTGTTTGGTTCACAAGGCTCACACGCACTCAACACAAAATGGGACCTTGCCTTTTTTTGTTTTTTATTTTTTCCCAGCTCAAACTTTTCACTTTTGGAAAAGTCTTTTCGTGTCGGGATGGCTTAGCAAGCCTTTCCCCAGCCAACCACTCCGAGAGCATTTGCGTTAATCCAGATTAACTAACATGAAGCAATTTAGATAAACCGCATTAAGCCGAAACACCTTTGAACTTTTTTTTTGGGGTGGGGGGATTGAAATCCCTGCCCGAGCTCTGTGTGTGGTTTGGGCCTCCCCACGCCGCGGCACCACCGGAGCTGAGCTCTCCATGAGCACGAATGGAGTCAAGTCAGCAAACACAAAGATTTCCCAAGGGCACCGAGCCAGCAGCACCGGTGTTTTGCCAACAGAGCCCAAAACTGTGTCCAGGAGCATCCAACGGGGCAAAAGAGCACAGAGAGCGGCTCCTCGGCACCATCACAGGCTGAGGACGTGACCACGAGCCAAACCCCTGCAAGCCTCAGTTTACCCAGTGCCGACCCATCCCCTGGGCACGCGGTGACGGGATCGGCTGGCCACACGCTGAGATCAGCCGCTGGCCACAAGAGGCCGGGCTGGGCGGGCAATGGTTTGCTGAAGGTGGCCAAATCCCACCGCCTGGCCACGTGCGCCATGACCGAGGTGGCCACGGGCAGCCCGGGTGCATGGGATGTCTCACGGAGACGGGCACGCTCTGGGTTAGGAGCAGGGAATTAATAGCTGCTGAAGTCACCGGGGAAACATGTAGCACACCATGGGGCACGTCCACGCTGAAAGAGAGGAGGAAACTCGCCGACCCAGCCGGCTCCCAAATTGCCACCAGTGGCTACGGCAGCCCCAACACCAAGACCAGAACCGTGCAGCCCAGCGTTTCCATCCCCTCACCTGGACAAGACGGGCACTAATGCTTCATCTGCTTGCCGGGGAGCTGCAAGCTCCTCGGGATCCAACCTCCCGGCCGCATATTTGCACCAGCATCCAGCACGGAAACAATCCTGACCTTGTCTGGTGCACCGGGAGCTCCTGCAAAAATAGCTTTCCTGGCTCGTGGGGCAGAGGAAAACTCCCCTCTTCCCCAGCTCCCCTCTCCACACCCTCCAAAGACACCTGCTCAGGCTCTCTGCCCTCCACCCTGCTCATTCTCCTTTTGGAAGGAGGATTTCTGGCAGAGCCAAAGCTGCAGCACGCAGGCTCCAAATTCCCCCATTTTCTGGGGCTGCAATGCCAGCCGGGCTTCACGTCCCCCGTTCGGACGGGGTTTGCTTTTCTGTAAACAGAGCTGCAGCCCTGCTCGCGGCGCTCACAGCTCGGCGCTGTGCTCGCTGAGCTCCGCTCCCAGGTGATTTGGATCAGGATACACCAGGAAGTTTGCTTTCGGCCGCCCCAGTCGGCGCGTGGGCGTGTAAACAGTGACCGACTTCACTGCAGGTTCGCCTCCTTTAAATGGGGACTTTCACGTTCGTCAGACTTGAGAAAACAACGCCATCTTTTAAACAAAAAACCCATTTCCCCTTCCATTGGCTGTGCCCGCCACCGAAGGCATTTCTGTTTGAACAAGCGGGCCCTTCCCTCCCGCTGCGCCCAGCGAAGCCGTGCTGCCGGTGTGGATGCTCCCACGTGGAGATTTCGCAGCCCCTGGGACGTGGAGGGGCAGCCAGAGCGATGCTGCTCCCTCTGCTCCTGCCGGGTGGGCGCATTTTTGGCAAGCCAGCCTGGCTTTGCCCTCCTGGGGGAGTTGCTTGAATCAGGGCAAGGGAGCGGTGCCTGGGTTCATCGGCACCGTCGTGCTGCTGATACAGGCAGGTTTGCAGCACAGACGGGTGCTTTCCGATGTGAATGTGGGGGTTACAAGTCTCTGAGGCTATAAAAGGGCAAATTGGAAATATCCCCGTGGAGGTTGCTGCCCGACACTCGAGCGCTCACCCTGAAAGACTCAAAAATCCCCGTTTCCCCCGTCGGAATTCCACCTAAATGGCTTGGATGAAATAAATTAGATTAATCTAATCAGGGAGATGGATGAAGCTCATTAAAATGGTAGATTAAAAAAACCTACCCCACTTATTACCAATGCTCCCGAGGTCCTCTGCCTTTGCGGCAAGTTATAGCCACCCAGGAACTGGATTCCCTTGCAGAAATCTGCAGGAAAGGCATTAAAAATACATTCAGCTATTACAGTTCTTCATGTCACCAGTCCCTGGGGAAAGGAAATGAATGCAGGGCAAATGCACATACATTTAAATACACAACTGCCTCCTCTGGGACCAGGATTTATAGGCTGGGAGATCTGGGCCCTGCTCTGAAATGGAGAGATGAGAGCAAATTGAAGGCACCAGCGGGCTGTGCTCTTTTATTCTCTGACACAAACACCACCTCCCCGCCCTCGGCTTCCTCACACAAAGCTGAAGATCAGAAAGGGGCAGAAGCAGGAGCTGGCATCGCATGGAGCTGCACGGGGGGCACAAGGGGAAATTCCTGAGCAGGATTTGGCCCCGACTGGCCCCACGATGAGCTTTACTGGGTGTATTTCTCACAACCAGCGGCCTTCCTGCCCACGAGCTGCCTGCCAGCTCCTTCCTGGGGCTCTGAGCAGAAAATCCACCCCAAAATCCTCCTCGTGCCCCTTCATGGCTGCTCTTTGGGATGAACCCACTGGATTGATGCTCCTGAACGTGCAAACACGATGTTTGCACCGCATGCAGGGGCCCCATTGTTTTCACTCCCCTCGCCTTCTCCTCCTGCTGTTGAACTTTCCAGGCCGGAGCCACCAACCGTGCATGAACTGCACGTGCTATTTTGGGAGAGTTCTCCAATAATTATCAGCTCAGGCGAGGCGAGCAGACGGCCCTGCTTCTGCCTGGGGTCAGCCTGCTGTGCCACGACGCGCGTTATCTGCGGCGAGTCCACCCTTGGAAAAACAGACAAATGCAAAAAAAATAAAATTAAAAAATCCCGAGGCTGCCTGCCTGCAGAGTGCACAGCAAGCAGTGCTATGGCCTGTGCTGCTGGCCTGCAGGGCCCTCGATTCGGGAGGGAGAAAATCCCCCCCCCCCAAGGCCGTGCTGACCTGGCAAACCCCACATGCCAGACGAGCTCTGGGGTGCTTTGAGCAAGAGGAAAGAGCTGTCCGCACGTCGGGGTTTTCCCAGCTCCTTTCTCAGCAGCATCCACCCCCAAGCCAAGGGCCGGTCGCCATCTGATGTAACTGCGGCGCTGCCCGAGCCAAGCACTTTTCCCTTATTGCTTTTTGATGGGATGATTTTTACAGCTCCCCGGGGGCCTGAGGAAATCACCGAGGGTTTCAGGAGATGGCTCTGACACAACCGTGTGCTGCAGATGCACAGTGGGACAGCCAGGGGCTCAGGCTATGGCGAGCCTCCCCGGCACGCGGTTGTTTACAGAAACGAAACGGGTTTCAACTCATCGGCTGAGCTGCATTAATCACGCTCCTGGCCTGCTGCAAACCCACGGCAACAGGGGCAGCTCCAACCACCTTTAAAACCCACCCAGGACATTTCCCTTTGCAACTGCACGGGGCTAAGAGAGCTGCAGCATCGTTCGCGCAGCCCAGCTGCGAAGCTGTAACTAATTACATGCGGTAATTGGGCTGTCCGTCCCCACATGGCGTGCCAGCGCTGAGCCTTTCATCCTCTGCAGTTCTCCAGCCACAGCACCCAGACATCTTAGGCGTTTCAGAGCCTTTGGAGGGCTGAGCTGTTTCAGGAGGGGCGGATCAAGGCCCCAGCTCCCGGAGGGGCCACTTCTTGTGCTCATCCCACACACACGTGGGGCCGGGCACTGGGCACCCCAAGACCTCCCAGCCCCTGCCCCATGGCCCTGCAGTGCTCTGTGACCCCCCAGCTCCACAGTGGGTGCCGCAGGTGCCTGCTGTGGGCGTTAGAGGATGCTGAGGAAATGGGAAGGTGCTGGGAGGAGAGAGGCAGATGTTTCATGACAGCACAAACAGCCCGGGCTGGGCATTTTGCCCCCCAGATTTAATTCCAGTGCTGGCCAGGTCAAGGAGGGGTTATAGCAGGAGGGTACACAGACAGAGGGTCGCCTACCAGAGAGAAAACTGATAAAAATAAATGATAAAAGTTAGGTGGAGGGACACTGCAGCTGTTGCAACCTCCAGCCCTAGAGTTGGCTTTTTGGCTTTATTCCCTCTGACAGCTCTAAGGTTAATACCCCGGCAGTTGACAGCCACTAAGCCACGACTTTAGGTATAAAAACAATCAGCCCATGACTCCCCCAACCTTCGGACGGCGGAGAAATTCCTGCCATTCCACAGAGGGCAAGGGGAGCCGGGCATGGCGACTGCCTTTTGTTCTGCTGCGGCCCGGCCCGTCCTGCACAGCCCTCCTGAGGCGTTCACACGGAATTTAGCCCAAAAACGGGGCTGGGGCCAGACGGGAAGGGCCACAGCAGCACCGCCTTTGGTGTGGGACACGGCGCCTTGACGGCATGGCAGGGACGTGGCGGTGAGGGGTGACAATGTGCTTTGTGCTTTGCTTATGTTTTACTCGAAGTGCCACACACCATGGAGGGCAGCTGACGGATGAAGGAGCAGCCTTCGGCCTCACCACACCCGGGCAGCAAATGGCGGCTCCCAGCTC
Organism: Anas platyrhynchos; assembly: GCF_047663525.1. Taxonomy (NCBI): domain Eukaryota; kingdom Metazoa; phylum Chordata; class Aves; order Anseriformes; family Anatidae; genus Anas; species Anas platyrhynchos. Next base: position 4,336,718 of record NC_092613.1, on the reverse strand, counting down.
TCAGCTGGGTTTTTGGAGGTGCCGAGCCCACAGAGCCGCCAGCAGCACAGCTCCACCGCCTCTCCTGGGCCGTGAGGTGTGCTGAGCCTAAACGAACACCTCCCTTCGCCTTCACAGCCCTTCTCCGGGCAGGACGCCCCCCGCCCCACCACAGCCCTCCCGCTCTTCGCGCCCACCCTCCTCATCCTCCTGTCTGCCATGAGGCCCCTGAGCTTTGTGCCTCCTCCTCCTCCCCCCCCCCCGCAGGTTCGGAATGGGACAGCCCCGCCGCGCTGCCTCGGCTCGGCGCCTGGAGCGTTCCATCGCGCACACAGTGGGGGGTGACGGGCAGCCCTCCGCCCGGACGGTGCGCTGCGGAGCGGCCCATCGGGCGCCACCATGGGGGAGCGCTGGGGGCTCGGGCGCTCGGTCAGGGAGCCTCACCCGCTCAGCGCCCACCAGCGGGGCCCCACGGAACGGATTCCACTTTGGGTGCCTGCGGGGGCTGGCACCCAGGGGTGGGCGCGGGATGGGCGGGGGGAATGGGCGAAAGCGCTGAGCCGGTTCCTCCCCTCCCGCCTCGCGTTGGTTTCGTCCCGTTTGAAGGGGCGGCGGGCGCGGGCCGCGCCGCGCCTCAGTCCAACGGCGGCCCCGTGAGGGGAGGAGGGCGGCGGGGCAGGGGGCAGGGCTCCGGCGCCCCTTTTACCACCTCAGCGCCCCTTTTACCACCCTGGAGCCCCTTTTTCCACCCCGGCGCCCCCTTCCCGGCCCTGGCAGCACCATGCCCAAGCCCAGCCCCGGCGACGAGCGGCCCCCGCGGCCGGCAGGCGCTGAGGCAGCGGCCGGGCGGCCCCGGGACTGCGGCGAGGAAAGGCCGCGGGTACCCGGTACGGGCCCGGAGCCGCCGGCACCTCAGCGGCGAGCTGCGGGACATCGCCAAAACGGGGGGTCTCGGGGCTGAGGGGAGCCGCTGTGAGGGTTTGCGATGCCGAGCAGCGGTCAGCAGGGGTCAGCCTGCTATCGACCAGCGAGCTCACAGCGTCCTCCAGCAGCAAAGTGCCCTTGCAAAGCCCATTCCTCCCCTAAAACACAAATTACCCCTCTTTTTCCCTCAGTTTTTAAACCTTCTTCTCGCAGGAGGCTGCTGAGCCGTCCTCCTCACGGTCTTTATTTTCTGCTGCTTGCCTACAGCCAGCCCTCCACAGGACCTGTCCGTGAGCGAGCTGCAGGAAGTCTCTGACGAGATGTACAAACTGACCCTCGCGCATGAAATCGTGCTGAATGGTGACTTCAAACTGCAAATGGGCAACTTCTCCCCATTCAGGTGCATATAAATACGTATACCTGAATGTATAGACACCACATATATATATATATATATATATATATATGTTCAGGCTAGGCTTCTTTCTGTCACATTACAGAAAAGATGTGAGAACACGGAAAGGAGGTTAGGTTCTGACTATAGAAGTAAAAAGAAAAGAGTTCCTGAAGCAACAAATAAAAAAGGGGGGGGGGGGGGAACTGTGTTGTTTTATTTATTCGTTGCTTCACGATTTACTAAGAAGTTCTTAAATACAGCGAATGTCAGATGTGACTCACTAACACTGAAAGAATTAGAGGCTTCGGCTGCGTGAGCTGCAGCTTTGACAAGAACAAAGCAGAATTTTCACTGAACAGCTCTGAGGTGTCTGCTCGTTAGTTAAAGATCTGTTTAAGCTGCTGACATCCTCTCCTTCATTGCATCAGCGCTAGCTAGAAAAATATTCTCTTGATCTTCTCTGAGGACATATAAGAGTTTCTGTGAAAAATACTATGCTCTTTTTATCCCATAGTTAAGAAGGGCTAAGTGCGTTTTATGAGCAGGGTTGAGAGGATAGAGTCCTGTTTTAGATGAATGGGACATTTAATCTGAGAGAGATTTTCATGAGGTGTATCGCTGCCAGTTTGGAGGAAAGACTAGGAGAAGAAAACGTCAAAAGACCTAAACTACAATGAAAGCAGAGAGGAATGGCCCCATCATACTGAGAAGTTGTGTTTATCTGATGCTAAGATAAACCCCCTGCTTCCCTCTCTTCTTTCTTAGCCTGGAAAACAGAGTGAAGGAGACATTGCACAAAGCTTTCTGGGACAACCTGAAAGAACAGATCTCTGCCAGCCCCCCCAACTACACTCAGGCAATCCAGCTGCTGCAGGAGATAAAGGAGGTCAGCTGATCCTGGCACAGGGAAGACCTTAGAATTAGTCTTCCCTTAATCATCACCCCACCCCTTAAATCCAAATATTCCCATGTGAACATGTGTAAGAGGCAAAAACAAGCTCCATATAGTTTATAGGGAGACATAAGTTACACAACTGCACCTTATAAAACCTGTCTGAGAGGGAAACTCATTCTCTGGTTTCAGGTCTTTAAAAAACGCTCTACCAAAGCAATGGAAAGCCTGTTGAGCTGTTGGTTTTAGTAACAGCCATTCCAGGTATAGCATCTGACAACCAAAAACTGCAATTCTCTGTACAAAGACACCCTTAGCTATATGATGAACTAACTGTACCTACTGTGTAAGTGTACAGCGTGGTCCTCAAGAACATTGTTTAGAGCTAAAAGACAACAGTTCTTAGCGGAGCATGAAGCTGTGTATAGTTCTTCAGTCCACATTTTCCCATTAGATTCCAGGCAGGTAACTCCCTTCTTTTGTGCATGGTGATAAAGGAGATTTTGCAATCTGCAAAACAGTAGCCAGACACCCTGCAGTGAGTCATTAGAGACAAACATTCCCTTAACGCAACGTGTGCCCCACAATTTGTGTACTGAGTCTCAATTCAAGGCCAACCTTGATTCCTGTTGAGCAATTCCGAAGATCTATTGTGGTTTTGGATTAAAAATTAGCGTTACTTCTTTGGGCAGGCTCTGCTGTCATTGCTGCTGCCACGACACAACCGATTGCAAAGCCGAATTGAAGAGGCCCTTGACATGGAGTTAATTAGACAAGAGGCTGAGCACGGGGTTCTGGACATCTGTGGCCTCACCACATACATCCTTGACACGATGGCAATGCTGTGTGCACCCGTTCGAGATGAGGAAGTGCAAGGACTGCAAAGCCTCACAGACCCAGCTCAGCTTTTCAGGTGGGCGATGCTCCCTCTGTCTTGGGCTATGCAGACCAGCAGAACCCTCAACGTTAAAACACTGGGTTAAGCGGAAACTGCCCTGGAATTACTTTCATTTTTTGGTTTTGGTTCTTTTTCAGGGTAGTTACACTCGTGTTGCCCAGTTGCTCCTAGATAATAGAACAATCTTCAGTGAAGTAAATCCAATTTTTCTAGTAATTTTTAGGGAACTCCAATTATACTGAAAAGCCTTTTGTCAGAATACCGAGTAAAGAATTTCTGAGTTTCCCTTTCTTAGCATTCTAAACTGACCCACAACTTTCACTTTTACTAACGTATTAACCTTTCAATTCACCGTGTCTCATCCAGGGAGATTTTCCGGGTGTTGGACCTGATGAAAATGGATATGCTGAATTTTAGCATCCAGAGCCTCCGCCCCCACTTGCGGGACCATTCCATCCAGTACGAACGGAAGAAATTCCAGGAACTCTTAGACAAGCTTCCCAGTAAGTCAGTGGGGACGGGAGACGAGACCTATTACTTCTGTGGGAGATAATGAAGCACCAGAAAGGACCTTGAATATTCTAAAGCTGATGCTTTCATCACATGCTCAGTAAAAGAAAAGAGAAATGCCTCTAAAAGCTGAAGGACCCCTGGGTCCCTTTCTCAGCCTCTTCTCTACCATATGCTGCAGAAAAGAAGTCAGTGTGCTTCAGTTTCTGCATGCATAAGATGGGCCTAATAGCTGCCTCATGAGTGACTGTAAGAGCTCGCAAGTTTTAAGTGTTTTGAGACCCCCAGAGGAATCAGCAAAATGGCATTAGCAGGTGTATTTAAATGAAAAGCTGGCATTTGGTGCAGGCATCCCTTCTGTGCTAGGCTGTAGAATATTTCTCTCTGGCTGCCTCTCTCATTTATAAGGCTTAATTAGAGGTGCTATTCAAAGACTGAAACCCTCTCTACAGCATAAAGTCCTCCAGATACCAGTGTCAGGAGGCCTAACCCTGTGCCCTGCCAACAGGACATTAATTTTTGAAAATTAGAGAAGGTGCAAAACCCCCCACCACCCCAGGACCCAGCATATGCCCTGGCATTGTGGATGTGCATCCCCTTCAGCTGGAACATCACATAGCCACTTCTTACTCAGTTAGTTTAACCTATTTTTTTTTTTTTTTTTTTTTTTAAAACCCTGTTGCAGACAGCCTGGATCACACCACAGAGTGGCTGCGCGAAGCAGCAGCAGAAGTGTCTGCATCCCTTTCAGAGTCACAGCCCCACTCTGCAGCCTTACAGGGGGCAGTCGGTGGTAGCCCAGCTCTGCCAAGTCTCACGGCTGTGCTAAATCAAGGATACATGAACCTGCTCTGCTGGGAGCCTGGACAAAAGGAATACCCTGAGGTAGGATGAGGGCTGGGACACCCTTACAGCATAAAGATATACAAAATGAAAAAGTGTATAGGTTCTGTGTCTTTTATAGAAAGAACTGGCAAGAGTCTCTGTCCCCTTTACACGAGTCATTGTACGGGGTTTATTCCCCGTGAGAAACAAGTTGGACTTTCCACAAAACTAACCTTCTCTGCTGCCTCCCTCCACGCAGCTTCATGGGGCTGGTACAGTCCAGTTCCGTGGCTTGAGAGCTGCTCAGTCATCACAGCCATTGTCTCTGCACCCACAGGCTGACTGGTTTCTGTTCACAGACACTGCTTATGGACCAGGCCCGGCTGCAGGAAGTCCGAGCGCAGGTGAATCAGCTTGCCACCACAGCTGCAGTCCTGCTAGTGACCAGCAGCACGTGTGGAAGTGCCTTATTTGGCTCACCTGGGTTTGTAGCTAGGCTGAAACTGGTAACAAAGGTCCTCTTGGAAGGGCTGTCTTGTACCAGGTGGGTTATTTACATTTTCTTTTCCAGAAGAAGAGTGTGTAGGTACTGGTTGGGTGCGGGACAAGCAGCAGGAACCTCCTTTGGCAGCAGAAGGGGATCTGAGATCCAAATGGCAGCCAGGTCCACTGCAAGGAGCGGGGGAAGCCAGCCTGTGTATTTAGCTGGGTGTCAGCTCCCCAGGGCAACTGTCCCTTCTTGGTTAAAGGGAGCAGGCAGGAGTGCTGAGCCCCGTGTCACAGGAGCCAGCCTCAGGGCAGCTACCTGCCTGCCGAAGAGCAGAAGAAGGGAAGTGTGGCTCACTTGCAGCAGGCACCAGAGCTGTGGCCGAGTGGGGTTTGTCAGATGCTGCTCTCTGCCTGTGATAACACCCAAAGGGCACATGGAGAGACTTCCCCGCTTGCTGTGTGCCTGAGACCCCTTCCCCAGCAAATGTGCCCAATGGTTGGAGTGCAGGTGTATACCTTTGTGTGATTTAGGTGTGAAGAAGCTTTGCAAGACATCAGCGATCAGGTGCTGCAGGAAGTCAGCAGGGCGCTCTCGCAGCTGGGTTACCCTGCTCTTACCAGTGACAGATGTGCTTCCCTGAAAGGCCAGATAAAAAGCATCGCAGACAAGAGCAACACAGTCTGGCATGTCATTGGTGAGTCTCTGAGCTCGTGTTTCCCTCAGCAATGAAGAGGCTTTCATAAAAGGTTTAGGCTTATAACCCTGCAGGACAGGTACTAGCAAAGGAACTCCCTGCATTGTGTAGAACTACTGCAGGGTCAAGAAGCTAGGTTTAGAAACTGCCCTGATTTTCCTATTTCACCCTGAAAGACTCCCAAACAGTAATTGCTTTGAAAATCTCTTAAATCCTACCATCCTTGCTAAAAGCTAAACAGGCCTAAGTGCAAGGTCTGTTACTAGGTGGTGTTGCAATCTTCAGGCTAGTGTGTAGAGTGAGGGCTTAATCACTGGCTCTAGTAAAGCACCACGCTAAGATCTTTAAATAATATTTATCCCTAGGGAGTGCACTGCCTGGTATTCAGCTAACCAGCTGCCCTATAATGCTGCTCCATCAAAATATTTATTCAAATGTCTTGGATAAGAGCTGATTATTTTGACCTTTTATTAGACTCTGAACGCTACTAGCTCCCCATCAGATTGCAGTGCCACGGGCAGCTCGTACACTGCAGGAAAGATTACTTCCACATGGAAGACAAGCTTTTATCAGCTATGAAAATAAGGTGAGGCTCTTCCTGCCCAGTGCTGCATTCACTTAAGTATCCTTCTCAGCCCACAAAGATTCTATCACACTATTTGGATTTATTCCTTCCATGTCAGAGCAGCCTATTTTGTTCTGAAGTAATTTGGAAGGCTGAATTAATAGCCTAACCCAGCCTTGCTGGGCAGCGTGTGATGGCAGTGACTCACTGATGGCGTGGCGTTAGAAGCTGCAGAGCCAGACAGCCTTCCCCTCTCCACTTCTAAAAAGCAGTGTCTTGTCTGTGCTCTTTGTCACTCTCAGCGCTTTCCAAATACATACTTGAAACAGCAACATCCAAGGCAGTCGGGTAGATGAGCCTCAGCTCTGTGTCCCTCAGAGAGGCTGCTTGAATAATTTCAGTTTTAAAATGCTGCTGTGGCAGGCTAGATAAATTCTGGGCTCTGAAGTTCTATATTCCTTTGTGCTTCTAAGATGCGTGACAGTTCTGGGCAAAAATTTAGAGTGGACAAAAAGCCTGTATTGTTGAACTGCTCCACTTCAGTGTAAGCATTGCCAAATCCATCAAACCTAACGTCCTGCAGCCCAGTATCCCTGGTAAAGCCATTGTTAAAAGCAACAACCCAGGACAAAGTGAAAACAGGGAGTGTACACCTAATACTCAAGTACTCTCCTAGCATCAGGTAGCTTCACCTTGGTTCCTGTGCTGGCTGCTGTCTCATCTGCTTAGTGTTTGGAAGAAGACCACACTAATCCAATATGTCCCAAGTCCATCTAGAGCTCGTCTGCACCACCCTGAAACAACGCAGCTGTCCTTGGATCTGCTCTCGACTGCACAAGGAATCCTTTCTCTCAAAGGCTTGCTTGCTGTACAAAGGTTGATTTTTGTTCTCCTGCTTTTGCTCCCTACAGAGCAGCGGATTCATTTGTTCCTCAGCCGTTTTATTTCCCCTGATGGATGGAATTCTCAAAAAGATTTTCCAAAGGGTCTTGATGCCATCCAGGAAGAGCTGCAGGAAGTTGGGCGCAGGTTTAGAAGCGTGATCCACCACAACAGGCAGGTGTTTGGCCCTTTCTACTTGGGAATTCTCAAGAAAGTGCTTTTCCCAGAGGCAGAACCAGAATCAGATGCAGGAACAGATTCCTTCTGATCATCTTTATTATGTACCACACAGGAGGGCAGGGGTGGAACACATTCTCCAGCAGTTTCTCAAATCATGCTTCAGCTTGTAAAACTCAATCAGATAAACCCATCTGGGCCGCCACAGCTACTGGGAAGTGACTCTTAGCGTGTCAATAGCTGAATAAACCTCTCAACTACAAAAGGGAATGCTTTTTTTTTTTTTTTTCACCCTCCCCCCCCCAAAAAAAAAAGCCACTATTTAGCAGGGAAGGAAATGAAGGTTATAAAACTGCAATGCAGTTGTTTGTTTGTTTGTTTTTAATTCAAGGTGTTAATTCTGTTGTGGGCCTGTAGCCTACTTTGTCAAAATGTTAGTCACAGCCCAGGGACGCAGTTTGGATTTGATAAAGCCACATGGTATTTAAGATCATTAAAACTGCTCAATATATTTCAGAGTTAGCTTGAAAACCTGTCTTACTGAATTATTAGAAATGGAGCATGTGGTATAAATTTAGCAGCCCCCAATGAATTTAGTATTTTACATCAGCCAGATTTCACTTGACACAAAAATCTGAACTTTCACCTGTATTTAAATGTCTGGATTTCTTGCTCTAATTTTATGTAAAGAAAACATCCTACTTGGTATGCCAAAAATCTTTGCAGGTTAAATACTACATGCAATGGCTGCCTGAACTGTTAGAATTGTTATATGAATTAATTGCTGCTGTGCTGCAGCAGAACACTGATGTTAGTGTTTATCATCAGTAAGTTAGGGTCCTGACAGTCCTCCCTCAGTGGATCAGTCCTTGCAGGTGTTCATGGAAAGGGGTAAAAATCAGCCTTGCCCACAATTATGTGGACAACAAAGAGGTTGGAGACCATCGTGTTACAGGTAGGTGTATCTTTAGCAGAGCACATGGATGTGCTTTTACGCATAAATTAGTCTCAAAATAATTCAGTATTCAGGATCAATACTGAATCAATCCCAGTCATATGGTGATCAGTATGATTAACTGCAAAACGAGCGACTTCAACCAAAGTGATTTGCACCACCAACACCCCACATCCTGCGTGCCACGCACCTCAGGACAGCACAAACCCTGCACTGCGGCCAAGGACTTGCACCAGGCCTGCTCCCAGCAGAGCAGCAGCCCGTCCTTTGCTTCTACGAGAGCAGCAAATCATCTCTGCACACTGCTTGACACTGCTGATGGTCTCTTGTTCCTTGGATTTACAAAGCAAAGCAACACAGGTACAGCACCAGGCTGAACTAATCACACCTCTCAGCTGCCCACCCTCACCCCTTTCTCTTACCTGCTTCGGCTGCACAGGTTGCATCTGTGAGATGAGGACAAGAACAGCATTGCTTGCACAGATGAACAGGAAACTTCTGCACAACGCGTATGTCGCAGTGATAACAGGGCGAACGTGTGTCTAAGTTTGTTTATTAATTCAGTCTGTTCTAAGTTGTACAATTATGAAAACAACAAAACGACTGCTGGAAGCCCAGGAATATTTACAATCTCGCCTTGTTGTAGTGAGGTCAGTCTATGTTGTTGCACAGATTGGTTATGTTTGGTACCACAAGATGTTGAAAATTCAGACAAATTTGAACAGATTAACAATTGTATATACAGAAAATAAAAGGAAATTCAAGTATCAAAATACAGACAGATTAAATAACATTTGTATTACAAATCAGTCCCACTGCCATACATCACAATTAGCAAAAATGTCTACATTGCAAACTGAACTTGACTGTTCTCTGCCCTGTTAGGGAATCTCAGGTTATTCTTCCACGGGTAAGAAAAGTGAACTAGATCTACTTGGTAAGAGCAGCACATTTACTTCCTTTTGAAAAAAAAATAAAAATGCAGTAATGCCAATAGGAGACCTACAAGGGAGACTTTTTGCAACAAGACAGTGTTGCAAACACTGTGCTTGCTCTAAAATAAAGATCTGATTGCATGAAAATGATGCAAGCAGAAGAAAGCCAGGAAAAATTCTGCTACTAGAAACTTCTGAAGTGGGGTGGTATGAGCATTAAAGCAACTGAACCCACATCAGCTGGGCACAGAACGAGTTGGTTGGAGGTACTATTTGGCATCTGGTCTGTGTCTCACAGCAGCCTTGTGAAGGCATGAACTTTTCGCTACAGGTACATCCTGGAAGGTGCCCTACCTCCTCCCTAGGAGGGAGGCAGGCATGTACCCCTTAAGAGTTGCATAATTTTTATCTTCTAAAAAGAACAATTCCAAAGAAAGCTCAAAACCAGCTACGGTTAGGTGGTTTTGTTTGTTTGTTTTTGTAAATACAAAACTAAAAAGGAAAAAGCAACTTTGATTTAGAAAAAAAAATCATCCACTCCTTTATAAAAAAAAAAATAGTCTTAGTTAAAAAAACATCTTAGCAAACGTCTTTGTTTGAGTTCTCAGCCTGGACTCATGCCGTGTACAAATCAAAGCCTGTAAACTACAATCTGTTCTCGAAAAGGGGAACAAAACCTGGGGCAGCACCACCTTTTCCCAGGCAGGCAGTACAGCAAATGCATTTTAATTCAGTCATATTCAGCACCAGAAATTTGGGGCACTTTCCTCCGGGTACCATGAAATCCTGTATGGAGGAAGAGCCAAAATACTGCGTAATGGATGCGTTAAACAAATTACTAGGAGTCAGTGACTGGCATGGTCCAGAATCAGTCTCCAGCATGCAAGTACCTCAAAACCCACTGAAATTAAAGGGGAAGATGCACTGCCAAAACAATTGCTTTGTCTATTAAGTGAGAAAGAGCATCTGGCTAAAGAACTGTTGGATCACTAAAGACAACCATGGAATTATACACAGGACTGGAAAGGACCACCAGGGTCACCAATTCCAGCCCCCTGAAGATTGGAGTCTTCATCACCACGTCACCTCCAAGCCAACCTTCAAAAAGCTCATGCATCAAAAAAAGAAAGGTGTCCCTCCTCCCAAGCAGAGGTTCAATTTGCAATCTCTCCAAAAAGACTTGTTGCCAACACACCAAATATTTACACTTACACCAGTATGAATTGCAACATACGCATAACAAGGAATGTTAGGTTTCCTAAATTCATCAACTTAAAAAAAAAAAATCTCCACTTTCCCCTCCTAATCATTTACAGGTCTATGCCCTTGGGATTATGGTTCACTTCTCTCCTTTCTTACTGGCTGGAGAGACTAAATGAAATCCTGACATACAGCAGCAACTGGAGTTAAACAGAAATTATTAGGGCATATCATTCTAGTAAAGCAGCAGGGTACCACATCCCCAACCATTACAATGCCTGTCGAGATTGTAACAAATGTGCTGCGCTACGTTTTTGCATCTGAAGGATTAAAAATCACAACTGTTTTAACAGCTCTCCCCCGAGAGGAACAGTACTGTGAAAACACATCAGTCACAGCCAAAACTACTGTTAAATACTCCGGTAATTCAAAGAAAAATCAGCACACAGCACACCTTCAAGATGGCAGTGTTTGGGGATACAGAACTTCGAATGGGGCCAAGCCATCCTCGGGTTGATATGATTTATCCTCGGGTATGGACTGTTTCAGTGTAATGCCCAAAATTTAACTCCTTTTTTTTTGTTCATCTTCCAAAAACTGTTGCACTAATTAAATAATGAGCTAGTATCAAAAAAGTGCTAAATCACAATTGAATAAGCTTAAAAAAAATCCAACCCTTCAGGGCATAACTGCATTTAAAAACAAGACAGGTGCACAAGAGGCTGGAGTCGCCTCCAGGTATTCAGTGCGTAAATGGGAAGAAATTGTGTCCTTGCCATAGAAATGTCAAGTATTGCAATGCAACAGTTCTCTGTAGGGGAAGCGAGCTTTGTACCATTGGTAATACTTGGCCACAACCACTCGGAGGTGAAAGATCCTTTGCAGACTCTTTTCCTTAACTTATCTCCATCCGCTATAAAAGCACGGAATGGCTTGGAAAGCAAAGGATGCAGACTTACCCTGCAAGGCTTCTCACACTGGAGGAAGTTATTTCCAAGAATTTGGCATTTCTCTACTGTTCACCCAGAATTGAAGCAATTTTCAGTACCATTAGAGATGCGCACACCACTCCCACTGCTAAGACTTTCTATTGTACTCCTTGCCGGACTGCGTGGATTCTCAGTAAATAAAGATAATTTTTTTTCCCTCACCAAAAAAACCTGCAGTGCTACATTTAAACCGCGAACTGGATTTACTCTGTATCATTTCACATGTAAAAAAAAGAAACGGGTCGAAAGAAGTTTTTTTTTTTTTCCTCAGCCTAGGAAACGTGACATCGCTCTCGGCCTCGGAAGTCTCAACTTTTCCTTTGCTAGAAATGGAGAGCTGCTTTTCTCAGCTGGAGGCTGGGATCCCTTTCCCCCTCTGCTTTGGGAGCCCTCACTGAGCAGCCATGCACCCACTCCGAGGCAGACACCAGTGCCAGATGGAGATGATCTTCGTGTCAGCAGGCCACTGCTTCTTAGGTCTCTGCCCCGTTACTACATTTCCGTGGTAGGAGACAGCTGCCCGGAGATCAGCTTTTCAGAGGCAAACAGAAAGGAAGATAATGGAATGAATGATTTCCGAGTCATACACAAACGAGTGCCGGGAAAGGCGAGGCGTACAGCCAGGAGATGAGACACAGCCGTGAGGGTTAGGGACACAGAGGAAGCTTTGTAGTGCGGGCAGGGCCGCCTGCGATTCCAGCTGGGTTTGGACGGCCACCCTCAGAAAGGCACATGCACTAGCGGCCCCGTTTCGGGAGGAACCTGCTGCTCCCAGCTCAATGCAGGGGGAGATGCAAGAGCTCAGACCCTCTGAAAGCAGGAATAGGTGCGGGCGACTGTACGGTAAATGCTTACACTTAGAAGCTACACTGCCATTGCTATCGGTTCTGTTCCTCTCTGAAGGATACCAAACCCTCAGGGCACTCGTACAGCTCGGAAAGCTGCTGGGAATCAAGCCCCAGACCAAGCTCTCGGAGCACCTCTGACGCTGCAATGTTCTGCTGGCCACAGTGCTCCGGCTCGTGGGACAGCACCACAGTGCTTTGGGCAACTCCAGCGCCACCTCTGCTTCAGACCCATAGGCAGAGGAACCACTGGGTCTACGTTAAGGGCTTCATAACACAGGAAATACGTCTGCTTTCCTTTTCTTGCTTCAAGACAATCCCCTGAGTCCTCTCACTGGGATGCTTACCAGCCTGGCCCTAATTTTGAAGTCAGTTTGCCACTCAGTGCCATTAAGCCACAAAGGACTCCACTGATCAAACTCATTCCCAGGAAAATGGCTAAATAAAGATGTTGAAACATCGGATTTCACCACAAGTCTGGGGAAACAGAAGCAGCGAGGCAGAAGCTCTAAAACCCCAGTAAAACTCAGGCGAGCTCGTTCTGTCCCCTAAAGAATGGCTGGAAATAACCCAGGGCTGCTGTTCTGACCATTCACTGATCATGAGGGGAGATTTGGGGTAAGCTCCAAAAGCTCTTTCGGAACCAGGGCGCTGCTGGAGCCCCGCGTGCTCTCTGCCCACGTAACCCGCGGTGCCCACGCAGCCACGGCACGCGGGTGAGCGGGCGTCTGCCGCCCACCTTCAGGTCTCTAACACAGGCTCACTGTCACCACCAGCCCCTCACACCTGGGCTGCGAGGAGATTTTTTTAGACCCCTGCACAAAGGTGAATGTCAGCGAGCTACGGCCCTGGCCACACCGCCCCCCCTGCCCAGCCTCCCCCCGGGAAGGGTGCGGGAAGGGTGCGCGGCCGCTGCCCGCGGGGGGCTGAGCAGGGCCCAAGCCGGGGCTTCGCTGCGAGGCCCGGACGGCCTCCGTCGGGAGAGCGAAGCTGAGCGCAAGGGGTTTGCTGCCACTGTGTGGAAGTTGCGGCGCCTTTCACTACGGGGCCCCGCAACAGCTCTGTAAACGGAGCGAGCCTCACACCCTGAGAGGTAGGTAAGTGCATTCCCAGCCTGAAAACAGGGACACCGAGGTAAAGAGAGGCTACGTTGCTTGGACATGCGGCAACTTAATGAGTAGAAGTTAATGAGAAGCTGGAGTCCTGCTTCCAGCCCCGTCTCGCCATCAGGTCACCCTCCTCCTCCTCAGTTTCATCTCAGAGAGCTTTGCAAATGCAAGCGAGGGAACTGGGGGCAGGTCTGTGACAGCTTGCTCGGGTGCTCACGGGGGATGTGAACTGTTCTGCAGCCCCAGCTCCGCTCCAACCTGTGCCAAGTGCCCCGCAGCCTCGTGCAAACGATTCCCAGCCTGGGATTAAAAGTGGCTTCTACTGAGATACACAGAAATGGGGACACGCTCCCAGAGGAAAACACGCAGTTGAGAAGCAGCCAGCACAGGCTGAGGTGCCCACTGACACGGGGCCATTTCCAAATGAAATCCTTGCTCCCAAGGATGAAAGGCGACAGATGTTTCAAGATCCCTATAGCCCTCATCGTGCAACATTTTGTAGACTGAAAATAAGCTTTGGGTCAGCAGCAGACTGATTTCAATCACATCTCTCCCTTCGGCAAAAAAGGAAAACTGCAGGGAGCGTGCTGAACGCAGCACAGCTCCGCCTGCGTTACCAGACCTCTGCCAGCGCAGTGTCCAGCCCCTCTCAAACACCTTTCCTCCCCAACGCGGGGCTAACAACACGTGCCTTTCAGTGCTTTACCTCTTCACCATCTTTACAAGTGAGAACTACACCCATAGGTCACGAGAAGTCTGTCTGGTGAGTGTAAACACAAGGGCTACGGGGGAAAATCCTACCAGGGACTGAAATGCATGCAGCCGAAAAGCTCCCGCGGGCGCTCGCTGGGGGCCACCGCGCCGGATCTCCGGGAAGGGTCAGAGCTCACAGTGGGAACGATCACACCCGGCCCAAACCTGCGCTCCCCTCAGAGCAGTTTCTCTGCTCCAGGCTTCGAGGAGAGAGATTGTGGGCAGGGACCCCGTGAGGAAATCTAGTGACCGTGTTATTTGCAGACAGCATCACAGTGGTTAGTGTCGGTTCGAATGACAGGTAAGAGGAGGGGTGAGTTCACCAGAACAGGATGCAGCCGTGGCTCAGTCGGGAAATAGAGGATCTAGGAGGAGGGAGTGCGTGCACCGCAGAGACAGGAGGTCTCCATCAGTCCAAGGATAAGAAGGTGAAATAGAAAAAAGGCCTGGGGAGCGTCACGTTGCCCCAGGGATTCACAGTGCCAGAGCGAGGGGAAAGACGTGAAAACGGCAGGCGGCTTCCTGGATCCACAGCTCCGACTGCCCCAGCCTGCGCCCCTCTGCACCTCCCACCTCACGGACATCTAACAGCGTGTTACCCTTGTTTCCGAGTAAGGAGAATTCACAGTGTTCAGTAGTGATCAGGTACAAAAGCCGTTTAAGTCTACAGTCTCTTAAGTGCTGCTGCCTTTGACGTAGTGCCTACGCGGGGCTCAGTGCGAGCAGCTGGAGGAAGAGGGAGTTTAGAACAGCAGACAGATCAGATCGCAAAGGCACGGTTAGACTAGGTGGACACAGGGGTTGTTTGCTTTAGAAGATAGTGGTCTCATACTTAGTGCTGAGGGTCCGCTTGGAGTCCTGTTTGGGGTCCACGACCCAGGAGACACTGGCATGAGACTGGGAGTCTTGGTCCACTTCAGGGGGCTCCAGCTGGAAATGAAGGAGAGAAAGAGAGCGTTAGGGCATCGCGCCTCCGGGAGCCCGAGACTGGGACAGAACAAGTGGGCACTCAACGCGTGGAGAGGCTGCTGCTCTGCCCAACACCTATCCCCAAAATGCCGTGTGCAGGGAAGCAGCTCTCACTGCGGAGGCATTTGAGCCCTTCACAGCTAAAACATTTCTAAGCACATCATTCTCAGCCCAGCACCCTGAGATGACTTCCTGAGCTAGGCCTGCAAGCCCCTATCACCACTAGCGACAGCTTCACTTCGTTTCACAAACAAGCATGAAAAATTCAGCGCTGTGGAGACGGCTCTATAAAAAAATCAGAGGCAGAGGGGGAGAGAGGGAGACAGCTCCAGGCAGGTGAACTCCCATGTGATTTACTCTCCTGACCAAGCAAGGCTCTTTCCTCTTGTCCTCCTGCATCAGGATCCTACAGGAAGGTTACCACCACCAGCAGAGCAACGCGGGTAGCTGAGAGCTGCCACTCTGCATCAGCGGGGAGACTCTGAGCAGTTTGTCCCCGGGGTCCATCGGAGCCCGCAGTGCAGGCCCTGGAACGAGCGGGGAGGGAAAACGGCGGCGAGGCAGGACACGGGAGCACGGCAGGAGGCACGGGGGGAAGCAGGGAGGCCGGTGGCAGCTGGGGCAGCCCAGGGTTGGTAATGGGAGATGGCAGGAAAAGGGTAAAGACCTTAGCTCCGGGACTAACAGACTGCAGCGGCAGGTAGGAGGGGCGGTGTGTTGTACAGGTGTGACAGTAACAACAGCGGGTGTCGGGAGGGAGCGGCACCTGAGCGGGGGGAAGCAAGCAGAACACAGACAAAAGGAGACATTAAAGGAAAGCAACGGCTGGTGCAGCAGTCCCTGCTCCTCAGCAGCTCCAACCTCGGCGCGTTTTGGCTCCGAGGGTGCTCCCACACTGCAAACTGCAGGGTGCCCACTGAGCTCCCTGTGGCTCTGCAGGTTTGTACACGGAAGCTGCACTGGATCCAAGCAGGACACTTAACCCCAATCCCACCTGGGGCATTTCCACCTCTTCTCACCCTCATCCCAGCAGGGGAAGCCCCGCCACCACAGCACAGCCACCAGCAGAGCCACAGCTGCTGCAGTACCGGCAGTGCCTGAAGCTACGGGCACCCCGTCTGCACCCAGGCGTCCCCACCACGACAAGGGGGTTTAGGCAAGCTGTGCCCAGGAGAAACCCCAGCTAGGACCACGCAGACGACACTTGCGCATACGTACTGCAGATTTCCTCATGCCGGCTCGCGGTTTAGGCACCGGTTTGGAAGATTTCGTTTCGATCGTCTCTCCTGCTGCAGCGCCCAGCGGCTTCGCTCTCTGGGCTTGGAGGGCCAGCTGGTAGGCGACCTCAAACGCCTGCCCCAACGTGAGGATGATCTCGTACGTCAGGTTCTTTGGAGAGAGCAGAAAACACACAACCGTTAGGTGCACGTCAGCTCCACACCCTGACACACTCGGCAGCCGAGGGACGAGCTTGCTCTGGAGACGCAGACCCTCAGCAGGGCTCATCCTGCCACGTCCCCAGCTCCCTCTCCGCTGAGCAATGTCCCCCACACCTTCCCGGGGCCACCTGCAAGCCTGCTGTGGCCCCTTGGGCATTGCAACGTAGCAGCGTTTTGCGTCAGAAAGAGAAAAAAGCCCGTTCTGCATAACTGATTCTGCCCAAGAAGAAAAGCAAGCGATGCTTCCACACACTCAGTGAATTAAAAGGCTGTTAAATCAGCCTATTACACTGTGTGTAATTGAGAGCATGTTAGGGCTTTGTTCACAGCATATTCCCCAAGAGGAAAAATCTCCTGCCCTGGTTTATTCAGCACTGGAGACTGCAGTAATGAAGGCAGACAAATATCCTCTTTGTCAACAGGGCTGGAAAGTAAAAGCATTCTGAGCTAAGACTCCTAACGGAAGGTTTTAGGGTAGAAATAGGTAAGAACCCCAGAATGGGCCAGATCCTGGTCTCTGCCTTGCCAATAAAGCTGAGTAATTACACAACTGCACAGATTGGACCCACCCGAAACAGAAACCACCGCTGGAGTCTGATCACACAGACTGAACCCGCACACAAAGAGGTGTGAGTGTCAGCTTCCTTCAGCAACCCTCTGACCGCTCGGACTGCAACATCTCTCCTGGCAGCACCTCAGGGCACTCAGAGGTGGCCTGAAGGGAGATGGACAAGCTACGAGCACCACAAACAGCCCTGAGGCCGGACGCTCCACCCCGACTCACCACATCCACGGTGCTGAAGACGTGGCAGTAGTGGTGGCTGGTCTGCAGGTCCTTGGTGATGTAGGCGAACGTGCAGAGATCATCGGGGTCCTGAGCAGCGCAGGAAATGTTCCGGATCTCGTGCTCAGCAATGACGTTCTGTAGGACACAACCACAGCGTCACCCTTGTGGGAAGGGCAAACACACCCAGCAAAGGGAGCGGTGACAAAGCGTGTGCTGGGGACAGGGAGGGGTTTCTCCCAGCCAGACCAGTGCCAGCTCTTTCCCCTAGTAGGAATAAATGGCAACGGGGTCCCCAAGCAGCCTGCTGGCCAAGCCTTTGGCATTCAGGTAACCGTCACCACCCTGGTGCTCCCCCCTGGCCCCGGCAGCTCTGCAGGACCAGCCGTGGCTTCTGGAGGCACCAGATGCGACCTGCAGCCCCTCAGGCAGGTGGCACTGCAGGTCTTGTCCCTCCAGGCACCAGCTTCCAGGCGTTTTAAGCTCACCTTGTTAGAGGCATCGATGAACTTCACCCCCTTATACGTGATGGACAGTATTATGGTCGGGATCTTCTTCATATGTTCGGTGGATTTCTTTGGAAACAAGAACACTCAGGTGAACGGCTGTGAACAACGCCCCCGTCCTCAGCACCACCCCAACCCTGCTGGGGGCCAGCACAGACCCTCAAGGGCAAGCCCCTGGCGGGCTTGGACCAGGAGGCAGAAAACCTGCTGCTGGTGGAAGGAGACGGGAAGGGATGGGGATGTGAAGCGAGCCTGGTTTTCTCAGCAAAAACCCTGATTCTCCTCCTGCACAACCACACAAATTGGAGGGAAGGGCACTGGGGAGGGGCCCGTTCACTAGGGACAGTGGCCACAGCCTGTTACATGGCCTGGGCCCCTGCTCTCCCTGCCTGTGGGGTCTGGAGAACCACAGCTACACCAACACCCCCCCGTTGCCCTCTCCTCATCATCCCCCTCGGGCTGCGAGCCGACCCCCCCGTCCCCACAGCCCCCTTACCCTCATCTTGGCACAGGCATCCTGCGTGGACTCCGTCCCTCGGAGGTCCTTGATCAGCATGGAGCCCAGGTACTGTCAGGAGGAGGAGGAGATGTTAACGTGCTCTCAGACACCCCGAAGGCTTCGGGTGCAAACTTCCCAGCCCCAAAGCAAGGCCACAGCCCGGCGAGGAGCCAGCAGCCACGGCTATAGAGGAGCAGGTCGCCCAGGGAGGGGGGAGGATGTGTGCCACCTCCCCGTGCAGCACCCTGAGCCCACAGCCTCCTTGCCCCATCCACCCACACAAGCCAGGAGCCACTTACGTTGGCCTCGTACCCGCAGGACTCGAAGATGAGCTTCTCTGGCTGGTGCTGCCAGTTCTGGACTGGGGCGTACGGGGCAGCCAGGCTGGGGGGGCGCAGGGTCAGCTTTGACTCCCGACGCTCCTCCTGCAGGGGTAGAAAGGTGCACGTAAAACCACAGCGCATCTTCCCCGGGGAGAAACACAGATCTTGGGGGAGGCTCTGTGGGTTGATGGTTCCCAAAATCTCACAGGATCTGGGAGGGGGCAGCACGCTGCGGGTGAAGGTGCTCATGGATGTGCACGTCACCCATTAGAGCGGTGAGACTGAGGCCCAGGTTGCTGTCCGTAGGCTCCCTGTCTCTGTTTCCTTATCTTCTCAGCTAAAATAGTAGGAAAGCTACATGGCCTCCCTATTTTCTTCACGGTTTCCTTGTTTTTTCCCAGATTTGGGCCTACGAGACAAGCTGCTGGTGGCGGCAGCAGCGATGGAAGCTCTGTCGGATCTGCTCCCTGACCCTCCATGCATCATCCTAACTCCTCGCTGGCTCCAGAGGAGGGGGAGCCTGCACTGAGCCGTGCAGAGGGGCCCGCAGGACGCACGGAAGCAGGCACTGACCTGTGCTTTGTAGCGGTCCACTCTGGAGTACGGCGCAACCTCGCTGCCCCGCTCGTGTTGCCTCTTCCCGGTGTCTCCGGAGGGCAGCAGGAGATCTGCGGATCTGCCCGTGCAGGAGTCGTTCTGGCTCAGGGGTGACGACGTCTGGGACACCAAGTCCTGGCACTGAAACGGGCAGACACCAAGACCCGTCCCCGTCAGCCTGCGCTGCAGCTCTGCCCGCACCGCGCTCCTCCTCGTGCTGCCTCTGCCCCCGCTACCCTCTGGCCTGGGAGCAGGCAGCCAGCACCAGCAGAGCAGGATTTGGCTGCTGGCGCTTCCCTTGGGGTGTGCTGGTCCTGCAGGCGCTGTTATCTGCACTGTGTTATCAGCACAGCCTGGCCAGGATTTGTGCCCCGAGTCAATGCTCGAGCAGCAGCCGCTGCCCTGCAGCCGCCCAGAGCGCGAGGAAGGGAAGGGCTCGAGCCCAAAGCTGTGCCTTGGCTTCCAGTTGGCATCACCGTGATAATTTCTCCCTAGGAACCAGGACCAGGGTCTGCACTGCCCCTTACACTGCCCAGCACAACGGGTGCAGTGAGCAGTTACCAGGGTCAGCCCCTGCTCTGCGGGCTTGTGGCTCAGCACCTTCACTCAGGTCATTTCTCTTCCCCTCCGCACCCCTGCTCTGCTCCAGGACGGTTCCAGCCAAGCACATCCCTACCTCCTGTCTGAGGAGGGCAGGAGGCACGCCGGGCTGCGGGCAGGGTGTTTGCAGGGCTCTGCTAAAGCACCGAGCAAAGCCCTGGGATCAGCCGCCCCCGGAGAGCCTGGCTCTGCCTGCAGGCAGCACTCGCAGCCTGGCCGTGCCAAGCAGCCCGGCAGGCAGCGCGGGGAGCTCGCAGCTGCAGCACGCATTAGTCCTATTCAAGGGGCTTGCTTAATTTGCCATTGACGTCCTTCCGCTCCCCAGCCGCAGCCAGGCGCTGGGAGGCACCAGCTGCAGCGCCAGGAAGGGCTGCGAACGGCCCCGTTCTCCTCCTCAGCCTCCAAACCCCACACGCCCACCGGCCGGTGCCGCACAAAAGGACTCCTCTCCCCACCACCGAGCCCCAGGAGGGTGTCTCAGGGAAGCTGGCTGCTTCCCACCAGGGCTTCTCTCGTCTGGGAAGGCGGTGGGTGAAGGCGTGGGGTTTGTGGGGTCACCCTCCTGGCTCCCAGCGCTCTGGGTGCAGCGCCAGCACGAAGCTTCTCGCACCTAACTCTGGTTCCTAAAAACTCCAGGACACGGCAGCACAACTTGCCGCAGTTACGACTGCTTGAAAAGCCCTGGGAATGCAGGGCAGAAGAGAGGAGCTCTGCAGCAGAGAAAGGAGCAGATGGTTGGGACGGGGAAACCCCAGTCGCTCCCAGTTCCTGCTCCAGGAAGCCGATCTGCAAACACTGGGATGAAGCAGTGCGACCCGCTCACCCTGCGTGCCTTGCTGCCCTCCTACGAAGCTCGCAGGTTAGCTGCAAGCTCAAGGCTTTGTTAAATCCAGCTCGCAGACAGCAATTCTCAGCAAGAACAGCAAACATGACCGCTCCCCTCCCAGACACCCCAGTGCAGAGGGGCCTGACGTCCAAAGCTCCCACTGCTGCAGCAAAAATCAACATCCACAAATCACCCCGAGGGCTACTTGGCTGCGGGAGCAGCAGCTCTTAGACAACCCCAGCAGCCCAAGGAGATGGATCTCAGCCTCCCCAGGGGTGCAATCAAAACGTCACATCCCAGCTGCATCCCATCGCAGCAGCTGAGCAGGGTGCATCTGTCCAAGGGACGGTGCCGGTCGCTGCTGCGTGACCCAACCAAAGGAAGGTTTGCCCGGCACGATGTGGCACCTGAAATTTGTTCTCTCTCTGTCCTAGTGCTCCAGGGTTCAGGCTGGTCTGAGATAAGGGGAATTTTCCCCTTCCTGCAACCAGGAGGTTTTCTGATACGGGTGCTTGTGAGAAGACCCAGCAATGACAGCTGTGTCTTGGGCTCTGCATCACCTTCGGCAGCAGCCAAGGTGCGTCCATGGGAACGGCTCAACACAAAACTCCCTCCTCTGCACCGCCAGCTGCGTGTGGTTGCCTCAGCACTTCAGGAACTTTCTTCCCAAACCACCAAGTGTCTGAGAGCCGGGAGTAACCCGAGCTTCCAGGTCAAATCGATTTGTTCTAATCAGAAAAAAAGCTTTTTTTTTTTTTTGAGAAAAAAAAGCAATGCAATTTTCAAAGATCACTCTCTACACTTATTACTCTCGCTACCTACTTTCAGAGGAGTTTTAACTTAAATATTGACATTGTAGGGGTTTTATTTTCTTTTTTATTGATTTTGCTAGGCAGAATTTCCTGTGCATGGAAGAAGCAGCGGAAGGCTGAACCAGCCTCCCTGCTGAGCCTCGCTGCCCACGCAGGACCTGCGCCCTCCCTAAATGTGCTCCCTGAGCCCTACAGAGGTGTCAGCCGCTAACCAGGAGGTGGTGATTCCTGGCAGACCCGGGATTAGTTCTTTGAAAGAAAAGGGAGGAAAGTGAAGGTGAGCCAGGGCAGAGCAAAGCACCCGGCCACTCCCGGGAGTGGGGACACAACCGGTGACTCACTCTCAGCTGTGAGAACCGCGGCGGCTTGGCCGGTGGCTCCTCGTAGGGCCGGTCCGCCAGCGAGGCGATGATCCTCTTCCGATGGCCGAGCAGGTTCACCTTCAGCACCTGCAGGGAGAGGCGGGTGGCTGTCAGCAGGGCTGGAGAGATGCACAGCAGCTTTGGGGAGCACAGGAGCTGCAGCTCCCCGCACGCCCCCCAGCTTTCCTGCCCCCTGCACGAAGCGAAGCGTCCCCCTCCGAGCGGTGCGCTCACGTTGAACACAGCTCCCTGCGAGGAACGGCTTGGGGGGAAGGCAGCCAGGACCCCAGCAGTACTCACGTTTACTATTTCAAGCTCCCAGAGGTTTTTCACAGTGTCGATAGAGCTGTAGCCGCTCGAGAGGAAGGACTGGATGTAGTCCTGCAGCCCCAAGGAGTCGAGCCAGGCGGGAACCGAAGGCTGGCTGTTCCCATCGCAGCCCAGGGGTTTTAACTGCGAAAGCACAAGGCACAAAGAGGTTAAAGCCCCGGGGCAGGGAGCCCAAAGCATGCGGCGTCTGCAATTACAGCCAGTTTAAATGCTATCACCATCTCCCCTCGCAGCTTTCATGTACAAAACATCGCTGCACAAACAGGGAATGAACCTCAGCAGCCTCGCCCTTGCCGTGAGCCCTCTCCCAGGTGGGCAGGAGAAGCTGTGGGGGCTTGGAGGGCACCACTGCCCACCCCAAGCACAGCGAGAGGCACGGTCTGCCTGGTATAAGCAAGGAGAACAGCTCCAGAAAAGCCCTTTCCGTGGCCTTCCCGGCACAGCAGGCGAGCTGAATCCTCTCTGAACTCGCACGCAAGGGCCCTGGTTACAGCAGGGGAGGTGTCAGTGAGGTTAGAACTAGTTTCCCTGGCTCTGCACCAGCCTTTCTTCTTGCAAAAACCCCTTTTCTCCTGCTCTTCTCATTGGCACTCCCAACCTCTGCAGCCACCGAGCCAAGGACATGCGGCAGAAGAGGCTGCTCAGAGCAGGCCCCCCAGGAGTGACACCCCCCCCGTCCCCAGCACCGAGATGCCTCCCGGGGTCATCCCACCCCCGGAGCTGGAGGCCCACACGTTCCTCCTCCAAACCCCTCCCCGCTGCCCCCGCCATCCTTTGGGGTCACCGGGACACAGCTGGAGGCAGAGGGCCTGGTTTTGTTCCCTCTGCCCTCAGATCCACCCCGGGCCCTGCTCCCCATGGGGACGTCGGCGCTCACCTTCGGGAGGGAGCGAGCTGCCTGCAGGAGTTTGCGGCGGTGCTGCGGGTCACCGATCCCGATGTCCCGAAGGTCCTGGTCTTCCATGACATTACAGCCCTGCGGGGACAGGAAGGGGAGACGTGGGAGCGGAGCCCATGCACGTTACAGCCCCCACCCTACCTCGGTCCCCAGCACTGCCCGTGCAGCCCCCTGGTGCTGGCCCCGAGGATGCAGCTCGGATGCAGCTCAGCCCCACGCAGCCTCACGTCCCCACTTTGGCACCGACACAGCTGGCAGAGAGGGGCTGTGGCACTGCAGCACCCGCAGGGTGGCCTGGGGGGAGCAGTGCTGCTGCCCCCTGCCCAGCACAGCCAGCCACGAGCGTCCTCACCCAGCCTCTGGGTTTCAGGCCATCATTACAGCGACCTCGTCTGAGAGGCAAATTGCTACTTAACAGTGCCATTTCCCAATGCCCGAGTAACCCCCAGCATCTGAGTGACCCCCAGCATCGGGCTCTGCTCAGCCTCCCTCCAGCACCACCGAGAAAACGCATTTCTTTCCACGAGAGCAGCAGAGCTCAGCTTTCTCCTCCTTTCCCTCGTTCCGGGGAGCAGCTCGCCCCCAGGGACGCGCTGCCTGCCCCTCACTGCTTGGCTACAGCTCGGCTCGTGCCCCCTGCCCTGTGCGGAGCAGGAAGGGATGGATGCATGCAGACCGTGCTTACTCACCCCCCTCCACCACCATCCGTTTTTCCCCGTACCTGGGGGAGCTCAGCGTGCAGCCCGGGCTCGGCTCCCCATGGCTCTCGTGCGACCACGGCACCGCAGCAGCGAGCTCGGGGCTCAGGGACGCGCAGCGCCGGCCCGCACCCAGATCCCCCCCCCCAGGACCTGCCTCCCTCTGCTCTTGGGAGAGGCACAGCTGAAGGTCTGAGCTGCCGGCGCTCCGCTGTTCCACATTTTGGTTTTGTAAGAGAAACCTAATTAAAATTGGCTGTCGGGCAACGTGCTGCTGCAAGGGCACACAGGCTGCGCAAACAGCGGGCAGGACGGCCAGGGCTTCGGGAATGGGAGCTGGGGGGAGAATCTCTCCCTGTTCTCTTTAAAGGGCAGTTTTTAAGTTCCTTCCCACTCTGCTTGCTCGGTTTGTGCCCACTGGAAGATGGGGCTCAGCCACGTGCCACGTCCGTAGCCTGTCACGGTAACTCCTTGGGCTCTCCGTCCCCAGGATTTGCTCTGCCACCAGGACGCTGAGATGAGTGCTCAGAGCAGCGGCGAATTAACGCTGCAGATAAGAGGTGCCCGAAGCAATGTCGCTGGGAGAGCTGCCCTCGGAGGCCAGACTGCAGAGAAACCATTATTTAGCAAATGACAGTGGCAAATTAAATCAGCGGGTGGCTGGGAAGCAGGGCTCGGCAGGCGCTCGGTGACCGCCAGCGCCCGCAGCAGCGAGACGGGCGCTCCTCTGCCCCCGTCCTCCCTTGGCAGGCAGAGCCGCCCGACGCCCTCGATTCCTGGCAGGCCTTGGGGGGACCGAGACCGCAGATCTGGAGCAGACAGCTGCAGCACAAAAGCGTTTGTCGTCGGGAGCTGCTTAAACAGCCGAAAGCTGGGGCTGAAGGCCCTGCAGCTGACGAGGGCGGTTTGTTCCCTGCCTTCCCAAAGGTCAGCTCGCAGCAGCAGGCTGGGCGCTGGGCTGGGGCACCCGCTGCCAGCTGCAAAGCGCCCCCGGGGCCACTTGAAATGGCACCGTGGGATGGGTGGCAGCTCCATGGGGCCACACTGATAGATTGCACCTCGTGTCCTGCAAGCCAACTGTTGGGCTGCACCTGAGCACCCGAAGCCTCCGCCAAGGATGGCACTGTGCCGTGGAAGCTGCCCTGCGCTGCTCCCAGTTGCAAGAGGAGGCTCTCTGCTGGTGGAAGGCTCCGCTGTGCCCATGTGCTGGAAGAGCAGCCCAGGCTCCAAACCAGGCAGAGAGCAAACCCCGTCCCAAGCAGGGCACAGAGGCTGCCGCTGTCGGAGGCAGCGATCACCCAGCTCGTTAGCAGCAGCCCACTGAAAAGGGAACACATCCCTCCTTCCTTGCTCACAGTTTTTAAGCCAAAAAGCCCCGTTCAGTGTGTTTCTGTAGCAGCAGGAGATGTGTGCTCAGCTCAGGGAAGAGGATGAAGGGCAGCTTAACTCCACGGCCACGCACCTCACCCGGCCAAGCGCTTTCGCAAGCTGCAGCTCTGCTGAAGAGGTCGCCAGAACGTCCTGGGGAGGAACCACGTGTGCGAGGAATTCATCTCCTGGAGTGAGACGGCTTTTAAAGGGCCTTTTAAATGGACAGAAGGTGACCAGAGCCAGCAGTGGGGTGTCTCCAGAAGCCTGGTGAGCAAAGCATTACCCTCCTGCTGGGGGGGCAAAGGGCAGCACGAGGGGACGCCTCCCGACATCCCCACAGCAGCAGCAGGTTAAGGTCATGGCACGGGTACCTGGAGCCTGCAGCTCCCAGCCCCTCGGCCCACTCAGCATCCCAGGACCTGCCCATACCTGAGCTCAGTTGCTCGGTTCCTCCCCAAAGAGCCAGGTGCTGGAGCTGCAGCAGGCGCAGGGGCTCGGGGTGGATGCGGGCGCACCGAGCAAACCTTGCACACACCAGCGAGGGCAGCATGGACCTGAGCAAACGGTGACATTGGCTACACCTAAGTCTCACGTACCAAAATCAATAGGCTTGCTGCTCCTCTGCATTTTTTACTCCTGCTGATTTTCCAGCGTTGAGCCTTTTGGTGCTAGTGCGCTGTAGCACAGCCACGCCTGGCTAGCACGGCCCCTCTCCAAACGAGCAGCGTGGAGCTGGCTGTGCACGCATTTCCAGTTTGCTCACACATTTCCAGTTTGCTCACACATTTCCAGGTTGCACACACATTTCCAGGCTGCCTGTTTTATGCTGACATGTACCATGCCAGGCCCAAGGCAAGGCAATAGGTGTTCTCCCACTTTTGGCATCTCCAATTCAATAAAAATGGCTTGCTGTGCAGCAGGGTTACAAGCTAGTTAAATACTGTAAGAGCCACAGCTTTCTCTACTACTCCTTATTTTGATGTGTCACATTAAATTCCCTCGGTGCCAGTCTGTATTCTCAGGGTACTTAACCAGGATAGACAAAGCAGAGCAGCTCTGAATAAATCATTACTCTATTGTGCATGAGCCTCTGCTTGGAGGAGCGTCCTTTATACCCATCCGGATTTCATCTCCAAAGAAAAAAATAAGCTGCCACTAAAATAGATAATTAAATGCAAACACGCTGGAGATCTTTTAACCTTTGCCAGCTGAACAGATGAGCTGTTTATTCTCAGACTTTAAACCTGTTTGCATTTAACACACTGTTCAGACAAAAGCCAAGGGGCAGGGGTGCTCCGTGCAGCGCCCTGGTCCCACTGCCACCTGCCCCCGCGCCACGCAGCGATTGCCACGGGTCTGCTCGGTGCCCTGCTCGCTGTGTCTGATAAATCCTTCACATCAGGAGCCCCCTAAGCAAGGAGGGTTCCCTGGCACAAAGACTCTGCTGGGATCCTCTGCAGCTTTCCTCCTTCCCTGCCTTTCCCAGGGGTTCGTGCTGCTCACCACCAGCCTTCAGCCTTCAGCCTTCTCTTCCTCCCTGCCCTGGCTTTCTGCCCTCTGCCCTGCCAGCCAGGCACCGAGCTGCCGAGGCCGCTGGGTCTGTCCCTGAAGCAGGCAGGAGCCATCCCTTTGCTGTAATAAGCAGGGGAGAAATGGAGAAACATCCCCACCCAGCAGCTCGCAGAGGAACAAGGGAAGAGGAGCTCAGTGACGAGCAGAACAAAGCCTCTCCACCACGCAGCGCTGCTGGGAGACTGCCTCGATGCAGGGCTGCGAAATTCCAGAGAAACTGCTCTTTGGTGAGGTTTGTAAAAACGATACCCCACTGTATGGTGTATTTTTTGTGTGTGTGTGTTTTTTTGCTGTTTGCTTTTTTAAAAGCAGGCCATTGGTGCTGGCAGAGGTCAGCAAGCAGGCCAGGAGATGCCATCTCCTGAGCGCCCCGCTGCAGGCTGCCGAGCAGCCCCAGCACCCCAAGCCCAGGCTTACGGCTGGACCCACTCAAGGTCCTCTGAGGACAAATGCAGCAAAAGCCCAAGGCAGGGGAGAGGAAAGCTCCCAGGGACTTGCTTTGCTGTTACCCAGTCCTCTACGGCTCAGAAATGCCAATTAGAATCACCCAAACTTTCTGAAGACGTAGCTCGGGCTGTATGCGTTGTGACAAGTGCTTCTTACCTTGTGCAGGCTGCCAGGCTGAGCACAGCTCGGGGCTGCACGAGGACCAGAGCTCTCCTTTTGCTCATGCTGGGGTGCGGGGGTGTCTGAGCACCCCGTCCATCCCACACCTCACCATTTTCTCCTTCAGGGCACAGGCGACAGCTCCTCACTTCCATCAGGAACACCTCTCGACACTGCCCGCCCTGCAGCAGGGATGTGTTCAGGGGCTGCTCCCAGAGCACTTGTGCTGGCATTAATCCAGATTTTGGTACAGCACCCCACGCATACAATAATTGTTGGAAGTGTTTTGTTCCTAGAACAGCTGGGGTGATCCCTGAAACAACCCCCTAAGAAGCAAAGGCTGTGCTTTTTTTTTTGCAGCAGGCACAGGAGCACAACGCATCCCTTAACTTCCCTCTGTGCATCAGTTTGGCCCAGGAAACATTCCTGCCCTCGGTCTGGGCGTCACGTTATCATCCCCAAATCTGTGCTTTAGGTTCCTTGGGGCTGAGCAGGGCTCCCTCCACAGAGAGGGGCAGATGCCCAGGACCACAAGGGGCACCTCCAAACCCTGTCCCTGCTCTCTGCGTGGCCCCAAAGGAGAGCAGAGATCTTCCAGTGACCTAACTCTTGTCTGGACGGAAACCCAGCTTTTAGAGCAAGGCTCCGCTTTAGTCACGCTTCGCATCCTACACTGTAATTAAACAGCCTGCGAGGCTCCAGGTTTCTCATCAAAGGAGAAAAGCACAGTCGGAGGTCGCACTGTACGAAGGCAACGTCCCCTCCTGCCAGTTAGGTGACCCCAAAGCCGAGCGTGCCAAAAGCGGAGCCGTCGAAATCTGCCAGCACTGCTGCTCCAGCAGGGCGCTCCGCAGGCACTTAACTACCCAATTTTCAGATGCTGCTTCTTGCACAGAGCCTGGCTCGGGTCCATTCTCTCTTTCCAGCTAAGGAAGGGCCCAAGGCAAAGAAAGTTTCGTATAGGACGCGGAGCCTTATCCAGCCAGCAATGCAGTTTAATGAATCCCGCCTGTCTCACTAGGCTCACGCTCATACAAGTGCTGCCGCTGTTACTAAACCATGTATTAAAGACAGGCGGCGGACTGCAGGGAAGAACTGAGACCAGAATGTGTTTGCTATTAAAAGCAACAGATGCAAAACCCAAACACAGCTTTTCCAGACTACAAAGGCTTCTGCAAACATCTATAGCAGAGTGCCTTCAGCTGGATGAGCCAAAGCATCCATTTTTTCTTAGATTAATGCACACAAAGCTCTTTTTTCTCCCCCTTCTCAGTAAATTCAAGACAATTTGCATCTTGTCAAGGATTTTGCTGTCACTGCTCTTGCTTTACTTTTGGCAACCAAGAGCCTGGATGCTGGAGATGGAGCCGCATCCAGCTCACCACAGAGCCAGCGCGAACAGGGATAACGCAGCAAGTCCCAAGGCACAGAGGCTGCGCCTCCCTTCACCCCCACACCACTCGCCAAGCCCTCCTTTTGAGGCAGAAAAAAAACCATAAAGACAAAGAAGGATTCTGCACACTTCTATAAAGCCACCAGCCTTCAGAGCCCGGCAGCCTTGGGCAGCACCCCGAGGGAAAGGGAAGGCAGTGAATTTAGGAAGATGAGCTACAGCGAGGGCATTCCTGCGAGCTGACAAAGCCACCAAAGCAGCCAGCAACAAACTCTGTCCCCAAATCCGTTAGCAGCTAAAGGCTGAGGGTCTTGGTTCCCTGGGGGGCTGGAATTTGCACGTTTGGCCTCGCACCATACCCCCATTCAAACCCATCGGAGCTCTGCGGTGCTGGGCAGAGCCTGGCTGGGAGCTTGGACGTGCTGGGGCTCCACGGACCCATGCTTGGTCCAATAAATCTTGTTCAGCATGGCAGGAGCAGCTAATGCTGTGCTGATGGACTAATTCACTACCTTGTCCTAAAAACAAGCTTGCTTTCCGTCTGTGCATGTGCACGATCTGTTCTTTGGGGCTTCTCACCCCCTTTCACAACCCCAAAAACCTAAAACCTCCCAGGGTGGATCCAGCCTCGAGCGGAGGCCCCACTGAGCACCTACAGCACCACGAGCCAGCCCTGGGTGCTCAGCCCCTCTGACAAACCCGCTCCAGCGGCTGTTGACCCCAAAACTGGGACCTACCCACCCCAATTTCATGGAGCAACAGCAGCCCTTGGCCACAATAATTTATATTTGTAGCTGGCCTCATGGTTTTGTGCCTTCCCTTAGTGGTAGCTGCAGTTCAAGGTAGTTCAATGGAAACTAGGGGAAAAGAAATATTTGTTTTGCCAAGGCCCTGACAATGAAGGCCCAGCTCTTCACATAGCATTGATTGTGGAAAGGGCTCCTATACAAAAGCCTACAATAAATCCTAGATTAGCACACAGCCACTTCATTTTTGCTTAATTTTTTTCCCCCCATGCACACTGGCAGCGTGACAATGGCAACGGAGGGAATCGGTCACGGTTGTCAAGTTCAGGCAATTTTATTGAGAGCAAAAAAAATTAACTGCTACTTTAATGGCTTTTTTAATGTTTATTGGGCCTGGAGCTACTAATGAATCAAATGTAAGTATTCTCTAAATTGCCAGTTCTGGTCCACCCACTTCAAAACCCACTCTGAGCTCGCTGCTCTCCGCGAAGTTGCTTTCATGGTGCGCGGTGCTCAGTGCTGTGCTGCCCTCGGTCCCCAGCCCCCAAAAAGTCCCCAAAGTGCTCCCTCAGAGCCTGGCTTCTGCATCCCACAGGTCAGGTGAGGCTGAACACGCTCACACAGTCCCCATCCAAAGATAACCCAAAAAAGCAAACCGTCCTAGACAAAGCACAGCCCTCGTGAGCCACCCAAGCAGCGCCTGACGCACTGGAGAGCTGTCAAAAAAATCCTTTCGCTGCATGAATTGGTCCCCGCTCAGACGCTTGGCAGGAGCTCTTACACCAGGGTCCAATTCCGCTCTTACGGGGTGCTCATCCAGGGCATCGAAATCAGTCTGGGGACCGAGGAAGAAATCCGTTTCCAGTATCCTGGCAGCAGTGATAAACAGGAGACAATACCATGTAATGTGGCTTATGAGCTCCCTAAGTCATAAAAATAAATGAAAGCCATTTCGGCAATAAATCTGCCAGCCGGCATGAACCAGGCCGCCGAGATCCTCCGATCGGATTCACCATTGTTAAGGGTGGATGGCCGGCACGTCCAGGTGGCAGCTGCCCCTCGCTCCCCAGTGGCTCAGCCCGCACCAACGTGCAGGATGGGTCACCAAACGCCACCGTGGGGCAGAGAGAGTCACGCGGCACAGCCTTTAGGAAGAGCAAGCCCAGCTCCAGCAGCTCGAGACCTCCTGCCCGCTCTGCTCCCCGGACAGCTGGAGGTTGCTTCAGCTTGAAACCAAGGCCAGATGCCCAGGCGTGAGCCGCACACGGATCTACCTGCGTCTGTCTGAAGGAATTCCCCAAGGGCTGCGAGCGTGCCACGTTCTCCCTCTATCTCACCACGTGCAGCAGCTGTGAAACCTTGTCTGTGGGATCTCTGAGAGGTCGCTGGTCTGAAGAGGTCACCACTTGGTGCAAAACACGACTGGAACACGGCAGTTAAGTTCTGCCCTAGATGACTACTTGAAAATGGCAAAATGAAAACTGGTTTCAAATGAAAACGATTCTCAGAGCACGCTGAAAGCCCGGCGGCACCTGGGGGGCAGCGCCTGAAAGCCAGGAGGGGCAGTCGGGAAGGGGAAGGTGCAGAGCAGAGCTCCCACTCACTGCTCGTGGGAGATGCCCGTGCTGCAGCAGCATGTGGCAGGTGAAAGCAACGTGCAGCCAGCACCCGAGCACGGGGAGTTGCAGGGCAAAGGAGATCCAGCCCCGTGCACATCGTGTCCCTTGGCGGCTGGAGGGCTGGCATCAGAGCTGGCCTGGCACACGCTCAGAGCTGTGTTTCAGCCCTGCTCTGCTCACACATTAAGCCAAAGCCTCGGCTCTACGTTATTATTATTTTTCTTAACTGCTTGCATACAAAAGGAGGGAGAGGGGGAAGGCTATTCTGCACTGAAGACCACTGCAGGCTAATCTAACATGGCACTGAATTGCATTTAATCTAATTAACGTCACTACTCTAAATTATTTGCGGATACCCCGTTCTCCCAATCCTGTCATAATTCTACCACTTCTCCCCAATTATGAAAAAAAGAAAACCCTCAAGGAGCCCAGGGCACTACACGAGGAGAACAGATTTCCGTTTCTGATGCTGTCTGATTGAATCAGCATTAGCTGCTTTCCACGCACTCCGTAGGAACACAGGCTTGAACAATAAAAAAATAAAAAAGCCATAATAAATAGGTTATGTTCTCTTTCACCTGCTCATTTGCGAATCGAAATATCTTTGGACTGAATGAGAAGTTCAGGCACAGAATAATCACCGAACAGCGCATGTGAGGTTTGCCCTTCTCAGACACCAGGAGCCGTCCCAGGCAGCACCGGGCAGTCAGCCCTCCAAGGGAAGGGCAAAACCTCAGCAAGCATCCCGGACAAATATATGGGCTGTAACAGATCACACACCACTAATGTACAGGTACAGGCAATGGCACTCTCTTCTCCGTTTTGGTGTCAGGGTTCCCCTGTGAACTGCTGCAATCCCTTGCCACCACCGTCTCCATCCTTCCTCTCCCCAGCGCGCAGCACAGCCCAGCCTGGCCTCTCTCCCCAGCTCGTCCCGTGTTTGCCATGGGGCACTGGGATGCACTCTGCATCTCACAGCCCCAAACTGGTTTCCCCGACCTCCTGAAGTGAGAGCACCTCCTGCAAAGGCAGTGATGACCACAGGGGACGCAGCGGGACCGAGCTCTGGCAGCAGGACCCCTCTCGGTTCCTACTCTGACATTTTTCCTACTCTTACAGCTCCCTGGGTTCATTACCAGCCAAGGACAATTAAATTGATTTATAGTGCTTTTTTTTTCCTGAATGACACTGCTCACTCACTGCTACGGCTTTGTGAGCTGACCTTTTCTTTTCCTCCTCCGGTGGAGGATGAGGCAATGGGTCTCCTGAAACGCCGTGCAGACACCAGGGCTGCATTCCTCCACGTGGGAGGTAGCAGCGCTGGCCTCTCTTGGGTGGTGGGGTATTCTTGGTTCATTAGGGCTGTTAGCATTTGGCATGCACTTCTGCTGAGGATTTGGGTCTACTTGCAGAGCTGTATTTTGCTAAGGCCAGGACAGCGCAGCCACTGCCAGTAATCCTCAGCGAGCAGCTTCAATTCGGCGATGTTTACCCATCGCACAAATAAACCTTTCCCCTCTAATGACAGAACTCCAGCGAGCTGCAGAGCAGAGGAGGAGGATTTGAAGCACCATCTCCATTTTCTCTTTAAATCCCCAGCTGGCTGCACAGGCTGCTCTTCGAATTAAAGCCCCCCATGAAGAGCAGAAGTTTGGTGTCACAGTCCGATCGCCCCGAGCCAGCACTGCTGACGGTGAAGGTCACAGCGTGGCAGTGGAGAGGACGAGCAAAGAAGCTGCTCCCAGGGACTGCAGGGTTCAAGCTGGAGAGAGACAGCCAGAAGAGCAGGGAAAGGCCCTTTCCTAGCATTGCCCAGAAGCAGCACGCAAAGCAACTTAAAGGGAATAGGAGAAGCTCTCCAGAAGCAGCAGCGGGGCTCAGTACAGATACCACTATTTGGAAAGAGAACTCGGTCTTTTAGGAAATGAAGCTACTTCAGCCCATCTTTTATAGCCCCTTTACAGCCTCACACACCATCTGAAATAAATGTAGCTTTTCTCCCCAGAAACACATACATTTGCAAGTGAATTTTAACATCCCGTCAGATTGATGTTTAAATAACCCCGCTGCCTCGTGTCAGCAATATCCATTCCTGACTGGAGTCAATACCTGATCAGGATTATTTACTCTGAACCAGTCATAAACGGGAAAGTTTCTGCGTTTGACGGAAACCAGTCAGCATCCCTGAGATACTCTTGTGTGCCACAGCAAACACTGCAGCACTTTGTTTTGTTTTGCAGCTCTAACAAGAATTTTGCATCATGGAAATACTGATCAAGAAACTCTGTCTAAAGAGCTGGAACAAAGCAAGGCACCAGCGAGGCCAGCGCTGCAAGCTCAGCCCGTCTGCTGCTTCCCAGCTCAGCTCCAGCTCCTAAAACACCCACAACTGCATCCAGGCAGGACGATACTCCTTGAATTTGTGCATTAACACGCATGGTTCCTTGCTTGCCCTTCCCTGATAACCGCTTTGTAAGCCCTCAGCAGTGTCTGCAAGTTGCAGAAGTGAGAATGTTCCTGACAGGCACAGCCTGACACCGCTCAGAGCTAACTGGTACTGCAAGTCACTCGGGTGTTTGTCCTGAATTCCCCCCCAGAAAGAAAGAGCACTGGCAGAGACACACACAGGAGAAGGGCCAGTCCTGACGGCACTCATCGCTTTTCCCAAAGGGCAACAGAAAGGAGAGGTTTGCTGCTGGTGGCAGCGCTGCTCCCATAAAGGCAGCCGGTGGCAGGGGGTCCTGCTGGAGCCTGAGGCCGCCCAGCTGCAGGCTGCTAAAACTTGTCCCTGCTGCAGCTCTGGAGTTCCCCAGAGCAGAGAAACCTCTGCTCAGCATTCACCGCCCGCACCGGCTATCTGCTAAAACACACTTCTCCTTTCCCTTTTTATTGGAAAACCCGTAAAACGTTCATGGCTCGCATTACAGTTTACATCCCCAACCCTGCCTTTTTGGCATAAACCATGGAAGCTGCAGGTCTCCCAAGTCTCCTTGTGCCGGCGGTGCTCCCTGGTAAGGACGCAGGCAGCAGGATCGCTGCCTCCCTTCTGCCCATCGCTGCTGGCTGCGTGTCCGCAGAGCAGAGGGAGCCAGCCACATATCAACTAATAACGAGTCCGGGTTTCCAAAACTAACAGCATTATTATTCTTGGAAACAACGGATATTTCTGCCTTACAGCTGATTAAGAAGCTTAATACATTTACTGGGAACTTTTCAAAATCACTTTACCGTGCGGTGCGTTCGTGAATCATTTCTCTTGTGTCGGGGGGGAAAGGCTTTTGTTACACAGGGTGTGAATTAACACGAGAGCCAAGTGAAAATACAAAGGGAACTTGGAATTCCTGAAACCAGAACTGCCTAAAGAAGGGGCTAGAAGAGCACTGAAAAACCAAAAGGCCAAACCTCTGTACCCTCTGAGTTCTGTCTCTTACCACCTTTGCACTACAACACTGTAAAAACCCATTTTTTACTTTTTTTTAAATAAAGCAACAGCAGCAAACACCATGGCGCCAACCAACGCTGGATCTCCCCCAGTCCCCCTGCAGGATGTGCTCTTTGTTAGACCAATCTCTTAACCCCCTCACCTGTACATACTGCGGGCTGAGAATTCCTCATAAATGGATCAGACTAAGGAGCTTTTCGAGGAGGCTCTGTATTTGACAGCATGCAGCTAACATTTTGTTCTTGCAATGCTTTTTTTTTTTTTTTTTTTGTCTCCCCAACATCCCAGCTCCTTGTTTGCTCCCAAAGAGGCCACCCCTGGATGCAGGCAGCACAGGGAGCATCCTCAGCAGGCTGAAAAAAACCCCACAGCA
The DNA here is from genome assembly GCF_047663525.1 of Anas platyrhynchos. Classification (NCBI taxonomy): domain Eukaryota; kingdom Metazoa; phylum Chordata; class Aves; order Anseriformes; family Anatidae; genus Anas; species Anas platyrhynchos. The sequence goes on along the minus strand of NC_092613.1, from coordinate 4,301,934 downwards.
CTATAATGAGGGCATAATGTGACATGAAATCTTAGACGGGAAACAAGTGTTTCTGTACAAAAAGACTCCAACTTCTTAATTTTTGCTACTACAACTTAATTAGCCTCACAGCCCATCTGGCGGCTTGCAAACCATCACCCAGCATTCGCTGGGCTTGGAAATAGTCAACATGGTCCTGGTAAGGACTGAGCCTTCCACAGGAACTGTTTTAAGCCCAGGACGATAATGCTGCTTAGTTTGAAATATTAGTGACCAAAAGGAGGAGTTAATACATAAATTATTGCACCAAAAAGGAAAGGAACAGGCAACCAGACACGGCAGGAACCCAGCACCGATGCCCTTTCAGTACTCACTGCTGCAGCCAGCTTCAGTGTCTACAACAATTTTAATAATTCATCTAAGAACATCATCACCAGTGTTAAAAACAAACGAACTCGGTTCCCACTTGGACATGTCTGAAGGTTTTACTCCCACAGCGTCAGCAGCTGAAGGGAAGTAACAGCATGGAGGAGATTTTTACGAATTAGACTTTCAGACCGGGCTGCCTGTATTAGCCTGAAGTTCCTAAGGCTCAGATAAAAGGATTTAAAAGCCAGATTTGACATGGGTGCCAGAGTCAACTCCCCAGTAAAAAAGGATAAACAGCAAAGAAGAAATCAGCCAGGGTTTGCAGGAAATCTTTGTTAAATTATTTGACCTTTTAAAATTGAGGGAATGAGTGAGGAGAGAGCGTCCCACTGCCTGGATTTCCTTACAAACGAGAAAATTCTGCACGAGGCGTTCAGCAGCTAGGCAGCTACTCACTGCACAGAACCACAGTCAATGCAAATCCCTGCTTCTGAGCTTCTGGCTCCTGCTTCTCCGGGGCCAAATGGAAAGTTGAGTCCCTTTGTTGTTAAGCTTCTGTACCGGGACATCTATCGTAGCGCTGGAGGTGCCGTATCTGCTGCCTGCTGGAAGAGGCAGCCCAGCAGCCCACCGACACCACAAAGGTCAGCCCCACAAAGGCAGAGGACCCTAAGCAGGGACCTGGGCGTGAGGGTGGAGGCAGAAGCCCGTGAGAAAGCCGTCACTTGTCACCAGCAGCTCCCCTGCTGAAGGTGCCTGACCTAGACAAAGGAGAAGCCGCTTGCCACGGAGGCCAGGACGTGGGGCTGGGTACTCACAGGGGCACAGCTGCCAGCGTTCAGCCTCCAGGGCTGGGTGGAGATCCCGTGATGCTTACAGGAACGTTTGTCCTGTTGGTCAGGTTATTTTTTTAAGAGTGTAATTGCATCCTGCCTACATGTACCCAACCGAGACTGTTCCCGAGTGCCCTTCCCTGCCCATCCAGCCGTGCCCCATTTGGTCTCTCTTTTCGCCAGCTGCCTCCCACCGACCTCCACCACCACACGATGGGTGCTGCTTTTAACCTGGGAGAGCAGGAGGCTCCCCGCAGACATGGAACAGTCACATTCACTCACTGGGGTGTTTTCGGAGCCCTTTTTGCCTGGCTCACAACACGGAGTGGCATCCCCCTCTATGTCACCTCTCCGCACCACCCTCAGCACCAAGGAGCCCACACACAAGGGCATTTCTTTAAACTGCACAAAAAGCACCCCCCCACACACCCCAATTTGTCTTTGCAGCTTATCATCCCATGCAAATTCTGATTTCTGCACCGTGCCACCAAGTTCCTATGCACTAAAGCCCTCAATATTAAACATTAGGGTGCTGCCATCATTAGGTTTCAGAGCCAACAGTGTCAACACGATCAGGTTCAGCTCATTAACACCCTGCCCGCGTGCTTAGAGTAAGGATACTTCCAACAAGGTCTACCACCTCCTCGATAGTCCAGAGCACAGACGGCTCAGTGACTTTTTCAACACATTAATGAATTACAGGTGCCGTATCTTGAATAAATTGGATCGTAAAGATTTAGGCGGTGGAGTAAATGAAATTTTATAGCAAAATGACAGTGAAAAACTGTAACAACTGTAACTGAATCAAATGGGAAGATGAATGAACCAACACAACCCTCGTTTCCTCCTTTTGTCTAACTTCCTATGCACCCTCCAGACCATTCTGCTGGGCTGCAGAACCCAGATCTGCTCTGCAATGGACACAGGGGTCCCGCAACAAGTCGGGGTCCAGCTGAGGTGTTTGTTAGAGCCCAAAGGTCCCCCCAGCAACTTACCAGGAAGCGGACATCATCAAAGCCGTTCAAAAGCAGCTTACTCTCATATTGCTGCAGGCCGATGGACTCCAGCCACTCCCCGACACTCTGCTCCAGCATCCGCGAACCTGACGAGAGAGGAATCGGCAGACGCTTGAAAAGGGAAAAACCATTAAGGCGGTAGCAGCGGCACTCTGAGGAAGACAGATGGCATTGCCACATCATAGTCATTACCATAAAGAAACTCAAAAAATTATGCTCAGAGTACAATAAATCAGCTGGCAGACAATTCCGCTGGTGTGCACAGAGCATGGACAACAAGCTTCCAGCGCCTCCACGGGCTCCGGGTTTAATTTGTATCCCAGTTAGCGCTCAGAAAACGCAACACCTTGCCCCAGCAAACTGTTTAAGAAGCGCTCCCGGGACCATGGCATCACATGCACTGCTCGCAGGGCTCGGGCGAGTTTCTTGCCAGGCAAACACACGAAGCCCAACCCCACGGGGACGCTGATCCAGTGCTTGGCTCATCGGAAGGGGGCGGGAGGAGGGCAGCAAACTTTCCCCCAAGGCATTCGCAGCCAGCTGCAGGTGCGAGGGAACGGAGTGGAGCTGCTCAGAGCCGCGCAGCGCCGTGCAGGTCCGCTCGTCCATGCGACTCCGGATGCACAACGCTGCCCAGCGGGCCAGCAGGGAGGGCCAAGCGCGCTGGAGGCACAAAGCAGCTAGAGAAAAAGTACATCTTCATGCAGCTGAGACACAGAACAGACACGACGGACTTTGAGAAAAGCAGCAGAAGCCAGGCTAGAGCAGCTGTCCACAGGAAGACATGCAAGACAAAGAAAGCACACAAACTGCAGCAGAAGATAAGAAGGGCTTATACTTTTTTTCCCCAAGCAGTCCTGAAAGAGGCAAACCATGGTAAGGGCTTTTTCTCTCCGTTACTGCGTTACGAGGAGCAGAGGGGCGAGCGACCCTGAGCATGAGTCTGAGAGTCCTGGCACTGCCATGTCACCCCCTATCCGACACGGGGCATTTCATTCAGCACGTGGCTCGGACCATGCTGGCTGGCTGCATCAGAGAGCCTAACTACAGCGCTGAGCTGGCTGACAGCAAGAGAGACAGAGGAACCAGAATGGGTTTTACACAATGCATTCAGTCCTGCCAGGTGCTTGGTGCACGCTTGCATTTGCCCTTCCTTCATTTTCTTCAGCTAAGTGCAGCTGCTGCATCCCAGCCCCTGACTCAAACAGGCAGCAGCTCTGGAGAATGAGGCATTTTAGTTCCTTGCTTCCAAAGCACGTCAAAACAAAACGAGACCAAACGCAAGCACACCCTCTCCTCTTCCTGCAGCAGCTCAAGTCAGAGACATGCCCCGGCACCTCCTCTCAGCCTCTGGTAAATGAGATTCTTCCCAACACCCTACAGAAGCTGTGCAGACAAGCTCTCCTTCCCTCGCCCCTGGGAAGGGAGTCCAGGGACTTGTTCCTCTCCTCTAGAGGAGCTCGAGATATGACAGGAAAAGTTCAGAGATCTCCTTTTCATCAGGGCATTTGCTATGCAAGACAGGCTGAAATTTTCAGGCTGCTTAGCACATCTGTGTTTCAAGGGTATATGCAAATAAAAAGATGATCAAGAGAAAAACAAGTTTGCTTTCTTTGAACCTTTAGGTCACCTGAAGCTGTTTGGCACCTTCCAAGCCATCCTTCCACCCCCACCCACTGCAATGGCTGCACAACGCAGAGCTCACGGTCTCGTCTGGAAATTCTTGGGGAAAGGGATCCTGCTGCTCTGGTCCTCAGGAGTGCTCCTCTGCCAGGCGAGCCGCGCTTGGCGAGTTCGGGAGAGCCGGCCGGTCTTCCTAGCGCACGCTGCAGCGCGAGCAACGCAGAGATCACAAAAGCTTTCCGTCTCCCTCCCCTCAAGCAGCCTGTGCAGAAGGGCAGCATCTAAACCTGGAATTTATGCAACAAGCTCCAGCTCGCCCGGGGTCTCCATCCTTTCCTCCCGTCAATCCTCTGTGGTCCGCGAGCAGCCAGGCAGCCGCGTCCCTTCCCCGGCAATCACACGTCCTTGCAGCGAGCCGCAGCGTCAGGCTTTGTCTGAAGGCAGCGAGCTCCACGCTTGCCGTTCCACTCTCAGTCCTGTCTCCTGCTCTCGCATTGCCTGTCCCTCCCTTCTCTTCATCCTCTTACCCCTCCCAGCTCTTCCATCCACTGCACGAGCAGCGAGCAGCCTTCGCAGCAGAAGCTGCAGGAGAGGGGAGGGAGACAGCAGCTTTATAACTCTCTAGTGGAAATTACTGACTTCTCAATATTTACTCAATGATGGACTGCACGGCTCGGGTTTTCAAAAAAAAAAATGATGTTACAGGTCTGCTTTGACAGTTCAAAGTGATTTGTGGCTGGCTCAGAATTAATTTACTGAGAGAGAGGTGAGGAAACTGCTTGCTGCCTACTACAGCATTTCTGGAAGCAGTTGGGGTATTGGCAGGGGGAATGAAACCGCAGCAGTTCCTTCCTCTGAGCTCCTGAATTTGCTTTTAAAAAATTATTTACTCTACTCAGCCTTTTGTACACTCATAAATGTATTTCTGCTTTTAAAGGGGAAAACCTACAGTGACACCAAGTGCAGGTTTTCTGGTTAAAAACCACTTAAAATCACGGCAAAATGAACAGGGGTATTTGGAAGGGGAACTGAAGGGTTAATATTAAAAAGAAAAAGAAGAGAACAGATGCCCAAAACATCCCAGACTGAAATAGAAAAGTCCAAGATATTTACATGTTATGAGGATGACACAGGAGCAAATGAATGCCAGTCACTGTGCCGCCCAGCAAGAGCTGCGCCCTAGCTTCTGATTAAATAAACTCCTAATTCTCAGCCAGATCAGCTCCATCCTTCTCCCTGTGCTCCAAATTTTAGGAATCCTACCTTTAGAAGGTCTCGGGGCAGCGGGCAGCTGACAGAGTGTAGTTAGAAATAATTACAGTATTTAAAATTTGCAGAAAAAGCGAGCCAAGCAATTCAGTTCCTCTTGCAAGGTTTTTCAGGTAACAAAGAAAAGAGAAAAGGGACAGGGCCACCTCGGCCCTGTTACCGTTACAGTAACAACCCTTAATGCCATGTTCAAGCCTGTCTGCAGGAAGGAATAAGCACAGCACACCTGACAGCCAGCATCACCCTGTTTGCTCTTGGAAGCTGAGAGCAGCTCAGCACAACCTGGCGTGGCCTGAAGACACACGACTGAGCTTTACTAGAAAGAAAAAAACTGCATGTCTAAGCAAGCGTTGATGAAAGCATGGTCCGTACACAAAGAAAGCATGCAAAAGCAGCAAATCAGGCATTTGTTGCCACAGCTGGGGCTGATCATCAGGTGGAAGTCCTTAAACCCACAGAGGGGGGGCTGTAAGCTCAGGCAGTGCATTAGGCAAGATGGATGGGCCAGGAGAATGTAGTCATTAACGCCATCAGATGCAAGAAATAGAGCCAGCACCTAACTTTACTGGAACTAAAATCAATTAACCAAATGCAGATTGCTAACAAATTTCTCCCTCTTTAGCCCAGCAGAACACCAGGCACGTTTCTCACATCTCAAGTCAATGGCAGAGTTAACTCACCGGGCCCCAAACGCATTTGCTGTCCAGCGCAGCGTGCCTCCTGCCTGCATCAGCCTGATTTACCGAGCACAGCCCATTCATCTCCTCAGTTTTGGGGAGAGAAATGCCACCTGACAAATTGCTGTAAAGCAGCAAGCAAGGCACAGGTTTCTTTATTTCCGAGCTAGCAGCGAGACGAGAAGCTGCAGGGCAGTGGGGCTGAGCTGTGCTCCCCTGCCCCTCCGACCCACGTCTGGAAGGGAGGGCTGATCAGAAGTAGGTTGCTGGAGATAAATGTGTGTGTGACAGCAAACCAGGCCTGCACAGACAGACTGAATACAAACATCTATTCCCAAACAAAAAAAAAAAAAAAAAAAACAACTTCAAGGCAAGGCCCAGATGGGATCCAGCATCCTTTAAGATGCTCATCCCAAAGAGCACGCACCAGCACAGGTCTGTGACAGACCCCTTTTCTTCTCACCTCTGCCACCCCACCCTCAGGATTCAGCCAGAGAAATCCACCTGAAAGATCGCTTTACGAGCTCTACCAGGAAATCAGAGGCTGACCCCGTTGGCCGAGTGCATTGGGTTTACGTGGCAAGGTTTTGGTGGGAGGCCGCAGGGGTGGCCTCTGTGAGACAAGGCCAGAAGCTGCCCTGTGTCAGACAGGATCGGTACCGGGCAGTGCCAGCTGGCTCGAGAAGGGACCTGCTGAGCCAAGGTGTGCAGCTGGTTCTACCTCAGAGAATATTTAAGAAAGGGGGAGAAAAAAACGCTGTGCAGCAGCAGCTGGGAAAAAGGCGAGAGAGCCAGCCCTGCAGCCCCCCGGTTGGTGAAGGAGGCCAGGAGGTGCTCCAGGCACGCAGCAGCAGTTCCCCCACAGTCCATGGAGAGGCCCCTGGTGGAGCAGGCTGTCCCCCTGCACCCATGGGTCCCACAAGGAGCAGATCTCTACACTGCAGCCCCCCCATGGATGGAGGAGCCCCCGGTGGAGTAGGCGGATGTGGCCTGGAGGAGGCTGCGGCCCATGGAGAGCCCCCACAGGAGCAGGCCCCGGGCCAGAGCTGCACCCTATGGAGAGGAGCCCACGTGGAGCAGGGGGTCTGGGGGGAGCTGCCGCCCGTGGGGGTCCTGTGCTGGAGCAGTTTGCTCCTAGGGGATGGATGGACCCTGTGGTACAGAGCCGTGTGCTTGAAGAGCTGCTGCCTGTGGGAGGCTCCCACAGGATGGGTTTGGGGAGGAGCAGACCCAGCACAGGCCTCAGTCCCCTGCAGCATGTAGGGGAAGGAGGTGCTTGGTGGGTGGAGGAGGACCCTAGTTTGCCTTAATATATTGCCAATTGGTAATTAACTAAATCTCCCTTACACTGAGCCTGCTTAGGCCATGATGGTAATTGGTGAGAGATCTCCCTTCCTTATCCCAACCCATGAGCTTTTATTTCCTCACGTTTTTCTGTCCCTGTTCTGTTGAGGAGAGGGGATGAGAGCAGTGCACTAAGAAACAGGTTCCAGCTCCAAACTTCACAAAGATGCCACGCTGCTACTTGCCATCCCAGCATCCAAGGGCCGCAGAAGTTTCATGTGTTCATCTCTAACCCCACAATAGCAAGACAGAGGTTTTGTCATGCTGGTTTACAGAGGAAGGACCGCTGCTACAGAAGTCAGCTATTTGCCCCAAACTGCAAGGGACGTCTGGGGCACAGGAGGGGCCTGGCCTTGTTCCAAGAGGACCCTAAGGGTCCCCACTTTCCCTACAGCCAAGCCAGTTGCATGCAGTAACAGCCTGTATAGATGGACTCCAAGCACACTGAGCTCCTCAGCAGCTGCCACACAAGGACTTTAACCTCTACAGGCAAATTAGCGACCCCAGGCACAAAACTAGAGTTGGGAGCCCCAATACCTTCAAAGCCCACCCAGAGTTGGGGATGAGAGCATGTTTGGCAAGTTCCCTGCCTGTTTGTGATGTGATCTGAACCATTCAAACAGCCCTACCAAACTCCTGAGCAGCAAAAGCCAAACTGCTAAAAACTACACATCAGGGTGCCCGCAGCCCTTTGGAGGATGCACTTTGTCCTCAAGCGAGGGGCTGGCAAAGCATTTTCCATGTTCCAGCTGACCACGTTTGTAAATAAGGAGAAAAAAGAGAAGCTGGGAACATGGACAGCAGCTGGACTGTGTCCAGGGAGCCCACCCCAAGTGGAAGGCAGCACAGGCAGCAGGAAAACACGCTGCTCGTGGCTCTGCCTGCTTCCAGAGACAGGTGTCCATTTTGCTGAAAACTCCCTGCACAACAGCAGCTTTTGCAGAAGTGCAAGCTCCTCCTCTCCCCTCCATGTCAGACCTCTTCCCTAATGATATCGATCAATCACACGCGCTGCTACAGCTACAGCCCGGCTCGGGGAGGGGAGGGCCTGTCAGAAAGCAGGATGCGAAAGGGCTGCCATTGGATTAGACCAAAAAACACACGCTGCTTTGCATCCCCCAGCAAAGCCCTTTGGCCCTAGGAAACACAAGCCCTAATCAGTACATGGTATGTAGGGCAGGCACAGGTTAACCCCCCGGTGGGAACTGGCAGGGGGTTCCTCCTCACCAAAGCAAGAGCCCCAGTGACAAATGGATGTGAGATAAGCTTTATTATGGCAGGCAGGAGCCATGCGCAGATGTGTATTAGCATCTCATCAACTGGAGACGCTGCCCACTCGGAGCAGTTTGGAGGTGAAGGATTTAAAAGGACAGAATTATTTAAAAGGACAGAGATCCTCGCAGTGGCAGCCCTCCAGCATCCTCCATCACACCACAGTAAAGACAAACAAGCTCCTGAGGTCTGCTTTTGTCCTGGCTCCTGATTAAAGGCAGAGGAGGGAATTCACGCTTCAAGCAGGGGAGGAAGCACCTCTGTCGCAAGCAGCCTTGTCTAGTGAATATCAGTACCTACAGCTGTGCTTGGGAAAAGCCTGGCATCACCCACATTTAGGAGTGTGGCAGATCAACCACATCCAAAGGGCTCGGCCACCGCGCCACCCGTGCAGACCTGCAACTGGCAACCCCAGGTCCTGCTCCCTGCACAGCTGCTGCCCCACCAGGAGTGATGGGGGACAAAGATCCCCCAGAGAGGCCCCAAAGGACATCAGGAGAAGGCTGTGTCCCCAGATGGGCAGGATGCTTCCCGGCTGTTTTATGGTGGCACCGGGCCAGTGGCCCAGAGGACAGGTTTGCCACAGCCAAACTGCTCTCGCCACCAGAAAGCATTTCCTCCGATAGCATTTCCAAGACATTTAGATTTTCTGAAACCCTTGAGCAGTACATGATATTTAGTCACCTTCAGTCCCCAGACAGCAGGGTTCACCAGTATCCATTTAATCAAGCTCTGTACCCCGCGTCTCCCTACAAACAGCCTCGTTTCCAAAGGCTCAATTAAAGCCAAGCAATTAGCTCCTCCTTTGAAGGCCAGGACTCGGCTCCATCCAGAGACAACTCACCCGCAGCTCTGCCTGCAGCAGCAGAACGGGCAGGTTTGTTAACAAACTGCTGGTTTCCGGACTGAAGCTGCATCTCGGGAAGAGAAGAATTTCAATAAGCCTCCCGAGCAGCTCGGTAATGCAGAAGCGTGGAGACAGGCGGCTGGGGAAGAGGCAGGCTGGTTCCCTGGTCTGTGCAGGGGATGCAGACACTTCTAGGGACACGTGCACTGATATCAAAGCCTCCTTCCTCTCTTAGTTTCACCTCCCCTTCACGTGCACTTTCCTCAAAAGAAGGAATAAAAAAAATAGTACAGAAAAAGGTTTGGGATGCTTTCTGTGAAAGGTGGTAAAACTGCAAAGGGATCTTGTTTGATCCTGCGAGCAGAGCCAAGACGTGCAATTAGGTCACCGTAGGAGCAGCAGCAGAAGGTACTTTAACAGACTGGGATCTGACTGCTGCTCTGGGCTGGATGCTGAACACAGACTTTGCACAGGCGGCTTTATTCCCCGTACCCCAGCCTCTTCTACTTAAAACACTTTCATTTTCATAAATGTTGTAACCCAGGATCATCTCCCGCCGCTCTGATGCTGCATTGCGGAGACAAGAGTTATAACAGTTGCAAGCATGGCTGGAGGACATTGCTCTGTTGTTTGAGGAAAATCAATGCACTAAATGACACCAGGATTCCTCCTTCACCTTGCCTTATGGAAATTTGAAGAAGCAAAGACAAAATGCACAGCTAAATCATCGCAATACAATTAATAAAACTACTTACTTCAAGGTCATGGAAGCACATGGGTGAAATATACAGGGAAAAAATGTGATGAGTTTTATCTGATGTGAAACCATGATAGAGCGTCTATCTAGAGTTTTACTGGTGAAAAATTTATAAATGTTAAAAGTATTCTGGAAATCCACTATTTATGGGTTGCAGAAAAACAGGGGCTTTGCTGGAGAAATCTCTGCAACGCTCCCGCTGCTCTGTCCTGTTTGGGAGAGGCTGGGTGGCAGGGGCTGCTCTTTGCACCTCATCCGGCAGCAGCCAAACTAAAACCTGGCACTCCACAAGCTCCAGTTGAGAAAACATGCACAAGAACACACAAATTTGAAGAATAAAAAAAGGCTTGTCTCAATGATAAGGCTGCAGAGACAAAATAGGGGTAGGGGCAGTCTGGCCAGAGCTGGAAACTGACCCCAAAGGCCAGGTTAATGCCAATTAAAGGCTGGTTTTGCTTCCCTCTGTGCTGACTTAAGACCATAAGACATTCAGGAGACTGCAATCAGGCTATTTTTTCATCTCCTAATCCAACACACAAAATTGTGCCACGGAACTGTACAGATGACAGGCCTCATAAGGGCTAATTTTAGTCCTCCCCTGGAGCAGATCTCCCAGGCTGGAGCACCCGTGTCCTCTCCCTGGCCCTCCACGGGAGGCAGGGCGAGCACTGGGGGGCCCCAGCAGGACCCCACACCTCACACAGGCTTTCTGCTCCAGCACTCTGGTCCCCCAGAAACATTCCCTAAGTGGGTGATGCTGCTGAAAAGCCAGGAGACCCACAGCTCATGGCCAAACACCACGTCACACTGCTGACAGAGGGGGCTATGGATTTAAAAGCCACCTGGGGGAGAAGAAAACCACCCAAGAGGCACTAAAAGCTTGAGACCAAAGCATGAAGTGAGACAACCCAAAGGCAAGGGATGCCTCCTCGCCCTGCCCAGAGCACACCAATGTCACCTCCAAGCCTGTACGTCCCCACCAGCCGCTGTCTTAGCCAGGGAAAATGGCCCCGAGCGGGCTGGCAGAGCAGCTTTACCTCCAACCATGCCCAGGAGCAAACACAACCTGGCCCGGTGAGTTCCCCTGGATATAGTGGGTGTTGGAAGATGAAACGCTCCTTTCCTTTTCATTTGGCCTGAACAGGGTAGGAACATCCTGAAGAAAGGGAAGACAACCCCTCCACCTGGGATGTGGTTTGGGACACTAAGGACAACCCACACTGCAGATCCGAGACACTGAAATACCCTAAATGCTGCTGTAGATCTTGTATCAGAGAGGCTATACATTTTTCAAATCTAAATACAAAATCCCCATCCCAGCCTCCCAGGACTGAAAGGATTTAATGAACAAAACACGGGAGTGTGGAGAGCTATGAGGAGGTTCTGCTCGTATCCGAAGGGACAGATCCAGACTTATGTAACCAAAAGAGGCAGAGAAAAGAGCATCTTGCTGCTGCATTATGCATTTGAAACAAAAGCGAGATTGTTGTGGGGATTGTGAGACCAGCCAGAAGACAAACACGCAGCAGCTCTGTTTCAGACTGACTGCTTACAGAACGTTTTGTTGTTACCCACCAGAGAAGAACAAAAAACTTGAGACAAACAGATTTTAAAAGGCAGGAGAGGAATGGAAGCAATTGGTCCGACTTTCTTAGGGGCTATGTTGAGAACAACGGCAATTGTAGGAGCTCAGAGATCAGCAGAGCTTTCTATCCCTAGGACACTGTCTGGAGTCCTTACACCACCTTTCAGATAAGCTACAAAATAATTTTTTTCCCACGTGCAGGAAAACCTGAACTTCATCTTCCTCCTCCACACCCAGCAAACACCAGTGGTGAAGCGTGAAGTATCAGAGCACCCTGGTTATTGGTTATTAAGCTCCATGATTCTCAGCAATAACCTTGGTTTAGAGTTATTCAAAGATGCAAAAGCACCGCCTCAAAATGCATTGTACCCTAAGCAGTAATACCAAGCCCCAAATTTTAAACAGCCACTTCCAACAAAAAACGGGACCCCCTGCACACACACATGCAGACACAGGGGAGAATTAACAGAGAGCAGGTGAGCAGGGCACCCTTCCCCATCAGGCAGGGGGTGCCAGCAGTAATGCTCCTCACCCAGCCCAAAAGCCAGCCAGGTAGGAAGGACAGCCATGGTATAAAAAATTAATCTACCCAGGGGAGCATCGAATTCAGCTTGCCGGTAGCGGTGTTGAATGTTATACTGGGAAAGAGAGATCTGCTCCTCTGTGCCAGACCCTTCCTTTCCCTTCTGGGTGCTAAAGGAAGAGCCAACCCCTGGGGGGGCTAAGTGCAGCGACACACACAGACACAGACACACATGAGCTGGGTTACGCTACCTGAGATCCTCTGCTGCTCCTGGGAGAAGTCAATGCCTTCGCCGATGGAGCTCATGATTTTCTCAATCTGCAAATAAAACAAGCACGTGCTGCATTACTGACAGAGCCGCAGGAAAAGGTAAAGGGAGCCCCGGGATTTCACTGCCACGGGACAGATCCAGGGAAGGACGTTAAGGTACCTCTGACCCAGAAAGGGTGCCCTTAACACCTTGCCTGGAAAAGTCTCCTTATGGGTGGATGACTCAGGAGGGATGGAGAGAGGCTGGGACCCTGCTGAGCCTTCCCTCTAACAGCCTGAAAATAATCAGCTCCACGAAACCCATCCCTCGGAGCACAACCTTAGGGAGAAGGAAGGGATCCCCAAATTGCCCAGCACCCTGCAGGAACATGCAGCCCCTCCTTCCCCAGCAGCCAAGCCGGAGAGACGCAGGTCGCTAACACCCTCACAGCGTGCAGGGTGAGCCTGGCTTCACCTCAGCCTCCGTTTTCTTGTTTGGTTTTAAAAGCACTGCACTCCCCAAACCTCTGCGTGTGCATCGCTGAGAGCAGAGGTGCTCAGAAAGAGCTTGAAAATAAATTAAGGATGCAAAAGCACCGTGGGGGCAAACGCCTCAACTGCCCAGGAGAGGGAGCTAAAGACAGTCCCATGCCCTGATCTGAGCAGTTCACAGTCACTCAGGGCAGATGTCACGCAATTACGAAATGGTACAAACTTTATTTCCTGAGATGCTGCCTTTTCAAGTCCACTTTGGAGCTGGATATAAATGATCGCTTTTGCAACAACAAAAAACCTTAAATTTGTAACTTTTACAAAGCTACAAGAGTAATCCTTAAGTAACAAGAGAAACTTGGAAGAACAACTGAGCAGAGTTTGTAAACTGAGATTTTGTAATGTAGTGCTGCAGAGGGAAAACGGATGGTGACAATTACTAGATTAACTCTGTTAAGATGGAAGAGCTGATAAATTACAGCTCAGTAAGTCAATTTAGGGATTTCAATAGTTTAAGGCATCCTACAATTAAAGTCTACTATTTTCCAGCCAGCAATGAGACCCTCAAGAGGCTCAGCTCTGCTTGCTTACCCCAGTCTTCAATCTATAACCAAACAGGAGGAAAAAAAAAAAAAAGCCTCCAGTGGGATTCCCAAATAAAAACCTGCCAAGAAAACATTCCTGCGAGACACTTGAGAGTGGCTGCTGCTGAATGCAAAGCCAATGCACAGACTGGCAACAGAGGGGGGGAAAAAAACAGCAAATGAACTCTTACACAGCTTTTTCTCCCTCCCTGGTCTTTTAAGGACAGGCTGGGGGAAGAAATCCAAGTTTTCCTGGACCTCGTCCCCCAGTCTGTACAAGCCTGGGACCTGGGCGTGCTGCTTCTCTTGGTGCAGCTGCACAAACTCCCCAAAGCACCCAGCCGGTGAGCAGAGCTCCTGGAAACGCTGCGAGGAGCTGGGGGCCTGACTTCCAGTCAAAATCAATCGGAGCTCGAGGCTGAACTCCATTAAGGTTAGGGATTTTTTTGGTGAAAGAAAAAGCAGCCAGCTTTCAGACTCCTGCCAAGTCAGATCTCCAGTCAAGTCCTTCTCATTTGCGGGCAGCAGAGGCAGTTGGCTGTAACGTTTGGTTTCACCGGGGAGAAGGCATTCGCGCCGTCCATGCAAGAGTCATTAAAGGACACGGTACCCTGCCCCTGGAAAAGCACGAGGGCAAACACTTCTGCTGGGCTTAAAATACAGTTAACGCCAGTTTACTGCGAGCTTTGAAGACCAGCCTGAAAGAAATAAATCAGAATTTGAACACGTAGGGAAGTGAGGCACGCTCGAGAATGATAAAAGCAGGGTTTTGAAGTCGCTGGATGTGCAGCTCCTGCTGTCAGCACAGAGCAGACGTGGGTTTTGCTCTTCTGCCCCCAAACACAGCCAGAACTTGAATGTGACCTTTGCTAAAACTGCCCGAGCAGTGCCAGGCTCTCTCCCCATCAGGGGGCTGGTCCTGGACAAAGGGCAGGAGCCGTCACACCCTGGCAGAAGGGTTAACGGAGCCACCAACAGAGCAGCAGGATGAGCCATCGGATCCCTTATTTCATAGGAGGGTAAAAATGACAACGGAGATTCGATGTGAGAGCCGGGAACATGAAGGCTTTTACTTACACGAGCCGAGTCATTCAGAGCTTTTATCAAAAATTGCAAGCTGTTTGTACAAGAAATGGGATTTTAAGCTCGAGTTTAAAAGGATGCACTAAAAAGAATGAGGCCAAGGCAAAAATACCCCGATCTCAAGTGGACAAAAGCAGCTCCTAAATGACAAGCATAAAATCAAACACGGGCAGGGTGGCTCATTTTGTAACTGCTCACATCACTAGCCCTTTCTGCAGATAAAAATTACACGGCTAGTCATCGTGTCATCTGATCTCGCTATTTAGACTCCATGTGGCTGAATAAGGAAGCCCCAGAAATACAGCTTTGAGAACTGCAAGGAAAAAAAAAACACTTGTTTTTCAGCTAACCTAAGGCTCTTGCGTAAATCAGCAACTCTGCAGTATCAACAACAGAAGTGTGGGGTCAGCTAAACTGGAACCGGTTAGGGAGGGGGAAAAAAAATAATTTCAAATCTGCCCTGGGATGTGGAGTTTTTCTCCTACCACAATTAAGCTTTTTAACTCTTTTCATCCTTTGGAGGCATTTGTGGCAGTCACCTTCACTCCACCAGCCCCGCTCCTCTCCACGAGCTCAGCTTTACAGAACTTTTCCATTTCTCTTTGGGATGCAGCCTGAACAAAGCACGAGGGCTGCAGCAGCTTCTGCTCAACAGACAGTAGCAGGTAACGGAAAATTGTTAGCTGCCTCGTGCTTCTCTGCAAAGGTTATGGACTGAAACCCAGAGGTAACCCAAGTCTCTCAAGGCACATTTGTTGCCAGCCACCGTTTCAGCAAGAACCACCTGCTTTCATTGCTTTTGCCCCAGCAAAGCAGCAAATGCTCCCCAGCAAAGCTTTCAAGGCTCATGGTGCCCTGATGTGCCACTGGTCCAAAACGGACGGGCGATACTGGAGGAAAATATGGGGGTGGTGCAAAACAAACCTCATCTCCAAATAAGACCAAGGGTTTTTATAACGATGCCTTTATTTGTTCTTTATAGGCAAGCACCGAGCCTGGGCAGCAGCAGGACTTCTGGGATAAGGATTTCTGGGATGCTGCCACAACCCTGAAGGCTCACTGCCGAATTTGGGTCTTAAGGTCAATCCAGTTCAAGCTCCAGGAGTTTGAGGACATGAAGCTGTGCAGATCTACGTCAAT
This sequence comes from Anas platyrhynchos, assembly GCF_047663525.1. Lineage (NCBI taxonomy): Eukaryota > Metazoa > Chordata > Aves > Anseriformes > Anatidae > Anas > Anas platyrhynchos. The sequence goes on along the minus strand of NC_092613.1, from coordinate 4,286,292 downwards.
TAACTTCATTACGAGATACGTACTCCAAGCTGGAGCCGCTCTTGTGCCCACTGTCTGGGATCTTTATCAGAAAGGCATTCACTCGGGTGGCTCTGGAAGCCCTGGAGGTTCTTTGGTCTGGGGATCATTTGGAGCAAGCAGCGCTCGGGTCCAGCCAAGCTTCCCCTACCAGTCACCAAGAGGGAAGAAATAGGTGGGGAGGGAAGGAGGAGAGGAGGGAGAAGCGCGTTTGTTCAGGCAGCCCCAGCCCCTCGAGCTGTCTCCCAGCACCAGAGGCAAAGCGCTTTGCAGGTCTCTTACGCTGTGCTGCTGCCGAGCCCTGGAGACGTGCGGGGACTGCTGCCGGTGCTGCTGGGGGAGGCAAAGAGCACAAGAGCATGTTTGGGGCAGATTCACAACTGTGTTCGCAGCCCCTCGTCAGTCAGAGCTATCAGTGGCTGCTGTTTGGCACGAGGCAGCTCAGCTCCCTCCATCAGCTGCTCATTCCAAGAAATCTTTTATTTCCCAGGATTTACAGCACGACAGCCAACATTCCTCCCTCCGCCACCGTGCTCCATCCTTACTTTCTCTCCTGCACCCTTACCAGTTGCAGTTCTCTTCTTCCACAGCACAGGAAGGACAATAGTAAGCTTTAACCTGATTTTAGGGACGGTCAGCCCCACCATGTGCTTGTTGCAGGGAGCGAGCGGCTGCAGCATCCCAGCCCCAGGGAGGGCAGCGCAGGCCAGGAGGACTCTCCCAACCTTCCCACTTCCTCCCAGCACAGCCAGGAGCTGCCCAAGGACAATTCTCTCCCATGCACACAGGGAACAGGTGCCCAAATGCCGCAGACAAGAGGACAACACAAATCCAGATGGAGCCCTGCTCCGAGCGGGCAGCCGGGATGAATTCCCCTGCAGCAGGGCAGGTCGCCATGGTCTGACACCCTGACAAATTTGCTTCCTTCCTTGTTTGCTTGCAGGTCGTTTCCATAGCTGGATTCAAAGCACAGATTACTTCTGGGTGCCAAGCCCAAGCTCACTTGGTTGGGTCGCACCGCCCTGCGCTAGGAGAAGGCCGCGCTGCTTTCTGGGCTCGGTCCCCAGCACTGACAGCTCCACGCTCAAAATGCAGCAGTGACGACTTGCAGGTGCTTCTGAGGCACTCAAAACACCCACAAGCTTTTGAGGAAAAGCAGGGGATTGCCTTGTGCTGCATAAAACAATGAAACAATCACCCGAAGGATTACCTTTCACGCTCATCCTTTGCTACACACAGGCTCCAGCCGGCAGCAGCCAGAACCACGCCACAATTAGCACACAGGGAAGTCCTGCTTCCCCGCTGCCCTCCACAAAAAACAGCACTCCCCCGGGTCACCTGCCAGCCCAAACAGCAGCTTGAGGCTGATCGGTTTGTCCTAGGTGGTAAGAGGTTGCAAAAAGATGAGAAGAGGGGAGGGACACAAACCCAAAGTCGATTTGTAAAGCATCCCCGACCTCCACAACCAGTCCTCAGCCGCACTCCGTGGCACTAAAACGTGGATGGAAGAGAAGATACCTTGAAAATAGCATATACCACCATTTTTTTAGGCTGTTCTTTCCCAGTGGTTAATTATTAAAACACAAAAATACCGTGTTTAAATATAGCACTGCAGCCCAGACGTAGCTTGAGCCTGAACACTCAGTTCGGATTTGTTTTGGCTTAACCTGCTTTTTTCCACTGAAGCACCACACATCCCTCTCTGAACAGGTTGGACAGTTTTTCTTCCTCAATTCTTAAACATCCACAGAAATAAAACCACTACATCCTTTTGCATCCTAAATTCATGTAATCTTATCTGTTATTCCAAGAGAGGTGCAGCTGGATCCATGCTAGAAAGGTATTTCGGCCCCTGAGCAGAAACCCTTCAACAAAAGAAAGGAAAAGTATTGCAAAGCTGAAATCCTTTGGGAGAAAGGCTGCAAAAAATGAGTCCTCCAGCAAGCCCCAAATAAAGGGATGCAGAGGAAGGAGTTGCAGACTGGTTACCAGCACCAAAGCTCACCAGTTTATTTTTGCATTTGCCTAAGTTTTGCTGAAAAATAAAAATACCCCCCAAAAAAAAAGGAGCTGGGTGCGGCCCAGAGTCATCCTGGGGCTGGGGAAGTGGTGAGCTCTTCAGGCAGGCAGGCAGCCACGACAACATAGCAACTGGCAATTTGCTCCCAAACAGAACTTTATCTTCAAACAAACCATCCCGAGCAACCGAGTTCTGATTAATGGAGGAAAAAGGCATTTGTTTGTAGGGCCCAGGAAGAGCCAAGCTGGTTGCTGGTTTGTTCTCCCAGCAAGACAGGACGTTTTGACACAAGTCCTGCAAGGCAACTCTCCATCCCATAGCTCTGGGGGCAGACGTGGGATGGCTTTTCATGTGAGCAGGACCCCAAAACGCCGGCCCCAAATATCGCCTCCCTTCTGAACGCACCCTGCAGGGGCTGCCGGGCAGCCCTAGAGGGGGACAGGCTCCTACAAGTGGGCACCCCCATCCTATGTGATGCTGGCAGTGCCAAAGGCCTGGCATGGAGAGCTTTTGGGGCTCCTTCTCCCAGGATAGGCAGCGTGAGGGCTGGCACACGTGGTCCCTGGAGGCACGGCTCCGCAGCCAGCCCCAACAGGCTTCATCTCCGCTCCCCTGCCCTTGATGGACGCGAAGCCGTGGGGTCCATGCTAATCTCTCCATATTTTCCTTCACATAGCCAGAGCTGAAGTTTGGAGCCAGCGAGTCCATTGAGAGAGACAGAGGACGATTAACGAGTCCCGGGGTCTTTTATCACCAAAAGAAAAGCCAGCTTCACAGCACGAGCTGTCTGCATCCACTGATTTGCATGCAGGGGAAGGAAGCTTCATTCAGAAAGCACAAAATCGAGTAGCACTCCATTAGGATGGCACTCGCCCCGGTTTGGGGGCATCTTTTTGCTAGTGCAGCTTTCTGGAAGGGGCTAGGGAAAAACCAAACCTCCAGCAGAAAAGCCCTGGGATTTCCCACCCCTCTAAATGCAGGAGTTCTGTGCTCATCCCTGCACAGAGCATCGCTGATTCCCAAGGACACGTCAAGGTTGTCCTGGGAGAAGAAAAAAATAATAGATGTGGGCATGGCAGCATCTGGATAAGCAAACAGTGCTGAGAGCCCAGCTCTGCTGCCCCACAGGAGCAGAGCCCCCCACTCCTTCCATCCCCTCGGAGGGGGTCGAAGCCTCCAGGTGCCGTGCACAGTGACCCACGCTGCTGCTCTGCGGGTGGAAAGCCCCACACCTCCACCCCAAACAAAGCTCCACGCGGGGCTCCGAGCCCCACAGCCAGCCGTGTTTAGAGCCTGTAGGCTTCCTGAGGTCAGCATCAGGAAGGCCAAGCCGAAGGGGAGGTTTGAGGACGTTAGCTGGAAGCGTGCCTAAGACAAAACAGGCGATGCCAGCCAAGCTCTCCACGCAGCGCTCGCTTCCCAACGCCTTCCTCACACGCAGGGAGCATGTTTCAGGAGCCAAATATCACCGTTAAAATCCAGTTATGCCTCAGTACACAAAGGAGAGCCCTTTTGATGCTTTCACCCTGAAAAAAACACAGCGTTTAGAGTTAACTCAGGGGCACTGGAGAAGAACTGCAATGAAGTGTTTTTCCCTGAAATCGCTGTAACAACCTCAGGCTTGTTAAATCAGGTTTAAATCGGGTACGGAGGGAACGAGATGGAACAGACTGCCTTCCCCTGCTGCTGCTGCAGGATCCCCGGTGCCGCCCGAACAGGGAACGTGTTACACCAAACAGAACATGATTTATAGCTGGAGGTATGTCTTTACACGCACACCTATATAAAACACACGTAAAATTACTTTGTCTCCCTTGAAGCGCTTTCAGCAGCTCACCCAAAGCTGACAGCAGCAAAACAGGGGCAAAACAGGGGCACCGCCAGCTGTGCCATCACAGAAATGCCCAGTGCACCAGGGTTTGTCCTCAAAAACTCTGCCTGGTGCTCCCTGGCCTTCCCTTCCCTTATGGGATATGATTCCTGGTACCACACATGCCATTGACCCACTCTTTCTGAGCTCTGCACATGAAAAGGGAAAACCCTGTGTGGGGTCAAGACCTTCTGCTTCCTCTGGGGCTCCTTCCCAAATTGGCAGCTTAAAGCCAGCAGCCCCGAAGCCTGGTCACGAGGACGATAAGCTACAGCATGCCTGCACAAGTGGCAAAGAAATAGGAACACCGAGCAATAGAGTTATTCAGATAAAGGTCTATAATTAAATAAAAACACGCAGAAATAAATGGCCCACTATCTACCACGTGTACGGTATTAGTGCGTTATAATGACACCCTACAGCATAAGAATAATTAAGAATATATCAGGATTCCCATTATAAATCCTTATTATTAAGGGGTTCATAACCTACTGTACAAATTCACCTAGGGCTAAAACCCAGCAGATGACACAGCAGCACCAGCAGCGTTTTATTCTTGAAAGCTACTCAAAGTTGGGTTTAATGGTTATCAGTATTTTAAATTTCTGCAATTCCGAGCAAGTGTCAGGGGTTAAGACTTCATTATTTCTAAGCTTTTACACCTGAGGGATGGGGCATATTGGGTTTAAGATTATAAAATCCAGACAAGCTGCTTCTTGAGTTTAAAAACCCCTCTGAGTACAACAAACACGCCCCCAATTACCAAGTGATCAGCCTCGCTACAGCCTAATGGATTTGCTGTAAAAAACAGGGAAGAAAAAAAAGGATTCATTAGGTCCATGGGCAATGCTGGGGAAGCACTGAACATCTTCACCCGATGCTTCCGCTTTGTACCAATACTGTAGCACAGCTGAAATACTGAAATAAAATGAAATTAAGATTAACCCCAAGCTGCGTGGTTGGCTGCAAGGAGGCGATCCTGCCTGCACACAAAGCCCAGTTCCCAGCCGTCTCAGCACGGCTGGCAGCATGTCAGGCACTTACGGGGTGGCTCCAGCTGAGCACAAGACCCTGCTGATGTCTCTGAGCATCCTATGGGGTTGCCAGTAAACAAGGGCACGTTGTTTTGGGGTTGCTTGGAGAAGAAAAAGAAAGCAGAGCTCTTTAACGGAGATCTCAGATTTTCGTTTTTAATTACTGACTTGTGAAATCATCTCTCAGGGGATGCAGCGGGTGATCCGGAGGGAATGGAGGAGGTCAAGACGGAGCAAATGAGTCCAGCAGCAGCTGCACAGCGGTGCTGAACACCAGCACCCGGAGCAGGAGGGACAGGCGGAATGAAAAACCAGCTCTAAGTAGCCTCAGTGAGCATCCCAAAATTAATACCCACTTCATTTACACCACAAATCCCCCAAATGGCAGCAGCATCTCTTTGCCAATGCTTTTGTCTTTTCCAGGCTTCTGGGAGCAGTGGTAATTGCTTCAGCCTGGCTCCTCCTGCTTCTCATTTCGAGAAGAGGAAACACATGGTGAAAATGTGCCCAGCCAGCCTTCCCCAGCAGTGGCACCAACGTGAAGCCCGCTACACGTGAGGTGCTTCTTTGCCTTCCTTAGCTGCATTTCTAAGCTCTTGCTGTTCCTGCAGCTCGGTACAGCAAGGCATGGTGAGCACCCAGCACCACGCACTGAGCTCACTGCAGCCTCCAAACATTTTGCAGACACACAATAATTGCAGCCTGACATGACAATAGCACGGATAACAATAGAGGGGTCAAACCCAACAGACAGAAACACAGATCTGTGAAAAGCCGACGTGCCACAGGCTCAAAATGCCACTGTGATTAGGGCACTCGCAGGCAGGCCAAAAAGATCCTGCGTGCAGACTTTGATCTGGGAGACAATATAACAGGTGCTGCTTTAACACGCAATTAGGTCCTGCCTGCTCCGCTGTTTGTCCTGCTGATGCAGAAGACAAATGATCTAAGGCATTCTCCCCAGAGAAGTCTCCGGTTAATGCAGAACTGATATCATTAACTGATATTTCAGCCCTGAGTGTAGAAGCAAGGCTGCTCAGACCCAGCTGGGATATGCTGGTGGAGCAGCGGGATGGCTGGATGGCATCCCACACATCTCTGAAAGGGACGGGGGTGCAAGCAGGAGGAGGATCAGGGACAACACCTGCTGGCTCCTTACTGCACAGGCAGTCCTTGGGAATTTGGATCCGGGCCACGAATCTCACTTCCAGAGCGGTGACAGCACATAAACCACTCTTCTGATGTAGTTTACGATGCTGCGGCTTATGTTCTTATGTTCTCCACATCGGCAGCCCGTAGAGCAGCAGCCTCGTGTCATCACCCGGTGCGTTCTGCGTGTACCAGCGGTTAGGTAGCCAGCAGAACGAATGTCAAAGGCCTGGAAAATCTAAGGCTGCTTTCATTAATTCAAACCTGGATTCCAAAAGTGAGTCCCTTGTTGGAGGCACGTTTCAAAACCCAAACTTCAGGGTTCCCGTGCTTTATCCTGCTCCAGCAGCATACGTCTTCCGCACGTAGCGCGAGGACTCGCTGAGTTTGGTGTTCACTGCAAGCCACGCTGCAACTGCTCGTTAGTGATAACACACATTTTCTAGCTCAGTTACAGTCACAGAGACTCGTTTGGACCTCGATCAGGGACTTGTTTCTTACCACTCTCCTCCTGTCTATAGACTCATAATTCAGAGATTTGTGCAAAACCAAACACGAACCAAAATAAAAGGAATTCGTAATATAAATTTGCACTTCACAACCGGTGTATCATGGATCTGCAGTTTCAGAAGCCTTAAATATATACAAATATTTGTATGTTCAAATATACACAGTTAAATTAGATGTTAATATGACAAAAAAGCTGGCTAAATTAGACAATGCATCTGCTCAGAGAAGTGAAATGGCCAGATGTGAGTTATTTTGAACTCGCAATAAAAAAAGCAAAACCCCCTTAACAATATCGAAGCAACTCAAGACTCTCCACAGCTACATTTTCATAGTCACTCATCCCAAGGCACAAAGCCAAGAACAATTCGTTAGGCTCTTGGAGCAAAGGTTTTCTCCAGTGTGCAGAATGCAACACAGCGTGTTAAGCCTGCTTTGGAGGCTTCAGAAAGACTGTATATTATATATATACACACGTACACGATTTTAAAAATAAAACATCTGAAGTGCTTGAAGACGTGACGTAAAATAGAAGAGAATATAAGGAAAGGCTGAATTTAGTAAGGACACTGGCTGGACATTCCTGGTCCAGAAAGAGTCTTGAAACCACTAACGATCACCAGATCCTTACATAACCAAGATATCCGCTAGAGCATGAGTAACTTACATTAGTGAATCAAAAGCTTCTGATTCACAAATATTGGGCTAATACACAGACAAAGTTAACAAACACAGCAATAGTGGACAGAAATTGTGTTATTCTAGATGCACGCTAATTTGGACATGTTCAGCCTGTAATTGGTGGTCTATAAATAAGAGGAGAGAAGTCACTGTGCGTTTACTTCTGGATTGAGGGCATTTCCACAAATCCTTATGAACGCCTGGATGGAAGGCTTCTTCCATGCCCAGGGTAAGTGCTGAGCTGCAAAATCACACTAGATTTTGAAAGCTGCCCAGTGAAGAGCTACCCCAGCTACCTGTCTAGTTCCAGACGAATTGATATGATTCAAGGAACTGGCAAAAATTATTATGTCTAAACCTTGCTGTTGACTCCAGGAATAAAGTAAGCTTGTTTTTACATTCATCTTCCAGACCAGAAGTCCAAACACTCCTACCTACAAAGCTGGTAAGTTGTCTGAGTTTGGCTTGGCTCGCTTAGCTCAAGTCTTGGTTTCCAGCTTCAGTGCCTGCAGTCAATAAAGCAAACCTGAACTGTGAGAACACAAAAGCTTTCACAACGTTAATCAGGACGAAGGAAATCTTGCCATTAGGGGCAAAGGGAAAAAGAAAGATTTAACATCGAGGGTTATGTAAGAATTCCTGACCTTAGCACAGGAAAGCAAGAGGAAACGTTGGGATCTGGAGATAATAGAAGAATCAGCCCACTAATTAAGTCAATTAAGAGCCTGAAGGACACATTTGTTTAGAAGAGCAGAAATCAGGATAAGAATACTGACCACATTACTACTTTTCCCCTAACCAACAATTTATAAAACATTTCAAAATGGGCAAAGGGCAAACCGGAATGAGTACTTGGAAATAAGGGCCAGCTCGAGGCAAAGGACACGGGCTGCAAAGCATGCTGAGCACCCGCAGCTGGAGAACAGGCCTGGTCCCCAACCTCAAAACCAGGGCAAAATGAAGCCTTCAGATTTAAACACCAGAATTACAAGAACAAAGCACAAATGTTTAGGAAGCATCAGTTGATGGCAAGGACAAAAGGAGCCTCGCAGCCTGCAAGGCAGGGCTGTCCTTGGCCCAGGTAGGACAGCTTGTGTGCTGCAGGTGGTATGAGCGTGGAGAGGCTGAACATATTGTTTTCTCAACTGCATTTCTCACCTGAAACACCGGGATTTGGGTCTACAGCACTGGGCCATCTGGGAGCCGCTACCCAGCAGGTAAGCCGCGTGAGCTTGTCAGAACAAGAAACACTGAGCTTTTACAGGATGCAATTTCACCAGGCCCAAAAATAGCAGCTCTTCCCCTGAACAGCGAGGGAAATATTTGCATTTTTCTTTCAACACCAGCTCGCAGCTCTGAATCTCAACTTCTGAGCGCTGTTTTAAGGCAGTGGCAGGTTTTGCATCAAGAGCTTTCCTGAAAGTTTCACATTTCAATGCAAATGTTCTTAATCCTCAGCAGTAAGAGTGTAGCTGAGGCATTAATTCCACCACGTCCTTAAATACCCGAGCAGCCTGACAAGGTTAATGGAGCTGGAGTATTTAAGGCCACCCCACTAGCTGCAACCACCTCTAACTTGCTCCCCAGCTCTTCAAAACCTGGGCTGGAAGGCACTGCGCGTGTGTGGTTTGCTCCTGTGACATTAAGACCCCCAAAATTGATCAGCAACTGCTGCAACAACACCCCTACAACATACCTACAGTGTACCAACACACCCAGACCTACTGCAAACAGGAAAGAAACCTTGCTGAGCTGACAGCAAGATGTGGAGCTGAGAGGCAATCACTTGTAGGAAACGATGGCTGTCCAGTGCCGTAATTAGACAAAATATTCATTAATTCATCAGCTAATTCAGTTGGGGGAAAAAATGCATCAAAGTGGTGGACTGTGCATTTCCTTTTTCTAAAGGAAGCTAAAATAAAATGCATGTTTTATTCAGTTCCCAGAGTTTCTTTTGAAGCGGGTTTAATCTCTCCCTAAAAGAGCTCAAGACAGCAGCCACAGCAGCCGCCTCATTTTGGGAAGCTGGAGCTGGAGCCTTTGAGCCTGTCATTACAAATTCAACCTTGGAGCCACTTACTTGATAGCAGACAGCTGGAAGAGGAGAATTAAGGGGTGTCAGGAGCCAGGTCTGCAGCTGATTCTCAGGAGCGTGCCTCGCTCTTTGCCCCCAGACACTTCAGAGACCATTTTTCTTACCAGGCCAGGCCTCGGCGCCAGGCGTTTCAGCTCAAAGCATGGAAGCACATCAGGGCTGGTGACACCAGGTCATCCAGCTGCACCTCCCAGACCACGCCTGTGTCACAAACAACCACACCAGGAGCCTCTAAAATTCCCAAGGCCCAGCAGAGGCTGGCTCACTATCCCCAAAGAGCAAATCCCGGGCCTTGGCAGGGGTCTGGGACCCTTCACAGGAGGAAGCAGCCTTCCCAGCACCAGCTTTGTAAAGCTAGAGGCCTGCCCACTAAAACCAGGTTTTCTGTTTAAAAAAAGGCCTAAAATCCTCATTTTGTAACACCCCAGACGTTAACTGATGTTGACCTATGTGACAGTTTGACACAAACCTGGGAAATCTCCACAACTTTGGCTCGTTTCTGCTTGTCCAGACAAGGGGCCTCGTGCCGTGTCAAACATCAGACACTGAGGCCGCCAGGGAAGCCCCATGCTTTTGTTTTCAGGGCAAGAATGTGCACAGCAGTGAAGCAGGGATCGCCGCAGTAACACATCCGAGACCTGTTACAAGAGGCGCTGCACCTACATTCACAAAGCCAAGCCCCGTGTCAACATTTTGGGGTTTTGCTGAAGCCAAGGAAGGACCGAAGCTGAGCAGGACGCATCTCCCAAATACTCACAACACCGCTTTTATCAGCCTGACAGCAGCACAGGGGATGGAAAGCGTTTGCCACAGCCCCTGCTTTTGTTTCCAGAGGGCTATAGCACGAGGCCTCCTGCAGCCCAGCCCTGGGCCTCGCGTGAGATCACTCGATCCCTTCCCGAACCGATCACCATCACCGTCACCAAGCTGCTTCCCCCGAGGAGCTGCAGCAGCTCGGTGAGCGATCGTGATGTTTAACACCAGCCTGATCAGGCTCCCTCCAGCACTGACAGGCTGATGTGTCAGAGGGAGAAAAGGACCCTGAAAAATTGTGTCAGAAGCTGGGGCAGAGGGAGGAAAGAATCATTTAAAAGCTAAACCCATCCAAAAGTGATCAGATGGAATGGGCTCAGGACAACGCAAAGATGTCTTATATCCTCTAGCCTTCGATAAACAGCTGACTGGTCGCATTCAAGGGCTACAGGTTGCCTTCCATCCAGAGACCTGAGCCAGCTGATGATCGCTAGGGAGCTCAGTTCAGCCCCTCCTGGGATCAATCCCTAAAACGTTTGCCCACTTCCACCTGCTTGCACATGGTCCTGGGCAGATGCACAGAGCTGGAGCTGCTTTGTGGAGGGGGAAGGCAGCACAGACACGAGTTAATGCACCCCGGGAAGCGGGCTGGCAGCGGGGCCGGGTGCCGAGAGCCCCCTCCTCCTGCGGGAACACAAACACAGTTGATTCCCCCATGCAAAATTCATTGTGAGCCGCAACGGCTGCGTGCTCATCTCACAGCTGCAAAATATTTATGAGCTGATTATGAAAAACAAATTGATCATTTTAGCCCTCAGCCAAGTTTGGGAGGACTCAAATATTTATGCGGGCCAGCGGCACTGCCTCCTCACGCCTTCCTTTCACCTTGCTTCCGGAGCGGAGGACGGAGCACTTCGGGTCCTCGCCCCCAGCTCCCTGGGCAACGCATTGCTGCGTGCTTCAGTCATTTCCCTGGCTTGCTCGCAGAGTTCACATCTGCCAGCAGCTGGGGACACGGCGGGTTCGTGCTCCACGGGACGGGAAGGCGCTGAGCAGGCTCCTCCGCAGCGCAGAGCTCTGCTGTCAGCGTGAGCCGTGGTTCGGGCCAGGCGCTGGGAGAAGGGGAGCTGCTCATCCCTGCATCTGGGAGCGGGGCTGAGCTCTGCCAAGTGAATCATTCCTTCCCCATCCCACCCTTCTGGTGGAGCCGGCGCCACCTTCCACTTCCAACAAAGGGCATTCGCGGTGCTCTGCTGGGGAGGGATGTGACCCCTCTCGTCCAAGCAGCAGATTTTCTTACTGCCTCCGGCCGGCCGGGCTAGCTGAGCAGTCACCCATGGCCCAGAGCAACACTAGCTTGGCCTCTGCCACAGACCCCATCTGTCTGTGGGCATGAACTGGTCCCTCCCCGCGCCCCCAGCGCCCCGAACAGACACTCCTTCTGCTGGCAAGGCCAGTGGGAGAAATCCCTCGCTTGTTTGCTACAGCCGCGTGTCGCAGAGCTGCGTGTGGATCACTTTCTTCCTCAGCTGCCTGCATAAAGACCATTAAAATTAACAGAATAATGCGTATAAATCTGCCATTGTTTCTCCTTGACACAGAGGAAGAGCCAAAGCATCGCTAACAGGGGTGGCTCAACAAGGTTTTGTATTAGCCTGGTAAATTTGGAGGCTGCAAGTCGCATTTAATTCAGCCCAGCTGCATTATCCCATTCAGAGGACTAATTAAGCCTCTAACAACAGCACTACATTTATGTTTCAGTCTCATTGTTGCCATTATGACCAGCCGGATCAGCCCCTCTCTGCACATACAAATCACTGCAAAAAAAAAGCCCCAAATGTTCCTTGCAGGTGCAACTTTGCCACTTCTTACCAGGCGCCACAGACACCTGCCTCGCAGTATTTCAGAGCGAGAACTGCCTGGCCATATGAACCCAGCAGCAGCTCCCTTTCATGCTGCTTCCACAGAAAAATGCTCTGCCCCACGAAGGTGCCCCTCCTGCCGACAGTTTCGAAGAGTGCAACCATTGCACGTGCTCTAGGAGTCAGAGTGAGACCCTAAATATCTTGGTACAGAGCCCTGAGATGTTAAAGAGCAAATCAAGCTAAAGGCTTGAATCCCCAGCTGGTGGCTTGACCCTCTTCTTGGGAAAATGGTTAGGTTCACACAGGGTTTTTCAGCAGGAACCTGAACACCCTGCGGCGGCTGCTGCTATCTCACAGATGGGAAACTGAGGCAGGGAGGATAAAAACTCGTCCAGAATCATTCAAGGGGGTCAGTGACAGCCAGGAGACCCCAGGGCAAATCAGTGCTCTAGCTGTAGGGCACTGCTACACGATGACAGCAATCGCACAAGGTGTTTAAATTCATCATGTCAGAAGCTGGGAAAGCACGCCAAACCATCAGGTTTTGTTAATAGCGATTTTTTTCTACACTGGACCTGCTCCATTGTGGGCAGATGTGAATTTTTTGCGTTCTTTCTATGACTTCCTCACCTAAACGTGGTGTGAAGGGGAAGCTGATTTCCCTCCGGTGGCTTGTTAGGCTGGCGCAGGGTGGAAGCGATGCTTTTTTAACAGCCAGGGCAGGAGCTCTGCAGGTTGCTTTCTCCCAGCAGCGGAAGCACAGGCACACGAAGGCCTGACCTCTGCTACTGGTGAAGCTGTGCAGCCCTGCAGAGCCCAAGGCTCCTTTCCCTTTCAGTGTTTGACTGTAAACAGCTCACTTAGGCATGAAGAGCACAGGAAACCTATCTGGGCCTTTCAAACACACTTTCTGCTATGTAATCTTTCACTAACAGCTGCTGGACGACCAGTCCAGGTACTAACCAGCAACGCCTCTGCAACCAGAGCACCTCCAGAAGAAAACCAATATTTGGCAACCCTGAAACACACAGGGAGTAGGAGGGAGCAGGAGCATGAACTGAAAGATGGGCTCACGCCGAGGAGGGATTCCCTCTTGGCTTTCAGCATCTTTCTATACCTTCAGCAGAGGTCATTTTATCTCTGGGGAGGGATAAGAGAGGCAGCAGAGCCTCAGCTGGTGAGCGGACAGGCAAGCAGGGGGCACAACCATCCCACGAGGCAGCAGTTCCCGACTGCCACGAGTTTACACGGCCGGCACACACAACCCCTCACCCCCAGCACACGCCAGGGTTTTTTATTTCCTTTCAGTGTACAAAGAGTGGTTCATCTGAGCTTATCTCTTCTGCAGCGCCGCTGCTCTACCAGCAGAGAATCATCTCCAAAGAATGTTTCAGTAATGCTGCGGTGCTGGGTTTCCGAGGGACACTTAATCTCGCCCGAGTGGCTCACTAGGGCCAACTTTCTGAGCATGAAATATTTAACTATCCACGAGCCTCCTGTAGTACAATAAAGTGACTAACAAGCCTCTGAAATAAATACGGGAAGAGGGAAGCGGGAACTATTAAATACACAGAGCAGCTTAATTGCTCTCTTCTTTCCATCTCCATGAACCCAGGACACTGCTTGCCCCCCAGCAGCTGGGACCCAGAAACAAAGCCTCTGCTCTAAATGCTGGGAGCCTACAGGGGAAGGTTCGGAAAGAGGTCTGTGTGAAGACATGGGGACCACTTATCAGCCCTCCCTCATTTTGGGGAGGTAAAACTTGGCTGGCTTGCTTATGAGAAACCAAGCCCTGCATTGAAGTAACTTAAAACAATAAGCTTTGAGAAGCCCCCCACTTTTTGAGAAGCCCCCCCACTTTCTGCAGTTTTGCTTCTCCCCCACTCCAGTTAAGCCTCTTTCAAACACAACTCAGCAGCTGCCTGTGGAGGAGATGTGAGAGCTAGCAGAAGCAATGAAAACCACCCAGGACCCCCTCCAAAGGCCAACACAGGGGAGAACCTCATGCTCTGCAGACCCATCCCTGGCACAGGAGCTCCTCAGCAAGCTCAGCCTTACCTCATCCCACTCCGAAGCGAAGGACGGGGACTTCTCCAGCCTCTTCTTCCCGGTGCTGCAGTTCGAGAGCGATTCGCTCCGGCTCCCCATGGCATCGTCCTCCGTCGGAGAGCAGGTCAGAAGATCCGAGTCCGATTTGGACAAGCTTCGGCTGAGTTTGAGCTCGGCTTTGGGCTTGCTCCCCGGGTGGGCTCTGCCCACAGCGCCACCTCTGTCCCCCTCGTCCTCGGCACCGCCGGGGTGCTGGAGCACGTGGGGCGTGACTACAGTTTCAGGATCCGCCCGGTTGGCGTGCGTGTGCTGGACGGTTGCATAGACTGCTTTCTGGTTTTGGTCTGGAGAGCTGGTCCGTACTGATCCAGAGGCAGGTAAGGCAGCGTCCTCCAGCTGCATAGCAGGTGGGTGGCTTGTAGCTTCCGTGCCTCCTTTCTCCGCGGAGGAAACAAGCCTGAAAGGATCCTCGCTTATTTCACAGATCGGGGAAGAACCGTGGAGCAACCCTGAAAACTGCTCTGGAACCTGGATGTCCTGGCCGTCTGCAGAGTCTTGGCTGCGGCTGCCACTGCTCCTCCTGTGGTCTTCAAGGGGATGAAAACAGAAGGGAAAAAAAAGTTAAAAACCATAGAAGAAGCAGCAAAATTCCAGCTCTCCCCCTGCCCTCCCTCGGTGAGGGAGGGAGAGATAAAGAGAGAACAGTTCCGTATTGTTCCGCGTGCTCAACTTGTACCCAAAGTCATGGCATTTACGAAATTCCAAACACTGGCCTGATTTATGCAATCTGGCAGCTCTCCTTGTTGTTTTATTCCTGTTAACACTAACTATCAGTCCTTGCTATATAAGGCTAAGAGAAGTGCTAACTATATCCTGCAGAGAGCAAGTGAGGTAGGAGAAGCAGAGACGGAGGCTCCTGGAACATCTGATGCATTTCCATAAAGGCCGAAGTGTTATTTAGAGCAGCGCTCCCTGCTTTTGGCATGAGCTGCAGGGTGGGAAAAACTTCTGGACTGCAATCAACCTGCGAGTTCCAAAATCCGCTCCCCAAAGAAAAAACATTGCTTTCCTCCCTAGTGGTTTCCGAGTTTAACCTCTCCTCCTTACTCAGGGGAGAGAAATAAACAGTTTACGCAATAAAAATCTCGATCAAAAAGGCTCTCTCCTGCAAGCCAACTGCTGAGCACAGGCAGGGCTGATCTGTTAAGGCAGCGAGCTGTGGGCACTGCTGGCTGTCCCCGAAAGAAATGTGACACTTCTCGGATACTCCTGCACTAACATCTTCAATATCAGGTACCGGGGTCCTGGATAAATCATGAATAATTGAGCAATCCCAATTGCCAAGCATGTGCAGCAACAGATGAGTACTCACCTTGGTCATGTTACACACACACGTTGCAACTGCAAAAGGAAACCTTTGGAAAGCTGAGAAATGCAACTTCTGCTTCCCTACATCCCCCATGTACCTGCATGTAGCTGTCTGGAAATTTTAACGCTTCTATTTACTGCCTAGAAGCATTTTTCGGTTTGAAGACACATAAAACTATGCTGTAAAGGAGCAATAAAACAAAGCACCTCAACAACACGGCTCTGAAATAGAAAGATGGTATTTAGACATGAAGAGGAAATTCCTCGGTTGGTATGTGAGACAGCAGCTCTCGGGAGCCAAGGCAAAGGAATCCTCATCTCACTAAGAGGCAAATCAACGAACGAACACGAACGTTGCATATCTTCAACAAGCAGCCGCTATTAGCAGCAACAGGGCAATCAACTCCTTCCCCCCTGAGTAGCTTTTCCAGCACTGGGCTTGACCAGGTCGTTTCCAAACACTAACATCTGTTTTTGTGGTACGTCCTCACACCAGAAATGAGGCAGGAAAGCACCCTGAATGAGCCATTTATCTCCACACGCCACTTCAGATCCTGGGGTCTCACACGCCCTGGGTTTGACGAGCACAAGGCTAGTCCCTCGCAGGCATTTGTTTACTCCACAGAAATGCAAAAAGCAGCTTGCTGGGTTGGCAGCTGAGTCAGGAACAGCAAAAGCCCGAACGGAGGTTAACAGCCAGGGCAGCGTGCCGGCAGACCTCACTTCTCACTGGTGTCAAGTGATGCTGGGGCTTATTTCATCCCGGATCCTATGAGTTTAGGATTCCAGGACAATGAAGTAGTTGTTGATCATCTTGCACGGGCACACACACCACAAGTGCTGTAGCTGAGGCTGCCAAAGGGAGGGCAGAAGGTGTCACCCCAAAGTCCCACCTGCACCATTTCCAAGTGAGGTTGGGGAGCACCAGCAGCACCCGATCAGAGGATTTCAAGACCAGGCTTGCAAAAAGATCTGAAGCTGTGATGCTGGAGAGAAACCTTAGAAGAGATCAGACATGCTGCGTTAATAGGAGAGACCGGTATAAGGAAAACCACAGATCCTGTAAGAGGGACACGGCGTTGACGGGACAGTCACATTAACCTGGCAGGGAGGAAATTACTTTTACTAATTCAAAAGCTTTTCTTCTCCTCTTTCCTCCCTTGGAGATCATTCCTTCCATGTCCCAGCTTAACCTTTACTGACATTTCTGCTGAAGGCAGAGAGGCGGCTGGTAGAAGTTCGTGCCACGTGCTGGAACGCTTGGGCCAGAACAAAGTGCTCCAGATCCAGCTCCAGAGGCTCACAAAAGGGCTCCTGTTGCACAGAAATCACAGCCACCCATTCATCCTCGAGCCGATGAAGAAAGACTCTGAAATACAAGAGAGCTGCCAGGGAAGGAAGGGATGAAGCGAGGGCAACACCACTTGCACAGAAGATGAGGAATGTCTTGAAGGAGGCGTTTCAGAGCATGTAACACAGGCCTGCCCTGAAAGCCTCAGACAGAAGAACAGATGTTGGAAGGAAATCATTGAGGTGCACAGGCTGGGTGCAAAGAGGGTTCCCCGGGTCTTACCTTTTGAGGTCTCAACTCAAGGAGCCTCAGGACGAGGAGAAGAGAGGCCAAAACTACCACTGTCCAGTGGCCACCTCGGGATGTGTACCTTTTTGGGATAGGTTACTTACATGATTCAGCTGGTGTGCTGACTCTATATATCACCAGCAGGATTTATTTCATGCCCCTCATTATGAGAATCAGTTTGTTATTGCAGCTGCCTTCTGCTCAAGCTCCTCAACCCTGGAACTAAAGAGGGCATGTGCCAGTCTCTAATCTTCATCTAGAAAAGGCTCCCTGTGCTACAGCACACCAGAGTTTGTCAAGTGATGATCATGCAAATCTAGCTCCTGTGGCAGGAAAGGCTAGAGAAGAGAGGGAAGCTGGCCTTTAGAGTACTACTTTAGAGGTGCAAAAATAACCTATAACTGCAGTAAAATAGAAACACAAGCTTTCATTTACATGGTGAGGTACTGTGTGAAATTTAGAAGTGTGCCCAAGTTCTTGTTTCATCACCTTGGTCATCTGGGGTGGAACTTGTCCTCCAAAAGCTACCTGAACTTGTGTTCATTTGCACGCCTTCCCCTACTGCCCTTCAAGAAAGTGCAGTGAAACACTGTCCCAGCTGCCCAGAGATCACTGATGTTACTCTGCACAGAAGCTTCAATACATTACGATGGCAGAAACGCAGGCTTGGATCAAAGCCATGGGAAAAGGGCCTGTCCTGTGATAAAAAGGGAGAGCACGCAGGCTATACATAGCCCAGCAGAACCTCAACAAGTACCAACCTTTAATAACCACCAGAAGGAAGCAAGGCAGTCCTACCTGAGGCTGGTTACTGCTGACAGCACTTCTGGGGAGCTCTTCTGAGAAGCCAGACAAGCATCAGAACCCTGCCATCTCCACCAGATCTCTCTGAATGCAGCAGTTGTCTCCCCCTGACCAGTCCGCGCACAGCTCACCACTCCTGGCCAGTTTACAAGTCCTCTTACAAAGCCTAACAGCCCCGAATTCACGCATGCGGTTGCCCGTGGTTGCCTTACCGAAGGAGGTGGGAAAGCATTTGGCTCTCACCCCTCCTGCTACCCTGCCCGAAACATGAAGCCAACTTTCCCCAGTGCTCCAGCATGTGACAGCAAACTGCTGCAGCGTACACAAAAGGCGACCGAAGCCAGGCAGATAATACCACATTCATCCAGCCACTGGCCACAAGACAACTTGCAGCAAGAGGCACAAAGGCTGCTATCAGAGATGAAAGACTCCATTAAGAACAGCGTGCCTGAAATCCTGCTTCTGAGCTGCCCTGAAAAGCCCTTCTCAATAGCCTGTAAGAATCAGAGTCCTTCTCCTCTGACCAGAGACTCCTCCAGAAGTCATCAAGTAACATCTAGAAGCACATCCTCTCAGATCGAGGGCCAAGAAGCAATTCAAAGCCAGGCCTCAGCCCGCTCCTTGTCCTGGAATTAAACTGCTGCCTTTGATGCTTGAGGACCCTTCTGATCCAGAGGTGGAAAAATTCTCAAACACCCCGATTTGATCTTTAGTTCTTCACTCAGCCCTCGTTTAACTTCTGCCCGAGTGACTGCACTATTCCCCAGACATCTCCTCCCCACACATCAGCACGCACTCACAGTTCAGACTCAGCTACATCTGCTTCCCCGTGTCCTTCTGGCATCAGACCCCAACGACTGCAAAAGCTGGCAACGTTTGCTTTTGTTCCCCATTTAATAATGCAGATTTCAAAGCTGGTCCAGCCTTACAGAGCAGTTATGAAACGTCTTGTGCAGAAAGAAGCTACCTGCAACTGCTGCGAGAAGATGAACAACACAAAGTCAGTGCTAACCAGCTGCCTCATCTCCTACTGGGGCCAAGAAATCCAAAGTCCCTGAGAGAACAAGAAGCAGGTGAAAAAGGAAAACAAACATTAGAGGGTCACAGTCATCTCCCTCACAACCATCTCCTTTTTCCAGGTCCAGCACCACACGAAGGGCAGTGGGAGATGGCCCTGCCAAGCTTCAGAAACACACAAGGTGAGAAATAAACTGGCTGGGCACCTTCCCCCCCAGGAAGCAGCTCTTCACCTCCTCTAAACCCAAAGCTCCTTCTCCCTGTGTTAGCCATAGCACCACTTGTATTGAAGAAAGCAAACAAGCCCTGGAAGATGAGAACTCCGCTGTGTTCCTTGGATTTCTCCCACCACAGCACTGGAGAGGGCTTCAGGTTCTTTACAAACACAGCAACACTTTCCACAGACCGCAAACCGTGGAGGCACAGCCGGCATCTTCCTACCGTACAGCAAGACAGGACCGCTCTCCGACCATCACCAGGTTAAAGGTGTTCCCCTCCACTTCTCCCTGGGATGGGGATTAGGGAGCCTGCAGCACCCACACCACGAGGGAAGAGACATCAAGAACAAGCACATGCCCTCCTTTGGGATTCTATTTTTACAACATTTTAAGCAAGCCTGGCTAAGGCAGCCATAGAACGGAGCCCAACTGTCAGAGGGAGCTCACACTTGAATAATCAGCAATAGCTGCACGCTGAAAAGATCGCCTGAAAGATTCCGGCTCAATAGCTGTCACTATTCCCCAGCTGAGAAGGCAAAGCACCAACCTGAAAAGCATCCTAACTCTGCCTCAGGCAGCAAGTGGCTTTGGCAAACGCTGGTGGGAAAACAATGACCTCTTGTGCTGCCCCGTACAAACCGAGTGCAGCAGGACGCAAGGAACAAGAGCTATCGTGCTGCAAGGAGAGGAGAGGAAGAAGAAAGCTGCAGGTCTTACAGGGCACTCAGTGAGGCATCACACTGAGTCCTCGTTATCCTCTGTTCATCCTCAAAATGAGATGGTTTCCAGGTTTAGAGTCCAAACTAAATCCTCCCAAATTCCGGCTCAGGAGTTTTGAATAAAGCAAGGGATATTTTTCCTCTAAACAAATCTTTTATTGTTGTTGTTGAAGGTAAGCCAAAAAGCCCAGCGACAGCCAAACACAGGAGACAAGGTGTTCCTAGATCCTTTGTAAAGCCCAAAAGTCCCTCTGGGACGAGAGACCCGAGTTCAATACTTAACCCTGGCCAGTTCCAGAGAGGAGCTCGCTCTACACAGGTTTATTTTCCTCGTTAGCTCATGTCTCAAATTAGTTTTAATGCACAGCAGCACGTTGACTCTGTGACTGGGACAGCAGGGCTGATCGTCTGCCGATACAAACACGACACCAGGATGTCTTCAGATCCAGCTGGATGGAGAACGGGGCTCGCTGAGATGCCGTTGTTGGTTCAGCTCACTTGTCCCAGCACGGCACAGCCTTCCACCTCTCCACAGTTACTTGACCGTGCACAACGTGTGCTTACTTTCTGAATTAACACAGGAGGTCCCTGCAATGTCTCAGCTGTCAGGATAATGGAGTTGCTCTTCCTCCGTGTACATTTTGTACAGGAATGTTTTGATCTCTCATTTACAAGAGGGCAGATTACCAGGAAACAAAACAATTGCAGTACAGAATCCAGATGCCCCACCCAACAGCATTTAATTGTTCCAATTACTCTGCCCTCTATATTTTTGTTAAACACATCTAAGCCAAACAGCTCTGCTTCTTGGATGCTCACTTACCTTTTGTTTTTCTATCCACCGCAACTGGCTTCTTAGTTTCTGCTGTAAGCAACAGCTCGTACGGGTGTTCCTCTTCCTCGGCTCCACTTCCCCTGCTTTTTCCTCGTGCAACAGAGGCCTAATGAAAAACAGCATAATGTAGTGCTCCACAAAGCACTGCTATTTATCCCTGCAACGAAGCACAAGGCCTCTTTATGCCATGCTTTAGGCACAGAACTGGCAGCGGCGACACCTTCGCTGTGGAGTGTTATCCAAAATGTACTGCCTTTTTTTTTTCTTTTTTTTTAAAAAAAAAAAAAAAAAGACCACCAAATCCCTTTATTTTCTAGTATTTAAGGCTGCTGACAGCTTTCTAGCACTAACTGACTGATTTACTGTGCGAGGTCTGCAGACAGCCCGGGGGGTGAGAAAAGAGCTGAGCACATTATTCTTGTTCATCCCCACTCAGACTTACTGTTGCTATTGGAATTTGCATCGTCATTCACTATTTAGCTACTGGCTCTATCAGGACACGGCTGCAAAAAGAGAAAACAACAAATCCCTGCCACCTTTCCAGAATTCAGACCTAGTGTTCCTAACCTCGGGACGTACGGCATGTTTAGTACTACAGAGACCTCAAGCAACGCAGTACAGGAACAGAGTTTAACCTCAGGATGCCCAGCAGTGACTGTGCTCATTTTAATCCCCAAAGCCTCCGATTAGAGCTGGTTTGTTGGCAGAAGCTCCAGCAAACTGCTGGGAAGCCACCATCCCTGTGCAGGGAGCAGTCTTGCTGCAGACTCGCATCCTGGTCTGCCTCAAGGCCAAGTGCATTTAACACCCTTTGGGAGCCACACGTGCCATCCCAGTACTACTGGGGCTAAACTGGGCTTCAAGGCACCCTGCCCACATGGTCGGCTGCCTTTCAGCACCATCTCCTGGCCAGACCCTGGCAGGTTGAGGCAACCCTGTCCGGGAACACAACTGCAGCAGGGTCAAACCTGAGCCTGAGAGCAAATATTCTTCCTGCTGCCCAGGCAGGAAGAATAGGTCCCAACACATCACCCCGAGGAAGGCTCTCGTACTGCCCACAGGCTCCTGGAACTGCCACTGCCTGGACAGAGGGCTAAGCACCACCACCCATTTCTTCCTCTAGGTGGAAACATCAGTTTCTTCAAGGGCAAATAGGTTCCTACCTGCCTGTGATCTAGCTAGGAGCCCTAGAAGCCATTTAGGGAGTCTTGGAAAGACACACAGGAATCCTCCACCCCTGCATAAACCCAGCTGGCTTTTAAGTGTGCTTTGCAATGGGAGGAAGCAGGCTGTGCTCAAAGCAAGCAGTTATTCTATCTGCTTCGAGCACGAGCTGTCAGCCAGACCGGCTCCTCTTCAGGTGACGGAGCTCATAATGAGCAAATTATGGAAAAAAAACTTCCGACCAGATGGTGGCACAAAAACATCAGACCATAACAGTAGGTAACAGACCCTTGCCAGAGATCTTGGAAAAATACTGCACAGCAGCAGCCTGTCATAACAGTTGTAGCTTGGACCTCCAGCCAGGCGTTAGTGTGCTCCTGAGGCTCCTGCAGATGATGAGGATTGTGCCGTCCTCTCTCGAACGCTCTAAGCACATTTGAAGACAGTAGCTCCCTAGCAGCATGCACTTCCCAGCTTTTGCTTTGTAAAAATCTGTGTATACATTCACAGGCCTGATTGCACTTGATTTTTTCCGTTTCTTATCCTTGCAAGCCTTAAACAGAGCCTCAAATTAAAATTCACTTAAAATAAATTCCATTGTTTGTTGGAGAACCGTGCTTACTCTGCAAGTTCTGCAACCAGGAGTAACAAAGTCAACTACAACTTTCTTCTGACTCATCACACATACTGGTGAGCATTCAACATCCCTTCACTATTACCAAAGCCTAAAAATAAGAGGTTGTCAATAGTGAGTATGCTCCATAAAGAGTACTTAATCCACAGAAGTGGACTTTGTTTATGAAAGACAATTTAAAGGCTAACTGATCTCATTTCTCTCTCCTTCCTCCCCAAGAACTGCAGACCAAACTGCAGGAATGATCACGGCGCCTTGTCTTTCATCTGTACTTCCCTTTCGGAGATGAGTAGTAAACAAATTAAACTGGAGTCTAATTTGACAACGCAGAACCTTATTCAGCTACAAACCCAGAAGGTTTCTGCTGATAGCGAACGGCGGCACTCTCCAAACAATCAGCTCTTTTGCCTGTTTGTGCTAACGTTTCTCCACGATGGAAGTTAAGTTTCTTGTTTGTGCACATCTGCTTTGACTGATAGCCCTCATCCTGGCAAGGGAATAAAAAGACTACTTTTAAAACTCAAGTTTGGCCCAACCCCAGAACATTCGATGACTAACTATCCTGGCCCTCGTGGGAGAGCCTGTTTGGAGGAGGGTAGATCAGGATGCTGCTTCAAGAAGTTTACAGCAATCCCTAAATATATTCTTGTTGGTGCCTGCCCAACCCAGAGAGAACGTGCTGGGATGATAAATGAAGGGCAGGAATCAGAAAAACTGAGCACCCCAGAAGCAGTACACAAAGAAAAAGAATCAATTGGACCCAAACTGCCTTCTCAGTACATCTAGAAGGTCGTTTCCAGGCAGCTTTACACAGTGACTATCTTATATCAATTAAAGTGGTCACAAATCAAGATTTCCCTAGTGAGTCCCTTTGTGCACAAGCATTTGACAACAAGGTTGCCTTTAATGGATCCTGTTTCCAAAGCCTTTAACGGCAGGACAACACAGGAGGTGTTTTATAATTAAATATGGCAAAACAATTCAACAGGAGCAGTCACCACACGCTTACTGCCATAAACGAGTTCTGCTTCCCAGTTGTGCTGGGACCAGTTGTGCTATCCAGATCTCTGCTCAGAGCCAGCCGTGTGACTGGTTATATCATACGCTGGAAAACCATTTCAACAGCTGCAGAGAGACCAGTCCACAAGTTTGAGCTCTGTTTATGCACCGTTTGGTGCTTCACTTTCTATAAAAAGTCAGTTCTATTAAAGCAAAAAATGTATGCTTATGTTTTGTGTAGATTTGGTATACTTCAGAAAGCAGATGGCAATTACGCCTTGTAGGAAACCCAGTGGATCAACACCTTCAAAGCAAAGCATCTAGTGAACTGGAGTGTGCTCCGACAGCCAAAGGCAGCAGACATTTCACTTGTTTTACGTGCATCTGACTGCACTTGGAAAAGTGACGAAATGCACAAGGTTTGTTTTTGCTTTGAAGTTTTTCCAGGGTGTGAGAGGTTTGCAAGACACATTTGTGGTTACACACACCTCCACCCCCATACTGAGGTCTCCCGGAGAGCCCTCGCATCTGAGTTCGTGGGCTGGTGAATGAAAAGGAGCAATAGGAAGCCCAGGAGTAAGAACGCAGAACAAGAGAGCTTGAGTTTAATTAAAAAGCAGCTCACACAAAATGACCTTTGCAGAAGACAGCTTTAGCAAATGCTGGGCCAGAATCTTGTCTGAATTCAAGACCTTGATCCCTGTTCAGGTCAGTGGGATCTACAAGCCCACGCATCTCCTCCACAGCTGGAAGCTAAGAGGAAGCAGGAACTAACGCCCCGCTGGATTTCAGTTTCAAGTGAAGATGCATTTGGTGGGATCATTACAAACAGGCAACAGTCCACATCACAACGTGATACAGAAAAAAAACCTCTTCCTATGGGAATTCCCAGCCAAGAATAGGAAAGCAAGGCTGAGGTCAAAACAGAGGTGCCCTGGAAGAACCACACAAAGGAAGTTCCCATGGCAAGTAACAGCAATGCCGGAGTGCAAGAACACTTCACAACCCAATTTGCAAGGGAAGTAATATCAAAATTGGCTCCTCCCAGATTAGGAGGACTGATCTTTAAACCACATTCCTGTAAAGCATCCCAGATCAAGTGTCACGTACCTCACAGGAAGCACCATGACCTATCTTCTTCTCCGCGTGCTGCTCCTCCTCTTCATCAGGCGGCGGCTTGGCAGGCGGGGGTGGCCGTTCTCTCTGCAGTTTAGAAGACCACTGTCAGCATGCTGTGCTAGAACACGTCCCCTTCTGCTTCCACTGACACTACGTCCACGCTGCTGTGAAGTTAGCAGCACAGCAGACAGACTGCCCCTGCTCAGAACACTGCCCACTCCTCCTTCACAGCGGTAGCACCACACGAGGCCAGCTCAGACTCACGGGAGCACTCACTGTGCTTTCAGGAGAGTAAGACTGCTTGGGTGGAAGGTGGCATTGGTTTATTGATTCAGGATTTAAAGCAGTTCATTCAGCCCCAGGCTGGTAACGTCTATGGCAGAGGAACACACAGTGAAGATCAGTAATGAACTTGTGCAGATGTGCAGGGAAGGACTGCTCATTGCTTGTGTCTTAATGAAACAGTACCAGGAATGCATGATTCCAGAGGCACCTCTTATAGTGAAAAACCCCGGAGATCAAGAGACAGTGCTGCAGCGCATTCCTCAGCTATGCCAAGACTGCCAGGAGGCACTCAGAGCAGCACTGCCTTGTCTTGGTGGAGAGCTAAAGACATCCCTAGGTCATCTCCTGCCCTGCAACAGCTCCATCTAATGGCAAATGGAAACACAACAGACAGAAACCACTCATTTCAAAATGCTTGAGTAAGTTTTGGGAGAAACTCCAGCAAGCTCCTAGTGCAATTCCCCCTTTCTTCTCCCTTTTCACTGCAGTTCAGCCTCATCTCATTTGGGATACAGCTGAGCTTGTCTCACATCAGTCGCAATCAACCCAGGACTGTATAGAGGTGGGTATAAGCCACTAAGATTTAGCTAACAAACACATTGCATCTTATACTGCATACTGAAAAGATCTGGCTGAAATGTCCATTTTCTAAAGCTTTTGTTTCATTTCTACTTTATTTGCTAACAGTGCAGGAAAAAGCTTGCACATCCTTACAGAGAGAGAGGAAACATGGCTACAGTACCTCCAGCAGTTCGATTGTTCACTGCTGCTTTGCCTTTTGTCCAAAAATACAGCCACAGAAAAGGCTTTGCAAGAACAACCAGAAAATAAATCCTGAAGCTGACGCAGCATGTTCTAAGGCCAGCATCCCATCTGCCCCATAGCAGTGCTACTACTGATTGCTAAGGAGGCAGCAGATGCAACTAACAGAGGGTGACGAAGACCTCTCCAGAGACAGTTCCAGCAGCTTTGCATTGCCTTGTAAAGCCTTGAGTACCCTCTACAGATCCCTGCAAGTAACACACAAAAAAAAAAAAAAATGCTTCTGCCACCAACTAGTTTACCACAGGATACTCTTAAAGATAACTTCTTGGTAGCCTTCTCTGGGGCAAAGCAAAGAGAAAGATGAGAAATGCCACACAGAAAAGTTTCCGAAGTTTTTTCCCTTGACAATAAGCTACCCTTCAGCTAAGTGCCATGTTCTGACAAACCAAGACTTACAACTGCCAGAAAGCATAAGGATGCAACGCTGGGTGAAAGTCAGGCATGAAGAAGGGACCACTTGCCGTGCTGTATGGTGGTGTGGGTAACGGTGGCTTATCTGCACTGTCCTGTGTTGATAGTGGCTGATGAGAGATAAGCTCAGCTCTAACACAAGCAGAAGAGGTACCTGCCTGCTCTGATCAGCATGAGAGATGGTTTTAGAAATTTCTCCAAGCTGAGGAACTGGCAGCCTGCTGCAAAATAATAATGATGGAGGTAAGTTCCCTATCTTTCTAAGGCAAGTGGAGACAAGCACACGCAGCTACGTACAGGCCTGACTCCTGCTGCTTTCAGACCAGCTCCTTCTGCTTCCTTATTCATGGACTCTCGGTCTGAAGATCTCCCACTGGCAAGGCTGTCCAGGGAGTGGCAGGAGGTTGCATTGTATAAAGCTTCATACGGGCTCTCCTCTTCAGGGTTCACATCAAAATCTATGATCAGTTCTGTCACTGCTTTCTCCACATCACCTGGGAGAGCAAGAGAGGAAAAAAGAGCATCACTGGGGGCTTCTGGCCTCTGAAGGTCAGCCCTCACAGGAGGAAGTGCCAGTGACTGCTGGCTTGCACGAAAGCCTACCCTGAGGTATCCGACACATGGGATCAGTGGCTGGAACAAGTGCTGCTTGGGCAGTCTTCTCCGCAGCTTTGGCACTTTTCCTCCCAATTGTGTAATCTGCAACGAGGTAGGGCAACAAAATCAGTTTACGGCAATCTAGCTGCATGTCCACTACGGCATACGGTACTTTCTCCCCTGTGGACGGACAGCCAACTGTCAGCTAATTAAGCCTACAAAAAATAACCAAAGTGCATTACTGAACCTCGCGGCTCAGATCCCAAAATAGAAACAGCTGACCCCTTTAATCACAAGGTTAAGAACAATTCTTTGAACTTTTACAGACTTACTAATCAGAACGCTGCAAAGCTCCTGGAGGGACATGGCTTTGAGGAGCGGATTGCTTTGTTACAGACACAAGCTACGTGGCTACATGGGGCTGCAGCCTGCAGCCATAAAGCAGCCGAGCAGCCAGTTCTAGCTGTGGTCCCCTAACCACAGGCAAAGTCAGAAGCTCTGAGCCTATGTGATTGAAGTCAGATGACATCTCACACAGCTCCCTTACAGGAACAAACTATCAGCAGTTACCTGCAATAAGTTCAGTTTTAGAGCCCATCTTTGTCTTCGGTTTCAGAACAGAGATAATACCTACCAGCCTCACAGGCAGAGCTTAATTAAAAGTCTGCCAAGTGCTTTGAACCTGCAAAGCTCTCAAATGCTAACCATGAGTAATATATACCAGTTGCATATGCTTCTGATCTTTTTCTCCACAGCTGAGAGGAAATTGAGATAGTGTAATTACAAGGTAGGAATTTAGCTAAGATGCCACATTTCATTGCCTAATTTGGACAGATACAATAGGCCAAGCTCATTTATAAATAAGTAATCAAGGCCTTTTCTGTAAATCTCATCTGCAAAATCCGTGCCCAAGCTTCACAATGAAGTGAGGAGTAGGACACAAGATCAGTGGGTGACTATTTGCCTGCGCAGGCACATAAAGGAGAATTAATCCAAGACCATATCTAAAGCTATTACTTTGCATTCTGCAAGCAGATTTAGACTACCCTTAATTTTAATTCACTTATTATAAAGTGAGTTAAACAAAGCTCAATTTAGCCCATTTAAGTTGTACAAGTGATGCCACACTCTTTCAGCAAAGGAGATAATCCCCCTGCAATCCACCCCTGGCAGCCCTCCTGCAGCCACCCCATTCACCTGAGCATTTGAGCATCATTTTTTCGAACACCCTCACGATTCTCACCAAAGTACCCAGCCTGAAGCTCTGTTGCTTTCAGCACTTTCCAGGACTAGAGAACCCAATTCCTTACTTGCACAGGCACAATTAAGCCCCAAAAACTCTTCCCTCCTGCCCACACACAGAGGCACACTGCTTACCTTCAATGAGAGCTGCTATGTGTTGACTTTTCTGAGAAGGAAGCTCCCTCACGATATCCAGAGCTGTCAGGCCTCTGTTATCCTTTATGTTCACATCAATACCTATGGTAGTAGGTAAAGAGCAGGCAGAAATCAAGAACATTTTTAAAACTGGCACAAATTCATTTTTAATCAAGTCACATCTTCCACACGTGACCATCACTGTGTGGCACTAAAAACAACTCTGTAGAGGCAGACCTAGAGGCAAACACCACGGGGTGACCTCTCCTGTAACCCCCTCTGAGGAACACCGCTTGGAGAGCTGGTTGGAGAGAAGTGCTGTCGCTAAAGAGGGGGTTCCTCAAGTGCTAGGTGAAGGAATCACCACATTATTGCTTCAGAAGGGGATCATTCTCTCACCTGCAGCCAGCAATATTTGTACCACATCTGTCTTGCCAAACAAAGCAGCTTCGTGCAAAGCACTGCCTTTTTCAGTCTGCAAATTAAATGAAAAACAGCATGAAGCTAGGCAGTGGGGAATGGTGATGGAGGAATGTTTCAGAAGGTTACAGAAGCAATAAATATACTGCACCAAATACAAAGGGAGGGCGCCAGTATCTACGACTGATGACAAACTACCAGTATCATTACAGTGCCGAGAATTTGAAATGGAAAATGGGAACTGTCTCCTCCCGGAGTCACACACCAAGAAAGGGCTTTCCACAGCTCAGCAAAAGGTCTTGTGCTGACAAGGAATGACAAGACCACCGTGTAGAATCTGGTGCTGTGGAGCAGCGCGTTTACAAGTGGCTTGATGGGAAGAGAAACAGTTTGCCTCCATCGCTACCAAGAGCTCACGGTTTTACGAGGCAGAACAGCGTAGGCAAAAGAGCTTTTTTCTCCCTCCCTATGCATCCGTGGCTCTTTGTCCGAGCAAGCATTAAGCATGCACTGCACCAGAATCCCTGTTTCTCAGAGGGACCAGAAGCTCAACAAACAGCCCAGAGGAACCCAAAGCCATCGCTCATCTTCCAGAAGTGATCCCCTGCAGGACGACAGGCAGGTGGAGCCCTCCCTGCTGCAACTCCACGAGTTCTCCATCCCCCAGCGATCAGAGCAGCCCCTCACACGCAGCCCCACCAAATACCTGGTAGTTGCTATCCATGCCAGCATCCAGGAGGACGTGGACCACAGTTTTGTGACCGTTCCTGGCTGCCAAGTGCAGGGGAGTGTGTTTCTTAGTGTTGCAGCTTAAAAGGTTGGGGTGAGCGTTCAGGAGCATCTTCACGACTTCCAGCCTCCCGTAGAGCGCTGCCAGGTCCAGGGGTGTCTCGAACTTGTTGTTGCGCATGGTGGGGTCGGTCAGCTCCTCCAGCAGCACCTTCACCACCTCCGTGTGGCCGTACTGCGCGGCGCAGTGCAGCGCCGTCTCGTTGTCGTTGTTCTGGGGGGGGAGAAATGCCAGCGCGTCACAACGGGGAGAGCAGAGCCGCTCCGTGCCTCCCTCAAACCATTGAAGTTTAAATGCAAAAAACAAGACAAAACAAGCAGTGAGCCCGGTTTGATACAGCTCAGAGTGGTGTTTCCATCATGTCACTAGCCACTGATCAGACACGGACATCCCCTGGTGAGCAAATCAACCGACCCGCCCAGTAAAAGCCTGGAAAAGCTTCAAAAAAAAAACATCCAGGGCAGTGAGGTTTACCCAGATATGAGAAATCTGCTCTATGGGAAATAGGTACTGTGAATGGGGCAGCCGGTTTCCGAAGCATGGAGGTCAAAAGCAAGAGACCACGCTGAAGTTTAAGGGGTTGTGGAGCTGTATCTGGATTCCCATTAATTCTTCTAGCGCTTGGGGAAAGCCGACTTGTTTTTAGCTGGCAGCATCCCCTACTTGAGGGTGCCACAAAAACAAGCCAGGATTCATGCTGCAGTGTGTGCGCCGCATGTCGCAGTCTGCCGTAGCTTGATCATCATCATTTCGGATTTAAACTTCAATTGTTTCGATCCTACTCATCCTGACCACAGCAGGCATTCCACCTCTGCAATTCCGAGGCTTGCAAGCAGGCTGGCCGCGTCAGAGAAAGGGTGCTGAATGCATGCGACCTGTGCGTTAGGCAACAAACAGCGCCACCAGATCACTCCAGCAGCAAACCCTTGCAGGCGAGGTCTCAGGTCAACTGGAGGAAGGAAGGAACGTCCAAGCACAGCGTGAAAGCCTCCACAGCGAGAGCCAGAGCCAGTTAATGCATGCAGCATTTGGCAGGTTAAAATCAGCAATGCAAAGGGTTCAAAGACGAGCAACCTAACGTTTCATCTCCAGGCACAAAATAGGAACTCTGCCAGATTTCAGAGTCTTTCCTTCCAATTTAAGTTCATGGCAAATTTCTAGGTTTGCTACTGTGTCCTACACACAGATGGAATTTCAGTTTAAGGACTTTGGATAGAAATGCTTATCTAATTATTTGACCTCAGAATTTAACAGCTTTAGCTAAAAGAACTGAAGCAGAATTTGTCATTTGAAGAACAGTTCTCATTAAAAAAAAACAACAAGCTGTCTTGACAGAGTTAGGAGGACTATTGGAGAATCTGAATTTGACCAAAACATCTTCACTGATGCTTTGAGAGCAAATGTACTTTCTTAAACACCAGCTTGTAAGAGCAGTCAATATTTTGCACCAGTTCACAAACATGCTACAAAGCTTGCTCTGTTCTTTAATCCTATTACCGTGTTAAGTCATTTGAGGGATTACAGGAGTCACGCATGCAAACTCCTACTTGTTTTTCTCTGCTATTTGACCACATCACTTTTCAACCACATGAAAAGCACAAGGGGAGCGAGACATGCTGGGGAGGCTGCAGCTGGCGTGAAAGCAAAAGCCAAGGAGGCAGCAAGCAGCACCAGCCACGTGCAGGAGGCGGTGCGGAGTATTTCAGAGGGTGAGGAAAGCACACGGCGTCGCTGCTAGCGCGGGAGGCAGTCAGACAACAGGAGCTATACGTGGAGTGGCAGAGGCAGCCGTGGTGGAGGAACGCACATACAAGTGGACAGAAGTTACTGGAGAATAAAGAAGTCTGCACATAAAATACACATACGGAGTGAGAAGGGGAGAGGATAGAGAACTACGGAGATCACACCTGTCGCCCTAAGCTGTTGGTTTCGAGGCATTTAAAAGGTTGGCAAATGGCATGGATTGGATTTGACAGGGAAGGGAACCCAGGCATCCATGAGCCCACACCACAGGCAGACCAAGGTGGGCCCCATACCACAAGGGAGGCTCACGGCCCGTTTCTGCAGGACGAGCAGATAGCCCCAGCCCTCCTGGAGCCGCGGGTGTCTGCGTGGAGGGAACGCACACTCAGGGAGCACACCCCGGAGCCCAGCTCTACCAGCACCATCCATCCCTCCACCTTCCCGGCCACCCAGGCCATGACCCTCAAGGTTGCTTTGAAGCACACGGAGACCCCAAACACCTGCCTGATGGCTCAGGAATAGCAATACAAGTTCCTCTGATAATATAGCTGTTGAAGACTTCCCTTTTTCCATACTGCAATTTCGTCTCGTTTTGTTTAAGCTACGCGTGGCTCTGGCACTCTGGGTGAAATCCCCAGACTCCCCTCCTGTAACGAAGCCCACCAGGTGGTTACCTACTTTGAACCATCACAGCAAGTCTTTCCCCATCACGGGCTGGGTACCAGGAACTGCTGCTATTGCCCGGGTCCGTACTGCCTCTATTTGGGGAGTGTTCTGAGCAGCCCAAAATACCAAAACCATTCCAGGCAAGGGAGCCTGCCTGCCTTCCCCTATCACCTTCCAGGCACAAACCAGAGGGGAGCCTGAACAGCGAGCACAACACTCCGATGTATGTATTTATCTGAGATGGAAAAAGAAAATTCCTTCCCAGCAGCCCGAAGGCACAAGGGTTCACATTTCAAAACTTCTTAGAAAAACAGAGCGCTCAATAGGACCCAGGGGCTGCATTCTTGCAGGAATCCCAGCACCCGCCTCATTCACAGTTGGGAGCAAGAAGCTGGGCCTCATCCGATGCCTGCCTGCAGACCACAAAGCGGGAACAGAAGCAGAAATGCCTCTGCTTTCAGATGGGTCCCATCACATTTTGGGAGCCCTGGTAACCAGACACCACATGCCACAGCCTCATCGCACGCTGCAGCAGAGCATCCACAGCTCATGAAAGCAGATCTGTCCGTGCTCCTGCTCCTAACTCACTGTAGGAAGGCTTTGATCAAAGAAAGGCAGATATTATTTAAAATACACGGGAAACTCTTCTAATTTTCTAACCTGCAAAGGTTTGAATGCTCCCATACGCTGCCAAGGGAGACTACGGTGCTGCCACTCCGAGGCTTTTAAGAAAGCGTTGAACAAACACCAGCCAGGAATGTTTTAGGCAGCCTTGATCCTGCCTTGGGGCACGGAAGAGGTGGTGTGACCCCTTCAGTCCCACCTAACCCACTGCTGAGGCTTCCTTGGAGGGTTTGTGTCCGTGCACACATTTGTCTCCTCCATTCCTCCAGGTGCCCCGCAATGCCGAGCACTGCAGAAAAACGAGTCCCATTTGTCCAACAAGCTCTCGGGAGCTCTGCGCGTGGCTGTGCTGCCCAGTTTCATTTGCAGGCTTCCACTTTTCTCAGCAGACCAGTTAGATTTATAGCACTTTAAACCCAATCTGCATGAATCATTTGCTTCCAATTAAAGAAGACAAAGGTAGTTTGTGCGGTGCAGTTTATTTCTCCTTGAGCTCTATGACAGCTTTTGCCTCTTCGGCTCTGCTCAGCTGCTTGGGTCCTTCGTACAAATTAAATAGCCTGATCCGAGGTAGCAGGAGTCACTGGAGCACAGTTGCAGCTCCATCGCTTAACTTCGCTTCTATCATTTGCTTTTCAGAAGTCCTTCAGGCCCATAACAAGCATAAGAGGCCATTTAAATAAAAGATGTTGAAAAGGAAGGGGTACAAAAAGATGATGTTACTTTCCTGCAGTTTTTAGGAGAACAAGATGCTTCTGGCTCTCTTCTAGCTCTTCCTGACCAGGATATCAATTTAATCTACATCCAGCCATATAGAAATGCTTTTCCCCCCCTCTTCTAAATATCCCAAAACGTTTGGGAAGATGAAACACCTTGATTCAATCATTCCTAAGTGAAATCCCATCCTGCAGGGGAGCTGAGAAGCTGGAAGCACCAGCTAAGCCAGGACTCTCAGGCTTTGAACCTGGTCATTTAGTGGTTCTCCCACCTGCAGCCATGCTATGGAGAAAACATCCAGGGTTGCACAGGGATGGCTCCACATGCTCTTCAAATGTGGTCAGAAACCAGCAGTAAGCTGGTCAGAGTTTATGATGGACCTACTAGTTAGCATATAAGCCATCTCTCCTTAAAAACAAGGCTCTGATTTCAAAAAACATGAGCCTTGCTCTTGAGAGTACTACAGCCACCCTGAACACTGTCCTGCAAGTTCAAAATGCAAATGTCAAAAAAAAAAAATACTTTGTAAACATCAGTCCACAAAAAGCTACCTCAATTTGGTCTTTACATGCCTTCCTCATTCAACAATCTAGTGGTAATGTATAAGATTTTACTCCCTTATTGCCAGTCAAGAGCTCCCCTTCAGCCAGCTGAACCAACCACTCAGCTACGTTTCCACAAAAGACATTTGTTGCCACAAAATTCCCAGCTGGATTCCTGTCAAAAGCACAGGTAAGGATGAGTTTCATGTAAATGTGTTTGCACTTGAAGAGGTATGCGCTGGAGTATTTCCTGAAATAGAAGTCTGCAAAAACAACTCCCAGTGGTTAGCAACCTCAGGAATTTTGAGCGTGTTTTTAAGGTACTGCAGATCAAGCGGAGTGAAAGTTTCAACTGAACTTTGAGACATAAATATGTCACGGATGGCTGAGTCTAAAATAATTGGCTGGAAGCAACTGTGGCATGGTGGCTGAGAGCAGAAGCATCCTATGATAAATCAGCAGACGATTATGCCATCAGTGGGCTGCTGCAACACTATAAATAAAAATGAAAAATGGTGAGTGTCTGAGAAAACACCACCATCTATGCACTGGGAGACAGAACAAGTGACCCCAGGAACTTTCTTATTTGCTTCCTCAATTGCTCAGCCTCAGTGCATCGTAAGTGCTGATGTCATGCCTTTTTGTAGCTCAGGAACAACTAAAAGCAAGAGAGGAGCAAAACAGGCAAGAAAACAGGAACAGAAGACCAGGGCTGAAGGGTGAGACGACACAACAGACTTCACACCAAAAGAGACTGATGTAATAAGCGGTACATGAAGGACTTGGGAAGGGAGGTGTAAGTGTTACTGCCATCCCTTCTCCCCGCCACCACCGAAAGAATTAACTGTCCACTCAAACAACAAATACAGCAGTATGCATTTTGTAGGAGAAAAGGCATGAAGAATCACTCCAAACAGCCCACAGAGAAAACGCATCCATGTTTAAGCAGGAAAAAAAAATTCCTTCTCTTTGCATTTATCAGCAACATTAGCACATGAAACAATACCTAAAGCATTTGAATTGAAATAACATTACCTTTTGGAAGTCATCCAGCCCAATCAAGCAAACTGACCATCACCGTGAGTCCTACAAGGCTAAGCAATGAAGGAGCCCCCAGGAAAGTAAGGAAAAGCTTCCCTTAAATTATGTTTCTATAACTGCTTTGAAGAGAAAAACCCAGAGTAAATAAATGTTTGCATTTTACTTTTCCCCAAGCAGCTGCAAACTGAACAGGTATTATTGCAACTGGATGACATTGCACCTGGAAGCACGCGAGTGCAGCTTGGAGTAATGATGCAGTGAAATGCTGTCAGCATAGTACACACCTTGGCATTGATATATGGGTCAAAGGGGCCGTACTTTTTGAGTTCTTTGATCTCAAGAGCATTCTACAAAAAGGAAGAGGAAAAAGAACAAAAATGTGATAATGAAATGGGTGAGATATAGCAACAAAGCAATGGGTGACTCCCAAGGGGTGAAGTGACAGAACACAGCATCTTGTTCCAGTCAAAGCTATTAACAGCAGAAGCCATTCCAGCAGCTGATTCCTGTAACCTGAACCACTGCGCATTTCATTTACAAGACTCCGGACTCGAGCAGCACAGGCTACTCGACTGACTTTTATCATTTAAAAGGGTTCCTACTAAACAAACATTAATGAAACATTACCTGGAAGGGTTACACTAAGCTTTTAATCTTTTGCAAAGGTTTCCCATACACCTGTCCTGCTCTGACAGCAGAGCAGTTCATACTCACGGCCCTCAGTCAATTCTTATCAGATTGATCGTAAACAGTTTACTGCACTTCTCAAATCCATTTAAACAGACTGAATGCCTGCAGCTGTGCCCAAATGCATTACTAAGCACAGCTCCAAGCTGGAAAGCTATCAACAAAGACAGTAAAACACACACTATTAGTAATTCCTGCTCAATTGAGGAGTGGTAGTGATTAGCATTACCACTATATTTTTCAATTCGTGATGCTTCAGAAGCAGCCATTTAGCCTCGGGTGCCTCAAGCTTTACACTGCAGAACAGAACACCTGGGCATGAAAACTCTGGTCCCCACAAAGCATGGCTGGAAGCAGAATTGGGACTCCTAAACCCGACTCCGTGAAGGGGGAGTTTGCTCCTCGGCTTCTGAAAAAAGTATACACAGCAGATCAAGATTAAACAGCAGAAACTCGCAGCTCCCAGATGTTCACTTCAACTTTGACAGATTCTGCGAACCTCGAGCCATGAGTATCTGACCTACTTGTGAATTAACTCCTGAATGGATACACGTTTTTAGCCTTCTGGTACTAAGGCAGAGGCTTATTTTGGTTTACTTGCCCCCACTTGGATGAAAACCTGAGTGGTTAGGAGCTGATTCATGGGACAGGAGGTATCCCTCCCTGAGGGTGGGCACAACCCAGGGCCCCTGTAGCTTTAATCATCTGATTTGAACCTGTTATTGATATCTACCCTAGACACAGGGAAGAACCATAAACTAAGCTCTGCTCAGCTGGCCTCATTCAGTCAACCAATTCACTTATGTGAAGTCTTAAGCAAAAGAATTATTTGGGACTTCCTGCAGTAGCGTGTCAGAAGTTCCCCTGGAATTATGAGATACCTGCTGACTGCCACAGGGAAGTTACAAGTTGTTTTTCTTGCCTGATTGAGAAAAAAATCATTAAGATTAAGCTAGGGATTTATGTGGGGTGGGGTAGAGCTAAAATTATCCTATGACTTACAAATTAGTTAACTGGAGCAAGTGCTACAGGCAAGCCAGGAGAGTAGCTAAGAGAGCATGGCCAAACACAGACTAAAAGCTGCTTCGATTAGTTCCCAAAAGAAGGGAGCCAATGTATCCTTTGACAGCACTAGAAATCTTCTCAGTTATCCAGCAACTGAAAGGAAGAACTGTGTTAGTTTTAGAAGCCCAGTATGAAAGCAGGAGAATGCTTCCTAGGTGCTGAGGGGTTCCCTTGACATACATCTACAGCTCTCTGTATGAACCATCACGTATACCTCACTAGGATTCAACCACTAACTCAGACCTGGAGGCATTGCTTTAGGCAGCGCCCTCAATATCCCAGGAGCAATTAACTTTATAACAACTGCTACTAGTTCGGGAGGGTCAGGAGTCAGCTGAAGTCCCTTTCCATTCGAGGGAAACAGTTCAACGGAGCATTAGAGAAAAATACGCAAACCTGCTCATTCACTTTAGTGTGCGACGGTCCCTGGTGGATGAGGAGCTTCACTATGTCTGCATCTCCTTTCCAGGCTGCCAGGTGAAGAGGGTAGCAGCCTTTACAGTCTGCTACGTTGGTTAGCGCGTCGTTCCTCAGCAGAACTTCCACCACATCCCTGCAAGAAAAGGAGACTCGAATCCATAAGATATGCAGTCCTCGTCTCGCAGCTTACATTCCCCAGTAAGACTACTGTACAAAATATTCCTCTGAACAGATGTATTTCAGAGATCCTCTTGAAATGTGATCTCAAAGCATTCCTATTCAATGCTGCCCAAGGAAAGAAATTAAAGACTACTGAGTCCAGGGAAGACCTCTGCTACCTTCATACTAATGGAGCTGAACAGGCACTGAAGTCATCCACAAGCCCCTCTGGTGAGAAGTAAATTGCACCAGCACAATGAAGATGAACAAAGATTTTAACTCTATTCAATTTCTCAGTACCTCAGGTAGCAGTGAACAAAACAAGATTTACCACACTGAAGACCAGAGTTACTTTAAAATGTAATAACACACAAAAGCAAATTTTAGGTGGTGCAGGCACAGCAACACATTGGACACCAGACAGACTGCAGAGGACTGTTACTGGAGAAGCCACCTTTAATATCTCGTTATAACTTATCTAAATAGTTTATAAATAAAAGGGTGGTTGAAAACCTCAGCGTTCTGCCAGATTTTTATAAAGATTTATGTTCACACTGTGCAGCAGCGAAAGCCTCTATAGCTTTGCTGCACTGATGTTCACTTCTCGTCCTGAAGATGGTGTAGTGTTGCACCACGGCCACGTTTCAGTGGGAACAGCATCAGATCGGTGAGTGAATTACACAAACCGTAGCTTGTACAGCACCTCGTAACCCCTGTGAGCAAAGGCATTGTAAGATGACTCACTTATGGCCATTCAAAGCAGCATGGTGCAGGGGAGTGTATCCAGTACTGTCAACGCAGTTCACATTTGGCCCTCTCCAGATGCTGCAAGACAGAAAACGTACAGGGAACACTTAGGCATACACCAAACAGACGGACAGCTGGCAACTTTCAGCAGACTCCTCGCGCCGAGCTGGTTATCTGGAAGCAAACTGGTGGCTGCTGGGCAGCCGTGGTTAAGAGCAGTAACGCAGAGAACAGACCGCACAGCGCTGCGTCCAGCAGAGGGGTTAGCATCACAGAGCACACAGCACGATCACTACTCCATGCTTTATCAGAACAAGTTGTTA
Source organism: Anas platyrhynchos (assembly GCF_047663525.1). Classification (NCBI taxonomy): domain Eukaryota; kingdom Metazoa; phylum Chordata; class Aves; order Anseriformes; family Anatidae; genus Anas; species Anas platyrhynchos. The sequence goes on along the minus strand of NC_092613.1, from coordinate 4,248,356 downwards.
AAATCTTTGCAAAATCAGAGCTCCCATGTTCCCCCGCTTCCAGGCATCTTCCAGCCACACGTGCTTACCAAAAAGCTTCTTCAACAGAAGGTTTGTCTATTAAAGTTGACCACAAGAGAAGTAAGCCATCAACCCACCCCAACTCTCACCCCTCCAAAGGATTGTGATGGATTTGGGAAAGCCTTTTTACCCCCATGCCAAGTCCCTAGAGGTGAGTTGATGCCTGTGGGATGCAGAGCCTGCTCCTGGTCACCGGTGTGGATCCACACCGACCTCATACCACCCAAAAATCATTTCCATCTGACAATTGTTAGCAGTCTATACGAAAAAGTATGTGGTCTCCGAGCTTTTGCAAACACTTCCCTCCCTTGTTCAGAAGTCGAACACCAAGGATTTCAGGATTAATCTGCCCTCTAATCCCTCCACAGTGTCCTATTTAAAACAGTGCAGGAACACGCGTGCAGGAAGCTGGCTCCGCTCTCAACCTTGCTGCTGAAGGAGCTGGGCTCTGCTGCTACCAGGTCAGGCACCCCTCACCAGTGCGACTGTCCTTGTCCAGAAAGGGCACACGAACCCAACCCATCACGGTCACGTTCTTCAAAGCCAACAAACCTGTCCTCAACACCCTCCTCCCCATCACACCCCATCCATCCCTGTATGCTGGACTGTTTCAGACTTAATACTTCCAAGAGTTATACAGGATTTATAAGCCTAGACAACGCTTCTTTCCCTAAAGGAGTACACTTTGCTCCTTTATTTTGTTTTGAAACTCGGGGTAAAAGTTAACAGCACCCCCTAAACCCCAGTGTAATTGGTTTTAAATCAAGTTAACTGTTGCTCCCGCCCTCCCCAACGAACCAGGCCTTCCCTGATCCCTTCACTTCCTCCCCAGCACGAAATCACCACAGCTCACTGTATGATAGAGGCAGCCCGAGCAGTTACTGGGTTTTCTAAAGTCATTACCAGAGGGCTCCCAGCCAGAAAACGCTACGCCAGTGTATAAAAGCATCAGGAAAGGCACCAAACCAGCGGAGATCCTGTGCAGACCAAGCGGAAATTCAGGAGTAAACTAAGCAGCACGCTCACTCTCCAATGCCTTTCAGGTGGGATTCACGAGCACCCCATGAAATGGAAAGTAAATGGAAAGTTTCTCTCCGCCGCGCGATGCCTGATCCAGCAGACCACTATAAAGGGCTCTGGAGTCCTGAGACAGCCCCGAGCTCCACTGGAGCCACTGCTAAGGGGAAACTTTATCCAGGGGAACAGGGAAGTAAGCCACAAAATCCAATTTGGGAAGGATCAGGAGGTTTATCCAGGGGCATTCCTGCCCCACTCACCGCCCTGAGCTTCAGAAGCACACAGCAAGTCCCCGCATGCACGCAGTGCATTCCAAGTGCCACGAGCATCAGCTGCAGGATGATGGCTTGAACCATGTCCTGGAGATGTGAGACACCAGGTACTAGAGGATGGAGTGCAGGAAATGCCTTACCCCATCCAGCTGCACAGTCCTCAGCACGAAGGGGACCTGAGTCACTCGCAGCCCCTGGTTTACTTTCGGCAGCAGGCTCATGCTGTGCGGTGGCCCAAACAACTTATTGCTGGATTTAAAGTGGCAATTTATGGTTACAGCTAGTGCCAGAAGCCTTGTGTATAGTCTGGAGCAGTTATAAATACAGCACACACCCCCACACACTGCTAACCTGACCAAGGCCAGAAGGTTTGGCCATTTTACATGCCAAACAGAGCTGGATTTTGCTGCTGAGCTCCAAAACCTACAGAGCAGACATACAAAGAGCCAGCACCATTTAAACTTCAGCTGAAAGGAATATTTATGAAAGAAAACCAGGATTAGTAGTGTCACCAGCATCAACCAAGTCACTTGCTCAAAGGGACTCATCCAGTGGGCAGCAAGAATGGGAAGTGGAGCCCACGAAGCCATCTCCCACCAGAGCACGGCCTCCTTGCGAGGAAAACACTTCCCTAAAACCTCCTCAGGCATTTTCTGGTTAATGTTAGAGAGTACTCAAACTCAGAACTCCCTCCAGCAATTCAAAGGAAAAGAAAACTTGGAGTCCACGATGGAGCAGGTTCAACGCTGAGCTCCGGGTATGGGAGAAGTCTACCGATGGGATGTGAAGATATTTTTAACAGAGCTGTTGTATCCTTCCCTTCCACCCCACCCTTACCCGGTCTTGGAAATACAGAAAGCTTTTATCAAAGAAAGGTCAAATCACCCAAAAGTGCAGTTGGAAAGGATTTAAGAGAAGAACTATTTATATGCAGATGTCAGGGCAGCAGTGGGAGTCAATCTCCTCCCTCCTCTTTCTCTCCAGCTCCGTAGGAACACCACGAAGTTCTCCTGACTTCACAGAAACCAAACCTTCCAGCCCATTTTTATTTACACAACGCATAGCATTAGAGTGACAGGCCAAGATAAGATCCTGAGTTTCTTATTTGGGATCTAAACACAGGAAAAGAAGCCTACTACAGGCTGCAGAAACAGAAACATCAGCACAGGAAGATTATTTTGAAAGAGCCCACAGTTCCTGCAGAGCAGCACTCGCAGTGCCTGGTGCCTCTGCGGGATGAGCTGAACGATGTCTCGGGCGTTACCTGTAGGAACCACAGCAGAGCTCCCAGAAACAAAATAGTAGGAAAATAGCAGGAACGCTCCCTACCACCACCACTATGGGAGAGGAGGTGGGGACTCTGGGATTAGGTCTTTGAATGAAGAGTTTGTCCCACCTTTTCAGGCCAGACAGGGAAAGTTACAAAGGTTTACGGCAATGGGAATAACTCAGCAAGAACCTGCACCAGGAGGCTTTGTGAGCATCAGGAGGTTACCAACTCCTAACATTCAGCACAAAGACCAGGGTAAAAGCTGTAAATATCCGCCAAGGTCACAGCCAGGACTCAACCGTCCAGGAAAGTTCAGAGAAAAGGCAGAGAAAGCCACTCACCACCCTGCTGTCATCCCTGAATCAGCCTGCAGCACTTCAAAGCCGCACATGTCTCCAGAACACGACTTGAACAAATGGGCTCTGCTATTTAAAGGAAGACACCCCGAGCTCGGCAGAGACAACATTTTGAGAACATACAGCGAGAAAATCCCCAACTGGAAGCAGGCTACAAAGAACCCTTCCAGGATCCCCTGCACGAAGCAGAACAGATTTGCACTTCTTGCAGCCAAGCTGCCTCCAGGCTTCCTGGGAACGACGTCGTTCCCGCAGGCGTTTCGAGCTTTCTGATACAGAGAGAGCACCAAGAAGCCCTGCTCAGCCAGCCCCACTTTGGGAACTCTTCCTGGACAAGTACGTAAGGAATAGCGCCTACCTCCTCCTGGTTCAGATAAGAAATGAAGCAAGAGAAATAGATGAGCACTGTGTGTGATGCTGTGAGATCGCGCAGTGTCAAGGACTGAGTCATTCAGGAGTTGGACCCAACCATCCCCCTGGGTCCTTTCCAGCTCAGGATATTCCATGTCTGATTTCACCTTCACGGCATCTCCTGACAGACCTGTTGCCTTGATTTTACAAGGCAGAAGGGAAGTCATTCAAAAACAGGGCAGCAGAAACATCGCCTTCAGCAAAACCAGACAAGACAGAACAAAACTCAGGAAATCCTAACGCCGAGCCAGTGCGGGGATGACGACTCTGAAGCCGCCAGGGTTTTCTTCCCTGCTGCGTCACGGAGCCTTGGGAAAAGGTCTCCTTCCAGCTCCCAGCCTTCTCATCTGTAAAATGGAAGCAGCGTGGAGAGAAGCAGAGCACAAAGCCAAGTCCTATCGATGTACAGTGTGATTTGGGGCTGTTTCTAATTAAACACAAAACCAGATCCCTGCATGGGAAGGAGAACGCTGTAAATACCAGGTCCCAGTGAAGTTCAGAGAAGGTCTGGAGCCAATCCGACTACCACTGGTGTTTGCTTTCTTTTCTCCCCCAGTTCCCCAAAAGCCCTTCGCATCACAGGGGGGTTGCTTTTATACTTGCTGCATCTGTTATGAAAGCAAACCTCTCCAGAGATCACCCAGATTTCACCTCCCTGTTGCTGCTGCAGGGTAGCACGCAACGCTCCTGATCTGCTGAAGGCAATTAAGACTGACCACAAATGATACAAGAGCAGCTCTGAAAACCTGCAAAATCTGCTCTGTTTGAACTAATTCCTGCACTCAGTTTTTCTTGCTCCGTGACTCAGCAAGCGCTGTAGCTTTTTAAATAAGGCTTCCTGTTTGTAAAAAAAAATGCTGAATAAAGCACATTGCTTTAGGTCACGATCCAACCCAAGGGTTCCTTTAAACAAGAGGATATTTGTCCTCTTGCTTTTCCATTTCTTTCTTCCTGGCCGTAGTAACTTTACTCACCAAATTGTCTGGGGGCAACGGGCTACAGCAGAGGCCAACTGCCCTGAAGGACTACCCAACTTTTTCAAGTCAAATGAGTCTTCAGAGCTGGTTTGCAGTTTCAGCCGGGTTACAGAAGCCCCCTGAAGACTTCAGGACCCCCGTTCGTGCAGGCAGCTGAAGACCATCGCCACCCCGGTGTATTTACACGCTCAGTGCAGAAGACACGATGAGCAATACCAGCACTGTCGCTGCTTTGGGGCCAGCACACACAAACATCTCAGCTCAAGGTCACAAAGGAAGTTTAAAGCAGCTGAGAACCGATCCCAGATGTTTGGAGTCCAAGTTCAATGCCTTAGAGACAGCTCGCCCGAGGGGCAGTTAGGGCTGGAGGCCGATGAACTCCCAGAGCATTGCCCGGAGGACGAGGAGAGCCGGCCCGTAATATCCACACAACCCCGGGATTCTTGCAACACTAACACAATCCTCTTTTGGTATTTCCTGCTCGCAGACTGATAACACAAACAACTCAAATGCTTCATGCGAGAATTTAAGGTTGGAAAACGGGCTTCGGCTTTGCTGCAGAGAAGCAGTGCTGCGCCCATTTCACAGAAACAGGCAGGGCACAGCGGGGCTCGGACAGAGCCGTGACCCCTTCCGCGTGTGCCTCCCCACTCGAGAACACAGCAGCTTTTCCAAAAATAAACTGCTGATGCAGGCTGGAGGAGATTAGAGCAGAATATTCCTGGGATGGGGTGAACGTGGCTAAATCCCAAGCAATACTTTCTCAGCCCCTCTTGGCAGGCTCCAGGAAGGAGCTCCGCGAGCAACCCACTCAGATTCCTGCTATCGGAGAGGCTGCAAAGGAAGCCAAAGCAGCGATCTCTGCCTTACAGAGGTCATTAAACTTCTTCGTCCAGATTTTTCTTTGCTATAAAGTTGGGATGATTGCTTCCACCCAGCGCTCCTTGGCTGCTCTCCTCCTATCTTCTTGCCTGCACTGCCACCCCCTCGCACCATTCACAGCCCCAATTTTCTTTCTGTTCTCTTGACTCTTCCCAAACTCAAGTCTCCCAACCCAGTGAGCCAAGGAACTCACTCTACCCCCATCTGCCTCAGCTTTTCTGCTCGGGCCAACATCAAGCACCCAGATATCAAAGGGAGCTTAATTTTTCCCTGCTACTTCAGGCTCATCAGGAATTGTGCTTTTTGCAGCAGTTAGCGCTAACAGCACAATACTGAAGAGCCTGGCATCGCCATTTTACAGCTGTGTTGTCTTATCCATTACATAAAAAAAAAATAAATCAGACCTGCTACAGAAAATGTGGGTGGCCATGTAACGCAGAGGATGATTGCACGATGCCTTACAGAGAATCCCAGCACTGTAAATGCGCGCAGAAGTCCCGCTTTGCATTCCAGTCCTGCCCAGGAAGCATTTGCTATGCACAAAAATTCTCCCACTAACATCACTGCCTCCATCGTTCTCTCAAAAAAAACAACACATGCGGTAATCCACATTTATCACTTCAAACATGACAACATTGCCAAGCGTTTCACAACCAAGTGCAGTAATTACCTTCTACACAATGCAGAAGAGCTCTGTTACGGGCCAAGGGATCCAGAGGGAAGAGATAAGGCTTGTGTCATTTTGTGGGGTTTTGGTGTGGGTTTTTTGGTTAGTCCTTTTTGCAATGATTCAGAACAAAATTTTCCTTTTCACAAAAAACAAGGCTCAAATGCAACTTCGTGTACTTGAATGACAGAGAAGAAGCTGCGTGATCTGAGCCAGTGCCACACATGCTTCTTGAATGCCTCTGGACTTGGGGAAACCACAGGCAAGAAGAACCAATGGCAAGGACACGCTGCAGAGCTCGGTCTGCACGGCCTCAGGGAGCTGAAGGCCACCAGCTCTTCCCACTGGAAAAAATGGGGAAGTCAGAGCAGAGAATGCTCCCAAAGCTGCCAGGAGAAGCACAGAGAAATCCCCCCCACCGCAAGCAGTAAGTTATTCCGAAAAAGCTCTTGATGGTGACGTGAATCAGAAAAAGATTACAGAGCTCAAATGATCACGGGTAAAGAGCAGGTCTGGATTTATGGGGCTGCCAGCCCTCAGAGCAGCGAGGCTGTGTGCAGACAGCTCAAAAGGTGCAATTCTCAGCACGCTGTCTTAAACGCCCACGAGGTTATTTGCCTCGCTTCCTGCCTGCTGGAAGTCACCGAGTCCTTGCTGTTGGGCCTAAAAGTCTCAAATTAGAGGAAGCAGGAGATCGCCAACCCAATCATGAGAATTAACGTGCTGCAGAGTACAGGACTGTTCAGCTGCTACGGTGTCAGCACCTGCGTACCTGCTGCTTTTTAATCCTTCTCCCTTCCAGAAAGCACTCATGATATGTGAAAATCACCACCAAAACGCAGTTAGTTCTGGGCTGCAAAGCAGAAATTTACTCTGCAATTAACGCACAGGAGCAGGAGAGCAACACCTATAAGGAAAGAACATTGGGATCATAAACATCTGCGCAAAGCAGCCGGTTTTCAAACGTGAGAAGAACAAAAGCAGCCGAGCAGACAAATTGATCCTGCCGGGATTTGCACACACCATTCCAGGAAACCTGGATCCTCGAGACACGGCGCGGAGGTTAAAGCCACAGCTCAGAGGCACATGCAATAAATGTGCAGCCACTCAGAGACTGCTGAGCTACACACCAAAGACTGCTAAGCATCATTCCTAAAGCCACAAAGCGTGCTAACTCCGGGATCCTTCCAAGACGGAGAAAACGACGCCAGCTTCTCCGCAGAAAAGATGCTGTTAACATAGGGATGACTCATTCCTGGCGGTCAGCACAAGTCTCGGTCCTGCAGCTCTGGGATGAACGGTGTGCCAGCCCCAATCCTGCAGTTCTGGGATTAACGGTGTGCCAGTCAGAAACGTGGGCTGACAACAGTCAGGCAGCCGATCTATCGAGGAAGGACAATTGTGTTTGCAATGAGAGCCAACGCGTGAGGACGGATCTCCCTGAACAGGTATTGTCCCCACCTAAAAGCAGCTTCCTGACACATGGACACATTTACGGGGAGAATTTATTTATTTTGCAGCTGCATTTGTGTATCGAGCAGGCTTTCTGGAAGCCACCATGTGCTTTCACCAGCTGCATTCACAAAGCCTTTAACTCACAGATGGCTGTGTTGGACACCACGAGCCGCTCTCCTTGGCGGAGAGCACCTTCATCAGGGGCTGTTGTTTCCACAGAAGAGGTGCTTGAAAACAGCAGCTGATCTTAACTAATTATCTGAAACTTCTAATGGAAATAGCCACCCATGCTTTGCCTAGCACCCAAGAGGGGCAGCTAAGTGAAAGTATGAGACTAAGAGTGTCCAGCATCACATCAAGCAGTAAAACTCGTGGATATTTTAAGAAACAAGAGCAGGAAAGTAAATCTCTCGTCCCAGCTACTTCTCAGGTAGGAAAGAGTGGTTAAGGGCAGAAACCAGAGCCCTGCAATGCTGTAACAAAGAAAAACTGGGGGGCAGTTCTTGTGAGAGTAACTTTTCAATCTCCTACACGCATCTGGATTTCTTTCCTTTCAAAGTTTTGGCCGAAAGTAGGTTTGGCATGTGAGAAAAACAAATTCCTTTGCAGCAAAGTTGTCAGGCCGCCCAGTTTCCAGCAGCGGGATGTAAAGCTGAGGTTTCCCAAGAGAAGGATCCCTGCCTTCAGCCGGGGCGATGGTGGGAACGTGCCTTCAACGGACAAAGCAGAGGAAGCAAACCAGCTCCACGTGTGTGCACTGGGAATGGCACGGCTTCGGGTGACCGCTGACCAAGTCCTCGAGGAGCCAGCACCCAAAGGCACCCAGCAGCACCCACTTGCACCGAGGCCGTTAGAGGATTCTGCCACCTCCCCACTGGGGTCCGCTCCCCTTGCTCTCCAGAGACTGCTTTGATCATGGCACAAGGCAAAAGTGGTTCTGCTGCTGTTTAATTGGTATCTGCGCCTCCCCTAAAGCTCCACACCCCCCCTGCACTTCAGCTCCCTACTAAACTCAAGAACCTGGATGAGAGGTGTAAAAGCATTTATTCCTCTGGTTCTCCTTCAGGGCCATTTTGGCACAAAGTCAGCAAACCTGCAACTCCTCGATGCCCACCTTCACACTGAAATCCTGCACACTTCCAGCCCGAGGACACAACCAGCCCAGTGCAAAGCACTCCATCCACAGAGACTCCTTTCAGTGCCCCAGGAGGAAGGCACACACTGCCACCGGTGGGAATTCCAGGACTTTCAGGGTACCTTCCGTCATGGTCAAGAAACAGACACGGAGATAACACACAGAGCCAACTGCATGGTGGAAGACCAGCGCAGTCACTGCTACCACCTCATTTAAGGCTCCCGTTTACCTCCACCCTTCCCTCCAGTAGAGTACTTGGCACGTTACTACGAGTGCTCAGCTGTGATATGGAATATACAGGACAGAAAGACTGAGAGACTTAACCCCATCACGCTAAATGCAACACGCATGGAAGGGATGCACACCTGCAAGGCAGCTGGAGGTAGGCAGGTAGGAAAAGCAGCAACCAGGGGACACTGATGCCACCACGCACAGTCCGAGCCCCAGGACAGGTCTGCACCTCCCCGTACACCTCCCCTGTTCTCTCAGCACCAGGACTGCAACAAGACCGAAGCCATTCTGTCTTGAAAGCTTCAGGGCTTACTCTTCAGCACTTGCCAACTATTTGGCAATATCAACTCTGCATGCGTGCGACAGAAAAGTTAAAGCGCTAAACATTAAGGCAACAAACCCAGATCCTTCCCTACAACCTACCAGACACATTGGAGCCCATAAAGGTTAACAAGGTAAATTTTCCTCAAAGGCAACCAATCCCAAAGTCGACTACATGATGACAGCTTGGACAGGGAACAGCAGGACCTTCACACAACAGAAGGGCCAGACAAACGCAGGAGACCCAGTGGACAAAGCCGCACACACCACCATAGCCCAGCCCCGGGGCTGCTGGAGCTCCAGGCTCCAAAAGCAGACGCTTGCTCTCGCCATACCCAGCAGAGAAGGCAGAGCTGCTGGCAAGGGAACCAGGGGCAAAGCTGCGATTCAGCCCATCTTGCTGGCTGACACATGGCAGCAGCCAGAGATGTGCCTAGCCCCCTGCAGGGGCACGGGGCGAGACCCCCAGCTGCCACCCCTCACGTGCTTTCATTTTGCCAGCTCATTTTCAGTGTGAAGCAATAGCTACACAACAGATCACCAGCAGGTCCAGCCTGCACTGCCCAACCCCAGACAGCCCTGAGAGCGTGAGGTACGAACAAAAAACGCCAGCATTTCCACCAGGGCAGCCACACCATGCAGCACTGCAGCCTCCGATAGCCAGGCTGCTCCTTTGCTTTCCAAACGCAGAACCCCTCGCTCCTGTGATGTGGAGACGGGCTGAGCAGACAGCAGGAGATCTGTGCAAGTTCTCCAAGCAACAGCAACACAAAGGATCCGTCCAGGAGCTGTGCAAGCCAAGCTCAGCAGCAGGAGGTCATCCCAGGCTGCAAAACCCAGCCCGATGGCACAAGAACCGAGGCCACCGCCTTGAACTTTTGGGACCCCAGGCTCCTGCTGTAAGGACACAGAATAAGGTTGGTTTCACTAATAGGAAAACATCCACCCGAGCTGAAATCCCCCGCTAGGAAGAGAGAGGCCCTACCCTTACAGATGGCTCCTGGCAGTGCAAATGCATTTCTTTAAGCTTTATGTATGGTGGGGGGTGAGGCGGGCTGTCACCTCCTGCATTATGCAGCGGCAGACAGGCAGGATGGGTCACTTGTGCACGTTCCCTACATCAAAGAGCTCCTCAGAGCAGGAGGCAAAACAAATAGCTGCAGGGGAAGAAGAGCCAGCTCTGGTTTGAGTGCAAACGCTGCCCTTTATTCTTAAAACCATTACAGGCACTCGCTCTGCAATCTGCTCCCATTACGGGAGCATTTCCAGCTGATTACATGCAATGGAGCAGAGCTCCTACAGCATGGGCTCTGCATGCTGGCACTGATGACAGAGGATGGAGGGCCAGATCTAAACAAAGCTTAGCTGAAAAAAGCGTAAAAAAAAAAAAAAAATCAACCATGAAAACGAGAGCATCTGCAGGGATGAATGGCCAGGAGCTCTGGTTTCTGATGTCTGCAGTGCGAGGGAGCATTCCCCTCTCCGTCCAAGGGCAGCACATTTCTAGGAAGAGACAAAGGAAGAAAGGAAGGTGATACTCACAAGTCACCACCCACAGGCTCCCTCTGGAGCCTTCACATTTTTGGCTCGCCAACATCGCTGTTCCTGAGAAGGGATCTCAGAAAAGATAAGATTTCAGAAGGAAAGAAGGGAAAACGCTCACTGGAGTCGTTTTAAAGGGAGTTTTCCTCTAGTATCTAATGCACACACATGAATTTGAGATGCAGCCTCCACTAGTACCCCATTAACTGCATTTCCAAATTGGAATGCCCAAATTTGTCAGGAAGCAAACCTCGACTACCCAATGCTCAGACGTAGCATTTTACCTGAAGCACTGGAGCTGAAAAAGCTGCCTAGCTCTAGGTGGAGGAACTGACCTCCAAGGTACAGGGGAAGTTTGACAACAATTGCTAAAAGCTTTCCAATCCTTTTAATGAGCTCGATTCATTGTGAAATTGGTATTTAGCAATGCTCTTTCGCATCTGACTGGATGGGTTTCGAAAGAAAATGAACAAAAGGAAGCAAAACATTCCTGCAGGAATTCGATAAAGCGAGCAGCATTATGGAAGTCCTATTAAACAGCCCGGAGCTGACGATATTACAGCACGGTGAACTGGAACCAGCAGCACCACTAAGGTAAGCACTCCTTTCTCTTCATTCGGAGGTAAGCTGTACTGTTGCCACAGTACTTACTGGAGGAGATACAACTGAAGGGAGGGAAAATGCAGCTAAAAGGTGTAAACTGTTAAAAAAAAAAAAATAGAAGCAGATGCAGGGAAAATTAGCAGGACACATCGAGCTGGTGCAGGGTCCTGCTGACACAGCAAGGTGCCAGGCGTCCCCTTCCCTCTCCCCAGCACTTCCAGAGAGCTGGCAGCGAGCTGCCTGGGCAGCCACAATTTCCTGATCAGAAAATACCAAAGCAGCTCACGCTGCAGCGCCTAGGCTGGCTACAGCTGGCAAACTTGCCCTGTGCTTCCCTCCCCCCTCTCCTTTCGTGAGAGCTCATTTACCAGGCTACAGAACCCCAAGGGACGTGACAGTCAAGCAGCAGAAATAGAGCAGCGTGTCTCGAGCTGTACCCGTCCATCTGCGCCGCTCCCTTTTGACAGGCAGACTCACCAAAGGTCCGAGCTTGGAGCAAAAATATCACCGAAAGAAGCTCAGGCAAAAAACACTGGCAGAGAGCACTTCATTCCCAGTGCCTGTCACTGCCCCACATGGGGAACTGAGGCACCGATGAAGTGTTTGGGGATGGCAGGGCACATCACCCTTGCTGCATAGTCTGCAACCCATCTACATTTTCGTTGTCGGAAGAAATCAACAGGATTAGATCCAAATTCCTACTCATTCCCAGCACCCACAAGGATCTGACCCCTTATCCATCTCAGCGGGGGTTTGGGATTTCTAGCAGGGAGCCTCACACGCAGGAAGGTGATACAAAACACAGACGCCTCCTCCTGGTTTGCGACGCCTTAGATACGTGTTTTGTAGAGAAATTAAACATCCCTGTGTTCTCCCCCATCCTTCAGGCCTCAACAGACCCAGACCCACCCCCTTGGCCACTGTGTCCCTCGTCCCTTTCATGTCACCGGCACCTGACCTGGAGCAGACGAGCAGCAGGTAAGCAGGCCGTGCAACGTCAAGGCAGAGAAACAGAGCAAGTTACCCCTCCCTACACCAATTACAAGGCAAACACAATTATTTTCTACCAGCAGCTATATCGAGAGTGCGCTTTCTGCCTTAGGGAGACCGTACAAATTAGGCAGGGGCCCACAGAGCGTCCCCGATCCCTCATGGCAGCGACACGAGGCCTTTGGATGGAGCTGTGCAAGGGCAGGGTGAGAGCACACAGGACCAGGCCCCACACGGCACCAGTGCGAGCAGGGAGAAGCATTGAGCTTCAGTAAAAAGCAAATTATTCACTCTATCAAAGCCTGAATGCAACGGGATGGGAGAGGAGGCCCTGGAGGAAGGGAGTGTGGCAGAGGAGAAGTCAGAGGCACCGCAAAGCCCCCGCTTCAGCGTTTGGGGCCGGCTGCCCTCCGGCCACACCACCACCACCACACGGCTTCACCCACAGAGCCCACTGTAAGGACGAGGCAAATCCCAGTGCCCCGGCCTAGTCACAGGTCCCCAGAGGCTGAAGGAGACAGAGCCGAGCCAGAAAGGAACCGCCAACAACGCACAAACGAGGTGGCTACATAGCACGGTACTGACTGCAGAGTAAATTCCTTCTTGATGAGCTTTTTAACTGGATGCCCCAAAAGCAAGTAACAGGGAAAGGAGCGAAAGGCAGCAGTGGTAAGCAGGCAAACAGAGAAGTGACCTGTAGGGGCTGCTTGGGAACACTGAGGACACACCGGTCAGAGTGTCGCGATAAGCTCCTGCTCTTTCTTGGCACGCATCAAGCAAACAGAAAGCATCAACTTAAGACTTGCAGGATGATCGTTCTCAAGGAAGCTTAAGAAATCCGGGCTGGGAGCTAAAAGGAACATCCTTTTCCTCCAGGAGCATCAGTGAAATCCAGCCTGCTAAGAAGTAGGCACTGGGATGAGGGGCAGAGGTAGTTTTCTGAACACAGAGAGAGCTCCCGTAAGGTTGTCATTACTTGTCTATGCTATCTGCAGGACAGAGAGGTCAGAGCTGAAAAACAGAGGCGTGTAAGTCAGCCAGGCAAATGAAATGTATTAAATGCCACGGTCCTTTAGCTGCTAACAGCCTCCGGGGAGCTGCAGGAAGGCCAGGAGGGCAGGCACCGCTCCTGCAGGGCTCGGGGATGGCTGTGGGCATCCCTGGCACTGCTGAACAGGCAGCACAACCAACAGCTCTTCCCCACTTTCCCTGCACACCTTCAGCTTCCAGCTCTGCTTTTACCCACCTGCCAGACTTGATTCTGCACACAATGACAAGCCAGCACCATAAACATCCATCTTCCTCACCAGGAAGACACGCTGTCTATGGGGAACATCTACAACGCACAGTAACGTTTCAGAGCCCTTAAAATATTTCTGCCCGCTTATTTGAAAGTGCACAAAAGCAGTTCTGGGCCGTTTCCTGGTTAAATACAGTTCTCCCAGCCAGGAGCTGCTTCCAGTGGCCCAGCCTCTCCCGGCCTCACTTTTTAATGTATGATATCAATGTATGCTCGTCAGACCACCAGATTATAAGCTTATGCAGGGACAAAACTCTCCATTAACTCAACAAGTTGAGGGTCATTGCAACTCCACCCCAGCAAATAGCTGCCTCTCAGCTGTAACAACTCATACCCAGGGTGCAAAGGCATTTCAGACTGCTTCAAAAGCTTTCCCACCACTGACAACTTCTGAGATGCAAAGCACAAGCTCCTCATGATTTTTATTTTTTTTTAAAGCAGTTCTGCATAGCTATCTTGGAGCAGCACTGAAGACCATTAGATTGTACTCAACTTTCCCGAGGAATTTAAAATAAAAAGCACAAAGCAAGCATGAGAACACTGGGTTTTTAGTTACCTCCAACTCAGATAACATCAAAAACTCAAGTCCCACAAGACAGTTAAGGTCAATGCACAAGAAAACACACCGTACTGTATGTTTACCCACACGCCATTTAATTGCAACATTTAGCATTCACAGTTTACTTCGGGATTCAAATTTCTTCCATTTGCTAACCACACCTCAAGCGCTGACGTTCACCCTCTTTACCTCTGCATCTGCAGAGCCGGTTAGGGACACTGCGAACGAGCAGGCGGCAGAGCCCACATTGCTGCTTCTGGACATGGGAATCAAAGTCAAACAGGGGCAGCTCGGGTTAGAAAAGCCCCAGCCACGAGGATGAGACCACGGGCACTACGATAGTGGTAAGAATAAAGAGGGAGGCTGAGGAGAACAGCAACTTGCCCCTCCTCTGAATGATTCTGAAGCTTTACTTACAAGCTATAGCATCTTAGGGCTTCAAACACAAGGAGCAACCTCTGCCCACAGCAAACCCCTCCTGCAGAAGCTGTCACCCTCTGGGAGGAGGCAGACACACGCAGAAGGGCTCCTCTGAGCCATTTATCTGCACCCGGTGGCGACAGAGCAACACCCAATTTGCAGGCAGGCTGCACGGCTTCCACCCAGCTCCGCCACCGAAGCCTTTCTCACCCATTACAACCACTTCTCGCTCCCGCGGGTTAACCTCAGAGACCATTTGCTGTTCTGGAGTGCAGGCTCTGCAGGAAGCCCAGGGTAAGATTTCTCACCTCTACGACCCATTTCCAGGCTTGAGATGAAAGCAGGAGCGGGCTCCTTCCCGCAGCTCCCCCACAGCCAGGCCATTGCCAGCACCGACGCTGGATGTCATGTTAGAAGGACGTTCCCCAGGCTGGATGATCCGAAAAGCAGCACTGTTTGTTTTAGCCAATTCTCCTTGTTTGAGGTCTCTATCATCAGCGAAAAGGAATGCCAAGGACACGGCCTGTTTCACTCTCTGTTGAGGCTAAAGGAAATGCTCCCCACACACCAAACCCGGCACTAAGTGCACGCGCCCTCCAAACTCTGTGTTTTCAGCTGTTTTTAACTGAATGGAGATGAGCCACAGCACTTCAGGCATACGGCTCCCGACTCTGCCAGGCTGAAACAAAGCTTTGAGGAGTCCAGCGTCACAAGAGGAACGCAAGCAGTTCTGCATTTCACACAGGTAGTTACTAACAACGCTCCAAGACAACCTGAAGTCATCCTCGGGGGATCACAGCACGAAGCGAGGCCATTTAAACATCCCCTGCAGGTCAGCCAACGCTTTACCAGAACCAAGAGAGTGCAAAGCTTTCAAGTCTCCACAAGCCAAGCCTTTATCATAAACCTGTTCCCGCCTCCTAAAAAAAATGGGAAAATTGTGCTGATTTCCAAAATTAAGAGCAGCAAGGAGGACTCTGGGGACCAGGCTCTGTACCGTCGCATGGGCAGGCTTCAAGCCCTAGCAGGCAATAGCCTCCTTTAATCGGATTACGTTTCAAAACCAGGCAATTTACTTCACGATGCCAAACTTGAAAGGATTTCTCATAGTGCCTTAATTAGGATGAGGCAAAAGTCATTTCACCTAATTTCCAACCCACTTCAATATTAGATCTGAAAGGCCACCTATGACATTTTCAGGCTTGTTTGGCAAAAGAGTCTGAAAAACAACAGGCAATAGGATTAGATATAAATCTGATGAGATAATGTATTTACGTATTATTTATGGCACTCGCTTTTAGACAGGGCTGTGTTCTTGCATCCTTAGCATGCAGCACTACAGACACTTCCTTCTAGCTGGAAAAAGCTTGAGGTTTATTTTTAAATTTAATTTCCTTTTAAAAGAAACCATGTGTTTGAATAACAAGGGAAGAGTGCTAATGCAATCTAGGTTTACCAAACCTAAACAACACGAACTCAAGCCCTGACTTTCCTTAAGCTAAACAACCCAGCCTCCCTCGGAGAGCCAGGTTAAAGCCCTGCACACGCACCCCTGCCCTAAAAGCAGCTTCGGTAATTTCCTTAACATCCTGCTCGTTTCAGATGTACGTCCTGATTTCAATCTGAAGCACTCAACAGCCACGCAAGGTGGGATAAATCAAGCCAGGAATGTGTGCATACACACGGTCTGTGCGCTTGGCACCTTAGGGCTTCTCAGACATTTTAAAAGCTCACCTTCCTAAACCACTGGAGAAAGCAGCCACCTTAAGGGTGCTGTCATATACTACAGTCTGCTAAAATTCTCCGTTTAAGCAACAGTAAAGTCAAAACCAACCCAAACACACACCCAGGACAACTGAAAAAGTTTTAAGCTCAAGCACCTGATCCGGCAGCCTGCGTGCTCTGCACGATTTCCTTCCAGGACGAACATCTGCAGAAAGCTCTGCCCTGGCACTTGTCGCTGTGGAGCATCCAAAGCTCCACGCCTGGTTTGAGTTAAGGGGTGATGGAGAAAATTCAGCTCCAGAATTCAGCCAGACTTCTCAAAGGCCATCTCGCAGCACACTCCACAGAGCAGTCCCCTGAAAAACCTCAGACGTTGCTCGAGGAAGCCGTGCTGATTTGCGCAGGCTGCCAGGTCCTGCACACCACAGGGGCCACGTGCGCACCCTCCAGCACTGCTTCCTTCCCAAGCGTAGCCCGCATCTTCCTGCCCTCCCTGCCTCTAATTAAGCATCTCAGTCCTTCGTCAGACTATCGAAGATCATTGTTTTGCTGACAGCGGCGGTCCCAGGAGGACTAACATTTCAATTCCTGTTTTTCTCCCTCTCTGCGGAGAGCAGCTGTATTAGCTTCTCCAGTCTGTTGCTATAGAAACAAATCAATCCTCAACAGTTTTTGATTTTTACCAGTTTCTGTGAAATAGGATTTCTCATTTCCAAGGCCGAGCCCTGCCCAGGAGCCAGCTCTTCAGGGCAAAGCACAGCGCCACCGCCGTACCAGGCAGGGCCTCAGGGCTGGTGGCAGGGCCAAGAGCCACCACCGGACCCAAAGGCACCTCCTGCACCTCAGGAGGATGCTTCCCCTTGAACCGATCGCCACATCCAGTGTCACAGAGGTGCAGCTTTCTGTGGGACAGCAGGGAGCAGGCTGGAAGATGAGAGAGGTGCTAGAAGGCTCCCCTGTCCCTGCTGCAGGCACCCACCAGAAGGCTCACCCACCAGGCTGAAGGATCCCCCAAATCGAGCCCCCACAGCCTCCGTGCCAGCTTCCCACAGCAGGCCAAGGGCTGGCCTGGGGGTCGAGGCACCAGCACGCGTTACCTGCTCATGCCAGGAGCTGTGATGGAGGAGCTCAGCCTCCAGGAGCTCGTCTCCTCCTTGTCCAAGTGCAGCTGTGAAAGGGGCTTCACTTCTGCTGTGGGATGGGTGCAGGTGTAACCCGTACGTGTTACCTCTATTCTGTGTCCCATCTTTCACTTCTTTCTTTTCCAGCCTGCTCACTTTTCCTTCGGTCTGACTAAAACAATGCACTACATTTAAAAAAAAGGAGCACTGGATGAGCGCTGTTTCTTGGCTCAGCTGCTCCCAATATATCAAACGCTGTTTTGTACATTCATCTTTAGAAAGTTCAGCTCTCTGCCAAGCAGCCTCAATCAGCCAGAGCAGCGCAGGACCTACGTCACAGCGTGGAGCAGCTCCGCTTCCAGAAATACAGAAATTCCCCAAATTTTGGGGCGGCCCAGACGCAGACAGGGACGGCTGCATGCGGGACAGCTGCTCTCCAAAGAGGAGAAGAGGGAAGGGGACAGCCTGCCCCTCTGCACCTGCAGCTCTCTGCCATTCCCCCCACTGGATCTGGGATCCGGGCTGTTGCACACCAAGTTTTCTGTCGGATCCGCCAGCTGGAGCGATTCACTCTGGCATGGCCCCACAAATACTCGAGTGTGTAACAGGGAACAAAAGCAGGGCAGGACAAGACCACTGCTCTCAGCAGCTAACTGCTGGCCGAGCTCGGTTGTAGCCTTCAAATTTTCCTCCTGAGTGCCAAAACCCATTCCTTAAACATCCAGCATCCAGATGAACTCTGCGTAGCTCCTGCCTTCCCAACGCCCCGTGCTCTGGATGCGCTCAGACCTGCAGAGATGTTTCTCCAGTTTCGGGCTCTTGGACCGAAGGAACCCTATGGAAACGTCAGTATCTTGTAGCTCGAGTATCTCCTCTTCGTTTACTCACAGAGCTGTGGGTTTGGGCCCGAAATTCCTCCACCCAGCTCAGCGGTAGGGTAACGAGGTGAGGCACCCGGCTCAAACAGCCCTCGGGGAATCCCAAGCAGCCGCTCCGTCCAGTCCAGTCTCACAAACACCCACCTTACCCAGATAACCACGGACAAATCCCTCTGCACGAACACCCTGAACGCAGCTGCTACTTCCAGCACCAATAAAGCGAGCCCTGAAGTCCTCAAGATGCACATTTTTCAGGACTGCAGCTGGTGTTTTAACCAAACCGTCAGCACTTGGCTCCAAGTGCTCCCGTGGGCACCCCAAGCACAAGCTGCCTTCACAGTCCTCAGGCTTCTCACACCCCTTGAGAAGACTCCAGCCAGCCCTCGAGCCAGGCAGATCAGGGCATGAAAATAAGTAAATGCGTGCCATGAGTGCATTTTGCTGTCCCTCCTGTGATGGGGCAGAGCACAAGTTGTATAAATGCACTGATAATGCTGTAATAGAGCTCCTGGGCAGGAACGTGACCTAGTGCTTGGGAAAATACCCTGGGAGCCATCTGCTCCTGTCCCAGCCTCTGCAGCACAAGGGGATGCTGCGATGATTTGGGTCCTGACACCTGCCAGCAGGGGATAACTGGCTTGGCTCTGACATCCTCAGCACAACCTGACCTATCTGACATCCTCACACCACGTCTTAGCCCCCAGCCTCTCTCTGAGCATTTGGGGTAACCTGCACGAACATGTGGGTGTTTCTGCACCCTGCTTGGTTTCAGAAAGCTCCTGCTGAGCTCTCACAGCAAGGCAAAATGAGGCTGCTGCCCCCTCATCCTCTGTCTGCAGTAATCAGGCTGGTGCTTCCCCAGAGAGCAAGTCCCGGGATGCTGACGGGCTCAGCACGTGGGCAAAGAGCGAGGGGAAGGGGAGAGCCAGCAGAATTCACCTGGACACCCACCTACGTTACAGAGCCAGCAGCAGGCTGACAAGCAGAGAGCTTGGAGGCCCTGCGTGCCCCGGCAGCGAAGAGACTTGGCTCAGAGGTAGCCGAGATCCCTGCGCCACACTCAAAGCATTTTCCTGAGGCTGGGGCACTTCGATCGATGCCCATCTGCTGCGTACCCACTCAGCTCAGCTCCTCCAGCATCTCCTGAACATTTTGTTCACTACCCACACCGAACCAAGCAGGGCTGCTGCCCTCTGCGTGCCTCTCCCCGGGGGCTCGCACACAACACGATGCTCACGTGCGCTCCAGCCTGGGTGTGACACAAAAGCCAAACCCTCCCCTACAAAGGGAAACCCGCAGCATGAGCAGCTTCATCAAGCAAGGCAGTGTGACCTGTCCGAGGCCGGGCAGCCAGCTCCCGGCAAGGAAACCCCAACCCTGCCACAAGGCTAATCACAGAATTGTGCTGACCGAAGCAGCAAAGATGTTCCCAAGCTGAATTATAGGATCACACAGATACAGAGCGCTGAGGGGTCACTGCCAGTGATCGCAGCCTTCCTGAGCTCGTTAGGAAGTGCTCAGGGAACGATCCACAAGAAAGCAGCACACAAATAACGCCCCTGCTGCTCGTACTCCTGGCAGTACCAGTGCTCACGCACCTGATTACAGATCTGTCCTGCTGCAGTGCTCACAAGCCAGGGTGCAAACCCAGTTTATAAGTGGGTGAGATGCCGTTACCGCCCCGAGAAAAGTGAAAGCCCCAGCCGTGGTTTCTGCACAGCCCTGCTTTAAAGGAACGCACCAGGAGCAACTTCCTTTTTCTGGGGAGAAGATAAAGGAAGCGTTTTGTTTTGTGTGCACCTTCACACAGCCCTGGGAGCCCGGACCTTGGAGCCGAGCTGCTGTCCCCGCCACCACCTCAGCTGAACACTGCAGGACTCCCCTCTTAGTCGTGAGCTCTGGCCACACGTGGTGTGATAGAAACACGAACACACAACCCACAGCCTCAGCCCGACCTCCTGCATGGCCATGCCTCTCTTCCCAAATACAAAGCCCTGTTTTTTATTATTTTTTTTAATAGAAACCATTTTTCCAACTCCAGGCACATTTTTCCTATGGGAAGCTACTTTCAGTGTTTAACCATCTTACCGTGACATCTCCTACACCAAGGCAAGCTCCAGGCCCACCCGCTGCACATTGCCTGCACCACGTGCTGCGGCTTCTGCAAAGCTACAGCCCCAGCCTTCCCCACACCAGGGGGACACAAAAAGTCCCAATTCACAGCCCAAGCTTCTCCCCGATACACTTACAGGTTACGTACACAATCTGTAGCTCAACAGCAGCCTCAGTTTCCCCTCCCACCAACAAAGGTCCGGTCTTTTGACATCAGTGGAGGAAAATAATCAGCTTTTTCTGCGGGGTTTGGCCGTGGCACAATTCATCGCTCACTGCTACTGGCGAAACCTCCTGAATGCAGCCTGAGCTTCCAGCCACAGATTGTTTCCGTGCTTCCTGCCTCCAACTTCCCAAAGGAACGGCCAAATAAAAATCAAAATTGTGCAGCCTTGAGGCTGAAGTGCCCCCTAAGACCTGAGGCATGTTCCAGGCGGAGTGAATCCCTTGTGCATGCTGCCGGACCCACTCTGTAGCAGATGCCTGGGATCCTGACAGTCACACTACGCTGGTGGATCCAGAAGCTGCTTGTGGGGTTGCTCCGAGCCACCCCAACCCCTGGCGAGCCACCACTTCTTTGCCAGCCCCACCAACTGCTAAGGCAAAAGCCAGAACCCCTCCTCCTTCCCCTCTCCTCCTCCCCCCCACCTGCCTCTCCTGGTCGCACCGCCTTTCCGCCGGGGTTATTTCCCTGCCTAATATTTTTAGCGTTACCCCGTGGTACATCAGCCCCCTGGGGAGAGACTTTATCTTTAATTCTACCTCTGCGTTCCCTTCTCATTTGACTTATCACAGTCTATCACGTCTTGCTTCCTGCCTACCTGCAGAAATCCCTGATTTCCTTCGGAGTTGGTGCACGTCTCGCACCCGGAGGGCTCAGCTCTGTGATCTAAGCAGGAAGCACGCAGGCCTCAGACCCTGATAAAGCTTGTTTAAATCCCAATAAACACGGCAGGCAGCTGAGCTTTGTGATGAAGAACATTTTTCACAGGATTTACTGCTGGGGGCATCTTCTGCGGCTTGTGGACCAGCAGGGAAATGGCACGGGATGATTTATTTGTCCCAGGCCAGGCCGGCTCCCCAGCTCAACACAACTCCGACCACATGTGATAGTAGGAACCATCCTGCACCAGGCCTAGGAGCAGGCATTTCCTAACCCAAATTGTGGTTTTGGGACACCTGAAATGCTGTAGGACTGCAGAGGAAAAGCAGGGCTCAGCACCTCAGCAACCAAGACGGAATTTCAAGAGCAGGTTGTCCCTGCTACAGAACGGGAACCGAAACACACCGACAGAGATCTGAAATCAGCCGAAGAAAGGAGAAGGGAGCTGCCAGCCCAGCCCAGCCCTCGCTGCCCAGAACGAGCTCCGAGGGGTGGAGGACAGCTCCCAGCTCCCTTATCGGGGGATTTCTGTCATTATTTAAGCACACCATCCCAATGATCATTAAAGCCAGCTCCAGCCATCAAAATGACCGCACAAAAAGAGGAAGGCTGCCAAAAGCCGCTGGAGGAAGGGAAAGCACAAAACAGAAGCGACCCGGGGCAGCTCTCCCCACCCCACGGGAGGCGCAGGAAAGCCTTGGCCTCCCTCGCCCTGCATGCCCCCAACAGGGAGCACCCTCACCTTCCCTTACAGACCCTCCTCCTGCTCCGCAGGCTTTGAGGAGCAGCACCAAGAGCACCTCCTGTACGCAGCTTTCCTGCTCCGCAGTCTCCTAAGGAGTCAACCACCAAGCGAGGCGCCTTAGCCTTCACCAATTTACATCTTCCATTAATCCTTCCACTTCATTAGCGCTGCAACGTTCCCTGGGCACACGTCCAGTTCATATTTATTGTTTTTAATTTCAAAAATGCACCTAATCACCATCAGGAAAAAAAAAAAAATCAAGGTAGAGGAGTAAGAGTTCAGAGCAAACCTTTCAACTTCAAAGTTCCTCCGAAGCCTTCCCGACCTGTCGCACGTCGGTGCCACACAGAGGCAGGGGCAGGAGGGCTGGCAGCACGCGGGCTGCTCCCTGCCACCTCCCTCCCCATCACCAGCTCCCTGTAATTCCCCGACCTTTGTCTTTGCATCGGGTGGCGGGCAGACGAAATTTCATGTTCCCTCTTCCCGAGCCCTTGAAGTTATTTTGGAAGGAGCGCGGAAAGGCAGGGTCAGCGCTAATTAAACACCTCAGGACTCATTGCAGCACCCTCCCTGCCCCTGGGAAGCAGGGCACGGTGTCAGGGTGCTCCGGAGGATTGAGGACAGCAGCGACGGGCTCAGCACTGGGGCAGGAGCCGATCCCACCCCGTGCAGGCAGGCCGGCCACGGCAGAGACGGGTGACACGTGCAGACGACTGCACACATTGCTTCCCCGACACCGAAAGCTGCTTTGAAACTCAAGTCTGGCTTTTTTCTCCTTTTTTTGTGTTGTCTTTTTTTTTTTTTTTTACTCTGGAAACTCGATCCCCGGCGGAATCAGCAACACGCCATCTGTTGCTGCCGTAGCGAGGAGGCACGGAGGAGCGCGGCTGCTAACACGAGTTGTACAGGCAGCGCTCGCACGTCCCGGAGCCATCTCCTTGTCGCAGCAGCACGCTCAGCACTTTATTGCCGCCGCACGAGCCGTGCAGACCGAGACAACGCCACGGAAACATGGGTTGTGAGCAGCGCCCAGCCTGTCCCAAACATGAGCCAGGCTTCTTGCCACAGGTCCATTTAGTGGCTGCTTGTCTCCGAAAACCTTGTCGCTGTAAAACAAGCGCACGTCTCCTCACGTGGAGTCCTTCAACCCAAAGGGAAAGCACAACACGCTGACAGAGCGCTGCAAACAACCAGAAAGCCTCCAAATTGCCCAAAGCCCCTTTTCCACACCTAACCCACATGGTGAGCCCCAGTCCTCAGAGGGTCCCTGGGTGCCACCACCCCAAATCTCTCCCTGCGGTGAGCGCGGGCTGCCCCTGTGCCACTCCCCGGGGTTTATAACCGCCGGGCAGCCGGCGGCTGCTGCTTGTGCAACCGTGGTGCAAAGGTCGGGATCCACACGGGCACAGCAACCCTCGTAAGCCGAGGGCTGCTGCTGCAGATGCTGCACGGCAAGTTGGGGAGCGCGTGCTGCAACTGCACCCAGCACCACAACGATCCCCACCACGTCCCAGTGCCAACCCAGAGGCGTTTTGGGCAGCCGAGTTAAGGAACACAACAGCTCCAAGTGCCAGCTGTGACATTCGCCGTCCTTCAGACACGCACCTACGTGGGACGTGGCATCTCCACGCGAAAAGCTGCTCGGCCTCCAGCCTGCCCGCTCCATGGATCAGCCGGGAGCGCGAGCAGTCGTCTTACCGGAGGGAAAAAAGGTGCCCGCATCACCACACATTGCCTGGGAGCGCGGCGGAGCTGTTAGAACAAGAGGTTGATAACACTCACGGTGTGTATTTAACTCAGCTGACCCTCTCCACTTTATCTAAACAGCCTGCAAGTACATCCATCTTGTGGCGCAGACAAGCCTGGAGCGTTCGCAGCAATTTCCCCACTCCAAACGAGGGCTTGGAGCGTTCAGTACATTAAAAGGACTGCATTTTGACCCAAGAGCACATCTGCATTTCAGAGAAGCAAACGAAGGCACCAGGGCTGCACGAGCTACCCGTGTCGGCGCGTCTCAGCCACCCGGCTCGGCGTGCAGGAGCGGATTTCTGATGCGGGTATGTGAAAGGAAAAGCAAATTTGGCTACAGAGAGGTGAGGGGCACAATCCTGGACAGCGGGGCCATACGGCGATGGTGTCACTCAGAAACGGGCTCACACCTCCTCCCTCCTCCCTGCTGTAAACAAGGCGCTCGGGGAACAGGACCAGCCGCATTGCCAGCCCGAACACACCAGCGAGGGGTTTCCTTGGGAGATATCGAAAAAAAAAGGGAGGGGAAAAGCCCTAACAAAGGTGTGAGGGCTGCGAAAAGGAGCCATGGACACGGCACCGCACTGCAAGCGCCCCGGCAAGGGGCTGTGCCCCCACCTGCTGGCTCAGCACCCAGCACAGCCGCCCCCCGAGCAGCTGCCGGGGTTCAAGAGCCACGGCACAAGTGATGGAAACGGCTCAAAAAGGGTGAGCGTGCCCCGGGAGGTTGCCTTGTGGGGTGCCCAGCTGCATGCCTGCCCCCAAAATTCACCCAGCGGCTGTCCCTGCCGCGGGAAGCCACGCACGGGGACAGCAGCCCCTGCCGGCACCCTAACCCCGAGGTCGGGACCCCAGCACGCGGCACTGTCCCAGTTACACCAGTCTGCAGCCACCGGCAGCGCCCAGCTGAGCCCCCCAGGGATGCCAGCACCGAGCCTCGGCCCCCCGCTGCAGCCTCACCTCCCACCCGCGGGCTGCAGACCCCAGGGGCTCCGCTCCCAGCCCCTCCTCCTCGTGCCCTCGGCCCCACAGGCAGCACCGTCCCCTATTCCCATCCCCTTCGTCCCTTCCCCTCAGCCCATATCCGCGTCCCACAGGGCTCCAGCCCACGCTGCTGGGACGTCCCCTATCCCACAGCCTCCCACCCACACGCTCCATCCCATGAGTGCATCCCAAACCCACAGCCCCTACAGCTCCTTCCCATCCCACAACCCTTGCCTTGAGCCCCCAGCACCCCATACCCTTAGCCCCAGTCCCACATCCCCAACCCCGGGGTCCTACAACCCCACAAAGCCTGGCTGATGCCTTCCAGCCCCACACCTCCTGCCCCAGGGGTACCTCACAGCCCCACAACACCCCAAAACCCACACTTCTTACCTCCCTCCCCAAATCTCCCGCTGCACAGCCCTTCAGATCTCCCAGCCCCATAAAGACCCCCAGCGCTGTGCCCCTAAAGCTGTCCCCAGTCTGCACACCCCTATTCCTTCTCCATGACCCTACAGCACCCCTGTAACTCTAAATCCCCACAGCCCTCCCATGGCCCTACAGTAGCCCCACATCCCCCATAACTCTAAGCCCCCAACAGCCCTCACTACCTCGCTCCCAGACCTGGAGCCCCCCATCCCACAGCCCTTCCCGTACCCTCTCACCCCTCACCCAAAGCCCCCTACAACTCCTCCACCCTCTGGCCCTAAAAATGCTTCCCTTCCACCCCAAACCCACCGGCCCTTACCTGAGGGTCCCCTCCCCATATCCCCAACTCCTGAGCCCAACACCCCCAAAGTCTCACCGATCCCTCACTGACCCCAGAGCCCCCCACAACCCTCCAGAGCCCCCTATAGATAACCACAGCCCTACAGATCCCCCCACAACACCCTAAAGTCCCCTATAGCCGACCACGAACCCCAGAACCCCTTAGAGCTGACCACCAACCCGTAGAGCCCCCACCAAGCCCCATAGCCCCCCACAGCCCCCTATAGCCAACCACAGCCCCACAGAGCCCCCACAACACCCTATAACCTCCTACAGCTGCCCACAGCCCCCAGAACCCCCTAGAGCCGACCACCGACCCCTAGAGCCCCCACAACACCTCAGAGCCCCCACACAGACCCCACAACCCCTTATAGCCGCCCACAGCCCCCCAGAGCCCCCCACAACCCCATAGAGCCCCATAGGATCCCCTACAGCCCCCCAGAGCCCCCTAGAACCCCTCACACCGACCCCACAGCCCCCACACGGACCCTCAATACCCCCATACATCCCCCCCCAGCCCCTCAGAGCCCCCCAGCCCCTCACCTCAGCAGGCTGGACAGGGGGTGCCCCACTCCTCCTCCTCCTCCTCCTCCTCCTCCGCCACCCCCGGAACCTCCACCGCCAGCACCGCCACCGCTGCCACCTCCTCCTGCTCCTCCGCCACCTCCTCCTCCTCCTCCCCCAGAGCCGAAGCCGGAGCTGAGGCGCTTCCCCGACAGCAGCTTCTCCACGGCGGGCAGGTTCCCGGTGCGGGCGGCCTCCAGCAGCTCCTGCTCCTTCCCCATCGCCCGGCACGGCCCGGCCCGGCCGCCGCCTGCCCCCCCCCCCCCTCCCCGCGGCCCTTCCGGGGCGGGGCCGGGCCGGGGGCGGGGATGAGGGGCTGAGGGGAGGCCCCGCCCCCGCCGCCAGGTGCTGCTTTCATTTTTTGTTATTTTTTTTTGTCGTTTTTTGGAAAATCCTGGGAAAGTCCCCCCAGGGTCATCTGCTCCAAGCACCCCCCCACCACTGTCCCCACCGAGCCGTGTCCCCAAGCACCAGCCCCAACCTCTCCTGGAGCCCCCCCAGGGACGGGGACTCCCCCACCTCCCTGGGCAACCCGTCCCAACGCCTGCCCGCTCTGGCTGAGCAGAAATGGCTCCTCATTGCCCACCTCAACCTCCCCTGGCACAGCTCCAGGCCGTTCCCTCTGGTCCCAGAGCAATGAGCTCTGCCCTGAGCCTCCCCGTCCCCAGCCCAAACCCCCCCAGTTCCCTCAGCCTCTCCTCACAGGACTTGTGTCCCAGGCCCTTCCCCAGCCTCATAGCCCTGCCCTGGACACACCCCAGGGCCCCAATGTTCTCCTTTTACTGAGGGTCCCCAAATTGAACCCAGCACTCAAGGTGCAGCCTCACCAGAGCAGAGTACAGGGGCCGATCACCTCCCCGCTCCTGCTGGTTACACCATTCCCCACACAAGCCAGGATGCTGTTGGGGTCCATTTTGTGCATTAATGCAAAGCAGGGGGTGAAAACGTAGTGGGGCAGGCCCTGGGGCTCTGAGCACCACAGGGGGTGGCTGGGGGGCCATGAGCCAAGAGGACCCTGCTGGGGCATGGAGCCCCCCAGGGGCTTTGTCCTGGGACCATGCAGCTGTGAACCACCTGGGGGCCCGCTGCTGTGCTGGGAGGTGACCGAGCACAGCCAGAGGGGCTCAGAGGGCACTTCTTGCCCAGGGGGACCATGGAGCACTGCCATGGGTAGCCCAGGGAGGCTGCGAACCTCCTCCTCTGACACCCACCCTGCAGCAGGGCTCAGAGCAGGGATCCTGGAGGGTCCCCGGCCGTGCTGTGACCCTGGGGGTATCAGTGTGACACTGGGGGGTGGGCACTGTGTGTTGCCCACACTCACAGGGGCAGGGGCTGCCCCCCAACAAGTACCAAGAAGGACATCAAGGCCCTGCAGCGTGTCCAGAGCAGGGCTATGAGGCTGGGGAAGGGCCTGGGACACAAGTTCTGTGAGGAGAGGCTGAGGGAACTGGGGGGGTTTGGGCTGGGGAAGGGGAGGCTCAGGGCAGAGCTCATTGCTCTGGGACCAGAGGGAACGGCCTGGAGCTGTGCCAGGGGAGGTTGAGGTGGGCAATGAGGAGCCATTTCTGCTCAGACAGAGCGGGCAGGCGTTGGGACGGGTTGCCCAGGGAGGTGGGGGAGTCCCCGTCCCTGGGGGGGCTCCAGGAGAGGTTGGGGCTGGTGCTTGGGGACACGGCTCGGTGGGGACAGTGGTGGGGGGGTGCTTGGAGCAGGTGACCCTGGGGGGCTTCTCCACCCCTGCCAATTCTATGAAAAGAGCCCAAAGTCTCCCCTGTCCCCCAGCCCGGCCTCCGGCCTCGTTGCCGTGGCGACAGCGCCCCCCCCCCCCCCTCCCCGGCCTCCTCCTCCTCCTCCTCCCCGCAGCTCCGTCATCGGCAGGCGCCGGCGCGGAGGCCATGGCGGAGGCGGGCGAGCAGGGCCGGGAGGAGGCCGCGGCCCCCAGCCGCGAGGAGCCCGCGCCCGCAGCCTCGTCCCCGGCCGGGGATGGGCCGGAGGCCGCGGAGGACCCGGCGGTGGCGGCGGAGGGCGAGGGGGGAGAGGCCGGAGGGGCCGGGGAGCACAAGGCGGAGGCGCTGGACGGGGAGGTGAGGAGCAACGAGGGGGAGGCCGTGGACGGGGAGGACCCGAGCCTGCAGCCCTCGGCGGCCAAGAAGGTGAAGCTGGAGCTGAAGGAGCGGAAGGAAAAGAAGCACAAAGTGGACGAGGACGAGATCCAGAAGATGCAGTGAGTGCACCCGGGGGGCTCCGTGGTGCGGGGACTGGGAGCGGAGGCTGTGTGAGGACAGGGCTCCGTTCCCTCCCCGGCTCCGTTTTGTATTGCTGGAGGCTTAGGAGGGCTGAAAGAGCTCCAGAGTGTGTTTTCCTGACAGTGATTAATTCTCTCCGCTCCAGAATACTGGTCTCTTCCTTTTCCGAAGAACAGCTGAATCGCTACGAGATGTATCGCCGCTCTGCCTTCCCCAAAGCTGCCATTAAACGGGTACGGCTTCGAGAACGCTTCGCCACGGGAAAAACCTGAGCAAAACAAAAGGGCTGAGCCCTGCAGAGCCCGGCCCCGGTCACAGCCAGGATCACGCAGGGGGCTCCTTGGCTTGTGCAGGCTGCGGGTGCACCCTCCTCTCCCGCTACATCTCAGCCTGTGTGTCCGGGAGCGTTGTCCTTAAATCTGCTTTTATCTGATTACATCCTAGCTCAGTGCTCTCATGTGGCTTATGCAGTTTAAATAGGAGCTTATCTGAAATGAAAGTGGTTTGGGGGGGCCATGAGGCACTAGGAAAAAGTTAGTACAGGTTTGCAGCTAGGTAAGGGTGTGCTAAAAATATTGATAGCCAGCATGTGCCCAAAGCTATTAGACCTTGCTCTAAAGATTAATTACTGCTGTTCCAGCTCACTTTGGTAGCTAATGGTTGACACTGGACGGGCTCAACTGCTAAAGATGATTTTAAACATGTCAATGCTGCTGTGTGTATGTTGTTCAACTGACTGCTGCTTCTTGGCTTGTCCAGCTGATCCAGTCCATCACCGGCACCTCGGTCTCTCAGAACGTGGTTATCGCCATGTCGGGCATTTCCAAGGTCTTCGTTGGAGAGGTGGTGGAAGAAGGTAGGTGCAATATGTTATTGGTGAGTAAAAAGAATGCAGTGAAAATCCAGTGCTTAAAGGAGAGCAGAAAGACAAGAAACGACTGGACATTTTGTGGCTTTCTGTCCAGCTCTCTTGCTTCACTTGCTATCCTGCCGGGCTCTGGTGCTTTCAGCAGTAGTAGAAGGCTGCTGTTAAGAATGGAAGGGAAGTGTGGTGGTGTCCATAGTCCACTTTAATCCTATTAATATGAATGCCTGTCAGTCAGCAGAGATGGGTGACTACTGGCCTTTTTTTTTTTCTATCTTCTCTGGAGAAGGTAACTTAGGAGCTCTTGCTACATGTCAGCCTGTGAGCAGGCTGCAGCAGGGTAATAAAGATCTCTCATTAATACTGCTATGCACAAATTCAGCTTAGAAGAGCAACGCGTGATTTAAGCCTCTTAACCTGCAAAATTCTTTGTTGATGCGATGAGCTGAGATCTCCTTGGGACACCCTGTGAAGGCTGACCCAGCTGCATACCTGTCTGTGCTCTGCTTGTGCCTTGGGGAGGAGAGGGTTCTCGTTTCTCAGGCCAAGCAGTTAGCACAGACTTAATTGCACAAAACACGCAGCCTGCATGATGTGGCTTTGGCACTTTTGCTGTTTCTGACCATCTCTCCAGCTCTGTGTGTTGCCAAAGACAGCCTAGAGAAGCAGTTTCACTGCTGCAGTACATTGCTGCATGTCCTTGGCAGGAGACATGACTGAGACTTACCAGAACGGACAGAAAAGAAACTGATCTTTGAGTCTGTTGTAGGCTGTACCTTCCCATCACTGCTGTGCACATAGCACCCAATCTAGGGATGGTTTTAAAGTAGCAGGTTTAAGATCATGAGGTCGTGTTGAGTTTGTGCGTGACTTAAAGTAGCTTATTCCACAGCAGCTGGAGTATCTTTAAAAAGAAGGTTAAATGGTATTAATGCCTCTCGGACTGACTTTTATTTTAGTCAGAGAAACAGAGAAAGCAGTTTTGTTCTTGTGTATTAATGTGAGCTGTAAAGCCCGAACAAAAATGTTATCTGCTGCCTTTATAACTGAAGCTCAACCAGTAGTAGGCTTATCAAATGTCATCTGTTAGGAGACCAGCTAAGCTTATCTGTCCTGCTCACGTGAACTCTTGTTTTTTGTTTAGCTCTGGATGTGTGTGAAAAGTGGGGGGAGCTGCCCCCTCTGCAGCCTAAACACATGCGAGAGGCTGTCAGGAGGCTGAAGTCACGAGGACAGATCCCAAATTCCAAATATAAAAAGATCATCTTCCACTGAAGCATCCCAAGAGCAGCAGGAGAAGACAGATGTTAGAAGAAGCTTCCAGCTGTGCTCCTCACAGCAGCTGCAGCAGAGCCACGAGACTGAAGCGCTCCCAGCCTCTTGCTGCCTGCAGTCTTCTCTGAGAACCTACACCAAAACGCTCTCAGTTCAACTTGATTTTAAGTAACTTTAGCATCAAGGTTTGTGGGGCTTGTTTGCAGTTTACAAACAGCCATTAATGCTCCCAACACGGCTCATGGGGTAAAAGAAGTGCTACAGCTGAAGTTCATCGGGTGCAGTTACCCCATCAGCCTTATCCTGGCGTGAGAGGCTCCCCTTCCAGGAGCCCAAAAGCAGCACGTTGTGCACAGGCTCTTGTTTAAGGAACCCCAGGCAGGCTTCCTGCAGTGACTGCTGAAGGCTGGCTTGTCATCTTAGTGCCGTGCAGGAGCCAAATCCCCAACCGGGTGCCTCAGGGTCTTCTGGCCCAGCAGCCTGGGGAAACGAACATTCAGCTTCTTCAGCGTACTTACCCCCCAGGACCATACCTTCTGCTGGCACAGACGTGGCGGTATCTCTGTACAGAAGTGGTTTTTTTTGTACATTAAACTTGTTGTTATATTCTTAGTCTTGCTGGGACAGCAAGTAGTAATTGTGCAATGGTGTTTTTGTGATTCAAAGTAGGGAGAGCGCACTGCGATCTGTCTCAACCAACCCCAACATGTTCACGAAGCTTCATGCCTCCGGCATGCAGTGTTCCATTAGCACATGCTGAAAGCTGATGCTTCTTAAGTCAGCGCTCAGCTGTTCTGCCCAAAACCACTTTTATGGAGCTGTCTAGAGAACAGTACAGTCAGGAACATGAAGAGGGAGGAAAAGTGAAAAAAAAAAAAAAAAACCATGAGCCTGTAAGGAGGTTAACAAGTTTAATTTCGTGGTTCATAGAACCAATAAATGCATGAGTGGAAATATACTGCAACAAAGTTCCAATACTGCCTAAAATTCAAGTTCAGACTTGTACATTACCCACCTGTACACAGAGTATTCCCCTTGGAGCACACTTCTAACTAATGTAAAAGATGCTGAGGCCATGTGCTCTTCCTCGGGTAACTGGAGTAGAGTTACACCAAGGATTAAGTTGGCTCTCATCATAACAGAGTCCTTAAATACAAGACTCTAAAAAGTAAACTTTGCTAATCATCATCAGTGGAGTTTTTGTCCTCCCATAGGCCTTACAGCAAGGAAGAGGATTTTGTTTTACAGTACTTTTTTACTGGTACTTAAAACAGAAAACAAGGGAAGTGCTTGAATTCTTACACAGAACTGGTTGACTTGAGATGCTGGAGCAAGAAACTGAAGAACTTGGCCCCAGCTCTCACCAGCCTGCACCCACGGGAGTGTAAGTGGTTCTATGACACTGCGAGTAGGCACCACATCTGAGAAAACCCTTTTTACCCTACCCATTTCCTAAGCTGGCTGGAGATGAAGCTTGACCCCTACTCAACCAAAAAGTCATGAGATGTGAAAAAAAGAAACCTCCCATTTTCAACCAATTAGTGACTAAAAAGTAATACCATTGCATTCCACCTAAGGCAAGCATTCTTGGATTTCTTGCTTCACACAGAAAGGGGGAGCAAGCACAGAAGCACAAAGGTTTGACTAAATAAAGTTCAAGTTCTGCTTATGTGGGCTTTGTGCAGTTCATAATGGTACTTTGAGCTCTTTGCATACAGGTTTTCACAGCATGGCTGTAGATACACGGATGCTTTGTTACCTCCTTGCTCTCAGCTCTGAGAGCTCCTCACAGCATCTCAGTTTAGTGCAGCAGGTAACTTGCACTTCTGAGCCTCTGCTTTTACTTCTGAATTCTATGCACGAGGCAGTATTGGTGAAAGAAATGCCCACTGATGCTTAGAAAGTTAAAGTGCATTTTCCTCTCGAGAACAGGCCTGACAGGCCGCTCTGGGACATTTCCCATCACAGGCAGCAACACAAATCCAGTGTGACAGAGGCTGCACCGAGCAGGAGATGGGTCACAGAACGTGCTCCAGAGAGAACAGCCAGGCTGTCTAACAGGACCGAGCAGGAGCGGTCCCCTCCTGGGGAGGAGGGAAAGCAAACTTGCAAAAGGCACAGCAGCATCCAAACTTCACATCCAGCCCAGGCAGAGCGGGTGGGGAGCACGAACACCCCACGCATCGCAGCAGAGCCTTTGGCTCCTGTGCTTCTGCCAAAGGCAAACCCTCCTCCTCTTAATTCACTCATGGCCGCCTCCTTCCAGGGTTTCTGGGAGGAAGGCCAGGCTTTTGCTGCCAGTCACATCTGGTTGTAGGCACGGGTCAGTCAGATCTTGGCAGAGAAGGATGGCAGAAGCACTGGACTCCAGCAGCATGGTCTGCCCCGAGGCTGTTCAAACCTAGCAG
Source organism: Anas platyrhynchos (assembly GCF_047663525.1). Lineage (NCBI taxonomy): Eukaryota > Metazoa > Chordata > Aves > Anseriformes > Anatidae > Anas > Anas platyrhynchos. The sequence continues at coordinate 4,215,565 of NC_092613.1, read as the reverse complement.
ACAAGGACTGAACTCCAACAAACGTCATTTGAGGCTACCTTCAGTCTAACGGAGTCACACACTGAACGAGGAGGATGATCTGAACAGGGACGTGGTTTCAATCGCCCTCTGTCTCTTACCTGCTCTCTTTTAAGTGTGAAAGCTAACGACCGCAAGGAATTCACTCTTGGTTCCCTGCAGACCACAGGCAGCAGTGCCTCCACACCTAACCCAGCATGGTAAATACGTCCCTGTTCCCCTAGGGCTAAAGAAGAACTAAAATGATCTCAGGAGTGTCTGTTAAAGGGAACTGCTCAACAGCTCCAGAGTTAGGCAAAGGGACAAGTATGTAACAGGTGGGGAAACCAAACCTAACTCCTAAATCATTTTCTTTCTTTTGCATAGCTCCCAGTCCTCAGCTGATCATGGCTTGTCAGTCAGAGGCTGTTCCATGCAGTGAGCAGGATTAAAACCTTACGTTACTTTAGCTGAACTAATGGAGTAATGCTTACACAGAAAAAAATAGAAAAATCCATTAGAATAAAGTTTTGTGTAGTGTGTTCATCTTTTAAAAAGAGGGGGTTACTCAACTTTTCTAGACAAATTGTTTTCATCTGATTAATAAAGGAGAATCCCAAGGGATCTGTCACCTCTGCTAGCATGGCAATCTGTTTGACATGCACTAAGAAGCATGTGCATTGGAAATCGTGCCTCCACACAAACACCAAGGTTATCTGGAAAAATCCAAATCAAAGTTTGAAACACGATAAAATCAAACAAACTCTGCACACAGTAAAGATGATAAGGATAACAGGGGAAGGAATGGGCATCCATCCATAATGTAGATGGGCTGGAAGTTTCACCATTCCATGTTAGAACAGGACAAATTCTCCTCTGTAACAGCTTATCCCTTCATGACTGCCCTTTTCAGCTGCTTCTTTGCTCAGTGCACAGACCACGTACTACCTGGACTGGTAGAGCAAAAATACCACGCACCAGTTTGCCTCTTGGAGTGGATTTGATTCTCACTTCATAAATGACATTTCCTTTTTTAAAACTAGTGCTCATTTCCTGTTTTTCTAGTGTTTTCCTTTTTTCTTCCCTCCACACTTTTGAATGCAGTTTCTTTACAAATGACATTGCAGAGACTTCTCCAAGGAAGCTGCTTCACGGAAGGTGAGAACACAAATGATGCTCAACAAATAGCTACTGTTTCATCTCCATCCCACAGCGAGCAGTTCATAGCATCTGCCTCCACCCAGAGGGACCTGGCCAGCACCCTTCTCCTGACCCACACACCAGCATCCCTGCTAAAAGACATTTAAGACTGGGTATGAGCTCAGTGCTATTAAAAATACATGACCCTGTAGGAGCACAGACAGCTATCTCTGCAGCCAGTACTGCTTTCCTCTCTCCACTGGTGAAAATCTAGCACAGAATGGTTTGAGGACGACACACATGCCAAATGAAATGCATAGGGCTTCTCATTCCATGACTTAGCCAGCTTCCTTCACCCCGATTCTTTGACTGTAAAATTAAAGAGAGATTAAGCAGTGCTTTGTAATGAAATAGTGATTTCCTCCGTGCTTCTGCATCAATGAAGCCAAATATTGCAGGATTGAGAATGAACTAGACCAAGTCTAATATGCTCCTGATTCTGTCATGACGTGACAAGTTACTGGTGGAAAAAGAGAACTGAAGAAATTTCTTTACTATTCTGGCCCTGCTCTTGAGGGGATGCTGAGCTGTAGCCCCCTGCCTCCCCTGTAGCCCCCTGCCTCCACAAGGAGGAAATCCCCTCTGCATCTCCCACACCTGCTGACCTAGGTCTCTGTCTCTGCCAACACACGAGCTTTCACATCAGAGCTCTGAGAGATGTTTTCTGCCATACCTATTCCCTGTCACTCCTCGATGGGGTGAAGTCAGCTGTCCTCCTTTTGCTGTGTTCTTTAGCACGCGTGAGCGGGCAAGAACACCAAGAGGAAGGGCGAAAGAAGCAGAAGCCCTACACCAACCACCTCTAGATGGGAGGTGAGGGCTGAAAGCAAGCTGTCACTACCACCGTGTGGACGGAGAGACGTGGGGTCCCCGCACCAGCTTCTGACCTCTTGTTTGTAGACCGAGCGCTGCCCTGGGTCAGTGACAGATGGTAGCACCATATTGCCAGGACAGAGGAAAGGGGCAGCAAGCAGTAAATCCCCCTGGCTCCTTCGGTGTTGCTCAGCCATGCTTTTCGTCCTTTCTCCCCGTTTCAAGTGTATTTTGCAGTCACAGTTGGTTTCCATTCTCTGAGATGATCAGTCTGCAGGAGGTTGACCCGTTTAGCAGCAAGGTAATCAAACCAGCCGCCTTAGTGCTGGTGGTGGGTTCACTCCTCCTGAGCAGCTGCAGCCTGCACCTTCGCTGTCAGAGCTGGAAGAGGGGATTGTATTTCCTAATTTCCTGCAGAAGGCGAGCCTTGTCCATGTTGGCTTCTGCAAGGGCTATTTTCATGGTCTGAAGTTCCCTTTGCAACTCTGGCAGGTCCTTTAGCTACAGGAGACAAACAGAAAAAAACAAACCAGGAGTTCCCAGAAGTAAGCAGCAGGGCAGATCCAGCTACACTGATCTGCTCAAAGAGGAATACCAAAGCAGGAGCTTTGCAGATGAGATAAACTGCATGGTACAACCACACAAAGCTCGCCAACAAGGTGACCCAGGCTGATTTACAGGACTTGCTAACTGCTGCCTGCAGACTTCTATACCTGTCACTGGCGTCAGCTCAGGCTATCTAATGACTCAGGCTGCCAGCAATGGCTACCTAATGACTTTTTCCAGGACTTCCCTTCACACTTCTAGCCATAGGAACAAGACTTGCAGTGGGCAAGGTTTTTTCCTGCTAAGCAGCTCGCTGACTGGGGATGAAAGTGACTATACAAAGAAAGCAGAGTGAAAACAGGGCTCTGGTCTGCATTCTTTGTTTTACATGGGGGCCTGATACACCTATTCAGGTTTGTTTAATTTAAAATGATAGCTGGAGCATGCAGATGCTTGACATTCCTGCTTCCTGCCTCCATGAACAAAGGTAATTCTGTCCTCACACACTGCCAGAGCAGCTTCATGCACAGGACAGGGTTTTCCTTGGCAACTCTCAGAAATATTTTTACTTAAGAGTTTAGCCTTTGCATTTGGTCCTGTGAAGTTCAAAAATATCAGAAAATAAACTGATGCTAAGCTACTGTAATGACTACTTGCTCCAGTTCTGATCAGGGCCCTGACACTATAAAACAAGCAGAAGAGGAAGTCTCTGTACTAAATGGAAAAGAGAAAGATGAGGAATGAAGTGGTGTTATCAATTAATGAACAGAATCCAAAGTCCCAGCCCAGTTCTGTATCCAGTTAGTCCCACTGCACCTTTAATATGTATTTGTCCCTAGCAATTGATCAATTTATCAAGTAGACTTTATATCAGACAGGAATTGTAAGTAAAGAATACTGTGTATTATACAATAAGCCACTTATCTGAATTCCAGTGGCAAAGAAAGTTTAAACTGAACAGCAAAAAATTTAGGTGACCTGAAGCTCTCCCTGGCTGTAAGACTTACTCTTCCCTGACAAAAGCTCTCTTTGTGGTTTCACGATTCCTGTTTTTGCTAACAAGGAATGAACACAGCAGAAAGACAGAGCCACTCAGGAAAACAACAGGTTTCTGAAATGGAACAGCAGTGATTACACATTTGGCAGGGCATTCGTATTTCTCAGAATGCCTGCAAAGGGAGGTACGAACTGCTTTGTGTGCACTCCCTATCTGCAGCACACCACGCCTACTGGTAACTGCAAATACATGAAGACAAAGGCCAATTTTCCAGCCTCCTGCCAGCTAACTAGTTGTCTAGACAGCAAGAGGCAGCAGTGACTCACCTGCAGTCCACGCACTCCTCCTGGGGGTGCTGCCAAGACACACTCTGCTGGGGCCTTCTGGTCTTGAACAACTGGTTCAGGTTTTTCCAGTCTCAGTGAGTCCTCCCCTCCTGGAGCTGCAAAGGATAGAAAACGTTCAGGTGTAGGTATTAATGCAGCAGGGTTCTTAGGACAAAAGGAAAAGCTTTATAATTCTTTTTGCTTGTTTTAAACAATAAAATTCCCACCCACATTTTACAATGAAGAAGCTAAAACAGGGGAAGAAGCAGTAATCTGTCCTGACTGTGTGAGCTCAAGGAAACACCAAGCACGAATTCAGGCTGCTAGTTCACTGTTTTAGATATTAACGTGTTCTGCCTGAGGTATCAAATTTTCTGTCCAAACAATACAACAAAAGCAGCAAGAACTAGCGAGGTAGGACTGCCCACACCCACAGATTAATACTGCAGAGCAACCAAAGGACCAGGGTGCTTGCACTGAAGACAGAACATCATTTGTGCATTCTGGCAGGAGTGACCACAAAGATCATAATTAGGGACCGCTCACACTCCAGAGCCCATCGTTCCCAGCACAATGATCACACTTCAGTTCCAGTCTCCTCTAGTGGCAGGCACAGCAGAGCACCCTACCTCCAGCAAGGCCTGGGAGGTGCTGGGGGAGAATAAATGAGATTCCTGACTCTGCTGACCTGTTAGATAGAAAACTCCATCATCTTTGCGCTTCACAATGATGTGATCTACTGCCAAGGTGATAGGAACAGGGCCAGGGGAGGTAGGGTATACCCGAGGGCTGTCATCCTGGAAAAAAGAAAAGAGAAAAAAGCAGAGAGGAGATGAAATGTTGTGAAAGCTCTGGCAATCCTACAGAGGGTTCCCCTTGCCCCCAGCCTTCACAGGAGTAACGTTACCACTGGCAGCACTGCCAGAGCATATCGAGGTCACCCACCATATGGAAAAGCCTGGCTTTATATACAGGGCATGGGGAAGGCCCTCACGCAGATCACAACAAAGCTCTGTCATACCCATAATAAAGGCTAAGGAGAGGCCATCTTCCTTAGCACTACTCTCACAGTTGTCCTGTGAATTCCTGAGGCAAAAACCTACCAAAATAAAGCCGATATCCCTAAGCCTGAAGGTTTTTATGCTGCTATCTGGCCACACTAGTTCCTGGTTGTCTGTGGAGCAAACACATTGCTTTCAGAAGAACTTCTGACAGTTTTCTCCCCTTCTAAGTATCAGACAGCTATTATACGCTGTTTTGTCTTCCATCCATAATTGTTTAAATTCTTACAAAAACAGTCAAATAATTCTTATTTCACATTGGGAGAAGTATTTAATTCTGTTTGCTTTGAGTCTGAAAACAGATCATCAACACAGCTGAGGAGAGAATCTGAAGGTCAGGCTCCCGTTTCTAAACAATCTGAGCACTCAACAACCCTTCTGTGTTACTTGTTTATCCATAAGGCAATTTTTAGAAACCAAATAAAACACAGTCAGGAAAACAGGACCTCTACAGACCCATGGCCATCTCACAGCATCCTTACCCAAGCAGTATCATGCAAGTGAGCTCTGCTCGGGATACCACCTTGGTTCCCTATATACCCACCTTCAGTGTGATTTTGGCATCCACAACTTCTATCTCCATGGGGATCACCTCGGGGATTATTTCATCCTCAAGGAAAGGGCCAAGGTTGGTGAGGAAGGACATGAAGAGCTCTGCTCTGTAGCTGTGGACCAGCATATGTAGGAAGCCATTCTGAACAGCAAGCGATGAGTGCACAGCAGCATTGGGTCCTACTTCAAGACGCAAACACACTTCTGGCTGGGTCTTCTTAGCTTCAGGGACTGAAGGCTTCTCCACACCTGTATCTCCTACAGTCAAAGCAGAAAGGCCTCATTGCAGAACATCAGTAGTAAGACGTTAGGTCAAAATAAGAATTTTGAAAAGCCCTTCACTGTCCAGGCACAGAACAGTCAAGTTCACAAAGGCAGCAGTCTGAAGCCATCTTCCTCATGAAAGAAGTCCAGGTTTCAAACGACCAGAGTTCACACCACAGAAACTACCACCAGGACCAGACTCTCCAAGCCCCTGGAGCCAGCCTTCTGTCCCCAGCTGTGCACATCTAAAAGTAGCCGTCATCTTGCACCTACACCAGTTGGCCAGAAACTCACCACTCAGTTCTCCAGAGCCAGTCAGTCCTCAACACTACCTAAACCTTGTATTCATTTTGCCCCCTTGTGGCTCTAGACAGTATTGATAAGAAGAAACAACTAAGAGTCCAACAACTCCTGCTCGGGCTTTCACTTAAAAGTTTTTGGTTACACTTGTGTTTTTGTGTTTTTTGTTTTCATGCATTTTAAATTTGAACATACCCGGGGGGAAGTACCCTGTCCCAGAAGCATTATTCTCAGGGCAGGAATAACTTCAGGGTTTCCCTAGGTAACTTTATTCCTCTTTTAATTTATTTCACGCATCCTAGCAGGAAAAAAAAAAAATCCCAACCAAGGATTAGAGTTTCACTGTACCAGATATCATCTAGCTTAACTGTGTAGGTACTTTGGGAGTTTCATGAACACTGAAATACCAGTTAAAATGAAAGACACCTTGAGGGTGGCAGTTATCACAGTGTGGTTATAACAGCCAGAATCTTACCCACATAGCCACGCAAGTATTGCCACATCCCAACGTTGTTCAGTTGCTCTGGGACCACGTTCATTACTTGTAAAGCAACAGACAAATCGTCACCTCGTGCCTCTATTCCACAGTTCACCTCATTCATCTTCAGTACCAGGACTGACACCTGTAACAGCAAGTGACAAGCTCTCTTATTAAACCACCACCGCACTTTGAGTTCACTTTAAGATTCACTTGGAGGCGGTATTACAGTGAGGAGGAACAAAACTCTGACCAGCTGAAGGCTGGGGTCCTCTCCGCTCTGTGAAGTAGAGCTGTTTATTTCAGGAGACACTCCACCCTCATCCTCTGCCATCAGGCTTGCTCTACTGCCCGTGTTGTTGTGGGCCTGAAGGAGATGTCCTGAGGGAAGAGGGTCCAGGCTGGGCTCTGAAATGGAAGCAACAACAACAACAGTTTGATTCTGTTTCTTCTTCTGGTTTTAAGCAGTCCTGATCTCAGTATCTGCCTGAATCTCATGACTTATCAGCTTACTCCAACCTCCAGGGAACTCTCTCCAGCTCCTTAGATGAATTTAATTAATGCGTCGCTGAAGTGTGCAATGCACAGTGCACCCTACTTCTAACCATCCCTTAATCCCCTAATATATTTAATATATTAGGGGATTATATATATCTAATATGTATCTAATGTATCTATACCTAATATAATCTAACCATCCTCTAATAAACCCCTCTCAAACACTATGGACTGTCCACCCACCTGTATGCATCTATGGTTCTTGCTCTAGTATGGCCAAATAAACACCTTAGAACACCACTGTGATGGTACAGGGGACACCCTTTCCACTCATTTATACTCATTCTCTCCCTCAAAAAAAAAAAAAAAAAGCCATCTAGAAAAGCAGAAAGAGTAATTTTGGGTGAACTGCTCATGACCTGCAAAAAGAATGAATAGCACAACAGAATTCCATGAGACCACAGCACGAGGCAGTCACCCATGGCAGAAAACTGAAATGAGACTGGGGACGAGTAGTCCTTACCAGAATCTGTGAGCATCACAAAGCCATCACTGCCATCGCTGTCCACGGACAGCCCGTCCTCGGGACCACTCCCATCCACGGATGTGGTGTCAAAGGAGTGCTGGGACGCCGTCCTCTTCATGGAGAAGAAAGGCATTCGCCTGCTGCCACCTCCACCTGGAGTCACTGCTCCCTCTTCTGCTTTGGGCAAAGAATCCCTACAAAATAAATAAATAAATCAATAAAGGCAAACAGCTTAGCCTTGGGATTATACAGGTATTAGGCAGGCTTTAGCATCCTTATACCAATCCCCAAGAGATGAAGGTCTAACCTCTCTCTGGCCCATATGGCACACAGAGAAAGGGAGCAGTTGGCCTGCACCTCCCCTCCTTCCCGGCAGCCTTGCTGCTGCGATGCACGGGAGGATGCTCCACTCACTTGGCTGGGGGGAGAGAGAGCATTTTCTGCATGGTGGAGGTCATCTTCTCCCGGCTCAAGCTCAGAGCGTCTTTTGTTATAGACATGGCTTCTTTGGTGAGGTCCATAGTCACATGCAGAGCTTCCTTGGTGGCATCCTTTGTGATATGCAGCGCACTGGACAGCTCCACCTCCAGGTTCTTCAAAGGGATGAGTTCTGCCTGGCCGTTGAGAGCGATGTTTCCTCTCTCCACGGGCTGCACTTCCAAGGTTGGGCTAGAAGGGAGGGCAGGAGGGCTCTGAGGATGACTGCTGGGCTCTTCTGGTCTTTCTGTAACCAGGGCTTCTACAGCTTCATGTGCTTCCTCTATCAGACCCTTCTCCTCCACGGTTTTACCTTGCGGAGTTGTACTCAGAGCTCCATCGCTTGCAGATCTTTGGAGCCTCTCCAGTGGCACACCGGTTACGTTGGTACCTGTACCTTCAATCTCCCTGTCCTCTGGGACCTTTGAGGTCCCGCACATTCCCTTCTCAGAACTGGTCTCAGATTTCTGCTCCTTCTCTTCAGCTGCCAGCCCCTCCTTGCTGTCTGAGGGTGAGAGCTCCGACTCGATCAGGCTCGTTGTGTCCGAGTCGAGGGATCTGGGTTCCAGGCAGGAGCCTGGAGCAGGGTTCATGAGCAGGGCCACTTCAGCACTGTGGAACAGAACTCCCACAGAGGCAGACATGGGATCTAAAGGAGACCCAGTCACCTCCTGGGTATCCTGGGCCAGCTGCTCCTGTAGCGTTTGCAGAACTTCTTTCATCCTGAGCAGCACCAAGTATTGGTAGTGGTTGAGCCGAACTTTGACGTGAACAGATGAGGACAAAAGCACGTGGATATCAGCAGAGGCTTCCAGCTCTTTATCATCTACTCCATCATCAATTTCACACTCAGACTCTCCCAAGACATCCATCGTGTCTGCGGCCTTGTAGACATTCTTCAGATCCTGGTCAGTCCTTGATCTTTGGCAAACCCCATGCTCTCTGGAGAGGTTTTCATTCTTGGAGTGATTGCTGAAACTGGCAGAAGGCTTGATTTTTATATCAGAGGCAGACGATTCTTGTCGTTTAGATATCTGAGCCTGCCCCCATCTCTTGGGAAGACAGGCCCAAATGGAGAGGGGAAATGGGTCAATAAAGCTAAGGGCTCTGCCCTTAGAGCTCTCAGCACCCTCAAAGTCCAGGGAAAGCTCAGTGAAATTCATAGACCACAGATCTTCAGAAGCAGAGAGTTTGCGCAATGGCTGGGGAAAACCCGTATGTTTCTGAGGTCTGTCATCCACCTCGTATGCATGGCGCAAGAAGAGGGTGTGAAGGAGGCTGAAGTTATCCTGAGACCTCGGGAACTGGGTGTAGCTGGAGTGGAAGAATTCCGAACTGGCAAATTTACGGAAGAGGCTCTGGAGGTCCTGGCAGCTGCAGAAGGGAGCGTGGCGGGTGTTGGTGGCAGTCATCTCCGTCGCGCGGATGCAGAGCGTCTGCGGACGGTCTTGGTGGTCAGTGACTTTCTTCTCCACAGGGATGTTGAGCTATGGGAAGAGAAAGACACTAGAAGTTAAGCAGTGAGAAGGGAAATTAGCAGAGGCCTATCCTGCTGCTTACACAGAAGATCAGCTGTGGAATATAGAAATAACTGACAAGTCTTGGTCGCTACTAAAATCCCAAGAGCTGGACTAGACTCTCAACTCATCCTTATCTGAAAAATTAACTATCAGGGAAGAGAAATCAGATGCAAGGAAATTTAACCTTAATTTTATTTCAGCTTCTTTTACCATCCACGGGTTGTGTAGCAGCTCAGCTCACAACTACACACTTTGATCTTTCTCTGCAAGTACTTACTACACGGTCAGGCCTTTAAGCCTTTGCACAAAACTGCTATCAAGTAGTCAGTGGCAAACACCATCAGATGTCGATGCCGCAGATGCATGCCTGTTGGTACTTTCTCACTGGAGTGAGTCAAAGTGGTTTCCAAAGGGCAGAAAGCAACTTTTGGTTACCTGAGCCAGCAGTTTTTCCTTAAAACTGTTTTCATAAATACCGACTTGCCTGTCTATTCTGGACTAGAACTTAAGCACTTGTTTACTGCTCATAGAAGAAAACAAAATTAACTCAAGCAGTAGACACACAACAGATGGGGAAAGGGGGGAATTTCACATGCTCAGCCTGGACTCCAGCTATGTCCTGGTCTCATGTTCCTTACACAACAAGAAGGGAGAGGACACTGAAGACTGAGAAGTGAATGGTACCTTCAGCCGGAAGCCATCCAGTCGGACATCAAAATGCTCATCACGTTTGCCTGAGTCCTCCAGCTTGTAGATGGCTTTGAACTGCTCCAAGCTGCGATAAAGATCCAGACAGAAGAGGTTTATCCAGAGCATGCTTGCTGTATCCAGGGTAAGCATCAAACCATTCAGCTGTACATACAGGTTTGGGCATGGAACTAGAACAGAACAGAATCAAGATGGATTAATAATAGCAGAAAAGGCCTTTCAGGAAGTCTGCAGCTCAGCGTACAACCTGCATCGACAACACCAAAGCTTAGGGCTTCAACACCCACTGCAAGACAGATCTCTTGATGAAAGGGAGAAGCTGAGATGCAGCAGAGAAGTGACATGTTCCAGTTCTCACATCCAGTTAGCTGCAGAGCACTCAGAGCTCCCTAGAGTCCTGCTCCAGTGCAAATCAACAGAGCAGAACACCAAGAGCTGACCAAAGCAGCTTCTATATGCTCACACTTTGTACCAGGCAAACTCTATCCCACTATCTCAAAGGCAAAAGAAAAAAAAATTAGACAGGCAAACAGACAAACACCAGGAAACTGAACAAAAATGGACACCCATAGAAGCCTCAAGAATTCACACCTAAAGAATGAAAAGTTGACTGATTTTTTAAGAAACTTATGAAAGAAGGTGCTAACCTTGGTGTATTACCTGGAAAGTCCTGATTGTCTGGGAAGTAATACTCTGTGAATTCAATATGGATTGCAGAAACCTGATCAGGAAGGTTGAGGAATTTTCTATTACATGAAAGCAAGGTCGAAGGTTTCTTACTATGCTGACCAGCTGTAGAAACCTGAAAATATAAATGGCATGCAGCTGTGCAGAGCCCATGTTTGGCAAAATAAAGCATCCCAGTAACCCTGCTGTCTCCCACATTCAATCTATCTCATTTACACATCAAACACACTATGCTTTCAAGTAACAATAAAACTTTTTTCTACCTTCTAATATTTTCAACTCCTCTCCTTTGAGGGAATTCAGTTCTTTATATCTCGTGTCACTGCTAGTAAGACCCACAACAATCAGAATTAGGTGATGTGAACAAACAGAACTGAAATCTATTGTACCTTTCTTCAGGATTAACAGCGTGTTGCTAAATCCATTATAATACCTGGTACTGATTATGCTCTTACAATGGGTACACGGTATCTGGATGTAGGGCCTGATCCACTCTAATGATCCTTTCTGTCCTGGGTCAGAAATATGAGGTAAGATGCTCCTCCTCTGTCAAAAATCCATATCCTCACTAACTTCTCGAATGCATGAAATCTTTTATCCTGGGCTTGCCTATGAAAGTTTAGACATGAACACACAGAGTGCAGAAACTCTGTAGTTATGCATGCAATTTCCTCTGAACATGAAAATTATCAGCAGTTCATACCAGGTTTAAGAGTTGTACATGCAACACAATAACAGCTTTTGGGTTCCCTGGTTGCATAGCTTTGATTGTCTTGGATTACATGGGATTTGCCTGATTTATTTGCATCACATCAAATTAAATTTCTTTTGAGAAAAAAAAAAAAAAGGACATGGATGTCCACGGGCACTGCTCAAATCCCTACCTGGTGAACATCCAGGTCATCCACACGAACTACCACACAGCTGGATCGAAGCCGGTTCCAGGGAGGGTGCCGGAGCTGTGGCAAACTTGAAGGAGGTACACGGCCTTTCTCCAAGGGGCTTTTCTGAGGACTTAGGGATGTATCTGTGGGGATGGAAAAGCAGAAGCAGCAGAGTTTTACTCATCTCCTTTGCAATGAACTTCACCATCAACCCCAACACGTATGTGCTGACACAGCAGAAATAGCAGCCCCAAAATTAGAAACAGATGGGCACAGTTAGGAGGAAAAAATCAAAACTTTAGTACTTGTAAAAGAAAAACAGCATCAAAGACTGGCATGCTCCACAGCAACAGAACAACTTCCTCAGCTAGGCTTTTAACCATCTCTTTTATCTATTACATGCTCACTTACAGAGGAAAAAAAAAAAGTAAGTTAGGAAAGTGACCGCTGCAGCCTGTCCATTCTTGCTGCAGTGTTGTTCCAGTATGATATCCATTATCCTTTGCCACTAAATTTCTGATTTTTAGTGTGCTATGGATTTCTGCACCAACAAATCTAGCTGCTACGAGTCAGTGAAAGGGAACTAGAGGTATTGCTGCCTGGGGAACAACTGTTACCATCTCCAGCTTTGTCAGGAATTTAATCAAACATCTTTACCTGGTTTCCTTTTGAAGGGGGAAAGTGGAGTCTTGGCAAAGGCTGAGTCCATTGCTTCGTAATGCTTCTCAATCTTGCTTTGAAATTCACTGACCAACCTTTTTGCCCACTGTCCCCGCGCTTCCATTGCCTCGCTGTACCTCACCCAATGCTTGCAGGCATCTCCTGCATGAAAGTAAACATCCTGGCTTTAAAATGAGGTTTCCGGATAAACACAACACTCCTGCTCCCCTTAAACCTACATAAATCTGTAAAGCACTCCCTTTAATTGATGCCACATTCAGGAGTACACAATATGCTGCGTACTAAGCACTTGTGGAGCAAGAGCAGCTTTCCAAACAACAGAGCTGGTCCTACCAGCCAGTGTTCTAAACACAAGTGTTGGGAAGAATGCCATGGTCACACTTTTTCTTGTTTCCTCTGTTAACCACAAACAGATTTTCTCCTAGGACACATCCTACAACCCTTTCAAACTGATTAGGCACATGTTAGAACCAGATCCAGAGCTTAAGCAACCAAAAAGGAATCCAAAGTTTCAACTTAATGGCTTATGACAGACATAAATTTGTTCCTTTCTTTGCCAATAACTTGTCAGTCATCCGCCAAGAGATAAACTAGATTAACCCTGTCCGCAAGGATTTAAGTCCCAAGTCTTTTGTGTAGTCCTTTCTTCCTGTCCTGCTTGAAGCCACGGTGCAGTGCTGTTCTTCAAATTGTTTTTATCTCCCTTCTCAAGCTGGGAGGACACTCTCTCCCTTACCTGCCCGATGGAAAGGATAATAGTCAAAAGCCATCCTCCTGAAGGTCAGCTGCATAGCACCGCCCAGCATCCCATGCTTCAAAGTGCCTGTAAGAAACAGAACAAAGAAAATTACAGTCAGCTCTGCAGTCCAAACCCTGACTCAGGATAATTCAGGACAATGCTCATTTGATTGCCATCACTGATGGTTACCATGACTAGCACGAGCATATCTTAAAAAGTTGTCTCAAAATCTTGTCCTAGGCAAGGAACAGGACAACCAAACGTAATAGGGCAACAGTCTATACTGTAAGAACCAGACCTATAATCTCAAATGCCAAATTACAAGGTCCCATCGCTTTCCAGGCTCCTGTCAATTACACTTTTCACTGCAATAACCAGCACTTGTTTTCTGAACACTTGCTGGTATGGCCAGTGAAATAAAGACAATAAAACCATGCCAAGATGTTAATAACAGCAGCTCAGGAGACAGCAATACACAAGCCAGTTAAAAAAAAAAAAAAAAGCGATGATGTGGGAGGGGATTTATTTATTTTTCCTTTAACAGGAAGATGTATTGAAACAAGCTGTCCAACTGGATCAGAGATGTCTGTGCAAAGAGAGGGAGGGAGGTGGGAAGGGATATTTACCTCTTAAGAGAGAAAAGATAGTCAAAAACCTCTATTCTCTATTAAAATATATTATCTAGGAGTAAAACAGACACTAATTAACAAACCCTTACTTGAAAAGAAAGGGGTAGGCAGTGGAGTGGCAAATAATCCTTGCAACTATGCTACTTTGAAGATCTTGGACACTGTAAAAACAAACATTTTTTCACCAAGAGGAATAATCATGCTTAATTCCCCTTGGTCAATACCACATTGTTCCTATAGCATATCCTCTGATCCTTCAGTAAACACTGGATTATTTTTTTCCCTCCTGCAGTGTCCTGCTGACGCTGCTCTCAGTTACCTGACTCTCGAGTGTGGCTGTCATCACAAATGTGCAGATCCAGGCGTGAGATGAGGAGGTGGTATGATGACTCTTTCATGTCATGTTTATCGAAGTACTGACCAATGCTACTTGCATTCGGGGTGACTCCAAATGGCTGAGACCAGGACTGCTGGGTACTTGGAGCAGGCGGTGTGATCTGTTAGAGAAGAAACAGCTTGCTAAGAAATGATAGAAGGCTAAAGAGGCGGTGGTGGGGAAAGTTAGAACAGAATTAAATACAACTCATGCAGTCCTCCGGGCTGCAAGGCATCAACCTAAGGAAATCCAACGGAGAGTATAGGAATCTGGATCCTTCCCTATGTTGTCATGAGTAAAACCCTTTGCCTGTGGTTCTGCCTCCTCTATATCAAGCTACTGTTAACTTGTCTTGGAAGATGATGTAAGACTGAGATGAAAAGGGCAAAGTATTCCTGATCTCCCTTCTATGTAATCTCACTGCACTAAGCACATAGTCCTCCTTCCCCAGAGTTTCCACCACCAGCAGTGAAACTCCTCTTCCCTCACGTTCCCTTCTTCTGAAAATACCTTTTGTCCTTTGCCCTATGTATGTAGGGATTACTCAGCACAGGACTTTGTAAACAAAGTGGTAAGGGAAGTACAAGGTTACTGGTTGTTTTAAGGTTCTCATAGACTGCTAAGCTGTATGTAAACCAAAGAACAAATGAGACCAAATGAAACAAAGAACAAACGAGAAAAGAAACAGCAACAACAACAAAAAACACACACAACCAAGAGTTCTCTCCAGAGTATTAGGCAGGAAAAAAGAACCCCTGACAACAACAGTAAAATTGGATACCGATATTTTCCCTGGAGCATCAGAGCTCACTATGATTTTATGTCATAATATATTACATCAGAGCCCCTTCCCCCAGGCCTGTGCAGACTGACATTCAGAGGCAGAAAAGATTATTTCTAGAACATATTTATTTCTTATTACTAAATCAAATTCCTGTGGGATCCTCTGCAACTTTCTATAAGCCAGCCCAATCTGGAAAGCCACACAACTTACCACCCTCCTTAAACAGAATCCAGAATTAGACAGAATCTAGCCCATGACTATTTAAGAACATTCTTTGATGCTTAGTGGCAACAAATTCAACTCCTTTGGTCATTTCTTTTCTCAACAATAGCCCACAATCTATGTGATGCTGACCAAGGAAGCCTAACAGTTCTCACCAGGGAGATGCTCTGTGAGTGTGGGCCAGATGATGTGCAAACAGAAACTGTCTCGTGCACCTTGTCTTTTCCTTTTTCCTGGCAAGCCAACGTCCAAATCATGCCTCACTCACCTGTACAGACTCCGGTGCCAGGCTTTTCCTCTGCTGGGCAGACTTCTCCATGGCTTCACTCAGAGACTCTGCGTACTTCATCATTGCTTTCAGCTGAGAGTCTGTCAGCACCCAGAGAAGGTCATCAAGAAGAAACATCAGCTTCGATGCCACCACATTGCAATCTTTGGTCTGAAACGGCAGGAAGGTGTCAGGGACTGCAAGAATTGCTCACAATATACTTTTCTTGTAATACACAGAAGCTGCAGCAGAAACAAGAGGTGCTGCTCCGAAACTCATCCAAGAAAAAAATTAATTCATCTGGTGGACATCTGCAGTATGTCATCTGAGAAGGAAAGTAGTCAATGCTACCTTCTCTTTAGAAGAGAAATTACTCACCATTAAGAAAAAAAATGGCATTTTTTTGCATCTATTCCCCATCACATTTCCACTGTCAGGTTAAAAAAAAAAAGGCTAGTAGGCTTTAAGCTCCCTATAAAGAGATGACAGATCTCCTCAGGATGAGAAAATGGATTTTAAAATTGGCTCCACACATATTATTCTCCCCGGGGACATAAACTGCTCTGACATTTGGTAAAGAACACAGCTATTTCCAACAGAAAATAGAGCGGTATAGCAGCTTGGACTCAGTATTTGTAAAGGAAAAGAACCATTGCTGAGGGATGTGGGAGGAAATATGCATCATCATTGCACCAGGCAGTGAGAAGGTACCCTTCAAAGCATGGGTGAAACACTCACCCTTCTCTTAAGAGAGATCTGGATCCTGCCCTGGTTGGTAATGAGTCTCAGAGGAGTAGTAACAGGATCCTGATCACCATTGTCAGTTGCATCTGCTTCTATCCGAAGTGTCTGCCAGGTGAGTTCTTTGAATGTCAAAACCTACCCAGAAAGAGGAAAACGCTGAGATTTTCATCAACTTCAAGGATTACACTAAACCATTTTTAAATGTGGAATGAAACAAGGCCACGGAGAATCATTCAACATGCTTTTCCTCTGTGGTTCCTGTACAAAAACATCATCATGCCCCAGGTAATATTTAACCCCCTCTCTCACACTGAGACCAAAAAAAAATAAAAATAAACAAACAAAACAGACAAACCACCTGGGCATTCACAGCTTCTCCAGCTTCATTCTCACAGATTACAGGAGCTTAGAGAAAGCTCTGAACCTAAGTCAGCTCTCAGCACCTCTGCTGCAGCACTGCCAGGGAAGTTCAGCGAGGTTCCCTGATGTTAATTAGGAGAATTCAGACACCTGCTCAATAGCCCAGAGCACTGGGACAGCCCGGAGTGCCACTTTTCTGGGCACGTTATAATGGGTGACATACGAGGACTCTTTACCTCTCCTCTCTGGGGATCTGTAATGCGGGTGAGCCTCAAGTCGCTCTGCTGCCAGTTGGGGTTGACACTGTAGCCTTGGAGCTGCCATAGCTCAAAAGAAGCATGAAAGGCCTTGGAGTGAATCTTGATAGTGATGGAATTGACAACAATAAACATCCCCTCGACGACCTTTTCAGCAAAGCCATATTCACTGCAAAGAGAAGGTCCTTTAAGTCACCATTTGTTATGGTAAAAGGCCCAGGTAGACTCCAAGATTTATAAGCAATATTAGAACCACTAAAACCCGAATTCGGAGAGGTCAGTGGTTAACTGTCGAGAACAACAGCCTCCCAAACCCCAACATGTCAGAAAGAAATCCCAGGGCTCGGGGGACTGACCTTTGACCTGCAGCAAGAGCAATGGGAGACTGTCCATTGGGTGGCCGAGGCTCTTCACATGTTCGCATCTCTACCTCCACTTTATCCAGGTACTACAGAAACAGAACAGAGGATAAATAAATACGAGACAGAGCCTCAAGCCCAGACTAACATCCTTAAGTCTGGCACTCTAGTACAGGCACAACCAAGCTGTGCAGCCTCATGTCAAAGCTCTCACATCAATGCCAGATTTGTTGGGTAATCTGAATCCCCAGAAGTGGGGGGAGAACAAACAACAAAAACCAGGCATAAGGTTGCCCTGGACCTCACTGAAAGCTCAGCCCAGCTCTATCCTGCGGTGAAATGAGGGTCTCGTGGGAGGTCACTCATCTCCTAACAGGGCTGTTCTCAGAATCTTCCTTCCCCTGGGTGCTAAGGGCCTGGAGGCTTTAGGTCAGATGAAAATTTAAGAATGTACTTCATGGTTTCCCTTCCCAGAATTTTTGTCAAGTAGGAGGGATTAAAAAGGGTTTGGAAGAAAAGGAATGAACAAGAAAGAAACATTACCAGGCAGATCGGGTGTGTTTTCAGCTTTGTCCACTGGATCTGAAACAGTAAAGTCGAGGTTAGAAGAGTTATCTTCACATTGGAAAGCTTAGGAGATATCAGTGAACCATCTGAGCACAAAGTTCTGCTCTGAGAAATGACCACAGGGACAGTCCACCGTGTCCCACTGAATCCGGCTCAAACAGGCTCATGCAGACAAGTGATAAGACAGTCCAGCTGCCAGCTCCATAAAGCCAGCTTAGCTTTTGGATCCAGCACATCATCACAAGTAATAGATGTTCAGCAGGTCAAATACTAATTTTTCCCATTCCTTTATGGAAAATGTTCTTGTCCTTAAACCATTTGGAACTAATTGCTGCTGTTATTAGAAATCAGCTGTGCATAAACCAATAATATCCTATTTTATTTTCTTACAGCAATACTTGCTCTGCAGTTCTTGTAGGAGGGAGAACAAGTGTTTGGTACTAAAATAAGCAGATCTGACTCTAAAAACAGATAGAACAGAGCAGATGAATAAGACAGGCTGGTTTTTGTTGTCACTTGGCAGAGTAGAACCAGATTTTTTTCATAGCAAGTCTCTTCCATATACAAAAAAACTTTTGCATTCATATAACGCAACTCTGGTTAGTACCAACTGAGATTAAATAGTCTGGCATTTCGCATCAACTGAAAGAAAATCAATTTTGTGCTCTAAAAAGCACAAGGAAGAAAATTTGTAGGAGGTTTCAGTGTGCAAAAAGTGAAACTGTAAGTGCATGCACAATTTCAGCAATTATGCATGTAAATGGTCAACGGTGGGCTGAACGAGTGCAGTGTGCAGCTTTTCACATGCACCATTCATGTACTTCTTAAGAATTGCATTTTGAACGATTAAGACTTAAGTTCAGTGTATTTTACTACACCTCATAGCATAATTAGGCTTTCAGATAACTGCACTCCATTTCTCTCTGCTTCCTATTTCTGTTGGAGGTCTTTGTTACTTCCTTAGCATTAAAAAAATAAGTCAGTGGGGATGAAGAAAGACGTGGAAAACTGCTCAGCTGTCAAAATGACAGGAAAATGGGAGGGAATGACCAAACAGAAAGATTTATAAAATCCTAAGGCAGTTGGAGATGATGAGCAGGGAGTAATTGTTCACCATTTCTTGTAGAGAACAGTACCTACCAGGAGACTATCAACTAAAAATAGTATGCACAGGCTTGCTGCAAGCAACAGCAGACACACTGTTAAGTTGTGAGTTTCTTTGTCATAGCATGCTCTGGGTGTTAAACAAGTCAGCAGATCCAAAAGGCATTTGGGCAAATTCCTAGAAATTCATCAGCAGGTACTACATATAAAGTCCCCACGGCTGGCTTAAAAAAAATCACATGCCAATGGGGTGACAAGACCACACCACACTTTCCTGTGCTTCTCTCAGCATCCTCTAACCCCTGCTGCTGGCCACCAGGGACAGAGTGCTTGGCAAGGAAAGCCTCAGTGAAAGCTCTGGTGGCTCTCTCATAGCCCTTAATTAGCAAATGCCACGCCTGACACAAGTGTGGGGACTGGCTCCCATCAGGATCCTTTATCAGAAATCCCCAAATGACACATGGAAGCTGTCACTGGAAGGTCTCGTTTGTGTCTGGGGCCATGAGCACAGCCTCCTCCGCTCACCCTGATGGACGCCTTGTTGCAGTAGACCCGGGTGATGGCGAGCCAGGTGGGCAGCTCCAGCACATTCTGCAGCACCTCCTCGTCCAGCTCCAGGTTGGTCAGCTGCCCCTGCCCCTTCAGCGTGCTCAGGTTGATTTTGTCTGGAGAGAGATTCTTCGTAAACCTACAAGAGAAGAAAGGAGAGACTCAGAAAACAACTCAAAGCAAAGCTGCTTAGACTAGAGGAGCCTTTTAGAGAGGTATAGAAAGTATAAAAATTTGTTTGGTTCTTTGTCAAACCTTTTCTGACATTTTTAGACCTAGAGCATGTTGTTTTTTCCAGAAAATAAATGTCCTTACACTTTGACATTTGAAGGTTTTGTTTCTGCTTGTTTGTTTTAATCAAATTCACTAAACTGAAAATTCCATGTAAAGCCCCAGGAACTTGTAAATCAGCAGAACTGCTTTAGGACAGAAACAAAACAAAACCAAAGCCAAATCACAACAGGACAACAACTTTACCACCCAAATAGTGTGATATCAATGGTGAAAAGTGTTATTATCTAGATTTTTTTTTTTTAGGCTATTGACAAAGGAAAGCAAAAGATCATTAATTCGTTACTTTTATTGCTGTCTCTACACAGCAGTCCTGCAAGCCAGCACGTGCCCTGCCCAGCAAGTCCGAGCATGCAACCCAACTCCCCTCCCTAGTGACCAACCCCAAATCCTGTCCTCTCCTCCTGGCAAGCATTTCCACTGTTGTTTGCACCTCCCTTACACACAGCCTGATATCCCCAGCTCCCTTACGCGCCTGTGATTTAAGTGCAATGAAAGAAATGATTTCAGACTGGTCAAGAGCAGCATATTCTGGTGCTTAACATCTTTAAAAACACTGTGGTCCCTGAGGAATCAGTAGAGACAGCTTAGACCACACAGCCTGAACCCCAGCACCTCGCCAGGATGGCCAGCCCCAGTGCATGAGCTTTGGGTCGCCACCGAGGGAGCCGAGCACCAGGCTGGTCAGATTTACAAAGTCACGGGAGTCACAAGGCTGAAGACTTCCTGCCTGCTGATTTACTCACTGCTGAAACCAGAGCTCATTTCACACATTCCTCCAAACTAATACTCATTCTAATTCTGCCCAGTGGTCCAGAAAGGGGAAGAAAAAGAAAGACCCTATTGTCAGCACAAACAGGATTAGGCTCACAGTCACATGCTGCCATTCTGTCTCCTTTCCCTGCACCAGCAGCGTGGTCGGATTCCCTCTGAAAGGCTTAAAACATCCCAGACAAAGCCCTGCCACTGCTACGGAGAGGACAGGGGAGGAGGAACCAGAGCGATGCTGCTGGGGTGACAGCAGACGCGGCCGCTGTAGGAGCACGAGGTGCGGTGTAAAGTCACCTGAGGTGCCAGCAGCAGCTGCTCGTCATCACCCCAGGGCTTCCTGGAAGAGAAATGCCTTTAATGAACTAAAATGCCTAAAATGAGCATTAACAGAGAGGCTGAGGGATGGTGAAGAGCCACAGATATCAGCCCTGAGTTTCGGATACGGCCGCTCCCCGAGGAGGAGGGCGGCACACACGGCTGTGTTTGCCTGCTGCTCCTTGTCACCTCCATCCCTTTCAGTGCCAGGTCTGCTGCTGCCACCGGAGCCCCAGCAGGCATTTCCTGTGCCACGCCGCCACCTCCCTTCCTGAACCGAGGGCACGCGCTGCCTGCTGAGCCCTGACCGCGTTCGTAACGCACCTGCCAGCGTCCCAGGCTGACGCAGGGAAGGTGACGTTTGCTTTGAACTCCTCGTGCCTTTAACCCGAGGCTCTCTCATTTAAACACACGCAGGCAGGAGGCCAAGCCCAACACCACCCGCTGGTCCCTGCACGAGGACGTAACACACAGCAGCGTGTGCTGCGGGGGACAGGCAGGTGCAGGGACGTGCTGGGTGTCTGCAGGGTTTGTGCCAGGTCCCCCTGTGCGAGCCATAAACTCAGGCAGTGCTGAGAGCTGGACCAAAAAGCTCCAGAGGCGATACGTGAGCATCTTTGTCTTGCATCAGTGAACCAGGTGTGTTGAAAGGTGTAATTGCCTCTGCCTGGGACTGGGTACTGAAAATAATGACAAGAAAAGCGCTCGGCACTGGTGAACTCACGGGGCTGCTGCGGGCAGCGATGCTCACAGGCAGGGAGAGGCTGAGGCTCACGGCAGCTTCCTCACTCCTGCAAAGCAAGGATCAAACCCCAGGTGTCTTAATCCTCACCACAGCCTAAGCGTGCTCGGAAGGGGAAGCCGCTCTCAGCTGCTAATGCAGAAGAAACAAAACATAAGGACATGTCTCAACAGGGAATTATTTTTACTTGGTCTCTCTTTTTATCTTAAAAACAGTAGCACAGTGAAGGGAGAAGCTGTGAAACCAGACCCTGGTGGAGAGAGCGGTATGAAACATGACCTGGCTAAAAACAGACAGGTATTTGTGTTCACCTACAGGGAAAGGCTGCAGAAATCCTGCTGAACAGACAAGAAAACCAGCACAAGCACTACCAGACTCCATGGAAGAGCCTCTTCCAACAGGCTTTTTAGCTGCACCAAAACCCCTGAAGGACAGATTATCGATCCCACCAGTCACGGAACAACAGAAGCTGGAAGCATCATAAACATAAATGTGAAATAAATCCTTTCCTTTAAAGCACAGTGAAATTCCCGCAGCTGTGCCTAGTCCCAGCTCATCCCTCTAAAGGGATCCAAGATTTTCAGATGGAATAACCCTCACATTTAAGACATTTTGGTATATTTAGTGCATGTCAGTGGGGCTTCCAAAAGGAAAAGAGATGAACTGTGCCTGCGAACTTGGAATTTTATAGAGGCCAAATTACTTCTTGAAAGGAGCTGCTTGGTCACTGTCAGGGGAAGGAAGAAGCCGTGAGAGCAGACAATTTTAGATGCTTGTTGGCAGGCTCGCTCCATTCATATTCATCAACAGTAACATTTTTGGCAGCACTGATTGCTGGCTTTGAGAAAAATGAATGAAAATGGTAGCTATTAGGAAAATTGACAGTGTGGGATATTTGTTGTTGTTTGCTTTTTTTTCCCCCCAACTCTATGAAGAAGTCATGCAGCACTAAGCCAGTAAACTCAAAGGACAGCACTCCTTTTGAGTCTGCCAGGATTACCATGACAAAAGTCACACCAGAAAGCCTTTTCCCACCCTTTATAGAGTTGTCACTGCGGTCACCAGGGCATTTTGCAGCTGCGTAGGCTTGTACAAGCACGAATGCATTGCCAGGAAGAATACCAGGAGCAACATCTCATCTCAAAACGTGTCCACCCAACAGCCACCCAGACTGCCACAGTCACCAGCACCCACAGAAAGCCTTCAGGTGACTGAAAACGTTCTGTATTCGCAATGAAGATGATGGGAAATGCCAGCCAGAAGCTTTCAGAGCCACAGCTAAATAGACCTGGTAGGTCAAGCCCCTTCCTGTGACCACGGGTTTTCAGGGAAGAGATTTCCCTACAAGTTCCCTCTCTCTGCTGTTTCTTTCCATTTGAGATGACGCATTTGGGCTTTCAATCGACTTTCCTAGGAAGCAGACACACACAGCCATTACCAGCACTACCCTACTTTCACAGCAGACAGAAGGGCTCGCTCTGTCCTAAGAAGCTAACAGCACCCAGCTATTTAAACCTCAGTAGCTTCTTGGGGCCTGGCCCAAGAAAATCATGTTCTTTACAGAAACTCTCAGCCTTTTGGGGCAGTTTCTGAGATTGTGACTTGATTTGCATTTCATGTTTTAGATGGGGAAGGCACGGGAGCATCAATCTACTTGCTCAGTCATCAGCTTGAATATATATATATATATTTACATTATATATAACTAAATGATGTCACTGCTTGAAGAATGCCTGATTCATCAGCTGATACATCCAGAGGCCCCAAACTCACCCATTGCAAGAGGGCGTTTGGCCAAATCTTACTGCTGGCCTGAAGCCAGGCTATCATCATAAATACTGAATTTATGCTCCCATTTGTAGCTGTCTGGCCTCACTGTCTCCAGAACAAATACATAGACAGATAACGTCAGGAGAAGACGTCTGAAACCATCACATTTCCCTTCAGACCCATCTCTCTCATTAGCTCACTGCCTCGTGGCACAAGAACCCTCTCGTCAGTAGCTTCGCAGGCTCAAAATAGATTTTCTGCCTCAATTTCTGCAATTATTCAGTAATCATCGTCTATTGTATGTAACCAGCATCTACACAGCTAAACACATTTATTTCTATTAATATCCTTGTTACTATGGTTATTATATGTGAGAACTAATTAGCGGTACACCAGCGACCTTGATTTTGCTGATTGCCAAGCATCATTTTTTGGCAGAAGAAGTGGCTGAATGGCTTGCAATGCTTGCCACCGTTGCGGAGAGCAGATGGAAAAATCCGCAAAACACAAGCAAGTCAGGAAGAGGGTAAGTTGTCAACTGCAATCCGAAAACAGGCAAACTGTAATAAATGCTCCGGGGAAACTGCTGCAGACAAGGTTCTTCTTCATAAGGGTAACAGCAAAGGAAAAGATGAATTTCCCCTCTGGTTTGTGTTCCAAATTGTATTTTAAGTGACTGTGGTAGAAGGGCAGAAATTAGACATGGAAAATACCTACATTCATGTCAATGCAGATTTGCTCCGTGCCAAAAATCTTTCCAGAATCTTGTTGGGTTAGGTCTGGACAGGCCTTCTAATCCATTCCTAATCCATCTAAGCCACCATTTCATTTGGAAAGATCTTCTGCAATCCCCAAATCTCTGTGATAGGACACTTCCCTTCATATTAATCCTTCTTATCTCGGAAGCCCAAGACTCTGCTTACATGGAAAAAAAAGGTTCATGACTGGCAAAAGAAGAGGTCGCTGACTTCTAAGTACAGGAAGACTTTCAAGGAACACAACAGCAGAGGCTTTGACTGCAAAACACGGCTGAGAATGAACTGAAAAATAATTTTGGCGGAAATAAAACTGAGCAAGTGATGAAAACTTCTGTAAAAAGGGGAAAAAAAATAGCTGCCTCGAAGATGCATAGGAAGAAGTAAAAGCCCTTTTGGGAAGAAAAGCCATTCTACTAGCTCAAGGTTTTGGTGCAACCGTGGAGCAATCTGCCTGGTAAGCAGCCACAGTTCTAGTCAGGTCTGAGGGATTCAGAACTGCAGCCAAGGAAGAGAAGTACACTGAATTAACAGAAAAAGAGGAATTTACGCATGGTATTACATAACCTTTCGTACTAATCCAGTTGGTATCATATCAACTCAATTAATATAAGGCCATTTAGAATTTAAGGCAATTCAATCACTACCAAATGAACTAATTGTTCACCAAAGTCACCCCCAGCTCCACGGTGAGCACGTTATTAGCACACACCAGGTGTACTGCCAGACCAGCTGCTCTCCTTTGCGGACAAGCTGGTCCCACTGCAAAAATCTCCATGACTTCGCTCTGCTGGAGCCGCAGAACAATCCCTGTCGATGGTTCTGTGTAACATGGAAACAGACCTCAGCACTGGGAGGTTCCTTATCCGGGTGGATAAAGTGCAGTGGGATGTCTGTACACACTGCCACTGGTAGCTTTAGATTGTCAACTTTCTGTTTTTCCAAGCATTGAGCGTGTTGATATACCACTCAGCAACCCGAAGCAGTTGCACTGGTGCCTCAAAATGTATCTGTGCCCAGAACAAATGCATTTCCAGTTGTCTTGGCTCCCAGATCACCGTTATCTGTTGCAGTACAACTCACCCGAGGCCAAAAGACTTAGAAATTCAATTCCAAGTTAAACTCCTGAGGAAAATCAACATTTCCAAACAGATCAAAGAGACTGAACTGAAGGCTGCCTCCCCACTTAGGTAGACCCCTGAGGACAATTTTATTCCCAAAATGACTCCAAAGCACCCTGAAAACTGGAAGATCGCAGAGCTCCAGATGAGGTGCAGTTCTTACAGCACACCCACTGCCGACTAATTTGGTGCTAGGAGCTCTGTAAAGCAAGCCACAAGTTAACCTGAAAGGAAAAGAGGCAGGGTGTTTTTGGCAGGGGTGGATCTCCACCTCGCTGAGGAACTGTTGTACTATTTCTAGCTCATCGGCTCAGTAAAGTTTAAATGCCAGCTGCCCCGTGCTCTGAAATCTGGAATGTAAACCCTCTTCAGCTGCCAGGGAATTTCCCAAGGCTAAACCTCAAAGTGAATAACAACCCAGAAAAGAAAACTAGGAAGAAATATATAAGCAAATACAGCGTTTCCACTCCTTCTTGCCAGGCAGAAGCCCCGCTTCTCATATTCTAAGCATTATTTATCTTGCAATCTGATCTGCATTTTTATTTCCAAACTATAAAAAATAAAAGCTTAGGACATAATTCAGACTCAACTGAGCAGCAGTGGCGGAGGTAAGAGCTCAAGGAGTCCAGGAGAAATAAAACAAGCGGAGAAGTCATGTTTAATAGTCTCTTTTCTGGGCACATTGCTCAGTTTGCAGAGTACCCACTGTGCAGAGAGGTTCCACAAGGCCAGCAGACCCCGACGCTGATGTGAGAATACATCCAGCCATGCTTTCCTCCTGAGCTACTGAAGTGCAATTTGTTTTTGCTGCAACAAGAGTCTATTTAGCATTCCTGATATGGCACACATTTATTTTGAGCTGAGTGGAAGTGGTTGGAAACACCGGCAGCTCACATACATTTTGTAAAACTGACAATTTGGTTCTTCTGGCAAACTGCAGCAGAGCAAGGCTGATCCTGGAGATCACTTTCTGTGAAAGGTAAATGCCATCTCCCGTCATGTGCGCGCTCTCCTTCCCCATCCCTATTTGAACAAAGAGTTAGTCGCTGTTTATTAACTGACTCCACAGTACCCTGCGGTTCTGCTTTTAGATAAAGAGTTCTTCAACATTTACATTTTTCAAAAAACGTAAAAAAGGCATCAAAATGGACTGGTAAGATAAGAATTTTTCCAAAGAACAACATTAAAGGGTTTGTAGCCAGTCTTAAATGCTTTGCTAGACATAGCACGTAAGTATTTCAGAGACAAACTTATTACCTCTGGTTCAGTGCTCAGCACCTTGGGAACTCTTTTTGATTGCCCACAAAAATAGCAGCAACTGCCGGGAAAAGAGACTTGACAAAGCTTCGTTCTCATAAACTGGCTCAGAGTTTCTAGCTACAAACCATTTCCCCCCAGTTCCTCAAACTGGTTCTCTGCCACTCTTCCCAGGGCTATTTTCAGAGCATGGTACAAATGGGCTCGTTAGCTTTATCTCTGCTTACCCAGCGGGAAGCTTAAGGCACCAAGCGATTAAGTGACTTCCCTTTAGCCACACAAAGTGTCACACTGCCGGTGGCCACGAGATCTGGCCGACAGTCCCACAGCGGGTGAGCCGCAGCCATCTCGTCTGCCCCTAAATCCTTCCTATTTTGGGGCTTTTGGGGCAAGCGTCCTGCCTGTCAGCCACCTGAAGGTCACAGCGTGCTCCTTCCATGTTCAGGGAGCTTGTCCACACCTGAATTACCTGCTCTCTGCAACGTCCTCGTGTTGCTCAGATCCTCTCTGCAGGTGCCAAAATTACGCAAGGCCTGCGGGGACGCAGCCACGTCCCTCCTCTGCTGTCATCCGAGTGCCGGCTGCAGGGGGGCTATGGGGCCCCTACCTGGCGCTTCCTAAAGCCTCCACGATTTGGGTGCTCACCTGGCACCAAAGGGATCACCCTCAGGAGGTTTGGGGATGACACCACGTTGGGCAGGACTTTGCAGGGGGACCCGGCCAGGCGGGGCCGAGGGGCCGCATCCAGCTCCATGGCCTTTGACAAGGGCAAGCACCAGGGCCTGTGCTTGGGGCACACTGAGCCCAGGTGGCTGGAAGGGGGCCTGGTGAGACCCTGACTCGATTTTGTGGTCAGCTGTGGGCTCCTCACTACAGGGAGGACATTGAGCTGCTGGAAGAGCAAGGAAGCTGTGACAGGACTGGAAAAGCAGAGTTACAAGGAGTGGCTGAGGGACTAGGGGTTGAAATCGTACTTGAGGATTTTGAAGGTCTTTTCCAAGCTTAATAATTCCACGTTTCTATTACCTGGCTGAACAGGATGCACTGAAAAGCAGGAACAGAATGCTCTGCAGATGGAAAAGTAATGGCTGTTTTATCATCAATTTCTAACTGCCAGCAGCTTTGTGGTTTCACATGTTTCCCATAGCTGCAACGGCTATTTTAGACAAATTATGGTCCTCAGCAGCAGGAATTTCCCTCATCGCTGGAGAAGACTATTAAAGCAGCTAAAGCCAAAATTGCAACGCGAGTGTCGATTCCAGCAGAGACTGTCCCAGGCAAAGGTCTTCCAGAGGTCCCTTCTGCCTCCGTCATTTCATGATTCACCGACTTCATCAAGCCATTCCCAGATGAGATTTCACTGCCTTCCTCCCCACCCACCGTGTTCCTTCAGTGCCTTTCAGCTAATTTAGAATCAAGGTCAGGAAGCTGGGAGAAACCTGAAGGATCAGGCAGTAAGCACACACCTTACGCTGGCAGCAAATCTTTTTGTGTCAGGAAAAGGCAAAGGAAACCTGACCGAAGGCGCCAGCATTTCACTGCCACTGCAAGGCCACAGCTGCAGCGCAGCGCTCGAGCACGCAGCAATGCTGCAAAACGCTTCGGGAGGAGAAGTGAGAAGTAAAAGGACAGAGAACGCTGTGAGAAATTACCCTCCAAAATTTCCAGATCGCAGCTTTTGGCCGAGAAACCATACCGAGGAGCAAAAAAAAAGAGCTCCTAGGACCTGAGGAATTCCCCACCCTTTGTGTCAGGGAAGCGAAGCGTCTCTGATAACGTAACGCGACCTTCTGCGGAAGGCAGGCCACAGAGCACATCTCGGCAGCTCCTGAACAGCAGAGAGCCAGTTAGGGTTTTTTTTTTTGACTGATGAACTGCTTCTGCCTCTTCTCCCCGTGCTTTCTGAGGCAGAGGACGGGTCCCCTCAGGATAACACATCTCAGTGGCTCTTGTGCCATCGCCACCTCGCAGAGGCCAGTGCCCGTGTTCAGCTGCAGTGGCTGTTTTGTCCTGGCTGGGCCTGGGGCACGGCAAGGCTGCAGGGTTTGAACAGGGGCTCACACAGCTCCCGACTAGCCAAGGAGCTCATCCACCAGCCCCACACAGCAGCAGGGCTGACATGCCAGCGGGCGCTCCTGCGTGTTGTGCCCAGCTCCGAATTCCCTGCACGAGGAACGGAAGCAGCGAGTGCTCGGAAGGGGCAATAATACAGGAATTGTTAGGGCCAGGAAGGAATCCTGAGACTCTTAGATCCAAGTTATGAAACGAGAGCCCACAGAAGCCTATTCATTCCTAGCTAGGCACACTCTGTGACACCCACATGTTCCTAACTGCTAAATTGATCTAGAAGAAAGACACGCCGCAGGCTTGCTTGGTATTTTCCTCTTATGCACCAGCAGTGGCTTTATCTGCAAGGATTACATGCAACTGCAAACAAGAAAGGGGAGGAGACAAAGCAGTCTTGTTTGGAAAAAGGGATATTGGACTGAACCACTGTGAGCTGAGAGGAAAGGCTCTGCTGAGACTCAATCCGGTTTGTGAGGAGTTACACGAAAGAAATGTCACTTCTGGCTGCGAATCTGACCTACATTTCTGAGCAGCAGAGTACTACACCCTGTGCGTGGTACTTGATTGCTTTGTTTTCTAGGATATTTTTTAATTCTGTTTCTAAAACCAATCTGATTTCTCCAAAAAGGCGGCTCCAGCATTGTGTTACACAGGATGGTTCTGCAGCTGCTCCCATGCCTCGTGCTCCATGGTCTGATACCTGGACAGGGAAGTGACAATTGGTAGTGGGATCAATAAACCCGGCTGTGCAGCCTCGCACCTGCCAAAGATAATTTGGCTTCAGCCTTCACCAGGAAGCTTGTACTGTCCAGCATGGTACCCTTCGTTCAGCCCCTTCCAAAACCATGGCAAGGAGAAAAATAAACCAACCGACAGAAGCAAAGCAAAGTGCAAAACACAGAAAACCTTGCTACGAACCCTGTCCTACACCCTGCCACAACTCCCAGTCTTGCTGCACAGCAGCTTAGCACCTTCTCACCCCAACCAACACAAGTAACAGCAGTGGAGATCCCAGGAGTCTGGAGGTCCAGCATTAACAGCCTGGCAGCAAAGCAGAGCACAACCCCCCCCCGCCACTCACGTGCTGGGCTCGGTTCAGGGAAGAGGGGCCTCTGCGAGCTTCAGGCCCTGTTCACAAGCACGGTGCTAGCTCAAACAAAATGAGCAGCCCAGCGTCACCTCTGTGTCTGCTGCTCACATCTGTCAGCACCCAGCCCAGCTGCTGAAGCTGTGGCTCAAGCGCTGCCCTCCTCCCTTGGTGAACAGGTCTAATTTCCCCTCTTGTTTTTCCTCCGTATTTTCTCAGTGACTCAGTGCTGATGGTATCTCAGCCAACTTTGCTCGCTCTCCTGTTTCTCCTCTGCTGCTTCCTCACCCTGCTCTCAGACACCTGAAGCTCCCTTTCAGCTGCAGCTCTCCAGGGCACTGCCAAAGCCAAATCCAGTGGGGTCTCCTTCCCCTTCCCAAGCACCGCACCCCAGCTCCCTGCTGACACAGCTTTCCTTGCCGTCAGAGCCTTCTGACTCAGTGGCTCTTTCAGGCTGGCCCTTTGGAATCAGAGCATACAAAGTTATTATCTATTTTCTCCACCTAAATTTTATTATTTTCTTCCAAACACAGGGATTACACATTGCTTTTCCTCTGGAAACCAGGTAACGTGCAGAACTGGGTGGCCTATCAGGCTGAAGTTATAAAGACTCTCCAGAAGCTCACATGTTCTAGTGCGTGCAATAAAATTGTCACGAGACAGTTGTCAGATGCAGCAGCGAGTTAAAGCTTCCTGATGCAATTAAACAAACAGCATTTTGATAAGGATTTCCACTGCAGTGCTGAGAACTCTGAAGCCCTGAAGCATTACATTGAGTACGTTTGGGCAGTCTATATCGCCTCAGTTTCCCTGTTTACCAAAGGGGGATAAACACGACCTTTATAAAACCACGAGATATTTTTTAATAGTGCTCCCTACAGTTGAAGAAAATACAGTAAAAAGAGGCTTCTTTCAAACCAAACCAGGAGGAGGAAAAGTCAAATCACTGCTTTTATTTTAAAGCAATCGCTTTCATGAATAATTACAGCCTGGTAAACACAACTGAAGTGCTGCTCTTGTAGCCTCGGAGGCATTCAAAACATTCAGGTTCAAACACACACCAAGCAGCTGATGCTTCAGCAAGCCCATTCAGAGGGCCCTTTCTTCCAGCCGTAGCGGGTTCGCTTGGACAGAAACACCTCCCTGCAGAACACGCAGCCCAAATGCTGCAGCCAGCAGAAGAACCCAAAAGTAAAAACCACCTAATCTGTTTTCTTTTCCAAGCTAAAAATAGGACAAAAGACTGAAAAGCACAGATGGTGGAAGCGATGCAAGATTTTAGGTTCTTCTGTTCTAGGAATTTAAGCTGCTAACACCCAACACAGGCTGAGCGTTATAAAAGAGGTTCGTAACTCGGCTCTGTCACCGGTGGCCAAACCCAGCTTTACAGATCTCTGCAAGTGACCCCTGTCATCCTATTTGACATGCATGAGGCTCATTTCATCTGAACAGTTGGTGTGAAATAACTCTTTCATATTTCCCTGATCTTTCTGCCTCTCTGATCCCTTCCTTGCAAATTTCCAGATAGAGCAGGAACAAAAACACACCCCATGCAGAAACGGCTTCAAACGAAAACATAACAAAAGGAACAAGGAATTATTTCATATGCAAATTGAAAGCAGAAAATAAAGGCAGATTAATGATTCAGTAGCAAAATTCTTCCGGGCAAATGAGCAGAGCTGAAAGAAAAACCCAAAGGGAGTGTGAAGCTGAGGTGTTTGGAGGAAACAAAATGGGAATGGAAAAGCATTGTGTTTTTTTTACACACTAATCTGTGTTCAAAACGCGTTTCTGCAAAGCATCCACGGTACTTATGCAAGAGAGGGGCAGGATCAGACCAACCACCGCAAACGGCAGAGCAAGTTCAGCTGGCAGGAACACAGGTAAAGCCCCAGGATTTGTTGTGACCTCCTGCTCTCCCCAGACCACATGCAAAGAGGAACGCAGACAGACACCACAACCGGCAGGGCTGTAGGGAAGAAAGGGGGCACTTGGAGTGGGAAAGTGCAAGATAAGGTGGACTGAAAAAGCAGAACTAAATAAAAAGATTAAGAGGACTAAAACCACCAGCAACTAACCTAGAAGAAAGAGAACCATGTAAAAGAACAGCACAGGCACCTTTAATCCTCGAAGCGGTACCGAGGAATAAAGCTGAGCCCTTTTAAGAGACCATTAACAACTGCTCTCATCTGCCTCTCCCCGTTACAAACGCTTCCGTGCCTCCCCACAAGGTGACTGAACCCGCAATGAGCATGACGTGCTGCTTTGAGGTGGAATGAGAGAGAAAGCTTGGGGATTTGTGACATCAGGTCTAGGAGAAATTCCCTAAAATTAGTGCACTGAACAAGCCTCGCAGCAGGCTCTGCTGCACTCCGCTTCGGTGCCATGCCTGGCGAGCTGGAGCACTGAGCAACTGGTGAGTCAGAACCACCGCAGACGGGCACTTCACCGAGGAGACTGCTCGCTTAAAGTTCGCAGGGATTCTTCCGAGGACCCAGAAACCGTCAGGATTTACTGCCAGCCTCCGAGCAGCTGGGACAATACGGCCTCAGAGCACCAGGACACGCGGGGTCTGACTCCTTGCTCCAGCACTGTCACCCTGTAACCCTGCTGAAGTCGCTGCAGCCCTGCGCAATCGCTTCCCCACCAGGAAAAACAGATTAAAAAAATGGATAGGACGCGATGTCTGCAGCTCAGAAGGCAGAGAGGAGGAAAGCAGTGTGCAATGCTGCGCCTCCGTCAGCACCCTCCAGCTCTTTACGTGTCGTCACGTCGCTCCGGTCTTTCGGCACTGCAGGGGGAGGCCGTGCCCGCGGCCGTGGGGCACGAAGCGAAGCGTGGCGGTCCCGCAGCTCCTGGCCTTGGCTTTCCTCGGGGAAACCGAGGCACCGCGACTCGGCCAAGGTCAGCCACAGCGAGGAGCCACACTTCCCAAACACCAGGCTCGGGCACAAAGCACAAACACCCCGCAGACCTGCTCAGTGCACCTCCTGCTGCCTGTCACGAACTCGGCTGGAAACGCCACGACGCCCTCAAAAAACACCCAAAGCCAAAAAACACCCGGGCACGTCCCAGTCACGTCCATCCTGCTCCTCCTGGGGCGCGGCACCCCCTTCCTTCTCCCCTGATTTTTTGGGGGGGGCTTTTCCCCTCGCTCAGCCTCCCAGGAGGCTCAGCCCAGGGTTTCCAAATGCCCCCTGGGTTTCCAAACGCCCCCCCAGGCTCCACAGCCGCCCCCCCAGGAGGCAGCACCAGCCCCGGGGGGAGCCGCACAGCGCCCAGAGCCCCCCGAGGGGAGGCCGGCGGGGCAGGGCCTCCCCCCTCAGCTCCCCCCGGCCTCCAGCCCGGTGCCTCCCCCCCTAAACCCCTCCAGCCCCAAGGGGAAGGGGCTGCGGGCGCCTCACCGGGACAGGTGCTTCAGGATCTGCTTCTTGATGAGGCCGGCCATGCCTCACACAGGGGGGGGAGGCTCAGCGCTGAGGCCGGCGGGGCTCCATCGCCGCTCCGCCGCCGCCGCCGCCTCCTCCCGGCCCCGCTCCGCCCCGGCCGCCGCCTCCTGCTCGCCCCCTGCCGGCCCCACCGGGCTCGGCCCGAGCCCCCCCGGGGGTTGAAGGCACCGGGGGCAGCGCTGGCAGCCCCGCGGCCTCGGGCAGGGCTCGGGCCGGGCTCGTCCTCCACGCCCCGGGGAGGCCGGAGGGGGGCAGGGTGAGGGCGGGCGGCCGCAGCTCCCTGCTCGCGGCTCCGTTTCCACAGCGGGTGGAAAAATCCACACAGCAGCTGAGGAACCTCCCCTCAGCAGGGACAAAGCTGGGCTTACACTCACACGGTCAGCAGGGGTGGAGGAGCCCCCCAGGGTCACCTGCTCCAAGCACCCCCCCCCCCCACTGTCCCCACCGAGCCGTGTCCCCAAGCACCAGCCCCAACCTCTCCTGGAGCCCCCCCAGGGACGGGGACTCCCCCACCTCCCTGGGCAACCCGTCCCAACGCCTGCCCGCTCTGGCTGAGCAGAAATGGCTCCTCATTGCCCACCTCAACCTCCCCTGGCACAGCTCCAGGCCG
This sequence comes from Anas platyrhynchos, assembly GCF_047663525.1. Taxonomy (NCBI): domain Eukaryota; kingdom Metazoa; phylum Chordata; class Aves; order Anseriformes; family Anatidae; genus Anas; species Anas platyrhynchos. Next base: position 4,181,857 of record NC_092613.1, on the reverse strand, counting down.
TTCCCTCTGCTCCTGGCCCTGGGTATCTGCGAGCAGAGGCCGACCCCCAGCTCCCCACACCTCTCAGGGAGCTGTAAGGCTTCAGGGTCTACACAAAGAGGTGTGAGACTATCTCAGGACAGCCAAAAATAACCTTTAAAGGTTGGAAAAAAAGTCAAAAAAAGTGTTCAGCATAAAACAAGGTAACTGGTGAGGCTGCTGGAATTAAAAAAAAGTCTCAGTTCAAGCAGTTTCTGCACTACTCAGTTTATGGCTGTGTTGTAACCCTTTGACAGATGACAAGGAGTTTGGCCGTTTCACACGCCGAGAGATTTCAGGCTGTACTACAAAGGAGCATTTTGCCTCCAAGGCTATGCCCAACAAAAGCAGCCCCACATAAATGATGACATTGTTCTTCAAATAAGGTACCGGGGCATTAAACTGATCAGTCAATCCTCTAACAAGAGAGCCATGTGCTTTGTACTTGGCTACACACATTGTTTTAATCTGATAGCAGGATGGGGGGGGGGACAACTCCAGCAGAATATTTTTATCAGATGTCAGTGGCTCCTGCTTATTGTTTTCCCCAAGAGATATCGATGAATGCTGTAAGAACCTGGCACCTGTCCGGCCTGCAAGTGCTGTGCACTGCACAAATCCACTACAGAACAGCAGAGAAACACAGGTTTGGGCTAGGCACTGGGATGCTGCAGAGGATTTTTCTCTTTTATTCATTAGCAGGGTTAGCGTATTTTATTGTAGAAACAGCCTCTAACTTCTGCCTCATCTCAATGTTTGTTGAACACGCCTATTAAATATTGGGCAATTAAATATTTGATGTCTCAGCTACACAATGTGCTTTATAGACGCCTTCAAAGCATGAGCTCCTCAAATAAAGTCTCATCTGAATCAACTGTCCTGTCCTAGAGCCGGCAGCAGCTCAGGAGAAGAGCCCTTGCAGTTCTGCTGACCAAACACTTTCCTCTAAGATGCAAATTACTCCCACACTTTTGTATCGGATACAAACATGCCAAGAATGAGTTGGAAAATTCTGCCTATTGAAACAGATGACAACCGACATGCACAGAGCAATTGGTTATGCAAACAGAATAAATTCTTTCAATCCATTTCGAGTTGTACACCTGCATTAAGCAGAGCTCATCAAAAAGCAAAGCCCTTTCAAAAAAGGGGCCTTGGAAAATGTCTTCAACATCACATTCCTTGATGAGAAGAAAACTGGGCATTAATAGCTACTGACTCAACAGCTCTGATAACTTGGGTTCACACAAACACCTCAGTAGCAACAACAAAGCAAAAACATGGTTTTCAGCATCAAGACACTAACTACAATACCTTACTGTAAGAATCAACCTTTTAACAGCTTCTCTTTGTTTCCCTCAATGAAGGATCAGCATTTTATTAAATTCATCCTATTTTGTGTTACAGATTAACATCATCTTGCTGTCTCCTCAGATATCACGGCACTTTTTTTAGTGTTACATTTTTGTTCTAATTAAAAATGTGCACACTTGTTTTGAAATTCAGAATTCAGAATACAGATACTAATATTTCTCTCCAGGGGTATAACATGAAAAAATGTATCAGAGGACTTAGGAAAAAATATAACTAAAGTAGAAGTTTAGCGCTAGTCAGGTAGAGAGGGTGCAATTATAACTGATATTCTGCCAGACAGAAAAAATACACAGATTAAGAGTCAGATTCTCCACATGTAAACCATCATCAATGTTTTATTTCAGTGGGGGAAAATAAAACAAAAACCAGACCAGTTACAAAAGCATCAGCCCAGTGTGCATCTAGGTCGAACCGTCTGCAATTTGAAACAACAGCAGATTTCCTCTACACACTGTTTTCATATAAAATCCTCGGGACATAAGTCTACAGCATTTTAGCATGTGGAAGATCATAAAACAAAAAAAGCCACGGAGCTCCATTTCCACCTTTATCTGTCTGGGCGGGTCATGCCTGGCCTGGTTGGCACCATCATGGGTCTTGAGGGCGGTCTCATCATTGGGGGCCCTGGCATCATTGGCATGTGTCCTCCCATCGGTGGCCTCATCCCTGGAGCTACAGGAGGAAGGAAAATACATGAGAGATAAGCTCTGGGGAGCTTTGGAAAAGCTGCAGGGAGTGTGCACATTTCTCCACAGCCTCCAGGGAACTTTCACTTTGCACGCGTGTAAGCTGTGATCCAGAACCTGGCTGAGATGGATTACGTTTCCCTGAAGGATACCAGCAATTTTAGTAGAGAAAGAATCGAGTTCCTGGGTTATATGCCCAGTTCTGACAATATTCACTGATATATTACTTCAACCACTCAAAATAGACACTAGCTTAATTACTGCATTGGAAAGTTCATTTGGAACACTGTACTGCAAAATCTTCCAATTTAGTGTTTGAAAAAGGCCCAGTGTGCTTCTTAGAACTGGGTAATGGCATCAGCCATGAAAAGCAGGTGCTTAACCAAAAAGCACTGAGAGTGGTTTCCATCCAGCTTCTCCATTTATTGTCAGACACTGCCTCATATCCCAGACCATGCACATATTTTGTGCCTTTTTAAAAAAAGAACACATAAAGAACAGTTTCTACCAGCAATAATTGCAAATACATTTCCCTACTTTTGGTGTGCACGTGTATATTCCTTTAGATTTGTTCCAGTAAGTGCTTCAATAAACGTCCTCTGAGAACTCTTCAAATGCCAATAAGCTCAAAAGCAGAACAGATCGAGACGTTTCAGTTTACCTTTGCTGTACAGAAAAACCTTTTTAAGGCACGTGTTCTCTGGAACACATTATTTTAAGACATTTTAAACAATAAAATTCATCTACTGCTGAAACGCATCTCTTGTGCAAAAATGTAAATGTTGCAACAATGGAATACCTAAACAAGTAAAGACTAAGACCAAAAGTAGGAAAACTGCAATTTACCAAGGCAGTAATTTCAACCGCATGCCAGGACTAGCAAGCACTCTCAACAAGCAGCAAAGGAACTTAAATTAGCAGCTGTCAGACTGCTCTGTTCTGAAGAGAAGCCTCATTTGCAGACTTACCAGGTCCAACAGGCATCATTCCGGGTGGAGGCGGGCCCATCATTGGCATCATTGGTGGCCCACCCATATGAGGGGCTGGCATCATGCCAGGCCTGGGGGGACCAGCTGAACACAGACACAAACCGGTTACACATCCGCCTGCTCTCACAGTCATCAACAGTGTGAAATAGTTAAGCTTTATAGGAGGTTTTAGTAATTAAGAGGACCTTGATTGTTTTGCAATTGTCTGCCTTCGTTTTTAGTTTTAAAGAAAAGGAATCGCAGCAGTTTGCCAACCAAAGTGCAAGACAAGGTTATCAATCCTACTATATTCTTTAAAAAAAAAAAAAAGAAAAAAAAAAGAAAAACCCCACTGTACTGAAATTTACACAAAGCTATCTACACAGCAGCTATGAGGCAATGAGAGCACAGTTCCATTAATGTGCTCAGCACTAATGAAATCAGCTGAAGATTAAAGAAGATTGAAGAAATACTCTTACAGTGCATTCTATTACATTTTGATATTTGCAACCTCAACATTTTTTGCTTGATTTCAAGCTAAAAGGACTTTTTTTTTTAATTGCATCCAGCTCTAGGCCCCTCAGTTAAAGGGCAAGGAACCTGCTTGAGAGAGCCCAGCGCAGAGCCACAGGGGTGATTAAGGGAGGGGAGCATCTCTCTTACAAGGGAAGGCTGAGGGAGCTGGGTCACTTTGGGTTGCAGAAGACTGAGGGGTGACATCATTGATGTTTATAAATGTGTGAAGGGTGAATGTCAGGGGGATGGAGCCAGGCTCTTCTTGGTGACACCCAGTGATAGGACAAGGGGCAGTGGGTGCAAGCTGGCACACAGGAGGTTCTGCTTAAATGAGACAAAACTTTTTCATGGTGAGGGTGGCAGAACACCAGAACAAGCTGCCCAGGGGGGCTGTGGAGTCTCCTTCTCTGGAGACATTCAGAACCCAGCTGGACGTGTTCCTGTGTGACCTGACCTAGGTGCTCCTGCTGCGGCAGGGGGATTGCAGTAGATGATTTTTCAAGGTCCCTGCTAGTCCCTAGCATTCTGTGAAACTCCATCTCTCAGGAGTCTGCCCTCACCGCCAGAAGCAGAGACTTACGGATGCTGGGAGGGGGCGGTATCATGGCTCCTCCAGGGGGTGGCGCTGAGAACGGCGTCGGTGGAATTTTCCCTTGCTGGAATGCAGCCGCTACATTGGGGGGGAAAAAAAAAGAAAAAAAAAGAGAAAGAATCCCAGAAGAAAAAATAGTTACTAAGCAGAGGAAGCTCCTGTGTCAACGTTCCTTCTCATGCCAAGCATTCAGAACATACTTAACGTCATGGTGCACACTCATTTGTTCTTACTCTGGAACAAATCCCTGGTTTACACTGCTTGTCAAGATGGAAGCACCTGATATTCTTGAAGACAGTTATTACAGTAATTACTCCAGCTGAGACTAGAGAGCTCCAGGATGAATTTCACACACCTAGCTGGAAGGTGGATAGTAGAGAAAATATATCACATGATTTGCAGCTGTAACTTTCACCTAGGATCATTAAATTAATCCATGTTATCATGAAATAGGCCAATGACTTAGGCAGGTGACAAAAAGCATGAAAAAGATCTAATAAGAAAGGGAAAAGAAGAAATTCAGAAGACCTGAATTGACCAAGAGGAAGGCAAAAGACGTGAAAGCTGGAAGCAGCTAAAGAAAGAAAGTTGCCATAAGGTTAACCTGGCACTTGTTTTTGTCCCATTCAGAGAGGAAAAAAAGCCATTATTTAGAGAACAGGTGAGAAGAAGAGAACCCCATAAAATGACAGAGGAAACATTTTGCACTTTATTCAAGCCTACAATAGCAAGAGAGGAAAAAAATCAACATCCCTTGAGAGCTGAGGTCAAGCAACGAGAATATGTAAATAACCCACAACACTTCGTACATTTTAATGTCCATTTTCCTACCTTCTGGTTTTCTTATTCACGCTCTTTACATAGAAGTGCTACTACCAACAAAAGCAAAAATAATGTAAGTTTAAGCCCTAGAGGGATGTTTTATTTCTCTTTTTAAATAGAGGAGCTAAAAACTCGCTATCAGATCTGGTCGAACACCTAGAACAAATTTGTTCCACAAGCCTCTTCTCATGAAGGTTTGCTAGCAAAAACGTTGGACTTGAAGAGATTGTCCTTGGAATTTAAGGAAGTTTGTTTAAAAACCAACACCCCAAGAGGGCTCTCGCTCTAAACCCCCGGCCACATGCCCCTACCCCACAGCCTCGTGCTACGCGAGCTCACACGACACTGCTGGCAGTGCTAAAGGTGAGGGGAGCTACAACCCTCAGCCACAGCACAGCAATGCCTGCCTGCAACAAGTCCTCACAGCCTCTTACATGGGGACCCACACTCAGACAAGGTCAAGATTCAAATCCCAAGTGACACTCTTATTCACGAGTCACAGAGCAAAGAACCACCAGGGAGCTGATAAAGAACCAGCAGGGAAAATAGGAAGAAAAGCACTTGGAGGACAGAGAGCAGTAACAGCAAAGCAAACAAAGATCACAAAAGGATTCGCCTTACTTGTTTTATCAATCAGGCTCTGGGCTTGCTCCTCCATCCATTTCTGGTAGTAGTCCTTCACATTCTCTTTGTGCTTTCGGCCACTGCAGTGGGTTTTTCTCACGGAGGGCTGAGGAAAATGACGTAAACTGAGAGTTTATATAACATCACATAAAATCACAGTTTACTGGGAACTTTGGTAAAACTTAAACATATTCTCTCTGGAAGCACAGAACTGCTTGGTTTCTGCATACACTCAGAGGCCAGGTGCTGTGCCGTGCCCTCACGCACAAATGACAAGCATCGAGCCAAGTTTTTGGGCGAGTCTGTGCTGACACCAAGCCAGCTGCCTCCCACCGTGACACCCAGGATTGGTGAGTGCTAGCGAGACTCCAGTCCCTCCTGTTCCTGTCTCCTTTTCAAGCAGGACGTCACAGTGTTTCAAACAACCTGGGTTTAGTCTCTGCAGGGTTTATTTCAAGTGCACGTGATCGCACAGATAAATTAATGCAACAGGTTTATTACTTACCAACAAACTAGTGGGACACCTTGGTATTTTGAGTAGCTTGGGCTTACTCTACTTACTCTTACTTGGACTTTTGAGTTGCTTGGGATGTGGGATTTATTTTACACCCCACTCAACATGAATTAATGCAGATCTAAATGAATCCCTGCAGATGTGGCAAGCAGGCAGCACACCTCACTGCATCAGACAGCCCATTTGTAGCCTACCCAAGTTCTATTTTCACGCTCTCGATCCCAGAGGCAGGTGACAGCTGAAGGCGGGCGCTTACCGAGTCGTGGGTGAGGTACGTGTCGCAGTAGTCACAGTAAAACCTGCGGAGGCAGAAGGCCCGTTAGCGACCAGGGACGCTGCTCCGTGCCGCGGGGGCTCCCCGGGGGTCTTTGGGGGCGCTGGGCTGCCCCAGAACCCTTCCCCCTTGCCCCCCCACACTGCCAGAGAGCAGAATTCCCTCTAGCAGGGACACGGGGCTGACACGGGACCTCCGAGACCCCCCCAGACCGAGCCCAGGACCCCCGAACCCCCCCACAACCCCCTCACAACCGGGCCCGGGACCCCCCGAGCCCCCCACAACAAGGCCCGGGGACCCCGGAACCCCCCCACAACCGGACCCAGGGACCCCCGAGCTACCCCCAACAAAACCTGGGGACCCCCTGGAGACCCCCAATTCCCCCCAGCCGGGCCCGGGACCCCCGCGCCCCCCCCCCGGTGCTCACTTGGGCATGGCGCTCCCCGCTCCCCGCCACCGGAGCCGCCCGGAAGTGCCGCCCCCCCCCGCACCGCCCCTTCCGCCGCTCACCCCCGGCTGGCTCCGCGCCGAACGGTGGCCGCCGAGGGACAAAAGAGGCCCGCAGGGCGGCCTTCGCCTTCCCCGCTGCTTTAGTGCCCGGCCCGGGGCTGGGGGAGATTTGGGATCCCTGTGGGGGAGTTGGGGAGCTCCGGGAGGAGCCCTGGGGGCTGCCCGTGCCGGGGCTGGAGGTTCAGGGCACAGAAAAGGGGGCGGCTGCATCCCCCTGCACCCTGCCCTGGGATATTTGTACACATTGATGAGGTTTCCCCTCAGCCTTCTCTTTTCCAGGCTAAGCAGGCCCAGCCCTCCCCGCCTGGCCTCATAAAACAGCCCCCAATCACCTCAGCACCCTCCTCAGGACTCGCTCCATGGCCCTCAATCACAGTCATTAGGGGTGGAGAAGCCCCCCAGGGTCACCTGCTCCAACCACCCCGCCCACCACTGTCCCCACTGAGCCGTGTCCCCAGGCACCAGCCCCAACCTCTCCTGGAGCACCACTTGGCCTGGGGAGCCCACAAAAAGCAGCTCGGTGTTGGGCAGGGAGCAGGGTCGGGCTGCTAATGGCTGCGAGAAGCAGCCTGGGGGCTGCAGGCTGCTTGGGGGCTGCACCGGGAGCCTTGTTTGTGCTTGTTTCAGCGCCACTGGGCAAAGCTCTCCTCACGAAACACAACCGTGTGGGTTGTGAGTCCTGTGGGGCACCGTGGGGCTGGGGATGAAGCCAGGCGCTGTCTGGGAACGGGGCAGGAGGCAGCTGGGTGGTTGGTGCTGTGTCCCTGCTGGGCCTGGCACAGGAGCTGCAGTGAAGCTGGGCCGGTTGCTGCACCTGCAGAATGGCGCCACAGGCCCTGCCCTGGCCCAAACAGCAGCAACCTCATGAGCCCGGCATCGTCCAGGCCCAACTGAACCACCACAGCCTCCATTACTAAGTGGGCACCCAACCAGCACCATGCAGCAGTACAGGGGGCGTTTGTTTGCCCTGAGCTCTTCCTGTATGTTTCGCTGCCCAGCCCCCACTGTGACTTCCAGCCTCATTTACACCCCTCTTCTTCCACGGCACCACAAATCCTTCCACCAAAACCACAATTTGGGCACCATGAGGGTGCCGTGCCCCTCACCTGGGGCAGCCCTGCACCCCCCCAGTGCCTCAGTGGAAACTTCACGTGGAGCTCCTGTAACCCCCAGCCGAGCCGGGGTGTGGTTTGGGACAGGGACACCTGAGGTGAGGCGGTGTGTTTGTTTGTTTGAGGGAAAACCTTGTTTATTTATAATAATATGCTAAATTTGTACAACACAGCCTTTATTTCCTTAGTTTGCACCCCCCAGCACTGCCAGGGAGGCTTCTCCCATCCTCAACAGCCAGGATTCGCACTGCTGAGGCCCAGCACCGCCCGACCCGCAGCAAGGAGCTGAATTGAGGCGAAAAACGACGATTTGAGGAAAATTCCAGGCCGCGAGGCCCCTGCACCCCCCCCCCCCCCCCACCCGTCGCCATCCCGGCAGCCCTTGCGCCTGGCCACGCCCCAGCGCCTCCAGCCACGTGACCGCCCCTGCATCCACAAACACTCGCGCTCTCCTCCCCGCGCCTCCTCCCATATATGGCAGCGGGCGCGCGGCGGGGGGGCGGGGCGTATGCAAATCCCTCGCCTCCCATTCGCCAGCGCGGTGCGGGGGGGGCGGGGCCAACGTCCCGCGGCGCGCCGCTAAACGCCCGCTTTCCCCGCGCCTTAACCCCTCCCCCGGCTCGGCCGCCGCGCCGTGACGTCACAAGGCGCGCGGGGCGGGGCGGCGCATGCGCAGTGCGCGGCCTGACGCCCGCGCCCCCTCCCCTGCCGCCCGCCCGCCCCCCGCCGTGCCCTCACCTCCCCCCCCCCTCTCCACACACCCTCAGCCCCCCCCCCCCATCGCCCCCATGCGGCGCTGAGCGGCGGCGGCGGCGGCCCCGGGAGCGGCCCCGGTAGCCCGGGGGGGGCGACAGCGGCAGCAGCAGCAGCAGCCCCGGGGGGGTGGCGGTGGTCGGTGGAGGAGCCATGGAGGGCATGGACGTGGACCTGGACGCGGAGCTGATGCAGAAGTTCAGCTGCCTGGGCACCACCGACAAGGACGTGCTGATCGGCGAGTTCCAGCGCCTGCTCGGCTTCCAGCTCAGCCCCGCCGGCTGCGCCTTCTTCCTCGACATGACCAACTGGTGAGGCCTGGGGGGGGGAGGCTGAGGGGTTGGGGGGAGGCTGTGGGGTCGGGGGAGGCCGTTGGGAGGCTGTGGGGTTGGGGGGAGGCTGAGGGGTGGCTGTGGGGTCGGGGGAGGCCTGTGGAGGCCGTGGGGGGGCCTCCAGGCTCGGGGGAGGTTGTGGAGAGGCTGAGGGGTTGGGGGAGGCCGTGGGGAGGCTGTGGGGTTGGGGGGGAGGCTGTGGGGTCGTGAGAGGCCCGTGGAGGCCGTGGGGAGGCCTCCGGGCTCGAGGGGAGGCTGTGGGGTCGGGGGAGGCCGTGGGGAGGCCGCCGGGCTCAGGGGGAGGCTGAGGAGAGGCTGCGGGGTCGGGGGAGGCCACAGGGCCTGGAGGGGGACCCGAGGAGGCCTTGGGGGGCTGGGGGAGGCTGAGGGGAGGCTGTGAGGCTGGGGGAGGCCACAGCGCGGCAGGGGGAGGTTGGAGGGGGGCTGGGGGCGGCCGCTGGGCAAGGGGAGGCCGCAAAGGGAGCGGGGGAGGCCGCCCCGAGCTGCCCGAGGGGCCGTTGGGCCGCGGGGGAGGGGGGGGATTCTGGGGGGGCCGTAGAGGCCTGGAGGAGGCCCGGGGAGGCCACAGGGGGGCCGGGGGAGGCCGCCCCAAGCCCCCTCCGAGGGGGTCTCTTGCCCCACGGAGGGAGGCCGGTGCCTGGTGGAGGCCCTGGGGTGGGGGCAGGCAGGCAGGGAGCCCCCCGGGGGGATTTCTCCAAGCTTGGGGCTCGGTTTTCGGCCTCCCCCCCCCGGTGCTGGTGGCGTTGGCAGCCCCTGGGTCAAAGGGCTGCGGGCTGTTAACCAGTGACCAGCTCCTGGCACCGCTCCTCCATGGGGACGGAGGGCGAGCGGCCTCGGCGCGGGCAGGGCCCAGCCGTGGGGGCTGCAGGAGGGGGGAGAGAGGGGCAGAAAGGCTCAGCCTCCGCGGGGAAGTTGCCTGGGTGTAGGGTGAAGGTACAGCGTCTGCTCGTCAGCTGGGCAGCCCCCAAAAACTGTGCTTTTTGGGGGTGTTTTGAGGTTGTAAAAGCTCCTCGGCGCTGTCCCGGGTGAAAAGGAGAGGCTGAGGTAGTCAGGGAAGCTGCAAGTCAAGGAAAAAATGTGGGAAAGATGCGATTTAATGGTGGGAAATAGAAAGCAGGGGGGTTAGGGGGGTGCAGGGGGAAGGGATGGGGTGGGATTGCTGCTCCTTGTTGCCACCTGCGACATTAAAAGGTCCTGGCTGTGGTGTGCAGGGCACCGACCCTCACGGTGTGTTCACAGTGTGGGTGCAGGAGGGACGAGTGCCGTGCTCCAGACACAACAAAAGTTACCTGAACTGCCCTTAGGTTTTTTTTAACGATCTTCCATCGAGTCCAGGAGCCTCGGGTTCGAAGCTTGGAATCCGAGTTGAAGGCCTTGATATCAACAGTTGGGGGAGGGAAAACGCTTCCAGGGAATTGTGGAGCTAATCAATAGTCATGAGACAAGTTGGGAACCTCCTTCCTTCCCTCTTCCTGCGGACCTGGAGTGAGCCCTGATGGCAGACGTGCAGCTGCAGAGGGAGCGAGGGAATAGCAAATAATGCCGCGTGCGTTGTGAGCTGAGAAATGCAAAAAAAAAAAAAAGAGTCTCTTCAGTGTGCAGGGGTTTGTGTTGGGGAAGTGTTTCACAGCAGAAAATGCTTCCCTGCCTCCTTCGTGTTGTGATAGTAGGAATAAGAGTATCTGTGCTGTAGGTACTGCTTTGCAAGGTGATACTGGAGGGTTTTGGTGTGTGGTTTTTCCCTGTGATGTTCCGTGGGAGAGCAGAAACCTCAGCAGAGTCCCGGGAAGGACCTTGGGGTTCCTAGAAAAGTAGCTGTGTGTAACTGTGATGTTCCTTGTGTGTGTTGAAGTTCTCTTCTCCAGGAATATTTAGCTTCTTTCGCAGTATCAGTTTCTTAAATACAATCTTAGAACTATTTTTTATCTTTTAGTTACAGTCAAAAATCCGAAACGATCAAAGGAACTCTCATTTCACAACTTCAGCGCCTGAGCTCTAGGAACACAATAAATTTTTAGGTTTTTTTTTCGGTGTTTATAAGCCTGGTTGGATGGGTGGGAGGGTGTGTAAAAGGAAATGTGACAACGTGGGGTAACGCATGCAGCGCTCTGCGAAAATTAGCGCAGGCTGCGGTGTGATTGCTCCCGAAATGGGCTGGGAGCCCGGCGGGGTTTTGCCTTTCAGCAGCCCGGGCACGGCCGGGGGTGCTGCCAGCCCGCTTCGGGTGTTCTTGCCAGGATGCTCGGGTGCTGCTCCTGTCTTCCTGCCCCGTTCTCCAGCTCCCACCTCTTTGGGATACCAGCCTGAGCGCTCTGCCCCTGCTCCCTGGTGTTATCAAAAGCTTTGGCCACGTTTTCCTCTCCTGGCAGCACCTCTCCTCCGTCGTGCTGCGCACCTCCAGGCTGCGACCCGAGGTGGTGGCAGGCAGTGCCGCCGCGCGAGGGCTGATTCCTCGCCCAGGAATTAGGGCCTGGATCTTCCATCAGCAGCCTTGCCCTGCCAAAAATCCCTCTGGGTGAGACCTCCGAGTCGCTTCTCCTGCTGCTAAAGGTTCGGCTCCTCTCCTGGGAGGTGATTCCTCCCTCTCCACGCCAGGCTCGATGTCTGGCCGCAGGAAATGGCGAGGGAGCTCGCAGCAGGGCCGAGAGGTGCAGCCCCAGTGCTTCTCAGATACGCTCCTACGGGTTAATTAAGAACTTTTTTCACGAGTGCAGCAGGCGGTTCTTTGATGATAATGATGCAGTCACCAGACCTGGAGCTACTTCCTTGTTCTAGGCCTTTGAGATAGCGCAGCGAGCGAGCCCAGCCGGGGTGTGCTTTGAACGAATGTTTCCAGGGCTGTCATTAGGAATCGTGTGTGATGTATCAGAATGAATTCCCACTTCTGGGGAAGAGATGAATTGTTTGAAAACAGCTTTTTTTTTTCGGGTAACTTGCAAAAGAATCTGTTGGTTGTGAGGAAATGTGAGCTGTGGGTCGGCTTCAGGTCTGTTCACATCTGCAGCTGACCCGGAGCAGCTCGCTGTGCTTTCCAAGCATTTTGCAGGCCGGGGCAGCGCTCAGGAAGCTGCCAGCTGCTTTTATTAGCGACACTGCAGAGGTGCTTCAGGTGGAACATACACATCCTGAGCTTCCGAGGCCGGTCTTTGATCTTCAGGTAAGACAGGTTAAATGCTTGGAGATGTCTTTTTCCCTGTTATTTAAAGGCTTTCCTCGAGTTGGGCCTCCTGTGAATTGCACGGGGGGTTCTGACCTGCTCCAGCTCAGCTTCCTGCTGCCCGGGTCCTTCGTGAGGTGCTGCTGCTGATTCAGGGCACCTCGTCCTCGGTGGTTTTTTGGGGTTATTAAAGGGTCCAGAGGTTGAGCTTTTAGCCTAAAACCAGGAGCAAGCTCCAAAAGACGTCAAGGCCCTGAAATATTTCTTCCTCAGGAGCAGAACCGCAGCCGAGTCGCAGGGTGTTCTGCTGCCACGGTGTCTGGGATCAAACCCACCTCCAACAAATGGGTCCCTGTGCTGTGGCTCCCTCCCCTCTGGGTGTTTTGGGGGGGCTCCCAGGAGGGTTTTTGGTGGGGTGCTGCTGTTCCAGGCACTGGCTGCTGCTGTGCTGGGTGGCTGGGGACATGTCGGAGCTTGTCCAGGCTCCACAGTCTCACCCTGCTGCGTCCCAAACCCCTTTTGGAAAGCCTTTGTGTTCATTTATGTCTTAAATTTCGGGGTTGGTTAGGTCAGCGGGGAACAAATCTTATCTGGGCTCTGCACACGGTGGCTGTGACGTGGCAGCAGGGGGTTGGTGGGACCCGGGCACATTCAGAAAACACTAGAAAGCAAATTTAGAGATGCCCTGACTGGCCGTCAGCTGTGAGGAGCAGTGTAAACGTAAAAAAACAGGGAAACTGTGCACAGAATGGGCCTCTTGTTTGCTTTTGTTGTTACACTCCTGGAAGGCCCCTTGCATGGAAGTCATGGGACTCTTCCCAGCTGATAGGGAAATCGTGCTGGGACAAGGAAGAGGAAACTCGATTCACGGGAAATCGCACCAAATTTCAGGGGGAGAGGTTGCAGGGGGGGACGTGAGCCCCTTGGGGTCTGTGTAGCTGGGTTGGGGCAGCTGGTGGTGGTGCTGGGTTTCAGCCCCTGTGTCAGTGCAGGTGGCTCCGAGGGGATCCCACCTCGGAAGATTTATTTAATGCAGGCATATTTCAATAATTTACTTCTTGTGTTTGTTTACGTTCTTTTTTCACTTTTGTGTAGCTGATTTCTGTTCGTGTGGTAGGTGTGATATTGGTATTTAATTGCAATGTGTCAGGTAACGATGGTTTCCATTGCATTTAAAAAGGCAAAACAGCGCTTTATTGCTGCGAACCCGAGACTTTTGGATCTATGGTGGGGGAAAAAAAAAAAAGGTGTTTAAGGTCCTTTTTTTGTGAGGCAGTCAGATCTCTTCTGGAGGTTTTCTTTTTTAGCATGCTCAGAAGAATTTGTAGCTCTGACCTGGTTTCTCCAGTACTCCAGAGAATTTTCCGTGAAAATAATTATAGGTTACTTTATCTCTGAAAATACTCCAGGAAGCCGCCGTGGCGTTGCTGTATGGTGGCAGGGTGTTTCTGTAGGATCGAGGGGAGCTGAGGTGAGGTGGGGATCAGCCGCTGGCAGCGACTCTCACATCAGCAACGTGAATTTCTCTGGCATCGTGATGATTTATCTGACACTTAGGTGTGAGTTTTATTGATCATGGAGAGAAGGCAGAATATAGGATCTTAAAATTAAACTGGCCTTGTAAATAGATGGGGTTTGTCCCCAGGGCACCGGGTTTACCGGGACCCCCAGGCAGCAGGCGTCCTGCAGACGATGCCTTTCCCACAACGAGAAGCCCCTGAGCTCCATTTCCAGACCTTGGAGGTGTTCACAAGACAAAACGCATTCAGGTGTCCTCTGTTAACAGTTTTTTTTGACTGCTTTTCTGTAGAAGATCTCCAATTTTGTGTCAGGAAGAACCTGGGCTCAAAGTGCTCCAGCTCGGGCACCAGGGCCGGTAGCGGTGCGTGGCAGCTCGTCACCTCCTCCCAGCCTTCTCCTGCTGCGTGTGAAAGGTTTGCTGGTGCAACGTGCAGAGCCATCCCCTGGTAAATCTTCGACTCCAGCCCTCCAGGAGCCGTGTGTTGTGCTCCTGGGGAACCAGAGGGCAGACGTGAGGCCGTGCCAAGGCAGACGCGTCAAGTTTTTAGGCATTACCTCCTGGGATATGAATGCTGAGGTGGAACGTGTGGCCTCAGCTGCCTCTGCCTCTGCGCCAGCCAACCTTTGATCATGGGGTGATACCAAAAGCCAGTTTATTGATCTCGGTACGTTTGGTCTGTTACAGAGCTGCGTGCTCCGATTGCGTTAAAACACCTGCGGTTTTATTCCAGCTCTCCATTAAACACCAGCACCCCCCGAAGAATGCAGTTGATCTCTCAAATCAAAACACTGCTTTATTGCATTTTTTTAGATGCAAATATTTAGGAGCAGCTCTAGCGCTGCTGATCAAACACTTCTGGTTACAGACCCAACGTGCTGCCAGGTTTGTTTTTGTTGTGTGCCCGTTGTGGGGGCAAACATCTGCTGCTGGCATCGAGATCTCCATTCTAGCTTTTATTTGCAGATCTTGAACGGAGCACGAACTAATTAATTTCATTTCCTCTGCTGTTTGAAGGCAGTGTTTCTGCTGATGTCCAGTAAACTAATCAGCTGCTATCAGGGAGCTCCATCCGATGAGAGATGTTGTGTCTGGCTGCATTTGCTGAGTTTTCCTCTCTTCTACTTGTGAAGGCAAAGGGAAGGCAGGATATAAAACAAGCGGTAGGATTTTTTTTTCCCCAAAACAATGAATGTAAACTCTCGTTCCCTGTTCATATTAGAATTGTTGGATTTGTCACCAAAAACTTACTGTGCCAGGGGGGAGTTGTGGTGTCTGTGCTTAGCCTTAGGAGGGGTCAGGCTCCCTGCTCTCCGTGTCTGTCTGCTCTTTGTCTCAGTCCTCGGGACTCCCGTAACTTCCCTTTTGCTTACCCATGGCCCCATAAGTCTGAGGGCAACGTTCCCAGCGCTGCTTTCACAAATCATGAGCCCGGTATTGATGCTCCTTTGGTTCTGGGCAGGCTGTGGGGGGAATCTCCAGCCCTTGTGTTCCTGGAGGAGACAAACCTGGGACAAAACAGGCTTTGAAATCAAGTTTGTCTTCCCTGGAAACTTCTTTGGGTTAACTCGGAATGGGTCCCGCATCTGGCAGGGAGGAGGTAGCGGGCGGTGGGAGGATCGGGGCAGGCTGGCAGTCCCGTGGCTGCTGCTCAGCGGTGCCTACGTAGGCTCCTTCGTACCCTGTCTGGGGAGCAGAAAATAGTTTTTAACAGCTTAATTCATTGCGGTGGCTCGAAGCATCGTGGATGTGTTCTTAGTTATGTGTGAGCTGTTGTAGACTGTCAGATCTCTGCGCAACTGTCCCCTGATGTCACTAAAAATGAGAAAATGAGAGAATTAATCAGCTGGAAAATGTTTTCTTGGACAGCTTTTATTTAAAGCATTAAAAAAAGCACAACTCTTCTCCCGAAAAGCTCAAATACTTGATGCAAGTAATCTGAATGAAAGGTAGACTTAAAATACATCACGTTGTTAACTGCAGAGCGTTGGTACCGTGCTGTGCCTGCGTTGCAGACCCACCCGGGATGGGTGCGCGTGGCGCAGAGCTGCAAGCAGGAGCTGGATGCGATGTAATTTTAGTCCAGCTGGGCTGCCCAGCATGCCTGAACTTGTTCTCAGACAGTTTCTGTAGCTTAATCCCCCATTACTCGAACGCAGACAATTATAGATCGGTGACATGGTTTGTGCTGAGGAATTAGCGCTCGGGGAACCTGCAGCGTACCGGCAGCGCGCTGGCTTCCCACTGGGACAGGCTGGTGCCACATCCAGGGGCAGCAGGTAGGGAGCAGCTCCTGCTGGGACGTTCACAAAACATTTTAGCCCGGACTTGGAGCTCCTGGCCGCCTGCTTTAGGAGGGTTCAGCTGCTGGGGTCTGGGGCTCACGGCAGCGTCGCAGCCTTGGTTCTGCCACTGAGACGCTGCAGGGTGCGGTGAGCGCTCAGCTGGGACCGTGGTGATGGGCATGGTGCCTTTGTACCTGTCTGTGTGCATCTAAAACATGCTCAAGAGACTTCTGGTGGAGTGGGGTGTCCTGAAAACAGTGCATCTTCTGTGTCTGCCCACTTGCTGCCCCTGGATGGAGAGCAACATTGCGTTCAGTCACTGCAGGTTTGGAACATCCCGCTTGTATTTTGGAGCTGGCTGCTCTCAGCTGAAACAATCACCTGTTTTTCTGTGGCTTTGTGTAAGAAAATGCCTGAACTTCAAATCAGCCAGCTTTTTCCCCCCTCCCTTAAGCCGTGTAAGTTCAGCTGAAAGCTTTCAGCTTCCCTCTGTGGTCCTTTTGGATCCACAAAGCCTCGCGAGGTAGTTTCCCAGCCTCGTGTTTAGTGTAAGAGGTCAGCTCTGAAGGTAACTGATGTGCAAATTTGGCTTTCAGGAGTGGTGTTTATTGAAAGCTACTCACTGATTAAAATTTCCAGTCCTTCAAAACATCTTGAGAGTCCTTCCAGTTAATTGCCCTGTGTTGTCTCCGCTGAAAATGTTTGAATTCAGCTCCAGGTAGAAGCGCTTCCCTGCGGTGTCAAGTCTCTCCCCCGAGCTTCTGCTAATGCTTCGAGGTGCCTCCCACTTGAGGAGCAGTAAGTAGCTGTTCGAGGTGGCCTAACCCGGAGTGCTATCAGTCCAGTTCCCCAGCAGCTGAGGAAATCAGATCCAAAGGGGATGTTGGGTGCTGAGACAAAAGGAGCAGACCGAGGATTGCCTCACTGGGATGTGCTCCTCAGGCATTTTGAGTCCCTCCCACCTGCATCACGCGGAGATGTTCCTTTACTCAGGAGGGAGAAATTACCCAGCTGCTGCACTACTTCTCTTGCACACCTTTGTTTTTAGCAAAGGGTGCCTTGTGGGGTGCCGGGGTGCCCGGCTACCCATTGCTTTGGGGAATGGGAAGGACCTGAGAAGGGCGAGAATTCGGTCACGGAAGGAGTGCTGCCCAGAAAGCAGTAAGTATTTAGCCCCGTGTCACTGCTTAGCTTTTTTGCACTGCATCTTTCAGGAGGACAGCACCCCGGGGCTGTGGTTCCCGTGCCAAGAGCTGCCTGTGGGTGCTGAGATCGCGCCACGCTTGGGCACCAGGCGTGGGGCACTTCTGTGCTCAGCCCCTGGGAGGGAGAGAAACACAACCTGGCACTCGCTTCAGCACAGCTGCTCTGCACAACGCCGTGACAGAGTCCATTTGTCAGAGAGCTTTCTACTTGACTTAATCATTGTCCTCAGCTCGCTGTCCTTGTATGATACAAGGGCTGCATCCTGCATGAAATTCGGAGTCGAAGGCGTTGCGCTGATTGCCTTTGTTTCTCCTGGCAGCTCAGGAGGGTTGCTGCTGGGAGTCTCACTGTGAGCTCCTCATAGGTGGTAGGAGAGGGCAAGAGCTGATAGGGACAAACTGCCGGCTGCTTTCTGAGCTGGAGTGGCTGCCTTGTGGTCATTTGGATTCATCGAAGAATTTTATGGGAAATGAGAACTTGTAGGTTCCCGTAACAGTTGAAATTTTAATGATGAAGTTGTTGCTTTCTGATGAAAGTGGTACTTAGGGGTGGAATTCCCGTGTCGTGACGACCTTCAGAGAGTCAGCCTGCAGGCTGCGAGGGATTTTTTCCCCTGTAGTTCAGAACTTGAAGCTGCTGGATGGAAAACAAAACCAAAATGCAATCCGTGCATGTTGTGGAAGAGGTGCAGGAGATTGCAGGTACCGGGTGGTGCAGGATTCTCCCAGCTCACTTTCTCTGCCTGTTCTGGGTGTGTTTGGCAGCACTCCTGCCATCCCTTGCCCTGCGTGCTGCAATGACCTGCTTGTTGCCTCCCAAGACGCCCACGGAGGCATGCTGGTGATGTGTGGCAAGAGCTGAGCCTTTTCTTGGTAACAGGAGGACGAGGTGCTGTGCATGTGCTTTCTGCAGAAGGCAGGGGTGAGTAAGCCTCAGTACCTCGGTTTCTTCATTCTCATACCCAAGAATTCAATTTTAAAACCCCACACCACCACCGAGACACGGCCAGTTACCCGGGTGCTGCTGCTTGTCTGCACCGGGGCTGGGTTGGAAGAGGAGCCCTCTGCTTTGTGAATCGATTGGGAAGAGTTTCTTTCATTTGTGAATGCTGCACGGTGACCTAGTTAATTGGGAGTAATTACTGTCTAAATATATTGGTTTAACATAACAAAAGGCTGTCTGGAAAAAACCCGGGAAGGGAAAGAATGGCTCAAGATAAACCACCTCTTTGCAAACACTTAAGAGTTGTTAAGGGACATCTCCAGAGCTATTAGCAGAGGAGGTTTTAACTTTGCTGGTGTAATTTAGCTCCTGAGGCTTGAAACAAAGAGGCAGAGCAGAGGAATGGACTTGGAAAGGGACGGGCTCTGCTTCTGGGGGCAGCACTTTGCTGGGAAAACACTGGATGGGTAAATCGGGATGCCTTTGAGGAGGAAGGAGCGGGATCCCCGTAGTTAGAAGGGGTCTGATACACACAGCTACAATCCTTATCTGCTGCCTTCTGCCCTCCCTCTCCAAAACTTTTTTGGACTGGAATTGGACGTGGCTGTGGTCGGCACACCTCGTGTGGCTGGATCCCGTGGGACCTGCTCTGTGCGCCCAGCTCTGCGCTGCTGCTGCCCTGAAAGGGGAAAAATTGCTTCATTTTGGCACCGAGCGCCTGGCACCTGGAGGGCTGTCCTGAGACAGAGGCAGCAGCGCGGCTGTCCCTGTAATTAGGATAGATCAGTCACGTAAATTACACCGGCTGGGCTTGGCGTGCTCATCTTACAGCTCGGGAGCTGTCTGGTTTATAATAGGAATTTAGCTCATGCGGAGGGGCAGCGTGGTGGGTGTCACACCTCGGGGGGAGACGGGGCAGGCGTGGGTGTGCACGGGAAGCCTGCAGCCGATAACCCCTTCCTCTCACCCCTTCCTCTCGGGGGCTTGGCTCTGTGTTCCTGTCCCCAGGTGTCTGTGCTTTCATCTGGGCACGAGGGTAAAGACAGGATAATAACAGCAGTGGATGCACGCAGGCGAATTTCAGGGTCTGGATACAGGAATAAGGAAAGGTGCTCGCCTTTCCTGATTAAAATCTGCCGCTCTGGTGCATTGAGTGGAAGGAAGGAGGCAGAGGGGGCACTTGTGCTCGGTCCCCGAGGTGCAAATCACCGCACTGCAGCTTGCTGCGACCCTCTGCAGGTGATAGCTGCCACCCTGAGCAGGGGGCTGCCTTCAAACCCACACCCAGCCCTGCCTGGGGACAGGGAGCGAGGGGCAGCGTCCCTTGGGAAGAGCCCAGATGAAGGCAGCGGGGCTCTGCTGCTCGCTGTGCCCGCAGTGTGAGCGCTGCGGGGATCTCTGCAGCCGCTCGGCGCCTATCTCCTCGGGTCGGCTGTGTCAAAGGACTCCGGCACGGGGCAGATTTGCTTTGTCATCCTGACTTTGGCTCTTGCTACTTTCAATTTCTCTTTGGTTTCTGGAAGCTTCCTTTTAATTCCCTAGGGGGAAGGCCGGGGGGCATCAAAGCACGCGCGGGTGCTGACCCCGACTAAAACCTGCAGTGGTGACCGGGACGGGGGCAGGAGGGTGGCTTTGGGGTGCCCGATGGCAGAAAGGTGGCGAATCTGTTTGTTTGCCACGTGCTTTTCTTCAGTTAGTTTTTAACCAAAGGCTGCGGAGGGCTGGAGCCGTTTCCCAATGGCAAAGCAAGCAATGAAATATGAGCCAGGGAGGGGAAGGGAGCTGGCAGGCAGCCTGTGTGCACAAATAGCCCACTACCTTTCAGAGCGGGTTTACAGCCAAGCAAACAAAAACAGCACAGGCTGCCTTGCAGAGAATTACAGAAGAAATCTCCCCCGTGGAACTGCTGTTTTCTCTTAATGCCAATAAAATGTTGTTACTCCTGATCCCACAGTCGTAGCATGCAAGGACGGTGCCGGACGTCTGGAAATGGGTTTGTGCAGCAGTGGATTAGGAGGAGAAAGAGCTGCGTCGCTGTCTTTTGTAGCTCTCACAAAGCCTTTTGCCTCGGATCGCTGTAACACTGGAGGAAATTGTCGTGAAAACCGAGCTGCAGCTCGTGGTGTTAGCTGGTTGGGCGAGCAGGAGGCTCTTGGCACGGCCCTGCTGCAAGTTATGTAAATCTCGTGCCGTGTATAAGCAACAGGCGGCTGCTGACGTAAAGCAGAGCGTTTGTCTCCGGTTATTGGCGAACGTGACACGCACCCTTCCTGCAGCATTCACCCGAGCTGCCTGTATTAAATATAGCCCCGACACGCCGAAGTGGAAAACATCTCGAGCTGAATAATGGCTTCTGGTCCGAAATTCAGCGCTCTAAATGTGGGAGTCCTGCCGGGAGGCTCGTCTGTTGCCCCGTGGTGCCCAGCCCTGTCGGTGTGTTAGCAGCAAAAGCTCTGGTGTGGGGTTTGTAGGGTTTGCTGTGCCGGGCAGAGCGCCCCTCTGGGGCCACCTCGTGCCTTGGCTGAGCTGTGGGAGATGTCAGGATGTCAGCTGGCAGTGGCATCATCTTCTGGTGGCTCCGGGGACTGGTGCATCTGTTGTTCAGGTGCCCCCCTGGTGTGGGAGGCTCTCAGATCTGATTGTCCCCCTCTGACCCAAGCTCTGGTGCCGTTAGCTGCTGCTTTGGGGTGCTCTGTGTGAGAAGTCAGTGCTGCTTCTCTTCCAGGTGGTTTTGGTTTTACACAATGTCAGATTTTCTTTTTTCCCTCGAGCGCTGTAGGACTCGAGCAGGAGGCAGTTCCTTTGCTCACCGTTTCGAGTCCCTTTCCAGCTGGCAAGCAGCCCCCGGAGCCCTCTGTTTGCTCTTTCTCAGGGTCATGCTGCAAATGTTTCTCCCGCTTTCACCTTGGCTTTCTGGCTGGGGGTTGGACACATGACACTCCACCAAACAATGCTTACCCTCCATAAATCACCGCACCGCACAGCTTCTGACCACCCTTCTGCAGGGTTTCTGCTCTAGGTGGCGATTCCTGGTTCTTGATTTGTTTTGTCTTGCTTAAAAAAGCAAAATAGCTCTGTGTGGTCACAAAGCAGCTGTTATGCCCAGTGCTTTCGGTGCGATTTTGCTCATCCCCATTCTCACAGCACCTACTCACCGCATGTAAATGAGGGCCACAACCCCGCAGCCATGCGTAAACAGAGGAATTACATGATTTGCCACAACACTTACATAATAACATAATAGTATATCGTGGAATGGCAGCTCAGCCTCATGAATCCTCTTCCTGTTTGACTGCTCCTCTTTTCAAATTAATTACCCTACGAGTTTCCAGCTACGCCGTGACCATGAATCAATAGCACTTGTGGCTTTCTGCGTGTCCGTAATATATCACAGCCTTCCACTGCCACTTGTTTGGGATCAGTAAGAATGTTTGTTCGTCCTGGACGGTTTGTAAGTTCCTCTGAGCTGTGACGATCCAGAGCTGAGCAGGCACCTGATGATTAATAAGTAGTCGGGGAGTGCTCGTGGCTCACACGACTGCGTTTCACAAGCAGCAGGGCTTGAGTTATTGCCCGTAGTTGCTGGTGCCCTTTAGCCTTCAGTTATCAGCAGTGTGCTTTATGTTTTGCTTATCTTACGCTCCTCTGAATCTTTTGTGCCAAAATAAAACGAAGTTGAATTCTCTTGAAATTAGCTGTAGAAATGAGGCAGGTATAAAGAGCTGTCCACACACCGCTGCCCAGCACTCACCCGCTGTCCCTCCAAGTTGTTGTCGAGTTCCATAGGGTGGAGCCCTAAAAGACTGAGTTCCCTGATTTCCAGTGAAAAGAAACAGCAAAGTGATCTAACGTAGTGTCTTTAGAAGGTAAAAAGCTATATTTTGAGCTCTGTTATCTTGCAGAATCCATATATGATAAAGATGGAGGCTTTAGGATAATGTGAGTGGCAGAGTTCATCTAATCGGGATAATATTTTTACTGTTTAGGCTGACCCACGTGGACCTCTGAAAAGGACCCGGCTCACCCGTGTACTTAAGGCTGTAATCTGCTTTTTGCTTTCTAGGAACCTACAAGCCGCCATCGGAGCCTATTATGACTTTGAGAGCCCAAATATCAACGTACCCTCCATGTCCTTTGTTGAAGATGTCACCATTGGGGAAGGAGAGTCCATCCCTCCTGACACCCAGTTTACAAAAACATGGAGGATACAGAACACAGGTAAGTCCCTCGGACTGCAGCAAAGCCCGTGTCACGTGCATTAGGGGATGAGGTGACAGTGTATTAGGGGATGAGGTGACACGGTGGCAGATCTCATGGAGGAGCTGCAGCTCAAGGCAGGAGGTCCGTGCGCGCCTCACTCGGACCAGAGCCATCCCGTTACTGGAGGAGGTACCTCCAGTACCTGTGCGTATCCCTTCTCATGTCAGCACAAACACGTGGCTCATTGTGCAGCTTGGTCAGTGCTGCAGTCTTGTTCTTCCTGCCACCACATAAGCAAAAGCTCTAGGGAACTGCTGTAGGAAGAGGCATGTAAATAGAAAACAAAATACATGTTTGTTTTCGTTTTGTTTTCTTGCTGGCAGTAGTTAAATCTGAGAGTAGATTAAGAATCCTTAGCTAGTCTTTGTTTATGATCACTTAAACAAATGGAACATGTTTTTGAGCTGGTGAAGAGATCCCATTAAGTCCCAAAGCCTTTTAGCTCATGACCAGCCTGTGTATAGTACCACTGCACTGCATTGCCCCCTTGTTTCTCATTGTCACTGTCACTTGGTTGGGCTCTTGGTAGAGATGTGTTCTCTGTGGAGGCAGAGATCTAACCTGAGAAGAGGTGGCTGTGCAAGGGGAACGTGTCAGGTACCTTTTACTTTTCAGTACCCTTTTGACTGAATTGCTTTTTCATGCGTTAGGAGGATGCAGGGCTGGCGATGCCACATTCCAGGGTGAGATAAGTCAAAGCAGGGACCGAAATCCAGGAAGTGAGACCAGGCAGAATGCATCCCCAGTGCTTAATCTGTTGGGATGTAGTCAGAGAGAAATGAGATCCAAGGATGCAAAGGGGAATACCTTGTCTTTGACTGTTGCAATGACAGGATGTTGCATTAATGTTTAACCTGTGCCTGAATTTAATTGACCTGCTTGTACTTCTGTGAAGAAGCATGATAGCACAACGAGGTATAATGCCATGAATCATCATGAGTAACGCACGGCTGGGTTAGTGCTTGAACTAGTAAATAGCTGCAGTGCTTGAGTGCTGTACACATTTGTGCTAAATATCGTAGTACAACAAAGACTAAAACACTAGTAAAAATCTAAGTATTTCATCAGGATACCAGAGGTAAGGACACTAACATACAAACACTATATTCTAGAGAAAGGCCCTAATTATTGCCATTTACTTTTTTCTGTTTCACTAATGCTGTTGCACTATAGCTTGCTTAAACTCCTGTAATGTTCAAAATTGGCAATTTTTTAATAACTGTCTCAAATCTTATGTAGTAGGTTTGATGGATCTAGTTTCTCCACTCCTGGTATTTGCGTGTGTTATGACTACACCCCCTTTCTGGCTCCTTTCAGATTCCTTCCTGATGCACTCTTTCCTGCATGTAAATCCAGCCCTAATTTAACATCCTCGTTTAAGCAGTGTTTCATTGTTCTTGGTACGTTTGACCTTCTGAAATCCCTGGGCCTGCTGAAATGAGGAAGGGTAGTTACAGTTAATCTTGACTCCTGAGCTCCTGGCAAGGCCAAAATTTGTTTTGGCTTCTGTGTGGGTTAAAGCCTGACTTCTTGAGAAGTACATCTGTGCTCTAATACTGGTGCTGGAGGCCAACTCTTGTTAAAATCATGCTGTTGGGGCATGTTTTAGTTAAATATGCCTTCACGTACTGTGTTATGACTGAAGTTTAAGCAGAACCACAGCATTTTATACCTATTTTAAGGTTTAATTAAGATATAATATCAAAGGACTGTAGTGTTTCCAGATAATATCTGCTTGTTTGGTAGGTAACTGAAGTAAAGCCAAGGTTTTTAACAACTCTACAGGAACCCTTGATTAAATGAATGTGGTCCTAGAACAAGAAATACCTGAGGCATGTGTCACGGAGGTGCTTGGTGGCTGACATGTGTGACAAGCAGGGCTCTGGGAGATTGTCGGTTTTAAGCAGTAAAGCTGGGTTCAGCCAGGTTATTTTGTGTTATTAAAAAACTAATACCCTGCTCTGATACCTTCCAGGACGGTGCTTGGCCAAAAGATCAGTTTGTGTGGTGAGAGCAGTGCTGAAGGAGCAGCAGGATTTAAGACTTATTTCCTCTTCCCACTCTACCCCCAGCTGCTGCTGGCTCTGCAGGACAGTTACTACAATTTATCATCTCCCGCGAGATGAGTGTACCGAAATAGAATGACATAATCATCATTTCATTTTATGGGGCTTATCAGTTGCAGCATTCTAGGCACCTTGCAAGCCTAAAGCCATTAAACCTGATAAAAATCACATCAATTATTTAAACTAAACCCTGTTGCTGGGCTGCCAGCCTTTTCAGATGAGGCTTCGTGGTCAGCTCCCCCACGCCAGCCTGAGGTCAGCTCGTCACTTGGCTCCTCTTTCAAAGACCTCCCGATCTCAGCAGCGTTTCCAGCCGGAGCAGTATGTCCCTGACTGAATGTCCGGTGTTCTTTGCTCGTGTCGTGATTTCCCTGCGAGATGGAGAGGTCCACGAATGAGGACTTGAGTAGAAAACCAGTCCCTGCCATGTCTTCACCGAGGCATCCGCAGGGATTGAATTAGCAGGCAAGCTGCTGCAGGGGATGCTCCTCGAGGTAGCCTGAGGTCAGATCAGCAGCCACTGTTCTCGCCTCGAGTGCTTCCAAGCTTCTTGGTGCATCAGGCTTCCCTTGGCTGTTCCCTTCAGCGTCAGCCAAGCAGAAGGTATTCTCAAAGTCATTGGCTCAGGCCCGCCACATTACTGGAGGAGAAGCAAAAGCCAATTCTAAGCTGATTTTTTTTTTTTTTTTGTGAGTCTTGGAAGCACGTTACTTTTTGTCTGCCCCAGAACTTGTTATCTTTGGCGGAGATGGCTGTGTTTGCATGCAGTGACTGTTTTCTGTATCTCTGCAGATTGCCAGGTCGCACGGTCAGGCCCAGTGTCTGCAGTCTAAACATTGATCTCCACAAAGAAATCGTGTTCACAGTCCTCTCCACCATTGCGCAAGGCTGAGAGAAGGGTTGGTGCAGGGAGGGGAATAAATCCGTTTAGAAAGCAGTACCAGCTCTTCAATTGTAATTTGAAGTTTTTGTTCCTCTTGAGACTAACGGACTGAAAAGGGAATTCTTATTTGAAAAAAAAGGTTTCCAGCACTTTGGGTTAATAACGCGTGTTTTGACGTTGCAAGGCTCAGGAGCTGCATGTAGTGAGGCAGAAATGAGGAGAAGTAAAACCAGGTCTGACCTCTTTGGCTATGGCATTTGAAAAATACATGTGAATTTCAGTTCTGTTGTGTTTTTTTTTTTTTTTTGCCTTTTCAGCTGTTACACAGACTTTGAGGTTCTTGCTGTGTGTAGAACTAGAGATTATTTCAAAAGAAATATGAGTTTTCCTGCTGGTCACAAAGCAGACCAGTTATGCCTTGTCTGAAAACCGTGTTCTCCTCTCTCAGTTGCTGACAATGCTGCGTGTATCTCGATGTTCCTTTGACTGTTCAACAATTGCACAACTGTTTTGATGAGTGTGTTTTATCCAGTCTCATACAAACACGCATGACTTTTCCTGGTGCACTGTCACTAATTTTTTCTTCTGCTTGATCCCAGGGACGGAGGCCTGGCCCCCAGGGGTTTGCCTGAAGTATGTTGGGGGAGACCAGTTCGGCCACGTAAACATGGTGATGGTCAGGTCCCTGGAGCCCCAGGAGATTGCAGATGTCAGTGTTCAGATGTGCAGCCCCAGCACAGCAGGAATGTATCAGGGACAGTGGCGAATGTGCACTGCCACAGGACTCTATTACGGAGGTGAGCAATCCCTTTTCTGGCACTTCAAGCTCTTCTTCATGATATTCCCGTTGTAAACAGCATGGATGCTCCTGGCCCCTTGTTGGACACCCTCTTGATAACCAAATCATGTATCCCTAAATGTATTTGTGTGATTTATTGTAATGGCTGTTGATGTGAAACCTCGCTGTACAAAGATGTAAGAACCAGGCAGCTGTGGTCTGATAACCCTTGGTTTCCGTTTTGTAAATGTTCTACTCCACAAATCTGGGGGCCAGTGCTCCTCGCGGCAGGTAGGCCTCCGGCAAGCTTTGACTAAATGCAGGAGGAGGGTAGAGGTCTGCTGGCTCTGAGGCTAAATATAGAAAACAGAAAACATCGAGTGAGCTGCTTTGTTGTCTTGGTCAGCACAGAACTGTTTTCTAAACACTGGAACAAATTGCAGATCACAGAGCTCTTAAAAACAAAGAGGCTTGCACAGTTCTCCTTGAAACTCTTTCCCTCTTGGAATTTGTTCCAAGTTTTCCAGTGCTGAACATCATGAACTACATAGAGGCATAAAACCGAAGTGGTGAAAACCCCATCTGACAGTAAAGGCCCAGGTTTCAATAGTTAAACTTGGTGCATCTGCTGGGAACCACTTTTCTGTATTTAAAAATCACTTTGGGATATTTTGCATGGTGCCTCAGGCTAAGCCACCAACATCTTCATTCATTCGGAGCCATTTAGTGATTTTTAGCCAGCTGTAGTTTATACTGAGAACATCTTTGTGCCTGTTTTGGCACTTGGGCGTATCCCAAGTGCCCGGGTTTGAGTGAGAGATGTTAGCACTCGGAGTCA
This sequence comes from Anas platyrhynchos, assembly GCF_047663525.1. Classification (NCBI taxonomy): domain Eukaryota; kingdom Metazoa; phylum Chordata; class Aves; order Anseriformes; family Anatidae; genus Anas; species Anas platyrhynchos. The sequence continues at coordinate 4,154,807 of NC_092613.1, read as the reverse complement.
AAAATAACTCTTTGCTCTGTTTTTTTGGCAGAATTGTCAGCGAGTGTAAGACTCTTCTGTGTTGAAAGTGGATGTAACTTGTCCCTGAAACGTGTGCATAAATTAGGTTGAAAGGCCTGTTCAACTTGCATTGCCTGCTGCGGGCCTGTGCGGTTATTAATCCAAGGTTTTCCTACACGCTGACAAAGAAGCAGGCTAAGGGCTTACTAAACTTGCTCAAGTTACACCTTTTGAAGGAAAACTACCTGCAAATTGAAATTGGCAACTGAGCTTTGAATCAAAGATGCCCTTCCCCGTGGTAGGTTGAATCCCTGGTGCTTGTTATCTCCCACAGCTCAGGTCCAGCTGGGGGTTGCCTGGTGTCGGTGCACAGCTCTGGCACGGTGCTGGGGTCCTTAAACAGCCATGGTTTTGTAAGGTGGAATCCCACTTGTGGTAAATTGGGTCACAGAATGCAAGCTAATGAGCGACATTCAACCTGGTGAAGGGCTGGAAGGAGAGCTCCGGCGAATGAAGGCTGCTCCGTGAAGCAGTGGTGGTGTAAAGCTGCGCAGCGAGGGTAGCTGCTGCCTCCTGCCCCCAGCCAGCACAAAAGAGCCCCTTGTAGGTCAACGCTGCAGAAAAACTGGAACCCGAATCCCATGTGACGTGAGGTGCTGTTATTAGATCTGCTGAGATGAGATAAGGAATTGCTGCTGTTCTTTTCAATTTTCCCTCTCTGTGCAGCAAAACAAAACTGGAGCACATTTAATGGAGGGGCGGGGGAAAAAAAAGCAGTAGGACTGAATTTGGATAGGTCCCAAGCAATGTATTTGTGTAAATATGCCGCAGTGTTTGCATGAAGTGTAAATGAAATGGTAAGTAGAAAAAACAATCTTATCTATGTACAAAAGACACATGTGATGTAAGAACTGTAAACATACACACGTATATATTTTAGCCAGTTGTTTGCAAATTTGTGTAATAGTCTACCAGTCTGTGCATCTTGTCTACCTACTGTGGATGTTTTGGAACTGAAACACAGATATTTTAGTGTGAATTGTCATAAACCTAATAACCTTCCAAGTTTTTTTTTTTTTCAGAGCCAAACCTTTTAATGCTAACCAAAACCCATGACCTTTTCTTTGTTGTCAGAGCAGGAGACTGGGAGTGATATCGCCTGGCTCTCATTTCAGACTTGTTGCGTAGCCTTGGTTAAAGTCACTTCAGGTTTTCTTTTTCAGTGCATCCTATTGGTAATCTGAAGTATGGAGTTTCAAGTCATCGTGTCAGCTTGTTTTTTATATGTTCTTACCTGGTTCCTCCAAGTTCAGTAGGAGTAAAACTTACCTGATTCCCTTGAAGGGTTGGACTTTATTCATTTCTACCCAGTACTTCTGATGCTTTATAAAAATGTGTTATAAACAATCATTTTTTTTGCTATTGTAAAGAAATGAGTTCATACTTTCTCCTTTTTCCCACCTCTCCATAAACTCCATCTATTGATGACCCACATGTCTTTCATTTTCCACAGATGTCATCTGGGTGATCCTCAGCGTGGAAGTTGGAGGACTTCTAGGGGTAACACAGCAGCTGTCATCCTTTGAAACAGAGTTCAACACGCAACCGCATCGCAAGGTAGAAGGAAACTTTAACCCGTTCGCCTCTCCGCAGAAGAACAGGCAACCAGATGAAAACAACCTAAAAGACCCTGGGGGTTCCGAGCTAGGCACAATCAGCAAAAACACGTGGGGGCCTGCTCCTGACCAAATCGAACAAGATCAGAATGGACTGTCACAAAACTCTGTAAATCTCTCCCCCAGCAGTCACTCGAACAACTTGTCGGTAGTGACATACAGTAAGGTAGGTGCCCTGGGCGAACAGGAGAATGGGTAGGTGATGAGACTGGTGTATGTAATAGTTCTTCGTTACAAACTGCAAAGCCCTTCCCTTCTGCTTCTGCCAGACCTGCTAAGGAAGGTTTTGAATTTGACTGTCTGACTCTGCCAACTCCTCATATTATATTAAAATACTTTTGCCTCTGATAGACTCTACCAGATCCACCTTTTTTTTGTTTTTGTTTTTGCTTCAAGTCCTTCTTAAAGTTTATATAATCTTGTCTGGGTGCTGTAACTATTAGTGGCTGGGGCCTACTCCAGCTGCATATGCAGATAAGTCAAAATATCTCTCAAGATGTGCTCCTAAGTTTTTACAGAATTAAAAAAAAGAAATGACCACACCCTAAACCTAAGATTAACCAGATAACTTTTTTTTTTAACTGGTGTGGAGTGACTACAGAGCTCACCATTTTGATCCCAGAAGCTATCTGTCAGGAATGGTCAGTCAGAGGACTATTCCTGTCTGTGTCCTTGTCCTGTTTATAATTGTAGGTGACTTTTAAATTATCTTTACTTTAAATCTCTCTCTCTCAAAAGCTTGCTTGGTGGATGCTATAAGAGTCTGAGTGATATTTTGACTGTTTTTATTTGCTTGTGTGTGACAAATGAATAGCAGGATTATTTACAATTCAGAATCCACCTGTTAATGCAGCCAGTATGTGTAGGTGTGTATTGTCGTATGTCAAACTAGTTTGATTTTTAAAATCCTTTAAAAATGCTTTACTGTACTTTAAGCAGGCTGTGTAGGACAATAACACTTGGTTGCTGAATGACTTAATAAAGCCCTAATATTAGTTCACCTACAGCACTTTAGTTCCTAACTGGATGAACTGCCTGTCCTCTACCAGTGGATCATATTTTAGTGGCCTACTTTGCACCAGGGCTATGCTTTTTTTTTTTTTTTTAACTGCTGGCATGCTTGGGAATAACTGTTTGACAGACTACCAATCACCCATTTTGTGTTTTGCACCCCAAAGATAATTTTTTATAAGCTGTATTGGTTCCTGCTTCAAGATTCTTGCTCATTAAACATGAAATGGATGGCTTAAGCAATGAATAAAAAAATAAAGCCTTTCACCTATCAGTTCAAATGCAGTCTGGGTTAACAGTGACCGAAAGTCACTGCTGTTTGATGGTTTCTTGGTGGATAGCAGTGCCTGCTTTCATTCTGGTGTTTGCTGGAGAGACAGACCATCCTCTGACTTGGCAGAGGCCACCTATGTGCTGACACATCTCTGCATAAATTCCATCTCAGGTCCGTTGGGGGTTGTAGTATCCCAGCGAAGGGTGGGGACAGCTCTGCTCGTGCATCAGTCAGTGAAGAGTAAAAATCAGCTGCTAAGTATAGCTCTGAGTTGATGGAATTAGCTAAGCCTTTCACAGCTTAACACTAGGCTTTAATTTAGGTGAGAAAACTCATTTCCACTTTCAGTGGTCAGCTTTAGGGCTGGATTAGCTTTATTTTTTCCCCTTTGCCCTCTTTCTCCAAGCGCAGGCTTAGCAATTGCTTCATCGTTTGTTTGCACTTGCAGGTGGGCACTGCTCAGAGCTGCGCTTCCGAGAAAGTTCCTGCACAGAAATTCTGGATGTGGGGTTTTGGCAGCAGCGTGGCCTTAGTTTCTTCACTAGGTCTCCCCTGTGGAAAATTCCTCGCCCTCCCTACTGAAATGAGAGTGGTGCGGGCAACAAGAGGTCCGGTGTATCAGCAGGGGCTCCTGGCTGCGTAGCAGATTTTGGCTTTTTTGGCTTTTTTTTTTTTTTTTTTTTTTTTTTTTTTTTTTAGGGGGAGCATAGGTGTAAGAAACGTGTACCTGCTGGAGGTGCAGAGAGCATGGCCTGTGCCAGCTGTTCTGTGGAGAAGAAATGCCAAAAAGGAGACAAACAGTGCCAGGGATATTCCTGATAAATTTAAGAAATATGGTCAGGCTAGTAACCCAAAGTTTGTGAGTGGTTACCCCATGAGTTGTTATAACCTAACCTTGGAGGTAGGGCCTTCTTTCTCTTTTTATTCCTTTTAGTATTTTCAGAATATTCATGGGGGTTTTGAGGTAGATTTGATATAAAAGCAGAAATCTTGCTCCTTGCTTTTTTTTTTTTTTTTAGGAAGGGTAACTTGGAGACAGGATGGGCTGCGTAGAAAGTTTATAGATCTGTTGAGGTTTTTATTTCTGACGTGCTGTTTCTGTCTGACATCACACCAGTTCGCTGTTGCTTTGAGAGCCGTTCCTGAGGTAGGTGTGAGGATCAGAGACCTCCTCTAGCCGTGCCCTTTCCATGCACGGCAGGAAGCATTCTGGCATTGTTGCTCACGTTGGTACCATCCCTGTGGTGCGATGCTCTTTCTGCAGTGAACAATTTTTGTAGGTTTGGCATCCTAAATACTTGGTCTCACTTAAAACCGTCAGGTGAACAAGCTTTGCCTTTCCTGGTTTAGCCCTTCTTCCTGCAAGCTGGAAATCCTTCTGGAGAACATTTTTTCCTAAAAAAATAGGTAATGTGTAAGTGGGATCCCCAGCCGGGGCTCAGATTAAATGGAAAAGGGCATGATGGGGGTGGTGTCAGTATTAAACTGCATGGTCAGCAGGTGGTGGTCAGGCACCTGCTGGTAATCTTAGCAATACTTCAGCCTCCCATCTCCTCCTCCTCCCTGGGGACTGGACCTGTACTCTGCTCTTTGTGGAGGGTGAAAGAAAGCTACTACATTCTCTTGTCTTCTGATTGAACATTGACGTGGAAGGCTTTATTTTAAGTTCTAGGAGCAGACAAAGAGCACTGGGGGTTGGTAGTGTAGATACCTGGATATAGGATATCTGGATTGTACTTATATTGGGCAGAACATCTAATATTTTTCATGCACCCAGTTAGTGGGGTGAATCCCTAGTCATATTTAACACACCATTTGGTGAGATGCAGCAGAGGGGATGGTTAGAGCTCAGTTAAGGCCTCTGTCCTGCCTTTAAAAGGAGGATAAGCCCCTAAATATTTATCACATCATTGCCGAGGCTTCCATTCTGCCGAGAGACTGTGAAGGGCCCCAGCCACACGGTTGCATGAGACCATGAAATCTCTGAGATAAAACTAGCTGTTCCTTGTGTCTGCCGCTGTAAAACATGCTAAAAGCCTCGAAGTTGCCAGACCTTGTCTGTGTAAGTTCTCTCTCTGGTGCAATTGAGCAGGTGTAACTTGTCCTCTGCAATTCCCCAGTGGAGCCAGGATCTCGGTGCTGCTGATGTGCCATCTGCTGCCAGATGAGATGAGGATGTCAATGTTTCACACGTGGAAACGGCCAGAGTGCTTTGCAGAGCACGTGGTACAGATGCTGTGCTCAATGAAACAAACTTTCCTAGAGAAAAAAAGGCACCAAATCGCCTATAAGCAGATAAGCAGAAACCTGTGATACACTTGAAACTGTGATCTTTGTTCCTGCTGTAGTATATGCCTTCCTCAGGCCATCCTGCCTCACCCTATGAAATAAACTGCTGGAAGGCTGTAGATCAGGGTCTGTGTTCAGGGCATTGCTCAAAGCATGTTGTATATCCATTCCCTGGGGAGTTTTTGCATGTTCTTAGCGTTAAACATGTGCGGGATGGGATGCTTATCTTGGGATAGGGATGAGTTTGTGTTAGAGTCCAGATATACCCATGCATGGGTATTTTATTCTCCTCTTTGGCAATCACTTTCTCTCTGTATTCTCAAGAGAGATGAGGCTAATATAGCCTCCTTCTATTTACTCGCTCCTGTCTCATAGCAACACTGTCGAGGTCACTGCTGCTCTCTTGTGACAGTCTTTTACACTAAAAGCACAAGATGCGTTCTTATAGTGCCTGGGAATTAGAGTTAAATTTCTTAACGAAGGCAAGAAACGTACAGTTTAAATGTCTAAAAAGCTCTGGGGTGGATAGCCATGTACTGACACTCACATCGTACTTGTCACTTCTATATGAAAATAGATGTCTGAATCTCTAGCTGAATTTAGCTGCCTGCCCGTGTGAGTTGAGGTGTTGCTGCTTGCTGTGTAATGCAGAAAACTGCATGGGGAAGTTCTGACCTGCAAGGATTCACCTGTACAAAACAATTTGCAGAGTCATTGCCATAGCAAAAAATGTTCTACAACTTGCCTGAGGATAATCCAGTTTGCTCATTGCTCACAATACTCTTAAAAGCCCGTATAATAGAAGCATTTTGGAATTTGGGGTCAAACTCTTACCACCTTTTTTACCCTGCTGTATTTACACTCCCCATCTTCATTCTGTGTGCAGCTGAACTCCGATCTGTGCTATTTGACAGCAACCTGCATGCAGGGGAAGCCCAATGTCCCTCTGTCCTTACAGCCTGTAACTGGCCTCTCCTCTCTGGGTTTAAAAGTTGCTGCTGCTCCTGGAAGCTTCTACCAGACCAGGACACTCCAACTGGCCTATTCCTGGAGTACCTCTCTAGACTTCAGACAGAATTTTCTCTACTGGAAACTGTTTGGGTACCAAACTGTATTTGTGGGTAAGGAATGAGCCCCAGAAATGCACACCCCCCTGTAGAGGAGAAGCTCCTCTTCTGGTGTCTGGGCTTTACACCGGGCTGGTTACCCCATGGTTAAATTTGTTCAGAGCAAGTGGGAGAATATCGGTCTCCAAACTACTGCAGCGAGCCTCTGACAGCCAGACTGCTACAGCGTCTGCAGGCTGAACTGACAGTGCATGAGCTGCTTTGCTTTTGTGGTGGAAGGCTAATGTTTGGATGCTGCATGCTAGCTCATCCATGAAAACCAACAGTCCTCGTGCCTTCGGACTGTGGGAAGTGCCATATAATGTGATTTTTAGCTTGACTTAGCTCCACTGCAGGCCAGCAGTTTCCCTGTTTTTCTCTCTGTGGACTAAAAGCTTGCTGTTAAGTCAGAAAAACCAAGGTGCTGCATGGTGGCTTGCTCACATCCCTGAGCCCTCTGCGCTCCATCAGCTCCGTGCATCTCCAGCAGCTCTGAGGGGGTTTGAACTGCTGCACCATGTTAGCACAGCATGCATGGAATTACAGGAAAAAAAAAGTGCTAAATACTTTGTTCTTCTGCTTGTGTTGAGCTTTCCTAAGTTAGCTGAGCGTGGGTTGGAGGAGCAGTGCCCAGGAGCAGCCCAGGGACGTGTAGCGCTGGCTGATGCTGTCGGTGTCTGCTGGGAGTCTCCTGCACTGCTCCGCAGCTGGGCACCAAACTCCTGTCTCTCCTCGTGTACCTCTTCTTCATCTTGACTCAATCCCAAAGGTGAAATAAAGATAGCTGTTTGAAAGCCTGTGTTGTGATGGTTTATGAAAGATCCACTTATGCTTGGTTTCATTTTTGGTGTTACCTCAAAATGCTCCACTACTCCACAGCTGTGTTTAGGAAGGGGATGGCGTGCTCCTGTTCCCTCAAATCACATCCAGATGCTGTGGATGTGAATGTGGAGGCTTTACTGTGCTTGGTTGGTCCCCAAGCACAGGTGTCTTCATTTATAGACCTCCACATTTACAAAGCCCTTAACTTTCCAAAACCTCTCAATTCCCTTCTAGACACTGACATCAACCGATGCTTTATAACAAAAATTAGCATGTACAGGCCTCTCTTGAAAAAATCACGGCCCTCTGTTCTCCTGCATTTGTCTGAATAGCCGGCATGCTTTTTGTAGCCAGTTAGCAATTACTCGTGGGGAAGATGCTAGAAGAACTGAAAGTGAATTTGCAAAGCTGCAGCTGAGCTTTTCATAAAAGCAGTGATCTCATTTTCAGAATGGAAGCGAATTCACCAAAATAGTGTGAGTAGTTCTTCAGCTGGAATAACTGGGGTAAAACTGCACGTGTATGCAGAATTATTTTTGCATTTTATGATGTAAAACCTTGCGTACAAGGGATAATTATTCTCCAAAGTGTCCTGTAATGGAGGTTGGTATTTGCATTGTAACAGTAACTGAAGTCTTTAGGTACCAAGACACTATTATAACTGTGTTGAATAAATGTAATAAGAAACAAATGCTCCGTGAAGAGCTTGCATCTTACTGAAGAAGAGGAAAAAGTATTGAAGTGTGCTTATTTTGGGGGGAGGGAGGGGTGATAAGAGTTTCTTGCTGAAGGATGGATAAAAAGGAAGGATAAAAACCACCTGAATAAAATGACCTAGCAACATGTGGTAGGAACTAAACTGAAATCTGTTTCTTCCTACCCTAGTCCTGATGATTTAACAAACAACACAAAAGCACAGCTTAGTGAACAGCCTTTAGAATCCATAAATTTAATTTCACAAAAAATACTATTTTTCCCCTGTAAATATCCAGAAGAACTTGAGGTGGTATGCTTCCTGCGGTGATGCTAGTTTAAAACAAGTTCCTTTCTTCCATGCAGGAGCTCTGTTAGGTGTGATGTGAGACCAAGCCCACGCTCTTGGTCTTCAAGAAGCAACCTTCAGGGTTTTGTAAGTTCTCATATGCACTAATAAATCTCAGGGGTAAATGACCTGCGGTGAAAAGCTCCTTGTATGCAGAGTTACATTATGGTAATCCCAAGACCAAGGATTTTTTTTTCCTTTTTGGTGAGTTTCATTGCATGAAGCTACCTTCAGGCAGATGGGGAGCATCCTGCTCTTGAAGTTGCTGGAGCAGGGCGAGGAGCTCACAGGAGGTGTCAGCCTGCAAGCGGCACAGAGCTGTGGGCACTCGGTAACGTGACTCTAAAGCTGAGCTAAATTCTGACTTTAATTAAGGCGTTATTAGCATAATTGTATAGCTTTAAATTAGGTGCTGCAGTAAACAATACCTGGAGATCCAGGGGGTTCCCTGAGAACGAGGCCAGCAGCCGCTTCGCATGGGCTGGCTGCGCACACGAGGACTAATGACCTGTTCTGTCTGACTTCAGTGCAGGGCTCTGGGCTGTGCTCTCATTAACTGCCTTAATCCCTTTGTCGGGAGGTGCTGCAGGTGACTTGGTTTATGGCAGGCTCAAATGAGCCACCAAAAAGGTTTTGCTGCGGAGCGGGGAGCCCCCAGCAGAGGGAGCAGGCAGCTGGGAGCACTCAGTGCGCGGAGCACCCCTGGGAGGTTTGGGAGAGCTTTGCCAGTCGGATCTGCAAACAAAGCCTCTGTGCAGCTGATTAAAAGATGCAGCAAATTGTGGTGAATGTCAGTGCAGGTGATCAGCCACAAATTCAGGTTTTTGTCTGCAGAGCAGTACTGGGTGCAGCAGCTCAGCCCCTTTGAGGCGGGACTATTTAGGATCTTGTGCCTAGCATAACTTTCCTTCTGTATCCTTCATCATTTTCTGTGTGCACATGCACCCATGACTCTTCATGGTACTTTAATGCACGGTTTCCCTTCTGCTCTTCGCCTTCCCACTGTTTCAACAACAGTATTTTTAATTAACCCATTATTAACATAATTGTGTAGCTTTAAATGAGATGCTACAGAAAGCAGGACCTGAGCGGTGCCTGAAGATCCAGAAGGTTTTCCTGAGAGGTTTCCCAGAAAAAAACCTGAGAGGTTTTCTTTCTGCTCTTGCCTTTCCCCCAGTTTCATGACAGTATTTTTTTCTTAAGTGTTGGATATCTCAGCCTCAGTCTTCTGATGGAAACTTCTGCTTTCTGTGTGGAAGTGTTGGGGAATCCATTGGGTGTTGTCTCCCGAAGAGCTTGGTTCCCAGTCTGGGAGTACAGCACCTTCCTAGGGCTGCTGTGTGCTTGGTTTTCCATCACCTGCACACGTTTCTGGCTACAAGCAGTAATTTCCCAGCTCCCAATCTTCTTTTCCATGCTCTGCACGCAGTGCACAAGATGTCCTGTTTAATTGTTTGCTCCTCTCTTGGATGACTTCTGAGAGCTGTTGGGAGATGCTCCATTTTGCTATTGCCTTCTATTTTGCCATTCAATATATCCTAAAGAATTAACTTCTCACTAGCTGCAGCAAAATCATCAGCTCCTTGTAGCGCTTCCTTGATAGCACAGATACACAGCGGAGCTCTTGAAATTGGGCTTTTGCAATTCAGCTTGAGCTAGTGCAGTTGGCACTTGACGTGAGTTGTGTTAGACTCATTTCATGGCTCATGCAGCGAGGTTGTTGTGGAGCTGCAGTAGGACATGCAGGAAATGATGGTGGGTTTGGTGTGATTTATTTTTTTTTTGAGATTTTTCCTTCGAAAGGTGAAATTGTGAAAACTTGAAGCCATTACTGTCTTAATGACAGAGAAGGGCTTTGTGCTGTCTGTGCTTTTGGCTAACTCATCAGGATGCTCATAAGAAGTTGGGCTGCACAAAATGAGACTCTGACAATGAAGTACAGCGAGCTCCTCTCCCTCGTCCCGCTTCTAACCTGAGCATGTCCTTGGGTGTTACGGGGGGATTTTGTGTGGTTTGTATCTCCAGCATTGTGACAAACCGAGCAGCTCTGTGGCTTGGGAGATCCCTTACCCGCCTGTCGGTCTCCTTGTTCTGCGTGATGAAGGACTGGCCACTTGGTTCGAAGAATAGAATAACGTTATCCTGAGAGAGCAAATACATCGCTGGGAATGTGGACTTAAAATCCTGGCTTTCCTTGAATAGCCTCTACTACCTGTTAGGGCCTCTTAGCTGCTTGCTGTAATCTTTAGAATACTCCTGTGAAAGCGTAGTCGCTGGCTTTGCAGGTGTTGTGGCATCTAGAAGCAATTTTTGCTCTGGGGTAGAAAATACCCCAAGTTTCTTGGTCCAGTAGCACCTGAGAAATGTTTTGCCTGGTTTTAACCTGGCAAAGTAACATCTGAAGGAGGTAAGTGGGTAGCACCTGGCATCTCCCCCTGGGGGACAGCTCTAAGCTCCGAACCCTGCGTTTTGTGAGCGTTTCCCAAGGCTGGACAGCAGAGGTGGCTTTGGAGGGCAAGGGGTTGCGTTGGGTTCAGCAGTGTGGGATGGGCTGGTCGGTATTTGTAGGCGTACGCTGATCGCTTTTCTTTCCTTACCAATTAAAATTGATTATGTCTCCAACTTTCTTTCAGGGTTTCCACGGTCCTTATCCCTTCGGACAGTCTTAAAACACAAACACACAAAACGGGTATCGGCAAGAAGAGAATTTAAAGAACTGACTTTTGGGGGAAGGGAGGGGGATCCACGTGGCAGACAGACACAGCGTGGACCCCCCTTCTCTGCCTCCATGTTCTGGATAAAGAAGAAAATAAAACAAAAGCCCAGTAACTTAAGACTAGCTGTTTCCAGAGGAAAAAATCTAAGTATGCATGTGTGAATGCTGAATTTCAGGAGTGGTGTTTAATGCTATGAGAAAGAATATACCAACGCCATGGATTATTTTTTTTTTTTAGAAGTCATTCTCACACTTAATTAGGTAGCTTAAAAAGAAGATTTAAAAATGAAAATGAAAAAAGCCATCTTTAAAAAAATATTTTGCCTACAGAGCGGTTGTAGTTTGAGCAAATGTTTAATTTCTGTTTGTTTCCTGTTCATATTTTTTTTAAATAAGGGACAGCGTGCATTTTTATGGAACTGTCATGTTTTGCTTGTTACCGAATGGGAATTTGCTTAGCATCTTCTGGGTTTTGTGCGGTGACTTGTTTTTGTTGGATGTGTTTTAATGACAGGTTGGGTCTGCACCCAGCTCTGCATTTTTAATATCACCTTCTGTTTATAGTTACCACCTTTTTAATCTTAATTCTTTCTTTTTTTTTTTTTTTTTTTCTCCCTTTTGGTTTGGGTGTTGCTGTTAGTTGTCCTGCATGTCGCTAGAAACCCTGCTGGAGACCAGGTCTCAGCATCACAATTAGGGAGAGACTCTGGGACTGGGTTAGGATAGCGTGGAGGGCTCGTTCCCCTTCCCTTTGTACACAAAGTACACGTAAATACACACCCGTGTTAATAAGAAACAGATTTATTAAAGTTCCAGAGCTATGTGGTTAGCCTATAAGAATACCTTTTTGTTAACTCTGATGTACAGTAGCTGTGCCTAGAGCAACCAAGCAAGTATATCGGTCTCGTGCCAAGAAGAAACTTTTCCTGTAGCTGTAATTCACGTGCTGGTAGTTGCAAAGCTTTGCAAGTCCTGTCCTTAGAGTTTTGAATCTCCCATCTCTCTCTCACACACGTTTAAGTTTGAATCCATTTCTCCTGTCATAAGGTGTTAGCTTCGAGGCTCATTCTTTGCATTTTTGAATGTAGAGGAAGAGTTAGCGTCAGCTGCTGGACTCCACTCTGTCGCCTTGTGTTGTTGCCTTTCTCATCCTGGCTTGGAGCTTTGTTGAGGCTCTTGCCTTCTAACCGGGCTCTCCAGGGCTTGTTTCTAGAGGAGGGGTTGTTCCTCCACAGATGCAGGTCGTTCTGCTGCTCCTCTGGTGCATTTTTCTGTGGTTAGTGGTTGGAAAGCCCGCGGTGAGGGGAGGGAGATGGCCTCATGGATTCCTAAAGCTCCGTGTCGCCTTCACATCCTCCTGAAGGGGGGTGAGCTGAGGGGGCACTGACTTGTGCAGAAGCTTGAACGAACTGCCAAAGATACGATGATATGCAAAGACCCCGCTACCTTCTTCCAGATCTCTGGTGCAGCCTCCTTTCTCCTCTTTGGAGCAGGGCGCAGGCGTGCGGTGTGGCTTCAGGCTGGTCGCTCCCTCCTGGTTGTGTTTTCGTGGTTGGCTTTCAGGGGAGGCTTCGTTCTCCTTGCAGCTACCAATTAGTGCGTACAGGTGGATCCTGTGGAGGGCTTAGGAAGAAGCTAGGATGCTGTAGCCCCACGCTGGCTGCTTGCTGTTAATTGTATGGAAATAGCTGACAGGTTTGTCTGTGCTTGAGGTTTGGATATTAAGGGTCGCTGTTACCTGGAGCCTCCCTATAAGAATGCACTTGCTGGGAGAAATGAGTATAATGTGAGAAACCACCTGTATGCGAGAGGCACTGCGGGGTTTGGATCGCCAGCCCCGTGCACGTGTGGTTTGGTGAAAACCTGGGTTTATTTCAGCAGCTTGTTTGAGGTACGGATCCGGATGGAGCTGCTCAGGAATGCAGCCGTGGAAGGTGGCGCTGCGTAGTGCCATCGCAGTCTGGTTCTTGTCCTGCAACATCCTTCTGCCCAGCTTCAGTTGTGTTGTAGCATCCAGCCCAGGGAGCGGGCTGCATTGCTGCAGTGGTGGATTTGTGGGAGCAGGTGGAGCTCACCAACAGCGTGCCACGCTCTGAAGACGTGGGTGCATGCCTGGCCAGTGCATCTCCTGCAATGCTGCCGCTTCTGAAAGCATCTAAAACACTGGGGACTGCAGTTTGCCCGAATGTCAAGGTGATTCCTTATCTTTATGAGCTCCTTTTGTCAGCTGGGTGGGTGGGGAAGCAAGACCTGAGCCTGCATGGTACAGCTGGCGCTGTGACCTCTGCCTCCTATCGCCTGGGAGCCCTTTGAGCCCTCGGTGCCCCAGCTCCAGCTTCCTGCTCCCAGGCACAAATTCTTCCCCTGCATAGAGTGGCTGCCACGCCTGTGCTGCTCCTGCTAAGGCTGTTTTCTCCCTTCCTTGTAACAAGCTTGCATGCACCCCACGTAGTCCTGTGCTTTCCCACTCAGGAGGCACACTTGTTTTGCGCAGATCCGAATCCACTCGTGAGTGATTTCAGTCCGTGGTGGCCTCGTGACAAGGGTCACCGACTCCAGGGTGTGAAGAGAGGCAGAGCCTGATCTGAGATGCTGCTGAAATCCGCATCCTCTCGCTGCTCACCCGGCAGCCGTCCCCCAGGTAGCTGAGCTAAGTGCTCTCATCGTGGGGTGACCTCTCCGAAATGACCGTGCAGGGCTCCGGAGGTGTTGGAGGTTGGGTTCTGACCCTTGCTGTGACAGCGGGACAACCTTTAGCTTGGTGGTTGCTCTACCTTGCCAGGTTTTTTCCTCTAGTAAAAACTGTTTCACTGGGGCTGAAGGCGGTTTTCTCTCCTTTCTTGGAGCTTAGTGGTGCTGCTGGCCCTCACACTGCTCTTGCAGTCAGGTTTCCAGCTTTAAATGAGGTGGGTTTGAAATATTCAGCAAAACTGCTTCCAGGTGGCTTCAGGGCGCTGCGATTGCAGTGGTTTCCATAGGATCGAGGCATTCAAACTCACGGAGACTTTGCATCAGATACATGAAATAAATGGTATGGATTTTCAGGGGGGGCTGAATGCCAAGAGTCTGGTGCGCGTGTGGCAGCCGAGGTGAGCGGAGCCAGGTGAGTTACACGTGCACACCTCAGGCCTGGTAGGGATAGGAGGAAATCGTGGCTGAGTTGAGACTGGTGAACCAGTACAGAGGAAACATCACCCCAGGGAGGTCGCTGATCCTGACTGGGGGGAGACAGGGCCGGCACCCACTGGTAGGTGGCAGGGACGGAGCAGGCGCCGGCTCTGGCCTGACTGACACCCACCTGCCCTGAGGAGGGGGAGAGCCTCCTTCCTCACCTGCTCCTCCAGAAAGAAAAAACACTGCCCTATATCTGCTCTCCAGACGGATCCATGTGTCGAGCACGAGCCACCTTGGATGTGGAGCTGTCACCCCCCGAGCAGGGACAGTGCAGGCAGCCCAGGGAAGCCAGAGCACGGTCAGAGCTCCGCAGGAACAACCCCAAACCGGTAAAAAAAAAAAGGCAGACAGAGGGGAGAAATCCCCTGCCTGCATCTCAGGGGTGTCATACTCAGTTCTCGAGGGCTGGAGGATGCAGCTGCCCCTCCGAAGGGCAGAGCTGCGTGGGTTTGAGCAGCCGGAGCCCGCAGGGTTGGGAAATGCACGCTGTCCCGTCTCTGGGTTTCTCTTGTGTTTAATTAATTTTATTATTATTTTTTTTTCCTTGTGTGAATGAGTGGGTGGTTCTGCAGCCTGTCTATTCTCTCTGGGGGGAGTGCATGTGTAGCCCAGGATGGTGTGTTGCCTCATGGAGTCTGGGAGAAGTCCTATGATAGCACATTGGGGGTAAAAATAAAAAAAAAATAAAAGTTTTTTTTTTCCGTAATGTATAAATGAATATTTGTATGATTAAATTAACACAGAAAAAAATGTTCTATAGCTGTTGAGAGTTTTATTGAAGATGAAAAAAGAATTTGAATCTGACATCTTGTAGCTAAATGTACTTCTGCTGTCCCCGGGGTGTTCCCAGCCTCATGAGCTCACTTCTCTCCCTGCCTTTACCCCAACTCAGTTTACAAAGGAGAAATTCAACGTGTGCTGAGTTTACAAACAAACCTCCCAGCCCAGGTAGATGTGTGAGGAGAGGCTGAGGCCCACGTGGATTTTTTTGTGAAAGGTGATGGGGAAGAGCCTGTGCAGGAGGGAGGGGGTCCCATGGCAGTGCGAGATCCCTGCTGAGGGCAGGGGGGTGGAGGAGAGCACCTGGGGGCAAAGCTGGGCATTGGGAGCCTTGAAGGCCTTGTGGATACGCATACGAGCTTAGAACCAGGCCAGCCATTTCCCAAAACAGCCACATTTCTGCTCAGGGCCATTGCTGGGGGCTGGGGCTGAGCCCCCAGGTGTGCCCCCAGAGCCCCTCGTGTGGCTGCGGCCTGGCTCTTCGCTGAGGCGCCGCGGTGCCCCGTGGAGGTGTTTTGGCCTGCTCACCGCTGTCACCAGCGGATGTCCCTCGTCCCACGGGCAGGGAACCTCACACATGGAGCTGTGTCTGCTGCCTGCACCCCTCCTCTCCCGGGGGACAGGACGATGAGCAGGGTGAGCCCAGGCTGCTGGAGCTGCCGGTGCCATTCCCATGGATCCCAGATGGAAATGGGACGGAGGGGAGGTGGCATCGAGGGGTGCAGCGTGAGGAGGAGCAGAGATTTGGGTTTAGCCATCTTCACGTGGTCACCAGCACAAAGCTTTGTGCTGCTTGTGTCGTTTTGGGGCGTCCTGGTGCACCCCCAGACCGTGGCACAGGGATCGCAGTGCATCAGGCTGCAAACAGGGGCTGTGGTTTGGGGACCCTGGGGTAATCAGCAGAGGAATTCTGACTGAACTTAGCCTATTTTTTAAAATTATTTTTATTTTTTTTTTATTTCATATCTTATATTTTATATTTATTATTATCACTAGGGAAATATCTAGTAGTGCCCTGTATTAGGATGGGGACGTGTGAAGGACCTTGGGAGCCACCTGAGTGGCCACGTCGGGCTGATGGCATTTCCCAAGCAAGCCCTTATTGCTCCAGGCACCCAGCCGAAACATTTGCCTATATAAACTATATTCTGGAGCAGCTTAGCTGAAGCTGATCTCTTGCTTATGTGTGACTTTGTTACTAATCCTCGCAAGAAACCTCAATGTGTGCGTGTGCTGGGTTTGCCTTTTACCATTTGAATAAATGCTTGGATCTTTCATGTGCTGTTTCAGCTTGACTGAAAACCTTACAGGGAACAGACATCCTGCTGCCTGTGCCCACGGGTGTTTGTTTTGTGCCTTGAAAAGAACGCACCCCTTGAGCTCTCGGTGCTCACGGGTGTCTGAGACCGATCCGTGTTTGGACAGGTTAAGTCGCCCCCCTCCTTCCCCCCCCAACTTTTCATTTACTGCTTATTTGCTTGAAGGAATCTGTTTGCCTTTAGGGCTGCAACCTGTCAGAAGTTCACCAGAGCAGGACAATACGATCACACCTTCCTTCTAACGCTATCTCCCGAGCAGGTGAGCGACTGGAGCGATTGCTAGACTGGAGGTCATCTTACCACCGCGGCTCCTGCACGGTTCGTGGCGCGGGGCGAGCTGGCACGGCAGGGCGCCAGCTCAAACAGCTGCTGCAGCCACCTGTGAGCCGTCAGGGTTTGCGCTTTCTCCTTCGTCTATTTTTTTTTGAGGTGGGCCAGATCATTGTCCATTAAAAGTTAATAATAATTTTTAAAAGCTGCTCTCAATCAGCTGATTTTTTCGGCTTGGTGGAGCGGTGGCTGTTGTAGGATGTTCACTGCTGTGGGGACAGAGGGGAGAGGGGCACGCAGGGACTGAGCTGCATCATCCCCTGGCCCGTGTGCTGCCCTGGCAGCTGCTGCTTTCCTCGGCTGACCAAGGACCACAGCACAGCTCCGAGCAGCCTGTGCCAAAACCTCCACAGCACCACACTGCAGGCACCGGGTCTGGGGCTCCAGCGAGCACCTCACCATCCTGGAGCAGTTGTAAGTGAGCAGAGGACAAAAGGCCAGGCCCTAGGGGTATTTTTTTCCCTGCCAGCGTGGGGAAGGAGCCTGCACATTTGCACTTATATCTGTGGGAACAGCTTTTAGTGCAGCTTTTCTTTGGAAGCTTTCTGCGACCCGTAATCTGTCGTGAGCGTGCTCAGCCAGTGCATTAGTCGGAAATAGCCAGTTAAACAGAAACGATTTAAGGAAATCTAATCTTAAAGGTCTCCTACCCCATTCATAAAACAGCCAGCTAAAAGTGTGCGCTGGAAACTGAGAGCAGAAGCAGATGGTAGGCGCAGGTAAGGACCAGCATTGTTTGCTCCATCAAATATTATGGGATCGGGGCTGGCTTGAAGGCTGTCACTCAGAGCATTCCCCTATTTTGTTTACATCTTTGCTTGCAGTAGTAAAACCTTCACAATGCCGGTAAGGGCTTAAATGGGGAAAAAAAAAATGAGGCCTGTTTTCAACCTGTTTACAAATGGAGCGACCAGGGCAGCACCCTGCATGGTGGCTGGGCTGGGCTGCGGGTTGGTGACCCCACAGAAATCGTGGCCCTGTCCCGTGCCGTGGCGCTGGGAGGTGATGCTGGGGTGTCCGGATGGGTGCAGAGCAGCTCCTGGCTGTGCTGTGACCCCTCAGGAGCCTCGTGGAGGGAGCAGTCCCAGCTCCTGCCCACCAGGGCTGGCTGAATGATTTCTGCGTAAAATCATTTTTTGAACCAATCTCCCCAGGACTTTCACGGGCTTCTTGGCCTCTCCTGCTCCCAGCCGAGGTGGTTCCAGCTCAGGGTGTCTGAACAAGCCTGAGGCTGGCCCTTGGGTGCAGTTGCTGTCCTCCAGGCAACCTCCACCCCCCGGGGGTGCCCTCCAGCAGCCAGGCACCCCACAGGGCCCAGCTGTTCCCAGGAACTGGGTAAGGAGCTCTGCAAACAAGGATAAAAATCTCCAGAGCTTTCCCACTTGCTGCTAGGGCTGAGCCCTGCATAATCTTGCTTGGCTGACTCACGGTGAAGGTGCAGGCGTGGGCTGGGATGTGATCCAGGAGCAGTGCTGCTTTTGGGGGGGTTGTGCCTGCAGGACCCAGCCGAGCGATGCCCGAGCCCCTCGGGCACACAATAAAACTGCCCAGAGCTGCCAGCGTCTTGCAGGCAGGTTCAAAGCACTCTTAAAGCATCCATAAACCCCAAACGGGGAAAAACCCTGATTTTGGATGGCCGAGAGGGAGAGCAGGTGGGCGGCTGGGGGAGGCTGACATACAGGGTGCCTTGTGCAGCGCTGCCTCTGCAGGGATCTCCATTTATTGACTTAAAATGAGGCTCCACTGCCCAGCTGCTGCTCCGAGTGGCCAACACGGGGCGAGCAGGGCCGGGTGGTGGCAGCGGGGTGGTGACAGTGGGGATGCTTTGTCCTGCAGCTGCTGGAAGGTGCCCGCTTGGGCTGCTTCCTATCCATGTATTCAGGCGTCAAGGTCGGTGCTTGCCCTGTTTTTTAGGGGAGAGGCTGAGATCAAAGGTCCCGAGCCTCACCCAGCTCCCTCTGCCCCTCTGCATGGGCACGCAGAGACCTGGGGCTCATCCCTGCTCGCCCAGCTCTGCTCCCACCCCAGCTGCCCCTCACCAACTGGTTTCCTCCCCATTAAGCTGGGAATTCAGACCGCAGGCAGGCTGGACAGGCAGTCTGTGTGTCCTTCTGCTCACTGGGACCTGCTGGGCTGCTGGGGGCTGGTGCAGGAGCTGGGGAGCAGCTCCCGGTGGGTGGCACGGGGACACCGTGAGCTGCGGAAGGTGCCTGGAGATTATTTATCAGCTGCCTTCCCTGGGGAAGGGCCTGGCCTGAAGGAGATGCCAGCAGAGGGAGCTGAGCGTGTTCCTCATCTCCAGCCCTCCATCGCTGCTGGACGTGGCTCCTCCAGCCCTTGGGACCTGGTGCTGGTGCTGGTGGCCGCCCGTGTCCCTCTGCAGCAGCTGCCGCCCTGCACCACGCATGGTCCCAGCCTGGGGAGGTGCTCGCACGTTTCTGGCCACCCACAGCACCGTGGGGTGGCACCGTGGCACCCAGCCTGCCACCGCCACCACGAGGGTGACCTGCTGGGGACAGCTGAGCTGGGCAGGGACCTCGGAGCAGCTGGGATGTCCTACAGGCAGTGATGCCCCATCAGAGGGGGCCTGGACCCCGTCTGCGTGCTGTGCAGCAGCTGAAGGTGCAGCCAGGGCTGCAGCCACTCCAAATTCAGCCAAAGCTGGCGGTGAAGCCCCACTGGGGATGGAAGATGCAGCCCTTGGGGCAGGGAAGCTGTCCCCAGCCGTGGCAGACAGGGACATGAGCCCAGCTCCTTGCGCTGCGGGCCCAGGAGCACCGGGGCTCGGAGGGGTCCGTGCCGGTGGGAGCGGGCAAGGCTCGCTGTGCAGAGAGCAAATGCGAGCCTCGTATTGCTCGTTATCTAATCTGCGCCGCTTTCCCTCCTCCTTGTTTACCGTGCTTGAGTTTCCTCAATTAATTCTGACAGCTGCAGGCTGGGCCGTGACGTCAGCCGGCGGTGGCGAAGCCCAAAAGCCTAGAGTGGCATCGAGTGTGACCCCGGGGGTGACCTCGGGGACCAGGTGGGACAAAGCCATCGCTCCCCGTGCCTGGCACCTGCTGCCCGCAGCACCCCGAGCCTCTCGGGCTGACCACGAGATGCCCCTCGGTGCCGCAAGGCTCTGCTCTGCCCCCTGCCAGGCTGCAGGGACCAGGGACGTGCCCTGTCCTCACACGTGGGACACCCAAACCTGTGCCACGCTGGTGCCATGGGCTCCCATGGCCCTGGGGCTCCTGGGGGGGTTGCAGTTGGGGGGCACGAGGGGTGCGGGGCTGGGCTTTGAGCAGAGGAGCCTTGGGACCCGCTGGGACCTCACGGCGCCTCTGCTGTCCCCACACTGTGCTGTGGGGTGGCAGGATGGAGAGGAAAGGACGGGCTCCCCGGACGTGGATTTGGACAATCCTGGTGCCCCCATCTTAGAAACAAGGGGGCGAGGGAGAGCTCGAGCTCCTGAGCAAGGAGTGTGGAATGGTTCAGGTGGGGTCCCTCTGCTCCAGCAGGGCCACCCCAAAAAGGGTGCCCAGGGCCACGTCCAGGCAGCTGTAGGAGATCTCCAGGAGGAGCCCCCCAGCCCCGAGGACCACCGGGGAGGGCACGATTTGGGGTCAGGCTGGTTCTGGGGCCGCCCCGCTTGGCCCTACCCCACGGGCAGGGTGCGGGGCTGCGGGCGATGCTGCCCGAGAAGCAGGTTTGTCCGAATTTTAAAAGGGATCTGCACACACGCAGAGCGATAAGGAAACGGTTATTTAAAGAGCAAACAAATGGAAACTGCGAAAGGCACTCTTTCCTTTTTTTGCGGGCAGAGGGTGCGGTGCCCATGCCGTCGGCTGACGGGAGCGGGTCCCTCGGGGCTGCACCGCGTGCCCGGCGGTGGCCGTGCCGGCAGGGCCGGGGTCAGCGGCCGGATGGGGCTGCGGGATCTGCCCCGGGGTGAGCGCTTGTGAGCTGGGAACAAGCCTTGGGCTGACGAAGTTGTGCCTCATCCCACCAGGAAAAGGGTTTACGGCCCATCTGCAAACGCCAATCCTGCTGAGTGCCTTCGTGACGGGCTCTCGGTGGCACAGTTGCGTGCGTGCCACCGGGGATGTGGGGACGCCCCGGGGCTGGCTGCTGTCCCACACCAAGGCCAGGTTCATGCGGCGCAGTGCCCGCGTCCTGGGGCTTCGTTTTGGCCAGGGGAGGTGGAAACCTGGGGCTGCTGCAGCCTGGTGTGCGCCACGCGAGGTTGGAGCAAGGATGTGGTCCTTGGCCAAACCCTAAATCTCGCCGTGCTGTCGTCATCCGAGCCTCTTGGGGTGCCTTAGTGTCTTCTGTCCCCCTTGGAGGGGTCTGGGGCTGAGGGTCCCGGTGTGTCCCCAGTGGGATCCTGTCCCCTCGCCCCCCACCACGCCAGCACTGCTCGCCCTGGGCAGCCCCGGTGTTGTCCGTCCTTTCGGGGCTGCAGATGTCACGGTGAGGGTTTTGTTTCAAAGGGCAGCTCCTTCCCATCCTTCCCCCCCTCCACGCTTTTTTCATCAGCTTTTGGTTGGGGATTAGGCACGTGTTGACAGAACAAACATTTTGCTGCCCTCAAAATCCACGGCTGACAACAGAAGCGATCTTCTCGCTGTGCCGGGTCCCGAGCCAGAGTTGGGACGGGGCAGAGCCAGGCTTGGGGCAGGGGTTCCCCATTTTGGGGTCACGTCCCACGCTGGGCTGGCTGTTTTGGGGTCTGGAGCCCAGCTCCTGCAAGAAAGCAGGGAGCACTGATCGTGTTCTGCTTTCGTGTCCCCTCCTGTGCAGCCCGGCACGGTGCCCGTGTCCCGTAGGGGTTTGGTGTGTCCCAGTGGCCCAGCGCTGCACATCCCAGCCCCTCTCCTGGTGCCATTTATGGTTTCAGCCCCCCCTCAGCCAGGCTCTGGGAGGCTCCTCGTGGTGCTGAGCCTCCACAGGAGGCTAAGGATGGGAGGCAGCTTAAGTTTGCTGAGAAAAAAAGCAAATTCCTCCAAAGGCAGAGGGCAGCCCAGCTCCTGGGGAGGGGATGAAGGCAGGGCAGGCTGCTGGGGATCCCCGTGCTGTTTTCGGGGTCCTTGCTGCGCCCCCTTTTTGCCTGGTGGCTCTGACCGGGGCGATGCTTACGGGAGCAGCTCCTTTCCCTCGGAGCTGGGTGACTCACGGCTGAGTCACTGCTCGCTCTGCGCTGCCTCGCTTGTCCCCAGCTGCCTCCGTGCCGAGGCCCCCAGGCTTTTCCCTGTGCCCCCCCCAGCCTGTGGGACGCTCAGGGCCGGGAGAGCCGTGCCTCTGTCCCAAAACCACAGCTCCGTGCAGGGTACGGAGCAGCCTCATCCCTGGGAGAAGAGGAGACCCTGTCCTCTGGGTGGGCTGACACAGGGGGGTCCCCACCCCTGTGCCCCCCAGGGAGCTGCAACAGGGTGGGGGTTCTGATGGCAAAGGGCTGGAGCCCCCCCGGAGCTGGGGAGGTGGCTGGGCTCTGCCTCCCCTTCTCCACCCAGCCCTGCCCCCTCCAATCCTCAGAACACCCCGAGGGCCCGTTTTAGGCTTATTTTTAGGGATTCCCACCTGGGGCAAAACCATTCTGCAGGCTCTATGGGGTTGGATGGTGCGGGATGAAGGGGAGGATGGGGCCGGGAACCTCTCCTGCTCCATGGGGCACCGCGTGCCCTCGGCTCGCCATGGGAGCGCCTCATGGGGCCGTTATGCCCGGGGACCGTTTGCTCTCAGAGGGGGAAAGCAGCGGAGGAGAAGAATGAATTTGCATTTCTCCGTGGCAGCCGCTGTGGGAAAACAAAGCCACCGAGGGTTTTGGGTGCTGCGCAGCCCCGCGCCGGGGCTGTGTGAAAAGACAACATCGCGTCCGCTGGCCCGGGGCCCTGCCGGTCTCACCTGGCTGCTCCTGTGTGCCTGGGAACCGCCGCCAAGCGGCCCCAAACCTACAACACGCCGAGGGGGTGCCGGCCACGCTGCCATGTTACTGGTCCCACTGGTGGGGTGAACGGCTAACGGGGAGGGAACGGGGGTACCGGGCTGTATGGAGGGGTTTGGGGTTTGTGTGGGGATGGGGGGGACCCACATGGGCAGCCCAGCTCAGGGGTTGTCCCTATATGTGCGTTTCCCCAGCGTGCGCCCCAAAACAGTGCCGGGGTGGCCGTGACCTGTCCTCACCCCCCCTCCACCGGCGTTTGCTGTGCCGCCGAGCTGGGCGCACCCGCGCCGCCCTGAGCCCTCTCTTCCTGGCAGCGCTGCGCGACCCGCGGCCACTTCCAGGCTTTTAATCCCGAGAGACAAAAGCAGGAGCTTAGAAAGCCACCGGAGGAAGAAAAGAGCGGGGCGTTAAGCAGGGAACAGCAAACACGCAGCTGGATCCCGCTGCTCCCAGCCCGGCCGGCTGCCCTGCGACCTCCCCGCCTGCGTCAGCCGCGCTTGGCACAGGGGAAAATGGGGAGGAGGGGGGCGAACCCTGCACCGGGCACCGGGGTGCAGGAGCGGGGAGCTGCCGGCTGCCGGCACGGGCAGCAGCCGAGGTTGGGAGCCCCGGGGTTGTTTTGTCAGGGTGGGCCCCGCACGCGGGTGCCGGCGGCAATAACCGGGGCTGTTTGCCCTGAGCATACGCGCGGCGCCCCATAAACGGGGTTTATGGCAGCATCTGGGAGATGGGGAAGTGGGATGAGCATGGCCATGAGGGTAATAAACGGGAGGGGCCCTGCCTGGCGCAGAGCCACGGGGATGTTTTGGGAAGGGGTAAGTGAGGCTGGAGGCCAGGAGGAATTTCAGGGGGTTTGCTTGGTCTCCGCTCTGGAGCCGCCTGAAGGTCACAGAATTATAGGGGACATTCAGAGATCATCGGGTTCAAACCCCAAAGATGCTTCCTGGGAGATCTCCACAGGCTTGTCGCACACACAAAAATCCCGTGGGCTGCCCGGTGCCTGCCCTTGGGTTATTTCCCATGCATTTTGGCAATTCGCTCAGCGTTGGGGTCCAAGCTCTGCTGAAAAGCCAATTTCCCCTCTGGGAGCAGCCCCCCAGCTCGCCCCAAGCCCGGCAGCGTGTTCCCAGCTGGGTGCTGGGTGCAGGCCCCTCGCTCCCTTCCCGGCAGTGACAGCGGCTCCCTGCTGTTTGCTCTGCTTTGGTGGCACGGGGACACCTCGCAGGGACAGCAGCTGTGGGGCTGGGACGAGGAAGGAGCCCGGTACCCTCAGCCCAGGCTCTTTCTAGGATCGCAGGGAGTGCTCCCAGCTCTGACCTCCCGTACGTGCCTTAGCTTGAAATAACACAAGAGCGAGTGTGATAAACCCTCTCGGTGCAGGCTGGGTGGAAATGAACGGCGCTGAGCAAACAGCCGGGGAAGAGCAATTAAGATTATGGGCAGCAGGAGGGGGGGGAGCAGCAGCCACCTCCCGCCAGGGATCTTCCTCCTGCACAGCATCCCCGGGCTGGCCCTCGAGGTGCAGGAGGGATTCCCAGGGTCCTGGCGCTTCCCCGTTGCTTGTTCCCAAAGCCCAAAGGATTTTTCCTCCCTTGGTGTGGGATCTGCACCCAGGGCTGTGGGTGGATGTGGCCGTGAGCTTGTTTGGGTGCTGACGGGAGGTGAAACCCAAAAGCTGCCTCCTCCTCGGGACACCAACACCCACCAGATCTGGGGCTGGTGAGGGCTGGGGTGCTGAGCGCTTCTCACCGAGGCAGCTGCCTGCAGAGTGGGGCTGAGCCTGTGGGTGTGTGAAAGGAGCTTGAACCATTTCCAGCATCCTGGGCTCGCAGAAAAGCCCGAGGAATCCCGTCCTGCCGCCTGGGAGCGGGGATTTGCCTCCTCTGTGGGCATCGCCCCTGCAGAGCCCGGCAGCGTGGGTGCCAGCTCTGCGGTGGGGGCAGGATTTGGCCTCTCAGGGACCCGAGCGTGTGGGCTGGCTTTGCATGGGGACTCTGCTGTTCCCAAAAGTGGTGCGGGAAACGAAGTGGAGGAAACCCCACTGCTGGGGAAGACCAGGAAACGCCGCTCGGTTCTGGTGACGGAGCAGGCTCGGTCGCCTCTGCGGTTTTCGCAGTGACATCAAGTCCCTTCAATGGTTTTATTATATCTACGCGTTATATGGCTGCTTATCTGTTATTCTTGCGATGCAGCCAGAGATTAGCTGCAGGAGGGTGGGCAGAGAGATTCCTCCAGGCTGATTCACGAGCCACTGCTCCGTCCCCTCCTGCTCCAGCGCTGAGCTTTCGGTGCAAAAGGCGCCGGCATCGGAGCCGATCGGTTGACAGCCAGGACAAGGAAAAAGCGCTCAAAACTGCGCACACAGAGCAGAAAAGCCAGACTATTTCCCCTCTTTCATTGTCCCGCAGGTGTTGCAACCTATTCTTTTCCTGTTTTGCATATGTAACCAGAGCTGCTTGCAACGGCCTCGTGGCCCTGCTGGGATTGCGCAAGGGAGGCGAGACTGCGCTGGGGTTATGCGGGTGGCCGCAGCCCCCAGCCTGCACCAGGGAGGGAACCAGAGCAGCTTGGATGGGGCAAATCTGCTGCCAGCCTCCTGGTTTCGAGGGATTTCACTTTCTCCATCCACCATCAGTGAGAACTCCTGGCGTTGCCCAAGAGCTTTGGGTACGGCTTTGGGGACGTGCTGCGGCACAGCCATCGCTGCCCCATCGTGGTGAGCAGCAGGGGCTCCGAGCTGTGCCTGCATCCTGCAGCAGAGGCTCGGTCTCAGGCCAGGTCTGACATTTGCCCCTGGTCCCTGTGGCCGGTTTTGGGATGCTTCCCTGCTTTTGTAGCCCCACGTTGTGCTGCCGGCCTGGCCAGCTCTCCCTGGGCAAAGCCAATGCGCTGTGAGGCAGGGAAATATTTTTCCTTTTAATCTCTTCTGCTTATCGAAATCTCCGGTGCTGCTGATAGGAGCAGCAGGGAGAGCTTTTTCAGAGCCCAATCCCAGGCAGACCGGGAGGACCTGGGTTTGGGATGCTCCTGAGAGGTGACCCAGGGCCAGGCCGTGCGTCCCCTTTGCCTGGTGACATCCCGCTGTCCCCCTGCCCTCTGACCGCCCTCTCCTCCAGTTTGCTCTGGGCTTCTTTGCTATTTGCTCTGGCAACGGGTGATAATTAAACCTAGGAAGCAGGGAAACATTTCCCATTAAACGTTTCAGAGGGCAGCACCGATGGGATTTGCAGCCCGGGGCAGCTGGAAGCAGACAGACAGACAGACAGACGGACATGCGGGGAGCGGGGAGGTGCGGCGTGGCCGTGGAGGTTCCCCGTGCGCATGGCTCTGTCCTACACGTCGGCTTTGCTCCGTATCGCATGTTTCCCCAGCTGACACACCTATGTTGCCATTCATAAGCTACGATAAAGGTCTCTGCGCGCAGAAGGCTCTGTGGCCTCGGCTGCGGGGCCGTGCTGGGTTGGGGCTGCCCCTGGCTCCTGTTTGGGGACGCTGTTTCCCACGTGGGGACCCCAAAGCAGGTCTGGGCGCTGTGCACAAACCCCGGAGCTGGGCAGAGCTTCATGCTGTGGCTCTGCCCAGGACCTGTTATCACAGCCGGGGATGCCAGCCCAAACCCTGCTGCTTCCAGCACCCCTCAACATGAAGCACACCCCCAAACGATGGGGAAGAGGAATTCTGACCCGCTGCAGCTGCTTGGCACTTCGCAACAGGCGTTGTGGGATGCTGGATCCAAGCTGCTGCCGTGGCAAAGCCGTGCTGGGTCGTGCACGTTGTGCCTTGACCGAGGCAGGGCGAAGATGCTCGGGGTGGTGCCGGGGCTGCGGTGAGCTGGGGGCACTGGGTGGGCACTGGGGGGCTGGGACCCCTCTCCCCACCACGCTGGCTGTGCCATGTCCCCATCCCATGCACCCTTCCCACACCAAAGCCCAACTGGGGCCGGCGACCTCCCCAGCAGGGCCACATCCTTCCCAGCCCCCATCTCCCCCCTGCGCCGCCGCCACGTGTTACGGACCTGGCCCTATTTACCAAAACAGTGGAGAAAACTCACCTCGGGTGGCAGGAGCCCTAATCTGGGGGCAATGTTTTCCATGGGATAAGATAACATTAACACACCGACCGCCTTCCGACGGGGTTTTGTTTTCCTCCCTCCTCCAGGCAAACATCGCCGGTGGACACTTATCGGCTGGCTGCTCTGGGGTGAGCGGGATGGGGCTGCAAAACCCCCCCCTGGATGCGGTGACGTGGGTCCCGGCCAGCGTGGGACGCATCCAGGCTGCACCGGGGTGTTCGTGCCTGGGTTTTTTTGGCTGACACAGTAAAATCGTGGGGTTTTAGGGCATGGGAGAGTTCGGTTTTGCGTGCGCAGAAGAACCGCCTGAACCACCCCGCGTTCTTTACGTGGTTAAAAAACGACAGTAAATACCAGCTCGGGGTCTGTCTCGGTCAAAACAGCTTTTTCCTGCTTTTGCCGGTGCAGACAACCCGGGCCCGGAGCGCTGCGCGTTCCCGCTGTGCCCCCAGCGCCCCTGCTCCTCCCCGCACGCAGCAGCAGCACGGACCTGGGGAGGAGAAGGTGCCAAATCCCAAATCCTGGAGCTCCTTCCCTGCAATTTTGGGCTGGTGAACGGAGCGAGTGGCCATGGCCTTGGTGGCTCAGAGCATCCTCGCTCGCAGCCTGCTGCCTCTGTTGCAAGCCGCATGTGGCTGTGCCGGTGCACAAATCACTGGTGATGCTCCTGGTCCCAAAACCCCGGGGGATGCTTCGTGCCACGGGCTTCTGCCAAGCACTGCCGTGCACCCAGAGGGTCTCTGTGCCTCAGGGTCCGGCCCCAAAAGGAGCCTTTGGTCTTGCCCTGCGTGGCATCCCCATCCCTTGCATGGGTGTCCCAGGTGGGAAGGGGTTAACGGTGCCCGATTTGCTCCGCTCCCCTCCTGGGACCCTTTTGGGTCTGAGCCCGGCACCTCGCTGCACCCCTCAAGGGTTAACCCCGCTTGGGCTGTTCAAACACCTCCAGCTGAGGTAAGCACACAGCCTGTTTGTTCAGGTAAATAAGGAAGGAATTAGATATAATGGCCAAAGGAGGCATTTGCTGACCGACCTGCGCTCGGCTTGGCTGCCCCTGTCCCCCTCGCGTCCCTCGGCGCGGCCACCACCGTCGTCCCTCGGCCACCGCCGCGTGCGCCCCAGCCTCGTCCCCGACCGTCCCCGTGCTGGGTGCCCGGAGCCGATGCGGCTCCTCCTGGCCACCGCGCTGCCACCGCGCTGAGCTGGGCAGGGTGCTGCTGCCCGCCCTCCCCGCCGGCACCGGGGCACCCCGCTGCGGGCCATGCCCACCCCGGCCACCGTGCCGAGCACCCCAGGGACGGCTCTGCCCGCCCGCCGCCGGGACCGATGCCTTTTCTGAGCTGCCCCTTCAAGGTAAGACCCCCCCCTCACCGTCCCCGTCCTTCCCGTGGGACAGTTTGGTGAGCCCCCTCCTGTGATCCCAGGAGGTTTGGCACCGGTTTGGGATGGGTTTGGGGATGTCCCCTGTGGGCATCCCGTCCTGCGGCTCCTGCTGCCGCCGTCAGGGCTCTGTGGGGACGTGGCTGTCCCCTGGTGTGAGGCTCCTGGGGCTTCTTGGGGTGGTGTCACCCGAAATCAAGGAGGGTTTGCGAATTCCTGGAGTAAGGATGGGGAGCCAGGGCGCTTCCTGAGCACCCACCACGGTCCCTGTGCCACCTCCCCAACGAGGGAAGGTCCCACAAAGCCCTGCATGCCCTGGGAGGCTGGGGGATGATGAATTTTGGGGGCACCACGTGAGCGATGGGAACTGGCACCCTTTATGGAGGTCTCGGGCTGCCAGCGAGGTGCTGCGAGCTGAGGGGCACCCACAAAGTGCTTGGAGCCCTTTTATCAGCCCCGCGCCTTGTTGGAGCTGCGGAGCTTTTCTGGATCTTTTTTTTTTTTTTTCCAGTGCTCAAGGCACATTGGCTCTAGGTTCGGTTTTTATGGTTATGCTCGGTTGGTGAAAGACAAACGCCACTCGGCTGCCAAATCCCCCACAATACGGCCTTTCTCATGGGCAGGGAGCCGCCGGGGGAGGAACGTGCTGCTATAAATAGGGGCTCCCTGGCCCTGCATGGGGAACACCAAGCTCTGCTGCTCACCTGGGGGACACCGAGCACCGGGGCTTTGCTCTGGCCCCCAGCGGGCTGTGCCAGCCCCCCCCTCCCCGCTGCTGTTTGCCTCCTTGCGCCAGTGGCCAGGGCAGCCTGACCTGGGGCGCAGGCACCCGTGGGGACGCTGGTCCCCATGCCAGCACCCATGCAGGTAACGGGGAGGGGGCTGGGGGGCACAGCAGGAGGCTGGGGGGCAGCTGGGGGGCTGCAGGACCCCGATGTGGGCTTCGTCCCCTCTGTGCAGTGGGTTTGCCCCGAGTGGGGGTCTCTTGGCATAGCAAGACCATGATCCATCACATCTCCACGATTGCCACCCCAAGCCCCCAACCCCATTTGGCAAATCCCCCCTCCCCGTGCGCAGAGGTGAGGGGGGTGCACGGTACCACCAAGATGGGACTGGTGGCTCGGGGGGGGGGGTGGCACGTGCTGGTGGGACCCCGCGGTGCTGGGAGCTGCCTCTGAGCACCCCGGTGTCTGCTGCCGGGGAAAAATAACGGGAAAACCTGAAAGCTGAAGGTTTAAAGGGGCTTGGGGGCAGAGAGGGGGTCGCTGGGTCCCCCATCATCTCCCATCCCCAGGCTGTCAGCTGAAGGCAGATGGGGAGGGGGAAGCCCCAAGGATGAGTTAAGGGGAAGTGCTGCTGGATGGGACCTGGTGGCACAGCACGACCCCGTCCCCATCCCACTGCCTGCCCCCTGCCCTGCCTGCTCTCAGCTCCCACAGCCCTGCAGGAGGATTTGGGGACATCCCAAGCCCGGGGAAGGCTTTCGGAAGTGCCCGAGGATTTGGGGACATCCTGGGTGCCTTGGGCAGCGCCACCTCTGTGCCCGGCCAACCTGCGCGGGTCCCACGGGGCTTCCTGAGCCGCGCTCCGGCACAACCTGTTCAACCGCGGATTTAGTCGTAATTAACGGGCCCATTGTTCGAGGGTGGGGGTGGATTTTTTTATTATTTTTTATTATTTTTTTATTATTTTTTTTTAATTTCCCTTGCTTCCAAAGGCCAATCCTCTGAAAGGTGAAGGTGTCACCGCTGTGTGCAGTTGCGGGTCGCGTTTGCCAAGAGAGCTCTGGGGCACTGCAGGCGGGGTCCTTGTCCCCGTCCTCACCCCCCTCAGCCACAGCCTCGCCGAGCCCCCGATGGGGCTGAGACCCAGACGGGTGGATGGCAGCAGGGGCAGAGCTCTGAGCCCAGCAGGGACCCGGCGCTGCCCCAAACCCTGCACCTGGCAGAGCCCTGCAGCCCCCTGGTGCTTCTCACTCCGAGGGAAGGCACCGCTTGGTTTTCTCGGCGATTTGGGAAGGTGATGTTAGGGTTAGAAGGACCTGGGCTGTTGCGGTGCCCTTCAGCTGTGGCCGCTGCCGTGCTACACAGGAGAGTTTTCCTCCTTGCTCTGCTCCAGGCTCTGCCAGGCAGCAATGGGAAACGAGCCCTGGTGCTGTCAGCTCGGCCCCGTGCCGTGCATCCCCTTGGGGCCGGGGAAAGCGGGCAGCAGGGGCACCCCGCACCCATCCGAGCTGCCACCCACCGGTGTCCGCAGCATGGCCCAGCACAGGGTCCCTCATCCTTTCAGGGCTGGGTGGCTGAGTTTTGCTCCGGGACCTGAGAAAATCCCTGGGGGCTCCATCCTGGGCTGGGGGCTGCTCCTTTGCCCCATGCCCCGGAGCTTCTCCTCCGCGCTGCGGGCACCCGGCTGCGTGGTGGGGCCGTGCGCCCGAATCCGCGCACCCGGGAGCCTGGGAAGCCCGGCGGGCTTTGCGAATTCGGTGGCACTTGTTTGTTTAAAAAGTGTCGCAAGAGCTAAGTCCCTAATCGCTTCCTCTCTCGCCCCGAGCAGCAGGACGAGCGCGGGGCCAGGCTGGCGTGGCTTCGCCGCGGGCGAGCTGCGGGCGCTGGCAGCGTGCGCGCAGGGCAGGGAGCGCTCGGCGGGGCCACTGGGATTGCCGGGGTGGCCCCAAATAAACCAGAGGGGAGCACGGAGGGGTTTTGGGGAGCCGTGCGTGTCGGTGCTCCCCATGAGCATCTCGGTGCCCCGGGATGCACCTCCGGCTCTCGTTTTCCAGGGAAAAGCAAAAAGGGAGAGGAAAGGGGGAAAAAAAACCCTCCCAAAACGGCTTCTTAGAGCAAACAGGTCCCCACCCAGCCCGGCCGCCTGCGTGCCAGAGCGGGAGAAAGTCAAACAAAGGCCCCCGCCCTGAGAGTACAGCACGTTTTGTCGGATGATTGCTCAGGCTTTCGGGGCCACTTTCCCAAGGGATCGGGGCCTTCTTGTCCCAGCTGGGGAAGGAGGGGACGGGATGGGGACGGCTGCGTTGCCGCCACCCCGCTGCCTCCGTCCTGCTCCTCCTCGTGCCCGTCCCGTGGCTGCGGCAGCTCGATGCCCGAGGGAGGGGACTGCCTGGGGGCTGCAGGTCCCAGGGGAGCGCACGGAGGAGCCCCCAGCCCTGGCGTGCCCCAGAGGGGTCTCGTCCCCGTCCCACAGCCGGTGCTTTGCAGGCTGGAGCCGCGCAAGCTGTTGCCGCGTCTCCTTTGTGCCGGCAGCAGCGTGGGGCTGGATTTAAGGCTGATCTCTTAAAGCTCTTCCTTTAATCCTGAGCAAATAAACGAGAGGTTTGGAAGCGGGCGCCATCTCTCAGGGAAACTGCCCGGGAGGTGGGAGCAGCCCCGCAGTGCCAGCACGGCTTCCTCCCCCTCCTCTTTGGGTGCCCACGGCTCCTCCATGAGTTTTTCCAAAATTTTTTTAGGGTTTTGCCAAGGTTTAAACACCTCCCTGTGTGCAGCATGTGGCCGGTCCTCCCCGTCACCCTGCTGGGGCTGTGGTGCCTAATGGGGGCTGTTAACGAGGTTTAATGACCCCCACACTGCCTCTGGGAGCAGCCCCGTGCCCAGCTACAGGGGGAGCAGCGATGTGGAGATGTGGGGTTTCGGCAGGTTTTTGGCACGCCAGGAGCTGTGGGGACGGTGACAACGGCTCGGCCACCTGGGCTGAAGGGACTCCTGCAGATATTGTAGGATTGCAGGAACTCCCAGGGCCTATTTTCCTCGTTATTCCTTTAAACCCTTCCTTTTCCCCTCACCAGGATTTAGAAGAGATGGGGAAACACCTCACAGCAGCCGCTCTGCTCCTTCCACTTTGCCTCGTTTCCTTGGGTCCCTTTGGGGTCTTGGTGGTTTGGGGTTGGTCCAGGCTCTGTGGGCTCCTTTCGTGTTGCAAAAGCTGGGTAGCAGCGATGCTACTTCTTGTGCTTCTCGAGAGCCCCAAGACTTTTTATTTTTATTTATTGTGAAGAGAAATGCCCCGAGGCAGGCAAGGAGCTCGGCAGTGCCCTGGCCCTACTGTGCCTGTCCCCAGCCTCTCCCCTCGTGGCATCTTTCCCTTCCCAAAGCCTCCGGATGCCTCTCGGGGAGCTTTCTCCACGGATGGAGCCGTTCCCTGGTGTTGCCATGGAAATTCAGCAGGCTCATCCTCTTCTCCGCAGCCTCCAGGGCTCCCCGCGTACCGGAGACAGATGGGGACGGGCCGATTCGGGGACTTTTTTCTTGTGGGAGAGCAAAAAGAAAGTTCTGGTCCGGGGGCTGGCAGCAGGTGGCTGAGGCCAGGTGCCCGGGGAGAAGCAGCTCCGGGTGCCGTCACCACCAGGGCACCCTCGGGTGGAAGCAGCAGGCGATGTTTTCCACGCACACCCACCTGCCTGCGTGGTTTAGGCATCCTCCGCCCTTTAACGCCCACGGGCTGCCCTGCAGAGGTGCTTTGGGGACCCTACAGGTCCTGTGCAAGGGGCTCCAGCCGGGCTGGGACCCTCCTGCTGCAAGCCTGGTGCCCGAACCATGAGAAAACCCCAAATCCCGCAGTGCCCGGGCTCCTTCCCCCCGCAAAACAGGACATCCCCCAGCACCCCCAGATAAACCCGAGCCCTCCTTCATCCGAGGGCTCCCCTTCGGTGTCTCTTTGGAGGATTTTTTCCCCTCTAACAGGCTTAGAGCCTCCCTTTGTGCCTGCCGCCGGGGCTGAGCCTCTCCTCTCCTCCCCTCCCGGCAGGTCCGGAGCCAGCGCTGAGCGCAGGAGGCATGGGCAGCGCCGGCCCCGGGCTGACCGCTCTGCCCCCCGGCCGCCTCGCCCGGCCCGACGCTGCCCCCCTGCCACCCCCCTGGGACCACAGCGCCCACCCCTGGGGCTGCCCAGACAGCCCCAGCCCCCCCAGCACCCCCGAGCAGCCTCTCCAAGCTTTCTGCCTCCACTACTTCGACATGCTCTACTCGGAGGACATCGCCTGGGCTTCCAAGGGCACGGGGGAGACGTCGCAGAGCGGTGCCCCCGCGGGGCGAGGCGAGGCGCAGAAGGAGCCGGAGCAGTGCCCGGTCATCGACAGCCAGGGTTTGGGGCTGGGGGCTGAAGGGGACCTACAAGGAGGCCTCCCCTTGGAGGAGCACTCGCTGGAGCAGATGCAGAGCATGGTGGTGGGCGAAGTGCTGAAGGACATCGAGACGGCCTGCAAGCTCCTCAACATCGCCGCAGGTGGGTGTGCGCCCAACGGGGTGCCCCCGACCCTTCCCATGGGGTGGGAGCAGGGTCGGTGCCATCCTGGGAGGGATGTGCCCGGGCTGCAGGTCCTGATGCATTCACAACCCCAAGCGTCACTCCAGGACGGGGCTGCTTGCTAAAATAAAACACCCCTCACCCCTGGTGGCTCGGGGAGAAGCTGAGCCCTTGCTGAGGAGTGCTGGTGTCACCCCGGGGTGCTGCAGACAGGGAACCAGGAGGGAAACGGGGAGAAAAAGGCAGGACTCTTTAAAATCCCATTTTTCCTGGGAAATTGGGTGCAGTTGGATGGGTGGGTGAGGCTGGGGACAGCCTGGAGCAGGGAGCTGCTTGGGGTGTCACCGCCACAACGCCAGCAGCTTGGGGATGCGCGCAGCTCCGTGCAGGCTGCCCGGCCCCTAAAGGATTTGGGGTGGTGCAGGGAGGGGGGGTCCCCAAAGTGAGGGAGGTGGCACGGGGACGGTCCCACCACCACGGGGTGCTGGGGGAGGCTGAGAGCGGGGTGCCCCTGCATGGGGCTGGGGGGGCTGCGCTCACCGCCCGGCCCCGACCCCAGACCCCGCGGACTGGAGCCCCAGCAACGTGCAGAAGTGGATCCTGTGGACGGAGCACCAGTACCGGCTGCCGCAGATCGGGAAGTCCTTCCAGGAGCTGTCGGGGAAGGATCTGTGCGCCATGTCCGAGGAGCAGTTCTGCCAGCGCTCGCCCGTCTGCGGCGACGTCCTCCACGCTCACCTCGACATCTGGAAGTCCGGTGAGGTGCTGGGGACCTGGGGGAGCCCGGAGAGGGTGGTGCTGTGCTGGGGGAGACGCTCTCTGACTGCCTGCTCCTCCTTTCCAGCTGCGTGGATGAAGGAAAAAGCTGCCCCGGGGGATGTCAGATACTGCGGTGAGTTCTGCACGGGCTCAGCTGGACAGGGAGCCCGGCTCTTGATGTGGGTCTGGGGTTTTGGAGAGGCTGCTCCCTGCTGAGTTGCAGTTATCCCTCGTGGTGGCATCCGTGGGATTGCGTTCCCTCTGCCCGAGGGCTTCTGCGTGGTGCAGCAAAGGGGGAAAAGCTGCAAGAATTGCACCGGCCCCATCCTGCAGCCGTGCGTCCTTGTGGGGCTGCAGGAGGGCTGCACGGAGCAGAAAGCCGTGCCCCCAGCCCCAGCCCTGGGCTGTGGATGGAGCTGCAGGCACCGAGCTGGGCTTTCTGGCAGCCCCCGGGCAGTGAGGGCAGCGGGGTCGCTCTCCCTGGCCTCACCTGTCCCTGTCCCTTCCAGGGGGTGACACCAGCTGGGCGGACAGCGAGGTGGACTCGTCCTGCGCCGGCCAGCCCATCCACCTCTGGCAATTCCTCAAGGAGCTGCTGCTGAAACCCCACAACTACGGGCGCTTCATCCGCTGGCTCAACAAGGAGAAAGGTGGGCGTGCGGGCAAGTGGGTGCGATGGGATCAGAGAAGGGGGCGAGGTGGTGACCCCAAAATTCCCGTCCCCGCTCCCCTCGCAGGCATCTTCAAGATCGAGGACTCGGCGCAAGTGGCTCGTCTGTGGGGCATCCGGAAGAACCGCCCGGCCATGAACTACGACAAGCTGAGCCGCTCCATCCGGCAGTATTACAAGAAGGGAATCATCCGCAAACCCGACATCTCCCAGCGCCTCGTCTACCAGTTCGTGCACCCGGTCTGAGCGGCGCAGGAGGGGCAGGGGACCCCCCCCTCGCCACCTCCCTCTGCCTCCCTGACTTCACGAACCAGCATCCAGCGCTTAAGGACCGGGGCTGGGGTACCGGGAGGCTCGACCCCGATGGACACGGACCACAGGGACCCCCCCGTGCCCAGACCCCAGCCTTGGAGTGGGGACGAGCCCCCAGCTCCGAGGCCACCCCCGGCATGCCCGGCTCCGGGGCCAGGACCCTGCACGGAGCCTTCGTCTCCTGGCTGGGGGTGGCTGTGGATTTTGGGGCAGGCGGAGGAGACAGGGGCATGACCGGGACAAAATAAGGGCTGATGTGTTTGTGGTTGGGGTGGGGGCTGCCCGAAGCCTTGGTGCCTTTCAGCAGGGATCAGGGTGGGAGCGTGGACACCCCGCTGTCCTGCCTGCGGGTGTCTTGTTGTCCCCACGCGCCGTCCTCCCTCCTCTGCAGCCTTGGGCATCAGCAGGACACGGGGCCAAGAGCAGCCCCCAGCAGGAGACCCCAAAATCCTCACGGCATCGCTTGTCCCAGCACGGGGGGGACCACCAGGACCACGCTCCCCTACAGCCAGACCCTGTCCCCATGCCACCACAGGGCCAGGCTGTGGGACCTGTCCCCTTCAGCACTGGTGACCCCATGCACTGCTCCGGATTCACCCCAAAACCCAGCTCCTGGCTGTAGGGGATGGGGCAGGGGGGGATCTGCCCCTTGCTGCAGCTCAGCCCTGAGGTGCCAAGACTGGGACCACCCAAATTTTGGGCCTCAGGGAATAGCAACGAGGCTCGTCCCATGACCCCAGGCAGGGGCTGCAGGTGGCAGGGGAGGACAAACCTGGGCACGGGGCATGAGTGGGGCTGGTGGCTGCGGATCTGCCCCGTGCTGGAGCAGCTGGGTAATACAGGGACGGGCACGTTGGTGTTGCCCTAAGGGGGGATCCCTCCAGCTCCGGGCCACCTGTACCCACCAGTGGGTTCCCAGTGGGACTGGTGGGCTCGAGGCCCTGGGAGGGAGGCGTCCCCCACTCACTGTGTTGCCGCCGTCTGCGCCGTGCATTTCCCAACAGGAGCAAATTGTGGGCTCGGGATCTCGGCTCTGACCCCAGGTCCCCAGCCCCACGGGGATCCCCAAAGCCCCCAGGTCCCAGCCCTGGGCTCCTCCCTCGGTTTGGGGTTTTATTTTGCCCTCCCGAATCCTGCCTTTAGGAACAGGGAGCTGCCAGCTCTGCTGCTTCCCTCCGGGACACGGATCCGAAGCGCCGCTCTCTGAGCCAGGACCTGGACGCAAAGCCAGGGACTGTTGGAGCTGCACATTTCACAAGGGTCTAAGTTACCTGGCAATGTTGACCTTTTATATTATAATTGTTATTTGTTTATTTTTCTTTCTGGTTTTGGCTGGCAGCAAGCTGTGGTTCAGGTTCAAACGGAAAAGGAGGGAGGGAGGCCCGGAGACCTGCGAGATGCTTTGGGCGGGTTTAAAAGAAGAAAGCCCGGGCGTTTGGGCTGCTCCTTTGTGTTTAACTGAACCCAGCTGCCTGGAGGTTTTTTGGGCTGCCTGTTTGGTGCTGCTCACACGTGGAGGAGTGGACTTGCTTTGAACGGCCTCGCAGCCTCCCAGCCGGGATGGAGGCTGAAGCTCCTGGAGGACGGCGAGGAGGAGCAGGGGAAGGAGGAGAGCAGCCTTCGCCTCTGGAAAAGAGGAAAAAAAAAAAAAAAGAAATGGGGGAAAAAGTGAAATGTGTCTTGTGATTTTCGTGTGTCGGGGAGGTGCTGGAGGTGCTGGTTAGACCCTGAGGGTGGCTTCAGTGGTGGTCCCCAAATCCTGTGCCAAAATCCCACCCAGAATGAGTCATTTTGGGGAGGCAGCTCCAGGGTGCGTGGAGGCACGGGGCGTTTTGCCGGCCCCCCCAGAGGGGCTGACCACCTTCCTGGCAGCTCGGGGGGACACCGGGGTCCCAGCCCTGCAGAGAAGCAGGGGAAATGTCAGCTGTGAGCCCAGAAAAACCCTTTTTGTCCTCTCACCTGGGGTCGTTTCACTGCTGCTGCTCTCAGTGGGCGCAGGAGCAGCTCTGCGCTCAGGCAGCCGGCACCGCAGGGTTTGTCCCCAAGCCCTGGCTGCTCCAGCCCATAAATAGGGGATAAATCCCATTCCCCCACCCTCTCCCGCTCCCTCCACCCCGCTGCATGCAGCTGCTGCTCTTTCCCAGGGCGGCCCTGGCCCTCTGGGCATGGGAAAGGGGCTGGCGACCTACAGGTTGATTTTCCCAAGGTTTTAAGGCTTGCAGCAGGGCTCTGCCCGCTGTGCCAGCATCGGCTCGCTGCTCTGGGGCCTCCCCATCTCCCATTTCTACTGGGAAGCACTGGTCAGACTGGAAGCACTTTGCTGGCCCTGGGGATGCTCCCCAAAAGCAGGTTTACCTTGAATCCCCCTGCAGGCTTCTCGAGGCTTTGCCCAGTGGGTCGGCACACCCCAAAACAGCAGCTCCCCCCTCCCGCAGCCCCCAGGACCCCAACCACGTGCATGACACAGGGATTTCCCCAACCCCACACCACCAGACCCCGGCTCCCCAGGCCCTTTCCCAGCTAATCCCAAAGGCAGCCCCTTCCCCACAGGATGCTGCATGCTCAGGACCAAGCCCCAGTCCTGCAGCACCCCAAAGCCTCAGGGTCGGGGTACCCCTACCTGGGGCTGCTGGGGATGTGGCTGGGTCTGGGGGGATGAGGGGGGCTCGGGGGCTTGCCCCAGGTTTGGGGTTTGGGGTCTGTAACCCCCAGAGTTTTGGGGTTTAGGGTCTGTGACCCCCAGAGTTGCCTCCAGATCGGCGCACGCAAACGAGGACCCAGACCCGGAGCACGCTTACAGAGCTCGGTTATTTTCTCTTGCTGCTTTAGTTGTTGTATCCACGGTAATACGATCACAATATATATATATATTATATATATACCTCTTAAATTACACAAATAATGTACAAAAAACCGGGGTGCATTGCTGAGACAGGTGGTCGGTTAGGTTTTTTTCTGACTTTTGTTTTTTTTTTCTTGTTTCCCATTCGTGTACCTGGCAGGGGCTGGCGCTGCCCGGCGCTGCGCTCCCTGCTCCCGGGGGAGCGCCCGGTCCCTGGGGCCAAAAAATTCGCCAGCCGACGGAGCGGGCAGGCGAGGAGAGGGGGAAATACACAGGGAAAGCATCGGCATTGATGCTGCTGAGGGTGGTGGGTGGAAAAAAATGGAATGATCAGAGAAGAGGGGTGGGGTGAGAGCGCTGTGCGGGGGCACCCATGGGTGCAGAGGGGGCTCCGGCCCATGCTGATGCTGCTCCCAGAGCCCAGGTGCAGGAATGGGGTGAGCCTGGAGGGTGTCCCCCTGCCCCTGCTCCCATCCCTCATGTGCCAGACCTCAAGAAGGGGTCGGAGGGGATGGTCCCCAGCGGGTCCCCGAGATCCTGGGCTGGCTGCGGGGCGCTGGTGGCAGCGTGGGGCTGTGGAGAGGTCCTCGGGGAAGCGGCAGCGCTTTTAGGATCTGGTTGACCTGGGATAAATACCCTTGTGGAGGCCGCTGCTGCTCCCTGCAGCACAGGCAGGGCATTGGCTTGGAGCGTGGTGGCAGCACCCGGCCACGAGGAGGAGGAGGAGGAGGAGGAAGCTGGAGAGATGCCACCAAGCTCCATGCTGGGGCTGGTCCCACCTCGCTCGGTGCCCCTGGATGGGGACAGGCGGCTGCGGGGTAGGGGGGGACGTTGGTCCCCTTCCTTCGGGGATGGAGGAGGACTCGGGGAGAACACAGAACAGCCAAAAAATAAATGGAGCAAAACCCCATTCCCTCTCATTTTCAGGGGGGCGAATTAGGTTGGTCCCAGGAGCTTCAGCGCCGTGCATTTCGGAGCGCTTGCAGCCGGTCGTGGGGCGGCTCAGGGTGTCAGTGTCTGTAAAAGCCACCAGCCAGGGGCTGTCACCGGCTGGGCTTGGAGATCTTGAGGTATCGGCTTTTCGCTCGGCAAATCAGCTAACGCAGCACGGACAACGTCATCTTTCGCTTCACGTTATCTTAGAAGAAGAAGAAAAGCGGCTATGCAAAATACTCTTCGGAGACAACTCTTAAAAAAATAAAAGCTTGGTCGGAAAATATGTCTGAATCTCTAACTGTGAGGGGCGACGGACCGGACGGCGAGATGGCTGGCTGGCTGGCGGAGAGATGAGACAACGGAGGGTGGATTTATCTGCGGACAGCGACGAGGAGCACACCACAAGACTTAGATTGCCTCCACGTAGTTGGCGGGGTAGAGACCCAGCTGCCCGTTGTCCAAGCGCCCCTTGCACCAGCCTTGCTCGTCTTCTTCTCCCAGCTTGGTCAGCTCATCGCCTGGAGCGGGAGGCAGAGAGGTGAGAGCTCGTGGCAGGTGTTGGGGTCTCTCCTTCCCCAAATTTCTCCCCTGGGTGGGGCTGCTGGGGGTTTTGGGACTGATCCTGAGCAGGTTTGCAGGGCGGAAAGGTGCCCCGTGAGACCTCATGTGCCCTGTCCCACCTCCCCTTCAGCCCCACCCTGGGTCGTGCCTTCCCCTCTCTGCCACCCCCACGTTTTGAAGAGCCAGGACAACCCCGACACAATTCGGGGCGTTTTACACCAAAAAACACAACCGGGAGACCTGCAGCTCGGGCAGACGCCCCGCGGGACAGCCCAGCACCCTGAGGATCCTCACCTGCTTTGAAGCTGAGCTCGTCCTGCTCCTGCCCGTCGTAGTCGTACAGCGCCCGCACCCGCACGCCCTTCCCCGCCGAGTCCTCGTCGAAGGGGTTGGTGCCCCCGTTGGCCTCGCTGGCGTTGAAGGAGTTGCTGCCCTCGTCGTCGGACCACTCGGCGCTGTAGGTCTGCCCGCGGTCGTGGCTGCTGACGCTGGGGGGGAAAGGAGAGGGGATTTGGGCACTGGGAGACACCAAAATCTGGGTGGGTGCTGCGGATTTCCTGAGTTTTTGGGGATGGGGGCACGGCCAGCGAGACGTGGGGGGACCAAAAATTCGCTCCCCGACAGCCCTCACCTCCCGCGCTCGCCCGCCGACGCGCCGGTCTCCCCCGAGCTGACGTTGGTCAGGGTCACCCCCTCGCCCTTCTTCATCTTCTCCTTCCTCGCTATCGTGTGCGTCAGGTCCGGGTTCCACTCCTGGGAGCACAAAGCGCCGGCGCTCAGCACCCTGCCGCCATGTGGGGGGCTGCTGGTGCCCATCCCGGGGGGGGGTTTCTGAGCCTCACCTCAAACTGGGGCCAGTTCATGGCCATGCCGGGGCCACTGGTGCTGCGGAACCACCGGAGGTCCTCCTGCGCGTCCGACAGGCGGATGGTCTGCTCCAGCTCCCGGTAGACGTTGGCGTAGCTGTGGGGAGAGGCGAGGGGTGGGGGGCTGCGGGATGGACCCCCCCTGGGGAACCCCAGCAGTGGGGACGAGGTGGGGATGTCTGAAGTTGTGGCACCTCCAAGGGGACACCAGGGGACACCTCTCTGGCACCTCAAGGTGCCCACGGTGTTGGCCAGAGCCCCCTGGTGCCGCAGGGGATGGGTTTTCCTGGAAGCACCCAGGGCTTGCTTTGCTTTCTGGCCCTTACACGGGTGTTTTCTGCCCAGACAGCCGGGGGGGCACCTACCTGCTGCTCTCGGCCAGGTTCAGGTGCCTCTTGATGTCCAGCAGCACTTCCTTGAGGAAGTTGAGCCTCTTCTCCTCGAACTGCTGGCACTGCTCGAAGACCTGCTCCATGCTCTCCATGTACTGCGGGGTACACTTGTTCAGCTCGTCCAGCACCTTCTCGTACTTCTCCTGAGTCTGCAAGGCGCAGGGGGGGTGCCCCGGTTACACCAGCACCCCAAAAGCCTCCGCAGGGTAAAATCAGCCTGGCGGAGGGAGAGATCTCACCCCAGCAAGAGGGGCAAATCTCTGCCCTGCTCGCACACCCCAGCCACTTCTTGTGCAGACGCACAGGGACAGGAATAAGGGAATAAATGGTCATAAATGGGAATAAAAGACCATAAATGGGAATAAATGGGGAACAAATGGCCATAAATGGGGAACAAATGGCCATTTCTGGTGCCCGATGCTGCGTGAGCCCGGAGCTGAGCTGCCCCGCGGCGCTGCTGGCTCGCACCTTCTGCACGTCTTGCTTGCACTTTTCCACTTTGTCCTGGAGCTTTTTCTGCTGCTCGGGGGTGTTGGACTGGTCCGCCTTGCTGTTGGCTTCCCGGGTCATGGCCAGCTTCTCCTCCTTGCAGGCCAGGTGGTAGGCTTTCTTGGCCGTCTCCAGCTGTGGAGAGAAGAGGGGGGGGGACGTGAGGACAGCAGGGACCCGGGGGTCCCGCGGGTCCCACGCCGTGCTTCTCCTCTCACCTCCTTGAGCTTTTTGGCCCAGGGCTTCTGCGCTTTTCGGAAGCCGTCCTCGGCCTCCTTGGCCTCCTTGAAGCCTCCCATGATCTGCTTGTGGTAGGCGTCCTTCTGCCAGTTCTTGACCTTCTCGAAGTCGTCGTTCAGCAGGCTGTTCTTCACCTCCTGGTGCAGCTCGCTCACCTTGTCCGCCTCCGTCATGATGGCCCCCCAGGCCCTCTCCAGGCTGCCGTACTGCGGGCCTGGGGGGCGGAGGGGACGGGTGAGCACCCCCTGCGGCCCCGACCCCCCTCCCGTGGCCCCCGGGGGTCCCGGCTCCCCGCGGTACCTTTCTCGATCAGCTGCCTCCACCGCTTGGACCAGTCGGTGAGCTGCTGGGCGTAGGACTTCTCGATCTTGGCCCTCTCGTGCACGCAGTTCATGAGGTCGTTGCAGAGCCGGTGCCCGTCATCGATGCGCTTCACCGTGCGCTTGTAGTTCCCCACCTGGCACGGGGACGGGGACGGGGACAGGGATGGGGATGAGGAGAGAGATGGGAATGAAAACAGATGGGGATGGGGAGAAGGATGGGGATGAGAACAGATGGGGACACGGAGAGGGACGGGGATGAGGACAGCGATGGGGGCAGGGATGGGGATGAGAACCAATATGGGGATGGGGACAGGGACAGGCAGACGTGGGAGCAGTGCCCGGGGGTGCCCCAGGGGGGGTGCAGGGATGGAGGTTTTGCTCCCAGCCACCTCCTCTCATCTTCTCCCTCCCCAAGGGCCGGCGGGGCAGCACCTCCTGCAGCCCCCCCCAAGGACACCGCGGCAGGGATGCCCGCGCAGGGCTGGGTTTGGGAAAGGGGGGCACTGCCCATGGTGGTGATGGCTAACGGGGACGCCGCGGGGACAAGGGGGGTGGCCGGGGCTCACCTCCCAGAAGCTGTCGGTCGTTTCCTCGGCGGCCGCCGCCGACTCGTCGTAGGAACCTGACATGGCTCCCGGGGCGGCCTCGGCCGTCGGTGCGGGCGCTCGGTGGCTCTTGGGCAAGCAGCAGCCTCATGCACTGGGGAGAGCAAAAGGGTCGGGGGGGGGGGGGTCACAGCAGCCTCACAGGGCCGAGCAGAGACCCCCAACCCTACCCCATCCCATCCCGCTGCATCCCCATCCCATCCCCATCCCCATGCCCTGCGGCACCACGGGGCGAGCACCCAGCTGCAGGGGATGGGGAGGGGGGACAGAGCCGTTCCAGCTCCCCTCCTGTGCCCCCCACATCCCCCCCCCACGGTGCCATGCAAAACCCAGACCCCGCTGCAGGCATCCAAGCCCTGCTCAAGCCTCAGGGTTTCTTATGCAACGTCTGGGCAGGCAGAGCTGCCGCAGAGCCACCGAAACCCTAAAACCTCTCTGCTGGGATGGAGAAAGGAGGGGAGGAATGCAGGGGGGGCCCTTACCCGGTGGGGGCTCTGGCCCGGCCACTGCGCATCCCCGGGGGAGCCGCCGAGTGGGGGGAGTGCAGCCGGGAGAAATTCTCGTCCTGTTATTCCAGCCTAATCCGTCCTGATCTACAGAAAAACGGCATCCCCGTGGCGTCACGTGGGCCTGCTGCATGGCTTAACCCTTTGCCGCTCCACCCGGAGACGCATTTTTGGGGCTGGGGGACGC
Organism: Anas platyrhynchos; assembly: GCF_047663525.1. Classification (NCBI taxonomy): domain Eukaryota; kingdom Metazoa; phylum Chordata; class Aves; order Anseriformes; family Anatidae; genus Anas; species Anas platyrhynchos. Next base: position 4,111,955 of record NC_092613.1, on the reverse strand, counting down.
CGGTGGGGCTGGGGACTTGGCCAGCAAGGTGGCACCGCATGGGGACGGAGAGGGGACCATGGGAGCCACGGGCATCACTGAGACCCCTCCTGTCCTGGCTCCGGACACTGCTCCCGTGGGAAGCGCTGGGCTTGTCCCGCCTGGCATCTGCCACCAGGGTGGCCAAAAGCAGCCAAAACCACCCCAATTTTCCCCTGCCCCATCCCCAAAGAGGCTGTGTGAGGGGGGACAGGGCCACACGGTGCCACGCACCATCACAGCCGGGTCACATCCTGCCCCTGGGAGAGGGCGATGGCTGGGAGGGCACACGGGGTGCCACCCAAGGGTGGGTGCCCGCTGGGTGCCCGCTCCCCCCGGCTGCGTGCTGCCGGCCCCCAGCAGCCGTTGGGACAGGGCAGACGGGGTGCCGAAATGGTTACTGGAGCGCCGCGGCCGGGCTCGCTGTGCTGGAACTAACAGAGCCTCGCAGGGATTTAGTGATATAACCACGAATCCCACCAATCCCCGCGCCGCCCTCCCCAGACGGTTAAAAATAAACGCGTGACTGTCCCTCGCCCCGCCGCGGAGGCGCAGATGGAGGGGACCGCGGTGCCGCCAGCACCGGCCCCGTGCGCCCAGCGAGGCGCAGCAACACCCACGCAGCACCCGAGCACCCCTGGCACAGCCACTGCCCTCCCCAGGGGTCGGGGTCCCCGACCTTCCTGCCCACCAGCCGTGCCACTGCACCTCCACGGGGTGTTCGGGGCCGCCCTGGGTTCGTGTTTCTGCTTCTCCAGCTCTTAATTTTGTCGCAGAGGCTGCGCTGGCAGCGCGAGGGCATCCTCAGTGTGACAGGGGTGAGGGATGCCATGGAGGGAGCACAGCTCCGGCTGGGGGTCCCGTGGGACCCCCGGGCACACGAGGCAGTGGGGCTGAGGGGCACTGCGGGGTTTGGCTGCCGCAGCTCGCTCCTCGCTGTGATCGGGTCCGAGCTGCAGCCTGGGGGTTATTTTTGGCTCTGCATCACTGCTACAGCTCACGCTGCCGCCTTGTTGCCTCTCTCACCGCCACACGCACGCAGCCGTGCACGCACCCCCGTGTGCCCCCCACATCCCCAAACCCATACACACTCCACGCTGGCCCCGTGCCCACCACCCCGGGCAGCCTCGTGGCCCCCAAACCCACATCAAGGCAGCTGGCAGCGATGCCCAGTTTCCAAGCCACACCGTGGCGAGCTGCCAGCCCCAGCTGGGTGCTGCTGCACCCAGGGCGGTGTGGGTCTTCACTTCTCCCCCCCCCAAGCAGATGGAGAGGAGCTACAGAGGGTTTTGCACAGTGCAACGCTGAAATTTGTCTCGGCTCATGCCCACGCAGAGGCTGGCATGTCCTTGGGTTGATCCCACAGCTGCCGGTCCCCCTGCGTGTCTCCATCCTTTCTGGCACCCCGCTCGGTGCTGAGCGGTGCCGCAGCTCCCCGATGGAGCCTGCTGGCATCACGGGGGGGGTCCCTGCCCCCCTGCGGGCACTGAGCTGGCAGAGAGGGGCCGGGGATGAGGGTGCTGCTCCCGTGCAGGCAGGAGGCTGCTGCAATGCAGAGGGCTGGCGCTGCCGGTGCCACGGGCACGGGATCCGGGCATCCCTGCACCGATGGATGCTGTGCCCAGCTGGAGCCAGGCGGGACCTGCCCGTCCCGGGGCTGGGCTGGAGGCAGGTTGGTTGCTCTGCCTCCAGCACAGCCTCGCTGGGACACGGCCCCAGCCCCACTGCAGCCAGAACAGGGCACGGCACGGGGAGGTGGCAGCTATCTGCGGGTGTCCCCATCCTGCCCAATTCTGGGGGGCCAGGAGGGGTTCTGCAGCCTCCCAGAGGTGGTTTTCCTGCTGCAGAGCCCTTTGCTAAAGCAGGATCAGAGCGAGATGCAGCAAGGAAGGGAGCAGAGCCCAGCCCGTGTCCCTGTCCCCATCCTGCCCCAGGCTGGAGGTGACCTCGTGATAATGCAGAAGGAGCTGGGGCTGAGCCCTGGTGCGGGGCTGCGAGCGCTGACAGGGCTGGGAGGAGAGGCGGCGGTGACGAATTCCTGGTGAAAATACCCAGGGAAGGGGGGAAGCCGCTCTGGCAGCTGCGCTTGGTCTGCAGGAATCAGAGCGCACGGGGAGGAGGGACGGCCCCCACGGGCAATAAAAGGGCTCGGGGGGCTCTGACCCCACCTGGGGCTGGGCTGGGTGCAGCTCGGGCTGGGGTGGGACCAGCCCGATGGGGACATGGGAGCTGCTCTCCAGGTTTATTGGAGCTGCTCTCCAGGTTTGCTCGATTTTGGGAGCATCCGAGGGCTGTGCTGGGCCCTAGAGCAGTGCCTGGTGGTGGGGACAGACCCAATCTCCCCCCCCAAAACATGGGCTCACGATACAGCCGGGTCCCCTCCACCAGCATTTCGGAGGAGCCAAGCAGCTCCTGGGGCTCTCCAACACCAACCCCTGAGCCCAAACTGATGCCATGCAAGGAGCTGCCTTGGTGCAAAACCCTCCTGCAAACCCCACGTCCCAGCTCCAGCGCAGAGCCCCAGCCCCACGGCCACGAGGGCGCGGGGACCCTCGCCTGCAGGAGCGCGTGAGCCGGGGCCGGGGTGCGATCTGCTGCGTGCTGCTGCCTTGTGGCTGCTCGGTGCCTCCCAGCAGGGCCATCTCCAACAGCAGAGAGCTCAGGCAATTGGAAACGAACCAATTGCCTGAGCTGCTTTTATTGCAATTAAACTCCGAGACCTGGCAAGCCCAGCAGCACCCTCCCAAGGAGCCGCAACGCGAGATGGACGCCGTGTGTCCCCTTCCTTCTGCGAGCGTGCAAGGCCAAGGCTGCGTGTGAGGCTTCTTCACTAGGGGCTCCGGCTGTGTTTTAGCAGCCCCAGCTCCGGTGCTGTGCTGCGGGGAGGTTATTTCCCTGCCCTGGTTGCAGCGTGGGGCTGGGCGTTGCTATTTCAGTGGGTGCAGCACCAGATGCCAGCCCCACCACTATACCCGCGTGGGAACTGCTCACGGTGAGCACAAACCGGCACGGAGCAGCTGAGGGAGCACCGAGAGCAGAGTCCAACCACATGCAAACCCGTTGGGAGCCCCGGGAGCTGCATCCTGCCCGGCCCTGCAGCCCTGGGAATGCTGCATCCACCGCAGGCAGGACCCAGCACCCTCCTGCTGTGCGCACGCGGGCACCCAGCACCGTGGCACCAGCACCTTGGTGCTGCTCCTGTGAGAATTTGGGTGTGAGATCCCCCCCAGCACGATGTCAGGTCCTCGTGCAAAGCTGGTGCTCAGCCAGAGGACTGGGTGGACGGTGTGCTGGAGGGTGAAGGGCTGATCGCTGCCCTCCCGGTGTCCCAGCACCAGGCAGGGATCGCTGACCCCACGGCACAAGGGATGGGTTGCCGGGCTCTGCCTGCAGCCAAAAAGGGGGCCGGTGATGGGAGAGGGGAGATGGGATGGGGGGAGCAGGGTACAGGGGACAGCAGGGAGATGGGGGCTGCGGGATGGGGCCGTGTCCTCCTCCCAGCACCGCTTTGGGGAGCGGTGGCAGAGGTTTGGGGAGCCTGCGGGTCTCCAACCCAGCGGGGCTGCTCCAGGGGCTGGGTGCTGCTGATTCATGCTGGCAGCCGGCTCCACACCCCGAGCAGAGCCCAGGGCTCGGGGCTGAGCAGCTTGGAGAGGCGTGAGCAAGCCGGGGAAGGGCTGGGCGCGTGTCCGCCCCGCTAATTATCAAATTGAGCCAAAGCCTGGCAGGGGGGAGGCGAACCTGGGCCCTTCCCGAGCAGTTGGCACAGTGGGAGCGGGCTGGGCACAGCTCACGGCAGGGCTGCGTCCTGGCAGGATGGCTCTGGGTGGGATTGGAGCCCTGGGGAGAGCACCCAGGCGGAGGGGATTGGGGTCTCCAAGTGCCAGGGGCTTTTCCCTGGGGTTTTGGGCAGGGCGGTGCCATGGGGCTGGCTCGGCCATGGTGCAGGAGGTGGCTGTGAGGGCAGCACATCCCCGGGGACGAGGGGAAGGAATTGGGGGGAAACCTCCTCGGGGAGAGGCTCTCCCAAGGAACCCAGCGCAGGATGTGCCGGGGGCTGTGCCCTGCCCCAGCTGGAGGGGGGCAAGCACTTGGGGGGGGGGTCCGGTTGCACCAGGGATTTGCTGCACCCAGCTGGGGCACGGCTCGCAGCTTCCCAAAACCCAGAGGGTTTGCAGAGGAGGTTCCCTGACCCCAGGACGTTACGCGAGCCCCGTGTCCCATGGGGGGACGCCCGTCCTGCTGGGCTGGGGGCTGCGCACGGGGGAGATGCTCCGGGGCAGCTTCGCCTTCTGTGCGCTCTGCAGAAACCTTCCCCTGCCTCCTCCTCCCCTCCCCGGAGTTATCCTGCTCGGCACGCAGGGGCACCCATCAAAGTCTTCTAGGGATTTTTACGAGCCTCGTGCAGGTTTCTGGAAATATGCGTGGCATTTGCAGATAACGCCGAGTTTCTCCCCGGGGGAGCTCGCAGCCGGGCTCGGGGACCGCGGCTGTGCCAGGAATGTGGCCGGGCTCCGGGGGCTGTGGGGTGAGGGGAGCTGGAGCAGGATTATCAGCCCCACGCATATGCTCGGGCCTGGGGAAGGGAAGCTGCTCTGAGCCTCAGCTTGCGGGGTTTCGACCTGCCTCCTGGCTCTGCAGCTTTTCTCAGCCCCCATTCTTAGCTCGCTGCTGTAAACAAGGATGCTCTGACTCTCAAGGGGGGAATTTTGTGGTCCCAGGAGCAGGGGTTGGGCAGAAATCCCAAAATGAGGTTTGCAGGTAATCCAAGAAGCAGCAAACGATGGTGCTGGAGGGCACAGTGGGTGCTGCTGGCCCCCTGCTTCTGCAGTGGGGAGGGGGGGAGCTGGAGCATGGGGCTTGGGGGTCCCCATCCCCATCCCCTCGGTGGGACAGGGACAGGGCTGGTGGTGGCAGGAGGTGACCGGGGCCAAGCCTGGGGCTGTCGGGAGCAGGGCTGGGGGGGGGGGGGGCTGCATTCAGCTGCCTCTGGCAGGGGAAGGAGGCTTGGGGCCAGAGGGGGCTCAGCAATGGGGTAGGAAATGGGGGGGTGTTGGGGGGAGGCAAAAGGGTTTTTTTTAGCAGTGGGGTGAGGCGCTCAGTTGGGCAGGGGGGCAGCAGTGCCAGGAACAACCCAAATCCCCGCTGCTGCCTCCCCCCCTCTGTGTGCAGCTGGGGAAACTGAGGCACAAACCTGGCCGTGCCCCTGCCCCAGCACCCCCTGGACGCGCTCTGGGGCTGAAGGTCACCCGTGTGTCCCCCCCAGCTTACAGAACGGAGCAGGGGACACCACGTCCCACCTCGAGAGCAGGACACAACCCAGCCCCATCCCACCTGGTCCCTCACAGCCCCCCCTCTGCACCCCCAGACCACACAAGGCACCCGGGCACCCCGCACCCCCATCCCCATGGGACACCCCGCTGCCCCCTCTCCCTTCCCAGGCTCCCCGCAGCCAAACCCCCTCTGGGGGGGCTGCCGCTTACCTGGGCCGGGCAGGGGGGGGCTGCGAGGGTCCGGGGGGTTTTTTTGGGGGGGAGCTGGCTGGGACGGGCACGCTGCGTTGCGCTGTGCCGCGCTCAGCACCAGCCGGGCAGCGGCGGCGTGCGGCCGCGGGAGCGCGCCCAGCCTGCAGCCTCCCGTTGTCAAGACAACCAGGGATGGAGCCGCTGCTTGCAAAGGTTGCAAAAATCATCCCGGGGGGGGCAGTGGACACCCCCCCAGCATGAAAACACCTTGGGCTGTTGGCCACCCCCTTGCAGCGGGTAGCAGCAGGGTGGGCGCTCGCCGCGCCTTTCTGTGCGCCCCCCGGGGTGCTGCAACGCTGCGGGAGCCTCCCGGGGGGCTGGGGGTGCTCAGCACCCGCTTTCTGGGGTGCCCTGCGGAGTGGGGTGCCCCTGGGGTGCTGTGGGAGGCTGTAGTAGGGTGCCACCAGCTCGTGCTGGGTGCTGTCACCGTGGGGCGCCGGTAGGGCCAGGGCCAGGCTCCTTTACCCCCTTAGGCTGCGCTGCGGTTTTGGGGGAGCTGAGTGGGGAGCCCAAGGGCATCCTCGCCCCACTGCCCCTTGGGGTCCTTGTGCCCCGTGCAGAGGGGGCAGGATGGGATGGAGCAGGGCGCTGCCTCCTCTCCTCCCCCTGGCCCTGCAGGGAGGGCTCCAGGGCTGAGCTCCTGCAGAAACAAAACCCCAAAACGCCTTGGGAGAGGCAGCCGGTGCCGCCCCCGCACCAACTGCGCCAGCTGGGAAGGGGCTGGCACCAGAGACAGGAACAGTGAAGGGGGCTCTGTGCCCCACAGGGTGCTGCTCCGGGGTCCTGCCTCCTCCCAGACCCTACAGCTTGTGCCCGGGCTCTTATCACGGGGTGCCACGTCCCCGGGAGGCTGGGTGCCCATCATGGTTGGGGTGCCGAGGGGCTCTCCAGCTCCCCGCGCCTGCGTTTCCCCCCAGCTCGCGGGTGATGTCAGGGAAATTAAAAGCCAGCAGGAGACGAGCGGGTCGAGCCGAGTAACCGAAACCGCCCGCAGGAGCTGCAGTAACGAGGCTGGCTGGGGCTGCGTCTGCCCGGATCGGGTTGCCCGCAGAATGCGACCCGGTCCCGTGAGGCTCAGCCCGGCTCAGCTTTCCCCTAACGAGCGCTTCCATCCTTAATGAAGCTCCGTGGGGCTCGCCATGCTCCTGCGTGCCAGCCGAGTGTGTCTCCCCGCCTCACAGCTGGCCAAAAAGGGCCTCAGAGTGTTGTAGGGCTGCAGCACCGGGAGAAGGCAGAGCCAGCCCCAGGAGAGCTGGTGATGGGGGCACCTCGGTGCCTGGGGGATTCCCATGTGCGCAGCCCCTCACCGATTTTGGCTCCTTCACCAAAAACCACAACAAACTCCTCCTGGCGCTCGCCCTCCCGGCGGTTCCTATTTCCCACAACCTCTCCTTTCCCCCTCGATAAAAGGAGTTTCCTCGTGGGAAGCGGCGGCCAATATTGGCAGGAAATGAGCCTTGATTTATCGGGCCGTTTGGCACTCTGGAGTTACGATTCTTCGAGCGCCGTGGTGAACCGAGGAGCAAATCATCCCCGGCCGTGCTGCCAGCAGCCTGCCCGGGCAGCCCCAGGGCGAGCGGGGTCCCTGTGGGGCCGGGGATGCCCTGCAGGCAGCACTGCGGCTCTGCAGGGGAGGAGATAAATGCTTTTTTGGGGCGTGAATGCCAGCCTTTGCAGCACGAAGGGGGGATTTTCGAGCACTGCATCCTCCTGTCTGCCTCCCCTCACGTCCCAAGCCCTCCCCTGCCCTTCCCACCGGGTGCAGGGGGCAGGAGGTGGTGTGGGTGCCCCCGTGCCCAGGGCTCGCCCCCACCACAGATGTGCTGCTGGTCCCAGGAGCCCCCCGACTCGCTGGAAGAATGCGAGCGCAGGGCTATTTTGCATCTGTAATTAGCGGCGGAGGATAATTGGCCCCTCTGCAGCAATTACGCAGAAAAGCGAGCCATTGTGGAGAGCTCCGGCGCGGGGCAGGTGCTGCCAGAAACCCGTCTCGCAGCGACACAATCCCCTTTTTGTCTGCAGATACCCAGCCCCGAAGGCACCCTCCGAGCCCCATCCGGGGCAGGGGCCGTGTTGGGGACATAAAGGCTCCATTTTTCCTGGGAAAACGCCTCGCTGTGCCGAGCTGGGTGCGGGCAGCGGCCGGGGGGAGCGCGGCCATAAAGCCCATGGCGAGGTCGGGGCCGCTGCCTCCTTCCCCTGCTGCTCGGCCCCATAGGGAAGCTCCCTGCTCCAAGGCTCCCCTACAAAAGCACGGCAGGGCTCGCTGTTTGCCCTGCTGTTGCACAAATCCCAGCCCCGGTGGCTGCCCCGCCGGGGACAAAGTCTGTCCGTGGGGCAGAGCTGTCAGCGAGGTGTCCCCGCTCCTGCCAAGCAGCAGGGGAAGAGCCCAGCTCCGTCCCAGCACCGCTCCCACCCCAGGGTGCCCACACACTGCCCGGCACAGCCGAGGAGGAGCAGCAGCACCGGGGGACGGGGGGGTCCCAGTGAGGTGCGGCCCGCAGGGAGCCAAAATTGGGCTGTGGCTGGCTGCGGCGCGTGACCCTGGTGCTGGCACCTTCCTCCTGTGCTGCTGCTCCCAGCACCATCCCTTCCTCGCCCTGCCTTCATGCACGTGATGAGGCGATGCCTGCGGGCTGCCCAGCCTCGTTTGCCCTGATCCTTTTAGGTAAACGCAGCCTGGCACCGCGGGGAGAGGCAAAACCCCAGGAGGGGATGGGGCCGGGCCTGGGGACACCGCTGCAGGCACCCCAGGACAGGCTCAGCGCTGTCACCAGCAGCTGATCGATTCCCCTTGGTGTTTCTAATCTTCCCGAGCCTCTCCTCTCTCTTTTCCAGCTCGTGTCCCCGTGCGAGCCGAGGAGGGCATGGGGACACAGCCCAACGATGCCACCAGCAGGGCCGCTAACCAAAACCATCCCTGGGGTAAGGGCTGATTTCCTGGCTTCTCCTCACGCCTCTGCTGTGCGCTGCTGATCTGCTGCACGCAGCAGTGCGGGGTCACCGTGCCCCCCGAGCTTGGGGACGCCCCATGCCGCAGCAGCCGCCTTGCCCCGAGTTTTATGGCTGGGGCTGAGGGATGTGGGAGCAGCTCGGGGGGGTTGCGGGGGGAGGCGCAGCCCTAATCCGTTTAGCGAAGCGCTCGCTTGGCCATTTCTGAGGCAGGTGGAAGAACGACGAGGAGGAGACGCGGGCAGCTCGGCGGGGCGAGCTCTCCCCAGTGGGCGCGAGGGGCCGGGAGATCGCTTCTCCCTGGGGGCTGCCACGGTCACCGCAGCCTCCCCGGCTCTGCCCTGTGAGGTTTGGCCTTCCCCCTCCATCTCCTCGGGGTGTTCCTGTCCTTGCTCCCCCAAAGGGGCAGAAACAAGGAGATAAAATGGGTTCCTTCGAACCCAGCCCGCTCCCAGGGCCGAGGGCAGGATCCCGCGTTTCTCCCCAGGCGGGTAGGGGGATGCCAAGCGCATACCGAGGAGGCAGGGGGGAGGCGAGCACAAGCGGTCGCTTGCTCAGCACTGACAGCCCTGACAATCACAGGCTGTTCGGGGCGGCTTTTTGGCTCCCAGCCCTCTTCTGTGCATTCACGGGGAGCCGGAGGGACCCCGCTCCTGGTGCGGGCTGACCCGTGGGCCCCCGGCGGCACAGCGACTGAGCCACCCGCGGTGCCAGCCCCCAGCCTGGTGGGGTGAGCACGGCCATCCCTGGGGCCAGCAGCCCCCCAGGATCCTCCCCACAGCCCCAGGATCTCCCCACAACCCCCAAGATCCCCCCGCAGCCCCCCAGGTTCCCCTGGGGGCCAGCAGGGCCGTGTGGGCTATGGAGGTGATGCAGCTTTTGCGTAACGCACGGAGCAGGGCGCGCGAGGGTGGGGACGTGCAGCAGTGCTGGCCCCATGTCCTCCGAGCCCCAAGATGCTGCAGAGCCCCTGCCCCCCCCCCCAGCGAGACCCCCGCTGCTGTTTCCCACCCGTCAGCAGCTCCCCAGGAGGTTCAGGAGGCTGAGCCCAGACCTGAGGCACCCTCATTGTGACCCAAAAAAGCTGGCAAGCCCAGACTTTGGGGGTGAACCCATGACAGAAAGCAAGCCCCAATCCCAGATTAGTTTGGAAATTGCTTAAAACAAGGGGCAGCGAGCTGCTACTCCAAAATATATCCCCCTCCCCTGCTTGGGGACCATGCAGGGGCTCCCGGGGTGGCAGCACCATCGCGGCACGCGGGGATGTGCTGAACCCCAGCATCCCGTCTGCTTCCCGGGGCCACCACTGCCACCACCACCCTCCGCGAGCCCCCTGCCACCGCCGCCAACCTCCCGGGGGCCGGGTGGGCTCCGTACCGCGCTGGGAGCCCCGGGGACGCGTGCCGGTACCTTGGGCGAGCGGCTGCGGGGAGCAGGGGAGGGCGCGGGGCGGCCGGGGGGCCGCGGAGGCCGGGGGGCAGCGGGGGCGGCCGGGGCGCTGGCGGGGAAGCCGTCAGCTCCGTCTCGCTCGGGCTGGATCTGCACATTGGGAGGAAGGTCACGGCAGATGGGGAGGAGGGGGGTAAAGATCAGCACGGAGATTACCGAGGCATTTTTAGCCAGCCAATCGCCGCCACGGCTCCCGTAATGACTCCTTCGCGGCACAAGGTGACAACGCTACCGCAGGAGCGGCGAGGAATAAGCCCAGGAGGCTGCGGGGGGGTTCCTGGCCTCCCTGCGGGCTGTGTCCCCCCCACGCTCCTTCCTTCCCCTGAACCCTTTCGCTCTGCAGCCCTTTTTCCCCGCTCTCCTCTCCCTGTGCAGAGAGGGCAGCCCCGAGCCACCACATCTCCCCCTGGGGACTGTGGATATGGGAACCACAGGCAGCCCCCAGACCACATGGGGTGGATGGGGAGCACCCCGCTGACACATGGCCGTGGCATTTTTGGGGGCAAACAGGCAGCATTTAGGGCATGGAGCTGGGCTGGAGGAAGATGAGAGTGGGAGCAGTGCCTGCAGCGCTGGGTGTGTGTCCTGCGGTCTCCCCACACCTACACGTCCATCCTGCTCCCCCGGGATCCCAGCCAGGGCTTTACAGCCCGGCTCCAAAGGGCGCTGCCACCTCCTCCTCACCTCCAGCCCTTCCCCGAGGGCAGGGCTGGTGGCAGCGGGGGCTGCAGCCCACGAGAAGCACTGAGCCCCAGGGCTCTGGGCCTCTCATTGAGGGGCCGTGGTGGAGGCAGGGATGCCAGAGCCCCACCACAAACGTCCCCATATAGTGTGTCCCCAAGAAAAGCAGACATGGTGGTGGTGGATCTGCTCCTCCTCACCATGAGGCTGCCCCCGGGCACCTGCAGAAGGCTGCGGGAGCCTCCCATGATGAATGTTTCAGCCTCAACAAACAGAGGCCGTGCTCGGAGCCCTGCCCAAGCCCCCCCTGCCTGGCTCAGCCCCATGGGCGTCCTCCCGCTGGCCCCTCGTGCCGTGCCCTCACCAGCCTGGGGAGTACGGGCAGGGGCGAGAGCGAGCCTGGCCTCAAACCCTAATCCGTGGAGGATGATCCCAGGCACTGGCACTGCAAATCCCATTGCTGCTGGGCACGTGTGGGAGCTGTCGGGGCTGCCCTGGTGCTGGCGGAGCTGTGGGCTGAGGGGCTGGGGGGCATAGGGGCTGAGGGAACAGGGGCTGAGGGGCTGAGGGGCTGGGGGGTGAGGGGCTGTGGGGCGAGGGGCTGAGGGGCTGGGAGACGAGACGATGAGGGGCGAGGCACTGGGGGACAAGGGGCTGGGGGTACAAGGAGCTAAGGGACAAGGGGCTGGAGGATGAAGGGCTTGGGGACGAAGCGATGAGAGATGAAGCGATGAGGGACAATGGGGCTGGTGGATGAGGGGCTGATGGACGAGGGGCTGGATGGTGAGGGACTGGGGGACAAGGAGATGAGGGAGAGGGGGCTGATGGATGAGGGGCTGGGGGACAAGAGGCTGGGGGACGAGGGGCTGGGGGCTGAGGCACTGTGAGGTGAGACACTGTAGGGTGAGGCACTGAGGGACGAGGCGCTGTGGGGTGAGGCACTGAGGGGTGAGGCGCTGCCATGCACAGGGGCAGCTCCTCCATGACGGAGGCAGGTGGCAGAGGAGGTGATGGAGGCCATCTCCGAGCACCTGGCCCGGCCCCAGGCTCTCCCCGTGCTTTTTTACTGTCGCCCCCAAATGTCTGACGGACACCTTGGGGGGGGGGGAGGTGACACCGGGCGGGGCAGCGACGCCCCAAGGGACATTTCCAATCAGGCACCGCGCGGGGCACCCCCCATTCTGGGGGCTTTCCCATTGCACTCAGGCAGCGCCGCGGACACCTCCGCTCCCCCGGCCCTCGTTCCTCCAGGAGGGGGCCTTCGGGAGGCCGGAAGCGGCCGCTCCGCGCACGCGCCCTCCTTTTCCGGTCCGGGCCCCGCCGCCGCCGCCACGGTGAGGCCGCGCTCCGGGGCCGCATCGGGCCCGCATCGGAGCCATCCCGGGGCGGCGCCGCGGGGCAGCCCCCGGGCGGTGATGGGGGGACGAGGCCCGGCCCTGCCGAGGGGAAATCGCCGGGATGGGGCGCGCTGGGGGCCCGATTTTGCGGGATGGGAGGGCCCGGGGGCGGGAGGCCGCGGGTAGGCCCCGGAGGCGCGCTCCGGGAGGCCGAGGCGGGCCCCGAGGCCGGGGGTGCAGCGCCCGGGGGTGTTTGGGGCGCTCGGGGCCGTTCCGGTGGGGTCGGGGCGAGGTGGGCAGCCCGGGGCTGAGGGGGAGAGCTGTGCCCCACCGGCCTCTGTCCCTGTTTCCCTCTGACAGCAGGTAGCTGACATGTAGTCTTTAACGTGAAGCTACATTTTAATGTTAGAAATCCATTTTAGAATTAAAAAGCCCAAGTTCGGGGTGCTGAGGAGCTCGCATGCTGAATTTTAGTTCAAAAAGGCATTTAAGAGACAACCTTTTTCTTTTTAAAAGCGTTAGGCTTTTCATGCAAAGCACCACTATGGTTATTGTATCACTTCTGGTAGACATGTGTCACCTGAACGTGTTTATTTTACATCATCAGTGTTTACTCCCTGCCTGTTTCGTGTTTAGATGTTGATGCCCAAGAAGAACCGGATCGCCATCTACGAGCTCCTTTTTAAGGAGGGCGTGATGGTGGCCAAGAAAGACGTCCACATGCCCAAGCACCCCGAGCTCGTCGACAAGAACGTGCCCAACCTCCACGTCATGAAAGCCATGCAGGTACGGAGGGGAGGGCGCAGCTGGATGCGGGCACGTGAGGCTGGGGGTCGCTGTCTGTAAGTAAATATTGTCACTTGTTAGCAAATAAACTCTGTCAGACATCGCCTTGTGTTCACTGTTTCTTTCCTAGTGTAGTGGTTGTCCCATTTTCCTGATTATTGTTATTCCCTTTTTACTTACTGTGTTGTTCTCTGCAGCTACAGATGTTTTTTGTGATCCCCAGCTATTTTTTTGAAGCTGCGATGCTTTTATGTGTGGCACCCTTATATTTTCTCACAGAACGGGAAAAATGCCATCAGATTTATTTTTCATGTGTGAACTTTTGTCTTTTACTAGCTTTTTACCCCCAATAACTGGGCAATAACCGAGAACTCTTTCCCTAGTCTCTGAAATCCCGCGGTTATGTGAAAGAGCAGTTTGCGTGGAGGCATTTCTACTGGTACCTGACCAACGAGGGCATCCAGTACCTGCGCGATTACCTCCACCTTCCCCCGGAGATCGTCCCCGCAACCCTGCGCCGCAGCCGCCCGGAGACTGGCAGACCTCGGCCCAAAGGTAAATAAAAGCTGGCGGAGAGATGGCTGTGGGGGCAGGAGGGAGCAGGGAAGGGGGTGATGGTGTGGGGAAGCAGCTGGGTTTTGCTGTTTTCAGCACAGACTGGTGTGAGTTGCTGTCATTTTGGGGTGTGGAAACATTTTGGGGTGTGGAAACATGGGTAGTTGGTTCCTAGGGGTGTAGGTTTTATTGCTTCTGTGTTTGGTGCTGGTGTGATGGGGTAACAACAGGCTGGAAAGGGGCGAAGGGGGGTGTGATGGGAGCAGGTGCTTGAGCATGGGACGTGGCCCTCTCTGTGAGCACTGGGTGGGATTGCTGAGGGCTCCAGCCGGGGATCCGGGAGGCAGGTGGTGCCCGTAGGTGCCGGAGGGCTTCTCAGGGCTCTGTACTCTGGGAAGAGCCCACAGCTGGGGGCTGCAGGTCTGCAGCAGGAACACGGCTCTGTGGTGCTTGTGAGTCTGGTGGGTGCAGAGAATCTGAACTCTGATGAATTGTCTTCTCTTTGGAGAGCTGCCTGGGGGCTGCTGGGCTTTCGGGACTGCAGGGGAAGGGACCAGGCTTGGGCTCAGCTGTAGCAAGACTCAGTGACAGAAAGCAAAGGCAGCACATCAGTGCTGGGTGCGCTTCAGGTGGGGATTTGCCTGGTACCTGAGCTCAGGCTGGCTGCCCACTGCTCTGGCTGTGTGCGGTGAAGGTGCCGTTAGGTGAGCTGGGCTGTTAAAGCTGCCTCTGCTGGAAAAAAAAGTTCCACCAGGTAAGTGGGACGTGCTGGTTTTGTTCCGATTCTTCTCATGGGGTTTTCCAAATCCCCGAGCGAGGTGCCCACCCAAGCAGATGCGCTGCTCCTGCTGAAGCCCCAGGCCGCCAGCAGCTTCCTCTCGCAGGCTTCTCCCTGCCAAACGTCCGCTGAAGCCGCTTGCAGGTGCCTGAAGTGTGTGTCCAGGTGGTATCCCTATCCCACTACTCCCAAACAGCAACGTGACAAAGTTTGGGCTGCAGATCTGCCTGCGTTGCACACAGGACACAGACGCTGCGCTTTTTCCACGTGGATGCTCTGTGCAGGCCTAAAACAGCTCGGGAATCGTTCTGTTACCTTCTGGGGACAGCGGGGCTGTACGGTAGGAAGAAACTAGGATGTGTTGAAGCTGCTGCTCCCCTTGTTGGGTTCGGAGGTTGCTGTGTTCCAAGCTCACAGCTGCAGCAGGAAGGATGTGCGCGTTGCTGGGGTGTTTGGGAATGCTCTGTGCAGGGCCTCCTGCTCGGCCTTCCCCATTTCTCCTCAGGAACACCCCAGTGCAGAACATGGACTGTAAAAATGCCCAGGGTCTTTGGGGAGGCCAAAACTTTCTGGAAATGTGGAGAAATGACAGAGAGAAGAGAGAATCACCGCAGCCAGGGCTGGCGGAGCAGTGCTGCCGAGTCTAGGGACAAGAAATCCCCAGAGGCAGGAGGGAGAGGGGACCCTAGCCCGGTCAGCAGGGATGGCTGCTGTGCTGTGGGCTCGTGCTAGCGAGGATTTTCACCTGCGACTCTTGCAACTTGGTTTTTAGCCAAACAAAATCACAGCATCGGCTTCAAAAGGGAGAATTGCGCTCAGACTGGGAGGGTGATGGTTCCTTTGATCTCTCAGTAGCTTTGGATGTTAACAAATTTATTCTTCAGAAGCTGTGTTTATCCAGAGAGCTCAAGAAGCTGCATTTCTGGTGTCAGGTTGGGGCTTCTTCAGTTCTAGGTTAAAATTTGCTCCGGGTTTGTGCTGTGAGGAAGCTTCACATTGCAGTGCCAGTGACCTTCAGTGCACGCCTGAGCAGGGCTGGCTGGTAGAGCTGAGACTGGTTATGTCAGCGCTGATTCTCTGCTAATTACTCATTTCTCTGTTAATTACCCATTGTCTGCACAAACTGGGAGTGACCGAGGTGTGCAGGATGCAAGCCCTGCAGAACTTGACTGGCTTCTTGAACTTTTGGGGCCTTTTCTGGTGCTTTTGTGTACTTCTGCCAACTCTCAAGTGAGGCTTGGCACAGACGCTGGAGCGCTGAGTCTGGAGTAGGTTTTAGACTGCTGTTGAGCTGGTATTTGTAACTTGGGTCTGTTCCATGTGCCACTGAACCCTTAGAAATGAGGGATGGACAGATGGAAAGCTGAAAACAAAACCCCACAAGTCATTGGCATGGAGATGCGTGGAAATGTGCTGTAACAGTTTAACACAGAGAAAAGGATGTGGAAGCACTCGTAGGAAAAGTTAACCACTTTGCACACAGGCGGGTAGTGTTTGTGATCTCGATTTGAAGTCTCGATTATGAAGAACTGTTTTTTTGTGTGGGATCCGTGGGAAGCCCAGAGACCTTGGACTGGTGCAGGGGGAGAATGTTTTGTCTCTGCTCTGGGGAACTCTGAGAGTCACCCAGAAACCGACATTTCCACCCCAGATTTTTCCTGCAAGCATTCTGCCTGGTGTTAATCTCACATTACACAGATAATCTGCTTTTAGATTTATTAATCTGCTCCATCGTGGGGGATTTGTGATACCGATAGTGTGGCTGTGTTTTAGCTCGGGATCAGGATGCCAGTTTGTGACTTAGCTGGGAACGAGCTCGTCAGATGTGACAGATCCCCCGTGCCTCTGATTTTTGTATGTAGCTGCGTTGGATGCCGTAATCCAGCTTTTACATCATTTATGAGTTCAGCCCAAGTGCACGCTGGTGCCCTCTGGTAGATTTTACCCTTCAAGTGAAATTTTCCTTGCTCCATTGCTGTTCCGTTTCCGTTTATATGCACTGAGGTGTCTAAGCTGTGAGATGCTGGCAGGTGTGATGCGTAACTGGAGAGATTTTTCCCCCCTTCAGATGATGTGGGGCCACACGTGAAGCGAGCTGTCCATGCCCTCCCTAAGTGTCTGTTGCTGTTCTCACTCACAGGCCTGGAAGGGGAACGCCCCGCGCGCCTTACTCGGGGAGAAGCCGACAGGGATACGTACAGACGCAGCGCTGTTCCACGTGAGTGTGCTGCTCAAGTCGAGCTCACTCTTTGTGCAGCTTCCCTCTTTGGGAGAATTGTCTCGGGCATAGAGCTCGTTTTGAGAAGGGAAGGGGAAAACTGCTGGTGGAGCTCAGACATCTACACGGCAGAATTTGTCCGTGTCTGCTCATGGATACAATTAAATTCTGTCGGGATGGGCTGTGGGGTTCCTAGCAGTGGTGCTGTGCTGGGGAGTGGGTTCTGGGGGTTGTCATTAACTCGTTCTTCTCTCTCTTCAGCTGGTGCTGACAAGAAGGCTGAGGCTGGTGCTGGAGCAGCCACTGAATTCCAGTTTGTAAGTGTGTTCAAGTTGGCTTTCTGTTTTGGGGGCTTTGAGTAGGAGGCATTGGATAGGTCAGATCTGTGTGCTCATGATCAGGGGTCAGGTATTGGGCTCTGATCCTCTCAGTGCATGTCAGAGTAAAGTGAAGTTGAGGAAAGCCAGCCAGCTCTGTCATGGTGTTGGTGGGTTTTGCAGAGTGTATTTGCTGCTGTCGCTTGATTAAAGTGGCGACTTCTGATGCACTTCTAACGCTCTTCCTTTTCTGTTGCAGAGAGGTGGATTCGGTCGTGGACGTGGTCAGCCTCCTCAGTAGAAGTTCCTGCTCATGTTTTGTGTATAATAAAATAGGTGAAAATGCCACCTGGCTTCCATCCGCGTGTTTTATTGGAGTGCCTGAGCCCGGAGCTCACATAGCAGGGGGTGACTCAGACGCTTGGCGTGCCGTACCCATGCTGCAGTGCCTCCTGGTTAGAAAACAGGTTACAGGAGGGAAGTTCCTAGGTTTGGTGACTACTGAGGGAAGGTTTGCTAGTGTGTAAGGGTGATCCTTAGGGAGGAATGAGGAGCTGTGGCTCAGGGCAGCAGCAGGCAGTTTGTCTGCTCTGCCCAGGAAGAAATTCGTTCCTAGGAAATCCGCAGAGAGACAATTCTGTTTCGTAGACAGAAAATTCACCAAGTGCAGCGGGGTTGGCCCAAGGTCCTCTGTGAACTGAGCACCAACAATGCAGGCAAGTCAGCGTTCCCTCTATCCTCGTTCTGAAATCACGGGGTTAATTAACCGAGGCTTAATGAGGGAGTTGTGCCAGCATCTGCTGGCTGGAGCTGAGCGGGGCTGGGACGGGTCCCCTGCAGTATGGGGCCGGCCAGTAGGTGTCAGCCGCAAACTGGGAATGGGATGGGGCTTGTGGGGAATGGTTTTCTGCAGCCTCACCGATCGGGTGGTGTAGGGCAGCCTTAATGTCACAGAGGTGTGAGACAGCCCACTGGGAAAGGGATTGATCATAGCCCTAATTTGGGGGGTGAGGGAAGTGGTGGGCATGGAATTAGCCTTTTAATGGGAGCTCTGAGGAGGTTGGAGCTGTACGGGGAGATGAGGTGCTTCGAGTCTTTGTTGTAATTAACTGCTGAAGTTTGTAGGCTGTGATTTAGCTACAAGATGACTGGATTTAGGCAGGACGCGCTTCATGAGATGAATTCTTCATGCAAATACACATTAAAGGAGCTCCTTCAGCTTGACAGTGATGTCTGAGCTTCTAGGTTGTCCAGATCCGCCGGGGCTTTTCCAAGCTGTTTTGCGTTGTGGTAATGTTGATGTGTGTTCCTGTGCCTTTACAGTGGTGCTGCTATTTGGGAAGCGGTGTGCCCAGCAAAACGCCCAGCTTTCTGTGAAATTAAGCAACTATTTCAACTCACGTGGAGTACTTGAGCAATGGGTACGGAGAGCTGGATCTTTTACTCATTTTTTAAAAAGAGCCTTTGGAGAGAAGATCCATGTAAATGTGTATAATTTTGTTCTGGGGTGAAGAGCATTAGCCTAAAGGCTGTGCCCTAACAGAAATATTGTCTTTTGTGATATCTTCCCCACCTCCTGCCCTGCTTTATCCAGCTGGAGCTCTGTGACCGGAGCAGGGGGCAAACAGCTCCCGGCCTCACCCTCGGAGCATCTCAGTGGTCGGGGGTCTCAGACCCTGCCTCAGCGGGGTGCTGCCTGCCCTCTTTTACCCAAGAAAACCCCCAAATCACAGCACTCCAAAGCCCCAAACCCCTCTTTTTTGCTGAGAGCAGCCCCCCGACCTGGGGGCACCCCAAAGCACTCCCCTCCCTCCCGGCCCCCCCAAGGAGCCCCTGTAGGGCTCCCCAGGGCCTGAGCTGCCGCCCGGGGAGCCGGGGCTGTGCAGCCCCCCCCAGCCCCAGGGGTCTCCTCCCGGCCCCCCCCCGGTGGGTTTTTACCGCCCCCCCCCCCCCCGGCCCTGCCCTTTGTTCGCGGCCCCCCGCCCGCCCGCCCGCCCGCCCTCCGCCGCTGGCGTAAGCCGCCCTTGCGTAAGTCTGCTATTCACCGCCCGGCGTCTGCGCGCTTTGCGTAGGGCCGCTGTCAAAGCGGAGCCATGTGCGCCGGGGGCCGGCTCCTTGCCTCCGCTTTTTGCGTAACCGCCCGGGCTTCCCCATAGGGTTTAGGAGCCGCCGCCTTATTCTCGAAGGGCCGCGCCGCGCCGCTGGCGTAAAGGGCCGGTGGCGAGGCGGAGGCGTGGTGGCGGTGCCTGAGGAGGGGAGGGGGGGAGAAGCGATTCTGGAAGCCGAGCTGCGCCGTTTGCGTAGCGGCCGCGCGGCGAAGCGCCAGGGGGCGGCCGCCGCCTCCCGCCTCCCCCGCCCGGCGGCTTTGCGCCGTTTGCGTAGCGTGCCCCAAGATGGCGTCGCGGTCGTCGTCGGAGGCGGCGGCGGTGGCCGGAGCGTTGGCGGCGGCTTTGGCGGGGCGGCTGCAAGCGACGGGAGGGATGAGGCGGCCGAAAGGCGGCAGCGAGTAGCGGCCGGCTCCCGGCCCGCGGGAGAAAGAGACAGCGAGAGCGAGAGACTTCGCGGGGAGGCGGGTCCCTGGCCGTACTCGTCCCCCCCCCCCCCCCCAAACCCCGGCCTTCCCCGCCCGCCCCTCACGGGAGCCCCGGCGGCTCCTTCCCGGCCCCTTCAGGGCCTCGCCGCGCCCCCGGCCGCCCCCCTCCAGCCCCCGGAGCGGAGGATGATGAAGCTCAAGTCCAACCAGACGCGCACCTACGACGGGGACGGCTACAAGAAGCGGGCGGCCTGCCTGTGCTTCCGCAGCGAGAGCGAGGAGGAGGTGAGGGGGGGGCGGCGGGCAGGGCCCGGGGGGGCTGGGCAGGGCCAAAGGGGGGGGCTGGGGGCACGGGGGGGCTTGGGGAGAAGGGACAGGGCAGGGGGAGAGGGTAGGGGGGGTAGGGGGGGAGGTAGAGGGGGCAGGGGTATGGGGGCGAGGAGGGGCAGGGGTAAGGGGGTGGGGGGAGGAGGGGTAAGGGTGGAGCAGGCAGGGGTTTGGGGGCAGGGTTAGAGGGGAAAAAAGGGATGGGTAGGGGGGTGAGAGGGGGCAAGGGGGGCAGAGGGAGAGGGGTGGGGGCTGTGCATGCCCACGGCTGGGGATGGGGCTGCCCGTGAGGTGCAGCTGGATGCCTCGGAGCAGCCTGGAGCAGAATATTCCCCTGCCATCCCCTGCGGAGCAGCAGCGGGGGTCTGTTGGAGGTGTTTGCACACCGGTGGGAAAGTTGGGGGGCTGCACGCCCCCTCTCTGCGTTACTAAACACAAGAAAGCTGCTCAGAACGAGAGCCTGCACGCCTCGGGGTGGTGGAACAGCCTGGTAAGGAGTGTTGTGGCACGGGATGGGGTTTGGCAGTTGAGTGGACCAACCACGCTGGCAGAACTTCAGTCCAGCACATCACATGAGATAGGAGAGGAAACCTGACCTTGGCTTTATAAAAAGAAACTGGGATAAAAGGGGACTGATGGAGTGCCAGAAGTTGCTGTCCAGAGAGGCTTGGGAGGAAGTGGGAATTAAAGGTAAACTGGTTAGTTTGCAAGCGGCGGTGTTGCTAAGTGCTCCTATTGTCTGCGAACTTACCAAGAGGAACTTTGCTCAGATCTGCGTTTTGCACAATTCTTTTTTAACACGGTTTTGACGTGGGCTCGCAGTGCTGGGGACAAACTAGGCTGCAGGTCTTTTTTTTGCTTCTTACGGAGTCAGGCGTACCTCGTTTCATTTACTGCCTCCTGAGTGGCAGGACTGAAGGCTTTGTTCTCCTGATTATCCTATTTGTAGCTACAGGAAATCAGACGGGAATGCAGACGGTTCACTGGAGGAAAGTAAATTAGCATAGCGTTCAGTTATTAGTTAACGTGGCGAAGGAGGCTGAGCAGAACCTTTGTAGCTGTGCTGTCATGGTGAAGTGTCAACACTTCACCTCAAAATGATCTGAAATAAATAAATATATCCAGCGTGTTTTGGTGCAGCTTGCGTCGTAGCTGGTTCTTCCCCTGACTTTCAGGGAATTTGTGGTACTTTGAACTGACTCTAAAGAAGAATGTAATCGCATTGTGTAATGATACCGGGGCTTATCAGCACGCGTGGTTGAAGGCATCTGAGTTTTCTGATGCAACTTTACACAATTTGTGAGGCAAATGTGGCAATTCCTCTCAAGGATTAGGTGTTTGGCCATGTTTGATTACGCTCTGGTTAAGAATACAAATGTAATGTTAACAGCTACCTGATGCAATCGGCTGCTGCCTCGCCGCTGGTCTCTCTTCTACATCTCCTCGATCCGCAGAGTGCCACGGACTGCAGCTTGCTTCAGGGCTGGGGGCTGCTGTGGGGCTGGCGACACGAAGGTTTGTTAATGGGAAAGTTTCACAATGCTGACCTGAGCTGGGTGAAGAAGTAAAAGCGAGCTCGTTCAGAGGCACGCTGACTTGGGACAGTTTCTTGCAGTGTAGTTTAAGCTGCTGCTTGTTTAAGGTTAAGATTTTTAAGGCTGTCTCCGTGTCAAAGTTGTGGCTGGCAACAGCATTTAGTGGATTCTGAGTCTTGTTTAAGCTGATGCCACCTCAGTCTTTAGTTTGTAGGACCTAGGGCAGAAAAATCCCTTTCCAGCTGCAGTAGCAGAAGTCAGGAGCTGGCTGTCTCCCTGATCGTGTCGTTTCCACAGGTCTGTTACAGAGGCTGCAAACGCAGCCCTGGAAAACTTCCCGTGCACCAGGGCAGCGTGGGCTCTCCCCGAGCTCCGTTCTCCAGCTTTAGGTTTGGCCACCCCGGGTGTTTGGCCCTTCCCGTGAGCGTGTCGGTGAGCTCAGGTAGCTGCTGCTCCCTGCGGTGACATGAAGGAGCACTGAGTGCCTCGTGAGTGGTGCTGTGCGGGGTGTCCTTAGTTGGAGCTGGAGTTGGCCTCCCGAGGACATCACGCGGTCGTTCAGCGCTGCTTTTGTTTTATTTATGGTGTCTGTGTATTTAACGGAGGGCTGAAGGTGCGTCGGGCGCTCTCGGCTCTGTGCCTGCTTCCATCGCTGGTTGCGAAGTGGAATTGTTCAAGAAATTCATTTAGGAAAGCTAGTACCAACCCAATAGGTACCAGGATGGCTCCTTGTGCAGATCTGCACTTCATCGTAGGCCAGGAGCCACGTGAATCATGCTTGTATCGATAATTTAAATCAGCAGGGAAGAAACCTTGATTTTATCATTTTTTCCTAATTATTTTTGGTGTAGTTCCCATTTGCTGGTGTTTATTTAAAGTTCAATTAATTTGCGATAAGCGTGCTGCTCTGATCTCATTGCTGCTTGTGCTTTTTCAATAACTGGAAATGTGTCATCAGTCCACGTTCAATTACATACTTCAACTCTGAAAGTATGCTTTTGCTCAGAAAGATTTCTTGTTTTTCATTTTCTCTTGGAAAATAATACTTTGGTGCTAGTGGTGTTATTCAGTATTGATTGCTTCTATTTAAATGGAAATTGAGATCCATTTGAAGGGTTTCTCCAGGCAGGGGGAAAAAAAACAGAACCAAAATATGTTAGTTAAAGATCTCTTAAACGGATTTTAAATAAATAAATAAAGGCCCAAGGCCTTTTGATAAATAATTCAAACTTGCAGTGCTGAAGTGTGATTTGCTTGTAGGCTGGGCTGCTTCTGGTTACTGCTGCTTTTAAGAGCTTAAGAAACGGTAGCTCTTATCTCTTGCTTTTCTCCTTCCCTTCCCACTATGAATTTAAAACAAAAAAAAGTTTTTTTTATTTTTTGATCCCCTAATTAGTTCCTGAATTCAACAGTCTTGTCAATGAACAAGAAGAAATTAGAGAAATTCTGTTTACGCTTACAGAGGAGACTGCTTGTTTTTAGGTGTTTACCCCTTGGCTCTTCAGTTCACAGGCTTAATTTTCTGTAAAGTCTTGGCAATAAATGGAGGTTGTTAGAACAGCACGGCTTTCGTTAGGCATTATATTTGCAAAAAAAAGAGGCTTAGCATAAAAATTCCTTGCTTCTTTTTTAGTTAAGTGATTTATTTTTTCCGCACGCTGCTTGAGGATGCATGTTTTCTCCGTGCTGGGTTGGGAAGCTTCCACTTCTGGACATGAAAGCAGCTCTGGAACATTTCTGGAAGACCAAACGTTGGGTGAAAAGCTGCCTTTGTTACATAGGCCTTTAAAAAGCAGCAAAGGGAGAATTTAAGAATGAAGCTCAAATGGGGTAAAAAAAACAAAACAAAACAAAAAATTCTTAATTGGGCTGCATGGAAAATCTGTATCTGTGGTGTTTGGTGAGCAGTGAGGCACGGCAGAGGGGTCTCTGGGCAGGACAGGGAATCACCAGGATTAACTGAAAGGTGTGAGCAGGCTTTAGAGAAGCTGGCGGCAGCAGAGCCCCCCCCAGGACTGCTGCTTTCAGCTGTTCAGATGGGGAAACCTCCCTGCGTATCTGCTGCTTCTGGGAGAGCAGAGAAGGGGAGCATGCAGCTCAGGAGCTCCCAAGGCCTCCGTTCCCTCTGAAATCACCTTTTATTGCTTGTGAGGTCAGTGCCTCCCAGTCCTGCTGTGAGGGTGTTATTTTTAAATAATACAAGCATCTTTCTGTGTCGACCAGCTGTTTCAATGAGGAAGGGTTCCAGCAAATTTCCTAATGCCGTACTATTACGAGGCAGATGGAAGCCTGCTTAGCGGCAGCATCTCTGGGTTACGTTTGAGCAGAACTGAAAGGAGCTGCTTGGCTTGAGGTCCTGCGCTGGTGGAGCTACAGGTTGGAGCATGCCTGCATTGTATCTGCTGAAAGGACAAGCCGCTCGTTAACAACTGGCATTTTTCAAAGACTTCTGGAGGAAATGCTTCGAGAAGAATAGCATCCAGGGCTGGTTGTCCTTTTTTTCAGTCGTGAATGGAGTCTAATTTAAGATGAGAAATCCGCACTTTCACACGCCGGCTGGTCAGCGCTCTGGCTCCATGGTTTTCCACGTGTGCCACACCAAAAGATCTGGTTTGCAGCCCCGCACCGACCCTGGCTGGGGGAATTACTTGGCATGCAGACGAACCTTTCTTTCTTTTTGCTTCTCCTGGGTCAGCTTTAAACCCAGCTGGTGTGGCACGGCACTTCTCCAGCCTTAATGGCAGGCTGTGGTGGTGACCACGCGGTGCTCCTCTGCCATCCTTGGTGCGTTTGCTTCGATATAAAAATATTCTTAGCTGCAGCCACTTGGAGTACTTTGCTGCCTGGAAGTAAAGGGAGCTCAGCATCATATGATCATCGAGTGCCAGTGCAGTACAGTCTCGGAGTCCCCGTTCCAATGGCTCAGCTTGACTCTTTACCTTCCCTTCAGCTACACAAAAGGTTTGTGGTTGAAACCAAATAAAGGTCTCCCTGTCTGTTGCTAACACATTACCACATCCCCAGTAGGATATAGGCCAGTTTAGAAATAGTTCTCTTGTTTGTGCTTCTCCTGCCCCTCTCTGCTCTGTTGGTAGCTGGTTTTCTCCGAGGCCAAGAGTTTAAACTTCTGCAAAACCGAGCTTTCATCTAAAAAGGGGTTTCTGGCTTTTCACCAGGGAAGCCTCCACGAGCAGTCTGACGAGCAGCTCCGTGCTCTCTTGTACTTTGCCAAAGTACAAAAGGATGAAAGTTGTTAAATTTTCACTTATCTTACTGGAAGCTCTGTAAGCTGTTGTGAAACTGGAGAACTGAGTCAGTCTTCGTTCTGTTGCAACTGAAGGAAAGGGGCAAACATGGAGAGGGTCCCCTCAACCCTCGAGTTTGCTAAGAAGGACCCAGGAGCAGTGGCTCTGGTGGCACTTGTCTCTTCTCCTGCCAGTTCCCTGAAATCCCTTTTGTCTCCAAGCCTCTTATTGTCTGACCAGAGGCTACAGCTTGTCCCTGCCTTTCTCTCCCCATTCCTGTGTGCCACCACTGCTCTTTTATGCTCAGGATCAGTCCTGGGCCGGGTTCATCACGCTGCCCCGGCTGCAGAGCCAGGTACGAGCGGCTGGGGCTGCTCCCGAAGGCTTCGTCTCTCCCAGGCTGGATGGTTGTGGGGTACAGGGGAACCCCTTTCCCTTCAGCAAAAGGAAGATAAATCATGTGCTTGGGTTTTATCATTATGCTGTGTTTTTTTTTTTTCTTTTTTTGAAATCAGGAGGCTCATCCTAATGCTGGGCTGCGTGCCTCTGCGGTGGGGTCTCCCGGAACAATTGGGATAGGACAAAAAGAGGAAACTCACAGGTCTACCTTATAAATAACAAACATCAGCGTTCAGGTGCTGTATATAACACCCCGTAACAGGGAAGCAGGAGTCGGTTTCGTTAACCTGTAGCTCTTTTTCACTCCCACTGGGCGACTGCACAGGCTGCTCACGGTTCTTTCCCAAGCGGTGCATGCGTGTGTCAGGGGCTGTGTCTGCAGCTCTCTGTTGGGCAGTGCCCAGTGCACACTGACTCTTTGTTCTCAGAAATTTCACGTTAACGTGTAAAATTCAGGGGGATACAACTACCTCCTGGGTAGGCTTTTTTTTTTTTATTTAAAAAAAAAAAAAAAAGATAATTCAGACGGTTTATGTTATTTTTACTCTGATCCACTTGGGCAGTTACTTTTTCTTGTGTAAATAACGTAATTATGCTCTATGTAGAATTAATTACTTATATTTGAAAAGCTTCTTGAGAGTTTTTGTGGCTGTAGGTATTTTCTGTGCTGTGTTTATGAATAGGACTTGTTAAGCAAACCAGGCAGCGTACACACAGGCAGCTGCTGACGTGCAGCCATTCGGTCTGTGCAAAAATACCAACTCCCTTCATTTTCCTTAGGAAAAAAAAAGAAAAAAGACGGTGTAAAAGCTAGCATTCCTCTGGGAGAAGTCTGCCTGGAAGAGTTGTGCAAGAGCTGCGTGGTGACCGGAGGGGTGTCAGCTGCACCAGGAGGTTATCGGGGGGCTGTGGCTGGGAGTGCCGCCTTATCAGCCCCGCGCTGCCGAGGCGAGCGGCGCCGTGCAGGCGTTTCGGCTGCTGCCTGCCCCTCGTCCCCATGGACGCATCGCAGAAGAGCTGTGTGGTGTAACTGGGATGCAGGGAAAGGACTCTGGGTTGTCTTGTTTCGGTAGGAGTTAGCGGGCACTCTACAGTTACAAGCGATGTGTAGTAACAGCAATGTGACCCGTGGCATTTTGAGGCCGGCATAGCAGCACAGGGTGATTTATTATTGTTATTCTAAGGAGTAGCCTAAAAACCAATGGGATTTTCTTTATTTTTCATCTTGGTTATAACTCTGTAGGTATGATCCAAGCACTTGAAATGACCTGAACCTCTTCCAGTTCACCTCTGCCTCCTTTTTCTAGGCTCGGGCTTTCCTTTTGTCAAGATCTGTAGTGTGAACAATTTCCTCCTTGAGCTTTCTGTCATTAATTTGCTGCCTCTGTTTTCCTGGTACAGCATTGTAAGTCAAATCTCATCCTGCCACGGAGCAAGGTGTGGGTGCCTGTGGAAAAATAACCCTTGCCTAAGAAAATGTGTACTGCTGAGGACCAGCAGTGCTCCTGTAGGAACGTGCTTTTCCCGTTAGGGTCAGGACAGGATTTTTCTGCGGTTTGAGGTATTTCAGTCCTGCTTGTGCTGGCTGGAAACATCACCATGTTTAAAGCTGGCTACAACCTGCTGCCCGCTGTGTGCTCGGTGCCGCGGGGCAATGTGCTGGCTTTGTGACGTGCCCCGAATAGCAAGAGGGTGGGAGAAGCCATCCCGCAAACCTGGCGTTCCTCGGCATGCTTGTTTGGGCTGCCAGGAGCTTGGCAAAATGCGGGGTTTGTGGTAGCATGAGCAGGGCTGTGTTTCTGCCAGCTAAATGGGACGCAGGGGGCTTTGCATGGCTTTGGGTGCCCCTCTCCTCCTCCTCTTTCTCCTTCTCCTCTTCCTCATGCGCTCGGTTTGTCAGCCTGGTGTTCGTAGCATTTCAAGGTGGTTTGATGCAGTCAGCCCCTGGCTCTGCCAGATACATGAGCATTAACTGCAGTAAGTACACCTGGGGATGGTGAGAGCACTCCCTAGCTTGGGGTAACGCATCGGAGGTGGTTGTGATGCTGGACACACACAGAGCTGTACCAGCTGCAGCATCCTGGCTGGGCAGAGGACGACTCGGAGCGTCGCTAGCAGAGCTCTGAACTGCAGCATGCGGAGCCTCCTGGTACATCGAAGCTTTCAGAGGCAGATTGTAGAGGTGAGAGCCGCTGAAGTCAGCCTCCTTCCCTGCCAGTCCCACTGGAGTGTGGCACGAGCCTGGTGCTCCGATAGGGAACACTGAGGTGTGACATGAGTCTGAAATGTCAGGGGCTTCGTGCTTGGGGCATGGCACGAGTACTGGGGGAAACAGGGAAGGAGACGCAGAGGCAGTTTGGGGAGCCGGGAGCTATACATTGTTTTCTGGCAGCAGAACGGGGCTGGGCCACAGAGCACATCTTTAACATCTTGTCTGCTGCCTCGTACTGGGCAGAGCTGCCAGGCTGAGGGTCCTGGGCTGCCATCAGCTGGGAGCCTCCTTTCCTGGAGGACGGGAGGGAAGACGGCTCATTTGCTAATAACACTGGAAGCCAGCTTCTAATAACGTCGCAGCTCTTTCAGTCTTTGCCGCAGTGCTTCTGTGCAGCCTCTTTCTAGGAATCGGGTTGCCTACAATGTCGCCACTGTTGTTTTATTGATGGGAGGTTGCTGTTGTTTAAATCGAGCATCGCAGGGAAGGAGCCGGGACTCCCTCTGTCCCTGTGCTGTTTGCAGGAGGGAATCCTCTGCTTCGCCTTGGTTGCTCGGCTTTTGCTTTCCATTCCTTCTGGAAGACAACGCGATGTGGAGAAAAGAAGCTGTCCGTGGTTAGGTTGTGGTAAGGTCAGCATGGTGTGCCGGGGGCTCATGGGTTTATCCCTGTGTCAGTCTCGCTTCCCCTTTCCCATGGCTCTTCGGGCTCCGCACGGGGATCCGGCAGCTTTAGGTGCCTCGGCTGCTCCCCTGCCTCCTCCCGGGGAAAGCCCACAGTGGGTTTTAGTTCTCTGAGTGCCCCCTGCTTTGGAGGTTGTTGCCGTTAGGGCTACAGATCAGGAGCCCCTGCTGTAGGCTTCAAACTCTGTTTATTTTTCTAACCTCTCTTTTATTTCATTGATTGTGTCTGAGAGCTACTTCTGGGCTGCCGTGCGCCTTGCCAAGGAGGCTTGTGTTGCTCATTTCCCTACTTTGAAATGACATCAGTGTCTTTCAAATCCTGGAAAACAGAACTTGGCTGGGCGACGTGATACCTGCAAATGCTTTCCCACCAAGACTGGGCTCCAAAACCTGCCCCCGAGATCTCAGAGCCAAGAGCCTCAAAGCCAAGAGCCTCAGCACCCATCGTAAAGACAAGGCGTAAACCTGCCTTTGCGTTTTGGCTTGAATGAAACCAAAAGTCTAGCTTGTGTCCTCTCAAAGGTGCCAGTGGGTAGCTCTCCAAGTCTTCCTTGAGCAGTGAGGGGACCCTTGGTGTCTTCTGAAGGGTGAGGGAGAAGTGGACGTGAATGCAGGACTCCAAAAAGGGGCAGCTTCGTGTTACTGCAGCTTCACACTGCTGCAGCTCCGGTGTTGGAGGCTGCCGGGCAGGACAGAGGTTGCCTTGCCCGAGGTGAGGGGCGCAGATGACTCGGCTGCACCTTACAGATTAAACTTGTGCAGTTCCAGTTCTGAGAAATCTGGTGTTTTCCTCCCTGCTTTTAAGCAGATGTCAGAGATGAGTAACATTCGCTCTTTTTTTATGACGGTTTTGATTAAAATCTCTTTGTTGCTCTGTAGACAGGTGAATGATTTTATGTAATAACGAAATTCACCAGCAAAAATGGAGTCTCCTCCTGGCCAGGTGTGTGGTGTTCCCCCCAGCTATTGGGGCAGAAGGTTTCTGCTGAGGATTTCTTATCTTGGAGGCAGCGTTCAGGCTGGGCCTCCCACACACGAATGGCTTTCAGCAGCTCTCGTGTTCCTGGGTTTGGGGCTGTTTGTAAGATCTTACAACCCAAAGCCACGGTTCAAGTGACCTTTTTACTGGGCACCTTTGAATGCGTTGCAGGTCCTGGGACTCGGGACGTTTTTAGATGTGGGGGCTCAGAGTACGGCAATGTCTCACCCTCCTGGTGAACCAGCTCCCTTTGTCTTGGGGGAGCTCATTGGGAGCAATATCCTGTTTAAAGCCGTTTGAAAAGAATGACCTTGTAGGGCATGTTTCCTGCTCTCTCTTGATGGGATTTCCTTTTTATTAAACAGGAAATAGTCTGATTACATAAAAGTGTGAGAATGACAGGTTTTTCCTTCCCAGCGAGGGTTGTTCATGCTAATTCTATTTAGAAAATGCTCAACTGCCAGACCAGCTGAAGTTAATTTACGTTGCCTAAAACTGTTGTTTACACCTCAAAGTTCCTACTGGTGTGTTGGTGAAGCATTGTCTCAGCCTGAACAATCCAGCAGCCTTTCCTTTAGAAGTCTTTGTAGAGCCGTTCCCTCAGCAGATACTTTTTCTCACAAGTGGAAGGTGGCAGGAGTTCAACGCCGTGACCTGTGCTCTGCTGGTGTGCAGGGAGCTGCTTCTGCAGCTCTGCTTTTTTCCTTTTCCTTTTCCTTTGAGCTGGGACTCCGCACTGAAACCAGAAACTGCAACCGTGAGTCTTCCTTACCGAACAGGAAAGGGTCTGATTGAAATGTTTGTGACTTAACTTTGTCTCCGGAATCACCTCCTGGCCTGGAGTTAGGAATTTCAGCCCGAGCTCTTCCGTGAGTGGTGCTGGTGATGAGTCAGGGTGAAGTCAAAAAAGCGCTGTAACGTGATGGGAGCAGACACCGGGGAAGGTGGCACAGGCCAACTGCACGCCCTGCGTGCTGAGCCTGCAGGGGCCGTGGAATTGCAGAATATCCGAGTTGGAAGGGACCCAGAGGGGTCACCGAGTCCAAGCCCTGTGTCCCCACAGCTGACAAAGCAGAGGTGGTTGCTGCTGGGCTCCTCGGAGCCCCAAAATCGCTGAGGATGAGTGAGGGCACGCTGCCTGCGTAGGCTGGTGATGGTCGGTGTGCACTGGGCGTCTGGGGAAAAGGAATTCTGCCTTCCCCTGGGGAAGGCCAACGCCACGGGGTGTTCATACAACGTAGGTGCTGTTCATCACATCACACAGCCTGCATGATAAGCAGGACAGGGGCTGTAGTTAAGCAGCTCCATTAGGAAGCTGCAGGATGAAGGGAGCCCCTTGGGCTTAGCTCATTTTGGTCTGCGTTCTGACTGCCCTAATCCAAGAGACGGGTGGGGTAGCACTTGGGGATCGGAAGGGGATTGCTTAATAAATGATGCTGCTTCACGTCTCGCAGGGTGGAGGTGTGGGTTCTGACCAAAGATGAGGTTTTGAGGCATTATAATTAGTAGGATCCACGGAAGGCTGCTGATTAGGGATGTTCTGATACCTGAGAGCCCCCGGTTTAGTTCCAGGCTTAGGAAAGGTTAGCCCAGCAGTTGCCAAACGTTTGTGACACCTCTTCAATTTCTGCCTTTAGCTTTGCTGCTCTTGGTTGGAGAGCCGCTGTCTGGAGCCTGCAGCTGATCCTGGTTCTCCTCAGCCCTGCCCCAGCCCATTGGCCACCCTCATCCCTAGGCCCCAAAAATGAAATCGCTTTGTGGGGTGGTCAGCTGGCAGCTGAGAGTTTCCAGAGGAGAAAAGTCCTGCGAAACTCTGAAATCTCGAGCTTGTTTCTGCCTCAGACGTGTAATTCTGAATTCTGTAGGTAGATCTCTTCTTGATAATTAGTGCAAATCTTTTCCTATGCTACTGGTAAATCAACATTTACACAGTAAAGCCTGGGACTTTAGTGCCTTGCGCAGTTTAACTTTGAAATGTCTGATTGAAACTGTTACAGCTGGCCTGTAACCTAATTGGACTGGTATGTTGGAAAGTTTCTGGAGCAAGTTCCTTTGGCTCGGAGCTTTGTGCCCGTGAAATGATGAAGTATAGCATGATGACTCTAATGAACAAGCTTTGTTTAGAGAGCTGAAAAACAGTATTAGTTTTGTTTTTAGTTTCCATCTCTGCTCACGGATGTATTGCAAGTAAGTTTAATAAGCACAGTGCCTCGGGATTCTTTGGGAAAAGCTTCATCCAGTTGAGCTTGTTAGCTAGCTTTGTGTTTCCAAAGGACAGCAAGGAAGTTTAATAAGACAAAAAGAGAACCGTACGGAGCAGAATTACATTGGGATAAAGCGTTTCAAGAAATATCCCACAAAGAATGCTTATGAAAGATGACTGCTGTGAAAATGGTCGAATGCGGTTGAATCGTTTTCCTGATGAAAAAACAGCCCGTCCACCTCTGCAGCCCTTTGGCAGGGCTTTTAGGTGGTTTTATTTAAACTTGTATTTTGCTTAAACACCCCCTTGGACAACCTCATCCAAAGCCCAAGTAACCAAGTGCTGGCCCCAGAGCTGACTGAGCTCCTCGGTGCCTGCTACAAAGGAAGGGGCAGGCGGGGAGGTTGAAACCCTTCCTAAAACAATTCCCTGTCAGGTTTTTAGTGGGCAGGTACCTGCCTGGTGCATATCATTAATGTCACCGCAGAGGTAAGCGAGGCCAAAGGTCCTGATAAAGGTAAATCAAGGAACTTGTGCAGAGGGTGGAGGTGCTGAGCAGCTCCTGGGCAGTGTCGTACTGCACGGCACGTATCCCCAGCTGTCAGTGACTGGGTACAGCAGCAGGCTCTTACAGCGTGCGTATTGTGGTGCTGTCTCACATAGCAAACTGTTGGTTTGGTATGCAGAGGCTTAATTTATTCTTCAGTGCTCGAGAGCAACGAGAAGGTAATGGTTGAAATAATTCGGAGTGCTGGAGTGCCTCGTTGGCATTGAGCACGCAGCCTGCACAGCTGCCTGCAAGGGGGTAAAGAAATCGCCTTGGGAAGAGCGGAGCATTTCCAAGGACTGGCGTTGGGTTGGAGGTGTGAGAGGCTCAAAGACACCTCTCCTCCTGCAGCTGGGCTCTGAGAAGGAGCGTTGCTGTGAGTTCATCCATCAGCTGTGCTCTGCTCTCCGCAGGTGCTGCTGGTGAGCAGCAGTCGTCATCCGGACCGATGGATTGTCCCTGGGGGCGGCATGGAGCCCGAGGAGGAGCCCAACGTGGCCGCGGTGCGAGAGGTCTGTGAAGAGGTAAGGACCTGAGGAGAGCAGGGGCTCCTGGAGCTTCACTGCTCGGTGTTAGATGGGGCTCTGGGAGGGTTCTCAGCACTCCAGCTTGTTTTCACGAGGTTGGGAGAAATATAGGGTCACTGGTGACACCCACATTGTACGTGGGAGGGAAACCCTCAACGTTGTACGTGGGAGGGAGTCCTAAATACAGGCAACACAGGAATGTAATTAAGGCTCTCGTTTGGCATCGACTTCTCCTCACCTGAAACTTTTAACTGATAATGGATAAAATGAAGCTCTAAACTTTTGATACATACAACGATGTTCTCTGTTTTGTTACCTTTCTGTGAGGTATGCTTTCCTAAAAGAACTTAAGAAAAAAAGCTTTGCTTTTGTGGAGCTAATAATTAGGTATAAAATAGAAACAAGCCCTTATGAGCCACTGAAGACACCCCAAGTGTCATAGGAATGTCAATAAGTTTTGGTTTACTGTATATTTTGAGTTTTCTATGAATACCAGAAATTGATCACAAAAGTTACCATAAGCAACAATTTTGGATGTGTTCATGGCTTTGTTTTTGAATTGGAGCTGTTTCAGAAATGGGGTCAAATAGCAGCACACGTTGAACTGTATGGAGAAGGTGTGTGCTTCTTGTAAAGCTGGAAGAACATTTTTTGTAAAGGATTTTCAAGTCAGTGAATGGTAGTTGATTACACTGGATGTAAAATTGGTCTTTAGAACTGAATATTATCGAGTTGGAGGGATGCATGGATTCAGAAACGATTAACTGGTTATGTATGGATGACCAAGTAGGTTCCTAGTTACATAAGGAAGGATTAAAATGCTTTCAAGAGGGTTATAAATCTTTGTGCTGTAGAACAGAAATAAAGAGCAAATTGATGGGAGTTGGAAGGAAGTTTCCCCAGTAGCTGCTCTATTTGTCTTGTCTGTCAAGTTCCCCCCGCAAAATACTTGGCCATACCTGTTGCTTTCTAACAATGTTTGATATTTGGCCTTAATGTGGCAGCTCCTGAGCTGCGTGTTTCTCTTGGGATGCTTTTATAATCCAGCAGTTTATCAGAAAGCTATGAAGCGACACAGCGACTTTCTTTTTTTAGGTCTCTCTAGTCCTGTGGATTGCTGCTTGCAAATTGTGTTTCCAGCTTGTAGTACAGCTCTGGCTTTTTTAGTAACTCAGTAATCAAGCCAAAGTGAGTTTAACCAGAACAACAGAAGTGTTTTAATTACGATATTTAATTTATTACAGCCTAATCGTTGTTAATAATTAAATTATTTGCTGCAGAAGTCCAAGGTTCATTCAGGAGATGCGTGGCTTCGCCTTTCACATCCCTAAAATAAATCTGTATCGACCCTCCCTTTCTCAGGCAGCGCAGAGCTTGGAAGAGTTGCTCTCTTTCCATGACAGCTCAGTGGCTGAAAGGAAGCCTTGGCACGGGCTCAATCTGCAGCGAAGAAACTGGTTTGGGCTGGCTGAGATAATCCCCTCTCACTCAGCTGGTGTTCCCTCGCTCACGTGGACTGGTGCCGAATGAGAATGTAATTCAAACTGTGGCAGCCTGGCAGGGTTGAGTCATTCCCAGCGAAGTGCCTCTCTGCTCCAATGCCGCTCGACCAGCAGTGAGCAGCTCCCAAGGCAGCAGGACGCCCAGAGCCCCTCGCCTCGCGGCACCGAGCCCTGTTTGATGTGAGTGCAGGGTGGGAGGCTGAAACACGGCCATCCAAACCTATAATAAATAACAGCCTTCCAACAAGTGGCCTGCAGACGAGCAGCCTGTCGTGTATAAAATTACCCGAGCTCTCCTGCAGCTGATGATGATTAGGCTAGCTGACACAGGTGGAAAACAGGGGCCAGCTTTTATTTGTGCACAACCTTCCTCAAATGTGTTTGTGTTCCAGGACTCCGCTCGTGCTGCGTCCACCGAATTAGAATGTGCATCAACCGCCTTCAGCTCGGCGAGCTGTTTACTGTAAAATGTTGCTGGGGAATGTGCGTGCAGGAGGGGAATGTTTGCTCTGCTGCAGCTGTGCTGCTGGAAAGGACTCGTGCACCCAGTTTCCCAGCTCGTGCTATCGATTTGGCAGGGCGGTGGTTTTAGGAGGCTGCTTGCTGGGCAACTGGTGTGCGTGCTAGCTGGAGCTTGCTGGTGTGAGTTAGGCTGTTAATCCCTGTTCAACCTTTCACATGAGCCTAGGCTTTTTCGGGGAGGTTGCAGCAGAGGCTGCTTTCCCTGTAGGTTTGAGCTCTGAGCTCCTCTCCTGGGCCAGGTATGTCTGGTGGTCACGAGGAGGCCCCAGCTTTGTTGAGCAGATGGGTTCTGCTGCTTGTGTTGGAAGAGAGAAAATCCCACGTCCCCTGTGCCTGTGAACACGCAGGAACTTTTATCCTGAAAGAAGGTGGCTCTTGTGCTGACCAAAGCTATGGAAGAAGTTTGCAGGCTTTCTTTCGCTGCCTTTGGTATGCCTTTTCCATTTTAATAAGAGCCAGTTGGAGGAGCTGGAAGGACTCATTACCCTTTCAGTTGCTTGTGGTCTTTGAAGATGACAATAGGCTGGCTTTTCTCAATTCATTCTTTCTGCATGGTATGCATTTTCTTTTTTAAAGCACGCTTCCCCCAAACTAAGAATTTTAACTTCTGCATTCACTCTTAATTCCACCGTGTGTGTGTTTGAGCCTGTACGTGTGATTGCTGCAGCGATCAGCACTTAGAGGAATCTGACTTTTTCCCTCCTTGCTTTTCAGAATTTTGACATTGCTGTGCTGAAAATAAAACGTTAATTCTGAGTGAAACCTGCGATCCCTTTGTCCCAGCTGGTTAGTCCTTGTCCTAGTTTGAGGCAGTCCTTATCTACAGTAAGCTGTGCCAGCAGATGTATTAAAGCAGACAGGTACCAACACTTGTCACGCTCACCATTGTCTGCATGAAATGCGAAGTGACGGAGGTCTTGAACATTCTTTCTAGGCAAAGCAGCAGTAGACAAGTAGGCTGGCTCTGAATGAGAGCAGTGTTTCAGGGTAAAACTGCTTATTTCTGACAAATTGTTGAAAAATTAAGTAGTCAGTCTTTAGAAGGCTGCGAACGCCAGGTATGTTGTAAGGTTCCCCTTCTAGGAAAATGATGTGGCCTTTTAAAAGAATAGTACCAATGTAGTATAGTTGTCTTCATTCTTGGATTTTTTTGCTGTTGCATTCTCTCCCCAAAATTAATTTCATGTTGGGAGTAAGGGTTTTTTTTATGGGTGTGAGCAACTGGTGAGGAACGTGTTTTAGAAATAGATGCCTTAAATTAAACTTATTACGGAGCGACTTTGAAGAAAGCCTCCACATTCATCTGTTAAACCCAAAGGCATTTAATTTTGCACTTCTAGCATCTTTCACATCCTGACCTTTAAATACTTAGCAAATGTCAAGTTCTATAAAGCTATGAGCGTGTTAGTCATGCTTTCTTCATGGGAACCAGAAGCCAGATAAGTTGTGCCTCATCTGTGATCAAACAGGCAATTGATGCCGGTATCAGAACTCGTCCGTCATGCCAGCACTTTGATCTGGTCGCTAGACAGTAGTTTTCCTCTTAAATGTGTTTTATAAATAATCTGATCCGTTTCATGTGTTTTGGGTGTGATGTAGGGTATGAATAATGACATCTTTCAGTGCTAGGGAAGAAGGAAAGATAGGAAGCCCCATATCTTTATTTTTCTTGGAAATCCCACGTCAGGGACCATGAATGAATGAATGACTGAGGTGATTGCTTTAAACTCTTCGTAGATTGAGGAATGTTCAGCGCAAACAGACCGAGTTCACTACTGCCTGCTGCCTTGTGTGCTCGGACCTCAGAAAAATGAGTGCAATGTTTGGGAGCTCTTCGGTCTGTTAGGATACCTCATAAATGTGAGAGAGTGTTGGTCGTATTGCAGGAAAGGGTTAGGTGGGGAGGTATAACCCTCTCTGAGGCACAAGGAAGAAATTTTGCCTAGTTGCTGTAATTGGTGTCTTTGGGACTTGTCTAAGCTAGCAGTCCTGGGTGTGATTTACTGCCTTCAGTGCTGCAAGTGCTAGAGCAAAGATTTGGGTGTTTTACCACAGTCCTCTGGCCCAGCAGTAATCTATAGTAGATGCAGGCTTTGAGCCTAATAGAGCAAAGTAAAATAGCTGAAATTCCAACCCACATTTTCCTTAGCTCAGATGGAAGGAAATAAAAGCTGTCCCTAGGAACAGATGGTGTTGCTGCAGGCTGCTTTTTGCATCTGACCCGAACTTATTTTCAGCTTTGAAACCTGAACCTGCTGTTCTTGGATGTCTTCAGTAATTTTTCTTTATTAAAACAAGTTGTTCCACGAGCAGCAGAACTAGTAAAGCTTCATTTCCTCTAGATTTTTGTTCCTTGTCCTGAACGCCCAGCCCTCCCCTCGGGGCGTGCGGCAGGGGATTGAAGTCGGGCGCTGTTTGGGGCAGCTGGGTGTTGCTGACACTCGCACGCTCTTGCTAAGCCTGCCTCTCCTTGCAGTTGGGGCTACGTTAGGACTGGAAGCTGATTCGGGTCCTCTGTGTGCTCGGAGCAGGGGATGTGAAGCTGGCTTCGTGAGCTCTGTCTCCTTTTAGGAGCGTGCCTCTTCCCGGGGATTCTGTCACTCGGTTTATTCACTGTATTCTCACACCTCCAGGTGGAACAGCTGCTGCTGCTTTCCTGCCCCTCTGAGGACGCGTGTGGATCCTGAGGATGGCAGCACAGGCTCCATGTGCGCTACTTCCAGTGCTTGGTGGGGGAACCAGAGCCCAAATAAATTGTGCTGCTTCTGCCAGGCCTGTCAGGGCAGAGGATTCCCGATGCGTTTACTACCGAGGAGAAATTCCAGAGTCATCTGGTGCAAATTAAGACTTAGATCCAGTTCCAGTCCTGGATGAGCCTGTGACTGCACATCCAACTTTCCAAGAAAATGCTCCTTGTCCTGCAGCCAGGGAAGGTGCTGAGGGGTGGCCCCTAGAGAAGTGACAAGGCAGCATGCTCCAAGAGCAGTTGTGCTGGTCGTTATCTGGCTTGCTTTGGTGATAACAGCCACAGATATTTAACTCTGGTATCTTAGGCAACTTTGTTAGAAACTAGTGGGAGACCGAGTTCTGCTTCGTGTTCCCTTGTGCCCTTAAACAAAGCCATGACTGTAGGGATTTGGGCTTGTGGTGTGCGGGTTAAGTGCTGTGTCAGGGACTGGCGTAACTCAGCCCGGGTTGGATGTGTCCTCTAAGTTTTGAAAACTCATGGTACCAGTAAATTTGGGTTCTAGAGCCACTGGACTGGAGGATTTCATGGTTGATGTGCTTTCCAGCCCTAAAGGCTTTGGTGTTTCTCACTTCTGTCATGGCCAAACTGAAGTTCGTTGGAATCGATCCATTTACGTTGCCGCCTGCTACTGCGTGTGGTAAATTCATATCTGAAGGAAACTCGGGCACTTCTTTGAGTCGTAATAATAATTCGGTGTGATTTTTCCTTCAGCACATTTGTCTTGGAATCGCTGTTCCTGCTTTTTTGGGTGAATACAGCTGGGCAGAATGGAGAAGGAGGATCTTGGTTTGCAGGCAGCATTATTTTGCTCACCTCTTGGCTTAACCAGAACACCAGGCAGGGCTCCTCCTGCCTGTATTCGTTCAAGCATGCTTTTAGAGCTGGGAATAAGCTGCTTGGGATGCTGGTCGTGCAGTATTCCTGCTTCGTTTCCAGGCTGGGTAGTTGCCCGGAGATAAATTTGTCTCTAGTCAGGTAGGAGAGTTTGCTAAACAATCCCAAAATCGCTGGCTTTTGGTTCAGTGCCTCTGCAGGTGAGGAACGAGAGCGGAAATTCATTAATATGAATCAGTGTTAATCAATAACCTTCAGGAACAAGTAGAGAAAACTGGCTTAAGATCGTTATTTACCTAAAATAGCTGATTACACTTCACTTTTTAATATATTGATGTATGCATGTTGAGAAGGTGGAAGCCTTGCGTTCCTCTTTGTTATTGCTAGCTAACTGATAGGACTGCTTATCTTTTTTTTAAAAAAAAAAAAACAGCATTTGAGATTGCTTAAGGAGTTGTGTTCTTTGAATGAAATTCTTTTGCAGCATTTGCTGTCCAGTTCACTCCTGCGAGAGATCAGTCCAGGTTAGCAGCGGCAGCTCTGCAGATGAGGTAAAATCGCTCGCCTGCAAAGGTCAGAACCAGTTATCTGCCCCTGGTGCGCGCACACGCGTGCGGTGACCTTCACGGAATTGCTCTTTGACTCCAGAAATAGCCCGGTGGTTAATAGGCAGTGGCCCACCTATGGGCTGAGCAGGACGTAAGAACTACCAGCGAGATGACGCATTTTGCATCCAAAAACAACAGAAAAGGTTCGGCTGAGAAGCTGCTTCCTAGAAGCAGAGGTCAGGCAGCGCCTTGCAGGGTGGAGTTGGGTTCTGTGGGTGCTGGTAGCAGTGGGAGCCCCAAAGCCCTTTCCTCTCTCGGGGTGGCCCTGCCACCAGCTATTGTTAGAAGCAAGAGCGATGTGCACTCTGGCAGTGTGGTTCTGCTAGCCGTGCTCATTTAACAGGAGCTTACGTAGCCTTTAATTAATGAAAGGTCTCCCTTCCTGAAAGCATGTGACTGTACAGCAGCTGCTTAGTAGCTGAACAAGCAGAACGCAGTATCTTGGCCGCTTAGGACAGAGAATTTGTATCAAGTATATAGCTCTCCTCACTCAAATAACTTTTTTTTTAAAGAAAATAAAAAGTCTGACATGCTCAGGTCTGGATACCCAGGCTGCAGGAACACTGTTTTCCTGAGCTGCTCAGGATGTGTTCCAGCTGCCGAAGATGGCAGTGAATTTACCTTCCAGACGTGGCTGGGTTGTGTGCCAGGTTGTGTGCATTGCTTCAGACCAAGTAAGTCATGGAGCAAAGTGTCATCTTCTCTGGAGCACTCGAGCTCCGACCATTTACAGCTGCACAAAGGAGGGAATGTAAATTATTGGAAAAAAAGGAGGGGTCTAGGGGCAGGAGAGTGGGCTGGCATTTTGCATTCGTGCCTGCTGCTTAGATCTCTTCTTGATTTGTCTCTGCATTGATTCAGAAGCCTTCCTTCAATGGGTAACTGAGTTTTGTGGTGTATCAAAACGCGTCATGTTGCTGTGAGGGAGCTCACCTTACCGCTTTGCAAGTGTTTTATGTTTGCTTCTGTTTGCTCATGCGGATGGAGGATGCCCCGAAAATCCTCGAAGCTGTCATGTTGCTTTGGTAGTGTAGGGGAATGTCTTATATGTGCTTTAAAGGCATTTTCTTAAGCTGCAATTTTGCATAGGTAGAACTGCTAAACACCAGAGCAAATTTTATCCACGTTTAGGCTAACCTTAGAGATGGTGGTGGTCGTTCAGGTTATGTTAGTAACTTGTAAGAAGAAAAAAACCACACTTTTTTTTTCCTCCAGACCGAATCCAAAATGGTTCGAATACAAAAAAAGAGAAGAAGTGCTGTGAATGCCTGCGTGGTTAGAGCTCACGATACATTTGTCGTTTCTCCTGTGACCATGTTGTTCTCAGACTAACTGAATTACAGTGTTTGCTTCCTGTCCTGAAGGAACTGCTCCTGCACAACAAATGAGGAAATCTGTCCTGAGCTGTCGCTAAAGCCTTTCTTTTCTCTTTGAACTCTCCATAGGCTGGAGTGAAAGGGACGTTAGGAAGATTAGTGGGAATTTTTGAGGTAAGTTTGAGACGTGGTTGGGGTTGTAAAGTTTTAATGTATAAAATCCTTTTGGAGGAAAAGGCACTGCCCAGCTCGTTGTGAAGGAAGCCAGATAACTGGTTTGGAGAAAAAATTCAAACTCCTTGCTTAAATAAAAACTGAGCTTTTCAGTGGCATTGATCATCTGCAGTTTCATTTGGAGTTACTAATAGTAATCCAGTGCACCAGCGAATATTTCAGTGCCTTCATACCTTCCTTGCTGCCAAAAAAAAGCCACCTATCACGGGGGGATCAGTGGCCCTCAGTCTTTCAGCACCTGCAGTAGGCAGCTACCAAACTGGCCTCTGCAATTTGGAGAGGGGTGTGCGCTGCTGTTAGGAGCGCAGTGAGTGCTGGTCAGGTGCATCCTCAAGGGGCACCAGGCACCTTGAGCACTCTTCACAGCGGTTATCTCACTATTTCAGTTGTGTAAAACAGATGAAAATATTCCCTGTGCTTTTTTTTTTTTTCCAGCTGAGGAACTGAGCTGTAACCATTCCCATCCACCAAATACTGTCTTGCAGATTAGGAGCTAGACTTTCTGGCTGCAACCCTATTAATATTTTCAGACCAGTCCTTTAAAATGCACCATTTTTAGTAGCTAAGAACTAATTACACTGTGAGAGAAACCTCTCTTCAGGCGTGGCAGCATCAGAGCTGCTGTAGGCAGCACAACCTGTAGTCGCTGTGCCCATGTGCCATCACCTTTTCTCTTTCGGTAGCCTTGTCGTTATCCTGTCCACTTTGCCTTCCAGAATCGGGACAGGAAACACAGGACATATGTTTACGTACTTATTGTCACAGAAGTATTGGAAGACTGGGAGGACTCTGTCAATATTGGTAAGTCCCTCATGCTTGCTGGCATCAACGGGTTCGATGCAGACGAAACGCCAGCGCGGCGTCCCCCTGGGAGCTGCAGTCCTTGGGAGAGCGGTCGAGAAAAGCTGCAGTATCATGTCCTCTGGTTGCTTGGGGAAAAAGTTGGGGTCAAATTGCTGCCTTCAGTCTGTGGCCCAGGAGAAGTCATTGCAGCTGTACGGCTGCCTCTACAGCAGCTTTGGGTTTAATTCTTGCACTGTACAATCCTAGGCAAAGAGCATGAAGAGCATCCTTTCTAAAGCCAGAAGAAAATGCATGTGGGCAGTGTGGATCAATCATTCCCAGTTCTCTTTTAGAAATCTTTGCATTTAAATCAGATTCCTAAATGAAAACGAACCTGTTGTTCCACGCAGGGTTTGCCAATAGCACTGCAGCACCTGTAGCTTCACTTTCCTTGGGCTGAGTTCAGAAATGGTTTTACCAACAGAGTAAGAAATGAGCGCTGCCCACTGAGAGTGAAGCCACGTGGAAAGTGTTGGAAATTGGGTGGTAGTTGGTGCGTGTTGTCACGGGTTGTTCTGAAACGAGTATCTGGCTTGAACAGGAATGGCAGAAGTGGGGTAAAAAAAAAAAAGTTTTTTTGTAAATTAGGAAATGCAATACCAGTGTGATGGGGCAGGGGATGTACTGCTCCAAACAGATACCTGTCACGGGGATAAAGGAGCCTTTGATGCGGTGTTTGGAGTGGGCGGCCCTCGAGATCACAGAACACAGAGAATTTCCCGGTGCCTTTGGAACTGCTGCTTTGTTACGGGCTGAAACGATTCTTGCAGCACTAGCGCGTGTGACGATGATCGAAAGCTGATCAGTGTAGAGGAGATAACAGTTTTGTTGCATCTACTGATTTTTCTTTCTACCCGCAGGAAGGAAAAGGGAATGGTTTAAGATAGAAGATGCCATAAAAGTTCTGCAGTATCATAAACCGGTGCAGGCCTCGTATTTTGAAACCTTGAGGCAAGGTTGTTTGGCAAACAACGGCACTCCAGTCATGACCACGACGTACTCTGAGAGCTCTGTGTCTGACATCAGATGACTGAAGACGTCCCTAGGAGAGCAATTTTGAAAACCAGACTGAAACATGGATTTCCCTCCCCCCTCCCCTTTTTCACATGCCTCCTCTATCAAACAAGGCATGGGCAGCAGTCTGTGGCAGAGCAAGTGTTAAGAGTGCTGCAATTTAGTGCAAGGTGGGATTTTTTTTGTTGGCTTTTTTGCTTTTTGGATATGTATTTTGTAAAATACATTTTGTGCATGAAGTGCCCCTTTCCCGTTACACCGCTTCCATGGCCTGGTGAGCGAGGCTGCCAATTTTGCCTCTGCCTTGTGTTCTGAAGTGTCCCGTTCGTGTCATCCCAGCCATA
This sequence comes from Anas platyrhynchos, assembly GCF_047663525.1. Classification (NCBI taxonomy): domain Eukaryota; kingdom Metazoa; phylum Chordata; class Aves; order Anseriformes; family Anatidae; genus Anas; species Anas platyrhynchos. The sequence continues at coordinate 4,070,183 of NC_092613.1, read as the reverse complement.
GCCACTTTTTTTTTTAATTAAAAGACTTCAAATGTGAGATCAGCTCTTTAAGTCTTAGTCTGTACTGTAAGGTGCTGTTCAGACCTGTGTGGTGGTCACTTTCAGCGCATATGTATAAACTTTTTTTTAGGTGGAGAATCTAACGTTTTAATTTTGCGGGAATTTTTTTAATCCTGGTCTGCTTCTGAAAAGAAAGGTTCATAATTAATCTGTTTGCCTTTTGTTCTGTTTTTTTTTCTTTTTTTTTTTTAAATACACGTTCTGTGACAGTGCTATTGGCTGGGCCAGTTTACTCCTCATTCAGTATCCCCCGATTTAGTGCAGTGACACTTGAAGTTGAGGGCAGAGTTTTGATCACCTGCAGACATCCCTGCTGCTCAGTTGCTTCTCCTACAGCTTCCGCCAATGTTTCTGCTTTTTACATCAGAGTGAAACAAAAGGAGTTGGGCTTTTAACACTCGGCCAAAAATACATAGCCTCAGAAACGCTACGACAGAAAATGAATTTAATTGTCTGTGGTAGGAATCAGGGATTCGGAGCGGGCTCAAAGTCTGACAAACTGGAGCGTCGATCACCAATGCTGTTCTGCTGATCCTGCTGCGTTCTGCTGATGTCTCTTCTTGTCCACATGCCTTATACCGTGCTGAACTGGATATTGTAACTTGTGCTAAAGCATCGGATTGTACTCACTGAGTGTTACTGCACGAACCCTTGGCTGGATAACCATGTGTATTCCTGAAAAAGGAGTCCTGGGGGGAAAAATTCAGGTGTTCGGTCTCTCGTCCTGTGGTTCTGCAGCACTTGCAGTTGCACCGTGGAGCGTGCTCAGAATGTTTAAACTCTCCCTCCGTGAAAGGTACAGCTGACTCCCGAGCAGAAGTGCTAGCTGGAGAAGTACACCGTTCAATAGGATAGTTCCCCTGATGCATTGGCACACTTCACTTTTGTTTTGTTCTGTTTTTATTGATGTAAGTTTCATGCTGTCTTGATTTGCCAACAGTGTTGTCTAGTTGAGAAATAAAATGGGAAGGGTTGGGGCTGGGGGGTGGGTTGGGACAGGTACAAGTTTTGGGAGGGGCATTAATTAATCCCTGGCTTGGGACAAGAAGTAGTTGCTGGATTCAGTAACTTCTCCTTTGTCAGAGCATAGCCAAGATGTGAAATTAAATCTGCAGTACTCTTTTTTTTTTTTTTCCTTCTTTATTTAACAAAAAAATATTCTAATAAATACTCACTGTTCCAGAGTTTTTCTCTCTTCCCAAGAAGTGCTTAACATATGAAAATCTGATAGAAATATCCATGGAGCCTGGGACGAGGGGGAATGGTATCCTTGCTGGTTTGGCAAGAAGCTGTTCATTTTAAGATCCTATTCTGTTCCTGTTCTTGTTCTCCCTGCTTTCATCGGTGTGGAGTAGCCAGGCCAAAAGCAGTGCCAGTGATTGCTAACATGAAAAACCATGCATAAGAAAAAGCTGAGAGGCATTATTCAAGAAGTAGCTTGAAATGGAGCGTCTGGAATCGAGCCTAAATTACACCAGTTCAGTTCACTTCAACTTAGAGACGAATGTACAATACTTCCTTGCTCTGTGCTGATCGGTCTGAACCAAACTTTCAAAAGGGCTTGAATATATCGTATCTGGAAGTGTACAAGAAATCCAAACAGTCCGCTGTCACCGAGCCGCGAGTGGTACCTAACACAGCCATCTACTGCCTTCGATTGAGTTTTTGTCTTTTCTGTACAGGTTAGGATGTTGGAAATGCTTTGCAACAAAACAGCTGGTACTCCGGAAAGAGTAACTGCAGTTTTAATATCAATAGCATGCACACTTTTTTGTTTTTAAACTAAAAAAAAAAATGTTTTTACAGGGCTGTTAAACTGACAATTTAGGGTAGAATATTGTTAATGACTTGCTAATGGCTTATTTGTTTGGGTCGGAAAAATAAATTGTGCCAAGAAAGTGTTCCAATGTGGCATGAATTGATGCTGTTACCACAGTACCATCGAGTGACTGAGGTTATGCCTTCCTAACTGGAAATAGCTTCTGGGGTAGGAATAGTTTTTATTCAATAGATGTGGAGTTCAGAACGGGCCTTAGTCCTGTTCCACCTAAATCTGCCTGCAGCACCCCAACTCCTGTCTTCCTCAGCATCTGAGGTTCTTCCGTAGCAACCGACAGCGCTGCACGCTAGGGTGATTTTACCCAAATTGTGCTAATTTTGGTTTGGGACCGACAAACAAACCTACCTTCATTAGTGACAGGAGGGCTCTGCAGTAGCGACTGGTGCTGCTTGCTGAAACCCCACAGAGTTCGTGGGCAGCTGCTAAAAAGCCAGCGGTGTGCAAGCTGTAGGGTCGGGCTCGGGCTTCTGGGTGCGTTAGGGGAGCTCTTCCCTTGAGGCGTGCAGTGGCTGCACTCACCCTTTGAGCCATGTTACGGTGTCTCAGCTCCTGTTCATGAATAATATTCTTGTGCTTTCAGCATAGCATCGATCCTGCTTGGTCCTGGCGTGTTCCTGGGTGTTTGAGCAGAGCAGAGGGGCGCTGATGCTTCCATTCAATGTCCTGCGAGTTCACAGCCAGCTCAGCAGGGCTCCCTGCCGCTGCAGGTTGTGCGTTCTCATCTTAGTTTTCTGAGCTCAGTTCTGAGGTAAATGCCAGCCCTCCTCGTGCTGCACAGGCTGAAGCTCGGAGTGGCTTCTGTTAATTATCTCTTGGCACACCGGGGGACTGATGGAAACGAAGCTTCCAGTGTCCTCTGCAGCTGCTTAGGGGTAAAGTCATGAAGAAGTTTCCTTTTTCCCTCGCTGCTCCTTGTGCTGTGCATGTATCCACGCACATGTGAGGACACTGCCTTTGGCACGTGGAGAAGGTTGTTGGCTCCTGAAACGCTCGATCCTGGATTTCTCTGTGCACTGAAGTGTAACCTCAGGTTGCCAGATCGGTGAGAAAGCAGGGGGCAGAGGGAGGCGTGCTGCTTGCTGCAGAGAAGCTCTCGGGGCCGTTCCCACCCTTCAGCAGTGATTCGTTTCCTCTCGTATTGTGGAGATTAAATCCTAGTCCAGGGGACTTGCATCCTGCCATCTGGATTTTGAAACCTATTTGAGACCTTAATGGAGAAGGGAAGTGCGTTTGGCACTCAGACACCACTGCTTAGCGTGATTATCTTTTAAACCTCAAAATACAAACAGAAACCTGGATCTCCGTCCTTGGAAGCGTTTGACAGGCGAGCTTGGATTCCTGCTGCAGCAGTAAAACATTAGCTGGTGGCTGAAACTGATGCTGGAGAGCTGCTCTGCTGGCGTTTGTTCTCCTCGGTTGACTCCAGCACAGGAGCAGGAGAAAAAGGACAACACCTCGGGGCAAATAATGCCTGCAGTGAGCGCTGCTTGATTTTTTCCAGCAGCTCTTGGCCAGCTCCCCACCTCCTCGCTGATTTTAACTGAGGCTTAAAGCTCGAGAAGCAGGTGGACGTCCCTCTGAGGAAGTACCAAGTGTAATTAAACAGAGTGGAGCTGAAATCGTTTGTGTCCAGCTCTAGGAAATCTCCCGAATATGTTTTTGGTGTGGCGGAACAGGGATTTCTGCAAGCTGGTTAACATCAGATTGGGAATTGTGTGGCAGCAAACAGACAGTGCTGCTCGGGTCGTTACTTTAAGCTGGGTTTTGGGTTTCAAATTGGACTTGCCTTTGGAAAGCCCCGGCAGGAGGTACCTTTGAAAAGGAAAAAGCTTTGTTTTCAGTTAAAAGGAACACTTTTTTCTCTTTGGTGATGGTTTTCCATGGTATTCAGTAGGTGTGCCACGCGGCTGCACGTGCTGACTGCTCAACTGGCTGCAAGAGGCTCGAGGCAATGATGACAAAACCAGGGAGCGAGGTGACAAAACCAGGGAGCGAGGTGACAAAACCAGGGAGCCACCGGGCTCAGAAGTAGCAGATCCTCGGAGATGCCTCGAGAACAGTTAGAGGAGGGTGTCCCTCCATTGTTCCTGAAACTGGCACTCAGTGCTGTTAAAGGACTGGTCGCTTCACAAAGATGTCCTTTGGCTTCTTCACAAAGCCGGATTGTTTGACTGCAGACAATAGTTTGCTGGAGATAGAGCAGCTGGGTGCTGTGACACCCCGGGGAGGCTCGCACCTCCTCTAGCCCTGCAGTGTTTCTGCTTCCCACCAGCACTGCCCCAGGCTCTTACGTTAGCCAGAGCTTGCGTAGAAAGCCCAGGCTGCTTTCCTCTAAAAAAAAAATATGGTAATTTTCCCAATTCCCAATGCTTTGAATTTTAGGTGCTCCTTAGGACTGGCCTGGTGACGACTAACGCAGGACGTGGCAGCAGACTTTCTCTGCCATGAGCATCAGGTAGGGCCAGTACTGCTTGCTCGTGATTTCAGTCTCAGGACAAGACGTTTAACCTCTGGGCGGTTTTACAGCTGAAATGTCTTGAGATGAATCCATCGAAGGCAGGGTGTCAGGAGTAGGTTGCTTGGTGAGTGTGAGGCAGCTGGAAGAAGAGAAATCAGAAGCTGTGATGATGAACGGCTCTTTAAGCACACCCTTTGGGGTCTGTCTCCTTCCACTCAGGGGGCCACGGTTCCTTCCTAAAGGATTTGATCCCAGCTCAGCAGCACGGGCTGTGTTGGTGTGCTGTAGGGGAAGGTAAGAGCTCTGCCTTGGGGGCTGGAGAGGAGCTGCTTTCGGAGCACTACCAGCAGCTTCACGCTGGACGTTGTGCTGCACAGCCTGGGTTGTGTCGACCGCAGTTCAGTTCAGTCTGGTCTTGAATGTGCCTTAAAGCAAGCTCTGTAAAGGGAAGAATTACAAGGGATCGGAATCTGCTGGAGTCTTGCTTTTTCCCTGGTGCAGACACAAAGTATTCCGTGGCTGAAAATGTGGGCAGGGAATGTCAGGAATCCTCCGTTTCCTCCCCAGTTCTAGCAGGCGCTCCGGGCCCCTGCCTCGAGTTTTCCCTGCAGAAAATCGGTTCCCTGTTTTGCAACACGCTGGTTGCTTCAGAAGAGCAAAACCATTTGATGCTGCACTGATTGTTTCCCTCCCCGTTATAACAGCTTGAACTGATCACTTTCAAAAACTGTTTTTCCTTACCCAGATGTGTTTTAGGGTTTCCAGCCGGTGCGGTGTTTGTACCTGCGCAGCGCATCCCCTGGCAGGAGGCGAGGGTGATCTGGGGGCTCGTGGAAGGTGGGTTTGGACACTGAACTGGTGCACAGGCTGCGGCTGGTGTGGATCCTCAGCAGAGGCGTGGATGACGAGCCCCTGGTGTCTTTTACCCAAATTTAAGCCACTGGGTGAGGTTGCTGCGGGTGCCTGGTCACTGTGGCCAGGCACGGCTCCGAACCCGGCTGCTGCGGGAGCTGCCAGGCACCGCGGGAGGCACAACTGCTTCCCCATCCCCACGCTGAGCTGACGGTCCTAAAAATAACTGGGCTGACAGAGCTGATCGGGTTGCTGGGGCTGGCAGGGCGCTTGCAGGCTGCTCTCCCTGCAGCAGGGACCCACGGGGTTCGCTCCCCACTTTTGGTGTGCCGGCTGACACCCCGCACCTTGCAGGGGAGGGAAATGTGCAGAAACGGGATCGGTGGGGGATTGAACGGTGTTGGTTTGGGATTTGGGGTGTTACTCTGTGGCTAGAACTGATTGTGGGTTTCCTGGCCGGATCCTTACAGCACAGCACATCTCGAGGTGTTCGCTGCGCCAGCACGGTCCTGGCGCTCAGGGTGCTCGCTGGTGTCTGACCTGGGTGGGCTCGGAAGGGAGAAGGTCTGAAGGACCCTTTCCTATTAATGGTACCTAAAAACTCTGCTCAGTCACCAGCTGCTGTGCTCCCACCGCTAAATGGCTTTCCTCTCCTGGCTCTGTCCTTGCTGCTCAATAGGATGGCATCATCTAGTGGTTACAGCAGGGCTTCGGGAGGCGGTGGCCTCGCTCCCGCTGTGCTGAGCCGGGCTCACACGGCAAGGTTTGGGGTGTGATCATACAGATCTGTGTCTGTGCATCCCTTTTCTCCGTGCTGAATGAATCTGAATGCATTTGGGGCTGCAGTGGGGGAAGGCGTGTGGCCACGCGGAGGGTTTTGTCGGTAATTGGCCACGAGGTCTGTACGTAATTAATGAGAGGTGTAGCTGGGTGGAAAGGAGCGCTTAACTGGACTGAGGATGTGTTTTAGGGGATTTGTACGATCTCTTTTTGGTGCTAGTTGCTAGGGCTTTTCTTCCTTTTCGTTTCGTTTTGCTTTGTTGTTGGGTAAGTGAGAATTTCCAGGTTACGCCTGAGAAATCAGCTCCGGAGTTGCCTCAGGAGTGAAGCTCGGGAGCTCCAAGCGTGCTCAATGAACTTCTCGTGTGCCCTGGTTTGTGGATTTTGGAGCCATCACCTCGCATTTCCCACTCAATCTTCTCACGAGCTCTGCACCACCACGTCCCGGCGGTACCTGGGGTGAGAGAGCCACATCCCCGACCTGCTGGGAGCCTGGGGACGGGACGGATAACGGGGACACATCGCTGTATGGACAGCACGGGGCGGGTGCCAGTGGGGCTGAGCATCACCCGTAGCCCTTTCACTCCTCACCTAACCGAGATCCCTCCCAGGTCGCTGCTGCGGGGCTTTGGCTGCCCATTGCTCTCCTGTGTCTCTTCGTGGGCTCACCGGCATGGCCGAGGGGAGGACTTGGTGAGCCCAGCCCAGGTCCCGACCTCCCCCCACGGCTGGTTTTAAGGTTTTAAATGTCGTGGCCACGTCTCCAGGTCCTTTGGGGACTGGGGTGGCCGCACAATTGTGGCAGCAGCACGCAGTCAGAAATGGTCTGGGTTTTCCCCTGATGGTCTTAGGATGCGTCCGTGCTGCTGTGTGGCTGTCACGTTCAGGTGGGGACGTCAAATGAGTTGGGAGGAGGAGAAGGTGATGATGTGGAGAGCAAAGTTACAAGAATTAGAGGGCTGAGGTGTGCAGTGAGTCCAAAGTTCAATACTCTGTTCTCCGGGAACTCTGGCTGGATTTCCACGTGTAATTCCCATCACCTGTTTTGTTTTTCTGCCCGCAGACTTTTTGTTCCTCCCATGCGTTGTGTTTCTGATCCAGTAAAGTTAATGTTTTTGCAAGTTAAAATGGTTTGCAAAAAACAACACTTTACAGCTGCAAGGGCACTTTGGAAACCCAGCACTTCAGCTGATGGTTTTTCTCTTTCTTACCAACTTGGCGTTGTTCTTACTTAGGACGCACTTATTCCGAGTGAAGCTCTTTAGCAGAAACCACGTTTGGTTCTCTCTGAGGGTCCCCTCTTGGTTTGAGCCCAGGAATAACGCAGTTTGGGCTCGGTCTTGGCTGCCGAGCTCAGCACAAACCCGCAGCATTTTGACCCGTGGTACCTCCAGAGCTTGCAGGGGGCTCTCTTTCCACTCCTCGTTCAGCCGTGGCATCGTTACAACCCCTGTCCCACTTCTGAGGTGAAGCTCGGTGCATTTTGAGCCTGATTGGAGCTGATGGGAGCCGCCGTGGTCCCCGTGCAGCTGTGCCGATGGTGCCCATCTCGGCCGGGCGCATCCAAGAGCTCGGCTCCGTCCCTCCTGCAGCCGCCGTCCTCTGAGCCGTGGCCGAGGGGAGCCCGGTGCTGTCCTGGGAAGAAAAAGGGAAAAAAAAAAAAAGTTTAAATGAACAAACGGAGGGAGTTTGAGCGCAGGCTGTAACCTGGTGCCACCAATAAACGCCGATATTTCGCACCGCTGCTGCCTGGTGTCTGCATCCCGGCGCCGTTAACCTCCCCGATAACGCAGTGGGTTTGGGGTTTAGGGTTTGAGGTGTCACCGGGAGGAAAAACCCTTCTTTGGGTGCCTTGGGATGCCCACAGGCTGCAGAAGGACGTTTTGGGGGCGCACCGCAGACGGGAGAGCCCCCCTCAAACTGGGGTGGGTACAGAGGGGATTGTGCTGGAGAAGCGGGGTGAAGGGTCGGGCTCGGCACGGCCCCGTTTGGGTGTTTCCAGCCCTGAACCGCAGCCCAACAATTCCCTGAGCTCCCAGAAGCTGCTTCCCCTGCTTCGTGCCCAGTCCTCGCCCTCCGCGCGGGAGCAGCCCCTTGCTTCGTGCTGGGGGGGGGCACAGGGAGCACCGGCAGCCCCCTGAGCCCACCCTCCTGCTGCGTGTTAATTAATTTCCAATTAAACCCAGCGGCTGTTGCAGCGCCCTGGGGGCTCCCCAACACCCCTGGGGCCAAGGACACCCAAAGCAAGGTGACCTGGACCCCTTCTCGCACCTACCCGGGGTGCCGGTGCCCTACACGTGTGCGCAGCCACCGCACCGCAGCGGGGTCCTCGGGCAGCGTTCCCCCATCCCGGGGGTCAGGTTTGGGGGATTTTTGGCTCCCAGGACAGGTCCTTTCACCCGGCCTGGATGGGGTTTGGTTCCTCTTGGGATGCGAAACCAAACCCCAAACCGGGGCTGGAACCCACCCAACGCCAGGACCCCCCCCCCGGGGCTGGTTTGGGAAGGGCGCACGGGGCTGGATGGGGCCAGGAGGGATTTGGGGCAGGGTGGGTGCATGGGGTGGGCTCCGCAGCGGGGTTTTGGGGTGGTGGTGACCCCAGTGCTCAGCTTCCCACCCCCAGCCCCTCCCTCCAGGGGCTTTGGGACCCCCTGGGGACACAGCAGGGCCACGGGGGATGCTGTGGACACCGGGATCGCCCCCACCGCTGGGCTCTGTAGGGCCAAGGGGACACGGGGATGACCCCCACGCCCCCTCCCCAGTGCAGCAAACCTCTCGGTGCCCCCACCCGCACCCAGCCCCGTGGGGGTGCCCCAGGGGAGGTGTCAGCACCCTGGGGGCTCCCCCTATCCCCCTGCCCCCCCCCCCGACCTATTTATGGGGCCATCTGCTCCCGGCACAAAGCGGATTTGGAGCCTGGTGGGATCAGGGCCTGGGGGCTGCGGGGGGCAACACCACAGCGGCGCGGGGTGTCCGGCTGTCCCTCTGTCCGTCCCTCTGTCTGTCCGGCCCCCGGCCCCCTGCAGCCCCTGCCCCCCCCCAGCCCGTGTCCGTCCTCCCCCCGCAGCCCTTCCCCTTTCGCCCCTTTCCCCACATTTCCATTTTTTTCCTTTTAAGATTTTCCGCCTCCTTTCATTTCCTTTTTATTCCCTTTTCAATTCACTTTCCTTTTTATTTCCCCCCTTTTTTTATTTTTTCTTTCCCTTTTGCCCTTTTTTATTCCTTTCCCTTTTTTCCTTTCCCTTATTGCCTTTTTATTTCCCGTTTCCTTATTTTTTCCTTTTTTAGTTCCTTTCCCTTATTCCCTCTTTAGCCCCTTTTTTTCCCCTTTTTTCCCTTTTTTCCCTTTTTCCCCTTTTCCCCTTTTTTTCCTTTTTACCCTTTTTTTTCCCTTTTTTCCCCTTTTCCCTTTTTTTCCCTTTTTCCCTTTTTCCCTTTTTTCCCTTTTTTCCCTTTTCCCCTTTTCCCCCTTTTTTCCTTTTCCCCCTTTTTTCCTTTTTACCCTTTTTTACCCTTTTTTTCCCTTTTTTCCCCTTTTCCCCTTTTCCCCTTTTCCCTTTTTTCCATTTTTTCCCTATTTCCCTTTATTTTCCTTTTTTCCATTTTCTTTCAAATTTTTCCATTTTCTTCCCCCCCTTTCTTGCTTTTTCCCCCTTTTCTCCCCTTTTTTCCTTTTTCTCCCCTTTTTTACCCCCCCTCTCCCCCCTCTCCCCCCCAATTCCCTTTCATTTCCCCTTTTTCCCCCTCCCCCCGCCCCCCCCGTGCCCGGTCTCTGCCGCCCCCTACCGGCCCCAAGCCCCCAGCCCCCCCCAAAACCCCTCCCCCAAGCCCCGCCCCCACCCCCAGACCCCGCCCCCCCCAAATCAGGCCCCGCCCCCTCCGTCACGCGCCGCGCGGGTTCCGGGTGCGGGCGGCGCGCGCAGGTGGGGGGAGGGCGGGGCCGGGCCGCGGGGGGGCGCGGGGGGGGGCGATGGGGGGGGGGTCTGGGCACGGGGGGGGGCGATGAATGGGGAGGGGGCACGGGGGGTGTAAGGGGGGGGGCAGTGCACGGGGGGGGCACAGGGGGGTGCTGAGCACGGGGGGGGCAATGCACGAGGGGGGTGCACGGGGGGGCCCTGTGCAATGCCCCGGGGGGGTGCAGTGCACGGGGGGGGGTTGCAATGATTTGGGGGGGGGTGCGGAGCATTGAGGGGGGGCGGTTCCGGGGGGGGGGGGGGAGCAGTGCTTTGGGGGGGTGCAATGTGCATGGGGTGCAATGCACGGGGGGGTGCAGCGAGCCGGGGGGGCTGCAATGCATGGGGGGGGGGTGCAGTGCTCGGGGGGGGGGGGTGCAATGCCCCGGGGGGGGGGGGTAATGAACGGGGGGGTCACAGTGCTCGGGGGGGGGGTCACAAAGCACACAGGGGCAGTGCTGGGGGCACGTTGCACGGTGTGGGGGGGGCTCTATAATGCACTCCCCACTTTGGGGGGGGGGATTTGGGGTGGTGCCGGGGGGGGGGTGCACACCCCTGGGTGCTGCGGGCCCCCCCCCCCACTGCTCACCCCCCCCCCCCAAAAATTCCTCCCGCAGGGCCCCACCTGGGGTGCTCCCCCCCCACCCCCCCCCAGACCCAGGCAGGCAGCTGGGTGCTGGCACCCTTGGGTGCCCCTGACCCCTTTAATCCCCCCCCCGTCCCCCCCCCCCATGCCGGCAGCAGCCCCCCCCGCGCCCCCAGCCTGGCCATGAGCAGCAACGCCACAGCTCCCAGTGCTCCCAGTACGGGGGACTCACTGGTGGGCTCCGTGCTGGGCCCCTTCGTCTTCCTCACCCTCCTGGGCGCCGTGGTGGCCGCGGTGAGTTTAGGGGGGGGGGGTCCGGGGGGGGTCCCATCCCCATGCACCCCCCTTTTACACCCCCGTCCCACCCCGCAGGTGATGTACGTGCAGAAGAAGCGGAGGTGAGCGCGGGCTTGGCCCCAAATTGGGGTTGTGGGGTTGGGAGGGGGGGGTTGGGGGGGGGGCACACCCTGACGCCCCCCCCCCCAGCACCCCTAAACCCCGCTCAGCCCCCGTCCCCCCCCCAGGTCGGAGCGGCTGCGGCACCGCCTGCTGCCCATGTACAGCTACGACCCCGCCGAGGAGCTTCATGAGGCTGAGCAGGAGCTGCTGGTGGAGGCTGACGACACCCGGGTGAGCATTTTGGGGCTAAAAACAGCCTTTTTGGGCAAAAAAGGCCTTTTTTGGGCCAAAAATGGCCTTTTTGGGGCAAAAAAGGCCTTTTTGGGGCCAAAAACGTCCTTTATGGGGCCACCATCCATTTCCTTCCCTCCAAGTCCACAGCCGGCGGCGCTCAATTTTTTTTATTTTGGGGGGGTCCCCGTCTGTTGCAGGTGGTGCCCGGCTGGGGGGGCCGCGGGCACTGGAAGGCCTGATGCTGCCACCTCCCCCCCCCACCCGGGGTCGGAGGCACCGGAGGACAGCAGCGGGGGCACAGCGGGGGCGATGCCACCGGGACGCCTCCCACCTTCACGCACCTTTTTTTTGGGATGGTTTTCGTTGAAAATGTGTCCCCCCCCCAAAAAAAAAGCCCCCTAAATGCACTGAGAATGGGATATGGGGGCACAGCCAGGGGGGCAGGACACCCCCAGGGGCAAATAAACGGGTTTCTTTGCAATAAACGTGCTGGTGCTGCTTTCCCGGGGCAAATCCCACTCATTTTTACCCCCCCCCCCAAAGATACCGACCCCATTGCAGCCCCCCCCGCCCCCCCAGGGGCTGACCCGGAGCACCGAACGTCCATAAAATGTTTTTATTCAAGTAACTGCAAATAGGAACCCAAAAGGTCGTCAACGGCGGACCGAAAAATAAAAATTAAAAATAATAACACCCCCCCCACCACCAGTTCTCTCCCTGCCGGGAGCGCCCCAAAACCCACCACCGACCCCAATCCCGCTGTGGGGTCACGGCAGGGGGGAGGGGACCCCAAATCCCTGCCCCGGCACCCTGCGGGCTCTGTCCCTGGGAGCAGCAGAGCGACCTGAACCTCAACATGAACAGTAGAAAAACTAAAAAAAAAATTAAAACAACAAAAAAAAAAGAGACTAAACTGGGGAGAACCCCCTCCTCCAGCGACACCCCAAAAAAAAAAAAAAAAGGAAAAACCCCAAAAACCAAGCGGGGGAGGCCCCGGCAGCCCCGAATGCGGCGCAGCAGCAGCAGCACGTCTGTGAGCCGAGAGTGGAACTTAAATATCCAGAGGTAGTTGTGAACGAGAGGAGAACCGCAAAAAAAAACAAAAAAAAAACACCAAAAAAGGACAAAAAAAAAATTAAAAAATTAAAAACTCAACCAGAACCTATCAGGAAAAGGCCACCCGGGGCCGGGGAGAGGGGGCAATAGGGGCAGACCCCCCCCACCCCCCCCGGCATCGCTGCGGAGCCGCTCTCCCGCGTACAGTGCAATCGCCCAGGGGGGGGAATTTGGGGTGGGGGGGCACAGCCCGGGCCAGATCTGGGGGTGTTTTGGGGTTTTTTGTATTTTTTTTTTTTTTTTTTTGCCTTTGCTGCCCCCCCCCCGCCCCATCCCTGCAGAGGACCCGGGGCAAAGCCGGTGCTGGGGGACGGCCGGCACCTGCTTTGGGGGGGTGAAATCGCTAAATTTGGGAGGGGGGGGGGACAGCAAAGGCTGCGGGTTTCCAGCCCCATTGGCACCCCAGTTAGTGGGGCCACCCCGAAACGTGGCGCCGGGGGGAGGGCTGAGCCCCCCAACCCCTTTTTCCCAGGCTGCGGGGCTGAGCCCCCCCCGGCCAGCGCTGCCGGTGGCTGGGGGGGGGAGCGGGGAGGAGGAAGAAGCCGGGGGGGCGCCTTTTGGGGTTTTTCCCCCCCGTCCCTCTCCCTCGGGTCCTGGGCCGGCAATGGGGGGGTCCCGCGGGGCGATGAGGTAGCGCCGGTTCGGGGGGGGGGTCACTGCTCCTCCTCGGACGACTCCTGGGAAATGTTCACCTCCTCCTCGTCCTGCTGCTGCAAGGCAAAGGGGGGGCGGTCGGCACCGTGGGGGGGGGGGGGAACGGGTGGGGGTCCCTTTACAGGTGGGGAAACCGAGGCAGCGGCGCTCCCCTGCGTTTGGGGCCAGCCCTCGCTCCCCATATACACGAGGAGGAAACCAGGAGGAAACCCCGAGTAGGTTTGCACCAGGAGCAGCAGCGTGTTGCACGCCCCCTGCAGCGCTGGGGGGTGCCCCGTGGCCAGCAGTGGGATCGGGATGGGATGGGATGGGATGGAATGGGATGGGATGATGGGATGAGATAAAATTGGGCAGGACGGGATGGGATGGGACAGGATGGGATGGGATGGGTTGGAATGAGACAGGGTGGGATGGGAGAGGATGGACTGGGATGGGATGGGATGGAAAGGGAAAGGATGGGATGGAATGGGATGGGAGAGGACAGACGGAATGGGATGGGATGAAATGGGACGGGATGGAATGGGATGGGACGGGATGATGGGATGAGATAAAATGGGACAGGATGGGATGGGGCGGGATGGGATGGAAAGGATGGGAGAGGACAGACTGGAACGGGATGGGATGGAATAGGACAGGCTGGACTGGAATGGGATGGGATGGGAGGGGACGGGGGGGGCCGTGCAGCGCGGCCCCGCACGCGGCGGTGACTCAGGGCTGAGCGTGAGCGTGACTCAGCGCCGGCCCCCGCTTCCTCCGGCTTCATTCATAAAATCGCAGCCGGCGGCTGCCGGGGCTGGACGCGGCGTCCCCGGGATGGGGTCACTCCAACCCTGTCCCGTCCCCCCCCCCACTAAAATCCCGGTGCTGCGATGCCAGGGGATGCAGGACAGGCGGGGATGTGGCCAGGTTTTGCAAGCAATGCCCCCCCCCCCAGCCCTAATTTCCCCCCCCCCCCCCCCCCCGGTTTGGGTTTTTGCAGCCCCTCGCGCTCCGCCCCTCGCCCTCAGCACCTCCCCCAGGAGAAATGAAAAGAGGGAAAAGGGGCAAAACCCCACAGCTCGTGGGGAGGGCTGCGTCCCGGGGTGGGGACGGGCAGGGAAATCGCTCCCAGCTCCCGGGGCGATGAGCGTGGGTGGCAGCGGGGTGGGGAAAAGGGGAAAAAAAGGAGGAAAAAAACAAAATAGGAACGTGCCGGGCGCTCACGCTGCAGGAATGCCACACACGGGTCTGGGGTCTGTCCCGTGCCAACCCCGTCCCCTTTTTCCCCTTTTTGCTCACCACTCGGCGCCCCTCCAGCCCCACAGCTCCGTGTTTAAGGGGTGCTGGGGGTCCTGCGCCGGGAGCGGGGTGGTTGTAGTGTGCCCCCCCCCCCCGCTCCCCGGTGCCCAGCATCCTGCCAGGATCGGGTCTGTGAGGAAGAGGAGGAAGGGAAAAGCCCAACTCACCGATTTTTTGGGTCGGCCTCGAGGTTTTCTCCCTGGTGTGACTGCAGCTTTCTGAGCACACAGAGTTGGGAGGGGGGGGGGAAGGGAAAAAAAAAAAAACAAAAAAAAACAGAAATTTGGGTCAGGCTGGGGCCGGGACGGTGCCACCCCCACTGCTGGGGCTTCCTCCCATCCTTCCTCCCTCGGCTGCCAAATTCATCACCCTGGTGGCATCCCCCGGGGCCGGCCCCAGGTACTGTGGGGGCTGCAGCCGAGCCCCCCCCCCCCCGGCCCTGGTCCCAGCCCCGTGACTCACGGCGCGGTGCAGGAAATGAGTCGAGTTTTCAGAACAGGTTGGTGGCAGCGCGCACGCCCCCGGCTCTTCCTCCCCTCCCTCCCCTGGTGCCAGCGCCGGCAGCCGCCCCCTCCCCAGGGATGCGAGATCTGCCCCAAATTGTCATTGATTGAACCCAAAACGGTGCCGTGGGCGCTCCCGGCTACCTACCCTGCCTTTTGGGGTGGCCTTGTTTTTACTGCCCTTCGGCCGGCCGCGGGGTCTCTTGGGGGTCGGGGCTTCGCTGGGTTCCTGCTGGATGGAGAGCAGAGGGGGGGGACGCTGCGGAGGGGGGGTCCCCAGAGCAATTCCCCACGCTGCCGGGGTCCTGCTGGGCACAGCGGGGTGCTGCCAAACCCCCCCGGGGTGCTCCCGGCTCCAGCATCCCCTCCCTGCTCTGGGGCACGGCCGCATCCTGCGGGGTGCTGGGAGCACTGGGAGCACTGGGAGCACCAGTTCAGGCTCCGGTTGGGGTCCTTCAGGTCCTGCTGGTGCCCTTCAGCCACCCGTGGTGGCCGTGACCCATCCAGCCCCAGTGTTAATCCCCCGGCTTAGCGGGACGCTCCCCGCCAGCTCGCAATCCGGCTGCTCTGCAGCCTCGCTCCTCCTCATCCTCACCCCCCCCCCCCAGTTTTCTCCCCATTTCCCCGCTGGCCGTGCGTGGTTTAACCCCTATAATCCCACCGGCGGGGGGGAGGGGACCCCAAAAATCAGCTCGGCAGCTGGGTGGGGAATCATCAGATTTTGGTTTGGGGGGGGGGGGGGCGATGCACAAAGCCCACGAACCCCAGGGAGCTGCGTGGGGGGGGGGGCTCTGGCACCACAAAGGCCCCGGCAGCATCTTATCCCTCTGAGCAGCTTGTGCTAATAGGGCTTTAATTAGCCCGGCTGTAAAGGCAGGTTTGTTCGGTGGCAGCCTGGGGAGGAGCAACGGGAGGCCCCGGAGCCTTCCCCCTGCGCCTGCGGGGGTTTTAGGGGGGGGGGGGGGGGTGGCACAGAGGGGGCTTGGCTGGGGCCCTCCCCGGGATTTGGGGTACCCAAGCACCCACCCGGTGCAGGGGGCGTTACCGGGGTTGAGCATCCCCACCCCGCAGGTGCCTGCGCCCCCCCTCCCATCCCCACAGCCACCCCATCCTCCCTCCCTGGGGACCCCCCCCCGAGCCCCCGCTGCCACCTCCCGGGGACGTCCCCTGCGTACCTGCGGCTTCTTCCTGGGCCGCCCCCGGCCCCTCTTTTCCGAGGCGTCCTTCTCCCCCTTGGAGGCCAGGGCCTGGCTGGACTTGGCGCCGGCTTCGCTCATCGTCCTTGGCGGCTGCGGCGGCGAGGAAGAGGAGGAGGAGGAGGAGGAAGAGCAGAAGGGAGGAAGGCCGGTCAGCGCTCACCCGCGCCGCGACCCGACGCCGCTCCCCGGCGGGAGGCGGGCGGGGGGGGGGGCCGCGGAAGTGACTCACGGGGCTGCGAGGGACGAGCGGAGCCCACGGAGCCTCCCCGGGGGTCACAGCCCCGCAGCTGCCCGCAGGGGGGCTCGGGGTGGGCAGGGGGCTCGCCCCCCACCGTGGGGTTGGGGTGGCCGGTGGGGGTAAAGGATGGGGTGCCCCCGGTTTGGAGCTGCTGGAAGCCCCCCCAGGAGTTAAATATCAGCCCAAATGTGCAGCTCTGACCTGTCCTGCACGGAGAGGGGTCCGGCCGGCACCGGGGGGGCTGCAGGGGTTCGGCAGGGTGAGGGGGGGGGGGGGGGAGCAGGAGCATCACCAGGGGCTGTGCAGGGAGGAGACCCCCGCCTCTAAAAGAGTCCCCCCCCACTAGTCGGTAACTCAAAATTTTGAGCTCCAAATTTCAGCCGCACCGTGGCACCCGCCCTGTGCCAAACCATCCCCCCTGGCACCCATGGGTGCCTGACACCCACAGACCCCCGGCACCCACAGACCCCCGGCACCCACATGGGCACTGGGGGGGGCTGCAGGAGCCCCTCGCCACGCCATGCACTGATGCAGGGGGTGAAGCCTCCGGGTGCTCCCCGCTCTCCCACCCCCAGGGCCCCCCTTTGGGTGCTTCTCCGGGAGCCCGTGGGTGCCCAGCCCCTCCCTGGGGACCCCTCCCAGAGCACCCCCGCTCCCTGCCCATCCCCGGGGCTGGCTTTGAGGCGCAGCCCCCAAATCCTGGCGGGGTGCAGCCTCGCTCCCTTCCCTTCCCATGCCAGGAGCAATGGGATCGGGGCTGCGGGGCAGGGGCCCAGCCTCACCCCGCGGCACAGAAACCCCGCTGAGTTAGCCAGGTGCCCCCACCGCCCCGGGAGGTTTTTGGGGAGCGGCGGCTCTGCCAGCCCTTCCCACGGGGCCCGACCCACGGAGCAATTCCCCCCCCAGCTCCCCTTCTGCCAAGAGGAGGAGAGCGGCTCCAGATTTAATCGGGAGCCCTTGAAATCCCAGACACGCTGCCGGCACTGGCAAGTTGGGACAGGACGAGGGGTGGTGGCACGGCCCCGGGGGCCCGCAGGGATCCCCGGGGGGGTCTGGGGGTGCCGGGGGAGCTGGGCTGGGTCTCGCTCACCCCCAGCATTTGGGGCACGCCGGGAAGGGCCCTGCCAAGCTCTCACATCCCTGCGGCTCCCACCTGGGCACCGCTGCGCCCAGAATGGGGGCTGCACCCTGCTCCGGCCACCCTGGCTGGATTTAGGGACACCGAGGGACACCAGGCTGTCCCCTCCCCGTGTGCGTGTCCCGGAGGGCTGTGTGGCTTTCCTGCCTGACGGGGAAAATCCCGTGGAGGAGCGGGCTCCATCTTCCCCTCTCCACCCTGGTGCTTCCCGGGGGCGTAGGGAAAACCTGCTGGGCCGGAGCTGTGGGGCCGCCGCGCTCCACACCCTGCTCCCAGCCCAGGACGGGCTCGGGGCCGGGATCAGCTGGGTGCAGAGCAGGGACCCTGGCAGGAACGGGGCCGATCCCATCCCCTTGGGGTCCGATCTGCGTCCCCAAAGGGCTGCGGACCCCAGGAGGCTTTTCCTGGTGGGTTTCGGGCAGCCAGAGGCGCCGGCCCTATAACGAGGCTTTAACCACCCCCAGCCTTTAGCAGCTGCTTCCAGTTTGGGTAAACTTCAGCCAGGGGGCACGGCGCTGCTGCCCCCCCGCTGCTGGGGCTGCGGGAGGGACCCACGGGGGGACCCCGATCCCCATGGGGACCCCGACCCCACAGCAGTGTCTGGAGCCCCCACCACGCCGAGACCTTCCAGGCCCCTCTGAAAGTGACTCACGAGTGCAAAGCAACAACAAAAACCACCCGCAGATTATTTTTTTTAGGGGGGGGGAGACAGAAACCATGCGTGCTGTCATGTAAACACCCCAAAATAATTACTCACAGCATCCCTGAGCCCTTCAAGGAGCACTTAAAAAAATATATATATATAAATAAGGTTTAGGGAAGGAAATACTGGTGGGCTGAGCAGGGGCTGAGAAGTATTTACCCTTTTTTTCTTTTTTTCCCCCTCTTTTTAGTCGATCTTTGGCAGAGGGAACGCAGCCCCCCGGCCGTGCCGTACCCTCTCCTGGGGGTCCCTCAGCTGCCCTGCTCGGGGGTCCTGGCCCCATCGGGCAACCCCTGGTGGCCACGGTGCTGTGTGAGCGATGCGGGTGGGATATGGGGCTGCCCTTGGTGCCACCCCATGTCCCCGTCCCCATCGCTGCCGTCCCCGTCCCCACCTCGGAGCTCGGCCCCGCGCCTCGGAGCGGGATTGGGATCGGAGGCAGCAGCTGGGTTGCCATGGAGGGAAGGAAGCAGCTGAGGGAGAGAGGGAAAAAAAAAAAAAAAAAAAAAAAACACAAAAAAAAAACCCTTTTCCCCTTTTCATGGCGGGGGGAACCACGAGCAGGGGGCTGCCGGGCTCCTGTGGGCTGGTGGGGTGAAATCCCAGCGGAGGGCACTCCTTAGGGTCAGAGGGTGCTGGGGGGGGGAAACCCCTTCCTCGGCCGTCCCCGTGGGTCGGGAGCCGCCGTGGGGGGTGCTGCTGGCAGCCACCTCTTGCACAAGCCACGCTCGGCTTGCAAAAGCCACAACCTGCCCCCCCCGTGCAAACAGCCCCATAAATCCCCCGCGCCCGCCACCCACTCCCAGATTAAACAACCCAACCCGAAAACGGGGGGGGGAAAGAACTGAGGTGGTGGCGGTGGTGCCTCAGATCTGCCCCCTTCCCCCCAAAAAATCTCCTCACACCCAGGAAACCCAGCCCGGGGCTGGGGGGGGCACAAGTTGGGGAGCCTCGGGGATGGGGGCTTAGGGCCGAGGTTGGGGGTGGGGGGGGCTCTGCTTTGAAGCCCCCCCCCCTCCCCTTCCCCTTCCCCTTCCCCTTCCCCTTGCTATTAAGGGCAGACCACCCCCCTTCCTTCCTGGGCATGCATAATAAAAGGAAGTGATAAAAGAAAGGAAGGAGGGAGGTGGGGGAGAAAGAAAAGAGGCAGGAAGGGCAACAGCGCAGCTTTGTGAAGCCCCCCCCCCACCCCCCCCTCCCGCGGGCTGCAATAAAACCCCGGGCACAGCAGCGCCATTTCGGGCCCCCCCCTGCAGGCATGGGCTGGGGGGGTGCTTTTAGGGGCAGGGGGAGATTTTAGGAGTAGGGGGTGGTTTTAGGGGTTTTGGGGGGGGGTTGAGCCCCCTCACTGCAACTTTACAGCGACCTGCCCGAGTGTGTGCCCCCCCCCTTGTCCCCCCCCAACGGGGCCTTGCCCGGCCCCAGGCACCTTGCGGCGACCCCACAAAATTTGCAGCGCCCCCCCCCGCCCCCCAGCCATCCGCGCCCACCCCACACCATCGGCCGGGGCTCCACGTGCTCGGCGCCCACCCCCCAAAATTCGCAGCCCCCCCCCCCCCCACCCCCCACGTGCTTTGCACCGACCCCACGTGCTTCGCGGCGACCCCAGGCGGTTTGCCCCGACCCCACACAACCCGCCGGGACCCCCCCCTAATTTGCACCGACCCCCCCTTAATTTGCACCGACCCCCCCCTAATTTGCACCGAGCCCCCCCCAATTTGCACCGAGCCCCCGCCCCACGCGCGCTGCAGGCCCCACGCACTTTGCAAGGTCCCGGCCCCACGCACCTTGCACCGACCCCAAAACCACACGGAGGGGACCCGGGGGGGGGTCCCAGCCCCACCGAACCGACCCGAGGCTGCAGCCGGAGCCCCCCCCCAGGGCGTTGGGGGCCGCTGGAGCCCCCAAACCCCATAAATCGGAGGAAAAGTCCCCGCAGCCCGGCCCCCCCCAGCTCATCCCGGCCCCGCCAGGTGCATCGCCCAATTAATCCCAGTAATTAATAACAAACCAAAGGGGCACCCGCGAGCCCTTGCAAACACGGAGCGAACCTCGGGCCCCCCCAGCACCCCCTTGAACCCCCCAAACCCCCCCCCCCCCCCGGAGCAGAAAGGAAAGAGGAAGGCCGGCACTCACAGTCAGCTTGGTCTCGGAGCTGGGTGCTTGGGGATTATTATTATTATTTTTTTTTTTTGGTGGCTTTTTTTTTTTTTTTCCTTTTAATTCTTTTTTTTTTCCTCCCTCTCCCGGCGTGGCTGTGTTGTGAGCGAGCGAAACCCCCCCTCCTGGCTGCTGCTGCTCGCAAATGCGGATCTGAAAGGAGAAGGCAAAGAGAGAGAGAGAGAGAGGAGAGAGAGGCTGCGACTCGCACACGCATCCACAGCACGGCCAGGCCCCCCCCCCCCAACCCCCCTTATTTATATAAATAATAATAATAAAATTAAAAAAAAAAAAAAAAAAAGCGCTCCGGGAGGAAGGAAGCCGGGTCCAAATCATTTCACGGGGAGCCAGGGGGAGGAAAAAAAAAAAAAATAGGGAAAGGGGGGGGGGGGAAAGAGGGGAAAAAAAATAAATAATAATATTAATGATAATAATAATAAAAAGGAGCGAACTCCGAGCCTTACTGGAGGGGATCCAGGTGCTAAAAATAGCAAAATCACCCTGGAAATTAAATAAGGGCAGCCGGGCAGAGGGGAGCTCCCAGCCCTTGCGGAGCGCCGGGAGGAGGAGCCGCCTGCATCACGGCCGGGGGGGGCGGGCGGCGGCGGGGCCGGGGCCGATGGGGCCGTTCAAAGGGCTGCGGTGGGGCCGAGCCCCCCCCCCAGGTCCTGCTGACCCCCCCCCCAGGGCCGTGCTGACCCCCCCCCGGGCGGTGGTGGCTCTCCCCGGGCAGCCGGGATGGATGGAGACCCCCCCCAAAAAAAAGATCCCCAGTTTGTGGGGTGCCCAGTGCCCAGTTTGGGGGTTCCCGGTTTAAGGGTGTGTGTCCCGGGTGGGGGGTGGGGGGGGGCACACTCTGCTTTGTGCCCCCCAGGGCGGTTTTGGGGTTTTGGGGTGGCGCCGAGGGGTTTTGGTGGCGCTTTGGGGTTGAGCGTCGGGGCTCTCCGCTGGGTGAAGCGCGGTGCTTTTATTTGCTGTTAACCCCCCCCCCCATAAAAAAAAAAATAAAAAAAAAAATCCTCTGATCCCCTTCTGGAGGCACCCGGCAGCAGGTGCTCCGTCCCCAGGGAGGGGTGGAAGCGCCGTGTTTCAGATTTCAGCGCGGAAATGTTGGAAGAATAGGATTGGGGGCGGAGGGGTGAGCGTGGCTGGGCTGGGGGGGGGCTGGCGAGCGGCCCCGAGGTCTGGGAAGGTTTTGGGGCTTGGTTCTGCCCCGGGGGGGGCTTTGTTCTGAATCCGTGCTGTCTGCTTTGGGGTGCCTTAGGGCAGTGTGGAATGGGAGCCACATCAGCTCTCCGGGTCTGCCAGGACCCTAAAAAACAGCCCCCGGCTGTGCCAAGCATCTGGGGGCTCGTGGTGGGTTTTGGGGGAATACAGGGAAATGCAGAGCTCCCAGCCATGAGGGTCTGCCGAATTCCCCCAAACTCCTGCAGAAACCCCAATGGTGAATTTCGTGGGAAGTCTGACTTGGGTGCTTGGACCCCCCTGCCTCAAAGGGTTGAAATCTGGTGTTAGGAGCTGAACCTTAGGCTGTATGGTGCTGAATTCAATTTTCAGGCAGGTTTTTGTTTTAAAAAAATCATCCTTAACAACGTGAAGCCCGGCAGCGTTGGTGTCTGCGTGCGCAAAACTTCGGCGGGGCAGGTTTGCGACATGGCAAGAACCAAACCCAGCTGCGCAAGGCTCGTGGCACCTCTTGCTAAACGCTGCTTGGATTTAACCCCCCCTGCAAACTCCCTTGGCGCCTCCTGTCTGAAACACAACCAAAGCCGTGTCCCTTTCTGAAAAATGAATGCAAAGGAGGGGAAAAAAGCCCTGCGAGGAGCCGACCCCTTTCCAAATGCCTGCCAGCGGAGGCATTGCCCCGTTTGCAGCGCTGCATTTTGGGGCTGAGCCCGGCTGCAGCTCCCTGAGATGGCGACCGCGCTGCGTCCCCTCCAGCCGAGGGCCTTGCACCCAGGTAAGGTGCTGCTTGCAAGCCCCACACATTATTATTTTTTTGGCTAAAATCAGCATTCCCCTTTAGCAGGCGGCCCCAGCCAAGCACCGTGTGCTGCGGTGCCTTCGGCTGCCCCAAACCTGCCCATGGGCATGCTCGGGCTTCCCCTCTTTGCTGCGAGCCCGGCGAGGAATTTGGTTTCTGTCCCTGGCTGAGGACTGCTGTTATTAATATCCCTCCCTCGTTATTTCTTCTGCGCCGCCGGTGAGTGGCTGTAACCGGAGAGCAGTGCCGGGAGGGGGGCGCGAACAACCGAGGCTATCGGTTCTCGGTCCCCGAAACTTTTGGCGATTTCTTGCTCACCCCTGGGGAGGGCTCTGGGGGCTGCCTTCACGGTGGTTTTGCACCCAGGGGCTGCTCTGCGTGGGTCGCTCGGTGTTCGAAGCAAAGCCGCGGCCGTCTCCAAAAAATCCCCGGCCAGGTGCGCCCCGCAGCCGGGAGCGGTGCTGGGATGGGAAGCTGCGTGCAGCGGGGGGAAATTGGGAAGTGGCTTTTTTTAGGGGTAAAAGGGGGATTTTTTTTGTTGTTCTGAGCAAGTTTGGGAGGACAGAGGGTGGCTTGCTGGGGGGAGGGTTGTGGGAGGAAGGGAAGTGGCCTGGCAGCGCACCACGGAGAGCTCTGCGCAAATGGTGACCCGCGGGGGGGACGTGGGGCAGTGCCCCCTGCCCCGAGCTCCCCGTGCTGAAAGGAGGGGGGCTGAGCGCTGGGGGGGCTGCTCCGAGCTGGGCAGAGCCGCACCTGGCTGTTGCCATCCTGCCGCTTGTTTTCACTTTTGTTTCTGCAGCTTTCCAGGCTGAAAGCCAGAAGAGACGCTGCCGCCGAGGCGGGGTTTGGGAGCGGGACCGGCGAGGTTTGTGTTGTGCAGTTTGCAAAAACATTGCAAAATGCAAAAAATTCTGCAATTCAACATGCAAAAATCTGTAAAAAAAAACCGCTCAACAATTCCGCAGTGAGCCCAGAAAGCAAAAACAGCTGGAAGTGGTGCTACCAGAAGGGGGGTTTTTCTCCCCCTCCTGGGTGAGCGCAGTGCGGGGGCTCCACGTGCGCCGTGCCGGGCTGGGGTGAGCAACCCCAAATAACCCAGGTGAGCCAACCGAGCTGGGAGACCCCTTGGGACAAGGGTGGGGGTGTCCCCAGCCTGGTCCTTGTCACCCCGTCACGGGTTTGGGATGGGCACTGTGGGAGGGGATGGGGCCTTTGTTTCCCCTCCGGGCTTTGTTCCCTGTTGATCAGATCCCCCATGTGGCCGAGCGGCCCTGTACCCACTGAGGCCGGCTGTAATTTGTTCAAACCTCTCCTTCCTCCTCGCCCTCCGGGGCAGGTTTATCCCTGAGTTCCTGGAACTTCAATCTGGGGACAAATTCCTGCAGCACCCGATAAGTTATAGGCTCGGTGCTTCTGCTTTTGAGAGTCCTGAGCGTGCAGGATGCGGGGACGTCTGCACCATGCGGGGCAGGCAGGGGACATGTGTGCATTGCTGATTATCCCGATTTTTCTAGCCAATATTTCCAGGGAAATAATCATTACCTGCTTCTTCACTGCACTGATCGCCTGCTATCGCCCTGCCTTGGGGGGGGACACGGGAGGCACAGTGTCCCCTTGTCCCATGCCCACCCTGTCCCAGCGAGTGCCACCAAGCCCCACAAAGCCATGCTGGGGATTTGGGTGCCTAATTCCCCCTAATTTCCCTGGGAAAAGGGAATCCAGATCCTCTAAGGCAGCTCTGGAAAAATATCCCAGCCCATGTCGCTGGGTAATTGGAAGGCTACCGGAATAATTATTTGTCACCTCAAAAGCCCTCTTGAACAAGTTTAATTAATCCTCGTGGTCCTGGGCCTTGTGGAGACGGGTGTGATTGTCCTCATGGCACCCAAACGTGTGGATCAGAGGGTCTGGGATTTTGGGGGGCTGTGTCCAGCACCAAAGAGCTCCTCTCTCCTGCGGTGGTGCCCGGCTGTGGGGTGTGGGGTGCTGCGGGGTCCTTCATGGGGTGGGGGGCTCAGCATCGCTGCTCGCTGGGACTTTTTTGGCTGGGGGGGTCCTCTGCTGCACCCCGAGCGCTGAGCATCCCCCTGCACCGTCCTGTTCTGGTGCTACGAGAGGCAGCCCCCCTCCTGTGCCTGCGGGGACCTCGCGTTTCCAGCTGGTTTTACCCCAAAGCTGCTCGAGCAGCGGTGGCTGCACAAAGAAGGGCCAAGGTAATTAACCACCTTCGTTAATTCTTGCTCAGGGTGATAAGGTGAGCGTCACGCCGGCCCTGACTTTCTCAAGGCACTGCGGGGCCTGAACTCTTCCTCCCCATGGAGCTCCTGTCCCAGGAGAGCATCACCGGGGCACAGCGTCCTCACCCTCCTGGGGTGACTTCTCCATGTCCTGAAGAGCTCCCAGCGGATAAGAAACATTTCTCCTCCCTCCACAAAGCAGGGGAGCTTGCCCAGACCCTTTGGGGGAGCACCAGGACCGGAGACCCCCAAATCTGATACCCAAATGAGAAACCTTCCCCTGCCTGCACCGTGGAAAGGCAGCGCCATCACCTCGGAGCTTCCTCGCAAATCCCTGCTGCAATATTTATGACCGGCTGCAATCAATAATTAACCCCTGGGAGGGAAAGGGCCTGAGCGCTGGGGTGAAGGGTGCTGTGGGTGTGCTCGAGGTCTATGCCCAGCCCAGGCTGGGGCAAGGTTGGAAGGGAAGGAAGGGAAAATCCTGAAGCAGCCCTCCAGCGCCAAGGGGCTGGGCTGACGGAGAGCACACGTGCCCTTTGTGCCTGGAAGGAAGGGGCCAAATCTGTCAGGTGCTGCCTTGTTTTGAAAGCTCTGTTGGGAAGCTACCCTGGGGACGGCTCGGTGAGGAGTCACGGGGTTCCCTGCAGCACTCGCTGCCTTTTTGTGTTTGCAACCGGCTGGCGATGGGGCTGGATCCCTGCCTGTGGGAGTGGGGTGGTGAGGAGAGGGTCTGCTCGGAGGGGTCCCTGCCCCCAGGCTGGGGGCTGCCTGCCTGTGTGGTCTGCACAGCCCCCTCAGTGTAAATGTGCACAGAACCCCCTAAAACATGGATCGGGGTGAGGCACAGGAGGTGTGTGTTGTGGGACGGGCTGGTGGGGACAGAGAGTGGCTCCTGCTCACGTGGGGATGTGCGGCTGTGGCCAGGGTGTGTGGGTGCGCACCCCAAACTGCTGGCACCCCTGGGGACACATCCCAGGCTGGCACCCATGCTTGGCTGCAGCCGGCTTCAGTTTAACCTGAGTGGCCCAGCGGGTGCCACCCCACTGTCCCCATCCCTCGGGATGGCGAGGGCACATTTTGGGTATTTCGGACAGGGCAGGGAGCTGCTCCAGCTCGGTGCGCTCGGACAACCGGAGAGCCCCTCGGTGGAGCCATCCCGGGGGGGGCTCCTGCACCCCGTTGGCTGCCCAGCGCCCCGCAGGCAGGTGCCCCACGCTGTTTGGCCACCGGCCGTGCCACCTTGGTGGCCTGGGGTCGGGGGGGGGGCTGCTCCTTTTGGGCCCCTGGCGGGGCTGTGGGAAGCGCTGGGGCTGCGCCATGGCTGGGGGAGCCCCGCGGCGCACAATGGCCTTTTGTCCGCGCGCTGCCCGGGAACACGCCGCCATCCCAGCTTCCCAGTAACATGAAACCTCCTCCGGGCTGCCTGCTGAGCACAAAGCCCAGTGCTGGGTTGAGGGGGGGGCTGCCTTGGCCCCTTCCCAGCTCGCCCCGCGCTTTGGAGCCGTGTCCCGAGCGTGCTGGGGCTCAGGTGTGCGTGCGGCCACCGGCCCAGCCGGGGTCCTGCCTCGCCTCGCTCTTGCCCCAAAGGGTTGGTGTAAATCAGGGAGCACCGGGAGCTGAGCCTCGTGCCACCCCCTGCCCACGGCAGCAACCTCACAGGGATGTGGCCCTCGGCCATCAGTGGGGGCCCCGGCATCTCCTTCACCCCCCAGCCCCTCATCTGTGGGCTGAGAGCTCCCCAACACCGCTCGCCAACCCTCCCTGGGGACACAAGAGCTCATGTTGGGTGAGGAAATACCTGCACCCCCCCCTCCAGCCCCCAAATCCCTCTCCCCCACAGCCCCAGGGCTGGGGACTAACAAAGCCTTGTAAAAAAAAAAAAAATCCAGGGAGGAAACGCTGTAAATCATTAACGGGGAACGCAGGAGGAGAATGCGAGGGGTCATTAATTGAGGGCTTGCTGTCTGGCTCGCACGGGGGGGGGGCGGGGGGGGGGGGGGGCTGCCGGCCTTATTTTTTTTTAATCAAGGTATTTTATTGCAAGTGGCACGGCCAAACTAAACAGGGCAGCAGAGAAGCCAGCAGCAGCATCCTAGGGGGGATCAGGGGCAACGTGGGAGGTGCTGCAAGGGGTGGGGGCACGGGGGGCAAGGGGTGGGGGACCCTGGTGCAGGGGGCTGCAGGGGGCTGGGGGATGTGCTGCATGGCACTCGGGGCAAGGGACAGGGGACACATTTTTCCTGCTCTTCAGCAGGGCTGGCTCCTCCATCCCTGGGTTATCTCGAGTCCCCACAGGCACTGTAGGGTGCAGAAGGGCTCCCCCCCCCCGGTCCCCTGCTTGCCCCAAGTGGAAAAGCCACCTGGAGTTGTCCCCAGGGGCACCCAGATTTTGGGGCCGGCACCACAGGGAGCTCAGGGACAGGACACCCAGCTCAGGGCACGGGCTCGGGGCCACTTTTCCTTCCCTGTGGGTTTTTTCTCTCTGCATTCCCCTGGGCGAGGACACCCCCGGCGCTGTCCCCACTACGAGCACTCCGATGGCTTCTCCTGGTGCGCTCGCTGCCCGTGACCCCGAGCCCACTGTGACCCAAGGGGAACGTGCTGGGGCTGGGGGGGCTGCTCCTTGCCGGGGCTCCCCGTGAGCATCCTGCCCAGCCAAATCCCTCGACGCTTTCCTTTTTACTCAGCTCCGGTTGGAAAAGCACCAGGGGCCGGGGGACTTCCCTGGGTGCCCGTGACTCAGGTGCTGCTCACGCCTGACTCAGCCGCTGGCGGCGGCCCCGCTGCGGGGGCTTGGGGTGGCCACGGAGGCTGAAGGAGGAGGAGGAGGAGGAGGAGGAGGAGGAGGAGGCGATGCTGGAGGTGATGGAGCAGGGACGGAGCTGAGCTGGCTTCGGGTGTGAGCCAGAGCAGCCCCGCTTTTGGGTGCCGTGCCTCGTGGGCCCCTTTTTTGGGTGCTTTGCAGGGAGGTGGGTGGCGGTGGGTGGTGGGTTTGGCACCGGCTGGGACCAAAAATGAGGCGAAACGCGGCGTGGCCGGGCGGGACGAGGCGTCCTGCACCAACCCAGCCGGTGCCCCCAGCACCAGAGGGCAGGATACGGCCCCCCCAGGGGCAGCTTTATTTTTTTTTTGGGGGGGGGGGGGGAGGCTGGGGGTGGCACGGATCCTGGCGACCCTGGCTGCGCCCCCGAGGCTGGGGCCGGTGGCACCGCGGATCCCTGCTGCCATCTAACGGGGATAGGAGAGCCCGCAGCCGGGCTGGGGCTTTGTAGGGCGGGGGGGGGGGGGGGGGAAACTGAGGCACGCAGGAGGCTGGGGTGGGGGGGTGGGGGAGCCCAGGTGCCCCCTTTAAAAGCAGGGTGGGCAGGAGTTGGCCCTGCCCCACAGCCTGCCCTATGGGGCTCTGTGGGGTCGGGGTGAGGCTCAGCACCCTGCGGGGGGAGCGGGATGGTGCTGGGGTGGGGGGGAGCTGCTGGGGGGGGGGACGGACTTTTGGCTGGGTCCCCTTGGCCCCAGCTCCCCCCAGGCACAGGGAAGGATTGGGGGGGGGGGTGGTGGCGATGCTGCAGTGCCTGGGGCTGAGCCATATGGGTGCCCTGATTTTTTTGCCTTTTTGCCCCCCCCCGTGGAGCGTGTCCCCCCCAGCAGGGGACACCCCAGGCACGTGGCGTGTCCCTGACCCCGTCCCAAGGGAGACGTGACACCCAGCGGGGCCAGGGGATTAGGGCCGGCTATAACGGGGCCGGGTGGGCACTGCCTGTTCCCAGCTCCAGTTACACCTCCGGGGGGGGGGCTCAGCTTTCAACCAGCACAGACACACGAGCAGGGGGACGAGGGGGGGAGAGCTGAGGGGCTGGGGGGGGGCTCTGCAAGGCCGCAAGCTGCAGTGGGGCTGAGCATCGCACCCCTCTGTGTCCCCAAACTGGGGAGCAGGTCACCGGGGGGGTCCCCGCACTGTTGTGGTCCCCCCCCATCCATCACCCGAGCGGCTCGGTGGGGGTGTGCGAGGCTGTCAGCCGCCTTCCTCGCCGGCTCGGGGGGGGTGATTAATTGCTTGCTTAGCAACTACTAATCAGGATGGAGGTGCTGGAGCCCGACGAGGCGTCCCCTCGGAGGGGAGCGTCACGACGGCGGGTGCTGGGGGGCGGCTCGGCGTGACTTGGAGCAGGGAGAGGGAAGAGATTTTTTTCCTGCCCCGATGCCCCCAGAGCCCCTCTTTTGGGGGAGAAAGGAGCCCGAAACGATGTGGCTGTGGGCCGGCAGCTGAACGTTGTCCTTAAATAAAAGCACAGATTCGGGGGGTACCTGGAGGTCCCTGCTGCGCTTGGGTAGAGCGCGTGCAGCCCGTGGGCTGGGAGCGGGGGATTTTCCCCAGGGATTTTGGGAAGGCTCCTGGTTGGGAGTGCTGGAGGAGCTGGCTCATGTCCCTGCTGCCTGTGGGTGACCCTTGTGGGGGATATCCGTGCCCCCACGCTGTGTGGCGGGGCAGGGGGAGCTGCTCCCCATCCCCAGAGCAGCTGGGTGCCAGGCAGCAGGCAACCCCAAATCCCTTCCTCCCTTTCTCACAAGGCTGGATCCATCCCGCTGCACGGCTGCAGTGAGGGCGGCAGCCACAGGAAGGCACTGGTGGCTTTTGCTGGAAATTTGGGGCTGCGAGATGCCGGGTCCAGATCTGGGACCGATGCGCTGGTGCGGGGAGCGTGGCTGCGGGATGCGGTGTGCAGCCCCCTGGGGGGGAGCACCTGGGGGATGGGAGTGACAGGGGGGGTTTTGGTAGTGATGCCTGCTCCAGGGGGGGCTCTGGGCTGGGTCCCCCCAGGCTGGGTGCTGGCACCAGGTCCCTGGGGGTAGGGAGCCCAGCCTGGGCTGGCAGCGCTCCTGCAGAAGCCACCCGAAACCACCTCGGGACCTGGCCAAGGCTGAATCGATCCCGGGCGCGCAGATTTCCCCGGATCCATTTTCACCACTCAGCAGAGACCAAAGCGCTGTGCCGAGCCCCCTCCCCTGCTGCTCACCAGCCCCCTCCTCTCTGCCCACCACCGAAACGCCTCACAGCAGGGCCCAGCACCCAGCATCACCCCCCAGGGGTGGGGGAGGCTTTTCGGGACCCTGCTACAACCAATGCATTGGGGAATCCCCCCCAGGCCCCCTTATTGGGGTGCACAGAGCTGCAGTGCCCCAGCTGGGGGGCTGGAGGGTGAGGGCTGGCTGATGGAGGCAGGCTTCGTGTTCAGGCTTTTATTTTTTTTTATTATTTTTTATGATTATTAATTGGCTTACGATGTGAGGAACCGTGAAATCTGGGCCATGTTTTATTATAGCTCGTATCACGCTGGACAAGATGGGATTAATTAAACGCGTGCTGCTGCTCGAGCGTGGGCTTGTCCCCGGGCGGCGGTGGTTAACGCGCCCTGGGCCACCAACTGGGGGGGGGAGAGGGGGTTTCTGCTTTTTGTCCTGTCCCTGTGTGCCCTGGTGTACCTGGTGGTGTCCCCTCCCTGCCCCTAGGGCTGGCACTGCTGGGCACATCTGGGTGCCAGGACATCTGGGTGCCAGGACGTCTCGGGGCACCCCCCCGAGCAAGGGCTTGATTTATTGCCTGGGGATGGATTGGGTCCGAAGGGTGATTTTTATTTGTGTGTTCATTTTCAGAGCCACGTTGGAACAGTCTGCCTGTAGGAAGCTCTTCTCTCCGCCTCGAAAGCATCCTCGGCTGATGCTGCTGTCCCTAAACTTAGAGGCGCAGCGCTGACGAGCTCCCTGCGAGGGCTGCAACTTCAGCAAAGCACCACGGAAAAAAGGAAAAGGCTGCTGGGGGGAGCCGCTGCTGCCTGAAAGCTGGAGGGATGCTGAGCTGTGAGCGGGTCCTGGGCTGGGGCAGGGGGCCCACGCTGCCCCAAAATGTTCCTTGGAGGTGGGTTCCTCCAGGGCTGCCTGCTTTGGGGGATGCACCTGGCTGGGCTGCTCCGTCCCCGGGACCTGGTGGTGCTGCCAGGGCTGGGAAAGTGAAAAAGCCAGCAGCAATAAAACTTCAATTTAAGTTTTCCCAATAAAACTGGGAAGCTGCCCATGTGGGATGAAGGAGGGCAGTCGTGGCCAGGCCCCTGCCCTGCTCGCCCCTGTGGAGCATCACCAAATTCCCCCAGCCCCAAGCCCGCATCCTGCCCCGTGCTGTCCCCGGACGCACTGGGGTGACCCCGGGACACCTCGCATTGCCTCAGAGAAACTGCAGGTTTTTTATTATAAAAATACAATAGTGTATTTAAATTAAAAGCGTGTTTAACTATTAACACTGCACGCGGCAGCACCTAACAGATGGCTTTTCAAACGCAGCTGAGGGGCTGCCCAGTGGGGACCTGTGCTGGGGTTTGGTCGCGCATCCCTTTCCGTGTGGTGCTCGCCTGTCCCCATGCGTCTTCCACCCCGTTGTGCCCCTACAGCAACTTCCCCACTGAAGCCACCCTTAGGGCTGTGCCATCCCCTCTGGGTCCCGCTAGGAAAGTCCCGTGGGGCTGGGACTGCTGCTTGTTGTCAAATAATGCTGGTGGAGGCACTACAGCGATGCTCCAAGCCCCGGGGGATGGATGCCTCTGCTTTCCTTCAATGTTGTGCAGCTGAACGGGGCTGGGGCTCCTCCAAAAGCAGATTTCTTGCACGGGGTGGGACACGATGCCCCGATACCTCCCCAGTGCAGCCCCTCTCGTTGCAGCACCTGATTGAGGAGCGATGTAATTACTGCAAAGGCAAATCCGTGCCGGCCCTGCCTGCTTGGTCTCGCTCCAAGGAAGGCAGCGTTTCCTTGCAAAGTACGGGGCCATGAATATTTCATGCCTGAGGAGGATATTTCTTTCAGGAGGATGTCGCATGAATTATGGAGGAGCTGGGAGGAGCAGGCGGGCGCTATTTTGGCAGGGCCAGCTCCCACAGAGGGGCTCGGTGCTGCCGTGGTGCTGCCCTGGTGCCGGGGGTCCCGAGTGGCAGAGGGGGGCTCGGGGCAAGGCTGCCCTCATGGGGAGGTGCAGCCCTGTCCTGATGCAGGGCTCTTCGCTTCCAAGCAGAGCAGGTTGGTGCCTGTGTAGTGAACGGGGAAGCTCTGCACGAGGTTGGGTTTGGGAAGAGCATCGCAGCCGATGGCTTGGGGACCCTTGGGAGAGGCACCAGGGCTCCCCAGGTAGCTGGAGGGGAGCAGCACGGCAGTCGCAGCCATTCCCTGCTCCACGCAGCCCTCCTGGCTCTTCCTCATCTCCTGTGCGTCCTCACGACCTGCTGCGGGCTCAGGATGCTGCTGCTCAGCACTGGCTCCCCCCAGCACCCTGCGCCTCTCCCAGCGCGATGTGCTGCTCCCGCTCTGCCCCATCCCCTCGGGTGTCCTGCTGCCTGTCTGCTCCGGCAGGGCTGGGGGGAATTAACTCTGCACCACCAGAGGCTTTCGTGTTCGTTAAAACATAAAGATTTTCCTCTAATTGTCCTGTTGGTGCAGGGGAAGTGTGTGCTGTCTGGCCGTCACAGTTAATTTTACCACCAAATGTGCTCTCTCCTTCTTCTGGCTCCTTTTTTTTTTTTTTCTTTTCTTTTTTTTTCTTTAAAGAGAGATTCCAGCTGCCCACAGGAACAGTAGGTGGAAAAAACCTTCCCGCATCCACGTGGAAGCCCAAGCAGAGCTGAGCTCCCCTTTTTTTGGGAACCTCCCCAGGCCTGGGGAACGGTGCCTGGGGAATGGTGCTGGCCTCCCGGGATGTGGCATACCAGGTCCGCAGATGCCCAGTGCCAAGCCGGGCTCTTGCTGCCAGATGAAACTCCTAAAAATAAGATGGGAATAAAAGCCCCCACTCGCTGCCACCGGCTCTGCTTTAACTGCAGATTAAAGTGGTTTCTGCTTCGTGCAATGGCCCAAAATAGGCGGCAGTGCTAATGACATTAGTGCTGCTGGCTTGTTAGGCAGCTCCGCGGCTTGGGTCCTGCTCCGGGTCCCTCTGGGGCTTGATCCTTGCTGGCCTCGTGCCTTCGGAGCAGGACGGCAGCTTCGGCTCCCAGCTACAGCCAGGAGGGAAGAGAGGGGCCGGGAGGGTCATTTGTGGCGTGGCTTTTCTTGTTTTTCTATCATTTAGACCCAAAATTTGGAGTAACCGCCTACCCAAACCAGCCCCAGCCACATCACTGGGTCTGAGCTGAGCGAACTCTCGCCCTCTGACAAAGAGTCCTCCAAAACCAATAAATCCACCACGACTATTAGTTTTATTTTATTTACTTTATTTTATTTTTAAGGACTCTTTAAGGGGTGTTAGCACTGGGCGAGGACTGGCCGGGTGTCAGCGGGGAGGCAGCGGCAGCGTGCTGCGGGCGCTTGCTGTCGCTCAGCGTTAGCTGGGGAAGCGTCAAAGCCACCACTGCTGCGTGGCCCCATGCTCATGGCGCAGAAAACCTCGTTCCTCTAAAAAAAATCCCTTCTTTCTTTTCCCTATTGGCTTTCTAAGGAGGGTGGGAGCAACCTGGGGAGGCAGGGGGGTGAGAGCTGGGTCCGCTTGCCATTGTTCTTTGCATTTGGGAACGTGTTCAGCCTCTGATACTGTTAGGAAGGGGGGTAAAAAAAAATAAAAATCAATGTGTTTTGTCCAAGTGTTAGCCTGGGCAGACACGGACAGACCTGGAACCTTGTTTGGAGCATCGCAGCCCACCTTGTGCTGGCGTCGGGTAAAATAACCTGGTGCCTTTTGTGCCACCGAGCGCTCAGCTCACGCAGGTTGGCAGCTGGGTTTTGAGGGATCCCCAGCAACCTGGGCAGCATCTCCTCTTGTCCTTGCCTGTGAGCCATCGTTGTGGCTGGGATGGGACCGATTCACCCAATTTGGCTTCCTTCCTGCTCTCCTGGGCACGTGTGTGGGGTTCAAGCCGTGCTCCCAGACCCCATTCCCCTTCCCAGCGCGGCTGTGCCAGGGCAGCAGCCACAAGAGGGAAGCAAAACATCGCTCAAAGGCTGGAGCCAGCTGAAAGCTGCTGGGTGGGGGTGGAAAAGGAAAAGGGGCATTTATGGGTTATGGCTTTGGTCCCCGGGCAGTGCTCGGTGTGCTGGGCATGGCCTGGCTGGGCACACCGCGTGGGCGCAGGTTTTGGGGTGAGCGCGGAGCGCATGGGGGGCGGCTGATGGCAGAGACAAAGTGTTGCAAAGCGTGGGATGAAACCTCAGCACAATCCCTGCCCTGCACGCTGGATTCGTGGGCTCATTCCTATCGGGGAATTCAGCTTTGTTCCTTCACTGAGCCAAACTCGGTGCTGCTGGAGCCTCTGGTTCAGACCCTGCGATGCCCCAGGGTGTTTTTGCTGCTGTTTGAGCCCAGAGGTGCACCGAGCTGTGCCGGCCTCTGCCCAGCACCTCGGGGTGCTCAGTGGGGTGCAGGGTGGCTCTGCTGGGTGCTGCTGGCTCTGGTTTTGTTGGCTCTCCTGCCATTAGGTGGGAGTGTTGCAGAAGAAAAGAGCGCGGGTGCTTCCATCGCTGGGTTGGGAGCGCAGCTCCAGCACCGCTGTGCCGTGAAACCCAGGCACCGTTCCTTTGTCCTCCTTCACTATGGGGACAAAGAGGCACAAGGAGGGATTTTTTTAGGCTGAATGTGTGCAGGAGAGAGGAATAAACCCCAAGAAGTGGCTCTAGCATTGCAGCTGGAGGGGGTTTGGCCAGGGATGGGCATCGCTGCCAAGCAGCGGAGCTTGCTGTGGCCCTCGGCTGCTCGCAGAGGAGCAGGTTTGGGACCCCCAGGCTCACCCCGTCCCCTCAGTTCTGGCATGGGGGGCTTGGGGAGAAGCCCACGAGCCTAGGGAGGTCCCCTCCTCAGTGGTCTCCAGCAAAGAGGCAGGCTGGGGCCTCAAGCAGCATTTTCCTGGGGGTCCTGCATCGGCTGGGCAGGACGCGGGCTCCAGGGTTCTGGAAAACTGCTGGAGGGGGCTTGGAGCCCCCCAAAATGGGGAGGTTGTTGGGCTGGGGGGGCTGCCAGGGGGCTGGCACAGCCGCAGCAGCCTTCCTCGCGAGGAGGAGGGGTTGTGGCTCACAGCCTGCAGACGAATCATCCCTCTTTCATTGCTAATTCCTCCCCGCAAGCCCGGATGGGCTGCCTTTTTTCTCCCCCCACCCCTCCCATTTCTTTAAAATGCAACTCTTTCCATCAAAATCTGGTTAGTCATGAAGCGTATAATGAGTTTTATATATATTTAAAATGGTCTGACATTCGGCATCCCATTATCCCCACTCCTCGAGAGAAACATGGACTCGATGTGTGAGTGTTGATCCAATAAGAGCGCAGTCAGTACCATTTTCGCTCTCTGAAATATCCATATCTATTACCCATATTCATGTGCTGTTTGTGTGTAGGAGTCTCTTTCTTGTGGAAAGAAATCCAAGGCTGTTTCTTTTTTTTTATTTTTTTTTTCCTCGGGCCTATAATTTATGTATTTTTTGGGCACGCTGAATTATTTTGCTTGTTTTTGTTTTGCAATTTTTTTTTCCCCTCCTTTCTTCAGTAAATCACAGCTCAGCCTCTAATTACCCAGCGCAGGAAAGCTTCAACGTCTCTTTTGCGAGTGGTTTTTGTGCCTTCAGCTGGCAAACAGCTGCGAGGGGCTGCGGGGGTGAGCCCGGGGTGCCCCGCTGGGCGCAGGCCCCGTGGTTGCTGAAATCCATCCCGAGAGCCTGCGAACTTCCAGCGGAGACTTTTCCGGCTCTCTGTCCTCGCTCTGAGGTTCATCGCTGCCTGACGTCAGTGAAAACCTTCCTTTTGCTGAAAAAAAAAAATCAACAAAAAAAACAACAAAGCAAAAACCCAACAATCGCCTCCCCAGGGAGCAGGACAAAAGTGTCAGCGTGTTCTTCTGTGTTTCTTTCCCTCTGAAATCTTTCTCCTCCTCCTCTTCTTTTCTCACAGATCGGACTTTGGCTTCCTCCTGCGTCACCAGCACCGCCGGGGAGCCCTTGCCCTGCCTGCAGCCCTCCCTCTCTGCTCCTCCTGGCCACGTTTCCCCCAGGGACCATTGGTGACACCCAAAAAGCATCCCCGGCTCCCCGTCCCACCCTGCAAACCCATTTTTCTTTAAATCCACAGGAAAACAGCTCTTGCTGGGACTTCTGCTTTTTAATTGTGGAGATATTACAGCTAATTGCGGTTCTATTAATATTTCACTTTGAATTAAAGATTTATTCTCCCCACCCTCCCAACCAGCGGGGAACGAAGCCCAAGGCAGCGCTGGGAGCGCACAGCTCACGGACAGCAGGGGCCGGGCGCGCTTCCCGTGCCTGCGCCTCCTTGGCCTGAGTGACCCACGGAGAGGAAGGAGGAGGAGGTGGCTCGGCCATAAATTATTCAGGCACTTCTGCAGAGCCGAGCCGGTGAGTCCAGTCCATAAGATGCGGTTTCGTGTTTTCTCCTATCTTGGAAAAATAAAATAAAGCTCGCAAGCAGCGCGTCTCTCCCCGGTTGCGCCCGGTGATGCTGGCGGTGGACGCGGTGACCTTCCCGGCTGGAGGGGAGCCAGGCTGGCTGCTGCTCGGGCAGGGGCTGTCCTCCTGCTCCGCTGCCTGCAGGCTGCTGGGGAGAAGGGGAAGCATCGGCTGCTGGCCCCAATCCTGCCCCGAGCTCCTGGGGCTGGGGATGTGCTCCTGTCCCTGCTGTGCCGTGGGGTCAGCGCGTGCCAGAGCCCTGGAGGGTCAGGGTAAGGGTGCTGGTGCTGGCGGAGGTGCTGGAGCTCTTTGCAGCCCCTGGATGGAGGTGAGTGCGGAGCTGGGGCTGGGGGGTGTTCCTCCAACCCTTCCAGGACGGGACAGGCAGCGACTTGTTTAATTCCTCCTGCTTTGAGGCTGACGGAGCCGTATTGATCCCGCAGAGGATGGCTCTGCATCCATTTGCTGGCAGTATTGACCTCTCCCGAAGTATCTGATCATCTTTGGAAGGACCCTGACCCGAGGACACGCACTGACTGCGGCAGCAACCTTTGGGGGATGAGCAGAGCTGCTCTTGGGATGGCCCCAGGCACACACGAGGTAACCCCACACATGTGCTGCTCTCCCGTTATCCCCGGGCTGTCCCCTGCCTGCCCCCGGTGCTCGCACCCTCCCCGCTCGCCGTGCCCTTTCCCATCGTGCTGGGAATCTCAGCGGCATCGGGCTGAGCTGGGGTTTCTAAATGTTAATTGTAATTTGACATTCGTGATGGTGACACGAGCGCTGATGATATTTTGGCTCCTGGCTGAGGGCGGGGAGGAGATGGTGAGAGATGGAGATGTGCGCTCCGTGAGGCTCGGGGAAAAGAGGGGAGATGCTGCTGGCTGCGGGAGCATCCCCCGGACCTCACCTCCTGGCTCCCCAGGGCTGGGGGGGCTGGATATGAATATTTTCCATCAGAGCTTTCCCACAGGTGGAGGAGGAGCTGTCAGCCCCATGGGAAGCTGCTGCTCCTCACTGCTTTTTCGGTGACTTCATTTGATACAGTGGCTTTTCCCCCACAGTAGCACAGGTGGAGGAAAGGAGGGAAGTGCCCAAAGTCCTGCCTCACCCCGTGGCTCCAATGTCCCTGTTTGTGCCAGATCGTGGTGGCTGCACCAGGGC
Organism: Anas platyrhynchos; assembly: GCF_047663525.1. Taxonomy (NCBI): domain Eukaryota; kingdom Metazoa; phylum Chordata; class Aves; order Anseriformes; family Anatidae; genus Anas; species Anas platyrhynchos. The sequence continues at coordinate 4,033,222 of NC_092613.1, read as the reverse complement.
GATGAGCACCGAGCACCCCCAGATGCTGGAGCAGCTCGGGTGATGCAGAAGCCCAGGTTCCTGTGTGATTTAGCTCAGAGACCTCCCCAGAAATTCCTCGGGACCTGGGCAAAGCAGAGCAGCTTGGCTGCGTGTCCCTGCGCCTCGGGCCGTGCTGGGGCACAGCCTTGTCCGGTGCAGTAAGACTCCAATCCTTCTTCGAGAAGCCCTCGTTTCACCTCGAAGGCAGAGCACGTGTCTCTGAAATCCCCCTGCAGTGGAGGCTTCGCCCAACCCAGAGCAGTGAGGATAAAGCTGACCTCGGGGCACCTCCGAGAGCTCCTTTTGGTGAGGGGATTTGTGCCCGGCTTATCCCACGGGGGCTGCAGCCCCCTCAGCCCTGGCTTTGTGTGTGCCCAGGGTCTGCCCCAAGGCTCTTCTGTGCTGGGGCAGGTGGGGGGCTCCTGGCCTCCCCCAGGGCTTGGTGATCCTGGGCACTGATGGGTACAGACCCTGCTCCTGCCCGTGCATTTCTGCTGGTGAATTGAGCCAAATAACCCCTGGGCGCATCCTTGCCCTGGCAGTTGGGGTGGAAAATCCTCACTGCTCCACCTGTGCACCCCTAAACATCCCTGGGACAGACGTGTCCTGCATCAGCCTGTTTTTTCTCAGCCTCTTCTTGAGAACCTTTTGGAGATAGCTCACAGCCCCCAAGGACAGAAAGCCGCTGTCCTGGAGCCCTTCTTGGGGCTGGGACGTTGCTGCTGGGGGGGCACAGCACAGCTCCATCCCCATCAGCTGCAGCACAAGCAAGACGCAGGGGTCCTTTTGCCTGGGTTTCTGGGGATGGCATCGGTACTGGTGCAGATGAGGGCTGAACACCGTGTGTGCACACATGGGGGGGGGTTGGAGGGGCCCGTGTGCCTCCCAGGGCCGCCCTCCCCAGCACCAGAGCAGAATGACAATGCCGACTGCTCCAGCTCTCGCTGTAAATGAAATCACTACAACAGCCCGGTCGCTCTGCAGGAGACAGCGCTCTGGGCACGATCCCGCGAGCATCCGAGTCCACGGGAATATTGCCACTTATTTTAATGGCAGGAGGGCGGCTGGCCAGCTTTTCAGGAGAGTGCATCTCGCTGGAGAGCACGGAGCTCCTTCAAAGGCCTGGCCAGGGCGCTGCGCCGGGAGCCAGGCAGCCCTGAGAGCTTCTGGAAAAGCAGCTCCTCTCCAGCATCCCCAGCGGGGTCTGGGCGACAGCGCCGAGCCCTGAGCTGCTGCGTCCTGCCCCCCCGGGAACAGCTTACCCCGTGCCAGCGTTGGCAACACAAATCAACCCCTAGTGAAGAAGAGGCTGGGAATGCGCTTTGGGGGGGCTGCGCTTTGGGTCTGGGTGGTCGGAGGGTCAGGAGGAGCTGCAGAGAGCTGTGCCCCCAGGTGAGCCCCCCCCAGGTGCAGGGATTGGGGTCCCCACGGGGTCTGGGTGCTCGCAGCCCCCGCATGCAGGCAGGTGAGCGCTGCAGGCGCTGCGGTGCGCGGTTATCTCGCACTTGTTACTGTGATGGATCGGAGCAGTTAATGTGTCAATGGTCATTACTAGGGGGCCGTGTTTTCTCTGGATTAATGAATTGACGGGCCGTGATGGGCTCCTCGCAGCCGCCGGGGCCCAGTGGGTTGTTTGGTGGCAAAAAAGGCGATGCCAGAGCAGCCCGGGGAGTGTGCACGGTGTGGGGTGTCTGCGTGGGGTGTCTGGGAAGGGACAGCTTGGGACGATGTGGTTCTGGTGGGAGCCTCCTCCCTTGTCCCTGCTCCCTCAGCAGGGAGGGGAAATTTGGGGCCAGCTGTTGGGCATGCAGAGGGAGCTGGGGTGGGCCCCGGGACCCTTCTGGTGCTCACACCTCGCACTGCGCTGCCCGGGTGGGGGTCCCGCAGGGCTCGGCGAGGCTGCTCCCTTTGCACCCGCGGGTGTCACGGTTCCCCTGCTTCTGCAAAGGCTGAAATGAGAGAACGTGACCCGTGGGAAGCACGGCGGGGTCCAGGAGGCCTGTCAGTGCTGCTCTTATGTTCCCGGCTGCGACGATGGCTGCAGGTGATGGGCAGGGGCAGGAGAGGACAAGGATGAGCAAAATGTGCCTTGGTGCTCGGTGCCAAGGGGGGGGTCCTGGGGACAGCAAGGCACCGAGGGGCCACCTGCATCGCCCTCCCTCTGCCCAGCACTGCCTGAACCCTTCGTGCCCTGCTCTGCCGGGGGCTCTCCCCACCCAGAACGGGGGGCAGCAGTGGGGACCCCCCTCCCCATCACCACCTCGGGGCGCTGCGCTGGTGCTTTAAAAGGCTGGCAAACCCCGCAGCGGGCTTCCCAGCGCCTCTTCATGCAAAACTTCCCCGGCCCCAGCCCTCCTCCTCCTCCTCTTCCTCCTCCTCCTTCTCATCTTCCTCCTCTTCCTCCTCCTCCTCCTCCTCAGCGCGGCTGCGGAGCGCGGCGGGTCCCGCCCGGCTGCGGCTCGCTCGGGCCGGGGCCGGGGCTGGGGCTACGGGGGGGGGGGGCCGCGGCTTGTCCCCGGTAAGGGCTGTCCCCGCCGCATGCCGCAGGGCCCCCCCGGGCTGCCCGCGCCCCCCCGGGGCCGGAGGCAGCGGCCGCGGGCGGAGCCGGGCTCGGAGCCGCCGCCAACTTCGTGCGCTGCCCGCGGGTAAGTGCGGGGGGGGTGGGGGGGGGGCGCGGCGCATCCCCGGGACACCCGGTGCCCACCCCCCCCCCCCAGAAATAAAAACCTTCCCAGAAAGGGGTTGGGGGTTCCCCCTCCTCCTTTTTCCTGCAGCCCCCCCGCTCTCTGCTCCGGCTATTTTTTTTTTCCTTATTTTATTAAGGGGGGGCTGCGACAGCGTGGTCTGCAGCAGGGAGCCCCCACCTTCACCCCCCCCCCCCTAGGCACAAGCTGTCCCCACCGGCAGGACCCCGGCTCCCTCCTCCCCGACTAATTGCATTATTAATAGTTGTGGGGCTGCGGAGCGCTGCCCCTCGCCTGTATCCCTGGGGGGGGGACACCCCAGGGTCCTGTCCCCCAGCGTGGCACCGCTGCGGGCTGGGAAGGGGCTCGGGGCACGGGGGGGGCGCAGGCGGGTGCTGCCCCCGCCTCACTGCAGCGGGCACGGCTGGGGCTGCAGAGCCCCTGCAGGGCAGGGGAGAGAGCTCGCTGGGGACAGGTGCCAGCCTGGGGTTTTATTTTTTGGGGGGGGGGGTTGCACATCCTCCCCCCAAAATGCTGGAGCAGCCCCGTCTCCGGGCAGGGAGCCGCTGTGCGCACACACGCGCTGCTGGGTTTGTTTTCCTCTCTCGAGCTCTCCGGCTCCTCGGTGCTTTTTGGGTGCTTGCGGGAGCCGAAGTTGGCAGCCGTGGGGGGAAAAAAAACGGAGAACTCTCCCACCGCCTCGCCCGGCCGCGCTTCTCCTCCTCCTCCTCCCGGTGTGATGAGTTTGCCGTGCTCTGCCAGCCGGCGTCTTCTGCCGTGGGCTGCTTCGGGCTGGGGGAAGAGCCCGCTGCCTTCAGCAAAATCCGTGATGGAGAGGCTGCGGAGGGAGGCACCGCGCTGCTGGGTGACCTGGGGCTGGGTGGGAGATGCCCAAAATTCGGCTGGGGTGGTTGGAGGAGCTGCTGGAGCTGGCTGCTCGCCCGCAGCACGGCCAGGGGAGGAAGGGAACTGAACCGATCTGTTGAATGCAGCGAGGAGCTCGGGCAAATGCCAAGAGAAGTGCCAAAAGAAAAGGCTCGCTTCCTCCCCTCCCTTTCGCTTCGTGGGAGCGGGGATTTTTCCGTGCCAGCACGGCGGGTGCAGGGGGGGACGCGCTGGGGCTGCCGTGCGGAGCGGCTCCGTGTGGGCAGCGGGTCCCCATGGGCAGCAGGGACAGGGGACACGGGTGAGTCCATGTTGGGGACCACAGCAGGTGCTGTGCTGGCGCTCAGCTGCACCCCAGGGTGTCGGGCAGGGCTTTCAAGGTGGGTTTTACACTGGGATCTGGAGCTTAGGTGCAGCTCCACCCTGACCCTGCAACCCGGGGGCCAGCAACACCCTTCGGAGGAGCCTGCTGGCTCCCCAAAAACAGGGTGTCACGTGCTTCAACTTTGGCATCAGGCAGGAGGAGGATGGATTTGTCAGCTCAGCCACCCCCTTCCAGCTCTTCCCAGAACGGCAACGGCTTTGAAGATGTGGCAGGTCCTAATTATAACACACCCGAACCCGCTCCCGCTGCCCGCCCCAGCTTTGCGCCCGCCGCGGGCACGGTCCCTTCCTCTCGGGCTTCACATCTCACGGTGGGGCTTCCTCGATGGGGTGGCCTGATTTCCTGGGCCCCTGTGCTGGTGATGGCCCTGCAAAAAGCCTGGCTGAAAATGGGAAAATGGGGGTCTCTTCCCCCCCCGGGGGGCTTTCTGTGTTGGGTGCCGTCAGCCCGGGAGCTCAGGGTGCCGGTCCAACGGGGAGCAGGATCGGCGCACGGCGCTGCGGGCACTGGCGCTCAGCCTGCGCTCCCCTTCCAAGCCAGCACCGTCCCAGTTTGCAGAAGGTGATCAAAAATTAATTGTGGGATTTGGCTGCGTGTGGCGGGAGCGGGGATGAGCACCGGTTCCTTACTCCCACCGCCGCCTCCCCTCGCCCTGCCGGAGCTGTTTGCGGGGCTGCGCCAGGAGCCCTGCGCTGCCTCTCCGCCGCCTCTCTCCAGGTGAGACGCTGCCCTCGACGCTTCCTCCATGGCCAAATCCTCCTCGCCTTCCCCTCGCCGTGCGAGCCCATCCTTCAAACTGAGGGATTAGCCATGGCCTGCTTTGCAAAAGGGGAGGGAGGGGGAAGGAGAGAGCTTGCCTGCAGTTAAGGATGTGTATATATAGCACGATAAATATTCCCCGAGTGATCTGCGCCCAGTGGGAGCCTTTTTCCTCGGACTGCAGCAGCCCCCGGGCCCGGCTCTGGGGCAGCGTGGAGGTGGTGGCACCCGGCGTGGGGCTGGCTTTGGGGTCCCCATGGCCGTGGGGCTGCGAGCGCTTCGTGGTGCGTGCGGGAGCCACGGGGAGCAGCGGCTTTTCTGCAAAACACCCGAGTGTGGCAGCAGATCCCAGCGTTTGCAGGAACTCGTTGCAGGGAGGTAGAGCTGGGGTTGTGCAAGCGTTGCAATATCGGTCCGTGCAACCATCGGGTGGTGGCCGAAGGGGGCTGCGTCCCCGGGTGCGCCGGGTGTGTTTTGACGTTAAAATCCGGGGTCTGTGCTCTCCGCTGCCTGCTGAGCCGTGGCCTTGCTTTTCCTCTGCCCGGATGCTGGGGAACTCGACCTGAATACTGAAGGTTTTGCCTGTTGAGGGAGAACTTAACCTGGCCTCCCCTCCCTTGCCACGTCTGAATTCTGCTGTGCTTCTCGTAGCCTTCGCAGCCAAAAACCAGCAGGAGCCAAAGCGAAGCTCCCCGTAATAGCTTGTGAGTGAGGAAGAGCTCGCGTGCACTAATTGGGGTATTGTGCCGCGCGCTGGCTGTCCCTGCCTGCCGGAGGATGAGCAGGTGGGCAAAGAAATGGCCTTGATTTTCCAAAAGGAGCCGGCAGCAGCACGTGCGGGGTGCGGGCAGGGACATCTCCTCGGGGCCGGGGCGTGCGGTGGGCGCGGGGGGCAGCCCGGTGGGTGTCGGGAGCGGGGTCTGCTCGGAGAGGTGGGCGCGGGGTGCGGCGGTGCCCTGTGCTGAGCCCCCAGCTCCTGCCAGCCCTGCCTGGGAGCCGAATTTCTGTGGCCTCTCGGCTTTGCCACTGCCGGCAGCGATGGAGCCGCGGTGATTAGTGCTTAGCCGGCACTTGGCCTGGTGGCACGTGAGATGTGAACTTGCTCGCCTGCAGCAGCCGGGGCTCCGTGGAGCTAATGGCAGTGAAATAACTGGGTTTTGACTGGGAGTCCTGCAGGGAGCCAGGCGGTGGCGAGAAATCAGCCGTTTCTTTCTCTCCTTATTTGTTTCTTTGCCCTTTTGAAGGAGCTTTTTCCTCGCTGCAAAATCCTTGTGTTGAGCAAGCTGCTTCTGCTCCCAGGGGGGGTTGGGGGCTCCATCCGAGGTGAGGAGCCCCCGGTTCTGACCTGCCCAGGGGGGCTCCCTCCGAGCCCTGCAGCCTCGATGGGCACAGCATCCTGGGCTGGGCTTCTGCCTCCGAAGCTGCTCTCCTGGGAGCAATGCGGGGTCCTTCTGGGCAGTTTGTCCCTGGAGCTGTGGCAGCGCCAGGCTGGGGAAGGGAAATTTTGCCAAAATTCCTTGTGATGCGTGCAAGGAGGATGCAGCACATCACCCGGAGATGCACCAGCCTTGGTCCTGGGAGGAGCAGAGCCCTGGGTAAGGTCGGTCTGTCTGGAAGCAGAGCTGTGTGTCCAGCAGCACCCCAGCACTGCAGCTGCGTCCCAGCACCCGTGGACATCTCGGGGCTCTGCAGGACGCAGCGAGCCCGAGCTGTGCCTCACTGCAGCCCTGGCCAGCACCGAGCTCCTGAAGAAGCACAGGAGGAGCTGCGGGAAGGAGCTACGAGTGGAGAAGCCCGCTTGTGGCCAGGGAAGGCTGCACCAGGATGGATCCGGGGGGTTTCAATCAGCCTGGGATTTCTCCCAGCCAACCGAGCCCACACTGTGGGCATTGGTGAGGATGGTGATGCCACAGGGCTGGCCGGTGGCTCAGTGGCACAGACACTGCTAGAGGGGAGCAGGATGCCACCATGTGGGATTTACTGCATGGCCCAAGGGCGGTGGGGACCCGCAGAGCAGGGGCCAAGCGCTTCTTCCATGGCTCTCCCTGTCCTGCCGTGGTTTGGGGCTCAGCGAGATGTGGCTGCAGTCCCAGCGCCTGCTTCTGCAGCTCCTGATGCTTGTTGGATTTGTCTGACTCAGGCAGGGCAATAATCCCTGGGATTTCCTGCCAGGTCTGGAAATATGCTCGCTTGGATCAGTCCTTGCACCTCTTGCCAGAGCTCGGATCTGACCACTGCAGGGCCAGGATGAGGGTGAGAGAGGTTCGCTGCTCTCCCACAAAGCACTTGTTGGAGGCGGGAGGCAGCAGCTTTGCTCCTTCCTTTGGTGCTCTGATAATGCCAAGCTCGGTCTGTTTGGGATGCGTACCTGCACCCCGCTGCTTGCAAATGTGCGTGGTTTTGTTCCCCCATGGTGAGTGCTGCCGTGCAGGCTCTGTGCAGGCAGGAGCAGGAGCTGGGCTCCCTCACCTCGCTGCTCACAGCGTGCGCACGGGGTGCTCCCTGCTCCATGGAGAGCTTGGTGCTGGTGCACGTCTCCCTCCAGATGTGGGGGTCTGGCCTTACGGGGAGGAGGGGAAGACCCCCTGGGGATGCAGCTCGCCCTCCTTCTTGCCAAGAGCCCATCACTCACCCATCACTGGTCCCGTGCCCATCAGCACCACCCCAGGCTGGGTGTGTTCCTGGTGTGGGTTGGGACCAGGAATGGGGCTCTGGGGGAGCTGCTGTATGGGGCCATGGGGAGGAGTGGTGGGGAAGGGGCTCTCCTGCCCCTTCTGAAGACTGCTCGGGCTGCACACAGCATAGGCTTGTAGGGTAATTCAGGCTGCATCTCCCTAATGGTTCGGCGAGGGATTCAAACCAGCTCTCCCCCTCCCCTCCCCATTATTTGTGCTTTTTTCTTGCCTGCCATGATATTTTTACCTTCAGTTCGTTCAGATTACATGATCAAAGGAGGCACAAAGGGGAGAGAACAGAGAGGAAAAAGCTTAAAAGAAGAAAGGAAGAGGCTGTGGGCTCTGGGGGCTCCGCTGCGGGCTGGGGCGAGGAGGCTTTTCCTCGGCGCGTGCCACGTGGAGCTCCATCGCGCCGGCCCCCGATGGGCAGAAACCTGGTTCCTGGGGCGAGGGTGGGAGAAATAACCTGATTGCAGCCTGCCCCAGCGCAGGGCTGCACGGGGGGGCTGTGGCATTAAAACCACCCTTGGCTGTCCCCATCCCCTGCCTCTTCGTAGCAGAACCCTGCCCGCTTCCAGGGTGCAGCAGGAGCCGCTTTCCCCTGCCCCGCTCCCGGTGCCGATGCACGGGACGGTGTTTGCAAAGCCCTGGGGGAGGTGGCACTGTCCCCACAGGGCCAGGGTCCCTCTCCTTGACCCCAGGTCCCGCAGGGACGTGCTCGTGGGGCTGTCCTGGTGGGAGATGGCTTTGCAGGTGGCGGTGGGGCGGCTTTTGTGCCGCAGCACTCCCTGCCTGCTGCCTTTGGAAACAAAGAGCTCGGCACCGGGTAATTCGCCTTGCTTAAAAGCCCCGGCTGTCAGAAACGCTTTGGAGATGGGCCTTCAAGTGGCTCCGGCAGGCAGGGATGTGCATAATTTATGGAGGTGAGTTGAGGCAAGGGCCCTCCCAGCTGGGGTGAGGAGCTCCGAGCGGCTCCTCCACGGGTGTAACGGGGCCTGGCTCCAGCAGCAGCCCCCCCATGGGGCCGGCTGAGGATCCGGCCAGGCGGGCGCAGGCTCGGCTGTTGGGCTCGGAGCTCAAGCTGAGAGGAATTGAGGCTGCTTCTCGGGTCTCGCTGTTCCAGCCCGTCCTGCTTGGGGAATGCATTTGCCGGCTTCGCTCTCCTCTGCTTTTCGGTGCCTTGCATTAATCATGCGCTGCCCTCGCAGCATCCGTCGGTGGCTGCTTGGAGGCAGCAGCCGGGCTGCAAGGGAGGGAAACTGAGGCAGGGGCTGTGCTGCTGGGCCAGGGGCACCTCCAGGGCTGGGGGGCAAAGGAATGCAGGTGTGGGTGTGCGCACAGCCTGACAAAAGGTGCTGTCACCAAAAAAATATCCCCAAGGAGCCTGGGGCAGGTCTGAACCATCACCCGCTCCCCAGCATGAGGAATTGTCCGTGGTACCGCTGTGCTGGTGGGATCGTGCTGAGCCGTCTGGGAGCAGGATCGGGGATCCCGCACGCGTCCAGGTCACCTTTGTGCCTCAAAGGAGCAGGAGCCGGATCCTGCAGCAAGCCCTGGGCTTCCTGAGCCGGGATCGCAGCACCCTGTGCCCAGCCGAGGGGCATCGTGGCGTGGTGGGCTGGGGCACCCGGGGCTCCAGTGGACTGGAAATGCTAAAAAGCAGAGCTGCTCGTTAATTGCTGCATGAGGCATTGCTCGGGCACCACTCCCTGTGCCTTCACCTCCAGCGCTGCCTCCAGCTTCCCCGTGAGCCCTTGGCTCTCTCCATCCCCCCCCAGGGGCACCAGCTCGGGGCCGAGCACCTTCGCACCCAGCCGCTCTCCTCTGCCCATCCCGGCTGCTTTTAATTTGCGCTGAGCCTCAGCTCTCCTGCCCGGGGGCAGGCAGAAAGCCAAACTCTCCCCGCAGCTTGGGCGGGTGCTGTCGATATTCCCCGCTGGAGGCTGTCGATACCCGATGCTCGCAAAGAAGCAGTGGCCGATGCAGAGCTCAGCAGCCCGAATGGAGAGCGGTGCGAGCCGCGGTGCTGAGGGGCGCATTTTGGATATGTAATTCCTGGTTTCTTCGGTGCCAGGCTGGGTCTGATTTTGCTTAAGACCCATCTCGGCTCTGCGCCTGCATGGCTGGCAGCGCGGTGCTCAGGGCATGCAGGCAGGCGGTGGCAATGGCCTCATGGCAGGGAATGGAAAAGAAATTTGGGAATCAGCCCCTGGCTGCCCCATCCCTCGGATTGTGCTTGTTTGGTATCTCCAATCTTGACCCCGGTCGTGCAGGGGATGCAGGCGGGCTGCTAATGGCAGCAGCTTGCTTGTGGCTGGGGTCATCGATGGGGACACAAGGGGGCTGTGGTCCCTGGGGTGCAGCAGGGGGTGCTCAGGGAAGGAGGGTTTCTCTAAAGAGAAAAGTCCCCCCCGGATCAGTGCAGGGTCTCCTTGCAGCGTAGCTTTCAGGGGGCTGCTTGGTTCCCGTGCCTGGCTGTGACCCTGGGGCAGGAGGGATGCTCTAGGGTGGCTGGGACCAGGGCTGTGCTTGCATTGGGGTTTGGCCCTCTCTGAGCACTGCCCTGGGGTCTGCCCCACCCTGATAACTCCCCAAAGGGGGTTTGGGATGGGACGGGTCCCGGGGCTCCCCTCCAACCCGTGCCAAGCTGGCCCTGCTGCTGGGGCTGAGCGCGGCAGGGGCCCTGCGCCGGATGCGCTGTTGGGGCTGAGTCAAAGCAGCTGGCGTGACTCACAAATCCAGCAAATCCCAAATCTTTTCTTCCGGGCTCCCTGCTGAAACCTTGGAATGGCTGACATCTTCTCCATGCTCCTGTTTAATTTCCCCCCTCTTTCTCTCCTCCTGCTCCCCCTTCTCCCTCCCAAGGGCTCTGCAAGAAGGACCCGAACCTCTGCTTGGGCAACCCCTGCTGCCTCTCCTCCCCGGCGCAGCGATGCCGGTCCTGGCACCCACCTGCAGCCCGGCTGCTCACCGCACCCTGGGGGCTGCCGGCACCCATGGGAGCCGCTGACGGAGCCGCCGGAGCCATGCCACCCACCCGTGCCCGCCTCGCCGCCTGACCGCCGCCGGGATTCGGGCCGCGCGCTCTGCCCCAGCACGGCTTCGGCGATGAGCGGGGGTCGTTTTTGCATGGAGCGTCTCTCCTTCTGCCTCCTCCTGAGTGCCTGGAGCTGGGGCTGGGCGCCCGGGGGTGCCGCCAAGCCCAAAGGCCAGGGCTACCCGCACATGAACTCCATCCGCATCGACGGGGACATCACGCTCGGGGGGCTCTTCCCCGTGCACGGCCGGGGCGCGGAGGGCAAAGCCTGCGGGGAGCTGAAGAAGGAGAAGGGCATCCACCGCCTGGAGGCCATGCTCTTCGCCCTGGACCGCATCAACAACGACCCCGACCTGCTCCCCAACATCACCCTGGGCGCCCGCATCCTGGACACGTGCTCGCGGGACACGCACGCCCTGGAGCAGTCGCTGACCTTCGTGCAAGCCCTGATCGAGAAGGACAGCACCGAGGTGCGCTGCGTCAACGGCGGCCCCCCCATCATCACCAAGCCCGAGCGGGTGGTCGGCGTCATCGGCGCCTCAGGCAGCTCCGTCTCCATCATGGTGGCCAACATCCTGCGGCTCTTCAAGGTACGGGTCCCCCCGAGGCTCCCTGGACACCTCCACCGGGGCTGAACCCATGAAAAAACGCGGCGGTTTCACCAGGTTTTTGCATGCTTACCTCTTCCTCCACAGCTGGGGGCAGGCAGGAGCGCGAGTGTCTTTAAAAGCGTTTTCCTGCCTCCCCCGGGTCCCCAGGGATCCCCTCCTCCGTCCCCCTCTGGTGACGCTGCTGCAGCAGCAGGCTTTGTCTTCTCCCCCGGCTTCGTGGCCAGGTGGGATGCTGACGCTCCTGGCATTCCTGCCGGGAGCCTTGCGGGGGGACGGACGGGCAATCAGCTCAGGACAGGGTGCAGGATGAGACCACAGGGCTGGAAGGGACCCGGGGGGCTCCATCCCAGCCGCCTGCACCCTGCTGGGTTCAGCCCGGGCTGCTCAGGGCTTGGTCCCAGTGGATGCTGAGAACCCCCCAGGGATGGAGAGGGCTCAGCCTCGCTTGGGGAGCTCCCCAGCCCTCTCCTGGGGTGTCACCTGAGGGGACCAGAGGTAAGGTGACACCTTAGCCAAATTGCTGGGGAGCCGCATTTATTGCTGGGATGGGAGCTGCATTTATTGCTGCCAGCTGCAGGGTGCCAGGAGGGGACGGTGGCGACCGCTCTGTGCCCGGGGACAAACTGGGGACACCGCTGGCTTTGCCCCTGGCCCTGGGTGCGCGGAGGGGAGCGGGGTGCCTGTGGCTGTGGCGCTGGCTGTGGGCTGCCTCTCCCATCGCTCTCCTCCGCTCCAGCTGCAGGAAAACCGAGGAGTTTATAATTACATCCCCCTCGCTGTGCATTTATTTATCCGCAGCAATGTCCTGGGGCTAGAGCGAATGTTTGAACAAGAGCCCCCTCAGCAGCAAAAGGCAGAGAGAAATGCAAACAGGCTGCGCGCCCGGCAGCGGTGGAAGCCCCGAGCTGGCGTTACGCACGCTGCCTCCCCCTCCCGAGCCTCGAAACCCTCCCTTCCTCGGGGGCTGGCTGCCTTCCTCCCGTTCCCCCTCCTCATCCTCCCTCCTGCCCGGCGTGCGGAGCGCTGCGCCCTCCTGGGAGGGCTGGAGGCTGTTAGCAGAGACTGAAAAACAGATCGCTGATGGAGTTTGATTTTTCTGGGTCCCTTTTAAAAAAAAAAACGTGTTAATGTTCCAGGCGACGAGCGAGAGGGCTATTCAATAATTAAAATAATATAAATTAGAGAGAGCGGGAGGAACTTAAAAGCTATTTGCCGAGACAAAAAAAGATTGAATGCTCACTTCAGGGAGGGAGGCAGTGAGGAAGGAGGCAGGAGAGTGACAGCTGGAGGAGCGGGGGGAGCTGTTTTGGGGTGGGTTGGGCTATTTTTTTTTCCCTTTCTCCTCCAATTTTGCTGCTTGGACAAAGCATCCGTGACCATGCAGGGGGATGTTGCCGAGCCCCAATGCACCCTGGCACTGGTGGTGGCCCAGTGGGGACCTGTCTCAAGCCTCGGTGTCCCCAGCGTGGGGACCCGGCCCTCAGCTCAACTGGGAGCCCTGGGACTCGCTGTCCCCACCTCCCTGCCAGGCGCTGGTGGCCCCAGCACGGGGACATTGCTCCCGCGGGATGTCAGGTCCAGCCCTGCCCCGCGCTGCCTGCCCGCCGTCGCTCTTTGTTATTCAAATAGTGGGTTTATGGCACGGACATGCTTAAAATGAAAATCAGGCAACTTCCATTTCACGCTGCCGCTGACCTTTAAGCGCGGGCGGCTCCGCTCAGAGGTTCAGCAAAGCGTTTGCCTCCCCGGGCACGGCTGCGCTCACAGTTTTGCCTTTTCCTGTCCCCTCGAGGGACGATGCTCGCTCCTGGGCTGGAGCCAGAGATTTGGCTCCTGCATCAGCCCCGGGACTGCGAAGTGCTGGGGCACCCTTTGTGCAGGGTACAGCCAAAATGGGGGCACGGAGGGAGCACCGGGGTGCCCCTGGGTGCAGGATGAGGCTCGTGGGTCTGGGGGCTGAGCAGCTCCCCCTCTGCCTGCCCCAGGATCTCTGTGTGTCTGCTTCGTGCTGTGGTTCGGGCTCCTCTTGCCCTGCTGGGAGGGTTTTGGCAGTGGTGCTGCAGAGCCCTGGGTGGGATGGGGTCTCAGCAGCCCCTGCCCTCCTCCAGCTGGCCCCTGCCTGGGGGTGCTGTGCTCTCCTCGCCCCGTGCTGTGCTCCCTTCCTGTGCGCCCCGTTCTGCTCCATCCCCTCCCCACCAGCCCAAAGCCATTGGCAGGGAGGGCTTGGCGCATCCCTGGCAGGGGTTTCGTCGCTCCCATGCTCCATAAATAAATAACGTGTCCTTCGTTAGCTGCCATTGCCTAATTAAAGCTGTACATCAGCGGAACAACTTGCAGATGCGGCATCCTCTGTCCAAGCTGGTTTCATCACTCCTCGCAGCTCTGCATGCAGAAAAACCTCCCCTCAAATCCCTGCTCTCGCCTCCTTGCGATAGCATCTGTCTGTCGTCACTGCCAGAGCTTTCTGGCACGCTCCAGCTCCTTCCCACCCCTGTCTGCTGGCTCTCCAGCCTCAGCACTACCCACTTTCTCCTGAATGACCACGGCGACGATGGTGTAAAAGAAACCAGGTCCGTCCCCTGCAAATGCGACTCCCCAAAAGCTGCATCAGGGCCTGGGCTGTGCTTTTCCATCCCGTCCTGAGCGAGCTGGGGCACAAGGAGCACCCGTGTGCTCAGCTGGGGCGAGGAGCATCCCGGGTGAGCGGAGGCGCTGGGCACGCACCCGACACTTAGAGGCGCTCGTTTCCTTCTCTGCAGTGAGTTCTCGAGCTCCTTTTAGCACTGGGGTGTTGTACAGCATAATTAATCCACCTCTAATGGAGGACGCTGGCCCATCGCATGCAGCGGGAGCTGTGCGTGCCCGTGTGCCTGCACGCACAGGGTTTTTTTTCTGGCTGGGGATGCGGAGCAGGATCCGGCCCCCAGCACCAAGCCCTGGAGAGGTGGAAGGGAGGTGGTGGAGAGAGCGGTGCCCTGCGCACCACGCGGCGCTGCTTAGCGGGTAAATAACCTTCATGAAGACGGGGAGGTGGAAATCGGCTGGGGGACGCTCTGATTAATCACCCGCTCTGTTGCTGCCAGTTCATTTCCTCGTTCTGCTCCGGGTTTATTAAAATGAATTGCAGCCTCCCCGGCTCCCCTGGGCTGCCCCGGCCACGGCAGCTCCCCCGGCACCGCTGGGCGAGGAGGAGGAGGAGGGCGGCAGGGCCGGTGAGGAGCCCGATGAAGGGCAGCAACCGCGGCTCCCTGCACCCTGAGCTTTGCTCTTGGCTAGGTTGGGAGCTTGTTTTTTTGGGGAAAAAAAATAGGATGCAGCCAAGCAGCTGGCTTGGTTTATCAGGTTGTGGCAAAGGGGTGGGCAGGACGGGGAGCTCATCGCTCCCTGCCCCAAGCTGTCCCCCCTCGAGCGTGGCTGTCGCGTGTCACCCCGCAGCAGCTGGGGCTGGGAACTGGAGGAATTTGTTATCAGCTCCATGACAGGGTGCTGTTTGGGATGCTGGAGTGATTTGCTTGCCCTGGCCCCCGTTTCCATCTGGGGAAACCAACAGTGACAAGGGCTGAGCTGGCTCCGCACAGCCCCCTCGTTCCCCCAGCCCCTGCGGTGCTTTGTGCTCTCCCTAATTAAAAGCCGCTGTCCAAATGGCTCAATGATGGAAATTCTAATTAAATCAATTCCATCTTGTCTGTGAACCAGAGGTTGGCATAAGATACGCATGAAATTAATAATTATGGTTAGGGAATTAGCTGCTCCTGACCCCGTCTGTGGTGCAGGGGCACTGGTGCAAGGAGCAGTGGGGTCGGAGCACCGCATCCCTGCAAACCCCGGCTGGGGGCCGTGCTCAAGTTGCTGCCTTTGTCTGAAGCTTTCCAATCTGGAGCAGATTATGATCCTCTGCTGTTAGACAAAATGCTGCTGTTAGACAAAACGCTGCGCTATCGTCAGCCAGTGCTGATGAAATGGGTTTCGAGCCCAGGTGCTTTTGCGGTGGAGGTGTCGGGGGAGAGTTTGAGGTTGACCACACTGGTGCACCGAGGGCAAATCTGACCCAGGGGCTTGGGGGGCAGGACTGTACCCCTAACCACGGCTTCTGCCTGCTCTCCTACCCTGGGGGAGCTTTTCTCAAGGCTGGGGATGTTTCTGAATGATGTTGACCCTATTTTTGTTCAAAATGAAGGAGAAGGGAGGTTTTTCCCTCTGTCCCAGGGTTACTCCTTGGTCTTGATGGGGTAAGGTAGTCCTGGGGTGCAGGAGAGCTGATCCCGCTGATTTCCCCACCAGCACCGTGGTATTTAGCCTGGTCTGGCAATGACCCAGGCAAGGAGCTGAGAGCAGTGTGGTGCCTCTGCGAGTTTGTTCAGGGCTTGTGCCGGTGCCCAAATGTGCAGCCGAGGTGCATTGCCAGCTCCCCCCACCCGCATCCTTCTTTCTAAGAACCTTGAATTCCCTGCCCGCATTTTGCTTTCATGGACCTGAAAGGACTTTTGTCTTTTATCTGAGAAAATAGCTGGTGCCGGGAGTTGGGCTATTGTAAACCAGGAGATCAAAAAGGCAGAGGGGGAAAAAGGCAGAAGAAATCTATCAAATGGTCATTTGGGAACCGGTATTTTATTTTCACTTCCATCCAAGGTAGTGTAGCGAGGGAGAAAAGCTCTTTCAGTTTGTTTATTAAAATACGGCTTCCAGTTCATAACCTGGAGATCAACAGGTACTGCCTAGGCTCTGCTTCCCCGCAGGGGCTGGACCAGGCTGTGTGCCCTGGGGTTAATCCCAACCCTGGGCCTCAGCTGGAGCCCATTGGCACTTCCATGGGACGCGGCATCCCAGGGGAATATCCGGGAAGCATCCCTCCTCTGCAACCTGCTGTGGAGGTGTGGATCTATGAAAACCATGGAGAAAAATTAGTTGGGTTTGATGGCCTGTGGAAAGTCAGCTTGGCACCATTTCTGCCCCGAGTCTCACATGGCACCGCTGCTTTGCGCACCCACCTGGCCCCATTGCATGGCACGCTGCACACCAGCCTCCTCGTGCAGCGCCTCCACCCCAAGCCTCCCTGCCCGTCCTCACAGCACCACTGCGAGCCTGGCAGGAGGGAAAAGGAAAGGAGAGAAGGAGCAGAGCATCCCCCAGCTCCCTCCCCAGGATGAATGATTGCTAGACGAGCGCCTCGCCTGCTGAGCAGAATTTTAATCGGGCCTCACGCACCGGCTCCTGGTCACAGATACCCAACGAGCAGATCACAGCCCCTTGGAAAGGAGCACAAAGCAGATTGTCACAGAGAATAATCCTATTTGTGCCTTGATAAAGATTCCTTCCTTTCCCTCTCCCACTTGTTCTCCTTCTCTCCATTTTTTCTTCTCATATTTTGCTGTAGGTGGAGGGGCGGCTGCTCCTTTCCAGGGGCCGTTTAGCATTCAGGTGGAGTCGTGGGTTTATAACACCGGTATCACGTTTAATGGAGAGAGTGAGGGACTGGAGTGGAAAAGGGGAAAATAACAGGAAAGCAGAGGAGAAACTGCAGCACGGCCTGGGAGCATGAGCGGAGTAGGATGGGGCAGCCGGGAGGGCCGGGCAGGTCCAGGGGGCAGCTTTGGGGTGTGCCCCCACCCTTGGGTGCTGGGATCTGGGTCGGGGGCTGCTCCCCCCCATCGGGACGGGGCTGTGCTGGTATCTAACCAGGGAGGTGGTGGTTGGAAGCACCATCGTTAGAAGGCAGGTGCCAGCATTTCAGGCTCCCAGTGAGGTGGCTTGGTCTTATAACCTGCACTAGGATGCCTACGCACCCCAAACCTCTCCCACCCCCTGGTTCTCCCCTCTGCTGCTGCAAATTAGCTAACTGCTCAATGCAGGAGTGGCGACTGGTGAGGCCAAACTCAGCCTGAGCTGGTTTAAGGCATCTGGCGTGACCCAGATGGGGGATCCCGGGGGCTCATTGCAGCTCCCCGTGGCTCCAGCTGTGTTTGTTCTCCTGCAAGCTGCGATTGCTGAATTCCTAAACTGGGAGAGGGAGGAAAGGCCCCCCACAGCTGGGGACTGCTGCTCTGCATCCCCTTGCCCTGTAGCACGGAGCAGTTTGGGGTCAGCGTTGCTTTGGGCTTTTCCTCCTCTATTTGTGCTGTGCCTGTAGCCACGGCCAGGCTGCACCACGGCAGCTGGCTGAGCTCCAGCCCCTGCCATTAAATCGCTGCTAAATCCAAAACCACGTCCCTGTTTTGGGCAGGGTTTGGCAAGCCCTCGAGCTGTGCCAAAGCAGAGGCACGTTGCAGAGGTGCGTGGTGCCCGACAGGGTGTAGGATGCGGAGGTGATGGATGGGCTGGCTCTGGTTTTGGTACGTCTTCAGTAGGGAACTTCAGGCTGGTGCGGAGAACCTGGGCTTGATAATTTAATAAACCTTTTCCATCTTTAAGATAAATTAACATCTGTGGTGTGTTTTGGAGATGTAAAGTGCTGTGTAAGTGCTAAGCATCGCATGATCCTCTGGTGCTAAATCACTCTAATGTACTGCGCGAGGTGCAGGAGCTCTGATTAATTTAAAAGGCTTATTTATGGCTTGGCTGGACAGGGTCTGGCAGGGTGCGCTCCTGTCGGTCCCTCATGGGGCAGGAGGCCAGAATATCGTAGCTGTGGAGTTCAGGGCAGGAACAAGGCTTTCTCTGGGGCCTCTGGCATACTGGAGGCCCTGCTGGGTGTCACTGAGGGGTCCCTCAGCCTCTCCACTGCCTCCTCCTGGGGCCAAACCAGGCATCACAGCCGGGGTTTGGCTGCTGCAGGTCCCAGCTGGAGCTGGTCCCTTCTCCTGGGCACCTTGTCATCCCGTGGCCTCTGCTTTCCTGTGGCCATACCCAGGATCTGGGCGTGAGCAGGCCTCACACCATTCCTTCACCTCTGTTTTTGGCTGTTTGGGGGGGCTGGTTTCTTCTGGACACTTCCCAATTCCTTGATTTCCACCCCCTGTGTCCTCCCGAGTGGGATTTAGGGACCACGGGCCTGGTGAGGGCAGTGCAGCCGGGTGCAGCTGGCCTTTTTCTCCTGACTCTGATCTTTCTTCGTCCCAGATCCCCCAGATCAGCTATGCATCAACCGCCCCGGACCTGAGTGACAACAGCCGCTACGACTTCTTCTCCCGCGTCGTCCCGTCCGACACCTACCAGGCCCAAGCCATGGTGGACATCGTCAAAGCCCTCAAGTGGAACTACGTCTCCACCTTGGCCTCCGAGGGCAGCTACGGGGAGAGTGGCGTGGAGGCCTTCATCCAGAAGTCCAGGGAGGACGGTGAGCAGATTGCCCCTCTGTGATGGGGGCTTGGCGTGGGTTTTGGGGCAGAAAAGGCAATTGGGTGACCAGGTGGGTCACCACCTGGGTGACGTGCAGCTTGTTGTGGGGTGGTGGGACGGGTCTGGGGCGTCGTGACCTGAGCTGAGGAATGACAGGAGTAGGGTCGGGAGCCCTGCTTTAGGGCATGATCCTGGGGTGCTGGGGGCTCAGAGCTTTGGGGTTGCTCTGCTTGTTGTTTAATTGTAGGGACACTGTGGTGGCAGGTTCCTAGGCTGGGTGTGTGTCCTGTGCAGCACTGCTACATGTCCCGGGGTGCTGCTCTTGTCACCTCCCCATGGCCAGCAGTGGGGACGTCACCAAGTGGGGATGGGAGCAGCCATCTGTAGGGCGGGCTGGCTGACTGCTGCCAGCTCCTCTCAGAAAGCATCTTGAAATCCCATTCCCTGCGCACAAGGAGACCTCAAATCTGCTGGGTCGGCGGCTGCCAAGCGCGAGCTGATCCAGCCCCCTCCTTCCGCACGGAGCTGGGCGCCTTCCAGAAGAAAAGACTTTTACAAATACTCCCAGGTTTTAACAGAAAATAAAGTTGGCACCAGCTCATGCTTCACCCAATTTTAGTGGAATTATCCCTGAGGGCAGGTGCTTTAACTTGTCTATAGGCTTTGGACAGGCGGAAAGTCCGTGCTCAGCAAAACTCTTTTGCGAGGATTTGTCGGGAGCCAGAAAGCGTTTTGCTGACAGGAGCGCAGGGATGCTTAGGAGGGATTAGCAGCCTCAGGAGCAGTGGAAAAGCTCGTGGGTACCAGCTGGTGGCCAAGCACCCACCCAGGGACCATCTGAGAGGGACGAGGACCCCCAGGCACCGCTGCTGTGGGTGCTGTTGCAGTGGGCATCAGCCCAGGCAATGGCTCCGTGCACCCTTTCAGGAGGTCTGGAGCTGCCCCGAGACCCCACAAAGGGGCTGTTGGGGCTGCTCCTCGCCCCAGCTTCGCTTTGCCTCTGCGGCATAGTGTGTGCAGGGCGAGCCGGGAGCTGAAGAGTGTTTTCTGATGCAGTTAAAACCCTGCAGAGTACAGGCTGCTGCCTATTACTGGCTTAACTGTGTCTGAATGGCACATTAAGTTCTGGCAAAATCGGTGGGACACCAGCCTATCTGGAGCTAGTCAAACTGTGTTATGGCCTTATAAATGGATAAAGGGAATAAAAACTTCTAGGTGACGAGCTCCTAATCAAAGCCCTATAAATAGGAACAGCGTTAATTCTGTCTCTCGCGCGCGCCGTGGCACTGGGAACCGGCTGTGCTTTTAATATGCAGAGAAGCCCATCTGGGGATTCAACCTGGAATCTGCTCTTCAGGATTTTAACTTGAAAAGCAGAAAAATCTTCACGGGCCTACGGCTGCAGGAGGAGCGCGTGGGGGTGTTTCGGAGTCGATGGCTGCGATGACTTGAGGCTGTCTGCACGGCTGCGTGCGGCTCGGGGCGTGCTGTGCGTGTCCCCTGGGGTGGGGATGCGGGTGCGAGCGGTGCTGGGGGGCACGTGCTGTGCCACAGCTGTGGCTGAGCACACAAAATCCCGGTGCAATGGGGATACACGGGGCTGCCGGTGTGCAGCTTGGGCACGCATGGTACCCAGAGTACTGGGGCGGCAGATTGGGGGAAGGATGCTCGTGGGGGTGGGAAGGATGCTCGTGGGGGGGAATGATGCTTGGCTGCAAGCGAAGGGCTGTGTTTATGGCTCTGTTAACAGCTTAACCAGTAACCCTACTGGGGTTTGTAAATGCTAACAGCAGCCCCATCTGGCTCGTGATGATAACGAGATTTGTCTGATGACGGAAATAAAGGGAAAGAGGCTTTTTTGTGGGAATGAGGGGCATTTTGCATGGGTTTTCCACCTGAAAAGGAGAGTTTCCTTGCCTGCCCTGGGCTGGCGGGTCCTGCTGGGCTGCCCGTGTCCCATGACAGGGGAAGGGCTGCTGGGACCAGTGGGTGACATGGGGAGATGACAGCAGCGTTGGGTTCAGCTGCCATGTTATTCTATCTAGCCTTGGTGTGCCTTAATTTTGGGGAGAACACAGCATCACACGGCCACTCCATCTTGGCCATCGCTTCCCTGTGGGGTCAGGGTGTGGGGCTGGATGTGGCCAGGGGATTGGGCCCGGTTCAACCCCTCCATTATGCACCAGTAAGGAGCAGGTGTTGTGACTGGTGGTCCCTCTGCAGCACGAGCGCTTCTGGTTTGAGATACCTGTGGTTACCGTGAATTCCTATCACCAGATGGTTAATGATATGATGGCATAATTGCAGTGTAAACGAGTGTACATGGAGTTGAAATGCACGCGTATTAATCTGGGACTGAGGCAGTCCTGTAATTTGTATATCCGCATAACCCAATGATTATGTGCATTAGTGATAATTTAGTTATCAAAAAGCATAATTCCACTGTAATTGCGGCAGAACGGCAGCGTGAGTGCAGCCCGTGCGTTATCAGCAGTAACGCTGCTCCCCTGCTCACTTGTGTACAGGAGCTGTCGTGCATCAAACGCCGCAGCCACGCGGGGCCTGGAGACGCCGCCAGCACGTGGGCGCCTGCGTGGGGTCTGAGCATCTCCCGGCGTGGGGTCCTCAGGGTTTCCTGGCTCCTGCACCCACAGAGGGCAGCTCTGCAGCTGTCAGTAATGAGAGGATGGGGACGAGAACGTGCTGTGTGTGTTCATGGATGCGTTTTTAATTTGAAAATCCCCCCAGCCTTGTGCCCTGTGCGAGGTTTGAGGAAGAGCCTCGCTGTGCCTGCTTTGCCTCTCCGTGTTCCCTCATAAATTTGGATGGCCCTGCTGTCACCAAATGGCTTTACACCAGCACAGAGCCACTGGGAGCCGGCGAAGGATCCGTCCCTTTCTTTTATAGCCTGTTCGTGTATGCCTGGCTCTCATTTCCACTCCTCCAGCAGCATAAAGGACCCGGCAATTTATTTCTGCTTCAAGGTGCCTCCGGACTGTCAAGGCGATGCAGAAGGGCTGCTGCTCCAGGATCTGGCCTCTGCTTGTCGTTTGTCAAGCCGCAGAGCTCTCCGGGCATGCTGGCACAGGGTCTGGATGCCGCAGGGCACGGGTGGGCACGGGGACGGCGCTGCAGGCTGGGCGCGCGTCTCCCTGCGTGCCGACGCGCTCGCTCTCCCCCATAACATCGCTCCGCTTCATTTCTCATGCCAAGCCTGAGTGTTCGGAGTCGGGTTTTATTTCCATCAGGCAATAATGCTCATTGCTGTAGTTAGCAGTTAGCATTCAAGCTGTTTGCTTTCTGATGCATTATCAACTTGACCTTCAGTTTCAATTTTTAGCAAAGCTTCGTGCTAAAGCGGCTTCTGCTGCAGCGCAAAGCGTTTCTGCTCCAGGCACGAACTCACCCCTCTCCGCCGGTGGGCTGGGAAGAAGTTCGCCCTGGGGCAGGTTATTCTGCCGAGTGACCCACGGGGGCTGTCTTGCAGCCAAGGGCTCCTGAGCCAGCCTGACCCAGGAGGGCCGTTAGGTTTTATGTATGGCAATTACTTTGCTGGCCCCTGGCAATTGCTGCCGGTTGCACCGATGGCAGGATGGGCATTATTCATGGGAGCAAAGGTTTTTTGGGCGTTATCACTGCCAAAATGTTATGTCTGCAAAAACGTGTGTTTTCATTGGACACTTTAAGTGCATTCTCCCCCCAACACCCTGCAAATACGGGGGGGGGTACTATCTGTATGTGCAGCTTGGCACCAAGGTGCGGGGCAGGGCCAGCAGCGGGTGTCCCAAGCTCCTCTCGTAGAGCATCTCACCGCCCCTGGGCATCCCCTGGGGGAAGGGACAGACCTGTCCACGGTCCCCTGGCTCTGCGTGTGCTGACATCTCTGCTGTCACTGAGCTCTTGGAGATGAAGCATTAGATTTATGTTTATGTAATTTAGCTGGTGTGCACAGCGTGTTATGCCACGCGTCGTAATGTGCTGTGCTCTGCTTTGTGAAGAGGGCAATATTTCTAGGCGAACGCACGACTCCTTAGTCATGTGTCTGGATCAATTTTACACTGTCATTTCCCCCCTCTATTGTTTTATCCTTCGCTGAGTTTTCTATATTTTTAGTTAAGAGCCTGATATGTATTTGCGGTGCATTTGTTCATTACCGTGTGACATTCATGGCTGTCTTTCTGCTTTTAGCCGGGCTCATTACTTTTGCTCGATGCATCAGAATGTCACCCCCGAAGGGGGATCTGACGATCGCAGCCCCGCGCACGAAGTTTGGGTGATGCTGAACGTGGGCTTCAGCATCACTCCTGAGTCTTAAGGTGCGAGGCAGCTCCGAGTGCCACATTTCAAAGGATTCGATGTGGAAGCGTGGAGGTGGCTGCCCTGGGGAGCAGATGCCACCGGTCCTGCAGATGCCACCTCCGTGGGATGGACGGGAGCACAGCTGCTGGTTATTTCTCAGGGCTGCTTGCAGGGAGAACTTTTTTTGGCACGCCACCACCTCCAGCAAAGAGCACAGGAATTAAAGCGGGTGACCTTCAGCCCTGTGACGAAAGGAGGTGTGATTAGCAGTAATGCAGAGCCGGGCGAGGAGGGCTGCCCGGCTCCCTTTCATCTCGGAGGATTGCTGTTCTTCTGCAGTCAGCACTCAATTACTGCGTCTCACCGGAGGGCTGCTATTTGCTGCTGGCGTCTCCGCTCCCCAGCCAAATCCTCCGCTCAGCACCCGGCACGGAGCTGGAAATTTTTTCGTGGCACGGTGCCTGCTCCGGGGCTGGATCTGCAGCCTGGGCTTCGGGTGAACCCATTCCTGCTCTGAGGCTGGTGGCTTTTCTGTCCCCTCTGGGGCTCAAGCTGAGCATCTACCTCCACAGTGTGGCTCAGGAAAGGTCCCTGGCATCCTGAGACCAGAACCAGCCTGGTTATACCCATCCCTTGCTCATGTGGGTCTGGCCGCAGCCACCTTTCCTATCCCAGCATTTTCCTTGTGCTGTGTGTGGGATGGGGACAGGGAGCGTCCACGAGCCCCCCCACCGGTGGGGGCACGCTCAGCGAGGGACAGGTCTGCTCACTGGGGCTCTGGTGCCATCGCTGCTTTGGGTCTCCAGACTCCTTCAGGCTCCGCAGAGGCTGAAGTCATGTTTCCTGGGCTGCTTTCTATTTATTCCAACCTCTCTGCCTCTTTTCGCTACGGTCAATACCGTGTGCTATAATGCAGCCAGGAGGGAGGCAGGCAGGATGCCAGGCTCTCTTCTGGCTCCAAACAGCCTCGTGCCTCAGTTTCCCCACCTACAATAACCTTCTCTGCCCTCGGGCTCTCTGCTGCTGCGTGCAAAGGACCCCACAGGCGGGGACTGGGGAAAGCCAGGGCTAGACTGGGAGCACTGGGCACGGCTGGGAAAACACCTCCCTGCAGACCCAGGGCTTGGGGAGCATTTGCTGCCTGAAATCTGCCTGTAAATACCACTGACACCACCTCTTAACTCCGCTCCTTGTTTTCATGGCCCACTGGAAGCCCTTTGTGTGCGGGAAGAGGAGAGCAAGGCAGGATGGAGAGGTTGGGGTCAGGGCAGGCGCACGGCTCTGGCTTGGAGCCTGACTCTGGGGTTTGGCAGCAGCCCACGCTGGTGGCTGGTCCCTAACATTTCTGGGGCACTCTGGGCCCTGTCCTGTCCACGATGCGGTGACACACGCCAGGACGATGGCCCCAGGGGGGCCGTGAGGGGTGAAGCAGAGCACGTTTCTCTTCTCCATGTTGTGGGCTTGGGTTAGGAGGGACGAGATAAATGGTTATGGTAAATGAGGTAAATGAAGGGAGGAGTGCTGATTTTGGGACTGATCTGTCACTTCCAGGCCCAGCTCGTGGGGTTGTGCGATGGGTGAGGGTCTCTGCAGAGTGATGCTTGCAGTAGGCTGGGGGAAGATGGTGAAATCTGGTTCTAAAGCCCTAAAATCCCCAAGTCTGCTGGCTCTTCCCAGCTCCAGGCTGGAGCAGGGTGAGGGGGAAGGAGGCGCAGTGCTGGGGGGCTGCAGCAGCAGGGGGGTCTTTGGCAGAAACTCCTTCCCATGGGCACAGTCTGTGGGGTTGGTACCTAAGGGAGAAACCTGGATTCCAAACACAGAGCACAAATTTATTTGTCTCACTGCCCAGAGGAGTTGAACCTCGCGGTGCCATTGCACCACAGCACTGCCTCCCCGGGCTCCCGATCGGAGCAGAGCGAAGCCTTGCCTTTTTTCCCCCCTTTCTTTTTCCCCTGTTGCAAATTTATTAATTACTGATTTAGCCTGGCAACGCAGGCAGTTGAAAAGCAGGCGCAAATTGCTCAGATTCATAATGTCTGATGAGATTTCAAAGCACTAAAGAGCAGCAATTGAACCCGTTCCAGGGATGAGGCTGGCAGCGAGTGCCAGGAGCCTCCAGTGACGGAGGCTCGATGCGATGTGACGTGTGCTGGGAACCCGGGCTGTGCGAGGAGGACCAGCCACCGACCGTGTGGGACAGGGCTCCAAAAATGTGGGGCTTGGGGGGCTGCCACTGCTCCCTGCTTTGTGTTCCCAGGAGGGCTGTGGTTTGATGCCCGTCTCGCAGTGAAGTGCTGGAGTCATTGCTGAGATCTTGCTGCTCCCGAGGACACACTGGGGCTGGCTTGGGGTGACAGAAATAGGATGGTGTCCCCAGGTTCCCCCAGAAAGTGAGCTGGTAGCGGGGGTGCTACGACAACAGTGGGACTGGGAGCTGTGGGGCTGCCTCCATGCATGGGTGATCCGAGCATCGCTCTCATTAGGGCTCTGCCACAACGAGGGAGGGATTAGAGCTGCCTGTAATGAGGAGCAGGGGGGGTGCCTTGCTGATGCTGCCCTGCTCGGCTGACTTGTGCACAGGAATTTGTCCCCATCACCCTCCTGTCCCCAGCCCTGCCTGTCTGCGGGTACCCACAGGCCAGGGGAGATGTCCCCAAAGTGCAAAGCCTCCCGTGGCCGCAGTGTTGAGGGTGGATGGACGCGTGGACAGCGCCTGCCCTCACCCCGTGCTCCCCGGTGAGACCAAAGCCATCCCCGCTGCCAGGAGCTTTGCCTCCACGAGGGCACGGAGACGTGCCCCTAATGACTTCTCCTCTAATGAGTCTGGTCCTCAGGGCTTTGAAGTGGCATGGATAATGAGTCCTAGGGCAGGGAAGTGCAGCCACTGACTTGCCAATTAAAGACTCTGGGCTTGGAAACCTCATTTAAACGGCCTCATTTGCGAAGGGGAGGCTGGGGAGTGCACAGCGTGGGGTGGGCATGTGCTGGGGTGCAGCTGGGTCAGGGGTGGGTGCTCCCTGCTGCTCCGTGCAATGTTTTGGGTGCGGGCACAGGGACCTGCCGGGTGTTCCCAGTGGCAATTGGGCTTGCTGGGAGCAGGAGCAGCCAGAGGTGCCCGGACTTGGCCTCCTGCCCCTGCTTGGCTGCGGGTTTGCAGCATCCCCGCGTGTCCCCGTGCCAAGCTAGCGTGGGGCTGCTGCAGCCTCCTGCCAAGCTTACAAAACGCTGCCGCAGCTGGGCTGAGCACGGCCCCATCCCCTCCTCGGGCTGCACAGGGAGCAATTCCCAGCTGGGTGGGGGGCCGTGCGCGTCCCTGTTTGCAGCGTGGCTGCATCAGCCCCCACTGCTCCAACCCGAGGTGTTTGCACAGTGCTCCGCAGCCGCCAGCTCTGCAGGGAGCCCGGGCAAAGCGCTCCCTGATTGATGGTGTATGTTAGCGACAGCAAAAGCTTATTATCTACCTGCAATCAAGAGGGCACTTGAGCGCTGCGCTTCCCAGAGCAGCTGCGCTCCCACCGAGCCCATAATGGTGGAGATTAAACCCTGACCTGTGTTTGACAACACGCGTTAACCCTGCCGCAGCGAGGAGAGTCCCCGGGCGAGCGGCTGGCGGCGGCGTGGGGACGCCGGGAGGGGACATGAGCAGGGGGGACACGGCCACGTGTTTGGGGACCGCGTGGGCTGCGCTCTGCTCAGGGAGGGCTTTGCTCACAGGGCTGCTTTGCACAACTGGGCTGGGCGCACGGGGCTGCTGCACGTTTGTTGCAGTTTTGCTCCTGGGGACGAAGAGAGACCCCTAGGTGTTTGGCTCCTGGTGTTCAGATGGGTGGCCCCACAGCCATCCTGTTGCTTGTGCCGTTTTTGGGGCTGTTTCTTGCTGCAGGGAGCTCTGCACCCCTCGGTGCTGCCCATCAGCAGGATGCCATCTAGTGCTTGAGCATCCTTAAACCAGGTGCCTACCTATGAGCATCTCCAGGCTTCCTGCACCTCTCCGTCTCTCTCCCAAATCTGGGGGAGAAAAGGAGCTCAGCTCCTGCCTCCTCCCTGGCCCCGGGGTCCCAGAGCGATGCTGTGCCATCCTGGCGGAGGAGGGAGAGCGGCCGCTGCCTCCCAGTCCCCACCTCATCTCTTTAATTTCTTTCCCTAAAGGAGTGTTCTGACTAAAGGCAGTGTTGTGGAGGTAGCGGGAGCATCGCCTGGCAAATCCCCCTCCCTGCCGCAGTGCCGGGGGGCCATGAATAATGCAGGTGCTAAAAGCTGGGGCTGCTGGAGGTGAGCAGGGTGGCACTGAGCTGCTCCCTCCCCCTGCTCCACTGGACTTCTCCCAGACCATTAATTAGGAAGCAAAACTGTATTTATTAATTGGCCTTGCCAGCATTTGCATGGGGGCAGGAGGAGGGCTCCCAGACCCTCTGGGGCTTTCACCTGGGCTGCTTTTGTGTTGCTATTTTTAAGTAAGGAGAGCCCCAATTAGCTTTAGTAAACTGGAGGAGCTGCAGACACCAGTGTCCATCCTTAGGGCTGTTTTCCTGCTGCATCCAGCCGGCTCGCTGGGCTTCCCTCCTCGCTTTTCCCTCCTGCTGGCCTGGCTGCATCCCGCTCGCATGCTCCGTGCTCTCCAGCCGCTGCGGTAATAAGGTCCTCATTACGCCCTAATTGGCCGTATCCTTTTTTTTTTGGTTACATTCCTCGTTAGTTTGATTTAACAGAGCTGCTGCGTAACTCAGCCACTTCTGAATTGCTATCGATTTAGTCTCCTTTCTTATTTATTTATGGGCCCATCTCTTGCGCCACCTCCTCATCCCATGCGTACAAGCAGCGAGCCCTTGGCCGGCGCTCACCTGGCGGCAGCGTTTGTCTGAGCAGCGTGGATGCTCAGAGCTGCTGCCTGGGGAAAAAAGGGCAATAAATGCTTGGGGGCGACCCCATGCTGCTGCTGCACTGGCAAAATCCCAAAGCTGGCTTTGTTCTGGCCCTGCTGGGAAGGGAGCGGGGCTGCAGATGCTGGGCACGCGCCATGGCCCCCCCGTGGCCTTGTGCTGCTCATGTGTGTGCTCAGATGGAGGAACAGGCAGCTTGCCTGTGGGATACTCGTTACTGGGAGCGTTGTTTCTGGGAGCCTCGTTACTGGAGGCCTCGTTACTGGGAGCTTCACAGTGTTGGCACACGGTGGCACGGTGCCACACCGTCCCCAGCGCTGTCACGTGCGTGCGCCCGCCTGCCTGCCCGCGCCGGGGCTCCTGGAAGGCTCTGGTGTTTGCAAACTGCTGCTTTGGTTGGATTTTTTCCTCTTATTGCTATGGAAACTGTAATTAAGCCGCACTGGCTGCGTAGCCCGAGCCACCGTCTCAGCCTGGCCCCGCGTGCCCCAGGCAGGGATGTGCCGGTCCCGCCGGCACCGCCTGCTGCTGCCCGCCGCGCCGGGCCGAGCTGTCTGTCCGGCAGTCTGTTCATCCAGCTTCTTCCTCTCCATCCATCTGGCTCCCCAGATGGGAAACAAACATCAGATTGGCCCGGTTTCTTACCGGAGGGGAAAAAAATAAAATAAAATAAAAAGGCTCCGTGGTTTGGCTGCGCTGGGAGGCAGCCCCTCTCTCGGTCTTTGGGCTACAAGGGGCAAATGACCCCATTGTGCCCCAGCCCTGCTGGAGGGAGTGAAGCCTCCTCTCCTGGAGGCCTCCGGCTCGTGGCCTCTCCCTGTGCTCCTCCTGCTCCTCTCCAGTGCCGTAATTGTAATCGGGGGACTCTCAGCCCGCCTGTTAATTGCTCTGACCTTTGCTTAAGCGGGGATCTTTTAGTGGCAGGTGAGGCATCAGCCGTGTCATTTACTATGCAAATTGAGACCATCAATTACATCCAGAAGGTCCTGCAATGTTTAATTTTCTCTCTCATCTCTTTCTTTATTGGCATCTGCAAAAATGTTGGAGCAGGAGGGCCCTGGCTTTGCTGAGCTGGAGGCTGGGAGCCCGGCAGCCGTGCGCAGGGACTCGTCCAGCTGCCAGCTTCCCTCTGTCTCTATTAATTTTAATTAGCTGCTTTTGCAAATGTCCCATGGCTGCTTTGGGGATCAGCCTGGGAGGCTTCTCCCCAGCCTGGCAGAAAGCACCTGGGGGTCCCTGGGCGTGCACCTGGGGAAGGAGAGGAGTGGGGCTGGGGAGCTTGGCTGCAGGGAAGGGAATAAAACTCCCTGCGGGGCTGTGCTGCTGCTGTCCCGGGGCTGAGGGACTCCTCCAGGACTGTGGCACATCCACGATTCTCCCCAGGGGATGTTTCATCCAGTATTTGCCCGTTGCACAAGCAGAGCCCTTTGCACAACCCAGCCCTGGGTGCTGGGAAGGGGAGGGTCCCATGGGGGGGACTGTGCTTCCCGTGCCCCCCGTGCTCCCCCCAGGCTTGGTGCAGCCATTGCAGGACGTGCTCCAAGCGTGGGGTGGCTCTGGGGGGACCCGGGGAGTGTCAGCACCCCCTGGTGCGACTGGGTGAAGGCAAGGGGTGGGGGGCACGGGGTGGGAGCTGGGGTCTCAGTGCCGGCTGCTCTGTGCCTCAGGGGGGGTGTGCGTGGCTCAATCCGTCAAGATCCCCCGGGAGCCCAAGCCGGGAGAGTTCGACAAGATCATCCGCCGCCTCCTGGAGACCTCCCACGCGAGGGCCGTCATCATCTTCGCTAACGAAGACGACATCAGGTGCGGAGGGGCCGGCCGGGCTGCGAGGGGAGGCTGGGGGGTGCCCGACACGTGCTGTGTGCGTGTCGCTGGCCGGGACGTGGGACACAAGCTGCTGGTGGCAGGAGATGGGCAGGAGCTGGGGCTGCAGCGGGCACGTGTGTCTGCAGCGTGGCACAGACCTGTCCGCAGCAGGGACCACCAGAGCTGACTTGGAACTGGCCACCTGGTGGGTTTTTGCCATGGGACACCAGCAAAATGGGGTGCAAAGGGGCAAAAATCTGCTTTCTCTTGGCTTTGGGAGCCCCTGCTGTCACCCCCCAGGTGCTTCACGCTGCTCAGGGGCTGGGCCAGAGCTCGCGGGGTGCCTCCTCCAGGCTCTGCTGTGCCGTGCAGCCTCAGCCCCTCAGTGCAGACCTGGGGGGGCCTTTTGGGGACCCCTCCCCACACACCCGTGCTGCTCACCGGGTCTGCAGCCACTCCTGGAGGCAATGAGCAGCTCCACAAGTGCAGCAACATCTTGCAGCTCCTGTTGTTCGTGGAGCAGAATGATTCAGATGGAGATACCCTTGATTTCCTAAGTATCTAATTTATTAATCAGCAAACATTATGTAAATGTGGGTAAACTGCGATTTTAAATCAGTTTACATCAGATGTGCAAATGCTGCGAGTTTTTTTTTTTTTTCCTTCCTTAATAGAAATGTCTGCAAACGTGACATTTACACGGCTGTGTATTGAGAAACGGGGGATTTACCTTGCTGTGTAAATGGCAAGCCCCATTAACTGGCGTTTGTAAGCATTTACCCATCCAAACAGGATAATATCCCATGAAGATTGCTTTCCATACACCAGCTTGCACGGGGCTGAGCGTGGGTTTAGCCGTGGCACAGGCACGGCCGCGATGCCCACCCCGATGCCAGCTCCACCTGCAGAGCCCCGACTCCGACTGCTTGCCCCGGCCCTGCAGGGCTGAGCCACGGAGCAGGATGGGGCCGGGACATTTTGCTGAAATCCATTCCCTGCTCTGTGGTGGGATGTGTCAGGAGCTTGGGGCAGCCCTGGATGAGCGTGGAGCAGCCCATGTGGCTCCCTGCAGGCTTGCTGGCCCAGGAACGACTGCCTCTTCCCATCTCATCGCCTCTCTGCTCTGTGTGCGTGTTTTTTTTTTTTTTTTTTTTTTTTTTCCTTATTACGTGCTTTGAGCACCATCTGGGCTTGAAGGGATCAGCTCCCGATGTCGGGGGTGACTCACAAACCCATAAACCTGCCTCCTTGCTGCAACTGGAGATGAAGCCGCCCTGGGGACCCGCACACGAACCCGAGGGGATGGCGAGCCCCAGGGAAAAGCGAGCGGATGGTCGGATCCAGGAGAGGTCCCCTCTGCCTCTGGGGACATCCTGAGCTGGCTGGCACCAGCGGAGCATGCAAACACCTGCAGCCAAGTGCCTGGCTGCCACGAGAGGTGCTCAATGGGACAGGCACCATCTCCAGCTCCCCACCGCTGCTCGGCTGCACGACCGGCACCAGTACCGCCCAGTTCAGCTCTCGCCAGGGCACTGGCAGCGCTGGCTGCCTCTCTGCCGCTGTTTTCCACGCTGCCTGGAGCTGAGAGCACGCAAACTCTCTGGTGCCGCTGCTTTTCCTGCCTGCTGCAGCATAACCTGATTTCTTTTTTTCCTAATGTTGGGTAATTAAGGGAGAAATTCAATTACCAGTCAGCAAATATGCAAATAGAGTGGGAGAAGCAGCCTCCGTGCCTAGGCTGGGGAGGACGGAGGGTGCGGGAGCTGAGCAGCGTGCTTTGCTCTCGTACCCTGCGTGCGGTGCCTGGGGGATGCCAACGGCACCGAGCCCTGCTCCCACCCCATGCCGTTTTGGGGACACGGGCACAAAGCTGGTGTCCCGACCCTGTGCTGCCGCTCAGCGCCTGCTGCTTCTCTCCACAGGAGGGTGCTGGAGGCAGCCAAAAGGGCGAACCAG
The DNA here is from genome assembly GCF_047663525.1 of Anas platyrhynchos. NCBI lineage: Eukaryota > Metazoa > Chordata > Aves > Anseriformes > Anatidae > Anas > Anas platyrhynchos. Next base: position 4,001,949 of record NC_092613.1, on the reverse strand, counting down.
ACAGGACATTTCATCTGGATGGGCTCGGACAGCTGGGGCTCCAAAATCGCCCCGGTGCTGCACCTGGAGGAGGTGGCCGAGGGCTCCGTCACCATCCTGCCCAAGCGGGTCTCTGTCAAAGGTAAGTGACTGTGCTGGGGGGTTCGCTCAGCTCCCCCCGGGTTGGTTGTCCCCCCCCCGTGGCATCCCTTAACCACAAGGTTTTGGCTATCACAGGCTCAGCATTTTCCAGGGGGTTGTCCCCAGGGGGGTTCAACCTGGGGTGCTGCCAGCCTGCAGCCACCCTTGCTTTGCCTGGGGGGGAGCTCGGGCACAAACCCACCACAATCCCTCTATTCCCAAAACCCAGTTGCCCACAGGCCCCTTCCTTCCCCTCTGCCCTTTGGGGCCACGCTGAGCATCTCCCCGCCAGCCCAGAGGCTCACATCCCCCCTCCGTCCCCTCTTCCCCCTGGGCAGGTTTCGACCGCTACTTCTCCAGCAGGACGCTGGACAACAACCGCCGAAACATCTGGTTTGCTGAGTTTTGGGAGGAAAACTTCCACTGCAAGCTGAGCCGGCACGCGCTGAAGAAGGGCAGCAGCATCAAGAAGTGCACCAGTAAGGAGCGTGGGGATGCTGCGGGCACGAAAGCCAGGAGGGAATGATGCTCCAGAAATGCTCTTGCCCGTCCCCGTGTGCTGTCTGTGATTTAGGAGACGTGGAGTGTGCTGGGTTTGGGTGTGTGAGGCACGGTTCCTGCGCAGAGCTCCCAGGGCTGCTCCCTCTCTCGCACGTTTCTTGTACAGCTCCCTTCCCTTGGCCCCGTTACCTGCAGGCACAAAGCCACCCAGATTTGGGCTGGATTCTGCATTATTTAGCAGCAGTTGGATAACTGCCTCTCTCTCATCTCATGCTTGGCAGAAGCACCGCTGTCCTGTGAAAGTCACGGAGCCGCTGGTGCCTCCTCATTCCTTTGCAAACAGCTCTGGTCTAACCCAGTCGGGCTGAGGCGTCCTTGTTCCTCTCCGGGCAGGGAATGGGGCACCCTTGGGTGCTCCAGCCCCAGCAGAGCCCAGCGCAAGCCTCCTGGCCTCCTCCTTAAAACCCGTCGGGTGTTTTTAGCCACTTCCAGCTAAAGCGGGCTTGTCGGGATTAACGCGGTGAACAAGGCGAGCCGGGGATCTGTCTGGCTGACAGCGCTGCTGCTGAGGTGCTGCTTGGAGGCTCGAGGAGGTGACATGTTTGCTGAGAGATGGGAGCGATTTGCTGCCTGCCTGGCACCGGCTGAAGACCGATAACGCCACGGCGGCTGGCAGGCTGCGAGGCACCGGGACGTGGGGACATTTGCACGTCCCCCCCTGCCCCCTCAGGAGGGACTTGGGCACAAGCTGTGCCTGGCCGTGCCTGGGAAGTTGGATTGGGAAGGGGCTGATTTTTTAATCCCCTTTCACCACTGTGGACCGGCGGGATGGTGCTTGTACATCCTCACCCTTGAAGGCAACCCCCAAACGATCTGACCTGGGGGCGTCTCGTGGGTTTGGCAAGGGGTTTCGCACACTGCAGCATCCCTCGGGAGCCTTGTGCCTGATGCACAGGCTTCAGCAAGCCATAAGGGCAGCGAGAAAACTTGCCCATACCCAAACTCTCGGGTAGCTGAGAGCCCCCTGCTTGTTCCTGATTGCATCAGGAAATCCCTGGCACCAGGAGATGCATGAGGAGGTCCTGCAAAGCGCTGATGTCTTCATCTTCATAGCAACGTAGTGCTAAAACGAGCAATATTTCAAGCCTAAGGTATTAGTGGAGGCAGCTGAAACCATGACATGGCAAATGTCCTAGGAGCTGTCTTTAGATTATCGGAATTTGTCAGGGAATAAATTATCTCCTGAACATTTGCTTGGCAGATTAACAGAGAGGGGAAATAATGCGGGACCTGGAGTAAGCAGCCTGCCTGCATGGTGCCGTGCGTGCCGGCTTTGCGGGATTTATGCAAATGCCCCACGTAGGGTGGTTTTGTAGGAGTTATGTGGGTTTTCTCCATGAGCTTCCCATTTGGGTAGAACACAAAATGCACTGGGAAATGCCAGCTCTTAGTGCTTTGCATCCCAAAACCAGAAGCCCAAAGCTCCCTCACCAAACAGGAGAGGGTTTGATTTTCCTTCTGTGCTTGCAGTTCCTCATATTCTTTTCCTTGGTTTGCTCCTCTCTGCCCAATATTTTTTTTTTTTTTTTTTTTGTGGGACTGGCAGTTCTCCAGCACAGTCTGTCCCAGCTGGGCCAACAGGGGAGGATTTGCCCCATTTACGTGTTCGTTAAGATGAAGAAAGGCTGCTGGTGGGTAGGGCTGGGCAGAGATGGGGGATGCCTCTGCCTTCCTAAAAACCCACAGCTTCTCCAAACCGGCACCTCCAGCTTTGGTGCTGAGGTGCCCAGGGGCAACTGGAAGGCAACATCACCCGAATTTTCTCTGGAGCAGAACTGGGAGTGGTTTTGATTCACTCTGCTGAAAGCAAATGCTGGCGATGGGGTTGGAGTTGCTGCTGATCCTGTCTCACCCCACTGGAGCAGATAGCCACTGCCGTCCTCAGAGGGATGCCCGTGAAGGCTCCTCGCGTGCTTGAGGATTAATTACCAGCCCTGCAGAACGATGCACGACCCTGCTATTATAATCAGCGGGGTCACATCCCTTTTGCAGCCCTAATCTACTGAGAGTTTCACGGAGATTTATTGTCTCCGCATTGGGAACGTGCCGTCACGAGCCTCAGCATCCTGCTCCACCTCGTCCCCTCTCCACGCCAGCCTAATTCCTGCTGCCGTGGGTGGGCTCCTGGGGGCAGCAGCAGGGCTGGGATGCCCCCAGGGGCTCAGTGCCTGTGTGCAGTCTGTAACACCCTTTTTTTTAACGGGTAATTATCTTGACAAGACAGAGTGGCTTGTCTGCGCGCCGAGATGAATGCGGGGAAGGGCCCCAAGTTGAGGGAGAAGATTAATAGCCCCTGTCAATAACGTGGAAGAAAGGATAACTTGACGGGTTTCGCATGAGTAATCTCCACGTAGTCCAAAAGCATTTTTATAACTTTGAAGGATGGGCTATAAATTCCCCTCCTTGATATCATCTTTTCTTGTTGGTCAGTTCGCTATCAATTTGCCTTAGTGTGCTGTTGGCTGCGCCTCTGCGTCCGGCCTGGGGACTTGGAGGATGCTGTCCTGCCCGCTTGGAGGAGCCAGGATTAATTCTGGATGCCCTCAGATAGCTTTCGAGGATGCTCGTGCCTCTTTTGGAGGAGGCTCAAGCTTTTGGGGAAGCTCTTCAATCTGCTGCCACTGAAGGAGAGGTGCCCTGCGGGCACCCATCCATGCCACAGAGGTTTTGGCTCCCTGAAGCAGCATCACCCCATGGCAGATACTTTCTTGGCTGTAATTAACAGCGTGCTACATTAATCGGTGTCTTTTGCTAAATGATGAACACGTTTCCAGCCCCATTAAGGGTGGTTACGACAGGAGAGACAGGCAGCTGTTGCTGGTAATTATCGTGTCCTTGCAGCATCCTGCAAATGGGGCCAGCCGGGGCTGGGGGGTCTGTGGGGAGCCAGGCTGGTGGGGGGGACACGAGGGGCACAGAGGGGTGGGGACTTCGGGAACCTGACAGGGGACGTGCAGCTGGTGTTGGGGATTGCCTTGGGGATCCCTTGGTGCTGCTGGAAGAGCCCAGTGGGTGGGAGCACCCAGCGAGATGAAGGAGGGCAGCGGTGGGGTGAGGGTGGGATGGGAATCACAGCCCAGCTGGGCGCCAGCCCTAGGAGCTGCTGAGCGTGTCCCAGTAACGTGGGGTGTCCCGTGGACATCCTGAGGGCTCTCACCTCCAAGCCATGTTTTGCCAGCCCCCACGTGCTCAGAACCAAGTTGCAGGGAGGAGATGGAGATTTTTTCCCCGTGGGTGTTTCCTGGCTGCGCACCGCACCCCTCCTGCCCCATGAGCCCAGCTCAAGTACCCGAAACACCCCTCGAGGTGTGCCCAGAGGGGCTGGGGGAGAACCTCAGCATCCCCAGCAGCACCTCCCTCTGGACCCTCTGGACCAGGGACGCTGGCAGCAGGATTTCAGCTGGAGGCCAGGCTTGAGGCTGAGCCCTGCAGCGCAAACGCAGCCGCTGCCTTGGGCTGGCACCAGGAATTACAGCTGCAGTGTGGGTTTTGGGGTGGTTTGGGGAAGAGTTCGGGGTGGTTTGAGACACGTTTCTGCCCTGCTGCTCCTCCTTGGGGGATGGCTGGGTGGTGTAGGCTTCCCACTGGGAAAGAGGCTGCCTGATGGGTTTGTAATTTTGGGGATGGAGTTGCGGCGGGGTGGCGGCAGCCCTGCTCTCGGTGTGTCCGCAGACAGGGAGCGGATCGGCCAGGACTCCTCGTACGAGCAGGAGGGCAAGGTGCAGTTCGTCATCGACGCCGTCTACGCCATGGGGCACGCTCTGCACAACATGCACAAGAACCTGTGTCCTGGCAAGGTGGGGCTGTGCCCCAGGATGGACCCGGTGGACGGCGTGGAGCTGCTCAAGTACATCCGCAACGTCAACTTCTCAGGTCTGTCCGTACCCGGGGCTGGGGGGAGTCAGTCCTGCTGGGCTGGGTGTCCGGGGCTGTCCCCACCGTGGGCACCCAGGCAGCAGCACCCACAATTTACTGCTGTAGCAGCAGGTCCTGCCTGCTCCCCGTGCTGCCTGGCACTGTGGCTGGCAGAGGTCCCTCGGCATCACACTGCTGTGCCCTTGTCTGTCCTCAGATCTCTGGAAACGCATCTTTTCCTCTGCTCTATCTCTTTAATAAACATTCTCTGTCTTGTCTTCCTTATTACTTCTATTTATCTCCTCTCTGTGATCTCCTCTGCAGTGTCTCTTTTATTTATTTTTCCCTCCTGCTTGATTTTTCTCTTCCCTCCTTTTATTAGTATTTATCTGTTGATTTAACATTAAAGCTGCTTTCCCCCCCCTTTCTTAAAAAAAGCAGTGCAACGGCCGGTGTAACAGCACACTGCACGTGGCCTCGCAGCGAGCTGCGGCTCCTGGTGGGGGCCGGTGGGTTGATCCCCATAGGGTGTCCCCCGTGCCAGCTCAGGTGTGGGCTTGGTTTTGTTTTCCATAATTCCTTCCTCCACCCCGTGCTCATGCTGGCACCGTTCTGGCAGCTTGCTGAAGCTGGCAGCAGTCCCAGCAGCGAGAAGCCCCACGCCGAGGGGGAGTGTTGGGCCCTTGGGTGCTGTCACCCAGGGCACAGCGTGGTGCTGGGTGCTCCGGGTGCTGAGCCCTCCGTCACTTGCAGGCATTGCTGGGACTCCGGTGACCTTCAATGAGAATGGAGACGCTCCGGGGCGTTACGATATCTACCAGTACCAGATCAGGAACTCCACTCCTGAGTACAAAGTCATCGGGCAATGGACCGACCACCTCCACCTGAAGGTACGGCTGGGGCTGGCTGCGTCCCGTCCCCGGGGAGGGAATATCCCACGGTATTTCCCGTGCACCCATCCTGTAGGAAACTCACCTGAGACTCAAGGATGCGATTTTAGGCAGCCAGACCTGGGGGTGTCAGGGGCACACGTGTGTGGTTCAGCCACGGTGACGTGCCACCAGCGTGTGTGGCCATGCCCTGCTGGCACGGGGCTGCTGGGTGTGCGGCTCTGATAAGGGAAGGAGAAGCAAAAGCAGAGCAGAGGGGCTGTGCTTTGGGTGTCTGATGTTGAATCCCCCATGTTTCCATGCTGGGTAGGGCTGGGGGTGTATGGATGGGGCGAGGGGATGCATCCACGCCTGGCTTGAGCATCAGTGGGGTCGGTGCCGTCTCACCCCGCAGGTGGAGAACATGCTGTGGCCCGGGGGCGGGAGCCAGCTCCCCAGCTCCATCTGCAGCCTGCCCTGCAAGCCAGGCGAGAGGAAGAAGCTGGTGAAGGGCATCCCCTGCTGCTGGCACTGCGAGCGCTGCGACGGCTACCAGTACCAGCTGGACGAATTCCACTGCAAGAGGTGCCACTTCAACGAGCGCCCCAACGAGAACCACACTAGCTGCACGCCCATCCCCATCATCAAGCTGGAGTGGAGCTCGCCCTGGGCCGTGGTGCCCGTCTTCATCGCCATCGTGGGCATCATCGCCACCCTCTTCGTGGTGGTCACCTTCGTGCGCTACAACGATACGCCCATCGTCAAGGCGTCGGGGCGGGAGCTCAGCTACGTCCTGTTGACGGGCATCTTCCTCTGCTATGCCACCACCTTCCTCATGATCGCCGAGCCCGACCTGAGCACCTGCTCCTTGCGCCGCATCTTCCTCGGGCTCGGCATGAGCATCAGCTACGCCGCCCTGCTCACCAAGACCAACCGCATCTACCGCATCTTCGAGCAGGGCAAGAAGTCGGTGAGTGCTCCCCGGTTCATCAGCCCCGCTTCCCAGCTGGTCATCACCTTCAGCCTCATCTCGCTGCAGCTGGTGGGTGTCTGCATCTGGTTCATCGTGGACCCGTCCCACTCTGTCATTGACTACGAGGACCAGCGGACTACAAACCCCCACTTTGCTCGGGGCATCCTCAAATGTGACATTTCGGACCTCTCCCTCATCTGTTTGCTTGGGTACAGCATGCTTCTCATGGTCACCTGCACTGTGTATGCTATTAAGACCCGCGGGGTCCCGGAGACCTTTAACGAAGCCAAACCCATTGGGTTCACCATGTACACTACTTGCATTGTGTGGTTAGCCTTCATCCCTATATTTTTTGGGACGTCGCAGTCGGCAGAAAAGGTAAGGAGGGGAACGGTTTGGCTGGTGGCCCCGTGGGCTGCCAGGAAGGGGGCTGCGAGGGGCTGGCGTGTCCTGAGCCAGGAGGGGTGCTGCTCTGCAGCCCTGCCGCTTGGAAATCGTGGTGAGAAGCATTGATTTGAAACCTCTTGCTCCACGAGGGAGCAGAGGCTCCTGCCTCCAACCCTCTGCTCTTGCCTTTCCTTTTCCAGATTTTTTTTGTGTGTGTCTTTCCTCCCTCTCCCTTCCCTGTCTTTCCTGGTTCATTTCCTCTCTCCCTCCCATTTTCTGCGTCCTGTTGTCCCTACTGCCCCTCCCTGAGCAGGGCTGGTAGAAGTGAGCTGCTGCTGGGTGGAGGGGATGTGTTCCTGGGGCAGCTGGGGCCCACGTGGCCATATCCAGGACCCCAGTGTCATTGGCACCATGGACAAGAAACCCTGAGGAGTACCCAGCCAGCTGCTTGCCCTTGTGCCACATGGAGAGATGGAGATGCTCTTGGAAATCCCAGAGAGCTGGGGGCAAGGGAAAGGGAGGAGCAGGCTCCTGAGCTATTCCCCTCTTTCCCTGGGGCACCTGGCAGCCTTCTCACTCAATTTGCTGCAATTTTAATTAATACCTGAGTTTGGCAACACAGCACCCACAACGAATTCCTCGGTGTGGCTGCAGCACAGAAGGTGAGGGGACCTGCAGCGGGGCGCAGCAAGGATCTGTCCTGGGGGGCTGTGCTGTCCCTGGGGGCTTTGGGGAGCCCCTGCTCCTCGGGACCTGCTGCAGCTCCGAGTCCTGCTTGTGTAGATGAGCACAGGGTGGACAATCCCAGCAGTGGATCCGTGCTGGGAACCCACCAGTCTGTCTGCCTCCCTCCCTGTCCCCAGCTGCCCGTGCTGGGCGCAGAGCGTGCTGCCGGTGCCAGTACCCATGGGAGCAGGGCCAGCCCAGATGAAACGTGTGCTCAAGTGAGAATGAGTGAGAACAAAGGAAAAAAAAATCTCATGAATGAGACCAAAATCGCCTTTGCCTGCCAGACAAAATGAGAATCGAGAATCGCATTTATGTTAAATGCGAGCAGCTCGTGCCTGCCAGCCTGGCACTGCCTGTGACACACAAACCTTGGTGCTGCTATTCCTGAAAATCCCTGGCATTGACATCCTCGGGGTGACCACCACTCGGATTCCCCCTCTGGACCCATTGCAATTGGGGTAATTCCCCCTCGAGTGTGTCCACATCGATGCCGAGCTGCTGAAGCTGTGGATTTTGGAAACCCCTATTGTAAGCGGGTTGGCTTGCTGGCAAAGACCAGGCGGCCTTTTGGTGTGGACACCAGAGTTTCACTCATCCTGGAGAGCTGCTTCTGCTCAGAGCATCAAACTCTGAGAGCCTGAGTCTGTACACAAACCTTGAGCCTTGCCTCAACCAAAAAATCTCTGCCAAGCCAGCCTGCTCTAGCCAGAAGTGTGAAGGAGAATTAAAGGAAATAAATGGAGCCTTTTGCAGCATTTCCATTTTGATGAGATGGCAGGGGAGATACTAACAAGAAAGCAGGTTTTTTAAGAAATTATTGCAAAACAAAAGCTCCCTTAAAGCCACCTTAATGTGCTCGGCATACTGTGGGTAATAAAGATGGAAATGATAATGATTGTAGATTATGCGCAAGGTTGCTCACCTCTTCACTGCAGCTTGTCATGGGATAATTTAGGGCTGCCGAAAGCTGGCTGTCAAGTAGCAATTCGACAATAGGCTGTGCCTCACTTCGGGGGCTTGTAATGTGCAGGGCTTCTCTGTTATTAGGCTGCTAACAAGCTGATTAGAGGCGGAAAAAGTGATGTTCCCAGCTCCCCTTGGACACGGCGCTCTTTCTCAGTGTTTGCTGCTGCTGTGGCGGCCGCTGAGCAGTCCCAGGAGGGGCTGGCAGCGTTTTGGCTCGGCACAAGGACGTCCTGCTGGGGGGTGCCAGCTTGGAGCATCCCCAGGAGAGGCCACAGAGATGGACGAGCCCAGAGGGGCAGATGCAGGAATCGGGTGTTTGCTTGCTGCCGGCCTTGATGCTTTAGCTGCTGGTTCGTGGTCTTGGGGAGAAAAAGGTGAAAAAGGTGTTGTGCACGTTGCTGGGATGGAAATTAGGGGTGTTTGCAGTGGCACAGCCCTATAGCAGTGCTGGCATTGCCTGGGGTGCTCAGCAGGGCTCAGCAGGAGCCCCCTCCTCTGCCCTGGTCCTGCAGGGACTTTGGCCCCACGGGGGGCTCAACACACCTGGGGGACAAGCTGGGAGCTCTGCCTGGGGCCCTGTTGTCCTCACGGAGCACGGCAGGCGTTTGCTTGAGGCTGGGGGATGGCACGGGGCAGCTCCACAGCACCCAGCAGCGCCCAGCACCTCGGCACGACCCCCGTGGCCAAGGCTGCTTTGTGGCGGGGGGCAGCAGGACGAAAATCCCCCTTTTTCTGGCATTTCCCTTCACCTTGTGCCTACAACTTTGCATGGAGGTGGCATATGATTATAACAAGTCCCCCAAGCCTTTGCTCAGAAAGAACCTCTTATCCCTGCCGATCCCGGCGGATTACAGAAATAGCAATAACCGAGGATCTAAAGAAAGAGACAATTTCCTGCACTGATAAGGCAGCAGCCGAACAGCGGTGTCATTGTCTGGTTCCCTGTTTATCACATTTGCTTTCAGCGAGGGAGAGAGGACAAATGAGAAGTGTCCAGAGGTTTGCTTAGCGCTGCTGGGGAAGGGACGAGGGGGTTTTCCCTTCCCCGGCACCCCCCAAAAATGCAGGAGTTGGTGCTTGCTCGGCTGCTTGCCCTGCTCGGTGCAGGAGCAGCATCCTGAGTCAGAAATGGGCAGTGTCATGGGCTCCTCACCATGCCATGGGGCATCAGATCCTGCCGAGGCGGAGATGTCGCGGCCTCTGTCACCGCTGCTCACGCTTCAGGGGGCTCTGGAGGCTGCTCGAGTGCCATTAACGGGGGCACAGCGGGGCCCTGGGCTGGAAGCTAATTATGGGAGTGGGAACTGAAACCGTGAGAAATGGTCATTTTCTGGTCTATCGAGAGGTTAACGGTGCTTCCTAGTCCTGTTTGGACTCCAGGCTAAAAATATTCCTCTGTCAGCCAAAAAGGGGCTTGCCAAAAAGTGCCCCTGACGTGGTGCAGAGCTGGCGGTGCTACCAAAAACAAGTGGTTTGGAGCCAGCTACCAAAACAGGGCAGTTTGTGCCAAATGGCTCATCGGGCTGAAGGTAGCTGTGGTGGTCCTGGGAGACCCCAGATGTGCTGGGGGGGTCCGGGGGTCTTGGCAGAGGGAAGCCCCCAGCTGTGCTGGGGATGTGGCCCCGGCAGGGAGCGTGCACGGGGATGTCAGGTGTGAGCTCAGCTGCTTCCCCTCTCCATTGAAACGCCTCTGAGCCTCGAGGCATGGGTGGGAGTCTGCAGAGGCAGAAAATATGGGAACTGCGAAGCGAGGATCCTCCAAAAGGCATCTGCTGAGGAGCAGGAGTGTGGGGGGGAGGCGGGGGGCTGCTGAGCCTCGGCTGTGCCCCACAGCGGGGTTGGGGGCGTTGTGCCGAGCTTTGCTGGTCCCCGAGGCAGGGGTTGGGGGACCTGGAGCTGGTGTCCCCCTGCTGCCCTCGCTGCCAGCGAGCCTGGCCCTGGGTGCTTGCAGAAAAGTCTGGAGAGCTTCAGCCAAAAAAAGAATTCAGCCAAGAAGAGAAGCAAGGGGTTGGGGGGAAGGAGAAAAAAGAGAGAGAAAGAGGAGATATTCTGGCACAAAGAGATGTTTTGACTTTTCCTGATGAAGTGACATTTTTATTTCTAAAATCTGCCTAACTTGACTCTGTGTGCATATAGAGAGAAGGTGGAACAAACAAACCAGCACATGTGACAGCAATAGGTTTTATTCTGGGGACAAACCAAACTTCTTGGCTGACTCAGACTGAGCTTTGTTGCTTTTTTCCTTTTGGGTCAGGTCGGAACACTCCGAGGGCTGTGTGTTTGCTTTTGAAGGGGGAGAACAAAGCGAAACGTTTCTCTGCGTGGTTGCGCCCAGGTCCTGCAGGCCCTGGGGTGGGACAAAGCCCAGGCCAGGAGCTGGGGCTTCCCACCAGCTCTCACTGCCAGGACAGAGCTGCCTCCGTGCACCTTCTCCCTGCAGACCCTGGGTGCTCCTCTGTGCTCAGCTTCTGCCCTTGGTCACCTTTTTGCTCCACTGACTCCAGGAAAGGAGCCTGAGCTTAAATTCATGCAGCGGGGGAGCTGGGGGCACCAAATCCCACCCAAGGAATAACTCCAGAAGAAACCCCGGACACCAAGCAGCTATGGGATAACGTTCAGAAACTGCTTTCAGCCTCCTTGTTAGCAATCTGAGTATCCGCCCCAGCACCTGAGCACAGCTGGAATAAAAAATAATGGTGTGTGCACAGGCACGAGGAGACCCCGAGCCCCCTCCCTGCCCTGCCACGTGCGCCACGAGCCGTGGGAGGGGATGCTGGAGAGGACAGGGCCTGGGGCTGGGAGCGGGGATGCTGGTGGAGAGAGGATGGGCGAGAGGTGGGGATGGGAGGAGGGAGGAGGTCCCTTCGCCTCCTGTTGCTGCCTGCTTCAGATGCCCCCGGCTTGCGAGGAGACTGCCAAGCGCTTTCCGTAGAAAAATGGATTATTCTACAGTCAGATTAATGGGCTTTCATTTCGCAAAACATCTGTCACTGTTAGTCCTGGACAGTGAGCGTGAAATTAGTTTTGACTGCAGAAAGGCAGCGTCGGTGTGTAATATGTGACTTACATGACAACGGTCCGGGAGCCAGCTGGGGAACGGGGATTACCTGCTGGAAGGGGACGGGGGTGCATGGGATGCTCCGTGGCCGTGGTGTCCTCGCTGTGCCCATCACCACGGCGTTGGAGCTCCTGCCCTGCAGCTGGTTGGGAGTGCTGTGGGTGCTGGGGAGCAGAGGGAAGGTCAAGAGGGTGCTTGGCCCCTGTCCCTGGGGATGTCTGTAAGCTGGGAGGCCGGCAGCTTTCTGGGGGGAGGCTCCTGCGGAGCAAGGGCTTGGTGCAGGGTGGCTGTGCCGGGGTCCCAAAATGCGGGTCGGGCACCAACGTGGTATTTCCCCATGTTTGCAGGCGTGGAAAAAGCAAAAGCAGAGCAGCAGGCTTCTCCACGTGTACTTTGCCTTGGCCCATGCAACAATCTGAGCCTGACGTTTAAGATCCAATCCTGCCCATTCCTGCCTCCCCACTCCGTTTATTTAACGCCAAGGTTGCGCAGTCCCTGCTCCTCTCCTCCTTCCCCAGCTGATCATTTCCCCCCTCATCCTAGCGAGCTGAGCTCATGCCCTTGTGTCTTGCAGATGTACATCCAGACCACGACGCTCACCATCTCGGTGAGTCTGAGTGCCTCCGTGTCCCTGGGCATGCTCTACATGCCCAAGGTGTACATCATCCTCTTCCACCCGGAGCAGAACGTCCCCAAGCGCAAGCGGAGCCTGAAGGCGGTGGTCACGGCGGCCACCATGTCCAACAAGTTCTCCCAGAAGGGAGGCTTCCGCCCCAACGGGGAGGCCAAATCAGAGCTGTGCGAAAATCTGGAAACACAAGGTAAGGTAATGTGGCTCCTGGTGCGGGGAGCGGGTCCTGCCTGGAAGCCCAAAGTCCTGGCTGGCCGGCAGGCTGCAGCTGGGCTGTCCGGTGCTGCATGGGCTCAGGTGATGCTGGCATCACGGGGAGGTGTCAGATGCCCCCTACCATCCTCCAGCAGTGAGGACAACGTGGGAAGGGCTGTGTCCAACGTCATGGGGATCACTGCTTCCTGAGGAGGGTGCTGGGCTCTGGTTATCTGCAACGGGAGAGCAGCTGTCCTGTCCATTGGCAGGGCAGATTTCCCCTCTGTTAATTTATTTGCACCCAAGAACCGTATTTTTTCATCACCACGTGGGTGAGACAGGATGTGTCGTGCCTACTCCTTCCATATGGGAAATGCTGATGGGTGGCTGGAATGGGAAATCACAGAATCATTACGATTGGAAAAGCCCTCCAAAATCATCTGGTCCAACTATCCCCCTGCCACCACTGTCCCCACCGAGCCGTGTCCCCAAGCACCAGCCCCAACCTCTCCTAGAGCACCCCCATGGACGGGGACTCCCCCACCTCCCTGGGCAACCTGTCCCAGTGCCTGACTATGCTGCAGGCAGTTCCTCTCTGCTGCACTCAGCATCTTTCTCCCCCTCAGGACGTGTAGCAGGAGCCCCTGAGGCTCATACGTGCTGGGAGCAGGGAGAGCTGAGCCTCCTGTCTGCCGCATCTCCAGCTCGGATGTGTCTCGCATGGGGATTACGGGCGCTGGGTGTGCAGTGGCGTGCCAAGGCTGCAAGCTGGGCACAGCGTCGCTGCCAGGGTGGGAGGCACGGAGGGTCTGTTCTTCACTCTGTCACTGGTGGGTCACGGATCCTGAAATAAACAGCAGAATAAATAATTCACGGGGCTTTGATATGGGCAGATTGGCTACGAAAACATTGCAGCTAACAAATAGCTCTGTCAGCTCTAATTTCGTATGGCCTATCTAATTGTTAGCTGGGAAACCCAGGCTGCAATCACCAGCAAGGTTCATTTGTCAGCGAGGCACCGAGGTGGACGCAGAGCGCTGGGAGGGGGAGCTGCTGGCGTCTTCGCTCTCCCGTGTGGATGGTGGAGCCCACTGGGCTTATAAAGGATGCATTTGTGCTTCTTGTGGTGTCCTGACCTCTGTGTCTCGCCCCATGTCCTTGGCTGGAGGTGTCTGTGTGCCTGCTGAGCCCCGTGGTCTGTGGGGACCTGGTGGCAAGGTCTCTTCAGAGCATCATGCCCAGAGCACCGAGAGGAGCCAGGGTGCTGCAAGCTGCTGCCACCTCCTCTCCCTGACCTGTGGCTGCCACCAAAAGCAAGTGACACAAAGGCAGCAGCACAGCCCTGCAGGGAGCAGGAGGAGTTATTGTTATCTGGCATTTTCCTGGCTCTGCCAGGCTCGTGAAGGACTGGGGCAAGAGGAGGTGTTGGGAGTGTGGAGCATCTGTGGGTTTGTCCAGCTTGAGGGAAGGGAATGGGAATATGAGGATGCATCGTGGGGCTCGTGGCACTTCCCGGGGTCTCTCTTCATGGCAATCTGTCTTTAGAGAGCCACCAGGGGCTCAGCAACTCTGGCACGGCTCAGGGTCCTTAGAGGGACTGTCCCCGGTGCCAAGGCTGGCCGGATCCATGAGCAAACACCAGGCCGTGTCCCCACCAGCATCTCCCTGGCCAGACGGGGGGCACGGGATGGGAGCCAGAAAGAGCAGGCAGGTTTTGTCCCCCATACATGCGAGGTTTGTCTCTCTTTCCAGCGCTGGCTACCAAACAGACCTACGTCAGCTACAGCAACCACGCGATTTAACTCCAGGGATCGCAACCGCCTGGCATGGAGGGAGGCTGCGGCTGCCGCGGAGCGGGAGGGAGCTGAGCTGCATCCCTCGTGGCACCGCGCTGCAGGGGACTGGGATGGGACAGGGAGGTGGCAGCGGGGTCCTGCTCCTGAATGGGCTGGGGGCAGAGCTCCTGGGGATGATGATGTTCAACAGCAGCAAAAAAAAAAAACAATCAAACAACAACAAATAAATAATCAAAAGAAATCACCGACCACCGTGACGATGCATGCCTCCCCACGGAGGAAGAGGAACAGTTGAGCAGGGGGGGGTGAAATGTGGGGAAGAGCTGATGGACTGCAGCAAGGCTTTGTTTATTTTTTCTGTATCTTGGCAAAAAAAAAAAAAAGAAAAAACAAGAAAACAAAAAACGACCCGACATTTTCCCTTTTCTGGAATTTGTGAGATTGTTTGTGGTTGTGCAGCACCTTCTGGTTTCTTTCTTTTTTTTAAAAAAAAAAAAGTTATCCCTCATTTTCTTTTGTTCCTGTATTCCTCTGTCACTCTTCACTCTCCCTTATCCTACCAAATTCTATATGTTGCAAAAAGGAAAAATAAATAAAAAATACGTAAAATTTAAATAAAAAAAGAGACAACGAAATAAAATAAAATAAAACCTAGACTGTGTTCAAAGTGCTGATTTCTATAGGTGGTTAATTAATGTACGTGATGATCATATGGATTGAAATATGTCTGCTTTATGTACTGACCAGTCAAAAAAAAAAACAAAAAAAAAGAAAAAATACAAAGTTCAGTGCCTGGATGTTTATGAATTATTCGATGACTGTGTAGAGCATGATCATTTTTATACGAGGAGATTTCTAATAAAAGACCATGGTTTTGCACTCGGCGTTTGCTGTCTCTTGGTGCCTGTTCAGTCCAGCCCCCAGGAGGTGACTTGGTTTCGGTTCTGGTGGCTGAGCGCTCCCAGGGGGGGCTCAGCGCCCTTCCCCTCCACGCGGGTCCTCGCGAGGGGCCAGGACAAGGCCAGAAGGAGAGCTCAGCACCACGCTGGCACAGCGTGTCAGGGCTCGTGCTCAGTGCTTGGGGCAGAATCGGGCAGAAAGGGCTGAGTCCTTTGTGTTTGCTCTTCCCCGAGGTGTGGGTTGAGGCTGGAGGATGGCACGGTGCAAAGGAAGGGATTTCCTCTTTTTTTCTCCCTTTAGAGGCAGGGCCAGCTCCACCATCCTCATCAAGATCACATGGGTTAATTAGGGAGTCACCAGCTAATGAGAGCAGCCCTGCCCTGCCTGCTCACCCCAGGCTCCAGCCTGCCTCTTGGGACAGCACAGCCCGATGCACAGGGTAGGTGGCTGTTCTCAGCCTTGCTTTTGCCTGTTTTGGGGAGGTTTTGGTGCTCTGCAGAGACATTGGAGCTGTTTGTGGTGTCCCAACCTCTGAAGCAGCAGGGATTTCTTCCCATCTCTTTACGTGTGTTCCTACCAGTGCAAAATACCCATGTATTCCCTCTCTGAGCCCAGGAGAAGCAATCCCACTGTTTTGCATGTTTCTAGACCTATTTGTGTATTAACTGCAGCCCCACAGTCTGTGCCTCTGGCTGTGCGCCCCGGGGAGGGGAGGTCTTGGTGCCACTCCAAGTACTGCAGGGACCTTCAGCTATCAATCAGTGCAAGGGAACCAAGCCTGTCCCTGCTGATGCAGGGAGGACAGAGCAGGGCTTGAAGGCAGGAGTTAAAGAAGAAAAAGAAATATAATGAAACGCCTGAAACTTTCATAAGATCACACTTGTCAAAAGAGCTTCTCAGGAGGAAGAGCTGCTCCATTCCCACTGCGTTCATCACTGTCGGATCAGATGTGAAATGCTGCCTGGTTCACAGGGCTCCCAGAAAACCCAAGTCGATGTCTCTGGTGCCATTCCTAGCTTTGTTACTGCTCTGCTGTTTTTACAAGCAGCCTTCCACCCCGAGCTCTCCCTGACAATGACTGGAAAGGCTGATTCCACTTTAATTACAGCATCCCCCTTCCTCCCCTTGCAGCTCCTATGAGGAGGGATGCTCTGAGCCCTCCAGAGAGGCTGTGGCCAGGGAATGACCGTGCTGCCACCCAGCAGATCCTCCAGGCTTGTCTGTGCAGGGACGCAGGGCACAGCACGAGCAGTGGCCCCATGGTGAGAGGTGGTGGGGTCTGGCCTTCAATATCTGGGATGGTGCTTCCCAAGGGGGGACCTTTGATGCTTGGAGAAGAAGTCACTTGGCCAAATCTTTATTATAGTTTCAAGTAGATTCATGTTCCCCTCTTGCATCAGGCCCTATTTAAGCACAATAGCTACCCTGATTTCCCAATGGATCTGATGGAGTTTTAAATCAAGAGAGTCCTCATGTGGGTACTTATTTTGGTGTAAGTGTGCTTTACAGTGATTCAGTCTTATTCTTTACAGACTTTAGCTTAAATATTATAAAGAGGCTCTTAAGTAGATATGCAAAATACTTGTACAAAGCCAACCTCACTGGTCTTGGAACAGAATTTTAATTGGCCCCATTTTTATCAGCTCCAACCTACCCCTACTGGCACTGCGTCCATGTGCTGGCAGAGCTGCATCCCTCCCAGGGCTGGATGTGTTTCAGTGGCGGATGCAGTGACCTCTGAACATGGTTGGTTAATTTGGTATGGCATTTCCTGATACAGTGCCGTTTAATTCTAGACACTTATTTGATTATGAAAGCTAATTAAAAGGGAGCAGTCTATAAGCAATTGAGATGGACTTAGAGCGACACAGACCTAGGCTGGCTCTGGCGCTGCTATCTGCAGGGAGGTGATAGCTGCTGCTGTTGGGGCAGGTTTGGGAGCTGGTTGGCATCTCTTAGGATTGAGTTTCAGCTTTGCTTAATGTGTTTGAGGGCAAGAGGAGCAGAGTAGATACTGAGTGATCTGGTGGGGGAATTCCTAGGTTTTGGCACTTGATGTAAATTTTTAATAAGGTGCTTGTACCAAAATCTGTGCTGTTGTTCTCCTCTTGTCCTTCGCAGCTTAAAAGCACTTACCTGTTTTTTCCCTTATTCTCGTGAAGGACTGCTGAATTTAAATGACAATAACTGCTTGAGTTCCCCAAGCGGTTCGCCTGTACATTTCTTCCCTTTTAATGGCACGCTGAGAAGTGGGGCAGAAAACCTGCTGTAGCACCAACTCCAAGGTTCTCCTGCTCATATCTCCCCCACTCAGCTGTGATGGGGATTTCCTTTCCTGAGCTCCCCCTTGTTCCTGGGAGCTTTTGGGGTCCCACCACCCTGGGTTCCTGGGAGCTTTTGGGGCCCCACCACCCTGGCAGTGGTGCGTTGGGTCCCGTTGTGTGTGTGTGTGCGTGCATGTCCCCAGCCTGTATGTGAGGCAGCAGCGTGGAGCCTGTCATTAACTCTGTTCTGTGAGAGGCAAATTACAGACTCTAGTGACACAATTAGGCCAACTCTATAGGAAACGGAAAAAATAAAATCAAATCGCTTCTCTGTAGATTTCTGAGTCTCATCTCTTGCTCCCCAACGGCTCGGGTTTGGAGCCCGCCTGTCAAAGCCACAGGAGAACCCCTGAGTAAAGAAATCTGGAGCACGGGGATGCGAGGAGCAGGGCTGGAGCAGGCAGGAGGAGGATGGAGCTCGAGTGGTTCCTCCCTTGCTCCATGACAGGCCTACACCCAGTTTCTGGCCTGTGGGCAGGGCTGCACGGTCCCAGTCTGGCCTCAGGAGATCCGAGTGCTGCTTGCAGCAAGGTGCCACTGGCACTCGGAGGAGAAGGCAGCAGAGCTTGTGACATCTGCTGTGGTTCATCTTGTGGGGGACCAGCTCTGCAGTGAGCAGGTTGAGCTCATCTCTGCGCTAGAAAGCGCTTCTCCTACTGAGAGCCATTGCCAGCTGAAACCTTTGTCCTGGAGCAGCAGGCCCTTGGGGGGCCACTGGGAGCTTCAAAGACACAAATGGAGGCTTTGAGTATGATTCTCCTGGATTGTGAGAAGCCAGGGAGGAGGCTGGAAAGCTGTGGTGAGTGCATCAGTGCTGCTGAGGAGACAGATGATGCCTCCGAGCCGTCCCAGGGGGACAGGGCCCCCAGTGGGAGGTGGAAGCACCCCTGTGCCCACTGCCTGGTTCCTCTCTGCGAAGCATCCCCAGCAGCCAGGGCCCATGGCTGGGAGGTGAGCGTGTGGCACATACGTGAGGGTCTGTCCCCAGTGGCAATATTCTCTTGTATGGCCGAGTGAGTCAATGGCAGATTGTGTTGAAATCTCACTTCAGCAGCAAAAGCTGCAATTAGCATTTAATGAAGCTTCTTGCTTTTATTTTTAGGTAACCTCCGATTCCCTGACTGTGTAATTTAGTCCTCCATTGCTTGGAGATAATTAAAGTATGTCACTATAATTTGCTTTTTTTAAAAGCCTGTAATTATGTTTTTATTGAGAATAAAAAAGAAGGGGGGAGGGGAAGGGGGAAATGAAAACAATTCTAGGGGAAGAAGCCTGGACGGGCAGGGGGGGTTTCTGCTAGCTTGAATGTTCTCCCCAGGATGCTGGGTAGACCAGAGACAGAGGAAGGACTCCTGCATTGTTGTGGATGGTGGCAAGGTGTGTCTCAAGCGGAGGTGTGTGAGCTTCAGGTGCCTGCAGGCCCAGATTTTGTGTGTGTGATGCTCAGCAGCAGCATAACCACAGTGTGTGTGTGGGCTGTGTGCAGGACCAGCCCTCTGTCCTCAGCATCACTCCCCTCACAGCATCCTTTGGGCAAAGGCTGTGGGGTAGCCGAGGGGGAGGCGGTGCAGGGTGAGTTAAACCTGGAGCAGAACAGCTGAGGTCTCATCTCTGCAGCCTCCCACCCCCAAGGTTCCCCTGCCATGCACAGCAAACATCTGCATGCACGCTGGGGCTTTGCCTATCAGCTGCAGGCAGCTGGTCTCTGTGCCAGGGCGCGCTTTGCTGCGTGCTGATGGCAGATGGGGGTGGCTGGGTTTGGATTTTGGGAGGTTTTTCCTCATCTTTTTGGACCCTTGGGATTAGCCTTTGGTGGCTACTCCTTGCCATTTGGGCTGTGTTTGAGTCTGTAAATGCTGCTACTGGATGTCAAACAACCAGAGTCCCTCCAAAACCCCCAGCACCAACACTGACTGTGCCAGCCGGTGCATCATGCCTTGCTCCCTTGCTGTGCATGGCCTCTGGGCCTGCATTGCTCTGGGGAAGCCACTACACAAACTGGTACGAAATGAAAGTGGCTGTCACAGGAGGAACCACTCACCTACAATTCACAGCCTGGAAGCTGGCCGTTGGAGGAGAGCTGAATATTGAAAAAATTTGAGATAATTGATTGGCCTGTGGCCAGTTCTCAGCCAGAGACTGATGAAACAAGTTGGATTGTTAGCTCTTTCTTTAAGTTATTCTTGCTCAATTTTTTGAGTGCTAAGAAGCTACACTTGGTTTGGAATACATTTAATTCATTAAAACATTGTTCTACTCTGACGCAGAGTTCAGATCTGAACTCTGGCTTTATTCTTTATCTAAATGCAAAGGTTTCTCATCAAAAACACAAAGCAGAAAAAACCTTGGTGCTTAGGAAAAGGGACAGGATGGAGGGTGAATGGTGCTGAACTGCGTTCCAGCACGGGGACCTCAATGGAGCTTGAGCTGATGTCTGCACTGGTGTGTGCCCAGTTTCCTTCATGTCTATGCTGAGGTGAAGCCTTTAGGGGCACTTTCCCAGTCCCACAGAGCTCGGTGTGTCCTGGCACTGCAAGCAGCAAGCCAAAGCCCTGCAGACAGCCTCTGATGCAGGGTGCTTGTATGCTGGGATGCTGAGAAAATTGGTGAAACTGTTCACACTGGAGAGGTCTGCTCCTTGTGGAGATGGGGCTGATGTGAATCATGGAAGTCTTTGATAGAGGAACACCAGGACAGGGACTTGTGTCGGTGTGTCCTCAGACTGTGCATCCCGTCCCAAGATAACTGCTCTCCAGGTGTCTGAAGTGAACGAGTGGGACCTGTCACCCTACACACTTCACTTGCAGTACATTTTCATTCCTCCTCACTGCATAGAAATCCCTCTCCTGAGCCCGGAGTTACGCCGCATTCCTCGCAGAGCCTTTGTTATCTGATGGGGATAACAAAGGGAAGGAACAGCACTTAAAACCCTATAAAAACCACACACAATTATCAGCTTTTGTACTGGTTGCTATGGGAACCCCATACAAGAACCGGAAAACCTGGAGTAAGAAAGTGATATCGTTAATTAGTTCTCCTCATTCTTTCCTGATCATGGTAGAGCAATTTGATAATAGAGGAACATGTCACTTAATTATTGGTAGGTTAACCAAATACAAGCAAGTGTGAACTTCGAGGAGGGCAGGCTGTCCAGGGAAGTCAGTATGGGAGGGAAGGCAGAGCTGGAGAGATGTCCAGTAGATATGAGGCAACAAGATAGCACCTAGAGAGAAGGCAGAGTCCTGTTGTGTGTGGGGTGGTGTAAAAGCTCCCAAAGGGAGTCCAGGTGCACCTGAAGGATTTTGTTAAGAGCACTTTTTGATGGGGGAAAGTGGCAACATAAGTGTTTTTCATGGATATAATTAGGGTTATGTTTATGGTAGGGTTAGGGTTAGGTTTGTTAGTATTTGGAGAGAGTGAATGCACAGATCCTGTCGTGTCTGGGGTTGCATAAAGGCTCCCAAAGCATGTTCAGGTCTACCGAAATACTTCCATTGTTAGCAGGATTTGGGGGGACTTTTTGGTGATTTATTTTTTCATCAGGGTCATATTTATTTTTAAGTTTAAGGTTAGGGGTTGGAGATAGAGATAGCACAGATTGATGGTGTTTTGTACCATCACGTGCTTGCCCCAATGTCTTTGAGTACTTTGTTGTAAAAATGAGCCCGAGCCCTTTGGAGAGCTCTGTCATGTCTCTGTACTCACCACGCTTGTTGCACGCTCTGTGGGTTGATTTTGGTGGTTGCCTTGAGCAGAGGGACCAGTTTGGCATTGCTGACGTGGAGGGCTTACTGGAGAACCTGAACCCTGAACACCTCTGAGCCGTGGGTTAGGTTGCAGTCTTAGCCCAGCTCTGCTGGTCCCTGGAATAAGGTTTGGAGTTGTTGCCTCTGGCACAGGGTCCCAGTTTTGTGGAGCCAGATGCCAGCTGTGGGCATGTGTGAGCTCTTGCTGTAAATGCTATGAGTTTTTCACCAAACAAGCTTCATTAATCATCTAATAACCAGATTAATTAAATATACTGAAAGTAAACAGCAAGAATGTAATTTGCCTCTGATTGCCATGTAATTGTAGGAGTATGGTCCTGTTTGCATATGCAGTAAGTGATGTTGACAAAGGCACTAAGACCAGGAATAACTACTCATGGAGAACTGTGTTGGTTTTACTCAGGTGGGCAGCTGAGCTCCACCAGAACAGCTCTCTCACTCCCTCTCCTCAAAGGGAAAGAGGCAGAAAATAACATGCAACAGTCGCAAGGGTTGAGATAAGGGTGGGGAAATCACTCAACAGTTATTGTAATGTGTAAAACAGACTCAGGGTATCAGAGTATGGAGATTAGTAAAATTTATTGCCTTTTACTAACAAGCTCAAGAAGTGAGAAACAAAGGAAAGAAGCCAAAAACACTTTCTCCCCATTACCCTCTTCCACGTCCTCCCCCCGCGTGGCATGGGGGAATGGGGGTTGTGTTTAGTCTAGAGTACTTCATCTCTGCCGCTCCTTCTCAGTCACTCTCTTCCCCTGCTCCAATGTGGGATCCCTCCCATGGGATGCAGTTCTTCCCAAACTGATCCTGCACGGGCTTCCCACAGGCAGCAGCTTTTCAAGAACTGCTCCAAATATGGATCCATACCATGGGGTCCATCCAAACTGCTCCAACATGTGTCCCCCATGGGCAGCAGCTCCTGCTAGGTCTCCTGCTCCTGTGCGGTCCCCTCTCCATGGGCTACAGGTCAGGTCTGGCCTTGAACCTGCTCCAGCAGGGGTTCTCTACCGTCCACAGCCTCCTTCAGGGCATATCCACATGCTCCTCCAAGGGCTGCAACACAGAAATCTACTCTGATGTGGTACATGATGGGCTGCAGGGGAACAGCCTGCTCCCCCACGGTCCTCTCCACTGTCTGCAGGGGAACCTCAGCTCCGGTTCCTGGAGCACCTCCTCTCCCTTCTTCTTCACTGACCTTGGAGTCTGCAAGTCTGTTTCTCCCTCCTCGTTCTCCCAGCTGCTCTTCTGCAGCAGTTTGTTGTTGTTGTTGTTTTTCTATTTCTTAAATATGTTCTGACAGAGGCACAAACAACATCGCTTATTGGTTCAGCTCTGAGCAGCAGTGGGTCTCTTTGAAGCCAGCTGAAACTTGCCTTTATCTAACATTGGGCAGCTTCTGGATTCTTCTCACAGAAGCCACCTCCTTCTACCAAAACCTTGCCACGTAAACCCACTACAATGGCAACCATGTCCTTGGGGAGTCCAGATGCCTTTAGCCATCCTCTTCACTGCCCTCAGTACTGCCTGTGTGTTTTTTTTCTCTCCATTTCTCAGACAACTTCTGTTAGCCAACTCTCCTGCTATGCACAGAACTTCCCAAGCAATTTGCTTAGGCAAACACTGATGCTCCAAGTAAACTGGCTGATCTGCTGGGAAACTCTCTCCTGTGTCCTGCAAGATGGGTAATAGCTGAGAAGAAACCTCTCAGGGTTCTTTGAAGAGTTGGGACAGCCAGTTATCCCTTGGACCTTGCTGGCTTGGTAGTCCAGGGGGAGTTGGCCAAGCTTGGGAGAATTCTCCCTTGCTAGCCTCAGAGAGCTTCTGGTGCCCCTAGGAGGAGACAGAGACCAAGAGGTGAAATGGGGGCACACAGAGGAAGGCAGATGCCATGTGGCTTGGAAGCAGAGACAGGGACTGAATACCGGAGTCTGGGTCCTGTACCATTTTATGTCTCATGTCCTCCACCCCTCATCAGCTGGTCTTTTTTTTCCAGCGCTTCTCTCTTTCCCTTTGAATGCAGACATCTGGATGGTGACTAATCTTTCAATTCTCTGCCTCCCGTTAGCCTTGGGTGAGTTTTCTTCTTGTGTTTGACCTTGTCAACACTAGATCTGGGCTGCTTGAGGAATGGGAGTACGCAGTGCATTGCAGAGATGGCTGCGTGCTCCCTCCATGTGTGCCCAAAAGGGTAAATTTGAAGGACTAATTCCATCTTGGAGAGCCCCAGGGTGATATTTTTCTCTCTTTCCCTGGCAGATACAACTAGGTGGAAACCCACAATGGGGAGGGAAGTGACCTTTCAGGAATGACCCAGAATATCCACAACTGGCATGATTTCTAGTGTATCCGTTTTTTTTCCTCAAGGTGGATGGTGACATCTGTGTGCTCCATGTATTTTAGCCTACTCTTTGTGTGTAGATGGATTTAGACCACATCTGGGTGTGTTATTTGCTTTAGAAAGGTACCTGCTGCTCACTTGTGTGCCTTCACACTCAGGTAGGATAAAAGGCAGCAAATATGATCCTTCTGAGCAATTGCTTTGGAAGAGGTCTTGCTGGCAAAATGGATGGGGCCAGTTTGTCAGCAGAACACTGCTGACAAATAACTGTAAATGAAAATGTGGACCTAGGACCTCCCTGCCTGCCTGAAGGGGAACATCAGCTTTTTGTGTCTTTGCAGCATCTGAAGGTTCTGGGCCGGTTTCCCACAACTGTAAGTGCCATACCTGTCCTGCACAGCTGCCAAACTCCATTTAGCACAGACAATGCTTTGTTTTCCTATTTTGAAAACTTGAAATGTTTAGAAAGACATCAGGTTTTCCCTTGAAATTCAATGGGAAGGGAGGTGGAAGGAAGGTACCCTTCTGTTTGTTTTGCACAGCCTTTCTGTGAGCTGCTATAAACAACCTGTCATCCTAGCTCCAGTGAAGCAGCTGAACAGGCTCCCCAGGTGTCTGCGTTTAGTTTCTTGCCATGCAAGGTCCAGTTAAAGGTGCTATTTGTTCGTGGTTAGGCATGGGCTCCCTTTGAGCTTGAAGAGCAAGATGGGAATAGTGACAATTGCGATGAGGGTTTTATTTCAAATTTCTAAAATCTCTGTTTGCTGCAGTGAACATCTTAGAGAGGCTAGAGGCTGCCCACCACTAATATTTCACAATGAAAGTTTCAAAGTGACGAACAAGGGAGGCAATGAGCCCCTCTTGACTCTTAAGAGAATGAGACCTGTTCCCTTGTCAGTCTGCTTTCTTCAGGAGCTGAGGCTCAGGTAAGGGCTATGTCATTGCCCACACTGAACTGTATTTGAATGCTTTCAGACCCTCCCTGCAACAACCTGGGCTTCCTTCTGGAGTGGCAGCATCACTGCCTCTGTCTAGGGTTGGCCACTCTTTCTCAGCTTTGAGAGTAAGCCTTTGTTCCCTCTGCGTGTTGGCTTCCAGAGAGCCTGCTGATTTCTCAAAACTTGTGAATGTAAATTGGTCAGTTAGTCTTAACATTATTCTCAAAGATGACTTCCTCTTCCCACCCACCTTTCCTTCTGTGTCACAGTAGGTGTGAGGGGTCTGCAAGAACTTCACCTTCAGTAAATATTGGTAGACCCAAAAGAATGGGCAAGTAAGCCTGTACAGTATCTTGGCGTGAGTCATCTCTGGCTTTGAGGATATAGAGATCTTGACTTGATACCTTCATGCCCTTGGTGTATGCAATTAATCTTTCCCTGATCTCATTCTTGAAATCCCTCTCTTTCCTAGTGAGCCTAGTGAGCTCTGTATTCTGGTGCTGTCTGCCTTGCAAGGCTTTTGGGGAAGCTGCCTCCAGTCTGCTTGTCAGTGCTGTTTCTTTTTTTTTTTTTTTTTTTTTTGGGGGGGGGAGCACATTCCTGTTTAGTGACTTTTTTATTTCAGTGATTAAAATATGTTGCATTGCACTGCAAGCTTCTCCAGGCAGATGTTTTAACACTGGAGGAGGGATGACTTCATCATCCTTTGCATTTGGGGAAAATTAAGGGGGGAGGGGGGAGGGAAAGAGGAAGAAGGAGGTGGAAAGGCAAAGGAGAGTATTGGATTTGCTGTTGTGTAAATACAGCTCTCTAGGCTTCAGGGCAGGGGTGCATGAGAAAAGAACCAGGACTAGGAAAGCCAGGGAGGGCAGATTTTCCTTTTATCCTTTTTACCCTGGTGGCATTCAGGCGTTGGGAAATGTGCACCTGGACAGTTGTTTTGCCTCCAAAAGCAGGGACTGGGAGTCTGTGACCCATCCTGTTGCTTCACTGTAGCCTCTCTTATAGGAAGTTTTGCAGTACAAGGTTGTTTGGTGCCTCTGTGTTTTGACTTTCTGGGGTGCATGGAGACCCTCAGCTGCTGCCTCGCCTCTGCAGCTCTTTAATATGAGCTTTCAGAAGAGTGGGACAGAATGCAGAGATCTATTTTATCTTCTTTTGGTATCTGGACGTCTTTAGTGCATTGTGCTTTTTATTGAAGTAATAACCTAAATTCCCCAAACTTGACCAATACAGGAAGAAAATGTGCGAAAGGGCTGTAAATGGTCCTGTGTTGGGCATGAAATATCAAATACTACCAGCCCTGAAGCAGAGATGTTGGCTTTGCTGGGGAGGGGCAGTGGATGTGCAGGTAAAAAAACGTCTTCTGTGCTGGGAACATCAAACACAATTTCTTAAGCACAGCTCAATAAGTGAGCCATCAAAAGTAAAAATGACAGCAATTCTGCAGTCAATATAATGTGGCTGCAGGTTAAATAAATAATGTTTGAATAATAATAATTGCAAAATGACATAATTTCATCCACCAAAAACATGTGGTTAAGCTCTCATTAGCTGAGACTACAAGATTTGCGGGAAGCACAGAGTCTTTGAAAGCAGATCTCTTTGGATTATGCTGCAGTAGAAATTCCTGGACTGCTCTTGCAAGTGTTTAATAATGCCTGTAAATGTGTTCACGGGATTGAGAGGACTATTGGATTTGAGCCTTTTTACTGTTCTGATGTTTTTTTAAGGTTCCCAGAGGTTCTAGAAACAGTGTTTATAATTAATGGTCTATATTACAGTCCTTGATCTTGGTAGAAAAATTTATATCGTATGTATTTTCAAAAGTTTGTATATACAGTACTTTTATGTGTAGGCATGTATACAGATCACTCTGGCCCCAGATTACATAGTTTTACATGAATTTTGGGCTTTAGCAAAATGCTGTTTTTTCCTGTCCCACCACAGGCCTCCATTGCCACCTCTAAGCCCCTGTGAAGCTATCCTGGAGCAAGGCTGGCTGATTTGGGGAAACTGATGTGCTCAGCACCTCACCAGACTGGGCTGATTTTAGACTTTGCTGCAATATTGATCCTAGCTTAACACAGTAATGAGAATCTGCTTCCTAATCAGTAAGGGAAAATTCTTATTTTCCAGCAGCCAGGAGAAAATGAATTTTGTTGAATTGTGTCAGATGTGGGGCGGTGTGGAGGTGGGTGATGCTGTTTTGGCTTGACTTTCTTGGTCTCCTTGGTGTGGATGGGAGCCCACTGTGTTCTCTTGATACCCTCAGGTTTTATCGTACCCCTCATCCTTCTCATCTGAGCCTCTCACATGTGCCTTTGTCTGGGGAAAGCCTTTGTGTTGCTCATCCTGAAGCCCAGCGTGAGGCTTTGTGATGAACCCCATCGCTCACTTTTCTGTCCTTTGACCCCTTCCAGGACAGGCAGTGGCTTTCAAACCCTGTTGTGTCACAGAAACGTGGGGCTGCATCCAACGCAGCACTTCAAGGCCTGACCTCATCCACTCCACTACTGGGGAGGAGAAAACCCTTATTTCCTCTCAGTCCCTTCCTGAAATGTTTGTGAGCAGAGCTGCCTCCACCCGTCATGAGCAGCCTCTCTTCCCTGCTGCAGCTCTCCCCAGACCCGCTGCCTGGCCGGACTGTCTGGCTGATGGCAAATTGTTTTCTGATGGCTGACTCGGTATAACTGAACTCAATTTGCCTTTCAAAAGCAGCTAATAGTCGCATTAAAAAATCCATTTTCACTTGTGATTGAATTTGACGGCAGCTCAATCAATAAACGAATGGAGTGCTTCACGCGCGGTGCCGAGCGGTGTCCCCATGGTAACGGTGGAAGCAGGGCCTGGTGAATCCCACCTCGAGCGGGTCACCCCAGCCTGTCACCTGGCAGGGTGCCTGCCCAGGAATGCCCCGCGGCGTTCTTTTTTAGCAATGCTGCCAAAATTGTCTTCGTTTCTTCCCTTTCATGGAGAGGGAAGAGCATTTCATCTTTATCTGGAGGTGCCCCGTCTGACGGTGAGTGCCAGGGGCCGTAGCCACCATGGCTGGGTCTCGTGAGGGGGTGGCGGCCTCTTTGTGGTGGGGTGGTGTTAAGGGAATGGCAGCTCCATGGTGTGGGGACCTGCCCGTTTCTGTGCCTTTCATTCCTAAATCTTTCAGGCTGAGAAGGTTTGGGAGAGGAAGGCTGGAAGAGAGCAGATCTGGGACCGCGGATGTGGGTGGTGCTGGGAATGGAGCTGGCATTGAGCTTTCCTCAGAGCATGTGTTTTCCGTGAGTGGAAATACTGATGTGGGGAGATATGTATGTGTGTGTATTTTAATAGGGCTCATCAGCATGTGATAAAAAAATTAACTTGGTACTTTGATTCATGACAACTAGAATGTTTCCTTTCAGCTATTGTTTACTTTACTCCTATTGTAGTATATAAAAAAAAAAAAAAAAAGAAATGGTTCAGTCAGGAGTTTCGCAGTTGTGATTTTTTCCCCCTCTTTTTCTTTCCTTTCCAAAGCACTTTTCTGGGAGGTTTTAATTAGAAATTCTCCCTCTGCTTGCTCTCCAGCTGTGCTGCTTCTTGCTCTCAGTGCAGGGACGCTGCTGCTGCAGCCATTTTGTTAGCTCGGAGCGGGGACCCCACCTGTGCGATGCCTCCTGCAGACGATGCCCGTCCCATCTCCACTGCATTTCTTCAGCCCTGGATCACAAAATGAATAAGCTGCCGTACAGCACATCTGTGTTTTCTCTGCAGGGAGCTTGCCTGAGGCTCCAGGATGCCTTTAGTTGCCTTATATTGCATCTCTAAAGTGCAGGCAAACAGTGCAGTCCTGTCTTAGATCTCATTTCCATAGATTGATCTGCACTAGAGGAAGGGGGTAGGGTGGGGTGTCTGTACTAAGTGTGAGATAAAAGAAGAGGAAAACCAGGCACCCTGGGCTCAACTTGAGCTGGCAACTGGAGTTTGCTTCCACTGAGGGCTAAACAGGGTTGAAATTTGCTGCCCACCTTAGTTATATCCAAGCCCTTTGTTTTCCCAGCTCACTTTCTTCCACTGCTGCACAAGACCCAGGTGGTTTCCTAGGGCTGCCCTGGATAAGGGAGTGCTCTTGGCCCAGCCCACTATGGCACTGCTTTTTTCTCCTTTCTCTCCTTTGGACTGTATACTGCATCCATGTCAGCTCAGCTTCTCCTCTCCTGATATGCTGGAGGTTGCTGTGTTCCTGCTGAAGAAGGCAGGAGACTCTTCCAGTTTCCAGCCCTTTTGCTGAAGGCTCCTCTGCTCCTCATGGATGAAAGAAGCCCCTTCCATTAATTTCATAACCTGTTTCCACCGTCCAAGTGTGCTGCTGCTTATGGCTGAGGAGGATTCTTGCTTCCCACGTATGCAAGAAGAAACAAAACCTGTAACAATGGTGCCTGAGAAATGTGCAGAGCTCTGGAGACAGCCTGGAGGGTCAGGGCTTTGTTTCCTGACAGGTATGGGGTTCCTCTAAACTGTAATTTCATTGTCACTGGAAGCTGACATCTCTTAGTTTTACATACTGGAAAGAATTGGCAACAGAGCTGGTTTCTGCGTGTG
Source organism: Anas platyrhynchos (assembly GCF_047663525.1). Taxonomy (NCBI): domain Eukaryota; kingdom Metazoa; phylum Chordata; class Aves; order Anseriformes; family Anatidae; genus Anas; species Anas platyrhynchos. Next base: position 3,972,964 of record NC_092613.1, on the reverse strand, counting down.
GAGGGGAGCTGCAGTCTCTTCTGCCTGAGTGAGCACAGTTCCACTGCACAGAGGAGCTGCTCTGGATGTGACAGTCCAGGCTTTGCTCCCCGTGCATTGCCTGCCGGGCAATGGAGGGACCCAGCCCTGCTTCTGTGTCCCCTGCAAAGTGGCCCGAGTCAAAATGTCATGCCCCAGCTTTGCCCCTGCTCACCCCTTAGGGCAACACGTCTCCCCTCATGCCTGCACCTTTCCCAAACTGGATGGTGGTACTTTGGGTGAATCAGCAGCAGTTATGGGGTGAAATTGGGTTCCCTGTCTACATCTGTTCTGTGCAGGTAGGGATGTTGGCTCCTCTCCTGGGGCACACCAGGGAGCGTCTGCATGGCTCCCCGAATTGCACCCACTCAGAGTATTGATGGACTGCCTGACCTTTTTGCTGGTAATTGGAAATCTTTCAAAGGAACCACGTTCTCCCTGTGAAAAGTCAATTTGAACAGACCGGTGATGGCACTGGCAAGATGTTTATGGGGCTCTTGCATTGCCATCGCCTGCACAGATCTTTCGGGGAGATAAAGCAGCTACCTGATCGAGAGGAAACCACGCTTGTGTCTATCTGGGCGTTTTGCTTTCAAAGCCTTCCTGGGCCTTGCTAGAGAGCTCAGAGCGAAATGGTTTCTTGATGTTCCTTTTTCCTGTACATAAAGCTGCTGAAGTGTAATAAGCTGAGGGGAAGGCAATAAGCTATTCGGTCAGCTCCATGTGCTGCAGCAGCACGTGTGCTGTCATTAGCCTTGGGAAGCTATGTCTCATGTAAAAGTCACTTGGGAATGAATTGGCTTCTGGTGTAGCTCCTGAAGGGAGATGGCTGTTGCATTTTGGCTTGTCTGGGCTTGGGAGCAGGAAGACTCCAAATCACCAGAGCAGCTAGACCCACGCTGCATGGTTAGGGATTCTTGGTGCTTGACACTGTACCCCAGCACTATTCCCAACATTAACCCAGAGATAAAGGTAAAAGAGGAACAATCCCTTAGAGGAAATGAGGTACTGAGATTAAATGGTTTACTTGAGTTGTGCAGCAGATACAGCAACGCTTGGGTAGCGTGCTTGAGGCAGTGATGGGAACTCTGGGTTGAGCTTTATAATTTGTGATGAGATTAACAAGCATTGGCTGGAAGAGCTCAGAGGGAGAAAACAACATCACAGAGGGTGCAAGCGCAGAGCCCTGACTAAATCTAGTCAGACTGGGTCGTGTCAGGTTTTGGGCCAGGCCATCCCAGGCCAGAGGTTATTAAAGCTGAGAACTCAGCCCAGGTTTGCTGAATCCACTTACAGAAGATTTGCTTCTGGGTGTTGGTGTTCCCAGTGCCACTGTCAAGCTCTGCACAGGATAGGTTTTTGTGACAGCAGATAAATCTTCCCCTGGTGCTGGCTGCCATACCTCCAATCTAAGTCAGCGAGGACAAGGGACCTCTCTCTCAGTACAGGGGCTCCAGGAGCCGTGGCTGTGGGTTCTGGCACTGCCTGAAGTGGAAGGAAAATTCCTCTCTCTCACCTGTGATGTCATTACCGCGGTCAATTGATTTGGGTTCATTTACGTGAGTGGCTCCGATCAAAGTGGGCTTTGGGTCTTGACATGCTAAATGATTTTATGTCTTACATGGCTGTGCAGTTGTTTACAAATCTTTCCCCTTTACAATTATACAGAGAAAAGTTAAGTCATGAAACTGACAATATCATGGAAATAAATTAAATAAACTAACATTGAAAAAGTGGGAAAAGTTCAGAGCCGAGTAGTTAGCATTATGATTAATTACAGATCGGTGGTTGTTATGCATGTGTGAAAGTGAAGTTGTCCTCTTTGAAGAGGGCTGTGTGCATGTGCATGCAGGGAAGCCTAGAGAAGACCTGGCACAAGCTGTCAGTGAAAGGAGAAGGCATCGACCCTGGAAGGCATTTTCCTTCTGTCTTCCTTACTGCTGCCCTTTGCTTTGGGCTTATTTATGTGCAGAAAGGCTTCTTGTCCATTAATAGAGCTTCCGAGAGAAATGAGGCACTTGAGATTGCATTCTGTCCGTCTATCCTACCCTTTCTACCCCAGTAATTTTTTAACACATTAGCCAATTTCAACCACAGTTGAGAAGAGAATCAAGGTCTAGATGTGCTATTTCGTAACTTAATTCAGTCTTTCTGTTGACTTTTGTTCTTTTTTCAGTGCATGCTCCATTTACTCTTTCTCTAGCCCTGAAAAAAAAAAAAGGCAATAGAAAAAGAAGAGTCTGTCACTGAGGTCACTGGGACAGGGACAGTTTTCCTGTTCTAGAGTTGCCCTGCAGTCAGTATGAACGAGCGCACACTGCCTGCTGAAATCCATGGTGATATCTCAAAGCAATTGATAACAAGGGGTCTGAGAAATAAGATAATCTAGAAATAAGGGTGTATATATATTTTCCTCTCTTGCCCGTTTTCCTTAGAGTGCCTGTGCCCTGAGAATCACCTCCATCATCTTTCCAACTGAAAACTGCTGACAATTCCTGATCAAGCAGCCCTTGGCTTCTGCCCCCTTGTTTGTAGGACAATGCCTCACACCAGAGCCTCTTTCCCTGGAGTTGCAGCCTGTCCTTCTGTCATCAGGGCCCTTGAAAAACCCAGAGAAAAGCATTTTTTAGCAACAGCTCTAGGTCATCCCTGCTGAGGAGGAAGATCTGCTGCTCGGGGTGTCCTGTTCCTCCTTGAAATGCATCCACCTTTCTGCAAGGGGGTTGGAAATCATGCCAGGGTCTTACAGGGCTACATGCACATGTGAAGGAGCACAGTCTCTATGGCATCCCAGCTCAGAGGAGCCTCGCATGCCGTGGCAGGGACGTCAGCCTGGTGCCTCAAGACTGGCACCTGCCTCTTGCACAGACTGCATGGTGCTGCAGAGCTGTGCTGGGGCTCACAGGTGATGAGATGTGCTTGAACAGACCTTGAGGAAGGTGAAAGACAGCAGCACTGGTAGCCTGGCTCTGCAAACACTCCTGCCGCTGGGGTACATGTGCAAGGAGAGCTCTTGCCTGCTGACCCGCTGCTTGTTTTGTTTGACCTTTGCAGGTTTTGCCCGTAAGGGTTTTGTGAAGAGCAGGACTGTTCTTTTGGGGCAGGGCACATCCTGACACTGACTGATGGTTCTGAACAGCCGGATGGGTCATGCTGCACATCAACTCTATTACCAATCCGTGAGCAAATTTGGAGACCTTTAGCTTCTCTAATCAAGTCTTCCATTGACAGGAGACCTGCACATCTGTGCTTACCGGCAGTGTTAGAAGAGCACCGTAGTGTTTTAAATGATAGCCCTGTAATAGGCTATGGAAATGCTTGGTGCTGGTGCTTGCTGCATTTGTGCCTTCTCTGATTTACTGGATAACCACTAGGAAAGGAGCTGAGGATGTGTTAACTTTTTGGAAGAAGGGGATGGAGGCAATGTTTGTGCTGGGAACTGGCTGAAGCATGCTTCAGTTTGGCCCTGCAACTATCATTGCGCTGTTCGTGGCATGTTAAAGCAAACATTGCTAGGGACCTTTTCATTAAACCAAACATGAGAACTTATCACTGTTATAAAATGTGTTAAAACATGTCTGGAGGAGGAGCAGGAGGGGCAGCTTCCAGCTGGAAGTGTTGCCATGTCGCTAACCCAGCTGCTTGCTGCTGGCTGGGAGCGTTGCAGGGGGCTGTGTCACCACTTTAAGATGTTGTTCTGCATTGCAGCTCTGTTTTTTGGAGCTGAATAGCTTTGTGAAATTCATGAAACACTGTAACTGCATGTCTGTGTTGTGTATAAGCTCTCCCCAGGGGGAGAAGTGTGTATTTGAATGCCTTGTTTTGATAGGGCATTGCAGCTCTTTTTAGCATGCACAGAACCAGGCTGTGGCTGGGATCTGCCTTTATACGAGGATAAGAGAGTGGAACCAACCTCTCATGTGATCGTCAGAAAAATGGGCATGCCTTTTCTTTGCCTGTTTGGTGTCTGGGGCGGGGGAGCGATCGTTGTTATTTTTATTTACTGTCCTTGGTTAAGCACCAAAGAGCTTATTCTCTTTTTGTATGCCTAGACCTAATTACAGCACGGATACGTCTGCTTTCTCTGAGGGGCTAAGCTCCAAAGCAATTTTCATTTGTGCCCTTGTTTTCATCCCTCTGCAATGAGACAGATCTGAGCAGCTGTCTTGGATGCATTGCTTGAAGTGGAGAACAAGACCTGGTGAGAAGGGCAACTGGAGAGAGATTAATTAACCTGGCCTTGGTTGGCTTTGTACGTGGGGGGAGAAATCTCTCTCAAACTGCTTATTTAGTTTGTAAAAAACTGCCTGATCTCCAACTCAATCCAATCCACCTTCCCACAAAGCTAACTGCCAGTAATTTGCTTGTATATCTGAGTGGGTTTCTCTTCCTGGATGGCTTTCCCAGCTCTGGACCAAGGTGATGGAGAAATTCACTCTGTCCTGTAGCCAAAAGACAGGAAGAGTAAAAGTCTGTTGGCTAAGTCCATTTATCTTCATAGCTTTCGGAAGGTAGTGGTCCAGCACTGGGGAGAGGAATGCAGAGCAGAGGTGGTCATGGAGAATGTCCCTCCTCTGTTCCCAATGTATTTAGCGTGAACTAATTAAACGAAGGCTGGGTGACTCAAATCCATTGATTTTCATCAGTGGCAACCTTGATATGTTATCAAAAGTGAGTAATCCCTTCCCTGTAAAGCAGACTTTGATAGATCAATAGGAGAGAACATGCCGTACCTCCTGGCAGCTCCATCAACCTTAGCGAATGTGCGTTCAAGGGCGCCAGCATTCCTCTTCCCCTGCTTCCAAACCTGTATCACCTCCTTCCCCATGGCTGCTGCAGCCTGTCTTCTCCATCACTGGCTCCCAGTCTGAGGTTTATCCCTTCCCTGGAAGAACTTCTGATATCTTTTTCCTGCCTCACAGGACTATCTATAATTACAGTAACTTCCCTATTGGTTTGTCTGTGCTAATGACCCTGAGATGCTTTATTCCAAAGACCGCAGAGCAGAAGAGTGGCTTCTAGCCCAAACCTGCTCTAGAAGGCAGGTGCCTGGCTTTTCAGAGAAGATCCATGGAGTAAGGGAGGGAGGACAAGGTGGCTGTTAATGGGGTTGAGGTTTGGGAGTGTGTTGGACCTGCTGCAGTACAGAGCTGCTGCTGTGTGGGACTGCACGGACCTGGCCCCAGAGGTCTCCCAGTGACAGGACTGGTAACAGAGAGAGGCACAGATTCTGCGTGCAGTTTGAGCCTATGCTGACTTCGTCCTGGGAAGCAGGGTGCTGAATGTGAGACAGTGTTTGGAGGACAGGGAGTCAGGGTGGACAATCAATTTTGATTTTTAGTAAACAAATTTAAAGAGAAGGTTTTTCTCTAAAGATGGTAGTGAACAGATTTTTATTACCGTTAAACATTACACAACTCAGCTACTGCAATGCACAGTCAAAGCTGAAAGTAGAAGGCACTTGGGACAGAAAGGAAAGGCATTAGGGTGAGAAGAATTAAAAACTATCAAGGCTGTTACAACCCCCTCAGAGCTCTGCTCGAGACGTCTGATGACATATTTGTTTTTGAAGATTTCATACGACGCTACTCCTGGCTGGGGAGTGCGAAGATGCTCTGCTTCCTGCAAATTGTCTTGGAAAATAGTGGTGCTTTGGCCATTAGCTGCATGAACAACCACTTTGTTTTTCTCTCTAATCACTTTGCCTATACATAATTTGGTGCCTAACACACCACTACAATACAGTGATTATTCTTAACAGTCATATACAGCACATATAATTTGAGGGTGAGTGTGGGAGCTGTCACAAAGAAATGTTTAGCCTGTGAATAGCTGAAGGTCATGTCACTACAATGGCAACTCTTCTGATGTTTGCAGTTTGGCACATGAAAGCAAGTTCTCTGTGCCAGGAGGTCTTGATCTGTGTGCAACAAGAAAGTTCCAAGGCAGATGGGGAGCTTGTGTAGCAGGAGCCCATGGGATGCAAGTGCCTGCTTCCATCAGGGTTCATTTTGGAGATGACTGAGCCCAGTTTCTCCTAGGAAACTTCTGCTGTTGCTTTCTGCTGGGATGCACTCGACTAGCTCCTGGGAGCAGAGGTGAGGGCAGTTCTGCTCTCCTGTGTGGGAGGGTGAGGAGTGGCAGAGCACTCGTCCCACCTCTCTGCAGCATGAGAGCATGTCACGAGCACGGAGTATCTGAAGCTTTCCTTTTGCTGGGGAGGCAAAGGAGCAGTTGTTTGAGTTGTTTGGAATAAAAATATGACAAATAATAACCTTTGTCCTCACCTTGAGGTCACAGAGGACAGCATGTCTTTTATCTCCTGTGCGATGATAGGGCTCACTGTCCCTATCCCCCAGTCTGCGTTTTTCTACCTAACTTTTCTTCTGTTCTTAAAGCAGGTTAATGAAATGCTGCAATCCAGGGGTAAAGTCCTAGGAAGCATCAAAAAGAAACCCCTACAACAAATAGCTCACAAGTGGTTCTTCTTTCACACATCTTATCTTCCCGAATTAGACACAGAGAGACAATCAAAGTCAATGCCACGCTTACTGTAAAATCTTTACAGCGTGTCTCTGCAGCAGTTACAAGGGGAGCGTTGAGTTCTTCTCTGCTGAAGTGATTTTTTTCCTCCCTCTCTTTGAAGCTCACTGGGCAGGTCACTGCAGCCAAGAGGACTCTCTGGGTCTGTGACACCTAAACAGGGAAAGCAGTGGCCATGCTTGCATTGCCATACTCAGTTTTTATCATCGAGTGATGAAGTTTTGGGAATGTACTTGATGCTGTGGTACCTGGAGAGCCTGAGGTCTCTTTAGGAGGTGGGTGGGAAAGGAGGCTCCCATTGGGACTGGGTCCTTGGTGTTTCATTGCAGCAATTTCTGAAGGTTCACTTAAAAAACAAAACAAAACAAAAAAACACAACCAAACAAACAAAAAAAAAACCAACGTTGTGTGCTGGGGCTGTGTGGGCCACGCTGGCTCCCCGAGGGCTCATCCCTGCCCTGCATGCCCTATACAGAGGTGTAACTGGTAAAATTGTGCTCCTTCTGCCTCAGGTGCACCCAGTGCAGGTGAGATAAGGAAGGGTGTATGTGGGGAGTGAGTAATTGGAGGCCAAGAGGCAAAAGTGTCTGACAGAACAGGATTGATTTGAAGCTTTTCATTGGAAGACTTGTAAAAAACAAAAATTTAAAAAAATAATAAAAAAAATCAATGCTTATTCCCTGGACTCTAGAGCATGTTTACTGTATTCAGCAGCTAGCATTAAAAGTGAATTCCAGCAATTGCAATTACAGCTTTCTCCTTCACCATTCCCCTTCTCCCTCCCCGCTTCCCACTCCCCCTCTCTTTCTGGCTGCCTTTTGTCACGTTTTGGAGCCGTAGGCAAAGCTAATGCAGGCAAACTGGAAGTGGTTTAGTAAATTGTAAAGCCCACCTTCCCCCTTCCTCTCCTTCCCCTCGGGATCTTTTTTTTTTTTCTCCCTGAGCACTGTCAAGCTCGATTCAGCTCAGAGGCACGGAGGTGCCTTGCTGGGGACAAGCCTCCAGCGGGGGCTTCGCACCTCTGCAGCACCCCCCTGCGTGGCCCCAGTCCCGGTAAATCTCAGCCTGCCTGCAGGGCACCCACCATAGCCCTGGAAGCCATTCTGACTGGTCCCAGTAGAGGGCACTGGTGCCTGCGCTCTGCTCCTCTTCATTAACCTCTAATTAAAGCGCTGGTCCCAGATGTGGGCAGAGCGTGAGGAAAGCAGCTGGCGGTGGGGTCACTGCTGGGGTCCGTGGGACTGCAGGAGCCGCCCTGGGCGAAGGTTGCATTTTTCCCCTCTTTGCAGCATGGCTGTAGCTGCAGGAGAGGGAGACGGAGCCTCTCCTACCCCGCACAGCACGGAGGAGGCTGCGAAGGCGGCTTTGATGTGAGGATCTCGTGCTGGTGGGGTTGGTGGTGTGTGAAGTGGAAAGAGCTCAGCTTGACTTGCAGACCCCAGCCTGAGCTGGGAGCGCAGAAAAGCACTTACTGTGGCTTGTAAACTGAGTGGTTTTGATCTGGAAGTTGCTGGTGGGGAAAATAAAATGTGGAAAATCAAGAATTCATCATTCTTTGCTTTGCTTTTCTGCCTGCAATGCTTTTCTTTGCATGTGAGCCTGTGTGGAATAAGACAAGGGACTGCTGCTTTACTTGTGCTTTCTCTCTGTGTATTGATCCAGTCTGTTCTGCAGGAGAAGCGCTTCCAAAAGTGCCTAAACCTGCTGCTTTTGGTTATAACAGAAGCTCCAGATTTTATTTATTTATTTTCTTTTTTCATGATTCTGCCAGTGTAATCCAAAGAACCAAGCTGCTTCCCAGTTGCAGCTGTTTCTGGGGTGCGCAGCCAAGACCCTGCTCAGCCCTTCATGCAAACGTGCCCGGAGAGGCATTCTGCCACTCCAAGCGTGCTCCTGCATGAGCTGCTTTGCTCTCCCCTCTGTGAAGTTGGGGTTTATCTGTCTCCCAGGGAGCGAGATGGAGGCAGCAGCCGGTAGTGCCCGCATGCAGGCTCTGTGAGCAGTGCTGCTGTTGTGCTTCTCCTCTGCTTGCTGCTCTGGCCCTGGCAGAGCATCCGCGCTGGATTTTGCCTCCCTGCCCCACTCGCATTGCAAGCTGCTGGCAGTGCTCAGCGCAGAAGAAAACACTTGGCCAGATAAACTCGTCCTGGCTCTCAAGTTCGAGTGCCTGGGTTTGTAGATGCCTAGGAGAGGACTGTTAAGCAGTGGCAGTGTTTATCCAGCTTGCTTTGATAGACACACTTCAGAAGCTTCACTCGTGAGCTCTGGCTTCTCAGCGCTTGGCTGACCTCAGCCACGTGGGGCTGGGCATCAGACGGAGGCCGTGGCTCTGATCCTGCCTCTGCTGGACTCCCTGCAAGGCTGTTGAAGCCCTGTTTTCCTCTAGCCCATCTAATGCACGTATGTGGAATGGGACTTGTTACTAGGAGCCCTTCTGGGCTCAGGACCGTGCACCCAGCCTTGGTTAGGCAGTAACAGACCTCAGCAGCTCAGCGCTGATCGGACCAGGTGTGGAGAGGCCAAGGCGTGAGATGCAGGCAGGCTTCATCGCCCTCTGCTCCTCTCCTTGCCTGCGTGCAGTAGTTACAAGAGTATCTTACAGTATCTTGCCTTGTTGGTGTGATGGTGAGAATGTTTTTTTTTTTTTTTAATATTTTTGTTTGGTTGGTTAGTCTGTTTTTTTTTTTTTTTTTTTTTTTTTTTTTTCTTTAATTTTAAACTGGAAATAAGGAGCTGATCTGAAGAATAACAACTGGCCCAGCCAGGGATGTACTCCTTCCAGGGAAGAAAGGAAAAAGGAAGGAAGAAGAAAAGAAGAAAGGAAGAAAGAAGAAAGGAAGAAAAGAAATAAAAGGTGTGTGCAGGATTGTAGCAAAAGGCCAGACTCCACTCCTGTGATAGCCAGGGAAAACACTGGTGGCTATGAGCAACATCCCTGCCTAGGCACCCCTTGACAGACAACTTTCAGAAGTTTGACCCCTTAAATTTACTCTGGGCCCTGAGTGCTTTGCAAAATCTGGCCTTCAGTTCCAATCCCAGAATTTGCGGGAAACGTTTTCCCTTGTAATTTTGAGGGACATTGGGCTGGGCACCAGGAAACGGGCTCTAACGTACAGTCACGAATGAGTTCTGTGCTTGGTTTTCCTTGGGTAGCTCTGGAGACGGAAAATTCATGCGGAGCTTTCAGATGAATCTGTTGAGCCTATTTGAATGCGTGAGGCATTGGGCAGGGCTGGGCTAAGGTTGCTGGCTGCAGACCCTTTTTGCTAAGTCTAAATTGCTGGTGCCATGCACAGAAACAAACATTATGTTGATCTTACTGACCGAAGTCAATAGCGCACAATTCCCCGGCTTGCTAGCAGAAGCAGCGTGTGCTCCAGACCTTTCCACAGCAAGTCGTCGGAGACTTTGCTAAGTCAAAACCTGCTTTTTCCAGACAGTGCGGCGCAGGAGTGTTTGTTTTCCTGAGTACCTAACTAAAGTTGCCACGTAGAGCAAATGAATATTGACTTAAACACAGTTGCCAAGGCAAGACCCATGTGAAGCTGAGGAATTCCTTTTCCATCTGTTTGCAGGAACAGGTGATGAATGTGAGGAAAGCTGCCGCGTGTGCTTTCCCTGGTAGTTGCGACAGGGGACAGAAGTGCCCTCTGGTTTTATCTGGCTCTCTTAGGTTGTGACAAACATTAATAAATAAATAAAGCTGCAATGAAAAAGTTTGAGCTGGGGTAGCTCAGTGGCCAAAGCCTCTCCCAGCTTGGAAGAAATATCTTCATTTGCCTTAAGAGGTGGGGAAAGGAGGAAAAAAACAAACAAACAAAGAAAGGTTGGGACAGGATTGCTCACCTGGGGTGGAAATGTGCCCAGGGAAGGCTGCCAGCCCACCGCTGCTCCTTCCCTTCCCAGGGATGTTCAGCTCCCTCCTGGAGGAGGCTGGTGCCAGGCAGCACACTGCAGCTGATTCCCAGAGGGGTCTGCTAAGCACACGCAAACATGATATTTACTGGCTCTGGGATGGATCAGGGAGGGATTTAGACACTCGGAGCTTGGTGCACGGCTCAGAGCTCCCCCTGCAAGTAAGTTATCCTCTTTGCTGACACTGGCTTTCTCTCCAGGTCATGCTACTAAACCTCTGGACCCCAAGATAAATCACTTCCTGCTGTAATTACAGAAACTCATTTGCAGTGATTAAGCGGTTTGGTAGAAGGTGTTGGAAAGGTGGTAGCTGAGCTCTGCTGGTTTGTGCTGTAATTAGGATAAAAGGGTTTCCTTCTCTTCCTCCTGCAGATCTCTCTGCACCTTCTTCCTTCTCCCTCCAGGTCTGACAGAGGCAGGTTACTGTTGGCTTGACCCACTGCTGACTTTAATGAAATGAGTTCATTCAATGCAGTGCAAGCTTTGGGATGCAAATATGTTTTAATTATACAGCCTGATGTTTGTACTGACATGACTGTCCCCGTCCTTGCTGGGCAGCAGGGTGTCCTACCCTGCTGGTGACCTCTCTGGGAGCAGAGGAGGAGGGAACAGCAGATGGAGGGAAAGCAGTGACTTCTAAAATGGAGTAAACCCATCTCTTTCTGCAGGAGTCCTCCTGGGAGCTGGGAGCGAGCAGACTCACAAGCAGGGAGCAAAACAGTAATTTCCTGGTATCAACAAACCAATCTGAGCTCCTGTGCTAGCACAGAGCATGTTCACTTTAATGTCCCACACCACTCACCGGGAGTTTGGGGATGCTAATTGCTTGCGAAGGCTCTCCGAAGTGGTTCGCTCTGTGGAGGTGCGTGCGTGATCTCAAAGCAGTGCCTGTGAGAAGTGGCAACCCGTGTCGCCAGTGAGCCGCCTGGCTCGTCGCAAATCGATTTCTGTCAGCTGTGGTACCTGGCTCTGAGACTGCAGCACCGAGGAGAGGGGAGCTGCTCGGGGTTGAGACAGGGAGCAAAGCTGTTAGAAAGTGTGGAGCTGCAGTGAGCCCTCTGGGACAACCGGCCTTTATTTTTCTTTCCCTTCTTTGCACTGTTGCTTGTACAGTGTGGTGCAGCTTTGTGAGCAAAAGGGCTGCCGACCCTTTTTTTGGTTGAATTTGTCCTGTACGTGGACCAGCCTGCAGCTCTGCACGAAGCTTCTTGGTGGGAAAAACTCTTGTGTAGGTTGGAGGGTCTCTGGCTTGGACAAAACAACATCTGGGTCATTCTTGGTGACCTGCTCCCAGCCTTTGCCCAGGGATGGCTGTGTCTGCGTGTGTAACTGGGGGTTTGACAAGAACACAGCCTCGGGGTACGTGGTACAAACCTTGGGAAGAGGCTGGAAATTTTTGAGTGAAGGAAACCGCTGGGATGAGCTGAACAGTGATCCAAGGACCAATAAGCCCCCTTCTCCCTTTGTACTGCCTCTTTGGAATTCAGTGCTGCTGTACGCTAGGACTGACGCCAGGGCTGGATATGGCACCAGCTCCTGCTTCTGTCTGGGAGGTGCGTCTAGGGCTCTGGTGTTTTTCCAGCTAGTAGTTTATATCTGGCCAGTGTGGGCAGCTTTCCCTGAATTTCATTCTCCTGCAAAGCCATTTGACTCTTCCAGCTAATAAAACCTGTGTGTTTTATTAGAAGGCAGCATGTTTTGCCTCCTCATCCCTCCCTGTGGCCTGGACCAGAGCCCTTGGAGGGTTTTGTGTGCTGCGCTTTGCCAACCCATGTGGGTGGCTCTCCCGTCACACTCTGTCCTTCCTCTGCAAAGCCCAGCTGGGGGGTGCTGAAGGGTTTGGGCACGAGGTGCTGTGCAGCTCTACCCATGCGTCTTCTTCTAGCCTCTTGCAGGAAGCTGTCGTCCTGGGTTGTAAAGATGAGAGGGCAGGAGATTGGATTAGCCTTGTTCAGCATACCAGGGCGATGTCTGGTTTGCCAGGACTCGCTGGGACCCAGGGAAATACTTTAACCCTTGGCTCTTAAATTTTCCTTATCCTGCATGCTGGGTGTGAGCCGTGCTGGGTATTAGTGCAGGATTTGTCTGGCGTTTGAAAAATGCTTGGGACTGCATGCTCAGCTCCTGTCGACAAGAAGGTGACTGTGTAAGAACGGCCGCTTGTTGCTTTGTCACCGTGGGCTCCTCTGTGCCTGTGTCAGCCAGGCCTGGTGGCTATAATTCACTGGCCCCAGTAGCCCCGCTGAGCCGGCTGCGGGTGCCAGCAGCGGAGCTGGCTCCCTGCACGCCTGCTGCAAGGCAGCCAGAGTGCCTTGCTTTCGCATGGCAGGATACCCATTACAGGTGTCTGATCGAAGCACTTGGCTTTCAGATCCCAGCAGGGGCACAGGGCTTGGGCAGCAAGGCTTACAAATGCAGGAGGGTTTTAAAAGCAAATCTGATTTGGAATTGCCGAGGCAGGAATGCCCATGGTGGCTCTTGCAAAACCTATCCTCAAAGCTGGGCTGCCTTTGAACACAAATTAGTCAGAAGTGAAGTTGCTTTCATCCCTCGCAATGGTTTGAGCAATTTGTGATTTGTTTCTAATTTATCTGAAGCCAGAAAATGCATTCTCTGAGTTTTCCTGAGTCAGGCTGGATTGCCCCGTGCAGTTTCTCCAGGACTGGGAACTTCCCGTTCCCTCCAGCTGATGGCACAGGACAGAAACCTCTGCAGTAATGCACGGAGAGCCTTTGTGTGAGCTGCTGTGGATGCAGGGCTTTTGAGTAGGAAACCAATAGAAAGGCTGTTCCCTTCCCCCCTGCTTTTATTTTCCTTTTTACTTGTACTCATGGTTCCATTCCAGTGGTCCTAATGGTGATTAGTCCTTCAGAAACTGGAGTTATCCATGTAGGGGGAAATGAACTCTTAGTAAATAAGAAAGATCCTGCAATTCAAACGGACAAGATGGGCAGGTGATGGATTAGAGGGAAGCCAGGGGACAACAGATCAGTGACAAACTCAGGATGTGACCCCATACTGTGTCTCAGACCATCTGCTTCCATCTCCCTGCAGTGGCCCCAGCGCCAGGGCAGAAATCTCCTGCTTCTGCATTCGGTCTGGGGTTAAGCTGTTTTCCACCCACGATTCTGGCCTCGTTTAATCTTACCAGAAGAAAAACCTTTTTAATAGTGCATGTGCCTGTGCTGCTGCTGCATCTTCATGCTGTCAGCAGAGTCCCTGTGGCGCTGGAGTAGAAGGAGACCTCATCTCGTGTGCGGCTACGGGATGGGGCTGAGCCACCGGTGCCACCCCCGAGCACCCTCCTCCTGCATAGCTCTCGCTCCAGCCTGCTCCAACCCCAGCTCCTACATGAGAAATGAGGCAGGGACCTGCCAGGGGAGGTGGGAGCTGGCGGTGCTCCCCTGGGGTGGTGGGGGATGAGGACAGCCTGCTCCCACCTGGCCTCGGTCCTCACCAGCCCACGGGTCCCCTGGTGTTCAGGATGGGTGGGAGTGGATGGGACACGTGGAAATCTCGGCACGGAGAGGCTGTGCGAGAGAGGGGCAGACCCAGTTCCTCCCTCCTGATGGTGACAGCTGCAAAAAAGTGGAGATGAGAGCTGTGTAGCGCCCTTCTGAATACAGTCCCAGCAGCACTGCATGTCTCCATGTCCCCGTGCCCTCTTCTGGGCAGTAGGACTCGATCTGCCATCCACAGCTTGTCCTCGGAAAGCACCCATCCTCGGGAAGCACCCATCCTTTCTTCTTCTGGAGCAGATTCAGGCTTGCTCCGGCTCCCCAGCAGTCTAACAGCTCCTTGTGACACATTTCCCAGCCGGTCCCAGCAGTGCTCTGCCCTAAAGGAGCATCCCCCCATCCTGCTGTGGGACTAGGGGTGATGGCCCCATCTGTGCTCCGATCGTGGCCTCCTGCTGGTTCGGTCCCTCCTGGCTGTTTGAGAGGAAGTTAGAGCTCCAAGTGAAATAACCTTGTCTTTGTTACCTCTCCCTTTTATTAGCTGTATGATAAATGCAGAGAGAATAGGTGGTTGTTTGCAAAAACAAAGCAGAACCCTAAAATGGGCGATCATTAGAGTAACAAAGGGGCTATGAGACGTCGATAAATCTCCACACCGTGTTTAAATGGCGCAGAATTTTATGTCCTTTTTTTTTTTTTTTTTCTTCCAGTAAGGATTATATCCTAACAGATGGGCAGCATAAACTGTAACATCATTCATCAGCCACTGGAGAAGGGCAGAATTCTGTTGAAGAATACCTCCAAGCTGAAGTCTGTACCCTGGTAGCTCTGTGTTTTTTTTTTTTTTTGTTTGTTTTTTTTTGGCTTTTCCTTAGGACTTCCAACCTGAGCTTGGTTTTCTGGTGGGAGTGAGGGGTGTAGGAGGAAATCTGCGGTAGGAAAAAACCCTTGCTGAGGCTCTGGCTGGACCTGGAGCAGTAGGTTCCCTGCAGCCCTGTGTAGCACAGGGGTGGCAAGGAGCAGGCTTGGCTCCTGCTCAGTGCACAAGAAGCGGGTGATGGACCCCTCCACCCCAGTTTACCTTGGGACTGACGGTGGTGCCTGGCTTTCCTCTTATCCCTGCTCCTCACTCCCTCGAAGCAGCAGCAGCCTGGTTCATGGCCGTGGCTGCTCAGAGGGGCACTGGGGCTCCAGTCTGACTCCAGGGGCTTTGGAGGGCTGTGTGCTTGCCCCTGCTTTGTCTTCCCTCGTAGCCCTCTGGAACTTGCGCTGCTGCAGAGGGGAAGATGCCTTTCCAGCCAAGAGCCAGCTCATCCCTGCAACTGTGAGGAACTGCAGCCAGGGAGCGAAACCACAGCTCGCCAGCAGATACAAAACAATGTGTAAACATGTTTTAATGTCAGGCTTTTATTAAAAGTGGACTAAGAGATTAAGATGTTCATCTGCCTTGCAGGGAGTGACTTTATAAATCTCAGCTTGCGTGTGCTCACAGAGTGTTGCTAATCACCATACTAAATCCAGATCACGTGTGCACGGGCTGCGTGTTTGTGGAAGCCTCTCTTTCTCCAGGCAATGAGAGCAGGGGCTCACTGAGACTTCCTTGGGCTTAATGTAGGTTCCCACTGCCATGAAGTGACTGGGTTTCCTTTCCCTTTTGAGATCCTTACACAGCAAGCCTTCTCTGTGCTAGTGACCCCATGGTTTGAAGACCCTGCCAGGAGCAGCTCTGGGGCCAGCAGAGACCCACAGCTGAGGTGAGACCCTGGGTTTCCACACTGGGCATTGTCAGAAGATATTTTCAATGTCACAGGGATGGCAATGCCCATTGTAAATGCCTTTGGGCATTTACAGTCTGGGGTGTTATTCTCTTCTGTGATGAATTGTAGTGGTGGAAGTGATTTAGGAGCATTTGAAAATCTTATCCGTGGCCCCTTTCTTGAGCATGAAATAGTCGTAGAAGGATTGGAGCAGCTTTGGCAAGATATTATTTAATTCCTGGCTTTTCTTTCTTTCTTTCTCTCCTCTTTTCTTCTTCTGCTGTAAATGTTCATCTGGAAATTCCCCTTGGCCAAGGTTGGATTGATGGCTCTGGGACAATCAGTTGCATTCTGCTGCTGTTAGTAGTTTTAAAGGCAGTAAACTTGGGTCCTTGAAGTGCTGTCAGTAATCATTTTTATGGTGGTCAGATTGCTCATTAGCACACTTGTTTTCAGATATTTAAGCTGGAAAGAAATCTATAGTCCTTGCATTTTTAACTTGATAACCACTCAATAGAACAAATAGAGTTGGAAATTAGAGCGGAGCTGGACTGGAAGAAATAGTCCTGAATGCTCACCTTTTACCTCAAAGGTCTGTGGAGACAAGTGCTTTGAGAACACAGCTTGAGGGAGCACGTACATTCCCAGCCTACAGAGAGGTAATAACAGCTCGGGTTTACAATGGTAATTAGCCTGTAGGATGGTTGGGACCTGGAGATAGCCCTAAAAGAGGTGTGCTGAAAGCTTCTGCTCTGAGTCTGGGAGAAAACCAAGGGCTGGAGAGGAGCATTTGTTTGCAGGTCACATACCAAAAGAAACAGCCCAAGAAGTCCTTAATGATGGTTTCCCGAACCTGGAGGCAACAGGCTGGAATAAATCACAGCATGCAGTGCAGGAGTGGCTTTTCTTGAAGGTCTATTTCTCCAGGCAGGGCTGTGAATGTCCCTTGTGCTTGTGATGGGGTCTGGGGACACGGGCAGGGGTCTTGGCAGCTGTTTGGAGACTGCTCTGTGTCCTGCTACACAGAGTGCTGGAAGTCCTGGAGGTGTCTGCAGCTCCAGATTATGGTTATGGTGTGACAGGGAGGGAGAGCCATAGCCAAGAGGGAAGCTGAAGTAGGTAGTTGTAGGGGGGAAATCATGCTTTCTTCCTGAAGGCACACGTTATTCCTTCTGTTTCAGGAGAAGCCTTGGACACTTGGTCACTAAGCGTAAGTAGAAGGGCTGCAGAGCCAGGAGGGAAGGGAGAAATGAGAGCAGACAAAGGAAATGCAGGAGATGGCCTGTGGGGAGTCAGGAAGGGGGAGAGGTGCCGGGCTCCATTCTCCTCCAATCCAGCCCTCCTTTGCCTGGTGAAAGACTACCGAAGGCCTAATCACTGCTGCGCTGAGTCTCCACTGCTCTGCGCCAGCAGCCACAGCCTGGGCTGTTCCCCTTCCCCTCCTGCCCCAAAGCAGTGACCCATCCCCGTACCATGGGTGTCCTGTACCAGAGGCTGCCAGCGTAGCGATGCGCTAGGGGAGACCTCGCAAAGATGCTGCAGGGAGTTTGGCACACATTGGGAAGTGCCAGTCCCCTGGAGCATTTCCTCCTGTGCAGGGCACAGCTGAGCACCAGGGTGAGTCAGTGCCTCCCCCACACCTCCAGCTCAGGCAATAAAATGGCAAAGGGCTAAGGGATCGTGTTGGGATTTATTTTTGGAGAGCATTCTGGGATTCAGTTGGAGGCAAGGTGCTGTGCAGATGCAAGCTCGTTAGAAGACCATTATCATTATTTACCTGCTGAGTCTGTCTGTCTCTCTAAATGGCATTAGCTGTCAGCCTATTTATCCGTGTTCCCCTCATACCATTACAGTGGCAAAACACCAGCTTGCCCCTTCTCCTCACCCCCTGCACCTCCTCCCTCCCCATTCCCCATGCCAGCAGCACTGGTCCCACTGTGTTGTGTGCTATGGGGACTCGAGGAGCCTGAAGCCAGACTGAAGCCAGACTGCCCTAAATTCAGTCCATCCCACACTGCTGGGGAAGTTCCCGTGTTCCTAAAGCCTTGAAATGCAGGGAAGGAGTCCAGCCGTCGTCTGTCCCTGCGTGTCCCTTCAGCATCCTGCGTGCCTCGGTGCTGCTCTGTAGCAGTGTGGTCATGCTGCTCGGAGGAGATAATTAATATGAGGAAGTTGAAAATTTGGTCTTGCACTTTTTACAGCCTCTAACCCTATTAGTCAGGCCATTTGGAGTCCAGGGAGGGTTGTTTCTTGCCAGAGGAGATTGCAAGTGGATTGAGTTCCATTATGTTGCTAATTAAAAGGAATAGAATAAAAAGAAGGGGAGGAGAAGAAGCAGTGGAGTTGCCTGAAACTTTGGAAGGAAAATTAAAGCCTCTTGGGTATTTTCCACTGATGCATTCATGTGCATTGCCTTGGTGTTTTGCCCACCCTGTTTTGTTTGCTCCTGAGTGACGAGTGCTTTCCTGTTCCCCTGCCACCCCTTCTTGGGAACCCCAAATACCCCGGCTGGACACCAAAAGGATCTGCAGCACTGCAAAGGGAGGCAGCAATGGGGCTGGGCATCGAGGTGGTGTGGTTGGAGCAGGCCAGGGATCGATGCAGAGAGGCTGTGGGAGAAGAGGCAGTGAACTGTGGGCTGGGAGAGCCCAGTCCCACAGCCTGGGTGCCAGAGGGGCGAGCGGTGGCTCCGCAAGGGATCCGTCCCCCTGCCTACATCAAGGCAGCTCTGCTAGACTTTCATGAGCGCTATCAGTTGCCCAAAGCGCTCAGTGCACTTACTTATTTTGTAACACAGTCCCGCAGCCTGTGATGTGCCAGACGTGGCGTGTCTAAGAAGCTGGGCTGTTTCTTATCAGCCTCTCGCACTGTCTCAGAACCCTTCTGCTAAGTGTCTTTTGTCCCCTAATAAACTGATAAGCTCCTGGTAATCCGCTGATCGCTGATAGGCAGGGCAGCCCTGCTCTCCCTCGCCTGTACAGATAAGGCAGCTCTTTGCCAGGAGGTGATGCAGCCTGCGGAGCGCTGAGCCGCCTGCCAGCAGCAGGGAGAGGGTGGGCTTCAGGGGGGCTTCGGGGAGGGTGGGTGCCCTGATCCAGCACGTGCCCCCAGCCCCTGGCTTGTGCTTGGAGAGGGGACAGGACCCTGTGACAGAGCAGTGAGGACTGGCTTGTCCAGCCTCTCCGTTAGCCTGATGTAGGGGTTTTGCATCCCTCACGTGGGCAGGCTCGTGTCCCGCATCCATCCCACAGAGTGCAGGCACAGCTCAGTGCCCAAACCCAAATCCTGGCCCCTGGGTGGGCTGGGCTGGGGAAGGGAGTCCTGCTGGCTGCCTGTGCTGCTGCAGCTCAGCAGAGGATAACTGAAAATAAGGGGAAGGAGGGAGAGAGGAAAGGAGAAAACATGCATTTCTTCCCCTCCCCTCTTTGTAACGCTGTCTTGCTTGCTGCTCAGGAGGAGGGAAGGAGGGAGCTTTTAGTGGTAATTATCAGAGCTCTTCCCCGTGCATCCAAGCGGCTGCAGAACAAACTGCTCCTGTGCCAGGGCTGTTGGTCACCTCCGTGTCTGATCCCTGCTGTGTGGGGAGCGAAGCCCTCTGCAGCCTCCCTGCACCCAGAGGAATGTGGGGTGAGGACAGAAAGGCAGCGTGGGGACAGAAAGGCAGCGTCACTTCCCAGGGCCACCAGGTGACTGCAAGCACGAAGCACCTGGGCTCAGGCAGGGAGCGTCCCCTCTCCAGCCGTATGTGCGCTGCTGTCATTTAATTTGCCAGGCGATACAGAGGAAGGGAAAGGAGGTTGCACCGAGGTTGCACTTCATGTTTTTGCCTCCTTGCCAGTGTTTTCCTTGAGGGTGGTTGATCTTTGGCCTGTTGAAGCCACAGCCCTTGTTTAGATGACTTTGGGTTTGTTCTCACTGTTTCTTACAGTGGAAAACAACTCATTAGCACAAGGTATGCTGGAGTTCTGGAAACTCGCCCGTCTTCCAGCACAAGGATGGAGTCTCTCTCTCTCCTGGCACTCAGCAGCTCACCCCTGTGTCATCCTCTTCCTCTGCTCGTGTGTTTTAGAATTAACGCTGGCTGCTTCATCTCCTTGATACAGGCTTTTGAGTTGGGGGCATAAAATCCAAAGCAGGATCAATTTCTCCCCCCGCCTTCTCTCCTTAATTGTGCACATTTATGTATCCGTTTGCTGCCACTGGAGTGAGTGGGCTCAGCCCAGCAGCCCGCTGTGTGGGGATTGGAAATGAAGTATCAAGGAGATGCTGACAGCCTGCTTGCGAAGGCTTGATCAATCAGTATGTAATAGAAAAATGGCTTTGGCTCTAAAGGAAAAAGGAAGCGAGGGATCTGATGAGAAGGGAAGATGGAAGCTGGTTGGAAGGGACATTGTTTGGAGGTGGATGAATCATCGGGTAGTTACGGCAGAGGGGTTTTGGCTTGAGAGAAAAGTGGGCACAAGGGTGCAGATAATTCCTCCCCAGACTGCAAGCCCCAGCCCCTTGAGTCGGCGTAGGGTGGCCGTGGGTCCCTGCTGCTGCCCGTGAGATTTTGGGATGGAGCAGGGCTGTGCTCCTTGCCGGAGCCCAGTGCCATCCCCGCTGGCATTTGACATGGGTGAACATGCACTAAATAATCGGCAGCCTATCGATCCAAGGTCACCCGTGCCAAGGCGTGATCAATAGAAACAGACAGCTGAGTGGTTCTGTAATAAAGTGCCTTCACCTTAGCGGATTTGGGAGAGAAAGGGTATGGGAGATTAAATCCTTCTGCCATCGACAGCTCATCAAGCAAAAGATATATTAGTGAAGAAAAATTACGCTTCCTAAGCCCTGATGGGAGGAATCAAGCTGCTGGGAAGTGTTCGTGCTCTTTGGGGGAACATCAGCCAGGAGAGAGGCTCCGCTGCCTCCCACCATCCTGCTCCCGGCTCCAGCTGGCAGGGAGCGACCTGAGCAGCAGCAAAGCCTTTGAGGGCTTTGAAGGGATTAAGGAATCCGTCAGGTAATTTGCCAAGGCTGCTGCTGGAGCCCTGTGTGAAACTGTGGCCAAAGGACTGGCATGGATCTGGCTGTGCTGTGCTGAAATCCAGCAGCTACTGGTGTGCTCCCAGCCCACTGGGCTGTGACAGGCAGTGGGGGGCACCGCACTGCGCCCTGATGGAGCCCCCGAAGGGATGTGCCACCTTCCCAGCAGGTCCCAGGACCTGTCCCCATCCCATAAGCAAAGGGAGGTGATGGCAGTGCCTGGTGGAACCTGATTGCTGTTGTGTGAAGTGCACAAAAGTCAAGAGCAGCAGAAAATTGGGAGGTGTGGGGTCAGATCCTGCATCTCCAGGCTGTCCTGTCCAGCTAGCCCCCACTGCCTGGGTGTAACTCTGCAAGCAGCGGGAAACAGAGAAAGTGTTTTAAGTGAAAAACACTTAAACCTGCGCAGGCCTGGGGTGACAGCAGCACTCTGATAGTTCCTCCACCCATTTTTCAAGACAAACTTTCTTCTGTGATCCACACGCCGTTTTATTGAGCTCTATTTCCTCCAGACTAACTACAGAAAGAAATTGGCAGCAAACGCTCTCGCAGGCAGCGTGGAGCAGCAGTGGCCGGCTGTCAGGGCTCCTGGGGTTTTATTGCCCTGCCAAACACCTACATCATGGTGACACTTACATAATTACATATCGGACCGGGGAGGATGAAGCGCCTGGCACCTCCTAAACGTGTCAACATGATTTGAGAGGTTTGGGCTCGGCTGGACTTCGCAGGCATTAGATTTCAGACTCCAATCACACGGGCATCCGGAGGATCAATAGCTGCACACCTTCAAGCAGCTGGCTGGAAGGTGAGGGACTGGGGCTCGGGGTGTCAGCGATGCCGATTAATGTGATGGATGAGTTGGGTTTGGGGTTAGTCACTCTTCGTTCTCCCCGGGTCTTGTTCTGCTTGCTGCAAAGAAGAAATCATGCAGGCAGGCTGTGTCTCGGTGTCTCCATCCCGTGCCAGCAGTCGCAGCCCACTCGTGGATGCTCTGTGACCCTCCCCACGCAGCAGAGCACTTCCCAGATGTACAGGTAATCCCACAGCTCAGATCCAGCCACGTCACCCCATGCTGGTTGCAAATAGCTTTTGGTGAAAGAGAGCCAGAGTGATGCAAGTGTCCGCGGGCTGAGCTCCCTCTGACGGCAAATGCAGAGGCTCTGACGGCCGCGCTGCTGCTGCTGGGGCCGGTCCTGCAAGCTGGGCACTGCTGCCAGCACAGGAAGCTGCCAGCTTTGCATCACAGCAAAGATTTCGGGCGCTTCTCTGGGTTCTTGCTGAAATTGCATGGGATGGAGCTGCCTTGCTTCAGGCAAAACTGTCCTTGATACGTGCTGTAGGAGTGCCCTTGGAAAATGGGGGGGAAATCGCAGTAGTTCAGGTTATTGAGGTAGGGTGGGATAGGAAAGAAAATCAGAACATCCTTGAACAAAGTGGAAAATGCGATTTGCACTGAATTTTGTTGTGATAAGCTGGGGGTAGAACTGATTGGAGCTCATTTAGTGAAGAGCTGCGGTTCCTGGACTTGTTGGCACCCCTAGCGCTAACTCATGGTGTTAGGCATCTGGGACTTTCTAAAGACTGAATTTAATTAAGTTAATTGAATTTAGTTAATTAAAGTAACCACTGATTGCTTGTTAACCCCACGCACTTTGCTTCTGGGCAGCCCTGCTGCCAGACTCCTTCCACACCTTGCCTGGGGCAGCTCTCCCGCAGCTGGAGCCCCTGGGTCCATCCCCCCTTGGAGCTTTGTCCTCTCCTGTCCCCCAGAAGGTGCCATCCGACCCCAGAGCTGCCCCTGTGGGCCTCCTGGCCACAACCAAAGGCCTGTGGCCTCCTTCCACACCAGGGAACGTGCACGAATAAATGCCTGTGCAGATGGGTGTGCTGGCAGGTTGTTCGGCCCCAGCCGTATCGCACCCCATTCATTTTACATGCCAAATTAATTTCCCTGATGTGGAAGCTCAGCTCCAGCCCCGTGACTCTCCTGTCACATCTTGCAAATCGTGCCCGGATCGGCACGGTTACAGGGGTCGCTTTGTGGCAAGGTTTGTGGCACCTTTTGGGGCTTGTGTGCTCTGCCAGTCTGAATTATCCGGTGTGACTTGAGGGGGAAAACACCTGCAAACAAATTGAATGTTTCTAAGTGCAAATTGGTTTTTCAATTGCTCAAGATTTAAAGTGGCGCTTCTGCAAAACAATGTTATTTTTAGGGCGTGTGTCTTTAGAATACAGATTGATTTTTTTTTTTTTGTTTGTCCTCTTGGAGTGTGAAATAGGCACGTGGCCTGGGGCGTCTGGGGATGCTGAGCGAAACGCAGGAAGTTTTCACCCTGCTCTTGACACGGTGCACGGAAGGCAGGTCCCGGGAGGATGGTTTGGTGGCTCGGTCACCGTCTGCAGGTAGCAGACGCAGCTCATACCTGTGCTGCTGCTCACATCGCCTCTGCTCTGATGCTCGTGTGGCAGGGAAGGGTCTGGGTGGGTGTGGGAGCGGGGTGTGGAGCTGGGATGTGCCTTACACAGCACCGCTCTCCTGCACAGGGAGGTGAGGCGACTCCCTGCTCTCGAGGAGAGGATCCGGATCCCAGACCCGTATCCTATAGATAGGAACTGACGGATGGCAAAGCTGCAGCTTGGAGCGGAATTAGCTCTGCTCCAAACTTCCCCTTCTCCGTGCGCTCTCCACAGTCTTCATTTCCACTAAATCACCTAAATCGGTTTCTCTCAGCGGTAGGAAAGCCATGCTCGGAATATAATGGTTGATCTTTTATGACATTTACCGCCACTCATGTCAGAGCGAGCGCCTGTTTAATTCACTTGTTGCTATGCCATCCGTCAATCACTATAAATGTTATAACAGCAATCTGGCACTGGAGGGGCGTGTGCAGGGATCTTTGCACGGCGCATTGGAGGGCTGCGAAATGACATGGCACCTCGCAGTTTTTGGGGAGGGGGCATCTGGATCTGAACAGCACTTTCTGGTGCCCCGTCCCTAACGTGCCCGCCTTGGCAGTGGGCTCGTGTAGCAGCACAGCGTCCTTGAAGCTTGTTCGTTTGCTGTCCCAGCTCGTCACACACCCACACCAGTAACCAGACCCCCTGCTTTTGAGGAGAGGGAGGCTTTTTATGAGATTTCAGGCGGTGAAAGTTTGCATGTTTTAGTGCCAGTTTGCATTCCCAACAGCCCGTGTAACAGCAGCCATCAACAACAAGAAGCCCAGCAGACAAACAAATGAAGACAAAGTAGCCTTAGGTTTTACTTGTTGCCCTTTGCAAGAAATTATATTAATACATCTGTGAGCTTGTGTAATAACAAAGATGAAACTCCAGTGACGCCTTGTTTGGGTGAAGGCAGGCTTGCAGGAGATGTTTGAGATTGCTTCTCCCGTGAAGAAGCAGCATTTTGATTGATCTTCCAGCAAAGATATGAAAATGCACCAACTTTGTGTGACTTTTATTTTTTTTGCCGTGACATTTTGTACGGCTCCCGCGTGTGCTGGGGTAAAACAAACGGCGCGCCATGACTCCCACCGCGAGCCGCGGAGTGATGGGGGTGACATTAGAAGCACCCGCTTAACGCTCAGCATTTCCTCCAGCACCGACCACAGGCGAAAACAGACCCGAAACCAAACCCACGGCGGCTGCTGTGCCGAGCTAATTGGGGTAGGGAACATCCCAGCTGCGGGTGAGGGCAGGTGAGCCGGGCTTTCAGCCCCAGCAGCGGGAGCAGGGTCCTGCTTTCAGAGGATGCATCAGAGCGCAGCGTGACAGGTAAAACTCCCGCGCCATCTCCTCGTGACTCCGACATGGAAAGTGTTTTAGACGCTTCTTTTCCACCCTGCACGGAGCTTTTTATTGATGACAACTGTAATTAAAAGCTGAGATGCTCATGAAATACTAATCATCCCCAAACCTCTACCTGCGCCTCTTGCTGGCTGGTGAAGGGATGGGGTCTCTGTGGGTGCCCAGAGCAGCCCGGAGAGAGGTCTGGCTGCTGCCTGGGGACAGTGACAGGCTCTTGGGCACAAGGCTGGGGAAATTCAGGGGTTTGGGAGCCAGCAGGCTCTGTCCTTTCTACACTAACCCTTACGTGTGATTTTTGGTCTCGGTGGGTCTCAGGTTCCCTGTCTGTAAAACTGAGTGACATTTTCCTTCCCTGTGCTGAGGCCACACTGGCTCCTCCAGCCCTGCCTGGCTTTTATTCCCCTCTCTGTAGAAGTCCTTAAAGGCACTTGCCCGCTTCAGCTAGTGGGCAGCATGCTCAGCGAGCAGGAACACGGCTTTTCCTATTAAACCACAGGAGCACAAAGGCAGCTCTCCACCCCCCTGTTACTCCCCCTGTAATTCCTCCTCCCTGTTTCCCTCTCTGCCCTCCCGGATGATGCTCACCTCCATCACTCCTGTGCTGCTGCTGCAGCTCCAAGCGAATGATGCAGCAGGGCTGGGAACACGCCCGGTGTGAGCGAGGAGGTGCTCAGCCCCGTGCTCCTGCGCCCCAAAATCACCCTTGTGAGCTTGGCAGCGGGGATCCGAGCAATGTCCCTGGGGTTCAGCCCCATAAAAGCTGCTCTGAGAGTGGGTGGGAGCGTGGCTGAGCCAGCTGCCAGCTCTCTGGGCGAGCTCTGAGCCCAGGCCATGTGGATCTGGGGCACTTGCAGATGTTCTGAGCAAATCTCTAATGCTCACATCTGGGCTTTGGACCTTGAAGGCTGTCCTGGTGCAGCGATCACCAGCCTGGTTACAGGGAGGCAATCGTGGGCTCCAGGGGGGCAAGGGGGCTGCTGGAGAAGGTGCCTGTGGCTGATTCCCTAAACCCTTGAATGTGAGGATTTATGAGAGAAAGGCTGCCAGAACAGGAGCCTAGCAGGGTGAATGGAGCTGCTCTAATGGATATTAAGTGATTTGCGAGCCTGCTGCTTGCAAACACAGCTGTAAATAGAACAAGAGGAGGGGGGAGCAGATGAAAAGAGGCTCAGGCTCTTTAGCGGAGCGGTGTGAAAAATGGGGAAAGGTTCCTGTGCAGGGCTCGAGCAGCGAGAGAAACAAAAGCCCCAGCATCTATTTTCATATCTTTTATGTCTTCCTTGCACTTAATCTTGTTTAGCTCTGCAATTAAATTTTAAGACGCATAAGAGTGTTCGCTTACACACTTGGATTCTTCGCAGATTGAATTATTTAATAGAGTGTGGAGCGGCTCCATGATCTCGGAGCTATGGCACCAAAGGCAGCCAAGCAGAAAATTAATAAACACTGCCTGCCGTCTCCGCGCCTCCCTCTCCCCTCTCCATCCTCCCTCTCCAGCTCGCTCTCCTCCCGCCAGCCGCCCCCTCTCTGCTCCCTTCCCCAGCCTTTCCGCTGGGGTTTCCTCCTTCCCTCCCTCTGCTGCCTCCTCGCTTGGTTGTGCCGTTCATGCTCCTGCTCAGGCAGGCTGCCTTGGGCTTGGTGGTGGCTCCGTGCACCCCGCCTGTGTGGGAGCTGAATTCCTGCACACGTGCTCAGCTGTGGCTTCATTCATGCTGGGGAAACCTGTCTGCTGCGAGGAATGGGGTCGGGTTGGGACTGGCCTGTGCCATTCTGCAATTGCATTCCTTGGCCCGGAATAAATTGTGTTTCAAATGCTGTCGGATTTCTCTCTCTCCTTCTTCTTTGCTCCCCAGCCACCAGTGTTATTCTTCACTCCCCTCCTTTCTTTTTCAGTAACCTTTCCAGGCAACAAATTGCAGGGGGCAATTACGCTGTGTGCTAAAGAGAGCATTAAGCCAGCCACGATTTCTGTAGAGGATGTTGCACAGCAAACAGCAATACAAAAGCAGTCTATGAAATTCATCAAATTGCCTGTTGGATAAAGGCATACATTTACAATGCACTTGGAGCCCTTACAAATTATCTGAAGAGAAATCAGTTTGTTATTTCTCTTGCTCTTTAAGTTCCCCTTTTTTTATGGAGAACCAAATGAAAAGGTTTGAGAATTGCTGCTGAAGAAGGAGCCTGGCCTTTCCTTCCTGCGAGGCGCTGGTGGTTTTCCTCCATCGATTTCTGGCAGGGATGAGCGTTGGGTTTCCTGCTCTTCCACAGAGCCTTCCCTCCCTGCTGCTGCCCTTTGCGCTGCTCGTGGGGCAGCTGTCGGACACCGGTGTGGTATTTGTGGGGCAAGCCAAGGCCCCAGATGGTTGAACTGCATGTGCCCACGGGCAGAACAGTCCCCTATGGCCTGGCATCCTCCAGAAACATTGCCTCCTCCTCCTCAGCTGCCTCCCTAAAAGAGCAGCCGTCCTTCTGAAAGACCAAGGGGGAAAACTTCCCACTGGCTTGAATGGAGGTTGGCTCATCCTTCTCAGAGTGTTTTTTTTTTTTTTTCATTTTTTCAAACGCTGCTTTTCTGAGGGTTTTGGTAGCAGGGAGGGTTTGGAGCTGCAAGGTCAGGCAGTGATGCTTGCCCGGCTCCGCTGCAGGATGGAAATAAGTCTTGTGCAATTGAAATTCTGGAGGGAATAACAGGGACACAGCAGAGAAGCAGCTAAAACACCTCTCTAATTGCTAATCAATAACCTAAAGAAATGTTGCCCTGGCTGAAACCTACTCCCAGGGAAAAAATAAAAAAATAAAAATCCACATGATTTGTTCCGTGATTGGAATGAGATTTTATTTGTCTAGCTTCTGAGGCTTTTTTCTCCAGTTCTTCTGTTTTTCTTGTTTTCCCACCCCCATTACGCTCAGGTTTTATGAAGTTATCACCCGCTCATCAGTTCAAAACCTCTCTGAGAAACTTTTGGCTCCGCAGACAGACCAACACTAATCTTCTGTGTAATTGAATCATCATTGTGGGTATTATTTGGCTGCTTCGAAACAGTTCTGTTTCTCGAGTAATGCTTTTATTAGCTTTTGCTGCCGTTGTGTGTGGTTTTTTTTCTTTTTTTTTTTTTTTCACTCGTAGTAATATTATTTCCTTGCTTTCAAATGCTGTCTACAGCATGGCTCTTTATTGACGTGTTATGAGGATTTCTGTCTGGAAAAAAAAAAAAATCTGACAGGCACGTGGAGCTGTAAATCCCCTGCTGCCTGAGTCTCTCCAACAATGAGCAATTAAGAGACACGACCACGGGGAATTTGCTTGCACGTGTCTGTCCCCAATCTCTTAAGCCCCAAGTTTGCAGCTCAGTGATGCGATCGCCGTTCCAGAGGCATTGGATGAGTTTTCCTTTGTTATTTGGTGATGGGAAGGCATGGTGCTGCTCCCAGCGTGGACAGGGATGTAGGCTCTCCAAAACCTTCCCCAAAATCCAGCTCCATCCCAAAACGGGTTGTCGAGCTGTGTGGCACCAGCACCACTACTCCTCAGGTACTGCTTGATGTATCAGGCATTGCTTCTAATTTCAGGGCTTGCTTCTGGGTAGAAGAAACCCCAGGCTTGGACGTGCTTGGACACACAAATGGTTCGTGGCAGCTTGGGGAGAAAAGTGAGGAAGGGGCTGGGGGGCTTGGGCTGGGCCACTGGGGCCACAGGAGGGATTTGCTGGATCCTGCAATCGCCTGAATTCATTTCAATTATTGGCAGCGCTTTTCTACAGAACTAAATAAAGTAAAATAAATAAGGAAAGCAGAAGGCAATATAAAGCAGTTAGAGAGGATCAGTGGTGAATTGAATAATTCATTCAGGAGAGAAAAGGAGCTATTTGCAATGTCAGTCTTATCTTGATTGTATTTATAGACAGGAACTTTTGACAAGGAAATTACCTGTAAATTCTTCTTTTATTTTTTTTTCTTCCTTCATCCCAGAAAATAACCGCCAGGAAGGCTTACTGCATCTTTTTTTTCTTTTTTTTTTTCCCTGAGGCAGTTTGATGGATTTCTGTAAAGAACACAAAATCTTGTGACCTCACCCTGAGCCCTGGGGAAGCTGCTGCTTTGATAGAAAACAAGGCAGTGGTGGATGGAAGCTCGGGAGGAAAGCAGACAGAAATGTTCCTCGGTGTCTCCAAAAAGGGATGGAGGCCACGTGTTCGTGTTTTGTAAGCTGTTCTGGCCCATGGTTGGAGCAAAAGCTGGAGGCTTCCCTGGTTCCTTGTTTGCTGGTAGCTGGAACCAAGATGCTGCTCTGAGTTTCTGCCTCTCAATAGTGAAGATTTTGGGCTGGTCCTTCAGAATGGGAGTTTTGCAGCAGTACCTGCAGCCCCGGAGAAGGTTTGGGGACAAAGAGCAGCGGCAGGAGGACAGCCGGGCAGGCTGACCACCTCTGCGAGTGTGGCCTCTCCTCCTGCAATGCTCTTCCTGGCCAGAAGTGTCATTTTATTTCAGACGATTTATTTAGACTGAAAGACAGCTTAAGAAAAAAGTCCCCCTACCCATCCCCTGCTTTCCCCCCCAGATTACAGCCCTGGGGTGACCTCGCAGAAATCCAGCCCCGGGCAAACTCTGCCCATGCAGAAGCTCTGCTCCTGCCTCCAAACAGACATCGTTGTAATTTGTTTTCCAAGTAATGTTGGGGAAACGCGTGTTGTTTGCCGAACCTCCCATTTGCATTGAAGGGAAGTTATAATTTGAGTGAAGCATGAAATACTCACAGCGAACTTCTTGTCTCCGCGAGCGCACTGGAGCTCAGCCTCGTGTATAATTGAGTTGTTGTAATGAAGTCTGGGTTTGGTTCTTCAAGAAGGAATTTGTTTAGAAAAGAGACTCTCGACTTAATTTAGATTTCGTGCTATTTCCTGGCCATTGCTGTCAGTGCTGTAGGTCTTGTGGGCCAATTTGTCCCTGGGGTAATTCCATGGAGGTTGAGCGATGCCGGGCTGGGATGTGGCTCTCCGAGGAGATTTAATAAGCAGCAAGTGGTCCCTCTGCGGTACTCGCAGTGCTACAGATGATCCAAGCAGTGCCAGCACCAGCCACAAGCAGCAGCGAGCTGCGGTCTGGCCCTGCGAAGAGCTTGCACCTTGCTGATGCTGCTGCACCCATCGTATGGTGACAGCCTCAGGGCCCCCAGGGAAACCAAAACCTGGGGGTGCGTGCAAGCTGGCAGGAGAGAGCACTGCCTGATGGAGGGAGGGCTGGGAAAGTGTGGGGTTACCCCTGCTGTGCTAAAATTGGGGCATACGGAAGAAACAGAGGGATGGAAGGCACCATCCAGGGGCAGCGCACCAGTGTCCAAAGTGTCAGGCTTTATTGCCCTGCTGCTTGTCTGAGAAAGTCTTCCTCCTGCAGAGCTGGGGGTGAATGCTTTAGGGCTCCATAACCCATCAGCATCTCTGCGCAAATGTAAGAGCAAGAAGCAAACAAAACCCCTTTCCTTCATTTGTGCATTTTGGTTTTAAACATTACGTTTCCAGGGATAAACGTTGGCAGCACTTGAAATAAGATGTATTAATTAATGAACTAAGCACTTAATTTAGGCTTAATAGGATAATCCTTTGCTGCATGTTACATAAATAGTAATTGAATATGAAGAATGCATTGAGTGAGAATTAACAGCTGCGGGAGAGATGCATTTTATTGCGTTCTTGTTAAATGCGTGGCCCCAGCCTGGGTCTCTGGTGTAGCAGAAAAGCTGGATTCAAAGGCCCTGAAAGTCAATGCAGAAACTGCTCTGAAATGGGTCTGCAGAGCAGGATGAGAAATTCAGGACTGGGCTTTTTGTTCTTTACTGATCCGCTGCCTGACCCGAAGCTGAACTGAACGGGAGGGACCTCCTCGCATTGACCTCCAGAGCAGCCGGCTCATTCAGCAGGTGGAATCCAGCCCTCATCCTAAATGCAGCTCTAGGAGAAATACAATTGCTGGTGCGGGGGACTGACAGGTCTGGGGGCAAGGGGCTGCTTTATTCATTACCCAGGCAGCGCGGAGCATTCCCTGCCTGCTGCTGGGTGATAGCAGGGCCTCCTGGCCAGCTGCAGGACCGTGGCAGGGAGGGCCAGGCAGGGAGATGCGAGGTGCTCATCCTGGAGAAGGGGGGAGTTAAAAAAAAAAAAAAAAAGGTTGAAAAAGAGGACTTTAAACCCAGTTTAAACCCACTTGGAGTCCTTTGCCCCTGCAGTGAGCCATGGGGCTCTCAGCTTTTCCAGGTTTGAAAGGCATTAGACCAAGCCAGGGGTGGGTTACTGAGCATCAGCAACGGGCAGGATGGGACCTTGGCATTAAAACTCTCCCTGGGCTCTGTGTCCCCCCTGTGGCTGGGGCACCCCGGGCTCCCCCTGTACCCCCTGACAGCAGCAGCAGCAAGTAACGTGGTTCTGCATCTTGGTTCGGTCTCGGAGGCAGTCTGCCACCTTTATTTTATTCCGAGATTTATTTGTTGCTACTCAGTCAATTACATTATTGCAAAGTGTGAGTGATAAAACCCTTAAATTACTTATAGCTCATCCTTGTTTAAGGGAATAATTAGTGTGTTTCTAAACAAGGAGCAATTCTTCTCAATGGGAAATCTAGACTTTAAGGATATTTCCCCTGTAACTTATGTTACATAAATAATTTATCACTGATTACACAAGGATTTTATTCTGTCTAGCCCTAAAACGTTCTCTGCTCCCCACACGGAGCTGCCAGCTTGCCTCGGCGCCGAGGGTCACTGCACACTGGAGGTGCTGCAGATTTGCCCAGGGCTGTTCCAGCGATCCGTGGCAGGGCAGGGCAGTAACATCGTGTCCCCTAAATTCTGTTATAGAGCAGCAAACCCTGAGATTTTCCTGCTGGCTTCGTCCCTGTGCTGTGACCCACCTGCAGTATCTGTGCCAGCTCCAGGGAAACTCAGAGTGCCCATTCCCTCAGCTAAATCCTAGCCTGGCACCCTCAGTGGAGTTTAAGAGTTGATCTCAGAGTTTTGCCAGCTCTTATTTTATTCATTTTTTTTTTTCCCCTGGCCAGAAAAACTGCCTCAAAACTCAGCTGTTTTCCCGTGTCACTTAAGTCCATACAGGTGATTTATGCAGCTGGTGAGAGGGGGGTTATTTAGCTATTGTTTTAAAAGCGGGTGTGAGGGAAGGCTGGAGGGGAAGCAGCAGGGGATGGGGATGTATTTCATTTGTGCCTCGGATCCTGCCACCTAGGAGAGGCTGGGTGACAGGTAGGGAGAGCTGCTCCCGTCCTCCTCCTGGGCTGGGAGGAGCTGGAGCCTGCCAGCACATCTGGTGGCAGAAGTTTGGAGCCTCTTTGTGCCACCAGGGGATGATGCTCAGCGGGCACAGGGGCTTTGTGCTGGGGGAGGAGGAAGGTGACAGCCCCACAGCCTGAGCAGGGGGAGCCTCTGCCCTGCTCGCTGCTGCTGTGCTAGCTGGAAGCACACAGCAGCTTTCTCCCGTGTGAGGCAGCGAGCAGTGGTTTCCAGTGCAACCCAATTCTCCTTCTATGCTAATTAAATAGGACAGGAACACGGACCTGGCTCCTCTGAATAAGAAATCAACTGGAAGGTGGCTCCTTTCCCGAGCCCTGCTGCTTCAGCAACCAGAGGGGGGGGGAGACAGAGGAGGAGGAGAATATCCCTGGATTAAATTTAATGAAAATAAATATATCAGCTCTGCTAGCAGCAGACGGGGCCCTGTTTAGGGAACAGCAAGTCCAGCTCGTTCTTCAGGAGCTGTAACTTTTTGTGCTGGCTCAGAGCCACTTGGTGGCTTTGCGCAAAGTGTTTCTGGAGGTACGGGGAAGATGCCTGGGAGGAAGGTGAGACAGCCTGGGAGACAATGATGGATGAAGTAATGCTTCACAGAGCTGGCATATGCTCGACGACGAGCCTATTATGCTGGATGCTAAATAGCAAATGGTGATTAAACGGTGGTGGTGCGGAAGGAAGGGGGCGGAGGATGGCGTGTGTGACCTCTCAGCTCCTGAGGGTTTTGCTCAGCAAAGCTTCCTATAGAGTTACTTTTAGGTATGGGGGCTTCACAGGGTCCGTGTGTTCCTTGGTCTTATTATATTCTTATTTTTGAACAGCCGGAACAAAATTTGGGGTATTTCTATAAATAGGCAAAAGCAAGAAAGTTGTTCTCCGATGGGGCTCTCCCAGGTTTGGTTTCTTCTGTGTCCCACAGCATGTCTGGCACAGGTTCCTGTCCGTGCTGGGGAGACCAGATTGCATCTGCCTTCGTTCTCTGGTCACTGCTCCTACAAAACATGATCACTGAGCTTCTCAGAGCCTCTTGCCACATGCGATTGAAATCAGCCCACAGCTTCTTGGAGTCCCTGGGGAGACAGGGACCCGACAGATGGGCAGACGGAGAAAAGAGCAGTGATTGCATTACGTTCTGTTTCCTTGGGAAATCACGCTGAAAAAGGCAAGCGAGCACCTCAGAAGCAGAGGAGGGTGGGCTGGGATGAGGGAAGAGACACAACCTGCTGTTGGGGACTGGAGCTGTAAGCAGGGCTGGGACGGGTGCCCAACCTGCCCCGAGTACGGTCTGCCCCTGCCCGGCAATTTTGCAGCAAGGAGTGAAGCACACGCAGCTCCTGGGGCTGTCCCTTCCTCGCATCGTTAATTAGAGGTTTGCTCATGTCCTATAGCGATCTGCTGGGCTTTGTTTGCTTAGCTGAGCCCCTCAGAGCTCTGGGCTGTTTACGTGCAGAGATTTGATTTCAGGTCCATCTCTAAGCCTCACCATGTCTCGTGGTGACATTTCCCTTGCTAAATATCAGAACAGGGACGTCTGAAAGCCAGAGTGAGGAAGGACAGAGTGAGAGATGCGGGATGAAGGACAGGAAAGGCTGGAGGAGGGGATTAGGGCAACAGTAATAGGAAGTGAAAGGAAAACCAAGCCCAAATCAGGCCCTGTGGAGGAATAAGTATCAGGGTGGTTGGGTGACCAGGGAAGGTTTCTGCGGAGGCTGTGGGATCATTCAAAGCAATTAAATGCTTTCCTGGGGGGAGCAGCTTACATGAGAGAAGGAGCCTGTTTGGACCTTCTCCGGTTCCTGCTGTCTTTAATAATCTTCCAGCAACTTGAGTCAGCTGGTGGCCAAAGGCAACAGCCAGGAATTTGTAGAGCAGTTGGGCCAAGGAGCAAAGTTGAGGGGTTGCAAACAGGTGGTTTGGCTCTGCAGGGACTGGGTGCTCTGGGAAGATGCACAGGAGCTCCCCTGTGCCTCTCTGCCTTGGGCTTGGAGTACCCTAAAACCCTGACCCTGCAGGGTCCTGGTGGAGAGGAAGATGATGGGTTTGGGGCTCCTCCACTGCTCTGCAGCAGTTCCTGCTCCCACAGGTGGTAGCTGTGGGTTTTTCTCTCCCCCTGCCCCAATGGGAAGAGGGGCCTGGATGCACCATGCAGCTCTGGCAGTGTTAATTGGGGGAGATGGGCACTGGGAGCCTCTGGGAGCATCGTGATGGGATGCTGGAGGATTCCAGCAAATGGAAATCCAGTGGCTGTGAGGTTGGAGATGAGGTTACCACTTGTACCTGTGCAATGCTGGCTGCGTTAGATGTTCACCACGTTCCCCATGGCTTTGGTGATCTGTGCAGGACTGAGCCGTCCTGGTCTGTGGGCTTCTTGAAGAGTGAACTGGGATCTTCTGTGTGCTTGGGGCTTTGCAATGCACCCCTAAATCACCAAAGTTTGGTGAACCAAACCCAAGGTCCTGCTCCTGAAGGTTTTGTTGGCTGCAGACTTAACCCTGCAATGACAGGTGAGTGTCTTGGCTTTTCCATGGCATCTGTCCAGGCCACTTTTTTTTTTTTTTTTTCTATAGAGGAAAAAAAAATCTTAAAGGATCTTAGGAGATGTGAAAACAATAATTATTCACTTCAAAATAGCAGTTCTGGGACACCTGATCTCCACATCTCGTTACGAGATGAGGCTCTGGCAGACTGACACCTTTCACAACACAGAGCTCCGAGGGAAGCAGTCGGGCTGGGAAGCACGTCACGCGGCGTGGTGGCACTGTCCTCAGTGTCACCCTGCTGGGGCTGTGCCCGTCCAGCTCCTCCAGACAGGCTGGGCTGCACACCCCATCCCAAAATGCCGGGGTGGTGGCATGAAGTGCCCGCGCTGTCAGCAGCCTGGAGGCTCAGGATGTCGATGCGAGCGGCTGTCGAGCAGCCAGAGACGTGCAGGAGGCAGCCGGCTTGAAGTGCAATTTGCATTTTAATAAAGAAAGTTGTATTTTTTCAGTAATTTGCATTTAAATCAACTGTGTTTCATAACTGAGCATCCCTCTTAAAGGGGCACTCTGAGCTTTACCTAACTCAGGGAAGGTGAGGGGAGGCTTTTACATACCCTGCTCCAGCGAGGAGCGGGTAGTGTCACTTCTTTGCCCACGGGTGGTGCCTGCTGCCCCTTCATCTGTGAGTTTGAGCCCACTGGAGCATCCCAGAGCCCTCTGGATGGCACCCGAGCAGCCCTGGTGTGAGCAGAGTGGAGGTTGCACTAAGGAGATGAGGGGATTTGCCCAGGGTAGGTGCAGGCATTCCCAGACCTGGGTGAAGATGGGAAACTGCTCTTGGTGGGGAAAAGGTAGCAGAGGGAATCAGGGCAGAGAACATAAGGAAATTATACGTTTTTTAAACTGTTTCAGATGAGCTGAAGTATTGCTTTTCTGTTGTTGTTGTACAAGTTTGAAGCTTTTCTCCTTTTAACTCCTTTTTGTACTCAAACCATTCATGCTCCAGCACAAAACACGGGATCTTGAAAAGAAATGACACTTCTGAAGGCAAACAAGAAGGAGATGTTCTGTTCTGAGTGTGCTGAGAAGCTTCTCCCCCTCCAAATGTAATGAACTTTTATTGCTGTTGAGAAGTTCCTATAAAAAGACATTTTCCAATGCAAAAAAAAACCTGCATCAGGGACCTGTTTGGCTGGGTTTACAGGTGATGGAGCTGGAATTACTCAGCGGTGCCTGTTCTGCCTCCAGAACCTGCCTGCAGCATCACCTCCCATCTCCTGACAAGCCCCACCGTTACCTGGGGATGCCTGGGGGCACCCTGTAGCCTCAGAAAAGCTCTCTGTTGGCTTGATTTTTTTTTTTTTAACGCTTTTGTTTTGATAAAAACGGTGAGTTTTCTATCAAAGCCACTGCTGCCTTTCATCCCCGGGGAAAACTAACCATGAGAATGGCTGCCTTTTAGCCGCAGCTGATTTAGGGGATTGGGAGCCTTTCATGGTCCTACTTTTATCTTGGGAACGGGCAGACCTCCTTGTAGGATGTGAGTGTTGGGGAGGGAGAGGTCAATGTGCTGGGAGAGGTTTGGGCTTTGTCCTGCCCACGGGAGGCTCCAACCCTTGGTACCAGGAAGATGAGCACAGCACCTTGATGCTTTTCCCTTTGGAGCCAAACCTGCCTGCGAAGAGGGAGCTGGAGATGCTGCTCTACGTTCACTGAAGAGCAAGAAGCCCAGATATTAAATTTAGCATTTAGGGGGAAAGCGGAGGGAGGAAGGGCGCTGCTTCCTTCTTAAGCACCTCTGTTGGATGGCAGGGTTGGGCTGGGGGTGTTGTGGGCTAAATCCCACCCTGATGAACTTTGCTGCCCTCAGCCTTCCAAAATCGGTCGCTTGCCAAGGATCTGCTGGGTCTGGGTCCTGGAGGTGATGGCTGTGAGGATGCAACCTGGCTGCTCCCCAGCTCCTGCAGAAGAGGGGGACGCTGAGATGCCGCCATGGTGCAGCTGCTGCTCCTTTTTGTGAAGGATTGGAGAGCTGCAAAGAGGAGGTTGAGTAACAGTGGATATAATTCAGGTTGATTTCTTCCCAGACTCTTCATTTGCTGAACGTGTCACCAGCCATGTAGTATATGGGGTGTTTCGTATCAATTTTCCGCAATGCCAGGCCATAAATAAAGAAAATAAATGTTGTGCCTGTTAATCAGTCGCTGCTCACCCAAATGAGTTCCCTATACGTTTCCCTGTTCTATAATTACTTGTCACCTACTGCTAGTTTGTAACTTTTCAGGCTGTGGTTCTGTTAGGTGGCTTTTTCCCTCTCTTTTGACAGGATTAATCCGTTAGTTGTTGGGTTGTTTTTTGGGTTTGTTTTTTTGTTTGTATTCCGGGCGGAGGAAGTTAAAAACCTATTGATTTGCAGCGGAGGTTTCTGGCGTGTTAGGAGCTGAGGGAAAACAATCTCCAATCAGGGCTGTGTTTTTAATGTCCAGAACAAGAAGTCGGTGGTACCTGGTGCAGTTCGTGCCAACAGAGATGTTCTGCAGACGTGCATTGATTTCAGCCTGGCAGCGTTGCTGGGAGGTGTCTGCAGCAGTGGTACAGGACGAGGAGCAGGTGCTGAGCAGGGTCCTTTTTCTGTCTGTTTTCTACAGCTTGCTGATGCTCTGCAAGCTGCTACTCATTGCAGTGTTCAGTTGGTCGGCGTTCACCCCACAGTGCCTCTCCTCCTACACCAGCTCTTGCATTTTGGGTCAGTTTTCTTGTTTTTCAGGTGGGGAAACTGAGGCAAGGAACCCCGCTCATGCCTGCTTGGTGACTCAGCCTCCAGCAGAGGAACCCAGGCTCCCCGTCCAGCAAACCAGGGCAGGAGGTGGAGGAAACCTGCTGAGAGCAACCACTTCTGGTGAGGACAACTTTAAAATAGATAAGCCTAACGGAGGAGAAACAGCTGTGAAAGCATAATGAAATTTTTCAGCCAGGCCCTCCAACCCTGAAAACAGAGCTAACTGCATCTTCCTTCCCCTCAACGCTGAAAATAATTGTAATTTACACACCAAAGGGACAGAGCCTCTGGAACATCATGTGGCAGGGAAGCATTAACTGCAGCTGTCACGTGAAGCTGCTGCCGAGGAGAGGTTTGGTAGGTGGGGGGCTGGAGATGGATAATTTTTTGGGGGGAAAGAGATGGATTTTTTGGCTGAGGTGGATTTTGGGGAAAGATTACAGGGGGAATGAGCAGAAGTCAATGGTGAATGCATCCCTCGTGCCTCCCTGGGCTGCCTGGCAGAGCTGCCTGCTGCACATGGGGCTGCGGTGTGCTTTATATCCATTGAAGCCTTCCTGTATGTTCATTTGCCTGGCAGCCTCTGCTTTGAAGAAAGAATAAAAGACCTGCTTTCTAGTGCAGCAAAGGATAAAACACAATGGGGAAGTTGGTCTGCTATACGGGAGGAATAATAGGTCTATTAGGTTAACACATTTTCCGTGCACCCAGCCAAAACGTTTCATTAAAACAACGGGGCTCCTCCCTCCCCTGCTAATAAATTAACCTCTGCACAGGGGACGGATCTGCGGAAAAGATTCATTTACCGGAGCAAAGCACGAGCCTGCGCCTGCCTGAGCACCGCAGCTCACAGGGATAGCTCAGATCCTGGCTGGAGCCCCCCAGCCTGGGACAGAGGCTTGCCCCTGAGCCTCCAGTAAATAATTTAGGGGGGATTCCTTCTTTGTTTCCCCTCCTTCCCCTGCCCGAGGTCTGCTTGTGGTGTCAGTCAGCTCTCTCTCCTCTTTTCCTGAGTGGAGGGGGCTGCTGCTGGCTGTGATTTCATGGCTGTGGGTATCCGGATCCAGGAGTCCCTTGGTCCATCTGGGGTCAGGAGCCAGGGGGCTGCGGAGCCCACCCGAGCCTTCCAGCCTGTCCTCCAGCCATCCTTCCTCTGCTGGTTTGTAATCTTACAGGGCTCGAGGATGACAGGAGGAGATCTGGGGTCCCCAGTGAGGTTTGGAAGGACAGAGGCCAAACATCCGTCTGGCTGTGAGCTCGCTGCTGTCGCCCAGCCCTCGAAGTGCCTCTGGGCCTTGGCACCTCCGAAAACAAGGCATTTTGTGAACAGCGCGTGGGCTGGGAAATCGTTGTTTGTGTTCCCAGAAGCTGGAGATCAGATGCTCTGAGCCGTAAACCAGCCTCATCGCTCAGGGCAGCGCTGGCAGAGGGAGAGGGGATTGCAAAAGCATCTTCTGAAAGGGTTCAGGTAGCTTTCCCTGCTGGAGCAGCCACCGCTGCAGGCTTTTTGGTAGCTACGGCAGTTCTTCTGTGCCACTGGCAGCTCGACAAACCCAAAATGCACAAACAAACCTGAAAGGGCTGCGCTAACACCGTGGAGCTCCCTGCACACCTGCTCCAGCCGCCCTGCTTTTGAGGACACGAGGGACCAAGTGCTGACAAACACCGACAAGGCTTTGCAGCCAGCAGGCTCAGTCCAGGCACTGAGGTCTTATTGCCAGTCAGGTGCAGCCTCGCATTCCTCCACAGATTATTTATCAGGATAAATAATTATATATTAAGGCCACGATGGATGCAAATGACATAATTAATAATACACGCTTCAAGAGTAATTTGCAATTTAAAGTGCTGTATAAAAGCCTGGTATTAACAATACTTATTTTTATTTATTAATTACTGGCTC
Organism: Anas platyrhynchos; assembly: GCF_047663525.1. NCBI lineage: Eukaryota > Metazoa > Chordata > Aves > Anseriformes > Anatidae > Anas > Anas platyrhynchos. The sequence continues at coordinate 3,933,979 of NC_092613.1, read as the reverse complement.
TCAAAATCTCCATGGTGAATAATTTTCCATCTTTTTCTTTTTTTTTTTTTTTTAATTTATTTCCATGGCTCTGGGGAGAGTACAGGCCACCTTGCAGTGACCTGGTCAGGAAGGGGGTGGGCTGGGACACCCAGACACAGCCTGGGCTGGGTTATGGCTCTTGGCTGACCATTTCTGGAGACCGGTGCCCTTGGGGATTAGTGTCTGTGATCTTATTAATAGGCCTTGTTCACTTTTTTGGCATCTACCAGTCACCTGGGAATGTTTTGCTGCTCTTTTGAGCTGTGCTTTTGGCTGATGCTTGGTGAAAGCGTGTTTCCAAACTAGGGAGGTGGTGCTCGTGCTGACTCCTTCAGCAAGGCAAAAATGATCCGTGGGTGGGATTTACAGCCCTTGGAGTCCTGACGTCTGCCTCGCAGCAAGTGCTATGCCCAAAAAGCAGTCTCTGCTTCCCCCTTAAGTTAATGTCTCAAATACACGGAGACCATGAATCTGGACGTCAGGCTCTGCCTTCCTGGTCTGGGAAATTCAACCCTGCCACCACCACAAGTCCCTTTGCTACCGAAAGGGACTTAATTGGTTTTCCCAGGGAGGCTGAAGGATGCTGAGCTCTGGGGCTGTGATAACAAGGTGAGAAGTGGCAGGAGTGGATGGCTTTTCCCTCAGTAAGACAGCCGGAGAGCTGTTCTGTGCTGAGCTCTCCTGGCATCCATCTCCTAGCTCAGGGAAAAAGCCAGGGTGCAACTTTTTTTCCTTTTCCTCACCACTGCCCTAAAAACCCTTGGGCAGGCTTGCTATGGAGATGCATCTCTGGCCTCATTCCTGCAGCACTGAGAGCCTGAAATGAAGTTATCCTCCGCCCGCCTTCCCCTGGGCGAGGCGGGGAGCGTGTTACAGCATATTGCATCCTGCGCTTCTGCTCTCAAAAAAAATCTCAGCGAATCTTCTCCTGCCTGTCAGACACCCAGCCGGCCCCGATGTGAGCCCAGCATGTGGAACGGGCCCCGTTCGGGTGCTGAGGAAGAGGGGAGGGAGGAAGGAGAGCTTGGCTCTGCTTGCAGGAGCCCCTGCCACTTGCGCACCCCGTGGAGCTCGGCCCCAGGGAGGTGTGCGGTGGCTTCGCCCGCTCTCTGCTGTCAAAGTACTTCGTGTAACACGCTCATCCTGACACTTTCCTGCCTGTTTCTCAAAACCCAGCAGAGCCTGGTGGGCGCTCAGATGGGAGGCATATGGTACGAGTCGCTCTGCCTTCACCCAGCAAAAACAGGATCGGGAAATGGGTCGGGGAGCGTGGGAGGAGGGAAGCTTTGCTGGGTGCTCCGGGAGCCGTCCTGCTGGCAGCTGCTTCGCAGCAAGCAGAGCAGAAATTCAGCTGAATTGGGGGAGGTCCTGGGGGGCTGTTTGTAGGTCCGTTAATGGGGCTGTCCTGCCAGGTGAGTTGGTTTGGCTGGGGGGGGGGTTGCAGGTGTTTGGTGTGGGAACACAGAGGCGCATTTGGGTGCCGGTCACTGCCACTGGTGGGGCCAGGGGGTGCCACTGGGTGCTGGTTCTTACAAGGCTGGCACCCAGGGCTGAGGACTGCCTCTGCACACCCTGCCCCATGGATCGACCCCACGGGCAGCAGCTTGACCTGGCATTTGCAAGCAGAGTGCAGTACGTGCATCTCAGAGCCAAAATAAAGCCAGATCTGGGTGCTCACCGTGTCACAAAGCCCCGGGACCTCTGCAGCAGGAGCTGTAGCTGTGGTGCTGAGGAAGCTCGGTGCCAGCTCGGCGAGGGAGCCCGGTGGGACGCGGACACCGGCAGGTCTGTGCCGAGCGTGGCGCTGCCACAGCTGCTGGCCCATCTGGCAAAGCAGCTGCCAGCGGGAGCTGGGGTTTTGCACGCAGACGGGCGGGAGGCTGGAAATAGCAAGCGGGGAGAGAGGAGGCACCTGTGGTGTGAGGCTGGTCTGGGAGCAGCGGCACAGGAGGGAAGCATCTGGACTTAATCCCGATGTGCGTTGTGCCAGTCGGGCACCGGTGATGTGCGGGGGGTGAGTGGGGCTATGGGAACACAGAAAAAGCAATTTTAAAACCTCTCATGAGGCTTTGCTAGAGCGTAGTGTAACTGGTTGGGATGGCTCCTTGGTTTTTCTGAGGTCTGTGCCGCAGCATGGGAGGGGGCAATCCTCTGGGCAGGGGGAAGGCAGGACCAGAAAGAGTCTCAGTGAGTGAGTGGCTTGGACCTGGAGCATATCTGCACTTGGCATAGTGGTCTGCAGGGAGCTGGCCTGCAAGAGAAGGCTGTGGAAGGCTTAATTAATGCGATGTGGGGGCACAGTCCTGCTCTGCACTAAGGTGTTTTAATGCTGCTTCTGTGTTGGTAATGGAAAAACTCTGCATCCTTGTGTTTCCAGAGCCCCAGTGCGGATATCCCTTGCAGGCAGAGATTTCCATGTGAGCAAGCCGCAGGTTCTGAAGCATGCATGAAGCCTCTGGGAAACGCACCACGTGTGCAAGTGACGTCCCCACGGCTCCTTCCCTGGGCTGCTGCAGCGCATCGGGGCGCTTGTGCCAAACCGCAGCTGCGTGACAAGGACGCCCGGCTCATCTCTGCGGGGCATAAGGTGGACGTGGCAGGCGACAGGCCTGTCAAAGCACTTGGGATTAGAGCCTGTCACAGTCGGCACAGACAGGTTTTTATTTCAGGCAGCCGCCCGCCGCTCCTGCTCGCAGCACCGGGGAGCCGGTGCTGGCACACAGCGGGGCTGTCCCTGCTCACAGCCTGGCTCCCCACGGGAGGGCACGGCCCTTCCTTGATCTCAGCCCCCTCATCCATCAGAAACCAAGCTTTATCAGCTCACGTCTCACTGGGTGACTTTTTTCCTTTTCCTCTTGCCACCAGCAAATCTTAGAATCCTCCAGCATCTGAAGCACGGTGTGATTTCCCAGGCAGTGTTTGGTCTGGTTCGTGAGGTCCTGATGGAGCCTGGAGGAACGGGTTGGTCTGAGACCCACCAAGAGCTCCAAAAGTCCAGAGACCATCCTCAGCCACTTGCAGGAGAGCGTAGAATGTGATTCACCTCCAGCTGCTCCACAGAAGAAAAGTCTTTGTTTAAAAGCAATCTAACTTTGCCCATCCCAGCCTTTCGAAGCTATTGTGGCACCTCAGTCAGATTTCTGCAGATTTGTCATCCAGGAGCTGGGTTCTCTTGGCTGGATTCTTCTCGCAATTCGTCATCACGAGTATCATTTACCCTCTGAAGTTACGTTTTGCTTTTAATCAGTCTTTACCATTCAGGCATGCTGCAAACGGCTCCCTCGACGGCCAAGCATTATCCTTCTTAATGAGCAGGACTTGGGGGACACGGGGGAGCAGAGCAGCCCATTTCTCTTCATCACCACCAATAGATCAGAGCAAATCAGTTTTGCAACAATTTTAATAAATCGATTCAATTTGGCAAACCAAAAAAAAAAAAAAAAAAAAAAGAGAGAGGGAAATTAAAAAGTAAAGAAGGAAATAATGTGAGATGCTTCCAGCAATTGTGGTGGATGGTAAATCTCTTCTTTATTACTGCTTTATTATTTCCAGAATCTGAAGTTTAAATAATTAAGCAGAATAAATGGTGGATGAATATTATTTTCAAGTTTTATTTATTGATTCTCAAAGGACAGATGTGCACAGAGACCCAGGCATAGAGGAAGCTAATTTCTCCAGTGGTGTAAATCAGCACAGCATCATTAACATGAATGTCATTTAAAGGAGATTTACACAAGCTGAGAATCCAGCCTCCTCATTTTGGGAGGTAAATATGGAAAACTACATAGGCTTTAATATTTTTTGTTCTGTCTTCTGTGCAATTCATTTATTTCCCAGTTTAAAAGCAGATCAGGTATATTTTTTGAGTAATTTAAATACATTTCTTGACAGAGCTGCTCACTCTGAAAGTCTTTTTGGGAGCTTGAAATTGGCCAACTCTGTGTGCCTGCAGGTTTGCACTCGGAGGCCAGGTTGGTACCTGGAAGGTGACAAGATGCTGGGCTGCCCCTAGCTGTGTGAGTGACGAAATATTTGGGAGATGCTGGAAGTGGGGCTGGGCTGGGCGCATCTGTAGTGCCTGGGAAAAGATTTCCCAGAGCCAAAGGCTGAATTCCTTCTTTAGTCTGCTGTGCACCTTGCTGTTGATAATATCCATGTTAGCACCGTAGTTATCCATTTAAAACACGTGTGAGACCCCAGCTGGTGGGAGCGCACCCCTCTGAGCTCCCCGGGGTGCCCAGCTGTCTCTGCACCGTCTCGTGGTTGGGGATGAACACCTGGTGCCTTTGCTGTTCTTAATCACTGCTTTAATCTCAGGTCACCGCTGCTCCCGTGGGCACCCTGGGGGCTCCTGTCTTCCACAGGAAAGCTCCAGCACTGGGATGATTTTTGGCACGCAGAGGAGAACAAGGTGGCGGCGGCTGCAGCAAAAGCAACAGAGGCCTCAGAGAAGCAGAGGAATGCCACCTGGTGTTAACAGCGGGGCCAATTAAGGAGACCAGGAATTAAGGAAATCTGACACCTGTAAGGAGATTAACCCAAAGGAGATGCAATGTTATCCGAAATTTCAGCTACATGGGGAGTGACATGTGGATGAAACAGGCCAGTGAGCAGGTAAATAGGTGGTCCCTTTGTTATCTGACCTTGTCTACCCATTAAAACCAATTAGGGCACATCATCTGCGCTGCTGTACCTGATGATTGTGTGCACTGGGGTTGGAGGTATTGGCATTTTTCAGGAGCCCCTAATTCAGCTGCACCAGCTCACTCTGCACTAATTTAAACATGCAAAGACATCTCAAAAAGGTGTCATGAGAAGGAATTTCTGGTACTTGTGAGAGTCCTAAAATGCAAATGTGGGTAACATGGGGGTGGGTGAGTGACTCCAGCTTTTATGGCTTTGTTCTGCACTGATGAGCTTGAATGTGGCTGCAGGAAATTGTTCAGTTCCAGCAAGGGGAGAGTCTCAGGCACTGGGAGCTTGGCTTGGGTCCCTTCTTATCTATTACCAGGCTGGAAATGAAAAATCCAGCTGTGGTTTGTAGTGATTGCAAGGCAACAGAAACGATGTTGACATCTCAGATCCATCACCATCCTGTTTTTTTTTTTTCTGTGCTCCTTGATGGGGGTGGCAATCGGTGTCTGGGGGGAGAGGTTGTGGTGGCCTTCTCAGCTCCCCCAGCAGCTCTTGCATTGGGCCGTGCCGTGATGTTCACAAGACGTTTGGGCAGACTGAAGGAAAATCAGGGAATTTCTAAGAGATTCCAGAGGAGAACCTGGAAAAACGCATTTGCTACCAGATTTCCAGATTAATGCTCACCTTAACAGGATGATCCCTGCAGCTCAGCTGGCTCCCCATGAGGAGAGACACAGCCCAGAGGGTCTGATGTGCTCACAGGCACAGGTCTTGTTATCTCACTCCTGGGAAGCCAGGAGGCTGGGTTATGGTCCTGCCTCTGCCAAAGAGTGTCAAATTCATCTATTTATCAAGCATATTCTCCACAGACTTTTTTTTGCCTAGCTTTAACAATGGGGACAGCTGTCACCTGCCTGTTCTGGAGGAGGTATGTGGGCTTAGGAGGAACTGCCTGTGGGACTGAGTTTTGGCTCCCACACTCTCAGCAAGGGTGAGATTTGCTCCTTCAAAATGTCACTTGCTAAACAACAAGTAATGATAAACACTTATTGTTATTCTTCTTTTTTTTTTTCTTTTCCCTCTGTGGGAGTAGATGATATTGCTAAGTGACCGAATACTCACTTGACCCTTGAAAATGCAAGAATCATGTTTAATTCATATCTTTTATTTATAGGTTTGGGCTCCTCCGGTTTCTGTCCTGAGATGTGTGGCGGCTGCTCCGTGCACGGCTGGAGCTCTCTCCAGGAACAGCCGTCAGGGCCTCGCTGCAGCAGTAATGGGCTTGGGCACTGTGTCAGCTCCCTTCATACTGATGAGAGCTTATAAATATATAAATATATAAATATATACGTATACATATGAGAAGTTTTGCAGTCAAACCACATGGATGTTTTCGGTGGAGCAGCCACAGCTCGCTGCCCACCTGCCTGCCATCAAATCAAGAGTTTTCCAGCAGTATCAGCATCAAGCAAATCCCTGCAAGACAGCAGCCTGGCAGGATGGGGAGGGAGAGGGACACATCTCCATGTCCCCAGCCCCACGGAGCCCCCTGAGCCTAAAGGTTGGAGCAGACAGGGCTGGAAAAAAGCTCGGCCTCCATGACCACAGTCCGGCAAAGCCAGGCGAGGAGCTGAGCACAACGCAGAGATGCGTGCAGCTGGGAGGCCAGGAGTCAGATTAACAAGGACGTGATCTATCAGCCACGAGTTGAGGACAAAAATGGCTGAGTAGTGCCGGGTAGAAAGCGCACAGGCAGAGCTGGCTCTGGAGTGCCTCCGGGATGAATGCTTGTTAGGAGGCGAATGCAGTCCTGGGTTGTGCGACCCAGGGCACCCGAGCAGAGGGGCAGGGATTTAATCCGTTCTCCCAGCACAGAGATGGTTAAACCACGGTACTGCAGACAGCTTTGGGCAAAACATCACAGAAAGGAAATGGAGAAGCAGCAAAGGGAGGGAATTGCAGCCTGGAGGAAGATAAAGGGTTTAGAGAGGATGGCTGTGAAGAAAGCGATTAGAGAAATTAAACATGGACAGGCTGGAGACAGAGGCTGGGGAGGGGAAGAGGCATCTGGCTGTGCTGGTGCAAGGGCACATTGCAGGGCAGAGGAATTGTGCTCATCGCTGAGCAGTGCCGGCTCAGGGAGGAAAGAATGGCACCAGACAGAGCGGGAGGCTTACGTGCATCAATAACCAGCCAGGCAATATTGGCACCAGGACCAATTCCGGACTGAAACCAAGCAGCACAAATCCGAGGGGTTTGGAGGAGGCAGGAATGTGTCAGCTCCTGCCTAGTGAAGCCCTAACGCATGTGGTTTGTGAACCCGAAGGAGCTTTTAGTAGAGCTCTTCTGTCTCTTCTGTCTCTGTTTTTTCAACCTAGTGATTAAAAGTCCAGCATGGAGATGCCTCTTCTCTTGGCCAAACCTCTTGCAAGGGGCAGACAACCGTGCCTTGAACTTGGCAGCTTCTTCATCTGGGAAGCGCTGTGGCTGGTGGATGCATCGTCCCCAGGATTTTGGTGCACTGGCTTCTGAAGAGGCTGGAGGACCAGTCCTTGTAGTGGGAAGGTTGAGGACAAGACTTGGACTCTCAGGACAGATGAGGGTGCTCTCGCTTGTCCTAGTGATGCTGTCAAATGTTGTCTTGGTAAGGGAGAGGACAAGAGGACCTTCTGTCTGTCTGCAGCACGTGGCTCCTTGGAGCTGTGTGAGGGCACCAACCTGAAGCTGCATAGAAATTGCTGCCAACCTTTGGGAACACCAACACAGGCAGTGTCACACAGGTGTTAGTGTGCTGACCACAGGTGGCCCTGCCACATCTTGGGAAGGATAAAGAACAATTAGGAAAGTCGAGAAGCTCTCTGCAAGCTTCACCCAAAAAGGATGCTGCTGGGAGGGAAATGCTCTGGGTCATGGTTTGAACCCTGGCTCTCCTCTCCCACTGCCCCTTTTCTTCTTAAAAAATGGGATGGGATTAAATCCCATCAGTAGCTTTTAAAAGGCAACTGAAAATGTCCTTTATTAAATTACTACCCTATTGATCTTGCAGTCATCCGAAAGGGGATTGATTGAGGGCTTAAACAGACACGCAGCCGGGCCAGACGCTCAATTAATGTGCATAAACGGGCAGTGAAGAAGCAATTTTCGGAGTAAGTCAAGCAAAAGATCAATCCTGTTTTGCCTTCCATGCCAAAGTTGCTTGTGTATTTATTTTTACGTTAGTTCATCTTCATTTGTTTGTCCCTCTTATGATAAGCACCTCGTTGAGAGGTGGCACTCAAAGCACGGCTCGCTCCACTCCCAGAGCCATCGCTCCTTTCCTTCGGGCCTTGGAGAAGGACACAGTGGCAGCAGGGTCAGGGAAAGCCATGTCATCTCAGAGAACCCACACCTGAGGGTGTTTTTAGCGATGTACACCCCAGGTTCTCCATGAAAGTCTTACCGAGAGGGCAGCGTGAAGGAGCAGCAGACCTGTCACCTTTTTTGAGTACTCACGTGTCTGATGGACCTTGAGTTGCTCTCCCAAGTCTGGGGAATATCTGGGGGGGAGAAAAAAACCATCCTCTTTATTGACTGTTCCCTGCCTCTTCACCATATGACAGTTCCAGGTGGCTGCTGGTGCAAAGCAACCACGATAGATCTACAAATGCTTAGCTTTTCTCTGGATTTTCCTGCAGGGAGAGCCCATAAACATTGCTGAAGAATGGGCCAGAGCAAAGCATCTGAAGGCAAATCTTTACACTGTGTTTGGTTGTTCTGTGTTTGTGAGCAAACTGCAAGGAAGGAAGGCTCTGTTTTGCTTGTTTTTCTTTCTTTCTTTTTTTTTTTTTTTCCTCTCTCTCTCTCTCTTTTTTTTTTTTTTTTTTTTTTTTCTTTCCCCTTTAGACTTAACAAGAATCTTGATAAGAAATTCTGGTCTCTGAAGGCCACCAGCCCAGACCCGCTGGCTCAAGCTCCTTGTTCCCAACCTGCCTTTTAGCCAGATGTAGGTTGCATCACCCCATGCATACGAAGGGGATCACTTATGGCTTGCAGCACTCTGAGGAGAGCACAGAGGCAGGCTGCCGAGCCCTGGCTGTGGGGAAGGCTGAGCCAGGTCTTCTCATGGCTCCACGCTGCTCAGCCACAGACCTGGTGACCTGGAGATGCCAAATGTCCCTGTGGTACAGGGCCATCAGATCTTTCCATGGGGAACCAGCGTGGCTTCACAGTAGTGACATTGGGGACCTTAACTGCGCTCCTGAGTGTGCAGTGCCAGAACTGGAACCCGGTCCTCTGTTCTGGTTCCTGCTCACCCAGCTTCTCCTAAGCAGTGGTAGAAACGCCTGCATCTCCTCCAAGGAGTAGGATGGGAATTTGCTAGGGTGAAGGACACCTGATCTGCTGCACTGGGGGAGTATGGGCTCAAAAACATCCAGGTGAGCTCTTCCACCTTCCCTTCTCTCACGTCTTTGTCCTCTGCTCCTCATGGTTGGGTGGATGTGGTGTCCCCAAGATCTCTGCTGTTGGGGCACACGGAGAAGAAAGCTTCTTCCCCCAGTGCTGAGCCCTCTCCTCCCGTCCCACCAGACTCGGACATCCCTCTCACTGCTGCTCCGTGCAACATCGTGGCTTTGTGAATCCCCTTCCAGGACGGGGGGGCTGTGTCCTGACCTGGCATCGCCGGTGAGTCACCGCAGCCGGCAGCTTCCCCGTGCCGCAGCAGCTTGGCCCTGGCGCAGGCAGGAGGCAACGTGCTCGGAGCTAAAGCCATAATTAGCAGGAGCTCGTTGCAAAGGCTGGGACTGAGGGCTTTTCCTGTCTGTTACGTCTCGAGAAACCTTTCATTATGTGGATGGAAAAAGCTTTCTTCTCTTCCCCTTTGCACAGAGAGGGATTTCCTCTCGCAGACAGGCTGTGCTGGTCAGACAGCTGGGATGGGCTGGGGGCTAAGGGTGCCCTGGGGTTTGCTCTTCCCCTTGGGTTGGAGCTGCTCGAGGTCCAGGGAGAGGGGCAAGAGGAAGGGATGAGACGGGCCTTTGGGGTGGGGGAGTTTGGGAGATTTGCTCAGTTCTGCCCCTGATTTAGGAGCAAAACAAAGAGCCCCTGGGGGAGGGCAGGAGCGCAGCCCCTCTCCCTGATTTTGGGAGCGGAGGCTTGGGGGTCCCAGCCCATCTCCTCCCTCAGCCCACGGGGAGCAGTGGAGAGGAATTGGAGCTGGCGGCTCCTTTCTGCTCTCTCATCTTTGCGATACAATCACTTTTAAGGAGGATAAATTATTGAATGAGTGAAATCTTCTGTGAAGAGTAATATAAATGTATCTTCAATTAGAATGTGCTGAGGCTTTTTACAGCACCTGAATGGGAGCTGCTCCTGCGGCAGCGAGAGACCTCTCATCTCTTCTCTTTCTTTCCTCGTCTTTTTTAGCCCAAGATTGTTGTTCCTTCCCTGCTCAAGATTGGCTGTGCAGGAATAGACGTGCACCTCAGCAGCAGGGTTATGTCAACATGGGGGAGTGGATGATCTCTTTTAAACCAAGACCTGGTCAGTAATGGAAAGCACTTTTGGTTTGGTTTTTAATTTTTAATAGCACTGCTCTTTGAGTTTCAGAGCCAGTATTTTATTTCAGTGGGTTCCTTTACCCCTGGTAATACAAGCTGTAATTTAATGTGATTCTGGTAATAAAGGAATATGCCTCCTTTCTCTCTTTCTTGTTCTTTAGTTATAATCAAATAAGTGGAGCGTGTCATTAATGGGCTGTGAGCACCGGAGCGTGCCTGGGTGCGATGGGATTGGTGGTGCTGTGCCGGTGGGGATGGGAAACCCACGGTCCTGGTGGGCCCTGGGCATGGGACAAGGAGCTGCTGTGAGCCTGGCAGGGCAGCCAGCCGTGCCGTACCGTGCCATACCGTGCCATACCGTGCCAGCCAGGCCACCTCGAGCAGTGGCAGGTTGGGTGCTGCTGGGTTTTCCCCCCCATGGGGATGCTGTGGAGGGGGGACACCAGCCTGGTGCCCTCCTGGTACCACAGCCTGCTGTCTCCAGCTGGTGCTTGCTTTCCCTTTTCCTGTGTTTTACAGCTGTTGATGTTTTTCTTCTCAAAGGTAACCTCTGCAGCAGTGCCATTGTGCCTGAAGCAGGACCAAGCTGCTGACTACTTGACTTTGTGGTCTGCTCCTCCACCATGTGGCTCTTAGGATTTATCCAGCGCCCTTCCAACCACTGCAACTGCATCACTGACCAGGACATCAGGCAGTGAGTGTTGGGGTGCTGGGTTAGACACCCAACAGCCAGAAAAGCTGTGGGAGCACCAAGCAAAGCTGCTGCTGTGGGCAAACCCCTCTAGCCAGGGAGTGCTTGGGGTGCTGAGATCCCCCCAGCTGCTCCCGTGATGGCAAACAACCAAAGTTGTCTCTTCCTGAGGGCAAGCTCATCCAGAGCATCACCACCCTTATATGACTGTAAATTTGGGGGACAGAGGGAAGGAATGATTTATACGTATAGCTGAGATTTTATTTGCATTTTAAATCACACTCCGGCTAAACTAATGGACCCCCTATTTATAGATGACTCCAACATAAAGTGACTGCTAATTACTACAATTAATATAGCGTTAAAGGCTTGCCAGCCAACTCCACTGCAACTTGTATCGCCTACTCATTTTCAATTAAGGCACATTGACAAGTAAAATACGCAGTTATTAAGAGCAGAGCCCTGTTGCATAATTACATTTTTCTAAGGTCATTAATCTCCCACAATATCCAGTTTTACACCCAGTGGCTGGAGAGGGGGCAGTTCGAGGGACAGCCCGTTGGAGGGACAGTGGTAGCACTTAGGGAATGCAAACGAGGTGAGATTTTTTTCTTTTCATCCTGCCCTCAGACGGTGTGTGCATGTCCTTGGCTGGGCATTCGTTGTGTCTGTAGCCAACGGGTGCCCTGCTGAGCAGACTGGCCGTGCCATGCAGCACCCTGGGGTGTGCCAGACGCCTGTGAGAGCCCAGATTTTTTCTTCGTTTGGGTCAAGCAGCAAAGCCTTGTGTTTGTGGAGCTCTCGGATAGGAGCTTTCATTCTGCTTTTGTACGTGTGGTTATCTCTGCTGTCAACAACGCTGCTAATCCCACGGCTGGGGATCCAGGCAGCTGTGCTGCTTCTTGTTGGCACAATTTAAGAAGCCTTCTAGCACCACCAGGATGGCTTTGCCTCTGCAGGGAGGGATCAGCTTTGGAGAGGAGCCCCTGAGCAGCAGCCCACCGAGGTGCTGGGGAGGATGAGAAGCCACCAGATCGAGCAGCAAGAGCACTGCTGTGGGCCTCAGGTGCTGGCTCTGCCATGAAAGCAAAGCTGGTCACCGCCTTACACCACGCTTACATCTCTGCTGTGTGGGCAGAGGAACCCTTGCCCCTTTGCAAAGCCTTTGAGGTGTTGCTAAGATTCATGGCACTGCCGAGCACTCGCTCTGCAGGCCTTCAGAAGGGCCCAGGCCTACGGTGGAAACCCTGCACTGGCTTTAATCAAGTTTTCATCATTCATGCTCACATTTATTTTTATTTCTCAAGCTCTTTGGAGACACCCTGGTTGTTCTGCCTGTTGAATAGGACTTTCTCCTCCCCTGTGGAGGTGGGAAGGGCTCTGGGCTGTACCCTGTGCTCGTTTGGGGGCCAGGGGGAAGGTGGAGACCCCCTGCTCTCCATGCTGGGTGAAGTGGCAGGGATAGGAACCGCTCCTGCACACCAAGGCTGGGCAGGGAATCATGGCAAGCACCAGTAATGAGGCTGAAACTTTGTGTTGTCTGTGTGCATTAACTCAAGCCCCAGCAGCACAGCCCTGAGTTGCTCCCTCCCTCGATCCAAGCTTTGCTTGTTTGAACTTTTGTGTGGTTTTTGTCCGAGCGTTGGTAAAGACGCTACCAGCCACAGAGGGGGCAAAGGAGGGAGCAGCCGCTCTGTAAAGCACAAGGTGAATAAATAGAGAGAAGCCAGAATGAAAAGAGGCTTAACTGCAAACAAGCGAGCAAACACCCAGAGCAGCGAAGGAGCATCGGTTCCCTAATGCCTCCAGCAGCAGCTGGTGAAATCATGCGCAAAATATTGCAGCGTTAGGGCACACGCGGCGACAAGGTGTAGTGCTGTGATTATAATAAAGACAGACAAGGGCCTTTAACACTTCCAAGCTGATGCCTTGATTGACTGCCTGAGACTCGGTGCTGGCAGAGCGGCTGCAGCCTGCTGAGCGCCCGCTGCAGGAGCAGGACCGAGGGGCTGGGGAGGGGGCTGGTGCCCTCAAGGGGCTCCCATCCCATTGCTGGGTGAGCTGCAGGGGGATGTCTGGGTGTACGGGGCGAGGCTCAGGGTGTCACACATCGCCCACCCTGTCCTGCAGGAAGTCACCGTGAGCCTTTGCAGGTCTTGCTTGGTTGCTGCCTGGGAGCAGTTTGGGGTTTTCTCTGCATTTGGAGCTGAAGCTGCTTCGCCAGGCTCTGTCTCCTCTGTTCAGGTCATGGTCTGGGATTTGTATCTGTGGTTCTACATTTTTTTAGGCCCCTTGGACACCATCTCCTGCAGAACTATTCGACACAGCAGCTGCTCATCTGCGTCCAGCCAGGTATTGCAGCACTCCGCTGCTTCCCATAACTGCAGGGTTTAAGCACCCAGCGTGGCCCCAAGCACGGAGCAGCAGTAACTCTGCAGGCCCTTGCTTGCCTCCAGCTTTACTGGCAGCACGGGGCCACTTCCAAGGACTGAAGACGTCTGAGGAGCTCTGCGCAGAGGGACGGCTTTTGCTGGTCCCTGGAACATCTTTGTGTGATTCCCAGAAGGGAATGGCTTCTGCTTCTGCTTATTTTGGGACTGATCCTTGCAAAAAGTGAACGTAACGGGCTGTTTCCAGGCAAGCCGTGGGCACGGTGGCTGGCAGTCCCGAGCGTGCTGTGCTCCGCCGCGTTGCCCACCGGAGGCTGCTGTGAATTATGGATGAGCCGAGGAGAGGAGCAAGACGGGCCCAGCATTAATCACACCTTGACAGGCTCCTGGCTTTTTGATTTGCTTGGCATTTCTCCTTCTGCAGCAATCCCCTCGCTACCCTGTATCATGCCCATGCACACAAACGCATCCGTGTTTTTTCCCCAGGTGAGAACAGTTTCCCTGCATGGGCTGCAGCACCCTGCACCCGCACCCTGCCAGCAGAGCCCCGATGGCACCAACGAGGCAGACCAAGGTGGGACGGGTGCCCCATCCTCCTCCTCCCTCCTGGCTGTTTCCCTTCTCATCGCTTTGTGGTTATGAATAAGATTTGCTCAGATTTATGGCACTTCTGAGGAGGTTTCTAAGAAGAGATGCCTTTTGCCCACTAAATTACCAACAGCGCTCTCTTCCTTCTCTCCAGGGTTCAGATCCACGCCGTGACTGACATGAAAACTTCCCAGCATTGGAGGCTGAAAGAGACAAACAAGCAATTTACCAGGAAATTATCCTTTGGGATTCCTCCTCTCTCCAGTCAATTTAATTGGGTGAGCTCAGGGTGGCTTTAATTGCTGTGCTCAATGCACAGCTTCACCCCCCCCTTCCTTTTTTTGTCTCCGATCCCTCTCCTTTCCTCCTCCTCTTCTTCCTTCCCAGCACCATTTATCTCCCTCCTCCTACAGCTTCCCCCCTTCTTGTTTTTTCACCAATTTCTCTTGGAAATGGTGACAAGCTAAAAGCTGAAATGCTGCTTGATTCCCTCACCCAGTCACAGCTGACAGGTTCTTTAAGATGTTGGTGCTCCCCAGGAGGTGATGAACTGCCACGGAGATGCCTTGGGTTTGCCCAGGGGATTTACGAGGGCTGCAGCAGTGAGTGGAGAAACATCTGCTGGTTGCGTGCTGGTTTGTGAGGTCCAACAGGGTGTGGGCTGTGGGTTCACGTGAGTGGCCATGGTTTGCAGTGGACATCTCCTAAATGTGGCCCAGCCAGGGCTGAGGCTGTAGCAGAGGCTGTAGCAGCCCAGCACGGGGCTGGGAGCCCTTGGCCATGGCTGGAGCCTGGAGGGTGCTCCCTTATCCCTGCTCCTGCTTCCCATTTTCATGGGATCTCAGACCACGCTGGGTTCATGGCCATCGTGGTTGCATAAGGCAACTGTGGAGCAAAACTTGCACCGTCCTAATTAGTCTTGGCTTTTGCTTGGCCTCATCCCAGAGCTGGCTTCTGGGTATTTTCTGGGTCAGATTCTTGGTGGTGTCCTCCCAGAGAGGCGCCTGGTACTCAAGGGTGGTCCAACAAAGGCTATCCCAAAAGGCTCTCAGAGGGCCACGGGGATGGGGGAGATGGAGAGGGGCATTCCAAGTCCATATCCCCCTGCTTCTTCTGGGGTCTGGAGTTTTCTGCCCCTTGCCAGCCTCCCTCCCCTCTGCTCACTGTTTGCCAGATCTCGCTTCTCAGCCCGGCCCAGCTGCAGCTCACCCAGGTGAGCTCAGTGCGGGAGCCTGCAGTGCATTTCACGTCGGTGTCTGAATTTTATGTAGTGTCTGGAGACACAAGAGAATAAGCGAGCCTTCTCCTTGGCCAGCGACAACAGATTTGTGGCTCAGTTGTGGTCCCCAAGGACACCGCACAAGCATCCAAACAGCACGTGCAGCGCTGTGATGAACGAGGGATAATTTAAAATGGCAGCTGAAGTCCAAATTCTGCTTGTAATAAATACATAAACCAGTTAAAAATAAATTGATTAGCCAAGGATATCCTCTTAACACTCTTTAAACTCTAACATCTGTTTGTAATAAATAATTCAGCCGGTAGATATTAACGAGGAGGCCAGGCGCGCGGGGAGAGGAGGATGCTCAGCAGCTCCGCAGAGATGTGGGGCTGCCAAGAAGCTCGAGCTGGAGGAGCAGCACGGCCACAGCTGCCCTGGGGCTTTGCCGTGAGTGTGGCAGCCACTTGCACGCCCAGCTGTGCCCCATCTGACACACTCACCATTGCACGAGTGAACGCAGGGCAGCAGGCATGTGCTGGGTATGCACCTGGCTGCGTGCTCACACCCTGTGCTGGCATCCTGGTGGTGTCCCCATGGATTTATCTGCTCGTACAGCTACACGCAGCCATTGCAGCAGGGAGCCTGCTCTGTTTGCTGCGTGCACGCTGTGGTCACAAACACAGGAGGTGTGGAGTGGAATCAGGTGCACGTGTGTGCTTTCGGAGTATCGCCACCCCCCTGCAGCATCCCAGGGAGTGAGCGGCGGGACAGAGCTGGGTGCACGACCCTGGCTCCGGGCAGCAGATCTGGCTGTCACAGACCGATAATTGTTGGGTTTCTCCTTTTTTTAATCAGTGCTAACAGCTGCTGTGCCCAATCCACGAGGGGTTGCTTCTGGCACTCGTACTGAGCCATCGAGCCCAGGATCGTCTCTCTGCTCAGACAGAGGAGCCAGCTGGAGCCGGACCAAGGCCGAGGGTGTGCAGTGAGCTGTGGGGATGGGGGGGCTGCCCAGCAGCTCTGGATGGGGGGACGGGGACGAGGGATGCACCTGCTGGTACCCAGCCAAGCTGCTCGCTGTCCTCCGGACGAGCCAGTGCCTGTGGCATCACTGTCTGTGGGAAGGACAAATCCTTCAGCATGGCTACAGCAGGAGGGGCTGTCCAGCACCCAGCTTAGCCAGTTCTGAGCTGGTCTTACAGTCAGGGACAGAGCTGGATGGGGCCTGAGACAGGCAAATGCCAGAGCCTCAGCCCAGGCGAGGAGCCACGTGCAGTGATGGGGTGCCCAGCGCAGTCTGCCCTGTGTGGCTTCCAGGGCCGTGCTTCAATCCCCACTTTGCAAACTGGGCAGCAGCTGGGTGCGGAGGGGCAGGGACAAGCTGCAGGCTGCTGGGGCAGAGCCCGCTGTCAGCATTAAGGGTCCGAATCGCTGCAGTAATGGCTCATTTCTCCAGCAGTTCGTTAGTCTGTCAGTATTCTCGTAGTGCAGCTGTGCCACAGCCTGGGCAGCATCTCTTGGAGCCCTCCCATGGGGTCAAACCCAGCCTTGACGCAAGATGCTATTGTTCCCTGCTCCCACGGGCTCCAACTGCCAGGGGCTTTCAGCTGAATTAGCAAGAATTAAGTTTATTACTCTAGAAACTTGGTTCATAATGCATTGCCCTTTCCCTCTCTGGGCTGCCCCATGCGGAGGGGACGTCCGTGGGCTGAGTGCTCAGACAACAATCGTGGGGACAGGACTTCCCCACGGTGTGTGATGGTTTCCTTGTTGCATGTTTGGACCTTTTTCATATAAACCCGTCCTTCCTCGCACTGTGAGGCCACCCAAAATGAGCAGCAGCATCTGGGGCTGTTAATTGGTTAATTGTTATTGTGAAATAGGGACTGATGATTGCGGAGCCACTCAGGCTCTTTATGGCCCTCTCTGAAGCTCCTGAAATGAAAAATAAGTGGGGCAGGCAGTGGTGGCCTGCAGGCTCCCACAGGAGGAGGCTATCCTGGTTAAACTGGGGGCTTGGCCCTGTCTTGGCATTTCCTGAGAGCAATAGGGTCATGGACGGAGCATACACGTGTCCCAGCTGTGCCAGTCCGTGTGTGTGACAAGGAAGGAGGGGGGACAGAAGGAATGAGAGAAGGGTCTCAGTCCTGCTGGTGAACCCCTGGGGAGATGGTCAGGGAGGTGCCTGGGCAGGAGGGGAGCTGGATGTCGCGTTGTCTTCATCCCCAGGCTGATCCCCAACGTGGTTCCCAGCCTGCCACCTGCGAGCATCGCTCCCCGCTGCTCCATCCTCTGCCGAAACAGCTCCCTGCGCTCCTGAGGCCACGCCGAGGTGCTCCTCCCATTAATCACCCCCTCCGATCGCTGTCTGCTGAGGAATTAAACCCATTTGTCACTGCTGCCCTGCTCCCACCCACCCCTCTCCCAGCACACTCCCGAGAGCTGGCTGGCTGCTCACGCCTGCCCTGATGTCTCTGTGTCCCCACGTCCTCGGGCACGATCCTGTCTCCATCTGCTTGCAAACATCCCAGGGCGTACACGGAGCCATTTCTTCTGGTCTGCCCCACTCCAGCCCCATCCTGAGCTGGGACCCCCCAGAACTGGCTGCGGGGGCTCACTGGTGCCTATCTCTACAGCCCACCCCTCCATCCCCCGGCAGCTCAGCTCCCCACACCGCACAAAAAAAACCTCAGCCGGGAACATCTCTCGCAGAGCAACAGGCTCATCCTCACCCTCCTCCACCCCCAGCTCGGCGCTGCCTCGCCACGCTCCCTAAAACCGCTCTGGCTGGCAGCACGGCCCCTGGGAACGTTCCCCTGGCAGCGAGTAAGAGCTGCTCGTTAATTAGCCTCCCGTTACTCCTGAGCATCCCCTGCAATAACACACAGTTCCTGCCTTTTAACTACCTACAAGTAATCACTCAACCTCCAATAAAAAGGGAAGGAACAAGCCCCTGGTCGTGTCGTTAGCGATCATTTTCCTCGCTGTTAACCTGCTCCTGCGCTCTCATTTTTCTCTGCGTAGCCCCAGTTGTGGTGGGGAAGGTTGGGAGCTGAGCCTGGCACCAACCCCACATATTTAAAGGGTGGCATTCCTCCTCCAACCATTCCTGCCTTGCCCCCGTGCTGGTTTTAAGGGCATGGCGGATTTTTCTGCATGGGGCTGTGTCCTCGTGGTGCCAGGAGACTTCCCGTGTGCCGGGTGCTTATCTGTGATCCAGCGACTTTCCTCGGAGCCCTCTAAATCCTCGTGGTGTTTCCTCTGAGGGAAGTCCAGCTGGGGTTAGGCTGGGGTAGCTGCAGGGAAAGGCAGCTGGTGTGCAGGGCGCTGGGCAAAGGGGCCAGAAGGAGCCTCTGGGGTAAAGAGGGAAAAGGCTACAGATTTGCATGAAAAAGGACAGAAAACGTGAATGACTGTAATTGGGGGGGTTGCGTTAGCCCTAGGAATCCCCTATGAGCCTGGGAAAGGCAGTCTCTCCCCCTAAATATCTTAAAGCACCGATGAAATAGAGGCCTGTCTGAGACGTCAGCCTTGCCAGGCTATTCCCAAGGAGCTGGTTGCTTTCTTCTCTTGTTGCCTGTAAATCCCCGACACGCTTAAAGCCTTTCTGCTGATAGGGAGCCTAACGCCTGAGCCATGAATAAACCTGCTGAAACTCTCTGGCTTAGCGTGCTGAATGTAATGTTCTTAGCCAGCCTCATCGTGGCAAATCTCCATATTTCTCAGGGATAAACACTCACCTCTCCTCCCTCTGTCTTTTGCTTTATGACTGACTTCCCACTGTCGGGCTGTAATTGCTGGAGGATGCTCCCGGTCCCCGCTCATTCCCTGCAATGGGGACAGGTGAAGGGCTCTTTGCTTCTCCATGTTCCCCCTCTCATCTGGGCATTGCTGTAACCCCCCAAAAAAACATTTTTTGGGGCTAAAGCTGACCCAGACAACTGCGTCACTTCTGAGGGCTCATTTCAAGGATTTGGGATCACTTGTGCTGGCACTGGCAGGGGTAGCTCACTTTTGCCTTAATTCTCCCATTTTGCTGGTGCACCCTTTTGAATTTCAGACGCAGGAGGAGCTGAAATCCCCACCTCTGCCAGTACCAACACAGGAAACCAAACACGACTCAAAACCCATGCACGGAGCAAGAACCCTAAATCAATGCTGAGCAAGCTCAGAGCCATCCCAACCTTGGAGCATCTGGAGGTGTAACACAAGGTGTTTTGGGGCAGGACACATTCAACACCACAGGGAAGCCCGGAGAGAGCTTTTGGTCTGGCACAGCCCTACCAGGAGGCGGCTGTGGTCTCCTTGTAGCCTCCCTGCTGCTGCATTTGAGCTTTTGCTGCTGCCCCACTGCAGGTACGGTTGGAGCCGCAGCCAGGGGCTTGCACAAGGCTCCGAGCAGCTGAGCAGGACCCCAGCAGGACAGCCCAGGGGTGCCAAGCATTTGCTCCTTGCCAGGTCACTGCTGCTTTCAGCTCTCCAGCCCTGTCTCAGTGAAGTTCATGGGTGGACAAGGCAGGGGCGAGATTGGGGAGCTGGTGGGAGGAGGAGGGAGACAGGCAGAGACGGTTCCTAAAGCACCGGGGAAATGAAAATGTAGATCACCAGAATTGGCTGGGGACAGGCCATAAAACAAAAATAAAAAGGTATTATAATTTATGATGCACAGTAAAAAATATACCGGGAACTGGGTTATGAAGAAGAATTAATTCTCTCGCCAACTCCACATATCTTTAAAGATGATAAATGACATTACGGCTCTCCTGGTGTCTCTGAGAGCCGGAACATTCACTCCACCGTGGAGCTCTGTCCACATCCCCTCAGCAGCACTCACGCCTGCCCCCAGCACGCAGTGAGTTTTGCATGGCCTCAGCATTGCTCATATCCAGCAATGTCTGAGCTCTTCCCTGGGAGCTGTTTGTCCCTCCCAGCCCCGGGATGCAGCTCCTCCTGCTCATCTCCAGCAGCTGCTTGCATCCTTTGCACGGTGTCTGAGCATCTCAGGACGTCAGAGGAACCCCAGGATCACCCCTGGGTCGCAGCCCTGTGCCTGTTTGAGGGGCTTTGGGGAAATTCCCCCATCACTCAGGGATGCAGCAGCTCCAACACGGGCTGGGGCTGACCGCTCGTGCTGGCCTTCCCCCAGCTGAGCGCTGCAGAGCAGTGTATAAATGTGGATTAGTTGTTCGCAAAGGTGGATTTACGGAGCTAGGAAAGGAGAATGAAGATGAAGCCAAAACTTTCTTTAAACCTGCACAGGCAGCCTTGGCATCTCTTCCCTCCCCTCTGCACAAAGCCAGCCCGCTGGGTTTCTTCTTTGATGAGAACCCTTGATGCCTCCGTGCCTCCAGGCACCGAATAAAAGGCTTTAATTACCCACTGCCAGGCACTGCAGGGCTGCTGACAGCAGGGAGGTGCCTCCTGCCCACACCTTGGGAAGGAAAAACTTCCTGCAGCAGCAGCTGGTCCCGTTTCATGTGCACAAGTGTCCGCTCCTCCACCTCCAGCCCACGGGCAGGGCCCTTGCTCAGCCCTCCTTACCCTTAGGATTTCCTCCCAGGGAGGTTTGCCTTGTCACGGTGCCTTCCACATCCCCATGGGTGGGTTTTTGGCAGGACAAGAGAAGTCAGATGGAGCCTGCACCCTGGGGCAGCATCACCCCAATGTTCTCGCTGCCCCAGCAAGCTGTTTGTGCCTGGCAATGAAAACGCTGTACCCAGGGCTTGGGGGCTCCTGTCTTTCACCCAAAAAATGGTATGAGGAGAGAGGCAATGAATCTGACTTCTGTCACTCCAGCCGAATGCTGCAAAAGGGATGAGCTGCAGGCTGCCTGCTTGGGCTGGCAGCGGGGCTGGGCTTTGGTGGCATCTGGAAGTTTCCAGCTCAGGAAACCCCCCCGGGAGCTCCTCTGCAGCCCCGCTGTGGCTGTGGTCCCTGTTCCCACAGGGTAGAAAGGGACTGAGAGTGAAGAAAGCCGCTCTGAGCAGCAAATCCTCCTGGGGACCAGCTGCTTCCCAGCACCCGGTCCATGACCAGTTGCCTCCTCTGCACATGCAAAACCTATTAAGCACAGAAGAGCCTCGAGTATTCCCCAAATGAGTCATTAACCAGGTCTTGGTAACAGGTGTTCCTTTAAAAAGCCCTCCAAAGCCTTCAGAAACAAGGGGAGCGGGAGTGCTTGGCTTTAATCATACACCAAAAGCAGATTCATTTGCACAGCGGGATGGCAGGCTGCCGCAGCCGATAAAAGCACGCCGGGAGGTGCGCGCACCGGCCCCAGCTGCAGCGGGACCGCGCGCCCAGCGCTGCCTTCCCCTCTTGTCATTTCTTAATCTAGTTTGCAAGATTTTATTACTCCCGTCTCTCATCTGCTTTTTGCTCGGCGCTCCGCGTTGCCTCCTCCCTTCTCGCTCCGATTCAGTTCTGTGCCGCAGCCTCCTGCTTTCACCTGGGGCTGCTCCACCTTCTGCTCTGCCTCGGCACACGATGCCGGCCGGCGTGGTTTGTGCTCAGAAAAAGGCTCTGTGTCACACCCTCCCAGCCATGGTCCCTGGCAGAGATGCTCTTCTCTTATGCCTTTCCACCCATGAGTGTCCTGGTGCTGTGCCCGCATCTCCTGCGTCCCGACGCCTGCTCTGCTGGCTGCTCTCACCCACCCCAGTGCTCCCCGTGCTAGCGTGACCACTGCAGTGAGTTCAGCCCTGCCGAGGGCCTTCTGAAAGCAGAGCAGTTGTTTTCTAAGAGAATCTGCTCCTTTCTCCGTGGTTTTCCTCTTAAAAAGTCTTTATTTCGAAGCAAGTGATGGATGTGACAGCAGGATTCCCCCCAGCCTGCCTCACTGCCCAGCTCTGCCTTCCCTGCCCCAAGGCTTTCGCGTGCTTTCCTCCATCTGTTCGCACTGAGGATGCTGTTGGGGACAGACAGTGACACTGCTGTGGCTGGAAACTCAGCTCAAGATCAAGTGCTCGCCGTCTTCGTGGCCCTTCCCCAAGGAGCAGTGTCCGTGGAGCGCAGGGGACGGAGCAGTGCGCCGGCTCACAGCGCTCCTCCTGGCAGTGCCTCAGAAACCAGTGCCTGGGGGAAAAGGTTCAGGAACAGCAGGTGAAGAGGGGAGTGAGCAGGATGCAGGGAGGGCAGATTAGGGGCGATCCATCCCCTTGCAAGGAGGTGGTGGAGCTGAGCTGTCCCTTGAGCCTTATATTTGGGGCTGTGCTGGACCCACCCGGGCTGTTGCTGCCTGCAGTGAGCAGCAGCTCCTCTCCACGTTGCCACTGTCATTGTCACCACCTCCTGCCCACCCAGAGCCCATCCCCAAGCCGTCGTGGCTGGGATTTTCTCCCCACCCAGCTGGGTCCCCAGAGGCATGTCCCTGGCACCACGACGGACCTGCACGTGTCTCCATCCCGTTCCCTGCCCACTCAGCATGGGAGGCACGGCTGCTCACCGGCTCAGCTGTGTTTCCACTCCGCTCCTCTCTTTGTTTGCGTGCACGCTGATGTTCCTATCGATTTATTGACAGCCACACATCCAGCTGCAAAGAGCAAGGTGTTTCCAAGCAGCCGCTGCCGGAGGAGCCCCTGTGAGTCCTTTTGCAATCCTCTTTCTCCCCTTGCTGCCAGGCGATCGGGGCCGTATCCCTGTGGGGTGCAGCCCTTTTGGGGCTGGTTTAAAAGCCATGGGGCTGCGTTCATACAGAAGTTAGTAAGAAATTAAGAAGTTGCCCAAGCCCACCTGTTTCCCGTGGATCACAGCCATGGGCTGCGTGTGCATCAGCCAATATTTGTTGCAGCTCTGGGTGCCCACTCCCGGGGGCTGCACAGGCTCTTGGTACAAGGAGAGCATCCAAAATCCATGTGCAAGGTTGCAGAAAGGTGGAGAGAGGTGGAGGGGGAGGATTTTGCAAAGCACTGGGTTATTTTGGGAAGAGTGCTTGGCAGTAGCAAAAGGGACGTGGCTCCTTCCTTTTTTTTCCTGCAGAGAAAAATGGAGAATTTAAGGGAATGTTCTGGGGTTTTATTAACTTTAACGTTAACTTAAGACAGTGAGGGTGTCTGGCAGCTGAGCGCACACCCCTTCCTACCTCCTGATGGCTTCTCAGCCATGGGGATTTGAGCACTTGATTTCATTTTGCTGCCACCAATAAAACAAGTGTCAAGAGGGAATGGTGGGGTGGAGAGAGGGACAGGAATCATCTCGAGTTGGGAACAGGAGCCCAAGTGGAGGGTGGGGACCAGTCCCATTGGTGACTGCTGAAGCGGGAGTGAATAATAAACAGGGGTGGTGGATATTTGGCAAGATAAATGGTGCACAGAAAATACTCTCCTTGCAAACTTCCTGGGGATAAAAATGATTTAAAGAGACACCATCAAGATAAAAATCATATCTATTCAAGAAAAACTTCTTACAAGTGTTATTAATAGTACTTGAGATTGTTATGCTGGGAAGGGCTTTAAAATATTGCATTTGCTGTTTGCTGTCGGTGCTGCCTGGTTTAACTTCCACAGCGTGCTCAGCCCAAGAGAGCAACAAGGAGTTTGGTGGCCAGTGTAGGTGCAAAGGTGAAACCCCAGGGTCACGCTGGCTTCCCTGAATGCAGCTCCTTGGCATCTTAGGGGCCGTCACTGCAGGGTGCAGACATTCAGGTGCATTTCTCCACCCCACACTCAGGCTGTGAGCATCTTACTGCACCCCACATCACCTTTATGCGGCGGTGTTGAGGTTGGCTTTGTGGTGTTGACCCCGGTGTTGGTGCTGATGGACCCCAGCACAGAGCTCACGGAGCTGTGCCCAGAACCAGAGGCAGGATCTGGAGAGATTTCACTGGAAGCCTCCAAGCAATGCCTGCCTTGCCCGCATCCCTTGGGAAGCTGGGCTTTGACTGATTAAAGGCTTGATTAAAGGCTTCTCCGGCATCACAGACCTCCTCCCTGGGTGTTTAATTACAGGCTGTGATCCACTTGTCTCCTAATCTTCTCTTCGCTACATCAAGGCACCGCTCAGCCAGGTCCCACGGCCCCGCTCGGCACCGCTTGCACAACCCAGCCCCCGAGGGTGCTGCTGTTCCGCGGGGAGGTGTCGCGGGGTGGGCGGCAGGGAGGGGTTGCTCCCAGCTCTGGGCTCAGCACAGCACACCAGGAATGATGTTTTCCTCTTCCCTCTCATTTTTTCCTTACTTTTGCAAAGGTGTGGCAGCACAAAGTTCTGGCGTCTCCGATCTCTGCGTGCAGGAGGATGAGGCACGAGGGGGCTTTGCCTTGGAAGAGGCAGAGGGGAGGGTGGAGGTGCCCTGTGTGGGTTTGGGGCTGGGGTTGGGACTTTTCAATACCATGGGGAGCCTGGTGCTGCCCATCCGATGTCCCCACACTGGGGACAAGCCAGTCTGTTTGCCTAAAGACCCAAGGCTTCATCCCTTTCACATGCTCAGCCCTGCAGAGCTTCTCCTGCCCAGCCTAAATCTCTCCGGCTCTGACACTCGTTATTTCTTTTCCTAACCTCTCCGTGCACACAAGGAAGGATTACACCTTTCCTCTCCCGCAGCACGCTCGCACCTTTGAAAATTGTGACCGTGTCTCCCTTCTGCCTCCTCTGAACTGCTCAGCCTCGGAGCTCCCGGTCTCTGCCTGCAGGTCTCGCTTTGCAGCCCCCCAATCATTTCTGTTGCTCTCTCTGGGCTCTTTCCAAGCGCTTGACATCTTTCAGCCACACGAAGATTCATTTTTGCTGTCTGGCCTCCAGGTACTCGGGGAAAAATGGGACCGCTGCTGTATTTTAAGCCGACTGGTTTGAAAACTGTGAAAGCAGAACCGAGAATTTAATGGCACGTTAAATATACGGCTGATTGTTAGGTCCAATTCTGATTTCAAAGCAAATGTGACCCTGGGAATTAAGGATGAAGATGAGTTTCACTACAAGGTAAATAAAAATTAATGGATGGTGGTATAAATATAGCTGCATATTAGAAGCAGACACGTGTCTTTGAAATACACTCAATTAGAGAACTGAGAGTTTGATGGTTATGTGGTTTTTGTTTTTTTTAATAAACCTTCATAAACATGGCAAAACTTCAAGGACTTACAAACAATAAAAGCAGCCCCAGCTCCAGTACCTACCTCCAGAGCTTTATGACTGTTCTGCTCCTTGCATAAAACAAAAGCACCACCACAAATTAAGCCAGTTACTTTTGTCTGGCTCTCAGGCGGTGGCTGGGACCCGTGCCCGCGAGCAGGGTGTTGATGAGGAGTGACCATGATGTTCCCAGGGCTGGTGGCTGGTCCCCACTGGGAAATGGGTTACAATGGGTTGCAGGCACTAATTAGGCAGAGCGGACCTGGGATGCAAATTCCTGGGTGTGGGTGCTGAAAAAGCTTCACCCCTGTGCTCGGGGGCTTTTGCCTGGTCTTCCTCCCTTTGCTCTGGGACTGAGCCCTTGAGGGTGATGGAGCAAGGACTGGCTCTTGGCAGCCAGCCCTGTGCTGGGGCCAGAGCGGAGCACGGGTGTTGCTGATAAGATTTCACAAGTGTGTGAAATCACACAGGGCAGCCAAAGCAGCATGGTACCGGGCAGCTTTGCACTGTGCATGCACTGCGCTCCTGCAAACCTGCCTCTGGTTTCGGGTCTGCAGTGGGAGCTGAGCTCTGTGAACCCTACCCCAGCGGATTGGCACCAAGGGTTGGGGCTCACAGGGTCTTGCCCATCTTGAGGTTCTTGGTGCCGCTTGATTCACTCCAAAAGAAACCCCTAAAATCAAGCAGGAGAGAGAGAGGAAGGAAAGATCCTGCTTTGGGCAACGGTTGCCTCGAATTGTTACGAAACTTTTTGCAAACACCGAACAACAAAGAAGTGAAACGCGGAGATTTAATTATCCGTAATTGTACGCACGCAACTGCTTAATTAAGCTTTTCCTTTTTCAACCTGACAGAATCTGCTTGCAAGGTGCGGGCGTGAGGGGCGGCTGCCCATCTGGTGGGCCATCTGCAGCACCAGCAGGAGAGGCGAGGGAGCCCCAGCACCGCAGCCCGCGGGCGAGAGGATGCCCGAGCCTGTGCCTTGTCCTCACTTGCGCCCCGTGCCAGGTTTCAGGATGGGATGGATGAAAAAACACCACAATCTTCAATTCCAGCTCGTGGTGATATCCTTACGGATATGGACCTGAATTTGTTGATGTACTGGAGGTAAAACTCAGGCTTCGAGGAAAGTCAGTCCTTAATCTTGTGATCTTGTGGGAGCTCTGCTGCCGTGCCCAGTGGTGATGATGGGTAACAGCTGGGGCCACAAAACTGTCCCTGCTCCAAGCCTGCTCCCCTCTCACCCCACAGCATCGTCCTTCATGGGATGTGGGTGATGAGGGCAGACAAACAGCAAAAACTAGTAAGCCAAAGAAACAGGGAGGGGGACACCAAACCCAAGCCCCCCTCTTTCTCGGATTCAAATTAAAGTCATAATGCTGTTAGGAACATGATTCAGAGCTTATGAACATGTTGTTTATATTGATTTATCCCCACAGCCTTCAAGACTTCTTGCAAATAATTAGGGTTGATGTTGCCAACGCTGGAGCTAAATGTTGAAACCACAAAATGAAAATCGCATGCTTTGGCCCTGCCTCATGAACACAGTGCGCTCAAGCAAATGCCAACCTCAGCAGCGTGCGCCCTGCACGGTGCCTCGATGAGATGCTGATTGTGGCAGCCAGGAGGATGCGTGGCCATGGCACGGGGTGTCTGGAAACCCCAACCTGGGTCCCTATTGCCCTGCAGAGCTGAGCCACCCAGCCCTGCAAACCGCGGCTGCGCTGCCTCAATGGCCATCCCCACCGAGCACCACTGCCTTTTCTTTCCAATACAGTAGTTTTATTAAATTTTTTTCCTTGTCCTTAACACGGTTTATAACAAGACAGAACACATGTACCGGGTCTAGGAAGGTATATTATGGCCTCGCCTGGGGCCAGGTTACACGGCTCCGGCTGGCGAGCGCGTGCTCTCCCTATTAGCAGCCGGGGCTGATGTGGAAGCGGCTCCCCGGGGACAGCCCGGCTGCTGCAGTGATGGAGAGGGTTCGAGCTGCTTTTCCCGGTGCAGAGGATGCCCTCCATTGAGCTGCTTGGTTACTTTTTTATAAAACCCCATCCATCAGCAGGGCAGACGGCATTTTTCCAGCTCAGGGGGATGGGTTTCTTTCACCACCACTCTTAGCAATGGGGCTCGCGCTGTTCGTCAGTCCCTGTGGAGGTGACACCAGCACGTGCCTTGTCCCTGTGTTTGGGAGCCCGGCAGACCACCCAGCAATGATGCCAGGTGCAAGAAGCCAGCCTGGGTACCACCAGGATGAGGCTGGGCCCTGTGGAAGAATTGCATCACGAATTGCCCAGGCTTCACAGGGAGAAGTCAGCGGGATCTGGGGAGGAACTCAGCCAGGTGTCCAACAAAGCAAGCAAAAATGAGATGGGCTGGGGCTCCCCAATGGATGTGCTCGGAGAGGCATAGATGCTTGTGATGGATCTGGCACAGCCTAGATCCTGGGAAGAGGCATCAGCAGTGGGGATGGCAAGCCCAGCAGCCCTGCCTGCCCCTAAACATGCGAGGAAAAGCCAGCACGAAGTGGAGGAGGAAGGGAAATGAGCCCCAGCTGGGGACACCCGGGGGTGGGCAGCAGGCAGCTCATGCCCTGCACCCTCCCTTTGATACCCAGCTGCTTGGGCCAGGGAGAGGCTTTGCAGGGAGAGGAGCTGGTGAAGCTGTGCAGAGGCCCCTGGGGCTGGCAGGATGTTCACTGTGCAGACCTCTGAGCCGGGCTTTGGCACCCGTCCCCTCTGATGAGCCCTGGGAGCACTGCAGCAGCGATGGGAACATGGTGAGTGCTCTCAGCTTAAAAAACACCTTCAAAATTTGCCAGGTCAGCACCAGGACAGGCCATGGGGCTGAGAGTTTTGGTGCAAGGTTTCGGGATGTTTTCCGGAGCAGAGCTTTGTTCCAGAAATCAGCTTTAATTACATGCTGTGCTCAGTGCCCCCCCCAGCACGCCGGGCTGTTGGCAGAGCCATCGCTCATCTCGCCCAGGTTTGCTGCGTCCCACTCGCGCCAGCTCTTATCTCCCTGTTTATTGCTGTGAAGTATTGAAGTCAGAAAGGCTGACTCAGCAACGGAGGCTGGAGGTAATTTTTGCACATCTATCACAGCGACGAGTCCCACTCCTGTCTGCGTTTATTGGCGGCTGTGTCACCTTGCGGCGGGCTCGATCCGGGGCTGGGACCAGTGGTGGCACGGGTGTCCCATGCCTGTCCCAGCTGCTCCAAGCAGGGCAGAGCTCAAAGCACAGCACCGGGTTTGCAGCAGACGTCAGACCTTTCCATGCCTTGCTGGATGCGGGATGGGATGGAGCTGGAGCGGTGACAGCCTGCTGGCGTGCCACGGTCCCCCAGCATTGATGGATGGAGCGATCAGCCAGCAGCGTTGTAGCAGGGAGGGGAGAGAGGGGTAAAACTTTGTGTTATCTGAATGAGAGAGCGTGAGAAAGAGTGGCTGAGCCTCTCGGAGAGGGAAAAGCTTTGTTTGTGTGTTTATTCCCCGTTAATTTATTTAAGTGGCACGGAGACCCGCTAATGAAGTGTTGAAGATGGATTGTGGCTGGGTTGTGTTACATGGGGCTCGTAGGATAGTTAATTACCCTGAGAAGCTTGAATGCAATGAATACTTCATAAAGCCAAAGCCAACGGTGAATTATTCATTATCCATTTACCAGGGGTGGCTATGATAAACCCTCCAGGGCCAGGGACTGCGCGTGGGCTCTCCTTCCTGGCTCTCAGCAGACACAGACACCTCACCAGGGAGAAATTACCATCCATCCCGAGCCCTGAATCATGCTCAAGGAGAGAACCCTAGGGGAAAAGAGCCACGAGATGGGAAAACTCAGCAGACCGTGGGCAGAGCGAAGGACCCGACCAGCTTTAAGTCCTGGTGCGGTGCCACGGCTGGATGGTGCCTGGGTGGGGGTTGTAACAGGGCTGTTGCATCCTGGCTGCTGCTGCAAAAAAAAAATAGTCTTTGCTGCCATCTACCTCTCCTGGGCTTCCCTGCAGCTGGCCCGGCTCCGTGGGGAGGCTCTGCCGTGGGCTGTGGGCTCTGGGGGGCTGCCCTGGGAGCCCCAGCACCTCTTGGCCTTGGACTGAGATCCAGATGGAGCCTCGTGATGGCAGCGCTTGGGCTTCTTGGTGCTCTCCTCCATCCTCACCTTCCTCCTCTGATTCAGTTCCCTCCTTGGTGGCTCTTGGTCCAGCACGGCCTCGGATGTTACTCGCTCCCCCACGGGGGGTGCTGCCTTCCCGATCTCTGTGCCTGGGGGAAATAAAGACCAGGAGGGGGGAAGCCAGGTGCCAGACATCCCGCTTCACCCAGCATCTGCCACCAAAATGTCCTGCTCCAGCTCCAAGGCAGCAGGCTGTTCCCTCCATGCTCCCCATTTCATCATTTTTCTGGCACAGGCAGCACACCCCACACCTGGCTGGGATTTTTTCCTACACCCCCTGGCCGAGCCTGCCCCCCCCACGCTGATCCCTGCTGGAAGCAGCAGCAGTGGGAAGTCCTGGTCCTTTCCTTCCCGCAGCCTTGGCTCTGCTGTCCTGCTGCCCGTGCTGTATTTGCTCCTTTGGTGCCCAATTCAGGCTATCTCCCCCCACCTCTTCCACTCAATTTGTAGTTCGGTGTTATCCCCTGAAATCTCTGCTCCTGCCGATGTTCTCTGCACCTTAAAGAATATTTAACCACCTGTTAAATTATTTATCCCTCCGAGGTTTTGTGCACTCGGGGCAGCTTGCAGGCCTCCTGGAGAATTAACTAGAGCCATAAATCAAAGAGACATTTGAGAAATTTCCCATTGCTTGTGCTGATGGCGGCCTGGCCCCTGAAATGCCACTCGCAGTTTGGGAGCTGGGTGCTGCCACTTGCTGCTATTACTTGTTTAGGAGCTTGTTAAATGTAGGAGTTAAATAGACTCCAGGAAATAGATACGACATGCCAAGTGCTGGCTACGGGGGAAATTGGGTGGCTGCCACCCCTAATGCTCCTTTTCAGGGTGGGTTTTTTTCAGGCTTTGCAAAGCACCAACATCGATCACGTCTGAGGGTGACGGCAGCCCAGGGCTGCTCGTGGGCGGCTGTGGGGCAAGGGGACAGAGATGCTCCTGGGGGCCGTGTGCTGGGGTCTGGAGGGATTTGGGGTTGGGAAAGGGGCTCAGAAGTGAAGCTGTGTTAGGGCAGGTGTGGTGCTTGCTGCTGGGGGTACCCTGATCCCAAACCACAGCTGGGGCTGGAGGTGAGCTCTTCTGCTCCTTTTTCAGGATGTGGGTGATGGAGACACTGGCAGGGAAGAACAGAGTGGGTGCTGATGCTCTGCAGTGCCGGTAAGGAGGGTGCACATTGATCTCCAGGGTTGCAGCCTGCCCCTAGGATGCCCTGCTAAAAACCCCTATAGTCCCAAGCTTGCTGCTCCGACCACTTTGCCCGTTTCCTTGCAGACCACCAGGGCCAGGGATGGCGCAAGGTGCCTGTCCCACTGCGGTGCTCAAGCTGCATGTCCATGGGGTTTGGTGGCCAGCGTGCAGTGGCATTTCCTTGGTCTGACAAACCGAGCCTTGTCCTGGGTGTCCCCAGCATCTGCAGGAAAAAGTTGGGAGCAAAAGGAGGTACAGAGGAGAAACCCAGCAAGGGGGCAGCTGGTGGTCAATCTGCCAGCCCCGTGGTTTGTTTTCACTTGTGCATCTCAGCTGAGGATGGAAACTTGGGTGGTCTCAGCAGGACAATGAATGTGATTTTTGCACGGGGGGTTTTTGGATGCCAGCCACAGCAGCGGCGTGGCCAGGCTGGAGCAAGGCAGCAGCCATGCTCAGGCATGCATGCAGGAGCTGCTCAGCAAGGCAAAGCAGGGGACAAATCCTGGCCCTGGGACGTCTCTTTGCAGCACCACGTGGCATGAAATGTGTTTAGGAGTTGCCTCTGGGCAGGGACTGTGGGTAAACAAGCTGTCACACATGCTGCCACGTCCAGGGCAGGGAGCTCTCCGTAGCAGAGATGCAAAAGCGCCCGCGGAACCGTGCTGATGCCAAGTGACACCCGTGGGGGTCCCCGCTGCAAGGACATTCCTGTCTGGATGAAACTCGTACAGATTGCCCTGTGCCCCGAGGTCTGCAGCTCGCTTCTTCACGCCGCTTCTGAGTTTGGGGCTTTTTGTTTGCTTTATGTTGCCTGAGCACAGCAAATCACGCTGTGGTGGGAGGCGGGAGCTGCTCTCCTGTCCTGCTCTGTGCCCCCAGCAGAAGGGAGCTGCGTGGGCTGGGAGCTTTGTGCACCCTGGTTTTGGAGAAGGAGGCTGTGTGGGTGCAGTGTGACAAAGCCCTGTCCCCTGCCACCAGCCTCTGCATGACCTGGAGCCCCTGAGCTGGATGTGGCTGCTCCAGCGCAGTGTGGGCTCTCTGCTTATAGCCCCAGCTCGGTGAAACCTTCCCCTTTGTGCTCTCTGGTTTCTCCCCATGCTCGAAGCCTTCTGCAGGGTGGCAGAGGTGTTTCATCTTTCCCGACACAAGGTGATTTTCTGCCATCAGCGCTTTTCCAGCAGCAGCCACCTGCAGCACAGCTGCTCCCGAGCAGAAAGGAGGCTGCACCCGGAGCCTGCTCTCGCTGCTGACCGTGGAGCAAATCACTCCCGTGATGGGCTTCCCACCGCGACCAAACCTTTCTGCTCTGCCTGCAACATCTTAATGAGATGTTAAGCACAGTTTATCCTTAGTGCCTTCCTGCATTAACTCTCATGCCCACTCTTAGGTGCACAGGGGGACCTGGGACAAGCCCCACTGCACCCTGCAGTGCCAGGGTCCCCTCAGGACCGGGGCAGAGCAGCTGGAGAGGGGACAAGCCCCAGTCCCACCTTCCCTGATGAATTAAATCATGGGGCTCCCTTTGCAAAGCTGCAGACACCCAGGGGAAAGGTTTTTTCCTGTCCTGAGCACTGTTGCAGCAAGGCTTTGGTGCTGCCCTGTGCCCTTTGCATCCCACCCGGTGCAGTCCCGCTGCTTATTCTCCATAGAAATGAGGGATTTCAGTTCATCACGTCTGCCCGGTGGGCAGCGAGCTGCCAAGCAAGGGAGAGGGAGCCTGCAGCAGCCAGCCGGAGAGCTGGGAGAAAGTGCTAGGTAATAGAGGTATTTATTATAGGAGGGAGGAAATTTATATGCTATTCCTGCTTCTTCAGCTCTCAGTCATTGCCAAGGGGAGAGGAGGAGTGGGCAGCTTGTGCAGGAAATAGCCAGAAGTCTGTTTTCTGCCCATTTGTCAGTCTGATGAACAAGAAAAATATAGGTGGCCTTGATAAAGGAGAAAGAGAGAGTCTGGAGGAGGCTGGCGTGTGCCTCGGTGGCCGTTCAAAGCCACGAGCAGCCCTGGGTTCATGGGGCAGCTGCTCTGCACTGTCCTCCCCCCCATGCTGGGGGCAGAAAGCTGTGAGCATGGGGCAAGAGCAGGGGCAAAGAGGGCTGCAGGAGGTGGGAGAAGGGCAGAAAGGGCTTGTGGAGGGAGCTCATGGGCTGCGGAGGGGACGGGCTGGAGGAGAGCTCTGGATAAGGATGGTGGTGGTGCCTGGAGCTGCACAAGGCTGCACATCTCCCCTCGGCGAAGCTCTGCCTGTTAGTTTATCTGAAGTGCTTGGCATCTACCAGAGAAAAGCACTAGGGAGTGAAAAACCCACCAAGTATTAAGTGCTAATAATTCCCCGCTTTTATTTGCGGTTATCCACCTACATGAAAGAGGCTGGGTTTTTGCTGACACTTTCTTGCTGGGAATTGAATGCTGCCTGAATCATCCATCCAGGGCCATTTGCTCATAAAAGTAAGGAATTGCTGTTTGAATCTTTTTATTCCTGCTAACGTGACACATGCAGCAGTGACGGATCTGGAGAGCCTTTATGCAGGCTGGGATGCCCGTGCAGGCACGTAGCAGGAACGTGGGTGCTTGTGCACCCTCCTGGGGGTGCAGATGCTGCCCAGGTCTATTTGGGTTCAGCCTCATGGAGGAGAAGCTTCTGGGACCATTTCTGGGGAAATCTGGGCCCTACCAGGCTGTACCTGCAGCTTTTCCAAGAAACTCCTTGAAGCAGCCTGAGGGGCATCTTCTCCCCCCTGGGTACCAGGGTCTGTGCATCTCCGAGCAGGGCTGGGGTGGGATTTGGACCCCCCAGCCCTGTGAATGTGACAGCACACAGGGGAGGATGGATTTTTATTATTATTATTTTTTTAAATCTTGATGCTTCCAGAGCTGCTGGCTTGGCTGGACAACGAGATGCTTTTCCTTTGGCAGAGATAAATAGGTAAAGCCATACCCTCCGGCATCCTGGCTGCTGCTTCTGTGCTCAGATGTGATAAATTCATCCCGGGAGAGACCCAAGACAGCCCGGCCCGAGGGGGCTCAGCCCAGGGCAGGATGAGTGCTGTGCACTGTGGCACCGGGCCAGGTCCTGCTCTCCAGCCCCGCAGCCTCGTGCCTGTCCCTGCCAGAGCCGAAACCTCCCTCAGCCGTGAGGATGTCTCCAAATTAGGGACGTTATTAACTACAAGCTGCTTTTCCCCCGACTGCTGCTTGCACAAACGATAACTGATTTAAAATGAATTGAGCCAATTACTGCAGTTTTTCCTAAAACAGATGATGGCAATCCTCTGGTAAGGAGGAGCAATCCCAGCTGCAGCGTGGATAAGAGTTAGACGCTGAAATGCCCTTTGGGCCTGAATTTCCAGCTGTCTCGGTTTTCTGGTCTACGTCTAGCTGCTTTTCCTCAATCGCATGTGAATTTAGGCAGCAGCAGCCAGGGGCTGCTGACTGGGCTAAGCCACCGCAGGCTGCAGAAGGTGACAGTGTCTGCTCTCTGTGCAATTATTTGCTAGGAATGAGCGATGCTGCAATGATCCTTGCTGTTCGCAAGCGAGCAGTGCCTGAAAATATTGATGTAGTTATGGAAAAGCGGAAAGAAATAACACCTGAATTATTTTTATTCAGCCTTGAGGATGGGTTGGGGGATTTGGCATGGCAGTTCCTTGGTGCTTGTGCATGGGGAGGTTCCTGTGTGGGAAAGGTGGGGTGGCCATGGGCTCCAAAAGGGTACCTCCTGCCCCAGGTTGTTTAACCAAGTGCTTATTTCCTAGCTACAACCGCCTGGTGTGCTGGTTTCATATCCTATCTGCACACAAAGTTCATCAAACTTTAAAGAACAAAAACCTGCCACTGGATGTCTTGTCCTTGCCACGCAAGGTGCTTCGGTGAAAAGGAAACCTAATGAAGATGAATTCGAGCTTAACTGTGTGCAAATGAGTTAAGGAATCTTGAAATCAGCTTCCCATTTGTCTGCCTTTCCAAAGCCTGGGAAATACTGATTTGTGCCAGTGCATCGTGTTCCCAGCAGAA
Source organism: Anas platyrhynchos (assembly GCF_047663525.1). NCBI lineage: Eukaryota > Metazoa > Chordata > Aves > Anseriformes > Anatidae > Anas > Anas platyrhynchos. Next base: position 3,899,462 of record NC_092613.1, on the reverse strand, counting down.
AGAGCAAGGAGGGACACGGCTGCCTCCAGGACGGGGACAGGTCGGATCCTGCATTGCCTCTGCACCAGCTCAGTTTGCCACAAGCTCCAAGCCGCTGGCAGTTTGGGCTGGGGCATGCAAACACAGCAGGTCCCCAGCTTGTTGCTGTAGCTGTTGTGCTCCCCGGTTTGGCTGCAGCCCCCCACCCCAGGATTCCCTCTCCTGGGGGCACCTCCTGGGTCCCAGCCCCCAGCATAGCCCTGCTGTTGCAGCCCACCTGGAAAGCCTTTGGCATAGAGGCTGGATGAGCTGCTGCAAAATCAGTGAGTGATTAAAACCCCTTTGGGCAATGCACACAACTGTACTGTTTTATTATATTGCCATCTGAGCAGTAAAAATACACAGATAAACACATCTAAACCAATCTGAAACATGGGGTCAGGAATCTGGGCTCCTGCTGCTCCTCCTTTTAATCTCCTCTTAAGTGATATATCTTCTGATTGCTTTTGTCAGCTCTTTAAATTTAATAACTGAAATAACCATCTTTTCCTATTGTTCACTTATTTATAAGTGCAGGATCAATAAAGAATATCTTTAAAAGCCCCTGGATTTGAAAAATGAGGGGTGCATGGCCTGGAAGGCAGCTGTGAGGAAATTATGACTTTGCACTTCCAACAGTGTTCAAAATAAGGTGGGAGAAGAAAAAAAGGAAAGCTCCCTTCAGTGAGATGTTTTCAGTAACCAAAAAACCAGAATCGATGAGGCTTTAATTTGTAGTCACAGATTGCCTGGTTGCTGCACTTCTGCCCTGTCCCTGCATGGGCCAAATTGTGTGGTTTTGGGGAAAGTGGGGCTGCTGCTTTGCTGCCTGGAGTTCTTGCAGGGGGGTGCTAAAGGGGAGGTGAGCGTCATTAACCACTGCTGCGGGGCTGCTCTCCTGGGGTGGGTTTATCCATTTATTCCCATCTTCAGCCTCTTCCCTGAGGGAAGCAGCTCCTCCTTTGCCTCGTGGATGATCGCAGGCTGCCTGCACCTCTGAGCACGTCGCCAGCGCTGCTCGTGCAACCCGTGCAGGCGGCACCCACCTTGAGAAGGCTCCTTGCACTGGGATGGATGCAGCAAGGAGGTAAAACTGTTCTAAAACAGAAATTCCTTCTGAGAAGCATCCCTGAGACTGCAGGGGCAGGCCAGGTGCTTGTGACCTCTGCTGGCTTTACAGATTTAAAAAAAAACAAAAAACAAAAAACAAAACTTTTTGCAAAGGTTTTGCACATCTGGTGAGGCAGCTGGCTGGGGGTGGCCAGAAGGGATTGCTGCAAGCATCTGCTGCTGCCTGGCCAGCTGCAGCATCACGAGCAGAGACAGCGCAGGGCTGGGGCACTCTGCTCATTCCCTCTCCTGCAAAGCCCCCAGCCCACCTCCGAGGGGGTCCCTGGCCCCGTGGGCTGCTGCTCTCTCCCTCCAGGGCCTGCTGCAATGCTGTTGGTTCTGCTGGCATCGCTGCATCGCAGCAAAAGCCAAGCAGCCTTTGTAACTGCAATATTGTACAGGAAGAAAAAAGAGAGAGGGGTCTGCAGCTTAGCACAGTGCTGTGTTTTGGGGGGGGAAGGGGAGAGGAGGGTTATGGAGGGCTGCGTTCTCACAATATATTGCACTTAAAAGTCCATGGGGTGGGATAAGCGATGCCAATGGGGCTTCTTTGCTTCCTTTGTACACCGTGTGTTCAGGCACCTGCTGTAAAACAGCCCCGGTGCTTCCACTCCTCCGCTTCAAAGAACAGAAGGAAAAGGGCTCGGTGCTCTGGCAGTGAAGGGAAGGAGGCTCCTGAGACCCGGGGAGAGGGGAGGATGAGCCATGAATTATTCAGCGTGGCTGTCGGTGTGAGAGCAGAACTGAGACCCGCTCCGGCAGTGACCCCAGCATCGGGCTCTGGCCAGGAGCCCTGAATTTGGGCGATGCAGGCTCAGTCCTGCTGGGAGCGGAGGCACGAGGGAGCCCGGGGAGCTGGGGCTGGGGGTTTCTGTCCCTGCATCCCTGCCCTGGGGGCAAGCCTGGGGGCAAAGCTTCCCATCAGCTTTGGTTGCTTTGGCCCAAAAGAAGAGGAAAAATGGCTGAGAAGGGGCACGTGTGTGCTGAAAGGAGGGGGGTGGCTGCAGGTGAGAGCCCCAGAAGTGAACGTGGCTGGGATCGCCCTCCAGCCGGCTCGGTAACAAATTCCCTGACACAGGGAACAATTTTTCCCTGACTCTGCCAGTTCCTTAACACTGCCGACTCTAAGGGCCCCGTGGGGAGGGGAACTTTCTGCAAAAAGCTCTCTGCTGCAGCTTTATTTAAGGCTGTGTGGTGGACGCCGAGATATTAAAGGCCAAAAAAAAAAACACTATAATGGATGGTGCTAGGCTGGGCAGCGAGCACCTCTGCCCCCGTGGCCATGATACAACAGCCACAGCAGCTGCCCCGTGCCTTTTCCCTGTCTCTTTTTGCTCCTAACCCCTTTTGGTGCTTCAGCTCACTGGGGACAGTCACTGGTCTCACCTCTGTGACCTGTGTTTGATAATTCCCAGGTCCCCTTTTCCTGGCTTTTGAGGCAGCCCTGGGCTGGTCCCTACCAGCAGCGTGGTGTTTTCTCAGCTGGACATCAGCGTCTTGTTGACATGGCCCAAGAGAAAGGAAAAGGACTGAGCATCTTTATTTTTCTCTGTGCTGCTTCTGTTTATTTCTTACTTTTTAATCCCTACTTCTCATCTGTAGAAGTCCTTGTGCTGACACGATGTTATTTATTTATAAAATATGTACAGGAAAGTGCTTGGCTACCGGTCCCACCCTCCAAGGCTGGCCGTGCTCGTCCAGCCAGCAGGAGCGAAGGTGAAAGACGATTTCTGTGCCTTGGAGCTGGGAGAAGGAGGAGAAGGAAAGGGCTGAGAAAGATAGAGACTTCAAAGTATGTGAGCAAATATTTACAGGTTCCAAGACACACACACAAAAAAAATATATCTACAGTGTTGTCTTGGGGATACAGGGAGTCAGGCTTGAAGTAGAGCCTGCTCACAGCTCCATTTGTTATATTGATTTATAAAGACTACGGGTATTGATTTCTGCTGGCTGTGCTGTCAGCAGGGTGCGCAGCCCCAGCGAGACCCAGGCTCGGGTGCTGGCAAGGGGCAGCCGAGACCGCTCCAGCCACGGATTCGTGCTGCTGGGGATTTTGCGGCAGTGCTGTCTGTGTTTATGCTTAGTTTTTTTTTTGCAAATGAGGGCTGAATGCTTCTGAGGCACTCCCTTGAGCACCAGGGAGCGGAGGATGCTAGCAGGGAGCGTGTTTCTGAGCGGATGGGAGGCAAATATTCTACTTCAGGGTTTCCCACTGGCTGCTGCTGTTTTAACGTGATGTGAACCAAGCTGAGGTCTTTGCTGGCACTTGGGGCAAGTAGGGAGCATCCCCAAAACCTGACCAGCTCCTGGGAGCTGGGGATGGGATGGGATGTGGATTTTGGTGCCTGCAGAGGTGCTACAGAGGCTGCAGAGCATGGGATGGAAATGGTGCTGTGGATCTGCTTGTGAAGCCACAGCGAGAGAAGCATCCACCCTCCTTGCTGCCACCCTGCAGCTCTGCACGAGCACGTGGAGGCCATGAGGAAAGGTTTTGCATGCAAATCCTGGGGCAAGAGATGCTTTAAAGCAGATTTCCCTCCTGGACCAGTAGGTGCCATGAAAGGACACCCCCCTACCCCAAACAGCCTGGAGCTTGCTCTTTCCCCCGTGCTGTTGCACCCCAGCTCTGGTTGCAGACTGGCTGCCCAGTATGGGATTAGCACAGCATCAATGTGCAGGGGGCGAGGTGCCCCAGGGCTGGTGTTTGCAGGGGGCAGGATGCTGCTTGCACCTGGGGGTGCCCTGGTGCTGGACTGCAGCATTGTGGAAGGGCTCAGCGTGCCAGGTTGGTACCCATGGGGACGAGGGGAAGCCGTGGCAGTGTGCGCAAGGCTGCTTTGCCAGGCAGGAGCGCAGAGCTCTGCAGGATGGCAGGAGGGGGCTGCTGGTGTGCAAGGGAGTGACTGTGTGGGATCAGGTTGTGGGTGTGAGGGTGTCTGTCTTGGTCCCCGAGCTCGGTGGTCACCCCAGTTCAAACTGTCCATGGTCTATGCAGGTGAAACTTGGCTGGAGGAGACGGAGGAGACCTCGGTCTTGCTCTGGGATACAGCAGAGGAGACATCTTCGTCCCCAAAGGGGTTCTTGCCGCAGCAGATCGTGGTGATCATGCAGTTACGGAACTGAAGGGGGGAGACAAAAGGAGAACAATGGCACCCGAGGGCAGCAGAGGTGAGCTGTGAGACTGAGAGCCCTGAGCTTGCTGCTCCCCTGGGCTGAGATGCAACTGGGGAGGACCAAGGTGCCCACGGTGACACTGGGCATAATGGGAAGCCCCACGCAGGGGAGAAGCCGTGCCCTGGGACGTCTCACCTGCTTGTTCATGAGGACGTAGATGATGGGGTTGTAGAGGGAGGAGCTCTTGGAGAAGAAGGCAGGCACTGACATGAGCGTGGCAGTGAAGTCTGCTCCCTTGTTGGTGAAGATCCAGAACGCCACCACGGCGTAGGGCGTCCAGGCCAGCATGAAGCCCAGCACCATCAGGATCACCATCCGCGTCACCTCCTTCTCTGCCTTCTGCGTGGTGGCCGACTCCTGCTGCTGCGCGGCTGCCTGCGGGTGGGGGGCAGTGAGGGGCAGCCCCCAACTTTCCCCCTCCTCAACATCACCTCCCCGTGCTGCCCACCCGGTGCCCATTCACCCCTCCGCGTGCCCCCACCCCGGCTGTTACCTCTCGGACTTTGCAAATGAGGCGCCCGTAGGAGAAGAAAATGACCACGACCGGGATGATGAAGTGGATGATGAACATGTAGAGGACGTAGGACTCGTTGTGGTAGTCGGGGTTGTGGGTGTAGTAGTCGGGGCCGCAGGAGCACTGCATCCCCTCGGGCATGTATCTGCCAGCGAGAAAGGTTAGGACCATCACCAGGACCCTCCCTGGGACAACAGGAGGGGTTCAACCTGGGGACTGGATTCCCCAAGGAAGGGGGGATGCTCCCAGAGTGGCATGTATCTGAGGGGAGCTGCTCCCCAGCTTCTTCTCTGCACCCTGTGCCCCTGGCCTGGCTGGCTGTGCAGCACAGCTCCCGTGGGACCTGCAGCCTGCAGCACCGCTCACACCGTGCCGACACGTTGCGCTCGGGTGCAGAGCATCATTTTGTTGTGACACTGCTTCCTCCCACGGGCAGCGGGCTATTTATCTCCTTCCTACGTGGCTGAGCACTTGCCTGCCAGGAGCCACCTGCTCTCTCCCTCTGCAGATGGAGGGAAGCTGAGCGGGAACAAGAGCTGCTGGCTCGGTGGGTCTGAGCTCTGGAGGGCTTGGTCCTTGCAGCTGTGTCGGGCAATGGGATGCACAGCTCACATCCTGGGTGCAAGACAGGTCAGGCTGGGTGGGAAGCCAAGGACCTGCCTGGCCCTGAATCTTTATCCAAAGCCAGAGAGGAGCTGTGTGCCCATGCCGTGTTTTAGGGGGATGATGGAGGGACTTTGTTGCTCCAAAGCCACCTCCTGCCTGTGCCCAAAGAGGTGACAGGGGCTTGTTATGACCTGGGGGTGGCAGCTAGGGTTGGAGCTGCAGCTCTAGGGAAATCACCTCTGTCTCACTCCTCCCTTTCACTCCTCGATGTTCTGGGTGGGCTTCAGCTGATGCATCAGCTCCTGGCAGGGGCTGTGGGTGCGTGCAAGAGCCAGGACTGAAATTCACTGCAGTGCTGGGGGCAGAACAGATGGGTTTTGCAGAAGAGCATGGCAGGGATGCTGGTAAAGGTGCTGCAGGGCTCCCAGCAGCCACGCTACAGCAGCAGCACATGAGCAAGGCCACGCTTGCTCCCCAGAGCAACCTTGTCTGTGGAGCTGGTTGCTCAAACACCCTTTATGATCTGCAGAGAGAAATGGGACCTTCACGGCACAGGTGGGACAAGCCATGCCTAGCAAAGCCATTCTTTCCCTGCGGGGTGTAAAGGGCAATTGCAGCTGGAGATGCCGAGCATCCCCCGACTCACCTGGACCAGCCGAAGAGGGGAGGTGCAGCACAGGAGAAGGCCATTATCCAGGTGAAAGCGATGCCCATCATGGCGTGGGTCGCGGAGAAGCGGAAATTTCCCATGGGCTTGCAGACGACGATGTAGCGTTCGATGGCCAGGACCACCAGGGACCACAGGGCAACCTGGCCTGCGGGAGGGAGGGAGGAAGGGAAGGAGGGCGTGCGGTGGTGGTGAGAGCTCCTCTGGGCTTGTGCTTCCCTTCGTGGGCACAGCGAAGAGCAGCGGGGATGGAGGGGTGGGGGATCAGCAAGGGATAACCTGCATCCCATGCAGCAGCTGAGAACCTTGCTCAGACATGTAAACGCTCTGGGAGCTGAGGGAGCATCTGCATTGTGCTGGGATGCTGGTGATGGAGGAGGGGATTGTTGTGTTTTTTTCATCATTTAAAAAAAAAACAAAAACACAACACAAAAACAAACAGGGAGTAAGGGTGCAAGGAAGCATAGTTTCCGGCAACAATGCCAGATGCATTCAGACCTGTTGATGCCTTTAAATGTGTGTTCCAGGAGTCTTCTGCCAGTGCTGGATCAGGGGGAGGCATGCGGGGGAGGCTGTGTGGGTGAGCGTGCATGCACATGTATTTATAAGGGATAATTAAACTTCAGGGGATTGGGAGCGTTTAGTCGGTGCTGTAAGCCTGCTAATGCCCCCAGCTGTGATAATCTGCTGATAACTACACCCTGTGCTAGGATTCACTGGAGACCTGCTGCTCAGTGACTGCTTCCCATCCAACTTTCTTCCCTGTGCTCAGGAGCCACTGCTTGCTTTAGTAGATAGGAAACCTGGAAGGGCGAATGATGTTGCTGGAAAACCCCTAGGCTCACTCAATTGGAAACGGTGCAGACCCACGGGGTCTTCCGATCCTAAGCCATTCCCTGGTCTGTGGCTTGGATCAGGATGCTTAGCTTTGTTTTTGCCTAGCAGAAGATCCTTCTTTTGTTGAGATCCACATCGTTGCAGGAAATACCCTGCTTAGGGGGGAAAAATTAAAGTCTTTGCAGTGGTTGTGAGTGTCTGCAGCAAGGATTAGCGGCTGCCAGATAAATCGCAAAATGTAGTGTGGGCCTGGTTGGCTGCGGGGGTTTGGGTGTAAAATGGATTTTCCCTGTTCTGCAGGGGGGCTTTCTGCAGGGTGAAGCATTAGCAGTGCTTGCATCCCTGAGAAATGGAATAAGGAAGCTCCCAAAGGCATCCAAACTGGGTGCAACTGGGACAGAGCTGAGCGGTTGCTGCAAAGTCTGGAATCCTCCTTCCCCTCCGTGTTGCTGCTCTTCTCTTCTGGTTAAGAGCTGCCACAGCTCCCTTTTGCTCCAGGATGAGCTGTGACCCCTCTCCTCATCTTGCTCTCCTCCTCTCCATGCCCATGCCCCTTCTGCAGGTTCCCTCTCCTTTCCTGGGATGTCTCTTCTGTCTCTGAACCCTCCAAAATGCTTCACCTTGTTCCAAAAAGGGAAGCCTTTTGGTAAAGATGTTTGGCACTGACTCAAGGACACCGCATCTACATCCCCAGCGGGTCTTTGCTAGTTGCATGACCTTGATGCGAGACCCCTGAATGCGCCCTGGGCAGCTTGGCCAAATGACCCCAGGCCTGATCCTGCAAACCAGGATCCCTTCCCAGGCCTGCTCGTTTCCTTGCCCTGCGAGTGGTGAGGTGGCTGCATCTTGGCATCAAGATCAAACTTGCCTAAATCTCTTTTCATCCCCATCTTCAAGCCGCAGGGAAGAAGCATCTTGCATGAGGAGCCCCATGCTGGTGGGACCATCCCAACAGCACCACAAAGGCATGGAGCTGGGCTCCTAAAGCCCTGAAGAAGCAAAATCACCCGCTGCCAAGCCTGGCCTCAGACCCAGGCTCCCACCCCGCAGCCCTTACCTCCCAGCGTGGCGAAGAAGCCCTCCACGGCACAGCCAACGGGGCCGAAGACGAAGTATCCGTTCCAGGCCGTGTAGAAGGTGACCGTGAAGCCAAAACAGGCCATGAAGAGGTCAGCCACCGCCAGGTTGACCAGGATGTAGTTGAGCGGCTGCCGGAGCTTCTTGTGTTTGAAGGTGACCAGGAGGGTGAGGAGGTTGATGGGCAGGCCGGTGGAGATGAGGAAGAAGATGTAGCAGCACACAAGGCGGTATTTCCAGGGCTCGGCTAGGTAATACTGGGGGTACTCGAAGGGGCTTCGCACCACCCCTGTCTTGTTGGACATAGGCACGTAAAAATTGATACCTTCCGTCCCGTTCATCCTGCCAGTATTATGGCAGCTGCTGTGCTTTTAAGGGTACTTTTAAAGCAAATGTTCTTTTTTTTCTTTTTTTTAATTAATTTTGTTTCAACCCTGATTACAAAAAAAAAAGGGGGGGGGGGGGAGCCCCAACCCAGTGTTTAAAAAATAAAAAATAAATAAAAGACCCCTCCCCTCACTCCAAAACTGAATTAAGTGCTAAGAACAACAGTAAATCCCAAGGGAAGGAGAGGTGGTGCGCTGGCCCCGCACCACATCGAGGGCTGGCGGTGCCGAGGGAGGTTTTATACCCTTGGTCTTCCTTGAGGGAGCGCGGGGGGAGGCCGGATTAGGGGCTAGGCTAAGTTTGTATGACAAGGGCAACGGGATTGAGAGGGGCTGATGGTTTAAGAACCCTCTAAGCAGCCAGTTGGCCCCAAAACCTGCATTAAAGCGTATTAATTTCCATTAAGTGTTTAATATTGTTTAAGGAGTTGGGGGGAGGAAGGGAAGGGCTTGGGGAGCCCTTTGGAAGAGGGGTGAAGGCAGGAGAAGAGATGGTGAGTTGGGGAGATGTTTCTTTGGGTGACCAATGGGGGAAATGGGTCTGTGTTTGAGTCTATGGTGGACCATAGCCTTTGGGGGGTCCCTGGGTGGTTGAAGGACTCCATCGGAGCCTTGGGGGCCCAAGGGGTGCCCAGCCCTGCTCTGCCATCCTCAGGCAGGTCACTGGGAGAGCAGCAGACAGAGTTTGGCCGTGCTGTGCTTCCCGTGCCTGGTTCAACGTGGGCACTGCATGTTTTGGGCCCTTGTCCCTGTCACAGGGCAAAACCAGGTTCTGCTGATGTGGGTCAGGGCCACCTGCATGCATGGCACTGAGCAAAGGCAGGAGGGGAAGCTGCTTCCATCCCAAAGGCTGCAAGTTTGGTAAAAAGAGCATTTGGGGGGCAGGTTGGCTGTGTTGCATCCTGGCTGTGCTAGAGTGAAAAGAGCTAAATTTCCTCCTCTGTCTTGCCTCCTCTCCTGGATGGAGGATATATTTTGTTCGGTTGACCCTCCAAGGACCTTCGGTAGGAGTACACCATCCAGTATCTCCCATCCGTGCCTCCTCCCAGTCCCAGAGAGCTGGACACCACTCTGGGTTGGGGCTTTGCAAGGATTGGCAGGGCTTAGGGAGGATCCCTGGCCACAGCTCTGAAACCAGCCTGACGGTGCTGCTGTTTGCTGGAGAAGCAGAACCTCAGCTCCCTGGGGGGGGAAGGGAAACTTTGGTGATGCTGTCATCTCCAGTTCCCTCCAGAGATGGTGCAGAGAGACCAGCACCAGCCTGTAGCCACACTGGGATGGAAGTTCCTGGTCTCTTGGTGCTCATCTTAAGGTGTGGGACCTCTATCCCAGTGCACGCAAGATTGTGAAACCCTTCTCAGCAGCATCAGCACTACCTTGGAGCACCAGGGCTCCATCCTGGCCAAGCTCTTCCTTCTGGGTCAGGGGTACTCCTTCTCCAAGAGACCTGCCTAAGGCGCCTTAGCGAAGCTCTTCCATTAATCTCTGACATCTGGTGGTGTTAATGGCCCTGATCTGTTAATGCCGTAAGCTGCTAGCCTCTTTCCCACAGCTGCCCTCCACCAAGGCAAGGTGGATGGAAAAACTCAATGCTGTCCTGCTGGAGGAATGAGGTCTCCTGCTATTCTGCAGCCTCTCGGAGCTAGAGGGCAGGAGCGGAAGGCTAAGGGGTGTGGGTGGGATGAATGATGTCCTAATCGCTGGCCCACTGATCCATCTGCACAGGTCTGAAAGGAGCAGAAGTAGGACATGGCAACAGTAAGTGGGTCACAGCAGCCTCAGGTGCCCTGGGATGAGCAATCCCCATGGGACGTCCGTGCCTCTCAGAGCGATCTCCCTGCATGTCCTGGGGAACCACCGGGCGTGGAGTTCCCAGACGAGATCTTTTCAAGACTTTCCACAAGGTTTTCCTTGAGGAGAAGACTTCTATGGGCAGAACTCCCTTGGCCCTACATCTCAAAACTTTCCCCAGCGCTGTTTCATGCCTTTCCTGTCCATAGTCAGGCTTCTGGATGTACAAAAGCTGAGCGTGTTTTTGCAGAATTAGTTGAGTACTAAAAGAGAAAGTTAATACACAGAAAGAGGCATGTGCAGATGTGCTTCTCAATTCCACTGTGGAATCTTTCATGGTGCAAGACAACTCCTTTCACCTAAAAGATATCACTACGCCTGTCCACCTTCATAAGACTTGGACCTTGCTGCCAGTGCCAGCAGCATCTGAAAGCTCTGGTGTTTCTCCAGGGCTTTGCACAGAAACGTGGTTATCTCCATGGACTGCGACTTTTCACTTCCTGATATTTCTTTCCATGAGACTTTGTGGTGTCTCATCTTCTCCTAAAGAGTAAAAAAAGTTGTACAAATGAAGCATATTTGAGGGGGGAGGAGGCAAAATGGAAGCCTGTTTTGGATGGTGCACCAAGTTTGGGGGAAAAGGTCCAGAGGTGTTGGTTATTTTTTTGGGGGATCAGTGCAGATCCTCTCCTCTCCCTGTTCCAGCTAACACACGGCACAACTTGGGCTTCATGCTTGGCACCCAGCAGCCTTTCATACACAGGATTACCAACACCTGGGCCAAGAGGACTCTCACATCATCTTGGACTAGGTCTGGACCTGCCCCTTTCCCATTTTGGGGACCTGAACGTGGAGCAGGTAAGCCTGAGTCCCCTGTGTTACACTAATGGGGCTGAACACGGCGCTGTCCCTTCCCAGCTGTCCTCGTGGACTCAGCTTCCCCCCCTGGCAGGCTGAGGGCAGCATTTTGGTCGATATCCCAAGGCTGCTGTTGGCATGGATTTAGAGCTCTCCGCAGGTCAGCGGCAGCCGGAGCAATGCCGAAGGCCTCGAATCAACTCTGCAGAAGAAAACGACACCAGGGAGGTTAGCTGGTTCCTCCAGGACGTGCCCTGAATGCAACCTCTCTTCCCTCTGTGTCCCTGTCACAGAAATGGAAAGTGATGGCTTTAATTTGGCGTCTCTTAGCGGGGAAACTTTACGGACTGTCTCCCAGAGAGCTCTCAATTGCTTTCTATGCTGACTCCATGGCAAAGAAAGCAATAGCAAAATTCAGGCCCCGTTTAATGCAAGAAGAGAAGCTTGCTTCCTTTGTGTTTGTCCTTAGGAGAAGGAAGGTTTTTCTTCCCTCACACAGGCTTTTCTGCTTTGCTAAGCTCTTTGAGATGAGATTGTCTCTTATTCATTGTTTGTCAGCACATTGCGTGAAGGAGCCCTGAGCTTCTCCAGGCTTTCATGTCCTGTGTAAAGCAAGAAACGATAATTATAATCAAATAACCAAGCTGATACGGTTGGTTTCTGGGATTTCAGTGGCAAGCAGAGCGAGCCACGCAGCCGTGTTGGGGGTGGCTTTTCCGTGGGGGTGGCAGCCGGGAGCCCTTTGCTGTCCCCGTCCCTGCCCCCGTGCAAGGAGCATGGCCACTTGGACAAATACGAAGGAGCGATTTGCCCAAGGGCACACAGGAAATAAGCTGCAGAGAAATGCAAAAGTAATAGAAATCACTCCTGAGGCAAATGTCTGAGCTTAAATTCTGGTGATGGCCTCATGTACAGGACCTTAAACCTCAGCCACGAGCACCAGGCACCAACACTGAATGCAAAGTGATGCTGAGCTTGCTTTTGTGCTCTTGGCAGGTTCTGCAACACGCTGCTTTGAATATACCTGCTGGAGGGGCTCATTCCTCCCTCCTGGGCAGGAGGAGAGGGAAGCACAAATATCACGGTGCCTCCCGGTCCTCCAGCTGCCCTGGGAAGACCTCGCCTCCCCGTATCAGATAGCAGCCACGCGCGGCCACTGCGCTGAGCCGCTTATGCTGGGCTTGTGAGCTCCCTCGCCAGGAAAGGGGTTAAAGCAAGATAAAGCTGGAGCGTTATGGAGACCATATGGAGGGGAAGAAAACCCTTTATCCTGTAATTGGATTCGTTCCCAGCGGCTCCCAGCGGAGGTGAGGCTGAGTGGAGCTGACAGGACGTGATGGGTGAGGCGCTGCCAGCCGCCCCGTCCAAAGCAGGATGTGTGTGCACAAACTTGTGGATCAATCCGTTAGAGTGGATCAAATAGATTTAAATGCGTGGCAGGGAGAAGGAGGACACAGATGTATTTGCAGTTTGGTTTGGTTGGCTGTTCCTTGCTCAGCGTGGATTAACTCGGCTGTGGCTGGTGGGGCTGGCTGCTCACGGCTCTGCTGGGCTCGCACGGCTGCGTCCACCCAGGACAAGGAGCTGGTGGTGCAGAGAGGCTCTTTATGCCATGCCCTTGCTTCTTTCCCCAAAAATTAGAGTTCACACAAGTCTATCTCCTGCTTTGCTTACTGCATGCATGAGCTTTGGGCAGGAGGACCCCCAGGTCCTGCTTTCCCTGCAGGTTCCCCTTCACTCCCTCCTGGGGCTCTCCCCACCAGTGCAGCTTTGCAGGGGGTGGATGCACCAGAGCCAGAAGGCAGCTGGGAAGTGGGAGAGCTTCACTGCTGCCAACCACATCTCATGTGCAAGCAAACAGGACCCTGCCACCTCCCTGGCATTTCCTCCTGCCACTGATCTAGGTAACATCTCTGCAAGCACCCTAGGATTTCCTTGGAGGGACGGAAAGTCCCTGGGACCTGTCATTTTCCTGCCGGCGAGCTGAGCAATCCCGGTTCAGCTGCAGACCTGCACCACTCAGCGTGGTGCTGTCAGCACCTTTAACTAAGTGATAAACCAGAGCTTTGCAGCGGTTTGCAAGACAGTCTCACCAGCCACGTAGCAGCGGGACCAGCAGGCAGCACAGCCCAGCAAACCAAAGCATCACGACCACTTCTCCCTGTATGTTAGCAGCTGCGTAATGGCACAAACCAAACTCTGACGAGGGAAAGCAGGAAGATGCTGCCTGCTCCTGTGAGTTCTTTGTCTTGCAAACTGGAAAAAAAAAAATAATTAAAAAGATAATAATAAATTAATCCTGGTTGGATTTTGTTCTGTTTTAGCAGCTCTTTGAGGCAGGTGGGAGTTAAGGGGTGTTTACAAGGAGAGCTGGGAGCTCGGGATCTCTGTCCAGCTCTTCTCTCCCAGCTCTGCTTTGCCCATCCAGGAGCAGACACGTAACTGCGATGCCTGAGAGGCAAAAGGAAAGATTTTTCATTGAATGCTGAAGGGATGCAAAAGAGCAGCCTTTGTTCTGCAGTGCTCGGTATCACTTGCCGTGGCCTGGCTTTGAGAATGGCTGAGCAGTCAGATAACGGGGTTTAGGCAAACAGAAATAATCTTTTATTTTTAATTTGTAAATCTCATTTGAAGTTGAACTGTTATTCCTCGGGGCCTTATTGTGGATGTTTGTAGCCCTCTGTAGTGATGCTTCATACATGCTGTTTCATTTTGTCATAACTGGGTCATTTTTTTTTCATTTCCAGTGCATAGCCCTTGGTTTTCTCTGTGGAGACTGCTGCGAGTTGGCCAGCCGGGATGTAATCTTTTGGGAAAATCGTGGAGGAAGTCTGGAGGTGGGTTGCTTGTTTTCTGCTTTCAGAGGAGCTGCTTCTGGTACCTGGAGGGAACGCCTCTGTGCTCCAACATCCCTATGGGACCATGGACAGCCAAAACTGGTGCATCAGCTCCCAGCAAAGACGCTTTGGGTCTCCCACCAGAACAACCATATTCTGTACCTTATTGCCCTATTTTGAGGCTGCTATTCCTCTTGACTGGAGTCGAGGCTGCGCATCCTTCACTGGAATTCATTTTGTCTTTTTCTTGTTGTCCCTGCTTTAAAGCCTTGCAGGGATTTGCTCCAGACCAAATGTGTCCCTTCTCTCCCTTTGCCCTTCATCCCATAATTGGATTCATTTATTCCGTCCAGCCCACCCTGGCATTCCCCATCCCTTTACGTAACGGCACCTCTCTGGGCTGTGCCTGGCCGACCTAAACCTGGCGCTTTGCTTGACCTCCAGCCACTGAAACCAGCAGAGGGTTTGCACCAATTCCTGTTGCAGGCTGAATCCCGTGTTGGTACAGCGACCCTTTTCTTTTGCACTTCCTTTTCCCTTCCCATTTACTTCATCTTTTTCCTTTCCATGTGCATTTTGTGGTCTCGTGCCACTGTTGCATCTCCGTGCTCTCACCAGGGCTGGGCTCTGCATGAACCCTGGGCACGTGCTCCTGCCCCACACAGCGTGAGCAAAGAGGGAAATGCAGCAGCCCAAGTAATGGAAGGATCACCTGGAAAAAATGATTAATTTCTCACTCCTTGCATTAATATTTATTCTCCTTAATTCTTGGTCTTTACTGCTTTAGCTCTCTAAAGCTTTTGTGGTTGAGAGGCTTTCACTGAGGTTGCTATTCATCACCTAAGCAAAACATCCCTGGATTAAGCAGGCATTTTATCAAATTTGTGTCCTGTGCTGGAACCAGATTTGCCTGGATGGACGCGCCTGTCTCTGCAGATCTTTCTGCTGTTGTCTGACACCTGCAGCTGGTGTTCCCATGTCCCGGCTGGGATATTTCCCTAATCACCCATTTGGTTGTTGGAGTCTCACCACCCATGCTCATTAACTTGCCACGTGCATGGTCTCTTTTTCACCCTGAAGACATCTGACCCCGTTTCCTTGCTGCCTCGCAGACTGAATTGGTGTCTTGAAAGTCTGAAAGGAGATAAAGCGGCAGCAAACTCTTCTCCCCTGCTGCAGATAAACTGCTATTAAATGCTGAGGGTTTCTGGAATGAAAAGGGTGACTCTCCATTGAAAGCGCTGATAAATCCTGGGCATCCAGCATAATCCAGCCCGCTGTATCAGGAGATCTCGTGGGAGCTGGCAGCATTGAGAACAGCGATGTCTTTTTGTGCTGCAGTTCTCCCATGGACAGATAATCCCCGTGGCCAACAGCAGCAAAGGCTGGGGGCTGGATCTCGAACACTCTTACTTCAGTTTTTATTCCCTTTCCCTTCTCAGGAAAACCGCTGCTGCCTTCTGCAGGAAGGCAGGCTGTACCTGCAAACCTCGCCTGCAAAGGGGACTGTGGGGCTGCATTTTGCATCCCGCCTGTGAGCAAGAATATCATACATCACCTTCCTGCTGATTTGGCAGCGCAAGCAGCCCTGCAAAGCAGCGATTTAATGCACTTCTTGGTGCCTTAGTGTTTCGTCTTGCTATGCTTAACCTGATATATTGTTGTTTGATGCAGGAACAGTAGGGGGTGTAAAGAGAGGTAATACGAAAATAAAAGGTCAATGGGTGCCTGGTGTGTGTAAAGGCTAAATTGCTCTTTCATCAAATCTAATAAATATTCCCTGTGAGGTGGGTAGGGAGCTCCTTTCCTGAAGGATTCCTAAGTGATTGCCCTGCCTCCAGTGCCTCAGCCCAGGGCTGGGGGTGCTGGAGGCACGAAGGGGCTCCCAGATCTTGCTGAGCCCTGGGGCAAAAGGGACAGCCCAGGGGCAAAGGGACAGCAGTGACTGATGAGGGACAAGGCAACCTCAGCCCCTCACAGCGCGTGAGACTGCATTTTTCACTATTCCTAAAAATATTCCTGAGCCTTCTAGTGTAAAACTAGTGGTTTGGATTTGAACACCAAAATGGAAACAGATGAGCTGTATCCCATCTTGTTTTCTCACCTCCTCTCCTTTCTCTCTTCACTTGTTCCAGACTGGGTGGAGAATGGCAAAGGAGTGACCAAAAATGAAGAAAAACAAAGGAAGGAATCGATTGTCTTTTTTTTTTTTTTTTTTTTTTAATTCAGTTGAGAAACCATAACATTTTTATAAGCATAGAAACCATTTTTTTTGTGTGTGTGTGTGTGTGTGTGTTTTTTTTTTTTTTTTTTTTTTTTTTTTTGTTTTTTTTTGTTTTTGTTTTTTTAGAGGAAATGTAATGATTAGGAAA
Organism: Anas platyrhynchos; assembly: GCF_047663525.1. Lineage (NCBI taxonomy): Eukaryota > Metazoa > Chordata > Aves > Anseriformes > Anatidae > Anas > Anas platyrhynchos. The sequence goes on along the minus strand of NC_092613.1, from coordinate 3,883,212 downwards.
TGGGGTCCTTTGACTGGTGACTGTCTCTTCTGCCTCTGGTGAAGAACCTAAATCTTTCTAGGCTGTAGCCAGATGGATGTGCTGTCCTCTCTCTTTCATTTGTATGTCCTTTGCAGACCTGAAGAAACTGAGGCAGCAGGCAGAATTTTCAGGTGTCCTCGCTTCTGGGGTATCTGCTCTAGGTGACCTTAAGCTTGGTTTCTAGAAAGACTTTGGAGTTACAAGGTGTAGCACTGACACATCAGCTTTTAATGGCTGCTGGAGGCTCTCAAAGGTGTGCTGAGTGCCCAGAGGAGCTCAGGGAGGTGCTGGGATGTAAATCGAGGCCATCCTGATGGAGATGGCTCTGCTGTGAAGGCATCTGGACGTGTTGGTGTTGAGGAGCTACAGAGCTGTGTGCTTGCAGGTACAAATGAGTTTGTCACCTCTGGAAGGTGGTGGTGGGATGTTCCTTGTGCTCTGCTGCACATCCAGAGCGTCCTCCTCCTTTCCCATGTCCTGTACCTCATCCATAGCTCCCAGCTCCTCAGCACCAGGAACCAGGCAGTGGAGTGGGTGGAGAGAGGAACAACACAAGGCAAATTCCCCATTAATCCAAAAGATCATTATCAGCTGCCAGAACCAGGAGGGCGAGCTGTTTTGGGGAGTCAGCAGGAGTTAAATCCTTGCTATTGATTCTTTCCCGGCCCGGCTGCACGGCTGAGCATTACCATGAATTACACTGCCGAGCAGCGGGGAGAAATGGAAGTGGGTGCAAAGCAAGCGCGGGGATAGGAGGGGGATGCCTGCGTGATTAAAATATTTATGATGCAAATTAACATGTGTTTTAAGCCCGTGATTCTTCAAATATTTATCTAGCATTAATATTTTGAAAACTGCATTAAAATTTGCCACCGGTGCTTTATTCATTAGGAGAGTTCAGCAGCCACAGACAGCAGTGCCTGCTAAATCTGTAACGCGTCCATGCAGAGACAGCAGCTGGAGGATGGTGCCTGGGCTGTGAGAAAGAGCTTTCTGCTCCCACTTCCAGAGCAGGAGCCTAAAATGAATTCCTTACCCACGTTGACTTCAGCTGTGACTGCAGACATTAAATTCAGCAGTTCACGCGCCGGGCTTCTTGACCCATCTGACTCCAAGTAAAAACACTGTAATGTGAGGGAGGTGAGATTGATACTCCTGTAGGAATCAGGAAGGGGAATTAGGGGCTGAGGGTTGTGAACTTGCCTAAACCTGATGGCTACTGTGGGTCTGATGGAGCTGTGAGAGCAAACTGAATTCCTCCAAGCACAAAGGCAAGGTTTTCCATCTTGTATGTGCTGGCCCCATTCAAGGAGATTTTTGGACAAGGGGGAAAAAGAGGGTGACCTGCTGTGCTGTGGCTCTGACAGCCCCAAATTACAGCCTTTGGGGCACACAAATTCCCAACCACGCACCAGGCAGAGCGGCAGCAGGGCTCCAGCCATTTGTTCTTTCCCCCTTTGCTCTCTATGTGCTGCCTTAGCCTGGGGCCGAAGCTCAGCTTCAGACCAGTGCTGGCTTCTAGCTCCTGTTTTTGATGCCAGCCACTTGCCAAAATACCCCAGGCACGGAGTGACTTGGAGGGAAAAGTACAGGACATGGAGACAAATGCTTGGTGGTGCTGGCACAGGGAACTCATTTTCCCTTGATTCTTTGACACTGCAATTGATGCATGGCTTAACGGACTGCACTACCACTGCCAGTTGCCTGTTAAAATTACTCCCAATTATGGCAAACGTTTAACTTTAGGTACAAGCAGGACTGCGAGCGGCTTCATTTTGCATATCATTTTTTTTGGTTAAGCTTCTAACCTCTGCTGTAATTTTGCTTCATAAAACCTGGAGGGTTTAAGGGAGCCTGCAGACTGCGAGTTGTTACAGGGACTGCAGCCGGGCAGAGTTTTTGCCTTGTGATGCTAGGGGTCAGACTTCCAGCTGTGACTTTTATTTTCCCATATCCTCGTTCTGCACTGGTGACAGGGCATGCCAAGCCTGCCTTTATGGACTGGGAAAAATAGGACAAAAGGGTGCCCGTTTGTGCCCGTTTTTCCCACCTGCTTTGGTGCTTCCACTGTGGAGGTCCTGGAGTCAGGTCCCTTATTTCCAGTTTTGTTTCCTTTCCCTTTTTTGTACCTTTGCACAATTTTGAGGTGAAGCTGGCCGACAGCATCCAGCTAATACAGATATGATTAATTTTCATCTTTCCTTTTTATTTTAAAGGTTGTGCTCTCCAATGCAGAAAGCTTCACCACAGATGGATGGGAAAGCTGCCAGCCAGCCACATTTTTGAGGTAAAAGGGGACAAGACACGGGAAAGTTTAGTGCTTTGCAAAAGTGACCTTTCTTGGTAATTAATTTGTCACTTCCCAACACCATCTGCTGACTCGTCAGCTGCATCCATCATAACCATAAAAAAAGATACTGAAAAAGTCAATTAAAACAAGGACCAGTGTCAAATGGGCTTTGCACAAATTCTTTTGCAAAGGTGGGAGAGGAAAAAAATAAAATAAATAAAATCTAGCCCAACAACCTATTCTATAATATCCTTTTCATCAACACACATACCCATGGTCCCAGGGAGAAAAACTATGTTGAGCTCCCCAGAAGTTTTATAGCCAGGACCACTTCACTGCCCAGCGATAAACAGTAATAAATACACAGGGATCTGGGAAGCATCTCAGCGACTGCCACAATTTTAAGCCAGGATTTGGCCCAAATCGAGCAGTATTGACTGCGGTGGCAGCAGCAATCGCCTTGCGAGGGGCGCCGTGCAGCACGGTGTGTACACATCGCATCGATCAGCGGCGCTGCGGATAGGTGAGGAAAGTCATTTTAGGGGTTTGGGCTGTAGCTCTTTTCCTCTTGTCTCCAGCAAATAGCACCAGTGCTTAGTGCTCAACCAGCCGGGCAGGAACCCTGCTCTAACACCCCGTGAAGCCATTTGATGCAGGAGGCTTTCATTGCTTTCTCCACCTCATTTTTTCCTCCTGCATCTCACTCACTTGCGGCTGCTTGCTCTCGAGGTTCCTCGTGCGTAGCCGCTGCTCTGTGAGCAGCACCGGGACGTTTCTGGCCTGATCCCAAACCCTCCAGCCTCAGCGCCTGTCTGATGGCTTCCAGAGACAACCCTGGGAGATCTTAAGCAAATCGCTTTCTCTTTCTGCACCTCATTTATCTGGAGGGAGATGTTAGTGCATGGTTCGGTCCCTGAGGGGTAGTGCTGTGCCCGGGATTGTGAGATGTGTGGTTATTATGGTAACAGGGGTCACACGGGTCTCAAAATGGGCAGATAAATAGCTCGGGCTGCCTTGGCATCTCCCCACTCATCTGCTCAGTTTTTAAAGCTTTTGGTGATAGGTTTAGCATATATCGTTTTATTTATTATACTAATATTTAGCTGTAGATCCTGCCAGGGGATTTGTTGCCTTGAACGGATGCTTCCGTAATGCCAGTGGGTCAAACTTCATTCTGCTGTGGTTTTGGCACCATTTGGTATTGTTGTTACTGTGATTTGTTAACACGACAGTAGAAATACAATCGGTGCATGCATCATTTGACTGCTGATACACTTGCATCATAAAGACATTATCCTGGGGGCTCACAGCCTACGTAGACAAGCTGAGAGAAGAATTTATCCACCTTACAGATGGGGAAACTGAGGCAGGCAGCGATCTGCATTAGGGGCCCTGTCCAGTTGTGGGATGAACAGAGAACAGCTGCCAGGGGATCATCCTGGAAACGAGAAACTCTTAAAAATCCGATGCAGATAACGGTGCTGCCCATCTGGCATGCTCGTTTCCATGCATGCCAGGTAGCTGCTCCCTGGCCCTGCTGGGAGTGGGGGCACCGGTGTGTGCAGAGCTGTGTGCGTGGGTATATAAAGGGTGGGGAGCACAGCAGGAGCATCCAGGTGTGAGAGGGAACGAGAAGAGGTCTGACCTCCAGCACCCGGGCTGCGCTCACCAGGTAGGTGTGTGGTTTGTGCTTCCATTCCCCAGCTCAGTGGGGTGACCCGTGGGTGCTCGGGTGGGTGCTGGAGGCACCAGAACCCGTTGGCTTCAGCAGCAATTGCTAAACGTGAGAGAGCTCTGACAAAGAAGGAGGAAATCAATGCTTAAATAAGGGGAAAGGTGCTTTCGGCTCTTAACACATGGTGGAAGCATTGATTCCATCACCTTCTGCCTTCTCGTTTGCCGTGAGCACCCAGCAGACACTGGAGAGTGCTGCAGAGGCACGGCAAGCCCTGGGTGCCCTCTGCACTTGGGAAACTGCTTTAAACAGACCAAGAGGAAAAATACATGTATTTGTACAGCTCCTATTGATGGTAACAACTTCATTTTTATTTATTTATTTATTTATTTATTTATTTATTTATTGGAAGACAGAGCCTGGCTGATAAACCTACTTCCTTGTCACTGTTCTCACACCAGTACCAGGTGGATGTTCACCCCTCCTGCCCTCAAATTGGCACTTCACTCCCGCTTTACTCAGGCATAAGCCGAGCTGGGCAATGCTGCTCCCAGCCTCGTGTGACCTCGGTGCTTTGTTGTGCTGATGCTGAACTTGGGATCCTCCTGCTTTGTGCTTTCTCTTTGTAGCTGGGAAGCAAATTCACAAACAACAAGGTACATATCTGCCTGGAGAGGCATTGAGCCGGAGATCTCGGGTCTGACAGACATGTCCTGCCTACAAAATAAGGAATAGACATTCAGAAAAGATATTTTTTGACTGGAGTAATGTGCGGGGGTGTTTCTCTGGAGGAAGAGGGAGAGAATCAATTCACAAAGGGCTAGTCAATACGAGATGAAGGAGGTGACTGAGTTTATTTCTTTGTATGTGGCAGTATTTCATTGCAGCGTTAGAATAAATGAAACCACACAAAAGATTGATGCTGCGGAGATAACACCGCATTATCAGCACATATGCATATTGACATGCTGTATTACAAGGGGAGAGCCTGAGAAATTCCCCTTCTGATCACTCCAGCAACAGCTCCATTTCGCGAGGTCTCCCAGGGTGATCTCTGAGCGTGCCTGATGGTTTTCTGTCCCGGTGTGAGTGGTAAGGGATGAGATGCCCTCTCCTGGGTGCAGAGTGGTGCCGAGGGAGAGGAGTGGGGCTGCAGCCACCTTCACTTGCCATGGGAGCTCCCCTGGCCTGGCACGAAGCTGGGGGATGTGACCGGCAAGTGCTGCAGGAAGGGAATATTTATTAACTTCCACTGGCCTCCAGCTCAATACTAGCTGATATTTATGGGAAATCTAATTTAGGGGTCAAATTTGACCTAACAATGTCTTTTTAATAATGTCCAAACCGAGAGGTTTCTGAAACTAATTAAGGATCAGGCTCCAGTCAGGTAGAGTAGTTAAGCCGTGAGAGCAGACTTCATTAAACGCGTCCAGAGAGAATATTTTAATATTTAAAGAGAGCATTTAATGTTTATATAAGTTCTCTTCCAATGCAAAGTCACTGTTAAATCACTTCAGAAGGTAGTTTTTAAAGCCCTTTATACCAGACTTTTATGCAGCAGGGCTGGCAAACACCCTTCCCAGCTCTCTTGAACCCAGTGAGGCTTATTAAAGGATTCAGTCTATCGGTGCAGATTTTCAAGGGTGAGGGATATAAAAACAAAATTTAACAGAACAGCTGTAGTAAGTTCTTTCTCTCCTGCAGCATCACCGTCTCCCTTGCTGTCAGTGGGATTGACGCGTGTGTTTTGCTCTGGATGTGTGGAGGTCTTAAACCACTACAGCTGGAGGGCTAAAGCTTGCAGAACAGAGGGAGTCTTTAACCGTACTGAAGGGCTGGGCTTTCAGTCTCCCGAGATATTGCTCAAGAACAAATCTGTTTACAAGAAATAGTTTGAGAGGAGAACTGTCAGTCAAGGCACTTCTATTCTCAGCTTAGGAGCAACTGGATGAGTAAATATACCTTTAGTTAGCTGGTGGCTAAATTAGATTGCAGCTGATGAAAAGCCGAAGGGATTTCTTGTCAAACAGCCCTCTCTGTTATCACCCCGGCACCCTCCTTCCTGTGTTGTTCAGGCTCTCACCATGGTTTCGAAGAAGGCGATGGCCAGTTTGCTGCTGGTGTACGTGGTGTCCATGTTGGCTGAACAGACCGAAGGCTTCGTGCCATTTTTCACCCAGAGCGACTTCCGAAAGATGCAGGTAACTCATGGGATGTCCTGCAGTGGTAGGAGCCCTGAAAAACATAGGGAAGGCTTCTTCCTCCCTCTGCTCCCAAGCCCTGTGTACACCATGCCACTGTTGATCCCATCGTCTGCCCCCTCCATTAGGACACAACATCTAAGAGTGGCAGTCCCTCCTCATCCCAAAGTGGTAGGAGATGGCAGAGAACACTTCCAAGACATGAGACTAAAGAAGAGCCTGGACTCCTTTACATAAAAGCTAAAAAACCCATGCGGGACATCATCTGCTGCTAGCAGCTCTCGCTTTTCTTTCCTCCATGCTAGTGGCTGTGATTCCTATAGAGAAGCTGCAGCCTCCCATCATCATACTGATGGGTCTTTTTGTTGTAACAAATAATTAACCATCCTCCAGATGGTTGTCACCTCTGGGATGTGCAGAGAGAATGTTTTTTTCTTTTGATGTAAAACTAATACTGTTGAAAGGTGTCAGGCAGGCAGCCTCAGAGACTGCATCTTCTCCTTAAACACAGCCGAAGGGAGCTTCCCCCGCACGACACAATCCATTGATACCGGGGAGGAATCTTTTTTTTCCCAACACCTACTTGCTCACTGGATAGTGATTTCTTCTTATGGGGAGCACAGACATCCTTCAGCCTCCTTGAAGGAGGAGATGGGGACCCACGCACAGTCCCCAGACGGTTCATACATCGTCACCCTTTTAGTTATGTGTCTGCTGGTGATTGAGGGGCTTCTGGAGGTACGTGGGTGAAATCAGTCTTAGCTTTCTTCTAGAGGCTGCCTCTTCTCCTCCGAGCACGTGTTCAAACCAAAGCGAGTGCACAGCAAGCAGTCAGCGTGGCGCTGAGCACAGCCTTCGCTGCATCTTTCATCCTGTTTTGTCGGTCATACCCCAAAGCAACTCTGGCTTTTCTGTTTGGGGTAGGAAGAAAGGAAGGGTCCTGAAGCCAAGATTAGCCCTGTAAGTGGGAAAGAACTGATGTTACAGACTTCCAAGAAAGTCTGGCAATATGTGTTGTCTGCACAGAGCTCTCCATTTGCAATGAGCTTGTGCAGGGTTTTGTTAAACTTCGGTGCCACTGAGACAGAAAAGAACCAGGACTGAGCCTACGGAATGGCTGCGTGAGGTCGATGTGCTCAGCTGCCACGTCCTGCTGCCAGCGGTGTCTTGCACGGATCAAAGCAGTCATCCAGGAGTGTCAGGTTTGCTGCAGAGCTTTACCCTCAGTACCGTAACCCAGCCTTACACATTGCGGCCCCTCCTGCGTATCACAGTTACAGTCCCAAGGCCACGATGACCGCAGCTGATGGGTCTGTTCCCCGTGAGCTGTGGCCCTAGGGTAGGATGCTGCAGACAGCGCTCAGACCTCCAGTCCCTCTGGTTTTCTGCCCTGCTCCGTGGCTGTCGATGTGATGCAGAGAGGGTTTGGTACCTGTGCAAAGCTGCCACACGGCACCACTCCCCTGTTTGCTTTCTGCTGTGGGGTTACAGGAAAAGGAGAGGAACAGAGAGCAGAAGAAATCCCTGACCCCACTGCAGCAGCTGGATGAGGAAGGCCTTGCTGAGCAGGCTGGCGCAGATGTTGCAACAATCCAGGTACGTTGAACCCTGAGACTCTGAAAGCTCACAGGGACACGTGGGGGAGAACTGACAGCCCAAGGGCTGCCCCATGGGGCCTGGCAACCACCAGGTGCCACATGAGAAGCCAGAGGGTGTTATTAGGGAGCTCACAACCTGTGTAAAGCAACAACGCCCATTTCCTACCAGCTCTGCCAGGCAACCAGGCAAGGATGCATCAGAGAAAGGTTTTACCTCCAAGCCATAAATTATCTCAGAGGTTTAGCAGCCTGGTCACCCCTCAGACCTGCCTGGCCTCTCCCTTAGCATGGGAAGATGGAAACAACATGTGGTCTGTCTCCGCCGTTCAGTGAACGCCAGCCAACTGCAAGGCAGTAATTTGCAGCTCTGCTTCAGGTCTGGTTTTAACTTGTCACTCTTTCAGGCAGCTCCGGATCAGCTGTCTGGTGTCACTCACCTCCCATCTCAGTCCTCTGCACTGCCAGGATCTTATTTATAAAGTTGGGTCCGTACAGCTGCACCCCCCAAAGCCTGTATATAGAGCAGAAAATTGCCAATTTTAGGGATTTAAGTGCCAGTCTAAGCCCTCAAAGGCACGCTTACTTGGTTAGCTAAGTCTGAAAATTGCACTTTCCCTCTTGAATACAGGGAGCCCTTTGCCCGGTCGATGCATCCACTCCTGTGCTCAGCGCGGCTGCCTTCTGCCAGCCAAAGGAGCTTTTAGGTCTAGCCCAAGCAGTGGGACGGGCAGCGGGGCCAGCCTGGAGTTTGGCCAAGACACAGGTCGATGTGCAAGTGCTCTCATAACTGCGGTACACCGATGATCAATAATAGGATTTAAACAGCAAAGATTTGCAGTTCAAAGCATTAAACAGCTGGCACATCCCTTGTCCAATGCTCCCCAGACACTGCAGCCCTCCCGTGCCTCCAGCCACGAGTGGAGCAGCTCTATTTACCTCCAGCACATCTGAGCCACGGCTCAAAGTCAGGCTGGAGGCAGGGCAATGTCTCCTCCTCAGCCCTTTCTAAGGCAGCATGCTTTGCCAGCATCAGTAAAGCTGCTGTCTCGAAGGGTCAGGGTATGAGATAGTGGGGGATTTTAAGGTGTAGAAATGATTTTTCTTTGCAGCCTCTGTTGCCGGTAGGTGCCTTTCTCTGTATTTCTGAGTCAGACCATAGATGCTCCAACGCATGAAAACTTTGGCATTTTCACCAGCACAAGATTGCACTGCAGTACGTGGGGCTGATTTAATTTTGCTTTTCCCCATACAAGGATCATCTCACATCAGCATTAGACCCTTCACTGACTTGAGCAAAGTGGGGTCGAAGCACTCAAACCTGCCTGCCTCTGCTCCCCTCAGCCTTTCCTGATTTTCGTGCTTCCTCCACAGCTAGCTGTTCCTGTTAAAGCCGGGATGTGGCTCATCTCGAGGCAGCTGGAAAAATACCAAGATGTCCTGGAGAAAATGCTCGCGGAGGTGTTACAGGACACCCCAGACGGTACTGTCAGAAGGTTGATTCCTGCCTTGGGAATTCTGCCTTTCCCTCCTCTCAGCAGCTCATCATCACCGAGATATTTATATTCCTCAGAAGGGCTTTTGTGTCATGTTTGCTCACTTTACAGAGTCCTCAGATACCCCACCCACCCGCATGCACGTGGTTCCCTTCTGGGAAGGTTATACCCTCTCTTAGGGTGCTGTCCTGGCCCCAGAGCCACTGCTAACTGTTAGCAGCATTGCAACACTTCCCAGCAGCTCTCCCCAGCCCTGCTTCCCACCTCCCTAGTCCTTCCCAAAAGTCCTCAGTCTTTAGGGTGTAATTTCGAACAACACTTACAATGCTAGCTGCATTAGAATTGTAATGCAAGCTGTGAGGCACTTCGGCACCCACAGGCAGGTGTGAACACCTTGCTCCCTGCACTGGGGCTTAACACTGGGTGAATTGGCTGCAGCTCAAGGTCTTGAGTGCTAACAAATCCAGCCCTGGGATTTTCTCTTAGTGTATAGGAATTGCAAAAGGAAAAATGCAGGGGCGGGGGGGGGGATGCATCTGTTCCAGCCTCAGGAGTGATGGAATGATTATCACTAGTGTTATCACTGAACCTTTGTCTGATTTGGGCTTAAATACCCCAGACAACAGAGTCCCTGTTATCCCTGGGGGAGTTATTTTACTTTGGCCTGTGCTGATTTCAGCCTCCTTGTTTTTCAGGTGAGGAGCTGAGGAGGAGAAAATGATATAGAAAGCCTGGGAAAGACTGAATGATAAATTTAAGGACACTTGTTCTTTCCTCTCTTTGCTTTTTAGCTGACTGATATCTGCAGCATCAGAAGAGAAAGCGATGCAGCTTGCTAAAGCTGAAAGACTCCACTTATGTAAACGAAATCTGTAAAAGAGATTAACAACAAAATCTGAGGTGAGATAATAAAATGCGCAGTATAATTAAATGGAGGATTTGTGCCTTTTTTTTCTGCGTGCGTCTCAGCCAGATGGCAAGCAGCAAGTGTGGGAAAGACGAGAGGGAGGGTTTCCAGTTCTAGAGAAATCACGTCCTTCTGAGAAGTACAAAGCATGCTGCAGCACATGAGTAATTAATCTTCGTGGACTAATAGCTTTTAACCTTCCCTTTTGGCAAAGAGGGAAACTGAGGAACATTTACAGGGACAAACCAGGGACAGAAGCACAGGCTGAGGAGCTTGGGTGTGGGTTCCCACCCAGCTCAATGCTCCAGACACAGCAGGGCAATTCTCCTACACAGCTGGGAGAATACCGGAGTCCTGATGTGCAGTTTCTACCTGCAATCTGAACTCCCTGTTGCTCAGCCGGGCTACACGCATCTAAACAGCATCGCAGGGAACACCTCACCCGTAGCTATGATGTGAACAGACACAGTGTGAAATGACACAGAGCTCTGGCCCGATTTCTGGCTCTCAAGCAAACCTCGATGTGACATCGTAATTCCACTTGAACATATTGCTCTCCATTTACATACCTTTGGCTTATTTTAGAGCTGCTCCTCTCTACTGGCAGCAGGAAATCCAACATATGTAAAATGAGGACTGATGAGATGAATGGTACGTATGTGAATATATCCGACTTCAATCCAATTTTATCCTCCCAACCTAACGCAAATTCTGTTCTTACTGAGGCTCATTTAAATAGCTGTGTTTGTGCTAGAACAACACATACATGCTTCTAGCTCCTTGGTGCACTGTCTGCTGCAAGCCATCCCTTAGGAGAAATGAAATCTCCCGATGTATAATGCAACATCCAGCACAGAGTGGATTCCGGTTTTAATATTTGATTCGAAGGTATACTCCTACTGAATAGACTGATCAGCTCGGTGTAACTGGAAGTTTGCAGGGATTATTGCTGAGGCAGGTTGAGCTATGGAACCGCTATAAAGGAGTCTGAGCAGGAGGAAAATAATACATTCCATTAGGCTGGAAATAAAAGCAACTACATGTCTTGCTGGGCTCGGAGCTCAGCCAGTGCAAATCAGTCTGCAGTGGAGTGATACCCATGGGAAATCTGTCATGGAAATCACCAGAGGAGCTGCACTGTGTTTACACCAGTGCCCAGCAAGGTCAGAGATGAGGCTGTTTGCTTTGAAGGGGCACTCATTACTTCTGAAAGACCTAAATCCTTACCCTAGGCTTAATTTTGCCCTGCCATGGGGGGGTGGCAAAAAAACATGGATAGTTTCCAGCTGAAGTGCAAGCTGCTTCTTAGATCCCTACAGAAGCTCTACTGCAGGTCGGAGCTGTCTCTCAGCATCCCTCTTGCTCTGCTCTTTCACTGAGGGGGTTTCCTGGCTCCCCATGCTGTGTAGGAAGGAATGTTACCCAGTGACAAGCAAAAGTAAATAAGTGGCAAAAGTAAATAAGAAAGTGAACGTGATCCTCTGGGATTTGCTTCCTGGACCATTTCCATGCAGATTGGCGCTGCAGAGACTTCTATAAGGAGATCCACAAACGAGCCTTTACTGGGATGTCTCCCTCTGCTCTTCCATTTTGACCCACACAAGTCACTGCTGGGCTGCAGCAGCAAGCTCTGCTTTCACCCCAGTCCTTGGTTGTGCTCTATTCCCAGTTGACCAAGGTATAAATGAGCTGCGGGATGCATGGCAGTTTGTGACAATAACCATATGAACTCTCTCTCGTTCTGCAGCAATAACTTTACACCAAAGTGCAAGGGGGCCTTCAGCTTTCGGAATAAAATTCCCTCCAACTTGCAGGCTTGAGTAGTGGGAACAAAGCAGATATTCACCCCAACCACCCTCCCAAACATGACTCCTGCAGTCAGGGATGTATCTGGTTAAGAAGAAAAAGGGGTTCCAAATCTCGGGACACATCTGTATGCACAGTGCCCCCAGCAGGCTGCTTTGGCATGGCTCAGCCAGCAGCGCTGAAGTCCATGCCTGCAAGCAGGTAGGAAGATGTTGCTGCTCCAGAAACCAAACAAGTCCCATGGCAGGATGAACAGCTGGGGGAAGGGAGGCTGGGAAGGAGGAGAACGAGAGAAAAGGATGAAAGTGGCAGGCCCTTTCTAACCTAAGCTTGTCAGGCTGAGGACACGACATATGAGGAGGACAAGAAGTGGTGTTCTTGGGTCACACCTGTGCCGCGGCTGTGAGTGACAGGGTGTTAAATCGGCACAGTCGGCTCCCAAGTAAGATTTGACACTTCCCCTAGTGGCATATGCAGGACTGTCACCCAAATACCATGGGATAAGAGGTGGGGGTGGGATGGCAGTTTCTCTGGCAGCCCCTCTGTCAGGGGTGGGCAGTCATCTGCTGACGTGCTTTTTGGGATGCAGCACGCTCCCCTCTTCAGGCACCGTGTAAAGATGGTGCAGATCTATTTCTACCCCTCTGCTTTTACCGCTCCTGTCTTGGTGCTTCAGGAGAAGAAGCAGACAGCATGGCACTCCTGCTCTTCCCATTCGATAGCTGAGTCACTGCCAGCTGGCCTAAGACAGCTTCTGGGCTAGCAGGACAGGTGGAGGGTGTCCCGTCCTCACTGTCCCATCTTCCCACAGCCAGCTCAGGATATTTAGAGCTAAGATATTCCCACTGTGGGCTGGGAACTGGCTTTCCTTAGCCAAGGATCTCTGAGCATCACAGCCCATCTGCAGCACTGGCAGGGCTGTGCTCGCCCTGGCAGCCTTTGCTGCTGCCCAGGGCTGTGTGGCTGATGGAGGGGCTGCACGAAACAGAGGGTCCACTGTCAACCTCACCAGCAGCACTGCTGGCAAGATAATGGGAACAAATAGGTGTTTGTCCCCTCTGTCATCTCTGAGAGGCTGTCTTCTCCTGCCACCATGGTGTTCAGGTACCTCCAGGGAAGGCAGTGATGTTCCCAGGAGCTGGCTTGCTAGGGAAGAAGGAAGAGGGGCAGTGGATTTCTCTCCACGAGGAGACATCTGTTTCTGCTGAGCATTGGTCCCGCCAACCTCCCTTCTGCAAAAGGATCACAACTTTTCCCCAGTCCTCCAACTCTCAAACACCACTCCCGTGTTCTCCACTCTGAAGGTCACACAATGCTGGGCCAACTGCTGCAACTTCCCTGACTTCCAGAAGCAAATGAAGATGAAGAGTGGTGCTCTTCTCTGCTCTGCTCCGCTCTCCTCAAGCAAGAGAAATTCACTTAATTCATGAGCTTGTATGAGCTCATGCTTAGATACCAGCATGCATCTGCAAGTCTAGGCAGAGCTTCTCCAAACTGTCTGCAAGCTGTGAGCTTTCAGAAACTGTGTACTAAGAGCATATTCTAATTCTGTATTTACATTAGACACTACTCCAAATTATTAGCTGTCAGTTGTGCTTTCCACTTAGTGAGCAGGGGAGGCTCGGCTTCGCACATTCACACTTCCCATCGGAATGGAGTATGCTCTTTTAATGGGCTCCCTGGCCTCTACTAAGTGTATATTTGTTGTTGCTAACCAGATTAACAAATCTCAGTATCTTGTTGCTGCTTTCTCACATAAATCAAGAAGAGCAAGGCAAGCCTTGTCTGATGCCCTGAATTAGACGAAGGGCACGACAGCAAAGTGAGCATGAAAGGAGGGCGAGAGGAAGCTGAGAGCCTCACTGACTTGCCTTGTATTTAAGGCATTCATTAAAATCAAAGATGCCCTCACTTGCTGGAATTGTACAAGATGCAACATCTAAGCTGAGGACACAGTGGAGGTTTCTGTGTCCTGCTGTACTCCATCCTCACAGAGGTGAGTGGCAGGCAGCCTTGCCAGGGCTCTTCCACAGCCCCTTCCCCACAGGTCCCACTCCTGTGGCACTGTGATTCCACGGCTCTGGTATCATCCGTCGATCACAAAAACGACGATGCACAGACAGTCTGCAAGCATTCATCACCACTTTTTCATTATCTTTAATTAAATTCTGATATTAAGCCACAGTATTTCAGCCACTTTCATTACTTTCTTTACAGGCGGCAGCAGGAAAAAGCAATTACTGTACATCACTGCTGTGCCAAAATAAATTTTCGAGTTGACATTTGGTTTTGCCTTTTTAGGCTTCAAGTACGTAAGGAACCTCCTTCCCCAGCAAAAATCCCCAGGACCCAGATCCTGATCCTGCCCAAAGTGGTGGCAAAGTGCCAGCCCGCCTGGCAGGTGCCAGTTCAACGACTGTAACTTGGCAGAGAGGAAAGGGATGAGGAAAACATGTGTAGGGGGATGGCAGGTGGCAGGGAAAGACACTTCTTACTCCATAAATGTCCCTAAAAGTGTCAAAAATTGGTATAGCTTGGTTGGAGCGAGGCAAGAGGAGCTCACCACCCCTACTCGCTCCAGTGCAGTGTGGCTCCCAGGGTGACGGGGCAGTGGCACTGGTCGGCTGGGAATGATAAGGCTGCTCTCATCTTGCTTTCCCCGTTCCTCCCCCTGTCCCCTCTCCTGGGGTGGGCAGCGCCATTCCCTCCCTGAGAAGCACCTTCACTTGACTTGCACAATCTTCTACAAGAAGGATATCAAGGCCCTGGAACAGGGCTACGAGGCTGGTGAAGGGCCTAGGACACAAGTCCTGTGAGAAGTGGCTGAGGGCACTGGGGGTGTTTGGGCTGGGGAAGGGGAGGCTCAGGGCAGAGCTCATTGCTCTCTGCAGCTCCCTGAGAGGTGTGGGGAGCTGGGGGTCGGCCTCTGCTCGCAGATACCCAGGGACAGCAGAGGGAACGGCCTGGAGCTGTGCCAGGGGAGGTTGAGGTGGGCAATGAGGAGCCATTTCTGCTCAGACAGAGCGGGCAGGCGTTGGGACGGGTTGCCCAGGGAGGTGGGGGAGTCCCCGTCCCTGGGGGGGCTCCAGGAGAGGTTGGGGCTGGTGCTTGGGGACACGGCTCGGTGGGGACAGTGGTGGCAGGGGATGGTTGGAGCAGATGATCTTGAAGGTCTCTTCCAACCCCAATAACTCTATTCATACGGCGCCGCCCACGGGGGCCGAGGGACGCCGCCTGAGGCCCCCTCCCGCCCTTCCCAACATGGCCGCCCGGAGGGGGCCGCGAGCCCTCCCCAAGATGGCGGCGGCGCTTCCTCGTCGGCCGAGTCCTTCCGGCGAGGCCCCGAGCCCGGCCGCGGCCATGGCGGAGCTGACGGACGCGGAGCTCCGCAAGGAGCTGGTGGCGCTCGGCTACCGGCCGGGGCCCATCACCGACACCACCCGCAAGGTCTACGTGAAGAAGCTGGGCTGCCTGAGAGCCGAGGTGGCGGCGGCGAAGCGCAGGGGCCGCGGAGCCCCGCCTAGCCCGGCCCGCAGCGCCGGCAGGCCGCAGCAGGCCTCGCCCTCCCGGCCTCGCCTCGGCTTCGGCCCCAGCGGCAGGGAGAAGGAGGAGGAGGAGGATGATGAGGAGGAGATGGAGGACGAGGAGATGGAGGAGGACGAGGAGGAGGAGAGGGGGCAGCCGCCAGTGTCCCGCTGGGAGGCCTCAGGGGAGGGCGGCAGGCTGGCCTGGGGGGGGGCCCGGTACAGCGGCAGGGCTGAGGGGGGCTCGGCCCGGGGGCTCGGCTCCGCTTCCCAGTGGTACCTGGACGAGGACAGGAGCGGGGGGCGCACGGCTCGGCCAGAGCCAGCCCTGGATGGGTTTGGGGGGCTGAGCCCCGCGTCGCCATGGGGCACGTCTGCAGAGAGAGGGGGGAGGCTGAGCGCGGGGTCAGCGCTGGGCACCGATGGGTTTCGGGTTTCGGGCTCCTCAGTGTTTGAGGGGAGCTCAGCAGAGAGAAGCAGGGGGCTCAGCGATGTGTCTAGGCCATCCCTGGATGGGTTTCGGGAGTCGAGCTCCTCATCCCAGTGGAGCACATCTGTGGAGAGGGGCGGGGGGCTCAGCGCCAGGGCTGGGCTGAGGACGGCCCTGGATGGGGCCGGGGGGCTGAGCTCCGAATCCTCCTGGGGCACATCCACAGGCAGAAGTGGGGGGCTGAGCTCCAAACCCCTTTCCAGCGATGGGAGCGGGTACCTGCCGTCTAGGAGCAGTTGGGGCTTGTCGCTAGGACGAAGTACAGGGCAGAGCTCCCCGTCTCTGTCAGAGACAGCAGGAGATAGGAAGGGTCTGTCCTCCTACAGCTGGTGGAAGCAGGAGAGCGAGGTAGCGCCCAGCACCCACTGGGGATCTGCAGCGGCACGTTCTGGCTTGAGCCACCAGTTTGGGAGAGGGGAAGAGGATTTGCTGTCCAGTGTTCGGAGGAAGGAGGACAGGGAGCCGAAGCCTGGCGGCTGGGCAGGGGGCCTGGCCCGGCGGCTCCCCTGGAGCTCTGCGAGCAACGCAGGGCTGGCCTCGGGCAGCCGCTGGGATGCATCGGCAGCAGGACAGGGAATAACGCCCCGCACAAAGCTGCTGCGGACAAACCCCAGGCAGCGGATGGAAGGAAAGGGCAAAGGCCTCGAGTACTACCTCTCCAAGTTCCTTTTCCTTGCCAGCTTCGTGCTGCTGATGATTTTTCTGGGCATCCTCATGGTGAAGATGATTGGGTCAGGCTGGCTTGACAAGGGAGAGGAGAACTGTACGTGCACTGTTTTAATCCAGTTTTTAAACTTTACCTTTCCTGATTTCCCTTTATTACTTCTATCACCGTCAGATTTATCATTATCAGCGCCATAACTTGACACCTCTATTTCTGTCCCTATTTCCTTTTCCCCTTGTCCTTGGGAAACCTTGTTAGTGTCATTGAAAGTCAGTCAAGTGTGTGCTTATTTTTCCCCGCTCAAATGAGTTTGGCCTTCAGTTTTTCAAAACCCCAGGTTTTATGGAGAGCAACGTTCCTGCTAGGAAGTATTTTATGACTGTCCATTGTGTCACATAATGCCCGTGTAACTGCCTGTGGCGTGTTTTAATGTTAGACTCTGCAAAGCACTGACCACAGAGAAGTACGGAGTTGGAATTGGTACTTGTGCACCTCCAGTGTGGCAGAGCTTCAGTGGGATGTGACAACGGGCTTCCCCATTGCCTTGCTTACAGAGCAGAGTTCCCCAGCTAAAGCAAGTTGAAATATTGACGCTTTATGGCTTTGAACTGAACGAGGAGTTTTGGTTAGGAACTGAAACTGGGCGCACTGCTTGTAGATGTTTGTGCGCTTTGTGTGTGCTAGGATGTGTCCTGGTTCCTCAAAGCCAGAATAAAGCTAGCCAATGTCACTGAATTTCTGATGGGCCCTTTAGGATGTTGTTAGGTAATTTCTAAACCCATGATACTTTAAAGCAAGAAGTCATACAGCACAGCTGAGCACTCTTTTAAGTACACAGGTAGTTAACAGTGCTAGAAGGGAGTGCACGACCAACCCGTGGCCAGTCCGTGTCCAATTGTCAGGGCAGGAGGCAGCTGTTAAACCAGAGGCCATAAGCTGCAGAACTAACAGCTCCGAGTGAAATAGACCTGCTGCTTCTGCCTCGCAAAGTCTCAGTTTAAATCCTTGTTACTACCGTGATATTTCAGGTGACCATGGCATACAGCGGGTGGCATTACTAGATTGCAAAAGATCAGTGCGAGTTCTCATCTACTCGCATCTACTTAAACAGGAGCTGTTAAAACACCTGGGCCACAATTTTTACTTTGCAGATGAATGGGCTTCATCGTTTTCACCCTGATACAAAACCACTTCTATTTGTTTGCTTTCAGCACTGCCTACCAAAGCAGTGCTTTGAATGTGCAAGGTACTGTGCAGAGTAAATTAAGAACAGCAGAATCAGACTTGAAAGTAGAGCCTTTTTTAAAAGACATAATTGCTTTCTTGATCAAAGCTATTGTTTTGCAGCCAGCTAACTTTTCTTCCCCTTCTTCTCTCCCGTAGTTAATCTTTTGCATGTGGATTGTGACAAAAGAACAGATGATGTAAGCATATACTTATTTATCTTCAAGTATTGGGGATTGGGGATTCTCACAGAAGAGTAATTATTCTGGGAAGCTTCCACCGCTATCAGTATCACTATAAAATTATTAGTTCTATCTTTTGATTTCATGAGTTGGAATTAATGGGCCAGATTAAATTGGGATTGTATATGAGACTCTGAAAGATAAAAAATTAAATTCCCGATTATGTGAATCAATTTCTTTAATAGTTGTAACAGAAGTGATATTGGTTTACAGACAAAGCCCTACCTGTGTTCAGCTTCAACAATGCAAGACTTAATCCAATTCCCTGAACTTCATTTCAAATTGTTTGTACAGCCTTATTTTTTTTTTTTAATCATAATGCGTTATTTTGAGAGAAAAAAAAATGTGTTGGATTCAGCATTATGGTTGGTCTCCTGTGGTGTTTGGGGCATGCAGAGTTGATCTGCGGTCTGTCTGAGGGGGTGTCTGTGGAGCAGCCTGGGCAACGAGCTGGGGGAGTTGGAGCCACTTGTACAGGATGTGCAAGCTCACTTTTGACTCAGAAACTGCAGCCCTTTGCTGTGGGCGTGCTTAATTTGAACTAGTGATGCAGAACTGAGCCAAGCCCCACTGCTGGTATTTCATTTTGACGTTTTTTAGCTAGTCTGACTGCTGCCCTGTTGCTGCCAGTTTATTCATGTTTGTTACCTGTTTCTGACTTTCAGTTCTGTCAAGCCAAGCACAAGGACATAATAATGAACATACTGCATGAGTTGTATAACTACTTGTCCATACAAGCCGGTGAGTTCCAATTGTCAGTATAAAGCACTTGTGAACGTTCAACAAACTGCCTCTCCCAGCTGTCTGGACATTTTTAACCTTAGTTTGAAGAGAGGGGTTTGCAGAACAGTCAGTTCCACTTGAAGAGCTCTGAGAAAGTCAGGTAATAGAAAAATAGAAAAAGATGTGTTTATTTTTAATCTGAACAGTGCTTAGCTAATGCGCTTATATCACTGTGCTCTTGTGGAGCAAGTGTTCCTTGCACTTGATGTATTGGGAACTTGAGGTACAAATATTCAGCTTTATGGTTCTTTTCTACAAGTATCTTGAAATTGTCTTCAAGACACTCAGAGCCAATAAGTGTAAACTTACAGCGTGTTCCTACAAATGGAGTTGAAGTGACTTAAGAAATTTGCCAGTTCTCTGCTGAAGTGTGGTAGCTGACTATGGGAATGCTTCTGTGTTTTCTCGGCCTTGAGTAAGGCAGGTTCACTTGGCTGAGGAGCTAACCCCACACAGTAGTTAGCCAGTCTCTACCATATATGCGCCAGTCCAATCCATTACTAGTATTTTGTGATGGAGAAGGCTGCTAGAAGTTCAGTGGACAAATAAAACCTTTTTGTTGGTGGTGGTTTTTAGATAATAGTGTTAATCAGTGATGGTGCATAAGCTCCATTTTCCAGATTTCAGACCTCAGCAGGGCTGAATCCTTTAGGTAACTGGAATTTCATAGAATTGCTAAAGCTTTTCAAACCAGACTTCGTATTGTGAAATGCCCACCAGTTTTACATAGTCTCTTAGCACATTTGTTTAGTCAGCTTTGTGAAGCACGATGTAGAAACCCAAGTTCCTGGCCAATATTCCTTTGCCTGTGTAGAAGGCAGAGCTGGGCTATAGGCTTCTTAGAAGCATTTTGTGTGTTAATCTGGAACTTCAGCATTGCAGTCTTTGGTGCTTGATGGAAGGAGCCCCTCTGCAGGGCTTTAGGTCAGAGAGGCAGTTACATGCTCCTCAAAGGGAAGAAATAGCATTTTTTTCCCTCGTTCTGTGCAGAGTAGTTCACACACTGAAACATGAGGTTTGATTGCCCCTTTCCAACCTATATGCAGTGGTTGAGGGTTTTATTAATAGTCATAATCTTATCTGCCTACCATATAAATCCCACCTTGTAATCATTTTGCCCAGAGCTATAGTTGAATTTAAAGGGTAGCATTTATAGACAGTTCAGTGTGCTTCTGAAGTGTTCGAAGGCTTTTTTAAAAAAACATGATTTCTCTTTGACTTTTTTACCAGGTAATTTTGAATGCGGAAACCCTGAGAATCTAAAAAGCAAATGCATTTGGGTTAGTGAAGCAAGGGATCACGTGGTGGTGAGTAGGCTGTGAACAGCTATTGTTATAACGTAGTGCTTAGTCTCTTACAAGGCAATAAATAATAGATACTAAAGCAATTCACCATCTGTTTTACTTCCTCATCCTGTTTTGATTCTTTCCCATATCTCTAGTCTCCCCTTTGGCCAGTCCTGTTCTCAGCAGTTCGTTTGAAAATAATCTTCTCCTACATCTCTGATTCAGCCCCTGTAAATCTAACTTAATGGTTTGTTGTTTCGCCATAGTCATCAGTCTTGTGAAACCAGAAATTTCCCTGGATTGAGGGCTGGGCAGAAGAAAGATTTTTCTATACCCAAAAGTGTCAGAAGACAGACTGCTTTGATCTAGCATTCCATTTCTTTCATGGTAAACTGTCAGTAAGATTATGTTGTATTTAGTGGTTAGTCTTAACAGTCCGGGATAGTGTTATTTTACAGAGTGCTTCATGCATCATCTACCAGAGTCAGAAGATTTTAGTCCAGACCAAGCTTCAGATGTAGTTTTCTTTCCTTCGGTTTGCAGAATTATGATAAGAATTAACCTAGGGACAGACTGTATAGAATAAATTCTCCCCCTGCTGTAATAAAATAATGTTATTTGGTATTTTAAATGAATGAAAAACCAATCTTCTTATGGATTCTTCTGTGCAGAATATAACTGGTAGTTCCCCACAGAAGTTTGAGGCTGCCCTGCACTGGATACTGAACAGTAACAAGGATTTAGGAATATGGTAAGTGGAAGCCCACTGTTTCAAAATCATGTTTCTTGGTGTTGGCTGCTACGTAATTTGACATCCTGTGCGGTGTGCACAAAACGCTTTCATTCCTCATTAGATTTCCAAAGATAATCTGAGATTGGCTTTGTCAGTGTTTGGTAGGCAAGATTCCAAATAAAACGTACGGTCCTGCTGCAGAGATTGGCAACTGCAGACATTCCTTCTGAGCGTGTTTCCCAGCCTGTGCACTGGGGGACATTGCGTTCACGAACACGCTGTTTCACAGATGAAGTAGAAATCTGAGGTCATGGCTGCTTGTGGCTCTCAACTGCTACGTTGTGCTTACTGCAGGGTTTAGAAGTAATGGTCCTGGTGTCTTGCTCACAGTCTTTTGACTACAGTACTCGTGTTAAACATGCCCATGTACCCACTTTTTGCCCAAATAATGCGTTCCTTCAGTACTCTTACTGTAGCCAGAGCTTCAGTATTGTGTGGAACTGTGTCCTTTGACCAGAGGGATCGGGTTATATAGGTCAGTGAAACGTTCTCTTCAGAAGGTAACAGCCCATATGCTTTGGGATCCTTTGGAGCAAGTTCTTGTGAGGAAGAGAGGAAATAGATTGTTGAATGGTTGGGATCTTTTCTTTAGTGTCAGTTGTCTTTCTGGCAGAACACACAGTACATGTTAAAAGGAACAAACTGGGACTATGTAGGGGTTGGTCAGTCACCAGTGGGGCTTTATTCTTTCAGGTTTCTTGGCTACCACCCACTTCAGTACATGAGAAATGGCAGAAATACTAGTTTCTTCAGGTAAAAAAAAAACAACACAACATTCAGGCCCTAATTTAATGAAAGACTGTTATCCAGAGTCCACAGACATTATTATCTGCCTCTGGGAAGTGTGGGCTGCCTCCACTGTATGTTACCTCTGAAGTTGAACATTTGTTTGCATTTTAATATTGCTGAATGTATCTCTGATTAAATGAATTGTAGTATTACAGTAGTAATGCTAGAGCTTATGGGCATAGCTTGTATGAATTGCCACTGCTTTATTTTTTTCCCTAAAAAAATTTCGGTGGCTGCTGCTGTGATTTAATGATCAGACAGTGTCTACTACTTTGATTCCTGGTGCGTGGCAAATTCCCAGGACAGGATATTGCTTTCCTGGTGGCAGGCTTGGATTTGTGGGCGGGCTGGGATCCAGAGTTTTCAAATTTATATTTTCGTACGGGAGCAGTGCTCGTGTCAGGAGCCTTGTGGTACGATATATTTCCATTTTTTTACTTTCATAATTAGCAATTTTGCCGGCTGTTCGCCAAATGGATCCACTTTCATGAAGTCTGCGTAGCGTGCAGAACGAGTGTTCAGCATGCTTAAAAACCTGCGGGTGGCATTTTTAGCAAACGCTACGTGAGGTTATTTTTCTAGGTGCTAGTCTGAGAGGCAGAACTGAAAATGAGCTCTGCACTCGGTGATTCTCCTGCATATTTTAAATATTTTCATGGAATTTGGATTGTAAATAAGACAAGGGGTGGGAAACAACTGTGCATCTCCAGCTACTGTAGAATCCAGTAACCAAATACAAGCTGTCAGCAGTTTGTGAGCTGTGCGCTAGTAAATTGAGAAAATGTCTTTGTCTAATAGGTTATTCATTGCAAACCTAGAATGAATTAGTAGCTTAAAAAAATGAAATCCCCTTTAGTCTAATTCCTCTGAATCTGATGGCTCTCACTTGGTTTGCTTGATGCCTGTTGGCTTAGAGTATCTAATAAGGAAACCACATCAGTGTAGATCTATATATAAAGAAGGGAGTTAAAAGCATATCGGCTAGCGCAGCAGGTGTGGACGAGTGATTTTGCAGGAGGATGTGTTATCGATTTTGCCGTGAATGCTTTCTGAGGGTGTGTCTGTTTCTCACTGCAGATACAGTTGATGTGTTGTCACTTTTCTAGCTAAACTGTTTATGCTCATCTGTACTGAGGAAAACAGCGCAACCTCCATGGACATTTGCAGTCTCCCTCAACTGCTCTCTCTGCAATTGCTGATGAGTGACTCAGTAAACATTTCCATTTCTCTGTGCTGGGAGGTGGGAATCCAATTTAAAGTTTAATCTTCTACACGCTGAGAGGTGCTGTCAAAGAGTCTGCAGAGGGAGACTTCAGTTTACCAGTGGGAGTTCCAGCCCTGCTGCCTTTTCTAAAGCCATATCCATTCCTTGCTAAGCAGCCAGTCCCAAAATGTTCTGGAAAAGAGAAGTTGCAAGGATGTTGGTGTATTTTCTTTGTGGTGTATAGAACGAGTTACTGCATCTGCAGTCTGTTTGTTCTCCCTCTCTTGATTAAAGACTGCAGTTGGAGTGTGTTCTCTCTTCACTGAAGATTTTCTGCCTCTTCCCATCAGGTTGAGAGGCACAGACCTTTCTGAACCAGTTACCAAGGCGGAGCAAGTGGTCTGTCTCGAATCTGCCCATCCTCAGATGGGTCTCGGCTGCCGTTTCCGTCGGGCAGTGGTCACTGCCATCATGAACCTTTTCCTGTTTTTCTGGAGTAAGTTGTCAGTGTTTCTAATCAGCTTTTCCCCTTGCTGGCTGTAGAGATGAACACGCATGTGCTCACACATTTTTCCAGCTGTATGAAATTACTAACAGAGGTGAAATAAATCTGCTGATGAGTTAATTTCTAATTAACCTTTGTTCTGGCAATAGAGAGAGACCTGTAGACCTGCTCTTGAGCTGTGAGTGCTTAACACTTACTTTAAATCAGCAAGCTGATTAGCTCTCTGAGTATTCCTCAAGTACCCATTACTGTGGTCTGCAAAATAAGGACGTTAACCTACCTGAAAGGTTCATTTTTTCTTTTTCTTTGTGCACAAGGCTACAAAGTCTTCTGGACTCTTTAGTAATGACTTGTAGCATTCCAGTGTTACAGGTTTTATTGGAATAGTCTGTCATGCCCCAGCCGAGACAGAAGTCTTACTGAGCAAGGTGATAACGAGAGATGAGTGTTGAATAGTTGATAATCTATCCAGACAAGGTGGGGGTGAAAGGGGATAGTTATGTTTATTGTAGAGACTGAGATGCTAAAGTTAGCTCATGTTGTAACAGGGACATTTGTCAATGCTAAACCTTCACTATAGATCTGAATTTCAGGCTGGCACTGGAGCCCCAGGCTTTATCTCCTTATCAAGGAGCTATCTTCAGAGCAGTGGAGCTTGACAGTCTTCCTAAGTGATTATTGTGGGGGAGGCCTCTAGCAAGGAGAGAGCTCTGGGATTTAGACAATTACAGCCCTGTGGTCCTGCTGAGGTTTCTGGTAGGGGAGAAAAAGTCTGTGATGAGGCCTTCTGACCACCTCCCACATGCACGCATGTTCTGCTGCTGCAGGTGTTGCCAGTACCAACAGTTTTGTGGGGTGCAGCTGCCGTGGTGAACAGAATGAAATGCTTGGACTCAGTTCCAAGCAGGCCTGAGTAGCTGGCAGGAAGAATGCTGCTTCCAGGGAGGTGTCAAAAATAAAACTGCTAGCATTGGGCAAGTACACAGATGTCAGTATTGAATTCTATTTCTTTTCTATTTTTCTAGGTCTGGTAACTCTTTGGGGGATCCTGATCTTCCTTAGGTACCGCTGGCGGAAGATGGAGGAAGAGGAGCAAGCCATGTATGAGATGGTGAAGAAGATCATAGGTAGAATCCAGTAGCTTTCTAAACCCAGGTAGCAATGTTCTCCTATCTGCAGCGTCTCTCACTGTTTTGTCCTCCTGCCTTCTAGCCGTTGTCCAGGACCATTACAAGGAATGGGAACGTAACTTGGAGCGTTACCCCTATGTCGGCATCCTCCACGTTCGGGACAGCCTCATCCCTCCTCAGAGCAGGTGAGCTGAACTTTGTTCTTTAAGGAGCTTTGTCAGCACGATGTTATTCACCTCAGCTCAAAACTACAGTTACTGGCTAAGAGACCATGAGCAGAGAATTGCTGGGAAGCTGGACTGCAAGAAGTCTGTCTGGCCTTTCACTTCATAAAGGATTTTGACATAACTCAGGCTATGTCTCAGCCTGCTGCAGATTAATATGACAGTCCAGAGGCTGATGTTTTGTGCAGTCACACAGTTTTATTGTTGTTCTGTTACACAGTAAGTGGATTTTGCTTTTCCTGGGCAGGGTGCATCTTATTTTCTCTCCTTCATCCGATCTGTGTTAGGGTGCTCTCCTTTTTCTGAGCCGTTGTATCTTGTTCTCCAGAAGGTGCTGCACTTCTTAGGGCAAACCTTTACATGAATTGAATAGGGTATTGGGAGGCTCTTCTGAAGTGGTTGGTTTTGATGGTGGTTTTGATAGGTGATATTGATGCCTTTTTGAAAAGGAAGCGTGGTCAAGGTGGTGGTGAGGCCAAAGGGCTGCAGCCTGGCTCTTGGTGGTTTACATGCCACTTATTTCATCTTTGCAGGATTTTTTTTTTTTCCTTCTGGTTAAATGGTGCTGCTTTGTTTGCCTGGCAGCACAGAATGCTGTGCGCTGCAGTCTTAAATGCTCTCCCTCTGTATTAGTCACAATACAACCAGTAGGAAAAGGAGTTATTTCAGCTGGTTTTAATTGATCTCTGTGTATGTGGTGCCCAGAATTACTAGAAAACTGATTCGAAACTGAGGTGAACTCCAATTTGCTCTCCTTGGTCTGAGAGATCTCTGCAGGGGAGAGATCAAGGGGGTGGCGGCAGCTTGCAGATCGAGTGCCTCTGCAACGTGAAGCGGGCTGGAAATCCAGGGCAGTCATCAATTGCTTGTGCTGCCAGAGGGTCTCATCTTCCCCACTGGCAGGACTCGTGTGTTCATGTCCTGAGCTGAAATCACCTCTAAACTAGAATTCTGGTTTAATCTCCTTTGCTGTCTGCACAGGGAACAGGAGGAAGCCAGCCCTAGCTTGATCAGCAGCCACAATGGCTGTGAGCAGGAAAGCACAATAAGGATACAATTCTAATTTATTTTCTTTTTGTCGCTGTTTCTTGCAGAAAAAAAATGAAGCGCGTCTGGAACAGAGCTGTGGAGTTTCTGGCTTCAAATGAGTCACGGATTCAGACAGAGTCACACAGGGTAGCAGGAGAGGATATGCTAGTATGGAGATGGACTCAGCCTTCGTACGTCTCAGATTCAGAACACTAAAGAGGAGCAGAAGTTGAGCAACTGTTGATATGTTCCTCTGCAAGGGGGCAGTCCCTTCTCTGGTGGTGGGAAAGAGCAGGTCACGGTCCTACTCTCCTTGGGTTGGGGATTGCACGTATCTGTTTGCTCTTCTTTCTGAAAATCTTCACACACAAAAATTCAGGGCAATAATGTTGGCTCGGAAAGAATATGGGCTTGAGCTGGTGGGAAGCTAGAATCACACCAAAGCCTTCCAGCAGATATCTGGCTTCTGTAGGCAAGCATGCCTAAAACAACTTTTTAAAAAGAACAAATTTTTATACTTGATATCAAGAGACTTAGGATCTCTCTGACAATGGTTAGGTTTTTAAAATTTGACCTCAATTCTGCAAAAGCCAATTGGTGGCAACATCCATCAAGGAATGTGTTTAAAGGAGATTAACATTTCCCATGGAAACATTAGGGTGGCAGTAAAGATACATTTTGTTAGAATTTGATTTTATCAGTACAAAGGTAGTGATGAAAGCACTTGCTGCTTCCTTAAAGGGAGAATGTTTGTGTCTGCTTCACCCTTCAAAAATGGGGAAAATGAGTAATAAAAAATCAGGTGGAGGTCGTCGTAGAGGGAGGGCAGTTTGATGTGCCTTGATGGTTTGGGCTGGGCTGGGGAGGGAGGGATGGAGGAGCGTTTGTGATCCTGCTTCACTTTTTAAGTCTGCAATCTCTGTGCTTTATGTTTTCTGGGGGGGTGGGGGGAATTTGGGTGAAAAGCAAAGAATATAGGAAGTATCAGAAAGCGCTTTCTTGTGGCTACAGCCAAAGGGACTGCTTTGTGGGCTATTGAAGAGCAGCTTTGGAAAGTTTATTAGGGCTGAATGTACATGTTTATCCTGGGCAGCTGCAATGTGTGTGCTGTGTGTCAGAGCAGAGCTATTACAATGCTTGGAGTGTCAGTGCAGGGGTTGCCAAGTCAATGTTCCTGCAGCCTCGCGACTGGTACAAGGAGCAGCGATCAATCCTCTGTGCATGCTGCAGGCATTGTCTTTTGTATCTGCCATAATTTAATTACTTAAGTTTGGTTTTATATCCAGCAAAGGACTGTTTTTTGTTTTTGTGTTTTGTTTTTTTTTTGGTGTGTGTGTGTTTATATATATTTTTTTTTCTTCCAAAGAAAACAGCTTCAGTGCGTGGCAGCTTAGACTGGGCAGAGATACTGTTAATCTACTTTTCCCAGTGCTATAAAACTGCTGTCCAGGTCACCACTGAGACAGCAGGGACCAAATTCATTTCTGGCATAAGCTGGTAAGACCTGCAGAGAGAAGCCAGCAGATATTTGAACCCATGTAACCAGCAGATGTTTTTAATCTTACCATTCTGGGTACCATGTGAATGTTTGCGTTCATCTCTGATGCTGGATGGGTGGAGAGCTTCCTCTCCATGCTCTGGGCTGGCAGGTAAGCTTAGGATGGCTGTCAGAGCTCTCCTGCCTGGTTTACGGGTTGGGGATGCCACGTGGAAGGCTGGTTCCTCGTGCCAGTCCCTGCTCACCTCCCTGTATGAAGTCTGCACCTCTTCCCCCCGCTGCTGGTTTTGCTGGGGTGTTGCACTCTGCATCCTGCAGGCTGCAGCGGAAGGAAGGCAGAGACTCCTTGCATGCCTCCTGCTAGCCATCAGCCAAAATGGGTGGAGAGAGGAACAAAACACAGGAGGTCTTGTGCATTACATGGGAGGTGTCCTGAACGGAGTTGATTCTTATCCCTGTATTTCGGTTTCGGTTGCAAAGGTAGGGTGTTTGACCAAAAGAGGAGAATCGACAGCTGTCTTCAAGGCATTAACCACTAAACAGGGAATAAAGCGAAGGCAGCCTTGATTCTTCTGAAATGTTGTAACGAGATCTTCACTGCTGTCGTCTTTGCAAACACCAGTGCCTACATTCTTAAGCCTTTTTTAATGTTTGCAGGTTTTGGGTTAACTTTTTTTAACCGTCCAAACCCAGAGTGAAAGGTCAAGCATTGCAGTCATGTTTTTGTATTACAATTGTTTTTGTAGAATAAATTTAACTGGCTTGGTGCTGTTTATTACACGTTCAATTTAGCTTTGTAAGCCAATATATAAAATAAATTTATTACAAATGATTTGTTACCTTTATTTTTTTTTCTGAGGAGTCACAGGTTGTTCCAAATGCTTCTGCTCATGTAGATCAAGTAGTTCCTGCTCTGGAGGGCTGACAGTTTCTAAGTATAACACTGAAGATGGTATGGGGATTGCGTGACAGCCTAATGAGACAATGTGGATCCTTGTGACGCTCGGTGATCTCAGCGCAATAGCCCAGGAGTATCAAATGTTTGGTTGCAAATTAAATCCGTGTTTTGGGCATAGTTGGCATTAAGTAGAGGTGAGGATGAAAGGCAGTTGTCTTGTTTAGTTGCGTTTTGAAGGGAGTGACAGCTTTGGGTGTTGTGGAACCGTAAATATTAATTCAGCTTAATCACTATTTCTGTGGTCCTCTGTAAAGCATTATTCAAAGCGGGGAATGGGACGGAACAGCAAGTCTGCGGTGGCTGAGGGTGCCTCGAGTTTCATACGTTTTGCCATTATTCTCTCAAAGGCAGATCCCTCGCGCAGTGGGTGTGACAACAGCTTCTGCACCATGTCTTGATTCTGCTCTAAGCTGCTGCCGATCCCATGTGCTGGGACCTCCTTAGGCCGTGGTTAGCTTGCCTTTTTTTTGGGACATGGTGTGAAATGCCAGGTGACGGTGCAGGAAGACTCGGGAGGTGGTGAGGGCGTGGGATACAGCGCTGGAGTGGGACAACGTCCCTGCCCTTGCTCCTGGGCTGTTGTCTGTCACCAGGCACCACACTTCCTCCTGGTGTCCCATGGGTTAATGCTCTCTGAGCAAGTCTATTGCAAGGCACTATAAAAAGGAGGCTATTTATATCAAGAATGAAGGCAAAAAGTCATTTTAGACTATTTACCAGATACCCGAGGTTTCCAAGGTTGCAAAATGAGTAGAAGACACCCAGGCAAATCTTGCATGAATGCTGGCAAGTCCTTGGGAAGTTGTCCTTGGGATCTGTTTGCCTGAGCGTTTTCAATTCCCGTCTCACCTGAGTGTCAGTGACTCAGAGCGTGTACACCACGAGCTTTAACTTCTCCGGAGTCTACTTGTGAGACAGCGACAGTAGTCCGTGAGTCATCGTTGTGTAACTTCAGTGGACAGGGTTGACTCACTGGTGTTTGGTTAGAGCAATATTTAATTGCTCTCATAATGTAGGTCTGGATTATAAAGGGGCAGATTTCCACCAGCAGGAGAGGTGACCGGATCTGTGGCTGCTGTGGAAGTCGATGGGAGCCAGCTGCCTCCTCTCCGGAGCTGGGTTGTTGCTAAGGTATGGGAACAAAAGGGAATGTGAGGCTAAATCTCTCCTCTGAACCTGCATTCCTGTTTAGATGCTTTCACCCAGTCTACGTTGCTAAGTTACAGCTGCAATGTATTCAAGGTTAGGAAAGAGTCCTCAGTTTGGTGTAATTACATTTGCCAGAGGATGTTTGCTTTGAACCAAGTTGCCAGGATGTTTTCCGTGATAGTCTTCCCCCTTTCATTTGCAATTTTGAGAGCACAGAAGACCGGTTTGATGCCGCTCTTGCTGCCATGCTCCTGCGTGTTCTGTACAGGCTGCATTGATGGTTTCTACGGTACTAGCAGCTTTCCCAGAATCCCAGCTCCATTCAGAGAAGAGGGAGCTCATCTCCCTTCCCTGCTCATTGCTCTGCTAACGCCGTGCATTCACCCAACCTGCGCTGCTAACATCCCCCTCCCACTTTCTTGCAAAGTATTAAGTTTCTATAAATAAACTCTCAAACAGTGGGCTGATAAAGCCATCGCATCCCCTCACTGGCAGAAAGGAAAATATGTACCAACAAGGAATCTAAAATAAAATTTGCCCTTTATCTTTTCATTTCCTGCTTCCATTTAAAGCCTTTCACATTAAATGTTTTGTCTCCTGCTGACATGACAGCTGATGCTGTGCCTTATTTATGGGACGCGGAGTCAGGGCACCACGCCAGTTCTCCTGGAAAGATCAACGTGAACCAGAGAAGTAAAAAGCACAGACAGGGAGCCCTGCCCAAGGTGCCTCCTGCCAGCGCTGCCCTGTCTCCCCACTGCCTTCTCCAGGATTTCCAATGTGATTTTGTTCAACCTTTAAAGCAAGGGCCCTTGAACTTGGGGCAGGTGCCTCCAGGTAGGTGTTTCCAAAGGCTTTTGGATACGTTAACCCACCGAATCTCCCTGTAAGGTGCAGTCAGACAGAGCCAGGTCTCTGCCCTGCCTGGCCACCGCCGTCAGTTGGCAAGGACAGGAGTTATTTTTGTGTGAGCACTTCTGCACTGGGGGAGGCTGGTAAGGTCTGACCCAAAGCCCAAGGGTGTCTTTGAGTTGGGTCTCCAAGATGAAACCCCAAAACGTTGTGGAAGCCTTGTTTGACTCCCAGCTGGTCCACGGGGCTGGATTTTTGCACCCTGGTAGCCCCTGGGCTCCTCCATCCCCTACTCCAGGCAGAACAGCAGCTCCTGAGGGCAGGAGCATCCACGACCTGCCCTCTGATGGAGGAAAGCACCTGCCCTGTTTTTGTTGACAGAGACTTCCCTTAGGGCTGGGTTCAGGCTGTTTACTTCTCCACTCCAAAACATCTCCCTGTGTCCAAACAGCAACAGCAGAGGAAAACACGCTGAGGGTGGCCAGGAGCTGCTGGCCACCAGTTGCGAGCAAGGCTCGCAGGGTTCAGCTGAGCAGCTTCCATGTAAAACAGCTCAAAAATGGTTCAGGGGGGTTTCCCACACCCTGTGCTCCCCCTGGAGCTCCTGGTTTGCTCGCAGAGGTGGCGCCAGCAGTGAGGGCACCTGGAGGAGGGTTCCTGCATTTGCCAGCCAGCAGCTGAGGCTCCAGCAAGGTCCTGGCTGAGCTGTGTCAGGATGAGGCCTGGCTTTGGTGCCGAGGGTACCAAGAACCCAGGGATCCTGAGCCTCCTGTGCCGGCTTGCTTGAGGTTTGGCCTCCCCTAATAACGGCATTCCCTCCCTGTCCCAGTCCCTGCCCGAGCTGGCAGTGGGTTGTATTCGGGACCAACGTCTCCATCAGACGGAGGCTGCAGCCTTCAAGCTGGCCAAGGGTAATAATATCTCCGTGCCCGTAATTAGTTCCTAATTAGCATAGTTTTAATATGAGACGGGCTCGCTCTCCCCTTAGAGCGCTCTGCTTTTTACAAGAGGCTGAGTAATTGCCTCTGCGGCTCTGCGGCCGCCCGGCAGCGGCAATCAGCCCGGCTGCTGGCGGGGGCAGCGCGCGGGGGGCCGCGGCCCCGAGCCGCTCGCGGGCTCCATCTCAGCGTCCTCCGTGCGCTTGTTTTTACCAGAGCAAGAGCTGCCGAGGTCTTGTCTCCCGGCCCAGTGGTGCGCCTGACATAAAAATGAGATTGAAGCAATTAGCGCAGGCATTAAAAATGCATATGATAGCAGGGCGGGCTTCTGCGAGGGGGAAAGGGGCTGCTGGAGACGTGCTGGGCGCCGCAGGGCAATTTGGGGTGCTCGGTCCTGCCTCTCGCTGAGCTGGGGAGTGTTGCCCAGGGGTCTCCCCTCCTCCTGCAGGCTTAATAATGATCAGATTTAAAACCGCACGCGAGGTCGCATCCTTCAACAGGGCTGCGGTTGGAGGGATGCTCCAGAGCCGAACCCATGGGCAGCGTGTCCCCAAATGTGTGTAGGGACCACGGGGCTCCTTGGGAGCCTCCTGGTGCTGATGCTGCTGGATGATCGTCGTGTTTCAGTCCCTACTCCCTGATTTATCGGGTGCTGCTGAGATTCCTCCTGGTTTCCTTACAGATGGTGTCTTGTGAAGGTCTCGCAGAGGCTGTGGCCCCCCCATCCAGCGAGCTGCTTTCTCCCCAGCACGGTGGGGCTGTGATTTCCCCATCCCGGTGTGTTTTATACCCGACCTCTCCTCTCCCGTGGCGCGAGGGCTGTCACGGTGCAGGTGAGGCTGAGCAGAGCTGAAGCACGGCTGGGGGAAGCCTCACACCCCTCGGCAGAAGGCAGCCAGGTACGGGGCTGCACAAGCACCTGGCAAAAAGTTCTTGAACCTTTTGTAGTGAGGGCACAGAGGGGGTAAAAAAAAAAGAAGCCTGTTGGCAGGGATGCACCACTGGCTGGATTCACAGAGTGCCTGCACGGGCTTTTTTCCTGCCGAAATCAAGCTTTTTTTTATTTTCTTTGGATTTTTTCTCTTTGTTTTAAGGCACTTTCCCGAGCTAATACAGCAGCATAAAGCAGAGTGAAGTCAGGACTCAGGCAGCAGGGAATCAGGGGCTGTGTTTTATCCTCGCCTTTAATCTCGGCCTCTGCCCCCGACTGTCAGTTCGATCCCTCCGGCCTCCGTGATCCTGTTTTCTCCCCACCAGTTAGCGAGCGTTACCACGTCCATCGATCATTAGCTCAGCAGCAAGATTTCCTTCCCCACCTCCCATCACCTTGCTGCAACCCCCCCCCGCTGCCCTCCCCATCGCAGCCCCGCTTGTTGGCAGGGATTTGCTGGTGCCCCCCCTTTATTTTATCCCTGGGACAGGAGGGGGACGAGCACAGGCACCTCCTCGTCCTGTGGGATGCCCGGCCTGCCTGTGCCGTGCGTCCCCCAAAAATACCAAAGGGGTCTCGCTGGGACACGCCGGGCTGGCAGCAGCAGGCGTAGGAGGCAGGGTGCCCGCAGGGGGGTGTTTGTGTTCCCAGGGGTGCTGGGGAGCCGGGGGCACGCGCTGTCCTTGCGGCGCTGGCAGGAAACTCTCCGGGACTTTTCCACTCCCCTGCTGGTCCCAGCGTGCCGGGTGTCGATTTTCCCTGCACGAGGCCGTTGGCAGGATCAGGGCCGGGCGTCAGCGGGCTCCGCACCCCCATTGCTGCTTCAGCCCTCACCTGCTGCACGGATTCGGGCACAGCCTGGTCTCACCCCCCCCACCTCCCCTTTCCAAAAATACCTTTCCTTTTCCCAGGCCCGTTAGCTCATCGGTTCAGTCTATCCCAAGCATCCCAGCTCCTTCCGTTGCCTCCCTACCGCGATACCAGCCCCTTTGCCCCATCTTTCCCCGCGCCGTCCCGGTGTATTTCCCATAGCAAACAGCCGGAGAATTTGCTTGCTGAAGCCCCCGGCTCAGCGCCAGCCCCTGCCCTCTCCCTGCAGGGTGCAGCTGGGCCCCAGCCTGCTGCTGAAGGGCGAGAAGCAGCAGCACCACAAGCTGGGGGAGCTTTGCACGCACTGAAATAAAGCAACAATCGTTTGGTTTCCTGCAGAGCTGGTTGCAGGACAGCTGGAGCGTGGCCACATTTCTGGAAAACCTCACACGTGGTGGGGGTGCTGCACCCACCAGCCCCCTTTCCCCCAAGCCTTAACCCTCGCGCACACAGCTTTGTTTTCCTGTAACACCCCAGGCTGTTTTCTTCCCCTTTAAACCTCAGCTGTCAGCTGGACATACCAGGAACTTGCCAGAAATGTCGGCAGTGTCAGGTGATGGCCCAAATGTCTGCGGGCTCCCCCCCCAGCTCCCTCATTTCTCATCCTCGAGCAACACCGAGCAGCAGCAAGAGCCCAGCCCAGGCAGCGCCGACACCAACCACGAAGCCGGTGGCCATCAGGTGAGAGCCAGGGCAACCTCATGGTGGCCAAGGGCAAGGTGGCCGAGCGCCCGATTTCGGAGAGCACACGGGGGGCTGTTGGAAGTCAGAGCTGTGGCTTGCAGCAAGGGATGGGAGCACGGGGAGAGCAGCACCCGGGTGGGTGGGAAGCTCTGGAGCAAACCAGGGTGGGTGAAAAATGAGCATCGTGGCTTTGGGTTCTCCATCAAGCTCGTGGCACTGCTGGGAAGCAAGGGGTGGGTTGGTGCCGGGGCAGAGGGGTTTGGTGCTGAGGGCCTGGTGGTGCCGGTGCTGGTCCAAAGCCAGCGGGAGCTGTGCTGGAGCGAGGGTCGGCAGCACTGCGAGGGGAAGTGAAGGTCGGTTTTGATCCAGGTCCCTGCTTTTGCACAGCTCCTAAAAAAAACCTGGCTGGAAGGTAAGGGAAAGCACGTCCAGGTCAGAGCCCCAAGGTGAGATGGATCGGTGTGTGTCCAGATGAGCCCCCAGTGCTCGGCCAGTGTGGGTCAGTTTCTCAGAAACAGCCCCTGTTTGTGGGAGAGCTGCTCCCAGCTCGGGAGCTGATGAAGGACCCAACACACACTCAGTGTGTCCCCAGGCAGCGTGGCCGTCCCCACCCAGCCTGCCCTTCATGGGTACGAGCTGGCCAGGATGGGCTTGCAGGACCTTGGGTTTAAGAACGCACAGGGGAAGCAGCCCCGAGCAGCTCAGGCTGTGCCCGTGCATCCTTTCTGTGGTCGCAAGGCTGCTGTGAACCCCGTGTCACAGCATGGGGTGGCAGGGCTAGGACGGGCTGAGTGAGCTGTGCCTGCTCCCTCGGGACCCAGTGCCACGTCCCACAGCACTGGCAGCCCTTTAGGTGCCATCTCAGGGCAGTGAGCGCTGGGAGTGATTAAAATGTGGGGATTTATGGCCAATAAACCCCAATATTACTGCTATGGATGCTGGGGTACCCGACCTGTGCCTATCCCTGTGCTCACCCCATCCCAGCAGTGGGACCGGGTGTTTTTGGGGCCGCTCCATCCAGGATAACGCGGCTCCTTTCCCTCCCTCCTGATGCTTCACGGAGCTGCCAAATAAATCCTTCAGTGCAGCAAACTGTATCTTTGCATCTTATTCACGAGGGATGCGGGGACTGGTCGTAAAGTTTATGAACGTCATTTTCTTTCAAGAAAGGAAATGCAAGATAAAAGAGCTCAGGGTTTCTGCACGTCAGGATTTATGGCTCGAGCTGGGCTCCTGCCCCGAGAGCTGAGCTGTTCACTCCCGGCACGATGCTGGCTGTGGCTGCGGTTGTGGAAAGAGCAGAAAAGGTGGAGTGGAAATTCATCGAGGACCGATGCTGTGTCTGCTCACAGCCCCTGTGGGATCACCCCTGTCCTGGGTGACCCAACCTCAGCACAAAGGCTGAGATGAACCAGGCACCATCAGAGAGGAGAAAGAGGAGCTGTATTTATAAATAACTCCAGAGCTGTAATGGGAAACCCATCTGTGTGACAGGGGGAGAGATTTGGGGATTTTAGCTGCATTTGCACCAGGGAGCAGGAGGCTGGCAGGGGAGGCCGTGCGGGATGGGGTCTGTGCTGGGAGCAGTTTTTGCTGTTTTGCAGCAGCTGAGGGAGGCCGAGTTTGCTTTGACCCTGGCAGGATGTGTGCTGGGCTGGAAGCAGTCGGATGTTCCTTACGGCCAAGGCTTTGAGGTGTTCGGAGGCACAAGGCCAGAAACTGAACAGAAATGGGGCAATTAGATTTGCAAAACACCGCCGCGCGTTGCTCCAGGGCTGGGCTGGCGCTCGGCGCAGGAGCTGGCTTTGAATCTAGGTCAGCCGTGCTAGAGAGAGCTACGGACACGCAGGTCTCTTCAGATCAACAGCCAAGTTACTTTCTTGCCTTTTAATTAAGGAAAACAAATAATAAAATAATATAAATAATAATAATAATAAATGCAGCACCCTGCAGCGCTTGAAACAAGGCTTTGCAGCCCCGCTCCTTGAGGTGCCCAGAGACACTGAGAGCCCGGTCTATTGACAGGGCACTTATTTTTATGGCATTTCTCCTTTTTTGATATTCCAAAGTGTTTCTGCGAGCAGCACTGGGTGAGCAGGGCTGTCTGGAGGTGTGTGCATCCTCCCGGAGCTGGGCTCTGTTTGCCCCCGGCTGTCGGGCCCAGAGCTGTGCGGGATGGGACAGAGCAGGCACTAATTAAAGCTCAGAGATTTTCATCCGCTTGATTTCTTTTGGCTGTGCTTAGAGTTGGGAGTAAATAGACTGCTCTTCGTAGCCTCTTCTGACATTTGGCCCTAACTGAGAGCAGCACAGAGGGGAGCAGCACCCGGCCATGTCCCCAAAAGCCCTGGTCAAGCGCGTCCTGGCCAAGCCCATCCACGAATTGCAGAAGGCAGAGCCGTGGTTTGGCTGGGGTGGAACAGCCTGGCAGGTCCTCGGGCCACACACACACGAGTGTCAGAAATGCAAACCGTCCTCAGGCCAGCGGTGTGGTGCTGGGAGCACCGCGAGGGAAGCTGCCGTGCGCTGACAGCGGCGGGGGGAGAGCCGGGGAGATGCTTCCCTGCAGGTGTCATCGTGTCTCGGGTGGTTTTTCTGGGGAGGGGAGTTCCCTGTAAAGAGAAATGTTTTCCTTCCCCCAAATTTTCTGCCTCTTCTTCATCTGCAGTGCCTGGGTTACTTTTTCATTTTAGCTGGAGGAAAAAATATTCAAGGTTGCCTTGGTTTTATTTCTGAGGATACAGATTTATCTGTAATTCCATGTATTTTTAGTGACGTAAATATCTTTTGGCATTCACGATAACTTGAGCTGGCAGAAGTGAATTATTTCAAGTGTCTTGTTTCAGAGGAGCTCAGCCTGGCTCAGTGAGTGTCTGCAGGAACATTTATCTGCGCGGAATGAACGAGCTGCTTCAGAACAAAAAGTAAATGAAAAGAAGCCCTCTCTCCCTTGTGCAAATCTTGCTTGGAGTTTTGCTTAAGAGCAAACAATAAGAGCCTTATCAAATTGTGTTTTTTTCTCCCTGACTCCCTTAGCGATGCCAAGGCTCCCAGCACTGTGTGTTGTGTCAGCCGCGTTTCAGCCTTGGACTGTCTCTAAAGCAATAAATACAGATTGAAGTCAGGTTGCACTCTCTGCTCCAAAGAGGTGTTTTGACAAATGCGCTTGCTTTTTGCTTTTCTCCTTTTTTCAACTAAGGGAGTGGATTAAAAAAAAAAAAAAAAAAAAAAAAAAAGGAAAAAAAAAAAAGAGAGAAACACAACAGCAAACCTACAGCTTTCAAGGGAGAAATCCTCTTTAAAAGTTGTTGCAACTTAACAAAATGCTAAATGCTTTTATTAACTTCTAGAAAGGCTCTGAAGAGCTGCTTTCTTCCTGGGCTGAAAAGCACTCATCTAAGTGGCCTGGCTTTGTTCGCTCAAGCTGGTGCAGGCTGGTAATTGTAGAGTAGAAATTCCTTTCTGAAGTGTGCAGTGACGAAAGAATAGAGAAGAGGGAGGAAAAAAAAAATAAAACAAACCACCTTGGGGGATGCTGAAGGAGCGAGCTTTGCAGGTAGGAGGGTTTCTTCTCCTCCTGTGCCTCCAACCCACTTCATCTCACTCCTCCAGGCGAAAAACAAAGCGGGCACCTGCGTGGAGAGCCTGCTTGCTCAGGGGTTTAATTACAGCAGGAGGGGGGAGAAGGAGAAATGCAAGCGTCGGAGCTTCGGCTCTTTGTGACGGGGCGAGGAACGCGCTGCAACTCGGAGCTCGGAGCTGGCAGGTGCAGGAGGGAAGAGACCCAGAGGGAGCGGGTGCCCTGCCATGGGGCACCTGCAGGTTTATGCCGCCCCCCCTTGGCCACCAGCATCTGAGAGCAGTGGCTCCGTGTGCCACCCTCGTGTCCCTTGGCTATGGAGAGGGTGACGGCACCGGCCGCGGGGTGGCAGAGGTGGTGTCGCGCCCACCCAGCTGTGCAAGCTTTGGTGTGGGGAAATGGACCTTCCAAAGATGTTATCCTCTACTGCACTGAGCTTCTTCTAGCAGAACTGGGATGCCAGAGGTCCCAGGCTGGAGAGATAAGGAGAAAGTCACCCACGTTAGCAGGGGCAGGCCAGCCAGGGCTTTGCACGCTGCTTTTGGAGGGCTGTAGGAATACGAACTGGCCCTCAAAAGAACAACAATATATGTTATTTTTTTCCATCACTTGTAGTTTGGGGTCTGGAGTATCTTCCTCTGATTTTACTGCCTTGGTGGCATGGAGCCTGATGCTTCCTCAGTGTAAATATTTCATCTTCCTTTTTATCTTCCTCAATGGCTGCAGGATTCCCCTGCCCGATGTCCACCAGAGCAGGAGCATCCTTGCAAAGAATTAAAGTGAAGAAGGGAGAGGGTTTGCTGGGCGCTTGCAGGAGAAGCCAGGGTGCTGCTGCTGGGATGTGTTGGTGCTCTTCCTACCTTATTTACACCAGCAACTCGTTCCTGCCTCAGCCATGGATGGATTTCTGTCTGGGGCTGGAACTGGGAAGCAAATCCTGGCAGCGTGGAGGGGCCGAGGGAGCTGCAGCTTGGGTGGGAGCCGTGCGGGTGCTGCTTTGACACATCCTCACATTGTGTGTATGAGCACAGCACAGGAAATGCTCCCGGTGGCCCTCAGGTGTTACATGGCAGGGAATGTCCCAGCCTCACATTTCTCTAGAAGGTGTAGAAAATGTCGCTAACCCCACCGGCAGTGCTGAGAGGCAGGGAGCTGCCCAAGGACAGCAGCTCACAGAGGCTTTATTAATAAACCTCATTCGCGAGCAATGTCCTAGCCTGGGGAAAGACTACGACCAGCATTAACACTGTCTCATAAGGCAAACTGAGATTGTTTCACAGCAGGGGTGGTATTATACAGCGTATTAATAACCCGGCATTCCTGGTCCAAGGAATGCCCTGATCCAGCTGGTTCGATGAGGCCACCGCATTAATTTGATAGCTCCTCTCCTTCGTCCCCCTCTGCATCTTTTACCCGCAACAGGTCTAAATCGGGTCTTTCCTGGACTCCACGTGTCACACCGGGGCTCCCGGCCAGTACCCGGGGCTGTGCGAGGCCAGGCAGCGCTCCCAGCCCTGCCGATGCCACTGCAGGCGGAGGCTTCGTGGTGGCTCGTCCCCCCCTTCTCATGCTGTCCCTTTCATCCTCTGTTTGCAGGCACAGTCAGCGCCACACTGAGAAGCCACACGGGGTGAGAGCCCGGAGCCGGTGTGAGGTGGCCCAGCGCAGCATGTCCCAAAACCCGTCACCCCTCCGCTGCCACTGACCGGGAGCGAGCCCTGCGCCGAGCAGCAGCATGGTGGGGCAGAGCGAGGGCAGGAAGGTGGTCCTCCTGGAGCCTTTCGTCCACCAGGTGGGCGGCCACATGAGCATGATGAAGTACGACGAGCACACGGTCTGCAAGCCCCTGGTCTCGCAGGAGCTGAGCTTCTACGAGTCGCTGCCCCTGGCCATGCGGCAGTTCACGCCCCAGTACAAAGGTGCGACCCCGCGCGTGGGAAATGGGTAATGGGGGTGCCACCAGGACAAGCCCTGAGCGTGGGTTCAAGGCTGGAGGGGTGGCAGCATGGGAGGGATGGCTCGGTTGGGGATGGGAAGCCCCTTTGTTTGTGCAGATCGGGTTTTGCTCAGTGAGGATGTGTGCACAGAAGCAGGTCTGTGAGGCTGGCTTTTCCCAGCCTGGCTTTGAGGACTTTGCTGGCCGTGGCCCTGGATGGGTTGGTGTGACGCCGTGTGAGTGGTGGTAGGAGAGACTTCTCCAAACCAGGATCTGACAAGTCACACACACTGTATGAACACTGCCAGGTTATTTAGCAGCTGGGGATCTCCAAACCACCCCGTGCTGCTGTGCTGCCCAGATGCAGAGGAGCTGTGGCCAGGCAGAAGCACCACATACATGTATTTCTGAAGTGGCTTTGACCTGCAAGACAAGTCGAAGCGGCCTGCCTGCCCAGGCTACCTTTCATTCCTTGTGGGTGCTAGCCCTCAAATAGACTGCTTTTTCCATGCAGTTAACATTTCATTAACCCCAATTAAGAAGCTGGCCCGCTCCTGCTCGGTGCTGCCCTGACCTTTTGCTATTGTGATGCTGCGGGAGCTGCCCGTGCCCTTGGGATCACACAACAGCTGGCCCCATACAATAACCCTGGGAGCTGAGATGCTGCTCTGAAATAGAGTGAGAAGAAAGGGTTTTGTGCCAGGAGCAGGGTTCAGGGGTTTTGCCTTTGCCCCACACCCCTTGGTTTTGAGGAGGTGAAGTTTTGGGCCAGAGGCAGAGAATTGGTGAGGGTAAGGAAAGGGTCAGGGCTGGCACCAGCATGAGCTGGGGGAGAGGTGGTCCTTGGGGCCAGCATGAAATACCAAGCCTGGAAAAAAACAGCACAGGGCTGTATTAAACATCTGTTTGGACGGCTGCTCCACCTGAGCCAAGCCCTGCTACAGTGCTCTGTGAGCACGGATCCCTAGAAAACCAGAGGCAAGAACCTCTTAGCTTCTAAAAATCAAACCCCGCTCTCTCAGCTTTAGCTACAGAAACCCAGCACTGGGTGTCCGTGAGGGTCCTAGCAAGTTTTCATTTTATTTTATTATTTTTTTAAAGATATCTTTCCTCCCTCCCTTCCTTATTCCCTCACTATTTTTGCCTTTACTGCCAGACTTGTGCTGCTCGTAAAGCTCCTGACCCTGGATTTTTGTGAGAGGCGAGAAGCTCAGCTGTCACCTAAAAACTTAAAATATCTTTTGGTCCTTCAGCGTTACGGAAAGGAGCTCAAAGTGTCAGCTGAGGTCTTGATGCACTTCCAATCCAATTTCCCCCTTCTCCAGAAAGTCAGGAGCCTCTGTAGATTTATGGGACAATATTAAAAAGATGCTTAAGAAAGAAAACAAGTCCTCCTCTAAGCAATTTCCTTTAGCAGGAGCCAGGGTTTAGTGCTGGAGAGCTGAGCCCTGCTCTGTCTCTCTAATAAAGACATTAAGCAGTCCCAGCTTATCAGTTCAGGGGTGGCCCGGTTATTAATCCCTTTTTGTCATCTTTTTCTTTTCTATTGCAAGTCCCAGTGAGTTTTGCAATGAGGGGTAATTAAATAGCAATTCTCCTCCAATTTGGCATTGGGCAGACTCATTTTTTTTCCTGCTTGTAACCGTCCCAGCCCTGAAAGCTGGGTAAATTAAAGAGGTGGGACGTTTTCCCACGAGGCAGATCAGCACCAGGGGGAATAATCCTGAGGTCTTCATCACCCGCTCACACGTGTCCACGCTCCTCATCTCTATTCTTAGGTGGGGGGGGGGGCTCAGGGATCATTATGTAATGATGACATTATGTGCAGCACTGCTCAAATGTCATCATTCAAATCCTACACCCAGTTGGCTGCTTCAAAAACATCCACTGCTCACTTAACCCTTTGGGGCAGGTCGGTGACCTTGAGGCTGGCTTTCCCACACCAGCCCCTTCCAAACTTCCTCCCGCCCCATACAGAGCTTGCAGGGGGGTTTGGATACAAGGTTGGAGCTCCTGAGGGTCCCTGGGGTGCCACCAGCATGGTGATGGCACCAGAAATACCCGCTGCTGGGCTCCCAGTGAGTGGGATTGCATTGGTGGTGGCACTGAAAAGCAAACAAAGGCAAGCACCTGAGTACGTCTTTGCTCCCAAGCCCATCTTTGCTCCCAGACAGATGTTTTCTCGTAGCAATAAAGGAGATGGTTGGCAGCATTGTATTTGTT
This sequence comes from Anas platyrhynchos, assembly GCF_047663525.1. NCBI lineage: Eukaryota > Metazoa > Chordata > Aves > Anseriformes > Anatidae > Anas > Anas platyrhynchos. Next base: position 3,841,715 of record NC_092613.1, on the reverse strand, counting down.
TTGCACACAGAGGTCACTTGCAGGACATATGCAAAAACCAGCCATCCCATAAGGAAATACATCGGGAAACAAAAGTAATTGTAAGGCTGGGATGCAGGTTTATGAAGCGGTGTTCAGGGGGAAGGAGGTGAGATGATCACGTTCCCTTGCAGTTTAACTGCTTGTTCTTGCCTTTGAAAATCTCCCCATTAATTTTCATATTAATGTAAGATATTTAAGAACTCTTAGTTTCATGCTATATATAACATTTTTAGGGCCAGATTGTCAGCACTATGTAAATCAGCACAGCTCCATTGACTTGCAGATATGTAATTGGGACAGTTTTTAAGGTTACAGGCTGCTGTAGTGCCAGAACTGAGGCGTAGTGCTAGATTTGAGAATTAGATTTTTAGAATCAAGGACTCCGTTCCCCCCTCACTGTCTTCTTAAAGATAAAAGGGTTTTGATTCCAGCAAAAAAAAAAAAAAAAAAAAGTTGGCTTTTTTCATGTCCACCTGCCCTGAAAATTCAAAGCAAACATCTGAGCTGACAGGAATTTCACTTGCTCTTGGTAATCTGTAATATGGATTTTACAAACGGGACACTGCTAGAGATCATGCGGGTGATGTTGGAGCCTGAGGAAGACGTAGCTCCCAAGCTCCTACTGCTCATGAGCACCATGAGCAAAGGATTGAGATAGCTAAAAATATCACTCACCCCCTAATTAAGGTTTCTAGCCCCACAGAAAGAACCCCACAGGGGTTTCCAGCCCCTGTCTCCCCTGGGCAGAGCAGCCTGCGTATGTTCCTCACTCATTTCAACACAAAGTTAGTGGATTTAGCCCAGCCTGCTGTGGCACACAGTTAGGATTAATGCTGATTTTTTATGGCAAAAGGGAACAGAAGTGGTTGTGGGCTGCACCTGGGGCAAAGTACCTAAACGGGGGCCATACAGGGGACACGAGGGCACAGTGGGACCCGCAGGGATGTGAGGCTCAGGACCACCACAAGTCGCACGGAGGTGGCTGGTGGCTGCAGACCTGCAAATCTTCCCTGGGTTGGCAAAACCCAAAGCACAGGCAGGGAGGGCAAACCCCTGTGTCTGTGTTTACTCTCCGTAATCTCACTTTAAACGGAGAGGAGGCAGTTTGCATATTTATTTGGCAAATTTGTTTGGGAGAAGAGAGCTGCCTCGGTGGTAAGCTGCAGAAATGCATCTCCCCGCAACGAGGAGCAGACCAAGCGAGGACACCCGGGAGACGGCTGGCACAGCCCCAGCCCCGTGTGTTGCTAACGGGGGCTCTTTCCAGCGATGAGTTTTGTTGGTCCAACAGCCCAGACCGTCCTCTTTTGGATCTGCCTTGCTGCTGCCAGACTTGAAAGCAGCGGGGTGCTGCCGCTGATGATTCACGCGGCTGGCATCCCCTCTGAGACCGAAAGGGCGATGCTCTAAAAATGCCTGCGCTGCCTCGAGAGGCTCGGACAGCCCTGACAGAGGGCTGCAGGAGCAGCGCTGCCCTGAGAGAAGGACTGCTGTTATCAGCCTTTCCCAGAAAGGTCAGAGCCGTCTGGAACGCCAGCCACGGCCATTCCTGCTCTGTTATTTGACACGCGGAGGCAGCAGTCCCAATGCCAGGGATGGGCAGAGACTGGGCTAAATACGTGTGATGGGCTGAATGGCATTTGAGCCCTGTGCTTCCCATTAGAGTCAGGGAAAATTACAATCCGAAAACATACGATGGTGTTTTAAGCACTTAGAGCGGAAAGAAATAATCGGTGCTCATGTCTGCATTCCTCCTCTGGAGCACGTGAGGGTCCAGTCCCTCCCATCATCCTGCCACTGGGGTCCTGGTGCTGGGGGAAGGACACATCCACGACAATGTGTGGCCATCACGTACGCAGGCAGTGTTGCCAGCCCCTATGTGTGCCTCTGCCCTTGTTCCTGGGGGCTCTCCAGTTAAAAGAAGCAGTTGGCACGCTGGTCGTCTTTGGAAAATTCCCGTTCCCCAACCCTCCCTTTGCTTTCTACCAATGAAGAGCATTTCCACCTTGCCCTGCGCTCAGAAGTGAGACCTTAATCCCTCGTCATAAATAAGGCAGGAGCTCCTGGGCCAACGCAGGGGTCTTTGCTGGGTCACTTGCTGCGTAACAGAGCCTGGAGGAATGGAGAAGGAGGGAACATGGTGTTCGGAGGAGACAGCTTTCAAGCAGAGCCCACAGAAGGAGGGGAAGGAACGCTAGAAAAGCCTGTGGCTGTTTTCCAAGGGTCTCAGGCTAATGGTGTTTAATGGGCCTCAAACCAGGCCGGGATCAGTGTGAGGGACCACTAAGACACGAGGGGGCAGCTGTGCCGCTGGTGCTGAGCCTGTAGGTTAACCCAGGGGTTAACCTCACTCTGCTTTGCTTTTCCTCCTTTCCTGCAGGTGTCATTTCTGTGCACCTCAAAAAGGACAGCCTCGGCAACCTGACCCTGCTCGCCAGCCCCGGCCTGCAGGCGGAGAGCTGCGGCCGGCTGGACCACGCCATCGGCGACTCGGCGGTGACGATATGGCACAAGTGCAAGTGGGCTGCCAGCACCGGCACCGGCAGCGAGCACACGCTCGTCAAGAGGTGTCACACGCAGATCACCAAGACCTTCAAAGACAGGTGAGGGTTTGCCACGGGCAGGAGGCTCCCTGCAGATTTCTCCGGGCCCTGGCCTGCTGTTTGGCAGCTGGAGCCGTCCCGGTCTCGGGGGGGTTTAACCGGGATGGTTTTGGTGGCAAAGCTCCTGGTTTAAGGCAAGGTCCAGGCTTAGAGAACAAAAGCAAGGTCCAGCCTGCTGGCTTCACTGTTCACCCACAGAGGGAGCAGGGCAGATTTGGCTATGGCTGAGGTGCTCGATTTCATGCCTCATACTCTGCTTTAAGCCTGTTTCCTCCAAGTGCAGCCAGCTCTAAAAGGAGGAGAGGCCCCATGAGAAGAGCCACCAAGCACACCGAGCACGTAGTGCCCCTCTCTGGTAGCCAGCCAGGTCGGTAGCCACACTCGAGGTTGGTTCAATCCTGTCCTCATCCCCAGGGAGAGCTGTCTCTGAAAGGCATCACGGTGCTCGCAAGCACGCCCCGACCTCAGGACCTGCAGAGGCTTTCCACAAGACATCTTTCATGTCAAATTGCTTCAGAAAAGACCTCGGTCAGCTATGACTGAAGGGTGTAATATTGCTACCGTGAAACCGCTGCCCTCGGTGTGAATGGAGTTAGGGCTTTGGGGCCAGCAAATGTCCGTACAAGGAGAACAAATATCCTTTTTGCTCCCTCACTTCCCTCCTCAAAGCCAGCCTGTGGAAACTGAGAATCATTCCTATTGTTGGACAATTTGCCTGTGTTGTGCCTGTTAGGTAGATAGAGATTCCTGGTCATTGACACCATGAATGGTGCTTTTCACAGAAGCCAAGCACACTTTGAAATTATAATGAAAGAAAATATTGGCATCCAGCAATAGCTGGCTTTCTGAAAATTACTTTTACAGAGTAACAAAAGATCTCTGCAGTTTGGACATGATGAATATGTTTCCTTTGAGAGTCCCTGAAAATTTCCCTTATCAAGTTTGAGGCTCTACAAAAGAGGAGGGGAGGGAATATTCTCTTCTGGAGCTTATAAACCGAGCGTGTTCTTTTGTGTGCTTTGACTAGCTGCCCAGGGAAGATGCTATTGAGGACAGACCTTCAGTACCACACAGATCCACTTTTGGAAGATGCAAACGGAAACCAGCCAGAAAGAAAAAGCTACAACCCCTGGGGACTGCACTGTCACAGGCAGCACCTGAACCGCATGTCCTCCAAGTATAATGAGAACAAACTTCACCGTATCCTTTCTCTTCTCTCTCCTCCATCGCAGCCTTTGCTACAAATATCAGCTCATGAGCAATGTATGTTTTATTGCAGTGGTATGCATCCCTTCTCTGTCCAGCTGCTGTGCAAAAACAAACAAACAAACAAACAAAAAACAAAAGAATATAGCTGCTCTCTTCTCCCACTATCTTAAAAAAAAAAAAAAAAAAAAAAAGAAAAGAAAAAAAGAAAAAAAATATTTCCCATAAGGGTGTATTCAAGCTTAAGTCAAAGATCCCCTTGGCATACATTTAAAAACACAACTATAAAGGAATTAGCAGCCGCCTCGCCTTTTATTTTCCTATTACACTCCATTACCCACCAGTCATGTGAGTAATACAGTTTAACAACTTCCCCCACACCCACTGGGGTGAGGACAGCACTGAGGCAAGGTGTTGGATTGACAGCCCAGGGCTACGGTGTCACTAGAGAATGGAGCTGTTGGTGCTTTAATTGGTAGGACTGTACTACAGTAAATTAACTGCAATTGGCAGCAAGGGGCCCATAGCAATGACATGTTGGTAAAATTGGCTCAGAAAGACTCATTACAGTTGTGAGCTATTATGGAAAGCGTCAGCAGTTGCTCTGATTTAAGACCTCTTTCAATTAGAATTTAAAAGTATTGGGTTTCCCTTAACTCATGCCCAGAATTTCTATTGCTTGAGAATGTGGTATCAAAATACAGCTACCCCTGCATCCTGGACTTAAAGATGGGCACCCGGCAGCACGGAGATGACGCCTCAGAGGAGAAGAAAGCGCGTCACATCAAGAAGTGTGAACAGAGCACCTCTGCCTCTCTGGGTGTTCGCATCTGTGGGATGCAGGTAAGACCCCGGTCCTTCTGATGCCTGCCTGACATGCAGCTTGAAACCAAGCTGGAAATCCAAAGGGATTCTTTCCCTTGGTGTAAACTGAAGTAAATTCCTTCTTGTCTCCCACCAAATAGAGGCTGTAAGAGCAAGCCACTCAATTTGTGCATCCTATCCTCAGACAGGGCAGATGCTTAGGGAAGAGTACAGAATATGGCACGCAGAGGGGAACCTTTTTCCCATACCTGTTTGACTTCTGGAGATTTTTATTACCTTCAAGCTGAGAATCTGCCTGTACATGAGCACAGATTCTCCTCTTGTGCTCAGCTCCTGGCTGCTGCACAAAACAAAACAAAACAAAACAAACAAACAAAAAAAAAACAGAAAGCATCACTTGCTCCATCCACTCATGCCTTTGCTGAGCTGTCTCGTCTGATTGCTGCAAGAGCGAGGGGTTGCTTTTGTGCTAAATATTATGGTTCCTCTTGATTAAAATCACTGCCCTCCCTGCTAGAAATGGAAGCTACACATTTGATTCACTCACAGTTCTCCAGCAGGTTTCAAAATGTTGTTCTGCTCTGCCTGAAGGATAATTATGACAATGATGATTATAAAGCACATACACTGCAGTGTAAACAGTGTCAAAAACTATGTCTCTTTCTGGTCTCTGACATCCTTCTGCTGAGCAGATTAGCCTTTAAGTTACAGCTGGTATGTGAGCTAATTCTGAATTCACGCTTCCAGTTCTTATTCTGTATTACCACTGCCTCACATACATAAAGATTTCTGTCTGTACCTTGTCCCTCTGTTTAAGAAAACAAGATTATTGCTACCTGTACTAAGAGAAGGAACAAAGCTGGGGTGTTCCTGTACTACTGCAAACTCCTGACATAGCCAGAGGGAAAATGCTATAAATCAGTAATGATGTGGCTATGACTTAGAGCTATACAGGATTTACAAAGGGGTAATTTATAGAAGCACAAGAAGAATCTGCACCAGTGGCTTAAATTGAAGAGTTTAAATCTCCAGAAAAGGCAGGAGGTGGGATTCAGTGAGAAGCCTGCAGTACACTGCCAGTATTGTTCAACTGCAGAGGATCTGAGTCTCAGCTTTGGACTGAAATTTTTAGATAAGGGCAAAAGCCAGAACACTGGTGGGGACACACCACACACACACACACGCGACAATAAGACATCCACTGAATCTGGATTGTTGCTCTCTTTCCTCAAGGTCTACCAAGTGGACACTGGCCATTTTCTCTGCAAGGATAAATATTACGGGAGGAAACTCTCACCTGAAGGATTCAGGCAAGCCTTGCGCCAGTTCCTGTGCAATGGTAACCACCTCAGAACAGACGTCCTGGAGCCCATCATCCTGCAGCTAAAAGCTCTGCTGTCTGTCATCAGGAAGCAAAGCTCTTACAGGTTCTACTCCAGCTCACTTCTCATCATTTATGATGGACTGGAGCACAAGGAGAACACAGCACCCTTGGATAATCACCTCCAGGGGCACTTCCAAAAAACAAACTGCACCACAACACATGGCACCAATCACGCCAGAGTGGACGTCCGCATGATAGACTTTGCCCACACCACTTTTAAAGGCTCCAAATGCAACCACACCACTTATGACGGGCCAGACCATGGCTATATTTTTGGCTTGGAGAACCTCATCAAAATTCTTCAGAACATCTTGGAAGGAAAATGACGAATTCTGTGAAATAGCCTGAATTTACTAGTGACCGATATCCCTGAGAAGTATTGCATTGGGTCAGTTGTATGGGACCCTCACAGCTGCTGAATGTCACGTGCACGGTTTGGAATGAGAGCATGGACAGCTTGCTAGGAAAAACTGCTACGTGCCATTACTGAACTGAAGCGTAAAAAGCAAAGAGCTGAAAGAATCTGTTCTGTCTGCAATCAATCAGAAGATTTATTTTCCTTTCTTGTTTTACTGCTGTCCTTGATTTATTTGCGAGTCAAAAGAAAGCATTACTTGAAAGAGTCTTAATGATAAAATAGGACCTGCTCACCTCCACCACACTCACAAAGCCAAGCAGGCTAAGAAGATGTTGTGCATTTGAGTGAGACTATTAAAATGAGCTGGCAGGTCTTAACAGATTGCAGCATTACTCTCATCTCACGCTCAGTGCTACGGGCCGAACACACTCACAGACACAAGTGGAAGAAAAATGCACACCCTGACATTCACACTCCACGTGCCCAGCGCTGCAAGACTGTTCTTGCAAGTCATTTTCCATACAGCGCGGGTATTTGGTGCTTTGTTGAAACACAAATGTACCAGACGCAGAGCTCCTGGTTCTGTACTGCTTAAGGTGTAAAAGCAGGTGTTCCTCAGACCAAGAACTGGACCTTGCAAAGGTTTAATATCCCTGCAGGACATAACAGGGCATGTTTCCTAAACTTTCTAGGCAAGAAGCTCCTTGGGGGCTGACGTATGGGAATGTGATGATCCTGTCAGATACTAGTCACAAAAAACATTCACATCAAGGTACTTAAGCTCCTAATTAAAAAAAAATAATAATAAAATCAGGGACTAGACTTTAAAGTTCACCTAGAAATTCTTTGATACAAATATTGTGTATGTGTTTGGAGGAGACGATAACAAAAACTTGATACAATGTTTACAGCTTTTGTTGACAGATTTTATTATGGAACAAATATAATTCCTTCCTGCATGGTGTAGGAAACTTGTATGAAAAGTCCTTACACAAGGAATAGAGGTACAGAACCCAGTTATTGGGGACTGGGGATACAAATAAAGTTGTCTAAGTAACGCTCACTTGTTGTCCGTCTTTTTTGCACTTCCAGAGCATCCTGATGTTATGTTATCTTTTGTTTAGGGCTGTGTGTTTTCAAAAGAGCCATTATTTCCACAGGTTTAAATATCAGATCTCAAGGGAGACCCCTTCACTTGTATTTTATTGCATACAGCTGGTAAATTGCAGCAATTTATCGCCGGAAAATTTAAGTCATCTGGCCCAATTGCATATTTTACTTGGCCTGAAGTGGATTTGGGAAGACCCGATTATTTACTGAATGTTGTTCACGGTCTTGCATATTTCTTGCCCACAAACTGCAATGACTATAAAAAAAATAAAACACAAACACTCTGCTTCAGCGGTGAAAGGATTGAGTCATCAGTTGTCTTGGCTCATTCTTGTGCAGTGAGGTTGGTGCTGAATGTGGCCGACACAACGCACCTGAAGGGCTTTATCCAGACCTCCCTCAGCCCTTGCAGCACAGCCCAGCCTCTTGCTGGATGCTGCCACCAGGCCCTCGGGGCTGGATGGGGAAAGGACAGAGGGGGCTGAAGGGAAACTCCAGAGCTGGCTACCCGAAAGGAAGCTGTGGGGAGCTGGGGGTCGGCCTCTGCTCGCAGATACCCAGGGCCAGGAACAGAGGGAACGGCCTGGAGCTGTGCCAGGGGAGGTTGAGGTGGGCAATGAGGAGCCATTTCTGCTCAGACAGAGCGGGCAGGCGTTGGGACGGGTTGCCCAGGGAGGTGGGGGAGTCCCCGTCCCTGGGGGGGCTCCAGGAGAGGTTGGGGCTGGTGCTTGGGGACACGGCTCGGTGGGGACAGTGGTGGGGGGGTGCTTGGAGCAGGTGACCCTGGGGGGCTCCTCCAGCCCTAATCATTATCCGAGCACACGCCTGGGTGCCTGATTAACGCACTCGATGATCTTGAGGCACCACAGGGGAACCACCCCAACCTGCCCCCCCCCCTTTGCCCCCCCACCCGCGTTGTCACTGCGCATGCGCACCCCCCCCCCCCCCCCTCACCGGCCCCTCTCGCTCGCCGTAGTTGCGGCCGCCGTCACGTGCCCGCTGCCCCGGCCGCCATGGCGGCCACCAGGTACCGGCGGTTCCTGAAGCTGTGCGAGGAGTGGCCGGTGGAGGAGACGAAGCGGCAGCGGGACCTGGGCATCTTCCTGCGGCAGCGGGTGGCGCAGGCCTTCCGCGAGGGGGAGAACACGCAGGTGAGGGCGGAAGCGGCCCGCGGGGCGCTGAGGGCTGGGCAAGGGATGGGGGAAAAGGGCCGCGCATGCGCGCTGCGCCGCTGTGCCTCAGGGGCCGGCGCCATCTTAGGGCCTGAGGGGCGGGGTGCGCATGCGCAGTGCGCCGCTGCTGCTCCTCAGGGGCCGGCGCCATTTTGGAGCCTGAGGGAGACGGGGGGAGGGCGCGCATGCGCGGTGCGCCGCCGCTGCCTCGCCTCAGGACCCGGCGCCATTTTGGAGCTGTGGAGGTCCGGTCAGGGACAGGGGGTGCGGTGGGCTGGGCTGTGCTCCCTCCCTCCCTACCTCTGACTTTCTTTCCTTCTTTCCCTCCCGGCACCTTCACTGTACGCGGAGATCTCGCACGGGTTGCGATATGTGCTGTGAGGTGCCCCCTTCCAGTGGGTTTCGAACCCCCTGTTGCAGCGCTCAAGGAAGGGGGATGCAGAAAATTTGTCAGGGCCGTCGTGGAGTTCAGGGTGGTTTGCGTGCTGTGAGGATGGGCTGATAACACGATACGGGGTGGGGTATGCTGCAAAATCCATCACTGCTGGGATGCGGTGGTTTTAAAGCTGGCTTCCAGCTGTAACTGTGTTGGAGTTCAGGTTTCAATACTGAAATAAAAGAAGCAAACACTTGATTTGGGCTGCAGTCATTTACAGGCTTGGAGGTGGTGCTGTGGAATGTAAATGTGCCCTTTCTTTGCATAAAAACATTGTTCCAGGTGTGCATTTTCTCCTACAATGTGCCATTATAGGCACCTAATTCTATATTGGTCACCAGAATAAGCTGCAGCAGACATTTCAGAAAGTGCTTATTGCTTTTTCATATGCCCAGGACAGCTGAATGTGCTGCACCAATTGGTTATGAGATCCCAAAGCTGCCACTCATCTTGAAAATCTAAATTGATGCCTGCAGCACTGATGTCAATTTGTACGTATAAAGACTTAATACAGTAAAGGGAAATGTACTGGCAGACAGCAGGAGGAATGTATGAAAAAAGCGCTAGAACCTTAAAAGACGTTTTGTCAGTGTAATGCCCGTTTAATTCACATGGAGTAAGATTTGCTGATTTTTTACAGGCAGTACTATTTCAGCTACCTATTTAATAGGTAGCTGTGTGATGGTGCTTATTTTTAACAGTTTGCTTGTCCCTGTATCCTCTCTCCCAGTGCAGCCATTACCTGCTGTATCAGGAGAGCCTTTCCTTCATTCTCCTGGCTTGCACAGGGGAGGGAGGCATCACCTGCCTTGTGCTGAACCTGTGCCAGTGCCTGAGGACAGATGAGCTGTTTTCACTTTATTCTGTCTTGCTGCTCTTCATACTATACTTACTCATGTATCCGTTTTAATCATTTATGTTTGATGTCATCGAGCAGCAATGCAGAGTTCTGGTCAAGTCGGCCCTGCTGTAGGATAGAAAAAGAAGTTGACGTGCCATTCGTGCTGCTAAATAGCTGGCTCTGCAAGGCAGATGCACCTGTTGGAGGCACCTCAGAGAGTTTTAGGTATTAGCAAAATCTTTCCAACTTACTAGACCAAAATAGAAATCCATTTACCCTTCACAAGCTGTACGGTACCTTACACGCTGCTTTTCCCTAATCAATTATAAACTATTTTTAGCCTTGCCAGGATTTTATATCTTCCATCTTAGTATCTTATCCTGTTTGATCCTTTAGAATAAAACAGGCGGCCAAACCAGCCTTTGATCAAAGAAATCTCACAGATTTCACAGCGCTGGCCAGTAAGTGTGAGAAAACCGTACAGCTATGTTCGCGTTAGCTGTGTGTTCAGTTGATCTGTCATATCTTTTTGAGCAGAATTCAAGGTTCATTCTGGAACTTAGGTGCCTCATTATTCTTGTAGGCCAAGCTGGTGAGAGACGGAGGGGAAAGAAAATTTGCTGCATTCTGGAGCAGCATAATAGGGGTCGCCGGCATCCTGCATTGCTCTGAAAAAGTAACAAAGATACTCCTTTACTGTTCTTTTCATGAGCTTTTAGCTAAAATGAAATGGTTTTGCTCTGCAGGTTTAAAATAGGACTTGTGCGATACTTTTATCCTTTTCCAGATTGCTGACCCTGAGACCTGTGACCAAATGTATGAGAGCTTACTCAGAATCCACACCAACTACTACAAAAACAAGGTAAACATTTTGGTATTAGCCATCATCAACCTTTTTTGGGGGACCTGCAGCTGTCGGTGCAGCAGGCCACATCCCAGCAGGGTTTCTGGGAATGGAGCAGGCAAATGAGCAGTCAGGTGGATGCTGCACTGCCGGGTGCCTTCAGTCTCAGAGCTGCAGACGTTTTAGCCTCTGTGACATGTATGAACAATGTAGATTATAGTTCCTGGTATGGATTAACAGAATTCTTAGAGCTTGATGGAAAATAAGTTAGGATTCTATTATTTGGTGACATAATTACCTGTGTTAGTGCACTACAAGTAACATCTTGTTCTCTTTCTCCTTCTCTCACCTGTCTGTTTGTGAAGTATCCACGCCTGAAAGAAACAAGCTTCACTGGAGTGACAGTGCAAGATTGCAAGATGATTCTAGCAACAGGTATTAATACTGTGATTGATTTGGGAATAAATCAGTGCAAGAGATAAAGTGCGTTCTAGTCTTTATTGTGTTGGCTTTATACTTCTACCAGTTACTAAAGGACTGAATTGGACTGCTGTGCAAGTTTATTAGGGTGGTTAACAAGGAGTAAGTACAGGCTTAATTGAGGAGATTTTCAGTAATCTAGCAGGACAAAAAGTCGATTGTGTTTTGCAGGGGGCAGGAATAGCAGAGGGTTTGCAAAGGCTCTTTGAGACAGAGAGGCAGGAGCTGTGTGAAAAAAATGCACATTTGCTACATCGCTGGAAAATTCTCAGCTTCTGTTTCACTGCATTCATATTCCCTTCAGTATTTCTTCTCTTGTATTAGACTTTGAGAGAAAACAGGGTACCACGATGCAGAAGTACTCTCAGCCGAATCATTTATTAAATGCCGTATAGGAAGCTAGTGCAGTTTTGTTCTGCTCCAGTTCCTAACTTCGATTGCAGTGCGTGGAAACTGAATATTAGTTGTTAGTGATAAGGGACTCCCTGCACAATTGATTGGAAGGGAAAACAAACTTGCCTCAGGTCCTGAAATAGAAATTCATTAAGATGAGAAGTGAAAAAAGGCAAATATATGTAAGGCAAAGGGCTTAAAAAAAGGGCTTTTTATGCTTTTGCTTTTCTGCTTTTCTTCCTCTTTCCCCATCTCCCTCTCCCTTCTCCTTTTGCAGACATTCTCAAACAGATGGAAGACATGAAAAAAGGAACATGGAAAAAATTGCGAGAAAGGTTTTCCGCCAAGAAATCTGAAGAGGACTTGAAGTGATAGGCTAACTCCCAGATTCTCCTCTGTATATATTCCTAAGCTCTGTATGTTGCCATGATGAATAAAACCATTCATTCCTCTTAGCAACAGCATTTTTTGTTCAGACCTACACCTTATACTCTTTATTTTTAACACCCACTCTTTTCTTTCTGGAAATCTAGGCCATACCTGAACACATCTGTGATGAAAGTTCTTGGATCAATGTAAAGGAAGGCGCTTTGTGTTGTTAGATCTGATCATTTGTATTATGAGAAACAGACCATCAGGAAATGCCAGAGCACATAGGTTCATCCACACTAGCTTTAAATCTGCTTGGGAAGCCAGCAGTGGTGATAACACAGAAATACAGCTGTAATGGTGGTTCTCTGTGTTAGCACGGGTAACAGTGAAATTGAGCTGGGATAACTTTAATTATCACAAGTTATTTTCCTTTGGAGAACTCCTGTTTGGGAAGACAGGAGATGACTGAGGGTGAACGTTTGCCATGGTGATGAGAGAGGAGTTTAAGAAGAGTGTAACGGGATTTAGTCCCATACAGGGTCTAGAGCGGTGTGTTGCTGGACAGGCTTTCCTCAGCACGGAAGGAAAGTTCTGTAGGGGTTACTGCATTGTGAGGGATGAAGATCAGTTTTTGTGATGTGTTACACAACAGGGCCATAACCAAAGTTCAAGTGTGCTTAGTCCTTTGTTGTGGCTCAGTTTTATTCCCTTTTAAAGCTCTAGTGCTTGCATCAGCCGCTGTTTTTGGAGGCAGAGGCACAGGCATGTAGCTGGGATGGCCGCAGCACTGCTTGGCTTGGGAAGGATGTGTCTAGAACACAGCTATGCCAGGACTCTGCTTGGCTCCGCGCAGCACCAACAGCTGCTCCTTTTTATGTTTGAACTGTGTTTTCCTGGCAAGTAGTGAAAGAATTTGAAACTTTGCAGCAGGCTCTGATCCAAAGCTTCAGAAAACAAGGCTGGTGTTCAAGGTAGTTGATCATGGTAGCATTCTTCATCTTCTCTATGGCTACATTGTAATGTTTAACAGCTGGAACCAAGAGCATTGGATGGTGGAGCACTTAGGGTAAGACCTTCTGGCTTCAGGTCTTTGGATTGCTCTGTATTTCTATTTCTAACAGCCCTGTTGCATCCCCGAGTGTACAGGAAGGGAGTTTTTTTTACCATGTTTAAGTTTTTATTATAACTTGATTTTTGTTTTTAATTTACTTAAGGCAATTTACACTTTAGTTCTTAAGTAACAACAACAACAAACAAACAAAAAAGTAAAACATTACACCAGAGATGAAACTAAACCACAGGACACCCCTTCACAGTGAACTCCTGGAAACCTGCAGTCTCCTACTACTGCCCAGATATTCTTTGTCCACACAAGACAAAAGACCAGTCCACGTAGTACTAGCGCAGGTACTCATCCTCATCTGGTGAGTTAAATGCTCAAATCCATATCCTTGAGTTTAGCGCCTCTTTACTGCACCACCGTGATGAACAGAACTCTAAATGGAGAGGAATCGGCATGGAACAGGTACAGCAGAGATGATGGCTGGTTTGCAAAGTTCCACGTTTTACTAGTGACGCTCCTGGAATGCGTTAAATATTGCAGCCCTACCGCTAGTTACACTACACCTGAGGTGGAGGCCACCCACACGTAGCACATGGAGATAAAGATACAACCCCCCACGTTTGCAAAATAAAAGAGTTATTGCAATGAGGAATAAAAGTCTTGTATAATTTATCTTCCTATAAGGGCATTGGAGTAACATGTGGGTCCAGGTATTGAGGAATCCTCGCCAGTCATTGCTTCCTGAATTGCTTACAAGCGATCTAAGGAAAATGTTGACTTGGAAGCCCCTCCGCATGGCCCGGCTTTCTCTGACAGTGATGTCCGTGCGCAGGACCCAGGAATAAGCAGCCTCGGCAGCTGATAGATACGTTCAGTCCCTCAGTGGGTGAAGCTGATGCTTTTTCTGTCTTAGTGGTTCATGGTATTCTGGACATCCACAAACCCCATCCTTTGTCTGCGCTTCCTTTGCTCTGTCATCTAGAGTTCAAACAAGGACAAAAATGAGGTAGGAAACCAGATTTTTTTTTCTGTTCGTTAGCATGCTTCTCAGGTCTGTGACTGACTAGGCTGCTTTAAGCATCTGTCAGAACACCCTGTGAGTTTGGTGAGGAAGTATCAAAAAGCACATGACCCAAGCGTAGCTCTGTTTTGGGGGTCAGGAACACGAGCCCTTTGCTTTGTATCCAGAGTTGTACTGGATGGGGCTGGTTCTGCCTTCTGTTCTTGCCTATGCTGCCTCCTGTTCTGCCTCGCTGTCTATTTTGGTAAGGACAGGGGGGTTTTACACTCAGGTGTTCCTGTTTTTATAAGCGTTCAGTACCTGTTCCTTCAGCTCGTTCAGCTGGGAGGTGAGATGGGACACCAGCTTCATCGTGGAATTGAGTTTGTCTTGAAGGTTGCGGATCTCGTTCTGTTCTCCTTCCCCTTCGTTGCTGACCAGCGACATGGCTCGCATCCGAGGGAACCAGTCAAGGTTCTTGTTCTGGGAAGAGACCAGGTGGAACTTAACAGGAAGCCTGCCTATGCTCGGGGACTAAAAAAAATCCCCGAGGCTCATTTTGTATGTATCCTTGCAAATTTTCCAGCACTGGTCCATTTGCACCTTTTTTCATACAGCCATCTGGATTCAAGTTCAGAGGTTTTTCTTTTCTAAGTTTCCTCACCCTCCCTTTTGCCTTGAAATAACCTTGAAGTCACACTCTGTACTGCCTGGTTCTGCCCTTGGTTCAATCCTTAAATACACAGTACAAAACATCAAATAGACAATGCGCTGTTGGCTGAGATTGCCAAGTGGAATTAACCACCTAAGAAACCCAAGGAGCAACAACATTCTTAAATATTTTGCAAAAGTTCCTTCTCAAAACTGTTTTTCTTTGGCAAGCCCACTGTTCCCAAATATCTCCCCGGGGTAGCTGCTCTGAGAGGACACGTACCTTTATCATCTGCGCCACGTAGCTCTCAGGCCCGGTGTAGTCTGTCTTGTTCTTCACTCGCACCAGCACTATGAAGTACAAGTAGTTCCACATGTTGTGCTCATATTTAATATGCTCCTCAAAGGACACTGTCTTGTTGTCGAACTTGTCCCGTTCGAGTCCTGGGAAAGGTAGTCAAGCACAGAGAAGGTGGAGGGGAGACGAGAAGGTAAGAAGTGAGCAAGCAAACAAATGTGAAAGGAAGTACAGATAATTGCCTCCTGTCCCAGGTGTGACTTTCAAGAAGTGCTTTTAATAATTAGTTGGCATTTAGCACATAACAAGCATCGAAAGCAGGGGGAAAATAACCCAGTCGTGTATTCAGGAGGCTTCTATTTAAAGTACTACTAGCTATGCTTCCTGCCTGTATATCTGAAAGAACAAAATGCACCCAGTGGATCCAATAGGAAAAAAAATAAAAAAAAGAAAAAGTTATATTTAAGCTTGGATTGGCTTTTATGGATGCTTTCCTATGACTGAAAGCATTCTGGAACATTTTCCTGTACTTCATTTCCTTAGTAATATGGTGCATTTTTTTTCCCCCACTTGATAAGTGTTGGTCCCAGGAGGGATCACAGCGACGAGAACACCGCAACGTGGCATTTAGTTTAACACCTCATTAACAGGAGGCGAGGAGGAATAATTTCCCCTCTCGGTTTGTGTCCTTGTTTAAGCCTCCTCACTCTGCAGCCACCATCAGTGAAGAGATTTAAGTTTTGCTGTGAACCAAATGAAAACCCAAAGCAGCGGAAACTCCTTTCCTTCCCTCATGCCACAGGTCAGCCTTAAAAGAGAGGAACCACACGGGGGCAGTTCCTGCAGGCACGCTGAGCCAGGGTCCCAGCACTCACCACATATGAAACAAGTGGTCTTCAGTATCTCTTCCTTCTTTTGCTTCTCGCTCCTCAGGTCAGCAAAGGTGTCAATAATGACCCCAAAGATGAGGTTGAGGACAATGATAATGACAATGAAGAAGAAGAGGAGGTCGTAGACAACCCGAGCAGGAAACAAGGATTCCTGTAACGGACAATTGGGAAAAAAAAACATGCATCTCACACACCTCTCCTCTAGCCACCCCAACTGTGCTTTGCTGCAACGGCCGTAGGCTGAGGGTGCAAGGTGAGGAGCAATAACTGGGGTGTGGTGGGGAAGAGAGGAGGAAAGCACTGAAGGACGGCTGTAGGGGAAAAAGCTGGCAGTGCCACAGTTTCCAGGGAGGAAGGGCAGCTCCACAGTGGGATCTGCAGCAGGACTTGGCAGAGAGGGGCCCGACGTGCTGCCAAAACTCACATCCTTCGATGGCTTGCGCAGAATGTCACCCACACCCCCTCCGTTCCTCAGGCCGTGGTTCAGGACAGTGACAATGCACATGAGCAGCGTGTCGCAGGCTCGTTCCCACTGGTCAGCGTCTGCTTCTAGAATACCAGAGGGAGGGCAGGGGGGGAATAAAAGCAAAAAGAGCACACACAGGGCAGAAGTACCACTGCAAAGAATCCCAAGCTACAGGATGAGGTGCAGTGTCCCATCTGGGAGCAGGTGCTCGGTGTGGATCTCCCAACCAGCAGCTCCTCCAGCTTGCTTCTTGCAGTGGAGGTGTTTGGCTGAGCGCTCCCAAAGCTCCCACTTTCTTTATGACTAAATTGAATCTATTTCAACATTTTTATGCCAGGGTCAGTACAGAGCTTGCGGGCCTCTTGCTTAATATGTGCCAAACAGTGGGCTGTTTGTCAGCGAGCTCAGAAAAATCTCACAGCATCTTTTCAAAGATGGAAACAAACAAAGCAGCCAGCCTACTCTGCTGCTAACAGAGCTCAGCTTTGTAATGAGCTTGCTTACCTTCCAAGGCAGTGGGCACAGCAGAGCAGCTAATTTTGTCTCCACTGCATGACTCCATGAAGGTCTCCATGTTCCTTTGCATCCCCAAGGGGTCATCTGCAAGTAAAAGAGAGCACAGCCTTGTCAGGGCATCAGTTTGCCTTAGCAAAGCTCTTTGCTTGTGTCCAGGTGCTCTTCAACTGCATCTCATTGTAACATTCAAGCAACGTAAAAAATGAAGAAGCTTCATTCGTATTCTCCTAGCCTCTTCTAGGTTTTGAATCTTTTGCTTAGGTTTCAGTAAGACCTCTACTATAAACTTCATTTTCAGCTGCCAACCCCTTTCTCTGCTGTCACTCCTAGCCCCCAAAACCCCATTCTCTGCAGCAGGAGGTCCCTAAATCAGTGCAGGCAGCCGCCTTCTCCCCCAGCCCCAAACCAGTGCTCCCAGGAGCTTGGCCCCGTGCTCCCAGGGTCTCCTGCAATGATCCAGCTGCAGAAGGGGCCCACGCTCTGCCTGGCCCAAGCCCCGCAGCCAGCAAGGGCACGGCCTGAAGCACCTTTGGCTTTGCTGTCCGGCAGCCGGTCCACCTCCAGGATGAAGTCATCCTTCAGGAACAGGAAGCCCACGATGGAGAAGAGGTAGACGAGGATGAGCGCCAGGAGGGCTGTCAGCAGGATGGAGCGCCCGTTCCGCGTCACGCTTTTGATGACATTAAACAAGGTCTCCTCGCGGTAGATCAAGTCAAACAGCTGAAAGGACCAGGAGCAAAGAAATGCCATAGGGTGCTTTTCTGTGACAATGCCTGGCCTACCTATACCCCTTTTATCCCGAGAGCTTGGATCACCCAGGAGACATCGACTAACTTTCACATAAAGCATTTAAGTTTTCCATCTTACTGTAGAAGAATGAAGTGACTTATGCACAGCAGGAGAGCCGAGAATAGGACACACGTCCCCTGCCTCTGCCCTCACCAGCTCACGTTGTCTCCCAGCTGACCCAGATAAAGTACACAGTAGAGATTAGAAAGAGTCTGATAGCAAAAGACTGGGAAAGACAGTAATAGATACTGTCGGAAGGCAGAAAGATCAGCCTACGCAAAGATTAGAGCACAGTGCATTGTTCTCACTGCCGTTATTGATCAGCTCCTGGAAGATGTCACAGGAAACTTCTAGCTTCTAACCGGGCGTTCTGGCTATGTCTGAGCCCCAAAAATCTGCATTTACTGTACCAGGATGCTGTAGAAGAGCTCGTGCACAAAGAGTCCCAGGACACTCGTCAGGATGTAGCCAACATGGTAGAGAAACTCCACATCCATGATCATGGCCTTGTAGCCTCGGATGAAGGTGCCACGATTGCCCACAAAGCTCACTACGAACACAATCTTGTTGGTCAGCTGGAGAACAACCAGAAATGGGAAGGAGTGAGGTTTGCTGCACTTCAGGAACGCAGAACAGTCTCCTGTGCTATGAGACGTTGTGCTCCCTTTCTAGCAGCGTGATGAGAACTTACATTGAGAGCTCCCAGGATGTTCAGAGTGAGTCCAATTCCTAAGTAATAAATTGATCGCAAGATCAGGGCCACGAGGAGCGGTCTGACACCATAACGCTTGGTGAACAGGGCCATGATGGAGAAGCAGATCAGAATCCAGAAGAGCAGCGAGATCAGTGGGGAATCCAGCACTCCTGGGAAGAGAAGACCCACAACAACTCAATGGCATGAAGTTAAATGCACGTTGTCAATCCGACACTGTGCTGCTGTCCTAAGTGTCCGAAAAAAACTATCGTGCTGATTAACAGAGGGCAAAAAGACAGAAATGATGCTTGACTGCAGAGACTAGTGTTGGCTAAGATGGTCCTTACTGATACACTTCTCTAACATCCTTTATCTGAGATCTCACAACCACTGTAAATGATTAAGACTTCCAGACAGCTGGTACATATTCTGTCATTACTTCCTCCATTTTACAAACACAGAAAGTACAGCCTGGGGAGAAGAGACTGTTCCCTAAGAAGGAAGTCGTGGGAGGGCTGGCAACTGAAATCTTGATTCAGTCCCTTGCCAGGACCAGCAGAAAAGGCTTGGGGCTTTAGGAGTCAAGAGGAGAGAAAGGGTGGGGAGAACACAAGTACGGGGCCCAGCGCTCCCTGCACACGAGGGTCTCCTTTGTCCACCACCCCGAGGAGCAGCGAACGCAGGGGCACTCACCCATGGAGGTGGCTTCAACATAGGGGTAGAAGAAAGCAATGATTATGTTGATGAAGACAGCCAGGTTGAAGGAAATGCTTCCCCAGAGCGTCATTCTGCGGGAGAACCAGTACATCAGCGGCATGCCTGGAGGGAGAGGAGGCAGACACACATCTCAGCCAACCTCGTGTCAGCTGGGGAAGGCTCTGACCTCCCCGACATCCAAAGGGCTCAGCTCAGTGCAGCGAGCGGGCCTGGAGGGACCCTTGCCTCCCGCTTCCTTCATGCCATTGACAAAAGCTCCCTCCTCATCTCCTGAAACACAACTGCATGTTCAAATCGTTACCGCTCACACCTCTCGGCTCCTGGGGCCTTTGACCTGCTCTGGCACCTTGGAATCAGATTGGCTTCGTTCTTTGCTTCCCCCTCCTCCCCATCTCCCACCTCCTACATCCTCGCATCCTTCAAAACAACAGCGCCTTTGTGTTTTCAGCCTGATTCTCCGTCCCAAAGGAGACCCAGCCAGCAACTTCCCAGCCATACTGGAAACTTGTTTCCTGCCGAATTCCTAAGATAGTTTAGACTGGATCTGCAAGTGTTTTCAGTGCTGCTACACTACCTCTTAGCTGGATCGCTGTATTTATAGTGCAACTCCTGTTGACGGAGCTCCTGTTATTTTAAGCCAGGAAGTCCGTACTGGTGCAGCCCTGAAAGCACCTAGGGTCTGGATGGTGCAGAGGAACAAGTTTATGTCCCAAATACAGCTGCTAGATGCTGGCTTAGGAAAAGGCAGCTGAAAACAAATAAAGAGCGGGCTTTGTAGGGGAACACAGCTGTCGGTGTTGTCCCAGAGAATGTGCTGTGAGAGGCATTTCAGAGGAACTGCACTAACAGGCATGGAGCAAACATCCCTGGGCTGGAAGGTCTCGATTAACCTCCACTCCCTGCAAACTTCTGAGCACACTGCGCCCTGCAGAGAGCAAGGGGCACAAGGGGCAGAGATGCGATCTGCAGGCTGCTGCCAGGATTCACAGCCCCCTGAAAGCACAGCTGGCTCCCCAGGTTCAAAACAGGAGCTATTCAAAGAGCCCGAGCTTGGCCAGTGCTGAAGGAAGGTCTGGTTTGCTCTTACTGCGCAGTTTCTTCTGCCACTCCATCTCGTTGTGGAGGAAGGAGGACTGGTCGAAGAAATCACTGACTTTGCTGCCCTGCTCGTCCTGCTCCGTCGTGGTGAAGAGCCGGTACTTGGTCTCCTTGGTGAGGAACTCACAGATGCCAGGCACCGGGAAGATTATCTGCTCCATGCTTCGGTCCAGGCGCACAATCTGCAGGAAGCAGGGCGAAGGGGAGGGTGCCGTCAGATCCTGCCCGTACCACGCTTTGGTTTCCGCTTTCCTAGCCCCAGCTGTGCCTCCCCAAATCCAAATATCACCAGCCACACATCTAACGCTACAGTTCCACCCAGCAAAAGCATCCCTGAGTGGCTGTGCTGGGACGAACACTGACAGCACGTGGACCACACCAACAAGCAAGGATGGGGCTGCTCCCACTGCATCCCAGCTGCTGCGGGGAGAGAAAGGAAGGGTCTGGGGGGACCCTGTGCTCCCCCAGCACCCAACAGGCTCTGCTACTACCTCCAGCTCTGTGCAGCACAAAGGACCCGTCTGCTTTTAGCAGGCACAGGGATGGGAAGGCTCCCGGTGCAGAATAACCGGGCACGAGACAGCCGGAGCACACGTGGGATTCATCAGCCGTGTGTGTACTAGCAACCCAGCAGCAAACAGGTCTTGCCTCAATCTGGGACGTGTGCTTCTCGTAATACGCCAGCGGGTCCTCCTCCTCCTCCTGGATGGGAGCCGTCGACTTCAGCATCTGCGTCAGCTGCTTGTTATTTAGGCTGAGCTGGGATGTGGGGAGAGGAGAGAGGATGAGAGCGGGAACAGCCGGGGGGATTCGGGTCTAACTGCACTGACAACGCCGTTCCTCAAAACGTACTGAACCCGATTAGGTTTCAAGGAAAAGCAAATGAATTAAAGCTTCCTAGAGGAGTACGAGCGCTCCCTGAGGTGACAGACATTCGATTCCCTGCAATAATTACATCCAAAAGCTGCTAATCCACAAATTACAAATCAATGCCCCTAAAACCCTAGGGAAATCACATTACTGCTGAATCTTGTACGGGATCTAAGGCAGAGGCAAGAAATGACAGCAAAGGACTCAGTCCTTCCTTTTCTGAAGGGAAGGGAGGAAGCAGGTAGCAGGAGCAGGAGCCCAGCAGGGCAGCACCCTGCAGCAAGCTGGATGTCACCCGTGGCTGAGCCTTCCCCAGGGAGCCCCACACACACAGCTCTCTGCAGCTGGGTTATAACGGGTGCACGTGCCATTGGGTTGTAGATTTGGCTACACTGGCTCTTCTAAATCTTTCTTCAGTCCCCCCACCCCCAGGAACACTAAACCCCATCAAATCTTGAACGACAAGCAGCAGGGCAGCTCAGTGAGGCTGGGAGGAGAGGCTTTTCACAGCCTTCGCTCGGGGTCGGGGAGCTCTGCCTCTGTTCCCGAGGGCTTTCCGTACCATGGACGAGATGCCCTCCTCCTCCTCCTCCTGGATTCGCTTCACCGGCTTCAGGAGCTGCTGCAGGGACTTGTTGTGACGGGACAGCTGGAAGGGGGACAGCGAGAGTGGGTTAGCACAGGATGGAGCAGCCTCTGCACACCAGAGTGGAACACGGGGTGCGCACTAGGGGGATTAGGGGGATGGCCACTAAGCCAGGGTGCTGGGTTTTTGTGGGAGGCAAAAAGCACATTTCCCAGCCCGTCTGGAGGAAATGTAAATAAACACAGAGAAAAATGTGCAAATCGGTGAGTGGGAGACCAGCACAGCATGGGGAGCCCAGCCTGGTGGGGGCCCTGCTGTCACAGCAGATTGCAGCGTCGGTACCTGCAGCGCCAGGATATAAATGTTGTGGCCGACTTCCCGGGGGGAAACCTCAGCGTTTTCGCACTCCTCCTCCTGCAGATAGGCCTTCTTAATCACGTCAACCTGGAAGGCAGCAGAGGGCAGGTGAGCTTGTCCTGGTCTCCTCACCTCATTTTCCTCCACTGGCCACAAACAGCTCCGGGAACCCGACTCAGGACGGATGCTGGTGGTGTGTGAGCAGTGTCAGGGCAGCACCCGAGGTGGTTTTGGGGTTGCAAGCCAGAAACTGCACCAGGAGCCAGAGGTGTAGGACCTCCAGCAGGAGCCACAAGCCCGGGGGCTTACAGGGGCTCGTGGGGGCTCTTTCACCCTCCCACCCCGCTCAGCCCTTACCAGTTCCTGCGGGCGGAGGCTGATGAGGATCCGCTCGGCGTTCTCGCTGTCGTGTCTGCTCTCCATGAGGGCCAAAAGGAGCTTGGAGGCATTGTCCTGGCAGGGAGAAGCCCGTGCTGAGAGGAGCTATACCCTACCTGTGCCCAGGACCTTGAAGTGGGCAGAACCCCCCTGCACCATGGGCTGCCATAAATCCAAGCCACGCACACAGGAGATGAACCAGCCCCACGCATCCCCTGCTTCAGACCCCCCTCGCCCCACAGCTCAGCCCAAGGATGCGCCAGCAAGCCGGGAGCCCACGCAGTGCTGCACACACGTGGCCACCATCCCAGCCCCAGGCCCTGCCTACCTTCAGCTGCAGGACCAGGTCCATCCGGTACTTGCAGAGGGGGCTGATGTCGTTGAGGATGAGGGCTGTGATGATGTCGATCCCGTTGGACTCGTGGGTCACGATGCAGCTCTAGGGCAGCAATGCAGTGAGGTTATCCCACGGGTGTTGCCATCCCTCCCAGCTTCACCTCCAACACAGCTCAGGTCCAAAGCTGTGCCCTGCCTTCATGCAGAACCATCACTTTTGCTCCATGAGCCCCAGGTCCCTCCTCTCCCCGCCAGTGGCACCATTTCCATCACCAAATTATTTTTTGCATCACCATATTATCTAGCCAAGCAGGAGCTTGTAACCCACACACTGTCCCTGTGCACCACAGGGAACCCCTGCAGCCCACGTTGCGCTCTCCTTCACACCCTGAAGTCCAGAGCTGCCCCTATCCCTGCTGCTGTCCCATGCATCCCCCAAAATCCTTCCTTGGGCATCCCTGATGGGATGGGACACGCAAGGACGAACCCAGACCTGCAGCGACGTGCACAGACCTGGTTCTCGTGGCAGGGCCCCTGGCAGTACTCGGTCAGGGTCTCCAGGGTCTGGGTGATGAGGGCCACGTTGTACTCGTTGATGTAGAGCCCCAGCAGCCCCAGCCCCCCCGTGGTGCTGCCGCACATGATGTCGAGGAACTGCAGCGTCTCGCACACCAGGTTGTAGTTGGTCTTGTTGTTCTGGCACCGGAGGAAGTTCTGTCGAGCAAAGCCTGCAGTTACAAGCCTGAGCAGCATCACTCTGACAGGGACACCAGGTTCTGGCCCCACTCCCAGCACAACCTCCAGCTAATTTTGATGCAAAATTAGGCTCAGGGCCTCCCCTGTAGTGTACAGACCCCCCCAAGAGCAGCACCCAGTCACATGAAAACAGCTGTGCCATGATCGGCTCCTTCCAGGACACCAAGTTAATCCTAAAGGATGGTGCATTTGCAGATGGGGAAACTGAGGCACAGGGAAGCCAGCACAATGTCTTTTTGGACCCAGCTGGGGCGGAATCCATCTTCCTGCACCCCAGTCCTACAGTCTCTGCCCCCGTCCCTAGCAGCCCCCAGAACCAACCTGGAGGTCCCGGTTGTGGTTCTCGCACAGCAGCTGCAGGAATCGCAGGATAGGCTCCATAATCAGAACCGTCACCCCCATTTCGTTGTTCTGGCCCTGCTCTCCACCGTCATGGCCCTTCCGAAACCCTAACGCCAGCGGGTATCGGGAGGGGGTGCCTGGCATCACGAAGGCCTCTCCTCGTCCTGCTGGGCAACCCAACCTCATTAGCATCAGGCTGTCCAACGAGGCAGGCATTGGCCCTGCTGGGTGGACACGGCCCCATACCTTTGGTGCCAGGGTCAGGCTCGTCTTTGTCCTCACGAGGCTTGTTCCCAATGTCACTCATGTTCACCGACACCGTAGACTTGGTCTCCTGCTGCGCCTTCTTCATCCGGTCATGCAAAACTTTGAAGAACTTCTCGGACTTCTTGTCGCTCGTCATGAGGTTGTAAAAGGATTTCTGGGAGGAGGAAGGACAGCACTTCCAGTCTCTGCTGCAGTATCCAAGCCACCCCAGCCTGCCCCTCTGATCCAGTAGCCTCCAGCACTCCAGCCCTTGCCTGGGATAATGTGGCGAGCAGGATTATTTCCAATAGCCCTGGAGATCACAGTCCTCTTGGACTCATAGGGGTGCATCATCCCCTGTGCCTGTGCCCCCCTTCACCCTGGGCAGGGCTGGGGACATAGCAAGCAGCAACTACAGCAGCTCCAGGCTTGGAAGCCCCTGATTTTTGTGTGTAAAGTTCATCGGCTTCCCCATGATGAGGAATTCAAGATAACCTACAAGTGATCACCTGAGAGCTGCAAATCTGAGTCATTTCCGCGATACCCGGCAGAGGGCATCAGCATTACTCCAGAAACCCTCGGCAACAACCTGCCCCTTTCACAGCATCCAGCCACCAAGCTGGAAAACCCGAAAGCAGAGAAATTTCTGCAGTTCCTCCCCCAGATGGCGAGCAAATGCATGCACCTAAATTTTTGGTAAAGTCTGCTGCTCGGGGACTGGCCAGGGGCTGAGGACTGCCCTGCGCCCCTTTCTTCTGCACACTGGGACCCTCGCACCGCACACATCAAACCACGGCTGCCCAGTCCCCAGGGGCTGGTGCCCACCACAAGCACCTGGATCTCAGTGTTGCCTCCGTCCAGCAGCCGAATGGCCAGCAGGATGCTCTCCTGGAAGATCTTCTCGTTCTTGGTGTTCATGATGAGGTCAGCCACCAGCTTGGTGGCCCCTTCTCGGTCCAGCCGGCACTGGACAGCAGCGATAGCGGACCAGTCCTGGTCCTGGCCTGCAGGAGAGGACACAGACGGATGTGATGGTGGTGTAAGAGAAGGAGCACGGCCAAGTCACTCCCAGGGACATCTCAGACCCATCCCTTCTTCTCCCTAAATCCTTTACTTCCATGGAGGTGCGAGCATGGAGACCAGCTACAGACCTTATACCTCCATGGTTTGGGAACCAGGCATTCAACATGAGCAAGAGCTGCACAGAAAGATGAGGAAAGGCAGGAGAGGGGCACTCACCTCCCCCAGCAGCATCCATGATTTCGCCTTTGGAGCTGGACTTCTTGTTCTGCAGGTAATTGTTCAGGAGCATTTTCCGCAGCAGGTTGCCCTGCCAAGACAAATAAACGTCACGAGGCTCCCAGTGCCAGCGCCAGAGCAGAACAAGGCTGAGCGCCCATGGGCTGTGACGGGGAGGGTGCTGCCAGCCCGGGCAGCCAGAGCCGAGGAGTGGGGCAGGGGATGTGCCAAGGGGCCACGGTGCTCACCCTCTCACCGTACTTGTTCCTCTTCACCAGCATCTGCTGCAGCGTCCTCAGCACCTTGATGCACAGCTTCTCCTCCGTCTCCATGAGGTCCTTGGTGTGCTGCACCAGCCTGGCCACGCACAGCAGAGCCATCGTCACGCAGCCGAGAGGGACACGGGGTCCCCAAGGGCACTCCTCCACTCCGCAGGCACAAAACCCACAGAGGGAGAAGGTCAGCAGCCCTTCCCCAGCAACCCCATGGCAATTTCAAAGCATCCTCACTTGGACAGGAAACCTCCGCTCTCGCATCGCTGGTACGCCTCCGTCCCCTCCATGAAAAGCAGCTCTGGCCGGTGGAGGACATCCACCAGGACGGACAGCTCAGCCTCCACCAGCGGTTTCAAGCGGTCCTCCAGGGCATTAATGATGTCCTACAAGTCACAGCGCACACCTTTAGCTCAAAACATACCAAGGAGACACAAATACAAATACGGGACAGGCTTGCAGAGCCCATGTCTTCTCGCTGCCTCGCAGTGGAGACACGCTGCGCCGCCGACCACCACCTGCTGGCCCCGTACCTGCAGCTTCTCTATGATGTTCTTGTAGTCCCACTGGTTTGGGGTGGTGGAGACGCGGGGGAAGGTCCGCGTGGCCGTCTTGTAGCTGGACGTGTTCCTCTGCACAGTGCTGGTGGAGCTGCTGTTGAGCAGGGAGCTGACGTGGGCGTCCAGGTCCATGGGCAGCGCGATGGAGCGGCTCTTGGCTGCGGGAGAGGGGGCCGGGGTTGGGGACAGCCACAGCCCAGCCCATGCCATCGGCTGGGTCTTGCCACGCTGCCTCGGGCTGGGCACCCCTTCTCCTGCTCTTCATTTGCAGCACGGAGGAGAGGAGTTAAATACAAGAGAAAAAGCCCCTGGGTAGGTTGGGGTGCAGGATTTCCATCCGTCCCTCCCCAGAGCAGCACCACGTTGCCTGCAGCCCCCCCTAGACTGAAAGAGGACTGAGAGAGGCACTGCCTCTGCTTGGCAGTTGGGAAAGCCCAGCACGAGGAGCTTGTAAGTGCCCTGCCTATAATTACAAAGGGGAATCCTAAGGCTCTGGCCGCTGTCCCCACCCGGTGTCTCACCACCACGCAATGCTTTCCACACGGTGACTCAGTGCTGACAACCCTCGCGCTGAGCCAGGCAGCCACAGGCCGAGGGCAAAGTCCTGGCGAGGGAAATCTGCCATAAATGCTGGCTTTGTTTCTGGGCCCAGCCCCAGGAGGGACACACCAGGAATCTCCCAACCAAACCCAGCTTTCAGCTCGCCTCTGGCCACCCCGGTCACCAAAATTACAGCCCAAAAAGCACATCCCAGAGCCAAACCTCCCGGATCCCAGCCAGCAGCCTCTCCAGGGCACCCTGCCATGGCTGCGGGAGGGGCGAGGGCTCTGCCGGAGCAGAAATAGCCCCGGGGAAGCTGCATCCTCGTGGCTGGGGGGGAGCAGAGCATCCCCACGGCACGGCTCCTTACCAACCATGGCCAGCGTGCGGATGCAAGCCTCCACCGAGCTCTTGTGCTGCTGCTGCAGCCAGGGGCACTCCAGCAGCCGCATGGTGGACTGGAGAAGCTGCACCACAATGGTCTGGTGGGTCTGCAGGAGAGAGTGGGCAGGTCTGGATCAGGGCAAGGTGCTTCCAGACCTCGCTACTCAGGGCTTGGTGAGCCCCTTTCCCCTCTCCGTGCGTGGCCTGGCCGTGCAGAGCCTCATTACCTGCAGGGAGGTGCTGTTCTCCGAGAAGGGGGAGCTGAAGAACGCGTTGATGGTGTCCAGCACCACCGTCAGCACGTACTTCTCCAGCGTGGGGTCTGGCAGGCGCTTCTCTCGCTTTTTGCACATCTGTGAGGAGAAGGGAGGACGCTGATGGCACCAGGGCAAGGTGACCAAGCGTTCTGGGTGGATGATGCTGCCACGCAGAGCTGCTGAGACCTTGCTGAGCCAAGGGACATGGATGGTGACACAGCTTCTGGGTCCATGCCAGAGCTCTGACTGCTCCCCAGCATGGCAGCTACACAAGTGCCCATGGTGCCCATGCCCCCTGTCTGACTCCCCAGGCTTCAAGGAGCCTCAGTGGCACTGAGCTGTCCCCACCCAATGCAGCAGCTGTTCCTGCTGTTTCACCCCTGCCTGGCCCTCCTCACGCACCTGGGCCATATCCAGGGTGAAGTTCTCAAAAAGAGTCCAGATGTGGTTGCTGGTGTAGATCTCCTTCATCTCCACCTCTGTGTCCACGTAGCAGTGGTTGACAAAGTTCACGTAGGCCATCTTCACCTGCCGGGGAGGGAGAGGACAGGGTGAGGGCACCATCAGAGGAACAGAAAACAGAGCAAAGCCACCAGTGCCCTCCTGGAGAGGCACCCCGTACCTCCGTGATGCAGTCCTCGTGTGTCACCACCCGCACCACGTCCTCCAAGGGCAGCAGGGACGTGCATTTGATCTCCGTGTAGACGTTCTTGCCTTCGGCGCAGGCGGCCAGCAGGTCCACCAGGGAGATGTGGTACATCAGCGGGCTGTTCTCCTCCACCCCGTCCCTGGCTGCCGTCATCATCTCCAGGAGGGTGGCCAGCGACGCCTTGTCATTGTAGAAAACCACCACGTCGTCCCCAGCGTTGGTGAGCTGTGGGGAAGGGTCACTGGTCACCGCTCCGCAGAAGGAGGGTGAGAAACCTCGAGAGGCAGAAAAACGCATCCTCTGCACCGGGGAGGGCTGAGAGGGAGCAGCCGGGTGAATGGGTCGTGCGTTTATGGGGAAAAGTGGACATTTGTGATGCAAAATGGCACTGCAGAATGGTTATTGGCTCTCAGATTTTTGCATCTCTCTTGGAGATTTTTCCAACTCCAGGGAGAAACCAGCATGCTTGGGAAGGCTCTTGCCCGAGGGAGAAGCCAAGCACACTCCTCCTGGGAGCCGTGCCCCACTGCACCCCGTAGGGGAGAGGGGTAGAGGCGCTTACCTCGGTCATGATCATGTCCTGGCACTTCTTGACGTACTTGCCCTCGGCCTTGATGATGGTGTGCAGGAAGTCCAGGTACTGCACGTGGCGGCCGTGGGTGGCCACGCAGTGGATAAAGTGCTGCGGCACCGTCTCGTTGATCTCTGAGCAGAGCTGGTAGTTGTTGAGGAAGATGTGCTGCATCGTCTCAGCCTCCAGGAGCTGCAGAACCAGGGGGACGGAGTGAGGCTGGGGGCTGCGAGGCACAGCCCCCCTCCTGCCCCGGCCCTGCCTCTTCCAGGGGTCTCCTCCTGGCCTTTCCATCTCCTGCTCTCAGCCCCAGGAGCGGTGCAGAAGCCTCTCCCCGTGCTGCTGCCTGTGACCACCCGCTGCCCCCCTCTCCTTACCCCTGGGGTCAGGAAGAGGTTGAGGTGTTTGTGCAGCAGGGCCTGGTTTTCCTGATTGCCAGCGCAAAACTTCTGCAGGAACTGGTGGGTGAACTTCAGGATCTCCAGCATCTTGGCATCACCCTGAGGAAGGGCAGAGAGGGGACAAACACCCGGGATTGGAGAGGGATGGAGCAGGCTGCTGCCCCTCCTGCCTTGCCCAGCCACAGGACCCAGCCATGCCCAACCCAGGGTGTCCCCATGTCCCCCACCCCTTGCCCAGACGCTTTGGGACCAGCCGGCTTCTGCCCACCCACCTTCTCATAGGGGATCTGCAGCAGATCCAGCATCACTTTGTGGGCGTCCATGTTCTTCAGCAGGCGCTGCTGCTTCTTGCGCACTTGCTCGCCAACACCACACATCTTATTGAGCCGCTCCAGGATCTGGAGAGAGAAGGAGCAAGGCCAGAGGGGAGTTGAGCCTGGGAGCCAGCAGGATGGCCACCAGCACCAGGGGTCTGCTTGATATCCAGATGTGCCCCAGAAGAGACTGAACTCAATGGACGCTTGAACCCCAGAAAAGATTGGAAGTATCCCCCAATTTCTCCCTGTCCCTTCCTCCAGGTGCCCCAGCCAGCCCTGGGGACAGTTTTCGGTCCCACTCACCCCCTTGACTATCTGGTAGTTCTCGCTGCTCTTCTCTCCTGGAGCAATGACTTCTTCATCAGCAGTGTGCTGCGAGGGGACAGAAGCAGCGTCAGGGTCCTGCCACACCTCTCCAAAGCCTGGGCCACAACTGCACCCCACAGGACCCTTCCCCAAGAGGTGTGCGTGGCCCACTGAGAGCTGCCGGGTGTTGGACTGAAGTGAGCTGCTCCTCTGCCCCCCAGTCCTCTCCCCAGCACCTTGCTCAGGGCTCTCACCTCTTTCTTCTCCTTCTTGTTCCCGTCCCCCGTGCTGTCCCCTTTGACGTTGCCTTTCTTGTCCACCCACAGCTCAGATTTCTCCACCATGGTGCGGAGTTTGTCCAGCTCTGACTTGATCACCTTGTAGTTCTCGACGTCCTGGGCTGAGATCAGGAGCTGAACCTGCAGTGACATTCCCGGGGGCTCCCCTGTGCAGCCGGTTTGGGGCACAGACCCCACTCCCATCCGCACCCGGACCCCCCTCCCAAGCAAAGGGGCCATCGGGTGCAGCCACCCCAGCCAGGACCAGCACCGAGGTGCTCGGGGGTTACCTGCTTGAAGGTGTGCAGGACCTCCTGCCTCTGGCTGAAGTGCTTGAAGAGGAGCTGCAGGGAGCCGGAGATGAGCGGCGGGTAGTCGTGCATCGTCAGGTGGATCAGCACCCGCAGGAACATCCTCCCTCCTTCATCATCCACCTCCAGCATGCTGCTCGTCTTCCTGAAGCCGGGACGAAAGCGCTTGGTGTTAGCAGCCACGTGGGAGCTTGTGTGCACTCAGTCAGCCCTCAGGGCTGATGGGGACAGCTGCATTAGCCTGTAGAGCCTCGTCTTCCTCATCACCTGCAGCTCTCAGCCTCAGAGTGAGTACAGGCAGGAGAAGGAAGGGCCCTACGGCCAGGCTACCTAAGCACTAGAGGGGCAGGGACTCACCCCACACCGAACATGGCCTCTGCGTGCTCGCCGATCCGATCCAGGTTCATGGCTGCAGCTGCAGGGAGAGGAAAGGGAGATGAATGGAGCAGCCAACACGATCCCTGTGCATCAGCAGAAACCCTGCAGGATCCGGCCGAGCTCCCCAGCCCATGTCCAAGCGTCCACGATGGACACGGGACACCTCGTCCCTCCTGCACAAACTCCGATTCCCCGGGCTCCCTGCCAGCAGAGGTGGAGGATGGAGAGCTGCTGGAGCTGGGGTTGTACCAGGAGCAAAGGGGAAGAGTTACTTGTGGAGTCGAAGGCTGGAGCTGTCCCGTCGGCCGCGCTGTCCTGCATGGGGTAGACTTCCACAAACTCCTTCTTGAAGACGGAAAGCAGGTAGGAGATCCTGTAGTCCAGCCGCACGTTCAGGATGAACTGGCAGTAGCGGGGAGGGAAGAAAGCAAAAGTGAGACCTCTCATCACACCATCTGCCTCCTTTTATCAGAAAACTACATCTTCCCACCCCATCCCACAGGTCCCACCCGCAGCTCCACGATGCTCCTCCAGCTCCCACCTGCAAGATCTCCAGGATCTTCAGCTTGGTCTCCATCACCACGATGTTCTCATTCTCAATGCTCCTCCCTCTGTCCACTGGCTCAGGGGTAGAGCCAGCACTGAGGCTCGGGGGGCTGAAGATGGACTGTTTCCTGCTCAGCACCATGGTGGACATCATCTGCCCAACGCCCTGGATCGACCTCCGCACATTCTTCCCTGCAGGGGCAGCCACAGAGTTAATGCGGAGGGAAGAGAGGGGGGAGAAGACTGATGGAAGGGCCCACTTTGAGTGCAAATGTAGCTGTTAACCAGAGAACCAGCAGGAAGGACTGGCTATTTCTCTGCTGTGGCCAAGGACTCAGCATCTCCTGTCTCCTGTTGCATACCCAGCCCAAATTTCCACACAACCAAACCTGCAGCTTGCTCTCTTGCAGCCCAAACTGGAAAGCACTGGGCAGACCACAAGAACTACCTTCCCCTGGGACCGTGCCTGGTTTTGGAGCAGGGACTCACCCGTCACCTCATCGTTGTAGACCGCCTGCATCATCAGCTGTGGGTTTTGGACGCAGTCGATGATGCCCAGCAGTGTCCGTGTCAGGCGCAGCAGCTCACTGAAGCTGTAGAAGCCGAAGTAGATGAGGTTGTGGGCAAGGCTGACGACCTGGGGAAGGACAAAGCAAGCTCCAGACCTTGCTGTGCTCGGGGCTGTAAACATGGGATGCCGGCACAGCCAGCCTTGCCCCAGAGGCAGCTGCAAGGCGTGGAGGTGGCCGATGGCTGCGCGAGGTGCCAGGGACACCAGCAGGTCTCGCACCTCGAAGGTGAGCTTGTTCTTCTCCTCGTTGGCGAAGGGCACCGCCTCGCTCACCACGTTGTTCAGGTAATCCTCCACGAACTCCATGGTGCTGGCAAACTTGTTCTTCTTGTCGTCTCGCGAGGCGTTGAGGTTGGAGTCGTAGCTGCGAGGGGAGACGGCAGGATGAGCTGGATGGCAGTGGGTCTCCTCGCCCCAGCTGGGCAGGAGCACTGCCCAGGGGCCTGCTGAGAGCCATCACGGCCAGGAGCGATGCTTGTGACTGTGATGGAGACCACAGGAGGACATCTGCCACCCCACCTCCCACGTCCCCCAAAGCCCCAGCGCCTCTCACTCTTTGATGGTGATGGCCGTGGGGATCTCGGTCCAGAGCCGCGCAAACTTGACGGGCATCACCAGCTCCTGGGGGTCCCTGTCCACGTGCACGTGCAACATGAGGTGGCAGAAGGACGCCCGGAGATCGAAGGGCAGCATTTCATCCGCCATGCAGAGGAAGATCAGGTCCACCCCCAGCTGCTGGGAGATCTCCTTGATGGCCAAGTACTGGCGGTCCAGACACATGCGGGCAAAGAGCTTCAGCTGGTACCTGTGTGGGGACAAGGTGGAGAAGGAGCGAGGCCATGCAACCCTTACGTCCTCACCCCGTCTCCCCACAGCCTGGGGAGAGGGTGCCACAGGATTGTCACCTGTAGTAGCTGAGAACGTTCTCGTCGTGGGCATTGCCAGCCCGGGCCTCCTGTGCCAGCTGCCGGATGCTTTTCTCATGGTGGTCGTTGTTCTTGTCGGTCCAGGTGAGCCAAACCTCCTCCTCCGAGTACTCGATGCTCAGGTACTCGTGGGTCTGGGACATCTCCTTCACTGGCCGCAGCCTGGGGTGGGGTAGGAGTAAACTTGGAGATGCTGCTGAGGATGGAGCACCTCGGGGCGTGATGGGGGTTTTACAGGGTACCATGGCAGTAGGCAGGGCCAGGCACTGAACCCCGACCGTGGAAAATCTCTCCCCATGACTACTCACTCAGTTTTGATGAGGATGTCACTATTTTTTGGGTCCAGCACGCACTTGCAGATCAGCTCCTGGGTGACGGGGATGGCGATGTGGTTGGACACGCACAGGTCCGAGAGGTAGTCCAAAAACCTGGGGAGTGAGGGCGGGGCAGAGACAGCTCGCTGTGAAAGGGGGGCCTATGGGGGGGCTCTTTTTGCCTCTGCTCAAGGCACATCCCACCCGTCAAGCTGCTCAAAGCCCCTCGGGATGGGGGTGCTGGGCACGCACCGTGGCTCGCGGTTCTTGCGCACCAGGCTGACGAAGGTCTCCACCTCGGTCTTCGTGATGTGCTTCTCCAGCAGCTTGCGGTTGTTGTGCAGCAGGGCCGTGATGGTGTCCTCGGCCAGGATGTCGTAGCCAATCTGGGACTGCATCATCCCGAACTGCTTGGCTATGTGTTCCTGGAGCGGGCAGAGAGATGGTGAGTGTGAGGCTGCACAGCAGGGTCTGCCGATGCTCCCCTACCCCACCGCGACCTCTGCAGCCCCCCAGGGCTGTGCAACACGAGGTGGGATGGGGGCTCCCCACTTCTACCCCCCAACCCACCTGGTTTTTGCGATAATCCTCCTGGGAGTGCCGCAGCACACGGTAGCACAGCCGAAACATGTACTGGTAGGGAGCATTCTTCTGGTCTGACAGCTCCTCCAGCCGCACCAGGGGCCCTTCGCCACCCTTGTCCTTGAAGGGGGCTTTCAGAATCCCAAAGATCTGCCCCCAAAGCAGGGATGTAAGTGCTGTGTCACCGTCCACACAGCCTCCCATGCATGGCTGGGCATCAGACCTCAGCCTTGCCCAGGTGCACGGTCCTGGCCCCTCACCTGCTTCAGGATGTTCTGCTCCCGCATGAGCTTCTGCCGCTCCCGGTTGGGCTTGGTCACCACAATGTCCAGCACGTTCTGGCCATTGTTGGGGACATCGCTGACGAAGAACACCAAGTCCTCCAGCAGCTGGATCACAAACCTGCAAGGGGCACGGTGCCAGCGGGGCGGTGGGACCCTCCTTCCAGGGAGGCCACTCACCCACCGCACACAGCCCACCCGTGCTCAGGTGCCTGCAATGCTGCTGGCACATTTTGTAGCACCAAAAAGCCCACGTTCAGGGCTCAAAACACTGCCGGGGAAGCTGCTGGCCGATCCTCCCTACTGCTAGAGGCCAGTGGCTGCCCTGAAGCGTGAGGCTTTGCAGCCCCTGCAGTTCCTACGGAAATTATTGTCTCAAGTCAGGTGCCATGGTAAATGTCATGGGTTTGTGCTCGTGATTCATGCCGGGGATTTTGCGTTCAGTGCCTCTGCCCCTTGAGTCACATTCAGAGCGGTGCAAGCACCATGGGACCAGCGTGGGGCGGGCTGGCAGGGCGGCAGCGGCTCGCTCTGTCCCACCGGGTATCTGTGTTTGCTCAGGAAACGCCAAGAACCCACCCACCTAAAAATAACACCGTGACTAACCAGGCTGCCCCTATCATGGGGCCATCTCCCAGCCCCTCAGTTATTTTTCTAGCAGCAAAGGAGGGGCCAGAGCGGGTCTGTGCTGTTATCTGATTTCCTCGCCAGATCCTTGGGAGAAGCAGGCGTGGATTTGGGTCACGAGCAGGAAAGCAAGGCAGAGCCGGCACCATGACCCAGGCAGGGGCCCCATCCTGCAGAGATGCTGGAGGGCTCCAGCACAGCCCCATCTCCACAGGGAAATGACTTTTTACCTCCGGTCGTTCTGGCTGAGAAAACCTTCGTTCATCTTCTCCACCACATTGGCCAGCATCGAGCTGGCATCGTTGGCAAAGTCCAGGTCCCGGATCTCAGACACGGGCACGGAGACGATGGCGAACGCTTCTTTGTCTTCTTTGGTGGGACACGTGCCCAGCTGGGAAGGAACAGGGAAGCGGTGTCACAGAGGCAGGGCAGCACCAAGTGTCCCCGCATCCACCCAGCTGGCACCAGGGGCCCAGTTTGTCCCCACTGGAAGGACTGGGATGGGCTCAAGGTGACTGGGGGAGGCTGTGGGCTGGCGTCCCACTGCCCCCTTGGGTCATCACGGTCCCTGGATGAAGGTTGGGGTGCCCCTGGGCACAGCGGGGTGGGAAGGAGGAAGGAGCCAGGGGGTAAATCCATGGATGGGAGGAGGGCGTGGGGCCGCACCATGAGGCGGATGGGTCTCTCCTCATCAATGTCGATGGGCACGTAGGTGCTCTGGATCCACGTGTTGGTGCAGAGGTGGCGCAGCCGCACGTACGAGTTCCTGCAGACAGCACGGTGCCTTGGTCAGCAGCCCCCGCGCAGACATGCTGGCACCCACCACTTCCCCCAGCACCCAGCAAAGCTCCCCTTGTGACAAAACCTCCCACCGTGGATGAATCCTCCCTTCTTTATTTCCACCCCTCCATGCTGGCGCATGCTCACGTACCGCGGGACGAAGGAGTCCGTCTTCTGCAGCGTGGTGGGGTCCAGCTCGAAGAGGGAGGCGATGTCATTGCCGTGGGGCACGGCCACCAGCCGGTACTTGATCTTCTCCCCCGTGTTCCTGCGGCTGGAGCGGCTGCTGCCCCCCTGCACCAGGGAAAATGGCTTTGAGCCCCAAGTGGGGAGGTCGCCCCGCCGAGCCCAGCCTCTCTGTGCACGCAGCATCGGAGGACACGCAGCGGCTACGCTCAGTGCAGAAGCTTTGGCTCGGGTGCCGGGCTGAGCCTCGCAGTGCGGAGGCAAACGAGGGGCTGCAAGAGCACAAGCATGGCACAATGCCCCTGAGCTACGGGGACACCCCTTCTCCAAACCTCACCGGAGAGGAAAAAAAAAATAAGTCCAAATCTCTCTTCTACCAGCACTTCATCTGCACACCCCCGTGGCCTGGGGATCCAACATGCACTGGGACCCCTCTCCGACAGATTTCGGCGGGGTCCTCTTGCAAGCGGGACATGGGGATGCTACTCTAGAGTGCGGGATGCGGGATGCTCTGCTCGGCAGCCCTGTGCCAGGACAGCCTCCAGCCACAACCTCAGCACCAAGCGGGACCCGGTGGCACAGCGCGGGCACTGTCCCCGTGGCGGGCTCTTTTTTTGGGGCATTTCCCTGCTGTCAGGCAGAGTCTAAGAGGCAGCGTGGTTTCAGGCAGCGGCAGCAGCATTTCTGCTAGCAAGGCTGCACACAGCTCACCGTGGGCGCTGCTTTGGGCTCAGCCACGTCTCCTTTATAACTTGGGTTTTCCTGAAAAGTTAAAGAGGGAGATGAAAGACAGCTCCCAGCCCTCCCCCTCAGTCCCTCCAAAGCCCTAAGCATGGGGCGTTGTTTCTGTTCCTTCCTTGCTCATGCACACTGCAGAGAGACAAAACCTGCCCGGATGGGGCTGGAGGACGCGACCCACGCCCAGGGCACAGCGTTGCAGCCCCACAGAGGAGGACAGGGGCAGAGCGAGCCGCGGGGCTCTGCATGGCAGCAAGACAAGCTCTCGCTGCAAATCCCTCGAGGCCCCAGGTTAGGGTCTCGCTGAGCACCACAAGCCAGGCAGCAGCAGCCCAGGATGGGGATCTTCTTTCCTCTGCAGAGGTCAGCTGAATGTCTTTTGGTTTAAAGCACCCAAATTTCAGAGGCTCAGCATTGGATCCAGTAAGTGCTATTTCCATCCTGCCCGTGGCAGAAGGGGCCCCCTTGGGTCACCTTCCACAGTGACGGCACGCCTTCGGCACGGGGTGCACCCAGCTCCCCCAGCACGTCCCTGCTCCCCCGGCAGCAGGTCTAACACTTTTCCCTTGGGCATTAGTGTCATATAAACCACATTACCTAAGAGCAGAAACCTCTTTGTGCCTCTGTCAGGAGGCCTTACGCTGGCCTTAAATGGGAGCAAAACCCATTTGGGGGTTTCCAGGCTCAGGCTTTGCCTAAACCTCCCCCAGCCCTTCCCAGCCCTGGATGCCTCCACTGACCAGAGGATGAGGAAGGACAAAACCTGGACAGGAAGAGTTAAATGCAGCCGGATGAGCTATCTGCTGCTTCCATCCCACAAGGAGGTTGTGCCAGTACAGTCGCTTGGCCCAGAGTGAGCAAACAGAGAAAAATCCCAGCCACCCCCTCCTGCCCCCCGGTTACGTGTGCCAGGGCCAGAGGGGAGGCAGCCAGGAGCATTTTGGACATCGCTGCTCTATCTAAGGGTGGGTTCTACTTCTGTTGACAGCCTCTCGAGGGCAGGGCAGCTTTCTGCACCCCTGTGCTCGCCCCCTTACCTCGGCTGCCAGGTAGTTGCCCGTGGCAAGGTGCTTGAAGCGGTACAAGCCGTTCCAGTGCCCGGCGCCCCCTCGGCACGGGTCGTGGTGGACCACCTGGAAGGAGCAGAGGAGCACTCAGCTGTGATACCAGTCCTGGTCCTGGCCCCCAGCAAAGCCACCAGTGACAAGATCCCCATCCTGTCCCAAAGGCGCCCACAAGCGAAGAAGCTTGGGGCGCTGAGCCACCGAGGGGCTGAGGGACACCCATCTCCTCCAGGGCAGCCCGAGCTATAAAATCGCCTGTCCATCAGCACCTGCGGCTTCCAGCTCCCTCTCAGAGCTCAAGCCTTCTGCTGGCTTTCACTAGGGCACTCAGGCCACCAGAAAGTGGAAATTCAAGGCCAGGAACATACCGAAACAAGCACTGTTTCCAACAGCCTCCCCAGGCGCGGTCAGGCACCCCGGATGCCCACGGCCCCGCTTACCTCCACCTCCCACAGGGCGTTGGAGCTGGTGGCCGAGGTGGCCGACTGCCTCAGGGTGGTGCGGAGGAAGACGTGCAGCTTGCCTTTGTACTCGTCGCAGGTGAGGAACTTCTCCTGCTCGGCGTGGAAGAGCCTCACCACGTCCCCCTGGCACCGGGACATGGCAGTGAGGACACGGAGGCAGCATTCCCCCCCCCAGCCCCATGAAGGAGGGTGGCTGTGGCTCTGCTAAAAGCCACTTCTAGCAGCACAAATGCTCCTCCAAGCTCAGGGGAGGGCACCTTGCCTGTGCATGGGGTGGTGGGGACACGGGGGCACCCTGTGCTTTGCGATGCCATCACTCTGTTTACTTGCACCAACTGCTTCTCTCTGCCTCTACTCCCCGGGCTGTGAAATGGGTACAAACCCCCTGTTCGCACCCCCAGAGCGGGCAGAGGCTCTGCTCACCAACACATTTATGGCATTAACACCCCAGGAGGAGGATGCAGAGGAAGCTGGGGATAAGCAGGCGCCTGGGGATGAAGATCTGTGAGGTCCTAACAATCAATATCCAGCCAGCTGCTTCCTGGAGGACCTCCGACCCGAACAATAGCTCTGCAGGGAAAGTTCCTTTCCCAGGCAGCAGCCAGCCCTGCTGCATGGCTGAACAGCCAGAAATTGTCCTCGTAGCTGGAACCAGAGCTGGCACCATGTGTGCCTCATATTGTCCTTGGGAGCCGATTGAATACAATAAGGCAGGGGGTAACCTGATGCCCCCTGGGCACCTCCTGCCCATAGATACCGAAAATCCCAGCTCCAGCTCCCTGTTAAGTGCTCTGAGTGATGAATTCCCCTAGAAACCAAGCCCCTCGAGGCATCCTGCCCTTGTCACACAGCCAAACAGCTACAGTGTCCTGCCCGAGCAGGGGATGGGGATGGATCCCCTGAGCCCGTCGTGTCCCAAGCGGCCGGCGGCCGAATCTCCTTCCTTACCCCCTTCAGCACTTCCTCCATGTGGTCGCGGAACTGCATGAAAAGGTTGATTTTCCAG
This sequence comes from Anas platyrhynchos, assembly GCF_047663525.1. Classification (NCBI taxonomy): domain Eukaryota; kingdom Metazoa; phylum Chordata; class Aves; order Anseriformes; family Anatidae; genus Anas; species Anas platyrhynchos. The sequence goes on along the minus strand of NC_092613.1, from coordinate 3,803,069 downwards.
CTGGTGTTACAATTGACTGAGTTCACCTAGGCAGCAAGAGAGCAAGGTCACAATCCCAGAAGGGAAATGGGACAAGAAAAGAACAAAAAAAAAAAGAAAACCATTCAAGCCCCCAGCCAGCCCCAGCACCTCCTTGCAGCCGGCGTTGTCTGCAAGCTCGTAGTTGCTGGCGTGCAGCGGCTGCCCGGCGTTCACGGGGTTCAGGATCACTTTGTCTCCCACGACTACCTGGGGAGCAAAAGGAGAACAGGGGAGAGAGCATGAGAAAGGTGCTCAGTGGGGATGTGAGCCCTGGCGTGCCTGAGCACCGCTCAGCCCAGCTTCTTCTGGGGGCTTTGCAGCCCTGCGCTCACATTATCTCCGTTGCTCCTCAGCTTCCAGAAGGGCTGGATGAAGAGCCAGGACCCCTCGTTGCCGGTGGCATCCAGCGTTACCCGCATGGCGTTCTTCTCCAGCAGGGCCGGCAGCCGCTTGTTCACCGTCAGGTACTTGTTGCTCTTCATGTGCAGGAGCTGAGGAGCAAACGTTGGGGTGAGCTGGGGTGACCTGGCACAGCCCCAGGTCCCCGGTGCCGGTCCTACCCAGGAGGGGCACCACGAGCCCCTGCCCACCAGGTGCCCAGCTCACATTCACTGGATCTGTGCTTTTTTTCCCCAAAACCCAGCAGCCCGAGCAGCCTGGGGGCAGAGGAGCTGTGAGTGCTGTACCTGTATGACGCTGCCGTACTTCACCACGTCCCCATGCACTTTCTTGTTCTCAGTCTCATTCTGCTTCTGCTCCATCTGGGCCGCGTGCTGGATGCCAAAAGGAGAAGAGCTCAGGGTGGAAGCAGCCCCATCCCACCCAGAGCAAGCCCCAGGGGCACCACCGGCACCCTGAGCTACGGGGAGGGCAGGGGACAGGCTGTGACATGGCCTCAGCATCCCTCTGTCCCCCAGGTACCACGGTCCCTAAGACGGTCCTCAGCATCAGAGAGCTGAGCCCAGGACCCTGCTGTGGCCCTACGCAACGACATGAAGCACATGGGAGCTTTAAGCCAAAGATTTAAAAATTTGGAGAGGCTTCTCCAAAATTCCCCAATACGGGGTGGCACCACAAAGAGACCAAGGGCTGGGGCGATGCTCCTGCCCAGTGGACCAGTGGCACTGGGGGCTCCTGGCAGCACCGACACCGACGAGCAGAAGGCTGCACATCAGCAGTGCCGTGCCCGGAGCTGTCAGCATTTTCAGATCTGCCACGGGCTGCTCCTGCCAGCCCCTCTCTCCTAAACCACAGACATTTTCAACGTGGCGGCTCTGGCAGCCAGAGGGGTGCTGTCAACAGACGTGGTGCAAGGCAGGAATCTGCTCCGGCAGCGGATCCGTCTGGGAACGGCGAGGGTGCGGCACCGGCCCCGGCATGGGCACAGCCCGGGCAGCACCAGCCCCGTGCTCCCATGGAGCTGGGATGGGAAAACCACAGCGAGGGATGGGGCTGGGAGAGCATCCGCCCCTGCCCGTCCTGCTTCCTCCCCCTCTTGCATGAGGAATTGGGAAAGAAAGCTGGAATCACAGCCTGTACTCTGCGGGAGGATGGGGCAGGCGGTCTCTGATGCGAATCAGGGCTTCGAATCTGCCCGGCGCACGGCACTGGGCTCCAGCCCCTTCGCTCTTTTGGGCATCGCCACCGCTTTGGTAAATTCTCCATCCCCACGCAGGGCTGGGTGCCGCCCATGGGATGTGCTCCCACCTGGCCAGGGACCACAGCGGTGGCTGATGCCATCGGGAAAACAAACCAAGAGCATGGGGAAACTCGCTCTGCTGCCGAGCTGGGAGTTTAACAACCACCCCATGCAGCAACACGGCCCCGGTGAGACATCAGGCACCACGGCGGCTCCTAAATCTGCACCCAGATCTCAGCTCCTCCCTTGCTGAAAGCCACGGAGCTAGGAGTGGGGACAGGCTGCCCCGAGCCAACAGGGGCTGGCGTTGGCAGCCTGTCCCCTCATAGGGAATGGGGTCTGTCCCCTGTAGGGATGGGGCACCAGGGATGTGCACAGGGGCAGCCCCAGAGGCTGCGGGGTGGCTCCAAAGATGTCAGGGGTGGGAGGAAAACCTCTGTGGTGCATCTGGCTGCACTTGCAATTAGTCGGCCGAGAAAACACTGAGCCTTAAAACCCCTTAAAAGCAAAGGGGCAGGAGCAAAAGCACAGAAAGTCACCAGTGGGTACAGGGAAGGGTTTCTCCTGTCGGGACCTGGGCTGCTGCTGTTTCAGGAAGCTCTCTGGGGGTTGCTGCTGCCTTCAGCCCGCTCCCGGTGCCGGAGGCATGTGCCAAAAGAGCAACACCGGGAGCAGCAGGACAGAGCAAGGATATTACAGGATCTCTTGAAGACAAAACTGAAGCAAGGTTCAATCAATCAGGCTCAGAAATGAGCCTCTCTGTCCAGTCGTGGCCAGTACGGCTGTCAACGTTACAAATTACTGCCTAAGCAGAGCAGGAAAATGCATGTTTCTGAGCGTGGTCAAGGAGGCGCTGACCCTGTCTCGGCATCTCCAACCCAAGCCAGGACGCCCTGGCTGGACACTGCCTCGGACTTCGCTCACCAAAAGCAAAGCTGGGGGAGCTGCGGGGACCAGCTTGAAGCCTGGCGAGATGATTTAATGAATCCTGCCTGAGCTTCGGTGCTATGAATCATCCTCAGGGCCTCGCCAGCTGTCTGAGGTGATTATGCAATGTTTAACATGGGCCTTTTCCAAACCTCGTGGAAGTCAACAGGAGCCTTTCACTTCCCCAGCCCGTTGGAGCAGGTCCTGCTCACAACGGCTCCGTGCCGGGCACCCCTGGGTGCCGGGGGGAAGGCAGCGGGACAGGAGGCAGCAGAGCCAAACAGGGGGACACCCAAAACCAGAAAAACCCAGGGCAGGTCCTGGCTTCCCAGGCATGTTTTCCAGGAAGCAGAATGTCTCTGGGTTTGCACAGAGAGGGGTTTCGTGGCTGCCACCCTCCCTGCCCATGGGGACCGTCCCCGCTGGCCAGTGCCTCGCGCCGGGAGCTCCGCTCACCTGCAGCTTCTGCAGCAGCACCACATCGGCGATCTTCTCCTTGTCCTGCTTGGTCTGCTTGGCCTTCCAGTACTGCTTCTGGGCAGAGTAGCGGTTCATGGGACATACTTTGAAGAGGCAATCTGGGAGCAGAGGGAGGCACACGTGAAGCCGCAGCAGCTTGGGACCAGCGTCACCCAGCGCCCCTGCGGGTCCCTGCTCCCAACCCAGCAGCATCCTCCCAGCCCACTGCCACCCCGTCCACTGCTAGGGGTCCAAAGCGGACAGGTAGAAGGTCGAGCCACTCGCTGGTAGCTGATGGACTAGTTTTGGGTAATAAATAAAGAGGCCAGGAGTGACTCCACTGCTTGGACTCGCGATAGAAGCATTCCCATCGGAAACGGCCACGCAATTTGGGAAGGAAATCTTCAGGGGGAGAAAACGTATTGATGAAGCACAGCTGGGCTGAACCGGGAGCAGATCCTGCTGGAGGAAGGGAGCAGAGGCAGCGGGATAGGGACAGGAGCAGGCGTCCCCACACCACCCTCACTGCTCTGCAGCCCCTGAACCGAGGCAGCAAGGCCGTGGGATGCTGTCCCCTCGGTGGCCGTGCCACCAGGACTCTGCAAACACGCTGCTGCTCTCCCGTGCCTGCTCACAACGAGACTTAATTAACAGTGCTGGAAGCTACGAGCCAGCGCTCCTAAAATCTGGATTGCAAACAGCTGCACTTCCAGTCCTAAAAGAAACGCTCTGGGGATGCAAAGGGATCCTGGCTCCCGCAGACACTGGCAGCGTGGATGTGCTCTGCTCCCCAGTTTGCTGCTATTCCCCACGCTGCTGTGGCCAAATGGGGGGGTGCAGACCCCCAGGGCTGGGATTTGTGAATCCAGGCACAAGAGCGGCCCTCTAGAAGCCAGGAGGCAGCTCCATCATGCATCTGATTCAGCTCACAGTATGAAGCTGCGCTGGGACAGGGGGCGACGGCAGGAAGGGACCTGCAGCCTGGGTCACCCGAATTACGCCTGAAATAGCAGCCCAGAACCTTCAGACACAAAAAGAAAAATCACTTCCATCTCTGGCCCCGGTCCCAGCTCGCTGGCAAGCACGTATTTATTTACCTGGGAGTGACGAACAAACAAGCACAGAGCACAGTTCTCACCGGCTTGGGCTGCTGGTTAGGGGCCAAGTTTCACATTTCATTTTACAGGTCTATTTGCTAATGGCATGTCCCGTGCCAAGGAGGCTTTGTGACGCTGGGCTTTTAATCAGGGACTCGAGTGTAGCTGCTGTAATGCCTGGCTGCATTCTCCCACTGCCTCCAAGCAGGGCCACAGAAACACTCTGGGCCACCTGCAGCACCTTGAATCGTTTTCATTAAATTGCTAATTAGGTTGCAAAAGGACCTGGTAGAAAGGAGAAACTGAGGAATGCGGGAGGGGAAAAAAAATCCAGCGTAGCTATTAAGACAGAGGTGCAAATCAACCCCCTGCCTCCAAGCACGCCCTGTCCGCAGGGGCTGCTCACATCCCATTGCTGCACGCCAAGCCAGGTTTTGCAAGGAAGGAAACTGAGGCACGGAGTCAGTTGCACACGGAAAGGCTTCAGCAAGGCTCGTGCTGGAAGCCGGAGGTTTTGGCACCCAGGTGTACGTGCCGAGGAGCTTTTGCAAGACGGATGGTGGGCGGAAAGCAGGGAAGCTGAGGAAAGCTCCCATGTTAGCACTGCCCGGCGAGCACCAAGCCGGAGCAGCGCCCAGATGTGGATCAGGGATGGGGCTGAGCAGCTCCTGATGGGCACAGCCATGGAGATGAAACCTCCTGCGTGTCCACCGGGGAGGATCCAGGGTATTTGGGGCACCAGCACCCAGGCTCCAGCTGCCCCCTTGGCCTGCAATCATCGCAGTCTCTGCTCCAAGCCCCAACTCAGGCATTTGCCCCGCTGAGCGCAGGACTTGGTGTTTTATTTGTTTCTTCCCAACGTGCCTGAACACAGGGCCAAAAAGAGGCTTGGGGGGGAGGAAACCCAACGAAAAGCAAATATCCGAGAAGCACCAGGTGCCTTTCAGAGGCTCGGAGGGCACGATGCAGGCAGCCCAGCCGGAGCCCCTCGCTGCAGAGCCAGGCTCCTGGCTGGCTTTGGGCACTTCCAAATCCCACCTGGGTCTGACTGCGTGGGGAAGGGCCCTGCTCCCCGCTCTGTGCCCAAAAACCCCCCGACGGCGAGGCAACGAGCACCAGGGAGCTGAGCCGGGAAGGGCAGGGTCCAGCCACAGGATACGGGGACGGCAACAACCCATTAAAATCCTCTTAAGCCTCTTGCTGCTGCAGCAGGGAAACAGCACCAGCCCGTTGTTTTTACCTCCCTCGCGGTGATAGCTATCGACAAGGCAGACTGCTACTTTTCCGGCCATTAAAACAAGCGGCTGGATATCCTGATACGGTTTGCCGGGAGCAGGGCTACGTCTAGAGCAGACCTTAGTCTGGAAAAGAGATTCAACACCCGCCCATGTCCAGGAAGGGAGACGCTGCGGCTGCTGGGACCAGCAAGCCCGCGGAACTGGTGCCGGTTTGCGCCCAGCTCCCAGCTGTTCCCAGGCAGCCCCAGGTGAAAGTCCGCTTGGAGCAGGATGGCTGCCGGGTGTGCCAGGGCTGCTGGGCTCTGCGGGGCTGTCAGATGTCCCCAAAGTCAGCCCCAAACCCAAACAAGTGGCAGCGGCTTCCACGGAGAGCCAGGTCGCTGCTTGGCAGTGGGGAAGGCATCTGCACAGCACCCCACTGCAGGCAGTTAAAAAAAATTAATTAAAAAAATGAATGGGCCTGGGGCACAAAGCAGAGTGGGAAACCAGTATTTAAACAGATTTTTTTTTCCAAGGGGCTTGAAATTACGGTAGCTGGTATATAAAGAACGGCTGCCGTAAACCAACCCCCAAATCCAACAACGCAATCACTGGTTTGGGGAAGTTTTCCCAGAGCACAGCCATGCCTCGGTCCCTATCTGCCACATCACCCGCAGGACCTGCGGGGTGCTCCAGGCACCCAGACCCACCAGGATGCCCTTGGGGACCCCTCCCTGCAGTGTGCCAGGCACAAAAACACCATTTCCCAGCGCTGGGCACAAAAAGGAGATGCCCCAGGTGCAGCGTTTTGCTCCCGCAGAGCCCAAAGGTCTCTCCCCAGGGGCTAACACAGCCTGGGAGCAGGAGGCTCTCCCCAGCAGCCTGGCCGGGCTTCTCCCGAGCATTCCCACACGCCGGGATCCATCCCAGCCCTCGGGTGACTCATCCCCTTTTCCGCCCGGCCCGGCCGTCGCAGCTCGCTCCCGCTCGGCGCTGCCAGCACGGGGAACAACGAGCACGGCCCCGAGCGCTCGACGAGATGGCGCGGCCCAAAACGTGACCGCCGAGGCTGGGTAGGGATTTACCTAAACCCTGCCCGCCTCGTAAAAGGGTGCCTTAATCCCCCGGCTCCCTCTGAGGTGCAGCCAAGCAGGGCAGATGTAATTAGCGCTGAGCGCTAACAGGCTTGCCTTGAAGTAGTTTGCCTGTTGCAACTGCCCCTCTCTCTGTCCCCTCCTGTTTTTTTTTTCTCCCCCCTGCTCCCAGCTGGCAGATACCCAGCTGCCAGCATCCCTAGAGATGTGTTTGGGTACGGACCCACCTTTGCAGAGGGCAGCTCCCCGCTCCGTAGGGCTGGGTTATGGGGTCCCAAGGACCACCCCAGCATGGAGGCGGTTCCAGTAAATGTATAAACGCACCCAGAGGTGAACTGAGGAGGGTGGCTTTGGCCAAGCCATGGTGACAAACTACAGCAGCTAAAATCCCTCCGGGCTCCTCTGGAAAGGGCTCACCCCGGTCCTGGGCGAGCTGGGACCGCAGTCCCCATCCCTGGCACAGATGCTCAGGGCTGTGGTGTCCCCACGGTGTCACTGCAGTGACCGAGCTGCCCCAGCACAGCCCCAATCTCACCTCGAAACTTCTTGGGAGGGTTGTCCAGGTCTCCAGCCGCCGGCTCCACCACGCACCGGTCGTCCACCAGCCTGCAGGACCAAGCAGGGACAGAGCTTCAGAGACAACAAGGCAGCAGCGGGGCCTGAGCAAGCCAAGTGCCTTCCCCAGAACCCACAGCACCAAGAGGGCAGACGCGCATTGGCACCGGCCTCAAAAGGACAGCATCAAAACCTGCGCCTCCTGCCCCCTACCCCTTTGCGTTTATATTTATATAAATATTGGGCTCGATGACACTCAGCTCCTGCAGCCTCTCATGGGTGCCTGCCCCAAAGGCATCGCCCCCTGCTCGCCGCCACCCTCCAGATTTTGCTGCTTGTGTTTTTCCTACAGCCCTTTAGGGCACACCGCGGGGATGAATGGCAGCGACATTCGAAGCACGGTGATGCTGGGTGCCGGGGCCTTTGCTCAGTGACCCGTGCGGGAGGCTCTGATGCCCACACCCTGCAGGAGCGGATCCTGCCTTGCTCAGCACTCAGCTGAGCCAAATCTGCCCCGGGGCGATGGGCACTGCGTGGAGCCAGGCTTTCTGCCCGAGCTGGAGGCTGAGGTTACTGCTCACAGCCCCCGGCCCCAGGTCTCCGTTAAACTGGTAAAAACGTGAGGGGTTCAGCTTTCTCTGAACGGTTCTTCTCCTCCAGCCAGGAGCTACCCCACCAGGACACAGGGGGTGTAACTGTTGTAGATGGAGGTGGTAGGGCCCCCTGGAAGCAGTTGTTAATTGTAAACAAATTAATTATTACCAGGGATGCTGGCTCTGCCCATCAGACACAAAGGGCTCTGCACCTCCTACCTGCCCCCTCCTCATTTCCCAGCATTAAGCAAATTCCTGTGGGCTTGGCCTTGGGTGCTGCAGCCCTTCCCCATGATTTCAGGCCAGGACATTGCTCCAAAGTTTCCGAGGCCAGCGAAGCACAGCTGGGGACGAGGCACCCCTGTGCTCGGCCCCAAAATCGCGGAGGGGTGAGCATCACCCGAGGGCTGCCGGGCGCCGGGTGCTGCAGCGAGACAGGCTGGGCTCGCTCGCCTGCTTTCTGCCAGCCCCCAGGAGGAGACGCAGGGAGAGAAACCACGCTCCTGCCCCGGGCGAGGAAGCGAGGAGCGTGTCCCCACCTGAAGCCGGGCAGCTGGGAAGCGAGGGGCTGGGTGCAGGAGAGGGAGCATCCTGGGGGGAGCGCCGCAATGGGGACAGGAGAAGTGTGGTGGGCACATAGCACGGCAGCGAAGGGCACGGCGGAGCCCACGCTGCTCTCCCCGCTCCTTGGGGGCTCTCGATGCAGCCAACAAACCCAACAGGCAAAGTGCTGCTGGGTTTTCAATGGAAAGAAAAATCCCAGGTGCCGCTCTGCCGATCCGGCCTCCCTCCCCTACCCCAGCCGCTCTCCAGAGGAGGGGAAAATTCCTCTCCGTAGCTCGGCAGAGAGGAATTTGGCCTCGGTGCTGATGGATTGGGGCCCCGGGGACCCCAAGGCTGCTGCGTCCTTGGCAGTGGAGGTGCTGGAGCAGGAGCAGCGTCCCACCACACAGCCAGCGGCACCGCGGGGCCTTTGCTTCTCGAGCCAGAGCTTGTTTCTCCTGGCTGTCGTGCGCAGCCTCTCCCAGCCGCTTCAGGGGGGTTTGGAGGAGCTCCCCTCTGCCCGCTGGGAGGACCCATCCCTCGTACAGCTCAGGGAACCAGCAGGCCACGAAGGCGCAGCCAAACCTCGCACTGTGGTACCCAGGGGTCACGGTGCTGGCAGGAGAAAAGTTTGCCGAAGCCCCAGCTCCTGGGGCTCGGAGCAGATTAACCTTAGATTTCAAGTAACAAGAAAAAAAAAAAACAACAACAACCATTTCTCTAACGTTTTGGTGGCAGCAACAGCTTAAGAACAACTAGCAAAGCCCCAGAAGACTGGAAAAGGCAAACAAATAAACCCAGCCCTGAGGTTTTGGTAATCAAACATTGAGCTTTTCGCTAGGCAGCGCTGCCTCGGCTGTGCCCACACTCGTGGTTGGCAGCAGGGGGGTGCTGGGCTCCAGACCCACTCCTGCCCAGCCCGGGCTGCCTGGGGAAGGACCCGGGACCGTCCCCGAGCTCCTGCAGGGCACAGGCTCTCAGGAGGGCAGGGAGAGAGGTAGGGAAGTATGGGACAAAGCAGTGCCAGGAGGAGAAGAGGCAGCTGCGGACAGGGGTTTTACCGCACGTATCTCACCGCACAGGAGATATGCAAAGCCTCAGCCCAGCCCAATGCCAGCCGTAAGCTCATTTGGTTTCTATTGCTCTGAAACGCTGCTTTGCACCCCCAGCACCACTCAAATGAGAGCAACGGAGCAAAGCACCAGCCCTCAGCCAGTGCCTACCAGCACCTACAGCAGCAGAAGGCTTGGTCCATTTATTAAAAAAAGTAAAATTTAAGTTCTCCATTGCAGCTAAGGGTCCACGCAGCCTATTTCCAGAACCAGAGCAAATGGCGCAGGCGTTTCCTACCCATGCCAGCTCCATCTCAAGCCACTGCCTCGAACTTTTGTGCCTGGCACTATCGCTCTGCGACGCCAGGCTGCAGATAGCGACCTGCCAGGCTGGAAACCTTAATTAGTTAATGAGCTCAGAGCAGTCGCAGTGTCTTTAATCCCGGAATTACACGCTCTGCAGGAATGCAAAGCACTGTTTTTATTAAACTGATACTTGGGACGAGCCTTGTTGGGTTAAAAATCACTGAAAACAGAAAGGATCCTGACGCGGTGGACATGAGTCACCTGGGTTACTGCTGGGGCTGGGCTGTGTTTGCTCTAAAAACCCGCATCAGCGCGGGGGGATGGCACAAAGGGGGGCTCCCTCTGCTCTCAGTGCAGTGGTGCTGCTCAGCGTGGGGCACGGCCACCGCGGCTTTCATCTCCCAGGTGTTAATGAGAAAACTTCATCAGCGTCCGAGCACCTGGAGGATGATGCAGGGAGAAGCAGCAGGCTGGAGGCACTGCTGAAAACCCCACACTTCGCCTTTCCAAGGCGCCCCTTGGGAGCACCGGGGGCCTGATCCTGCGCCTCGCTGAGCCTGCTGCATCTGGTTAGCTTTAAGCCCTGTGAATCGTCACGGCGGGTCCAGTGGGGTTTGTGCTGCGTGCCTAAAAACCGAGCACAAAGTGATTCCCTGGCCCCCGGCCAGTGCACTTGGCCTCGTGCAAGGCTGAGCCTTCGCCGGAGGTCAGGGGACGCAGCTCCTCCAGCGCCTCCAGGCCAGGCAGCCCTGAACCCAAGCAGGGACGGCGGCCAGCTGGGGCTGTCCTGGTGGCGAGGAGGAGAAGAAGGAGAAGGAGAAGGAGAAGGAGAAGGAGAAGGAGAAGGAGAAGGAGAAGGAGAAGGAGAAGGAGAAGGAGAAGGAGAAGGAGAAGGAGAAGGAGAAGGAGAAGGAGAAGGAGAAGGAGAAGGAGAAGGAGAAGGAGAAGGAGAAGGAGAAGGAGAAGGAGAAGGAGAAGGAGAAGGAGAAGGAGAAGGAGAAGGAGAAGGAGAAGGAGAAGGAGAAGGAGAAGGAGAAGGAGAAGAGCTTGCCATCAGGCACAGGGCTGGGTCAGCCCCTCCGGCACAGAGCCCATGGGTTGGTCAGCCTGGCAGAGCAACGGGAGTAAAAATAAAGCAAGTGAACGTGGCACGGCCACAAAAACACAGCCTTGTCCCCACACCATGGGGAGGACACCGCTCTGCGCCTCGCGTGCTTCTCCTCCCCGCAGGAGCGAGTTCATCCTGACCCAGCAGGCCTGAAGTTACCCTTTAACCAGCTGTGTTTCCCTGAACTGCTCCACCCTGTAAATCCACCTGCAATCACAATTACAGCCATCAAAGGTGGTATTTCATGTTCAACAGCCAACTGCCATCCAGGCGGGCTTACCACTGGCTCAGCCCCTCCACCAGCCCACAGTGCAGGTCCCCAAGACCCCCGGGATGGTGGAGATGGGGTCCCCACCCGCGTCCTTCTGCTACTTTCTAGCTCCAGCCATTGGGTGCTGGCTCACTGGGGACACAAGGTGAGATGGGGACACTCCAGGCAGCAGTTTCACCCAGAGCTCACGGCATCACCGCATCCAGCAGGACCCAAACTGAGGTCTCCCAGCTCCTCTCCCTGCTTGGCGCTGGTTTGGTTTGCACGGATGATGCCCACAGAGCATCCCATGGCAGCAGCCGTTTCCCCTTCACGGACCCAGCTCTGGAAATTCCAGCTCCATGAGCACAAAGCCGCCAGGAGTTACTGGTGATTGGTTCCTGGTCGTTTTCCCTGAGCATAAAAAGCACCGTTCCTTTGGACACCTCGAATTTTCAGCAGCAGAGCCCCACAGAGCCCTTTCTATCCTCCCTGCTGGGAACAGCCTTGAATGGAGCCAAGGGGGAAGAGGAGCCCAGCCCTGGGTCCTGCACCTCTCTGCACCCCCTGGGTAGCTTCCCACATCCCAGACCCCTTCTGGCAGCTCCGATACACCCGTCCCACTCTCCCATCGCCACAAAGGGAATGTGTTGGGCACTGAACAGCCCAGGGATGCCTCCAGCAACGCGGCTGCCCTGACCCATCAGTGTTGCTTCAGTGCTCAGCTCCTGCCCTGCCCTTCTTAAATAACCTCCTCCTTTTGGTTTATCTTTAGCATTTTAGTGACTTGGGGAGTTTTGGCCAACGTTCCCCCACTTAGCCGAGCACTGGAGCGCACATGAGTCCTCCCCACCCTTCAGCGGGTGGTTTTTCCTCCTGCAGAGCAAACGCCCACTGCAGGCAGCGTCTGCAGGAGGAAGGGTTCGTGCCCTGGGGCTTTGATGGGGCCCATGAACAGAACAGGCTCAGCCGGGGGGGGCTGCAGGGCTCCCCGTGCCACCAACCCCCATTGCAAGTCCATTGGATGAACAGGGAAAAGAGACCACTTTAAAAAAAAGAAAAAAAAAGAAAAAGAAAAGAAATAAAAGTTAAGGCTTAGTGTTAATGAGGGACCTGGTCCTGCTTCCCTGCTGCTTTTCAGGGCATCCTGCTCCCTGATGCACTGCAGGGCTGCTGGACCCCCACACCCAGGACTCATGGGGGCTGCTAAGAGCCCCGCAAGATCTCCCAAATGATGGGGCTGAGTTCTTCAAAGCGAGGACAGTGAGAACGGCCAGCACCCCCTATGTCTTCTGGGTCTGTTCCCCTGCAGGGCTTCACCCTGGGCTGGAGGTGAAGGACTCCCCCGCTCGCTGCTCCTGGTCCAGAACAACACCGGGCTCACTGGGTTTAATTCAGCGGCTGCAGAGCCACGCACCCCGCTGCAGCCTGTCCGGGTGTCCTGCAGCCATGGCCTCGGGGACTGCCAGCACCACTGCGCCTCCCACCTGGGGTGCATCCAAGCACAGAGCCCTGCGCATCCTGCGGCATCACCTGCAGGCACCCCCGGCTTTGTATTTTGGTGGCGTTCAAACCCACATCCGCCAGGATGCCCCAAAGGCCCCAGAAGTTCTCCTGGGAAGAGCTCACTGCCCTGCCAGGATGGGGAACCACAGCACCAGGACATTGGGGTGCATTCTTTAACTTTTGGGACCAGCACCTGGAAACTCTCCGTGTCATCCCATATAAACTGGGGATCCCACTGCGGACCACACCAGTCCGAACCCTCCTGCCTTCATCGAGGAAGGATGGAGGGAGCACTTCCGTGGGGTGCTCAGCTGGGCACGCAGCGCCCAGCTTGGGGCTGGCAGAGCTATTTGCCTTGCAAATGAGCCAAACAAGGTCCCAAACAGGCAGCAGTAGGGCTGGGGAGAAGCACTCTCAGTGAGTCACCCACTCCCTTATCGCAGGAGTGATTTAAGGTGCGGTTGGGTCTCCCAGGTCGCGGGGCACAAGGGAAAACAGTTTCGGAGGGTGGGAAACAACCCAGAGGAAACAGAGTCCTGGGAAAGCGAGGCTGCCCAGCAAAAGCTACGCTGGGGCCTGGGAGAACGGTCTCTCCAAGCAAGCCCTGCTTTTGAGATGTTTATAAAACTAGAGAAGCATTTTGAAAAAAAAATAAAATAAAATAGAGGGATCTGGGGACGAGAGCTACAAAGAGACTGGAGCTCCAGAGTGTCTAAACACCTCTTAATTTGGCTCCTGGCGAGCCCCTGGGACACGCTGCGTGGGCTAATAACCAGCACCGGCTCCCACCGGGATGGAGGCGCGCTCAGTGCCGCGCTGCCGAGCTCGCAGCCCCTGCCCTGGGACATCCCCGTGCTGGGAAAGCGAGCGAGCCGCCAGGAGACCCCTCCGAAAGGGACCTGGGGGGCGTCCTCCCACCCAGCCCAGCAGGGAGGGCTGGGCGCAGAGCGGCCGCATCCTGCACGTGCAGGACCCGAGGTTGGTACCACGCAGGTGGGCACACGGAGATTTTGTGCCCGTGCCCTCGCCCACTCCTGCCCAGCAGCGGGGCTTTGGGCACCAGGGCATTAAGCGGGAGGCTGCGTGTGCCCAGCAGTGGGTGCGCGTACACGTGTGGGCGCCGGTATGTACGGCTCCGGTTATACACAGGCATGTGGGAGCAAGTGCATTCATCGCAGATTATAGGGCCAGGCAGCTCCTGCCCCAGGAATCCCATCCAAGGCAACATTCCTGGCTGATCTCAGCCTCTCCTACATGCGCGATGGGGCAGGTGCTGGCACAGACCCACGTCCTGGAAGCGGCGCCGGCACCGCTCGGAGCTGCGGGCAAGATTTGGGTCCCTGCTTTGGGCAGCCCAGGGGCAGCGGCATTTCCAGTGATCCCCATCGTATCGAGGCACCCCACGGTGAGGTACAAACCCTTCTGTGCCCAAGGGCACCCACCAGCCCTGTCCTCAACAGGGACGGAGCATCTCCCTGGGCAAATGCTCCCACGCTCCTGCTTAGGCACAGAAACTGCAGGGACAAGGGACAGGTCCCTGAGGTTCCTGCGTGTCCCCAGGTGGGGCTGCGAGATCCCCTCCTGCTCTGCTGTGGGAAGGGGCTGTAAGGAGATGGCTCAGCCTGGACCTGGCCGTGCCCACACTGCCCCTAGCACCCAGCAGGGCTTGGTGCCCATGGGCACCCACGGGTGGTGACCCCACAGCGACGCCCGCTGCGAGCTTGGCTCCGTGGGACCACAAAGCGGGCAGCGAGAGCTGGAGATCTACCGGTGCCTGGCCCAGGGGACAGCCACCAGCAGCCACACGGGGCAGGGCTGGCAGCTCTCCTCCCGCTGTGCCCCACAGAGGGACTGTGGCTGCCCAAGCCCCATGCACAAGCCCAAGGACCCTCCTGCTGCTTGAGCCCACCTCGTCCCCTCCAGTCCCCAAACTTCTGGCCACGGCTGCCAGAGCGTGGGCTGCAGGTCCGCCCCCCCAGCCCCAGGGCCACATCCTGCCCCAGCAGTGACCATCCAGGGTGGAAGGGGCTCCCTCGGCACAGCCTGCACTCCCCATGGCCCCGCACCTGCAGGAAGAGGTCCCCAGCCCCTGTTCCCAGCGGGGTCAGCCCCGGCACCACCTCCCCTTCCCCTTCTGCCCGGAGAAACAAACCCACGGTGCTGAGCAGGCTCCGGGACAGGGCTCACTCACCCCAAAGTGCTGATGAAGCCATTGACCGAGCCCTCGGCGTACAGGGAGACGATGTCCCCGATGTGCAGGAAACTTGACATCTCATTCATGGTTGCCTTCGACCCGGCGCAGCGCCGCTTCTTCCCCAAGTCACCTTCCCTCGCAGAAATCCACCATGGGGCAAGCGGGGCTCACGGGAACCAGCCCAGGGGGGCTTCTTCCAGCCCGGCTCTCGCCCCCTTCTCCTCGCCGGCTCCCTGCGAACAGCGGAGGGGAGCGGGACGCGGGCACGGGCTCTCGCACAACTTTTACATGTGCTGGGCAGGACGCGAGCCAAGGGAGCCAGGCAGCCGCGGGCGTGCTGCGAGGAGGAGGAGGAGGAGGAGAAGAAGGAGGAGAAGAGTGGGGAAGAGGCTCAACTAGAGGTTTGCATGAGATCTGTCCGGCTGTCCGTGTCTCCGTCTCCGCACAGCTTTCTACCTGCAGCCAATAGAGAGCAATCAGGAAGTCCTGCTCGAAAAAGCATGCAAATAATTTTGGCCTGGGAGGAGAACCGGAGCTGCCTGGGTGTGTGTGTGTGTGTGAGGGGGGGGATGCCCAAAAAGAGGCCCCACCCTCTGCTCCCCGCCTCCCGGCTTGGGGGAGCGTGGGCTGGGGTGGGGGGGGGCAGCACCCCAAAGCCATCGAGCGGCCCCCAGTCCCCGCATCGCCGAGGCTGGGCACGCCACACTCGCAGCAGCCCGGCAGAAGCGAGCACTTCCACCGCACGCCAGCTGCCCTGGGTTCACCCCACGATGCAGCTCCCCAGGGCTCTTGGCCCCCCAGCCCCACAGCAGAGCCCCCAGCCCCACCACCAGCCCCTCCGGGGTCTCCTTCTCGCCCCCTTTGCCCTGGACTCCTCTCCTCGGAAAAGCACCGGGTGCTTCCTTGCCAGCCGTGGGGGCTCTCGGGGTGCTGCCCGTACACAAACACAGGAGAAAGGGAGGTGCTGGGAGCTGGCAGCTGCACTTTGCGTCCCTCACCAAACCAAATTCCCCGTGCAGGTGGGATGTGACATCGCCCCCAGCACCTGCCAGGGGGAAACTGAGGCTGCTGCGACCACCCCGTCCCACCCAGCCCCTCTGCGGCTGCCCCAGCAGTGAGGGCGCTGCTCTCACCACCCCTCCATCTGCTCCATCCTCCCCAGGAACAGACCCAGGACCCCCAGCCCTCCATCCCCGCTCCTAAGCCCCCCTTCAGGCAGCGCTCCCCCAGCCTGGCTATCCCGCACCACCTGGGAGCAGGGGAAAGCCCCGGGCTGAGGGCAAGGCAGCTCTCGCTGGATTTTTCTGCCCCAGGCAAGTGTTTGTGGTCAGACGGGCTTCCTGAAGTGCGGGTGCCAGCAGGCAGGTCCCCTGCTGAAGCAGATCCTGCTTCACCTCCTGCCACCTCTCTGTGCCCCTCACACCCATGCACCATCACCCAAACCCCCCCAGCTGCCAGCCCCATCCAGCACCCAGCCCACCCATCACCGCCAGCAGCAGGAGGTCCCACACACACCCCAAAGCCCCCCCCGTCCCGGTGCCTAAATCCCATCAGGAGCCTTTTCGTGGTGAACCTGGGGCTGGACAAGCAGCTCCGAGCTCCCAGTGCAAAAGGAAAAGGACCAGCGGAAAAGGATCGAGTCCTCAGAGCATCTTCTGGACAGCACAACTGCCCTAGTTCCACAATTTAATTAAAACTTGTCTGCTGTAAAAACAATATTGGAAGGGGAAAAAAAAAAAAAAAGCATGATGCTTTTCTCATTTATTTCCCTCCTGTCCTCCTTCCTTGCAAACAAACACACAGGTTTCAGGAATCTAAACCTTGCCCTAAATAGTGATTTTTTTTTCCACGAGGAAACGGACAGGTCCCCTGGCAGAACAAAGGGGAAAAAAAAATTAGTGCAATTCCTTCGGGGAAGATGCGAATTCAGGTCCATCAGGATTAGCTGCGTTTTCAGCACAGGACAAATTTAGAAGCCTTTATCTCAGGGCAACAGAGGGGGGAAAGAGAAGATCATAAGAAAAAAAAAAACTCGCTGCTGTTAAAAGCAAATGAAGGTTTCACAACAGGAGCTCAAAGAAAGCCCCCAAGGAATCAGAGACCAAAACTTTGTGCACAAATCAGCCTCTCTGATCAAAGGCACGAGTGGCATCTCAGCCAGCATGCGGTGCGCCCACCGGCATCATTGGGCACTGCCGGGCACCACTGGCCCAAGCTGGGCTCCCAACACACCCATCCTCCTGCACCCCTGGGACTGCTCATGTTTGCAGAGCGCTGGGTGGTAAAAATCTCTTGGAAGTGCAAAAAAAACAAAACATCCCACTGCACTAAGCAAACATACATCTGGCCAGCTTTCTGCCATCCAGAAGGACAAACAGGTGAAGCCCCTCGCGGGCTCCTTTGCACCCCCAGAACAGGAGGCAGCCCCGTCCCCACGCTGGGGGTGGTGAGCACCGCATCCAGCCCACGCTCTGGGCCTTGTGTCCCCGCTCAGCTCCATCAGGGATGGGGAGCAGAATGTGTTTTGGGGACACACCCCTGCCTGTTCTGCACCCACCTCAATGCGGGCACAACCGCACGGAGCCATCACGCTGTCAACCCCATGTGTGCCCCCAGGGTGGTCTCTGGGCTGCTCCCAACCCGTAGGGATATTTTGGCATGGGTGCAGACTCCGAGGTGCTGGGGGGAGCTGCAGAGAGGCTGCAGCCCCAGGTGAGCGGAGCGGCCCTGGCCGTGAGGATGCTCCCAGGCGCACGCAGCCAAGTGGCTGCCTTGCTCCCCCCACACCCCGGGGAGATAGAGGAGTTAAAAATAAGAGCGTTTCCTTCCTTACCCCCTACTTTAGGCCACGCGATAAATAAAAACTGGGAGTTTCTGCCTCCCGGAGAGGAAGCGGCTGCGGAGAGGCGGCCGGTGAGTCAGGCCAGCAGCGGCCATCCCCGCTCCCAGGCACAGCCTTCATCCCTGGCGGGGCCGGGGCCACATTCCTTTCACATGCTGAAATTGCTCCTTTGCGGGCAGCCTCTCAAACTGCGGGGCCGCCTCCCTCCCCCGGGCCCCCCAGCCTCGTCCGCAGGATGCTCCTTTGGCAACAGATCCCCTCCACCCACACCTCCCGCACACCCTTCCCACGACGGCCCTCGGCTGCCGGGCTTCGCGGTGAGAGTTCCCTGAGTCTGCAGCTGCACCGTGTTGGCTTCCCGACCCTCCAAAAAGCTGGACAGCCTCAAGAGCCCCCCCCCAGGTTGGGCAGGAGCCCAGCTGGAGCTTGAGTTTGGCCAGAGCCTGTGGGAGCAGGAACACTGCTGGCCATGCAGTGGGGATGCTGGGCAGGTCGTGGTATTCAAGCAGAATCCCAGAGCCCTGCTGGATCTCCTTGGGCATCCCAAATCCAGGCTGGGAACTCAAGGGTGAAGCCGCATGCAAGAGGAAAGCAAAAAATAACTGTAGGCTCCTTTGTTAGGGGAGGAAAGAGGGAGACACTCAGGCCCTTGTGTGCAGAGCGGGAAGGCTGTCAGCAGATGCACATAACAGGGGGATTCTTGGCCAGGAGGCGAGTTTGCCCCCCTTGTCCTGTGGGCGCCGGGCACGCTGACCCCGCTGCTGCCCACGGATGCAATGCAGAGGCCACCCTGGGGTCTGCACGGTGCCCGTCACACCACTGCACCCTCCTCCTGCCCCAGCCACCCCACAGAATCAGGCCAGGACTGACTGCAGGCTACAGCTACCAGCAAACAGGAGATGTTTTTCCTCCTTGGTGAGGATTTCAGAGTCCAGTTTAACCAACACCAAAATACAAAACAAAACAAAACAAGACAAAACAAAACAAACAAAAAAAAACAAACACAAAACAAACAAACAAACAAAAACACGTCCTTTTGGTGCAGAAGATGCTACGTGCATCCGCGTGACGTGGTGACCCCAAATCTCCTTGGTTTGAGCTGCAAACCCAAACCCCAAACCTCCCCACCAGCAGCCAGCTGAAAGGGGACCCAAGGTCTGTCAGGGCAGGGCTGAAACCCCCGCAGACAACTTCATTAACAGCAGGGACAAGGGCCAGCTCCCTCCTGTCTGTCCCATCTGTGCCTCCTCTCCCGCCCGGCTGGCCCCAACGGTGGCACTGTGCAGCCTCGCGGGAGCAGCTCCCCAAAATAGCTGCAGACTGAATGACTTTGGCCCACATCCTCAAAGGTGTCGTGGCTCCAGGTTACGTGTGCTAACCCGAGCCCCTCTGACCCCTCAAGGGTGGCTGGAACCCGCCGGTGCACAAAAAGCATCCCTGACACCAACAAGACAGAAATGATGAAGACATAGGAAAATAGGGAAAAAGGGCAATTCCTCCAGTCCTACCTTTACCCCTTGCCCATCTTCCTGTCCCCCAGGACCACCCTGCCCCAAGGACGGGTAGGCAAAGCAGCTGGAGCCCAGCAGAGGGGAAAAAGCCCCCCAATCCCACCCAGCCTCCCCAAAAAGGGTTAAGCAAAGCCAGCTTGAAGACACTTTGTACTTGGGTTTAAAAATACAGCCAATCCCCCCGTGGTGTAGCTCCGTGCAAGTTGCAGGTATATTTCCACAGCCGAGCCAATAACCTTCCCCGAGGGAAATTTAGGCTTTTTATGATTAAAAGGGGAAAAAATAATAGTGGGGAATTAAATATAGTACAGAGCAAGAGAACAATTAGCAGTTGCCGTTAGCGACGCCGGGCCCACTTCGGGACAAACGCCGCGGCTGTCTGGGGAGCTGCGGGGCCAGGGCAGTGCCCAGGTGACAGTGGGGACCGGGGGCACCTCTGGTCCTCGGCCGAGCTGACCCCACAGGGCCCTCGCACCCGGTGTGCAGCCCGCCGGGACTGGCCGCACCTCACAGGCACAATTTTTTCTCCCTTGACTTTATCAAGAGCAAATGGAAGTGTTTGCACAGGCCTGTAACTTCCCTAATAAGCAAACATAGGGTAATTGTGGGGTGGCGCAGGGTCTGGGGCTGCCAGCTGTACCCTCGCTGCGGGCCACAAGGGCAGACAGTGTCAGGGACATGGAGGGCGAGGGGTGAGCTCCGCTCCCCATCCGTCCCCACGCATTGCCCAAGAGCTAGGGCGTTGCACAGCCGCCCTCGCTGGGCTGCCCAGCCACAGCCCCGCACTCGTTGCCTCTTCGTGGCTTCCACACAAGCTCCTGAGCAGTTGCACAAGGGGGCTTTGCCCCACATCAGCCACTCCATCGCCCACTACAGTCACCCCTGTGTGACAGCATCACTCGCAGCTCCGCTGGCTCATCTCCGAGGGCACGCTCTGATTCACGCCCTGGGCAAAAAACCCTGTTACTTCCCCAAGCTCTCCTCGACAGCCTCGTGCAGTCCCCATCGATGGGCAGGTTTTCAAGAGCAGCCCGGAGACCTTCTGGAAGCAGATCAGCTCTGACCACACGAGCTTGGCTGCGTTTCTGCCCCTCCGCACTCGCTCATCTCAGCCCCTGATGAAACCCAGAGGGCCCTGCCGCAAACCCTGCTCCAGCCCGGAGCCTCCCGCGGCACAGCCTCCGCTTTCAATAGCTCTTTGGGAGATTGATTACCACACCAAGCAGCATTTCCTCTGCCTCCAATTGGGCCACGCAGGCCCTCTGGCCTGGCTTGCGGTCAGCGCACCGCGATGAATGAACAGCGCGGCTTATCGCAGTGCGGCCGGGAAGTGCGCTCCTGCTGCGGCTCGGAGCGGGCACGGTGCCCACCTCCGCGCACGGCCAGCAGTGGGACAGGCTCCAGCTCTGAGCTGGGGACTGGGATGCTCTGCTGGGCTGAACTGGGGTGTACTGGGAGGGTCTGGTCCGACGGGCACCGGGTATCGTGGAGAGAAAGTACACAGAGCGCAGAGGAACCAGCTTCCCACAGCAGGCTTGTCCTGCCCTGGCCTCCATTTCCCCCCCTGTAAAGTTTTGCCTAAAATGGCTGATGTGAGGTTCTCCCCTCCTCCCCGGCTTTTTTGAGGCAAGTTAGTGCCAAGCAGCCTAATTACAGCCTTCACTGAGGTAACCACACGCTCTGCTGCTGAATGAGAGGCTGGGTTACCGTGTGGCTTGTGGCCAGGGCCAGCTGCCTCCCCGGCTAGGCCCGGCCACCGCCTCTCCTCCGTCACACCGGTCACGTCCCCGAGGGACAGGGGGGGACAATCAGACGCCGTTTCCCTCCGGCAAGGGCGTGCTGAGCACGGGAGCTGAGCACCGGAGCGTGCAGGCAGCCCTGCCCGCAGCAGGCCGTGCTCACGGTGGGTTTTATGGGCTCCCTTAATGAGAGGAAACGTGGCGCAGCGCCCAGATCAAAGGAGATGCTCAGGGCAAGCTCGGCAATGCCACGGTGCAGGTGGCTCCGGGAGGGGGATCCCATCCATGCCCTTCCACCCTGTGCCCCTGTGCCAGGGCTGGGGGGACATGGGTATTCTCTAGGGCAGGGTCAGCATTGGGATCCCAGCTCTGGGAACTGGTGGGGAGGTGAGCACAGCGGGGCTCTGTTGTGTTCTGAGCACTGCGATCTGTCAGAGCGAACCCCATCCCGGGGCAGCAGAAATCCCTCAGCAGGAGTACGGGGTGTGACCGGCTGCCGGGGCTGGGAACGGAGGCACCCCCAGAGGCAGGCAGCACAGCAGTTACCAGCCCAGGCTGCAAAACACGTTTTTGCTTTCGCTCCAGCAGAAACCTGTCCCCGGGTGCACCGGGGAAAGGTCTGGATGCAAATGTGGGAGCAGAGAGCAACAGCAGCAAGGAGTGCTGCTGCTCCCAGAGGACACAGACCATCAGCCCCTTACACACAGGCTCAGGGGTCCGGCTGCTCCCATGGGTGCAGCTGAGGCTCCTCTCAGATGAGCCCCAAAAGCCCTACACAGGGCAAGGGGAAGCCTTCCAAAGTCACAACCCCGTGCATGTGTCCCAACACAGCAGAACCCAAACACACCAGCTGCTTAGGAAAGAGCTGTGTCAGACCCCACAGGGTCGGTACTCACAGTTCAGGACCCACCGTTTCCTTGCTTAGGGTCAGGCACCACAAACCACATCTACCCCAGAGCTGCAACCCCTCCAGCCCCATACGAAATACCCCTCCCCTCCAGCTCCCTCCCTTTAAAGGCACGCCTGCAGTTAAAGCTTCAGGGCTGGGTTCGCTGCCCCACTCCTGGGTGTTGCTGGACCAAAGTTTTTGGCTTTTTCCTGCTTAAAACCTGCTCAGCGCAGAGAGAAGAAGAACATCAGGTGTGCAGTAACAGTGTCTCGTTGGGCATGTCTCCACGGGTGTCTTGGGTGAGGGATGAGGTCCTCGCTCCCAAACCACCTCATCGTGCTGGGGGGGTGAAGAGAAGCCAGACACAAACCTCAGCAGCAGTCACCCTGCTCAGTTTCATGGCAGGAAAACCCTCCCAGCAGGTCCAAAAGCCACTTGGAGGAAGCCGCCCAAATGGCACCAGGAGGATTACCGGCAAACCAGGCTGTCAGCCTGAGATGTTATTTCAAGGGACAGGCCACCAAAAAAAGAACATCCATTCATGAGAATAAGAGTAAATGGGTGTGCTTGAGGAGCACCAGGGAGGGATTTCGCTGCTCTGCCTGCTTGCAGCCCAGCTTGCAGCGAAGGGCAGCCCCGGCACAGCCACAGCCCGGTGTCCTCACACCCCAGCCGTCAGAGTGCTCCTCCTCGGGCTGAGTCACGCTGCTGGGCCGGGGTGTTTCCTAGGCAGCTTCCACCGGCACAGAGGAATGCATTGAACAAAGACCCGAAATCCCTGTTTGCTGTGGAGGGAAGAGTTAGTCATGCCCGTGCTCCGCACTGCTGAGTCACCCCGTGGCCGCTGAGCTGTGGGATACGGGACTGGAGAGGGTGGGAGCGACTGTTTGCTGCCTGTACGTGTAAATCGATCCGGAGGCTGTGCCGATACTACAAAGCAAGCTGAGAGGGGAGAGGAATAGTTGGCAACAGTTTATAGCCATTAAAGAACAGAGAAACGGACCTTGGAGGTATTTTATTTGCAGGACTGGAGCTGGCTTTAAAAATTATAGGTAATGTTATATTGGGTTTTATACACCACCAACAGACCCCAAAGCTCTCTTACATGCTGCAACAGATGCTGCTCCTTCCAGCCTGATTCGGAGCAGCAGCTGGGCCCCGATTTCTGAAGGCATCAGCCCCTCGGCTGGGGCTCGGCTCATGGCATGGGGCACAACTGGGGTGTGGATGGATTAAAAATCTGCCTGGACTGTCCCAGGAGCAATGCTGGTTTTGTGCAGCTAATGAAAAACCCGCACAGAGGCAGGACACGATTGCCTTGTTGCATTTTTAAACTGGGACACAATGCACGTCCCTGCTGGTAAAGCGGAGTTTTCTTTATCGTGGATGCCAGTTTACCATCTAGCATTTAATTTTAACACCAAAGGCTCAGCTCTCCAATGACTAACGTTTCCTTTGATCAAAATCATGGCTCTGGTGAGCAAAATACTCCGATGCTGCTGGGAGGGAGTGTTCCCAGCCTGGCTGAGCAGCACACAGCCACTTCCAGCACCCGGCCCCATGAAGGATGTGCGTGCTGGAAAACCTGGGGATTTATCTGATGGGGTCAGTCGCTGCTCCTTATCCCAGCCAGGAGCATCTCTGGGGCTCAGCTTCGTGTGTCTGGGTTACCCCAGTGTGTGTGCCCCATTGCACAAGCCCAGGGAGTTCCCTTGGGAGGGGTGTGGACAGAAATAGGTGCATCTACGCTCTGCGTCTGCAAAGGGACTCAAACCTCTGAGTGGAAAGCAGGAATTACATCTGTGTGTAAATGCAGCCCTGGGTCCCGTTCTGGTTTCTGGAGGAGGCAGGGGAACCGGTCAGCCCGTGGCCTGAGAAATTCCTGCCCACAGGCTGCCTCAGCTGCTCGCCTCCAGAGCTTGAATCATTTCTCTCATTTGCTGCACAAGACAGATGATTTCCTTGAAAATGGACTCTTTGTTTCACAAATATTTCTCCCGTCTTGTCCGGGACTCTGAGCCTTCTTTGTTGATGAAATGACAATCTCTTTCACAGCCCCGTGATACCATCAGCAGAGAGAGGACTTTTGAGGCTGGGCTGAATTGCAAGGGAAGAGCCTAAGTGTATGCAGACGCCCTGCACAGAGGAAATGCTGTGTGTGCTAGAGCAGTTTTGTTTTTGAAAAATACCAGGCTACGTCCTTGGTGGTTTCAAATTTGGGGCACAGATTGTCTAGTTGTTCTGTGATTTTGGAACACCTGCAATAATGGGATCTCTGGCTGGAGGCGATCTCCTAGAACCTCCTCACCGCCACCACAATACAAATGGGTCGTAATAAAAAATAAATTAGTGTGAGTCCACAGAAGCCAGCAGAGCTCTATCCCTTTCCGAGGCCGAGGATCCAGATGAATATTTCATTGAAAATATCCTATTACGCTGGCTCATATCATTGGAATATCTGAGTGTCTCACATTTGTAATGCAACTTTACGACAGCTCTGTGAGACCTGGAAATCTCAGACTGAAAGTTATTCCAGGCACAGGCCATCTATTTTGCTCCGTCTTGGTGCAGCATCTCATGCGAAGGAGACCACAGCAGGGACTTTGTGGTGCTATCGCAGACCCGGAATAAGCAGAGTGAGACCTCTCGTCTCGGAGCACGGCTGCACCGAAGGAAATTGGGTTGAGGCTCCTGGTGCTAGGGCAGTCCCATCGGCACATCCATCTCTGCAGCCGGACAAGCTGCAGCAGTTCCAGCCCCCTGGCATTGCATCAACCTCTGCTGTCGGTGCCTGGGAAAGCGACAAGGTTTGCAGCAGCTTCTCTACCTCGCACAGGTTGCAAGCAGCCTCGCTTGCCCTAGCACCTCATCGGTGTTTGTAAATAGCGTTCTTAAAATACCTTGAGCAGGATGTGGGAGCATCACGTGAACACGCAGCTTCTTGTCAAGGCGATGGGCCCAGTTCTGCCCTTGAAAAGGAGAGCAGAATAACCCAGCCAGCTCGCCTCTGCCTCCCTGCCCTGAGCAGCACCAAGGACGGCTCAGCGAGGACGGCTCCACGTCCCACCCGTGTGCAGGGACAAGGGTTGTGCTGACTGGGGATGCTCGGATGCTGTGGAAATGACTCTGACATCTCTGCCAGACCCATTTTGGCAGATGACACCAGCTGCTTCCCGGGAAGGTGCGCGTAACCCTGAAAAGAGCTGCTCTGAAGTGAGTCAGCCAAGGCAAACCCTTCCTCCTGACACCTCCGAGCTGGGCGCTGGTGTCTGACACATGACCTGGCAGAGGGAGACTGCTAATAATACCAGCAATTTATATAGTGCTTTTCTCTGGGAAATCTCGGGCTGCTTTATACAGAAGTCAAGTTTATTTGGAGCTCAAGGCTTCTAGGATGTGTCAAGGACAGAGTTTTGGTACCCAGAAAGGCAATGTAGGAGTGACCTATTGCCACAATAGCTCTGCCACACAAATTTAGTAAGAAATTAATGATGGCTCTGGTTAATTTGCCACTGTTAGGATCCAGAGTAAAAACCCCAGAGACAAGCAGGGAAGGAATTCATCTCTCATGGGATGTTCCAGGATAGCCAGGAGAGTTTAGGTGCCACAGCCCCGTTTTGTGATGTGCTCCAGGGACCAGCAGGAGTGCGAGATGGCTGCGAGAGCATCTCAAGCCCTGCCAGGAGCCCTGGCTGCTCGCAGGAGGGCCGAGCTCTGGGGCTGCACCCAAAGCAGGTGCCCAAACCTCGGGAGAAGTCCAGGGAGGGAGCCAGCACGGCCTCCCGCTGGGGACCGCTCAGAAATAGTCCCAAGCAGCGCAGAGGAACACCGGGGGAGAGCGGGCGCGTACACGGCGGGCTTTGTCTGGGGCAGGTCGGCTGGGTGTGTGCTTCCTGGCATACAATTCCCAGATTAGCAGGAGCCGGGCTGCCAGCAGCTCCTCCAGCCCCGCTCGCGCAGCCTGGTCATCACTGAGCCGCTGGGAATCGCTGCTGAGGTCAGGTCCAAGCGCACGGCGCTGCCAAATGTCTCCGGATGGCCACAGGGGATGGGACGGAGCGAGGACACGGTGTGCACCAGCACGGTGCATGGGTGGGCATGGAGCAAGCGGGGCTGGAGATGGACGGGGTGGGATGCTTATCCCAGGCACCCAAAGGGTAAATGAAGGAGCAGGGTGGCATTTCTCCACTGCACGGGGACAGGGAGCCCCTCACCAGCACCCCTGTATGAGGTCAGGGTTACCTCTCAGCCCCACAGAGGGGGACAACCACAGGCTGAAGGATCTCACCCCTCTTTTTGCAGCGGATCAGGTAGAGAGACCTGTCTCTTCTTACTCCCAAATTTAAAAATTAATAAATAAAAGCATCAAAAGCCACAGAATAACGTGGAAGAATCACACACACACACACAAAAAAAAAAAAAAAGCTGGAGGGAGGGAGGAAAAGAAGAAAGTAGGAAAAGTAATTTGACAAAGAATTGTTTAATAAGGGAAAGTAAATAATCAGAGAGAGAAGCAAGAACAATTTATTCACACTAAATGCTGAATCTAAAAAAATTCAAACCAAACCTGGCTGTGCCGGTCTGTGCAGTGAGACCCGGGGTCCTTCTCCAAGGAACGGGCATGGGAGAAAGCAGGAAGGAAACGGGGCATGTGCATGAACAACAAACAGGGGGAAGAAGAGGAGGAAGCTGGAGCGAGGGGCTCGTCGGGGGGCAGAGGGGAAGTGCCAGGTCTCCTCCAGGAGGGCTGCTGGTGTGGGAGGCTCTGCTGGGGGCTGCTGCCCATCCCTGCCTGGTGCTGGACCTGGGAAAGGAGAGATGGGTGCACCTCAGGGTGGTGATGTTGGGCAGCTCTGCACCTCCAGCATCTCTCCAGGCAATAGCTGGACCCATACCAGCATGCTGCAACCAACAGTGGGCAGCCAGGATGCTCCGACACCCCACTGGCACCCGGCTGCTTGCACCCCCTGCCACCAGCCCCATCGAGCTGGGTGCCAGCAGCACCCCACCGACTTCAGGCATGTCCCTGAACCGTGGAACATGCTTGTGAATGGGCATCTGTTGGCAGACACCCCTTGGAAGCTGAAAGGAGCTGCTGTGGGCTCAAGGATTGGCCCCAGGCCCTCACAAGGGAGGACAGAGACAGCCCAGCATCCCCGTTAAGCTCTGGGAGCCTTCCTAAAAGCTAGAAACCCGCACCTGCCCACGCACTGCAGAGGGAGGTGGTTGCAAAAAAGCCAAACAAGAAGGAGAAAAAAAAAAAAAAAAAAACAAACAACAACTGAGCAAACAACCCGCTAAAACTCCTGGCCCGCACGGTGCGAGACAAAAAAAAACACGCCTCCACACATTTTTCCAGCAATATTTAGGAGTTCCCCATCCCCCTGTTGCAGCTGCTGAAGGCAAGGAGGCACAACGGGGCTTGGCACAAGGGCGGGGAGGGGAGGCTGCGCAGGGACCCCATGCACACTGACTCGCAGCACCCCACTTCCCCGCCTCGCAGACACACTCTTCCTGCGGGCAGAGCAGAGGAAGCCGCTCTTTCCTCTCTCTGAGGCTGTCCCAGCCTTGGGGAGGAGCGCGCTGGTCTTCAGAGGCATTCGGGAACACGGCACTGAGCCCTGCAGGACCGGGCAGGAGCTGGAGTGGCATGGTAGGAAATGCAAAACGGAGGCAGGGAGGTGCAGAGCCACACTGCCCAAAGGCAGAGCCTTAAAACTGGGCTCAGCTGATGACTGACCTCGCTGAAAGGTGCTGCTTTTTCTTCAGAAACCCCCAGCTTTACCAGCACAGGGTTGTGGGGCCGACACTACGCACTTTTAAACGCATTGGCCCAAGTGGTCCCCCAAGGATTTGGGGCAAGAGGCCAAAGCACAGCCCTGATCCCTCACCCCTCTCCAGCCATGAGGTGCTGAGAGCTCTCTGGTGACAACCAGCAGTGACCACAGGTCACCATGGGGGCTTTTGGCTCATGGAGAGATGCCCCATGACGGCGCCCTGAGGGTATATTTCCCTTGACCAACCTCACCTTTATCCAAGGGCTCCTGTGCCACTTGCTCCCAGCTCCACCCGGCTTCTCCCAAAGCAGCCAACGGTTTCTCCCACTTTGTCTTCAGAAAACCTTGGATGAAGAAAGAAATACGTCAAAGAAGCAGTCACCCTGCGTACGGCAGCAAACTAGACCAATTCTCTGAACGTGTCCTCGCAGCAGGAATCGGCCGCAGGCACCAACTGCTGGGTCACATCAGCACAGACCTGCAGGACCCTATAATCAGGTTGTCCCAAGCTTTTTGCCTGCTGCGAGGTCTGCCAGCATGCTTGACCACTTTCCGTGGCTGACGTGCCAAGGATTGGAGAGTTTTCTTTCTGCTTGCAGGAGCCCTCGCAGCCAGGAGGCAATGGGTTTTCTTCCCTGGGTGCCAAAAAAAGACCCAGGAGACCACTGCAAGGGCAGGGATGGGAGCTCTGCTGATTGAAATGCTTCAGATCCAGTGGGCAAAGTTGAGGAATGGTCTGGCTGGAATAGGGCCATGCTGAGGACAGGTGTGGAGGAGCAGGTACCAGGGATTTCTTTGCTCCCCGCTTGCGGGCAGCCCAGACAATGACACTCAGAGCACACACAGAAACATCAGAGGTAGCTCCGTGCCGAATGTTCCCCCTTCCCGTGGTTATACAACAGACTATCGGGAGATGTATTTTTAAGTTATTTTGTCCTAAGCAGATCCCAGCTCTTCCAGTGCCTGGAACAGACAAGCTGGCTCACGCCGGGTTCTGGGGACACAGCAAGCAGGCTGCTCGATTAACTTCCATCACGCACCAGTAGCTGCTGCAGGAACAAGCCTGGATGTTGGGCTTTCTTTAATCAATTTGATAAATCTGATGTGCCTGAGAAGTGCCTTGCCTCGAGCCTCATATTTTCCTTGTCCAGAGCCCGGAGACAGCACAGCTGTGACAGACTTGGCACAGAGACACCCACAGGGTCCGAGTGGCAGCTGTGTGCCGTGGGGAGCCGGAGCATCGCACCTCCAGCCTCAGCATCCTCCTGCCTCCTCACCCTGCTGGGAAAGGCTCGCCCCGAGCACGGTGACTTGCCCTTAGTCACATCCTGGCCAGTTAAACCAGGCTGTGCCGAGCCAGATGGAGGCGTGGGTGCTCCGTGCTGCGCAGCGGGCTGACCACAGCGGGGTGCGAGTCCCATTTCGGCCAAGAATTTGTGGGAGACAAGCCTGCCTCCACGGCCACGGCCACACAAGGCGTGCCAAAAAGCCTGTGTGGCCCAAGTGCATCCATCAGTGCCCCTCGATGCGCCCCCTCCTTGCTGCCCCCTGCTCCCCGCAGCCCGAAGCGGACAACCCGGCGTGGCCCCACGCGTGTCCGCGGCAGCCCGGCTGCCTTAGCCCGGCTCGGCACGGTTTGAAGGCTGACAGTGCCACCTGGTGCCGCGAGGGGATGCCGCTGCCCTGCTCTGCAGGCTGACAGCGGGGGGACAGGCTGTTGGGGTGCCCCCCAGCAGGACGGGGCTGGCAGCGCACCTGTAGGCAGGGAGCGCGTCGCGGGGCTCTGCGCGCAGCTCCAGCGTCGTGGGGCTGCTGTCAGCCGCCTCCAAAAGCGGCTCCTCTTCGCTCTCCAGTCCCAGCGAACTGCCCGAGGCATGAGGCTGCAGGGAAAAATTAAGATAAAGGCCATCAGAGTTGATAAAATGCCTCTGCACAAGCTTGACTCCGATGTAACGCCATTTCCAGCAGCTGTTCGTGGTGAAAAATGCTAGATTTCCCCACCACTGAGCCAATTTACCAACCATCCATCTCAGGAGTGCTTCCTGCATGTGAGGGGATCTCTCCTGGTACGGATGGGAAACTGAGGCAAGCGGGGGAAGAGGCTGGCCCTTGGCCACACAAGGAGCAAGAGACAAAACCCATCAGGCTCTGGGCTCCCACACCCTAACCCTTAACTTAGCTCTCGTCCCCCATATTTCTCCAGGCAGTAGCAGGATCTGCAGCTGGCTGGAAAAGGAAATCTATTAAAAATAAATAACAATAAAATAAACTTTCTAAAGCGTTCAGGAAGTTCCCCAAGACTGCTGTTAAAACACTGTCCTGGAGTCCCCCTCTCCTGCCTGGAACAAACCATCGACCGCTTCTGAGCTGATTTAGTGCGCAGCACCAGCCAGCAGAGAGGGGGCCTGATTTGTCTGGTGTCTCCGTGCTGCACCGTTCACACCCACAGCCATGCTCCGAGAGAGCAGGTTCATTAAAGCTTTATTAAAGCACAAGCCCTCCAACACCCCAGCTTCTTCCTGCTGCTCCCCCAGGTCCCGTGTCAGCACCTCTCCAAGCCCTGGCCCCGCAGCTGGAGGCTCAGCTGTGCTCCAGGTTTGTGCCTCTGCCACAAACCTGCCCTGGTTTTGTTGTCTGGGTTGGAAACACCCACGCTCCTCCACCCGTGGCCTCACTTTGTCCCGCAGATACTAGGGGAAAACACCAGCATCCCCAGCCAGACCCCTATCTCAGATGAAGACCAAGTCTGTAGAGTTGTCTCTTGTTTTGGGATCAACGTGTTAGGTAAGTTATTGCAACAGGACTGTCAGACAGCAAGATAATTCTGTATATGCAGCTCATTCTAGGGCTGCTGGGTGACAATTTTCCCCAATTAAAAAACCACGGTCACAGTGTGGGCTGTAAGACAAGCAGGAAGGGAATCCTAAAAGCCTGGCTCTTGCTGCTAGCCCCTTTTCCCACCCACCCATCCCTTTTCAGCAAATATCCCAACACCCATCACAGCCCTACAGCATCCTGAGACTATTTCCTTGCTCAGCTGGAAAGTACGTGGGGGTGCAGAAGTGCTTCAGAGACACCCCTGAGACGTCAGGCCCATAGCCCCAGTGCATTGGTGCCTGGGTAGTGCCAGCATCATCCACGCTGGTCCCTCCCTACACCTCTTCTCAGGTCTGAGGGCATTTAGACTTGCCCAAAAATCCTTCTCACCACGCTCCGTGTCCTCTCACCAACCTTACGCGAAGCCCACTGCTGTCTGTTCATGCCGATGAGCCTGTTCCACAGGGAGAGCTCTGCCTTGGAGGATCCTGCACCCTGATCTGCTGTTTAAGACAAGCCCAGAGAAAGCAGTGACTCCCCAGAGTTGCCACCTCCCTTCCATGCTGCCCCTGGCACAGCAATCAAACATTTCAAAGGGGACACTGTGCCAGGTCCGGATCCTCCAGTACCAGGAAAGCAAACGGACCTGCTGCCAGGCATGCCTGGCACTGGATTCAGTGGAAAACAGGCTGAGGTGCGCCTTCTCATCCTGTCCCACCCCATCTTGTCCCACCCCATCTCGTCCCATCCCCATCCCATCCCATCCCCGGGTGATTTTCAGTGCTCTCTGCTCTAGCCCTCGGGTACTCCCCTGGTGGTCTGGCTCCCTGGGTGTATCCCCCTGGTGGGCAGCCTCCAACACATGGTTTTGATGCCAGCATTTAGCCAGCAGACAGCCCTCAGCACTAGCCCCTGGGCTTGTACCCCAAAAAGCAGCATACAAACCCGGAGAAGGGTTACCGGTGCCTAGGGCCAGCCAGCTGCCCCAGGCAGCCCTCACACCCTCAGGTTTAGGGGGAAGGAGGAGGCTTCTTGCCCTCAAACCCACCCTCTCACCTTTCAGGAGCTGCCCTTTGTCCCATTCAGCATCAAAGCCCGCAGAAAACTTCAGCTCGGAGCTTGCAGAGCCCGTAACATCTTCAGCAGCAGCACTCGGACCATGGAGGAGCCCATCCCTGGGGGGAAAAGCAGAATTGGGCATGACTGGACAGAGGCAGGAGCAGCATGGCCATTTCAGAGCCCCTAGCAGCACAGTTGGACCCGGCTGCACCCCGCCAGCAGCCAGGAGAGGCCCAGCAGTGCAGAGACTCCTGATGGGTGCCACCGTCTGTAGGGAAAAACCAGAGAATGGAGCCTGCCTGGGGGTACAGGACACCCTGAAACACCACACAGGTTCAGGAAGCCAGCTGGGCTCATTTCAGTGTTCTCAGGAACAAATAATAATAATAAAAGGCTACTGTCTGTTTATAATATCCAACCGTGCAGCTTTCTGCAAAGCTTCGCCTGCTTGGGATCTGACGAGGCTGATGCAGCCAAGGGAGCTTCACTGTATCCCTTCGCACATCTGTATCCACAAAGACACGGCACTGAAGCAACTGTGGCCCCATGCCACCCCCCCACCCATGCTTACATCTTCAGAGCTTTGTCCCCAAAAGCTTCTGCCGAGGCCACCCCGCTGGCTGCGTCCTGCTGGGCCCCGCTGCCGGCAGGAGCCTCCTGCCCGTCCCTGGCCACCTCCAGCTCCGTGTCGCTGGTGCCGGCGCTCAGGCAGCTCCTGCTGCTCGCCAGGGAGCCCTCCAGGCTGAGCTCCTGCAGCTCCCCCAGCAGCAGCTCCGTGCCCTCCCTCTCCACATCCCCCAGGGGCTCCCAGTATGGGCCCCCAGGCTCCCTGTGGGCAGGTGAGACCCGCTCTCCCTGCGAGCCACCGGGGTCCCTGGTGGTGCCTGGCTCTTGGTGCTCTGCTCTGGGCCCCTGTGTCCCCAGAGCGCTTCGGTGGTAGCCAAAGAGCCCCCTGAGGAGCTGGAGCAGGGAGGGACGGCTGGGCACAGCCTGCGGGGCATCCATGGGTGCCGGTGTCAGCAGCTGGGCCGGCCAGTGGAACAACGGCTGGGACTGGGATTCGAATCCAACGGCCCCAAACGGTCCTGGAACACGGAGCTGGGCTCTGAAATGAGCTGGGGAGAACGATGGCACTGAGGGGGGCAACACGTGCACAGCCCGGGGCTGGGGGAGCAGAGGGACCCCCAAAAATGAAGCCTCTCTTCTACCCACAGCAGCTCACTCCCGCTGCATACCCACCTCTGCCACAGCTTGGCGCAGCCCGGGGGTTTTGCACCGTTAAGGGAGGTGGGAAGGGGGCTCACATAAAAGGCTCAGGCACCATCCAGCAGCGCAAAACCATGGCCAACAGGAGGCTAAAATACCACTTCTTCAGGCAGCAGATGAGCAAATGACTTTGCAAATGACTTTTAAAAGGAGTTTGCCACCGCACTGCAATATGTTCACGACAACGATGGCAGCAGCAAACCCAACAAACTATTTTTCCCTTGGGCACTCAGGCACAGCTTCAGAGTTTTCCTAGGGCTGGGATCACAGGCAGGGGCATGATGTCTCTGCAAAGTTCCTGTACTTGGCAGAGCCGTGCTGTAGCTGCAGTGCCACCGGCACAAAGCTTTCTCCACGGGTGTAGTGAGGCCCTCGGGGCAGTTCGCTGGGTGGAGTTTGGTTTTGCCTCTGTGCTCAAGAGTTTCTCCTGGCTGGCTTTGCCAGCATCTGCTCACCCGTGGATCTGCTACCCGTCAGCTAGCCCACAAGCACAGGCTGCCAGAAGGGTTTCCCCCCTGCTGAACTCATCTAAAACTGCCATGTCATCATGATCAGTTGAAACCGAGATTCTCCCCCCACCCCAGCTGCGTCCTCCTGCTTCCTTTCCTCTGCCATCACCCGGCTCAGGCGGCCAGGCAGGGCAGGGTTCCCACAAAGCACAGTTTGCAGCCCTCCTCGCTGCAAAATTCGCCCCATCTCATCAGCCCCTTGCTCTCCGTGGGGCAAGAGGAGGGCCGGGAAGGCACAGCTCGCTGCAGCCCCCTTGCCAGCAGCAGCCCAGGTTTAGGCCGCATCAGCCAGTCGGTGAAATCACTCCCTAAAAACGCCACAAGTCCTCAAACCAGAGGCTCCTTGTGAGGCTGTTCTGCACCTTTGTGCTTACCCCAGCAAGAGGGGCTGTAGGAAGCCAGGAAATTTTCACGTCTGTATCTGCAGCCACAAAGCCAGCTTGGAACTTCTTCCCCAGTGCTTCTACATCTTAAAAGCACGGCAATACGAAGCAGGAGTTTAGACCACGTGTCAAATGATCCCCTAAATTCTTACCACCACCATTTCCCAATGCCCATATCAGCCGTTCCCATAGCAGAGCTAGTGCTTTCACACCGATTTCCCTGTTGTCCCCAATGTTTCTCCCCTCTTTAACACTCTCCAGCAGCCGTTTGCAGACATTGCAGCACCTGCAGCCCAAGTGCCTGCTCCCCACTGAGAGCTCAGCCCCCACAGCCCCTTTGCTGTGGACACAGACGATTTGTCCCAGCCTTCTGCACAGCTTATTTCTCAGTTTTCCCTGCTCAGCACAATTAGATTTATTCAGTTTGGAAGATCACGGCTACCTGATGCTCGCCAAGTACCACTTTCCCAGCTGGTTTCAACAGCCATGCCACAGAGGCATCATGCAATGAACTTGAGGTGGAAGAAAAATGGTTTGCCACGAGGAAGAAGAATTTTAGATGAGATCCCCTTTTGCAAAAGCTCTCACCGCACTGCCTTCTAGTGAGGTAATACAAATGAGGGACGGCAAATCTGAAACGGTGGTGAACTGAGGAACAACCCAGGTTGAGGCAGTGTTGCAGTGAGACAAGTGCAGGGTCCACCTGTACAGGATTCATCCCCTGCAGTGCCTGGTGTATAGGCTGAAACTAGGCACAGACAATGCCAGCTGTGCACAAGAAAAGCCATCACAGGACGAAGGTTGATGGTGAGGCCTCGAGACCCCCAGGTCCGGGTGTTTCTCTGGGAGGATGGCAGACCCCTGCCTGCCAGGCTGATGGGGACAGGCCCCGTTAGCTGCTGCCTCACCTTCCTCTGCTCCATGGTTATGGTCTTATACCCCAAAAAGCCATTTCTGAGCAGGCACAGCTCTCCTGGCCCTTGGTCCCCTAGGTCACCACAGGCATTCATCGCTTCCCCCAGCTCTTCGCTGGTGCCCAGGGGGTGAGGGCAGCTCTGGAGCCAGGGCTGTGCCCCCTGCATCTGGGGGCTGCTTCCCCAGTGAAGCTCAAGCAGGGATTCATCAAATCCTTTCATTCTGCTCCCCTGGGCAAAGAACATCCCACAGGGCACAAGCAGTGCTCCTACCATGGGGCAGACAAGTAATTGGATAATTAGCAATCAGGCATTCAAACTGGCCCCAAACCCCTGCTTATCTGGCAGCTCACAGCCCCAGCAGTGAAGCCCTTGGCAGCCTCCTGGGGGAAGGGAAGAAGCTGGGGCAGCTTTGGGGCCGAGACAAATAGCCACCCCCTGCAGAGCTATCTTGCTCTCTAGGGTGAATATCGCCCTTTCCTCCAGCTGCCCTGTGTTTGTTTGTTGGTTTTTTTTTTTTGTTTTTTTTTTTTGTTTTTTTTTTTTTCTGATCTCAGTGGATTTCAGTTTTCCCAGGTGCGAGGCACCTCCACCACCACTGACCCTTTTGGCCTGGTGGTCCAAAAAAGAAGCTTCTTCCTGGAAACCTGAAATGGCCTGAGGGCTTTAAGGCAGCTCCTGCTCCTACCTGCCAGGAGAACCCAACAGAGAGCGAGCCAGCAGCCTTCCCAAAAGCCAAAAATAAAACACACTGGAGACCACAGGGGATGCAGACACCCAGGGAATCACAGCAAACGGTGCCGAGGTGCATCGCACCGCCCCTGCACCGCTGGGCTCAGCACCCAGAGAACCTCCCCGGGTATCCCGCAGCCGGGGGGTGCCCCCAGCCGGGGGGGTTCCCCCAAATTTCCCCAGACCCCCTAGGAGCATCCCCTGGGTGCACGGCGCTGCTCCCAGCGCTGCCGCAGCCCCTTTCCCACGCTCCGGCCGGGGAGGGCGCCTCTAGAGGGAGCTGAGCTGAGCCCTGCCCGGCTCCGCTTCTGCATCTATGGTCTGGGGTTGGGTTTCTAATTTTTTTTTTTTTTTTCGGTCTCTCTTCTTCTTTTCCCTCCTCCTCCCCGGCCCTGCTCGCTTCCTTCCCCCGCGCCGCGCCGCTGCGCTCCGGGGAGGAGGCAGGAAGGGAGCGGCGGGGATGGGGCAGCTCCCCGGAGGGATGCGTTAGGGCTCCCCGGGACCCCCCCCGGCCCCCCTGGACCCCGCCGGGAGCCGGTGAGTAGCGGGGACCCCCCCAGCCTCCGCCTGGATGCTCCTTCCAACTCCCCCCCCTCCCCCCCTGGGCCGGGGCTGCTGAGCGCTGCCGGGGGTTGAGGGGGGTTGAAATGCACCGGGGGGACCCTAGGGAGGTGGGAGGGGGTTGGGAGGGGGGGGGGGACAGAGCCCCAGGGCCTCATCCTGCACTTTTCTGGTGCGGGAGATTTGAACTACACAGCGGAATGCAGCGGGCAGTGGTCTCCGGGTCAGGGCTGAAAGGTCTCGCTCCGTGCCGAGTGTTGCCCCAAAGAGCAAACATTGCCTCTTTTGGCGATGTTTGCTCCATTTTTTTTTTGCGCTTTTCCCCCTCCTCTCTCTTTTTTTTTTTTCTTTTTTTTTTTTTCTCCTCCCCTGTTTCTTCACTCGTGAGGCCACAGCAGTGACAGCCCTCCCGGCACCCCCATGCTGAGCCTAGGGTGCTGGGAGGCGTGGGGCAGAGGGGTTTTTCAGGGCCATCGATGACAAGAGCCGTGCCATGCCAGGCTGGGGACCGTGGTGACATCAGGCCAGCTCCATTCCAAGCCGTGACCTCAGCCCCGGGCATCACACGTGTGGCCCCATGGGCTCAGCTGCATGGTTTCCTGCTCAGCACCACCAGGACACGGGGGGGTGGCTGCAAGGTCCCCATCCCCAACAGCTGCTGCTGTGAGGCTCAAGGGCTGGGTGGGCACAGGAAAGCACAAAACTGGGCGAACTTCCCCCATTTGCTCTCTCCGGGGGGGGAGGGGGCCCTGCACTGAACGAGCAGGGGTTGGGGTCCTCTGGTCCTGCTGCCGCTTGCTTTTTGGTGGGGTCGCTGCATGGGCTGGGGGCCAGGCATGTGAAATGCTTCTCCCAGGGGACACTCCATGCATTTCCTGGAACGAGATTTTCATAATGTGTCGGGAGGCTGGGGCTGCTCCCCCCCTGTTCCTGCGGGTCCCCTGCCCTCCTGCACCCCACAAATCGGCCTCCCTTGCTGGGCTGGCCCCAGCATTTCCCTGCTGCCCGGGCACTGTCCTTTGGTAGAAAAGCTGGGAGAAGTTGAGCGATGGGCACGTCCTGGGGGTGCTCAGGAAGCGTGCCAGAGACCTTAGAGCAGAGTGAGGGAGGGCGAACCCAGGAACAGTTGAGGCAAAGGTCTTTTTACGAGGAAAGCCTGCAGGAAGGCCGATCCTTTGGCACGTGCTCATTAATAAAGATAAGGCTCCTGTGCCATGTCAGAGGTGTTGCTAAATCCACAGCTCAGGTGCTATCTGCTCCTTTTAACCCTTTGTGGCCTCCTACAAGAGCAAAAAGTCAGGGTGGAGGTGAATTGTCCCCTGGTTAAACACCGCTCCTAGTGCCCTGCAGCCTCCCCGTGCCTTTTCCTGAGCCCTGTGTCCCAAGCCCTGGAGGACCTTCATTTTCTGCTGCCTTGGGCTGTCTTTAAGCATCTGGGTGTCGTAATCCTCCTTCACACCCTCCCTGCTCTCTCCTGGCACAGCATTCTCATAACCAAAGGGAATGGGGCAAACCAAAGGGCAACAACCAGGAAGCAGGAGGAACGAGGGCTCTGGGTACCGGAGGGGCTGGGCTGAGGCACTGGCCCCAGCAGAGGCGGGCAGCCAGCTAGCTCAGAAATTCATTTAGTTTGCAGGAGTGGGACTTTTGGGTCCCATCTGGCAGTGGGTTGTAGCCCCTCGGCACACGCAGGGGACAGGGATGTGGCCACTGGTCCCAGATGTGCGCAGGAGGGCTGCGGTACCCCGCAGTGTGAGAGAAGAAAGCGCTGCAAGAAACTATATTAAGAGGGAAACTGAAAATGAAAGTTCCTCTATGGCCCCAGTCGCAGCTTGCAACACTCACTTCCAAAGGCTTTGGCAGACAACAAGTGCGGAGCAACACATGAGTCAGCTGCGGCACAGGCTCCGGAGTTGGGTGTTCCCCCAGACATCCTTCAGATGGAGCAGTCGGAGCCACATCAGAAATTCATGGTTCTTGGTGGCTGAGGTTTGGGCAGAGGCCACGTGAATACGGCCGGCTGCATCAACAGCCCGTGCTGTAAAAGCTCCAGAGGCGATTAAACTCCGGCTGGGCGCATCCACGACCAGCACTGTGCTCAGCGCAGCCTTGGGCTGCAGAACTGCGAGGCACGGAAGAAATTCCTCCTGCTTTGGTTACTCACACACGGACAGAGAACTGCTCCCAGTCTGCTCTTGCTTCCCTTTGAAGCCTTCATATGGGAGGTGGGCTGCGACTTCAGCCTCACTGAGCGTGCGTTGGCTGCTCCAGGCGCTCGCTGAGCTGCCCGCGCCGTGTCCGTCCCTCCTCTGCTCCAAAGCCTGGCCTCCCTGCTGCCCCCGGCCTCCACCTCTGGTCCTCAGCATGTTTTCTGCTTTTCCTTGGATGGCGATGTACGAGGTCGGGGAGGAAAAGGGAAATCCTGTCCTCGGATGCGTGTAGGAAAAAACAGCACCTCCATCTGTGTGTCACCAGGGCTCAGAGTCCCTGGCTGCAGATATGCAAATACGTGAGGGCTTTCGAAGCCAGGCTGATAAACTTTGCATTTCCAGCCCCTCATCCCACCCTGGCTGGATACCTCACTTCACGATCTGTTTTATGATCTCTGTTTTTCTCTTCTGAATAATCAATGTGAGGCTGTAAGCTTGGCCCAGGTGTTGCACTTCTAAGCTTGACGTAGGTGGTTATTTATCTGCAACCAGCACATTTTTTTTCATTATTTATTTTTGGCCAGAATATGATTTAAACTTTTGTGTGTCAGTGTGTCCTCACAAATTTAAAGCTGGTGCAAATCAGAAAAACCCACCAGCACAGCCCTATTAGAAGGCCTGGCTTGGGAACATGTACCGGCATGCTGAACAAAAGGCAAGCCGCCGCCGTGATCTAACCCCGACCTGAGCAGGCGGCCTCACTTCCTTCTCTGCACAAACCAGAGGTGATGTCAGTGTGATGAGCAGGGGGTAAAAGCAGCTGCTGAGAAATTTGCAGAGCCCTAAAGACAGGTATGGTTTTAGGTTGCCTCTGAAGCTCGGGAGCAGCTGGAGATGGACACTTGGTTTAATTTTCTTATTCAGAGAGGAGCTGGGAAGACATGAGGAATGGGAAGTTAGGGAATCTGGGTATAGGAAAAGAGAGACTGGCAGAAATTGTGGAAAACGAGCCAGAGGTGCTTGCAGAGGGGAATTGGCATTGTTGCTGGGGCTGTGGTCACAACTTGGTTTGCTCTTGAGCAGTCATGGCCATGGCTCAGGCTTGCTGCAGTGGGAATGCAGTGGCTCAGCACCCGGCAGCCCTGCAGCCCTTGGTGCTGGGGTTTTGCTTTTCTTCCCAGTGTGAAGCTGCTGCAGGTGATGCCGTTGTTTGGGCTGGAGAAGCACTTTCTGGGTCATGGGACAGCCAGTAGGTTTCCAGCAAGGGTGGGGAAGCGGGGTAGGGCACTGGGTGACTTTCCCATTGTCGCATATTACTGTCTGCAAACATCATGATGGAAAGAGAGGAGAAATCTAGCCAAAGGACTCGGTGTGACCGTGAGGGAGCAAGTGCAGGGAAGGGAGGAGCCAGGCTGCTCGTGGAGATAAAAGCAAGCCGTGCTTCTCTGAGCCCTTGACTCAGCCAAAGGGGCTCCGTGATGCTGACCTGAGAGGTGTGGGAAGGAGCAAGAGGTCTCCAGTGTGACTGCTGATGGGCCATACCCTGGCTCACGTCCTGTCTGTCCCCTCTCCAGGTAAAGCTGATCCTCCCCAGCATCTCTGCGATGGCCTCAGGGAACGACGGAGACCCACCGAGGGCCCACGGACGCCGGGGCAGCAATGGGCGCAGACTGTCACAAGAGCTCAATTCAGGTAAAAAGGGGGGTGTGCTATTCGGGGCTGGGGCAGGAAGCATATTCATTCAGCTGTGGTTTTCTAGTTTGTTTGCTTGTTTTTTTTTCCTGCTGTGTTTCTTTGAAAAGATGGTTTTTCACTCTTCCAAGGGCTTTGCAGGGCTGGGATAAGAAGTCAGCTCCGTCCATCTATGCAGAACTGAACTCCTGAGTTCACACACTCGGAGCTTTTGGGAGATGCTTGGTATTGGGCTAGCACAGTGGGCAGCAAGGGGGCTTGCAAAGCATGCAGCAAACAGCGTGCAGGGAGCTGCTGAGAGCTGGGGTCTGCTGCCAGCTGGGTGCAGGCATGGAGGTTTGGGCGTGGGGTGAATTGCCCCAGCTGGCTGCTCAATGTGCCACAGGTGCTGGGTGTCATTTACTTTCCCTTCCGCCAACACAAGCGAGCGAAAGGTACTTGAGGTTTAAAGCAGGCAGGAGAACGTGCTGTGCTGAGCGGTTTCAGTGGTGCAGCATCGGCTGCCGGACCAAGTCGGGTCCCTGCTGTGTCAGGGCGGTGACAACAAGTTTGGGGTTAGGAAGGGCAAGAAGCGGTGCCTCCCATTCCCCATGCATCCTGAGCCCAGCAGAAGGTGTGATTGCATTGCCTGCTGATGGGTGAAACTGGGAACTGGACCGAAAGGAAGCTGGGAAAAGCCTCGGCTCCCGTTTTGTCCCCAGCTGATAAAATACCGCTGCACAGTGAGGTGTTCAACGCAGGTGGCTTCTTAACCTGTTTTGCAGGTGGACTTGTAAATAAGGCTGAGTCACTGCTGCTCTGTCAATACTGGAGATTAGAAGTTATAGCTAACTGTTTATGTATCCGAGTCCAGATCCAGCTCAGAGCTGGTTTATGGGCCTGGTTATGTTGTTTGTATTCTGGTACAGGCCAGGCTCTTCTCCATCTCGGAGTACCATTTGTTCTGGATCCTGCTTGAACACATTAGAGGAGGGAAAAAAAAAAAACAAAAAAAAAAAAAAACACAACTGTCCTTCCCTTACCAAAGTCTACAAGGCATAAAAATAAATAAATTAGAGCAGTTGTTTACGTATGCTGATTTCCTGTTGAGGCCTATGAGATGCTGATGTGAAAACCTGCGAGAGGATTGGGCCCTGAACTCTAACCACACAGTTTTACAGTCACACTTCCTGTACATTTGCAAACACTTACTGGCAATACTGGCACCCATCTGTTTCCCAAAAATCGGGGGTCCACCTGGAATTCGGAGGATCCCTCTGTACCTCTTCGGGAGAAGCCACATGGACTCAGGTGGCAGCAAAAATGTGCAGCTTCCAACAACGCGTGCTATGGGACTACTGGGTGGAAGAAAGCTTTTGTCACCAGGTATTAAGCCTGGTTTTCATTTAGGGCTTGCTTGCCTTGTTTATTTGTCTTTGGATGCATAGGGAGCAAAGGGATTTCTCTGCTGGTCAAGGATTTGAGCGTTGTCCTGATCCCTTGTTCTACCAGGCCTTGCTTAGGGTAGGGACCAGATGCTGGTGTTTCTGCGAGGCTGGGTTGCAACCCACGCTTCTCGTATTTTTAGGGTTTTGTAGATGAAGGCAGGAGCCTTGTGGCAGTGTGTGATGAAGAGGAGGAACAATGTAATTCATGAACAGTCACGCAAAGGGGAGCAAACATTGCAGGAGGGCTGGGAGGCCCAGCACCAACAGTACTAAGCTGAGCTCAGGAAGTGGAGTTCCTAATTCAGAGAACGAACTCGTTAACCTTGCCCTACTTCATTTCCCATCTGTAAAATGGGGCTGGTGGCACTTCCCTGTTCAGACATGTTGCCAGGGTGTGCGCACAGCTCTGGGAATGGTTGGGATAACTACACTAAGGCTCAGGTCAGGGGGACATCCCATGCCGGGGGACATCCCATGGACATGGCTGTCCTCACACCTGCACGTAGTTGTGCAAAATGCAGCTTACCGCCCCTACAGTGAAGAAGGACAAGTGCAAATACTATCTGTGCAGTCACACTTAGCTCCTGTATGGGCCACATCAGCTGGAATCCCAAAGCGCTTTGCTGAGAAAGGTGTAGGTGCTATATCTGCTTCTGCTGCTAGGGAAGTGGACAGAGATTTGGAACAAGGCTCTGTGAGGATGTCTGCTGTGTCAGGGTTGTGCCTGGAAAACCCAGCCATCTGACTCAGAGTTTGCAGTGCTAAACTGGCAACTGCTCTCTTACTCTGATTACCCGGGCTTTCTCATTTGTTTGTGTGCTTAATACTCACATAACAAACTCGGAGAGGTGTACGGCTTGGTCCCTAGTTGTTTATCTTAGCCGTGGACTTGACATCGCATGCGAAAGAAATGATGAATTGATAAATAGTTGCTCGGAGAGGTTAGTCATGAGGACAGGAGGATGTGAGTAGCTCCATGTCTTCATCTCCAAGACCACCTGCAAAATGAGTAGAAAAAAAAGTGACCTGTTTAAGCCCAGGCTCTCATAGTTTCTGTAGAGCAACTGAAATTTTTTGAACCTTCTTTTCTTTGCTCTGGTGCCCCTGCAGGTCCCATCTCCAGCACAAACAGACATTGAGTATTGGATTTCCCTGTTGAACTGCATCTCCCTTCAATATGAGATTTCCATTTAAAAAAAAAAAAGTCATCCTTCTTATGGCTACACAAGGGAATAGCCCTGCTCTGGAAGTGCCTTATGGCTCCTTTATTCCTGCCTGAAAAGGATGTTCCAAAAAATCACTTCTAAAAACATTGTTGGGCCAGAGCTGATGCCCACCCATCTCAGGCATCCCACCAAGCACGGGGCCCTGCCTCCGTTTGCAGTCCCAGAGATCAGCAAATATGGGGCAGGTCTCAGCTTGGGCAGCAAAGTACCCGAGCAAGACCATGCAGTGGCCCCCAGCCCCTGCTGGGGTGGCACCCCCTGAATTAAAGCAGGTTCCTTGACTCCAGTC
Organism: Anas platyrhynchos; assembly: GCF_047663525.1. NCBI lineage: Eukaryota > Metazoa > Chordata > Aves > Anseriformes > Anatidae > Anas > Anas platyrhynchos. The sequence goes on along the minus strand of NC_092613.1, from coordinate 3,760,725 downwards.
CAGGATCTGGACCAGAAAATCTCCCTAATCAATAGAGAAATTTCAATCCTAAAACCAATGGCGTTTGCCCAGTAGGTCTGTGTGGTGGCTGTTTGAGGATCTCGCTCCTCTTTTGGGTGGGAAGATATTTTCTGTAAAGAACAGAGCAAGGGGAGTTGCTTTGTACTGAGCAGATGACTCTGGGGAAGGCAGTTTTTCATTCACCTGTCTGGAAGCTCTGATCTCGAGCGATGCAGGGTTATGCCAGCACGATGCATTTTTAAGCTGATCAGCCTTTGATCCTAGATGGCATTGCTGATGACAGGGGTAGGTTACACAAGGTGCTGCCTGGCCTGGTGGAAGCTGGCTTAATTCCTTTAATGCAGATGCTGTTTGTCCCACACCTGAATTGCAACTGCAACCCCTCAAAGCAAAAACCTCCAGGGACTGTTCTTGGTCCCTTGAGCTGTCTTCTCCCTTGGGATCCAGCCGATGTTTCCCAGTTGGATATCAGTCTCTGTGCGGACAGCTACTGTGGTTATTGCCCATCTCCTGAGCTCAAAAGGGACGCTGCCAGGTTGCATCTGTCACTATTGGAGCCTGTAGCGGGGCTGTTAAGTTGTAATGACATCTGAGGGGTGATTTTTTTGAGGCTGATAATTTTTACCAGCTGCACCCTGGGAGAGAGGAACAGTGAGAAAGAAAGCAGAATCCAGGCGAGGGGCTGCTCTTGGAGCAGGTCTGGCCTGGGTGCTGGGGACCGAGCGTGATGGGGTCACCACTTGGCAAAAGGGAAGCGGAGCAGAGTCCTCCCCTGCAGCACGGGGTCTGCCTGATGCCGAGCCCCCTGGTACTGCCCCAGGAGCCCAGAGATGCAGGAGGAGCTCCAGCCTGCTCTGCACTGCTGGTCCTGAGCATCCACGTGGCAAGTCCCGAGCCAGAGCCTCGTTCTTCCAGTGGGGGACACCCAGAGGTGGTCCCAGTAGGTGCTGCAGGTCAGCATATGGGAGAAAAAGGGGCACATCCTCCTGTCCTCATGTTACTAAAAGTAGTGCCTGGGATAGTTAAAAGCAGGGATTTTTGGGTACGCTTATTTCCTCTTTTGTTCTTGCAGTTTGTTTACTCTGCCTCTCACTGAAACTGTGACTCAGTCAGTTTCGTTTTCTGCTTACTGCTCCGTGCTTGGCTCCTAGTAAGGTTGGATTTGTTTACCGCCAAATAAACCTGCTCCCGCAAAACAAAAAACAGTCCCCTGAAAACACAGCCAGCGGGGCTTGTCACTTCCCTTCCCCTTTATTTACACAGCCCAAACACCCTGTAACCCAAGTCTCCGCCCAACAGGTCCTCTGCTGTCCCTGCACCACCCTACCCAGGGCTGGGTCCATCTCCCAGGGGCTGCGCAGGGGCCATGGAGATGTCACCATCCCGTAGCATCGCTGTGTTGGGAATGCAAGTGGCCAGAAAACCATGCACACAGGCTGGTGGGTGGATGTGCCGGGATGCTGGGGCCGGGTTTTGGCTGGGTTTGCTGCAACGAGCTGCCCCGCTTGCTGGTGCAGGTTTGCCTGATGGTTGTGTGCTCCCAATGCACCTTGAAAACCATCACCTAAAGCCGCAGGTCTGTGGGGTCCTGCTGTCCTGCTGCTGCTTTAACTGGGCGCAGTGCTTTGCACCTCGTTTAATGTCTGTGAATCTGTGGTGTGCACATGGTATTTCTGTCCCTTACATTTTGTGGATGTGCTCGTGGTATTTCAGTCCCCTATAGGTTTTACAGATGTGCCATGCTATTTTGGTCCCCTACAGATTTTGTGGATGTGCCCGTGGTATTTCTGTCCCGTACATATTTTGTGACTTAGAAAAGAAATTGGGAAGAAGTGCATTAACTGGACTTCAGAGCTGGTTCCCCCAAATCCTGGGCTGCTAAACTAGTGCTGTAAGCCTGAGTGTTCCTCCAGCCAGAATACATTCCCCGGGGTAGCTGAAACCAAGCTCTAATCAGAGACACCCTGTGACAGACCAGGTACTTTCCCCAGGAGCTATGCAGTGCGTGAGATAAGGTATCGGTCACCATGGTACCTTTGGACTGGGACGCCTACTGGGGGCTCCCTGCTCCAGGTCCCAGCTGCAACAAGACCCTTTCCCATCCCCGACCAGCACAGGGTGCACAGAAGAGGTGCTGCCCTCTTCTCGAAGGATCTGTCCCCATGCCCCACGTGCAGTTCTTGAGCCCGAGCAGCATCCAGATGGCGCAGGTTTGCCGCTGCTACTTGCTCCTGACTCATTTCCTGCCTGAGCTCGGTTTTCGCGCGCACTGTCAGAGCCGGTGACGTGACTGCCTGGGTGCCTGCCCCCGCTGAACCCCAAATAGCTGGCGTGCCAAACCCTGCTTGTTTACGAGAGCAAGGGAAGGAAGCTGCGGCACCCAAACCCAGCACAAGCACCAGCTCACAGCCCAGAACCTCTCCGTGCCCAGGGCTCGTTGCCTCCACATGGGTTCATTAACAAAGCGCAGGGCCTGGGGGTCCGCACACGGCTGTGTTCAGACCCCTCGCTGGGCTGTTTGTCTGCTTGTCAGTGCAAGATAAGGAGCCACCTTTTTGGTGTATGGTTTCTGAGTTATTTGAAAAACTCATCTTTCTGTTCCTGCCGGCAGCCCATGCACAAGGCACAAACCCTCCCCTGGCCTCGTCGCTGATGGGTGTAGGTGAGACTGGCAGTGAGTGATTGAATCAGCCAAATTATTATCAGTTATTCCAAAATGACCAGTTTAACCTTTGGTCACTGTGTCATTGCTGATGCCACGCAAGGGCACGATCATGGGTGGCATTTAAATAGAAACAACCCTGCGTTGTTTGCTGAGAGAGGCTTTTCTGCACTGATTGAGCTTTGCCTCTTGGGGTCTGGGTCCAGGATTCCTGAATTTATCTCTGCTGAGCAGTTCCCTTACAGAGAGGTGCTGCCACGTGGGGAGAGCTTGAATGTCAGCAATGTGTGCGGCGATAGTCCTGTGTCTGGACAAAAAAAAGGATCCAAATGTGGTCCGTGCCCCTCCAAGATTCAAGTCTGGCATCGAAATGAGCTTTCTGAGAACTGATCCATGTTGGATTGCTTTTGCGTTACTTTCTGCTGTTCACTTATAGCTGTGAACCCCAACCCTGCAACTGCAAGGGAAGAGGCAAACTTGGCTGCGTTTGTCACGTTCTGGGGATTCCTGAAATGCTGTGCAGACCCCTGGCAGAGGGCTTGGCTGGCTGCTGAGAGCAGCGACCGCCCGAAATGTGAGCACCATTTGGGTGTTCATCCAAGGGAGAGGGGCTGGGGATGAGACGCAGGGCCACAGGGTGAGGGGAAGGATGCAGACTGCGATGGGAGGGCACCGCCAAGGATGCACGTGGAGAAAGAAGATGTTTGAGCAGGCCAGCACAAATTCAGGCTGGAAACGAAGGTGTGATCCCTTTCCAACTTGGGGAAAGCGAGCAGGTGAGCTGCCCCCTTGACTTTTCTTCCCCTTGTCTCTCTCAGAAGACCAGGTGGCTCAGGAAACCGAGGAGGTGTTTCGGAGCTATGCCTTCTACCGCTACCAACAGGAGAGAGAAGAGAGCGGGGAAGAAGTGCCCTTGGACCCGGAGATTGCGGAGATCCAGCAAGACCTGGGCAGGTAAAACTCAGGCACCAAGTGCACACACATCCCTCTACCCTGCCCCAGGCCAGGCTCCGTTATAGACCTGCTTCTGGTCTTACTGGGAAGCCTGGCCTGTCTGTTGTAATGCCATTTTTCCCCTGGGCAGTACCGGGAGCCTGGTGGGGAGGCGCCTGGCCATCATCGGCGATGACATTAACAAGCGGTACGACGCTGAGTTTCGCTACATGCTGAAATCCTTGCAGCTCACCAAGGAGAATGCCTACGATTACTTCATCAAGATTGCCTCCAGGTAAGGTGCCAGCGCCCTTGGTGCAGGCAGGAAACCTTCTCCTGGAGGAGGGCAGGGATGGAAAGGTCCCGCTGGGTGCAGTGCAGCCCATTGAGACCTTGTCCCCCAGCCCAGAGCAGCCACCCCTGCTGCAGTACACAGACTCTGTTGGTTCAAACTCCATCCACATCCCTGCCTTGAGCTTTGTCCAAGCTCACCATGAAGGTTCCTGCGTTTTCTGCCTCTGCTCTTGCTCCTGCTGGCACAGTCTTCACACATTATCCCCTCGGCCATGCAGCGGTGGTCCTTGTTCAAGCTGTCTGGGGGCAGAAAGTCTGGGGAAAGTGGCTGGGAAGTGGGGCCAAGCAAACGTCCCAGCTCCCATCCAGGTGTACAACCAACCCCAGACCAAGGCATAGCTGCTGCTGGTCCCAGCACTGCCTGGCTGGCGGCTGGAAGTCCTGGAGGGCCAAGCTTTTGAAGGACACAAAGAAAACACAGCCCTGGGGAAGGGCAGGCGCTTGCTGCCCATGGTGGTGTCCGGCTGGAGCAGGATGGGGCTGGCTCCAGATGTTGGGATGCCCCAAAAGCCTGCAGTTGTCTGGTGCAGGCAACGCGTGCCCAGCTTTCCCACTTCAAGCACAGCAACGGGATGAGGACTGAGATGCAAACACCTGGATAACTTTTTGCCCTGAATGCACCAGATGCAGACTCATGTCTGTGTCCTGAGGCACCTTACTCTGCAGCATTACGCCGGCTCCACCGAGGTGGCTGCGGATGCTCCAACTGTGCCTTGAGGGGCTCAGTCCTCACCCCTCTCCCTGCATTTTGTCCATAGGAAAACCAAGACCCCGTGCACATTTAAGGGTTTGCCCAGGGTCCTGCAGAAGACCCCTGGCAGGGCTTTTCTGGGTTCTGGCCCCGGGCTCTGGCAGCTCCTGCGGTGCAGACCCGTCCCCGCGCACCCTCTGCTCGGTGTGTGTTGTCTAACTGCCTCTCTTCTGTCCTCTTCCTGCTCCCCTCTCCTTGGGAAGCCAAGCTGCGCTGTTTTCACCGCTTTGCCACCCTGAGGCGGTTAACGCACCGCAAACAGGTAAATTAACCTCTGTCCCTCTCTCTGTGCTACCTGTGTCCTCGTGGTTCCTTCCCTCGCCCTCCTAGACCGGCTCTGCAGAGAGGAGAGCTCCCTTCAGCTGTGCAGGGACAGCTGGGGCAGCACCAGGTTAAAACGCAGCACTTACTTTTCTTTTTCCCCTTCTTATTTTTTTTTTATTTATTTTTGATTTTATTTTTCTTTTCTTGTTTTCCAGCAAGGTAAGCAAGTAGGAAAAAAAAACATCTAAGTAAATCAGTGCCAAACCTGCACATGGCAGATTTGTGCCCACAGCAGCTGAAACTGGGATCAGGAACACTAGGACACAACTTAGATGTATTTTGGAGCCCCACAGCCCTTGGGAGCATCAGCTGAAGGCGAGGTCAGCTGTAGGTCTGGGAGGGGTGTGTGCAGGAAAAGGGAAAATCCTGTTCCTTCTGCCTGGGATGCTGTGGTGTACTTGGGCTGCTGTTCCTGCTCCCAGCTGCATGTGCAGCAGCTTCGGAGTTTGCTGCAGCCTACAGCCAACTTAAAGTGGCACCTGCTCCAGCTTGCTGGGGTTAACCCCCTGGCTTGTGAAAACCCACGTAGCTCAGGAGCTTCTTCACAGGAGCCAGCATGCCCCTGTATTTGGGTGCAGACCTGAGGGAACGATGGAATGGGCAGGAGGGTGACAGGACAGCCACAGCCATCCCAAGGTGGAATCAGTTCAGATATTCAGAGCCTGTAGCTGTGTGTGCAGGGTTTGGAAGCTTCCTTTTTTTCCTACAACATCCCCAATCCACCTGGCTGGGGTGTCTGTGTCAGTGTCTGTGGCCGAGGCTGTGGTTGCTCTGCTCTGACAGCACATCAGGTTATTGGTGGCCACGTGTTGCTTGGCCACAAAATTACGGCTTTGCCCAGGTGGCAGGGATGCGCCTCAAGGACTAGGGAGGCGAGCCAGCCTCAGCAGTTTTTGGGGGCAATTTAACCAAACCTATCGGCTTCGTTTCAGCCTGTTTGAAAGCGGCATTAACTGGGGCCGGGTGATCGCGCTGCTGGGCTTCGGCTACTGCATGGCCATCCACGTCTACCAGCACGGCATAACAGGCTTCCTCCGCCGCATCGCCCGCTACGTGACGGAGTTCATGCTGCGCAACCGCATCGCCCAGTGGATCGCCCAGCAGGGAGGATGGGTGAGCCAGGGGGGTCACGGCTTGTGCCCTGGGGGACCTGTGGGGCAATGGGAGGCTGATGGGCTCCGAGGTGCAGCTGAGGTTGGTGGGGCCGGCAGCGTGGGCAGAGCAGGAGGCCGGCCCAGGCAGGGTGCAGGCAGGTCTAACGCCCCCTGATAACTCTCTGTTTCCCGTCAGGTGGCTGCACTCGATCTGGACAATGTTTACATGAAGTACATGCTGGCGGTGGTGGCCCTGGTGATGGTGGGGCATTTAGTGGTACGACGCTTCTTCAGGCCCTGACCGACGTGGGGGCAGAGACTGGGGGGTCCAGCCAAGCTCTCTCTCAAACCTCTGTCCTGCATTGACGTCTCCCAGGAGAGGGGGGCGATTTGAGGAACTTCTGGGGGAGAGAGAGCGCAGCTTGGACCTGTGACCCTCCTGCTGCAAGATGCAGGGTCTCTGCCACCTGCAGCGATGCCACCAGGAGCTACAGAGAGAGGCAGTGGGGGGGGGAAGGTTTGACTTTGTTGGCTGTTTTAAGCCTCACTGTGCTGAGGACAGAGCATCACCGTGACCCCAGTAGCCCGCAACAGGGAGGCAGGAAAACAGGCTCCTCTGGAGGAACAAAAGCATTGTTGCGATCATGCGGGCGCGGGCGTATCTGTGCATGTGTCTTATGTCTCTTCCACTCTGTGCTGTTCCTAAGACACTCCATGGGGTAGGCACAGAGCTCCCCCATTGCTGCTGGCTCTAGCCCAGATTTGCATTCAAAGAGGGATTCCAGCCTTGGTTGCTCCGAGCATTGGTTATAAGTCCCTGGAGGGGTGAGCCAGCGTTAGAAAGACATGTGGTGCTTGCTTTCACCTTCCCCATGCTCCTAAGCCCAAATACTTGAGCTTTCCCTTTCCTTTTAGCAAGCAACCCCTTCCCATTTTTAAAGGAACATGGTGACAGGAGCACAACCTATTATCTGACAATCGATGGCAGCAGCCAGCAGTGCTGGCACAGGCAGACTTCCCCTGCCCCAGCCCAGAGCCCAAACCTGCAGCATCCCATGGCCGATGCTGGTCTCAGGGCCGCAGTCATGCCTTGCTGCCCTGCACCCCAGCCATTGCAGGAGTTCAGAGGCTGCATGCCAGCAGGCCTTGGGAAGCAGCAGGTTTCCAAACACTAAAAAGCTGTGGGGTGGTGACTCGGGGGTGTGCAGGCAGCCTGCCCTCCCTCCAGTCTGCTGGCTGCTTCCATCCAGCACACTGCACGCTGGCACGTGAGCAGCCCCAGTACAACCAGTTGGTTCCCTTGCTCTCACTGGGAGGCACTGGTTGCATCTCACCCCTGCACAGGCTGTTTGTTATGTCCTCTTTGAGCTAGGGCTGCCACGTTGGGGCTATGGGGACAGCAGGGTACAGCACGCTGCCCTGGTAACCCATGGCTTTTTCAGCAAAGGATTTGACCTTGTTCTTGACTAATGCTTGAACATGAGTTTTGGGGGAGGCAAGGACCCAAGCAGGTGCTGCTCAATCTCCAATCTTTCTGACTTTTGCAAAATAGGGAGAGCATCCCAGTGCAGATTGCATGGTTTAGTTCCATCTGTTCTTTTTACTCCAGGTGACTATAAGGCTTGAAACTGTGACTGGCCCTGTCTGAGCCATTCCAGCATCACTGAGCTCCTAGAGCAGCTCAGCCAGCTGGGGGAGGGAGCCAGGAGGACCTCGGAGGTAGGAAATGAGCCACGGACCCGTGCCTGAGCTCCTCTCCTGTCACAGAGGGACCCCGGGGCTGGAGCAGCACCACAGGCATAAGCAGCCTGAGCCCTCTACCCACTGGGGCTGCCCCATAATGGCGGGACCTTGCCTGGCTTTGCTACAGCAAAATGGGCTGGGGGACCACAACTGCCCTTGCTCTGGCTCATCCCCATGGCAGGGGGGTCACTGTGGCAGGGCTCACCCAGCTCACCCACAGCCCTGCCTAGGGTCACTGGGGTGGGCAAACTGGGGGCAGAGGGAGCAGCCCTTTTGCCCCACTGTACCAAAGGTGTTCCTGGCAGACACCTGGCTGTCGTGTTTTTAAAACCTTCCTCTATCACCTCACCGTGTCATTACTTCCTACCTTTGTCTTCAGGTAGATTTTTTCCTCAATGTCTCTCCCTTGGGACTTTGTGTCCTGTCAAAGTACAGACAGAGGACACCTGGCAGCCTTCCTCCTTGCAGCTTAGCGCAGGACCAGCCATAATTTTGTATCACTTATGTCCCTCAAGTTCCTTTTCTTTTTTTAACGAAAGAATAGCAAACTTTTTGGCCTCTTTCCATATCAGTCTTTCTGTGCCCATCACTTTCTGCAGTATCCCAATCCCTGGTGGAGTGTCCTGGACTGTATTCCCTAAAAAGGCATTAAAATATTTACTATAATATTCTTCTGCTATATATCTGTTTGGGTTGCTTTCTTTGTAATACGTATGTGCTGAGCAGCACAAGCCTGCAGTGGTTTGTCTGTGCCCAGGTTTTGCAGCTATGCTCATGCTCTGTGAGCAGCTTGACCTCCCTGTAGTTTATCTGTCCCCTTGCAAGTGCACTTCTTTGCATTTATCCACACACAGCTTCATTTACCATCCTGCCACCTGTTCAATTGTCTTGAGCAGATCTTGAGATTTCCTGACTCTTCTCTGGCACGAACCACTCTGAACAACCTAGTGTTATCATCTGCAGTTTCCTCTCCCCCCAGCTTACCTTCTTTTTCTGGGTGAAAACACCACCAGATGGAGCTTTTTTGCCACAGCGAAAATGAACTGATAATTGTTATTTTCCTTTTCTCTTAATCAGTCACGTTATTGACCTGCCACGGTCCTGTAGTTGTCTGATTTGGTTATGTCTCCAGCAGGACTTTTTCCAGAGGGCCTTGGAAAGAAAACAGTACATCAACTTTTATTCACTACTTTACTGACACACTCCAAGAACTCTAACAGATTGGAGTACTTCTGCTAGTACAGAAAGTCATGCTGCTTGTAATTTATTCTCATATTCCAGAGAAGGGGTTTCACCCTGCAAACCACATTCAGACGTAAGGCCATTTAAATAAAGGCAATTTTTCAGCTTTATGGTAGATGATCAATCCTTAGTAAAGTCTGTGATACCAGGACTGAGAAGGGAACTTCTGACGTAGGTGCTGTACAAAGGGAAGTTTCCGTTTTAGCTATTTCCTCAGGGGATTTGCAGGGAGGATTGCCTCAGGGTATCAGCACGTCGTCTCACTCTGCTCTCACCTCTCCCAGCTTTCCTGGCACCATGGCTGAGCAGACAGGCTCAAAGTGGGAACGTGAATGGGTGGCTGCTCTGTAGTACTGCGTCCCGTCACTGGATGGCCACAGCACTGCAGCCACAGCCACCTGGGTGCTGAACTCCCACGGGGGGGAAAATCCTACTTCCAGGCCCCCTCTTTGGCCAGGTGACGGGTGGTTTGTGCCCCCAGAGCTGTGCCGCACACCAGGCCCTGGCACACAGCAAGGGCAGACATGGCTGGGCCGGGGCCTGACCGCTGCTGGGAGCAGGATGGGCTGGGGCTGCTGGACCCAAGGCAGAATAAGGTGAGAAGGCTTTGTCCTCCCCAGCAGATGCTCTTTGCAGGGCCGGTGGGCCCTCTGAAGAGCTGCAGCAGGAATCTACCTCAAAGCCCCACAAGGCGGAGTTCAGGGAAGGGCCTGGCTGAGGCACCGCAGGGCACCTGGGCTACGTGCAGGCAGCTTTAGCTCAGGCTGGAAGTGTCAGGAGCCCTTTTTTACCAAAATGTGCATCCCTACTACAGAAGTAAGAGCTCTAAGGAAGAAAAAAAAAATAATAATAAAAAAAAAGAAATCTCAGAATAACCCCAAATGTTCCCTGAAAGGTTGAATCAATCAGTTCCTTCTGGAAGGATAAAGACCTGATCAATATTTTTAAGCAGTGTAAGCTGTGTTTAAACAGCAACCTGATACCCTGTATGAAAAGAAGCCCACGTAATGCACTGGTTGGCAGGCTCTCCCTGTTGTCACCTTCCTAGCCACTATGGTGCTATTGGGGCGTGGCTGCCCCCAAAGCTTTGGTTTCTTCCCCAGTGAGCAAGAGAAGCAGGGAGAGGAAACCCTCAGCTGGAAAAGAAAAGCAGGAGAGCAGAAGGCTCAGCTCTGGTTGCTCACAAGGAGGGGATTGTTCACTGGCTCGAACGGGTGAGAAGGAAAGTTTCAGCCCCTGTCAAAGACAACTGAATCGCTGCAGGGTTTGGTGGTGACATAGCAGCTGGAGCAGATGTGGCATTTGTCTAGCAGTGACCCAAGCCAGGGCTGTATTTCGGGAAGGTCTGGCTCTCTGTGATACCTGTACCGGCTAGCACCTGCGCCTGCCTGACTCTATACCGGGTAGGGAAAGGAACTGAAGGCTCCTGCTGCTTCCCTTCTCCACCCAGCCCTGTTACATGGGATGGTTTCAGCATCGTGGTGCCCGGTGAAGGCTTAGGTGCACCCTAGAAGCAGCAACGAGGGTTGCAGGCAGTGGTTCCAGCCCCCAGGGCTGGAGGTGTTGGAAACGGGTGCGAGCCAGGGCTGCCGATCAAGGTCAAGGCCACGTGCTCCATGATGCTGTTCCCAGTCCCTCTCTGCTGGGTCCCTGCGCATGAAGGATTTCAGAGAGGAAATTGGGGCTTTTCTGGTGGGTATTTCTTTTGTGCCAGAGGCAGCCCAGAGGCGGTGCTAAGTGACACAGAGTTGCCCAGACAGAAAATTCTTCCTTCAATTTGAAGTGTGTGTTTGTGAGTGGGCAGGGAGATTTAATTCGTATTGGTAATAATGGGTCTGTAAAAAGGGTGTGAGAAGCTGGAGGAAGAGCATCTCATTTAATGAGTTTAGTCTGAGGGCATGGTGTATTCCCCCTCCACCCCAGCTCTTTTCTCCTGAATGGAGGAAGCTGCCTGAGCTATCAGCTTGCTTGTCAGCACATCCCCTCACTTGTGGCTGTTCCTCATGCTGTGAGCCAACAGCCCAAACCCTCCCTGCCAAACGCAGGGAACAGCAGGGTTCAGGCTCCGAGGACCGCTGCCCCAGAGAGACCAGTGTCTTTGCGATCAGGACTGGTGGCAGCTTTCTGTGAAGCTCTGTGTGATAGGTTTATGCATATACTTGAAGCCACGCTGTCTCTATTCACTCTTCCTCACCTTTCTGGCAGCAGCATAGCGCACAATGCTCCACACAGCTCCCTCCCCAGCTCCTTTCTGTACCCCTCCAGGAAGCCCTGCTCAGGAAGAAGACGGGGTACATGATGGAGCAGAAAAGCATTCCTTGCACTGACTCTGGAGGGGTGGGAAGGGGCTGGTGAACACCTTTTCTTTCCAGTGGGAGGAGGAGGAGGAGAGGGAGGAGGCAGGCCACAGGTTGTGCCAGGGGCAGGCAGAAGGAGCTGCCTGCAGACCAGACCAGCTTTAAAGGACAGACAAAGGGGCTGTGTGGAACATGGTGGCTTGCTTTTACCACAAATTTCTTCTGCATTTCTTTCACAAATATTCTGTTTTAAAGTGATGTAATATATATATATATATATTTGAAAATAAAAAAAAAGGTACATGCAGCGCTTTCCAGATGTGTTGATTTTTTTTTTTCCTGGAAGATGTACTCCTTTCATTGTGCATTTTAGGTTCCTTTGCAAAAATTTGCAAGAGCTATTCAGTCACAGGCTCAGTTTCACCATTAGTTTAGGGAGATCAGGCCTTCTTGTATGTTTTCTAGCATAAAGAGCTAGGTGGGGAGAGGAATGTGCTTCTGAACCTCACTTTGCCGTCCAAGACAGTGCCATCAGAGCAGGTGCTGCAGGGATGAAGGAGACAGCAGCAGTAATCGTCTGTCTGATCAGCCCCTTGGCCTGCCCAGAAGTTAAGGATCTTATCTCTGATGTGTCCACACCTCAAGAAGCAATAAGGATAGGAAATTGCAAGAGAAAAATCCATTACAGAGGCGTACAGCAGGGTTCTCGGCTGCTGTAAAACACTCTGGGAAGTGAAAGGAAACTGATGTTCTTATCAGAAGTGTCCAACACCGCTGAGACTGGGAGGTGCTACCACCTTCACAGAGCAGTCACAGCGCTAAGCACACAGCAGAAGCTGGCACAAAGATGCCCCAAGGAAACTGGGGCATGAGCACTCCTGCAACAGCCACCATCCTGGGCAGCCCTTCCCAAACCCCAGCCCAGATCCCCAGGCTCTGCCACATTCACCCGCTCTCTTTCCACACCCCAAGGCAGCACACAGGCTCATACTCAGCTGTCCTCAATCATTCTCTTCCCTACGTTGCTCCCTGAGATGGATCTTGCTAGCTTACCCACTTCCCACACCTCCCTGGGCCAGCCTGGATGCCAGCTTCCTGCAGTTGTCCTTACTGGTACTGGGGGGCAATACCTCCATGGGGTAAAAGAAGCAGGCATTAGGAGATACGCTGCTTTAACACCACCACCACCTGGGGTGGGACAGGTGGGTCTGTGCAGTGTTAAAAAGCTCCAGCCTCTGTAATGAGCACTAACACATCCCCCTTGTGCTTACTGCCACCTGGTTGCCACTTCTGCCCTTACCTTCCCACCCCCAGAGCAGGGCACACAGCATCATTATGGCCCTGGTGCCGGGGGCTCTGATTGTGATGGGACACACGGAGCCCAGGCAGGTGCTGGTGGCTGCAGAGGGGTAGGGGAGATGTCCCCGTCTCCATCAGTCCTTGCTGATGAACACAGAACATCCTTCCAGATCCCTGTCCCCAACCTTGACAAATATCTGGTTTCTGGTTCAGAAAAGGCTGGAGGTAGGTGATGGCAGGATATATGGTCACTGTAGGACTCTGGGGTAGCAGAGGTGGCTTAAAACAGGAACAGTTCTGCTTTGTCAGCAGGCAGAACAGCACAGCTGTTGTCTTTCAGCCCACTTAGCAATGAATCTAAGTGACTCAACAGCTCCCATCCGCTTCTCTGCCCCATCCCACACCACTGCAAACAAGTCTGCCTATCCAACAGAGCAGTGACAGTTTCATGCCATTCCCCTTCATATGCCCTGGATTTGCAATTTCTGCTTCTGAATGCCAGCCAGTGAAAACGAGGCAAGATGCCTGCCAGGATGAGCTGGGACCAGAAGGTGCTGCAGGGTCTGAACCCAGGCCATACTCATTTTCTGCAGAATTAATCCTGGGGAATGGATATGTGAACACCAGGAGCAGGAGAGGAGATGAGGGCTCTGGTTATAAATCGCAGCAGGAAAAAAATAAAAAAAATAGGGGCTCAGGCTTTCCAGACAGTCACTCGGTAGTAGATTAAGCATCAGACTGTAAATAAATATTTACCCTCTAGTTCCTGGTCTCTATAAATAGCCATATCACACAAGTGCCAGTTGGTACTTTGAGATTGCTGGGGTGAGATTCGAGCACGATCAGAGGATCCCCAGTCACGCAGCCCTGCACATACCTGGCTGCCCCTGCACAGCCTGCATGCAACGCCCTGCCCAGGCTCTGTGCCTCGCTGCCTCTGCCTCTTCATGCAAGGAAAGGTTAAACTTTAACAACAGATACATGGCCCTAATTAAAGAGAGCTGCTCCTGCAATCCGCTTTGTCTCCTGCCCCAAAACCAGATCAAGCTCCTAATTAAATTAATAGAAAAAAAAAAATAAGGCCACAATATTATTGAAGTATTTGCCTTTGGCCATTCATACAGATTTGACCCTAAACCAGAATCCAAAATACGGTGGCAATCTAAATCTAGATCTGGTATTTGAGACAAGTGCCATACCTCTAAAAATGGGTCAAACTCCAAACAACCCTGAGTTTTGTGGAAATAAAGGTCCTTCTGGATCATTTCCAGGGCATGAAATGAGAGTGGGCAGAAGCTGGGAAATCACACTTGTTTTTTATCATCTTATTTTTTTAAGTACAAATACTTAGCTTCCAGGCAGTTTTCCTTCATTTGGGATGCATTTGAAGATTCTCAGCCTCTGGCTACAATTCAGCACACTGTCACTGAGATGTCAGGGACACAATTCCTCCCAAGGGCTCACTCACATCCATTCATGCCAGGCATCATTTCTATTGCCGATACCTGGGATTCCACACAGGACTGGCCTGCACTGGCACAAATGAATTGAAGAAAACTGGCTTTCATCTCCCTGCTGAAGTGAGGACACACAGCTGTAAAATTCCAGGATTGACAAGAACTGGCACAAGCACCTCCAACAGCAGTCGTGCTTTGTGACAGTGCTGCAAGAACTCACAGCAAACTGTTTATTTATTTATTTAGTTATTTTATTTATGTTTATTTTTTCCCCATGCTGTGAATTGGCAGCCAGAGATCTGGATTCTTCTCCAGTTCACTCCTTGTTCGAAAATCTTCCCAACTTTCCCTGAATAATGGTGGTGCAGGCTGGCCAAAGGGAAGCCAGCCCTGGAGGCATGGCCATGGGCAGAGGTGCACCAGTTCCAGCAGCCGTGACAGTTGTGACGTGTGTGCAGCCAGGCGCTGCTCTGCTTCCCTGGCAGTCCCACGGGATCAAAGCTGGAGCTCTGGCAGAATAGCTTCACATCTGCATGCAATATACCACTGAGATGTACCCTTATCGTCATATGGCTGTGGGGAATACTGCAGTTAATTCAGTGCCCTTGGATGGATATCTGTTGCAAAAGGGGGAACCTCTTCTACTAAATCAGAAGGCCTGATTCAGCACAAAGCAAGAAACAAATTCAGCTTTTTACTTACACCAGTCACTGAAGGAGAGCAAACCACAACACTACATTTACACAGGTCACTTTTCTAATTCAGAGCTCCCTCTTTCCTAAAATGCCCTCACATTTGCTTGAACCACATCTCTGCCAGTCAATTTGTCCACTGGAATAGTCAAGGGAAGTACCCTGGCATTTACCATGTGCTGATTGTGCTCATCCGGGGGGATTTACGCCTGTGATTTCGGTGGGCTCACTTACTTGCAGAACCTGGACCAAAGGTCAGAAAGCTGAAAGGGGATGAAGTTTGGGTGGCTCAGATGACGCCTTCTTTGAGCAATGCAACTACAGACAAGTACCACAAGTTGTTCCTAAGCCCTTTTTCCTTGCAGGAGTATCTCTACAGCTAAACAATGACAACACAAGTAATGGCCTGTACTTCCTGAAAAGACAAAGTGATCCCACCATCATGGCACCAGGCAGCATGGTTTTGCCAAGGCAGCAGGGCAGCTGTCTGAGAAGCAATGAGCCATTTCCAGCATCCAGCACAAGAGGGAAAGGCAGACCCACAAAAACAGCAAAATTCTGGCAGTCTGCATCTTGCTCAGACGGGCTTTGAGCCTTGCCTTTAAGCAGTCTGTAGTCTCATTTTGTTATCTGCAAGCAGCATCACTCCTGCAGCATCCCCACCTTTGCTGCTCCCTGATGCAGATATTTCTAGGGGAAATACGACTGAACACCAGTCCTGGCTGAAACATCATGCTCCATCCCATCTAGGCTTCACAGCTGGTACCTTTGCTGCTGGGTGGAGAAGCCCACACTCCTGCAGAGGCTGATGCTGCTGTTCTGATGTGAGGGACATCACCCCAGGGGAAAGGCACCCCAGGAAGAAACCCCCCCCAGCTGCCCAGGAACCCACCAGGGAAGGGTCTCAGGAAGCCTGCCTGTATTTCTCCCATCATTTTCTGGTGAATTTGCTCCATGAGGCAATATTCACTTCACTCACACATCCTGCATCTGGGGAAAAACAGGAAGAGACAGGATTGCAAGGACTCGCTAACAGAAACCAAATGGAGGTTCAATATGACAATAGTACCAAAATTAGGGCTGTTTAACTCAAGAAAATGATGGAAAAGTGAAAAAGTAAGTCTTACCTTTCAAATGTTATGGTTTCTCTTCCTTTAGTAAAAACCTTTGTTTTCTGCAGAATCTTTCCCCATATTTTCCTTTTACTGTGAATTCCCTCCAGCCCCTGCATCCTTTCACCTTTTCACTTTCTATTTTTGCAAAGGCTGAAGAAACTCAGCAGAAAAAAATAGTTTTTCTCCTAAGAAAAACTTCTCAAAGCACTGTTTTGATGTATTTTGACAGTTTCATAATTCTCAGCAAAAATATTTTGGCCGAAAAGAAGCAATCACTGGAGTTTTCCCTGCTGGTGCAAATGACATTTTTATTAAAAGAAAAGAAAAACTAAAATACTTTGATGTAAATTTCTCACTCAATTGAATCTTGGCCTTAACTTAAAAAAAAAAAAAAAAAAAAAAAAAAAGTCAATAAATGCAGATTTAGAGATAATGCTACCTCCCAGGTCTCGTGGAAGCCTTGAACTAATAAATTAGGGTAGAAAATGGCTTCTACGGAAAATCCAAGACAGCTGTTGCCCTTCCTCCTCATCCATAATCACCAGCAATAAAAAACTTGGAAGCTGACTTATGTCCTCCCTCCCTAATGCACCCAATGAGTATTGCATGCAGGTTTTGTGTTTATGGAGCCCTGGGCGAGCTGAGGGTTTGCCGGGTCCTCAGACCTGGCAGAGCCCTGGCAAGGGACCCTGAGCTCCTCTCGCAGCCAGCTCAGAAGCGCTGCGTTAGCAGGAGCCAGAGGAATGTCACAAACCACAGCCAGGAGGCTTCATTGGCCAGGCTGAGTGCAGGAAGGGATATTTTCTCCTGCCCTAGGAATAAATAAAGGCACGCAGTCTCCTGGAGTTCATCATTCAATGCCTGCTGGTGGTGCTTGTCTTACTTTCCCCGAAATATCTGAGAGCTTTCCTTTCTAGTTGCAGAAAACACATCTCAGGGGCTGAAGGTTATCAGCTGCTTTTCCAAGAGCCCAGGAAGGTAAGAGCTGCCCTTCTATATGGCTTTCCTCTGGAAGTGCCAACAGGAAAATCCTCTCCCCATATTTTTCATAAATGGTGAATATTGTGCCCTTACTACGAAGCCTTGGCCAGCTTCAAGTGTGCCCCAGTGTAATTCAGGGCATAACAGCACAGGAACGTGAACTTGATTTAAGTGAGAGCATCACTTGAAACTGCAATAGCTTTTCTCAATCAACTCTGCATTTAGGAAAGACCTTGAAACGCATTTTAAAGTGCTATATTAAGGCATTATTACAAAACCCTCTGCGAACACCATTATTTTGGCTCACTTTAAACTCGATACCCTTGATCTGACATTAATCCAAGGGCTGAGATCATGACTTCACGAGACAGTAGTACGTGGCTGAGTTGTGATAACTCCTAATGCCCTGCCGTACACCTCCCTGCCAGTGACTCTGTACCATTCCTGCTTTTTTTTTTTCTGAGTTAAGGGCTGAGGCCCGGGATACAAGCAGCCAGCCCTCCACGCAGCCCACGGATAGCACCTGCGCAGCACCAGGAGCATCCTACCCAACACCAGGGCAGTATCAGGGGGTGATCGTGGGGTCAGGGGGACCAGAGCTGTGTCTTCTCGCTCATTTGACTCCTGCAGGTCAAAATTAGTGCCACCAAGCACCCTGGTAAAGCAGGTATTACCGGTCATGGTAGATAAAGGCAAAATATTTTATGTCACAGTAATGCCGGGCTAGGTCTGAGCACGTGGTTAATTAAAGAGGCTCAGCTCTTGAAAGTGATAATTTGTGAAGAGTATAGCTTAATTGCTTGCAATCATCTGCCTGTCCCCACACTAAGCTACTCCTGGAGAGAAAGAAGGGGCTGAGCTGTGTCCGTTACAATTTATTTGGCTCCTGCAGGGTAACTTCTGCATGCAGATAAGGCTGCACCATTCCCCTTAGGGTTATCACATGTGAGCAGCTCCATACACCAGTCTTCACCAGCACTGTTACTGAAAAATAAACAACACTATGAGAGCTCCCAGCATTCAAAACTTACCTGGAAGCTTGGTCTGGCCTTTTGGTTATGGCTGGCCCCAAACAGAGCCCCATGGGATGCAGAGTCCCGTGCACGACGATGTGTTGGGTGAGCACCGGAGCTGCAGCCACGGCTGTGCCTGCTCCTCTCTGCAGGCAGGGAGCAAGCACAGGCTGAGCCCTAGGAAATAAAGGAGGTTTTTCTGCTGTTAATCTCCGAACAGAGCTATTCCTGTGATTAGCCATAATCAGCCAGGACAGAGAAAGGACTTTGTGTTTTACAGAGGGGCCAATGCCACTGTGCATCCAGACACAGCCCAGACTGCACGCAGCAATGTCCCGCAAGAGATATAGAAAACTGTACTTTATCCCTAAGATCAGTTTTAAAATTCCCTCTAGTGGAGAAAAAGTTGAAATTCAAAATGCATGGCTCTGCTAGCCAGGCAATCCACACCCAAGTTCCCAGTGGCTTGCAGGTCTTGTGCTGCACAGCCCAAGTAGAAAAGGAACAACTGAAAACTCGTAAATCATTCCATATTATCTCGGTTTGTTAACTTAACAGAACAATATTTTTAAGGACAATTTTGTTTTCTATTAAAAAACTATTGTTATTTTAATTTTTGGAACAAAACAACATGTGAACCTGAAAAATGAAGTATTTTATTTTGCAGTGCCAAGGCTGGCAGGTTTGAGTTTTTCAGTTGCGTGGTGACTGTCACAAGTGTTCCTCCCTGGCCACCGCCGTGTCCTCTGCGGCAGCTCTGCGAGCGCACTGGCTGATCAGTGGCAGACAAACCAGGCCGACTTTATTGCCGATGTAAATCAGAGAAGCTCCGCTGGCTTCGTGGAGCACTGCAGATTTATGCCAGGAGCTGACCTGGCATCTCTATTTTCAAAACTAGGGCAGATTGAAATATGCTGTTTTTCAATAATATATTCAGGTTAACAGGGCTTTTATATTTGGGCAATTAATCTTGCATAGACTGAAAACCTCTTGGGACAACGTGCGAAGGTTGCTAAGAAGAAGAAAACAAACACAGTTGTGTAACTCAGCTCTCCCAGGTCTCTTCTTTCATGAAAACATATTGCAGTGATACAACAGTGACCTAAAATCCACTAATAATATTACTTTAATATACAGATGCACATCAAGATACAATATAGAACTGATTTTACTAAGAGGTAATATTACCTCATCTTGTCTTACTGTAAAATGAATCAAAGCAGAAATATTGAGGCATAAATCTATGGTAACAAAGGGAAAACAGTATTGTGCTAGAGAAAGTCCTTCTGGTTTATTGCAAGACTCTTCTGTTCTGTAGCATGTGCACAGACGTGTCGGTGTGCCTGCACGTGTGCCCGTGCTGTATCTGAAATCGGTCTGGGGCTCACCAAAGGCTCTCCCTGACCTGATCCTTGTCTTTCACCACTCCCTCTCGCTGTCTGTTCTGTGCATCCACCAGCAGCCCTACGACCATCTGCCAGCATCTTCAACTCATAAACACCGTAACAGATGCGATTCAGAAGTCCAGACGAGTGAGGTATGCCCTAACTTTGTGTTTCGGAAACAGACACCTGCCCAGGCGATGCCACCTCATCTGCTACGATCCAGCCCACTGTGATCCACTTTGGGCAGATCCGTTACATATCCCATTTTTCCACGTACCTCCATGTCTTTTCCTACCCCTTTCTTTGCTACAAAGCCCAAGTAAGACGGATACATGAATTACAGGTTATTTTTTCCCCCCTTTTTGCATTTCCTCTTCTCCTGGAGTATCACCCCCAACTTCACAGGGTTACCAAAATCCTTGTGATTTAACCCCCAGTTCTTAATTCTTGCAGCCTCTAAAATAACTCGGGAATTCAACCGTTACATTTTGAGCAGCTAAGTAATCAAGTTCTGTGCCCAAGCCCAGGAAAGGAAATGCTACCAGCTAAAACCTGTCGAATTGCTGGCTCTGTGACAAGGCTGCTGAGGCGTCCAGAAGGCAGCACCCACCAGCACCCTGCAGGATGGCTGCTTCAGCACCCAGGCAGCGGCAAAGTGGCCACATGCAGTGCAAAATGCTCTGTTGCAGAACGCAGCCGCCTCGGTGCATGTCAGGAGTTTCCAGTCACAAATAGCAACAGACTCTGAAGGGATGTGCAGGTGGCTACTGCTTGATTAATGTGCGTGGCATCTGTTATTTCAAAGGGGCAATTACAGTATATAAACACGCTACCTCCATAGCACTGTATTGATTTGTGCTGGCTGAAAACCTTTGCGGTTATTTTTTCCTTTCTCCTCCCACAAAAAATAATTTTCTTCTGAGCCCAATAAAAGAGAAGATCTCGTTGGTTCTGTGTCATAACAGTACTACTGCATTCTGCTAGGAACCAGCCATCCTGCATCCGGCCATGAAATTCAGGTAATGACCCATAACCGAAGTAAATTAGTGTTTAATTCCCCATCCCTCGCAGACAGCTTACTAATGGAAATTGATTTCTAGCTTTTTTCTTTTTCATTTAGCATGCTCATGTAATGTCTTTATTTTAAATTCAAGTGGTTCCCAGCGATTTTTAGCCCAAAGGCTGGTGGACAGGCAACCATGGGAAGCATTTCGTTCACCAGCAGTCTGTTGAACATTCCCTGGGGATGGCAGAGGCCCTTGCAGGCACAGTGGGCTCCTTCTGCCCTGCACTCACACCCCTGGATGTCTGCACACTCTGGGCCAGATCCTCAGGTGGAGTAAATCAGTATAGCTCATACCCTTGCACAGAATTCACACTGTTATGCCCTGGATCCCTTACCCAAAGCTGTTGTACAATTAGCACGCTCTTGCATGACATGCTTTGTATGTTTGCATGGGCAATGCACTCCCTGCCAGACCAAAGGGTGCTGTTCTGTCCCATAAAGTCACCCTCTGTCCTACAGGCATGATGCTCATCCTCAAACCAAGCCCAGCGCCTCACTTGTGGCATTGCTGTGGTGTTTGCAGCCAAAAGCTAGGCTTGCCCCCCCCCCCCCAGCTGCTCACCCACTGCTGAGGATCCTTGTAATTCTTGCTGAATTTGGGCTCTGTGGTGTAATCTGACACAGCCACCAGTGCGCACGCATACACACCCTTTTTTCTGCTGTTTAGGTAAAACTCAGCTGATGTTCCCTTCATTGTATAGAAGCACCAGCACTACAAGCAGAAGCTGGCCTTGGATGTCCAACCCTTTTTCTTTGCGAGGGAGAGAAAGGTGGTAAGAGACGGTAAGTTTTTTTATAGCTCAGACTCCATAATTACACCAACTATGAGGCAAAACAAGATATAAAAAATTATTTGCAACCTTCAGTTACAATTATTTGCAACCTTCAGTTACTTCTGCAACCTCCCAGCTTCAAAAGAATTGGGAAGGGGTAAAAATCTGCTTTACCCTGTTTGCTATGGAAGTACCATGAGAAGAACTGAAACTCAGCTGCTGCTGTTTTACACTTTAAAAGCAGGACTAGCAGCTATTATTTCTCTCAGTGTCTGGTTGATTTTCTGGTCCCACAGACACTTTAATAGTGCTATAAATTGTCTGGTAAGGGAATTGTTAGTTAGAGATAGTGTCTGGCGTATTTGTTCCTTATTGATGTATAAACTGGCTTGTGTGTGTTTCTGAAGACGAACGCTTTGTAGCAGGATGATAATAATAACAATTAGCATAGGCTATAGCAAAGTGTTAATTGTGGATTAGACTCCCAAACAGAGAAGCATATGCAGATCAGTCCTCTCCTTGTGCTCCCTGCTCCTCCGACTGGTGTTCAGAATGCGAGGGATGTTTCTCAGGATGAGGGAATTTTCTGTGCCTCCTTCTCTCTTCTTGCACTGCAAAAACCAAATCTTTCCTGAGTGTATTTGTTCAGGTGCTTTATGTGCTGATGCACTAAACTTCTATGCTCCTGGAGAATCCTGTGTGTTATTCCTGATGAATGCTAATTTGGCTTAAATTCCTTCATGGATCAAAAGGGAAGGCAAATGCGGAGACAGATGGAGGAGGGACACAAGACTGTCAGGTTCACAGCCTTATTGAGGATAATGACAGGGGAATGAAATGCTAGACTTTACCAGAGCTGTTTTGTGCGGAAGCATAATGTAATTATTAAAATAAATTTCTGTTCCTTCTTTTTATGCAATCTGGCTGTGGTTAGACTGTGAGCAAATTAAGAAACTTATCCTGTGCCTCAGTTTACCTGTTTACAGAGGCAAGAATCCACCTCTTCCTGCTGGAACTGTAGGGAGGATTAAACAAGGTTCACTGAGCACTTAAAATCTTCTGTAAGGACATTGTCTTGTTATAGACCTCATTTAAAATAAAAAGCCATGGTGACAAATTAGATGAAGTCAGAATGGACTGGGTTTTCTGGGCATGATCCGTGTCTGGGTTTTCATATTCAGAAGAGCATGCAGAGGAGAGATAACAGCTCTACTGAGATGCGTAGCCTCCGTGAACGTACATTGAAGTTTGTATGCTGTCTGACTTAGGCATTCAGAGGAGGAATGATAAAAGTAACCGCAGTCTTGTCTTCCAAGAATATAACCACCTTAGGTGAACCATGCCACATATAGATTGTAAGAACCCGGGAAATAAATAACAGTGGGGTGAGGGGTCTTTGGTTAGTAGATCAAGGAGAGAATGTAACCATGACAGAAATAATTATCTCTACTTCCCAAATTGGGCAGAGAGAAGTCAGTAGCAGAGCTGAATGCAATATTAAATACTTATCTTAGCCACTAAAGTGGAACATAGGCAATTAGAGGAAAAGCTTGGAAGATCAAAGTAGGAAAAAATATCCCTTCAAAGTGATAATCAATTATTGTTTTTAACCTACAATAGGCAAAAGGCTACTTCAAGCTGCCAAGAAAGGATGTGGGCTTATACTGTTGGTTTTACTGTCCTACCTCATGTTGGAGGTTTCCTTGGCTGGTTCTTTAATCGGAAGGAAATACCTGTTTGGTACGAGAAGCTGAAAAAGCCTTCGTGGTGTCCATCCCGCAAAGTATTTCCTCTTGCTTGGACAGTCCTGTACACTGGCATGGGGTAAGTTCTGCCTACCACTCCCCATCTCGTCCTACTGTCATCAGTCAATTCAAACTCTCATTTGCTTTTGTGAGACACATTTTCTCTCAGTCAGCAGGGCACATCAGGTATGCTTACTCCCAGATGATGAAGTACAGCCTGAGCCACCTTCTGAGTTGAGTTCCTCAGGTTTGGGCTGCAGGCTGTGCTTTTGGCCAGGGACACAGCCTGCACTTAGCACTGTGACAGGTTACTAAGAACAGCCACTGCCCTAGGGAAATCATACGAGCCACACCAGTATGGCACAGATGATGGGTCTGGGAGCAGGGAGGCATGGAAGCATTTGTCATGCAAATATAACAAATCCTTACTGCGGGACAATCTTTCCTGAGAAGAGTTTGTCTACATTGTGGGCTCACTCACTTCAGGACAGCAAAACACTAATGTTTCCCTTTTCACAGCTATGCCTCCTACCTGATATGGAATGACCTGGGCGGCTGCAGCAGCAAAGCTGTCATCCCGCTCGGCCTCTACGGGGCTCAGCTGGCCCTGAACTGGGCTTGGCCGCCCTTCTTCTTCGGTGCACGCAACCTGAAGATGGTAATGTATCTGGCCATCCATTCTGCTGTTGGAGGCGTGTTTGCTGGTGTCTCTGCCACGGTTTTGGAGCTTGTTTAGAGGATTTCTACCTAGCATTACACAGCTGTAAAGAGAGCGATAAGAAGAGCTTTTACTCTGATATAATTCATGCTGCACCTGGTTGTAGACAATGGTATCAGTCCCTTCCACTCCTTGCCCTGTCTTGTCATTCAGATAGCCAGCCCTACCAGAGCAGGGCGGGAGATCCAAAAGTCAATAGCCCAGCTGCTGCATCTTCTAGATGAGGACTTGGGGGGAGAGATAAGGCCCCCTCACAGTCACACCCTGTCCCAGCAAGCAGCTAAGTTAGCATCTCTGTGGGGGCAGACTAGCTGTGAGCAGCTTACTGAGCAATTATTTTAATAATTGAGCTTACTGATACGATGCAAGGTGCATAGCAGAGCATGTTGGGGGAATATGCATGAAGCTTAGACATAGCATGGCAGAGCTGGACATGTGCTATATCCAAGAAGCATTTATCTCAGGTGCCAAGGCCTGGAGATCACAGAGTGGGATGCGTGTTTCCATCTGAACTTTGCCATTTTCTGTGTTAAAGATACATTTAGAAAGTTTACGTGATAGTAACCATTGGTACTGACATAAGCATGTTTCTGATCTGTCTGCATAGGCATTATCAGCAGAAGGTGCCAGTGATCATCACAAACAGCATGGTATATTCGTCTGAGGAACATGATAGCAAAAAATTAAAATTGGTCTTTGCTCCTGGTGTGATACATTCAGGTCTCACTCACTTGAGTCCAGGCTTTAGGATCAGCATAGGTGACTTCTCAGTGTTAAATCTTCCTGATTCCTATTCCTTCTCGCCGCCTTTAGTAGGAGTGTTTATAATCTTGCTGTATGTTCCCACGAGTGAGCATCACACTAATTTTCTTCTTTCTGCTCTCCAGGCACTGATTGACATCCTGTGCTTAGACAGCCTGGCGATAGGCATGATGTGCTCCTGGTACCGCATCAACAAGGTAGCGACACTACTGATGGTGCCTTACCTGGGCTGGCTGGCCATGGCCACTTGTCTCACCCTTCGCATCTGGAAGGACAACCCTGAGCAAAAACCAGGAAAGAGTGAATAAGAGCAGGACAGAAATGAAGGCATTTTGTGAAACCAAACTATGCTGATGTGAACAAAGATCTAGTAATTTGGGGCATCCATTCTGGGACAGGCAGAACATGCCTCCTCCTCCTTCCACCTTCACCATGGCTGTGTAAAATGAAGGTTTGCATCAAACACCTGTGTGCTCCTGTAAAATAACCACACTTCTTTGAGAACTTTTTTCCCACCACTGTTGAGGTTTTGGGGCTACAGCTGTATGATGACCATAATGCTATCAGGTCAAATTCCATTAGCCAAATTAGCATCTCATGATACAAGGGAAATTCAAAGTAGCAGTCCCGGACATCCTTCTGCACCGCTACCATTCCCCCAGAGAGCAGAACTTGTTCACACATGCGGGTAAATCCTATCTCCTCTTCTGGACCAAACAAAAATGCCCTTCACTGATGCACACCAATTTTAAAGGACTTGAGTTTTTGCTATTCTTGCTGTTGCTTCTTTTTCATGTATCACCTGGTTTGTGCTCTATACCATTAGCTTTTTATCAGTCAGACACTCAGAAAGCAGTAATCTGTCTTGCTCTGCTAGTGAAAGGGGACTTGGTACTTTGACTTCTATTTGTGGAGTATTGCACTTGTTGAGTTTCATGCTCCAAGATAAAGCAGCAATGATTAGAATGTAAATGCTTGTCCCAGAGAAAACCTCCTCCACCTTTGTGCACTATTCCTTACCAGAAAAGAAAGACTAATAAAAGTGCCTTTGGGGTTGGGGGGGGGGGGGGGGGGGAGGAACACATTAAAATATTTGTTTTCTTAAGTACAGAAACACAAGAGCTATTTTAAAATTCAAGAACTTGCTCACCCTGTCCTGAGAGTTGTAACTATACGACTGGCAAAAAGTCTCATGCCCAGGCTGTAGGAGGCAGTACAGGTACCTCATCCCAGTCTTTCCACTCCTGAATATTATTCATTGGGAAAGGATAAAATACAAGCATTTCTAGAGAAATAGGACCAAGCCATGAAACAGAATCAGATATGAAATGTGAATGGACTAGCCCTTGTCTATCCTTTATTCTAGCCCTTGCATTTGAGAGATCTGAACGTTAGATGTTGCCATCTAAGAAAATATTTACTTTTTTTTTTTTTTTTTTTTAATCAATAGAAGCAATTTATGTGAAGAAAAGTAGTAAGTGAATCCTCTCTGGCAGCTGATTAGATTAAGGTGTGTGGGTTTACTTGCAAAGGTTTTTGGGTACAGAGGCTTAGATGAGGATGTAAAATAAAAATGTATTTGCTTTCAATAAAACCAAGCCACTTTTGTTTGGGAAAATAAATAAATCCAAGTTACTCTTGTTTTACTGCTTTGGCACTAGTTTTGCAAAAGGGACTCAAGAAATTCAAGGGAATCTGCCTGGAGTCTGTGAGCTGTGCTCGTGAACCAAAGAGAATGGGATAAGCAGCAGGGTTCTGCAGGGCTCCAGCAGCCAGACTCACTCCTCAGTGTGTTTTAGGAGCAAATGGGGTGGGTTTGGAGCCTAAAAGTCCCAAAGGTGCCTTCAGCTGGGGTCCCGCAAAGCAGAGACACTCCCACGCTGCAGGGATGCAGGAGCTGCATCCCTGTAATGGGCTCTTCCATTGTATCTCACCCACACATTCAAGGTAAGGAACCTAATTCTCGCTGGCCCCTTTAAACAGCAGCAGCTCTGGGTTTGGGGTCCTTCCCAAGTCATGTCAAACCTGATTTTCGGAGATGCTGAATGTTCCTGTGTCCAACTCCTGTAAATGGAATAGCTAGGTGCTCAGCATGACTGAAAGCTAAGCCCAAGAGAAACAAATACCAGCAGCTGAGTGCAGATGAAATTTGTGGTGCTTTTTAAAATTTGGCCATATATCTTGTTCTGTCATTTTGATCCCATCCATTATTTTTCCCTTCTAGCTAAAGGACACCTTTATTCAGGACTGCTGCTGCAAGCATATTGCTGTAATCTCCTGAGTAAAAGCTGCATAAGAACAGGCCATTGAATAGATGTGACTGTAAGCAGTAGGACTATAAAGCAGTGAGCACTGCAAGCAGCACCAGGAAAATCATAAGCCACTTTTTTAAACTTAAAAAAAAAAAAAAAATCTTACATATTTCGGGACTTTATATAACCGTGTGTTACCACTCATCTTATTTACAGTGATGCCATGTCTGTGTCTTCCAGAAAGCCACATGCCAAAGGACATGAAGACATAAATTACTGCTTTCTAAAAAGAAACTAATATCTGGCCTGGAGATTCAATTCAGTGGAGTTAAGAATGATTTAGGGCAGCTGAACACCATCATGCCTATCCTTTCCTAGTTAGCACGGGAAAGCCATGGAGAACAGAGATGAGCAGAGCCATCTAGTGAATCCAGGAGGAATAAGGCAGGTCTTTGCAGTGTTCTCCGTGTTTCAAAAGCGGAAGAGTATTATTTAAATCACATCTAAGTCGTTAACTGACTTTCGACCTGGTTCAAACTTGCAATGTTTTTATAACAGTCCCAAATTAAATATATGGATGGATATTTGAACAGCTTTCAGAATTACTCCACTTTTCCCCTCTTCCTATTTTTTTTTCCTGCAGGTAAAGTAAAATCTTGAATTAAAAATAATAGATCTTTATTAACTTTTCATGTTTGTCTTCCCCTTTTTCCCAGTTGGTGTGACTAGCTGACTTCTTGTCTTTATTTCAGTTCTTCTTCCTTCCAGTCCACCTGAAAGCACACTAATAGTTTCTCTTTCCTGCTTGCATTTTCTTGCAGGCAGCAAAAATAGCAAGTGTTCCTATGTGTAATATACATAACAGCTAGCCATCAATTGCAAAGTTAAATTCAGCAAAGCACCCTCTTGTATTAATATTTAAAGCACCATTTAACGTATCTGCAATTTAAGCAGCTATACTGAAACCCTTTGCATAAAAATAGTTAATGATGTTCCAAAGTCAGCCATCTAGAAGATTTCTTATTTATATTGTGCAGTGCAGAGCAGACCCAGACCCTGCCCTTGTGGGTTTCGTGTCAGTGCAACCTAATGGGGCTCATCCTAATTTTTCCCCAGGAAAGCCCAGAGAGAGCATGGAGAAGTTTTGCTTATGCTACCATAAAGCAGGCAGCTGGCAGGCTGGATCCGTATCACCTTAGCAGGCACACAAGGTGTTTGTCCAGCCCCCCTAAATTAGCTTTGGGAATGGATACCATATCCTGCCCCAGTGTCAGGGAACATTCATAACCCACGGCAGGACATGTCGTGGTCTACATGATTCAAGCGGTGACTCAGACAAAGGCCGTGCATTCATGACAGTTTTCACAGGGTCGTGGCATTTATAGAAGAGCCACCTCTCAGATCACCATGTCTAATGATGATCCCTCTCTTCAGGCCTCAGACAGTCTTTCCAGAAAGCTGTATTTGATATTAAACTGACTGTACACTTGATCTTAGCCCAAAAGGCACATCCCCTGCTTGCTGGATACATGGTATTTGTGCATAAAACAAAATCTTTCTGCCTTTCAGCCCAGCCGCTTTCTCTAACCCTTGTCTCATTCAATAATTTACCAGCTGTTCCAGAAAATACTCCAGCTTCGGTAGTAAGGAACTTTAATTGACGTGCTGGTGTCTGCAGCTATGTTAAAATATAGTCAAGTGTTGGAGAGGATGTGCTGCTGTGTGTGTGTAAACTTTAAAGAGCTGACTCGTTAGCACTGAGTGGTGCTGAGCATCAACTCCTGGGGCTTTGAGCACCTGCAGCATGGCTGGGGCTGACCTTCCTCTTGAACCGCTCCCTGGAAAACTGCAGCAGACTCCCAGCAGGAAGGAGGATGTGCCGCTTGGAGCTGCCATTACCTTCCAGTTGGACTTTGAATTAATCGGACAGCCAGCAGTGCCTGCCAACAAAGCAGACTCCTTCCCAGCTCCACGGTTGTGTAGTAACGGGTGTGCAAGTGTTGGGATCAAAGGCCAAGGACACCCAGGTTTCAAGTGTGAAGATAAGGAAGGCAAGGAGGCAAGAGCATCGCTTATCTCTGCATGCATCATGGCTCGTTTCAGCCCTGGTGTAGTTCTTTTCACAGGGAACTCACGTCCTGTACAGGGGGACGTGGGCCCTGGCTGGGCTGGGCTGAACCCTGTGGGATTCTGCAGCAGCTGACACCAGTGTTTCCCTACCCCTTCCCCTAAACCTTGGCAGTATTGTCCTGCAGTGCAGTGAAAGGGACAGGTGAGGGCCTCCAGGGGCTGAGGGAAGGAAAGCTGCCTCTGCACATCACTGTCAGAGTGTTTATTTATTTATCACGTAACGGTAGTTACAGCCGGAAAAAGCAGGAGGGGGATTGCTGCCAGACAATGTATCTAGGGAGATGTTTTGTTACTGCCACCAGCTGTCCCTTTGGAATAGAGAGCACTTCTGAGCCATGACTCATACAGCCAGTGTCTTATTACACTCTCCCATTTAGCCAAAAATGTTCCTTCAGCCCAAGAATGCAATAAAAGCTTCCTTTTCCTGGCAAGGACTTTCACAGTCAGGTGATCAGCAAAGGAGAAGAAGCATTTTAACTTCAGGAAAGGAACTTCTGCTGTAATTAGAGGACCAGCAGATAACCTGCCTGAGAGGTCAAGGGAATACTCCTTTAAGACAAGAAAAAGTCATCAGATTATTTCAAGATACTGTAAAGTCAGTGGAAAAACTCGTCTGGACTTGGACAGATGCACAATCAGATCTTAACATGCAAGACAGCAGCAAAGCCAGAATCAAATCTCCCAGAAGAGGCTGACACCTCAGCCTTCCCTTGCTAGCAGTCCCCTCTGCTGGCAGCTTTCCCACTGCAGAGAGCTCTTCAAGTCTTACTGCGGATTTGGTGACTTTGAGGTCTACTCCTTTCCACACTCCATCTAGCTCTGCTCAGGCATTCTGGCCTCAATGCCCCAAAAGGGTAAATGCAGAACCTTTAAAATACAGGGGGGGCAGACTGCCAGATGCTGCGGGACAGATCTGCCACAGGATGGAGAATGGGCTTGGGCAGGAACACACAGCTTGGGTTTGTGCCCCTGAGAGGGAAGCAGCTGAATGGCCGATCTTGTGTCTGCAGTGCAGGGCTGTCGGAGGTTTCCCCAGACATGAAGTGCAGCTGCTGAAGGGGATTTGTTTAAGTGGGAAGAGTCCTCACCTACCGGCTGCATCCAGCTGCTAGGCTGCAGGGCAGTGCTGGAGACGAGCAGGATTTAGCCCTTGCTGCAGAGGAGTGAATGAGGAGAGGCAGTGGGCTGATTCTTGTGTGAGACCTGACACGTGCAGATCTCGTGTACCTCTTCCGTGATCGAACAGTGATTCCACTGTGCAAGGCTCTCAGAGCAACACAGAATTCATAGGCAACTAAATAAAACATTATATCAATGAGGAGAGGGGCAGTGTGGAAGGAAACCTGGGTAAAAATTCTGGTTGGAAGCACCATGATTTTAGTTACCCTAAGTGCCTTAGGGAGATCCTTGCGTGAGGGTAACTGCGTCCCTTCCCCAGCTCCTTCTCTGAATTAGCTACTGGGAAAAATATTTCCATCACTGACTTGTGTCATTAGGCCGATGCACGCACGCTCTCGTACACACGCACACTTCGGGGGAACTCGGGTCATTTAAAAACAACTGAACAGAACTGATCAAAGCTTTCATTCCTAAGGCTCTAATGCAAAATGTCAGATTGACAGCAACTCGGTGGTGTCGCCTTATATTTTTGGCACAGGCAGACGCTGTAGGGGGGGGGGGGATCATGCACTGCCCTAGATGGAGCTGCGAAGCAGCTGGGGAAGGGCTGGACAGAGGTAGAGTCTCTGTGCCACATTCCGGAGATTAGATAGGAGCTCAGGCCTGAACTCCACAGAAGGGCCAGGCCAGTGAAAGCTAAAGGCTGTAGGAAAAAATGGGACCCTAACAGTCGCGAGCTTCCAAAAATAAAGAAAAGTGGGTCAGAGGGACTGGAGAGGGGCTGGAGTGCGTTTTCAAAATACAGGGGGGAGAAGGAGACAAGCTGTCACTCATTAAGAGAGGATCCCCTTCCCCAAAAACACTGCCTGAAATGTCAAAGGTGAGAGTAATTGGACAAGGGAGTTGGAATTTGAACATAGTTACCAGGCAAGAGGAAAAACACTACACCTGCTCTCCAGGAAAGTATTTTAAGCTTAAAAATAAATAAAACCTTGCACCATGAAAACGAAAGATGTATGTTCTGCAGATAGGATGTCTTGGAACTTGTCAAATCCTTCATAGCGCCGTTGTCACAATACTCTCTGTGCCAGCTATGCCAGTCATCAAATAAACAACTTTCTCATCACTAGCAAACAGAGTGGGAGTAAAAGGGTGGGTGGTGTGCCCTGTCCCCAGAGTGCATTTCAACGATGCTACTAATGATGAACTACAAAGGGTATTGTGATTCTCACAGAAGTGCGGAAAGGCAGGCTGCTGTTAGCAAGGGGCTTGAAAAAGTAGTCAGAAGGCAAATTATCTGCCTAATGGCATAAATTCATTTCACTTTAGTGAGAGTGCAGAACCCTTAGGAGTTGCCTCCAATGGTATTGTAAAGACTGCATTTTGGCTGAAAGCAGGTACTCACGCTTGATTTCTGCAAAGAGCAAGCCATCTTTAAATCAAACAGCAGGTTTCCCACTAAGTACAGACTGAACACTCAAATATAGCTTAATATTGCATATTTATCCAAGTCTTGATGGTGGGTTCTGAGCTAAATCCAGAACCCAGGATCCTGGAGGTTTGATTTCAAATAAGCTTTGGCTAAATCTTGAGTTCTGCACAACTACGCACTTTCTATTTACTTCCAGTCTCGTGTCATGGCAGGATTAGTCTCTGAGAAAAATCATACTGAGGTTTTCATCAGGCTTGGCTCATATGGGATTTATACAACCCTTAAGTGAATTAAATTGTGAGAAATTGGAAGAATTTCATATAATTCTGAATTTAAAAGAGACAATCCTCCCAAACCAAACATATAAAACCCTTTTCAGAGCTCATGTGAATCTTAGATTAACCCTGAGTATCCTTCTGAGCTACTGCAGCCTCTTCAAAAAAAAATCTGCTTGATATAGTGCCAAGCAAACCAAACATCCCCAACTTTTGATAATATATAGTCCTTATAGTCCTTCTCATTTCTTTGTATGAAAGACAGATTCCACCCCCACATGAGGTCAGACAAATCACCTTACCCGAATGTCTCCAGTACTCTGTTCTTAACACACCGTTCACACCAGGCCCAAACATTACTGCACGACCTCCAGGTCCTCACACAGACACAATTCACTTCTCATCACACCTCCACAGCCTCCTGTCCTTCTGATTCTTTGGCTCCTGTGCAATCACTCATTGAACACCTGCAACCACTGCAGCAGCAAAGAGGAAAGAAACAAAAGAATACTGCAGGAATCACTAAGCCCATCAATTTTTCAAGTCCTTACTCTTAGCTATGTTATCACACCCAGTGCAGTGGGCATTTCTCAAACATTCAGGCAGGGATGAGAAAAAATAACAGAACAATGTGCAGATGTTCAGCTCCTGCAAAAGAAATACTGTCCCGCTGTGAATTATAAGCCTGACTTCAGGATATTTAGGATAAAGTCTGGTTAGCATTTTTGCTGATGCGATCTGTAACACCAATTTCCACAAGCCCAAGGATTTCATCCTGTTCAGCTCCTGTTTTCTGTGTCCTTCCGTGGAAGAGAAGGGTGGAAGGAAAGAACTCCTGCTCCTCTAGACACCCCTGCTGTGACTCTCCAGGTGGCTCATGAGGCTGAATCCACGACAATGGGGATTTTTCAGCAAATCAAATGTGGGCCACCCCTTTCCCCTCTTGCCTGAGCCAAAACAGTGGTTCTTCAAGGTTAGTAAAATAATAAGCTGGCAAATGAAGGCAGACGGAGACCCTGCCAGCTCTGCACCTTGCCAGCTATCTGTCATGCTAATGGATAAACAGACACTGATGCTTCCATGATTTTCCATCCATTGCTTAGCCCACCCACAACGAAGTCGTCACTTAATTTTAAATTAAAAAGGAAGCACGACGGATTGATAAAAAGGCCTAGTGAAAGCTAGGGAAGGAGACGACATCTGAGAGCCCTCGGTCACCCTACCCCATCCAGCCTCTGTCGTTGCTGCTTTGTTCCATATTTAGCCCCTGACAACTGTGTGTAGTGCAGGAACTCCCAGCTCTGTTTTTTTTTCCCTCCCCCCTCTGCTGTCTCTGCTCCCTGAGAGCTTTCAGAAATTGCTTTATTTTTCCCCGTGGCCTTAACTTACTGTCCCTATACCCAAGAAGATGGCAGAAAAGCAGGAGGAGCCCAGCAACGCCCAGAACGGTGAACCTGACAACGCAGAAGAGGGCGAGGGAAAAAAGAAGAAGAAGGTGAAGCGGGAAGACCTGCCACCCTTCGAAATTGTGACGGGGTAAGAGGTTTAGCTATAAAGAGGGTGCAAAAGACTGAAACTTTTTGGCAGGGATCTTCAAAGGTCCCTGCCTCAGCTTTGGTGCTGGGTAATTAAAGGTGGTACCTTAAGCCAGTGCACTTCTGAGTAGTCTTAAATGGTTTAAGTACGGCTTTCGTTGTGGGATTTTGTTAAAAGTTTCAGTGCATTTTACAGGGGATGAATTCACCCCAAGCAGGCAGGCAGCCAAATCCATTTGTTTTCATACAAGCAGGTCTGTTTCCACAGTACTCACCAATTCCCTCATAGTGCACTGCAATGGGGTGACTTGCCTGACAATGAAGGGATGGAAGGTATGGGTCCTTGATGAATGCTGAATATTGATTTCTTGGTGTGATCAGTGGCTCTTGTCTGAAAGTTTCTCTGTCTGTGGATTAGGAAAAATACTCCTGCTATGGCTGATTTACTTTATGGACCTAAGGGACAGTTTTTTCAAGAGAGTCAAAAGTCCACATTTTCAAGGGCTCCACACCCACAGCTGGAACCTGACTTTCAAAAAGCCAAACTCACAGAAGGGCACCAAAACAATAGGCAGTTTTCAAGACTGCAAAGCAGCAAGCAGCTCCTTTTGTTCCAGGGAGCCTGGCCTTTGAAAGAGGCAGATATAACGGAGATCTGCTAGGAAGCTGAACTCTGTCAGATGTAATTGACAGCTGCAAGTAGAAAAAACTGTGTAATCTGCTATCTCTAAGCATTTCAAAATGCTCGTTGTAGTAGTATCAAGATGCCCTATGTAGCTCTTCCCTCTAGACTCCCTCAGAAGTCACCAAGGCAGTGCTCCCAGCATATAACCCAAAACTACTATTTCTTCCAGCTGCTGGTATGCAAACCTCAGGCCAGACTCTAAAATACCACTTGGAATCTTTCTGTTTGTGACAGGGCTACTGGTAAGAAAGGCTCCACAAATAAAATTTGGTTGGCATTTCTGAAAAGCATGCATGAGTTTTCATCTCACACAATTGGGTTATGTTCCTGTATGGGGGTGAAAAAACAATTTTCTTCTTAAAAAAACGTATGTTCTGAAAATCACTTCTTGTGGTGGGGCTGTTCACAGCCTTTAGTCTCTGTCGTGCACAATCATGCAAATAATACATCTGCTAGAACACGGACAGAAAAGCACTTTCCTCTGCTATGAACTAAGCCTGGACTAATGACAAACGTGGTGACAACTCCTAAATGCATAGAACACGTACTAAATGAATCTCATCAGGAAATTATGTTTTTTCAGCCATAGAGCACTCAACTTGCAATTAGCACTGCCACGGAATTGGGCAGTATCTTCAAACTTCCTTGCTAACCCCAACAACCTGGGTAGGAACCGGTGTGCTAACTGTGGCTGGAAAAATAATAATAATAATAAAAAACCTTTCATAGTGCTATGTTGCAATGAAAAGATTTGTTGGAATTACAATGCTGTTACACATTTTGGCAGGACTTTCTACACTTAAAAGGCAGAAGCAGGAATGTGAGGGGTGATGTGTCTGCAGAAAGAAAGGGTTAACAATAGGAAAGCAAATTCCTGAGGTTTAGGAGGCAGCCACACTGCTGGAACCTTACCAGGGCACAAGGACTAGGGCAAGATCCCCAGGTGACACAAGGCAGTCTCAGGTAAGGCTTTTCTACAAATGAGTTAAAGTCTGTGCTGTGGATCTACGTATGTTAAGCTGTGAAAATCAGCTAGTACCATTTCATACGCTGATACCAAGCAAGGCAAGAATTTAAGTTTCCAAAATGAAAGTACTCGCACGTTTGGTGAGGGACCCTAGAGCTGTCAGTATGTGATTATTTGTTCTGTGATCATTGTAACACTATTTGGAAAGTGTTTAGAAAAATCTGGTGAATTCCTGCAGGACTCATGACCAAGTATCCCCTGATAATTAGCTTATTATCGGTATGCTGGCTATTAAAGGTGAGAATGAGGAAGTAAAGCAGAAATCCCAAAAGGCCCTGAAAGAGATAAAGAAAAAGCCAGCAATTTCTACTTTCATTTTAAGGACCCCGTCAGTACAGGCTGTGCCTCAACCTGGTTTGATCACTGTTTGGATTTTCTAATTATTTAGGAATTTTCAGCCAATAAAGACAGTTATGTGAATTATGAGAAAACACATAACTGCAACTGTGCAAGCACTTAAATTCAATTACACTGTCTACTACTCAAGCATTTCAGTTTTAGCCCTTGGATTAGGGGCATCTTGTGACACACAGCCAAGTTTTCAAGCTGAGGCTTACAGCCCAGGCTGGCTTACATGAAAAAAGCTGGGAACCTAATCACTCTGTTTAAGAACATTAAGCCCCCCCATGTTTTTGTCAACACAGCCCTGGATAAATATAAGCCCCTGCTGTGTACGTTTCATGACATTTAAGGAGACACATTTATTTACACTTTACCCAGGGTGTAAATGAGGTTCCTCCTAGCAGTGATAAACCCTTGGTTCCTCCTAGAGCTGATCATTAGACTTTCTATAATCAATGAGCCCAGCATGAGTATGTTTATTTGTGAACAGTTGTTGAAGAGCAAGCAAAAGGACACTGTTTTATAGGCTCCAGTATCTTAAGACCAAGTATAAATACTCACCAAAAAACATGTAAATGTAAAGAATATGTCCTACTAGTTTACTGCAGTTTTTAGACAATCCCACATTTTTATTCTCTCATTCTCTTCTCCTACCTGCCATGCAATGGCACAGGGCATTGTGACCATGCTGGGCAGCTGCTGCATTCCTCCAGTCTACCTTATTTCAAGGTACTTAAATACGCATTACAGATTGAGGTTCTTGCCTCAAAGTTTCAATATTTTCATATTAATGTGATCTAACAGATCACAAAACAGCCTTTCTACTACCCAGGACAAGCACTTGGATAAATTAGGCTTGAGATGGTTAGAAAACCCCTAAAGAGCACCATTTAATGACCTCCACAGAAGCAGGAAAAATAATATTTCAGCTTTTACCTTCCCATATACCACAAGTGAGCTGTGACCACCTGCACCTTATCATTAGAACAGATGATTTTTAGGAGCACTCCAACAGTGTGGTGCCTGTAAATAATTTAAAGGAACCTTCCATATACATAAACCTCATGTGCAAGTCCTAAAACAAATATGATGCCAGTAAGGAGAGCGAAATGGCAACAAAACATCTTCTCTAACTGAAAAAAAAAAAAAAAAAAAAAAAAAAGCAGAAAAGCAATTAGCCTAGTTACTGAAATCGGTGGTATTCGTGCATTTTAATAAGATTATACAGCTACATGCAAGACAACACAATTTTTATGTTTGGCGTCTATAGCAGCGCAGCTTCCAGCATAAGAAATACAAGAACTGACTTGCATCTCCTTGTTATATTTTGTTGGCATTCCCTTTTTCTAAGGTTAGGGAAAAAAAAAAAAAAAAAAAGAAAGTAAAAAAGGGTAAAATAAGGATAATATTAACATTCATAAGCTACCTGCCATTCAATCATGGGAAAACAGGCTTGCCAAGAACTAGTGATTTACTCAGGAATAGAAAGAAAGCAATTCAAAACTAGATCTCAGTTTCCAAAGAAGCAGGCTTTGTTTTTCATAGCAGATGACACAGCTATTTCAGGGATGTATTTTGATTTGCAATTGCTTGTAAAGTGTCTTAAGCTACCCAAGCAAACACCACGATACTTCATTTTGCAGTCAGTTATTAGGGTCATCTGCCAGGCACTCTGTAACTCCAAGGAGAGATTATGCAGCACACAGCATCCAAACACATCTCCAATCTTACAGCACACATGGTTCCTTCTTTCCCATTCTTTCACTGCTGCATCACTTGCTGTGGGGCTTTCCTGTTACGCAGAGACACCAGCCTCGAGTCCCCACTGCTAGGAAGAGTCACGTAGCAAGGACGCAGCTAAGCCCAGCCAGGGCTCATGTTTACCATTCACACTTGTGCCAAAATGTCCTCCCTTGTCTGGTTTAGATGGGATTAAGGAGATTCTTGCTAACTAGCAAACAGTTTATTGGTTGATTCTGTATCCATGATCAACAAGTTTTCCAAGCTGTCAGCCAATTACTTAGACTTGAAAAATGTCCTTGGCTTTGTTTGAGTTCTTTATCAGAAACTTACTAATTAAATTGATGCATATTCCATGCTGCTAGGAGAACAGATTGAGGTGAACATTGCAGATAATCTTAGACACCTAGCCGATAAGCAAGAAGTTTGTCTAGAAAGCCCAGCTAAAGCCAGCAGTGAGTGAATACATCCTGGAGCAGTCCACTGTTGTTTAAGCTGTTCATCAAAACGTACTGACTTAATTTCATCACTGATGTCACCGCTTTGCAGTCAAGAGACTTAAATCAGGAATGAACTCCCGTGTGACTCTGATGCGATACATTTAGATATATGATGTTATTTTAAAACAACTTACTGCAGCCTCACAAACTTACCTTTGAAACAAGGCAATGGGTAGCTTGTTGGTCACACTCAATTGGACTTTCAAAAATATCTTTAAAAAATAATTAAATCATTAACTGAAGAATCATTAATTATCTAGGATATAAAGCAGGAAAAGTGCTACTCTCCAAAGGATGTACTTTTTTTTTAATAGCCTCAAAGAACAAGACAAAAGGAGTTCAGGGAATAAGAGGCGCTATGCTGAATTAGAGTCTGGTAACGCTGTTAATGAAATCAATGGAAGCCTTGCAATTCATCCTAAAGAAAATGCGACTAGCTCTAGTAGGTAAGTCGTATGAAGTAAGGGAACAGATGGAAAACACTAAGAAATTGAAGTTAAAGCAGTCTTTCTGGGTAGTTTAGAAGCTCTGCATAGTAGTGCAAACTTCCCTTACGTAGGCCTGTGGAAACTCTCAATGCAAGCCAGAGAACCACAAACCAAATCACACCAGAACAGAATGATTATTTGCTTAATAATAAAAATAAAAGCCTAAAACAGTAACAGCATGGAAAGGTCCCAAACAGGCTTTTCTATTGTTTAAGTCCCGTCTTGTATAGAACTGATTGAAGCAGAACTGAACAGTGTAAGCACTTAATACAGTTAAAAAAGCAGCTGAAAACCTGCTTCTAGTAATATTTTTTCAAGTCAGACTTGTACTCTGAACTTGCAATCTTATGAATCAACTAAATGCAAAAGGAATTGTGGTGTTCCTTGACTGACAGCAACAGTAGATATTCCCAGCATAGCTGCAACGCTCTGAACTAAATCATTTTGACTCATACATCTTGTTACATTTTGAAGACTAATGATCTTCTTCTCTCCGTACAGAGCACAACTGCCAACCTAACCACAGCAACTCTCGCGCTATCTGGCTGCTATAGCACACTGATATTCCAAGTGAAGTTGTTCATCTGTAAAATCGTGCTGTTGGGAAATCCAAACCAGAAGTGTGAACTGTAACTCCAGGCCTTTTACTGCGAATGTGCGTAGCAGGCCCAAATGCACCCTAGATACTACTGTGGTATCATAAAAAATTAAATAGGGAGGCTGTTCTTTTATGGTTTAACTTTCTCAAAAGCCAAAAAAGCCAGAGGACTTTGGCAGCAAGAATCTCTGGCTGCGACAAGTATGGATATATACATACCAGTGAAGTTTTGAAACTCTGTTAAGTGGAATTAAACATTTATGGAAGAATGCATTTAGGTGTTTAGAGCAGCACAGCTAAAGCAGCTTGATGATAGCTATAATTTACTCAAAGTTATGTTTTTAGATACCACACTATTACTAATCCTTTCCTATGCAAAAATCCATTTGCTTTCAGTACGTACTGCAGCATTTGCAGCCAGGTATTACATAACTCCCCAATGCCTGGTCCCCACACTGGTCTTTCTGTTGAGCCATTCCCATTCCAGTCACCTTGATTTGGGGAACACCATGCTGTTTCGGGTGTTTCATACAGTCCTATCCTTACACCCTGTAGAAGTGTAGCCTTATCCATTACACTCTACAGGAAGACATCCACTGATTTTATAGGGCATCAGATTCAGCCCTTCACAGGCAGTCCTGATTCCTGACCTGCAACCACCCCCCATTTTCACTGTGGTGCAAAGCAGGGTTTACACCAGCAAGCTGACAGTGTGGTCCCTCTGATCCCACAGGACTAGGGGAGCACAGCATACTGATCTCGAGTCTATTCACCATTTGTTTCCATCATCTCTGGAGAAACCTTGTATGATGCTGCATCACAAATTCTTTCCCCTCAGCAGAACGACACTTTGCCACCTACTCCTGCAGCTTCGTTGCTCTCCCCAGTTAAAACTTCCAGGAGTCTCAGAATGTCTCTTGACCTTCATCTGCTGTACATCCTGGAGAGGTTTGACATTATAATCTGACTGGAGATGAGATGGGGAAGATTAACACTATCACTATTTTACAAAGATTCATTAGAGCTTCAGTGGGAATATCAAGGTTATAGGTCCACCTAAAGCTCAGATGAGAAGATTACAACATCCTGGAAGATTATTAGCATGCAATAAATGAAATGTTGTGTTACTACTTCTCATTATTTCGCTTTGGTTACTTTGCAGTCTTCACTTCCATCCTTTGTAGCATTTAGCAGGTCGCAAGGCACGTTGTCAGCATCTTTTCATCTCACATCCTTCGAGCACTGGTTCTTGTACTGATGTACTCCAGTTTGATGCTCCAGGGGACAATCACGAAAAGCTGGTACTCCATTAGAAATAAACAGGTACTTGGAGATGATGCAGCTTTCTTTTTTCACCTCTTCAATCAGTAGTACATAAAAGCATACACAGTATTTTAAGGAGCTACTTTCAACTTCCCTACATACACGTAACAGCAGACTACCCTGCTTGGGTGAAGGAACTGGAAACACATCTCGCTGTGATAGTTCACTTTGAATTATGACAGTTTAGAAACCCAAAAGGAAAAAGGCGCACAACAAATCAAAAAGAAGTGACTGAAGTTTATCAGTAGCTGCCTCATGGATACTATCAAACTTCAGTGGGAAAAACACTCCTTCAGAGCAAAATCACGCTTGATCTTAGAAACTCACATTTAGCTAAAGCCACAAAATAATCCTACTGAATATTAGCACTCAACTGGTTCTGGAAGAATAAAACCAGAACACGTATGAACTGCAGCTAGTCAGTCACACGTGCCTTTACTCAAAGGAAATTCAGACTGCAGAAGCACTGAGGGTAAAACATTAATTAGTAATGCCAGAGCTACCTGAACAATTAGGGCAACAGATCTCGCAGATTAACATTGCAGAAACATACTGACAGAAGAGTACAAATGGCCCAGAGTACAGTAAATTTTGTAGTCTCAAGAAATGTATTTAAGCAGCAACTAGTTCTTCAAGTACCTCTAAGCAGACAGCAGCAAAGCACAGCCCAAGTTTGTCAAAATTCAGAGAAAAAGACTGGGTGTTCGGAATGGGTCTGAAAGCCTTACCAGTAAAAGGAGCTGACCAACCAGTTGGTTTTAATGTGTTTTTGTCCTTTCCAAGGAAACGTCTCCTTTCAACACATGGCAAAAGACAGCCATGATAGATTGAACTGGACCAAGACCACACAGGAACTAAGCCAATGCTATAACCCTTTATTATCTGCCTCTGAGATGCTTCTCTCCTCTCCACTTTCTACAGGGAGCGCCTCCCAGCCATATTTTTCAAATTCCAGTTCAGGAACGTGGAATACAGCTCAGGCAGGAACAAAACCTTCCTGTGTTACGTTATCGAGACCCAAGGCAAAGAGTCAGTGACTTCTCGGGGCTACCTGGAAGATGAGCACGCAGCTGCCCACGCAGAAATTGCTTTCTTTAACACAATTTTGCCCAAGTGTGAATCAAGTCTCCGCTACAACGTCACCTGGTACGTCTCCTCCAGTCCCTGCGTGACCTGTGCTGATCGGATAACCGAGACCCTAAAGAAGAACAAGAACCTGCGCCTGACGATCATGGTAGGGCGCCTCTTCATGTGGGAAGAGCCAGAAATGCAGGCTGCTCTGAAAAAAATGAAGTCAGCTGGCTGCAAGCTGAGGATTATGAAGCCTCAAGACTTTGAGTATGTCTGGCAGAACTTTGTGGAACAGGAGGAAGGAGAGGAAGCAAAGGCTTTCGTGCCATGGGAGGACATTCAAGAGAACTTCCAGTATTATGAGGAAAAGCTGGCTGAGATTCTGCACTGAAGCTCACGTGAGTGAGGATTTCTATTTGCTCACCTAGCTCCTTATGTTAATATTAAATTCCTCTTTTTCTTCAGGTTGTTCAAGGCATAACAGAGTAATTTCCAATTACTGTTACTCCCATATGTACCCAGCTATGCTTGTCAGTACCAAAATACTGAGAATTCTCATAGGCAGTACCTTCCCCCCTTCAAAGGTATTAACGATACAATTGGCTTCTTCACAGCAGAAGCTTCAGGGATTGAAAGCTTGTTTCTCCCCTCAGAGTAAACACCTCCAGAAAAAAAAAAAAAAAAAAGATTTAAAAGGTAGGGTCACTAGACACAATAAAAATACCCGTTTCCTGCAGGCATGATACTCAAATGCATGTGAAAGCACAACAGAAACATACAAAAAAAATAGAATTTCCTCCGCCCCCAAACTCTAGCGCTCTGGAACAAAAACCGAAACAAAAATTATACACAAGGAAGTCAGTTATCATTACAATTCCTTTTTTAAGGGATAGTATCATCTTGGAGTCACCTATTTAAGTAGTGAAACACAAAAGCATGTGAAGCTTCTAACACACCTCTCTCTTCTTCACAGGACCAATTCAGAAAAGATCTGCGAAAAGAGATGTGGCAGACTTGACATCTAGCACACTCCTGCTTTCCAAAGCTTTGACTCCAGCAGACGCAGTACTAACTCCTGCAAGATTAGGCTCTGATGGACTACCAATACATGTACAACACCTCTGGTGTCTGGGATTTTCTGGTTTATTTTTTGTTCTTCTGCACTCAACCTTCCCTCTCCCCCCTCCTGAAACAAACCTGTGCTGCCTCTGCTGTAAGAAAAGGCAACGAACTGCATGGTTAAAGCCTTGAACAAAATGGATCGCAGTGGATCAACAGGACAAGGGTGTAGGCCTCGCATACCAGGACTACTTTAGGAGAAGAGATCATAGAACAAAGCTGCTGATTAGATAAATGTATCTAGAAAGAATATACTTCATAAATATTAAGAAAGAAAGGGAGTTAGGATGAATAAAAAAAATTATTCTTTGTCCTTCTCAATAATAGTAACTGTGATTTAAATTAGGGTTAACTCATCAATTGTACCATTATGATGGAGCCAACAGTACTTGATTTAAAATGCATCAAATACCTTTTTCCCCTTGTTCCATGATGTCTGTGATATAAAACTGGGAAAAGGAAAGTGAAATAAAATTGGAAGCCATTGAAAAGAAGTAAAGCATTGTTATTCCTTCTCTATTTCAAAGAGGCCCTAAAATTAATCTGGCAAGTGAGACATCCTGGGACAGCCCCATGTGAAATATTTCCTTCCAAAGTGCAGCACGATGAAAAGGGAGCGTTACTAGGTGCCAAAAAGTTTCATGAGTACGTGCAAACATGGAGACACAGAGGGAAATGGAAAGCACAGTCCTCCTATGTAAAACAAAGCTCAGACCAAAGGTCACAGGGAAGCTCATCAGCTAGAAAACCGAGCCAGACAGGGGTTGTTCTTCCAATTACTTTTTGATGTTGGTTGCTGCAGTCACAGGCTGGAATGGTGCTACACCCACACACACCCTGACTGCAGAAGTCTCTTCACTAAACTGCACTCAATTCTGGCACAAACTTTCCAGGCAACAAAAACAAGCAGCAGTGAGAACACCTTTGTGCAGCCACTGTGGATTTCATGTCTTTGCCACTGGCTCTAAGAAACAAACATAAATAAGCACAGGAACTAAATCAATGAACAGTCCTGATGTTCACTCATGATCAGCTCAATACTCCCAGTTCCTATTTGCTTTACTCAGTTTATTTCTCTGAGTTGTGGATTTAGCTATAGCGAAAAAATAAGTTCACAAAAAAAAAAAAAAAAAGGATAGTCAACAGAGAGGAACAGTATGAAGCTCTTACAGACAAACAGAATTTGCAGGTCTG
This sequence comes from Anas platyrhynchos, assembly GCF_047663525.1. Taxonomy (NCBI): domain Eukaryota; kingdom Metazoa; phylum Chordata; class Aves; order Anseriformes; family Anatidae; genus Anas; species Anas platyrhynchos. The sequence continues at coordinate 3,717,468 of NC_092613.1, read as the reverse complement.
CATAAATAACGAAAACATACAATAGATTCATCCATAACACACAAAACAGAAAAGGCTCCATACGTTTAATAGGTCATAAAAAGTAACTAGGAACCCTATTTTACAACAACAAAATCTTGACTGTCTCATCTATTAGTTTTATTCAACATATCTTGCATTTTCACAAGCATTCAGTATGACAGAAGTCAAAACATTTGGTATTACAGGACAGTGGGGAAAAAAAGAAACAAAGGAAATGCTGAGAGTGGGTTAGTTCTTCAGCACTGGAAGCAAATTTTCCAAACTCCAGTGTACAGCATCGGTCTAATACACTGATTTGTGATTATCTGGTGACAACAAACACCAAACCATACACAACAGCTCAACCACAAAAGCAGTTAAAAAAAAAAAAAAAAGGCAAAAAGCAAACCTTGCCTTCCACACCATTTTTTTTTTTTACAGCCCATCAGTCGTTCATATGCGAAGACTCAAAAAACTGAGTTCTTCATGCCATATGAGTCATATCACACAAAATACACCAACTAGGTGTCTTTACAAGTCTCCAGGATCCCCTTTCAAAACCTTTTTCCTCCAGTTGTGTACAGCCAAAACGTATACATAGGGATGTTCTTTGCAATGACTGTGCTCTGATCTGACAGCAGAGCACTGCGGAAACATTTGCTTCACGTTGACAGCACAATTCTCCTTGGCACAGTCTCATAACAAAAATACTTGCTTCCAAAAGATAAAAATTTTCAATCTTATATAGAGTAATTATACTTTATGTGAACACAGCAAAACTTTAAAAAAATAGAAATGGCAGGGCTCCACAGCTCATCCTGATGAACCAGAACAAATCAACTAATAAGCAGCAGCAGGCAGCTCCAATTTCACTCTGCACAGGAACTGGCTGCTTTCAACAGAAGCTCCAGTTCACAGCCAGGTGCTCTGCGGAGGACCAGTGACATCTGGTGGCTTCGTGGGACATGCCAGAAACTCCCTGAGGGTTCAACACAGCCTCCCTAAACACAGCATCCTAAATTAGCTGCTCTGGGACTTCTGCTCTTTTTGTTTTCCTATTAAGCCACTGCCAACACAGGAGTGAGCTATACTCAGAAGAATGTGCTCAGCATGCAGTTTCCCCCTCTCATCAAGTTAAGAAGTTGCCATTCTTGAAAGCAAGGGAAACGAGGCCATCTTTGAACTCTTCTGCTCACAGAGTGTAAACGGTAATCTTTATATCTGTGTCTTCAAACACTTCCCCAAGTATTGCTGAAACTTTATCCCAATCCAAGCGGTCAAGTCCACACCCGATCCTGGAAAATAAGACACCAAAACAACTGTAATGAGCTCTTTTGGAGCATGCTATGAACAACTAGCCCTTCAGGCAGCTACAATTTTATGTGGAACTAACTCACCACAAATCAACATAATGCAGATAAAATACAGAAATAACCAAGCCCGAATGCTTTGCTATCATTTAAACCCACTGGGAAACGCACGCTTCATTTACACAATTGAAAAAAAGGGTTATATTGAAGGGGATACTTGAACTCTTATCTCATAGTAGGGAATCATCTCTCAAAAATCGTTCTACCTGAGCAACGCTGAATTACTTATAGCACACTAACTGGCATTCTTACTTGGGCATGGAAATGTCCGTAACTCCGTTGTTTAGACAGTGAGTTTTCATGGCTTCTAAACTCTTCCGCATATCCTCGTAAGTGGGTTTATGAGAAACTTTCTTCTTTGTAATCTAAGTATAAATATAAAAGGTCAGTAGTGCCTTTGGTGCAATCATTGCAACCTTTTTTTTTTTTCAAAGCATGCTACACCACACTCAAGAGTCTCTACTTTCAGATTTGCTACTATAAAAGAAAAAAGAACTACACTTCATAGCTTGAAGCAGTATAAATTAGCAGCTGATTCTCTGAACTTCAAAGTATGAACATGCACACACAAGGAAGCTTGGCTTCTCCTCAAGGAGGAAGACTTGAGTAATGCATCTCACTTTTTTTAGAAGAACATACTCAAAAAATCCCTCACAACTCTTAAAGCCCTAGTAACAACATCTAATACAGCTTAGTTACAGGGAAGCGCTGGAGTCCTGTCCTCCTCTTACCAGGTAGTAAATATACCGGTCATCTCTTTGGAGAACTGCCACCTCTCCAGTTTTCTTTTCTAAAGAGAAAAGGAAAACATTACTTTTAAAACAGTTAAAGTCCACTACATAATGACCCCAGCAACCCCCCTACCTTGGAACACCCTTACTGCTGGGAGCCATTTAACCCTTACGCCCCCACATGCCTACCCCACACGTATCACTCACGTTGATCCAACAGCTCCTGGACGCCTCCAAACTTTTTCTTAAAAAGAACAGCAATGCCTGCGCCCATGCGACAGTCCTCACTGATGCAATGGGCCAAGGCGTCCGTCTGGGGGCATGAGAAAAGGTCTCCCTTAACACACTTGATCTGAGGAACAACACAAACACAAGGGGGAAAGCTTAGAGGACAGACTGTGATAACAACACACCTGCAGCTAGGCAAGCCCACATGATAACACCTGTGAGGCACTGAGCTTTAGATGCCATTTACAAGTAAACGGATTTATTATGAGCTGTGAACATGACAAGAAGATAACTTATCTTTTCTACAGGATCAGCTATGATAATCAAGTGCCAGCTCAGCAGTTCATTTTACACAACTGATAAAGGAAAATGATGTAATACAGAGTACAAGTGCCTTAGTGCACATCCTCAACACGCTGCCAGTATGGCAGTGCTCCGTACACCTAGATATTCAAACGCTTAAGCTCTGTGCTGATGTGAAATATGTACTTCACCGATTGAAGTACAAAAGCAAAAGAAAATTAGTAATAACTTGAAAAGCAGTCACTCTCCTCCCCAAAGCTACGTGGTACAACCACCTCTCATGTTAGTAGGGAACGTCTCTTCACAGAGACGCATCACAGCGATAGCCCACACAACCCATTTTCTACGCACTCTCTCCCCTTGCTCCTTGAAGACCTGGGTGGCCATGGTAACGTGGGCTATGGTGAAGACTCCCGTGGCTAGAAAGATGACAGAGAGAAAAAGTTGTTAGAACCCCAAACTAGGCAATAAACTCGTGTGACAGAAGGCGCAGGGCTGAGACTGCCTTTAGAGGCCACTGTAAGCAGACAAAACACCCCCTTGGCAAAGGAGGAGGAGAAAAAAGAGAAAAGCAGCAGCTGCGGGGTGGGGGAGGGGGGAATGAAGCACCCGCAGCACCCCACAGCTCGGCCCGTGAGGCGCCAGCAGGCCCCAGCCCGAGGCTAACGCAGAAGCAGCACCCACGGGCCTCGGCTCCTGCTCCGGGCCGGAAGGAGACGCGGCAGGGGGAAACCCCAGCGGGCAGGGCGCGAGGAAGGAGCCGGAGGAGCGGGGCTGGCGCCGCCCCGAATCTGCCCAGCGCTGCCCACATCGCCAGGCCCGGCCCCGCTTCACCGCTAGGCCGCGCTCGGCCTCCCGCACAAAATGGCCGCCCCCCGCCCCCCCTCAGCCGCCTCTCTAGGCAGCCCGGAGGACCTCCCTCTCTATGGTACCCGCCCAGAACATTCCGCCGGCCGCCCCACGGCGCACGCGCGAGGCGCCAGGAGGCGGGGCCGAGGAGGAGGTGGGAGGGAGGGGGCGGAGCCGGAGCGGCGCGTGCGCACTGCGGGCCGTCACCGCCCCGCCGGCCGCCCTCCCTCCCTACGGCGCATGCGCGGGGGCGGCGGGCGGGCGGGGCCATCCGCCGAGGGGGGCCACGTGCGGGGGGCGGGGCCGGCGGGAGGCGGCCTTTGTCCGGGGTTGGCCGCCATCTTGCGCGGAGGCGCTGATTGGGCTGCGGCGGGCGGCGGCGGAGCCAATCAGTGGCGGGGCCCAACCGGGGGAGCGCGGCCCGGGTGAGCGCGAGCAGCCAAGATGGCGCCCCCAGCGCCCCGGGCGGGGCCGGGCGGGGGCAGGGGGCCGGGGGCGGCGGAGGGGGACGGGGACGGCCCCGGGGCAGGAGGGGGCCCGAGGGGGACGGGGAGGTCCCGGGGGGACGGAGGAGTACCGCGAGGTACCCGGGGGGACGAGAGGGCAGCGGGGAGGAGGCTGCGGAGGGCACCGGGAGGTGCTGGGAGGGTGGAGGGGAAGGAGCGGGGCAGGCCCCGGGCACGGCCCGGTTCCGGCAGTGCCTCCCTCCTGCCCGGCCCTCCTTCCCCCGTAGGGCCCGGTCCTGCCTGTACGGGGCGGCTGGGGGGCGGTAGGGCCCCGCCCTCGGGAGGGGGAGCCTTGTAGTTTGGCAGATGTCCCCCGGTGGGAGCCGAGGGAACGGCCTGGAGCTGTGCCAGGGGAGGTTGAGGTGGGCAATGAGGAGCCATTTCTGCTCAGACAGAGCGGGCAGGCGTTGGGACGGGTTGCCCAGGGAGGTGGGGGAGTCCCCGTCCCTGGGGGGGCTCCAGGAGAGGTTGGGGCTGGTGCCTGGGGATGCCGTTCAGTAGGTTGGACCGGATGATCTTGGAGGTCTTTTCCAACCTTAGTGATTCCTGCTGCCAGATGGGCACCTTCTCTTCATTCTTCTCCTCATCCCCTCCTCTCACTCCCCATCCCATTACCAAGGTGGGCAGCCCCCCCCACCCCCTCCAGGAGTCCCAGTGCCAGGCACCAAATGGCAGCTGTGAGCCCCCATCTGAAGGGAGCTGCCCCCAGGGAGCTGCGGCCCCACTGAGGAAAGCCCCAGGGCTCAGGCTGTTCTGCCACACAGTAAAAATGCCTCTGTCTGAATCTCCCTGCCCTGCAAGTTGGGTATGGAGACCGCAAACAACACACGGGTGCCACACGTTGGATCCCGTTCAGCAGCGGGAGATGAGGCAGGGGCGTCTCCGTGCTGGTGTTCAGTGAAAGCCTGTCCCCGGCTTTGTGGGGGTGGCTGTCCTCTGCTGGTGTCCTTTGAGGACTGTGATCAGCCCTGGAGAGCTGTGCCAATTCCTTGGGTTTTCTCCAGGAAATGTGGGGTGTGTTTCTCAACGGTACTTTCGTGCTGACTAATTCCTGGCATAGGGAACTGCTCCTGTAGGTTCAGTCGCACGCAAACACGTGAACATGTGAATAAAACGAGCTCTGAAGTCATCTTCAGTGCAGACAAGGGCCCAGTGAGGAGGAGCTGACAAGTGAGCTCAGGGGGAGGAGCTCGCCCATTGAAGCAGAACACGATCGTTGCGATTTAACTCTGATAGAGTAACGCTGCTGCTCTTCTGCTCTCATGAAGGAAATGAAGTAATCCCTCGGAGGATGATCCGGCACGTGTAAAACCTTCTGTCTATAACGCTGGCTAGCCACAGCTTGTGCAAAGAATTAGGACTACGATGCTGCTGATTTTTTATGCTAACAAGATATGGGCTTGACACAGGGGTCTGAGAAGAAGCGTTCCCAAATATACATATCCCTGTGCTTAATTTGGTGTAAAGAAAGCCAGAGAACTTTTGGCAAATACAGTTTAGTGGCATCCCATGCTTGTCACTGAAAAACTTCCCTGCAGAATGAGATGTGGGAGCTGTTTCCTGATAGTCCCACAAGCATTTAGGGCAGAAATTAAGTATATTTGGGCAATCTCTGGAATAACTGTTACTAAATGGGCCAAGGATGGAGTCAACATTGCATCCAAATGAGCCTTTCTGCGCTGGGACTCAGAGTATCCGTGTGATTTCCAGGGTTAGTGTTGCTGCATCCAAATTGTGAACAACAGATCTGATCCTTGCTCTACTACAGCTGAGCATTATGGCCCCCGTAGTACACGTGCTTCTGATCTGTTTTGTTACATACTGCTTTTTGCCTGTTTCTTCATAGTTACACAGTGTTTGGTGTTAACACTGAAGAAATCCGTGGTGAATAAAATCATTGTGTTTTTTTATAAGGTTACAGGAGTAAGGTAGCGTTGCTAAGATAACTCAAGGCACTGAAGTACAAAGGATGTTGTAAAGCTAAGGAGCAGGGAACGTGAGCGGTGTCGTTAGGTAGTTACTGCAGTGTCTATTACAGCTAGAGGAAATTGGGACTGCATTTCATATATTTCTTTGAAAACTGAAGGGGCCTGTTGCTTTTTTTTTGTTGTGGTTGAAAAAAAGGAAAGTCACACTCTGCTTTTTCACTGGAGCAGTAGGTACATGCTCAGCCATAGCTTAAATCAAGTACATCATTAAAAGTAGCCATAAGAATCCTTCCTTTGTTGATCAGCTGAGAAGAAATGTCAGGGAGAAGCAGGTTATGGAACCAAGTATTTTATTTCAGCTCTGTGTTCGTTGTGTGGCTAGGCAAGAGTCCAAGAAATGAGAGGTCTGCTGTCTGTTTTGAAAATACAAGAAAGGAGGAGAAGAAGGAAGAGATAAAAGGAGGCAGTGCCGTGTAGTTGGGGAAGGAGAGCCTGTTTCACTTATCTTTATTGAAGTCTCAAAATCTCATTCAGTTTTGCACCTAACCGTTGCGTTTTGTGATTTTAAGAGCAAACGCTGCTCTCCCCCGCCAGTAAGCACTGTAGGCAGCTGTCCACAGGCCAGAATATGCAGAGCGAAACAAGCAGGTTTACAGCTATTACTTGAAGATAATTACAGAATTGAGTTTGAGATAATAACGTGTTTTTTTAAATAAAAATGCCAGCTTTGTTAATAAATGAAAGTACAGTGCCATGAAGGAGGTAAGTCCTTGGTGAAGCAGCAGCTCTGACTGTGTGACTGTGACCAAGGCGTCACTTCACTGGTAGCAGGTGGTTTGCTTTCCAGCTACTGTAGGATGATGCGAATTTTTCAGCCTTGGGACAGTTATCACATGTTTTTTTTCTTGCCTTGCCAGCTACACGGACTGAGGTGTGCCTTGTTCAGCGTTGGAACTGAAGCGCTATGGAGCAGTACACAGCCAACAGTAACAGTTCCACCGAGCAGATCGTTGTGCAAGCTGGGCAGATTCAGCAGCAGGTATGGGAAGTTAAAGTGGGTGATTTGGCACTGCCAGTGCTGAATTGCAAACCTACTTCTTCTCAGAGTTCCGCAGAATCAGCGAGATGTCTCATGATACTGTCTGGATGTGTGTTTACCTGACTTGGGTCAGCTGAGCAGTTTAACATTGAGTTGTTTTATCATTGAAGTCAGAGTAAATAGGCTTTTTTTTTAAAAAAAAAAAAAAAAAAAAAAAACTTGTAATTTTATGGTATATATTATCGAATTTCAGTGGAGTGGGGAATTTGCAGACTGGAAGTGATGTGAAGAAAATAGCAAATCCTCTGAAAATGGAGGAAACAAAATACTAATCCAAAGAGTCAATTGTCCGCAAGGAGCAATGCAGATTTCCCCCCAAAATGAAGTAAATTTTTGTTCAAGCCAATAGAGCCTTTCTCCAGCTTTCTCAAATTGAAATCCTTCAGTTTAGTACTACAGATAGATGAAAATGAACACACAGTACAAGAATTGGGGGGAAAACAAAGCAACTAAAAGAAAACCACCTTGTATCTTTGGATAAATTCATCTGTTCCAGAATGAACTTCCTAGTTTACATGTTAGTGTGAAGGCTATTTGGTTGGTTTTTGTTCTATTTTGTTTTGTTTTTAAGGCTTGTAGGTTTTTAGTGTTATTAAGCTATTCACATAGGATAATACATTCTCAGATGAGCCGTGCTGTTGCTGAATTTTTGTTGCATCTTAGGTTCATTCAAGGCAAGAGGCGCTTCTTAGTTTGTCTTGCATGTCGATGAACCACTGGGTTATGTTCCCAATGAGACGTACTCTGCTTTGGTATCAGCCTATTTGAGGGTTTGATAGCTGGGACCAGCTTCTTCCACTGAATTTAGTAGGAGAACAAGATTATAGTTAAGGATGGAAAATGACAAATTAAGAATTATCAAAAATACCTGCTTCCAGCAGGTAACCAAAGATACAAAGGCATCAATGAAACCAAAGGTAGGTAAAGGGCATTAAACATACATGAACTTCTTTCATTTTATCTCATACTCTCAAAGCCAGTGTTGTACTGTACATGAAACATTTTTCTAAGATTTTTTAATAGGCCAGCTGTAGTACAGCTTTTAGTAGAGAGATGTCGTACATCTCCCCAAAAGCTAAGGCAGTTAACATTGATTATTTTGGGACTCTTACTAAAGAGGCTAAAGATAGATGAGGCTTTTAGACTTAACTGCTTTTGCAACCTCTCAAGATCATCCTTGAAGGTCAGTGGTGGGAAGAGGCGATGATGCACAGGTGACACAGATGAAGCCTGTAGTCTTTGCTGCTCTTCTGTGCAGGAAGAAATGTATGGCCTTTATTGTAACTAACAAGTCTGGACAAAAATCTGGACCATTTTGCAGTAAAAAGTCAAGCAGTGAAAGGAGACATTATGCAGAAAGGTAGGAGCCTAAAACAACGAAGCAGAGGCTTTTGAGTTCTGGAAAATGACCTCCTGTGTTCTTTGTAACTGATTTTTGTTTGGGATGTTGAAGGCTGTCAGTATCATACACAGGTTTGCCAGCATTCTGTTCTTAGATCTGCTAAGTATAATCACGTTCCATATGTTCTGAGAGCAGCATATATGAATTCTAAGATTCATCCTCTTCCAGCAAAGTGTGGTTGTCTCTTGTCTGAGCTGTGCATTTCCATGTTTCAAGCTATTCCTGTTCCTATTCCCAGCAGCAGGGTGGTGTCACTGCTGTCCAGCTGCAGACTGAGGCTCAGGTGGCATCCGCCTCAGGCCAGCAAGTCCAGACCCTCCAGGTAGTGGTGATCTCTCTAATTGTGTTTGTGAGCACTGCATGACCCTCCCCATCACCACATATCTAATGCTGTGTTTCTTACAGGGTTTGAAATAGGGGCAGGAAAATTGGTGGCCATTACTACATGTTTGATGTGAGCTTTCCGTAAAGAGCAGGGGTTACAGCTTTTCATTGGATCTCAGATGCATTCGTGAATTCCAGCCATTGTAATTCTGAAAGCAAATAGTGGTTAAAATGGGACTCAAAAGGAAATTTAAAAAATATTTATGTATAAGATAATGAACTCAAAAGTCAGAACTGAAGTGATGCAACCCAAAGATTTTCCGTGCTTTCAAGGATTGGATTTCTGGTACCCACTGTGAGTAGTTCTGTGTCTTCCCTACATGAAAGGGACAGAGGTGGCAGATGACCCACCAGCTTGAAGAGTGAAACTTCATCTGTGATTGGAAAAGGTACCGGGGGATGGTATTAGCTCCTGCAGGACTGAGATGGCTGATTTTTTATTTATACGAGAACAACACAGAAACCCAGGAGTATGTGTTCTAACAACAAATGCATCAGAAATTGGAGAGAAAAGCAAGGTCATTTCTTGATATATTTCACCCTTGATTTTGTTCACACTGATTTATTTCAGCGTGAAGTGTTTTGCATCTTGCAAGCATTCACAAATGTTACTTTGTTAGCTCACAGAGGAGATTTTTAAAGGAGTTGATAAACCCTGGACAGTTATAGCAATTTATTAGCGAGTTGTTCACTCAGTATTTTGGTTTTGTTTGAGGCTTGAATGGACTTGCCAGGTGTAAAGTTGAACACAGCATTTTTTATGTTTGGAATTGAAACACGGAAAGCTGGCTGACTTGAATTGCTTGGGTCACTGTGCCCTTCCAGTTCCACCCACCTTTTTTTGTTGTTGTTTTTGCTTGCTCTAATGCATTAACAAGACTCCTGGAATGTACATTTATCTTTCTGCTTATTGGGTGTAGTCCTGCTGACCGCTTCTCTGGCTGACACGAGCATGCTTTTATCTCTTGTAATTCAATAAAGTACTACCAGTTTTGCTAGTGACTCCTATGTGATAGTAACAAGGTTGAGGAACGGAACGATGTAGCAGGGGTGTGGGGTGACCTGTAAAGCCCCAATATTCTATTTAGCCTGCTGGTTCTTGAGGTCCCACAATGGTGGTGGCTGGATGTGTGTTCACGTGTATTTTGTTAAGGTATTTCAACTATGTGAAGTGAAGATTATTTTTTTTTTAGGCATTCAGAATGTGATGGAAATCTGTGCTGATATTCAGTCTGGTGCTCTACAGTGAGAGTGGTTGAAGAGCAAACATTCAGTATTGCATGTTCTTGAAACCTACAGCTCAAAAACCCAAGAACTCAGTGACTTTGTTGTTCAACAACAAAAACAACACAACTTGGGGCATGGCTAAGGGCGATTACCTGTTACCTATTTTACAAGCCTCATCTCACATTTCAGCTTACTGTAGTCTTTTCGAAGATTTATTTTGGGGAGTTTGGGGAATTAGCAGGTAAAGATGTTTAAAGAGAGAAGTTTCCCCTTGCCTTTCTTTTCATTAGCCTTTTTCCTAGTGGCCAGCTGCAGTGACTTTTAATGCAGAATTTAGAGAGGCTGCAAGCCTTGTTGGTCCAAGAAGTGGCTGCTGCATGTGCTGTGTTGCTCTTCCTTACTGAACTACATTTTGTGTTGCTACATGAATAATTTCATTTAGTAACCATGAAGAGATTCTCTAAGAATATCACCTGCTATAGATACTGGTTAGGAAACAGAAATTGTTTAAGCACTTAATTGGAGAGAGTGGAAGCTACTGCAGAGTCTCTCTGCCAGAATGGCTTATTTAGAGCTCTTCTCATTAGGAGCCCCAGTCAAAGATTAGTAGTAGTGACGTGGTTAATGAAGCTTCTTTTACAACACTTTGCTCTTGGGCTGTGCATGAACGTAGTTAGTGTATCTGAAAACATACCTCATGCCTTTCATGCTTTATTGCAATTAGATGGGAGATATTGGTTAGACTGTAGCAGAAAAAGTTAATTTGAAAACTCCAGCAGCATAGCACGGAAGAAGCTTTAGAAACTAAAGGTATTAATGCTGATTATCAGCCCAGTTCAGTGATTGTCACTGCATTCCAGTAGGTAAGCACTCATTCTCACGTGGTAGTTGCTTTAGGTTCTGGTTTCATACCACCAGACGTTTTCATTGTTCTGTTTGTGTTTGTTTTTTCTTTCTTTCCTGTTTCCTAGGTCCAGGGTCAACCGTTAATGGTGCAAGTAAGCGGAGGCCAGCTGATCACATCAACTGGCCAGCCCATCATGGTGCAGGCAGTGCCTGGGGGTCAGGGCCAGACAATAATGCAAGTCCCAGTTTCCGGAACGCAGGGACTGCAGCAGGTGAGATAACTCTAATTTTATCGAAGATTAATTGCAGAGAATGAACTGTGATGTTCTTACCCTGTCAGATAGTGTGTTTGCCTCAGCACTGTTAAAATAAACTGGGCAGCTCTGGTTGTTTTCCAGCTGTGGATCTGCCACAGTGAGCTGCCTATTTAAAAATGCAACTAAAATGTGCTTTGTGCTTGGTTTTCATATTGTAAGGGATGGTGCAAACCTTTTAAGTGCAGTCCATCAAAATATAGCTAGACCTTGGTGTTTTCTTTTTTTAACTGACCATTACGGTATAGTTGGTGGTCTGGTGCCTACTCAAGTTATGGCTAGAGAGAGGATTTTAAAAATTATTTTTAAGAAAATTAAAGCTTCTTGAAGTAAATCCTTGTGCTTGAGTTCATCTATTATGTGATGGCTGAAGGTGCATTTAAATGTTTCCATTGCAAAGAAAGTAATAGTGTAGAAGGAAATCTGATGATTTTATTAGAAACAATTATTTTTAAATACTTAAGCAAGTTTTTAAATTTCAGCGGGTGCTCAACGTGTGTTCCTCTAAAGTAAGGGAAGAACTGTAATGGCAGCTTAATGAAAGTGTTCTAGTGATTAGAGAATGAGGTTTAGGAATAAAGTTCTACACAGTTCAGGTTGCACACGTTGTGTTGGTGTCTTGAGAGGTTTATTTAGTTACTGAATTCAGTTTCCTTGATTGAAAGACAATATTTTTCAGGTTAGGTTCTTTACAGTCTGGTTGTTGAGGAAAGTCTGTAACTTGTTTTTAAAGCAGAAGCGACAAACTATATTCCAGTTTCTCTTTGTATCACACAAATATTTACATTGATGGATAGACCTCTCAGCAAAGCTGAAAATATTTTTGTATGTGTCCAGGAGTATTTCTCTATGCTGGATAATTAACGCTTTACAGATACTTTAAATCTTACTCTACTTTTTTTTTCTTTGACCTGAGTGTTGTTGTTGCTAGTTTCACGTGAGTTATTTATTTCTTCAACTGTTTTACTCTGTAAGCAGCGGAGAGTTGCTAGGGCATGATGACACTGGCATGTTACATTTCCTCTGTTCTGTACGGTCCTGACAGCTGATGCATCAGTGACTGCTGTGTTGTAGAGAGGAATAAATTAAAACTCTTTGTTTTAAAATGGAAAAATGAGAAGAATCAGTGCTTTCTTTGTAACAGTAAATCATCCTCAGAGATGATGTGGTAATGCTGAGGCCAAGGAGGGAGAATTAAGAGGTATAGTTAATGTTCCTTTCTGACTCTTTCTTCCACAGATTCAGTTGGTCCAGCCAGGTCAGATTCAGATTCAAGGTGGGCAGGCTGTGCAGGTACAGGGGCAGCAGGGCCAGACCCAGCAGATCATTATACAGCAGCCACAGACTGCAGTTACTGCTGGCCAGACACAGGTAACTGCACCAGCATGAAAGGGTTTTCTTGAGAGGCGTAGGAAGAGAAACTTGACAAATGACTTAAGATGTGGTTAAGTAAAAAGGAAAAAATATTTATTAATGTTGAGGAGAACTTGAGAATAAAGTTAATATTTTTGTAGTGTTTTCATGCATAACTCTGGGACAGAATGAATAGACTGCATGTTCTTATCCATCGTGTTTCTGTATATTTGTTCATGGCTGTTTTCATCTCTTTGTTGAAATTTGACAAAATATTGCTAATTTCATACTTTCGCCATTTTGTGAAATAGTCTAGTTGTACCTGGGTTTTCTGCTGTTTTTGTTGTTTAGGACCAAAATTAAATTTCTGAGCAGACTGGTTCTTCCTTTAATATATTGCTAGTGAGACAGGAAATCTAGAACTTGTTTCTTTGAATGTTAAGTACTGCAGTGTTAGAAAAAGTTTATTAAACGTGCTTCAGGTACTTTCTCTTCAATTCAGTGGGTTTGTGCTCCATCCTATTTCTTTATGCTGGTAATAAAGCAAAAGAAATACATGCCTGAAACATCATAAGCACTTTGTGTTAATTCAGGAAATGTGAAATATGGGAAAGAAGCAGTTTATAAAAGTTACTGTGTTCTTTGTTTTTAGACTCAGCAACAAATAGCAGTTCAAGGACAACAGGTAGCACAAACGGCTGAAGGCCAGACCATAGTCTATCAGCCAGTTAATGCTGATGGAACCATTCTCCAACAAGGTAGGAGCTTTGGTGCAAAAATTCAGGACTTCTCCAAATCTGTCTTATGGATTTTACTGCCTTGTAATTATTGTCAAAGAAAACAGCGAGTTACAATGTTGGTTGGTAATGCTGTGATTGTTTTGATATGAATTGTTGTCACAGCGAATGGAAGAAGAAATGTTTGTTTTATAAAGGAATTTAGCAGGTATTGTTTTCCCCAGAAAAATCAAAAATTGCTTTTTTCTTCGGCAAGGTCTATTAGGATAGAAACACTTGAGTTTGCTTTTACACTTCAGACCTGAGGCTGAGATTACTGTGCAGATACAAAACATACCAAGCATGAGGACCGGGTGATGGAATTTAGTTAAGAACTCGCAATGCATTTCTAAATCCTTTTGCATCTTACGGAAGGGTGAATGAGTGAAAAACAGAAGTGGGACTAATGGTGTTCCCTTCTTTCTGTGTGCGTGTTTTTGTTTTTCTTTTCTTCTTTTGTGTTTTATTTTCTTAAAGTTACAGTCCCTGTTACAGGCATGATCACCATTCCAGCAGCCAGTTTGGCTGGAGCACAAATTGTCCAAGCGGGAGCCAACACCAATACCACCAGTAGTGGACAAGGGACTGTTACAGTGACGCTGCCAGTTGCTGGAAATGTTGTCAACTCAGGGGGAATGGTTATGGTATGTATTTAACTTTCCATTGATCTTTTTAAAGGTTGAGCTTTGAGGTATCTGTGCACAAGGCACTATCAGAGATTCTTGTCAACTTAATATGGTCAGTCTTCTCAGCAGCTACCAAAGTTTTCAGTTTTAGTGGCCTATGTCCTATTGTGACTTATGTATTCCTGTACTTTTGTTCTACTACAGCAATTGAGTTAAAAAATCTAGAAGCTAAAATTCAAAATAAGCTGTTAACTAATAAGCAGACATTTAGAGAGATTTAATTGACTATTCCATTTCTTGAGGATGCCTTCTTAATGTTTTTTTCTGATTCATACGAACACATTTTCTGCCAGTTCTTACTTCTTTGTAGTGTGATACCTTTTAACTTGAATTTTATTGTTCATCTCCACTAGATGTCAGCATCTCTACAAGTAATAAATGCTTAAGAAATGTTAACGAAATTCACATATAAATTAAATAAGTGATAACCAGAAAGAAAGGGAAGTGATGGCATGTCAAGGATGCAAGTTGTACAAGAAGCAGTAACGTGGTCATAGAATTGTACGTTGTATTGAACTTTTAGTATTATCAGGAAAAAAGCAAGCACAGATGATGATGTGTGATTTATTTGTTTAAATTTGTTCTGCAGTTTGAGAACAACTGTATTACTTCTTTCAACTTAAATAGGTACATTACCTGAAGAAAAAACAAACCCTTTCCATTCTAAACATATTTGATTTTAATTATTCTTGCATTCTATTTTTTTCCAACTATAAGTACTAAAATCATTCTTCTCTGTATAGATGGTACCTGGAGCTGGATCAGTACCAGCTATCCAGCGAATACCTTTGCCTGGAGCAGAGATGCTTGAAGAAGAGCCCCTGTATGTAAATGCCAAACAGTATCACCGGATCCTTAAGAGGAGGCAGGCACGTGCGAAGCTTGAAGCAGAGGGAAAAATTCCCAAAGAAAGAAGGGTGAGAACATAACTCGAATCTGATACAGGGCTGCTCTATGAGAAAGGCACAGAAAAGCATCTCTACCAGAGAAATAAGGATTGGAAACATAGTATTTTTCAATGTTTCTTGTTCATAAGCTACATCAGAGTAATTTCTTAGTGTCCCTTGGTGGCAGTAATACTTCTTTTCCATATGTTTAATTGTTGAATAGGTATGTAACTGTGTTGCAAAGAGGCATTTACTGTAAGTGTTTTATCTCAGGGGTGGGTGGGGAAGGATGGGGTCCAGGTAGGCTGTTTTAGTGAGTTGGGAATTTCCCCAGTGTTCTCATTTACTTGGAATTACTGAACTAGAAAGTGCAGACTGCTCTCATTACTCTCCTCTTCTGTACTGTGACAGAAATACTTGCATGAATCTCGGCATCGTCACGCCATGGCCAGGAAACGAGGAGAAGGTGGACGGTTCTTCTCACCAAAGGAAAAAGACAGCCCTCATATGCAGGTAAGCAGAGTTTTGTCTGTCCTTTGGACAGATGACACTTTTGTTAATTCAGAATGCACGTTAGGGATGCATTTCCACTGTTTTCTTTGTTCTTTTTTTGGAGCTAGGCTGCTGACTTTTGTCCCTCTCCGCCCTTGGTTTTATGTTTCAAGCATTGTAAAGAAACATTCTCTTCTTGCAGAGAACAAGCACCTATTTGCCTTGAGTAATTCATTCATAGTAATGTTGATAGAAATGTATTCACTTTGTTACACAGAGAGAGAGAATGCTTGTATTTGTTGTCCTAAGAAATACAGTCTGTGCAGCAGTTCTGACAGCATACCAGCAGTCTCCTTTTTAGGACATGTGTTAAGGGTAGAGGTACTTTATCTTGCTCATGATGGAAAATTCAAAAATGTTAATGTCTGATTCTTAGTAGAGTACTGATTAATGTAAAAAGCACAAGAAAAGTTTTTTCAAAGGAAAAAATATAATAGGGTAGAAATAACAATTGTTGCTAACTAGTGCTTTAAAGCAGTCCTGTGGCTTCAGTGGAAGAGTGTTTCTCACTCAAAAATGAAATCCTTCCCAAGTACCAGAATCAGACCTAGACCTACCAGCAGTAGGTTTTCCCAAATACCAGAAACAACACATTATTAGGAATTAAAACGGCTTATATATCCCAGTTCTGTTACAATGGCTTATAAAACCCAGTAAAAACATGACCTGTTTAGAGAACAGAAGCAGAGGTGTTATAGGAGTATGTTTTATTGAAATAGGTTTGTGATTATCCGCTGTTACAGAAAAGTGTATGACATGTATAAAATACATGACTTGTATTTTGTATCTGTAGGATCCATCTCAGGCCAACGAAGAAGCAATGACACAGATGATCAGAGTCTCCTAATCACTGCTTAAAGAAAAATGTAACTGAATTCCTGTCCCTTCTGCAAATCTGTTCTACCTTACAAGTGTATCAAGCAAGTCTTTCAATGGGACAATCGCCATATCGCAGCCTATCCTTTTCTACAGAGCAAACACCACGTTTTCAGTGTGTGGTCAAGATTTTAACTGCAGTTGACTCAACAAATAGAAACTTAATGACTTCCTTGGTATACTCTTCTGATGCAGCACAGGGATTTCAAAGTCTGACTGCTCACGCCTTTTTTTCTTTATAACATCTCTTGCATTAAGATTGGCCATGGTGAGAGTGTGCCACTGACTGACCAGCAATAACTGGCATGCTGAAGCAGGGCCAGCAAAGACCTCTTGGAGTTACGGCCCTTCTGTACAGAGACATAATCCAATTTATAGCAACCAGCACTGATATGACTACACCACAGTACTTTCCCAGTAGAGACTTGTTATTTACATCCACTTCTTACACCTTTGGACCTAACTGTCAACTGAACTGTTCACTGCTGTTGCATTTGCACTTGTGAGACTGACAGAAACTGAAGGGGGTTCTCTTAAGCTCTACTCTGTAAAATATGTAAACAGCAAGCTCTGCTCTGGGAAAAGTTCAGCCGTCAAGTCAAAATAATAGAAGTAGGTTGAGATTATTACAGGACTTGATCTATTGTGTATTTGGTCCAAGAAGTAAGGGGAGAGGTTTGTTGTGTGAGGATAAGGATTTAATTAGTAAAAGCAATTTATTGGTGTTTTTTGGTATGTTTATTGCTAGCAGTTGGTGCTTTGAAAGAAGAGTGGATGGTAGTGTGAGGAATGTTTTGGAGATCAGAACCAGTGAGAAAACAAAAAGACCTCCACGCTGACTTTAGAAGTCTCAGTTACACTCTCACACAAAAACTGGCAACTGTATAAAAGGATTAAAACTTCCAAGTGAAAATCTTCCAAAGGATTATTTTTTTAATCTTTCGTCTAACCTGCCAGTCCAGTGCATGGTTTCTCCAAAAGAATTAAAATCTGCCATCTCAGAGTGATAGCACTTGACCATCTTTCTGACAGTGTTTCTTGATGTCTGTTCTAAATCAGTTCTAAAAATTCTCTCCTATGCAGAGTGAGGGTTTGTTTCATGACAGCAGAAGCTCAGGACAACTCAGCTCATCCTGATGTAATTGAAGGACTGTTAAATGAAGGCAGATATTGATGAACCTTTCAGGCTTTTTACAGACTATCCTCTTAAATAAAAAATTAAAAAGTGGCACTTAAGGAAGGAGGAGTACTTGCGTTTGTTTGTTTTTTTTAAGGGATTTTTCATGACCTATAGCTGGTTTCTGGCTGCATATTTTGACAAAGCATAGTTTTCTCTTTCATTCAGTTGCCCATTACAGATTTTTAAGCTTGCTCCATTCTTACTGATTTGAAATGCGTTGATGGAAGCTGTAGTTCGTAAGCCTTTTAACAGATGACACATCTTTCCATGCCCATCTTCTCCCATCTTGACTGAGTTCTGCAGACTCGCTGTGTGTCACCTGCATAGTCTCCTCTCTTCCATTTTTTGTGTTTTGTAGTTAAAACTGAGTCACAGCAGTTAAGCATGGGCTTGGAAATACAGCCAGATGTGACTGGGGGTCTGGAGGGTGTTGATTAAGAACATGAAAAGGGAAGGTGTCAGAGGGGAGAAGTTTTATTGTGGGGAAAATAGCCAAGGAAATGAGAGACTCGTTTAAATTTGGTGAACTTTATTTCCATGTGAAAAAAAGAAGTAAATGCAACTTAGAAAATTCTAACTATATTATCTCGCTGTTACATTTTTTCCCATTTACTAAGAGCTTATGGCTAGAAGCAAAATGGAGAAATCAGCAAGTGCTAAAAGGCTGGGAGGATACAAAAAGACAAAGCTTTGACCATTCTATTAAGAAAAGAGAAATACACTAAACCTACAAGTAAGAAAAGAAGGGAAGAAATATAAGAGGAAGGAACAGAAATGTGGAGAAACATTAGATGATACACTGCCAGCAGGCAATCTGGGAGGCAGAGTATGCCTGCTTAGTTATTACGGAAGACAGTGCTTTGATCAGTCACCTGTAAAGTATCTAGTGAAAGTACAGAGAAGAAAAGCAGATTTGGTATTTACAGTTAGCTGGATTTTTTAAATGAAGTTCATTCTCTTCTGAACTTCTAGCTCGGTGTTCTTATCCTTACTACATCTGACACAGTGAACTGAAACTGAGAAACTCTTCTGTGCAGGGTCATCTGCAGCTACAGGAGGAGGTAGAAGCCTAGTTCCAAATCTTTAGTTTTTAATTTTGTCTTAAATTATATTAGTAATCAACGCTCTTCTCACAAATTTTACATGAGGGCTTTTTCTAACTTCAGAAAGCATTGATGGCATCTTTGGTGCCTTTGGTTGCTTCTGCCTTAAAATACTTGGCCAGTTGGTGCTTGTTTTCTTCAGTTGGCAACTACAAAATCTGCACCTGGCATTTCTTGTGAGGTCACCCATTTCAGGTCTTTCAGTGAAGGAATGACAACTTCTGCTTTAGTTGAATTTGCAGCATTATTGTAAATACTTTTTTAGAGCATCTGTACATTTTGTCAGTAGAATATTCATGTGCTGAAGTAAGACAGCCTCTCCATAACATTTCTGCTCTTCAACTGAGAGCTGATCTCTGTCCTGGAGAGCCCCCTCAGACAGTTGGGAGTTAGAGAAGCAGAGATTATTGCTTTGACATTAATTCTTTCTCTCCCTCCCTTTTTTTTCTTTTTCTCTGTTGTGAGTAATTATATCTTTTCTTAAAGAAGTTGTAAACTTCTTCAGAACAGCTAGAACTTTTTTCCCAGTAAGCCCTTCATATATAGGTTCTCTGATCTGTTGTTGTAGGAAGTGTATTAAGGCTTACGGATTTGTGTTATTTAGGAAGTCTTACTGTTAATACTTTAAATAGCGATGTGAAAGCCTGAATGCTACTGTCAGGTTTTTCATTTGCTTTAGGTTATGTGTGTTCACTTCTAAAAGTAGTGTTTGCTTGGTCAGATTGGAGGTATCAGTCAATGTGATTGACCCGTGTTACCAGAAGAGTCTGCTTTCTTTTCCTGGGTAAACTCGTTAAATTGGAGACATCACCAAATTCAAACCTCTCTAGTAATTAAATGAGAATTCTTTGTGGATTGGCTACACTTGAGCAAAATCTCCACTTTGGGAGTGCATAGAAGTGTGGATGAGGATAAAAGAATAGGCTTGGGGAGAATATGAAATGTGGTTGATCAAGGAACACTGGAGCAGTGAACCTATCAAAAAAGAAAAAAACACTTGTGTACAAGTTCAAAGAATGAGATGTAGAAAATGGTCCTCAAGTGATGCTAAGCTAAATGGCTTCAAGGCTTTGCATGTTAAAAAGAGGGGAGGGTGGAAAAAATGTTCATGTGAATGGGTGGGGGGTGTACTGAGATTTGCGTAATGTAAGGCAAAGTTTGTATATAGTTAAAAGTTTATAATTTTTTTTATATAATGCATTTTTTCAAGTGTATTTTGGTCTTTAATAGATGCAATTGTAAGTACTGTGTACACTATCCAGCTAATAAAAATTTATAAACCAAGAACCAGCTTTGGCTCCGCTACTGCATCCTTCTGCTCCTTGCAGTCCAGTGGCAGAAGTGGCAGTGTGAGGGCAGGCAGCGGTTCTGGCACCATCGAGGCATCCTGAGGCAGCTTGGTCTTTGCCCCTGAGCCTGGCTGCTGCCCTCCTGCCCTGACAGGACTGACCCAGGCAGCTCAGCACCTTGTTTTGCTCCATCCCCATCCCACCATTGCCTGAGTGGCTGCAGGTGGAGGCCTGGAGCCCTACAGGTGGTAGAAGCCGACTGACTGAGGGAATCGGGCCTCCCACCATGGGTTCTCCTTGGGTGGGTATTGCTCTGTGACACTTCAGCTTGGGTGGTAGAGAAAGCCTCCATCTTGTCCCGCTGCTTTCCCTCACGGGCTGAGGCAGCCTCAAGATGGCGGCTGTGGGGTGGCCTGTGTGCAGGCGCTGGGTTGTGTGAGGGAGGGCTGCAGGCAGCATGGAGGGCAGGCCCAGCCCTCAGCCGTGGAGCTGGGGAAGCTGCTGAGACCCTCCTGGAGTGGCCTCGCTGGTCTGGAGGAGGGAAGGAAGACTTTGACCTGGCACCAGCGTGCCTTTTGTGCGTGCGTCGAGTGTTAGGTGAATCTCTGGGCTGTGAGCAAAGCTGCACGCTCATTAGAATGGTAATTTTTGATTGAAACAAAATAAAGGGAAATACCATCCTGCTTCTTTAGCTAGCCAGTTCCTGGGTGCCCATTGGCATAATGCTCAGGGTGACATTCCAGTCTCTTTCATGTTTGTCGCAGGAGTCATTGTACACCTTGAATAATTATCCCAGAAAGGTAGTACAGAAGAATCCAGAGGTAATACAGAAGGGATTGTCCTGCAGGTGCAGTGGTGGAATTTGTTCAATTTGTTCAGGGTTGCAGAAGTGTAAGAGATGACCGTCTAACTTTGTTACCCAAATGCTGTTCTTTCCAAGACATTCATTCCTTTATATTCTTGCTTATCTTCCAGAAAGGCGGTTTATTCTTGTCCCCAAGCTCCCTAGTATTGATATTATCTTTTTTTTTTTTTTTTTTTTTTTTTTTTGCCAAATATGACAGAATGGAGACCATTAAAAAGAGCTCTGTTTTGGTGCAAAAGGAAATTTTCCTCTTAAGAGGATTGAGCAGGCTTTCAAAGCTTTAAGAAATACTCAGCTTCCATGTCTGCCTACTACTACCTCTCAGACATACCTGCTGTTCCTTCCATATGTGCTGCTCAGGCTCTCAACAGCATTGGAACTTAAATGTAAGCAGTGAAAACATAAATACTTTTATCAAGCCTGAGGTCCTGCACTGTTAGGCAGTCTTTTTGTGTGGTATCATCAAGTAGTTGTATGTTATCATAGTGTTGTTGAAACAGTTGTTGTGTGTGTTTAGAGTTTACAAAGCTCTATGGGATAACAGCCTAATAATAAATAATATTATTATGTTCAGCCTGTTCCATTTCCTGTGTTTTGGGGATGTACTTTGTTTTAGAAGAGATACACCAAACTTTGTAGGTATTCATAGCTATATGCTGTGTTCTTGGAAGAACTGTAAGCACTCCTGTAGTTCCTGGAGCCTGGTTCTGCTCTTGCTGGTGCAGAAGCAGCTCACTGCTAGGAGAGGTTGAGAGCACACATGAGCATCGCCAGCTGGCAACAAGCAGAACAAAAAGGGCAAGTTTTGCCCCAAGCGCTGTTGTGTTTCTCTCTCCTGTGCTGGATGCCTTAACAATATTTTCCACGTGAACCAACTGTGGGTGACATTTTTATGCTGTGAAACAATGTGGGGATAGTGAATGAGTTTGTATTTAGGTATGCTGAAATGGTCCCAGAGCTCCAGCTGAAAATTAGTGTACTTCAAATGCTGGTTATAATGGGGTGTAGCCATACTGCCTGTATTAAGTGTCTAAATTGGGGGGATGGTGTCCACAGAGGTGAGGTAGGAGAGAATTAACCTCCAACAGGCAGTTCAGAGCATCCTGAACAGCAGTCCTGCTGTTTGGGAGTTTTCTTCTGAAAAATTCCTTTTTTCTCTCTCCTAAGTAAACATGATCTGGCCTCTTAGCTTGGACAGTGTTGTGTGCTGCAAAGCCCCCACGGGCAGGCACAGTGTGGGTCCTGAAGAAAGCTGGCTGGATTTCTGATACTGCATTGTTGGCAGCTCTGCAATCACAATGAAATGCAGAAATACTAGAAGTGTGATTGTTGGTAAATCGAGCAGAATCATGAATGCAGAAGAGCATGAAGGGCAGTAGCCCAAGGGACTAAGCAGACATCATGGGCCTGGAGGGAATGCCCGTAGCATGTAATAGGTTATCTGATTACAAAGCCACTCATATACTGATTTTTACAGCTTTTTGCTTTATTCTTAATTCTAAAGTCTTTTCAGTTCCTTAAAAAGAACAGGAGCAGACTAATTTAAAGCAGTCTCACACATTGGAGAGAAGTTCCTATATCTGCTAATCTTGGGCTAATCATGGTTGCCAGGATCCTGTTTATGTTGCTTAGCTTTCCTTTCTGGCATTCTATATTTTGCAGTTGCTGGGGATGGGAGAGAAGTAAGGCATGAAGCAGAAAACAATCTAACAGGTATTCTAGAGTGAATAGAATGAACAAAACTTTGTACAACTAATGTGAAGTGGATATGGTTGATGTTTCTCTATTCTTTACATTCCTCATGCAAGAACACGTTTCTGATTCTTTGTATTTTGAGGCGCTAGAGACAAACATGTTCCAAAAGTGTTCTTGTGTTTCCATGATTTCCAGAGGAAAAGGAAAGGTATGAAGGAGCCAATTTAATTTTGTCAGCAGGATACTCCTTGATCTCTGTAGTTTTGCTCCCAAGCAATATAATCCAAAAATCAGTTTGCTTTCCCATTTTTGTTTGTTTCTTTTTTTTTGTTTGTTTGTTTGTTTGTTTTTTGTGGGTCTTTCAGGACATGGAGCAGAGCTGGATGGTTTTTATAGTAGCTAATAAAACATTATGCTTTTCATCTGTCTTTTGCTCAAATCTCTGTGGCCTCTGATCCATATGGCAAATGTTACCCAATTTGTAAAACTGCTGCTGGAAGGCATCTCACTATAGTGACTGTAGCAGTATCTCTAGAGTATAATTTATTATATGATTGTTCTGTTCTTAATGTCCTCTTAGGGCAAGAGCCCTTTGCAGTGAGCAAATGAAGCTGCCCAGCTATTAGTCATATGGACATACCTTTACTGCCTATTAGAGACCAAAACACTCCTCTTACTGTTTACTGCTGTTGAAGTGGATAAAGAAGAAACAAATATTTCAGCATAGGCTGCAGAGTCTGTTCCATCTGCTGATGTGAATGTTAAATTTCATTAGTCAATGAAGCCAAACCAGACTGCCTCCCTCCCAAGAATTAGCTGCAATTTCTACCGTTAGTAAGTATCAAAAAATCCTAGAAAGGAAATTTGGGAATTATCTGTATCTCAGGAAATTTCAAGACTCAGAAGAGAGCTCTTTAACGTTGCCCTGGGGTCTTTCTTGTCAAGTACTAAGAAACTGCTGACTTTTAGAGGATCGTCATTAATTATTTGATTACCCAAAACTTTCAGCATGATCCTCTTCAGTAGTTTGTTTCTCCCCTGGAAATGGCTCTCAAGATGGTATTCACCTGAGTCATTAAGTTGATTTTTTCAGCCACACTCTAATCATTTTCCATGAGAAGTCATTCATCATTTCAGTCCTTCCTACTTTAATGATAATTTGATCAGTGTTAGCTCTGATAAGAGGTTGACATCTAACTTGGGGCAGCGCTTTGCACTACTTGAAATGTTGAAGCTTCCCAATGTTGACTGTCACAGAATAGGAGCATTGAAGGAACAGGGATTTCCCTTTCTTTGCAAATGTCATTACAGGTTCTAAAGACAACAGAGTGGTGATTCATTAGAGGGGCAAAAGACAGGAAAATGCAATCCCCACAACACATCTCACCCAACAAAGGAGCACAGCAAATGTTAGCACAAAGAGAACTAGCAGAAGATGTGGAAGTTATTGACCCTGGTTCCAGGGCTGTCGTTGCTGTCAAATCCCCCAGGTGCTGTGACATGGAGCTACCTCTGCAGTGTGTTCAAATTTAGGAGGGTGTTGCTCCACCTCACAAGTCTTTTAACACCTTTAATAAGTCAGCTACTTGGGTTATCAAAGCCTTTCTGTGTGAAAGGTCTCTGTGACTGGGAAATGCTTTTAACAAAGTAGATTTTGTACAAAAAATAAGTGTTTTTTTTAGTTTTCACCACCTTGTCTGAAATGTTTCTGTCCCAAACATAAACACAGGTTTTTGGTTTTGATGAGTATAATCCCACAAAATTGTATTCATGGTTTTTGATAGTAATTTTTTAAACAATGATTTCTTTCCCTTTGATGCTTTTAGATTTCATACAGGAAAAAAAGTAATTTCTTGGCCATTTCCACCTCTAGATACATGTACATGCAGACACATACTGTGGTTTCATATTGCCCTTGATAATCTCCGGTGGACTCTCTGTGACCAGGACGATGCCATGCATGGTTAGGATTAATCCCTTCTTCTTAAGGGAAACTCAGGTGTAAGACAATATTTTTCTGATAGCGCCTTGCACCAGAATTTCTCCTCATGTAAATGCTTGTGTACATCCTATGAATGGTTAGCTCTGCAGGAGTCTCCTTCTACTTGCAGAAACACTTGTGTGTGGCATGCCACCTGGCATGCATGATCCGTTCAAAAAAGGAAAATTCATGCTAGAACTAATCTCACCTTAGTATCACTTTTTCTTACGTTATACCACGAATATCACTGGGACTATGAGAAGAGCTATTTAACGCTGCAGATTTGCATAAACAAACATCCATGCCTAGCCTTGAAAAAAGGGTGCCACTACCCTTTTGCCATTGTTATTCAGATTGTTTCTCTCTGTGGACTTTTATTGGCAGTAAGAAAGCAAACAGCAGCTAGCCTGTCTGACATTGCTCACAGTACCTCATCCATCACGTATCTGGAGAAAGCAACAGATTTCCCTCCCCATGGGAGCACGGACACATCCAGCTGGGCCCAGGTCACATTGCAGCGTATCAGCAAAACTCACAGCGTATTTTTAAAACCTTCCTGCTCAGGATCTGCCTAACGATTGAGCTAAGTCTGCAACAGTAAATACAACAGTGCCAGGAAATGTTTCCCTGAACTGGAAAGTGCTCCTTTATTCTGCTAACCTGTTAACATAGCCCCCAGCATGGTATTAGCCAACTCGCACTCGCACAAACAACTCCTAGGCATGGTCTGGGAGTCAGCTCAGGAATCGCTCCTGATTTGCGGTTTCATTCCTGCTGCGCCACTGCCCTGCTTGGAAGGTACATTTCGTGTTATGGCATGTGTCACGCTCTGCCAGCTGGCCTCAGTGCCAGCAAATAGTCCTGGGCATATTTAACCTACCCGAGGCAATGCAGTCGTTATTTCAAAGTGCTGTCAGATTACTCCAGTACAATAAAAGACACAGCTCCTGCCTTAGAACACTGCCCACCTGGCTGTGACCTCTGAAAACTGCAGCAGCCTTCACCTCCCGCTCTTTGGAAGTGATTGAACTTCTCCATAACTCCACTCCAAAATCAAAGATGGGGCAATGGGGCAAAGCAGTGTTGGATTACCTGGTGCGTGCAGGGTAGGAAGAGGAAAACACTGGTATGAAACAACTGGCACTCAGACAAACCAGCAGCAGGGCCTCAGGGATCTCAGCCTGTCTTCTTCAGGTGCCAAACACCTTGCCAAAGCCAGGGAACTCCTTTACCAACCACTACAAGAGAGAATTCCAACACCAACCTGATTTTTTTCAGCTTATTTTTATGGTTTTAGGGGAAAACTTGTTATTTGCTTTGAAGGATGTAAGGTTTATACTCAGACAGAGGTGTTCCAGGAAGCTCAACAAGCTGCTGTTGCAAAACCTTTTCTTCCTCCGTGTCTTCTGAATGCAACAGAAAGTGAAAAAGCACGTCACAAGATCAGGCTAAGCATAAAAACTATTCCCCTTCTCAACTCCTTGAGCAGCCCTAGGTCTACAAGCATATCTAAGATAACCTATGATCACAAACAACAGGACTGTAATATACAAGTGCCAGGGTAAAGTTCACTTACTCCATTATTTATTGCAGGCATTTATACAATGCCTATATCCATAGTGATGCTTTACGTGGTTTGGATTACAAGCAGGAGCATTTTTTAAGAAGGGGAAACTATCCCCTGGTAACACAAACTTTATTGGGACAGAATTGGGAATTTTTTTCTGTCTGGCTGAAGACTGTGGGCACTCAAGTTTTCAGGTAGCTCAGGAACAGGTACCACATCACATTTCCCGGATGCTTCCTAAAAGACAGTTTGGTCCTAGACAGCCCCTTGAAGATTTGGATTCTTTACCATATCAGTTACAAGAGTCAGTGATAAGTTATTTGAAGGAGCTTAGCCTTAAAAACACTTGATGACTGACAACGTGATTCTCTTCATCTGCATCACTGGACCACTTACACACCAGGGAGGGACTTTCCAAGCTGCTGAGTTCTGTGTGCACTTCATGCTGATGAAAAGAATCACAGCCTGTGACAACAGACTCTCAGCACCTTAAAATCCTTCCAGTCCCACAGACTCTGCCGTTCTCACTACTTAAAGTGCAGCAGCAAGAGGCTGGACTATCCGGATCAAACCTTCACGCAGATGCTGCCTCACACACTGGAGGTGCTCCCAGTACCACAGCACTTGCACCACACTTCCAGGACACTTCAGCACTGTGCCCTGGGTGTGCAGTACACCATGAAGGAACCAAACTCCTCCAAGCTTCAGCATGGCAAGGGCTGGGGAGTTCATGGGCCCTCCAGGCAGCAGGAAGGCCTCTGCTCATCTCCTCTTCACCCTGAACGAGTTCCTCCCTTCTTCAGCACCCCTTCCCAAGGCACACTCCGTAGGCTCATGTGAACAAATCTCCAACTCACTTGTTAAAACAGTATCACCATACAATGAAAGCTGCCAGACTCTTCTAACCAAGAAAAGTATAAGACTGAACTTTCAGCAGCTGGATAAATCAGCAGCTCAGCTCTACCTGCTGCATCTCAAATAGGGGCCAGCTCCAGTTCTTCCCTCTCAACAAAAAACACCCCAGCTAAACTAGAGCTTTTCTTGCTCTGCATTCTCTCTCTTCAGCCCAAGCAGCCCAGCATCTCTCCAAGGATGACTTGGGAATCCTGACCCCTCTGTCACTGACACTAGGTCCTCCCCTAGGGAGATAGATGAAGGGGTTTAAAAGCTATCTAGGCTGAGGAAGGAACAGAATTTTCTCTCTACTTCCTGCAAGAGTTTTCTAATCTCCAGGGTGTCATAGGAAATACACATCACCACTTCCCATGGCCAAGGGAGGTTTTGATTTATTTTTGTTGCTTTTTATTTATTTAAGTGAGCTGTGTTCAATTCCTTCACAGAACAAAAAACTCAACTGTCTTCAGGTACTGCTGGGGCTCTACAACCCCAGTAAGCAAAGGCATTTTCCTACCATCTTCAGTAAGATACTTTGTGGTCAGAGCGCTAGGATTTCAGCCACCAGGTTCCCAGCATTTCTTCCCAACTGTCCCCAAAGCAGATCCCCAATAGCCAGAGCAGACCCTGCTCCGGAAGCATCCCTGCTCCATACAGCAAGCGTAGGCACTTTGTTCAGGGTCTGAAATTCCCCTCAGTGTCAGCGCCTCTGGCACACGTTGCAACATTTCACTTCTGCACACTTAAACCATCCATTACATCTAACTCAGTTCACCATACTGTAAATGGTATTAAAAACACCAACCAAAAAAGACCTTACTGCAGAGAAAATTATTGGGAGATCCCGGAATGACAGCACTTAACAGCTAAAGCATTAGAACAGTGCTTTCTAAAAAGCAAGCAGGATTGTACTTCACTAGTTTAAGTACTTCACCCAAGAGGACAGAGCAACACACACATCTGAAGACAACTGTTGCTCTCAGAATTCTTATTTATTAAGAGCAGAAAGGAAATTTCGCTTAAGTTTTATACATAAAAAAGTAAACAGTAAAATCTTCTTTTTAAAGTCCTTCCACTGAAGAAAATTGAGAAATAAGTTGTCTTTTAGATAACGTTTATTTAAAAAAATAAAATTAATTGACAAAGATACCACACTATTTTGCATGCCGGTCATCCCTTCTAATTGCAGAACCCTGTTCAACATAATCTTCAGCAAGAAACTGCTTTCATCAGCAATTCTTAAGCAAATGAACCACATCAGCCTGGACTCAAACCTTGACAGCTGCTTCAGCTACACAAGCTAGTGCGATATCTGTTGTTACCAGCTCAGGTCTTTAGTAAATGAATTTCAAGTGGACACTAAACAAGTATTTCACTAAGAGATGATGAAATATTAAAATTAAAAGCAAGTCATATTGCAGCTGTAATTATACTACATTAGAAACTTCAGTTGTTGGGGATCCATTCACCATATATAGATTATTTTGTAATCAAGGTAATTACAAAGAGAGCATTACTCCCTGCATGCTTTCCTGGACTTGGAACCAACAGAGTTGACTACATGTAGAGTTGACTAGGGTGTACTTGGAATTCACTCTCTCAGGCAGGAGACTAGTTAAGGAGTGTTACTGATAACAAAGAATAAAAGTTATACAACATTGATTATTATAAATTATTTTGTTCTTATCCTCTTTTTGCCTTAGTCTCCTACACATCTTGACATCTGTTCATGTAGAAAACCAACTCTTTTCTTGTTTTTCCTTACGGTGACTCCCCATTTATTAATGGTGATTAGAATGCATTGAGGAGGACTTGATTCGGAATACGTGGATGTGCAGATGGGCAGCAATCTGATTGCAAACACTGACGCAGTATCGAAGCAAATCAAAAAGAGAAAAGATCTGCCAAAGGAAAAGGTACACATTTAGATCTATGCTTTCAAGACAGCGTAACACTATTTGTTTGCTTCAGAAAAAAGCACTGGGGTCTTTTCAAGAGCTGGATCTCAAACTCTGTAGGAATAAACAATCATTGTAGGCAGTTTCTAAAGATGCTAGACTATCTTCCAGCTTTATAAAATACAGACTAACTCTACAGTCTGAGAGGGGAAAAGTTACAGTAGCTAAACAGATACTGAAATGCCCCATTAACTCCAAATGGGGATAACTATACATGAGCTGCCAATTTTACTAAAAGATTAACCCTGCATTTTGGTAGATACATTGAGTGCTTGATAAGCACATACAAGTTTAATGTTACGATATTTTCCCTACTGTGTGCTACTGGTAATGACAGATGTACATGCCTGGTGACATGATGATGGGGAATGGGCTAAAGTTGCACCAGTGAGGTTTAGGTTGGCTATTAAGAACTTCTTTACTGAAAGGGTTGTTAGGCATTGGAATGGGTTGCCCAGGGAAGTGGTGGAGTCACCATCCCTGGAGGTCTTTAAAAGACATTTAGAGCTTAGTGATATGGTTTAGTGGAGGACTTGTTAGTGTTAGGTCAGAGGTTGGACTAGGTGATCTCGGAGGTCTCTTCCAACCTCGGCCATTCTGTGATTCCATGAAGAGATGAAAGCACAGCCATCCTTGCACCACACATGATATATTCCCTTGCTAACAGTGCATCAACACAGATTTTCAAAATATCCTATTCTAAGCTCTGAATATTTTCTACATTGCTCTAACACCATTTAAACTATTCAACAAGCAAACCCTGTTTACCTCTGTTTGCATAACGATACTTAAAAATCAACTCATTAAAGCAGGTTCCCAGTCCCATCATCCTCAAGATGAGTCAGCTCGGCTCAACCAACACAAACAGAATTTAGGAGAGAACACACAAATGCTTGCAGTGATTACTGGCAAACATAGTGAGTCCACACTTACCAAGGCAATCCAGAGTACAATATACTCATCAATAAAGCTGTTAAAATACTGGTCCAGAAACAATAGTGCTGGGCCTATGAAAGCTGTGTCCTGCAGATACATTTCACTTTTGGTCATATGTGCAACCTGCATTTAAAAAAAAAAAAAAGGCAGGTTAAAAAATAAACATCCTCCAGCCAAGGTAAAATGGTTTCAAAAATGCACAAAGCCAGAAAAGTTACAGTTCAAACCACATTACTGTAATATTAGCAAATATTTAGGTAAAGTGGCAGCAGCAATACTATTTTAGCCATGGAAGTCTACAGCTAAGCGAGATGCAAGGTTTGGAGAAGTTTCCTTTCATTCAGAACAAAACATAGCTATAAAAAAAAAAAAAAAATAACTTTTCCAGCAAACAACTTCTTCCTTTGCCAGAAACAAAACAGTAAAATGGAAATAGGGTGGTAAATTTTAGGTTTAGCTCAGCCTGGAAATAAAATTTCTCAACTACAAGATCTT
Source organism: Anas platyrhynchos (assembly GCF_047663525.1). Taxonomy (NCBI): domain Eukaryota; kingdom Metazoa; phylum Chordata; class Aves; order Anseriformes; family Anatidae; genus Anas; species Anas platyrhynchos. Next base: position 3,687,188 of record NC_092613.1, on the reverse strand, counting down.
CAAAACCAGAGATAATCGGTGCCCATCTCACTCCACCTATTAATTTCTGTCCTGCAAGGATAACCACCTTTCTGATTATCTTTGCAGGACAAATCAATAAGTGCAGAGAGACGAGCACAAAAAGAGCAAGGCTTTTTATGATCAACTGCATTCTTCACACTTTCCCCAACATGCACACCTACACCCTGTGCAAAGGCTGTCCTACACCACATCCTCACTTCTACCAGCACAGCTGTTGGTGTAAATGCATAATACACTAGTCTTGGTTAGCAATAACCTTTTCTTCCATTGTGAGTTACACCCAACACTGACTCAGTTCATGTGGCAACACAGGGTATGCCCATGCATCTGAGATGCTGTGTGGCAGTGGTTGCTTAATCCCTCATTCACTCTGTTCAACAGGGGCTCCTATGTTCCCCAGTACATCCCTATAAATGATTTTTAACCGTTAATTCTCTCAAATTGGAGAGGTTAAACCCTGAGCAACTGTTTCAAACTTCAGTTCTGTCCCTTTCTCTCCTTTCCCCAACAAACTTCCCTCCCTTCTGCACGTGCATCTGGGGAGGGTTTCAGCCAGCTCTGTTCCAGTCCTGCTCATTGCCGATGGGCACAAACACACTGCAGAATTGCAAATGAACAGCTGGGAAAGGGGAAGAAATATCTCAGGCAACCGAAAGCTGTATGGGCACTGACTGTATAACCACTGCATCAGCTTGACATTTACCTCTTCAGTTTCAAATGGAAGACAGACTCACATTCCATTCCCTGCACCTCCAAGCTACTGAAGTAAGCGTCAAATATTGTATCACTTCACCACACAAAATATGTGCAAGTTAGTTGATGGAATAACCAGGAAACTTTAAAAGCTACAAGAAGTTTTACTGTAATAGCTAGGAACTCCAGGGTTCTGGGGTACTTACCACTAGTTTGTTTGTTATCTTAGCAGATACAAAACCAAAAGTAAGTATATATAAGCAGGGGTGCCTTTCAAAGAGCTGCACAGCAGATTTCTTGTAGATCATTGCAGCTAGTGCGATTACTGACCCAATATGAAGAAAAGGTGAAAGGACACTCGTTCCCTACAGTGAGATAAAGTTAAAGAATTAGGTTGACAAAACATGCATGTTGCCAAGAAACCCCAGTAAGCCGAACATTCATGTGGTATACAGACAGGTTTTGTTTTTTGTTTTTAACTAAAAGACACGTTAAAAACATGTCTTTCCACATACTAGTAATAACAGGAACAAAATGCGGTAAAACTTAAAACAGGCACAAGCTGACAATGTGGTTGAACCTTTCTTGTGCTGGGCAACAAAACAAGGTTTTTAGCCAGCAAGAACTGCACAGGTCTGACACTTGCCACACAGGCAACAGTGGATGCTGTTAGCAAGCAACAGGAGACAATACTTCTATCTTTTTCTGTGCCAGCTAGAAAGCAACAAAAACAGCCTTCTAAGAAGCTGGTATAGAATGGCTTTTTGGAAAACTCCTTGGACTTCAAAATCAATTTCCCGTAGTAGCAGAAGGTGCAGATACCTCTAATCATATATAATATATATATTTACAAGTAATATATTACAGATGTTCTAGAATGAGCAAAGCCATAGCCAGTCTTCTTGAACAACTTCCTTCTGCACTTGACTTCTGTGAACTCTGTGGGAGTATGTATTCACATAACCTGTTTTATATGAGTAATTGAAAAGTAAATATCAAAACACTAAAGCATTTTAATCGCTCAGTTTTAAAACTCTTGACTTCTAAAACAACTATTCTTATGCAGACAATATTAACCTTTTCCCCCATACCATCACGGAACTGAACAGAAAATATTTCACAAATTGAACAGAAAATATTTCACACATTGGAGTTATGTCAAATAACAACTGAAGTCATGGCTGGAAAGCCACACAGAGTGCTACAGAAGAACTAAAAGCAGCAGAACTAAGTACTCACTGCTATAGTGGATCCGTTTTTGCCAACTCCACCTGTGAAGATTACACCAAAGTAGTTTGTACAGGAGAAGAACGTTCCTGCGACAGTACAGAGAGCCGGGAATATTTTCACCTGAATATTCAGTATTGGAATCTTTAATGGAAGAGATGAAACAAGTTAAAAGATGCACAAGTAAACTAAAGCAGGGTTTAGTACTTCTAGCGTACTCAAGCACTCCACTTTCCAACACCACATTTGATTTTCTTTCTCTGCTACACAGAGATTGAAATTTTTATAAAGCACAGAAAAATATGTATTTTTCCAATAATACTTCCATAAAGCTTCCCACATAGTTCTTTTCAGGCAACTAAAGGTGAGTCCCACTATCAAAAGCAAAGAACTGGTAGAAACTAAAAGCTCCCTAGCTTATAATTCATCTATCAAGAGAAATGCATCAGTAATCTTTTCTGAAACTGGCTGGAAAACTCACAGCTACCACCCAAGATCACTTGGGCAAAGCAAGAGGCATCGGAGATGATTAAACAAAGACCATTAAGAAACTGGATTCTACCTTACAGGCAAGACAAGGGGAACAAACAGATCAGACAAGTCATCTTGGAGTCAAGCAAGCTATTGGGTTGCTAAAGATAAAAAAAAAAAAAAAAAGAGCACAGTCAGATCTGAAAGGCAATCGTTTTCTTCATGTAACAGCAGTCTTGTGAGCAGAACAGGGGAAACCAGAAATGAAGAAAAAGTTCAACATAAGCCACAGCAAGCACGTTATGGAAGCAGGTGCTGAGACAGAGCTACCTAACAAAGGTTTTCCAGCTTCTGTCTATGCAACCACTGAAAGTCGTCTTCTTCTCAGGCTCTAAATTGAGGATCTGCAGTTGTAGCCCTCAACTGAATGAGCACAATCAGCTCCCAAGCAACACGTCTAACTACAGCCCAAATGAGGTTAGGTTGTTTTTATTTTACTTCAGTTACACTCAGTGTAGCTTTTCGTAGATAAAGATTACTATTTTTCTATTTTTAATCATCTTCTGCTGTGCTTAAAAGCTTTCTCTCTTGATCTTCTCAGGAATATGCCTGGCACAAGAGGCAGAGCCAGCGTTAACTCTTGGTGCCTTGCTTTGGGGCAGCCTCCAGATGAGCACCCAGCCCACTCCTCCAGATCACCGCCAACTTCCAGCTGGACAGCGTGGTTTCATGACACTCCAGCATATTTCACCCTTGCTTAGGCCAAATATTCAGTATGGGATCAAAAGAAAAGCATCGAAGAAAGAATAACTATTAAGCAAAAGACAGAGGTCCAAGCTGTGGCAATCTAACCGAAATAATCCATGAATGTTACAAGGCACAGCACTTCTGAAGGTCTCACCTCCGTCTGATAAAGGAAGGCACTTAAGGAATGGGGTGAATTTGCTCATCTACAGGAAAAGGAAGGCAGTCATGAGCCTCATACAGCAATCAGGAGATTAAAGTTGAGGTTTTTCAAAGAAAAAGGGATTCGTTGGGGGAAAAGGTGTCTCCAAACTACTACTAACACAGCTGAGACTGATGCTCAGGAGAGGCAGAAGGATGAGCCCATACTGCTATAACATCCAGTTTTGCTAGTTACACCTTAACATATTTTTGTTCCATGACAGTTGCATCATTGACAGGTATTATTTCTGCCAGGTAAGTGCAGTCTAAGTAAAAGGAAACAAAGCTACATACAAATATTTGGCAACAGCAGGTCACGGGAGAATTATAAAAATGCAGTGCCTACTAAATTGCCTTGTGTACAAAACAGAAGCAGCAAGGGCAAGGAAACAGCATGGAAAAAACTGAGCAGAGGGAGGGATGGAGTCGTGCTCAGAAATTATCTTACATGCTGGCATTGCAAGCCCCTGGCTTTTTTAATAAGAGGACACCATAGGACAAACAACAGGACCTCCTTGTCTGGCATTCCATCGTTACCATCACTACTGTCCATGCAATCATTCTGATTTCACTGGTAATTATATGAGCTTCATCAGAAGTCAGAAGCAGGCAGAACTTCACAAGACGACATCCACAATGCAGGAAAGCATCACAAACCAGGTCTTCTACAGACAAGTTATGTTCTCTGTTAAATCCTTTGGAGTTGAAGAGAAATGCTACATTGCACAGAAAGCCTTTGAAACAGGGCATATGCCCTGATTTAGCAAGCACACCAAATTTTGACTGGAAAAAACCACGCGTGTTAATAAAAACAAGCAGCAGCAGGCAAAAAATAGATTAAAGAACGCTTGCTACAGAATGGATTAAAGTAAAACATCCAACAGAAAAATGAATTTGAGGCCTCTAAACTCCTTCTTGATTCTTCTAGATGCCATCAAAGTTTTCTGTAACACATGAATGGATTTAAAAAAAAAGGATAACAGAGCAAGAGCACATCTGGGCTTAGGGAAGCAGCAGTGACAAGCAGATAGGAGAGCACACATCCACACAGTGGCACTTTCTTGGTTAGCTCAGTCAGACACCACAGCCAGCTGTGCAATCACTGCCTCCTGCTGCTCCTTCACACAAAGCTGGGCTCCAGCTGCAGTTGAGCTGTAGGCATGTGTGCTTCAGTCACATCTGCAAGAGGAACAACTCAGTGGGGAAAAATCAAGCTTGCTGTATAGTTGTGAAGTTTGTATTAAGTCGTGGAATAAAGCTAAAGCAATTGCAGCACTTTTCTCACTTCAAATGAGGAAGAAACCCTTCATTTAATCAATGCATCAAAGAAGCTGCACCAAAGCTTGCTCGCTTTGCTCACATTTTACAAGTGAGGATCTCAGCTGCAGCACTACTCACCATCCACTGAAATTACCAAGCTCCAGGAGCCTTGCAAAACAGCATTTTAACACACTTTAAAGAAAACCTACACTGACAAAGAAGGAAGCCAGTACAGGTATCCACTATTTCACAGAGGAAAAAAGAAAGCTAATGAAAGCAACAATTGACAAAATACACAATTTTGCATTCAGCAAATTCAATTTTTTTTTTTCATGTTAGTATTAGAAAGTGGAATGTTTGAGTATACAAGTTTTATTCCATTAATTTCCCCCAAATAGAAACAAATCAATAATACCAAACCACCAATTTTGCTGTCACAGGAAACATTAAAGGAATACAGGCACTTTTTTCTGATATATTTTGCTCTGTAAGTAATAAAGTGTTTTATTTCTGTGAATAAAAACAAAAATCAAGTTGAATGAAAAAGGAAAAATCTTAATTGTCATAGGAAACTTGATGAAGTTTGTTCTCTAGAGAAATGCCTCCATAAAACCAACACTAGACTTCAAAATATTTTAATCATTTGGGAATTTACTTAGCCAAATGCTGCTACAACACAGAACTTCAAATATATTAAGATTTTACTGAAAAATGTTTAATAGCACAAGGGAACAATTATTAAGCTCTTGCACAAACTTCATCCTGAACTGAATTGTGCCAGAGCTTACTGTTGCAGCAATTTTTTTCCCCCTCCTCTTTTTAAAAAAGGGAAAAAAGGAAAGTAACAGCATGAATTGGGAAATCCCTTTTTGTGGTGCCTAACAATAGCTGTGTGGATGTTGGCCACACTGATCTCTTTGGAAGAGTTTGGCACCAATAAGCCAACTCGCAATCTTGTTTTTTAAGAGATAATTCTATCCAGACATACTCTTAAGGCAGGATGCACTTTGCAGCTTAGTTTGTGTGGGTAGGAGAATGTTGGTGGTTTTCAATGTTTTTTGTTGTGTTTAACCTGAAAGTACAACATGTAGCAAAATTGAGGTAACCAAGGTTAGCTTCTTATTCTAGATATTTTCTACAGCATTAGAGGGTTTGTTTCTCTAGTTTTATGAAGCAGATTAGAAATTCAGTGATTTGGGGGTGACAAGGTTCAGTAATTTTTGACCATCTCTTGGTTTTATTCTTTTACTGCAAATCAAGATTTCTTTATCCACCTTAAGAACTGGGTTCATCAAGTACACAAACAAGATTAATACTCAGGAAGCTTTCCAGGAAATGAATCATTTAGAAGCTATTTCTCAACTTCTGTTTTGTTTGTGATATATGTACAAAATGTATGTACATACATACTTTATCTCGGTAATGCTGTATTCAAATGCCCAGTGGGGCTTCATGAGTGCTAATATAACAATATATAAAATATGACAACGTTTAAGACAACATCAACTTGCAACAGCATATAAGCTGCCAGCTGATTTAGCCAGGTGAGCCTCTACAAAGTCCACAGGATCTCTAGCTTCCTTGATCTGAATGATCCTTAAAAGAGCCACATGGCTATTTGTTTTTTGTTTTTTTTTTTTTCCCCCCTCCTCCGTAAGAGCTGACTAGCACGCTCAAGCTGAATTATCTCCTGATGGTTACACCAACTGCTTGCTCTCCAAGAATCTCCCCCATACCAGCAATCCAATTTAGTATTCTTCTGTTCCCGATTTAGCTTGCTGCATGAATTCATTCAAGTTTTGGCCAGCTCACTCAAAGGAGGCTGGACGTCAGTGAAGGTATATTAAGTTTGTAAATGTTTGATAACTTTCTACCTGCAAAATAACACAAGATTTAGAATAATAGTTTGTTTGAACAGCTCCGGGAAAACCAGAATGCATGGTTATTGCCATTTGCTCCATTCTCAAAAGTATGTATTTACTATGAGGAAAAGTAAGACCCTTCCCTCATAAGTGAAACCATGCTACTGGAGGCAGGTAGTTCTTCCAGGTACATACTAGATTATTAAAAAAGGATAAATTAATTTAAAAAGGATAAAATAAGAACATGAACAAAATTACCAGAGATTGCCAAAAAGGCGGTCCTCCAATCACTGCCAGTAAATGCATGATTATTATGAAGATTTGCACTTCAGTCACATCAATTCTGATTAGGTACAAAAAGCCAAGAAAAGCAGAATTATTCAAAGCAATTTCAAGTCAATTATTTGCAAGCTTGGCAGCTCTCCTCTATCATGCACAGTACAAAAACTTGAAAACACAAGGAAAATAGAAGACATCAATACTTTGGAAAGCAAAAATATATTTTAGTTTTCTTGTTAAAAAGTAAGAGCCATGCTGTGCTATACTTTTTTCATTTTGTTTTTTTTAATTTCACAATGCAATAAAAATCCATTTTATCAAAAGGAACTGTTGGAACTTTTTACCTGGCCATTGTCAGTCACAGGAATAAGTGTTCAGTTTTAACCTTGCCCACCAAAACAAATTGATTCCAGATTGTAAAATTCATTTAATATTTTTAGTCATTATTAAATTCCCTATATTTATTTTTAAATGAATGTTCTGTCCGAAAAGCATCAAGCTTGAAAACAAAACATGAATTCCTGAAGACCTGATGCACATGTAAACTGTACAATCAGCTGCATTGCTAGAGATTACACACTTCAGTATCCAGCATGCAGCAAGAAGAGAAACCACTTCTGGTTTTAGCATAGCCAGTATCTCTTGTAGAAGGGCAGGAAGGAAAGGCTTATAGAAAAGACAGATTTTAAGGCATTGTTTAAAAGATCATACCAAGTCTGAGATAGCAAGAAGGAAAAGCAAGGCCACATGAGTCAATTCCAGAAACAGGAGTCAAAGGAAAAACATAAAATACAATGAGGATGGACACGTGGGTGTTTATCAAGCTATGTAATATTGTCTCATGCTGGAATACTGCATCAAAAATAATCCTTTGGGCCAACAGGAAATACTTCTGCACATACATTAGCTCTAATCACACAGTTCTACCTAAAAGACTCAAAATCACTTGTGAATGCATGCTTAGCTCTTTTAAGGGTACTGTTGAAATTGGTAACAGCTGCATAGGCTGAGAGTGAAAAGTTTTTTGTTTTTTTTATGTTTGTTTTAAAAGAGCAACAAGACCACATAAGCAAGTTTAATATCATGCCTGTGTGGATGATAGAGAGGTCTACAGCCTTTGTTCCAGCTTTGGAGCAGATCCTGTCACATGAAGATCTCCCAGCCTGGCTAAAACACATCTTTGTTGCAGCAGCAGCGCGCTATGCACACAGGAAATGCCCAGGAAGGACCAAGCCAGACTGAGCATATAGCAGGGTAGAGTTTGGTCAAAGCAAAAGGTAGAGAATATGCCAATAAAACATCGGATTTCCATGCTAATTCTAAAACCAATAAAACATCGGATTTCCATGCTAATTCTAAAACCTGGGAGGAAGCAATTTGCAACTAATGTGTTTGCGTGTCCAACCAAGGAAGGGCTGAAGAAGCTCAGTCAACCTGCACAGGTTAAACATGAAGCTGTTTCACTACTTCTGGCAATGACCTTAGATGAAAATAAAGCAACTGAGAAAGCTCAGACAAACAGTGGCTAGTAATTAGTGTACATAATTCAAGTTTGCAGCTTTCCTTGGACATTAAAACAGGTTTCTTTTGACTGCAGTCAGTGTAAATGAAGTACGGTCACGCATTAGAAAACATCTCAGATTACAGAGGATGAGGTCTTCCGAAGGAACTCTTAACCAAAACGGGGAGCCAGACCAAATCTGCAGAAGCAGCTCCTGAATTCAGGTTAGGGAGACAGCCCTGCCTTGCTTAGACACAGCCATGGCACAACCTTCACTCCACCGCCCTTAGGTCTGCCCCTCTCCAGCTCAAATAAAAATAGCTAGAAAGGGTTCAGCAATGAACTACAAGCCTGTTTGGTTAAAAAGTCCTCTCTGGCTTGCAGTAAGAATCTCATATTGCAGAACAAATGAGTTTTAACTTCAATTCTACATAAAGAGATAATTTTTAGCACTAGACGCCTCCTTCAGACAGAAGGCAAAGATACAAGAATCACTCAAGCTACCTCTACGAACAGTCACGAGTGTTTAAAGTGCAAGTTCTTAATGTTGAGGGTGACAAGTGACTGTGAACATCTTACCTAAAGGGGATTCTCTTATCACCTATACTAATTAAAATCACTACTGGATGACTTTTTAGAGGATACACTGTATCAATGGAGTACAAGCCTGATACTGGAATTACCCAGTTAATTATTATTAATTATTTATTTATTTTTACAGAATACCGCTGCCAGATGGCCAATACCTAGAAACCTCCAAATAGAGGAATCCAGCTGGGCAACTCCTGGAAACTCGACCACAAAATGGAACAACATTAGGAAACTGGAGCTGGGTAAAAAGGGAAAGGAGCCATGCTGTTCCTCTACTCATGTAACTAGGATTCATGCCGTAGATGCACGAAGTGAAAGCAATCCAGGCTGCTTTTAAGAGGTGCAGTCCTCCTGACATCTCCAAAGGCCAGCCACTTTCTCCCCCAAAACCCAGCTGCCCAGGTCTGCTTTCCCCTTTGTGCCAGCCCTAAGGTCTCACACACACCATTGACTGGGTCAGGAAATTGGCTCAGCTAAAGTGACCCAGCCAAAAAAAGAAAAAGGACAGAGTCCCTACCCCAGTTTCTAGCATATCAGCTTTCCTTATGCATAGTGGGTGGCCCCAGGAATGACGCAAGCAGTGCAGAGGGCAGGGGAAGGTCTGCACGGCCTCTCTTGGCAGCAGGACTGCACGCTGGGGTAGAGCACACGCACAGCTCCAACTACAAGGGAGAATAAGTGGGAATGAGTTCAGGCTTCTGAATGTAATGCAAGTGGCCTGCTACTGTTCATAAAAGCTTTAAATGTATCACAGTAGTAAAACAAATTGAAAGAAAACACTCTGCAATTTAAACTAAAGCAACAATGTTTTTTGTCAAGAAAGCTACTGAGAAAAGGCAACGCACAGCACTGCCTGGAAAACATGAGCAAATGCCAGGCAATCTGGAGGACATTCATTCCTAGACCTTAATGATTAACCTGTATTTATGAATTGCTTCAAGATAAAATGTGCCACTAAAAACCGTCCATAAACTGCCTCAGTCATCATATTGTTTTTAAGCTCTGGTAGAACTGGAAAGGTACCTAAAAGCGACAAGACAAAAGCTGTGCAGCAGGAAAAGCTGCTTGAACATAGACTAAAGCCCTTCTGAACTACCCATGCTGACCTTTTGAGTAAAACATATATGTAGTCTGCTTTGAGGGTTAGGGAAATTATCTGCAAAGCAGGGGGGTGAACAATTCCTGCCTAAGTATTCCGTAAATAGAGCCTTTTTATTTTTAGGCAAAGTTCTGTTGCACGTTGAAGTGCCTCTTCCTATGATAAAGACTGCAGAAAGTGTGAGATTGAGTTGTGGATTATTTATTGACCAACAGCAGAACAATATTTTAGCTTGAAAGTAAAAAGATAGGTGACATACCACAAGGAGAAAAAGAAGCTTTTGGCAATCAAAACCGGGGAAAAATCCTTGCACACTGCAGACCTGCAATACTATCACTGCAGCTGGGCAGATGGATGCCCCCAGTAGCCCCGTGCCATACACAGGCTGCAGGAAAGCAGAAATATTTCAAAGCAAGAAGGGAATCAGACAGTTCAACGTCTGACTCATTTTTCTCCTTGCATTTGTATTTTACTTGTTTAAATGCTACAGTGGATATCCTAAGAAAAGCAAATGGAAAAAGCAAGCAGCCTAAGTTCTGCAGCTCAAGTAAGGGGGTTCCTAAAGCCTCTGAACTGGGATATCCTCATCAGTCACTTGGGCCACACTCCCCCTAACCTGACAGCTTTTTGTCTGATGTGCCTTGATGAACTGACTCATGGCAGCACTGCCCAAACAGTTTATGTTGCTAGGATGATGCAGAGACATATCATAGCAGAGCCCTAATACCTATGAAGTGAGGAAAATGAAAGACGTTTCCTTGAGACATGCCCACACTACAACAGATGGATGTAAAGTTACTGCAACAGTTCCTCAACGCACACAAAGCAGTCTAATTCCAAAGACCACCTTTTCAAATAAACCAAGGGCCTTTTTCATCTTCTATAAAATAAACAGAAGACCCTAAACCAGGCTTTTAAAAATCAGCAGGAACATCCAGGCAAAGAACAAAGATCAGACACTGAAGCTATAACCAGACTCAGTAGTTTAACACAAACTCAAGATGCCTAGACAGAACATTTAACTGCAAGCCTGGGAAAACCATTGAAAGTGACCTGAAAAACACTGATTCCACAGCAAACTGATGTTAAGAAGGAACAACAAACAGCACCTCTGCAGAGCAGAGGACAGCAGGGACTAAGTCAAGCAATATCAACAATGGCAGCAGGTATCAGTGAGAACTAAAAGATTGTAAGTGAGAACACCCAAGTGTTTCAATTCAGATAAAGTCAAAAGCATGAAGTTGTGCATTTTTAAATGCACTTTTCATCCCTTGCTGCCTGTCTGCCCACATTCATTAAGATAGCAGGATGTAGCAGCATGCCTCTGTAGCTGCAGAAGGCGTTCTCCAACTCCTGCAGTGAGACTGCAATGAGTTTACCAGAAGTTGCAATGCATTTTACTTGTTAATCTGTCCTTCCCTGTCAGGCCAAACATAAATGTGGGTTACTTCTGTTTTCTATCATAACAGAAGATTATCAAGAATGCAATTATTTTAATATTTTCTGTAACAGGCTGAGTATTTGCCAGGTCCATCCATTCATCTTCAGCTCCCTCATTTGTGAATCCACTAGACGTAACATATGTCATGCTGAACTGTAGTATCACAGTTATAACTGCCCACTTCTGGTTCACAAAAAACACCTAAGTGTGAGGTAAAACATTACAAGCACTGAAGGATGACATTGCAGAGCTGCAAGAGGTAGGTATGCAGAGCTGAGGCTCTTCAGAGATCTGCAGCATGCTCACACTCAAATACAGCAAGTCTGTTCTAACATAATTCCCAAAGTCTTTGAGGTTTTTCCTGCTTAAAAAGCTAGGTGATAGTCTCAATAAGTTTATCCAAAGGCTAATAAAAACATAAGCAAACCTCATGAACAGTTTTCAGGATTTTGCTCCTTGATTAATTAAAACATGCTGGGTACCAAGGTTTGAAAAATACAAGGTTAATCTATGGTGCTAGAATCAGAACCTATTCACTTCGTATTTTGCCAGGTCATGTAGGCTGTATTATTAGACTTTTTCATTAAAACTAACTGCCACACGGAACAGCTCAGATGAAAAACTGTGTGAATATGTATTTCCTGTAGCTTGCTATGTTTCTGAGATGGATAACACTGAAACAAAATCTGTACCACTGACCTCAAGCTGTAAGATAATTATGATGCTTTCTGTGTTCCAGGCAAGTTACTTGGAAGCAGCATCATCTTTATTTATTAGTTAAGACTAAAAATAGAGATGCCAGAAGGCATCTGAAGCTACATATGCAAGAATTTAAGAAGATGATTAAATCTATTCTGTAATTCAGTATGCTTAATAACTGTCTAAAATTAGTGTGCCTGAGGGAAATTGTCACAAGCAAACCCTTAGCACACTGTTGCTGGAGTATAAGTGACACAACACCCTGCCTGGCTCATCCGCTACACTCACCAGTTCCACCAACCGCTGTATTTATTTGTGAAACATTTCTTCTTTCAAGGCAAAGTCATTCTTTCTGAAGAGACCACAGATGGAGTCTAGCATTTGAGATCTCGATCAGTTCCAGGTCACCTGTGGGAAAAGTTAGAACTCTCCCCGCTCCCTGCATTAGGCAGGGATTTATTGCCATCCATTTAAATTGATTCAATTTCATTACAGAATTTGAATTGCTTCCTCCCGCGTAACTATCATACAACTGGTGACCTTGGAAATCTCCACATCTTTTGAAACTTAGGAAAAAATATTTTCCTAAATGACTTCTCAGGCATGGTCATAATGCTGTTATCATAACAGGATAAAAATCCCAATTAAACTTCCTTCAAGTTATTAGTCACTAGATTGCCATTCCCTGAAACTAAGCATTTCCAGCCTTTCACAGACTGTCAAAGTATTCAAAAGTGATGTCACCCATCTGACCCTTCGGAGCACACCCAACTGACCCTGCACCTGAGGTGTCAGACATGACGCACACTGAATTGCCAGGTTTTTGCTTTTGGTGGATTTAAAGTAGAGCTGGTAATTAAAGACTCTTTAATAGCATCTTGGAAGCAGAGATGGTGATGAAACCCTGCACGGGGAAGACAGCATAAAAAATAAACAGTTTTATTTAAAACCTGCGGCAATTCTGAGAAGGCTATTAAAAACTCATCCTTTTATCCCTGAATATTTCAAAGAAACCTCCTGGCTAGTAATCCAGGAAGCACGAGAAATTTCAAGGAACTTAACTCACTGGTAACTGTACCATTTCAGCGGGGAGGCAGGGGGACCACCTGTGTATACCATATTAAACAAAGCCGAAATAAGGAACAGAAAGTTCTTTTGAAGAGTAGCAACCAAGAACAGAGAAGGGCACAGTTAGCACAGCCATAAGGAGAAGCATTTCTCAAAATCCAGACAGCCAGGAAATGAAGTTACTTAGCAAGGAGGCTACAAGCACAGTTGAGAGACTGGACTATGAGGATGAAGTGGTATCGTTCAAAACAGGCATTTTTAACCAGTAACTGGCAACTTTCAATTACTGCACAGCACACAACTCCCTCAACTAGCCAAACAAGTCTTTTTTTCCTGTGGAAAGGAATTTAAATAGAAGTCTGTATAGCTTTAAGAAGTAGTTCCAACACAATTTTACACCCACGCACATAAAGCTGCTTCCACAGCCCTCATTGTCTTTTAGGTGAAGCCAGAACTGTGACAACACAGTAAAGCTTAAAGCAAGCTCTTCTGCTTCGCAGGCAGTTTTGTTTTGTTTTCAAGTAAAAACATGATGCTTCCAAAAAAAATCATTTCCAGTTAGATTGGATTTTTACTGCTCATTCATACTTTGTAAACATTTTTTCCCTTCGTATTAAAGCACTTGTGAAATACCCTTAGAAAGATGCTCTCATATCCCAGTTACTATGTGCATGACAAAGGTGCTGTCGCTGCTTAGTCCATGCCATTTGTGCTGGGTAGCATTAACGTTCGCTTTACCGTGTAGTTCCAGAACCAGGGCCCCAGAGTTCCTGTGAGAAGCTGGATTGCTATCGTACAGAGCATAGACTCTGTAACATCAAATCTACATGCAAGGGAAAGAAACATTTCAAAACATTTTCCTGAGCACTTCAGCTAAGTGAACCCATCAGAGCAGATTTTCATTCATGTTGTAAAATAAGATCCAGAAAAATACAAAGCAGCATTACAACAGTCACTGTTGATAAAGTTTGAAGGGTGAGAGGAAGGGAATGAGCAACCTCAGAGTGAGTGTATTAATTTAAAATATTGTAACCCACGTAGTGTTTTACAGACTCAAAACTCCATTCAGAGATGATACAATTTACAGTTTTACAGTTCTACTCCAACACATGGGCAAACTCAATCATTACTGTATGGATGAGAAAATAAATTCCCTGCTTCACATCACAACAAATAAAACAATTCAAGACCTCACTCCCTATCCCATGCTCAAATGACACTGAATACATGTATTTTTCATATATGAAAATATTTTCATATTTTTCAAAGCAGAAGCAGGGACTGCAGCATCTCCAGTTCACCACCTGAGGGAGAGCCAAGCCCTTCCCCTCCCTGCTTGTGCAACTCCTTGGCTTCTCAGCAAATAATGCCGAAGATGCCAAATGAGCTCTAGATCCCCGTTCAGTGGTAACTGAACTGTTCTGTACACATTTATTTTCCACCCCTGACAAAGAGATGAAAAATAAGCTCTAGCCAGCTGAGCTACAGCCATCATAAATAATCCTTATGGTACACTACAGATTTATAGCATTTTAGAACTCAAGTATTTTGAGAGACTATCAAATTAATTACATCAAACCATCCAATCAGAAAACATTTCAGCAATAACAACTTCAGTCATAACAGGTCTTTTTCAGGGCAGTGCTTATCAAAGTTCATTAGAACAAAAACATGCAGCCTGCCATCAAGTTACATGCCAATTGACTAGCAAGGTACATCAGAGAAACAAAGTTCACTAATTGCGCTGTCAGAGCTTAACAAAAGCAGTATCTTGTGCAGTCCCATGCCTGAATCTCCATGTGATAATCATTTTCTGTTTAATTATAACAGAACATAATATAGGATATGCTTAGAAAAATATTTCTTATTTTAGGAAATACAGGAAGAGAGTTACACATACAACACAGCTAACTGGTACTTTCAGACAACTGCAGTTTCTTTTCTTTTTCTCCCTACGTTACTTAAGAGAGATTTCCAGATTAGATGTGGCTTTTTCTCTAAACATTATCTGGGAAAGCTCAAAAAGGGACCATCGACCTTGGCATGTGCTTAACTCTACTTAGATGTTGGCAGCGACAAGTCTTTTGTATGCTGTCTGCTTTGCTAGGTTCCCTTGACAAGCTGGTAAGAGCTTGTAAGAGCCAATTAACACACAACTGATTAGTCATACATAGGGAATATACACTTGTCAGTGTTGATTTATTGAGCATATTCAATGTGCAATTTTTAAAAGGTCCTGTTTGATTAAACAAGCCATTCGACTTCACAATTCCTACCCTGAATCAAGTTTCAAAGTCTAGAGACAGAACGGTGAACTGAACGGATTTAATTCAAAGCTAAGAGATTTCCCAAGAAAGTGAACCAACCAAGAACAACAGGGAACAGATACTTATGCTGTAGATTGCTCCAAAATCAAGTCAATCAGTATTAATACAGCCTTTTTAATACTGGGTAAAACTAATGGGGGGAAGCATTTATGTACCCTCCTCTTCCCCAACATACAAGATTCCTTGAGATAGCCCTGAACAAAGCAGACAAGAAAAACGCTCATGCCTCATCAGAAAATAGAACTTATGAGGCTAGGAAACTTGATGGGCTACAGTTATAATTAAATACTCCGCACAGCAGCACTCTGGTCTGAGAAGTGATGATTCTCCCAGCTGTCCTATCCATTTCTGAGTGTGCAAGTGGGATTACTCAGGCTGGGCAACGAACTACAAATCTCAGCATCAGACTAAAGATTGCTTTCTTAAGGGAAGCACTACACCAAGAAAAGAATGTTCATCATCACAGCACGAGAGAAAAAGGCTAGAAGTCACATGCTAGAATTCCAAATGCTTAGTTTTTAAAGGGTGGTATGGAGTTTAATCTTAACCCATTTCAATCTAGCATTTTCACTTGGACGTAATGAAATATAAAATCAAGCGAACTGTAAAGAAGAAATAAAAGCTTAAGTGTATTAAAACTAATGCCAGCTCAGGAAGTTCATCTTTAGGTAAAATAAAATGAAAAGTGAGCCCAAAGCTTTTCAACCCTCCCCTTCTGTAATACACTTTGACACGTCAGTTTTTCCTTTTGCCACTTGTTAATGTAGAATAAAAGCCGTGCTGTTCAAATAACAAAGTGAAGACAATGGTTATAATGCTGGAAATCAGTTTCACAGAGCAACAAGGCTGCTTCAATGGTAAGGGCAGAAAATCAGCATCAGCATCTCAGCTCTTAACTGCTTGGTTCCTGATTTATAACACTGTGAAGGGATTTGTGACAGGGAAAGGAAGAGGAAGAAGAGGATAGTGATGTGGAAAACCACCCTCACCATTAACTGCAGCCCTCAGGAATTTAAACTGTATGATCATGCTGCAGCAAGGCACTTATGCATATTTATGACACACAGAGCACTAGTGAAAGGCTGCCACAAATGGCAATGAGTAACTGAAGTACACAGAAGGCTGGCTGCAAGCAGCAAACGCCACCTACCACAACTGTACTTCAACACATACTTCCCGCAAGCATAGAGAAACAAAGTCCTCCCTGACATCAAGACCGAGCTTCAAACTCCCCTATGCAAATAACAAGTGTTGTTGTTCTTCAAGAACTGTTGGCAAAACTCAAAATTGCACGCACTGAGCACACACTGATGATGGCAATTACTGCCTTATCTCCTGGAATCCCAATATCCTGGAACCGTTCCCTACAGCAAGTACTCCATGTGCTAAGTAAGCTTCCTTGGCTTGGAAGGCTTCCATCTCTGTATTTTGACATTTGGTGTGAATTGTCTATCTGGGACAACACACTAGCTCCTTCTCTAACTGCTATAAAGAAGGTTTGATTTTAGTATTTCCTAAAATACGGCCTTATTTACTAGTCTCTCCCATCTACCTCAGTGGTAGTACTGACAGGAGGGCTCAGATTAACCAATTCAATCTTCCTCCCTTCTGAAACCATCCTGTTATCAAGTGGGCTTTTACAAGTGCTGCAGCGTCACTGAAGAAGAATGTTCCCCCAAGTTCTCCAACATTCCTCATTAATGGCTGTTTCATTAGACAGCTTGAATTCTTCTGCTTTCTCTAGGGATTGTTATTCAAGCAGCGAAGTAACATTTTTAACTTGTCAGTTCTATGAAAGCTAGTAAGAACTGTTCCTTCCTCTCAGTGTTTACTGGTAAGTCTTTATGGGCATTAGTTTCTAAGGATGTTTCATCTCGTTGTTTGTATATATAACATCTACTATTGCCAGCTTTCCATATTTCAGTTAAGAAAGGTTGGGGTAAGTCAGATAACCCACAGGAGAAATGCTGGAAGTGACGGTGCAGCAGCACCCTCTGACGGGTGCCCACTGGGTTTTTACAATATGATTTTTAGCTTTGCCCAGCCCAGCATGGCCAAGCATACAAGGCCCTCACCTGTCCTTCTGTGCCATGAGCTGTTGTTCATGCCCCTTACGGCAGCAATTGAGGTGCGTGCAGTGCAGAACCTGGCTCAGCTCTGACGGAGCCTGATAGCTCCTGCTTCACTTCCAACTACCATGGATTTGAGGCAGCTGCTGCAGTCAGACTGTCTGTGCACTGACAAGGTTAAATGCAGAACTGAACCTGTGTAACTGACATCTCCTAATACATTTCTTAAAGCCAGAGCAATGAGCAGCTGCAGAACAGAATCCAAGCAACATTAACGCTGGGTCGAGAAGAACCGGAGCCAGTAAGCAAAACAGGGCTCCAGATAATGGCATGCAAATTCCTTTCAAGGTTTGTGAACAATATCCCTGAATGCTCTTGATTTTGGCATGATGTTCCTAAAATATGAGAACTAGTTCTACCTTGACACATGGCAGTGCAATTGGACTTACCAGTTTGATTTTTGTGCAAAAATGCACTTTTTCCAAACCAGAGATGCCCCAGTTATGCTGCACCATTCAAGACTAAGCCTGAAACAAAACTCATTCTGTATTGTGCACAGCTAGTCCACAATCCAGATAAACCAGCTACTGTGCTGAAAAACAGGACAGGAAAAGCAAATGCTTGGACTGCTTCAGAACTCAATATTCTCCTGCATTCCCAAACCACTGTTTTATTTCTTCAAGAGTACAGCACACTCCTGCTCCTTCATGAGCCCATTCCCAGGTGAGATGAGATGCCTGCTTTTCAGCAAGGCTTCCACTTAACTCTATCCGGGCTGCGTCCTAATCCCTTTGCACTGCTGATGTTACTGCGGTGACTTTTACTGTTACCTACCCAGTTTGTTTTAAGAAAAAAAACAACTTCCTTACAGTGGATTTTTACACAATGCTGACCTCTAGCTATTTTTTGAGTTATTTAACCAATTCAAATTGCTCTTCGAAAAACGCATCAGCTGCCAAGATCTAATAAAAGTATAATCATCATTTAAAGATGGAGACAGACCGCTGGGAACAAGCCTAGAGCAGTCCAGGGCAGCCCTGATGCTGTTAGTAGGAAGAAAAAGAACCAGAGTAGTTGGTGTATTCAGTAATTGGGCACAATTAAACTCATGGTTTTCCTGCTCCACCTGCAATACTCTCTAGGAATTTAGCTGAAGCAATCCCATTTTCTCCTCCTTCAGGGTGAACACTCCTGCTTTACAGATGGACTTTTTCAGTAAACCAAGCCAATTATATACTTAACTGTTGAATAGCATTTAAGGAATGAAATACTAACCTGTCTTCATCAGCCTGCTGCTGTGTTGAGCCATTTATGGCTTGCCTACTGAGTTGATCTCTAATTAAAGACAGTTTCTCAGTTACTACTTAGGATACACAGATGGGAGCAAGTCACTGTGCACTAAGACCTTTGCAGCCCCTTTCAACAGCTGTCTCTGATTCCACTTACTCAGGAGCAAGAATGCCTAAGCCTGCGTTTACCTGTGGATAGAAACACAGAATCGTTAAGGTTGGAAGAGACCTCCAAGATCACCTGGGTCCAACTGTCCCCCTACCACCAATGTCACCCACTAAACCATGTCCCCAAGCACCAGCCCCAACCTCTCCTGGAGCCCCCCCAGGGACGGGGACTCCCCCACCTCCCTGGGCAACCCGTCCCAACGCCTGCCTGCTCTGTCTGAGCAGAAATGGCTCCTCATTGCCCACCTCAACCTCCCCTGGCACAACTCCAGGCCGTTCCCTCTGCTCCTGTCCCTGGTTATCTGTGAGCAGAGTACAAGGGGACCATCACCTCCCTGGCCCTGCTGGCTGCACTGTTCCTGACACAAGCCAGGATGCTGTTGGCCTTCTTGGCCACCTGGGCACACTGCTGGCTCATGTTCAGGTGAGCACTGACCAACACCCCCAGGTCCTTTTCCTCTGCACAGCTTTCCAGCCACCCTGCAGTGCTGCGTGGGGTTGTTGTGACCAAAGCACAGGACCCGGCACTGAGCCATGTTGAATCTCATCCTGTTGGCCTCTGCCCATCAAAAAAAACTCTTTTCCCTGACCGGGAATCGAACCCGGGCCACGGCGGTGAAAGCGCCGAATCCTAACCACTAGACCACCAGGGAGGGATAGGATGCACACATCAAGCCCTGGCAGGGTAGGTACAATACTGATGCATTTCCAGTTTTACATCTGGGGAGGTGGAAGTTTCAGAAAAAAATCATACCAAAGTGAGAAGTGGTTAACAGGATCTCAGATCTAATCTCAGATTTTCTTGCCACAGAAATGAACGTCAGCTTGTGGCAGTCTTAACCTTATGACACTGTGCAAATGAAGAAACAGATGTGTTTACAACATTATCTGTTATCTGAAATAATGATACATATTTGTGTGTTTATTGCCTTCTCTACATATCAATGGATCATCAGGTTTTCATAATATACAGCCATGCAGAACACAGGATTCGGTGTCTCCAAATATAAAGATTCCTCACAAAATCTAAGAACAAACATTACAGTGAACACAAGGAGCAATGCACCCATTTGTCTAGAGCACAAAGACAAATCAGGTAGACTTGCTGCTTGCATCTGTACAGTCAAGCACATGCCAAGTTTTTTTTTCCTGTTTTCAGTCAAAAAACAAGAACTTTCATTATCAGGGCCCCATAATGTTGAAAAGGAGCTAAAACGCATTCAGTATTGAGAGCTCCATTACAGCATAAAAGAAAAAAAGCCTAAAAACATACAGGTTATGAGTCAGATGTCATCAAGATCTAAGTATCAGAAACTATTGACTGAAACTACTCTGCTTTGGTACAGTCAGAATTAGAACAGCAGTTTAGAAATAAGCTTCTCAAGAGAATCTGTATTAGTATTCTGCCAATAAGAGCTGCTACAGACTAGATGTCCGTAACTGAGCTGTTTTAGCAGTATCTGAGATATGAATAACTCAGTAACAGACTAAGTAAACAGTGCACATTGTAGCATTGTTTCAAAATCCCACACTAGGAGCAAATTTCAGAAGTTTTCAGATGCAAATTCATTCTGCAGCTTGTTAACTGGAAATATATTTATTAGATTACATGACACAAGTGCAGAGGTAGAACAAACGTATGCTTCTGCATGAAGCTTGGTGAATCCCACAGCTCACCGAGTCCTTGGGAGCTGTTTGCCCACCTACCTTCATGCACAAGCAAATGAGACTTTGGCTGTTGACTTTCTAGGCATCGCATTTCTGCACCATTATTAACAGAACCAATCTTTACTAAAACAGACTCAGATTTTCAACTTTCAGCCACAATGTCAATTAATACACTGTATTTAAGAGTTATGCTTAACAGCAAAGATTAACTATACATCATCAAAAGTCAAGGAAGATCAAGAGAGAGATAGTTAAGTCAGTTTGCCACCATCTGACAAAGGCAGCCAAATATCGGGGCTGAAGCCCCATGTATTTTCCCCTATTTAGGTTTAAATCACATCATGAGCTCTTAACGTGGAAAAAAGAAACTTTACCACTCCTAGAACAAGCTAAGGAACATTCAGTATTAACTGTGCATTCAACAGCTATTGAATAATGCAATAATAGGTAATAACTATTACAAGCTTTAAGCACATAAACAGTTTACTACCACTCTAAACAATCTGAACTACAGTCACAAAGAGGAATTAGACAGAAAAGCCATTTAACTTTCAGTTTTATTTTCAGCCAAGGTACTTACATGCCAAAACGCAGCGTTCCAGAGACGTACGTCTGCCAGTGCGCGCAGTAAAACATGAACGTTCCAGCAAAACAACAAAAGAACATCCAGTCAGGGTTCGTTCCCAGCTGCACAGCAATACAAGTTCCCAAAACCACAAAGACTGCAGAAGAAAATCAGTCACATGGTAAAAACATAAAGTGTGTATGTGTGTAAAGATCCTTACCAAAAGCAAATCTAACAAAGGACCCAGACAGGAGCAACAGCGCGCAGGTATCCTGATGAGTTTTACTTCATAGACATTTATAAGAGTTGATCACTTCCATTGAAAATACAGACTGTAAAGAGCATATTAGAAGTCTTATCGGTTTTCAGAAGTCCTCAATTTCAGGGTTTCTAAGTCTCTTATATTTTCACTGAAGTTAATGAGATTAGACATCAACAGACTTGAGCAATTTATGCAGTTGGAGCCTGTGGACAGTTTGGGGGTTTTCTCTTGTATCCAAGGTTTGCTGAACGTGTTTTTCCCCATTTTCTGAAGTTTTATGCCACTAAGAAAATCCAAGGTTTACCACTTAAGATTTGTAAGGTATCTATGCATTTGTACTTATTTTAACACGCAACTTTGATAAAATACTAATAGAAATATAATTCATAAGAGCTCTCAGTTATTTAAATTCTAAAGCATCCGATCATTCTTTTGCAACGGGATTAAACTTCAGGCTGGCCCAATGAACTCTACCTACCTAGAAAGGAACTGATCTGACCGACACTAATCAAACTCAGACTTCTACTGTCCCATTGCTCAGGCTCCATACGTGCAATTGTTCTGTATAAATTAGATCTAAATTAATATAGAAGAGCACTTTAGCTTTTTTTTTTTCAGTAAATTTTCAGAACCAAGACTGATAAAGCATACACAAAAAATTGCTGGCTCAGACTGAATAAGTCACATGCTTAATTTTCAGCATAACACAAGAGAAGGCATTCAGTTGATCTATCGAAAGAAAGTTGATTGAGAAGCTAAACCACCAGAAACATCAGTGGTCCACTTCTTCAGTAAAGGAACATTTTCTTCTATTCCAGATTTGACCCCCTGAAATAGAGTCACTTAATCCTCAATACTTAAGTAAAAATGACAATACCTGTGGAAAGCGAATCACAGCCATGATCAAAAAGCTCTCCTAACGGAGTACTGCTATTTGTCCTTCTTGCTTGTTTCCCATCTATAGCATCCAGAGACTGGTAAATGAAAAGGCCACATGCACAGGCAATGTATGCCCAGGGAGGTGCCTAAGAAAGAAATTATCAGTGAGGGTAAAAGACAGTTTAAAGTTAAACTTAATCCTTCTGGTTTAAAACACCTTAAACTCATTTTACAGCTTTGCATTTGCACACAATTTCTTACCTAGAAATCTACCAAGTCGCATGCATGGGCCTTCCAGTAGCTGGCCCGTGCAGGGGCAGGCAGAGGGGGTTATGGCATGTGAAATGTTAATAAAACAGAAGTTACAGCTCAGATTAACAGGTATAGTGCATATTCTAAAGCAGGAAACCGCTCTGTACATCTGAAAAAGACAGAACTGCATATGCAAAGCGGGGCACAATTAAGCTCTTGTCTAGTTTCTATTTCCTGTAGAGGAATTTGTAAGTTGTTTTGAGTGAGGTAGAGATTTGCATGCTTTCTTAGCCCCCAAAACATGCAGCTGCCTCACAAACGCTGAGCTCATCTTCACAAGACCTCAACAAGGTGTCACGTCCCAAAACACTGCCAAATACAGGGCATTACCAGGCTGCAGAGGTATTTGAGAGCTACGTGACCGTGTAGTGCTCAAATTGTTAGACTTCAAGTTGAGCCACCGTGTTTCCTGAGACCTGTAAAGCTTCAGGGCTCCCTAGCGCAGCACCTCTACTACCAAGTATTTTATTTTTGACTACCACACATCAGCAGCTTTACCAAATCCATGTTAATAACTCTTAATACCCATATCATGTCTAGCAATTGTTACATCTGCTGAAGAAAGCAAGGTATCAAATCCCTGCTAGACCAAAGCCTACAAATCAAGCTTTTTGCTGTTCCAAGCATTCACCACCACCACAAAAGCCAGAGGGCTGCCATTAGTTACTCACTCTCAGTTTTATGGGTGTATAAACAGGTATTATTGGTTATTTTGCAATCTTCACATTGACATTTATAAAAGTGATCATTTCTGAGCAGCTGTATTTTACACCTCAACAAAGCCCAAACAGAGCTATGAGGCTTAATCAAGCTGCCTGGCCTCTCATAAAGCTCTGAGGCTTGCATTCTTTTGGTCTACACAACCTTGACTCATTTGTAGCCCATCACATTATTCTCTTGCATTGTTCCTGCTACAGTAAGCAGCAAAACAGCTCCTCCTGCCTCAGAAGCTGGCACCACGCTCTGCTTTTAGCGAGGCACCTATACAAACTAGCACAAGAACGAGAGATAAGGGGATAATGCGTGACCCAAAAAGAAAAGGAGCACGCGTGGGTACATTTCTGTTTCTCAGATGTAGACTTTTTACACAACATTCAAGTTTTCTTTGGTGTCATGCAATTTTATCTACAGATTTCAGAAGTCAGACTGCTGGCGCTTTCATCACCAGCGTAGGTATTTCTACCTAAATGATATTTGTATCTGTTTTAAGATTTCATGGTTCCCCTTTACATGAGTTTTTGTTTGTCCTGTTTTGTTGGTTCCTGTTTTGTTTTCTTAAGAAACAAAAGCGCAGGCGTCTTCCCATTGCTCAGAGCTTTGCTAGGTGAGGTCCCCCAGCTCAGCATGCAGCAGAGCAACTCGTCTCATTTCCTCTGGCTACCAGTGGAGCTGCAAGAGCTACGTTCCCATGACTCTTCCTGTTGATGAAAGGTGTAGCCAAGTTGCTTTTGAAAAAAGCAGAGCTAAGACTGAGCTACAAGGCAGACCCAATTTACATCTGAAAGCAATAGCGCTTTCAGAAGAAAACTGTTTCTGGAAGCCCGAAGTCCCATTTTCTTCCCAGACAGCTACTTGACACTTAAAAGCAGCAGCTCACAGCTCTGCCACTGAGCTGGCATCCTTCCTGTCATGCCAGCACGCAGGGCTGCAGTGCCATATGGCAAACTAGATCAGGCTGGAAGCTACCTCAGCAGAAAGTTATTTTGCAGCTAAAGTGAGAAGACAAACCCATTCAATAAGCACAAAGCAACTCTCAAGCTGTTAAACGTGCAATAACTGTAATTCAGCCAGCTAGAGCTCTATCACCTTCCGAACCGCGTAGCTGCGCATGTACTTCCAAAGTTTTATCACCAACCAGAACACAACCATACTCAGCTTTATGCTCTGGTTCTGTGGCTGATGCCTTTATCGGAGTAAGAGGCAAGTTAAAACAAAGGTGTGTGGCAATGGCACTGCCTGAACAAGGAAGGAGCTGCTCCAAGCATTCACCACTCAAACTTAGTACTCACTTAACACCGTACACCTCCTAAATTCCACAATTTTTTTTTTCCCTAAAACTACCCATTCCAATGGATCGCTAGAAGGCAAACATCCTTTTGCTATGTCATACATGAACAGGATGTGCAGGGCTGAATGCACCAGCTTGCTTTTTGTTCTTTTTTTTTTTTTTTTTTTTTTGAGAGCTCACATAGGAAGAAGCCACATGCCACTTGACTAAGAAGCATTCTCCCAACCTGAGTTATCAGCTCTGGTTACAAAGAAGCCTAGACATTTCAAAAGCTAGAACCCATGAGATCTCCTCCAGCTATTTGGTGTGTAATATATTTCCTGTATCAGATAAATCCTTTTCATTGCATTCACATATGAGTATCCTTCAAGACAATAAACATTCAAGTAACAGAACTTTTATAGTGCTCAAAAATGAAAGTCTTCTCCCATGCCTTATCAGGCAACTCTGAGTTTTCTCCCTAGTGAGGGAGAAAAAAAAAGTCTTTGAAGCTAGTAACTTGAAATCCCTTAGGAAGACTTTGTACCCTTGAAACCAGGAATTACATGAAGTTGAGACAGTTCTGACGAGGACAGGTCATGAGCTTTTAGTGCATCCAGAACAAACACAGCCCTGGCTTTCAGCCAGCCTTCTCACATCGCAGACCACAAGTGGCTCACTGCTCCAGGAGACTACTGCGCGTTCCCACACAGCGTCGTGTCTGCAGCCCTGACCTGAGCTACTCGGCAACACGGGGCCTGAGAAGGATGCAGAAGGGCACTCGCTTCATTCAGGACACGGGGTTTGGGCATGCCAGCCACAGAAGGAAGCTCTCTAACTCCTGAGCTACACCTCTCTGGTGCTCAGTCTGATCTAGGGCTGCTCGCTGTGTTGCAACTCCATCTGGGTCGGCAAACAGAGCTAACTGCCAGCCGAGTCACCTTGCATTGCTCATCGTGTGGCAACTCCGAGAGCTAAAGGTGACTAACCCAGTCACAAGCAGAGAAAGCAAACTGCCAAGAACTCCGCACGCCATGCACGCAAGAGATGTAAACCCATTTCTTCATTGTCTGCACAGGGACTCAAGCACATCCTCATAGCAGAGCTGCTATCAGAAGAGCTGCTTTGGTACCAGGCCCCGTTTCAAGTTGGGACTATTGCCCCATGGCATCCCTTCCATCAGCCCTCCGGGGAACCCAGTGAACATCACTCAGCAAGCAGCATGCTAACCCCAAATCCCCACGTGCTCCTTTTGCATGCAGGCACTCATTTAGATGCCCAGGCATTACAACCATTCACAGAGAACAGCCTGAACGTACCAGGGCCGTGGGCTAGGTAGGGAAGGAACAGGAGGAACAGCTCCCACAGACACAGGAGCCCACCAGGGAGCAGAGCCAACTGCTGCCCGATCGCAGCAGCTGCCCCAAAGGCCGACAGAAGCCCACCACTTACCTGCTCTGTAGCTGTTGGGCAGTAATATACTAATAGCAGAGTTGTAAAGATATTTATTAACAGTCCAATGATGGTGATCAGATTCGGGGCAATCCAGGCTGGAACTCTTCCAACTAACCATTCCCAGTAACCTTGCATTAGAGGTTCAAGCAGCGATCGTCCAGCGCTCTGGTATTTGTGTTCTTCTAACCGTTTTAGCTGGTGCTTTGACAGGGGAGGTGTAGGCAGCTGAACTAGTTTGCTTAACACGCAGCCAGCGGCAGGACCATGTCCACAGCCCGCGGGGGATTCCAGATGTGACTCCCCACATCGCCTCTTGAGGTTTCGATGCCCGCTCATGGATCGGGTGGCGTCAGAATTTTTATTTGGCAGATAACAGCTGTTACGGAGAATCATAAGACCCTGCAACATAAAGGGGTGAGACATACTGAAGGTGAAGAACATGGGGGTATTTAAAGGTACCAGAAGTTTCTAAGCAATGCTCCACAGAGCGTTTTATGTGCCAGCAGCAAACCAAAGAAGATTTTATAAGAGCACTCTCTTAGTTGGTGATTGCTGAGGAAAGACAGGAAGCAACTGTTCTCAACAAAGTTATAAAATAGTAAGTTGCACTTGTTCTCCTTTCCTGCTGCCTACTGAAGCAAATATCCTGCAATCACCAGCCTAAATTTCAGCAGCAGCTTACACCACACCACTGACTTGCGTTACAGACTACAGCACACTCAGCCCCGCACATCGCTCTCCTGGGAGCGTGAGCGATGTGTAACCGATGCGCCCTGCTTAGCTTATCAATTGATAGCGCTAAGAACTGAACAAATACAGAGAAATCTTAAGTTAAACAGCTCTGAAGCAGCTTTGCCTCTTTGCTGAGGAGCAGCAACCACTTAAAGGCAGTTATAGGGAACAGCGATCTGAGAAATGCTTGTATCAGTTTTGCCATGGTGGCTCTTTTCTTGTCCAAGTCCAACCTAAATCAGGTGAAAGCTCATTGTCTATTCAACACTTAAGACAGGCAAGAACATGCCGCAGCTGTGAAGCTTTAGCTGGTCAGAGGCAGCCTACAGACACCAGCTGCGAAAAGATGTGGGGCCACAAACAGCATTCCCAGCGCCAACAAGGAGCCTTGCGGTGCTGCCTCTCTCCTGGCAGCAGGTGACCAGAACCACGTAACTCCCCACAGAGACGAGCAGAGAAATAGAAGGAAGGGAGGCTACAAAGGAAGGTCTGGTATTTATCTAGTACAGTCAACCTAAATAAGTAAATAACCCTAACTGCTAAGCAGAATGAAGTCCAAGAGAGGAAGATAAGTTATCCCTGGGACTGTGAGCAAGTCACACACCGGGCAGGGAAAACAAGCTAAGTAAACCAAAGGTCAGCTGTGGCACAACACCAAGCGCTCTCGCTTCCACCCTCCGCTGCTTAATTAGGGCAATTTCCCACGGAGAAAACCGCGAGGGGAAGAGGAGAAAGCCAGCACACAGAGCCCTGCTTCGGCTGGAGCCCAATAAACCGGGGACCCGCCTCACCCGGCCCCCCGGGGGGACCGGCCCCAGGCCGAACCGGGCCGAGCCGCCCCGCGGGGCTCCCACCGGGGGCAGGGGGGGGTCGGAGGGGGCAGGGGCGGGGGGCGGGGGGCAGGGCCCAGCCTCGGGCTCAGCCCCGGCCCGGGGGAGGCGGCCCCGGTGCGGTGCGGCCCGGCCGGGGGGGGGTCGCCCAGCCCCGTGCCCACCTGCAGCACGGCCCCGAGGCCGGTCCCACCCGCCCTACACCGGGCCGAGCCCCGAGCCCCGGAGGAGCCGCGGGGAACCGGGAAGGGGAAGCGGGGAGGAGGCGGCCGGGCCTTACCTCAGCTCCTCGCCCGGGCGGCGCCTTTGCGACACCTTTTGCGACAGCCGGAAAGCGAGAGGGGGGGCGGGGGGCGGGGCGAGGGCTGGGAGGGGGCGGGGCTGGGGGCGGGGCGATGCTGAGGGGAGGGGGCGGGGCTGGGGGCGGGGCTGGGGGCGGGGCCCTGCGGGGGGGGCGGGGCTCGGGGCGGCACCGCCGCGGGGCCGGCGCGGGAGCGGCCGAGGTAAAAGCGCTGGGGGGGGGGGGGGGGAGGGAGAGCCCCCAGGGGACCCCCCAGGCCCCCCCCGTCCCGCCCAGCCCCCCTTACCCCGGGGTCTCTCCCGCCGGTGACCCCCAGCCCGGCCCCCCCCGGGTCCCCCACACCCACCCCGGGCTGCCCCCGAGACCCCCCCAGTGCCCCCATCGGGACCCCCGCGACCCCCACCTCAGCCCCCTCCTGCTGCCCCCATCCCTCTCCTTCTCCCCCCGCCCCCCCCAAGTTGCCCCCTCCCTCCTCAGCCCTCCCCTGTTGCCCCCCCAGCTGCCCCCCTCCCACCCCAGCCCTCTCACTTCACCCCCAGCCCTCCCCAAACCCCCCCCAAGTCCCCCCATTCCTCCCAGTCACCCCCAGTCCCCCCAGCGCCCCCAACCCCACCGTGTCCCCGCTCTGCCCGCAGCACTCCCGGACATCAGCGGCTGCCCCCCCGGCAGCCCCAGCCCGCTTCATCCTGGGCCCGAGTGCCCGAGGTCAGCCGGAGGGACGAGCTGCCACCGGGACGTCACGGCTCCAAAACCGGCATCGACACCGGCATCGGCATGGGTACGTCCCGGCAGCACGGTGCCCGTGCCCCCCTGCTTCTCCCCCGGCTGTGCCATGGGCTCAGCACCATGTGTGGGTCCTGGCCTCGGCCCTCTGGAAGCTCAGCCGCATGTACAGAATTAATAGCGACTTTTTTTTTTGGCATCTCTACTAAGAAAACTGCTCAAAACGAGTCACCCGTCGTTACCCTGCAAAGCCAACACGGTTCCTACCTCCTTGCTCCTAGTCCCTGGGGATTAGCGACCTTTACCCGCTGGTGCCGGGCTGACCCCGGCAGTAAGTTGCACAAATGAACGTGTCCAGGTCCCTCCGTGGCTCGTCCCCGTCCAACCTTTGTGCTCACCTGGGAGCGCACGCAGCAATTTGCTTTCTCTTTCTTCCTTCAACGCAGCCCTGGAGGGTTTTGCTGTCCCTTAGCGTGGCCTCACCTCTGCCTGTGTGCTGGGAGAGCAGGGCAGAGGCGGGCTGACAGCCGGGTTGTCAGCGTTAATGTAGAAATTCCCCAATTTCCACACATACTTTCAGCCGTCTTTTCAGCATTACGTTAACTTTCTGCCATGAATAGTCTCAGTCGCCTTTCGTTTTCATTACATCTGTAGTTTCTATTCCACATGCTGAAGTCAAGCGTGTGCAGACGCTGGTGCACACTTCCTGCATTTAAAGAAAAACCTCAGAGATACTTATTTTTAAAACGCTTGACTTGCTCTTGGTAATAATTTAATAATATCCACCACAGGAAGGACCTGTGACAGTTGATCTGGGGCTTGACCCCCTGCTTTAGGACACAGAAATGCCTGCAAATTGGGATAAACATTTAAGAAAGCATACTTGAAAAGAGAGGCCAGCCATTGCCATTATATCATCAGCTGGCAAAGGACCTAGCTGAAAAAACAAGGAGGTTGCACGTGCTTTATTTCCTACTGTTGAAAACAATAGGGCAGGATGAGGCGCTAATAATAATTTATCCTAGGGCTGTCCAGCTGACAAATTGCAAGGCAATCCCATCCTGCTGCCAGTGCTCTGAGATGCCTTTTTGTGCAGCTGTGCCCGCCCAGCCACTCCTGCTTCAGAGCCCCGTGAGCTGGCAGGGACACGACGAGGCTTCAGCTTTGTTGAGCAGGCAGCGCCGTAAGCGCATGCAGTGCTCTGCGTAGAGCAAAACCCATGCCCGGTGCATACAGTCTGCCCACATAACGGCGAGAAAAATGACTTGATTACCCTGAAAAAGCTTCAAACGTCAAAGAAGATGAAAGGAGATGAGAAGAATTCGGGACAGACCTTGACAGAGATGAGAAGGAGAATTTAGCGGACAAAATTTACAAAGCGGTTTTATCATCAGGCGGGTTTGGCAGGGGCTGTACCCACGGAAGGGCAGGAGCAGGGCACAACCCAGCTCTGATCCCCAGGCCGTTCAGGTGTGCCAGCCCACGGCTGTACGCACGGTAAGAAGTCTTCCTGGCCGCAGCTCTGAGTGCTCCTGCAGCAACCGCACTGCTCTGCACACCTGACCACATGAAAACGGTGGTAATTTGTGCCCAGGCTGTGGCTGCAGGCTGTGACGGGACGGGTTGTGATTCCCGGTCCTGACCGACGGAGGCTGGTCGGCAGCAGGGAGCAGACACTGCTGGTGAGCATGGACACCCTTCTGAGTGGGGAGAGCAACGCCCAGGGGGCACATCAGGAGCAGCGGCTCTGCTTTACTAACCTCGCCTTACCCAGATTAATTTACCTGTCTACGTGTGCAAATACTCCAACGGGCAGAGAATTTGCCTTGTGTCACTTACCCCAACCAGTCCGCATGGTGCTGGTACCCCAAAGCTGCCCAGCACCCACCAATTGCAAAGAGCTGTGCAAGCTCACAGGTATCACCAGCTATCAGGAGCACAGCGCAGTGTCTCATCTCCAACAGCATCCCTGGTGTGTGAAAACGGCAGCATGTGAAGAGAAGACGGGAGCTGTGGGATCTCTGTTTAAATGCAGGTTGTGTGCTGCCGTGCTTCAGCACCCATCCTGCCACATGCTTAGCACAGCACCAGCATCACGTCAGGACACCCATTCACAATGAAACAGGAAGACGCCACGCTCTGTCCCCTTCCTCATGTGAAAAAAAGTGATGTAGGCATTGGTTTTAGTTGCATTGGAACAGTTGCGGTCTATTTTTTTCCTGGAAGCTTCTCATTTCAAGTTAAATCGTTCTATAGGAAGGTCCTGTGAATCCAAAAGTCCTCAACACCCATTTTCGCTCATTGCTACCATCCCACCATGCACATGCTTCATTTTTTAAACCACTGGGAACATAGAAAAAACTTCTTGAGTCAGGCCAAAAGTCCATCTAATCCAGTATCCTGTCCATGGCAATGACTAATAGAAGGTGCTAAGAAAGAGAATAAACAATATAGAGTAAAATGTTTAGAAGTAACACATCTTGATTCTTTTCCTTTCTATCTCAAAGATTAAGGAAAAAAATGAAGCAAACAGAGAACTTCAGGAAGATGACTTTGGATTACTCTTGAGGTGACATTTCTTTTGACGTCCTTATTCACAGGTGTGTGGCTGGTTGGTTGGTTGGTTGGTTTCATGCAAATCTATTAGCTCAGAAATAAATCTAAGGCTATAAACATTTAAACGTTAAAGGAAAATTAAAATCCAAGCATCAGATTGACCACTTGAAGTTTTGAGTTACATACCCAGGCATGTAACATCTGTAACAGAGAATGCTGTGCAAAACACACATTTCTCTTTCATGCAAATTCCTGATTTATTCATATGAGAGATGTGATTGTGAACCTATATTGATTACTATTTTTATTGCATTACAGTCATAAAATAAAAATCAACATGAGAAGGCAAATGTTATGTTGTATTTAGTAAAAAAACGAAAGCTTAAGGGTCAGAAAGTAAGCAACTATATCACTCCATTCTTATTAACCACATCCTTTGTTTATCTGTTACCTAACATCTTCCTGACAAGCAGCTGAACCTTTAATTTTATGTAATTACATATTCTTTTCAAGGGCTTGAACCACTAATTTTGTAGGCTTAAAAGAAGCACAAACACAGGACAGCAACCAGTTTCTGGTGAATGAGCAATGTTCGTTATTCATTGTTAGGCATTGTCTGATGAATCTATTGAACTGGCCTCCTACAAACTCACCTAGACGTGCTTACTAGAGCAGGTCAGCAAAACGATACGCCCTGGAAAGACATACTTGTGATCAAATAGCAGCTGTGTGCAGTACGGCTGCATCAGCAGAGAGCTGAGGGCTACAAAGTGAGATGTAAAGAAGGTGATCGGCTCTGCTCTGGTGCAAGATTCACCCATTTTTGTTCCAACTTCCTTTTTCCTCCCATGAGACTTTCTAATCTTCATGCTTCTTACCCTTTTCTCCTTTTTTTTTCCCAGTCTCTCACACTCCAAGCAATTCACATCTCCTAAGACCTCTCAGTCCTGCACTTATTCCTGTTTTGTCTTGTAATGTTATTTTCATTTTCTCACAGTGTCTGATCTTTGGATGCCCTTGGATCTGTACTCTATTATTTGTTCTTCTCATTTTCCCTGTCTCATATTGCATTCACAGGCTTCAGTTTCACCTATGCTTAAACACTTCCTGTACTCTCTTCTCAGTGGTGTAAGTTTAAGGGAATGCTGTCAGCAGAGTATCATTCTGTGCATAAAATGCAGACCCCAGCATAGCCCATAAAATAAACCCTCTAGAGGGTTCTCATCAATCCGTACAAATACCTGAAGGGAGGGCACAGAGAAGCCAGATCCCGGCTCCTCTCTGGTGCCCAGTGCCAGGACAAGAGGCAGTGAGCACAAACTGAACCATGGGAGGCTCTGTCTGGGCATCAAGAAGCGTTTCTGTCCTGTGAAGGTGACTGAGCACTGGCACAGCTTGCCCAGAGAGGTTGTGGAGTCTCCTCCTTGGAGATCTCCTGAAGCCATCTGCACATGGTCCTGGGCACCCTGCTCTGGGTGGCCTTGCTGGAGCAGGGGCTTGGAGATGAACCCAGACATCCCCACCAACCTCAGGCATTTTGTGATTCCAAAATCAGAAAGCAATTCAGCTCAACTTCATATCTGAAGCCAGTAGGAAGCTCCTTCCCTCTAGCAGCAGTGCAGAGAGGAGCCTGGTTCTGTGAGCTCACCGGGGTGACACCGCTGCACGTCACTGCTCTGACTGCTGGTGGCAGAGGCACGGAGCTGCTCTCAGGCTGGGGCTTACAGAACTGGACAGAGGTAGCAGTGCAACACCACTGTAGATGGGCCCTTTTCTCACACCTTTAAAGACAAAGCAGCTGCTACACTTCCACCTGGAACAGGCAGTCCTCGAGGCTGAAGGCTACAGATGGTAGCAGTCAGCTTTTGCTCATTGATATCTGTGAGCTTATTTAAGTGATGCTTGTAACAGATGTTGAGTCACACATCATGACAGGTACTAAATGAATACAGATATTAAAATAATTTTGGGTCATTTTCTACCCAGTTGTTTGCTAGTGGAAATTTTAGGCTTTACAACAGCCGGTATCATTAAATTGTCACTATTGGGACACATTCTCTGTCAGCATCACTAATTCTGACATGGTGTTATGACTTGGTGATCCTGAAGGTCTTTTCCAACCTAGATGATTCTGTGATTTTATGACACAAGGGTAAGAAGAAAATAATCAGTTATTTCCAGGTATTTTATACCAGGAAAAGGTCAAGAGAGTCACTACAAATGCTACAAATGCTGAGATGCACAGTAAAGTGGCTCTACTGGTTTCTTTTCTCATGGTCTCCTAAGAATTTCAGAGTGAACACTTCCAGATATTATTTCTGCTTCTTTGTGATTGCTTCTGTACTGTGAAGTCAAATCTCACTTTTTTGCAAGACAGTTTGCAAGACAGGTCTGAGAGCAACATCAAATCCACTTCACCTTGGCATAGCCTTTGTAGAGAAGAGTCATCCTTGACAACAACGGTAGACTGTATGAATAGGCAGCTTGCCTCAAAAAAAATCTCAGTAAACCTTTTTATTCAATTCCTCACAGTGTTCAGAGGTTAGAAGTCAGCTCTGCAATGTGGTGGTTCCAGCAAGGACTCTCTTTCTTGCCTGCGTCTTTGGTTGTTTGGTCAGCTGCATCTTTTGTGTTTTCATACATCACCGCTATCGTCCTACACCACGTTGACCCTTTGGTGCCCTATATCAGGTTAGTAATGTGCAGACAATGCCCTGATAACCGTATCACAGTATTGAATTGGCCTCTCACGCTTCTGAATTCTTCCCCAACTCCAAACTTTAAATACCAGCTTTTACCCAACAGCTCCAGTTCTAAAGTTGCCTACAAATCGCTAAACGAATTTGTAAGTCTATTCAAAGCTCTCTGTCTATCTAATCTGTCCTTTATGTTGTGGTTCTATGAACGTATCCTTAAAATGATAATGAACAAGAAATCTGGGGGTGAGTCTCCAGCCCTGTTTGGAGAACAGCATCTTGCTCTCTCCAGGCTTGGTTTTGTCAGTAAAGCTGTTCTGTAATCTACAGTGCCAACTGCATACCATCAAAGCTGTACGTATGGCCTTAATTTTGGTCTTTCAGATTTCCAGGTTCTTCATTTCCCAGTTTTAATACTCTTTATTCACCTTTTATTGTGGAATCAAGATCAGAATAAAAGGAATAGCTATACCAAGCACGTTAATTTCTTGTTCTAAGGATAGCAGTTTTCACTGTGCTTACATGTATTTCTAGAGCTCTAGAAACGAGTACAGTATTGTTAGAGTAATGAAAACAGTGAAAAATAGCCGGGAGGGTTTTTACAAGCTTTCTTATGCTTTCTTTGTAGACTGAAATAACTAAAGTTGTATTGCAAGTATTTTTAATATAGATATGTATCACTCCATTTATCTCTTCCAGTGATACAGGGACAATACCTCCAGAAAGATGCTTGTTTGGGATCATGTTAAATATTTCAGCTTTCTTGGGTGAGTATAGAAAGCTGTCCATGGCAAACTGCATGTGGTTCTGGGATGCACAGCATTTGAAATGGTTTCCTTATTCAAATCATTAAAACATCCCATAATTCTCATCAAAAGCTAAATTTTAAGCAATTAATCCTAGTTCTCTTAAGTAATTCAGAGAAAATTATATTGCAGGGATTTACGCACAAAGCCAGCATGACAATTGCAGATTCCAGAAGGCCAAAAATACATTTAAAAAAGACAAACAAAGAAACTGTTATGAGAAATAGAAATGCAGAGTTAAGGCAGTCATCTTACTTGTGCTGCAGTTATGGAGAGGGGAAAAAACAATACGTTTTTCAAGTGAAAGAGATAAGGTATTTTCCAACCTTAATGATTCTATGATTCTAAGAAAAATCCAATAAGTTATTTCAGTTTTGGCTTCCAAATTCTCAACTGTCCTATTCCTAAGACAGTTTTGGTATTTTAAATAGATGCTACTGTCACTCAGCATCTTCGCAGTTCAAACAAAACAGTTTACTTGACAGCTTAAAATCTTAAACACATTTGTGATTTTCATTTGCAGGTGCGGCTACCATGTATGTCCGTTATAAGCAAGTTTATGCTTTGAATCCAGAAAAATCCAAGATCATCAAGCTTAATAAGATCGGCCTGACTCTAGGACTGATAAGCTGTTTTGGACTTTGTATTATTGCAAATTTCCAGGTTTGTGCTTTGCTTGCAATGTTTTGAACCTGTCCAGAGTTCTGTGTTTGTTTGTTTACTGAGATACCTGGTAAAACTGGGGCGTTATTAAAGGCAAAACTTTTGAGGAAAAACTTTTTTTTTTTAATCAAATTCCCTATAGAGAACTGTTAATAGTTTGGAATTTCTTTACATATTTCTTATTTGCTTTATCCACTGGAATTTGTGAGCAGACATTCACAAAATTCCAAGCCATTTAAAAACAAAAATCAGAAGTTTTGCAAGAAGCAAACTCATCTTGCATCTCCTTGTAGGAGATTTGAAAGCCTTAACTCCAGATGAGAAGACCACAATTATATCATATTTTAATACGGGAGAATCAAGTGTCAAATAGTCAAAAACTGTTAGAACTAGAAGTAAAGCCAGCAAAAACACCTAACCCCACAAGAACTCTTACTCTGAAAAATCTTCCCTCCTACGTATCTTTTCCTGCAAAACCTGTGCAATTGTTGAAAACACTGCAATGTCAACCAGCTTTTGAATTTCTCCCAGTGTCTCTATGTTTTTTCCTCAATATCTTTTTTCCCTTGCTTTTTCAAAACCAGATATTCTCACATATCACACCATCAGCAGGACTAGATTCAGGATTGCTGGCTGTTACATGCGAGACGGTTGTGTACTTGCCAGCCTCATCATATTAATTACGAGCTGGATTTTTCAGGGGTCTGTAGTAGTGCCTTTAGCCACTAGAGGCTGCAGTGGCTCCTGATGGATTAGGGCCAAGGAAAAGCGAAACAGAAAAACAGAAAAGCTCCAGGAAATCTCCACCTTTTTTTTCTCTCATCTCCTTTCCCCACAGCACAGCTCTCCCAATTTTTTCAGCATCCCATGTCGCAGAAACTTCAGTATGCTGACTTTTTTTTTTTTGAGGCCTCAATCTATATTTTTTAGCACTCTAGCCAGACTCGCTGGCCACAGCCCCTACCAACATAACCACCAAGCAAGAGCTTCCAGGTTGTGTCTAGCTGCATGATTGTCTTCCACCACTGGTCAGGAGAGGTTATATCTATGTCTTGTAGATAATCAAAATGTAGAAAGTGAGTGTTCCTTTATTATATAGTTTCTGTGACATTTAATCTTGAGCAAGAAAAAAGTGGAAATTATGTACCTGCATACCTGCATATCCAAGTGATGCTGAGGATTGTCTAGAGGCCACCCCAGAAGCAAAAGGAGCTAAGGCCTATGAAGTCCACTAGTTACTGAAGACAAATGAATTTGAAAATGTACAAAGATGCTTAAAGGGAACAGCAGAACCCCAGACAGCTTTCACTGGTTGGGAGTAAAAGTGATGGCACAAGGCTCAGAGGGGATTTGATTTATGGTGTTCAGCCAGTGCTATGGCTCAGTTGTAGCTGTGGCTATTGATTTCTCACATCGGAGAAAGATTTCTCTCTGCTGACACCTTACTGAGCAGCACTGGACACACACTTTTACAGCTTGGCTATTCACATGCAAATTGTTACACTGCTGTGGATGCAGCAGTTAAATATCATTTAATTAATCTGCGCACAGAGATTGTGAGGAAAGGGTGATTCCAATTCCTGATCTTAATAGCTATTCAGTAACATACATAGTCTCATTCATTAGAGCATAAAAGATTACTTGCAGAATTGGATTGCAGAGGGGCTGCCAATGTGTTGTACAATTGACAAGATGCTTTTTATTTGCTGTGTTTGGCTACTTTGCTCAGTCAGGGATAAGAGGAAAGGACTGAGTGTGACGTAGTTTGTAACAACATAAATTTCGAGTTTGATTGTTTTTCTTGGAATAGCTTCTAGGTTTAATGATTATTATTTGACAGTTGATTCTCCTAACGTGTTTATTACTGTTTGATTCCACCTTGTTCCCTCTGAGTATTCGAAGATTCTAATTTGACAAGCAAGGCTTGTTCAAACTGGAGTCATTCAGAGCAGCGCTAAACCTCATTATCTTTAACTTCTTTGCGGGGGACTAGAATTGTGCATCATGTTTGTCCTCTATTGCATTATCCTTCATAGATGCAGAAATTCCTGGGATAGAAATGTTCAGCAGGTAGCCTGTTGTCACTCTTGCTGCCTTCGCAGCTGCAGGGATTCCGCCATCCAGTTTCTATATTATCACCCAGTTTGGTAGTGAGGGCAGCTTTTATGAATTCCTGTAGTTAAGATATAGTTGTGGTCTCTAACTTAGCCCCAAGAACTTGCCAAAAAACAGCAATACAGAGAGCTGGCAAGTGCTGGCTTCCAGCTGACTCTGAGATTTCCAAGAAAATCCACATGCTGATGCAGTCCTGAACACTTTAGCTTGGCATATGAGAAGATGATTGAGCGGGTGGAGTGTCAAACATTTACAAAAGAAAATATTCCCCAAGTTTAAGACAAAACCAGGTTCTATACAAGCAGTGCTTTCTTTCCCTAGAAATCTGTTCTGTACTACGTACACGTGGTTGGAGCCTGCCTGACGTTCGGAGTTGGAGCCATTTACATGCTGGTTCAGACCGTCCTATCCTACCTGATGCAGCCAGAAATTCACAGCAAAGACGTCTTTTGGATCCGTCTGACCGTGTTACTCTGGTGCAGCTCAAGCATTGCAAGCAGTATCCTTTTGCTGCAAAATGCAGCAACATTTATTTAGCCTGCCAATACGACAGAGTGTGCCACAGAAGGTCTGTCATCGTTAGACACACAGCTTGTATCATAGTATTCATGTTCAGTTTTGCAACCTGGGAACTAGGAAGAGGGGAGCCATCAGGTTAAGCCAGGTAGTGAGTCACAAGCCAATAAAAACGGCAAGAGCAGTCATCATCCCCTCTCCTCTCCCTTCCTCCTGCACCTAAGATTGAAAATCGCAAAATAAGAATTCACAAAGAGGCCTGACTGTAGACTGTGATTGTTAGGGAGAAAGGGAAGTGTACTTCAGAGACTGATGGTTTTAATGGGGGGAAAAAAAGCCAGGTAAGAAATGAAAGTGTCAGCTCCCTGATGACAGGAGTGCTGCAGCAAGTTTTGTAGTTGGATATACCTAGAACGGAGAAGTACCGAATGCAGCATAGAACACCAGTAACCCAGCTGTGTGCAGCAGTAGTGCACCATGCCAGCTGGCACACGGAGCATGTTTAAAGTGCTGGCATTTATCAGAGTGACAACTCTGGAGCACACTGCCAAGGTGGAGTCAGAAGAGCCATTTGACCTCTGAGCTCCTCCCCTGCCCATCCTGGAGTTCTAGATCCAAGTTTCTGACACACATTCCTTACAAGCTTCCCTTGGCTCTGGAACCCATCCTTCCCCTTACCTTTGAATTCTGGGTGCTGGAAGCAGGAATCGATTTTGCAGAAACCAAGGCAAACCCATTCAGAAAGAGAGGCCTTTTCCTGTCCAGAGTCATTTACCACTCAGTAAACAACCCCAGCAGTTCTTCTGCTCACCCTGATGGACCTAAACGTTGTGTTTTGAAGATCGTGACTCAGTTGTGTCAAACAGGACTACAACACTTAAAGCATTAGGCTTTACATTCCAAAGACATGAGTCCAAAATCATTGCCTAAATGCTGTCCCTTCTGCAGTTGAATCAAGGCCACCTATTTAATCCCCACAATTTTACTTATTTCTAGGCTGACAGCCAAAACTAACACTGAACCATATGCCCATTTCCCACTGACAGACCATCACTGATCATTGAGTTCCCATTCCTACAGCAAGATGATATAATCTGGGCACAGGCTGGTTTTCCATAAAGAAGTGAGAAAGAGGAGGCTGGATACAGAGTAAGGAAGTCATCTGTGAAACTTCAGAGAATTGCAGTCCATAACAGAAAATGTTGGTGCCAGAGAACAGTATTTTTGACTTTGAACAGTTGAGGGACGAATACAATTGGAGAAGACTAAAATGGAACAATATGAACTGATTCAAGTTAAGAGCCTTTTACAGATGCCAAAAAATCCACAAGCCCAAAATCTTTAGAGGTTTTTAAATCAATATGGTCTAACCAAAATTAGAGGGAAGTAAAGACAGCTGTAAAAATAATGATATGTACATACATTTGTATATGGAAGGGGAATAAAAGTGAAATGGTTAGAGTAGTTCCTAAGTAATGTAATGATGTAATAAGGGAAGGATAGTAAGAAGTCTAGGGCCATAGGTAAAATAGTTGTTTGGTTGTTTCTGGTACTGAATGACAGAATGTATCTAAAAATGCTACTTATCCACTGCTGGAGTGAGACAGAACTGTTAACACAGAACAAGCAAAACAGTTAATTACCAGCTCTGTAACCAGTGGAGAACAGGAGCCAGATATTTTGTATCACAACCATTAAATTCTTTTCATTGTAGTAGTAACTCAGGCAGAAAACTAACAGCTACTAAAGCTGCACATTTTAATTAGCTGGGTATCCTGCATTCAGATCAGTAACAGAGCTCCCTTGACTATTCACATCAATGTTTTAAATAGGCTTTGAAAGTCTGAGCATTCAAAGATGTTTGTGCCAGTACGGTCAGCCTCGTTCACTGCCAAAAATAATCTTGCACATCAGGAGGCTTTTGGTGTTTAATCGCATTAAGGATTGAAGAAATTAATAGTTATGTGAAAACCAGATCTTTTGTAACTTAATGTTCTAATTTTCACTTGCAAAGGCAGTAGCACTGGTGTAGCATACTTTCCTTCTGTAAGGTATTGAAAAAGCATTATCTTATTACCCTAGAAATACCCCAGGTCTCCAATGAAATGAGGAATCATTATCA
This sequence comes from Anas platyrhynchos, assembly GCF_047663525.1. Lineage (NCBI taxonomy): Eukaryota > Metazoa > Chordata > Aves > Anseriformes > Anatidae > Anas > Anas platyrhynchos. The sequence continues at coordinate 3,646,990 of NC_092613.1, read as the reverse complement.
TGTAGCATTTCTCCTTGGCTGCTGCACCAGACCAGTTATCGAACCCTGGGTGGACTGAAAGAGAAGCAGGAATGCTCGTAGCCTCCTTGGCACTGCTGCTAACAGTTCACTGTTCTGGCCTGTAACCCACACACCAGGGGTTCAAGGTGGTTGAGAAGCTGAAAAGCAATCAAAGAAAGGGAGGCACACACTATTAGCCTGGAAACTACCACTGCAAACCTGAAAGCACTAAGCATGGTTCACATAACACAGAAATTTTATGTTAGATCAAGGTATTACAAGGTGCAGTATACAGAGAACAGGGATGATTGACGTAGCTTAGAATTAATCTTTTCCTGTGACATTAATCCAAATCAACTGTTGGAACAACCTACAAGTTGGAGAGAATGACGTGAAGCTGTAAACATCACCATTACTATTTGTTATGCTGAGGAGACCTTGTGGAAAACACACAGAAATCTCCTTACGAACCCAGCTTGAAACAACCCAGAGCCAAGTGTGACATTTCCAAGTTGCTCAATCTTTGTCTTGAATCTTCCTTAACATATTTCTTTAGTGTTTGTTTCCTCACTTGTCTTGTATAGTGGCCTGTATGGCACAAATCTAGTGCAAAAGTTGCACTGGGACCCAGAGGAAAAAGTGAGTAGAAAAAGAAAACAAAACACAACAGAGCAAAAAAAAAATGTGTGTTTGTCACAGGGTAAATAACATATCTGGGAATTTATTGCAGTTGTAGATAGCTAGGTGCTTTCAGGACATGTACTTGGAATGGGGGAGGACAAGGGAGCCTTAGCAGTTGAGCCAGCATGCAGCTGCTTGCTGAAGTGCTGTCCTGAGCAAAGCAGTTGCAGCTTCAAGCATCACTTTAAATTAATCTCATTGATGGGCAGTAACTGAACTGCTTCAACTGGTTGTCAGGATAGCCACCTACCTGGTCCACACTGATCAGAAGTTCCCAGTTACTGTTACAGGTAACTGTGAGCAATGTGACACCAAGTGGCATGGAGAACAGGGGCTAGGGCACATAGGTCTCAGTGGCTCTGCCTCCATCCCTGGCCCTGCCCTTCCTTCTCCAGTCACTGCAGGAGGCACGGGAGGTTGCTGGAGAAAATATCATGCAGGCTGCTTTTGGAGGGCTTTTCCTCCCTCCCTCTCTGTAAAGCACAGAGTGTTCGTGAGGTTTGTTCACATCCAGGGAGACCCTCAAACTTTTTTGGAAGATGGGATTACTTCTGTAAAGGGATTTTGTTGCTGGCCACATCAAGCTTTTAATGAGCCTTCATTTTTTGCGAGGTGGATATGCATTTCCCAGTGGGAGTGATCTCAGGTGTGTGGAGCTGGTGTTTTCCTGGTTATCCTCACTCTTCTACTGAGTGAGCAGTTCATTCCGAGGGACTCCAGATACTCTAAGGAATTTTGTTTTCTGAATAGAATAGTTGTGGATTCAGGATGTCATATGTGCGAGCTATCTTTGTGCCATTACAGAGTCAAGAGGACTTTCTAATACTGACTTTTTCCCCCTCTCTCTCGCTGTTATACAGGGCTACACAGCTCACATCATCAGTACCGTCTCAGAGTGGTCACTAGCATTCTCCTTCCTCAGCTTTTTCCTCACCTATATTCGTGACTTTCAGGTAAAATGAATGTTAACATTAAGCGCTCTGCTTCTCTGAGCTCTAAATATCCTGACATGGTGCAAGGTGGGCTGTGTTCACCTGCTTCTGAGCTAACCAGTATGGGTCAGTTGTTGAGGCTGGAAGAGCCGCATGAACAGCATTAAATGGTCCTTTCATCCTCCGTAGCATCTATTCCTACTGTGTTAACACACAGATCCCAGCCCAGGCTGGCTGTACCCAGCTTCACTTGCAGGATCTGTCCCAGTCATGGGGGAGGTTTGCTATAGGCTTGCAAGGCAAACTGTGGAGGCAATCCAGGACAGTATGGGAGCCAGTTTAGTAGTTCTTGAGCTGATCTGCATTTTGTTGTTTCATCTGACTATTGAAACTGTCCATGCTGAGCAAATGACAAGCCTGGTAAGTTGTGGTTTCTTTCTTTTTTCCTGCACAGAAAATTTCCCTGCGTGCAGTTGTTAGCTTGCATGGACGAACCCTCTATAACACACCACAGAGCTTTGTGGCTGATGAACAGACACTGCTGACAGCAGGGAGCATCTAATGAAGGTGAAGAGAACATGTTCTCAGCATAACTCAGGAATTTAATAGCAATAACAGTTCGCACTTATTTTATATTTAAAAAAAATAAAAATGAAGTGATTGTATTCTACTTGACATGAAGGGCTTTGCTATTAACCCACACAGCAATGCAAATGTTATCAGTATTGTAAACGAGCCTGTAACATTTCTACACATGCCAATGTCATGAAAGAATTAAATGAAGGTTATTAAAAGACTCACGTGTCCTCATCACTTCCCTTACACCCAACAGAGAGGCAGCACAGAATTCGCCTCCCGCAGCCCCTTGCCCTCTTCTCTCCAGTGTTCCTCGGGCCAAATCCTTCGGGAAGCACAGAGCCCCCAGCCCTGCCTAGAGCTGGGCTCCAGCCCCAACTTTCTGTACCTACAGCTCCCCCACTGGGGCAGCTGGAACTGACCCATGACCAGCACACTGCACCAAAGCCACTCTTAAGGAAAGTCCTCTTGGCACCACAGCTGGACAAGAGACAGCCAGTAGCAAGAGCTTCCCCTCTTGCTACAAGCTACCTAGCAGCCGTTTGGGCTGATGGACAGGTTTGTTCAAGGGTTCACATGCAGAGCCATCCCCATTGCACAAGTCTAGGAAGATTTGGGCTATGCAGGCGGTGTCCTGCTCGCTCACAGCAGATGCACCAACTCTTAAACATGCACAGAGTACAACACGGTGTACATCCTGGTAGCACTGACGTTCCTAATGCTCCCCTGAGACAGTCCCCAACCCTAGAGCCATCTGCTCATTTCCCTTGCTGCTTCCAAATGCTGCCATACAGCACACTGCTAGTCCTCAGCCTGACCTTGTAGCGTGTCAGTGTGCTCCAGAGGCTGAGCTCCACCAAGCTTTCAGTGACAAGACACCTGAGAAGTGCCAGGGCGCATATACTGAGTGTTTTCTCACAATCACACATTGATGTCACACCCAGAAACACACACTTGATCAAGTTCTTCCAAAGCATAGCAAAGTAAAGGGTTACATGTATTTGTTTATGCACAGACGTACCATATTATCAACAGCTGTCTTTGAGACCTATTTAGCAGCAATGGCTCAGCTTCCTTCCAAAACATGTAGCTGTAGACTTAGGCAATAAGCTCTAACGTGTTTTCTCCCACACCAAAATAGCTTGTGCTGACATCCTCTGTTCCCTGGTGGGGCAGGTGAAGGACCAGGAGCAGAATTTAACCTGGAGACCTGGAAACCACAGCAGCTGCCCAGGGCAGCCTCCTTCTCCCAGATTAAAACTGCAGTTGGGCTTCATTAGCACTTGCAGCCCAGCTCAGCCTGGAGTTCAGATAGTTCGTTGTGTGAAAACAAGTTTTGCAGCCAAAAACCGGCCAAACTACTGAAGACAGTGGGGTAAGAGGTCAAGCAGACATGATTCAGCCCAGAAGGTCATCTGCATCCTGGGCGGCATCAACAGAGGTGTGACCAGGAGGTCGAGGGAGGTGACTGTCTCCCTCTGCTCTACCCTCATGTGGCCCTACCTGGAGACCTGCATCCAGGTTTGAGAAGAGAAAGCTCCAGGGAGACCTCATTGTAGCCTTTCAATACTTAAAGAGGTCTTATAAAAAGGATGGAGAAGGACTCTTTACTCAGGTAGATAATGATAGGGCAAGGGGGTATGGTTTTAAACTAAAAGGAGATGGATTTAGATTAGACAGTAGGAGAAAATTCTTCACTGTAAAGGTAGCGAGGCACTGAACAGGCTGCCCAGAGAAGCTGTGGATGCCCCCTCCCAGGAGATGCTCAAGGCCAGGCTGGACGGGCCCTTGTCCAACCTGATCTGGTGGGTGGCATCTCTGCCTGTGGCAGAGGTGGGGAACCGGATGAGCTTTAAGGTCCCTTCCAACCCAAGCTATTCTATGATTAACAGTGAGTCACTGAGGCCCAAAGGGCTCTACAGCTTAGGGGAGATTTCCCCAAGTATTATAATTTAGTTGCTGATAAATTCCTAGGGATCGAGGCCTCCCTGGAGAGTGGCACACTTGGCTACATGCTCCCTAATGAGGCAATACATAAACCCTAGTGTCTGGTCAACTGCTACAACCCAGAAAACATTAAGTTCGAGCTAGCAGAAAGCACTTTTCTATACCTTATTTAAGTCTTATTAGGTGAACAGTTTAACCAGATCATCATAACATGATGTCCTGCCCTGCCCTGCCCTGGGTGTGCAGAGCCCTGCTGGGAAGGAAGAAGAGAGCCCCTTTCCTAGTGCTGAAGGCAGAGAGGCAAAACCACAGGTCATTCATGCAGCTTCTAAAGGCAGCTTCAGTAGGGCCCTGCCTGCTCATGGGGCTTTTCTCCTCTTTCCCTTGAGGTCTGGCATCACTCTCCTTTCTCCGCTCTCCCATGGATCACCATTAGGCACAGAGGTTATTTGACATGAAGACCCAGACAAGCTGCCTGCCAGGAGCAATACCTCCAGAAAGCCCCACATTTCTCTGTGGTGGCACCACTCGGATGACCTGCCAAGGACAGACCAGCACTTGAGCAATTAGCAGTGGCAAATTAAAAGCTCAGCAAATCTCACACCTCTGGTCTCAGCCACTAACACCTTACTAAGTCCCCTCCTGAGCGTGCATCACATCATTTTCTAACCCATCAAACAGGACGAGATCCCCACAGCTTCAGAGTCTGAGTGCTCAAAAATGTTTGAGTTCTACCTAAAACATCACAATCTTCAGTGTGGGGAAAAAAAAAATGGGGAAGAAAAACAAAAAAACAAAAAACAAAAACATCTCCTCTCCCAAACCACCCTCAGGTTCCCTAAGTACTTCCTAGATTTCTTGTTTGCAGAAACTTCTCCTCTTCCTGTCTCTCTGCTTACTAAAGGCGTGGGGATCGGTAACACCCAGACACACCTGACCGAGTGCTCTACTTACACCTCTCCATTGTACCCCCACCTCTTTCTGCATCTCCCACAAGTTGCTGCCAAGGTGGCTGCTCAGTCCCCGGAGGCTGGGCTGGGTCCTGTCCCCTTTAGCGAGGATTGTGGCAGCTGGTGTCCCTGCAGGGAAGTCAGCCTGTGCTGGCTGAGGATAGAAGATGAGGAAAGTCTGAATGCTTAAGCAGCCAACCCAAGGCCCCTTAGAACCTGCTTCCCTTTCTACAGCACTAATAGGGCCCTGAGGGCATTAGTGTGCTTTAATTGCCCTGAGCGACCTCACCTGGGACCTCCTCCCACCTCCTCTGAACATGGCCCCTGAGCTCTGCTTCATGTCAGGCCTGAGCACCCAGTCATGGTGTGAGCAGCTGGGTTTGTCTTCAGTTCTGCCTCCAGCTTTATTTCTCGGCTGTGTCTCAGATTGTAGGTGACTTTCCCCCAGTCTTACATCCTCCATGCACATCTGGTGTAAGTTTCATCCTGTCTCTGTTCACATCTCCTGCTGCTCCCAAGTACTCTGGGATGGACCCAGAACTGGATTCATCATCTCATCTTGCTTAGGATTACCTATGGGTCCTGCCATCAGCACCCTGCCCTGGCCCAGCTCCCTGGACAGCGAGGGCACTGCCTGGGCTGCAGCAGCCCCACTCCCACTGCTCCCTACACGGCGAGATGTTTCTGACCATGCCTGGGGAGTTCCTCAGCATTTCCTTAAGGAGCAGCTGCGTTGGTGCTTCTTGTCCTTGCCAGTTCTTGTGAACTTGTTCTTTCTCAGCTCCTGGCTGGCTGTGGTACACTACAAGCTTGGGCTGGAGAAACTGCTAGTTTGGTGACCCCAGTGTCTTCTTGTGAGGCCGTAGCTGAAAAAGTTCTCATCTGTCTGCTGGTGTGCAAGGTGGCTCTAAAGCTTACTCCTGATACAAGAACCACAACCTGCTGCAAGGACAGAGAGGATGGTGGCATCTGCCAGCAGCTAACCATGGGAGATGGAGCATGCCAAGGAGTCACAGCCCAGCTAAGATCCACAGGGATGCCAACACAGGGCATCCATCAGAGATAGAAAAGCCTGCTAAGCTGGTAACATCCAGCAACTGCTCGAATTCTCGGCAAATCCACTTGGATTCTTGGGCTTCAGTTATTGGCCCTGCAACTTGGACAGCCCAGATTTGTCAGACTGTTGAGCTTAAACACCACTTCTCATGCGTGATACCTGGAGTACAAAAATCAGCATGTATTTCTGCTCAAAGCCAAATTGGTGGCTGCTGACTGGCTTTGGTGAGAGAATAATATTGGAAAGATGAAAAGGTGGTGGATGTATTGGGGAAATGGCAGGTATTGTGCATTAATTTTAGAGAAGCTTGACAAGGAGATGGGGCAAGAGCTAGCTCGGAGTTTGGAGTGGGATGGAGTAAAACTGTTCTAGGTGGTTCATCCTTTATGCATTGAAACAAGGTTTTCTATGTTCTTAGTCTTCCATTTGAAAAATAAAAAAAGACCAGAAACTGAGGCTACAATCAATTAAATAAATAAATAAAAAGAGTATTCCAAAGGACAAAATGTTTGCAGGTCACTGGAGACTGTTTAAAGAGTAAATGTGTGCCACCAAGCCCAAAAAGCCTTGGAGAGGGAGGAGAACTGGGTTAAGACAGTCATTAGATGCTAGAAAAAAGCCTTGAATAAACTGAATTTACATCCAAATGGGCAGGCAATATAAGGGACAACAAACTTGTTTGCAAACATCAGGGTGCGGGGGAAGTGTGCTAGAAGGCTTTTAAGATCAAAGCATAAAATGAGTCTTCCAAGATAAGGCTATCAGAAGTTAGATACTGATATATATAAGCATCACAAAAGAGCCTAAGAGCTTCCTACCCTGGGAGCTTTTGCCGCTGGGAACTCAGATTTGACTGAAGCTGAGATGCAGGTAGAAGAAGTTTCAAAACAGTAATGAGTGTGTGAATTAATCGGATTATGTCCCCATGTTCAAGCAAAAACCCTGAAGGAGTAAAAGATGAAACAGCTGGAATAAGTTCTTACGGAGAACTGTTTTGGTTCTGGAGGACAGGAAAGTGGCCAATATGCCAACAAATTTTCAGAGGATTCCCAGCGACATCTGTGGAGCCATAGGATCAGTGCTTTCCTGTCCATACCAGTAGAGTAGGTAGAATTACAATAAGAAGGGAGTGGCAATGCTCAACTGTATAGGAAAACATGACATTGTAGCAGCAGCATAGCAGATGTCAGCATGAGATCTTGGTGGAGATGATCTTGTTCCGAGTTAAAACTCTTCTTTTCCACACCCACAGGCAGGTACCAAGGAGATGTCCTTGGTCTGGTCAGTGGCTGGGCACCAGGACACCTGTACCCACCTGCTTGTCTGGGTTTGCTTGCTGTGACACGGAGGACAACACTGGCTTCCAAGTCCTCCTCACAGCTCCTGGGTGGGTATGACTTGGCTCTGAAGGTACCTTTTTGTACCCTGTAGGTGCTGACAGATCGACCTTTTTGTCTGTCCATCCAGCCCCACTTGTGTGAGCCATCAGGAATTACATCTCTCCATACGCACTGTCTTGTGATTCCTATCCTATCTTCCCTTCTTAAAGGTTTGAATTTTCATTTTAAGCTGTTGCCTCTTTCTGACTGTCCATTTCCTGGTTGGAGGTCCTCAGTAGCTGCAGATAGACATGCTGTGATGGTGACAACCTGTTAATCTCCATGCCATTGACCCCTGCCACTCTCACAGCCCTCCTGCTGCTCGTTTCTTTTGCTGTTCCGATGGCTGTTTGCTCTCTTTCCAGACAAGTCTTCTCTTTCCAACCACGATTCCCTACAACTGAAGAAAGGTCTCTGTGGGTTCAGCGAAGACGAGAGCTGCCTTGCAATTCCAGTAGCATTTACCAAAGGAAATGGTAAATGTGTCCCTCCAAACAAAGATCTATGGTTGATAATCTACATGGACAACTTCCACCATAGATTTACAGAAACCAGGCTGCTGTAGCAAAAAAAAAAAAAAAAAAAATTAAAAAAAAAAAAAAAAAACAAAAAAAAAACAAACAGTCCTCAGCTTAATAAATAGCTGGTTTAAAGAGAAAAAAAAGAAAGGCTGATTCGATCTGTTTCTCAATGAAAGGAAGAAGTCCTGGATATTCTCGTTGGAGCCTGTGCATGTCAACATTCACAGATTATTTAGAAAAGGGGTAAAGAGCAAGATGACAAAGCTGGCAAGTGGCACAGGTCTCAGGCCATGACAAAATGCTGGAGAATGGTCCTCATAGTACCAATAACTGAGCAATAAAACAAATGATAAAATTCTATATAGATGAATGAAAACTCTTGTGTTTCCATATAGAGTAACGTGTACTGAACGAGTTATGTTCAAAGAGATCAGCAAATTCATTAGATCATAAAAATATCAGGTCAATTTTGAAGAGCTCTGGAATATAAGTTACTAGGTAGGTGTAGAAAGCAAAACAAAACAAAAATCCAAAATGCCATTGGAACTCCATGATGCAATTATATTTCTATCTGTACGGAAGTCCTGGTCCATCCATCTGAAAAAGCCTCTCATCAGTGCTGCTCTCAGTCCACTCTGTGCCTGGCCTGTATTTGTGCTCATTTCTCTTCAAAGGCTATTTATGCAGCATTTCCCAGTACAGGAAAAGAAAGACTGAAGAGGAATTTGAAAAAAAGCCCACAAAATGGCTTTTTGTTGGTGATATAAGGACTGGTTATATTCATCTTAAAAAGTTAATAGAAAATATTACAGGCACAAAAAGTATAAATCAAGGGGTACTAAACACGAAGATATCATGTATAAGAACTATCGTTGCTGGAAATATTGAAAACACCAATGAAGTCTTGCATGTGATCGTTACATCTTTGGATGCTTTTCTAGGCATCCACTACCAGTTCCCCATTCTGATTTCCTTCTCCATGTTGGTCTCTGCGATAATGGGCTGGATGAATCTTAAGTGTTCCAGTGCTGACTATTTACACTTTCACATCTTGGTTTGGAAAGTCAATCTCCCTCCCCACCTGCCAGAAGCGCTCACCGAACTGCACTGTAACTGTTCTGTGCCACATCCACCAGAGTCGGGCTCTGCCAAATTCAGCCTTGGCATCTGCTCCCGCTGCCGACCGTGCCACTGGAAATCAGTCACAACTTGTCCACTCTAATCCCATATGTAGGAAACTCAGGATCACTTCCACGCTGTCCAACACGGTTTGAAAGGTGAGTCTGCACATCCCTGGTGATAGCTCTCGACAGGTTAACTCATTTTCCACCATTTCTGCACATTTCCATCCCCAGCAGCTGACTGCTGGCTTGCTGGTGAGAAGCTGGATCTGATGCACAGCTTCCAGGCAGCCTCTCACGCTAAATAACCTCCACAAGATGTGTGTCCTCAATTGGAAATGCCAGTGCTCTGATGGTTTGACCTCTGGTTGCAAAGTGACACCTTTGCATGTGGATAGTTCTTCTGTTCAAACATCCCAAATCTCCAGATTAGGTTGATGCCAGCAGCTGGTCCGGTACCATCTTTCCTTCCCAACCTGCTTTGTGCAGTACTCTCTGCCACTTTCACTATTTCAACCCAGTAACTCTTAAAAGACCTTTCACTGTCTCTTCCTTGAAAGTGATAATTTCAATTCATAGCCTAAATCCATGATTTTCGTATTCCTATGTGTTAACACAGCAAGCAGTGTGTAACTTGCAATGCCTTCTGCCAACCGAGGCTGCCAAGAACTTTCACTCCTGGGCTGCAGCCAGTGTTCCCAGCTTCTGTTTCACAAAGCGACTCGTAACAGATCACAGATGTTAACAGATGAACAGTGCAGAAAAACCTAATCTGTGCTACAGACGCTGTGGCTGGATGAGGAGCAGTTCCAACAACGTGCAATGTTCCTGGCAGTTGACAGTCCCTTTGCTGCTGCTGGTGGCGCAACTTCCCCACACCAGCACACCGAGGTCTCTCTCAGCTCTGTGATCCTCTCAACTTTGCGTTGATGCTGTTCCAGGAAAGACATCTTCTCTTCCACAGATGGCTTGGCAATGTTCTTCTGAATTGCGTCACATTTTCCATTACTTGATCACAGGGAAACAGCCTATTCACTTCTTTTTCTACTAAACCCTACTGGTCATGTTTCTTCAAAACCTTGCAGTGAGGATTCTTCAAATTTTCAGTATTTTATCGGTGTATATAGAAAATCCAGGCATAACTGACCACTTTGCCAGGGATAAAGAGGTTCTGGAAGAAAGGTGGTGTGCTGTAGGACTTCAAACCCAGAGTCCTTCCAGCAAAAGCACAGGGGAAACAAACTCAGCTTCATTCATTTCTTTGTAGATCATTGGAAAACAAAGACTTTTGTCAGAAGACAGGAAAGATTAGAGATGTTTGTTGGAAGAGTATCACAACTGGTGAGCACAGCACCAGATAAGACACAAGGTTGCCTACCTTTCTTGTCTGATTGCTGTCCCATCGCAGTGGTCTGGCTGGGCTGGATGCTTCATAGCAGCCCGTGTGGTGCTGCAATCTGGATTTGTGACCCACAGCGTTGATAACACATCAGTGTTTTGGCTGTCACAGAACATGCTTGCACAGTACCAAGGCTTTTTCTTTTTTCACTTTGTGGGCAAGATGGGAGCAGACAGAGCCAGGACAGCTGACCCAAAATGCCCAAAGGGATGTTCCATACCATATGATAGCATGCTCAGCAAATAAACGGAGGATGAAAGGAGGATTTTGAGTACATTTGTGATTATCATGTTTGCCTTCCCAAGCACCCATGTATGCTGAGGCCCTGTTTAGCCAGGAAGTTGCTAAATATCTGCCTGCTGATGATAGATGTTAAATTATTATTTTACTTTGCCTGCACATGCAGCTTTTGCTTCCCCTATTAAATTGTCTTTATCTCAATCCACAAGTCTTCTCACCTTCCTTCTTTTCTCCCCATGCTGCAGGAAAGGTGAGTGAGCAAGCAGCTGTGCTTGGCTGTTGGTCAAGGCCAACCTACCACACCAATGTATGTGCAGGGAATATTCCCACTTCTCACCAAGAAAAAAAAATAATGAAAAAAAATGAGAACAGAACCAACTGTCTCCTCATTACTGCTTACAACTGCCAGGCAGGCTTAGACAAACTTAAGACTTCAACTTGGACTTCTTCCAAGCTTTCTGGAAGAAGCATGGATGAGACAACAAACTGATCTCTTCCCCACTGTTGTCATTAACTGCTCAAAAACAATAAATAAATAAATCTCCCATAACTTAGCCTCTTTGCTTTGCACATTTACAAAGAAATTACATATGACCTGCTTGCTCTGTCTTATAGACTAAGGTATACAGGGATCAGTAATGTTCAGTACAGCCATACATGGACAAGAAAAAAAAGGGCAGGTTTTGTTGGCAGTACAGTTAATCATAATTAACCATAATTAATCAAGTTAATCATAGCTGCAGCAATGAAACCTAACTTTGAAGAACTGCAGGAGAACCTAACAAAATTAAGTGACATGAAAAAATTAAATGTGGCACAAAGGGACATCTTCTAGTGATGGGCTTGGTAGTTCAGGTTCACGGTTGGACTTGAAAACGCTGAAGGCATTTTCCAACTTATTGGAGTCTATGACACAGCCAAGAGAAAGTAGCAAAAGGCCTCCATCCAACACCCGACAAAACATGCTGGGGAAATATGCTACAAAGATCTATAAAAATCATGGTGGCAAAGACAGCCTGAGTGCTCATTCTCTCCTACAATGCAAAACTTAAGTAGCATCAAATGTAGGTAGCAGGAGATATGCAAATAAAGACTGATCAAGTTAATGGAAGAGACATTCATCGAGAATTATTAAAGATACATTAAAGATACCACTCACAGATAAAGAAATGTGCCTTTTTTGCTTCAATAAGTAATGATTCAATAGAATTCTTTAAAAAAAATCTCATCCCTCAAAAAAAATAATCACAACTAATCTTCTACATTGCACTGCTGGCAAAAGCCTTATAAAGGCTTACAACAATAACAGTGAGAGACACATATCTATATAGCTTTACTGGCATACTTCAGATGTTAGTACCGGTTCCATCTTCACATCTGTATTTTTATTTGTTTTTTTATAAATATCAGTATTATTACTGCCTGAAGTCTAACCCCCAGACCACTTAAATAGCATTTATTAACCACTGACCATTGACCTTTTATGACAACTGACAGTTCTCAACGATTCACAAAAGTTGTCATGCATTATAAAATATTATGAAAACAAAAAATATTTACAACTGGGGTTTACAATTTGTGTTCAGATTCTAAGAGAGAAGCCACAGATTTCCAATATGGGAAAGTTTATTCTCTAGGGCTAATACAGAAACCCCTTCAATTCAAAATATAGAGCATATACTAAAAATAATAAAAACACTTTTCTTCTGCATTCTTCAATATGTGTTCATGTCCCAGAAGCAGAATATGATGTCCACGTCTTTTATTTCTGGTCTTTAACTGGAACCCTGTACTTTACTAAATATATATAGTAAATTTTTTAAAGAAATCTTAAAGGATCCTCTGTCTACCAGAAATATTCACGTTCATTTAAACACTTTCTTCTTTAAATCACTGAAATGAAGATGAATATGGTCTAGATCAACACCTACAGTATTTCAGGTTTGCTGCATTTTTCTACGCATCTCTTCAAGTGCTGCTTCTCGTTCTCTTAAGAGCTGTTTAAGTCGTTTTATCTTTTCATCCCGGATTGTTTCATCCAAGTCTGGCGGAGTCAAAGGGAAAGCATCATCTCTGAAAGAACCTTCGAAAACTGAAGTATGATCTTCACAGGACACTAAAACTGGAATATGTGAGTCTATAACATCACTATTTTGAGAGCACGTCTCTTGCTCGGAGTCCCTCCCAACAGAGGATGTAACAAAGTCTGTGGAAATACTTTGCTGCAGTAAGACTGGTGGAGGGGAAGCACTTCTGTTAAGCAGGATGGAACTTGGGCCAGCATCTTCTGAATTTGAACTTGTGGTTGATTTGACTGATGTTTTCCTTCTCTTTCCACTGTCTGACACCGATGAGGATTTTATTTTTCTTTTCTTAGATGTATCTTCCAGATCCACAATTATCTGTATAATCAAGAAACACACAAAACATCCTTCTGTTAAATTGAGCATCATTCTACCTTATTCACAGCTCATTAGGCACATATTACACATATTGCTGTATGCTTCTTAGAATTACTGTATGGAAGATGTTTCTTTTAGCAATTTGAGCAAACATACTTCTATGTTCAGTAATGTTTTCTAGCAAAGATTCCTGGTTAACAACTCCAGAACGTTAACTTTCTTCCTCACCCAATAGTCCATTTCTGCCTATCATTTCATGCTATCACCTCTTTAACTGTAGCGTAAGCCAAATATTTTGTATCTAACTTGGTGGAAAAATGCAAAACATTCTTCAGGCTGACATTTCCAGAAAGCTTAAATGTTAGAGTTGGAGTCCATTACAAAACCACATTCCTCTTAACTACCTTGCTATTTAAATTTTCATGTACCTTACTATGAGCAGGCAGTAGATCTGCCTAAAGCTAGGCTCTCAAAATAGAATTATTAAAATCTGAGAAAGCTTTTGACTGGGTAGAGTAGGATTATACAAAAGAAAGTTTAGAACACTAAAGCTGAACAGGACTACTTTGGATGGCTAAAATCAATTTCATGCGTTAAGACAGAAGTTCTTACATTAAGGGCAACCTTTCCAGAAGCACTCAAGAACATCCATAGCCAACGACAAAGGGCTACATTTATAAAGACATTCACAGCTCTAATGACCAGACAGGTACATGAGTCAATTTTTTTCAATAACACTGCACGCGACCAAGTGGATGCTTTTCTTTGGAAGTCACACATTTTGTCATGTGAATGTCTGAAGTGCCTTGAAATAACAGTACTTGCCCTGATTTTGAATTCACGGGTAAAGCTTCACAAGAAATCATTCCTCTATTATTCTGCGTGTATTCACTGCACTACTGGATATACATAACGGTTTGCAGAAGGCTAAATATAAATCAGAATCACAGAGGTATAGTTCCTATTCCAATAAAGGCTATCCTTTTGACTGTTCATCCACCACTAGAGGGTGCTTCAAAGCATTTGTTCTTTTTATTTCCTCCAGCTGAACACAGAAATGAGGATTAAAGAAAAAAAAAAAGAGCACTCGAGTCATACTGAAATCATACAGCTCTATAGCTGCACAAAACCAAGTTCTAGGAACAATTCCCACAGGGACTGTAACAATTACTGGCTTCCCCCGATGAATCCCAAGGTGGGAGGGTCCAAACAAAAATCATAGCCCTGTACTGATCATACACATGCTGCTTTCTGAATGTGTTTGCGGTACACATACTTTAGTGCCAAAAACATTCAAGATACCTTTTCCTCTGTAACACATTCCTGATGTTGATTTGTTATTGTCACATCTAATGATGATGAAACGCAAGAGTCATTTCTCGTTTTCAAGTTGTTACTGGAACACACCCTTTCATCTGGTTTCTCACTGGAGGTTATCAATGGTATTCTCTTAAGGTAGACTCTCTCCTCCTTGGTGAGACCAAATTTTCTCCTTAATTCCAAGTATTGTTTCCAATGTGGCTTCTCTTGGTGTTTGATTTGATTAACTTTTCCCTGTGAATCCATCTTTTCATGCTGGACCTGAAATACAGAAACAGGGTGGGAACCATGAATCTCTCTCCCTCTCCTTCCATGTATACAGAAGCCTTAGTTTACTAGAAACACTGGGAAAATAACAAATTTTCACAAGAGTTGCATTTAACATGCGTAAGCCAATTTTGAGGAATTATGACGTATTATCATAGGTCTAACATTATTTGAGTTACCTAAAACACCAAGTGTCTTGTAAAACATCCAGACAATGCAAAGTCCAACTAGTAAGCCATATAAAGTAACCTACTCTAAAGCTTAGAAGTAAAAAAGGAAGATGATGAAAGATCAGACGGTGTCCTTTACAGAGTCACTTTCAGGCTGTTGAAAACACTCCACTTTGATAATACCAACAAAGCACTATTAACCAGCCTTCCTACCTAATCTCACTGTAACCTGAACTGTTCCTCAACTGCAAGGCCAAGGTGACACTATGTCTGGCACCCATAGCCTTGCAAATGTATGGACTATAAACAACTAAGGCAAATGAGAATGCTACCACTTGGCATCACACAGCACTCAAGAAAAAATGTTTGTCTGAACAGTTTTGTCAGGTGAGGAACAATCAAAAAAGAGGCCCTACTGCAACGATTAAATGCCTCAAACGTGCATAAATATGCTTAGCTGACATTCCTCTTCGGCCTGGTCAACATAAGCAAATACATACTTGCTTCAGACCAATTTTTCATCTGCAGACAAATTCATTCTGTCCTCCTGGGCAACTGAAAGCTTGACTTGCAATCCTTCACGGGCACAGAGTTCGTGCAATTTTCAGCTAAGTTCTCTCTTCGATATTTCCTACATTACAATTTTAGAAGAACACGTAGACAGCCTGAAGGGGGAAAGCACCACTGCCATTAAAGCTCCCGAGAGTTCCATCTGCCTGACATCAGCCATGACACAAAGGAAGAAAACCCCTCTACATGAACGGAAGGGAACGCAGCTCCTGCCTTAAGCTCTCTCAGACAGCAGAAACTGGAGCTGTAATGCCTTCGTCCTAGCATGACAACCCCTGCTTGTCCGCCTTGTCCTCCTCTCACGTAGCTCTAAGCTTCTCTACTTGACATCACGCCTACAGCACCGTCAACTGCTGGGAAAACGCAGCATCAGTGTTTGAGAGCAGAGAGCTACCAGATGAACAGCTTTCCTGTACTTTCCACTTGCTGTACATAACTTTTATTTCTTCACAAGATAAATTGTCTTCTCCTTGCCCTTTTCTTTATGCCTTTTCTCACTTGCACTCACTCCAGTGCAATTTTGCAGGGAAAACAAAACAAAAAAGTATTTTCCATTTTTGAACCAACGAACTACACTTCAGACCAGCATTTCTGGTGACCGGAACGGTCACAACAATCTGTGAACTTACTATCAGCTATTTTATTCCAACAGAACCAGGAGCATATAATAATTTAGCAGACACTGAGATTGGCATGTTTATTGGAGAGAATTACCTTTTGCCAGTCTTCACTGAAAGCACATTCTTGTTTAGATTGAGGTAAAACAGCACTTGCTGCTCTGGGGGAATGAATCATTTCTTTGCCACCTTGGCATACATTTTCCTGTGTCCCTACTGCTGTAATAGGGGTCGCTCCACTTGAAATGCTCATGGTCAGGGGCAAACTCTTTCCTTGGATTACAGTAGAACTGCGCTGCTTAACACTTGGTGTCACCAGAGCTGCAGGTGCGGATTTTAAGTCACTTCTTAAACCAGCTGATGGAGAAACTTTTGCATTTGCACCCATTTTTGAATCTTTCTGAGACAGCACCATTCCTTTGCTCTTTGACAATACCAGATTCACCACTTTATTGGTTATTTTAGTGACTTCAGTAGAAGCAATTAGCTTGGATGTCTCCTTTTTAAGTGAAGCATCAGAAGAGGAAGATGCTTGTTTGTCAACATGGGCTGACAGAACATCAGAACCTCTTTTGGTCAACAAATAGACTTTCCCACTGTACATGACCAGAGCGTTATCTTTAAAAGGTGTGATTTTTGTTTGGCTTCCACCGGGACCACTAGAACAGAGCGGTAAAATATTTGCAGAGTTAACTTCGACATTCTTCATATCTGACAAAGTTTTCAAGATCTTAGTAGCCACGTTATTTGATGACTTCACAGGAATAAGGCAAGGCGATGATAACTGCGGACTTTCTTGCACAATCCATTTCATTGGTGTTTGCTGGCACTTCTGATCATCAGATTTTACTGTCTCAGAAGAACAGTTTGCCATTTGTGTAGCTGTCATTATTAATGTTTTTGAAACATCTGTGGCGGCTTTGGGGCAAATGGTTTGCAACCGCTTGGGAAGTACTGTTTTTACCGCGTTCACAGGTGACACATAAATAACAGTTGGTATTTTTGTACTGTCAGCTCCTCCAGACACATTTGTTGCTGCAGCTGCAAGTATTTTTTGCTGTATTGCAGGCGGTAAAAAAGAAGCTGGGACAGATTTCACTTCTGCATCAGCTGGTATCTGTAGGTGGTGGTCAGAGGGCAGTACTGGAGACTTCATAGTAGCGGGAAGATTCTTTGTGTTTACAAACATGTACGCAGAGTTACTCTGGTTAGATGAACTTGTTACAGCAATGTTCTGCAAAGACAGTCTATCAACTGAAACACAACTGCTCTGGATGTTAGCAGCTGATTTTGCAGTTAAGCTTTCTGTTTCAGAACCTGCTCTAACGCTTTCCTGTTTGTCTGATGTCCTTGTAAGAATTATCTTTCCAGGATTAGGAGACTGAAAAACAGGTATCTTAACAGATGAAGGTGCAGTAGTATTGGCAAGCTGTGTCTTAAAAGTAAGATGAACCGGACTAGAAATATTCCCTTTAGGATTATTTGACATGGCTGAAGACTGAACTATTGGCACAAAGTTTCCAGAAGATTTAGAAATTGGAAGTAATTTCAGAAGGTTTTTTCCATCTGGTCCCGTCGTCTGAACTACTCGGTACATACAGCCTGCAATGCTTAACAAAACAAAGAAAAGAGACAAGAAAAAGAAAAAAGAAAGAAAGTGTAAGTGAACACAGCACAGATATTTTAATTAATGTGCATCAGTGAATTGTACACCCAATGCTGCTATGCCTTAGAAACAGATTAACTACTGAAATATTCCAGACCTAATCTTCAGGAACTTCAGGGCAAAAATAACTCTGATCTATTTACTGTACATTTTGGGTTAGCATTTCAGAGTACCACAGACTGTCTAAAAATAACATCCAACTATTACACATCAGAAAGGCAAGAAACAGCATCCTTTTCAGACTGAAAAAATATATACTTAAAAGAACCAAGAAAACACCTGAAATATTCTCTTCTGCTTAGAGAGCCCTTTCTTTTCCTTCTAAATGGAAGAAACATAATCGACAAATTTCACAGAGGAGCCATATTTTTTGCCACCTGCTGCTTTTAATACCCCTACTTAGCACTAAGAAGTATGAATTTCAGGAAAGCTTTTCAGGAAAGCTTTGGGAAAATATAGGCAGATTAATTGCATGGCAAGGTGGAAACAGAAATTACCTCTGACACATACACAAGAAAAAAAATAAGATGCAGAATACATTCCCTTGGTGGAACAGGACGAACAGTGACCAAGCCATTTGCCTACATCTCACCTGCTTGATCATTCTTTAGACAGATACAGACTACAAAGGTGGTCATCTCCAAGGAGAGAACACAACTAAATGTGGTCAAGGAACGTACAGAAGCTCTGTGCGATTGATGAAAACAGAACTCATCAATCTAGGAAGAAAAGGGCCTCAAGAACTATAAGGAATACACAGAGTCCAAACCAGGGAAATCTGAAGAGCAGATGCAGTTGCAAAGACAAAAATTCTAAACAGCAGACAGACAGAGAGAACCTTGTCCATCCAAAAGTCAGCTCTGACTGCTTCAAATGCCAAGATAGGAATGACAAAAGACTTAGGTCCGTTCCAGGACGGAGAGGCTCTTCCCCACTTGGAGCGAGTTTGCCTGAAGGCAGGCATCTTCCCAAAGACCTCCTGGACTCAGCAGAACCTGAGGCCCCGCAGAGGTGACATGGCAGGCTGAGACACACGAACAAACCAGGATCCCTCCCTAGATGAAGCAGGATTCACGGTCTTGACATCAGATCCAGAATGATTAAAAGGCAGAGCTGCCAGCATCACTTTTGGTCACCAAAAGCATTCTGGCTCTGTCCTATTGACTTTCTACATGGATAAATCCATTGCTAACATGGCCGTGAGGGTGCTTCCCATTGCTGGGATCTGTTTATTGCCAAGTAGCATGGGGAACACCGGCAGCTTTTCTGGCAGCAAAGCGATAGTTTGGGCCTCCAGTTCAGCTCGGAACAGAGCGATTCGGATACCGTTCACGCATCCAACCGTAGCATCTGCTCAAGAAGTCAGCCAAGACATTGTCTTTTTCCAGCAAGTAAGAAGCCACAAAGATGCTCTTCACGCCCCGAGTAGGACAGTTCCTGGCACAGTCTGAGGTTGCGTTCTCCTTGACAGCTGATATAAAAACTATGGTACTGCTTGTCTAAAGGCTGTAGACACGCATGACTTTCCTTGCTGTAACCTTAAAATTAACTCTCACGTCCAATACTTGGGTACAGTGCCTCATTCCCAAGCATACGATGTGAAAAATAAGAGGCTTATGTGATTTGTCAGTGCAGTGGGCAGGAAATTCTGCAATATGTTTTAAAAATAATCGTGTACTGGAAAGGACAACATGGGCAACACACTACGTAGTTCTGGATGGATGCTGCTGTCTGAGGTTTTAGTGGTAAAATGGAGTTGGATGCTTTGGAATCTGAAAGGACAGCTGAGAAAAACTAGCACTGAAGAGAAACGAAGCTTTTTTATCTTCACATGCTATGCAAAAAGAGCAGGAAACCCCCAAAAAACTGCTTTCTAGAAAACAGCATTTGTTTGCCTGAAACAAGTAGCAGGTATTCACAGGACTGCAGAAATAGAAAAAGGTAAAACACAGATAAGAAAGAAGGAAGGGAACCATTCAGATGAGATACTAAGAAGCCTTATTCACACGTATTTACTCCAGCACCTATGAACAGGAAGGGAAGATGACTTCAATGACTTCAGACACTGTTGTCTGGAGGGGACTACAACACTTTCCCCATTTCAGATGCAAGTTGAAAATTCTTCATGGTATTTATCTCACTTCACTAAAGACTCTTCCAGGAGAAACAAAGAAACAGCCAGGACTGACACTTTGTATATTACCAGTACAAAGCATTTCCAGCTTGTTTGTATACATGGTTGGGTAACGAAGACGAGATCTAGAACCTACTTGTCTGCTTTCTGTAGCCCTTTTTTTTCCGAAGAATATGTTTTGAGATTTCCTTAAGCAGAATGAGAAATCCACTAGTTTCCCCCTTTAAGGATGTCAGATTAATTTTGTTAAGGAAATGGGTAAATTTTCCTTAAATTATATAAATACAGGAAGTGTACTGAATTGTAGTTGGGGAGTTTTTTCCATAATAGCTGAAGTAGAACTTTCTTCCTCCATTTTGTCCTCCTCCGCTTCCCTACTCTTCACAAATATAGAACTTCCCAAATCTCCCACATTAACACTTAGAAATACTTCTGTTCTTGCACATCAGATTTTAGTTCAGCCCAAGGCCTGAACGTTAAAGCAGACCCCTGAACAGTATTTCAGGACAATAAACTAGAAGAAATAATAGTGGTGGATGGTAATCTTCTCTCCACAGAAACTTTGTTTCAGAAAAATCAAAACAGAAAAATCAAAACAGAAAAATCAAAACAGAAAAATCAAAACAGAAATGTAGGTAGCCAGCTTTCCTTTAAAAAAATAAAAAAATCTGTGATATTCAGAGAAAACTGATGTCTACATGCCATTTTTCTTGAACAAAACCAGTCATTATTTCCTTACATAGACAGTCTACATGGCGATACCAACTTCCTACTCAACTAGTAGCGTGGCGTTAAACAACCTACGAAGCAGAGACAGCAGAAGGAAGTAGGAAGTTGTTGGTTTTTAAATTACTGTTTTTCCGTTAAGCTAGAAAAACAAAAAGAATTCCCCACATCCTTCCTCTGTTGAAACAGAATTCCTGTTGTATTCACTCATACAATCAGCCACATCAATCTGATGTCCAAGACTGCCTCAAGTTCTCATCCCATATTGTTTGTTACTCTTACTAAGCACCAGACTCAAAGAACAAAATGACAATGATTCGTTTTCTGTCCCTGATTTTTGCCATACCAATACAGCCTTAGCACATTTTCAGTGAATAAAGCCATTTGCTGAATCCACTGTAACCACTAGGGCAACAAAAATCATGATCTTGCCACCTAAAAAATATATTGGTGGAGATAAAAAGAAAGATTTGCTCAAGCTTCAGTTCCACTTCAGAGTTGTTGGAAGAAACATTCTCTTTCAACTCCAGTCAGCTACTTTCCAGATCGCATTTACTCCCAGATAATGCTTTAGAGACAGCTTTCACCTCCTCTGAACATCAATAAATCAACCAGGGACCACAAGCACTACAAATGTCAGAGAACCAACTTCATTTATTTTAATGGGTACAGCCAAATCCTGGAAGCGGCAAAATAACATTGAATTGGAAGCATGCACCTAGAGACAAGTTAAAATAGACTGCGTTTTATGTAGCCATATCTTTTGTCTATGTGCTACAATAAAGTAATTTTGTTATTATCTGAGCAAAATCTAGAAACTGATGCTGAGTTTGCACACAACACCAGGAATCCCACCCAGAATTTAGGTTGCTAAAGGCATGGGGTTTTCCTGTAATCCAGCAGCTCTCAGTAATGGCTGAAGGAACATTTTATGCTTGGCACAAAAACGCTTCCACCCTCTGCAGAATATT
Source organism: Anas platyrhynchos (assembly GCF_047663525.1). Classification (NCBI taxonomy): domain Eukaryota; kingdom Metazoa; phylum Chordata; class Aves; order Anseriformes; family Anatidae; genus Anas; species Anas platyrhynchos. The sequence goes on along the minus strand of NC_092613.1, from coordinate 3,625,344 downwards.
CCCTATAGTAGGAATAATTACTGCAGGGCACGCTAATGGCCGGGGAGCAGACCACAGGCTGTGAAGCGCCACTCTGCCCATCAGTGCCCGCTGCCCTCCAGCCACAAACCCCATGGCCGCAGCCTCCGAGGAGCCCAGCGGGAACACCTCGCTGCACCGACACCTCCAGAGAAGCCACGCGATGTGTGGGGAGCTCAAGCGCAGCTGGAGCCCGCGGCGTACAAGCGTGGCTGCACCTCGCGGTTCCCCCAGCACGGCCGGACAGCCGCGTGCTGTTACGGGCTGGGAGCGTGGCAGGAGGACGACGACCCTCAGCCTCCAACGCTCGGTGTCTGCCCGCTGTCCGCCGCAGCACTGCCTCACGGGAGGGCGTCGAGCGGGGCAGGCGGAGGTGTGAAGGCTTGGTCAGGGCGGCGGCGGCCCCGCTCCCATCCTCAGCACCCCGCTGCCCCGCTCCCGGAGTCACAACCGGCGCCACTCCCGTCCCCAACGCCCCGGTTCCCCGCTTCCAGCCTCGCCGCCCCAGCATCGTGCTCGCGGCCTCGACGCCCCGCTGCCCGCTCCCGGCCCCGCCGCTCCTTCCGGCGGCCTCCCCTCCCTCCCCCCTCCCCGCACCGCCGCCTCGCCCCACACCGGGCCGGGCCCCTCAGGGGGCGGCTGGAGGGCGGCGGGACCGTACCTGCCGGGTCGCTCCCTGCTCGGCCGGGCCCTGCCGAGCCGCCCGGGAACACGGCTGCGGCGGCGGCGGCTGCGGCAGCGCTGCGCTGCCCGCCCCCCTCCGCCCTCCGCCGGGAGGGGGCGAGCGCCGGGCCGGCCCGCGCCGCTCCGCCCGGGCCCGGTACTCACAACTGCGCGGCGCTGCCCGGCCGCTCCTCTCGGCTCCGCGGGGCCCCCAGCGGGCGGCGGGACATGGCGGCGGCGGCGGACAACGCTCGGCGGCGGCGGCGGAGCGGAGGGAGGCAGGGGCGGGCCGAGGCGCCGCGTGCGTCACTTCCGGCCGCCCCGCCTACCGCAACCACCACCGCCACCGCCGCCGCCCGGCGCCCATTTCCGTCCGCCGCCGCTTCCGGTAGGGAGCGGAAGTGGGGCCTGGCGCCGCCCGGCGGCCGCTATGGGTACGGCGGGAGGTGGCGGCGCTTCCGGCGGTCGCCGGAAGTAGATGGAATGGAGGAAGGCGCGCTTCCGGTGGCCGTTATTTAGGCGGGAAGCGGCTCCCGGCAGCCTTGAGACGGGGCCGCGGGGGGGGGGGGCTGGGGGCGCCTCACGGAGCGCCCGGCACCGAGCCCCGGCGGGGCAGGGAGGCCTCGCCCTAGGCCAGGCTGCCCACAGCCCCGGCCAGCCCGGCCTCGAGCACCGCCAGGGATGGGGCAGCCGCAGCCTCGCTGGGCAGCCTGTGTTGTGCCTCACCACGTTCTGATTAAAGAATTTCCATCTAATGTCTAATTCGAGTCTCCCCTCTTTGTGTTTAAGACCATTTCAGCTTCTCCTGTCATTATCTACCCAAGTAAAGAGCCCCTCTCCACCCTTTCATAAGCCCCCGTTAAGTGTTGCAGGACCCCATTGAGCTCTCCCCAGAGCCTTCAGGCTGAACGACCCCAGCTCTCTCACAGGACATCTCCCTGATAAGGTGAACATCTGCTCTCCTTAATTCTGGGGTTATCATGCTGGTTTTGCCCCGCTCTGAGCACTGTGTATGCCACGTCCAGGCCACTGACCCCCCGGCATGGCTGTTCTGGCCCAAGAGAGTGATTCAGATGTTGCCGTGTCCTTCGGTGGAGTCCTTGTGCTGTAGGCACAAACACCATCTGTGCTGAGCTGGATTCTTGACGTATTTTATGAAGGCAGAACTGAGCTGCCCATGCTCCGATGTATTTTCCCCCCGATTCTGCTGGCATGGGGACACCATCTAAACAGCTGCCCCCAGCAAGCGTCCACTTGGCTTGCTCGCACAGCCCACCTTGCTGCGGGAGGCACAATGGCGGAACAAAGCTTGTGAAGCACTCACAGCTCCATGGCGCTTCTGCGTCCTGCCAGGGGTGGCAGCGTGCAGAGGACAGCCTGGCTCCGCTTTCCTCGGCTCTCTCACGAGCTCCATCTATCTGCCCGTGCCTTTTCATCACCAGGAATTCTCTGCTGTGTATGAATCTTACTGCTCCTGAAGCTCTGCTTGTGCCTCGGTGCTTACAACCCCATGTACCTTGCTCTGATTTTCTTTAACTGCCTCAAAACTACATCTTCTAGCTCATACTGAAACTGCTTCTCAGTCATCTCATTGCCAGGCATCCTTCAGCCACTGCCCACTTACGTCTGCTCTGCCTCTGCCACTGACTAGACTTTGCCAGTTCCCCCCCTTCAGAAGGGGTTTGAGGCGAGACCAGGTAAGCACTTGGCACCCCTGAACAAAGAACCTACAGCATTCTCAGGAAATTCCTGATCCACAGATCATTAAAATCTGGGAGAGCAGTACAGCAGATGAGTAACACTCATGGCAAATGTGACTTCCTGGTTTTCTTTGGATCTCAGTAGTCCTTTCTTCTTCCCCATGTAGTCATCCCATCATACACAGTCTTTTCCCTTCTTCCCCACACTCATCCCCACTCAAAGTCTACAGCCATGGGTCACCATTATCGACCTGGACTTTCCCTTCATCCCATCAACAGACTTCTTCAGCTCACAACATCACTGAGCAATACTTACTCTGATTTTCCAGCCTCCTCCTGCTAATGAGTCTTCACAGGTTCACCAGCATCCCTCCCCTATGCTCACAACTTCCCTAGGTACTGTCTACCTTTTCATTTGTGCTACATTTTCTCCAACGGGAGGCACTGCTTTATCCAATTAGCTCACCCAAATAAACGTACACACTGGGTTACTTCTCAGTCCTTCATCCACCCACCAATCCCTTCACTCCTTTTCACTCCACCTTACCCACAGCACTCACTTCTCTCATCTTTTTTGTTCAATCACCTCCCCTTCAATTCCTTAGAGGTATCCTGCCACACAAATGCCTTTCTATGACATGTCCTAATAAATAAATTCATACAACTTCCAAGATTTGCAGAGACAGTCGTTGTATTTCATGTATTTCATGAAAACTTTCAAAAAAGGGAAAACTTTCAAAATACAATTTTGCTTTTACCAACCATAGGTTGTCAAAGCAATGTGAAACCTGGAGCACATGTTGGATTCCTTGTTCTGTGTGGGAGAACAGCTTGGTAGAATTCTGTTCTCTCTCTTTGATGGGGCCTTAACTTGTATGACTAGTACATAGAAAACTGTGAGCAACATTCCACCTCTCTCCAGATACCTGCAGGGTAGATGGCCCTGTCTGTGCTAATTATCCTTTGCAGCCAGAATATAAAAACTGACTGTTTTCAAGGATGGTTCTTCTGATCTATTTTAGACACCCATTTTGAGATGAACTCAGTCACTCCCAAGACTTTAGTTCCCTTTATGGTCAGCAGAAGCCTTGGGTGAGACAGAGGCTGACCTCTAATTTAGGACCTCAGAGCCAGGAATCTGCATTTAGTCAGATTTTAAGACACCTCTTGAGTACAGACTAAATCTCTCAGTGGCATGAAGTACAACCTGCTTGGCATCAACCCAAATCCCATCTTCACAATGCTTTGTTCACTTCATCAACCAAAAAGTTGGTAATTACCAATGTTGCCAAATATGGTATATGGTACTCGACCTCATACAATCAATGAAGATTTAAAATCTATATTTGAAAGAGTCTTGTTATTGAGTTTGAAGTTCTTCTTTAGGAACAGGTTGACACATCCTCTTACGTTCCTTCCTCTCTCTCTCTTGCTTCATGACCATTATCTCTCATTAATTCCACCCCTCCCAAGCAATAGAATGAGTCAAAAGTGTCAGGATTGGTGAATCTGAAAGCAAAATTCCACTACCACTAATGTATTGGGTGTACATGTCCCATTTTGGAAGCAGGGGCACTGCAGGGGCAGAGGAGCCCATGCTGGAGCAGGTGGGTATTTCCTGAAGGAACCACAGCCCATGGGGGACCCACAGTGGAGCAGGAGAAAGGTGTAAGAAGGAAGGAGTGACAGAGAGGAGCTGTTGTGGACTGACCACAGCCCCCATTTCCACCCTACAAACTGCCTTGGGATGAGGATAGGTAGAGAAGTTGGGAATGAAGAACTGAAGTTGAGCCTAGGAAGAAAAAAAAGGGAGGGAGAGAAGTATTTTAATTCTTGTCTTTCTTTCTCATCACCCAAATCTATTTTATTTGGCAATATTTTAAATTAATCTTCCTCAAGTCAAGTCTGGTTTGCTTGTAATGGTAACTGGTAAGCGATCTTCCTGTCTTTAGCTTGATGAATGAGCTTTTTCTTATTTTCTTTATTGAAGAGAAGGAGTGAGAGAGTGGCTGGTTGGGTGTCTGACAGCCAGCCAAGGAATTCCCACCACAACCACATTTACAAGAGTTCACCTGCAGCACTTCATCAACTTTTGCACTCCTACCGGCGCCCAGTATAAAAAGGCATCGGCAAACTGGGACGAGTCCAAAGGAGAGCCACTAAGGCTGTTGGGGCTGGAGCACGTGGTTTACACTGGGTACAGGGGCCCGAGGAGATTTTGAGATCTCCTTCCTTGTAAATACTAAAATTTAACTCAATAAAGCTCCAACAAGCTGTCCTACCTTTGGTGTTGGCTGTGCTTTGGGGGAGGGTTGGACATTTAACTTAAACTATTCCATTATTTTGTTAGAATGACCATGAGCAGCATCCCCTTCAGGTCAGAACAGAAAATTCCCTTCTCTGACTAACTCAGAGCAGTAAAAAGAACCTGACAAGGGGTTGGAAAATGGCAGAAATATCCTTTGCGGTAACATCTAAAGTCAAATTATGAACAGACGGTCTGTTCCTCCCTACCTCTTATCTAGGATAGCTCAAGGCATGTTGCTACAGAGATCTAGACCATCTCCCGATCTGTGCAGCTCCTGCTAGACCTGAGAAACCATAATCTTTAAGAACTACTATTTCTTTACAACATGCCAAACCAGTAAGAAGACTGACTTTGGAACCTGCCATGCTGCCATGTACAGCATGAAACCAGCGACATCTCCATGGATGGACGTGGCATGAAGACACTTGAAGACAGAGACTTTCTGGAACAGCAGTGCAGGTGAAGCCAGACAGAGGCACCATGGTTGGTCAGAGGCCATCTGTGTCACCTCTCTGAGAAGGACCAGGGCCAACCTAACCCTGCACTGCTTCAGGATATTGTCTGGAAAATGACCTCATAATTTCAGCCCAGAAGGGAGCCTGTGTCATCTCCCATGTATACTTCTTGCCCAGCAGCTTAGAACTCGTGAACAGCTTGCTTGTACCATGGCTAGCACTTCTGAATCTCTTGGAATTCTTCTGCGAGGCCTGTAATCTCTATTGATTTTATCTTTAAAGCTCCATAAGCCATATAATTTTAGCTGATTTTCCACTTCAAAATATAGTTTTATATGGGAGCTCAGTTTGGAAGCCAGTGGAACCTGCTAGACACAGAAATAAAGTAGATAGTAGAAAAATGCAAGATAAGGTACAAAACAAGTAGCACAAAGTCAAAGAAGTAACAATTGAGGAGTTGAGAAAATCACCAGCATGAGCGGTCCGCATGACAACAAATCAACGAGCAGAATAAGAGCGTGATAGTCGCGTGAATACTAGTATAGCCACCAATGAGCAAGCTTGCCAAGTAGCACAACTGGCACATGCAGAGGTGCTAAGGGTATAAATGCAAGAATGTATACTCAGTAAACACTTCAGTTGCACACCAGCCTGAAGTCATGTGATAAATTCCCTTCAGTTTTGAGTCTTCCTGTTTTCTGAAGATGACCTGAGAATATAAACCATGATTGTTAAAATCATATAATGTATTGTATACTTGAAACAAAAACAAGAAATAACTTTATTGCTATTGGGGGATTTTTTGTTTGTTTGTGTTGTTTGTGTTGTGGTTTTGTTTTGTTTTGTTTTGTTTGTTTGTTTTGTTTTTTAATATTGATGACTAGCAATGCAGTTCCTTCACTGCTTGGAGATAGTGAAATAACAATCAGCTCAGGATCCCAAAGAGATGATGTAGAGAACAAACTTTCTAGTTCCAAAGTCATTAGCAATGTTATTTAATGGAGGCTAGGAGCTAGAAGAAGAAGGAAGGTGAAATGAAGTTGTCATGGAGGTTTCCAGGGGCTAGCTTGTGAACATTTGAGAAGGAACTTGGTCTTCTTAACAAAACAAGAACCACTGCACAATTCTTCCAAATTAATGCAGGTGCCATCTTGGAAGTCACCTAACCCATGAAGTTGTTTTTCTACTCTAATGAAAATACGTCCAATAAGTTCCAAACCTGCATTAATCCATTCAGGCTAAAGTGGAGATAATCCCCACATTTCAATATCCTTAAAGGGAAGGACATATTTAACTCAAATAAAGGGCAAACTTTATAGCTCTTCCTGTCCTTCCATGCCATACCAATAGCAGGAATTCACCTGAAGCTACTTGCAATGATTTCTGTGTGTCCCCAGATAGGAATTAGGTCAATACCTAATCACCAATGGGTTCACCAAAAATCACCACTCTACCCGGTCAAAAGCTTTTTTCCCTCTTTTCCTTCCCTTCCCACATGGATGTCACAATAAGCGAGGGACAGCATCTGACTGAATTGTGAATGCTGCATCTGACACATTCCAGACACATCCCTGTTCCAGGGCAGCCAGGTAAAAGGTCTGTGGATAAATTTTCCCTATTTCACAGCAGCCTGCAATGTTCTGGCCGCTACGCTGAAATCAGAAGTTGTTTTTTAATCTAGAATACCTCAGAGACCCATATCTTTAGGACTCTAACTCATTTTTTCATTTCTTAAAAGCCAAGGAAGCTTGTCTCTCAAAAGTGATCTAAAATTTAGTTATCAACCCAGTGGCTTGCCTTCCCTGCAGACTTTTTCCAGTTAGATGGGAGCTGGTCTGAGGCACTTGTTTTCTCTGCAGTGCAGTTCTGGCCACAGCAGGATCACCATTTCCAAGTGATATTTACTGTACAGCTCTTGCTGCAAGAAGATGCCAGCTAGGCTTCTGGAAAATTAACAGTTCCTTCAGATTTGAGCAATTCTTGTTAAATCTTTCAAGCTCCCTTTGAATTGGCAAGATATTCCAGCCTCTGTTAACTCTGAGAAACATTTTTACTTTTTTTTTTTTTATTTACAGGAAGCCAGATTTAAAAAAATCCTTCAAAGACTTTTTCATAGTTGTAACTGTTTCCTCAGGTTAATTTCACATGTGTCATGTAAGGTCTAACTCAGGTTCCTCCAAACTGGAAAACAGACACACAGATTTTGCCAAAACATCAGTTTTGGTGCAGTCTTTAGCAGATACCAGTTCAACTGTTTGTATTCTTTTCCTGCCTGCTCATACAGTATCATTTATTTTTGACTTTGAGTTTACAACACACCTAATTAAAGCACATATTTGTGCACAAAACTGCCAAGTTGTTTATTTCCTGAACGTTTGCCCAGTCTTCTCTTCAAAAGGATTATTTGGCTTGTAGGTCTAACACCTCAATTACCATATCATAAGACTTGCTTTTGCCAAACTTGATGCCACTGAGATATCACAAGATGGCAGATTTTTGTAACGACTGATTCCCTAATAAATCTGGAGTCTTGTAACACTTGTGACAGCACGAGATGATGCTACCAGAGAGTTTGCCATGTGCTCCCTATTCGGTCCATGCTACATAAATTGCAAAATCTTTTCTACTTCTCAATGGAATTTTTAGTGGCAAGTCGAAACTGTGCATGTCCTACAAAGGCTCAGTTCCACTCTATATAGCGCATGCCAAATTAATATTTTCAACCATGAAAAGCAAATTTGCAAGTATAAAGCGGTAAGCATCTAAATTCACTGCCAGTTATACAGCTTGGAAAAGTAAATGGCATTAGATACGGCAAAAAGTAATTTTAATAAAAACAGGGCTTCATGAGGGTTCACAAGAATTTCTTCAGCTCTTCTGATTTCTAGACATTAAACAAATGCCTGAAATTCTACAAATTTTACACATTGATTTTGGTCCACCAAATCTTCACTAATAGATTTTGTTAAAGAGTTTGTGCTGTTCTGTTGTTGTTTTGTACAATTACAACCGCAAAGAATTAAAATTCAAAATTCGAAGTTTGAAACACCAGTGAGCTGTTTGAGAATCCATTACCATCATTTTTATAAGCAGCGGATTTTTTAGAACAGGTGAATGGTTTGTTAAAAACTCGATTCATTTAAACAGCAATATTTTCTAATGAGACCAACTGTAGAAAGTTTCAAGATTAATAAATAGATATATAGGTGAGTAAGAAAGAAGAGAGGGGCAAACTACAATTTTGTCAGGAGAATTCAGAGCTTGGGAGGAGTAAATATTGCATAAAAGCCATGTTTTCTACATTTGAGTGGGCACTCCACTGCCTTCCACCAGTGGTTACAACACACAGGAAAATAACGATTGATCCTGATAACAAACCCCATAAAATATTCAAGAAGTAAATAAGAACTCTAAATCAGATTTTAAAAAGCGACTGATTACTTACCAATTTAAAATAATGAAAGGCGTTAGGTGACAGATTTCTGTGTTCTGGGGGTCTGGTTCTGCAAAGGCACTTTGACTAAACTCAGACACCAAAATCCAAAATTATGAGAATGACGTAAAGCTTATTTATTAATATTTAATTATTAATTAATTTATTTATTATTATTTAATTAATATTATTTAATTTATTTAATATTAATTTATTTGTTTATTAATATTTAATATATTTATATATTATATTTCAACTTAATATCCAGAACTTCCCCAGCTAGCAGAAGCTTGAGAAATCATAGCCTAGCTAACCAGGAAAACCCAGCCACAGTCTAGAAACCTGGTGTTTCTCCTCTACGCCATCTCCAAGCTCGGACTGTCAGCCTGGACCTTGTCTGCAGCAGCCTGCTTGGTCCTTCATCCACCACCCAACGTCTGGGCCCCGGCTGTGTTTTGGGAGTCAGACAGTGGCATCCACGACACAGACAGCATTGTCCAGGGAAGGGGCACATCGCTCTTCCCACTCTGCAGCCTGTGAAGATGCATGGCCCAAAGAGCCCAGACCTCAGCTCCCTGACAGGCTTAGCTGTGACACAGGACCTGCAGCGAAACTAAAACACATTGTGGGATCCACAGCAAATACCTCCCATCCCAAAAGCATCAGCCATTGGAAGCACAAACAGGGGACTCCACATTCAGGGTGAGCTCTAGGCTTGTGTTCAACATGCGTGTGGTGGTTCTTTCCTGCAACAAAGCCCTCGGCCAGCTAGATTTATAGACTAGAATCACAGAATCATTAAGGTTGGAAGAGACTTCCATGATCACCTGGTCCAACCACCCCCTACTACCAATGTCACCCAACTAAACCATGTCCCCAGGCACCACGTCCAACCTCTCCTTGAACACCCCCTGGGACGGTGACTCCACCTGGGCAACCCATCCCAACGCCTGCCCGCTCTGGCTGAGCAGAAATGGCTCCTCATTGCCCACCTCAACCTCCCCAGCACAACTTGCAGCCACTCCCTCTGGTCCTATCACTGGTTAACTATGAGAAGAGACTGACCCCCAGCTCCCCACAGCTTCCTTTCAGGCAGTTGCAGAGAGCAATGAGGTCTGCCCTGAGCCTCCTCTTCTCCAGCCCAAACACTAAAGCTAGGAATGTTTGTTCTTGCTGCTTTGTTTCAGTAAAGACGTTGGAATGCAAATGCTTCATCACCAAAAACACAGGACAAACTGGGTCAGTCACAACAATGCTCCCCATGCCCATTGACCGCATGCCTTGGGGATGACCTTGGTGAGATGAGGCAGGGACCTGCCCTCTGCTGCCACTCCTTGCAAACCCAGGAGAGGGAAACTCCCACTCAGCACCACCCGGGGCTGGGTCCTCTGGGATTAGGTTCATGAGCCTCCTGTTTTCAGCACGAGTGGCTGCAGTCCTTCAAGCCAACCAGCAAAGCTGGTTGAACTGGTGAACAGCATTAGCAGGTGAAGGTTTCTTCAACAGCAAGGAAGGAAGCTGGCGTATCAACACCCATAAGGCTAAAGCAGCTCTAAAAAAAACCTCTGCCTCTGGTTTGGAAAGGTGCCCCTTGAAGTGGAAACCACCAGAGGCAATCAGATGACCTACTTTGGCCACCTACCCGTGGCATGACTCACCACAGCGTAGGTGCCTGCTTCTGCCAGCTGTGGTGCAAACCAGAGGAAGTGAGCTAAGAAAAGACAACTTCAGCCCTCACTCACAACCCCTGAAACATAAGCCACCTAAAAGTTAAGCCTCAAATAAGGAAAAGGGAGAAAGAAATGTCACCTGGAAATACAGAGCAGGTTTTCTACATGTTGGAGAGGAATGAAGGAGCCAAGGGAGGGACAGGAGTGGCAAAAACTCTAGCAAGATCAATCACCATCAGGTTTAAGGAACCTCTCCCTACAGTAGTAACTGCACTGAAGATGACCTAAATTCAGACATTACCACTGCCAAGCTGCAGCACCTATGCCTAACCCCAGGCACAAACAGCAGAGATACCACCACTCATCACCATGCCATTTCCACACCTCAAAATCTGACCAATTCCACCTGCAAATACAGTTGACTCCAAGGTCAGGTTCCCAACAGCAGAGAAGATGCACACAAATATTTTCTTCCAGCAAATCATTTTTACTGAGCAAATCTTTTTACTGTGAGGTCATAAGCTAGACCTTGGTCCTTCTGTTCCACAGGAGCTTCCTCATTGCTACTTTGCTACCCAGAAAGAGATGTCTTAGAGCTCAGCTGCCCTTGAAGTTTCCTGCTCAAGCTCCTACTCAGCTTCTTTACAGGCACAAAGCTGACTCCTTCCAGTCAAAAGACAGGTCTTGCAGCTGCCTTGCAACAAAAGGAGTCCCAAAGAGGCCTTGAACCTCCATGGTTGGGAGTCTCTTCTAGGGAGGCCACCACTCTGGCTGCATGCACATTCATGACCAATGAGCACCCAAAATCATCGCCTGCACTGCAATGTTAGAGGTGATACTGAACAGCGAAAGACCTTTGATGGCTGCTGACAGCTCTGTCTTTTGCTGCACCAGAGAGCTCCCAAGGCTGACGGTGAACCTTAGGTGGCAAAAAGCACCCCAAGGTAGAGTTGGTTTAGGTAACCACAGCTCAGCCCATTTAGGGCTTGAAGGCAATGACTATGTCTTAAAATGCGAGGCAGAAACCAGTTCTGCATTCCTGTGGCCACCTGCACAGGGCTATAATGCTTCAAACACTGATGCAATAAATCCCTTTGAGCACAGCAAAAAAAATAAATAAAAAATTACAGATGCCAGGAAGGCTCCAGAGCAGCAGTCATCCTGCCTAAGCAACAAGCACTACTTTGGCCTTCTTCCCCTCATCAAGGGTTTGGGTAACTGCCTTTCATGCCGGTCATCCTTGCAGTCAGTAGGGTCTGCTGAAGAAGAGCATCCCAAGTATCATCTGCACCTCCAGGAGCTCAGTGCAGGCTTGGCACAACAGGAGGACATGACCAGTCTCTCAAATCCATCTGACAGTCACTGTGATTGTAAATGCAGCAGGTAATGGCGCAGGGTCCTGCAGGTCGTCAGCAGCACTGGAAGATGCTGTTAGGAGCAGCGTTTGGCCTCCTTCTGGTTCATGTGGTTCATGTGCTGCTTCTGCACTGGGTCATGGGATGCCTTCAAAGCAAGGGAGTCTGGGCGCACTGGATTGATGCAAGGGTTGTCTTGCTGTCAGAGTTCCAAAGAGGACAGATGGATGCCAATTGTCACAATAGATTGCTCTACAGACCTTACATTTTCATGTCAGAAAGTTTTTATTTCTTTTAAAAACAAAAGTAGTACCCACAGTGGTTAAAAGCCCATTCCACTTCTCTCACGTCCACTAAAACCCCAACCATAACAAAGAAAACTGACTAATCCAGCTTTGTGAAACACAAGGAGGCATTTCAAGGGATGGGTGAATTATGACATGCAGTATGTGATAGATATAATACCTATCCTACAGTTCTAGAGGAATTAGCCAGGAAGGACAGTTATGGTGAAGTTGTACATCAGCCTTAATCCACTGAGAAACTTAGCAATAATGAGTTTAAAATGCAGAAGTCTTATTTAAGTCTTAAGAACTACACACAATTTTACAATGGGCTACATTCCCCTGTATCTCCCCAGACGGGGGACTGCAAGCAAAAACTGTACCTGAAATCCCTCGATCTCTGTCTATATAAGACAAGAAAATCTTGCTTTTAACACGAGTATGTGAACACACAGTGTACATATATTCCTTAACTGGCACATCTGTCACATTGGAAAGACTAGTATTTATCATTAAAACTATTTATACAGATGCATGAACATCAAATGGATTTGAACAACGCTAAAGCATCGTCCTGTCAAAATCACTTGAATTTATCTAACAGCTGCAACAAAGGACTTCTAAGCCACTTACAGAGAGACAACTTAATTTGAAATAGCTGCACTAACAAATACATTGAAGATAGAAAACTTTTGCTGGAGGTCACTTCACAATCAAGAAGCACCACTCGCAGGGCAAAGTACTGAGTACAGTTTGTCCTGTTCAGCTGCTCTCTGGCTCTCCCCTTTTGTCATTCTTCAACACCCAGAGGATAATCCCCAGTGGTATCTAGGTTTGCTCTGTCATCCTGGCTGTTTTTGCCTTTGTTACATTTTCTTCAGAGTGATCACGCTTCAGCTTCATTTCCATTGGGTCATCTGTGTCATCTATGTCAAGAAGGAAAGAAAAATAAAAGTTTGCAGCCTTAATGACCTCAGTAGAACAAGAGCCAACAATGACAGTAACATGTGAAGTTACAAAGCATGCTAGAAAATACTTCTGTGTACAGTCAACAGAAGCAATACCAGAAGCAGGGAACTCTGGTTCCCAGACTTTGGCTTTCCACATCTCCAAGAATAATCTCAAGACCATTCACTCCCCTATGTCATCAGATTGCAGGGGGAACTGTCAGCATAGCTGTATTTGAAAGGTACCAACGTGCAACCTCCTGGATACATTAATAAGCACAGGATTGGAATAATTAATTCCATCTGACACTAGAAATTGATGTAGGAATACTTAAGACTCCCGTCAGCTGCTTCATGTTGGATTTTTGTACTACATATGCAGACTGCTATAGAATACTATTAAATACAAAGCACTGCTTCACTTTTCTTCTTGCAAATGATTCCTCTGAGGTTAAGAGCTCTTCACAGGCCCTAGGATTTCAATTTTAAGAGCGCTGATGCTCTTAAGCAGTGGAACATCTCTTAAACGGTGGAACATCTGTGTAATTGGAAATAACTAATTCAGGCTGACCCAAAGCTGGAGTGTTCCAGCCTTAGCTGATAACTACCAGAGTGTCATGCATGTGCTTCACCTATTTAGAAAACAAGGTCAAAAGGTAAATTTCTTAGATCAGCTCTCCAGGGCTTTTCTCTCATTCGTAGCCAGTGGGAACCTCAAATATTTCCTTCTACGAGGCAAGGCAGATCATGGTAAAAAGAACAAACTGTGATGCTCTTGTTCACCAGAGGCGTGGACAGCACTGCAAAGACTTCTATGTCTTGGAAATAAACCTGGGGGCCACTGGGGTGTTTGTGCAGACCTACAGAAGGCAAAGGTGGTCTGCTTTTGGGAAGGTGTTCCTCCAGCAGGCACAAGCAAGCTCCCATCCTGCACAGGCAGGCAGAAGGGAAGGAACTGCTCAGAGTTTGTGTGTGCCAGCAGGGGAAACGTTTCAACAGTAACAGGGAGAACAGCACATGGTATTGGTAGCCAAGAGGACACCACATGGAACCAACCCCAAAGCCATCAGCAACAGGCTAAGTATCACAGCAAGCTGAACACACTGTGCTGCAGCACCTCTTACCTCTTGTGAGCTGGGCTGTTCTGTACTGTTCTTCTCTGACGTGTTTCATCAGCTGCAGGTTGTGATTGCTGGCTTCCTTGTGGTCCACCATTGGGAAGGGGTAGTCTTTACCTGGTAGAACAGACAGCTATGGGACTAAAAAGGATGTTTCACTGGATTTGCACCAAAGCAAATTGTTGCAGGTCTTCCTAAAGTCAGCAGTATCTTAAACCATGTGATTTACCCTTTAGAAGTGCCTATTTCTCTTCATGAACTCTAAGAGCCAGGGCCAACTACTTCCATTTAGAGATGAGACAGTAACAGACACACCCTTACATTGGATGCTCTGGGCCTTGGTTTCCCGTCTATTAACAGGGATGGCAGCCCTGCCCCATCTTTAAAGATGCATGAGAGTAAGTGTAAAAGTACAAGATGTTCACATACTATTTACAGACAACCAAGCATCTGAACAGATGTACAAGCAACAACTTCGAGTGATCCAATAGTCTTAGGATATAAAGTAGAGGCTAAAGCGTGTACTCAGAGATCAGACTCCAGCAAAAACCTTTAAAGGAGAGCTGACAGAAGGCAGGCTGCTGGATGAATCGATTTTCAAAAGATAAATGTGTGATTTGCATTGGAAGTGTGACACTTCCATCTCATATAGTTGTATTGGGTTTACATGGCAAGGTTTTGGTAGCAGGGGACTGCAGGGGGGGCCTCTGTGAGAAGAGTCCAGAAGCTGCCCCATGTTAGATAAGGGCTAGCTCCAAAGGGACCCACTGCTGGCCAGAGCTGAGGCAATAAGTGATGTTGTTTGCACCTCTGTGAGAGTAGATTTAAGAAAAAGGGGGAGAAAAAAAATGCTGCACCACAGCATCTGGGAGATGGAGGAGTGAGACCCAGCCCCATAGCCCCCAAGGTGAGTGCAGAAGGAGGGCAGGAGGTGCTCCAGGCGTCAGAGCTGAAGTTCTCCTGTGGCTTGTGGAGAGGCCCCTGGTGGAGCAGGCTGTCCCCCTGCAGCCCATGGGGCCCATGGCAGAGCAAATCTCCACACGGCAGCTCATGGAGGAGCCCACACAGGAGCAGAGGATATGGGGGGATCTGGTAAAGGTGGGGAACCCAGCTTGGAGCAGTGTGCTCCTGATGGATGGACTCTGTGGTACAGACCCGTATCTGGAGCAGTTCTTGAAGAAGTGCTGCCTGTGGGCAGCCCCTGCAGTCTCAGCTCAGGAAGGACGGCATCCTGTGGGAGGGACCCCATGGGGAGCAGGGGCAGAGAGGGACCAAGAAGGAGCAAAAGAGAAAAAGTGCTATGGACTGACTGCAGCTCCCATTCCCCTGTTCCCCTGCACTTCTTGGGGGGAGAATGTAGAAGAGGGTGCATGGCAGGAAGGTATTTTTTGTTTGTTTTTAGTTTCTCACTGCTCTAGTTTGTTAGTAATAGGTAACAAATTACATTAATCTCCCTATGCTGAGTCTGTTTTGCCAGTGACAATAATTGTTGAGTGATCTCCCCCTCCTTATCTCAACCCTTGAGCCCTTTCCCTTTGAGGAGGAAGAGTGAAGGAGTGGTTGTGGTGGATCTCTGCTGCTCAGCTGAGTAAAACCACCACACACACGTAATTATTTTTGACAATTTTCAGTAGCAAAATCCCTAGCAGGGTGTTCATATTACCTATGATACATCCTGCTTGCTTCTGCTCTTCTTCAGAGGCTGTCCAGGGCTCATAGATGTATTTGGAGGGAAAGTTCTTTAGGACAGGTAAGTATTTCCTACCAAAGAGTAATAATATCACGTTTTTATAATCCTGAAGACAAATACTCATACATTTAAGAGAAGTGTAATCCAACCTACACCAATGTTAATTTTAGGTGGTCGTATTGACGCTGCAATCTACAGGAAAGTTCCAATTTGTTTTGCACAAAATAGCTGTTTCTGTGTTCTGAAACCTCTGTACAGTGACATCTTCCACAAGTTCACCTTGCAGCAAGGAATAAAGGGATTGATTTAAATATTATTGCAGTTTTGACTTCATCCAAAATATTTGTTTTTAACATTTTGTCTAAAATTTTACTAAATTAGAACAGCTAAGAAAATATAAAAAATCTTACAGAATGGGAAAGTCATTTTCTGTGCAACTGTCAGGTACATCAGTATGAGCTTCACCATGACAAGGCACAGAGCTAGAAGGGATGCGAGGAAGAGGAGTGTGGTGCAATTGCCTAAGGTAACTAGGAAAATAAAACTAACATTCATTTTTAAAGAAAATGTACAGCACTGAAGAGTCTTTCAGGGTAGGGCATAGCTGTATTACCTGAGCGTTCCCTAGGCTTCCAAACTTAGATGCTATTGCGCCGGGGGAACCTGGTGTGCTAGCTCTAAGGGAACAGTACAGAGTGTAGAGTGGAGTGGAGACACCATGGCTAGGCTCTGTGACCAGGTGGGGACTCGATTGTTCTTGTGCACAACAAGACCAATAAGCCGCACTTTTTGCTACCCTGAGCCAGGGACCTGTCATGTTTTGACAAATGCTGTACCATAGCATACTTTTGCTCATTATAATAACATTATAATACCAAAACACACCTCCATCCCTAAAGCTACCCGCCTCCAAGATGCGACCACACCTTACTGAGCATGCGCTCTGAATTTCTCGGACGAGAAATCAGTCGACAGGCTGAACCTCTCTTCCCCCCCACATTGGGACACCTTTGGGTGAGATTTGAACACTTGATTATACTGTGTGTCTCCACAGAAACTTAGAAATCTCTATAGAGTCTTTGTGCCTTTTAACGTGTTAATTTCCAGGCTGCACACCTGTGTCACCTGAGCATTTCATGCATGCTAGCTTGCTTTTGCAGACAGACACTATCGCCGTAATCCACAGACCCTGTGTACCTGTTGCTGTAATAAATTGCATTTGATTGCATTGTTCGTAGTCGTGACGGTTCTCATTTAACGTATAACAACCCTTACTCTAGTTGCGTTTTTGGTGAATCCGTGACCGTGGTAGTTCAGTGCTCTGAATCCGACCGAACCTCTAACGGTTAATGCATTATTGGTGAATCTGTGACTGTGATGGTTCAGTACCCTGAATCTGACCGGATCCATAATGGTTATTCGGCTACACCCCAAGGAGATGTGGGGAAAAGGAGCTGTTTCCACAGACATCAACACAGCTTGGTCCTACTGAAATCAGCTGTCACCCACTACTTTCCAGGAAAGTCAAGCAGAACCTTCACCAACAACAAGGAGGTAAAGGAGAATATCAGGACTACAGGTGCGCAATAGCACAAGTACAGTCTAGGACAGGTCAGACAGAAGCTTTATTAACTGTGACCACAGTGAGAGAGCATTCAGGCAGCATTTCCCCCTCTGTTCCCCTGTTCTCTGCCAAGTGGTTGCAGAGAACCCACTTGTATCTGTTTCTTTGAAACACCATATAATGAGGAAAAACATTGTAATGTTAGCAAAGACAGGTGTGCGTTCTTGGAAGAGACAGACTCCAGACAATCACTTCTATATCATAAAATCATAAAGGTTGGAAAATACCTCCAAGATCACCTGGTCCAACTACCCCCTACCACCAATGTCACCCACTAAACCATGTCCCCAAGCACCAGCCCCAACCTTTCCTTGAACACCCCCTGGGATGGGGACTCCCCCACCTCCCTGGGCAACCCGTCCCAACGCCTGCCCGCTCTGTCTGAGCAGAAATGGCTCCTCATTGCCCACCTCAACCTCCCCTGGCACAACTTGAGGCCATTCCCTCTGGTCCTGTCACTGGTTATCTGCGAGAATTGGCCAACCCCCAGCTCCCCACAGCTTCCTTTCAGGGAGCTGCAGAGAGCAATGAGGTCTCCCCTGAGCCTCCCCTTCTCCAGACCAAACACCCCCAGTTCCCTCAGCTGCTCCTCAGAGGGCTTGTGTCCCAGGCCCTTCACCAGTTTCACCATGACATATATGTTAATAAGGGTAAGTACACATGCCTGAGGGAGATGAACTCCTTAAGTAGCTTGCTTGTTAACTGCCACAACTGACCAAATGGAGTGATGGCTCTTGGTGGAACACAACCTGTGTTATTTTAGCTCAGAAGTAGGGTTGGAGACTATCACAGACTGTTAGCTTTTAGTCAAAAGGAGTGTTCCTTCTGTTAGGATAAAATTCTTAGCCAGACCTCTCAAATCTTAAATATTAATCGTATTGCCATCACAGACATAACTGCAAAGGTGTCTGATACAGCATGCTACCAACAGAGCTGTTGCTTCCCAAACAGACCAGCATTACTCCTGCTCTAGAGAAGAGAGAAAATTGAGACTTCGAAGCAAATGGCACTTGCTCAAAGTAGAATGGGAAATAAAACTTGGGTGTCCAAAGTTATTCAGACTGCACACAAAACAATGAAATACAGCACAGACTGGAGGGGGAGAGCTGTGAGATGTTTTACAGAACATCGCTATTACTCCTTCAGAAAGAGGAGTCATCCCAGTGACTGGACACTGCTGGAGCCTACGGGTGCTCACAGCTCAACACAGTTCCATGCTTGATCATCTCCTGTGCAACCACAGGTACATCTCTGCCTTTCTGTGCCATGGTTTTCTAGTCTGCTAAACACATCACTGCTACAAGCCCTGTTTCACAGGGGCACGTGCTTTATGAAGACTGAGTTCTCCAGCTGTTGCTGCCAGGGGAGCCAGGGAAGAGCCAGGCCATGCATTGCCCTACCTTATGTACTGCCCCTCAGGGTCCGTGCGCTTCCCAAAGCGGACGGGGCAGAAGATACGTGTGTACTGGTGGAAGAATGCGCTGGCCGACAGCCACATCCAGTTCCCTGCATTGATGCTGTAGTCAGCATCTAAAAGCAGCTCTTCAAACACCTGCATTTTGATGACAGGAAAAGAAAGAGAGAAACACCCCTGAAATGGCTGCCTGTACTGCAAAACCAAAACAGCACAACAGGCTGGGAGATAAAGAATGAAGCTTGCTGTTAGAAGCACAGCACTGTTCTGGTCCAGGGTACCCTTTGCACATTACTCTCCAGTAAGATAGTTTGCCAGAAGGAAGCTAGAGCGAAACCCCATGAGAGAGCAACTCAAAGCTTAAAGGTCTGGCTTTGAAGACTGCTGCAAACTGGGAAGGTCTCCAATATCATCATCATCATCCAAAATCATCAGATCTTGGGGATGGGAATGACTTTTCACTGCTGTACACTACACAGCAGGGCTCAGACTCAAGCAGAAGATAAGGAGATTTTATAAACCGTGAGATTTCTATGGAGGCTCAGTAATAAAGCACTGTTCTCCAGAGCCACCTCCATGCTCGTATTTTGCAGAGCTTTCTGAAGATCAGCCAGAACAGAGAAGCACCAAATGAAAACAGAAAAATTAAAACCAGAAGTCAACCTTCATGCCCTCTTCCCAGCTGATCCAAAGGTCCCCCCGTGTCAGGAAGCAAGCAGCAGCATGCCGGGCAAGGTGATGGATCCAGCCCTCCTGGCGCAGCTGGGTCATAATCGCATCGATCCAAGGGAAGCCTGTCTGTGCCTGAGGCAGAAAGAAAAATCAGCCTTCTATCACTGTGCTTCATTGCACTTGTGTCCTACACACTGCTATAAACTCCTCCTCAAATAGCCAGCAGGGAGCAGTCCTGGGGCCATTGAAAAAGTCTAGGCTGAAACACAGCAGTTGTGGAAATGCATCTTGTTACCGTTTTCCATTTGTGGAGCCTCTCTGCATCCTCATACCAACTGATCTGAAGGCAGATGGGGTTCCCAGCCATTTTGGTGAAGTTTGGTGTCGCTGATGCTACCGTATAGAAGAACTCCCTCCACAGAAGCTGCCCTTGGAGTGACACCGGGGGCAGGGAGTGATGCTTGGCCTGCAAAAGACAGAAGTTCAAAGCTTCAGTTCATATGTACCATCATGTTTTCACTCATTTTGTGAGGTCCATAAAATAAAGATTAATCTAACTATACAACCGGCTTTGATGCATTTTACCATGAAAGCCAATGAAATCAAAGATCTGAAGCAATGTTTTTTGCACTAGAGCAGAGAAAGCTGAACTCTGTTAGACCCTGCATTACCTTGAATTCATGGAGTCATAGAATGGTTTGGGTTGGAAGGGACCTGCCATGGGCAGGGACAACTTCCACTAGACCAGGTTGCTCAAAGTCTCATCCAGCCTGGCCTTGAGCAGTCCCAGGGACAGGGCATCCACAGCTTCTCTGGGCAGCCCGTGCCAGTGTCTCACCGCACTCCAAGTAAATAATTGCTTCCTTATATCCAACCTAAACATACCGTCTTTTAGTTTAAAGCCATTCCCCCTTATCCTGTCGCTACACTCCCTGACAAAATGTCCCTCCCCAGCTTTCCTACAGCCCCCTTTCGGTAGTGGAATGTCACTGTAAGGTCTCCCTGGAGCCTTCTCTTCTGAGGCTGCACAACTCCAATCCTCTCGGCCTGACTCCATCAGAGAGGTGCTCCAGCCCCTCATCATCTTCATGACATCCTCTAGACTTGTTCTATAGGTCCATGTCCTTCTTGTGCTGGGGGCCCCAGAGCTGAAAGCAGGACTCCAGGTGAGGTCTCATGAGAGCAGAGCAGAGGGGGAGAATCCACTTCCTTACCCTGCTGCCCACGCTGCTTTTGATGCAGGGTATGGCTGGCTTTCTGGGCTGCAAGCGCATGTTGCTGGCTCATGCTGAGCTTCTCGTCAACCAACACCCCCAGGTCCTTCTCCTCAGGGCTGCTTTCAATCCATTCTCCACCCAGCCTGTATTTGTGCTTGGGATTTCCCAGGCCTAGATGCAGGCCCTTGCACTTGGCCTTGTTGAACCTCATGAGGTTTGCCCAGCCCCACCTCTCAGTCCTGTCCAGGTCTCTCTGGATGGCATCCCTTCCCTCCAGTGTGTTGACCACACCATGCAGCTTGGTCTCCTCAGCAAACTTGCTGAGGGTGCACTCAATGCCACTGGCCATGTCACAAAGATGTTAAATGGCACTGGTCCCAATACTGACCTCTGTAGGACACCACTTGTCACTGGTCTCCACCTGGACATGAGCTGTTGACCACAACTCTTTGAGTGTGGCCATCCAGCTGATTCCTTACTCACTGAGTGG
This sequence comes from Anas platyrhynchos, assembly GCF_047663525.1. Taxonomy (NCBI): domain Eukaryota; kingdom Metazoa; phylum Chordata; class Aves; order Anseriformes; family Anatidae; genus Anas; species Anas platyrhynchos. The sequence goes on along the minus strand of NC_092613.1, from coordinate 3,604,286 downwards.
TCCATCTGCCAAATTCACATCTCTCTGATTTAGAGACAAGGATGCTGTGTGGGACGCTGTCAAAAGCTCTGCACAAGTCCAGGTAGGTGATGTCAGTTGCTCTTCCCTTATCCACCACTGTTTAATCCCATCATAGAAGACCACCAGATTTGTCAGGCAGAATTCTCTCCATTTACCTTCCAAAATGGTATCACATGGGGATTTCTTAAAATAAACATACATTTACTGACATATTAACTGCCCAGCTAGCTGAATGCAGGTAGCTCAGCCATGTCTCAGATAGACTCTAAGCAGGAGGTTCAGGATACATTTTCTTGGATTGGTTTCAGCCATAGTTTTTCTTAAGAAACAAGTTTTCAGAACCTGGTTTTGGCTTACGCTGTAATTAAAACTTACCTAAGATGAAAATAGATACTTTCTAAAAACAAAACTGCTTGAGCAGGCTAAACTGCTCAAAAACTTCACTTAAAAACCAGGCCTGGTTAGATTTGCTGGACTATGATCATTTTTTTTTTCCTTACCTGAGCGTAAATGTTTGACAACCTATAAAAAAAGGTGCGAACTGACACACAGCCCATGCTGAAATAGGGACTCAGGCCTGTGGTGCTTGGAAGCAGTGAATTTGGTATTGTTCTTGGTTTAGTAAAACTTGCCACCCAGCCCTAAAATGAAAACAGAAATCAAGGGTTAGGCAGTACAAGGTGACGCGTGTCCAGCTAATGGAACAGGAAAAAGCTCTTGGCAACCGGCTTCTGCCTGTTCAACATCCCACTGCAATACCCCCACAAATACTGCCATCCAGGATAGCAACATCTTAAGATCAGGCTGCCTGGAGGGGAAATCCTCAGCAAGAGCTGGAACAGAACTCCGTGGCTGAGCGGTTTCTTGAGGTCCAGAGACAACCACACACAAAAGGAGGGAGGACAGCACTGACCTCAGCCCACCCACAGCCACCAGCATCACCCACATTAAATCAAGACTGACCTGGTCAGCCAGGTGTTGCTCCAGGCGCTGCAGCCCTTCGGTCTCCCCTCCTCTCCAGGGGGAGATGCTCTCAGGGGGGATCTTCAAATCCGCGGGGAGAGGCACCCTGTAACACTCAGCCAGGTCCAGGTCAGGGGGCCTACACCTCCTAATGCAAGAGACAGGCCTCTTTCAGAGAGGGAACTGGAGCCAGAAGAGGGTGGAAGACCTCTGCTCATTTCACACGCCAAGATCTCCTCTGTTGCAGCACAAGGCAACAAAAGCACAGCCAGAAACCCCAGGCTCTACTCCTTAGGGAAGGAAAATCTCATCCTGAAACTGCTCCAGGTAGTTCCAGTCTGAACTCAGTCTGAACTGGGGGAAGAGGCTCAGACCCACCAAATGACAATGCTCAGAGCAGCCAGCTGTGACCACAGCTCAGACCTCCCTCTTGTTTGGCATCTGCTACATAAGGTTCGGAGGCACCTCCTCTCCTGCAGCCTCCCCGGCTGCCTCATCCATCTCTGGGAGGGAGCTAAGAGCCTCCTCAGACTTTAAATTTAACTGGGGTCACTGGCACTGCCTCCAAAGGCCCCTCCATGCCTCTGAGGAGAGGTTGCTCTGGGAGGTTTCATAGGGAAGGATGCAGAGCAGCTCTCTGGGCCACCTCCTCAGCTGCTTCTTCCTAAGCAAGGGGCTAGGATGCCCTGAGCAGTCTCACAAGGATACCCCGAGGAGTCACACTCCTCTTGTGTGGCCTCAGCTTTTGAGGTTCTTCCAATGCCTCCGACCCCCACAAGGCTGGAATAGTACCAGGATATGTCATGTGTCCACCCCAACCCCTACCCCATCCCACTATAAAACACAAACAAAGCTGTTTAGGGAAGTATCAGTGGTATGCAGACTTCCCAGCAAAACCCTGAATGAGGTCAGAGATGGAGAGAGATCTTCCCACTCACCTGGAAACACTGAGCTCAGCTCTGTTGCAAACACCTACAGCAGAAGGAGCCAGTGCAGCTCTCAGAGCACTGGCACAACACAGGCCTGCTGGGAAGCATGTGAACTACTTATCGTTCATCATCAATTAAAAAGATGTGTGAATAAACAAATTATGAGGGGTGGGGGGGAAGGGGAGGAAGCACTGTGAGAAAAGCCCTAAGAACTGGTTCATCCCAATACTTACATGGGTCTCATCACTGGGGTATCTGGGGACAACATTCAGTAATTAATGGGATTCCCCAAGATGGAAGAACTAAGCCTAGGTTACTAACACAGAGCTGAGGTCACGCAGGAGGTGCCCGACAAGTCCCAAGTATCTGCAGTCCCATCTCAAGTGGCCAGACCTCCCCTACCCCAATCTTAACTCCCTTTGGACCACTAACCTCTATGAGGCAGAGCTAAACATAAGACATCCATGACTCTGAGCTTCTCAAGTCCTGGGAGACACGAGCTTGGTCCCTCCTTCCCATACAACAGAGGGGAGGAGAGAAAAGTTTTGAAGCCAGAAGGGAACATTATGGTTGTTCCACTGGATTTCTTGCATAAACATGCTATAGTGGTTCATCCAATTTCCCCCTTGAATCTTGGTTTGTAAGGAAGCTAGAGCATGTCTTTGAGAAAGAGACATGCAGTTCCTTAGTCACTCCTCTGCTAACCTTTTACATACATTCAAAGGTTGTCTCAACGTATCTTGCAGAAGCTTAAAGCCTTTGGACTGTGCCACCTCTCATCTGCATCCCCTCTGCATACAGTCTGTAGCCCTCCATGCACAGAGGTAACAAAACAGTGCCCATAGCACCCTGGTATCACTTGACCTTGGCTGTTCTTTCGGGCAGACAGAAAGGACCTGCAATTTCTTGCCATCTAGGCGTTACTTACTGGAAGTCTTCAGCTGTAAGGTTTCGGACGGGCACCTCAGGGTCCCCAAGAAGAGACAGAATGTGAAGGAACCTCTTGTATGTTAATGGAGGAGTCCCATCATTCAGGTCCAAAATCCTAAATAAAATAAGGTCAGTTTTCACCACAGTATAAATGAAGAAGGAAACTGGAGCTGCCAGTGAATAGGAATCACAGAATCATCTAGGTTGGAAGAGACCTTCAAGATCACCTAGTCCAACCTCTGACCTAGCACTAACAAGTCCTTCACTAAACCATATCCCTAAGCTCTACATCTAAATGTCTTTTAAAGACCTCCAGGGATGGTGACTCCACCACTTCCCTGGGCAGCCCATTCCAATGCCTAACAACCCTTTCAGTAAATAAGTTTCTCCTTACATCCAACCTAAAACTCCCCTGGTTCAACTTTAGCCCATTTCCCCTCGTCCTGTCACCAGGCACGTGGGAGAACAGGCCAACCCCCACCTCGCTACAGCCTCCTTTAATGTATTTATAAAGAGCGATAAGGTCGCCCCTGAGCCTCCCCTTCTCCAGGCTGAACAAGCCCAGCTCCTTCAGCCACTCCTCATAGGACTTGTTCTCCAGGCCTCTCACCAGCTTCGTCGCCCTTCTCTGGACTCTCTCAAGCACCTCGATGTCCTTCTTGTAGCGAGGGGCCCAAAACTGAACACAGTACTCGAGGTGCAGCCTCACCAGAGCCGAGTACAGGGGGACGATCACCTCCCTAGCCCTGCTGGCCACACTGCTTCTTATGCAAGCCAGGATGCTGTTGGCCTTCTTGGCCACCTGAGCACACTGCTGGCTCATATTCAGCCGACTATCCACCATCACTCCCAGGTCCTTCTCCAGCCAGGCAGCTTTCCAACCACTCCTCTCCCAGCCTGTAGCTCTGCTTGGGGTTGTTGCGTCCCAGGTGCAGGACCCGGCACTTGGCCTTGTTGAACCTCATACAGTTGGCCTCAGCCCATCGGTCCAGCCTTTCCAGATCCTCCTGCAGAGCCTTCCTACCCTTGAGCGGATCAACACATGCACCTAGCTTGGTGTCATCTGCAAACTTACTGAGGGTACACTCGATCCCCTCTTCCAGATCATCGATAAAGATATTAAAGAGGACTGGCCCCCGTACTGAGCCCTGGGGGACGCCACTAGTGACCAGCCTCCAGCTGGATTTGACTCCATTCACCACTACTCTTTGGACCCAGCTATCCAGCCAGTTTTTAACCTAACAAAGCGTGCGCCAGTCCAAGCCACGAGTAGTTTCTTGAGGAGAACGCGGTGGGAAACAGTGTCAAAAGCCTTACTGAAGTCAAGGTAGACCACATCCATGACCTTTCCCTCATCCACCAAGCGTGTCACTTTGTCATAGAAGGAGATCAGGTTCGTCAAGCAGGACCTGCCTTTCATAAACCCATGCTGACTGGGCCTGATCGCCTGCTTGCCCTGTAAGTGCCGCGTGATGACACTCAAGATAGTCTGCTCCATGAGTTTCCCTGGCACTGAGGTCAAACTGACAGGCCTATAGTTCCCCAGGTCTACCCTCTGGCCCTTCTTGTAGATGGGCATGACGTTTGCTAGCCGCCAGTCGACTGGGACCTCCCGGTAGCCAGGTCTGTTGATAAATGAGGGAAAGCGGCTTGTCCAGCTCCTCCGCCAGTTCTCTCAGTACTCTTGGGTGGATCCCATCCAGCCCCATCGACTTGTGTACATCCAAGTGCTGTAGCAGGTTGCAAACTATTTCCTGGTGGATTATGAGGGCCACATTCTGCACCCCATCCTCTTGCACCAGCTCAGGGTACTGAGTATCCAGAGAACAACCAGTATTGCCGCCAAAGACTGAGGCAAAGAAGGCATTAAGCACCTCCGCCTTTTCCTCATCTCTTGTAACTAAGTTTCCCCCCGCATCCAGTAAAGGATGGAAATTCTCCTTAGTCCTCCTTTTTGTGTTGATGTATTTACAAAAACATTTTCTGTTGTCTTTGACGGCAGTAGCCAGATTGAGCTCCAGATGAGCTTTGGCCTTTCTAATTTTGTCCCTGCACTGCCTCGCAACATCCTTATAGTCCCTGAGTGGCCCGCCCTCTTTTCCAAAGATTATAAACCCTCTTTTTTCTCCTAAACTCAAGCCACAACTCTGTTCAGCCAAGGAAGGTGACAGCACAGGCTGGAAAAGCACCAGTTTGCAGGGCTGACTGTGGAAGTTACAGATTTTACAAGTAAAACTTCCCTGGGTGAACCTCCATCCATCCTGAGAGCAGGTTCTTGGGACTTGAGAGAGCAAAATTGAAACCAGGATGCCAGCCACAGCTTCAGCTGGTGTAGTTCCAGACTGCCAGACATAGCTAGGACAGCAGCCGGCAAGGTGCTGGCCACCTCTGGGGCTTCCAGAGACAGTCGGACCACAAAAAAACAGGTTCAGGACTGTAAAGAACTCTTCCCTGCCAGCAACCACCTATACAAACTGATGGCTTGAATTTAAGATGGCAAGTCACATACATCAACTCGTTCACACAAATGTAGGGTTTTTCAGGAGCAGAGCGTTAAGGCTGTTTTAACTGCTAATGATTTCCTCCCTATTATTATTAATTTAAATACCTGCAGTCATTCAGCTCTGAATAACTGCTTGGATCCAAGTGTATCCAGACACCATTAAAAGTTGATTAGAAAGATTTAAAAAAAAAAAAAAAAAGCACAAGAATGTATAAATAAGTCCTATTAAATGTGTTAAAGAATTTCTCCATCTGTGTAAAAGAGTAGCTAACATAATGGCTTAAAGTGAATTAAACTGCCCAAAGGGAAAAAAATAAACTGTTTAGGCTCTAACTACAGCCCAACATCCTAACACCTGTGCAACCCACCAAAATTTCTTCTGTTGCTTCCAGTAAACCAACACAAAAATTCTCCAGCAAGCAGTGCCGCTATCTCAAATAGTCCAATTTTCTGAAAAGGAAAAGGAACCAGAAGGACCAAAGTACTTGACTTTTTCTCCCTGATGCTTGCTAAACCCGCCTGGAGACACCTCGCTGGTCTTTAAGGCAATCACATACCGTTTGGTGTCATAAAGGCTGTGGCCCACCACAGAAAGCACCTCAAACCCCAGCTCTTCTCCCAGACACCGTATGTTGGCTTCCATCTCCTTGTAAAATGGCTCCATCTCCGCATCCAGAGTCACTTGCGTGATGTTCCACTTCTGGATGTGATCTCTAAGAACGGGCTCATACTCTCCTTGAATAACCAGCAAGTGAGAGCCCAGCTGACATAAGTTTTTCTGCAAATCCTCCAGGGACTGCAGCAGAAAGTGCCATCGCAGGGCCCCTATGTGCATCACGGACGTCATGAACTTTCTGTCGAGGATGTAGACGGGGTAGACGACCTCCGAAGACTCAAGCGCAGCCAGCAGCGCCGGGTGGTCGTGCAGCCGCAGCCCCTTCCGGAAGAGATGGATGGTGCGGTGTGGCATCCTGGCTGCTCTCAGACCTGTTAGAAGAGGAAAAAAGCTGTTGGCTTTGTGGATATAACATCCCTATTAAGGAACAAGGCCAATTAATACTAGAAATAGAGCTCCAAACATGGCTCAGCTCTTTTTGCCACAAATCTTTGCTTTTTTTAATGAGCTTTCACAGGCTAGAAGAGCAGAGACGGGACCAAACCACTCCTCCCTGTGCCAGGTCCCACCATTTGGCAGCTGCTTTAGCACCTAGCTCCACAGAGAACGGCTGCTTCCCCAAAAGAGTCACTCAAGTCCTCAAATTAAATTCCTAAATTAAATTATATCCCAACAGTGCTCACCAGAAGGAAGGAAAACAGAGTTGTCAGAGCTCCATCTACTACAGAACCATTCTGCAGCCCCATGCACAGATGCAGCCTGCAGCACCCAGCATCCAGCCCTCTGTAAATCAGCAGTGAGAAGGTGGCTCAGGGAGCTCTGCCTATGTTTGCAGGGATGCCAGCTCCGCAGGAGCCCTCATCTCATCAGAGACCTGATACATGGCTCACGCTAGCAGTGAAAAGCCCTCCTGGGCTTCAGTAGAAGATGTATAAAAGACACGGCATGTTTGCTCACTAACAAGGCTCTTAAGACTGTAAGGAAAAAGGAAGGAGAGCAAAGCACAGCACAACACCAACACAAGAGCATGCAGGGCTATTCTGACAGCGCTGACTTTGTAAAGTCTGGATTCATCAGTTCACTACAGTTCTTAATCCACCTTTCCTATCCCCAGGAGATCCTTTGTGCCTCCAAGCATCAGGAGAAAAGCCCTCCTCTCCCAGTGGAGGACCTAGGTGGTGACCTAGGTGGTGACCTGAGGCTGATACAGGGATTAACATGCAGTCACTTCCCTTTGAACTGTTTCATCTGGCTTTGGGGACTTGCAGGAGGGTTCACCTTGGTGCTAGCTCAGGGCAGAGCCTGAGGAACTGCCCCATGGCTGCTGCTTGCTCTACTCAGGGGGGACGGACTCAGCAGCAAGCCGAAGCGCTAAGCCCAGCTGCCCCTGGTGTCTGTGCCCACCTGGTGACAGCCCCCAACCAGCCCACCTCCACCTGCTTCTAATTTCAAGGGTTACTACCCAAAGAATTCAGAGGTTGTGGATTGGCATGGGACCAATCTCTAACCCAGTTCAACCCCTCAAACAAACTTCCCCCCTTATACCCTCCCAAATGGCTGCAGGAGGTCTCTGCCCCTTGTCCCTGCTCAGCCCACACTCAACAGCATTACCAGCCTCATATAATGATCTGACTTGCACTCTTCCCTAAAACACTCATCAGCATCACTGAGGCACCCAACTGTGCCCCCAGGCCACGACACAGCCCGCTGAGCCCCCAGTAACCTAACCCTGAAACGGGTTAGGGCACAGAAGAGCTCGGAGCCAAGCCTGGGGCTTTGCAGGTGTGCAGCACCTTGGCTCAGGGAACGGAGCTACAAGGGAGGAGAGGACGGCACCAACCTGCCCACACGCCATGGAGGAACAGGAAAAACAGGGCGGCTCTGGCACCTGGGAGCACCCAGCTGGCATTTTTGGGCAGCAAAGCATCTAAAACGTGCTGGAACTCTCACCCAGTCCACGCTAGCAGGGGCTGGGGGGTAGAGAGTGCCGGGGTAGGGACAGCCCTAGGCATCCAGCACAGGGGGAAGCAGGGGCCTGAATGAAGCGGGGGGAGCAAGCCCAGAGCTGAAGGAGTGCCAGGGTTGGGTGGGGAGCTGGGACCCGCGGCTGGGTGGAAACACGCAGGAAGGGGTCACTGATGTGGGCCCGGTGGCACCAAGGTGGCATCAGGAGGATGTGGTGGGTCAGCACCAAAGGGCTGCACCCTCGGGTGCTCCAGCCCTGCCAGGAGGAAGGGGACGATCCTCAGCGATGATGGGGGAAGGAGGAGCAGGCACCATCTGTTGGTTGACTTTGTGGCAGGATTTATCCAGAGGTACTGCTTGAACTCTCCACAAACCAACGCTGTCAGCAAGGCCAGGCAGGCCTCCTGCCACGTCTGGCTGACTGCAGCTCATCACAGATCAGCCACATCAGGCAGAAAACACGCCTTGCGCCACTTTGGGATGTATGCCACAACACAAGGCAGGGAAAACCCTAAATGAGGTGACTGGACCTTACCTTGGGGTTACCTGGCAGGTGCTCCAGGCTCTTCACAGCCGGCTGTCCTGAGGAGAGGGTGGCCCCCGAGTGCTGACCGCAGCTCTGCCACTCGTGGGCATTTCTCTCCACGTGCAGGCTTCCACTGGAGGGGTGCGATGGTGGTCACCTGGACCTGGCCTTGGTGCTCCCGTTCCTACAGGCACTGGCAAGGCAGGTGCCCAGGTTTAACACCCCAGCTGCGATCACACAAACACACACCGGGGTGGAATCGACAGGCTGAAGGACTTGGGGTTTTGCGTAACTCCTGCCGGAGGAGGCTGGCAGCGCGCTCACCGCCCGCTCATGGCACAGCAAGACCCAGCACGTTCGGACCGAGGCCCGACGGAAATTTTTAGCAGCTCAATTTCCTCCGCGGACACGTGGATTGCCCGGCGCAGTCAAGGCACAGCCGCTCGCCTTGGCTGTCCCGATAGGAAGCGATGACAACGCGGTTATGGAGCCTTCAGCACGCACACACACAGCCAGCTGCACGAGCAGCCCCACAGCTGCGTTTTGGGCTCTTAAAAGTGCTTGGCCCCAGCCCTACAGCCCCTGACCCTACAACCCCCAGCCCCACAGCCCTCGGACCCTACAGCCCCCAACCCCGCAGCCCCTGACCCCCACCCCCTACTCCCAGCCCCACAGCCCCCGACCCCACAGCCCTGACCCCCAGCCCCACGCTCCCCGCCCTCCCCAGGGCCCCGGGCGGTGCGGGGCCGGCCCGACCCGATGCCCCCCTTTATGGGGGGGTCGCGCAGCGGGTCCCCAGCTCTGTCCCCAGCCGCCGGCACCAGTGCCCAGGCCACGGGGCCGGTTATGCAACGCCCGGCAGCGGGGGGGGGGGGGACGGGACACGGGGACTGGGGGCACGGCCGGGGCTGGGGCTGGGGCCGGAGCCGCCCCGCTCCGGTTGCTGGCGGGGCACGGAGCGGGGGCACCGCACTGGGGGGGGGGGGGAACAAGGGGAAGGGGGCAGCAGGACCCCGGCCCCCCCAGTGCAGAGCCAGTGGGCGGGGCATCTGCGAGACACGCCCACTTCGCGTCTTTCCCCGCCCCCTAGGGGCGTGGCTTGCGCTCCCGCCCTCGGGGCTCCTCCAATCGCAGCGCTCCTCCCCTTCGAATTCGAACGGGCGCCGCGGGAGGGGGCGTGGCCAGGCGGCGCCCAATCAGCGCCCGCGGTTTGGGCCGAGGGGCGGGGCCAACGGGCGGCGTCTCCCCGCGTTGCTAAGCGACGGGGATGCCCCGCCCCCCCGCCTCACCCCCCCTCCCCCCCCCCGCGCCGCGCGCTGCTTCCCGCCGAGGTGAGCGGGGGGGGGCGGGTCACGGTGAGGCCCCCCCCGCCCTAACGGCAGCACGGGAGGGGGCTGAGGGGGGGCCGGGAGGAGCCTGGGGGGGTTTGGGCTGGGGAAGGGGAGGCTCAGGGCAGAGCTCATGGCTCTGGGACCAGAGGGAACGGCCTGGAGCTGTGCCAGGGGAGGTTGAGGTGGGCAATGAGGAGCCATTTCTGCTCAGACAGAGCGGGCAGGCGTTGGGACGGGTTGCCCAGGGAGGTGGGGGAGTCCCCGTCCCTGGGGGGGCTCCAGGAGAGGTTGGGGCTGGTGCTTGGGGACACGGCTCGGTGGTGGCAGGGGGTGGCTGGACCAGGTGCTCCTGGAGGTCTCTTCCCACCCTAACGATTCCGTGGTTCTCTTCCCGAAGTTCCAGCTTTGGCAGCGATAAAATTCGCCCTCGGGATCTCAGCACAATGCAGCGAGCATCGCGGCTGAAGAGGGAGCTCTCCCTCCTGAGCACAGAGCCCCCTCCTGGCATCACCTGCTGGCAAAGTGGGAGCCGCCTGGACGACCTCCGAGCACGTAGGTACCCGCTGCTGGGGCTGCTTCTTAAGGGAGGGATGCGTTAGAATCTGCTGCTAGGCCTGGATTCACTGAGTGGCACGTACGTACCTGTGGAATTCCAGGAAAAAAGCTTAGGTTCTTCTTCTGGTGTTCCTTTAGCTTATATCTATTACTTGTTGGATCTGGCGACTGGATTGCTGTGGGGTGGAACAGGTCTCGGGTATCGTGGCAGATTTTTATTCATGAATTTTAATTCATGGGTTTGAGCAGTGCTATAGTTATATAATTGTGGGTGATCTGTGGAGTTTGCTGGATAAATTCAAGTGATTTTTAATGTAATGCTTATGTTTTGATATTCATTTTCCTAAAGAAATTTTAGGAGCTGCAGACACACCATATGAGAAAGGAATATTCAACCTGGAGATAGTTGTTCCTGAAAGGTAAGTGAGCAATGGCATCTAGCTGGTGAGGCATTTCAGATATGGTTTAATTGATATGGTTGATAGAATCACAGAATTACAGAATTGTCTAGGTTGGAAGAGACCTCAAGATCATTGAGTCCAACCTCTGACCTAACACTAACAAGTCCTCCACTAAACGATATTGCAAAGTTCAACATCTAAATGTCTTTTAAAGACCTCCAGGGATGGTGACTCCACCACCTCCCTTGGCAGCCTATTCCAATGCCTCACAATCCTCTCAGTAAAGAAGTTCTTTGTAATATCCAACCTAAAACACCCCTGGCACAACTTTAGCCCGTTCCCATTTGTCCTGTCACTGGGCACGTGGGAGAACAGACCAAACCCCACCTCACTACAGCCTCCTTTAATGTACTTATAAAGAGCAATAAGGTCACCCCTGAGCCTCCTCTTCTCCAGGCTGAACAAACCCAGCTCCCTCAGCCGCTCCTCACAGGGCTTGTTTTCCAGACCCCTCACCAGCTTTGTTGCCCTTCTCTGGACTCTTTTGAGTACCTCCATGTCCTTCTTGTAGCGAGGTCTTTCATTTAGCCTCCCCATGAAGAATGTTGTTGATTATCTTTAAACAAACCCTTCATTTATGGAACATAATTGTTATTTCTGCTGGCTGAATCACTGATTTCATACAGGACATCCTGAGATGCATGATAAACAACCTAAAAGCACTTTAACAGGATTTCTATGTTTGTCTCAAATCTTTCTGGAAAGTAGCTCATTCTGATTAGAAAGCTTCCTATCATGTTTGCTTCTTTGTGGGAAGCTGTTCAGGGAAGTCCTAATCAAACATAGCTGAAAGCATAAAAGGTAGGGCACTGCTTGCCCCCAAAATTGTTGGGAAAGATTGTCACTTAGTAAATGGCTGGGAGGAGGGAATAATGATATTTCTTGGGTGATGAAGCAACTGGAGTACAAATATAAAAACAGCTTTTTGTTTCTTAATGCTTATCTCTTAAAGATACCCATTCGAGCCCCCAAAGATTCGCTTTCTGACCCCTATCTATCATCCTAACATTGACTCTGCTGGAAGGATTTGCCTGGATGTTCTTAAGTTACCACCAAAGGTAAGGTAGCACTGCTTGGACATGGGTAAGCCGAGCCTGAGGAGAATAATGAACTCCTTATCTTTTTCTTGTAAAAGCCTTATTGGATGTCTGTTTGCTGATGACTTATTTACACAGGAGCACAGCAGTAGAGGTTTTTGTGTGGCCTGTCCTTTGTTTAGAGACTAGAACGTGACCTTCTTTGTTCTGTATAAGCTTCCAAGGCTTTAAGGATTGGAGCCAAAAGGCATTAGGCAGCCCTCTGAAAGCGGGCTACCCAGCGCTGTCCCAGCAGAGGTGTGTGGGATGCAGCCTTTGGTTGTCTGTCAGGCTTCCTCAGAGGGGCCGCAGCCTGTGTGTGAGAATGCATCGGGTGTTTTCCACGTGGATCTGAACGCTCTAAGTCCTGAGCTTTTTCTAGGCTGCCTGTGTGTAGCTTTCTTTAACTGCTTCCTTCACCCTCTTCCCTTGAAGGGCGCATGGAGGCCTTCCCTCAACATCTCCACGCTGCTCACCTCCATACAGCTGCTGATGGCGGAGCCCAACCCTGACGACCCTCTCATGGCAGACATAGTACGTGAGCTCCTCTGACCCTCTTGTGGCCGTGGGCACAGGCTGGGGTGGAACAGAGCATTAGGTTCAGGCTGTGCTTCCACTTCACTCGCTCAGGATTAACACGCTGGGGGATTACACAGCAATACAGCTGGGGATCAGGCCTGGGGCATGGCTGTGTTTCTCTGGAGCAGCTGGGGCATGCTGTATGGGGTTCATGGCAGCAGTGGAAAAGAGATGGAGAAGGTCTTGTCTTCAGGCCTGCCCACACAAACAGAAGTGTGCATTCTTCAAGCAAAACGAGTTTATGCTTTATGCCACATGCTTGTAGCAGGTTGGGTCTGGTGTGAGGAGTCAGAATGCCAGGACTCCTAGAGGAGTTAACAAACCCCTAGTGTTTAGTCTCAGCTTCTCAGTGTTAATGTTAAATCAAATCTGTCTTTCTCATTACATTTAGTCCTCGGAGTACAAGTACAATAAGCAGCTGTTCTTGATAAATGCCAAGGAGTGGACTGAGAAATATGCAAGCCAGCAAAAGAGGGTGAGAAATGTGCTCTCTTCTTTCAGTTGCGTAGCTTGGTTTTTGTGAACAGTCCTTCTCGTCTCAATTTGCCTTTCACAATTACTTGGCAAGGCTTGCTTTCTTTCCTCCCCTTTTGTTCTGTCTTGGAAAACTATTTAATTATAATCTCTTTATTATATTCACTTTGTAATATCTGCTGTGGTTAGTGAAAATATCAGCCCTGAAGTCTGTGGATGGTGGAAAGGGCAGGTAGAGTCTCACTTCTACCCCTTGCTCTCTGCTGGGAGGGATCCTTGCTTATGACTGGATTAGAGAAGGGTGGCGTTTTTACAATGTCTTCTTTGTATCAGTCTTTCAGGAAGTTTGAGTAACCAAAGGCAGCTCTCTCTATTGCTGTGTGATGTTACCTTCTGTGACCAGTCAGATACCCAACAAGCTGAGAATAGCTGAGGTGCAGCACCTGTAAGCACAGCAGGTGGAGCTGCTGCCTTTGGCCACTAAGAGGTGAAGCGGTGTTTGTTCCCCAGACCTGCCAGCTGGGGTTTGTCACCCTGGGAGAACCCAGTCCTCTGACAGGCATTTGGACAACCACAACTTAAAGGTGGACAGGTTGTGTGGAGGAAAAACTATCACTCCTTCGAAGTTAATGATGTGTTTGGTCACAAATAATTGCTTTGTTTCTCAAGAAGTAAGAAGGAGGAGTAAAACTGATTAAAAAAATAATAATCTGGGATTCTGCTGCCCCGTTTCTGCCTCAGCTCTGTTCCTACCAAACTCCATGTTCTGCCATGGCTGTGCCTTATGCTCAGCTAAGCCTGTTCTATCTTCTGCACATGTTCTCTGGCTCTGACTGGTCTCCCAAACCCTTGGTGGAGCATTTTTCTGCCATCACATTTCCTATCTTCCTGCCTCTGGTCTGCACCCTGACATATCTCACAGATGAGATGTGTAAAAAGGAATTTAATTTAAGCAGATTAAACCTGCTCCAAAAAATCAGTTACATATCCCTTACCTGGCTCCATAGAGAGCTCATGCATGCTTATGCGTGTATGTGGCACTTCTGGGTACAGTTGTTATTCTGTTCTCCTGTCACTCCCCTCTTCATACAGTTCCCAGCAACAGGAACAGTACAGCTGAGGGTCAGTGTGTAAAAGCAGGGAGCAGTCAGTTCTGATCTTGGAGGGCAGGGTGTTCCAAGGTGTGTACGTGAATACACACACATGGGGCTGGGAACATGCAACAGTGCTAAGAGTTTATATAACTTAATTATTCACAGCTGTTACTTTTATTTCTTGTGTAATCACAGGCTTCCAAGGCTTTAGAAGAGAAAACAAATCAGAGTGAAACAAGTACCACCAGTGAATCTATCATGCTGAAAAGAAAAGGGAGTGATATCACCAAAAAAGAGAAGAAATCTCGCCTGGAGTCCTAAGTGATTTTTGTTCCTGGTGTGGCTGTCAGCTTTGTTTTTGCTGTCCTTTTTTCTTTACACAGATATAACTAAATATTTTAATATTAATAGTAGTAGGCTTTGTTTTTCTATTTCCTAGGTGCTTTTCTGTCAGAAGTTCTATTAAATAAAAGCTTTATATTTTATTTATAAACTTTTTTTTTCCCTGAGGTTTACATTTTGTTTGGGGGTTTCAGAGTATTCTGAAAAAAATGACAATTGGAAGTACCAGTGCTGCTTCTGACTACCAGCTTTCTCTCAAAGGAATGCAAACAGCACTAAAGACTGATGTTTCTATTTGTGTCCTTGCCTCAAAATGTACAGTGAACAAAAGCTGAGTGACAGACATACTAGAACTAGTTTGCAGTGTTAAACTGTCGAAATCCTTCTCTAGTGAAGGCTTCATTTGCCTTGTAAAATAAAGGTTACTTCAGGATACCTCAGTAATTTAAGTTCTAAACTTCTGTGTCTTAAAACTCTGTCTCTGGAGCAGCATGCTATGTTCCAGTTGCAGCTTACAGCATTTAACACAAGCTCGGATGTGGAATGAGTCTAGGTGCTGTTGTGTTTCCAGGGGCTGGATAGCGAAAAGCACCAGCTGAGTGCTGAGGATGGAGAAAACCCCAAAGGGGGACCCAGAGGTGTGGGAGGGGGCAGGATGTGGAAGAAAGGCATGTGGGAGTGTGGGACAGGGCAGTAAGGCTGAGAGCATTGAGAGGAAGGAGGACGCTGATAGCCTGACCCATGCTGTAACTGTTGGTGGTACAGCAGGCCAGAAGATGTTGGGGGCAGGACTCCGTGTCATCACAGCTATGTTACTGGCAGATTGCAGCGTGACCAAGTCCAGAGCTCAGGCTCCTGCTCTGCGTGTTTGGGTGTAAAGAATTTGACCCATGTCCTGTCCCTGCTCCAGGACAAGTGAGCCAGGTCATTCTTATTTGCCCCCTGGAGCGGACACAGGACTCAGAAAAACTCCTGAACTACGGAGCTGGGCTGCGATATGCAAGAAAATGGAGCATCCTTGCCTGCTGCTGTTTCCAATGCCCTCAGCTCATCTCTGCTGCACTGGCAGTGGCCCCGAGCACTGCTCCCAGTGTCCTGCTCAGTCGAAGTTGTAGTAAAGGCAAAAGGCAAAGAACATGGCAAAGATCTGCAATGAAAAGAGATGGAGCAGGTTAGCTCCCTGCCGCAGCAGCAACTGGGTGGAATCTGAGTGCCTGGACAGTAAAGGGGTCAGTGCCCTGCTCCCAGTCCAGCCAGGCACCAGGGTAGCTGTGACCTGCAAGGGGCTGCCCCATGCTGCACGGAGGAAGCTGCTGAGCAGTGCTCCTCCTCCCCTGGGCCTGCAGGAGCAAAATAAACCTCGCTCCCTCAGTCCCTCAACCTCAGCCACAGTGGGTGGGAGGTTGGCTTTACACCCCTGAGACAGACCTGCTCTGTGCGCGCCTTTCTGAGTGCGATCGTGACAACCAGAGGCCAGGGGGACAGACAGAGCCTGTCTGTGGTCCCTTCACACAAAGCCCCATCCCCTTCCCTCCTAGCAAAGAGCGCCCGTGAGAGGTGCCCCGCTGCCTGCCTTGTCCCCTCCAGCCCCTGCTCCGTACCTCGATGCCCAGCACGGCCAAGCTGCAGGTCCCGGGGACGGAGATGTAATTCTGCAAGGTCCTGCCGAAGGTGGGGAAGCAGCCCTGGGCAGGAGGGGAGATGTTGGAGGTGTCCTTCAGGCTTCACTGCAGGGAGCTCAAAGGGAGACTGAGGGCTGGGGAGGTTGGGGTGGGTCAGGGGCACCATGAGCGGTGGGTTTGGGGAGGTACCACGGTGCAGAACCACGGTACAGCAGTGCCTCAGGTCCTGTCCCCACTTCAGTGCTTGGGGCAGAGGATGCTGCTCCCCATAGGCAGGAGCCTGAGACGTGCTGGGGACACGGCAGGGACGTGGCAGGGCCTGGCAGTGCAGGGCGGGTGCCCGTGCAGCCCTACCTGCTCGTGGATGTAGCCAGGGCTCCTCTCCCGGCACTGCTCCCAGCCCAGCAGCTCGCCTGCCTGCAGGAGCCCATCCCGGGCACAGCACGCCCGTGGCCAGGGTGTCCCCGGATGCAGCTCCTGGAACCGGGAGCCATTCCCAAAGTCTTCAGGCCCTAAAACGCCGCAACAGGAGAACTGAAATGGAAAGGAAACGCTGTCAACATGCTGTCAAAATGCAGGGACTTTGCTTGGGGATGCAGTAGAGGGAGGGGAACAGCCCAGCATGCTGCTTGGAGTCTGACTGGGGTCCATGAGAACTCCCCCTGTGGTCACAGTCACCCTGAGCAGGACCCATAGGTGCTCCATGTCCCAGAAGGAGCCTCCCTGCTCACCATGACCATGAGGGTGTTCCAGGCCACAGAGAAGACCTCGGCGTCCTCATCCCCACGGTAGTTCCTCCGCAGCTCAGACAGGAAGAGCTCTGGGCGGATCTGTGGGGTCAGTGCCACCTGTGAGCACCCGGGGAACCAGTCCCAGGCACGGAGTCACCGCACACCCATCAACCACCCAGTGCCACCAGCTCACGGGGGCAGAGGGACACAGCTGGGCTCAGGCTTGCTCAGCGTGCTGGTGGTGAAGGTGAGGGTGAGGAGGGCGTCCCTGCACCGTCCCAGTCTCCAGCTGGTTGCTGAGGGACCCAGGGCCATGATCAGTGGCATGATGGAGGGAGGAGAGCGGCTGGGCGCCACAGCAGGGCGCAGGGATGATACCTGTTTCCAGTGCACCAGGAAGAGCACAGCCCCGACCAGCTGTGTGACAAAGACGAGGCTCACGAGGACAAAGAACTGGAAGGCAGCAGAACAGAGGAGTCAGAGAGCAGCCTGGGTCTGTGTGCAGCTCACTCCTGCTGCTCCTCCCTCCCCTGCAGCTCTCCCTGCCCACGCACATCCCTGGTACCAGGGGACAGGGGGGATACAGGAGACAAGCATGCAGCAATTTGGGACGGGCACGACATCTCCGAGCACCACAGCTGTCAGGCAGAACATTAAAAATAAGCACTGCCTGCCAGGGGATCCTGGGGATGCCAAAGAAATTGTCACGCCTGTGCTCAGAAAGGGGTTTCTAGCTCTTGCCATTGAGGGAAGAGGCTCAGAAAGGCCACGTGGGACAAGCCACTGGCTTCAGGGAGAAAAGATCCCACCCAGTGCTTCATTAAACCCTCTGGCCTTTAAATTCAAAGTCTCACAATGTGGCAACGGGATTGGGGTGTGTGTTGAGGGCTGACAGGGCCAGGATGGGTCTTCTGTCTCCTCTGGGGACACCCCGCATCCCACAGCCCTGCATCCCCCAGCTCTTCCCACCTCTCCCCTCACTCACCACCAGCAGCAGGAGCCGGCTCCGGCGCAGGGCCCCGCAGCAGCCCAGGAAGCCCAGCAGCGAGAGGGCGATGCCCACGGCCAGCAGCAGGTAGGCGCCGGCCCTCAGCACAGGCTTGGTGGCCACGATGTCCTGGAAACCAGCCGGGTCCACAGCCACCCAGACCCCAACACCCACCAGGCACGTCCCCCCGGCCTGTGGGACACACCGCGGTCACAGGGCACAGGGACCAGCCCCGGAGGTCACAGGGACTGAGGATGCTCCAAACCCTGCTGGGGTCCCATCCCTCGGACCGGTGCCACCCCTCCCCTGAGCCTGTCGGTGACCACAGCCTCACATCACGGGTGGGACTGGCCGGCTCCCCTGCACCCCTCCATCCCGCTGGGCCCAGGGGGACTCACAAACACCAGCACGTTGAAGATGAACATCAGGTACTTCACACAGCTCAAGACACCCATGGGGACGCCGAGGGGACGGGGTTCTGCAGGCAGACGGCAGCGTTTGTCCCTGCAGAGGGGGGAGCTGAGCCCTGGCCCCAGCCAGCCCCGACCTGTCCCACACCTTGGTTGCAGTGGGACACGGGGTGGTCCAGCACACGGCCACAGAAGGGACAAACAGGGACTGGTGCTGAGAGAGGAAACCAGTTCCTGGTGGGTTCCCCCACGCCCTCCAGCTCAGGTCAGGGATTGCTCTGCCCGTGGGGCAGCAGCAGCCAAGTGCCGCAAGGAGCTGGGACAGCCCTACACGTGGAGAGGGTTTGCCCTTCCCCAGCTGGTGCCGGGAGCCTGAGGGCCCTTGAGCCCCTGTGGGGCTGCAGTGGATGAGGTCTGGAGCCCAAAAACCCCACCCCACAGCCCCCAGCAGGCATCCCGTGTCCCCTCCAAACCCAGCACCACTCACCCCACGGGGACAGCGGTGGCCCCAGCACCTCCAACCAGCTCCAGGACCAGCAGCAGCTGCTTAACGCCGGAAAAGTTGGAAAATCCCCCCCGAGCAGCCCCGAGAAACCCCTTCCCAGAGCGGAGCCGTGAATAATTGATGGGGAACAGGAGCCGCTGGTGTGGCGGCGGGCCGAGGGGAGTCTCCGGTCCCGGGCTGCCATTAGCGGGGGTAATTAAACCTGGCCCTGGCCGGCAGGGAAAGACGAGCCGGCCGCGACAGGCAGGGGACGACCTCGGCGTCAATTAGTGCTGGGGCCATGAGCCCTTGACGCCTTTTGGTGCTTGGGGACAGAGGGACAGCGAGGGTGGGAGCACGGACGGGGCCTGTCCCCGTGCCTGGGCACCCCTCAGGGCTGCATCGTGTGGTAACGGGGCAGAGCTTGTGGAACGATGGAATATATGGAAAGGTGTGGAGGGGTGAAAATAGAGAATGCCTGAATGTACGATTCCATGAGCTTTTTGTGAATTCCTTCCAGCCCCATGAGGCCTGAGAGGGCTTGGGGACAGGTGTGGAGGACGTCGCCTTGTCGGTGACACCGGGTAGGGGGAACTGCCTGAAGGAGCAGCCATTTGTGCTCAGCCAGAGCGGGCAGGCGTTGGGACGGGTTGCCCAGGGAGGTGGGGGAGTCCCCGTCCCTGGGGGGACTCCAGGAGAGGTTGGGGCTGGTGCTTGGGGACACGGCTCAGTGGGGACAGTGGGGGGGGGGGGGTGCAGCCCTGACCCCACGGGCCCTGAGGGGGACATTGCCTCCCCCCCCCCCCCCCCCCCGAGGCCTCCCGGGGCTGGCACCGCCCCCGCCCCTCCCGCAGGGGGCAGTCGAGACGCGCCGCCGGCCTAGAGCGCCCCCCTCCCTGCTGGGCGCCTCGCCCAATCACAGCAGCCGGCGGGGCCGGGCGGGATGCAGACGGACAGCCGCGACAGCCAATCACAGAGCGGGAACCGCGCCGCTCCCGGCGGGGCGGGGCGACGCTGCCGGAAGCGGCCCGGTCCCTCAGCGTCGCTTCCGGTGCCGCCGCCGCCGCCGCCCTGCGCGGGCTGTCGCGGCCGGTGAGTGCGGGCGGGGGGCGGCGCCGCGGGGCCGGCGGTGTCCGGGCCCTGAGCCCGGCCCGGCCCGGTGCCTCCCCGGCCTCCCCCAGTCCCCCCCCGGTTCCCCCCGGTCCCCCCCCGGTGCCGCCGGTCTCAGCCCCGGCGCGGTGCCGTTGACTCCGCTCCGTTCCCTCCGCAGCGCGGCGGCACGAGGACGCCGAGGGACCCGCACCGGCCCCCAGGAGCTTCGCCGCCGCCGCCGCCGCCACCGCCATGGCGTCCCGCAAAGCCGCCGCCACCGGGCCGGGCACGGGGCTGGCCGCCGCCGCCAACCGGGAGAGAGCGCACCTGGAGCTGGCCGAGCTGGGGCCGCTGCTGGAGGAGAAGGGGGAGCAGGGCGCCGCCGGCCCGCCCAGCGTAAGCCGCCCGTCCCCGCCTGGCCGCGCTGGGCGCTCACCGGAGGCAGCCCCGGGCCCTGCGGGGGGTTTGGGCCTCGTCCCGTGAGCAGCTCGGAGGGCGCGGGGAGCCGCGGGGCGCTTCGTCACCTGGAGGGTGCCCGGGCTGTGCCCCGGCGTGCCCAGGAGCTGCCCTCGCCCTTTGGTTTGGTGGCGCTTTGGGCCGGGAATCGCAGCCCCAAAATGCGAAGGGGGAGGAGGAGGGAAGGGACCGGGACCGGGACAGGACGGGCAGTGCGTCCCGGCAGCCTGTCCCAGCTGGGGTGGGCGCCCAGCTCCAGGGCTTGGCGACCCGGCTGGGCCCAGGGGCTCTTGGTTGTAAGGATGAAAATCCCCCCTGGTAATCCCGCCTTTAAAAAAGGATAAAGCGGGGATTAGTCTGCCTGAGACGGTTAAGGCAGGGGGTGTTGCGTAAGCAGCGGTGACCGGTGGGTCCTGCCCGTCCCCTCAGCAGGGGACGAAGCCCCAGGTGCGTGCAAAAGGAGAAGGGACTCGCTGCTCTCCTTGTGCCTGCGTGCCTCCCGTGGCAGGAATGGTTCCCTCCCGGCGTTTCTCCTCCTAGGCTGAGGACCCGCCGTGCCCAGCAGCCCGTGAGGAAGAGGAGGAGGTGGTTCGTGTGCTGACTCTGCCCCTGCAGGCTCACCACGCCATGGAGAAGATGGAAGAGTTTGTGTATAAGGTACGAGAGCTGCTGGGGACCCTGGTGGGCAGCTGGGGCTGCCCCCAGCCCTGTTGGACTGGCAGCGACTTCAGGAGCATCCCCGATGTCTCCAGCTGGGACTGGGATCACAAATTCTGTCGCTGGCTTTGCCGGATGCCTCCACTCAGCCCTGAGCAGAGCAGTGCCTGTGCTCGTGGTCACCGCGTTTCGGTGAGCAGTGGCAAATGGCTGAGACTCGGCACGGTTCTGTGCCAGCCAGGCTTCCTTTTCCCTGACCAGAACGGAAGGGAATTCCTGCCACAGAGAACAGCTCCTGCCTCAGGGGACCGAAGGGTTAAAGGCAGGGGTAGGAACTGTCTCCAGCTCCCCGGGGATGTGGGGAGCGCTCTGCAGGATGTGGGTGGCGGAAGGGAAGGGATCCCACAGGGTGCTGGGTGTTGCAAAGACCCAACTTCCCCTCCCGGGGGAGAGTTACGGGGCCTTCACGGCCCTGGCTGCAGGGAAGGCTCGCTGGTTTGTTCCGCATGCGACCCAAGCTCCCGGGCTG
This sequence comes from Anas platyrhynchos, assembly GCF_047663525.1. Classification (NCBI taxonomy): domain Eukaryota; kingdom Metazoa; phylum Chordata; class Aves; order Anseriformes; family Anatidae; genus Anas; species Anas platyrhynchos. The sequence goes on along the minus strand of NC_092613.1, from coordinate 3,582,952 downwards.
AGTAAAGGCAGCAAAGGTGACCCGTTGGCTGTGGTGGTACCAGCGCAGGTCACTGTGTTGCAGGTGTGGGAAGGGCGCTGGCGCGTGATCCCCTACGACGTGCTGCCCGACTGGCTGAAGGACAACGATTACCTCCTGCACGGGCACCGGCCCCCGATGCCGTCCTTCCGAGCCTGCTTCAAGAGCATCTTCCGGATACACACCGAGACGGGCAACATCTGGACGCACCTCCTGGGTGACTGCAGCAGCTGTGGGGCTGCGTGGCGCTTCCATGGGGCTGGAGCCGTTTGGGGTGGCCTTTGGGGGGCAGGTTGGCGTGCAGGCCAGCCACATCAAGCCTTGGGATTTGCTCTGTGTTCTCTCTGTGCCAGAAATCTCTGGTTTAGGCTCACGTACCCCTGCTGGTCCTGGGCACACAGGCTGTGAGGTTTCCTGGAGCTCAGGGTGAAGGGAGCACAGGGCACTTCCTTTCATTGAGGCCACGGCCTGAGCTTGGTGGCTTTGTCCATGCTCGTTAGGGGCTGACAACTGCATCGGGTGGCCTCAGGCTGTGGGAGGGGCTTGGCCAGGTGCTCTGCGGAGGGTCCTGGCCTGCACAGGGCGCTCTGAGGCCTTCAGGTTGTGTCTGGGTTGCTGCTGCTGCGTGGTGGCTCCGCCTGAGCTCTGCAAGCGAGCTGTTCTGCTCCTGGGATGGAGAAACATGTCCTGGGCAAAATAATGTCCCCAAAACCTTTCCCTGGGAACCCAGGACATGTCCAGGTTCTGCCTTGCAGAGCGCAGCCAGGCCAGAGACTGCCCCGGACGAACAGGGCGCAGGGTCTGTAAGGGAGGAACCCCGGAACCGACTGAGTGTGGGAAGGGAACTTGTCCTGCCCCATGTCCCTTGTGGGGACCCTCTGTGGGGTGTTCTGGGTCACCCTGCTCCTGCCTGACATTCGGTGTGTTTCCTGCAGGTTTTGTGTTGTTCCTCTGCCTGGGGATCCTGACCATGCTGCGGCCCAACATGTATTTCATGGCTCCTCTCCAGGAGAAGGTGGTGTTTGGGATGTTCTTCCTTGGTGCGGTGCTGTGCCTCAGCTTCTCCTGGCTTTTCCACACTGTCTACTGTCACTCCGAGAAGGTCTCGCGGACTTTTTCAAAGTGAGTCAGCGCAAGTGGGGTCGTGTGGTCTCGTGGGAGGCTTTCACTTCTCCCAGCGCTTCCTCTTGGGAAGTGCCGTGCTCCAAAAGGTTTTGTTCTTGGGGGAAAGGAGCATTCACTGGATCCAGCGTGGGGCTCAGGAGCAGGATCCTGGAGGCTCTGCCCTGTGCCTGAGCACCGTCAGTGTGGCAGCTCCTCGGGAACTGTGGTCTGTGAGGACAGGGACCCTGGGGGCTGTGGCTCTCGAGGGACTTTGTGCTTCTTGGAGCAGTGCGGTGAGGGGTCCTGGTCTCACTGGGCAGCCGTGGGACCCAGCAGTTTCCAGTTTGCTGGATGTTTTCAAAAACTCCGTTGGATCCAATTTGGATTGAAACCAAATTGAAAGAAGCAAAACAAACACGATTCCCGGCAGAGTGGAAATGCTGGGCAGTAGCCAGTGCTTCCCTCTGAGATCAGTGCTGCTCTTAGAGCTGAGCTCACATCAGCCTTCGCGGCACAGGGAGGGCAGCAGCAAGGCTTTCAAATGAGATCTTGCTCATGCAAGTCTATCAAGGGCGTTTACTTGGGCATTTACTTGCCAAGCTCCTTTGCACAAACACCAGAGCTCCCATGGGCTCGCGGCTCCAGAACAAACTGTGCTGCAGCGCCCCGAGCAGCAGCGTCCTCGTGTACCCGGGAAGGCTCTCGCACAGCTGCTGCACTTTGGCAGCTGAACGGTTCTGGGGTCGACAGATCGAAAGCACTTTGCAGGGGAGGGTAACAGTCGAATCCATACGCACAAGAACTAATGCCCACTGCATCCTGTCGTGGTGGTTTGAGTGCACAGCACCTCCGGGCCGTTTCTGCCTATCCAGCAAGCTGCTGTTTGTCCTTTGTGCTCCTGCCAGCTCTGCTCGCATCCCCAGAAGTCCCAGGTCCTTCCTCCTGTCCCATGTTGTGCTGATGAGACTTGAACATCTCCCGTCTGGGCGCAGCTTCACCCACGGGGCCTTGGCTGCCTCTTTGGCAGCGGTGGCTCCGTTTGGGCACAGGCAGCCTGGGTGGCACCGAGTGCCAAGAGGAGGCGGGACGGGGTGGATTCTGGGGGCTCACCTGTGTGTGTCTCATTGCTCCCCGGCTGCAGGTTGGATTATTCAGGAATTGCACTGCTGATCATGGGGAGCTTCGTCCCCTGGCTCTATTACTCGTTCTACTGCTCCCCGCAGCCAAGACTCATCTACCTCTCCATCGTCTGCGTCCTGGGCATCTCCGCCATCATCGTGGCTCAGTGGGACCGGTTTGCCACCCCCAAGCACCGGCAGACAAGAGCAGGTAGGAGCGCTCTGTGTTCATCCCAAGCCCTCAGCCCCAGGAGGGAGCTCCGGGGAGGCACTTTGGGAAGAAGCCGTTGTGTTGTGCCGCGGGCTCTGTGCTAGGGCAGGGCTCCAGGGTACCCCGAGGAACTCTAACCATCTGCAGAATGAATTCCCCTGGAGTCTGCCCTGCTCTGCAGCAGGGAGGTCTCCCTCTGCCTCTTGTTGTGCTGGGGATTTGGAGCCTCCACGGAGCAGGGCCCAGCTGCTGGCTGGTCTGAGCTCCTCCTGGCACTCAGCAAGCCTGAGGTTTGGAGCAGGCAGACGGCGTTGTAAAAATAGCCCCGTAAGTGGCGGCCGGGCAGCCTGGGGCTGTGCTGTGTGAAGCCGCCTTCTCCGGGAAGCGGTTTGGCAACGTGGAGCTGCAGCTCACCCAGAGAGGCAGAGATTCCCTCCCGTCCCCTGCCAGGTGCGTGCTGGCACCTCCTGCCTTCCTGGAGGCCCCAGGGCAAGGCTGCCTCCACGCTCACACCCTGCAGGGCCCCTTCTGAGCCTCTGAAACCGATCCCTCCAGATTAAAGCAGCCTCACTGAGCACCAGCGAGCGTGGAGGAACGGCCCTGCCCGTGCTTCTCTCCCAGGGGGTCCTGCAGCAGAACCCCTCCCGTAGCAGTGCCCCCGCTACGTGACGAGGGAGGGACGGTGCCGAGCTGGGGGCTGAGCAGCACCGCTGCCGCGCGGCCCCCTCAGCACAACATGCTGAGATCCTTGTCAGGGGACAGGGTGCGAGTGCCAGCCCCACCGTTACCCCACGGCAGTGCTGGTGTCAGTGCAGTGGCACAGATCACTGCTGCCTGCTCCAGGACAGGGCTGCGTTGCTCCCCCAGCACAAAATGAGCACTGGCTGTGCCAAACCTCCCCGCTGCCAGGGGAGCTCCCTCCTCCTGCCACTACAAGCTGCAGCCTCTCCACACGGGTGTCTTGCTGCAGTGCCATTTGCTCTCTGCCGAACTAATTAGATGTGAGATCTGAAAATTCCAGCACTGCTAATTAGCACTTTTCCCCCGGGCTCTGAGCAGCTTCACTGAATAAATGACTCCGGCGGCATTGCTCCTGGAAGGGCTGGCGGGGCCACGCTCCTCGTGCTCATGTCACTGTGGTGTGACCCGTGGGACCAGCCCTGTCCAGAGGGGCCCCCCCAGCCTTGCAGGGCGAGCTCTGCCCAGCGGGCACTGGGGGCCAGCACTGGTTTTGACTGGGAGGTAGCATTACAGATCAGTAGTGTCCTTCCTTTTGCCTCCTCTCTGCCACAGGTGTCTTTCTGGGGCTGGGGCTGAGCGGCGTGGTGCCCACCATGCACTTCACCATCGCCGAAGGGTTTGTGAAGGCCACCACCGTCGGCCAGATGGGCTGGTTCTTCCTCATGGCCGTGATGTACATCACGGGCGCGGGGCTCTACGCTGCCCGCATTCCTGAGCGCTTCTTCCCGGGCAAGTTTGACATCTGGGTGAGTGGAGCAGGGGCTTCGGGGGCAGCTGTGAAGCTGGGGAGTGGGGTCAAGGGTGGGGATCCTCGAGAACGTGGCTGGGGGTGTCCCGGTGCGTGCTGGCAGCCAGCCCTTAGATGGCTGCTGAAGGCAGGGCAAGGCTAAAGTACAGAGCAGAAAACGCTGCCTGTGAGCAGCGAGGGGGAAAAGTGCGGCCTGGGACAGTCCTGGGGTGGTGCCCGAGCACTGTGGAGGAGGAGGAGTTCTTGCTGGCATTGCTTTGTCCCCTTCGGGCTGGCTCAGAGAGCTTTCTCACTTCCCCGCAGTTCCAGTCGCATCAGATCTTCCACGTGCTCGTGGTGGCTGCAGCCTTCGTCCACTTCTACGGGGTGTCGAACCTGCAGGAGTTTCGCTACGGACTTGAAGGGGGGTGCACAGACGACTCTCTCCTCTGAGAGCGCCTGGTTTTAGTACAAGCTTCCTAAGTGCTTTTTAAACTCTGTCTTTGCTAAAATCAAAGGAAGACTCAAAACTGGGTTGTTGTTTTTTTTTTTTAAAGAAAAAAAAAGAAACATTCTTTAGCAGAGTTCTGTCGACCAAATCCTCACCCCCTTCCCCGTGCACTTCGTTGGGGCTGAGGGGAGGCAGCGCCAGCCCTGGCAGCCCCCCAGCCGCAGTGTTACGGCCTCGCCTCCTCCAGGCCGTGTTCTGGCAGCACCGCGGCCATCCGACCTTTCCAGGCATGCTGATTTCTGAAAGCAGAGGGTGCGGGTGCCCCGCTCCCGGCACAGCCGAGCACCCCCTTCCCGAGCTCACCGCCGGAGCGAGCTGTCACGCACTACCAGGCCCAGGGCCGGAGATTTTGCATTACCCCTCGCAGCAGAGCTGCCTTCCTGGGGGCAGCTCTGCGGCCCTCAGTGCTGCTGCCCAGGGCACAGGCACAGATTCACGTAAATTAAGTTTTAATGGTCTTTTTTTTTTCCTTGACAAAATAATGTAAACATAAATGAGAGAATATTTAATATTTAATACTAAGCTTTAAAAAGACTTGCTGCCACCGCAGTGTACTCGGCTCCCTCGCTGTCTGTGGTAGTGAAGGAAGGACAGTGTTTTAGGGGAATGTAGAGCTGCTGTAGCTGATTGAAATAAAAAGGTCAATAGTTCAGTGTCGTGCGAGCGGTGTCAGTCTCGTTTTTTTGGGGTGGTTGCAGCAAAAAACCTGCTCAGGCTGTCAGCTGCTTCTGGGGAGAGCACCCCCGAGGAGCGCAGCCCCTCACCGGCAGCCAGGGCCAAGTGCCAGGAGTGCCCACGCTGCGGGATCCTGCCTGTGGTGAGTCAGGACAGCCCCGGCGGAAAGAAAACAGGAAACTGGGGTGCTGGGGGCAGGAAACCCTTCCCTGGGCACGTGGTGCACTGGGGGCAGCGGGACCTGCTGCCCTCCCTCTGTGGGCTCAACAGGGGAAGGAGGCGAGCTGTAAGCTCACGGTGCAGGGCAAAGGGCTCTGGGCTGGTCAGCACAGATGCCAAAACCCAGTTAGCACACAGGGAGTGAAGGACGGCACCCCAAATCGTGGCTTGCCCTTGTGCAGGAGTGTGTGAGTGACTGTCCAGCACAGACGGTCACAGGGGATTAGAGGGGAAGAGCTGAGCTGAATAAAGCTCTTCTCGAGCAGCTGAAGCCTGTCACCTCACACAGGGTGAGGGAGGAGTGCCTGCGGGGCCCCTGTGCCACCCGAGGCTCCTGTCCCTGTTGTCCACCAGTCCCAGCAGCTAGGGGGAGGCTGCTGCAAAGGCAGGGCCCAGATGGAGCCCCAAAGCGGGGGGCAGCTGGTCCCAGGCCACAGCTCAGCCTCCAGCAGCTCCCATGCACCCCAGTGCCTGGCACAGCCAGAGCCAGCTCCCAGACGCTGCTGGGAGAGGCCACCCAGGATGTTCAGGCTGCTGCTTAATTATGGCCCAAGAGCAACAGAGGCCGTGTGCCCAGCCCCTGACGGCACCCCGTAGAAGCCGGTGGTGCTGTGGGCACAGGGGGCACCCAGCAGTGCCCGGTGGCCTCCCTCCTGTGCCTGTGCAGGAGGCAGTGGGAGCAAACCCTGTGCAAGCTGCCAGTGCTGCAGCAGCGAGGGCAACAGCCCCAGCCCCTCCTGGCCCAGCAGAGCCCGGAGGGCAGTGCCTGAGTCGGGGCAGAGGACAAAACCCTCGAGCTTTGGAGCCAGGGCACAGGGCAGAGGCTGGCTCGGCCACTGGGAGGCACACAGAGCTGAACAATGCCTGGTGCACTAATCCTAGAGAGAGCACAGGAAAACATCTGGTGACTAACACAGCCTCGGATACCCAGGGGAGGCTCCGTGCTGCTGATGACTGTAATTTTCCCTCATCTACCAGAGACTTTTCTGTGGCTGGGGTCTCAGCCAGGAATAAAAGTGAGCAGGCTGATTGAGTGACACAAATCAAGCAAATTCCTTACAATTCACCTGAGGAACCAGGTAAGTGGCAAAGCAAGACAAGCCTTCACAAACACGGGGCTGTTGTCCTTTAGGTTTCTGAAAGTTACACACCAGCAGCAACTACATGAAATAGCAAGGCACCAGAGCAGCACGACACCTCCGTCCTGGAGCAGTTCTAGGACAGGCAGGGTGGGGGAAACAGCCACAAAAAATGTCCCTTGTACAGGATGACAGAACATAGGAGCTTTATGTTCAGGCTCTTGCACTGGCATACACACACATTGTACAACCCTAATTCCCCCGTTTGCCAAGCATTACTCTGACCACTTCTGTTATTTTCATCCTCTCCTACTGAATGGGTGTGCATGTTTCCTCACAGAGCAGAGATCCAACTCCTTCCTGGGCAAAAGCAAAGCCAAGAAGCAGCTCAGATGAAACTACACAGGTCTTCTGGAATATGTGTATTCTATCAGGAGCTGCCAGCAGCAAGCAACACCATTAGCTAGGGCCTTCAACAGAAAACCCTGCTAGGTAAGAATTTTTTAACTGCTGGCAAGAGGGAACGTGCCTTCACAACTGGAATTTAAGAGCAAAAACATGGAGCAGATGGAGCTGTGATACCTTCCAGAGCACGGAAGGACTGGATCCACAGTGAAAAGATGAGAAACTGTGCTGACAGCATGCAGGTGCTTCACCCTCCAACCCCCGAGAGCTCCCTGTTTTCAGTCCTGATGCCCTACAGACATCTTGAGGAACAGTTCTACAGGGGAAGCTGCCTATGGCAGAACTGTTTGAGTTTTCTGTGCAAGCCACCGTATGCAGCAGCCAAGCTGAAGCCAAGGTCTCAGCACAGCCACGGAGTTACCATGCTGCCACCTCCTGCAGAAAGGGGCTCAAAGCTTTGTGTATTTAGGGGAAGGACAGAGGTGTGCTGCAGCCTGTGGAGCCACAAAAGAGATTCTGCTTTAACCAAACAACTTGGCAGTAGTGCAGTAAACAAAGAACAACGGTGAAATAAATATTGCTGGAAGCAATTTTCACTGGCTTGCACATTCTCCCAGTAATATTCACTTCAGGAATGTAAAACTGCATGTAGATAATGCTTTTCCTCAAGCTGAAATCTGTGTAGCAACCTAAATCCGAAAGGGGAGAGGATAAATTCCAGATGCATTCACTGTGGATGGCTAATGCCACATCCCAGAGAAGACTTCACAGACATTCACTTCAGTCCATGTCCAAAGGATTACAAGACTCCATTTGGTCCTTATCTTAAATCTCCATGTATTCTACCAGACATGAATTAACATTACAGCAATGGAATCTATTATGAATAAATAGATCTGTCATCTTCTAACAGTTCTGTGCAGCTTTACGCTGACAAGTGCTGAAGGTCCTCTTGGCATGGTTTGTGTAAGAGACTACCACTGGTGTAAAGACATACCGCATCTTGGTCCTCCAGCATTTTAAGTTACAGCTCAGGTACAATAAGAACTAGCAGAATGAGGATAATCACTGGTATTGTCTGTAGTCGCTAAATGGAGGTGGCTGCAACTGGGAGGGATCGTCTGAAAACTGAGGGCCTGTGAATAAGGAGAAAGAAAAAGAGTCAAATAATAAATATGAAAAGATGAGACATTCATCCTACTAAAAGCATGAAACACATTGTCGTGGTTCCGCTCGAGTGGGCAGCCAAGCTCCACCACAGCCGCTCTCTCACTCCCCCTCCTCAAAGAGGAATGGGGAGAAAATATGTGAAAAGGGCTCAAGGATTGAGATAAGGACGAGAAAATCCCGCAATAATTAGTGTAACGGGCAAACCAGACTCAGCATAAGAAGACAGATAGTAAGATTTATTGCTCATTACTAACAAGCTAGAGAAGTGAGAAACAAAGGAAAGAAACCAAGAGCACCTCCCCCCCATCCACCCTCTTCCACCTCCTCCCCCCGAGCGGCGCAGGGGAATGGGGGTTATGGTCAGTCTACAGCACTTCTTCTCTGCCGCTCCTTCTCGGTCACTCTCGTCCCCTGTGCTGTGGGGTCCCACCCACGGGATGCAGTCCTTCCTGAACTGATCCGGCGTGGGCTTCCCACAGGCAGCAGCTCTTCCAGAACTGCTCCAGATATGGGTCCGTACCACGGGGTCCATCCCTCAGGAGAAAACTGCTCCAACCTGGCTCCCCTATGGGCAGTAGCTCCTGCCAGGTCACCTGCTCCTGCGTGGTCTCCTCTCCACGGGCTACAGGTCCGGCCCAGAATCTGCTCTGGCAGGGGTCTTCCACAGGCGGCAGCCTCCGTCGGTGCAGGGCCACCTGCTCCACCGTGGTCTCCTCCACGGGCTGCAGTGTGGAACCCTGCTTCACCATGGTACTCCATGGGCTGCCAGGGGACATCCTGCTTCACCATGGTCCTCACCACAGGCCGCAGGGGACTTCTGCTCCGGCGCCTGGAGCACCTCTCCCCCTCCTTCTACACTGACCTTGGCACCTGCAAGGCTGTTTCTCACTCCCTTGACTCGCCCAGCTGCTGTGTGGCGCAGCGTTTTTTTCCCTGACTTAAATATGCTCTCACAGAGGCGCAAAACAACATCGCTTATTGGCTCAGCTCTGGAAAACAATGGGGCCCTTCCCAAACAAGGGGCAGCTTCTAGATCTTTCTCACAGAAACCACCCCTATGGCCCCCTGCTACCAAAACTTTGCCATGTAAACCCACTACATTCCACCCCTCGCCTCTGTTAAAAGCATATTTAAGATTACTCACAATATACTCTTACTTTACAATTATCACAACCTTCACAGACTTCACTTACATCAAAAAAAAAAAGAATTCACTGCACCAAAATAAACATAACATCATCACAGCACTGACAAGGTGGACATTTTACACGCATACCACCCCTCGTCCCTTCACCACACTAACATCTCACAGTTACTGCTTTCTTAAATTCTTCACAACTTGTACATTCCTAACAATCATCCTGCACATATTTTGCCCATTACTTCTATCAACTATCATCCTTATCTCAAATTCTTCGAGCCCCATGTTGGGCGCTAAAAAGGACTGTTGTGGTTCTGCTCGAGTGGGCTTATGCCCTCTGTGTACCAAAAAAAACAACACAGGTTCCAAAACAGGGAGGAGAGAATTGCACAAGAGTGAGAACCGCTCTGAATTGTCAGGGTGTCGAGCTGAGATGACTTCATGGAGAGCCACCAGTTGCCCAAAATAAGAGAGGTTTGGAAACAAAACTCAGCTCCTGGGCAGGAAGGAAGGCAGGCGGCTGCCGTGGAGATGACCCCAGCCCAGAAGCCCCTTGGCCAGCACCAGTGCTGGAGCTCCCTGCACCTCTGAGCAGCAAAATGGAGCTGCTCAGCGGCCCCCTGCAAGCTGATGCTCACTAGCAGCGCCAGCAGCTCAACCAAGAGCTAAGACCTGAGAGCAAAAAGCAACGCCCCAGAGCAGGGGCAAGGTTTGCAAAGCAGGTCCTGAGGCTGCATCGTTCTCCAAATTGCACCAATCCACACAGGTTTAATTCACTGCTATTGCACCAGATGCACCCTGCATACACAGGGGCCACCTCGAGGTGCTTGGGGAATCGCAGCCTGCCCCTTCCCTGCACCCCAGCACAGAAATTTCGATGGCCCTGTGGAATTTGTGCAGTCATCCAGGTCCTGGTCGTGCAGCTCGTTGACCTGAGGCAGATTGGAGTTAATCCAAACTAAAACCTCGCCGTGTGGGAGCCGGGGTTGAAAGCACTGGTAGAAATGGGTTATGTCCAAAGCTACTCATTTTTGCTGCTCTTTCTTCTCCTTTCTCACAGCTTCTCTTGCTGGTCAAGGGAAGAAACCGCACTACTGATGCATTCAAACGGGAAGAAAAGCGGGGACTGACTTCATGACACATGCTGTGATTCACATAAAACTTCTGGTGTCTGTCCCTGCAGTGATTCACGAGCAGAATTCACCGGGAGGATTCTCCCTCGTGTCCCTTGGAAAAGCAGCAATATAACATCAAAGGGTAAACAAATCAGAACACAAAATCCCACACTAGTACTGTATTGAGCAGTTACCTCAAGGCCTTCAATTACTAAGTCATCACTTTTCCCTTACTCATGCATACTCTGACACAGAATATACCTCTCTTTTGCTCCTAAAATAATTTAAAACATCTAAAAAAATAAATACAGGGCAACAAATAATACTTTGCATTTTTCCAGCATTTTTTTGCAACTAGCTCATTTGCAGATGTTTGCAGGCTCACATGAAAAGAGGTTCAGTGAAGTGAGGAAGGTGAGAGTTGAAGGGATGTGTCCAAAGCAGCAACCCGGAGGTCAGCTGGGAGGGATGCACTACTCCAGACTAACAGAAAAGCTTTCAAAGGACCCCCATGGTCACTCTAAGGCCAAATTTATTTTCACTTTCTCTTTCTTGAGCAACAGATTTGTTGCAGAAATCTTTATCGTGAGGAAGCAGGGGCCTCTGTGTATAGAAATATGTGGAAAGAGAGTGTGAACGAGAGGAAAATGGAAAAGAGAGATGTCAGAGGAGTTATCTTCAGCACCGAAATGGTAGTTTTATCAGCTGGGACAATGAGTCTCGGTTAGCAGAGCACATCCAGTTCATGGAGCCAGCGCTGCGTGGCTTGGACAAAGTTACTGTCTATTTCTAGGAAATACAATAAGATTCAAGAACCAGAAACAAAAATGTTCGTGAACTGCTTGGACACTTGAGCACCACACACCAGTGTGCAAACAGCTGCTCCCATGACACAAACCCAATTAAAATCACAGGCTGCTGCTAAGAAACACCTTAAAAAGAGACTGATTCTCTCATTACTGGTGGGGAAGCAGGCAGGAGAGAGCCCTAGCACCAAGCTCCGAGCTCCAGCCCCTCTCCCCTGCATGGGGCACGAGCAGCGGCACAGCCTGAGCCAGGCTGGGCTCCCCCAGCACGTCCCCAATGCACAGGACAGATCGTGTTAGTGCCCAGGTGAAATCCCAGCTGGAGCTTGGAGCATGCTCCTGAGCTTGCCGGAGCCTGTACAAATTCATGTTGATGTCAGCAGACATAAGCATTAACTGAATAATAAACAGAAAAATATTTAAGAGTGCCATGTATTTGCATTGAGGTGATAAATGAGGAGACAATGTATTTGAACAAGTTCACTGAAAGCAATGCTGCTGCATTATCCACGGTGCTGGTGATCCTATGTGGAGGCTTGACTTGGAGATTTAAAAATAGAAACACTTTTTGCCTCACAGCATTCTTCTAAAAATAAAAGAGTGGCTGTGAGAATGCAGAAGTAACCTCACACAGCACCTTTTCTTCTTCTCATTGTATCTGAAGCTTTCCTCTTTAGACACACTTAAATTTACAAGAAGCAAACAATGAAAAAAAAATGCAGAGTCTAAGCACGAAAGATTTGATGGGGTGTGAGGAGGGGAGAGTGGTCAAGAGAACAGGAAACCCAAGTTGACGGGTGTGAGGAGGGGAGAGTGGTCAAGAGAACAGGAAACCCAAGTTGACGGGTGTGAGGAGGGGAGAGTAGTCAAGAGAACAGGAAACCCAAGTTGACGGGTGTGAGGAGGGGAGAGTAGTCAAGAGAACAGGAAACCCAAGTTGACGGGAAACCCAAGTTGATGGGAAACCCAAGTTGACGGGAAACCCAAGTGACATTTGCTTTTAATGAATGACTTATAACCCTAATATTGCTTGTCAGGAAGCGGGGAGAGGAAACTGAGAGATGTTTTGAGAGTATAAATGAGGGGCTCCATCAAGGTGAAGACTGCAGATCTGCATTTTACCCTCCAGTGAAATTCAACCGAGAGCTGGACTAAGAGGAAAGGAACTCATCCTCACAGCATGAGAACCTGCTGCGTGGCGCTGCTGCTGCTCCTGGCTGCCAGCACCCAGCCTGCCAGGTGCTTGCTCACCGACCCCAGCTGCCTCCACTTGTCTGACCTCCTACCAGCGAAGCTCAAGGAGCTGAGGATGAAGTTCGAGGAGATTAAAGACTACTTTGTAAGTATGACACCGGTTTGTCTCTCCTTGTCTCTCTTTTTCTCTTTTTTTCTTCTCAGAGTTCAGTGATTTGGATGAGGGGACAGCAGCTTCCCCTGGGCAAAAATTATTTGGTTGTGCTTGGTGTCATGGGCTGCTGCATGCAAGCAAGAGAAGTTGTTTCGCTGCTTGCTGAGAGACAATACGAAAGGTTTTTCTTCCTAGTTTTAGTTGTAATGAACTTGAGCAATTTCATAATGAACCCTGTAGACCTCGCCGGGCAGACTTCCCCCTGAACGCTGCAGAGCAAATTATTCACTGAATTAGTAGGAAGGGACCAGACTCTTCCTCAGGGCCACGAGGTCCGGCCCTTCTGAAACCAATACTAGATGAAAAGGGAAATCTTTTGCTACCGACTTTTCTTTGAAAGAGCCGCAGAAGCACGACCAAAGGACCGGGGCACCCGACAGCAAGGGGCGCCTGGTCGGGTGCCTGTGAAAGGTCACAGCTCCGCGCCGCAGGGACAGGGGCACAGGGGAGAAGGGTGCAGGGCCAGCAGCACGAGGCACTCAGAGCATCCATCTGCCTCTGCACAGGGCTGACAGGGGTGGTTGCTCACACCCAGGTTGCTATTTTAGTTGGTGTCAGTACAATTTAGCAATAAAACGAGAGAACTCTCCGGGTTCAAAGCCAGACTGATGCTGTGGTTTGTATCAAATGAACACTGCCGGGGGGATTTAAGACTTCAAGCCAGCTGTAAACCTTTCAGTTGACGTTAGGAATGAATGTTCACCTCTCAGAAAAGCTTCCGAGTGCCACAGGGCAACGCTTTGGGCACTGTCAGCTCACCCCCTGCACTGCCCCAGCCCCCCGGAGCTGAAGGCGCAGCAGCAGCACCACGAGGCAAAGCCCCCTTGGGGTGCCCGGTGCCCCAGTGTTTGGGGACCCTCAGGTCACCATCAGAGGGCTGGAACCATCCTATCCCCAGGAGCACAAGAGCAGCCAGGCTGCATGGAGACCCCTCTTCAAGCAGCTGCCGTAACTTTGACACCTATCTGGGGAGCAGGGTGGTGTGGTTAATGAAATCTAACGGAAAAATCAAACTGGCATTCGAGATTTTGTGAGCTTGCTGCCTCAGCCCCACCAAAAAAAAACAAACAAACAGGGATTTCTGTACTTTGCATTACTGAGCTAGAAACTGAAGGGTGCTCTGTGCCTCACCACGGTGAGACCATAAACGCAAACACGCAGAACAACCCCTCGGTGCAGCGCAGGGGGAAGCAGTACTGCCTGCCTCCAAAAAGCTCATCTTTCTCTTGCATTCTCCTACAGCAATCCCAAGACGATGAACTTAGCATCCAGCTGCTCAGCTCCGATCTGCTGGATGAATTTAAGGTAAGAATCATAATTCTCACCTAAGCCCACTGCCCTCCATCCTTCAGCCTGTGTTTTGTAAGAAAGGAAGCCGACCCTAGGCGGGGGCATTCCCCAGTGTCGGCTCTCCAGCTGGCTGCGGCAGGGCTGGCACACGGCCACCCCCGTGCTGCGAGCTCTCTGACCACCATAAAGGCAGCAGTTTGTGCTGCCACCAACACAGCCCCTTCCTCTCACCCCAGGGGAACTTTGGCTGCCAGTCGGTGTTGGAGATGATGCGGTTCTACATGGAGGAGGTCCTGCCCAGCGCCATCAGGAGCAGCGAGCACCACCAGCAGAGCGTGGGCGACCTGGGCAACCTGCTGCTGAGCCTGAAGGCGATGATGAGGCGCTGTGTGAGTGGGCTCAGCACCGCGGCACGGGGCGCAATCGGGCACTCAGGGGAGCGGGGCTGGTCCCAGACCAGCAGCAAGGCAGGGAGTGGGAGCTGGGTGTCCCCACGGGCAGGAAAATAGGGGCAGGAGACAGGTGGGGATGCCTGGGGAGGGGCAGGGTCTGGTGCTGCAAGGCACAGACTCCACGAGGATGCTTTCCATTAGACAACCAGTACAACAGCGGAGATGCCCAGAAGCACCCTTTATCTGCAGCCTGAGAAAACCTGGGTGAAGAAACAGCGGGTGGGGGGCAGGGGGATCTGTACCTTACCTGACTGCCATCTTGGTGATGATGCCTCTCGCTCCCTCGGCTGTGACCACGTCCCCAGAGGCAGGCTGAGTCAGACGTCAGACTCCCGGGGGAGAGTTACGGGGCCTTCACGGCCCTGGCTGCAGGGAAGGCTCGCTGGTTTGTTCCGCATGCGACCCGAGCTCCCGGGCTGAGTAAAGGCAGCAAAGGTGACCCGTTGGCTGTGGTGGTACCAGCACAGGTCACTGTGTTGCAGGTGTGGGAAGGGCGCTGGCGCGTGATCCCCTACGACGTGCTGCCCGACTGGCTGAAGGACAACGATTACCTCCTGCACGGGCACCGGCCCCCGATGCCGTCCTTCCGAGCCTGCTTCAAGAGCATCTTCCGGATACACACCGAGACGGGCAACATCTGGACGCACCTCCTGGGTGACTGCGGCAGCTCTGGGGCTGCGTGGTGCTTCCACGGGGCTGGAGCCGTTTGGGGTGGCCTTTGGGGGGCAGGTTGGCGTGCAGGCCAGCCACATCAAGCCTTGGGACTTGCTCCGTGTTCTCTCTGTGCCAGAAATCTCTGGTTTAGGCTCACGTACCCCTGCTGGTCCTGCACACACACGCTGTGAGGTTTCCTGGAGCTCAGGGTGAAGGGAGCACAGGGCACTTCCTTTCATCGAGGCCACAGCCTGAGCTTGGTGGCTTTGTCCATGCTCGTTAGGGGCTGACAACTGCATCGGGTGGCCTCAGGCTGTGGGAGGGGCTTGGCCAGGTGCTCTGCGGAGGGTCCTGGCCTGCACAGGGCGCTCTGAGGCCTTCAGGTTGTGTCTGGGTTGCTGCTGCTGCGTGGTGGCTCTGCCTGAGCTCTGCAAGCGAGCTGTTCTGCTCCTGGGATGGAGAAACATGTCCTGGGCAAAATAATGTCCCCAAAACCTTTCCCTGGGAACCCAGGACATGTCCAGGTTCTGCCTTGCAGAGCGCAGCCAGGCCGGCGACTGCCCCGGACGAACAGGGCGCAGGGTCTGTAAGGGAGGAACCCCCGGAACCGACTGAGTGTGGGAAGGGAACTTGTCCTGCCCCGTGTCCCTTGTGGGGACCCTGTGTGGGGTGTTCTGGGTCACCCTGCTCCTGCCTGACATTCGGTGTGTTTCCTGCAGGTTTTGTGTTGTTCCTCTGCCTGGGGATCCTGACCATGCTGCGGCCCAACATGTATTTCATGGCTCCTCTCCAGGAGAAGGTGGTGTTTGGGATGTTCTTCCTTGGTGCGGTGCTGTGCCTCAGCTTCTCCTGGCTTTTCCACACTGTCTACTGTCACTCCGAGAAGGTCTCGCGGACTTTTTCAAAGTGAGTCAGCGCAAGTGGGGTCGTGTGGTCTCGTGGGAGGCTTTCACTTCTCCCAGCGCTTCCTCTTGGGAAGTGCCGTGCTCCAAAAGGTTTTGTTCTTGGGGGAAAGGAGCATTCACTGGATCCAGCGTGGGGCTCAGGAGCAGGATCCTGGAGGCTCTGCCCTGTGCCTGAGCACCTTCAGTCTGGCAGCTCCTCGGGAACTGTGGTCTGTGAGGACAGGGACCCTGGGGGCTGTGGCTCTCGAGGTACCTTTTGCCTCTGCGCCTCTCGGAGCAGTGTGGTGAGGGGTCCTGGTCTCACTGGGCAGCCGTGGGACCCAGCAGTTTCCAGTTTGCTGGATGTTTTCAAAAACTCTCCGCTGGATCCAATTTGGATTGAAACCAAATTGAAAGAAGCAAAACAAACACGATTCCCGGCAGAGTGGAAATGCTGGGCAGTAGACAGAGCTTCCCTCTGAGATCAGTGCTGCTCTTAGAGCTGAGCTCACATCAGCTCCCTCCTGCTGCCACTACAAGCTGCAGCCTCTCCACACGGGTGTCTTGCTGCAGTGCCATTTGCTCTCTGCCGAACTAATTAGATGTGAGATCTGAAAATTCCAGCACTGCTAATTAGCACTTTTCCCCCAGGCTCTGAGCAGCTTCACTGAATAAATGACTCCGGCAGCATTGCTCCTGGAAGGGCTGGCGGGGCCACGCTCCTCGTGCTCATGTCGCTGCGGTGCGACCCTCGGGGCCGGCCCTGTCCAGAGGGGCACCCCCGGCCCTGCAGGGCGAGCTCTGCCCAGCGGGCACTGGGGGCCAGCACTGGTTTTGACTGGGAGGTAGCATTACAGATCAGTAGTGTCCTTCCTTTTGCCTCCTCTCTGCCACAGGTGTCTTTCTGGGGCTGGGGCTGAGCGGCGTGGTGCCCACCATGCACTTCACCATCGCCGAAGGGTTTGTGAAGGCCACCACCGTCGGCCAGATGGGCTGGTTCTTCCTCATGGCCGTGATGTACATCACGGGCGCGGGGCTCTACGCTGCCCGCATTCCTGAGCGCTTCTTCCCGGGCAAGTTCGACATCTGGGTGAGTGGAGCAGGGGCTTCGGGGGCAGCTGTGAAGCTGGGGAGTGGGGTCAAGGGTGGGGATCCTCGAGAACGTGGCTGAGGGTGTCCCGGTGCGTGCTGGCAGCCAGCCCTTAGATGGCTGCTGAAGGCAGGGCAAGGCTAAAGTACAGAGCAGAAAACGCTGCCTGTGAGCAGGGAGGGGGAAAAGTGCGGCCTGGGACAGTCCTGGGGTGGTGCCCGAGCACTGTGGAGGAGGAGGAGTTCTTGCTGGCACTGCTTTGTCCCCTTCGGGCTGGCTCAGAGAGCTTTCTCACTTCCCCGCAGTTCCAGTCGCATCAGATCTTCCACGTGCTCGTGGTGGCTGCAGCCTTCGTCCACTTCTACGGGGTGTCGAACCTGCAGGAGTTTCGCTACGGACTTGAAGGGGGGTGCACAGACGACTCTCTCCTCTGAGAGCGCCTGGTTTTAGTACAAGCTTCCTAAGTGCTTTTTAAACTCTGTCTTTGCTAAAATCAAAGGAAGACTCAAAACTGGGTTGTTGTTTTTTTTTTTTTTAAAGAAAAAAAGAAACATTCTTTAGCAGAGTTCTGTCGACCAAATCCTCACCCCCTTCCCCGTGCACTTCGTTGGGGCCGAGGGGAGGCAGTGCCGGCCCTGGCAGCCCCCCAGCCGCAGTGTTACGGCCTCGCCTCCTCCAGGCCGTGTTCTGGCAGCACCGCGGCCATCCGACCTTTCCAGGCATGCTGATTTCTGAAAGCAGAGGGTGCGGGTGCCCCGCTCCCGGCACAGCTGAGCACCCCCTTCCCGAGCTCACCGCCGGAGCGAGCTGTCACGCACTACCAGGCCCAGGGCCGGAGATTTTGCATTACCCCTCGCAGCAGAGCTGCCTTCCTGGGGGCAGCTCTGCGGCCCTCAGTGCTGCTGCCCAGGGCACAGGCACAGATTCACGTAAATTAAGTTTTAATGGTCTTTTTTTTTTCCTTGACAAAATAATGTAAACATAAATGAGAGAATATTTAATATTTAATACTAAGCTTTAAAAAGACTTGCTGCCACCGCAGTGTACTCGGCTCCCTCGCTGTCTGTGGTAGTGAAGGAAGGACAGTGTTTTAGGGGAATGTAGAGCTGCTGTAGCTGATTGAAATAAAAAGGTCAATAGTTCAGTGTCGTGCGAGCGGTGTCGGTCTCGTTTTTTTGGGGTGGTTGCAGCAAAAAACCTGCTCAGGCTGTCAGCTGCTTCTGGGGAGAGCACCCCTGAGGAGCGCAGCCCCTCACCGGCAGCCAGGGCCAAGTGCCAGGAGTGCCCGCGCTGCGGGATCCTGGCTGTGGTGAGTCAGGACAGCCCCGGCGGAAAGAAAACAGGAAACTGGGGTGCTGGGGGCAGGAAACCCTTCCCTGGGCACGTGGTGCACTGGGGGCAGTGGGACCTGCTGCCCTCCCTCTGTGGGCTCAACAGGGGAAGGAGGCGAGCTGTAAGCTCACGGTGCAGGGCAAAAGGCTCTGGGCTGGTCAGCACAGATGCCAAAACCCAGTTAGCATGCGGGGAGTGAAGGACGGCACCCCAAATCGTGGCTTGCCCTTGTGCAGGAGAGTGTGAGTGACTGTCCAGCACAGACGGTCACAGGGGATTAGAGGGGAAGAGCTGAGCTGAATAAAGCTCTTCTCGAGCAGCTGAAGTCTGTCACCTCACACAGGGTGAGGGAGGAGTGCCTGCGGGGCCCCTGTGCCACCCGGGGCTCCTGTTCCTGTTGTCCACCAGCCCCAGCAGCTAGGGGGAGGCTGCTGCTGCAGGTAGGTGCATGCAGTGCCCCTGCTTGGGGCTGTCTGGATGGGGCCTGGCTTTAGGGACGGCAAAGGCAGGGCCCAGATGGAGCCCCAAAGTGGGGGGCAGCTGGTCCTGGGCCACAGCTCAGCCTCCAGCAGCTCCCATGCACCCCAGTGCCTGGCACAGCCAGAGCCAGCTCCTGGACGCTGCTGGGAGAGGCCACCCAGGATGTTCAGGCTGCTGAATTATGGCCCAAGAGCAACAGAGGCCGTGTGCCCAGCCCCTGACGGCAGCCAGTAGAGGCTGGTGGTGCTGCGGGCACAGGGGGCACCCAGCAGTGCCCGGTGGCCTCCCTCCTGTGCCCATGCAGGAGGCAGCGTGAACAAACCCTGTGCAGGCTGCCAGTGCTGCAGCAGCGAGGGCAGCGGCCCTGGCCCCTCCTGGCCCAGCACAGCCCGGAGGGCAGTGCCTGAGTTGGGGCAGAGGACGAAACCCTCGAGCTTTGGAGCCAGGGCACAGGGCAGAGGCTGGCTCGGCTGCTGGGAGGCACACAGAGCTGAACAACGCCCGGTGCACTAATCCTAGAGAGAGCACAGGAAAACATCTGGTGACTAACACAGCCTCGGATACCCAGGGGAGGCTCTGTGCTGCTGATGACTGTAATTTTCCCTCAACTACCAGAGACTTTTCTGTGGCTGGGGTCTCAGCCAGGAATAAAAGCGAGCAGGCTGGCTGAGTGACACAAATCAAGCAAATTCCTTACGATTCACCTGAGGAACCAGGTAAGTGGCAAAGCAAGACAAGCCTTCACAAACACGGGGCTGTTGTCCTTTAGGTTTCTGAAAGTTACACACCAGCAGCAACTACATGAAATAGCAAGGCACCAGAGCAGCACGACACCTCCGTCCTGGAGCAGTTCTAGGACAGGCAGGGTGGGGGAAACAGCCACAAAAAATGTCCCTTGTACAGGATGACAGAACATAGGAGCTTTATGTTCAGGCTCTTGCACTGGCATACACACACATTGTACAACCCTAATTCACCCGTTTGCCAGGCATTACTCTGACCACTTCTGTTATTTTCATCCTCTCCTACTGAATGGGTCTGCGGGTTTCCTCACGGAGCGCAGAGATCAAGCTCCTTCCTGGGCAGAAGCAAAGCCAAGAAGCAGCTCAGATGAAACTACACAGGTCTTCTGGAATATGTGTATTCTATCAGGAGCTGCCAGCAGCAAGCAACACCATTAGCTAGGGCCTTCAACAGAAAACCCTGCTAGATAAGAATTTTTTAACTGCTGGCAAGAGGGAACGTGCCTTCACAACTGGAATTTAAGAGCAAAAACATGGAGCAGATGGAGCTGTGATACCTTCCAGAGCACTGAAGGACTGGATCCACAGTGAAAAGGTGAGAAACTGTGCTGACAGCATGCAGGTGCTTCACCCTCCAACCCCCGAGAGCTCCCTGTTTTCAGTCCTGATCCCCTACAGACATCTTGAGGAACAGTTCTACAGGGGAAGCTGCCTATGGCAGACCTGTTCGAGTTTTCTGTGCAAGCCACAGTATGCAGCAGCCAAGCTGAAGCCAAGGTCTCAGCACAGCCACGGAGTTACCATGCTGCCACCTCCTGCAGAAAGGGGCTCAAAGCTTTGTGTATTTAGGGGAAGGACAGAGGTGTGCTGCAGCCTGTGGAGCCACAAAAGAGATTCTGCTTTAACCAAACAACTTGGCAGTAGTGCAGTAAACAAAGAACAACAGTGAAATAAATATTGCTGGAAGCAATTTTCACTGGCTTGCACATTCTCCCAGTAATATTCACTTCAGGAATGTAAAACTGCATGTAGATAATGCTTTTCCTCAAGCTGAAATCTGTGTAGCAACCTAAATCCGAAAGGGGAGAGGATAAATTCCAGATGCATTCACTGTGGATGGCTAATGCCACATCCCAGAGAAGACTTCACAGACATTCACTTCAGTCCATGTCCAAAGGATTACAAGACTCCATTTGGTCCTTATCTTAAATCTCCATGTATTCTACCAGACATGAATTAACATTACAGCAATGGAATCTATTATGAATAAATAGATCTGTCATCTTCTAACAGTTCTGTGCAGCTTTACGCTGACAAGTGCTGAAGGTCCTCTTGGCATGGTTTGTGTAAGAGACTACCACTGGTGTAAAGACATACCGCATCTTGGTCCTCCAGCATTTTAAGTTACAGCTCAGGTACAATAAGAACTAGCAGAATGAGGATAATCACTGGTATTGTCTGTAGTCGCTAAATGGAGGTGGCTGCAACTGGGAGGGATCGTCTGAAAACTGAGGGCCTGTGAATAAGGAGAAAGAAAAAGAGTCAAATAATAAATATGAAAAGATGAGACATTCATCCTACTAAAAGCATGAAACACATTCACAGTGTTTTTCTTTAATATAAATCCCTTCTAAAATTAACAAAGCCAATAACAAGAATAACAAGAACAAGAACAAAAAATTACATTTTTTTTTCCATTCAAAGATGTTCAAGAGCTTTACACATTGACAAGAGCCCTGTTCCTATAAGGCACATATTTTTAGCTCCTTTACTAATCGGGAAATGAATCAGAGCAGTGAGAGGGAAACGTTTTCAGTCACCTAAAGGAGCTGGAAACCTATGCCTTATTGCCCTGCAGTTGAACCTGGCCATTCTGTACAGGTTTACCCATGGTAACTCGCCGCACAACAAGGCAAGGCAGTGGAACGGAACGAGGCATTGTGGAGCCAGCTTCCCGACTCCTCTTACTGAAGTCCTGCTGGAGGGAAGCAATACACTTATTGTATGCCAGGTTTAGAGAGAATAAATTGTAACAGACAGATGATACCCTTTCACTAAAGCAGGTTCATTTTAAAATGCTCTGGTATTAAGAACAGAAATTGTAACAATTTAGACTGAACAAAGAACGTCAGTGAACAAACCCGAGAGAGGAATCCTATCAGGAATTAGTGGCTTGCCACTAATCCTTTCAACACTAGTGGTTTTGTCTGTATTGCTCCCAAAACAAGGTGGGGTAATGGAGATATTAATTGTTTCACCCAGCCAAGTATTTATGTAAATGGTTACAGACTCCGCTCACTGACATCTCAGCTTGTTTTTCTTAGGAAAAGAGGGGGATACAGGTTTTGGAGTGGTTTTAAAAAGGAAAAACAAAGCACCAGCACTACCCCTCTTTGACATCTGCCCTCTGCATCTGCCTGCTGATCTTTACCTCCTCATGTGAGCCAGGGTTACCCACACATCTGCACAGGGACCATAGCCAGCCTGCCAAAACCCCTGCATCTCGCACCCAACTTGCTGCTTGCGATTCCCTCAAACCTGGCGTGTTGCTCACTGCCACCTGAACTACTGCTGCCACCACGTGTCAGGGCTGTGTGGATGTACTGGGGGACGGGGCAAAAGACCAGATCCACGACCTGGCACGTTGGCACGTGGACATCCTCGCTTTCAGCCCCACAGCACCCGGCCACGCAGTGGGAAGGAGCAGCAAGAACCCACAAATCCTGCTTGGGCCTGAGTCAGCAGGACGGGGCTGGGGCGCCTGTTCCTGTAACACTACCCACATCTGCACATTTTGCTCAGTCGAATCCCAAATATCTTCTCCACCCTCTGAAGCCCCAGAAATGACCCACGTCCCACTGGGCCTGGAAACCCCCAGGTGCTCCACATTCCTCTGCCTTTACGTTGCTGAGTGACAGCCAATCTTCCCCTTCATTTAGACGTGGATTTCTCTAGAACTGTCATCCCACAGACAGAACACTGGAAAGCTCTTGCATCATCACCAATGTGCTGCTCTTCCTTCACTTTTTACAGCCTTAGAAGCTGGGAATTGGCTGAGTAGATTTACTCCATGATAAGAGTGATGACTGGAAGAGGTACATTAGTAAAGACTGCATAATAAAAGCCTCGTGCTACTGCAGCGATGGCTCCTTACCATTAGGGAACTGTGTGGAGGCAAATCTTGTTAAGAGAATACCAGCTCCTTCAATTAAAGCTAGGAGAATTCCTCCCATTGCAGCAGACCCAACCATGGCAACAGGTCCATCTAAAAATAAAAAGTACAAAACAACACTTTTTTCTTTTTTCAGCGCATTACTTTGCATATTGTAATTCTCTTTCTATAGTTATAATCTCTCCTATGGGCAGACTCAGAAGCAGTCATTTTGCATTCATTAAGCCTCATTAGTATCATCAATAAAGAGATAATTACTAAGCAATTCTCCCCCTTCCTCAGGGAAACAAAAGAACAACAGTAATGTCTGAGAACATAATTATTACTTTCATAAGCACAGGACAAAAGTCTAAGATTATCTTTCAATTTCTCTTACAAAGTAAACTCCAGTTTGGGTATCACACAATTCTGCTTCGCTGTAACGATGAGAACTGTACATTTAGAATACAGAAGCTTTTTCAATTACTGTGCTCCCAAGAGCTCAATTTCTTACTTCTGGCAGCTAATATGGCTCCAGTTAGGGCTCCGCTTGTGATTGAATTCCATGGATCTTCTTTACCTCTCATTCTGACCATACTGCAGTCAATCATGGAGAAGAGACCTCCCCAGACAGCAAAGCTACCTGTTGGAAAGTTGGAAAAAAGGCAAAACCAGTTTAGAGAAAGCAGGCAAGCAGCCACACTGCAGTCACATCATCAAGAGGTGGTGTGGTGTTAGCACACTTTCAGACACATCCAATCTCAGCAAGAACCAAACATAGGTCAAAATCAATACTGAGACAAACTCTAAACTTGTCAAGTCACACACACATTATACATACACATATATTTTGTATATAATCTCATTAATTAGTATTTCATGAGAAAAAGGTTACCAAGCAGTGATTATAATGGAACCTGCATCCTAATAAAGACGGAATAGCTCAGGGAAAAAATAGCATATAGGAAAAAAACAACGTTTTAAACGTATTTCCTCACAGAGAACAACAGAGTAATTTAGCACCTTATCCTAACACCACTTCTGGCATCTCAGGAGGTCAGAGCTGGTCCATACGGTATGGCAGATGTAAACAGAACGTGACAATTCTCAGAATGCAAATTCTAAAGTCATTTAACAATAACCGGTATTATAAATGAAAAGGAATGCTCATCCCCAGGCTCATTTTGGGAAAAATGCGTGCCTTAGATTAAGTTCAACTCTCATTAACTGGAGGTGTCTTAATGCCTTTGAAAGCTTGCTATCAGATGTGGACCAGGAGGGTGAATTCCTCTCTCTGTGCGGTCACCTCAGGCTGTGGCTGTAGAGTTTTTCCAGCCTGTGGCCCCAGTTTCTCTGAGAGGTTCTTCTGCAGCCAACACATTCCCCTGCTCAACATCACTCTCCCATTTTCTCCTTCTGCATAATGGCACAGAGCAGATCCTTAGGCTTACTCACTTTAATGCTGAACCACCTTTAAGAGCTCATAATGTCATTTTAACTCAAGCAGCCGGTTTGTGATTACAGACATTTGTGCACAACATTCACTACAAAAAGAAAAAAAAAAAAAAGACTGAAATGTACCTAGCTGACCTTAGAGGAAATCTGAAATCCCAGCCAGATCCACCCACCTATTTCACTGTTTCTCCATGTCTGATGATTTCTCCTGATGAGTGAAGTTCATTACTTTAAAGCCATGCACACAAGGCACAGGCTCGCAGGCAGCTCTGCACAGAACTGGCTCAAATATGACAAAATGATTAACTCTGGTTTATCACTCCAGGAGCACAAGCATGTTTCCTCCACACCAAAACTAATTCTGGATGCAACAGAACCATATTTATTTTCTGCTTGGACTAACAAACCCTGGTGAAATGCATCTGGCCTGCTGGAAGGCAGCTCAGGTGTCCCTGCGCTTCCATCACGTTATATTCCCAAACTGGGTGTTTGGTATTCCCAAACAGTCCATGGAAAGATGATGGCAACATCAACACAAAATTAGTTACCTCCCAGTTGTGGAGCTCTTGTTTTAATAGCTGTCAGACTTCCCCGCAGTCGGTGGTTTACCCCCTACAACAGAAGAGAATGACAGAATGTAAGAACGAAGCCTGACAGCCAAAATGACTGCGATCACCCAAACGTGCCCCAGGCCCAACCTACTTCTAAGCACCTTCAATGGCCGTGATCAGGAGCTGACAGAAAATGCATTTTTACGGATATTTTACTATTTGTCATGCCTTTGCAATATACCTGGAAGCTACGAAACCAACGTACAGCCAGCAGACATCACCTTAAAGGCTTTAAGTTCAAGGTTTGTTTGGTGGGTGTGGTGGGAGTTGAATGAGACATGTAACGTAACACCTTTAGCAAGATAAGCACATTTATTTGTCACAGATATAATTTTTTCTTCCTATCTGATGCCCAACCACTCCCCCCAGTTTGACACCAGCAAACAGCAACATTGGGTGCACGCAACTGCAGGAAGGAGACTGTGGAGAACACAGAAATCCACCTGGAGGAGCACCACAGGGCTGTGTCAGAGAACTGCACGCTGTAACACCACGTTTCTATCAGCGCTATTTTTCACCAGAAGCTGCAGGCACGGCTGGCAGCAGCAACCCCAGCAGGTGGCCCAAACTCAGCCACTCCTGCTGGTCAGCTGGAGCAGTTATTCCCCTCCTCACCAGCGCAGTCTCAGTAGCCAAGAGGAGCACGCAATTCAAGTTTAAAAGGTGCTTCTGAGCCTTCTGTGTCAAATAGTAAATGTCATCCAGGAATTTCAACAATAACTACTATGCATTTCCAATACTTTGAAAGATTTAAAGCGCACTGGGAACACTCAAGTTTTGTTTTAGATACAAGCACTGAGAAGTGTGGATACGCTCACTTAACAAGTCTCACACAAATTTTAAACGTGGTTAAGCACATAAACCTATTCCTGTTAAGTATCTGCAGGATCTGACTAGTTTTGGAAAAGTTATTTAATTTTATTTACAAAATTTACATGAAACTGACAGTTTATTAAGAAGATTTAGGCAATTAAATTGTCACATAGTAACAGCAAAAACTACCCTCTGATAAAACACCTTTCATCCCTTTTAAGTCTTTTCTATAAAAGCCAGTGGAACGTTTTACAATGTTCAAGTAGAAGTTGGATCTTATTTTTATCAGACATCTGTACAACATGTTTGTGGTAAAACTTTTGCAGAAAACTTGAAAGTGAACACCACTGACTAGTGTTGCCTAAACTTGAACTCCCATGTCTACGCACACTTCTGCATTTAAACTGAAATTGCCTTTCAAATAAATCCAGTTGTTAAAAAACACTAGTATTTAAATAAGTGATTAGTTACAGAAAGTAACACTCCCTAATATAAATCTGAAGAAGATTTTTTCTTTGAGTCTTCCAGTTTCTTAAAGAAAGGCAGAGGGACAGGGCGGATGAGGAAGAACAACCCAGGCTCTGCTTCTTTACGTGCAGCAGCCAGGACCAAAGGTAGAAACTCAGCTGAGGGACACATTTTGCTGTCCCCATTCTTTCCTATCCTGAAGAGAGATGCCCCTCACCCAGGGAGGGCAGCCAGCTGCCAGAGCCCCACTGCTGCCGTCAGTGGAAAGGGGGAAGGCAGAACTTTAACCCAGACAGATGACGGCCCCCTCTGGATGCTGAGCCATTCACCCGATGGACACTCGTGGTCTGGATTATTGACACGCAGCCTGTTCATCAGTCCCACTCTGTGGACAAGGATTTCCTCCACCTCACCTTCTGCTACCCAGTTTCACTGCTGACGGACAGAGGAAGCAGGGTTGAGCTCTTACTGCACTTCTCAAATGGTTTGACTTACCACTGGGGAATTTCTGAACCCCTTGATAGCTTGAAAAATGCCACCTCCTATCGCTCCCATCGTGAAAGCACCTCCGCAGTCATCCACGATCCTCCAGGGACTGTAACGAAAAACAGAGATGAAAATGCAATGCTGCATCACGTCACCCTGCGTGAGTAACTGAGGGATCCTCCACTCGACCATCCGGTGCATTCCTGTAGGAAATTCCCCATCCGAACGAATGTCCCGGTACCCAAAACCAGGCACGCGCAGGTGTGCAGTGACACGAGCTCACGGTCACCCAGAGCCCAACACCCTGCCTCCATGGGCAGCGCCAGCTCCACAAAGAGCTGTTTGAACTCCTCTCATGTGGCACCAAGACGCGAATCCATCATGGAAAACGTCTGCACAATTCCAGCTACAGTCAGCTCTGCCCTACTTGTGTAGTGTAAATAACTCGGAATTCACTCTTCTCGTTCTCATCTCGACCTACAGAAAACGTAGGTGGCAAATTCAAACGAGACTCAGCCCACAGGAGAACAAAACGCTGCTTTCCGGAGTTACTCACACTTTTTGTTAGTTCTGCTTATTTGAATGGGAGACTTCAAAGTCATCTTTTGTTAAACTGGAAAGGTTTTTCCGATGCATCCTGGGCCTTTGAAGTTCATTAACACAAACCCCAGGAACGCTCACGCAGCGCTAGGCGGCGGGGCCAAGCCTGCAGCCTCACGGAGCGCAGGAACAGGCACCTTCCCCCCAGCAAAGGCTTCCGACCATGGAGAGCTGGGCTCTAATTTGGGGTTTGCTGTCCTCTGCAGCCCGCTGCCCTGTAATTCTGTCACCAAACACCTCCCGAGCTGGGCGAGGACCAGCCTGCAATTAGCCATGCTGCCGCTGCTGGGAATTTTTGCAGTGTATGCACGGAGTTATTCTGCTTCTTTCATCTTACAGCAAAACCTGACAGCCACAGCTGCTGCACAGGCAATCCCCAGCAAGCCGAGCAGAAAGCAGACTGCGGCAAGGTGCACGCTCACAAAGCCGGACCCGATGGCAAGCCCCGTGTTCAGGTTAGCAAATCCTGCACTGAGAGCCATCACAGATGTGGGTATCAGTGCGCTTTTCTGATCTCCCTCTGGATCCAGTGCTTCTGCTCCTGAGAGCTCCCTGCAGCACCCAGCTCCGCGGTCCCGCACATGAGAGCACATCTCCATCCACCTGCTCTGGATCCGCCACTTTCCTGTTCCACAGGATATGTAAAAGCTCTTTGCCGAAAGGAAGGAAACACAGCTCCTCTTTTCCCCTGACCACCTGCTACACTGCGTATTTTGTCACGGGTTTTCATTTGCTTCCTGCAAAAAAATACAATTTTTTGTTCCCTCTGCCTAGAGGCCGCCCCAGGCTGCTTTCTCACTCCCACGACCCCTTCCCGACCCGTTCCCGTTCCCCATCTGTGCAGTCCCCACAGTGAGGTGGTGGCACCAGCTCTGCACAGCAGAGCAAAGGTGAATTGCTGGCTCGCACGTGACGCTGCTTCGCACGTTGATTTCGGGTCAGAGTCACTCGTTTTTGTGGGGGCACCAGGATCCCACCCACGCCACCACCACCAGCTGCCTCCGGGCCCAAACCCACACCGATGCAGACAGCAGCCAGAGGTGGAACGAGGGGACACCTCCCACCAGGCAGCACCCTTCCTTTCTACTGCCCTGCCTGGCACGAGCTTTCATCTCACATTCCTAACAAATCCCCTCCAGTTTTGATGAAATTAAATAATTTAGCCCCGTTTTATACTTTCTTTTCCTCCTACAAAGCCCCCTATTTCCCACGAGCAATGATCAGGAAGAGTTGCGGGCACGCTGTTGTCAGATCTGCCAAGATGAAAAGCGACCGTCTCGTTCTTCTCAGCGTTTTTTCTTCTCTCTGTGCCTCCTGTCCAGATTTTGATCTACTGTTATGAATAAAACATCTCATCACAACTCTGCCTTTGTTCGCTTGTTAAGAGCGATCCTGTTAAAAGGCTTTCTGGAAATCTAAATAGATTATGTAAAGTGGTCTTCCTTTACCCACAAGGTCAAAGAATTCCAATTTAGCAAACTGTGACTGTTCTCTACAGAAGCTTCACTAATTAGACCCCAATCACGGAGTGCTCTCCTAGATTTTTTCCATCTTTAACCCTCCTTCAGAGGTAAAGCTCATTAGTTGTTGCCTTTGGGGTACTTAATTTTCCTCTTAAACTACCCTCCAAGCCTCCACAGGAGCAGCTTTTGAACGAGGAAACGCCTTTGCTGCCAGCCCTGCTACCTCACGTCAGCGCCTTTCAACTCAGACAGGCGCCGGACGCATCGGAAAGCTGACACAAAACACCCCACAGCCCCGGCAGTTCTCAACCTCGGCAGTGGGGAGAATCAGAAGAGAATAAAAGAGGTTATTCCATTATTAATTCGGCACTTATCAAGCTTAATGTTACTGTTACATCTTTCCCTGGCTTTAAGGATGGGGCTTTGGGGGATGGAGATAACGGGGCGAAAAGCAGGTAATGGGGTGAAATGTGGGGTGGGGCCCCAGCAGCCGGGAAAAGAGGTGGTGAGGGGCCTGAGGGGAAGACATGAGGAGGAGCTGAGGGTTTGTTCGACACAGAGGCTGAGGGGAGGCCTCATGGCGGCCTGCAGCTCCCTCACGGGGAGCGGGGGGGGGGGCAGGCGCTGAGCTCTGCTCTCTGGGGACAGCGACAGGAGCCGAGGGGACACCATGGAGCTGGGACAGGGGAGGCTGAGGTGGGCAGTGAGGAGCCATTTCTGCTCAGACACAGCGGGCAGGCGTTGGGACGGGCTGGGCGGCCACGGCCGGGCTGTGAGGCGGCCATGGCGGCGCCTCCAAGGTCACCTCCCCCCCCCCTCCCCCCTCCCTTCCCGCCGCCCGAGCCCCCCCCGCTCCCTCCCCCCCCTCCCCCTTCTCCCTCCTGACGCGCGAGCCCCGAGCCCGCCAAAGCCCCGCACGCGCCCTTCCCGCGCCCGGCCGCTCACCAGGGCTCTCGCGCGTACTCCTCCATCTTCGCACGCGCCGCCGGCCGCGCCCGCCCCCCCCCACCGCGCGATTGGCCCGCCGCAACGCCCCTCCGGCCGATCCTCCAATGGGAGGCGGGGGGCGGGACTAAGGGGCGCTGAGGTGGCTGCGCGTGTGCGGCTGAGGGCTGAGGGGGCGGCGGTACCGGGGCCGGTGGAGGGCTGCGGCTCCCCGGTGTCCCCAGGTCACAGAATCACAGAATTTCTAGGTTGGAAGAGACCTCAAGATCATCGAGTCCAACCTCTGACCTAACACTAACAGTCCCCACTAAACCATATCCCTAAGCTCTACATCTAAACGTCTTTTGAAGACTTCCAGGGATGGTGACTCCACCACCTCCCTGGGCAGCCCATTCCAGTGCCTAACAACCCTTTCAGTAAAGAAATTCTTCCTAACATCTAACCTAAAACTCCCCTGGCGTAACTTTAGCCCATTCCCCCTCGTCCTGTCACCAGGCACATGGGAGAACAGGCCAACCCCCACCTCACTACAGCCTCCTTTAATGTACTTATACAGAGCAATAAGGTCACCCCTGAGCCTCCTCTTCTCCAGGCTGAACAAGCCCAGCTCCCTCAGCCGCTCCTCATAGGACTTGTTCTCCCGGCCCCTCACCAGCTTCGTCGCCCTTCTCTGGACCCGCTCAAGCACCTCGATGTCCTTCTTGTAGCGAGGGGCCCAAAACTGAACACAGTACTCGAGGTGCGGCCTCACCAGAGCCGAGTACAGGGGGACGATCACCTCCCTAGCCCTGCTGGTCACAGTGTTTCTGATACAAGCCAGGATGCCGTTGGCCTTCTTGGCCACCTGAGCACACTGCTGGCTCATATTCAGCCGACTGTCCACCATCACTCCCAGGTCCTTCTCTGCCTGGCAGCTCTCCAACCACTCATCTCCCAGCCTGTAGTTCTGCTTGGGGTTATTGCGCCCCAGGTGCGCCCCAGGTGCAGGTCGGGGCTCCGCACAGCTCTCGCCTGATGTGGGCCCCTCCAGAGCGTGGTTCCTGTAATGCCAGGCCGCGGGCAGGCAGCCCAGCACAGAGCAGGCCCCGCACAGCCCTCACCGGGCTGGGGACGCGGCGTGTGGCGGCTGTGCCAAGGGCGGCCCCGCTGTGTGCCCCATGTGCCTGAGGCCGGGCCGGCAGCAGAGGAGGTGGCCGTGGGGCCGCTGCTGCGGGCAAGCAGCACACGGGGCTGGGAGCCCCCCAGGAGGCAGCTCAGAGCCGCGGGATTCATCCCCGTGCTGGCAGCAAGTGCCAGGGCAGCCCGTGAAGCCCCAGAGCTTTCCCCCAGCCGTGTTCGCAAGCGCTCGGTCTCTTTGTGCTCCTCATTTAGCCTTAACCTCCCTTGCAGGACGGTGAATTGCTCCGCTGCAGCAGGCAGTGCGGGTTGTGCACCAAGCGCCAGCGAGGCACTTAATTGCTCTAATAAATCATGGGCTGAAGCGATGGAAAGGAGCTGAAACGCTCCGCCGGCTTCGGTGTGCTGTTTTGAAGGCTGTCCAGGAGTCCTGGTGGACTTCAGGCTCTGCTGCCCTAGTTAAGGCGGGGTGGGAGCGCGGCGGTGCAGCGAAGGAGATCGCCAGAAGGTGGTGGTGTGGCTTTGGGAAAGGCGGGGAGAAGGCACGGGGAAAAGCTCGGTCTTGTCCCAGCTGCTGTGCACCGGGAGAGCCCGGCAGCAGCTCTCTGAGCCCTTACATCCTCGTCGTTATTGTCACCAGTCCGGCACTGATCCGACCCTTCTGAGGGTGGCAATTTCTTGGTGGCTCACGTCCTTTCCCCTAATCAGTTAGGGCCTAATTGCATCAGGCTGAAGGATCGTTCCCTGCCCATCGCCTTGGGGCTCCAGGAGAGCTCTCAAGGGACCCAAAACTTCCCCCCCTGGCAGCCAGAGTCACCAAAGAACTTCCCATAGCCCAGCCCGGGACAGCGGTGGCACCCCGGGCAGGCTGCTGGGAGCTGTGCAAGGGCTTTCAGAATTTCCCTGCAGCCAGGAGCTGCTTAATTTCCCCATGCATAATGGCTGTTCTGCATTTCCCCTGCTCTCATGTGAATTTTGGGAACTTTGCGGGGGAAGGATGTGTGCGAATTTGCAGTTGGGCTGGGAGAGGGGAGCTGCAGCAGCGTGCTCCAGGGTGGCTGCGTGCTGCAGGCGGGCGGGGAGCTGCTGCTTGCTGTCCCAAGGAAGATGCTACAAAGTGAAAAGATCGCTGGTTCGGCCTTTCCTCCTACAGGCTCTGAACGAAGGGACCGACAGAGCAGCCTGGAGGAATCCATCCCTGTTGCAGCTGTGCTCCAGCGGCTGATCGGGGGAACCAGAGGAAGGCAGAGGGCCATGGGGTGGTGGCACAAGAAGTGGGAGCACGGAGAGCTCTGCCAGACCCTGTGGGGGTGCCTGGAAAAGACGCTTCCTCCTGCTGCCTCAGCTCCTCACTGCTGAGACGCGGCTGCTAACGCTGCTGCGCTCCTTGCGTGGGGCAGAAACACTGAGCGGTGCCTCCGAGGTGCTCGGTTGCTATGGGGATGGGGATCTGGGGAAGTGCAGAGGCTGGGGAGCCTCGGTGAAGATTTGAAGTTGCTGGAGCTCCTCCGTGCCGTGCTGCGTCATGCCGTGCCGTGCCATGCCGTGCTGTACTGCTCTGTGCTGTGCTGTACTGCACTGGGCCATGTTGCACCATACTGCACCGTGCCGTGCTGTGCTGTATTGTGCTGCGCTCTCCCACCTGGCAGAGCCTCAAGGGGCTGGCATCAATCCCATGGTGGCTGCAGCACACAGTTCCCGCGTAGTCCCAGTTGCTGCTGGCCCATGAAGAGCAGCGCACATCTCCAGAGCACCTCTATATTCCTGGGTGAAAACTAGACTTTCTTTCCAGCGTTTCCTTTCTTATGGCAACTGAGAGCTCTTTGGAATATGGTGCGTTCAGGAGCTGTGCTGCCATCCCCTTTAAAGAGATGAGCGACAGCCAAGATGAGTTCCACTGAGCCCTCCTGCTATGAACTGACAGGTTTGAGGAGACCCCGCTCCTCTCCCTGCCTTTCTGCTCTTGCTGAAGGGCTTCTGCTAATGAAGAGCCATTCCTCTGCGAGGCTCTGGCTGTTAGCTCTGTGCAGGCAGCTCTGCAGCTCAGTGGAGGAGATCCCAGCAGACGCGGACCCACGGATCAGGGATGGATGCGTCGAGCACACAGCTCCTCGTGGAGCTCAATGTCTGGAGCCCCTCAGCACAGCAGTCAGGGTCCAGGAACAAAAACACAGAGTATCAGTGGTGAATTTATTCTACCAAAACCAGATCTGCAGTACTGGAAGCAGTCACGAAGCACTAAAACTGTTTTTTTGCTGCCCACCCCATGCTTGGCAGTGGGAAGCAGTGTGAGGAGGAAATATCAGGAGATTGCCAGTGAGGTCCCTCGCTGTTCAGCCTTGTCTTTGATCTTTACATTTTCATTTAGGACCTCGGCACAGGCCTGAGGAGCGCTGGTAGCTTTTCTGATCGTGCCAAGTTTTCTGGAACTGCTGCAGTCAGTACAGATGGGGATCAGGAGATCAGGGAGATAAAAATGATGGGGTGAATTGGGATGAAATTAAGTGCCACAATGTTTGAGAATATGCACTTGGAAACTAAAAACAACATTTTCTTCTACAGTCTGGAAAACATCTCAGTTGTGCGAGTGAATCATAGGAAGGCTATGAGCAGGGGCTGGGTGCTGGGATGCTGGAGATAAATGAAATCCTAGAATGCAACAAGTCTGCATTTCCCGTCCAGATGGGGAATGTCTGGTTTGGAGCACAAGGCACTGGGAGGCTCACCTGGAGCACCCTGTGCCTCTGTTCAGGACGAGATTCAACCCAGGGGGACAGGCAGGGAAGGTGGTGAGGAAAAGAAGGTGGTAATGAAGCTGGTGAGGGAAATCCTACAAGAGCTTATTTTACAGGAGACCAAAGGACTGCTTGCTCAGACTAGGAGAGAGGTCTGAGAGCAGGCAGTAAATAGCAGGGGAATGATAAAGAATGAATAAAAGGGTGAAGTCGGCAGTATATCACATGGGTACAAAACGTTGTGCATGGGGCAAAGCCGCTTTGAAATCTGGAGAGAAAGAGCATATCTGCCATGTCCCTCCGGGAGAACTTGCAGATGCCAGTAAGCTTCTTCACGGATTAGGTCGATGGAAAGTAGATGCCTCCAACCAAAGCCCAGGCTTAAGGCACGGCCTGAACCAGAGGCAGAAGACACTCAGGAATTTGGTCTGTGCAGGAGGGACGTCTCTGGGGCTGGGCAAGGGGAAATGGATGAGCAGCTGCAGACCCCCTGCAGGGGCCAGGGAACCATCAGAAGCACCGATCAGGCGACCCGGGGACGGTGCTGGGCTCGGGCTTTGCTGAGCGAGGAGCGGGCGCTGGGCTGGCACGTGCTGCCTGGTGCCTCCTGGGCTCGCAGGCGCCGGGCTTTGCACGTCCTTCGTGCAGAGCCAGCCTGTGCCAGCACCACGAGCAGCTCTGCCCGGCAGGCTGCGCGCTCTGGCTAACCCCGCAGATCCTGGAGAGCACCAGGGTAAGGGTAAAAAACCCGCAGGGGTGGACACGCTGCTGCGGATTTCAGCCAAGAGCTGTCACCAACATAAAGCTCATCTCCCGAAAATCTGCCCCCTGCTAACGGGGGAGACTTGGGAGCGAGGCTGACCTCTTTATTCACCCGCAGGCACCCATGGGCATGTGCTGGGATCAACCCCCAGCCCCCAGCTCCCCAGCCTGCCAGCTTGTGCATTTTTGCGTGTTTTTCTCACTACGTTGGCCCATTGCCTTTAAAAGGCTAAATGCTCCGGACTAAATTTGGTCATGCAGCTCTGCATGGTTCCCTGGAATGTCCTCGGGTTTCAGGCTGCTCTGATAGCACCATTCCCCGCCTCCCGCTGGGCTCCATTGGCTTCCCCGCACCCGAATCGCCGCTGGGCGCTGTTATTGGCCAACTCTTGGGCTGAGGGGTGTCCTCTCTTCATCACTACCAAGCCCCGGGGCTGCAGCGGTTGAGAGCTGCTGCGATTTAACGCTTCAGCACCTGCTGCCGCTGCGGGGAGCAGTGTTAGAGCTTCGGCTCTGTTTTTTTTCTCTTGCTTTGGGTACCACAACAACCGCAACCGTGTCTCGCCAACGGGCCAAGATGTCCAAAGTTGCCAAATATCGGCGACAAGTGAGTGAAGATCCGGACATCGACAGCTTGTTGTCGACTCTGTCTCCAGAGGAGATGGAGGAGCTGGAGAAGGAGCTGGATGTGGTGGATTCGGATGGAAGCATCCCTCTGGAGCAGAGTCAGAAAAACCAAACGGAGAATTCGCCGACCAGCCCGCAGAACTGCGACGCGGTGCTCAACCACTGTGAGAAGGACACCAAGAAACGTCTCCAGAGGGAGCAATCGATAGACGTAAGTCCCATCTCCCCGCTTTTCAGCTGGCTCTCGGGCACACCCGCGAGTTGGGGCTGTTTTAGGGGACGAGACGGAAAACGTGAGCTCCGTGAGCGGTGTGTGGTGCGTGCTAGAGAGGAATAGCTGTCATGGAGAGACCAGAGCATGAGGCGGGGAGCTGGTCTGGCACACCAGGAGCCAACAGGGGATTTCACGAAATCTCTGAAAGCCAAAACTGGTGCTGGTGCCAGGGGGGTTCTCTCTGCCTCTTCTCCAGCATCCTGGGGCAGGGCTGGTGGCAGAGGTGGCTTCTACAGCCAGAAGAAGGCTGGAGGGGCGGCTGCAGTGACAGCGACCCTGCGGGCTGTGTTTCTCTGTCCTCCTGCTTTTGCCTTTGGAGATCTCCAGATTCTTGGTCCGTTCAGTCCCTCTTGTGCAAAAGCTCAAACAGTTTCTGGTTCTTGTGGAATAAAAAAAGAGCAAAGTTGGCTAATTTGTGAAAATCACCCTAAGAAGTGGGTTATGTCCTAAGCCATTTGTTTCCTCTTTATTGTTCAGTTAAAACACATTCTTTTATTTTGATTTGGGCACATTTATCTCCTTCTCTGCACTTGGCAAATCCTTTAAGAGCTCGCCTTGAGCCAGAAAGCTTCATGCCAGTCCCTCATCCCGCCTATTTGTGCCTCGCCTCAGTGGGAGCCAGTCCCACTTCTCTGTAACATTTATTAACCTCCGCACTAAGAATATTTGGTATGTGCTCGGTGCGTGGGAGGCTGGGAAGCATTTGGTTTCCCTCGTTTTTTTATGACAGGCTGAGCCAGAAAGCAAAAGAAGGGGACCCTGCAGCTATTTTTCTGCGGAGCACAGGCAGGTTTTGTGTCCCAGGCTGGGTCCGCATCCTCGGTGCAGGGGCTGAGGAGCCTCATAGGGGGAGCGGAGCAGAGCCATGTGTGAGCTCCCCAGAGCTTCTCTGGCTCTGCTGCCCTGTCCCAGGGCACCCAGCAGCACCCTGCAGAGTAATCAAGCTCTACGTGGCCTGGGAGCACCTGGAAGGCTCCCTGGGGATGTGTACAGAGCTTATTATAGGACCCCCTCTTCTGACTGGGGTCTGGGGTGCAGCCAGGATGCAAACAGGGAGAGAGAGAGATGAAAACTGCAGGAGAAGTAAGAGCAGGTTGGTTCTGGAGACCTGCACGAGGGGTTAAGCAGTTCTCCCAGCTGCCGGGGAGCTTTCCCCTGGCAGCGAGGACACGGCACTGGCAGCCTTCACCTTCTATATGTGGTGTTGGCGTGGGCTGGGGGACCAATTCCCACTGCTGGGTCGCTGCAGAAAGCGCTGTGCCCCTGGCTGAGGGCACCGCACTCACCTTCCTCCGGCGGAGAGCTGCCAGCACAGCAGGACGGGCCTGCCCCAGTCATCCCAGTGGCATCGCAGGGGTCTGCACTGGTTTGCAAGGGTTGGCACAGGGAGGAGAGGTGTCCTGGGAGTGTGCTGTGCAAGAGCTGGCGGGGAGCACAGTGAGGGAGCTCCTGGCAAAGGCTCTCCCTGTGCTCCCGTTTCAACATCGGTAGATTTGGGCCATGGAGGACAAAGCAGATGGGCTTCCCGTCAAATTGGGCAGCGAAACTGGCCCCGTTAGATCGCGCTGCGGTAACTGGATATTGCAGAACTGGCTTTCTTCTTCTATTTCAGTCCCTGGAGGGTGAGAAAAAATACCCTCCATCCCTTCCTCCCTGGCTTTGTTGGGACCTGGGATTAGCACCCAGAAGGTGCCAGTGCCGGCAGGTCGGGCCCCACCGGGCTCTGCCGTGAGGAGCAGGGGGCAGGACGGGATCACCGGGACACCGGAGTGCTCCAGGAGAGCAGCCCAGCAGGCAGAGCGCTCCCCATGCCCCGGGGGGGGTGTTTTGGATGAAGTGAGTGCGTGGAGCCCTCCGGAGCATCCCGCGGCTCCCAGCTCTCAGCCGGCTGCTGGGAGCTGCGATGACAGCTCCCTCTCCATATCAGCAGATTTCGCGGTGCCGTGGGCTGCAATTCGCTTGTGCCCACCAGCAGGAGTGCCACGGGTTTGCACAGAGGGTGGTGGTCAGGCTGGGTACCAACATTGCCCACCCAAACCTCTGCCCCTTGGCAGCTCTCAGCCCTCCGCACCCTCAGGCACACAGCATCCCCCGTGAAATGCATCGAGTGAAAGCGAGTGAGAAGCTGGAGCCTGAGCACGGGGAGGTGTTGTCCTGCCTCTGGGCTGTCCCTGCAGCAGGTGGAGGCTGGCATCTTGTCCTGCAGCTACAGGTCCCCAGGTCCGCAGCTGCCTTGCACAAAAGTGCAGAGGATAGAAAATATTCGGGAGTTCCCTGCACAGCTCCGCTCATTGCCCACCGTTCGTTGGTGCAGTTGCTCGTGGGGTTTGGGTGCCAGTGGGGACAGCAGGAGCTGGCCAAAGGGGAAGGAGGTGTTGTAAAGGGAAGGGGTTTTAAAGGCAAGGGCTCAGTGCCGGCCAGTCTCACAGTTCTTGCAGGCGTTTCTCTGCTCTTGGACCTGCTCCAGGCACCCCAATTCCCTCCTCAGCGTTGGGTATATTTAGAAATATTGTAACTTCACAATAACACGTCGTCTTTCTCTGTGATGAAAAGGGCAAACTTGGGTAACTAGGAAGCAGTTTATAAACAGCTCAAAATAGATGTGAGCTTTGCCCTGACTTCTCCACACCGTGCAGCCAAATTCATATCTCGGTGATGCATTAATTAATTAATCTTCATTAAATATTGCTGGCGTGTGAAGGCATACCCCTGTTCAACCATGGAGCTCGGGGCTGTGCCTCTCCTCGGATGCACTCAGCACGGCCTCTCCGCAGGCCCAAGTATCAAGGGAGCCATGGTTGAACCAATATTAAAACAACGGGATAAATGAGGTTTTTAATGGTTTGTGGCTTTTCCATGTAGCAGGCAAAGACATAATGAGAGAGAAATTTGGGTTACAAACACGGCAGAGTTTGAAGCAGTGGCATTAATCGGTGAGTTAGCAGGGGCCCAGCTGACTTGCTGATTTTTTTGCACTTGAAATTTTTGTATCGTGCCTGGGATTCCTCTTCAAAGGAGGAGAAACTGAGGCAGGGCCTGGAGCGTGCGGTGTCTCTGGGGGGGGGTTGCTGCCAGGAGAGCTGGGTGAGGGCTGCGACTTGGGAGAGCTGCTCCAGCTGGCTTTGTCTGCCTCTTCCTCGGCTGCTGGGGACACCTCTGACAGCACGTATGCGTCCACGTAGCACCATGATGCACACCATGGGGATATCCCCATCTTCCCCATTGGCATTTGGTCACCCCCAGACCCCCTGGGGTCACCCTAGCCAGGAGGGACCAGGCTGAGAAGAGCCACTGTGAGGAGCCCCGCAGCTCGGCGTGACCCACACGTGCCGTGGCACCAGGAGGTTGGGTGGAGAATCCTTCCCTCACCCTCCACGCCTGCAAGGAGAGGACACCTGGATGTCCCGGTCCCACCAGAGCCCCCAGCCCTGCCTCCCCATGGGGCTGCACAGATTTCAAGCTCCTTCAGGCAGGGAAGGCTGGGGACGTGCGGGGATATTGCATGTGGGGGCGTTCATCATCCTGCCAGTGGAGGAGATTCGTGCCAGGGCCACAAAACTGCTTTTTTTTTAGCAAGGTGCTTGCACGTGTGCTGATGTCTGCATGTAAGCCTTGGGACCAATCCTTGGAGATCCTACACAGGTCCTCGTGCCATGGTCGGGGATTATGGAACTCCTTGGGAAGATCTTCAAGAAAGTCCTGCTGCCTTCCTATCCTGTTGCTGAAGTGTGCACAGGTAGACCTGGACGCATGCTGCTGGGTAGTTTAGGCCACTTTTCAGGATAAATAGTGGATTCATAGAGGAAGGAAACACCAGGAAAAGTGATGATCCCTACTGGCGAGCCCTTCTGCAACACTACAGAAAACCAAGTTAAAGTTGCCTATTAATGCTCAAAGCTTGTCTTTTTTTTTTCTTTTCTTTTTTTTTTTTTTCATGGAAATATCTGGAAGAAAAACAAGCTCCGGATTTAAATAGCTGGGACAGACTCAAGGGGAATTGTAAACGAGGGAAAAGAAGTGCTTGTATCATTCTTTAAGCATCTTACCAGCCTGTGACTAACACGAATGTATTTAAACTCTGCTGCTCTGTTTATCAGCCGATCTGTCGATATGCCAAGGCTGTTCCCTTCCCTCTCCAAGAGCCGCCACCAGCTCCCCATTTTGCCGTTCTTTCAGCCCAGGCTGGGGCAGGCTCTGGCAACATCGGTGCCTGCTCTGCCCATCAGAACAAGCTCCCAGCCTCCAAAAGAGGTGCAGACGATAGCTGGGGACATCCAAAATAGTCACACGTCCTGAAAGAAGCCAAAGGTGTTGAGTGGCTCCCATCTGGCCCTTAGGGGCAGCCACGGATGGTTTCTGCTCCGTGGGCTCTCCAGCCTGCTGCAGACCAGCTCCTCCAGGAGAGC
This sequence comes from Anas platyrhynchos, assembly GCF_047663525.1. Lineage (NCBI taxonomy): Eukaryota > Metazoa > Chordata > Aves > Anseriformes > Anatidae > Anas > Anas platyrhynchos. The sequence goes on along the minus strand of NC_092613.1, from coordinate 3,543,667 downwards.
CCTTCCCCTTCTCACCTCTCACTGCACAAAACCAAAACCTGCTGCTGCCTGTGCTCGGATGGGTAGTTCTGCATCTCTGAAAATGCACCAACGCTGGAAGGAGAAGGACGAGCATCAAGAAGGAGCTCCGGCTGGCCACAGGCAAGGAGACAGACCTCCGAGGCAAGAAGGAAAGCAGGAACGATCCAATGATGGGTGGCTGAGAGGGCTGAAGCAGGAGAGGAGGCAACACACATGGGTCGGAGCTACATTTTTGAACAACCACTGTGAGAACTCCATCATGCCCGGAGCAATGGGCTGTAGTGCCGTGGGGAGGGGGTGATGGCAGCGCAGCCGTGCTGTGACCAGCGCGAGTCGCAGCACGCGGTGTTCCCAGCGGCTCACAGCTCGTGCCAAGAGCAAACTTTCTGCCTGGAAGGCACCCAGTCCATCTAAGGGCACAAGCCCAAAAAAACACCGGGTTTCTGGTCAGTCTGAAAAAAGAGCAGTTAACGGCTGAGGTTTGTACTTACATAATCCACAACGGGGACGCAGACAAACCTATGGAAATGCTTGGGGTGTTCAGCTTATATGGGCCGAGCTGCCACCGATGGGGGGGTTCATTTTCTGTTTAGGTGTTGCTGATAAAGAGGTGCTGATAAAGAGATGCAGGGTGCCGGGGCATTTTGGGGCATGCAGCCCCTTGATGTTGGGTTGAGCAGCCCAGAGCTGAGACCCCAGATTTGTGTCCCAGTGTTTGGGTCAGGATTCACACACAGAGATGTGCTGGATGCTGCCAAAGGCTCCGAGTGGCCCTGATTTTGGCAGGGGGACCGGGACCAGGATGTGCACGGCGTGGGAATTGGCACCGAGCTGCACGGGGATGGGAGCAGCCCGCAGGAGAAGGGGAGCTGCAGTTTGCTTCCTTCCAGGGAGCGTCTGCAGTTCCTAGGAAGCAGAGAGCGTGACCCCGGCATGCCGCGCTGTCTCATGAAGGGCCGGGGTTGGGGCTGCAGCCCCCACGTGGCAGAGGAGCCCAGGTGACGCAGGAACTCCTGGGGTTTGGGCCAACAAACCAGCCCTCTAATTTTGGCAGGGATGTCGTGGGGTGGCTGCGGTGGTCCCATGGGCTGGCTGGTGGCCCCACTGGGAGTCCTGCCCCAGCAAGGGGCTTGGAGACGCGTCCATGTAGCCCCGGGAGGCCGGGAGCCAGAGCCCTGCTGCTCCAGCATCCTGCTCCCAGTGGTGTGGAGGGCAGGAGGGGGTTGTGAGGATCACTACAGCTGGTTTTGACGTTCTTCTGTCCTAAAAATCCAAGGAATGCTTTTTGTGGGCTGCCCACGGAAACCGCACCAGGCAGAAATCCAGCCTCGAGGTGGCTGGGGTGCGCATTGCTGACATCCACTGCCCTTCACCACCTCTGCCAAAGATGGGGTGAGCAGAGCAAAGACCTCAGCTTGGGAACATCCCCTCCTGCCACGGCTCTGCTGGGAGAAGGGGCTGGGAAACTGATGGGTAGAAGAGCAGAACCCAGGTTTCTAAAAACAGGTTTTGTTAGAGCAACAAAACTTTCCATTTGCAAAGTATCCCACGGCTTTCAGGGCCACTGGAAAATGGAAATGGAAAATGGCTCTCTGGAAAATGGCTGCGTGCTGCTGCAGAGGAGCTGGGGCTAGCCAGCTAAAGGAAACAGCTGAAATGTTTGTTATTCGCCTTAATTCAGCAATGAAGGCAAAGAAAGACAAAAGTCAGGGCCAGAAGCTGGCCGGTCCCTGGAGAACAGCTCTGCATCTCAGAAGGAGCATGTTTTAAACAACATTGGCCTGGGAAGTGCAAAGAGGCGGTGATGTTTGGGGTTAGAAAGGCCTGAGCAAAGGGGAAGGGGAATAACTGGGCTCCTCGTTAGAACAACAGTACGAGCCGAGGCGGGACGGGGCAAGAAGTTGTTTACATCGCTCTGGGCTTCAGCACGCAGAGCACAGCCTGGGGGTCATGCTGGGCCTGCATCCTTCCACCCCTGCTCCATGCCAAGAAAAACAAACGTGCCAAGGGAGAAAAGGGAGAAACTGGCTGCTGCCTGCGGATGGTCCTACCAGGGAGCCCACGGCAGGCACAGCCACGGGTGTGAGCAGCTTTGCTCTCGGCTGAGGAGCAGGAGGGCTGCCCGGGGTCTGCCCAAGGCAGACCAGCCCCAGGTCCACACTGGCGGCGCTGTCCTGGGCTTGGTGGAGGAGCCGGAGGCTTCTGTTCCCTCCTGTGCTCTCCAGTGGTCTGGGTTTAGTAGCGCTCCGGCCTCAGCCAAGGACACGGCGTTTTTCCAGGAATGTCCTTGGCTCTGAGCTGTCCCCGGGTTACTCAAACTTGGTTGAGGAATGGAGGAAGGGAACAGCTCGGCCCGCTCGTCGTGGATCAGCTTGGCTCCAGCAACCTTTCCCTAGAGCGCAATGGCAACGGGTACCCAAACACCCAGCAGCACCTCAGGCAATGACAACCGATGGTTGGCCACTGGGTCTCAGGGGACTTCTACACGCAGTGGAACAGTCTCAGGGGATGTCCCTGTCCCCTGGGAGTTCTCACACAGCTCATGCCCAGCATCCTCACCCCCTTCACCCACAGTCGTGCTGGGGGGTGGTGGGAAGCTGCTGACCTCCCACAGCCCCTGGGTGGATTCGGGTGAGTTGGGCAGGACGGAGGGGACACGGGGGCTCCATACAGCCCACACCACGAGGATGTTGCAGATGCCCAGTTAGATCTGTGGGTTGGACCTCGGAGTCTCACAGTGGCTCTGGAGACCTTTGAAGGACTCAGAAGCACGTGTAGGACAGACCGAAAGCCCTTGGGCACAGATACCAGATCGGGTGGTCAGTTATGGAGCTGTAACTATGCCTCAACCCCTTACTTCAAATAACCAAACCCTTCCCTTGACAGTCCAGGAGCTCCCTGCTGTGTCTCAGATGTCTGCCCCCTGCACCCCTGCTCTCCCCACTCCAAAATCCCCTCCATCACTCAGGATTTGTGCAGGTGGGTTCCCATTGCCCGAGCCACGTCCTGGTCGGTCTGTGCAGAGCACAGCTCTGGGTGGACAGCCCCCGTCGGTGGCAAAAGCCAGCAGGCAGAAATGGCTCTGCCGGGGAGGAGTGGTGGAGAGGAGCCACGAGAAGACCCCTGGGCTCCAGTGGGCTCCAGGTTGCATGCAGTAGTTACCCCACGAGGCTGAAATCATTCCTGGGGTGATTAACTTCAGCTGGTCCAGCTGTCAGCAGACGCCTGCTTCTCGGTGCAGGAGAGCTGTGCACCAGTGCTCCCCGAGAACAGACGTCCCCCCCCTCTGCTGGGTGCCCACATCCCTGCTGCCACCAAACAGCACCCAGAGCTGGCAGCCCCTTGGGTGCTGGCCCCCCTGTGCCCTGGGGTCACAGCCTGTTTTGGTGCCCTCTCCAACCCCACGCTGGGCGAGCAGCCCGATCGGCACCCGCTGATTTCCCACCCCAAAACAAGCCGTGGGGCTTCAGGGGCAGGAGCCGAGAGCTGTCGAGCCCCCCACTCACCGGGGGGGAGAAGCAGAGCCCGGCACCCCCAGCTCCCACCCAGCCACCCCGGGGCCTGCCCGGCGCAGGGCTCAGCCACGCGGCACAGCCCGGCCACGGCCGCTGCAGCGGGCTGCGAGTGCCGGGATTCCAGGCAAGAAGTTCCCGCTCTGCTTTGCCTTTTAAGGAAGCATCTGAGTGGGTTTGAGGGTTGCAAATGCTAACAAGCAATGGCAATGCTCATTTTAGTCTATTTAGAGGAAACGGGGAGGCATTTCAGTTCATCAAAACACTGGTGATTAATCAGCCAAGTACCAGGCTGTTTTCATTAGGCTTATTTTTAAAGGTCTGACACGCAGTGTAAAAATATTCCCCTAATAATCGCGCTCGCAGCAGAGGGAATGGCACGGGAGCGGGTGCCGTGGTGCCTGTTTCTAGGTGCCCAAGGTAAATATGTCAGCGCTGGGGAGAGGAGCGGGCAGCAGGGCTGGAGATGGCCATGGAGAGGCTGTGGGGCGGCCGCGCTGCTGGAGAAGGTGCAGAGAGGAGCAGGGGACACGCTTGTTCCCCCCACCCACCCCCTCCTGCACCATCCTGCCACCGAACCCCATGGCTGGGGTCCCCGATGTCCCCTCCGTGTCCCCTCAGCCCAAGGTGGGCCCTGGCGGAGCTTTTCCCTGCAGGCACGGGGCTCTTTCTGCTGGAGCTCGCAGCTCTGACAGCGCACCCAACGTGGGCGCGCAAACGCTGCCCGCAGCAGCAGCAGCGCCTGGGGTGGTCGTTGCATGCCAGTCCCTTCCCTTTTTGCTCTGGATGTGTGGCAGCATGTCAGGGGATGGTAGCTTTAATTAGAACAGTGCTAATGATGTGATAAAAAGATACACTTGCTGCAGCCACTTTGCCTAGCAGGGATTTGCTGTTCATCTTATTTTGCTCTGGTTTTGTCTTGTTTGCAGAAATCCGTTGCCTCCTCTGCGTATGGGAGGTGTTGCAGCTCCTTCTTGCCAGGTTTTTCCTCCCTCTCTCCAGGATCTGCTCATTCCTGGCCAAAGCCTTTGCTCTGCTTGGTCTTGGAGCTTAGGGGAGCCCCAGGCCCCCATCACCAAGTGAGCTTGGGCCAGGAAGGAGAAGGCTTTTGGAGCACTCGGTGTGCAGGAGCTGCGGCCTGTGGGTCCGGGAGAGCTCAGAGGGCTGCAGAGCCCGGGGGGCTGCAGGGACGAGCAGGAAACCTCCAGCCTGGGACATCCCCAGACACCTTTGAAGGGCACCGTTGGGCAATGCTGTGCAAGGCAGCGAGCCCCCATCCTGTGCACCTCCCGCCAGGGACCTGGCTCCCCTTCACCAAGGTGCTTCGGGATGTCACCGAGCATCCCTGCACCATCCCGGCCCCAGGAGCAGGGCACACCTGGGTCAGAGGGGCCACCAGCTCCATGCTGGAGGTGGTGTCACTGCCTGCTCCCTGCAGACCCCAGGACAGGGAGGTGCTGGGATCAGGACATCCCCAGAATGGGGTCTGTCCCCGCTCCTGGGGGTCCACAGCCCAGCAGTGCCGCAGGGGCAGCTCTGTGGGGTCTGGTGCCTTTCTGCTGTCTGTTCAGGTCCGTGCCAGGGAGCCAAGAAATTTCTTAACTAAACAAACAACTCTCGTCCCAGATGGCATCTGTGCACACGCCAGGTACAAGCTGTCCCCACAGCTGCCCTGCTGGCGGCTGGGCCAGTTCTTTCCACCAAGCTGCCATCCCAGAGGGCTGGCATGGGGCTGGCAGAGTCGCAGCCTGGGCCATGGGGTCCCAGCTGGGGCGACAGCCCCGGCTGCACTCCTGGGTCTCCAGGCTCTTATTTGGAGTTTCAAGGCACTGGGCGAAGCCACGGTGGTGTCCTGGTGCTATGAGCTCATAAATGCTGCATCTCCCAGAAGCATTTCTTCCACCTTTCCTTGAAGTCCTGATGCCCCCCAGCAAAGGTGACACTTGCCCTGACACCCCCTTGTCCCGCAGCCAGCAGCACTACTCGACCACCAGCATTGCTGTGGTCAAGATGAGGACACTCAGATCAACACCACCGACCTGAGCGTGTCCTGACCACAGCACCCAGCCCTCTGCTTCCCCTGGACAGAAACCTTCGAGGCCACCAAAGCCGACTGAGCACCCAGGAAGAGCCGGGAGGAGAAGAACCTGCGTGCTCCCAGGCAGGGAACAAGGAGAAGGAGACTTCAATCGCCAAACCCAGCCGCAGACCTTACAGAAGGCTCTTCCCCTGCACACCAAACCTGGTCCCGGTGTCAGGGGTTCAGGTGCACCCAGCATCGCTTTGTAACATCCACTCATCTCCGTCAGTGGGAGCGGAGGGGTCTCAGCTGGTGTTAGGAGAGGTGAATCCTGCCCCACTGCCCCGCTCTTGCTGCGTTGCTGTAACCAACTCTTGCTCCCGTGTCGGCATCACTCCAGGCACGTGAGGAGGTGAACCCAGCGCTGTAGGAAAACCAGCAGGCTGGAGGGTGCTTGCACCCAGCAAAGCCTTGGGTTGCAGAAGCACAGCATTGCAAAGTGGTGCCGGTGGGAGATGCTGCCCAGCCCCATCCACCCCAGGTGAAGGTGGCACCGGGACACACGCTGAGTCCTGGCTGTGGTCGGCAGCAACGCAGACGCTGCCCCTGAGGTAGGATCAGTCATTTGTGAAAAGTACCAAAAAAAAAGGGATTGTAATGGACAAGAGACAAATGATCAAATGGCCCTAAAGCACGAAGGGAAAGGAAAATCCTTAGGTGCTGGAGGTAGCCCGTAAGAAAACAGCCCTTGAGCCTTGGGGTTGCAGCCCGCATGCAGGGAGGACGTGGTCACTGCCTGGCGGTCAGTGCTGGCGAGCCGAAAGCTGGACTGAGCCCCTGCTGCCCACAGAGCCCCGCGGGCACGGCAGGGGCATCGTGCCGAGCACACAACACAGAGCCAAAGCTGGCTTGGAGGAGCAGGCAGGCAGCTGCAGACAAAATGAAAGCGCTGCTGTTTGCCAGCCCGCTAGGGAGCGAGCAGACATCCTGACTGGCCTGGGGACAGAGGAGAAAGCTCAGGAGGTGTGAGCACTGCTGCACAGCTTCTTGTGTGCATGGGGAAGGGGTGCCAGCTGCAGCAACACTGCCGTGCCCCGAGACCTGCCCTGTAGGAAGCTCTTCCCTCCTCTGATGCCTTTGGACACCAGAAGACGCGTTGCAGATCAAGGCCACGTCCCAGTTCCCTTGGTTTTCTGCAGGGAGCTCAAACCTGCAGAATCCTGACCTGGGGAGCCCCGTTTCAGAGAGCCCAGGGCTGGCTGTGACCGCTGGGTGGGCAGCATCACCCGTGTCACCCTGCAGCAACGATGCCCTGGGGAGCTGCAGCAGGAGCTCGGTGCACCCGGGTGCTGCAGGGGGGCACTCGCACACCGAACCCCCCCGGAGCCAGGACCTCGGCTGGGATCAGCAGCCTCTTGCAAAGCAGGGCCACGGGCTGCAGCACCTGAGCAGCGCTGGGAAATCACTCGGGTGAGATGAGGAGACTCTGGCCTGTATTCAGGGCTAAACCAGCCCAATTTGGGGCAGATCGCTTAGCTGGCCTCGCGCTCCCCTCTGGCATCCCCATTGCCTCCTGGGGACCCTGTGCGATGCCCTCCGCAGGTTTTTCTATCACAAACCGCCCACGTCTCCCTTCACCCCATTGTCATTTCCCACCCTGAGCAGTGCTAGGGCTGGGGCTCTGCCTTCCCCATCTCCCCCAGAGCCTCCAGCCCTTCGCTGGCCCCATACAAATGGGCTGAGAGCCACCAGCAGCAATTTAGGAAGACGGTGCCTGTTGTGTTTCGGGGCAGCTCATCCCTCGTGGGCTCCCAGAGCTCCCCGAGCCGGGCTGTGTGAGAGCAGCTGAGTTTGTGGCGATGAGACCGGGGTGGTGAGGCTGGAGGTCGGGGACCCTGCCCCTGTAACGCCTCCCTGTTTCTCTGTTGTTAGGAAACCAGGCTGGCCGAGAAGAAGCAGGAAGCCAAGAGTGGAGAAGAAAAGGGAAAGGAAGCTCCGTCCAAAGACCTGGCCCGGAAACGAGATACAGGAGTGGGGAAAGACTCGAAAAAGGAAGAAAGTGCCCAGAAGACAGACCCAAAGGCTAAAGCTGAGGCTGAGAGCAAAACCAAGGATGGGAAAGCCATCAACGACAAGGTCAAGGCCATGGAGAAAAAGCTGATGGGGAAGGACAAGAAGGAGGAAGAGAAGGATTCAGTGGTAAAGAAGGAGAAGGGGAAGGACAAAAAGGAAGAGGAGAAGGGCTCAGTGTTAAAGAAGGACACGGGGAAGGATAAAAAGGAGGAGGAGAAGGGCTCAGTATTAAAGAAGGATGCAGGGAAGGATAAAAAGGAGGAAGAGAAGGGCTCAACAGCAAAGAAGGAGACAGGGAAGGAAAAGAAGGAAGAAGAAAAGGGTTCGGCATTGAAGAAGGGCACGGAGAAGGACAAAAAGGAGGAAGAGAAGAGTTCAGCGTCAAAGAAAGAGGCAGAAAAAGACAAAAAGGAAGAAGAGAAGAAAGAAAAAGGCAAAAAAGAAGAAGAGAAGAAAGAAAAAGATAAAAAAGAAGAGAAAAAGAGTTCAGATCTGAAAAAATCAAAGGCAGATGAGAAGGAGGAACCTCAGCCAGAGGCAGAAAAGGCAGCGGAGGAGAAACAGGAGGCCAAGGCGACGGCGGCGGCCGAGAGCAGCCCCTCCAAGCCTGCCACCGGCACCTCCCCAGACCAGGCCAAGGAAGATGAAGCTTCCAGCATCTTCGATGAGCTCATCGAGAAGGTGAAGAACAACGACGCAGAGGTGACCGAAGTCAACGTGAACAACTCGGACTGCATCAACAACGAGACCCTGGTGCGCTTCACCGAGGCCCTGGAGTTCAACACGGTGGTCAAGCTGTTCGCGCTGGCCAACACCCGCGCCGACGACCACGTGGCCTTCGCCATCGCCATCATGCTCAAGTCCAACAAGGTGCTGACGAGCATCAACCTGGACTCCAACCACATCACGGGCAAGGGCATCCTGGCCATTTTCCGGGCACTGCTGCAGAACAACACGCTGACGGAGCTGCGCTTCCACAACCAGCGGCACATCTGCGGGGGGAAGACGGAGATGGAGATCGCCAAGCTCCTGAAGGAAAACACCACGCTGCTCAAGCTGGGCTACCACTTCGAGCTGGCCGGGCCTCGCATGACGGTCACCAACCTGCTGAGCCGAAACATGGACAAACAGAGGCAGAAACGCCTCCAGGAGCAGAAACTGGCACAGGAGCGCGGGGAGAAGAAGGACCTGCTGGAGGTGCCCAAGGTCGGAGCCCCGAAGGGGTCCCCCAAGGGGTCCCCGCAGCCATCCCCCAAGGCTTCCCCCAAAAACTCTCCCAAGAAAGGGGGAGCGCCCGCTGCGCCGCCCCCGCCTCCTCCTCCGCTTGCCCCGCCGCTGATCAACGAGAACCTGAGGAACTCGCTCTCGCCGGCCACGCAGAGGAAAATGGGAGACCGGGCGCTGCCGGTCCAGGAGAAGAACTCGCGGGACCAGCTCCTGGCGGCCATCCGCTCCAGCAACCTCAAACAGCTCAAGAAGGCAAGTGCGGGGCCACGGCAGGGCTAGCGTGGGGGCTGAGATCTGCGGCCACGTCTGTTGTCACCTGGTGGTGGGGGGTGAGGGCTGCCCTCGGGGGGGGACAGCCTGGGGTCTGAGGCTGCAGCCCCCATGCACAGCACGCGGCAGGGGTGGGTCCGTCCCTTTGCAGAGCACACAGGGTGGGCAGATCCTTCCCTCTGCACCATCCCTTGTGGAGTGCATGGGGCCAGCAGATCCAACCCTTGGCAGAGCCCCTGGGGTGTGCACCTCCTTCCAGTGGCCTGACCTGGCCCAGGGGGTTGGGATGCAGAAAAGGAGCCGGTTTTAACCCGTAAACCTAGGGGGTGGGGATCCAGGACTTCCCCATGCTGAGCGTTAGTGGTGCTCAGCTGCAATGCTGCCAGTGCAGGCAGGATTGTGTGGGCAGCGGGTCCCTGAGGGCAGCAGCTCGCCAGGCTCCTGCACCCCCGGGGCTGGGGGGGACCCCGAGGGGCTGCATCTCCCCCTCATCCCAGCGCCAAGCCCTGAAATTCCTCGCTTTGCCCCAGTGCTTTGTGTCCCTGTGTGGGCTGCCCCGGGGACAGCCATAACCCGGCCAGGTGGGGTGGGTGGCCCTGGAGCTCCAAGCATCCTCAGCAGCACTGGGGCAGGGTCCAGCAGCACTGGGGAGGGGTCGGCACCACCAAGCAGCTCTGCATCAGGTCCTGGAGCCCCTCCAGCAGCCCCTGCCACCTCTCCCAGCTCTGCCCAGTAACGGGGTGTCTTCTCCGGCAGGTGGATTTACCGAAGCTGCTGCAGTAGGGAGCGGGACGGCTTTGCCCCCGCAGCCCGGCGTGGCAGACCCCGGGACTCTCGCCTTCCTCGTGACTCTTGCCATGACGAGCCCTCTGGGACCCTGCAGTGACCGACGCCGAGGAGCAGCGATCTCTCTGGGACTGATGGAGGAAGGGCCGGGCCTGAGAAGGGCCAGCACGGCCGCTCGATGCAGTGTGTGAGGAAGACCTTGTATTTATTGTTATGGTTGCAAAGCCCTCAAGCTCTCTCTTCTGCCAGCACCGTGCCCCGCTCTGTCCGGCCGCTCGGGGATGTCAAGGACCGAGGAAGGGGTAGTGGCTGTCCCCATGTCCCTGCTGCATCCAACCCCACCGCGGGGAAAGGGGGCTCGTGGTGGAAGGGGGGCAGTGCCAGCGGCTGGGGGGTGCAGTGGGGCCGGGGGTCCCCTGGGAGCGCATCGAGGGGCTGATGCCCTCCAGCCCAGTCCAACCTGGGCCGAGCAGATGGACTGCCCCATCCAGGGGACATCTGGGCCGTCGTCACCGCTTGTGTCCCCGCGGGGTCTCTGAGTGGCTGGGAGGGTGATGGGGACATTGGTGGTACACGGGGTAGGAGGTGGTGGAGAGCTGCAGCAGGAGGTGGAGCTGGGGTGGGGGCGTGCACCCAGGGCTGTCCCCAGGACCCCAGGGCTGTCCTGCCCCTGCAGGATGTGGGACCTGACCTCTGCACCCAGACATTTGTCCCTGTGTGGTGATCAAGTGCTCCGTGGGAAGAGCAGGGCTCGTAGGGGGGTCTGCTCCTGGGGTGGGGGGCAGCAGGAGGGGGTGGCAGTGGCCCCCTGTGCTGCCAGCATCACCTGCAGCCCTGCCAGGCAGGGGATGCTGTCTGCCCATGAAGCCCTGACTTGGGGGGGGGGCAGTGGGTTTTGGGGCCGCTGTGCCCACCCCTGGTGTGAAGCATTGCTCACGATTTGTACAACTGCGGCCACTGCATCAGCAATAAAGCTCACCCAACGCTTCCGTGCGCCTCGGGGACAGGGCTGGGGGGACCGTCACCCCCCAGGAGCCACAGCCACTTCACCCCTGCTGCACACCAAGGTCCTGGGAGGGGGGTCCTGGGGTTGTTTGGATGCAGCTCCCTTCTGGGGCAGCTCTGGCAGCACCCAGAGCCCTGCCATGGGGACACCACAACTGGGACACCCCAAAAAAAACAAAAGGGCACCTCACCCCAAAATTGGGCACCCTGAGGCCACCTGGGCACCCCAAATTGGGCACCCAGCCGCTGTTGGATATCCAGAACCAGGCACCCCCCAGCCACGCAGTCACCCCCAGCTGGGCACCCTGGGGCCACACAGAGCTGTGCCAGGGCTCCTCAGAGGCGGTGATGGCAGCACCCAGCTGAGGCCAGATCTGCAGTGCAGGTGGGCACCGAGATGGGCCCTTGGGGGGGCTCCCTCCTTTCTTGGGGTTCCCCTGGCTGCAGGCTGCGTGGCTGAGTGGCAGGTTCTGGAAACGGGGAGAAATGCCTTTATTTGGGCATTTCACACGAGGACACCCGTGCAGCGCGGGCGGGCGGCCAGCCTGGCTGGGGGGAGGCATGAGGACACAGGGGTGAGGGGGGCCCCACCACCCCCAGCCCCGCTGCTGCCCCCCGGGGTCACACTGCTCATCGGGGACGGGGACAGAGCAGGGGTGTCTGGGGGTGTGGGAGTTTGGGGGTGCTTGGCACCCTGCTGGGGGCACCTATGTGTGGGGGCGTGGTACCCAGAGACCCCATGGGACACCGCAAGTGGGTTACCCTGGGGTGAACCCAAAATGGGCACGGTGGGGCACCCCGGAGCCCTCTGGGCACCCAAACCAGGCACCTTGGGGAACCCAGACCGGGCACCGTGGAGCCCTCAGGTCACCCAAACCGGGCGCCTTGGAGCACCCAAACCGGGCACCGTCCTGGAGGCCCCCCGGAGCCCTCTGGGCACCGAATCGGAGCACCGTGGGGCACCCACACCGGGCACCTGGGGGGCACCCCAAACCGGTGACCCCGCCACCTCCCCGATCCGTCCACCGGGGGGGCTGCCGGCGACCCCCGCCCGCCTCTCCCGTGCGGCTCCCGGCGACCGGCTCCGAGCCCCGGCTGCCGGCAGGGGGCGAGCTCCGGGAGCGGGGCGGCGACTCCCGGCGGCACCGGCAGGCGGAGGGCAGCGGCGGCGGCGGCGGCGGCGGCGGGGGCGGCGGCGGCGGCGGCGGGGGGGCGACCGCAGCGCACCGGGGGCCGGCGGCAGCGGCAGGGGCCGCGGTGCCGCCGCCCGCCCCGCCCCGCTACCCCCCCGCTCCGCTCGGTGCCGGGGCGGCGGCGGCGCAGACAAAGGCGGCGGGGGGCGATGGGCGGCGGGGCGGCGGCATGACCGGGAGGCGGCGGCGGCGGCGGCGGCGGGCAGCATGGCGGCGGCGGCGGGCGGCGCGGCGCGGCGGGGGCTGCTGAAACGGAAACCGAACTTCACGCTGCAGGAGATCGAGATCCTGATGAGCGAGGTGCTCCGGTACGAGCCGCTGCTCTTCGGCGCCGCCGCCAGCACCGTGAACGCGTACGAGAAGCAGAAGATCTGGTGGCGCATCACCAACAAGATCAACGCCGCCGGCCGCAACCAGCGCGACATCGGCGAGGTGAAGAACCGCTGGCGGGGGCTGCGCCGCCGAGCCAACGATAAAATCACCCGGCACCGGCAGGAGCGGCAGGGCCCCGCCGCCCGCCCCGCCGTGCGCCCCGGCACCGGCACCGGCACCGGCCCCGCTCCCGGCCCCGGTCCCGGTCCGCCCGAGCTCGGCCCCGGGCCCGCTCCCGGCTGGGGCCTGCGCGCCGCCGCCGGTCTCGACCCGCCGCTGGTCACCGTCGAGGTGGTGACACCGCACGGTGAGCGCACGGGCACCGGGACGGGGGGCGCAGGGTGGGGAGGACGGGGGCAGCGGGGTGCGGGACCGGGACCGGGGACCGGGACTGGGGGGCGGGGAGCAGGAGTGGGATGGGGAGAACGGGGACAGGGGGACAGGGGTGTGGGGGATGTGGGGGGCAGGACTGGGATGTGGGGCGCTGGGACAGGGGGATGGGGATGTAGGGGGATACGGGACAGCGATGTGGGGGCAGGAACAGGGGGACAGGGGTGTGGGGGCACTGGGAGCAGGACGTGGGGGCACTGGGAGCAGGACAGGTGCACAGAGGGACCAGGGCAGGGCCATGGGCACAGGGACCAGGACTGGGACAGTGATGGGGGAGCACTGGGGCCAGGACAGGGTCACAGGAGAGGGGACAGAGACCAGGACAGCAAGGCAGCCAGGGACGTGGCAGACAGGAGCAAGGGACGGGGAACCAGGACAGGGAACCAGGACGGTGACAGCAGCACTGAGACCAGGCCAGGGACGTGGGGGACTTGGACCAGGACAGGGAACTGGGACAGGGCCGTGGGGGCACAGGGATGGGGACAGGGACGTGGAATGATGAGGGCATAGACACAGACATGGGGGGACCAGGACCAAGGAAGGGACAAGGGACAGTGTCATAGGGATGGGAGGATACCAGGATCAGGCCAAGGGCACGAGGGACTGGGACCAAGACAAGGACATGGTGGAGCCAGGACGGGGACACTGGAGAGCAGCACGGGGATGGGGACGTGGGCAGGACCAGCACAGGGACGTGGGGGACAAACATCACAACAGGGACGCAATGGGATCGGGACAGTGACATGGGAGACAGGACAGGGACATGGGGTCACTGGGACTGGGAGAGAGACAAGGGACATGGATGGAGGTGGGCGAGGGGCACAGGGCTGAGGGCACGCAGAGATGTGGGAAGGAGCAGGACAGGGACCAGGGACACGGAGGGGACCAGCTCCAGGACAGGGTCTCACCACCATAGGGCACCTCCCAGCCTCCTGCCCCAAATCCCGGTGGCACCGCACCCCAGCACTGGGGGCTCCCAAAGGCCACCGTGGGGTGGTGGCAGGACAGGGGACATGCGTCTGCTGGCACCACCGCTCCAGGCAGCCCAGCTGACGTCCACGGGGTGACGGGGAAGCAGCACGGCAGCCCCAGGGGATGTGCCCTGTCCCCAGCGGGTGACAGGGTGTGGGGCTGGGGGTGCCACCAAGGGGTTGACCTGACCACGTTCCCTGCCCGGCCAGGTGTGAAGGAGGAGCCGGTGAAGGAGGAGCCGGTGGAGGTGAAGACGGAGCCTTTCCACGACCCCGCCGACAGCGTCCCAGCGCGGCGGCTGCCCCGTGGCAGCACCCGCCCGCCCGGCGAGGGCTGGAGCCCCCCGCGGCCCCCCCAGCCTGACCTCCCCCTGGGCGGCCTGGGCGGGCAGCCGGAGCCGCCGGGCTGCGACTTCCCCAGCATCATCTTCGAGCAGGAGCCCGAGCACCTCAGTGACTGCAGCCTGGGCGAGCCGGGGGGGGCCCCAGGCACTGCGGAGGGGACCCCCGAAAGCGCCCGGCTCAGCCCGGCCGAGCAGCGCCTCATCCAGTGCAACGAGCGGCTGGTGCAGGAGATGCGAGCCTTCCGCCGGGAGTGCGCCGAGAGCCGCCGCGAGACCGCCGCCGTCCTGCGCAGCATCGCCCAGGCGCTGGGCGGCCTCAGCGCCAGCCTGGCCCAGATCCGCGAGCGCTACCTCGGGGGGCCGCCGGCCCCCCAGCCCTGAGCCGGGACGGGCTCCTCCGGCCCCCACGTCTTTGGTTTCTTTTTTGTCCTCCCACTTCAATAAAACTCAGCGCTGGCCCCCGGATCCCTCTCCCTAGGCTCGTTGCAGACGGCTTGCGGGATTTTTTTTGGGGGGGAAGGGGTGCTGGGACCCAGTGCCCCCCCCCCCCCAAGATGGGGCAGCGTCCCGTCAGCCAAAGCACCCGCAGCGGGGCAGGATCCGATCACAGGAGGAGGGCGAGCACCGTGCGGCACCGGTGGCTGCCGGGACGTGGCGGTCCCAAATTTAGCCCCCGTGGCGCGCCGGGCCCCCCCTGCACCGCTGCGGGGTGTGAATCACACCGAAAATAGCCGGGTGAATCACTGCCTGCGCCGCCTGCTCCGCGCCGCCGGCTGGAAAGGGAGGCGCGTCCCGGCCCCCGCCACGCAGGGCGGGTGGGGGGATCGGCTGCCCTGGGTTCAGATTCCCAGATTTGCTGCTTTTTGCCCCAAAATGTCAGCGGGGGTTGTTTTTGCGCCCCGTTTTTGTGCTGGTTCATCCTGGCTGGTTTGGAGGGAAATAAAACGTTGTGGGGGAGGGGGAGGGCAAAAATAAATCACCTCTTTTTGGATGGAGAAATGCCTGGAGGGAAGAGGGGAACTGACCCTCCAGGCCCCCCCCCCCAAAAAAAAAAAATTGTGCCCCCCTCCCCTCCCCATTGCTCCTAGGGCAGGGGGCACAGAGCCACCAACACGATACAACACGTGGGGGGGGACACAATTTAATGCCACCCGCTTGGGAAGAGCCGAGGGTTCGGGGTGAGCGGGGGTCCCACAGTGCCCCCCCAGTGCCGGCAGGCAGGGGGACCCCCGGCATCGCCCCTCCGTGTGTGGGGCCGCTGGAGCCCGCGGGCACCCACAAAGGTCCCAGTGTGCGGGGCGGGCGTGGGGACAAAAGCGGCTCTGTGCTCCTCGTCCCCACGATGGCCGGGAAGGGCCAGATCCAACCATCAGCCTCATAGGGTGGTGTCACGGCCTGGGGGGGGGGGACGACAACGGGGGCCCCCAGGCCATGCTCGCTTGCCACCCATGGGTGCCCCAGGGTGTCACCAGTAGAAGCGGGGTCCCCCAGGGGGCTCAGGCGCCGGGGTAGCTGGGCTGTGCGGGGACGTAGGGCGGTGGTGCTGCGGAGAAAGGGGGGGTCAGTGAGGGTACCCCCAAAAAGTTTGCCGTGCGGTTGTAGGGGGGGTGCAGTGCTCACCTGTGGGGTTGTAGACGGGGGGTCCGGAGGGGTACATCGGGTACTGGGCGGCGGGGCCGACCGGCGGGTACATGGCCATGGGGGTGAAGCCAGGCTGGGGGGGCACAGGGCCGGCTTTGGGGTCCACAGGGAATGGGGCTGGGGGGGGTGCGGGGTAGCTGGCCAGGGGGATCTCGGGGCCTGCGGGAGAGATGGGGCTGGGGCTGGGATCCACGGGGATGGAACCCAGGGGCTGTGAGCCACTGCCCTGCGCCCCCCCCATCCCTACAACCCCCCCACACCCCAGCCTCCCCCCTGTGTCCCAATCCCTCCCCCAGCCCCTCTGCAGGACTCCCCCACTGCATCCCATATCCAACATCCCTACAGGACCCCACAGCATGCTGAGCCCCCCACACACACACCTTACACCCTGCCAGCCCCACCCCACACCCCAAATCCCCCCCTGATGTCCCTGCAGACCCCCAGGTCCCCCTCGCCCCCCCAAGCCCCCCACCTTGCAGGGGGGTGCGGAGGTGCTGCCGGCGCTGGTAGAGGTAGCAGCAGGAGCACATGAAGCAGCAGACGATGGTGGTGACGATGGCGATGAAGAGCACCACGGCCGAGGCGATGCCCGCGATGGTCTTGGGGCTGGGGGACACCGCGGGGACATGGGGGCGCAGGGCCGGGGGGGGGTGGGGGCACCCGGGCAGCCCCCTGCCCTGCACCTACAGTGGTGCCCTCAGCACCGAGGGGCACCCTTGGAGCACCCCCTTGGGGGGGCAGTGGGACGGGGACATCCGGACAGGCACCAGCACCAGGAACCAGTGCCCAGCACCAGGAACCAGTGACCAGGAATCGGGAACCAGTGCCCAGCACCAGTGCCCAGCACCCCATGCCAGTGCCCATCACCAGTGCTCAGCACTCAGCACCCTGTATCCAGCACCCAAAACCAAGCGCCCAGCACCTTTCACGGATGCTCAGCGCCCAGCCCCGGCACTCAGCACCCTGTATCCAGCACCCAGCGCACAGCACCCTGTCCAGTGCTCAGCACCCAGCACACAGCTCCCCAGGACCCACGACCCAACCTCAAGCACCCAGCCCCATGCACCCATCACTGAAGCCCAGCACCCAGCACCCAGCCCCAGCACCCAGCCCCGTGCAGCCGCGGCACCTGAAGGCGAGGCAGTGGCGCTGCTGGCGCTCGGTGATGAGGCGCAGCGGGTCGCGGCAGCAGTACCGCTGGTGGCACGTGCCGCAGCAGAAAGTGAAGAAGTCGCAGTCGAAGCCGGGGTGCCACGAGCCGTTCCTGTCCACGTACCACAGGCAGTCCTCGTCGCCCGCCGCTGGGGACAGCCGCCCGTCACCGGGGCCTCGGGTGCTGCACCCGGACACCGCCACCCCGGGACCCCCAGCAGCAGCCCACGTCCATGGCCCCCAGGTGCTGGGTGCAGCCTGTGTGTCACTGCCCCAAACCCTGCTCCATCCTGTCCCCATTCCTGCCCCCATCCTGCCCCATGTCCCCACACCTGCCCCCATCCTGTCCCCACACCCCTGTCCCCCTCTCCACCCTGTCCCCATATTCCCGTACCCGGATCCACCCTGTGCAATGCCCCCCGCACACCCTGCTCCGTCCTGTCCCCATGTCCCCATACCTGTCTCCATCCCCTCCCATGTCCCCCCCGTCTCCATCCCCTCCCACATCCCCCCCCCGCCCCCCTGCTTTATTTCTGGCCGGAGCCACCTGCGCGCCCAGAATAGCCCCGGGGACGGGGCCCGGGGGCGGCGGGAGGCGAAGCGGCGCCGGTGCCACGGGCAGCAGCCGGGGCCGCCCCCCCCCGCCCCGCTCCGCCCTCCCCGCCCGGTCCCCACGTGGCTCCCCGCGGGACTCCCCAGAGGGGAAACTGAGGCACGGGCACGGCCCCCCCGGGCCGGCAGCGTGCAGAGCCCTCGGGAGAGCGGGGTGGGGACACCGGGGGGACACCGGGGGGACACGGGAGCCGCGCTCCGGTGGCAGGGCCGAGGTCACCGGGACCCACGAGCGGGCGCCCCGCGGGCCCAGCCGGTGGCACCGGGTCCCCCCACCCCGCGGGGCGCCCCCTCCCGCTCCCCCCCCCCCCGCGTCTCTTACCCAGCGAGGCGGCCACGGCCACCAGCACGGTCCCGGCCAGGGGCCAGCGGCCACCGGGGCCACCGGGCCCCATCCTGGGGGCGGCCGGGGCGGGGGGAGCGGGGCCGGGGTCGGTGCGGCGGGGCCGGTGCAGCCCCGGTGCCGGTGCCGGTGCCGGGGGGAGCGCGGTGCCGCCGCAGGCCCGCAGTGACGCCGCAGCCCGGCGGAGCTCGGTCGCTGCCCGGTGCCCCCCCGCGGCGGCGCCTCCAACCGCAGCCAACGGCCCCGCGCCCGGCCCCTGCCCACCCCCACCGGGCGGAGCGGCACGGCCCCGGCACGGCCCCCGCGTCCCTCCTGCGCCCCTCCTGCGCCCCTCCTGCGCCCCGGGGCCTTCCCCTTCCCCTTCCCCTTCCCCTTCCCCTTCCCCTTCCCCTTCCCCTTCCCCTTCCCCTTCCCCTTCCCCTTCCCCTTCCCCTTCCCCTTCCCCTTCCCCTTCCCCTTCCCCTTCCCCTTCCCCTTCCCTTCCCTGATGGGAACGGGGACTGGGACGGGGACAAGCATGGGGATGGAGAGGACAAATCCTGAGGGGCTGTCGAGGACAGGAGTGACCGCAGGGAGATCCCAAATGACCACGTTTATTAGAGAAAAAAGCCCCAAATACAATGTCTTTGTACCGCAGACCCTCTTGGGGTCACCGATGAGGGGACACGGGACAGCAGGTGGGGGCCAGCCCCAGCCACCCCATCCCAGCCCTGGGCACCGCAGGGTGCTGGGGGCAGCTGTGCCTCCCCCCGGTGTCCCCAAGCCCGGGGAGGTGTGTGTGGGGGGGGGGGCAGGACAGCCCCAGCCCCCTGTTCCCAGCGCCCTGGGCCAGCCAGGCCATGCCCCCCCGGGCGGGGGGGGGGCCGCGCTCACACCTGTGTGACAATCTCACCGTTCTCAGGCACGTAGACCTGCACGGGCACGCCGTCCGGGGAGCGCCGCAGGACACGGATCGGGGGCGCCTGCGTGGGAGAAGGGGCCCGTGGGTGCCGGGACCCCACCCCATGGCGCCCTGGGGGGCACGGCCCCAGGGAGGGATGGGGGGGGGCTGTGGGGGTGGCAGAGTCTCGGCAGCGAGTCCTGACCTGCCCCGCGTGAGCCCCAGGGAGGAGGGGAGTGAGGCAGCCCCAAAATGTCTGCGGGAACCCTCCTGTCCTCGTGGGAACCTGAGTCCCGCTGGTGGGACCCTGGCTGTGGCTATAGGGACCTTCTGCGGCCCCTCGTCCTGCCCCAAAGGGGCTTGAGGACCTCGGTCCTGGCCCCAAGACCAGATCATGAGACGCTGGTGCTGTCCACAGGATCCAGTTCTGCCCTAAGGACCCTTCTGGGACCCCTGTCCTGCCCCGGGAACCCCCTTGGGACCAGCTCCTTTACCTGGAGATCTTCCCCAGTCCTGTTCTAGGGACCTTTGGGGGTCCCCAGCCCCACCCCAAGGACTCTCATGGGTCCCCAGTACTTCCCCAGGGGCACCTCGGGACCCTGGCCATGCCCCAGGGCCCCCCATAGGACCCCGGTCCTGCCCCACCGCAGCCCCCTGTCCCTGTGCCACCAGCGGGTGACACCGCACGTCCCCCACCCACCCGCAGGGCAGCACCCAGGGCGTCCCCACAAGGCGACAGCCACCTCGGTGCCCCCCACCCGCCTGTCCCCCGCTGTCCCCACCCCACTCCCTGCGCCACCCCGGCCCCGTGCCCTACCTGAGCCCGCAGCGGGGCCCCACGGATGGGGGGGCCGTCACGGGGGGTCCCGCCGCGGGGTCCCCGGAAGGCGCCCTGCCTGTCGAGGGAGTGGGGCCGGGCGCCCCGCAGCCGGGCGCGCTGGTGCCAGGACTTGAGCTCCTCCGTCACTGCCGCCTTGGAGAGCCCGCGGGCACCCGCCGGCGCGTAGTCCTTGAGCGAGGGGGTGCGCACGATGCGGCTGTGCGAGGGCACCAGGCGCTGGTAGCGCAGCGGGGCCAGATCCTGCTCGTAGAGGAAAGCCGGGGGGCCGGAGGGTGGCAGGAGCCGGGGGGCACCCCGGGGGTAGTAACCAGGTTCGGTGAGGGGTGGCGGGGCTGGGGGGCGCGGGAAGGAGACGTCGGGGCTGCTGCTGCCCGGGGAGGTGGCGTGGGAGATGCTGGAGACGTCGGAGATGCTGTCGTCGGAGCCGGAGCGATGCGTGGGGCCGGGGGGCGTCAAGCAGGAGGTGGGCACCGTCACCGTGTAGTACGTGGGGCGGCGGCGGGGAGCGGTGCTGCGGCCCCGCGGCTCACCGGGCTCCCAGCGCGCCTCCACCCTGCGGGCACAAGGGCTGCGGCTGCCTCCTGCCCTGCTCCTCCTGCCCCCGGGACAGGGCGGCCGGGAGGGCGTGGGGTGCTGGCTCCCCGGGGGCTTAGCTCCCTCTTCCTCCCCAGGGATCTCTCGCCATCCTCCTCACCCCAGGGTCATCGCCAGCCTCCCCGTGGGGTTATCTCAGCCCTTCTCCCCATGGGTTTGCTCCATCCTCCCCATGGAGGTGCTTCCTTCTTCACAAGGGGTTGTCGCCCTCTTCTTCCCCGTGGATCTGTTTCCATCCCACCCATGGGATTATCCCTCTCCTCCTCCCCATGGGGTTACCTCCACCTTCCTTCCCCTGGGTTTCTCTCCTTCCTCCCCATGGGGTTATAACCGCCACCCCACAGGGTTATCCCTCTCCATCCTCCTCCCAGGAACCCTCGTCCCCGCTCCGCGCACAGGCCATACCTCAGGGACTGGGATTGTCCCCGCCGGCTCGGTGGCTCCGGGGTGCTCGGGGCGCTGGAGCCCGCCTGCCGGCGCAGCACCAGGGTCCGGATGGGGACGAAGCGGTACGGAGGGACATCGGTGGCCCTGGGCGCCAGCGAGACTGTGAGGTCAGGGCTGCCAGGGGCGGTGGCGACAGCAGGTGGGGACGTGGGGCAGCACCGGGACCCCCAGGTTTCGCTGTCCCCAGGGTCATCGCCGGCTTTCTTGGCCTTCTCGTAGGGCCCATCGAGGCTGGTCTCCCTCCAGGGGCTGGCAGGTGTGGGTGGGTGCCCCGGCCCCTCCACCTCAGAGCACTCCTCGGGGACTGAACGGGGCCGTGGGGAGGGGGACGAGGACGGGGACAGAGATGGGGACCCCCGCGGGGTGCCGGGTCCTGGCAGCTGCGTCTCCTCTGCGGGAGAGAAAAAGGGTTGGGGTGGAGGGAGAGGGAACGGGACAGGGCTCTGTGGTGCCCCCCACCAACGGCCCCTTACCCTCCTCCAGCAGGACGGCGTCAGACAGCGAGCTCTCGTCCGAGGCGCTGAGCTCTGCGGGGCAGGGGACAGCGGTGGCACCGGGGGCTGGCACCGGGGGCTGGCACCAGCTGCAGCCCCTGGGGCTGGCAGCGGCCCCACGCTCCCACGGCCCGGCACCCGCCGCCACCCAGCGCGTCCCCATGGGCCCCCACTCCCCTCCCGCGCCCGCCTGTCCCGACACGCTCGGGGACGGTGGCGGGACCGGCCGGGCCGGCTCAGCCGAGCCGTGGCGCTCGGGGCAGCTCCCAGCCCTGCCCAGGCGGCTGCTGGCACCCGCCGCGGACGCAGGGTTGGGGTGCGCTCGCGAGGTCCCAGGGGGAGCACAGCGGGGTGCAGTCACTGGGGGGTGTTGGGGTGCTCCCATGAGGGTGCATCCACCACGGATGAAGGTTTGGGGCGCGTTCACAAGGGCGCAGTCACTGGGGGGGGGTGTATTGGGGTGAATTCCCCGTGGGGAGGGCACAGCGGGGTGCCTGCACCATGGATGGCATTTTGGGGTGCAGCCATGAGGTGCCTCCATCAGGGACGGGGCTTTGGGGTGCACCCATGGGGGAAAGCGTATCGGGGTGCGTTTGGTGTGGGAGATTGGGGTGCACTCAGTGGGGCACGACCCCTGGGGACAGGGTGCCAGCAAGCAGCCAGTGGGGACAAGGGTTGGGGTGCACCCAGGGGGAGCACTGCGGGGTGCACGCAGCAGGGACGGTGCATCGGGCTCCACACAAATGAGTCAGTTCCTGACCCCCCCTTAACCGAAGCACCCCCGGCCTCACCCTGAGCACCCCCGGAGCCGCTGGCGGGCAGGGGCCGGTGGCCGGCCAGGAGGCGGCACTGGCTGAGGGTGTTCTCCAGCTCCTTCAGCTTCTTCTCCTCCTTCAGCGCCGCCGTCTTCCTCCTCCGGCGCAGCTGCTTGCTGATGTTCTCCTCCCGGCACAGGCGGTGGGCGGCCTTGGCGATCTGCAGCTGCAGCGCCAGGTCCCGCTCCAGGGCGCTCAGAGGGTCCTGGGGACAGAGGGGACGCTCGGCACCCCCGCACCCCCTGCCCCGTACCCCAGAGCCACGCGAGCCCGCGGCCACTCACTTTGCCTTCTTCACTGGGACGGGCGCGTGGCCCCCCGCACCCCGAGGAGCAGCGCACCTCCCCTGGGACCGGGTGCCGAGGGGTCCCCCGGTCACTGCCTGCCCCTTTTTGGGACCCCCCCCTCCCCGCTTTGCACCCCCGGTCGCCCCTCACCGCCCCGCGCAGCACCAGGGTCTCGTCCAGCTTGAAGGCGGCCCCGATCCTGCGCCGCACCTTGGGGGGCTTCTCGCCGGCCTTCAGGGGGAACTCTCGGGGCAGCGTCCCCGTCAGCTCCTGGGGACGGCACGGGGACGCTGAGCGGTGTCCGGGGGGGTGGTGGGGTGGGTGTC
Source organism: Anas platyrhynchos (assembly GCF_047663525.1). Classification (NCBI taxonomy): domain Eukaryota; kingdom Metazoa; phylum Chordata; class Aves; order Anseriformes; family Anatidae; genus Anas; species Anas platyrhynchos. The sequence goes on along the minus strand of NC_092613.1, from coordinate 3,521,051 downwards.
AGGGCCCCCCCCAGACCCCCCCTGCACCCCGCTCACCGCCTCGCGCAGGCAGAGCCGCCGCAGCTCCTGCACGCACGCCTCCAGCGCCTGCTGCTGCCGCCGCACCCGCTGCGCCAGCTCCTTCAGCGGGGACACCGGGCTGCCGGGGCCTGGGCGGACGGACGGACGGACGGATGGACGGATGGACGGTCGGATGGACAGACGGGCTGAGGCACAGCCCGATCTCCCCCCTCCCTGCCTCAGTTTCCCCCCCTCCACCTCCCCATTGGCCCCGGTTCCCGGTTCCCGGTGGCGGGACGGGTGCCGGCTGTGCCCGTGGCTGCTCTGGCCGTGGTTTCCCAGCAGGGGGGGGGGTGTGGGGGGGGGCAGGTTTCACCCTGACTCAGCCCAGCCCGCAGCGAAACGCCGCTGAGTCAGAGCCAGCCGCAGACCCCGGCCCCCCCCGGCCCCCCTCCCTCCTCCAGACTGGGAACCCCCAAATTTCCCAACAGCAAATTCCACCCCTGCCTGCCCCCCCCCCCCCCAGCCCCTGCACAGCCCCTTGTCCCCTGGGGGGGGGGGATTGGTCACAGTTTTTACACCACCGCCGTGCCCCTGGTTGTGGGAGGGGGCACCCATTGCACCCCGGGCTGCAGAACCCCTTTGCCCACCCCCCCGGCCCCCCCCTGCTCACCCGAGTGCAGCATGATCCCGCTGTCGGTGTCGCTCGCCTCCTCCCTGCCCTCCATGCCGGACCCTGCGGGTGACAGCGAGCAGACGCCGTGTCCCCGCGCCAGCCCCTGGCCCCGAGCACCCATGGGTGCTGCCCCCCCCGCGCTCCCCCCGGCCCCCAGCATCTCCCGTACGGCTCCGCCACAGCTGCTGCACCGGTGGGGGAGGAAGGCGAGGCCGTGTTTGCTTTGCCTTCCTGTAGGTCCTACGATAAACAAAGGTGTGCAAACACGTGCCTGGCAGCGCGGGCTGCCGGGATGAGCCCCATCCCAGGGGCAAAGGTGGCGGGGGCGCGGGCCGGTTTCGCTGGGTGCCTCTCCCAGTTTTTATTCCTTCCCCGTCTGGGCTGCAGGCATTTCCCGTGGTGGGGGTGGCCACGGGATTTGGGAGCCTGCCCCCAGCCCCGAACCTGGGGTCCCCTCCTTTAGGGCAGAGCGGGTGGGACACGAGCAGCCGGGGGGGTGCCAGGGGCACTGTGCCTCAGTTTCCCCGGTGGGATGAGCCACACTGGTGAACACCCAGGGAAACTGAGGCAGGGCCGGGGGCTCGGTGGGCTGGCTGGGGGGTGTTAGAGGGGCCGGGACCCCCGGTGGGCGCGGGGCTCAGCCAGGGCCGGGGCTCGGCCTTACCTGGGCGCCGGCGCGGCGGGGCTCCTGGTGCGGGCGCTCGCTGCGGCTCTGCTGCGCCCGGGCTGTGGGGACGTGTTTTGACTTGAGACGCAGGGGAGGAGCGGGTGAGCAACACCGGCCCCACCGCCGCGGGGCCTGCCGGCTGCAGGGCTCGGCTCAGCGCGGCGTGGGGCGGCACGGCGTGGCAGGGGTGAGCGTGGCACGGCACGGCGCAGAGCACCCTGGCGTGGCACAGTGTGGCGTGGCACCGTGCAGTATGGCTTGGAAGAGTGTGGCACGGCATGGCACGGCACGGCATGGCATGGCATGGCAAGGCATGGCACAGCTTGGCATGGCATGGTGCTGGGTGGAGGCCCCATCCCAGGGCCAGCAGCACAGGGCCGGTCACAGTGCAGTGGCACCGTCCCCACCCCTGCCCATGGCCCCTGGCTAGGGACATCTGCCCCAGGGTCCCCCAGATGCCACCGCCATCCCTGTCCCTTCCCGCACAGGGACCCGCTGGGTGCCAGGGAGCCCCGCAGGTCCTGCTGGCCTGTCCTTGTCCCCAGTCCCCCACCTCTGCCTCATGGGGAGAAGCACTGACCCTCCTCCTCCTCCTCCTTGGGCAGGGACAGGGATGGGGAGGGGAAGGGAGAAGGGAAGGGACAAGGGCAGCGGAAAGGCGAGGGGCAGCACGAGCTGTGTCTGGCTGAGCCGAGCCGTGCTGTGCCAGGTTGTACCATGCCGTGCTGAGCTGTGCCATAGCCGGCTGTGTCACGGTGTGCCAGGCTGTGCCGTGCCATGCCAGGCAGTGCCAGGCCGTGGGAACGGCAGGGCTGCGGCTGCCGGCGCAGTGTGAGATGAATCAGGGTGGCTGGCACGGGCGAGTCAGCCACATCCTGCACTGCTGCGTGGGGCAGGTGGTGGAAAGTGTGCCTCAGCTGTGCTGGCAGGTGCCACGGGGACAGGGAAAGGCACAGGGACAGCAGTGGGGTGCGGCAGGACCACCCACCCTCCTGCAGCATCCTCAGCCCTGGGGGGAGCGCGTGGTGGTCCCTGAGGAGGAACCGAGCAAAGAGCGGGGCTGAGACCTGGCACGTGGGGCCCTGCACCAAAAAAGGGTGAATTTGAAGAGAAATGGCTCAGGGCTCCGCTGGGAGGGCACGGGACTGTCCCCAGCACCTGGGGACGCACCATCGCCCACGGCTCAGTGTGGCCCAGCTCAGCCCCGCGGCAGCTTTATTCCCCAGGCAGGCTGTGAAAAAGAACACAACCGACACCGCTGTGGGTACGCCTACAGCTGTATTCGTTTTCTGCAAGACCAGAAGCAACCCGAGGCGCTGCCCGAGCCGTCCCGTTTAGCTCCAAGCCTGGTGGTGTCTGTGCAGCGGTGCCTCCTTGGTGGGACCTCACTCGCTGCCCGCACGGCCCCAGCTGCAGCTTTCTGCCCACACCGGGACGGCGCAGGAACCGGGACGGGACGGCGTGGCCAGGGGCTGCCCCTCGGGACCCCTTTGGAGCAGGTGAGCGCAGCACTCGGGGGGGCTGGAACCACTGCTGGGGCACCGGGGCTTCCCCCGAGAGGGGACAAACCTCAGCGACCGCTTTGCCGAAGCATCCAAGCACCCCCCTGGCTCTGTACCGACAGCACCCCCCCCCCCCAGCCAAGCCACGTTCGTGTCCCCGTCCCCCCTTACGTGCCCGGCCGGGGGTTGGGGACCGCGGGGAGCTTCGTCCCGCTGCCGGGCGAGGGGCTGGAGGCGGTGGTGGAGGGGGGGGTCCTGGCACCAAGGGCGGGTGGGCAGCGGAGGCGCGGGTCCATCAGGGCGTAGATGACGGGGTTGACGCAGCTGTTGGCGAAGGCCAGGCAGGTGCTGGTGGCCACCACCCAGCGCAGGGTCCCCTCCTGCCCCGCCGGCAGCGCCAGCGTCCCCTTGGCCAGGAGGAAGAGGAGCACCTTGCAGGCGTTGAGGGGCAGCCAGGAGCAGATGAAGGCCGCGACGATGGCGACGATGACGCGGTGGGAGCGCCGCACGCCCCTGCCCAGCCGCACGTGCCGCTGCAGGCGGCAGTAGATGGAGCAGTAGCAGAACGAGATGACCCCCAGGGGCAGGAGGAAGGTGAGGAAGACCATGGCCAGGCTGAAATCCTCCCCGTCCTCGTCCCAGCAGTCGTCCCCGTCCAGCCGCCGGTACCAGAGCGCCGGCGCGCCCAGCAGGAGGGAGACGGCCCAGATCAGCCCGCAGGCAAGCGGGACGTGCCTCCTGGAGCCCCCCCGCCTGGTGTCCAGCACCTTCCAGATGACCAGGTAGCGCTCCACGCTGAGCGCGGTGAGGAAGAGGATGCTGGAGCAGCGGTTGACGCTGATGGCGTAGCTGCTCGCCTTGCACAGCCCTTCCCCGAGCAGCCAGCGGTTGCCCCGCGCCCCCGCTGCCACCCAGAAGGGCAGGGTGCAGACGAAGACGACGTCGGCCACGGCCAGGTTCAGCACGAAGGTGTCCACCGCCCTCCTGCCGCCGCTCCTCTTGGCCAGCAGCACGATGACGAAGAGGTTCCCTGCGAAGCCGAGGAGGAAGATGAAGGAGTAGAGGACGGGGATGACCACGGTGGTGAAGAGCTGCTCCGGGCTCCCCGGCGCGGTGCCGCCCGCCGGGTACTCGTAGTCGGCCGAAGCCTCCGGCTCCTCGGTGGCCTCGGGAGCCATGGGGGTGGCCGAGCCCCGGGTGCCCCCCCCTGTGCCTGGGTGGTGCTGGCGGTGCCCGGCGGTCGGGTTGTTGATCTGAGCTCTGCTCAAAACAGGCTTCTGCACTTCCTTTCGTACGGGGCAGGGTCCGCGGGGTGGATGGGTGCCGGCAGGCACGAGGTGAGCCGCAGTTAATTTTGGAAACAGAAAAACAACGAGAAAAACAGCCAGAGCACAGCCAGCCCCGGGAGGAGGGTGCAGGACGGCTCCATGCCCACGGGGACGGGCAAAGCCCCGGCAGTGCCGGCCCCGGCCCCATTCCTCAGCCCTGGGGGGCACCAAGCAGCAGCCGCAGCTCCATCACGCTCAAACCTCCACATCCCCTTCCCAGACACATCTGGTTAGCAAAAACTGCACAAAACCCTTGGTTTTGTGGTGTTGTGGGTTTTTTATTTTATTTTTATTTTTATTTTTAATTTTAATTTTTTTTCCAAATGCAGCAGGTGCAGGGCTGTGGTGGGAGCCGGCACCCATGCCCCGGCCCTGCCAGCTCATTCCAGCCCCGGGCGCTCTGGTTCTCAGCACGGGGGGCACCGAGAAGCGATGCCCGCGGCCGCCCACGGCCACAAGTGCTCCTGGAATGACAGCACCGGGCTGCGGGCACGGGACGGGGCCGTGGGAGCGCCGCAGAGCCCCGGTGGCACAGGGGGGGGAGGAGAGGAGGCACCGACCCCGCGTGCGAGGCCTCCTGCACCCAACGGCCGTGAACAGCCCCAGCCCTGCACCACGGCCCCAAAACCCAAACTGAGAGGGGCCGGGGATGGGAGTGGGGCCGGGGTGCAGCCAGGAGGGGGGCACCCACCCAGGGGACACCTCGAGCTGCTCTGCTGGGCGCCCCGTGCTGTCACCTGCCTCTTCTGAGCCCCTCCTGTCCCCGGGACTTGGTCTCCCTTAACCTCCCCTCGCCCCGTGCGGCCTCCCCCGGCCATCCCCCAGGTCCTGCCCCCCTCGGGCACCCCTCGGCCCCCAGCCCAGCACCCGGCCATCACCCGGCCGCCCCCATGGCCCAGCCTCCCCCACCCAACCCCACCGTGCGGCCTCCTCCAGCTGTGGGGTGGTGAGCGGTGGGAGGGGGTGGGGGGTGCAGAGATTGGGGAGATGGGGGGAAGGAAAGGGGGGGTGGGGGGGTGGGGGGATGGATGGGTGGATAGATGGGTGGATGGATGGATGGACAGACAGATGGATGGATGGATGGGTGTGTGGATGGATGGATGGACGGACGGACGGACGGACAGACATATGGATGGGTGGATGGATGGATGGACAGATGGGTGTGTGGGTGTGTGGATGGATGAATGGATGGGTGGATGGATGGACAGACAGATGGGCAGATGGACGGACGGATGGATGGACGGATGGGTGGATGGATGGATGGACAGGCAGATGGGTGGATGGTTGGATGGGTGGATGGATGGACAGATGGGTGTGTGGGTGGGTGGGTGGGTGGATGAATGGATGGACAGACAGATGGATGGATGGGTGGATGGACGGATGGACGGACGGACAGATGGATGAGTGGACAGACGGATGGACAGGCAGACGGACGGACGGACGGACGGATGCAGGAAGGCGGTGTGCATGCAGGACGCGATGCAGACACACAGTGCTGGGCAAACAGCCGGGGGTCAGCGGCCAGCAGGGCCCCCCCCGCCCCCCTGAGCCATTTCTGCAGCCACCGCTCGGGCTCGCGGGGTCCCGGCCGCACCCGCAGCGCCGGGCTCGGCACCGGGGCCCGACCTGTCCCCGGGGGCCATCCCGGGGCGGCCTCACGGGGCTGGGGACCCCCCGTTCTAGGGGGGGGGGGTGACCGTGAGGTGTGGGGGTGCACAACGCGCGCTCCCGGCGCTCTGTGGAGCCGCGGGGCCGCGCCGCTCGCTCCCGGCGGGGCGTCGGCCGCGCGCATGCGCAGAGCGCTCGGGGCCGGGGCGGCGCTGAGGCAGGGCCCCGGGGCCGCCATGACCAACGGTGAGCTGGGGGGGGGGGGCAAGGGGAGCGGGGAGGGGGGGGCTCGGGGCTCGGGGCTCGGTGCCCGGTGGCGGTGCCGGGACGCTGCCGTGCCCCGCAGTGTACTCGCTGGACGGGCTGCTGGTCTTCGGGCTGCTCCTGGTGTGCACCTGCGCCTACCTGCGGAAGGTGCCGCGGCTCCGCGCCTGGCTGCACGGAGAGAGGAGGGGGCTCGGCGGCGTCTGCTACAAGGGTGAGGGGGGGGCGGGACCGGGACACCGGGACACCGGGACACCGGGACACAGGGACACCGGGGGGGATGGGGACGCGGGTTGGGGACGTGGCACGGGGGATGTGGGGCTGTGACACGGGGACGCGGGGCTGCAGGGGGGCGTGTGGGGGTGTGGGGTTGTGACATGGGGACAGGGGGGCTATGGGGGGGGCAGGGGGCTGGGGGCGTGGGGTGGGGCAAGGGGATGCAGGGGGGTTGTGGGGGGGTGGGGCTGGGGGGGGACAGCTGGGGACGTGGGGCTCTGATGGGGAGATGGGGCTGCAGTGGGGACAGGGGGCTCCAGCATGGGGACAGGGGGCTGGGGGGCGTGGGATGGGGACATGGGGATGCAGGGGGGGTGTGGGACTGCAGGGGGAACGTTTGGGGATGTGGGGTTTTGACATGGGGACACGGGGCTCCAGGATCGGGACATGGGGCTGGGGGCATGGAATGGGGACATGGGGCTGCAGGGGGGGCGTTTGGGGGCATGGGGTTCTGACATGGGGACAGGGGGCTATGGGGGGGGGACAGGGGACCGGGGGCTCCAGGATGGGGACATGGGGATGCAGGGAGGGCATGGGGCTGCAGGGGGAACGTTTGGGGATGTGGGGTTTTGACATGGGGACATGGGGCTCCGGGATGGGGACAGCAGTTGGGGACACAGGGCTGGCACGGGGACAGCTGGGGACATGAGGTTGGGAGATGGGGACACGGGGCTCCAGGATCGGGACATGGGGCTGGGGGCATGGAATGGGGACACGGGGCTGCAGGGCAGGTATTTGGGGACGTGGGGTTCTGACATGGGGACGTGGGGCTCCGGGATGTGGATGTGGGTTGGGGATGGGGGATAGGGGACCAGGGGCTGCTGGGGGGGGCGTGGGGCTGGGACAGGGACACCTGGGGACATGGGGCTCTGGGATGGGGATGTGGGACAAGGAACAGGGGTTGGGGACATGGGGCTTTGGGATGGGGAGGCGGGGACCTGGGCTCCGGGATGGGGCAAGGGGCTGCAGGGGGCATGTGGGGGTGTGGGGCTGGCATGGGGACATCTGGGGACGTGGGGCTCTGATGGGGAGATGGGGCTGCAGTGGGGACTCGGGGCTCCAGGATGGGGACAGGGGGCTGGGGGCATGGGATGGGGATATGGGGATGCAGGGGGGACATTTGGGGATGTGGGGTTTTGACATGGGGACATGGGGCTCCGGGATGGGGACAGCAGCTGGGGACACAGGGCTGGCACGGGGACAGCTGGGGACATGAGGTTGGGAGATGGGGACACGGGGCTCCAGGATCGGGACATGGGGCTGGGGGCATGGAATGGGGACACGGGGCTGCAGGGCAGGTATTTGGGGACATGGGGTTCTGACATGGGGACGTGGGGCTCCGGGATGTGTATGTGGGTTGGGGATGGGGGATAGGGGACCAGGGGCTGCTGGGGGGGGCGTGGGGCTGGGACAGGGACATCTGGGGACATGGGGCTCTGGGATGGGGATGTGGGACAAGGGACAGGGGTTGGGGACATGGGGCTTTGGGATGGGGAGGCTGGGACCTGGGCTCTGGGATGGGGCAAGGGGCTGCAGGGGGCATGTGGGGGTGTGGGGCTGGCACGGGGACATCTGGGGATGTGGGGCTCTGATGGGGAGATGGGGCTGCAGTGGGGAGGTGGGGACGATGTGGGGCTCCAGAATGGGGACACGGGGCTGGGGTTATGGGGTTGGGGATGGGGAACACGGGGCTCTGGGATAGGGACATGGGATGGGGATGTGAGGCTGCACGGGGATAATGGGGATATGGGGACATGGGATAAGGGACATGGGACAGGGGACAAGGGGCTCTGGGATTGGGGACATGGGGCTGGGGGCATAGGATGGGGACACAGGGTTGCAGGGGGGATGTGGGGGTGTGGGGCTGGAACGGGGACATCTGGGGATGTGGGGTTCTGATATGGGGACACGGGGCTGCAATGGGGACATGGGGCTGTGGGATGGGGACATGGGGCTACAGGGGGGATATCTGGGGACATGGGGTTCTGACATGGGGACACGGGGCTCTGGGATGAGGACATGGGATAGGGGACCAGGGGCTCTGGGCTGGGGATGTGGGGCTGGGGGCATGGCATGGGGATGTGGGGCTGCAGGGGGGATGGGGCAGCAATGGGGTTGTGGGGATAGGGTGCTGGGGGCGTGGGGCTGCAGTGGGGACGTGAGACCAGGAGGGGCACACGGGGCTGCGGCAGGGATATGGGATGGGACGTCCCGGGATGGGGACACGGGGAGCTGGGCTGTGGATGCGGGATGGAAGCGGCGGTGTTGGGGTGTGGGACGGGGACACGGGGCCTGGGATGGGGAGATGGGGGCACGGGGACCGGGACAGGGGCATGGGGCTGGGATGGGGACGTGGGGCTCCAGGATGGGGTCACTGCGGGCTGGGTTTGGGGGCACGGGGTGGGGGTGGTGGCACTGGGGTCTGGGACTGGGGTGTGGTGGCCGGGATGGGAACACTGGGGGCTGGGTTTGGGGGCACGGGGTTCCCGGCATGGGGTTCATGGGAACGTGTGGGGCTGGGCTGGGGGCATGGGGCGGGGACGGGGGCATCGGGGTGGGGCCGTGGGGGTCGTGCCCATCTCTCCCCCCCCACAGCCGCCGTGATCGGCACCCGGCTGCACGCCTTCGTGTCGGTGTCCTGCGTGCTGATGGCGTTCTACGTCCTGGCCCTCAAGTGAAGCCCCCCGCGCCCCCGGTGCCCCCCGTGGCCCCCATCCCGGTGCCGCTGCTCCGCCGCCAGCAGCCGGGGGGCTCGGCCCCCTCCCGGGCAGGACGCAGCCCCCGGTGCCGCCGGCCCCTCCCCACGGCCGGGGGGGACCCGCGGGGCCAGGGGGGGGGGCGCGGGGGGGTCCCGGTGCGGCGGGGCCGGGCCAATAAAGCAGAGAGCGGCACGCAGGGACCTGACTGGGCGGGGCTACGGGGAAATGGGCGGGGCCTCGGGGGTGTGGGCGGGGCTTCGTGGGAGGGGGCGGGGCTAAGCCGGGGGTGCTCTGCGAAACGGGCAGGGCTCGGTGGGAGGGGGCGGGGCTTCCGATTGAGTGGGCGTGGCTCAGCCAGGGGAGGGGCGGGGCCTCGTGGTGGGCGGGGCTCCGCGGTCCTCCCGCCGCCAGGAGGCGCGAGGCGGCGGGGCGGGGCCTGCCCGCTACCCAGCGTGCCCCGCGCGGGGGGGAGGCTATAAAAGGGCGGGGAGGGGCGTGGCCGCGCGCAGAGCGGCGGCAGCGCGGGCGTGTGCGGGTGGGGGCTGCGTGGGGGGGGGGGGGGCGTGAGTGTGAGTGTGTGCGTGGGCTTTGCGCGTGCCGCCTACACGTTGATCTTATTTGATCGGCCCCCGGCCGAGATGAGAAGAGCCGCGCCGCGAAGCCCCCGGGCGCTGTGCGGCGGGCGGGCGGGATGAGTCGATCAGATAGGCGAGGCCCGGCCCCGCGCCCGGCCCCTGAGCGCGCCGCGATTCTGATCCGCCCGCCGGCACCGAGCCGCTGCTCGGGGCCTTTTTATTGCGGCGCTACGGGGAGAAGAAGCCGCCGTCCGCCTTGCGCGAGTAGCCGCTGTTGGTGGCCGCGCTGTGCGGGCACTCTGCGGGGCGACACGCGAAGGGTGGCGGCGGCACCGGAACCGCCCCCACGGACCCCCCCCCGCGTCCCCATAACCGGGCCGGGGGCACCCCCTGCAGCCGGTGACACCCCCAACCCCGCAACCACCCCGTCCCGGTAGCCCCCGCCCCGTCCCGGTGCCGCCCGCCCCGTCCCGGTGCCCCCCGCCCAATCCCGGTATCCCCGTACCGATGCCCCCCTGGATGCTGTGCACCGACTCCTTCTTGGGGCTCACCCAGCACCGCGGGGAGGGCTCCGGGGGCTGCTCCGGCTGCCGGGGGGCCCTGCACCGGGACAGGGGCTCAGCCGCCGCACCGGGGCCGGGGGGCGGCAGCGGGGGGCACGCAGCGGGCACTCACCCGTGGTCCCGGGTGCACCGCGCGGGCGTGGCGTGGAGGCGGCTCCAGGGCCGGGGGGGGCCCGGCGGGGACGAGGCGCCGCCGCCTTCCATGGTGGGGCCGGTGCTGGCCGCGGCTGTTGCCCGGTAACAGCTGCGAGGGCGGGGCCGTTACCGGGGTTGCCCGGTGCGTGGCGGAGGTGTGGGGGGGGGGCACACGGCGGGGATGCTTCGCCGTGACACGGGGACACCGGGAGGGACGGGGCACGGGGGGTGATGCCCGGCACCGGGCTCCCGAGGGGCGATGACGCCCGGTGCCGGTGCCGCCCCCGGGATGGGTGATGGGGAGGGGGAGCGGCGGTGATGCCCCGGGGGACGAGGCCCGGTGCCGGTGCCCGGTGCCGGGGGCGGGGCGGGGGCGGTGCAGGTGGCGGCAGGTGCGCGCGCGGGGCCGTTGGCGGGGGGCGGGGCCGCGGGGCCGGTGCCCGCACGGGGCCGAGCGCTGCCGCCGCCGCCGCTGCGCCATGGCCGGGACCGGGGCCGGGGCCGGGGCCGGGGCCCGGCGGCTGCTGCTGGCGCTGTGCGTGGCCGCCGCCGCCGTGCCGCCGGGCCGCGCCGGGGAGCGGCTGCACGTCTGCAAGGAGGTACCGGCGGGAGGGGGGAGCTGGGGGGGCGCCGGTGCCGTGGGGACGGGGCTGGGGGGCCGTAACGGGAAGGGTGCGGGGGGCTCCGCGCCGCCCCCGGCCCGGTGGGGGGGCTGTCGCCGTGTCCCACGCGGGACCGGGGCTGAGCGGCCCCCGGTGCGGGACCGGGCGGCTCCGGGCCGCTGTCAGCCGGGAGGAGCGGGGGTTAACGGGTGACAGCGGCGGGGACCTCGGGGACGGGGCCCGGCTGGGGTCCGCTGCTGGGGGGGGGGCTCTGGGGTGAGCCCCGTCGCAGCCCGGTGCCTCCATCGCTGACCCCCCCCGGGGGATACCAGCGGGGTCCCCAGCCCTGCCCCGTGGTGTTGGTGGCAGCGGGGCACGCGTCCCCTCGCCCGTGCGCCTTTGCCAGGCCGGCAGGCGGTCACGGCACGGCTCTTATCTCGGGTCCGGCAGGCACAAAACGTCCTGCACAGGTGAGCTCGGGGAGGTGCCGGGCACAGGGACCGTCTGGGGGGGGGCATTCAGCTGCCCCCAGCTGCCCCCAGCTCCAGCCCCACCAGCGCCGTCCTTCGCCGCCTCCACATCTCCCTCCCCGCCTGGCAGCTCTTTGCCTTTCGACCCAGCAGCACAGGGCACCTGCTGGGGGGGCTCCCTGCCCCGTGTGCTCCCCGCTGCCCCCCCCCGCCCCGTTCCAGCGGCTGCTTTTCATCTGGGCCATTCTTTTTTGCTGTGATCCAATTTTATTTTTTTTTTTGTTCCACGGCCCAGAGCTGGAAACAATGGGCTGCAGCCGGTGCTGGCGCCGGGGGGGGCTGCTCCCAGCGAGGTTCTGCCCTCGCCCCCTGTCCCTTGTCCCCTTGCCTGTCCCTGCCGCTTGGGCATCGCTCGCTGGGAAGGGCTCGTGGCAGCACCTGGGGTCCTCAGCACCGAACAGCCGCCCCGGGGCTGAGTTGGGTCGATGGAGTTGGCTTTAATGAGCACACAGCGGGTGAAGGCGAGCGACTCGCTGCTGTTGACAGCTTCACGCTGCCAGCCATGCGCTGAGACTGGAGGGGGGGGGGTGCAAAGTTTGGGGAGAGGAAAACACCGAGGTGCGAGCCCCAGAGAGCCTCGAGCATGTGTGACATTGGATGCTCGGGGCTTGCTCTCTGCTCTGGGCTCTGTGAGGGTGCCCCCGTCCTGCCCGTGGCCATAGGGACCCCCGTGTCCCCAAGAACCGGCCCCTGCAGCACCACAGACACCTCCTCTATGCCCAATCTGGGGGGGCTGGGGGCTACCAGCGCTTCTGCGTCCCCCCACCGCTGCCTCGTGCTGGTAGAAAACATCAAAGCTTTGTTTTCGCACAAACCTGCCACGCTCCCGCATCTGCTGCCGGCACTGAGCTGTGGCTCCGTGCTCTGGAGGGGCCGGGGGGGCTGCGGTGCCGCTGCCTCGCCCCCGCCAGCTGCCCGTGGGCACGGTGAGCACCGGGCGGCCGGACCTGGCCTCGGGGACTGAATGTGCCGCGTGTTGCCAGCGTCGCCTCCTCCTGGCCTTGAGCAAGTCCCGGCTGGGAGGCAGCTGGCGGCTTATTTCCTAATGGGGAGGATGCAGCCGGGTGCTCTGCGCTTCAGCAGCCCCGTGCATCCACCCAGGGGGTGCTACCAACCTGTCCCCCCCCTGCCCTGTACCCCCGTCCCTGTGCACTCTCCCGGTGCCCGGCTGCAGCCTGGGCGGCTCCCGAGCAGGACGGTGCATCCGGCAGCGTGTTTAATGAGCAACGCGTGCCGCGGCCACGCCAAGGCAAACAGGGCCCGGCTGCCTCCGGAGCAGGGCCAGGGGTCCCCCAGCCCTTGGGGTCTGTGCTGCAGAGGTGGCACGGTGATGGCACCAGGTGTCCCTTGTCCCCGCACCGGAGCGGTGCTGGTGCCGTGGCTGCCCACAGAAGGGTTGGCAGTGCCGGGTGCCTTCGCTGTGCTGGGGATGGCTCGTCCCCTGGGGACAGCCTGGTTGTCCCCACAGCCCTCTGGGGGTTTGGCACCCTGTGGGGTAGACATCAGGGCTGGGGGATGTCGCCCTGCCTAACCCTGTCCCCAGCATCCCTCTGTCCCCAGCATCCTTGCCCGCCACGTGCACGGTCCCTAGAGTCCGGCGTGGTTGAGCTGCTCGAGCCGGTGCGCTTGGGGCGTTGCAGCTGAAATGAAATGTTCAGAGCAACAGGGTGGGCACATGGGGGGGTGATCTGGCCCCGTGGGGTCCCTGCTCTCCTGTGCGTTCTCTCTTCCAGTCCGAGTACCACTACGAGTACACGGCATGCGACAGCGCGGGGTCGCGGTGGAGGGTGGCCGTGCCGCACACACCGGGACTCTGCACCGGGCTGCCGGACCCCGTCAAGGGCACCGAGTGCTGTAAGGTTGGGGTGCAGGAGCGGCGGGGGGGGCTTTGGATGATCAGCAGGGGTAAAAGTGGAGCAGAAAGGGGAGGGGGTGGGGGGGACAAGGCTGAGCCTTCCTCCCGAGGAGCAGCTGCGAGCCGAAACGCGGCTTCTCAGAAGCCTGGTGGCAACGCGGTGCCTTCAAAGGCGCCGGCAGGATCCAGCTGCTCCTTAGCAATAAACACTCATTAACGGAGTCGTCGGTGCGGCACACGGATGGTTACAGCGGGGCCGTCCCTGGGATACCGTGGGGCAGACAGAAGCCCCTCTGAGGAGGGTGGGTTGGGGGCTGTGCCTGGCCCGCACCACGTTTTGTCCCGGGGTCCCTTCCCAGCTGCCACTTGCCGCGTTGTAAGGCAGCGGCACGGCCAAAGTCACCCGTCCAGGGCTGCTCTCCCTCCTGCTGGGGGCTGTGCAGGATGCTCAGGACAGGGCTGGGGGGGGGGTCCCGCTGGAAAAGCAGAGCTGGGGGCAGTGAAACCAAAGCAGCACCGGTGGGAGGGGGCAGCGGCGACGCTGATGCCCCCCCTGCACGCGGGCAGCTTTCTCCTGCAAGGCAGGTGAGTTCCTCGACATGAAGGCGCAGTCGTGCAAGCCCTGTGCCGAGGGCACCTACTCGCTGGGCACTGGCGTGCGCTTCGACGAGTGGGACGAGGTGCCCCACGGCTTCGCCAACGTCGCCACCAACCTGGAGGTCGACGACAGCTTCGGTGACACGGTGGAGAACTGCACGGCGTGAGTGGCCCCGGCCGTGTTCTGGGGGCTTCCTGCCCCGCTGTTGCCCGGGTACCGACACCCGGGGGCTGCAGCGTGCTTGGGACACGTCCATGCACGGAAAATTGCCCCCCTGCTCCCTCCTTGCCCATCCCTGGCAGCCCTGAAGCAGCCCAGTCGCAGGGAGGGGACATCCCAGCAGCCTCGTCCCACCCTGTCCTGGCTGCAGCCCCCTGGCAGGACCCATCCGCAGCCCCCGTCACGGAGGGAGCTGGTGCCTGGGGCCCTCCCCGCTGCTGCCGCACGAGCGGTGCCTTTGTTTTCCACCGCGGGCCTTTGATCAGTGCCGGTGGCAGCCGTCGAGCCCCGCCGTGCCAGCAGCCTGCGCCTGCCACGCGCCGCAGCGTTGATGCAGCTTGCAAATGTAACCTACTTCCAGCAGCCTTTAATTATTCACCCGCGGTCCCGGCGCTGCAGGATCCCCCTCCCGCAGCCCACCCGCGTCTCAGCCCACTTGGCTGAGGCAGCACCAGGGGCGGGCTGGCAGGGGGATGTCCCCTTGTCACCACGCTGTGACGTCCCCTGGGTTCTCCCCAGCACCCGGAGCTACCTGGATTTCCCCCAGCCCTTTAGCACACCCCTAAACTCCTTGCCTCCCCAGCACCCTGCAGGTGCAGCAGTAGCACCCTGTGCTGTTCCATCCCTGTGCTTTCGTGTGCTGTGCCCTGGGTCACGTTTTGCTCCCGTGGGCCACCCAGGGCTGTCACCTGTCCCCACTGCCCTTTTCCCAGCATCCTGGCCACGGCAAGGTTCAGACCTCGAGATGCCCTGGGGACAGAGCCCGTGTCACCCCGTGCTGCTCTGTGTCACCTGCCCCAGGTCGACGTGGGTGCCGCTGGGTGACTACATCGCCTCCAACACGGACGAGTGCACGGCCACCCTCATGTACGCCGTCAACCTGAAGCAGTCGGGCACTGTCTCCTTCGAGTACATCTACCCCGACAGCAGCATCGTCTTCGAGTTCTTTGTGGGTGCGGGGTGCAGGGCAGGGGTCCTGGGTTCACAGGGGGGTGTCCCCCTCGTGACGCCGTCCCTGTCCCCGCAGGTGCAGAACGACCAGTGCCAGCCCACGGTGGAGGAGTCGCGCTGGATGCGGACCACGGAGAAGGGCTGGGAGTTCCACAGCGTGAGCGAGGGGGACGGAGGTGGCACAGGGGGATCCACGGCACAGCTCCTTGGGGAAGCCCCCCCAGGGCTCCCACCCAGGGTCCTTGTCACAGCCCCCCCTGAAGGGTCCCTCGCCACAGCCCCCCTGGGGTCATCTGTCTCCTCTCACAGCTCCCTTGTCACCCCAGCACAGGGAGATGCTCTCTGAGGGCACAAAGGGGAGGGTCGGTGGAGGCAGACAGGGGTGGGTGCCGTGACCCCCAATGGGTTCCAGCCCCTCCCCATCACTGGGATCCCCCCGCTCCCCCCCCAGGTGGAGCTGAGCCGCGGCAACAACGTGCTCTACTGGAGGACCACGGCTTTCTCCGTCTGGTCCAAGGTCCCCAAGCCCGTGCTGGTGAGGAACATCGGGATCACAGGTAGGTGGGCACGGGGTGGGGGGGCTCCTGCTGTGCCCCACCCCACCCTGAGCACCTTCGTGCTGCCAGGAGTCGCCTACACCTCCGAGTGCTTTCCCTGCAAACCTGGCACCTACGCCGCCGCCGCCGGCTCCTCCTTCTGCCAGCTCTGCCCCGCCAACACCTTCTCCAGCAAAGGTGCCACCGCCTGCCAGCCCTGCGAGCTGGCCACCTACGCGGGTGAGAGCCGCGTGTCCCCGTCCCCGCTGCCCCTGCAGCCCCGGGATGCTCGGGGATGCTCCGAGGGATGTCCCCGCGGGGACGTGGAGGACATCCCGGGGTGCCCCCTGGGGACCTCACCGCTGTCACCGCCCGGCAGAGCAAGGCTCCGCGTCCTGCAAGGTGCGGCCGCCCTGC
The DNA here is from genome assembly GCF_047663525.1 of Anas platyrhynchos. Lineage (NCBI taxonomy): Eukaryota > Metazoa > Chordata > Aves > Anseriformes > Anatidae > Anas > Anas platyrhynchos. The sequence goes on along the minus strand of NC_092613.1, from coordinate 3,505,050 downwards.
ACGGACAAGGATTACTTCTACACGCACACAGCTTGCGATGCCAACGGGGAGGTACAGCCCCACCGCCCCCCCCGCCCTGCTCCCTAGGGTCCCCGCGTGCTGCCCCCACGCCCTCCCGGTGCCAGCTCACCCTGTGCCCCTGCCTGCCCAGACCCAGCTCATGTTCAAGTGGGCAGAGCCGAAAATCTGCAACGAGGAGCTGCCGCAGGCAGCCCAGCTGCCCCCCTCGGGGGTGAAAACCAAGTGCCCCCCCTGCAACCCGGGTTTCTTCAAAAGCAACAGCAGCGCCTGTGAGCCCTGTCCCTACGGCTCCTACTCCAACGGCTCAGGTAAGGAGGTCCCCGGGACCGTCCCGTGGGGTGTCCGGGCACCCTCACACCTCGGGGGGGCCGTGGGCGCTGCCCCCCTGCAGGGCTGTCCCCGGTGTCCCCAGGCTGCATCCGCTGCCCGGCTGGCACCGAGCCGGTGCTGGGGCTGGAGTACAAGTGGTGGAATGTGCTGCCCCCCAACATGGAGACCACCGTGCTCAGTGGCATCAACTTCGAGTACAAGGGGATGGCAGGTACTGGTGGGCGCCGTCCCCTCCCCATCCCCACGGGCAGCAGGGAACCTCGCCGAGTCGTCACCTCGTCCTTGCAGGCTGGGAGGTGGCCGGGGACTACATCTACACGGCAGCAGGAGCCTCCGACAACGACTTCATGATCCTCACACTGGTGGTGCCTGGCTTCAGGTGAGCATGTCCCCACGGGGACGGTGGCAATGCTGTGGGGCGGGCAGTGGTCCTCACTGTCCCCTGCGTCCCCAGTCCCCCGCAGCCGGCGCTGGAGGACGGGGACAGCAAGGAGGTGGCCAGGATCACCTTTGTGTTTGAGACCATGTGCAGCGTCAGCTGCGAGCTCTACTTCATGGTGGTGAGTGGTGGCGGTGGGGTGGTGGGGCCAGGCCACGGGGTGTCCCACGTCCCCCTGTGTCCCCGCAGGGTGTCAATTCCCGCACCAACACGCCGGTGGAGACGTGGACGGGGCCCAAGGGGAAGCAGTCGTACACCTACGTGGTGGAGAAGAACGCCACTATGAGCTTCACCTGGGCGTTCCAGCGCACGCCCTACCACGAGGCGGTGAGCTGGGGACAGGGACAGGGACAGCGGTGTCCCTTCGGGGGATGCTGACGGCTGCTCCTGGTGCCAGGGCCGGCGGTACACCAGCGACGTGGCCAAGCTCTACTCCGTCAACATCACCAACGTGCTGGGCGGGGTGGCCTCCTTCTGCCGACGCTGCGCCCCCGAGCCAGGGGGGGCCTGCGCCCCCTGCCCCCCTGGGCATGCCCTGGACCACGCCACCGGTGCCTGCCAGCCCTGTCCCCCCGGCACCTACCTGCAGGGGCACCCACCCGGCAGCACCCCCACCTGCCAGCCCTGTGGCCCCGGCACCCACAGCAACCAGGTGACTGTCCCCACCTGTCCCCAAGGGTGGCATCCCCAGGGGTGACACCAGACCCCAGGCATCCCAGATGGGCCATGTTCTGGGCACCAGAGGGGGGCACCAGCCCCTGGCCATCCCCAAGGGGGTGGCACCAGCCCCTAATGGTTGGCACCAGCCCCTGATGGTTGGCACCAGCCCCCGGTGGCTGGCACCACCCCCTAGGTCCCCAAGGGGGGGCACCATCCCCTCTCCATTCAGCCCCCAGTAGCTCCAATAGCTGGCAGTACCCAGCCCTGCAGGGCTGTTACTCCCCCCTGGATGTCCCCAAGTGGGTGACACCGGCCCCTCTGGCCATCCCATCTGGGTGGCACGATGGGACCCCAGCTGGGTGACCCCAGCCCCCCGCAGCGGTCCCTGAGTGCCCCCCCCGGCCAGGTCCGCTCCCTCTGCTACAACAACTGCAGCTTCTCGCTGGCGCTGCCGGGCCGCACGCTGCACTACGACTTCTCGGCGCTGGCCACCAGCACGGCGTTCGCCAGCGGCCCCAGCTTCACCTCCAAGGGCCTCAAGTACTTCCACCACTTCAACATCAGCCTCTGCGGCAACCGCGTGAGTGCGGCACTGGAGGCGCACGGGGGTGGGCATGGGGCAGGGGGGGACACGCGGGCATGCAGCCACGTGGGTGCGTGGGGGCGTGCAGATGTGTGCTGGCAGTTGTGTGCACCGTGTGTGTGCACAGCTGTACAAACACACATGCAAAGCCACGTGCACGGCTGTGCAAACACGTGCGTAGTCATGCAATTGTGCTCATGTTCAAGCATGCAAGCACGCCTGCACGCACATGGCCACAGGCACGTGGTTGTGCAAACACGCGTGCGTACACGCACGGTCATGCAAGCACACGCTCCCAGTGAGTGTGTCCTGCATGTGGACATGAGCACACTTGTGCAAATGCTCGTGTTCACTTGCACAAACTCAGGGCAGCATGCATACACACGGGCATGCACGTTCACACGTGCACGCGGTCATGCAAATGCACACCCCAAACGTGCACGCACACACACACACACACACACAGCCCTGCCCGCACATGCACACGCAGTGCCCCCGCCTCGTGTCACACGTGTGCCCCGCCGGCAGGGCAGGAAGGTGGCCTCGTGCACGGACAACGTGACGGACGCGCGGCTGCCGGAGGAGGGGGGCACGGGCCGGGTGGTGACGTCCCACGTGTGCCAGGCCATCGTGGTGCCCTCTGACGTGGTGGGCTACCGGGCGGTGGTGTCCTCGCAGCCCGTCAGCCTGGCTGACCGCGTCGTGGGTGAGCGGATAGAGCCCCCTTTTCTCCTTGATCCTCGTCCCAGCCCCTGGCGAGCCTCCGGGCACGCTCAGCATCTGCAGGCGCTCTTGGCACCCACGGGTGCTGGGACCCCTGGCACCAGGGACACGGCATCACCCTGCTGCCATCACAGGTGTCACCACGAGCCCCACGCTGGACGGCATCACCGCGCCCCCCGAGCTCTTCCCCCCTGCCAACCCCGAGCTGCCCGACATCATCTTCTTCTACAGGTGGGGTCGGGAGGGGGCCAAGCCCCCAGGAGTGTGGGAGGGGGACCGGGGACCTTGCTGACCCCCCACCCCCCGGTGCCACCACAGGTCCAGCGAGGTGACGCAGTCGTGCAGCGGGGGCCGGGCCACCACCATCCGCCTGCGCTGCGACCCGCTGCAGCCAGGCACCGGCAGCCTGGCTGTGCCCAGGTGGGTGACGCCACTGGGGACGCAGGTGGTAGCATGGAAGGGGGGAGCCGGCCCTAAATTCTGCCCCCCAGGTGTCCCCAGGCACTGTGGTCCTTGTGCACAGGGAGGGTGGTGTCCTTGGGGACTTTGCTGTGGGAGTTGCCACCCCCATACCCTGTGTGTGTGTCCCACCGTGCCTGGGTGGGTGCCACAGCTGGGGACCGGGCTGGGGGTAGGAGCATCCTTGCAGCCCCCCAGCTCCTGTCCTCACACACCGCAGTGCCACAGGGAGGGTGGCACTCGGGATCCTCACTTTGGGGACAGCCACCCCCGTGTCCTCCGTGCTGTAGTGGCGGGTGCCACCGCTGGGGACACAGCACTGCCCTGGAGAGGGCGGCTTTGGGGACAGCCACCCCCATGTCCTCGATGCCCGTGTCCCCAGCAAATGCCCCGAGGGCACCTGTGACGGCTGCACCTTCCACCTGCTGTGGGCGACGGCCGAGGGCTGCCCGCGCTGCTCCGCCAGCCACTTCCGCGCCATCGTGGGCGCCTGCCAGGGTGGCCTGCAGGTACGGGGGCACCGCGGGGCCGTGGGGGGCTGTGGGGACACGGGGACGCTCCGCTGAGCCCCCTGTGTCCCCCCCACACACACACACAGAGGACCACCTACGTGTGGCGGGAGCCCCGGCTGTGCCGCGGGGGGCAGCGCCTGCCCCCGCCGAGGGTCCGCGGCTGCCGCAGCGCCGATTTCTGGCTGAAGGTGGGGGTCTCAGTGGGGACGTGCGTGGCCGTGCTGCTGGCTGCCCTGGCTGCCTACTTCTGGAAGAAGAACCAGAAGTGAGTGGGGGCTTCCAGGGGGTGGAGGAGGAGGACATGAGGTCCCCCCCTCACCTCCCGGGGCTGACGGGGGGCCGGGGGTCCCCAGGCTGGAGTACAAATACTCCAAGCTGGTGATGAATGCGGCGGCCAAGGAGAGCGAGCTGCCGGCGCCCGACAGCTGTGCCATCATGGAGGGCGAGGACGCCGAGGACGAGCTCATCTTCGCCAGCAAGAAGTCGCTGCTGGGCAAGATCAAGGCCTTCACCTCCAAGGTGGGCGCCCGCCAGGAGGGGCACGGCCACGGGGCAGGTGCAGGAGCCACATGGGGACGGGGGTGTCATGAAGACTGGGGGCATCACAAAGATGGGGATGCCCCAGGGGGTGGGGTGCCACAAGAATGGGGGTGTCACAAAGACCAGGGGTGTCCCAGGGGATGGGGGTATCACAAAGATAGGGGGGATCCCAGAGTGTGGGGATGTCCCAGGGGATGGGAGTGGGGATGTCCCGGGGTGTCCTAGGGATGTCCCGGGGTGTCCTAGGGATGCGGTGTCCCCGGCATGGGGGTCTCCCAGTGCCTCAGTGTCCCTTCTCCCCGCAGCGCACCCCGGACGGCTTCGACTCCGTCCCGCTGAAGCCGTCGTCTGGCAGCACCGACCTGGAGCTGTGAGGGGGCCGTGCCCGCCCCCACCCCCCCGTCCCCGTGGCCTTACAGACCCGCGGAGCCCTGGGGCGCTTTTGTACCCCCCCCGTGTCCCCTGGGAATCCCCACTAAATGCCAAATGCAGGGGGTGGGGACCCAACCCGGCCCTGGGCACGGGAACAACGGGAGCAGCCCCTGCGTGTGGGGGGGGTGCACACGTGTGTGGCAGGCGTGTGCTCGTGCACAGGTGATTTTGCACGTGGGTGTGGGTGCACGTGGGCCGGGCTGCAGGGTGTGTGCGTGCATGGGGCTGTGTGCACATGGCACACGCGTGTGCGAGCTCCTGCGTGTGTGCCCCGTGCTCTGCAGCCACAGTGTGGGGCAGGGAGGCAGGCGGGGGCTGGCTGTGCCGTGTCACACCGTGTCACACCGTGTCGTGCCCTGTCACACCGCGCTGTGCCATGTCATGCCATGTCACACCGTGCCATGCCATCTCATGCCATGCCGTGCCAGCCCCGCTCCCCTCTCTTTGCCTTGCCCCCCCTGGGAAGCACCAATTGGGGTGGTTTTGCCCCAAAGTGGGTGTCCCCATGCTGGCAGCCCCCAGCACAGTGTTCCCCCCCCACTGCTGGGTCCCTCCCGTGGGTCTCCCCGGGGGGGTGGCTGCTGCCCCCCAGCCCCGCGGCTCCAGCCCCCCCCTTTTTACAGCGATCTCCACGTTTTCTAGGCGGCGCCGGGAGGCCCCGCATGTCCCGGCCGTGCAATAAAGGCGACGTTTCTGAGTCCTGGGGGGTGACTCCGTGCTGCAGGGGGAGCGGGGCTGGCTGGGGGGGCCCTGGCACAGGGCGGGGGGCCCAGCCTGGCACCCAGGGGTGGGGAGGGAGAGGGGCAGGGGAAAGCTGGGGTGCTGTGGGGATGCCATATGGTGCCATGGGGTGCCGTGGGGATGCCATATGGTGCCATGGGGTGCCGTGGGGATGCTATAGGGTGACATGGGGTCCTATGGGGATGCCATATGGTGCCATGGGGTGCTGTGGGGATGCTATAGGGTGCCAAGGGATGCCATGGAGCACCTTGGGGTGCCATGGGAGCCACCTTAGGGTCCCACGAGGGTCCTGTGGGGTGCTGGAAGGTGCCCCTGGAACACTGCGCGTTGCCATCGGGTTCCTTGGGGTGCCATACAGTGCTGCGGGGTGTCATGGGGCACCCGGGGGTGCCATGGGAGACACCAGAGGGTCCCACAAGGGTCCTGTGGGGTGCCGGGAGGTGCCCGTGGGATATTGGGGGGGTGCCGCGGGGAGCCACGGAGCACCCTGGGGTGCCACGGGACACACCGCAGGGTGCCAGGGGGTGCTCAGGGGGGGCCGCGGGCACCCCCAGCGCCCCCCGGTGCCCCTCCCGGCCCCGCCCCCCCCCCGGTGCCCCTCCCACCCCCGGTGCCCCCTCGCGGTGTCTCCGCGCGGCCCCGCCCCGCGCACGCGCACCGGGGGAGCCGCTGCCGCCGCCGCCGCCGCTCCGAGGCCGCCCCGAGGCCGCCGCCGCCGCCGCCGCCGCCATGGTGCTGGACCTGGACCTGTTCCGTGCCGATAAAGGCGGCGACCCCGGCGCCATGCGGGAGATGCAGCGGAAGCGCTTCAAGGACCCGGCGCTGGTGGACGCGCTGGTGCGGGCCGACGGCGCCTGGCGGAGGTGTACGTGGGGCGGGGGGGCGCGACCGGGACCCCCCCCCCGGGACCCCCCCGCCATCCCCGGGACCCCCCCGGCTCTGCGGGGCCCGGCCCCGGCCGCACGCCTGGCCCCGGGGGTGCCCCCCCCACCCCACCCCCCATGCCCCGGGCCGGGGGTCTCGGGGGGGGGGGGGTCCCGGGGGGGTCCCGCAGTGCCCGGGTGCGCCCTGGTGCGGGGGTCCCGGTGCCCCCTCCCCGCGGAGCCGCCCCGAGCCCGGGCAGCACCGGGCACCCCCCCCCCCATAGCACCGGGTGGGGACCGGGAGCGGGCACCGAGCCCCGGGTCCGGCTGCGGGGGGACCGGAGGGGGCGCTGGGGGGGGGGGGGGGCAGCAGCCGCCGCCCCGGTGCCGCAGAGGGGGCTCGGCCTTACCAGGGGGGTGGGAGGGGGGGGAGGCTGAGCCCGGCCCTGCTGCATCACGCCCAGCGCGTCCCCCGGCTGCCACCACCGCTGGCACCGCTGCCACCACCCCTGCTCCCACTGCTGTCCCCGCTGTCACCCCCCCCGCTGCCCCCCCCGCTGCCACCCCGCAGCGTGTGGCCGTCACCCCGCATCGTGCCCTGCGCCGCCGCGCTGCGGGGCTGAGCCGTGGCTGATGCAATCCTCACCACGCTGCCCTTGGGGTGGCCGCCAGGGCCCTGCATCCTGCCCGGTGCCCCCCCGGCAGCCCCCGCTCCCAGAGCCTCGTCCTGCCCGTCTGTGCCAGGTGCCCCCCCCCCAGAGCTCTCCTCCTGCCCAGGGATGTTCCCGGAGGCAGGGGCTGGCTCTTCCCCCCCGTGCCGGTGTCACCATGTCCCCATGTCACCGTGTGGGTGCCGGGGCTGCTGCCAGCAGGGACAGCTGTGTCCTGCCTCCTGCCCGGTCCTGCCCCGTGTCCCCTCCTCGTCCTCGTGTCAGCTCCTCCCCGGCTCTTTGAGGCTTTCCCAGGCAATAGCAGGGAGAGGGGAATGACCCAAATCTCTTGGCTGTCACCCCATGGCCCTGGGTCCGCCCGCACCCCGACAGCCCCAGTCCAGCCTGGGGGTCCCGGTGGGGCCACAGCCCCAGTGGGCTCCAACAAATCCTTGGTGTGGGAGCTGTCTGCGGGGGGGCAGCACTGGTAGGAGGGGGTCAGGTCGAGCTGTAGCACTGGGGGGTTGGGGTTGTAGCCCCCCTCCCGTGCCTTGCTGACAGCCTCCTCTGCTCCTCCTTCCAGGTAGGTTTCGTGCCGATAACCTGAACAAGCTGAAGAACCTGTGCAGCAAAACAATCGGGGACAAGATGAAGGTGGGGGCCTTGCAGGCCTGTTCCTAGCATCATTAAAGAATATTTTTACTCTGTTCCTTCATTCCTTCAGTCTTTACGCACGGTGGGTTTTTTTTTCTTTCCTCCCGCTGCAGAAAAAAGAACCCGTGGGGACTGACGAGTCCGTTCCGGAGAGCGCGCAGAACCTGGACGAGCTCACGGCCGACATCCTCGGGGTGAGTCCAGCCCCGGCTCCCTGCTGCTTTCATCCAGGGCTTCGCCTGTCCCTGCCCAAACTGGCAGCGTGAGGTGTGTGGAAACCCCAGCAGCAGGGCAGGGCGGCTGCCTGCAGCCCCCCAGGCAGCTCCCAGTTTCTCCCAGTCCCACACCAGTGGTGACCGGCTCTTGCCCGGTGTTGTTCGTCTTAAGGACGTTGCAGTCTCTGTGTGTGTTGGCCTGGTCTCCAGCTTGTCATTTGGTTCTGTGGGGGATTTGAGCAGCCTCAATAATTGCGTGTCCTCTGTGAGGCCCTTCCTCCCTGCTCGTTCCCCTCCCCTCTTCGTTAGCTGAGATGTTTAATGAGCGTGGCACCGGCCGCCTTTTGCTGCCATGGGAGCTGACTGCTCCCCCTTGTCGCTGCCAGGCGCTGCGTGACGCCGTAGCTTGCTCAGGGCCTTTCAGAGCTTGACTTATGCTGGGCCTTTGTGCTCCCTGGCTGTTGTTTGATGTGTTCAGTCCATGGTTTCGCTCCAGAGGCCGTGTCGGTGGGTGGGGGTCTGTGATTAACTGCCCTCAGCTGCCAGCCCCCTCTCCCCCACGGTTTTCCTCCCTTCCCCATCTCACCCCGCTGCCTGCACACAGGGGCTGCAGGTATCCCAGATCAAGAAAGTCCGTCTCCTGATCGACGAAGCCATCCTCAAGTGCGACGCCGAGCGCGTCAGGCTGGAGGCAGAGCGCTTCGAGAGTCTCCGGGAGATCGGGAACCTCCTGCACCCCTCGGTGCCCATCAGCAACGACGAGGTAGGGCCGGACGGAGCACGGCTGCCTGCAGTGTGGGGAGCCGTGGGGCTGACCAGAGCCAGCCCTGCTGGTGCATCAAAGCCAGAAACCACTGCAAGTGGGACGCGCTGCGGGGAGGTGCCCCCAGATCCGCGGGCGGTGAATGAAATCTGCATGACAAGGCAGCGTTTCCTGCAGGGAGCACACAAAGAGCAGCTCAGACAGCGCGGGACACGGCCATTGTTCGGGGAATCCATGGGAAACTCGCTGGGAGCTGGGGGCTGGGATCTCCCTGGGCTGCCCTCATTCATCCAGCAGGAATATTTTGCTGGGGGAGCACAATTGGGCTGGGCCGGCTGCCAAGTGGCCGCACAATGAGTGACCAGCAGGGACCAGCACTGGGGTTCCAGCTCTGCCTCGGGGGTCTGGGTTCAGGCGCTGCCAGGTGGCAAAGCCTGGCCCCGGAGGGGGCCGGGGAGTGGGGAAGGGGAAGGGAAGAGGCTGGGGCCCCGGCTCCCAGCCTGGGCTCAGGACAGCGTGGTGAGGAGCAGCCTGGTGTCGCTGCAGCCCAGGGGGGACAGGTGATGGTCTCTGCCCCTTGCCTTTGTGCAGGACGTGGACAACAAGGTGGAGCGGGTCTGGGGTGACTGCAGCTGCAGGAAGAAGTATTCCCACGTGGACCTGGTGGTGATGGTGGACGGTTACGAGGGAGAGAAGGGAGCCGTCGTCGCGGGGAGCCGGGGCTACTTCCTTAAGGTGAGAGCCCAGCCCTGCGGCGCTGCTGGGGGAGCGGGGGCGGCGCAGCGGGGCAGTGTGACCCCCGGTGGCTTCCCCTTGTCCCGCAGGGTCCCCTGGTGTTCCTGGAGCAGGCCCTGATCCAGTACGCCCTGCAGAGCCTCCGCGCCAAGGGCTACACTCCCGTCTACACCCCCTTCTTCATGCGCAAGGAGGTGATGCAGGAGGTGGCCCAGCTCAGCCAGTTCGACGAGGAGCTGTACAAGGTGAGCCCGACGCCCGCTGGCTCTCTGCGTCTCGCCGCCCGGCACCCACATCCAGCCCGGCCTCTGCTGCATGCCCTCCCCAGGAGGCAGCCGGCTGCTGTCCCTTTGTCCCTTTGCAAGGCCGTGGCATCGGCTCCCTGCTGCTCCCCTTCCCTGTGTCCGTCTTCTTCCGAGGAAGGCCCGGTGGGGATGAGGAAGGCCCAGTGCAGACGCAGCCGGTTGTCAAGGCAATAGGGTGACGGGTGACAGCTCGTCCCCAGCCTCGCCATCGGGAGCTGGCAGGAGGCCATTGGGGCCTAGAAAGGAGGCCAAACAAGCAGCGCACGGCAGCTGCTCCCCTTTTCTTGACCCACTTCGGAGCCGTCCTGTTCCCCTCCTGGGAAGCCTCGCTGCTGGGGAGCGCGGGTGCCTGTGCTGGCTGCCCCGAGCATCTGCCAGGGCTGGGGGACTTTGTCCCCAGAGGTGCAGGGACAGCTGGGGACGGGGGACAGAGGCTCTTTCCCGTCCCCACGTGGTTCCCCCTGCTCCCCAGGTGATTGGCAAGGGCAGCGAGAAGGCGGAGGACAGCTCCATCGACGAGAAGTACCTCATCGCCACCTCGGAGCAGCCCATCGCAGCCCTGCACCGGGACGAGTGGCTGAAGCCGGAGGATTTGCCCATCAAATACGCGGGGCTGTCCACCTGCTTCCGCCAGGAGGTTGGCTCGCACGGCCGAGACACCCGCGGCATCTTCCGCGTCCACCAGTTCGAGAAGGTGAGAGGAGCAGGGAGCCCCCGCGGGGCATTTGTGCCCCCTCCCAGGCCGGAGCTGACGGGGGGGCCGCTGTCTCTCCGCAGATCGAGCAGTTTGTCTACGCCTCGCCACACGACAACAAGTCGTGGGAGATGTTTGATGAGATGATCGCCACGGCCGAGGACTTCTACCAGTCCCTGGGCATCCCCTACCACATCGTGAACATCGTCTCGGGTAGGGGTCCCCGCCGTGGGGCCGTGCGGGGTGCCAGCGTACTGGGAAAGCCCTTGGGGTGGGGACTTCCCTGCTCCATCTCCTTGCCACAATGGCCTGGGAGCAGACCAGGCGCCTGTGCCAGCGCCTCGGGTGCCACCGTGCCCTGACCCACTTCCCGGCACAGCTTTCTTTGTCCGAGAGCATCCCTGGCTCGCGTTCCCACGGTGTCAGTCCCCAGGCCTGGTGCAGGGAGGCGGCGCCTTGGCGCTGGGCACAGAGGAAGGGGACGTCAGCTTTCCTGCAGCGATGCTCTGTGTCACTCCAGGCCCACCAGGACGGACACGCACTGCGTGGGCACCCCCACCGTGCTGGGACCATGTCCCTGCTGCGTCCCCACTGTCCCTCTGGAAGGGAAGGACAGTCTGAGTGACTCCTCCCAGGGGAATTGGCTTCTGTAGTGGTTCCTTCCAGCCTCTGCTCTGCTGAGCAGGGACACGGCTGCCCTGGGACAAGTGCAGAGCAGTGGCACAGTGCTGCTGAAGCTGCTTTGTAGAATTCAAGCCTTAGCCTCCGCTGCCATCCTAACAGGGGGTCTGCTTGGGCTGAACCGTGCTAACTGCAGCCCTCCCATCTCGCAGGCGCCTTGAATCACGCTGCCAGCAAGAAGCTGGACCTGGAGGCTTGGTTCCCGGGGTCAGGGGCTTTCCGGGAGCTCGTGTCCTGCTCCAACTGCACCGACTACCAGGCACGCCGCTTGCGCATCCGCTACGGGCAGACCAAGAAGATGATGGACAAGGTGAGGGCGCGCGGCTTGGCTGGCGGGGGGTGGTCCTGCTCTCCCCGTCTTCTGCTTCACTGCGTCCCCCCCCACCCTGCTGCAGGTGGAGTTTGTGCACATGCTCAACGCCACGATGTGCGCCACAACCCGGACCATCTGCGCCATCCTGGAGAACTACCAGACGGAGGAGGGCATCCTCATACCTGAGAGGCTGCGCGACTTCATGCCCCCAGGTAGCAGCCGCTGCCCTGCCCTGCCCGGGCTCCATGGCTGGGTCCCCGGGCACCCCGCGTGCCCCCGGTGCGATCTGCCCCACTTGCTTTTCCCCCAGACCTCCGAGAGATGATCCCGTTCGTGAAGCCGGCCCCCATCGAGCAGGAGCTCTCCAAGAAGCAGAAGAAGCAGCAGGAGGGCAGCAAGAAGAAGTCGGCAGGAGGAGACCGGGTGCTGGAGGAGCAGATGCAGAACATGGGCGTGAACAGCGCCTAAATGCTGGCCCCAGGGCCGCCGGCGAGGCCTCCTGAATCATCTCGGCTTCTTCCCCGGCTCGGGCTGCGCCCATCCATCATCACCTCTGCTTCGGGGCCCCGTCTGCGTCAGGGAGCTGCTGGTCACCGCCCGGCCCCCCCGGCCCGGAGCGCCGGGATGAAGAACTGACAGTATCGGGGCTCCGGCCCCCCCGTCCCCCCCCCCCCCAAGCGGGGCCATGCGCCCCTGGGTCGCTGCCCTGCGGGCTCATCCCAGGGGCAGAAACTTTCCTCTCCTTCAATCCAATAAAGCAAAGCTGCTGAGATGTGTTGTTGGGCTGCCTGTGCCCCTCTGGGGGTCCACGCACAGCGAGGGGTGGTTGCTGGGGGGCTGGGGCAGCGCTGCAGCGTTGGGGGGGGGACTCCGGTCCCCTCTCCCCTTCTCTGTCCTTTCTCCGCAGCGGCAGCTGGGCGCGGGGCCGCCGCCGGCCCCACACAATGGCACAGACAAAGGCCGCGCTCGGCAGATCCCATTTGTAATTCAACGAGGGGCCGGGGCCCCGCTCGCCCAGCTGCTGCCCGGGACCCCCGTGGGCAGCGGTGGGGGCGGGGGCGGCGTGCCTCAGTTTCCCAAAAGCCGGGGGTGGGAAAGTTGGAGGGGGGGGGGCTTGGTTGGTTGGGCCGTGCCTCCCACGGCAGCCGTCTGCGTGCCGCGCGTGGGAAAGCCGGGGTTGCACCCACGGGAGCTGGGGGGGCCCCGGCGCCGGCCCCCCCGCAGCCCGACCAGCCGGTTCTGCTCACCCTCGCCCTGCTTCCCCGCCTGGCAGCGCCTTTGAAGGGCACCGGGGGGGCCCCCGGGCAGGGCGGGGAGCGGTCCCGGCTGAGTCAGCGAGCCCTGGGCGGGGGCCGGGGGGGTCCCGGGGCGGCTTCGGCGCCGGTTCCTTTCCCCTCTCCGCCCCCCCGCACCCGTCCGACCCGTTCTGCGCCCCGGGGCCCGGCTCCGCGCCGTCTGCCTGGCACCGCGGCGCGGCCCCGTGCGGGCAGCAGGACGGGGGTGTCCCCGCCTGCAGCCCCCCACCCATCGCGGTGCTCCGCTCCATGCCCCCTACAGCCCCCCAGTTTGTCCCAGTGCCCCCCAGTGTCCTCCGGCCCGGCCCCGGAGCTGCGGCTGGCACCGTGTCGGGGGGCCCGGAGCTGGGTGCGGGGGGTGCTGCACGCGGGCGGTTCACGCGTGTGCATCCCCCGAGTGTGCGCGCACACGCGTGTCCTGTGCCGCGCGTGCACGGCACGCGTGTCCTACGTGTGTGCACGTGTGCCCCCCGTGCCCGTGCCATGTGCGTGCGTGGGCGCGCGTGTGCGTGGGCGCGTGCATGTGTGTGCATGCCTGTGCGCGTGGGTGCGCATATGTGCGCGTGTGCACGCGTGTGCACGCGTGGGCGGGCGTGCGCGTGTCTGCACGGGCGTGTGCGCGCCCCCCGCGTGTGCGCCCCCCTCCAGCCGTGCCCGTGCGCCAGGTGCCGGGGTGCGGGGAGGTGCGGGGGGGGCGTTTTGGGGGGTGGCGGCGGCTCCTTTAAGCGCGGCGCGGCCCCGTGCCGAGCGCGGCCCCGCCCCGGCGGGTGCGCGCGGGCGGCGGGCGCGGCGGCGGCGCGGGGCGCGGGGCGCAGCGGGCACCGGCGGCAGCGGCCGCACCGCGCCATGGGCGCTCCGCCCGCCCGCGGGGCCGCGCTCCTGCTGCTCGCGCTGCTGCTGCTGCCCGCGCCGGGGCAGCCCCGCCGCCCGCCCCCGGGAACCGGCACCGGCACCGGCACCGGCACCTGCCCGCCCGCCGCGCCTCCGGGCGCGCTCCTGCCTCTGCCCCTGCGCCGCGGAGGCTCCGCCGCTTCCAGCGGCACCGGGGACAGCGGCGGGGCCGGGCCCACCCCGCGCACCGAAGCGCACGGCGGCACCGGGGACAGCGGCGGAGCGCGGCCGCTCTCGGCCACCGGCGCTTCCAGCGGCACCGGGGACAGCGGCGGCGGCGCCCGGCCTCATCCCGACCCCGGAGCGCCCGGCGGCGGCGGCGGCGGCGGGTACGGCGGCGGCTCCGGGCCTGAAGCAGGCGCCGGCGCTTCCAGCACCGGGAGCGCTGGGGCTTCCCGCGGCACCGGGGAGCGCAGCGGCACCGGGACCCCTGGGGGTACCGGAGACCATGGAGGCGCCAGGAGCACCGAGCGCACCGCGTGCACCAGCGGCACCGCGAGTCCCGGGGCCACCGCGACCGCAGGGGCCGCCACGAGCCCTGGGGCCGCCGGCACCATGCAGGTCCCCACGGGCACGGGGCGCTCCCGCCAGCGCCGCAGCCCCAACACGGCACCGCAGTTCCAGCCCTCCAGCTACCAGGCGTCGGTGGCGGAGAACCGGCCGGCGGGGACGGCGGTGGCGCGGCTCACGGCGGTGGACCCCGACGCGGGCGAGGCGGGGCGGCTGCACTACGCCATGGCCGCGCTCTTTGACAGCCGCTCCGACGCCCTCTTCACCATGGACCCCGTCACCGGTGCCGTCACCACGGCCGCCCCGCTGGACCGCGAGAGCAAGAGCACCCACGTCTTCCGGGTGACGGCGGTGGACCATGGGGTGCCGCGGCGCAGTGCCATGGCCACGCTGACGGTGACGGTGAGCGATGCCAATGACCACGACCCAGCCTTCGAGCAGCCCGAGTACCGTGAGAGCGTGCGGGAGAACCTGGAGGTGGGCTACGAGGTGCTGACAGTGCGGGCTACCGATGGCGACGCCGGCCCCAACGCCAATGTCCTCTACCGCCTCCTCAACGCCGGCGGTGCCAACGAGGTCTTTGAGATTGATCCCCGGTCAGGCGTCATCCGCACCCGCGGCCCCGTGGACCGTGAGGCCGTGGAGGCATTCGAGCTGCTGGTGGAGGCCACGGACCAGGGCCAGGAGCCGGGGCCCCGCAGTGCCACGGCCACCGTGCGCATTGTGGTGGAGGATGACAACGACAACGCACCACAGTTCAGTGAGAAGCGTTACATCGCGCAGGTACCCGAGGACGTGGCGCCCAACTCAGCTGTGCTGCGGGTGACGGCCACCGACCGTGACAAGGGCAGCAATGCCCTGGTGCACTACAGCATCGTCAGTGGCAACACCCGCGGCCACTTCTACATCGACGCGCAGACGGGTGCCCTGGACGTGGTCAGCCCTCTGGACTACGAGGCCAGCAAGGAGTACACGCTGCGCATCCGCGCGCAGGACGGCGGCCGCCCGCCCCTCTCCAACATCAGTGGCTTGGTCACCGTGCAGGTGCTGGATGTCAACGACAACGCGCCCATCTTTGTCAGCACGCCCTTCCAGGCCACCGTGCTGGAGAACGTGCCCGTAGGCTACTCCGTCATCCACGTGCAAGCCATCGACGCTGACTCGGGTGACAACGCCCGCCTGGTCTACACCCTCCTTGAGACCGGCGCCGGCTTCCCCTTCGCCATCAACAACAGCACGGGGTGGATCGTGGTGGCCTCTGAGCTGGACCGGGAGGCGGTGGATTTCTACAGCTTTGGGGTGGAGGCGCAGGACCAGGGCAGCCCGCCCATGGCATCCTCGGCCAGCGTCAGCGTCACCATCCTGGACGTCAATGACAACAGCCCCGAGTTCACGCAGCGGGAGTACGGTGCCCGCCTGAACGAGGACGCGGCAGTGGGCACCAGCGTGCTCACCGTCTCTGCCGTCGATCGTGACGCCAACAGCGTCATCACCTACCAGATCTCCAGCGGCAACACTCGCAACCGCTTCTCCATCACCAGCCAGAGCGGCGGCGGGCTCATCTCGCTCGCCCTGCCCCTGGACTACAAGCTGGAGCGGCAGTACCTGCTCACCATCGCCGCCTCCGATGGCACCCGCCAGGACACAGCCCAGGTGGTCGTCAATGTCACTGACGCCAACACCCACCGGCCCGTCTTCCAGAGCTCCCACTACACTGTCAACGTCAACGAGGACCGGCCGGTGGGCACCACAGTGGTGGTCATCAGCGCCACGGATGAGGACACGGGCGAGAATGCCCGCATCACCTACCTGATGGAGGACAGCATCCCCCAGTTCCGCATCGCCCCCGACACGGGGGCTGTCACCACCCAGATGGAGCTGGACTACGAGGACCAGGTGTCCTACACCCTGGCCATCACGGCCCGCGACAACGGCATCCCGCAGAAGTCCGACACCACCTACCTGGAGATCCTGGTGAGCGATGTCAACGACAACGCACCCCAGTTCCTCCGCGACTCCTACCAGGGCTCCATCTACGAGGACGTGCCTGCATTCACCAGCGTCCTCCAGGTCTCAGCCACCGACCGCGACTCGGGCCTCAACGGCCGGGTCTTCTACACCTTCCAGGGCGGTGACGATGGCGACGGCGACTTCATCATTGAGTCCACCTCAGGCATCGTCCGCACCTTGCGCCGCCTGGACCGGGAGAACGTGCCGCTCTATGCCCTGCGGGCGTACGCTGTCGACAAGGGCGTGCCGGCCAGGCGGACGCCGGTGGAGATCCAGGTGACGGTGCTGGACGTCAACGACAACCCGCCCGTCTTCGAGCGGGATGAGTTCGACATCTTCGTGGAGGAGAACAGCCCCATCGGGCTGGTGGTGGCCCGCATCACGGCCACCGACCCCGACGAGGGCACCAACGCCCAGATCATGTACCAGATCGTGGAGGGCAACATCCCCGAGGTCTTCCAGCTGGACATCTTCTCCGGCGAGCTCACCGCCCTGGCCGACCTGGACTACGAGACCAAGGCGGAGTACGTCATCGTGGTGCAGGCCACTTCGGCCCCGCTGGTGAGCCGTGCCACCGTCCACGTGCGCCTGCGGGACACCAATGACAACAGCCCCCAGCTGAGGAACTTCGAGATCGTCTTCAACAACTACATCACCAACCGCTCGGGCAGCTTCCCCGGCGGCATCATCGGCCGCATCCCGGCCCGCGACCCCGACGTCTCCGACAGCCTGACCTACGCCTTCGAGCAGGGCAATGAGCTCAACCTGGTGCTGCTGGACCCCCGCACCGGGGACCTGCGCCTCAGCCCGGCCCTGGACAACAACCGCCCGCTGGAGGCCGTCATGAGGGTCTCCGTCTCGGGTAAGAACCCCTGGGGGGAAACCTGGGGAGAGGAGGGGGGTGGTCTGAGGGGGGTTCCACCAGAGTTTGGGGCTGGGGAAGCCCCCATAGGTGCTCCCTGCTGCCTCCTGCCCCATGCAGGGAGGTTTTGGGGTGCCCCCTCCAGATCTGGGGACATCCTGGGGACCTTTTGTCTGCCCTCAGTCCTGGGGGGCCTGAGAGGGGCCCAATACTGCAGAGCATGGATTTTTTTTTTTGGGGGGGGGGGGGAAGTCCACAACGCTGTTGCATGGGTTTGGGAGCCCTGGGACCCTGTGCATGTGTCTGGGGGGGGTCCTGGCACTTCAGTGTGGGTCTGGGGGGGGGCAGCACCCAATGTCTGGGGCCCAGGGTAGAACAGGAGGGTGCTCTAGGGGGGTGGGGGGCCAACTTGGAGGGGGGGAGGGGAGTGGTTCCGGTGCCACCCTGGGGACTGGGGGGGAAACTGAGTCACAGACACCTCGTGGGGCCAGGCCCCTCCTGCCCCAGTGGCTCCATGTCGGGGGGCGAGGTCCTGGGCCTGCACATCCCCCCCCAGGGCCTCTGCCTTGTGTGGGAGTGACAGCGGGGGGACAGGGACCCCGATGGGGCTGTGACCAGGGAGCTTTGGGGGGCTGGGCTCACCCGGCACAGTGGGGACCACACGTGGGGGGGGGTGGGGGGGGACACAGCCACCATGTCCCACTGTGCTGGGGGAAACTGCGGCACGGGGGGGGGCTTACTGGGGTTCCCAGTGCTCGGCCATGGGGAATCTGGGGGCAGGGAACAGGCTGAGGGCGCTTGGCTCCCCCTCCCCAAATCCTCTCCCCACCCAGCCCTTCCCTGCCTCAGTTTCCCCCTTAACCCCTTCTGAGGGCACGTGGGGGCCCTCACTCATGGGGGGGGGGGCAGCTTGGGTACAGAGCCCCCCCTCCCACTTCTCTCCCCAGCCCCAGCGGGATGGGGGGGCAGCCCCAGCCCCCCACAGCACGCTGCCTGGTGCCGCGATGTCCCTGCCCCAGCCCCGCGTCCCCCAGCCACCCATCTGCTGCTCCTGCTCCAGCTGCACAAAGGGGTGGGGAGGGGGTCGCTGGGAGCCCCCCTGCGCCCCCCCCTGCACAGGGGCTGGGGAACAAAGGGTCCGGCCATAGCTGGGCCCCCGCTGCCACCGCCATGGCAACGCCCCCCCCACCCCCCCCCGGCCACCAGCCACTGCCATGGGGCCACCGCCTGTCACCGTTCCCTGAGCCCACGGCCCCCTGTCCGGTGCCACCCGCAGTCCCCACGTCCCCGAGCTGTCCCCTGGCTGCGTCCATCCGTCCATCTGCCGGTGCCCTGCCCATCCTCCATCTGTCCGTCTGTCCTTCCGCCACCCCAGCGAGGAGGAGGAGGAGGCACCGCAGGCACCGACCCCAGGGTGGGACCAGTTGGGTTGGTGCCCCATGGCCATCCCCATCAGGTGCCACCGTGGAGGGCACAAGGGGTGGCTGGTCACCCCATGGCCATCCCCGTTGGGTGCCACCACAGTGACCATGAGGGGCTGGGTGGTCGCCCCGTGACCATCCCCACCGGGTGCCACCGCAGTGACCACCACAAGTCAGGTTTTTTGCCCCATGGCCGTCCCCGCTGGGTGCCACCGTGGCTACCACAGGGAGGTGGGTGGTCAACCCGTGACCATCCCCACCGGTTGGCACCGTGGTGACCACCAGCGGTTGGGTGGTCGCCCCACAGCCATCCCCGCCGGGTGCCACCGCGGTGACCGTGGCCGTTGTCCCGCCCGCAGATGGGGTCCACAGCGCCACGGCGCAGTGCACGCTGCGGGTGACGGTGATCACGGACGAGATGCTGAGCAACAGCATCACGCTGCGGCTGGCCGACATGTCCCAGGAGCGCTTCCTCTCGCCCCTGCTCAGCCTCTTCCTGGAGGGGGTGGCGGCGGTGCTGGCGGCCCCCCGCCACCGCGTCGTGCTCTTCAACATCCAGACGGACACGGACGTGGGGGCCGCCCGCATCCTCAACGTCAGCCTCTCGGTGCGGCTGCCGGCCTCGGCGCGCGGCGCCCGCTTCTTCTCCTCAGAGGAGCTGCAGGAGCGGCTGTACCTCAACCGCTCGCTGCTGGCCGCCATCTCGGCGCAGCGCGTGCTGCCCTTCGACGACAACATCTGCCTGCGCGAGCCCTGCGAGAACTACATGCGCTGCGTCTCCGTCCTCAAGTTCGACAGCTCGGCGCCCTTCCTGGCCTCTGACACCGTCCTGTTCCGCCCCATCCACCCCGTCACCGGCCTGCGCTGCCGCTGCCCGCCCGGCTTCACCGGCGACTACTGCGAGACCGAGGTGGACCTCTGCTTCTCCAGCCCCTGCGGCAGCAACGGGCGCTGCCGGAGCCGCGAGGGCGGCTACACCTGCGAGTGCCACGAGGACTTCACCGGTGAGCACTCGGCACCGTCCCCGGGCTCCCTCGTCACCCCTGCGCTCCCGGCCCTTCTTCCCTGCTGCTCCTCCGTGCGCCGTGCCCGTCCCCTCGTGGTGCGCCCCGGCCGTCCCCCCGTCCCCTCGTGGTGCGCCCCTCCAGCCCTCGCGGCACCCATCCTCGTCAGCCCTCCCTTGTCCAGCCCCCAGCCTCCCCCCGTCCGTCCTCTGTCCCCATCCTCCCCTTTGTCTCCCCCCCTCCCTCCTTCCAGCCCCCCAGCCCCTCTCCCCAACCCCCTGAGCCCCTCCCCGCCCTCCAGATCCCTCTGTGCACCACCACCACCCCCCATTGTCCTCTCCTTGTCCCCTCCTCCCTGTCCCCTCTGTCCCTCCATCCCTGCAGGATGTCAGGGCGGAGGGAGACGTCTGGGATGACACCCAGAGGACACCCCGGGGACACCCCGGGGACACCCTGGGGACACCCTGGGAACACCCCGGGGACAGGCTGCCACCACCACGTGGCCACCTGCTCCCCCCTTCCCAACATGTGGCTCTGCTGGAGGGACGCCACAATCACGGGGTCACCCTGGGAGCAGTGGCTCTGGAGACCCCCAGGCACCCCCAGTCCCCTGGGGGGGGGCAGCCAGCTGGAGGAGGGGGCTGGGGGGGGGGGGGGGCTTTGTCTCGGTTGCCGTGGCAATGGGAGCCGGTTGCCACGGTGATGGAGCTGGGGATAAAGAGGCTTTGGAGATGCAATGGGGGGGGGGGGTGGGAGGTGGGGAGGGGACCCCCAGGGCTTGGGGGGGGGACGACGACCCCGGTGCCGGGGGGGCTGGTGCCAAGGTGCCCTCGTGCAGGGGAGCACTGCGAGCTGAGCGCCCGCCGTGGCCGCTGCGTGCCGGGGGTCTGCCGCAATGGGGGCACCTGCGTCAACCTGCTGGTGGGGGGCTTCCGCTGTGAGTGCCCCCCCGGGCACTACGAGAAGCCCTTCTGCGCCATGAGCACCCGCAGCTTCCCCCCCCGCTCCTTCGTCACCTTCCGCGGCCTCCGCCAGCGCTTCCACTTCACCCTCGCCCTGACGTGAGCCCACGGGGGGGGCAGGGGGAGATGCCATGGGGAGGCCACGGGCAGGGGGCTGTGAGGCAGGGAGGTGGGCACCCCGTGTGCATGGGGTGGGGGCAGTGGGGTGTGGGGTGGCGGGAGCCCCGTGGGTGTCACTGGGGGCAGTAGGGCAGGGGGTATGGGTAGGAAAAATGGGGCAGGGGCAGTGGGGTGCCCAGGAGGCATGGGGGGGCAATGGGGCATGGGGGGGGGAGTGACCCATGGATGTGGGGTTGGGCAGTGGGGCGTGGGGTGGTGGGCGCCCCACTGGGGACTGTGGAGGCCCCGTGGACATGGCCTGGGGACACGGGGCAGGGGTGGGGGCTCCCAGATGGCATGGGGAGGGGGCAGCGGGGCATGGGGTGGCAGCACATCCCGGTGGACACCTGGGGTTTGGGGCACGCCAGGGAGATGTGGGGTGATGGGGTAGGGCCCCGAGTGCTCTGGGGACAGGACTCAGCCCCTGTCCCCGGGCACAGGTTCGCCACCAAGGAGCGGGACGCGCTGCTGCTCTACAACGGGCGCTTCAACGAGAAGCACGACTTCGTGGCGCTGGAGATCGTCCGCGAGCAGATCCAGCTCACCTTCTCGGCAGGTACGGCCCCGCCGCTCCCCAGCACGGCATCTGCGGCATTTCCTCCTGGCACCGCACCGCGGCACCGGCACCGCGTCCCTGGCACCGTGTCCGCATCCCTGGCACCGCGTCCCGTGCTTTGCATTCCTGGCACCACATCCCCGGCATCACATCACCGTTGTTGCATCCCTGGCACTACCTGGCCCTGGATCCCCAGCTCTGCATCCCATACATGTCCCATGCACCCATCCCTGGCGCTGCCCTGTGGCACCGTCCCCCCGCTGTCACCCCCCCGCCCCCTTCCCTGTGCCCCCTCGCTGCCCCCGTGCCGTGCCCACAGCCCGACGTGCCGCGCGGTGCCCGCAGGTGAGACCACGACCACGGTGTCCCCGTTCGTGCCGGGCGGTGTCAGCGATGGGCAGTGGCACCGGGTGCAGCTGCACTACTACAACAAGGTGGGGGCGCGGGGGGGCCGCCAGGCTGCCACAGCTGGGGGGGGGGACAGGGGGATGGGGCTGCATGGGGTGGCGTGGGGGGATGGACAGAGGGATGGGGAGGTGGGGGCTGATGGGGGGCATGGAGGGGAGCAGGGGGGTGGAGGTGGAGGAAGAGGGTGGAGGGGAGCAGGGAGGTGGGCTTGGGGATGAGGAAGAGGATGGAGGGGATTGGGGTGGGGATTGGGGTGGATAAAGAGTGGGATGGAGGGGAGAAGAGGGAGTTTGGGGGTGGGTAAAGGGGGGATGGAGGAGGGCGAGGGGCTGAGGATGGAGGAAGAGGATGGAGAAGAGCGGGGAGGTTGTGGGATTTGGGAGGGGAGGAGGAGGATGAAGGGGAGCAGGGTGGGGGTTTGGGTGGATGAGGGAAAGGGTGAAGGGGAATGGGGCACTGGGGATGGAGGAAGAGGATGGAGGGGAGAAGGGATGTGGGTTTGGGGTGGAGGAAGAGGACAGAGGGGAATAGGGATGTGGGTTTGGGGACAGAGGAAGAGGATGGAGGGTAGTAAAGAAGTGGGTTTGGGGATGGAGGAAGATGATGGAGGGGAGAAGGGATGTGGGTTCGGGGATGGAGGAAGAGGACAGAGGGGAGCGGGGATGTGGGTTCAGGGATGGGGGGAAGAAGGGCTGGGGCCCAGCTGGGAGGATGATGGGGGGATGAAGGCCAGCGGGGAGGGGGCAGCACTGGCACCATGGCTCATCCCGTGCCCCCAGCCCGTGCTGGGGAAGTCAGGGCTGCCCCAGGGCCCGTCGGAGCAGAAGGTGGCCGTGGTGGCGGTGGACGACTGTGACACAGGCATGGCCCTCAAGTTCGGCCCCATGCTGGGCAATTACTCGTGCGCGGCGCAGGGCACCCAGTCCGGCTCCAAGAAGTAAGGCCGGGGACTGGGGGGGTGAAGGTGCGGGTTGGGGGTGCCCCCCGGGCCCCCGCGGGTGACGCTGGTGCTGCAGGTCGCTGGATCTGACGGGGCCGCTGCTGCTGGGCGGGGTGCCCACCCTGCCCGAGAGCTTCCCCATCCGCAGCCGCCACTTCGTGGGCTGCATGCGGCACCTGCACATCGACGAGCGCCCGGTCGACCTGGCAGCCTTCATCGCCAACAATGGCACCGTGCCAGGTGGGGGGGCTGGGGGGGGCTGGGGAAATGCCCAGAGCTCCCCGTGCCCCCTCGGCGTGGGGACGTGGGGCTGGGGGTGGCAGGAGCAGGGGGCTGGAGGGGGCCGTGCGCCCTGGGCACGGGGATGTGGGGATAGGGGGCAGGGGGGTGCTGAGGCAGGGGGGGGTCAGGGCACATGGGGCTGGGGCAGGGCTCTCTGTGGCCCCAGGCCATGGGGGTGTGGGGCTGGGGCATGTGGGGTTAGGGGGGTGCCTGGCTCTGGGTCTGGATGGGGGCCGGGCGGGGGCACCGTGCGGGGAGCATTGGGGCAGAGGGTGGCCAGGGATCACCGTGCCACGGGGCACTCGGGGTGCCTGGGGGCGCTGGGTCAGGGGGCTGCAGACTTTAGGGCTGGGCGAGGGGGCACAGTGCCGGGATCGCCCGCCACTCGGGGGGCACCAGCCCCGCACCACCCCGTCCCCCCCCCCGCCCTCCCGCAGGCTGCCCCGCCAAGAAGACGGTGTGTGACGCCGGCACGTGCCACAACGGGGGCACCTGCGTGCACGAGTGGGACAGCTTCAGCTGCCAGTGCCCGCTGGGCTTCGGGGGCAAGACGTGCCAGGAAGGTAACGGGGGGGCTGGGGCCAAGGGGGGGGGGGGGGCACGGGGCTGGCTGGGGGGGCGGTGGGTGCACACGTTGCTCTGTGCCCCCGCAGAGATGGCGAGTCCCCAGAGGTTCCTGGGCAGCAGCCTGGTGGCCTGGAGCGGGCTGGCGCTGCCCCTGACGCTGCCCTGGCACCTGGGGCTGATGTTCCGCACGCGGCAGCCCCGCGGTTTGCTGCTGCGCGCCTCCGCCGGGCCCACGGCCACCCTCACCCTGCAGGTGTGCCGGGGGGCAAGGGGGGGGGCACGGGGCACAGAGTGTATGGGCCTGGGGAGCTACGGGCATGGGCGTTATTGGCACAGGGGTTATGGGTACAGGGGTACTGCCCTGGGGTATGGGGTGGGGGGCTGTGGGCACAGGGTCTGTGGGTGCAGGGATTCCGGGCATGGGAGGTGCTGCCCTGGGTCTGTGGGCATGGGACTGTTGCTCTGGGGGGGCTGTGGGAATGGGGGGTGGGCACATGCATGGGGGAGGGATCGCTCTGGGTCATATTGCTCTGGGGGCAGTATGGGGTGGGGGGGTACTGTGCGGGGTTAAGGTTATCCTTAGGGTTAGGAGCTCCTGCCCTTGGCAGGGGGGTTGCGGCAGGGTCTGTTGTCCAGGGAGTGTTGCCCTTGGGGGGGCATTGCTGGGGGGTCAGTGCTGGGGGGGGGATATTGTCCTGGGGGAGTTACTGCTCTGGGTGGGGGACGATGCTGGGGGCCATTGGGGGCAATCCCCTTATGGGGTGATTGCCCCTGGGAGCAGGGGGCTGGAGGGGGGATTACCTGGGGGGGATCTGTGCAGGGGGCATCGCCCTGGGGGCCATCACCTATCAAGGAGGGTGCTGGAACCATGGGGGGGTGGGGGGGGGGAAGGTTTCCATGGGGGGCAGTGCTGAGGAGGACCGGGGGGGGCACTGACACCTCTGCCCGCAGCTGAGCGAGGGGCAGGCAGAGGCGGGCGTGTGGCAGGGGGGCTCCCGCCTGGCCTGGCTGCGGCTGCCCCACGCCAGGGTCAACGACGGCGCCTGGCACCACCTCCAGCTGGAGCTGCGGGGGGCCCCCGGCCGCGCCCCCCCGGCCACCCTCCTCCTCCTCGCCCTGGACTACGGCCGCCACCAGGTGATGGGGACGCGGGGGCGCTGGGGCAGGGCGCAGGGTGGGGACCCCCCCCGGGGCAGGGACCCCCCGGTACCCGCGGTGCCCTGGGGCTGGGCGCACTCAGAGCCCCTGTCCCCGCAGGCGGTGGCCGACGTGGCCGGGGGGCTGCAGGGGCTGCGGCTGCGGACGCTGAGCGTGGGGGGGCTGGCGGGGGACAGCGGCCAGGTGGAGCAGGGCTTCCGCGGCTGCCTGCAGGTACGTGGGGACATGGGACATCGGTTGGCAAGTGGGAGGGGGGCAGGGGCATGGGGACGTGGGGCAGGGCATGGGGACATGCACAGGGCATGGGGACATGGCGCAGGGGAGGGGGACGTGGGCACGGTGCTGTGGGACATGGGTATGGGCATGGGGCTGTGGGCACAGAGCACGGTGTAGGTCATGGGGACATGGGAAGGGGGACACAGTGCCTGTGGGCCTAAGGAGTTGGGGACAGGGACACAGGCTGCGGGGCCATGGGGACATTTGGGCACAGCGACACAACCTGGGGCACTGGGCACAGGGACTGGGGCTGGGGGCCCGGGGGGCCCGGGCGCGGTGGTGACGGGCGGTGCCGCAGGGCGTGCGCATGGGCGAGACGGCGGCCAGCGCGGTGGCACTGGCGGTGGCACCGGCAGCGCGGGTGAACGTGGAGGGGGGCTGCGCCCTGCCCGACCCCTGCGACTCGGGGCCGTGCCCCCCCCACAGCTACTGCAGCGATGACTGGGACAGCTTCTCCTGCAGCTGCCACCCGGGTGAGACGCCCCGAGGCCACTGTCCCCTCCCAGCGCTGTCACCTCCCCAGGCGCTGCCACCCCTGGCGCTGCCACCCGCAGTGCTGTCACCTCCCCAAGCACAGCCACCTGCTGGGCACTGCCATTCTTGGTGTGGCCACCCCCAAGCACAGTCCCCAAGGCACTGCCTCCCCCTGTCACTGTCCCCCGGGCACTGTCACCCCCTGTCACTTCTGCCTTTGGCACTGCCACCTCCAAGGCACAGACCTCAAGGCGCTGCCACCTTCCCTGGTCACTGCCACCCTTGTCACTGTCCCCATTGTCACTGTCACCTTCCCTGCTAACTGCCACCATCCTTTCACTGTCCCCATGGCCACTGCCAACTTTCCTGGGCACTGCCACCCCCTGTCACCGTCCCTGGGCACTGCCCCCCCATCACTGTCCCCCCATGGCCACTGCCACCCTCCCTGAGCACTGCCACGTTCCCGTTGGTGTCCCCATGCACTGCCACCCAGGGCACCGCTACCCCCTCACAGCCACTCTTACCCATCCCTAACCAAGGGACAGGGGACTCTGGGGACACCAGCTGGGGACTCTGCCTTGGCTGCCCGGCGCGTGTCCCCAACTGTGCCTGTCCTCGTGCCCGGTGCCACAGGCTACTTTGGTGACAGCTGCATCAGCGCCTGCGCCCTCGACCCCTGTGAGCACCGGGGTGCCTGCGTGCGCAGAGCCGGTGCCACCCACGGCTACGTCTGCGAGTGTCCCCAGGGCTACTTCGGGCCATACTGCGAGCACAAGTGAGTGGTGGGGAGGGACGGGGCACACGCGAGTGTGACAGGTGCCCATCTGGGTGCCCGTCACACTCGTGCGTGCCCCATCCCTCTTGCTGGGTAGGGGTGGGTGTGCAAGGACATGCTGGGGACAGGAGGGGCACAGTGGCCATGCAAGGACCATGGTGGCCCTGCACATGACAGAGTGGGCATGAGAGGGGCATGCTGCGGTGTAAGGGTGCAGTGGGCACTGCAGGAGCACAAAGGCCATGCAAGAGCCACGGTGGCCTTCATGTCCCCACCGTGTCCTGTGTAGGACCACCGTGGTTCCTGGGGGAGATTCAAAGGGTAAGGAGCCCACACAAGTGGCAGGGTGGGTGTGAGGAAGGCACAGCGGCTGTGCAAGGAGCCCAGTGGCCATGCACAATACGTGTGCCATGCCGTGCTGCTGTGCCATGCCATGCTGTGCCATGCCATGCTGTGCCACGCTGTGCTGTGCCATGCCATGCTGTGCCACACCGTGCTGTGCCATGCCATGCTGTGCCACGCTGTGCTGTGCCATGCCATGCTGTGCCACACCGTGCTGTGCCATGCCGTGCTGTGCCATGCCATGCTGTGCCGTGCTGCCCACGTAGGGTGGACCAGCCGTGCCCACGGGGGTGGTGGGGCCACCCCACCTGCGGCCCCTGCAGCTGCGACGTCGCCAAGGGCTTCGACCCCGACTGCAACAAGACAACGGGCGAGTGTCGCTGCAAGGTGAGCACCCGTGCCCCCTGCCTGGCCCCGTGCCCCCCCTGCCTGCTGCGGCCCCACCGAGCCCCCTTGTGCCCCCCCGTCCCCAGGAGAACCACTACCGGCCGGCGGGCAGCGACGCCTGCCTGCTCTGCGACTGCTACCCCACCGGCTCCCTGTCCCGCCTCTGTGATGCCACCAGCGGGCAGTGCCCCTGCAAGGCCGGCGTCATCGGGCGCCACTGCGACCGCTGTGACAACCCCTTCGCCGAGGTGACGGCCAGCGGCTGCGAAGGTGGGTGCTGGCAGCTGGGTGCCACCGTCCCCAGCGGTGCCCAGCCTTGATGCCCGGCCCCTTTGGCTTTTGCAGTCAACTACGACAGCTGTCCCCGTGCCATCGAGGCCAGCATTTGGTGGCCACGGACGCGCTTCGGGCTGCCTGCTGCTGCCCCATGCCCAAAAGGCTCCATCGGTAAGGGGGGGACACGGGGACAGGGCTGCCTGTCACCACCCTGTGCCCCCACAGGGACAGGGCTGCCCAGTGCCACCCCGTGCCCAGAGTGCTCCATGGGAGCGGGGGGGAACATGGGGACAGAGCTGCCCGCTGCCATCCCATGCCCTGATGCCAACCTGTGCCCAAAGGTCCCCACGGGTACAGGGGACATGGGGACGTGCCGGTGTCCCCGTGGTGTCCCCGCTGACCACATTCCCTGCAGGCACGGCAGTGCGTCACTGCGACGAGCACAAGGGCTGGCTGCCCCCCAACCTCTTCAACTGCACCTCGCTGGCCTTCGCTGCCCTCAAGGGCTTCGTAAGTGTCCCCAACCGGGACTGGGAGAGGGTGGGGGGACAGGGAGCGGGGCGGGGGGTGGCGGCGGGGGCTGAGGACGGTGATGCCGGCAGGCGGAGCGGCTGGTGCGCAACGAGTCGGTGCTGGACACGGCGCAGTCTCAGCGGGTGGCCCTGCAGCTGCACAACGCCACGCGCCACACGGCCGCCTACTTCGGCAGCGACGTGCGCCTGGCGTACCGGCTGGCCGCGCGCCTGCTGCAGCACGAGAGCGCCCAGCGCGGCTTCCGGCTGGCCGCCACGCAGGACGTCCACTTCACCGAGGTACGGGGGGGACCCCGCTGCGCCCCCGGTCCTGGGGAGGTGGTCTGGGATGGGGGAGGACAGGGCACACACTTGGGTCCCCTCGCCGGAGAGGGGTGCGCAGTGGGACCAGGCGGGTGGCAGATGCACTGGGACACCTCCAGGACACCTCCTCCTCGTCCTGCTCCCCAGGTGACAAGGAGCGGGGCTGGGGCCCAGAGGTCAGGGTGATGGGCTCCCGTTAGAATGCAGGGTGGGGGGTGCAGGGGTCGAGCGTGCTGGGGACCAGCCCTTAGTGCTGGGTGCCCGCATGGTGCCCCAATCGCAGGGAGGAGCTGAGCTCTGCGTGCGGTGAACTTGGTGCCCCCCAGGGAAAACCAAGGTGCCGGGGTGATGGGCACCCCCCTAACTCGGGATGGGGGGCACAGCAAGCCTGGCAGTGCCAGGCCCCCCACCACAGAGCTTGCAGCGCAGCAAAGCAGAGGGG
The DNA here is from genome assembly GCF_047663525.1 of Anas platyrhynchos. Lineage (NCBI taxonomy): Eukaryota > Metazoa > Chordata > Aves > Anseriformes > Anatidae > Anas > Anas platyrhynchos. Next base: position 3,476,904 of record NC_092613.1, on the reverse strand, counting down.
GAGGGAAAACCCATGTCCAGATGCTGTGGTGATGGGCACCACGGCCGCGGGCACCACGAGGCACTGTCCCAGCCCTGCCCGTCCCCCAGAACCTGCTGCGGGTGGGCAGCGCCCTGCTGGACGCCAGCAACAAGCGGCACTGGGAGCTGATCCAGCAGACGGAGGGCGGCACGGCCTGGCTGCTGAAGCACTTCGAGGACTACGCCAGCGCCCTGGCACAGAACATGCGCCAGACCTACCTCAGCCCCTTCACCATCGTCACCCCCAACATCGGTGAGGGAACGGGGATGGGGACAGGGATGGGTGTGTGCCCGCGGGTGGGTGGGTGCTGGTGGGGGGGGGGTGCCCAGCGACATGTGCACACCTGGGGACATGGGCACGTGTGTGCCCAGGGCTGTGGGTCCGGGGACACTTGTGCCCCTGGGGACATGGGCATGTGTGTGCCCTGGGGCTGGGAACCCCGCTGTGCCCAAGCATGGGGCCATGTGTGCACCCAGGGACACGCCTGTGCCCCGGGACATGGCCACGCGCACACCTGTGGACATGATCATTGTGTCCCCGTTCCGTGTGCCCAGGGGGCTTGTGTGTGCCTGGGGACACCTGCAGAGCTAGGGACATGGATGTGTGCACAGTGATGCTGCCACACATGCCCAAGGCCACATGTGTGCGTTTACCTGCTGGGGATGCGGCCCCACACATGCCCGGGGGACACGTAACATAGCGGGGTTCTGCCCACGTGGGCACTGGGTGCCAGGGGCTGCGGGTGCCGGTGCGGGGCTGGCGGTGACTCCCGGTGCCGCAGTGGTGTCGGTGGTGCGGCTGGACAAGGGCAGCTTCGCGGGTGCCCGGCTGCCACGCTACGAGGCGCTGCGGGGGGAGAAGCCCCCTGACCTGGAGACCACCGTCATCCTGCCTGAGAGCGTCTTCCGGCCCCCCGAGGGCAGGCGTGAGTCCTGGGCGGTGTTGGGAATGGGGGGGGGGGGGTGGCACAGGTTGGGGGGGACGCCCCACAGCCATGGGGTGGGCATGGCCATGGGGGACCCCTGCACATCTGTGGGGATGGGAGGGTTGGGGACTCCGGTGTGGCCAAGGGACTGGCAGGGTTGGGGGTCCCTGATATGGGGCTGGCAGGGTTGGGGACCCCACTGTGGCCAAGGGACTGGCAAGGTTGAGGGTCTTCAGTATAGGGCTGCCGGGGCGCCAGGCTCCCACCATCCCCTGCCCGCCCACCCCAGACCACCCCACGGGGCACGGGAAACCACTGCCGAGCCCGGGAGGGCAGGAGGAGGAGGACGAGGACGAGGAGGAGGAGGAGGAAGATGAAGAGGCTGCAGAGGAGGAGGAGGAGGAGGAGGAGGTGACCTTGGTGACCCGGCACAAGCGGCACCCGGAGCTGAGCGAGGGCCAGGCCATTGCCAGTGTCATCATCTACCGCACCCTGGCCGGGCTCCTGCCCGAGCAGTACGACACCGACAAGCGCAGCCTCAGGTGCCATGGGGGCCACTAAGGGCACTGGGAGGGGTCTGGGACACGGGGAGCACAGGGGGTAGGGGAGTGCTGTGGGGTACCCGAGCATCGGTGCACAGGGTGTCCATAGGGTGCTAGGGTAAGGGAGGGAGCTGGGGGTGCTGGGACACGGGGCAGCCCCCAAGGGACACACACCGGGGGCCTGAGTGTCCCCAGGGAGGGGCTGGACAGGGCTGCCTGCGGCTGCTGCATGGACCTGTGGGGTTGTGGGGTGGGTGCCCATGGCCCTGACCGCACTGTGCCGCAGGGTGCCCAAGCGGCCGATCATCAACACGCCGGTGGTGAGCATCAGCGTGCACGCGGCGGCAGGGCGGGCACCGCGGGCACTGGAGAAGCCGATCACGCTGCAGTTCCGCCTGCTGGAGACCCAGGAGCGCTCCAAGCCCATCTGCGTCTTCTGGAACCACTCGCTGCTGTGAGCGGGGCACAGGGAGAGGGGGTGGCCTGGCACCCCCGGGGGGAGGTGGCACAGGGATGGGGACACGGGGTGGGCACTGCAGGGAGGGGATGGCGCTGGCCGTGGGGTGACGGGAGGGTGGCGAGGGGCTGGGGCTGTGCTGTGCAGCCCATCCCATGGGTGGCACGGGGACGGGGCTTGGGGGTGGCAGCCCTGGTGCCAGTGGTGCAGGTGGGTGGCGTGGGGACGGAGCTGCGGGGTGGCTGCCCTGAGCCTGGGGACACGAGTGGGTGGCAGGGGCACGGCGAGGGGGGTCCCAGCATGGCACGGGGTGTCCCCAGCATGGGGTGTCCCTGGGGGTGTCCTCGGGGGTGTCCCTGGGGGTGTCCCTGGGGGTGTCCCTGGGGGTGTCCCCAGCAGGGGGTGTCCCTGGGGGTGTCCCTGGGGGTGTCCCCCCGCCCCGTGCCGGGCCCCACGCTGCTGGGCACGCAGGGCGGGCGGTGCGGGCGGCTGGTCGGCGCGGGGCTGCGAGGTGGTGTTCCGGAACCAGAGCCACGTCAGCTGCCAGTGCAACCACATGACGAGCTTCGCCGTGCTCATGGACATCTCCCGCAGAGAGGTGCGGGGCAGGGGGCGGGGCTTGGGCAAGGGGGCGGGGCCGGGAGGGAGTGGGCGGGGCTTGAGGGGTGGGCGGGGCCACGGGGCTGGGGGCGCTGGGCTGGGATGGGAAGGCGGGGCTGAGAAGGGGGCGGGGCTGGGGGCAGAAGTGGGTGGGGCTTCGTATAGGGGGCGTGGCCCAGAAGTGGGCGGGGCTTCACGGATGGGGCGTGGCCAAAAAGTGGGCGGGGCTCCCAATGGGCGGGGCCACATGTGGGCGTGGTTTCCCATAGGGGCAGTGCCTTGTGATGGGTGGGGCCTGAAAGTGGGCGGGGCTTCATGTAGAGGGTGGAGTCCAGAAGTGGGCGGGGCTTCATATAGGGGGCGTGGCCCCAAATGGGCGGGGCTCCATGGGGCGGGGCCAGTTGTGGGCGTGGCTTCCCATATGGGGCAGGGCCATGCAATGGGTGGGGCCCAGGAGTGGGCGGGGCTTCATATAGGGGGCGTGGCCCCAAAATGGGCGGGGCGCTGGGGGGCGGGGCTCCTGATTGTTTGGGGGCGTGGCTCGGGATGGGTGTGGCTCGGGGCGTGTCCGGGGGGCGTGTCCTGATCCCACCCCCCCCCCCATGCGGCAGAACGGGGAGATCCTGCCGCTGGCGGCGCTGACCTACGCCTCGCTGGGGGTGGCGCTGGCGGGGCTGCTGCTGGCCGTGCTGGTGCTGGGCGCCCTGCGGGGGCTGCGCTCCAACCGCCACAGCATCCGGCGGCACGGCGCCACCGCCCTGCTGCTGGCACAGCTCGTCTTCATGCTGGGCATCAACCAGGCCGACCTGCCGGTGAGGGGGGGGGGGGCACGTGGGGCTGGGATATGGGGGCGGGGCTTAATAGGGTGGGGTCCATGGGGGCGGGGCCATGGGCCTGGGGAGCTGGGGAAGGGTTTTTGGGATGGGTGGGGCTAAATGGGGGTGTGGTCAACAAAGGGGCGGGGCCAGCTGATGGGCGGGGCTCCCCGGTGGGCGTGGCTCGAGGGGTGTGGGTTATGGGGGGGTGTGGGTGCAGTGGGTGGGGCTCCAGGAGACCCCCCCCCGGAGTGCACCGTTGGTGACGCGGTGTGCGCGGTGCAGCTGGCGTGCACGGTGGTGGCCATCCTGCTGCAGTTCCTGCACCTGAGCGCCGTGGGCTGGGCGCTGCTGGAGGCGCTGCACCTCTACCGGCGCCGCAGCGAGCCCCGGCACGTCGACCGCGGGCCCATGCGCTTCTACCACGTGCTGGGCTGGGGGCTGCCCGCGTTCATCACCGGTGAGGGCCCTGCCCCCTCGCCCACCAGCCCCGATCAGCTGGCAGGGGGTGGGCCTGGTTCCCCACCCCCAAGGAGCTTAGCCCCACCCCCAGCTTCATGGCCACGCCCCTACGATCCTAGCCCCGCCCCCAGGGCCTTAGCCCCGCCCCCAAGTGCCTGGCCCCGCCCCCAGCGCTTCCATCCCAAAGAGTCAGCCCCGCCCACACGGCTTTAGCCCCGCCCCTTAGCGCCTGGCCCCGCCCCTTCTGACACCTCCCAGCCCTGAGAGCACCGGCACCCTGCAGCATGGCCCCGCCCCGCTTTGCATAAGCCCCGCCCCCAAGTGCTTAAGCCCCGCCCCCCCACTTTGCATAACCCCGCCCCCACGTGCTTAAGCCCCGCCCCCAGGAGCACAGCCACCTTCCCATCCCTTGCCCTTCCCCGGCCCCGCCCCTGTCCGCGGAGGCCCCGCCCCCTCGTGGAGGCCCCGCCCCCTCCGAGGCCCCGCCCCCCGGAGGCCCCGCCCCACCACGTGTCTGCGCAGGGCTGGCGGTGGGGCTGGACCCCGAGGGCTACGGGAACCCCGACTTCTGCTGGCTCTCCATCCACGACAGCCTGGTCTGGAGCCTGGCGGGGCCCAGCGCCTGCGCCGTGGCGGTGCGTAGGGGACCCCCGGGGCACCCTGGGGACCTGCAGGGACCCCGCTCACCGCCCCCCGCCCCACAGGTCGGCGTCTTCTTCCTCGTGCTGGCGGCCAGGGCCTCCTGCGCCGCCCCCCAGGGCTTCGAGAAGAAGGGCACGGGGTGAGTGGGGGCACGGGGCGATGGGCACCCGTGGGTGGCAGGGGTGTGGGAAGGGCAGGGAGCACCCATGGGTGGTAGGGGCACAGAAGGGATGGCACCCGTTGGTGCCCAGAGCACACGGAGGGCACAGGGGGGCATGGGTGCCAGGAAGGAGTGGGGCACCCATGGGTGGCAGGAACACAGAAAGGCATTGGGGGCACCCATGGGTGGCACGGGCACAGAGAGCACAGAGCACCCATGGGTGCTGGGGCACACGAAGGACAGGGCTGCCCACAGGTGGCAGCAGCACGGGGTGCCCATGGGCAGCCCCACACAGTGTCCCTGCAGCAGGGGGTCCTGGGTGGTCCTGCCCCACGCGGGTGCCTGCCCCATGGCACGGGGGGTGCTGATGCGGGGCCCCCCCCAGCTCCGGGCTGCAGACGGCGCTGGTGGTGCTGGTGCTGCCCAGCCTGGCCTGGCTGCTGGCCCTGCTCGCCGTCAACAGCGACGCCATCCTCTTCCACTACCTCTTCGCCATCTCCAACTGCCTCCAGGTACCCCAGCCCCCCCCCCGTGCCCCCACCCCACGCACAACACTGCCCGATGCGCCCCGAGATCTCTGCACCGCCCCCGCTCCAGCTCCTCTCCCTCTGCAGCTGATGGGGGAACCCATGGGGGCACAGGGGTGGGTGAGGGGAGGGGGAGCACCCGACATGGGGGGGCCTTCACCTGCTTTGGGGAGCTAATGGGGGGCACCAAATGGGTATGGGGAGACCCTCACCTCCTTGGGGTGCCACTGGGGGGCACCCAGTCAGCACCAGTTGTACCTCACCCACCTGCAGTATCAGCAGGGTCACCCAATGGGTATGGGAGGACCCTCACCCACTTTGGGGTGCCAATGCGGGGCTGGGGGGCACCTGAAGGGGGTCCCTTGCCCATCCGGTTGCCGATGGCCCACAGGTGTGCCGGCAGGGGCTCCCTCCATGCCCCCCACCCACAACCCCCCCTCTCCGCCCCAGGGCCCCCTCATCTTCCTCTTCTGCGTGGTGCTGAGCAGGGAGGTGCGGCAGAGCCTGCGCTCCAGCTGCGCCCGTGCCCGCGGCCCCGACCCCGCGCTGGCCACCAAGTCCACCCTGACCACCGTGAGTAGGGAGGGGGGGACACAAGGGGTGGGGGTGCCACCACAGCCACCACGTCCCCGTCCCCTTGCAGGCATACAGCTGCGACACCACCTACGTGGCCGGCCGGCTCTACCAGGCGCCCTTCGGGGACTCCACGGGCTCCCTGCACAGCGTGGCCAAGAGCCAGCACAGCTACATCCCCTTTGTGTGCAGGTACGGGGCGGGGGGGGCTCTCCGGGGACACGCACATACCTTGGGACGCCCCTGTCACCGCTGTCTTGCAGGGAGGACGCGGGGCTGAGCGGTGGCCGCGTGCAGCCGGCGCTGGCCGAGCCGGGTGGGCTCCTCCTGGACGCCGCGGAGCAGCAGCAGGGTCGGTGCGCCCAGCTCGTCCCTCCTCAGCCCACGGGCGGCACGGGGTGGGGGCACCCGCTGACTTCTGTGTGTGTCCCCCCCCCAACTCACAGAGCACGACACCGATTCCGACAGCGACCTGTCACTGGAGGATGACCCCAGCGGCTCCTACGGCTCCACGCACTCCTCCGACAGCGAGGACGAGGCCGCCGGTGCCGGCTGGGACGCGCTGCTGCGCCCCGAGCAGCCGCCCGCACCCACGGGTAAATCCCGCAACGGGGGCCCCGGGGGGGGGGTAGCAGGTCCAGGGGGTGCACCTTGGCTCAGCTCCCCCGTCCCCACCCGCAGGTGACAGCCCGGTGGCCCCAGCGCGGCCGTACTGGCCCGGGGAGTTTGTGACAACAGCCAGCGAGAGCGATGGGCACGGGGGCTCGGAGACGCTGCGGGTGGAGCCGGCGGTGGGGGGCGAGGTGCCCCCTAGGCCTGCCCCACTGCTGCCGCTGCCTCATCCCCACAAAGGTATGGGGCGGCAGCACCCATGGGTGCCGGGGAGCCGTGCCCCGAGGGTGGCACTCCCGGTGACGGCCGCGTCCCCGCAGGCATCCTGAAGAAGAAGAGCTTGCCCCCCATCAGCGAGCGCAGCAGCGCCCTGCGCCCCGGGCAGCCCGTGCCCCCCCCACCGCCCCCCGCCGGCACCGCCGCCTCCTCGGGCAGCGAGGGCAGCCGCGGGGGGGGCCCTGGGGCGCCCCGGCCCCGCCAGAGCCTGCAGGAGCAGCTCAGCGGCGCGGCGCCCATCGCCATGAGCATCCGGGCGGGCACCGTGGACGAGGACTCCTCCGGCTCCGAGTGAGTGCTGGGCGCAGGTGGGGTGTCCCCGGGGTGCTGGGGTGCCCCCCGGGTGCCATGGTTCCCGTTGGGTGCCCGTTGGGTGCGAGGGTGGCCACTGGGTGCCAGCAGAGTGCCAGGGTTCCCCTCGGGTGCCAGGGTGCCTCGGGTGCCCGTTGGGTGCAGGAGGGCCAGCCGGGTGCAGGGGTGCCCATCGGGTGCCCATGAAGTGCCACGGGGCCTGCTGGGTGCCTGTTGGGTGCCTGTTGGGTGCCTGTTGGGTGCTTGTTGGGTGCAGGGGTGGCCACTGGGTGCCAGGGCTCCCCCTGGGCCCCACTGGGTGCTCACCCCGTGTGTGGGTGCCCAGCAGGTGCCAGGTACCCCCTGGGTGCACGCTGCATGGCACTGGGTGCCCACTGGGTGCCCACTGGGTGTGGGGGTGCTCAGTGGGTGCCGCACTGTCCCTTGGGTGCCCAGGGTCTTTTTGGGTGTCCGTGAAGTGGGGGCACCTGCACTGGCCCCAGTCTTGGTGCCGGCTCTGTCCCCGCGGGGGGGCAGCGGGGGGCAGCTCGCACTAACCCTGCTCTTCTCTCCTCCCCACCCCCCGCCCAGATTTCTGTTTTTTAATTTTCTCCATTAACATGTGGGGGCTGGAAGGGGGGAGCGGGGGTGCTCCTGCACCCCCCCACCCCCCGCCACCCTCTCCATCCCTTGTCTGTCGGGGCGAGCGCCGGGGTGCTGCGGGCACAGCGGGCACCCCTGCTCCCGGCCCCCCCGTGATCATGCATCTGTCTGTCTCGTTTTTATCCCCCCCCCCCTCGTGCCCACCCCCCCCGGCAGGAGCGACGAGACCTCCATCTAACGGGGACCCGGCGGGCACCACCCCTGCTCCAGGGACACCAGGGGGGTGGCACTGGGAGGGGGGGGGCATGGAGACGCACCCCCCATTGCACTTTGGTCCCTGCCCCATGCCAGGCAGGGCTTTGCCCCCCCACACACCCCGGGGGGCCATGGGGCAGCTCTGCCGGCATGGGGTGCCCCCCCCGGTGCCATGGGGCACCCCCAGGAATTGTCCACGGCACTGATGCCCAATGGAGTTTTATTTAAAAAAATACATGAAAAATACAAAAAAAAGAAAAAAAAAAAGGACATACGGGGGCCCCTCACCGTGCCAACCCCCCCCAGGAGGGGAGTGGGGGGGGCACATGGCCGGGGGGTGCAGTCACCCCCTCCTCGGCTGTGCTGGGGCACGGGGGGGGCAGGTCGGCGGGGGTGGAGGTGTCTGGCCACCCCCCCCCCCAGGGACGAGGCTCAGGCAGTGTCACCAGGGTGGGGGTGGCACCGGGTGCTGGACGCTGGGGGGGGGTGAGGGACCCCTGGGTGCGTGGGGTGGGAGGGGCCGGGGGGGGTTTCCTACTGCTGGTGCGACCTTTTGTAATTAAAGCAAAATCCAACCTGAGCCTCTGCCTCCTCCTTTTGGGGGGAGTGCGGGGGGGCACTGCTGCCCCCTGCCCCCCCGTGCCTCAGTTTCCCCTGTCACCGCAGGGTGCTGCTGGCCGTCGTCTTCCGGGGGGGGCGCAGGCGGCTGCTGGGGGGGGCTGCTCTGCACCCTGAACCAGCCCCCCCAGGGGCCGCCCCTGCACCTGGGGGGAGAGCAGGCGTGGGGAAACTGAGGCACGGGGCGGCCCCGCATCACCGGGGGCGCAGAGGGGCCGTCCCCGTGTCCCCGGGGGCAGCTCCCAGCCTTACCTCTCGGTGCCACCACGCTGGCCCGCGGGGGGGCCCTCCCGCCTGGTGCCGTCCCCAACGTCCCAGCCCGGCCGGGGGGGGGCTTGGGGATGGCACTGGGTGGGGGGGGGCGGCTGCTGGGGACGGGGACGGCGGCGGTGGTGGCCCTGGCGCGGGGCGCACGGGTTGGGGGGGCGGCAGCAGCGCCACCCCTCGCCTTTGGCTGGCCTGGGAGAGATGGGGGGGTTGGGGGGGGGACCCCACTGAGCCCCCAGCCCCGTGGGGTGCGCTGGTGTCCAGGGGGTCTCTGCTCCCTGTCCCCATGCTGTCCCCATAGGATGGGTGACCCTAAGGGAGGGGTGTCCCCATGGCGGGGGTGTCCCCATGAGGTGACACCCCACCGCACGGGGGTCCCCACGGGGCGGCGCCCCACGGCCGTGTCCCTGTGCCAAGGAGCTGCCCATGCCCAAGTTGTCCCTGTCCCCCCCCCAGACCCGTCACCCCGTTACCTGCTGGCCCTTTCCGGAGGGGCTCGGACCTGCCCCGTGCCGCAGCCCCTGCCCCACGCGGGGGGCACAGCCGGGAAGGGCCCCCCCGGCCAAGGGTTCCCCTGCCCCGAGCTGGGGGTCCCTTGGGTGCTGGCGGGGGGTGACAGCCAGGGGTGTCCTGGAAGCAAAGAGATGGCAGGGAGCGGGACGGGGGGGGCGCAGCCCATACCCCGTGCCCCCTCATGACCCCGCACGTGGTGTCCCCCCCCCGCAGCGCCGTCACCTACCTCGCGGGCGGGGGGCACGGTGGGCAGCAGCTCCCGCACGGGGCTGTCCTTCACCACGAAGGTCTCGCGGCGGGGGTTTCGGGGGCTGCCCCCCCCCCCCGGCGGGCTGGGGCCGGGGCCCAGGGGGGGCAGGTGGCTGTGCTGCAGCTGGGCCGCCAGCCGCGTGGCCTCGCGCACCATCTCCTCCAGCTGCGCCCCGCTCAGGGGGCTCCAGCGCACGCCCCCCGGGGACTCCTCATCCTCCTCATCCTCCTCCCGGCTGCGGGGTGAAGGCCAGCGTCAGCCCTGCCCCGGAGCCCCGTGGTGGCACAGGGGGGTGGCACCCCACCGGGTGACCCTGGCCGTGGGGTGCCACGTCCCTGGTGCCCCCCAGCACCTTGGCTGGAGGACACGGCACCCCCAGGCTGTGGCACGTCCCCGTGTCCCCCCGTGTCCCCCTGTGTACCCCAAAACCCCGGGGCCAAGGCCGTGGGGTGGTGTCCCCCCGTGTCCCCCCCGTGTCCCCCATGTCCCCCCCGTGTCCCCGTGTCTCCCCTGCCCCGTGTCCCCGTGTCCCCCCCTCACCTGTCGGCAGGGGACAGGACGCTGAAGTCGAACCTCTCCTCGGTGATGAACCGCACGTCCGGGGGGGCGCGGGGGGGACCCGGGGGGTGACAGCGGGGGGAGCCGTCGGGGGGAGCCCCGTGGGGCCGGGCCCCCTCCGGGGCAGCTGCCCTGCCTCGCTCCTCCGTCATCGCCTCCGCTCGGCGGGCGGCACCGGGCCCCGGCCCATGGGCGACCTGGGGGGAGCGGCGGTGACCCCGAGCCCCCCCCCCCCCGGTTCCCCCCGTACCCCCCCCCGTGCCCCCCCCCCGGTCCGGGCACGGCTCCCTCCGGGCCGGGCTGTGCCGGCAGCGGGCACAATCGCGCTTTGTGCCGCGGGGACGGCACCGGGCGGCGCGGGGCCGGGGCCGGGGGGGGCCGGGACCCCCCCCCCCGGGGCTCGGCTCCCGGCCCCCCCCGAGCCCTGGGGGTCCCGGTACCGGGGGTCCCAGCCCCGAGGCCCCAAGGCCCGGGGGCTCCCGGCCCCAACCCCCCCCCCGGGGTCCCGCCCCCCGCCCGCCGCCCCCGTCCCGGGGGTCCCGGTCCCCCCCCGCCCCCCTCCCGCTCACCGCCGCCCCCGGGTCCCGCTCGGTGCCGGCGCGGGGCGGGGCCGGAGCGAGGGGGCGGGGCGAGGGGCGGGGCCCGCGCCTTCGAATTCTCCCTCCTGTGACGTCACAATAGCGGCGGCCCGCCCGCGCCGCGCCGATTGGCCCCGCCTCCGCGCCGCGAGCCTTGGCCCCGCCCACCGCGCGCCTCGGCCCCGCCCACCGCGCCGCGCTCGCCGCCCATTGGCTGCCGCCGGCCGGGAGGGGGCGGGGCTCCGGAAGCGCGCGCGGCGGCTCCCGGTGGCCGCTTCCGGCGGCGGCAGCATGGCGGCCGTGCCGCCCGACTCCTGGCAGCCGCCCACCGTCACCATGGAGACCACGTAAGGGCCGGGGCCGCCCGCCGCGGGCACCGCCGGCACCGGGACCCCTCCCCCGGGAACCCTCCGGTACCGGGACCCCCCCGCGTCCCCCTCCCGGTACCGGCACCCCCCGCTCCCCGCCCCCCCCCCCCGGTTCCGGAGCCTCCCCCTGCTCCCCCCCCCCGGTACCGGGACCCCCCCGGGCCCTCCCCGCGGCCTCTCGGTCCCTTTGCGTGCCCTCCCCGCCCCCCCCCCCCGGTACCGGATCCTCCCCGGTGCCGCCCCGGTCCCGCCATCCCCCCGCCTGTCCCGGGCCCGGGCCCTCCCCGGTGCCCCCCGGTGCTCCCCGTGTTGTCCCCCGGGGCCGCTCAGCCCCCGGGGCCGGTCCCGGTGCTGGTCCCGGTTCCGGTGCCGGTGTCGGTGACGGTCCCGGTCCCGGTGCAGGATGGGGACCCTGGTGCTGGAGCTGTACTGGCGCCACGCACCGCGCACCTGCAAGAACTTCGCCGAGCTGTGCCGCCGGGGGTACTACAACGGCACCCGCTTCCACCGCGTCATCAGGGACTTCATGGTGCAGGGCGGGGACCCCACCGGCACCGGTAAGCACGGCCCGGAGCCCCCCAGCCGCGGGACGGGGACACTGGGACCACCCCGGGGCCGTGCTGGGGACAGCCCCCGGCCCTGTTACAGGGACACCCGGAGCCCCCAGCTGTGGGATGGGGACACGGGGACCCTCCCCAAGCCCAGTGGGACACCAGAGACCCCCCCCCAGCCTCATGGTGGGGACACGAGGGATCCCGCAGCCCTATGACACGAGGGGACACTGATGCCCCCCAGCCCCATGACAGGGACACTGGGACCCCTCCAGCTCCCCAGTGGGACACCAGAGATACCCCCCAACCTCATGGTGGGAATACTGGGACCCCCACCAGCCCCATGAGGGGACACTGCCCCCCCCCGGCCCCATGATGGGGACACCAAGACCCCCCCCAAACCTATGACTGGGACACAAATCCCCCCCCAGCCCCATGGTGGGGACACTGGGACCCCCCCATCCACATCAGGGGACACTGACCTCCCTCCAGCCCCGTGATGGGGACACTGAGACCCCCCCCAGCCCCATGATGGGGACACCGGGACCCCTGTGCCTGGAGGGGGGGGGCTCTGACCACCATGCCCGCAGGCCGCGGCGGCGCCTCCATCTACGGCAAGCAGTTTGAGGACGAGCTGCACCCAGAGCTGAAATTCACCGGTGAGCGCTCCCCCAACCCCGCTTTCACCAAACCCACCCCAAAAAAAAAAAAATAGGAAAAAAAAATAATAATATTTTTTTCCCGCTTTTCGGGGTGCGTCCCGCAGGCGCCGGCATCCTGGCCATGGCCAATGCGGGGCCGGACACCAACGGCAGCCAGTTCTTCCTGACGCTGGCGCCCGCGCAGTGGCTGGACGGCAAGCACACCATCTTCGGCCGCGTCTGCCAGGGCATCGGCGTCCTCAACCGCGTGGGCATGGTGGAGACGAGCGCCCAGGACCGGCCCCTGGACGACGTCAAGGTGCTGCGCGCCGTGCCCGCGGGGTGACGCGGGCAATAAAGGCGTGGAACGGCCCCGGAGTGCGGCACTGACACGGGGCTGGTGGCGGGGGGACAGCACTATGGGGACGGGGGGGTCGCCGGTAGGATGTGGGGCTGGCACCCCTGGGGGGACACCCATGGGGTGTGGAGGTGTCACCCTTGGGGGGCACTGATGTCATCTGGGAGGGTGGCACCCACAGGACACGGAGGTGGCACCCCGGGGGATGCTGATGGGGGGGTGAGCTGCGGGACGCCCATGGGGGGCACTGATTGCGGGGGGCACCCATGGGGTGTGAGCCACCCTTGGGGAATGCTGATGTCATCCGGGGGGAGTTGTCACCCATGGGGGACTCTGATGTCATCGGGGGGGTGGCACCGTGGGGGACACTAATGGGGGGGTCACCTACAGGACACCCATGGGGGACACCAATTGGAGGGGGTCACCCATGGGGTGTGGAGGTGTCACCCTTGGGGGACACTGATGTCATCTGGGAGGGTGTCACCTACAGGACATGGGGCTGGCACCCATGGGGGGGACACTGTTGTCATCTGGGGGAGTGTCACCCACAGGACACAAAGGTGTCACCCGTGGGGGAGTCTGATGTCATCTGGGGGGTGTCACCTACCGGACATGGAGCTGGCACCCGGGGGCACACTGATATGGGGGGGTTACTCATGGGGGGGGGAGTCACATGTGGGGGGACACTGATGTCATCTGGGGGTGTCACCTGCAGGACATGGAGGTGTCACACATGGGGGGACACTGATGACGGGGGGGTCACCCACAGGGTGTGGAGGTGCCACCTGTGGGTGCGGAGATGTCACCCATAAGGGGACACAGATATCACACATGGGGACGTGGAGGTGCCGCCTGAGGGCACAGGTGTCACCCATGTGCGTGGAGGTGTCACCCACGGGCACAGAGATGTCACCCATAAGGACACGAGGATGTCACCCATGGGTCCAGTACAGCTGACCGGTGCGCCCAGTACACCCCCACCATGGGGACAGGGGCGACACTCTGAGCACCGCAGGGCACTGGAGCACAGGGGAACTGGGCACACTGGGAGGCACTGGGAGGCAGCAGGACATGGGGGGACACTGGGGACATAGGGACACCGGGGGACACTGGGCCTGCAGGTGGTGGGACTGGGGGGCACTGGGAGCAGCACTGGGCCATACTGGGGATGCAGTAGAGTGGCACTGGGAGATAGTGGGGACACAGTGAGGCAGCACTGGGAGGTTCTGTGTGCATGGCACTGGGAGCACTGGGCTGTACTGGGGACACAGCAGGACCGATCCCTGGGAGCACTGGGAGATACTGGGGGCACAGCAGGGTACCACATGGAGCACTGGGCCATACTGGGCACAGAGTGGGGTTGCACTGAGAGATACTGGGGGTGCAGCAGAGCAGCACTGGGAGCACTGGGCCATACTGGGAATGCAGGATTGTGGGACTGGGAGCACTGAGGGATACTGGGGGCACAGCGGAGTACCACTGCGAGCAATGGAATGCACTGGGGACACAGTGGGGCGTTACTGGGAGATACTGGAGGCACAACAGAGTAGCACTGGGAGCGCTGGACCATACTGGGAGCATAGCGGGGCACCACTGGGAGCACTGGGGGCACAGTGGGGTGGCACTGGGAGATACTGGGGGTGCAGCAGCGCGGCACTGGAAGCACTGGGAGACACTGGAAGCACAGTGGGGCACCACTGGGAGCACTGGGGGCACAGTGGGGTGGCACTGGGGGGTACCAGGGGCGCAGCAGAGCGGCACTGGGAGCACTGGGCCATACTGGGAGCACAGCGGGGGGGGGCACCGGGAGCCCCGCGCGATGCCGGGGGCGGCGCGGGGGCCGTACCGGGGGCCGTACCGGGGCCGTACCGGGGCGGTCTCGCAGGAGGCTCCGGGGGCAGCCCCGGGGGCGGCGGCGCTGCGGCAGCGCGCGGTACCGGGAGCCCCGAGCCGCACCGGGGCAGCCCCGGGAGCAGCGCGGCGGCGGCGGCGGCGGCCCCGGGCGGGGCGGAGCCGGGGCATGGCGGGCCTGGGAGCGCTGGAACCGGGCACCGGCACCGGCACCGTCCCGGCCACCAAGGTGGAGCTCACCGTGTCCTGCAGGTGGGGGAGCGGCACCGGGCGCGGGGCACCGGGGGGAGCGGGAGGCGGTTGGTGCTGTGCGGCGCTGGGATGCGCTGGGAGGCACTGGGAGGCACTGGGAGGCACTGGGGAGCGGGGGGGTCAGGGGGTGAACGGTACCGGGGGGACCTGGGGGCGAGGGGGGGAATGGGAGAGCCGGGGAGGATGCGGGAGGGGGGCACTGGGAGTACTGGGAGGCACTGGGGAGCCGGGGGGAGCACAGCGGGTGTACAGCGCTGGGGGAACCCGGTGGTTGTGGGGGTACTGGGAGGCACTGGGAGCACTGGGAGAGCAGATGGCGCTGGGAAGCGCAGGGCACAGTGGGAGGCACAGGGGAGTTATTGGGGGGTACTGGGGGGCACTGGGAGAGCAGAGATGGCTGGGAAGCACAGGGCACTGGGGAGCACTGGGAAGCACTGGGGGGCACTGGGAGAGCAGATGGTGCTGGGAAGCACAGGGCACGGCCGGAGGCACTGGGAGGCACGGGGGTGTTATTGGGAGACGGGGGGGGGGTACTGGGAGGCACTGGGGGCACTGGGAGGCAAAGGGGTGCGGGGCACTGGGAGAACTGGAGGGGCAGGGAGTGGGGGCTCTGGGGGTGTGCGGGGGGGGGGGCCGTTCCACCCCGTCCCCCTGAGCCTCCTCCTCTCCATCCTGCCCCCCTCTGGGGGGGGGGCTCCCCGCACAGCCCCCCCCCGTGTCCCCCCCGTGCCCGGTGCCCGCTGGGGCTCGCTGCCACCTGTCACCCATCGCCTCGCACCCTGGGACACCCGGGCCCCCCCGCGCTGGCACTGTGCTCGCTGCCCGGGGGGGGCCTCACCACCCCCCTCCCCACCTCAGATCCCCCCCAGCCCCCAGCCCTGAGCGAGGGCTGAGCCCCGCTGCGTTTGGGACCCCCTGGGGACCCCCGCACCCCTTCATGAAGGCTGGGGGCATGGGGTTGGGGTGCCCAGGGGGGGGGTTCCCGGTGCGGTGCTGGGTGCCCCCCCCCCGGCCGTGCTGCCCGCGGCCGCTCCGACCTATTTTCCTCCCACTCCATCGGGGACTGGAGCAACTCCCCGAGCCGCTGCTCCGTGCCGCAGCTCGGGGGTGCGCGCCCCGGCACGGGGGGGTGCGCCCCGACACACGGACACCCCCAGCCCCCCCCATGCTGCAGTTCCCCAGCGGCCCGGCCTCTCCCCGCAGGCAGCTGCTGGACAAGGACACCTTCTCCAAGTCCGACCCGCGTGAGTGGGGCTGGGGCCGGGGGGCCCGGGGGGTCCCGGGGGGATCCCGGGGGGTCCCAGGGGCCGGGGCCTTGCTGAGCGCGGCCGCCTCTGCCCCCAGTCTGCGTCCTCTACACCCAGGGCCTGGACACCAAGCAGTGGCGGGAGGTGAGAGCCCGGCCCTGCCCTGCTGGGCAGCCAATCAGCATGTTGGGGTGCTGCTGAATCAACCAATCAGCATGTTGGGGTGCTGCCCAGTTGGCCAATCAGCATGTTGGGGTGCTGCTGAATCAACCAATCGGCATGTTGGGGTGCTGCCCAGTTGGCCAATCAGCATGTCGGGGTGCTGCTGAATCAACCAATCGGCATGTTGGGGTGCTGCCAAACTGGCCAGTCAGCATGTTGGGGTGCTACTGAACCAGCCAATCAGCATGTCAGGGTGCTGCCAGACCAACCAATTGGCATGTTGGGGTGTTGCACAGCTGGCCAATCAACATGTTGGGGTGCCAGCCAATCAGCATGTTGGGGTGCTTCTGAACCAACCAATCAGCATGTTGGGGTGTCAGCCAATCAGCATGTTAGGGTGCTGCTGAACCAACCAATCAGCATGTTGGGGTACCAGCCAATCAGCATGCTGGGGTGCTGCCCAACCAACCAATCCGCATGTCAGGGTGTCAGCTCACTGGTCAATCAGGATGTTGGGGTGCCGGGCAGGCGGCCAATCAGCATGTTGGGGCGCTGGGCAGGCAGCCAATCAGCATGTTGGGGTGCCTGGCAGGCAGCCAATCAGGACATTGGGGTGCCGGGCAGGCGGCCAAGCAGCGCTGCCAGCCCCGGGGGGGGGGGGGGGGGGAGCTCCACAGCCCCTGCTCCCGCCCCGCCGCCTGCCCTGTAATTAGCGCCTGGTTAATTGAGGGGCTCCGGGCCGTAATGAGCGGGTGGGCCGGGCGGCGCAGCCCCGCGCTGCCGCACAAAGGGGCACCTGGGCCCCCCCCCGGCCCCCCCGGCCCCACGGCCCCGGCGCTGCCCCCAGTTCGGCCGCACCGAGGTCATCGACAACTCCCTGAACCCCGACTTCGTGCGCAAGTTCGTGCTGGACTACTTCTTCGAGGAGAAGCAGAACCTGCGCTTCGACCTGTGAGTGCCGCGGCCCCCGGCACCGTGCCGTGCTGCCACCCAGCCCCGGCCCCATCCCATCCCCGTCCCCCTGCCACGCTCCGTCCATCCCACAGGTACGATGTGGACTCCAAAAGCCCCGACCTGTCCAAGCACGTGAGTGTGGTACCAGCCCCGTGGGGCTGCGGGGTACAGGGACAGGGACAATGGGATGGGATGGGATGGGGATGGGGACAGTGCTGGGGACACCGCGCTGACCCCACACTCCCTCAGGACTTCCTGGGCCAGGCCTTCTGCACCCTCGGTGAGATCGTGGGCTCGGCCGGCAGCCGCCTGGAGAAGCCGCTGACGTGAGCAGGGCTGGGGGGTGCAGGGGGGGGTGTGGGGGGGGTTGGAGCGGGCTGGGTGCCCGGCGTCCCGCGGGTGACAGTGACGGTGGTGGCGCCCGGGTCCTTATCTTGCGCCCCGGCGGTGTCTGGGATGGAGAGCAGAGCCCGGTGCAGATAGCGCGGCTCCGGGCTGCTCCCCCCCAGGATGAGTGTCCCCCCCCCCTGCTCCCAGCCCTGCCTCAGTTTCCCCGTGGGGTCTGGCTGGGGGCGATGTCCCCCCCCCTCCGTCACCCCGCTGCGTGTCCCCGCAGGATGGGGACGGTCACAGCACAATCCCGCGGCAAGAAGCCGGCTCCGGCCCTCTCCAACGGGTGAGCATTGGGGTGCCCCCCCCCGGCTCCCCAGACACACGGGTCACTGCGCCCCCCACCATAAGGGACACCCGTGTCACCGTGTGCCCCCCTCACCACCGGTCCCACAGGGGCATCCCTGGGAAGAAGTGCGGCACCATCATCCTCCTCGCCGAGGAGCTGGGCAACTGCAGGGTGAGCGGCCCCAGGGGTGGGGGGGGCAGTTTGGGGACCCCCCTCTTGTGCCACTTGGGTGAGTGGGGGGGGGGAAGAGCCCCACGTCCATGCCTGGGGCCTTCCTCCACTCTGCTGTGGGGTGAAGACGGGGGCCGGAGCCCCCCCCCCCCCCACCCTGGCTGCTCCCGTTGGGACCCTGAGGTCCGTGGGGGGGGGTTCCGTGGCGGTGACACCCCCTCGCCCCAGGACGTGGCCACGCTGCAGTTCTGCGCCAACAAGCTGGACAAGAAGGATTTCTTCGGCAAGTCCGACCCCTTCATGGTCTTCTACCGGAGCAATGAGGACGGGACGTGAGCAGCCCCAAAACGCGGCCATTGGGGTTGGGGGGTGGGGGGGGACACACAACAGGACGTGGCCCTGCTGCCACCTGGGGGGGGCGGTCACAGCCCTGAGGCTGGCACAGGACCCCCCGTGCGTCCCAGTGGGGTGGGGGTGGCGCTGGGAGAGGGTCTCCAAGAGCCACCCCTGGGTGCTGGGTGGGGGGTCAGCCACTGGGGGGTGACCACCCTGTGTCCCCCCCACCCCATCCCCGCAGCTTCACCATCTGCCACAAGACCGAGGTGGTGAGGAACACGCTGAACCCGGTCTGGCCGGCCTTCGCCATCCCCGTGCGCGCCCTCTGCAACGGCGACTACGACCGGTGAGCACCGGGGGCCGCGGCACCACAGGGCCGCCCTGTGCCTGACCCCCCCCCTCCTCCTCCCGCCTCGGGCTCCCCGTCTGAGCAATGGGTCCGCGCCCCCGTCACGGCCCCCCCCCAACTCAGCCCCGGTGCCGGCTCCCGGTGAGCGGTGGCTCGGCGTCGCGCTGCCGCCGCCGGCTTGGCCCCGTGTCGGACGTTGCTGTGGCAACGGCGGATAAAAATATCCCACCGAAAACGGCCGAGGAGGAGGAGGAGGAGGAGGAGGAGGAAGGAGAAAAGGCCCACGGAGGCGTCAAAACAAACTCGCCGGGAGCGGGCGCTGGGGGTGCCCCTGCTGTGCCCGCTGACACCCCCGGCACGGGGCAGGGCGAGCGCGGGGCCAGTCTGCAGCTGCCACCCGCGACCCCCCCGCTCCTTGCAGGGCCATCAAGGTGGAGGTGTACGACTGGGACCGTGACGGCAGGTGAGCCGGGGGGGGGCCCCGGGGTCACCCACCACGTCCCCGCGCCCCGGGTGACGGTGCCCCCCCCATGCCCCGCAGCCACGACTTCATCGGCGAGTTCACCACCAGCTACCGGGAGCTGGCGCGGGGGCAGAGCCAGTTCAACGTCTACGAGGTGAGGAGGGGGACGGGGCGCGGGGATGGGTGCTGTGGCACCGGGGTGCCCCCACTGCACCCTGGTGCCGCGGCTCCTGGTCGATTTGGGGCCGGCCCCCCCCCAGCCCAGCAGTGCCCCCCCGGCCTCCCCTCTCCCAGGTGGTGAACCCGCGGAAGAAGATGAAGAAGAAGAAGTACCTGAACTCGGGGACGGTGAGGGCCGGGCGGGGGGGCGCGGGGGTGCTGCCACCATCCTGCTCAGCCCGCTGTCCCTGGCAGGTGACGCTGCTGTCCTTCGCCGTGGAGTCCGACCACACCTTCCTGGACTACATCAGGGGCGGGTGAGCCTCAGCAGCCCCCCCATGAAATGGGCCCAGCATCCCCAGAACCCAGTGGGGTGCCCAGAGCGGGTCCCTCATGAAACCCCGGTGCTGAGAGAGGGTGCTCTGAACAGGGTGGGGGCACGGCCGGTCCTTGGGCCCCCCCCAGCTCCTCAGAGCCGCTTTCCCCTCCCCAGGACCCAAATCAACTTCACGGTGGCCATCGACTTCACCGCGTCCAACGGTGAGCGGAGCCGCTGGCTACAGCCCGGGGGCTCGTTACGGTGCCACGTTTGGGCCGGGGGGGCACAGGACAGGGGCTGACCCCCCCCCGGCGCAGGCAACCCCTCGCAGTCCACCTCGCTGCACTACCTGAGCCCCTACCAGCTCAACGCCTACACCATGGCGCTCAAGGCCGTGGGCGAGATCATCCAGGACTATGACAGTGACAAGATGTTCCCGGCGCTCGGCTTCGGCGCCAAGATCCCTCCGGACGGGCGCGTGTCCCACGAGTTCCCGCTGGTGAGGCTGAGCCCCGGGGTGCCGCGGGGGGTTGGGGGGGGAGGCGGCGGCGGCCCCGTCACCCGGCGCCGTGCCCGCAGAACGGCGACGCCGCCAACCCCTCGTGCAGCGGCATCGAGGGCATCCTGGAGGCCTATCACCGGAGCCTGCGCAGCGTCCAGCTCTACGGCCCCACCAACTTCGCCCCCGTGGTCAACCATGTGGCCCGGTAAGGAGGGGGGCGTTGCTGCCCCGAGTCCCCCCCCCAGTTGTGCCCGGGGGTTGTGCCCGGCCCCCCGTGCCCCGTGCTCACCGGCTGTCCCGCAGCTCGGCCGCGGCGGTGCCCGACGGCTCCCAGTACTTCGTGCTCCTCATCATCACCGACGGCGTCATCTCGGACATGGCGCAGACCAAGGAGGCCATCGTCAACGTGAGTGCTGCGCCGCGGGGCTGGGTGGGGGGTGCCTGGCTGAGTGCATGGGGAGCCCCAAAACGCTGGGGAGCAGTGTGTGGCTGGGTGCCCCAAAGCATTAGGGTGCAGCACGAGGCTGGGTGCTCGGGCTCGCTGCAAGGTGCAATGACCTACAGGGGACACGGGGAGTCCCAAGGCACCAGGGTGCGCTCCCCCCAGGGGACACCCCGGGGTGTTGGGGTGCAGTCATCGTCCGGGCGCAGGGGGTGCTCTGAGCTGGGGTGCTCCAACCAGGCAGATGCTGGGGGTTCGGGGGGGCAGGATGCTGGTGCACAAGAAGGGGCAGGGGGGGAACGTGCAATAACCTAATAAATGAACTTTTTCTGTCCTCTGCCCCCCCCCTGCCACGCACCAGGCAGGAGGATTGGGTCCACGCTTCCCAGCAATTCGGCTGCTGGCCAGAGCAGGAGGGCGAGAAGCTTTTGTGCTTCTTGCTTGCTGCTTTTTAATATTTCGTGGCAGAGCTGCAGTGCGGGGGTGGTGGGGGCAGCTCAGTGCCGTCACCTGCACTGGGGCGTGTTGTGGGCCCTTGGCCCCTGCCCTCCAGCTGCCAGCACCGTGCCGGCCAGGCTGGGGGACGTGGCACTGGGCTGGCAGCAGGCACAGGGGGCTCACAGGGCTCCGGCTGCCGTGGTTGTGCTGAGTTTGGGGCTGGAGGCTGGGGGTCCCGGGAGGATGAGGGGCTCCTGTCTGTGTTTTGGTTGTTTGGGGGGGGGCAGTGCAGGGATGTGCACGGGGCCCGAGGCAGGATGCAGGGCGCAGGGGCGAGCACTGGATGCGCTCCGTGCCTCCGAGGTGGGATGCAGAGCGCGGCACCCCCGCGGGATGCGCGTCACAGCACCCACAGGGGCTGCACAGAACAGCTCCCCCGCGGGATGCACAGAACGGCACCCACGCGGGCTGCACGTCACTGCAACCACGCGGGAGGCACAGCACGGCACCCACGCGGGATGCACACCGCAGACCCGGGGCAGGCTGCACAGCACGGCACCCACACGGGGGGCACGGCACGGCACCCACACGGCACCCACACGGCACCCACAGCGCAGCACCGGGGCGCGATGCGTGGTGCCGGGTGCGGGATGCCCGTGGTGGCACCGGGCGCAGGTGTTGGCAGTGCCGGGAGCAGCGGGCACACAAAGCGCCGCGAGCTGCCGCGCTCCCACGCCGAGCAGCAGCAGCACTCGGTGCCTGGGGGGGGGGGACACAGACACATGATGGGGAGCGATGTGGGGGCCCCACGGGTGTCACACGCCACTGCCTGCTGCCACCCCCACGGTCACTGCGGGCAAACACCCGGCACCCTGGGGACCGCGGGGTGCTGCTAGTGACATGGGGGGGGCGCAGCAGCGCGCAATAAATCTTGTGCCTTTCCCCCCCACACTCCGGGCCCGGCAGGCTGCCAAGCTCCCGATGTCCATCATCATCGTGGGGGTCGGACAGGCCGAGTTTGATGGTAAGGCTGTGCTGCGGGGCCTGCGGGGGGGGGGTGCTGAACAGGGGGGGGCTGCAGCTGCCTCTGGCCACGGGGGAAATCCGAGTTTAATTTTCTCCGGCTCAGCGTGGCGCGCCGCAGCCCACAGCCGGTGATTATGAGCTGCGGCGCTCGTTATGGCTGGGTTCGCCTCCCTCGGGGGGGGGGGTGGGGGGGGTGGAGGGGGGGCACGCCAAAAAGCTCAATTAAAGCTCTCCGAGGAGATGATGCTGACGAACCGGCCCTGCCTGTGTGCGGTGTCAGCAGGCAACTGCCCCAGTGCCGCTGGGGTGGTGGTGGTGGGGGGGGTCCAGTGCTGCTCACCCCCCCCCCGCCCCCCCCGTGTGTCCCCTGCAGCCATGGTGGAGCTGGACGGGGACGACATCCGCATCTCCTCCCGCGGGAAGGTGGCCGAGCGCGACATCGTGCAGGTAGCCCGGCACGGCATGGCACAGCGCGACCCCCCCCCAGCGTCCCCCACCAGGCCCTGCTCTCCTGGGGGCCACTGGCCGGTCCCAGTATGGGGGGGGGGTTATGGGGTGATGGGTGCATGGGGACGGGAGGGGTGCCGTGGGACATGGGGGTGGCACTTGGGCTTGGGGGGGGCACAGCAGGATGCGGGGTGGGATTTGGGGATGTGCTGGGGCATGAGGGCGAGGCAGAGGATGGGGAGCTGGGGGGGGGGGGGACGCTGGGACATGGGGACGTGCGGGGGACACTGTGGGACACCGCGGTGCCCCGGGACATGGGGGCACACGGGGGTGCTGGGCAGGTAGGGATGCAATGGGCTATGGGGGTGCTCCAGGGCCTGGGGGGTGCCATGGGGCCGTGCCCGATGCCCTCCCCCCTTTTCCCCCCCCCCCCCCAGTTTGTTCCTTTCCGTGACTACATCGACCGCACGGGGAACCAGGTGCTGAGCATGGCGCGCCTGGCCAAGGACGTGCTGGCCGAGATCCCCGACCAGTTCATCTCCTACATGAAGGCGCGTGGCATCAAGCCCCAGCCCGCGCCCCCCAGCCCCGACCCCCCCGGCCCCCCGCCGCCCCCCCCCCAGCCCTGACGGCTCCCGGCCCCGCTGTGTCCCCCAGGACCCCGCTCCAGCCGTGGTGATGGGTGGGGACCTGGGGACGTGGCCGGAGCCCCCCCCATCCTCAGCTGAGGGATAAATCACTGCCAGGCACCCCCAGCCCCTCCCTGCCCCACAGAAACTGGATTTGGGGGGGGGATTGGCCACATCCTGCACCCCCTCCTCCCCTACCAGGACCCTGACCCCTTGTACCTATGGGGGGGGGAAATGAGGATCCCCCCACTGCCCACAGGGAGCCCCTGGGGCACCCCCTGTGCCCCCCCCCCCCATGCCCAGAGCCCACCTGTGTCACCCCCCCCGACCCCAGGTCACCCACCCTTTGTCCCTGTAGTGAGGGTTGGGGGGTCCCTACATTTCCCCCCCCCCCATCATTTTTCTACGTGCATGGACGTGTTGTGTGCCTGTGCGCTGGGTCGTGGTGCGTTGCCTTAAACTGCAATAAATTTCGGTCTTTTTAATCCGCTGACAGCAGCCCCCACCCCTGCCAGCAAGAGCTGCCCCCCCCCCGTGCCTCCCCCCCCCCCCCAAGAGAGATCAGGTCACACACGGTCCTTTTTGGCTTTATTTCTAATAACCCAAATATTGCAAATATACAGAAAAATGCCAGTACAAAGTTATTACACATCCAGGTTTATTTACAGGGCTCTACACAGGCCTCGCCCCCCCCCCGTCCCCCCAACCCCTCCCTGCGGCCAGGGGCTGGGGGGGTGGGGGGGGCTATGGCTTCTCGGGGGGAGCACACGCTGCCCCCGTCGCGGCGCTGCTGAAGCACATGCAAGCGGCGTGGCTGCGCCCCCCCACCCTGCACCCCGGCCGGGGGGGGGCACGGAGAGCCCCAGGACCCCCGGGGGGGCATTTCCAGTGTAAGGAGACTGTGACAGTGCTGGGACCAAAACCTGGCGGGGTAAAAGCTGGGGGGGGGGAGCAAGGACCGAGCCCCCCCTCGGCCCCTTGTTAAAAGAGCTTCAAGCCTGAATTCATTATTGCTGCGTTTCCCTCGGCCAAGGGCAGCCTGGGGGGGGGCCAGGCTGGGATGTGTCCCCCCCCCCGGCAGTGGGGGCAGCCCGGGGGTATTGCTTTGGAGAAGGGGGGGCAGCCCGGGGGTATTGCTTTGGAGAAGGGGGGGCAGCCCCTGGCCCCCAGCTCCCTGCCCGTGCCCTCCTGCACTGCTGCACGGTGCAGCCTGAGGGGCCCGACAGCGGCTGGGGGGGGCTGCTCGGGGGGGGCACACCCCCAGGGGGTGCTGGCTGTAAGGGGGGCTGGGAGGGGGCTGGGGGGGCTGCAGGTGGAGGACCCCCAGGTCGGGGGCCTTGAAGAAGCTAATGGAAAAAGAGAGGGAAAAGGGAAAAAAAAAAAAGAACCAAAAAAGCGCCAAGAAACCAAAACCACAAAAGCAAAACAAAAATAAAACAAAACAAAACAAAACCAAAAAAAGACTCCCCACCAGCCAGAAAGAAACCTTAAAGCAGCATTAACTCAACCCCCCCGTGTGTCCCCCAGCAGCGAAGCCCCCCAGGCCCTGCCCGCCGGGGGGGGGCAGCTCGGCACCATCCCCGTCCCCGCCGCTACTCCAGCAGGTCCTGGGGGAGAAGGGCAGCGTCAGCCACGGACACCCCAATGGGAGGGGGGTCTTTGGGGGGAGGGGGGGGGCACTCACCTCATCCGAGTCGTCATGGTACCCTCCCTTGCGGGGGGGCGAGCTGGGGTCCGTCCCCTCCGTCCCCTCTGCACCACTGGCCTCGGCGTGCTGCCGCAGCACGGAGTAGCGATGGACCAGGAACCTGGGGGGGGGCACAGCACGGGGGGGCTGGGGGCAGCGCGTGGCCCCCCCCAGGGATGGGAACACCCCCCTCAGGCATCGGGGTGGGGGGCAGCAGCAGCAAGAAGTGCCCCAGAGCACGAAGGGGACCTCCCCATCACCCCCCGTAGGTGGGGACCCTGTCCCCGAGGGTGCCCCGCGGGCCGGGGGGGGGCTCACCTGCCCCCACAGACGTATTTCTTGATGAGCAGCACCCCGGTGACTGCGGTGATGAGCAGCACGGCCACCACGGCCAGGACAATGGGCACGGAGCTGGGGGACGCCGCCTGCGGGGGGCAAGGACGGGGCTGGGTGGGGGGCACCAGGCCGGTGGCACCCATGGGTGGGGGCAGCCACGTCCGTGTCACCCACCAGCTGGCTGGGGCTCAGCAGGGTGCTGGTGCACTTCTTCTTCATGTCCGTCTCCTCCCGGCTGGGGCTCTCCCCCCCTGCGCACTTGTCCCCAGGGATCTTGCGGTACCTGGGGGGGGCGACGCAGGATGAGCCCCGGGGACCCCCCCTGCGCCTCGCGGCTGCTCTGGGGTCAGGGTTGGGGAAGGGGCCGGGGCTGGGGCCGTACCCGCTGGTCCGCAGCAGCTCGCGGCGGCCGTAGAGGCAGAACTCCAGGTCGTGGCCCTTCAGCTCCGGCTGCTCCACGCACACGGACTGGTTCTCGGGGCGGTAATACCCGAAATCGCTGCGGGCAGGGGGGAGCACAGCTCAGCGTCCCCCCGGCACTGCTGGCACCAGGCGGGCGGCACCGGGGCGCAGAGGGGCAGGGAGGGGGCGCGACGCGGGGCCGGGGGCTACCAGAGGAAATCCTGCAGGGTGCAGGGGCAGACGGACGGCTGCGTGGTGACAGCGTAGTCGCGGCCGTTCTGGCACACCGAGGACTTGCGCAGGCGCCGGTACTGCTCCTTGTAGCCCAGTATGCAGCCGTCACTGGGGTCGCTGGGATCGCTGGAGTGCGCCAGCCAGATGGTGTAGTCCTTGTCCTCGCCTGCCAGGAATAGGGCTCAGCACCCGTGGGTGGCACCGCTGCCACCACCCCAGGGCCCGCGGGTGTCCCCGTCCCCCCGGCACTCACAGCTCCGGCTGAGCAGCTGGCTGAAGTCGATGGTGTAGGAGACCCACTTGCGGGACAAGAAGTTCCCCCGAAAGCCCCAGATGCTGACGTTCATGGAGCGGGCGCCGGGCTCGGATGCCAGCCCGGTGAAGAAAATGGGGTCCTTGGAGAAGGTGTACTTGTACCAGCACTGCCCCTCGTCCGTGGAGAACCTGGCACGCAGGGGACGCTTGGGGACCGGAGCCACCGCGGGGTGACCCACAGCCACCGCCACCTCACACCACCGGGACCCACAGCAGTGCCCAAACGTGGGCCACCGCCCGCCCTGGCGGTGCTCCCCCAGCCCCCCGCGCCCCCGCAGCACTCACTCGATGACGTTGACGGGCTGGCTGGTGTGCTCGATGGCCACGATGAGGCCGCCCGAGTCAAGGATGGCGTAGTGGTGGGGGCCCTCCAGCATCCGCGCCCACGTGTAGCCCCCGTCGTCCGAGATGTAGACGTCGGGGCTCATCACGGAGATGGCCCCCCCCACGCTCCCTGCCAGACAGGGGCAGCGTGAGCGGGGTGTGGGGACCCTCAGCTGCCCACCCCCGTCCCCACCGGGTACCGTGGGCGATGATGATGCCGACGGCGTTGGGCTCGGACAGCGGCACCATGGGCACGTTCAGCTTCTGGGAGATGCTGTAGGACGCGTGGATGTGGAGGCTGCACTGCAAGCGCAAGCACCGAGCCCGTCCAGGAGCTGCCAGGACGGCTCCTTCGCCTCGGGCAGCACCGGGACCCCTCCCACCTGCTGGGGGATGCCCAGCACCCCCCCATGGTGCAACCCCACCCCCTGGGCAGGGGCTGCAGGATCGGTCCCTGCCCTCCCGCATCCTCATGCCCCCAAGCCCCCCAGCACCGCGCGTGGCCACCAGCCCTGCCCAGGGCAGAGCCCCCGCTCACAGCAGGGGTTTATGGCCGAAGCCCACCCACAGGGGACGGACACGGAGCCCGGGCACCGTGTGGGCACCAGCCCCTAGCTGGGGACAAGGGACAGAGCCACCTCCTCCTTGTTCCTCGCCGTGGAGTCGCAGGTGGTGTTTTTCGGCTTCCTCAGCGGCACCCACTCCCCGCCACGGTCAAAAGTGATCACGGACTGGATGGAGTTGTCTGGTGGGAGCAGAGGGAGATGGCAGGGCTGGGGGGACACCGAGCACGTCCCCACAGAGCCACCGCCAGCCCCCACGTCCCCCGCGCCTCCACCCCAGGGGGGTGTCACTGCCACATCCTCACCTTCGGAGAGGACGCTGGTGATGTAGATGCCCCGCAGCGAGGTGACGTTGGTGAAGTCGGTCTCCCCGCCAGTGGTGGTGTAGAGGTGCCGCTCCAGGGATTTGGAGTACACCACGCCCCGGTCGTCGGAGGTGTAGATGGTGCCGTAACCCGTGTCTGGGGAGGGAACAGGGCAGAGGTAACGGGGGCTCCGCGGGCACTGACCCAGCTCCATGCAGGAAGAGGAACCAAGGGCAAGGAGTAACTCCCGTGCCCCAGAGCGTGGCCACGCTCCCCGCACACCGCAAAGAGGAACAAGGTTTCTTGCACCCGCTGCCTGCTAATTAGCAACGTCTTAATGAGAAATTCCTTCCTCAAAGGCACAGCCCTGCCCAGGCCGGCCAGCAGAGCTGGAGAGCCCCACACTTCGGAGCGGAGCCGGCTTTTAGTTCACGTTGCTGCTGCTGGGATGTCCCCAGCCATCCGCAGGTGGTCCCAGCTCTGTCCCCGTCCCTGTCCCCGCTCACCGCCCGGCTCATCCACGTGCATGAAGACCAGGTCGTCGTTGGCGGCCAGGATGGAGTAGAACTGCTCGTGGCCCACCGAGGGCAGCTGCGCCATGCTCCAGGTCTCGCCCTGGTCCAGCGAGACGTGAATGCGCCTCGTGGTGCCCTGTGGAGCCAAAGCACCCTCAGCCCTGCTCCCCTCGCGTGGCAGCAGGGACAAAGGGGGCGTGGAGGAGCTGCTGGTGCCCACGGGCCACTGGTGCCCCAGGATGGGGGGGGGGTGGGACAGCCACCTTCTCTGTCATGACGGAGGCGAAAAGGAAGCGGCCGCCCAGCCCGAAGGAGTAGATCTTGGTGCCGATGACCTTGAAGGTTTTGCCGAAGTCGGAGGTTTTCTTCAGCTCCAGTAACCCAAGATCAGCTTCTTAAGAAGAAGGGACAGGGGGTTAATGCTGCTGGGGCCCAGCAGCCCCCCAGGGGCTCCGTCACCCGTCCCCGCAGCTGCCCCCGCGTCCCCGCAGCGCCCCAGCTGGGAGCGGGCAGTACTCACTGCAGGAGTTGTTCAGGTAGGTGGTGAAGAAGATGGTGTTGTCCGCGCCCCTGGGAAGAGACGGGGATGAGAGCGCTGGCGGGACGCAGCGCACGGGGGTGTCACAGCGCACGGGGGTGCCGCTGCGTTTCCCGGCGCTGAGGGGTGCCGAGCGGCCGCTCACCACTTGGCCAGGCAGACGGCTTTGTGGATCTGCTCCCACTTCTCCCCGAAGTCCTTGGAGACCCAGAGGCCGTTCTGCAAGAGACGCCCGAAGCTCAGCACCAGCCCCGGCACCCGGCACCAGCCCCGTGTGGACTCCGGTCCTTACGTCGGTGCTGAGGGCCAGCAGGCAGTCGGAGTTGTGCGGGTGGTAGGAGATCTGCACCAGCGGGTGGAAGGGCAGCTCCGTCTGCACGAAGTTCTTGGCGAAGTCGGACGAGCGGAAGATGCGGCCGCCATGGCTGCCGCCGGACACGTCGCCCGTCAGGATGACCTGGGGGGCACAAGGGAGGCTCAGCCCCAGGCCTGGGGACGCTCACCAGGAACGCCACTGAGAGCCTCCGCGGCCAGGGCACGGGGCTGCCGGGGGGCCCGCCTTGCCGCCCCCTCCGCTCACCTTCCCCGAATTGTCGGGTCCGATGGCCATGCCGAACTCGGTGCGGATGAAGGTGTTGTTGATGAGGTGGGTGATGTCCTTGAAGGTCTTCCCATAGTCCTCGCTGCAACGGGGAGCGCGGCCGCGCCGTGAGCACCGCCAGGAGCCCTCGGGTAGGGGGGTCACCGTGCCGCCGCGTGCGGCAACCCCAAAATATCTGGGGAGGGGTTTGGGGGGGGGCTCACCTGCGGTAGAGCTTGGACTGGCCAAAGCTCATGATCACCAAGGGCACCTGGAACGTGGTCAGGACGAGGATGACCTGGCAGGGAGCAGCGGGCAGGGCTCAGCACTCACACCCCCGGCAGCCCCCCACCCGGGACACGGGGCCTGGCACCAGGTCCCACAGCCCCCCGTGGTGGGGGGCTGCCCACGGGTGCCAGCACCCCCAGACCCCTTGGGCGGCCCCCGGGGCTCTCGGCCCATCTTACCCCCGTGCTGTCGCCCACCCAGGACAGGGACACGGAGCCGCTGAGGTCGTCGAAGACGCACTGCGGGGGGAGAAGGGAGAAGTGACCCTAAGTCGGCGCAGGGACCGAGGCCGCAGCACAGGGCTGGGGACAGGGACCCGCGGCTGCCTCGGTGCCACTGGGCTGCCCCCAGCCCCGGCACTGGGTCGGGCTGGGGACGCGGGGAGCGGGCAGCGGGGCTGTGCCAGCGGCGCGGGGAAGCCCTGCCCAGGAAGGGGAGGAAATGAGGCCAGCGCCGCCGTTGTCCCCATTGCCCAAGCCGCACCCGCGCCAGCCTGTGCCACCCTGTGCCCTCCCCGAGAGGCGGGGGGGGGGGAAAAGGGGGAAGAAACGGAGCCGGGGCACGGGGCAGCGCCCGGCCGGGGGACGCGGGTGGCCGAGCCGGGACCCCCGCCCCTGCCCCTGCCCCTGCCCCTGCCCGTGGCCGTTTGGGGGCGGTTTGGCCGCGGTGGGGACAGCGGGGACACCGGCACCGCCTGCGCACCACGTCCCAGCGCACAGCCGGGTGCCAATTAGCGGCAATTAGCGGCAATCAGCGACCGGCCCGGCCGGCGGAACGGGCGCACCCTGCGGCGGGCGGTGGCGGGGACCTGGGGGTGACCGGGGTCGGGGGCACCGCCGGGCCCTGCGGCGTGGGGACGGGGGGCTCGGTCCGTCCGTGTGTCCGTGTGTCCCCACGGGCAGCACAGCGCCGCCGCCCCGCCCCCGCCGCCCCCGGCCCGTCCGTCCCGGCCTGGCCCCGTCCCCGTCCCGGTCCCGGTCCCGGTCCCGTCCCGGTGCCGCCCCCCCCCGCTCACCGGGTGCGTGTTGTTGCCCAGCGCGGCCGGGACGCCCCTGAGGCCTCCGCAGGCCTCGCCTCCCGCCGCCGCCGCCGCCGCCTGCCCGGCACCGGGGCCCGGCCGCAGCCCCGCGGCCGCCGCCGCCGCCGCCAGCGCCAGCGCCAGCCCCAGCGCCGCCCCGCGCGGGCCCATGGCGACTCCGGCCGCCGCCGCCGCCCCGCGCCCGCAGCCGCCAAGCCCCGCCCCCGAGCCCGCCCCGCCCGGCCCCATTGGTCGGCGCCGCGCCTCGCCCCGCCCCCGCGCCGCGCCCCCCTGAGGTGATTGGTCAGCGCGGATGTCGCTCTCCGCCGAGGCCCGCCCCCCTCGCCGGACGGCGCTCCGGCGCCTCGCGATTCGCCGCCCGCCGCGTCAGTCAGAGCCCGCCTCCTCCCGCCACTGGCCAACGGCCGTAGCACGATGGGGGCGAGCCCGCCCCCTTCTGCGTTGACCCCGGGCTCTAATCCACCTAGCGACAGCGCTCTGATTGGTGGAGCCCGGGGGGGCGGCGGAGCGATTTTCTGATTGGCCGAGGCGGCAGGTGGGGGGGGCGGCGGGTTTGGGGCAGAACCGCGGGGTTTGGGGCAAAAGGGGCGGGGGTGGGGCACGGTGCTGGTTTGGGGGCACAACGCCGGGCTTTGGGCCATACCTCTAGGCTTTGGGCCACAAATGCAGGTTTTGGGGCATAACCCCGTGGTTTGGGGCATAAACCCGAGTTTTGGGGCCGAACCCCAACTTTTGGGGCATAACCCTGGGTTTTGGGACATTGCCCCGGGTGCTGGGGCAAAGCCCGAGGATTTGAGACAGAGCCCCAGGTCTGGGACGTAACTCCCGAGTTAGGAGCACAAGGGCTGGGATTGGAGCAAAACCCCAGGTTTTGGGAAATAACCTGAGATTTTGGGAAATAAACCCCAGGGTTGGGAAATAACGCCAGGTTCTGAGGCAGAACCCCGAGTTTTGGGACCTAACCCCACATTTTGGGGCACGGCCCCAGGTTGTGGGCCCAGCTCCCCGCTCTCAGGCCCAGGAGCTGCCCGGCCTCGTGCTCCCTTTGCCCTTTGTCAGTGCAGAGCTGGAGCCCGTATTCCTGCCGCCTCAGCCTTCTGTGGTTTTTGTTTTTATTTTTTTCCCCCCTGAAAAGCGGCTTTTCCAGAAGTGGCCGGGTGAAAGCTGTGAGGAAACCCCCGGGGGTGCGTGGCTGGGATGTGGCTGCTGCCCCTCGCCCGTCCCAGCAGGGCCCAGCGCCCGGATGGCCACGGAGCAGCCTCTGTGGTGCGCCACCGCCGCCAGCAGCCGCGTGACAAGGGCAGGGCAGGAGGGAGCACAGCAGGAAGAATCAGCTTTTTGTGTTTTCCAGGACACAAACAAGCCTGGGAGGAGCGCCGCGGGGTCCAGCGCGGCAGCGGGGCTGAGCTCACACGAGGGGCTGCGGGGTGTTTGTTTCTTCCACCCCCACGGGCCGGTACCAGCCCCGGTTTTGCTCCCGGGGCAGTTTTATGAGCACATCACATAGGACAGTAGCTGGACGAGGGACGTTCCCCTGCCACTGCCCAGGCTCGTTTTGGGGACCAGGGCAGCAGCTTGGGGGCTCAGTGGGCAGAGCCAGAGCCAGGCACGGCTGCAGGAAGCGCCCTGCGGGACGAAGTCCACAGCTCCCCACATCTGTTCCGCCGCCTGCAGGGCCGGGCCGATCCCACTGATCCCGCTGGCTGCTGTGCCACAAGGAGGGGGCTCAGCTCTGAGCACTGGCATTATCCCAGCACTGCTCTTCCAGAGCTTCCCTTCCTGCGTCTGTTTGGCAGGAGCAAAAGAGGGGAAAAATGAGCAGGACCGGCCTGTTCCCCTCCGCAATGGGCCGAGGCTGGCTGCTGGGCCATGGGCAGCAGCAGGTGGCTGCGTGTGGCTTTGTGGGGCAGCAGGGACACGCAGAGTCCCCGCTACTGAGCTGAGCAGAAAGCCAGTGCTTTCAGCCCAACGCAGCGCTGGAAGCGGCCCCGTGCCAGGGCACTCCCCCCGGCAGCAGCTGTTTCTCCCGCAGCAGACAACGCCGTTTTGTTTGGGATGAGGCCGTGACCTCGTGGAGCAGGGCAGAGCGAGCGGCCCCACAGGACCGGGCTGCCCTCCCGGGGTACCAGGCACAGGGCAGAGCCCGAGGCTGCGCAGTCCTGCGCTGAGCCCCGCTTACTGCCACGCCTGTACCAGCCTCCGGTTCTGAGATGTTGTTTCGAGGATAAGGACAGAGATAGCTGCAGGAGATAACCAGAAACAAGAGCAATACGCCCCGTTAAGTGGGTGAGCAGTCTGCCAGTCTGCCAGCCTGCTCTCCAAACGAAGTGGTGTCTGCCCCATTTAACAGGCAGGGGTTGTCCCATTAACCCAGATCCATCCCACCCCGGCTCTGTTACTGTTATGGGCATTTCCAGCCTCCCACCAGGAGGAAACACAAACGCCCTCCGTTGTGGATTTCCTCCCTGGGTCAGAGCCCAGCTCCGCATCCTCCACGAGAGGGAGACCTGTGACCGGCGCAGGGCGAGCACCGCATGCTGCAGGGACAGGGACAGCGCAACCCCTGCCCGGCACCGGCTGCAGCGTGTCCTCATCCTCACCCACCCCCCCCGTGGCCGTTCTGAGCACCCCCCTGTTAAAAGGAACCCAGGGTAGAGTAACAAAATGATTTATTATCATTTCCTCTTATTGTAGAGATCAGTTATGTACAGAAACTGTAAAAAAAAACCTCAAGAGCCTTCTGAGGAGAGCAATTACAGATGCTGCTGGAAATAAAATCACAGGTACTGGAAGGAACTGAGAGTCGGTTCTTTGATCGGGGGAATGAGCCTTTGAGGGAGTCTCTCTCTCCCTTTCAAATATCCTTGATGACCTCTTCAAGCTCCTCTTTCGTGTACATGTGGAACTTCATCCCAGGCTCCACAGTGGCAAGCTGAAAGAGAAGGAGCAAGGGGTTAAGTGTGCCTGCATATGTGAAGTGACAGCATGGGGCAGGGAACAGAGAGAAGCCCCAGCAGACAGAACAGCTGTTCCTTCTCGGCGGCCTGATCTGCCAGCCCAGCAAGATCATTCCACCCCGTAACATGCTCTTTGATTCCCTAAAATAGCCGCCTGCTGCAGAAATAGCTTTTAATTGACTCAGTCTCCTCATAGTAGCAGCAGCAGGGAACATCTATTGGGAACACTCAGGCCCTGCTTCTGCTTGCTGTGGAAAAAGACCCCGTTAACACGAGCTCTGCATCAAACACTGCTTGCAAGAGGGGTTCCTTGCGCTGCACCTCAGCCCACCCCTGCAGCCTCTTCTCCTCCAGCAACCGAAGGTACAAATCCTGGCCCATTATTGGCTTTAAGGGGACAGAGGCAGCAAAATACTCTTAAGGGGAATGCAGATTTGCTCTGCAGAACTGAGGCAAACTGCCTGTTGATCACTAAACACCACCAGTAAGCAAGCTGGTCACCAGGATGCACCTTGTAACTGCCTGGTGCCCTACCAAGAGGGCCAAACACTGCCAGGACAACGTCTTACAAGGCACAGCCCAAGGGACGGAGCAGGGGACAACACAGTGCCCTGCCACCGTGCCAGGAACAGCGTGAGGCAGCGTCCAGGGCAGACAGCTGAGACATTTCACAGGGCAAGCACCAGAACAAGAGATACTTGAAGAATTGTGAGACTGCCAGAGGAATGCAAGTGGGACTTTTGTTTGCACCTAGCTCACGGCGCAGAAGCCCAAGGCGCAGGCAGCTGCTGCAGGCGGGCGAGCCAAGAAGCTGCAGGAGCTCCGGGGATGCTCCAGAGCTCGCTCGCAGATGCCCCCGGCTGTTGCAGGAAGCACGGCCAAACGCACAACAGACAGTAGTAGAGTCAGATCATGCTCCCCTTTTATTGCCCGAATAGCCTAACTTTTATAGTGAACTTAACAGGGGCGGACAGTGTTTCACACAAGATTATTGGTCAAAAGCACTCAGACAAACAACTACAAGAAAACAACCCCACCTGCAAGAAAACAACCCAACAACCCCTTGTGATTAGCAGTCACGTAGACCCTGTCCTTGAGGCCAGCTGCTGGTAACAATATTTTTCTGAATTCCTCAATTGGGCGATATGGGAACACTGTCATGGGAACTTCTTAGAGTTGCCCTGGTAGCTTGGTTTGCTCAGCTCCAGCAAGCCATGGGATTTTTGCTGTTTCAAAAAATCCCTCAACACCCAGCACCGCACCCACATCTGCGCTGCTGAGGGATCTGCATGCGTGGCTGCAGTGAGCATGGCTCAGGGGGTCCTGGCGTGTCCCACAGCCCCTCCTGGATCGCGAGGTCACCCTACGAACAGCGCAGGTAGAGGGAGGGCAGGCGCCTGCCTTCACCAAGGAGGAACAGCCTGCATGCTCCGGGTGAGACCCCTGCGCAGCCCAGGTTTCAGCAGGCGTTCTCAGACACATCGGGTGCTCCTACAAGCACCTCGAGCCACTGCTGCGTGTGCTGACACCGGCCCTGATGGACCCAACAGCCTTGAACACGCGTGTTTGCACCCTGCTACCCACACCAGGACTCACAGACACTGCTCAGCTTCTCCATGTCTGCTCGAGCCTGTACCTCACTGCCCGCACACCAAAACTTTACTTAACTATTGCGTTACAGGCTTCACAGGGGAGTAATTAATTTAAAAAGCATAACATTGTTTAAGGTTCCTGAACGTGGCTGCCAATGGATTTAACTGTTCCATGACCACACTCCCCCTCCCCTTCCCTTTGCTGCTAGGTGGAAAAAAAAAAAAAGAAAAAAAAAACACACAAGAAAGAGAAGTGACTTGAGTAAATGAAGTGAAGCACCACATACTTCTGCAAAAGCTAGAAAGCAAAGCAGTAACTTCAGGTGAAAGATTTTCAACCAGAAGGGTGACTTGAGTCAATAGTGACCTTTTAATCCTCAGCACATTCCTCTCGTACTTAACCCCGATATGATTCCTCAATACGTTCAGCACTTTGCCAAGCACAGTTAAGCCCTGTCAAACGGGGACATGACATAAGGATACTGTACATGCTAAATTCCTTTGCACTGTACTGCGGATCTTGCAGAAGAGCCCTGAATCTGATCAGGAGAGAACTGATCTGCCCATGATGGGAGCGCAGCTGGGGAAGCAGATTTCGGGTGGCTGGCATCGTTTCTGGAGAGAGCATCAAAGTTTCCAGCATGCTGCTCCCTGCCTGCGGGCCCCTTCCCTTCAAAGGAAGCCAGTTATGATGTCAGAGGGGTCCCCAGCAGGAATATTTGGTAAAAACAATGGGGTGCACACTGTCAGGGTCTTTGGGAAATGGGTTCCCAGTGCTCAGAGGAAAGGAAGGGGAGAACAGCAGGAGAAGAGCAGCTTGAGTCAGAACGACATAATCTGAAAAGGTCTAGTGTCTCATAACCTGCCAGAAATAGAAGCAAACTCTATATGCCAGCCTTGCTCATCATCTGTCCATTATCACTAACAAACTGGAAGGTTTAGTTTGTTTGGTTTACCTTTACTACCTAAGGAGAACCGTCACAGCCCAACAATCAAGGTTTGAGGGGACAGGTACAACTGCTCCCATGGTGATCTCCGAGAGCTGCACGCCTGGGTCAGGCTGAGCTCTGCGAGCCTCGCAGGCAAGAGCTGGAGGTTAGCGAAGCAAACTCATTGCTGGAGGCTTCACCTCTTTGGTCCTTCTGTCCGACAGATTTTTGGCACCCATCCAGGACTGAATATAGCAAGTCCAGAAGCTGTATAATTTTCATTCCTTCTAATATTACAAGTACCAGGGAAAAAAAGAATGGCTAAACCCAGGGGAAGAAAAAGCAATCCTGCTGGCACGACAGGTTCACGCGGGCTGCCTGCCTGCATACGGTCGGGGGGGCTCCACTCCCACCCAGCCCCAGCCCAGGGAGAATTGCTTGCACCAGCACCCCGCTCAAGCCAGGCAAATGCACCTGACTGCACACATCCAGAAACCAAAGAAAGCTCCAAAAGCTTTCCAGTGCACTCTACAACGTACTACAACGAGCAGTTTCAAATCACAAGACCATCCGCAGCCAGCCAGCCACTGGCTTGGGGAGTCCTGAGCTACTCTGCCTGCCAAGCCCTTGCTCTACAAGCGCAGGCAGCCCTCCTCTCCAGCAGCCAAGCAGACAGCTTTCTTACCCGGGTGTTTAAAACACAGCACGCTACTGACACGCCTGCTGTGCAGCCGGTGGGATTTGCACCAAGGAAGCCCGGGCTACGTGCAGCACAGACTAATTTACGTCGCAAGCCACAAGTGCGTGCTGGTAACAGTCATAGTTACCTCAATGTTGGTTGCATTCAGTTTCTCCTCCATAACTTGTTTCAGGATGACAAGGGAAGATTTGATTGCTTCTTTCAGCGTCATTGACTGTAAAACAAATCACTCATTAGTTGCATTGTTGATGCTCAAGCAAGCACTCGTACTGTCGCTACCCCTTTGACTGCAGAAGTGCGCTGCTCTCTCCCTGCTCTTTTTCTCAAATCCTTTAAGCTGTCACTGGCAGCAAACTTAAAAGCTTATCAAATTATCTACAGTATCAACAAGAGATCAAAGCGCGCAGTTCAGGCAGGACAGCGGCAATTGCGATGATGGCGACTTTCTGTTTCTGTATAACTTTTTATAAAGCTTAAGAACTGTTAATCTGGGCACACAAACCTTGCTGTCGGGACCAGGGCACGAGGGCCCGCTTCCCTTCACCAGTTACTGTCTGTCAAGCAGCTCCCCCCCAAGCTCCACTGGAAG
This sequence comes from Anas platyrhynchos, assembly GCF_047663525.1. Taxonomy (NCBI): domain Eukaryota; kingdom Metazoa; phylum Chordata; class Aves; order Anseriformes; family Anatidae; genus Anas; species Anas platyrhynchos. The sequence continues at coordinate 3,440,122 of NC_092613.1, read as the reverse complement.
CTCTGAAAAGCTGGACTCTTGGCAGAAGTCTTCATGCTTTAGCATCGTAAATCCCTGCGTGAGGGGAACTAGAGCCTGACGGCTGTGCGGTGTTCAGAGGGATGATAGCTGTGCTTGCAATAACCCTGCGCTTGGGAGATGGTGAACAAGCTACGGAGCCCAGAACTCTGGCAATTCTGCTACTTAATAAATTAGATTATTGAGTCTTCGGCTGGAAGTCTTCAAGGCAATCAACTGCATCAATTACACTTTTCATTACAGTATTTGATTTCCTCTGACACAGAGCAGGCAGCCCCCCGTCACGGAGGGAAGGAATGTTTTACTGCTTATCCAACAGGACAAGGACTTGCAGTACAAAGCCATCAACTTCAGTGGCTCAACAGATCTGCAAGCCTAGCGAAACAACTCTTGCTTTACTTCCCTATGCTTTGGGCTGCATCCATACCGAGCCCTGCTGCTGACTGGCCATGCTCATGCAGCAGCTCTTTTATTTATAGAGAACTTCCCGACATGGACTCAATTATCACCCGCTGGAGGCAGAAACCGGCATCTCGGGCTCTGGGCTCGCGTTCCACGAAGCTGCCTCAGCAGCCACAGCCTGGAGAGAAGCTGCTGGTTGTAGCACTCCTCACCGCAGAGATCCTTCCCCAGCAGCTCCCCGGCTGACATCCAATCACCAGATCAGCTGCCAAGGACCGAGCCCAACCCTGCCAGGCTCACGCACCTCCTCCAGAGCACTCGAGTCTCGCGAATCACTCATCAGTAAGGAAACGAGTGGATCCTTGTGAGTCACGAGCTACTTCTAACTTGTGCGACGTCAACCCAGCCCGGCCTTTTACCTTATGGTAAACCTCCTGCAGAGAGCTCTGCGCGCCTTCCGAGGCGGACCCGATTGCTCTGGCGTCGCACTGAACAAACGTCCCCGAGGGGTCCATGTGAAACCTGCCGGGAACACAGGTGACAGTGAACAGAGGTGCACCCTGCTCCGCGCTGCAGCATCACGAGGGCTTCTCCTCTGCCAGGCCCACAGCCTCCCCGCAGAGTGCTCAGCACTGCACAAAGCTGGGGAGGAACAAGGCCCCTGCAGGAGCAGCAGCTTGTCTGCCAGCATGTGGCTGAGCTCACAGCAGCCGCTTGCTGTGCCTGGCCTCAGGGGCTGCTGCACCAACGCAGCTGCAGGTTGCTCCTCCAGGCACCCAGAGGAGGCTTGAGGAGTGTCCAGGGGTCTCCTGCAGCCCCCCAGGGGGCTGGTAAGCTCGGAGGGAGCTGTGCGCTCCTGACACTGCCCTCCATGCTCATAGCAGAGTATTTTTTGCCCTTTTCCCTTTTAAGAAAATCAGCAACTTTTCACTACTGCTCTCGGGAGGGAGACTTTTTTGGGCTGGCTCTGCAGAGCCAATCCCACCTCCAGCAGAGGCTGTGTTTCAAGCACACGAGTTCAGGTTACAAGCACTCCACCTCCCCAAGGAATGTTACAGCAGGCTGCAGATATTATGTTACCGGTGGCTCTGCTAGTCCTTTAGGGAAAGGTAAGAATAAACTCAGGACAAGGAGAGCTTTAACACCTCCCTCCTGCACGGGAAGCCACATACAGAAAAGCAAAGATTCGCTGTAGACACAGCACACTCTTCAACCCTGAAGGAGCAGGCTGTGCTCACACTGCTGTAAGCCTTGTTTTGAAAGGCAGGCTTAAAAGCATTAACAAACACGTCAGGTACACAATGGGATAAACCCCAAGGGTTTAGCTTATAGAAAACCACAGAATCAAGTCATTAAAGAGCCCTGGAAAGATTCAGTTTGAGGTTTTCCTCTCTTCCCAAAGCTGGCCTGGATCACAGAGCTGAACTTACAGCTGGGGTCCCTTCTCATCAACTCCTCCAAAGAGCAGCGCGACACCAAACGGGCGAGACTGCAACAGAAAGCAGCCAACAGGTTAGGCAAGGCTGATGGCAAAGTCAGAGGAGAGGCAAGAGCAGGCTCCTGGAGCACCCCAGCCCTGCCACTACACACCATCGCGCCGGGGTCTGCGTCCTCCTCTCCAAACTGCAGCGCCAGGTTGGAGACGGCCTGCGTCACGCTCTCCACTGTCATGGTTTCATTGTAGGTGAACCAGTGATTCTGCAGAAAACATAAGGATTAGAATTATTGCCTTGTTCCCCTAAAATGACCATCCTGGATCACTCGCAGTGGTCCAGAGCAACGCCCCGTGCAGCCACAAAGACAGCTTCGCCCAGCTGCTCCTGGCAGGTGGTGGCACGCGGGGCACTGCACGTTGAGCCCCGAGATGGGAGCACCAAAAGGAGCCGTTAGTGCAGGACACGCTGAGAAGCTCAGAATGAATCCCACAGAAAAGCTGCGGCCATCTGGGCCTTGGGATCCCAAGGAGGAAGATGCAAGGCCAGGGCACTCTGCCCCCATGCTTCCAGGGCGGGTTTCTGAATGGGTGGGGTGATCCAACTCTGCCGACACAGGAGCAGTGCTGGCACACAGGAAAGCCCCCCCGGGATAAGTTTTTAAATACAGAGCAGTGCTTTGTACCAGGACCTGAGTACCTGAAGTACATAGGAATTTTAAGGGTCCAAAATTACAACTGAGCCAATCTTCTGACAAAGTGAAGCCTGACACACACGTCACCACACACTCAGTGGCAGGCGCTGTCAGCGTTAAGAGGCTACATGGGCACTGGACAACACGCCCTAAGATCCCCACCAAACATTCAACACCAGAAAGGAAAATACGCAGCGTGGGAGACTCCGCCTGGTTGTTCTGCAAGAGCCCCATGTGGGAAGCCAGGCTCCCCACAGGCCTCCCACCCCACATCGGTTCCTTTGCTGCAACAACCTTCCCACGGCAGACGCCCCGGAGACCAACGCTGGTGTTTTGAGCAGAGAAACATCAAGTCTTACCTGCGTCTCCACTCTTGCTTTATCAATTAAAGTCTTTGCATCAGCTATTAAGCCACTCATGGCACACCCTGCAAGCAGAGGGAAACCAGGCGTCACCTCAGCACCGATCTGCAAGGCGCTCTGCCCCAGACTTCCCACAGCACGCAGGTCCCTGTGTGGGGGCGTCCCAAGACGCAGCAGCTCGCCAGGGAGCAAGGAGCAGGGGATGGACGCGCAGCCGAGGGGCAGGCACGTGGCTGGCTGCTCCCAGGCATGCCTCCCACCCACCCCAGGTCTGGATCAGCTCGAGGGGACACATTCGAGGCCTTCCCAGAGAAGCCAACAGCCCACGGGAAGGGGAACGCGTTGGGCCCTGCTGTGGGGAGGGCTGGCTCGCTCCGCGCTGGGGGTTTTGGAGCAGCCCTTTGGGGAGCCCGCAGCATGGAGCTGCTCCCTGCTCTGAGGAGGGCACATCGCAGGCACACAGGAGGAGGAAATCAGACTCTGCAAGGGCTCCTAGGCTGCCACAGCCCAGATCATCGGCAACACGGGTATTTTGGAGGTCTCCCGCTCCTCAAGTGACATATTTGGTAATGAGAACTTGGTGGGCCCCGTCAGGGTGCAGAAGGCTGCTGCGAGCAGAGGTCCGGGCATTGGTGCTCCAAGGGAACCTGGCCCAGAGTCAAGCCTTTACATTGCAGTAATTCCCTGCCCTCCCGGAGCTAATTTTGGGATGAGCCTTCACGAGGGAGGTCATGGAAGGCGGGGGGCAGGGGTGCCTCAGCTGCCTCTTCCTGCTCCCGTAGCTATGTCCTGCTGGCCTGCAGCCTGGAAAACCAGTGACCAGGCCCTGCTGCTCGCCGTGAGGGGTGAGAGTTCCCACTTGGCTCGGCAGAGCTGCCTGCAGGAAAGGCCAGGCCTGAAATGCAGCTTCTGAAACTCGCAGGGGACAGCTTTACTACGTACACGCCCACAAAACTTGAGGGACATGCCCAGGGGCAGCAGACGCGTGTTTCTCCTTTCTCCTTACCTATGTGGGAATCTATTTCTACGATCTTCTCGATGCTGCTGGGCTCCATGAGCGGGGAGGTGATCCTCTTCTCCACAGCCAGGCAAACGCCCTCCGAGGTCTGGATCCCGATGGCCGTGGAGCCAAGCTGCAAACAAGCACAGTTACAGCGCCGCGCCCAACGCAGGGTAACCACGATAGAGCATCAACACCACGGTGCAATGCTAATCCCACTTTCTGCTATTTATAGGGACATTGTTTTGGGGCCAGACACATCATGGAGACAGAAAACCAGTGTGCAAAACTGTCTAGCCCTGCACACCAAACTGGAAGTGCTACAGCTCAAACTGGGGAGCTGGAAGGGCAAAGCCCGTGCTACTTCCTGCTGATCAGCTCCTCAGGACCAGCAGCACTGGGGCAAATAATTCCATCTCTTCCCTGAGCAACGTCAATTTTTACAGCTTAAAGCCTTATGATCAGAAAAGGCCGTGTGAACCTGGCTCTGCAAGGCAGACAGAAAATGCTGACATGAGACATGGAGCTCACAGAACGGCCTTTAGTTCTGACGGTACCTGGCTGCTGGCTCAGGCGCTGTTCTTTCAGTTAGCTCCTTTTCTTCTCAACGCCTTTTGTCTGTGAAATTTACCGTGAATGAGAGTGAACCGCACATACACCACGCTCCAGGTAGAGGTCAGCCACCTGCAGGTGTTTCCCCCGCTGTGCAGGTGGTGCAAACACCCAGCGCAGCCACAAACCGGCCGGCACGAGCGCCTCGGGGCTCAGTCACACCGGAGCTCTGGGCCTTACCGGTGTGACTATGCCGATGTCGTGCAGAGGAGCTTGCTCAGGAATGCTCAGATCAGAGCACCAGGGGGAATTTGAGCAGTGAGCGTGTCCAGATCTGTAACCATGGCTCTGCCAGGGGCAGGCAGGAGTCTCCCCGCCGCAGTGCTCGTGGGTTTAGGCATCACCCAACAGCTCCTGTCCTCTAAGCGCGCGCCTGCCACAGCTGGGCACCAACCCCAAGTGAAAAAAGGACACCTGCTGTTATTCCAGGAGTATTTTTGTCCATGAAGCCACTGCATGTGAACAACAACTCATCCCACATCCCCAGAGCGCAGGCACCGCACATAACACGTCACAGGAGCCACCCAAGCTGAAACAATTGTGTTTGCAGCTTATCAGCTCATCTGGGAACCAGCAAACTCTAAAAGCTTCCAGACGCTTTCTACTCTGCCAGAAGTATTTGCAGTTACAAAACGTGGCGTGACGACTGGCGGGCACTCCAGAGCTCTGACCTCTTGGCGCCTTGATAAACACGAATTACTTTTTGCCTCCTCGTTTAAAGAATGCTTTACCGAACTAAAGCAGCAGAGGGAAGACAAAGCTAGCAGACCCCACCACACACTCCCCCTCCCCCCAGTTCACACAGAGGGCTGCTGACAGCTTCTCAGCTTCATCACCCCACCAGTTCTCCCTGAGTTTAATCGTGCTCCCAACCTCCACACCAATCCTCAGGAACAAGGACATCCATCTGACCCGAGGAGGCCATGTGGTTCTGCAGCCATGCGTTAGTTTGCCCACAAGCACGCTGCCTCTTGCCTTTGCTGAGAAGTTCACACTCCACCTGAGCAAACCACGAACCGCTCTGAGCCCCCACAGCAGCAAGCTACGAACATGAAAGGCAGCCCACCCAGAGAAGGCCTGACACTTTGTTGCTGCTGTTTAAAAGTGATTCCACAATCCTAAAGCACACGGAGCAGAACGCAAAGCTTCACTGGCTGAGGATGGCAAAGAGAAAGCAGAGCGCTCCTCTGCTGTGTGAGGAGCGTTTAGGAACATCACAGGTGCCAGCTTGCACAGTTAGAGTCACAGCATGTGAGCACTCGGCACCTCTCGCTTCAGCGCTAGCTTTTAGCGGTTTGATTTGGGGATTAGCAACTTGGGACTGAGTTTGCTTGGTGAGTAAATCACTGCCTAGGAGGCAGAGGGAAGCACGGCCCAGCCCCTCCGGGCTGCCGATGCTTCAAGGAGCGCAAAACAGCAGCTCCTGAGGAGCTGCAGGAGGCACAGCTGGATGGAAGGGACTGAACCCTGGCACAACTCCTGCTCTCCAGACTGCACATAAAAGGCCAGGAAAGAGCTGCCAGCAGCCACAGGCAACAACAGCACCTATTGGGAAAGCAGCAGCGTCCTCCTGGTCCTGCTCAGTGTTGCGTCGCCCTGGGAAGCCGGCCAAACCCTGCTTCTCTGCAGAGCAAAACCAAAGCAAAGAACCCGCCCGGCTTCCTTCTGGGCAGAGCCACTTCGGAAGGGCCCTGAACAGCGCAGGGGGGCAGCCAGGAGAGCAGACGGTACCTTGATGGCCTCGATGGCATACTCCACTTGGAAGAGCCTCCCTTCCGGAGAAAAAGTGTTCACCCCCCTGCAAGGAAAACATCAGAGATGGTGTAAAAAGCAGAACACGGGACCTGCCCCGGGGCCGGGGGCTCTGCCTCACAGCACACCCTGGGCACCCCCACGCCCCTGCCCCCCGCTCTGACCGAGCGCTGCTCCCCGGGCCTGCGCCGGGCAGAACGCGGGGGAGCGGCCTCGGGTCGTGCCAGGGGAGGCTCCGGTGCGGGGCGAGCGCCCGGTGCTGCTCGGACGGGGCGGGAGGCGCCGGGGCGGGCGGCGCCGTCCTCGGGGGTGCTCGGGGCTGGGCCCGGTGCTCAGGGACGGGGCTGTGGGGGCGGGGGGTGGCCGCTCCCCGGGGGCTCCCCCGGCCCCGCCGCCCCCAGGGCCCTGCCAGGAGCCCCCGGGCCCGGCGGCGCCCCGCGGGCAGGGCCGGCCGCAGGCCGCTGACTCAGCCGCAGGCCGCGGGGCCGGGCGGGGCGCGGCGGGGCCGGGCGGGCACTCACCGGTCGTACTCGGAGCGCGTCAGGAACATGGCGGCGGGGGGAGGGGGGGAGGCGGCGGCGGGGCGGGGGCGCGGAGCCGGGGCCGGAGCGCGGCGGAGGCGGGAGCCGCAGTGCCCGAGCCGGTTCTGCCGTCACTTCCGGCCAAGCTGCTCCGCGGCGCGCATGCGCGGTCCCGTCCCGCTCGCGCGGCTTCCGCCCGCGCCTCAAGGCCATTGGGCAGCCGCGGGGGAAGCGCAGCCAATAGGGAGGGGGGGAGGGCGGGCTCAGGGAGACAGGGAGGGGAGGGGAAGGGGAGGAGCGGGGGCGAGCGGGGATTGGCTGAGGGGAGGGAGGGGGCGGGGCCGAGCCGGGGGGGAGGAGCCCGGGGGCACCCAGAGGGAGGGGGCGGGGCCACGGCTCGGGGGCGGGGCCAGAGCGGGAAGGGGGCGGGGCCAGGGGCTGGGGGCGGGGCCAAACGGGCAGGGGGCGGGGCCGGGGGGCGCGGCGGGGGGCGCGGGGCCGGGGGGGGGGCGGGGAGGCGGGGGGCGGCCCCAGGAGCCCCCCACGGACCCCCCCCGGTGCCCCCCCCGGTGCCCCCCTCCTGGGCGTGGGGCCCCGGAGCCCCGGGGGGGGCCGCCCCTCCCCCACCCTTCCGCTTCCCCCCGCCGCTTCCTCCCGGTCCGTGCAGCACGCGGCGGGGGGCGGGGGGCGGGGGGGGCCGGGGGTTCCCCCATCCCCCATCCCCGGCCGGGATGGGGGGGGGGGGCGGGGGTCTCCTGGCCGGGGGGGGGGGGGCGTCGGTCCCGGTCCTGACCCCGACCCCGACCCCGCGCTGCTCCGGGGCTGGGGGGGGGCCGGACACCGGGGGCAGCCCCCGGGCCGCCCCCAGCCCCCGCCCGGAGCCCCGGGGCCGCCCGACTCGGGGGGGGGGTAGGGGGGGGCCGGGGGGAGGGCCGGGGCCGTCCCGGGCGCGGTGGTCGGCGGGGGCCGGGCCGGGGGCGGGCCGGGGGCCAGCCGGGGCGGGGCGGCGCTGCCTGCCCGGGGGGCGCTGGGGCTCCCGGTGGCGGCGCCGGGGCGGCTCTGACAGCGGCGCGGCGCCAGCGGGCGGCGGAGGCAGCCCCGACGGCCCCGACGGCCCGGCCATGTCGGAGCCCGGAGCCCCCGCGGCCGGCGACAAAGCGCCCCGGCTCCAGGTGGGGGCCCCGGGGCGACCCCCGCTGCCGGGGGCACGTCCCCGCCGCGGCCGCCCGGTGCCCGGTGCCCGGCGCGGCTCCCCCCCCCCCGCCCCGGGCAGCCCCCGGGGCCCCCCCGGCTCACGCCGCTCTCTCCCTCCCGCAGGACCGGGTCCTGGGCGGGATGCGCTGGGGCCGCCTCCTGGAGCCCCTGGGCTTCGTCAAGGTGCTGGAGTGGGTGAGTGCCCCCCCGCCCCCAGCGCAGCGGGACCCCCCCGGCCCCTTCCCCGGCACCCATGGGTGCTGCCGCCCTGCGGCCCCCATCCGGCCCTAACCCCAAGCCCAGATTTGGGGTGTCCCCGTTGCTTTCCTAAAGCCTGCGGGACCCTCCCCCCCCCCAGGGACCCCACAGTCCCCAGCCCACCCGGATCCTCCCCCACCCCAGCAGCTGCGGGCGGGGGGACCCCAAACAGAGCTTCTTGGGGGGGCTCCGGGTGCGGGGCCGCTCGGCCACTTGGGTTCGGGCCCCGCGGCCCCCCCGGTGACCTTGAGCAGGTGGCTTCACTTGGCCACGCCGGGGGGGACGGTGCCATCGGGGTGCTGGGGCCCCCTCCTTCCCATGGGGTCTGGGGGGCAGCGGGCGTGCAGGGAAGGGGGCAGAGGGGGGGCAGCGAGCCCCAAGAGGGGGCACCCTGGGCATGGGGGGGGCCAATTCCATGGCCCCGTCCCCGCCGTGCTATGAATGGCTCCAGGATTGTATTTCAGGGCTGCGGGGAGGGCGGCATTTCTGCAGCACGGCCACGCAGTGGGCAGTGGGCTCCGGCACTGGGGACACTGAGGCACGGGGCAGCCCGGCCACGGGGCCCACGGGGCCGAGGCCGTGCACCTTTGGGTGTCTGCTGCCCGAGGGGGCTTCTCCCACAGTGCTGACCCCACAGCTCCGGAGCGTCCCCCCGGGGAGGCACCAAGCACCCCCCGCCTTCGTGGCTGCCGGGCAGGATGAGGCCCCCCAGCAAGGGCAGCCTGAAACGGGATGCGGGTGGAAAACCCACGGAGAGCGAACGGGGGCAAAGGCCCCGCTGGAGCGGGGCAGCGCGGGGATATCCCGTGCCAGGGGGGTGTGGGGCAGCCGGGAGCACTCCTGCCCCGGCGAGGAAACTCCCGTGGCGGTGGCGGGAGCTGCCCGGTGCCCCCACAGCGTCCCCTGGCCGGGTGGCTTCCCCGACGCTGCCGACATCTTCCTGGGATGGGACGCTGCCACCCCCAGGGCAGGACAGGCCACGGGGTCCCTCGGTGGGGATGCTCCCGGTGTCTGTCCCCCCCCCGCTGCCCCGTTTCGTCCCCGTTTCGCCCCCCGCCCGGTGCAGGCGGCAGCCCAGGAGCTGGCGCACGCGGCCGACAGCTGCGGGGTGGCAGCGCGCCCTGCCCGCCGCGGCCGTGACTCAGCGCCAGGGGGACACCCGGCCAGCTGTGGGGTCCGGGGGGGGTCCCCAGGGTTCTGTGCACCCCCCGACCACTGCTCCCCTCTTTCAGCTCTTCGCCATCTTCGCTTTCGGGGCGTGCGGCTCCTTCAGCGGCGAGACCGGGGCGACGGTGAAGTGCAACGGCGAAACCAAGGAGATGAGCGCCATTTCTGTGCAGTTCGGGTACCCCTTCAGGTGAGGGGGGCGAGACCGGGGTCCCCCCCAGTGAATATAGCATGGCCCCGCAGAGACCTCGATGTGGCTGGGGGGGCACGGGGTGCTGGCTGGGGGTTAAACCCTGTCCCCAGCACTCAGTGCTGGCTGTGACTCTGTGGCTGTGGCACTGTGGCCAGGAAGGGGCCGCATCCAGCAAGGGTCCCTGCCCAGCACAGGGATTTGGTGCATTTTGGGTGGATGTGGGATTTTGTCCACCCCATCGGTGATGGCTTAGAAGTGCAAGCTGCTCTGGAGGAGCCTCCTCTGCTGTGTCACGCAGGAGCTCAGGCGTGGCCATGGGAGCTGCTGGGTCTCCCCGGTCCCAGGGCGCATCCCTCTGTGAGGGCCCCGTCCTCCTGCTGGCGCCGCACCCTGTTCCCGTAGGGATCTTCATTAAGCAGCGAGAGCGAGGAGGGAGCTGTGCCAGCCACAAGCTGCAGCATTAGCCCCTTCCCTCAGTCGCCATGGATCAGACCTGGCTGCGGTCCATGCCCAGTCCTCCTCCCCTCCATCCTTCAGGGATGCCCCAGAGCAGTTATTTTGGGCAGCAGAGCTGTCCCCAGCACACCACCCATTCCTGGGCCACCGGCATCACCCCGCCGCTGTCCCCACACCCAGGTTATACCAGATCCCCTTTGAGATGCCGGACTGCGGGGGCGAATCTGAGCCCCGGACCCTGCACCTCGTCGGTGACTTCTCTGCTCCCGCCGAATTTTTCGTGACCCTGGGGGTCTTCTCTTTCCTCTACGCCATGGCAGCTCTGGTGCTCTACCTGCGCTTTCATTCCCTCTACGGCGAGAACAAGAAGCTCCCCTTCGTGGTAAGGTGGCTGCGCCCCGGGGCCGGATCCTGCCCCACAGCCGGCGCTGGCCAGGGAGGGGGCTGAGCCCGGTGCCTCGTCCCGGCAGGATTTCTGCGTCACCGTCTGCTTCGCCTTCTTCTGGCTGGTGGCGGCGGCCGCGTGGGGCAAGGGGCTGAGTGACGTGAAGGCGGCCACGCGCCCCTCCAGCCTCATCGCCTCCATGAGCGTGTGCCAGGGCCAGGACGTGGTGTGCAACGCGGGCGCCACGCCGGCCATGGGGCTGGCCAACATCTCGGTGGTGAGGGCACGGTGCGCACACCACGCACACACACACAGCCGTGTGCACACGTGGATGCGGGCACACGCCTTCATCTGTTTGCTGGGCCACACACGCACACACACGGCAAACCTGTGCATACGAATTGCAAACCTGCACACACACGTTCACGCAGAAGCACACAGCCACGCCGTGCGCACACGTGCACACACACGCATGCACAGCTGTGCCCACACACACACGTGTGGGATTCCTGAGCTCAGCCGGGAGAGGGCAGTGGGAAGCTGTCACACACACACTGCAGCTGCGCTCCTAACGGAGCCTGCTGCTGGCACGGGACGGGGGGCCCGTCCTGCACCCCCTGCCCCCGGGGACAGCACGGACCCCCCCAGCCAGACGGGTCCCCGGGGCAGGCGGTGGCACCGCAGCCCCTGGCATGGCGGTGGGGGACACAGGAGGTGCCTGGGGCTGGGTCACCCCTGGGTGCCCCATGCCGTGGGTCTCTTCTCTCCCTGCAGCTCTTCGGCTTCATCAATTTCCTGCTGTGGGCCGGGAACTGCTGGTTCGTGTTCAAGGAGACGGCGTGGCACGTGCAGGCTGCGCCCCGCGACAGCGCGGCCGAGCAGGGAGCCATCGACAAGCAGTAGCCGCCCCGGGGTGGCAGCGGCATGGGGACGCGGGGGGGGTGACGCTTGTCCCCGGGGGACCCCTCGCGCCGGCCACCAGCCCGGGGACACGGGGTGCTGCGGGCCCTGGGGGTGTGGGGGGGCGGCTGCTGCAGAGTCGTGCGCCCCCAGTTGTGGGGGGGCACGGGGTCGGGGCATTAACCGCTGCTGTCTGGCTGTATTTGGGGTCCGGGCGTCCTGCTCTGCACCCCACGAGTCCGCTCCTGTGCGGGGGCGCATAAAGGTCCTGGGTACCCAGCTCTGTGTGGGGTGCGTGGAGCCCCCCCGTGTCCGGCTCTGTGTGGGGGTGTTCGTGGCACGGCTGCGGGGGGTTGGAGCGCTGGGGTGCTCAGCTCGGTGAGAGGGCACGGCCGGCACCTGGGGGCCCGGCTCTCCCGGGGGATGTCCGTGAGCCTGGGGGGTCCTCTGGGGGGGTATCCCCGAGCAGGGGGGGGGCAGCTCCCTGTGGGGCTGTGCCCAGCGCTCCGTGCGGGTGCGTTTCACGCCCCGGGGGCCCGGCTGTGCATGGGGCCGGGTCCCTATGGGGCCGTCCTTAAGCGGGTCCCTCCCGGGCTGTGTGCGCGCCCGGGGGCGCAGCTCCCCGCGGGGGCTCCCCTCGCAGCCCCGGTGCCCGCCCCGGTGCCCCCCCTCCCGGACGCGCTGCCCGGGGCCGTGCCGGGAGCCGCGCACCGACCGCGGGCACCCCCCGGCACGGGGCTCGCCGCCGGCAACCGGGGCCCGGCGGGAGGTTTGGGGGGGGAGGGAGGTGTGGGGGGGGTCCGGTGCTCCCCCCCCCCATCCCCGCGCTGCCCCCGGGAGCCCCGGGGCGGGGCCGGCGGCGGGACTACACCGCCCGTGGGGCCGCGGGGCGGGCGGGGGCGCGCGGCGCATGCGCGGGGGCGCGCGGGGCGGGGGCGGCGGCGGCGGCGGCGGCGGGGGGGGCGCGCTCCCGCGGCGGCGGCGGTGGCGATGGCGGCGCGTGGGCGCGCGGCGGCGGCGATGGCGGCGGCGGAGCGGCGGCTGCCGAGCCTGGACGAGTTCGCGGGGCAGAGCTGGAGCGCATGGGTGGAGCGGGCCGGGCCGCCCGCCGACACGGGTGAGGGGCGGCGGCGGGGCGGGGGGGGCACCGGGGGGCTGGGGGGGGGGCGGGGGGGCCGCCGCCGGACGGGGCCGCGCCCGTCGCCCGCCCGCTCCCACCCACCCCCCCCCCCACCCTCTCCCCACCTCCCCCCGGTCCTAGCGCCGCCGCGCGGCGGGCACCGGGCGGAGGGCACCGGGCGGCGGGCGCCCCGCACCGGGCGGCGGGCGTCCTGCAGCGGGCACCCGGAGCGGAGCGGAGCGGGAACCGGGAACGGCGGGGACACGGGGAGGCGGGCACCGGGCACCGAGCAGGGCTGCGCGCCCGGCAGGGAACCGAGAGCCCCGGTACCGGCACTGCCCCGATCGGCTCCCCTGCTCCAACTGCACGGGCTCGGCTGGACGGAGCTGGGTGCCCAGTATGACACAGCTGGACGGCACTGGGTGCTCAGTACGGCACGGCTAGACGGCACTGGGTGCCCAGTATGATACAGCTGGGTGACACTGGGTGCCCAGTACAGCATGGCTGGATAGCACTGGGTGCGCAGTATGACACAGCTGGGTGACACTGGGTGCCCAGTACAGCGTGGCTGGATGGCACTGGGTGCCCAGTACAGCACAGCTGGGTGACACTGGACGGCACTGGGTGCCCAGTACGGCACGGCCATGCAGGACACCACACAGCGCGTCCCAGTGCTGGGACAGCCACCCAGTGCAGCCAGCAGGGCTGCGTGCTGCTGGCACAGCTGGTGGGGACACGGGTGGCACTGGCCACCTACCGAGCGTGTCACAGCCGGGGGGGGGCTGTCCCCAGGAGCCCCCATGTCCGCGGTCACTGCAGGGCCGGGCACCTGATAGCTGGGTACCTCCGTGGTGGCTTTGGGCACCAGCCTCTGTCTCGGGTGCTCTCAGTGGTCTCTGCCCCTTCCCCTTGTGCCCAGGAGCCCCTCCCTGCTGGTGCCTGTTGTGGTGCCATGGTCACTGCCACCCCCTGTCCCCAGCCCTCGTGGGTCCAGGCCTTGAGCAGCTGAATGGCACCCACCGGGTGCCACCCTGAGCCTGGAGGGGGGTAGGGGATGGGGGGCCACGGGTACCCCACGGCATCACCTGATCCCGAGGTCAGCTGAGGGACCCGTCCGCATGTAATTTTAGCTCTTTTCATCATTTTGGGAGCGCTGGCTGGTGTTTGCCAGCCAGGGGACATGGTGGCAGTGCTGCTGGTGAGGGCTCGGTGGCTGCAGCTGCGGGGCTGGGGACAGGGCAGCACCCGCGCCTTTGTGCCCGGTGCTGGCTGCGGGACGGCGCAGACGGGCGCTGAGGCCGGCACAGCTCGTGACAGCGATGGCTCTCCAGCAGGAGCCACCCACTCACTGCAGCCCAGGTTTTACCCACGGAGGCAATGAGTGGCGGAGCCAACAGCAGCTCCCGGCCCACGGCACCCTGGGGTCCTGAGCTCTCTCCACGGATGGGGCCGGCAGCCGTTGGGTGCTGCTGCAGGACCCAGCCCAGGTGTGCCGCTGATGAGTTTTGGTCCCCAGCAGGGTTGGAGCCGGAGGAGAGCAGCAAGAGCGGGAGCAAGAAACTGGACGCCATGACGCTGATTAAGGAAGGTAAGCTCCCCGCTTTGGGGAGAAAACCCGTGGTTTTGGGACCACGCGTGCCCTGAGGCCCCTGACCAGCCTCTGCCCCGCAGACATGTCCATCTTCGGCCACTGCCCGGCGCACGACGAGTTTTACCTGGTGGTCTGCAACCACTGCAGCCAGGTGGTGAAGCCCCAGGCCTTCCAGAAGCACTGCGGTAAGTGGGGGCACGGGGAGGGTGGGCGAGGGGCCACAGCCCCCTGCAGCGGGCTGACGGTGGGCCTTTCCCTGGCAGAACGGCGCCACGGCCCGCTCAGCAAGCTGTACGCCCGTGCTGCCGCCGGCACCCCCAAGTGCCACGCCGTCAACGGGCAGCCGGTGGCCAAGGCGCTGCGGGAGAAGCCGCCGGGCGCCCGTGGCCGGACCCAGCCGCTGCCCGACAAGGCGCAGAAGGACAACCTCTGGTGAGCAGCCGGGCCGCGGCACGGCCCCCCCGGTGCCGCCGGGCGCCTCTCACCGGCCCCTTCTCTTCCCAGCTTGTTCATGCCTGTGGTGAACCTGGAGAAGATCCCCAGCCTCCCCAAGCCGGACGGGCATGGGATCAAAGTGCCCCCCAAAGCCCTGCCCGCGCAGCCTTCCTCCAGCTCCAAAGACCCCCCGGGGAGACCCTCCCCGACAGCGCCGCAGAAAGAGCCCCCGGTGCCGGCTGGGGTCGGGGGGGACTCGGCGCTGCCCGCCGCCGGCCCCGTGCACAAGCCAGAGAGCGTGCCCGCCCCGGGGGAGAAGGAGCCGGGCGCCTGCAAGCCGCCCCCCAGGTCCCACAAGAAGCCGGCGCGTGAGTCCCGCTTCCCCGCCGGCCGCGGGCGGGGGGTGCCGGTGGGGGCCGCGTAGCTGCGGGCCGTGGCGCGGGCTCCCAGGCCGGGTCCGGCTGCTCGGCGGCTGGGTTCGGCGCAGCGGCGGGGTAGGTAACCTCGGCGGCTCCGTCCCTCCGCCCGCCCGCGGAGGAGCCGCGGCGGCCCCTGACGGCGGCCCCCCCGTTCACCCGGCAGGTCTGGGGCCCCCCGCCGCGGGGGTGCCCGGAAGAGCTGCGTGCGGCGCGGGAGCCGCGAGCCCTGCGCCGTGAGCAAGAGCGCGAGCCAGGGCTGAGCCCCGCGAGCGGGACATGGACAGATGCTGCGGCGCTCGCGGGCACTCTCAGGCTACAGTGAGCGATGCCACGGCACAACCTAGGCGCAGGCCGGGGGCCGGGGGGGTCTCGCCCGGCTCCGGCGGGGAGCCCGGTGCTGATCTCACCGGGGGGCTCAGGCAGCGCGGGAGCCTCCACCGGGGCTGGCAGAGGCGGCGGCAGCCCGGTCGTCGTGCGTGGCTTAGCCCCGCGCCCCCCTCAGCCCCCCCGGCATCCCACTGCCTCGCTCTGCCCGCAGGGAAGGAGTGCGACCTGAACAAGCAGTGCGGCGTGCTGAACCCCGACACCAAGAAGATCTGCACCCGCCTGCTGACCTGCAAGGTAGCGCCTCGGCTGCCCTGGGCGGGGGGACGCGGTGCCTCCCAGAGGGTGTCCCCCACCTCGTGTGACCCCCCCCTGTCCCGCAGATCCACTCCGTGCACCAGCGCCGTGAGGTGCAGGGCCGCGCCAAGGACTTCGACGTGCTGGTGGCCGAGCTGAAGGCCAGCTCCCGCCGGGAGTCCCCGAAGGAGAAGAGCCCGGTGAGGAAGGAGCCGCTCCCCGAGCGCCCGGCCCCGGCTGCCCCCGCGCTGCCGCAGCCCCCCGCCGTCCCACCCAGCGCGTCCCCCTGCCGTGCCAGGCCCCCCCACTCCCACTGCCCACCCCCCAGGTGAGCGCCCGCCGTCCCCACCACCGGCACCAGCCCCGGCCGTGCCCGGTGGCTGCGGCTCTCACCGCCCCTCTCCGGTGCAGGGCCAGGCTTTCCTCCGACAGCGACCCCGAGGAGGGGGACGCGGGGCTGTTCCCCTTGCCCCTGCCCAAGGGGGGCAGCCGGGGGTCCAGCGAGGAGAGCGAGGAGGAGGGGGCCGAGGACGCCCACCGCCCCGACTGCCATTACGCGGCACGCCCGCCGCGGCCACAAGCGGTGAGTTTGGGGGGTGCCTCCTCGCACTGCTGTGGGTGGGCTTTGGGGTGCCCACCCTGACGCCCCCCACCCTGTGCCCTCCCCCTCCCCAGTTCTGCACCTTTGGGAGCCGCTTGGTCAGCCCGGGCTGCTACGTCTTCAACCGGCGCCTGGACCGCTTCTGCTCGGCGCTGGGCTCCATGCTGGAGCGGCACCTCAGCTCGCACATGTGGAGGTGAGGGGGGAGCCGGGGGGCATCCTGCCGGCCAGCGTGGCGCTTTGGGAGGGACCCAGGGGTGCCCAGGGCACCGAGTGGGGCCAAAGCTGCAGGGCGAGGTCTCTGCGGGGTTGCTGTGTTGGGGCCCATCCTCTTATAGCTGTATTGATGACTTGGATGAGGGAATTGAGCGCACCCTCAGTAGGTTTGCAGCTGGCACCAAGCTGGGGGGAAGAGTCGATCTGCTGGAGGGCAGGAAGGCCCCGCAGGGGGAGCAGGACAGGTTGGGTCAATGGGGACGAGGTTCAACACGGCTCGGTGCCGGGTCCTGCACCTTGGCCACAACAACCCCACTCAGTGCTATGGGCTTGGGGCAGGGTGGCTGGAAAGCTGTGCAGAGGAAAAGGACCTGGGGGTGTTTGGGCTGGGGAAGGGGAGGCTCAGGGCAGAGCTCATTGCTCTCTGCAGCTCCCTGAGAGGGGTGGGGAGCTGGGGGTCCCATCTGGGCAGGGAGCAGCAATTTGGGAGTCCCTCTCACCATCTCCTGTCCCACCCCACAGGAAGATCCCCCCGGCTGCCGAGCCCCAGCTCCACACCGCCCCGGCGCCCCCCAGCCCCGCCGCCTCCCCCTGCGGCCCCGCCGCCCCGGCCCCCCCGCCCCACACACGGACACCCCCAGTCCCTGCCGGCCCCCGGGACAGCCGGGGCTCCGCCAGCATCAACTACACGGTGGGGTCCCCGCACGCAGCGGCCGCCTGCAGCCAGCCGGAGTGCGGGGGGGGCGGCAGCCAGTCCATCACCTCCCCGCTGCCAGCCAACATCCCCTCGCCCTCCTTCAGCAAGTTGCCTTCCACCAAGGCCAGCAAATCCTCCCGGGCCAAGGAGGCGGCGGGCAGCACGGAGCCGGACGCCGTCGCCCGCAAACGCAAGCAGCCCCTGGGCGCCGCCGCCAGCCCCCCCTACAAACGGACCTGCCCCGGGGACGGGGCGAAAAGCAAAAGTCCCGGCTGCCAGGTCTCGCACCCCCCCGGCAAGACGAAAGCCACCCCGGTGTCATCGCCTGCCACCGCTGCCCTCAATGGCTCGGTGTGCACCGGCGGCCGGCTGAAGCGGGGCCCCCCCCCGGACTGCCGCGTCCCCCCCAGCACCACGCCGGAGCCCCAGGGCTCGCCGCTGCATGGGGCCGGGGTGCTCCCCCCACCCCCCCGCTGCATCTCGGAGGACGAGGCCAAGAAGCGCAAGAACACGGCCACGTACTGCCGGCCCGGGAAGCCCAAGCACGCCGCCCCCCCGCCAGCTCCCCCACCCGCCCCCGGCCCGGCGCCCCCTGACCCGGGCTGCTCCGTCCGCAGGAAGAAGCCGGGGACCCCCCTGGGCTTTGAGGAGAAGCGGAGCGCCCTGAAGGTAGGGCTAAGGAGGTGGTGGGGGCGCTGGAGGGGTCCCCACTCCGATCTGGAGGGCGCGAGTGGGTTTTTGGGGTGCCCCCAGGCATATTAAGGGCCACAGGAGAGCCGAGCAGCATCAGCTGGGTCGCACGGGGCAGGGAAATGGGGGGACCCCACAGGGCCGCCGGCACATATGGGGGATGGGATGGCACCTACCTCCTCCTGGGGCTCAGGGCCACTTGTGTGTGTCCCTTCCATGAGGGACACCCTGGTCCTGGTTGGGGGACACCATGGGACAATGTGGTATGGTGGGGGATGGCAGGGGAGATACCGTGCTGATGCCATCATCCCGATGTGTGGGACACCTCTGGGGACATCCGTGTCCCACGTTGGGGATGCCACAGGGACTCTGGGGATACCCTGGCCCCAGGCTGGGGATGCCATGGACACCCCTAGGGGACACCCATGTCCCAGACTGGGGGTGCTGGCACCAGGTAGGGGACTCCATGGAGGACACCGTGGTCCTAATGGGTTATCCTGGTGCTGTGGGGCTGCCCTCAGGGGGTGGCCGGCATGGGGACCCTCTGGGGACATCCTAACCCTGGGATGGGTTTGCCGTGGGGATACACTAACCCTGTACTGGGGACACCACAGGGATGCCCTGTCCCTGGGTGGGGGACACCATGGGACAGGGGTCACCCCGTGGCTGACCGACGCCTCTCCCTCCCCGCAGTCCAAAGCCCATTAACGGAGGGGCCGGGGGCTTCCATCACCGCCCGGGGCTGCTGTGCGCCATGGAGCCCCGCGCTGCCGCCAGGAAGCACCGAAAAGCTGCCGAGGGGAGAAAAACACAAGAGGAGAAGAAGAAGATGAAAAAAAAAAACCTCCAGAAAAATACCTCAAGACTCTTTGTTCCTGTTCCGTTGCTGCTAACCCAACCCCCGGGGAGAGGAGGTGGCCGCGGCCGGGGGTCCCGGTGCAGGAGCGGCCACGGGGCCTCCACGGGGCCACCGCCGGCTGCGGATATTTATAAGAATTCCTATTGCTGTTTTTTTTGGTTGATTCTTTTTTTTTTTTAAAAAAAAAAAAAAAGGAAAAAAGAAAATCCGTATTGCACAGGGTGCCTGGGGCCGGGCCCGGGGGTCCCGGTGGGGGGGTCCCCCTGAGGTCCCCGCGGTGCCAGGGGTGGCTGCTGGGGGGGACGTGGCCCCCCAGGACGGCGGGGGAAGGGGGAAGGCGGCGCCCCCGGGAGCCGAGCGGGGACGGGGCGGGGGGGCCCCGGTTACCGCAGGGGACGAGGGGGGGGGCGCGGGGGCGTCCTCCGGAGCCCCGCGGTGTCGCTGTCCCCGCGCCGCAGCCTCCTGCGGATGGGCAGACCCCGCCCCAAGCCCCGCCCCCATCAGGTAAGACCCCCCCCCTCCTGCCAGGCCCCTCCCACCGACCCCCCCGCGGCTTGGCCCCGTCCCGCCCGGGGGTCCCTGGGGTGCTGGGGGGGCCCTGAGGGGGTCACGGTCTCGGCGCGTGGCAGCAGCAGCGGGCGGGGAGCTCACGTTTATTGTCACCGATGCAGCAGCGCGGCCAGGGGACAGCACAGGGGGCGTGGGGGGGGGGCTGGGGGGGCAGGCAGGGGCTGGGGGGGTCCCCGGCCACGGGACCCCCCCACGCGTGGGGCGGCGGCGTCACCACCCCGGGACGGGACCCCGAGGGGGGCGCCGAGTGGGGTCTGCTCCTGGCTCTGCACTGAACGGGGGGTGGGGGGTGGGGGGGGGGGCGAGGGTGGCCGTGCCCCGAGGCCCCCCGGTGGTCTCTGGGTGGCAGCTGTGGCCTTGGGGACATGCTTCCCGGGGGGGTCATGCGTCGCGATAAACATGCGGGGGGGCAGCGCCGTGGGGAGGGGGGGCCGGGACCTGGCTGCTGGCCCTGGGGTGCCCGTGCAGCGGGGGGGCAGAGGTGGCTCCGTGTCCTTGGGTGCCGTCAGTGGGGGTCCTGCAGTGCGCGGACCCCCGGGGGGGCTCCAGGTCGCGCCATCCCCGCCAGAGTCCCCGTGTCCCTTGTGTTCGGCGTGGCGGAGGCGACC
This sequence comes from Anas platyrhynchos, assembly GCF_047663525.1. Classification (NCBI taxonomy): domain Eukaryota; kingdom Metazoa; phylum Chordata; class Aves; order Anseriformes; family Anatidae; genus Anas; species Anas platyrhynchos. The sequence goes on along the minus strand of NC_092613.1, from coordinate 3,420,348 downwards.
TCTGTGGAGCCCAGGGCTGCGATGCACGCAGCGGGGGGGGCGGGCCGGCTGTCCTTCCTGCACCCCATCCAGCACGGACCAGGGGAAGGGTGCTGAGGGGGGGCGGGGGCACACCGGGGTGTCCCCCCTACACCACGATGGGGGTGTCCGAGAACACCGAGCTGACCGAGTCCGGGTCCGACAGCTTCCTCTGCGCTCGGGGGCCCTCCCGTGCTCCCGCCACCGCCACGGCCGGGGGGGTGCCCCCCGCTTTGAACCTGCCGTTCTGCCCCCCCGGGGGGGCGCGGGGCCCGGCGGTGCTGCGGGGCTGGGGGGGCTCCCCGGCGGCGTGGTTGGGGGTGGCGCTGAGCACGGAGGAGTTGAGGCTGTCGTCACGGGGGGCCGGCGTCTTGTCGGCGCCGCGGCAGCAGCAGCGGCAGGGGGTGAGGTACAGGTAGATGAGCACCAGCACCACGCTCAGGATGCAGCCCACCAGCGTGGTGTAGGCGGTGTTGAGGCCGTCGTGGGGGCCGTGCAGCGTGAAGTTGTGCACCAGCAGCTCCACGTAGAGCGTCTCGTTGAGCGCGGGGCCGGCCACCCGGCAGGCGTAGGTGCCGGCGTCCTCGGGGCGCAGCGCCCGCAGCTGCAGGCTGCCGTTGGCCAGCACGGCCGCGCTGCCGTTGCCGGCCTCCTCCGGCACCCGCTCGCCGCCCGGCGTCACCCAGTGCCGGCTGTGCGCCGCCCGCAGCCGGCTGTCGCAGCCCAGCGTGACCGTGTCACCCAGGTGCGCCTCCAGCACGGCCTCGCGTGCCTCGCTGCAGTTGAGCAGCTCGCGGCCGGCCAGCGCCAGGATGCTGACGGGCACCCCCGAGTCCTGCGGCAGGCACCGCAGCTCCTCCTGGAAGTCCAGCACGGCGCTGAGGCGGCGGCGCCAGCCCCGGGCCACCAGCTGGAAGAGCGGGCAGTCGCAGGCCAGCGGGTTGCCGTGCAGGTAGAGGCGGTCGCGCAGCCAGGCCGGCAGCGCCTGCAGCTCGGCCACGGGGAGGCTGCGCAGGCGGTTGGCCGAGAGGTCGAGCAGCGCCAGCTGCGGCAGGCGGCTGCCCTCGCGCAGCAGCTCCAGCGGGAAGCGGGCGATGTGGTTCTGGCCCAGGTAGAGCTTGCGCAGCCGGCCCAGGTTGTCAAAGGCGGTGCGGTCGACGGCGGCGATCTCGTTGTTGTAGAGCAGCAGCACCTCCAGCTCGGCCAGGTCGCTGAAGAGGTTCTCCTCCAGCGCCCGCAGGCGGTTGGAGGACAGGTCGAGGTGCCGCAGGTGCGGGACGTGCGCGAAGGCCTCGGTGGACACGAAGGCCAGCCCGTTGTGGGACAGCAGCAGGGCGTGCAGGTGCGCCAGCCGCCCCGGCGCCCAGTCGGCGCGCAGCCGGCTCAGGTTGTTGTGGCTCAGGTCCAGCACGGCGGTGAAGCGGGGCAGCGGCGCGGGCACGGAGCTCAGCACCGCCTGCGAGCAGCTCAGGATGTTGGAGGCGCAGACGCAGCGCTGGGGGCAGCTCCCGCCCGCCGCCCCCGCCGCCAGCGCCAGCACCGCCAGCAGCGCCCCCGGCCCCGCCATGGCCCCGGCCCCGCCGCGGGGCTGGGGACGGGGCCGCGGGGGCTCGTGCGGCCCGGGGTCACGGCGCGGGGTGGCTGCGGCCACCCGGTGTCCCGGCAGGTGCCAGGCCCCGCTGCCACCGGGCGGCTCCGCGCTCCCGCTGCCTCCCCCCCACCCCCCCCCCACCGACCGGGCCCTTCCGCGCCGCTCCCGGTGCCCCCCGCGCCCCCCCCGCCTCAGCCCCGCGCCGCGGCCCCGCTCCCCCCGCGGCGGGCGGGAGGATGCCCGGCTCCCCCCCCACCCCCCCCTCACCCACCCCCTCCCCACCGGGCGTTACCGGGGCCCGGGGCCGGGCCGGTGCCGAGGAGGGCAGCGGGGGAGGCCGGGCCGAGGCACGACGACGCGAACCGGGCCGGGCCGGGCCGAACGGGGCTGAGGCGAGGAAACCGAGCGGAACCGGGCCGAGCAGAACCGGGCCGCGCCGAAACGAACGGGGCCGAACGGGGCCGAACCGGGCCGGGCCGAGCCGGGCCCCGCGGGGCTGCAGCGCCCGCCCCGGGACAGAGCCTGGGGGCGGCCCCGGCGCGGCGGCCCCCGCGCACGGCGGCTCCTGATTGGCTGCCGCCGCGCCGCACGCGGCCAATGGCAGCGCCGCCCGCTTAACCCCTCGTGGGCCGCGCCCCGCCCCCAGCCCCGGCCCCGGCCCCGACCCCGGCCCCAGCAGCACCCATCAGACCCTGACCCTGACCCTGACCCTGACCCTATGCCAGCCCCATCCCATCCCTGGGCCCATCCCATCCTATCTGCATCCCATCCCCATGCTAGCCCCATCCCCACCCCATCCCCATCCCATATCCCCATCCCATATCCCCACCCCATCCCTACACCATCCCATCCCATCCCATCCCATCCCATCCCATCCCATCCCCATTCCATCCCCATCCCTATCCCCATCCCTATCCCCACCCCATCCCATTCCCATCCCCGCCCCATCCCCATTCCATCCCCATCCCTATCCCCATCCCTATCCCCACCCCATCCCATCCCATTCCATCCCAATCCCATCCCCATCCCTATCCCTGGTCCCACCCCATCCCATTCCCATCCCCGCCCCATCCCCATTCCATCCCATCCCATCTCATCCCTATCCCTGGTCCCACCAGCACCAGCACAGACCCCAAGGCCCTGGCCCGCATCCCTTGGTACCAGCCCGACCCCCACGGTACCAGCCCGTACCCCCAGTGCTGCCCCAGACCCCCCAGTCCCACCCCAGTTTCCCCAGTCCCGCCCCCATCCCAGCAGCACTGGCCTTCAGCAGGCCACTTGCCACCCTCAGGATGAGTTGGGGACCCCCTGCCCTGGGTCCCCCCTGAGGGGCACCCTTGGGGCTGCTGCCCCCGGCCAGGCAGAGGGTGACCCCTTTTCTCCCCTTTCCCCCTTTCCCCCTTTCCCCCTTTCCCCCCTTTCCCCCCCCTCCCCGATGTGCACAGTTGTTTCTCTGCCTCCCGGGCGTATTTTTAGATGCAAACATTTGTGCCGTTTTTTTGGGTCCAAAATTAGAGGGAAAGGAGCTGGAACAAACAGCGCCGTGATGATGCAGCTTTTTATTTGCAGGGGGGGGGCGGGGGGGGGAGTAATTAAAGGGGAGCTCCTGCGAGGCACAGCGGGGTGTCCCTGGGCTGCCCCTCACCCTGTCCCCCCCCCGCCCCCACTGCCCACTCCCTGCCCCACTTGGGGTTTCTGCACCCGTGCGCACGCCCCGAGCCGGGTGACACCAATGCTGCCCCCCCTGCCCCCCCCCTGCCACTGTCCCCTGCTGCTGGACCGGGATTTTTGTCCTTTGATCGTCCTCAATTTCTCTGCCATAATCCAGATGCTAATCCCTGCCCTGTGCCCACTGCCAGCCCGGCCCCCGCCCTGCACTGAGCCCCCCCGCGGCAGCCTCACCTCCTGCCCCCCCGTGCCTCAGTTTCCCTGCCACAGCATGGTCAAGGGTGGGCCTGGGGTCTCCCCCCCCCTCCCCTTGAAGCACCCATTTGTGGGGGGGCTGCATGGCCCCGCTGCGGGCACCCTGCTGGGGGGGATGCTCCCGGTGCCTTCCCAGCTCCGGGATGGTTTCGGGGTGCTGGGCCTGGCCCTGCTCCTCCACATGCCCAAAATGCTGGGGTGCTGGGGGATGGGGGGGGAGCAGCACGGCCGAACCCCCGCCCGCACCAAAGCACCACCGGGGTGCCGCTGGGTTATGTGGGCAGCCCGGTGCCGGTGCCGGTGCCGGTGGTGCCGGTTCACACGAGGTCCTGCGTTCCTAATCCGGTGCGGCCAGGTTTATTTCGGGTGCCCGTAGCCTAGCAATGCGCACGTGACCGCCGGGCCTGCGGCAGGGACACGGTGCCCGCTCGCCGCCTGCCCCCGGCACGGCCGCCACGCCACGCGGCCCCACGCGACGCCCACCCACCCGCACGTCCCGGGGGGGGGACGGGGCCCAGGGCACTGCCGGGGGAAGCTCCCGGCCTGCGGAGGCCTTCAGGGGGGTGCCGGCCCCCGGGGGGTGGTGGGGACTCCCCCACGTTGCAAACTGCGGGCTGGGCACCTGGGGAAACTGAGGCACAGCACGCGGCGGGGGCACCCCCCCACCCCCATCCCAGTGGCTTCATTGCTGAACTGGGAGGAGGTGATGGGGTGCTGGGAGGGGGGGGGGCAGAAACAGGTGCCCTGCAACCCCCCCAGGTCCCTCACCCTGCTGGCCCTGTGCCCCTGCACCCGTCCCCATCCCCACTCTGTGCCCCCCCCTTGCAAAGCTGCCCCATGGGCCCAGATCCCCCCCAGGTGCCCCCTGCACCCCCTCACCCCACGCCTGCCCCTTTGTCTCCCCCCGTGCCCCCAGGGGCTTCGGTCTCCCAGTTCCCCCAGTGCCTCCAGAGCCCTCCCCAGCACCCAGCCTTGGGCACTGCCCCCCCACACCCCCACTGGGACCACCCCGGTGCCACAGAGACCCCCCCACCTCACAGAGACCCCCCCACCCTCACTACACGCCCCCACCCCCTCAGCGACCCCCCACCCTCAGAACGGACCCTCCGGGCCAACAGCGCCCCCCCCGCCCCCACGAGGACCCCCCAGCCTCGGGGGGGGGCTGGGGAAACTGAGGCACGGCCGATGCTCGGGGCCGCTTCCCCCCCCCACCCCCAAACCCCATCCCCTGGGGGCGTTGGGCAGAGCCGCGACCCCCCCCTCGAGACCCCGCAGATGAGGGGGGCTCGGCGGGGCCGGGTCCCCCCCCGTGTCCCTGCCCGGGGCCCGGTGGTCCCGGGGAGCGGCGGCGCGGGCGGGAGGCGTTTAGGACCCAGCAGCCCGGTTGGTGCGGGAGCATCCCTCGCCGCAGCGGCTCCAGCACCGGCCCCGGCCCCGAGCATCCCCGCCCGGCTCCGGCCGGGGGCCCGTGGAGCCCCCCCCGGGGTAGGTGCCGGGGCCGCGGCGGAGCGATGCCGGGGGGGGGGGGGTCGGGGAGGCAGGGCTGGGGGCGGTGGGGGGGGGGGGGGCGGTCAGGCGGGGGTGGGGGCACCCCCTGCACCCCCGTTCCATCACCGGGGGGCACCGGCTGGTCTCGGGGACCCCCCCACACCCTGCACCGGGGGAGCACCCATGGGTGGGGAGGGGCGGGGGGGGGGTTCCCGGAGGGCCCCCGCCCCGGTCCCCACTCTCTCCGGGCTGTGTTTGGTGTGTGTGTGTGGGGGGGCTCCCCTCTGGGACGGGCAGGGGGTGTGGGGGCACACGCGGCCCCCCCAGGTGAGGGGGGGACCCGGGCGCCCAGGACCTGGTGTCCCCGAGCCGGTCCCGGCACAGCCACGCACGGTGCCCAGGCTCTGGGCAAAGGATGCAGGTGGGTGTTTGGGGATGAAGCAGGGGACTTTGGGGGGGTTTAGCCCCAGAATCGCTCATTTTTCAGGGGAGCAAGGGTTTTCCTTGGAAAAGGGGTTTGGCGGGGGGGTCGTGATGTGGGGGAACGCAGCAGTGCCCAGGGTGTGGGGGGCTGCACTTGGGAGTCACAGCGGAGCTGGGACACCCACCTGGGGGCTCGCGGGCCCCAGTTTGCTCCCAGCACCCCCGCCGTGCCACGCCGCTGACGCCTTCCCCTTCCCCGCAGGCACGCGGCTCTGCCCGGCGGAGAGGAGCGGGGAGATGAGCGGGGCCGGGGGGCACCCCTGGGTGCACTGAGTGCCGCGGGCTCGGCAGAACCCATCCCGCACCAGCACAGCGGGGCCGGGAGATGGCCCGGAGCCGGTGTCGGGCGTAGGGTGGCAGAGATGTGAGCACCCAGCGATGCCCCGCGGCCCTGCGCCGGAGGCCCCGAGGATGGGCGATGGGCCGGTGAGCGCAGCGGCACAGCATGGAGCCCTCCCTGCCCGCCCCCTGGGCCTGGAACGGCTCTAGGGCGGCGCGGGCGCTGCAGCCCTCCCCGGGCCCCATGCCCCCCAACAGCACGGCCGACGGCAAGCCCAAGGACGTGGCCTCCAAGTCGGTGGGGCTCTTCTTCATGCTGCTCATCGACCTGACGGCCATCGTGGGCAACGCCGCCGTCATGACCGTCATCGTGAAGACGCCGGCGCTGCGCAAGTTCGTCTTCGTCTTCCACCTCTGCCTGGTGGACTTCCTGGCCGCCCTCACCCTCATGCCGCTGGAGATGCTCTCCGGCTCGTCCATCTTTGACAGCCCGGTTTTCGGCGAGGCCATGTGCCGCGTCTACCTGTTCCTCAGCGTCTGCTTCATCAGCATGTGCATCCTCTCCATCTCCACCATCAACGTGGAGCGCTACTACTACGTGGTGCACCCCATGCGCTACGAGGTGCGGATGACGGTGGGGCTGGTGGCCTGCGTGCTGGTCGGCGTCTGGCTCAAAGCCGTGGCCACCTCCCTCGTGCCCGTGCTGGGCTGGCTGTCCCCCGACCGCCCGCCGGCGCCCGCCGGCCGCGGCTGCTCCTTGCAATGGAGCCGCGGCCCCTACTGCAAGTTCTTCGTGGTCTTCTTCGCAGCCTTCTACTTCCTCCTGCCCCTCCTCATCATCGTGGTGGTCTACTGCAGCATGTTCAAGGTGGCGCGGGTGGCAGCCATGCACCACGGTCCCCTGCCCACCTGGATGGAGACGCCGCGGCGGCGCTCCGAGTCGCTCAGCAGCCGCTCCACCATGGTGACCACCTCGGGGGCCCCCCGCACCACCCCGCAGAGGACGTTCGGGGGGGGCAAAGCAGCCGCCATCCTGCTGGCCGTGGGGGGCCAGTTCCTCTTCTGCTGGCTGCCCTACTTCTCCTTTCACCTCTACACGGCCCTGAGCGCCCAGCCCTTGGCGGGGCCAGCGGCCGAGACCGTGGTCACCTGGCTCGGCTACTTCTGCTTTACCTCCAACCCCTTCTTCTACGGGTGCCTCAACCGGCAGATCCGCGGCGAGCTGGGCCGGCTCCTCACCTGCTTCTTCAAGCAGCCGCCCGAGGAGGACCTGCGGCTGCCCAGCCGCGAGGGCTCCATCGAGGAGAACTTCCTGCAGTTCCTGCAGGGCACCGGCTGCCCCGCCGAGCCCCGGCCCCGCCTCGACACCCCCAGCCCCAAGCGGGACCAGCCCCCCGTTGACTTCCGCATCCCGGGACAGGTCGGCGAGGACGGGGCCGAGGGGCCGGAGCGGCGCGGTGCTGACGGGACCCACGCGGCCGCCCCCGTCCCCGTCCCCCCGGGGCTGTAGCGTCCCCGCGGTCGCGTTCGGCTCAAACACGGCTGCACGGGGACGGCTGCCCCGCTCCGCTCTGCTCTGCTCTGCTCTGCGTGCTTTGGGGTCTCACAGCACTCGGGGGGTTTGGGGACCTCCCGGGGGTGCTCCCTCCTCGTGCCCCGTGCCCCCACCCTGGGGTGCGCGAGGCCTCCGGGCTCCCTGGGCTGAGGGGGGGTCGCGGCCCCGCAGGCAGGTCCCAGGGGGGCCCCGTGCTCCAGCCCAGCCCCGGCTCTAGGGTCCCGGGGGGGTCCCAAGGGGGTCCCAGGGGGGTCCCAGGGGGGTCCCGGGGGGGTCCCAGGGGGGACCTCGGGGAGCAGCGGGGGGGAATCCCGGCCCTGCTGCCCCGTGCCCCGTCCTCGGCCTCCTCCCCGTGCCCCGGGGAGCTCGGGGCCGGGCCCCCAGCGCCTGACCGGGTTGGGGGGGGTGTGTGGGGGGCGTAGGGGGGCTGCCAGGCCCCTCTCGGCCTCGGGACTACAACTCCCGTCGTGCCCCGCTGCCCCCGGGGGGCGGAAGCGCAGCGCGTGCCCCTCGCTTCCCGTCGTGCCCCGCGGCCCCGGGCCGGAAGCGGCGCGCTCCTCCCAGCTCCCGGCAGGCCCCGCGCGTAACGGTCGCGGCGGGCGGGCGGAAATCCGGCGCCGCCCGGGCGGGGGGGAGGCGGCAGGGAGGGAGGGAGGGAGGCGAGAGGCGCGGCCCCGCTCCGCTCCGCTCCGCTCGGCCCGGCCCGGCCCGGCCCGGCCCGGCCCCGGCCCGCCGCCGCCATGGGCTGCACGCTGAGCGCCGAGGACAAGGCGGCGGTGGAGCGGAGCAAGATGATCGACCGCAACCTGCGGGAGGACGGCGAGAAGGCGGCCAAGGAGGTGAAGCTGCTGCTGCTCGGTGAGGAGCGGGCGCCGCCTGCCCGGGCTCGGCCCCCCCTCATCCCCCCTCCAACCCCCCCCTCCCCTGGGGGCTCCGTCCCCGCAGGGCCCCGCTCCCGGCGGGGCTGGCGCTGAGCCCGGGGCCGTGCCGGGGCCGGGGCCGTGCCGGGGGTTCCTGCCCGTGAGGAGGAGGCGCTGCCCCGCCGGGGGTTCGCTGGGCACGGGGCTGCCCCCGCGCTGCTGCTCTGCTGTGGGGCGGGGCAGGGGGAGCCCCCCCGGACACGGCCCCCTCGTGCTGTGCCGCCCGGGGCCTGTGCTTGGGGCAGCGCCGCTGGGCCCCGTCCCAGGTGGGGGCGGGTGGGGTCGCTGAGGGCCAGAACAAAGGCGCCTGGGTCCTCCCCTTCGAACAGAAGGATCCTGCCTTCCGAGGGGTCCTCCTCCTGTGAACGCTTCTTCTCCCCCTTTTAACTTGTTTTTGCTCCTGTCCTCGAGAAACGCGCTCTGAGCTCTGATCTGCGCACACGGAGAGCTTCCCGGCCGAGGGGCAGGATAATCCTTTATTCTGCGGGGATTTGTGCTGTTGACAGTAAGCAACGCTCGCACATTCCCAGGGAGAGCGCCCGGCACAGTTCTCCCTTTGTGTTTCCTGTGCCAGGTTTTTTCTCTGCGGTCTGGTGTTCTCTGTGGCAACGTGGGAAGGGCTGTAAGGATTTTGGGGCAGGACTGCCTGACCTTGGCAGCGGGTGACAGAGTTACCCAAAAGGTTGTCCAATAATTGTCTTCAGAGCGCGTTAACCTAGAGCCCGGGTGAGACTCCAGAACCCAAGCAGCAGTTGTGTTTTGGGGTTTCTGATGGCTTTGGAGGCAGCGAAATGCCTGCCTGCTGTGCCTTCGGGTACTTTGTCAGTAGTGGGGTCACGTACGTTGAAGCCCAGTGAAGCTCTTCTGGGATAACTGGGAGGAGATCTGTGTCGGGCCTTGGATTGGGTTCACGCTTGGCCGTGACCTGCATCCTGTCCCCATTGTCACAGTTTTCTAGTTGAAAATTCAGTGGAAGGATTCCTGCTGATCAAAGGGTGTTTGGTGGCGCTGAAATGTGCCCTCCCCACGTGCAGCTCTGTTAATGAGCAGGTAGAGCAGAGCAGCCAGCTGCCAGCAGAAAACAATCTGCAGTGGGAACAAACGCCCTTTCGGGGAGGCATCGAGGAGCTGATGGAAAAGTTCACGAGTTTTTTCCATTGTTTGAGCAAGCATTTTTTTCCCAACGTAGCATTAAGATGTCTCGGATAAGTAGTGTCTCGTATCATTAACTCGTCGGAGCTCCTGCGGTGGTTTATGTAACCGGAGCGAGCCTCCCGCCGTTCTGCTGATGCAGTGAAGTTTAGCAGAAACGCATTTCTCTAGAGAGAAAAGTTTGGACTCCGTATGTTCTTCCCCAGCCCTGTGAAAATCGCTGCCCTACTTGGGGCTCCGCAGAGCCCCATAGGTTAAGGGGAGGCTCACGTGCGTTCTGTGCCAGGTCTGGTGGGAAGTGAGCGCTGCGCCCAGCCCCAGGGCTTTTGTTCCTTAAACAGCCTCTCCTCCTTGGCAGAGGAGGAAGGAGAGGGGGTTGACGTGTCCCCTTCTGCTTCCCAGAGCCTCCCCAGGACTGAGGTGGGAGATGGGACCCCGCAGGGGTTTGGGTGCTGGCCGAGGTAGCGCCGCTCACTGGGTGAAGGTCCGGGAGCTGCAGGTTTGTGCGGTGGCTCCCGCGTGGGGGTCTCAGGTCACCCGGAGCGTTTCGCTTCCACAGCACTGCCTGCTGAGGAACTCCTGCGAGGCTTTTTGGTGTTTCCCAGAAATAAACGTGAGCGGTGCACAGCAGCTGAGCCCGGGTCCTGCCACCCCCTGCCTGCGAGGCGATGGTTGCTCGGTGCGTGCCCACCGCCAGCGGGGCCGGGCAGGGTCTGAGCGCGTGGCGGTGGGCGAGGGCTCACCCCAGAGCCCCGCCGACTGCTGCCTCCCCGCTCCACCTTGCCCCTGGGACAGTGCCATTGTGCAGGCGCGGGCATGCGATTTGCCTGACGTAGGAAGCCGTGGGATTTTCCAGCCAGGGTGAGCAGCAAAGCGCAGAAGGGCCGGGGGCTCTGTGCTCCTGCACCTTCCAGAGGGGCTGCGCCGGGTCTCGGAGGGCTCTGGGCAGCTCCGAGGCACGAAGTCACTGCCGGGTGCGTGTGGCTGTCCCGCTGCACGCTGCGGAGAGGTGTGGAAAAGGCCTGGGGTGGGTGGGTGCAGCCAGCCCCAAATCGCGTGTGTGCAGAACGTGCCCGTACCCAGCGCGCTGCGGTGCTACGGGGTTGGGATGCTCTGCGTGGTGACATGGAAGGGCTCTTGCTAATTCGTGCAAAAATAATTAAAAGCATAAATTTGTTCTAAAATAGCCTTCATCTGCCTAACTACCCCAGCAAACTGCGAGCTCTGCTACTCCTGGAGACTTCAGCTGTTTTCCAAGGCTGCCGTTCCCCCCTCCTTTCCCCCAGTTCACCTCATGGTGCTCAGCCGGCCGTGGCTGTGCTCGCGTGAAGCGCAGAGACGGCCGTTCTAGGGATGCAAATCCAGGCCAAGCTGTTGTTGCCGTCCATACCACAGGTCCCTACAGGCAGCTTTCCCCTGCTTCTCACAGCGATGGTGTCAGGGGACTGCTGGGGCACCGGGCCCGGCTGCCCCTCGCCTCCGGAGCTGCTCGGTGCTCCCTGCGGGGCGGTGCTGGCCCCGTCCCGTGGTGGCTGCCACGTGCTGCCCTCGCGTCTGGAGCGCTCCTCCTGCAAGCTCTGGTCTCGTGAGTGGCCACGTGAAGGTTTTCTCGCAGGCGCAGCAGTCAGGGTTATGTTTTCAGAAGGCAGTTCAGTATCTCCGTGCCGTTAGCTCTGCCGGGCGTTTGGGAGCAGCTCTGTGTGAATGAGAACCCGGCTCGTGGCGCCTGGTGCCCGGCTGGGGCTGAGGAAGGCTCTCTGTGTGCCCACCACCTCCCGGGCTGTGCCCGTGTTGTTGCTGCCACTTTGCACCTCGCAGGGGTCGGGTGCAGGATCCAAACCCTGCTGCTTGGTCTTCACCCCCCAGGATGGGGTACAGGCAGGTGAAGGCCAGCGAGGTGCGAAGCGCTCACCGCAGAGCGGTGATGGGAGATTTCACAAAAATCCATCTCAGTCTTTGAGGCTTGGCCCTGGTCGCTCAGGGTGAGGGCCAGCTTCGCGTGCCGCTGCACAGCGCGAGCTCCTTGTGCCGGGCAGGCTCCTGCTTCAGCCGTGTGCTCGTGCAGAGCCGAGGGGCGCGGTGCTGATGGCGCTGCAGGCGGAGCAGCTGGCTGGGGGTTCAGTGTTGTGCCCCATCCTCCCAGGGCTCTCTGGACAAGGTTCAAGTTTCATTAAACACAGAGGCAGAGCATCAAAATAACTTTTTTTTTTTTTAACAAAGAGGGATTTTTTAATTTGAACACAGCTTTTTTAAAAGTTTTGAGCAACGAGCTTGCGTGCAGCTGCAAAGGCACCGTGCTCCTCGCTTCTGGTCCTCAAGGTGCTCCTCCCTCACTCGCCGTGCCACCGCCTTTTGTTCCCGGCCCCATACAGCGATCCCGAGCAGCCGTGGCCATCACCAGAGGCACGTCTCCTGTTTCGTGTTTTCCCAGTTGGTGTTTGGTAACCGCTCGGACTCGTTTACCCTTCTCTCCTTACCGTGGTGGCACCAACTGGGCCAGCTCTAAAAGCAAACAGCGAGCAGGCAGCACGTGCTGCTTCCTGGCGGGGGGCTCGCGGGCTGTCCCCTGCCCGCCTGCTCCTTTTGATAACTGTTTGTAAAATCTCAGGGCTGTTGCTCCTCCATCAAATTCAGCGGTTATTTAACGTCATTTCACCCGGGTCACAAGGAAAATGAGACACTCAGGCAGCAGTGCTAGCGAGGAACTTTTTTTCAGACCCTTGTCTTCATCGTTCCCTCCATGTCTGCCCAGCCTGGGTCTCTGCTGCTCTGGGGCACAGCTCCCACCTCGGGAGCCTTGGTGGCGGGGTCTGCCTGCCCCCCCCACCCCTGTCCCTGGCCTGTGCCTTTCCTCCCGTGGCCCTACACGCACCCCCGTGCTGGGTCCTGCCCAGAAGGGCTGCCTCCGTGCAGGCTGAACGTGGCTTTGGGCTGACTCTGCAGCAGGTTGGGGAAGGCGCAGCGCTCAGCTCCGCTCCTGCAGCGCGTGGTGAGGCTGAAGGCAAAAGGCTGGGGGCTCGGAGGGGCGCCCAGGCAGCCAGGAGGGGGGGTCGCTTGCTTTTCGGCCGGGAGCCGCACCACGAGAGCGTGCTGCGGGGCTGTGGGTGGGGCGGGGGGGTCGGGGCCCTTGGCACAGCACTGGGGGTCAGGGTGCTGCTGGCTGCGGTGCTCGTGGGGCTGCCGGGAGCTGGTGCCAGCTTTGCAGGGCACGGCTGGTGCAGGTGGTTCTGGCCGGCTGGCCATCTAATGGTGGGGACTGGGCGGTTGTCCCGCTGTCTGTGCTTGTTCTTGGGCCTTTCAGTTTGTGGTTCGCAGCAGTGGGTCAGCTCCACCAGCCTTTCTGTGCGCTGGGGGGTTGGGATGAGATGAAGCGGCTGTAAATCAGACATGAACTTTGATTTGGTTCTTGCCATGGAGGAAAATAGTTCCTGTTGTTTGTTTTCCTTCCGGAGAAAAAATTTTGTATCAAAGGTAAAATGGACGTCGCAAGAGTTCAGGCTGTTCCCGTTACCTCACGCTGTCTCCCAAATCTTATTGCAGCTAGCCTTCAGTTTTTGCAGTGCAGGAGGCTCCCCTGGCCCCCCTGGCATCCCGCACCGGGTGCAGCCGGAGTCGCTTCACCAGCGCTTGCAGCCTGCTTGGAAGCCGCTGGGTTCGTGGGCACCAGGATCTGGCCCTGTTGCAGCAGCGTGCGAGGACAAAGAGCAGCCTGCGTCCTGCCAGCGCTGGCCTTTTCTTCTCTCCCCAGTTTCTAACTGTTAATTTTACCAAAGGGGAGCTTTTTTTTTTTTTTTTTTTCTTTTTTTTTTTGACACCTTTAGGTATGTCTCTGCCTGGTTTTGTGCCTCTTTCTGCAGTTTCTCGGTGCCGGGGGTTGCTCCAGCTGTGGCCAGCCTGGAGCCTATTGGGTGGATGTGGGATTCCCTGGGCTGTATCCAGCCCCCCCGGAACGGTTGAGCAACGATTTTGGCCATGTTTGGCCGAGGAGCCTCAAAGTGAGGGCTTCGCCTGCCTGGCTGTGGGGTGATGCCGCCTGCTTCGCGTGCTGCAGGTACTGGCCCTGCCCCGGGTCTCTCCCCCAGCTCCCTGTGAGCCCCGCGTGGAGGCTGCATTAAAAATTTCCCCTGAAGCTTTAAGGCAGCGCTCAGGCGTTCAAAGCCTTCATGTAAAATAAGGCTGATGCCCTAGGAAGGTTCTAGGCAAAAAGAAAAAGGTGAAGGATGGGTGCTTAGGAGCTCGTGTTGCTTACGAGCCGTTTGCAGCTTTGTGGTTTCAAGCCTTAATTTTTCAGGCTTACACAGACATCGATGGCCAAATAATGCAGGCAAGGCTCTCTCCCTTCCTTCTCCGTACAGGGATGAGGTGGGGTTCATATGGCAAAGATGCACAGTGGCATGCAGCGTGAGGGCTGCCTGCGGGGCTGTGCCGGGAACCCCCCACATCGTGCTGGGTGCCGGGGGGGCCTCGGGAGTCAGCGTGGTGCCAGGGCTCTCGGAGGTGAGGTTTTCGGAAGGGCTTCCTGCAGAGGATCCTCTGCTGTGTGCAGAGGCAGCGATGGCTCGTCCTGTACCGTTGGCTCCTGCTAGAGCCGGGCCCTAGGCAGCCCACAGGCCCGTCTGGGTACGGGTGTTGTTTTTTTTTCCAGCGTGTGGTTGTCGCTGTCACAGCGTGTCAGCCGCAGCCGTTCTGATTCCTGTTGACTTTTCTAACAATAGCTGTGTCTCGTGGGGCCCGCTGGCCTGACACCGCTGCCCTCCTTTCTGATGGCATCTCCTTTCCCTGATTCCCGGGGCTGGGTCCTGGAGTCAGCCAAGCTCTCCTGGCCTTGTGCTATCCGAGAGCTTCCCGGGGCTGCGCTGAAATAAATAAAACATCTCTGCAAGGGGAGATGTGATGGGTATCGGCGGGGCCAGCAGTGTGCACAGCAGGGGGGGGTGTTGGGGCCGGGGGTGCAGCCTGCGCAGGAGGAGCGCGTGCCAGGGACGTGGCCTCCTGGAAAACCGCGTCCTAGAAGCGTGTTTGTGTATAAAGGCAAATATCCACGGCTGTTTGCTAGGGAGGGGCTAGAATAAATGTTGACAAAAGGAAACATCTGTGCTGTTGGGGAGATAGCGTCCCCCCGGGGATGCTGACGAGCGCTCAAGCAGCCCCTGCTCTGCCGTGGTCCCGGTGCTGGAGGGGCCGGGCTCCCCCCGGCTCCGTGCTCCAGCCCCTGGGCTCCTTCCCAGCTGGGTGACCCCACGTCGCTCCCGGGGCTGTTCCCAGGCTGTTGGCTCTGGCAGTGCCTGTGAGCTTCGGTGGGTTTTGGGGTTCGGCAAGGATTGAGCATCCCCTGTCTCGGCAGCGGTCTGCCGAGGTTTCTGCCAAGCTCCTGCTGTGGTTTCGCAGCGGATGCGGGCTGTTGCTGTAGTTACGAGCTGTGCGTGGCCTCCTCCAGAGGCTAGGGATCAGCAGCGTGTCAGCCTGCTAAATTTTTGGGCTTTAATGGATATTCCAGGTGCATCTCTTCCAAGTCTCGAGTAAGAATTTGTTTTGGCAGTAACCTGGTTTCCCTCCTGAAACTTTCAGATGCTTCAGGGCTTCTCCCCTTAACTGGGGGGAAAAAGTCCTCACCTGAAGTTTTGATCGAGCTTTAGAAAGAGCACTTTGCTTAAAATACCTTCTGAAACAGTGAGCTTGCTCGGTGCTCGTGTCTGGAAGGTGCAGGCAGTCTTTGGCCTCCCTTTCTCATTTCCTCGGCGGTGTGAATGAAGAGGTAATTTCTTTAAAAGCGGCTGTTGTACCTGGAGCACAGCCGTGCAGGGCTGCAGTTCCCGGTCCGCTCTGTGTTTTGGTGCCATGCTCGTTGCCCTCTTCCCCGAAATCTTGTGAGCTCCAGGCTGTGCGGGGCTGCTTGGCTCTGCACCGCTTGTTGCAGCAGGGCCCGGGGCTGCCTCAGGTTCCCCCCCGTCCACCCCGGGAGTAAGCAGGGGCTGGCTGGGGGCATTCGTCCCAGCCGGCTTCTGGGGGAGCGATCCTGGCCCTGCGGGGTGAGCAGAGGAGCAGTGACTGCAGGGGGGTCTTGCGGGGTCAGTCGGGGGGGAGCCGTTTCTGCCAAAAGCAGCAGGAGGTTTGGGAGGGGAAATTGCCCTTCCTGGGGCGTGCAGGCAGAGCTGTGGGATCAGCGTGTTCCTTGCTGCCAGGCTGGGAGAAGAGGCGCTGGGCTTGTGAAGCCTTCTCTGCGCATCCCTGCTCCGGTCAGCCGTGGTTTCTGCTGGCGAAAGGCGATCTCCCTGTAACTGCTACCTGAAGCACAGAGGAGAGGCTCGCTGTGTGACAGTGAGAAGTGCCCAAGCAGTGTTCCAGCCCTGGTGTCGCTGGGCCCAGTGACATCCAGTGGCTCATTTCCTGTTTTTTCAGCTCCTCAAAGCACTCCGGCTCCCGGCTGCCTGCTCTTCTGGAGACCTGCAGGCCCACGAGCGCTTCCAATGCCACGCTGCCCTCTCGCGCTATGCAAAGCGTTCCAGTCCCTGCTCTTTTTCCTGCTAAAGGTACTCGACTGAAGCTTAAGCCCTGCTGTAAGTGCAAACAGCAGGCATCAGGGTAAATGGAGCTGTGTGTGCCCGGGAGCAAAGGGTGCGCTGAGTGCTGGTTCCCCAGGGCCTGATGTGCATCGCTTTGTGCAAACCCTTTGCAGCCACTCAAGTGACTTGGAACGAGGCAGAGCAGCAGCTTGCACAGTACGTGCAAATATTTAGACAAACGGCAAGTGTCAGAGGACAGAAATGAGACCTGGAGATGTTCAAGCTGGGGCTGGAAACTAAGTAAAATGCAAACAACTGTGAAAATTTGGAGAGGAGGGAGATAAAAGCACAGGTAGGCAGTGAGAGGGGGCCCCTGAAAATGCCACGAGCTGCACGGCAGCATGCAGCACTGGTGTCATGGAATAGACTGGGGCAGTGTTAAATGTGTTGGTTTTTTTCCTGAGCAATTTGGAGGAGACCGTGCCTGATGCCAGCCCTTGCCTTGGTAAGCAGCTGCTGCCCCAGCAGGAGCTCCTGGCGAGTGATTGTGGTGCTGGAGGGCAGGCGCTTTAAAACGAGGGCTTAATGAGGTGCAGGGCCAGGGGGCCAGGCTGGGAACAGACGGAAAAATTCCCTCGGGAATCCCCTCCCAGAGGAGGTGACACGCGGCAGCCCTGGGAGCCTGTCCTGGGCTGCCTCTTGGCAGGGAAAGGGGCAGAGGGCGTCAGTCCCTTTTTCCTGCCTCTCGGTCCCTTAGCAGCAGTGGGGTGAGGAACGGGCACCCCGGTCCCCAGAAGCACGGGCTGCTGCTTTTTGAGGCCGCTGCTGAGGTGCGTGGGGTTGGAAATGAGAAGGGAAAGAGTTAAACGAATGTGGCTCGAATTAGTGTTGTATAACCAACTTGGCTGTGTTGTCATGGCATAATTGTATCTGATATTGTTTTGTCACTCAGCTGACAGGCAGTGCAAGTTCGGCGATGCCTGCTGCAGCAGTGGATTATTTTAAGGTAATCTGAGGAAATGGCAGCGAGTCTGGCGATGAGAAAAGAGCCAGAGGTTGTGCTCAGGAGCCTCCCCCGAATCCCTGCGCAGGGCTCTGCGGGGAGGTGGCAGCGCTGCGGCTTTCCCATCACAACGGCCAAGCGAGGGGAATGCTTACCTGCGGAAAGAAACACGAGGGCTTGCGTGGAGGAGCCCCTGTGCAGAGCGGGGCGGAGGCGCCGGGTACACGGAGCCCTAATGCTCCTGCACCCAGCTGTGCCTGGGGTTGTCACCAGCGTGCAGCCAGCAGGTCACTGCGCTGGGTGTCACCCCTGCTAGAAGCGTGCCTGCCCCAGGAGAGGCAGGCATCCCGGGGGGCACAACGAGACGAAAGAGCCCGCTCAGCAGGAGGAGGCTTCCTGCAAGCTCTGGGATTCGGATGGAGTCCCACAGAAGCGGGCTGTGGGGGGAAGCCCTGCTGCGTCGTGCGCTTCAGGCCTCTGGGGTTTGCTTGGTGTAAGGTGTTAATTCCCTCGGAGATCTGAATAAAGGTTTGGGGGATTCTGCTTAAAGCTTGCCTCGTTATGCTTTCTTGCTAACGTTTCTTCAACGGCTTTAAAGATGGAATGTGTCTTATGTTGCCTGTTCTGCCTGGAGCTGAGTTGGCAATATCTTCTCTTTAAGACTTGAGGGAAGGAAAAATAATGAATTGACTTATGCTTAGGAATAATTTAAAAGTTGAGTTCTTTGGTTTCCAGACATGGAAGTACTTTGTCATGAGAGACTCTCATCTGGTAACCCTTCAGCCTAGACTAAAGGCTAATTGATTTAAATTGCACCACATGCCCTATCTCGGAAGCAGTTTCCCTGCTGCACAGGGCAGCTGCTAGTGCTGCCGTCCCCGAGGGGGATGGTGAAGCAGCTAAACTCAAAGCAGTATCTGCAAAATCGGTGCTTAAAGGTGTTTGCTCCCAGCCGAAGCAAGCAGAGCGGCCGCGTGCCCCAGGCAGTGGCACTCTGCTGCTCAGACACCGGCGTGTCCCTCAGCACTTCTCCGAAGAAGCAGAAACCCTCGTCCAGCCACTCTGCGTACGGAGGCTGGAGGCACAGCCCTGTGATACAACATGTTAAGGCCTCATTTGACTTTGGTTTCCTCCCACCTGACAGCCTGAGAACCTGTCATCCAGCTGCTTGTCCTGCTGCGAAAGCTCTTGCTGGGTGAAGAACCAGCTCTGCATCTCCTGTCTTCAGCCACCAAGAGCTGTAAAAATATTTGACCGCTTGCTGGGTTTGAAGCTCCCTAGGAGGAAATGCACATTCAGCTTGAAAACGACCTTGTCTGATGTTGGGGAAGCTTTCTGTTGTAATTTAATACAGCAGCAGAGCCTCAGGAATCCACGTCAACATCTGGGAACTGACGGATGCGCTGGGAGTGGGCACAGTGCGTGTCTGTAAAGGCAGCGTTGTCCTCGCTCAGTCCTGGGACGATTGCTGCCTTCTTCCCAGGGTGACGGCAGATCTGGGTTCAGGCTGGCACAGCGCGCTCACAGCCGGTGAACGGCAGCTTGTGTTTGGCAGAAAGCAGCCGTCCTGTGTGCTCCTTCCCAGCCCGTGCTGTAAGCCCTACCCTGACATTCTCGCAAGTACTTCGTGTTCCTCCAGGTTCTCTGCAGTATTGCCCTTTCCTCCACCAAAACCCTGTTGGCTGAATAGGGCAGGTGAAATGAGCAAGCTAGAACATGTGTGCAGTTCCAAGCGAGGAAGCAGCGTGCCTATCCTGCTCCCAAACCCAACAGAGCAACCTTCTGTCTTTGGGAGTTGGATTTCTGGGTTCCTATGCCAGCATGGCATCGAGCAGTGAGGCCGGGCAGTGAATTGTTTGTTTTTGAGCAGCAGCACTGCTCTCATGCCCGAGTTGTGGTGCTGTACCTAGGAGCCGGCTTTCCCAAGGCTCCAGGGATACAGGAGTGGAACTGGAATGCAGCACAGTCCGCTTTGGGTGTTGCAAGAGGTTGGGAAATGCTCTTTTTCTGGAAGAGCATTTCATCTACTTTTTTCTGGAGAAGTACGCCACAGCCCGGTTCTCACAGCCTCTTTTTATACCTGAAATTTGGTCTTTCCCCATCAGTCTGATAACCTAAAAGGGATTCTCCTCTCCCAACAAAACTCGCCTTGCTGGCAGCAATGCTGCTCAGGGTCACCACTCCGCCAGTTCTCAGTGCGCACTGGGGCACCTGCAGTCCTTGTGCTGGAAGCGAACGGCAGGCTGGGTCCCCTGGCCCAGCCAGGACACCTTTAGTCACGTAACCAAATCCAGACAGGCTCAGCTTCATTCTTTGGGCTTCAGCAAACCCAGTTCTGCAGCTCGGAGCGAGCCCTTTAGGCCGAGCAGCCTGAAACCCACGGCTGGTCCAGCTTGTTTGCAGGCAGCTCCTGCTGCGTGGTCGCACGGGGCAGAGCAGAGCCAGCTGTCTGCTGGCACGCAGGGACTGCTGCGTGCTTTCTGCGTGCTTCATCACGGGCACGGGCCTCGCATGGGCAATGCCCCCTGGCTGCTGCTGCTGCGGGGCTGGGTGAGCTGTGATAACGAGCTGTGATAATGCCGTGGCTTTGGGGCACAGAGCCAGTGCCCGCTGCACTGGTGGGCAGAGGTGGCTGCTGCCCTTGCTGCACCCTGGGAAGTGGGTGCAGAGCGCTCTGCGATGCCTTGGATTGAAAGCAACATTGGTGAAAAGAGCCTCTGACTCGGCGGGCTGGAATAAGTCAGCCCCCCGGGGTGTGCAGGGCTCAGCAGGGCAGGTTGCTCCATCCTCTGAAGGGAAGCCGGCTGCGATGCAGGCGTGGCCAGGTGCTGCTGCCCACAGCTCTGATACTTCAGCTGGAAGTCATCCTGCGGCAAGCGCTCATTTCCTAAGTAAACCTGCGGGTCTCTTTGTCCTCAGTTCCCCAGAATAATAAAGCTTGTATTGTGGGAAATGGTGGAGAATAGAACTTGTTAATCAATTGCAATTTGCCTTGCGTGCGCTGTGGGTGTGCCGTGCCGTGGCGGAGGTGCCCGACCTGTCCCGTGGCTGTGCTCCCCCGTGGGAAGCAGCGAGCGGCTGCAGCGTGAGGCCAGGTCCCTGCTCTTCCTGCTGGTGACTCACGGGTGGCCGGGAGTTGCCACTGCAAGTCTGGGCAGGCCTCGTTGGATTCTGCTGCGGCTTCTTGAGAGGCACCTGGCTCGGGAGTGCTGTTGCTGTGCTTTTACCACTGTGCTGTGTTAATGGAGCACAGGAGCGCGCCTGGGTTTTTCCTGTTTAGAACATTATGGGCAGCATTTGGCTGACCGCAAAGTGGCCGAGGGACCTTGCAAGATCTATCGTGGTATTCCTGCTCTGACACAGTAACACATTTCTGGCCTTTAATGTCCTGAGCTGCTTCACCTGGATCTGTGCGCAGAATTTGTGCATGTTTTTGAGCTCTCTTCTGAGTCTGCTCCCTTCTTCTGAATGCTACGCAATATTGCTCTGAGTTAGCTGTTCCTTGTGAAAGTGCCCCAGGATCTGTGGCTATCCCCACCTGGTTGTTCAAGGCCAATGCTTTTCTCTTGCTCAGCCTGGCAATAGTGGCCAGGACCTGATGGCATCCATGCATTTAGCTGTTGGGCTGCCTCGGACTGGAGTTAGTGAGCTGGAAAGGAGGGGTGGCAGGCCGGCAGTCTGTTAGATAAATCCTTGTCCCAGCTTTTCAGATGTGCCTCTCAGGTGGCTACCCGTGCTGACTAGGAAGCATGCTCTGGACGTTCAGCAGTTCTACTTTTTGAGCAGATGGATGCACAATGACCAGCAACATCTGTAAATACAACCTGAGGAGGGTGCAGCTATGGGTGCCATCCCTCCCCCGGGGACGGTACAGCTGCTGTGGGGCTCTGCTAGCGGCAGCAATGCACAGGAGGCATCTTATTCCAAACCCTGTCAACCTCTCTGTTGGAAGTGAGGAGGGCACAATCTGTTTTTTTTCTAACTTTGCTAACTGGAATTTGTTTGTGCTTTTCAGGTGCTGGAGAATCTGGCAAAAGCACCATTGTGAAGCAGATGAAGTAAGTGAGAGTGCAGTCATGTGAACTGCATTTCAGTGCAAGATGAAATAAGAAGCCTGTGGTGCCCTTGTGCTTTGGCTTGGGAGTGACGGCTTGGTTTTCTTCCAGGATTATTCATGAGGATGGCTATTCGGAGGAAGAATGCAAACAATATAAAGTGGTTGTCTACAGCAATACTATCCAGTCCATCATTGCAATCATAAGAGCCATGGGAAGGCTAAAGATAGACTTTGGGGAAGTTGCCAGAGCAGTAAGTATTTCACTTATTTCCCTTGGTCTGAGTTGGTGCTGTGACTTGTGTTAATGAATCCTGGAAATTCTGCCCATGGCGCTTATAGTGGAAGTACGTTTGTTACAAGACGCATTAGTGGGACACTTCACAATCTGTAGTTTGAATGCTCAAATAAATAAATAAAAACCCCCAACCGTTTGTATAAGGTATTTGAATTTTTAACAACGCTCTTAGTTTTGGTTTAAATTGCTTGTCTTTGGACGTCAGTCCTCATTAGTGTTTCAAGGCGTTGTGCCAGTTAGGCTTTAAGCTGAACCGAATAAACCTTGATCACACTTGCAGTCTTAGCATTCTGAGGATTGGAGGCCCTCCTTTACCATTCAGTTCTGCTGATTCCATGTGCTCTTTCTTACTGGTGTTCACCATCAGTACTTCAAGCTGGTAGAAACTGAAGAGAGGAAGTCTTAATTGTCGAGGTGGGGGAAGGCACAGGCAGAATGGGAAGTCAGAAGCTCCTGAAAATGAGTAGGAGATGGGAACTGTGTATTCTGGGCGGTGGCTGCACAGCCTGTGACGTTTGCTGACTTGCACTGATTCCTGGTGCTACAGTTAATACACGGTAAGTGAAGTAACACACCTTGCTTCTTTGTGTCGCAACTGCAGATATTGGGAACTTAAGATACAAAGTGTCCTTGCTGAAGGGCATATGTTCACTTGCACACTAACCTATGCTGTTACTCAACTGTTCTCCAAACCCACCCTGGCATTCTGCTCCACCTTTCCTGTGAGCTTGTTCAGGTTGAGTGATGATCTCAGCCTGGCTAATGTGGCTGGAAGGAGGAAGATGTTAAAATCCAAGTTCCTTTTTTTCAGTTGACCTGCCCAGGCTTAGCTTGCTTTGCAAAAGCAGAACAAGAGCTGAATGCCAAGAATTTTCCCGTGCCCCAAACTACCCTGAAGGGCAAACAACTTGTTACAGTTTTGTAGGACAAGACCCAGGGTAACTAAATCTACTGCCTCCCAGCAAACCACAGCCTATGACTTGTCAGCATAGCGCTGTAGCCATAAGTGCAGCACGTGCAAAGACTCATAACTGAGCTCCAGCTCTGTATTGCAGTGATTTAAACCTTGATTAAATTAATTTAGGTGGCTGTTGCCTTGTGCTCGGGAGAAGTACCCTTTGGAGTAGCAGGCAGATTTGACTGTTTTCCAAGCTTTGCTTGTAAATGCTGGACAGTAGAGGTACAGATGCTCATTGGAGAGGAGCAGATATTAGGAGGGAGACAGTCTGCTGCAGTTGAGAACTTGTTGGGATAGTGAAAGGTCTCTTACATCTGAAAGGAAGCTGGCAGGTCTGATCACTGCAGAAGTAAACATCAGTGTGGGATGTAGGTCAGCCTGTTTTCCACTTTCAAATTCTGCTTGTTAACTTGCTTAGTTTGAAAAGCTTGAGCAAAAGCTTGCTTTTCTGCTTGGGAAGTAAGGTCCTGCGTTAAGACTTCTGAAAAGAATTTTTTGTGCTCTGGGGCAGAGAGTCAAATGCGGATTAGTCTGTCCTATCTCCTGATGAAACACTTGATTAGGAAATCAGTCTCCTTTCCTTCTGACAGCTGTTGCAGCAAACAGCGTATCCTCAAAGCTTTAAACCTGCAATCATCCAAAACTTGCTTTTGATACTGAGATTTTCCTTGTTACCATACTGTATGACACTGCTCTAATAAAGCTTTTTCAGTTATAAGCCATTATTTATGGTTTAGCCTACAATAGCACATTGGCATTCTTACCTCTCCTCTGATGATGGCATCGTGTGCCACGTTACTGAAATGCAGCATTTCTGATGTGAATGCTGCCTGTTGCGCTGGGGTGCAGATCCCTGTGGTGCTGGTGCTACAGAAGTGTTGTGTGCCCCAGGCTGCCACCCGCCAGCAGTGCATCCCACCCCCCAGGCTGGAGGAGGTGGTTTCTGGCACAGATCTCACTTTTCTGACTGCAGGATGAAGAAGAACGTGGTGATTTGGGGGAGAAGACTGGACAGCATGGCAGAGGG
Organism: Anas platyrhynchos; assembly: GCF_047663525.1. Lineage (NCBI taxonomy): Eukaryota > Metazoa > Chordata > Aves > Anseriformes > Anatidae > Anas > Anas platyrhynchos. Next base: position 3,397,096 of record NC_092613.1, on the reverse strand, counting down.
GAACATGACTCCTTAGTGCAGTTGCTGCAGCCTCTAAGACAGTTTCTGATGCTAAGTTTTGATTTTTATTTTTTTTCTTCACCTCTCCTTGCAGGACGACGCCCGTCAGCTGTTTGTATTAGCTGGAAGCGCAGAGGAGGGAGTGATGACTGCTGAGCTAGCTGGTGTGATCAAGCGATTATGGAGAGATGCTGGGGTTCAGGCCTGCTTCAGCAGATCAAGAGAATATCAACTTAATGACTCTGCATCATAGTAAGAGACCGTTACTGGCTTCTGGGTTCTTCACAGCAAACCAAACACTGGTCCTCAAAAAGGATTTCCGTGGCTGCAAGCAGACAGAAACCGCTTCCAGAGTGGGCGGACAGAAACCGTAGTTAGCTGGGCTGGGTTTTCTCAGGGCTTGGCTCTCAAGCTGACTTGGAGCTTTAGCTGATCAGTCAGTTTTACTCTATCTTTTCCCTGAATATAAGACTAGAAAAAAGAAAAAGCATTCCTTGAGCCTAGGTGAACTTGGCGATCTGCTTGTAGTGGAAGAACAATGCACCACCTTGCATTAAGATCAATTGTTGCAGCAGATGATCAGCGACATGACCTTTACTCCTTCCCTGCAGAAGGGAGTAACTCTTCCTGAAACTGAGCTTCTGATTTAACTACCAAATTCACAGTGACCAACAATTTCCAATACTGGGCTCTCCTGATACTGGCAATTCAATATTCATATAGTTGTTTTCTTTGCAGCTCTCACTACACTTCTGTTTCTGTGCTTAGCATCACAAAGGCAGTGCTGCAGGCGAGCTATAAACCTGCTTACTGTTCTATTTCTAAAATGCACACAATTGCTTAACAATTGGAAAGTTATGACTAGATAAATAGAGAGGAACGCTATAGGCTGCTGCTGGCAGCTGGCTGGAATTAATGAGAATTTTGACCAGAATGCCTCATCTATTTCTAAGAGGCAGGTTGGTGCAGGGAGGGGAAACTGTTGCTTGTAAAAAAACAAGACAGTTGTTGCTTTTTTCTTTATGGAAAAAATTGCACGCTTGGTCTCTCTAGAGCGAATGTTTTATAAGTCAGAAGGGATGACTTTGGGGTCAGGCATGCTTCCTGATGTCCACCTGAAAATTCTTCAGTTTGGCCAAGTTTTATGCCTTTGAAAAATTAGTTTGGAAGTGCTTTATAAAGAAACTTTAGATGAGTCACAGCTGAGTTGCCTGCAGGCTCTGTCTGTGCAGAGCAAATTTTAGCTTGAAAATAAGCAAGATTTTTTTTTTAAATTGTAACACCTCGGCAGATGATCATGGGTTTAGATCAAGGTTAAGTGAGTTGACAAGAAGAGGCTCAGATTCTTGAGTACCTTTGCAGCACACAAGGAGGAAGCTTCATATTCAAAGGGAGAAAAAAGGATAGATGAGAATGAGTGAGAGAATAGATTTAATAAAAAAAAGACGTGGGAGAGAGAAGGAAAGCTGAAGTTCTTGCGCACAGGATCTAAGGCAGAAAACCTAAGAGGTTGAGTGGAGCTTAAGGAGGAAGCGAAGATGGGGAGCCCTGGCTTGATGTGGTCTTGATGGTCTGCCGGGGTAGATAATGTGAATGAAGGCAGGCTGGAGAACAGGGCATTGAGGGGCCAGCAACAAAGCAGCTTTGGGAAGAGAGGGTGTAAGCCTGCTTGAGTGCTTGCATGGCTTCACCTGCCTGCTTTTCAAAGACTGGGCTTTAGCGGGTTGTTCCCGTTCCTCAGTATCTGCGTCATGTCCCATCTCGGGTATGTGTGGAGCCCTGCTGTGAGGAGTTGCTCTAATGGGCTGGCGTCAAATCTGCAGCAAAGAGATTTCAGGCTGGTGATGACCCGTGTGGCATTTTTCTGATACAGGCGTCAGAATTTTGCTTCCTGTCCTAAGACAGCAGGAAGTTGCATGAAGTCAGCCTTGTTTTTTGAGTCAGTCGCCAGGCAACTCCGCGGTTAGGAAATGCTGCGAGCGAGCGCACAGCACAATCACACAGTTCAGGACCTGTTTTCTGCCATGGGCCCCCTGCCTTGCTAATGTACAGAACGAGTGGCCAAGTGAGCGTGCGGCCAGCATTTGCTCCTCTTTGCTCAGCACGTGGCCCCTGGCCTGCCTTATCTTCTGGTGTTTCTTAAGTCCATGCTGAAAGGATGGCTGGCTTGCAATCCCTTCTTGTAGGCAGTAGCTTTTGTGTGCAGTACTGCTGGGGGAGCGTCACCTCTCTGGTCCTTTCAGTGGCTGTTACAAGCAGGACTGGGCTTGGCCCCATGCCCTTTTTGGGGTGGCTGGTTTTCCAGCTGAAATTCTGCACTGCACTGTGCGTCAACCCTGGTGCTGGGCTCCTGGCATCAGATCAGACCTGAGGGCCTCTGCTGAGACACCTGAAAAGGAAAAAGAGCAAGATACAAATGATCACTTGTGAAAACGAGGTGGTTTGACCATCATCGGGAACTGACAGGAGTGCGATGGCGGAGTGCTAGGATTTTGAAGGTTGTGTCAAATTCTTCTGAAAACTCTTCTCTCCACTGTTGCCTGCCTGAGCCATTCCCCTTGTGCAGCGTGGATCCTGCCCATCGCGTGGACATCACCCCTGTAAGGGTGTGCTTGGTGTGCATATGCAAAGGGTGTTGGCAAGCTGCTGAAGATAACCGCCGGTAACACCAATCCCAACGATCTGTCCTGGAACCCGAGTGTTCTGCACGTTTTCTCTTGTGCGTGGTTTAGTTTTTAGAACAGCTGAGTTAACTCTTGGTGTAAGCTGTGGATGTTCAAACACTGGCATAATGCTCCGTGTCTTCTCTTAGGCACCATCTGATAACGTCCCTCTAGCAACTGCTGTGCTCTTTTGGTGTGATGTTCTGACCGTCCCTGTTTGTCATATTGTTTCCTATTCTTCTTTACCTCTGACACGAACAAACAGCTCTCCCTAGATCACCTCTCCTGTCTCCTGTGGGTGCTGTGGAGAAGCATTTGGGAACCCTGTGCACGATTCTTGGTGTCACAGCTACAGCAAACAAAAACCTGCGATGAGGCAGCAGTGTGGATGCTAAGGCTTATTGTCTTGCACATCTCTGCAGTCGCCTCTATCTGATACTTGGAAGTGTTGGAAAGCGGATAATGCTCTAAATATTTTGCTTGCTGGTATTGCTGCTTTTTCCAAAGGTCATGCAGGCACCAAACTGCAGATACTGTTGGGAGCTATCTGCAGGCAATTAGCACGCTTTCTGATGAACTGTTCCGTATCCTGGCATTTCTTGTCATGCTCCCAAGTGCCATTTCTGGCCTGAATTCCCTTACAGTTATGATGCTGGGTAAAACCTAGATTTCTTTTTATTTTATTTTCTTCACTTTCAAATAGAACCTCTCCCGTGTGTCTCCTGGCGCTACTTTCTTGTGATTCCTCTCGAGTAACACACCGCCTTGGGATCACAGCTCAAGTTTCAGATGAGAGTTTTTTCATCTGCAGGTCTGTGTGGTACACTTCGGGTCTGTCTGAACTGCTCCAAATGAGCATTTGTATTGATAAAGGTAACACGCAGCATTCCCTTTTCCTGGAAATCCTGCTCTGTTACCATGTTCTCTGCTTTGTTTAATGTCAACATCTGCCAAAACCGACCTAAAGATGCAGGGAAAGAGGAGGCAAACTTCCGAAAAAGACATCTTTTAGGTACAGGATTCACCAGGTCTTCACCCTTTTTCTTCTTGCTGCAGGAAGGCTTGGCTGTAGATCAGGTCTGTGTGAACCGACCTCCTGTGGAAGCAGGAATACCGTTCGCATTTTCAGGCTGACACGGATGGGTTCTTGTGATAAGGCTTCTGGAAAGCTCGGCGTTCGGTGGCTGCAGACAAAAACCCAGCTGGGCACCAGGCTGCGCCTCTCCTGGCAGCAGGGCCGAGGCAGGCTTTGTCTGTGGCTCTGCCTCCCGGCTGCTGGGGCCGCCCCTCCCTCCCGCAGCTCCGGCTGCGAGCGCCTTTCGTAAGAAATGCTTTGTATGAATCTTTCAGAGCCGTTTCTGGCCTTGGGAGCATTCTTTCCAGCACTGAAAGGAAGAAGCATGACTGAATTGTGAGGAAAATGCCACTCCAGGGTTCGTGTGAGTGTGTGGAGGAGGGGAATTGTGTTTTATTCCCCTCCTGAAAGCTGCCCGCTCCAGAGTCCTGCCGCTGCTGTCAGTGCTCCTTAGCAGAGCAGTCGGCCTGAGCGTGTCAGGATGGTGCTGAAGCTGATCAGGCTGGAACTACACATCCACACACACGTCGGTATCGAACCAGGGCTGTCCTGAGAAGGCTTGGAGGGTCACTAACGCAAACATGAGTTATGCTGCAGGCTTTTGGTCAGCACTTCTGTGCCCAAAGCCTAGTTTTCAGTGTGGAAAAAGAAAAAAACAAAACAAAACAAAAAACCACCTTTTTGCACGCTTGCATTTGCAAGGTGGTGTTGAGCATGAGAAATAGCTGGTTCTGTAAACACACGGGTACGAGGTGGGGAACAAGTGTCACAGCCTCAGCGTATGACTGCAGCCCAGTGACAAAGGAGGTCGTGAACAGGGCTGCACAGGCTGCGTGGGATGTGGCAAGATTCAGTAAGGTGTGCGTTTTCAGTTCTTGAAACAGGATTTTAGAGGAACATCTGTAAACTCTGAGGCAAACTGAGTGATGAGTAGCTCAAAGCTATGAGTCTCAGACCATGCTTTTTCCTTTTTTTCAGCACGGTGGCTTCTGCCCACAAAGTCATCTGCCCCTGGCGAGCCCCAGATAGCTGGTGGGGGGTTGCGTGTACATGGGATCTGGTACCAAAAAATCCCCTGCTCAAAAATCCAACTGCTTCGGCACTGTCATGGGGTCTGGTATTTACTTGCCCTTGGAGTCCCTCTGAATTAATCTAGCCGAGTTTATTTTTAAGGGAACGTGCAGATGGGGTACTGCTTAACCTGATACACCTTGTTCTGCTGATCGATACGCAAGTGTTCGAGCGGCACTTTGCAGTGCAGTTGATGGGAGATGCCCCTATTCACTCCTGGCTGCCTAAAAAGCCTTAAGTGGGAATTATGCCAGTTTCATTGCCCAAACTCCTGATGCTGAAAGCTGGCAATTAGGAGCAGATGCTTTACGGCCTCAGCTTGCACATTTATCGTTTCAGTGATTTGGGGCAGCCCTGTGACCTGCATCAAAGCCAAGCTGTTAAAAGTTGCTGGGTCAGTTCCTAGGTTTCATTTCCATCTCTTCCATTGGTTCTCAACCACAGTGTCCCAGCTGAACTAACACTGGTAGGAAAGAGGCTAACCACTTGGGCAAGTTAAATCCTCAGCAGAAATGCTTACGAGAAGCCTAACGAAGAGAGCTGCCTTCCAAATTCCGTTGTACCAAACTGAATCTAAAGCCAATCCCAAGTGTGAGTTCCGGGCGCCGTGTTGCTGTGAAAGAGCAGTTTGCAAACCTCTCATCCCACTGGGCAGGAGGAGGGAACGAGGGGAGTTGGCCTGTCCTGGGCTAAAACTGCTTGCAGATCCCAGTGCTTGGAGAAGAGCCCTGCGGTGCAGGGTGAGCACCGGCAGGAGGCTGGCGGGTGGGCTGCGTTCTGCTGGGGCTCAGAAAATAGCTCAGCACAGGTCAGCACTGCCAGCACCCGCTGGTGCTCCTGGCAGAGGAGGGAGATGCCGCTCGGTGGGCTGCCTGCTTGGTGAAAAAGGCGAGTGAACTTTGGGCACAACGTTTGCTTGTGAGCAAACTCTGCCCGCTAATGGTCTGTGATGCTGCTCGCTTGGCATGGCAAGGTCGTTAAGATAGCGTAACACCATTGTGCCACCGTAACAGCTGTACGGTTCTGTGCTGATTAAAAAGACACTCAGGGAAAAGGTGTGCCCGTAGCTGTGAGAGGTAATGCTCTCATCTCGGGTCCCTTCCAAATGGAGCTGCGCTCATCTCCTGCTTCCACCAGCGAGAAGGCTTCACCGTCCTCATAACGGGCAAAAACGAGCTCGGAGGTGTTGCTGGTTAGGGCACGATTTATGGTGCTGCAGGAAATGATGTACCCGAGAGCCAAACCTCAAAGGGAATCTTCTGAAGCTGAAATGGAGTCGGGGTCCTGGTGAGCACGGTGCTGTGGTGCCATGGAGAAACGGGCGCTTCCAGCAGCCCTGGGCTCTGTGGGGCCGCCCACAGGCACGCGGGCTTCCCAGCATGTCATGTTTGCAGCTTGAAAGAGTTACAACTTCCTGCTGCATCCTTCCAAAAGCTGGGATTAAGGCACCTCTGGTTGTTAGTTTGCTGTTGCTGAAGTAGGTGAATGAGTCTGCTTGCTATGGCACTGGTCTTTGTGCTTAATTCCTTCCTGCTAGTTTGTTTGATGTATTCTTGCCCTTTAAAATGAGCCACTGGATTTATTGCCTTGTGCTTTGATGTGAAAAGCCTTGACTACTTTGAATTGCCCCAAGAGATACCAGTCTTGGCACGGCTTCTGCATCAGCCTCTTGTGCTAGCCTCTGATTAAGCACTGCTCCGGACCAGCTGAACTCAACCTAACACGTGCTGCAAGGCCACATGAGGGGGGTAAAAAAAAAAAAAGATAAAAACCATCCTGAGGCAGACCCAAGGGGGTTTGTCTGTTTGCTGCGTGTTTGAGGTCTGCATTGTGTGAAGAAGTTCTGTGATGACTTTCTTCTGCAGTTTATAAAAGATTCACAGCAAACACAGAGGCTAAAAAAAGCTCATCTTATGTTGTCTCTTCTGGTTTAGTTACCTAAATGACTTGGATAGAATATCCCAGCCGACCTATATTCCGACTCAGCAGGATGTTCTGCGGACCAGAGTTAAAACTACAGGCATCGTGGAAACTCACTTCACCTTCAAGGACCTCTACTTCAAGTAAGTGCAGGGCAGCGTGTCCCTGTGGACTGTGCTGATTTCCTCGGTGCGTGGCAGTAAGATCTGCACCCCCGGTGCAAAACGCCTCGTACTCTTAAGTGTCCTCGCCTCCGTTGTACTCCCTTTCTACTGGTGTTGCCCACTGGAGATACTGGTTTGACTTTTATTTGCCTTCTTCTATTCTTTTCAGCTGCTTTTATGTTGGGATCGCACACACAGGTACTGACTGCTTGTTTACAGGATCAGAAAAAAAAATACTAAAAGGACACTGACTCCTGGGTTTTGAGTTTGAATTTAACCCCTTTCTTTGAAGTGGAAGAGCAGGGCTCTCCCTGAAGACCCAGCCTTGGCTCTGGGGTGCATGGTGTTCACAAAGCCAGTGATTGCTGACTGACACTTGCTGCAGAGCAGGAGTGCTGGGGCCTGGCTGCCTCCGCGTGGCACTGCGGAGGATGGGACTTGCCTCCCCTCTCTGCCTCCTAAATTCAGCCCCTGAGGGGCTCAGCTACCAAGTCTGGTGCTGGCAGTGTCCCTTTCAGTATCACTAACCAAACTCCCTCTAACCTCTTAGCAGCTGCTAGTGTGCAGTCGAGCTGTCTTCCCTGCTCTTGGTCTGCTCCTTAGAAAATCCTCGCTTTGGGTCGCGATCGCGCTCCTAACAACCAGCCTGGGGCCCTGGGGGTGAGCAGTGCTGTTGCAGGACGTGGATGTAGAAAAACAGTGTCTGTATCTTGGGCAAATTCCCTTCATCCTGTAGCAATGTTTTCAAGCCTTTGTTGCTGAAAACCTTTAAATAAGCATTTATTGGCTTATTTTTAGTTTGTGTTTGAAAACAGTTTGGAAGAGCTATAGCAAAAATCCAGGCGTTGATTATAAAACTGGATCCATTTGCACGCTGTTTGGGAGAGCAGTACGTTTTGGCTTCTGAAATGTCTTAACTTATGAACTGTTCTAACAAAAATGCCCAAACACTTGGCGTCTCGGAACTATTTATATGGCTTGTGGTTCATCTAGGGAAAACTCGTCTTCCATCACGATGTATTGGGATTAGTATTTCCAGCTGCAGTGTGTGGTGCTCTTTCAAAAATCATCACGTCTGACTAATGGGAGAGTGAGCTGGAGGTAGCAGGCACATTTGATTTAATCATTGTAGCCCTTCTTTCAAAGTGAAATGACTGAGCACTCTGTGCACGTGCCTCAGAGGGGGTTGCTCTTTCCCCCACCTCCCCAGAGGCACACAAGGTGTCTCATCTCAGAGGGATTTGCTCTGCAAAGGAAAGCATTAATGCATCTTAAACCCTGAAGCTGCCATCTTTCCTGCGACGGAAGCCTTGATGTTAAATCTCAGACATTAATAATGGGCTGAGGTAGCTTTAGTGTAACTGTGACTTGAATTTGGATTAGTGTGGAGAAGCTGAGTTGTCAGGGATGCTATTCCTCTTCAGATGACTGTGTGCTAAAAGCAGCGAGTAATGGCGAATAATGCAAACTAAGTAAACAGCCGGTATCTTTGCAGAGATTTTCATCTTTCCTTCCGTGCTCCACTGGGACAGTTTACCTTAAATAGAAAATTGGAGTTAGCTGAACTGCTCTTCTGGCTCCCTCGTTTGCTGTCATTAAGTTGTATTGCTTTTGGCCCACACTGGGTAGTGTCTCTTGTCTATGTGTTTGCTGTGATAACAAATCGATGTTTATGATTTCCATAGCTCTTGGATATTGACTTGTATCTGGCTTCATTTAATTAAGTCACAGCGCATCAGAACATAGTGGGCAACCCTGCATCTCATCAAAACGCTTCAGTGAGCAGGGTGTTGTAACTATCCGAGGTGCTTGCCTCTCTTCTATAGCCAGAAATTCTGTAAGTAGCTGAAGCCTTTAAACTTCAGTAGACAACAGACACTTCTTTTTGAAAACAAACAAACAAACAAAAGCTGTTTCTTAACCTCATTAATTCTTCCGAGTCCCAGCAGTAGCATGCAGGTAGTGTGTTCCAGATAATCCTTTGTGAGAGGCAGTGTAAATGAACTGGAAGAGCTGGCTGTGAGTAGGTGTTTGGAGTCCAGTCAAGCAAATGGATTGTTGCTAAGGAAATAGGAGACAGAGAACAAAATAAGCATGCCCTGATGAATCAGCAGACTTCTGGATAGTGATGTAGGTGAACCTCTACTTCTTCGTGCTGAAATTGCTCTAACAAGAATTCAGTGAATTCTCCTGAGGAAGGGAGGCTCCGCGTTGTTGGCCCTGCTGATGGAAGGCTGTGTACCTGTTTTTCCCTAACCCCCGCTTGTTGGAAAGTCCTTAGCTGAGCCTCCCCATCTCTTGTGGATGGGGTGGTGGCCGGGGAGAGAGGTCTCCTTAGCTTCTGAGACTTTTCTTCTGCCTCTCCCAGGATGTTTGATGTCGGTGGCCAGCGGTCAGAGCGGAAGAAGTGGATCCATTGCTTTGAAGGTGTGACAGCAATTATTTTCTGTGTGGCCCTCAGTGATTATGACCTTGTCTTGGCCGAGGACGAAGAAATGGTATGTCATCGAGGAGTTGCTAACGCCTGGCTGGGTGGCCCTGTAGCAGAAGGGAGGTGGAAGCAAGTGCAGACCTTGTCCTGTGTGGGACGGGCACGTCTCTAGATCGGTCCCTTTGTTATGTGGTGGTTGTTCCCTGAAGAGCACTTCCTTGCAGCAGCCTGCGGTATCTTGCCCCAGAAAAAGATAACGGTAATGCACAATTTTCCCCAGGGCCTGTGTACAGGAGGGTGGCTCGTGGTGCTGGCCCCGCAGCCTGCTTCCCGAGGTGGGAGCTCCTCCATGGAGGATCGGGCATGGGCTGGGGGAGCAGCGGGGTGAGGCAGCACCAGCCTCAGGGCCACGGGCACTGTTCCTGATGCGGTGACAGTGAGGACGTGCGTGTTTAGCAGTGTAATGCTTGGTGCCTTAGTCTGGCCTTTGTAGTAAAGCCTGTCTGCCCCCACCTCATCCTCCCTAAATAACTCCGGAGTGATGCATCGCCTTCTTCTTTTTTTACTTTTCAGAACCGGATGCATGAGAGTATGAAACTGTTTGACAGCATTTGTAACAACAAATGGTTTACAGACACCTCGATCATTCTTTTCTTGAACAAGAAAGACCTGTTTGAGGAAAAGATTAAGAAAAGCCCATTAACGATCTGCTATCCAGAATACACAGGTAAGGCTGGGCTCATGAAATGGCATCTTGTTTGCATCACCAGGGCCAGGAATGAGTCAGTTAAAGCCTACAAAATCCAAGATTATCTTTTTCCCTGTTCCCATCACTCTGTCTCTCGGGCAGCATCTCTGAGCTGTCCAGCTAGCTGATAACTCATTTTCTCAGGAGGGACGTGGTTGTGCATGTCTGTGGTTTGGAATAGCCTTTGTCCACGTGTTTTATGGCCTGGAGTTTGAAAAGCAAAGACACTGAACAGTATTGCACTGCAAGTCAAGGTCACTGTGTTTTCCACGTTGTACTAGGACAATGCTTCCATTTAACCTCTATTTTCGAGGCTATCAAGTTTATCCGCATCCTGGGTAAGGCCCTTCTTCACTCTGGTGTCTGTTTCAGCAATAGTCTGTTCTGCAGCCCTTCCCTGCTGCCACCTGCACAGGGATGGTGTGTTACACGGTCAGTGCTTGAGGCATTTAGATTTTTGAAGCTGCCCTTCCCTCAAACCTGGTTGTTCCTGACATTGTCGCTCTTGCAATATAACAGTTTCTAGCACAAAGCCTTTTGGTAGCCGATGTGCAGCGTTCCCTTTTGGATCTCACAGGTTGCTCGTGAAGAGGCGTGATGGTGATGTTCCAGTCTCTGAGCGGAGGGTCTGGGGTGGGGAGCAGTCGGAGATGTGCAGCAGTGAACAACTTGTCCAAGGTCACTGGGCAGAAGCTGGGAATAGAGTTCAGATTTGCAAGAAGGGGTTAATTGTGGATTTGGATTTGTAGCTGGATAAGGCAGATGGTTGCAAGCAGCTTAATATGTGCTTAAAAGATCTGTGCAAAAACTCTCTGCTGTGAACTGCTGGCTAAAGTAAGGGCTCTTCTCTTTGTCAGGCTCCAACACATACGAGGAAGCAGCTGCGTACATCCAGTGTCAGTTTGAAGATCTGAACCGAAGAAAAGACACCAAGGAGATCTACACACACTTCACCTGTGCCACTGACACCAAGAACGTGCAGTTTGTGTTCGATGCTGTTACAGATGTTATCATTAAGAACAACCTGAAGGAATGTGGACTCTATTGAGAAGGGGCGTGGGAAGAAGGTAAAGCTAAGCTGCTTGGCTGCGCGCAGAGTTTAAGCTTTGCACACCAGCTTGGTCTGGCTTTGTCTTGTACTGCACTAATGCTCCGTGTTCTCTTTTCAGTTCTTATGATGTGGCGTTTTGAGAACCAGACTCTTTGCTGCCTCATGGGGACAGCTGCAAGCATGAACAGGACCAGGGAAACGAAAACAGCATGCAGAATCGTTGCATTCTTTAGCACAATCTTCTGTATTAGGGACCTTTTTATTGATATGGGATGTTGAAGTTAGGTCAAGATGGAACAACTGTTAGTGTGACTAGATCATCCTGGCATCGTTTGGATGGTGTAATCTCAAATGTGTACAGCTGTTGTGAAGTTAAGGTGCTGGATTCCAGACCTTCGATATGTAGCTTTCTCTCTTTCTTTGGTTAACAAGCCACCACTAGTCTGTTTTTAAGGTTTTTTCCATCAAGAAAACTATAACTTTACTAAATTTTATTTCTTTATTTGCAAACAAATCTTGTTTTAAAAATAAAAACAAAAAAATCACTTAACTATGCACATGTGACCAGATCATGCAGAAAGTATTCCTCTTAGCAGGAACTCTTTGTTTTTAACACTTGGTATGGTCAGAATTTAATATTTCTGCAACTACTTAATGGATCCTTAGAGCTCTTATGGCGATAGCTTCGGCTTTTTCTGATGTGTAGTTTGTTACCGTCCTGCTACCATAAGGCTTTTTAAAGAAGCTTCTGCAGCAGGATATATGAAGTCTTTTTAGTTTATGGTTAGGGGTGAACCTGATTTATGCTGATATCCAAATGGGATTTATACTGTGTGGTAAGCATCAAGCCAGCTTTGTGGTGGACATGTACCCGGGCTGTGTCAGTTGGAGAGCTGAAATGCCGAGCTCCAAATTAGATGGAAAATGTGTGCTGCTACAGAGCTACTAAATCAACCACTTAGATTCTTGTGCATTTTTGGTCTAAACCGGTGGGCAATTTTTTAAAGGGTGCACTTTGTTCTGCATTTACCATGGCTTTTTCTGTTCGGAGACTCTTAAACTGTATTGACAGCATGCCTTTACTTTGTATATGTGGTGCCAAATTCTTGTTTGCCATTGTTTTTACTGTAGTAATGTTCAGAACCAGTCAGTACATTCCTTTGCTGAACCATTGCATTTAGACTCTTTTCCCAGTTTGTCATGTGTACAGTTTCAATCTGTTATAGTTGTTGGCAGTATTAAAATGGTGAGTAAACAGTTGAGCCTTTTCCCTAGTTTTTGTAATTCCTCCAGAAGTTCTCTCCCCTTCTGCGCTTTGCCCGTCCAGCTGCAGGAAGGCACGCACTTGGCTGGGAAGCGGGCGTAGCTGATGGGATGTGCCTGGGAGGGCTCCTCGGGCCGTGTAACACATGGCTCTTGGTGCTCTCTGCTGCTCCCGAGGGCTGGGGTTGTGCTGGCACAGATGGCAGAGAGCAGACATCCATCCAGTTGTTCACTGCTCTGGGCTGCTGTTAGGTGACGTGGCTGTAACCCGTTCTGAAGCTTCTTGCCTAGAAGTGCAGCGCTGCAAGAGCAAGATAACCTGAGGGGTGCTTCTGGGTGTGGGAAATGGCCATGTCACGGTGTCTGCTGGGTGCCAAACATGCAGCAGTGCCCAGCAGCTCTACAGACTGTGGTTATAGTTCAGATTTTTTTTTCCCAAATTACCTTGAGCTCTACTGCCTGTCTGACAATTCCCTTTTAGCAAGGCCTCGAGGCTTTACTTGAGCTTCACTCTAATGCATGACACAGCTCGCCTTGTCTTTTAAACAAATTAATGCAAAGCTTCCCTGCAATCGCATTCCAACCGCTGCTGGAGCCGGGCGGGAGGGCAGCCCCAGGTACGTCCCTTATCATGGGGGGGGTGTTTTGGGAAGGCTTAATTCCAGCTGGCAGTGGTTTGGTGGCACCCATGTGCACCCCTGGACAAGGAGGGTGGTGGTGGCCCTGCTCCGTGCCGCCTGGGCACAGCTGATGGTGGCGGGGGACCCGTGTGTGCAGCACGTGGGGAGAGCAGCTCAGGCAAAGAACACAAAATGTTCCTTGCTTCAGGCGTTCTGAGACAGGAAAGGGGCTTGGGAGCAATCATCACAGAGACATGCAAGTGGGAGAAATGAGACATCCATGTCATGCATAGTTCTTTATTTTTTTCCCCTACTGTTTAGTGAAGCCGTATAGGTGACCCTGCAGTAGACATTGAGAGGATACGGGACTTGTCTACAGTACCGACACGGATTTATTTACAAACAGTAAGAGCAAATACAGCTCTAAGTAGCAGAATGAAAATCTTTCAAGTAACCATTTCCTCTTTATCCGACCCCTTCCTCCGCTGGAGGCGTGGTGGCATCCCTTGGCCCCCAGTGCTCCTGCGTCCCCTGCCCTGGCTGGTGGGCACGGGGCAAGGTGGCCAGGACCGGCCGCTCGTCTGCTTAAGGCTGTCTGGGGGCAGAGCACAAGGGGGGGCAGCAGCAGCTCTCGACCTTTTTCCAGTAGGAAGATTTTTCTGAGAAATTCACCGAAGTCTCGGGACTTATGTACAGCACAAAATAATTCATTCCTCCTGCCACAGGGCTGGCTACCAGGCATGACTCGGAGGCGGCACCCCCCTTGCCCAGAAATTCCCTGTTCAACCCAATTAAGGTTTGACAAAGCGGGCGAGGGCAGGGCGGGTGCCTGGCACCGGTCCCGTGGCGGTGCCACCTTCGGCTGTGCAGGGGGGCGTGTGGCAGCTCGGCGTTAATTTCTCTGATGCACTGGGGTCTGTGTGCTCTTTGGTGTCAAACCGCTCCGCATCTCATCGATCAACGCTGACCTCCCAGCACTGCAGGGAGCCGGGGTTTCTTTCTTTAAAAAGAGGAAATGGCCGTGAAAGGGAGCAGGAAGTTCGGCTTCAGCCCCTGCCTATTACGGGCTTGAACGCAGGTGGTTGGTTGAGTAGGTCATAGAAAAAGTGGGGGCCAGGTAGCTTTTTTTTTTCTTTAATCCTTTTGGCTCTGCTCAGCAGAACGGCGATGTGAAGCTGAAGTCATTTTCTCTTCTGGCAGGGAGGAGGAAAGAAGAGGGTATTAAACACAGCAAAGGTGTTCCCAGCGTAACGCCCGGGAAGGGCTCTTGTAGAGGCAGATCTGCATTGCACCACCGGCCTCAAAAGCAGGGCCCGGGCGGCAGCACGTAGCTGGAGGGTGAGGGTGGTGTAAACCTGTTATTCCCTAGCTGATCGTTGGCTGGAGCTTTCGCTGCTGCCTGTAACCCAGGGAGAAGGCAGGGCCCCCCGGCTGCTGCCAGCACTCGATGTGCTCATCTTTTCCGTGGTGCCAGCAGCGGGCTCGCAGCCGAAGCCTGCCGCGTGCTCCAAGCAGAAGGGGGCTGCCTTGGTGTGGGGAGCCCTGGCCCAAGGCTTCTCCCTGTCCTATTGCCGCCCGCCTGCCCCATTTCCCCTGCAGCTCTCAGCAGTCAGGCACAAGGGGAGCTCCTGCTGCTGTTTTTAGGGAGCAGTGAGCAGAGTGTTGTGGCAACAGGAGGCCTGAGATAAAGGCGTCTGATCCTGCTGAAGTGCATAGTTTGGGCTATAATCTGCTGTTTCCATCTCTCTCCACAAAGCAGGGGTGTGAACGTGTTTTGTCAGGCTGCTTTGCAGCAAGCACCGGGCTGCTCAGGGAGCGCAGCGAAGCCGTGCTCAGGCAGTGCTGCCCTCCTGCTGCTGCCAGCACGTCCCTCACCCCCGGAGGTTCCCAGCCCCAGGCTCAGGGGCTGCCCTCACCCTGCTGGCTGTGCCCCCCCACCCCCCTTCCCCAGCGCTTTTTGTGGCTCAGAGGCTGCTGCTCGTGGCTGCTGGCTGCCACGGGGAGTACCTGCCACGCGGATGTTCAGAAGAGCCCGCAGTCCTTGAGGTTCTCTTTGATGATGACATCTGTGACTGCGTCAAAGACGAATTTGACGTTCTGTGTGTCTGTGGCACAGGTCATGTGGCTGTAGATTTCCTTCACGTCCTTTCGCATGTTGAGATCAAGGAACTGGGTCTTGATGTAATTTCCTGCGTCTTCAAATGTGTTGGGACCTGCGGAGGGAGGGGAGCGATTCGCTGCAGGCGCCTCTGCCGGGGTGGTGACGCTCGGGGCTGGGGGACCTGGGGACGCCTGGGGCTTGTGTTTGGGATTCAGCCCCGCAGCCTGCCTCCCAGCTGGGTGCTAACCGCAGCTACCAACTCAGTTTTAAAAGAAGCCGTTTTGCCCTGCTTCCATCCTCCAGATGGCACCAGTCATGCTGGCCTTGCCCCCGGTTTGCTCCCGGCTCCAGGGACTGCTCCCAGCGTAATGGAGCCAGTGAAGGGCAGCCCCCAGGGGCACCAGACCCACTCACCATCATAATCGGGGAAGCAGATGCTGAGATGGACCTTCTTGATCTTTTCCTCGAAAAGGTCCTTCTTGTTGAGGAAGAGGATGATGGATGTGGCGGCAAAGAACTTGTGGTTGCATATACTGTTGAATAGGTGCAGGGATTCGTGCATGCGGTTCTGAAAGCAAACGGGACAGGGCATGGGCGCTTGGTTACAACCAAACCACCTTTTGTGCCCCGGTGCTATGACGGGTGCTTTGCCCCAAGCTGCAAAGCAAAGGGCAGCAGCAGTGGAGCAACCCTTGGGGCTGTGCTGTTTGCTACGGCAGCAAATGGCTCTGCCCTCCAAAGAGCCCCCTTGCTCTTCTGAAGAGCTGCAAAGCCCCCGCACTATGGTGCGAGCGACCCAGGTGTGTTGGGGTGCTGCTCATGGTGGGGAGCAAAGCAGCTGCAGGCAGTGTGGGGCTCTGGGGCTCTGGTCCTGACGGTCAGCAGCACCAGCTTGCACTGATCCCCATGGGAGAATCGTTGGCAGGAGGAGCCCCAAGCGAGGGCCCCGTGCCCCTCTCCACACTGGCCATGCGGTGCTGCGATGCTGCAGGATTTCCCCGGGGTACTGCAGTCCTCAGCTGTTACCCACAGCTTGGCTTCGAAGGAGCACGGAAAGGGGAAGCATCGCCCTGCTCTGGTTTGGGGGCAGAGGTGCATTTTGCAGTTCGCTGCAGGGAGGACAAGGCTCCTTCCAGCTGGACCTTTGCAGCTGCCCGCTGCAGGCAGGTGCTTTGATGGGGATGGGTTTTCCTCATCTAGGTCCCTGCTGTGGCAGCGTTCCTGTATTGCTTCGGTGTCTGCGGCTCCTACAGTTTGGCTTAATCCTGCCCTGTCCTTTGCAGGGGAAGCATTACAGCCCCTCCCAAGGACTTCAGTGAGTAAGGTGTCATTGTGAGGGGTTGGGGAAGGGCTGGCGGCAGCCCAGGCACACCCGGTGTCACCCAGCCCCAGGCAGCAGAGCCGAGCTCTGGCAGCACCCAGCTCAGCACACCGGGGAGCATCCGCGGGACCGTCTGCTACGGGAGACAGCAGCAAGGAGACTTTGCCCCAAGCCGTGGAGCAGGGGAGATGGCAGCCTGCTTTTCCTGGTTGTCTTCGCCCCTTATTTTTGATGAGAAATAAGGCACCTTCTTGGGGCCATCGTGTTTCTGCTCTCCAGGTCTCTGCCCTCAAAGCTGCTTTCCCCGAGCAATGCACGGCCCTGCCGGAGCAGCCCCTGCCCAGAGCCCAGAGGCTTCGCTTGGTGAGCTTCTGCTCTCCTTCCCCGTGCTGCTGCTCGTGGGGAGCAGAGGAGGGTAAAAGCTGTGCCGTGTTGCTGCTCCTCCACCCCCCAGCACCCTGATTTGCTTCGTTCCTCCACCAGGGCTCTCTGGGCCCCTCTGCTGGGGCTCCCTCCCCTCCTGCGTTGTCTCGGTGTGTTTGGGTTGGCTCGCGGGGCTTTGCTGCACCTGGGTGTTTGTTCCCATAGGATGGCAGCTCTTGGCCAGGCCTCCTTGGAAGGAGCTGTTTTTTCCTCAAGGTCAGCAGGATCAAACCCATGGCACAACCGCCCCAGCGTCAGCTTGGTTGGGCTGTTCCTGCCCCGGGGGGAGCGCGGGTGCACGCAGGGGCTGGGGCCGGGCTGAGCCACCCCCGCTGCGCCCCGTCCCGTGGCTGTGCCCCAGGCACCCAGAGCATTCACCTGCCCCACTGCGGTCAACCCGCGTGGGTGCTGTCACCCAGCTCCTCTCCCCATCGCTGCTGAGCCATTCCCCAGCCCCAAACCCACCACTTCGTCGTCCTCCACCAGCACCATGTCGTAGGCGCTCAGCGCCCCGCAGAAGATGATGCAGGTCACGCCCTCGAAGCAGTGGATCCACTTCTTGCGCTCGGATCTCTGCCCTCCCACGTCGAACATCCTGGGGAGGGGACAAGGACGGGGCGGTGACACGTCTGCTCCTGCCACCCCCGCTGGGATGGTGCCGGTGCCCCCATAGCACTCGGGGGGCACGGGTTCGGTGACCCATCTCTCATCCCCCTAGTCTAGGTGGCCCCAGAGCATCAGGGGGACAATTTGGTACCTTCGTCCCTGACCCGGTTCCCACTGTCGGGGCTGGAGGGGCTGCCCGTGCTCACGGGGGGGTGTGTGTGTGTGTGTGTGTGTGTGTGTGTGGGTGTGTGTGTGTGTGGGTGGGTGTGTGTGTGTGTGGGTGGGTGTGTGTGCGCCCACCTGAAATTCAGGTCCTTGACAGAGAATTTGGTCTCAATGATGCCCGTGGTCTTCACCCGGGACCGCAGCACGTCCTGCTCGTTGGGGAGGTACCCGGGGGCCGTGATCCTGTCCAGCTGGTTCAGGTAGCTGCGGGGACAGCAGGGGACACGCTGTGGAGGGGCTGGGGACATCCCGGTCCCTGCGGGGGGTGCGATGCCAGCCCCGGGTGACAGCTGGGCTTTTAAGGGGTGTCTGGGGCTGGGGCTTGGTGAAGGACGTGGCTCCAACCCACACCCTGAGGGGCACAGCGGGACTGCAGCTGGGCACAGATGGCCCTGAGCTGGCCTCACCCTGCCCACGCAGTGGGGACATGGGGACACGGGGGGCTGCGGCCAGACAGCACCCGTGGGGCCCTTGGGTGGGCAAAGAACAATGTGGTGCGTTGCGGCTGTCCCCAGAAGCAGGGAGGGGATTTTGGAGCTGGGAGCGACTGCAGTGGGCGGGGGACCCGTGCGCGCCCCCACACTCACTACGCGGCTGAGTCGTTGAGCTGGTACTCGGCGGCTCTGTCGAAGCAAGCCTGCACCCCCCCGTCCTTCCACAGCTTCTTTATGCAGTCGACAAGCTCGGGAGGCATGGTGCCCTCCTCGATGGAGTCGGCCAGGTTGAAGAGCTGCCGGCCGTCGTCCTGCAGGAGAGAGCCCTTTGCCACCGTCCCCACGCGCTGTCCCCTCCCCTCGTCCCCCGGGGCGGGACGCCCCCACTGACCGCCCGTCCCGACTCGGCGTAGTCGATGCCCAGCGTGGACATGGCGCGGATGATGGCCAGGATGGACTGCAGGATGTTGCCGTAGATGATGGCCTTGAACTCCATGCACTCCTCGGGCGAGTAGCCGTCCTGGTGGATGATCCTGGGGGCCACACGTCAGCCTCAGTCCCAGAGCCCGGCACCCTGGGGTGCCCCCCCTTTCCCCAGCATCACCCCCTCTTTGGGAGCCCACCACCAGCATGGCGCTGGGGACACCCCCAGCTCCTACGGCCCCATGCTTCTGCCAGGGGTTTCCGGAGCTCAGTCCTTGTCCCCCCTCCCCCAAATCTGGGTACCCCGCCATGGGGCACAGCCCTTGCCACAGCCGTACTCACTTCATCTGCTTCACAATGGTGCTCTTGCCCGACTCTCCAGCCCCTGGAAAGGAGTCAAAGGAAACCTCAGAGGTGGCTGGGGCACTCCGCATGCCTGACACCGCAGTGATGGGCACTGCTCTGTCCCCCTGCCCTGCCCATCACCGTGGCTTCAGGCCTGCAGAGGCTGCCACCATCCCTGCGCTGCCTCGGCGATTGCCTTGGTGCTTTAAGCGGCTTAGGGCAGCACAGGAAGCTGCTTAGAATTAGGGTGCTAATCGCCTTGACCCTGGCCCCCCCTCACCTGGCTAAGCCCCCGCTGCTGCTCCTGTCCCCCGCGCCCCGCGGGGTTACCCCGATGGCTGAGCGGGGAACAGGGTCCTCCAAGGGACAGTCCCCTCCTGTGCCCAGCAGTGGGGCAAGGTTTGGGGATGCTGAGGGTCCCACTGACCCCCCCACGCCCATCCCCACAGGTGTCACCAAGGTGTCCTGGCCTCAGCCACTCCATTCCCCAACCCCATGGTGTCCCCTTGGTCCCCGCCACCCCTCTACATGCCACCAAGAGCAGATGCCACCCCCGGCTCTTCTTAGGCACAACCCTGGGGGACACCCAGTGGGGGGACAACCCTCTGCTCGCTAAGAACAGCTCGTCAGACTAACGAGAACCCACCCAGTGCTGAGGGGAAGGGGGTCTCCTGGGGACAAAAAGGGGCAGCAAGAGGAGAGGATGGGGCCAGGGGCTGCGTGTCCCTGCACCGACACCTCTGGGGCACGCGGCACCCCTGGCACCACAGCCCCAGCCCCTCTCTGTCCCCTTGCCCCAGTTGCTTTTGCTCTGTGCCCATCCCCAGAGGATGCAGCTCCCGATGGGGACCGATGGGGTCCCTGTGCCAGGTAGGGACATGGGACAGTTCCTGTGTCCTCCCTGTGCCCAGCCACCCCCTGTGGGGATGTCCCCTCCACCCTACCAAGCAGCAGCAGCTTGACCGTCTTCGCCTCCTTATCTGCGTCCTCCTGGAGCTTCTTCTCCAGCTCCTTGGACCTCTTGGCCATCTCCTTATCCTCTGCGCTCGCCCCGCTCCCCATGGCGTCGTCTTCCTCTTCCAACGCCTCGAGCTCCTCTAGGTCCCCGGGCTCTTCCAGCTCTTCTCAGGGGGTGCGCACGCACCCCAGGGGCGGGCGGAGGGCGAGGGGGGAGAAAGGGAAGCCCCGAAAGGCCGAACCAGGCGCCCGCTGCCCCGCGCCGTGCCAGGGGTGCTGGAGCGCTCGCCTGGGTGCTCGCGGGCTGGCTGCCCCCCGAGCTCTCTCTTAATTCCCCATGGATAACCCAATTTCTGGGCTGACGGATTTGGGGACTTTTTATCTCTCCATGTGACCCAGGAAATCCAATTAGCCCAAGATGGCAAAGATTAGGGCTCGGAAAAGAAAGAGCATCTCGGGGAGGCGGCCAGGGAGGTGGGCACGGTGCCTTACGTAAGGGGGCAGGTGGCATGTCACCCCCCACCCGCCGGGGACGGGGACACCCCAGGTCCTGTGGGGTGTCTGGGGGGCTCTGTGGGTTTGGGGCACCCCACTTTTGGGTGCCCCCCCGTGGGGCTGCAGGGCTGGGCTTTGTGCTGGGGATGGGCTCAGCTCAGTTCACGTCACACCCAGGGACCCCGGGTGCTGCCGGGGTGGTGCCAGGGGGATGGCGGGGCTGGGGGTTTCCTCCTGTTGGGGAAATGGAGCTAATTACTGCGGGCAGTAACGAGCACCCGTAACCCTGCACTGCTGAGTGCCGCTCGCTGGGCCCCTCTCCCTCCTGCTGCCTTAAGCTCTTTAACAGGACGGTGCTCAGCCTTCCTCCCCCCTGCCTCCTCCTCCTCCTCCCCAGCCCAGCAGGACCACAGGGCCCCCGGGGGGGTGCCCCCTCCCCGCGCTGCTGGGGCTGGCTCCGGGGAGGTGGCAGTGCTGGGGACAGGGGACAGCCGCTGGGTCCCCGTGGTGGTGCTGCAGGCCCCAGGGGTTTGTTTGTGACCCCCCCGCGCCCTGTGGTGTCACCGGGGGTGGCATCCCCGCGTTTCCCCCCCCCACAAACTTGCTCCCGCCATGCCCAGCAGCGGCGGTGGCATGGGGACAGCCTGTCCCCGCTGTCCCCACGGACACAAAGCCCCTTCTGAGCCTCTAATGAACTTGGCGCTTACGAAGGGGGTCCAATTAAAATACCAACCTCCCGACCCAGAGGCGTGGGGGGTGGTGGTGGTGCTGGGGGGGGGGCACGGCTTTAGCCCAGAGCTCAGGCTGGGGGGGCCCCACCGCCCCCTCCCCGACAGCCCGTGTCCCCCCGGGTGGCCCTGAAGGGCGCTGTCCCCTCGCTGTCCCCGTCACTGGGGCTGGGGGGCACGGGGGGGCGGCGGCAGCTCAAAATCCCCCCGGCTCCGGTGCCGGATTGGGGGCACTTGGCACCCACCGGCACCGCACCGGGAGCAGCGGCGCAGGTACGGGACGGGGGGGGGGGGACAGGGGGCGACACCCCCGGAGCACGAGCCCTTCCCCAGCCCTGCCCTGTTTGAGGGGGGTTGGCTGGGGGACAGAGGGGGGGTGGCCGGGGGTGGGTGGGTCAGGACAGACCCCCCCTTCCCGGGCAGGGTCTGGGGGTGATGCTGGGGGGGAGGCCCCCTCCTGGGGGGCTGTGTGTGCGGGGGGGCAGGGATGAGGGTACCCCTCTTTGGGGGGCTTCGAGGCCTGGCTCTGGGGAGGGGGCACCCGGTCCGGGGGCGGTGATGCTCGTCTTGGGGGGGGGTCTCGCTGCGGGGCGCTGATGGGCCGGGGGACGGGGGGGGGTGCGGTGCTGGGGGGGGGGGGTCAGAGCCGTGTCCCCGGCAGAGGGGGGGCTGCTGGAGGTGCTGATGCCATGGGGGGGGCAACTCCACGTCCCAGGGGGGGGGCGATGCCTGCGGCGGGGGCTGGAGGGGGCAGCACCGCCCCCGGGGGCTGCAGCGGGGCCGGTTGCTGCGACAACCCCGGGCCGCCTCCTCCCCCCCCCTCCTCCTCCTCCTCCTCCTCCTCCTCCCCCCGCCCCGCGCCCACATCCTCCCTCCGCCCCATCCTCTTCCTCGGGCCGGCTTCCGGCTGCCTCCGCCGGGGACTTTGGTCCAGCCCCGGTTCCCGCATCAATCATCAACCCGGGGAGGGAGCCGGCGGCCAGCGCTCGGCCCCGCCGCCGTAAGAGTCCCGCGGGGCCCCGGGGGCCGCCCCCTCCCGCCCCCCCTCACCCCCCCCTCCCCGTTACCCCGCCGCCCCCCCGGAGCCACCACCATGTCCTCGGCCGCCCCGGCCAAGTTCCCCTTCAAGAAGCGGGGCAGCCTGCAGGCCCCCGGCCCCGCAGGTGAGCCCCCCCCCGGCTAGGGGTGCCCCCTCCCCAGATCTCCCCCCCCCCCTCCCCGCAGCCCCTAGGGCGGCCCAGGCAGCTGGGGGGGGGCGGGCACTGCTGCGGTGGGTGGGGGGGAGCTCGGGTGGTGGCCCCCGGGGGGGTGCTTTGGGGGATTTTTTTTTTTTTTTGGGGGGGGGGGGGGCGGGGGGTGTTGGGGGCTGTGCGCCCATCACCGTGGCGTCGGGGCTGCTCGGCGGGGGCTCCTCTCTGCCGGGGGTGGGGGCCGGGGGGTGCCGGTGGTCGCGGGCAGTGCCGGGTGCCCCCCCCCCCGATGGCAGCGGGGGCCGGGGGGGGGCTCTGCGGCGGTGCCGTGGCGCAGCGGCTGTGCGCGCTGGCGGGGAGGAGGAGGAGGAGGAGGAGGAGGAGGCAGAGGAAGGCTGGGGCTGGCTTGGATGGGGGCCCAGGGCACCCCCCGGCACACCCGGCAGCGGGGGGGGGCAGCGGCCCCTGGGGGTGCTGGGGCTTGGGGGGGGCTTCGCGTGTCAGCCCCTGGGGGTCTCGAGGCGCTGGGTGGTGGTGGCACGGGGTGATGGTGGCACAGGGCAGGTGATGGTCGGCACCTCGCCGGTGGGGATGCTCAGGGGGGGCTCAGAGGGGGCTGTTCTCAGACTGGGGTGGCACCAGGTGCTGGGCACATCCCGGTGGCACCAGGTGACAGAGGCGTTGCAGGTGGCACAGGGCGCTGGGCATGTCCCGGCAGCACAGGGCTCGCTGGGTGGCACCGGAGCAGCCCGCGGTGCCGTGGGGTGACACGGGCACTCGTTACGTCCCCCGATGGGTGGCGAGGGAGCTCCTGCCCTTGCGCTGCCTCAGTTTCTCCCCCACCACGCTGGGACCAGGGTCCCAGTTCCAGAGGGCTGCGGGGGGGCCTGGTTAACCCCTTCCTGCCTGGGAGGGGGGGCGCAGGCAGCCCCCCGCTCCATGCTCACGCTGTGCCTGTGCCTGCAGAGTTGCGGGGGGGGCCAGGGTCCCGGCCCCTGCAGTCGGCGCGCTCCCTGCCCGGGACACCCCACTGCCTGAAGCACTTCCCTGTCGACCTGCGCACCTCCATGGATGGCAAATATAAGGAGATCGCTGAGGTGGGTCCTCCCCGCACCCCGGGTTTGCCACCAGGTCTCACACTGGGGGGGCTTCACCTACCTCCTTTTTCCCTGGGGCACAGCAACAGCCTGGCGTCCACCCCCCTGCCCGCGCAGGGGCCGTGGTGGCAGGGAAGTGACCCCACGCCCCTGATTGATCCCAAACCTGTGTCCCCCATTCAGGGCTCTGCAGTGGGTTGGGGCTGGGGGGGAGCCCCGTGGCTGTTCCCCTTCCACCCCCAAGGTTGTGTCTCCCCAGCCCGACAGCGTGGCCTCCTCGCTGCTGTGGGCTGAGACTGGACACAGCTCATAGCAGCGGTGAGCACGGGCTGAGAGCAGGTCCAGCTGGTGGCAGGGCTGGGTGTGGGCTGAGACCCGGCACAGCTCATGGCAGCGGTGGGCCCGCAGGAGCTGTTCTGCCGCTCGCTGGCGGAGAGCGAGATGCGGACGGCGCCATACGAGTTCCCCGAGGAGAGCCCCATCGAGCAGCTGGAGGAGCGGCGGCAGCGCCTGGAGCGCCAGATCAGCCAGGACGTGAAGTAAGCCGGGTCCCCCTGGGACAGGTCCCCACACGGGGACAGCCACCGCCCCGGGTACTGCGGGCACCCCGGCCCTGCTCTGGGGGCTGTCAGTCCTCTGTGCCAGCTCTGTGTCCTCTCCTCTCCCGTGGGTGTTGCGCTTGCTGTCTTCTTTTTCTCTTTTTTTTTCTTTTTTTTTTTTTCTGGTTTCTGTGTGGTTGTGTTGGGTTGGGCATTAATGGGATGTTTTCTCTCCCCCCCCCACAACGCCTTGGCCCCTTTCTCCTCCTGGCTGTCCCCTCCCGGCTGTCCCCTCCGCTGTCCCCAGACTCGAGCCCGACATTTTGCTCAGAGCCAAACAGGACTTCCTGAAAGTTGACAGTGCCGCGGACTTACAGTGAGTGTTTGGCTCGGTGACACCAGGGGCTTGGGGTCCCCCCAGCCCCACTCTGGCCCCCCCACCGCTCCCCCAAGCACAGAGCCGAGAGGTGCCCCCAGCCCTGCTGCCGAGGCTGGTAGTGAAGGGGTTAATGCGCCCGGGGGTGGTTTAGGGATGGGGGATTTGGGGTGAGCTGGGGTCCCTGCTGCTGGCATGGGACAGATCTGTCCCCAGCCTGGCCCTGTCACCCCCCCGGCGCTGCGTGTCCCCTCCCTCCTGTCTCCGCTTGGGAGTTGTCTCTGTCACGAGTTGTTTCGTTCTCTGTCCCCCCCCAACTTTTCGTTGTGCTCCTGTGGGGCTGGGGGATGCGTCTGGGCATAGGGGGGTGGAGGGGGGGGGACAACTGCCTCCAACCGGGATGTGGCACCCAGCAGTGACACTCCTGGGGACGCCGCCACCTTCCTGCCTCTGGGGACCGGGTGCAGCCCCCGGTGGGGGGGCGCGAGGCCGTGTCCCCATCTCACTGGCCACTGGCCGTGCCCGCAGGCTCTTCAAGGAGCAGAGCGAGGACCTGGTGGACCATGTCCCCAAGGACCGTGACGCGCTGCTGGAGCGGGAGTTCCAGCGCGTCACCATCTCCGGGGAGGAGAAGTGCGGGGTGAGCCTCTGCCCCCCACGAGGGGCACCCTTCCGCACCCATGGGAGGTTTTGGGGTGAAATCCCCCCCACTTTGTTTTTGTGTCCCTTCCCAGGTGCCCTTCACGGACCTGCTGGATGCAGCCAAGAGCGTGGTGAAGGCGCTGTTCCTGCGGGAGAAGTACATGGGGCTGTCGCTGCAGAGCTTCTGCAAGACCACCGCCCGCTACCTGCAGGAGCTCTCCGAGAAGCCCCTGGAGACCCGCGGCTACGAGGAGGTGCCCGAGACCCCCGTGGCCGCTGGTGAGCACGGGACATCCCTGCGCTGGGGATGGGGTTGCTGGTGGGGAGCCGTCCAGTGCGTGACCGTGGGGTCTCTCCTGGCCGCAGATGCCCCCGTGCACCCCCCGTTCGCAGAGCAGCACCCCTACGAGAAGTGCGACCCCCAGACCATGCCGGCCGACCTGGGCTTCGGGCTGAAGATGGTGGATGGCGTGGTGCACGTCTACACCAAGCAGGACCCCACCGACAAGTGAGATGGGGAGGCTCGCCGCTGGGACGGATTGGGCGAGGGGCTGCGGTGGGTGGCTGGGGACGGGGGGACCCGACCCCACCGCCCCGTCTGTGTGCCTGGCAGGAGCACGGAGCTGGACCTGCCGTACCCGGACCTGCAGGAGTTCATCGCCGACATGAATTTCCTCATGGCTTTGATCATCAACGGGCCCATGTGAGGAGAAGGGCCCTGCCATGGGGGGTGGGCACCTTGGGGACAGCACCGGGGGACGTGGCTGTGTCTGTGACACCTGGTCCTGGTGCAGCCCCCACATTTGTCCTGGCTCATGGTCACCATGCAAGGGGTGGGGGGCCCCAGAGTCCAGAGCCATGTCCCCTCCTCCTGGTGGGCACCAGCCTTTTGGGGATAGATTTTCTCCCTTCTCTCCCCAAAACTGATGCCCGCTCCTTGCCTCGGGCAGCAAATCCTTCTGCTACCGCCGGCTGCAGTACCTGAGCTCCAAGTTCCAGATGCACGTCCTGCTCAACGAGATGAAGGAGCTGGCGGCCCAGAAGAAGGTGCCTCACCGTGACTTCTACAACATCCGCAAGGTACTGCTGGCGTGTGGGGGGGTCCTGGCTCGGGCAGGGAGCACCCAGCGGCTCTCAGGGCTGACATCGCCTCTGGCTTGCAGGTGGACACTCACATCCACGCCTCGTCCTGCATGAACCAGAAGCATCTCCTGCGCTTCATCAAGCGGGCCATGAAGAAGCACCTGGATGAAATCGTCCACGTGGAGAAGGGCAAGGAGCAGACGCTCAAGGAGGTGTTTGAGACCATGAACCTCACTGCCTATGACCTCAGCGTGGACACTCTGGATGTGCACGCGGTACGGGGAAACATCCCCAAATCTTGGAGATGAGCAGGTCCTCCAGCTCGTCTCTGGCCAGGGTGGGAGATCTCCAGGGGTATCCCATGGTGGGGTGGGGGTGCCCAAAGCTCTGGATGGGGATGTTTTGGTGGCTCCAGGGTGCTGGGGAGCCTCAGCTCACGTCTGTGCCCCCATTTCAGGACCGCAACACTTTCCACCGCTTCGACAAGTTCAACGCCAAGTACAACCCCATCGGCGAGTCCATCCTGCGGGAGATCTTCATCAAGACGGACAACCGCGTCTCGGGGAAGTACTTTGCCCACATCATCAAGGTGAGGTCCCGTGCCTCCCTCCCTCCAGCGCTCGCAGTGGCAATGCCACCCATGTCCCTGTTCCTGCTGGCGGAAGGGTGACGCTTCCCCCGCCCTGGCAGGAGGTGATGTCCGACCTGGAGGAGAGCAAGTACCAGAACGCCGAGCTGCGGCTCTCCATCTACGGCCGCTCCCGGGATGAGTGGGACAAGCTGGCCTGCTGGGCCGTCAACCACCGCGTCCACTCCAACAACGTCCGCTGGCTTGTGCAGGTGCCCCGGCTCTTGTGAGTGCCGGGGGGCAGCTGCCCCCACCTGGGCCATGTCCTGGGGGGGGGGTGGGGACTGGGGACCCCCAGCCGATGGCTGGCTGGGCTGGGATGGGGCACCGTGCTCTGACAGTCGTCCGTCCCCGAGCAGCGATGTCTACCGGACGAAGAAGCAGTTGGCCAACTTCCAGGAGATGCTGGAGAACATCTTCCTGCCCCTCTACGAGGCCACCATCCACCCTGCCCAGCACCCCGAGCTGCACCTCTTCCTGGAGCACGTGAGCGCCGCCTCCTGCAGGGGGGCTGGGGGCCACCAGTGGCACCGGCACCCCCAGCCTGGACCCGCTCCCTCCCTTCCTCACAGCTTTGGGGCTGGGCGTCCTTGGTGGGGGGGTGACCGCGGCGGTGTGTCACCTGCAGGTGGACGGCTTCGACAGCGTGGATGACGAGTCCAAGCCCGAGCACCACATCTTCAACCTGGACAGCCCCCTGCCCGGGAACTGGGTGGAGGAGGACAACCCGCCCTACTCCTACTACCTGTACTACATGTACGCCAACATGACGGTGCTCAACCACCTCCGACGGTAAGGCTCCGCGCCTGGGGGTGCTCGGGGGGGGGGTCTTGGCAGGGGGTGGGTGCTGATGGTTGTCCCCCCCCCGTGGCAGGAAACGCGGGTTCCACACCTTCGTGCTGCGCCCGCACTGCGGCGAGGCCGGCCCCATCCACCACCTCGTCTCGGGCTTCATGGTGTCGGAGAACATCTCACACGGCTTGCTGCTCCGCAAGGTGAGCAGGGCAGGGGGGGACGCTGGGGGGACGCTGGGGTGCACGGCCGGGCCCCCCCTCACCCCGCTGTGCCCCCCAGGCCCCCGTGCTGCAGTACCTGTACTACCTGGCGCAGATCGGCATCGCCATGTCCCCGCTCAGCAACAACAGCCTCTTCCTCAGCTACCACCGCAACCCCCTGCCCGAGTACCTCTCGCGGGGGCTCATGGTCTCCCTCTCCACCGACGACCCCCTCCAGTTCCACTTCACCAAGGTGAGCTTTGGTAGGGCACCACGGGCCCCCGACCCCTCCAGAACCCCCATGGGGCAGCCACCATGGCTGCAGGATGGGGGCCTGGAGGAAGAAAAGGGCAGTGGGCTGCGGAGGCTGCTGGAGGCCCAGGGCAGCGGGGGGAAAAGCTGGCCCCCCCCCATCCTTTTTGGGTGGGTGGGTGCTGAGGCTGTGCCCCCCAGGAGCCGCTGATGGAGGAGTACAGCATCGCCACGCAGGTCTGGAAGCTGAGCTCCTGCGACATGTGCGAGCTGGCCCGCAACAGCGTCCTCATGAGCGGCTTCTCCCACAAGGTACCTGGCCCCTGGCCCCCCCCCCCGGGACCCCTCCCTCTGTGGGGAGGGGGCGGGCGGCTGCAGGAGCCTCCCCTCGCTCTGCCCCCAGGTGAAGAGCTACTGGCTGGGCCCCCACTACCTGAAGGAGGGCCCCGAGGGCAATGACATTCGGCGCACCAACGTCCCCGACATCCGCGTCAGCTACCGCTTCGAGACGCTGTGCCAGGAGCTGACGCTCATCACGCAGGCGGTGCAGAGCGAGGAGCTGGAGACCATCCAGGAGGAGGACGCGCTCACCATCACCTCCACCCTGCCCCCCCGCTGACCCCCCCCTGCTCCCGGCCCCGTGTCCCTGCCAGGCTCTGCCGCTGCTGCCCCCCCCTGCTGCCCAGTGCCCTGAGCTGCTCCTCCCCAGGGCTGTGCCAGTGCCTCTGCCCTGGGGGCTTTGTTCCCTTCTCTTGGTAGTGTTATTTTTTTTTTTTTTTGTGCCTTCTTGGTTATTTTCCACTGCTTTCTCTCAGCCGGGTTGGGCCCTGCTGGGGCCAGCCTTCGGGGGCTGGTGTGGGCACGGGCCCTGCTGGGGGCTGTGGCTTCGCCTCCCGGTGCCAGGCTGGGGGCTGCTGGTGCCGGGTGCGGGGATGCCGTGCGGGACCCCCACCGTGTCCAGGCAGGGGGGGTCCTGCTGCCCGTGAAGGGCCTGCCCCAATCTCCGTCCTCTTTCTCGCCCTGCGACGAGGGGCTGTGGGGGCAGGCTGGGTGCAGCCCCCACCCCAGCCCCTCGCCCACGCTGTGCCCTTGTCCTGCTGGGGACCTGGTGGCCCAGGGGCTGCCTCGAGGGAGGCGTGGGGCTGGGGCGCTGCCTGCCCCCATCCCCTGTGCTGCTGGGGGGGGCTCCGGGCCCTATGGGGTCGCTTCGTCCCGCGGGGGCATCGCCCCGTCCCGAGTGTGTTCCCCCTTTCCTGTGCCCCTGCTGTGGGCTCCGAGGTCAAGTGCTGGTGACCACACGGCCACCAGAAAAAAAAGAAAAACAACTGAAAAAAAAAAAAAGCATGAGAAATAAAAGTATTTAAGTAAGAGCCGGGGTGCTGTGAGCTTGGGGTGCAGCGGGGGGGGGCACAGCGCAGCCCCCAGCTCGGGGGAAACTGAGGCACGGGGGGGGGCGGGGGCCGCTCGCGCTCCGGGGGTGAGGCGGGGAGGGGCAGGGGGAGGGGGTGGGGGGGTGGGGGGGGGCTCGGCCTCTCGGTGCCGCCCCCGCCCCGCCCCGCCCCGTCCCGTCCCGTCCCGGCTGCCCCCGGCGCTGTCCCCAGCGCTGTCCCCGCAGTCGCCATGGTTGTCACGCTGGGCTACTGGGACGTCCGCGGGGTGAGCGGGGACAGGGGAGGGTCCGGAGGGGGGGGTCCTAATCCGGGGGGGGGTCCTAATCCGGGGGGGCACTGAGCGGGGTGACCGGCCCCCTGCTCTGCCCCCAGCTGGCCCACGCCATCCGCCTGCTGCTGGAGTACAGCGGGACCCCCTACGAGGAGCGGCAGTACAGACTCGGGCCAGGTAGGGGGGGGGCAGCACGGCCCGAGGAGGGGACCCCCGGCTGCCCCCCCCCCCCCCGGCCCTGGAGCTCGGCCCTGGCTCAGTGCCTGCAGGCGGGGGATTGGAGGGCAGGGAGCCGGGGGGGGGGGGGTGGCTGCCCCCGGGGAGCCCCCTCTGCGAGTCCCCTGCCTCCTTGGTGCAGTGGGGGGAGCCGGGGGGACCCATCTCCCTGTGCCCCCCCTCCCTCCCTGCTCCCCCCCCTCGTTGCTCCCCTTATCTTCCTTTCCCCCCCCAGCCCCAGACTTTGACCCGAGTGACTGGACCAACGAGAAGGAGAAGCTGGGCCTCGATTTCCCCAACGTAGGTGGGGGCTGGGCACGGGGTGGGGGCGCACGGTGGGGCTGGGGCCTTCCAGGACTGACCCCCCCCTCCGCCCCCCCCCCGCTGCCTCCCCCAGCTGCCCTATCTCATCGATGGCAGCACCAAGCTGACCCAGAGCAACGCCATCCTGCGCTACATCGCCCGCAAGCACAACATGTGTGAGTGCTGGGGGGGCTGCGGGGCGGGGGGGGGGGGCTTTGCTGGGGGTGTGGGGGGGCCTGACGCCTGCCCCATCCCTCAGGCGGGGAGACGGAGGAGGAGAAGCTGCGCGTGGACATGCTGGAGAACCAACTGATGGATCTGCGCATGAGCTTCATCCGGCTCTGCTACAACCCTGACTTTGTGAGTGCCATGGGGGGGGGGGGAAAGGGGGA
This sequence comes from Anas platyrhynchos, assembly GCF_047663525.1. NCBI lineage: Eukaryota > Metazoa > Chordata > Aves > Anseriformes > Anatidae > Anas > Anas platyrhynchos. Next base: position 3,366,657 of record NC_092613.1, on the reverse strand, counting down.
CAGGACCCCCCCTGGGGTCCCTGGGCAGCTGGAGACATGGGGTCATCACAAAACACAACACAACCTCTAATTGCCACTGCAAAGGTGCGCTGGGAATGGGCCCCTTCCTGCCTGGTCCTGGCCATGGGGCTGGGACCCCAGGTGCTGGGGGGGCTGGGGGGGCCCTGCACCAGCTCTGCCCCCCCCCGTGCACAGGAGAAGCTGAAGCCAGCGTACCTGGAGCAGCTGCCAGGGAAGCTGCGGGAGCTGTCGCGGTTCCTGGGCTCCCGGGCCTGGTTTGCTGGGGAGAAGGTGGGTGCTGGGGGCTGGGGGGGCTGGGGGGGCTGGGGGTGGGGGGTGGCACTCTGACCCTACTGTTCCCCCCGCCGCAGCTCACCTTCGTCGACTTTGTGGCGTACGACGTGCTAGACCAGCAGCGTATGTTTGTCCCCGATTGCCCTGAGCTGCAGGGCAACCTGAGCCAGTTCCTGCAGCGCTTCGAGGTGAGCGGGGACACCCCAGTGTCCCTGTCCCCATCCTTGTCCCATCCCCATCCCTATCCCTACCCCTGTCCCCATCCCATCCCCATCCCTGTTCCCATCCTCATCCCTGTCTGATCCCTATCCCTGTCCCCATCCCCATCCCATCCCCATCCCCATCCCTATCCCTGTCCCATCCCTATCCCTGTCCCTGTCCCCAATCCTGTCCCAGCTCTGTCCCCATCCCCATCCCGTCCCATCCCCGTCCCTGTCCCTGTCCCTGTCCCCGTCCCTGTCCCCTGTCCCCAGTCCCCATGCCCTCTCCGCCCCACAGGCTCTGGAGAAGATCCGGGCATACATGCAGTCGGGGCGCTTCATGAAGACCCCCATCTTCTGGCCTACTGCGAAGTGGTGCAACAAGAAGGAGTGACCGAGATGTGTGCCCCCCACATGTGCCCCCCCCCAGCCCCCTCCCCTGCAGAATAAAGCTGGGGGTCCGCACCCTGCCCTCTGTGTGCATGGAGCTGCCGCAGGGTGCCGGGAGGGGTGGGGACCCTGGGGACAGCTCCTGGGGGTGACGGCGCCCTCACGCATCCCGGGGGGGGTGGGGGGTTATCCCTCCATGCCCCCCCCCCGGATAAAGGGAGGCGGGAGGGCCCCCACGCCCCCCCCCGGGGTAATGAGACCCCCATGCACCGTGCGGGGGTGGAAGGGGCCCCCAGGACAGGGGCTGCTACTTTGCACCGGGGGGGGGGGAGGAGAAAATAGACCCCCCCGTGCAATCTGGGGCAGTGCAGAGCCCCCCCGGTGGGTGGGGGTGGGGGTGGGTGGAGGGGGGGGGGGGGGCCGCACGCACACCGTAGGGCCCAGGGTTGAGGCTGCGCCCCGCGGCCCCCCCCCGCATGCAGCCGCCTTCCCCTTTAAGGGCCCCCCCCCCCCGCCAAACCCCGCCCCGGGAAGGCGAAGGGCAAGGGGAAGGGGGGGGGGCTCGGGGGGGGCGCAGCGATCGCGGCCATGGCGGTGCTGGGATACTGGGACATCCGCGGCGTGCGTGGGGGGCCGGGGGGGCGGGGGGGGCTCCTCAGGGCCGGGGGGGGCTCCTCAAGGCCGGGGGGGACCCTGATGCTGCTGGGGGGGGTGTGTGTGAAGCCCCCCCCCCCCCCCCCTTCAGTGCCTCGTGCTGTGCCCAGGGGTCCCTGAGGGGGTCCCTGAGGGTTTGGGGGTCCCAGTACGGGAGGGCGGGGGGGGTCTCCCCGGTGTGGTTGTGGGGGGGGGGGCGTTAAGGGCTCTGCTCTCTGCGCTCTGCTCCGTGCCTCGGTTCTCACCGTGGGGGGGCTCATTTCCGCCTTCCCCCCCCCCCCCCCCCCCCCAGCTGGCTCACGCCATCCGCCTGCTGCTGGAGCACACCGAGACGCCGTACGAGGACAAGCTGTACAGCTGCGGGGAAGGTGAGGGGGGGGCGGCACATCTCACCCCCCCCCAGGACCCCCCCGGACCCCCTCAGCCCCCCCACTGCTCCCCTGGGGCACGCGGCTGGGCCCCACGCCCCGATTCCGCCGCCGGGGGGGGCGATGTGTAATTAATGGGGCTGGGGGGTGTCGGGGGGGGGGTCCCCCCAGCGCCTCTGCCCTCTCCCAAGACCCAAACAGAGGGGCTGTGTCCTGGGGGGGGGCACCCAGCTCCCTGCCCCACCGGGGGGGCACAGCACGGCCTCACCCCCCTGCTCCCCCCGCAGCTCCCGACTACGACAAGAGCCAATGGATCAACGAGAAGGAGAAGCTGGGGCTGGACTTCCCCAATGTAGGTGGCCAGGGGCTGGGGGGAGCCATGGGGGGGCACTCAGCTCTGTGTCCCCTCCCTTGCCCCCCCCCCCCAGTGTCCCCATACCCCGATGTCCCTTCCAGCTCCCCTACTTCATTGACGGCAGCACCAAGCTGACCCAGAGCAACGCCATCCTGCGCTACATCGCCCGCAAGCACAACATGTGTGAGTGCTGGGGGGGCTGCGGGGCGGGGGGGGGTGTCGGGGGGGGGCTGACGCCTGCCCCATCCCTCAGGCGGGGAGACGGAGGAGGAGAAGCTGCGCGTGGACATGCTGGAGAACCAGGTGATGGATTTCCGCATGAGCCTGGTCATGGTCTGCTACAACCCCGACTTCGTGAGTACCCCCCGGGGGCTGCATGGTGGGGGGGGGTCATTTCGGGGACCCCACTGGGCAGCGGGAGCCACAGCTGCCTCCTTGCCCTCGCAGGAGAAGCTGAAGCCGGGGTACCTGGAGCAGCTGCCAGGGAAGCTGAAGCTCTTCTCCAACTTCCTGGGGGACCGCAAGTGGTTTGCAGGGGACAAGGTACGGCTGGGGAATGGGGTGGGGGGGTCATCCTCATCCCCACGCTGCCCCTCACCGTGTGTCCCCCCCCCCTGCAGCTCACCTTCGTGGACTTCCTCATGTTTGACGTGCTGGAGCAGAACAGCATCTTTGAGCCCAAGTGCCTGGAGCCCTACAAGAACCTCAAGGACTTCATGGACCGCTTCGGGGTGAGTAGGAGGGGGCCGTGGGTGGGGACCCCTGAGGTCATGGCTCGGGGGGGCGATGGGTCCCTAGCACTCCCCTTGCTCCCACAGGCCCTGGAGAAGGTCGCTGCCTACATGAAGTCCAGCCGCTTCCAGAAGATGCCCATCAACAACAAGATGGCCAAGTGGGGCAACAAGAAGGAGTAGGGGTGGGGGGGGCTTGCTCCCCCCATACTGGGGCTGGGGGGCTCTGTGGGTGTGAGGACCCCAAACACAATAAATTGTGGAGCTCCAGCACCCTGAGTCCCTCCTGAGTGTGTGTGTGGGGGGAGGCACTGGACTTGGCCCTCCCCATCTTGGGGGGCTTGAGGCCAGGGGCAGAGCGAGGTGGGAGGGGGCTGTCACCCTGCTGTGCCCCCGGCACCCCCTTGCTAGGGGTTGGGCTCCTCTGTGGGTTGTCCCCTCCGATGTCCCCGTGGGAAAGGAGCCCTGAGTCCCCTCTCACTGGGGGGGGTGCTCATTAGCACTTATCTGCCCACTAACAAGGTGGTGCTGGGGGGGGCTTTGTGCCCCCATGGGGACAGCCGTGCCCCTTGGGACCCCTGTGAGAGGTGTCACCCCCAGCCCCCCTCCCTGCTGGGCTGGGGTGGAGCAGGGGGGGTGGTGTGGGGCAGGGGTGTGGGGCCCCCCATTTCCACGCAGAGCCCGGTGCTGTCATTCTCTTTATTTTCCACAGCAGCAGCTCAGCCTTGCAGGGCTCGTGCGAGCCTTTCGCGGTGCGTGGCCCCCCCGGGGGGGTACCCGGCTTCCCCCCGGCTTCTGCAGAGCAGTTCTCCCCGGGGGATCCCTGGTGCCCCCCCAGCAGCTTCCCACCGCCGGTGCTTTTGGGAGGAATGGGTGCCCTAAGGGGCTGGGGAACCTCCTGCTGCCAGGCCCCCCCAGTCCTGCAGGGCTGCCCCCCCCGGGTCGCTCCGTCCTGGGGTGGCAGCAGGAGGATGTTGGGGACGGCGTCGGCGTGGTCCCTGGGGCTCAGTCCCTGGGGCTCATCTGTAGGGAGGGGAGAACAAGTATGGAGCGGGGAGCCCGGGGCTCGTCACCCTGCTCCCTGAAAGCACCCACTGGGGGGGGTGTCACAGTGCGGGGGCTCGGGGGACGCACCCCCAGGGACGTCTTGACGGAGGAGAGCTTGAAGAGGACGCGTCGCCACTCCTCGGGGCAGACGGCGCGCAGCTCCTCCGGCGTCATCTGCAGCAGCTGGTGGCCCGACAGCACCCCGAGGCACCTCACCGTGCTGGGGACAGACAGACAGACTGTGAGGGGTCGGGGGGGCCTGGCTCAGCCAGGGGGGGTGACCCCTCCAAGGGGGGGCCACGCTCTGGGGACTCGGGGGGCAGCGCACATCCGCGAGAAGCCCTTGTCCTTCAGCCAGGCCGTCACCTCCGCCGGCGAGGAGCCCATGTGCAGGTTGGGGGGGCTGACCTGGGAGGGGGGACAAAGGGAAAGAGGGTGGTGGGGTGATCCCTGCACCCCCCCTCCGGGTGCTGTCGGTGTGGAGGAGGCACGGGGGGGATCCGGGGGGGACCCACCTGGCTCCAGCCGTCCTCGTGCCCCAGCGGCTCCAGGATGTTGCTGGGGACGTAGCCCTTGTGCCCCATGCTGTTCTGCACCAGCCACCACTTCTTCTGCTGGTCCAGCACCTAGGGCAGGCGGTGACAATGTGGCAGCTCCCCCGACCCCCCACACACGGGGGGGGTCCCGCTCTGATTCCCCAGAGAATACCCGCTGGGGGTCCCCAGTTTGTACCTCCAGCGTGTCCCCCATCCTGACGCTCAGCTCCTGGGGGTTCCTGCCCTGAAACTCGTACAGAGCCCGCGCCAGCCTGGGGGGGGGCGAAAAGGGCCTGAAGGAGGGGGGGGCAGCAGTGAGCACCCAGGGGTGCCCCCAACCCTGGCTGGGTCCCGCCCAGCACTGTTCCTGCAGTCCTGCCCCTACAGCGTCCGTGGGGCAGCGGGAGCACTTACACCTGGCCAGGAATGTCCCCGCGTCTGGGAACGTCCCCCCGGTTGGGAGTGCTCCCGTAGCCAGGAGTGCTCCCATAGCCAGGGATGCTCCCATAGCCAGGAGTGCCCCCGTAGCCGGGAACGTCCCCGTAGCTGGGAATGTCCTCGTTCCTATGGCCGGGGATGTTCCCATAGCTGGGGGTGTTCTTGTAGCTGGTGGCTGGTGACTGTGCGGGGAGCAGAGAGGGACGCGTGCTCAGAGCAAGGTGGGGAAACACAGGCAGACAGTGGGGTGTCCTTGCTGCCCCCCCCCATGCCCCGTACCTGCTGCTGCTGCTCTGGATTCATCATGGGTGGGGGCAGCCACCCGTCAGAGAAGGTGGGGATGTAGGGGGGCACCTGCTCGCTGTTGGGGTACTCGGCCCTGCCAAAGCACAAAGAAGGTGGTGGTGGGTGTGCGGCCCCCAAAGTGGGGTGTCCCCAGCCGGGGGGTGCCGCTCGGAGCCCCCCTCGGTGGTGGAGGCCCAGAGCCCACCTGGTCTTGTTCCAGGCGATGCCCAGCATCTTCCAGGTGCTGTACTCCTGCGGGTGCAGGGTCTTCTCCAGCAGCTCCACCGCCTCCGGGATCAGCAGCGGTGCATCCACCGCTGGCGCCAGTCTGTGGTTGGGGCAGTTGTCCAGGACCTGGGTAATGGGCGGGGGGGGGGCTCCCTCAGCACCCCGAGAGCTGCCCCAAAGGCAGGGTGCTGAGGGCAGCCCCTGGCTGGGTGGGGGGTCCCGCTCCTGGGGCACTCACGAAGGACAGGGTATCGAAGATGAGGTGCAGCAGCTGGGCAGGGTCCGGGTTCTCTAGCTGCTGGTGGGTGATTCCCTGCGCAGAGAGAAATCACAGAGCGTGGCCCCGTGTGGCCCCCCCCCCAGCCCCACACCCCCCGTAGCCCCAGCGAAGATGCCCCAGAGCCGTGGGGTCGTGTCCTGCCGGGTGGGACCTACCAGGAGGTTCAGGGCATATTTCACCTTCTGGAAAAAGTCCTTGTAGCTGGCCTCGGGTGGCAGAGCTAGAGGGGTGAAGAGAGGGGGGCTGGCACTGGGACAGCCCCCCAGCATCTCCCCACCGCCCCCTGGCACAGCCCCTCCCCCTTCCCACCTTTGCTCTTCTTCTTCTTTTTCTGGTTCTTGGTGCTCGTCAGGCTGAGGGCATCCTTCACCTGCTTCACGAAGAGCTCTATGTCGTCCAGCACGTGGTTGAGGACCATCTGTGGGAACAGCATAGGGCCTGGTGAGCCGGGAGGGGGCAATGGGGGGGGATGTGGGGATGGGGGTGCACAGGGTGCCACTTACCACGTCTCGGTCGGTTTCAGACATGGCCTGGCCTGAGGGGTTGACCCAGGTGTTCTGCTGGGTGGCTGGTGCTGGGGGGTGGTCCCAGCTGCCCCCCCCTGCTCCCGGGGAAGATGAGACACTTTAGGGGACCCAGGCGTGCCCAGCACCCTCCCCACACCCCGACATGGCCCCCCCGGGACTCACTGTAGTCCAAGGAGGATGATCTGTGCTGGGGCAGTGCAGGTGAGGTGGGCTCTGGGGTGCCTGCCCACCGCTCCGGGGCTCTGTAGGGGGCTGACATGTACGGGGGGATCGTGTCGGACAGGTCCGAAGGGGCCCTGGGCAAGGAGAGATGGGGGGGGGCTGCTGAGGTGCCTGTGGTATGGGGCTTTGCCCCTGGCTATGGGGGTGCCGGGGGTCTGTACCCATGGGCAGGGGAAGGTGGGTGCAGAGCCAGGGGCTGGGGCAGCAGGGGGCCACCCGCCAGGAGGGTGCGGGGGGGTTACACCGGGAGGGAGGAAGGCAGGGGCAGAAGGGGCCCGTGCCCATGGGGAGGGACCCTTTGGAGCGGGGTGGGGCGCAGCGGGGGTCCCCCACCAGAAGGGAGAGCCCCCCCCAGACCCCGCCACCTGGGGTCCCCCGGCTTGGGCTAGGGGCAGGCTTGGGGAGGGCCCAGCCTGGTTGCCCCCATGGAGGGGGTGGGGGCACGTGCCCCCTTACCTGTGTCCATACTGGTTCTGCTCCTCCTTGCACTGCTTCACCAGCTTCTCCAGGCTGCTCTTCAGCGTCTGGGCCTGGCACAGCCCCAATAATACCATCAGCCTCCCACCCTGGTGCGCAGCCCCCCCCTCCCCCCCCTCAACCCCCGTGCCCTGTCTCACCCCGATGCGGTCGCACTGGAAGAGCAGGACGCTGGTGCCGGGGGGGCTCTGCTCCTGCACGCTGACGGCCAGCACCGAGTCGTAGCTGCAGGCATCCAGCAGGGCCGCGCAGTCCCGCACGCTGCCCAGCGGGTAGCTCTCCAGCTCCTCCTGCACACGGGGGCGCAAGGGGTTATAGGGGCACAAGGGGTTATAGGGGCACAAGGGGTTATAGGGGCACAAGGGGCAGGGTTATCATGGTGCAAGGGGCCAGGGGGATTACAGGATTATTGGGGTGCACAGAAGGTGGGTGTCAGGGTTATGTGGTGCCCAGGCAGGAGCAGGGGGTGAGGGGGATATCGGGCTCCTGGGGAAGGTGCCGCGAGGCAGGGCTGCGGGTGCCACGGCCAGCGGGGTGCCAGGCTTAGAGGGGTGCAAGGTTTGTGCGAGGCGCCAGGGCAAAGAGGGTGCCAAGCTTATAGGGCTGTGATGGCAGGGGTACCGGGGTTATGTGGGGTGCCACGGGTGGGGCAATAAGAGATGTATGGGGGTGAAGAGTCCAGGGTAGGTTTTGTGGCCAGGGTGGGTGCCAGGGACAGGGGGCATTGGAAGGCTGATGCTTGTGCTGGGGTTTAGGGGGGTGCCAGGCACACAGGGGTGCCGTGGCTGGGGGAACACTGCATTTATGGGGAGCTGGGTCCAGAATGGGTGGCTGCCGGGGTGGGTGCCTGCTCCTGGCTGGCTGCCAGCTTTTTGGGATGCCCTGGCCGCACAGCACCTTGCTCTCCACATCGCTCAGCACCAGCTCCTGGTTCTTGACCTGCAGGACGAGGTCCTGCCCCCAGACCCGGCCCTGGGCCTCCAGCGCCTTCAGGCGAGCCAGGCAGTCATCGGTGTTGCGGATGTCCCTGTCCAGCCGCATGGTGAGCAGGTGCTGGGGGGGGACACGTCACGGGGGGTCACAGGGTGCCATGGGGCGCCCATCACCTCCCCACAGCGTGGGGCACCAGGGAGGTAGTCGGGGGGAGCTCCTACCTCCACATGGTGCTGGAAATTGCTTTGGGGTTTGAGCAGGCTCTGGCTGTAGTCCTTGCGCTGGTCTAGGGGGGACACACAGGGTCAGGGGTGGGCACGCGGGGGGGGGGCTGGGTTTCGGGGGGCTTCTGCTACTCACTGTAGATGCTTTTCCCACTGGGTCGGGCAAAGCTGTTGGAGCGGTGGAGGTGGGAGATGTCTTCGGTTTCGCCCCTGGCCGGACAGACGGGTGGCGGTGAGTCCAACAGTCCCACGGCCACCGTGCCCCGCAGCACGGCACCCCCATCGCTGGGGGCAGGGGGGGCAGGGGGGGCACCCACCCTGCTGGGCACTCACCGGGACGGGGGGCCGCTCCAGCGGCCAAAGGGGTCTCCCATCTTCTTGGGCAGCGATGGCAGCGCCGGCCGGGGGGGGGGGGGGGAGAGAGGGAGGCCGTGTGTGGCTGCTGGAGGGGATGCAGACGGTGTGCTTGCCCCTGCACCAGCCCCGTACGGGGCACCCGGTGTGGACCCAACTGGTTTAGGGCCACACAGGGTGGGCAGCGCCCTGCTGGAGTCCAGGATCTGGCCTCGAGGACTGGGCTCGGTCTGTGTGCGAGGTCCTGAGCCCACCACCCAGCAAGGTCCCCAGGTTGCTGCGTCACCCCCGTGGGTTCCCAAAAACATTGGTGGCCCAGGACCCACCCTGTATCCATCCCCCCCCTCCCACCAATGGTCACCAGCAGGACCCCTGCCCCATCCCAGCCTCGCAGGGTTCACCCAGTGGCCGGAGCCCCCCCTGTTCCCCCCCCCCCCGATCTGGGGGACACCCAGAGGTCCGAGCTCACCCCAATCCCGGTGCTGTTCCCTCGGGTGCCCGGGCTGGAATTGCGCAGCTGAGGGTGGCACAGGGCAGGGGTAAGGGCTTGACGTCGGCACCACACCCGGTTGCTCTTTGCCCGAAGGCATCTGCCTCGGGCGGGGGGGGGGATGGAATAGGAAAACAGGGGGGTGGGTGTGAACACCTGGCACAAACAGCTACCGCCACCCCGCTCACCCTGGGCATCCCTGGGGTACCTGCCCTGTGCCGTGGGTCCCTTGCCCTGGGGGCACCTGGGGAGATGCAGCCCCCAGCAGGTTGGGTGCCCCCACCCCAAGCCCAGGCTCCCCCCCCGCCCCTGGGTGAGCCCGTGACGTCTCACGCCGATGTCACCCAAGCCTTTCTCCCACAACCCGCTGCGCCTCTGCCCTCTGGGTAACCCTGGCCTGCCTGGCCCGGCCGAAACTGGGCAAGTGGAAGGGAACGGGTGGGGAGCCCTTCCCGGGTGCCAAGGAGGGGCTGGATTCGGCGTGCGGGTCCCCAGTGGTGACCCCGCAGTGTGGGGCTTCATCCTTTGTCCGTGGGCAGGCAGCCCCGCTTGGTCCCGGGGGGGTCTCCCCCTTGCAGGATCTGTTCCTGCTACCTCCTTCCCCCCCCATCAGGGAGGAGACCCCCCTGCTCCAGCCCTGCTCTATGCCACCACTGGTCCTTGGGGAGGTGGGCACTGGCCGGGCTGTGGCCAGGCACGTGTCCCTGTGCCGGGGGGCGACACACCAAGCCTCCGCTCCTGGAGCAGTGGGGCTTTGGGGTTTGGTTTGAGGCTTTTGGCTTCTCCGACCTGATCCTGATGCATCTGGGCCAGATAAAGGGGTGGCAGGGCTGCAGTCACCATGTCCCTTTGACCCCCCCCGACACTTCAGAAGAGGCCCTTGTCCCCAGTGCCCCCCTCGCTCGGCTCCCCTCACCTTGGAGGACAGGTGGGAGCAGGGCAGGGGGCTGGGGGCGGCCCCAGGGAGCAGGGGGGGGTGCAGGGGTCGGGGTCGTGCCTCAGTTTCCCCGCGGCGCAGCCCGCAGCCCTGGCCACCAGGGGGCAGCGCGGCCCCGTGCTCCCCGTCCCCAGAGGTCGCGCCCCCCCATTTCACGGCCCCCCGGGCCTGCAGGGTCCCAGATGTGCCCGCTGCCAGCCCGGGTCCTGTCGGCCCCACTCTGCTCCCTGCTGCTGGGAACGTTTGTGTGACACTTCTCAAGGGGGACACGGGGGTCCTGCTGTGGGGCATCACAGAGCCCGGGGGAGGTTTGGGGCTACCGCCACCCCCTGCTATGCCAACCCCAACAGTAGATAGAGACACGCAAGGTGAGGGGTTGTGTCTGTGTCCCCAACCTCATCCTCCCTGTCCCCAAGGGGGAGGGGACCTAGAGGAGAGGGGGGGCACGGGGAGGGGGTTGGGGTACGGGGCAAAATGCCTCCCACCCATCCTGTGAAGCCCAGTTCTGCTCGGGGCAGCGTACATGGTGTTTGGGATCTGCGGCCACCCAGTGTGCCATCCCCATGACGCCCCCACTGCCACCAGCCAGCACTGGCTGCCCTGTGGCACGATGGCACTGCATCATGCAGCGGGCAGGGGGCCACCCAGTGACCCTTACTGGGAGCACTGGGGTGCCCCCTCCCACCCAGCCGGGCCCTGTGGTACCAGGCTCTGCCCTGGGGACTGTCCCCAGCGGTGGCCCTGGGGATGTGACGCGCCGTGGCGTTGCGAGGAAGCAAAGTCCCCACACTGGCCATAAACCCTGTGTCCTTTGGGCACTCATTAACCCAGGTGCCGGCACCACCCGGTCCCTGCCGCAGGGGACACAGTGACACCGGCTCAGCCTTGGGTGCCAGCAGGGACAGGAGAGCAGCCCCCGGGGATTTATGTTGGGGAATTATTTCATCACTGTTTTAGGGATCGTGAAAACCCCATGCGGGGTTTTTCTCTGGCAATTCCAATGCTGTCTCCCATCCTCTTGCCCCACACCTCCCAGTCACCCCGCTAGGCAAGCTGGGGATGGCATCAGCTGCAGCACTACTGTAAAATATTACGAAATGTGTTATTTTATTTTTTCTTCCCCCACCGACCGCCCTGGCTCACAACCAGAGGTGTTTGCCAGTGCTCAGCCCCGCTGGGCCCCGTTGCCCTTCCCCAGGCTCGGAAAGTCCCCAGGGACCAAAAGCATCCTTGGGAAGAGCCAAGAGCAGAGCTGGAGGCTCTTTCCCAGCCCAGCGGCCCTGAGCGGAGGCGGAGGATGGGGCAGAGCACAGAGCAAGGAGCTGGACTTGGCCACCGCTCCAGTGCCCGCCATCCGAAAACGCCGTTTCCAGGCAACCCAAACAAGTTGGACTTGGAGCAAAACCTGGGGGCTGCTTTTTTCCAGAGGGACATTAGAAGCAGTGCTGGGTGCTGGTGGGGGCTGCTGCCCCCCCATTCCCCTTCCTGGGGCCATTTTTGGGTTTGGAAACCCCCAGGTGTCAAAATGAGCAAAACCAGTGGGTTGGCCACCAGACACGGCGCTTTTGGGGAGGAAAAGGCCCCGTCCTGCAGCTCCCATGTGTCCCCCCGGCTAGGTTTTCAGCGTTGGCCTGCATTGCTGCATAGGAGCCCCGAGGGAATTTTCTGCTCCAGACTGGGGGGGGGGGACACAGGCACATGCGAAGGGGACAGCCCAGGGGACACGTCCTGATCCCAGTGCGGGGATTTTCTCTTGCATCTGCTGAGGCTGCAGGGGCAGGATCCGGCCTCAGGGTTGGGGCAGACTTGGGGGTGTGCAGGCAGAGAGGGACAGCAGGGCCGCGGGTTCCGGGAAGGGCCGGTGACACATCGCTCCCGGCCAGGTGCCACCGGGGAGCAGCTGCGGCTCTGGTGGCTGGGTGCTGGCCAGCGGCGCTAACCACCGGCAGCCCGGGTCCGTCCCCACGTCAGCGAGGCGAAGCGCGGGGTGGGCCGCGGTGTACCCGGACCTGCTGCTTAATTGCTGGGGACTGGCAGCTCCTCGTCATTTCACCACCGGGCAGGGACGTGGGGGGCCGTTAACCCCTCGGGGGCTGGGAAACTGCACCGAACCTTTCTGCCTGGGCCAGAGGAGTGGTTGGCATGGCTCAGCACAGCTTGGCATGGCTCAGTGTGCTGCTTGGCACAGCCCCCAGGGCCGGGATGTCCCTGTCGGCGATGCCCAAATCCACCAAGTCCTCCTGCCCACTGTGTGGCCTCTCCAAGTGGCAGTGACAATGTGCCCAGATGACCCAGCTGTCCTGGCAATGGGCTGGGATGCCATTTTGGGGTGAAAAGTGGAGAGATACAGGGATGCTCAGTGACGCCTTGACATCACTGTCCCTGCTTGCTCTTCATGTCCTGCTGGCTCATTCCCCGCTGTCACCCTGGGCTGGGGCGCATCTGGTTCTCTTATGGTGAGTGTGCAGCCATGGTGACACTCCTGGGTCGCATCCTGCCTGGGTGGCGCCTGCACCGCACGGTTGCCACATGAGGGCATCATGAAGCTGGTGTAGGTGATGAGAGCTGGATCCCTGTCACCCCGCTGTGGCTCTCTGCCCTGGGGGTGCTGCCTCCCCTCCACCTTCATCCCCAGAGGGACCTCTTGGTGTGCCCACCAAACCACTCGCTCCTGTGAGTCCTTGGGTGGTGTTCCCTTTGCAGGAGCAGGAGGACAGCTCCAGGGTGTTACTGGTGCACCAGCTTCCCCAGATCCCTGCTGCAGCATCCTCGGAGGCTTTTGAAAGCCACACCTGAGCAGCCTCCTCCTCTCCTCTCTGTTACCCCGCCGCTGCTGCTCCTCTCTCTCATTTCTGCAGGGTGCCCAAGAGGATGCTCGCAGGCGGCCGGTGTGCCAGAACAGCTGCACAGTTGGTGGCCCCAGCTGAGCTGCAGAGACCTGGCAGGCTGGTAATCTTCATGTGTTAAGGTTTTGCTCTGCAGAGGCCAAAAAGTAAAACAGCAGCCACAGAGCTGTGATGGCTGAGGAGTGCCGGGAGGCTGCGGGGCAGAGGGCAGGGACTGCTCGGGTCCCTCCAAGTCCCAGGCCATTGTCCCAGCCACCTAGGTGTGGTATACGACCCCTGGTGAAGGAGAAACCCATGGAAAAAGTTTTATATATATATATATATAAAAAAAAATAATTTTTTATATATTTATATTATATAAAATATATATAAATTATAATTTTTATATAATTATATATATAATTATAAATTATATATTTATATTATATAAATTATATAAAAGTTATATTATATTAATTATATTTATATATTTATATTATATATATTAATTTTTTTTCCTCCAGAGAAGCAGCCAGACCCATAGCGTTGGCTGCACACCTGCAGAAAGCAGCTAGGTTTTGGGGTGAAGAAAGAAAGCTGGCGTCCCTGGGGCCACCCTCATGCCACCCCCTCATTGCTTCCCTACTCCTCTCTGACCACCACAGGTGAGGGAGGCTTCACCCCCCTGCCCCCAGATGAGGGTCAGAAGCCCCCCAAACCCGCTGCTGGTGTAGCTGTACTCCCTGTGCCAGCAGCAAGGGGTTTGCCCCGGACCCGCGGCCGAGCCCCAGCACAGAGCAGCACCCGCAGACAGCGGCGGCACCCGGGGATTTCCAGAGGCGGTGGGAGACAAACGGGCAGTGGCAGCACATGGGTTTAATTAGAGGCGATGAGAGCATGCAAATGAGCAGGTTTCAGCCAAGCCGGGGGCGGCTGAGCTGCTGCAAATGGCTGCAGGCGCTGGAGGTGCTTCTTGGTGTTTCCCAGGCCCTGGAATAGTCGGGAGGATGGGTTTTGGGGGAAGTGGTGGGTGAGAGGTGCAGCGGGGGGGGGGCAGAAGGGCAGAGCTCAGGGGTTGTCCATGCCCGGGGCTGTGCCCCTCCTGGGGACACAAGATCGTTCCCTGCTGTGCACAGTGTGGGGAGGCTTGAGCAGCACGGTGAGCCCAGGGAGAGCTTGCCAGGCTTTTATTCTGCTTCCTGTTTGGTGTTTGGGATGAATCCCCCCACAGGAAGAGCTGGCATCTCCATGGCCACAGGCCCATCCCTTGCATCCCACCCCATTCCTCCTTATCCTTGCTGCCCAGCCTGGGGGTGAGCCTAACCTAAAAGCTTCCAACCTGCCCCCTCCCTCCCAAGCAGCACCCTTCCTAGCAGCAGGATCTGGCCCTTGGCAGCATCCCAGGGATGCCAGGCACTTCCCTCTGCCCCTAAAACCCCACAAATTCAGAGGTCATCAAAGTTCAGCCACCAAATCCCTCATGGGGTTGGCAGAGGAAGCAACCCTGCAGATCCTGGGAGCCCCAGTGCTTTCCTCGAAGACAGTGAGTCAAACTTCTTGCCTGGGTGGAGCAGGCAGAGCCGGTCAGGGGACTTGGTCCCATTGCTGATGCAGCCTCGACATCTGATTTGCTTTCATGCATGGGTGAATGTGGCTGTGGCTGGGGGAGGATGGGGTGATGGTGCTTGCGAGGGGGTCTTTCCAGGAGCCCGGGTGGGTGATGAGGGCTGTGAATAAGGACGCAGCAGGCGATGCGAACATATGACTCTGAGCTGGTCGGGATGCAGAGGATGCAGCCAAAAAAGGCTGTGACCAGGCAACGCTGTGTTTAATTGCAATAAGTGCTTCCCTTCCCCAAAATACGAGGGGACCCTACTGGTGACGCGCTCCTCTGCGTCAAAGCCCAACGTGGCCTCGTGGTCGGTGCGTTGAGCCTGGGGCTGCTGAGAGCAGGGACACATGGGGACCGTGCCACCGAGCACGTGGGTGCAGCGTGCACCGGGCTGACACTTGACCAAGTAATGCTGGAGGAAATTGTGAAAGGGCGGCCAGATGCCGTCTGCATCGAGAAGTGGAAGAAGTGCGAGCTACGGGGAACCCATGCCAGGAGGTTCCCACAGTGTCACCGGGGCGGGATGAGGGAAGGTTGAGGTGGACAGACCTGCCATGGGGAGTCACTTGGGTCCAGTCTGTCCTTGGAGGTTGGAGGAGCTGGGTCTGTAGTGGGTTTATGTGGCAAGGTTTTGGTAGCAGGGACCATAGGGGTGGCTTCTGTGAGAAGAATCCAGAAGCTGCCCCATGTTAGATAAGGGCCCTGCTGCTCGCCAAAGCTGGGCCCATAAGGGATGTTGTTTGTGCCTCTGAGAGCATATTTAAGGAAGAAAAAACACTGCCACACAGTAGCTGACAGAGGGAAGAGTGAGAAGCAGCCCTGCAGCCCCCAAGGTGAGTGCAGCAGGAGGCCAGGGGGTGCTCCAGGCTCACAGCAGCAGTTCCCCTGCGGCCTGTGGAGAGGCCCCTGGTGGAGCAGGCTGTCCCCCTGCACCCATGGGTCCCACATGGAGCAGATCTCCACGCTGCAGCCCCCCCATGGCTGGAGGAGCCCCCGCTGGAGCAGTGGATGTGGCCTGGAGGAGGCTGCAGCCCATGGAGAGCCCTGCAGGAGCAGGCCCCGGGCCGGAGCTGCAGCCTGTGGAGAGGAGCCCACGTGGAGCAGGGAGTCTGGGGGGAGCTGCCGCCCGTGGGGGCCCTGTGCTGGAGCAGTTTGCTCCCTGTGCTACAGAGCCTTGCTTGAAGAGCTGCTGCCTGTGGGCAGCCCCTGCAGGGTCACTTCGGGAAGGACGGCATCCCATGGGAGGGACCCACGGGGAGCAGGGGCAGAGAGGGACTGAGAAGGAGTGGCAGAGATAAAGCATCAGGGACTGACCGCAGCCCCTGTTCCCCTGCACCCCTTTGGGGGAGGAGGTGGAAGAGGGTGGATGTCAGGAAGGTGTTTTTAGTTTTAGTTTCTCACTGCTCTAGCTTGTTAGAAATAGGTAATAGATTACATTAATCTCCCTCTGGTGAGTCTGTTCTGCCCATGACGATAACTGTTGAGTGATCTGCCCGTCCTTATCTCAACCCCTGATCCTTTTCCATCGAATTTTCTCCCCCTTTCCCTTTGAGGTGGAGGAGTGAGGGAGTGGTTGTGGTGGAGCTCAGCTGCCTAGCTGAGTGAAACCCCCACATGGTCAAAGCTGGTTGCAAAAAGGGGGCAGAACTGGAGAGGGGAAACAGCAGTGGGGCGGTGAGTGTGTGAACCCAAATCTCACCTTTCCTGCTGCTCTCACCATCAGGTGGCATCTCCTGCACTCCCCGGTGCTCCCTGGTCCAGGATGGGTGCAGACACCCATGGTCCCCAGTCCCCCTGTGCTGCTTCCAGACCAATGCAGCTGGGGTTTACTGGGGACATGCGGTTGCTGAGTGGACACATATGGCTGTTTTTTCCCTGAAAGGCAAGTGCTTCCTGCCAGAAAAACGTCATTCCATCGATAAATACTCAGAATGGAAAAATGTTTGACCTTCCCTATTGTGTGACTTCCATGGGAAGTTGGCCAGGGAGTAGAAGGAGCTGGCTCCCAGTCTTATTCAGCCCAGTGCAGCTTCTGCTGGACACCAGGAGGGACGTGTGCCTGGATGCCATGAGCATCCAAGACCTTTTGCCAGCCAGCAAGGGCCTGATCAATGTCCTAAAAATGCTCTGTGTAAACTGTTATAAAAGATTCTCCAAACTTCTGAGGACTTGGATGCTCGCTCTGTCTTTTTTGGCACATCTCAATCTGTCTTATCTGCAAGACCCAAGCAACTTGTTCGGAATAGACCAAAACAAAAGCTGGTGTTTTTTTCTCCTTGTTTGGAAGGTGTTTGCTGTCTGTGGTACCGACAGACATGGCAAAAGTAAGAGAATAGTAAAACCAGGTGGTTAACCAACTGTTTAGAAGATAACTACAAGTCACCAGGCTTCTCATCAGCAAGGGCTGAATATGCCAACAGGGCTGGGAAAGGAGCTTAGGATTTGATGTCTTCCAGTTGCTTGTGCATGAAGATGCTTGAATGTCTCACCTCTGCATCCAGGCCCTGGGAGACAGGGGATGGATCATGCCAGCCCGGCCAGAGGACCATGGAGGCCTCCTGAGATGCCTCCAGGAACGTCCTGGGGCCACTAAGTGTCTGTGTCACTGCTGTCATGGGACACAGGTGGTCCTAGAGCGATATGTGTGTCGGAGCTGGGCCTGACACCGGAGTGATGCTGGTGCCTGCAGAGTGCCTGCTGGTGCCTCCCTGGTCTTTGCCCGTCTGCTTGGAGATGCCTTGGCCAAGGCTGGCCCATGGGACTGCAGGGAGCTGAGCCTAAGGGGGAGCTCTGAGCTGTCTCAGTCCCTGCCAGCAAGAGATGTCCACAGACGTGCTGGGGTTCAGGTGCCCTCAAGGTGATGTCCAGAGCAGTGCTGCAGGATGCTCCTCGAGCCTCTCTGCGAGATGCCACACCGGAGGGCTATGCAGAGGGTGCCAGCCAGGACGGCTCACGCACATGGGCACTCCAGCCCATAAAAAGGCTTCAGCATCTGGCTCCAGATGCTGAAATTGGGTGACTGCTTGAAAATGTCAGCTTGCACTAAAAAAAATAAAGCAGCATGCTTCTAGCTTTCAGGGTGGTGCAAAGCCAGACATCAAGAACACAGACGGCAAAGTCCTGGGGCCATGGGCAGTCTGGGGAAGGCTGAGGAGCAGCAGATGGAGAGGAAAGCCCAGTTCTGCAGCAGCTCAGACCACATAAGCGATGCTCCATACGGCACCATCCTCACTGTCGCCTTCGCAGATAGCTTTTTTGGCTACTAGGCTGGTTATTTATAACTCTCCCCTTTTGTTTTTATTTGTGAGCAACAGCTCGTGGCTGCAGGGAGGACAGATACAGCCAGCCCCAGCGTGCAGGATGCAGCCACTTCTCAGAAGAACGGAAAAGGGTTTGCAGGTCCCAGCTGGGGACACCAGCCCCAGGGAGGGGACACCACCCCATGGGACGCACAGCACAGGTGTCCCTACATACAGCAAGGTGGCCCCCAGCTCCAGGTCTCCCCGGGACACAAGGGTGACCCTGTGCCAATAAAAGGGGGCTTGAGGTGCATTTGACCTGCAGTCCTGCTCACCGGAGGGGTTAAATCTCCTCCTCTGCTCCTGGGAATTGCTGGCTCCCTTCCAGCCTGCATAAGCCTGTTTTGCCTGCCAAAGTCCCACTCAGGGTGCTGACTGCTGTTGCGGGTTTCTTTGGCTGTAAACAGCGCTGCTCAGTGGTGTGGGGCAGCTGCGTGTCTGCCTCTGGCACCACTCCACAGCACGGGGCCGCTTGAGTGGCACTGATGGAGAGAAAAAGCTGTGATGGGGGAATATTCTCTGTTTAGGGCTTTTCACGCTATCTCCAGGTATTTTGATAATATTCATTAATTATGATCTGGCAAGAGTTGCCTTCCTGTTGCTGGGACAGACACCAGCCATGGAGCAGGCGCTCAGCAGCAGCTCCACACGGCTCCCTCGCATGGCGTGGCTTTGCTCTCCAGTGGGAGCACAGCAGTGGCCCCAGTTCCTGCCACTGATTTGGGCTCATTTCTGCCAAAATCCCTTGGAGGGATGGTGCTGGCGCTGGTGGGGATCTGTGGCCACGGCGAGAACGGGATGCACGGGTCAGCGGTCGCTGTGTCTGGCCAAACCCTGCTGCTGGCTATTTTGAAACACACGTGGGGACTCACTGCCTGGCTTGGTTTTCCCCTCCCTGGCCTCATCACCCCAAATATTTGGGGCAAAGGAAGAAGTGTGCTGCTTCTCACCAGGGTTTTGCTGGCGTCACCTTTGGTCCCTGGGAAGGACTTGGGATGAGAGTGGGGTGGGAGCAGTGCCCAGCTCGCCGGAGGGGTTAAATCTCCTCCCTGCTCCCCAGAGGAGCCAGCTCCCTTCCAGCCTGAGTAAGCCCATCCTCGCCCCTGCCAAAATCCTGCTCAGGAACGGCACAGACCAGGGAATGCGCCTAGCATAACACAGCCTTGAGTAATTGATGCCAGCACCCCAAGTGCAGGGAACAGAAGTGTTCCCCCAAATCCCCCCAGACCCATCTGGGGCTGAGCACCCAACACCTCTGTGGCTCCACTGGCAGCTCTGGCACCAGCTGGGTGAGAGAGATGAGAGTTTTGCCTTTGCTTCCCTTCTTCTTTGTTTTTATTTTTTATTTTTTTATTTCTGACTCATCTCGGACTGTTGCCGGGAGGAAACTAGAATAAAAAGGACCTCAAACATCGTTTGTATCAGCTAAATAAAAACCCTCCCAAATATGCAAGGAGGAAAGTAAACCAGCTGCTGGGACCGCCCAGGACAGAGCTGCTTCTCCTTCCCCTGGTCTCATTCCTATGGAGGAGGAAAACTAAATCTTTCCTTTCTTCCAAGCCACAGCTGTTTTCCTGCTCTGCAAGTGCAAAGCCAGGCCCAGAGCTGCTCACACGCTGGGGGGCAGAGGTGATGCTTGGCAGCCCCATGCAACCTCCAGTACCCCGAAGGCATCTAACCCCAAAACCCAAGGGATGCAGCACCATAGGGCTGCCAGACAGGGCTGGCAACCTTCAGCGATGGGACCGGAGTGGGATGTGCTGGAGAGGAGGCTGTCACATTAATGAAGGCAATTCATTAATAAGGGTGTCTCAGAGATGAGGGTTCCCTGTTAACAGAGACGTTGTCGAGCCAAAGTGGACCTGGAGATGAGGGTGCCCCAGAACCATGTGTACCCAGGGACAAGGGTGTCCCATGAAGATTTCCTTGGAGGTGAGGGGACCCCAGAGGTGAGGGTGCCCCATTAATCCGGGACCCCTGGTGACATGAGCACCCCATTAATGTGGGTGTCCCTGCATGGCCCTGGCCCGTTGGGCGACCAAGAGGGTGTCAGATGGGGGGGGAGTCCCTTTTCCTCCGCCAGGTCCTCTTTGCCGGCCAAGTGTGACTCAGCAGCGGAGCCTGGCTGGAATGCATGAAACCCAGGGGGAAACGGTCTGAAAGCAGCGTGCTGTGTGTGGGGAGGTGTGATCCGTGCCTCCAGCTCGCCAAGCATCCCCCAACGCAGCCACCTGCTCCAGAACCACTGGGGACGGATCCTGCTCATGGCTCCATCTCCCAGCCCAGCCCTGAGAGCTGTGTGTGGGCATAGTGCTGAGTTCACCCCCCCGGTGCTTGCCTTTTCGCAGGAATTACCCCCCCCGCTCCCAGCCTGCCCAGCAAACCCCCGCCAGGATCCAGTTTTCCCTTTCCAGAGGGGAGAAAACTGCTTGGCTGCTGCTCAGCCACTTGGGTCCAGGTGAATCCTGGGAGCTAATAGAAAACAGTGGGCAAGTGTTTGCCCTGGTACTGGGGAGGATAAATTTGCCTTCCAGGCTCAGTAAATGATTTTTTGGAGAGAAGGAGGGAGGCTGCTGGGCTCCTGTCCCAGTCCTGCCCCTAAATCCTATCCATCTTCTCTCAATTGCAATAACAGCTCAGCTCCTGCCCCGTGCCTTGTGCCAGGTGCCATGTGAAGAGGAGCTAGCGATTTGTTTGCACCTTTTGGGGCTCTATTTCTTCTGAAACCTGCAGCGTGGAGATGGTCCTGCTGCAGGTGCCTCCTGCCCTGGCTGTGGGCACTGTGGGCAGGATCCTCAGCACCAGTCTGTCCCCGCAGAGCCTGGGCCAGGTGTTGGGCTCGGTGTGCTGGGGACGGGGGCAGCACAGTGGCACCAAGGCAGGAATGGGGAATGTGCTCCCTCCCCGCTGCCTCTGAGTCACCGGTGTCACCCGTTGTCACCACGCGGCTGGTGGGGTGTTTGAGGCTGGCAGTCAGGCGTTTCCTCGAGGTCTCCCCTCTGCTTTCCGGTCCTGCGGTGTCTCAGCGGCTCCGTCAGCAGCCCCGAGCACTCTGCCTCTGAGGGTTTTGGTCCAAACAAAACCTTCACCTAGGGAACGGGATGGGGAGCAGGGTGAAGCACCTCCGGGGGCGGCACAGGCACACGTGCTTCCCATCCCTGCTCCTTGCAAACCTTCCCCCAAAAAGGGATGTCAGCCCATGAGTGGCCCCAGTTTCAAACCGCATTTTTCCATCTGGGGTGGGGGGAGGCAGAGCAACCCCATGGCTTCCCTGGGGTTCAGTTGGTTTGTTTGTTTTTTCCCCCTGAAGCAAAGGTGCTGCTTTTGGGGTCAAACATTTTGTGGTGACGTTGAGCCCCAGCTACACGGGGAAGGGATGGGGCAAAGGCAGAGTGCCCTGGAGCTTTCAAGCAACCGCCCTGATGCTGGGGAAGAGGAACCAGCAGCTTCACATTGGCTGGGCATCCCTGGGGATGGAGATGGGCCCCGGCCCAGCACTGTGTCATGCTCCCTGGAAAGAATTTGTTTTCCTTCTCATTAATTGGCATTTCCCTTCCTGTGCTCGCCTGTTGGCTGTGCTGGCATGGGGCTGGCTGCGGGGGATGCTCAGGGAGCGTGGGGGCGTCTCCAGTGGATGGAGGGGGGGAGGGACATGATCCACACGGAAACCACAAACGGTTTCGATGTGTTTATTAGCCCAGGCTCGACTTCCCCTGCCCCTGTTTCCCAATGCTGGCCACTGCATTGCGAAGCCGCTCAGCTCAGCTCTGTGCCTGCTGAGGACATGGGGGGGACGCGGCACCCACAGGAGCACGGTGGCAACCTGGGGTGCCCCAGGGACATGGCAGAGGTGGGCTGGGGAGGTGGATCTCAGCTATGGCATGGCTTTGAGCTACATCCCCTTGTCCCCATATCTATCCTCCCGTCCTTGTATTTGTCCCCATGTCCTGCGCATGGGGGAGCAGAGTCAGGGCACCTCGTGGCTGGAGGGCTCATCATCGCTCGCTGTCGTGGAAAGGGTGAATGGTGCTGGCCCTGGGTCACACTCTCTCCCCGAGGAAAAGCCCGGGCAAAGGTTATTTCTTTATAAAAGATGCTTTTCCTTCCTCATCAGGAGCATGTGGTGATGAGGTCATGGAGCGCCTCGGCTCACAGCAGGACGTGCTTCCAGCTCCGCGTCATCCCCTCTCCAGGGCCATGTTGAGCCTGTTCTTGGCTGGGCCCCTCCAAGCAGGCTGGGGGGGGAGCTTTCTCCTGCCTCTGCCCCAAACCAGTGGTGCTCAGTCCGTGCCCCTCCAGCCCCACTTTCCTCCTGGCCAAGTGACCACATCCTGAGCCTGGCATCTGGCTGCGTCCTCTGCTCCCGCGGGGCTTCCCAGAGCAGCCTCTGCGTCCCACGGGCGAATGTGGCTTCGCCTGGAAAATCAGACACAGATGTGGCTGAACCACGGCTGCTGCAGCTCCTCCGAGCAGGGACAAGGCCCAGGAGGGTTTGGGGGGGAGCTGGGAAAGGTTTGGGGGCATAGGGACAGCAGGAGAGACCTGCTGGTGGCCGGGACCTCACAGCTCCTGGTAGGGTTTATCTCATCAGGGAGTCTGGGCTGGGGGGGCCGTGTCCCCTCCACAGCTGGGTGATCCCCAAAGGGGGTGGGGGAAGCACCCAGGTCCCCCATCATTGGCCTGTGGGGTGGTGCCACTGCCTTTGGCTGAGCAAAGCCCTGTTTCTTTGGCTATGCTTAAGAGCCCGGCAAAGCCTCCAGCTTGGCCTGGCAGCCCCGCGGTGGAAGGTCAGGGGCCAGCTCCCTTTTGATTAGCAGCTGACTTCCGTCTTGGGATGGTTTTCTGAGAAAAAAGAGTTGATTTGGGGCAGAAGAAAAGTCCCCCCCAGCTGATGGGACAGCCGTGCTGGGGGGAGGCTGTGAGTTTTGTCAGAAGGGGACCACTTGGTGAGGCCAGGGCCCACCTCCCCGGGTGCGCGGGGGGCTGCTGGCCCCGCTCGGGGCAAACTGGCGGGGAGCTGTGGGGCGGCGACCGCACGCTAATCAAAAGAGGATGGAAAACTCCTGTGGTTGCTCAGGAATGGAGCAGGGCTGCAAGCAGACCACACGAGCCTCCAGATACGACAGCAGTGGCCGCAGGATTAAATTCCGCTGCATTATGCTTAATTAGGAGCACTGAGGGGGGTGGGGGGAGCATTGACAGACTGGCCCCATTGCACCGTTGGGCAGGGGGAGCAGCACGGAGCCCCTGGGGAAGGATGGGCAAGTGGGTCCCATGTTGAGCTGGGACTTGCTTGGCTCTTGTCAACCCCCCCAGATTTGAGCCATCCCCTGATCCTCAGGGATCCTGGGGCCAGTCCTCTGACACTGCTTGGGATGGGAGGAATCCCGCTGGGAGGTGCTGACTCTCCCTGGCTCGGAGGTGCTCAGCCTCCTGTCCCAGCCCTGCCTCCCGCCCCCGTCCTGCATCCCACCCTTGCAGAGGCACAGAGGATGACCCAAACTCAGGGTCAGGCCAAGCAGGCGAGGGGCCCCAGCAGCCCCCCGTGCCCCTGAGCGTTGCCCTCTCTCCAGGGCCGGCCCTGCCCTCGCAGGTTCCCCACCATGGTTTCGTGCCCTTCAGCCTCGCTGGGCACTGTTTCCGCTGGCTGCATTGCGACAGCACCTTTCTCCAGGGCAGAGCGTGCACCCAGGCACGACACAGCTTGGGGTGAGCCCATCGGGGTGACCAAATGTCCCCTTGCAGGCTTCTGCTCTCCGCAGCCATCCTTGCGCCAGCACGAGCGAGGGGCATTTGGAAGAAGCCCCCGGGTGTTTTCTTGCTGCCGATGCATCTCGGCCGCCTGCAGCGGGGTTCACGGGGGATGCAAGGGGCCGGCGGAAGGATGGGTGGAGGCGTAGCAGCACATGCCAAGATGCATCAGACTGTTTTTCTGGTGGTGGATGAAGGTTGTTTGTGCTGTCCCGGGGATGATACAATGCTCTTGGCGTAGGTGCATGTCCCTGCGGCCGGGCACACGAGGCTCTATCGACCGGGCAGGAGGGTGAGCGAGGCTGCGCTGCAGCATCTGCTCCTGCAGGCTGAGGGAAACAATTCACATGCTGAAAGGGCCCTGTTTTGAAAAACAAAAACAAAACTGCATCAAAAACTTGAATCTACAACCACAACGATGCAAGCAGTCCGAGTCCCCTCACCCCCTCGCCATAGGCTGCTCAGCTCTGCTTTTGGCTGTGGATGGGGGTCATGGAAGAGGATGGAGAAAAAGGGAAAGTGAAGGTGTCAGGGTGGGAAACGTCCCCACAGGAGGGAAGCTGAGGCCACCAGGATGGAGGCTGGGGAAGCCTCAGCCAGCTGTGAGGAAAGGGGAGGCCGAATTTAGCACCAGGGAGCGTGGGAGCAGCTCTGTGTGCTGTGCGGCAGCCTTGCACCGCGAGAGCCTGGCTGCTCCTCGGTCCCGCCGTGTCCCCCCTCGTGACACGGGGCATGGGCTGCCTAGTAGCGGGGCCTTGGAACTGGTGTTGCTTGTGAGGCATTTGGTTTCCCAGAGCCCAAAAGATGATTTTAATAAAAGCAAGTGGATTCCAGACCATTTCCAAGCAGAGAGTTTGGCTGGAGAATAAGGCTGGAAAGCTTTATGCAACACCCCCAACTCCCTTTCACGCAGTTGTAGTGGGTCCAAATCTCCCCTTTTCAGCCCAAAGCGACCCGTTTGACTCAGCCAGTGCTGGGGCCCAGCTGGGCTCGTGTGCCACAGGGCACATGAAAGCGTGGTGGCAGTGGTGGCCCCCTCGATGCCACATGGTCCCTCTGAGCATCCCAGCCGGCAAGTGCACATCCAGACCAGCTCAGAACATGGCCCTGTGGTGGAGGAGGGCTGCATCCAGGCATCGAGCCCACACTCTCCTGCAGCCAAGGCTCGTTAGGGCCAAACCGCTGGCAGGCTGCACTGGCACCCTGGTCCCCAGGTAGGGCTGGGGCTCTGGGGGCTGTCCTGGAGCCGTGCGCTGGAGGGAGGAGGCAGCTTTATGGCGAAACTGTTGAAATCACTGCTCCTAATGAAAAACAGCCTCGCAGTGGCCAAACAGCTGATCCGCGGCCGGCAGGCTAAGTAATGCCTCGCATTCCTGGCAGGAGCCACTTCCTCCTGGAGGCGCGGGCTCTTTCCCTGGCGAGCGAGGCCCTTGGCATTCCCCTAGGCATGGGGCAGCCTCCAGACATTGAGGACAGCACCAGGCTGTAAAATTATGGCTTTCTGTGCCATGAAGGGGGTCAATGTTGTAGCTGAGCTGTCTGTCTGTCTGTCCATTTGCCTTTCCATCCAGATGGCCCCATCGATGTTTGTCTCCTTCTGCCTCCGTCCCCAGTGAGGAAGATGATGGCGTTTGAGTCCCGCTGCACTCTGCAACCTCCAGCACAGACCACAGCACCCCGGGGACAGGTCATTGTCCCCCGGGGCATGACTTTGCCTGGCAGAGGAGGGAGAAGCCGGAGATGCCCTTGCTTTGGGGGCCACCCCAGATGCCAAAGATGGATGTGCGCAGGGGAAGGGGCTCAGCATCTCCTGGGGATGGATCCTGCACAGGGCAGAGCTCCTGGCCCCAGAGCAGGAGGGAGGTGGGTGTGGAGCAGGCTGGGGCCGTGACTCAGCCCTTGCATAGCTCTCGCACACAGCCTGTCCCGTCCCTCTCCTCCCTCGTCCCCAGCACAGCCCCGGCGGCACCTGGGGAGCCAGGGCCATGGCGGGGGCGCAGGCGGGGACGGGGCCTGCGTGTGATCGGGGCCAGTGGCTGATGTAAACAGCTCTGGCTGCAGATAAACAACCAGCCCTGCTGGGGAGGACAAGCAGCTCCTCTGTTCGCGCCCGGGGCAGCCGGGCCCAATCCAGACCCTCCCCGCGCTGCCCAGGCAGCATCTCCATGGCAGAGAGTGGGGCTGGTGGAGCAGAGCACCCCTCCTGCCCCGTGTGTGGGGCCGGCACGGGGGTGCCATCCTGACAGCCTGGGCACTGTCCCCTGTGGGGTGCAGGCATCCCACTCGAGGGTGGTGGTGGGGATTCGGCCATCTGGGTGCACACAAAGCACAGCGATTGTGTTGTGCAGCAGAGCAGCCTGAATGCAGCAGCCAGAGCTGTGGCAAAGCTCCTGCCTGGCCCTTGCGGCATCCGGGAGCCCCTGACCCCCCCCGGTCTGGGTGCCGACGGTTCCCCCCCCCCATGGCGCCAATGCTGGGCTTCCCTGGAGTGCTCCCAAGCCCTTTGCCCATCCATCCCCCGCTCCTGGCACGGAGCTGCACTGTGTCCCGTCCCTCCCCATCTGTGCCCAGCTGCTCCCAGCACAGCCCCCGGACCCCCCCGTGGGGTGGCACCCGCCTGGCTCCAGCCGGGCTGACCGGAGGGTGCTGGGGCTGCGCCCACGCCACACCGCAGGCAGCGGCTGGTGCCAAGCCAGCAGAGCGCAGGGCTATGCAGGAGGTGGAGGGAGCTGGGGGCTGCACACCCCCCCAGCACCCCAGCACCTCAGCGTTGGCTGCAGCCCTGGGCGCTCATGGGTGCAGCCCCCGTGTTGCTGCATGGACCTGCACGGGGTGCAGAGCCTCCTGCTGCCACGCTGTAACTGCTGCAGCCGTGGGGTGCTGGTGGCAACTCCTGCCCCCTCTCCCTTCCCCCCAAATCTTGATGGGTGCTGGGGCCACGGCCGGGAAGGCTTTTGCCGTGGGCTTGGCTGCATTCCTCGGCCTTGAGAGTGCCAGTGGAGGGAGGAGCGGGGCTGGAGCCTGGCGTGACTCAGCCACGGCGTGCTGGGGATGCGCTGGGGACGCGTTTGGGGCCATCACTTGTCCTCTGTCCCCCCTAGCCACATGGCACACACCGCTGGTGTGGGGAAATGTTCCTGAATGAAAGGGATGGGATTTATCCTGCTGGCTCCTGCCCAGGGACCCCCCAACATGCTGGGGGGAGGCGGGGAGGAAATCCCCTGAGAGTCACGGTGGTTGCAAGCGGCTGGACCTTGGGTTACGATAACTATAAACAGGACTTTCTTTGCAGATGCAGCCTGACCCTGCGGTTCCCAGCCTGTCCTGCCAGCAGCCACCAAATCCCCAAATCCCTGCACTATTGTCCTGCAGCACTGCCCTCCCATGGGGACCCCAGCACCCACCCAGGAAGGGGGCGTAGGGCCCTGTGCACAGGGGGTGCACAAAGGTGCATGGTGGGTCCTTCTGAGGAGCAGGGGGCAGAGGGTGCAGGAGGGAAGAAGAAGGGATTTTGTGGCACTGATTGCTGTGGGGTGATGGCTTCAGCCTTGTCCCGTCATCTTCTCGTGACACCCTCAGTCTCCAGCACTGCTGGCCACATTCCTCCGGCTCCTCAAGGACTGGTGCGGGGCATTCCCACGGGGATTTCCAGCCTGGCATGCACCTCCCTGCCCACCCCGGTCCCACAGCAGCACTGGCACAGGGGCAAAGCAGAGCCTGAAAGAGAGCCTGAGCCCGTGGGTGAATCAGCAGGAAAGGAACAGATGAGGAGCTCGCAGCACTTCCTTGCTGGAAATAACTTTCTCTGTAGTGTGGTGAGTGGGCAGATGTGACTTCAGCAGATTTCCAGATAAGCCGATGGAGACGTGGGCTGAGCCTGAGTGCATGTCCCATGCAGGGAGCTGGGATGGCTTTGGATGTGCTGCAGGGTTCACCCCAATATCCTCTTGGTGTTTGCCATCCCCAAAAAGCCTGCCAGACGGAGGCACTGGGCTGTGCTGTGCTTCTGCTCCCATCGGGGCTGGGAAGAGGGGGAATGTCTGACCACACCGCACCCCCCCAGCTCCCCGCGTGGCTCGGGTTGTGCTGAGGTTTCCTGGGTGCCCCAGCCTTGGGTGCAGAGGAGGAGACGTGGCTGCAGATGGGATCTTGCTGGTGCCTGGCCCTTTGGAGCCGGGAGCATCCTGCATCCTGCCCCTTGCCTTGGGGCTGGCTGGGGCTGGGGGCCAGCAGACACAGACCACCAGCCCCCGCCAGAGCCGCAGGGACCACAGCCACCATCGGCAGCCCAGAGCTGAGCAGAGCCCAGGACGATGCCCTCAGCCCCACGGCTTCATCCTGCCTTTCTCCCCCAGGTAACAGCCCCTGGCTTGGGGATGGCTGTGGGGGAGATGGTGACAGCAGCCACCAGGCAATACCAGGGTGGTGATGGGGCCACTGGTCCCAGTTTGCAACTGGGAAGGGGCCCTTGCCCTGTTCCCCCCTTCCACAGATTTGGCATCACTAAGCAGATGCTGCTGCTGGTCACCCCTAAGCTCCTGCTGCCGTTTCTATTTCTGCCCCATGACTCAGGGATTTCGGCAGGTTTGGGAGGGGAGGAGGCATGACAGCACTTCCCTGCCAAAATAAAAGAGGCGTCTGCTTCCTCTGCTTCCCGCGCGCAGGGGGTGGATTATTAACCCGAGCGTGGCGCAGTCCGTCCAAACCCCGCGTTCACCAGCAATACAACACTGTCCCATGACTCTGGGCTGTGACAATTATCTGGTCACTTAAAGAGGAGGAGGGGGGAGAGTGTGCAAGAGAGAAGGAGCAGCACAGCCCTCATTGGGCACACAAGGGCCCCAAGCATGTGCACGGGGTCCCCGTGAGTCACCCCCAGGCCGGCGTCACCCGGCCACGTCCCTTGGGTGCCCACCTCGGCTTCCTCCCACTGCCAGGCGCCGCTAAGCCTCTGACAGCTCATGGTGGAAAATGAGAACAATCTCAGCAGCGGGGGGAGAAGGAGGGTGCTCAGGAGTGCAGCTCGCTTTTAACCCCAGCATCCTTCCTCTCCCTTCCCCACCATCCTCAGCATCGATGTTTATCTGAGCACGGATCCTAAAGGGCACCCATGGGTGAGAAGAGAGCTTGCGTTTGTGGCACCCATGAGCCAGTGCAGATGTGATGCCCTCTGGGGGCTGTCACTGCTGTCCCCATCTTGGGATGGCTCCCAGGTCTGCCCTGACCCCAAATCCCCATCGCTCCTTGTCAGTTCCCCAGCCCTGTCCCCCCGCTCTCTGGGGTTATCTCAGCTCCAAGAAAAACCCTCAGCAGCTTCTGAAACCCCGCTAGCGTTTCCGGCCTCGAGGAGCTGATATTGCTGCTTCCTCGAAGCTCGGATGTGGTGGCTGTCACCGACACGTGGCCCCTTGTCACTGCACCGTTGTCACCGCTGCAGCCCAGGGCTACTGCTTACATCTAGTTGCGTTTGCAGAGTATTTTGCTTTCTGCTTCCTTGTTGGTGTGACGAACACTTTGCAAGCAAACATTTTGCCTCTTGACAACTAATTGTTTCCAGTTGCTTGCAAAACAAACAGGCAAAGAGCAGGAAAACCCCAAAAGCAGAGAGTGGGGCTTTCTGCATGCTGAGTGCCTAACACTGGTGGCTTTTGTGTCCCTGGCGGTGGCGTGTCCCCAGATCTGTCCACAGATGGATCTCTGTGCACAGGAGTACATGGACAGGTCCGTGCACTCGCGGATCCCTTCATGCACACCCTCACAAGTGGAGCTGTTCATGCACACGTGGAGCCATCCATGCACACCTGTGCACACAGATCTGTCCTCGCATGCCCATGTGAATGCATCCGTTCATGCATACATGGATCTGTCGCTGCGTGACGATGCACGCAGACCCATTCCCACACCTCCAAGCCCACTAGCTGCCTGACACCAGCAATAGGAAAAGCAGCTGGGGGGAGCCGGAATCAGCCGAATGCCCTGGGGTCTCTCATCATCCTCCTGTCCCGGGATGCCTCTGTTCCTGCCCTGCTCACACCTGCTGGCACTCGCTGCCCTGAGCAGCATCCAGGGCACCCAGGAGCCCTGCAACCTGCACCCTGCCAGGTGCAGCGGGGGGCACCCTGTCCCAAACCCTCTGCATGGCAGAAGTTTCTCACAAGGGCTTTTTTCCTGCAGGAAATCCTGCAGGAAAACTTCTGGCATGGATAAAAAGCAAGGCGCAAAGTCACATGTGCTGCACTGGCGTGTGTGTTTGTGTATGAGCACGTTTCTGTATCCCAGACAGGGACTGTGTTTATACACCCCATGTGTGCAACGGGTATGTACAGGTGTGCACACAGCTGCATGGCTACGCAGTTGTGTGTGCGTGTGCATGTAGGAGTTCACGCAATTGTACACGACAAGAGTGTTTGTTCGGGCATGCACGCGTGTACGCCTGTGCCTGCATAGGTGTCCATGCAGGACTGTGTCCGTGTGCAGGTGTGGGGGCTGTGCATGCATGTGAGGTGCTGTGTGTGTGTTGTGTGTGCGTGTGTGCATGTGCACAGGGCTGTGCGTGCGTGCTTGTGTGTGTGTGCACGTGTGTACGTATCCAGGGGTGTGCATGTGTGTGTGCATACCCACACATCCCAGGGGTGTGCATGCACATGCATGTGTGCACATCCCAGGGCTGTGTCTGCATGCACACGTGTGTGTTCCAAGGGGCGTGCATGTGCATCCAGGTGCGTACACGGCTCAGATCCGTGCCTGGATGTGTGTGCACGCACATCTGCACATTCCCAGTGCTGTGCGTGCACAGACACTTGTGCACATGCCAGGGCCGTGCCTGGACGCGTGTGCACGTGCGCATGTTCCGAGGGGTGTGCGTTGCGTGCACACGCGCGTGCAAGCTCCAGGGCTGTGCACGCAGCTGCCTGCGTGTGTCCAAGTGTGCGCGTCCCCGGGGCGTGCCCGCGCATACGAGCGGGTGTCCAACGCCCCCCCCCCCCCATCTCCCTCCCCATTCCAAGGCCTGGACGCGCGCGAGTGTGTGCGCGTGCATGTGCCTGTGTGTGCGCGTGCATGTGCCTGCGTGCGCGAGCCGCACGGGGCAGACGGGGGGGGGGTTGATGGGGAGGGGGAGCTGGGCAGGGGGATACCAATGGGGGGGGGGGGAGGGGATGGCGGGGCCGCCCCGCGCCCCCCGGCCCGAGCCGAGCGGGGCCGAGCGGAGCCGAGCGGGGCCGCGCCGCGCCGGGGGCTGGCCGCCCGCCAAGCCCTTTCTCATAAACCACATGCTGCCGCGGCCCTATAAAGGGCAGCGCGGCGGCGGCGGCGGCTCAGCCCGGCCCCGTTCGCCGCCTCGCCCGCACCGCCCGGCCCGCGGCACCCCGGCCCCACGGCAGCCCCCATGCCCCGCCTCGGAGCCAAGGTACCCTCGCGCCCCCCCCCATTAAGCTCCCTCCCACCCCTTAAGCTCCTCGCCGGGCTCCGGGAGACCCCCTCCCCTCTTTGCCGCCCCCCCCCTTCTTTTCGCTCCCCCCCCCCCCACTCCCAGCTCCGGTCCCGTTGCCACCTGTGCGCCCCCCCCGGCACGGGGTCCTCCCGGGTGCCCCCCGCCCGCCCCGCCGTATTCCGGCCCCCGCGTCCCCACCCGGGGCTCGCAGAGGGGACGTGGCGAGGGCCCCCCCTTGGAGACCCTCGGATCCGGCCACGTCCCCGGCTCCGGGAGGCTCCGGCCCCGTCCCGGCCCCCTGTGTCCGATTGCTTTCGCTTCCAGCCCCGTCCCGGTTCTCGCTTGCAGCCCGTTCCCGGCGGGGTGTGGCTCCATCCCCGTCCCCGGGAGGCTCGGACCCCGGCTCGGTGCCTGGCTCCGTCCCGGTCCCGGCGCGGGGTGGCTCCGTCCCAGCGCCGGTCCCGGTCCCGGTCCTCAGCCCCGTCCCGGCGGGGCGAGGCTCCAGCCAGCCGTGGCCGTGGCCCGCCGGTGCCCCGGGCAGCATCCGCAGTTTCACAAGCCGGGAGGATTTCTGGGCTGGCTCCCAGGGAAATTCCCCCCGGCCGCCACCCGGGCACCCTCTCGGTGCTGGGATGAGGGACACGCGTGTCCCCTACGGGGGGGCTCTGCCCAGCCCCTGTCGTGGGGGACTCAGCCCCGGGGGAGCCCCGCTGCCCAGCGGGGTGCTCGGGCCTCCCCGCGGCTTGCAGGGAGCTGGGGGGGGGAGGTTGGGGTGATGCCAGAGCCGACGCGTGGAAAGAGCCCTGCGGGTGCAGACGGTGGAGGCTGGGGAGTCCGGAGGGTGGGAGAGGATTTTTGGGGGTGGGTGGCTCAGTACCCCTGCCCGCAGCTGGGGCGGAGGCATGAGAGCCACGGTGGGGACAGGGGACGGGGCTGGATGGGGAGGGGGGGAGCTTGTGCCTCGGCCATTCAGCCCCTGTGCCTGCCGGCGACTGGGAAATTCCCCTCTGACCTGGTGCCTGAAAATAACAGGATGGCATGGGCACGGGTGGGAGGACGGGGGGGTGTGTGTCTGCGTGTGTGTCTGTGTGTGTCTGTGTGTGTCACACACTGCAAAATTGGCTCCTCTGGGGGAGGAGGCAGGGAAGGGCGGGGGGCTCATTGGTCCAGCACCGCTCTGAGCCGTTGCTCTGCTGTGCTCAGGTGTGCCTGCTCCGCTGCACCCTGCTGTCGTCCCTCCTCCTCCTCCTCATCTGCAGCATCCATGAGACGGAGCAGAACAGCTACTGCCAGCAGATCATCACAGAGAAGCACCTGGCCGAGCTGGAGGAGCTGGTGAGTGCCCTCCTGGGCCCTGCTGCAGGACAGAGGCTTGCTTGGGGCCGGGTGGGTGCCAATCAGCCCCCGCGAGCTCTTTGGCAGCTCCACGAGCAGAGTGACAGCACCCAGGAGCCAAGCATCAGTGGGCAGCCGACATGAGTGGGAGCTGGGAGGGATGCACCGTCATGCCTGGAGTGAGCGTGGCTGCAGAAAAGTGCCAGTGGGAGAAACAGCTGGGAACGTGAGCTGGAAGGGGGCAACGGGCACCAGCATCTGCCACAGAGAGCACGAGGCAGGGGACAGTGGGGAAGTGGCAGAGGGGACTGGGGCTGTGGTGTTTTCCGGGCTGCAGCGGCTGCGCAGGGGTTAAGCCAAGGAATCTGGCTGCATTCCTGAGTCCAGCTGCTTGCCTGGAAGCTGGGCTGGCAATGGGGCTGTGGGTGGGTGGCAGGCAGTGAGGGGGGCCGCTGGCCAGGCGATGGAGCCAGCCGGGCTGGTGCGATGGGTGCCTTTGCCCTGCGTGGCGCATGGGCAGTGCTGGGTGCTCGCACTCTCCCCCGGGGGAGATGAATCCTGGCCCCATCCCTGCTGCCGGGGCCGCATCCTGTGCTGGCCCTTGGCTCACCTCTTTGAGTGGGAATTACGTGGTTGCCCGCGGATGCTCAGGGGAGGCACGGGAATCAGGGGCACGCAGGGATTTGTACGGATGCGTTTGTCGCAGATTAAATTCTGCCGTTGTGGCGCTGCTGGCCTCGCAGCTAACAGGGAGCAAGAGGCAGCGGCGGTGCCACTGAGTCCTGCACTGAGCTCAGCCGCCACTTCTTAGCATGTAACCGCTATGTCCGGGCTCGCTTTACCTCTTCCTCTTTAAGCATCAAGCTGCGGTGCCAGGAGCTGGCAGATGTTGTATTTGCAAGCTTGGCTTCCTCTGCCCAGGCTGTTCCTGCAGCCCTGTGCCCCCAGGAAGCCTTTGCTTTGCAGCCCACCGGGATCAAAAACGGGCGCGTGGCGGGGGGAGAAAGGGGCTGGTGCAGGTTTGAATGAAAGCCATGGTTTCCCTGCTGGAATCGCAATCCTCTCCTCCTCTGGCTGTGCAAAGGCGTTTGCAGAGCCGGCCCTCGCTGCAGCCCCGTGGGATAATGGAGCAATTGTTTCCAGTACGGCACAGCTCTTCTGGCAGCCCGCACCCTCCCAGCCTGGGATGCGGGCCCGGAGGCGGGCTGCACGCCCTGGAGGAGGGCTTGCCTTTGGGGCGGTTGTTTGGGGGTTTTCCTCCTTTTGCATTGGGAAATGTTCGTGGCACGGGGCTCTGCTCAGGTCTGGGCGGCAGCGCTGCCTGCAGGATCCCGGTGTTGTGCAGGGCTGGTGATCTGTGATCTCGGTGTCACGGTCGCATCCTGGCGTGCTGTGAAGTGCCCCGGTGCAGGAGGTGGCAGATGCTCTTTTGCAGCTTGGCTGCAGCACGAGCTGGGCTGGGAGGGGGGTGGGGAGGAGGAGAATGATGGATGGAGAGGGAACGGTGGGGGAGGCAGGACGTCCCTGGTACGGGGCCATCCTGGCGGGAGGAGAGATCTGGCCTTGACCTTAGGGGAGTGTCTGGAGGAGAAGAAGGGCGTGGGATCGGTGTGTGGGGGAGCAGAGCCCCCAGCACTGTGGGTCCGGGGGGCTTGTGCACACTCAGGCGGCAGGGCTGGGTCGTGCCCCCTCCCGCTGCACTGCGTGGCTGTGGGCTGACACCCCCCTCTGTCCTTGCAGGCGGACACCCAGATGCAGCATCCGGGCAGGGTCTCCTTCAAGTTCATCAATAAGATGCAGCTGGTGAGTGGCTCCTCGCCAGGTACTGGGAGATGGAAGGGGACGGGGACTGGGGTTGGCTCCCTGGGTGCTTTGGGGTGTCCATATTGGGGTGCACCCCTTTTGCCCACAGACCCCACGTCCCCTCAATCGTCCCCCTTTGCAGGAGGCAGGACAGGCTCCTCGTGGGGAACTTCATAGCCCTTCTGGTCAGGCTGTGAAGTCTCAGCTCAGGCAGACTGTGGGAGCACAGGAAGGCATTTTGTGTCTCTGTGCCTCAGTTTCCCTAGGGGGGGTGGGACGATGGTGCTCCCTGTACCCATGCAGTAACCAGTCTCTCCTCCTGGGGGTCCGTGCCCTCCCAGAGTGACTCCGTCTGCTACGTGAAAGCTGCCTTTCCTCTGCTGGGCAAGATCCTAAACAGAACGGTGTTCAAGGAGAACTCTTCCAATGCCAAGAAGATGCAGATGGTGCGCAGGATGTATGACAGCATTGATGAGAACGTGGACCCCTGCATCAGGGAGGAGGATGACAAGGAGCGCATGGTATGGGGTCCTCTGCCCTTCCTGGTGGCTGCCAGACCCACAGGGGTATGGGGCTGAGCGCTTGCCCGTGGGGTGGGCGCACCCTGGAAGTGGAGCGGAGCTGGGTGGCTGTGGGGAGCCCCTAAGCGGGTCAGACCCAGCGACGGGTGCAGCACCGTACCCACAATGGGGACACCGGGCAGGATCGGGGCACATGCTGGGAGCCGGTGCTGAGCCCAGCTCTTCCTCCAGCTCTCAGAGATGTGCTTCGAGGAGTTCACCACGTCCCCCTACGAGATGCTGGCGCTGGTGAAGCAGTTCTTCCAGGACATCAACCTGCTGCTGCAGAGCAAGGAGACCTTCGAGAAGGACTGCAGCCAGGTGTACCGCAGCATGTGCGTGGGGCCCCGGCAGCCCAGCTCCTCGCCAGGTAAGGCACCGGGGCTCTGCCCCTGCCTGCCAAACCCAGCGCGGGCTCGCCTGCATGGGACAGCTTGAGAGCCGCGCGTGCACCTTCTGCGCACACGTGGGTGCAGCTCGTGTCTGTGGGTCTGTCTGTGTTGCTCGGCTGGTGCCCGTCCCCGTGGTGTTGGTGAGCTCTGTGTCTGCGTTTGGGGAAGGGCCAACCACCCTCTGGGGGCGGGAAAAGCTTCAGAGGGGGGGCCGCATCCTGCTGGGATGGGAAATGCAGCTGGAAACAAGGCCAGAGAGAGGCACTGAGGAGTGTCAGGAGGCAGCTCCATCAGCTCGGCTTGAGGTATCAGGCTTGGCTTCATCTCCAAGGACTGAGCGTCTGGGTTGGCGAAAGAGCCAGCATGCTGCATGACCTCAGCTGAGCCCCGTTGCTGCCCCGTGCCTCAGTTTCCCCTGGGAATGGTCCTGTGGAGTAAATGCCTCTGGGCTGGGTGAGGCTCAGCCACCATGCCAAGTGCTGCCCGCTGGGGTGGAAGAGCCCCTGCTGCCGTCTGTGCTTGTGCGAGCACCCACGCTGTTGTCTGCATGCCTGTGGAGGAGATGTCTCACTGTCATCTGTGCTGGGCTGTGCCTTGCCACCGCACCGTGGGGACCATGGGGACGTTGAACCTGGCCAGCTCCTGTCAGCGATGCTGTGCTGTGGATAACCCGCTGCTGTCAGCTCAGGGGACCCGGTGATGGGGCTTGCTTCATCCTGCCTGGTTCCTGCCACCTCTGTCTTGCTGCCGTGTCTGGCCCTGCCTGCTTCCTGCCTCCCCTTCGCTCTCCTTCCTGGGGCTGTTTGGTTCGCATGGGAACACGGGGGGCTGGGGGAGCTTCCCCTGCCCCAGATCTGCTGCCTGCCCTTCTTGGAGGCTAGTGACCCCACGGCCGTCTCTTCTCTCTGCTTCTTTCAGGTGTGGGGACAGATCCTGACTGCAATTGCCTGTCCCCTGCCCTCCCTTCTGCCACCCAGCCCTCCCTATCTTCTGCCACCCATGCCAGCAGAGAAATGGCACCCGCTAGTGCCCGGGTCCCTTTCAGCTTCCTCCATGGCACCCTCGCTGAGTTAGGCAGCAGCGCCCTGTCTCAGTCCCCCAGTAGCTTGGAGGGCAGCTCAGGGACCGACGAGGTCCCAGGAATCGGGCTCAGTGACACGGAATCAGCAGTGTCCCCCAGGATGCAGCAGACGGCTGGAGCCGGCGGCACCGCCGAAGCCCTCCTGGATCCGGCCACCACCGCTGACCCGGCAGCTGAGGACATCTCCATCCCCTCCCGAGGGATGGCGGAGGAGGGCACCGGAGCCTCTGTCCTCCCGGATCAGCCCTCCTCGCCCCAGAGGATGAGCACCAAGATGCCAGCAGCGTCCCCCAGCACTGTCTCTGTGGGCCACCGCGGGGCCAGGATCCGTCCCACGGACACCCCTGAGCCGGTCACGCAGCTCCGCTTCTCCAGGATGGCCCCGTCGGCACGGGGCCGGGCACCGGGCAGCCTTGGGGACAGCGCGAGGGCGCGGGGCTGGGGGCTGAGTCGGCTGCGGGATCCCGAGGACGGCGGGGCCGGACCCAGCTTTGACTCGAGCTTTGTTCTGAGCGCAGAGCAACATAGGAAGGAGCCGAAAGCCAGGGAGAGCCACCGGGAGCTCCTGATATACGTCATGGTGGCCAGCGTTGTGGCTGTCTTGCTGGCCATGGGCGGGCTGCTCTTCTACAAGTATAAATCCAAGGTGAGCCCATCCCTGGCTGTGAGCATCCTCATCCATCCCTGCCTCCGTTTCCCCTCTCATCTCTTGGATTTCCAGTGGGGTGCTGCATGGGTTGACGTGGGGACCGTGTGAACCCCCTTCCTGTCAGTGCCCCCCATTACGGGGCAGGGAGATGCGGAGCAGGGTGGAGGGGTGTTACTGGGGGGATTTCTACCCCCGTCTCCTGGTTTTGTTCTACTGAGTGTAGGGGGTGGGAGCCTCCCCCATGGGGAGCCCCATTCCCAGGGCTCACCCCCCCCCCGTTCCCTCTCCCTCCATGCAGGTCCTGGAGAGGCCACTGGAAGAGGGGGGCTGCGACCCTGAGGAGCCAGAGCAGAGGTGGGTGCAGGGACGCCCAGTGCCATCACAGCTCTTGGTAGAGGGCTCCAGGGAGCCCCCCAACACACACTCTGGCTGTGGCCCCCGCCCTGGGGACCCTGGCTGGGGCCATCCTGCCCTAATCCCCTCCTGGATTTTTCTTTGCAGGCCGCTACAGGGAGCGAGGGGGTGCCCGGAGGTGGAGATGCAGGAGCTGTGAGGTGAGTGGGGGGGCCCAGGGGCAGGGGCTGGACCCCTCCCTGTCCCTGCAGGCACTGACTTTGTTTTTTATTCAGCTGCTGACAGTGCTGAGCAGGGTGGGGACACACGGATGAGCAGGGCTGTGCCCTGGTGCTGCCGGTGTGCAGTTTTGCAGCCTATTAATTCATTATTAGGATTATATACGTTTAAATAATATATTAAAAAATGCATTTGTTACTTTTTTCCATTTTAAAAAATATATTACTCCCCTCCATAGCATCATGTCCCACTGACACTTCTGCTCTCCCCAGGGCCCCAGGTGGGATGTGAAGCTGCTCGGGGGACGGACGGGGATGCTCCTCGCTGTGCGAAGAAGGGCCGGTGCGCGCTGGCCCTGCTGCAGCCTCCCCCCGGCGGCGATGATGCTCACACCCCCCCCTCCCTAGCCCCATGGCAGAAGACTGCAAAACCACGGGCAAAGACGGAAGGGTGAGGGGGACGCACCCCGTGCGGAACCCCAGCACCTGGGAGCACATGGCTGGAAGGCGCTGGAGCATCACCAAGGGGCTCTGCGGGGCCGGCGGCAGAGGCAGGGCTGCAGTGCACGGAGCGTGGCGCTGGCTGCGGGACAGGGACGGTGTCGGATTTGGGCTGCACTGCCTGAAGCTCGGAGAGGAGCAGCTCCCCGGATCCAACCAGGATTCGCCGCTGCCCATTGCTCCTCTCCCACCCTGGCACAGCAGGAGCTGGACGGCACCCTGCGCACCCCTCCTGCACCCCAGCTGCCGAGGAGCCATGGCCGGGACCCCCCCACCCCTCTGCCTCCCCGTGCCTGCACAGACTGCATGCCCTGAACTGCAAGGGGAAAACCCTCACACTGTGAATATTTAATGCCCCCAGGCAGGGGGGCGACGCTTGGTGCCATCCCCGTCCTGCTGCCGCTGTGGCACGTCCTACGCACCTGAGCTGGCCTTGGGAGCTGCCTGGCACCGCTTTGTGCATTAGGGTTTTATTTTAATGTGGCGGATAAATGCCTTTATCCGACAGAATTTTTTTTTTTTTTTTGGGGGGGGGGGCAGGGGGAAGAGGACTCCTGCCTCCCCGGAAGGTTATTGCCGCGAGCTGGCCTCGCTCCAGACTGGATTTTTGCAACTGTGCTTTGGAGCAGGGGAAGGCAGCGCTGCAGGGGCTGCTTTTGTGTGGGTGGGAGCTGGAGCGGCCCCCCTGGCACTGCCTTGGGGTGCACCGGCAGCACCTTGGGGTGCACCTGCACAAGCTGTCCTGGCCCCTGGGCTTCATCCTGCCCCCCTGCAGCGTTCCCCAGGCCCCGCACTGAGCGTGGCCGTGCTGCTCTTTGGATTTGAAGCATTATTTTTATACAGTGGAAGAAAATTGGAACAAACCACACTTTTTAAAGCATTACTATTAATTTTTCTATGTGTATTTATGACGGCCAAAAGGAGATGTTTCCTGGGGTGAGAGACCAGTATAAGTCAGGAGAGAAGCCCCGCAGCAGGGTGCCCAGGCCGGGTGCCCGCTGGTGTAAGCCTCCAACTTGGCAACACTTTGCACGGAGGGGGAGGCGAGGGGGGAGACAGCCTGTGGTCGGACCGGGATGGGCTCATTTTGCCTCTCTTTTTTCTTTTTTTTTTTTTTTTTATACAGTGAAATATTTTATACAAAGTCATTTAAAGAAGTCTATTTAAAGAAAAGAATAGAAAATGGCTTGTATATTTAATATTATTAATAAACACAGATGTGTAGCACTTTGCAATGGTGGGAACTGACTGGGGGGGGAGGTGGGGAGTAGGGGGATGCATCTTGGGGTGGGGGTGTCCCAGCCTGGATGTCTGTGCTGATGCAGGGCACGTTCTGTGGGGTGTGGAAGGGGGACCCTGGCTCCCAGAGCAGAAGGGATGTGGGGATGGGGACAGGGATGGCTCCATGCTCATTGCAGCTGTGTATCTGTGACTTCTGCCTGTGCTGGGGGGGGGGGCATTTCAGCTGCTCTGCCTGGCCCCCTGCCCCTTGGCAGCAAGCTGGGGGCTGTCCCGCTCCCTTCCCCTGCAGGAAAGCCGGGGGAGGTGGTGTCCCGGCCCTGGGGTGCTCCAGCTGCCCCAGCACTGACCTGGGACTGGTCTAAGGAGCGAGGCTCAGATCTGCAGGGAGCCCCCTCGGGGGGGCTGGGGGCTGCAGGGCAAGGTCTGGCTGTGACCAAGGCATGGGGCCGGTGCTGG
Source organism: Anas platyrhynchos (assembly GCF_047663525.1). Classification (NCBI taxonomy): domain Eukaryota; kingdom Metazoa; phylum Chordata; class Aves; order Anseriformes; family Anatidae; genus Anas; species Anas platyrhynchos. Next base: position 3,327,177 of record NC_092613.1, on the reverse strand, counting down.
GGTCAGGGTATGCGCTGCCCCTGCCCTTTTCCTGTTGATGCGCCCTGGAGTTCACGGCCACGGCAGGAGGGCGGCAAGATGGATCCGGCCTTCCTGCTGCCTGGGGCATTCCACCCGCAGCCCTGTGCTGCGAGTGAGGGTGCAGGGCTGGACCACCACCCCCCCAACCCCAAAATGCATGGGAAGGAGCTGAAGCAGCTGCTAAAAGCAAACACACTTGAGGCTGCTTCCTGCGAGCACTTTGCTTGGCGAGGCAGCGCACCGCAAGCTATTTCCTTCTCCCCCCTCCAGCTGCCCGAGCCCCTGTCCTGCTGCTGCTGCACACAGGCGGTTCCCCGGGGGCACACGGGGGGTTGAGGAGGGGGCTTTGCCACTGCCTGCAGCCCCATGATGGGCCTGAGTGGGGTCTGCGGCTCAGGCAGTGCGGGGCTGAGCCCCTATCGCTTGCCCCTATCGCTCACTGGGGACACGGGGGGGGGCGTGGGGGGGGGCAGGATGGGGCCAGGGAGCCCTTTGTGGGCTTTGGGGCCTTGTTTGCTGACAAACAGGATTCCTCGAGGAGAGCTGACTCAGCCCTGCCCTTCCTCTCCCCAGCAGCAGCCGGGGGTTTCCCAGGTCCACATCCCCTTCCCAAGGAAGTGGGACCTATATATATCCCGCCGATCCAGGCCACAGTCATTATGGTCTCGGTGGGGGGGTGTTTAAGGTCAGAGGCTGCCTGGGCGGTGGGGAGGGGGTGGGCAGGGTGCCCGGGCTGGGAGGGCTGGGGGCAGCCAGCCCCTGCCCTGCAGGCAGCTCCAGGTGGAAGCTGGCAGCAGAGGACAGAGTGTTAACTCTGGAGCTGAATGATGGCAGGGATGCGGCCACGCAGCAGAGCTCGGCAACGCGGTGCTGTCAGAGCAAAGATCCTGGATGCTGGGGCGGGGGGTGAACCCCTCCCAGATTTACACCTCACCTGTACTCACCCTGACACCCCCAAACTGGCAAAAGCACAGAGGGGAGATCCGGGGGAGCAAAACCTGCTTTCAGTGCCCACTTTTGGGAACCATATAAGTAGGGGGGGAGTGGTGGAGCCGTTCCCATCGCTCCACGCACGTACAGGAGGGTCAAAAATAATCCCCGGGGGCTTGAAGAAGGCGGTGGGTGCCTGAGACCCTCCAAAATGTGTTTTTATTTTGTATGCCTTAAAAACAGATGATCTGCCTCAGCAGTGTTAAAATGGGGTGGTTTTGGGGGAAAGACCCTTGGGCAGCATGTGGCTCGGCCTGGGGGCACCCTCCCTGCATCGTGGGGGGCTCGTGACCCCCATGCTGAGGGGCCCTGGGCAGCCTGGCCACAGACTGCTGAGGGGGCAGCGCCGGCCCGGGCAGCGCCGCGGGGCCGTGGTTCCCCCCATGGCCCTCAGGCGGCACGAGCCAGCCCCGGCCACCCCTGCGGCCACCCCTGTGTGATGCTCGGCGCCTCCGGCGAGAACCAGCCCGGGGCCGTTTTGTGGCCAGACAGAGTGATTTTGGTTAAAAACGTTATCTGCAGGCCCCAGTGGGTTGTTAACCAAAATGCTGATGTTGGCCCACTCCGCGTGTTGCGGGAAGGCCAACGCCGCGCCCCGGCGGGGTCAGGCCTGGAGGGGCTGTGGCTGGCGCCCGCGGGTGCAGCCGGGCCGGATCCTGGGGCCTGGGGGTGCCCACAGCCCGCGGCCCCCCAGGGCAGCCGGGGACAGGCAACGGCCGCAGGGCCGGGCCCCGCGCCTGCACCCTTGGGGATCCCAGCACGGCACAGGGTGCGGCCCCCCGGCACCGCCACTGAGCGGGGGGCTGTGGAGCTGCGGGGGCTGGCCCTGAGTGGGGTATGGGGTCCGGACCCCCTGGGCTGGGCACCCCCAGGCTCTGCTGGCCGGGGCAGGGGGTGCGGGGCTGCTGCTGCCGGGCCAGCCTGCCCCTGTGGCTTTTTCTGGTGGTTTATTTATTTACTTAAGCTATTTCCCCCTCTTGTGATTTACTTCTTTATTTTTATTTTTTAAATTTTTATTTTTTATTTTTATTTTTATTTCTATTTCTTTTTTTTTAATTTGTGTTATTTCTATTATTTGTGTTACTTCTACTATTTCTATTATTTCTATTTCTGTATTTATCTTTTTTATTATTTATTATTTTTATTACTTCACTTCTTTTTATTCTTTTTATTGTAATTTCATGATTATTGTTGATATTTTTATTGTATTTTCTCTTTCTCTTTTTATTGTATCTTATTGTATTTCTGTTATTTCCGCTGTGGCTGTCACGTTCCCCTCCCCGTTACGGTCCCAGTCTCTGTGTCACTCTCCTGTCCCCGTCCCTGTCCCTCTGTCCCGTCCCGCCCCCCCCGGCTCCCTCCTCCCCTCTCCCTCTCTCTTTGTGCCGCTTTTCGCTCTCCCCCCGCTCCCCGCCTCCGCCGCCAGGGGGCGCCCCCGCGCCGCTCCCGCTCCTCGCCGCGCGCGGCCTCGCGTGCCCGCCGGGTGCGTGCTGACGTCAGCGCGCGCCGACGTCACGGCGTGGCAGCCTCCGGTGCCGAGCGCGGCTCCCGCAGTCCCCCCGCAGCGCCGGCACCGGAGCCTCCGCCGCGGGATCGCGCCCCGCGCCCCGCCCCCAGCCCCCGGCCCCGTGCCCCGCGCCCCGGCCCGGTCTGCTCCGCCTCGCCCCGCCCCGCCCCGCCGCAGGATGTCGGTACCGGAGCCCGCCGGCGGCGAGGAGGCGAAGCAGGCCAAGGAGGCGGAGGACGCCGAGAAGTTCTCCTTCATGGCCACCGTCACCAAGGCGCCCAAGAAGGTACCGGCACCGGGGGGGGGCTCCCGGCACGGCCACCGGGGGGGCCTCGGGGCCGCGCCGCCGGGGCACGAGGTCCCCGCGGGGCTGAACGCTGGGGGCTGGGGGCGTCCCCGGAGGCGTCCCCGGAGGCGCCCGGTCCCCGGGGCACGGCCCTGCGGGGGGGTCGTGGCCGCTGCTGTGGCTCAGCTGCCTCGGAGGCAGCCGGGCTGGGGCCGGGACCGGCAGCTGGAGGCGGCCCCGGGCCCGGCGCTCTGTGTCCGGGCTGAGGACGGAGCCCGGAGGAAGGAGCGGAGGGACGCGGAGCTGGGACCTGCCTCCTGCAGGGGGGGCCCGGCCCGGCCCGAGCTCAGGGGTGGTTTTTTTTTTCCTTTTTGTTGCTGTTTTCTTCCACGAGGCTGGGAAGTTCCCAGCGTGCGGCTGTGGCCGGCTGAGCTGGGAGGAAGAGCAGAGCAGGCTGTGAATCCTGAAGCATCCTGCGGGGCCAAAATACGCGCAGGAGAAAGCAATGCCCCGTGTGCCTGGGGGGCACCGTCCCAGCATCCCGAGAGACGAGGTTTGCTTGTTGCTGGGGGGTGTGGGGCAGTTTTATTTCCTTGAATTTGCTGCTGTACACACAGGCTCCTTGCGCGGTGTGAAGAGCACCCGTCCGGCTCTGCACTTGCTGCGGCCTCTCCCAGCTGGGTGCTGATATGAAAGGTGCCCTGAGCAGCACGAGGCAGCGGAGGCTGATAACATCAGCAGGCAGCGAGATCTTGGGGATCGTGCGATGCAGCTGAGGTCAAGGAACAGAATGCTTCGGGCCACTGTTCTCCTTGCCTGGCTAGTTCCTGCAAATAGAGCTCGGTAATGGCGAAGGCGTTGGCAGAAGGATAAAAGGACGGAACGGGAGAATTGCCCTCCTGAGATAAGGCACTGACTGCCTCCAGCTCAAGGCGTTTTCGGATGCCTTCAGAGCAGGATCGCAATTAAACCATTACAATGCCTTCCAGTTTTAATGCAAGTCAGAGCTGCTTATTGCAGTTCTCAGTGTGGCCTGCGAAAAAGAGGCCTGAGACGTGATTCACCTGCGTCAAGGTGGGGGATGTCGTGCGTGGCCTCCAGGTGTTTGGGCTCCTTGAGCTTGGGGCTGCAGCTCGCATCAGATGCTTGGGGGTGGGGGGGGAGGGTGGGACTGTGGCCAAGCCGAGCACAGGCTCGGTCTCCTCTGCGTGACCTGCTGCTGAAGGGATTTTCAAAGAGGGGCTTTGGCTTGTTCTGATGTTTGGGTAGTGCCAGCGTGCAGCAGGAGGGCTGGTGTGAGCCTGCCCACGTTGCCGTCCCCAGCTTGAGGCCCCTCTCGGCCTGAGGGGAGGACCTCGGGTGCAGCTGGAGCTGCGTTGGCCCCGTGGATGCTGTGCAGTCTGTGTCTCCCTTGCCTTTGCTAACGCTGCCCCGGGCACTGGCGCGAGCCTGAGCAGCGCAGCACACTCAGAGGATTGCTGACGTATTTTTTCCCCTCTTGTCATTGAGTTGTTTAAGGTGAAAAAGTGAAACAGCAGGAGGTAAGAGATTAAAAGATTAAATATGATCAACTCTGGATTTAAGTTGGAGCCGCAGCAGTAGAGGTGAACAGAGCTGTAGCCTTTCTGCAGAAATGCGGCTGGTTTTCCTCCAAGATCTGGGGTTGCCTGGCTCCACTGAAACTCCTTTTTTGCTACTGTTTATGGGAAATCGGTCTGTCAGCAAAATAACACCAGCTTTGGTCAGAGCGAGGCGGTTCCTTGGTGGGGAGTGGTTTAAAGGCAGAGGTGAGTGATGTTGAGCCTTGTACTTTTTTTCAATGTGTGCCTTGATGTTGCAGGGGGGTTTTGGGGACACTGAGGCTTGTGTCTTGCCCAGGTTAAGTGAAAACGGGCATGGGGGTGAAGGAGAGCTGCAGGGTAGGGTGTGCTCTTCCAAAGCCCCGTGTGTGCCTGGGCATCTGCACTTCTCTGCCCTGGGGACCCACAGGTGCCCTTGGCAGCAGTTTCTTTTCCAGTCTGCATCAGCTGCTCGGCAGAGCCTTAAACTCCTGGCCGTGCTGTGCTGTGGGTGCCCTTGAGCCTGGGGGATGTGGCGCTGTCCTTGGGGACTGGTGGCAGAGCAGGGGATGGCTCTGTAAGCCCTGTCCCTGTTCGTGTCTTCACCTGATCCGTGCCGTGTCCTTGTTGCGAGGGCTCGGGTGCCCACACGGGCTGCGTGCCCTTTGCGTGCCTCCCTCCTGTGCAGCCCGCTCCTTCCCAGGCGGGTGCTGGCGGACAGACAGACAGACAGACGCTGTCCCTCTCTGCAGACAGATCTGCTTATTCATGCAGCTGGAGCGTGAAACGGGCTGCGGCCTCGGACTTGCCCTCGGGGAGGTGAGAGCCGCACGGCAGCCCCGCACCCCGAGCAGCCATGGAGCCCGTTGCCGGCCCGCTGGGCTCGGTGTGGTGGCCCTGCGGATGCCAGTGCCGGAGGAGTCCTGCGGAGGCTGCGCGGCAGGGATGCTAACGGGGATGCTAACGCACAGCGCCGCAGCTTTGCAGTGGTGCTGAGCCGGAGCCGCGCGGGGGTGGCAGGCGGTGGGAGCAGGGGACGGAGCTGCCGGTGCCCGCAGTCCCCTGGCAGGGCTGTCCCCCGAGCATCCTCTCTGCTGTGGCTTTTTGAGGTCGCCTGCGGGGCTGCTCTCCTGCTGTTGAGCTCTGCCTGACCTTGCTGCGGTCCGCTGCTTTCTGTGCAGCCCCTTCCCGAGGCTGGGTTTTCTGCCGGTCCTGGCTTGTCTCTGGTTCCTGCTGTCCTGCCGGGGCCAGATGCTCACAAATTCGCCTTCCCCCTCGGTGTGCAGGGGGAATAGGGCTGCCCTTGTGTGTATTGACACTGCTCCTGGAGTCACTCGTTTTTCCTCTTTAATTTCATCCCTTAGACGGACTGCTTATAGATCCTTGTCTGCCTTTGTGAGCTTGTCCATGGCTCTGGCCACCACCTCCTCCAGACGTGGTGTGCTTGATTGTGTTTGCTTCCTTGCCCAAACCATCGTTTGGTTTCTCATCACCTTCTCCCAGCAGATTTGCCTTCCCATCGAGATGCCCAGGCTGGGATGCTGCTGGAGGGCTGCTGCTCTGCAGAGACCTGTGCGGTGGATCTGGCCTTTCTCAGGGTGTAGGGAGGCAGTGAACACGCTGGGTTAGAGGGCTTGGGGCTGATCTGGCTGGACCCCTGATGAGTGTTAGGAACTGAGGTGATTTACTTGGTGGTTGTTCGGGGCTGGCAGCAGGCAGGTCACTGGTGGTGCTTTATTAAATGACAGAATCTTTAATTATTTCTGATAGAAGTTGCTCTTTACATGTATGTCCTTCTCATCGCCCAGACTTTTTGGAGAGTCTCAGTGATGTATGTAAGGGAGGCCTCTGCTTGTGACCCAGCACTTCTGCAGGGTCAGAAAGTGCTTAATTAATTAATATTGAACTGAAGAGCAGGAAGAAGGGAGACTTTCTGGGCTCTGACACAAACCATCTTCAAAGCGATGTGTCAGGGTGAAGCACCTGAAGCATCTCAAAAAGCGGCTGTGATTCTATGAAAACAGTCCAGTTTTGCTTGTCTGTTCTCCCCCTCCTTCAGCACATGAGGTGGGTTGTTTCCGCGCTGCTGGAGGTGGAAAAGGAGGTGCATGTCCCTTCGCAGCACCACCCAAAAGCAGCTCCTGTCCATTGACAGTGCAGTGTGCCTGAATGGCACTGAGTCTCCTGGCCCCGCTGGGAGCCTCCTTCCCTTCCCTCTGGACCCTGGGAAGCCTGCTGGCGGCAGGAGGGTGCTGCTTTCCTTTGGCCTCACCCCAAATGTGCAGTTGCCTTGTGGAAGGACTTGTCTATGCTGGTACTTTCTTTGGGACCCCGTCCTTTTTTGCTGCGCAGATGCCGGAGCCTGCTCTCGTGCTCCCTGCTGGGCATGGGGTCTTGCTCTGGAAAGCAGCTCCTGGAGGCCAGCCTGGAGGTGCCCTTGCAGATAAGCAGCCGGCTCAGCGCAGGGCTGTGAGCTGAGGACCCTGCCCAGATCGTTCCTTCCAGGAGCCAGCACGTTCCTTGTCCCAGGTGTTTGAGCAGTGCTTAGTCAAAGAGATTTGCTCGTATCTGGCCGGGCCTTTTATCATCAGCAGTTTCCTGCGGGCAGTGCTGCTGTTTGCAGAGGGCTTTGCTGCGCTTCCTGCTCAGCCCTTGGACTGGGGCTGCTTATCTGGGGGGCTCTGACCCGTGTCCACCCAGCAGCTCGCGGTGCCGCTGGAGGCGGCTGGCCCGGAGCCCCTGCCGCTCCCGTGGGGCGCAGACCGCAGAGGACCTTGTACCAGTGCTACAGCAACACGCGGCCTCCCCTTCCCAATCCCAATAAGCGTGGGGACAGCTTTGGGGCTGCTGGGGGGGGCTCTTGGAGTCCCACGGAGCGAGGTGGTTGAGAACCAGGGCAGGAGGTGGGAGCTGGAGCCTTTCGTGCCTTTGGGAGGCCACCCTGGTTGCCCTGTCGCGTTGGGCTGCTTGAACTGTGAATTTTAATTACACTCGGGGATCAATACGGTGGCCTTGGTAACGAGCTTATTGCTGCTGCAGAATCTGTTTACTTCAGGTTGGTGACAGCCAAAGAACTTTGGTGGCCGAGGACATGATGTTCCCGCAAGTCAATCAGGGCGCGTTGTAATGCGGGTGAGGCTCCCCAGCCCGCGGCGGTGGGGACGGCTGCTCCTTGGCTGCTCCTGGAGCCCGCTGGCAGGGCCCGCGGGTGCTGCTCGGCTTTGCGGGCCGGGCTTTGGGTGGATGCTGGTTTACGAGCGGGGTGCGGGTGCAGGGAACGGCTCCTTGCAGCCTCTGCAGGGAGAGGGAAGGTAGGCGGCGTGGAAAGGAGCCTCCTCGGGGCTTTGCCTCGCTGAAACTTCCTGATGGCCTGCGGTGTGAGGATCAACCTGTGCCTGCTGTTTTCTCTCTTCTCCTTCACCTCCCTGCAGGGAGCCCTGAATATTACAGTTTTGCACCATGGGGAGAGGCTTGTGTGGAATCTGGGCAACTTCTGGAGTGAGAACACCTGGCTTGGAGCTGTCTGCCTCCTGCAGGCAGCGCAGCCTGTGTCTCCGTACGTTTCAGTTCCTTCTACAAATACTCTCTGCACTTGCTGTCCCCTCAAGGAGAGCCCGTTCACTTCTTAGCCCTCCTGCAGCCTTTAACTTCATGGAATGAATCCTGTTTGCAGGAGGCTCTGCCCTGGCATGCTGGGTCAGTGTCCAGGAGAGTGACGTGCGTCCGTCCTGGTAGTGAGCCCTGAGCAGCAAACCGCCTGCACTGAAGCCTGGTGTTCCTCTCCTGCCTTGCAGCCCCTCCAACCAGATGCAGAAAACACAGGACTTCTCTAAGGCTGAAAGAGTCCATGTGAGTGAGAGGCAGCTGTAGGTGATGCATCCATGGAAATACCATTGCGAGGGGCTGGTGGGCAGTTGGCCAGGGCAGGGAACACGAGGAAATAGCAGAGCTTGTTGTTACATTTCCATCTGCATGGCTATTTCCCGACTCGCTGAGATGTGCTGCAAACGGGCCGCTTCTGTTTGGATGCTGATCCTGCCAGGCATTTTTCTCTAGAGCCAAGGCTTAGGGATGGAACACCTTTTAAGTGTGGCTGGAGTCAGGGTGGGGTGGTGTTTGCCATATTCATCTCTTGAAATACTGGGACGCTGCAGGCCAGTTCTGGGGAAGAAACGGGGGCAGATGGGACACTCACTGTGCAGGGAACCAGGGCTGAACAGGCTGGTTTGCTCCCCAAGCACACGTGATGATGCCTTAGGGTTAGGGAGAGGTTTGGGGTTTTCTTGTGTTTGGCTGCTGGCTGTGGCTAACCCTCGCTCTGGCCTGTGCAGCGGGGATGGACTCTGAGAGTGCTTCCTCATGTTCCCGTGGTCTTGTCCAGCTGTGACTGTAGATGAGTTTGATTTAACTCAAAAATCAGAGTTAATTACTGTTACACAAACAAGTTTCTGTGGCCTTCAAGCTCTAAAGTGGCCAGAAACCCCACTGGGGCTGTTAGTCCTCCATCTGCCTGCCAGCCCCTGTGGATGGCTTAACCCAGCAAGGGGGCTCCAGTTAATACCAGTTACCTTACTGCCTGTACCTGTGGTTTGCCACGGGTGCACAGCTGGGGTGTTGCTGCGGATGTGCTGCCAGGCGGTAGGGCTGTGATGTCTTTACACCCCTCACAGCCAGCTCTGAGCAAGAAGCCCGTTGAAGACTTCTCCCAGGCTGTGCTCTCCCTGTTTCCAGGCCTTATCTGTCCTCTGCATCCCTTGCTATCTCTGCTGGGGGGACGTGTGAGCTAATTAGCTGACCCAGCAAGCAGAGCTGATTGCTTTTTGCACTGTGGAAGGCGATGCTTTCCTGCCCGGGTAGCCACAGCCCCACGCTGCAGCGTGCTGGTTTTCTAGTGTTAACCTCTGAAACACCACGGGCGTTCACTGTCCTTAAAGACTGTGGGCACCTGACCTGTGCTATCCCTCCGCTTTACAGTGGGAGCGATCCTTTACCTCGATTCCTGGAGTCCAAGGACCAGGTGCCTTATCTGCTGGGGGAGAGCTCTTGGCTCCTGCTGGAGGGAGCACACCTTTGACCTCAAGGCGTTTATAAGGCAGCAATTACTCCCAGTTACTCTTTAACAGTTGGACACTTAAAATCGCATTTACTTTATTTAATCCTGTGTTCTGTTTATTTTTCCCTTAACTAGCAGTCACAGTGATTCCCGTGATGGCTGAAATCTTGTGGCTGTTTCCAGCCTATTAACCTTTGGAATGGACCCATTTTGTTCCCGGTGTTTCTTTTCTACCGAGCGTTGGGTCTCGTGTGAAAGTTCTTAATTTTCCTCTTGTACTCATGGAAACTTTTTTTTTCTTCCCAGTGCTTTACCCAGCCATCTCATCTGCCAGCGAAGGATGGAGGCTGGTATTAGGGCTTGGCTGGTTTACTTTGCCAGGACCTCAGTGCCCTTTATTTCCTTGTCGGGAACGGTGTGAAGGTTTCCAGACAGAGGCCTGGCTGTGGTTCCTGCTCAGGGAGTTGGCTCTGCCTTGCCAGTAGAAAAACCTGCCCTGTGAGCCCTCCTGGAGCCAAAGGCACAGATTGGAGTGGCACTGAACGTGGCAATGATCCCACTTGGGTCTGCAAAGTCGAGTGGCACCCTTGGGTGGCGAATCTGCCCAGCAGCTCTTGGTGTCAGCGCACTGAAGCCCTTTGAGATGCCCTCTAAGATTTGAGCTGGGGAGCTGTCATGTCCCTGAGGAGCTGCAGGTGAAGTCCTCTGGTTGTGGAGGCCGTGCCTGGAGCTGAAGCAGGTCCTGCTCATGGACATCATGCCTGCAGCCCGTGCCGTGCCCCTGCGTGCTCTCCCTTGGTGCTCTTCCAGGTGTGGGGAGGTTCGGAAGATGCTGATGTTGATGCTGGGCTGTTCTCTCCTGTGTCCCTGGCTGGCTGTGTGTGGGCAGCAGGCGGTGATGGCTGAAGCCCTGGGCACTGCTAATGCACCTGCTGTCTGGGTCTGCCCTGCCTCCTGCTCTGGCTGGGTGCCTCCTGCTGCCAAACTGATTGGAGCTGGCAGTCTGGTTGTGCCGTGAGCTTGGCCACAGCCTCCTGTGAACTCGTGCTGTCCCTTGCCTGCTAGCCTTGCGCTGGCTCGCTTGGCCAGAGCTGGGAGGAGGTGAAATGGGCTGCTAGGACGGATCGTGGAGCCAGGTGCACCTCTGAAGCCCTTCTGAAAGCCTCCGCTTGCTGGAGGTTTGGGGCAAGGGATGGTGAGAGGTCGAGGTGGAAGCTGCTTGCTGTGGCTTGCTGGCTCTGATGTCCCCATCCAAGTGCCTGATTTTTCCTCTTTCTGTCAGTCCTTGCAGGATGCTGCAGACTAGAAATGCCCCCTGGGGCTGGATAATCCTCACAGGGTAGGAACCTGAAAACACCTGTAGCTGCCTTAACGGTTTCTACCCCAAAACCACGTGTGTCCCGTTGGGTCCCGAGCAGGATCCGTGTCCCCTGCGTGCTGGGGGCTGCGGCCAGCCCACGGTGGGTCCGTGCCCCTCGTCTAGACGCTGCTGTCCTTTGGGAGGCTGCGGGAACGGGGCTGGGCTAACCCAGCCTGCAAGTAGGGCAGAGTGGGTCTGAGGACAGCGGCAGCGCTGCCTGCTCGGGGCTGCTGCCAGCGATTGTGGCAGGAGGCTGCGGGTCACTTCGGGGAGGGCTGTTTGCTCCCCATTAGGACATTTTGGTCCTCTCCAGACCCTGTGGTTGCAGGAGCGGAGCCCAGAAGAGTGCTGTCCCCTCTCTGGGGAAGTGGCCCAGGCAAACCTGCTGCTCTGCTCTTCTTATTGACCTAGAAAAGAAGAAAAGCCTCATGCTGTTTTTTTTTTTTCCCTCCTCTCCCTGTTGGCTGCTGTGTAGCTGAAGAGACATCAGCCCCTGGGGTGCTTTTTCCCTTCCTTCCTGCTGCATTGACTGAACGTGATGACTTGCTTCTGAAAATAAGTGAATTTAAACAATTGCTGTTTAGAAATGTCCAAGCTCACCAGCACGGCAGGACTCGGCTCTGCATGAGAAAACAGTCGTGGCTTCCCTGGGGGAAACCGTGCTGGGGGAATGGACTTTCTGCAGACAACGAACCCTCAGCAGTAGCCTGGGTGTTTGAAGCTTCCCATCTCCAAGCCTGCAGAACTCAAAAAGCTGCTGATAAAGTCTGTGTGCCTTAGCAGCAGCTGAGTGTAAGTGGTTTTAGGTGGTTTGCTGCTTTCTCATCATGTTTGGAGCTCAGAGCCTGTTCTTGTCCCCATTGTGTTCCTGCAGGGCAGAAGTGTCTGCAAGGGCACCTTCCTGTCCCAGTGTGGCTGCACCATCGCTCACCTTGTCTGTAAGGAGAGGGGAAAAAAAGGGGTAAACCCGGTGGCTCCCTTCCCTGGGGTATGGGGGAGCCTGGCGCCGCTCCCCGGCACGTGTCTGTTCCCTGTGGAGCCTGTGCCTGGAAGAACCGGGTCAGCGCCTGGCCTGGGGCTGGCCTGGAGGTGGTTGATGCCTTTTCAAACCCACGTTCTCCTTCCACAGCCCAAGGCTGTGCAAGGCACAACCAAGCCGGAGGGGTCCCTGCCACTGAAAACAAGCGGCCGCTGTTGGAAGTCGTCGGTCGGCGTGGGGATGGGTGTGGATGTGTCAGGTTTTGCAAGGGGAGAAAATGTACTTCAGCCTTGGTGGGGGTGACTGAGAGCCGGCAGCATTCAGCACTGCTGGGCTCAAATTTGGCCAGCTGGTGTTGGATCCTGCAGGGCTTCTCCCTGAAACCCCGCTGTACCAAGCGAGGAGCCTGGTGCAGGGCTTGGTGCCCCTTGGGACCCTGTTCCCATCTCCTGCTGCCCAGCCCGAGTGGGGAAGCGATGCTGACCTGCCGTGGAAAACACACGGGCTCTGTTCTGGGGCGTACTGCGCAGAGAAATCAGTGCTCTGTTGCTTTGTCTCCTCGGTCGTGAATTGCTGGGCCGAAAAATATTTTCCTTGCTCTCAACCATCGTGCTCCACCCGGCTGGGAAAGCCGCTTCCAGCAGGACGGAGGCTGGGACGCGGTTTGTGAGCGTGCCCCCTGCAGCCAGGCGTGGAGCCCCTCGTTCCTGCTCCCCTTCTGCCCCTGCCAGCCCGGCGTTGTGTGGCTGCCTCTGCAGCCCCCGGCCATTCGTTCAAACTCCTGGGGCATCCACGGGATTACGAGATTTTCTCCTTTGCTTTAATGCAGCTAGAGAGTCTGGCACGTGGAAGGTGACGCGCTTCGCCTGGCCGCAGTGCCTGCTGTCCCCCCTCGTCTGCCTCTCGGCAGGTTGCCGAGGCTGCGTTAATTTGCTGGGCTTGGAGGGGGCCTGAGGTGCAAATGGTGCCTTAGATTTGGGAGCTGCTTGTGGTGTTTGGTGATAATTTTAGACAGGGCAGATTTTGTTAAGCTGCAGAGTTGAGATGAGCCCTGGTAAAGCCACGGCGGGGATTACTGTGGTTAATTCAGCGCTTGGTTTCCTTAGCAGTGATTTTTATTCTTCCCTGGATTCTGACTGGTCCCAGAGCTGCGTGCTTCCCCCAGAGTGGGGCTGTGCCCGGGAGCTGGCTCAGTGTCCGCGACCAGTCCCTGAGGAGGGACAAGAGTCTGGAGGGGACGGCGGAACACGGTGGCAGGTAGATCTCGCCTGTCGTGGCGGCACGGGCAGAGCACTTCCACATGCAGCCCAACCTCCTTCCCATCATGGCCCAAATGTGCTTTCCTCCAGGAAGCCATCCAGGCCACACAGATGCTGTGCCCCTGCCTGGGGATCCGATGTCCTGGAAGCTGTAAGCAGGGACAGCTGTGTGTCTGTGACCTGGGCTGCAGCAGTGAAGCCTGGCTTATCTGGTGGTTTGTTTCTTTTACCTCCTGGGTTCACACCTTTCCTGGAAATGTTTTTCTGAGATGGAGAAAATTCCCCAGCTAACACTTTAAGCTGTTTTAATGCCAGCAGCTGTTTTATGGGGCATGTTTACACCCTCTGGTTTGATGAGCTGCCAGAGGAAGAGTTGGGGAGGACAGGGTGGAAGTCTTGCTGTGCTGATGTTGCTGTGCTGATGTTGCTGCTCTGTTTTCGCCCTGGAAATGCCCACCAGCAATTTGCCGATGCAGAGTTGATGCAGGCCTTTCTCCAGCTCTCTGGTGGAAGATTGACCCAAGCGGCAGACATTGGAACCGAGTCCAGCAATGCCATTCTTGGCTGGGGACCAACAACAGCTCCAGCCCCGAGGACACTGCTGCTACCTGCCTGACGCCACTTGCTGGAAGCATTCCCGTACCTCTTATCTCCTGGCATCCTGCAGCTAGGATGCCCTCGGGTTCCTCCCTCTGTGCTGAGCAGCCTAAAAGGATTGCAAAACCAAACCTGCAAATTCCATTTAGCATTCTTTTTCCTTCCACTAATGCAAATTCATGCAATTTGTGTCTGAATCACACGGCGTCTGCTGGGAAGGCTGGTCTGGGCAGCAGATGCCAGGCTGTTCTGTACCCAGTGCAGAGTTGCTGGCTGAAAACCTTTTAGCAGCAGCACCCACAGAAATGCCTGGGATGCTTGCCTGGGAGCGCTGATGGACCTGGCCTGCAGAAAGGGTGTCTTCAGGCTGTCTCTGGAGGAGACGCTGGGTTTGTGTCCTTCACCCGCGTATCCTCCTGCTAGCTTGGACTGTGCAGTGGGCTTCGCGTCCCTGCTTCCCCTCCTGAGCAGAATACCAATGCTGCTTTTGGCTCCTCGGCTGCCTTTCTCCAGAAGCTGTCTCCATTTTACAGCCCAAATAGCCGTAACAGCACAGCAGCCGCCCCGTCTCAGGCTCTGCAGATTCTTCCTTTCTGGGACAGATGGTCTCAACTAAATGGCTTCATTCTTCTCCCCATGAAGACTGTTTGCCGCATCAAAGCTTTTGGGGAGCTTCTGGGGTTATTGTGACATGGAAAACCCCTCCTTGAGGCCACTGTGGCTTGTCTCTTTCCATCATCTTGATCTCTTCAGGACTCTTCTCGAGGTCTCCTGGGTCCGTAGGGATGCTTTGTTAATCCCACTCCCTGTGATGATGTTTCATCCCTGTTAAGTGGCAAAATAAAATCCTGCAGCAACATGATCAGAGGGAGGAGACCATGCTGGGGGTCTTGGTCAGCAGGGTGGGGGTCTCCTGCCTGGCAGCATGCCGGGGGGGTGGGCATCAGCCTCTATTCCTAATTCCCTTTAATCTCTGCTGTCTTTCTCTTGCAGAAGCAGCAATAGGGCTTTTTCTGCCTGATCAGACGGCATGTCAGCAGCAGCAGAGCAGTTTGGGGCTGTTTTTCCACTGCTTTGATGAGCCAGCTGTAGGTGCTGGAGCCTCGAGTTGCCTCTGGCTGAGCTAGGAAGGAAGGGTGGCTGATTTAGGACTTCTTTTACAATGGAAACATCTGTAACACACAGGAGATTGAAAGTCAATGCAATGTCAACTGCTTTTTGTTGAAATGTTCTCTCGTTGGGTTTTCCCCCTGCTTTTAGTGTTGCTTTTGGAAGAATGTGCCGTGTTTTTAACCTGCGGGATGCCCTGCTCCTGAGAAGGAGCCCAGAAGCACCAGGGATCTACTTTTCTAACAGGACCACCCCAGCTTTCTTGCCGCTGCTGCGTTTTCAGGCAGGACCAGGTGGACCTGATTCGGGCAGGGGCTGCTGGAGCCTGGGCTCCTCTGAGCTGCGTGGGGACCTCTGCCTGCCCAGTGCATGTCTGGAGGGTTGCACGGTGCTTGTGTTGTGTGGGCAGTCAGACCTTTCCTGGAGGAGTGTTGTGAGCCAGAGGAGGGCTGAAGGGGATGTTTCCAGGCCTGCTGGGTGCCTTTGGTTTGGTTTTGTTTTGTTTTTTTTTTTGTTAACTTCAGGTGTTAGGCGTCGAATTGGCAGAGATGACTGGGCTGAGGAGGTTCAATTTTGGGCATCTGTTCCTTGAGCCATTTGGTACTGCTCATTTCTGTGTCTAGAGCAGTCAGGGTGGACTGAAGGGAGCCCTGGGCTCATACAGCCTGTATGATGGCATGCCATGAGGAGCACCTGCTGACTTAGAACTTCTCTTCCTTTGCATATCTCAGCAAATCCAGTTTGCAGATGACATGCAGGAGTTCAGCAAGTTCCCGACCAAGACTGGCCGCCGGTCGCTGTCCCGTTCCATCTCACAGTCTTCCACAGACAGCTACAGCTCTGGTAGGTGCTGGGATGCTCCGTGCTGCTGGGTGGTACTCAGGTGTGGAGGCGATAATTCTCAGGCTTTCTGAAGTTCAGACATTGATTTATTTTTTTTTTTTCTTCCTTTCCTTTTCTCTTGGTCTTTCTCTGGCAAAAGCTTTTTTTTTTTTTCCCTTCCCTACGTGCTGAGTGCTGGGTTCTGTAGAAATCTAGAAATCCAGCCTGGTGCAGAGCTGTCTCTCTGGCAGTGCCTTGTGCTCTGAGCAGATCTCACAGACTGGGTACATGCAGCATGAGGAAGTCTCTTAGTGAGCTCCAGAAGATGTTGGGGAAGGGATTATACTATTTGATTGCCTCCTCTCTGGCTATGTGGACTTCATCCATATTCCACAAAGCTGGGTTTTAACTTACCTGCCTTTGAGAGGTTTGTATTTTGGTAAACCAGCCTTATTCACTCTCATAGTTAAACTTCAGTGCATCACTTAGCTCTGGGTTGTTTTAGAGAATGAGAGTGCAAAATCCCTTATGGGCATTGGCTTTCCTTGTGAAATTTGTAGTTAGAGCCATTGGCGTGTGTGTGCATGAAAGCCGGAAAGCGAAACAGAACAGAAACCTGCCCAAAGGGTGGGTCGGAAAAGGGTCCCTGGGGTGACATGCGCTCCTCTGTTGGCTTTAGCTGCCTCCTACACAGACAGCTCTGATGATGAGGTGTCCCCCCGTGAGAAGCAGCAAACCAACTCCAAAGGCAGCAGCAATTTCTGTGTGAAGAACATCAAGCAGGCAGAGTTTGGACGCCGGGAGATTGAGATCGCCGAGCAGGGTAAGGGAGTGTGGGATGCGAGGGGTTTGTGGGGCTTGTGGCTGGGTCCTGTGCCCACTGGGGGCAGAGAACTGAGACGAGGTGATTCCCAAAATTCTCATTATGGCCTTGGATAGCCTGACTGCACTGTCTCCCACCCCCACCCCCAAATCAGCAGATGATGTGGAGAAGAGCTAGACGCAGCAGCAAGCATTAACAACGTGTTGCATCCATCTTCTAGTGACAGCGAGTGCTCTTGTAGGGTTTAATGTCCTAGTGGCTCTGGATGGGAAACCTCAGTGGGCAAGGGTCCTGCAACGCCTTCAGAGACACTAAAACTGACTGCCCCAACCCCCTCCCCTGGGGCTTGCGGGAAGCCGAGTTACCATTTCCCACAGGGCTGATTGGGTAACTTTGCTTTCAGGCTCCTTTTAGACACATGCTACAAAGCCAGAGAAGGGGAAGACAATACAGGCACATTTAGAGCAGCTCTTTTGAGATGTGGCAGCACCGTTTATGGCTTTATGTGCTTTTCCTCGGTGTAATTCTGCTGCCAGGCTGGTGACTCCGTAGCTGGGGCATATTGGTTACCTGCCATGGGCAGTGCCTGCCCTGCACCCTCTTTGTTATGTGGCTGGGAGGATGCTGTGTCCTGAATGGCTCTGTCAAATGATGGATGATGATTGTGTCTTGATCCCAGTTTGGACAGAGCAGTCAGACTGGGGATGGGGAGTTTTCTCACTGGCTGTATGACAACTACAGGAAGAACTGTGGGGCTGGATGTGTCCCGTGAGACCACTGAGAGGGGAGCAGGTCTGGCAGAAAGGAAGTCCTCCAGAGTAAGCCATCATTAAAACCTCTCTTTTCCTTTTGCAGATATGTCTGCTCTGATTTCACTCAGGAAGCGAGCTCAAGGGGAGAAGCCTTTGGCTGGAGCTAAAATTGTAGGCTGTACACACATTACAGCACAGACTGCGGTGAGTGGCTGCTTGTTGGGGGCATCTGGGGTGGGAGAGACCAGCTTTTCCCTGGAGAGGAAAGTCTCTGAAGTCTCCTAGCCTTGAGGAATTGGTGGAGGCACCTTCACTTTTCTGGTAACCTCTCAGAGAGGTTCTGCTGCCTACCTTTTCCCAGGGCGATATTTGCTGAAGCCGGTCCTTGCTCATATAATTCCTGGCTGCCCATAGCACAAGGCTGTGCTCGGGCTGTGCTGGTGCTGTGGCTCACCCTGCTGTCTCGCAGGTGCTGATCGAGACGCTGTGTGCGCTGGGAGCGCAGTGCCGCTGGTCTGCCTGTAACATCTACTCCACCCAGAACGAGGTGGCGGCCGCCTTGGCAGAAGCAGGTGAGTACAGCTGAGCCTGGGTGAGCGGAGTCCCTTCCAGTCCCTCTCCTGGCTCTGTGGCCTTGTTCTAGGAAAGGGTTGGACCAAATATCTTTTAGGGAGGGATAAGCAGGTCTGCTGTTGGTGTGGGCTGGGATTTGATCCCTGCGTGGCCCTCCTGTCTGTGGCTTTCCCAAGCTGGCCAAGCAGAAGAGAGCTCTGCCAAACTCAGCGGGTGCCAAGGATACTCCTCTTTCTCCTTCTAGGTGTTGCTGTGTTTGCCTGGAAAGGGGAGTCAGAGGATGACTTCTGGTGGTGCATTGACCGCTGTGTTAACGTAGAAGGCTGGCAGGCCAACATGGTAATGAGCCTTCTTCCAGCCCTTCCTCTGTGGAGCGGTCACTGGGGACTCCTCACCCTTCCCTTCCTGGGGCTGTTCCTAGGAGCGTGCTGGGGCTGCGTCGGCACCTGCTGGTGTTGCAGATGCCTTCGAGACCCTGCTAAAGCGAGCGTCCTGCAGAACGGCAGCTGGAGCTGGGCTGGGGGCCACTGTGAGGGTTATGGGAGCTGTGGAGGCAGTGTCCAGAGTTGTATAGCCCAGTGGCATGGGAGCATCTCCTGCCACAGCTGCCAATGAGCTGAGAAGTCACAGAACCTCTTTCCCCAAAGGGGCAGCCCCATGGGAGCTGCCCCAGCTGCTGCTGTCTTGACACAGATCCCATCTGCAGGGGTCTTTGAGGGAGACCTTTCCCTTGCTGAGAGCCAGTGATGCCTCTCGCTGCCTTGGCTTAGGGTCTGTGATGACCAGTCATGCGAGAGCATGTGGCACAGGGCTGTGACAGCTCCTGTAGCCTTTCCTCTTGGCTGTTTGCTTTTGGAGCACAAATGTTGTATCTTCCTTCCAATCTCAGACTGTTTAGTTAGTGCTGTCTGCGGTCGTGTTTCCAGGCTGCAGAACAGTAGCAGGGGCAGAAAACCCTGCTAGGGTTCATCAGCTCCACATCCTCCCTTCCAGAGGAGTCCCTGAATCACTGGCATCTAGGAGAACCTGGTAGTCCTGGTCCCCAGTCTTCAAACAGCCAGTCCCCAGGCCCAAATAGCCTTCCATCAGTGCCTGGAGATCCTTTCCATCTCTATCCCCGTCCTGTCCCCTGAAAGTGCTGTTCCCAGTGGAAAGACTGACTGCCCCATGCTCTTACTTGCCTGTTCTGTAGATTCTGGATGATGGTGGGGACCTGACCCATTGGGTTTATAAGAAGTACCCCAACATATTCAAGAAGATTCGAGGGATCGTGGAGGAGAGTGTGACTGGTGTGCACAGGTAGGAGGTTTGGGAAGGCTGATCTGAAGATCTCTTATCCAATTGCTGCTTTCTGCTCTGACCTGGCTCTGTCCTCTTCCAGGCTGTACCAGCTCTCCAAGGCTGGGAAACTCTGTGTCCCGGCCATGAACGTGAATGACTCTGTCACCAAACAGAAATTTGACAACCTGTATTGCTGCCGGGAATCCATCCTGGATGGGTGAGTCCATCTCTTTTCCCCATCCCCACTTCAACTCTTAATGGTGGATTTGGCTCTGGTTGCTCTTGAGTGGAGACTGCGCTCTTTGCTGCTTCGCCCTCACTGTGTGTTTGCAGGATTTGGTTTTGGGGCTCCTTGCTGTCAGCGGTGTGCGCCTGACTAATCCCAACACAGGTCTCTCTCTGTCCCCCAGCCTGAAGAGGACCACAGATGTGATGTTTGGAGGGAAGCAAGTGGTGGTTTGTGGCTATGGGGAGGTGAGTTTCATAAGCCGTGAGTCAGCCTCCTGCCCAGCTGTCCTTCCCCCAGGCTGTCTCCTGCTCCTTCCCTGCTCAAAGGCCACTCACCTTTGCTTGATATAGGAGATCAGATCGGGTGAGCCATTATGGGGGAAATCTTGCTAGAGCCTACTGGGAGGCTGGAGAACAAGCATCAGGTTTCCCAGCTTGCCTGTAGATTAGCTGGGCTGTAAATATGACGGCTGCTGGGAGCGCTGGCCTGAATTATAACTACCCATGGGTGCACCCGTCTGCTGTCCCTGGACCAAGTTCAGCATCCAGCCTGGCTGTCACTCTGCCTGTGACAGAGGAGGTGGAGGGGCGGGCTGCATCTTGCTGGTCGATAATGTTCTGGCAGGGGGGAATCGTACCGCAAACTTGTAAATGATTCTGCCCTGGCAGAGCACGGAGCCGGGAGCTGACACCTTCCCTCCATCTGTGCGCTGTCTGTGTGGGTGTTTATCTTCCTGCGCTGCAAAGGCCTGGCAGTAGCTGCAAATGCTCTTCCCGGCAGGAACATGCTTACTAATTTATTTAGACACCGGTGGAACCCAGCTCTGCTTGACCAAGAGGTTGCACTGGCTCTTGCCCAGGCCCTCTGTGGTGCTGTGTGCTTCTCTAGCTGTGTGTTGTGCTGGGCGTTGTCATCTCTGGGGCCTGTCCTGAGTTTTACTGGATTTCTGCACATCAAGGGAGCCTTTCCACCCTCAACGGGTTTCCCTTTGGATGTGGGTTGGAGTCCCAGTTTGTCCTTCCTGGCTATTTTCAGTAATTGAGGTTGGAGCTGGGTGATAAGTGAGGGTGTCTCTGGAGACGTTCCTTACCCAGCAGAGCTGGCCCAAAAACAGGGCTGAGCATGGGCATGTGGAGACTAGCCAGCTGTTCGTGTGGGTAAGTGGCACGGAGACCAGGGCTTTGCTGGGATGTCCTGTGTAATTCTGTAGTGGAGAGAGAGGGCTAGAGTTGGAGATGCTTTAAAAGGAGCTCTGCTCTCCCACATGCTGATGTGGGAAGCATGGGAAGGAGGATTTGTCCCCCCCATCAGTGCAGAACAGCTCTGAATGTCAAAGCCCTTTGGTTTAGGGGCAACTGCGGGAAGTACACGCTGATCCATGCTGTGCTGACTGGGAGTGTGGTGGTTTTAGAAGCTCCTGGTGGCTGTGCTGGGGGGGCAGGTGGCCACGAACAGGGAGCTGGGCACATGGTACCCAGCAAATGGGGCTTCTGCCTTGCTGAGCTGCTCCTGGCGTTAGGCAGAAGGGCAGCTGTAGTGTTGCCCAGCCTGGGATGTACTCTGGCGGTTTTGGGGAAGGGATTTCAGCACTCAGTGTGTCCTGCATTTGGCTTCATGCTGGTGCTTTGCCTCTGCAGGTCGGCAAGGGATGCTGTGCTGCTCTGAAAGCCCTGGGAGCGATCGTCTACGTCACGGAGATCGACCCCATCTGTGCTCTCCAAGCCTGGTGAGATGTTAAACGTAGCTTGTGAGCACCTCTTCCTTCTGCTCTCTGGCTTCCTTTAAAGGCTGACAGAGGCTAAACAGAGCCAGGAGATTCTGTGGCTAATTTCAGAGTGTCCATCTTTTTGGGGTGTGGTAGGGAAGTACTGGGGCGTTTTCAGGACTGGTTCAGTGGTGGGATATCAGCTGCTAGGCACCTGCCTAGCTGGCTTGGGAAGACTGCTTAAGGGTTCCTGCAGGGCTGACTGACTGTTTCATACATCCTCCAGCTCTTACAGCATTTGTGAGAGCAGGTTTGATGCCGGATCCTTTGCACAGCCCCTCCTCTTGCATCTGGCATCTCTGGGGGTGTGGAAAGGTAGCCTGGCTGCTGTCATGAGTGATTCAGAGCTGCTCCAGCAGTGTCTGGACACCTAACTGGGCAACCTGCTGTAGGGAACCTGTTTTGGCAGGGGGATTGGACCTGATGATCTCTTGTAGGGGTTGGAAGGGACCTCAATTCTGTGTGTGATAGCACTGAGACCCCTCCTGGCCTAAGGCAGAGAGGGACCGGGCTTCTCCTCCTCATCGTGGTTCCAATCTCTTTTTTGCCAGCATGGATGGGTTTCGTGTGGTGAAGCTGAGTGAAGTAATCCGTCAGGTTGACGTTGTCATCACCTGCACAGGTAGGGATGGAGAAGGTCCTGGGTGACCCTTGAAGCAGGCTGAGAAGGAGCAGTTGTTCCCAAGCAGGTGTCTCAAGGGCTCTGGGGCTGTTGGGGGTGGAGGACAGTTCGTTGCCACGTGTTGCTGATTCTACACCAGCAATAGCTACTCTGTGGGGAGAGTTTTTTCTCTTAACCCCCAGTTTGCTGTTTGATTGTGCTCTTCCCCAGCCCCTGGGATGAGGAAATGTTTTTCTGTGGCCAGCCGGGAGGGTGCTTGTCCTGGTTGACATCCACTTGATGTTGTCTCAAGCTGGGCTTCTCAGACCCAAGTGCAGGGAAGGAGAAATTTGAGGGTTTATATTGCCCTTGCCTTGGGTTCATCTGTGCCCTGCCGCAGGAAACAAGAATGTTGTGACCAGAGAACACCTGGATCGGATGAAAAACAGCTGCATTGTGTGCAACATGGGCCACTCCAACACGGAAATCGATGTGGTGAGTGTGCCTACTGGCTGTGTCTGCCCTGTGGTCCTCCCACAGTGACTCCAGCCTCTTCCTCCTGCCCCTGCAGACCAGCCTGCGGACCCCTGAGCTGACCTGGGAGCGGGTGCGCTCACAAGTGGACCACGTCATCTGGCCGGACGGGAAGCGGGTGGTGCTGCTGGCCGAGGTGCGCTGAGAGCTGTGCTGCCACGTTGCTTTGGGCATCTGCAGTGATTTCCAGGCGGGTTGGAGTTTGAAACAGACTTAACCAGATGGAAAGGTCCCGAGATCCTTGGAACCTAGGAGGAGGTTCAGAGCGCAGGAAAGGGTTACTTGATTTTATTTTATTTTTTCTTGAGGTAAGGGAAGTATTGTGCACCACATATAGCCATAGAGTATCTGGTTCATTCTTTTGAGCCAGGAGCCATTTCTGAGAGCCAAACACCGTCTGCATCTGGCTTTGACAGGGTTTCCCACGCAGCAAACTGGCTGGGTGTCTCCTCTTGCCTCTCAAGCTCTACTGGCACTAGGAGGGGCTCCCTGTTTTTAGGGACTGCAAAATCTCCCTGCACCAAATCTGAGGGGTAGGGTGGAAACTAAGACAGAGTCTGGGCAGCCTGGTCATGTGCATGGCCCTTGAACTATTGCCCTGTGGTTGTCCCCTGGCCCAGGGAGAGGGTAGAGGTGAGTCATATCTCAGGTGATTCAATTCGCCTTGGAGGCAAGTTCAGCTCTCAGCACCCTTCTGCTGTCTCCTAGGGCCGTCTTCTCAACTTGAGCTGCTCCACGGTTCCCACCTTTGTCCTCTCCATCACAGCCACCACTCAGGTCTGTACACTGTGGGGCTGAGGGGTGCGAGCGGTGGCGTGTGCCCTGAGGGTCTTGTAAGAGCCTTGGGGTGGGGGCGGTTTGTAAGAAGCTGGGAACCCGCAGTGCTTGGGGTCGTGCTGGCGCCACAGATGTGGTAGGCACCACCTCTTGGCTGGAATGTGGCTAACGATGGCGTGAACTTACTGCTTTGGTTACAGCTGGGAGATAACTTTTAAATGAGTCAGGCTTTGTTCTGGCAAAGTTCCTGTTGTACCATAAGCAACTGGAGAGCTCGCTGAGCACAGGTTTAAGCTTACTTCTAAGCAAGGCTTTGTTTTGTCTTTGGACTTCTGCTTTCTGTATGACAACAACAAAAACACATAACTGGAGTGACTCTTGGAGATCTGGGAGTCGGTGGTTAAATGCTTTTGAGCATCATCACCGTCTCAGCTGGGCGGACATGGCTTGTGTCCTGCAGTTTGCCCTGACTCCACCTTTCCAAAGAAAACGATGATTGAATTTGGCTCTGCTCTGTGATCTGTGCTCAGCGCTGGCCACATGAGCAGCATGGTGCCGCAGGCAGCCGAGGACAGCACAGCCTTTATTCTGCAAGTGGTGGGAGGGTTGCAAACACAGGGGGGGGACCAACATCTGGGCAAAAATCACCGCTGTGATCAAGGGGATCATGCTAATTGTGGGGAATCTTCTTTTCCTCACACTTGTCTGTGTAAAGTGGTGGGGACAGGGGCTGTGTTTTGGACCTCATTCTCAGCTGCATGAACTGGCCCTCGGGAAGATGCAGTTTTATTTCTGTCAAAGGAGAGGCTGTGGTTTTTGGAGCAATGCCGCCAGCTTAAAATGAGCAATTCCTTTATTTCCATGTGATGCAGCAGCCTTACGGTTTAAGGGAGTTATAGCTGCTCCCCTTTCCTTCGTCCTTGTGTTCTGGTTTTCCCTTGGGCTTTAAGCCCCGTGCTGCAAACAGGCTGGGTGGCACCTCATCTCTGACCTCTCTGGTGGTGGTGGGATCCTGGAACCTGGACAGGGATTCACCCTTGGGTAGAAGTACCTCCTTCAGGGCATTTTGGAAATGGTCACCCCCCTCTCTCAGGCTTCTAAACCTGATCTTGACTGCTGGGAGCTTTGTGCTGGTTGCAGGTGTTCAGTGCTGCCTGGCTGGTGGCTGTCCCTGACTGTCCCCGGTCTGTCCCCTGTGATCTCTGCAGGCTCTGGCTCTGATTGAGCTTTACAATGCTCCCGAGGGCCGCTACAAGCAGGACGTGTACCTGCTGCCGAAGAAGATGGGTGAGTGAAGAAACTGCTGTGTCCAGAGCTGCTTTATGCACTGACCTGTCCCCTGACTGATGGGGGGCAGCAGTTTTGGATATAAGGGGAAATTCAGATCTGGGTGGGACAAATCTTCCAGCTAGAGGATGAGTTCAGGGAAGCAGCAGCAATCTTGAAACACTTGCACCTTGTCCTCTTTATTTTCTTTAATGCTCTGTGGTGTGTCAGGTGTCCCTCATCCTGCAGGCTTCCTGCTTGGAGGCTTTCATGTGCCTTTTGGTGCACATCTGGCCCTGCTCGGCACCAGGGCTTGGGCTCAGCTCTGCCACTGGGTTGCCTAATGGTGAATCAGCGATACTAAATGGCAGGGACAGCATAACTAGACCACTGTGTGTTCCCATGCCCTGCTGTGGTGTGATGAGTTCACTTTCCTCTCCTTCCCAGACGAGTACGTTGCCAGCTTGCACCTGCCTTCGTTTGATGCCCACCTGACGGAACTGACGGATGATCAGGCAAAATACCTGGGACTCAACAAAAACGGGCCTTTCAAACCCAACTACTACAGGTCAGTGCTGGCTGGATGTTGCTGGGGACATCGCTTTCCACTGGGAGCTCTGTGACCCCTCTGCAGATGGGAGCTGTGTCCCCAGGTGCTCGTGGCCTCACTGTCACCTCCCTTCTCTTCTAGATACTGATGGACCATACCTATGAAGGACCAGACCACACAAGGCAACATGAGAGATTATTTTTAAAAATCATTTTTTTTTGACCTACTTTTTTTTTTAAACCAACAAAGAAACCTGTTTTTACATTTATCAGTGTGATTTTAAGGTCACCTTTTTTTTTTTTTTTTCCTCTCAAGTTTTCACCCTTTTATGTGATCACATCTCTGTCTGATCTTGGCAGACAACCTGGGATTTGCTTCCTGCTTTGATATGGCTGAAGCCGCTGGTGGCTCCCAGCCCTGGTTCCCTTTCCTGGTGTGCGAAGGGCAATTAATTCCTGCAGTGGTGTTTTTTTTGTTTGTTTTTTTTTTTTTGTTTGTTTTTTTGACCTTTCCAGCCCATGTTAGTCTTGTCCAGGATATCTGAAGATATGGAGATGCTGTTCTACATTATCTTACATTTTTCTTTCTTTGTGTGGATTATCTGCAACTTCTAAATTGCCTTAAAGAGCCCAGTTTTAGCTGCTAGATCTATGCTCCTAGCTCTGCTTGGGAGCAGAGTGGCGCCTGCTGGCCACCTCGTGAATAGGTGACTGTCCCCACCCGGCCAGGGTCCATGTGTGGAGGTGGCTGCTGGCCTGGGTTTGGCTGGCTGGGTACGGGGAGTTCACTGTTCCAGGGTGCTAATCTGAATTTGGATGGGGGTCACTCACCCAGCATTATCCTCATCTCTCCTAATGTGTTTTTTTGTTTGTTTTTGTTTTTTAGCCAAACTGCACCTTAATTGAGTTTAAAACTTTTTTCCCCCTCTTTCTCCTTTTTGATTCTTAAAAAGATGTATTAAAGAGGGGAAAAGCACTGGGGGTGCATCTGGCTGCAGAGTTTGAGCACTTGCTGCATCAGAGCGGCCCCATCTCCCAGCAAGAAGTGAGGGTGGTTTTTAATGGTGTCTGGGTTTTTCAGGGGGGCATTTCACTTTTGTTTCAAGATGGATGCAGAGATGAACCTTCCCCCTGTCCCAGCCTGGGCTCCCCTTTGCTGCCTCATCCTTCGAGCTGGGCTTTCTCAGCTGCCTCCCCTGCCCTCTTACGGTGTTTCAGCTGCTCTCATTGCCTTGTTCTTTCCTCCCCTATCCTTGCTGGTGACAAATATTTCTCTTTTCTGTCTCTTGCATCTAGCCCCAGGACAGGGAAAAGTCCTTGCAACCCAGTGAGGTTTTTCTTAGCTTTTTTTTCCCCCCCCAATGCCTCTTTCTTCACCTGGCGAAGGCCAGAGCACAGCGGAAAGGCCCCTAGCCCTTGGTTCTCTTGTTCCCTTGCTGCCTGTGCAGCCTGCATTGCCCGGTACAGGGCTGTGAGATGCTGTGGTACCCACGAGAGGGCTGCTCTTGCTGCCCTGTCCCTGGGGACAGGGGATGCTGTTTTAGTGCTGGGTTGTGGACGCTGCTGATAGCGGAGGGTGCAATGCTCCTTTTCTCTTGGTGGGGACGGGAGGATGATGCAACCCTGAACGGTGTGGCTTTGATCACCTTCTTGTCCCCACCTTCTCCTCTGATTATCCCTCTGCTGAGCTGCACTTGCCCAGCAGCTATGTGGGGAGCCCTCTGCTGTCCCTAAGATTTCACGGGGGACTGGGGCTTGGGTCTCTGGGGGCCTGGGCTGGGCCCCCCGCCCTGGGAGCACAGCGTCCCCCTCTGTGCCACCCCTGTCGGGCGTCAAACCCGGGAGTAGGGCCTCCAGCTCTGTATAAGCCATGTTGTGCGGGGCAGCCGGGGTGGTGGTGGCGTCGGGCTGGGAGAGAGAGGTTTATTTTGTATATGAATGATTTTTAATGAATGCAATATTAATCCTTGCAGTTGAGCAATAAATCATTAAAGTCTAATTAAACTATTAGGAAAAACAAAGCACTCCTCCTGTGGGCCTTTTGTTTGAAGAGCACTGAATGCACCCCCTGGGGCTTGCATTTGAGCCCCGTGTGTGGCGGGGGCCCTGCCCCCGGGGAGCTCCTCCAGGGCCCTGCCTTTGGGGTCTGAGCCCCCCTGACCCCACTGAGGGGGACTTTGATCTTCTCTGAGCCCCTCTTGGCCCTCTGAGGGACTGAGAGTTCTATGGGGCCTCTCTCGTCCCCCTGTAATTGGGGTCTAAGCACCCCCAGTCCCCTCGGTTTGGGGATTCACTGGCTCAGGGCCCCTCATTTTGGGGTCTGTCCCCAGCACCGCCCCTTCTTGCCACTCCCAACATGGCGGCTCGAAGCCGTCGAGCCGCGGGCGGAAGCGCCGCTCCCAGCATGGCTGCGGGCTCTGGGGGCCGTGCCACACCTAACATGGCGGCTCGGGGGGCGGAGCTCGGTGCCGGCCGGGTACCGCACCGGACGTGGCCGCCGGGGGCGGGCGACGCCGAGCGGTGACGCGGCCGCCGCGGCGGGGCGGCGGGACGGGCGGGCGGAGCCATGGCGCAGCCGCCCGAGCGGCCGGAGCCCGGCGCCACTCCCAACATGGCGGCGGCGCTGCCCCGGCTCTCCCTGCCGCTCCCGCGAGAAGGGGGGGTGAGTCCTCGCGAGAGCTCGGCGCGCGCGGCGGAGGGCGGCCGCCATGGAGCCGGGCGGCGGCGGCGGCGCGGGGCCGCTCCCGGCCAACAACAAGGCCCGCGGCGGGGCGGCGCCGCCCGGGAAGGGCCGCGACCTGGGCCGCCCGCCGCGCAAGGACTCCGAGGTCAGCGCCGCCGCCGCCGCCGGGCCCGGCTGTGCGGGGGGCGGGCGGAGGCCTTCCCGGGAGGGGCGGGGCCCGGCCGGTGCCGCTCCCGGTGCTCCCGGTCCGGTTCCGTCTCGACTCCCCCCCGGCCTGGGCCCCGCCGCTCGGTTGTGGTGCCGGGCCCGGCCCCGCCAGCCCCTTTCCGGTTGCTCTGGGCTCGCAGCGCCTCGGTGCCGGCACCCCGCGGGCGCTCGGTGCGGGCCCGGTCCGGGCGAGAGGTGACGGAGCCCCCCGAGGGGTCCCCGGGCTGTGAGGGGCCTCCGGGCCGGGGCCGGGGCGCTGCCTCGTCCCCCGGCCCTCCCGGTGTGTGCCCGAAGCGTCCCGGCCCCGGGGGCTCCGGAGCTGCCCTGGCGGGGGCAGGGGAAGCACCCCCGGGAGCGGAGCCCCGAGGCTGGGCAGCGTTCACCGGGGCTCGGCTCCGCTGGGCCGCTCGGAGCCAGGCTTCAGCCCCCGGAGGCCTCCCGTGGGCGTTTTCCCAGCCCCGCCAAAGAAGCTCGGGTTGTTTCGGGCACGCTCTTCACGTCTGTTGACATCTGCGTGTCGCTGGGGGAATCGTCGAAGTTTTCTTAAATCTGTGCAAAAAGGGCGAACAGCTCGGGCTCGTCTAACCCACGCCTTTCCCGAGGTTGGGCACGCCCTGCCTCCTGCTTCGTGTTTGGGTGTTTAGGGGCTCCTGGGCTGTTCCGGAGGTGGTGCAGTGGCGGGGGCTGCCGAGCAGCGAAGCGCAGCCCAGCTCAATGCGGCAGCAGGGCTGGGGAGAGCTCTGCTGGGGGTTGCCTTGGTAACGTTTATGCTGCTGCGGGTGAATTTGTTATTTCTTAAACAGAAGATATAGTCCTGGATCTGCAGGATGATGAGGTGAATTGTGATTGTCTTGGGGATGTTGATTTTACTGAAAAATGCTGTAATTGAACTGATTTTTTCTACTTTTAGGGCTACTCCGAGTCCCCGGACCTGGAGTTTGAATATGCAGATACCGATAAATGGGCAGCAGAGCTCTCTGGTAAGGGACTCATCCTGATGAATCAATTATCAGCCATGATTTGCTTTCCTGGTAATGGTTAAAGGAATTCTGTCGACTCCAACGTTTTTGTTATTGTCTTTGAATACCTCACTGGTGTTAAAAGGGATGCGATATCATGTAACGATTTTTTTTTTTTTTTTTTTTTTACCATACACTGGGTTTATTTTTTGCATTTCCCTCATTGTAAATAGCAATTACCTTGTCCAGGTTGGAGCTTTCTCTGATGGCTTGGTGCAGGTTGTGAAGATTTTTTCCCTGTGTTCTTTTGGCAGAGCTGTACAGCTACACGGAAGGGCCAGAGTTCCTGCTCAACCGCAAGTGCTTTGAGGAGGACTTCAGGATCCATGGTAAGACCTTTCCCTTGGAGTGCTCGCCCCGCTGGGAGTGGGATGGGGATCTCGTGGAAGTGATGCAGGTGTTGCTGCACTAATGCCGCATCAGAGAGCTGCAGCAGGCAGTGGCAGTCTTCATGTGTTTTGTATTGCAGACCTCATTAGCACGTGTGGGCTGGCCCTGGTGCACAGCTCACTGTGTCCAGCATGATCAGCATTTGCTGCTGTTAATGACCAAGGAGATTTGTCGGTGCCAGGACAGCTGTGCTGGAACATACTGGCAGCAGCAAGAGCAGCCAGCTCATTTTCCATCAGCTGCTGGTGGCAGTGTAGATGGATGGGATTCATCCGTCCGTGTGACGCGAGACAGGAGACAGTTCCTCTGCCCTGGTCACGCGTGCGTGGCCATTATTCCCAGCGATGTCTCGTTTGCTGGGCCAGCCCTGTTTTCCTTCAAGCCGAATCCTTTTGAGCTCTTCCTGTGATGTTTGTGCCCAGTGCAGACAGAGGTGCTGCATGCCCTCAGCCTGTCTGCTTTGGCTTTCCAGTGCGGGACAAGAAGTGGACGGAGCTGGACAAGAACCAGCATCGCACCCATGCCATGCGGCTGCTCGATGGGCTGGAGGTCACTGCGCGGGAGAAGCGGCTCAGGGTTGCCCGAGCAATCCTTTACGTTGCCCAAGGTACATCCTGACACTGGGCTGGCGGCCTTTACCCTGTTCCTAAATCTGGGTAAAGGGTTGGAAGCTATTGATTTAAAATATTTTGAAGAGTTTATTTTTCATTCTACTTGAGATGCCTTGAACAAAGCTAATTCTTGAGGGAACTAGACAGTTTGTAGGAGCTTTGTCCAAAACTTAGAAGTATTCTATGTGTTATGCCTGCTCTGCCTGATTTGGACTCTTGTTACCCACAAGAGAGCAGTTCTGTCCCTCTGCATCTGACTTTTGGCATTAAATTTAAGAAAGTGTTTGTCGTTCCCTCTGCAAAGCGTTCTGGCTGCGTGGAAGGGCCTTGGGGTCCCTGCAGAGATGGGATTCAGTGAGGGTGTCATTGCAGGCACGTTTGGGGAGTGCGGCTCTGAGGCTGAGGTGCAGGCCTGGATGAGGTATAACATCTTCCTGTTGCTGGAAGTGGGGACGTTCAATGCTCTGGTAGAGCTGCTGAACATGGAGATTGAGTGAGTACTGTGGGCAGGCACTTGAGAAGTGGCTCTGGAGCTCTTCCCTGGGTGGGTTTTTTCACAGAATCACAGAATGTTAGGGATTGGAAGGGAAAGATCATCTAGTCCAATCCCCCTTCCAGAGCACGAACACCTAGATCAGGTCACACAGGAACGTGTCCAGGTGGGTTTTGAATGTCCCCAGAGAAGGAGACTCCACAACCCCCCTGGACAGCCTGTTCTGGTGTTCTGTCATCTTCACTGTGAAAAAGTTTTATCTCATATTTAAGCAGAACCTCCTGTGTTCCAGCTTGCATCCACTGCCCCTTGTCCTATCATTAGATGTCACCGAGAAGAGCCTGGCTCCATCCTCCTGACACTCACCCTTTCCATATTTATAAACATTAATGGGGTCACCCCTCAGGCTCCTCTTCTCCAAGCCAAAGATACCCAACTCCCCCAGCCTTTCCTCGTGAGGGAGATGCTCCACTTCCTTAATCATCCCTGTGGCTCTGCGCTGGACTCTCAAGCAGTTCCCTGTTCTTGAACTGAGGGGCCCAGATGCAGTATTCCAGATGCAGTCTCACCAGGGCACAGTAGAGGGGAAGGAGAACCTCTCTTTGACCTACTAACCACTCCCCTTCTGATACACCCCAGGATGCCATTGGCCTTCTTGGCCACAAGGGCACAGTGCTGGCTCATGGTCATTGTGTGTTGTCCCAGCCCCATTCCTGGTCTATCCCTAATGTGATTCCTGCAGCCTCTGCAGTGACACACATTGTTTTGGGTCATGTCATGTAGAATTAAATGTGATCAATGCAGAAATTCACCAAGAGCTGTGTTGTCTGGCAGTGAATGAAGCAGCTGTGTTCCTCCTTTCTTGTTGATGGGGGGGGCTTGTTGCAGCAATACCTATTCCAGGGTTTGGCTCTGGTGTGTGGGTTGCTCGTGGCAGAATTAAAATGTCCCCAAACTCACCGAGGCTGTTCTCCCTCCGCAGTAACAGCGCAGCTTGCAGCAGTGCTGTGAGGAAGCCTGCAATCTCCCTGGCTGACAGTACAGACCTGAGGTATGGAGCAGGGTTTGGAGGAGAGGCGGACAAGAGTTTCTGGCTTGCTTTGCCTTGCTTTTTTTCCTCTGTGCCTGAGCCCAAACTCCTTGGTGTGGAGTGGGTGAATGGAAGGCAAGCTGTGGTTGTGGCAAATGAAGCCTTCCCCCAGAGCACTGGCTGCTGGCAGCCTCCTTAACCCGCCTCAACCTCTGGTGATTAGCCCAATCTTCTGCTCTTTGCAGGGTGCTGCTGAACATCATGTACCTGATCGTGGAGACAGTCCGGCAGGAGGCTGAGGGGGACAAGACCGAGTGGAAGAGCATGCGACAGACCTTCCGAGCAGAGCTAGGTGAGGACTCCACACTTGTTGGGGAGGATGGGATGGGGGTTCCTGGGGCTGAAGAGCAAGAGGGCAAGATAGGGTTTGGCTCCAGGCCCCAGGTAGCAGGGCTCTGAGTTGGTTTCTGCTAGGTTGAACCTTGCTGGATGGGGTGAAGGAGGGGAGCAGAAGAGGCCAGCCAGCCAGCCTTTTTTGCAACCTGTGTGCGCACTCCCTGGGGAATGAAATTGAATATTTGGGCTGTCATTTCCTCTAAAAACAGCGTTAAGAAATTGTGGAGGGTACAAGGCCATGGAAAAGCAAAGAGGAGCTGCCTGGGGTGAAACGAGGGCCACGGAGATGGGGGGTGAGAGCCTGTCAGAGCCATGGGAGGTGCAGGGGCCAGTGTTGCCAGTGTGCAGGAGGATGGGTGAGCACAGGGTGTGAGAAGGGCCTGGCTATCGCTGCTCTCTGGTTCCAGGAGCCCCTCTGTACAACAACGAGCCCTTCTCTGTCATGCTCTTTGGGATGGTGACTAAATTCTGCAGTGGCCACGCCCCGCACTTCCCCATGAAGAAGGTGCTGCTCTTGCTCTGGAAGACTGTGCTGGTAAGGGAAAGGACACTGGGCGTGCCAGTGTGCATCTTGCAGTTTTATGTTTAGCAGAGGAAGGAAGTTCTGCCCTCAGAGCTGTCTGTAATTGCTCCATCCTTTCCTTTCTGGCATTTAGCCGAGTAGATGTGTGCCCGATTAAAAACCTCTCAGGTTTCGCCCCCTAAGGGAGCATTGGATGTTGGTCTCTGGAGTTGGATTTCAAGGATGGACCCAATTAAGGCCCTTAGCCAGGGTTCCATGTAAAAAAAAAAAAAGGTCCAGATACCTCAGCTGCAGCTACACGAACACCCTCCCATCCCTGCTGTATTTCACAATGACAAAAGCAGTGTGGAGACAGACAGATCTTGTTTTAGACCATGGGGAAGGATTTGGGACTCCCAGAGAGCAGATTTGGGAGGGTGGGTGGAGAAGCCCCCAGTGCCATGTACGGAGGACTCGTACCCCTCTGTTCATGTTGCCATGGTCTCCCTTGCAGTGCACCCTGGGGGGCTTTGAGGAGCTCCAGAGTATGAAAGCAGAGAAGCGAGAGGTCCTGGGCCTCCCACCGCTCCCAGAGGACAGCATTAAAGTCATCCGCAATATGAGAGCTGCCTCCCCACCAGCGTCAGCCTCCGATCTTATCGAGCAGCAGCAGAAGCGAGGCCGGCGGGAGCACAAGGTGAGTCCAGAACTGGGGCCAGCGGTGTTAATCAGGAGAAAGCTGGGGTCAGGACACAGATCTTGGAGCAGTTTGTGCCCTGGGTATTTCCCTGCTTGACAGTAAGCAGTAGGACAGAACCCACCTTCCTGCTCTTTTTTTTTTTTCTCCAGGCCCTGATTAAACAGGATAACCTCGATGCCTTCAATGAGCGGGACCCTTACAAAGCTGATGACTCCCGTGAGGAAGAGGAGGAAAATGATGATGACAACAGCCTGGAGGGAGAGACCTTTCCCCTTGAACGTGATGAGGTGATGCCTCCGCCCACCCAGCATCCCCCAAGTGACCGCATTGCCTGCCCCAAGGGGCTGCCCTGGGCCCCCAAGGTCCGGTGAGTCTGGGGGGCTGATCCTGGGCTGGGCTGCAGGGAAAGCTGGAGCTGCTCAAGTAAAATAGAGGCTGTTACATTTTGTGACTTCAGCAGGGGTGTGTGGAAGATGTTGGAGATGGGGAGGTCAATCAGGTGGTCACTTCAGTGGCTATCGGTCAGTGGGATGACACCCACTGTTCCCTCTATTTGGCCACGAGGCCAAATATTTATTCCTGATGCCCTGTGCTTGGGGGCTGTGGTGTATCACAGAATGGTTAAGAATGGAAGGGACTTCTGGAGGTTGTCTGGTCAAACCCATCTGCTCAAGCAGGGTTGCGTAGATGAGGTTGCTCAGGACCATGCCCAGGTGGCTCTTGAAGATCTTCAGGGAGGAGACTCCACAACCTCTCTGGGCGAGCTGTACCAGTGCTGTCACCTGCGCAGTACAGAAGTGCTTCCTGGTGTTTAGATGGAACCTCTTGTTCCAGTTTGTGTCCATTGCCTCTTGTCCTGGCACTGGGCACCACTGAAAAAAAACTGGCTCTGATTCCCCAGCTGCAAGGGGGATTTAGGCTGATGGGAAGATGTGACTCTTCTTCTTGTCCCTTTTGCTGCAGAGAGAAGGACATCGAGATGTTCCTGGAGTCCAGCCGCAGCAAGTTCATCGGCTACACTCTGGGCAGGTGGGTTCCTGCAGAGCCATCCTGGGGAACTGTTGGTGTGGGGGTGCTGTGGCAGAGGCTGCTAGTGTGGGGGCTGCTGCTGCCCTCCAATTGGCAAGCTCAGGGCTTCTCTGCTGCCAGCTCCTCTGGGTGGTGGTCCCTGACCTGCCCATGGGGTGGGTGGCTCATGATTGCTCCTGTCTGCAACCAGCCCAGCTTTTTCCCTTCTCTCCAGTGACACCAACACAGTGGTGGGGTTACCCAGGCCCATCCATGAAAGCATCCGAACCCTGAAGCAGGTGAGTACGTTGATGGATTCCTCCAGTTCTTGCCTTTGTGTGGGTCCCCCACCCCCTGCACTGATCACAGGTCGGGGCCAGTGCTGTGTTTTCCTGACCTCTCCCCACCTTGCTTAGTCCTGTGAGATGAGAGATCTCAAGTTTTCATCTCTTCCCTGGTTTCCCAGGCTGGCCAAGCCTCTTTCTGGCTTCATCCTTTTCTTACTGGGGTTGTCCCAGAGGTGAGACCAGCAGCCACCGTCCCCCTGCCTCCCTTCCCATCAGTGTTGGGTCACCAGTAGGATAGGAGTAACAAAGGTTCCTGGAGGGACTGAAAAAGATGAGAGGACAGGGCGGGAAATGCAGTAATGCTGGGGCAGTGTCAGGATGTGCTGCAGAGCAGGCAGGGAGTGATGGCATTGGTGGAGGACTCTGGCCCTTGGTGTGAACCCTCTTCTTTCTCTCTGCAGCACAAGTACACGTCAATCGCAGAGGTGCAAGTGCACATGGAGGATGAGTACCTGCGCTCCCCGCTCTCTGGGGTGAGTGTGGGGTGGGGATGGGGATGAGGCTCCAGAGTTGGAGCTGTGGGCATGTGCTTCTGCCTGGTGTTTCAGCAGTCGGGAGGGCTGGGTTTGCTCTGCAGGTCGTTAGGGAAGGAGGAGCAATTTCTCCAGGGACAGAGAGTGGGGTATGTGAGGGGACGTTGGGCAGGAGCCGGGGATATCCTGCCCTCAGGGTCAGAACACCCAGGGCTGAAACAGACCCTTTGCACTGGTGGCTGTTCCTGGTGTGAGGTTTTCTGATCTCTCCTGGCACCAGGGGGAAGAAGAAGTAGAGCAAGTCCCTGCAGAGATCCTGTACCAGGGCCTCCTGCCGAGTCTGCCGCAGTACATGGTGAGCACTGTGGGTCTCCTCGGCTCTGCTCCATCCTCCTGGAGCCGATCTGGGAGCCTCTCGCCTCTGCTGTTCTGTCCTTTTCTAGTCATGTCCCCACGTTTTCTTCCCTCTGAACATATGTGTCACTGTCCCTCTGTTGTCTGGTGGGGAAGGGTGGCTTGTGGCTGGTTTCCCCCACCCCCTTTTCCATCTCTCTCTTTTCTCCCCAGATTGCTCTCCTGAAGATCCTCCTTGCTGCAGCTCCCACATCCAAAGCTAAGACGGACTCTATCAACATCCTGGCAGATGTCTTACCAGAGGAGATGCCGTGAGTGACCATGGAGGGCGAGCGGAGGAGTTCAGTTGTAATGGGGAGGGAAGGAAGAAGGGTTTGGAGCCAGGCAGGATCGTGGGGGCTGTGACTGGGCTGATGCTTCCTGGGCAATCTGACTATCGTGTGGTGTAGCAGAACCTGACTGCATTCCCTGCTTGATAGCCCAGGGAATGGCAAGGCTGCCCACAGACACCTCTGGGGCAGCCTCTGGGGCTGGTAGGGTGCAGGCGCTGCCCCAAGGATTCCTCTGTGTGCCCCAGGACCACAGTGCTGCAGAGCATGAAGTTGGGAGTGGATGTCAATCGGCACAAGGAGATCATCGTCAAAGCCATTTCTGCTGTCTTGCTCCTTCTGCTCAAGCACTTCAAACTGAATCACATCTACCAGGTGAGCTGGGCCAGGGTCTGGCCACCAAGCTTCTGGGATGGGCAGCACCCAGGATGGGTCTGCATT
This sequence comes from Anas platyrhynchos, assembly GCF_047663525.1. Lineage (NCBI taxonomy): Eukaryota > Metazoa > Chordata > Aves > Anseriformes > Anatidae > Anas > Anas platyrhynchos. The sequence goes on along the minus strand of NC_092613.1, from coordinate 3,291,501 downwards.
CACCTGCCCACTTGGCCTTTCTCCGCAGTTTGAGTATATGGCCCAGCATCTGGTGTTTGCCAACTGTATCCCACTCATCCTGAAGTTTTTCAACCAGAACATCATGTCCTACATCACTGCCAAGAACAGGTAGTGGAGGAGGGTATGGGAAAGGGGGTTCTGCTTGCTTTCTCCCTCCCTGGCCAGGGCTTGGGTGCAGGCAGGCCCAGTTGTGGGACTGCATTGCCGCACAGCCCTGCATGGGGTATGATCCATGGGAGCAGTGTGACACCCTCCCTCCTTTCTGCAGCATTTCTGTCCTGGACTACCCATACTGTGTGGTGCACGAGCTGCCGGAGCTGACAGCGGAGAGTCTGGTACGCTGCTCCCTTCTCTTCGGGCTCCCAGTGACCTGCAGTGCTTTCCAGAGGGGTTTGTGGGCGCAGGGAGACAGCAGGGCTCCAGCACCCAGACCTGGCACCCTCAACACTTCTGTGCTCTGCCTCTGGCACTGCTGAGGGTTCTGTGGCTACCCTTGGGCTGGCAGGCATCTCTTGGCTGCTTGCTGTGCCGTGCCTCTTTGGGCAACGGTCCTGGGGCCAGCACAGCCTCTCCTTTTCATATCTGCATCCCTGCTTCCATCTCATGCTTTACTTCTGCCTCTGCTTTCCTGCAGGAGGCAGGAGACAACAACCAGTTTTGCTGGAGGAACCTTTTCTCCTGCATAAACCTCCTGCGCATCCTGAATAAGCTGACCAAGTGGAAGCACTCTCGCACTATGGTGAGGGCTGGGGACTCCTCGGGCTCAGCCCAGGCAGGCTAAATTGGGTGGGAGGATGGTGGGTACCTTGGGGTGCCCCTCAGGCTACACCCCAGAACTTGCTGGAGAGTGGGAGAGCAATGGGGGTGCCTGCAGAGTGAAGGGAGGTGGGTGGGGAGTGGGAGGCTTCTGGGGAGGGTGCGTGCATGCTGCACGGAAGGTTTGTGTGTGTGCCTGGGCTGGAGGAGGGGGCTGGCACCTGTACAGCAGGGGGCACCCGGGTGTCCCCAGCTGTGCCACCACCCGGCCCTGGCTGTTCCTCAGATGCTGGTGGTGTTCAAGTCTGCGCCCATCCTGAAGCGGGCACTGAAGGTGAAGCAAGCCATGATGCAGCTCTACGTGCTGAAGTTGCTTAAGGTGCAGACCAAGTACCTGGGTCGGCAGTGGAGGAAGAGCAACATGAAGACCATGTCAGCCATCTACCAGAAAGTGCGGCACCGTCTCAATGACGACTGGGCTTATGGCAATGGTATGTCTGCTGCAGCTGCCACATGTCCTGTTACCCGCAGTCCTTCCACTCCATGCAGAGATGTGTTTGTGCCAGAGCTGTCCCTTTGCGTAGGGCTTTTGCAGCCCCTAGGTCTGGGAAGATTTGGGGGTGATGGCATTGTGGGGAAGGAGCTGGCAGTGGCCAGCAGTGTTGGAAATGTCGGTGGCTGCCTGCTCTGTGCCTATGCATTCTGCTCTTTATAAGAATTTGAAAAATCTCATCCTGGGGGATGTTGGTTGCCTGAAGTGCCCCAGCTCTCCTCTGACACCCTCTTCCCTCTGCCCAGACCTGGATGCCCGGCCCTGGGATTTCCAGGCAGAGGAGTGTGCCCTGCGTGCCAGCATTGAGCGCTTCAACTCACGCCGCTATGACCGGGCGCACAGCAACCCTGACTTCCTGCCTGTGGACAACTGCCTGCAGAGCGTGCTGGGCCAGCGCGTGGAGCTGCCTGAGGATTTCCAGGTCAACTACGACCTGTGGCTGGAGAGAGAGGTCTTCTCCCGGCCCATCTCCTGGGAGGAGCTGCTGCAGTGATGCCCTCGCAGCGAGGATAGTGGGGAAGCAGGAGGTGTCTGGGGACAGGCTGGAGGCTGGGGGGTGAAGCCGCAGGTGTGTGGCTTTAGCAGGGTCTGTGGGTGCCTGGCCCCCTGCGGCAGGGCTGGGAGGGATCCGGGATGCCATGGTGCCCCTCTGCCTTCTCCCAGGCTTTGTCATCCTCAATCCTGTGCTGGGGGTGAAGGCTTTGAAAAGAGGCCACAGTTCCCTGGGTGTCTCCTGTTAGATGGAGGACGCTGTGCCCCTGCTCCAGCCTTTCAGATGTGGCACTGCCATCGCCCTGCCACCTCCTCTCACCAGCCAGGGCCGAGGAGGGAGAGCAGTTAGTGGAGCAAATCGAGGGGAGGTGATGCTGTGGGACACAGGGCGACTGTGGCAGGAAAACCGTAGCTGTGTCCCCCCACCAGACCCTGCTGGGGGACACAGCAAGGGGGCCAGGGGCGCTGGGAACATGGTGGTGACAGGGCCGAGGGGCTGGGGTGGGCTGGAGGCTGCAGTCTTGCCTTGCCCCGCTGGGTGGGGTGGATGAGCTGTACATATATATATATATTCGCGATACCTCTGAGCTGTGTGTCTGATCTCTGTCTGCGTCCTCATCCCTTTGGCCCCAGGGAAACAGCCATGGGTGAAGACAGTGGTGGGGCTGAGCTGGTGCCCAGGTTCGTGGTCTTGTGTTTCCCATCCTTGTCCCCACGTGGTCCTCAGGTCACACACTTAAGGCGGACCAGATCTGTTGGCCTAGGGGGTGATCATCCCCCTGTCCTCTGCTCTGGTGAGGCCGCACCTCAAGTGCTGTGTTCAGCTTTGGGCCCCTCACTGCAAGAAGCACATCAAGGCCCTGGAGTGTGCCCAGAGCAGGGCTACGAGGCTGGGGAAGGGCCTGGGACACAAGTCCTGTGAGGAGCGGCTGAGGGAACTGGGGGTGTCTGGGCTGGAGGAGGCTCAGGGCAGAGCTCATTGCTCTCTGCAGCTCCCTGAGAGGGGTGGGGAGCTGGGGGTCGGCCTCTGCTCGCAGATAACCAGGGCCAGGAGCAGAGGGAACGGCCTGGAGCTGTGCCAGGGGAGGTTGAGGTGGGCAATGAGGAGCCATTTCTGCTCAGCCAGAGCGGGCAGGCGTTGGGACGGGTTGCCCAGGGAGGTGGGGGAGTCCCCGTCCCTGGGGGGGCTCCAGGAGAGGTTGGGGCTGGTGCTTGGGGACATGGCTCAGTGGGTGCTGGTAGTGGGGGGACAGTTGGACCAGGTGACCTTGGAGGTATTTTCCAACCTTAACGATTCTGTGATTCAGTGGAGGGGCTGGAGACCAAAACCATCCCTGGAGCCTGGTCACAACAGAGCTCCCCTTTGTGCCTTGCTGTGCCTCAGTTTCCCTGACCAAGGGGTAGCAGCAGCTGTGGGTAGCTTGGGTTGGTGAATCCCAAAAGATTCACCCCTGATTTCAGCGAGAGGCAAGACAGGGGCAGAGGCTGAACCCATGGTGCTCCTGCTGGGTGTCCCGTGGCACAAACCATCCCCTTGCTGCACCCTGCCCTCGTTCCCCGCTGAGCGGTGTGGATGGGGGGGGCTGTGGTGTGTTTGTTTGCAAAGCTGAACTGCTGAGGGCTGCTTCCCTCCTGCTGGGGTTTGGGCAGCCCCCGGCACCCACCTTGTGCCTGCTCCGCTCCCGGGGCAGGAGCCAGCGCCCGAGCAGCCGAGGTGTGAGCGAGCTGTGTCTCCATCAAGCCTCTCCGAAATGTTCCCCAGCTGTGCGGGTGATCACAGACTGTGGCTTTTACAGCATGGCCCCAGCCATAAATAACTTATTAAAGTGTGTTTTATTGTTTATAAATGAGTAACAAAATCCCTGCAGATGGCAGGGGCTGCAGGAAGTGGGGGTGCAGTATGGGGCCCCTGGGGGTTGTCCACCTGCTGTGGCCATGGTGCTCCTGGGGTACTGAGAGTTTTGGAGGGTTTTGCATGGAAACCTTGTTTTTTTTTTTTTTTTTTTTTTTTTTTTTGCCCCAGATTGGGCTGGTCAGTGAGGCTCGGCCCTTCCTGAGCGTCTCCACTTTCCTTCCCCAGCACGGGTATATGTTTTTTTTTGTTTTTTTTTTGTTTGTTTGTTTTTTTGGCACAAGGGGGTATAACAGCATCTTTTAAAGATGGGTTCAGCAGGAGCAAGAAGAGACCTGTTGTTGGCTTGATTTGGGCAATTTGGCCGTGGTGACGGGGCGTTTACTGTCTGGAAAGTAAGCTCGGATGCACTGCCTTGAAGAGGTGTTTGGGGGTGCTTTGCAGTTTGCTCCGGGACCCCCCTGTCACAGAGCAAATGAAGCACATCAGCTGCATGGGGAAATTCAGTCGTGTCCCCTCCCTCCCCATGCCTGAGACCACTCCAAAAATTGGACACCCCCCCACCCGAAGTGACCATTTCTTCCCAGGACAGCTGCAGCTGGGGCACCCAGACTGGGATGGAGGGAGCAAGGGGGGAGCTCTGCGCTGGTTTAGGGGCCACGTGTCCAAGCTGGGGAAGAGAGCAGCCCAGTTCCCCAGGAGAAGGGAATGGTGCCCCAAAACCACCCAGCTCCCCCAGCCATGCGGATCTCCCATCCCTGCCCCCATGGTCACCTTCCCTGGGGGCTGCAGCCTCAGAGTATCCTCAGGGTTTTCTGAAGCTGATTTCCAGGTCCCAGCACCAGCCCCCATGGCAGAGGCAGTGACAGCTGGGCCCCCACCAGCCACTTGCTGCTTCTCTGTGTCTGCGGGGGGGGGGGGGGGCAGAGAGGTGCCAGGGTGGGCTGTGTTTCGGGGGTACCCTTTTGCTGCCCCCCGATAGCGCGATGGAGAGGGCTGGGCTGGGGGAAGCTGGCAGTGATCGGGGTGCATGGGGGACAGGGGTGACCCCGCTCCCACCCCCCAGTGCCGAGCGGTGCCGTGTGCCTCGGGAGGGAGGACGCAGGCAGGGAGGATGCGTCCCGGGGCTGCGGGGGGCTCAGGCGAGGGGTCCATGTCCCGTGGGGGTGGGTTACGTGGTCCAGCCCAGCAGGCTGCCCGGCTCCTTGGCTTTCATCCGCAGCGTCACCAGGGCGGGCGATTTGTAGTCGTTCTCTGGAGGGGGCTCGAAGGGGTGGCCACCGAGGGTCGGGGGGAGGCCGTGCAGGGAATAGAGACTGTTGATGCCGGGGGGGTGGCTGGGAGAGGTGGGGATGCCCATGAAGCTGGCCATGTTGCTGTGAGCGTGGGGGTACGGAGACACGCACGGGGACGGGATGCTCTCGGGGGCCACGAGGCAAGGCCCTGTTGGGCTCCCAGGGCCGGAGCTTGGCCAGAGGTTGCTCTGCAGCTGAAAAAAAGGAACAGGAATCCCGAAGTGAAGCGGGGGAGAGGCTGGGTATGCGCAGATGAGGGTCGGGACCACATCGCCCCCCCCAGCTCTTGAATCCCCCTTGCCCCCAGCGAGCAAGCAATGCAAGGGCTGCCGTTGCTTTACTTTAATTGCTTGGGGGAGCTAATCCTGATGGAAATCTGTGCAGAACGCTGCCCTGTAGGGTGTGCAGTTCGCAGTGCTGCTGACCCCCCTGTCACCTCCCCAGCCCTGTTCCCTTGTGGTGCTGCAGCCCCTACACCAAGCAGGGCAATCATGGGAGAGTACGGAGGATGTGTACAAAACTGCTTTTTAAACTATTTTTATGCTTTTCAGTGTTTGAAAATAAGGCAGTTTTGCAGAAAAGGGAGGGATGAAATGCTGATGGATTTATAGGAAGATGAGGAAGAGGAGGGAGACCCTGGGTGACCACACACCATCAGGGGATGCTGACGGGAATGATGGATCACCAGCCCTGCAAAAGGGGTTTCCTTGCATGGGGGGGAACCCAACACCTTCCCGGAGGGGCACATTTCCAGGGGAGATGGCAGGGCCATGAAGCAGCCTCTTCCTGCCCTAGCAGAATGTGATGCTGCATCTTCCCTGTTCTCCCGTGGGGGCCAGGTGCCTTGCAAGGGGGCACAACCACACAGCTCGTGGCAGAGGCAAAAGCTGGGCACTGTGGGTTACCGATGGGGGTAGTGGGGTGCTGTGGGCAGCTGTGGGGTTTCTCACCTCCTGGATTTTCCCATAGCGTTCCCGTTTCCGCCACTTGGCCCGTCGGTTCTGGAACCAGACCTGGGGGGCAGAGGAGGGGCTGAGGCGTGGAGACCCCTGCCTGTCCCGGCAGAAAGAGTAGCCTGTGGTGCCCCCCCATCGTCCCCTTCCCCTGCTGATTCTCTCCATGGTGGGGAATGGAGAAAATTCCCTCGTGTGCAGCTCTGGACAGCCTCAAGCTCCCCAGATGTTTTCTCTAGCAAAAGAACAGAAATGGCGCATCTCTCTTGGAAAAGAAGCAGTCCTGCTCCACGCGTGGTGATTTTCTCTCCCTTGTGATTCTGGGCTTCATTTACCCCAGGTTTTGCTGCAGGAGGCTCTTCAGGACAAGACCCCCCACCCCACGCCCCCTCTGTGCTGCTGGGAGTGTACCGGTACAGCAACATGTCCCGGAGAGCAGGACGTGGTGCTGGGATTCCTGCCACACAGCTCTCAGTGCTACTGTTAATTTCAGCCAAATGCACCCCAAATCAGGGCTTGCAGCTCTCTCAGAGGCCATGGCAGGCACGGTGAGGCTGGGTATGTGCTGGCTGGGGGTGTGTGTCCCCTGCCCCTGCCCCATGCAGGGGGCAGTACCCAGAGCTCGGTGGCTCGGGGCAGTCAGTGCCCAGCCTCATGCCACGCGCCCCCAGCCTCGTGCCCTGCTCTGTTCCCCCCCTGCCTGCGCTGCTCTCTCCACCGGGCCCCCCTCCAAGTCTCCTTGGCCAGCACAGGGTGTCACACCACGTGGAAACACCTCTGGAAAAGCCTGCTGGCCTGCTGCTGGTACGGTGCCGGCAGAGCTGGGGCACGGAGGGAGGGCCTCACCCCACCCCACAACACAAAACTGGGGTCCTGGGATGGGATCCCCAGCCCCATCCAGGCTGCACCCTGGGGGTTTCGACTGGGTGTGGGGATGTTCCATCACTGCTCATCTGGGGTTGGGATGGGAGGGAGGCCAGGGGGGTGTTAGGAGGGTGTTTGGTGGGGCACAGGGTACGAGGAGGCTGGGGGGTGCTGGCAGCAGCCTCCCAAATTTTAACTTCTGCTGTCCCTTGGAGGGGACAAAGGAAGAGGTGCAGTGAGGCAGCTGGCACTTGGCACCACTGTGATGGTGGGCGCAGCGAGCACCAGGGCTGGGATTTCCTCCCTGGGGCTTGGCCCAATCCCCCAGGAAGCACCAGCCCCTCACTCAGCATCACCTCCACAAGCTCTGCTGCGCAGGAGAGGAAAGTGTCCTCCAGCCCTGCCTGGCACGACCCCTTAGCAAGATGCCGAGAGCCCCGAGCCGTACCTGCACCCTGGCCTCGGTCAGGTCCGTCCGCAGCGCCAGCTGCTCCCGAGAGTAGACGTCGGGGTAGTGCGTCTTCTGGAAAACCTTCTCCAGCTCCTCCAGCTGGAAAGTGCTGAAGGTTGTCCTGTTCCTCCGCTTCTTGCTCTTGCTCCTGCCCAGCGGCAGGGACTCGGGCAGCGGGGGAGCTGGGTGCTCCCGCAGGCTGCCCAGGGGTGCTGCCAGCATGCAGCCCAGCTGTCCCGGGGCTTTGCTGGGGGCTCGGCAGGCTGCGGGCACCACCTGGTACTCGCCTTTGCATCCCTTCTCACCACCTGGGAGGGGAGAGTCACAAGGCGGGTTGGTTAACGCAAGGAGCCCCCCGTTCCTGCGGGGAGAGGATGAAGACTGCATTTTGGGTGCATTCCGCATCACCCCATGAGTTGTGTGGGTGCAGCTCCAGGGGAAAGGGGCTCCGTCTGGGTCAAAGTCATGGCAGGGAGCGTGGAGAGCAAAGCCCTCGCCCTGGGGGAGCGGGGGGCTGGCTCCCCAAGGGTGCCAGGGGACAGCTTGGTGGGTGCTCGGCACCGCAGGACCCGCACTTGGGGCGCCTCTCAGGAGCTGCTCTGATGGGTACAGGGTGTGCGGCGGGGCAGAGGCAGGCGAGTGAGGGTTCACCTTCCTGGCCGAGCTTTGCTCAGCTCGCCCTGCTCCCTTCCTGCACAGGCTGCTGCCTCCTCCTGGGGCAGAGCCATTGGAGCTACAGAGCCTGGGCCACATCCAGAGTCCTATGGCTCAGCTCGGTTCAAGGTGGGACAGGCACAGCGCACCCCAAAAAGCCTCTGCCTGCTGCTGGTACTACATTTCCTTCAGCCGTAACTCTCAGGAAACAATTCAAAAAGGAGTAAAAACCAAACAAACAAAAAACCCCACCCTCTTTGCTCCTTTCCCCTCCCTCCTGCACGACAGGAGCCAGAGCAATAAGTTGGGGTTCCCCCCCGCCCCGCACTGCTGCTTGGCCTGTGGGGAGTCTCACAGAATGGACTCCAGGAGCCAAATCCCTGCCAGTGTTTCAGAGGCACCACGACTGCCTTTGTCCCCCAGGGAGGGGTGCTTGTCCCCATGGAGGGACATGCAGAGCTCAGAGTCTGAGCGGCTCTGGCCAGGATCTGGTGCTGCGGGGTCCCCTGAGGAGCAGAACTGGTGATGGGGACCTGGTCCCCCAGCAGTCGCAGGGGACACACAGGGGCTTTACCCGGACAGGAGATGAACTGAAATCCATTCTTTTGCCCCCACCCAACTACTTCCACCTCCAGGGACTTGGGCTGGCAGCAGGTAGAGGCCAGAAGCCCTCCCGGTGGGCTCAGCCCTGGAGATGGGCAGGATGCGGCCCACCGCTGGGTGCTGGGCACGGCGCAGCGCTTGGGGCCGGCGAGGGGGAAATCACCTCCTTGGGGACAGATCCTCCTTCCTGGCCCGTTACCGTCACATCTCAGCGGAGTGGGGTCCCCGCACACCCTCGAGGGGCTCTGTGCTCCCCCGCAACCAGCCCCCGGAGCGGCCTTTTCTGGACTTTCCTTTTTGATTTTTGGTTGTTTCATAATTAAGGCAATTTGGGGGTTACTGCGCACAGACAAGAGTCGAGGTGCATCTGCTTTGAATTAACGGGAAAATGTTATCTTGGGGCGGGATTTTGGGGGGGGCGACTGCTCCCCTTCCCTCTCGGTACCGACCTGTGTCCATGCCCCGGCGGCGGGTAACGGTGAAGGGATGAGGCCGAGCTGCCGCTTCCTCCCGGCTTTGTCTTTCAAAGGGCTCGGCCGGGCTGAGCCCGGGCTAGAGCTGGGCCAGGGGGTTTAGTGATAAAAAACAAGCCCCACCAAGGAGCAGAGCGAAGGCGGAAAAAAAAAAAAAAAAAAAAAACAACTGAAAATCAGGAAAAACAAAGTAAAAAAAAATCCGCTGCACAAACCGGTCTGATAAATGCGTCGGGTTCGGGGTTTTTCCCCTTTCCAAAGGCACCGCATTTCCAAGTGTCCAGCGGGTTCCAGCATTGGAGACAAATAAATAAATGGCCAAAAAGGAGAAGGCAGGAAGGGAGCAGGATACAGGCGTGTAGCTAAATAAACAGAGTCGCAGGGGGACAAAGAGGATGGGAAAAAGGGAAGACACAGATACCCCCCAAACCAACACCCCCTGACCAATTTTGCGGCGCTGGGGAAGCCAGCAGCTGGGGAACAGCTGCACGATTATTGGGTGAACCGGGAGGGGAAAGGAGCACTCGGAGGGATCATTAGTGAAGGGACGGGGCACGGGAAGGGCTCCCAGGAACCGGGGGAGAGAACGCGGCTGCCGGCACCCGGAGCAGGTAAGCGCGGCCCCGGTACGGCCCGGCCCGGGGGGTGGCAGTGGGGGCTCCCCGTGCCCCGTGGCTTTCTCTACCTGTTGTGCCGAGCCCCACCTGGTTCCCATTACACTGCGGTGCTGCCTTTTTTTTTCTTTTTTCCTTTTTTTCCTTTTTTTTCCCCTTTTTTTTGGGGGGTTCTATTAAAGCGAACGGGGACATAAAAGGCCCGCGGGACGGGATGAACCGGAGCCCTCGGCGGTCTCCGACGGCCTCGTCCGGGAGGGAAAGAGCGAGGAGAGGAGCGGGCCCGGGGGAAGCGCCGCGTCCTGCCCGAGCCTGGCGGCGGCCCCGAGCCGGGACCCCCCGGGACCCCGCCGCTCCCGGCCCAGGAGCTGCCGTCGGGCGCCGGGCGCTGCCGGTGAGGCCGGGCCCGGGCGGCGGCCGGACGCATCCCCCCCGAGGGACGGGGCCGCTTTTCCATCCCCGGAGCTTGAACTCTCCCCGCTCCCGGCCCCGCCGCCCTGGCCGGGATCCCCGCTCCCCTCGGGCTTGCCGGGGTCGAGGCCGCCCGACCGTGGCGGTCTGTGCTCTAACAGGGCCATGTCGCGACAGCGGGAGCGTGTCGGCGATAAGGGGGCCCGGAGGCACTGAGGGCAGCCCGCACGGCGCATCCCCGGGGCCGACGGCAGGATCGGGCTCCGTGCGGGGGCAGAAAAGAGGAAAGAAAAGGGCTGGGGGAGTACCGGCCCCGGCTCCCACCTCCACCCCGCAGCTCCCGGTACCTGCAGCCCCGGCCGGGTAGAAGGGCTTCCCACTGACGGCCACGGCGAGGGGCCCCGGGCTGGTGGCACCCAAATACCGGGGCTCTGCCTTGTCCGGCGGGCAGTGGGGGCTGAGCGGCGGCGGGTGCCGGGGGGGTCCTGGCTGCCCGGCCACGAAGGGGCCGGGGGTCCGCGGTGGCCCCGGGGGGGGCCCGGCCCGGCGGCCGGTGGGGAAGGCCGGGCAGCCCCTCGCCTCCATGCTGCAGGTTGGAGGGGCCGGGGCGGCCGCGGGGAGCGGATTTTGTGCGGGGCTGGGGGGGGGGGGGGGGGGTTGGGGCTGGAAGGGAGGGCTCGCCCAGCACCCCCAGCACACTCACACCCACCCACCCCAGCCCACTGCACCGCTTGGGTCACGTGCGCCCTCCCACCCGCTCCGTTAACCCTCTAATCCCGGTGCCCCCCCAGCCCGGGACGCCCCGATCCCCCTGCCGTGGCTGCGGGCACAAACCCGCTCCGTGCCCGGGCAGGGGCTGCGGGGGTCTGGGCCTCCCTGCTTGCTGCTCCCCGGGGTCTTCGGGCTACAGGAAGCGCCCAGGGCCCTTCCTTGATTCCAAGCCTCAACCCCAGCCCCTGGGAGCAGCTCAAAGTCCCAGGCAGGGGGATAAACCTCTGCCCTCAGTCTTTCAGACACCCATTGGGTTTTTTCCCCTTTGCAGGCCGCGTGAGGCTGTCTGCGGCCTTTCCCTCCTCGGGGCTGCGGCTGAGGCCTGGGCAGGCTGGGGCAGGGAAGATGCTGACCCCGAGGCACGGCACCGGGGCAGGCAGGGCTCTGAGGCCAGACCCACGGCTCCATGTCCTCTGTGTCTGTGTCTGCCCCCGGAGCAGCCCCGCAGGGCTGAGCGCCGCCGTGCCCCCAGCTCAGATTCGCAGAGCTCCCGGCTCCCTTCCCTGCTGCGGGGATGGCGAGGCGAGGGGCCGGGGTTTGCCTGGGTTCGCTCCTCTTCCATCCTCTCTTTCCTCCCTTTCTGCTCCTCTGCGTCCGTCTGCATCAGAGCCACTTCGGCTGCATCCTGGCGCCCCAGAGTTTGGATCTGGGGGCTGGGGGCAGGTTTTATACAGCTTTGGGGGTGGTTAAGTGCAAAGTGATCGGGTCAGGTTTGGCGATTCAAAGGCTGGGTGTTACAGCAGGGAAGATCAATGTCAAAGAGAGGGGAGATTAGGTAACAGATGCAGAGAAACGCTCGGAGAGCAAAGCTGCAGGGTGATGTTTTCCATTTGCTGTTTTCCCATATGCATGGCACACAGCACAGCTCTCTGCTAATCCTGGGACATTGCTCTGTGCTAGGATCTCAAAAACAAACAAACAAACAAAAAATAATCTGTGGGTATCAGGGGATGAACTGCTTCGGAGTAGCAAAAATAGGTGGAGAAGAACCAGGTGGGTCACAGACATGATAAACAGCCAAACAACAGCACAACACTGACAAATAATGTTGTACATGGTGCTATTGCTTTTATTGGCAGTGCTGAGGCAGTGTAGGTGTGCTTTGTTAGCCTGTGGCACAAATCTGAAATCAAAAGGCAATTTTGCTTTGAAGATTATGATAAAAATATAATGTAATCCCTAGGTCTCATCCGCAGCTGCAGGATTGATGTGGTGGTGTCAGGTTGTCGCAAAGCCCCGTGTTATCGCAGGAGCACCAGGTCCGCAGCGTGTGCTGTAAATCACGGCTGGGTGAAAGCCCCCGGGGAGGGAAGCTGAAAAACAAGGAAAGCAGTTGTGGGGCTGCGATGCGGGGCTCTGGTTTGTTCTGGTGGTGTTCCCTCCTTATCCCCCCCCCCAAATGCCTGTGACGGCTCTGTCCACATCCTGCTCTGCACACAGTGCTGCCCAACACTTTCCCTTCGCAGCAGCTGGAGCTGCCGCGAGTTTCCCCGTTAGACTGTCCTCAGCTTGCTGCATGTTGTAAATTATTGCTAAATAGGGACTTTAAGTCCTCTGGCATGTGACAAGTCATTAAGTGTTATTAAACATAGCATAACTCCTGTAAAGGCTTATTAGTTTCAAAGAACCTCTCCCAGTTTTACTGCTGGCATTTAGAGACTTTTAATAGCAGAGGGATGAGTCTGTCCATGTGTGCTGCTGGTGTGGAGGGGGGGCGGCAGGGACAGGCTGCTGCCTGGGGATGTTCTGTCCTTCTGGGCTGGATCCATGGCAGGGGCCCAGGAGGGCAGGTGGAAGGCTCCTGGGAGGTGCTTGGTCTAAAGCTAGCAGGGATTTGGAGGATCTGGGTGCTGAAGGCAGTGGTAGGGGGAGAGGTTTGTGAGCCCTTTTGGGTATTTGTTGTGCAGATGGCAGTCTGTGGAGGTGCTGGTGGATTTTGTCCCATCAACCCAGCCAGTAGGGCTGACCCAGGACTTCTGGGGTCTCCTGGGTCCACCACCACCGCTCTGTCCTGGGCTTTCTTGTCTGTGGAGCCAGACTGCGGTGCCTCATCCTCCTGGTTTGGCACACAGATGGGGTGGGTGCTTTGGGATCAGGGGAAAGGCTGCAGGGGAGGGCAATGTGGCGGTCTGCTTGTGGCCCTCCTTGTGGCCTGGGGCTCTGCACTGTGCGCGGGTGTTGGGACAGGGCTGAGCAGGAGAGGGAGGTCACCGTGGGGCTCATGGGGTTCATTTGTCACAAACCAGAGTATTTGTGGAAGAAGGATGACTGTGACCCTTCAGGAAGAAACTTTTCACACTGTCTTAGCATCCAAATGACACCTCTGCAAGGAGACATGCCACTGGTTCTGCTCTTGAATGGAAAAGTCCTTTTGTGTCCCAGTTTTGTCTATTTACACATGTGCTACCAAATGAACCATGGCAAAAGACCTGCAAAGTGCAGCAGGAGGACTCCAGTGGGATGCTTGGAGTGAAAACATTTTTTGTTTTCGGTTTCTCTCTTGCTGGCTCAGAAGAGGATTTTTTCCCTCTTTGCATCCCATTGGCTTTCCCAACCATCTTAAGCCATCTCAGAGAGCTGCCTTGCCTCCCTGGAGATCACAAGATGTCACTGAAGTGCTCGGCAGGAGTCCGGGAGGGTTTGCATAGCTCTGTGGTTTGTAAGAATATCCCTGCACAGCCAAGACTTTGTAAAGCTACCAAGAGCCTTGGAAAAGCTTGCACGGCATGGAGCAATCCCTACTGCGCAGGACCAGGAATGTGTTCTCTCCCTCTCACCCTTCCTGCCTCCTGCAGGATTTGGGGTCCCTGCCTCAAAACAAACACTGGGATGTGCCAAGGTGCTGGGCTGCACCAGCCTCATGTCCAACCTCCACCGGGGCATACCCAATGCCCAAATCACCCCAGACTTCCACGGTTCAGCAGATGGAGGTCACAGGAGGCAAGGGCCAGCGCAAGCCTCTTGGCAGCCCTCAGCCAGAGCCAATTCCACTTTCTGCCCCTCTCTGCAGTGCTGAGAGCAAGCAAAGGGCAAGCAGAGCAGCAGGCAGTGCTGAGGGGGCGGGGGGGGGGGGGGGGGGGCAGCAGCCTCACTTTGACCAATGGGCTTTTACTCAGGAATTTTGATTTTTTTTTTTTCCTGAGAAATCTGCAGTTTGGGAAGAAAGCACTTTCTGGGAGCCTGCTGAGAAACAGCCACGACTTCATCTGCAAAGCACAGGGGAGCTCAGCTCAGTGTGTCTCTGCGCGTCGGCTTCAGGGTTAGGGCAGGGCTGGGTGTGGGGGTGACTGCCCTCCTGATGCTACTGGGGCACCAAAGCCCAGCCCGTGGCATCCCCGGCTGTGCTGGGCAATTGCAGACTGAGCCTGGAGCAGGGCTTAGAGGCTGTTGCTCAGCTCTGATTCACCTCTCCATGTCTGCTGTGTGCGGACAAAAGGCGGTGGGATGTGCCGTAGGCCTCTGCCTGTTGTGGCAAGGACGTGTTGTGGGGAATCCCAAGAGGTTATTCCCCCAACCAAGATGTGAGACTTGGCTGTACCGGCTGCCTGCATCCCCAGTCAGGGCTCCTCCAGACTCTGCGCCCCAGGGCAGGAACCTTCTGGTCCCCAGCGGGGATTCACCCTGGCTGGGCTCAGTGTGGTCTGGTGCGGGGCTGGGGCACATCCCTGCCTCTCACCCTCTGGGTCAGCAGTAGCATGGGGCAGGGGCATTTTCCATATTCCCAGGCAGCCTGATGCCAGCCTTGAGCAGCAAAGGAAGCTGTTTCTTTGCTCACATTTTTTCCTAAAGCTGCAGCAGTACCATGGGTTCACCCCTCAGCCTTTGCCTGTCTGCATGTCCCTCTTTTCCTCAGAAATACCCCAGAAAATCCCCCAATTTCTGTTGCCTGATTCATTGCAGAGCTTTGTCTCCAGCCAAAGTTCGATCTTGCTCAGGAATGTGTGTGGTGATGGCAGGAAAATGACTTTATTAATTCACCTGGGGAAATCTTCCTTGCTGCTTGCGATCCTGGTTTGCGTTAGGCTGAGTGGGAGACAGAGCCCCTCGGCCTGACCCTGCCGGAAATCCATCGGTTCCACCAAGCCGGAGCCAGATTTGCTGTTTAATGAGGCTGGCGAAGTAGAAAATGGTCCCGTTCCCAGGTCTCACAAAGGAAAAGCGCAGACACAAACGTATCCCTGCATGTAGTAACAATGCACAAAGGCAACGGCAGCCTCCGTGCCACTCACACGCTTTGCACAAATACCGATATACACACACGTACTTATAGCCACCCAGAGATATGCACAGATAATTCAATTGCATGAAAATACGTATTACAGACGTGCACACAGCACAGGGCATTTCTGTATCAGTGTGTGTTACCAACACATGGACAGCAAAAGCGTGCAAGCATGCATCTAGATTGCGGAGACACAGATGAGCGTGTGGCAGTTGCACCCGCACAACAGCAGAAATATCCACATTTGTACAAACATGTTGTGATCATCTTTCCTATAATCCAAACATATTGTGATCATCTTTTCTATATATATTGTGATCATCTTTCCTATATAATCCAGCCCTGCCTGGCTGGATTACAGCTCTGTTGAAATAGCTAAGGAGTGATATCTGTGTGCTGCAATAGCACATGTATGCCCTCGGCACTGGCAATGGGGGGAACTTTTCAGGCAAATTGTGGCTTTGTTGAGAGTACAGCTCTGGGCAAGTTTTTCAGCATCGTTACCGAAATCTCTAAATTATTGTGTAGTCCCGGCAGCGGCTTGAGTTCTTACTCCAGAGCAACATTCAGTGTCAAAGCGTGCCTTAAATTAATGATAGCAATAACAATCAAGGCAACAAAACCCATGAAAATGAACTGCATGGCTGTGAATGGGATTAAGGATTAAACGCGGCTCGAAAGCCAAGCTGAACTGCTTTTGTTTTCGTTTGCGTTTTACGGAGATAGACTGAGGGGAAGAAAAAAGCAGCGGCTTGACTCAGAGCAGTGTAAAATCCACCCATTTTCTGTAGTTGCCAAATCAAAACAAAACAAACAAACAAACAACAACAACAACAAAAAAAACAAACAAAAAAAAAAAAACAAAACAAAACAGAAGTGTTTACAAAGTGCTTCGGTGATGCCGTGGCCTTTAGAGGAGCTGCAGGAGTAAATCAGTTTAATTCCCCCGGGCTCAGCGTGGCCGGGCTGCTTTAAACGTGCACAGGGTCTGGCCTTTGTCTTTGCAAGCGAGAACCCGGGGTGGATTCACGCCGGCTGGTTGGGTTTCCCTGGCTGCTGAGTTAGCCGGGCAGTTGTTTGGTGTCTGTAAGCTCGGTTTTATGCCGGAGCAGAGCCTCTCTCCGCAGGGACACCATCCCCTCCGTCCGCGGTGCCGGCTGCTCCGTGCTGTAAGGAGAGATCTGTACTGAGAGCACCAGGCACGCCGGAGATTTCCAGGTTGCCTGGGACAGTGCTTGGGGGTGCCAAGTTCAGGCTTGGTTTTTCTCAGAGCTGCTCCGTAAAAATACATATAAAATTAATAAATAAATAAATAAATAAATATAAAAAATTACAATTAAATTAAAAAGCAAAATGAAGCCTGGAAGTGGCGGCAGCCAGGGTTTAGGGGAGATGCTGGGCTCGACATGCTCTGGTTGGGTTTGGGGCATTAATCCTGTTGAAAGTCATGGAAATAGTACTTTCAATTCCTAAATTCTGACAGCATTTGCAAAATCAGGAATGCATCTAGGGATTAAATGGAATTTATTCCAGATTGACTCTGCTGGGAAGTGGCCAGACTGTGGCAGGATTCAAGGATGCTGATTTTTACTTCTAATTTTAGAATATTACTGTTATACAACATAAGTATGAAATAATAACACTAAACAAGCAGTATCACTTAGAATTAATAAATATGTAACTGGGAGCTGGATCCGGCCCTGATCCAATGCAGCAGTTGGTTAAATGGGTCTAAATCAGAGTAACTCCATGTCAGGGCTCTTGCAGATTTCAGCTGCCTGTTTGGCTGTGTGTCCCACCGGGGGTTTATTCCCCTTTGTGGAGAGCTGGGCTCACCCGATTGCAGTTATTTTGCATTTATAAGGGGTGACTGTAGGCAGAATTGAGCCCTTACCTGGAAAGTCACCCTAAAAATAGTGGAAATCTAAAAAAAAAAAAAAAAAAAGGAAAAAAAAAAAAAAAAGGAAAAAAAAAAGAAGGAAAAAGGAAAAAGGGAGATGGTGTCGGGGAGAGATTTTTTTTTTTTTTTTTTTTTTTTTTTGCACTGTCTGCGTAGTGAGAAAGGGCTGAACTGACTCTGATGCCAGGACAGACCAGGAATAAACCTGAGCCCTTCCAGAAATCAGCTTTGTAGGAGCAAATGCACTTGGCTTGAACTTCTCCTGCATGCTCGGTGTTCGGGGAGCAGCTCCCAAACTGCACCATGAAGCACCCCCTGATCTGCACCCAGAGCCAGATCCGCACCGTGCCGGGATGCTCCCCCCTTGGTGGCTCTGTCAAGCCCTCTGGGGAGAACCCCAACCCCCCCAGGGATTCGCCAGCCATTCATGAAGCTTGGCCGGACAAAGCTCTTCCCCTCCCCGCGGGACTGATGGATTTATTCGTCTCATCCCCTAATGAGCCACTTCCAGAGCCCAGTAAATTATACGCACCAGGACGGATGAAACCTTGCTCCATAAATCAGATCTGAGGCTGACAAGTGCTCCCTGCATCATTATCCTGGTGAGTGGCGTTTCGGAGATCCCAGGTATCGCCGCTTGCCTTGCAAATCCCAATAAATCTGGGAGTAATCACTCCCGACAGAGAGCCAGAAAAGCACCGGAAAACATTTTCTTTCCTTAAAATGTAAGTGGAAAATTTATTGCAGGGAAAGGAAAAGTCCACAACAAACAGGGATGCGAGGAACCCTTGGGGGCCGGGTTGGCATTGCCTTGTGCTTACTAAGGCAGATCTGGAGCAGCCCCTAGAAATTAGGGGAGAATTTTTGGGGGGAGAAAACAAAAGGAAAAATCAAGCTATGTGTCTCCAACCATGTCCCGAAAGGACAAGGAAATCTAAGCAGAGCCAACGTGCCGCAGTCCGCTGCCTTCTGGTTTGTGTTTAGCCTTTGGAAAAAATACCCCCTTGCAAACCTCCCCCTTCCTTAAGGGGAAGATTTATTTTATGAACTGGCCGACACCTGAAAGCAATCGTTTTTTGGTGTGTGTGGGGGGGGAGGGAGGGAGGGGAGAGTGGGAGGGAGCCGTCCCCGGGGGCTCGGCGGGGAGCCTGGGCAGAGCCGTATTTTCTCGCCGCTGTCGCTCCCACTTAGGTGTGAGCCCCGCTGCCGGCTGGGATCTGCTGGGACAGACAGACGGACGCGGTGTGGAGTGAGCGGCTGCACGGCGCGTGGTGCTGCATGCACACGGGAGCCTCTGTCTCTCAGCATCTCAAGCCGCAGTTCAGCAGGGGGTGCAGAGGTTCCCCTTTCAGACAGGGAAACTGAGGCACGGGGCACCAGCATGGGTTGTTTGCTGTGTTAAGGGTAGAAGACACCCCACCATCCCTCCGTCTGGTGTCTTCGTGATGGGTTGGTGGTGCTGGGCTGCCCAAGGAAGCTGGGGACGGAGGCTGGCCTGGAGGAGCCTTGGAGGGTCCCATCTTCATGCAGATGCAGCGGGGGTGATGATGCTGGGGGCTCTTCTTCCCCTCCTCGTCCCGTGCTTTCTGTTTGCACGCTCTGCAAAGGGTGAGTGCTTTTGCAGCAGGCACATCGGCAGGCATTTAATGCTTCTGTCATCAAATTGTGCATGTCAGGACTTCAAGAGAGTGGGGTGGTGGTGAGCCCTGTACCTGTCAGGGTAAATGAAAGGTGACAACACCAAGCGAACACCAGATGGGCTGTCAAGGCTTCGTGCTTCCCACCCCTGTTTCACTGCCTGCCTGCCCTGGCTCCCAGCCTCAAGCCACTGCCTGATTTAAGGTGAGCGAGGACACACTTGGGTGGGAACGGGAAGGAGCTGGGAGACAGCTGGGAGCAGGCAAAGGGGAAATCCTAGTGCCCCGTGGCTCAGAGCATGGGTTGGGTTGTCTCCAAGCTGCTACAGGCTGGGATGGCTGGAGAGAGGAGGATGAGATCTGAGAATGAGGCAGAATTGGGTAAGACCTGAGCTCTGTTTGGGTCCAGCACCCAAACCACATCCATGTCGATGATGCGAACCAAACCAAACCAATCCAAACCAAACTCAACCCAGTTCAGTAGTGCTGGGAGGGATATGGGGCAGGTTCATGGAGCTGAGTGGCTACCACCACCACCACCCGTGGGGCCAACCCCATGGTTGTGTTGCTCAAATCCACTTTGGGTAATGGTACCTGAGCCATCACACCCCAGTGCCCTTAATTCTCCTGTGGAAGGGACAATGGGGGCATGCAGGGGTGGTGGGGAGGGTTGCCTTCCCCTCTGTTGCTTTGTCTGTAGGACTGGGGATAGGGCAGAGTTCCTGTCTCCTGGGTTTCTTCCCACCTTCTGTCATCGGTGCCTCATCTCCGGACCCCCAGTGCCTCGGTGCTCTGTCCTCGGCGTGACCTCTCCTACCCGACCCAGACAGCAAAAGGTTTCCTTCTCGCTCGGCCAACTCTGATAAGGGGAACCAGAAACAGCTTTGACCTTTCAACTGCAAATCTCCCTGAGAGGAGCTGCAAGCTGTTCCATGCCTCAAACGTCCCTTGATAGGAAACAAAACCACACCATTGAACTTTTAATCAGTTTCACCCCCCAGAATTCTCAGGCACCCAAGGAAAGCTCAGCTGGATGTCACTGGGAGGTTGTGTCCGTGCCGAGGAACCAGGCCAGCATGTACAGCTCATATGGGCAGTGCCCTGGGTTAACCACTTGTTTGGCATATTGGGCTTGTGCTCCCTCCTTCCTTCTGGTGACTTCCAGTTCAGCCTTGAGATTTCAGCGGATGCACGATGCAAACCTCCTTCCTTGCTCATTCTCTTAGCCCAAAGCCGCCTGAGCCAGCTTGCAACCTGTAACAGGCGTGTGTTGCTCTCCAGGCTGTTGCAGCTATAGGAAGGTGATGGCTGGAGGTGTTGGAGCTCATTAATTGCTCTAAGAAAGCTAATTGGCATCAACACAACAGCGGGAGATGTGGCGGCGCTGAGGCCAGCAGAGCTGCTTCATTTCCATGATCTGAGCTTCTCTTTCTCCTTGTGTTGGGTGTTTATCAAGAACAGCACCCATGCATGAAACAGGGGGCTGCCTGGGTGATGGAGAGTCTGAGCGTCCCACTGAATCAGGCCCTAAACACCAGCAGGCACCCTGTATTCCCCCTGATATTAAACCTACATTTTCCCTGCTGTTGGTTAACCGCATTAATGGGATCTGAACTGGTTCAAAGCCTTTGGAGCAGCAGGGGGGGAAGCTCAGAGCAATAAGCGGAGGTGACCCCTGCCAAATTGGAGTAAAAGATGTCTTCCTCCCATTCCTGAAATAACCCACAGCATTTTCACATTAAAACTCTGAGCCCAGAGTAGTTGGGGAGGAAGAAACCATGAGGATCAGCCCTTAGCTCTTTACCTGAGGGAGCACGGATAATGGTCCAGCAGCCGATCCTGTGAGTTAGTGGAAAGGATGCTCTGGGAGGGATCACCAGGGCTGGGGTTTGGAGAACCAGGGTCCCGGGATGTGCAGTCTGTGGGAAAGTCCTCAGATCCAGGTAATCTGAGGGAAAGTTAATGTTTTAGGGGACTGGGTCATAGTAAAAATTATGATGGGATCTGATTACTACATTCCTTGTTCAGTGATAAAATGAGATCAGCAGAATCAGGCTGTGTTTGGGGAAATGCACTGATTTATTGTTGGCTTTTTTGACGTTGCTTCTTCTCAGTCATAGAATCATAGAATATGCTGGGGTCTTGGGGACAATGCTTGTAGGGGCAGAGGGTCTCAGAGCACCATGGGGCTCATGCAGCCTACACTTTGCTGCTCAGGTGACCACCTTTTTTGAGTCTAAAACTGCCCACTGGGGTAATGAGGGGCCCAGCACACCCCTTGCTGCTCTCAGGCTGACGGAGTTACCCTGTCAGCAGGATCCAGGCTGCACCAGCAGGTCCCCTTGGCTCCCCTCCTTCCTTCCCTTCTCCCGAGGGCATGTGTGACCCAGGAGCACCTGTGACCCGGGGGCTAGCGCTGCCCTGTCCCCAGGACAGGCTTTAATGGGTCCCACCTGGCTCCCAGGCGCAGCGTGCTGGGCTCTCTCCTCCAATGAACTGAATTCAATAACTTCACCCAGGGCAGGGGCTCAGTGTGGCTTCCCTCAGCATTAACCCTGCTTCCTCTGCACATGGAGGAGTCACGGTTATTAGCTGGGGCTGCCGGCACCAAAGGGGATGCAGAATGTCCCTCTCTGTGCCTCTGCCCTGGAAAATGCAGCCTTATACCCCAGGGAGCTGAGCTGAGGCTGCCTCATCCTCACCACCCATCCCAAACCATGCACGGGGACCTGGTGATCCCACCAGAGGATAAAATTGCACAGGAAGGTTAATTTGCAGCAGGGAACAATGACATTGCTGCACCTTCCTTTGCTATGCAGGTTTCTGTAGTGCTGCTTGATTTGCTCCCACCCTCTCTACATCACTGCCTACCCTGACAAGAGCAGGGCACCAAGAGAGGAGACTCAGGGGGTTTAGCAGCGTCTGCCCCATCCCCTGCCCCGTGAAGCATCCCACAGTCCCTGGCACAGAGGCAGTGCTGGTAAGCTGCGAGCAGGAACACTTTTCCTCAGAGGGGGGCATGGAGCTTCTTGACCCCCCCTGTCCTGGCTTGCAGTAATCTCATTAACTCATTTAATTCAAACGGGGCAGCCTGCGGCAGTGTGTGACACACTAACCCTGTTGAGGCCGTGATGTCTTTTGGGCTGAAATCCTTCCTTTCATTGATTCCAGCAGGGACATCCCTGAGCTCTTGCCTGCGCGTGGAGGATTAATTCCCCCCTGCCCGTTAATGTGAACACTTCTGGGTGAGAGCGCGGCAGACTTTTACTCACCACCCAAGGCAGTGATTTATTCTCGGAAGGAGCAGAGTTGGATCTAGCTCCAAAGTGTGTGTGTGGGGCAAATAGCAGCAGAAATACCCTCCCTGGATGGGAATGGGGCAGGAAGAAAAATGCTATGGGAAGAAAAATGCAGCTAGTCTGCAGGACATGTCCGTTCTATAGGTGCAGGAGCAACATGAAATCCATCACCCTACATCCCACCACCCCTTTGTTTGGACATCTCCGCTCAGCAGACCTGGTGTGCCCCCCCCTGCCTGCGGCGAGCACGGGGCAGCTCTGCAGGACATGCTGAGCAGCCACCTGTGGGATGATGCCTTTTTCCAGGAGGCCAGCTGAATCACACCCACTGCTGGCTCCAGCTTCTGCCAGCCATGCAGGAATGTGCAGGAGCACCTGGAGGCAGAGCCTGTGTTTGTTGTTTCAATAAATATGGAGCAGACAGGCCTGGTGTGGGGGAAGTTCCCCTACTCTTCCTCCTCCTCCTCTTCCTCCTCCAAGAGGATCAATCCCTTCTGAGTGGCTGTCAGTCACTGTCATCCACTGTCCTGAGTCAGGGTGACTGACAGCAGGTGGAGGGGGTTGGCTCTTGTTAACCTGCTTCTGTCTGCTCTTTTCTTGGTGTAGGGTAAGGGTTGAGGGCTGAGTGCTGCTCCTGGCGTAACAGTGCGTGGGGCTATGCTCCCTGCCAACACCTCTGCTTCCTTCTTGTTGTAGAAGAGGGTGAGGAGGGGTCTGTGCCATGCTGGCTGCAGCAGGCTGTTGACTCTGTGTCCAATCCCTAGATTGTCCCAGGTCTCATGTACCTGCCCCATTTGATGTACCCTTCCCAGCACCTGCATGGTGATGTAAGAAAACAGGAGGTGAGGGCTGTGCCCTCCCCAAATGAACAATTCCCAGGATAAATCCTAACGACCCCACCTGGGTGCACCCCGATGTGTTCTATCCAGCCCATAGGGTTGGTGCCCCAAAGGGGCCTGGGCTCTGTGCCTGTCCCAGCAGCAGCAGGGACGATGGATGACTTTGGTCTGAAGGCTTCAGCCTCCAAATGCTTTGTGGACTCCCATGGCCTCCCATCAGCACCAATTTCCTGCAGGCCCCCATGATAAGAGGCTGATCCTCAGTCATGGAAATTCGATGCCCTAGTGTCAGGGAATGAAATCCTGAGGGACTGTGGAAACACAGCTGAGAATGAGCAGATCTTGCTGCTTTCCCTCGTCCCCTCTGCCAAAGAAACGAGTGGCTGGAGGATGTGTATGGTCTTAGTGCCGCTCCCCAGCACTGAGGCTGGAGTGCGTTGCCCTGATTTCTGCTGGTGGAGCCATTCTCAGTGTGGTTAAAAGCTGCTGGACACGAAAGCATCCAGGAAATAACTGGCTATTCATTGTGGTTTAACTTCATCCCTTTTTTAGGCTTTGCTGTGGTCCCTTTACCTTGCCTCTGAAGACCCAGGGACTCATGGGTCCCACTTGCTCCCTGGTGAGATTTGAGACAAGAATTGCAGACAAAGGCTGTGTTTTTCCTGTCCCTCTTCACCTCCCATCATCCCGTCTGGGGTCTGGCCTGATCATGTTTGAAAGGAGGGAGCAAGCCCTAAAATCTCTTCCCTAAACTGCCCACATTGGGTGGGTGGTCAGTGCTGTGGGTTTTTCCAGATGAAGATGCTGTCTGGATACTGGATTTATGGGCTCAGAGACAATGTCTCACAGCCCTGCATCTTGGTGCTTTCTGCACAGAGTGAACCAGAGGAGCTGAGCAACTCCGGCTTATTTGCTCCCATCCTTCATCAGCCCTGTGCTGGAGCCCAGGTTATGCCCATTCCCTGACTTCACCTCCATCCCCATATCCCAGTGCTGCAGCGTCCTGTACCTGCACTGTGACATCTCTCTGCTCTGCCAAGTCCATGGGCTTAGTCCTCCAGCTTGTTTTGAATTTGAGGAGAATTTCTCCCCTTTCAGCTACTCCTGTGCATTTTAACCATGTTTTTCAGTCTCCAGCTGTGCCTCCCAGACCTGACCACAGCAGAGAGAAACCATCTTCAGGTTTTGCTGCTTCTTTCCCAAGCAGGTATTGATTCAGCTCTGTGCCTGCCCCATCACAGCTGCTGGTCCTGGAGAGCGGAAGGAAGGTGTGAGGCTTAGGCAGGAAAAACAGCTCTGAAAGTCTGGCTGGCATGGTCTGATGTGGATTGAGCCTCTTGTGTGATGCATTGTTAAACCAGAGCTGTTACATGCCCAGAAATTACACTGATTTAATGGAACTGGTTTCTAGATTGGTTTGTACCATGTGCCAGACACGATTGAAATAAACTGATTTCCTTAAGGGGTTCCACGCCTGGGAGGTCAGCTGGGAGCGCTGGCATCGGCCGCTCTGCTGCTGCTGGGTGTTTGCCTGTGCTGCACGGTCCTTTTGTACCCCGGAGGGGTGTGGGCGCAGGACGGGGGGCAGCAGCACCAGGCAGCTTTTCTCGCCTGCCCGACCTAGAGTTCGTGCAACGCGGGGCCCCATCCCCACTGCGAGGGGACAGCTGGGGTCTGCACGAGGACCCGGTAGGCTGTTTGTGGGCCCGAGTGGGGAATTTGGGACCCGCATCCTCTTCATGCTCAGAAACGTGGGCAGCGCACGTGAGCGCAGAGCCGAGACGGTTTCAGGAGCAATCCCAGCTCAGCAGCCAAAATCCTCCTTTTCCCACCCAAATAAAGCCTCAGCCAGGAAAGGGGCCGTTTCCAGGGCAACGCAGATGCCTGGCGGCTTCGCTTTGCCGCGATCCGCGCCCCCCACCCCCGCCGTCTCCCCCCGCCGCTGCGGCAGCGGGCGCCGGGCTCGGCTCCGGGCTCGGCTCCGGGCTCGGCTCCGGGCTCGGCTCCGGGCTGGGCTCCGGGCGGAGATGCGGCACCGCCACCTAGCGACAGGGGGCCGGGAGCTGCGGGGCCACCCCCTGCCCCGCGGGAGCTGGGGTTTTTGTCCCCGCTGGCGGGGAGGCTGCTTTCTCTTTGCTGCAGGAACGGAGGTTTCCCTCCTGCCCCCAAGCCGCAGTGCCGGCTCCGGAGGGCACCTGGCTGTGTAAAGTCGGAGAAACTGGAAGGAAAATGCTTCCTCCAGTCCTGCCCGTCCGGAGGGCGAGTGCGTGGTGCTGTGGCTTTATGGATCTCTGGGTCAGGGTGTTAAAACCCTGCCTTTTCCAAAGGAGCTGGCGGGGACGAGCTGTCTGTGCACCCCAATTCCCACTAGGGGTTTGGACATGCCACAGCCTCCTGAAGTGTCTCTCCACCTTCCCTCATCAGCACAGGGAAAGTATTTAGTGCCTTTAATGTAATTAACACATTGCAATCCCAAACTGCTAGCAGCTGCCCAGCCCTGTAATTCATCCTTCCACCCAGCCATTAATACCTCCCTCTGGGCAATCATAAAGCAGCCCTGACCTGGCAGAAAAATGCTGCGAAACCAAGCCCTGTGCCTAGGGAAAAGGAAGAAATGGGGCAGCGGACCTGTATACGTTAAAATAATTAACACACTATGATGCCAAACCGCTGGTAGCTGCCTAGCTCTGTAATTCATCCTTCCACCCAGCTGTCAAAGTTAAGAGACCATCTTTTGGTGCACACGTGTGTGCAAACGTGCATGTGCTGCCTGCATCCCCCTGTGCCAAGGGGATCTTGTTCTATGGCCCTGGGGTTGTCAGTGGTTCCTTGCTGCTGTGCTGTCCCTGTCCCCCCTTTTTGGAGGTGATTTCCCTTCCAGCATCATCTCACTGGATGTGTCTCGCTCCTCAGTTTTGCTACCCTGAGTTATGGCAGTCGCAGCATGATTATACGCCTCTGTTCTGTAATTACCTTTGCTCACAGTAATTGTGTAATTGGAAGAGGCAATTACCTGGTGAAATGAGATAGGAAGAGGGGCTGGCTTGGTTTCCCAGCATTTGTGGGATGGTGTCCTGGCCACATCCTGCTCACACTCTTTCTAGTCACCCTGTAATGCTGAGTCCTGACCTGTGGGGTTTGTTCCAGTAGCAGCGGCTCTCCCCTGACCGTGGCCTCTCCCTCCAGTTGCCTCCTTCCCTGCTTTCCTGTAGCATTACCTATTGCGGGGTCATAGAGCATCCCGCCCTGGCTCCCCTCTGCCTGTCCTCCCGTGATGGTGTCCCCAGCCTTGGGCAGACCCTGCTCACCGCAGTCCATGCAAATAAACATCCCCTGGGCTGCTGGGGGACAGACGGCAAAGTACTTGGGGGATGGACGGGGCAGGGAGGGGAGTGCCAGGATTTGCTCCAAGATTAAAGCTCTGACTTCTTTCAGCGGCTGTTTTTCCTCGTTAGTGCTCTAAGCTGATTGTGTTAAGCCACTTGGTGAGTGATCACTTTTGATGTATCTTCCCACTTTTCTCAAATCCCCTCTGCTGCCCTCAACCTATTGCCTCTGCCCATGCCCCCAGGACCACCTGCAGCTTTTGGCTTTGGTGGCTTTACCCTGTGGTGCTGGTGAATGGCTCAGAGCCCAAGCACCCACGCAGAGGCTGGAGAGAGTCAGCCCAGGCCAGCACACAGTGCTGCAGCTTGCTCTGGTCTTGGGGCTAAACATGAAGCTCACCCAAGGAGGGAAATGAAAGCCCAGGCGTGGTGTGTGTCCTCTGCAGCAGTGCTGAGCCTGGGTGCAAAACCTCAGGCGAGGGGTGTGTGGCTCTGAGTGCCTTGGCAAGCAGCCACCACTGCAGCCTGGGGTGCTTTGGGTTGTTCAAGACAAGATGGGTGCAATTTTGGGGGTGAAAGACTTGGTGGCACACACTGGGGTGCGTGCTGCTCCCCTGGGTACCACCCTGGTCCCTGCTGCCCAGCACGCCCCTCTGAGGAGCGGGGCTGCCTTCATGGCAAACTCTTTTTCCCTCTGAACTCCTAAACGCCAGCAGTTTTGTAGGATAAAGGTAAGCCCTGCTATGATACAACAAAGGGCAGTCAGCACTCACAGCGTGGAGGCACTGGGACAATTGTCTTCCCCATGGGATCCTGCTGCAAAAGCCCACAGTGCCCGGAGCTGCAGCTGGAGCACCCGGGTCCCTGCGGCACCAGCAGCTGGCAGTTGAAGGCACACATCAGGCTCATCTGGTCTGCATTAGAGGTGTGCATCGTGCAGGCACTGGCAAAAGATTTGGATCCCTCAGGGAGCCTGGGGACCTGCGAGGACAGCCCTGAGGGAGGTGATGCCTGGCCTCCTAAATCACTGCTGGCCACAAAGCCAATGGAGAGCAAATGCTGCACCATGTGAGTGGGTTCCTGTGGTGTGGCCAATGGGCAGCTTGCTTTTTGCATATGTGATGAAGGAATAATTAACAGCTGGGTTTTCCCTCCCATGCTGATCCCCCAAATGAGGGATAAAAGGGCTGTGCAGAACACAATGGCTTGTTGTTATCCTTTTGTTATGGTAGGGCCAAGACAAAGACCTTGTGGGTCCCTTATGAGGGTGGGGTCCCCCCAAAGGCACCCAGGGTGGGCTGCAGCATGGCAGGGGTTGGTGGCCTTAGCCACCAGCATAATACTGGCCCCATGGCGGGGGGCTCCGTTCTAGTGAGACAAATCCCATAGGGAGGAGGACAGGGGCTGCCCAAATTGTGGCTGGAGAGTTTTGTGTGTGCTCTTGCTGGCTGGCGTGGGAGCTGTGGGAACCCCCAGGGCCAGGGTGAGGGGCTGAGGTGGGGACAGGCAGGAAGGCAGCACTGGGGAGGGTGAGGGGAGCATTGGGAGGTGCAAATGGTTTCAAAGAAGCTGCTTGGGGAGGTGGGGAGCAATTCTAGCACAGAGCAGAACTTGGCAGCCCCAGGTACGTGTCCCCTGTCCAGGCTTGAGTGCTTGAATTGAGGTATCATTAACAAGCCCCCAAGGTTTTTTTAATACCCCAAGGGGCACCTGCCTCGTGGTGTAAAGCATCCCAGCTTCTCCAAGCAGATTTTCCTTCCCCTGGGCAGCTCCAGGCTGGCTTTGAGCCTCAGGAATCAGTTGCTGAAGGTCTCTGACCCCTGTGGGTGCTGTGGGGAGGAGCCCTGGCTGGCCCTGTCCTAGGCACAGATGCCACCTCCATCTGTCTGTCCCAGGCTGGGTCCCATCCTGCCCCATCCCACGTGTCCCCTGAGGGCTGGGCTGGTGCTGGGGACAAGCTCCCATGTGGCAGCTCCCACAGCAAAGCTGAGGCAAGCAGAGCTGAAACGAGCCCAAGGAATTGGAAGTGCCCGCAGCAGATGGTTGGCGCAGTCTGTCTCCCTGCCGCCGCCTCCTCATTCTTCCCTTTCCCCAGCCTCTCCCCGAGCTCGTCTTATTCTTGTTTTTGCTGACTTCCTCCCAATGACTTTCCAGACCTTCCTCAAGGTGGGACCCCACCATCCCCTGCACACCAGCCCCTATTTCCAGCCCAAAGGGAGGCTCAGTGTGCAAAGCCGAAGGCTCATCCGCTGAGCTTGGGTGTTTGGAAGAGGAAAGTCCTCATCTTCATGGGGAAATTAAGGCGTGATGGGGGCTGGGACCTTCTGGATTCCCCTTGAAAGAGCTGGGCACAGAGCCCTGGTGTCTGGGGACACCCTGGCCCCAGGGTGATGCCAATTGCCCCCTTTCCCAGCTGCAGAGAGTCTGTGCTACATGCTCTGTGCCATTAGCTCTAGCTTTGAGCATCTTGAAGGGGCTGTAACTTCTAGGTAATGAAGAAAAGGGGAGGTTAAAATGTCCATAAAATCATCCTCAGCAAATGTCTCCCATCAGGTCCAGGATCCTTCTGCATCCTGCTGCCCTCCCCTTGATTTGCAGCCCCCTCCCCACCTCCTCCTCTGCCCAGGGGTGAGATGTGCAGGTGTTGCAGCCAAAACTGGGCCACAAGCACTCACCTCCGATGGGGATGGGGCTTGAAAGGCTTTGCAATCCCTGTGCCAGCCCCCTCCCAGACACGAACATCCCCCGACCTCCCCTGGGGACCCCCATGTGGCTGCATTCCTCTCCGGTCCCTTTCTCAGAGGCGGTGGCCATGTCAGTCAGCAGAGGTTGAGCCCTGCAGCGGAGACGATGGGATTTGTCCCAGCTCAGAAAGATTCATTGTTTTTTCGGGTTGATTTCTCTGTTTGTTTGTCTCTTCCCCCCTCTGGGGTCTCTTTCGTGTTGCCAGTTTTGTTGTGCATCCAAAGCTCCCCTCGGGTGGCAGTGTTTGGGCCTGACCCGGACAATGCAGCGCGCTGCTGTCTTGGCAATGGCCCTGCGTGCTGACAGCCGTGGGGCAGCGGGGGGGATGGGATGGGGCCTGGCAGGCGGTGGGGCCTGGATGAGCTCCCGCATGGAGGCAGAGGATGCCCTCGGAGGTCTCTGGGTTGCTGGGTTTGAGGTGCATTCCTAGGGGTGGCATGGGGCACAGACACTGTCCCCGGGCTGCACCCATCGGGCAGGGGACCTCTGCACTATGCAGCTGGCACAGAAAGCTCCGGGAACTGGGGAGAAGAAGGAGAAGTGAGAAACACAGGGGGAGCAGGGAGGTATGAAGCCAGAGCCCACATCACGGCCAGCCGTGCTACAGCCAGGGTTGCATCCCATCCCGCTGCACAGCCGGCACATCTCCCTGCAGCTGAGCTGCCTCCTGCTGTCACCCCCATCCCAGTGAGGAGGTTTGGGAAATAAAATCTCCCTCTCCCAGCTCCTTGCAAAGCTGGAGCAAACACAGCCATGCTGCAGGGTGCTCATGACATGAGCCTGCATCTTTGGCTGGGGCAGCGTGGCCGTGCTGGACCTGCACAGCTCAGCCCAGGGGTGTTACCCAGGCAAAAGTGCTCCTGAAAGCTCTCCTAAGCCCCCGATTCCTCTTTCTTGCCCTGCTGCAGCTGGTCTGGGTCCGTGCCGCAACCAGCCCTGTTGTGCTGCTCTATGGGAGAGAAGAATCGACCCTGGGGGGGTTAATGAGGGGAAGATGCCTTTGCTTGTGCCAGCTATAGAGGGGCAGCCCCGCTCTCCCTGATGGGCGCGGGCTCCTCTGCACCGAGGCGGGGAGCAGCGGCCCCGCAGGCAACTGTCTCGCTGGGTGGATGGGAGCCACTGTATGAAAGGGCTGGCGATGGGAGCTCAGCAGGGAGAGTACGGGATGGCATCCAGACTCCTCTCTCCAGCAGTGTTTCACATACCTTGGGGCCTGTGCTGTCCTTAAAGCGCAGTGAAACCCCGCGCGCGGGGAGCTCGGAGGGTTGGGGGACACGCAGGAGGAGAGGCTTGCCCAAACCCGCTTGTCTTCATGTGGATGATCATTTCCAGCTGGGGCACTGGGATGGGTTTTTTTATCAGCTGCTTTAGTCCTCTCAGTGACCTCTCCCAACCCCAAGACCTCCTGCTTTTCCCCCTCCACCAGTCCCTCACAGCTCTGCCATACCTTGGATGGGGTGTGAGATGTCCCGCCACGGGTGAGATGGAGAAGTGCTCATCTGGGTTTATGGCCAAGAGATTGAGAGACAAATCAGGGTGTGCTTGGGGTCTGGGATAAGGAAATAGCCCCTCAGCCAGATGTTTTGGGCCTTCTTTGGGGCAGGGATGCCAAGGTAGGCAGTGGGTAACCCCCAGCTGGGATGGATGCTCCCGACCTTGGGCACCCCTGAGGAAGGACACAGAGGCACTCGTGTGACTGGTGTTGGCACTGAGAGCCAGTGGGATTTGTTAACACAGAGCTGCAGGTACAAATTCTCAGGAGGAAAAATATCTCTGATCTTTGTCCTGTGCTGCTCTCCATCATTCATGGTGCTACCCAAACAGCACAGGTGGGAGGTGACCTGCAGTTCAGATGATGATGATCTCCAGAGGCTGTTTCTGGGACAAGACGTGCAAGCGAAAAGCTCAGCGTGTACCTGCACTGCAGTGCTGTGAAAGGTGTCCCAGCTGCTGGAACAATGCAATGGCCACACTGCTCCATCCCTGCTTGCCTCCACATCCCCAGATGACCATATTCTGCTCCCATCCAGGATGGGAGGCGGTCAGGGACTTTCCCTCTTGCTCCTTGGCAGGACAGGACACAGCTCATTTGGGGCTGGGGCCAGTCTAGGAGGGTGGCTGGGATGGAGGGGATGGGATCTGGCTCCTCATGGGGCTTGTTGGGGTGTGGGGAGGATGTTTCACTTGTATCCAGCTTTGAAAACAAGGCTGGAGCAAGGTACACCCAACACCACCAGGGTGTGGTAGCCCCATCTCCTGAAGCTTCCCCATTCACCCTTTGGGGCCAGTGGACTGTTCCTGCCATGAGTCTGAGTGCTAGGTGAACAGGCCACCTCAGCCTGTGTTTTTCCACATTTCCTTGTTCTCCCAAAAGATTAAATATCACCTCTTTCCTCCCCATCTCTGTTCAGCTGCTGAAGGGTGACCTGGCTGTGCAGCATGCAGGAAACAGAGGGTCGGTGTGTCGGTGATGCTGCAGGAAGAACCCAAGTGGGGGAAGCTGAAGGTGAGATTTGGGGGCCATTTTTTCTAGAAACATATAGAAAGCAGTATCCCGGGGAGATGGGGAAGAAGGCATGACGTCAAAGGCAGCGCTTAAAATACACCCAGGGCAAAATCACACGACAGCTGGTGCGACACGAGCTGGCGGGCTCCAGGCACGGAGCCCTGCGGGAACCTGCAGGATGCGGTGGGAAACGTCTGAAGCTGGCAGCTCTGCTTTCACCACTCCCTGGGTCCCCCCATGACCCAGGAGTGGCTGTGCCAGGCTGGGGACAGTGGGGAGGGACACCAGTGGCAATGGCTGTGGCCAGCTCACTCCCAGCTGCTCCCCGCCAGCCACGGCATCACAGCCCCAGGCAGTTCCTGGGTGACTTCTGGTGACAGCAGCTACTGGTGGGGACTCGCTGGGTGGCACCTGGCTGCTGCTCGTTAGCTGGGAGGGGAGGGTGCCAGGAGCCAAGCTGCTGGGGGAGATGAGGTCCAGCTGGATGGTGGTGGTGCAGGGGCTGTGCTCAGGGCATTCTTTTTTTTTTCCCCCAGGGGATGCACACTGGGGTGTAAACCCCACACTTCTGGGCAATTTTAGCTCCGCATGGCAGGCAGGTTGCATGGTTGAAATGAGTGTAGGAGGAATGAGACACATTGTGGTCTTTGCAGCATCGGGCACAGCCATGGCAAATGCCCTCCCCTCTGGGCTGTGTCCTCTCACACGGTGTCCTTTGGTATTTGGGAAGGGGACACGCCCCCTCTCAAAGGAGCCAGCCCAAAGGCAGGCTGAGGTCTCTGTTCCCTTGGGGATTCAACCCGCAGCGTCCTTGCTGGGAGATCTTAGGCTGAGCAGCCCTTTGAAGGGATTTGTTTTCATTTCCAAGGACAAAAAGTCCAAGGACCCTGTGGGTCCTGGAGCCACAAGCACTGCTGAGACTGTCCCAGATCCCCTGAGTGGCCTCTGAGCTGGATCCGGCCATGAGGGAGGGCTTGTGCGAGGGACAGTGCCTGGGTGCTGGTACCTCCCCATAAACCCACCTGTGGGGCTAGCTGGGACCTGCCCCACTGCAAATCCATCAGAGACACACTGCTGGGGCAACTGGAGGGCTGGGGTGGAAAGCAGCAGCAGCAGCAGCAGAGCTTCAGAAGAAGCCCCCCAAACCCTCCCAGATCCCAGCTACAATCCCAGGCCCCTCTTTAACTGACCACCAAAACCACCTGGGAGATGAGCCCGATGCTCCAAGGTGGTGGGAAACTGCAGCTCCCCACCCACCGTCTGCTGCCGACAACGCGCCGCTGACGGGCCCAGCACTCACAAATTCCCCCTCCGTTGCACAATGCAAACTCGGCCGCATCGGATCCGATGGCGGCTAAGCATGTGAAGAAAATTAAGACCAGAAAGCAGGAGCAGCAGCACTTTAAAGAGTGTTGTCCTGCTGCTAGGAGCATTCGCCCAGGGGCAGCGAGACATGGTTCTCATTCCTGCGCCTGTGCTGGTGTTTATTATTTTTCCTTCCATTGTGCAGTCCCCTTTATTCCCTGCATGCCTTTCCCCTGGGGCTGAGTGAATCAGCGTGCTTTCCTTCTTCCACTCAGCCATGGCTTATTGCCTTTCTCCCCCCCTGCCCCCTCCCCCCTTTTTTTTTCCAGACATGATCTCCAGGCCAAAAAGAGTCAGTCCAGCTCCCCAGCAATCTGCAGCCCTGGGGAAAAATGGCCAACAGGTGAGCACAGAGTGGCAGGGGGAAAGTTTTATTGAGATCACTAATAAATGGCATTTATTTCTTCTAAAGGTCATTTTTTCTGCCATGTTTCTTGATGTTTCCAGCTGGGGCTGCCTGGCACTCATTCCTTGTATAGGGACACAACACCCTGCAGGGTCAGCAGCCTGCTTTTGGATGGCAAAAGTGTGAGGTCTGGGTGTGGGAGCCCTGGAAGTGCCACCATGCCTGTGCTGGCCCAGGTGCGACAGTCACTGGTCCAAATGTGCCCCCCTGCCCAGGGATGGGCAGGGACAAACCCAAGGGGAAATGTCACCTGCTACTGCCGGGGCTGCGCTGGCCCTGCCATAATGACACTTGGACAAATCACAGCCATGCCTGGCACCTCTGACGCATCCTTTTACATTCTAACATCTCCAATTCCTGTAGTAGAGGAACTCATCGTTTTCTAAGAGGTGTTTGAGCCTCTCCGTGAGAGGTGAAGGACAGATCTCAGCTGTGGTACCTGGAACCTTGAGTAAGTCCCTTCAGTCTACAGCGTTACGAGGCAGGCTGCGTTTTGCAAAATGAGTTGGGATCCTTGGGTGGAAAATACCACGTAGGAGCTTGAAATTCCTCTGCTCTGAGCCAGGACGGGTGCTCCTTTCCAGGCTCCATCCCTTTCCCTCTGTGTTAGCAGTGCTGGACTATGAATGAGCCATGACAGGCTGTGGCTTTGCAGGCAAATACATATTTAGAAACTGGAGGGCATTTTCCCCTTAGATTATTATCACTTGAACATAGGTTGGCTTGACAGCTTAGGTGGAAAACCATCTTCTGAGTATACCAGCAGCTCCACACTCACTTGCCCCACTAATCCACTCTGTATGCACCCCGCTTTGGGCAAAAACTGCCATGCTGGCAGCACCCTTGTGGTGCTCCAAGCTCCTGGGGCCAATCTGGGAGGGAGTCACTCATCCCTGTGCTCCCTGCAGATGTCTGTCTGTCCATGCTCAGCTGTCAGCCCTCCCTTCCCATAGCTCTGCCTCTGCATTTTGCAGGTGCTCCCGCCTGCCGGCAGCACGCACCCGCCACGGTGGTTTGGAAATGCGGGCTGTGCTGCATTCCTGGTGGGGAGGGCTGCTCGGTCGTCACATGCTCCTGTTAAACCTCCTGTATTTTTCCTCCCCTGAATCTGCAACTTTCATCCTTTAAAGCAGCTTGGCGGTGCCTCCCCTGTGCCAGGCCCCCTCCCCTGGGCCAGTCTTATGAATGAATGGTTGGTGGCCCTGTGATGCCATTGCCATGGTGACAGATGGCAGCTGAAAATGCAGGGATCAGGGTCACATGAGAGCAGCGGTAAATTCAGGCAGTTATTTATAGGCTGCTGCTCAAGCGTTTATGGAAATGCGTCTATCTTGGACTGCGATATCAGCCCTTCGCTGGCTCTCCGGGGCACTGCTCTTCCAGGAGAGACATTACTCATGCACATGCTCCGCTTTCATCCAGCCTGTCCCATCGCCCATGCTGGCTGCTTGGGCTGGCGGCGGAAAAGTACAGGGCTTTGGGTTTTTTTCTGAGTCTGAGTTTCTGGATCAGCCTCTGCCTGGTCCCTGCTGTTATGAAAAGTGAGACAAACGCAGCCGGAGCCAGAGCTTCTTGCCTCTGCCTGTGGCATCTTCTGCTCTCATCATTGGCACCGTCCACAGTGTGACAGCTTGGGCAGCATCATGTGGCTTGGAAATAAGTCAAATTTTTGCTTGATTTGGTCCCGAGTGTGCTCATGAGTCCACATTCAGCCTGGCCTGGTCATTATTATTATTTTTTTTTTTATAGTTTTGATCCAGCTGGGGAACCTTTCTTTGCCTCAGTTTACCAACCAGCAATTCATTTCGGTGGTTGTGTAGCCAGCTAAAGGGATTTCTTTAAATCCTCAGGCATGGGTTTATCCCACCTTGAGGTGTCATCGAACCTTCCGTGATCCCGGCTCAAGCCTCTCTCCTTTGGCACGCTAAGATGTGCAAGGTCAGAGAGCTGAATGGCTGGTGCAGAGCTCCTTAGAGTTGCTTGATTTTCCTTTGCCTCAGACCTTCTTAAGATCATCTGATCTGCCTCCGTTCAGCCTCTGGCTGTGCAGAGCTGTAGCTGCTGGTGCAAGTGGCCCTGGGCTTGGCCGCTCCCCTTCCCCAGCCCTGCCAAGCAAAGCCAGCACCCATTGCCCCATGAAGGCGGAAACAAATCCCCATTGTCTGCAGTCAGGAAGGTTCCTTCTCACCGGCAGGCAGTGGGACCTTTCTTCCCATTGCCAGGCTCTTCCCAGCGAGTGTGATGAGCTGTGGTACAGCTGCACGGGTGTGGCTGTCACCTGGCACCCAGACGGGACCCTGATGGCTTTGGGGTTCCCCGATAGGCAGAGAGCTGAAAGCCTGGTGGCCGGGCTGGGGGACCATCCTGACCTGGTGGCACTGTCTCAGCCATTGCCTGTCCCCTGCATGTCCCCATAGGAGGGGGCTCGTGGTGTCATCCAGACATGCAGAAGCCACACTGCCGTTGGGGTGGCACCTTCAGCTCCAACCTCCTCACCTCCGCCAAGGTGC
This sequence comes from Anas platyrhynchos, assembly GCF_047663525.1. NCBI lineage: Eukaryota > Metazoa > Chordata > Aves > Anseriformes > Anatidae > Anas > Anas platyrhynchos. The sequence continues at coordinate 3,255,983 of NC_092613.1, read as the reverse complement.
ACCAGCCCTCGTGAGAAGTGCAGGGACATTGCAGCGAGCAGGCACTGGGGATTCTGCACGGTAGTAAAACACCAGCAAAAACCAAGGCCCCTTCTGCCTTGCTGCTGCCCGGGATGGGTAAGGGTGCAGATCTAATGAGGTATACGGTCTTGCTTCTCCTGGGGGACAGAAGGAAGAGTTATAACCATTGCTCTCAGGAGCTGGATCTCTGTGCAGGTGCTGGCTGAGCTCCCAAGTACTTGGGAGGATTGATCATTTTGTGCCTAATAGGCTGGAAAGGGAAATGGGTCCAGAGGCCAGAAAAGTGTATAACCATTGAAATCCAGGGGCTGGAGGGAGCATGTCTTGGGGCTAGAGGTCTGAATCCTCCACGTTTTTTCTCTCTTCCAAATGTGTTTTTCCTTCTGCCAGGGTTTCTCACAGACTCCAGGAGATGGATACTGGTACCAGTACCCCTGCACCAGAAACACACTAGTTGGAGAAAAGTGTTTAGGCTACACCAGTGGGGTTTGGATGGGCTGAATTTGGGTCTTCAGGACTTCCCATAGACCTTAATCATTTCCATCATGTGCTGAACAAGCAATAAACTCTACTGAATACTTCTTTTCCCCACCAGTAAACCAACCTAACAGCCCTCTGGCCTTCCTGATGAACCCAATTAGATGCTTTCTGATGGCTGGTCTCTCTGCAGCACTGAATAAAGGATGAGGGCTGATGTCCAGAGGTGTGCCTGGGCTTTCTGTTTGACATGCTACAGCATCAAAGGAGCCTAAAGTACTGTGTTAAATTAAGCCTGTGAAAGGCGCTGGATTTGAAGTTTGGTTGTCCCAAAGAGCTGGTTGGGTGCATGTATCTATGTCTTCATCCTAATAAAATACCTGGAGTCACTATATCCCACCATGGATAGTTGGGAGATGGACTGGGAGAATTGGATCACTGGGTGGGACCCTTCTGTTTGCAGAATTTCATTCTCAGCATTAAAGGTGGACTAATAAGTGCTGCTGCCTCATCCCCAAATGTGACTTAGCCCCCAGCTCAGCCCTGCTCCAGCCTGTGCTGCTCCTGGGATGGGCTCTGGGGTGAGAGGCAGCCAGTTTAGCTGGAGAAGACGTGGTGTCCTCTGAGCCCAGCTCTGGCTCTGTGGCCCCTGAGTGCCACTGGGCTTGGAGCGAGCCCTGAGCATTGCTGCCTTCCACAGACGGGCTCCAGATGAGCACCTGAGTTTTGGGGAGCAGAATTCGGGTCCTGACCACTCCTCCTGCCGTCCCTCCCTGCGTGGTCTGAGGCAAAGCAACGACTCCCACGCACCAAGTTCTCCTTGGAGGAGAGGGGTGACCAAAACCCACCTCCCACCCCAAAGTGGTGCCCGGGTCAGAGTCACAGCACTGTGCCCCCATCCTCGAAGCACTCCCCGGGGCAGAGACACGGCGGCGACCGGGACAGCACCGCCGGGGCTGCTCCTCTCGGCATTACAACGGAGGTCGTGCCTTTCCCTGCAGCACCAAGGTGGGCAGAAGTGAACCCGCCTCTCCTGCCGGGACCCGGTGCTCTCTTTTTCTTTTTTACGCAAGAGCCCCCTCGGAGAGGTGGGGGGGCCGGCCCGCCACCCCGGCTTTGACGTGCAGCCATGGTGACTCAAGCCTGCGTCAGGGGCTGCGTGTCCCTCATTATTTATTTATTTTAGTGTGCTTTTTTTTTTTTTTAATTATTTTTTTTTTCCCGAGCCGAGCGGAGTTGCCTCCCCTCGAGCGAAGGGGAAGCGGGGCCGAGCCGAGCCGAGCGCGCATCCGCGGGGCGGCGGCGGGGGGCGGCCGGCAGCAGCCCGGTGCCGCGCAGCTTCTCTCGGCCGCGGGGTGCGGAGGCAGCGGCGGCGGCGGCTCCCACGGTGGCCTCGCAGGTGTCCGGTCCCACCGCCGCCCGGGCGTGGGGGGGGACCCCGGTGAATTTCTCCGGGCCCCCCCGGTCAATCTGTGCCGGGAATTCGTTCCGCTTCCCGCGGCGCCGGGTCGGTTTCAGCCGCAGCGCAGAGGTAAGGATGCTCCCCCCTGGGCCCCGCTGCCCCTCGGCTGGCTGCTTTAATTCCCCACCTCCAACCCTCTCCAGCTGTCGGGGTTTTTTTGGGAGGGAAGGTGCCCAGGGAGAAGCTGGGGGGGATGCCTGAGCCTGGAGGCATCGAGCATGGCCCTGCGGCTGCTGGCATCGAGGGTTGGGGGGAACCGTTAGAGGCAAACTGGGGAAGCGGGGGGGGGTAACTCCGGTGCCGGGGGGTGGCACCAGGCACCTGCTGTGGGTTGTTGGGAGGCTTATTCCCCCCCAAGCCACTGCCTGAGGGTGGGTAGAAATGCCGCTTCCAGGCTGACCTTGACAATAACATTGGGAGAAGAGAAAGCATTTGGCTGCAATGAATATTTAATTCCCAGCCACCAAAGTGTTTGGGCTTTATTTACCCTCTCTTTTTTTTTTTTTTTTTTTAAGTACTTTCTGAATCTGGATGGATTCTTTTGGGGCAGAAAAATGAGGGTTGGGGTCCTGGTTTCATGCAATTGGGTGTGGGGAGTCCTTATTTGCTTCTCTGCATTTATTGCATTGCTGATTCCCAAAGGTGTGTGTTTTGGGCTGGCATCTCGACCAGGTGCAGATTTGCATCATTCTGGGAATGTGGGGCTTAAACCAGCCAAGAAATCTGGTCCCAGCTCTTTGTAAAGGACACAGAAAATGAAATTGTTCTGCTTCTTGGATCCTGTCTTGTGTCAGAGGCAACTGAGGTTTGAATCCGTCAGGAGCTGATGCAACTATTTCTGGTTTTGGTAGGAAAAAACCTGAGATGCCAGGCAGCTGAGCTATTCTCGGGAGGGTGCAGAGTTTCTTGTGAATCTCTCTCTAGAGGTGTTGGGACTAGGTCAGGGAAGCTGGATGGTGGCTTGATTGGAGCTCAGCTGCTCGGAAGTGAAATAAAATTTGGGTCTGTCTGTCCTCCAGGGTAAATTGGAGAGATGGCTCCACAGAAATCAATAGGAACAAATGGGTTTGGTTTAAATCTAGAGTGACTCGAGTGCCACTTCAGGCTTGCACAGAGCAGGGAATCTGGAGTCAGAGCAGAGCCAAGCCAGGTGAGAGTCATGAGGATTAAATTTACCCCAGATCAGGCGCTGACCTACGCACATCCAGACTAAACAATTGCCTTGGGTGCAGGGGCTCGGATTTTACCCCATCCTGTGTTGCATTTGGATTTGTTTGTTTACAAACATGGATGCTTCATGAACTACAGAGCAGAGACTGCAGAGGGATTTGGATGGTGCCCATTTGCTGCCTTTCAGAATAAACCTGGGCTGCTTTTGGGTTCAGTCACTGACCTTCAGCCAGATTGGGTGAGTTAAGAGGGATCACTGAGAGCTAACTGGAAAAAGATCATCTTGTGAGCCTAGTGGAGCCCTGAAGGAATCATATGACGGTTGGCTTTGATATGGTGTCACACTGCTGCAGCTGATGTGTGTTTTCATGATACCAAATGAGACATGAAAGGAGACCAAATCTGATGAATCAATGGGCTCATACACTTCCTGACAAACAAGGCGCTGAGGCTCCCCCTCCTCCGGTGTTGTTGTGTCTGTCTCATGACCCATCTGCAAAACTGCCCTTTCTGAGGGTTTCTGGCATCCACTGAAGAAAAGAGTGGCACCAGAACCACAGCCTGCCATTGCTGGTAAGAGACCAGAGCTGGGGGCTGTAGGAAACGCATCCACCTCCAGGATGAGCAGGTGGCAAGTGGTGGCCGGGCTATGGTAGCCACCCCTCTGCATGCCTTTAAGGGAGCTGGGGACTATTTATAACATCTGGACACTCTGGCTGTCGAACGGCACTTGGGTAGGTGTAAGACAGAAGCGGAGGCAGCTCTGATTCATCAGTGAATGTGAATCGATCCTGTGTCATGGTGCTAAAGTGGGTCTGAACGTTTGCACAGGAAGGACGGCGCAGAGTATCCCGCTCCTCCGGCAGGGAAGTTGCTGGTGTGTGCCGCTGAGCTGCTTACGAACGTCTGCTGGGGCTGGAAGCCCGCTTTCCTGCAAATCTCCTCGCATGTGTGTGGTGCTCGGCTACCCTGTGCTGTTGTGTGTGCTCACATGGTCCCTGTCTGAATTTTGCACCTCCTCACATGTGGGTGCGAGGGGTGAGCACCGTGGGACCCCGCGATGTGGGACTGTGAGCAGTGTGGCTGGGTGTGACTGAGTCACCGTGTGTTGTCTCCGTGGGGTGGCAAGAGCCTGGCGCTAATTAGCAGGGATTGTTTAAGGAAGAGGAGAGAGGGAGCAGCCCTAATGAGCCCAGATGGCAAAAACCTTCCCTGTGGAGCCAGTGAGGATGAGCACGGGAGAGGAAGATCCGAGCTGGAGCTCTGAATTTCCTGGTTTGTAAGCAAGCCTCGGCTCTGAATAGCTTTAAGATGGAGGCAGTTCTTCCTGGCCTCTACTCATGGCAGGAGGTTTGCTTAAAGGAGACTGCAGAAGAGCCCCTGGAGAAGGGCTGGGGAGGTCAGAGCTGAGGTGTCTCCCTATGGGGCAAAAGTCTCTTCCTGGGGCTTTTCAGTGGAGTTTAGATGTTGCCTGGAGGGTCCTGCCCCTGGTTTCTTGCAGCCAAGGGGCTCCACAGGCCCGCACTGCAATGCCTCACAAGAGAAGCATTTGCAGAGGTGATCCTGCTGCCAGCTGGGCTGCACTCCCAGCCTTGGGCAGTGGCACGGGGCAGGCGGGGTCCTGGAGCTACTTTTCTTGTGGTTTGACCTCAAAGCTGGGACATGCACCTCGAGTTCCTCCCCTTTGCTGCTTGGCTTTGCAGGGTACAGAGGGAAGATGGGAGAGGTGTCTGCTCTGTCCTTCCACATCTCCTTCCTGGGCTCGCTGGCTCCCTGGGTGACCTTGGATCCATCCCTTCCCTGCTTCAGCCTCTCCATCTGCATAAAAAAGCCCAGCCCTTGGTGCAAGGTTTCCCTGTCCCTGTGCATGTCTGTGAGGATGGGGAGCTGCAAACAGATGCTCAGATCTCACAGCCTGAACAAGAGAACGGCATTCCACCTCCTGCAATTCCTCTGTGCCCTGGACCCTTTGCTCTCCCTTTTCCTAGCTCTGATCTTGCTGGAGCAAGCTGGACCTTCCTGGGTCTGGATCTCCAGAGGCTGGGAGCATCATCTCCTCTCCTTTAGGAGCTGCTGGGGTCTTGCCTGGGAGCAGCAGAAGGAGCAAAGGTGGTGGGGTAGGGAAGGACCAGCAGAGTCCCCATGGTTTAAATGTTATTTTGAATTCACCAAATCCGAGTCTGTTTTTTTCTTCTTCCCCTGTCTCTCCCCCTCCCCCCGCTCCCTCCTTCACTTTCCTCTTTATGGACCCAAATGGGGCATAAGTGCAGAATTTGGACACAGGAGCTGATCTGTCTCTGGAAGAGGAGAAACCTTCCCTGGTGCCCACCCTCCAGACCCAGAGCACAGCTGCTGCTGGTGCCTGCCCTACGTGGAGGCTGCTGTAAATCCACTTTTCCTCCCTGCCTGCATCTGCATTCCCTGGCCTAACTGAAAGATCCACTGACATGATTCCCAGCCACCTCCCTGAGAAAGCAAGGATGGGCCGAGGCAGGACACACAGCTCAGAGCTCCCTTCCCTGGGAGCATGCAGGAATGTGGGGAGCTGCCGGCAGCACTGGGGGATGCACAGCACTGAGCTCCCAAACAGTGGCATTCCCACAGTGGGGGCTTCCATCTCCATCTGGGAACAATGCAAGCTTCCTGATGGTGTCAGACCCCTGGGTGTAGCAGAACAGGAGCCTCTCCTTCCATGCCCTTTCCCTGCATGGGGTGAAAACTGCTCATTCCACAGCCACCTATGGCCGTGTGCCCTCAGCCTGATGCTCCTGGGTTGCTAGAGCAAAGGGACACGGTGGATGAAGTGTGTAAAAGTGAGAATCATCTTCAAGGAGGGTCCTGCGGATGCTAAAGGGTGGGAGGTGCAGGAGGTAGTTAATCCCAGAGACAACCCAGTGATGCTCTCCCCTTGTGGCTCCCCCTGGGATGTTGGCAACTGCTTCCAAGTCATTTTTCAGGCACTAGGGCTGACCCCAGAACAAACTGGTGCCTTGCCCGGCCCCTCTCTGTGCACCCACAATGGGGACATCAGCGCGGGTTGTGTCTGAGAGAGGCACCTGGTCCTGCAGCGCAGGGGGGCTCTTGCAGCTGGGGGCTCTGGAAGGCCCCAGTCTTCCATCTAAAGAAGGAAAAACACACATTTAAGAAAATTAAGGTCATAGAGGCTTTGTAAACAAGCTGAATTTCCATCTGCCAGTGGTGAGGGGTTTCTATCTTTCTTAAGCTCAGAAAGCTCCTGGTTGTCAGCTGATCTGCTTCATCTTTCTTGCATCATAGTTATTATTTTGGGAAAAGATTTTTTTTATTATTAAATTCCTCATTCAATTAAATAAATATGCAGAAATACCTTTTTTCAGATGGATTTGAACTGCACTTTCCAATCTGAGGGGTGCAGGTCTTGGGGCTGATGTAAAATCCTAAGAAAATTAATAGAAAGGGCCCTGTTGTCCCCTGGATTGGGTCCTGGTGCCATGCGAGGTGGCTGGTTCTTACCCTAGACCCAGGAGAAAAGCTCAGCACCCATTTTGGTCCCCAAATCCTTTGGGAATGTTGCTCTTTCAAGGAACTGAGAGCCTTTGTGGCTTTGGAGGTGCTTGAAGCCTCCTTTTCCAGGAGCACCGTGTCCTGGTGCCCCATGACTCCTGAGGATAACGCTGACCCGAAGCGAGGAGGGGAGAGGCAGAGACCCAGAGAGGTGCTGGGGGTTTGCCCTGTCCCCATCATGCTGGCCTGGCTTCACGCTCTCTTCCTGGAGCTGGGCATCTCCCAGGCTTTGCTCTAGGGGGTTGAGTTGTCTCAGGAGAGCCACGGGGTGCTGAGCTTTGGGACTTGGCCAGCAGATCGTAGGTTTTCAGTCCCTAATGAAAGAAGAGACTTTAGCCCCCAAGGCTAAGTCCTACTCAGGGCTGAGTCACCCTTGGAAGGAGCTGAGCAGACAGGGAGCAGCAAACTACCCATAGGCAGTTCAACTGGGTGCCTAAATTCAAGGTCCACATTCATCTGCACAGAATCTGATCCAAAATCAATGGAAATCCCGGTGATTTCCTGGCTGCTGGATGAGACCTTCTCTGCCCTCTGTTCCTGGTACCAGCAGCTGCCAGCCCCTGGCCAGGGGCTGAGGATGCTCTGTCACGGGCAGCCGCGTGCGGTAATTGCTGCTGCCGAGCTGTGAACAGTTTACGTGAATGGTTCTTGTTAGGAAATTAAACATCGCTGGACCAGGCTGGAAAGAATAATTCAATCGGCTTCTCCGGAGGAGCTGATCCAGCCAAGGCGGTGGAGCCGATGCTGTTGCCTGGCAACGGATGCAGCTTTCAGCTGAAAATAGCTTTTGTAATAGGAACGGGGCCTGGCAGATGGGGAACTTTCTTCAGGGTGAGAAAGCAGCAAGGTGAGGGTGAGGTTTCCTGCTGTGGCTGATGCTTCGCTCCCCTCTGGCACCAGGACTGCTGGCTGGGGATCGGTTTTGCTGCCTGGCCTGAACCCCTGCTCTGAAAGGGTGCAGGATTGTGAGATTTGCTTGGAGCTGAATCAAAAAGTTGGGTGTTTCTGCAAAGGGAAGAAGAGATGGAGACAGCTGAGGGAAAACATGGGGGGGTCTTCTTCCTGCTCGCCGGGATGGAGAGCATGAGGTCTGTCCCATATTGCCCATCCCAGTGGAGATCAGCTGCCTGTGCTGACCCCAGGGATGGATTGTGCGTGCAGTGTCACCTTCAGGATGCCACATGGGTGCTGCACCAGCCTTCAGCTACATGAGAAAGCCACCGGTGAGGGTGAAATGACCCCATGGCCAGCTTGGGGCAGGATGGGTCCCTGTGTGGGGGACCCACACTATTGCTTTTCCAGGGACTGGTGACCATCCTGAGGTCCCTAGAAAGTTGAGATGGTCAAGAGAGAAAAAGAGCAAGCATGACCCTTTGGAAGAATCGTCTCAAGACTTGAGATTTCTTGTGGGTTTTCTCCATCTTCTCTCCAGCTGGTGAAGCTCCATGGTCCCAGATGGGGCAGAAACACCCAGTCTGACCCCAGTTCTTCCAGTATGGTTAAGAAGGGCAGTACTTGGTGTTTTTCTGGGTCGGGGAACAACATAGACCTCCCTGATGCCTCACAGCTTTTCAAGGGGGATGAACGCTGTGGGGCTAAGCTGAGCCATGGGCACTCTCTGAAATGCCTGGTGTTGGGGTTACTCATGCAGCCAGTTATCCCTGGTGCAAACACGTGGGTTGTGTTTGCCAATGCACCCCTCCTCACCTCCTACTTGTCCCGGCACTGGCAGCAACCCCACACTCACCCCACGCTCCCCTCTGTGGGTCCAAAAATAAACACACCTGTGCCTGTCCCAGTCCAGCACCCACAGGGGCTGATGCAGGAGTTTTGGGAATGAGGAGTGGGGTTGTGAGAGGATAAAAGGTGTCTCTGTCACCTGCCACCATCACCCTGCACCTGGGGAAGGTCCCTCCAGAGGTTCTAGGAAGCTCTTCTCTGTGAATGAGGAACCAGGGGAGTGCTCCCTGTTAGCACCCCCCAGCCAGGGGTGCTAACCCCAGCTAAATGGGGGTGATGGAGACCCTGCTGTGCCTTGGGGCAAAATCACCTCCTTCTCTGTTGACCTCTTCCCTGTGCAGGTCCTGCTGATGAAGAGGAGGTGAGCCCTGAGCTGTAGCTTGCACAGCTGTGTGCCCTGTGGGACATTTGTCTTCTCCTCTTGCCCTATCCTGCCCCCCAGGGCCACACGGAGCCATCCCAATGCCGAAGAACAGCAAGGTGACACAGCGGGAGCACAGCAACGAGCATGTCACTGAGTCAGTGGCCGACCTGCTGGCTCACGAGGAGCCTGTGGACTACAAACGCAGTGTGCTCAATGTGACGGGGGAGGCTTGGGACAAGCAGAAGGACGGGGAGGAGGAGCTGGATGCGGAGAACCGGCCGGCGTGGAACAGCAAGCTGCAGTACATTCTGGCACAGATTGGCTACTCCGTGGGGCTAGGCAACGTCTGGCGCTTCCCCTACCTGTGCCAGAAGAATGGAGGAGGTGAGAGATGAGGCAGGGATGGGCTCAGGTCCTGTGTGGGTTTTGGCATGGTCCTGCCTCCATCAGGGTGCGGATTGCTGGGCAAGGAGGGAGCAATGTGGTTTGTTTTGGCTCTGAAGGAGGAAAGGGGCAGCTGGAAGAGTTGGGACAGCCTGGTGTGGATGCTGCTCACTGCAGTGTGTATTGGTGCAGTGATGCAGGAACCCCCAGGGTAGCCTCTTCTGAAAGGATGCTCACCCTCCGGCCTCGAGGACAAGACAAGTCCCAGGCCAGGAGCCAGGATTTCTCACTACATCCCTGATTCCTGCTGGGGCAATTTGGAAGCTAGTGAGAAAAAAAGAAGAGAGCATCCCTCTGTTTCCCTGTCCAAAATATGCATTGTGTAGGCTCCTGTCCCTCCCCAAATTCAACTTCCAGCCAGCTCAGGAGCAGACAGGTCTCCTCCAGCTGTGCTGAGACCCAGTACTGCTCGTGTCACTGATGGGAGGGTGGGTTGCTTGTCCATAATCCAGATCCCACCCCGAGGCCTCTCCACCGCAGCACCGACCTTTGCAGTGATGGGAAGCATCCCCTGCAGAGCAGCATTTAACGGGGCCAGGATCAGCCCAGCTTTCTGCTTTGCTTTTGCCTCATGCTCACCATATTCCTGGCACTACATCGCTCAGTGTGCCCCCAGCCCCAGCAAGCCTGCAGTGCCCTCAATAATTAAAACATCTCTGGTGTCATCTTTGTGATGAGTCAGCCTCCCAGGTTGACCCATGCTGTCAGGGCTGCCCACACCCCTCGCCAACCTGTCCTGGCTGGGGCACTGTGGCTGTGGCCAGCCCCTGCCCCTCTGCATGTCCCCAGCACCTGGTCCCTGTGGCGAGGGGACACGCACAGCTCCCAGTGCCCTGCTTTGTTTCCATGCAGAAGGTGCATGTCTGGGTTTTGGTGCAGTGTGGCTTTGCGTAATGCAGCTGTGGTATTGCAAAGCTTGGGGGGGGGGGGGAGGGCTTTTGCACGTTGTCTCAGGTTGCAGCACTCATCTGCAGGTGTGCAGGGCTTGAGGCTTGAATGCATGCACCGGCTGCATTGCACGTGCTGGCACACGTGCATCTCTTGCAGCAGGATGGGTTTGTGCGTGGCCCAGGGAGGTTGGAGGCTGAGCCTGGGGTGAATGCAGGGCTGGGATAGATTGATGGAGCACTGCTGCCTTGGGTAGAGAGCTCTCACACCTGTTATTTCCTGGTTTTCTTGATTAAATGGGATCAGGACCCAGCTTGGGGCAGGTGGTTATAAACTAGGCTTCTCTTAACCCCTCCATGCTTCAGTTTCCACATTGCCACAACAGCCAGTAATTACCTGTAATTAGTGCAAGGAATGAAATTCTCTCAGCTTACTCTGAGGGTCTCTGGCGTCCTGGGGTTTTAGCCTTGTCCACCTCAAGTGCTGGCAAATGTGAGGGGCTCCCAGGCTGGGGTGATTCCTGATCAGAATCACCTCGCAGAGCCAGGGCTGAATTTGCTGACGGTGTTTGGGGAGCATCAAGCAGCTGCTTTTTAGTCAAAAGGCCACATGAGATGTGATGTCAGGATGGGGAATTGTACCTCTGACAGCTGTGAGACCTGCTGTGGTGGAGATGGGTGTGCTGGGTTTGAACCTGACAGCTTGGCCACATCCTACTCTGGGACATAGGGGCACAAAGCCAGGCAGATACCAGGGCAAGCAGCAGCTTTTAGGAGATCCATGCTACTGTATAATGCCTTCCTGCAGCAGGTCTCCAGACAGGCTTTACAGGCTGCCTCCATATTTTATGATGGGGAAACTGAGGCACAGAGCTAGGAACTGGCTTGAGCAGCAGAATGCTGAACTCTCCTGACCCCCACATTAGTCCCCTCAGCTTTTTGGACAAGTGGCACCATCTTGCCTGTCCCCTGGTGTGGATGCTGCTTTTCTGCCTTTTCTCCCCACTACATTTAACCCTCTTGGCCCCCAGGTGACATTCCTACTGGGTAGGGAGCCTGGTGCCAGGCAGACAGATGCGGGAGCTGGGCAGTGACGGACAGACCACTTCTGGGCTGCTGAGGTGGTGGCAGTGGCTGTTTTCTGTCCCACTCCCCTTACAGTTGTCTGTGGGGGAGAGTGGCTGTGTGCTGGCAGCAAGATGGGTTGGAGCCAAATTCTCAGGACTTGGTGTGCTGGGAGCCACTGCAGGCTGGTGATGATGCATGGGCATGGTGCCCATCTTCCCAGGGGTCACAGCAGGAAAATCTCTGATGTTGGAGAAATTTGCCTCCAAACTTGTCCATCTCTTTCTTGCTCTGTCTGCTGATGGGTTGAGGTGCAGATGCACAGGAGGGTATTGCAAAGATGGGAAGCTCGTGCTTCTTCCCAGGGTCCAGCTCCACGCTGCACTCTGCCTTTGCTTTCACCCTCCTAATCACCCTGGGTGGCTGCATCTTGATTTACCTCCCCCCTGTGTTTCTAACATCCATCCCTAACCCACTGTGAGGGCACTCGTCCTGCGAACAGAGCACGCTGCAGCCTCATGGCAGTATCGTGGGTTGAGCTGCTTTGCAGCGCTGCTGCTTGGTGGAGCATCAGCACCAGGTCCTGCCCTGGCCCAGGGCTGATGCCTGTCACCAGGGAGTAAATCCAGCCGGGAGCTTGCCCACAGTGCCCGGGCTCCAGCATGTGCTTTGTGGCCACGTGCTCCAAGCCCCATCCCGCAGCCCCCGGCAGCAGGCTGGAGTAATTCATCAGCCAGGCGCTGCAGCGTGAGTCATCGCATCCTTTACGGCCATTTGGTTATGCTTCATGAACTGCTAATTTCTCTCTGGTCTCCTCAATTAGGCAGAGATTAACTGCCTTTCTATTTTGAGCTATTTCTACCCCTACCAGAGGACCTCGCTGTGCAGGGTGGCACGTGGCGTGGCCAGTGTTGCTGCGGGGCTGTTGTAGTGCAGGGGGTTCAGTTGTGCTCAGGTGTGTGTGCAGGCAGGACCCGTTGGTTTCCTGGTGTGTCCTGAGGTCTGCACGGGTGTGGTGTGCTGTAGGGGTGTATCCTGCATGTACCCACATTGTCAGGGATGTTGCACGCTTCCCTTCCGTGCATGTGTGTTTGTTACAAATGAATGGACCAGACAGAGCCTGTCTGAGCTCTGCCTGTCCCTCCCTGTCTGTCTGTGCTTGGCTGCACGGGAGCAGGCAGAGACGGGTCCATGATGAGCTTTCTCCCCCCTGCCAGGTGCCTACCTGGTCCCGTACCTGGTCCTACTCATCATCATTGGGCTCCCCTTGTTCTTCCTGGAGCTGGCGGTGGGGCAGCGGATCCGCCGGGGCAGCATCGGTGTCTGGAATTACATCTGTCCCCGCCTCGGGGGCATTGGCTATGCCAGCTGCCTGGTAAGTGCACCCATGGGCCCCTTCCAGCCCCCACCTCAGGGTGTGTGGGACGCTTAGCAACCTGCAAAGTGGAGGGTGGGCTGGAGGAGCCCAGTGTGGGCATTTGAGGGGTGGATGGCAGCTTTTCCAGCTCCATCCGTGGGTCCGGGGCTGGTTTGGGTACACTGTGGGGTAGAGACTGTGTCACTGCCTTGCGACTTCACACCGTGTCCTCCTTCTTCCCCCCAGGTCTGTTTTTTTGTCGGTCTCTATTACAATGTCATCATCGGCTGGAGCATCTTTTACTTCTTCAAGTCCTTCCAGTACCCTCTTCCCTGGAGCGAGTGCCCCATCGCCAGGAATGGCTCAGTGGCTGGTGAGGATGGGGGAGATGCAGCTGGGAGGGAACAGTTCCTGGGGAGGGGGGGCTGCAGGACACTGGAGACCCCCGATGTCTGCATCTATTGGAGGCTGGGGACACTGGAGGCTGGGGAGTCTCCTGGGGACATGGATTGGATGGGAGAAGGTGCCACTGGGTCCTCTGCAGTCCGGGTGCCTTGTCCCCATGGAGATGTTTCCTCAGGTCAGACAAGTCCTGGCCATGCTCTCAGACAGATTCTTTCCCCATGGCTGGGGTTTGATGCCTGTTCAAGGACCCAGAGTTTGGGTCTCTAGGCTGCCTTGGTGCCTGGGACCAGGATCTGACCTGGGCTGTGCAGGAAACTGAGCTGGGCTTGTCTGGCTGCTTTGTCAGTGCCTGACTGAGACTCTGGTGGAACTAGTGGTGCTCAGTAGTATCTGAGCATCTCCTTGGGACAATCTGGGAAATTTTATAGTAAATGCAAATGTCTTCAACTGTATTTAACATCTTGTTTTTGACATGACAATGGCTTTATGTCCTGTTCCCTTCTTCCTGATAAAAATCAGCGCTGTTATCCTGTCCCTCAGTTCCCAGGGATGCCTACCTTCCCTAGCCAGTTCCTGCAGGTCTTTGACATTAATTTATGTTCATCCCCTAAAAGACAATGGATGACTCTCCCCCAGCTCCTCACTCTCTGGTACCTCTGTTCATTTGCAGTTGTGGAGGCTGAATGTGAGAGGAGCTCTGCCACCACCTACTTCTGGTACCGGGAGGCCCTGGACATCTCCAACTCCATCTCAGAGAGTGGGGGACTCAACTGGAAGATGACCCTGTGCCTGCTGGTGGCCTGGAGTCTTGTTGGCTTGGCCATGATCAAAGGCATCCAGTCCTCGGGGAAGGTGGGTATCTGCAGTCCATCCTCCAGACCAGGCTTTTCCTATGACATGAAGGCAGAAACCTCCAGGTCCACACTCTCCTGCCCTGCTCTGGGGTGTCTGTGTTCTTTGGGATGATCACACTTGCTCCAGAGCTGGGGACATCTCCTGGGGGCCCAGAATGAGATCAGAGAGGGTCACAGGGGAGGGGTTTCATCCAGCACACCTGCAGCAATGCCACCACAAGCCAGCCAAAGCACCTGTGCAAGTCCCTGTGTTTGGGGGCTGTCAGATGTCCAGACCATCCAAACGGATGCTCTGAGCATCATGAGCCTTGTAACTGAAAGAGGTGTGGAAGATCTGAATGAGGCAGCAGCTCCTTCACCTGCAGATCCCAAAGGCAGCTTCACCCATAGGACTTAGGTGCAGGAGCAGAGCCTTCCTCCATGGGGGAAGCACTGGGACTGCACACCAGAAGCAGGGCTGGGAGGAGCAGGAATATTTGGGAGAGGGATGCTGAGACCTTGCTGGAGTTGTTGATGTATGAAGGAAGGCAGTGAAAGCAGTGGGGCCAGGTGCAGAAGGGTATGGTTCCCCCAGGACCCTCAAACATCCTCATCTCCAGATGTGCTCTGCAAAACATCTGGCACATTAGCAGGTAGCACAGGGCAAGGAGACTGCTGCCTGCAGCACTGAGAGCTGTGGGATGGGAATATGGCACAGGAGTGGGGCTGGGGCAGCACATCCCCCCTGCTGAGGGTGAAGCCCCAACCACATCTGCTCTGCCTGCAGCCCTGGGCTGATGCTGGGGAAGAGAGTGGGGTGGGAAAGCAGAGCTGGCCTTCCCTAGGGCTTGCCAGACACTGGCAGTTGTGTTCCAGGGATTTTCTGAGCCAGTGCTGACACCTTTGCAGCCTCAGCAAATTTTCCTTCTCTCTCCTAAGTGTGTCCAAGCACTTTGCAGGTCTACCCAGGCTTCAGCATTTGTAATGTCCTGCCTTGGGCCATGTCCCCCCTTTTCACCCCTTTTGTGCTGTACTGTTGATGGACGGGGAGGGAGCTGAGCCCGGGGGGCAGTAAATGAGGTTGTGCCCATGCTGCATCCCTCTTGCCCCAGGTGATGTATTTCAGCTCACTCTTCCCCTACGTGGTGCTGGTTTGCTTCCTGGTGCGGGGACTTCTGCTGCGCGGGGCGGTGGATGGGATCATGCACATGTTCACACCCAAGGTAAGAACCCCATGCCCAGGTTCTCCTCCAGGCTGATCACACCAGCTTGGTTTGGAGGGGGGAGGTTTAGCTGCCGCAGAGGCTGCAGTCACTTCCCTGTACCCCACAGCACACCCTCACTGTGCCCATGTGCTCTGGTGCGAGTGTTCTGCCCTCACATCTGAGGCTGGGTAACAGCTGCCTGCAGAGGGCTCCTTTACCCGGTGCTCAGCCCTTCACACACACATCATTTCACAGAACCCCACTTTTCCTCTATGATCCACACCTCAAAAAATAGAGCATCAATCCCAGCTGACCTCACAGGTCCCAATAAATCAGCCAGGAGTTTTTAGCAACACCCTGAATACAGCCAGGACTCGCAGACTGCCATCCTAGTGCTGCTTTGAGCCTTGGCATTGCTCCTGTTGCCTTCAGGTGTCCAGAAACAGGGTGGGCAAGAGGGGTCCCTTAGGTGATGTATTTAAGTACTCTATGAGACGATACTGTCTGGCAGCAAAATATCCACCAATGTTATGCAATTAACCAGCTAATTAATTAATTAAGCAGAGATGTAGATGAATCAGCTGAGCCAGGGAGGCTGCTACAAGATATTAATTGTGATCTCTTGATGAACAGTGCTTGGAGGCCTCCAGCCTGCATCAGGGCAAGGGGGATGATGTCCAGGGGATGGGCAGCTACCAAACCCCCAGCCCAGCCACTGGGTTCCAAACACTCCAGGCAATGGAGGTGGGCAATGGCAGGGGCAGGATGCAGCCCCGTTGCCATGCATGTGGCTCCCTTGGTGGGGGAACTGGGATACCAGGTGGTCTGTGGTCCAAATCTTTGCTTGCCCTTCTCCATGTCTCAGTGTCCTCCTGTGCAGGAAAGAGAAAAAGGACCTCCACAAGTGTGTAATGCAGAACCTGATTGTGGCAGCACAACGCCAGCCCATGGCTGCTCCAGAGCCAGCCCTGGTTGCAGGCACAGCAGTCTTTTAGTTTAGCTCTGGCTCCATGAGGATGAGTTATGGCACCACCAAACCACCTATTTTCTTCTTCTGTGTCCCCACCAAGCTGGACAAAATGCTGGACCCCCAGGTGTGGCGGGAGGCAGCCACGCAGGTTTTCTTTGCCTTGGGCCTGGGCTTTGGTGGGGTCATCGCCTTCTCCAGCTACAACAAGCAGGACAACAACTGCCACTTCGATGCCACGCTCGTCTCCTTCATCAACTTCTTCACTTCTGTCCTGGCCACCCTGGTTGTGTTTGCCGTGCTGGGCTTCAAGGCCAACATCATGAACGAGAAATGTGTGGTGGAGTAGGTGGATTTGCTTTCTGTCTCTCTGGGGTGGGGAAGTCTGTGTTCCTGCCGGTTGGGGTGGGTCTGAGGCAATGGAGTAAGTGATCTAGAATTGCGTAATGTTGTGTTTTGGTGGACTCAACTTTGACCCAGGTCAAGGCCTGGATCTCCAGAGATGTCCTATTGTAGCTGAGAGCTCCATTCTTCTAGCTCCATGAGGGAGTTGGGCATTTAGCTCCTCCAGCCTAAAGTTCAGCCATGAGGCAGGCTGTTAGTCTGCACATTATTGGTGAGCCCGTGACTGATCGCATCACCTGGGTTTCCCTGAGTTTCTACTCATGGTTGGGTCTCCTTGTCTGTGACTAAAGAGCTACTGTGCTGTACCCCAAAAACAGCTGGAGGAAGGTGAATTTGTGCACCTCGTGTTATTGTTGGACAGTGAGCTGCATCCATAAAAATCCTGACTGTGACAAAGCAGAAGAGAAGCCACAACAACATGTGGCTAAGCAGAGGCTGCAGAGAGCCTGTCCCCTGGTAGGGTCCCGGTTGCATCCTCTGTCATGTGGCCTAATGCAATATCTGCTTGTGCAAATTGCTAAGAGGCTGGACAGCATGTCACGGCTGGGACCTGGGCAATGTGGCCCAGGCAGGTTTATCCTGCCTGATGCAAAGGACTCACATGGTCAGGCGCTGTCCCCCTTCCCAGGAGGAAGGGGACATCTCCAGGTGACTGGTCTTTGCTCTCCCTTAGGAACGCTGAGAAGATCTTGGGCTACCTGAATACCAACGTGCTAAGCCACGACCTCATCCCTCCCCACGTGAACTTCTCCCACCTCACAGCCAAGGACTACAATGAGATGTACAGGGTGATCATGACAGTGAAAGAGGGGCACTTCAAAGAACTGGGCTTGGATGCCTGCCTGCTGGAGGACGAACTCGACAAGGTACCCGGTGGCATTCCTAACAGGAGAAGCAGATCACCATGTCCATTGCCAGTCCCAGGAAGGAGCTACTTTATTTGGGTAGCTCCTGGCACTTGGATCTGGAGAAACTGTTTTTATAGACCCTCCATAGGGATGGGAATTCCCTTTCCCTGTGGTCTTCCCAGTGCACAGGGATCTTTCCTGGGGTGCAGAAATGGTCTGCCCATAGTGAGTCTGACAGCCACATCATCCCTTCCAGGCTGGGGTGCAGGAGTGGATTTTTGTTTCCTTCAGGAGTTGTTCAGTGGGACAAGAGAGACCTGGGGCCTGCAGGGGCATGCAGGCTTTGTCTCTGACATGCTGCTTCTCTCCTTTTGGCCTCTCTCCCCCAAACAGTCAGTGCAAGGAACTGGGCTGGCCTTCATCGCCTTCACGGAAGCCATGACCCACTTTCCGGCCTCACCATTTTGGTCTGTCATGTTCTTCTTGATGCTGATAAACTTGGGGCTGGGCAGCATGATTGGGACCATGTCAGGCATCACTACGCCCATCATCGACACCTTCAAGGTGCGGAAGGAAGTGTTCACAGGTGAGGTCTTCTGCATCCTCCTGGGGAAGGGGTGGAGGTTCCCCAGTGCTCTGGGGGTCATTCCAGAAGAGCGTGGATATGGTGGAGGTGTACCAGGTCCTGTTAACAGGGGGAATGGACCACCTGCTTCCACAAGGGAAGGCCTTGCTTCCCCCTTGAGTGCTCTGCTGACCGTGCCTGTTTGCTCCCTGCAGTCGGCTGCTGCATCTTCGCCTTTGTGATCGGCCTGATCTTCGTGCAGCGCTCTGGGAATTACTTTGTCACCATGTTTGATGATTACTCAGCCACGCTGCCACTCACGGTTGTAGTGATCCTGGAGAACATCGCTGTGGCTTGGATATATGGCACCAAGAAGTAAGGCTTTTGCACAGGGAAAAGAATATCTGTGCTATAACTCCTGGCTAAAAACAAAACAAAACAAACAAAAAAAACAAACAAAAAACAAACAAACAAACAAAAAAACACCAAACCTACCTTCTAGCTCTTTCCTGTGGGACTTTTTTTCCCAGGAGGCAAGCTCTGATTGAACAAATACCCCGAGAGCAATTACCTTATAGAGGAGGGATGTCTGATGTCTGTTCACTGATGTCTAGGATCAGTCCTCTGCCTGTCCCTAGGTGTAACACAGCCCCAAGAACACATCCTTCTAGCGGGTATCTAACTTTGGTTATGGTGCTCTCTTACTTGTTAGTATGCTTTTGTCTGAGGCTCCGGGTCACTCCCAAGGGCACCTTGTCTGCCCCAGTGCTGGCTGGAGCGAGGGAGGCTCAGACTTATGTCAGGAAGCCTTTTCCTTGAGAGGTTCCCAACCAGTGCTACAGGTTTGAAGGACACTGAGACGCCTGGATCAGCTGGGCTCTTCAGGCTCTACCTTGAGCATAACCCACAACAGGGTCTTCTGGGAGGAAGTTTCTCTTTTGAAAGTGGGAACAATGTGGTTCCATCTCTTTCCCTTGGCAGGTTCATGCAGGAACTGACAGAAATGTTGGGTTTCCGGCCCTATCAGTTCTACTACTACACCTGGAAGTACGTCTCTCCCATCTGCATGGCCGTTCTCATGACTGCCAGCATCATCCAGCTGGGAGTCAGCCCCCCGGGCTACAGCGCCTGGATCAGAGAGGAGGTGAGCACAGCCCCAGCCCCTGCTGCTGCCCCCACCCGGGCCTGGGCTGAGCAGGGAGGAGCTGAGGGCTGCAGACCACCCTGCTCTTCCCTCCTCTGCTCGTCTCTCCTCCTGCTGCTGGATGTCCTGTCTGAGACTGCAAGTCTTGAGTTCTGACCACGGGCTGAAGTTTGACCTTTGGGTTTTGGCTCGGTTCCACAGCTACCCTCTGTGTGCAGGACCATGCGCTTTTTCCTGTTTTTAACTTTCTTTCTGCTAGTTTCATGTAATGCCCCTCAAGATAAAGTCTGGCAGGAGGCAGCAGGGACTGCCTAGCACATAGGATATATTGTACCTGATGTGCATCACCTTTGCTGTAACAATCCCTTGACACAGACCTCTCTCTCTCTTTCAGGCTGCAGAGAAGTTCCTTTTTTACCCAACCTGGGCCATGGCTATTCTTATCTCTCTAATTATCCTGGCATCCCTCCCTCTGCCTCTGGTCTTCATCCTCCGGCAGTTCCACCTAGTGTCGGATGGCTCCAACACACTTTCGGTCACCTACAAGAAGGGCCGGATGATGAAGGACATCTCCAACTTGGAAGACAACGATGAGACCCGCTTCATCCTGAGCAAAGTGCCCAGTGAGACCCCATCCCCCATGCCCACACACCGTTCCTACCTGGGTCCAGGGAGCAACTCCCCCATGGAAATGAGCAGTGCCCCCAACGGACGATACGGGAGTGGGTACTTAATGGCCAGCACCCCTGAATCTGAACTGTGACTGTTGCCTGCCAACCACCCCCATCGGGAGAGGAGGTCACTGGGGAGTGGATCCTGGCTTTCCAGGCAATGGGAAAATTAATAAAGACAAGACAAAGAAGAAAACCCTCTTAAAATCGTAACCCAAAGCAGCCATTTCCAAGATGACATCAGGAAGAATGGATTGCGGGAGGGGCAGGACTCCTCTGACAACCCTGGGCTGAATGGCGGGACCTCCAGGGCTTGCCTTCAGGGAAGGGAGGAGGAAAAAGTGGTGATGCAGGACCTCTCTGAGGGTCCTTCTCTTGCAGCCCAAATCCGAAGCAAAGAACCTCTCTTTCTAAACAGTTGATGGTTGGAAAAAGGACCTGGTGTCAGGTGGAAAGCCAAGCACGCTTCCTCCTGCAGCCCAGTGCTCTGCCCTCCCTGTCCGTTGTTCTTCAGCCGGGAGGAGCCACGGCCTTATTCCAACGAGCACAATTAACCATCGATGTTCATAGCACAAAAGGGTGCTGTTGTTGTTGCCATCGTTGTTGTATCTCCTGTAGTTTTTATAGCTGTGGACACACACAGATAACCCCAACATTTTGACCAGGGTTGGCAGGGAGCAGTGTGGGGCTGGCTGAGTCATTGTGGTGTGTGGGACTGCAGCTGGTGGATCCTTGGTGTCTGCTTTGTTACTACCAGCATGGTGATGGTGTCTGCGGGTTGTTCTGAGACATGGAGATATCATGTCCATGAGACAACGTGGACAGCATGCTCTGTGGTTGGGCAGTTATTGTGCTGAGAGGCAGCAGGACCTCTGAAGTGAGTGATTTTGGATGTGTGAGCATGTGTGAGGTCTGAACCAGGGTTACAGTGATAGGTGTCAGGAGCATTCTCCTGGAATGACTCCTGACATGTGGGATGCTCTGCTGAGCCAAAATCCCTGGCGTGGGATCGTCTCCTGTTGCCACTTACTTTAGATGTCCCAGTGGGACAAGCAGAGCTGTGGGGCATCCAGTCCTACCACAGTCCTGGTGTAGCTCTCAGGAAACCACCCCCCTATCTTACCTCCCTTGCACCCACCATCTGAGGTGAGCTGGGCAGTGATTATCTCTGGACATGTCTTCACCTCTGAGAGCATCGAGCTGGTGCCTGCATTGCCTTGCTGCTGCACCTGTGCAGGGGCTCTCCAGCCTGTGGAAGGGGGTAACCAGCTTTTTGGGACAGCAGATGGAGGACATGTTTTCTGAGCTGCGATGACCAGAAGTTGGTGCCGGGTCCCAATGTCCCTGCTAGCTCTTGATCCAGGCTGGTGAGCTCCTGTTAGAGCCCAGGAGCCTCTATCATGCCCATCCATGTTATGGGGACCAGATGAAGGTGATGCTACGTTTTTTCTCCCCAAGCTGTCTAGGAAAGTTTGGGGCCTCCCAGCTCAGAGTTTTTCCCACTGGGACTAATGTTTTTTTCCCTGAATCATATATATAGCCAAGCATTTCTGTCAAGGGCACCAGTATTATGTGGCCTTTTCCTCCTTTCCTGGTGGGTGCAGGGGAGAAGCAGCCTGCTCGATGACCTCTCTCCCTCTCAGCACATTGCTACAGTCTCAAAAGCTGAGGGAGCTCCTTAGCTTCAGTTCTGCTAGGCTTAGATGATGTGTGGTAGTATTTCAAGCTAGTTTGAAGGCCAAGTTCATGGTTGCTTGTCCATGAGCCCTTCTCTCCTCCACTTTCCTATCAATAGATTTTCTTCCACCTTGATTCTCCTTTTGGCTGAGAGTCAAAGGCAGACAGTATCTGGCCCATTTGCCACATCCTTGACTCCTCCTGGCACCCTAGGGTGTACAACGTCCCCCACAGTGACATTCCTCTTGTGGGTTGTAATCCTTTATTTATAGTCCTTCTCCTTTTTGTCATGAGCTCAGCTGGTGACTTGGGGGCTCCGTCTGGGAGATTAGCACAGGACCTTTGTTAGCCATTTCTCCAGGTGGAAATGGAGGCATGGATTGAACCAAAGCAGCTCAGTCTTTGCTGATAGCTCTGAGAAGCACCATCCCCAGGATCAGCCATGCTCTCATCTCTTGTCCAATCTCTTCACCATCCTCTCCGCTGTGACTTTGGTCTTTCTCTCCTCCTGTCCCTACAGAGGAACACAGAAATATCCCCACTGCACCACCTCTGAATGGGAGAAGCACAAAACCTATGCATTTCTCCCCAACACCAGGTGAGATGTTCCCTCCCATCTCTTATTTCTCCCTCTGTCCCTGATTTCCTCCTCCTGACCAGCAGAACAAAGGATGAACCAAATCATTGCAAAATGTCACCTTCCGATGCAAGTCAGACTCACACCCCTGAGCCCAGGGGATTCCCACTGCAGCTCCCATGGAGTTACTGGGGCAGGACACCTCCCGCAGCCAACACATGTGGTTCCATCTGTTCCCATGGCACAACGCTCCTCAAACCCTGGGGGGAAGGATCCGTCCCTCAATCTCTCCCATCACTGTTCCCAAACCAGCCAGGAAAGCATTTGCTTTCCTCCCCTCTTCTTGCAGCGCCAATAAGAGGCAAAGTCAATAAGAAGGTAACAAAAAGCTATATTATATATATATATATAAAATGTATACAGAGAGAGGAGATGGAATAATAACCTAGAGATTCTCTATTTCTATTGTATATTTATTCTGTAAATGTCACTGTAAATGATGTTAAATGACAAAATGTATTCCAAAGTGGCCCATGACCTATTTTCATTCCCAGTGCTGTACAGATCAGTTCTCACTGTATATCAGACATATTTTTACCTTTTCATTTCTTGTGCGTGGTGGGTGGCCATCCCTCCCCCCATGCCCCTCCCCAGCCTCAAGGGGTCCCCTAGCATGGGGACCACAGAGAGGAGGAGGGGGGAGGAAGCCTTTCTTTTTATCTGTGGAAGTACTGTATTTCTGTGTGGTATTTGCTTGGTGTTAGGCACAGGGGTCTGTGGGGGGGTAAGTTGTAGGTGATCCGTGTCGTGGCCGTGTGAGCGTGCGCATGTTCGTCCATAGATGCTGTGTGTGGGGGTGTGCGCGTGTACGTGTGTGTGTATGTGTTTTGTTTGGGGTCACTTCTTGCTGTTCTTGGCCACTTTTGAAGCCTGCAGTGGGGCCTTCTCCCACCTGCCAGGGCAGGCTCTCTCCTCCACGCACCTTCTTGGGGTCCCAGGGCTGTGGATCAGGACAAACCTGGTGACTTTTAGCCCTGGCAACCACTTTTATTTTCTTTTTCCCCCTCAGAGGCACAGGGAATAGCTGCTAGTTGTGAGCACAGACACTTTTCAGTTTTCATCCAGGCAGTCAGAGCAGGAGGGGGGAACCGCTGCCGATATTCCTGCCCCCTCCTCTTGCTCCCTGCCTGGTTCCCAGCCTGGATCCTGCTGCTTGGAAGGGGATGGTGTCCTCGACAGGAGATGCTGGCTGAATCAGGATGGGTTGAAGTCCCGACTGAGGAGAGAGGCTTACCCTCCTGCCCCTACACAGACCCTGGCAGCTCACATTAAAGCCCAGCTCCTCCTGGGAGCTGCTCCCGCTGCCACACTCCTGCCCCTGTCCTCCCCTGAGCCTGGGTCTCGCCAGCAGGAATGGGGCACAGGTGGCAGGGCTGGGTGGCCTTGGTGGCACTGCCAGCCCCAGGGGACACGGCCCAGCCTGGGCAGAGACATGGCAGCACACGGGTTGTGGCCACTTCCCCTGTGGGTAAGCACAAGGCTGGCAAAGCCCTTCTGTACAGGTAAAAGCACAGATCTGGTAGAAACTCGTCCCATGTATCCTCGTAGCCAGTGTATTTAACATACGTGCCGTGCTGGCCGGACTCATTGGCAGTCGAGAGAAACCCTGTAAGAGCTGTAATGGAGTCTGATTAAAAGTTTCTTCTTACCAAGTCTCTTTGCCTGTTTCCTTTCTTGGGGTGGGCTTTGGGGTCTCTCTGAGGTTTGAGGTTGCAAAGAGCTAAAGCAACGGGCTCCAAGGCTGCCAGCACCCATGGACATGGATGTCTCTGTCCTTCCCTGTCCTGTCCAGTCACCCATATCGTCCTTCTGTTTCCCCTTCTCCTCTTTGATCCCCTTCCTGTGCCTCCATCAGCCCCTGCAAGGAGCCCGCTGTGGGCATGGCTGCCCATAGGCTCTCCAGGAGCATCACAGAGGTGATCTTGCATACTGGACCAGCTCAACCAGTACACACCAGCATTACGGGGCACATACACTGGTAAGACATATGTTCCTCTTCCAATGCCCTGCTAACACCGCTGATGTCTCATTCAGAGCACTGCGGGTGCCGGGAGTCTGGAGAGCCACCTTGGAGAAGGACTGGAGCTTTCCAGCAAACCCAAATAACTTCAGCTGCTGGATATCAGCTTAGTAACAAGCTTGGTGGGAAAAGCTTCCCTTCACTTCCCTTCTCTTGCATCTTTTGTAGCTTCTTTGGCTTCCCCAGGTCTGATACCAGGGAGCAAGGAGGGAGGTAAAAGAATAGAGGCGAGTTGGGACCAGCTGAGACGTGCCAGCAGTGGGGATGCCATTGGGGTACTTTGCTGCTGTGAACTGTGAGCATCCCCTCTGTGGTGGCAGCTGCATAGGAGCAGGTCAGGTTTTCTGAGCACCTCCAGCGCTGCATTGTCTGGAGGTGTTGGTGCAGCACTGGGGCGAGGACCTGCACTGAGGGCTGGAGGAGCAGCACTGCCCACGGCGGAGGCAGGAGGAGGCACACAGGTCCCTCCAGGACCAGGCTCTGGGGCAGCACATCCTGCAGGGCAATGGCCAGTACAATGGGACACAGAGGACAGCTCTGGCCCCAGCACAGTCCCATCTGTGGGATCAGGGGTGGAAATGCTCCCAGCTCCTCCCCAGTCTCAGAGACATCCCCAGTGAGGCAGAGCAGAGAGGGATGAAGGAGTAGGGGTGCAGAGCCCATCAAATCCAGCTCAGGGTGATGTCTGAGGCCCTGCGGTACCCACTTGTGGCTGTTCACTGCTGTGCTGAGCTGTCAGGCCTCAGCCTGAACCTGTGCTCACTCTGCAGTGTGTGCTGCCTGATTACGAACTTGGAAGAGGCTCAGACCTGGGACATAGGGAGGTGACACATTCCCACTGCTGGACTGTGGGTGAGCAGTGGCTGGCTGGCACGAGGGCCTTGTCCCCAGGCCACCCCACAGTGTAGAAAGGGAGTCATTTTGATTTATCCCCTTCTCTCTCAGGCAGGGAAATATTGCAGCTATCTGCAAAAGCAAACCCAGGGAAAAAAAAAAAAAAAAAAAAAAAAAACAGCAGCAAAGATGATGCATCTTTGGGATTGCAGTTACTGCATGGGATGAGTGAGCTGCTGCCATGGAAAAGCCCCAGGCCGGGAGGGTAAGAGCAGGGCAGGCTTCAGCTGTGTTCACTCTGAGGAGTCCCAGGGCTGAAAGTGGGTTGCGGGGGGATATGGGGGCAGAAACATCCAGCTTCTGGTGCAGGGGCTCCACACAAAACCTGCCTGAAACAAACGGCAAAGGGTGATTCTGGCCCACATGGGGCTGGAAAAAAGCCCTGGAGAAACAAGGCAAATTTAAGCCACGTGTGTGATTTAAAAAAACACTATTACAGACTCCCTGTGACAGTGAGGCACAGAGCCTGGCAGGAGGCAGAGGATGGTACCACTGGATCAGGGGGTGATTTCTGGGTGTCTCACTTCAAAACATCCCTGGACTGGAGTGTGGACATGGGGTGGGTGCAGACGCAGTGCAGGGGTGCCCGTGTGAAGGAGCAGAGTCTCACCGTGGGTCTGAGCGGTGCTGGAAGAAATGCACAGCTGTGATCCCAGCTCTTGCAGACAGGGAAACCGAGGCACGGCATGCAGCCAGGAGCTGCTCGCAGCCATCCAAACGGCAGACAAAGGCGACTGGAGCACCTCTGCTGCTCCCGCTCCAGCCCCAGCCTCCTCCAGCCCCGAAATTGCTTTGGCGGAGCAAAATTGCATCAGCGACGCCACGGATGGAGCCAGATTCGCCGCCGGCCCCAGCCGCCCTCCGCCGCCCGCTTTCCCTGCGCGGCAGCCCCGCCAGGTGGCACTTGTGTCACAGCGGCGCGGGGACCGGGGGGAGGGACTGGGGCTGGAAACGAGCCGTGTCCCCTCCGCGGCAGAGGTGGCGTGGGGACGGGGAGGCAAACTCGGGGTGTGCAACCTGCTCTCCCAAGGGAGCGCAGCCCCGCTGTCCGTGCCCGGCCGGCGAGGAGCAAGTTTAGCTGAAAAATTCACCCCAACAGAGGAGCACGGCAGAGACGTGCCTGGCTCACAGCCTGCAATAGGTTCTCTGCGAAAACCCGCTTCTGAGAGAGCATCTTGAAAGGCTGTGTGGGCTCCCACCCTGGGGTGCAGTGGGTGCCGCCGCCTCCTGCCCAGAAGCTGGCCTGCCCCACCAAAAGCATGAAGGGAAGAGGGCAGAGACCTTGGGGCAAGTAGGCTGCTGTCAACATGTTTTTCTAGTAATAGATCCTAGTCTTGAAGTACGTGGTGTGGTTGGTTTGTCCATCTCTACCCCAAAGCTGGATTGTCTCCCTAAACTCAGATGCAGTTCCCCTGCCTCCTCTGTCCCTCCATGGGCAGAGATGCCACATGTTCCCAGCATCTCCCTGTCCCCTCCTTCAGGTCATGCAGCCCTCCAAGAACTCCACAGGCTGTCATGCCACTCTCTGTGTGCCAAGCTGGGGATGTGCCCCTTTCACTGGGCTGTGGGC
This sequence comes from Anas platyrhynchos, assembly GCF_047663525.1. Taxonomy (NCBI): domain Eukaryota; kingdom Metazoa; phylum Chordata; class Aves; order Anseriformes; family Anatidae; genus Anas; species Anas platyrhynchos. The sequence continues at coordinate 3,229,612 of NC_092613.1, read as the reverse complement.
CCTATGACAGTGCAGAGACCAGTGGGGAGAACCTGGGAACCCCATACCTCATCCTCGGGACCAAGGGCTCTGGCTTTTCAGGTTGCAGCTGATCTTCCATGAAATCTTCCAGATCCTACTGATCCATCCCTTACCCGGAGGTTGTCTGTCAGCCTTGCAGTGGGGATGAAGGAGGTCCCTGCAGAAGTGACTCCCTCTCTCTCCAAAAAGACCCTTATTCATCAAGCTCTTGCTATTTTTTCTCTCTCTCTTTTTTTTTTTTTTTTTTTTTTTTTCCATGGACATTAAAAATCTGAAGGCATATTTAGAGAGCAGACAGCTTTGGGCGGGTGTTGCTGGCTAAAAGATCCTTTCCTTCCCCAGATACAACCCATTTGTCTGCCTGGCCACCCCCTCCCGCCCCAGGAGCGGCTGTGCTTGGGTGCACGGCGATCTGTTGGGATGAAAGTCGCTGTATAAAATATTAGCATCAGGTCGCAGCATTCCTTCCTCCTGGCCAAACTCACATTACTGATGATGAGGAGCTGAGCTGTGATGCCTGGCCAGTGATGCAAGGCTCGATTTTTCCAGCACGGCTTTCCCTTGGGCTCCGTGCTCCCCTGCTGGTGCAGCCCCCGGTGGTTTGGGTGTGGAGCCGTGCCAGCCTCCACCCGCTCAGGATTCGGCCCTGGAAGCTGTCGAGTTGCAGCTACAGTTGGAGCAGGGCTTTCTTGGTGGTAAGATTTTAAGCGCGGCTCTGATGTCTCTGATGTCTCTGATGCCTTTTGGGTGGAGTGTCTGCCCCAGCACCCCTGGCAGGGGGGTGATCATGTCACAGAGGGGACAAACCCACGCAAGGGGTGGGGGTGGGAGGCTCAGGACCCCGTGGGGACCCTCTGCAGAGCCCAGGAAGGTGCAGATTGGTGCGGGAGTGGGGCAGCATTCCCCACTCACTGTCCCCTCACTCTGCACTGAGGACTTCCTTACCCAGGTGCTGACCCATTGCTAAGTTGTGTCCCCCTCCCTCTGCTCCCCGGCCTCCCCCCTCAGTAACAAACCTGTGTTGGGCTCTGATCCCACTTATAACCCCAAATCACACACCTGCAACCCCCTCCGCCCCCCTCCCTGCCAACACCAGCAGTGCCGGTGCTGGAGTAAACAGCGCTGACAGGACCGGGTCCCTGGGGTCTTTGCCTTGGTGACAGGCTTGTCCCTCTGCACGTCCTCCCCAGTCCCAGGAGGAGCTGAGCTTCACCATCCCCCGGGGGTGGAAGAGCCCCCAGCGAGGGGGCTGAGGGGAAGGGCCAGGGGCTGGGGTGGGTGATGCCCTGCGTCCTGCGCTGAGCCCAGTCCCAGCACCCATGGGCACAGCTCCGGGGAAGGGACGAATTTCATGCGGGAGCCGCTGCAGGGCAGAGGGATGCTCGGGGAGGGGGTCGTGGGAGGGAAGGGCCGGGGCTGACTGGTGCTGCCGGGCTCCCCGTCAACCGCCGATCCGCACCTAGGGTCGGTCTCTGCTGACCTCTCGGTGAGCGAGGGATTGTGAGCCAGGGAGGGATGGGATCTGCTCGAGCCTCTGCCAAGAGCTGGCTCCAGATCCGCAGGCAGCTCTGGGCTGCATTTCCCCTCCGGCGCGAAGCGGAGCTGGGGTGTCCGGGGCTCCCTCCGCACTGACACAGAGCCCCCCGAGCCTCGCTGCGCACCGCGCCCCGCGGGGAGGTGAGCCGGAGCTTGGGGGGCTGCCGCGGGGGGTGGAGGGGGGAGTGGAAGGGACGGAGGGATGGACGGACGGACCGACGGACGGCTGGGTGTGATGGTGGGGTGGATGGCTGGGAGGATGGAGGGAGGGATGCGGGGATGGAGGAGCGTGGCGGGGAGGGAGGGAAGGAAAGAGGGCAGCAGCGGGGGGTGCCGGCGGCAGCGGGGGGCCGTGGGGCCGGGCGCTGGGGCGGGGGGGTCCCCGGCCCCCCGGCGGGGCGGCGCCGGCTCCTGTAACCCCGCCGCTCGCTCCCAGCCCTATAAAAGCCCCGGGCGGCGGCGCTTCCCCGCCGAGCCCCGGAGCAGCCCTCGCCGCCTCCCCGGCTGAGCCGAGCCGGGCGGCAGCCTCCGGGGCGCAACAGGCCCCCCCGGGCCGGCCACGCGGGAGCAGCACCCCCCCCCCCCTCCCCGCCGCCGCAGCCCCCTCTGAAGGGCAGGGCCCCGCTTGGAGGTGTGTGGGGGGGGAGCATCCATTCTCCCCCCGCCGCCTCCACCGGGAATCGGGGAGGGGCCCCTGCCCCTCAGCCCGGGGGGGGGCGGAGGGAGCGCGGAGCCGCCGGAGCGGGAGGGGCGGGCGGCGGGGCCCCCCCGCGGCTGGCGCTGCAGGTACCGGGGGCTGCCCCCCCTCCGCCGGCCTTGGCGGTATCCTCCTTCCCGGCCTGGCCCCCCCGGCACTGCCCGCAGCTCCCCCCCCGCGCCCCTCCCTCCTCCACTTGTTGCTGCCCGGCGGGGCTGGGCTGCCTGCGGGCGGAGGGCGGTTTTATTCTGGGAGGGTGGTTTTGGAGGGGGTGGAGGTTGCAGCCTCCGCTGCCGGCCTCCGGCAGCCAGCGGTATCCGGCTCGGCTCCAGCCCGCTCCCCCTCGCCCGGCACCGGGGCTGGCGGAGGCCGGAGCGAAGGCTGAGCCCCCCCTTTTCCCCTCCCCAGTCCCATCTCTGCTCCCCTCGCCCGCCTCCGCCGACCCCCAGCTCCTCGCCCCGAGGAAGAGTGCGCGAAGCGTGCGCCTCCCATCCACCGAAATCTATGATCAGCTCGGTGTGTGTCTCCTCCTACCGTGGACGCAAGTCGGGGAACAAACCACCTTCCAAAACATGCCTGAAGGAAGAGATGGGCAAAGGGGAAGACTCGGACAAGATCACCATCAATGTAGGGGGCACCCGGCATGAGACCTACAAAAGCACCCTGCGGACTTTGCCGGGCACCCGTCTGGCCTGGCTCGCTGACCCTGATGCCCAGAGCAACTTTGACTTTGATGGTAAAAGCAATGAATTCTTCTTTGACCGCCACCCTGGGATCTTCTCCTACGTGCTCAACTACTACCGCACTGGCAAGCTGCACTGCCCGGCTGACATCTGCGGGCCTCTCTTCGAGGAGGAGCTGACCTACTGGGGCATTGACGAGACCGACGTGGAGCCCTGCTGCTGGATGACCTACCGCCAACACCGCGATGCTGAAGAGGCCCTGGACATCTTCGAGAGTCCTGAGCCCGGTGGAGGGGCTGGTGGAGAGGAGCCTGAAGAGGAAGGGGGTAGGGAGATGGCCCTTCAACGCCTGGGCATGGAGGACAGGCTGCCAGGGGCGGCAGGGGCTGCCGGAGGGGGTGGCTGCTGTCGGAATTGGCAGCCCAGGATGTGGGCACTCTTTGAGGATCCCTATTCATCCAAGGCAGCAAGGGTAAGCTCCCGAAAAGTTCTGGCGGATGGGGATGGGGCCGTGCTGGTGATACCTTCATCTCCCCATCTCCGTGGGTGAGATGGACTCTCCACTGGGTGTCCCCTTACTGACATGGGGCATGTTGGCCGTCTCCCATCTTATGGGAAGCCTCTTCTGTCATATCCCTGTCCCCTCCCAACTCACTGCACATGGGCTGAGACTGGTGGCCACTTTCACACCCTTGGGTGCTGCCAGGCATCTCCTGGCCTGTCATGGAGGTGAGGGATTGTCTGTGAGAACCTTTGGCAGGGCTGAGCCCTGGTGGAGTTTTAGGATGATCTAGGACAGGCAGGACTGTCTAGTTTCCTCTTCCTTGTATGTGTGCGCACACCAAAAACAGTGTTTAATCACACAGGACAGGGCCTATGCCCTGGCACGTGTGTCAGCAGGTAGGGAAATACTAAAATTGGGTCCCATTGAAGCAAATGGGATCCTCACATTTGTCCCCAAGGAGCTCGTATCCCTCTTCAGGCCCAAAAGATGCCCTCTCCATCCCTGCCAACACCCTTGTCCCTGCACCCATGTCCACCACCATCACCACGTTGATGCAGCCCACATGCAACATATGGTCCCCATCAGCATATTGAGCACAGGCTCACAGCTGTGGTTCTCACACAGAAACACACATTCACACACCCCTCTCAGAATCACATAATCACAGAATGGTTTGGGTTGGAAGGGACCTTAAAGACAGTCTAGTTCCAGCCCCCCTGCCATGGGCAGGGACACTTCGCCCTAGACCAGGTTGCTCAAAGCCTCATCCAATGTGGCCTTCCAGGGATGGGGCATCCACAGCTTCTCAGGGCAACCTGTTCCAGTGCCTCACCAGCCTCATAGTAAAGGACTTCTTTCTATCCAATCTAAACCTTCCCTCTCTCAGTTTAAAGCTATTACCCCTTGTCCTTTCCTTACACCCCCTGACAAAGAGTCGCTCCCCAGCTTTTCCGTAGCCCTCTTTAAGTAGTGGAAGGCCACTGTAAGGTCTCCCTGGAGCCTTCCCTTCTCCAAGCTGAACAACCCCAACTCTCTCAGTCTGTCTTCATAACAAAAGTGCTCCAGGCTCTGATCATCCTCATTGTTCCAGAGAACAAGTCCTCTGGACTTGTTCTAACAGGTCCACATCCTTCTTATGCTGGGGGCTCCAAAGCTGAAAGCAGGACCCCAGGCGAGGTCTCATGAGAGCAGAGCAGAGAGGACAATCCCCTCCATCACCCTGCTGGCCATGCTGCTTTTGGTGCAGCCCAGGGTACGGTTGGCTTTCTGGGCTGCAAGCGCCCATTGCTGGCTCGTGTTCAGTTTTTCATCCACCAGTACCCCCAGGGCCTTCTCTTCAAGGATGTTCTCTTTCTACTCATGTGTATTTGTGCTGCATTTGTGCTTGGGATTGCCCCGACCCAGGTGCAGGCCCTTGCACTTGGCCTTGTTGAACCTCATGAGGGTTTCCCAGGCCCACCTCTCAGTCCTGTCCAGGTCTCTCTGGATGGCATCCCTTCCCTCCAGTGTGTTGACCACACCATGCAGCTCGGTCTCCTCAGCAAACTTGCCGAGGGTGCACTCAGTCCATGTCGCTGACAAAGATGCCAAACAGGGCCGGTCCCAGTACTGACAGCTGAGGAACACAATTCATCACTGGTCTCCACCTGGACATCAAGCTGTTGACTGCAACTCTTTGAGTGCGACCACCCAGCCAGTTCCTTACCCACTGAATGGTCCTGCCATCAAATCCATATTTCTCAGCTTTAGAGACAATGATACTATGGGGGACAGTGTCAAGTGCCTTGCACAAGTCCAGGTAGGTGATGTCAGCTGCTGTTTTGCTATCCACTGATGCTGCAACCGCGTCATAGAATGCCACCAGATATGTGAGGCACGATCTGCCCTTAGTGAAGCCACGTTGGCCATCACCAGTCACCTCCTTGCTTTCCATGTACCTTTGCAGAGTTTCCAGGAGGATCTTCTCCATGACCTTGCCAGACACAGAGGTGAGACTGACTGCCTGTAGTTCCCTTAGTTCCCTGGGTCTCCCTTTTTTCCCTTTTTAAAAATGGCAGTGATATTCTCCCTCTTCCAGTCACTGGGAGCTTCATTGGACTGCCGTGACTTCTCAGATATTATGGACAGTAGTTTAGCAACTTCATCCACCAGTTCCCTCGGGACTTGCAGATGTATCTCATCAGGTCCCATGGACCTGTGCACCTTCAGGTTCCTCAGATGCCCTTGCACCTGATTTTCCCCTACAGTGGGTGGTTCTTCACTCTCCCAGTCCCTGCCTTTGGATTCTGTGACTTGGGTGGTGTGAGTCTTCATCCATGCACATCTCTGGGGACTCAGTACAGCGTGTACGCACACTGTGAGCACATGCAGGTGCCAACACCCACCTCATGACCCCTTTGCAGATGCAGACAGTCCCTATCCATAGACACCAATGTGCCTGGGACGTGTTCCCCATAACCAGGAGCGTCTTTGAGCTCCCAGCCTAGCCACTATCTTGCATGGGTGTCTCCTTTCGCAGATACTCTTAGATCATCCCCAAAGTGCTGCCCACTGACCCTCAGACACCTGCCCACGCAGTTCCAGAGCCATCCATGCACATCCCCCCTGTAACACCCAGCTTTGAAATCTGCCATGCACGCACACATACATGCAGGCATTTGGGATCTAAATGAATTCTGGATGCCTTTAGAGGTGTAAAAAAACATCAATGGTAAGAAATCCTGCAGGCATTTCACACCCACCAGCAGCTCAAAGGGCAGGGGGTCGGTTTCTCAAGGAGGTGTTTTTGCAGCTAACGTAGGAACAACACATGCACACACACAAAAATGTTTGGGCAGCAAGAGCTTTACTCGTTTTAAAAGGGGTACCTGATCCTTTCTCCATCTTCAAGTGCTCATTGCCTCTGAGATGTTCTGAGTGTTGAAATGCTTCAAATAGAACACAGAACAAAGCAATACAAGCAAACAAACAAACAAAAAACAATCAAGAAAAATAATTCAATTCAGATTTTCATGTTATTTTTCATGCACGCTGAGGCTGCTGTCTGAAAGGCATTCGCTAAACAGAAACGGCGGGAGTGCGTCGGAGGCAGCAGGGAGGGCTGTGATGTGAGCTCTGACTGGGGAGATAATGGTGGGATGGAGCGGGACTGGGCTGCACTGGGAGCTCCCTGCTTCCTTCTTTTATGTCTCTCTTGGATAAGGGCTCAGCTTAGCACTGCGCTGGGGATGGCCACCTTTAAGTTGCTCCAGCAGTGATGCTCTCAGGCTCTCCTGGGTCATATTTTCCATGCTGAGATATCAGTGTGGTTTTGCAACAGCTTAGGAAAAATGCTTTGGCAGAAGCAGAAACTGAAGCACATGGAGGTGCACCTGACCCAATTGACAACAACCTGTCTAGTGCACCCAGTTATTGGGTGCAGTGGTGGACTATGGTGTCACTGGTTTGGTGCCACTGTGTGGCACAAGGATGCTCTGAGACCCACGAGCACCTCTGCAGGTGCAGCGTCCAATGAGCCACCCCATTATGGAGTGGCTGAAGTGGGGCTTTTTTCTGCTACCCCATTTCAGAGTTTCTCTGCTCTCTTTCAGAGGGAAAGCAGAGGGTCAGTGCTGACCATCAGCATTTGGCCTGGGAATGCACTGGACCCTCCCCAGGGCAGCTTTGGAGCAGTAGATTCTGTGGGTGCTCGTTCCTGGAGCAGCCGGTCTGGTGCATCTTGCCAAATCTTAGCATCAGCAGGAAGGAGAGCCGTCCCAGGTTGTGTGCAGAAAAACCCTCCCTAGATCTTGTAACAGCAGTGACTAAGAGTCTCAGGGCTAATTTTCTCTGGTCCTTGCTCCTCCCCAGCCCCAGAGCAGCCCCTCTGGCCCTGACTTGGTTGGCTTGTGTCTATTTCCATCTTCCCCTCTTTCCAGCATCTCTATCCCTGCACCTCGAGACCTGGCAACTTGCATGAGCGTGTGGTTAGAAATTTTCCCCCCACATTTTGAACTGCTTTTCCTTGTAGTGCCAAAGCCCATGGGTTCATTGCCTGCTTTATCTAATCCAGTCTCAGAGGTGCCAGTGAAAATACGGTGTCTGGTGTAGTTGCCATCCCAGCTCAGTGTAAAACTGTTGTTCTGCATTGGAAGCTACTCTGCTTCTGGTGTTTGGTCTGCTTCCAAGTTCAGCTCATGTGTAGCTCCTATTTTTTTTTTCCCTTTGCAGCTAAACCTGACCTCACCTCCATTGGAAATTCCAGGCCAACCTGTAGGGTCATGTTTTTTGGGAACAACCACCCCAAACTGTACAGACTATGTTGAACCGCCATTCAGATCAGCAGCAGATTCTGGAGAACTTGTTTGGTGGGACTTGTAGTGCTGTATTGGTTACTGCTAGGTATAGACATGGATTTTATGTTATTTTAAAGACATTTTTGCGAGCAAGACAGAGGTTAGAGCTGATGTAAGATGTCTCAGGTCAGATCTTCAGCTGACGCAAAACTGGGGCAGCACTGTCAGCTTTGGAGGGGGAACAGTGGTTGGCACTGGCTGTGAACGTGACTCTGCTATTTTTAGAGAATGCTGTTGCACCTGGGGCTAAATCAGCTCTCACCTCCACAGTTCACACAGCAGGGCTGTTTCATTGCTTGAGTGTTTGCTCCTCTGGGGGAGTGGCAGCAGGGTCTTGCTATCTTTCTTGGTAATTTTGTTTTTCCTACTTTGCTTTGAGTCTAAGCTTTTAATCTTTATGTGTCCTTGAGATTACCCTTATGGGCAAACTCTGGAATGTTACTCAGGACCCAGATGAAAATTAGATTATTTTGGCCATGCCACCACCTGTGTAGACACTCTTGCCTGGTTAAAATGGCCTCAGTTTAAGATCCCACTTTGGTCGGATTTGCTTCCCCGGTTGTGCAACGTTGAGTGCAGCTGCCTGGCAAGAGAGGCCCCACAGCGTATGGTCCGGCATGCTTTGGTCTGGGGGGTACAAAGCATCTCAGCCCATCCCTGGGCAGGTGTCCATCATGGGGTGGGGGAGAATCATCTTCCAGAGATTTCTCACTCAATTAGAGTCTGGCTTAAACTTCACACCTCACTTCTGGAGGAATGATTCTCCTACACTGGACCCACACAGGCTTACCCCTGGGGACACCCTGTGAGGATACTCTCATGTTACTGCCAGTGTCTGGGGCTGTTTTTTTTTCTCCAGCGTGACTCAGGCTGTCTCCACTGCTTATTCACTCCAGCCGAGGACCTGGGTTGTCGTCTCCAGCAGGCTTGTGGCACGGCTGCCTGCTGAACGCAGCCGGACAGCTGGTCTGATGGCAAAATGAGCCGTGAAGCTCTGCGAGCAGCAGGTCAAATCCTGCCCAGTGTGTCCAGGCTGTGTTAGCAGCAAGGATCTGCTCCTGAGAAGCCAAAGCAACCGTGCTTTTGTGCTGGAGGGAGGTAGAAGGAAGGTTTTTCTGCTCAAGTGGCTTTTTTCAGGGGCTCTTGCAAACAGATGCTCTGGGGAATGGACTCATCATGAGCTCATCCTGTTGGGGAGGAGAGGGCTGAGCAGGGATCGATAGGGAGGACGACAGTGTTTTCTGTGACACAGTTGCATGCTGCTGGCCCCTCCTAGCTCACACCTGAGGTGAAGTGGCATCATGACGTGGGGAGGAGACAAAGGTCTCTCATGTTGGAGAGAGGGAAGCAGTGGGAGCCACCCGTGTGTTACTGGGTTTGAGCATAAGTGCAATGCTGGGCTGAGCTCTGCCAACTGCTCTCCATGTTCTGCCCTCCCAGTTCCTGGGGCTGCTTGTGAGAAAAACACCCAGCACTGACTCACTACTCAGAGAGTAGTGAGGGGGCAAAAGGACATACATCTCTGGTCCACGCCGAGACCACACATTAGGTTCATAGAATCTGAAGAACATCCTGGTTTGAAAGGGACCTACAAGGATATCTCAGCTGGGGGATTTTGGATGAGTGTGGGGGAAAGCTCTTTGAATTAGTCCTCTGAAAGTTGCCTTTCACGTGTGTTTCTTTTCATGTGCTCAAGTGGAGGCTTGCTCCAAACACAGGCTGCTGCAGGTCTCCCTTCATTCCCATACCTGTCATCTCCAGCACATCTCCAGCCACAGCTGGAGCCCAGCGCACCTTCCTGCATCCATATCACAGCTCTTAGAGAAAGGTCCTGGACCGATGACCCCAGACTCTGAGGTTTGCTCACAACTGATGGGAGAGGTCCAGGGGATGCTCCCCATTCTCCATCCTTGGTCTTGAGGAAGCAGGGACTGAGTGGATGGCAAGCAGCACAGCTCCTGGGGTGTTTGGAGCCTCATTTTTGTCAGATGAGGCCTTCTCCCATCCCTGCTGATGCTGTTCACTTGCAAGGATTAGAAAAGATGTGCCAAACACAGGTGACAGCAGAAGTGTGCCTCAGCCTGCCCTGCAGTTACCATCATCATGGTACATAAAATTACTGCTCTCCCCCACCAGTTGACCCAAATCTTTCTACGTATTCCCAGGAAGTTCAGCTAATGGCCTGTGTGATTTAACTTTTGCAGGTAGTTGCTTTTGCCTCTCTCTTCTTCATCCTGGTCTCCATCACAACCTTCTGCCTGGAGACACACGAGGCCTTCAACATCAATGTCAACGTGACGGAGACCCTCGTGGTTGGCAACACCACGACAATCCTGCTAACGCATAAGGTGGAGACGGAGCCCATCCTCACCTACATCGAAGGGGTCTGCGTCCTGTGGTTCACCCTCGAGTTCTTGGTTCGGATCATCTGCTGTCCAGATAAGCTTCTCTTCATTAAAAACCTGCTCAACATCATTGACTTTGTGGCCATATTGCCCTTCTACCTGGAGGTAGGTCTTAGTGGCCTGTCCTCCAAAGCTGCCCGGGATGTGCTGGGCTTCCTGCGGGTGGTCCGTTTCGTTCGGATCCTCCGGATCTTCAAGCTGACACGGCACTTTGTGGGCCTCCGGGTGCTGGGCCACACGCTCCGGGCTAGCACCAATGAATTCCTGCTCCTCATCATCTTCCTTGCCTTGGGGGTCTTGATTTTTGCCACCATGATCTACTATGCTGAGCGAATCGGAGCTAAGACATCCGACTCCAGTGGGAGTGACCCGACTCACTTTAAGAACATCCCCATTGGGTTCTGGTGGGCTGTGGTCACGATGACAACGCTGGGCTACGGTGATATGTACCCCAAGACCTGGTCGGGCATGGTGGTGGGGGCTCTCTGTGCATTGGCTGGGGTGCTCACCATTGCAATGCCTGTGCCCGTCATTGTCAATAACTTTGGGATGTACTATTCCCTGGCCATGGCCAAGCAGAAGCTGCCAAAGAAGAAGAAAAAGCATATACCCCGTCCGGCCCCACTGGACTCCCCTACCTACTGCAAATCCGAGGAGAACTCCCCCCGCAACAGCACCCAGAGTGACACCTGCCCCTTGGCAGTAGAGGAAGGGGTGGCTGAGCGGAAGCGGTCAGGTGAGACCCCAAAGGTTGGGCAGAGGGAGTGGGAGACCTCTGGGAGCCCCCAAGGCTATGTCTGTGTTCCCCTGTGTCCCAGAGGCCCTGGAGATTTCCCCATTGCAGGATGTGGCTCCTGGCTCTTGGGGCGATGAGCTCATGGTGCAGAATGGGCCAGGACACCTGGGTACTGGGGGCTGTGTTGGTGGACCAGGATGCTGAAGATCAGGACCCTCCACCTAAGGTGGGCATAGCCCCAGGGGAAGGGCCATATTCTGCTCTCCAGAAATGCACTAAGCCCCCTTGGTGTGATTCAGGGTGTCCCTACCTTGTTCAGCTTGACAGAGATTGGACCATTGGCTCAGTTCCCATCCAAGTTTGGCAAAGTCCTTGGGATAGATTTATTTTTTTATTATTTTTTTTTACTTCCCACGACTGTAAATTAGGGCCAGCTTCACCAAAATGGATAAAATCATAGACATACCCTGGGGCCTAACCTCACCTTCTCATTCATCTTCTAGTAAATAATGGCATTCCTGCATGGCAAGCCCAGTGCTGCTCAGGAAGGAGCAAAATCAGCCTCTGTGCATTTTTTCTTTGTTCTCATGTAAGGAGATGAAGTCTGGGGCTTTTCCAGTCTTTTTTCTTTGGGTCAGGAGAGAGCTCAGAGCCCTGCTGTGGGCAACATGGCTTGGGCCGAGCTTGGGGGATCGAAGGAGCCTCTCCATGGTGTCTCTGCTTGCTGCGGAGGCTGCTTTGCCCTTCTTTCTCACCTGTTTGCTGCCCCAGAGCAGCCAGCTTTGCAGCAAGTAAAGGGGAGGGACCATGACAGGGCTGTGTCCTACACAGTGTTCACTAAGTCACCTACCTGGCCATCTGCCTAATACTGGCCTTTCACCTGTGAGGACACAGGGAGATCCCAATGCCCTGTATGGGTGCTTTCCCTTATAAATGCCCTTTCCAAGTGCCTGCACAGCCCATCTGCCCCAAGAGACCCATCAATGGGGAGAAGCAGGAGGAGCCATTCTGCAGGAGCAGATCAACCCTATCCCTCTAACCCTACACTGATTCAGGAGCTTGAGACAGGTCCTCACCAGGTGCAGCATCTCAGCTAACAAACCACAGTCACATGACATAAATTAGCACTTCACCACCACCCAGAACAGCCCCAGTCTCAACTGGTGTGAATTTAGAAAAGCTAATTCCCACCAACTGTGGGAATGGTTTTCAAAGACCAGGGGTGTTTCTTCCCTGGCCAGCCCTGCTTGGCTTTGTGCAGGGTGTATAACTCTCAGCAGGAGCAAGAGATGCTATTTGCTGCTTGGGATTAAAATTCAGCATGGTCCTTCTTCCCTAGTTAGCACATCCAGTTGGGGCATGCCTGAAGTTTTGGGAGTTGCTGTAGGCTTTCTGCAGTCTGGTCTTCTGCATCCTTGCATGGTCTAATCAACCCCCTCTGGCCACCCTGAGCATGTCATCCCATGGGTTTATCAGCTGCTGATTATTGTCTGCCACCCTCTTGCAGACTCCAAGCAGAACGGCGAGGCCAACGTAGTGCTGTCGGATGAGGAGCAGCCGCTGTCACCATCTGATGAAGAGAAGCGGCCCATGCGGCGCTCTAGCACCCGGGATAAGAACAAGAAATCCTCCACGTGCTTCCTCCTGGCCACGGGTGACTTCTCCTGTGCAGCGGATGGAGGCATCCAGAAAGGTACGGCTGGCACTGGAGGTGTGGGCTGGGGAGGGCCAGATGGAGGAGGGAAGTGGAGGTTTACTGCATCTGTCCAAGACTGTGGTTCATCTCCATTTGCCCAGCTGGCTGTTGCTCTCTGCTCCCTCCAAAGCCACTTGCCTTCCTGCCTTTCCATCTGCTTCATCCCTGTCCGCTACATCTCTCCGTGCTAGCTCTATCCTTTTTGTTTTCTCTTCCCCCATGTCCTCCTCCCCTGGCTGCCACCATCAGGGATCTGTGACCTCGTGCTGGTCACACTGCCCTCCTTGGGGACAGTCCTGTCCCTTTGCTGCCCAGTGCTCTGGCTCTTGTCTCTCTAACTCTGCTCCCTGGTCCTCACCCACCCATCTCAGGGTTGAGAGGATACCTCTCCTGACATCATGGCTGAGGAAGGTCAAAAGATTTTCAGTAAGCAGAAGAGCCCACAGGCTTTTCTTTTTCTCTCCCTCTCTGATGTCTTTTGGTGGGTTTGAGCGTGGGGAACTGCGATGTGTCAACTGCTGCCTTGCCAAAAGCACCAGGTTGCCAGAAAGCCTGTCTCCTCCAGGTTTGGAAAGTGAGCTTTGTAAAGTGTTGAGGTTTTCTATAGGAAACTGTGGGGGAGACTAGTCAGGAAAACATAAAATTCTTCTACGTGTGACAAAATGACCGCTATCTTCAGTTGTGAACCTTCACACTGCCCTCCAGCCTTTGGAGTCCCCCTCCCAGCACCCCAGCCCCTGGGAGGATGCACCCACTGCCCACCTTGAGCTGCAGAATCTGTCTGCACTCTCAGTTGCTAGGCTAATTCTTAGGACATAGCTCAGTTCTTCAGTTCTGCAGTTTTCTTGCTCATTTGTACATTCAAGGTGACGTGGGAAGATGTAGCTGCAGGTCTGACCTACTTCTGCCTCCTTGGCACCAACTAATCCCAGTTACTCCCAGTAAGTAGTCCTAGCTACTGGGATCGTCGCAAGTGACCTGGGACCAGGCAGGAGAAAAGATGATGCCCTGTATTTCTGAGCTGTGCACTGAGGCCTCTTGGCTTGAGGTGTTGGTGCTTTAGAGACCCCCACAGGTTTGCTGCTTTAGTGTTGCTTGGGATGGTAAAGACTGGATTGGATGGGTTTAGGATGTAGGAAGGATCTTGGTTTTGGGTCTGTGACCTCTAGTCTAGGTGCTCTGGTCCATCTCATGCCCCCGGCATCTCTTACGTGGGAGTCACCTGCTCTGATGTGCAAGGCAGCCCAGCTTGACCCAGGCTTCCCTGGGCCAGGCTCTCTTGCAGTCCTGGAGTTGAGGGTAGGCATCTGGGGGCAATCACAGTTATTACATGAGCAGAAGCAAATTGGTTGTGTTGTTCTGTGAAATCAGCAATTCCCTTTGGTGTTCCTGCTCAACCTTCTCCCTTAAGAAGAGGAGGGGGGGAAAAAAAAAAGCCTTGTTCATCTTTGGGCAGAAGAGTATTATACAGATATTTGCTTGAAATACTTCTTGTGTTTCCTGGAAGTACCATTTTCTGTAAAGTTGTTCTTTTAATATTTGCTGATGAGCAGAGGTGAGGGGGCTCTAGTCCTGCCTTGGATCTGGGGAGGACACTGAGCTGGAATGGATGGGAGAGAAGAATGACAGCCCATGCTGATCTTCATCTTTACGAGATGCTCGAGTCGGGCAATTCTTCAGCTGAAGCGTTTTATCTTTGTCCCCCTGAAACCAAGGGAACTACAGGAGATCTAACTGCTGAGGATCCAATGCTGCTCTTGCTGGGCTCCCAAATAACATTACTGGGTTGCAGAAGGCCAGATTTTTATTTTATTTTATTTTTCCATGCATGGTGGCATCTACAGATATTCAAAAAGGCACTGTAGTGATCTTTCTTGGGTTGTTCTGGTGTCCTTCCTGCAAACATCAGAGTGCCACATACAGTTAAGAACATGTACGTGGCTCACTCACCAGATCACTTCAGCAAGGCAGGGGATGAAAAGTGGCTCTGGTGTTTAGAGGAGCCCAAGCAATGTGTGAGACCTTTTGGGAAGAGAAAACCTCAATATCTACATCCTGTTTGTGCCATTGGGGATGGATAGATGAGACACTGCCCCGGAGGTCCAACCTGATGTCTTCACCGGTGAAATGCTCTGGTGTCATCAGGGTTAAGGGTGGGCAGCGATGGTCTGAGTGGCAGAGCATCCTCCTGTGCTCCTGCCCAAAGGTGCTGGGAGCTGCAGAGGCGCCTCTTCCCTCAGTCCTGATTTATCGCCTGCTGAGGCTGTTTGTTCTGCTACTGGGATGTTGGCAGCTCTACAAATTGAGATGAGTTTGGTTCTGAGCCTGATTTGCTGATGGCCATCTGTCAGATCCTGGGACAGGTACCGATGTCTGTACAAGCTGTGGAAATCAGGAGATGGGGTTGCTTCAGGAATATGCTGCAGATCTTGGCATCCATCATGGTTTGAGCCTGATGCCAGTGGTTGGTTTCTCTGGGGCAGCTTGAAGAGAAGAGTTATCCCTGCCCACTACCCCTTGGACATGGGCCCTGGAGAGGATTGGGCTGTACTGCAGCATGGCCCCTGCACCATGGCATGTTCTCTTGTCCCTGTTGCTGCTCATAGTGGTGTCACCTTGCTCCCCTGCTGCTGGGGTCTGCTTCACACTGGCTTATCTCCCTCCAGCAGTCAGAGCCTGCTCAACAGTTCCTCCAAATGCATCCTGCTGGGACACAAAGACTGGCATGGGTCTGTCTTGGCATGTGAGCCCTTTGCCTGCATGCAGGCATATGAAGGCAGGATGAGTCCAGCACACCCCTGGCCAGCAGCAAGCAAGATGGGTTAAGATGGTCTAGGAAAAGCAAGACAGTGATCGAAACCAGAGCGGACTTTCTAGAGAAGCTACAGGGAATGGGGTTAAATGTAGGGAAGGGGATGTACCCTTCTGGTCAGTCAGGTCTTCCAGCACCTCTCTTCAACAGCACCCAGCATTGTAAAGCAGCAGTTCTTTAGCTCGGCTGCCTGAGCCCAGTGCATCATGCAGCTGATTTTACTCTGTTTGCTATTAGTGCAGAGTTGTGACCAGCATGTGGATGGCACAGTGTGGGATCAAGTGCAGGAATGCTCATGTGAGCATCTGCCAGCGATGCTTAGCTGGGAAGGAGCAGGGACAAACCCACGTTTGCATGGGGACACGCGTGCAAGTATGCGCAACCAGCAGGCGAGCGCCAGGCTGCCGTTATAAACACACACACGTTTTTGGGCGATGCCACCCGCTTGCATTGCCCCATCCCCATCTGCTGCCAGCTCAAAGCATGTGCAAGTGTGCACGTGTGCTCATGCTCCGCAAATGTTTGCAAAATGGGGAGCACAGCATTGCCAGCCCCCGGGACACAGCCTGCCCTGCCACTGTTTGTGAGATGCCTCCACGCAGCTCCTTGGCAACAAACCTGTTTTTAAAGCAATCCTGGTGACCTCCATTAGCACCTACTCGAGTTGCTGGGATACCAGCTCCACTAATGAACTGCACCGGTAGCAATTAGCAGAGTATGGCCCTTGGGCGCTTTGCAGCTTGACTTCTTAGTGGCAATTGGCCTGGAGCTTGGTGGAAAGCCATGACAGCCTTCAGGGCTGAGGAACATCATCCTGAGCTTGTTCTCAGGTGCTTGTGCATGGCTCTGGGTGTGTCAGGGAGGCCCTGGAGCGATCAGGCATCTTTATGAGGTGTGGCCCCAAACTGTGATGCTTAAGACTTAATCAAAACTGGCAGCATGATTTGCCCTGTAAGCCCTCTCTGCCTCTGTTGTTTGGGTGGTAGGTCCATCACCTACCCCGAGTTTTTGGGGACTGGCTGCAGCCAGGCATGATCACTTCCCAGGGGTGTTTCTCAGGATAGAAAGCAGGCAGAGAAATGCTCAGAGAGCCTTAGCACTTCTGGGAAAAGAGCAAGGTTTGCTGAAGGATGAGCCCAGTGCCGTGGTTAGGGGGGTGTTTTGGGGCAAGTGGGCTGTGCATTGCCTGCTTGTTGTAGTTGGGACACATCCCTTGCTTGTCATGGGGCTCTCCCCAGCCCAGGGCCATGCTCGCTTTCCCCCTGGTGTGCTGCATGGATTCAGACCAGTGGCTTCATGCCAAAATGTAAATAAGGAAATTGCTCTTCTGTTTGGAGACTGCTCCTGCTTCCATTGCAGGAACTACAAAAGCTTTGCAGGAGTCAGCAACAGGTTTAAGCAGGTGGCTCTTGGTCCCCTGCCCCTTCCCTGCTGCTGGGGGGCTTTCAGATGGGAAAGCCCCCCCGGTGTTTTGTAGCCTTTCAGTACTGTGCTTGTGCCAGCACCCTCCTCAGGGGTGCTTGCAGGGAGAAAGCTGCAGCTGTTGTGTGCAGCCAGCCCTGAGCCAAGCCCAGAACACCCACTGTGGGTGCCTCTGCACCAATGCAGAACCCAGGGACTTGCTGTCAACCCCCTGAGAGATGGGGGAATGGTTTGGGAGCTTGGAACTGCTGAAGGGGTCATCCTTTGCTTTGTTTTTTCTGCTGTCAGGGTGCTGTCCCCCACTGCTCCCACCTGGAGAGCACAGCAGCAAGCGCTGCAGGGTGGTTTGGCTCCTGATGACCACGAGCATCCTCAGCTTTCCTCGCTTTGGCAGCAGAGCTGGCCCTGTGAGCTGCAGCAGTCCAGAGAACAGATCTTTGGGCTCGCATGGAACATCTTCAAACAGGACTT
The DNA here is from genome assembly GCF_047663525.1 of Anas platyrhynchos. Classification (NCBI taxonomy): domain Eukaryota; kingdom Metazoa; phylum Chordata; class Aves; order Anseriformes; family Anatidae; genus Anas; species Anas platyrhynchos. The sequence continues at coordinate 3,212,294 of NC_092613.1, read as the reverse complement.
CTGTTTGGATCTAAAAATCCATTTTTCAGTGCAAATACTTACTTTCTTTCCCAAAGAAAAGTGACTTTTGACCTGGAAGAACATTTGTTCTGGCTGTTGCTTTTCATTATAAGCTTGAGCAATTTCTGGCTTTTTGGGGGAGTGTGAAGGGTTTCCATGCTTAAAGAAATAGAAATTCTTGCTCTTCAGTGCAATTTCTCATGGAAAATCTCAAGCATTTCTACCTGCTTCTCTGCATACAGAGAGGTCTCAGCAGCAGCTTGCTGCTGCAGTGGGCTTAAAAACCAGAGCCGGGGGAATAACTCCTTCCAAATCTCACATTTGTTTGAATTTTGCTGTTTCCTTGTTTGCTTCAGCCCACAAAATCCCCAGACTCATGCCTCATTCAGAGAGATCTGGAAAACAAAGCTTGACCTCCCCCTCCCCGGACCAATGTTGGGATTACTTGTTGCCCTAACGTCAGTGCTGGTGGATGTTTGGCCACTGCTCCAGGAGCACGGACCCTTCCTGACCTAGCTCGTGGGTAGCTCCTGCCTTGAAAACCGGGGTGGCCACGGGGTGGGGGTGGGAGGAAAGGGGCCAGGGGAGGCAGGGCCCCTCGGGCTGGGTTTCTGGCAGGGAAGCCCTGAGCTGAGTGGGGTGCATACTCTCCAGTCCTGGATCTGGCCAGCCCCCCTTGACTGTATAGGGATCCAAGGGGAGTGGAGGGGAGCTCTGAAACCTGTTCGGATCTGCAGAGACTGGCTGTGCTCAAAGGCCCAACAGTGCCCTTTTTGGATTTTTTAGGGGGTTGAAGTCAGGTGAGGGGCTGGGTGATGCCTCCCCTGGCGCTCTGCGCTCCTCCCTCCCCACCTCTAACCTCACCTCTGTCCATTTTCTTCACAAAGGCTATGGAAAATCCCGGAGCCTAAGCAGCATAGATGGTGTGGCAGGATCCACGGTGGGGTTGGCTCCCCTTGCGTCGCGCTACAGCTCTCCCTGTCCTCTGCGGCGCCCCTGCTCTCCTGTCCCCTCCATCCTCTAAACGCCACCTGGATCCTGCTTTGTTGTGTCAGCCACGTGCTCCCTGTGTTGCTCTGTCCCCCCCCACCCCGTGACGCCATGTCCCCGGCAGTGCCCGTGCCCAGAGGAGATCCGAGCTGGGACGTCCCCATCGCTGAGAAGTGGGCTCTGACCTCCAGCCGAGCGCCGCAGCTGTGCTCCCCCTGCCCCTTTGCAGGATGTGTCATGTCTCCATTGACCTCGTCGTCTCGTGTCCATGTGTTTGGGACAGTTTCCAGGGGGGTCGGAGGGCTGCTCAGTGGTTTTATTCCCCTGGAAACTTTATTCATGCTAAATAAATTGGGCTAAGGGCATGCAATCCTCTTCGGTGTCAAGCCCTCCTTCCCGTGGGCTGTTTGTGCTGGGCAAAGGAGGCTGAAAATGTAAGAAGGACATGTTGACTCATAAAATTATATATCATCGTGGTGGAAAATGGCTGAGTTGATATCATTTTAGGTTTTCTTTTAAATCAGCCTTGAATTTCTGGAGGCAACAGATGAATAAATCTCTATTCCCTGCCCAGCAGCAGTTCCCATCTTGTTTTGTGCTTTTCTCTGCCTAAATCACACTCTCTGCTTCCCTGCTTGTGTCTGCTTCTTTGTATGACCTTGGGGATGGTCCCAGGCCAGTACTGAGTAGTTCTGCAGTCCTAAATACCATCCTGAGGTCCTGTGGAGGTGGGAGGTTGCAGGGCCCTGGGATGGGTATGGGGAGCATGTGGAGGCTGGGATAAAGGATCAGTAAAATATGTCGATGAATGTTCCATAAAGAGCTGGGAGATGATGGGGAGGGAAATGTGTGTCCGTTGGAGCGACTGGAAAAGCTGCTGCTGTTGAGCAGTGGGGAAGTGGAAGAGTTGAGACAAAATGAGGCCCGGATGGATGGGGGAGTTGTCTTCTGAGATTGGTCCAGGGTGGTGGGGCAGAGCAATCCCACGTCTGATGGGATGGGAGCTGGATGTGACCCGGGTCCTCCCCCATCCTGGGAGGGTGATGTCTGAGTGCTGAACTCCTTGTTGTGCACTTCTGTTTTTTTGCTCATGTAAATCAATGTTTAGGATTTTGAATGATCTCAGATGTCCTCCTGATCTAGAACAAAACCTGCAGTCCCCTGAATTTTGGCTTGTTTCTTGCTTGGCTGCTCCGGCTCTGCCTCCTCAGAGGTGGCTGGGTCCTGGGTGACTGGAAATGGAGCAGTTCAGTGCTGGCAGCCCTGGCCCCAACCCTCATCCCAGCACACTCATCCTTTTTCCTTACTCTGAGCAAGTCCAGCTTGGGGTAACTGGAACCTGGGGGCTTCAGCCAGAGGATGGGGACCGAAGTTTAGCCTTGGCTATGTTTAAAAACAAACAAACAAACAAAAAACCACAAAAGTTTACACAGATCAAGCTTGTTTCCTTTATCACAGCCAAGGCAGTGCTCATCGGATGATGCAGAGTGAAGATCCCCATGGTGCAAGGCTGCTTCCTGAAGTATTTTGGCAGATGCTGTGGCCAGGATGTTTCTGCTCCTTCCTGGGCTCCCTGTGCCTTAATTTCCCTCTGTGTAGAGAAGGGGCTAACAATGAGAGCATCCTGCAGTAACTCTTGTTGCCACCACAGTATAAGAGATGCTACACAAGGAGAAAGTTTAAATGCTTCACCCAGTTTCACAGAATCACAGAACTGAAGGGGTTGGAAGGGACCTCGAAAGATCATTGGGTCCAACCCCCCTGCTAAAGCAGGTTCCTTAGAGCAGGCTGCCCAGGTAGGCATCCTAGACGGGCCTTAAATGTCTCCTGAGAAGGAGACTCTGCAACCTCCCTGGGCAGCCTGTCCCAGTGTTCCATCACGCTCACTGTGAAGAAATTCTTTTGCATGTTGGTGCGGGACTTCCTGTGCTCCGTCTTGTGACCATTACTCCTTGTCCTGTCCCTGCAAACCACTGAAAAGAGGTTGGCCAAATCCCTCTGTCTCCCACACCTCAGGTATTAACACACACAGATGAGATCCCCTCTCAGTCTTCTCTTCTCCAGGCTGAACAGCCCCGGGTCTCTCAGCCTTTCCTCATAGGGAAGATGCTCCAGGCCCCGTATCATCTTTGTGTCCCTCCGCTGGACTCTTTCCAGGAGCTCCCTGTCTTTTTTTGTACTGGGGAGCCCAGAACTGGACACAGGACTCCAGGTGAGGCCTGACCAGGGCAGAATAGAGGGGGAGAATCACCTCCCTTGAGCTTTGTTATTTTCCTTTCCATCAAGTTGGATGAGCTGACAGGAGGAGCCAGTCAATGTGTCCCCCTTCATTTGGGAAGAAAGCAGACCCCTGCGAAGCTGACAAGAAAACCTCACCTTTTATTTTGCTTTCCTTCTTCCTTCCTGCCTTCTTCTGCCCCAGCCTCATCAGCAGATTAGGGAGATTCAAAGGAGGGAAGAAGAAAAGAGGGGGAAAAGCTCAGCTCAGTGCTGAGCCACTTCCTGGGAGACTGAAGGCAGGACCGGGCAGCAAACAGACCTGGTGCTGGTGTTTAAGGGTGAACACCATCCCCTGCTGTCCTCCCCAGGGTGTCCCATAGGGTTCCTGCTGTGGTGAGCTACCTCTCACCGACAGTACATGGGCTCGTCGTATATGGTTTATGTAGCTGTGCTCATTGAATTCCTATAATTAAAGTGCATTCATGCACCCAACAGTTCAGGTAACTCCACAGGTTTGTGAGCCATGCAAAAGGCACGTGAGATGCTGCATCCACCCCTTGGAGGGGGCTCCTGTACTTGGAGCAGGAGGAGCTGAAATTTCCTGAGTCTGTGTGAGACAGAAGGTGACCCTCCATGCCTTCCCTGGTCTCTGAATCATAAATGATAAATGGGTAAGTCCCAAGGTCACATGCTGACTTTGGAGATGAGCCAGGCCCCAGAAACCAGCCCTGCATCATGCAGAAAAACTTTGGGTTTGGAGGCACTTGCAAGCAGGACATTAACCCCACACCAGGTACAGCCACAGGTCCAGTGTGGAAAACCCTCAGTGGACCATGAGATTTCTCCCTGGTTTCATATTAGAGCTGACATGGAGCTGTGCTTCATAATTTTTAGATTTGGCATTATGCAACTCAGTGGAAAGCATGACTAATGTGCAAAAGCTCCTCTAAAACAACAGAGCCCCGAATGGGAGACAGAGGCATTTCTGTGGGAGGCACCAAACTGTTGAAAAACCCATTGCATCTTCTCTCTCTTCCCCCCCGCCTTCCTCTGAATAAGTGATTTGGAGGATGCAGGAGGGGGAAAAAGATGTTATTTTTAGGAGGGGGTTCAGAGGGCTTGGGGGGTGAGTTAGCAGGGGTTAATCCCTCTGATAACGTAAGAGGAGCTGTAGCAGCTCAGGAGAGCAGACTGCTAAACCTCTCTGTAGCTCAGAGTCTTATCTCAAACAGTGGCCAAAATTGGCTGCCTGGAGAATAGGATAAGAATAGAGCAAGCGAATACGATACTTCCCCCGAATATCCTCCCAGCCACTTATCTATGTTTAGGGATCTGGAGAAGAGTGCACGTTCCAGCTAAGGCAAAACGCACTGGGAGAAAGCAAGGTTGTTTGATTTATTCTTGACGAACTGAATAAATCAATAGGAGTACAGCTGCCTCTGCCCAAGTCCTAAAACAGCATTTAAAAAATAAACCAGTGTGCAGTGATTGAGCTTGCTGCTGCCCTCGTGGCCCAGAAGGCAGAGCTTTGGCGTGTTTTGAGGACGTGGCTGGTGCTGCGGATGCGATGTTTGCTCCCATCAGAAGTGCTGTCCCCATCCCAGCAGGGCACAAGCACCCAGTTCGGTGTGAAGCACTGCAAGCCCCTGCCCTGGGCACCACATGCACAGGGCTCTCACCTGCGTAGGGCACGGCACCAGGGAAAGCTTTTGTGCCCCATGCTCTTCTCCCCACTGCAGGTACAGGTGATGCTCAGTACTGAGCGTGGGATCAGAGATGCCTCTTCCTCCCTGCATAGCTCCTGGCTGTTGTTTGGAGTCTTTGCATCCATCTGTCCTGTATCCATGTGTATGTCTGTCTGCTGAGACCAGCAAAACAGCTGTGCTAGGGGCAAAAGCAGCTCATTCTTTGGAACCAGGGAGCTTTGGGGCAATTCACCCTCCCCTTCCTCCCCCCTTCCTTCCCCACCCATCATTCAAGACTTGCCTCCTGCTCCTCTCTTTTGCCTGAGATCCCACATCCCCGTCCTGTGCTGCACAGAGGCTGTGGTGAAAGCCCAGGTTGCGTGCAAAGTATTAATTGTTATTGTTGCAACAACCGCTCTGTTTCTCGGGAGATGCCTGAAAGAGCTGCGAAAATAGAAAGGCCTGTCTGTCAGCCGGGCAGGAGGTTAAGAAGTCAAGAGAGTAATTGCTCTACCCAGAAGCAGCCTGTTTCTGACTTCCCCAGCACTGCCAGGAAAAATCCTCAGTGCTTATTTAATGACAATAAAATTAAAAAAAAGCAACCCTATTCCTTGCCCATGCTGACGAGGAATGCGGAGAGCAGAGGCAGATGCAAAATAAGATGTAGTTGAGCTTAAAAATAGGAGCCTCCAAGCTCCCAGTCTGTTACTTCGTTACCTCCGCTCAGGCAATTGATTCTTGTTAGAAGAACAGTGCTGGCTTCTGGTCCCTGCCAGCAGGCGATGGCCACAGTCCTGCCCCGGTGGGGAGGCTCAGATCAGTGCCAGGCTCACCTGAGAACTTGGGTGCTTCTTCAGGCAGGGGCAGTGCTCAGTGACGACCCCACAGGGATGTTCTTGGGGCTGTCCTGATTGCGTGGATGATATCTGAGGTGGCTTTCCAAAAGAACAGCCCTGTTAGGCAGCAGCTCCCTGCCCGTTGCAGCACGGTGGCTGCAGGCTTTTGCTCCATCTTCATGAAAGCCCTGGCTGGTGGAGATGGGCACTGCGTTGCAGGAGGGGCAGATGTTCACTGGGAGGCGTTTCATGGCTTCGTGGGGACCAGGGTCCTCTGCCCACTCTACAAATCCCCCCCCCGCCACCCCATTGCAGTGGCAAAAAGAAGAGGGAGCTGCAAAATGGTGCAGGTTGGAGGCAAGAGCCTTCAAAGGCACTTGGGGGCCCAAGTGGAGCTGTCCCAGTGCTGCCCGTTGCACTGGTGGCCACACCAGCTCCTCTGTGGGATCAGGCAGTGCCCAGCCTGGCAGCACCCAGTACTGCGGCAGTGCCTTGGCTTTTAGAGATCTCTTGTTCAGCACCACTTTGGCCTTTTGTATTCAAATGGAGCTTACAGTGGGAAGGATGAAAAAACAAAACAATAAAAGGAAACCCACCATCAGACCAAACAGTTTTAGTGTAGGACCTACCCAAATGCTGCACTGGAGCAGCCGGAGGCTGGTAGTCAGTGGAGGCAGTGCTTGGGGCTGTTTGGGGAGATGCTTGTAGGGGGAAAGCCTCTGTCCCTGGAAATTTCTGAGGGGTGGCCTTGGCAGCACCACCAGCAAACCTGGGGGATTTTGGGGCTAGGCTGTGCTGGGTCTGAGCTGCAGAGGGGCTGGTTCATGGCTGGCTGTGAGGGTGAAGGACTGGAAACCTGCTGGTGGTGTGTAATCGAGCTGAGAACGATGAGCCAAGATAGGAGGGCGGATTTCTCATGGTGGCTTTGTCTGGGGATGGCGATTAAACAAAATTCTCTGCTGTTGTTATTTATTTTTAGTCGTGCTAATTTCTCTGAGGCTGGGAAGCTGCTTTCCAAGGCAGGTCCCTGGGGGATGTGGGCAGCAGGTCTCAAGCTAGCACATAAAATGGCTTTGAGCAGGGAGGAGGAGATGGGAGTTAAAAGCCGAGTCGTGTCCCTGGTAAATCAATAGACCTGACGGGGAATGTTTCTGGCCAACCACGAGACCTGCAGTGAGCTTTTAGCTGCTTGCAGGAGTGATTGAACCAGGAGCAGCAATATATTTCAGCAGCTGCTTTGTGCACGGCCAGTGCTGTCTTTTCCCAGGGTGTATCAGAATCTACCCCAAATTGTTTAATGGAGATGAATCTGGGTCCCCCAAACTGGTTCATTGTTTGGGGACAAACTACCAAGGAATTTAGGGACTGCAATCCTAGGGGTTTAGCTGGGAAGTGGCTGTTTGGGGGCTTGCAAAGACTGTGTGTGGGGAGTGAACATCCAGGCTCTGCAGTGGGTAGGGAGAGCCCATCACACAGCTGTGATGCTTGACAGAGGATAAGACATTTCTTTTGGGGAAACCAAGCTGATTTTGGAACTGTGGGGGGGAAGCCAGGGTGAAACCAGCCATTGGAGCTCAGCGTTGGGTTTTGCAGCAAAACTACTGGCTGGAAAGGGCAGTTCCGTGGCTTATCGGGTGGATCAGGAGCTGTCTCCCTGTCTGACAGCCCCTCGCCTGGAAACCTGGCACATTGGTAGAGGCATTGTTGTGACTCAGAGTTCCAATCAATGTTAATTAATTTAATGATAACAAATGGGAGAGAGAGGGAGGGAGAGAGAGAGCGAGCAAGAGAGAGAGAAGAAAAAACACTGTGAGATATTAATGCAGTAGGCTTGGCTTTAGGACATCTGGCTTGGGGTAGGTTTGGAAACTTTTGGTCACAAGCAGCGTTCTTGCAGTGAAAAGACTTCTTTCCTCTGTTCTTCGTTTTTACTTTCAAAGTTGCCCCAACTTCAGTTCTGGTTTCTCTGGTTTCTCCCAAGAAAGAAAACTAAGGAGAATCCAAGGAGACATGGGAAATGTCTCCACCTTGCGGGGGGTGTCTCTGGGTCTATTCAGAGGCATTTTTAGCAATTTTGCCTACTTGACTGATAGAATAGCAGCACTTTCTCCCTCCAGAGAAGATTATTTCACTTTGCAGTTCCTCTGTTTTCTGTGCCCTACAAAGTTTTGGTCCCCATAAAGCTTGGTCTCTCTCTCCCTCGCTTTCTCTTTCTCCACAAATAGCTGATGAAAGCAATCTCTAATGGTGTGTTTCATACCTCTGTCTTTAATTGCAGACACCTGCCAAGACGTCCTCTCTTCCAGTTACCCCCAGGGTGAGGTGGTCACCTTCTCCTGAGCCCCGGCTGGATGCGGGCAGCACCCCGGCGAAGGATGTGTGCCCTGAGGGATGCTCTCCCCGAGGGATGCTCTCCCCAAGGCAGAGGGATGTGCACCCCAAAGGATGCTTTCCCTGAGGCAGTGGGATGTGAACCCCAAGGGATGTGTTCCCTGAGGCTAAGGGATGTTTTCCCAAAGGGATGCTCTCCCTGAGGCCAAGGGATGCTAAGTGATGCGTCCCACTAGGGATGCTCTGCCCAAGACCAAGGTATGGTCTGCCCAAGGGAGATGCTGTCACCAGTGCCGAGGGATGCTCTGCTCAAGGCTCAGGGGTATGTTCCCCCAGGGGTGCTCTCCCTGAGGCCAAAGGCTGCTCTCTCCAATGAGCTTTGCCTGCCCAGTGCAGCAACCCGAAGCTCTGGCTGCCCCCTCAGTGTCTGGCAGCCGGGTTCCCTGCCAGAGAGGGGCAGCAGGGCCAGGAGGGGAGGTCGGGGAACTGGGGGCTGCCCCATTCCCCTGCCTGCTACCAGCCCTCTGCACACATTGACCCCTCCTCTCGCCCATGCTTTCGGATGCATCCCCTGGCTGCTGCTGTCCTGCTCGAGAGACCCGGCCGGAGCCCAGCCTCCACCACAGAGCCTCGTCAGCTGCTCGCCCCTCACTCCCGCCCGTGGCTCCGTCCATGCTCTGACCATCTCTGTCGTCAAACTAGGGGCTCTCCATGATTCTGGGTGCCACAAGCGGGTTGCTGCACCATCGCCCCCCTGGTGGTTGTGCCCCAAGCAGACGGGGACAGACGGGGTTGGCTGGGGCATGGGGACAGGGACAGGAAGCAATAGCAGTGCCAGATGCGGGTGCCATGGTGGGGTGAGCCCGGCTGGCCTGGAAGGGTCAGTGTCTTTCTAATGCTGTTACATATCTCTGTGATCAAGGCAATACTACTCCCATTTCCTTTGTCCTGTACGCATGCCTCTACCTGTCCAGCCGTACTAGAGTTCTAATAAAGACATCCACGAGCTGAGTCAGCTCCCGTACCCTCTTGCCTCGGTGTTTCCTCTCCATGCACTGTGAAGCCCCAAGCCCATGTGTCCCTGGCAGTGAGGATCGCAATTCCGGCAGCTGTGTTGCCTGCATGTTGTGGCTCCTTGCTTCCTTGCACAGCTTGGATCAGAGCCCTCTTGGAAAGCCCACGGCAGATTGATTTCAACATCCATGCAATCTTCATTTGTTGAAGAAAAGGCACCACAGAGCTGACAAATGCATTGGCTCTGCTTGCTCTGACTAGCAAAGATGAAATAATTAACATTATGGCCATACTGGTGCCATCCTTAGGTTTCAGAGTGAACACTGCATTGAGGCGAAGGGAGCAATGCTCCCTGAGCTACCTGGGCAGACTGGCAGCAGAACCAAGCAGATGGAGTGAAGCTGTTTTGGTGGTGTACGGCTGCTACTTCACACCCTTTTGGAGCTGGGTTGCTGCTGGTGTCACCTTCTGAATGGCTCCACAGACAATTTAAACCCTCTGCACCCCCAGGTGCTGCATGACCCCCCAGAATGCTGCAGAAGCCGGGCATGACTGCTGCAGTGAGCTGGGGGGGCCTCAGCTGGAGCCCCATGGAGGAAGATGATCCCGGGATGTATCCTCCCTGGACAACCTGCCTGGGGGTATGAGGACTTTTATTTGGGGCTGGTGGTGCAGGGGGAGAATGGAAGGTTAAAACCAGAGGAACCAAAGAGCTGCTGCTACAAAACCGAAAAGAAAGCAGTCACAAATGTGAGCAATCAGTGGCTGGTAGCCAAACAACAATTACAGAGCGAGCCTTCCTCTGAGGCTGGGAGAGAGATGCTCTGCTTCCCACTCCGGCTGGAGAGAGCCATTTGCAAACGCACATGGCTGCCGTGTCCCTGAGGACGCTGAGCACTGTGACCCTTCTCCAGCGCCGAGGTGGCTGCGTGCTGGGATTGATGCCAAGTGCTCGGGTTGTCTGGTCAGGGATGCTCATTCAAATGATGTCGGGCAGCTGCATCCCCCTGGGCTGCGCTCGCAGAGTTTGGAGACTGGGGTGGTGGCAGGAGTGCTCGGAGCATCTCGGTGATGCACAGGGGGCAGGTGCAGCCTGGCCCTGTGGGAGGTGGGTTTGGGGACAGGTGGGCACGTGGTGGGCAGATGGTCCAAAGCTGGCTGAAGATGTCCCTGTGGTGTCCCCGGGCAGCAGGACAAAGTCTCTTCTCCAACACAGACAAAGCCTCTTGCCATTGCCAGTCCATGTCACAGCAGGAATGTACAACCTGTTTCTTGCTGACTCCTGTGCACAAATTAATCAGGAGGCACAAACCTGTGGGTCAGGGACCTGTGGCTGATCCCCAGGGATCAGCAGCACCCCTGGATGGCTTCATGCTGCTCATTTAGGAGGAGTCTGGATTTTTTTCCATTTGCTTCTAAACCCTGAAATCTTGTAGGGACTAGTACTTCCCCTGCAAATCCCATTACAGCACCATGGAGGTATGGGGACAACGCATCCCAGCAGCTCTGCACCCTGCAGCCCTTCCCATTGCAGCTCTGATCCTGATGGGGCTTTGGAACATCTGGGCAGAAGAGCAAATGGCACAGGGGGTGTGAAGGGGGAGCAGAGAGCCCAAGGCTGGGAAGCTGAAGGACAACGCTGCCTCTGGAGCATAACCAGTGACCAAGACACGTGTTTGGTGGGCAAGACATCGGCCAGGTGAGATCCTTCCCGCTGTGTGCCGTGGGGGTCTGAGTGGGCCCTGTCAGACGGGCCAGTGTTGTGCCAGGGGGTGCAGCCCCTTCCTGGCAGCTCTTCCTCCGGCTGTTCCATGGCAGGGCATGGCCATGGGCATCCCCACTTCTCATGGGCTCCCGAGACCCAAGAGGGTCAGGGCAGGTGGAGGGATGGAGATGGGAGAGGCCAGGCCTCTGGGGAGGCTAAAAGCCTCTTAGGGGGGCCAACGCCAGGCATGGAGGAGCAACAGCTCCTGGCTGAGCAGTGGGGAGCAGGAAGGAGGTTTCACTTCTGCTGTCCCCACGAGGAACTAAAAACTTTTGCAGATAGACAGCAGGGAAGGGATCCAAATGTCACCTTCCCACCACTGCCACCAGCGGCAGGATGCTCCCCACGTCTCTGCAGAGTTGCTCATCCCAGGTGGAGCCATTGCTAGCACTGCAGCTTGTTGGGAGCTGCCTGTGGTCTCCCGAGCACTGCTGCTCCTCGCAGCAAGGCTTGGATTCAGGCGTGCTTGGCACGAGTCCCCTCCTGGCCAGCGTCCCTTGGCTTACGGCCCCTCTAGGTACAAACCCAGCACAAGACAAGAAGGAGGAGGGCGACAAGGGATGGGGAAGGGGTCTGGCACGTTCTTACACCTCCTGCTTTCCTTTCCCAAATAGATCCCCACCCCCGATCTCCCTGAGCATTTTTGATGCTTTCTTTATTTTTGAAGCAAAGAACAGAAGGGGAGGGAAGGCAGGTGGAGCGGGGGGGGGGGGCACGCAGCAGGGCCTGCAGGCCAGGACGTGGCAGGGAGGGAAAATGGGCAGAAATCCCCAGTCTGGGGGGGGAGTCTGTGACAGCATTGCTGGCCACAGGGCTGGGATCAGCTGGCGGGTTCACTTAAAGGAATTTTAATTAGCCGAAGATGGTGCTGTCAATAAAAACAAGCGAGAGGCTCCATGGTGCCATGCCAGCATGATGAGCACGTTATTTTTAATCTCGGGAAGTAGGCTGGGAGCAGTGTGGCCGGGCATTGGCTCCTGGGGTGCTGGCCAAGGGGCTCCCCCTGCCCCTCTGAGCCCGGAACCTGCTGGGGCCCCATTGCAGCGGGAGGGGGCTGGGGATGCTGCAGGGCAAGGGGTTGCAAAGGTGTCGAGGGACTGAGGGACCGGCCTGGGGCAAAGCCCAGGAGAGGGGAGTGAGTGCTGAGCCTCCTGGCTGTGAGCAGATAAACGGGGCTGAGCAGCGCCAGAGCTTTGTGCTGCTGCCCTGTCCCTGCCATGGGGCTGGGGGCGGTGGAGCCATAACGCTGGGTGCACCAAGCTGCCTGCAGCCCACCAGGCACGTCGGAGCAGGGAGATTGCTTGAATCCCCTTCTCGGCAGTGCTGCCAGCAGTGGGCAGCTCCTCCTTGAGGGACTTGGAGTGGGCAGACAGCTCGGTGCCCGCAGTCCCGTGTGCGCTCCTCAGCCGGTTAGAGGCCACCTGTGGAAACCAAGGGGAGACCGCTCCCCACAGCCCCTGCGCTCCTCTTGCACCTGAGCACAGCGAGGGGCTTTCTGCCAGCCATGGCAGGAGGCTGCGGCCTTGCCTGGGGGATTTAGGAGCGGGGGAGCCTGCTGAACTCCTGGGGCAAGAGGAGCCATTTCTGCCTGGGACCCTGTGGGCCCAGAGGCACTTTGCTGCCCGGCGAGCCCCCGGGGGTCCAGCGCCTCTGGCATGACACTGTCACCAGCACAGGGGCTGAGCTCGGCTGCAGCACCCGGCTGCCCCATCCCCACACTGCCCGCTCCCTGCTGTGATGTTTCAGTCTAGTGGGGTTAGCGCGGAGGTTTTGGCAGGGAGGGCTAAGGATGGTGGGGTTGATTATGTCCAGTTCCACTCATTTAATGTGATGAAATTTAATAAATAAATTAAGCCTGGAATTGCTTTTCTTTACAGCATGCACTGGAGCTTGCAGCCCATTTTTGGCCAGACCTTGCAAGCCTTGCATGGGTTTCTTTTACACCACTGGCTATTCAGAGCCAATGTCCTTAATCATCACTGGGGGAAAGCTCGGAAAGCTCCAAGAGCCCACAAAAAAAAAAAAAAAAAAAAAAAAAAAAGTGACCTAGAATGTTCTTTTTTCCCTCCTCCCTTACTTGCACTCCTGTAACACTGCTGAGAAAGCAGACGGATCACAGGGAGAGCATTGGGAGGCAATGCCTGGGGACAGCAGGGTGTCCGGGTGCCATTTCCCCTCCCTGAGCCAGCAGCAAGGAACTCTGTAGCAAGTTCCCCTGTCCCCAGAAGTGGATGCCTGGATTTTAATCAATTTATTTATTTATTTTAACTGGGATTTTTTTTTTTCCTGCTCTGGGCAGTGCAAGGGGGGAACTTTCCACTACAAAGCCCTGTTTATCACCCACCTTATATCCTCCCACTGTGATCTGGGGATGGCATTTCTGCCCCTTCTCTGGTTCCAAGTGAAAGCAAAGGATTAAAGCACCTTCCCCTAGGCCCTGGGAATGCTGGCTGTTTCTCTGTGCCAGGGACAAAAGCAGTTTCCCCTGAACAGTTTCCCCAGTACAAATGCAGTTTCCCCTGAAAAAGCAACTCTACAGCCAGCTGCTACATTGGATGAGCATCCTCAGTGCTGTTGGATGTGGGCTCATCCTACTGCTCTGGGCTTTGGGATCCTTTTGTTTAGAAGGTAGAGCTAATTGGGGTTAGCAGGGTGCTTGTGATGCATGCAGGGGTGTTTCAGGCTTCAGTGGCTTTGGAGGCAAAGGGCAGCATCTGGGGCATAGCTGGGGATGTTGGGAAACCTGGATTTCCACTCCCAGCTTTTAGCCATGTTTCTGTGGTGCTGAGCAAGCAGGCTCATGATTCAGTTTCCTCATCTGGGTGTTGCTTCCCAGGGAATGGTGTGCTGCTGGGAGAAAACCTTTAAAAAAGAGAGGTATATGTGTATTCTGCAAAAAGATGTTCTTGGAGTCAGCTGAGGACAGCCTCGACTAACTGCAGAGAGGAGAGCATGATCTTGTTTGCCTATTATGGTCCCAGCAATGCTGGGCTGACATGCAGCTCGGGTGCAGTGAGGGCACTGGCAACGTCCACAGCCCCAGTGTCCTCATCCCCAAGGTTTCTGTTTGCTGGACCCCAACATCTTTTTTGCAGAGTGATGATGTGAGAAGGCAAAGCACCATGCCAGGCTGCTACTCACCAAGGTCGCCCCCTCCTCAGACCACCCCGAAGCCCCTTGCTGGGGACAGGTGGCTGCATGCCACAGCCCACATTTTTGCTACACGTTGAGCCTGGCATGTCAATTAATGCATTGCACTCCCAGATGGCTTGGGACTGAGGGCAACCTTGGTTTCTTGCCTTTACCCCTGTAAGGGCCACTTTGGAGAGGTGAAACAAACCCCCACAGACCCGTGTGGTGCAGAGCCTCCCATCTCCTGTTGATCCTTCTGTTCCATCCCTCAAGCAGGGACGTGCTTCCCATGCTGCAGCAAGGGTTGAGACCCCTCCATCACCTCTCCCATCTCCCTTTTTTTAGCTGATTCATGAAATTTCCATTCTGGCAGTGCCGTGTTGCTTTAAGCTGTTTACGCGAGCTCAGGAGGCGACAGTGCACGGGGTATTTTTAGCTCGCTGGGTAGCAGAGCAGGATTAACATGCAGTCAGTGTTACAGACGCTGGGGCTGAATCAGTATTCCTGCACAAGCCTCTCTGTGCCAGCATCTTCCATTGAGTGTCTGAAAAACCTGAGTTTCCATGGAGACCCGGCTCCAGGGCAACCCGTTTCCTTGTAAAAAAGCAGCAGGTAGGGAGCGGGCGCAAGGCATGGCCAAGCTCCGGCTCCAGAAGGCAAATGGTGGCTATAAATCCCGATCCCTTCTCATCTGGGATGCAGAGAGGAGGGCATTAGGCTGCAAAATGGTATTAAAAGGTGAATGGGTGCAAGCCGGGCTTTAAATCCTGTCCCATCCTTCTGGTATGTGTTTTTTTTTAGGGTTGGATGTGCTTTTTGGGAGGATCTGCAAAGTTGGTGGTGGCTGGCAGAGGCTCTTGGTGTGGGGAGAGGGAGCAATGAGTTAAATTAGCAAATTCTCTTCCTATGTAGAATGAGCAGAGACCCAGCAAAGCTGCTTGGGACCACGTGTAGCTGCCCCAACAGAAGCTGAAACCATGCAGTAGAAGTGTGATGATAAAAGCACAAAACAAAGCCCAGGTCTTGGAGTGGCCAACCCCATCACCAGCTCCTTGCATGGGGCTGCTGGGGCTGCAGGGGCAGACCAGTGGTGGTGTGAACACGGTGAACCTTCTGGGCAGGGCTGGCATGGATTGACCTTCCTGGATCCAGCGCTCCTGGTGAGGTCCTCGGTGCCATTGGGCTTCATGGAGGTGGAACAGAGACCCCACAGCAAGGCCTCAGGCAGACCCAAGGTAGCAGACCCTAAGCCACCACGGCCTCTGTGACACAGTTTGGTGTTTTGGTTTTTAAACCAGCGGAGAACAGCCATGGAGGAACAACGTTGCTCAGTTTTCAAAGCAGAGTTTTTGCTTTCCCATCTTTCACCTAGGAAAAAATTGAAATCCTGTCTGCAGAAAAATGTATTCAGTTTTTCAAAGCCTTTTTCAATAAAAGACAAATAGGTGTTTAAAACCTCATGTACTTGAAATAAAATCCAAGTTGAGAACTTGTATTAAAAAAAATGATTTTTACAGCAGCATTTTTCAGCCTGATTTATTAACATTTTTGCCCAAACAGAACACTTTTTGTGAATAGGTTTCTTTAGATCTAGAAACTGTTGTCATTGGCTTTTTTTTTTTTTTTAATTGAAAACCACTTCCATTTTCATTAATAGCTGTTCTACCATCCCTAGGCTGCACTCAGCATGCCTGAAACAACTCCTGTCCAATGGGTTATTCTCCAGCACTGGAAGCAGCAGACACAATGGGCTCTTATCTACGCTCACGACATACTTAGACAGACCTGCTACTGTGCAGGCTCTGTTCAGAAAATGGTGTGGTTTCCTTTTTCCGGGTAGTAAAATGGAGTAAGTCATATTTCAACCCAACTCCTTGAGTTTGTGTGCTCCTGGAAATTTTCTGTGCCCATGGAGTCAAGGAAACGCTACTAGAGGTACTCTAGCATCTGAGGCTCTTGCTTCAGCTCTTGTCACTTTTTCTTTTCTTTTTTTTTTAACTTTTTATTATTAATATTATTATTTTATTTATTTATTTTCCCCACTGCTTGCCATTGATTGGTATAGGACCCCCATGATGTTGTTGGGGTTGGGGTTCAGCCAGGCAGAAAGGTGAGACCCTGCTGGGTGCTGGGGCATTGTGTCACAAGGAGTCCTTTGTGTCCCTGAGGTCAGGGATTGTGTGATGGGACTGTACTCTTCCCCCTGCCAGATGCTCATGGTAACTACAGCCTTTTCTAAACCCACATCTCGATGATGCTGCAGGAACACATACAAATGAATTCCCTCTTATCACCGCCACCCAACCGGGCCCCCTCTGTCATTAGTCTTTTGTTTGTTCCTGGGGTGAGCTATTCTTCATCTTCGCTTCCTGCTCACAGAAAATGATATTTGCTCAACAGCTGGCAGGAAAATAATAATAATAATAAAAAAAATAAAATGCAGCACTCCAGGTGTCTATTGACACTAATATTTTTGTAACATGCCTAAATTCTCCATCATGCTGAGAATTTTAGGGAAGAGGGGGACTTTGCTGCTCCATTCGCAATGCTGCAGCAATGGGAGGCAGGGATGGTTGGGCAGGGCATGGGATGGGGAATATCAGAGAGCTGCAGGCTTGAAGCCCTGTGGGAAATGCTGCTCTGTTTGCAGCACAGCGTCGTGCTCTCCTTTATACAGTGGGACCACGGGAGGCTTGGCCACGGTAAGAAGGGAGAATCCCAAGAGCACCTTGCAGTAGGGATGCTATGGTTATTTCCAGCTGGGTAAATACCGTCTCCCTCTCTCCGGTTTGCAAGGAAAGGGGAAGTCAACCATGGCCAAGCAGCTTTGGAAGGCTGCAGCAGTGTCTTACAGGGCTGGTGCCAGCATTGTCCCCTTTAAACGCTGCAAATTGTCTTGCTGAGCCCCTTCTCAGTGCAGACCTCTTGTTCCCTCCTCGTGGGACCCCAATGCTCCAGCCTCTGCTTTGCATTTATAGCTGCTGGTTGCAGCTCTTTGTTATTTTCTGATGTTAATTTAAAAAAAGCAGCTGACACCATCTCACTCTTCACGGAAGGAAACTATTTAGGGACACAACCAGTGGGTTTTGGAAAACTTACCATAATGGGAGAGCTGCAGTTCCTTCCAGCCTCACATCTGCCCTGTTTCGCCTGCCAGCTCACCCGGGGCCCTGCTGAACGGAGAGATGCTAATTGGATGTTAACGGCTCTGAAAATACCTCTGCCAATTTCTGAGCAGAATAACTGGGAGTCAGCTGGACCGGGGGCTTTTCGTGCTCCCCAAGCCTTTGTCTCTCTCAGAGAAGGACGTCACATTCCTGTTTAAATGTGTCCTCAGTGCTGACTGGTGAGCCAAAAGCCAGCGTGTGCTGATGGGCTTGGCAGGGCTGGGTTTGGGGCAATAAATGTGCTTTAAGAGTCTGGGCTGAACTGGAGCAACCCCTGCAGAGCAGATGTGGGAAGCAATTAGGGAGAGACTGGAGGAGATGGGCAAGTCCTCTCCAGTCTTAGTGATGGCTTTGATGGGGAAACCTGCTGGTCCTGTGCAGCAGAATGAGGGTTCCTGCACTGCAGAAAATGTTGGGTATAAATGGAGGATGGACACTGAGGGCTCCCCTTGATGCCCCCCACCCTCTGCTAAAGCCCCGGTCGTGGGGCTGCTGCTCGGCTTGCAGGCAGTGTCCACTATCCCATAATTGCAGTTCACGATTTGGGGCTTCTAAATTTGTCTCTTTTTGGGTGGCAGGTGTACAGAGGAAGGTGTATGGTGGGGAAGGAGGACAGGGAGAGTTTTGCTGTCTGGCTCCATTGTCTGATCAAGGCGAGCTTGACAAAGCGAGGCTTCCTGTCCCTCTGGGGTTGCCCAGGTGTTACTGCAGTCAATGAGCCTCTGCGGTAAAACAGCTTGGGTTGGTCCTAAAGATGCTTTTCTCTCTCTCCATTTAGAACAGCTTTGTGTTGCAACAAAAAGCCACGCCAGCAGGAGGGAAGTGATGAGCATGTGAGGACTCAGCTCTCAAAGCCACACCGTGTGTATGGGTCAGGACTCAACTTCTGTACCCTCTGATGGAGCAGCACGGGGCCGGGACACTGCAGAGGGACCTGCTGGTGGCTGGGGAGGGCAGGGGGTGGGCAGCAGCCAGGAGGGAGCCACTGCCCCCAGGGTTAGTGGGAGCTCTGGCCACTCGGGGAGGAGCCTGTGCCAAGGATGCTGCTCTCGGCAAATCGATGCAAATCCCCTTGTGTCTGCTGCAGAGCTGGCACTGCCCTGGCAGGCTCAGGGTGACAGGCTGGGCAGGATCATGGCAGGCCAGCAGGGATGAGCTGACATGCAGGTGATGAGCTGGCTCACATGTCCCTGAGGTGCC
This sequence comes from Anas platyrhynchos, assembly GCF_047663525.1. Lineage (NCBI taxonomy): Eukaryota > Metazoa > Chordata > Aves > Anseriformes > Anatidae > Anas > Anas platyrhynchos. Next base: position 3,193,954 of record NC_092613.1, on the reverse strand, counting down.
TGGGTCCCTCCTTGCTGCCATGCTCCCTCCTTGCCAGCTCAGACAGGCAATCCTAAAGAGGTGCATCCCTGACTTCCACAACAAGTAGCTGAGCCATGGAGGGACGCTCTTCTGCCTCTTGTGGCCATGGTCCCTGACCAAAACCTCACCAGGTGAAAGGAAAAAGAGAAGCTTCCAAATCAGCCCCATCACCTTTGCTCCTGGCTCCTCTCCCCACACTTCCTTGCTGCTTTTGTGCTCCAGGTGTCCAGAGAGCAGAACAAAACTCTCTCTGACTCTCCTACCTCCCCAGCAGGTACCTTCCAGCCCACCCTACCCCATGTTCCACCTCCGTGCCCCATTGCTAATTGCATCTCAGTAGCTTCCCAAGGACTGTTTTCTGTTTTCTTCCCCGTGGAGGATGCAGCTGGATGGGTTTCTCCTGACCTGATTGAAATTCGGATCAGCGGCAGTGAGGCAGCCGTGCTGGCTATCAGCCCTGCTCATCACCACCTGCAGCCACCGTTCAAAGCAGCTGCTCTGCACAGATCCAACACCGAGCCTCTTCCCCAGACCCCCACAGCCTCGACTGAGCAACCCGCCAGGGCTGCGGGGGGGGGGGGGGGCTAATTAGGGTAATGGTGGAGAAAATTGCTGGGGGGAGATGGGAATAATTCAGCCACATTTGGCACAAGCTCATTGAACCCAAGGCAGGCTCATGGACACAGGTGGGAGGGCAGAAAGGGGCTGCAAACCCCCAGCCCTGGCTTCTGCCATCGATGCACTTTTTAGCCGAGGGCACCTCATTGAACTCCCAGACTCAGCTTTTAAATCCCAAATCAAGGCTGCTAGCCCTTCAGACCATGCTCTGCGCCTCCAGAAGGCTGCATTGGCTTTTTCCTTGGATTATTATTATTTTTGTGATTAGAAGAGACCATTGTGTTCAGCCACTTTGACTTCCTGCATTAGACAGGCCATGAAATGCTGTGTGGTGCTAAGCTTTATTATTAGCGTTTATTACTGTGGAGGGAACGAGCACAGAAAGCACAACTCCATGGGTGGGTAGCTTTTTAAAGCAATCACCTACGGCCATGCAACCTCTTATGAAAAGTCTCTGCATAACCGAGATGGATTTGTTATGTGCATAGGGGATGTGGGTAATTATAGGAAAATCTCTGTCTCTTGACAGATAAGATCTCGCTGTGTTTGTTCCGGAAATTACGGGGGTTGGTGCAATTGTTGTGGGTGTTTTCCCCCTCTCAGGGTTGCAGGAGGGGATGGTGGTGGTCGACGATGCTGGCCTGGAACAGGGCTAGCTGCCTGGCTCTCCTGGTGAGCGAAGGGAGCCGTGCTGGGTTAATACCCTGGTAGGAAACAGCAGTGCTGAACACCAAATGCTTGATGATAGCTTTGCTGATTATCCTCCGTGTTCACCAGTGGGCCCTGGCCATGGTTTCAGCTCAGATCTGCCTTCCCACCCCAGCTGGCCCTTGCGGCCCAGGGGAGCTGGGATGTTTCAGCCCTGGAAGCTCCAGCCTAGGCAGGACCTCACCATGAAAGGGGCTCAGAGGGCACAAGATGGGACCTGCACGGCTGAAGCTTGAGCAGGCTTTGGTTGGGGGTGGAAGACCCTGAGATGGGGAAGAGCTGGGAGCGCAATGAAGCCTTGGGCAGAGCACAGCTTGAATGGGAGTTTTGGAAGGGATTAGTGGGTATGTTGCCCGTTGGGCTGACCTCAAGGAACAGAACAGGTGAAGGAAGGGGTTTAGCCTGGTGCAGCACAGGGGCTGCAGTCCCTTTGGTCTCCGTCCATCCCTTCTTCCCCTCAACAGCCTCCCCACCACAGCTGGTTCATCCTTAAATCTGCCTACGCAGTTTCTCTATCCCCACTACTGCAGGACACATTCTGTCCCTACAGTCCTTGGGGCACAAGCTCTGGGTGGCCGTGCTACCACCTCTACCCACCCTCATACCTGCTGCCAGCCAAACCAGCCCCTCCAGGTGAAGATCTCCAGGGTTTCTGTATTCCAAATTGAGCTGCAAAAGGGCTTGGGGGATGTTGACTTTTGCTGCACATGGATTTTTTTTCTTCCTCCCACACAGTGAAGCTCAGGGAGGATGACGGGACCCAAGGAGCCTTTGGGACTGGATCCAGCCCCGTTGGATCCTGGCACTGGGGACCTTACCTGCTGCTGAAGAAAGGTTGAAGAAAGGGGAGGGGGAGGGAAAGGAGAACAGCCTGAACTCATCAAGGCATTCACAGCCTGGCTTCCCTCCTCTCTGATTTTGTTTAAATTAAGCCATCTGCCCACATTAAATGGTAAATTATCTCAGCTGCTGCCTGTCTCCCTGTGGGGAAAGCGGCCGGAGGAGGAGGAGGAGGGGAGAGAAGGGGGGGGGGTAAAGGCTGCAGAGCTGCCCCTGGCTGGGACCTGGGGTGTGTGATGCTCTCGTGGAGGTTTGTGCCACCTCCCCTTCCATGTGCTGGAGGTCAGCCCCTGGCAACCTGGAGCTGGTCACCTTGATGTGGTCACAGCCCTTCTCCACTGTCCTTGGTGAAGAAGTGGGAAATGGTCCTTAATCCAGCTGATGGAGGAGAGCGAGTTGCAGTGCGACCGCCCTCAGCTCACGTCCTTGGGAGTCCTTCTCTGGGTGGCAGCACAGCGCCTGCCTGAGTGGTGAGCTGAGAGCCCTCGCCGTGAATCTTTGGCTCAGAGTGATGAAGGCACCCAGTGTACCGGGACGGAGGCAGCAGGGCTGCCAAGGGGAATGACCAAGACAGGACCTGGTTTTGGTCAGCTTGCATGCTTGTTTTTTTGCAAGCGGCACTCACAAATGGACGGCTTTTCACCATGTTGTTGAGCTGGGCAAGACCCTTCTGGTCCTCTGGGGATGTCTACAGAGATGAAGCCTCTCTGGGTGCTGAGGTGCTGGGTGGGCTCCACCTCCCCTTGGGCAGCTTGGAGCCAATCTCACACCCTGCAGTGGGGTTGCAGTGATGGATATGGCTTTAAACCAGTCCCCTCTGTTCCTGTCCATGCTGGGTGGTGGCAATGTCACCTCCCAGCAATATGCACATCTGCCACCTCCCCACAATGTGGTGCTCAGTGCTGCATCAGAATCCCATAAAGAGCCATCCTCTCCATGCAACTGGTTGGGTGCAGAAAGGATGTAGGTTTTCATGCTAGCTCCTCACTGAGACCCAGCTCTTGTCATCGCTGTACTGTGGTGTTCAGTCTTTGAGCAGGTCCCCAGGGTGGTGCTGGGGACATGTGGGTGGCTGGGCACAGCTCGCCATGAGCCATCCTCTGACCCCAGCACCCTGCGGGTGACAGAAGTGGGCAAGAAGGAAAAGTAATGTGAGGTAGAGGGGACACTGAGGGCTCTGAACTGCCCTGTTTTACAGCCTACATACTTGGGTTTCCCTCGGGAGCCAACGAAGGGATACGGTGGGGTGCTGGCACTTCAGGGAAAGACCTCCCTGCTCTGCAGTGCCCCAGCTGAGGTTGTGTCTCCAGTACTGCTCTATGGGTCGTTCCCACAGAGTTCCTGTGTCCTGTAGAGCTCCATCCCGCCATGTCCCCAAATGCTGCTGTTAGGCAACAGCAACCTCTGGTTCCTCTGAAATGTAAAAGGTGACAGCATCATGCACAATATTCTGCTGTCCCTCACTTAAAACTGAGTAAGGAGACCATTTTCTCCCTCTGTCATTCCATCACTCGGCCTCCTGCAGCAACGCTGTTGAAGCGCAGCTGGAGCCAGGACAAGGCAGTGCAGGTCTGCTCTGTGCTGCGTGCCCAGGTCTGGCTTGCAGAAGCTCAGGGTGTCCTGGACCTGCACCAAGAGCATCTGCAAGCAATTCTGTCACAGAAGCTCTTGGCAGGCAGCTGCAGCCATCCTGGCTGGTCCGTGGGCATGGCCTGGGGATGTCCCAGCCTCAGCAGCAGCACTGGGGCTGCCTAGCTCTCAGCAGTGGGGAAGCAGAGTGGTTGTGTGCAGGTCACGGCAGAAGATTTTTCTCACTTTGTGTAACGTGTGGTGAAGCTGTAGGGTCTCCTCTCCTCATCTCAGTGGTCTCCTGGGGTCAGAGGTCCCCCCTCCAAGAAGTGTTTCAGGGCATCTCAGCCCATTCGTACTTGTTCTCACCAGGTGTGCTGGGTTGTATGTAGTATGTGGGTGCTGCTGAGCTCCCAAGAGAGAAGGATCCTGGATCTGTCCTGTGCTGAAATGTGGATGCAACAGCTTGTGAAGCATCTCCAAGACTGAATGCACAAGAGGGCTTCCAAAGGACCTGTGGTAAGAAGTAAGCCATGCAGTTTCTCCTGTTCACAGCTCCTATGTCCCATCTCTCAGCCATTATTTTTGATTATTTTTTTTTCCAGAAAGCAGACAAATATTTGCAGCAGCTCAAGTCTGCCTTTGACTGAGGTGTGAGAAACAACTGCAGTGCCAAACTCCTCAATGTGTAGCAAGCACCCAGGGAGAAACAGGCTGCACCAACTCACGCAATGTAGCTTGCCATGAATGCACTGTGAGTGTCAGCAGCGCTTATTGCATCTCGGCAGAGTGATGGTAACCTGATTACTGGCAGCCTCTACCCCCGAGGTCATTAAGCACCAGGGAAAAGCAACTAGAGTCTCATAAAGCTTTCTGGAGAGATTTGGATCAAAACCTAAGCTCTGAGTGTCCTTGGGCTGTGAGACGTCTGTTCCCATGTCCATGCTCCTCCACGTGCCTTGTGGGATGCTTTGGGGGAGTCTGTGTGAGAAGTCCAGGCTGGACCCTGATGGTTAAATCTTACTGGAGAAATGCAGGCTTCAGAATGAGGCTGCTCGCTCAGGATGGTCCAGATGTGGGTTAAATCCTGCTTCAGGCTCGGGGAGTTAGATTCCCTCCTTGCTTTACTACCTGCTCTTGTCTGCATTTCCCATAGGGAGCCTGGTCAGTCTGTGCCTCGCAGGCTGGAGGCACCTGGAAGTGCCTGAGCAGCAGGGGAACTGCTGTAAGAAAGCAAATGGTGGGCTCCATGTGAGGAAATCTGGGAGGGAAGACAGCAATGGAGAGTCAGTGAGAGAGAACAGAGGAGGAACATTTCTCCCTTTTCTGCTGGAAGCCATCAGGCAATCCTGCTGCTTCCACTAAACCCACCCAAAGGAGTCAGGCAAAAATCTAAGAAATGCACAAACTGAAACAGTCGGGGAAAGGGGAGGGAGGGGTAGAGCTCAATGCTGAAGTTAATGGCCTGTGAACAGGACTGATGGCATGGGCCATGGGCAGAGCCTGAAGGGCAAATCACACCTGCAGGGAAGATGAACAAGCATTTGCCTGCGATGAACAAGGGCAGCTTCTCAAGGGCACCAGCAGGAGGATGGGGCAGGGGACTGCCATGGGGCTGAAAGGGTTAAACAAATAGTTCCTTGGCTTTTTCACTCATTTGTATGCCTCTCCTGGCAGCATTTAGGTGTAATAAATCCACATGTGTGTGAGTGCACACCCAGTGCCCTTCCCCTGAGGGCTGCCTCAGAAAATAACCTCTTCCAGCTGCAGGGCCAGGAGGCACCGGGGCCCCCCAGCCGCAGGGCCGGGTGATTACCCCCAGGTGTCCAGTGGGGGAACTGGGACACAGAGCAGTGAAATGGCTTGGGCTGGGTGGAGAGAAAGTGGCGGGGCTGCGGGCAGGGCTGTGAGTGGAGCGTGCCGGGGGTGTATTTGCTTTTGAGCGTGGGCTGAAGGCTGGCCCCAGCACCAGGACTGCACATGGGTCTCACGCTGAGTGGTTGGGTTTCCTCTCCTCTCAGATCAGAGAGGGGCCGAAAGCCCCTTGCATACCTGGGCAGGGCTGCAGAGGGGTTTTTCGCCCTGGTTGCTCTGGGCTGGAGCAGACCCGGGTGCTGTTCTCTCTCAGCTCTGTCTGCTCATTTTTGGACTGGCTTTTGTCTGCGCTCAGCCAGGCTCCTTGTCGCCCAGACAGGAGAGATGAAAATGAGCTCTCATCCTCTGCGGAGGAGATCAGGGAGAGAGACAGAGGAAAAGTGAGGGAGATTAAGCAGAAATAGCTTCAGGGGTCATTTAAAAATATCCCCATGACTCCCTTAAATATATATTTAGCAAGAATTCATAGTCCATGGCTGAGGGAGCTCCAGGCACCAAATGTACAGAACGGTTTTTGATGAAGACCCACGGGATCCAGTGCAGGTTGGAGGGATGGAGGCTGCTGGGGTGGAAGAGGGGGAGATGTGGGGCAGGGGTGGCAAGGTGGCTCCCAGCCACCTCCCCGTGCCTGTCAACTGCCTCGATGCAGCATGCAGCCACGTGCTGGTCCCTTGGGGCTTCCAAAACAAGGTCATCTTCCTTCAGGGTCCATCAGCAGGCCAAATCCAGGGCACCTGCTGTGTAACCACCCAGTTCATCGCAGTTTTCCTCCCCCAGGAGTAACTGCCTGCCTGAGAGCTGTCCATCTTTGCTCCTTGGGCCACAGCAGCTGGGAATGGCCACAGAGGTACAGGGCTGAGCCTGGCCCTTCTGGAGGGGAACCAATGGAGCTGCTGGTGGACCAGGAGAGGTGGACATGCACGGGATTGAAATGGTCCTGAAATGCCTTCAAGGAGAGAGACAAGCGCTCAGCAGGGTTCCCCCAGGAGGACGATATGAAGCTGCTGCAGGGCTGATGCGTGGCAGGTGACACACTGGGACAGCTGGGAGCAGCACAATGCGCTTTGCTTCAGCTCCCCCACTGGCTCTGAGATCCCAAAGTGTTTTTCAGTCCCCAGTGCTTCAGGAGTAGGAAGGTCCCCTTGTTCCTAGGAGCATCTTGGGCTGAAGGAAGGGTAAAATCCCAGGTCTGCCCCAAGGCTGCGTGATCTGCCAGAGCCCATGAATTATTCACTGCTCCTCCAAGTTGCAGAGGATCCCGTTACGCCGTGCAAAAGGGTCTCCTTGAGCAGCAAAGCCTTACCCACAGCTGCAACTTGGAAACCCAAGGGCTGGAGGGAACTCAGCTCACGCCTTCCTTCCTCAGGGCCAGCACTGCTCCAATAGCAAAGTCAGGCAGGCTTTTGATTTCGGGGCTCTGCCTGAAGGTTGGTGGGTGTCTCCTTACAGCCCTGCTTTATTGATTGTCTCCTGCCTGAGTTCCCACCCTATTCAGATTGTAACAGCTCCCTGATGACAAATGGGGCTGCCAGCCTCTAATTTATTTTAATTGCCATCTTTTCTTCCCACTAACAGTGCAGAGGCACAACAAACCTGTGCTGGAGTGCCTGATCTGGGAGGTGCTGGGGGCATTTTGGTGATTTTGAGGGAACTATCTTGGTTGGAGAATCTTCTTTCCCCACCTGTCCAGCACAGGAAAAGCCCTCTCTGAAAACCCATAGCATGGGAAAACCGAGGCACAGGCAGTGCTTAGGAGGAGGTGGGAACCAGTCCCTGGGTGACAGTGAAGAGAAACCAGCATCAGGTTGCCCATGTGTAGCATGGGCTGGGGAAGGAGGATAAACGGAAACAAAGTCTGCGTTTTGTGGTCAGCATGTGTCCTCGTACTGGAGGGCTCCCTGGCACCTTCTGGCCTCCTCGCCTGCTGCAGGGGTGATGCCTTTCAGCACAACACCGTTTTTGCTTGGGAAGGTGTCAGAGGGAGGAACATTTTGTGAAGATTTGGTGTTTTCAACTGTATGCCTGTAGACAGAGGTGCTGTGAAAGGATAGGCCGTGCTAGAGGAGAGGACATGCTGCTCGGCACGCTGCTCTCCACTCCCACCTGTGGAGCGTGGAGCAGGGAAGATATGACACAGGGCACCCCGGAGCCTGTAGAGATGGGTGACTTTTGTATGTGCGTGGCAGTGTTTGGCACTATGGAGAATGAGGTAAGGATGCTTACGAGGGTGGAGGAGAGGTGTGAGGTGCCTGGATGCGGGCTGGCTCACAGGGCCATCTCTGTGGTCCCCCCATGCAGGTGCTGGGCTCTGCAAGCTGCTGCTCAGCTCATCCCTTCCCAGCTGCTTGTGCAAAGGGTTGAGAGTTACCCTCTGCCACAGGCTGTGTCTGCGCTTTCCACCCTACTGGGACAGCAGGGAAAGGCCACAGGTCCCAGCAGTTCAGAGCAGGGCTGGCTTTCCACAGCATCCCTTTGCACTGCTTCTCCTTCCACAGCAAGCCACTCGTCCTGCAAGCACGTCACACTTGGTGGTGACATTACAGCTCGCAGCAGGGGTGGGGGCCTCCCCTGTCCCTATCCAAGAGGAGTCCTCCCCTGCCCAAATTCCCAAAAGGCGCCTGACAGCCCTGGCTGAAACTGAGCCAGATCTCTGGTGTTTGGGGCATCTTGGGGCCCCGGGGTGATGTGAAGTCCTCCTTGTCTGGAGCTGCCACCTGTTTGCTGTCTGCCCAGCAGAACACAGCTTGTGCAAAGCTGCTGCAGTGCTGGCTCATTGTGTCGCGGCGTGGCAGCATGCTGCCGTGCAGTGACATGGCAATGGCTGGAGCGGAGGACCCAGTGCTTAAAGATGCCAGGAGAGTGATGAGTCTCATCTCTTGGCGTGGGTGCAGGTACATTGAGTTCTTCTGGGATGGGTCCCCAACATCTGGCGCCTCCATTCCATGTGGACATTGGTGTCCAGAGGAGGGGGGTTGTCCCCAGCATGTCCCTGAGGAGGGCAGCTGGGGACAGGGAAGGGCAGGACGCCAAGAGCACAGAGGAGCCCCAGCTGCTCGAGACTTTGTAATGCTGGACGCTGACGGGTGTCCTCTGGGCACTGGGCTTCGGTGCAGGATGTGGCCCTGGCTCCCTGATGCTGCCTGAATCCTCTCTCTACTTTGGGGTTTATTCTTCCCTTTCCATTAATCTCCGATTATTAGGTGGAAAGTGAACAATTACTGTGCTAATGGCTCCATAAATTCCTTCATTACTTATTAAACCCGCGCAGCGGAGGAAAAGCAACGAAACAGGGTGGAGAAGGGCCGGGGAACGGATCCGTCCGGCAATTCCTGGGCTGCCGCTGCCCTCTGCCGGCAGCGGGGCTGGACTGGGGAGCAGTGGGGTGCCCAGGGGAGCTCGAAGATGCTGCTAGGTCTGGGGCATGGAGGGGGACACCTTGCCCGGGGAGCTGCTGCAAAAGCTGTCCTCAGAGGCCGCGAGGTGGTGCCGAGCTGGGCTGAAGCACGGGGAAGAGAGTTTGGCTTTAGCTGGGCAGCTATCGGGTGCTCCTGATTGATTTTGGCGCTGGGAGGAAAATCAGGCAATGAGGGACCAGTCCCTACAGGGACCATTCCCCATCGAGCACACCAGCACAAACCAGGAATAAAGCCCAGGCCAATTCCTCAGGGCTGAGATGTTCGCAGGGACTGGCACCACTTGGCGCAACAGAACTGAGCCAAGAGCTGGGGCAGGTCGAGGACTCTTGAACTCACCCCCATCTCCACGCTGGCTCCCCAGGAGGCTGCAAGCAAACCCCAGGCACCTCTTTTTCTGCTGGAGGAAGGAGCCCTCTCTCTCCTGGCTTTCCTTGAGGTTCTGGGAGCTGCCTCACAGTTCGCTGCCAAACCTCACTATGATCCTGCAGGGTGGACATTCTCCAGCTTTTTTTTTTTTTTTTTGCTGCTGGCGAAGGCAGAGACCATCGTGAGAACTGCAGTGACTGTGTGGGGGAAGCTTTTGCCTCCCTTTTGTGGTGCTGAGGGTCAGGGTGCAAGCCAGCTCGCTTTTGCGCTGGCAGGAGCTCCTGGGATGGCTCTTGTAGCCTCACCTAAGTGAAGCTAATGTATTTTGACATCTCTAATGGCCAGCTGGGATGCAAGTGCATCTCCAGGAAGAAACGCAGCTTGCCTCAATGCAAAACTGCCAACAAGCAGTCACCTCCCCAGCTGAGATGCTTGCACGTCTTCAGCCCACGTCAATCAGGCTGTGGGGCTCAGCATCCTGATGGGAGCCCTCTTTGCCTCTCCTCCATCAGGCTCACTGGCTCCTCTGCTGTCATCTCCATCCAGGCTTTAAGAAGGAGTCGCACGCTTAAGCTCTAGAGAGAGGTTTCTGCAGAAAACAGCAAGTTTCTCCGGTTCTGCAACACCCAAGTATCGTCCAGGATGAGCCCAGCTTGACAGGACCTCGATGCCCAACTCCCACTGACACCAAATGTAATTAGACGTCTCTATCTAGGCCAGGGGCTCAAGGGCCATCTGGCTCCTTAATTATTCATACACGTAAATAAATGCAGACAGAGTGCTTGTTATCTAGCCTGGGCCTGGGGAGCGATTCCTGCTTATGCAGGACCATTTCTTGGGTCTGACAAAGCGTGCTTTTCTCCAGAGCTCATTTTGGGTGCTGCGTTGCCTTTCCCCACTGCCAAAACCCTCTTCCAAATGCACCAGTGCTGCCAAACTGCACGTTAGACGGGTCTGAGTCTGCTGCCGGCTGATGCAGAGGTGGAAAAACTCTGGAGATGTCTCTGCTTGGAAGGAGCAGGCTTGGAGGACAGAAATCAGATGAAATGCTGGTCAGGAGAGCCTGTCCCTTCAGCGATGTGGCCCAGTGCTCCTCCAAGGTGTCTCTTAAACTGTGACTTATCAGCTGTGGAATTTTAATTTGGGTTTCGCTCGCAACCTGAGGCACCACAAGGAAACAGTTAGAACCTCGGCAGATAGAAGTCTCTATCGCTAGTTGTTTAAAGTGATGCATTTCCTCTCAAGCCTGTGGAGCTGTGCCAGGTTTTACCAGATGTAGCCTCAAAGGTGCAGCTCAAATACGTCAATATAAGATTTTCCCCATATTTTTTATTGTGACTGGCCAAGGAGTGCCTCCTCTGCTCTGACAGACGCCATGGGATGCACGGGAGAGGTACTGGCAGGGAGGGTACCTGCATGGAACATGGGTGTGTCTGTTCCAAAACAAGGTGATGCTGCTTTTTATTTCAAACCGTGATAATCTGTTCCCCAAAGCATGCTGTGCCAGGCAAGGTCTCCTCCCTGAGGCAATCCTACCCCAGGCTCCAGAATCCTTTCCAGCAACACCGGCCTTGGAAGCGAGGCATTTCTGTAAAACGGTAACACCCTGACAGAGCAGTGATTTTTCTATCGGATAAAAAGTGGCCGTGTTTTCTCCTTCTCATGTGTCTCCCCAGGAAAGCTGCAGGGATCAGATGAGCAGCGGCTGCGATAAGCCTGTCTGCCAGGCTCCTGGCCCATTCTCTGTGTCTCACTCACCCACTGCTCTCCTGTGCCTGCGGTGCTGCCCCTCCCTCACATACCTTTGTATCACTTCATCTGGCTGCCCACATCCATGTAATTGTATCAGTCTCCCTTACAGTCTGCAATAATCACATCCACATGAGCTGTCTCCGCTGTCACTGCGGGTCTGTCTCCAATTCGCCTGTTAGGTTACCCCAGTGCTGTTACACAGGAGGAACTCGTTTTTTAACGCTCAACACACATCTCAAACACGATTCCTTTCCCTCCCAGCTCTCTATTTAGCTATCAGCCATTTACCCACCATTCAGAACCCACCCGCGGTTTCGGGAGCCTGTGCGCGCCGTCCCTGTCAGGAGGTGAGGGGACAGGGGGGAACGCAGCCTGACGGGCTGCTGTTAAGGCCTGATCCGATTCTGCTGTTAGACTGAGACGTTCCCGGGGGGAGGTCTGATCCCACGGGAGCTGCGGGGACCCCTCAGCGCCAGGGAACATCAGAGAACCACGGATCATCGAGTGCAACCTCTGACCACTGGGGGTAATGCGCGGGGAGGGGGCCCAGGGGCCGGGGCCTTCCTGCCGCCCCCCCGCCCCCTCCCTGCGGGACCCAGGCCCGGCCCCGCCAGGCCCCAGCCCCGCGGCCGCCCGGAGCCGCCCCCGCCCGGCGCCTGCTGAGCTCCCCCTGCCGGGATCCCGCCCCCTCCCCGAGCAAAGGCCAATCAGAGGCGGAGAGCGCCTGACTGACAGCCGCCCAGCCTATCCGCAAGCTCTCCTGCCGCGCCCAATCAGATGCCCGAGGAGGTTTTTCTCGCCCAATGGTAAGCGAAGGGCGGGGCGTGAGGCGCAGCCCGCGCTTCTTCGGGAGCGGCGCCGCGCTCGGCCAATAGGAGCAGCGCGGGCTGGTTTAGCGGAGGCCAATGGGGTGAAGGGGCGGGTAGAGCGCTGCTCGCGAGAACTGGAGAGGGACGACGGGAACCCGCGTCTGGGCGAGTGGACCAATGGGGAGGGGCGGGGCGGGGCCGCTACAACTGGCAGGCAATAAGGCCAATCAGAAGGAAGAGATCCGCTCGCCCAATGGGCGGCGAGCAGAGGCGGTCCCCTCACCGCCCGGCAGCCGCTATTGACAGGTCCCGCGCCCAATCAGAGGGCCGCTCGCTTTCTAACCGTCCAATGAGCGGGCGGGGCGGGGCGGGGCGGGGTGCGGGCACGGCTCCTCCCGCCCCCTCCTCGCGGGCGCGGGAGGCCGGCCCGCAGACGGACAGCTCCTCGAGCCAATCACGAGGAGGAGAGCGCGGGGCCGGGCGGGTCTTCCGCTCGGCGGGCCCGAGGCGGCCAACAGGGGCCGCGGGCCGGCGCCGGGCGGCCAATGGGCGCCGAGGGGGCGGGGCCGGCGGCCGCCGCGGCTTCCAAGATGGCGGCGGGTGCGTGAGCGCGGCGGGCGGGCAGTCGGGGAGGCCGCCGGGGCGCAGGGGGGGCCCCGCCGCCGCCCGCCGCCATGAAGGGCAAGGAGCGCTCGCCCGCCAAGGCCAAGCGGTCGCGGGGCGGCGGCGAGGACTCGGCGTCCTCCTCCTCCTCGGCGGCGGCGGCGCGCGGCGAGCGGAGCGGCAAGAAGCCGAGCGGCTCCGGCGGCTCCAACGGCGGCGGCGGCGGGAAGGCGGCGGCGGCCTCCGGAGACAGCACCAGCGGCCGGCGCGGCCCGCACCCGGACAAGGCCGCCCGCGCCGGCAGCCGCGAGTACGAGGCCGGGGCGGCGGCGGCGGCGGCGGCGGGCGGCGGGGGCGGGCGGCACGGCTACGGCGGAGGCAAAGCCGCGGAGGCGTCGCGGAGCGGAGGCAGCCGGGGCGGCGGCGGGGGGGAGTCCCGGGCCCCGGCGGCGGCGGCGGCCCCGTCCTCGGAGTCGGGCGGCGGCGGCGGGGAGTACAAGACGCTGAAGATCAGCGAGCTGGGCTCGGCGCTGAGCGACGAGGCGGTGGAGGACGGGCTCTTCCACGAGTTCAAGCGCTTCGGCGACGTGAGCGTCAAAATCAGCCGCCTGCCGCCCGGCACCGGCGCCGCCGACGAGCGGGTGGCCTTCGTCAACTTCCGCAGGCCCGAGGACGCCCGCGCCGCCAAGCACGCCCGCGGCCGCCTCGTGCTCTACGACCGCCCGCTGAAGATCGAGGCCGTCTACGTGGGGAGCGGCGGAGGGAGCAGCCGGCGGCGTGGCAGCCGCTCCCCGGCGCTGCTGGACAAGGAGTCGCCCTACGGCACGGCGGCCGTGGGAGTCGCGGCGGCAGCGGCGGCGGCTGTGCGGCACCCCCCGGCCGGGGCGACGCAGCGGGCTTTGTCCCCCGCCGGCAGCGGCGGGGCCCTGGGTTATCGAGACTACCGGCTGCAGCAGCTCGCCCTCGGCCGCTTGCCGCCTCCACCCCCTCTGCCCAGGGAGCTGGAAAGGGAGAGGGACTACGGGGGCTTCTACGAAGCGCGAGTGCGGCCGGCCTATGGGCTGGAGCGGGTGGCTGGTGTGGCGGCTGCCGGGGGCTTCCGTGGAGGAGGTGGGGGTGCTGGAGCCGCCAGTGAGGAGGAGATCAGCCCGGAGGACGACCAGAGAGCCAACCGCACTTTGTTTCTGGGCAACCTGGACATCACTGTGAGCGAGACAGATTTACGCCGAGCCTTTGACCGTTTTGGGGTCATCACTGAGGTGGACATCAAAAGACCGGGTCGTGGGCAAACCAGCACGTACGGTTTTCTTAAATTTGAAAATCTGGACATGGCGCACCGGGCCAAGCTGGCCATGTCAGGAAAGGTGCTTCTGCGCAACCCCATCAAGATTGGGTATGGTAAAGCCACTCCAACCACCAGGCTTTGGGTGGGTGGCCTTGGGCCCTGGGTGCCCCTTGCTGCCCTGGCCAGGGAGTTTGATCGTTTTGGCACCATTCGCACTATTGATTACCGCAAAGGTGACTCGTGGGCCTACATCCAGTACGAGAGCTTGGATGCGGCGCAGGCGGCCTGTGCCCACATGCGAGGCTTTCCCTTGGGTGGGCCGGATCGCCGGCTCCGCGTGGACTTTGCGGATACTGAGCATCGGTACCAGCAGCCCTACCTGCAGCCTCTGCCCTTGCCACCCCCTGCTCATTACGAGCTAGTGGCAGAGGCAGCTGCTTTTGGGGCTCACCGGGGGGCCCCACCTGATCCCCTCCGGGGGGCCCGGGACAGGACGCCACCGTTACTCTACAGAGACCGTGACAGAGACCTTTATCCCGAAACAGAGTGGGTGCCACCCCCGCCCCCTGTACGGGATAGGAGTAACCGGGCAGCTGCCTATGACCCGCTGGAAAGCCTAGAACGGCGTCGGGATGGTTGGTCCTTGGAGCGGGACCGAGGGGAGCGGGAGTTGGGCAGTAGCAGTAGGGAGCAGCCTAGAAAACGGAGGCTGGCAGAGGATGGAGGCCGGCACTTGGACCGCTCTCCAGACAGCGAGCGCTCCTCTTCCTCCCGAAAGCGTCACTGTTTGGCCACCACCTCCCCCCCAGACCGCAGCCCAGAGCTCCTTGGAGGGAGGGAGCGTTACAGCAGTGACCCAGAGCGCTCGTCCTCCCGCTTGCTCCTGTTGGAGCGGCCCTCACCCATTCGGGAGTCGCGCAGGGGCAGCCTGGAGCGGGGCCAGAACGAAAAGCGCGACCGCAAGAATTCCGCTGAAAGGGAGCGGAAGCATCGTGCTTCTGCAGCAGCCGCCGCACAGGAGTGCAAAAGTCCAGCCAAAAAGGATGAACGTGCTGCAGAAGGAGGTGGCGGAGGCTCCCGGCTCAAACCTCCACCTCAGAAACAGCAGCAGGATGGAGCGTCGCAGGCTGGGGGAGCCTCCAAGCTGTGCTTGGCTTGGCAGGGGATGCTTCTGCTGAAGAACAGCAATTTCCCGTCCAATATGCATCTGCTTCAGGGGGACCTCGGAGTTGCCAGCAGCCTCCTCGTGGAAGGAGCTACTGGGGGGAAAGTAGCTCAGCTCAAGATCACCCAGCGTCTTCGTCTGGACCAGCCCAAGCTGGATGAGGTGAACCGCCGCATCAAAGTGGCGGGCCCCAATGGTTACGCCATCCTTTTGGCTGTGCCTGGCACATCAGACAACCGCTCCGCAACTGGAGCTAGCGAGGCCGCTACAACCTCCACCCAGAGGCCACTCAGGAATCTGGTGTCCTACCTAAAGCAAAAGCAGGCTGCTGGGGTGATCAGCCTCCCTGTGGGGGGCAACAAAGACAAGGAGAACAGCGGGGTCCTGCACGCCTTTCCACCCTGTGACTTCTCCCAGCAGTTCCTGGACTCCACGGCCAAGGCACTGGCCAAATCAGAGGACGACTATCTGGTCATGATCATTGTCCGTGGGGCATCCTAAGGCCCTCGTGTTCTGTACCCAACCCTGCCTACTCCTCCACACAGCCCCTCCAGCGTGTGCCAGGTGCTATGGGATACAGCCTTAGCCAGCCCTGTCATTATTTTTAATTAGATCTTTGTTTGTAGGTGACTTTCCCTGCCCGTTTTTCTGTTACTACATTTTTCTATAAAGTTAGAAGCCAGAAAGGTTGGTTAGCCATTAGTGTGAATAGGATGTTTTGAGAATCCCTTATCCATGGGGATAGCTGGGAGGCTAGGCCTGCTTTGATTTACAAAAAAAAAAAAGAAAAAAAAAGAAAAAAAAAAAAAGAAAAAAACGGGGGGAGGGGGTGGAAGAACAAACTCCCGTCTTCGTAATTTTGATTCGTGTCCTTTTTTCATTTCATGTATTTTAAAGCAAGTTCAATAGCTCATTCTCTAGAGTTACAAACCTGAAAGACCAGATTTAAAGCACTCAGTATTTTAAATGGAAAACCACATCCCTGCTAGTGGACTGGTGTCAACTCATTTTTGAGTCACTGAAATTCTGTGACGGCCTCAGGCCAGCGGCCCTTTGGCACGCATGATCCCTTTCCTCAGGAGCCTGAATGGTTTCCCTTTGAGTTGCATGGCTCGAGGTTGATTTCTTTCAGGTGACCAGCACCTGCTCTTGGGTACACTGCAGAACATGAATTCCTTTATTGGGTGTTTGATAATTTCATCCAGCCCCACGAAATGCATGCACTGAAGGTATGCTTTTTTAACAGGTGTATTTCTCCTATTTCTCTGAGTTCTGTTGTATCCCATATATGCACTTTGGGTTTGTAGCAGTGACAATGTTTGGTAAATTGCTGAGGACTTTGTTACAAACCATGAATGTCTTGTGCTTACTCTGGTATGCAAGAAACAAGGAGGTGCTTTAAGAATAACTTTAGTTATATTGTGGTTTTTTGTTTTTACTGCCTTTTTCAAAGAGTTGCAGGTACAGTGGGGTCTGGTTCCACAGTGCAAACTCTGAGCAAGTGTGCTTCTCTCCAGAGATGGTTTTAATTCTGTAATAATTTAATTACATAAAAGTTCTCATTATCATTTTACCTTTTTGTTAATAGCAAGGAACTGCTGTCTGCTAGAGACTTTTCAGGTACAGTACAGTGGGCATTACATGAGGTTTATGGTTCTCTGATAATCTGGAGCAAGGTGTTTTCAGCATCTTGGAGAAGTTTAAAAGTAGTTTGGGATGCTGAGGTGAGAGTTCTTTTTCATGTTATTCTAGGAGGAAGCAGTTTGCCTTTTTCCCAGAGAACGTCGTTCATTTTCTCTAAGGGATCCAGATCTCTCGTACTGTTTAACAACTGCAAGGCTGTTGCAGCTAGCTTCTAAACTGAAGTTTAAATCTGACTGTATCCATATAAAGGCCCTAAAATATAATCTTGCACTTAAAGCCAGAATGTAATCTTGCACTTAGCCACATTTTAGGAGATGGGCAATGTAAACACAATGCTGCTTCCCTCCATTGATCCTCCGATGCGTCCCATGGGTAACTGCTGTGGGGCAAGTTGACTTCTGCTTCAACTTAGATGACACAAAAATCAAATTCAGATGTGGGATGGGTTGCCAGTAGTACCTGAAGGAGGAGAGGCACTGAATGTATTCTGTGGATACAGAAGTTGTCAAGTTTGACAGTACTTGTTCGAGATTTGCTGTCACAGAGAGGTGAATTTCTGTAATGCCACTTTACAGAGCCACTCTTCAGAGAGTGCTCTTGTTTCTGTGAGGTGTGATTTCCTTTTTCAGAGCAGGAGTAGATGTTGTGTCCCAGGCATCGCAGTGAACTGAGAACTCGAATGTGGCAGCATATCTTGAAAACAAATTTTGGTTTTAGAGCTACTTTTCTTTTAAAGTGGAAACAAACAAGCCTCATTTAATGCTCTTAAGTGTTTGAGGGTGAAATCCAGGATTTCTGGATTGTTGTCCTTCCACGTGAATGTAGTAGATTTAGATGGCAGAACTCAGCTGTTCATCTTGCTATTAACAATGAGGATTTCTTGAAATGACACCAATAATGCAAATAACTGTGTTTGAGAAGATACAGCATATTTACCACTTACTGCAAAGAATGTCTGTCTTAATTCTTGCAGGTGTCTGTTGTGTGTTTGCGTGTAATCAACACTGCTGCTAACTTGCTCTGAGTGCTTCTTGCATTTAGAGAGTTCTCCAGTGGCATCTGACGTGAGTCACTTGCAAGTGCGGAGTTTTAAAGGAAAGAAACTTGAACTGCTGGGAATTCAAACCTGTCCAACACCAAAAAAGAAGCACTGACATCGTTTGTGTCCAACACTTCAACTTGTGAAGCACAGTGTTTGTTATGCTGACACACAGCAGACACCTGTTTTTAAAGCCCGTGAAACTTGGGGTCAACACAGCTTGTCAAAGCAAACTCTTGACAGCTAGTTGGGGGGGTGTGGGATCCCTTTCAGGAGGAGCATCTTGGGTGCACTTCCTTCTTCCTCGTAAAATAACAGTGGTTGTACCTGCCACTGGCTTTTGTAAGTCAAAGTTCTCTGCACTGGAGGGCAATAAGGAACAGGCAAGGCTGTATTTGACTCCAGGTTTTCTGGTTTCTTACTGAACGGAGTACCTGCTTCTTTAAATCTGGTTTATTTGTGGTTGCTGCTCTTGTTTTGTAAGCAAGGATTTTAACACCCTTTGAGGGTATTTAATGTCAAAACATAGCTGACTGGCAATATTTTTTGCCGGCACTTGGCCACGTGCTGCCATCATGTCTGGTACAGCTTTGGTGGCTGTGCTGTTCTCTTAAGCTCTGAAGTGTGCACCATTGGAGTAGCTGTCCACTAAAAGTCACCTTGGCCAGGGCTGAGCGCAAGTAGAAGTCCATCTGTAATATCACTTCTGTATAGAGCAAAACAGATGTAGCAGAATTCAGCTCTCTTGTCGTATTTGGCATTATGTTGCTCTAGTCAGAGCTCAGTATTTCTTCAAACTTTATGTGCAGCTGATGTTCCTATATTTCACGAGTTAGTTTGTTGAATTAATGTGGAAAAAGGATGTCCTTTTCCTGAATCATTTTGTAGCTGTGCTTTATGCTTTGGGGAAAGAACCTCAAATGACTCATACTTTTGTTTAAGATTTTATTTAATTATTTTTTTTTTAATTGGAAACTTTACGCAACTTCCTTGGGTGCTAGCCAGTGGCTTTGTTTGCTCCGGTCTAGTGCACGGTCTGCTGTGGACTGGGAGTGCAGCACGAGCACTGAGGTTACCATCAGCTCTGGAGGTTTCAGACTCCTGGCTTATGACTCCTGGTGCAGCCTTTTAAGCATTGCAGAGGGAGAAGCGATTTATGTGCCAGGCAAATCTTAACCCTATTTTTTTTATACGGCTGTCAAAGGCTGAAATACTTTGGTGACAACTTGCTCAACCTCCTGTGGAGGGTGAAGAAGAGAGTTTAGGCTTCCTGCATTGGCAGTGGAACGATCTAGTTGATGGTAACTGAGGTGAAAGGCCTTAAGTATTAATGGGAAGGAGGAACCAGTGAAAATTGTGAAGACAGGTTCAAAAACTCTGAGGACTCAGGGAAAATGGCTTGGAAAATTGTAGTTCCTGGCTTTTAAGACAAACAGTGCTGAGGGCAGTACTCATGGGGAGTCTGCTGTACGCCTGTTGAACAGAAAAAAGAGTGGAGAAAATCGTTGCCATGCTACAATTACAGAGTTTTTGGGGTTCTTTCCCCCTTGTCTCCCCTTTTTCTAACAACTTTCTGCAGATAGCACCGAAGGACAGGTATTCCAATGAGTTATAAAAGGAATGACGAGATGATTTTTATATCGGGCTTAAAGCAGACTGTATTGTAGAATTAACTGAATGGTTAATTGAATATGCAACTTCCTGCAGTTTTGTGTTAAAATTATGGATGAGAAATATTACTTGAATAGTAACAGTTTTAAATGATATTAGGTGTGTCTTTGATTTGCCCTCTTTAATATTGGAATTGCCTGCTGTTGGAATTATGCAGCAAAATAATAACAAAAGAGAAACTTGTGAACACTACATTTCACATTTCTGTTGATAAGTTGCCTTCGGGAAATGTTCTTTGAGGAAAGTCAACTGAATTGTCAAAAATTCCGCTGATTTTTCTCATGGTTAATTATTTTGACGTGTCCCATTAACTGTTGCTGAAAGTTGAATAACCATCAATACTGTAAGCCTAGTTTAACCTCGGTCCAAAAACAAGCCCTGCACTACTTGTTATGCATCTATACATAGAAGGTGACTTCATTGCAAGGTTTCGTGCCCGTGGGTGGTATAACGTTGGGAGGCGAAAATCTGTCGTATACATTTGTATTGAAATAACATTTTCTTTCCTCCTGCAAGCAAAGCTGGTGGACTGCAGAAGACAACCACGTGGGATACCAAGCTCTAATGGACCTTTGGGAAGAGAAGCTGTGGCTTGTGTGGAATTTACATGGGCCTCTTGATGGAAGAAAGCTTATCTGTTTAGTATTTGTGCATTTTACTAAAATGGCAGCTTTAAAAAAAAAAAAAAAAAGTTGTGTATCTGCTATTGTGATGCCAATGCCCGTGTTTTAAGTGGAAAAAAAATGACCTCTTTGCTTTGTGCTGTGTACACAAGATTGCTGGAAAAGTAAAGGAATACCCTTTTTATGGCTCACACAGCTTAAAAGTAGCTGTCACTCAAACATGCGCTCACAGTTGAGCTGATTTTGTTTCATTCTAAATAAATTGTTTCTTTTGAGGAAAATGGTTTTTCTGCCTGGAAGTGAATTGACGACAAACGTTTGACCCCTTTGTTTGCAGCAGAGGGGTACTTGCTGCTGCTACTGCTCAATGATAGTTGCGGGTCTTGAGCAAGAAGCAGGGAGACTGGCACTTTCGCGTTGACCAGCGTGTTTTACCAAATCTGAAGAATCTAGTTGATTGTCTGGCTGTGGCACCCCCTTGGTTTGCGGTGAAGGGGGTCACTTGCTGCTTTACTCCTCATCCTTACGAGGAAGCGGTGCTGATGCTGGCATGCAAGAAGCAGGGAAGCACCACCCTGCATCTCAGAACGGTGTACAAGTCTGGGGCTTCGACGAGCTGGAGTTCCTGAATTTTATGTTTCTGATTTATTTTGTTCACCCAACTTGTTTGGCTTTAGTTTTGATTTTTTTTAAGTTTGAAGAAAAAGTTTGAAATTGCGTTGAATCTTGCACGTAAACCTTTGCACCAAATTGCCAAAAGAAAAAGCGAAATGAGTCCTTAGGAGTGTTTAAATGCTGTTAATAAAGCCTTTCCTGACATACGCGAGGCGCTCCTCCATCTCCAGGGGCTTTTCAGCAGTTATGCAGTGCTGGGTTTAGTTCTGAATGGATGAAGAGTTCCTGAGAGCTAGAGTTGGTAATTTAAAACCTTTGCGTTGGTGTCAGTGCCTTATTTTGACCGGTTTTGAAGCAAATGTTCCACATGCCTCGGATGTGCATGCACCCTGATCGCGTCCCAGGTACGGCTGCATGTTTGCTTGCAGTCACCACAATGTGTAGTACAGATGGTGAGAGGAAAAAATGGAGGCATCCTGACAATGTTGTGTGCTGTAGTCCTGCCTTCTCCTGTATGGGGGCTCCTGAGCTGTGGAAGGCTGTTCCAGTGCAGGAGCTCAACTCCATGTTCGCTGCAGGAGACTTCGGGGCACATTTGACATCCGCTGAGACGAAGAGGAAGCTAACGCTGCGGCATCATTGGCTTCAGACACCTCTTGTGTTATGCTTGCCGGTCTGTTAGAGTTAATGTGACATGCAGATGAAGACACCTTGAAATGCAAGCTTGCCCTGGTTGCCTTGACATACTTTAACCTCCTGTGGATAACGAACCTAGTGCTGTCCTGCAGCCGTGCAGGATCACTGCTAGGCTGCAGGTGCCTTCCAGCAAAAGGATGCCGTGGTTGTGCTCCGCAAGGTGTCTCTGTTCCTGGGGCAAAGAGCTGTGTAAATCCCTCAAACAGGTAAGGGGGTTTAAAAGGTTGAACTGAATTGTAATGTAAAAGGAGATAGTTTTGTTGTTCACCTTTTTTTGCTTCTCCAGCCTTGAGTGCCTACTAACTTTTACTAATGTGTGTTTGCTTCGGTCAGCGTGCCGCTCCCATCCATGCTGGGGATGGTAGCGCCGGATCAAACTCTTCGATGTACGTTCTGTGTTGGCTTTGGGGTTCCTGTTGGTGACCACAAGGTTTCCTCACCCATGGGGCAAGGTGCCTTGGGAGTGGAGCTGCAGGACTTTGGTGTGGAGAGCTGGAGCTGCTATTGTAACTTGATGAACTGCTGAATTAACACTGACTTGTAACCAAGCGCTATCTGTAATCTGTGGATGTTGATGTGGAAAGCCAAGCGATGCTTAGGCAAAGCTATGTATGTGTTTATGGGATGCTGGTGTAAGCATTTAAATGAAGCTGTTTATTGCAAATGAGAGCGTTTTTAGATACTGCTGGTAATGAGGGGAGACTTCTGAGATGGGATTTTCTTCCAGAAGCTGGTGTTTGTAGTTGAAGTTGATGTTTTTGCAATGTATTTCATGTTCTGTTGAAATGTGACCTCTGAATCTGTGATAACTCAAAGCGTTGTACAGAAGGTGCAGGGCCCGCAGCAGTGACTGGAGGCTTCTTGAGCCTCTCTGGCTTCAACTTGGCTGCTGGTTGATGCCACCAGGAGAAGAGCGATCTGTTAGCATAACCCAAGTAAAGGAGATGCTTCTCAGAAGCTGGCCGTCTGCTTGGGCAGCCAGGCGTGTGTTTCGGGGTTGGGCGTGCTCCCACCTCTTGGATGTGCTTTGGCTCGTGCAGCAGGCAGGGCCGGTGGCGGCTGCTCCAGGAGGGTTCTGTGGCTCTGACTCAGACTCCTCCGTTACTGAACTGAGGGCTTGGTGCCGTCTCCTTCGTGTTACGTGGTTATTCTGGAGACTCGGAGGTGCTGTGGGATGTGGTGTAGGGTGATTCTCCTGCGGCTGTTCTGTAACACCAGGTTGGTTTTTGTGTGCTGGATCTGCTTGCTGAATTGGTTAGAGGAATGCTTCGGCTCCAGGAAAACCTGTGCTTTTGTTAAAGCTGGGCCCTCTGAAGGGTTAAGTGCTCTATATGCATCATATTAATTTGGCTAATGAGACTTCAGGCAAGCAATCTGGGGAAAGTGGATTTGTAAAGAGAACCATTTAATTAACTGCACTGCAGTAGAAAGCGATGGCTTAGATGGGGAACCGGTGATTTGAATTCACACATTTCTTCAGAATTGCGCTTTTACCAGCCGCAGCTGAATTAAGAAGTAAGTTTTAAACATCAGATGGCCCAGATTCTGCTCTTAGCTAATAACAAGCTTATGTTCGCCTCATGTTACTGGTTTACTGTAAAATAGCAAAATGCTCCTTGAGGATATACTTCTGCCACGTGTCCCACGTCGGGGCGAGCTGACTGGGCGAGTCGCCTGCGGAAAGGCGAGGGAAAGGAGTGGAAAGCACCTTGGGCAGATGGCTTTGTGATTCCTATTGTATCTCCTCCTTTTATTGTCTGTTAGCTGTGGGCCTGTCTGTAATTATAGCCAGCTTGAGAAATGGGTGAGGTAAACTCTTAAGGCAGGGTAAGCTGCTGGAGGTCTGTCTGTGTCCCCCTGTGTGACGGGGTGCGGGGTCTGCCCTGTGGGGCTGCGCGCTGCTGGTGCCTGCAGGAGGAGCGGAGGCTGAGGACGGGGCGGCACTGACATTTATGACAATGTCTTTTAACAGCCCTTTGTATCTTCCACCAGTGATGGATGCGTTAATTAAACGTGGGTGCGGTGACGTGGTGGTGGTGCTGCGGCCGCCTCTCTGCTGAGCTCCCGGCTGTGCCCGTGTTGGCATGGGGCTGTCGCACGTTATCCCACCGTTATCCCAGGTTGGGACAGCGTGCAAGGGACCATGTGCAGCCGCTGTGGCTCTGCCGGTAAGCCACAGTTAATTGTGGGTGCCAGGTATTTCAGCTGCTTTCTTCCCTGCCTTGACCTTCATACCTAGTTCTGCAATCGGATTGGAAGGTCAGTCTGTAGGTTTGGAGCCACCTCCAGTATTTCCTGTCCCCAGACACAGCAATAGGGCTGACTCTTAGCAGTGTGTACGGCTTCAGCCAGAGCCCTGTGTGCTGCCCTGAGCTGGCAGCTTTCCCGTAACGCCTGCAATTTGTAGCAAGTGAGCATCAGGGTACTTAAATGTGTATCTGTTCCTATGAAAGCACCACCTTTCAGGCCTGCAAAATCCCAAACTGCAGCGTGCCTCGGGACTGCCTGTGGGTGCAGGAGGCTTGCTGGTTAGGGAGCCTGCGTTTCACTTGGCTGAGCTTCCCAAAGGCTGTTGGGGAGCTCTGGGGGCTGGTGGAGCAGCAGTGCCCCGGGGGTGCTTGTGGTGGAGCTGCACTGCCTGGGAGCTGCTCATGGTCCTCACCTTAGGCAGTGTTGGTGCGGGGTGAGCTGAACAGCCTGGGCATGGTGAGGAAGGGGACAAGGGGACGTCACCGTCCCTTGTGCTGCTTCCCTTGGCTGGGTGAACGAGAGACCTCGCTCCTTGTGTCTGCCAGCCTGTCTCCCTTTCTCTTGCACTAAGGCATGATTCAAACCGAATTGGTGTGACGTGTTCCCGGCTGTCAGGGAGCTGATAACAAATGCCTTTTCTCTTCCTCCTTGACTTTGTTTCCTCCTCCATAGTTCCCTTCCCTTACTTGGCTAAAGGCTTGAGGACATGGGGATGGAGCTGTTGGAGCGATGGGGTCACTGGAGGGTTGTGCAGACACCTCCCTGGCCCTATCTTGCTCATATGAGATACATCTATAGGGGAAAGTGCTCAAAAGCTCAGAGGTGACTTAGAAGGCAAAGTCTGCATTGCTTTGGAAATAGGGACTTTGACCTATGAATTGCTTCTGAAATTGCCCATGGGCTTGAACATGAATTCCTCATCTTCTGTGGTTGCTGCAGGCTTGAAAGCTTTTCAGTGAGGCTCCGTCTTTGTAAACTTATTTTAGCTTTAGATAAGATGTCTGCATTTTCAAACATCTTTTTTTTTTTTTTTCCCGTTACGGTAGCTGATAAATTCCCATCAGCTTCAGTGAAAGTAGCTGTACTACCTTTAAAGATGTTTTTAAAAACAAAAACCAAAGCAGCTCACCTCCAAGGGTGGCTTTCATGTGGCTGGAAGTAAAATTTCCAAGCTCAGGCTGTGCTGAATTTCCACACAGTGGCAGCCTGCATCACCAGAGCAGTGCTGGAGGGGCTGCAACACGGGGTGTGCTGTGGGCAGGAGGGAAGCGAGCACTGAAGGAGCCGAGCGTGCCTGTTATCAGCGTACGTAAGGGCGAGTAAACAGCAGAAACCGCATGCGGTATCTGCCAAACAAGCGGGTGAAGGAAGAACAGCCTTGTTTCCTGTTGCTGGAAGGCTGTGTTGTCATATCCTTACCGAGCTATTTTAGACTGCTCTCCGCTTTGTCCCTGTGGCTTAAGGTAAAAGCAGAGACCTCAGCAGTGCCGTGAGCTGGAGCACGCCTGGCTGTGGATGTGCTGGGTATCGCCACCCAAAAAGGCTCACGGAGCAACGAGCGAACATTCTTGTTCTTTAAACTGTCCCTGAATTAAGCAGGCCTTACTTCTCTCATAGTTAATGAGCGTCCTGCAAAGGCAGTGCTTCTCATGGTCCTGCTGCAGGCAGCAGCCTTGGTGTGGCTTTGTGCGCAGGGCAGCCGGCTGCAGGTGCTGGGGCTGAACCCAGGCGTCCCGACCTGCTCGTGCCTCCCGGAGGCTTGCAGCTTCTTGGCCTGGTCTCAAAGTTCACCTCGTGCACGTGAGGGAAGGGATGGAAATGACCGAGCCCAGCCTGTGGAGCGTGTTTTATTCCGAGATAAAGATTGTTGCTTTTTACGCAATAAAGATCAGGATTGGGTTTCCGTGTTCAGTGCCTGGGGTTATCAGTTGGCAGCATCTGAGAGCAGCGGTGGGGAAGTCCCCGGCTTGGTTATCACAGATCTTCTTTGTTAAGACAGGCTGAGCATGTTGGGGGCAAGACAGGAGAGGCTTGCTTGTATAGTGAGGAACGGCCGAAGCTGAGTTTTTAAATCTTTGCCCTGCCTTTTGATGATGCAGAAGAGGCCTCCACCAACGCACAACCATCAAGAGGAGGCTACAGCTGATAGCCAGGGCCCTAGAAAGCATACACTGAGTGTGCCTTTGTATAAAAATTGCAATATGAGTTGAGGACTTACACAGTACGTATGCTTTTTGATACGATCTCCAATCGCACTGTCATCCTTAGTTTTTAGAGCGAGAGCTGATAAATCCCATCTAAACCAGCGTTTTACCTTGGCTTCTGCAAAGTCCATTGATGTGGGTTTCAGGTCTGCCAGGTGCTGCCTGATCCCTCCTGAGGGATGCCTGGCCCAGCTCCTGCTGCTCCTCGCTCCCTTTTGGCCAGAGCTGCTGCTGTTCAGGGTTATACGTGGGAGTAAATCGCAGAATGTGAATAATGATGGAAAAACATTTGTCGCCCCTTTAGCTCCCCGGAAGGATTGCAGCCTTGTAGCCAAGCTCTTTGGGCCTCAGTTGTGCATTTCTCAACATCCCAGCAGGAGCTGATTTGTAGTGACAGCAGCAGGTGCTGCGATTTCCCACTGGAGAAGCTGAGCCTGTGTTTGGTTCCTCCCCTCTTTCTTCATTTTTATGGTGCTAAAATTAATCAGGAAGCAGGCGAACAGTTCCCTGTCTGCCATTACTTAGAAGACTTTTTATCTAAATAAAGTAGATTTTTTTTTTCAAAGGCGTTCAGGGATGTTGCACCAGGTTTCTGTTGAGATGTGGTAAAAACTGGAGGCTGTTTCATTAGGCTTTGTGTAAAAGCTTTTATTGCTCTGCTGCATCAGTAGCAAGCTTTGCTCTATCTTTTGCAAGATCTCTAGCATCTGGTTTCTCTGCACTGTTCTCCTGGTGTGAATTTTAGGGAGGTTTTCAAACCAAGGGCTCTTTGCTGACGTGCTTCCAAACCTGCTTTGTCATCCAGGTGGAAGTGGGGCACAGCTCACCGTGGTGAGTGACCCATGGGCACCGTGTGTGTGAAAGATGAGCTTGGGACAGGAGGATGCTATACCCGGTGATGACAAGCGCTGGGTTTCTTGAGGATGTTTTATTTGTTTTACGAGTTAAATTACTTCATGAGAAATATCCCTAGTGGCTTGGTAGCAATGAGCACTACAGAGCAAGGGCAGAGATGATGCTTGAGAGGCACTGTGAAGCGTGTGGGACTTGAGACCGGGCAGAACCGGGAGGGCACCATGTGCTGAGCAAAGCCCTGTCCGCGCTGACGATCATGTTAAGCCAACACTGCTTGTTTTCTCCACCTTATATTCTGCAGTTGACTAAGGGAGCAGGAATGAGGGGGATTTGCTATCAGCCTAAGAGATTACAGCTAGATTTCTTTTGAACTTGTTTGTGTCCCAGCAAACCCTACTTCAGCATTTATCCGACCAACGTGTGATGCTGTTTACTATGCAAAACTGTCTTTATGAAATTATTTGCAAGATGACTTCAATGGGATGGAAAATCTTCCTTCGGGCAGATGTTCCCATTGTTGTTGCTGTTTGTTTCTCTAATGTATGTGTTGTGCGTTCTTTGCGAGTAAATAAATGGCTTTGGCTTTCAGTGTTGCGAGGAAAACTAAGACATCTGTTTTGTGTTTGCCTTCTCAGCAAAAGGTACAAGAGGAGAGCAGTGGATGTGACCAGCAGAGGTTATCCTGAGCCTGCTGAGCTGCAAAGGCGGCGGCTTGAAGACTTCTCCTACCACCCTGGCTGATGGTAGGACGGTGTGCAGGGCAGCTGTGAGCAGCTTCTCACAGCAGGGATTTCTTTTCCTTGACCTTTTTGGACAGATAAGAGGAGGTGATTTGGGCTTGAGAAAGGTACCTTGTCTATGCAAAGTTATTTCTGAGGTACATAAAGGCTGGTGGTGCCCGTGTGTGGGGTAGGATGCTGCAGGAAATGGGGACTCCTGAGCTGTCTGCAAAAGGAGATGGGGGAACAAGGATGTTGGAGACCCTAAATTTTCTTATATAAGGGTAAGGAAGTGGTGGCCTGTGCTACTCTGATGGCGAGCACGAGCAAGGGGGACAGTGGACTCTCCTCAAAATCCTGGAGGCTGGGGAGGTAGTTTGGAGCAGATGGGATGAGGTTTGCCCACCGCATCCTGCAGGTTGGTTCTTGGTAGCAAAAGAGCTGAAAACAGCAGTGCTTGTGTGGAAATGAGAGGCGGTGTTCAGCAGAGTGGGTTTATTTAGGGAAAGGGGTGAAGAACTTAGAGCGTGAGGACAGGTACTATAAATCAGGCAGGGTGGGATCAGTGCAGCAGGGTGAGGTTGTGATGTGTCAGCTCTTCTTTGTCTGCACCTTGCCTCGGTCTCTGGACCTTGCACTGTTGGATAGCAAAAAGCACTAGTGAGCTTAAATGTGCATTAGAGATGCAGAAGGAGAGGAATTTTTGAAGCTCTTGAGTTTGGAAACCTGAAGCCAAGCATAAGCCAGTAAAGCCTGAATAGTTTCTATTACAGCAACAAAACCAGTAGTCTTTAATTTGTTCAGTAGGAGCATGAATATTTCAAGAGGTGAAAACTTAAATTTGCAAGTGAAAGCTTCATCCCTGCTAAAGGTCTTAGCTCAATGTGCAGTGCAGGACTGGCTTGAGACAAATTACATGGGATCTGCTTGCCTCTCTTCAAGCCCCAGTGCCGTAAACGCCCCAAATAGTCCTTTTTTATCCTTAAACCCTGGTTGCTCAGCAAATGACACACAAGGTCCTCTTGCAAATCTAAGCATAAGCTGGTACAGGTGGATCATGTGCTGTATTTGATGCTGCTGTTTGGATGTGAAAGGACAATTTTTGAAGCATTTGCTGCCTGTGGATTTCTGCAGGAATTGGAGGAAGCTGTGAACAGGCAGATCTATGAGAAAACAGGCATTTTATACCACTGATATTCCCCACTGAGTGCAAATTCAGGGCTAAAATATTTCTCTTATTTCAGTATGCGTGGTTTCTTTTTGGCTTTGTTCAGTTGTGTAACTGCTGAATATGGCCCATCATCTGCAAGTGAGCTGTTGTGCCTGCAGCAATGTCTTAGCTGCTTAATACAGCTGTAAAGTTGTGCAGCTTTTTATTAAACATAGACTGCTTAATTTTGTGCTTGAAATAACCCATTGGGCAGTTTAAAGGAATGCTTCTATAGGGGAATAACTCTTGATGCTATAAAAGAAAAGGGGGCGAGTGGGGAAGGATCACTGTAGTGGCTGAGTTGGTGGCCATGTAAAACCCCTGTGATATCCCAGCTCTACATAATAATTTTAAAGGTAGTAACACAAAAAATTGCAGCCTCAATAGCAGCTAGAAAGGCAGGACAGCTGCACTGTGCCCATCCAAATGAAAGCTGTAGGGTGCTGGAGGAGCACGGGCTTGCTGAGCCCCCCAGCGAGGCTCCGGGTGCTGTGCTGGGGAAAGCGGGGGCGAGGCCTGACGAACGGCTGTGGGGCTGGAAGTTTGCCCTGCTGTACGTTTTGGTTCCATATCCTCTGCCGTGACAGCCAATGCCATACTAGAGTTTGTTTAGGCTATGGCCTTTGAGCTTTTCCAAGCTCTCCAACCAAATTCCTTTCACAAAGCCTAATAAAGTAGGGATAATAGGGCTACCAAGATGGTGAAGGGCCTACAGGGGGAGACGTATGAGGGGCGGCTGAGGTCACTCGGCCTGTTCAGCCTGGGAAAGAGGAGACTGAGGGGAGATCTCATTGTGGTCTACAGCTTCCTCATGAGGAGGAGTGGAGAGGCAGGTGCCGATCTGTTCTCTTTAGTGAGCAGCGATAGGACCCACGGGAATGGTGTCAAGCTGAGGCAGGGGAGGTTCGGGCTGGCATCAGGAAGAGGTTCTTCACTGAGAGGGTTGTCGTGCACTGGAACAGGCTCCCCAGGGATGTAGTCACAGCACCAAGCCTGTCAGAGTTTAAGAGTTTAAGAAGCATTTGGACTGTGTGCTTAGTCACAGGGTCTGAATTTTTGGGTAGACCTGTGTGGAGCCAGGAGTTGGACTCGATGATCCTTATGGGTCCCTTTCAACTCAGGATATTCTATACCCAGCTGTTTTTCTCATCCTGTTGGAAGTTAAAACCTTATCTCTTGTACCAGTCTGGGTCCTGCATCCCTCCCCATTGCTAATTAGTCATATCTGAGTAAATAAGCTGAAACCTCCCCCTGCGCTTTGGCACTCAGGAGCTCCTGGCCGCTATGTCCCAGAGGTGAGGCAGCTTTGTGCTGGGCAGAGACTGGTGGGGCCGGGGGCTGCTGGGCCCCTTGTCCCCAGCTGGGAGCTGGCAGAGCCCCTGTGTCCCCCTGGCTGTCAGCTGCGTTCCTTCCTGTCAAACAGTGCGTTACCCTACGTGGTTCTCAGGTGGCTTTAATCACACGTGGACCAGAAACATCTAGTAATGCTAATGGTGAATCTGACATCTGAAAGTCCCTGGTTTGATTTTCCTGCCGGCAGTAGCTTCAGGTGCAGAAGGTCTGTGCTGGCTGTCGCATCTTTAACATCTTCATCAATGATCTGGATGACGGCACTGAGTGCACCCTCAGTAAGTTTGCAGATGACACCAAGCTAGGTGCGTGTGTCGATCTGCTCGAGGGTAGGAAGGCTCTGCAGGAGGATCTGGATAGGCTGCACCGATGGGCTGAGATCAACTGTATGAAATTCAACAAGGCCAAGTGCTGGGTCCTGCACCTGGGGCGCAATAACCCCAAGCAGAGCTACAGGCTGGGAGAGGAATGGTTGGAGAGCTGCCAGGCAGAGAAGGACCTGGGAGTGATGGTGGACGGTCGGCTGAATATGAGCCAGCAGTGTGCTCAGGTGGCCAAGAAGGCCAACGGCATCCTGGCTTGTATCAGAAACACTGTGACCAGCAGGGCTAGGAAGGTGATCGTCCCCCTGTACTCGGCTCTGGTGAGGCCACACCTCGAGTACTGTGTTCAGTTTTGGGCCCCTCGCTACAAGAAGGACATTGAGGTGCTTGAGCGGGTCCAAAGAAGGGCGACGAAGCTGGTGAGGGGCCTGGAGAGCAAGTCCTATGAGGAGCGGCTGAAGGAGCTGGGCTTGTTCAGCCTAGAGAAGAGGAGGCTCAGGGGTGACCTTATTGCTCTGTATAAGTACATTAAAGGAGGCTGTAGCGAGGTGGGGGTTGGCCTGTTCTCCCATGTGCCTGGTGACAGGATGAGGGGGAATGGGCTAAAGTTACGCCAGGGGAGTTTTAGGTTAGATGTTAGGAAGAATTTCTTTACTGAAAGGGTTGTTAGGCACTGGAACGGGCTGCCCAGGGAGGTGGTGGAGTCACCATCCCTGGAAGTCTTCAAAAGACGTTTAGATGTAGAGCTTAGGGATATGGTTTAGTGGGGACTGTTAGTGTTAGGTTAGAGGTTGGACTCGATGATCTTGAGGTCTCTTCCAACCTAGAAATTCTGTGAAATTCTGTGAAATCTGGTTGCGGGTGCAATGAGGCTGGTTCTTCAAAGCTTCCACTGCTTTAAAGCTTCATGCCAGCGTGGGGATGTTGCTCGGGTTGGCTTCCTTTAGCTTCCACTTCTGGGCCAGTGGCTCAAAGAAGAAGGACATGGGCGAGATGAGAGCACAGGCTCCAGCAAAGAGGAAAGAGCAGGCATAGGTCTGCGTGTAGTCATACAGCCACCCTGCAGGAGGAAAGATCGTTAGTAAAGCTGTTGGATTTTCTCACTGAAAATCTTTTGTGAGGTGTGCGGGAAGTGAAGGACGTGTGTTCTCATTTCAGAATGCCTCCGATATTTTCTTTAGGTTACCTTAACTCTGCGTGCCCGTGGCTGTGCAGCACGGACAGCTGGTGCCTGATCAGGTAGGACAGTTGTGATAGGTGTAACTGGCAAACGTGTAGGATGTTCTTCCTGGGGCTGATGTTGCTGGACCCTTGTAGTGGAAGTTGATTTTAATCTGATGGAATTTAAATTCCCAACTTCTTCCTGTTTCAGTAAGTGGGCAAGTAGCAGCTGCTGCAGCAGACATTAGGTCTCACTGGTAATGAGATGACTCCTTTGCAATGTCTGCGCTGCAGTCTCTGGATTCCCCAGACCTGCTGCCTTGTGAGCAGACCCAATTTAACACAACCTGTCTAATATGAAAGATCCCAGACTAAGAGCAGGGAGTGAACTTGCTTAAAGGTAGCTTTGCCGGCACTTCAAAGGAAAACCTACATTCAGTAGAGACTCAGGTATCTGCAAGGGGGCAGACTGCCTTTTAAAAATGACCTTTAAGTGTTTTGTTTGGATACATCATATCATCTAGTATCTGGACATTCAATTTAAATGTGCATAATTCCTCTGTTTGCATCTAAAATATACAAAGCAATAGGAGTTGCTACTGTGTGTAATAAATTCTATAACGTACTCCCAAATCTAGCATATGGATGCACAAGGTGGGTTAGCAGCAGAGTGACCAGCTGAGCTAGATCTGCTACTGGTGTACATCAGAATTCCTCCCTGACATCCACGGGTTTACACAATTTACACCAGTGTTAGATCTGGGTCTGAGTCTGGGATTCTTAAAACTGGAAAGGAGTGGAAACAGCAACGTTGTCCCGAGAGATCCTGGCTTCGCACTGGGGCACTGTTCATGCTGTACCCGTGAGCACCCCAGCACTCAGTGGGAAAGGGAGTGATGCTGCTTGGGATGTGGCTGTGTGACTGGCAAGAGGTGCTGACGTTTCCTTCCTGCAGATTTGTACGGCCATGGCGTTCTGTAGAACGGGGGAAAGGCTCTTGCTGCTTTGCTCTACTGCTGCTTCCCTGTGGGCTTGCCAGCGGCATTTGTTTTCTATTGTCCCATGCCTATGCTGTGAGGTTTCAGCGCTGTTTTTTTCTCAGGGATATTGTTTGAGCCCTGCATGTGCCTTGGCCAGCAGGCAGAGCCAAGAACCCATCATGGTTGGACTGGATGATCTTCAGAGGTCCCTTCCAACCTCGGCCATTCTATGACGGTGCTGTCTGTTAGAAGGGGACCCTGTGGTGTAGGACATGGTGATGCAAGTCCTGCTTCTGGGGTCCCGCTCCAGGGCCCTGTATGTTGTGCAGGGTTGTTTATTTTGAGAGGTGGGATCAATTTTTCCTGCCTGAAAGTCTGTGAGATGTGGACAAGGGATGCTAATGTAGTCATTTGTAAGATGTAGGTGTCCAGGACAGAGTGCTCTAGTCGTGGAGCTCTGAGTATTTCTATTATTTTTTAAAATTGCCTTCTGGATATTTATAAATGTGGGATTTTATTTTATTTTTTATATAAGCTCAAGCTAGTGCTGAAGCACGAGCATAGCCTCCTGGCTGGCAGAGCAGCGATGGTGAAGCCTTCACCACCAGACGTCCCAGCCTTCAAAGCTCCCTGAGCAAAAAGTTCCTGCTCCCTGAGCAAAAAATAAAAGCAAATTCCTGCTGCAGAGAGCAGAATTAGAAGCCAATGGTCTGCAAAGTCTAACAGAGCAGCAGTTTTGCAAGCAATGCTGGTAAATCCCCGGCATGTAAAGTGGTACAGTGCAAACAAGCGCTGCACATGCTTCTGCTGTGAACTGTGTTTGGGTTGTTGAAATTGCACCACTGCTCTGTGATCAGCGGAGGGATCTGGCACCTCTGGGTTTTGTTCATTACAGATGTCCTAGCAGCAATATCTAGCGTGAAGAGACAGGCAGAATTTAGGTGAGAGCATCTAAATGTATGTGCCAATGCAGCTTTCAAATGATTCCTTCCTCTCCCCCTTCACTGCACACGTGTGTTGGGGCTGGAGTTTTTGTGTGCTGGCTGCTGGATTCTATTCTATAATCCTGGATTATGCAGTTTGTTTGTTTTTTTCCTTTTGCAGCATGAGTTACTGATTTGTCCTGTTTATGGAAGTAAAATACACTCTCCCTCCTTAGCTTGATTGTGGCTTGCCAAAATAATGTTTGTTTTGTCTTGTTCGACTCTGTTTTTGCTTTTCAGAAGGGCAGGATCGTCCAACAGTGCTGGCAGGCAAACAGCTGTGAGCAAGCTGTCAGGCTTCTCGCCCTGGGCTTTCAGTCGGGCTGGCTGCCTCCAGACTCAAGGGCTTTAAGTTAAACAGATTTGCAGGTAAGTCACCTTTTCGTTGCATTGTGATTAGGCTTTGCTCTAGTGTGCAAAATAAGTGTTTTTTAATGTGTGTGTTAATATTATGTCTTGGGGTTCACTATAAAAATTTGTCTTCATAAAATTTTAAAAATCGTACTTCTGAAGTCAAAGTTTTAGGAAAGTCGGCAGCAAAGGCACTAAACCCCAAGATCTTACATAGCATTTAAATCCCATCCTGTATTCTGCAAGGAGCAGCTGCTTTTGGAAACTTAATCAGTAGTTTCTAGTCCCATTCAGTATTCATGCTTAATACAGCTGTGTTGGAAGAAGAAAATTGCAGAAGAAAAAGAATTGGAAGAGAAAATTGCAGAAAACTGAAAATTATCTTGTATCACAAACCTAGATCCTGATCTCTGAATCATTTCCCTTTTGCTCTGCTTACATTGAGACGGATCAGCAAGAGTTTTGTTTCTTGGCTTTGTTTGGCCTTTATTTATCCCATCTGTATTAAGAAGACTGATTTCTGTGCAAGGCCTTTTGCAAGAAACCTGCTTGCTTTACAAAATCCAGACATGTTCTTGCAGTGAGTGGTTAGCATCTTCAGAATGCAGAAGGTTTCCAATTAGCAGATCAAAGTGTAGCTGCTGTGTTAGCGTGTATGATGCATGGATAAAGGATAGCCAACTTATTTCTTCTTGTACTGTCAGAGAATTTACTCAGATGGTTTTACAGGTATTGCTTTGTGGTGGACATACATCTTGTATCAGCAGAAGAGATCTTCCCCAGTATAGGCTATGTATCACTGTGACAGTGTAAAGCACACTGTCAATGAAGTACTTAACTTGCTTGAAATTGCATCCATACACAGATTTTGGCCAACCTAGAAATATTGATTAGGGAAATCAATCTTTCTCATGCCTGCAGTACAGCAGGCTTGCTAAAACTTTGCAGCACGGAGGTGGTATTTCAGAATACTTGCCAGTTTGGAGCCAAATGTGCCTGCAGGCGTGGGGCAGCTGCCAGCGCGGGGCAGGGAATAGCAGAGGAAGAACGGTTTGCCAGGTTTTAGTCTGAGTCCAGGGCACATCTGCTAGCTGAGTCGTGGGACATCGTTCACACCAGTGTTTGACCTTGCAGCTTTTTCTGTTCACTTTCATTGTAGGAACAGCTGAGATCTTCGTTCTGGATATGAGGTGTGACTAAGGGTCAGGGAAAGGATGAGTTTTGTCCTGGCCTGGATGTGTGGAAGAGAATGAGCCCCTCTTGTGAACAGAAGCTCATTTCTGAGTGCTTGAAATCTGCCAGATACTCAAAACTGTCTTGGTTTCCTGGCAGAGAGAGAAGAGGAAAGGCTTTTCATCCTCCTTATCTTTGGGCCCAGGAGCTCTCATGGCTAAGTAGTGTAATCTTTTTCAAAACAGATTACTGGGGCTTCGCTGTACATTTCAGTGCCTCGGCTTGGCGGGGCTGCTGCTGAGTCTGTTCGAGCCTTGCCTTTATCAAGCTGTCTTCACAGAAGAAGCCTTCCCTCCTATCCCTCTGTTTCTAGCTCAGTATTAATAATGCGTCCTTGGTGGTAAAATCTGTGGTAGTGTGGTCACCATTGATCTGCTGTGGTCAGGCTTATAAAGGGGGGGAGGGAGGGGTTGGAGGCCAGCATCCTTTTTCCCATGCAGCTGTTAGACTGCTGGTTGGGCTTTGCAAATTCACGAGCAAAAATATTGCCGGTGTGTAAAGATAATGTTCTTAAATATGCTTTTTTTCTGCTTGGACAGAAAGACCTTCTGTGGATGCTTACGGGTAGGCGAGTGAACCAGAAATACACTTAATTGGTGGATATCTGTGGTGGGTATATGTGGTATGTAATGCATGAGTTACCTGCTAGAGGAGGTCCACCGATGGCTGCTATCCCAGCAAAGAAGGAAGCAAATCCCAAGTAGCTGTGGAGTTTTGGCACACCAACAAGATCGACCTGATTGTAAAACCAAATCAGTAATTATCAGTAGGGTTCATGTGAATGAACAAGGCACAAAGCACCTTTTCTCGGGAGTTTCCTTTCCAGCTGCTGTAATGTTTGGGGAGGACTTTGCACATGTGATTTAGCCTTGAATCCGCTCGCCTCCTGAAGGTCGGTGCTGAAATTACAGGGATGCAAGGTGCATGGCTCTCATCCCGCTGTTCGGGCAGCTCCTGAAACTGGTGATGCTGCTGAGGCTTTGAGGAGGCTGGTGTAAAATCTGACTGCATTCCTTCCCGGGAGGAAATCCCAAATTGTAATATTGTTTCCCTATCCAGATCCTGCTGTAACTGGTCTGTGTGTTACAGATAATTCAGGGGTTGGGACCAGATATTCACAACTCTCTGGTTTTGCCTGAGTGCTTGTAAATGAATGGATTCATTCTGGTTCCCAGGAGCTGGAGCCATCTCCTTTAGAAAGGAGGATGTGGGAAGCAATTAGCTGAGTCAAATCACTGACAATCTGCAGCAGACTCTGGGTGCTTTTGTTGCACCTGGGCTGTGCATGCCAGTCAGCCGGCTGGGGGGGAGACTGGGGCGGAGACTGGGGCTCTTGAGGGGCTCAAACTGGGGGGTCTGGAGGGGAGACCCCTCTGATGCAAGTCTGCAACAGCCCAGGGCACTTCAGCTTTAGGAAAAGGTTGTTAGGTATTTTGTGGAATATTGCTGGAAACACTGTGTATTATTATTATTTATTATCATTTAAAGAAATATCCTCACCAGCACAGGGAGCACCAGAGCCAGGAATCCACCACAGAAAATGGCAAAGGCCACAGCGTAGGTCATGAGCAGCGGGAACGTGGTGGCCAGAGGGCAGAGAAGGTTGGTGATGCCGCAGAGCACCAGGTAAGCTGCGTGGTAGTGGTACTTCTTGGTCCAGTTCTGGTCGGCGATCCACCCCGAGAGAAGTTGGCTGACTGTCTCTGTGATGCCTGGGGAAAAGGAGGTCATCGAGCCTCAAAGAAGATTTTTTTTTTTTTTTTTTTTACATTTTTTTTCCCTATTTTGTGAAGAGCTGTGAAATGCATTCCGCCTGCCACTTGCTTTAAGGATGTGGCCACAAAGGGCTGCAATGCCAAGAAGCTGCAGGAAGGCGTTTTTAGGCTGTTGTAAAATTCATGCTTTTTTCTTTACCTTGGTGCCTTCGTTGCCTGTGGGTGCACAAAAGTGGTATGTAGAAATTCAATTAAGGGCTGTGCACTCAACAGAAAACTCTGAAGTGCCTTTCAGTAAAAATAGGAAAGAAAGGTTTGTCACTTGATCTTTTTCAAGATGAAGAAAAAGCAGACTACTGAGAAGCGTTTGTGTGTGTTTTTTTTTTAAGAAGCAAAAAAGGACAAAAGCCCAGCTTTTTTTTTTTTTTTTAAAGGATCAGCAAACCTTTCATACTTGATTTAACGTTTCCAGATGCCTTTTTATAAACTAAAGGTGAAAGGACTTGTAACTGTCAGCTCTGTCTTGGTGACCCTCCTACTCTTAATTCAAAATGTCAGATGAATGGCTGTGATCTCTTTCTAGACACTTCCACAGCATGCATAATTTCTAAATGTTATACAGCATTGTAGAAGACAAATTTATTTTTGTATAATAAAATATTTTATCATGACTGAGCATGGAGCCACTTTTTTAAACCTGATGTGACTTCATTGTAATGCCTTCTTTATGTTATTATTTTTGGGGGCGGGTGGTATTTTTTTCCCCCCTTTCAGGTGAATATGCCAAATCCAAATGGCTAGATGCAAATTATTAGTGTGTTTTTGTTGTTTTTCTCTCCTAATACCGTATTTCTCTCTGCATACATTCCTGGGTCAGACTAGAGGATCCGGATTTCTGTGGGTTTAAGCAAAGCAGGGAGATTTGTGGGAAGGCTTGGGAGGACTGCTAGCACCTATGCAATTTGAAACTTGTGTTTGTTCATTGCAGAAGGGATGGGTGATCATCTGGCTTAGGTTGAGAGAACCACCCACCATGTGAGAGCAACTTTGTACTTGTACAGAAGGCGACACTATATATACAGAATGGGGGGTAAGGGCTGTGAGCTCAAGCTCTTTCATGAAGATTTATTCTAGAACACATTTGGGACTATTTCTTGGCAAGATTTGTGTTGTATTTCTTTCCTATTTTGGCATCGTTGTAATTATAAATGCGTTTAAAAGATTCTTTTGCTTACCAGCCACTGAAATGAGGTAAGAAGCATCCATGCTGCTTATGCCCAGCGTCCTGGCTCTTGCTACCAGATGGAAGATGGGCACGAAGTAGGCCAAGTGGCTGAACAAAAAAGACCATGTAAAAATGCAGAAAAGGGGATCCTTCAAAGGGGAAAAGTCGAGGAGAGGCTGTGGATTTTCTTCTTCGGTCACTGGGAGGGGTTTACAGCTACTCATGTCCTCGCTGGCTATTTCTGGGGAGCTGTGGTCTGCAGGGGCTTTCTCCAGCCCTTCCGACGCCTCCGCAATTGCCGGCCCAGAGATGTTTCCACTGCAGCGTGCTGTGGGTTGCTCTGTGGTGGGCAGGTCCTGTGTGTGGCCAAGCTGCACTCCCGTGCCAGGGGCTTCATCCAGGTGTCTAGCAAGGGTTTCTGAATCTTTTTTTGGCACTGAAGACTCACTGTCATGGCTTTTAGCAGAGGAGTGTTGAGGCAGCTGGGTGCTGATGGGACGCAGCAGCATGCTGGAAGGCACGAGGTTTAGCATGATGCCTCCAAAAATCAGGAGAGTACCTAAGCAAAGACAAAAGATGCCTTTTTTTTTTTTTTTTTTTTAGACCTATTTTTAGACAGGATGTAATCCATGTTGGATGTGGAGAAAGATGTAAAGAGGTAAAGAGGTAAAGGTGCCTTGCCAGAGCCGCTATTCTGGCTTTTGGGCTGGAAGTCCCCTTCTTTCTGATGCATGCAAAAAGAAAACAGAATCTGGGGAGGAGGGTTGGTGCATCCAATTTTAGTTTTTAAAAAGAGCCTCAGGTGCCTTCACCCCAAGGAATGTGGAAATTGGGAGATGTGCTCACCTTGCCAGCCATAGGAATCGATGAGAAGCTGTGTGAAGGGTGCTATCAGGAACGTCAGTCCCATTCCCGAGCGGGCGATGGCGTTGGAGAACGCCAGCCGCTTCCTGCAGCGCTTGGCCGTCATCACCGCTGCTGCCTGGTAAAGGCAGCAGAACCCCATGCCTGCGGTACGGGTGGAAGTGGGATGTTAGTGCCAGGAAGTGGCTGCTTTGTATCGTGAGGTCTGGGGATTCAGAGGCATGCTGTCCTGAGCTTATTCTCCCTGCAGTGGAAGTGAAAATGAAAATGGGGACCGACTGCTGTTGCTGTCAGTGGAGAGCAGGATTTCGGGCATGTTTAGTGACCAGGGTTTTTGAGGCTGTGCATTTTCACTAAGGGATTAAAAGGCCAGGATTTGTGGCATATGTTGGGTCCAGGGGAAAACAAAACAAAGTTAGTGTGGTCTAACATGTTGGAATTGGTATCTTATGGCACGAAGCTTTGGGGTGTCATGCAACATCTTATGGAAAGGGGCTGGTGGCAGTAAAGGGGCCGGTGACAGTGGGGGCACAGCCTGGTTTAAATGAGCTGCTTCTGCTCGTGTGTAGCAAGGTCCCCGTGTGCCCGTCCGCCGCAGGCAGCTCACCCAGGAGGAGTCCCATGGAGATGCAGAGGAAGGGGACGCTGGTGGCCTGCGTGCTGAGCAGGCAGCCGCCGCTGACCAAGCCGGCCCCAATGATGGAGGTTGGCCGCTCACCCAGCCTCCTGCACACCATGGCCACCAGCGGGGCTGTAAAGGAAAAGAGGCAGAGCTCTTGTGCCCAAAAATGACAGCTGATGCTCTGCAGGGCCTGGAAATTTGGACCCTGGAAGTCTGGGGGAAGAGGACGGAATTGAAGCCCTGAATTTCCAGATTTCCTTAACCTGTTTCTTGATGCACAACACAGCTCTGTGAATTATTCAGCAGCTGGTTTGATTGGAGATATTCATAATGCTGCTAAGAGTGAGGGTTTGCTCGTGTCCTCTATAACCAAGCAGCTACAGCGAGGTGCTGTGACCCCATGGCTGGGGACGGAGGTGCCACCCCCAGAGCACCCCGGTGCCCCTTCCATCAGAGCAACCCGATGCTGCAGAGTTGCTCACCTCCCAGGAACCGCAGCGAGGACATGATGGAGCCGATCCAGCTGACTTGCTCCGAGGAGCCCCCCACCTCCTCTTGAAAAGCCACAAAGAAAATGCCAAAGGTCTTCAGCATTCCCATCACGAGCACATTGACCTGAGTTCAGATCAGAAGCAGGTTCAGTGCTGCAGGGGACAGGTGCTACTTTCCTACTGCTTTGTGTGCTCCCTCGTTCTGGATAATTTGTTGTGTTCTGGGAGAAAGAAACTGTGAGGAGGGGTGCAGTGGGTGTTGGGGAATATTGTTAGGGTGGACTTGTGGTGGCCACGTTGTGCTTTAAGCTCACCCGAATCCTGTGCAAAACTGGCTTTTTCAAAGAAAAAGCAAAATAACACCACCAGAGCTTAACTCTGCTAGTGTGTTTTGCTTTGCAAATTGCGTTTTTAATATTAAATAATAATAATAATAATGAACAGGTCTCAGTGCTATGAAACATTGCCAGCAGAGGATGGGAGATGAGTGGAGCAGGAGCGGGTGTTTGCCAGCCCCATTTCCTAGGCTGGCCCTGTCCCAGGGCAAAGGACAGTTGGTGCCCTTGATGTCCTGCCTCCCTCCTCCTGGGGCTGGGGTTAACGATTGGCAGCTGTGGACCCTGCCAGATCCACTCTGCAGTGGGCTGGAAGGGGGGAAGTTTTCCTGCATGTCCCGGCATTTCTAGCTGTGTGATGGGGTTTTCTTTATTGCTGGTGGGGGGGATCGCCTGGGCTTGGGTGCTGGTATTGAAGCACATGGCATGGGGGTGTGCAGGACCACTGCTTTCCAGGTGGGATTTCGTGGCTCCTGCATAGTTATAAAACCAGTGTGGGGACAGAGGCGGCTCGGGGGAAGTGAGGATGTGTTATCTATCCTTGTGACTGGGGCCTTTGGTGAAAGAGCTCTTTGCTCAGCCAGCAGCAAAGCAGGGACCGCTGTCTGCCTGTCCGCAGTGTGGCAAAGCACTTTCTGTCCCTTAGTGATTGCCAATCTTATTTTGCCATCAGTTGGACAGGATTAGCCTGTCCTGCATGCACCAAACTTGAGACTTTCCACAGACCCCGGCTTCCAAAGGTTTTAGATGAGTTTGTTCTCTGCTTACCAGGAAGAAGTGGAGCACCGCTACCCATGCCCACCCTCCACCTGTGCCTCGGTTTGCGTCTCCCGTCGCTGCCGGTGGCTCTGGCTCCAGCTTTTCCTCTTTCCTTTCCCCTGGAAACGAGAATTTTGGGGTGTAGTAGCTCCTTGCTTTTGCAGTTAACCTGTGAAATGCTTCCCTGAGAGCATCAGCTGCCCTTGAACCCCCTTGGTCCTTTCCCATTAAAGAGGAAGCAGCATTTTGTGTTCAACTTGAGAAAGCTTTTGAGGATGGGTGCGGCTTTTACCAAGCTCTTTTCCAATGGATATTAGTTGCACGTAATCACTGCCTGCAAACAGCTTAGCCTCCTTTCTCCTTCCTACCAAATTGCTAAAGCTACTCAATATTCAGTGATTTCGAGTGACAAGCACCTCCCTGCTGATTCAGAGCACACTTCTATGGCTTTAGAGCACAGGTTTGCCAGAAGTTGGGGGTTTGCTGTCTGTCTGTTACCAATCTTTGAGCTCTCAGGGGAAGCTGTCCATTTCCCTCCTTTCTCTGCTCCCTTCCTTCCCATTGCCTCCCCTGTGCTGCACCTCCTGTGGTGGGGTTGATAAACCCGAAACTGTTCCTTACCGTCTTGCTGCTGCATGCTGGAAAACCTTCCCTGAAACAGCAGATTGCAAAGACGAAATCGTCTCTTCCTTTGCTCCAGAAATGAAATCCCCACATTGGGACCTGCTGCTCCCAAGTCTAATCCTTCATCTGTCTCCGGTGAGGACAACCAAGGCAGGACGTTCGCACTGGGACTTTGTGGACACAGCCTTCCTCCGCACTGCCTCCAGGCCAGGAGTCCCTCCCCTTCCCTGGCGGGGGCTCTCACTGAGCAGAAATCCTGCCTGGAGGAAATGGAGCCTCTGGAGGAAAAGCCTGCAAGGATCCAGCTCCAGGCAAGGCTCCGGGTCCTGCTAGACATGGAGTGGAGCAGTAGGTGGCAATGGTGGCCTGAAGCTAAGCCGTGGGCGGCTGGCAGCTACCCAGCCCTTGGCCCCAGAAATAGGAGAGAACCTGGAAAACTTCGTGTTTTACAGCCAGGGTGCTCCGCAGTGGGATCGGGGCAGGAGCTGGAGCTGAGTGCATTTGAGTTGGCTCCATGCCTCTGTTGTAAATATGCACAAACTCCAAGCAAACACAGCCGCTGTGCTTCATCCCCCCATTTCGGCTGACCTGTCACCCCGATTGATGTTCCTAAAATAAGACGGCACTTTCGGATCCTGACCATGATCTGTCCCTTCCCTGCCATGGCAGAGCAGGCAGCGCTCCAGCTCCCTGCAGGATCCCAGGACAGAAAGACAGGGTTGGATGGACGGGTAAATGAGAGGCTAGGGAGAAGCCTTCACTATAGCAGGGCTGGTGATGTGTGCATTGGGATTTTAGTGAAGTAGGAGGGGGTTTGCAGTGCATGGTTTAAGGGCTCAGAGCACAGCAGGTCACTGTGGCCGGGGGTGCTGGGGAGGAGGCAGCGGTGGCAGCGTTGGGTGCAGTGACTGCGCTCCAGATGTCCAGGAGGAACTGCTCTGCCTCCTCGGCTTGAGCCACGCTGCGTGTGGCCAGGGAGCAGATGCGGGTCCCTGTTAATGAGTGCAGTGGTCCCAGGGCTCGTTACTGGGAGCACCGAGTGCTGCTGCGCTCTTCTGTGCTCGTTGGAGTGCTGAAAACCAGCCACATGTCC
This sequence comes from Anas platyrhynchos, assembly GCF_047663525.1. Classification (NCBI taxonomy): domain Eukaryota; kingdom Metazoa; phylum Chordata; class Aves; order Anseriformes; family Anatidae; genus Anas; species Anas platyrhynchos. The sequence goes on along the minus strand of NC_092613.1, from coordinate 3,151,292 downwards.
CGTCCCCTTGCCTTTTTGCTCTTCGAGGGACAACAGCTTCTGCTGGCTTTTGGCTATTTAAAATGTGCAATATTACTCTCTTCTGAGGAGATAAGCCTGGAATTGGAGTATCAAACAACAAAGAAAAGGGGGGAGGGAATGATTTAATAGTGCAGAGCTTTGTGTGCTCTGCCTTGATGGTGCTGGAAACACAAGACATAGATGGGAAATGAAATTGCTCAAAGTTTTGGGATGTTCGTAGCACCCAAAAGGGAGGTTTGAGGAGCTGAGCACAGACTGGGGTGCCCGAGGTTGGTGTATTCATTACTCCACAACTCAGGCAGGCTCCCTGTGGTGATTTAGGCACATGGCAGCTTTTCATTTTTGGGACAGGTGCTTGTACTGTAGCTGCAGGACACAGGCAGGGGCTGGCCACGGCTGGAGGAGGTCAGGAAAGCCAGTTCTCAGAAGGACTCTTGAGTTTGCAGGCAGCAGACATCCCTCCTCTCTGCCTGCAGGCTGGGTGTCTAAAACACGGCTGTTCATCCCACAGCATCTTCCTGAGCAGAGTGCAGGTTACTTTGGGTACGGACACCTTGCAGTGGTGGCAGTGCTCTCCTTCTGGAGCAGCCAGCCAGGCTGGGGGGGAGTGCAGATCCCCCTCTGCTCCTGCTTAGAGGTCACGTTGTTAATTGAACTTAAGAGGAGAGCGTAGCCCAGCTGGGCAGGGTGGGCTTGTCCCTTGTACCTGTTTCATTCAAAACAGTGACTATGAGATTGGGAACATCACTGACACGTGCAGTAGTAAAGTCAAAGCAGTGTGAATGCACATTTTTTTTCTCTGACCCAGCCCTGTCAGCTTATGCTTCACTGTGAAGCTTCCTTTCTGCTGTACACATGAGGACAGCTACAGGCGAGCTCCTTTTCCCTGTACGTAGGAAGCATCTGAGCATAGCAGTTTTTCAAGGGAAAAGCCTTTCTGCAGGATTGCTTCCCTGTACCATTTCATATATAAAGTGAAGAAACACCTGGATTTGTAAGGATGTTGTCAACATCCATTTGCAATTCATGCAGCCGCAGCAGGCAGCACAGACAGGGCCAACAAGTTTAGGTTTGAACTTCAATCCAAGACCTAATAAGCAACTCATTCTCACACGGACAATTTAACTACAGGAGGCTAAACATTTCCTAGGGGAAATTCCTAGGAAAGTGTTTGTACCTTTCCCCCTGGAGGACCCTCCATTAATTTAAGTCTTTGTGCATTACTCCTTTTCTCTATAGAAACGCTAATGAGGAACAGACTGGAAGATGTTACCTCACTTGGCTTTTGGGAAGGCAAGGGGCAACAGTTTTCAAAGTAGGAGCAAAGAGAAGCAAAGGCGCATTTTTGTAGGTCATTTATTGATTTCTCCAACAAATAAGGCCACACACACACACACACACATGCTTTGTAGTATCTATCATTACACAAGCTTGGTGAGTGACCCACATTTCATCCTCAGCAGCACATGTACTAAAATGCAAATTGGAAACCCTGATAGCTGCACAGGAACTGTTAAATAGAGAGGGCCTGCAGCCCAAATTTGGTACTAGAAGCATGTTTTGCACTGGAGCATAGAGAGCAGAGACGTTGTCCAGTGAGGAGCTGGTCTGGAGTGGAGCATCAGGATGTCAGAGTCAGGATGCCAGTTTGTGCACTGCTACAGTGATGCTGTCATGCTTCTGGATCATGATATTCCTAGAACAAGGAAAGTGAGGCAGTTGAGAAGCCAGCTATGAGAGCAGAAGCTGACTTGATGGAAAACCAGATGGGCAGCTCTGTGCTAGACCTCTCAGTTGCTGCATCTCTTCCCATCGCTCCCAGGAAGAGTGCTGGAAAAGTCTTCACTAACAAAACTGGCAAAAAAAAATGATACCACGTCATGGGCTAAATTATCCATGGAGATCCCAACAGCAGAAGAATTATCATGCTGGAGTAGCCACCAGCCCCTGAAAGGTTTCCTTCTGCTTTTACAATTCCTGTTATTTGAGGTCCCATTAGTCTAGTATTTCCCATGCCTATTTGTGACTGTCCTCTCCATGTAGCTTTGGAGATGGAGCTTTCTCCAAGTCTTCCAGTTTACTAAAAGAGAGAGAGCACTGCTCTAGAGATTTGACCCCCCCCCCCCAAGGAGATCCCAAAAGATGGGGGCAAAAGTGAATGCAGAGAAAAGCAGCACCCCCAGGCTGGATGCTCACCCGCTGTCTGACTCCAGGCATACCACAGGTATATCGGTTGGGTCGGAGGTGAGCTTGGCTGCCTGCTGGGCGAGGACAGAGATGACGCCGGCGTGCTCATCTGAGAGTGTTCCTCGGCCTGTGAGGCAAGGGAGATGCCGACTAAAACCATGCGCGCACGTGAAGCAGCCCCCACATACAGCCAGATGGATCTGCTCCTGCCAGTCCCCACTGTCCCTCTACGGGCTGACACCGCGCCCCTCCAAACTGTGGCCCCTCCAAGAAAAATTGATTTTAAGTGTCAGGAACAGGCTGAGGTTTACACTTACAGAATATCCCAAGCTGGAAGGGACCCACGCAGATCATCAAGTGCAACTCCTGGCCCCACACAGAATCACCCCAAAATCAAACCCTCTGTCTGAGAGCGTTGTGCAAACACTCCTTGAACTCTGGCAGGCTTCATGCTGTGCCCACCACCCTGGGCAGCCTGTCCCAGTGCCCGACCACCTCTGGGAGCAGAACCTCTCCCTCACCCCCAGCCTGACCCTGCCCTGTCCCAGCTCCACGCCGTCCCCTCGGGTCCTGTCACTGTCCCGTGCTGGGAGCTGCAGGCAGCGCTGGAGGTGCGGCTGTGCCTGAGCACAGCGGGGCGATCCCTTCCCCTTCCCCTTCCCCTTCCCCTTCCCCTTCCCCTTCCCCTTCCCCTTCCCCTCCCCGTTACTCACATCCCAGGTTGAGGCCCTGCGAGTCGGTGCACAGGACGCCCACCACGGCCGGGCTCTTCATGCTGCGGGCAGAAAGCGGCGGTGAGCGCCCCCCGGTGCCGCCCCCCCAGCCCCCCCCCGCCCCCCCCCCCCCCCTACGTGTCCTCCAGGTGCTGCTCCAGGGTCCCCTCCATGTCGCCAGCCCCGCGCCTTCGCTTCCGCCCTGCTCCGGCAACTCCTGGCAGCGGCGCCAGTCACGTGACGCGCGCGGACGGTGGCGCCGCGGGACCAAAAAGGGCGCCGAGCTGCGCGAAGGGCCCGTGGGGAGGGGAGGGACCGCGGAGCGACACCGGGGGGGCCCCAGGCCCAGGCGGCGCCGGAGGGGGCCGGTGGCGGGGCCTCGGAGCCGGGTGGCGGCCGCCCAGGAGAGCCTGGCAACAGATCTCGCCTTGTGGGGCTGGAAAATTAAAATGTTGTTGATGGGGGGTGTGCAGTGCAGTGCTGATTCTTCTTTCTTTCTTTCTTTTTTTTTTTTTTTAAATTAATTATTATTATTTTGTTTTTTTACATATTTCTTCCCTCGGTTTTGCTGGTGCCCTGATCCCCCCTGCCCACGGGCTCCGTGCTGCTGCCCCAAACAGCCCAGTTTGGAGCCGTGGGCACGGCCCCGGGGAGCACCACGGCAGGGCCCAGCCGTGGCTGCGCCCACCCAGGCCGGGGGCTGCGGCCTCACAGCCCTGCGGGGGCCTTGGCGAGGAAAAACCTCCCCAAAACCACAGCTCGTAGCCCACCCCCTGCAGAAAGGCTTCGGGATTTCTGGTGGGGGCATTTCTGGAGGCTGGGAGTAATCGTTTCAAAAGCAGGTGGAGGAGACTTCAGCAAAGCCGCGGAACAGCTGCCACTTCAAAAGGAACGCTGGGCTTTGGCAGGGGAAATGGCTGGGCTATTTTTAGTCAGTTAAATTGACAATTTAGCATCGCACTGATGCTCTGCAAGAGAAACCTTTCTAGCAGAGACAGCAGGGACTAAACCTGTAATGTTGTTGGAGAGCCCAGCTGCCGTGGGGGTGGTATCTCGCAGTCCAGGGCTGGTAAAATCTCACTAACTCGATCCAAATCACAAACCCTGCTTTGCTTTCCTGTCCGTGCGTCAAGGAGCTTTACCACAGCCTGGGCTTGCGTGGCCCTGGCCAGTGGGAACGAGCTCGGTCATGACCAAATCCAGGCGGGACCGTGGGAGCCCAGGACCATGCAATGGTCATGGGGGGGTATTTGAATAGACGCTGTTTTTGTAAATCTTGTTATTTCTCGTTGCAGGACTGTGATGGGGGCTCGTGTCACAGAGCTGTGTGGGGCATGGCAGTGGGTGATGAACGGCCTCCTCTGCGGGGACGTCGCCTTGTGGAGGCTGTGGGGTTTTATGGCTCCTCTCTCACCTGACAGATGCAGTCCTGGGTGCACTTTGGTGTTTTTGGGGAAGGGCCCCAGAGTGAGCGTGTTGGGGTTTTGCTGATGCACACATGCAAAAAAGCAAATTTTGCAGATGTGGAAGATGTCACTGTGGGAGCTGGCCAGCCTAGGTTATGATGCCAGCATCTGCAAACTGCTCTGTCCCTTGCACCCTCCCAGGATGTATAAACAAAACCAGAAGTCGATAATTCCACCTGTTTCTGCCTTTTTAGCCACTTTAGCAATCCCAATCATGTTTCCATGTGCTCTCAAGAGATATTCCAAATACAGGTATGGGGAACGTACTTCAAACCTTAAATCAAGATATATTTACATGTTTACATTTATGTACATGTACATTCTGTTCATGTACAAACATGCTTTCATTACTGAAAAATATATTATTCACTCCCTGTCTTGTTTTATTGTCACAAATAAATGCATATACATTGTGAGTCTATCTTTCTACAGGGTGCTTATCGCAGACCCATACTATTACATGTTATACTCTTACCATCATAGATGTACCAGGCTAACCTTTTCCTTTTACTTTCTTTTAGCTCAATAATCACAATTTCTTACTTCAGTTCTTAAGTACACCTGTCAGGGATAAATATGTATGTACTTGGAAAATCCAGCTGTGTTGGCTTAGTTGAAAAATAATCCTGGGAAATAGATGAGGGTGGATGACGGCTTGGTGGTGTTTTTTTCCCCACCCTACGTGGGGAAAATATTTCTTCTATGATGTTAAGAGATTTAGGTCTCATCTGCTTATTCTGAGATCATCAGGAGGAGACAAAAAAAAAAACAAACACATTGGAGGAGAGGGCAGGGGGTATATAGGGTGCAGGACTGCAGTCGGCACAGGCAGACGGCACCATGCGACGGCTCCTGCAGACCCTCTTCTTGCTCCTGCTGCTGCCCTTGCTCCGTGGCGCTGTCATCACGGGGGTAAGTGCAGCCTCACTGCTCCTGTGCCCAGCCTGGGGTGGGGTTTGGGGTTGTTTTGCCTTCTTTTTTTTTTTTTTTTTTTGCCTTTTATTTATTTATTTATTTATTTTGGAAATAGGGCAGAAATTGTGCTTGTCACCCTGGGGGTTGCAGTTATAACACTATAATTAGATCTTCTTGCTCTCCAGAGTTCATTGCACAGGTTTTGTGCTTAATCTTTATCAATTACCAGTTTATCTTGCTTTATCTGTGTGGAGCGAAGCGCAGGGAGCAGCAGCTGTATATGCTACCCTGAGTTCAAGTTGCTTTGAACTTGCCCTGCCGTCCCCCACCCGTGTGGTGCAAAGTCAAATTGGATGTAAAACCAACCCCCTCCCCCCCCCCCCCCCTTTATTTGCACTGAGAAAATGATCAGGAGAGGCACTGGAATGCCAGTGGTGCCTTTCACCGTTTGCTTTAGGTATTTTTTAGTTTATTACTTGCTTTCTCAGTGCGTCAGTTCTGTTCCCTATCAATCCTTGCTTTTCTGCCCATGCTGCTCTTTGCACACGAGTGTAGTCACCCCAGAGCACAGCTTTTCCCCTCCTTTTCTTTTCTAAGCACTACGTTGGACTCAGCACACAGGAAAGTGAGGAAGCTTTCCAAATAGGGAAAAAAATACCTTGATGGGGACTGAGTTCCAAGCAAGGGCTTGGAGCATCTTGGATTTTCTTTCACCCTCCCAAGTTGGGACATGTTTTTAAGAGGAGGGAAACGTCTGGTTGAATAGAAAGAGGCCAGGTGCCCTCTGCTGTGTTTGGGTGCTGGTGGGGCTCAGTGGAGTGTGCAGCCCCTGGTGACTGGAGGAAAGAGGCTGCATTGAGAGAGAGCCAAGCCATGGTCCATTGCCACTGGGACCTGATTTTTAACATTATTTGGGTGCTAAGAGGTGCTTTGGGTGCTCTGGGAGATTCAGGTTCCCTTAGGGGGTTGAGCTGGGAAGCTGCAAACTTCTCCCCCAGGCATGGCTCCCTCCCTGCACACGTGGGGTTTTCCTGGTTTTACACCCTGTTTCCAGACTGTGCCCTGCCCAAAAACCCCTGCAGCCAAATGGGAGAGCTGTGAGCATCCCTCACCTCTCCCTTAAATCCCCATGCAGGATTTGCACCCAGTCACCCGGGAGCAGATTTCTTGGCTGCTCTCCAAGGGATTTTGGGGGCAGACACACTGACCTCCTCCCCCCCATCGCCTTTGTGTCTCTCCCAGGCCTGCGAGCGGGACCTGCAGTGCGGCAGCGGGACGTGCTGTGCTGTCAGCCTCTGGCTCCGGGGTCTGCGGATGTGCACCCCCCTGGGGCAGCAGGGGGACGAGTGCCACCCTTTCAGCCACAAGGTACCAGAGGGGGGGAGGTCCATGGGTGGGGGAAACGGGGCAGTTCAGAGACCCTGGGCCAAGCACTAGCTTGGCTCTTGTAGGGCTCTGAGCTCCATATGTGGGAGAAAAACTCAACTAATGCCCTGGGGTGGCGAGGGGGCTGGGATGGATTTGGGATGAGGCTGGAGGCAGCATTGTGGGGGTTCCCAGGCTGGCGTGATGCAGCTGCTTTCATCCTCTGAAGTGTTTTCTGCTCCCGCTGTCTGTCCCTGCCACCCTAAACCCTGCTGCCATGTGCCAGTGGTGCCTGGGGAGCTGGGGCTGAGTCGCCAGCACATCTGTTTAAATGAAAGTGCTCCAAATTGACTTGTAAATGCTCTGCCAAGCAAGGAGAAGCCAAGTTAATACTGCAGAGTCACCCAAGAGCTGCAATCTTTGTTGGATAAGAAGCATTTGGATTATCCTGAGCTGCCATTCCTCTTCTGCGTGCATTCAGTGCCAGACACCCAGCCTCGGGGGGGAGGGGGGGAGGTTCTGCCTCCGGGCCCGCATATCGATTTTGCATGGTGGTAGTGATTTAGTGATGCTGTGCCTTCTTTTCCTGCTCAGATGAGGAGTGAGCAAAGGCAGAAGGATCAGAAATTAATTTCAGGCATACCCATTAAACTCCTGAGAAGCAGCAGAGAGAAATTCCCAGGGCTTTTGTTACATCTGATTGTTTTTCTTACCTGCTTGCATCCCAAGGGCTAACACAGGGGTGATGCAGGGGGGATTTCCCCATCCTCTCTCCTGTTTCTCTCTGTAGGTCCCATTCTTGGGGAAGCGCCAGCACCACACCTGCCCCTGTTTGCCCAACTTCATCTGCTCCAGGTTCCTTGATGGCCGCTACCGTTGCTCGCTTGACTTCAAGAACATTGACTTTTAGGTGATGGAGCTGTGAGTTTCATCCTGGCTGCCAGCCCTCAGTGGCCATTTTTTGCTCCCTCCTGTGGCTTAATGCACTGTCCCACCAGGCAACCCTGAAAGTGCTTTTCCAAGGTAGACAACATTGTTATAAGCTGTGTATATGGAGAAACCGAGGCACAGTTGGGCCAAGCTGCTCTGGCACATTGATTAGCAAAGCTCTGCCCCAAAGCAGAGCCCTGTCCTGCAGAGGAGCGGACAGAGGACAGGACACATGTCCTCTTTTTTGTTGGCCTCAACAAACATTTCAGAGGATATTGTCTGGCTGTAATGGATGCTGTCAGCTACATTTCACCTCCCTCCTTTATTTTATCAAAATAAAGGGTGATGAAATTTGGGAAGAGTGAGAACACAGAACTCCCACCTCTGCAGCCAAGTGCTCACTCCCATGGGGTTTGCCCCAGTGCAAAATAAAATCTGGGAGGTGAAGCTGATTGGCACCATTGCACCTGCCCAAATGTCTGCAAGAGTGAAGCCAGCAGGACGAGGTGGCAGTGGCAGCCTGAGCTCCTTTCTGGGAGGCTGAGGCGCGTTGGCTGCAGAGCTCAAGGTACCTTCCTTTGCACAGCCCCTTCCTGCTGCCTCCAAAATGAACGGTGATCTTTGGCTGCTTTCAATAGAAATTCATTTCAGGGAAGGGGAGATTTTTGGCCATGGCAAGCCATCCCATTTTCATATTTTGCAGGCCAAAGAGGGGAATGGAAAGCTTATTTCTGCACTTTTCAACCGTGCAGGAAAAAACAAAAGGAAAGTCAGAGGAGCAGAAATTTCCCTTTGTGAGAATCGGAGCTTTTTGACTGACAACCAAACTTCAGCTTCTTCCCAAGCCAACACAAACCCAAAGCCTCTGCAGTGCCCCTGTAGCCTCCCAGCTGCGCTGGCTCCTGTGCAGTTCCTCCTGCACAAATCTGCTTTGTGATTGATGCAAGACAATTCCTGTTGTGATCGTGTGTTTTCCACATATTTCCTCCTGGAAGCAGCTCTGAAAGCTGGTGATGAATGAGCTAATGCCTGCAATTAAAAGCCCATCAATTGTCTTGTGTAATTAAGGGTTGGGCTTTCCCCAACATTCAAGCTTTGGTGCAAAGCATCTTCCAATGCAACTTCTTTAGCAGGGGGTGAAGCAGAGCTGTCTGGAGCTGCCTGATGTGGGTCTTTGGGACATGAGAAGTTTTCCAGGCTCAGCAGCTGCCTGAGGTTCAGGCACTATGCTGGCTTCCTTTTATGCTGGTCAAATTTGAGAGGAGAAGGGGACATTAAATTTAATTAAATGTTTTTTTTTTTTGTTGTTGTTGTTAATTTAGGTCCTAAAGGTTATCTCAAACACAAGCTTTCAGTTCCCCTCCTAAAACACATGGGAAAAGCCTGCCTCATTTGACCATCCCTTTGACTTCCCAAAGTAACCTCCAGCAGCTTGAGAAGAAATATATAAAAATAAAAAAAGAATAATCAGCATTAACAGAAAAAAATATTTCCTTTAAAGAAGTGGCAACGCTTAAGCGAGAAGCTTGTTTTGGGGTGTGAAAGCACTTTGACACAGAGCTGCTGCCTGGGAAGCTGCAGGGGTTTACCTTCGGGAGCAGCGCCTTGCGTCATGGAAGGGAGCTGAGCTGCAAACCCCTCCTGTGGCCTGGGTCCCCCTTTTTGCTGAATTTTGCTGGGTTTTGGTGCTATTGTAGCAACCATTTCTATTTCTAAGGACACCAATTGTTTTTCCGTGGCAGATGCTGTGTTAATGGAGAATGTAAAATAACTGAGATTAGGTGAAAGCTTCCCCACACTTGTGTGTCCCTCAAAAAATATTGTAAATTGGATGAAAATAAAATACTGCAATGACTGGGTTTTATTTATTTATTTATGTGAAGAAAGACTTACCTCAATAGGCAGCTTGGATAAAACAACAAACAAATGCATTTCATTGATTTTGAGGGCATTTGTCCATTGCTTGGCATGGCACACAAAGGCAGAAGGGCTCTGGAGCTGTCCTGGACAGACCCTTTCCCCATATGGAAGGGGTCCCCACAGCAACAGGGGGAAGGGGGTGGTGGGAATCAAAACAAACAAACAAACAAAAAACCATGATACTATTACTATTTTGTAGCAGTGTAAAAAATACATAGCTTCATGTTTGGGGTTTCTGTTATTATGTTGCGTTGTTTCACTTGCTTCTTCTGGTTTTCCTACAGATTGGCATTGCCAATCTCCTGCTGGCTTTAATCTGCAGGAGATCACAGGTTAGTGGGAAATCACTCAATGACAACAGCAAGTCTCCCCCCTGCATTTTTTCATCCTAAGAGCCACCATGCAAGAAAACCTCGGAGCACACTCCCAGAGGGGATAAAACACATGTAGCGAAGCAAAAGCTCATGTCCTCCCGCGGGACGTGGGGAAAAGCCGACACAGCCCTTAACCTAGAGCACTGGTGGCTGTTTGCCTCACATGCTTGTTTCCCACTGCAGTGTGGTGCCAAGCACCCCCTTGCCTGCTGGGACGTCCTCCCTGCAATGTCCTGGCTTCAAGGTGAACCGCGCCCAGCAACAAATGGCTTGTGGCGGCACCACAGTGCCAGCGCCGTGCCCAGGGGATGCTCGCTCCCAGCGCTGGGTATTCAACACCCGATGTAACCACAATGTGGTTACTAAAGAGCATCATGCAATTTCCCCCTAAAATCCACATCAAATTCACCCTGCTTTTACAGCAAGAATAAATCAAGCCTCCTGCTGCTTGAATTTCTCTTTCAAGTCTGGGAATGCAGCATTGCTCCCACCCAAAGCTCTCCGGTCAGCAACTCGTGGTGCCCTGCAGTGATTTGCTGCTCCTGGCAGTTGGATGGGGCCAAGACAAAACCATGGTGCTCACTGAGGCTTCAGATCAGATGCCCTATAAGGGGTGCAGTTTGGGTCTTCCAAGCCCTTCTTTGAATGGCACTGGGACAGTTGTAACTCCAACAGCAGCCCTCGAGAAGCCAATTTGGTATAGGTAGGGTTGAGTGTGGATTTTGAGGGCTTCAGCTGGAGAGGTTTTGTTTCCCAGGGTGGTTTCTGGGATGTGCCATGGTGGGTCTGAGCAGATGGGAAGGGGCTTCGCTTATGTGAGACCAAAGCTGGACGCATCCCTGGAGCAGGCAGGGGCTGTTTTTCCATCCAGTGCAGCCCAGCCCATTCCCAATTCTGTACTAATCAATGGGACAATTTCAGCTGGTTCCCATAATGCTGCTGAAGAAATCACTATTAATTCTTGCTTTACTCTATTACAAAAGCAGGGCCCATTGCAGAAAGCTGCCTTACCCTGCAGCAATGGGAGGGGACCTTCCCAGCAGTTCAGGGGCATTTAGCATCACTTCTAATCCAGGCAGTGAAAAGTCTGAGAGGGGATTCCAATGACAAACATAAAAGGAACGCGACAGCTTTTCCATACTGTCGTCAGAGAAATCCTACACCCCGCTGCGATGCTGGTGGCTGCCTCCAGCTTTTGGGGCCTTTAGGTACTCAAACAGAAGCCGCCAGCACCGAGCTGATAGGAAGCTCCTTATCCCGTGGGGTACAGCATCGCCCTGCATCCTCCGTCCTCCAGCTGAGCTCCCTCGTGCTCTCCTCTTGGCCAAATGCAAAAGGTGAGCCAATGCCTTTAGCAATTACTGGTGTTGCTGATAGCAGGGTGCTCATTAGGCTTTTAATCTTGGTTTAATGGTCCCTGTATCACTGGGCACACAGCACATGGACAGGGGTCAGCATGGTGCGGGGTCACCTTTCTCGCAGCCTGTTTGCATATGCCTTAACTAATCAGTTTTGCAGATAACAGCAGGTGGCGGAGAGCCAAAACGTGCGCACAGCCCAGATGCCCATGTCCCCACACCGTACGCACATGGTGGCACCCAGTGGGACCCTCTTCTGTGTTCCTACCAGGGACAGATCCCCCTAAAGTGGGGGCAGGGAAGCATGAAGCTGGGGACCCACTATTGCTTATGTTTTGGATGCCCAGGTGTAAAGCGATGGCTAATTTTCACAGAATCACAGAATTTCTAGGTTGGAAGAGACCTCAAGATCATCGAGTCCAACCTCTAACCTAACACTAACAGTCCCCACAGTTTGATGCCCACAGTGTGCAGATCCTTGTCAGGATGAAGGATTTGGGGTGCTAAAAGGATGAGGGGATCAGGGAGGGGGGCAGAGGGGGAGCACATGGGTTGCGGTAGGAATTTGGCACAGAGCGCCTGGCCATCACCCCCTCGCTGGGTGACGTAACGACATTGGGTGTTGTTTGCCATGGGCTCCAGTCCCTGGGTGTCACCGGGGGGGGGGTCTTGGCTGGGTGCCCACCAGGGAGGGGACAGTTCTGTGGCAGTCCTAGCTGCCCTTGGCACCAAAGCTGGGGAGTGCTGGGGCTATATAAGCCACAGGACATTTGTCCCCTCAGCCCCAGCACGATGCAATCCCTGGTCCTTCTGTGTGTGGTCCTTGCCCTCTCTGAGGGCTTCACCAAGTAAGACCCCACAGCATCATGATGGGCTTCAGCACCAACAGTGACACTGTCAAGTGCTACTTGCAGGAGCTGCAGGCAGTGAGCTCCTGGCTAACTCTGTTTTTCTTGTTTCTTGTGCCAGGCTGCCCTTGGAAAGGGGGAAGAAACTGAGAGAGATCCTCCGGGAGAAGGGGTTGCTGCGCCACTTCTTCCAGCGCCACCGCTATGACATTGGCACAAAATTTCCGCACGCTTTTCCCAATTTAATCGACGTGGTCGCCGAGCCCCTGCTGAACACCCTGGATGTGAGTGCTGGCTTTGACCCACAGTAGTGCAGCCCTGGGGTGGTTTGTGGGATACCCATCCCTGTGTCTGTGCCATGTGCGGGCCAAACCTGATATTTTTTTCCCCCAAAGTCTTCAGCTCACTTCCTTTGCCCCTTCCCACCCATACTGTTGGCCCTGGACAGAGCCTGGACACTGAAATATCTCCTCAGCAGCTCTGAGACCCATGAGTCTGCATGTGCAGAAGGGGACCACAAAGGCTACGAGTGGGTCTGGGGCAGTTCCAAGCCTGGGTTCATGCCCTGAAAGCATCCTTTTGTCCTGCTGCCCTGTAGATGGAGTACTACGGGACCATCTCCATTGGCACCCCACCGCAGAACTTCACAGTGGTCTTCGACACTGGCTCCTCCAACCTCTGGGTTCCCTCTGTCTCCTGTGCCAGCCCAGCTTGCCGTAAGTATCATCAGACAGGGATCCCCATTTTGCCAGAGCTGGGATCCAACATGGGCTTATCTCTGCAGAATCAAGCCCAGATTTTGTGGTGGCACTGCAAAGAGACCAGGGCCCCCCTAGCCAGTATAATGAGCAGACCCCATGGTGCTGGGTCCCTTCAACTCTGCGGAACATGCTGGGATGAGTATTTGGGATGTAGCACCTACTCAGTGCTGTACTCCACAGGGTGATACTCCTAGTGCTCAGTGCCTCAGTTTCCCCATCTGTCCTAAAGGGGAAATGGAATATCCTGCAGATCCTTGGCATTAGGATGCTGGAGAAGCAGCTGTAACATATGGCAAATATTTACAGCTAAATTGTTCCTGCAGCACAAGTAATAAATGGCAGGTCTAAACAGCAATTCAGCATGGTTCTTACTCCCACGCTTTCCTTATGGCTCAGCCTTCCTGAAAATCTTCATTTTTGGTTCCCAATTACCTTCTAGAGAACCATCAGATGTTTAACCCATCGCAGTCATCCACCTACAGAAGCACAGGGCAGAACCTCTCCATTCACTACGGCACCGGTGACATGGAGGGCATCGTGGGCTGCGACATTGTCACTGTGAGTGTCACAATGGCATCTCAGGGGGTTCCTCTGTGCCTTCTCCACCAAATTCACACCCATATTGCAATGCCTGATCCAGCTAACTGTCATCCTCATCCCTAGGTTGCATCGCTGATGGACACCAACCAGCTCTTTGGCTTGAGCACCACAGAGCCTGGCCAATTCTTTGTCCATGTTAAATTTGATGGGATCCTGGGACTGGGCTACCCAAGTCTGGCTGCTGATGGGATCACTCCAGTCTTTGATAACTTGGTGAATGAGAGCTTGCTGGAGCAGAACCTCTTTTCAGTTTATCTATCCTGGTAAGATGCATCAGCTGTGACAGCTGGGGGAAGTAGCAAACAAATGTGTCTGGTTCAGATAATTGCATTTGCTGGTCACTCCAGCTTCTCCACTGTCACTGCTGCTATCCAGCTGTTGTTTTTGTGCCATGATGCCTAAGGGCAGGGGAGTACGCTGCTGTAGTGCCAGCAATGAGGTGTGGAGTGGATGTGACTGCAGCGTCACAGGCAGCATCTTCCCCCACGGGACTCGCGTTCTCCTTATTCTAAGGTAATTGCACTGAAGCGACATGGCAAACCCTCTGGTGTTTTCCTTTTATGCATCATCCAGTGAGACGATGGGGAGCGTGGTCATCTTCGGGGGAATTGATGAAGCTTATTTCACTGGCTCCATCAACTGGATTCCTGTCTCTTACCAGGGTTACTGGCAGATCTCCATGGACGGGTAAGGAGATGACTCTGCTGATTTCTGTTCATTTCTAGCCATCACTTCTGAAGAGAACTGAGACCCATGAACATCATGGGCTTTCCACTGGCATTTAACACATTGTGGCGCAGAAAGCCAAGGAGCCAAAACCCGCAGAACTTTGGCAATTTCTACCTGATTTGGGTATGCTTTGTACAGGGACACAGCCTAGTTCTTCTCTTGCACAAAGCCTATTTCTCTTGGGGATGTGTCTGGTGATGAGCAGAGTAACTTACTTTGCTGGGCTTGGTTGGGTCCCAGATTGTGGCTGTTTGGTGCCTACATCTTCATTTATGCACTGGGGCTGTGATACCAGCCGTCATTGCAAACCCCAAGAAGCGGAGGGCTCAAGGAGAGGAAAGCTGTCCTAGCTCTAACTCTTATAGAACAAGTCTGAAAGTGTCATGAAGATTCATCAGGCTTAGCAGCCCCTCTCTTGTCTGTTTTTCCCTCCCTGCTGCCAGCATCATCGTGAACGGGCAGGAGATTGCGTGCAGTGGTGGCTGCCAAGCCATCGTTGACACGGGAACGTCCCTTGTGGCTGGGCCACCCTCTGACATAAGTGACATCCAGAGTGCCATTGGGGCCAGGCAGAACACGTACGGAGAGGTAAGAGCATCTGTGTCCTGCTCTGCTGGCCCTGGAGACAGCCTGGCACAAGCCTGGATCCAAGGCTGCTTCCACACACAGGCAAACAGCATCACTGCTCATGGCAAAGCAACCCTGCTGGTGGTACCTCCAAAGGAGAGCTCCATGAGACTCTCCCAGTCTTTAGTTTTAACCAGCAAAATCAAAAACCTTCTCTCCTCACCAGCTGAATGTGTTGCTTCTTACCTAAGAGCCTCTTTCCTCTGCTCCCTGCAGTACAATGTGAATTGTAGCTACATCTCTGCCATGCCTGATGTTGTCTTTGTCATCAATGGGGTTCAGTATCCAGTATCTGCCTCAGCTTACACTGAGCAGGTAAGGAGGAGTGAGTACCCAGCTTCCAAGAGCCTGTCTCTACATTCTTTTATTTTCTCCAATGGCTCTCATCACTTTGGCCTCTCCCATTCCTGTGGGGGACAGCAGACGGATGGTCATGGGCCTCCAGAGTGACCTGGCGAAAGGCACTAACCCACATTTTTCCCCTTTGCCTTCTCTTGCTCAAATACAGAACAATGAAGAAGCGTGTATCAGTGGTTTCCAGAACACCTCTGCGGACCTCTGGATCTTGGGAGATGTCTTCATCAGAGTGTACTACAGCATCTTTGACCGGGCCAACAACCGTGTTGGACTGGCCAAGGCTGTTTAAAACCACTGTGATGCAAGCAGTGCTGTGGTTTGATCACTCAACCAGACCACAACCATATTTTTTGGAGCAGCAAGAGATCTTCTCTCATAAGGAATCCCTTGCTCACACACGAATAAAGTGTTGATGATATAGAAATGGTGGCTGCACATTTATTTGTGATAAAAAGGCAGGAATTATGAAGGAGGTGTCATACAGTTACTGCTTCATGGTGGCTTCAGAGTATTCAGTCCACTCCACAAGACTGGGGCCTTTGGGAGCCGTGGTTGTGGCTGGGAAGGGCTGAAAACCAGGTCAAGTCAAGGCTGTCTCTTGTACTGGGGCTGCATCAAATAAGCGGTTCTGAAAAAAACAAATTTCCTACCAGGGAGGATAAACTCTCCATCCCAAACACAGCCCACCTCAGAGCAGATCCCTGGAAACCCACACCCAAGGAGACAGCTTGGAGACAGTTCATGCTCATTGTGTCCTTGCCCATTATGAAACTTTTACAGAAGAGCATCCACAGCTGCTTGTGTGTAGCAGTGATGTCTCATTTCAGTTTCCATGGTTTAGAGTAATCCATTTACACTTCGCTTTCTTTCCCCCAGCAGAATCTCAATTTAAGGTCCTTTTCAAAATACCAGCCTGTGCTCTCAGACTGGTAAGAGATTGGAAACACCAACTAATCCTCAGTTATAGGCCTTGACAGTGTTGAGGGGGAATAAAAGAACAACTAATAATTTTATCTTATACTCTTCCACTCCCACACCCCACACCCCCCCACAAAGGTCAGGATGATTCCTTCCCTAATTTTGCTTCTTTCCTCTCAAAGAGCAGTTCTCATTTTTGAAAAGGAAATTACCATCATCCATATAAAACCCTGTTAAAACTGGAGGCTGTCTCTTTCCTCCCTAGCAGCTGTAGTGAAAGTGCTCAGCAGGAGGCTGGAAGAGAACTTCAGGCATGACCACTGCCAGGTGGCACATTCCTCATAGCCAGATCCTCTGGACATGGTTATTCTGCACTGATGCCCGAAGACCTTGGCAAACAGCTCTGCAGGGGCTTTCTCCATGTGAGCATCCCCCATGGCCGGGGGAGCCCTTCCCACATCTGCATGCACTCAGGCAATAAAGAAAGAAATCAGCTAAAGGCTTCCAAGCAAAAATTAAAAGGGGGAACAAACACATTGGGACTGCTGTAGTAGTTCCCTACTGTGTCCTGGGAAATGTCTATCCTGGAGTGCCATCTCGTGGCTGCGGTGCCAAAACTGTACCGTGCATAGGGGATGCACAGAAATATCTGTTTGGTGGCAAAAGGATGTTCCAAGGTTTGCTTGGAAATTAGGACTTGAAGGAGGAAAAAAATGCTCCTAGTGGACAAATATGTCCAAGGTTTGGGCTTGCTCCATGGAAAGAAAAGTAGTCAGGACACCTTTCTGATAAAGCAAAGAGGTTTCATGCCATCTTCAGAATTTTTATTTTTATTATTTTTATTTTTATTTTTTTTTTCTGGGGAATTCTTCCCTGTGTGCCAGATGACATGATAGATTGCCTCATTAGGGCTTGACTCATGACATGTACAGTTAATAAGAGCCTTTTATGGATTTCATTGAGCTTTGAGCTTTGTGTCTGTATTTGGGAAAATGCTAAGCTGCAAATTGTATGGGAAAATGTGTGGTTTTTGTTTGTTTGTTTGTTTTGTTTTGTTTTTAAATCAGACACTAGATGGGTGTTGATTGGATATTCATAGTCTGTTTTTTCTACTGTTCCCTTTATGATAAATCAGAAATCAGCTGTTGTATCTGGACAAGTTTAATGTCTCTGACCCCATCCTCACAGCGTAAGTTAGGGATCTCCCTTGTATCTGCCCCCCACCCTGTGACAGCTGTCATAAGCTGAACTTCTGGGGAAACTGTTGCAGAGTTTGTCCTCATCCCACAGGTCTTGTGCCTTCAGGTCTGTAATGTCCCATGCCTCATCCTGCACACATGATTCCCAGGCAGGGACCAGCTCCTGCTGTTTGTGAAATTGCAAAAACACAAGAACAAAATATTGGATCCAAATAACCAGTATTTTCTGTATGTTCAACTTTGAAGCATCTACTCTTTTATTGGAGAATAAAATTTACAAGTTAATAAGAATCAAGTTCATCCTGCTACCTATCTCTCCATGCATCCATCCATCCATCTGTCAATCCATCCATCCCAGCAACCCTCCATTTCAATCCCTCTCTGATTGCTACGGGAGCAAGAGCAGTGAGGACGTGCTCAGAGCTTTTCCATAGGAAGCAGGCTGAATATTTCCCAACCCAAACCTTTTCACCAGAGTTTTTCATGATCACTTCCCAAGGAATAAACACCAAAAGTGTTTCAGCTTTGATATAATGGGAGTGAAGTTTGGGAAGGAGAGCTCAAGAAAAAATAAAAGGATTTTAAAAGTTTCATTCTTTCTTCTACGAAATAAAAATAGAGAAGTGGCAGAACAGCTGGAGAGAAATGAGGAGTGACGAGAGGAGCTGGGGATGTCTCAGAATGCTGCTCACCAGCTGTGCCCAGCTGTGCCTCCTCCAGCTGTGCCCAGCTCTTCTTCTTCCAGCCATCCTCGCAGATAATGAGGCATTTCTCCCTTGAGCACAGAGGGAAGAGTAAACATTTCTCACCGCTCCTCCTCTGTCGGTGATGATGCTGTGAGGGTGGCGAGGGATGGGGTGAGGAAAAGGGTGAGGGATGGGAGAAAATTAAAAGGGAGATTTGTCCCTGAAGGACACCTGTCCTGATCATGTTCCAGATCTACCTGCCTGGGGTTCAGGTGGACCAAAGATGTTGCAGAAAGCCCACAAAAAAAATATCCCAAACCAGAATAAGAATCCCCCCAGACCCCGAGCTCTGCAGCAAGTGGATGTGGGATTTCTGCCAGACGGAAAATCCCAGCACACCCTATCTCACATTTTCAATCAGAACAGGTACAAAAATAAATAAACATTCTTTCATCACTCCTTTCTGAATGAAATTGCAAACCAAAGATGTTGGCACATTGTGCAATGATCATACTGAACCTTGAGGAGATGAGACATCATATATAACAGATGTGGGATATAAAAGCAGATGTGTAGACACTGTATGAGAAACTGTGATTTTAATGTAGGCAGAAACATCAAAAAAGCCAACTGAAACAGTGAAGTTGGAACAAAATGTTTTTGTCAGAAGGAAACCTGCTGGCATTAGAGAGAACAGCAAAATGATTTGTTTCTGTTTCTCCCATTGAAAATGCCTATGGAAATTTGCATGTTTTCAAAACCAGAAGTGATTTTTACAACGCAAAGCCAAAATGTCAGGAAACGTCAGCCCTCATTACTCCGTGCCCCATTTTCAGCAACATAAGTGACAAAAAATCTACAAGGTCACAGAGGTTCATCCCCAAAGGCATTTGTGCACCAGATAACCCACGCATCAAGCATTTGTGGCAGGAAAAATCCCCCCTGTCCTTCCCAGAGATGAATGTCCGTGGGCACTGAGCCACCACGCCCTGGGGCCTTTCTTGGTGGCTGTGCAAGTGGAGCTGGTCCCCATCCCTCTTGTCTTAATCCCTACACCCAGTGGCTCAATCCCATCCATCACTGCCCACCCTACTGCATCAGCAAAATTATTTAGGCAGACACACCAGGGAACTCATCTAGCTAAAAATATAACTTATTTTTCAGCCAGAAAAATAAATTAATAAATAAAAGCAGACCACTTCCAGATCTGGGGATTGCTCAGATATCCACATTCTGAGTAGTGGAGGAAATATTTAAAATGGATTAAGAAATGCAGGAAGATGGCAACCAGCTCCACCCCTGGACAGCTGGGTGCCACCAGGCAAAGCAGTTCATGTCATTTTGCCTTTTTCCCCTTCTGGTATATGGGGAAAATCTTTGCATATGGAGAATGGCACTGATATCACAGACAAAAAAGCTAAATGTCAAGCAGATGAGCATCAAATAATAAAAAAAAATAGACTGATGGGCAGGGAAGAGAGATAAGAAAGATGGTATTTATTTGAACAGCCACAGGAAATCAGAGAGTGAAAAATGTCTAGAAAAAAAAACAGCAGCAGCACATTCAGTTAAAAAAAATCACAGCGTGCAGATGCTTTATACCTTATCCAGACAATCCCACCTGACAGTGCTCAGTCCCATCACAGCAATGTCATTTTTTGGCCTTATCTCGAGGGTAACCCCCATTGGTCTTATTGAGTGACTCCATGCTGCCATTTCCCGTCACCACACTGGTGAGCATTCTCTCCACCTCCCCAGGCAGAATTTGCTTCTCTTCGTTCTCTGTCTCCCTGTGGTAGAAATAGTTGAAGTTTGAGACTATGACAGGGACGGGCAACGCAATGGTCAATACTCCTGCAATTGCGCACAGAGTCCCCACAATCTTCCCACCCAGGGTGGTGGGACACATGTCACCATAGCCGACGGTTGTCATCGTGACCACGGCCCACCAGAAGCCATCAGGGATGCTGGAGAAATGGGACTGTGGCTCGTCCACTTCTGCAAAGTAGACAGCACTGGAGAAGAGGATGACGCCAATGAAGAGGAAGAAGATGAGCAAGCCCAGCTCCCTCATGCTAGCCTTGAGGGTCTGCCCCAGGATCTGCAGCCCCTTGGAGTGCCGGGAGAGCTTGAAGATGCGGAAGACCCTGACCAGACGGATGATCCGCAGGATGGCCAAGGACATGTTCTGCTGCCCATTGAGTTCGCTCTGCTGGATCAGCTCGGTGGTGAGAGTTACAAAGTAGGGGATAATGGACACAATATCAATAATATTCATGATATTTCTGAAGAAGTCAGTCTTGCTGGGGCACACGATGAACCGGACAAACAGCTCAAAGGAGAACCAGACGATGCAGGCAGTCTCTATGACGAAGAAAGGGTCTGTGAAGGTGCTGTGGGCCAGCAAGGTGTCTGTCAGATTCTTAGAAAGCTCCTGGGTGGACTTAAATTCCCTTTCCTCCCTGAACTCTGGCAAGGTCTCCATGCAGAAGATGATGATGGAGATGACAATGACCAGGACAGAGACCAAAGCTACGCCTCTGGCTGCACTGGAGCTTTCGGGGTACTCAAAGAGCAGCCAGAATTGCCTATGAAAGTCATTGGTTGGTAAGAGGGTCTCAGGGTCCTTGATAAACCCTTCGTCCTCCCTGAACTGGTCCATGGCTTCATCACCCAGCTCATAGAAGGTGATTTCATCAGCAAAGACATCAATAGGTACATTGGCTGGACGCCGGATTTTCCCACCAGACTGGTAATAGTACAAGATCCCATCAAAACTGGGCCTGTTCCTGTCAAAGAAATATTCATTCCTCATGGAGTCGAAGTAACGCATCCTCTTTTCTGGGTCCCCAAGCAAGGTCTCCGGGAACTGGTTGAGGGTCTTGAGCCGTGTCTCAAACCTCAGCCCAGCAATATTGATGATGACTCGTTGGTCCCCCTCTTCCATGCCCACCCGTTCCCCCACCAGGTGCTCACTGAGCTCAGCAGAGAACCTGGAGAAAATGGTCTCATTGTTGGCGTTTTCACTGTTGATGAGGATTCTCCAGTTGGAGAGGAGGTTGGGGCAGCTGGGATGGCCCTTCCGCGACTGCCCAGCAGGACTGAGGTCATTTGAATAACAGGGATCCTCCACAATCTGATCAGCGTTGTCAAAACTGACTAGTGCCACCTCCATCTCCTTCCAACTGGACACGTCCATCATACACTAATCAGATTAGCAGCATAAATCCCCAGGTCTGATACCAGCAGCTTGCGTCTTTCCCACGCTATGAGGATCTGCAACCAAATGGACAGGGAGAGAGAAATGAATTGTGCATGTGGATCGCTTTGCTTGACTGAAAAGAATGAAACAAACCCAAGGTCAGAAAACCCTGTATGTTCTAATGCAAACATTAATTTCATGGACATTATACTTCCAGCATATTTTTCAGCTCCAGATCCTGCAGGCCCTTTTTTGGGATGGCTTTACTATCACCACTAAACCTCCCAATACTGCTTACAGCATCCAAGGATAAAAAGTCAGGCAGTAGCAGAAGACGGGAGAATTCAGGTATCCCATGCAGACTTTCCTCACCAGTCCCAGCCCTGAGAGCAAGAGGGGCTATTTCAGACATTTCCAAGTATGCACTAATCCACAGGCTGTAGGTCCAGTGTTTGGAGCAGGATTCGGAGGTATTTATCTCTTTAGCTTGGAGGAGCCTGAGGGGCAACCTCATTAATATTTATAAATATGGAAAGAGTGAGTGTCAGGAGGATGGAGCCAGGCTCTTCTCGGTGACATCTAATGATAGGACAAGGGGCAGTGGGTGCAAGCTGGAACACAGGAGGTTCCACTTAAATATGAGACAAAACCTTTTCACAGTAAGGATGACAGAACACCAGAACAGGCTGTCCAGGGGGGTTGTGGAGTGTCCTTCTCTGGAGACATTCAAAACCCACCTGGACACATTCCTGTGTGACCTGATCTAGGTGTTCGTGCTCTGGAAGGGGGATTGGACTAGATGATCTTTCAAGGTCCCTTCCAATCCCTAACATTTTGTGATTCTGTGTGTTTCTGTGATTCTGTGTATTAAACACAGGTGTTCTGGTTAGCCACAGCCCTTGATACAGCTGGGAGAGTCACTGGTGGAACCCCAGGAGTTGGGTCACCTGGCACTACGAAAGCAATTCCCAAATGAGGGCCAGGCTGGAACTTGAGAAAGGCAGGTCAGGAGGAGAAGGACGTGTCCACCAGCCCTGGAGAACCCCTCCAATCTGTGTGAAGAGGGACATGAACCCCTTGTCTTGATCTGAAATTTGAGGTGGGCAGAGGACGACATCCTCTCTAGCTGTCCTAGGCCTTCCTTGTGGTAAAAATGATATTCCCAGCCATAGGAAGAAGATGAGGTTTAAACACTCAGGTTACTAAGAGAGACTGGAGAGCATTTTTCAGGCCATGGGGTGGATCTTTTCCCGAGACTGGTCCGGCAGGTGCTATTGGCACTATGTCCCCAAAACACTGCTGGGCCTCATATCCCCAGCAGGCCACCACTGAAGTGCTGAGATCAACGGCAAAATCTAAGAGCAGCTCGAGGACCAGGCCAAGTTATAGAACTGGGAAAGTACCTGTCCTGCCTCAGGGAGAACCACAAAGGGAAATTAGAAGTTAACAGAGAACAGTTCTGAGGAGATTTACCCCCAAAATGCACTTTGCTAGTCAGGTTCCCCACCTCACCCTCATTTATTTCCTCTCCTTTGGCCTCCAGCTCTTTCTCCCCCAAGTGTATTCTCTGAGCATAAGAAACCACACAAGGACACACAGAGTGGCTCTGATTTCTGTGTGCCCACTGATCACCAAGGGCCCGCTGCCTTTCTTACCCAGCGAAGTTCATCAGAAGGGAGTGAAAAACACAAATGCCCTCAATTGCCAGGAATAGCAATGCAATTTGGGCCATGTCTGCATGGAGCAGCAGCAGCACGGGGACTGGTCCTGTGCTGGGGCCGCAGGGACACAGCTGGTGCCCAAACCTCCTTATTGAGCTGGAGCCATCGGGGTTCTGAAATTGTTCCTCTGTCTTTGCAGAGGACTCCTCCATCTGTGCTGAAGCACTGCTGCCCGAACTGGGTACACACCAGCTAGAAACCCAAATCTGCTGCAGGAGGAGATGTTAGCATCCTGGCTCTCCTGCTGTCAGCATTATAAGCCCAAAAGCAAAACTTTGTGCAGGAGCCAGAGTCCTTATCTAAGATGATGGCTTAACCATGCTGTTTCCTTAGCAGAGTCAAGGGATGCTGCATTTGGGGACAAATCCCAGAACTTACCAGGAACCAAGGTAAAGCCGCTTAAAGATCATATGTCTTTACCTGATAAAAGCCACGGAGCATGGCTGTTCTTAGGTACCCATCTCTGTAGAGCTGTGTCTGGCTCTGTTTTTGTGTCCATTTTCCCATGTGGGGACATTTAGGGAGGAGCATTCAAGGCAATGTGGCAGAAATGATGTCTGGGGGGAGCAGCGGTATGTTTTAGCCCCCAAAGCAGCCTGTTGAGAAGATGAGGAGCCCCAGAACTGAGTCCTCCAGTCCCAGCAATAGAGGTGTGTCCTGCTTGGGATGGCCAAGGTTAAAGCATGCCTGAGGGCAGGTCTTCATGGGGCCAGATTCGGCTCATACTTGATGTTTCAACGGCTCTGTTGAAAAGCTGCTGTGGGCAGGGGGAGATGTAGCCTCAGGGCAATGCGGGGTGCAGACAGTGCAGTGCAACTGAGAGCTGCAGACAGCCCACACCTCAGTGCCCCCGCACCCATCAGCAGCCAGGCTGGGAGAAGGGATGCTGAGATAAACCCAGACCGAACAAAGCTCGTTTAGAGGGAAAAACAAGCGTTAAAGAAAAAAAGGAAAAGTAACACATCTTTCTGTTTTGTGCTTTCTCATTTTTCCTTAATACTAAACCCCAAAGTTGATTTTTAATGAGGGAGAAAAAAAAAAGAAAATCAGTTTGAATGAGGAGAGCAGGACTGTTCAGCCAGAGCAGTGAGCTGACCCCATGCTCACCACTCCTCGGTCCTGCTGGTAGCCCAGAAGTTAGCCTGTGCCTGGCAGCTCTCTCAACACCAGAGCAACCTTAGAGCAGCTTAAGCTGACTGTGAAATTGCATCCAAAGTCAGCACTGTGAGATGATCTTAGTCTTAAAAAGCATTAAGGGTGCTTAACTCCTAATACTGCATGCTGGCACTCTGTGCAAGGAAATTCCCAAGCCCTTGTTTGGTGGGGCTTGTTCAGCCTGACAATTTCCACCACAGAGGCAATTGTAGTGTGTTGAATCATGGTATATTGATTTGCAATATCTTGAAATATGGCTTAGCTCTGAAGCCTGCATGCACATCGAACTGAGCCCACCCAGCATCATCCCCCATGGGAAAACGGAGGCTTGAGAGCTGTGAAGGGACAATTTGCATGTCATGGTCACTGCTGGGAGTGGAAAGTTGTGCTCATCCTTGGCAGCAGGGCATGGAAAGGAACATTTTAGCGCAGTTTCAAGCTTTTAAGCCCTTTTCCAAGTTTTTTTTAGCCCCATTTTATGCCATCAGGATGCTGCCCAGAGGGTTCAGGGCCGTGACTTTCTTTTCATTGCATTCAGAGCCACAAAGTATGCTGACATCTGCCTGTCCCCATCACCAGAGATAGGTATCCCACCTGTCCCCAGACTCCAGACCACCCTTTCTGTCTCGCTTCAGATTTAGGCTAAAATTACCAGCACTTCCCAAATGCACAAAGCAATCTCTCAAAGCAAGAACAGAGCCACATGGTTTGCAATGCACAGCGTAGGCTCTAGCAGAGGCTTGAACTAGAAAGTCTCATTTTTTCCTCCTAAATCACCTAACATCTGCTTCTCAGAATCTGATTAACTAATACGCTTCATCCAAAATCCCTGGCTGGGAGGAAAAAAAATGCAAGGGAGAGAGACTGAAAAAAAGAAAGGTCATTTGAGAGAGATATTGTGTTTTTCTCATCACATCCCATTAGCAAATCAGTAAATTGGGTCTGTGGTTTCCACCAGCCCCTCTGCATCCATGCAGTCAAAACCTCCCCAGGTACAACTTCCTCCTGCTTCCCACCGGTTCTGCTTCCCTCCCCAGCAAAACCTCACATGCCTGAGTAAATGACAGAATTCTCCAAGGTCCTCCCAGAAAATCAGAGGTACTGCACTGCTCCCTCCCATGCCCTCCCCATCACCCCTGTGCTCGATGAGAAAAGAAACAATTTGTTCCATAAACCCCCCATGCCATCACCTATGGGGACTTACCCACGCAGGGCATGGAAGTGCCAATGCTCTCTGCATCTGGGAAGAGAGTTATTAAACACACATAGGGATGTGTAGGGGAAGTAGAAAAAAAAAAAAAAAAAAAAAAGTCCAGCCATACCCTTGAGAGGTCCCGTTGGGATAAAGCAGGCAATGTCATTTAGAACGCTCTCCTCTATTTGGTTCACTGTATAATTGGCAGCCCAGCACACCAGGGATGGGCTTTGGCAGGATCCGATGTGGTTTGGAGCCTTGGCCCCGACGTTGCCCTGGGAAAAAGCACCCTTTCTGCCCTGAAAAGAGCCAGGGGTCCATCAGGAAGGGGGGCTGGAGGAGCCCCTGGCCCCCCACCCTCCTCCCCCACCCACTCATTGTGGAGCGGGCCAGGGTGGGATGTGCCCTTCTGGCGGATGCCACCTTTAATCCCCAATAATGCTCCGGCTGGTCCAGCGGGGACAAGTCTTGTCCGTGACGTGGTGAGGTCTGAGCCGGTCCCCAGAAGGGAGGTGGAGAGGGGGCCAGGGACCCAAGCACTGCTGGCATGAAGAGACAGATTTACGGCAGGGAATAAGGCTTTTGTTGTTGTTGTTGTTTTTTGTTATTAATATAAAATAACAGCATTAAAATGAGGAGGGAGGGGAGAGCCCAAGGGTTGGAGCATCCCCAGATGCCCACCTACCTCTTGCCTGTGGTTGCAGGTACAGTGGGCTCCCTTCCAGGAGGGGATGGCCACAGTGCCACAACCACGTGGGACATCCCCGTCCCCCCTGACGTGTCCAGGAGCTGTGGCAGCAGCAGGCAGAGGCAGCACAGTCCTGAGAGGGCATCGGCAGGGACAATGGACAGCAGGGACAAGCTCCTTCTGCACACCTGGCTGGGGCACCAGCGCCACCGGGCATAGAGCAGCAAGTAGTAACTAAATAAA
Organism: Anas platyrhynchos; assembly: GCF_047663525.1. Taxonomy (NCBI): domain Eukaryota; kingdom Metazoa; phylum Chordata; class Aves; order Anseriformes; family Anatidae; genus Anas; species Anas platyrhynchos. The sequence continues at coordinate 3,125,114 of NC_092613.1, read as the reverse complement.
TGGCCCCAAGGAACGTCACCGGACAGGATGGCGTGAGTCACTGAAGTAACTGAGATTTTTTTTTCCTTCCCCACTTTTTGTTTCTTTCTTTTCTAGAGCTGGTTACATTCATAACCCCACTGCGTCCTTGCCATAAGGACCCTGGAGAGGTTTCAGCCCTGTTGGGTGGACTCGCGCAAGGATGGATGCCATCTTCATCCCCACCCAGGTGACCCCACACCCTCCTTCTCTTCTTCACCCCCTTAGCGCTGTGTTTTGGTACATTTCTACCCATGTGTCACAGCCTGAATTACTCCACAGTGATGCTCCTTTGCTCCTGAGGGACTCGGTCACCTCGATTTCCCTCCCTCCAGCTCCCTCCACTGTCCTCAGAGATATTTTCCACCCATGATGTTAATGAGCACATTAAAGTGCCCTGTCCTGCAGGAGAGCATGGGACCCACAGGCTTGGGGCATCTTATACTCAGGTCCAACCCTCTGCAGCTGCAGCCAGTGATGGAATGCGACATGACATCATGCAGATTTTTTTTTTTTTTGGCTCTTCAGGGCTGGTTCATCATTTTGCACATCCCTTTCTGCACCCCTATATAGTATTGTGCTTATATGTACCCACCTGCTGGGAATCTACCCGTAGAAGGGAGTTAAAGCAACATTCCCAGCACCTAAATTCAGCCCCAGCCAGTGCCTGTCTGCCCTCCAAACCTATCCTTTGGGAGGACTTCAAACATGGGGTGATGGTGTTTTTGGGTGAAAAATGACTTCCCTTTTATTTTTTTATTTTTTCTCCTCCCAAATCTCCCTGGTGTTAATGAGGGTCATATCCTACACCCAGGCAAAGAGCATCTGTGGCTGAGGGAAGCCTGAAGCATGCAAACCACCCACAAGGTGCTAATAGTTTGGGTTGTGCTTGGGCTGAGAAATCAGCTCCGGCAGGAAAAGCTGCTGTGACCAGCAACATCCCTGAGGTCAAAGCAGGCTGATGGGTGCAGCATTACACAACATACCCACCACAACGCCATGGGAAAGTTCTGCTTCACATTCAGTTTAGAAGACTTTACACATGCAAGGATTTTCACACCCACAGCTGGGCGCCCTGTCCTCCTCCTGCACTTCTGTCCCACTAATCCCCCTGGCAGCAGCTCCTAGGATTTATCCCAGGGGCAACTTTGCCCCCGAGGGGCAGGCGGACATCCAGCAAGTGCTGCTGTGGAAGTGCTGCCCAGCAGCACCGCACGCGCAGTGCTGCTGCGGATGGGGAGGACAAACCTGCACAGAAGGATTGCCGGCTGAGGTTTTTTTATTTTATTTATTTATTTATTTATTTTTGCAGCAGGTCCATGTGTTTTATTTTGCATGGGAAGCTTATAACATGTGCAGGGGGCAGCAAAGGACAAACCAGCTCATCACACTACTTTCTCCTGTGGTCTGCATGGGGCAAACTGGAGGAGGGTGGGAGCAGGGGGGAAGCCAGAAGGGGTCCTACAGACACCATCATCACTCCATGCAACAAACTGAGGGCACCCAACTTGATTTTTCCTTAATTCTAGGGCAAAATGATGCTAACGGACTCTTCTGTAAACAGCCATACCTGTTGTGCTCTGCTCTGCACCAGCCAAACCTGAGCTTCAGCCCACAGATCAATTTAGTGCAGTAATGAGCCCCTGCTAATTTTTCTCTTTCTTAGCAGAACTAATTAGCTGGGGATGCAGTACTCATTTGAGCTATGTTGCTCCCGGATGGGGCTGGGCTGATGCCATGACACTTCTGTGGATCTTCGAGACTTTGGGGTGACTTTTTGTTATTTCTCAGTGCTGCATAAAGTGTCCCTAAATCAGTGAAACCCCCAGCACCAGGGAATGCTGGATTTTGGGAACAGAGGAACACACGAGGGCTGCAATGTGGAATGAGCACAACCCAAACTTCAATCCCCTCAATGTATGGCTGGATCAATGGACTGGCTCCGGCCTGACAGACTGCTCTGGCATTGAGGATAATGAAATGGGGAACTGGCAATAATTAAAGGAGCTACAGATCCCTGGTTCAGTCACAGAGGACCCTCAGAGGATCAGGGAGCAGCAGAGGAGTCATCCCTCCAGGAAAACTGAGGTCAGGCAGCACCAGTGAGTTGCTTGTGGCTTTGTTTCCAAGAAAGACCCTGCCAAAGTTTGTGGGGCATCCCCGTCCTCAGGAGATATCTTTGCAAATGAAGTTCCTTAAATTCAAGACAAATATTCACAGCTGAAGGGGACTAAGCAGGGCTGGGGCAAGAAGGTAGTGACTGGTTGTTTGTGGATGATAAAAAATAGGAAATACTAATTCAAACCTTTGATAGAGGTCTGGCAAAAGCTCCCTCCACTTTCAAGTGTGGGAGCAGCAAAGAAATGGAAAAGGCACTGAGAGATAGTGAAATAATAGCAGGTCAGCAAGGGATACAGAGAAGCACAATTTCTGCTGCCTCACAGCACCAGTGGACCCCAAAGCCCAGTCTGTGACATCTTCATGCGTAGAGAGGGCTTCGCTTTAAAAAGGAGAGACTAGGATGAGCCCCAACATTTAAACCTTTTAATCCCACCACCAAAGAAATGCTTGGCCTAAACTGGCAGCCACTAACTGCTATGGGCTGCAACCTTTTCTGTGCCTCAGTTTCCCCAGCCCTCCTGATGTGCTGCACAGCCAGGCCAGACACCCATAGAAAATGACGCATAGGAGGAAATTCCCAAGCTGGATTCCCAGTCCAGGACAGAGGCATCCTTTGCTGCCTCAACCCAACACATCAGGCAGGGTGGCATGCCTGGCCCAGCTGTCCTGCACGCATCTTCCCATTTGTTTTTTCCCATATATATATATATATATAAACTAGATTAACAGAGAACCTGGTACATAAAGTACACACCATGAAACAGATGAAACCTTTCTGATACACAGCCATACAGCCCAAATTAATCAGCTATGGATTAACCAGGTCAGGATGTAATTTAATAGCGAGCTAGGTCAAGAGCAGCCACCCCTGCTTGGAGGAAGCTGCAGTGTTCCCAATCTCAGGTGCCTGCATAAAGCTGCCGCAAACCCATTTGGGCAGCAGGAAAAGACAGATGGGGTGAAATGAGTTCTGCAGCGAGGCTGGCTGCAATCGCCTGGGCCTGATCCAAGCTCTGCTGAAATGCAGCCCTCCCCACCTTTCCCATGCCCAGAGTCAGTGTTTTATCTTGATTCAGAAAAAGGTTTAAGTGGGTATTTAATGCAAAACCTGCCTTGGCGCCTTTTGGTGCTGCTGAATGGGCTTTTGGAGGTAACGCGATAAAGACAAGTCGATGCCAAATCAATGGGAAACTTTCCTGGTCTGCCCAAAAGTGCTGCGAGGTTGTGTGCACAGGCAGAGCCCAGCCCCATGGGGATCTGAGTACTGAGCCCAGTGCTGTGACCTCCTCCTGCTCCTGGGGACAAGCAAACGACCTCACCCCAACAAAACCAGCTGCCTCCGCACCGACAGCCTCTAGGTACAAACCCTCCCCAGAGGCTGTGGCCACAGCCAAAAGTGGATGGGTGGTATAAATGGAAAACAATAGGAAGCTGCTAATCAGGTCATGCTGATACCTGTATCGATCCTGATTTATGCATCAACGGCAGGAAAAGGAGGCAGTGACAGGGGCTGGAGACCTGGGGTCGCTTCAGACTGGCAGCACCTTGCACTGGGCTGGAGCCTCAGCAGAGATTGGTGCAGTTCTCCCAGGATGGTCACCATGACCCTGTGGTCCCAGGGGAGGACATTATAATTTGGGCACAGCAGGAACATAATTAAGATTTAAAGGGACTGGGATAATGTCAATGGGACCCTCCAGCTCCTGGCAACCCCAGGGTTGCTTGCTACAATCACCCAGCATTCAGGAGCAACCCTCTGACTCCCAGGTGTTTCCTCAAAGGACCACCCTCCCTCCTCCTCTCTTCCCCCCCCTGCCCCCCCCCCCCCCCCCCCCCCATATTAAGTAAATAAATAAATAACAACCACCACCACCAAAAAGAGTGCAGAACACAATTGCCCCCTAAGGTCACATGCCAACCCCTCCTCTCTTCCACCCCCATCTTTTAACCTGCTGCAAAAAGAAAGGAAGGGAGCAACAAACCCAGCTTCTGTATCATTCTCATCCTCATCCTGCTCCGGCTTCAGGGTACCCGGTCCCACTGCCTGCAGCTGCCTCCTCCAGCCCCCACACTTCTCCCAGTGTGTGTCTGTGGCAGTGCGGGACGTTTGTACCCCTCCTGCACCGGGCGGAAAGGCGATGCCAGTGCCCACGTGAGCCCGGTGGGACTCCTTGCCCTCATTCTCCTTGTGCCTGAAATGGGATTTTGCTCCATCACTGGGTTCTGCTTGCAAGTTGCAGCAGTGTTCAAACTCCCAGCCTGCCACCTTCTTGGCTGCAGAAGGTGTGCATGGCCTTTGCTTTCCAAGTGACTGAAAAAGGAACAGTATCAAATGAAGGAAGATGGGGTGATACACCCCACCCCCCCAGCCCCCCTTTGCAGAGCTGCTTGTAGGGTTGATTGGTAGCCAGGATGGTGCCAGTTTCACATGGGCTGCATTAATTTGCCCCTGCTCAGCCCCTCTGGAGCTCCCACCCTCAGCATGTCTCCATTCCAGGTGGAGAGGTTTGGGGCTCACCTGGCCATAGGTCCTGTTGACCAGGCATTCCCTCAGCTGCTACAAAGGGCAGGGCCTGACTCTGTCCTGGTGCTTGGGAAAATTCATTTCCTGGAACCTGCAATCGCTGTTGGCTCCCAAACTGCTGAAGGTTCTGGAGCCTAAGTTGCACCCTTGTATGCTTTTTGTATTCCTCTGTGCACCCCTGCGGATCATGCCGTGGCATTACCTGCCCATATAGCGCAGGGTCCTAGCCATACCTGGACACAGCCAAAAAGAAGCCCCAGCCAGGTGCAGATCAGAGGTTGCAGGATGCAGGCATAGCCACTGGGTCTGTCCAAAGGTCTGTTAGGGCTGCAAGCATCATCTACTGCTTTCAGTGAAGGCTTCCATGCTGCTGTTTCAAGACCCTGCCTGCTTTTCCTGCAGGATTTGAAAAAACTGCAAATATTTCTCTTTCCATTTATTTCTCCAGCCCATGCAGACAGCATCACCTTCCATGCCACAAAACTTGCCAAGCAAAGGCAGCACTGGGGCATTGCCCTAGATGGTGACCCAGCACACAGGAGTGGGGCATGCATCAGTCAGGGCATTTCCCATCCACCCCAGCATCTCAAACCCTCCTGCAAATGGCTTGAGATGCTGACCCTTTACCCTGAGCTTCCTTCGAGTTGTTGCAACCAGGACAGGCTTCCACACTCTGCTGGTGAATTGGGAAAAGAACCTCAGATCTGTGTTTAGCCCTTTCAGCAGCACCCTGGCAGTTGAGCACACAAAGTCAGGGTCTCCGAGAGGTGCTGCTCATAAAAAAAAAAAAAAAAAAAAAAAAAAAGACAAGGGACACAACTACCTTTTTAGGTGCTGGAAAACCAACCCTGGAAAATCTCCCCCCAAATGTGGGGAAAAGGATCTCAATGCACAGAGTTAGAAGTGGCCCCTCGGGGCTATTTCCCCCAAGCAGCCCTGGGCTCCTTGTGCCATGTTAGAGCTGATTTCTGTTTTGGTGTGATTTCCTGATCTCCTTCTCATGACGTTGGGAAATGAATATGTCCGAGCCTAGCAGCAGCCAAGCCCAGTGGTGAGCCCAGGTCTGGCCACTGCGCCGCAGCAATGGCCATGGCAGATCCATTGCTTTCCGAGCTGTGGTGTGGGCTGAGCATCTTCTCCCATGTGTGAGGGGAAATTATTCACTGGGGCACAGCTTCATAGTCCAGGTTGGATGCAAAAGTTGCTGTTTCAAGAAAGTGTTTTGATTTTTGGAAATCTGAACTGAGAAGCAGTTCATGTTTTTGGAGCTCTTTTAGTGGGCAATTTGAGAAGAACAATAGAAACAAAACACTGGTAGGGAAACACATCTTCATCCATTTGATATATGTCAGATGCCAAAAGGAGATACTTTCCTGGCAGCTGACATGATGAGACATCCCATTTGCCTGTAGTGGGTTTACGTGGCAAGGTTTTGGTAGCAGGGGCCATAGGGGTGGCTTCTGTGAGAAGAATCCAGAAGCTGCCCCATGTTAGATAAGGGCCCTGCTGCTCGCCAAAGCTGGGCCCATAAGCGATGTTGTTTGTGCCTCTGAGAGCATATTTAAGGAAGAAAAAACACTGCCACACAGTAGCTGACAGAGGGAAGAGTGAGAAGCAGCCCTGCAGCCCCCCAAGGTGAGTGCAGCAGGAGGCCAGGAGGTGCTCCAGGCACGCAGCAGCAGTTCCCCTGCGGCCTGTGGAGAGGCCCCTGGTGGAGCAGGCTGTCCCCCTGCACCCATGGGTCCCCCATGGAGCAGATCTCCACGCTGCAGCCCCCCCATGGGTGGAGGAGCCCCCGGTGGAGCAGTGGATGTGGCCTGGAGGAGGCTGCAGCCCATGGAGAGCCCTGCAGGAGCAGGCCCCGGGCCGGAGCTGCTGCCTGTGGGCAGCCCCTGCAGGGTCACTTTGGGAAGGACAGCATCCCATGGGAGGGACCCACGGGAAGCAGGGGCAGAGAGGGACTGAGAAGGACTAGCAGAGACGAAGTGCCATAGACTGACCACAGCCCCCATTCGCCTTCCCCTGTGCCGCTCAGGGGGAAGAGGTGGAAGAGGGTGGATGGAGGGAAGGCATTTTTGGTTTATTTCCTTTATTTCTCATTTCTCTAGCTTGTTAGTAATAGGCAATAAATCCAACTCCCTACTCTGAGTCTCTTTTGTCTGTCATGATAATTGCTGAGCGATATCCCTGTCCTTATCTTAAACCTTGAGCCCTTTGTGTTGTATTTTCTCCCCCTTTCTCTTTGAGGAGTGGGAGTGAGTAGATTTAGACTGTCAGGAAGGTTGTGCGACACTGGATTTTTTCCTCTGAAATAGGACAATAACTAACTGCAGCTGTGCCCCAGCATGGGCTGGGCAGTACACACTGGGGAAGGAGACAATGGCTCAGCATCAGCTCGTGTTGGCCAGAAACCACTCATCCTGCCTTGAGATCGCTTTGCCTCAGGACTGTGCATCTCATCACATGTCAGACACACACCCGGGTATGCTTGTGGAGTGACTTAGGGCTGATGCTTGCTTGCATCTGAACCCAGTACAAACCCAGGAAAGTCTCTTTGGCCCCTTCTGAACCTTTCCATACCGCCTTTATCCCCAGTGATGATTTTTCATTAGCACTTGGAGGATTGAAGCGCTCATTAGTATGACAGCTGCAGGGAGCTTTGAGGCATCACTCTTGCACTGATCTGTAAGACCAGGGAAGATGATCTAACCTGGACTCACCAAAAATTGCATGTTATTTTCTATTAAATGCAAACTGTACTGAATCCACCAGAATTAGAAGCAGTTTAGACCCAAAATTACATTAATCTTCCTCAAATTCTGCTCTGCATCACTGGGTAAACACTGTACAACTTCGCAGGGTTCAGTGGAGATCCCCATTCTCAGTCCCATGAAATTGCCTAAAACATCCCTTTATTTCCAGGTGAGATTAAGCCAACCTAAAAAGAAAGACCCCATTATCTCTTCTTACTGCAGTCTGAATCTAACGTAACCTGCTCTTGAATCTCACCCACTCCGCATTTAATTCATCCCAATCAAATGGATGCTCCTTCCCCTTTTTTGGGTTTTAAGTGACCACTTGGCAGCAATGGATTTCAGCCTGTCAGAAATACCTATGAATTGTTTGCTCGTACAGTTTAATTTGAGTGGACTGGATGCAACTAATATTTCCTCTTGTGTCTTCAGTGTTTTTCGCATACCCTCCAATAAAGCAGATTGCAATGTCTGATCATTTCCATTAGAAGATTTTCAGAGCATTCAAACCCATTAAAAAGATCACAGCCAAGAATAACTACTTTATTTAAGTCTTGGAAAAGAAATAAAGGCTTTAAATGCTGAAAGCACAGAGCGTATCTGTCTGGGATCAGGCACAAACCCAAGAGCATCCAAAAATCCTATATCAGCACAAGCTGGTATACAGCTACAAGCCAAATACCATTTTATCTGGAGATAAATGGGAACCTTGTCAACCAGGTGATTCTTCTGCATCCTATGGGTGATGAAATAAAATAAAAGGAGTGGCTGAATGTAGGTAGGAGCTTTGCACTGGTGTCAGGCTCCATTACATTTCTGTGATATTATTAATGCCATACAGACTTTTATAAGCAAAATAAATAAAACTAAGAGCAGTCACTCACCTGCAGCCAAGTTCAGGCAGCCTAAATTACAGTTCTTCCTCCAGCAATAGAAGATCCTATGGGTGGTTACGGATGTGGTCGGTGTCTGTGCAGCTCTGACACGCAGGTAAGGATTAGAAAGAGTTTGTCTCAGGAAAGACTCAGATTCAGAAACCCTATACCCTCATGAAACCCTATCTTGCCTTGCTGTCCTTGGCTTTAAAGGAAACACGGGGAAGAAACATGGCATTTCAAGCAGGGCTGTGCTGACAATCCAGGCACATCTTCACAGGTAATGATTGCTGCAAACAAAGCAAAACTCCTCTGCAACTGACCCCAAGAGGGGTGTACCCCCAAGAGCTCAGCCCCTGAGCTGGTCACCTAGCCGACAGCTTCAGTACTTGGAAGTAGTTGCTCCACAGATATCACACACACAAGGAGAGGGATTCCCCTTCCCACTAAGAACTTCATACTTGAGGATCTAGAAGCAAAGCCTGCTTCAAGAAACAGCATTCACATTTTAAGCCTAAAGGACTCTACAGAGTTTTATCTGCCCAGGTGTGGGCTGTAGCTCAGTCCTACCAAGGCATGTTGCCACCTTGATGGGAGCTGTGTGGCTCCAGGCTTGGGTGCTGGCCTCACTTCACTGCTCCTGTCCTGTGCAACACCCAAGGGATACCAGGTGCATACTCTGGGGATGAGTTGAACTGTGGCGCATCTATGGCTCTGGGAGCCTTTCAAGGGGGGTTCCCAAGTGGCACCAAACATCCCTCACTACAAGAAAATGCAAAAAAAAAAAGTAGCCATGCACTCAGCTCTGGGCAGCACCATTAGGCAACATCAGGGAAGAGGTGATGTGTCCCAGATCACAGAAGTGTCTTCCCATTAGTAAAAAACCCACCTTATTCCCTGAACCATGAAGAAACAGGCATAGGAGGCCTTGGCTACTCTAATGGGTCCTTCCAAGCCTACTGTATGGTGTCCTGGTCACTACCCTGTAAATATGCCTCTAAGTGCATTTTCTCCCAAGAATACATGGGAAAGGTTAAACCTACTTCTTGTCCATCTTCAAGCTTGGCAAGGAGGATGGGAGGAGGGAACACACTGGAGACTACTCACTCAGTTCAGCAGGGTAGCTGTGAGTTCGCTGACCAAGGGTCTTCTCCTCGCTACATTCAGCTGATCTGTGGCTTGTTATCAAGTATCACAACCAGTCCTGCAGTAATCATGAACAGCAAAAGGTGGAAGGGAAGGTCCATTGCTCAACCAGGCCATCAGCTTGGCCATTCTGTTTCAACACAGCTCACAAGGAGGGCCCAAAGACCTCCCTCAATCTTTGGGCACTACTCAAAGCAGTGTCCCTAGGAGATATTCCCACCTCACAGGTATTTCCTGGAGGTTACAGTTACGGTGCAGTAATGGGGAATCACATTAATTACTTGTTCAGCTGAATGGTAGTAACGAAGGCGCAGTGCCGGGTGAGGGACATATCAAGAATCATGTTAGCATAGCAAGTGGCATAGGAACACCCAGAAAGGGTGATGCTCTGCAGAAAGGCCTGAAGTTGTTACAAGGACGTCAGGAGACTTGATACAAAAGGCCAGCTTATTAATAGCTAATAGGTAAATAAATTATGTACCCACTTGGGTGGATTGTGTTTCTTCCTCCTTGCTGCACCCTGCTGTTTCCATCACCACCTTTCTCCCTGGTTTCTGTCCCGCTCCGTTCTTTCTTCTCCTTTATTTTCATGCTTTGCAGGACTTGGATGTGTTTGCTTTGAAAACTTCAAAGCTGTAGCAGTGAACCTGGCCTCTCTCCTGCATCTCAACTGTCCATATCTATCCAGACCAGGACACGACACCACCAGCTCTGCTGAGGCTCCCTGAAGAGGGCCAGACACCCCCATCACCCCAAGGCTGCTCCTGCTTGCAGGGCTCTGTTGATGCCCTGGAAACACCAAGACTGAAAGAAGAGCTCCGGCAGCAAAACAAAACCTTCTGGCAGAGGCTTTCTCTGTGCCCCTTTGTGGGATATGGCCCGGCCTGTCTGCCACCTAACTGGCCCCAGCAGGAGCAGTCCAAGCTCTGCCATGCCTGCATTCAAGCACCGGCAGCTCTGCACCCTACAGGCTCCAGCAGGTCCCTGGCAGGCAGAAGGGAGAGTGCAAGGCTGGGCAGTGCTGCAGAGGGAGAGAAGAGCCACACACTGTACCCACCTGGAGGGGGCTGCATGCACGTGGGAGTTACAGACCCCAGCACCCCAGAAACCCCAAGCAGGAGGCTGAAATGTTGAGTCCAACATAGTACATAAAAGCAGGTTTGGGTTCTGCATTGCCTGCATTACTCTACCATGGTTTCCTTTTGGCTGAGGGTGGGAAGCTGATACCTGCCAACACCTCAACTACCATACTTCCGCCATCCCCAAGCTGCAAACACTGCTCACAAGCCCACATGCAGCAGTTCTGGGGGAGGCCACAGCCTTCTGGAGCCTGCACGCCAGCACAGTGTGCTCAGCCTGCTGCAGGCCCATGTGGGGCCCAGCAGTGTGTCTTCTGGAGCACCTTGGAACCCTCCACAAAGACCCTGAGCTTTGGGGCTGGCTCCCACCTGGAGATGCACAGGAAAGAAGGGGTGCTCATACAGGCAAACCCTTCAGAAGCAGGCTCACACCCATGCATTACTGAACATTGCAGCATTTCTGGTGGTGATACAAAGCCATGTTCTCTGGGTGAGCTGGAGATCTTTGCCATGTCCATGGTAAATTCCCATCCCCAGCACACAGCAGATGTGAGGAGCATTCAAAGAAAAGCCCAGAGGAGAATGCCAGGTCCTGTGCTATCTCTTCACCCCCAGGAACAGCCTCAGTGCTTAAGCCCTCATTTCCCTGATGCTGCCCCTTTACTACTCTTTCGTGATCACTTTCTCTGCTTGCTCTGTTCTCAGATGCTGTGCTATGCTATCCCTCTGCCTGGGCAGTGTTTGGCAATCTGATCACTGTCTCCTCCTCCAGGAGGGCTGTGAGTTCTGTCACGAATCACCCCAGACCCCACTCTGACCCCGATGATGTTCCACTCTGTGGGTCTGCATTGCCCAATTTGACACTGCCCCATTAACAGGCAGGCTCCTGTTCCCTGCCTATTACCTTCTCGTTGGGTTTGCATAACCCTAACTCACGTCATGGCAGCTCATGGCCACCGAAATCAGGCTATTCTGTATCAGTAATGGGAAACTCTCTGCACCACCCCTGACCTGAGCACACATCTGCTCTCACTGCTGCTTCCTCCCTGGGGAGAGCAAAGTCCCACCCTGACACCCATGAAGGAGGACACTGAAGCAACCATATCCAACCCTTATTTAATTCCCACAGTTGCCTTCTCCATGAAGGGGCCATTGCTTGTCTATTTTGTATCACGTAAAGGCTGAGGAATCAGTAGCAAAGGGAGGGGGAGCTGTGCTCACTCACCTTGTCTCTGCCACTGGACCTGTGCAAGGGTGTGGACATGGCTGTCTTGCATTTAGTACATTTTGGGACCGCTGACAGGCAAAGGAGGGGGAGATTTTTTAATTTATTTTTTTTTTTCAGAAAATCAGGGACAAAAGGAGATGGATGGCATATAAAAATCTGTAACGGAGAAGAGAGGGTAGTAATTCAGTTGGTGCCCCTGCAAACTAGGGAACGAGAGATGGAGGAGCAAAGGGGAAAGTCTGAAACTGGGAGCTTTGCTAGTCTTTCTTCTCCTTGTACATGGTCAGGACCATGTACAAGGAAGGCAAGGAAGAAGGTGAGGAGATGGCTCTGATGCCCTGGCTGTAACTGACCTCACTGGAGCCATGGTGGAGAGAAGGCTCCCTCCTGCAACAAGGTTCAGGACACAATCATAAGGCAACACCCATCTGAGGTGATGTTCCTGCCATACAGAGAGTTGTTTGGCCAAGCATGACATTATTGCATTGTCTCAAATCTTGGCCCAAGGCAAGGTTATAAGCAGGGAAACTGAGGCATGGAGCATGCAAGGAAGCTGAGCTGCAAAATCAGCCTTCTGGCACTTTGCAGGGAGCAAGGGAGGTGCAGATATGCTGCCTTCAACCCTCTTCCAACACAGGCAGCAAACTGGGGGAGCAGCTTTGCCCACTAGGGCCACTGCTCTGCCAGCACTATCAGGCAGCTCCCGGCAAGCTGAGACAAGGCAGCAAAGACTTCCTGAAAACTCCCAGTACCGGAGATGTGACAAAAACCTCCATCTGGCCAGGGGAAAAACAAGATGACTGGCTTCAGCAAACAAGCTGCAAAATCTGCCCTCAGGCTCCAGACCCCAATGCAAGCACTGGGTCAGACACCAATGGGTCGCTTCATGGGAGATCTGTACCTCCCAGGCTTGCCCTCTCCAGATGAGTTTGGATGTTTTTTTGTTATTTTTCAGAGAAGGATTCATGCAGTGCTGATGGCTTCTGGTATTTTGCATGGCTCTGTCCCTTCTTCACTAACTTTTTGAAGACAACCTCTTCACAAAAAGCTCTCTCCACCCACCCAAAAGCTTCACTCATGGCTTTTAGGCACCAAACTTGGGGTATCTTGATACGCTGCTCCTCACCCATCTTCTCCTGGTTTTAGCTGCTGGTTCCAGATAAAGTTCCTGCAGCAGCTAAAGCCTGTAACGTCAGAAAATGCTTGTTGGTGTTTCCAAAACAGCAATTTTTGTTTGCTCTGTGGTTACTCGGTCTTGCTGGCTAAGGACAGCTCTGAAAAGCGACCAAGGAAATTGAAGTTACTGTCAGTAATCTTAAATTTAACTCACAAGCGAATTTGCACCCCCTCCTGGAGGAACTTTAGAGAGCCCTAAAACGAAAAAGATCAAAATCCCTTGTACCCAGAACGAAATCCAACAGCGCCCCAATCTGGGGAATGGAAATACGGCAGCTTCGTCCCGGACGTTTCATTTCCACAGTTCTGCCTTCTCATGGTTAAAACTACCCATTTCCATGCACACAGCAGGCGTGACATGGGGCTGAGGATATTCTCAGCCATGAAAACCCACCCCACTTTCAGCAGGGTGCATGAATGAACCCCTCAGCTCTAACAGACTTGGTCTGCTGGGGGTGAGCAGGGATGCACTACAACGAAGGCTGAGCCTGGAGACTAGAGGAATTGGTTTCTAGGGGAAGAAGCGAAAACAGGACTAAGTGTGCTGAGTAGAAAGTGTAGATGGAACTGCTTCAGCATGTCATTGCTCTTTAAGGAAGAAGAGAGTGGGTGTCTACATATTGCTTTCTTTACTTGCACATATAATAAAGAGTTGAAAGAGGATGCAAACACATACATACACATATAGGTATCACTACATAGGACCAGGTATTCCTGTTTCCTTCTCTCAAACGCCAGCAATAGAAACCAAGGGTAATGACATGAAGCTGTATCAGGGGACATTAGGCAGAGGGTGGTCTGGCACTGGCACAGGCTCTTGAGTATGGTGGTCATGGCATCAAGCTGCCAGAATTCAAGAAGTGTTTGGACAATGCTTTAAGACATATAATTTGATTTTTGGGTGGTCCTGTGTGGAGCCAGGAGTTGGACTCAGTGTTCCTTGTTGGTCCCTGCCAGCTTGGGATATTCTATGATTCTGTATCTCCCCTCCTCCCCTTCCCCCCACTTCCCCCCTCCTCTTCTCTCTCTTAACCCCCCCCCCCCACCTTTGCTAGCAAAGAGCTTTGTTGGTCTCTTTGCTTGTTTGCAGATGAAAGCACTAAGGACCTGGGCAAAAAACAGAGCTTGACAAATGCCAGCCCCCACCATGCACCAGGTGTTTGCCATGCTCCTTGCTCTGGGGAAGGAGAAAGGTGAGGGTAGAAACATGGGAAGGGACCCTTCTTCTACCAAACCCACTGTACTCAGGCATCTTGGATCAAACTGACAAAGGCGTTTGGGCACCAGATCTCAGGACTTGCCAGAAGAGTTTGGTTTGCAGCTGTTTCACATTCTGGAACTCAAGTCTTTACATATTCCCCTAAAAACTGCTCACCCTCATGATGAAAAGCCAGATTATCCCATAAACAGTGTTTGGTCAACCATGAAATGGTGACAAGCTGCCAAGGTCTGCATTGGCCTGGATGCTGTGGGCAGTGGAAGGATCCCATCTCCCCTCTCTTGGTCCCCTCCACTTGCTCACCTGCTCCAAAGCCACTCCCTGGTCTGCCAGTTCACAGATCACACAGACTCAGCAGAGGGCTCTCACATTCTAAAACCTGGTTTCATCAAAGCTCTCCACCGTGGCAGATCAGCACAATGCTCTGTCACATTCCCCTCCATAAGCCCCCTCCACCACCTCGTGCAACCATGCAGAAGTGATGGGAGAAGAGCTGACAGTAAAGTGACAGCACCTTTGCTCATATTCATCCATTCTCTCCTTTTTCTCCTCCAGATTGAATTTAGAAAGCTGTCATGGATCATCCATAGGTGCAAATTTACCTCAATCCAGCTCCTGGAAATTAAGGCACAAATGCCCTCTGTGTAAAGGAAAGGACTCAGCACCATTGGACTCAGCACCAGCACACACTCCCTGCGCTATGGGAACACTTGGATGCTGATATGCTCATCAGCCCAACGGCCTTTACACCACACAGCCTTCCACAGGTGAAATGTTACAAGTGGACATTTGATGGATCCTTGGGGGCTACTGTCTCATTGCTGCCCCAGAGGGTCCTCCCCAGCCTCCTCCAGCCCTCCACCCACGTTCACCAGCTCTCGCTGGCACCCTGCCACTCTGACAACGTATGCTCTGAAACAAGCCAGTGAAATGGGATGGTGTAAAGCAGAACAGGCTGGCGTAAAGCAGAACACAGCAGAGAACCCCACCTCCCACCCCATCCCTGCCATTTACCCAGCCCGTGCCCCCTCTCAGGATGCTGCAGGGGAGGACAACGCAGACAAAGCTGCCAGAAACCTGTCACAACATCCCCAGCATTGCTGTCTGGGAAACACAGCTCCACACCCTTAAACATTCACTCCGGGCTTTGTTGCTGTCTGATGCAGCCCCAGCTTCCCTCTAAGCCCTTCCTAGCCCTGCTCACCTGCTTTAACCCCAGAGCAGGCCTGGCTATGCTCCCCTGGGACCAGGAGTGTCCCCAGGCTAGTTTCCCTCTGCCTAAGGCCCTTTTCTAACCTCAGGCAGGTGGAGCTGCTCACCAGATTATTGGCCTCACCCCTCTGGTGCCCACAGCTTTGGAAGGCAGCAGCTCCTTTTGTGATGCTACTTTGCAGGTTTTCTTGTTGAACAGGACCAGATGTGCTAGCTGGGCTGAAAATCTGGGTGAAAATCTAGAAACTGAGTGGGGAATAGGAAGAAAAAGGCCATTGATGGTGAGGAACACCCATGACATTGAGCACCCTGTTAGAACCAAGCTCGACCACTGGCTGCATCTTCCTCCTTTCCTATGCCCCTACTAAGATGGTGAAAAGGAGTAGTGAAGATACCAGATCATCACTGGAAGGTGATTGTTATAAATGAAGTCTCAACTCTGAATTTAGTAACATAAAATAATATTTTATTAGTAACATAAAATAATATTTTATTTATTAGGCAAGTAAACAGCGCTGGTGCGCAGGGAGTCTGTGCTCTACCAACACGCACACGTAACCGTCGAACTTTCCAAATATATATAGGACGTTGCTGTTACATATTTACAAGAAAAGTCGAGTACGCCTATACATACGGATATCCTATCCCCGCTTCATATTAGAATTCTCTTTGTGGTGGTCGTTGTGGGTGAAAGGCTCTCGGTTTCCCCATCACCATTTTGTTCCAGACTGCAGGAGCAGCTTTGACTGTCTCCCTCTTCTTCTGCACATGCTCTGCCCACCACAAGGTTCCCGAAAGCAACAAAACGGGATTGCTTTTCCCGTGTTTCGTTAACACTTGAAACCACACTAATATATATATTATATATTATACACATAATATATATATTATGGCCTCATCGTTAAGAGTCTGATGTTATCACCAACCACAAGGCTTTCCGACCCCCATTGCCACATTCCCAAATCTCCCCCTTCTTTATTAATATCAACCATTTTTCTGACACAAATTACCACTCCATATATAACAGTGATGGACTGTAATCTGAGGGTTACTACATCTTTCCAGGCTCACAGATCTCATGCAGGGCCAAATTCATGCTGAGCCAGCAAGGGCTCTGCAGATCAGCAATGCCGGCAGTGCATGTCCCTGGAGATGTGATATGGGAAGGGTCTGCAGGCACTGTCCCCATTCCTGCCTTCTTCTATGGGCAGTCAGTGCTGGACACTGCTGACAATAGGATCCTGGGAGAGATGAACCTCTCTCTGCACCCATAAAACTGCATATGTTCTACAACCTCCCAAGCAAATCCTAGTTGGCTCTAGGTCCTAGCTCCCAGTGAGACACAGCTCTGGTGCTGTGCACTGAAAGGGGCTGAAACTGGAGTAGCCAGAGCATGGCTTTTGGAGGTTTCATTGGGGGAACCCCTTGAAATCCCACATCAAGATGGGGTGCCTCCAGTTTGGACTTGGGAGCGATGGCCCTCGGTCCTTGCTTCAAGGAGAAGGGCAAAATCAAAGATACCCTCTGGTGGCCAGCAATGACGTTGCTCTGGAAGCAAGGAAATTATTATGGGTCTTTCCCAAGGAAGGGATGGCCCTTAAATACAAGGCTGGACAAACCCTCAGTGTAGCCTGAATTTCTCCTCTGCTCAGAGAAGCTCCTTGCACCTCATTTCCCCACCCATTAAATAGGAACGATCTGTCTCTCAACCAACTGTAATGATCCTGCCCTCACTGAGATACCTCCATGGGATTAATTAAGTAAAATCATTTTAGTGCTCTTTTGATTATGACTGAATAACAATTTAGGGATGCCCTGGTGCTGGTACATATCCACTCATCCACAAATGCTGAAATGCAGCCTTTCCCACCTGCAAAACCGAGAGGTTTTGTCTGTTTGCAAACTGATAACACTGAGCCTCTGGCTGGGCATGCAATGCTGCTGCTCCATCAGAGCACCTGGGCTTCAGGGCATCCAGCAGTCCCCTTTAACTTTGCACTGGAGGGGAACACAAGGAAATACTCTCCCAGGAAAGGCTGAAAGCTCTTGTGTTCCATAAACTGCAAAGCTAGAGTTTTGCATGGTGGCTCTGGCAGGCATGGGGAAACTGAGGCACAGAGGGATTGCTGCCAGCACAGATATTCAGTGGGGCCATGGGATCTGAACCCTGTGCCAAAAGGGTGCAAAACACATCAGGGAGGAGGAACACTCCCAACAGCAGCTACCTCTGCCAGAGCCAAGGGGACTAATTCCCAGTTGGGGTTGCACAGAGTATCTTCACTGAGCTGGGCTGGCCCCTATGCCTGGGATGGCTTATGAGGGAATTTTTGAGGATGAATAATGAGAAAATGCCTTTTAGAGAAAAAGTCTCTGGGGGGTGCTCTCACACCCTGGCAGCCTGACTGGGGCTGAATTGACACTGAATCACCTTAGCTGCACACTCCCCTCATGCTGCTCCACCAAGGAACTGCAGCTTCCACAGGGAGGCAGAAGCTGTAAAACCCCATTTTAATTTTGCTCTCACTGGGGATGGAAAAAGCAACAGAGCTGCAAATCAAATGGCCCCGTGGAGGTGGCTGGAAAGCACTCAATGCCTCCCACTATAGACAGAGAAAATGCAACAACCTGGAAAGCCAGAGAGGGCCAGATCCTCCCACAGTGTAATTCAGTGTAGCCAAGGGCCAGGGATGTCTTGCCCGTTGCAAACTGCTGTGGCCAGCGTGGCTCAGCTGCCAGGCATGTTCCTGCCTTGCTCACCCACCCCATGGGAATGTATCAGTTTTGCAAAATAAAGTATTTTGCAGGTACAGCTCCTTTCAGAGTAGGCAAGGGAGGTTGGTGTTAGCCTGCCTGCCCCCATGTGCTATGGCTATTGCCTTTTGGGAGACAACCAGGCCAAGCAGCTCTGGGTGTCGCAGGCAAGCGGGAGGCAATCCTGGCAGGGAGAAACTGCCAGGGACAGACAGGCCAAAGGGGGTTTTCTGTCCCACTTTTGCACTTGTGGTTTTGAACGCTTATTTTTGCCTCAAGGGGATGACTAAACCCAAGCAGAGCTACAGACTGGGAGAGGAATGGTTGGAAAGCCGCCTGGCGGAGAAGGACCTGGGAGTGTTGGTTGATAGTCGACTGAATATGAACCAGCAGTATGCTCAGGTGGCCAAGAAGGCCAACAGCATCCTGGCTTGTATAAGAAGCAGTGTGGCCAGCAGGGCTAGGGAGGTGATCGTCCCCCTGTACTCGGCTCTGGTGAGGCCACACCTCGAGTACTGTGTTCAGTTTTGGGCCCCTCGCTACAAGAAGGACATCGAGGTGCTTGAGTGGGTCCAGAGAAGGGCAACGAAGCTGCTGAGGGGCCTGGAGAACAAGTCCTACGAGGAGCGGCTGAGGGAGCTGGGCTTGTTCAGCCTGGAGAAAAGGAGGCTCAGGGGCGACTTTATTGCTCTCCACAGGTGCCTTAAAGGAGGCTGTAGCGAGGTGTGGGTTGGTCTGTTCTCCCACGTGCCTGGTAACAGGACGAGGGGGAATGGGCTGAAGTTGCTCCAGGGGAGTTTTAGGTTAGATGTTAGGAAGAACTTCTTTACCGAAAGGGTTGTTAGACATTGGAATGGGCTGCCCAGGGAAGTGGTGGAGTCACCATCCCTGGAGGTCTTTAAAAGATGTTTAGATGTAGAGCTTAGGGATATGGTTTAGTGGAGGACTGTTAGTCAGAGTTGGTCAACATAGTTGGTCAGAGGTTGGACTCGATAATCTTGAGGTCTCTTCTAACCTAGAAATTCTGTGATTCTGTGATTCTGTAAAGTAATCTTCAGAGTCCCCAGTAAAAGTGTCTTGTAGGGGGTTGAGCTATGTTTTCTATGAGCATCACTGGGGCCCCACCATACTGATAAGTTACTTGGTGTGAACAAGAATATGGAGGGATTTGCAATATGTTTCACATTTGTTGGAAACTGCTTGTATGTGGGAAATCACTGCCTTTCAAGCCATGCAGGCTGTGCTACAGAGATCTGGTGCTAGGGATACCCAAAGAAGTAGCAGCTCAGGGAAATGCAGAGCCTTATGAAATTGCCACCTTGCCCCAGGAATAGGTCTGGGGACAGGCCTGGAGCCATGACTTGTACAGTATCCTGTGCTCTGACATGCTCAAGGGAGCACCCAAGCCTGGAGGCTTTCCCTGCTGCTGGTGCTGACTGGAGCTTCTGTGACACCAGACACATCCACAGGGTACCAGAGCATTGTGCTGATGTGCCAGGGCTATGCCACTCAGAAGGATGTGCAAGGAGGAAAAAAAAATAACTTGTATTGGTGGCAAGTCCCTCTCACCATGCTACATGCATGGAGTCTGCCCCAGTAAGCCTGAGGCCCTCCTCTCCCTCCCTGCTTTCTCCAGCACTTTGCTCAGCACATCCCCCACCAGAGGAATCCTCCATGCAAAATACAAATGCGTGGCCAAGATAAAAGCGAAGCTGTGAATAATTCATGTTTCAATCTTTTTTACCACCGTCTGCTGTAAATATTTAAATAGCACCAAGATGTCTAGAGCTGAACTTCAGGAGGGTGAACCCAAGCCTGCAGCCTGCTGCCCACAGGGCATCCGCATGGTTTGCTGCTGGGAGGAGGCAAAGGGACCTGATGGGGACAGGATGGGCCATTTCCTTGGTGGTGTGTGCACTAGGGCAGAGACAAGGGAGCCCCAGAGAAAAAAATGGATGTATATCTTGGGAAGAAGCAAATATCCAAGCGTTTCTGCCCACCCACAAAAGGGCAGCTCAGAAAGGGTGATATTTCCACCCTAGGAAAGAGGTGCACATTTTGTTGGAAAGAGCAGCAAAATGGCATGGTTCAGCTTTCAGTGCTTTCTTCTGCCTTCCCATGGCTCATAACCTTGGAATTTCACACAAATTTATAATCACCACAAAACTGACCAGCAAATTTCCTCTGCTTTGTTGTGCAGCTTCCTGCATTCTACTCTGCATCTTGAAAACAAGAAAACAATGTCTGGCATTAAAATAACTCACAGCCCCATGCCATCTCCCAGCTCTTGGTGCAGCACCTGGCTTGGACATTAAGGATAGCTATTTCGGGACATTTATGGTGTGGGCGAATATGTCAGATTGGGAGCACTGCAGCAATCAGGGATGCTGTCTGGGGACAAACCCCATGCTGATACCAGGTTTACTTTATTTTCACTCGTAACGTGCTGAAGAGTGAGTTCTTTGGAAGCCACTGCATGCCCAAGTGTCTCCTCGTGCTTCAGTATTTTGCAGTCCTTCTGTATGTGATGGCTTACAGCAATTATTGCCATGGTGTCTGTGGAGCTGCAGTGTTCCTGGGTCCTCAGCTGTCATGTCCCTTGCTGGCCATCACATCCCCCAAAGGCTTGGCTTCAGGTCTCCTTCGGAGATCACAGAATCACAGAACTGTAGGGGTTGGCAGGGACCTTGAAAGATCATCGGGTCCAACCCGCCTGCCAAAGCAG
The DNA here is from genome assembly GCF_047663525.1 of Anas platyrhynchos. Lineage (NCBI taxonomy): Eukaryota > Metazoa > Chordata > Aves > Anseriformes > Anatidae > Anas > Anas platyrhynchos. Next base: position 3,104,287 of record NC_092613.1, on the reverse strand, counting down.
GTGCCCAGGTAGGCGTCCAGACAGGCCTTGAATATCTCCAGAGAAGGAGACTCCACAACCTCCCTGGGCAGCCTGTTCCAGTGCTCCGTCACCCTCACCGTGAAGTTCTTTCGCATGTCAGTGCGGCACTTCCTGTGCTCTAAGTTGCAGCCATTGCCCCTTGTCCTATCCCCACAAACCACTGAGAAGAGGTTGGCTACATCTTTCTGTCCCCCACCCCTCAGATATATACACTGAGGAGATCCCCTCTCAGTCTTCTCTTCTCCAGGCTGCACAGCCCCAGGTCTCTCAGCCTCTCCTCACAGGGAAGATGCTCCAGGCCCCGTATCCTGTCTGTGGCCCTCCGCTGGACTCTTTCCAGGAGCTCCCTGTCTTTCTTGTACCGGGGAGCCCAGAACTGGACACAGGACTCCAGGTGAGGCCTGACCAGGGCAGAATAGAGGGGCAGGATCACCTCCCTTGACGTGCTGGCCACACTCCTTTTAATGCATGCCAGGATCCCATTAGCCTTCTTGGCCACAAGGGCACAGTGCTGGCTGCATGCACGCAGCTGTTTGTGCCAAAGTGGAAGCTCTGGGCATTTTCTTCCTGGAGATTTAAGTCATTTTCACCAGCACTGGGAGTGTTGCAACTTAGCAAGAGCAGTTTTAAATGCACAAAGTGCCCTTTGTTATTGCACTTCTTTCTCCCTACACCAGCCTGCGTGTATGAGGATGGACACATGGTGGACACATTATTATCTTTCTTTTAAGACAATTTTTGGTCTGGAAACACTTTTTCTACCTCTGGATGCTCTTTGGGTGTTGGTTGTTTTTCCTCCCTAAAATTGGAGTTTGAGACAACAAAAAAAATACAGTTTGAGAATTTAAACAAGTGTCACTCCTAATCCAAATGCTTCTCTTCATTCTAGCCTTTTGCCAACCAAATTAATATCTAAAACCAAGGAGGGTTTTTTTTTTGTTTGTTTGTTTTCTAGAAAAAGTGACATTTCATTTTGCAAATTCCCAATAGAATGTTTTGAAAACTTCAAATCTTTTTCATCATCTACATTCCCAAGCCAAGATATTAATCAAAACAATATGTTTCCCACAACAGCAACAGAAAAGAAAAAGGCATTCAGTGAATGAGTCATCACGTTTCAGTAAAAAAAAAAAGCCATTTCCCCAGTCTCCCTGCTTAGAAATGGCTTTAATATCTGCACCAGTCCCTGTGGCCAAAGCACTTGTGGTGGGTCCTGGCCAGATGGTGGGGTTTTATGGGTGTACGTTGAGGTTATTTGGGCAGTGTTTCCTCCTTTCTCTGAGCTTGACATCCAAACCTGCAAGCTTCTTGGCATTGCAGACTTTGTCTGTTTGGTTTATTCTATCTGTACCCACCAATTTTGGAGCCTGTAAGGGACAAGGAAAGTATGCAGATGAACAGAGCACCAACCTTCAGGTCAGCTGAAGATGGGTTCCCATCTCCCAGTTGATTTCCCCACCTCTGGAAATGAAGTGGAAGGGTCCTCAGACCCTGTTATCTGTAGTTTCCTGACCCCAGGACTGTTGGGGCACTCTGCTGGGCATGGGATATTGGTTGCTGCACTGGAGGTGAAGCAGGATGGGGTGCATTAGATGCTGGGTGCTGTCACTGGAGGTAGTCCCAAGTGGTTTCAGACAAAGAGAAAGGGGGTAAAAAAAGAGACAGCAAGATTCAGTCACCGCCTGATCAATTTGCTGCAGAAGGCTGCTGGTAGGCTGGCAGGTTTGCTCTGTACTGAGTGGTTTATAGATTTCCTCTAAATAGAAGGCTGCAGCTGCTGGTGTGCCACATCAAGAAGGGCATAAATGTGGTATGGGGGGGCAGGGGACAGAGGCAGGGGCTGCCAATTTGGCCCTTTTCCCACTTTTTCATGCAGCGAGAATATTTAGCATCAGGTGAGGGGTTAATGGGGGATGTGAGGGGACACCCCTGGTAACACCCCTTCCCACCCACAATAAAATCAGACTGTGCATAACCACGAAGAAGTGAACTGTTATGGGGGGACAGGGCTTTTGAAGCACCCACAGGACGCAGAGACCCTTTCTAGAAGGGTTTGTGCTAAAGGAACATGTCCGTGGCCCTGCAGGGAAGAGAGGAGGCAGAGTATCCCCTTGCTGTGATACACTGGGCCAGCCTGGCTCATGGGCATGATTCTGCTTTAATTAGTCCCCTTTGGATAAGTCCCAGCAGTGAGGAACCTGGTGGTGGGTCATGTATCCCAAGGGTCTGCATATGCCATGGATAAGCAGGGGGAAAAGCCAGCCCTATGTCCAAACCAGGTGGTAAAAAAGGTGAAGAGGAGATTTTCCTGATGCGTAAACACTCCTGCTTCATCCCATGGGGAATCGCACACTGGTACTATCTAGAAGACTTAGAAATTTCCATTTAAGCCAACAAATGGTCAGGGGCGAGAGGTCTGGAGTCAGAGGGAAGTGACTAATCAATCCACTTATCATTTATTTATGAATACAGCAGTTGTGAGCGTGAGCTGAAATGCTGAAGACAGCAGCCAGATGCAGTCAAGGCAGGAAGATTTTGGAGGAAAAATGGACAATCAAGGCAATAGCTTTCAGAAGAAGGTCTTATTTGGAGGGTCCAATCAATAGGAAGAAGGACCATATGAGACTTTTTGTCTCTCCTGAGGCCACTGAAGATCTCCGCATCCTTCCCAATGCTTTTATAAAGTAAGCTGGAAGTCACTAAAAAGGAGTGGCTTTGCTCCAGGATGGAAACATCACCAGGACATGCTGAGAAGGATGTTTCTCACTCCAAGACACTTGGCTTTAGCCTGATCTGCCTGTGGATGCCTCATCAACCCCCTTGCAGTGCTTTTTATTCCTCTGTTGAGCATGGAAATACTTTTGTAGACAGAACTGGTGCAGAAGACACACCAGTTTGGTCCAGGAGTGTGTAGCCATGAGGTCATACCCATGAGAATAGGTTTCACACAATATTAAGAGAGCAAGGAATACAGAATATCATTAGAAATAACATCTCATAGCATGAGGAGTCTGCATGGAAACACATGCAAAGCATTCTCCTCTAGGCACTGTCAGAGCTCTCCCCTGGGACCTGAAGGAATGAGTCCCCAGCTCCTATGGGACTTGAGCACCTGCACCCTCATCATTACCCCCCACAGCGAAATATCACCCTCAGTGAAGCCAGAAAAGCAGGAGCAGGATGAGAGCCAGGATCTCTAGGCATTTTAAGGTCCATTAACTGGCAACATAAGGCTTGAGCCTCATCAGGCATAAAACTGGAGGAAGTCCAGGGACATGTGCAGGGTCAGGGCACTCGAGCAGTGGCAGAGGTGTGCCAGGGCTCTGGCAGTGCCGTGAGCCACAGGTAGGCTGAACTGTGCAGCTGGGGCTGAATCAGCTTGGCAGCATAGAAACAGGGTGCTGAGCTGCCACGAAGCCTTGTCTGCCCTCACATGGCCATGGGACCTTGGTACAGCTCTGGCCTCCTCTCACATTGCCAGAAACCACTGCAACGTGCAGAGAGGATGGCTCATATTTGGTGTGAAGAGAGATGGCACCTACAGGAACCCTCAGCCCCGTCAGCTAATCTCCTGTGGAGATATGTTTCATGCATATGGAGGTATCTCCAGGAGGACTTCATGTGGCCTTGTTGCCAACACCACTGTCATGATCAGTGGAGGACCTCCTCCTTGTCATTCATCTGGTTTAATTTAGGCATCTGCCTGCAGGTCAGGAGAGGAATGCCTTAAAAGAACCCATTTCTCTGCATTTGTGTTGAAAATAGTCAGAGAAACAAGTTCAGATAGATGTAGATAGCGTGCATGATACCACTGAGCAGAGCCACAGGAGAACCGTGCAGTCCTCTGCTGCCCCCCAAACCACTGTCCCTATGGCCACCATGGCATCATGCAGCCATGCAAGCCATCTTGCCTTGCAAAGAGCCTTGGGGAACATCTGATCAAGGTGCAGGTGGGCATCATGCCACAGCAGCAGATGGTGGGGCACAAACAGCCAGGAAGGCATAACATGGTCATGGCACACACCCAAGATATGCAGCCCAGATGAGAACATCCAGAAGGGTCTCCTCTTTGCAGGCATGAAAGGCACCAGGTGGTGTAGAGGTATATCTGGAGCCAGGCCTGGAGCAGTGATGGAGAGCACTTGTAGCTGTACTGACCCCGCATCTCTGCACTGCCATGGTGCCTAGGCACGTGTCAAAGCCATTCCAGCCCATGCAGCTCCTCGCAGATAAGTTTTACTAAGAGGCTTTCAGTCATTGGTGCCTTGTAAATCAGAGTGGCATCCCTTACATCATGAGCAGGCATCTCCATCCATCTGAGCTTGTTTCCCCGACTCCTTTCACCACAAATGCAGAAAAATGGGTTCTTTTAAGGCATGCCTCTTCTGGCCCTGAGGCACTTGGCTAAATTAAGCTGGATGAATCATGCGGAGGAGTTTCTCTTTCTCTCTACTAACTGTAATGGGGCTCCTGACACTCAGACCAAATTGAGATGTCCTCCTGGGGGTCCCTCCATCAGCACGAGACAACCGCCCAGGGGACCAGCCCAGTGGGTCGGGGGCTGTGGCTGTGGCTCCTGACTCCTGAGTCCCAGAACAGTGACAAATCCCTGGCTCCTGGTCACAGGATCAGGGCCTCGGGTGTTTGCAGAGTGACAGGGTCATCTGTGCCTGAGGGAGCTGGGGAGAGGGAAAAGGATGGGGATCGATAGGGTGGTCATGTTCCTATACATCGGCAGCCACTTGGAATACATTCAATACGCTAAAACACATTCCCCCAATTTTCTATTTATGGCAAATGAATGTCTAATCCTTGAGCTGTGATGCTGCAGCTTTGTGCTGAGCTGGCAGTTCTGCTGATGCTGGTGGGGAGGAGAGGACTAGCCAGCAGGAGCTGCACCCATGTGGCAGAACTGGAGCAAGCCCCCCGCAGCTGCCATAGAAACTTCGGGAGGAGCAGGGGAGCAAACCCTCTCCCTCCAGCAAAGCATTCCCATGCCATCCTGTTCATCCTGCACAGCACCAGAGCAGTGCATTTGTTATTTTCTAAGATGTCTTTGCTTCTCCTCCTGGAGCTGCTAGGAGATGTTTTCTACCTGTGACAGCTCTCACCTGCCACCATGGCCAGCATGACACAGTCCTGCCTGGGACAAACTGGAGGGATATCCCCAAACTTGTGGGATGTTTTCTACTGCAGCATCATCACTGAGGCTGAACTACAGCATGGAGGGGAAGGGATCTGAAATCAGCACTCTCTGGGATTTCATGGATGTATTTGCCTGTGTTTGTACACAGGGAAGTGCATCCATGTGCATGTCCCACGATGGTGGAGCAGAGGCTGAAGGTTTACACCTGCCAATGAACACAGACATTTTCTGATGCTAAAAGAGCCAAACAGCAAGGCAGCCTGACAGCCCCCAAATCCCTGCACCCCTCAAGCTGTGGAAAGCCCCAGCCGAGGACGAGCACCCCACACATGTTGTGCAGTCAGCTGTGCCAATGCTTTGCTCAACATCAATGCCATGCTCCTCTTGGGTGCTGAATGCCTGTGGCACCCAGCACCATTCATGAGGGCTGTGAGCATGCCCAGAAGGCCCCAAAAACAAGGCTCAGGCACCAGCTGCCTTTGGACTGGGATTTTTGTTCTTACCAAAGCTGTTTACCTTATCATTTTCAGGGGCATTTGTACCACAGGGCTGTGCCAGGCAGCGCTGGCAGTGCCCTTTCTCTCTGTCCCTGTATGGGGTGTGCAGAGCAAACACCTCCAGGGCAGGAGACCAAAGCCATGGGGGTGCATTTCCTTTGGGGTACCATGGCAAAGTTGGTGCTCATGTAAATGTGGAAGTGGGTAAAAACACCTGGGTTTCACAAGTCCCATTTATTGCAGGTGGAATTGGACTGCTGGGGAGCTCACCAGGGGTGTTATATATGGAAAAGCGTGTCCCCCCAAGCTCCATCCAGGTCTGTCAGGAGCCACCCCCCCAAGGGCTGTGCCACACAGAGAGGTTTTCAGAAGCTGAAAAATAACTAAAATGCCATTAGGGTGGCTGGGAGCTGAGCAGAGGAGGCTCCTGCCCTGCAACCAGTAAAACTGCAGTAAGAGCTTCTGCATGAGCCCTGCGCTTGTGTTCCTTTGCTGAAATAGCTGCAGACGTTCAAGACATCTGAGTCTCTTCTTTCGTAAAGCACTTTAGAGCTACTAATGAAAAGCACTCTATAAGAGCCACGTAATGTCATCATCAGAATAAGAATAGTTGCTATCAATACTTGCCTCTTGCCAGTCTTATTGGATGCCATGACCAATATTTTTTTTGTCTTCACAAAGTAGTTATGCACTGGTATACCAAATGCTCAACGGTGTTTTTTTTTTTTTTTTTTTTTCTCTTTTCTCATCTGTATGGTTTTCAGTGCATTTTAGTACACATTTAGTGCATTTTAGTAACATATTTAAAAACATCTTTGAATTAAGTGCATTGGGCTGCCTGGCTAGGGATTTTACAAATGTCCAGAGCATTCTTGTTTAATCAAGGTGCTTCAGGGTTAAATTCTCCTTCTGCCCTTAAAAGAGTGGAAACAACCAGCATGTGAATGCTTAAGAGTGTGGACTGGACAAATCTAGAAGTGGAAGGAGCTGCAGCCATCTGGACCCCCTGTGCAGTTGTTGGAGGGAGACCAGCAGCCAGAGGGAGACTTGTCCCTCCATCCCCTGGAGGTGGCAGGCAGACAGAACCACGCAAACATCTCCCTGGGGGTGAGAGGACTTGCACCTAGAAACACCTGCCCAGAGACCAGCAAACATCCTTGTTTGCTCCCCTGGGGCTCACCCAAGCCATTCCCCACAGCATCCGTGCGAAACCAGGAGACTGGGAGGAGCTCACCATGGCCGTGTCACCTCCAAGGTCTTGCTCAGGGATAACTTGGGAATTTGGTCTGCCCATTGACTGATCCTTTTGTAAACTCAACCCATATGGGGCTGGATCTGCTCTTGCCTCCTTCTAAACCTCAGAAGTTTATTATCCCTGAAGCCAAAACTGGTGAGCTGTGAGATAAAAATGCTGTTTCTGCCAGGGATTTCTGCAGCTGCCTCAGAGCATTCACAGCCACTTTCTAGTTATTAATGCTTAAATGTGAAGAAGTGTGTTCCTTCTGCAGAGATTTGCCTTTAATTAGCCAAGGATAAAAGGACAGTGGAAGACAACCCTGTGCCTAGTCAGGAAAGTCTATGCTTTCAAACAATGTGCTGTTGGCATTTTTTTTGTTTTGAGGCAGGGAGCAGGTGCCTGGCAGAAGATGCTTGTTCTGCTTCCCTTGCCCACCCCCACCTCCATCTCTTGCTGCATAAAACATGTCCTTAGGGCCTGGTCCTGGCTGGTGCCAGTGCACTAGGGAGGTAAAGGGGGCCGGTGCAAGAGGATGATGGCTGCAGATGCAGGAGTCATGGTGGATCTCCACGTGGCTGCAGGGAGCTGGGTGACCTTGTCTCTCTGGCTCCCCAAACCAGCCCTGCTCTTTCCAGGAGCTGATTTTGGCTGCATTGAAGGAGTAGCAAAGCAAACTCAATGAGCTCCTGCCAGCCCTGGGTTCTAGCTGCAAACCCTGACACTGCACTCCTGGGGTCCCTGCTGGGAGCTCAGCAAATCACCCATCACACCAAGGATATCCCGAAGACTCACCTGTGGAGTATCATGCGATTTTGGGATTAACCTTCTTCTCTCACACCCATTGGGGATGGTGAGCTAGGGGGCAAACCTTCTTCTGAGCCTTTGCTAAATCTCCCAGGTGCCTTGGATACAGTTTCTCCCACCCTGGGTTTTAAGATTAAATGCTCAGACGCTTTCCTTGTGTCTATTTCTGCATCTCCCCAGCACAGAGGGGCACGGAGCAAAGTGACAGCCAAGCAGGACCTCAGCAAGTTGGGCTGAGAAAGGCAACTGGGTGCCTGCGTTCCCCATGAAATCAGGGTAACCTCAGAGCAAAGGACAAATATTTGGGTATCTCTACATAATATTTAGGTATCTCTGACTTTAATCCTGTTGTTCCCTGCATCACTCCTCATTACCCTGTCTGCACTAATGCTTTGAAGATCCAGGGCCTCACCAGTATCAGTTCTAAAACTGTAAAAGAGGAGATGTGTGTTTCTTCCTTTAATACACCCTGATATAGTAAAAAGCAGCCAGTAGCCATTACCTAAACTCCCCTTCTCCTGCCCTGTACCTCGTGCTGGGGTGTGGATGAGCACTGCTCCCAGGAATAGGCCTTTCAACACCCTGCACAAATGCAAAGGAGGGAGAAGAAGGAGCAAGAGAAAGTGGGAAGGAGAAAGAGGGACCTGGCCTGATTTCCAGAGCTGCAGGATAAGTGTTCATCTCAGTGAGAGCTGTGCGAGTGCCGAACCTTTGCCTGGAGGTTACCTAAACATAGGCTGCGGGGGCTCCTCTTCGCACACCCACACTTGCAAATTTTGCACCCAGCTGCTCAGTGAAGGCCACCCTGAATCTGAGGCACTGCAGCAGTGATGGTGCAATCCTACACCAGCTCATTTTTGAGTCCTGCCACGCTGACATATACCCAGCGCTTTGTGATGGGCGTCACTGGGAGGGTAGCAGTGTCTCAGCTGCAGGACCACTTTCCCTTCTCCTCTTTCAATCCTTTCCCCATCCACCCTCATGCTGTCAGCATTGTATTGATGGCCTTTCAGCAGCCCCAGTCCAGAAGTTGCTTTCAGTATCCAATCACTCTCTTTGCCAAATGGAAACGGATTTGGTAATAGATAGCCAGGGCAACTAAAAACCCCCGCTTACCCCTGGGGCACATATGATGGGCTGTAATGGGGTTTTAGCAACCTGAGCTTCCCAGGACAAGCAGCAGTGGAAGAATTTTCTTGGCACTTGGCTCATTTCCTTCCTCAATGTAACCGGGCGGGATTGTGAGGGCTTGAGCACTTGTAGACCCCAATGAGCAGAAAGCCTTTTGCAAAGGTGCGCAGTGTAGTCCTCCCCAAGACAAAGAGCATCCCTGTGCCACTGCCTTTAAGGACTCTTTAATTTATGAGCTGGAGCAGATAAACAAGGGTTTCATGGGCTCTTGCCTGGCAGAGAAGCAACACACAGTGAAGAAAGCACAGAAAAGTAGGTCAGGCAGCACTGGCAGGGTCAGCTGCACACCCAGGATTGTTAGCTCTGGGAGGTCTCTGTGTCATATGTGTAGGTCTTCCTCCCCATCCTTGTCTCTGAAATGGTGCAAAAGGACAAACAGAAGGATGCTCACCCCTGACATTATCTCCTGAATCCTCCACACACGGCCAGGATGGTGCAGCATGCTGACAGACTGGCAGTTTAAAATAATTACTGCATCCGCCTCGCCGCCTCCTCCTGACATCCCCTCAGAGAGCCTGCAAAGCAGACTTCTGCAAACCCCTTGCACCAAGCAGTGTTTAGATATTGATGAGCCCAGAATGCTGCCAGCCAGAGATAAGAGCAAGGGTTTGGTGCCTGCTGAAGCTGACCAGAGCCTCTCCTGGTCTTGGAAATGGGGCTGAGGAGTACCAAGTGGCTCAAATTGGGCACAGCTTCCACCCACCATTACAGAAAACACTGCGACAAGGGTGCTGCTGATTTAGCCCAGGATGCACTGCTCATAAATACTTGTATTACCTTGCATGGGTTCAAATGCTTTCTGTATTTAAATGTTCAGAATTAAATACTTCCTTTCATGCTAAATTACCCGTCCATGGGCTCCTCTACCCATTTATGTATTTTCTCTGCCCCAGTATTGAGCTCAGCTTTGCAATTTGCTGGCTCCTGGGGCACAGCATAACAAGCTGTGTTATAGGTGTGGAAACTGAGGCACGAGCTGAGATGTGTTGTTCCCTGGGTCATACAGCAGCTTGCTGGCAAGACAGGCACCCCAACACAAGGACCTCAACATCAAGCCTGGGGCCTCCACCACTGAAGCCAGGGGGGTTGAGGATGCTGAGGAGCTCAGTCCCTATGCAGAGGCTTGGAGCTAGAGGGAGCTGCCCCAAGAAGATAGAAATCAGTGGTTCTCTAAAGAACAGACTTCTTCAAGGACCAGGAGGCTTGAAAACAGCACCAATGCCACTGGTACATGTCTGGCCAGTTTAGACAAAATTTAAGCACTGCTCTTCACATTGTCCTTGGGTTATTACTCTTCTGTGTATACATCCAAGAGTGAGGAGGCTTCTTGGAGGTGGGAAAGCAGCTTGGGAAACCTGAAGTTGAGAGCTCCAACTTCTTGCAGGAGGCTTGCAGCAAGAGGCTGGCTCAGTGGGGTTTGCTGCTGAATCCTTCCAAGGTCTCCAGCAAGTGATGCCACATCCTGAAGCCAAACAACATCAATCTACAATACAGGCTTTATCCATGTCACTGACATGAGTCCCATCTAGGGGGAGAAAGATTTGAACTTTTTTATCTAAAAACAAGCCATGCCTAGGATAGGATATTTTTTAGAGTCTGGGTTGTCACCATGGCAAGAAAAAAACATTTCCCCAATATGCAGAAGTGAAAATAACAAATCTCTGCCTGAAGTTCCCACAGTGTCCCTAGTGCAGCTAAGTGTCCCAGTGAGATGCAAGAGGATGAAAAATGCCAACCCAAAATTGGGCTGGTTTGGTTCTGTGCAGGTAAAACCTAGTCCTGGGGACACACCTACTGCCCAGCTGTCTCTGAGCATTCATCTCAGACCCCTTAGGGAGAGGAGAACTTGCCCTGGGCATATTTTGGATAAAATATATGCATTTCAGTCCCCATTGCTCTCTCTCTTTTGTGGAAGTTTGCCAAAAGCCTGAAACACAAGTACCAACCTCCAGCTCCTTCCCTCCCCTTTGCTCCCCCAAAACACGTGTAGGAGAGGCGAGGACAAAGCAGCAGAGAAAGCAGGGCTGAGTTTGCTCCCTGGGGTTTTAGCAAAGCAACCATCTATCTGTGAGAGGAGTTGATGCCTTCACAGGGAACCCATCCCCATTCCCTGCGGCAGAGACTGTTCTCAGCCTGAAGTCCTACTAGGACACATATCTTGGGACAACAGGTTTGAAACAGCACCAAGGAATTGCTGCTAGCACCATTCCTGCCTGTTTGCTTCTCCCTCTTTCAAATGTGATCACCACCTTATAACCCACCAGCTCAGTGCCTGGAGGTTTTCCCAGAGGTGTATCCTCCAGCACAGCACCCATGGGAGATCTGCAGACACAGCATGGAGCAGGCTGGGTGAAGAGCACCAGGTCCTCCCCACTGTCCATCACCGAGGGTGAAGTCCATCCCCTTCCAGGGAAATTACCCCCAGGCTGATTTTTCCATGGTTCAGGCACTTTCCTCCTTTTCTCACAGAAGGTTTAGATGCACAGAAAAAAACAAACAAACAAACAAAGAACCCTCAGTCTACCAAAAATACATTTGCTTGTCTTTTTCTTCTCCACCCTCCACAGAACTGATATCAAAATAGCTCCTCAATAATATACATATTTATTTCCTCTTAATTAGTGCTGATATTTACAAAATTTGTGATACTCTGTGAAGAATATATTATGTACACTCATGATAAATCAGACAGCAAATGCTCATTTAGAATACGTATATACACAGATCTGTATACCTATATACAATTATCAGCCTTATTGATGCGGGTGTCTCAGACTGCAGACACACCCAACCCCAAGGACACCCCCACGCTGTCAATAAGAGCAGTAATGTCTATACACACTGTGCAATTCAGATACAGCTGGTGTCTAAATTTTTGTCTAGCAAACGCATGATTTAATGACTTGAAATTCCCACGAGTCCTCCTTTACCAGTTTATAGGCCTCTCTCCATTCCTGGTCCCATTTCTCCTGTAACCATGGCAACAAAAGGTTCGGCTCCAGCATCGTTAGGATGAGTCCTTCTTGGATTTCCTCTTCCTATCGATTCACTCAAATTAGGCAGCACACACAGGCTTGATCCAATGCCTGTTTTTCCCTTGTGCTTCCAGCAATGATTAGTAGATGACATTGGAGGAAAATAGCACAGTCTCAAGCAATGAAGGAGCAAGTGTAAATGGATAACTGCAGTCTTATAAACAACAGAAAAATTAAAAAAAAAAAAGCCCAAGCCCCCCAAGCCCTGAGCAGCCAGGCAGGGCATTAAACACACACATGGACCTTGCAATAGGGCCATGGTCATATAATGTCCAGGAGCTCTGGCAAGCAAACCCATCCCACACAGAAGAGGAACTGGGCTGAAGGGTTTCCCACTCTCCATGCATGGTTGGGTCAGGGGGAGCTCATCCCTGGGTGTAAATCTGTGCTGTGCTCTCAGGGCTGATTTACACGGCTGGAGACTGGCCCCTTGCCCTCACCATGGGATGCAGCAGGATGGGAGGCACCCAAAAAAAGAGCTTGGAGGGTGACATTTGGACAGCCAAAGCAGTAATTTCACAGGGAGACCAAGGCAATAGAGGATGGGGAAGGACATGAAGACCATTGTCCTCCTCAGGGCTCCTGGAGCAGGGCAGCAGCCAGTCCCCAGTGGGAGGGGCCATGGGGGGATGTTCTGGCTGCTGCCAGGGGTGCAAGGAGAGAACCACATAATTTTTGGGGGGGGGAAAAACAAATGCTTTGGAGCTGGCTCCTCCTCTCTTCACCCCTCAGCCCCTTCCACCCCAGCAACATGCTGACCAGCACCCACCAACTGAAGAAACCACTAGGACCCCCCCCCCCCCCCATGAACACAGACCCCAAGGTAAGCACATCCCAGCTCCAAAACGGAGAGGTGCTTCCATTAAAAAAACAAAAAACCAAACAAACAAACAAAAAATGCAAACAAATCCCTTCAACTTCTTCTTGGCTTTCCCTGCACAATCACAAAAACATCAAGGATGGGCCCAAGCTGGGGATCCAGACCAAAAATGCTGCAAAGCTGCTGGGATGCAGGGGTACATGGAACTGGGTGCCACTGGTCCCCACCACCAAGGCCAAATCCAGGCCTCCTTCACTTGGGCCCATCCCTAGGGGTGTTGCAAACTCCAGAAGGCTGCAAGACTTTGGCAGCAATTTCAATGCTGACCCAGGAATTATCTGATAACAAAGCAAGGCCCTTCTTGAAATACCTCCTCCTTCTCTGTCTTTTTCTCTCCTTCTGTGTATTTATGCACAAATATGCCCATATTTATACTCCCACATGCCACACTCGCATAACACTAATGTAGAGATCCTTTTCTTGGTACAGGTCTGTATTCAAATTTGTAAGACTTCAACACAAAGCTACAGAGATTATTTTTCCAGATAAAACACATCACCCCATACCGATAATTTTTTTCCATCAGCTCTAAATCACTTGGCAGTGTGCAGCCAGTACATGAGCTTCCCCTCACTGCCCTTAACAGCAATTTCAGAAGATTTTAAAGGTCTGATGGGTTGTTCACAGGCTTGGGCAAGTGCTGGCTTTTAGAAAACAACTGTAACCACCATTTTCCATCTCCAAAGCTAAAACACAAAGAATAAAAGTTAAGATATGGCTACTGCCTCCTCTGGGTGCCTATGCAGGAACACCTCCACAGAGCAGAAAGCTTCAGTTCTCCATTGCAACTGTGGCCAATATCTCCATGGGAGGAGGGAGAGGAGACTCAGCCCCTGCGTTTTGGCATCCTCAGTCTGAGGCACTTCCTATCCCGTTTTTGTACCCATTCAAAGCAAAGGGAAGTTTGGGATGCTCAGCTTTCTCTGCGGATGCAGGCCCAGAGTTACTCAGACTAAATTCCTCAAGAAAAAATTACAGAAAAAAACACAGTCTCCTCCTGAAAACTGGTTCAAGATCACATCAGTGAGTCAGAAGCAAAGCTAGAAATAGCACTAGAGCTCCGACCTGCAGGCACAAATCCCATTAAAAACTATAGGGAAACCATTTCTCCGGGCGGGGGAGAAATCTGGACCCTTCTGCTTTGTGCAGCCTGATGGATGGCTTCTTACCACAGCCCCCACAGACACTTTTTGCACTGAAAACGTATCTGAGCATGCATCCAGGCACATCCCCTACTTCCCATACATGGCACCAGGGCCAGTGCTGAGGTGCTCTCCCTCCAGGGCTGGTTTCCCTACGTGCATCTGCCTGGGTGACTGCAAGAGGTGCAGGATCCATCCAGATCCAGAGAGGCCAGGAAGTGAGTGGTCTGAAACTCACAGGAGTTAAACAACAAGGCCCTTTGTAAAGTCTTGTTAAGTGCCAGCATCCTCTCTAAATGCCTGTGGCAGCCTGTTTTTAGTACTGCTGCTTTCCTGCACAGCAGGGTTGGGACTGTCCCAGGTCTGGGGGACCCCTGGGTGGGCAGCCAGCATCCCAGTGCATTGGGTGCAAGGTTGCATCCCCATAGTCCTGCAGTGAGCTAGACTGACAGAGGCTGGCTGGTTGCCTAGAAATCACACCCATGCCATCCCATGCAACAACAAGCTTCAGAAACAGATTTATTGCTTTCAGTTGTGTTGCTTCTTTTGTGCATGTTGCAAATGGTTTTGGGCTTCAGGGACACCCATTTCAGAGCTGCAGCAGCAGAGAGGAGGAGAGTACTCTAAACACAATGAGATATAATTCAGCACAGGCTGCAGGCCCAACCCTGTGCAGTGTTGAGCACCCAGAGCCCAGTGCAGTGCATTGGTGCTGCTCTGCACAGAGCAGGATCCAGGACTCTGGTGTGCTCACCATGAACACTGGGTGGTAATTAGAGCCAGGCCTGGATCAATCAATCACTTAAGTAAAAATGAGTGATCCCACCTGGTTGAGTGGGGCCACGTCAGCACAAGAGATGGATCAGACCCTAAACAGGATTTTGAATCATTGCTGTAGAATACGTTAGCACCCTTTGTTGTATTGTTATAAATATTGTTTTCCTCTTGGAAGTCAGGAAGGGTCCAGCTGGCCTCACTGGCATGCTCTTCAATGCGTTTTCTTCCCTGCACCTGTGCTTGGCAGCAGTGGTGAAATGCTGACTGTGCCCAAATTCTGCCTATATTCAACCTGACTCAACAGGCTGCTAAATGCCAGCCTTCACCCAGGGACTTGCTTGGCTGGGACCTTGGCAGGGGTTTGCATCCCTCTCCCCTGCCCTGGCCCATCTGGCCCATTCTGGGCTTTGTCAGCAGTGGGGGGACAGACAAGGAAATCCAGGTGGGATGGGGAAAGCAGATAAGACCCATGAACCAACAGCTCCCAGCTATCCCCAAATAACGCCAGAGATGAAGAAGAAACATGGGCAGCCCTGAGGTCTCTGCACCTTAACACAGCCTTAAAAACAAACAAACAAACAAACAAACAAACAACAACAACAAAAAAACACAACTGGGAGAAAGCAAAATAAAAGCAAAGTCTTGGAAGTGCGAGCTTGGATCCAGCGCAGCCTCCACCACACGGGAAAAAAACACCAGCTCTAGGGCTCTACATGGTTGAAAAAGGGTTTGCCAGCCCAAAACATGCCCCAGGACAGGTCATGTCTGGTGGCCCCTGAGCCAGGAAGCCCTGATGCTCTGAGCGATCACTTTTGTTCAGGAGTTGGCCCTATAGTCGCTCTCTAAATATCTATACACACACACACAGACACACAATAATTGTATAGGAAAGGGCTGAAAATTGCTGAACAAGCAAGTCTGGAGAGCCAGTACCTGCTATTCCACCTGCTCCCTGTGCCCTCTCTGATCAGCTGTGGTTTCTGCTCATGACACCACGATTAATGACTAGTTACTCACCCCCTAATGAGTGCAGGTGTTTAACTTTCAGCTCACCTTCCCTCACTTGCAGTACTCGGCTCTTGTGGCTGGATGCTCGGACACTCAGGCTTTGCCTTGTTATCTATCAAACTGTTGTCAGCACATGCTTTCCTCATCCAGTTTTAAACGTATTAGAGATTTTTTTAGCTTCCATAAATTTCCTTTGAGCCACCGGAGTATCTATAAACACTATAAACATGAATACTGTATAGTCTACTAAGAAAATATATATTTGTGTGTGTATTAAATATTCAGATTCATGCAACAAATACCCATGCAGCTGTACTGTATTACTGGTTAAATTTCACTGCAGTATAAATATATTATAGGCCACAGCATAGTTGCTCCAGTTTTATATATAGATATATAAAAAAAGATGCTTTTTCCAACTAATTTTCAATGTGTCAGTGGAGGTGTCTTTGGTGATCCTGGAAACAGTGGTGATGGAAGTGTCATCTAAATAAATCAATAAAATCCAAGCGCTCGATTTATTTACTCATCCCTCCTGATGCCTGGCATAGAAAACTTAAGACTTAATAAATAATGCGCCGTCAGACTAATTATCCTCACACTGGCATACTGCAGTGGCTGAAACTATTGCAGCATGCAGCATTTTCAGTTATGAAACGCGAGCCCGGGTGATGCGTTCGCACTTGGCATTCCCAAGGCAGAAACCCAAGCCTTCAAATAATTGGGGTGGCCGGCAGCATGCTGGCCTCCCCAGCCCTGCTCAAAATTTCCCTGCTGCTGCCTGTGCCTGGAGCTGGCAGTGACCCAGCACTGGGGACAGAGCTGTGCCCAGCCGTGCTCCCAGCCAGCCAGGGAACATACCCTGCATCTCTGCTATTGCACAAACAGGAGCGGTGCTTGGCTCGACTAACCACTCCACACCTTTGGAAACCCACAAGCCTGGGATGGGAGAAGGGAAACGAAATGGTTTAGTTTGTTTTTTCTCTTTGTTTGCTTTCACAAACACTTATTCGGTGTGGAAATCAAAGGTTAAAAGTCACTTACATAGCTATTGCTTCCCATGCAGAACCAAATATACACCGTAGAAAATACTGTGTTAACTACAATGCAGAGCAGCACTCAATATCTGCAATTGTTCCACTTTAGCTTTAAATACATTACTAGGTTTTAGCAACTAGACATCAGTTAGCATTTTGGTGATATTCACATAGTTTGTGTTAGCTAGGGTGCAATTGGCTGTCTTCAAGTTCTCCTCCCTAAAATCCTCATTGCTATTGTTTACACCTTCCTGAATCTCCATATAATCAGACTTACTAATGGTAGAGGCACTTCTGCTTTTCTTTAGGTCAGGGGAAGAGGGGATCTTTGGGCAGCTGGTTACTTGCAAATATTGAGCCTGCTCCTCTCCCTCTGTCTCCCGGTGGTAGAAGTAATTGAAGTTAGACACTATGACGGGCACTGGTAAGGCAATTGTTAATACGCCAGCGATGGCACACAAGGACCCCACGATTTTCCCCCCAATGGTTGTGGGGACCATGTCTCCGTAGCCAACAGTCGTCATGGAAACCACAGCCCACCAGAAGGCGTCGGGGATGCTTGGGAACTGGGACTCGCTCTCGTCGGCCTCTGCAAAGTAGACGGCACTGGAGAAGAGGATGACACCGATGAAGAGGAAAAATATCAAGAGGCCCAGCTCCCGCATGCTGGCCTTGAGAGTCTGCCCCAGGATCTGCAGCCCCTTGGAGTGCCGGGACAGCTTGAAGATCCTGAAAACCCGCACCAAGCGGATGACTCGGAGGATGGCCAAGGACATGGCTTGCTGGCCTTGCTGACCATCCTCTGGCTTCTCGGCCAGCTCCGTCCCTAAGGTGATGAAATAGGGAATGATGGCTACAATGTCTATGATGTTCATGATGTTGGTAAAAAATCCAGCCTTGCTGGGGCAGGCAAAAAACCTCACCAAGAACTCGAAGGAGAACCAGATGATGCAAAGTGTCTCTACAATGAAGAAGGGGTCTGTGAAAGAGGTCGATTGCTGGTACCCCATGCTGCTGTTGGAGTAAGGGGGATGGCTCAGCCCACTGCCATGCATGTCTTCATTCTCATCACGAAAAATAGGCAATGTTTCCAGGCAAAAGCTCACAATGGAGATTAAAATCACCATGACAGAGACAATAGCTATAATCCTGGCAGGGCCTGAGCTCTCGGGGTACTCGAAGAGCAACCATACTTGTCTCTGAAACTCATTCTCTGGCAGTGGTCTTTCCTCTTCTTTGATGTAGCCTTCGTCCTCCCGAAACATTTCCATTGCTTCTTCCCCCAGTTCATAGAAACGAATCTCCTCCGAGAAGATGTCCAAGGGCACATTAACTGGCCTCCGCAACCTCCCGCCAGACTGATAATAGTACAAAATCGCATCGAAGCTGGGTCTGTTCCGGTCAAAGAAATACTCATTCCTGAGAGGGTCAAAATATCTCATTCTCTTTTTAGGATCCCCTAGCAAGGTCTCTGGAAACTGGGCTAGTGTCTTGAGCTGAGTCTCAAAGCGCAGCCCTGAGATGTTAATGACCACCCTCTCGCAGCATTCATGGTCGGTCTCAGGGTTGTACGTGTCCTGCGGGTGACCAGGAAGAGCTGCAGCCTCGTCTGCAGGATCTCCGGTAGCAACTGTCATACTGGGGTTTAAAAGAAATCCTTATGCTAAACTCTTCCAAGTGCCCGGTGGTGGGATCGGACTCAGGGCACAGCTACTATCCTGCAGAAGGACAGGTACGTAGGTTTGGAAGTGTTTCATGAAAAACGAAGGGATGTTAAAATAAAAGAAAATAAAAAAGGAAAGAAAATTGCCCCTGCTGAGAAAGAGAGAGATGAAATAAAGTTGGGGGGGGGGGGGGGGGGGAGAGCAGCTCCCTGCGCTAGCATGTCTACCACCTTCCTCAAGGGGTTAATTTGCCTTCTCTGGGACAGAGTTCAGAACTCCCTTCTAAACCAATTAGGTGGAAGAGAGAAAACACCTGAGGAACCTTCATCTATTCACAAAGAGTGTGAAAAACTGTCATTGGCAAAACAGAACGTTTTTGACTAAAAAGAAAAAAATAATTAAAAATAAAATTAAAAAAAAAAAGAGGGAAGGGAAGGAAAGGAAGAAAAACCCATCCAGCCCTACACTGGCAAGGGGACCCGCAGGGCACCCGGCAGAGGCAGCACGGGCTGAGCTCATTTCCAGGCATGCAGCTAAGGGTTAACATTCAACCATGCAATAGCAGAAAACCCGGCACTACCCTCCAGGAAAGCCTTAACGGCTCTGATTTAAGTTCAGCACCTTCCCCATCCTCCTGCCCTGGCCATAAAGCCACGGGATGCCACACTGCCCGCCCTGCTCTCCGCTGACCTGGGCTTTGCGGCTGCCTGAATTTCGGTACAAGCTGCCCCGCGGACCACTGCAGTCCCCCTCCTCAACCGCTGGCATCCCGGCTCCTGTCATTCTCTGCAAAGCACCATGGCACACAGAAAACAAATCACATTACCTGGAGAAGCCAAATCTTAGTGCCTCTTAGTAAGACCGATTATCTGACCCTGGGGAAATCCTAGAGAGAAATAGAGGCTTCCAAGATCCCCATAATTTCCTCTCTCTTCAAAGTTAAAAATAATGGTGAGTCATCGTAGAAAAGGAGAAGGGACATAAAAGGGGTGAGATTCCCAGATGGAAGTCAGGTCTTGTAATGGTTTGGACTGGAGAGAGAGAGAGAGAAAGAGAGACAGAGGGACAGTCTTCTCAGTAGCTGTTGCAGGTCTGCACTTCAGGGCAGATGAGCGTCTGTCTGATGCCTTCAGTACGGCGTTGAGAAGATGCTAAGCTCAGCAAAACCTGATGTCCCCAGTGTCCTCAGGAGGTGTGGCATTGCCTGGAAAAAACAGTGAGAAGGTATAAAGCTGCCGGGGGGCTTGGAAGGATCATCTGCAAAGCCCTGGCTCCTCCAGGCAGCCCTTTTTCCTCTCTGCGAGCTGTTTTCCCAGTGCCTCCCTAACCTGCACTGCAACACGAGATGAGGGTGAGAGCGCGCTAGTGGCAAGGTGGAAAAAAACAGAGCCCCATCCCCTCCGCTCCGGCTCAAGGCGGCGGGGCCGGGCCGCCCGCGGGAGCCGATGCCAGCGCAGGGGAGGAGGCAGCGGGTGGAGGGGGAGCGACGCAGCCCCCGGCCACGAAGGATGCTCTGCAACGCCTCGCCGAGCACCCAGGAACTGGTGGTCCCTACGCCATCGCGCCACCTTCCCGGGTAGTTGGGGATGCTCTGGTGTCATCTATGAGACCAAGCCCCCTGCCGGTCCCTGTCTGGTCCCCCCCCAAGACCATCTGTTCCCCCAGTAGCAGTCGAGTAGCCCCAAGCATCTCCGGTCATAGGACCCGCACGACCCGCATCCGCCCCCTTCCCATCCTCCCGAAACCCAGCCCCCGGCCGACCCACCCCCCTGGGAATTCGACTCCGGTGGGCAAAATTTCTCATGGGGATGCTGAGGCTCCGATCCCTGGTCAGCGCCGGCTCATCAGCCTCCCTGGTCCTAAATTAGATCATCCTGCACTGCCTCACACCATGGGATGCTCCAGCCTTTGCTGTCCAACCAAACTCTCATTTTCCTTTTTTTTTTTTTTTTTTTTCGTTTTTTCTCTCCCAAAGAAAAAATCCTCTAACCTCCCTTCTTCAGCTCCAACTCGACTTGTCTACTTTGAGCCAGGATTACAGAACTGGGTAGGGGAGGCAGGTGGAAAATAACCCTGTGAACTGAGCCTTCTTGGCAAAGATTTCATTCTTCTCTGGGGCATTTATGCCTGTTGGTTTCTCTCTTTATCACCCCAGGTGCAGATATTGCTGCAGATCCCTCTTTTCTTGGAAATTTCCTCTTCCTGTGGAACCCTCCTCTCCCTTCTCTTTATGCACTAGAAAAAATAGTACAATCCTGACAAGGCTTGCAGCATTCAATGGCTTCGCTTAACCCTTTTCTGCCAGGCCCAGAGGAGAGGAGCTTGCATTTGTCCCAGTTTTTCTCCTTTTCCTGCATTTTCTCCCCACCAGCTCACTCTGAAGTTCTGCTGGGTTTGACCTTCTCTGGCTCCTCTGAGCACCATGCAAAAACACTGCATACACCAGGAGTCTGCTGCTGCCAAAATATCAGGCAGCCACAAACCCACCAAAAATCAACCAATCTTGATCATTTTTTTTTAATACGATTTTTCTCCTGCCCCTAAATTCTCTCCCAGCCCAAAACAATCCAAGTTTCTTCAGCAGTACAGACATTTTCTCATTTTTTAACATGTTGATTTTTATTTGGCATGAGGTATGGGCTCTCTGAGCCCAAACCCAAGCGGTGGTGCTTGGTGCTTATCTGAGATGGTTACAGCATCACCTAGCTTGACATCACAGATTCCAGTGCTGTTTCTGCTACTTTCTCCCCACTGCATGCTGTCCTGACTCCCTTTGCTAAGAGGCAAACACCTCTGCCACCTTCCCAAGCATCTCTGAGCTTATTTCATGCAAATCTGGGGGCTGCAGGGGCAAGAAGGAGATGAAGAGGAAGATTTGCCAAAAGACCCCAATTTTTTGCTGCATACACAAACCCAGGATCACTGCAGACATGAGCCATCTTTCAGAGGGTTGGGATTTTGGATGTCAGAGGTCCTCGAGGACAAGGTCATGTTTGCTTTCCCTTTTGCAACCGAAAACATGAAGCCTCCATTTTCACAGTTTGTGGCAAGCTGCTATTTAAGCAGGGACAACGGGGAGGAAGGGGAGGGGGAGGGAGGGGGAGAAAAAGGCACCAACTTACAATTGGCTCTGCAGTCAGGCATGCAGCGAATGCACAAGCAGCCGCGCTCTGCTCCGCTCCGCTGACAGCACCCTCACCTGCGCCACTGGCCCTGAAACTTGCCCCAGGCTCCCAGGAACAAACCTCCAAAGGCAGCAGAGCTTCTCAATGAATATTCATAAGATTAATATGAGCATCTCTCCCCCCCCTCCCTCCTCCCAAGCAAGAGACCTAGATTTCAACCACTGGGAAATAATCATATCCCTGGGTGCACGATGCTGCTGCTCTGATGTGCAGCTCCAATCCATGCTGTGTTCTCAGTTATAGCCTGGATCTGCTTGGGGAGATCTGGGACTGGAGAACCAGCAGCTCCATGCACCTTTAGGGAAGGCGATGGGGCAGGATCAGACTCAGGGGTGCATGGTGCTGTTGGCTGGGGTTGCAGATGGATTGCTGCCCGATGTGCAAGGCTCCTCAGCTGCTCCAGCCCAGCTGCTTGAACAGCATCTCATGGGGGACATACAGCCTCGGATGAGCCGTGCACCCACACCTGGAAACCTCATTCTCTTCTCCATCATCCTTAAAGCAGTAATTTTATATCACTTCACATTTGCAGACCTTCCCCCTGCACACGAAGTCATCTTCCATTCCTAAAGGAGGGAGATGGGCAACATACAAACTTGTCATAAAAGACTCACGGCTCAGTCACTGCATTAGAGATGAGAATGATCCAAGCATGAAGGAGATGCTTGGACCACTCCACCATTACCATGCAAGGAGAGCACTTGGGCAGCAACAAGTACCACAAAATGCCTGGCATCCAGCAAATACAAGCACTGGAGGAGTTGATGGAAAAAATTCCATCCCCATATGCAGCAGCCAGATTTGCAAGCACCTGCCAGTGCTGGAGGTGATCACCCCGGAACACCAATCTGAGGTATGCTTGGATCACCCTGAAAGTCCAAGAAAATCAGTGCTAAGAATGATGCCAGTCAGAGAAATGTGGGATATGGAGGGCCTAACCATATGATTTTAGTTCTCCGGGGCACCAGGAGCAGCAGGTGGAACAGGGCCAGATACTGGGTGCATCACTGGGGTGCAAGGGGGATGCTATCATCCGCTGCTCCTCCCAAGGCCCCTCCTGACCTCTTCTCACCCTTCAGAAACAAAGATATACTTCCCTGTTCCCAGCCAGATCCCAGTTTTGAAAATGAATTTCTAATTCCATGGCAAAATAGGGAATCCTTCTCTTCCTGCCATGAACTGTCCTTGTACATAAGGGCTTTTTTATTGTGTGCATCCTGCTGGGTATGAGGCTACTCTGGAAGAAGGTTTTTAAAATTTTGTGTGCATTGTTTCAGTCTTTTCTGATGGCAGAACTGTCATAGCAGGGTAGGCTGAATCCAGAAAATGATTTGCCCAAGGCTAATACTTATGCAATATGCAGAAACTGAGGCTGAACAATTCAAGTGAAGTTGATTTTATAACTTGTTATTCCTTCTGCTGCCTTGCAAAGGTTTTGCAAAACCAGTGGGATTTTTCACATAAGCAGAACTGTCTCCTTACAAAGAGACTGAATCCCGTCTCTAGCAAATCAGGCAAATTTCTCTGAATTGAGTGGTGCTCTCTGATTTACTATCCTAATTGTGGAGCTATTATTATAATGTGTATGTCTGCACCCGCCTCTCTCCACCACGCTGTCAATTTGAGAAGTAACCCAGCATTTCAGAGAATTCAGCAAGCTGATACACTGCACCCACTTGTCTGTTTTACATGTATTTCAATATTTCGGTGCCTGATACCTTTGCATTAATATTGTAAAAAAAAAAAAAAAAAAAAAAAAAAGTCTTTTCTGGATTATTTCTTTATTTCTTTTATTCAATTATATTTATACCCTTCCTAACTCAAAAACTTACCCCTTAAAAAAAAAAAAAAAAAAAGTTTAAGTCTTTTAGCTGAGTGTAAGAGGGCTGGGCATCAGAGTACTGGGGACAATTTCTGTCTGCAGCATTCCAGCTGGAGCATTCCTGTGTGATTTGGGCTGATCACTTGGTGTGAGTATGTCCCAGGAGATCTGGTGCCCAGGTCCCTTCAGGAAGCAGAGCTCTGCTTGATTTGTAGCCTTGAGTCCCAGGGGAGCCCCTGCCATTATGGTAAGGGCTCTTCAGACATTATATCTATGGAAAAGTGCAGTTTGAAGGCAGCCCACACCACATAAACAACAACAAAAAAATTCCTCCCCCATAAGGCTCCCCTCCAAAAACAGACAAAACCTGAAAATTTTCAAACATTTACTCCTAGCTCATTTTGAACAAAATATCTCAATGCTACTGAATGGCATGTTCTACAAAAAGATTGCAAACAAAACAAAACTCTTTGTTTGGAGAGGAAGAAGGCACTGGCAGTGACTTTGGGATGCTGCATACGGAAGGGCAAAGAGGGTAGAGTTTTTCTAAAGAAAACAGCAAACAGAAGGGAAAGGAGAAGCATGTGGCCCCAAAGGCAGCTGAAAGCAGGACTTCTCTCTTCCTACAACTTCCTGAGGTTTCTGGAAGCCTGGTTGCTGTTGAGGGTGAATTAAGCTCTTCCCATAACTGGTATGTACACGTTTGAAAAAAAAAAGTGGTGTCTTTCTCTGTGCAAACCCTTCCCCATCACCTACATACCCCAGCCTCTTCTGCCCTTCTTCAAGCATGGGAGACAGAGAAAAAATGGCCATTTCTTCCTTTTTCCCTTACTGCACCATGCAGCGGGTTTGGGAATGCTTGGTGATGTTTTAAGGCAACGGCTGCATCAGTGAACATGAAACCAAGAGGGTGGGATATTCCCAGCTCTTACCGCATCTAGGGCAGTGAAATTCAAGCCCCAGCATCACACTGTGTGACTGGCATTTCCCGACATTGCCTTAAGCCAAACCCCTCCTGGGGGGCAGTGAGAGAAGCTCACAGACCCTGTCCCACCACCTCCACATATCCCTGGACAATGGCATATCCCTGTGGAGTCCTTCCAGGGGACCTCCAGACACCTTCTGCAAGGTCAGAGGGTCTTTGAGGGACCTCAGCAGCCATGCTGAGCTGGACCATGGCTTGTCCACATGCATGAGCATCACTGGGCTCCCGTAATCCTGAGCAGAGCAGGTTGGGCAGGGCATTGACCAGGTCTGAGCCTCCACAGGGAAGTGTCCCATGACATTTTAGGAGCTGTGAAAAGCGTAAGTGGCTTCCCCAGGCTGAAAGCGCCCCACCTCCTGCCTGTTGAGGCCATCAGAGCAGGGTGCATGCTCTCATACAGAGCCCCCAGCATTGAGAACCTGTGCATCAATATGTTATGGCAAATGGAGACACAGAGAGCTGTCAGCAGCCCCAGTGTTGTGGACTGGTGTCAGAAAATGAAGGCAGCCAGGAAGCAACATGTCACAGACAGGTGGAGCACTCTTTGCTCTTCTGTAGCTGCTGGTGAATCCTGAAATATTATGAGAGAGGTCGGAGCATCTACCCTCATCTTGGGATATGGGGGGGAAGTCAGGAATGGCCTGAGGTAACACGGGAAAGGATGAACAGACCAAACAGAGATGTTGGGCTCTGCAGGACCTTGGAACATCTCCTTGTCCATGGGAAGATTGGGTCCCTGGGAAGGTGTCCCTATCCTGTGAAGATCTCCTGGTCTTTGGCAAAGTGCACCATGGCCCAAGGGAAGACAGCCAGTATTGCCTGTCTGAAAGTTAACATTAAATGCATTCTCCCTCTGAATTTCTCCAAAGTACTTTCCATAATAAAATACATGGTTATTAAAAAAAAAAAAATCATTTGGATTCTACTCTGAATGGTTTTTTGGATTGAAACTGTTGAGCTGCAGCATCTTTGCCTCCAAAGATGCCCCATCAGCATGGATATTATGTTTGGAGAGGAGCTGGCAGTGGTTGCAATGCCCTGGCACTGTTCATTGAAAAAAACACATTTTGCCTGACCAAAAAACAGTAAACAACTTCAGTTCTTGAGAGCTTTGGAGCTTATTGAGATTGTGAATATTTCATGCCATGCTGCCACTAGCTGCAGGAGAGCTAATGGACCCATGGCCTTTCAGTGCGCCTTGGTGGGCAGGACTGGCATGGGGCGAGCGGCTGCTCCAGCCACTCCAGTTAAAAGGCTCTCACAGATGCTTTATTTTACTTGCACAAACAAAAAGGACAGGGCAAGCCAAATTAGTGAGCAGAAAGGAAATCAATAACCTCCTTTGAACCAGGCATGAGTGCTTTCATCTCTGGAAAGGAATCCCTCCTGCTTGCAAGCCCGCTTCTCACTCCCTATGTTCACCTCTGTATAAAACCCCTCATCCCTCCCTGGGGCTAGGACTTTATTAGAGGCATCAGCTGAGCCCCTGTGTTCCCCTGAGCTGTCTGGGGGCAACCGAGGGGACTCAGCTGCATCCTTGCATCCTCTGACTCCTTCCAAACACAGTGAGAAGTAGAGCTGCTGCAGGGCTATAGGTTTCCATAAGTGCCTTTATCTGTGATGCTGATGGAAAGCCAGCTTTGACAAACACCAGAGCTCCCCGTGTGACTCCATAGAATATGAAGAAGAGGTGATGAGTTTTCCTACTCATTTCATTTTCTCTCCAATGATTAATTTTCCTTAGGTCTGAACCAGGTCATTCCCATCTGCCCAAAAGTGTATCTTTCCTCCTCCAGCTTTGGGAAAGGAAATTCTCATTAAAAAAAAAAAAAAAAAAAAAGGCAGAGAAATAGGGCCAAATGTTGAAAACTTCTGAACTTAGAGAGTAAGACTAAGGGAAGGTTAAAGAAACCTCCAGTGGAGATGTCAAACACCTGCAGACAGATTACCTTTGACTTGGGGTAAGTGGGTAGGTGACCTTGGTATCTCTTTTGCACTGAATAATGGGGCATGTCCTTTTAGCCACCAGTCCTGTGACTGGTTTCCCATGCAGATGATGGAGAACATGGTGTGCGTATCTCCCATCAGAGGACAGATAGGAGAAGATGCTCTTTTTAGACTTAATGTGTCTCCCTCTAAGCATCTGCTGGTGCTGGTGGGGACCAAGAGGTGCTGAAGGTCAGATCCAAGCCCTGTGGAGAGGAGCGATCCACTACTGTCACCCCAAAAGTTCATCCCATGGGTGGCCTGTACTCACCCCACTTGCACAAATCCTGCCCTGCTGGTTCCCACTGTGGTGTCTCCTATCCCCGTTCTTCTGTTCTCTGCCCAGTGAGGAGCTGCTGTAGCTGTGCACCCACATACAAGTGCTGCATAAAGTGTGTGTCTTCTTGTCTGTATGTCAATCCATGCTCTGCTGTGGGTGCTGAGAGGTGCCACTGGCATGGCCACAAGCGATCCTCCCCAGGAAGCAGTGGGATTGCAAAACAGGCAGCAGGAAAAGTGCTCTGCAAGGATCATTTGCATCCTCTCGTCCTCCCACAGGAGGAGGATGCTGCAGGGAAGAGATGCGGACTGGGGATGCTCAGGCAGGGGAGTGCCTTCCGCAGGGCTTAAGGCTGTGGGCAGGGTGGCAGAGTGGGCAGTGGGCAGGATGCTCCAGCCACGAGAGGGCACTGCATGGCACGGCACAAAGCCGGGCCGTGCCAAATCGCGGGCTGGTCCAACTTAAAGGCCTTGCCAGACCGTGGGCCTTGCCAAACCAGGGGCTGTGCCAAGCTGCCGGCCCTACGGGGTGGTCAGACATGCCAAACGGTGAGCCATGCCAAGTGTGGGCCGTGCCAGCCTGGGGACCACACTGGGTCATGAGCTGTGCCAAACTGGGGAGCATGCCAGAGAGCAAGCCATGCCAAATCCCACGCTGTGCCAGCCCCCTCTGCCTTGGTTCCCAAAATCATTTAAGCAGCCAGCTGCCATCAGCTTCCAGCCCCAACCTGCGTGTCCCTGCCACCAGTGTGGCGCCATCCCTGTGGGGTCCCTCCTGGAAAGAGCCATGACAGGGTGGAAAAGTCCTAGGAGAAACAGGGAGCTTAGGTAGAAATTCATCTTTTTATCACTGTCACCCTGCTCCTGGGAGATGCTGGGGATGTCCCCTCACAGTGACATTGATCTGGCCCTGCAGGCACATCCCCGGTTGGTCCAGCAGCTCCAGGTGGCTTGGGGAGGTGACAGCCACAGGAACATTGGGGAGGAGGTGCCATATCCAAGGGGGCAGTGGCAGAGCCTTGTCTGACCCTCAGCTGCCCTTGCCTTGAGCACTGCTGCCCTGCAGCATGCTCTTCTGTCACCTTGCTGCTGTATTTACTATTTCTTTCTCTTCCACCCCCTCTTTTGTGTTGAGACAGACTTCCCCGTCTCTATGGAAACCTTCCTCCTCTCCCCTCATTTCTTCAAAGAGGTTTTCAGCTGCTTCTTTAGAAAAGAGCTATTTTTAGCCCCGGCTTCCCCTGCTCCCCCACCCTCTGCTCTCAGCACACACTTTTCTGAATGAGCTGCACCCACCCGGCTGCCACCAAGCACCCATGGGTGCCACATAGCTGGTGAAAGAGCTGCTTATGTTCAGGTCCATAGCCCAGATCCTGTCATTTCCCTTGATTTATTATTATTATTATTATTTTTTTTTTTCCGGGGGTATTTAAATAAAGGAAAAGCTTCAGTTTTGCAGAAAGGTCCTAGGAGCATCTGCAGTCTGCAGTGTTCCACTGCCAGGTCCTTGTTTAAGAGGATCAACAGTATCCTTTGGGACAAGCAGAGTTCATCCACTGTCACTGGCTTCCACAGTTGAGCAAGGTGTGAGCTCCAGACAGGAGGGGCTTCCAGACAGGTCCTTTCAAAGCCTGCCTGGACAGGCTGCCCTGAGGCATGCAGGTCAAGGGGTCAATCTGAGACCACCACCACTGAAATCTTTGGGGGCTGCCTCCTCCCAAATCAAACTGTGCCATTGCATATGTTGGCATCTTCATCCTGTCCACGATCCCATTTTTGCTGACGAGATATGCACACCTGCATCTGCCTCGGTGAGCAGGAGGTGAATTCTACTTTTCCACTTTAATCACATTAAAAATGCAGAAACACTGCCTAAAGCCTTGGTGCTGGAGGAGCATGGTGATGTCTGAGGAGCTGCCCTGAGCTGAAGCATGGGTAGAAGAAATTCAAGAGTCTATCAAGAAAATGAATAGTAAAAAATGGCCAGATCCAGACGGTCTTAAGCACATATTTCCATGCAGGATATGATAATCCTAGCAATCCCATGGGTAAACCTGACAGAAGAAGCATGGCCAGTGAGGCCTTGCAGGAAGAAACCATGCTTCACCAGTCAGAATAGAAAGGAAAATCTTTTTGGGTACTAACATCTGTTTAAAAGATAGGAAGTGATGTATCAAACCTGAGGTGTCCTTAGGAAGGTATGGTTTGGCGAGAGAGGAAGTGTCCTGGAGAAGACTCCAGCATCCTGGAAAAGTCACATTTGGGAGAGCTGGATGATCCAGCTGGGAAAGGGAGAGAAGGAAAGGGCTACAAAAATGATAACAGAAAAAGTAAATGACACTTAGAGAAATTTCCAAGCAGCAAATGTGAAGGCAGCACATGAAGTTGTTTCCCACACAGCTTCAGTGTGCAAAGCTGCTGGAGGCAGCCAGGGTTCAGCTGCCAGACCTTCAGGTCCCAGGCCTGAACACCAAGCTTGCCTTGGGGTGTTAACTGCTGCAGTGGCATTTACCTTCTGCCCTTCATAACCTCCGCAGAGGAAGCAGGGACATCCATCCTGCTGTCACACCATGCCCCATTCCATGGCCTATGTGTTCCTCCTGACTCCTGCAAAAGCCACACTGGTAAAGAAAATCCAACCTGGGGAATGAGCTGGCTGTCAGCACCGACCATCTCAGGTGCAAGGTCTTCTCCATGCAGTCCGTCAGCCCGAGTAGTGGTGTGGACTGGAAATTCTGCATAACCCATGATGTCTAGGCATGTGCCTCAATTCAAGGTTCACCCCTGGGTGCTGTGATGTTTTAGGTATGGACACCACCCTCTGCACATCAGAGGTGCTGTGGCAAGTGCCTTGTGCTGCTTTTCATGTAAACCCAGGTGGCATGTGCCAGACATGGGCCCTGTCCTTTCTCCAGGGCTGTTTGGGCTCATGGTATTCATGCCACCTTTCACATCTCATACTTTTAAGACATCCTGTTTTTCATGCTTGCTTAAGCACCATGCTGGTTAACCACACAATGACTGAATCCGGCAGCTAGAAGCACCACAGCCCTCGGCGGAGCTGACACAGGAAGGAACAAATCAAGGTCTGGCAGGGGTAG
The DNA here is from genome assembly GCF_047663525.1 of Anas platyrhynchos. Classification (NCBI taxonomy): domain Eukaryota; kingdom Metazoa; phylum Chordata; class Aves; order Anseriformes; family Anatidae; genus Anas; species Anas platyrhynchos. Next base: position 3,074,490 of record NC_092613.1, on the reverse strand, counting down.
ATGTACCAAGGGCTGCTAAACCCATGGCCTGTCTCTGAGCATCCCCAAACAGAAGCTGTTTCCTTCTGGCTTTAAATCTCCTGCTGCTGCTGGCTCTGGCTGGGAACTGGTTTGGTCCCACACAGAACAGCCACCGGGAGAGAATTCGGAAACAGTTGCCCTGAAGTTGGTGCAAAGCGATTTTGCTCATCAGCTTGGCTCACCACCACCAAAACCACCCCCACCACCTCCCAGCTCACCAGCTGCCCTGGTGCTGACAGCAAATCGAGAGAGTGAAGAAAGGCAAAACCACACAAAACCAAAAAAGCTGAACACTGCTTTTCAAGGATCCTGCACAACTGCAGAAGTCAAAGCTATCAGGCAAGGCGAGGGCAGAGCTCAGGCCCCACTGGAGAGCCCTGTGCCACTCCATGCAGACAGGGAGACCAGCAGGGTCAGACAATGATTTGTAAAACTGAAGACTTCAAAGTTCTCCTTCATTGCTGAGTTCCCCTGGTCCAATCCTGCTGCTCTGCTCCCGGGCCTGACCGTCAGTTTGGAGCCTTGTACAGGGCCTGCCAGGGTTTCAGTCTCACAAATAGGATTTGCAAAGACATCCAGCACTTGGGATAAGAGCCTGACAGACTGCAGGAGCCCTCACATTCCCAGTTCAGCAGTGAAATAGAATAAAATCCCCCTTGCAGGGGCCCTTGGGTTGTGGGATGCAATACAGCAGAGTTTGCATCTGAAATTCAACTTGTGCTGGCACCGTCTCTGATAATTCATGTAGGGGACCCCTCTGGCAATCTGGGTCCTGAACCAGACCCAGCCTTTCCCACACTTTCCTGGCTCATGTCACCCATCCTAAATCTCAGCCAGGGTTTCAGCTGTGTGATGGTTCAGCTTGCTTTATGGCATCCAGCTGTTTACCCCAAAGCAGGAAGGTACCCTCTTGCTTTTTAAATTGAATCTGTGAATACCAGAGGCAGGTGATTTAAAAGCAAAAGGAACCCAAAAAGTCTCCAGGTCTTCACTGTTCCAGGAAGACCGCTTCCCACCAGTCTCTAATTGCTTGCAGATTGCCCAACTGTGGAAGTGAGACTGCTTCCAGCTGCTGCAGATTAAATGCAGCTTGTAAAATCGTAATTTATTTTTCCATTCCCCTCTCACTCTTCGATATTTTTAAGACAGCTGGTAACCTAGAAAAGCTCTTACATTGTATGGCCAAACTTGCTTTTGGGTGCAGCCCAAAGACATGATAGAAAGCCAAGGTCAATGTTTTCATATGAGCTTCAAGCCTCATTTCTTGAGATCTCCGTCTACGATTAGGATGAGTGGTTCAGTGCCTCCACTTGCCAAAACATCACCAGTGACATCCCTTTGTGTGACATTTAAAATCAAAATTTCAAGTCTTTGCGTGGAGTGACTTCATTCTAAAAAGAGAGCACAACTCTTCAGAAGGCTAGTTAGGATGCTGGAAATATGCAGATTTTACCCCAAGATTTTGTTTCTCCAACACTGAATTTTATTCCTGAGAACTACAGTAAATTTCAGTTTATTTCATCATGAAAAAAGAGTGGTGAGTTCATCCAAGGAATGTATCTCAAACCTCATCCTTGCCCACTCTTCATAACCTGAATGTCTCCCCTCTGCTCCATCTCATCTTCAAACCCCCTTGTTACACATGCAGAACGCTGACCCCATGCTCCAAGGTATGTTTTAGCTATTTTATTGAACTTTGTGTATGAAATAACAGTTTTAAGTTCTAATGAAAAACATTAAAAAAATAAATTCAACATCAGGTAAAAAAGTCACACAACCAAAAAAAAATCACTCATGTTTACTGGTAACTGAACACAAGACCCATGGTGCAGTGGAGATCACCAGGACAACAAGATGCATCGGCTTGTTTTAGCATCAGAACAGTATCAACAGAACAAGTTGAAACAAGTGAAACACAGTTCACTGGCCAAACCAAAATAAAAAATAAATCAGAGCAACAAGACTGCACTTTATGTCTCCAGTCAAAAATTGCATTGTTTCTGTGGCACCTGATCACTCCTTGCAGAGAAGACTGCTTGGTTTTTCAGTCTGATGCACTGAATTTCACAAGGCAATATTTCACTGTTCAAATATATCCATGTGTGGTCCTGCTGAGACAGTCATGGAGACCTTTCAGTACCACCCAAATCACTCACAGCCCAGTGACAAGCACACAGACAAGGGAAAGCAAAGTCAAAATTATATCCAGCCATCTCAGTCACAGGAAGAAACCATGAAAATAAATTGCATAGTAAATGATGGGAAATTAATAAATGAGGACCTCCTCCTGTGTTGGAGTCAGGCTGCAGTCGGCCAGGCTGCAGCAGCCCTCTCCTGCAATGTTTTTGGGACCTCCTTGAAAGGTCCTAAATTCAGCCATGGGAATACTCCACCCTCAACAATAAAGGCAACTTTCTTCCTAACACGTCATCTTAGGTGCACACAGATTAAGTTTTTAGGCACGGCTTTACTGGCACTGCAAGGCCTGAATAACTTGAATGGTCAAGTCCCCCTCCCCATACACTAATGGCAGCAAGAGGGGCATGGCAGCAAACACATCATTTTGCTCTAAAACCACCCCATTTCAAGTACTGGTCTGTGATTTCCTGGCATTGCTACTTCTCTTAATATAATTCATTGTGCATGTCCAGATATTTCAATGACTTTCCTGATGCCAGGTACGGTGTTCTTCTCCAAAATCGCCCTCAGAAATTGTAGGATCCATCTGAAACAGTATCAGTGGCCTGGCTTCAGAGTAGTCAGAGAAAATGGGTATGGAAACATACTGGGGACAGCAGCATCTCAGGCCATGTATTTTGAAGATGCACTGATGATGTCATCTTGGAGAGGGCAGAAAAGTGTGAAAAAGAAAGGCAATTTACCTGTATCAAAGGCTGGCAGACAAAAACACCAGGATTACAGAGCTTTGCAATTTAAAGGGGCCACTGCATGGCTTTAATCTCAGCTCAAGGGATAACCTTCTAGAGAAGTCTTTGTAACAAAAAGAAAAGCAATAGAGTGGGGAGCACACTGTCTCCCAGAGCTTTTTAGGAGAGAAAAACTGTCCCATGAATTCCTTAATTTTAAAATATTTCAGTAGTGGTAGCAGCACGTGAACATCTGTTTCAGAGAACATCCGCGTGTGTTTAATTACAACCATCTGCACACAGAGGCTGATTTTTGAGGGTTCTCACCAGCACTTGTGGAGAGAGACTGGAGGCCAGGCCAGTACTGCAGAAATCCTGACTTTTTCCCCAAATCTAGGGGAGCAAGCAGAACAACCTCACAGCACTGTGTGCATCATTTCTGAAAGCCCTCTCCAGCCATGCTGCTGAGCCCCATTCCATCCACTGTGTCCCTGAGTGTTCATGAGCACCCTTGTAGCAATTGAGACACCTTGTGAAATCTTTTGCTTTCTAATTTTGCCTGTTTCTTACAACATCCCTTGGCTGGTGGGCATGAACATCATCCTAGTGGCTTTATGCAACCCTACTGCCTCAAGTACCACCCTGTCCCCTTGGGAGTTTGACAGAGCCCTCCAGTGCCACTTAGAGCGTCCTACTGGCTTTCCTTGCAAATCTTCCAGGTTGGGCCCCACAGCAAAACTCTTGTTCACTTTAATAACAGCCCGAAAGGGAGAAGGGATGGTGGGCAGCATTTGCTGCAGACAGCAGCAGGAACGTATACATGTTCAGTGTCTCAAGAGCACGTACAATGCATGAGTTCTCATCATCTGAACATAGCTTTGAAGGGCCATGAATAAAGATGAGCAGCCTGCAGTAGGATGATTATGCGAATAAATATATGCTACTTTTTTTGGATTTTATCTTGCTGTCAGCCATCATTAAATCAGTTTTGTTTTTTTTTTTTAATTGACTGGATATATTTTTTATTTGTCTTCCCTTGCCAAAGTCAGATCTTTCTCCCCACCCCCTTCCAAAATGGCATTTCAACATGGCTCTCCTGACATGATGGTTATCTTTAAAACACAAAAGACTATATTCAGAGTCGTGGCAACACAGATAATATACTGGACCAACAGTTGAAGTCTATAAAACTCGCAGTTACTTTGATAAAGCACATTAACAATTAGCTGGTTCAGCAACCAAGCAAAAGAAATCCAACAGCATGGAGCACACGTTTGCCAAATGGTGGTTTCATTCCCAGAGCCACTATGTACAATATCAAGAACAGGCTGAAATTAGGCAAATTTCCATCGCTTTGAGATGTCTGTTGGGCAGGTTTGGGGCTGCATGGAAGAAGCAGAGTGGCCAGAACCCGTGGGGCATCTCTGCTTTAGGAGCTCTGGCTCAAACCTGACCCATAAAAGGCTCTGCTCTTCCCTTCACTTTGTTCTTCAAAGCACACATTTCAAACCATAACAGGGAGACGCTTTAACACAGTGGCTATTGAAACTGGAAAAGGTATTACACACACACATATGCCGTAAAAAAACTCTCTGTAACACCAGTGAAAAATAAAAATAACTTTTGTACTGATACATTCTATCCCCCCTCTTAAGGGCTACTATTTCATGTTCCAAAAGAAACTAAATTTAACACCTTTGGGACAAGGACTTCCCAAGAGCCGGGGCTGTGATGCAGTCCAGAAAATCAACTCTCCTCCTGCCAATGTGTGATCTCGTCTGGTGCTGGTGCCCTGCAGGTGACACAGACTACCTGCTGAGGGATGCTGGATCTGACCTCCATGAGCACTTGGGGCTATTTGCAGTCCAAACCCACCAGCATGGCAGAAAGGTGCTTGCACCTCAAGATATTTTCAGAAATTGTCAAAGTTTTTGTTCAATCTCCTTTGCAGCCTCAGGAGCAGGCTGCAAATGTCTTGTGCTGCAGAGGAAACTGCAAACAAATATTTTTTGCAGCTATTTAGCAGTTTGGGATGTGACATCATCCCAAAGAGTCCAGGTCCATCTCCCCTGAGCCTGCTGGCGGCTCCATCCTCTGCAGCGGGGAAGAGAGCACTGCTAGGTTGTTTGGGGCTCACAGTGAAGAAAATGGGCTCATCCCCCAGACACTGGACACATGTTTGTGGTCCAAGCATTAATTTTGGTACTGGGGAACTGCAGCACAAACCAGCCTGGGGAGAGGACACAGTTGCCCTTTACAGGACACGAGAATGGATGCCTGGGATACCTGGGAAATTGGGTTGTTACCTGTGCCAGGTTAAGTTACAGTTAGCCATGAGGTGACAATGCCTGCAAGCCCATCCTCAGAGCATCCATGCTGTGGTTATCACCAGATCCCCAGGGATTTGCTGGCAGAGCAATGTATGGGGTTGGGGCAGAGGGGATGCCTCTTGCAGCCACCTTGGGCTGGCCTTCAGGCAGGACGTGGCCAACAGTGAGGATAATGAGAGCCACTGCTCCAATTAGCTTTAATTTGAGCTTTTTGGATTTCACACCTCAGAGAGCTCCACTGCCATAGTTCCCTTGCACCCCCAGCTCATCTCGTGGGCTCAGGGACCTGCTCCTGGGCTTCTGGCAGCAACCTTGGCCCTCAACCCACCTTCCTCTGCTCCCATTGCTGCTGAAGCCACCGTGGAGCCTGGTACCAGCAGCACCACACCCACACCCTTCCCAATGCATCCACAGCTACAGGGTTCCTACCACACTGGAAATAAATGCAAACAAGCCCAAGAAACCCTGTCCCACTGAGGGCCAGATGAACTCTTGCTCTTAGTTCCCCAAGGTAACCAATGTTGCTTTGAGTAACACTGCTGTTTTTTCACTTTTTTTCTTTGCTTACCATCCCAGCCCATTTTCCCTGTCCTGCACCTGTGCAGAGCTTCAGTGACTTTTGTTTTGGGAAGCCAAGGAATTGCTTCTGTGGCTCCACCACCACCATAGGTGCACGGGCACAGGAGGAATTCAAGCCCAAAAACGAGCTGTGGTTTGTTGTTGCTATTTTTTTTTGTTTTGCTTTTAAATGAATAAATACACATGACCTCACCAAAGTCAACATGTCCTTCTGAGAACCACATCAACTCCCCAAAGTGGAGGGAATTTCTCAATTCTAATTTTGGTTGAAGTTTGCATGCAGGGCTTAGCCAGAAATGAGGACGACGTCTGCTGCTGAAGTACAGACAAGTCCAGAGCTTTCCCAGTTCTAGAGGACAGCTCAGAAGCCTACCTGGGCTTTGTTTGTCTTTAAAGCTCTGCTGCAAGAAGACATGGTGCAGACAGATGGTTGCTTTGCCATGGGTGTTCCCCTGAGCTTTCCCCCTTCAGAGCCTTTCTTCCAGGTAGATGTTTATTTTTAAAAGCATCCTCACTTGGGCTGTGACTCAGAGCATCCCACACATCTCCCGTGGATATTTCCTGTCCACACCCAGGGTCTTGTTTGAAATGTGGGTGAACAGCTCAGCTCCCAGCATGTTGGTGGATGCAGCCCAGGAAAGCCAGGTTTTGCTGTCACCCTCCATGATGGACTCAAGAGTCTACTTCACGCAAGCTCCCATTTGGGCTCCCATTGCCTCCCCTTGTGCATCTTCTGCTTCAGAATCAGCCAGTTCATTTCACTTGGGCCAGCCCTGATGAGTGACTTGCTTTTGCAACAGCTACAAGAACCTCTTTCTCCTCCCTGCAGAGGTATTGTAGTGCAGGTGCAGAGGTTCTTGTGCCCAGCTCAATCCCACCAACATTAGTTTCACGCAGATATCCAACTTTCTGCAAGTATTGCCTTGCTTCTGCAACGGAGCATGCGCTGGGCATGTTTTAGCCTCAAAGCTGGGATGGCAGCAGGGTGCAGATGGAGCTGGGGAGGTGGATGAAGTGAGAGCCAGAAGCAAGAGAGAGCATCTACCCCTTTGCTGCTTGCATTGTACCTCTGCAGACCATTTATCCTTTTGAATCAGGCTGATGCTTACCCATACTGTCCTAGGAAATGCACTGAGGTTATAAACTGCCCAGTTTTGACAGCTTCACAGTGGACAGCCCACAGGGGAAGCCAGCAGAGCAAAAAAACACCAGTGTGCAAAATAAACCAGTGATGGGCAGAGCAGTGATGCATTTCCCTTTTATTACAGTATTAGGAATAAAATACTATAATATTAACTTGGGACCAAAGTACTGTGTAGGAGCAGAGACAGGTACATGAGCTCTCATGAAATGAAGTAGGGCATGACAACTCAGGATTGGGTTTTTCAGCTATTCCAGCCCTGGAAAACTGTCATTTCTTCTTTTTTTTTTTTTTTTTTTTTTTTTTTTTTTTTTTTCCACAATGTTTCTGAAAGCAAGGCACAACTTGTGGACTGGCTGACATGATTTTCCTCAGTGTTGGTAGAGATGGGATTTTCCTGGTGCATTATGAGGACTTGAAGTAAATCACAGCTTTGGTGTGGCACATTCCTACTTATAAAGAATGTATACAGGAAAGCCAGAAAATAGAACTTATTCACTTCCCACTGCTGAAAAAAGCCTGTGTCATTGGAAAGAGAACACTGTGAGCAACTGAATTTTCCCCATTTCCCTCCCATCCCAAGCAAAATATTTGGACTGCTTATTAGCAGCTCTGCTTAACATTTCCTTTCTGGTTACTTAACCTTTCTTTTTTTTTTTTTTTTTCTTTTTTTTTATTTATATATATATTAATGAAATAATGTCCAAATGATTTCCACCTCCCCTCTGCCTTTTTTCTTGATTTGTTCAGTTTCATCATATTGCACATGATCTGAAAATAATCTTCCAGCTGAAAAGATGATCCCTGGTACATAATGCACTTGTGTTAGAAGACACAGATAGCATAGCAAATGTTTAACATGTTGGAGTGCAGGAGGACGGACCTTCCATCTGTCGAGGTTGGGATGTGTGTGATTTCCTTTGAGGTGTTTTATTCTTCAACACAGTCCTGAAGCTCTTAAATTCGAAGCTTCTGTTATCTGTTGGGCAGATCAAACAACAGTTTTTACGCACAGCCTGGCTTTGAAAACAAGCAACACATTGTTATTTTTTCAAGGCAAAGTGGAATAGATCTTGCACATTGGTCCCCTTGGATAACTTTACATCCTCATTTCTCACAAATGAAAAGTGAAAATTTGCTAATTAAAATTGCTTAACAGACTAAATACAACACAGTCTAAAGAGAGCTAAATCTAGAAAAAGAATCATTAAACATATTTCATTTATTAACTCTTATCTCACATTAATGACAAGTTCCACATCCAATCCAGAATAATTAGCATGAAGTGGGTTTTCCTTATCACGTTTTTATCTTAATCAAGCTGGGTTTGTGAAGACTTGATATGATTTACATGGTATTAAGCAACTGCTCATAAATCTGATGCAGATTTCCTGAGATCAGCAAAGGGAGTGCAAGAGCAGGGGCTGATCTCACTCCCAAACTACAGGCTGAGCCTGTATTCCACTGCTTTTTATTCCACTGCTTTCATCACTCTCATCTTCTGAAAATTTGTCCTCTGCTTTCAGTCCATAACCCAGCAGTGGGAGCATCACTCTGCCCGCCCGTGGATGGGACACAGCCCCATTTTTACAGGGTGTTGCAGGTTCACAGGCATTACACACCAAATGGGTCCTGAATTCTACCTCCTTCAAGGTGATATTTCAAGTGGGAATTAGTAAAGTTTCCTATAGAGAGGTTCATTAACTATATTAAAACCAGCGTGTGGTGTGCACTAATAAGACGAGCACTACCACCAAATCAGATTACGTGAGCCAGGTGCTTTGTTAGCAGCTGGTGATGAGACAGCCATGGGAAGGATCTGTGTTAATGGGTCAGAGCCGAGTGCTAACGAACCAAGAGCCAGTGGTCCCAGCTCAGCCACCAAGCCCTTCCCCAAAAGGAGGAAGCTTTCCCTCAGGGGAGACACAGGCTGGAGACAGCAAGCTGGCAAGGTAGGACAGAATCCAAGCTCTTTGGATGCTGTGGGTGATGAGAGCAGGGAGAGGAAAGGGGGAGGTGGGATTTTCCACAGGAAGCAAATATGCCTTGCAAAGCAGCATGGTATTTGGGGAAATATGCTCGCAGCAGGGCTTAGAGCTCCTTGTAAGGGTCTCAGGGCATGCAGCTGCCCAAGCACCCGCTTATCCTGCTGTGCCAGAAAGGCAAATCATGTGCTGAACATGAACTGGGGCTTGGGGTTTAAAGGGGGGGGGGGTTACATCCCACCCCCACCTGCCAGCAGGGAAGCACTCCTACTTTCCTCAGGATCTGTGGTAACGCCACTGGGATCCCCCAGCATGGCTGCAGGGTTACACAAATGCAACCCAAATGAAGCCTTACTCTGAGTGCTCAGCCAGAATGGCCGCAGCTTGGGCAATGCCCTTCATTTGACGGAAGAGGGACAGCAGAGAGTGAGTTCTGCACACCCAGTACAAGGTGTACGAGGGCACGCTCCAGGCACGTGCTCAGCCCCAGGGGCTACAGCACAGCAAAGCTTGCTGCTGCAGGAGCTGTCTCACCAGGCACTTCCTGAGTGCTGAGACACCTTGGCATGTAGTGAGATGAACCGGGATGGAGAGCAAGGGACACAAATGCAAGCAGAGCCCAGCTTTCTTGACCCAACCCAATCCAGCACTTTTGGGTACCCCAGTGTCTTTCCAGGATGTATCCCTGCCCTTGTAGACAGAAACCCCAAATCCTCAGCCTAAGGATAATGTTATTTCACCAAATTCAGCTAGAAGAGTAGCGGGAGTGGGAAGTCAGAAGCATTCATTAGATGGTGGTGCTCTGATTCCTGAAGGGATGCAGATGTATTCCCAGCATACAGGGGTGATGAAATCCTTCCCTCTTCAACAGAAACAGAGGATATTAAACAGCAGCCATGGAAACTAGATGTTTTTCAAAAGGTGAAGCCAAATAACTTGTATCCAAGAGGTTGGAGCTGGTGAAGCAGCTCGCAAGACTGTGTGCATTGAGCATTTCTTGAGTCCTGGACCTGGAGGAAATCCAGGACTGGAAAATAGCTCCTGTTGGGCCAACTTTTTAAAGGATAAACAAAGTGACCTGCAAAAGGATGGGTCTGTCTCTCTTCCTCTGATCCCAAATAACATGCTGGAATGGCTGAGGCTTTGAATACAGAATTAAAGTGCAGGATGTAATTGATAACAATTAATGCAGGTTTGGGGAAAACAGATCTAATCACATTAACTTGATAGCTCTTCTTACTGAGCTCCAAGAATGGCTGATAAAGGTAAGTGCTATCATAATATTTTTCTGTAAGGGAGATGCATTACATCTTGGTTAAGAAAATGAAGCAATAAAGTCAATTTGCAGGACACTTCGCAAAGCCGATGAACCCAAGCTGCAATAACTTTTGCTTCTCCTTGTGTATGCTTTGCTTTCCCTGATCAGCACATTTTGCAGCCAGAATGAGAGAGACATTGCTGAAAGGTTTGGTCACTTTGAGTCAGTCCCAGGAGATGAACATCCAAGTCTGAATTTACAGTACACAGGTTCATGTTTAACCCAAAGTCCTGGGTTACACATTTTTGTCCTGCTGTGACAGCCCAAGGTCCAAATCATTACTGAGTTGTTTAACGGATGCAGAGACCAGTAAGGAGAGAGAAGATAATTTTGACTACAAATGTACAGAGATTTTGGGAGAAATGGAGCATAAGGATGAAAATGCAAGTGCAAAGATGAAGAAACCAAAGGAAATGGGAAGGGGAGACATAGTGTCCCTGGGAAGCTGGTGTCCCTGGGAAGCATGGTAAAAAACTGGGCTTTGCTCCAGATGGGGGAAATCACCCCAGTTTATGAGTTTTGGGGGGTCTACATAGTCTGTAACCTTCAAGTAAGCTGAAAACCATAAAGTCTTTGGGTGATTTCTTACTTCTTGCTCTAAAACCGCCTCTTCCTTTCACATCACATTTCAATGCTGTATTTCCAAACATTAAGCAAAGTCACTCGGTGTCATTTTACAGGTAAGAGAAACTGAAGCCAGAGGACTTGACCTGCCCAAAAAAAACACCCAGCAGGCCAGGAGCAAACACAGCCCAGACCTCGCTCATACTTCAGGTCTGCATCACAGTGAAGCCTGGTTTCATGGACCAGCTGCAAAACTGCACAGCATCAACATCCACACTGCTGTGTACTAAGATCATTTTTTTTCTACCACTTAGCCAAACAGCAAATACATTTTTTCTGAAATGCAAAAACGCTTTGTGAAGTCTGCGTTCATCCTTTCTGTGCTCCATTACAGCCTTTGGGTGCTCATGAGAGCAAGATCCTGAACAAAGGTGCTGCTACAGGAGCCCTGCTCTCCCCCTGGAACTGAGCCCTCAGTGCTGCTGCAGCTGATCAAACCATGACACAATGCAAAAGGATTTTCCATATCTATCCGCTATGGAAGAATCAAGCAGAGCAGCTGGTGCTGGTCAGCATCAAAATAAAGCCAAATGCACTCTGCTTCCTTGACAGCCAGAGCAGAGATAGCCAGTGGCTGATGTAGTTGTGTGAGCCGCACATCCGAATCAAGTCTTCCCACACAGTATGTGTAAAGATGCTAAAAATGAAATGCAAAAAATGCAGAAGAGCAACAGACATGACAAAACATAGCTATACTCTGAAAAGCATCTGAATTACAAGTCGCAAGGAAATGAATCAGTACTGAACAAACCCAGCAACACATGCTGCCGTTTGCATCGCTTATCCAGGGGTCTTTCCATTTGCCAGCATGTCTGGGCAAAGATTATTGCTGTTATGAGCAGGTGAAGAGCAGCTATCAGGAAGTATTTTAGCTGCTCCCAACCACAGTGACAAGCTGAATGAGATAGGAGACAGGTTTTAATTTACTGGAGCATGTCCTGCTTCATAAGGAGAAAACTGATGGTGCCCTGCAGGGACGTTCATGCATGAAGGTTTCCCTGTCCTGCTACAGAGCACCCTCAACACTGAATAGTCAGGCTTTGTGAGTAATAAGACATGGACAGATTTGTGAAACTTGTGAGGTGCAAAAGCAGTGCCTTGTTCGTGGAGGGAAAAGTAAGCAGGGGGCTCACAGGGGATTTTCTCAGAGCATTTTTGGATGAGTTTTGCCAGCAGCAGGGATAACATGGCTCCATCTGAAAGAGCAGCATGGGACCCCGCACCCACCCTTTTTCCATATGGCGGATGGTTCTCATGAGCAAAAAATATGATTTGCTTTCTCCCAGTGACAAACAGCAGGAGCACAGACAGCAGCCCTGACGCCTTCCAAGCACAGAGCAGCAAACACGCGTCCTGTTAGGTGGGATGAATATCTCATTGACGGAGGCACCATTACTCATTTTCCTGCTCAGGAAGCCAAATGCAGAAGTAAAAGGTCTCGATTGTGTCCAGGGCTTGGTCACAGCAGAATCACGAGTGTACAGTGTAGGAGCTGGCTGCAGTGGGGCTGTTGTTGGGGCTGCTCTGCAGTGCTCTCCCAGGAGCAGATGTGCCCCGCACTGTGCAATGGCTCTGTTGTTCATCAGAGCTCCACACCAGTCCTATTTGTGCCCTAAGAAAGCCCTAAATCACCACTCCTACAAAATATTCCAACGCTCCCCTCCCACCCCCAATGAAGGAGCAGTTCCCTGCACCAGGGAACATCCGCACCCAGATGTGCCCATCAGCTGGGTAACGGCTGCGGCCCCAACCGTGTGGTTCTCCAGGCAAATGTCCTATTGCAGACACGCATCACTCCAGACCTCGCCACCCAACGTCTGGTTCCTCATGCTGGTGAGGGCTCAGGCCACCCTGCACCCACGGGGCTGGCAGCCTGCAGCTGTGTCAGTGCAGCCCCTGCTATGCAAACAGCGCTAGGGGTGCTGCTAAGTGCAGCACAGCAACAGCCTGTCCTGAGCACATGCCTCAGCTACATAGCACCACCCAAAGACATGCCCCAGAGAGCCAAGCAACCTGTTCAGGCTATGGGTGTGAACCCGCAACAGAGAAGGGTGCAGAACAGTACCAGCTCCATGGCAGTGAAAGAATTTATAGGACATTGCCCTACCCATGGCATCCTATTATGTGCAGAAAAACCCTATTTGCCTGCGCCCACTTGATTGCCTTGGCACAAGGATGCAGGTGTGTACCACAGACTGAACATTCCTTACCAGTACACACAGTGCATGAGATTGAAGGGTAGAATGCTTTGTGGTTAAATCCTATATGCCTGTTTTCACTTTCAGGTTTGCAGCCTGCCCAGAGATCACTTGTTAAAGCATTGAAATAGGGAAGAAGGCAGTGCCTTGCATCAGGCTGGGATGGGAGCCTCCATGCACTCTTACACAGATATGCATATTTTAAAAGCTTGGCAGAAAGAGGGCTCCAAACTACACAATTAAACAGATTTCATGCAGAATGCTATCCACAAGCACAAACTGCCACAAGAGACCTTGCCCTGCTCTGCCAGGAGTGACCCCTTGGCAGCAGATGAGCTCCTGATGACTCCTTTCCTTCTGCTGGGGAAGCTGCTGGTCTGCTCTTCCTCTCTGCTAAACAGTCCATAAACTGGTGATGACAAAGAAAAAACAGTTTCTTTTGTCCCTTTTGTCAAGTAATGGAGCAGCAACAATTGCCTGGAAAGAAATCAGGCCCTCCTGGAGCAGAGATATCCCCCAGACCTCCTATGTGTCCACACCTGGGCGGGACAGATCCTGTCTTGTCTCCACTAGTACCTGGAGAGCATCTATTGGGCTGGAGAGCAACAGAACCCTTTTAGAATGTAGGCCTGAAAACACACAAAAAAGGTGTAAATAAGCAGGAGAAAAAAGTGAGAACACCAAAGCACCAAGCAGAAGGGCCAGGCAAGGGGTTGCTGCATGTTCCCTGTGTTCCCCTGAAACAAAGGCAATGCTGACCCTGTTCCGGGGTGGCATCCAGGACCAAAAAGCATCTGGGGAGGCAGGGACCCTAAAAGCCAGCCAGGAGCCCTGGACAATGACTTTTCTCCACTCAAGGCAGCAAGCTGTTCCATCCAAGCCCTGTGTCTTGCCTTGGGCATGCTCGGTGTCCAGATAAATTAGTTTCTTCGCAGCTTGCAAAGACTGGGGTTTAATGTTGATTCCCAGGTAGTGGTTAAAACAGTCCTAAAACTGAAGAGGAGGCACATTGCAAGACAGCACAGGAAGCCCAATAACCAGCTGGCTATGAAGGGAGCAGTTTCGCAGCACTCCTTCCAATTCCTGCCATGGCATGCTCAGCAGCCACTTTCAGAGGAGCGTCAGACCGTGCAACAGCACAAAGTGTTTCTCTCACCGTACGTTACCCAGCGAGACACTGACAGCACAGAGGGACGAAGCAGACAGAAATGGGGCAGAGTATAGCAGGGATATCCCTGTTTTTCTGCTTGCTACTACATCTCCAATTTCTGTGTATATCTTAAAGATGGAGCAGCAGTGCTTTGATGTTTTTCAGCAATGCCATTCTGTGCTTTAACAACTACAGTGGATGAAGTGGCTTCCTTACCATCTCCCTGATACTGTATCTCTAACTGACAATACAATCCGTTTTCAGCCATTCTGCCTCCACAAAATAAGGCGGGGATTAGACAGGAAAGCAAACGAACAACCAGCAAAGTTTCTGCTTATTTTAGATTGCATTGAAACTGAAAATTGTATGCTGCCAGTTCCAGGCAAACATGTGGTTTCTGTGCAGCTGCCACAGCGAAAATGCAGAAGCAAAACTCATCGGTGAGCTCTCCCAAGGGGGAGTGCTTCCACTGCTTTTAAACTCAAATCCTCCTTTTAGGAACAGGCATGTGGAAAGGCTTTAATAACAATAAGTGAGAGTTTATAGCAAGAAGCGACATCTCAGCCTGCCAGCAGTCTGGGGAAAAGGTGCTTGGGGGTACTCCAGAAAGCCCCGTGTTCATCAGTGCTCCCTGGGAAGCTGTCAGGATGAAGGATGCCAGGACTGTCACCTCCTGCAATGCTGTGGAGCATCCCCCTAATAAAGATGGTTTGAGCAGATCCTCAGCTAGAGAAAACTACCACAGTTCCAATAAAGCTGTCACATACCATTACCTAAGAAGCTGCTTTGATGTTTTCCTTGGTTATTAACGTTTTATTAACTGGTGAGGACACTGGGGCTAAGGAAGAGTGTTACATGTATATGTTACAAACTGTCCTGACCCTTTTAACATAAAGTCCCAGCTAAACTCCAATTTTGATGTGGCCAGTCTCTCTCAGAACAAATCCCCCTTTCCGTACCTTAGGAAAGTGCACAATTTGCACAGGTTGGGGTCAAATTGTTCTTTATTGAAGGAGGCATTTCCTGGCATTCCCGTGCACTTCACCACCTGCAAGGAGTCTCTTTGCTCTCATCCCAAAAGCCAGTGAAATTGAGCACAGCTGGGGACCAGGTGCTTAAAGCCACTCCAGGCCCTATGACCTGCCAGCCCCATAAGCTTGCTTCCACCACAGGGACCAGCCTGAAACACCAAAATTCGGCAAATAACTCCTTTTTATACAGAATTGAAGAAATCCCACTTTACAAACGCAGCACAGCTTTCCTTCAGTGCCTGCCTACCTAGAACTCACTGTGCAGCACTAAAAAGCAAAGTGGAAAGCAAATATAATCAGAGGAGCCATAGGATGGTATTCTATTTACCTGACATGCACAAAAATACATGAAGGCAACGGGGGGAGCTGGAAAACAAAACCAAGGAGTGGAAAACATGACGTTTGTTCCCAAAAGCAATGTTATCTTACAATGCAAAAAATCTCTACCCCGTGCAAAGCTCACCTGATCCCATCAGATGTCCTTTGGCCCCTGGTGTACACGGAATGATGAAGGAGGCACGCTTTCCCTGGAGGGGTTTAGGTTACTTTTCAATCCTGCTCTTAACAGGTCTGCATTTGTCCCCCTTGTTTCCAAAGTCTGCCACACTTTCCCAGCTGAGTTTTCCTGGTGGCTGCTCGGGGCCATTCTTGCCCTTGGAGGATGCTTTGGGGGAGCTTCAGGGTTTCATGTGGCATGGGGCAAGCACGGTTCTTGGTGGTGTAGCGCCACTGCTGCTATGTCCAAGCGGCTGCTCATGTCTGCAGGACGAGGCTTGGCTCCCAGATTTCACTGCCAAGGTGTGAACTCTTCTGGGAGGAAGAGGGGAGTTTTGGGGTGTGCTTATTGCCTACAGGTGGGTGTTTGGTTCATGGGGACACAGTGCAGAAGGGGGTGCAGCGACAGGATGGGGATGCAGGAATGGGTGCCCTGCGAGTTGCAGAGACACAGTGTCCTGCAGAATGGCAGGGCTGGAACCATCTGGAAAGGTTTTTGCAGGAACGACAAGGACCAAGGGGGATGGGAGAAAGGATGCCATGACAACCTTTTGGGGTTTCCCAGGAAACTAGGGTAGCCATGGCAACTGTATCACTCCAGTCCAAATTAGTGACTTCCGTTGGAAGGCGTGTTCACCACTCTAATCTTCTTGCGATAAGCAGCTGTATCTCTCCTAAATGCATTGCAAAAAGGTGGAAATATCCCTTTTTGTCCAGCTTGGTGGGTCTGAGGCTGCATGGCCACAGCAAGGAGCCCATCGCAGAGCTGGCATCTCCTGGTCCTTGCCGGCATCACTCCCTGCATACCATAACCATTCAATTTTGCCTTTTGCCTTCCCCCAGAGCACACAGACCCGCTGTGCGGCCACAGATTTTATGCTGGATGGAATAATGCCATAGTGCTGCAGGGGAAGGGAATTAAGAATAGAAAATCAGTGTTTTGGTTTTTTTGTTTTGTTTTGTCTTTAAGTCAGAACTGATTGCACTTGGTCTCTGACCAGATTAGAATTTCATAAATGATCTAGTGGGAGAGAAAAGGCAATCTGTGATGTGCCCGTAACGGCACACCACATGTTTCAATATTAAGCACCATTTAACAATGTGGTATCAGAGACTCTCTGCAAAATTAAATGGTTTTTTCCTCCCAGCCCCCTTATAGTGTGCTCTGCAACATGTTTTCCTCGTCTCCCCACCCAATCCAGGGCTGCTAATCCAACAAGTGAGCTTATGTGATGGAAGGGAAATCGGCTCCATGCTGCCTGTAGGGAAGGGGGGGGGAGAAATCAGGAGCAAAGCAAGATGTCCCCAAAAGCAAGAAAACAAAAGCAGCCCTGCAACACGTTGCAGAACAAACACCTGCTTCAGCGGTGAGAGTGTTTTGTCTTCTTCTTCCACCTCTTTAACTGTTAGCTGTCCTCTTCTCTTCAGAGCAATTTAAATCCCTTTAAGATCTTTAGAAAGGAAAGATCTAAAAAAATAAACGTATAAAAACAAGGGCATACACAGACTGACGATGGTGCATGTTCCACACAACACCAAGTACACAGTCACTTTGCATTTATTATTTTTTACCACATCCTCGGGTTTTGCTGCTGTTTTGTTTTTAAACATCCGTAAAGATCTTTTTGATATTCACACAGTTGGGATTGTTTGTGGTTGTGCAGTTCCCTGTCTTAAAGGCAGCCTGTTTGAATGCACTGTGGTTGATTCCCCCCTCCTCTATCACCATGTACTCGGACTTGCTGAGGGTGGAATTGCTCCGCGCCTTCCTCATCTCCTCGGTAGACGAGAGGTGCTGGCAGCTCCCAACATGCATGTACTGGGCTTGCTCCTCGCCTTCTGTCTCCCGGTGGTAGAAATAGTTGAAATTGGAGACTATCACGGGCACGGGCAGAGCAATGGTTAGCACCCCCGCGATGGCACACAGAGACCCCACAATCTTGCCCCCAATAGTGATGGGGTGCATGTCCCCATAGCCCACTGTGGTCATGGTCACCACCGCCCACCAGAAGGCATCAGGGATGCTACTGAAACCTGAACTGGGGTCATCAGCTTCTGCGAAGTAGACAGCACTGGAGAAGAGGATGACGCCGATGAAGAGGAAGAAAATGAGCAAGCCCAGCTCCCTCATGCTGGCTTTGAGGGTCTGCCCCAGGATCTGCAGCCCCTTGGAGTGTCGGGAGAGCTTGAAGATGCGGAAGACCCTGACCAGACGGATGACTCGGAGGATGGCCAGGGACATGGCTTGCTGGCCATTGCCTTGCCTCTCTGCCAGCTCAGTGCCCAGTGTGATGAAGTAGGGGATAATGGCCACAATGTCAATGATGTTCATGATGTTCTTGGAGAAGGTGGCCTTGCTGGGGCAGGCAAAGAAGCGGACCAGCAGCTCAAAGGAGAACCAGATGATGCACAAAGTCTCCACCACAAAGAAAGGGTCAGTGAAGGATGACACCATGGAAGTGGCCGAGGACGAGGAGTTGGTGAAAACATCAGGTGGGAGAGGGCCACCGCCTGTCCCAAAGGTCCCCCCAGTTCCCTCATAGTCGTGGTCATCCCTGAATTCAGGCAGGGTCTCCAAACAGAAGATGACGATGGAGATAAGGATGACCAGGACAGAGACGATGGCAATGCCTCGGGCTGGCCCAGAGCTCTCGGGATATTCAAAGAGCAGCCACACCTGACGCTGAAACTCCTTGTCTGGGAGTGGCCGCTGCTCCTCCCGAATGAAACCTTCATCCTCCCGGAACTTCTCCATGGCCTCCTCCCCTAGCTGGTAGAAGCGAATCTCCTCAGAGAAGATATCGATGGGGACGTTGACGGGCCGTCGGATGCGCCCACCTGACTGGTAGTAATAGAGGATGGCGTCGAAGCTGGGCCGGTTGCGGTCAAAAAAATACTCGTTGCGGAGGGGGTCGAAGTAGCGCATCCTCTTACGGGGGTCTCCCAGCAGCGTTTCAGGGAACTGCGCCAGTGTCTTGAGCTGGGTCTCGAAGCGCAGCCCGGAGATGTTGATCACCACCCGCTCGCAGCACTCGTGCTCCCCACTGCCCGCGGGGTGCCCGGTGGGGCCGGCGGCCGGAGGCAGAGGGTGGTCGTAGCGGTCCCCCACCAGCAAAGGGTGCGGATGTTGCGGCTCCTCCAGCAGGGGGTCTCCGCCGCCGCCCCCCCCCACCACGGTCATGCTGCCTTCCTCCGCCTCCTCGCCCTCTTCCTCCTCGTGGGGCCGGGGGCCGGCGGGGGGCGGCTGCTCGGTGTAGCCCAGGTTGTGGTGGCTGCTGCTCGGCGGCCGGCCGGCGGAAGAGGCAGCCGGAGAGTGGAGCAAGCTCCGGCGCTCGTCCATAAAGGTATGGGGCGGAAGGGGAAAGGGGGGGGCGGGAGGGAGAGGCGGCGGTCGGAGCCTCTTCTTCCTCCTCCTCCTCCTCCAGGCAGAGGCAGAAGCAGCCGTCCCGCTCCTCCGGCGGCCGCCGCGGCTCTGAGCAGCCGAGGCTGCTCTCAAAAAATCCGCCCCCAGCCCTGGCACCGCCTCGCTCAGCCGCCAGAGCACCCCCCGGCCCTGCCCCGCAGACACCCCCCCGCCTCACTGCCCCCTCGGCCCGGGGAGCCCCTCGGGCACGGCTCGGGCATGGCCTGGAGGGAAGCGGCGCCTTGGCCGGGGGGCGCCGGGGGGCGTCGCGGGGCTGGGAGCGGGCGCGGAGCTGGCGCTGGCTGGAGGCGCATAGGGCAGAGAGCCCGGGGGGGGGAGGGAAAGGGGGAGTGCGAGTGCGTGTGTGTACGCGTGTGCAAGGGTGTGTGTGTGCAAAAGTACGTGTGCACATGTTTGCCTCTGCGTGTGCATGTATGTGTGTGGGTGTGCTTGCGTGTGTGCATGTTCACGTTTGTACATGCACGTGTGCATGTGTGCACACAGGTATGTGTACGTGCATGTGTGAGCATGTGTGCACATGCATATGTGTGCATGCCTATCTGCATGCAAATACTTGCATGTGTGCATGTGCATCCCCACAACAAAATCAATGGCAAAGTGAAGCTGAGGCACCTCGACAAAGGCAGTTTCACTCTGATCCCCGGTCTGCATTTCAGACTTTCCTGCAAGAGAGCTTAAGGCTTTCATTTTTTTTTCTTGCTTCAGCTGATCTCTTTTGCAAATAATTCAGCTTTGGTCAAATGGGATTTTTTTTTTTTAAGAAAGCCCCCTCCACAGATACGTTGTGCTGGCAACTGCAGCATCCCCACGACACATGCACACAGGGACACCCCCGCACAGTCCTTGCACCCTGCTCTTCCACCTGGTTCCCCATTTTCCCAAGCCCCCTTGGTGGCTCCCTAGAAGTGCTTGCATCCCAGCCACGGGCCAGGTGAGGCCGCAGGAATTCAGGCCATTGCTGTGACTGCGGGCCCGGGGCTGTGCATGAACGGCCACCACACTGCCACTCCCACAGGAGCCCCGCCATGGAGGAGGCAAAAACCCTGCCAGCAGCCCTGCTTCAGCTCCTCACCATGGTTATTTTTAACAAGCACAGCCTCCAGAAGGTAGGGAGAGAAACAGATGAAAAGATCAAACTTATTTATACTTTAAATTAGAAACAAGCTGTACAAAATATACAAACCCATGGGGGAAAACAGCAATAAATATTTCTGTAGGAGCAGAGTCTGTACTACACATGGAAACAGATCTGAGCAAGCCCAGCCTGCCTTCCCCTTTCTGCTGACAGGTCTGAGAGGGGGTTACAAGCCCCCAGGCAGAAGATGTCTTGGAGGTACCCCATTGTCAGCCTCAGCGAGGTGTCTGGCCCAAAGGATGCTCCTGGATGTGGTGCATGGCCAACCACCAACCACCAGCAGTAGCGCTGCCCTGGCGCTACGTTTTTCACATTGGCAGCGGGGCAGCAGCTCAGCACGGCTGTTGGAAGACAGCCACATGAAGGGACACTCATCTGCAGCCCATGTCACCCTGTCCTGGCCTTGGACACACATTCCTTTTCACCACCTCCTCAGCTTTAAGCCCCTTTTTTTGAGTCCTGTGCTGTTTACTGCTGAGCGTTGCCCAGGACAAGGGAGCGAGGGCAACAGGCTTCTGGCCTTGCTCCCCCACCATTCCTATGGCAATTGACAATGCTAATCAGCAACATGTTTGCAGCAAAGCATCCCTCCCATTCTACACAGCATCACATGGGACAAAGCAGGAAACTGAGCTCCAGGGCATCTTTAACCCCTGAAGTGCCATTACTGTTTAGAGGATCAAAAAAATTCCTGGAAACAACTGTTCCTATCCAAAACCTAGGCACTGCTGTCTGCAGTTTTCATGATTGTGCAACAGCCATCATCTGCTCCCTGCATACATGTGTGTAGCACTCACAGAGTTTTCTGGCTCATCTCTTTGCTAGGATTTCTGCCAATAAATCACTGTCATCTGGTCGAAGACAAACAAACAGGGCTGCTTTATACCATAAACATTTATTGATGACAAAAGGCTTAAGGCAACAAGGCATAACATCTGTAATTGCAACAGTTTACATGGATCTTAGTTGGGGGAAATTCTTTGGAAATCAGTGCCGGCCCTATCAAGAGAGCCATGTACCTTCAGGATGCTGCTGGGAAAAGCCCTTCCCTTAGAAGCAGGCAGAGGACTGGTTCCCCCATCAGCTGTAGTGCAGCAGCAGACATTAATCCCTGAGCTCTGGGAAGCTCTGGTCCAGCATCACCTGGCTCAAAGAGTTTTGGGGGGGGATCTAGCCCAATGGCCCAAAGCACTGTGTGGCCACCTGGCCCTCTTTCTTCCTTGCTGCTTCCACCCAATCCTATCAAATCTAATTAAGCTCTGCCAGGCCAGCAGCTCACTACAGCTAGAGTGACAGCACCTCCAGCCCTGCAGGCATCCCCGCAGGGGGAGAGAAGGGGGGTTGCACACAGGCACATCACCAAGCCTACAGTTGGTCAAGCAGCCCAGATTGTGTCCCAACCACTTGAGCATGGTTGCAGAGGTATGGGGTCAGTTTGGGTCCAGGACAACCAGTGCTGATAAAAGCCTAGGGGAAGGGACATCTCTGCAGTCTCCCTGTTGCTTTCCTGCAAAGTGCAGCATTAAACACTCCTCCAGGCTGTGGCTTTTCTGTTTAATGCAAGATGTCCACATCCTTCCCCTGTGAGATCCTCTCTGCTTTTTCATCCAATTCTTCCGTTGCATCTGGTCTCAACAAATTTAATTTTATTCCTAAAGGCCATTTAGGAGAGTCCCCCGTGCAATGATCTACAGGCTGACCTATAACATCAGCTGCAGTTACTACAAAGCAGAAGAGAAAGCATCACTCTTCATCCTGTGGCCTTCTTGGGGTGGATTTCCAAGCAGTGAGGACACAGCTTCACCTTTCCCACTGCCAGACCAACCCAATGGGGATACTCCTTCAGACTCCTCCCTGAGCACAGAAAGCCTCCAGACCCTTCATCCCAACCCCCAGCTGGTCCCAGGCATGGGTTCCCTGCCTTGAAACCTTGCCAAACTCCATCTCAAGGAGCCTTTTGGGCTTGGCCTTGTTCCACCCCACCCTTGCCTTATCCCCTGCTAGCCCCACTCAGCGCTGTGTGTCCTCCAGCCTCAACACCTGTGTATGTTGGAGAGTTCTGCCCTCCCTCATTCTGAATGGGAACCTGCCTCCATTGACAAATCTGGGACAAATTTGCAATTCTTTATTTCTGAGGATCAGAAACCTTTCAGTGTTAACACTGCTACAATAATACCTTAATGCACCATAAATGTATTGTCTCTCTTCCCACAGCAGGGAAAGCACAAAGCTCCAGCTGCTCCACTGGGACAGGATTAACTCACTCACGACAATTCTCATGTTGTTTTGGAAGCATGAGTTCACCTTGACCTACCTCTGCTGCTTGTAGCCATACTCAATCATAATTCTGTGCAAACATTACAGGGTCAACACTGCCAGCTGGGTCACTCATTACCTCCTGGGCAGAGCTGAAACTTTTGAAAATGGGTCTGCAGAGGGCCTTCAGCATCAGACAGCTCAGCACCAACTCAACTTCTCAAAATTAACTTGGAGTAACACAGGTTATGTAGCTGAAACAGATGAATGGATGCTATAACCATGCTTTGCTTAGTTTGCTTCAGCCAGGTTTAGTTGCTTGCTCTCGATGTAACCTTCAGCTGGTTCTTCCCTGCCAGCTTATCCCTGATTTAATTACAGTTTTTTGCTCTGCAGCTGGGGAGTAAGTCCTGCATCGCTACCACTGTCTCCAGAGTGACCAGTCCTGCCATCCCCACCTTTTCTCTCGTTCAGACAGGCGGTGGGAATATCCCTGCAGCCTCAGATGCTCCCATCTCACCTCTGTGCCAGGCAAGATCATGGAGCAGACCCTTCTGGAAACTCTGCTAAGGCACATGGAAAGTAAGGAGGTGGCTGGTGATGGCCAACGTGGCTTCACTAAGGGCAGATCGTGCCTCACATATCTGGTGGCATTCTATGATGGGGTTGTAGCATCGGTGGATAGCAAAACAGCAGCTGACATCACCTACCTGGACTTGTGCAAGGCACTCGACACTGTCCCCCATAGTATCATGGTCTCTAAAGCTGAGAAATATGGATTTGATGGCAGGACCATTCAGTGGGTAAGGAACTGGCTGGGTGGTCGCACTCAAAGAGTTGCAGTCAACAGCTCGATGTCCAGGTGGAGACCAGTGATGAATTGTGTTCCTCAGCTGTCAGTACTGGGACCGGCCCTGTTTGGCATCTTTGTCAGCGACATGGACAGTGGGATTGAGTGCACCCTCGGCAAGTTTGCTGAGGAGACCGAGCTGCATGGTGTGGTCAACACACTGAAGGGAAGGGATGCCATCCAGAGAGACCTGGACAGGACTTAGAGGTGGGCCTGGGAAACCCTCATGAGGTTCAACAAGGCCAAGCGCAAGGGCCTGCACCTGGGTCGGGGCAATCCCAAGCACAAATACAGCACAAATACACGAGTAGAAAGAGAACATCCTTGAAGAGAAGGCCCTGGGGGTACTGGTGGATGAAAAACTGAACACGAGCCAGCAATGGGTGCTTGCAGCCCAGAAAGCCAACCGTACCCTGGGCTGCACCAAAAGCAGCATGGCCAGCAGGGTGATGGAGGGGATTGTCCCCCTCTGCTCTGCTCTCATGGGGTCCTGCTTTCAGCTTTGGGGCACCCAGCATAAGAAGGATGTGGACCTGTTAGAACAAGTCCAGAGGAGGGCCACCAAGATGATGAAGGTGCTGGAGCACATCTCCAACAAAGGCTGAGGGCATTTGGGTTGTTCTGCTTGGAGAAGGGGAGGCTCTGGGGAGACCTTACAGCAGCCTTCCAGTGCCTACAAGGGGCTTCAAGAAAGCTGGGGAGGGACTCTGTCAGGGGGTGTAAGGATAGGACAAGGACTAATGACTTAAAGCTGACATAGAGTAGGTTTAGATTGGGTGTAAGGAGGAAATTCTTTACTATGAAGCTGGTGAGGCATTGGAACAGGTTGGCCAGAGAAGCTGTGGATGTCCCATCCCTGGAAATGTTTAAGGCCAGTTTGGGTGGGACTTTGAACAGCCTGGTCTGGTGGAAGGTGTCCCTGCACATGGCGTGAGGGTTATAACTAGATGATATTTAAGGTCTCTTCCAAACCAAACCATTCTATGATTCTATGACCCATTCAGGAGAGAAGTGCTGTCATCCCAGTGTACACAGAGGTGGGCTCACAGATGTCTGGCTTCCTTCAAATCAGGCATCCTATCCCATCATTTCCTTGTCAAGCCACAAAAGCACCAAATGAGGGTAACACCTCTGGGGTGACAAATTCTGCCCTACTTGCCTCTGCCAATGCCACCCAGGAGGCAGCAGGAGGCATGGGAAGTGATTCTTGATTTCCCAGAACGAATCTGGTGTTCTAACCATAAAGCATGTGGTCCTTGCTCCTGTCCCTGTCTTAGACTCTGGGTGTCAGTCAGTTATGGAGCAAACCCTTGAATCTCTCCATGCCTCAGTTTCTCATCTGTATATTAGGAGAATACTTCTCGCCTCCCACTTACAGTCTATTTAAACCCTGCACCAGAAGTCTTTTGCTGAGCTCATGGTTGGAAAAGATGAGAAAGATACAGAAACTTAGGATAGGGAGCAAAAATCAATGTTTTCTGAATACTGTGGCTTGCTTAAAAGTCAGCACAGGTGAAGAGCATTCCTGCAAGATCCATACAAACCCTTAACAGGGCATTTAGCACCAAGCACAATGGGTTACAAAAACACGAGGTCCTCTCCTACTGCAGCAATCCAGGTAACAAATGTGGCACATCTTTAGAGAACAATCATTACTATTAGTAAATGGGGGAAGAGAAAATCAAACTGCCATCCCGAAATAATCAAGTATGGACAGGAACTTTTTTTTTTTTTTTTTTTTTTGTTGATGGTGCTGTGGATTTACCAGGAGTATTGCATTACTTTGCCATCAAAGAACCAGATTTTGTGGCTAAACAAGATCAGCCAAATTACTCTGCATTGCCTTGTTATTTCATGTGGTGGCTCCATTGGCTTTAATGGAGCTCCTGAGCTAAATCCCATCCAATGCTTTGGAGACCAAGGAGTTAAAACTCAGGATAGAGTCAGATCTATTTTAATATCCTAAAAATGTGATTACGGGGTGGGATTATGTTGGCCAAACAATGTTAATGCAAATTCCCCTGTAATGAGGATCATGTTCCAGGGCCTTCACAATGACAGCAAAATGATATCGTGGCTTCTTATGCAGCTCCTGTTGCATGCCATTATTTGGTCATTAAGATATAAGATTACATTGGCAAAGAAATTTAACCACAAATCCATGGAGATTGCATGGCAGTGGTGCTGTGTTCTCATTACGGACTTACAAACATCCACACAGGTGCTGGACGGCTGCATTTTGGCACAGTCAGCAGGATGCAAAGCGGCTGCCTGGGGTCTCTTGCATGATGCAGGGAGAGCATCAGCCCTAAATCAAGCAAGAGCTGGGTGCAGAGATGTGACAGCCCCTGTTTGGGGCAGGAGGAGTCATTGCTTGTGCTTTGCTGAATAATTTATTCCAGGCATGTCACTTCTGCTTGGGTTTGGTGACACTCATCCCATCCAGTGAGCTGGCACAAGGCAGCATTTGCAGACTACTTACACCAAGCAAAGCTGACAGCAGCAAAAACTTTGATATCAGCCCCTCTGACAGCCAAGACCAGCCATCCGTCTCAATGTGGTTGGAGCAGTCTGCCCTAACCCACAGGATTGGTCTCTTTGCAACAATATTTTAAGTGAAATTTTCAGGTGAAATTCAAGACATTCAGGGTATGTTGCTGCCCAACTCGGTTCAGCTGCACAAACAGTTCTGTTCTTAAATAACACCATTTGGTTTGTACAGAAACACTGGAGAATCTACAAGTTGTCGCTATACCACAAAGCATCCTTGTAAAGGCTCAAATGTTTGTTTTTGGAACATGCACCCTTCACCTTTTTCCCACTGGTTAGTCAGTCATATTCAGAAGAAAAAAAAATGCATCACAGACATTGCCTGATTTTTCCCACTCTGTGTCTGTGGTTGGGATGGGAGCCCACCTTATCCCTCCTGTCCCTGGCACCAGGGACTCCCAGCAATGAGGTCAGTGTGAGCAGAGCAAGGAGACCAGTGGAGGACATGAGCTGTCTCACCAGCACACAGGTCCCCACGATGTCTGCACCACCACCTGGAAAGCAGGCTAGGTCTTTCCAAGTATGTTGTGTCTCTTGGATCTCTTCACCTTTCCCCAGTACTCCTGACTGTGTTGTGACTTTTCTTTTGCTAGTTCAGTGAATATCGTGTTGGAGAGAACACAGCCTGGGAACAAATAATGTGGGATGATGCAATAGCATCACAGTGGGGGGGTGGGGGTGGGGGGGGGGGGTGGGAGAGGTTGGGATGTGTACAAATTTCCACTAACCAGGTCTTTGATGTCATTGGGGAAGAGCCATAATTTTGCAAATCTTGTGTGAGGAAGGAGCCAGTACAAGGAACTCAACTTCATGCAAGTGTGGTTCTTGGAGAACCAGGCTGGTCCCTCAGGGCATCCCAGTCCCCTATGGCCAGCAGGACTGGGGAGTCCAGATCCAGACCTACCGAGCTCTGGGTCTCAACCACCCCACGTAGCAGTGGCAGCCCAAAAAGCCAATCCAGAAAGTTCTCTGATTTCCACTAAAATCACACTGAAGATTTTACTAGAGGTAAAATTGCTGGTGGTTACAATGGGGAACACAAAGGGTATGAGAAAACTGAGAGGAGACAGAAAAAACATTTCATAGCACATCCCTTTCCACCTTCTAACAAACACAGCAGCAAACTCACTGGTGAAATTATTCAGAAGCCATCCAACTTCCATTAGAGTTTGATAAAGTCAGAGAAAGAAATGGGACAGCTGCTGCATACCTGTAAACACAGAACAGTGTTAGAGGGATGCTCCAGTGGCTGGATCCCCTGGCGACACGATCCTCAGGCTTTCAATCTCAAAGGAAACAGCTAAAAAGAAAATTAAAACTTGCACACATCACCAGACAAAATATATTACTGCAGCCCTGGCTTCCTGGTCTAAGCTAATTAGTGTTTGTACAGTGTTTTGAAACCAAAACAAACAAACAAATGCAAACCAACCTTACATTAATCACTAATACTGTCATCATTCACTTTCTAGCTGGCAGCCTAGGGGAAATTCACTTCTGCCTGAAGGCCCTTCTGTCTGCCTCCCACATCTTCACGGTGAATTTAGCCCATGACCACCAGTGCTGGGAATCAGCTCATTATGAAAAGCTCCTCCTCAGCTGTAGTGTGTTGTAAAGCTGGATGTTATTTTCTGCATTTGCAAAGGGCTTGCAAGCACAGAACAGTTTTCAAAACCAGGCAGCAAGTTGTTTTGCATTTAGCTGTAACATCTGGATCCTGGTAAATCTGCAAAGCTGATAGCCAGCACTGTGTTCAGGTAAAGCTGGAGCTGCTTACTGCTTCCCAGCCCTTGGGCAAAGGCTACATTCCCAGCTGTGAAAGCCAAACCAGCAGAAATTCAGACCAGAGGAGATTGTGCAGCATCTTGCCAAATGTGCAGGAGAGCTCAATGACCTGAGCTTGGAAGCTCAGCCCTGCAACTTAATTCTTCACAGGTTTCTGCTTCATAGCTACACCGGTTCTTGCTGAGGATTCCCCTCCTTGCAGAGCTCATTTCTGAGAAACTGACAACTCACTCTGAAATTCCCTCCACACCAAGTGTCATTTGCAATGAGGAAGACACTGAAAGCAGGAGGGTGGCAGACATGTCACTGTGTTGCAGACAAGCAGGCAGACGAGCCCCTTGTTGGGACCCAGGGGTGTGATGCTGGGAGCTGCATAACAGGGTAGCACTGTCCTGCCAGATCACCCATGGGTGCCACAGCGGCTGTGTTGATTTTGTTGGCCAGTGGTCTTTTGGCAAGACACAAGCAGGGCTAGTAAAAATGAAAGAGATCTGCTAGCAAATTAACACAAGATTCTCTCAAATGATTTTTCTTAATTAACCTCCAGAGCAAAAGTAAAAACAACTGCTTTTTTCCATTTCTCTAAGCCCCAAATGACAAAGCAACTGACTTGGGATTTTTTTTTGTTTGTTTCTTTTGTGAGGGGTCTTTTTAGAGTTTCACCATTTGATTTCTTTTCTCTGATATATCAGGAAAACCAGGTCCTTGCTCAGCCTGGGGACACCAGCAGGGTTGATCCACTGTCACCTGTGACAGTAACCCCAGCAACAGCTCAGCAGCCAGCAGAGAGGCAGGAGAGGATGCTGACTCACTGCCTGCCTTGCTTTCACAGCTCACCCTTAATAAAAGACATTGCCAGAAGAATCTTGCTATTCCTTCCCTCTCTGTATTCCCCCAGCCCCCTCCCGTTTCCCTTCCCCCCCCCCGCCCCCCCCCAAAAAAATAAAATCTCAATTATAAATGAGCACGTGAAAAAATATCAGGGCACAGCAAGGCAAGTTCAGTTTCACAAATGAACTCATTTCAGTTCAAAAGGCAGTACCCACCATTAATACACTAAAGTCATTAAAAACAGAAATGACTGCCGAGATGGATGGTTTTGCTGCAAGTCTAAATCACTGAATTATTAACAGCCTACATATAGCAAGAAAAGGGGGGAAACTTGAGAAGACCATCTTAAATAACTTCAGAAATGACTGAAAGTGCCTTTTCGCCTTTTCTTTGACCGTATTTCTTTGTCTGCTGCTTGCCTTCTTTTTAATGCAAATCTTGCACTTTTTCTTCTGCTTTGTTCCCCTTCTCTTGCAGAAGCACAAAATGAGAACCAGAACAGCTGAGAGAGGAAGTCCGAGACTTCATCCTTTCTCACAGCTTTTCCTCCTGGTGAAGTAATTTTGGATGGAGAGTAATGGAAGTCTATCAGGAAGGGAGGGGACAGGGAGGGAGCCACAAGTCCCCACTGTGATGCGCTCCTGAGGGTGCCTCCATGGGAATAAAGCTCAGTGACACCCTTTGTAGGGAACACCAAATCTTTGAGATGCTTTTGGAATTGCCAGGATTTATTTCTGCTTTTGTAGGACCCAGTCCATCATGAGGAGCA
Source organism: Anas platyrhynchos (assembly GCF_047663525.1). NCBI lineage: Eukaryota > Metazoa > Chordata > Aves > Anseriformes > Anatidae > Anas > Anas platyrhynchos. The sequence continues at coordinate 3,045,151 of NC_092613.1, read as the reverse complement.
TGTCTAGATGCCACCAACTCACTGTGAAACTGCTGGCAACTTCACCGTGTCTGAGCTGGTTCCCCTCTCACTCTGACCCCAACGCGTACTACCAGCAGCAATGGCAGACTTCACCATTCGTGTGAAGCCTGAATTTCTAGCCCTTGTGCAGAGCAGAGACAGAACAAACCCAGCCCAAGACATTATTATTATCATCCAAAAGCCTCCTGTGGTGCCTGACAATTTTGGGGAGGGGGAAGAGCAGAGGGTGAGCTCTGACTCACAGCTGGGGAATGCATGAGGGTGGCAAAGCCCAGGCCATAGGGGTACGGAGGCTCTGGGGATTTGGTAGAATGCTGAACCCCAGCTCTGCCTCTCCTGTGAGCTCTACCCACACCCTGGGTGGCAGCAAGCTGTGATGCCACAGCCTGTCCCGTCTTCACAGCCACTGCTTTGATGGAACACAATCCTCCTTTCTCCCCAGTTCACTTAGCTGCTGACAACCATAACTTTTAGGGAAACCTCCATAGGAGCCCCTGTGCCCTAAGGCCAGGTTTCTCCAGCATCCACACCAGGGAGCAACGCTGCCAGGAGATCCAGCCACCTCCTCCTGCTTCATGCATGGGGACAAGGTGACAGCACACGTTGCCTACCCTATGCTCTCTGTGGCGGGGTTTCAGCCTGTACTTGTGCATGTCTGTCTGCCCCCTGCTTGACATGGGAGCTTTTAATAGACCCATTATACCAGTGAAGACAGCGCAAGGCCTCTTTGCAATGCTGAACTGTAAATGGTTTTTAATGAGGATGATTCATGGCAGCTGCTGGCCCCACTGCCAGCCGTTGTGCTGGTGTCTCATCATGAGGGAGCTCGGGAGGAAAGTTTATGCCAGCCTTTTGCAGTGTGATGGAGAGACTGAGCAGCATTTCAGTTTGGACCTGAGGCTCATCTGAATCTCCAAAGCAAAGAGATGAAAGGGCTTTTGAGCTCTGAAGTGTGCAGAAACACCCCAAAAGATGATGCGCAAACCCCTCCTTCACCATCTTGCCCAAGAACAGGGAAAAATTCAAAGAGCAGGGATAGGAGGAGCTGCTTGGCCATTTCCAGATGCCTGACCTACAAATGTTTGCCTGTGCTCTGCTTCCAGGGTCAGGGAAAGGCTGAAGGGCTCAACTAAGTGCCCAAATCTGCATCTGGTTTAGTCCATTATTCATTGGTCCACTCAACACAAGACTTTGGGACTGTTTCCAAATGTGACATACAAAATCTCTGGGAATAAGGAGTAAACCCCATGTCCCTCATGCCTGACTGCCATACTGGCTGCCAGCCATCACCCTACTTCCTTGTTGCCACAGACATTCTGTCATGACTTGGGGAGGTGGTGCCTCAGTCTCCCCACCTGTAAAATGGGCCGCAGCTATCGATGGTCCTTTGTGAAGTGCACTGAAACTTAGGGAAGACATGATGCGGGTGGTGGTGCTTGTTATCCACATGTTGTGGTTTAACCCTGGCAGGCAGCTCAGCACCACCCAGCCACACGCTCACTCCCCTCTCAGCAGGATGGGTGAGAATATTGGGAATGTATGAGTGCAAGAGCTCATGGGTTGAGATGCAGATGGTTTACCAGGTAAAACAAAAGTTGTGTGCACAAGCAAAGCAAGAAATTTCACTGCTTCCATCGGCAGGCAGGTAGTCATCCACTTCGGGAATGCAGGGTTCATCTAGCGTGTTTCTGGGGAAAACAAAGGTCATCACTCCGAACGTCCCCTGCTTCCTCCTTCTTTACCCTAGCTGCTATTGCTGAGCACAACACGATATGTTCTAGGGTGTTCCTTTGGCCAGTTGGGGGTCACCTGTCCTGGCTGTGGCCCCCCCAGCTCCTTGTGCACCCCCAGCTGGTAGGGCAGCATGAGAGGTAGAAAAGTCCTTGCTTGTATGGCTCTGCAACAATGAAACTGTCAGTGCGGTATCACCACTATTTTCATCAAAAATCCTACACACAGCATCATATGAGCCTCTGTGATGAAAATTAACTCTATCCCAGCCAAAACTGTGACACTGCACACGTTAATTGCATTTTAGATCCCATTGTGGGTGTGGATGGATTTCAACATTTATTAGAAAAAGTAAAAGCTTTCTTGCTGGTCAGTCTGAAGGCTTTCAGAACCTCTCTGATGTGCTGTGGATAATAACCCATTTATTTGATTCATTTTCACTTATGCTGTCACTCTTTGAGAGCAGCCACACAGACTTTGTGAATGGATGGGAAAAGCCGGAGCTGTGATCCTGCCGAAAGCTGCTCCAGTTCTCATTAATGCAAATCCCCACAGGGCAAACTCCCAGCCCTGCACTCATGTGTGAGGAAGCTGAAAACAGCAATAATAATAATAATAATAATAATAATAATAATAATAATAATAATAATAATAATAATAATAATAATAATAAATAACAGGGTGGATGCTAGAAACTGTGAAGTGCCTCCAACAGATTTTGTGTGCGTGTGCACGAAGGTCCCAAAACACAAGTGACAGCAACAGTTGAGGCTTTTGTCAGAGTGAGAGTGCTAGGAATAATTGAATCACTGCCTTGTTACATACAGACCGATTTAGCCCCTCATTATGCATTTGGCAAGTACTTAGCATAACGAATCAATTTAAAATGGCACATGAGACTAAAGTAATTTATAATAAAACTCCAAATCATGATTTCAAGGCAAGACTAAACCTTCCCAGCTCATGCTGAATGGATGGTGAAGTAGGTTGTGATGAGGGTGGGGAGAGTTTGGCACAAGTCTTGAAGGCTCTGCCACCACCTTCTGTCCTTTGGTCAGACACTTGGTGTCCATTTAGTGTCCTCTGGCTTTGGACCCTTGTACCCCAATTGGATGGGTGATACCTGTGTTTCAGAGAGTATTTTGTGTCTGGCTCCTTTTACAGCTGAGGGAGGCAAGGCTGATCTGTAATCCTTATTGGGTGGTCCTGGCTGTGCACATCTCCTCTCGTGCTATCCAAAAAACAGCCTTAAATCTAACCCAGATTCCTTTCCTGAATTTCCCCCCCATAAATGCCCTTTCTACCATGGCATCTGAGCTTATTGAAGCTCTGCCATCCCTCTCTGTTGAGCAGCAGTACTGCCCTGCCTCCCAAATATTATGCAGTTCAATGGGCTCAAAATGGTGAGATGGGTAAGAGGCATCAGATGTGGGTGAGATGGGAAATCCAAAAGAGTATTGAGATGGAAACAAAGCACATAAACCCATAAAGGCTTTGCCAGCATCTCCATACATGCAGCACACTACAAGAGCTGCAAAGCAAGGTAGAGCCCAGTGCATTCAGTGCTTGACATAGGCTTTACTCATGCAGCGTGGTGGAGGACTGCAACAGCATGCTCATGAAGCAGCTGTCTGCTAGGGCTTTACCGCCCTGCCTTTTAGGAATTATAAAGCCATGATTAAAAAATACTCCTACTCTTTCATATTTAAATAAATATAGATTTTCAGGCTAAGGGAAAAAAAAATAATAATAATAATAAAAATACCAGAGACAAGGCTTTGCTCAACTAGATCTGAATAATTCAGGATGACTAATTCAATGTACTGTGGGAAACTGCCGAAGAGGCACTCTTACCAGGATGCATGCAGACCCTTGCTGATAAAGCCTGCGACATCCACAGGACAGTTCATCAGGGATTTCTGGGACATTGCTGTTTGCAGTTTTCAGCCTGTCTTCCTCCTGAGTCTCCAAACAGGCTGCTTCGCCCTAACACCATGAGTAAAAGATGAGTTCATGGGGAGTTTGCTGGGCTGGGGCCACCTGTTTCCTCTGATTCCTTAGAAGAGGTCCCAAAAACACACAAGAGCCCCATATGTTCTCTGCAGGTTGCAGGCAGAGCTGGGAGGGCTGGAAAATCAAATTTGGCTGAAGCACTTGGTGAAGCACCAGTTCTACAGGGATGCTGCTAGTGAATGACAGGAGAAATTACAAAAGGCAGGTATAATCCTTTTTTTTTTTAGTGAAAAAAAAAATATTAAAAAATAACCTCTGTTATTCCCACTGTTGCAGAAGCTGACACAGTACTACCCATATAGCTATTGAATATGTACAATAGCAGCTCCGGTGCTTTCTTTTTTTTTCTTTTCTTTTTATTTTTATTTTTTTGGGGGGGGGGGGGCTGGGGAACAATTTTAGTTGAAAGACATTTCTGGAAGGATTTGTGCAGGAGCAACAGTTCATGGTAACTCAAAGCAGTCAAGAATTGTGCAAAAATATTTATGGAAGATTGTTACATGTTGTAAGAAATCAAGCTGCTATTTTTGCTTTCAGTTTACCTATGAATATATATATATTAAATCAATGCTAAAGTCCTTAGAGGCTTAGGATTTATTCCAGAAAGTGTAGGGATAAAATTACAAAGTTATTTTGTATGGTGTTCAATGTATAACAACAAAATATTCTCTCCTTAGTATTATCTCTACTATGCAATAAGCTATATGGGTCATTTCTTACACAATATTCTCAAACCTCTACGATGCTATGCTGCTGCTGCATGTTGCAGTTAGAACAGAACAACAAATATTTTAGTGCAGAGCATGAAGTTATGTTGGGATAGACCCTGTAATCTCCAAAGAGCTGTCCCTGAATTCACAGCAGCTTTACCAAATTTTAGCAAAATTAAGGTCCTTGTTTGCCATTAGGACAGTTGGATCCATAGGGATCTATACATCAAATATCCAAAACCAAGTAAGCATCTCCTTATTCATCCCAAACTATTCCTTTCTTGCTGAAAACTCTCAGGTACCCTTTTTTTTTTTTTTTTTTTTTTTTTTTTTGGCTAAAAGCAACTTTTCCCTCCTTCTTCTGAAATCTGAGACGTTCACTCCAAAAAAATGCATTCATAATAACATTACATAAAACACTTCATGGGAGTCAAAACCAGAAGGAAACATTCTGATTTCATTAAAGTTTGCACACCCTTATAAATTTATGTGAATAAACACAGTTATAGGAAATCTCCCCAGAATCTCTAGGAAGACTAGGGAGTTTCTATGGAAAACTGTGAGCTCAGTTATCCAAGTCAGAGAGGGAGGGAGGTGTGTGTGCATGCACACGTTACCCGAGCAAGATTCCCTCCCCAGGTAATTGGGGCAAGAGGAAGCATGCACCGTAATTAATTGCTCTGCTGACAGTTCTTTGTTAGTATTTTGTTGTTTCCTGGGGATCTGCCCTCCCCAGCACTGGGGAGCCTATGGACATGCACAGCTTATTTCAGGACAATGATGCCAGATGGAGGCCGAGGCTGGGCTCTGAGGATGGGTGCCTCTCCCAAGCGCTGTCACATCCCCTCCTTCCAAGCTGTGCCTATGTAGGATGCGTGGCCTCCAGGGAGGCTCCATTGCTGATGCAGCATTCCTGATGCAGCACAAGGTTTGCAGCGCAACGTGTTTATAGGCAGATGGATTATCTGGGCCAAATCCTGCACACGGGGATACCCAACACATCTCTTGCTGACTTCATTAAGCCTCCTGATCTTGCCGAGTGGCACAGGGTCTGTGTCCCCAGCCAGCTGTCCCTGCACATGATCATGGAGCATGGCAAGGGGACAGTGAGGCAGGGAGACACTGCCACACATAGGGGATATCCCTTTCAGCATGACAAAGAGCATGTGCTCCACCAGGCAACCAGGAAAGGCAGGAGGAAAAGGAAGGACTGCAGGAGCACACATCAGCTCCCCATAATATGGGGGTTTTGTCTGTTTGTTTGGTTTAGTCAAAGGATGAACTGGTCAAGACAAATTTCAGCTCCTGCATTTACCTTGAATTCTACCCAGAGCCCAAATCTTGAGAGAAGCCAGGTCCTGGCTGCATAAGGTCAGCCTGTAAGTACAGTGATTATAAACTTTACTGAGGAGAATCTACCTTTCCTCCTCCACCACGGCACAGTCGATGTGATCTATCTTGCTGACCTGGTTTCCAGCTGTCCCCCCTCTGGAGCAATGCAGGGAGGTGACACAGTTTGGAGACCCAGCTGTGGCATGCAGTGTATGAGCCAGTACCTTGGGCATCCTGCTAAAGTCATACTGAAATCTAGGAGGGGTGAAAATTTCAGCACTCATCACTGCAGTGATCTCTTCTAAAAAGCTGACTTGCTTTAAAGCACCCAAAAAGAGCTTCACACTATCAAAAATTCCTGTTCCTGGTCAACTGTTGCTCAAAAATACCAATAGCTTAAGTCTGGCTATTTTTGGGAAACTTTTCCCAAGCTGCGTCCCCAAAGCACAGAATAAATCCATTCTTATTTGACAAAGAACTTAAGAACATGATCTGGGCTTCCTCACATCTGGTTTGATGTTAGGACAAAACACAGACTTAAAGGGAAGCAGGAAGGCTTCTCCTTGTGTCTCCCTGATAAACACAGAACGAGTTTTTTGCCCAGTAATTCCCAAATCAAGCCTGATTTGCGGAGAAGAGCATTAAACCTCATCTTAGTGCAAAACTTCCTGCATGTTTTCCATTCCCCCTTTATTACACAGCTGAGCTTATTCGGCTATGTACTGCAGGCACTGCCTTAAGGAGGTCCCTAACAACAGCAGAGGACAGTCCCTGAATTGCAAATTTTAAGGCTGCAGCTCAGAATATCATGGAAATGGACCATCATTTTAAAGTAAAAGAGATGAGGAGGAGCCTCTCTCTGTCAAGTGTTTTAGCACTTGAAGCTAACATATAGAGTGTTGGGCACACAGCTTAGCTTTTTTTTTTTTTTTTTTTTTTTTTTTTTTTTTTTTTTTTGAAAAGTGGATTTTGAATGAAAGATGCAATTTTGCTTAGGAAGAAGATTTTATCTCCTCAAGCCAGTCATGGCCCTTGGCATTGCCTTGGAGCCAACATGGCCCTCAACCACAGCAGTCTGAGGTCAAGTTTGTTTCTTGTCTGTTTTTTTTTAACACCAGCTGGGCCCAGGTGGTGGAAAGGCAGAACTAATGTAGCTGATCGATGCCATTTATTTAATTTCTTTTTGTCTCCTTGTGGGGGTTTTACTCAGGTGAGCAGACGAGTTCCACCACAACAGCTCTCCCCCTCTCCTCAAAGAGGAAGGGCGAGAAAATACAACAAGGAGAACTCGAGGTTTGAGATGAGAAAGGTTTAATTAAAGGGAAAGGGAATGGGGAGAAAAAGAAACCACAGAAACAATAAGTCTGCGTGGAAGCACAGAGAGAAGGAAAAAGATTATTCTCTGCTTCCCATCAATGAGCGGTGTTCGGCCACGTCCTCAGAAGCAGGGCCTCAAAATGCGTAGTGGTTGTTCAGGAGGAACAGCCCCCTCCCCCAGGAGAGCCCCCCTTTTTACTGCTGAGTGTGACAGGTGTTAGTGAATATCCCTTTGGTTGGGTTAGGTCAGCTGCCCCGGCAACGTCCCCTCCCCATCACTTGCCCACCCCCAGCCTGCTGGCTCATGGGGGCTTGGTAGGAGTCCTGATGCTGTGCCAGCACTATGCAGCATTAGACACAACACTGGAGTGATATCAGTGCTGTTCCAGCTACGAGTGCAGAGCACAGCACTGTGTGGGCTGCTGCAGGGAAAGGTGATTCCATCCCAGACAGACCCAACACACTCCTTCACTTTTGTTTGATGCTGGACCTATTGTTCTGAAACATCCCATGAAGACACTGCAAAGCTCCTGTCAGGAAGTGTTCCTGTGCATTTTCAAAGCAGAACAAGCTCAGCAGCGGCTAAATCCTCTCTGGTTCTTGTGTTAATCCCTACTCTCCATTTTCCTTAATAATCTCTGTATTGCTCCATTTATCCTACTCTGCTGACCTCCCATTACACAGGCTCTCCTATACTCCTTGTCTAGGAAAACCAGGGATTAGGTTTGTGAATTTCTGATCCATGCAGTCAAAGACCAACTGATGTTCTAAAAATCCTGGCTTCACACTCACGATCTCATATGCTCCCTTTTATTTTTCCTTCTTTTCACAGATACCAAGAGTTTGGGGGATGTCCTCGGACACATCCCCACCTGCACCAGGACGCGCTCCCAGCCCTGTCTGCAAGACGGGCACCCAGGGATGGCAATGGGGATAAAGGTGGGACCATCCCCAGGGTGGTCTTCTTATCTCAGATGGACCCAACCACATACGTAGAGAAAATAGGAGGAAAAATGGCTATTTCCAGTAATCACTGCATGGATGGGAAGGTGCACTTTTAGAAGGAAAAAAATAGCCAAGCATAATGAGTCCATACAGAAAGCCTTCTGCCCTGGGTTATTAGCTCTGCTGGAATACAAATGCTGCAGGACGCAGCTCTGCTGAGAGTCAGGCAGTCTGTTGCTGGGGGGGGGCTGTGAAGATACCCAGACACCCAGCTTGGTCTCACAGCTGTGCACTCAGACACCTCCTGGTGCACACACCAGCCCTGTCCCCTTCCCAAGGTGACATGCAGAGCCCATAATGACTCCAGGTTTCTGCTCATGTGCCTGTCTGTGACAAGCATGGAGATGTTTTGCAGAGGGCAGAAAAGATCACTGATTTCACCCAGTCTTCCCCCAGCCATCTCTAGCTCCCAAACAGGCTCTTCTAGAATCATACACATTAAAATCAGATGCAAATCTCCCTACCACAGAAATAACCAACTGATACAAGCTTTTGTTCCTTCCTAGGCACAAATGTAATTTGAGGAATGCTCTTCTCTGTGAGAAATGCCTGTTTAACCTCTGTGCTATCTAGAGGTGGTTGAACGCCACGTGTCCATCTGCAGAAGCTGATAGTGAAACACTGAAGGAAGCAGATATGATCTTTCATTTCTTGTCGGTAACCCCACAGCCAGCCTGCTGCCAGCCTGCTCATTTTCTATTGTGCAAGTTACCAGCTGCATCCTTCCAGGTCCTAACAGACCCCTTTAATATCCATTCAGAGCCTGTCAATTCTACCAACATCATTAATGAGAAGATTTGGGACAAAATGTTTTTTGCACCTTGGTTTTTGTTCATTTTTTTTGAGTCACAGCTGAGAGAAGGCAGCTTGTTTTACACTTTGTAAAGAAAGCTGCTGGAGAATGGTGAGTCTTTGTTCTTCCTGGGATGCTCAGAGAATAGGCTCTTCCAGCATTCAAGTCCTTAGGAGGCCATTCAGACACAAGGCTGTTAGAAAATGGATTACAAAACCCATTCAGCAAGTCAAGATGAAGCAACGCTGGCACTGTTGATAGCCAGCCCCACTGCTCTCCAGCTCCCCAAACCTGAGACACCTAGGCACTGGCTTGGAGAGAAAACCTTTCTGCAATGTTCAGCGACACAGCTGGAGAGCCCCAACATGGAGATCCCAGATCAAACCTTAGGTCTGTTCCCAGCATCTATGATATATCTTTTATTGGGCTTCCTGACTGTGGCAAAGCTTCCACCCAAGCCCATTTATCTCTTTCCAGGTTAACAAACCATCTTGCCAACCCTCTGGCAAGAGATGGATGATGAAGGGCAGCAGACAAGCAAGCCCACTGCCATGTCCTCAGCAGCAAGTCTGTCACTGGGATGAAGACGGAGTATTGAATTACATAAACTGGCTGCAGTGGCTGCCCCAAGCTCCTGCCGAGGACATCCCAAGGAGAGGCTCTCCCTCCTCCCCATGTCTGGCCATGAGACATGCCCATAACTCCTGGAGAGCCTTCCACAGTGCAGCATGCTTGGCATGCACCGCATCACCAGCAGTACTTAACATTGCACCCATCACCATCACAGTAAGGAGGCATCTCTTTACCTTTCAGCAGTCCTGCATGCAATGGGATGATGTCTTCTCCTGCGGGCTGCTGCTGGTAACCCCCACCACAGTAAGAGTGGAGTGTATCTGTTCTTACTCCATACCTAAAAGTCCTCTACCAGACACTGCTGCCCACTGTGTGAGGTCTTGCCCACGGACCTACTGAAAAACCATTTTCATTAAAAAAAAATATTACAATTAAAAGTGTTAACCCTATTTAGAGATAGGAAATTGAGGCATAAGGTTTCCTCCATCAGCTTCATCTCAGAAATGAGCAGCAGATCTGACCTCAACATCCCTGCCACTGAACCACAGGCACCTCCCAGCCCAGAGAAGCACACACCTACAGCAGCAGCTGTTGGAGTTGAACAGCAGCTCACTTTGGTTGCCTTTGCCCAAGGATGACTGAATCCTCCCCATTTCCATCACTGGGGCTGCAGCAGGATCTGTTTCCAATCCAAGAGCCTGGCCAGCATCATCTCCCCAGGTGAGATGTGATGGGGGATGTGTGACACACCAGCACGCCTCTATTTTAAGGTGCTGCTGTGCGACTGTTAGAGAGGTGTTTTTCTTTTTCCAAACCTTCAGTGCTGTAAACATAGCAGCAGGGAGAAGGTGGAGACAGCTGCCTCATCAGAGCACAGCCAGGTGTTCAGCTGCATCTTTGACTCCTTCTGTCCAAGGGAGAACCATCTTCAACTCCTTCCATCATGGAGACCAGCATCTTCAACCCCTCTTATCCTGAGGATCATCATCTTGAAACCCTTTTTATCCCAGAGACCACCATCTTAAGACCCTTCTATCCTGGGGACCACCAACACAAACCTGCAGGAGCAGATCTCAGTGCCTGGCTCAAAGGTGCCCATGCCTATTCCATCGCCTCTGTTTGTCTTTCTGCCACCCCAACTCACACCCAGCCCAGGGCTGAGCTCACTGTGTCCCACCAGCCCTGCCATGAGAAGGTACATTGTGCTGAGTTCCCTCCTGTCGGGCAGTTATATGTCTGCAAGCATTTGGGAAGGTTATAAATGCAGAAGCAAAAATAGGCAGACAATAACCCCACAGTGCTAGAGCTACAGTACATGTTGTTTCAGAAAACTTAAAAATCCTTCTTCAAAACCATACTGGGACTACAGCCCAGTCATGGTTAAGCTGGCTCCGTTAAATATGGTTGTGTTTATTTTTAATATTAATTCTTCTATTAAACTTGCACTGACTGGTGTTTGGGAAGGCAGGAAAGTAAAAAAGGGAACATTGAGCCTTGGAGACAGGCAGGGAGCTCCACTGTTTTCCTTATCCTGATCAAAATAATCCTAAAAACAAGGAAAGGCTTGTCACCCCAGCATCCCACCCTTTCATTTGCAGTGGGATCCACAAACCCTCTGGCAGATCCAGTACAGCTAAGGAGAAAGCCCTATATTTTGTGTCTGATAATGAAGTAAAAGCACATTTATGGGATTAGCTGAGCTAATCTCTGGTAAATGCAGTTTTATTGAACCATGCTGGGAGTCAGAAAACAATCAACCATTAAAAAAAAAAAAAAAAAAAAAGTGGAGGTGCAGGTATTCAGATCCAGACAGGGAGAGGCTGGGAGAACAGGCAATGATAAACACTAAAATCTAGCAATCAACCCAAAGCTGTGCCTGGAGGAGAATTTGTGGTAGATGGACAAAGCTGAGAGAAGGCTTCAGGGTCTCTTAGGCCCTGGTTGTGCATTCAGTGCTCAACTATGTGATTCTCATAGAAAAAGAAAATTGGATCAGAGGGATTCATTTTAGCTTGCACTGGACTTGCAGCCCACTGGAAATACGTTCAGGTGGGCTGCAGGTGCAAACAATGAGATGCTTCCCCAGATCTTCATGGCGTACTTCAGTGGGGACCACCAGCAGTGCTCAGTACCCCTGTGGCAGAACTGCAGCTAGTGAGCAGGAAGGCAGGTACCTGGCCCACAGACCAGGCACCAAGGATGGCCCTGGCTCCCTACAACACCCTGATCTCTGCTGCACCCCAACCTGTGCTCGCCCCTAAGGAAAGCTGCAGCAAGGGATGTTCCTTCCCCTGCAGCAAGGGATGCTCCTTCCCCTGAAGTGAAGCAAGGGTAACACTGTCCAGTGCAACCGTGGCTAGACCATGAACGCAAATCTCTGCTGCAAGCACTGCTGGATGCATTTCAAACCCCAGACAGTGCTTTTGTTTCAAGCCTCCAGGAACCTATTCTCTTGCTTTAACATGACTTGACATGATCTTTCCCAGGTACATTGTCTGTCTGCTCCTCTCTCTTTCTGGTTCCTTGAGCACTGCCAAGCTGTCTGCCTAAATCCTCCGCTGCAGCAGGGGCTGGCCCAGCTGTTTGGAGAGGGCAGCGATGTACAGGGGCACATGGGGGCTATAGGAAGAAGACCTATGAGATGATGCTTTCTTCGCTTTAATTGCAAGTAGTGGGTCAGACCGTGCTCCCATCCTTCCCTTGTGTGTTTACACAGCACCTTGCAGAGGGATGCCGTGATTCCCAGTTAGCTCCCCCCAAAATCTAGTCCCTACTTCAATGCAAAATAGAGTGATGAACAGCTGGATGAGATCCTACAATACTCTGATTTTGGCAAAGGGCTGCAGCATGCATGGTGCAGGGCTGCACTGAACAATTCAAAGTGCATGGAGAGCTTGAGACAGATGTTGAAGCCAAATGCCTCTCCCAGTTCCCAGCTCCCATGCCCTTTGCCATGTCCCCTCTCAGCAGCAACAGCCCAGCAAGCCCAGGCTCAGTGTGCCAGATGGAGGGCCTCCAGGCAAGCAAGATGTAATGCACTAAGCAATCCCGCAGAAATCCCAGGCCCAGATCCTCCATCTGCTCTCGTAGCCCCCCAGCGCCTGTGGCCAGCCTCCATGGGGTTTCCTGCATGCTTGGAATCCCAGCATGACACCAATACTCCAGGTGGCAAGGGTAAATACGGCTTAGGTGAGGAAATACAGCTGTTCCCAGCCAGTGCCAAGGCCATAACACAGGGCAAGGCTGCTCTCCCCTGGCAGTGGCTGTGTGTTGGCTGGGACACAGGTGACACAGCTGGATAGGGATGTCATAGCACCATGCTCTACATGTCACAGCACCATGCAAGCTACAGACCCCAAACCACACCTGCATGAGATGCCACTGAAGCCTGCACATTCATGCTCCATGTATACGTTTTCTAGTCCACTGCAGCAGGGCAGAGAAATCCCAGGCAAGCCAGGTCTGGCATCCTTCCAGCTTGCTAGGAGCCATCACGGAGGGAGGGCAATGGAGTTGTTGTGGATGCAGAGTGTGGCAGGATCCTTGATGCAAGCCCCAGTATGCTATCTTTAGAAGGAACACATGCTATGCTCAATTTCTTCTGCTCTATTTCCTCTGTGAAACCCTTCCCCGTGCACGCTCACAGGGACGCAGACAGAGGAGGGGGCTCTCTGTGTCCCACAGCCAGTGCTAACAAAAACAGTCAATGACCACCAAGCAGGCTGATGTATGAGCTACGATACCACAATGCATCTACTCCCACTGAGGACTTCCTCATTGCTGTATACAAGCCATGGGGACACACCACTCTGTTGGGGCATGGAGCAGAGCCACCCTCTGCACAGCTACTCTGTGGCCAGCAGCAGGTTGGTGTAAACTCCGGTGCAAAGATTACATAGGATCCATCCCCAAACTCATATCCAGCATACGGACACATCTATAGTCCAGGAGCTGGTGGCTTCCATCCCTTTATACACTCACAGATGTCAACCTTTTAGTAACAACCATACAAGCATGCTCTATGGAAGTCTATAGTGCCAGTAGGTCTTTGAATGAAAGAACCATCCAGGAAATCACATCATCTCATTTGCCTGGGTGTCATTACATAGGGTAAGCTTCTCCATCCTTGGAAGAGATGGATTTCAATGCCCTTGGCTGGGGAAAAGTCCTGGAGTCCTACCATAGGGTTTTCACTGCCAGACTGCTATAAATGGGACCAAAGTGTATTGCCTGTCTTGCAGGCTCTGCCAGAAAACTGCTGATGGTTTCTGTGGGATATGAGTGTGATCTCAGCCTTCCAGCTCACGGTCTTCCTGAGATTTAGTCATACAGTGACGCAATTTGCAAACCCCAAAGAGGTCAATGCACTGGAGAAGCTCTGAGCTCAGAACAGCTTCTCCACATTCCCTGGATTTTAGAGAACACCAGGCTTTATGGAAATCTGCCTCCAAAACCAACGTCAGGAGTAAATGGCAAGTATTTTCACCACTCAGAAGGGGGTCAGAAGGAAATTAAACCCAAGTGTGAACACAAAGGAATGAAGAGACACACAGACCATCCCTACACACTCCCACCTCTTAAAGTGTTCTCAGTCTGCCCTCACCTTTGGGGGTTATGACCCAGCTAAACCATGTGAAGTAGAAAGAAGATGTTTGGAAAGGAGCTGGAGGCTGTTCTTCTGTGGTGGCAAACCCCATCAGAGGTGCCAATGGCCAAAGCAGGGCTCTGCCGGCCTGGTGCAGGTTGCACACGGCCACCCACTGGCCATAGACCCAAAACAAGACCATTTTCTCTATTGGGGAAAATAAATAAATAAATAAACTAAATAGAGAAACTGCTCATTTATTGCCTTCGGTGAATTTAAAGCAGGATCAATACCACACTGGTGCATGATTTATTAGGGGGTGACAAGGCTCTGACCCATCCTAACCTTGCTTGTTGTGTGTGACAGTGACCCAAAGCAAGCATGCAGCCCCATGTTGTCTGGTGAGAGTTCTGGCAACTTCTGATCTGTTGCATCGGCAGAGGGATGTGATCACAGGAGCTCTAAGCAGAGCTTAAATTCCTCTTTTGCAAGATGTTGCTTGCTGCAAGGTGTCAGCTCCTGTTTATTTGCAGAGGTTAAGAGTGGGGGACAGTGGGAATCCTGCAAAGGGATCCAAACTGCCCCAGATCTGGGGAGGGAGAAGAATCCATCCTCAGCCCTGGCAAAGGGGAAGTTTGCCTCCTGTCCTCCCTGAAGCATATAGAAGGAGTGCAAATGGCTCAGCAGTTTGTATTACAGCATCCAGAGCAGAAGTCTGACAGACGCTGTATTTCACTGACCCCAGGAGGGATGGGGAAGAACACAAGGCACCTTGCAGATATTTATTCCTCCTTTTTAAGAGGAACAGGAACAAAAAAGCCCCTGCAGTCTTCTACAGAAAGCTGCACAGCAGACCCGCCAGCCAGGCAAGCAATAAACACATTGTCAAGGAAGCAGGAGAACAGCCCTAATGACAGCCTCTAGTTTCTTCCTTTTTGTTTTGGAGCCAAAGGGAAACAGAAGAAGAAGATGCTCACCCTGTAGGCCACGGGTCCAACTCGAGGTGGTGGCATTAACACAAAGCAGCCTGGTGTGCCCCAAATCCCAAGCAGAAATGGTGCAGGTGTCTGTGGCCAGGCAGTCAGAACCACTGTGACAAGTATCCTCTGCCCCTGCTAGGGCCAGGACATTAGAAAGGCCACTTCGTTATTCCAAGATGTACAGCTATGCCTCCAGCCAACTGGGGCTGCCCTGACTTTTCTTGCAGCTTCCTCCACAAGCTCCAGAAGCACTGCCAGAACTCCAAAGGGATAAAAGAAAAGTCTGGAGGTAAGAGGAGAGGAGTCATTTCTCTAGGCTTTTCTGCTGAAAGTGTCTGAGGGAATTCTGGTTTCAGATCTCCTCCAGTACCAAGGAGGCAGCCAGCAGACCTGTTCTGGGGGACACACAATGACAGCTGAAACTTCTTGCAGAAAGCCACCTGGACCCACTCTGTTACTGGCTTTAATGTCAAGATCCTGCTCCATCTGCTGTACAGGCTGTGAACAGGATTTCAAACTTGTAATAACTGACTGAGTCCCAAACAGGATTGCAATTAAAGTTTACAATTTATTAAACGAATAGAGGCAAGCAAACAGCGCTGGGTGCGCTGGGACTCTCCGCTCCACTAAGACACACACAAGTTACATCAGGCGGCTGTTTTTTATGCTCCTAGGCTAATACATCTTCATCACCACTTTTGGAAAAGGCAGGGTTATTATAATTAGTTTCCCAGGACCCGAACCATCCCACGGATGCATGCGTATCAGTCTCTGGTGGTCCCTCTGGGGGTGCTCGTACTGAAGGCTCCTAGTCTTCCTCCCAGGCTTTGTCCTTCAGTCATTCTTCAGCTTCCCCCCTCTCCTTATTTAGTAGTCTCTGGGCCGGATGTCAGAAAGTTGTGTATTGTGTAATAGTCAGCAGTTATCTCAAAAAACTCCCCCCTATTCTCTTATCTCCCAGACCCAAGTCTCAAGGGTTACCCTTCAAACCGTCTATCAACACAAACTGCTAGACCATTCTTTTGCAAGATACAAGAACTATATATGCTAACCACTGTTTCTCTTGGACTTGTGGTTATACAAGGGTATGTAAGACAGAAGGTCACATTTCATCATGAGGCCCTAGCATTGTTCCATATTGACATGAATCAGATGAACATATTTCACAAAACTCATTTTCCATCTCTACAGTGGTAAAGAAACTCGGACAGCCTCACGGGGCATGAGCAGTGTTTGCAGACAGTGCAGCTGCTCCTTGGGAGCAGGATGGGCAGTGCTCACTCCAGGATACTCTGATCCTTTGTGCACCTGCAATAAAAACCAGAAGAATGATGGAGCCACAGAGGAAAATGTTAAACTCCTGAGAGAGGGAAGATCACAACCCAGGTCTGGGTTTTGGGATGACACAGCAATACCTGTGGTTCTTTCTGCCCAGGAATGCTCTTGAACATGGCTGAAATGAGGAGAAATTGAACTGGGGGAAGGGGGCTGTTTCATTAAACATTCATACAAAAAAAGCACTACTCTCCTTAATAAATTACAGAAGTGTATTCCTCCTCAATTAATATGCATCACTACTTACTTCTCTAAGGAAACTAAGCTCTATCCCAGGGACTGAACATTAATGCTTTCTGTCAGCAACCCATAGCAGCACTTTGAGATTATTTTTCAGTCTTTTTTTCCACTTCTCCTCACAAGGTGGTAGTTCTTAGCTTGCATTTTTTTCTGAACAGCACAAGCTAAAGACTCATAGGTACAATATTTAAGAAAGAGCATCGTGCTAGGAATACAGAAGCAATTTTGCTGCACCAGGTAGTGCTACCCATCCCCGGTGGGATGGTTTTTGTTTTCAGAAAAGCCCAGCACGCTGCTGCCTGCAGCAGCTCTGTGCCCTGACACACATTTGGCAGCTCCGTCTCTCACCTCCCCAGATGCTGTATGGCACTGCCCAACTTCAGTCACTGCTGTTCACAGCTTATGCTAATGGGGCAGGCTGTGAACGTAAGCAGGGGGTGCAGACACACGAGCACTCAGCCGGCTCTGCTGTGCGGACAGCCCCCCTCAGGCAGCCAGCGCGGGATCTCGGTATCCTCCTTCCACAGCACCAGTACGGCGCAGAGTCTTCATGCCCCGGAAATCAGAGCCGCTTCACATTCATTGATTTCTCATTAAGCCGGGCTTTCGCGTGCGCCATTGCTCCTGTACACAATTTACATATTTTATCCTTTTTTTTTTTTTATATTTGTTATCTATTTAATGCCCCCCCCTCCAATAAACCTGCGACCATAGAGACGCGGCCCCCCCCAGCGGTCCTCCAGCATCCCAGCGCCCCTTGCGCGCGCTCCCGCCCGCCCTCAGCGGCTTCCGGCGGTGGCGGCGGAGCGGGTGCGGCGAGGCGGCGGCAGCCATGGGGTACCGCGGGCAGGGCCAGAAGGTACAGAAGGGGATGGTGCAGCCCATCGTATCCTTCCTGCGGCTGGGGGGTGGCGGGGAGGTGGGTGGGGGGCGGCTCGGACCTCAGGGGGCTCGGATCTGGGGCCCTGGGGGCTCGTCCCGGGCCTTGAGGCCTTGTCCCGGGGCCCTGAGGCCTCGTTGTGGGGTTTGGGGCCTTGTCCCGAGCCCGGAACTGTCGTCCCCGTGCTGAGCCCTTAACGCAGCGCCCCAGAACCTCATCTTCCGCTACCTGCAGAACGTGAGTACCGCGGGGAGGGGGCGGGGATGGGGATTTGGGGGGTGTGGGGGGAGTGGGGAGGGTCTGGGGATTCCCCTCGGTGAGTTCGGCTCCTGGCCGTGTCCCGGGACGGGTTTGTGGGGGATGGAGAGCTGTGCGGCATGCTGGTGGGCACGAGGAGCCCGGCGTTTCCCCCTCGTGTAGCCGGGCGTGCAGGGGTGTTCCCTTGTGACTGGAAACGTGTTCTTCACCAAACGTGTAGCATTCACCCGATGGTATAACGCTCAAACGTCGGATTGCTCATTGAAACTGCCCCTGAAAGTTGCTCCTTGGAGCGTTTGGGAGCTGTCGTGGCTGTGGCTAGCAGGTATTTCTGAACACATGAGAGAACAAAACTGCTCAGTGTTTGTGGCCCGACTTACTCTCCTCCTTGGTTCTGCAGAGGTCGAGGATCCAGGTGTGGCTCTATGAGCAGGTGAACATGCGGATAGAAGGCTGCATCATGGTGAGTATCCGCACGTCCCCACGTTACATCTTTCGTTTTCCCTCATTCACAATCCTGTTTTTTGGTCAAGAAAAGTTATCACAAGGAAAAAAAGAATTGTACTTCTCTAATAAGTAGTCTTCGTTGTCCGGCCAGGATCGGTAAAAATCCCTGCTTGCCGGTAACTAGAGCCCTTCATAGAGCAGCGGGGGGCGGGGGAAAGGCCTCCTGCCCGGCCCGGCTCCCCTCCGCTGCCCTGAGGGGGAGCAGGCCTCGTGTCCGGGCCCTGCGGGTCGTGTCCGGGCCCTGCGGGTCGGGTCAGGGTGCCCTGAGGGGAGGGGAAGGGGGGGGGTGCAGGCCGCAGGGCCTGGAGGCAGGGCTGGGGGCTGGGGTGTTCCCCCCCCTCTCCCCCCGTATCAGCCCCTTCTGGGCCCTGTGAGGCAGGAGCTGCTGCCCGGGGTTAGGCCCAAGGTCCCCTGTCAGGCCCGGGGCCGCCCTTCCCCTCGCCCTGCCCTTCCCTCCCACTCCTGAGCCCTTCCTCAGGCCTTGCTGGGCCCTCTGTCCGGCTGTCTGTCCATCCATCCAACCCTCTGGCCATCTGTCCCACCACCCTGCCCTCTCCCTAAGGAAGCAAAGAGTCCCCGGGCTGTCTTCATGGGGGGGGGGGGAGAGGGGAGGTTCTGCTGAGAAAAAAATGAAAGATTTCCCCCTTAACGGGCGCCTTGCGAGTTATTTCGAGTTCCAACCTTCTGCCTTCCTTCCGTAGCAGTGCCTCTAAGGGGGGTGCTGTAAGGCAGCCCTCATCTGGCGCGTTGCTCCTCCGTTCCCCCAAGGAACTGCCTTCAGGATCTGACTAACTCTGGATGCACCCGGTTGTCGCCTAAATTTCTCCTTTAGCTTGCTGAAAACAACCCGTTTGGGTGACCTTTTGCGTTTCTCGCTTAAAATTTGGATTGAGGAGGTCTGGGTTTCCTTCCGCTGATGTCCACGCTGAAGGTGCAGAAGGGTTCCGTGCTGTTGCTTGGGTCAGCCTTGTTGCCAGGTTGGGAATGTTTAGCCTCCCGGTGCTTCGGTGCTGTTGGGCTGCACTCAGAGTGTGAGCTCTGGGCGTTATTTCTCAACTACTGCGTTATTGGAGCGTACAGAGCCGAGATATTCTGCGGATAGGTGATTTAAGCCACGTCAGAACCACCGCTGTGGCGTGTGCCAGCGTCGGACGCCCGTTCGACTGCTCGGGCGGAGCAGGTGAATTGAATTTGGTGCTGGGTGGCGAGGTGGTGTTGGGGGAAGAGCTAGGCTAAGGAGAGCTTCCTCTTGCTCTGCCCCTTCCCATCTCAAATGGCCGCTTCCTGGGGAGATGGGTTCGTTGCGAGGCTAACTACAACGTTACAGTGAGGATGAGGAATCCTCTTTAGTCCCGTAGGTATTTGCTGCCAGGCCGCAGCGTTGATTTCAGAAATTGTATTTAAAAAAGGAAAAAGAAAGGAAATCCGTATTGTTTAACATACTCTCTTTTCTCGGAGAGTAGATGGAGGAGCTTCAGCAGTGCCCTTCCTCCCGAAAGGCTTCCCAGTGTCTGCTCAGACACTGAGGAGGAAAATAGAGGAGAGCCACCCGATATAAATAAAGGCAAGAAGGGGTTATGGATTAAGAGAAACCCACATCCTTAATTGCCAAGCCGGTAGCGGCTCTGGTGACGTGTCCCGTGGGTGTCTGTGCAGTGACGGGGCTGCCTCACCCCTGTGTACCCCAGGACAGACATTTGGGGGGCTCTTTGCTGCTACCACAGGGCGCAACCTGCGGGTCCTGGGGCAGGCAGGATGAGTGCTGCTGGGCCCGGAGGGTAGGCCTGGCCTGAGAGGAGACAGTAAAGGAGGCAGGTTTGGGGCTTAAAGCAGGCTTGTCCTGCCCCAGCCTTCTCCGGAACCTGTGTGCCTGGCTCTGGAAAGCCGTGACAAGACATCAAATGACTCGCAGCTTGCCAAGAGAGCTGCGGTGCTGGAGGAATGGCCGCCTCAAGGGGCTGAGGCCAGGCACCATCACGGGCAGGACTCGAGAGACGAGGCACGATCTTGGCACAGACACAGAAGGGAAGGGGAAGCACTGCTCTGCTGGCCCTGAGCGGTGCAGCCCCAGGAGAAAAAAAAATCTGTGTTTCCTTAGGCTGATGTCCACGCTGAAGGTGCAGAAGGGTTCCGTGCTGTTGCTTGGGTCAGCCTTGTTGCCAGGTTGGGAATGTTTAGCCTCCCGGTGCTTCGGTGCTGTTGGGCTGCACTCAGAGTGTGAGCTCTGGGCGTTATTTCTCAACTACTGCGTTATTGGAGCGTACGGAGCCGAGATATTCTGCGGATAGGTGATTTAAGCCACGTCAGAACCACCGCTGTGGCGTGTGCCAGCGTCGGACGCCCGTTCGACTGCTCGGGCGGAGCAGGTGAATTGAATTTGGTGCTGGGTGGCGAGGTGGTGTTGGGGGAAGAGCTAGGCTAAGGAGAGCTTCCTCTTGCTCTGCCCCTTCCAATCTCAAATGGCCGCTTCCTGGGGAGATGGGTTCGTTGGGAGGCTAACTACAACGTTACAGTGAGGATGAGGAATCCTCTCTAGTCCCGTAGGTATTTGCTGCCAGGCCGCAGCGTTGATTTCAGAAATTGTATTTAAAAAAGGAAAAAGAAAGGAAATCCGTATTCTTTAACATACTCTCTTGTCTCGGAGAGTAGATGTAGGAGCTTCAGCAGTGCCCTTCCTCCCAAAAGGATTCCCAGTGTCTGCTCAGACACTGAGGAGGAAAATAGAGGAGAGCCACCCGATATAAATAAAGGCAAGAAGGGGTTATGGATTAAGAGAAACCCACGTCCTTAATTGCCAAGCCGGTAGCGGCTCTGGTGACGTGTCCCGTGGGTGTCTGTGCAGTGACGGGGCTGCCTCACCCCTGTGTACCCCAGGACAGACATTTGGGGGGCTCTTTGCTGCTACCACAGGGCGCAACCTGCGGGTCCTGGGGCAGGCAGGATGAGTGCTGCTGGGCCCGGAGGGTAGGCCTGGCCTGAGAGGAGACAGTAAAGGAGGCAGGTTTGGGGCTTAAAGCAGGCTTGTCCTGCCCCAGCCTTCTCCGGAACCTGTGTGCCTGGCTCTGGAAAGCCGTGACAAGACATCAAATGACTCGCAGCTTGCCAAGAGAGCTGCGGTGCTGGAGGAATGGCCGCCTCAAGGGGCTGAGGCCAGGCACCATCACGGGCAGGACTCGAGAGACGAGGCACGATCTTGGCACAGACACAGAAGGGAAGGGGAAGCACTGCTCTGCTGGCCCTGAGCGGTGCAGCCCCAGGAGAAAAAAAAAATCTGTGTTTCCTTAGGCTGATGTCCACGCTGAAGGTGCAGAAGGGTTCCGTGCTGTTGCTTGGGTCAGCCTTGTTGCCAGGTTGGGAATGTTTAGCCTCCCGGTGCTTCGGTGCTGTTGGGCTGCACTCAGAGTGTGAGCTCTGGGCGTTATTTCTCAACTACTGCGTTATTGGAGCGTACGGAGCCGAGATATTCTGCGGATAGGTGATTTAAGCCACGTCAGAACCACCGCTGTGGCGTGTGCCAGCGTCGGACGCCCGTTCGACTGCTCGGGCGGAGCAGGTGAATTGAATTTGGTGCTGGGTGGCGAGGTGGTGTTGGGGGAAGAGCTCGGCTAAGGAGAGCTTCCTCTTGCTCTGCCCCTTCCCATCTCAAATGGCCGCTTCCTGGGGAGATGGGTTCGTTGCGAGGCTAACTACAACATTACAGTGAGGATGAGGAATCCTCTTTAGTCCCGTAGGTATTTGCTGCCAGGCCGCAGCGTTGATTTCAGAAATTGTATTTACAAAAGGAAAAAGAAAGGAAATCCGTATTCTTTAACATACTCTCTTTTCTCGGAGAGTAGATGTAGGAGCTTCAGCAGTGCCCTTCCTCCCAAAAGGCTTCCCAGTGTCTGCTCAGACACTGAGGAGGAAAATAGAGGAGAGCCACCCGATATAAATAAAGGCAAGAAGGGGTTATGGATTAAGGGAAAACCACTACTTCAAAAATTGGTGCTCTCTACAAACCGGTTAAGGGTTTGGGACCTGCAGGTGCTGCCTCCACCTGTGTGCGTTGCAGTCGTGCCTGTTGCCACTGAGCAAAACGGGGAGAGCTGCTTTGTCGAACGCGGCGTGTTAAAGCACGTGCCACTGCCTGGAAGAAAAGCACGGACTTCCCTCGTGTGGGACTTCTTCCCTAGCCATGTGTGGTTTACCTGATGGTTTCCCATAAGCTGTGAATGTTTAAAAGAAAAAAACCAACAAAACCCAAGACCAACGTTGAGAGTGGTGAGGCAGATCCTCACCTGGGGACTCAGAATCAGCGGTGACATCACCATGCGAAGCATTGTGTGCGCTTCGGGTCGGGGCTGCTGCGAGCCTCGCAGCGGGGAGGGAGAGCGGATGCGGGGTGCCTCTGTGTCAGCCCTCTGCCCTGGTGGCTTCGTGAGCACTGAGAGTTTGACTCCTGTGTTGCCAGCTTTCGCTTCCGCACCTGCGGTGTGGCAGAGCCAGCGAGCTGCTTCCTCAGCTGGAGGAGGAAGAGGAGTGACCTCAACGTTGCCGAGGTAAAGCACAATTCTTGAAAAGATTTGGCAAAGACGTGGGTTGTAGCAGCGCGGCTGCTGCAGCAGATCCTGGAGCATTGGAGAAGACAGAGAGGGGTTTCTTGGTGAAAAGAATGCTGTTAAAAGTGTTTTCATGCCAGAAATGAGGATAAAGGCCTCTGTTGTTTGACATCCTCTATTGACCTGGCACATTGGCATTACAGCGTACCTGGCACGCTGTTTGTATTAAAAAAACAGGTATTTTAGTCAGGGCAGGCCAGAATCCTGCCTTGGCACTTGCACATGGCAGCAATGCTTACAGACCCTGCATCCTGGCTGCCAGGCCAGGACCTAAATCCGACGGTGCTGTTGGTAAACTGAAGCTCAGGAAGCGCTTCTGGGTTTTTCTGTACTTCCATGTGAATTTTGACCCTGTGAAGATGGTGTCTTAAGCTATTTTCGGAACAACAAATAGGTTGAAAAGCAGTTTCAGTTTAACATCTGCATGCTTGGGTGTTATTAACAGAGCTTTGTATACTGAGCTGGTGCTTGGTAGGAGAAAAAACATAAACCTTACCTGGGAAACTTGGACCCCCTCAGCTACATGCTGCTATGAGGAAACTCAGATGTAAGAACACACTTAAATAACACATCAGCAGAGCTGTTGTGCTCCTGACCACCAAAGGCACCTTTTTCCAACACCGTCGTACTGGAAGTTGATGCAGCTGGTTCCATCCGTAACGTGGGACTGTAGAGTGCTGTAACAGAAATATTTTTTCACAGCTTTGGAGAAAGTGAAGCAGAGAAAACCACACATAACCACTGATAGCTGGACCCCAAACTGCCACAGACTGACAGTGATGCCCACTGGATATCTCCTGATACCCTGCTGCCTTCTGCCTGCTCCAGCAGAAGTCCCGTTTGAATTAGCCAGCAGGTCCCTCTGAGTGGCTTTGCTAAAACTCCCGCCGTAGGAAGTATCCTACGGGAGCCAAGTTGCTAAACTGATGGGTGGGTTTCCCTTAACCCCCTCACCCCTGACTTTCCAGCTCCTGACGACACTGCCAACGTGTGCAGTGTCACCGTGTGCCAACTAGGTGCCAGCTGCCATGGTTTGTATATTGTAAAAGTAGTGATTTGGGACTCGTGAGCACTGAGAACAGGTTAGCAATTGCTTAAGAGCTTTACTTGTGTCGCTCTGGGGCAGGGAGATGGGTGAAACATCTTAGGCTTGAAAGTGATTCCCTGCAGAGTGACGTGCTCAGATCTGCACAACAGATCTGTCGTTCTGGTCACCTTATTAGATCCCTGCTTGAGAGGGTGCTTGCAAGAATCGATTCCTCTTCACCTTGATGTGTCAAGCTAAAGAGAAATCCGTGCCGAAGCACTGTCTGATCAGACGCGTGCCTCGGTTCAGGATTGTTCTTTGACAGCTGCAGAAACACCAGGACAGTCGGCGCCTTCAGGAACAGATTAATTTGATCTTGAGGTTGTCATAAAACAGGTCCCTGAAGTTTGAAGACTCTTCCAATAGTTTGGGCCAGCAAGGAGCAGCTGTAGCTGGCGGCTGCGGTAACTCGGGGCTCAGAGTCTCAGAGAGCGTGCTGAAAGGTGACCCCCAGCTGGCTGCTGGAGGAAGCTGAGGCAGCGTTCAGCTCTAACCTTTGCCTTCTTGGCTGGCATCTTTGCACTCCTGCTGTCAGTGGGTGTTGAGTGTCCTTCCCCCCAGCCTCAGAACGTGCCCTCAGATGTAGGCAGCGTTTAGCAGCTAGAATTCACTCCAATATAAAGAGTACAAATCATGCGTTTTCTGCTTTTGCTTTGGAACTCTTAGCTTGAGGTTTTCCTGCAGGCCATGAGGTTTCTTGCAGCAGCAGGGAGGAGTTCTGTTAGCAAGAGGCTGTTCTGTGCTTCGACTGTGGGAAGATGAATGGTTCCCTGTGCACCGTTAACTAGAACTTGACACCTAGCACACCGCACTTGCAGCCTGTGGGGTGCTTTAACAAGCAGGTAAATCAGCAGAGGCTGTTTTGCAGCCGGGGTGATGCTGGCTGATTAAAAAGCAGGGGCAGAACAAGGAGTTTCTGGTGTTTGTTCTTGCTTGTCATCCGACTCTCCACTTCCACTGTTCTTTAAAAAAACAAAAACAAACAAACAAACAAAACAAGCGGTAAGCATCTTGAATATCT
Source organism: Anas platyrhynchos (assembly GCF_047663525.1). Lineage (NCBI taxonomy): Eukaryota > Metazoa > Chordata > Aves > Anseriformes > Anatidae > Anas > Anas platyrhynchos. The sequence goes on along the minus strand of NC_092613.1, from coordinate 3,020,165 downwards.
TTACTATAAATGGAAGGCACAAAACAAGCCAGCAACAGAGACTGTCTAAGAGAAATACTTGGTGCTTTATAAAGAAACAAGAAAGTACCCTTAGGTAGGTGTGATAATCCTCCTCTAATGCGTTTTTGGAGTGCAAAAATAGATTTGTTCCTTTCTTGCTCTTCTCTCCAGGACAAAGGCAGAATAGCCAACTGCAAAGTTAGAGCAGGGAGGTCCGTTTGTTCCATACTGAGAAAGACAAGCCTGTAAAACAAACTAGACAGATTTGCTTTTTGTCATTTATCTTTCTTCAGCAAAGGCAAAGCTTATGACACCTGTTGGTGTGTATTTCCAGAATTTGGGAAAAAGGCTTTGCTCTCTTTGAGAGACTGATAACTTGATTTGATCAACTGAAGAAAGCTGGAAAACTGTTCGTTCCTCATTATTTTTCGCTTGTTACTTTCTTTAGGGTTTCTTTTAAAAAGAAGATTTCCCTGCTCACAAGCCAGTAGAAGACTTTCAGCCCAAGCAAGGGTGAAGACAGCTCTCTCCAAGAGCAGAGGAAGTCCCTGTGGAGAGAAGCCGAGCTTGTTAGCAGAACTCGTCGGCATGTCTAAACAAGGAGACGATTGCTACTTCTATTTCTATTCTACCTGTACCAAGGTATGGCTGGCTTTCCTTTGCTTTGCTTTGTTTCCCCATTTTTTTCAGGAAGGAGTAGATTAGGAGGAGGAAGCACACTGGTCTGTGGTTAACTTGAGAACCAGAGAGATTCTGAATTCAGTTGTAGCAACATTAGGCAGCAGCATGGCCATTTTTGAGGCTGTACTCTCTTTTCCTTGTTGGTTTCCTTTTGGTTCCAGGGAGACAAATGTGCCTACCGCCACTGCGAAGCTGCTCTGGGCAATGAGACGGTCTGCAAGCTGTGGCAGGAGGGTCGTTGTTTCAGGAATGTCTGCCGATTCAGACACATGGAAATTGACGTGAGTGCCTAAGGATGTGTTCTCAAAATAAATCAACAAAAGCCTTTTTCAGTGCTCTAGGTGTACTGATTGTGCTTTTGCAGGATAGATTCGTTTGCTTCCAAATCCTACTGGTTTCTGTTACCAAGAGAGGGGGTGGGAGGAAGCAGAGGGAAATAAAATCAATGCCTTAGGTATGTCTTAGCAAGATATATCTATTTTTTTATTATTAGATGCTGACAGTTTTCTCAACAGATGCAGAATAGCTGTTAAATAGACTGCTAAAACCTGCTGGAGCAGGGGGGTAATAAACAGGCTGTTCTATCCTCATGGGAGCAGGCTTGATAAGGAACTCTCAGGTCTCTTCTGAGCCACAGTCCTTCAGCTAACGCTGTTCTAGCTGCCTGGGGTAGGAAGTGGGGAAAGTTAAAGGTGCAGAAGAACTAAGTCTCCAAGAAGTAGTTCTAGACAGGGTTAACCTAGGCAATTTCGGATGTTCTTTTTCCCTCTGAATAGTCCTAGTATAATCCTAGGTGTATTAGTTTAACCCACCCTCAACTGATGTCTGCGAGTGCCTGTCTTCTCAAACTGAATGATGACAAATCTAAATGTGCATAGTGGTTGCAGCTTATGCAAACTTTGTGAATATGCCCAGAAATACTCCACTTAACTGAGAACCTGACCTTTGGAATGATGTTTCAGCACTGTGTTGTGACAGCTGTCATGATCTGGAGCTGTGCATCTCTTTGCAAGCCTCAGGTGCGTGTTATCACGAGCTTTTCTTTCTTTCTGTCTTCAGAAAAAGCGCAGTGAGATTCCTTGCTACTGGGAGAACCAGCCGGGAGGCTGTCAGAAAGCCAACTGTGCTTTTCATCATGCAAAGGGACGTTACATCGATGGACAATTCTTCCCACCAAGCAAGAGTGAGTTTAGGTCCTTTTTCTTTAAGCGCTGAAGACTTAATGTTGAGTATTACTTAGTGGGTGCCAATCCTGTAGGGGGCATCGGGTAACTGTTCATTTGTGAGTGCAGGAAAAGGTCTGCAGTCATAGGTGGTCAGTTAAACCGAGTGTACTGCTGGTGTTTGTTTTCTGCTTTCGTGCTCGGCTTCTCTTTGCTTTGTGTGATGTTTGCCTTGCAGTTTGCTTCCTGTTGTTTCATCTTTTGCTGGGTGGTAGGGAGATGTGTTGTTGTTCGAAGGGAAGTCATTGTTCCCGGTGTAAACAGTGATGGGATGGGCAAAAGGAGATGCTGAATTCGTTGTCTGTGCGGGTTATCTGCCTTTCCTACCATCTCTTTGCATTGTGGTCAAAGTTTTAAACTGCCATATTACCGATGATCCTCCTCTTCCTCTAGCTACACTGCCAAGTCCGCCTGAGTCCGCGGACGATGATTTGAAAGTGGCTCAGATGTCACTGCAGCAAAAGAAACTTTCTGTCCAGTCAAATCCATCTCCACAGCTAAGGGGGTGATGAAAGTGGAAAACTCTGAAAATGTCCCAAGCCCTACACACCCTCCAGTTGTAATCAATGCTGCAGATGATGATGAAGATGATGATGGTGAGCATGTGTTGGTTCTTGGAAGGAATTTGTGCTGTAAATGATTGTGTTAAATCTTTGGTTCTTGAAGGAATCTGTGCTGTACATGAATGTCTAAATCACAGATGACCCGAGGTCTGACTAGCGATAGGGCAGGCAGTCTGGCCAGGTCACTGGTGGCTTTGTCTGGCAGTCAGTGGACAGAACCTGAAACGTTGGAGGAAAGCTTAGAACCACTCCTGCTTTAGCTGGTCTGTTGTGTAAAGTTCTGTGTGAAACTAGGAAGGAAATTTCTTATTCCTGTCTGAAGAGCAACGTGTTGTGTAGTAGTTACAGCTGCAGAGAGAATCTAGAGTCCTAGATGTTTTGTCCTAGTGTATTCTACTTAGGAGTTCAATAGGGGGGTAACTGAAAAACAGAAGAGTAACGAGAAGAAAGAGCTGTAGAAGACAGTGCTATATAAGAAGCAATTTCTGAAGCATTAAAGAGGCTGACAGTGGCAGGTGTGGACACAGTATGACAGGAGTTTGTGTATAAATTGTTTAGAGCCGTGCAAATGCCTTTTAAAGGGAAAAAAGTACTTTTACTCGTAGACATTCACCTTAGAAAGGACTATTTCTCAGCATTTGTACCTAATAATATTCTGCTTGCTTATGCAGCTTTGTTCTGCACAAAGTATAGCTGTCAAGCAGACTCAGATTCACGCTCTACTATCTCAGCTGGAATTTGGAGGAAGCACTGAGACTCTTAAGATTTTTTTTCTATGTTAATTATAGTTAAAATATGAGTTTATGTGGTTTAGCTGTCAAAACAGTGTCTGACTGGGTTTTTTGGGACATGGGCTAACAGGATAATATTTCTGTTGGCTACTGGTTTCTGTGAAATAGAAAAAAAATTCCCTTTTGTTTTAGGGGAGGAACCTGTGGTTCGACTAGATCCTGCTGATAGACAAGGAAAACGGAAAGCCTCCGCAGGTAAGAACTTTTTATGAGCTTTGACGTAGGTGCTGCCTTCTATACATGACTGCATTAAAGAGTATTTTTGAGGTATGAAAGGAAAATACATTGCAGTGGAGATCTGTGTTGACTGCAGAAATGGAAAAAAAAAATAAAAAAAATCATTTAGCAGCTGAAAGGCAATTCTATGAAAATATGCTTGAAAAATAGAAGCTTATTGTTGACTGTTCTCAAACCTTCCTGCAAAGAAAAGTTCTTACAATATTCCTTGTTTTCTCTGAAGATGATGTAAGCACCGTTCCAGTGAAGCGCAGCCTTGCTGAAAGGCTGGGGAAGAAGGTAGAGGCTCCGGGAAATGCTGACAAAGCACCCAAGAGAGATCCAGGTACTGAACGGGCATCTGGAATGGATTCCTGGGTTTTGTATTTAGTCTTTCTGTTTGTCCTTTTCCAGTGATGTTTCTTTTTGCATGTTGGCTGAGGTCGTAATCACTGGGATTCAAAGTTACCTTTCCTGTCTTGTTTTGAACTGTGAACCTGAAGTTGACATTCTGCAGCCTCCCTAATTCGTTCTGTTTCTGTTTTGCAGTTCAAGTTGCCAAGTCTCTGAAGGACAGGCTGGGATTACCTCCTAAACAGACCAGCACTGAGAGAGGTAACAGCTAGATATTAAATATGCTTTCTCCTCCTTCCTTTCCATGAACTTGGACTGCTTTCATCCATCCCTAAAAACTAATGTAAACGAAAACAAAGAACTGATGCCTCTTGCTCGAGTGCTGAAGCTCTTCTGACAGCCACTATCAGAAATCTGGCTCTAGGTGTGTGTTTCTTTTCTACTTGTGCCTTGTCAAGGTTTTTAGCTGCTTCTGTGAACCGTTACGTACCATTAGAATAGAACCACTGCCAGGAGCAGGAATTTAAAATGCAGCCTGAAAAAGTACTAAAGTAAAGCAGCATTTCTGTGTAGCAGTTCTCTCTGGGTAGGGCTGGTCTTCAAAATACAAGTGGCTCAGAGGAGGAGGAGAATGTTGTTCTAAGGATATTGTTCTAAGATGCATTATTGGGAACACTCCAGATTAGTTTTCCTTAGTGCTCTGACAAATTTTGGAGACTTAAAATATTGCTGGACTCTCTTGAAATGTTGGTGCTTCTCCTCATTTCTTGATGATGACAGGGAAGGCTGCTAAGCCGATGGGAGAGATCCATGTGAAAACACTGGAGGAAATCCGTCGTGAGAAAGCTCTTCAGAGACGCGAAACTCAAGCCAAAGGCGAGGCTGAAGGGCATGGTAAAACTGAAGATTCCAGCGCAGGGGCAAGACCTGCTCGTGCAGGTCGCATCAAAACTTTCCCTGAAGCCTTGTCTGAAAACAAGAATAATCGCTTGGTAGAAGAGAAGAAAAAAGCAGGAGAATCCCCTAGCAAGAGCAAAATTCAGGGTGAGTCCAAGAAGCAGCTCGCTCTGTCCGGGCGAATGGATTGCACATTGTAGCCTTTCTCTCTCTCTCTCATGGGACACGAGGATGCACAGATGCTCAAAGGAAACAAGTACCCAGCTTTCTTTATTTCTGCCGTTGACAAAACTTTTTTTTGTCTTTTTTTAAAGCACCTGAAAAAGAAGAAAAGAAGGCAGTGAAATTGAACCGGCCTTTTCCTACCCTTTCCTCTGTAGCTGATGTACGGGTGAGTCCTCTGTGAAGACACACATCCATTCGTACAATTTCTGATAATTCTGCCAAGTTTTGTTACTCACCGTGTGCCACCCTCTTGAGTGTGTTCTTACCCTTCAGCACCTGGTAGGAGCTGCAGTGCAGTCTAAATCCTATCGCCAGCAGCATTTCCAGACAACTCTGTAATCCCCAAACTTGGAATCAGTCTGTTTATACCACAGCAACAAAGAAACCCTGTTAGCACCAGCTGAAATCTACACGGTTAACGTGGAGGGAATTCTTTTTGTTCTTACTGCCTTGAGCTGTCAGACGTGAAGGATTTAATACGGAAGGCCAGAGTTCTGTGTTGAAGGAAATCAGTCTGTCAGTGGATACTGTATAGGGGAACTTGTATGACTTTCTGCTGCTTAAAAAGAATGTGATAAATAGATGTACAGCAGAACACCCTAGCTGTTTAAAGAAGCTTGCCACAGTGGATATTGCAGATATGCGAGACTGTGTCCATAGTAAAGCATGGCTCTTGTTACATGCAGAATTTTATGGAAAAAAAAAAACCACAAAAACAACAACAGTAACCTGAAGGATATTAATATGCTGTTCCACATCAAGACCATTTTGGAGGGATTGCTGATCAGATTTTCTTAACGAAATCTCCACGCACGGATTTTTTTATTTTTTTTTGTCCTATTCATGCACTACTTTTCTTTCCTTCTAGCCCACGCAGCAGAGTGGAACTCGTAAATGTCCAGAGAAGAGCTTTGAAGAGAGCCGGTGGGAGAAGTGGCAACAGCGAGAACAACAAGAGAAGCTTCGGAAGGAGGAAGCTGCTGTCAAATCTACTGCTGGCTTCTTTAATACTGAACCAGCAGGGAAAGTGGCAGCTCAATTTCAGGGCCAGGAAGCTAAAAGTAAGTGTTGAAGGTTAAGAGTTCCTTAGGTTGTCTTCTGAAATACAGACAGAAGATGACGATTCTCATGCTGTAACTCTGGCTGGGTGCATTTTGCCACGCAATGCTACGAAGCGAAGTGTGTACTTTCTTTTTCTTAGTTTGTTTCTTTTCCTGCCAGCCAGATGTTAGGTAAGGAACGGGAGACTAGAAAATGACACGACAAATTTGGACGGTGTAGAACAACTTAACTGTGGGACATCACTGCAAGGGAGAGGAAGCTGGTACAACAGTTGCATACACTCTTGTCCTACTCTAACTGCTGCTTTTTCCTTTCCTAGAGGGAGCAGGACTTTAACTATAAAAGCTGTCTAGATTTGTGAACCTAGCTGGCACTTAGGATTGCTATGTGTCTGAGGTTTCCCTTGTCCTGGATTATTATTTACTGTAGCTATTGGGTTTCTTTGTTCCTTTGTATGGATTGTTGGTAGACAGAGTTTACTATGTGGAAAACATTCCTGAGAATCCAGGCAATGGCGGTGTAATTCTGCTGGCCAAATGCATTTAACTGTGTAGAAGGACTGTGGAAATGATGAAGAGAACCTGGATTTTTCCTGAGGCGGAGCAAGACTGTATCAGTTCTCTCTTCCTTTTACTCTAGCCAACTTGATGACATCTGCGAAGCCTTCGGGTGGGAAAGTCACTTTCCCCAAGAAGAAGGCACTGAAACGTAAGGCACCTGGGAGTTATCCCTCTGCCGTAGCAGCTGTGGAACTACGGACTGCCTTTGCTGCTGACATGATGGGACCTCCAGCCAAAAAAGCAGCCATGGTAAGGCCAGGGGCTAATGCAGAGATGGATCCCTTGTTAAATTTCTACCCTCCTCTAGGAGAAAAGGTGGAAAACTCAAACGTTCTGCAGGCCTTCTGTTTCCTTTTAAATCCGGGAGCTGTCTCCAGGATGCTTGTAGAACCCTTCTGTATTTAGGAGATGAATGGCACTCTTGAACCGGTACTCTGATGCTGTGATTTCTCTGGTGTGGGGGATTTTGTCCATTAATGCCATGTTCTTAAAAGACACAAGAGCATGAGTAACGTCCAGGTGAATGTGAACTTTCTTCAGGAGCACCTTGGTTTTGTATTTTGGCCACGGCTCCGCAATGCCAGAGGAGAAGCAGTGTGGAGGAAAAAGCTATTGAGGAATCTTTTACCCATGTGTCATAAATACTGTTTTGCTGCTTTCTAGGGTGTTTCAGACGTGCCGGAGCACATCCCAGCCATCAGACTTGAAGAAAATCCCCCAAACAGGTGACAACCCCAACTTGTTCTTTCTCTTAATCAGTGTATATCCCCAGGGAAACGTACGTTCTGTCACATGTGGGAAAAAATGAGGGTTCTGAGATAATTAAAGCCAAAATCCATCAAAGGAATAAGTCACCTGAAACCACTTTCTAGCAGGAAATCTAGCAGGATTGCTTAATTCGGCTTTCTTTAAATGCTGCAAGTCAGCACAGCTTTCCAGTGACTTCTTGGGTTGTCTGAATACCTGAACGAGGAGGAGGTGAAGTTCTACTTCCTCGTGAGGTGATAGATGAGGAGTAGTGTCCTCTGCCTTTTGGTCCTCAAGAATGCCACCTCAACTCCAGGTGCCCTGCCTTCACGGATAAACCCCCAGACTGAAAAATGTAGCTGGTAACACATCGGGCTCTAAATGTAGCCCTGGGTGGATTGATAACAATCCCTGTGTAAGATTGAAGCGTAGGAGGGCTTGCCTACAGTTTGAAGAGCCGGTTTGCAGAAAACGGATTTCCCGTTAAGAAATGGCATATCCTGATTGTTCTTGCTCTCCCAAGACCTGAAGTGCGTCTTGGAAGCCCGGCAAGATTTGAGGAGCAGATGGAGATCGATCTCGAGACCTCGACCTCAGCTTCTTCCCAGCTAGAAGAGGCACGCACACGCCAGCTGAGTTCCACGGGGAACGCGCCCTTATCTGCGGATGAAGATTTTGAGAAGCTACTATGGGAAATCTCAGGAGGCAGACTGGAAGCCGAAATTGACTTAGACCCAGGGAAGGACGAGGATGACCTCCTCCTTGAACTCTCCGAGATGATTGACAGTTGAACCGCGTAGTCCTATGGTATATTTAAAAATTAAAAAATTAAACTGTTCTTCTTGTTGGTGTACTGGGTCTGGCTGGAATGTTAACTTTCCCGGCAGCAGCCCATACACTGCTGTACTCTGTACTTGTAGCTGGAACAACAGATTTATCACAGCAGTGTTGTGTCTATTGCTGAGCTGTGGTGGCACAGTATTGGGCCTTTCTCTAACCCTCCTAGGGGATGGGCAAAAAGTGAGGAGAGAAACATCACTAGGGCAGCTGACCTAAACCAATCAAAGGGATATTCCATACCATGTGATGTCATACTCAGCAATAAAAGGTGGAAACAGGAAGAAGAGGGGAGGGGTGGGCTCTCGTTGAGAAGACGTTGTGGAGGAATGGGTAAGTGAAGTAGGTCATGTGGATGTTGAGCAGCTGGGAGGCCGCGAGGTAACAAAGTATCGAACACAGCTCAAATGAGCCTGAGAAAATACGTAAATGCAGCCTGGGAAGGAATGTAAGTTCTGGGAGGTTTTAGGGAGGTTTCAGGGAGGTTTCAGGTACAAGAACGTGATATCTGTTGGTATGCTGGGAAAGTACTAACTGTGTTATTTTGGTGGGAAACTAGCTGATAGAATAGAGAAATGCACTAACCAATCATGAGCTTAGCTTTTGCAATATGTATGAGCTAATTATATTGAATTAGATAAAAGACGACTGAGCTATCCAATAAATCGAAGTTCACTGATCACTCATATTGAGCGTTTGTGTCTTCCTTCCGTCGACAACAAATGGTTTCGCAACAAATGGCGCCCGAACAGGGACCTGCAATACAGGAACAGGGACCTGCAATACAGGAACAGGGACTTCGCTGGAGTTGAACCTGCGCTGGAATTGTACCTGCGAGCCACGGTTGGACGGAATACAAGGACCGGTCCTGCAACGCAGCTCAGGAGGTGAAAAGGATTACAAATTGCTGAATCCCCGCACCCGAGGCCTGAAAGGTGAATGGAACCACACCCGCACCCGCAGCTCGGAAAGGGAGTCCTCGCACCCGGGATGAGCCTATAGAGGGTCCCGCCGGAAAGCGTCGCCGAGGTCTTTGCAAAGGCTGCAACGGTACCGACGTATATAAAGGTATGGAGAGACAAGCGGCGTATAATTTGCTCAAATGCTTTTTAGAAAAGCGGGGCACACAGGATATATGTTGTAAAAAGGAATTGCCAAAGTTATTAGCTTATGGGGTAGTTAAGGGTTGTTTTTTAAATCCTGATACTGTGTTTGAACAAGCAGAGTGGAGGAAGTTTGGGGACAAATTATTTGATGAAGTAATTAGTGATGATAAAATAGCAAAAAAATTGATGAAGCCATGGAGGGCGGTAACTAATGCATTAGCAACACATCAAGCTGAACAAAAAATAGCTGCTGCTGCAACAGAACGATTAGGATCATCCAGTCAGAAGGGGGGGGCTTCTGCTTCTTCCTCTACTCAGCAAAGAGCTGAGGAACAAGCTTACCCCTCTCCACCATCATATAGAACAGTTATAATTCCACAAGGGACTTCGGTACCCATATCAGGGGAAGAAGAACCTTCACAGTCACAGCCACCGACAGCTCCGCCTGTACCTCCGCCCGTACAATCAGAGAATAAAGAAAGGGTGGGTGAGGAGTCAGGTACAAATTCATTCTCAACAAGTCCATTTAAAATCAATATACAGGACAGGGAGGAGACATGGAAAAAATAGCACATGAAGCAATGAAGGAAGGGAATCTTGAAGTAGCAGCACAAATAACAACAGCCTATCCGGTGGTGTATTCACCTCCAGATGCACAGGGAAACGTACAGGCTCAGTTGACTAATTTAGATTGGAAACTATTAACACAATTACGATCTACAGTAAATGAGTCTGGATTAAAGGGAGAACCTACTCGTCAAATGTTAGACTATATTTGGGGGACAAATATTTTGCTCCCAGGAGATATTCGTAGCATAATGAAACTAATCTTGACACAGCATCAACAACTTTTGTTTAATGCATATTGGCATGGTATCTGTCAAGAAGAGGTAGCGATAATACGCGCGCCTGGGGATCCCTTGTATGGTGTTACATTAGACGAATTACTGGGCATGGGACCATATTTTAGAACAGAGGCGCAGGCACTCTTGGGACCAGACAAAGCTAAGGTATCAATGAATCTAGCCAGAAGAGCATTAGAACAAATTAGAGAGCCAGGGGGAATGCCGTCCTACATGGGAATTAAACAGGGCAGGGAGGAACCATTCGGGTTGTTTATCGATCGGGTAGCAAATGCGATACAAGCAGCGGGAGTTCCTGATTATCTTAAAGGCACTATACTAAAGCAATGTGCACTCCAAAATTGTAACCCTTCAACTCGTAGTATATTAGCTATGTTACCGAGTACTTGGACAATAGAGGAAGGATTGGAAAGAATGTCTCAGGTACCTGTAGGCCCACAGACTATGTTAGTAGAAGCAGTAAAACAATTAGGTGATAATGTGAAAGAACAGTCAAAAGTATTCGCAGCCCTTGCTCCTTTGCAAACCCCCGGTGGACGAGTATCGACACCGCAATATCGTTGTTTTCGATGTGGTGTTGCGGGACACATTAGACGGAACTGCAAAATAGAATCTGTGTGGTGCCAAAATTGTCAAACAAATACTCACAGCACTTCAGCATGCCGCCGAAATGCGTCGGGAAACGGCCGGAGCAGCGGGAGGAGCCGCCCCGCGACGACACAAAAAGTGGCTTTTACGACAACGGCAGCGACGGCAACAGCACCAGCACCAGCTGCGACGAATCCCTTTTTCTCCGACCAGCCACCAGAGGGAGCCTCGGCCTGGATTTGGCAACCGCAGTCGATGTGACTTTATTGGATTCGAGACCCACCAGGATAAAAACAGGACTTATTGGACCAGTTATTGTTAATAAGGAACCTGTGGGAGCTTTGTTAATAGGGAGATCGTCTGCCACCATGAATGGATTACAAATATTAACTGGACTTATTGACAAGGATTACTTTGGGGAAATACAAATTATGGTTTCTGCAATGTTTCCTCCAATTCATGTGCCGAAAGGCACAAAAATAGCACAGTTGATCCCATTGCCTCATCTTGCTGAATCATTAGCATCGGAATCTGCAAAGCATCGAGGACTGGGAGCATTTGGCTCCACGGGAAAAGTGGCTTTGTTGACACTTGGTATGCGACACAGACCACGACAAAAAGTCACTGTGTGTTTAAAGGATGAGAAAATACAGATTGAGGCATTGTTGGACACTGGTGCTGATGTATCTATAATCAGCACAAAGGATTGGCCCTCACATTGGCCTACATTTGAGTCTAATGCCACAGTTTCGGGAGTAGGAGGTATGACTCTTGCTCGTCGGTCACCAGTGCTACAATGGACAATAGGTGATAAGGTGGTACAATGCAGTGTCTCCATCTTATCACTACCTGAAGGAGTACAAGCGCTGGTAGGGCGAGATATCCTTGCCCAAATGGGAGCAATTCTCACGACAGATCATCAAAATTTTTAGGTGTGGCCATTGCTTGGACTTTCCCGATCCCACTTAAATGGAAAACTGGTGAACCTGTATGGGTTGAGCAGTGGCCACTAAAACGGGAAAGTCTTTTACATGCTCATAAATTAGTACAGGAACAGTATCAACAAGGGCATTTGAGACTGTCAACAAGCCCTTGGAATACTCCGATTTTTGTGATTCCCAAAAAATCAGGGAAATACCGTTTGCTACATGACTTACGAGCAGTTAATAATCAGATGTGTGCTATGGGAGCACTGCAACCTGGATTACCTAATCCTGCTATGATACCAGAAGGGTGGAAATTACTAATTGTGGATCTCAAGGACTGCTTTTTTACAATTGCATTACATGACAATGATAAACAAAGGTTTGCTTTTACACTTCCTGCTATAAATCGTGAAGGACCGTATCAGAGATTTGAATGGACTGTGTTGCCTCAGGGCATGCGTAATTCACCTACCTTATGTCAGCTCTATGTTGATGCAGCACTTCAATCAATTCGCCGCGCATGGCCAAAAACAATTATTTACCATTACATGGACGATATTTTGCTAGCCCAGGAGGAGATATTTTCCTTACAGCAGAAAAATGCCCTGGCAGCTGCTCTTAAACAAATGGGACTGGTAATTGCACCAGAAAAAATTCAGGAGACAAGCCCTTGGAAATACTTAGGGTGGAAAATCACAGATTCTACTATTCAGCCTCAGAAACTTACTATCCAATCGAACATCACAACTCTCAATGATGCTCAAAAACTGCTGGGAGATTTACAGTGGATTAGGCCAGTGGTCGGAATTCCAAATGAACTGTTGAATTCCCTTCGACCTTTATTAAAAGGAACTGATCCTGCCGCAAAGGTGACATTATCAGAACAACAGTCGGAAATATTACAACAAATTGCATCATTGATCACAACGCGTGTCACACATCGACGCATACCTGACAGGCCACTGGATTTTACTGTTTTGTGTGGTCCACAATACTTGATGGGTGCTATCACACAGCAAAAAATAAAAACGGGGGAAAAGGAAATGGAAACTGTGGTATTGGAGTGGACAGCTCCCCCATTGCAACCCCGAAGAACAATTCAAGAAAAAATTGACACGCTGTCAGAATTAATAAAGAAAGGAAGAAATCGGATACTACAAATAGACGGAGTTCCACCAAGTACAATCTGGCTACCAATAAAGCCAGGTGACTTGGAATGGTACATACAGAATTCTGAAAAACTACAAGCTGCGTTATTACAGGATGGTGCCACAATAGTGGCAAAGACATTACAATCAACTATATTGTCATGGATGGAAAACCAAGCATGGATAACCCAGCCCAAGCGGTCGGATTCTCCGTTAGCAGATGCAGTAACTGTTTTCACGGACGCTGGGAAGCGCTCCAAGTCTGCTGCAATAACATGGAAAGACGAACAAGGCTGGCAACACCAAATTTTAAAGGGCCAGGACAACGATTCATTACAGACATTAGAGCTCTATGCGGTTGTGTGGACATTTATAAAATGGAAAGATGCCCCTTTAAATGTAGTATCTGATTCTCTGTACGTAGTAGGTATAGCTAATCGTATAGAGGACTCTGCTTTAAGAGATGTAAAAAATGAACGCCTTGCAGAACTATTAACTAGCTTACAGCTTGCTATAGCGCAGAGAAGCAAATCCTATGCGGTGATACATATACGAAGTCATCAATGGATGGAGGGACTGGGAGAAGGCAATGCTCGGGCGGATAAATTAGTTGCTGCTCCAGCCACTGAAGCGCCATTATCTCCCTTCTGTAGAGCTAGGGAGGCTCATGCTATTTTTCACCAGAATGCTAAGGGACTTGCGCGGGCTTACAAACTATCTAGAGCTGATGCACAAGCGATAGTAAAAGCTTGTCCAATATGTAGCAATTATAACTCAGGGGTGGGTCTCGGAGTCGGGACAAACCCAAGAGGGCTTAAAGCCAATGAAGTGTGGCAAATGGATGTCACTCATGTTCCAGCATTTGGACGATTGAAATATCTGCATGTAACAATAGACACTTATAGTCACATGATCTGGGCTACACCGCAGCCTGGGGAAAAAGTTCGGGATGTACGACGTCATCTTGCCAGTTGTTTTGCAGTAATGGGAGTACCACAGACTATAAAGACTGATAATGGTCCAGCCTATGTTAGTGGGCCATTCAAGCGATTCATGGAACTATGGGACATTAAACATATTACTGGTATTCCACATTCACCAACTGGTCAGGCTATTGTGGAAAGGGCTAATGGAACAGTTAAACAATATTTAGAAAAGTTTAAAGACATTATTGATGTTAGAGAAAGGGTAGACAAGACTCTATTTGTTCTAAATCATTTGTGTGTTTTTGGGGAACATGACGAACCACCTGCAGCACGACATTATACCAAATCTGAAAATGATAATAAATGTGCTATGAGAGTATTGTACAGAGATATGAAAACAGGGCAATGGTTAGGGCCTGCTGATGTGATTTATGTGGGACGAGGTTATGTATGTGTCTCTTCCCCTACAGGTCCAACCTGGGTGCCTAGTCGGTGTGTAAAGCCAGCCATCAAGAAAGAAGAGGATGACAACGATCATGGCTGAAGTAACAGAACAAGGGACTTTGATTATGCTATCAGTTATAATAATGGCTGGACATGGTAATGCTATCTTAGGGAAGATTGACCCTCAGCAGAATATGTGGGTCACCTGGGCTAATGAAACCAGACAGAGTTCATTTTGTCTGTCTCTTGCTTCTGCATCTGATCCTTTTAGAACGTGCTTATTTGGGGTCCCAATAGGGGATCCAAAGGAACTGAGTGAAATGTTAGCACCATATTCTGCCAGTGTTACTTTACTCACTAGATCCTTTTCTGCTAATGTCTCGGATGGAGTAGTTGCTGCCTTGCAAGCTCTTAATAACTCATTGCCATGGGACCCTCAAGAACTGGATCTCCTGGGGTCTGTGGTAGTGGGGAATAGCAGTAGTAACTGGACACAAACATGCTTTGTACTCCATGAAGGGAAACAAAATAAAGCGCACTGGACCAACATAACATCGAGGACCCCTGGATTTGAGGCCAATGGACATTACTGTGGATGGAACAACACCGGGAACATTAGTGTACCATTTGGGGCGTATGAAATAGGTGACACCAATTCGATCTGGTTTCAAAGTCAGGCCAAAGCTTTGCCACCTGGCATGTTTTTAATCTGTGGGGACTGTGCATGGCAAGGAATACCAGCTAATGCTTTTGGGGGACCGTGTTACCTAGGACGACTCACACTTTTCGTTCCAGATTTGCACTCGTGGCAGAACTCGACAGGGAGCAGAAGAATTAAACGAGAATTAAAAACTTTGGGTTCTGACTGCAATGATAATGTAGAATTGTGGGGTCCAGCAAAAAGATTCTTTGCTTCTTTAGTGCCTGGTGTGGGAACTGCACACGCTTTGACTAACATTAATAGGCTTGCTTGTTGGGCTGTTAAACAATCAAATGTAACAACACAAGTTCTTTCTGAAATGTCGCAAGATATGGGGAGCATAAGACATGCTGTGTTACAAAATAGAGCTGCAATTGATTTCTTGCTACTAGCTCAAGGACATGGGTGTGAAGATGTAGAAGGAATGTGTTGCTTTAATCTCTCTGATCATGGGCAATCAATTCACAATCAATTAAAATGGTTAATGGATCATACACAAAAAATTACGATACAGAATAATTGGTTTGATGATTGGCTTAAATCTGTCTTTGGAAATGTAGGGGGATGGGTTTTTAACTTAATCAAAGAGGGACTTCGCTTTTTGCTTATAATTGTATTGATTATAATTGCTGCGCAGGTAGTCTTTAGCTGCTTATCTAGGAAACTAGAACAACTCACAAAGAAGGTGTTTGTAGCCCAAAATAAAAACGGGGGAATTGTGGAGGAATGGGTAAGTGAAGTAGGTCATGTGGATGTTGAGCAGCTGGGAGGCCGCGAGGTAACAAAGTATCGAACACAGCTCAAATGAGCCTGAGAAAATACGTAAATGCAGCCTGGGAAGGAATGTAAGTTCTGGGAGGTTATAGGGAGGTTTCAGGGAGGTTTCAGGTACAAGAACGTGATATCTGTTGGTATGCTGGGAAAGTACTAACTGTGTTATTTTGGTGGGAAACTAGCTGATAGAATAGAGAAATGCACTAACCAATCATGAGCTTAGCTTTTGCAATATGTATGAGCTAATTATATTGAATTAGATAAAAGACGACTGAGCTATCCAATAAATCGAAGTTCACTGATCACTCATATTGAGCGTCTGTGTCTTCCTTCCGTCGACAACAAATGGTTTCGCAACAAGACGTCGGTCCTCCTCTTGAACACCGGCTGCGTGCGTTGAGGCCTTGCTTCAAGGACGTGGTCAATCAGCGCTCATTTTTGGGATGTAGAGAGTAATTTCTTTCCTCTGCACTTCCATATAGCCTTCATTTATTTTGTTTGTTTGTTTTCCTCCCTTCTTTTTATTTTCCCTTTTCCCCTCCCTTTTCCCCTTTCCCTTTTTATTTCCCCTTAGTTAAATTGTTTAGTTCATGGTAGTCTTTATTTAATTATTATTATTATTTCCCTTTAATTAATTTATCCTTATCTCAACCCGTGAGTTGTTCTTTGCTTTACTTCTCCCCCTCCTCATCTAAAGGAGGGGGAGTGAGAGAGCGGTTGTGGGGTTTAGCTGCCCAGCATGGTAAAACCACCACAGTTGGATACCCGTTCCACAGGGAACGCGCCCTTATCTGCGGATGAAGATTTTGAGAAGCTACTTTGGGAAATCTCAGGAGGCAGACTGGAAGCCGAAATCGACTTAGACCCAGGGAAGGACGAGGATGACCTCCTCCTTGAACTCTCCGAGATGATTGACAGTTGAACCGCGTAGTCCTATGGTATATTTAAAAAAAAAAAAAAAATTAAAACTGTTCTTCTTGTTGGATACCCCGAGGTGATCCTTTTTCTAACTGAGGCTTTGCAATGAGACTTAAAGCACAGTCCGAAGTGGTAGAAATTGGCAGGATCTGCACTCAGTTGTCCTAAATTTCCCTGCTGGTCAGAGTTAAGGTCTTGTGCATCCGTTCTGTAACTATAGGTGGCTACCTTCGATATCGAGAGGACAAAGCACTTCTTTTGGCACAGAAAGATCTCCATTGGCACGCCACGGTGGCTGCAAATCGATCTTCTGATGGAGCGATGCTCTGAAGGCTTAAAGGGAAAGCTTCTTCCTTCCTCCCCCCTTGGCACAACTCGATGTCGGGCACATTGTGAAGCTTCGGTGTTCTGATTTCTCGGACAGTTGATACCCAAATCCTGGAGTTACTATGTCGACTCTTGACTTTTACTTGTGTATGCCATTGTTTTGACTGTACCCGTGTCAGATGATGAAGCTGTAGGGGTGGGAGGGAGCAGAATCGTTATTCCAGTGTGTTGTGGACCAAACTTGCTGCCAGGAGTGGGGGTGGGGGTCAGCCACCCAGCCTTACTTTCAGTTATCAGGGATGATCAACTGGTGAAAAGCAGCAGCTCTGCCATGCGGCTCCGCTACCCCCACTCCCTTCTCTTGTGCTGTACCAAAGTTCCCCCAGGCTTTGGTTGGTGCTTTTTGTTGGTGTGAGGAATCCGGGGCGAGCAGTCGGGACTCTGCCGCAGTCACGGGGTCGATGAAGGGTTGTTTAAGTGCCTCTTGGTTTTAAAAGTTGCTCCCCTGAGCTGCTGGCTCTGCTGCCTGCTACAGCAAATGTTCGGGTGCCATCAGCATCGCGCTTGGGCGTGGGCACTGACCCTGCGGAGGACAGAGCTGAGATTCGGGTGTATTGTGTACCCTGCCACCAGCCATCGATTTTTTTACCCCTAGCAGATCAATTTTGAATTATTTTCCGAACTTTTCGCGGCACGGTAGGCTCTTCCCGCTATGATTTGTGAAGCTGTGGGGGCCCTCAGGCATTTGCTGCTGGCAGAGGAAAAGCGCTTGTTGAATTTGTTGTAAATACTTAATGTTGGGACAAAACCACGCGTCTCTGTGTTGAGGGATGGGGATCAAGAAGCAACCCCACTGCTATGCCAGAGTCCCTATAGGCAGTGTGGGTTTTCTCTCTATGCAAGCCTCATTATTCAGAGGCAGAGTATGGCTTCGTCCATTCAAGGTCCAGAATCAGTTGTCAAATGCTAGGCAAAGCCAGTGGCTCCTGGGCTATGTGACAAACTAACCCTAGAGCAAAACTCCTCCTTGTCCTCTTACCTGGGGCCCTTTCTGCGATGCCTTTAGGGTGAGTCAAGGCTATGATCTCCACCTTCTGGGGATGGTGTTTGAGCTATGTCCTACCTCAGTGCTGAGACTCTTTTGCCTCTGTAGAGGCCCTTTGCCATGACACGAGTGACGATGAGAACTAAAATCAACTAGCCTCTGAAACGTTCTTGTTCCCAAGCACAGTTTTTTCACTGGCTTGCTTTAACTCCTAGTTTTTGGCCGAGAAGCTATTGTTTCTCTGTGCCTTTAATAAGAGGCTTTCTCTGGAGCCAAGTCAGGATGGCAAGATTGAGCTGGGCAAGGCTATCGAGGAGGAAATTCAATCTTCCCAGCTGGGTGTCTGACCCTTGGAGCCCGGGCCAACTGATCTGAAGCGGCTGTAAAAGCTTTATTTCGCAGCATCGCTGTCTTCCCTGCTCGCATTCTAGGCACGGTGTTTCTGCTGACAGCATCTTCCACCTCCTCAGCAGAAGCTGCTTCTTTCTTTAAACGTAGTACAGGCTGGACGCAAAGAAATCAACTGTTAGCGGTGCTTTTAGCTATTTAAATGGGGAGAAAACCAGCCAATGTTTATTTCTTTGTCCAGGGCAGCCACGAATGCTTGCGTGACGTGGGCTCCTCTCCCACGTCCTTAATTGCCAAGCCGGTAGCGGCTCTGGTGACGTGTCCCGTGGGTGTCTGTGCAGTGACGGGGCTGCCTCACCCCTGTGTACCCCAGGACAGACCTTTGGGGGGCTCTTTGCTGCTACCACAGGGCGCAACCTGCGGGTCCTGGGGCAGGCAGGATGAGTGCTGCTGGGCCCGGAGGGTAGGCCTGGCCTGAGAGGAGACAGTAAAGGAGGCAGGTTTGGGGCTTAAAGCAGGCTTGTCCCGCCCCAGCCTTCTCCGGAACCTGTGTGCCTGGCTCTGGAAAGCCGTGACAAGACATCAAATGACTCGCAGCTTGCCAAGAGAGCTGCGGTGCTGGAGGAATGGCCGCCTCAAGGGGCTGAGGCCAGGCACCATCACGGGCAGGACTCGAGAGACGAGGCACGATCTTGGCACAGACACAGAAGGGAAGGGGAAGCACTGCTCTGCTGGCCCTGAGCGGTGCAGCCCCAGGAGAAAAAAAAATCTGTGTTTCCTTAGGCTGATGTCCACGCTGAAGGGGCAGAAGGGTTCCGTGCTGTTGCTTGGGTCAGCCTTGTTGCCAGGTTGGGAATGTTTAGCCTCCCGGTGCTTCGGTGCTGTTGGGCTGCACTCAGAGTGTGAGCTCTGGGCGTTATTTCTCAACTACTGCGTTATTGGAGCGTACGGAGCCGAGATATTCTGCGGATAGGTGATTTAAGCCGCGTCAGAACCACCGCTGTGGCGTGTGCCAGCGTCGGACGCCCGTTCGACTGCTCGGGCGGAGCAGGTGAATTGAATTTGGTGCTGGGTGGCGAGGTGGTGTTGGGGGAAGAGCTAGGCTAAGGAGAGCTTCCTCTTGCTCTGCCCCTTCCCATCTCAAATGGCCGCTTCCTGGGGAGATGGGTTCGTTGCGAGGCTAACTACAACGTTACAGTGAGGATGAGGAATCCTCTCTAGTCCCGTAGGTATTTGCTGCCAGGCCGCAGCGTTGATTTCAGAAATTGTATTTAAAAAAGGAAAAAGAAAGGAAATCCGTATTCTTTAACATACTCTCTTTTCTCGGAGAGTAGATGGAGGAGCTTCAGCAGTGCCCTTCCTCCCGAAAGGCTTCCCAGTGTCTGCTCAGACACTGAGGAGGAAAATAGAGGAGAGCCACCCGATATAAATAAAGGCAAGAAGGGGTTATGGATTAAGGGAAAACCACTACTTCAAAAATTGGTGCTCTCTACAAACCGGTTAAGGGTTTGGGACCTGCAGGTGCTGCCTCCACCTGTGTGCGTTGCAGTCGTGCCTGTTGCCACTGAGCAAAACGGGGAGAGCTGCTTTGTCGAACGCGGCGTGTTAAAGCACGTGCCACTGCCTGGAAGAAAAGCACGGACTTCCCTCGTGTGGGACTTCTTCCCTAGCCATGTGTGGTTTACCTGATGGTTTCCCATAAGCTGTGAATGTTTAAAAGAAAAAAACCAACAAAACCCAAGACCAACGTTGAGAGTGGTGAGGCAGATCCTCACCTGGGGACTCAGAATCAGCGGTGACATCACCATGCGAAGCATTGTGTGCGCTTCGGGTCGGGGCTGCTGCGAGCCTCGCAGCGGGGAGGGAGAGCGGATGCGGGGTGCCTCTGTGTCAGCCCTCTGCCCTGGTGGCTTCGTGAGCACTGAGAGTTTGACTCCTGTGTTGCCAGCTTTCGCTTCCGCACCTGCGGTGTGGCAGAGCCAGCGAGCTGCTTCCTCAGCTGGAGGAGGAAGAGGAGTGACCTCAACGTTGCCGAGGTAAAGCACAATTCTTGAAAAGATTTGGCAAAGATGTGGGTTGGAGCAGCGCGGCTGCTGCAGCTGCAGCAGATCCTGGAGCATTGGAGAAGACAGAGAGGGGTTTCTTGGTGAAAAGAATGCTGTTAAAAGTGTTTTCATGCCAGAAATGAGGATAAAGGCCTCTGTTGTTTGACATCCTCTATTGACCTGGCACATTGGCATTACAGCGTACCTGGCACGCTGTTTGTATTAAAAAAACAGGTATTTTAGTCAGGGCAGGCCAGAATCCTGCCTTGGCACTTGCACATGGCAGCAATGCTTACAGACCCTGCATCCTGGCTGCCAGGCCAGGATCTAAATCCGACGGTGCTGTTGGTAAACTGAAGCTCAGGAAGCGCTTCTGGGTTTTTCTGTACTTCCATGTGAATTTTGACCCTGTGAAGATGGTGTCTTAAGCTATTTTCGGAACAACAAATAGGTTGAAAAGCAGTTTCAGTTTAACATCTGCATGCTTGGGTGTTATTAACAGAGCTTTGTATACTGAGCTGGTGCTTGGTAGGAGAAAAAACATAAACCTTACCTGGGAAACTTGGACCCCCTCAGCTACATGCTGCTATGAGGAAACTCAGATGTAAGAACACACTTAAATAACACATCAGCAGAGCTGTTGTGCTCCTGACCACCAAAGGCACCTTTTTCCAACACCGTCGTACTGGAAGTTGATGCAGCTGGTTCCATCCGTAACGTGGGACTGTAGAGTGCTGTAACAGAAATATTTTTTCACAGCTTTGGAGAAAGTGAAGCAGAGAAAACCACACATAACCACTGATAGCTGGACCCCAAACTGCCACAGACTGACAGTGATGCCCACTGGATATCTCCTGATACCCTGCTGCCTTCTGCCTGCTCCAGCAGAAGTCCCGTTTGAATTAGCCAGCAGGTCCCTCTGAGTGGCTTTGCTAAAACTCCCGCCGTAGGAAGTATCCTACGGGAGCCAAGTTGCTAAACTGATGGGTGGGTTTCCCTTAACCCCCTCACCCCTGACTTTCCAGCTCCTGACGACACTGCCAACGTGTGCAGTGTCACCGTGTGCCAACTAGGTGCCAGCTGCCATGGTTTGTATATTGTAAAAGTAGTGATTTGGGACTCGTGAGCACTGAGAACAGGTTAGCAATTGCTTAAGAGCTTTACTTGTGTCGCTCTGGGGCAGGGAGATGGGTGAAACATCTTAGGCTTGAAAGTGATTCCCTGCAGAGTGACGTGCTCAGATCTGCACAACAGATCTGTCGTTCTGGTCACCTTATTAGATCCCTGCTTGAGAGGGTGCTTGCAAGAATCGATTCCTCTTCACCTTGATGTGTCAAGCTAAAGAGAAATCCGTGCCGAAGCACTGTCTGATCAGACGCGTGCCTCGGTTCAGGATTGTTCTTTGACAGCTGCAGAAACACCAGGACAGTCGGCGCCTTCAGGAACAGATTAATTTGATCTTGAGGCTGTCATAAAACAGGTCCCTGAAGTTTGAAGACTCTTCCAATAGTTTGGGCCAGCAAGGAGCAGCTGTAGCTGGCGGCTGCGGTAACTCGGGGCTCAGAGTCTCAGAGAGCGTGCTGAAAGGTGACCCCCAGCTGGCTGCTGGAGGAAGCTGAGGCAGCGTTCAGCTCTAACCTTTGCCTTCTTGGCTGGCATCTTTGCACTCCTGCTGTCAGTGGGTGTTGAGTGTCCTTCCCCCCAGCCTCAGAACGTGCCCTCAGATGTAGGCAGCGTTTAGCAGCTAGAATTCACTCCAATATAAAGAGTACAAATCATGCATTTTCTGCTTTTGCTTTGGAACTCTTAGCTTGAGGTTTTCCTGCAGGCCATGAGGTTTCTTGCAGCAGCAGGGAGGAGTTCTGTTAGCAAGAGGCTGTTCTGTGCTTCGACTGTGGGAAGATGAATGGTTCCCTGTGCACCGTTAACTAGAACTTGACACCTAGCACACCGCACTTGCAGCCTGTGGGGTGCTTTAACAAGCAGGTAAATCAGCAGAGGCTGTTTTGCAGCTGGGGTGATGCTGGCTGATTAAAAAGCAGGGGCAGAACAAGGAGTTTCTGGTGTTTGTTCTTGCTTGTCATCCGACTCTCCACTTCCACTGTTCTTTAAAAAAACAAAAACAAAAAAAAAACAACAAGGGGTAAGCATCTTGAATATCTTTACTATAAATGGAAGGCACAAAACAAGCCAGCAACAGAGACTGTCCAAGAGAAATACTTGGTGCTTTATAAACAAACAAGGAAGTACCCTTAGGTGGGTGTGATAATCCTCCTCTAATGCGTTTTTGGAGTGCAAAAATAGATTTGTCCCTTTCTTGCTCTTCTCTCCAGGACAAAGGCAGAATAGCCAACTGCAAAGTTAGACCAGGGAGGACCGTTTGTTCCATACTGAGAAAGACAAGCCTGTAAAACAAACTAGACAGATTTGCTTTGTGTTATTTATCTTCCTTCAGCAAAGGCAAAGCTTATGACACCTGTTGGTGTGTATTTCCAGAATTTGGGAAAAAGGCTTTGCTCTCTTCGAGAGACTGATAACTTGATTTGATCAACTGAAGAAAGCTGGAAAACTGTTCGTTCCTCATTATTTTTCGCTTGTTACTTTCTTTAGGGTTACTTTTAAAAAGAAGATTTCCCTGCTCACAAGCCAGTAGAAGACTTTCAGCCCAAGCAAGGGTGAAGACAGCTCTCTCCAAGAGCAGAGGAAGTCCCTGTGGAGAGAAGCCGAGCTTGTTAGCAGAACTCGTCGGCATGTCTAAACAAGGAGACGATTGCTACTTCTATTTCTATTCTACCTGTACCAAGGTACGGCTGGCTTTCCTTTGCTTTGTTTCCCAATTTTTTTCAGGAAGGAGTAGATTAGGAGGAGGAAGCACACTGGTCTGTGGTTAACTTGAGAACCAGAGAGATTCTGAATTCAGTTGTAGCAACATTAGGCAGCAGCATGGCCATTTTTGAGGCTGTACTCTCTTTTCCTTGTTGGTTTCCTTTTGGTTCCAGGGAGACAAATGTGCCTACCGCCACTGCGAAGCTGCTCTGGGCAATGAGACGGTCTGCAAGCTGTGGCAGGAGGGTCGTTGTTTCAGGAATGTCTGCCGATTCAGACACATGGAAATTGACGTGAGTGCCTAAGGATGCGTTCTCAAAATAAATCAACAAAAGCCTTTTTCAGTGCCCTAGGTGGACTGATTGTGCTTTTGCAGGATAGATTCGTTTGCTTCCGAATCCTACTGGTTTCTGTTACCAAGAGAGGGGGTGGGAGGAAGCAGAGGGAAATAAAATCAATGCCTTAGGTATGTCTTAGCAAGATATATCTATTTTTTTATTATTAGATGCTGACAGTTTTCTCAACAGATGCAGAATAGCTGTTAAATAGACTGCTAAAACCTGCTGGAGCAGGGGGGGTAATAAACAGGCTGTTCTATCCTCATGGGAGCAGGCTTGATAAGGAACTCTCAGGTCTCTTCTGAGCCACAGTCCTTCAGCTAACGCTGTTCTAGCTGCCTGGGGTAGGAAGTGGGGAAAGTTAAAGGTGCAGAAGAACTAAGTCTCCAAGAAGTAGTTCTAGACAGGGTTAACCTAGGCAATTTTGGATGTTCTTTTTCCCTCTGAATAGTCCTAGTATAATCCTAGGTGTATTAGTTTAACCCACCCTCAACTGATGTCTGCAAGTGCCTGTCTTCTCAAACTGAATGATGACAAATCTAAATGTGCATAGTGGTTGCAGCTTATGCAAACTTTGTGAATATGCCCAGAAATACTCCACTTAACTGAGAACCTGACCTTTGGAATGATGTTTCAGCACTGTGTTGTGACAGCTGTCATGATCTGGAACTGTGCATCTCTTTGCAAGCCTCAGGTGCGTGTTATCACGAGCTTTTCTTTCTTTCTGTCTTCAGAAAAAGCGCAGTGAGATTCCTTGCTACTGGGAGAACCAGCCGGGAGGCTGTCAGAAAGCCAACTGTGCTTTTCATCATGCAAAGGGACGTTACATCGATGGGCAATTCTTCCCACCAAGCAAGAGTGAGTTTAGGTCCTTTTTCTTTAAGCGCTGAAGACTTAATGTTGAGTATTACTTAGTGGGTGCCAATCCTGTAGGGGGCATCAGGTAACTGTTCATTTGTGGGTGCAGGAAAAGGTCTGCAGTCATAGGTGGTCAGTTAAACCGAGTGTACTGCTGGTGTTTGTTTTCTGCTTTCGTGCTCGGCTTCTCTTTGCTTTGTGTGATGTTTGCCTTGCAGTTTGCTTCCTGTTGTTTCATCTTTTGCTGGGTGGTAGGGAGATGTGTTGTTGCTCGAAGGGAAGTCATTGTTCCCGGTGTAAACAGTGATGGGATGGGCAAAAGGAGATGCTGAATTCGTTGTCTGTGCGGGTTATCTGCCTTTCCTACCATCTCTTTGCATTGTGGTCAAAGTTTTAAACTGCCATATTACCGATGATCCTCCTCTTCCTCTAGCTACACTGCCAAGTCCGCCTGAGTCCGCGGACGATGATTTGAAAGTGGCTCAGATGTCACTGCAGCAAAAGAAACTTTCTGTCCAGTCAAATCCCTCTCCACAGCTAAGGGGGGTGATGAAAGTGGAAAACTCTGAAAATGTCCCAAGCCCTACACACCCTCCAGTTGTAATCAATGCTGCAGATGATGATGAAGATGATGATGGTGAGCATGTGTTGGTTCTTGGAAGGAATTTGTGCTGTAAATGATTGTGTTAAATCTTTGGTTCTTGAAGGAATCTGTGCTGTACATGAATGTCTAAATCACAGATGACCCGAGGTCTGACTAGCGATAGGGCAGGCAGTCTGGCCAGGTCACTGGTGGCTTTGTCTGGCAGTCAGTGGACAGAACCTGAAACGTTGGAGGAAAGCTTAGAACCACTCCTGCTTTAGCTGGTCTGTTGTGTAAAGTTCTATGTGAAACTAGGAAGGAAATTTCTTATTCCTGTCTGAAGAGCAACGTGTTGTGTAGTAGTTACAGCTGCAGAGAGAATCTAGAGTCCTAGATGTTTTGTCCTAGTGCATTCTACTTAGGAGTTCAATAGGGGGGTAACTGAAAAACAGAAGGGTAACGAGAAGAAAGAGCTGTAGAAGACAGTGCTATATAAGAAGCAATTTCTGAAGCATTAAAGAGGCTGACAGTGGCAGGTGTGGACACAGTATGACAGGAGTTTGTGTATAAATTGTTTAGAGCCGTGCAAATGCCTTTTAAAGGGAAAAAAGTACTTTTACTCGTAGACATTCACCTTAGAAAGGACTATTTCTCAGCATTTGTACCTAATAATATTCTGCTTGCTTATGCAGCTTTGTTCTGCACAAAGTATAGCTGTCAAGCAGACTCAGATTCACGCTCTACTATCTCAGCTGGAATTTGGAGGAAGCACTGAGACCCTTAAGATTTTTTTTCTATGTTAATTATAGTTAAAATATGAGTTTATGTGGTTTAGCTGTCAAAACAGTGTCTGACTGGGTTTTTTGGGACATGGGCTAACAGGATAATATTTCTGTTGGCTACTGGTTTCTGTGAAATAGAAAAAAAATTCCCTTTTGTTTTAGGGGAGGAACCTGTGGTTCGACTAGATCTTGCTGATAGACAAGGAAAACGGAAAGCCTCCGCAGGTAAGAACTTTTTATGAGCTTTGACGTAGGTGCTGCCTTCTATATATGACTGCATTAAAGAGTATTTTTGAGGTATGAAAGGAAAATACATTGCAGTGGAGATCTGTGTTGACTGCAGAAATGGCAAAAAAAAAAAAAAAAAAAATCATTTAGCAGCTGAAAGGCAATTCTATGAAAATATGCTTGAAAAATAGAAGCTTATTGTTGACTGTTCTCAAACCTTCCTGCAAAGAAAAGTTCTTACAATATTCCTTGTTTTCTCTGAAGATGATGTAAGCACCGTTCCAGTGAAGCGCAGCCTTGCTGAAAGGCTGGGGAAGAAGGTAGAGGCTCCGGGAAATGCTGACAAAGCACCCAAGAGAGATCCAGGTACTGAACGGGCATCTGGATTGGATTCCTGGGTTTTGTATTTAGTCTTTCTGTTTGTCCTTTTCCAGTGATGTTTCTTTTTGCATGTTGGCTGAGGTCGTAATCACTGGGATTCAAAGTTACCTTTCCTGTCTTGTTTTGAACTGTGAACCTGAAGTTGACATTCTGCAGCCTCCCTAATTCGTTCTGTTTCTGTTTTGCAGTTCAAGTTGCCAAGTCTCTGAAGGACAGGCTGGGATTACCTCCTAAACAGACCACTACTGAGAGAGGTAACAGCTAGATATTAAATATGCTTTCTCCTCCTTCCTTTCCATGAACTTGGACTGCTTTCATCCATCCCTAAAAACTAATGTAAATGAAAACAAAGAACTGATGCCTCTTGCTTGAGTGCTGAAGCTCTTCTGACAGCCACTATCAGAAATCTGGCTCTAGGTGTGTGTTTCTTTTCTACTTGTGCCTTGTCAAGGTTTTTAGCTGCTTCTGTGAACCGTTACGTACCATTAGAATAGAACCACTGCCAGGAGCAGGAATTTGAAATGCAGTCTGAAAAAGTAATAAAGTAAAGCAGCATTTCTGTGTAGCAGTTCTCTCTGGGTAGGGCTGGTCTTCAAAATACAAGTGGCTCAGAGGAGGAGGAGAATGTTGTTCTAAGGATATTGTTCTAAGATGCATTATTGGGAACACTCCAGATTAGTTTTCCTTAGTGCTCTGACAAATTTTGGAGACTTAAAATATTGCTGGACTCTCTTGAAATGTTGGTGCTTCTCCTCATTTCTTGATGATGACAGGGAAGGCTGCTAAGCCGATGGGAGAGATCCGTGTGAAAACACTGGAGGAAATCCGTCGTGAGAAAGCTCTTCAGAGACGCGAAACTCAAGCCAAAGGCGAGGCTGAAGGGCATGGTAAAACTGAAGATTCCAGCGCAGGGGCAAGACCTGCTCGTGCAGGTCGCATCAAAACTTTCCCTGAAGCCTTGTCTGAAAACAAGAATAATCGCTTGGTAGAAGAGAAGAAAAAAGCAGGAGAATCCCCTAGCAAGAGCAAAATTCAGGGTGAGTCCAAGAAGCAGCTCGCTCTGTCCGGGCGAATGGATTGCACATTGTAGCCTTTCTCTCTCTCTCTCATGGGACACGAGGATGCACAGATGCACAAAGGAAACAAGTACCCAGCTTTCTTTATTTCTGCCGTTGACAAAACTTTTTTTTGTCTTTTTTTAAAGCACCTGAAAAAGAAGAAAAGAAGGCAGTGAAATTGAACCGGCCTTTTCCTACCCTTTCCTCTGTAGCTGATGTACGGGTGAGTCCTCTGTGAAGACACACATCCATTCGTACAATTTCTGATAATTCTGCCAAGTTTGGTTACTCACCGTGTGCCACCCTCTTGAGTGTGTTCTTACCCTTCAGCACCTGCTAGGAGCTGCAGTGCAGTCTAAATCCTATCGCCAGCAGCATTTCCAGACAACTCTGTAATCCCCAAACTTGGAATCAGTCTGTTTATACCACAGCAACAAAGAAACCCTGTTAGCACCAGCTGAAATCTACACGGTTAACCTGGAGGGAATTCTTTTTGTTCTTACTGCCTTGAGCTGTCAGACGTGAAGGATTTAATACGGAAGGCCAGAGTTCTGTGTTGAAGGAAATCAATCTGTCAGTGGATACTGTATAGGGGAACTTGTATGACTTTCTGCTGCTTAAAAAGAATGTGATAAATAGATGTACAGCAGAACACCCTAGCTGTTTAAAGAAGCTTGCCACAGTGGATATTGCAGATATGCGAGACTGTGTCCATAGTAAAGCACGGCTCTTGTTACATGCAGAATTTTGTGGAAAAAAAAAAAAAAACACAAAAACAACAACAGTAACCTGAAGGATATTAATATGCTGTTCCACATCAAGACCATTTTGGAGGGATTGCTGATCAGATTTTCTTAACGAAATCTCCACGCACGGATTTTTATTTTTTTTTGTCCTATTCATGCACTACTTTTCTTTCCTTCTAGCCCACGCAGCAGAGTGGAACTCGTAAATGTCCAGAGAAGAGCTTTGAAGAGAGCCGTTGGGAGAAGTGGCAACAGCGAGAACAACAAGAGAAGCTTCGGAAGGAGGAAGCTGCTGTCAAATCTACTGCTGGCTTCTTTAATACTGAACCAGCAGGGAAAGTGGCAGCTCAATTTCAGGGCCAGGAAGCTAAAAGTAAGTGTTGAAGGTTAAGAGTTCCTTAGGTTGTCTTCTGAAATACAGACACAAGATGACGATTCTCATGCTGTAACTCTGGCTGGGTGCATTTTGCCACGCAATGCTACGAAGCGAAGTGTGTACTTTCTTTTTCTTAGTTTGTTTCTTTTCCTGCCAGCCAGATGTTAGGTAAGGAACGGGAGACTAGAAAATGACACGACAAATTTGGACGGTGTAGAACAACTTAACTGTGGGACATCACTGCAAGGGAGAGGAAGCTGGTACAACAGTTGCATACACTCTTGTCCTACTCTAACTGCTGCTTTTTCCTTTCCTAGAGGGAGCAGGACTTTAACTATAAAAGCTGTCTAGATTTGTGAACCTAGCTGGCACTTAGGATTGCTATGTGTCTGAGGTTTCCCTTGTCCTGGATTATTATTTACTGTAGCTATTGGGTTTCTTTGTTCCTTTGTATGGATTGTTGGTAGACAGAGTTTACTATGTGGAAAACATTCCTGAGAATCCAGGCAATGGCGGTGTAGAAGGACTGTGGAAATGATGAAGAGAACCTGGATTTTTCCTGAGGCGGAGCAAGACTGTATCAGTTCTCTCTTCCTTTTACTCTAGCCAACTTGATGACATCTGCGAAGCCTTCGGGTGGGAAAGTCACTTTCCCCAAGAAGAAGGCACTGAAACGTAAGGCACCTGGGAGTTATCCCTCTGCCGTAGCAGCTGTGGAACTACGGACTGCCTTTGCTGCTGACATGATGGGACCTCCAGCCAAAAAAGCAGCCATGGTAAGGCCAGGGGCTAATGCAGAGATGGATCCCTTGTTAAATTTCTACCCTCCTCTAGGAGAAAAGGTGGAAAACTCAAACGTTCTGCAGGCCTTCTGTTTCCTTTTAAATCCGGGAGCTGTCTCCAGGATGCTTGTAGAACCCTTCTGTATTTAGGAGATGAATGGCACTCTTGAACCGGTACTCTGATGCTGTGATTTCTCTGGTGTGGGGGATTTTGTCCATTCATGCCATGTTCTTAAAAGACACAAGAGCATGAGTAACGTCCAGGTGAATGTGAACTTTCTTCAGGAGCACCTTGGTTTTGTATTTTGGCCACGGCTCCGCAATGCCAGAGGAGAAGCAGTGTGGAGGAAAAAGCTATTAAGGAATCTTTTACCCATGTGTCATAAATACTGTTTTGCTGCTTTCTAGGGTGTTTCAGACGTGCCGGAGCACATCCCAGCCATCAGACTTGAAGAAAATCCCCCAAACAGGTGACAACCCCAACTTGTTCTTTTTCTTAATCAGTGTATATCCCCAGGGAAACGTACGTTCTGTCACATGTGGGAAAAAATGAGGGTTCTGAGATAATTAAAGCCAAAATCCATCAAAGGAATAAGTCACCTGAAACCACTTTCTAGCAGGAAATCTAGCAGGATTGCTTAATTCGGCTTTCTTTAAATGCTGCAAGTCAGCACAGCTTTCCAGTGACTTCTTGGGTTGTCTGAATACCTGAACGAGGAGGAGGTGAAGTTCTACTTCCTCGTGAGGTGATAGATGAGGAGTAGTGTCCTCTGCCTTTTGGTCCTCAAGAATGCCACCTCAACTCCAGGTGCCCTGCCTTCACGGATAAACCCCCAGACTGAAAAATGTAGCTGGTAACACATCGGGCTCTAAATGTAGCCCTGGGTGGATTGATAACAATCCCTGTGTAAGATTGAAGCGTAGGAGGGCTTGCCTACAGTTTGAAGAGCCGGTTTGCAGAAAAGGGATTTCCCGTTAAGAAATGGCATGTCCTGATTGTTCTTGCTCTCCCAAGACCTGAAGTGCGTCTTGGAAGCCCGGCAAGATTTGAGGAGCAGATGGAAATCGATCTCGAGACCTCGACCTCAGCTTCTTCCCAGCTAGAAGAGGCACGCACACGCCAGCTGAGTTCCGCGGGGAACGCGCCCTTATCTGCGGATGAAGATTTTGAGAAGCTACTATGGGAAATCTCAGGAGGCAGACTGGAAGCCGAAATCGACTTAGACCCAGGGAAGGACGAGGATGACCTCCTCCTTGAACTCTCCGAGATGATTGACAGTTGAACCGCGTAGTCCTATGGTATATTTAAAAAAAAATAAAAATTAAAACTGTTCTTCTTGTTGGATACCCCGAGGTGATCCTTTTTCTAACTGAGGCTTTGCAATGAGACTTAAAGCACAGTCCGAAGTGGTAGAAATTGGCAGGATCTGCACTCAGTTGTCCTAAATTTCCCTGCTGGTCAGAGTTAAGGTCTTGTGCATCCGTTCTGTAACTATAGGTGGCTACCTTCGATATCGAGAGGACAAAGCACTTCTTTTGGCACAGAAAGATCTCCATTGGCACGCCATGGTGGCTGCAAATCGATCTTCTGATGGAGCGATGCTCTGAAGGCTTAAAGGGAAAGCTTCTTCCTTCCTCCCCCCTTGGCACAACTCGATGTCGGTCACATTGTGAAGCTTCGGTGTTCTGATTTCTCGGACAGTTGATACCCAAATCCTGGAGTTACTATGTCAACTCTTGACTTTTACTTGTGTATGCCATTGTTTTGACTGTACCCGTGTCAGATGATGAAGCTGTAGGGGTGGGAGGGAGCAGAATCGTTATTCCAGTGTGTTGTGGACCAAACTTGCTGCCAGGAGTGGGGGTGGGGGTCAGCCACCCAGCCTTACTTTCAGTTATCAGGGATGATCAACTGGTGAAAAGCAGCAGCTCTGCCATGCGGCTCCGCTACCCCCACTCCCTTCTCTTGTGCTGTACCAAAGTTCCCCCAGGCTTTGGTTGGTGCTTTTTGTTGGTGTGAGGAATCCGGGGCGAGCAGTCGGGACTCTGCCGCAGTCACGGGGTCGATGAAGGGTTGTTTAAGTGCCTCTTGGTTTTAAAAGTTGCTCCCCTGAGCTGCTGGCTCTGCTGCCTGCTACAGCAAATGTTCGGGTGCCATCAGCATCGCGCTTGGGCGTGGGCACTGACCCTGCGGAGGACAGAGCTGAGATTCGGGTGTATTGTGTACCCTGCCACCAGCCATCGATTTGTATTTCTTTTTTTCCCCTAGCAGATCAATTTTGAATTATTTTCCGAACTTTTTGCGGCACGGTAGGCTCTTCCCGCTATGATTTGTGAAGCTGTGGGGGCCCTCAGGCATTTGCTGCTGGCAGAGGAAAAGCGCTTGTCGAATTTGTTGTAAATACTTAATGTTGGGACAAAACCACGCGTCTCTGTGTGTGTGTGTGTGTGTGTGCTGTGACGCCCCGGCCCCACCAGGGAAAACCTCCACCAATGAAACTGCTGCTGGAGCTCACGCAGGCCTTCATCGTGCCGAAGGACTTCACGGGGACTTCTGCCGGCTCCGGGAGAAAAACCAAAAATCAGGACAAGGAGAGCTCAGAGGCTGCGCACCACCTGCCCTCGCTTTCCCTTCACCCCAAGCCCTGCTCTACCATGGTTCAAAGATCAAAGCTGAAATTCCTTGAAGTGGTATATTCTTTATTGCAGCGCTGGATGCACGGGGGATCTCTCCACAAATTTATGTACTTTATTTAATTATTTCTGAAGTTCTGTTATATATGCATATAAATATTCTCATCCTAACTGCGTTCGGTCCTCTCCACTAAATAGAAATGGATATGGCC
Source organism: Anas platyrhynchos (assembly GCF_047663525.1). Classification (NCBI taxonomy): domain Eukaryota; kingdom Metazoa; phylum Chordata; class Aves; order Anseriformes; family Anatidae; genus Anas; species Anas platyrhynchos. The sequence goes on along the minus strand of NC_092613.1, from coordinate 2,988,047 downwards.
TTCCATATAAGATTTCAAAGGGACTCAAATTCCCTTTTATTCTAGGTTTAACTCAAATTCTAAGTTATGCTAAAGTGAGGGATTGAGGTCATGACAAATTAGATTCTTGTCCGATTTTAGCTATTTGTTGTTTAATTAAATGTTTCATTTTTTCTACCTGTCCACTTGCCTGTGGTCTGTAAGGAGTATGCAGTTGCCAATCTATCTTTAGAATCTTACTTATCTGCTGTACCACTTGCACACAAAAATGTGAAACTATCAGAAGACATTGCTACTAGAATCCCAAAGCATGGTATTATTTCATTTAACAAGACTTTAACCACTTCTCTTGCTTTGTTTGTTCGACAGGGAAAGGCTTCAGGCCTTTCTGAAAATGTGTCAGTCAGAACCAGTAAATAACGATACCCCCCTTTTCTAGGGAGTTCTGAAAAATCAATTTGCCACTGTTGCCATGAATAATTTCCTTTACCGATTATTCCAAATTTTATTCTCTTCTTGGTATTGGGGTTATTGTGTAAGCAAATGCTACATTGTTGAGTTACTTGTTTTATCGTATCATCCCACTAATGTCTGACTCGGGCTCTTATGCAGTGTGCCAGCTCCCCAATGTGTTTTATTGTGTTCTGTAAGAACTATGGGCCATGCCAAATTAGAGGGTATTATTATGCGGTTATCTTTTAAATATACTCATCCATCTGGTTTCATTTTACCTTTCAAATCTTCAATTCATTTTAAGTCTTCTTTTGTATAGTTTGGATATAGTTTGGATTTTACTGTCTGGTATCAAAGACAATGCCTTCACCTCAGTTATTTCAGCTGCCCGCTTAGCCTCTGCCAAGCGATTTCCAATTTCAAAATCAGTATTCCCCTTCTGGTGTCCCTGACAATGCATGATAGCTACCTTTTCGGGTTGTTTTACAGCCTCTAACAACTTTAAAATTTCTTCAGCATACGTTATGTGTTATCACTGAGCGGTCAGCAATCCATGTTCTTTCCAAATTGCTCCATGAGCATGTATCATGCCGAATGTATATTTAGAATCTGTCCAAGTATTTATTTTCCTTCCTGCTGCTAGTTCCAGTGCTCACGTAAGAGCAATTATCTCTGCTTTCTGGGTGGATGTCCCAGGGGGTAATGGTTTGGACTCGATTACCTGTTGAGTGGTTGTAATGGCGTACCCTGCCTTACATTGTCCTTGTTTCACAAAGCTGCTTCCATCAGTATACCAAGATTCGTCAGCATCTTCTAAAGATTCTTCCTTAAAATCGGGTTGATTAGAATACACAGTCTCCATTGTTTCTATACAACCATGGGTTATGGGTTCATCCAGAGTTCTACTAAGGAAAGAAGCTGGATTTACGATGTTAGTGACCACAGTTTCCACATCATCTTGTTCTACTAATATTGCTTGATATTTTAAATTCATCAATTCTTGTTTAAGTTGTTTAAAGACTTTTTGTGCTTCTCCAGTCCAGACTAACTTTGACTGGTTAATCTTTATCAAATCACATAGAGGCTTTACCAATAGTCCATAATTATAAATCCAAAGGCGACACCAACCTGTCATTCCTAAAAAGGTTTGTAGCTCCTTTACCGTTTGAGGTTCTGAAGTCCGGCAAATGACTTCCTTATGTTCAGTTCCTAGTTGTCGTTGTCCTCCCGAAATTTCAAATCCCAGATAGGTCACACTTTGTTGAGCCAGCTGGACTTTCTGTCAAGAGACTTGATATCCATTTAAACCCAGAAAATTAAGAAGACTTATAGTCCATTGAATGCAACTCCCTTTAGTCTCGGTAGCTATTAAGAGATCATCTACATATTGTAACAAAGCACCTTCAGTGTCCGGAGGCATCCAAGTTTCGAGTTCCCTTGCTAATTGGTTTCCAAAAATAGTGGGGCTATTCTCGAATCCTTGAGGTAGTACTGTCCACGTCAGCTGCGTCTTTCTGCCTGAATCGGGATTTTCCCATTCAAAGGCAAATAGGTTTTGGCTTTCTGTGGCTAAGGCTAGGCAGAAGAAGGCGTCTTTTAAATCCAGTACGGTAAACCAGACTTGACTATTCTTTAATTTAGTCAGCAAAGTATAAGGGTTTGCCACTACTGGATGTATATCCTCGGTGATTTTATTTATGGCCCTCAAATCCTGAACTAACCTATAGCTTTTTCATCTGCCTTTTTAATTGGCAATATGGGTGTATTGTATTCTGATTCGCATTCAATCAATAATCCATACTGTAAAAATTTATCAATTATCTCTTTAATTCCTTTCCTATCTTCTATCCTCAAAGGATATTACTTAACCTTAATGGGTTTCTCTCCTGGCTTTAATTTAATAATTATTAAGGTCACATTTTTAGCTCTTCCAGGGACTTCGGTAGCCCAAGCTCCTGGACATACTTGATCTGTGATCTCTAAAGGTATTTCACTTTTAGGGTCAGTTTGTATTAGTGCCAAGCTTAACACATTTATTAGTTGTTCTTCTCCTATTCTTAATTCCATTTTCCCTTTTTCAAAGACAATTTCTGCTCCTAATTGCTCTAATAAATCTCTACCTAAGAGTGCCCATGGGGAGTTAGTTAGGCATATATAAAAATCTGTGTATGCCCCATTGTTTCCCTAACTTGTACTTCAAAGGTTCACAAAAATAAGCCTTTTCAGTTACACCTTTTACCCTAACATAATCATTCTGTAAAGGCATTAATGCTTGATTTAGAACTGAATACGTTGCCCCATATCAATAAGAAATTGCACTTCCATTCCTCCCCTAGCTTCATTCTAACCAGTGGAGGATCCGCTAGGATAGATTCCCCAGGTCCCCGTTATTCCTGTTGAAATCAGGGACCAATGATTACCCTAGAAAAAGGCTAGTCAATTTGTCCTCCGAAGCCAGGTCCAAACCGTTTTGTTTTATTTATTTATTTATTTTCATTACATTTCAGAGCTGGTCCAAAAATTCCATAGGGGTTTCGTTTAGACCTTGTTGGAAGCATATTCTCAATTCCCAATTCATCCAGATTTTAGTATTTACTTAGCCGTTCGTAATTTTCGGGATGATTAGGGTCTCAGTGGGGTCGGTCAGGGGAATGCAATTGTCCACAGTTCCCTGAGCGGTCCCATCGGTAATCTGAGCTCGCACATGAACTCAGGTTGTTTTAAGAATTAACTGCTTTTCTGTTTCCATAACAACTCTCTCTCGGACCCATTGTGATCCCTTTGCCCCAAAGGGCTAACACCCATGATTTTAAGACCTCTGCTTAGAGCAGAGGCAGAACTATTAACATTCCTACATCCTCTTTCCCTGCTCATTCAACTTCAAACACCTTTAACACTTTCAACAACCCTTTTAACACTTCCTTTATCTTTCTCCAGCCTGTGCTTCTCTAATGCCAACATCAAAGGCTCAGTCAGGGGCCAACTTAATTCCGTACCTTTTCCCACCAAGATGCTGAAACAACATCAGCATACAACATTTCATCCTGTTCTCCTTCTCAAAACCAACATTAACTGTAGCAAAACATTAGAGTTGAAAGTTCCACTTAGGGGCCACTTTTCTCCACATTCCAGCTTATAAAGCGGCCACCATTGATTACAATATTTTATCAATGTTTTCCTGTTCCCACTTCCACCGGCAGATCCTCCAATATCCTTCCAGTGACTCAAAACACATCCTAACGCACTTTTCTTTAAAATTTCACTGCTTGTTTGCCCCCCCATTTTCCAGTTCACACTTTCAGAATACACGCATCACTTACAAAAATGTGGGCACGCAGGTATCTTTCAAGAGCGATGTCACGAAACTATTACTATTACCAGGAATATTGCCAAAATCACAATAACAATAATCAGAGTCAAATTCCACATGCAGTAAGTCAGAAAACTGAAATATGTAACACCGTAATGATATCTTTCTTATAACAACGCCACGAACCTCCTATTATCACCAAGAATATAGCCAAAATCACAGTAACAATAACCAGAGTTAAATACCACACTCCAGGAGTGAGAAAACCGAAATAGGCAACACAATTCCAGATGGACCTTAAAGCGAGCTCCTTCCTTAAGGTCCCCAAACATATACTTATGGTGCTAACCACAAAGTATATACCAAACACTGCCTCGCAGAAGATCACCTGCTGACTTACAGACAGTTCCAGACGACCGGTCTACCAGAAAACCAAACCAGAATAAAGAATATACTCACTCACAATGATGGGGTCCTTGTCTGCCTCCGCAGTGATCCGCTGAGTCGAGGAGTCCCTCCGGGAAATCCCGGGGGTACCCGAGGGAGTCCTGTCCCCAGCGGGTCCGGCAGAGAGGTAGTCCCATCTGGGCTGCCAGATTGATTCAAGGATCGAAGCCGAAATTCCTTGAAGTGGTATATTCTTTATTGCAGCGCTGGATGCACGGGGGATCTCTCCACCTATCGTGCATACCCAAGGCGGAAAGCAGTCTTGAATTTCTACAATCAATCTCTCAATATTCTACAAGCGCCTATACATATTCATTACCTATCCCCGCCTTCCCTCGCTTCTCATGCTAACTAGCCTTTTGGCACCTTTCGCCTGCGTAGAGCCTCCCAAGAATTGTGTGCAGGGGGCTTTGGGACGTGGGCAGGGGGCTTTGGGAGGAAGACCCCGAGTCTTCCTCACAGTGTACTTTTCACCTTTGGTCAGGAATCTGCTGAGTTGGCATGTTTCTTAATTGCAAGCGCTGGTTGTTGCTAATTCTTCCAGTTGTTGTATCTTTATAATGAATTCCAATGTCCAGTTTTGAGATTTATAGTCCTTCCATTTGTTTCTCTGTCCGTCTGCCGCTTCCTTATCATGAGTTCCAGTGTCTTGTTTCGAGATATACAGTCCTTGTCTGGGGATTGTCCTTGCCTCCCCAATGCCTCCTTAATCAAAAAACCAAAATCAGGAGGAGGAGAGCTCAGAGACTGCGCCCAGCTGCCCTCGCTTTCCCTTCACCCCAAGCCCTGTTCTACCATCAGCCTTCGCCTCTTCTGCCTGCGGTGCTGGGCTTTCGCGTGCGCCATTGCTCCTGTACATAATTTACATATTTTATCCTTTTTTTTAATATATATTTGTTATCTATTTAATGCCCCCCCCTCCAATAAACCTGCGACCATAGAGACGCGGCCCCCCCCAGCGGTCCTCCAGCATCCCAGCGCCCCTTGCGCGCGCTCCCGCCCGCCCTCAGCGGCTTCCGGCGGTGGCGGCGGAGCGGGTGCGGCGAGGCGGCGGCAGCCATGGGGTACCGCGGGCAGGGCCAGAAGGTGCAGAAGGTGATGGTGCAGCCCATCGTATCCTTCCTGCGGCTGGCGGGTGGCGGGGAGGTGGGTGGGGGGCGGCTCGGACCTCAGGGGGCTCGGATCTGGGGCCCTGGGGGCTCGTCCCGGGCCTTGAGGCCTTGTCCCGGGGCCCTGAGGCCTCGTTGTGGGGTTTGGGGCCTTGTCCCGAGCCCGGAACTGTCGTCCCCGTGCTGAGCCCTTAACGCAGCGCCCCAGAACCTCATCTTCCGCTACCTGCAGAACGTGAGTACCGCGGGGAGGGGGCGGGGATGGGGATTTGGGGAGTGTGGGGGGAGTGGGGAGGGTCTGGGGATTCCCCTCGGTGAGTTCGGCTCCTGGCCGTGTCCCGGGACGGGTTTGTGGGGGATGGAGAGCTGTGCGGCATGCTGGTGGGCACGAGGAGCCCGGCGTTTCCCCCTCGTGTAGCCGGGCGTGCAGGGGTGTTCCCTTGTGACTGGAAACGTGTTCTTCACCAAACGTGTAGCATTCACCCGATGGTATAACGCTCAAACGTCGGATTGCTCATTGAAACTGCCCCTGAAAGTTGCTCCTTGGAGCGTTTGGGAGCTGTCGTGGCTGTGGCTAGCAGGTATTTCTGAACACATGAGAGAACAAAACTGCTCAGTGTTTGTGGCCCGACTTACTCTCCTCCTTGGTTCTGCAGAGGTCGAGGATCCAGGTGTGGCTCTATGAGCAGGTGAACATGCGGATAGAAGGCTGCATCATGGTGAGTATCCGCACGTCCCCACGTTACATCTTTCGTTTTCCCTCATTCACAATCCTGTTTTTTGGTCAAGAAAAGTTATCACAAGGAAAAAAAGAATTGTACTTCTCTAATAAGTAGTCTTCGTTGTCCGGCCAGGATCGGTAAAAATCCCTGCTTGCCGGTAACTAGAGCCCTTCATAGAGCAGCGGGGGGCGGGGGAAAGGCCTCCTGCCCGGCCCGGCTCCCCTCCGCTGCCCTGAGGGGGAGCAGGCCTCGTGTCCGGGCCCTGCGGGTCGTGTCCGGGCCCTGCGGGTCGGGTCAGGGTGCCCTGAGGGGAGGGGAAGGGGGGGGGTGCAGGCCGCAGGGCCTGGAGGCAGGGCTGGGGGCTGGGGTGTTCCCCCCCCTCTCCCCCCGTATCAGCCCCTTCTGGGCCCTGTGAGGCAGGAGCTGCTGCCCGGGGTTAGGCCCAAGGTCCCCTGTCAGGCCCGGGGCCGCCCTTCCCCTCGCCCTGCCCTTCCCTCCCACTCCTGAGCCCTTCCTCAGGCCTTGCTGGGCCCTCTGTCCGGCTGTCTGTCCATCCATCCAACCCTCTGGCCATCTGTCCCACCACCCTGCCCTCTCCCTAAGGAAGCAAAGAGTCCCCGGGCTGTCTTCATGGGGGGGGGGGGAGAGGGGAGGTTCTGCTGAGAAAAAAATGAAAGATTTCCCCCTTAACGGGCGCCTTGCGAGTTATTTCGAGTTCCAACCTTCTGCCTTCCTTCCGTAGCAGTGCCTCTAAGGGGGGTGCTGTAAGGCAGCCCTCATCTGGCGCGTTGCTCCTCCGTTCCCCCAAGGAACTGCCTTCAGGATCTGACTAACTCTGGATGCACCCGGTTGTCGCCTAAATTTCTCCTTTAGCTTGCTGAAAACAACCCGTTTGGGTGACCTTTTGCGTTTCTCGCTTAAAATTTGGATTGAGGAGGTCTGGGTTTCCTTCCGCTGATGTCCACGCTGAAGGTGCAGAAGGGTTCCGTGCTGTTGCTTGGGTCAGCCTTGTTGCCAGGTTGGGAATGTTTAGCCTCCCGGTGCTTCGGTGCTGTTGGGCTGCACTCAGAGTGTGAGCTCTGGGCGTTATTTCTCAACTACTGCGTTATTGGAGCGTACAGAGCCGAGATATTCTGCGGATAGGTGATTTAAGCCACGTCAGAACCACCGCTGTGGCGTGTGCCAGCGTCGGACGCCCGTTCGACTGCTCGGGCGGAGCAGGTGAATTGAATTTGGTGCTGGGTGGCGAGGTGGTGTTGGGGGAAGAGCTAGGCTAAGGAGAGCTTCCTCTTGCTCTGCCCCTTCCCATCTCAAATGGCCGCTTCCTGGGGAGATGGGTTCGTTGCGAGGCTAACTACAACGTTACAGTGAGGATGAGGAATCCTCTTTAGTCCCGTAGGTATTTGCTGCCAGGCCGCAGCGTTGATTTCAGAAATTGTATTTAAAAAAGGAAAAAGAAAGGAAATCCGTATTGTTTAACATACTCTCTTTTCTCGGAGAGTAGATGGAGGAGCTTCAGCAGTGCCCTTCCTCCCGAAAGGCTTCCCAGTGTCTGCTCAGACACTGAGGAGGAAAATAGAGGAGAGCCACCCGATATAAATAAAGGCAAGAAGGGGTTATGGATTAAGAGAAACCCACATCCTTAATTGCCAAGCCGGTAGCGGCTCTGGTGACGTGTCCCGTGGGTGTCTGTGCAGTGACGGGGCTGCCTCACCCCTGTGTACCCCAGGACAGACATTTGGGGGGCTCTTTGCTGCTACCACAGGGCGCAACCTGCGGGTCCTGGGGCAGGCAGGATGAGTGCTGCTGGGCCCGGAGGGTAGGCCTGGCCTGAGAGGAGACAGTAAAGGAGGCAGGTTTGGGGCTTAAAGCAGGCTTGTCCTGCCCCAGCCTTCTCCGGAACCTGTGTGCCTGGCTCTGGAAAGCCGTGACAAGACATCAAATGACTCGCAGCTTGCCAAGAGAGCTGCGGTGCTGGAGGAATGGCCGCCTCAAGGGGCTGAGGCCAGGCACCATCACGGGCAGGACTCGAGAGACGAGGCACGATCTTGGCACAGACACAGAAGGGAAGGGGAAGCACTGCTCTGCTGGCCCTGAGCGGTGCAGCCCCAGGAGAAAAAAAAATCTGTGTTTCCTTAGGCTGATGTCCACGCTGAAGGTGCAGAAGGGTTCCGTGCTGTTGCTTGGGTCAGCCTTGTTGCCAGGTTGGGAATGTTTAGCCTCCCGGTGCTTCGGTGCTGTTGGGCTGCACTCAGAGTGTGAGCTCTGGGCGTTATTTCTCAACTACTGCGTTATTGGAGCGTACGGAGCCGAGATATTCTGCGGATAGGTGATTTAAGCCGCGTCAGAACCACCGCTGTGGCGTGTGCCAGCGTCGGACGCCCGTTCAACTGCTCGGGCGGAGCAGGTGAATTGAATTTGGTGCTGGGTGGCGAGGTGGTGTTGGGGGAAGAGCTAGGCTAAGGAGAGCTTCCTCTTGCTCTGCCCCTTCCCATCTCAAATTGGGGGCTGACAAAGCCCCCAAGAGAGATCCAGGTACTAAACGGGCATCTGGATTGGATTCCTGGGTTTTGTATTTAGTCTTTCTGTTTGTCCTTTTCCAGTGATGTTTCTTTTTGCATGTTGGCTGAGGTCGTAATCACTGGGATTCAAAGTTACCTTTCCTGTCTTGTTTTGAACTGTGAACCTGAAGTTGACATTCTGCAGCCTCCCTAATTCGTTCTGTTTCTGTTTTGCAGTTCAAGTTGCCAAGTCTCTGAAGGACAGGCTGGGATTACCTCCTAAACAGACCAGTACTGAGAGAGGTAACAGCTAGATATTAAATATGCTTTCTCCTCCTCCCTTTCCATGAACTTGGACTGCTTTCATCCATCCCTAAAAACTAATGTAAACGAAAACAAAGAACTGATGCCTCTTGCTTGAGTGCTGAAGCTCTTCTGACAGCCACTATCAGAAATCTGGCTCTAGGTGTGTGTTTCTTTTCTACTTGTGCCTTGTCAAGGTTTTTAGCTGCTTCTGTGAACCGTTACGTACCATTAGAATAGAACCACTGCCAGGAGCAGGAATTTGAAATGCAGTCTGAAAAAGTAATAAAGTAAAGCAGCATTTCTGTGTAGCAGTTCTCTCTGGGTAGGGCTGGTCTTCAAAATACAAGTGGCTCAGAGGAGGAGGAGAATGTTGTTCTAAGGATATTGTTCTAAGATGCATTATTGGGAACACTCCAGATTAGTTTTCCTTAGTGCTCTGACAAATTTTGGAGACTTAAAATATTGCTGGACTCTCTTGAAATGTTGGTGCTTCTCCTCATTTCTTGATGATGACAGGGAAGGCTGCTAAGCCGATGGGAGAGATCCATGTGAAAACACTGGAGGAAATCCGTCGTGAGAAAGCTCTTCAGAGACGCGAAACTCAAGCCAAAGGCGAGGCTGAAGGGCATGGTAAAACTGAAGATTCCAGCGCAGGGGCAAGACCTGCTCGTGCAGGTCGCATCAAAACTTTCCCTGAAGCCTTGTCTGAAAACAAGAATAATCGCTTGGTAGAAGAGAAGAAAAAAGCAGGAGAATCCCCTAGCAAGAGCAAAATTCAGGGTGAGTCCAAGAAGCAGCTAGCTCTGTCCGGGCGAATGGATTGCACATTGTAGCCTTTCTCTCTCTCTCTCATGGGACACAAGGATGCACAAATGCACAAAGGAAACAAGTACCCAGCTTTCTTTATTTCTGCCGTTGACAAAACTTTTTTTTGTCTTTTTTTAAAGCACCTGAAAAAGAAGAAAAGAAGGCAGTGAAATTGAACCGGCCTTTTCCTACCCTTTCCTCTGTAGCTGATGTACGGGTGAGTCCTCTGTGAAGACACACATCCATTCGTACAATTTCTGATAATTCTGCCAAGTTTTGTTACTCACCGTGTGCCACCCTCTTGAGTGTGTTCTTACCCTTCAGCACCTGGTAGGAGCTGCAGTGCAGTCTAAATCCTATCGCCAGCAGCATTTCCAGACAACTCTGTAATCCCCAAACTTGGAATCAGTCTGTTTATACCACAGCAACAAAGAAACCCTGTTAGCACCAGCTGAAATCTACACGGTTAACGTGGAGGGAATTCTTTTTGTTCTTACTGCCTTGAGCTGTCAGACGTGAAGGATTTAATACGGAAGGCCAGAGTTCTGTGTTGAAGGAAATCAGTCTGTCAGTGGATACTGTATAGGGGAACTTGTATGACTTTCTGCTGCTTAAAAAGAATGTGATAAATAGATGTACAGCAGAACACCCTAGCTGTTTAAAGAAGCTTGCCACAGTGGATATTGCAGATATGCGAGACTGTGTCCATAGTAAAGCATGGCTCTTGTTACATGCAGAATTTTATGGAAAAAAAAAAACAAAAACAACAACAGTAACCTGAAGGATATTAATATGCTGTTCCACATCAAGACCATTTTGGAGGGATTGCTGATCAGATTTTCTTAAGAAATCTCCACGCACGGATATTTTTATTTTTTTTGTCCTATTCATGCACTACTTTTCTTTCCTTCTAGCCCACTCAGCAGAGTGGAACTCGTAAATGTCCAGAGAAGAGCTTTGAAGAGAGCCGTTGGGAGAAGTGGCAACAGCGAGAACAACAAGAGAAGCTTCGGAAGGAGGAAGCTGCTGTCAAATCTACTGCTGGCTTCTTTAATACTGAACCAGCAGGGAAAGTGGCAGCTCAATTTCAGGGCCAGGAAGCTAAAAGTAAGTGTTGAAGGTTAAGAGTTCCTTAGGTTGTCTTCTGAAATACAGACACAAGATGACGATTCTCATGCTGTAACTCTGGCTGGGTGCATTTTGCCACGCAATGCTACGAAGCAAAGTGTGTACTTTCTTTTTCTTAGTTTGTTTCTTTTCCTGCCAGCCAGATGTTAGGTAAGGAACGGGAGACTAGAAAATGACACGACAAATTTGGACGGTGTAGAACAACTTAACTGTGGGACATCACTGCAAGGGAGAGGAAGCTGGTACAACAGTTGCATGCACTCTTGTCCTACTCTAACTGCTGCTTTTTCCTTTCCTAGAGGGAGCAGGACTTTAACTATAAAAGCTGTCTAGATTTGTGAACCTAGCTGGCACTTAGGATTGCTATGTGTCTGAGGTTTCCCTTGTCCTGGATTATTATTTACTGTAGCTATTGGGTTTCTTTGTTCCTTTGTATGGATTGTTGGTAGACAGAGTTTACTATGTGGAAAACATTCCTGAGAATCCAGGCAATGGCGGTGTAATTCTGCTGGCCAAATGCATTTAACTGTGTAGAAGGACTGTGGAAATGATGAAGAGAACCTGGATTTTTCCTGAGGCGGAGCAAGACTGTATCAGTTCTCTCTTCCTTTTACTCTAGCCAACTTGATGACATCTGCGAAGCCTTCGGGTGGGAAAGTCACTTTCCCCAAGAAGAAGGCACTGAAACGTAAGGCACCTGGGAGTTATCCCTCTGCCGTAGCAGCTGTGGAACTACGGACTGCCTTTGCTGCTGACATGATGGGACCTCCAGCCAAAAAAGCAGCCATGGTAAGGCCAGGGGCTAATGCAGAGATGGATCCCTTGTTAAATTTCTACCCTCCTCTAGGAGAAAAGGTGGAAAACTCAAACGTTCTGCAGGCCTTCTGTTTCCTTTTAAATCCGGGAGCTGTCTCCAGGATGCTTGTAGAACCCTTCTGTATTTAGGAGATGAATGGCACTCTTGAACCGGTACTCTGATGCTGTGATTTCTCTGGTGTGGGGGATTTTGTCCATTAATGCCATGTTCTTAAAAGACACAAGAGCATGAGTAACGTCCAGGTGAATGTGAACTTTCTTCAGGAGCACCTTGGTTTTGTATTTTGGCCACGGCTCCGCAATGCCAGAGGAGAAGCAGTGTGGAGGAAAAAGCTATTAAGGAATCTTTTACCCATGTGTCATAAATACTGTTTTGCTGCTTTCTAGGGTGTTTCAGACGTGCCGGAGCACATCCCAGCCATCAGACTTGAAGAAAATCCCCCAAACAGGTGACAACCCCAACTTGTTCTTTTTCTTAATCAGTGTATATCCCCAGGGAAACGTACGTTCTGTCACATGTGGGAAAAAATGAGGGTTCTGAGATAATTAAAGCCAAAATCCATCAAAGGAATAAGTCACCTGAAACCACTTTCTAGCAGGAAATCTAGCAGGATTGCTTAATTCGGCTTTCTTTAAATGCTGCAAGTCAGCACAGCTTTCCAGTGACTTCTTGGGTTGTCTGAATACCTGAACGAGGAGGAGGTGAAGTTCTACTTCCTCGTGAGGTGATAGATGAGGAGTAGTGTCCTCTGCCTTTTGGTCCTCAAGAATGCCACCTCAACTCCAGGTGCCCTGGCTTCACGGATAAACCCCCAGACTGAAAAATGTAGCTGGTAACACATCGGGCTCTAAATGTAGCCCTGGGTGGATTGATAACAATCCCTGTGTAAGATTGAAGCGTAGGAGGGCTTGCCTACAGTTTGAAGAGCCGGTTTGCAGAAAAGGGATTTCCCGTTAAGAAATGGCATATCCTGATTGTTCTTTCTTGCTCTCCCAAGACCTGAAGTGCGTCTTGGAAGCCCGGCAAGATTTGAGGAGCAGATGGAGATCAATCTCGAGACCTCGACCTCAGCTTCTTCCCAGCTAGAAGAGGCACGCACATGCCAGCTGAGTTCCACGGGGAACACGCCCTTATCTGCGGATGAAGATTTTTTTTTTATTTTTTTCTTTTTATTTTCTCTTTTCCCCTCCCTTTTCCCCTTTCCCTTTTTATTTCCCCTTAGTTAAATTGTTTAGTTCATGGTAGTCTTTATTTAATTATTATTATTATTTCCCTTTAATTTATCCTTATCTCAACCCGTGAGTTGTTCTTTGCTTTACTTCTCCCCCTCCTCATCTAAAGGAGGGGGAGTGAGAGAGAGGTTGTGGGGTTTAGCTGCCCAGCATGGTAAAACCACCACAGTTGGATACCCGTTCCACAGGGAACGCGCCCTTATCTGCGGATGAAGATTTTTTTTTTTGATTTTTTTTCTTTTTATTTTCTCTTTTCCCCTCCCTTTTCCCCTTTCCCTTTTTATTTCCCCTTAGTTAAATTGTTTAGTTCATGGTAGTCTTTATTTAATTATTATTATTATTTCCCTTTAATTAATTTATCCTTATCTCAACCCGTGAGTTGTTCTTTGCTTTACTTCTCCCCCTCCTCATCTAAAGGAGGGGGAGTGAGAGAGCGGTTGTGGGGTTTAGCTGCCCAGCATGGTAAAACCACCACAGTTGGATACCCGTTCCACAGGGAACGCGCCCTTATCTGCGGATGAAGATTTTGAGAAGCTACTTTGGGAAATCTCAGGAGGCAGACTGGAAGCCGAAATCGACTTAGACCCAGGGAAGGACGAGGATGACCTCCTCCTTGAACTCTCCGAGATGATTGACAGTTGAACCGCGTAGTCCTATGGTATATTTAAAAAAAAAAAAAAAATTAAAACTGTTCTTCTTGTTGGATACCCCGAGGTGATCCTTTTTCTAACTGAGGCTTTGCAATGAGACTTAAAGCACAGTCCGAAGTGGTAGAAATTGGCAGGATCTGCACTCAGTTGTCCTAAATTTCCCTGCTGGTCAGAGTTAAGGTCTTGTGCATCCGTTCTGTAACTATAGGTGGCTACCTTCGATATCGAGAGGACAAAGCACTTCTTTTGGCACAGAAAGATCTCCATTGGCACGCCACGGTGGCTGCAAATCGATCTTCTGATGGAGCGATGCTCTGAAGGCTTAAAGGGAAAGCTTCTTCCTTCCTCCCCCCTTGGCACAACTCGATGTCGGGCACATTGTGAAGCTTCGGTGTTCTGATTTCTCGGACAGTTGATACCCAAATCCTGGAGTTACTATGTCGACTCTTGACTTTTACTTGTGTATGCCATTGTTTTGACTGTACCCGTGTCAGATGATGAAGCTGTAGGGGTGGGAGGGAGCAGAATCGTTATTCCAGTGTGTTGTGGACCAAACTTGCTGCCAGGAGTGGGGGTGGGGGTCAGCCACCCAGCCTTACTTTCAGTTATCAGGGATGATCAACTGGTGAAAAGCAGCAGCTCTGCCATGCGGCTCCGCTACCCCCACTCCCTTCTCTTGTGCTGTACCAAAGTTCCCCCAGGCTTTGGTTGGTGCTTTTTGTTGGTGTGAGGAATCCGGGGCGAGCAGTCGGGACTCTGCCGCAGTCACGGGGTCGATGAAGGGTTGTTTAAGTGCCTCTTGGTTTTAAAAGTTGCTCCCCTGAGCTGCTGGCTCTGCTGCCTGCTACAGCAAATGTTCGGGTGCCATCAGCATCGCGCTTGGGCGTGGGCACTGACCCTGCGGAGGACAGAGCTGAGATTCGGGTGTATTGTGTACCCTGCCACCAGCCATCGATTTGTATTTCTTTTTTTCCCCTAGCAGATCAATTTTGAATTATTTTCCGAACTTTTTGCGGCACGGTAGGCTCTTCCCGCTATGATTTGTGAAGCTGTGGGGGCCCTCAGGCATTTGCTGCTGGCAGAGGAAAAGCGCTTGTTGAATTTGTTGTAAATACTTAATGTTGGGACAAAACCACGCGTCTCTGTGTTGAGGGATGGGGATCAAGAAGCAACCCCACTGCTATGCCAGAGTCCCTATAGGCAGTGTGGGTTTTCTCTCTATGCAAGCCTCATTATTCAGAGGCAGAGTATGGCTTCGTCCATTCAAGGTCCAGAATCAGTTGTCAAATGCTAGGCAAAGCCAGTGGCTCCTGGGCTATGTGACAAACTAACCCTAGAGCAAAACTCCTCCTTGTCCTCTTACCTGGGGCCCTTTCTGCGATGCCTTTAGGGTGAGTCAAGGCTATGATCTCCACCTTCTGGGGATGGTGTTTGAGCTATGTCCTACCTCAGTGCTGAGACTCTTTTGCCTCTGTAGAGGCCCTTTGCCATGACACGAGTGACGATGAGAAATAAAATCAACTAGCCTCTGAAACGTTCTTGTTCCCAAGCACAGTTTTTTCACTGGCTTGCTTTAACTCCTAGTTTTTGGCCGAGAAGCTATTGTTTCTCTGTGCCTTTAATAAGAGGCTTTCTCTGGAGCCAAGTCAGGATGGCAAGATTGAGCTGGGCAAGGCTATCGAGGAGGAAATTCAATCTTCCCAGCTGGGTGTCTGACCCTTGGAGCCCGGGCCAACTGATCTGAAGCGGCTGTAAAAGCTTTATTTCGCAGCATCGCTGTCTTCCCTGCTCGCATTCTAGGCACGGTGTTTCTGCTGACAGCATCTTCCACCTCCTCAGCAGAAGCTGCTTCTTTCTTTAAACGTAGTACAGGCTGGACGCAAAGAAATCAACTGTTAGCGGTGCTTTTAGCTATTTAAATGGGGAGAAAACCAGCCAATGTTTATTTCTTTGTCCAGGGCAGCCACGAATGCTTGCGTGACGTGGGCTCCTCTCCCACGTCCTTAATTGCCAAGCCGGTAGCGGCTCTGGTGACGTGTCCCGTGGGTGTCTGTGCAGTGACGGGGCTGCCTCACCCCTGTGTACCCCAGGACAGACCTTTGGGGGGCTCTTTGCTGCTACCACAGGGCGCAACCTGCGGGTCCTGGGGCAGGCAGGATGAGTGCTGCTGGGCCCGGAGGGTAGGCCTGGCCTGAGAGGAGACAGTAAAGGAGGCAGGTTTGGGGCTTAAAGCAGGCTTGTCCTGCCCCAGCCTTCTCCGGAACCTGTGTGCCTGGCTCTGGAAAGCCGTGACAAGACATCAAATGACTCGCAGCTTGCCAAGAGAGCTGCGGTGCTGGAGGAATGGCCGCCTCAAGGGGCTGAGGCCAGGCACCATCACGGGCAGGACTCGAGAGACGAGGCACGATCTTGGCACAGACACAGAAGGGAAGGGGAAGCACTGCTCTGCTGGCCCTGAGCGGTGCAGCCCCAGGAGAAAAAAAAATCTGTGTTTCCTTAGGCTGATGTCCACGCTGAAGGTGCAGAAGGGTTCCGTGCTGTTGCTTGGGTCAGCCTTGTTGCCAGGTTGGGAATGTTTAGCCTCCCGGTGCTTCGGTGCTGTTGGGCTGCACTCAGAGTGTGAGCTCTGGGCGTTATTTCTCAACTACTGCGTTATTGGAGCGTACGGAGCCGAGATATTCTGCGGATAGGTGATTTAAGCCGCGTCAGAACCACCGCTGTGGCGTGTGCCAGCGTCGGACGCCCGTTCAACTGCTCGGGCGGAGCAGGTGAATTGAATTTGGTGCTGGGTGGCGAGGTGGTGTTGGGGGAAGAGCTAGGCTAAGGAGAGCTTCCTCTTGCTCTGCCCCTTCCCATCTCAAATTGGGGGCTGACAAAGCCCCCAAGAGAGATCCAGGTACTAAACGGGCATCTGGATTGGATTCCTGGGTTTTGTATTTAGTCTTTCTGTTTGTCCTTTTCCAGTGATGTTTCTTTTTGCATGTTGGCTGAGGTCGTAATCACTGGGATTCAAAGTTACCTTTCCTGTCTTGTTTTGAACTGTGAACCTGAAGTTGACATTCTGCAGCCTCCCTAATTCGTTCTGTTTCTGTTTTGCAGTTCAAGTTGCCAAGTCTCTGAAGGACAGGCTGGGATTACCTCCTAAACAGACCAGTACTGAGAGAGGTAACAGCTAGATATTAAATATGCTTTCTCCTCCTCCCTTTCCATGAACATGGACTGCTTTCATCCATCCCTAAAAACTAATGTAAACGAAAACAAAGAACTGATGCCTCTTGCTTGAGTGCTGAAGCTCTTCTGACAGCCACTATCAGAAATCTGGCTCTAGGTGTGTGTTTCTTTTCTACTTGTGCCTTGTCAAGGTTTTTAGCTGCTTCTGTGAACCGTTACGTACCATTAGAATAGAACCACTGCCAGGAGCAGGAATTTGAAATGCAGTCTGAAAAAGTAATAAAGTAAAGCAGCATTTCTGTGTAGCAGTTCTCTCTGGGTAGGGCTGGTCTTCAAAATACAAGTGGCTCAGAGGAGGAGGAGAATGTTGTTCTAAGGATATTGTTCTAAGATGCATTATTGGGAACACTCCAGATTAGTTTTCCTTAGTGCTCTGACAAATTTTGGAGACTTAAAATATTGCTGGACTCTCTTGAAATGTTGGTGCTTCTCCTCATTTCTTGATGATGACAGGGAAGGCTGCTAAGCCGATGGGAGAGATCCATGTGAAAACACTGGAGGAAATCCGTCGTGAGAAAGCTCTTCAGAGACGCGAAACTCAAGCCAAAGGCGAGGCTGAAGGGCATGGTAAAACTGAAGATTCCAGCGCAGGGGCAAGACCTGCTCGTGCAGGTCGCATCAAAACTTTCCCTGAAGCCTTGTCTGAAAACAAGAATAATCGCTTGGTAGAAGAGAAGAAAAAAGCAGGAGAATCCCCTAGCAAGAGCAAAATTCAGGGTGAGTCCAAGAAGCAGCTAGCTCTGTCCGGGCGAATGGATTGCACATTGTAGCCTTTCTCTCTCTCTCTCATGGGACACAAGGATGCACAAATGCACAAAGGAAACAAGTACCCAGCTTTCTTTATTTCTGCCGTTGACAAAACTTTTTTTTGTCTTTTTTTAAAGCACCTGAAAAAGAAGAAAAGAAGGCAGTGAAATTGAACCGGCCTTTTCCTACCCTTTCCTCTGTAGCTGATGTACGGGTGAGTCCTCTGTGAAGACACACATCCATTCGTACAATTTCTGATAATTCTGCCAAGTTTGGTTACTCACCGTGTGCCACCCTCTTGAGTGTGTTCTTACCCTTCAGCACCTGCTAGGAGCTGCAGTGCAGTCTAAATCCTATCGCCAGCAGCATTTCCAGACAACTCTGTAATCCCCAAACTTGGAATCAGTCTGTTTATACCACAGCAACAAAGAAACCCTGTTAGCACCAGCTGAAATCTACACGGTTAACGTGGAGGGAATTCTTTTTGTTCTTACTGACTTGAGCTGTCAGACGTGAAGGATTTAATACGGAAGGCCAGAGTTCTGTGTTGAAGGAAATCAGTCTGTCAGTGGATACTGTATAGGGGAACTTGTATGACTTTCTGCTGCTTAAAAAGAATGTGATAAATAGATGTACAGCAGAACACCCTAGCTGTTTAAAGAAGCTTGCCACAGTGGATATTGCAGATATGCGAGACTGTGTCCATAGTAAAGCATGGCTCTTGTTACATGCAGAATTTTATGGAAAAAAAAAAAACAAAAACAACAACAGTAACCTGAAGGATATTAATATGCTGTTCCACATCAAGACCATTTTGGAGGGATTGCTGATCAGATTTTCTTAAGAAATCTCCACGCACGGATATTTTTATTTTTTTTGTCCTATTCATGCACTACTTTTCTTTCCTTCTAGCCCACTCAGCAGAGTGGAACTCGTAAATGTCCAGAGAAGAGCTTTGAAGAGAGCCGTTGGGAGAAGTGGCAACAGCGAGAACAACAAGAGAAGCTTCGGAAGGAGGAAGCTGCTGTCAAATCTACTGCTGGCTTCTTTAATACTGAACCAGCAGGGAAAGTGGCAGCTCAATTTCAGGGCCAGGAAGCTAAAAGTAAGTGTTGAAGGTTAAGAGTTCCTTAGGTTGTCTTCTGAAATACAGACACAAGATGACGATTCTCATGCTGTAACTCTGGCTGGGTGCATTTTGCCACGCAATGCTACGAAGCAAAGTGTGTACTTTCTTTTTCTTAGTTTGTTTCTTTTCCTGCCAGCCAGATGTTAGGTAAGGAACGGGAGACTAGAAAATGACACGACAAATTTGGACGGTGTAGAACAACTTAACTGTGGGACATCACTGCAAGGGAGAGGAAGCTGGTACAACAGTTGCATACACTCTTGTCCTACTCTAACTGCTGCTTTTTCCTTTCCTAGAGGGAGCAGGACTTTAACTATAAAAGCTGTCTAGATTTGTGAACCTAGCTGGCACTTAGGATTGCTATGTGTCTGAGGTTTCCCTTGTCCTGGATTATTATTTACTGTAGCTATTGGGTTTCTTTGTTCCTTTGTATGGATTGTTGGTAGACAGAGTTTACTATGTGGAAAACATTCCTGAGAATCCAGGCAATGGCGGTGTAATTCTGCTGGCCAAATGCATTTAACTGTGTAGAAGGACTGTGGAAATGATGAAGAGAACCTGGATTTTTCCTGAGGCGGAGCAAGACTGTATCAGTTCTCTCTTCCTTTTACTCTAGCCAACTTGATGACATCTGCGAAGCCTTCGGGTGGGAAAGTCACTTTCCCCAAGAAGAAGGCACTGAAACGTAAGGCACCTGGGAGTTATCCCTCTGCCGTAGCAGCTGTGGAACTACGGACTGCCTTTGCTGCTGACATGATGGGACCTCCAGCCAAAAAAGCAGCCATGGTAAGGCCACGGGCTAATGCAGAGGTGGATCCCTTGTTAAATTTCTACCCTCCTCTAGGAGAAAAGGTGGAAAACTCAAACATTCTGCAGGCCTTCTGTTTCCTTTTAAATCCGGGAGCTGTCTCCAGGATGCTTGTAGAACCCTTCTGTATTTAGGAGATGAATGGCACTCTTGAACCGGTACTCTGATGCTGTGATTTCTCTGGTGTGGGGGATTTTGTCCATTAATGCCATGTTCTTAAAAGACACAAGAGCATGAGTAACGTCCAGGTGAATGTGAACTTTCTTCAGGAGCACCTTGGTTTTGTATTTTGGCCACGGCTCCGCAATGCCAGAGGAGAAGCAGTGTGGAGGAAAAAGCTATTAAGGAATCTTTTACCCATGTGTCATAAATACTGTTTTGCTGCTTTCTAGGGTGTTTCAGACGTGCCGGAGCACATCCCAGCCATCAGACTTGAAGAAAATCCCCCAAACAGGTGACAACCCCAACTTGTTCTTTTTCTTAATCAGTGTATATCCCCAGGGAAACGTACGTTCTGTCACATGTGGGAAAAAATGAGGGTTCTGAGATAATTAAAGCCAAAATCCATCAAAGGAATAAGTCACCTGAAACCACTTTCTAGCAGGAAATCTAGCAGGATTGCTTAATTCGGCTTTCTTTAAATGCTGCAAGTCAGCACAGCTTTCCAGTGACTTCTTGGGTTGTCTGAATACCTGAACGAGGAGGAGGTGAAGTTCTACTTCCTCGTGAGGTGATAGATGAGGAGTAGTGTCCTCTGCCTTTTGGTCCTCAAGAATGCCACCTCAACTCCAGGTGCCCTGGCTTCACGGATAAACCCCCAGACTGAAAAATGTAGCTGGTAACACATCGGGCTCTAAATGTAGCCCTGGGTGGATTGATAACAATCCCTGTGTAAGATTGAAGCGTAGGAGGGCTTGCCTACAGTTTGAAGAGCCGGTTTGCAGAAAAGGGATTTCCCGTTAAGAAATGGCATATCCTGATTGTTCTTTCTTGCTCTCCCAAGACCTGAAGTGCGTCTTGGAAGCCCGGCAAGATTTGAGGAGCAGATGGAGATCAATCTCGAGACCTCGACCTCAGCTTCTTCCCAGCTAGAAGAGGCACGCACATGCCAGCTGAGTTCCACGGGGAACACGCCCTTATCTGCGGATGAAGATTTTTTTTTTATTTTTTTCTTTTTATTTTCTCTTTTCCCCTCCCTTTTCCCCTTTCCCTTTTTATTTCCCCTTAGTTAAATTGTTTAGTTCATGGTAGTCTTTATTTAATTATTATTATTATTTCCCTTTAATTTATCCTTATCTCAACCCGTGAGTTGTTCTTTGCTTTACTTCTCCCCCTCCTCATCTAAAGGAGGGGGAGTGAGAGAGAGGTTGTGGGGTTTAGCTGCCCAGCATGGTAAAACCACCACAGTTGGATACCCGTTCCACAGGGAACGCGCCCTTATCTGCGGATGAAGATTTTTTTTTTTGATTTTTTTTCTTTTTATTTTCTCTTTTCCCCTCCCTTTTCCCCTTTCCCTTTTTATTTCCCCTTAGTTAAATTGTTTAGTTCATGGTAGTCTTTATTTAATTATTATTATTATTTCCCTTTAATTAATTTATCCTTATCTCAACCCGTGAGTTGTTCTTTGCTTTACTTCTCCCCCTCCTCATCTAAAGGAGGGGGAGTGAGAGAGCGGTTGTGGGGTTTAGCTGCCCAGCATGGTAAAACCACCACAGTTGGATACCCGTTCCACAGGGAACGCGCCCTTATCTGCGGATGAAGATTTTGAGAAGCTACTTTGGGAAATCTCAGGAGGCAGACTGGAAGCCGAAATCGACTTAGACCCAGGGAAGGACGAGGATGACCTCCTCCTTGAACTCTCCGAGATGATTGACAGTTGAACCGCGTAGTCCTATGGTATATTTAAAAAAAAAAAAAAAATTAAAACTGTTCTTCTTGTTGGATACCCCGAGGTGATCCTTTTTCTAACTGAGGCTTTGCAATGAGACTTAAAGCACAGTCCGAAGTGGTAGAAATTGGCAGGATCTGCACTCAGTTGTCCTAAATTTCCCTGCTGGTCAGAGTTAAGGTCTTGTGCATCCGTTCTGTAACTATAGGTGGCTACCTTCGATATCGAGAGGACAAAGCACTTCTTTTGGCACAGAAAGATCTCCATTGGCACGCCACGGTGGCTGCAAATCGATCTTCTGATGGAGCGATGCTCTGAAGGCTTAAAGGGAAAGCTTCTTCCTTCCTCCCCCCTTGGCACAACTCGATGTCGGGCACATTGTGAAGCTTCGGTGTTCTGATTTCTCGGACAGTTGATACCCAAATCCTGGAGTTACTATGTCGACTCTTGACTTTTACTTGTGTATGCCATTGTTTTGACTGTACCCGTGTCAGATGATGAAGCTGTAGGGGTGGGAGGGAGCAGAATCGTTATTCCAGTGTGTTGTGGACCACAGTTGCTGCCAGGAGTGGGGGTGGGGGTCAGCCACCCAGCCTTACTTTCAGTTATCAGGGATGATCAACTGGTGAAAAGCAGCAGCTCTGCCATGCGGCTCCGCTACCCCCACTCCCTTCTCTTGTGCTGTACCAAAGTTCCCCCAGGCTTTGGTTGGTGCTTTTTGTTGGTGTGAGGAATCCGGGGCGAGCAGTCGGGACTCTGCCGCAGTCACGGGGTCGATGAAGGGTTGTTTAAGTGCCTCTTGGTTTTAAAAGTTGCTCCCCTGAGCTGCTGGCTCTGCTGCCTGCTACAGCAAATGTTCGGGTGCCATCAGCATCGCGCTTGGGCGTGGGCACTGACCCTGCGGAGGACAGAGCTGAGATTCGGGTGTATTGTGTACCCTGCCACCAGCCATCGATTTGTATTTCTTTTTTTCCCCTAGCAGATCAATTTTGAATTATTTTCCGAACTTTTTGCGGCACGGTAGGCTCTTCCCGCTATGATTTGTGAAGCTGTGGGGGCCCTCAGGCATTTGCTGCTGGCAGAGGAAAAGCGCTTGTTGAATTTGTTGTAAATACTTAATGTTGGGACAAAACCACGCGTCTCTGTGTTGAGGGATGGGGATCAAGAAGCAACCCCACTGCTATGCCAGAGTCCCTATAGGCAGTGTGGGTTTTCTCTCTATGCAAGCCTCATTATTCAGAGGCAGAGTATGGCTTCGTCCATTCAAGGTCCAGAATCAGTTGTCAAATGCTAGGCAAAGCCAGTGGCTCCTGGGCTATGTGACAAACTAACCCTAGAGCAAAACTCCTCCTTGTCCTCTTACCTGGGGCCCTTTCTGCGATGCCTTTAGGGTGAGTCAAGGCTATGATCTCCACCTTCTGGGGATGGTGTTTGAGCTATGTCCTACCTCAGTGCTGAGACTCTTTTGCCTCTGTAGAGGCCCTTTGCCATGACACGAGTGACGATGAGAACTAAAATCAACTAGCCTCTGAAACGTTCTTGTTCCCAAGCACAGTTTTTTCACTGGCTTGCTTTAACTCCTAGTTTTTGGCCGAGAAGCTATTGTTTCTCTGTGCCTTTAATAAGAGGCTTTCTCTGGAGCCAAGTCAGGATGGCAAGATTGAGCTGGGCAAGGCTATCGAGGAGGAAATTCAATCTTCCCAGCTGGGTGTCTGACCCTTGGAGCCCGGGCCAACTGATCTGAAGCGGCTGTAAAAGCTTTATTTCGCAGCATCGCTGTCTTCCCTGCTCGCATTCTAGGCACGGTGTTTCTGCTGACAGCATCTTCCACCTCCTCAGCAGAAGCTGCTTCTTTCTTTAAACGTAGTACAGGCTGGACGCAAAGAAATCAACTGTTAGCGGTGCTTTTAGCTATTTAAATGGGGAGAAAACCAGCCAATGTTTATTTCTTTGTCCAGGGCAGCCACGAATGCTTGCGTGACGTGGGCTCCTCTCCCACGTCCTTAATTGCCAAGCCGGTAGCGGCTCTGGTGACGTGTCCCGTGGGTGTCTGTGCAGTGACGGGGCTGCCTCACCCCTGTGTACCCCAGGACAGACCTTTGGGGGGCTCTTTGCTGCTACCACAGGGCGCAACCTGCGGGTCCTGGGGCAGGCAGGATGAGTGCTGCTGGGCCCGGAGGGTAGGCCTGGCCTGAGAGGAGACAGTAAAGGAGGCAGGTTTGGGGCTTAAAGCAGGCTTGTCCCGCCCCAGCCTTCTCCGGAACCTGTGTGCCTGGCTCTGGAAAGCCGTGACAAGACATCAAATGACTCGCAGCTTGCCAAGAGAGCTGCGGTGCTGGAGGAATGGCCGCCTCAAGGGGCTGAGGCCAGGCACCATCACGGGCAGGACTCGAGAGACGAGGCACGATCTTGGCACAGACACAGAAGGGAAGGGGAAGCACTGCTCTGCTGGCCCTGAGCGGTGCAGCCCCAGGAGAAAAAAAAAATCTGTGTTTCCTTCCGCTGATGTCCACGCTGAAGGTGCAGAAGGGTTCCGTGCTGTTGCTTGGGTCAGCCTTGTTGCCAGGTTGGGAATGTTTAGCCTCCCGGTGCTTCGGTGCTGTTGGGCTGCACTCAGAGTGTGAGCTCTGGGCGTTATTTCTCAACTACTGCGTTATTGGAGCGTACGGAGCCGAGATATTCTGTGGATAGGTGATTTAAGCCGCGTCAGAACCACCGCTGTGGCGTGTGCCAGCGTCGGACGCCCATTCGACTGCTCGGGCGGAGCAGGTGAATTGAATTTGGTGCTGGGTGGCGAGGTGGTGTTGGGGGAAGAGCTAGGCTAAGGAGAGCTTCCTCTTGCTCTGCCCCTTCCCATCTCAAATGGCCGCTTCCTGGGGAGATGGGTTCGTTGCGAGGCTAACTACAACGTTACAGTGAGGATGAGGAATCCTCTCTAGTCCCGTAGGTATTTGCTGCCAGGCCGCAGCGTTGATTTCAGAAATTGTATTTAAAAAAGGAAAAAGAAAGGAAATCCGTATTCTTTAACATACTCTCTTTTCTCGGAGAGTAGATGGAGGAGCTTCAGCAGTGCCCTTCCTCCCGAAAGGCTTCCCAGTGTCTGCTCAGACACTGAGGAGGAAAATAGAGGAGAGCCACCCGATATAAATAAAGGCAAGAAGGGGTTATGGATTAAGGGAAAACCACTACTTCAAAAATTGGTGCTCTCTACAAACCGGTTAAGGGTTTGGGACCTGCAGGTGCTGCCTCCACCTGTGTGCGTTGCAGTCGTGCCTGTTGCCACTGAGCAAAACGGGGAGAGCTGCTTTGTCGAACGCGGCGTGTTAAAGCACGTGCCACTGCCTGGAAGAAAAGCACGGACTTCCCTCGTGTGGGACTTCTTCCCTAGCCATGTGTGGTTTACCTGATGGTTTCCCATAAGCTGTGAATGTTTAAAAGAAAAAAACCAACAAAACCCAAGACCAACGTTGAGAGTGGTGAGGCAGATCCTCACCTGGGGACTCAGAATCAGCGGTGACATCACCATGCGAAGCATTGTGTGCGCTTCGGGTCGGGGCTGCTGCGAGCCTCGCAGTGGGGAGGGAGAGCGGATGCGGGGTGCCTCTGTGTCAGCCCTCTGCCCTGGTGGCTTCGTGAGCACTGAGAGTTTGACTCCTGTGTTGCCAGCTTTCGCTTCCGCACCTGCGGTGTGGCAGAGCCAGCGAGCTGCTTCCTCAGCTGGAGGAGGAAGAGGAGTGACCTCAACGTTGCCGAGGTAAAGCACAATTCTTGAAAAGATTTGGCAAAGACGTGGGTTGTAGCAGCGCGGCTGCTGCAGCAGATCCTGGAGCATTGGAGAAGACAGAGAGGGGTTTCTTGGTGAAAAGAATGCTGTTAAAAGTGTTTTCATGCCAGAAATGAGGATAAACGCCTCTGTTGTTTGACATCCTCTATTGACCTGGCACATTGGCATTACAGCGTACCTGGCACGCTGTTTGTATTAAAAAAACAGGTATTTTAGTCAGGGCAGGCCAGAAACCTGCCTTGGCACTTGCACATGGCAGCAATGCTTACAGACCCTGCATCCTGGCTGCCAGGCCAGGACCTAAATCCGACGGTGCTGTTGGTAAACTGAAGCTCAGGAAGCGCTTCTGGGTTTTTCTGTACTTCCATGTGAATTTTGACCCTGTGAAGATGGTGTCTTAAGCTATTTTCGGAACAACAAATAGGTTGAAAAGCAGTTTCAGTTTAACATCTGCATGCTTGGGTGTTATTAACAGAGCTTTGTATACTGAGCTGGTGCTTGGTAGGAGAAAAAACATAAACCTTACCTGGGAAACTTGGACCCCCTCAGCTACATGCTGCTATGAGGAAACTCAGATGTAAGAACACACTTAAATAACACATCAGCAGAGCTGTTGTGCTCCTGACCACCAAAGGCACCTTTTTCCAACACCGTCGTACTGGAAGTTGATGCAGCTGGTTCCATCCGTAACGTGGGACTGTAGAGTGCTGTAACAGAAATATTTTTTCACAGCTTTGGAGAAAGTGAAGCAGAGAAAACCACACATAACCACTGATAGCTGGACCCCAAACTGCCACAGACTGACAGTGATGCCCACTGGATATCTCCTGAGACCCTGCTGCCTTCTGCCTGCTCCAGCAGAAGTCCCGTTTGAATTAGCCAGCAGGTCCCTCTGAGTGGCTTTGCTAAAACTCCCGCCGTAGGAAGTATCCTACGGGAGCCAAGTTGCTAAACTGATGGGTGGGTTTCCCTTAACCCCCTCACCCCTGACTTCCCAGCTCCTGACGACACTGCCAACGTGTGCAGTGTCACCGTGTGCCAACTAGGTGCCAGCTGCCATGGTTTGTATATTGTAAAAGGAGTGATTTGGGACTCGTGAGCACTGAGAACAGGTTAGCAATTGCTTAAGAGCTTTACTTGTGTCGCTCTGGGGCAGGGAGATGGGTGAAACATCTTAGGCTTGAAAGTGATTCCCTGCAGAGTGACGTGCTCAGATCTGCACAACAGATCTGTCGTTCTGGTCACCTTATTAGATCCCTGCTTGAGAGGGTGCTTGCAAGAATCGATTCCTCTTCACCTTGATGTGTCAAGCTAAAGAGAAATCCGTGCCGAAGCACTGTCTGATCAGACGAGTGCCTCGGTTCAGGATTGTTCTTTGACAGCTGCAGAAACACCAGGACAGTCGGCGCCTTCAGGAACAGATTAATTTGATCTTGAGGTTGTCATAAAACAGGTCCCTGAAGTTTGAAGACTCTTCCAATAGTTTGGGCCAGCAAGGAGCAGCTGTAGCTGGCGGCTGCGGTAACTCGGGGCTCAGAGTCTCAGAGAGCGTGCTGAAAGGTGACCCCCAGCTGGCTGCTGGAGGAAGCTGAGGCAGCGTTCAGCTCTAACCTTTGCCTTCTTGGCTGGCATCTTTGCACTCCTGCTGTCAGTGGGTGTTGAGTGTCCTTCCCCCCAGCCTCAGAACGTGCCCTCAGATGTAGGCAGCGTTTAGCAGCTAGAATTCACTCCAATATAAAGAGTACAAATCATGCGTTTTCTGCTTTTGCTTTGGAACTCTTAGCTTGAGGTTTTCCTGCAGGCCATGAGGTTTCTTGCAGCAGCAGGGAGGAGTTCTGTTAGCAAGAGGCTGTTCTGTGCTTCGACTGTGGGAAGATGAATGGTTCCCTGTGCACCGTTAACTAGAACTTGACACCTAGCACACCGCACTTGCAGCCTGTGGGGTGCTTTAACAAGCAGGTAAATCAGCAGAGGCTGTTTTGCAGCCGGGGTGATGCTGGCTGATTAAAAAGCAGGGGCAGAACACGGAGTTTCTGGTGTTTGTTCTTGCTTGTCATCCGACTCTCCACTTCCACTGTTCTTAAAAAAAAAAAAAACAAAAACAAACAAAAAAACCAAGGGGTAAGCATCTTAATATCATTATTATAAATGGAAGGCACAAAACAAGCCAGCAACAGAGACTGTCTAAGAGAAATACTTGGTGCTTTATAAACAAACAAGGAAGTACCCTTAGGTGGGTGTGATAATCCTCCTCTAATGCGTTTTTGGAGTGCAAAAATAGATTTGTTCCTTTCTTGCTCTTCTCTCCAGGACAAAGGCAGAATAGCCAACTGCAAAGATAGACCAGGGAGGTCCATTTGTTCCATACTGAGAAAGACAAGCCTGTAAAACAAACTAGACAGATTTTCTTTGTGTTATTTATCTTCCTTCAGCAAAGGCAAAGCTTATGACACCTGTTGGTGTGTATTTCCAGAATTTGGGAAAAAGGCTTTGCTCTCTTTGAGAGACTGATAACTTGATTTGATCAACTGAAGAAAGCTGGAAAACTGTTCGTTCCTCATTATTTTTCGCTTGTTACTTTCTTTAGGGTTACTTTTAAAAAGAAGATTTCCCTGCTCACAAGCCAGTAGAAGACTTTCAGCCCAAGCAAGGGTGAAGACAGCTCTCTCCAAGAGCAGAGGAAGTCCCTGTGGAGAGAAGCCGAGCTTGTTAGCAGAACTCGTCGGCATGTCTAAACAAGGAGACGATTGCTACTTCTATTTCTATTCTACCTGTACCAAGGTATGGCTGGCTTTCCTTTGCTTTGCTTTGTTTCCCCATTTTTTTCAGGAAGGAGTAGATTAGGAGGAGGAAGCACACTGGTCTGTGGTTAACTTGAGAACCAGAGAGATTCTGAATTCAGTTGTAGCAACATTAGGCAGCAGCATGGCCATTTTTGAGGCTGTACTCTCTTTTCCTTGTTGGTTTCCTTTTGGTTCCAGGGAGACAAATGTGCCTACCGCCACTGCGAAGCTGCTCTGGGCAATGAGACGGTCTGCAAGCTGTGGCAGGAGGGTCGTTGTTTCAGGAATGTCTGCCGATTCAGACACATGGAAATTGACGTGAGTGCCTAAGGATGTGTTCTCAAAATAAATCAACAAAAGCCTTTTTCAGTGCCCTAGGTGGACTGATTGTGCTTTTGCAGGATAGATTCGTTTGCTTCCAAATCCTACTGGTTTCTGTTACCAAGAGAGGGGGTGGGAGGAAGCAGAGGGAAATAAAATCAATGCCTTAGGTATGTCTTAGCAAGATATATCTATTTTTTTATTATTAGATGCTGACAGTTTTCTCAACGGATGCAGAATAGCTGTTAATTAGACTGCTAAAACCTGCTGGAGCAGGGGGGTAATAAACAGGCTGTTCTATCCTCATGGGAGCAGGCTTGATAAGGAACTCTCAGGTCTCTTCTGAGCCACAGTCCTTCAGCTAACGCTGTTCTAGCTGCCTGGGGTAGGAAGTGGGGAAAGTTAAAGGTGCAGAAGAACTAAGTCTCCAAGAAGTAGTTCTAGACAGGGTTAACCTAGGCAATTTCGGATGTTCTTTTTCCCTCTGAATAATCCTAGTATAATCCTAGGTGTATTAGTTTAACCCACCCTCAACTGATGTCTGCGAGTGCCTGTCTTCTCAAACTGAATGATGACAAATCTAAATGTGCATAGTGGTTGCAGCTTATGCAAACTTTGTGAATATGCCCAGAAATACTCCACTTAACTGAGAACCTGACCTTTGGAATGATGTTTCAGCACTGTGTTGTGACAGCTGTCATGATCTGGAGCTGTGCATCTCTTTGCAAGCCTCAGGTGCGTGTTATCACGAGCTTTTCTTTCTTTCTGTCTTCAGAAAAAGCGCAGTGAGATTCCTTGCTACTGGGAGAACCAGCCGGGAGGCTGTCAGAAAGCCAACTGTGCTTTTCATCATGCAAAGGGACGTTACATCGATGGACAATTCTTCCCACCAAGCAAGAGTGAGTTTAGGTCCTTTTTCTTTAAGCGCTGAAGACTTAATGTTGAGTATTACTTAGTGGGTGCCAATCCTGTAGGGGGCATCAGGTAACTGTTCATTTGTGAGTGCAGGAAAAGGTCTGCAGTCATAGGTGGTCAGTTAAACCGAGTGTACTGCTGGTGTTTGTTTTCTGCTTTCGTGCTCGGCTTCTCTTTGCTTTGTGTGATGTTTGCCTTGCAGTTTGCTTCCTGTTGTTTCATCTTTTGCTGGGTGGTAGGGAGATGTGTTGTTGTTCGAAGGGAAGTCATTGTTCCCGGTGTAAACAGTGATGGGATGGGCAAAAGGAGATGCTGAATTCGTTGTCTGTGCGGGTTATCTGCCTTTCCTACCATCTCTTTGCATTGTGGTCAAAGTTTTAAACTGCCATATTACCGATGATCCTCCTCTTCCTCTAGCTACACTGCCAAATCCGCCTGAGTCCGCGGACGATGATTTGAAAGTGGCTCAGATGTCACTGCAGCAAAAGAAACTTTCTGTCCAGTCAAATCCCTCTCCACAGCTAAGGGGGTGATGAAAGTGGAAAACTCTGAAAATGTCCCAAGCCCTACACACCCTCCAGTTGTAATCAATGCTGCAGATGATGATGAAGATGATGATGGTGAGCATGTGTTGGTTCTTGGAAGGAATTTGTGCTGTAAATGATTGTGTTAAATCTTTGGTTCTTGAAGGAATCTGTGCTGTACATGAATGTCTAAATCACAGATGACCCGAGGTCTGACTAGCGATAGGGCAGGCAGTCTGGCCAGGTCACTGGTGGCTTTGTCTGGCAGTCAGTGGACAGAACCTGAAACGTTGGAGGAAAGCTTAGAACCACTCCTGCTTTAGCTGGTCTGTTGTGTAAAGTTCTGTGTGAAACTAGGAAGGAAATTTCTTATTCCTGTCTGAAGAGCAACGTGTTGTGTAGTAGTTAAAGCTGCAGAGAGAATCTAGAGTCCTAGATGTTTTGTCCTAGTGTATTCTACTTAGGAGTTCAATAGGGGGGTAACTGAAAAACAGAAGAGTAACGAGAAGAAAGAGCTGTAGAAGACAGTGCTATATAAGAAGCAATTTCTGAAGCATTAAAGAGGCTGACAGTGGCAGGTGTGGACACAGTATGACAGGAGTTTGTGTATAAATTGTTTAGAGCCGTGCAAATGCCTTTTAAAGGGAAAAAAGTACTTTTACTCGTAGACATTCACCTTAGAAAGGACTATTTCTCAGCATTTGTACCTAATAATATTCTGCTTGCTTATGCAGCTTTGTTCTGCACAAAGTATAGCTGTCAAGCAGACTCAGATTCATGCTCTACTATCTCAGCTGGAATTTGGAGGAAGCACTGAGACTCTTAAGATTTCTTTTCTATGTTAATTATAGTTAAAATATGAGTTTATGTGGTTTAGCTGTCAAAACAGTGTCTGACTGGGTTTTTTGGGACATGGGCTAACAGGATAATATTTCTGTTGGCTACTGGTTTCTGTGAAATAGAAAAAAAATTCCCTTTTGTTTTAGGGGAGGAACCTGTGGTTCGACTAGATCTTGCTGATAGACAAGGAAAACGGAAAGCCTCCGCAGGTAAGAACTTTTTATGAGCTTTGACGTAGGTGCTGCCTTCTATATATGACTGCATTAAAGAGTATTTTTGAGGTATGAAAGGAAAATACATTGCAGTGGAGATCTGTGTTGACTGCAGAAATGGCAAAAAAAAATAAAAAAAATCATTTAGCAGCTGAAAGGCAATTCTCTGAAAATATGCTTGAAAAATAGAAGCTTATTGTTGACTGTTCTCAAACCTTCCTGCAAAGAAAAGTTCTTACAATATTCCTTGTTTTCTCTGAAGATGATGTAAGCACCGTTCCAGTGAAGCGCAGCCTTGCTGAAAGGCTGGGGAAGAAGGTAGAGGCTCCGGGAAATGCTGACAAAGCACCCAAGAGAGATCCAGGTACTGAACGGGCATCTGGATTGGATTCCTGGGTTTTGTATTTAGTCTTTCTGTTTGTCCTTTTCCAGTGATGTTTCTTTTTGCATGTTGGCTGAGGTCGTAATCACTGGGATTCAAAGTTACCTTTCCTGTCTTGTTTTGAACTGTGAACCTGAAGTTGACATTCTGCAGCCTCCCTAATTCGTTCTGTTTCTGTTTTGCAGTTCAAGTTGCCAAGTCTCTGAAGGACAGGCTGGGATTACCTCCTAAACAGACCAGCACTGAGAGAGGTAACAGCTAGATATTAAATATGCTTTCTCCTCCTTCCTTTCCATGAACTTGGACTGCTTTCATCCATCCCTAAAAACTAATGTAAACGAAAACAAAGAACTGATGCCTCTTGCTTGAGTGCTGAAGCTCTTCTGACAGCCACTATCAGAAATCTGGCTCTAGGTGTGTGTTTCTTTTCTACTTGTGCCTTGTCAAGGTTTTTAGCTGCTTCTGTGAACCGTTACGTACCATTAGAATAGAACCACTGCCAGGAGCAGGAATTTGAAATGCAGTCTGAAAAAGTAATAAAGTAAAGCAGCATTTCTGTGTAGCAGTTCTCTCTGGGTAGGGCTGGTCTTCAAAATACAAGTGGCTCAGAGGAGGAGGAGAATGTTGTTCTAAGGATATTGTTCTAAGATGCATTATTGGGAACACTCCAGATTAGTTTTCCTTAGTGCTCTGACAAATTTTGGAGACTTAAAATATTGCTGGACTCTCTTGAAATGTTGGTGCTTCTCCTCATTTCTTGATGATGACAGGGAAGGCTGCTAAGCCGATGGGAGAGATCCATGTGAAAACACTGGAGGAAATCCGTCGTGAGAAAGCTCTTCAGAGACGCGAAACTCAAGCCAAAGGCGAGGCTGAAGGGCATGGTAAAACTGAAGATTCCAGCGCAGGGGCAAGACCTGCTCGTGCAGGTCGCATCAAAACTTTCCCTGAAGCCTTGTCTGAAACAAAGAATAATCGCTTGGTAGAAGAGAAGAAAAAAGCAGGAGAATCCCCTAGCAAGAGCAAAATTCAGGGTGAGTCCAAGAAGCAGCTCGCTCTGTCCGGGCGAATGGATTGCACATTGTAGCCTTTCTCTCTCTCTCTCATGGAACACGAGGATGCACAGATGCTCAAAGGAAACAAGTACCCAGCTTTCTTTATTTCTGCCGTTGACAAAACTTTTTTTTGTCTTTTTTTAAAGCACCTGAAAAAGAAGAAAAGAAGGCAGTGAAATTGAACCGGCCTTTTCCTACCCTTTCCTCTGTAGCTGATGTACGGGTGAGTCCTCTGTGAAGACACACATCCATTCGTACAATTTCTGATAATTCTGCCAAGTTTTGTTACTCACCGTGTGCCACCCTCTTGAGTGTGTTCTTCCCTTCAGCACCTGGTAGGAGCTGCAGTGCAGTCTAAATCCTATCGCCAGCAGCATTTCCAGACAACTCTGTAATCCCCAAACTTGGAATCAGTCTGTTTATACCACAGCAACAAAGAAACCCTGTTAGCACCAGCTGAAATCTACACGGTTAACGTGGAGGGAATTCTTTTTGTTCTTACTGCCTTGAGCTGTCAGACGTGAAGGATTTAATACGGAAGGCCAGAGTTCTGTGTTGAAGGAAATCAATCTGTCAGTGGATACTGTATAGGGGAACTTGTATGACTTTCTGCTGCTTAAAAAGAATGTGATAAATAGATGTACAGCAGAACACCCTAGCTGTTTAAAGAAGCTTGCCACAGTGGATATTGCAGATATGCGAGACTGTGTCCATAGTAAAGCATGGCTCTTGTTACATGCAGAATTTTATGGAAAAAAAAAAAACCACAAAAACAACAACAGTAACCTGAAGGATATTAATATGCTGTTCCACATCAAGACCATTTTGGAGGGATTGCTGATCAGATTTTCTTAATGAAATCTCCACGCACGGATTTTTTTTTTTTTTGTCCTATTCATGCACTACTTTTCTTTCCTTCTAGCCCACGCAGCAGAGTGGAACTCGTAAATGTCCAGAGAAGAGCTTTGAAGAGAGCCGTTGGGAGAAGTGGTAACAGCGAGAACAAGAGAAGCTTCGGAAGGAGGAAGCTGCTGTCAAATCTACTGCTGGCTTCTTTAATACTGAACCAGCAGGGAAAGTGGCAGCTCAATTTCAGGGCCAGGAAGCTAAAAGTAAGTGTTGAAGGTTAAGAGTTCCTTAGGTTGTCTTCTGAAATACAGACACAAGATGACGATTCTCATGCTGTAACTCTGGCTGGGTGCATTTTGCCACGCAATGCTACGAAGCGAAGTGTGTACTTTCTTTTTCTTAGTTTGTTTCTTTTCCTGCCAGCCAGATGTTAGGTAAGGAACGGGAGACTAGAAAATGACACGACAAATTTGGACGGTGTAGAACAACTTAACTGTGGGACATCACTGCAAGGGAGAGGAAGCTGGTACAACAGTTGCATACACTCTTGTCCTACTCTAACTGCTGCTTTTTCCTTTCCTAGAGGGAGCAGGACTTTAACTATAAAAGCTGTCTAGATTTGTGAACCTAGCTGGCACTTAGGATTGCTATGTGTCTGAGGTTTCCCTTGTCCTGGATTATTATTTACTGTAGCTATTGGGTTTCTTTGTTCCTTTGTATGGATTGTTGGTAGACAGAGTTTACTATGTGGAAAACATTCCTGAGAATCCAGGCAATGGCGGTGTAGAAGGACTGTGGAAATGATGAAGAGAACCTGGATTTTTCCTGAGGCGGAGCAAGACTGTATCAGTTCTCTCTTCCTTTTACTCTAGCCAACTTGATGACATCTGCGAAGCCTTCGGGTGGGAAAGTCACTTTCCCCAAGAAGAAGGCACTGAAACGTAAGGCACCTGGGAGTTATCCCTCTGCCGTAGCAGCTGTGGAACTACGGACTGCCTTTGCTGCTGACATGATGGGACCTCCAGCCAAAAAAGCAGCCATGGTAAGGCCAGGGGCTAATGCAGAGATGGATCCCTTGTTAAATTTCTACCCTCCTCTAGGAGAAAAGGTGGAAAACTCAAACGTTCTGCAGGCCTTCTGTTTCCTTTTAAATCCGGGAGCTGTCTCCAGGATGCTTGTAGAACCCTTCTGTATTTAGGAGATGAATGGCACTCTTGAACCGGTACTCTGATGCTGTGATTTCTCTGGTGTGGGGGATTTTGTCCATTAATGCCATGTTCTTAAAAGAC
Source organism: Anas platyrhynchos (assembly GCF_047663525.1). NCBI lineage: Eukaryota > Metazoa > Chordata > Aves > Anseriformes > Anatidae > Anas > Anas platyrhynchos. Next base: position 2,953,829 of record NC_092613.1, on the reverse strand, counting down.
ACAAGAGCATGAGTAACGTCCAGGTGAATGTGAACTTTCTTCAGGAGCACCTTGGTTTTGTATTTTGGCCACGGCTCCGCAATGCCAGAGGAGAAGCAGTGTGGAGGAAAAAGCTATTAAGGAATCTTTTACCCATGTGTCATAAATACTGTTTTGCTGCTTTCTAGGGTGTTTCAGACGTGCCGGAGCACATCCCAGCCATCAGACTTGAAGAAAATCCCCCAAACAGGTGACAACCCCAACTTGTTCTTTTTCTTAATCAGTGTATATCCCCAGGGAAACGTACGTTCTGTCACATGTGGGAAAAAATGAGGGTTCTGAGATAATTAAAGCCAAAATCCATCAAAGGAATAAGTCACCTGAAACCACTTTCTAGCAGGAAATCTAGCAGGATTGCTTAATTCGGCTTTCTTTAAATGCTGCAAGTCAGCACAGCTTTCCAGTGACTTCTTGGGTTGTCTGAATACCTGAACGAGGAGGAGGTGAAGTTCTACTTCCTCGTGAGGTGATAGATGAGGAGTAGTGTCCTCTGCCTTTTGGTCCTCAAGAATGCCACCTCAACTCCAGGTGCCCTGCCTTCACGGATAAACCCCCAGACTGAAAAATGTAGCTGGTAACACATCGGGCTCTAAATGTAGCCCTGGGTGGATTGATAACAATCCCTGTGTAAGATTGAAGCGTAGGAGGGCTTGCCTACAGTTTGAAGAGCCGGTTTGCAGAAAAGGGATTTCCCGTTAAGAAATGGCATATCCTGATTGTTCTTTCTTGCTCTCCCAAGACCTGAAGTGCGTCTTGGAAGCCCGGCAAGATTTGAGGAGCAGATGGAGATCAATCTCGAGACCTCGACCTCAGCTTCTTCCCAGCTAGAAGAGGCACGCACATGCCAGCTGAGTTCCACGGGGAACACGCCCTTATCTGCGGATGAAGATTTTTTTTTTATTTTTTTCTTTTTATTTTCTCTTTTCCCCTCCCTTTTCCCCTTTCCCTTTTTATTTCCCCTTAGTTAAATTGTTTAGTTCATGGTAGTCTTTATTTAATTATTATTATTATTTCCCTTTAATTAATTTATCCTTATCTCAACCCGTGAGTTGTTCTTTGCTTTACTTCTCCCCCTCCTCATCTAAAGGAGGGGGAGTGAGAGAGCGGTTGTGGGGTTTAGCTGCCCAGCATGGTAAAACCACCACAGTTGGATACCCGTTCCACAGGGAACGCGCCCTTATCTGCGGATGAAGATTTTGAGAAGCTACTTTGGGAAATCTCAGGAGGCAGACTGGAAGCCGAAATCGACTTAGACCCAGGGAAGGACGAGGATGACCTCCTCCTTGAACTCTCCGAGATGATTGACAGTTGAACCGCGTAGTCCTATGGTATATTTAAAAAAAAAAAAAAAATTAAAACTGTTCTTCTTGTTGGATACCCCGAGGTGATCCTTTTTCTAACTGAGGCTTTGCAATGAGACTTAAAGCACAGTCCGAAGTGGTAGAAATTGGCAGGATCTGCACTCAGTTGTCCTAAATTTCCCTGCTGGTCAGAGTTAAGGTCTTGTGCATCCGTTCTGTAACTATAGGTGGCTACCTTCGATATCGAGAGGACAAAGCACTTCTTTTGGCACAGAAAGATCTCCATTGGCACGCCACGGTGGCTGCAAATCGATCTTCTGATGGAGCGATGCTCTGAAGGCTTAAAGGGAAAGCTTCTTCCTTCCTCCCCCCTTGGCACAACTCGATGTCGGGCACATTGTGAAGCTTCGGTGTTCTGATTTCTCGGACAGTTGATACCCAAATCCTGGAGTTACTATGTCGACTCTTGACTTTTACTTGTGTATGCCATTGTTTTGACTGTACCCGTGTCAGATGATGAAGCTGTAGGGGTGGGAGGGAGCAGAATCGTTATTCCAGTGTGTTGTGGACCACAGTTGCTGCCAGGAGTGGGGGTGGGGGTCAGCCACCCAGCCTTACTTTCAGTTATCAGGGATGATCAACTGGTGAAAAGCAGCAGCTCTGCCATGCGGCTCCGCTACCCCCACTCCCTTCTCTTGTGCTGTACCAAAGTTCCCCCAGGCTTTGGTTGGTGCTTTTTGTTGGTGTGAGGAATCCGGGGCGAGCAGTCGGGACTCTGCCGCAGTCACGGGGTCGATGAAGGGTTGTTTAAGTGCCTCTTGGTTTTAAAAGTTGCTCCCCTGAGCTGCTGGCTCTGCTGCCTGCTACAGCAAATGTTCGGGTGCCATCAGCATCGCGCTTGGGCGTGGGCACTGACCCTGCGGAGGACAGAGCTGAGATTCGGGTGTATTGTGTACCCTGCCACCAGCCATCGATTTGTATTTCTTTTTTTCCCCTAGCAGATCAATTTTGAATTATTTTCCGAACTTTTCGCGGCACGGTAGGCTCTTCCCGCTATGATTTGTGAAGCTGTGGGGGCCCTCAGGCATTTGCTGCTGGCAGAGGAAAAGCGCTTGTCGAATTTGTTGTAAATACTTAATGCTGGGACAAAACCACGCGTCTCTGTGTCGTGGTTTAACCCGGCCGGCAGCTAAACACCACGCAGCCGTTCGCTCACCCTCCCCCCTCCCTCTCTGGGACGGGGGAGAGAAATGGAAAGTGAAGCCCGTGAGTTGAGATAAAGACAGTTTAATAAGAGAGGAAAATAATAATAACAAAATAATAATAACAATAATAACAATAATAATAATATGGTGATAATAGGGAAATAATAATAATATGTACAAACAAGTGATGCACAATGCAATTGCTCACCACTCGCTGACCGATGCCCAGCCTAACCCCGAACAGTCCGGCCCCCTTCCCCCGGTTAGCCACCCCTATATATTGTTTAGCATGACGTCAGATGGTATGGAATACCCCTTTGGCTAGTTTGGGTCACCTGTCCTGGGTCTGTCCCCTCCCAGCTCTTAATGCACCCCCAGCCTGTCCGTTGGCAGGACAGAGCAAAAGGCTGAGATGTCCTTGGCTTAGTATAAGCTCTGCTCTGCAACAATTAAAGCATCGGGGTGTTATCAGCACTCTTCTCATCCTAAGCCAAAACACAGCATTCCACCAGCTACTAGGAAGAAAATTAATTCTGTGCTAACTGAAACCAGGACACTCTGTGTGTGTGTGTGTGTGTGTGTGTGCTGTGACGCCCCGGCCCCACCAGGGAAAACCTTCACCAATGAAACTGCTGCTGGAGCTCACGCAGGCCTTCATCGTGCCGAAGGACTTCACGGGGACTTCTGCCGGCTCCAGGAGAAAAACCAAAAATCAGGACAAGGAGAGCTCAGAGGCTGCGCCCACCTGCCCTCGCTTTCCCTTCACCCCAAGCCCTGCTCTACCATGGTTCAAAGATCAAAGCTGAAATTCCTTGAAGTGGTATATTCTTTATTGCAGCGCTGGATGCACGGGGGATCTCTCCACCTATCGTGCATACCCAAGGCGGAAAGCAGTCTTGAATTTCTACAATCAATCTCTCAATATTCTACAAGCGCCTATACATATTCATTACCTATCCCCGCCTCCCCTCGCTTCTCATGCTAATTAGCCTTTTGGCACCTTTTGCCTGCGTAGAGCCTCCCAAGAATTGTGGGCAGGGGTCTTTGGGAGGAAGACCCCGAGTCTTCCTCACAGTGTACTTTTCACCTTAGGTCAGGAATCTGCTGAGCTGGCATGTTTCTTAATTGCAAGCGCTGGTTGTTTCCAATTCTTCCAGTTGTTGTATCTTTATAATGAATTCCAATGTCCAGTTTTGAGATTTATAGTCCTTCCATTTGTTTCTCTGTCCGTCTGCCGCTTCCTTATCATGAGTTCCAGTGTCTTGTTTCGAGATATACAGTCCTTGTCTGGGGATTGTCCTTGCCTCCCCAATGCCTCCTTAATCAATCCCCCCTTTTCTTTTCCCATGCAAATTCTTTTGCATCAGATGCTTCTATTAGTTGCAGTAACACAACAAAGCAGGCATCTAAACAACATGCACACAAATATTCCTAACACTACTACTGCGATTAGAGCAATGAAAACTTGTTTCAACCATTAGAAATTGGGCAACCAGGAGGTTAACTTATTCCATATTTCACTAAAACTAAACTAAATATGAAAGATCATCTTTACTGCTCTCATGTAGGATCCTTGTCTGCTTCCATATTTCTTCCAGGTCGGTAGAGATCCTTCCACTCTGATCTACATACATACAACAACTTGTGTTTATTACTGTACAGACTCCCCCTTGAGTGGCCAATAACAAGGCTAGGGCCATCCGATTTTGTAATACTACCTGTGATAAACTAGATCTCTCTTCTTGTTGAGCCTTTATAGCATCCGGAATTTTGTTTTCTAACTTCTCTATAATTGCAGAAATATTAACTATTGCCTTTTCCAATTCACTCACTCCTAACCATGGGATAAACCATCGAACAAAACTATGAAAAGCGGTGTGTCTCTCTATCAATGGATTGTTAATTTTTTGTCTCATTCTCCGGATATGATTTCTCAAGTAACCTCGAGGCACTACATCATGTACTGTCATATTGGGGACTACTGCTCCAAGAGTGCAAGTCCCCTTCCAGTTCTCGGGCAAGACCTTACGGGCTGTATCATTGCATAGCCAATACCACCCTTTTCCTTCTGGAACTGGCCAGCTGGTTGAATTTGCCCAACTGCTAGTTGTACTAATATCAATTGTTTGATTACAAGATGTCTGATTTCCCACATAAGTAGTACCCGTATTTATACAATCCTGTTTTCCCATACCCTTAGGCGGGTTACGCCTTTGTACACATACATAGTAAGATTCCAATGGCACGAAGCTACTAACTTCTAGTTCCAAGACTTCTTCATATTTTTGCCCCCAAGATGTGTTTTCCCACAAATCAGTCCAAGATAAGTTTGCAGGCAAGGGAATGCCGATTGTGCTGTACCAAAGTTCCCCCAGGCTTTGGTTGGTGCTTTTTGTTGGTGTGAGGAATCCGGGGCGAGCAGTCGGGACTCTGCCGCAGTCACGGGGTCGATGAAGGGTTGTTTAAGTGCCTCTTGGTTTTAAAAATTGCTCCCCTGAGCTGCTGGCTCTGCTGCCTGCTACAGCAAATGTTCGGGTGCCATCAGCATCGCGCTTGGGCGTGGGCACTGACCCTGCGGAGGACAGAGCTGAGATTCGGGTGTATTGTGTACCCTGCCACCAGCCATTGATTTGTATTTCTTTTTTTCCCCTAGCAGATCAATTTTGAATTATTTTCCGAACTTTTTGCGGCACGGTAGGCTCTTCCCGCTATGATTTGTGAAGCTGTGGGGGCCCTCAGGCATTTGCTGCTGGCAGAGGAAAAGCGCTTGTTGAATTTGTTGTAAATACTTAATGTTGGGACAAAACCACGCGTCTCTGTGTTGAGGGATGGGGATCAAGAAGCAACCCCACTGCTATGCCAGAGTCCCTATAGGCAGTGTGGGTTTTCTCTCTATGCAAGCCTCATTATTCAGAGGCAGAGTATGGCTTCGTCCATTCAAGGTCCAGAATCAGTTGTCAAATGCTAGGCAAAGCCAGTGGCTCCTGGGCTATGTGACAAACTAACCCTAGAGCAAAACTCCTCCTTGTCCTCTTACCTGGGGCCCTTTCTGCGATGCCTTTAGGGTGAGTCAAGGCTATGATCTCCACCTTCTGGGGATGGTGTTTGAGCTATGTCCTACCTCAGTGCTGAGACTCTTTTGCCTCTGTAGAGGCCCTTTGCCATGACACGAGTGACGATGAGAAATAAAATCAACTAGCCTCTGAAACGTTCTTGTTCCCAAGCACAGTTTTTTCACTGGCTTGCTTTAACTCCTAGTTTTTGGCCGAGAAGCTATTGTTTCTCTGTGCCTTTAATAAGAGGCTTTCTCTGGAGCCAAGTCAGGATGGCAAGATTGAGCTGGGCAAGGCTATCGAGGAGGAAATTCAATCTTCCCAGCTGGGTGTCTGACCCTTGGAGCCCGGGCCAACTGATCTGAAGCGGCTGTAAAAGCTTTATTTCGCAGCATCGCTGTCTTCCCTGCTCGCATTCTAGGCACGGTGTTTCTGCTGACAGCATCTTCCACCTCCTCAGCAGAAGCTGCTTCTTTCTTTAAACGTAGTACAGGCTGGACGCAAAGAAATCAACTGTTAGCGGTGCTTTTAGCTATTTAAATGGGGAGAAAACCAGCCAATGTTTATTTCTTTGTCCAGGGCAGCCACGAATGCTTGCGTGACGTGGGCTCCTCTCCCACGTCCTTAATTGCCAAGCCGGTAGCGGCTCTGGTGACGTGTCCCGTGGGTGTCTGTGCAGTGACGGGGCTGCCTCACCCCTGTGTACCCCAGGACAGACATTTGGGGGGCTCTTTGCTGCTACCACAGGGCGCAACCTGCGGGTCCTGGGGCAGGCAGGATGAGTGCTGCTGGGCCCGGAGGGTAGGCCTGGCCTGAGAGGAGACAGTAAAGGAGGCAGGTTTGGGGCTTAAAGCAGGCTTGTCCTGCCCCAGCCTTCTCCGGAACCTGTGTGCCTGGCTCTGGAAAGCCGTGACAAGACATCAAATGACTCGCAGCTTGCCAAGAGAGCTGCGGTGCTGGAGGAATGGCCGCCTCAAGGGGCTGAGGCCAGGCACCATCACGGGCAGGACTCGAGAGACGAGGCACGATCTTGGCACAGACACAGAAGGGAAGGGGAAGCACTGCTCTGCTGGCCCTGAGCGGTGCAGCCCCAGGAGAAAAAAAAAATCTGTGTTTCCTTCCGCTGATGTCCACGCTGAAGGTGCAGAAGGGTTCCGTGCTGTTGCTTGGGTCAGCCTTGTTGCCAGGTTGGGAATGTTTAGCCTCCCGGTGCTTCGGTGCTGTTGGGCTGCACTCAGAGTGTGAGCTCTGGGCGTTATTTCTCAACTACTGCGTTATTGGAGCGTACGGAGCCGAGATATTCTGTGGATAGGTGATTTAAGCCACGTCAGAACCACCGCTGTGGCGTGTGCCAGCGTCGGACGCCCTATCGACTGATCGGGCGGAGCAGGTGAATTGAATTTGGTGCTGGGTGGCGAGGTGGTGTTGGGGGAAGAGCTAGGCTAAGGAGAGCTTCCTCTTGCTCTGCCCCTTCCCATCTCAAATGGCCGCTTCCTGGGGAGATGGGTTCGTTGGGAGGCTAACTACAACGTTACAGTGAGGATGAGGAATCCTCTCTAGTCCCGTAGGTATTTGCTGCCAGGCCGCAGCGTTGATTTCAGAAATTGTATTTACAAAAGGAAAAAGAAAGGAAATCCGTATTCTTTAACATACTCTCTTTTCTCGGAGAGTAGATGTAGGAGCTTCAGCAGTGCCCTTCCTCCCGAAAGGCTTCCCAGTGTCTGCTCAGACACTGAGGAGGAAAATAGAGGAGAGCCACCCGATATAAATAAAGGCAAGAAGGGGTTATGGATTAAGGGAAAACCACTACTTCAAAAATTGGTGCTCTCTACAAACCGGTTAAGGGTTTGGGACCTGCAGGTGCTGCCTCCACCTGTGTGCGTTGCAGTCGTGCCTGTTGCCACTGAGCAAAACGGGGAGAGCTGCTTTGTCGAACGCGGCGTGTTAAAGCACGTGCCACTGCCTGGAAGAAAAGCACGGACTTCCCTCGTGTGGGACTTCTTCCCTAGCCATGTGTGGTTTACCTGATGGTTTCCCATAAGCTGTGAATGTTTAAAAGAAAAAAACCAACAAAACCCAAGACCAACGTTGAGAGTGGTGAGGCAGATCCTCACCTGGGGACTCAGAATCAGCGGTGACATCACCATGCGAAGCATTGTGTGCGCTTCGGGTCGGGGCTGCTGCGAGCCTCGCAGCGGGGAGGGAGAGCGGATGCGGGGTGCCTCTGTGTCAGCCCTCTGCCCTGGTGGCTTCGTGAGCACTGAGAGTTTGACTCCTGTGTTGCCAGCTTTCGCTTCCGCACCTGTGGTGTGGCAGAGCCAGCGAGCTGCTTCCTCAGCTGGAGGAGGAAGAGGAGTGACCTCAACGTTGCCGAGGTAAAGCACAATTCTTGAAAAGATTTGGCAAAGACGTGGGTTGTAGCAGCGCAGCTGCTGCAGCAGATCCTGGAGCATTGGAGAAGACAGAGAGGGGTTTCTTGGTGAAAAGAATGCTGTTAAAAGTGTTTTCATGCCAGAAATGAGGATAAACGCCTCTGTTGTTTGACATCCTCTATTGACCTGGCACATTGGCATTACAGCGTACCTGGCACGCTGTTTGTATTAAAAAAACAGGTATTTTAGTCAGGGCAGGCCAGAAACCTGCCTTGGCACTTGCACATGGCAGCAATGCTTACAGACCCTGCATCCTGGCTGCCAGGCCAGGATCTAAATCCGATGGTGTTGTTGGTAAACTGAAGCTCAGGAAGCGCTTCTGGGTTTTTCTGTACTTCCATGTGAATTTTGACCCTGTGAAGATGGTGTCTTAAGCTATTTTCGGAACAACAAATAGGTTGAAAAGCAGTTTCAGTTTAACATCTGCATGCTTGGGTGTTATTAACAGAGCTTTGTATACTGAGCTGGTGCTTGGTAGGAGAAAAAACATAAACCTTACCTGGGAAACTTGGACCCCCTCAGCTACATGCTGCTATGAGGAAACTCAGATGTAAGAACACACTTAAATAACACATCAGCAGAGCTGTTGTGCTCCTGACCACCAAAGGCACCTTTTTCCAACACCGTCGTACTGGAAGTTGATGCAGCTGGTTCCATCCGTAACGTGGGACTGTAGAGTGCTGTAACAGAAATATTTTTTCACAGCTTTGGAGAAAGTGAAGCAGAGAAAACCACACATAACCACTGATAGCTGGACCCCAAACTGCCACAGACTGACAGTGATGCCCACTGGATATCTCCTGAGACCCTGCTGCCTTCTGCCTGCTCCAGCAGAAGTCCCGTTTGAATTAGCCAGCAGGTCCCTCTGAGTGGCTTTGCTAAAACTCCCGCCGTAGGAAGTATCCTACGGGAGCCAAGTTGCTAAACTGATGGGTGGGTTTCCCTTAACCCCCTCACCCCTGACTTCCCAGCTCCTGACGACACTGCCAACGTGTGCAGTGTCACCGTGTGCCAACTAGGTGCCAGCTGCCATGGTTTGTATATTGTAAAAGGAGTGATTTGGGACTCGTGAGCACTGAGAACAGGTTAGCAATTGCTTAAGAGCTTTACTTGTGTCGCTCTGGGGCAGGGAGATGGGTGAAACATCTTAGGCTTGAAAGTGATTCCCTGCAGAGTGACGTGCTCAGATCTGCACAACAGATCTGTCGTTCTGGTCACCTTATTAGATCCCTGCTTGAGAGGGTGCTTGCAAGAATCGATTCCTCTTCACCTTGATGTGTCAAGCTAAAGAGAAATCCGTGCCGAAGCACTGTCTGATCAGACGAGTGCCTCGGTTCAGGATTGTTCTTTGACAGCTGCAGAAACACCAGGACAGTCGGCGCCTTCAGGAACAGATTAATTTGATCTTGAGGCTGTCATAAAACAGGTCCCTGAAGTTTGAAGACTCTTCCAATAGTTTGGGCCAGCAAGGAGCAGCTGTAGCTGGCGGCTGCGGTAACTCGGGGCTCAGAGTCTCAGAGAGCGTGGTGAAAGGTGACCCCCAGCTGGCTGCTGGAGGAAGCTGAGGCAGCGTTCAGCTCTAACCTTTGCCTTCTTGGCTGGCATCTTTGCACTTCTGCTGTCAGTGGGTGTTGAGTGTCCTTCCCCCCAGCCTCAGAACATGCCCTCAGATGTAGGCAGCGTTTAGCAGCTAGAATTCACTCCAATATAAAGAGTACAAATCATGCGTTTTCTGCTTTTGCTTTGGAACTCTTAGCTTGAGGTTTTCCTGCAGGCCATGAGGTTTCTTGCAGCAGCAGGGAGGAGTTCTGTTAGCAAGAGGCTGTTCTGTGCTTCGACTGTGGGAAGATGAATGGTTCCCTGTGCACCGTTAACTAGAACTTGACACCTAGCACACCGCACTTGCAGCCTGTGGGGTGCTTTAACAAGCAGGTAAATCAGCAGAGGCTGTTTTGCAGCCGGGGTGATGCTGGCTGATTAAAAAGCAGGGGCAGAACACGGAGTTTCTGGTGTTTGTTCTTGCTTGTCATCCGACTCTCCACTTCCACTGTTCTTTAAAAAAAAAAAACAAAAACAAACAAAAAAACCAAGGGGTAAGCATCTTAATATCATTATTATAAATGGAAGGCACAAAACAAGCCAGCAACAGAGACTGTCTAAGAGAAATACTTGGTGCTTTATAAACAAACAAGGAAGTACCCTTAGGTGGGTGTGATAATCCTCCTCTAATGCGTTTTTGGAGTGCAAAAATAGATTTGTTCCTTTCTTGCTCTTCTCTCCAGGACAAAGGCAGAATAGCCAACTGCAAAGATAGACCAGGGAGGTCCATTTGTTCCATACTGAGAAAGACAAGCCTGTAAAACAAACTAGACAGATTTTCTTTGTGTTATTTATCTTCCTTCAGCAAAGGCAAAGCTTATGACACCTGTTGGTGTGTATTTCCAGAATTTGGGAAAAAGGCTTTGCTCTCTTTGAGAGACTGATAACTTGATTTGATCAACTGAAGAAAGCTGGAAAACTGTTCGTTCCTCATTATTTTTCGCTTGTTACTTTCTTTAGGGTTACTTTTAAAAAGAAGATTTCCCTGCTCACAAGCCAGTAGAAGACTTTCAGCCCAAGCAAGGGTGAAGACAGCTCTCTCCAAGAGCAGAGGAAGTCCCTGTGGAGAGAAGCCGAGCTTGTTAGCAGAACTCGTCGGCATGTCTAAACAAGGAGACGATTGCTACTTCTATTTCTATTCTACCTGTACCAAGGTATGGCTGGCTTTCCTTTGCTTTGCTTTGTTTCCCCATTTTTTTCAGGAAGGAGTAGATTAGGAGGAGGAAGCACACTGGTCTGTGGTTAACTTGAGAACCAGAGAGATTCTGAATTCAGTTGTAGCAACATTAGGCAGCAGCATGGCCATTTTTGAGGCTGTACTCTCTTTTCCTTGTTGGTTTCCTTTTGGTTCCAGGGAGACAAATGTGCCTACCGCCACTGCGAAGCTGCTCTGGGCAATGAGACGGTCTGCAAGCTGTGGCAGGAGGGTCGTTGTTTCAGGAATGTCTGCCGATTCAGACACATGGAAATTGACGTGAGTGCCTAAGGATGTGTTCTCAAAATAAATCAACAAAAGCCTTTTTCAGTGCCCTAGGTGGACTGATTGTGCTTTTGCAGGATAGATTCGTTTGCTTCCAAATCCTACTGGTTTCTGTTACCAAGAGAGGGGGTGGGAGGAAGCAGAGGGAAATAAAATCAATGCCTTAGGTATGTCTTAGCAAGATATATATGTGTTTTTTTTTTATTAGATGCTGACAGTTTTCTCAACAGATGCAGAATAGCTGTTAAATAGACTGCTAAAACCTGCTGGAGCAGGGGGGTAATAAACAGGCTGTTCTATCCTCATGGGAGCAGGCTTGATAAGGAACTCTCAGGTCTCTTCTGAGCCACAGTCCTTCAGCTAACGCTGTTCTAGCTGCCTGGGGTAGGAAGTGGGGAAAGTTAAAGGTGCAGAAGAACTAAGTCTCCAAGAAGTAGTTCTAGACAGGGTTAACCTAGGCAATTTCGGATGTTCTTTTTCCCTCTGAATAGTCCTAGTATAATCCTAGGTGTATTAGTTTAACCCACCCTCAACTGATGTCTGCGAGTGCCTGTCTTCTCAAACTGAATGATGACAAATCTAAATGTGCATAGTGGTTGCAGCTTATGCAAACTTTGTGAATATGCCCAGAAATACTCCACTTAACTGAGAACCTGACCTTTGGAATGATGTTTCAGCACTGTGTTGTGACAGCTGTCATGATCTGGAGCTGTGCATCTCTTTGCAAGCCTCAGGTGCGTGTTATCACGAGCTTTTCTTTCTTTCTGTCTTCAGAAAAAGCGCAGTGAGATTCCTTGCTACTGGGAGAACCAGCCGGGAGGCTGTCAGAAAGCCAACTGTGCTTTTCATCATGCAAAGGGACGTTACATCGATGGACAATTCTTCCCACCAAGCAAGAGTGAGTTTAGGTCCTTTTTCTTTAAGCGCTGAAGACTTAATGTTGAGTATTACTTAGTGGGTGCCAATCCTGTAGGGGGCATCAGGTAACTGTTCATTTGTGAGTGCAGGAAAAGGTCTGCAGTCATAGGTGGTCAGTTAAACCGAGTGTACTGCTGGTGTTTGTTTTCTGCTTTCGTGCTCGGCTTCTCTTTGCTTTGTGTGATGTTTGCCTTGCAGTTTGCTTCCTGTTGTTTCATCTTTTGCTGGGTGGTAGGGAGATGTGTTGTTGTTCGAAGGGAAGTCATTGTTCCCGGTGTAAACAGTGATGGGATGGGCAAAAGGAGATGCTGAATTCGTTGTCTGTGCGGGTTATCTGCCTTTCCTACCATCTCTTTGCATTGTGGTCAAAGTTTTAAACTGCCATATTACCGATGATCCTCCTCTTCCTCTAGCTACACTGCCAAGTCCGCCTGAGTCCGCGGACGATGATTTGAAAGTGGCTCAGATGTCACTGCAGCAAAAGAAACTTTCTGTCCAGTCAAATCCCTCTCCACAGCTAAGGGGGTGATGAAAGTGGAAAACTCTGAAAATGTCCCAAGCCCTACACACCCTCCAGTTGTAATCAATGCTGCAGATGATGATGAAGATGATGATGGTGAGCATGTGTTGGTTCTTGGAAGGAATTTGTGCTGTAAATGATTGTGTTAAATCTTTGGTTCTTGAAGGAATCTGTGCTGTACATGAATGTCTAAATCACAGATGACCCGAGGTCTGACTAGCGATAGGGCAGGCAGTCTGGCCAGGTCACTGGTGGCTTTGTCTGGCAGTCAGTGGACAGAACCTGAAACGTTGGAGGAAAGCTTAGAACCACTCCTGCTTTAGCTGGTCTGTTGTGTAAAGTTCTGTGTGAAACTAGGAAGGAAATTTCTTATTCCTGTCTGAAGAGCAACGTGTTGTGTAGTAGTTAAAGCTGCAGAGAGAATCTAGAGTCCTAGATGTTTTGTCCTAGTGTATTCTACTTAGGAGTTCAATAGGGGGGTAACTGAAAAACAGAAGAGTAACGAGAAGAAAGAGCTGTAGAAGACAGTGCTATATAAGAAGCAATTTCTGAAGCATTAAAGAGGCTGACAGTGGCAGGTGTGGACACAGTATGACAGGAGTTTGTGTATAAATTGTTTAGAGCCGTGCAAATGCCTTTTAAAGGGAAAAAAGTACTTTTACTCGTAGACTTTCACCTTAGAAAGGACTATTTCTCAGCATTTGTACCTAATAATATTCTGCTTGCTTATGCAGCTTTGTTCTGCACAAAGTATAGCTGTCAAGCAGACTCAGATTCACGCTCTACTATCTCAGCTGGAATTTGGAGGAAGCACTGAGACTCTTAAGATTTTTTTTCTATGTTAATTACAGTTAAAATATGAGTTTATGTGGTTTAGCTGTCAAAACAGTGTCTGACTGGGTTTTTTGGGACATGGGCTAACAGGATAATATTTCTGTTGGCTACTGGTTTCTGTGAAATAGAAAAAAAATTCCCTTTTGTTTTAGGGGAGGAACCTGTGGTTCGACTAGATCTTGCTGATAGACAAGGAAAACGGAAAGCCTCCGCAGGTAAGAACTTTTTATGAGCTTTGACGTAGGTGCTGCCTTCTATATATGACTGCATTAAAGAGTATTTTTGAGGTATGAAAGGAAAATACATTGCAGTGGAGATCTGTGTTGACTGCAGAAATGGAAAAAAAAAATAAAAAAAATCATTTAGCAGCTGAAAGGCAATTCTCTGAAAATATGCTTGAAAAATAGAAGCTTATTGTTGACTGTTCTCAAACCTTCCTGCAAAGAAAAGTTCTTACAATATTCCTTGTTTTCTCTGAAGATGATGTAAGCACCGTTCCAGTGAAGCGCAGCCTTGCTGAAAGGCTGGGGAAGAAGGTAGAGGCTCCGGGAAATGCTGACAAAGCCCCCAAGAGAGATCCAGGTACTGAACAGGCATCTGGAATGGATTCCTGGGTTTTGTATTTAGTCTTTCTGTTTGTCCTTTTCCAGTGATGTTTCTTTTTGCATGTTGGCTGAGGTCGTAATCACTGGGATTCAAAGTTACCTTTCCTGTCTTGTTTTGAACTGTGAACCTGAAGTTGACATTCTGCAGCCTCCCTAATTCGTTCTGTTTCTGTTTTGCAGTTCAAGTTGCCAAGTCTCTGAAGGACAGGCTGGGATTACCTCCTAAACAGACCAGCACTGAGAGAGGTAACAGCTAGATATTAAATATGCTTTCTCCTCCTTCCTTTCCATGAACTTGGACTGCTTTCATCCATCCCTAAAAACTAATGTAAACGAAAACAAAGAACTGATGCCTCTTGCTTGAGTGCTGAAGCTCTTCTGACAGCCACTATCAGAAATCTGGCTCTAGGTGTGTGTTTCTTTTCTACTTGTGCCTTGTCAAGGTTTTTAGCTGCTTCTGTGAACCGTTACGTACCATTAGAATAGAACCACTGCCAGGAGCAGGAATTTGAAATGCAGTCTGAAAAAGTAATAAAGTAAAGCAGCATTTCTGTGTAGCAGTTCTCTCTGGGTAGGGCTGGTCTTCAAAATACAAGTGGCTCAGAGGAGGAGGAGAATGTTGTTCTAAGGATATTGTTCTAAGATGCATTATTGGGAACACTCCAGATTAGTTTTCCTTAGTGCTCTGACAAATTTTGGAGACTTAAAATATTGCTGGACTCTCTTGAAATGTTGGTGCTTCTCCTCATTTCTTGATGATGACAGGGAAGGCTGCTAAGCCGATGGGAGAGATCCATGTGAAAACACTGGAGGAAATCCGTCGTGAGAAAGCTCTTCAGAGACGCGAAACTCAAGCCAAAGGCGAGGCTGAAGGGCATGGTAAAACTGAAGATTCCAGCGCAGGGGCAAGACCTGCTCGTGCAGGTCGCATCAAAACTTTCCCTGAAGCCTTGTCTGAAAACAAGAATAATCGCTTGGTAGAAGAGAAGAAAAAAGCAGGAGAATCCCCTAGCAAGAGCAAAATTCAGGGTGAGTCCAAGAAGCAGCTCGCTCTGTCCGGGCGAATGGATTGCACATTGTAGCCTTTCTCTCTCTCTCTCATGGGACACGAGGATGCACAGATGCTCAAAGGAAACAAGTACCCAGCTTTCTTTATTTCTGCCGTTGACAAAACTTTTTTTTGTCTTTTTTTAAAGCACCTGAAAAAGAAGAAAAGAAGGCAGTGAAATTGAACCGGCCTTTTCCTACCCTTTCCTCTGTAGCTGATGTACGGGTGAGTCCTCTGTGAAGACACACATCCATTCGTACAATTTCTGATAATTCTGCCAAGTTTTGTTACTCACCGTGTGCCACCCTCTTGAGTGTGTTCTTACCCTTCAGCACCTGGTAGGAGCTGCAGTGCAGTCTAAATCCTATCGCCAGCAGCATTTCCAGACAACTCTGTAATCCCCAAACTTGGAATCAGTCTGTTTATACCACAGCAACAAAGAAACCCTGTTAGCACCAGCTGAAATCTACACGGTTAACGTGGAGGGAATTCTTTTTGTTCTTACTGACTTGAGCTGTCAGACGTGAAGGATTTAATACGGAAGGCCAGAGTTCTGTGTTGAAGGAAATCAGTCTGTCAGTGGATACTGTATAGGGGAACTTGTATGACTTTCTGCTGCTTAAAAAGAATGTGATAAATAGATGTACAGCAGAACACCCTAGCTGTTTAAAGAAGCTTGCCACAGTGGATATTGCAGATATGCGAGACTGTGTCCATAGTAAAGCATGGCTCTTGTTACATGCAGAATTTTATGGAAAAAAAAAAACCACAAAAACAACAACAGTAACCTGAAGGATATTAATATGCTGTTCCACATCAAGACCATTTTGGAGGGATTGCTGATCAGATTTTCTTAACGAAATCTCCACGCACGGATTTTTTTATTTTTTTTTGTCCTATTCATGCACTACTTTTCTTTCCTTCTAGCCCACGCAGCAGAGTGGAACTCGTAAATGTCCAGAGAAGAGCTTTGAAGAGAGCCGTTGGGAGAAGTGGCAACAGCGAGAACAAGAGAAGCTTCGGAAGGAGGAAGCTGCTGTCAAATCTACTGCTGGCTTCTTTAATACTGAACCAGCAGGGAAAGTGGCAGCTCAATTTCAGGGCCAGGAAGCTAAAAGTAAGTGTTGAAGGTTAAGAGTTCCTTAGGTTGTCTTCTGAAATACAGACAGAAGATGACGATTCTCATGCTGTAACTCTGGCTGGGTGCATTTTGCCACGCAATGCTACGAAGCGAAGTGTGTACTTTCTTTTTCTTAGTTTGTTTCTTTTCCTGCCAGCCAGATGTTAGGTAAGGAACGGGAGACTAGAAAATGACACGACAAATTTGGACGGTGTAGAACAACTTAACTGTGGGACATCACTGCAAGGGAGAGGAAGCTGGTACAACAGTTGCATACACTCTTGTCCTACTCTAACTGCTGCTTTTTCCTTTCCTAGAGGGAGCAGGACTTTAACTATAAAAGCTGTCTAGATTTGTGAACCTAGCTGGCACTTAGGATTGCTATGTGTCTGAGGTTTCCCTTGTCCTGGATTATTATTTACTGTAGCTATTGGGTTTCTTTGTTCCTTTGTATGGATTGTTGGTAGACAGAGTTTACTATGTGGAAAACATTCCTGAGAATCCAGGCAATGGCGGTGTAGAAGGACTGTGGAAATGATGAAGAGAACCTGGATTTTTCCTGAGGCGGAGCAAGACTGTATCAGTTCTCTCTTCCTTTTACTCTAGCCAACTTGATGACATCTGCGAAGCCTTCGGGTGGGAAAGTCACTTTCCCCAAGAAGAAGGCACTGAAACGTAAGGCACCTGGGAGTTATCCCTCTGCCGTAGCAGCTGTGGAACTACGGACTGCCTTTGCTGCTGACATGATGGGACCTCCAGCCAAAAAAGCAGCCATGGTAAGGCCAGGGGCTAATGCAGAGATGGATCCCTTGTTAAATTTCTACCCTCCTCTAGGAGAAAAGGTGGAAAACTCAAACGTTCTGCAGGCCTTCTATTTCCTTTTAAATCCGGGAGCTGTCTCCAGGATGCTTGTAGAACCCTTCTGTATTTAGGAGATGAATGGCACTCTTGAACCGGTACTCTGATGCTGTGATTTCTCTGGTGTGGGGGATTTTGTCCATTAATGCCATGTTCTTAAAAGACACAAGAGCATGAGTAACGTCCAGGTGAATGTGAACTTTCTTCAGGAGCACCTTGGTTTTGTATTTTGGCCACGGCTCCGCAATGCCAGAGGAGAAGCAGTGTGGAGGAAAAAGCTATTAAGGAATCTTTTACCCATGTGTCATAAATACTGTTTTGCTGCTTTCTAGGGTGTTTCAGACGTGCCGGAGCACATCCCAGCCATCAGACTTGAAGAAAATCCCCCAAACAGGTGACAACCCCAACTTGTTCTTTTTCTTAATCAGTGTATATCCCCAGGGAAACGTACGTTCTGTCACATGTGGGAAAAAATGAGGGTTCTGAGATAATTAAAGCCAAAATCCATCAAAGGAATAAGTCACCTGAAACCACTTTCTAGCAGGAAATCTAGCAGGATTGCTTAATTCGGCTTTCTTTAAATGCTGCAAGTCAGCACAGCTTTCCAGTGACTTCTTGGGTTGTCTGAATACCTGAACGAGGAGGAGGTGAAGTTCTACTTCCTCGTGAGGTGATAGATGAGGAGTAGTGTCCTCTGCCTTTTGGTCCTCAAGAATGCCACCTCAACTCCAGGTGCCCTGCCTTCACGGATAAACCCCCAGACTTAAAAATGTAGCTGGTAACACATCGGGCTCTAAATGTAGCCCTGGGTCGATTGATAACAATCCCTGTGTAAGATTGAAGCGTAGGAGGGCTTGCCTACAGTTTGAAGAGCCGGTTTGCAGAAAACGGATTTCCCGTTAAAAAATGGCATATCCTGATTGTTCTTGCTCTCCCAAGACCTGAAGTGCGTCTTGGAAGCCCGGCAAGATTTGAGGAGCAGATGGAAATCGATCTCGAGACCTCGACCTCAGCTTCTTCCCAGCTAGAAGAGGCACGCACACGCCAGCTGAGTTCCGCGGGGAACGCGCCCTTATCTGCGGATGAAGATTTTGAGAAGCTACTATGGGAAATCTCAGGAGGCAGACTGGAAGCCGAAATTGACTTAGACCCAGGGAAGGACGAGGATGACCTCCTCCTTGAACTCTCCGAGATGATTGACAGTTGAACCGCGTAGTCCTATGGTATATTTAAAAATTAAAAAATTAAACTGTTCTTCTTGTTGGTGTACTGGGTCTGGCTGGAATGTTAACTTTCCCGGCAGCAGCCCATACACTGCCGTACTCTGTACTTGTAGCTGGAACAACAGATTTATCACAGCAGTGTTGTGTCTATTGCTGAGCTGTGGTGGCACAGTATTGGGCCTTTCTCTAACCCTCCTAGGGGATGGGCAAAAAGTGAGGAGAGAAACATCACTAGGGCAGCTGACCTAAACCAATCAAAGGGATATTCCATACCATGTGATGTTATACTCAGCAATAAAAGGTGGAAACAGGAAGAAGAGGGGAGGGGTGGGCTCTCGTTGAGAAGACGTCGGTCCTCCTCTTGAACACCGGCTGCGTGCGTTGAGGCCTTGCTTCAAGGACGTGGTCAATCAGCGCTCATTTTTGGGATGTAGAGAGTAATTTCTTTCCTCTGCACTTCCATATAGCCTTCATTTATTTTGTTTGTTTGTTTTCCTCCCTTCTTTTTATTTTCCCTTTTCCCCTCCCTTTTCCCCTTTCCCTTTTTATTTCCCCTTAGTTAAATTGTTTAGTTCATGGTAGTCTTTATTTAATTATTATTATTATTTCCCTTTAATTAATTTATCCTTATCTCAACCCGTGAGTTGTTCTTTGCTTTACTTCTCCCCCTCCTCATCTAAAGGAGGGGGAGTGAGAGAGCGGTTGTGGGGTTTAGCTGCCCAGCATGGTAAAACCACCACAGTTGGATACCCGTTCCACAGGGAACGCGCCCTTATCTGCGGATGAAGATTTTGAGAAGCTACTATGGGAAATCTCAGGAGGCAGACTGGAAGCCGAAATCGACTTAGACCCAGGGAAGGACGAGGATGACCTCCTCCTTGAACTCTCCGAGATGATTGACAGTTGAACCGCGTAGTCCTATGGTATATTTAAAAAAAAAAAAAAAATTAAAACTGTTCTTCTTGTTGGATACCCCGAGGTGATCCTTTTTCTAACTGAGGCTTTGCAATGAGACTTAAAGCACAGTCCGAAGTGGTAGAAATTGGCAGGATCTGCACTCAGTTGTCCTAAATTTCCCTGCTGGTCAGAGTTAAGGTCTTGTGCATCCGTTCTGTAACTATAGGTGGCTACCTTCGATATCGAGAGGACAAAGCACTTCTTTTGGCACAGAAAGATCTCCATTGGCACGCCACGGTGGCTGCAAATCGATCTTCTGATGGAGCGATGCTCTGAAGGCTTAAAGGGAAAGCTTCTTCCTTCCTCCCCCCTTGGCACAACTCGATGTCGGGCACATTGTGAAGCTTCGGTGTTCTGATTTCTCAGACAGTTGATACCCAAATCCTGGAGTTACTATGTCAACTCTTGACTTTTACTTGTGTATGCCATTGTTTTGACTGTACCCGTGTCAGATGATGAAGCTGTAGGGGTGGGAGGGAGCAGAATCGTTATTCCAGTGTGTTGTGGACCACAGTTGCTGCCAGGAGTGGGGGTGGGGGTCAGCCACCCAGCCTTACTTTCAGTTATCAGGGATGATCAACTGGTGAAAAGCAGCAGCTCTGCCATGCGGCTCCGCTACCCCCACTCCCTTCTCTTGTGCTGTACCAAAGTTCCCCCAGGCTTTGGTTGGTGCTTTTTGTTGGTGTGAGGAATCCGGGGCGAGCAGTCGGGACTCTGCCGCAGTCACGGGGTCGATGAAGGGTTGTTTAAGTGCCTCTTGGTTTTAAAAGTTGCTCCCCTGAGCTGCTGGCTCTGCTGCCTGCTACAGCAAATGTTCGGGTGCCATCAGCATCGCGCTTGGGCGTGGGCACTGACCCTGCGGAGGACAGAGCTGAGATTCGGGTGTATTGTGTACCCTGCCACCAGCCATCGATTTGTATTTCTTTTTTTCCCCTAGCAGATCAATTTTGAATTATTTTCCGAACTTTTTGCGGCACGGTAGGCTCTTCCCGCTATGATTTGTGAAGCTGTGGGGGCCCTCAGGCATTTGCTGCTGGCAGAGGAAAAGCGCTTGTTGAATTTGTTGTAAATACTTAATGTTGGGACAAAACCACGCGTCTCTGTGTCGTGGTTTAACCCGGCCGGCAGCTAAACACCACGCAGCCGTTCGCTCACCCTCCCCCCTCCCTCTCTGGGACGGGGGAGAGAAATGGAAAGTGAAGCCCGTGAGTTGAGATAAAGACAGTTTAATAAGAGAGGAAAATAATAATAACAAAATAATAATAACAATAATAACAATAATAATAATATGGTGATAATAGGGAAATAATAATAATATGTACAAACAAGTGATGCACAATGCAATTGCTCACCACTCGCTGACCGATGCCCAGCCTAACCCCGAACAGTCCGGCCCCCTTCCCCCGGTTAGCCACCCCTATATATTGTTTAGCATGACGTCAGATGGTATGGAATACCCCTTTGGCTAGTTTGGGTCACCTGTCCTGGGTCTGTCCCCTCCCAGCTCTTACTGCACCCCCAGCCTGTCCGTTGGCAGGACAGAGCAAAAGGCTGAGATGTCCTTGGCTTAGTATAAGCTCTGCTCTGCAACAATTAAAGCATCGGGGTGTTATCAGCACTCTTCTCATCCTAAGCCAAAACACAGCATTCCACCAGCTACTAGGAAGAAAATTAATTCTGTGCTAACTGAAACCAGGACACTCTGTGTGTGTGTGTGTGTGTGTGTGTGCTGTGACGCCCCGGCCCCACCAGGGAAAACCTTCACCAATGAAACTGCTGCTGGAGCTCACGCAGGCCTTCATCGTGCCGAAGGACTTCACGGGGACTTCTGCCGGCTCCAGGAGAAAAACCAAAAATCAGGACAAGGAGAGCTCAGAGGCTGCGCCCACCTGCCCTCGCTTTCCCTTCACCCCAAGCCCTGCTCTACCATGGTTCAAAGATCAAAGCTGAAATTCCTTGAAGTGGTATATTCTTTATTGCAGCGCTGGATGCACGGGGGATCTCTCCACCTATCGTGCATACCCAAGGCGGAAAGCAGTCTTGAATTTCTACAATCAATCTCTCAATATTCTACAAGCGCCTATGCATATTCATTACCTATCCCCGCCTCCCCTCGCTTCTCATGCTAATTAGCCTTTTGGCACCTTTTGCCTGCATAGAGCCTCCCAAGAATTGTGGGCAGGGGTCTTTGGGAGGAAGACCCCGAGTCTTCCTCACAGTGTACTTTTCACCTTAGGTCAGGAATCTGCTGAGCTGGCATGTTTCTTAATTGCAAGCGCTGGTTGTTGCTAATTCTTCCAGTTGTTGTATCTTTATAATGAATTCCAATGTCCAGTTTTGAGATTTATAGTCCTTCCATTTGTTTCTCTGTCCGTCTGCCGCTTCCTTATCATGAGTTCCAGTGTCTTGTTTCGAGATATACAGTCCTTGTCTGGGGATTGTCCTTGCCTCCCCAATGCCTCCTTAATCAATCCCCCCTTTTCTTTTCCCATGCAAATTCTTTTGCATCAGATGCTTCTATTAGTTGCAGTAACACAACAAAGCAGGCATCTAAACAACATGCACACAAATATTCCTAACACTACTACTGCGATTAGAGCAATGAAAACTTGTTTCAACCATTAGAAATTGGGCAACCAGGAGGTTAACTTATTCCATATTTCACTAAAACTAAACTAAATATGAAAGATCATCTTTACTGCTCTCATGTAGGATCCTTGTCTGCTTCCATATTTCTTCCAGGTCGGTAGAGATCCTTCCACTCTGATCTACATACATACAACAACTTGTGTTTATTACTGTACAGACTCCCCCTTGAGTGGCCAATAACAAGGCTAGGGCCATCCGATTTTGTAATACTACCTGTGATAAACTAGATCTCTCTTCTTGTTGAGCCTTTATAGCATCCGGAATTTTGTTTTCTAACTTCTCTATAATTGCAGAAATATTAACTATTGCCTTTTCCAATTCACTCATTCCTAACCATGGGATAAACCATCGAACAAAACTATGAAAAGTGGTGTGTCTCTCTATCAATGGATTGTTAATTTTTTGTCTCATTCTCCGGATATGATTTCTCAAGTAACCTCGAGGCACTACATCATGTACTGTCATATTGGGGACTACTGCTCCAAGAGTGCAAGTCCCCTTCCAGTTCTCGGGCAAGACCTTACGGGCTGTAACATTGCATAGCCAATACCACCCTTTTCCTTCTGGAACTGGCCAGCTGGTTGAATTTGCCCAACTGCTAGTTGTACTAATATCAATTGTTTGATTACAAGATGTCTGATTTCCCACATAAGTAGTACCCGTATTTATACAATCCTGTTTTCCCATACCCTTAGGCGGGTTACGCCTTTGTACACATACATAGTAAGATTCCAATGGCACGAAGCTACTAACTTCTAGTTCCAAGACTTCTTCATATTTTTGCCCCCAAGATGTGTTTTCCCACAAATCAGTCCAAGATAAGTTTGCAGGCAAGGGAATGCCGATTGTGCTGTACCAAAGTTCCCCCAGGCTTTGGTTGGTGCTTTTTGTTGGTGTGAGGAATCCGGGGCGAGCAGTCGGGACTCTGCCGCAGTCACGGGGTCGATGAAGGGTTGTTTAAGTGCCTCTTGGTTTTAAAAGTTGCTCCCCTGAGCTGCTGGCTCTGCTGCCTGCTACAGCAAATGTTCGGGTGCCATCAGCATCGCGCTTGGGCGTGGGCACTGACCCTGCGGAGGACAGAGCTGAGATTCGGGTGTATTGTGTACCCTGCCACCAGCCATCGATTTGTATTTCTTTTTTTCCCCTAGCAGATCAATTTTGAATTATTTTCCGAACTTTTTGCGGCACGGTAGGCTCTTCCCGCTATGATTTGTGAAGCTGTGGGGGCCCTCAGGCATTTGCTGCTGGCAGAGGAAAAGCGCTTGTTGAATTTGTTGTAAATACTTAATGTTGGGACAAAACCACGCGTCTCTGTGTTGAGGGATGGGGATCAAGAAGCAACCCCACTGCTATGCCAGAGTCCCTATAGGCAGTGTGGGTTTTCTCTCTATGCAAGCCTCATTATTCAGAGGCAGAGTATGGCTTCGTCCATTCAAGGTCCAGAATCAGTTGTCAAATGCTAGGCAAAGCCAGTGGCTCCTGGGCTATGTGACAAACTAACCCTAGAGCAAAACTCCTCCTTGTCCTCTTACCTGGGGCCCTTTCTGCGATGCCTTTAGGGTGAGTCAAGGCTATGATCTCCACCTTCTGGGGATGGTGTTTGAGCTATGTCCTACCTCAGTGCTGAGACTCTTTTGCCTCTGTAGAGGCCCTTTGCCATGACACGAGTGACGATGAGAAATAAAATCAACTAGCCTCTGAAACGTTCTTGTTCCCAAGCACAGTTTTTTCACTGGCTTGCTTTAACTCCTAGTTTTTGGCCGAGAAGCTATTGTTTCTCTGTGCCTTTAATAAGAGGCTTTCTCTGGAGCCAAGTCAGGATGGCAAGATTGAGCTGGGCAAGGCTATCGAGGAGGAAATTCAATCTTCCCAGCTGGGTGTCTGACCCTTGGAGCCCGGGCCAACTGATCTGAAGCGGCTGTAAAAGCTTTATTTCGCAGCATCGCTGTCTTCCCTGCTCGCATTCTAGGCACGGTGTTTCTGCTGACAGCATCTTCCACCTCCTCAGCAGAAGCTGCTTCTTTCTTTAAACGTAGTACAGGCTGGACGCAAAGAAATCAACTGTTAGCGGTGCTTTTAGCTATTTAAATGGGGAGAAAACCAGCCAATGTTTATTTCTTTGTCCAGGGCAGCCACGAATGCTTGCGTGACGTGGGCTCCTCTCCCACGTCCTTAATTGCCAAGCCGGTAGCGGCTCTGGTGACGTGTCCCGTGGGTGTCTGTGCAGTGACGGGGCTGCCTCACCCCTGTGTACCCCAGGACAGACATTTGGGGGGCTCTTTGCTGCTACCACAGGGCGCAACCTGCGGGTCCTGGGGCAGGCAGGATGAGTGCTGCTGGGCCCGGAGGGTAGGCCTGGCCTGAGAGGAGACAGTAAAGGAGGCAGGTTTGGGGCTTAAAGCAGGCTTGTCCTGCCCCAGCCTTCTCCGGAACCTGTGTGCCTGGCTCTGGAAAGCCGTGACAAGACATCAAATGACTCGCAGCTTGCCAAGAGAGCTGCGGTGCTGGAGGAATGGCCGCCTCAAGGGGCTGAGGCCAGGCACCATCACGGGCAGGACTCGAGAGACGAGGCACGATCTTGGCACAGACACAGAAGGGAAGGGGAAGCACTGCTCTGCTGGCCCTGAGCGGTGCAGCCCCAGGAGAAAAAAAAAATCTGTGTTTCCTTCCGCTGATGTCCACGCTGAAGGTGCAGAAGGGTTCCGTGCTGTTGCTTGGGTCAGCCTTGTTGCCAGGTTGGGAATGTTTAGCCTCCCGGTGCTTCGGTGCTGTTGGGCTGCACTCAGAGTGTGAGCTCTGGGCGTTATTTCTCAACTACTGCGTTATTGGAGCGTACGGAGCCGAGATATTCTGCGGATAGGTGATTTAAGCCACGTCAGAACCACCGCTGTGGCGTGTGCCAGCGTCGGACGCCCTATCGACTGATCGGGCGGAGCAGGTGAATTGAATTTGGTGCTGGGTGGCGAGGTGGTGTTGGGGGAAGAGCTAGGCTAAGGAGAGCTTCCTCTTGCTCTGCCCCTTCCCATCTCAAATGGCCGCTTCCTGGGGAGATGGGTTCGTTGGGAGGCTAACTACAACGTTACAGTGAGGATGAGGAATCCTCTCTAGTCCCGTAGGTATTTGCTGCCAGGCCGCAGCGTTGATTTCAGAAATTGTATTTACAAAAGGAAAAAGAAAGGAAATCCGTATTCTTTAACATACTCTCTTTTCTCGGAGAGTAGATGTAGGAGCTTCAGCAGTGCCCTTCCTCCCGAAAGGCTTCCCAGTGTCTGCTCAGACACTGAGGAGGAAAATAGAGGAGAGCCACCCGATATAAATAAAGGCAAGAAGGGGTTATGGATTAAGGGAAAACCACTACTTCAAAAATTGGTGCTCTCTACAAACCGGTTAAGGGTTTGGGACCTGCAGGTGCTGCCTCCACCTGTGTGCGTTGCAGTCGTGCCTGTTGCCACTGAGCAAAACGGGGAGAGCTGCTTTGTCGAACGCGGCGTGTTAAAGCACGTGCCACTGCCTGGAAGAAAAGCACGGACTTCCCTCGTGTGGGACTTCTTCCCTAGCCATGTGTGGTTTACCTGATGGTTTCCCATAAGCTGTGAATGTTTAAAAGAAAAAAACCAACAAAACCCAAGACCAACGTTGAGAGTGGTGAGGCAGATCCTCACCTGGGGACTCAGAATCAGCGGTGACATCACCATGCGAAGCATTGTGTGCGCTTCGGGTCGGGGCTGCTGCGAGCCTCGCAGCGGGGAGGGAGAGCGGATGCGGGGTGCCTCTGTGTCAGCCCTCTGCCCTGGTGGCTTCGTGAGCACTGAGAGTTTGACTCCTGTGTTGCCAGCTTTCGCTTCCGCACCTGTGGTGTGGCAGAGCCAGCGAGCTGCTTCCTCAGCTGGAGGAGGAAGAGGAGTGACCTCAACGTTGCCGAGGTAAAGCACAATTCTTGAAAAGATTTGGCAAAGACGTGGGTTGTAGCAGCGCAGCTGCTGCAGCAGATCCTGGAGCATTGGAGAAGACAGAGAGGGGTTTCTTGGTGAAAAGAATGCTGTTAAAAGTGTTTTCATGCCAGAAATGAGGATAAACGCCTCTGTTGTTTGACATCCTCTATTGACCTGGCACATTGGCATTACAGCGTACCTGGCACGCTGTTTGTATTAAAAAAACAGGTATTTTAGTCAGGGCAGGCCAGAAACCTGCCTTGGCACTTGCACATGGCAGCAATGCTTACAGACCCTGCATCCTGGCTGCCAGGCCAGGATCTAAATCCGATGGTGTTGTTGGTAAACTGAAGCTCAGGAAGCGCTTCTGGGTTTTTCTGTACTTCCATGTGAATTTTGACCCTGTGAAGATGGTGTCTTAAGCTATTTTCGGAACAACAAATAGGTTGAAAAGCAGTTTCAGTTTAACATCTGCATGCTTGGGTGTTATTAACAGAGCTTTGTATACTGAGCTGGTGCTTGGTAGGAGAAAAAACATAAACCTTACCTGGGAAACTTGGACCCCCTCAGCTACATGCTGCTATGAGGAAACTCAGATGTAAGAACACACTTAAATAACACATCAGCAGAGCTGTTGTGCTCCTGACCACCAAAGGCACCTTTTTCCAACACCGTCGTACTGGAAGTTGATGCAGCTGGTTCCATCCGTAACGTGGGACTGTAGAGTGCTGTAACAGAAATATTTTTTCACAGCTTTGGAGAAAGTGAAGCAGAGAAAACCACACATAACCACTGATAGCTGGACCCCAAACTGCCACAGACTGACAGTGATGCCCACTGGATATCTCCTGAGACCCTGCTGCCTTCTGCCTGCTCCAGCAGAAGTCCCGTTTGAATTAGCCAGCAGGTCCCTCTGAGTGGCTTTGCTAAAACTCCCGCCGTAGGAAGTATCCTACGGGAGCCAAGTTGCTAAACTGATGGGTGGGTTTCCCTTAACCCCCTCACCCCTGACTTTCCAGCTCCTGACGACACTGCCAACGTGTGCAGTGTCACCGTGTGCCAACTAGGTGCCAGCTGCCATGGTTTGTATATTGTAAAAGGAGTGATTTGGGACTCGTGAGCACTGAGAACAGGTTAGCAATTGCTTAAGAGCTTTACTTGTGTCGCTCTGGGGCAGGGAGATGGGTGAAACATCTTAGGCTTGAAAGTGATTCCCTGCAGAGTGACGTGCTCAGATCTGCACAACAGATCTGTCGTTCTGGTCACCTTATTAGATCCCTGCTTGAGAGGGTGCTTGCAAGAATCGATTCCTCTTCACCTTGATGTGTCAAGCTAAAGAGAAATCCGTGCCGAAGCACTGTCTGATCAGACGCGTGCCTCGGTTCAGGATTGTTCTTTGACAGCTGCAGAAACACCAGGACAGTCGGCGCCTTCAGGAACAGATTAATTTGATCTTGAGGCTGTCATAAAACAGGTCCCTGAAGTTTGAAGACTCTTCCAATAGTTTGGGCCAGCAAGGAGCAGCTGTAGCTGGCGGCTGCGGTAACTCGGGGCTCAGAGTCTCAGAGAGCGTGGTGAAAGGTGACCCCCAGCTGGCTGCTGGAGGAAGCTGAGGCAGCGTTCAGCTCTAACCTTTGCCTTCTTGGCTGGCATCTTTGCACTCCTGCTGTCAGTGGGTGTTGAGTGTCCTTCCCCCCAGCCTCAGAACGTGCCCTCAGATGTAGGCAGCGTTTAGCAGCTAGAATTCACTCCAATATAAAGAGTACAAATCATGCGTTTTCTGCTTTTGCTTTGGAACTCTTAGCTTGAGGTTTTCCTGCAGGCCATGAGGTTTCTTGCAGCAGCAGGGAGGAGTTCTGTTAGCAAGAGGCTGTTCTGTGCTTCGACTGTGGGAAGATGAATGGTTCCCTGTGCACCGTTAAATAGAACTTGACACCTAGCACACCTAGCTGTTGGTGTGTATTTCCAGAATTTGGGAAAAAGGCTTTGCTCTCTTTGAGAGACTGATAACTTGATTTGATCAACTGAAGAAAGCTGGAAAACTGTTCGTTCCTCATTATTTTTCGCTTGTTACTTTCTTTAGGGTTACTTTTAAAAAGAAGATTTCCCTGCTCACAAGCCAGTAGAAGACTTTCAGCCCAAGCAAGGGTGAAGACAGCTCTCTCCAAGAGCAGAGGAAGTCCCTGTGGAGAGAAGCCGAGCTTGTTAGCAGAACTCGTCGGCATGTCTAAACAAGGAGACGATTGCTACTTCTATTTCTATTCTACCTGTACCAAGGTATGGCTGGCTTTCCTTTGCTTTGCTTTGTTTCCCCATTTTTTTCAGGAAGGAGTAGATTAGGAGGAGGAAGCACACTGGTCTGTGGTTAACTTGAGAACCAGAGAGATTCTGAATTCAGTTGTAGCAACATTAGGCAGCAGCATGGCCATTTTTGAGGCTGTACTCTCTTTTCCTTGTTGGTTTCCTTTTGGTTCCAGGGAGACAAATGTGCCTACCGCCACTGCGAAGCTGCTCTGGGCAATGAGACGGTCTGCAAGCTGTGGCAGGAGGGTCGTTGTTTCAGGAATGTCTGCCGATTCAGACACATGGAAATTGACGTGAGTGCCTAAGGATGTGTTCTCAAAATAAATCAACAAAAGCCTTTTTCAGTGCCCTAGGTGGACTGATTGTGCTTTTGCAGGATAGATTCGTTTGCTTCCAAATCCTACTGGTTTCTGTTACCAAGAGAGGGGGTGGGAGGAAGCAGAGGGAAATAAAATCAATGCCTTAGGTATGTCTTAGCAAGATATATATGTGTTTTTTTTTTATTAGATGCTGACAGTTTTCTCAACAGATGCAGAATAGCTGTTAAATAGACTGCTAAAACCTGCTGGAGCAGGGGGGTAATAAACAGGCTGTTCTATCCTCATGGGAGCAGGCTTGATAAGGAACTCTCAGGTCTCTTCTGAGCCACAGTCCTTCAGCTAACGCTGTTCTAGCTGCCTGGGGTAGGAAGTGGGGAAAGTTAAAGGTGCAGAAGAACTAAGTCTCCAAGAAGTAGTTCTAGACAGGGTTAACCTAGGCAATTTCGGATGTTCTTTTTCCCTCTGAATAGTCCTAGTATAATCCTAGGTGTATTAGTTTAACCCACCCTCAACTGATGTCTGCGAGTGCCTGTCTTCTCAAACTGAATGATGACAAATCTAAATGTGCATAGTGGTTGCAGCTTATGCAAACTTTGTGAATATGCCCAGAAATACTCCACTTAACTGAGAACCTGACCTTTGGAATGATGTTTCAGCACTGTGTTGTGACAGCTGTCATGATCTGGAGCTGTGCATCTCTTTGCAAGCCTCAGGTGCGTGTTATCACGAGCTTTTCTTTCTTTCTGTCTTCAGAAAAAGCGCAGTGAGATTCCTTGCTACTGGGAGAACCAGCCGGGAGGCTGTCAGAAAGCCAACTGTGCTTTTCATCATGCAAAGGGACGTTACATCGATGGACAATTCTTCCCACCAAGCAAGAGTGAGTTTAGGTCCTTTTTCTTTAAGCGCTGAAGACTTAATGTTGAGTATTACTTAGTGGGTGCCAATCCTGTAGGGGGCATCAGGTAACTGTTCATTTGTGAGTGCAGGAAAAGGTCTGCAGTCATAGGTGGTCAGTTAAACCGAGTGTACTGCTGGTGTTTGTTTTCTGCTTTCGTGCTCGGCTTCTCTTTGCTTTGTGTGATGTTTGCCTTGCAGTTTGCTTCCTGTTGTTTCATCTTTTGCTGGGTGGTAGGGAGATGTGTTGTTGTTCGAAGGGAAGTCATTGTTCCCGGTGTAAACAGTGATGGGATGGGCAAAAGGAGATGCTGAATTCGTTGTCTGTGCGGGTTATCTGCCTTTCCTACCATCTCTTTGCATTGTGGTCAAAGTTTTAAACTGCCATATTACCGATGATCCTCCTCTTCCTCTAGCTACACTGCCAAATCCGCCTGAGTCCGCGGACGATGATTTGAAAGTGGCTCAGATGTCACTGCAGCAAAAGAAACTTTCTGTCCAGTCAAATCCCTCTCCACAGCTAAGGGGGTGATGAAAGTGGAAAACTCTGAAAATGTCCCAAGCCCTACACACCCTCCAGTTGTAATCAATGCTGCAGATGATGATGAAGATGATGATGGTGAGCATGTGTTGGTTCTTGGAAGGAATTTGTGCTGTAAATGATTGTGTTAAATCTTTGGTTCTTGAAGGAATCTGTGCTGTACATGAATGTCTAAATCACAGATGACCCGAGGTCTGACTAGCGATAGGGCAGGCAGTCTGGCCAGGTCACTGGTGGCTTTGTCTGGCAGTCAGTGGACAGAACCTGAAACGTTGGAGGAAAGCTTAGAACCACTCCTGCTTTAGCTGGTCTGTTGTGTAAAGTTCTGTGTGAAACTAGGAAGGAAATTTCTTATTCCTGTCTGAAGAGCAACGTGTTGTGTAGTAGTTAAAGCTGCAGAGAGAATCTAGAGTCCTAGATGTTTTGTCCTAGTGTATTCTACTTAGGAGTTCAATAGGGGGGTAACTGAAAAACAGAAGAGTAACGAGAAGAAAGAGCTGTAGAAGACAGTGCTATATAAGAAGCAATTTCTGAAGCATTAAAGAGGCTGACAGTGGCAGGTGTGGACACAGTATGACAGGAGTTTGTGTATAAATTGTTTAGAGCCGTGCAAATGCCTTTTAAAGGGAAAAAAGTACTTTTACTCGTAGACTTTCACCTTAGAAAGGACTATTTCTCAGCATTTGTACCTAATAATATTCTGCTTGCTTATGCAGCTTTGTTCTGCACAAAGTATAGCTGTCAAGCAGACTCAGATTCACGCTCTACTATCTCAGCTGGAATTTGGAGGAAGCACTGAGACTCTTAAGATTTTTTTTCTATGTTAATTACAGTTAAAATATGAGTTTATGTGGTTTAGCTGTCAAAACAGTGTCTGACTGGGTTTTTTGGGACATGGGCTAACAGGATAATATTTCTGTTGGCTACTGGTTTCTGTGAAATAGAAAAAAAATTCCCTTTTGTTTTAGGGGAGGAACCTGTGGTTCGACTAGATCTTGCTGATAGACAAGGAAAACGGAAAGCCTCCGCAGGTAAGAACTTTTTATGAGCTTTGACGTAGGTGCTGCCTTCTATATATGACTGCATTAAAGAGTATTTTTGAGGTATGAAAGGAAAATACATTGCAGTGGAGATCTGTGTTGACTGCAGAAATGGAAAAAAAAAATAAAAAAAATCATTTAGCAGCTGAAAGGCAATTCTCTGAAAATATGCTTGAAAAATAGAAGCTTATTGTTGACTGTTCTCAAACCTTCCTGCAAAGAAAAGTTCTTACAATATTCCTTGTTTTCTCTGAAGATGATGTAAGCACCGTTCCAGTGAAGCGCAGCCTTGCTGAAAGGCTGGGGAAGAAGGTAGAGGCTCCGGGAAATGCTGACAAAGCACCCAAGAGAGATCCAGGTACTGAACGGGCATCTGGATTGGATTCCTGGGTTTTGTATTTAGTCTTTCTGTTTGTCCTTTTCCAGTGATGTTTCTTTTTGCATGTTGGCTGAGGTCGTAATCACTGGGATTCAAAGTTACCTTTCCTGTCTTGTTTTGAACTGTGAACCTGAAGTTGACATTCTGCAGCCTCCCTAATTCGTTCTGTTTCTGTTTTGCAGTTCAAGTTGCCAAGTCTCTGAAGGACAGGCTGGGATTACCTCCTAAACAGACCAGCACTGAGAGAGGTAACAGCTAGATATTAAATATGCTTTCTCCTCCTTCCTTTCCATGAACTTGGACTGCTTTCATCCATCCCTAAAAACTAATTGAAACGAAAACAAAGAACTGATGCCTCTTGCTCGAGTGCTGAAGCTCTTCTGACAGCCACTATCAGAAATCTGGCTCTAGGTGTGTGTTTCTTTTCTACTTGTGCCTTGTCAAGGTTTTTAGCTGCTTCTGTGAACCGTTACGTACCATTAGAATAGAACCACTGCCAGGAGCAGGAATTTGAAATGCAGTCTGAAAAAGTAATAAAGTAAAGCAGCATTTCTGTGTAGCAGTTCTCTCTGGGTAGGGCTGGTCTTCAAAATACAAGTGGCTCAGAGGAGGAGGAGAATGTTGTTCTAAGGATATTGTTCTAAGATGCATTATTGGGAACACTCCAGATTAGTTTTCCTTAGTGCTCTGACAAATTTTGGAGACTTAAAATATTGCTGGACTCTCTTGAAATGTTGGTGCTTCTCCTCATTTCTTGATGATGACAGGGAAGGCTGCTAAGCCGATGGGAGAGATCCATGTGAAAACACTGGAGGAAATCCGTCGTGAGAAAGCTCTTCAGAGACGCGAAACTCAAGCCAAAGGCAAGGCTGAAGGGCATGGTAAAACTGAAGATTCCAGCGCAGGGGCAAGACCTGCTCGTGCAGGTCGCATCAAAACTTTCCCTGAAGCCTTGTCTGAAAACAAGAATAATCACTTGGTAGAAGAGAAGAAAAAAGCAGGAGAATCCCCTAGCAAGAGCAAAATTCAGGGTGAGTCCAAGAAGCAGCTAGCTCTGTCCGGGCGAATGGATTGCACATTGTAGCCTTTCTCTCTCTCTCTCATGGGACACAGGGATGCACAAATGCACAAAGGAAACAAGTACCCAGCTTTCTTTATTTCTGCCGTTGACAAAACTTTTTTTTGTCTTTTTTTAAAGCACCTGAAAAAGAAGAAAAGAAGGCAGTGGAATTGAACCGGCCTTTTCCTACCCTTTCCTCTGTAGCTGATGTACAGGTGAGTCCTCTGTGAAGACACACATCCATTCGTACAATTTCTGATAATTCTGCCAAGTTTGGTTACTCACCGTGTGCCACCCTCTTGAGTGTGTTCTTACCCTTCAGCACCTGGTAGGAGCTGCAGTGCAGTCTAAATCCTATTGCCAGCAGCATTTCCAGACAACTCTGTAATCCCCAAACTTGGAATCAGTCTGTTTATACCACAGCAACAAAGAAACCCTGTTAGCACCAGCTGAAATCTACACGGTTAACGTGGAGGGAATTCTTTTTGTTCTTACTGAC
The DNA here is from genome assembly GCF_047663525.1 of Anas platyrhynchos. NCBI lineage: Eukaryota > Metazoa > Chordata > Aves > Anseriformes > Anatidae > Anas > Anas platyrhynchos. Next base: position 2,921,019 of record NC_092613.1, on the reverse strand, counting down.
TTGAGCTGTCAGACGTGAAGGATTTAATACGGAAGGCCAGAGTTCTGTGTTGAAGGAAATCAATCTGTCAGTGGATACTGTATAGGGGAACTTGTATGACTTTCTGCTGCTTAAAAAAGAATCTGATAAATAGATGTACAGCAGAACACCCTAGCTGTTTAAAGAAGCTTGCCACAGTGGATATTGCAGATATGCGAGACTGTGTCCATAGTAAAGCATGGCTCTTGTTACATGCAGAATTTTATGGAAAAAAAAAAAACAAAAACAACAACAGTAACCTGAAGGATATTAATATGCTGTTCCACATCAAGACCATTTTGGAGGGATTGCTGATCAGATTTTCTTAATGAAATCTCCACGCACGGATTTTTTTATTTTTTTTTGTCCTATTCATGCACTACTTTTCTTTCCTTCTAGCCCACTCAGCAGAGTGGAACTCGTAAATGTCCAGAGAAGAGCTTTGAAGAGAGCCGTTGGGAGAAGTGGCAACAGCGAGAACAACAAGAGAAGCTTCGGAAGGAGGAAGCTGCTGTCAAATCTACTGCTGGCTTCTTTAATACTGAACCAGCAGGGAAAGTGGCAGCTCAATTTCAGGGCCAGGAAGCTAAAAGTAAGTGTTGAAGGTTAAGAGTTCCTTAGGTTGTCTTCTGAAATACAGACAGAAGATGACGATTCTCATGCTGTAACTCTGGCTGGGTGCATTTTGCCACGCAATGCTACAAAGCAAAGTGTGTACTTTCTTTTTCTTAGTTTGTTTCTTTTCCTGCCAGCCAGATGTTAGGTAAGGAACGGGAGACTAGAAAATGACACGACAAATTTGGACGGTGTAGAACAACTTAACTGTGGGACATCACTGCAAGGGAGAGGAAGCTGGTACAACAGTTGCATACACTCTTGTCCTACTCTAACTGCTGCTTTTTCCTTTCCTAGAGGGAGCAGGACTTTAACTATAAAAGCTGTCTAGATTTGTGAACCTAGCTGGCACTTAGGATTGCTATGTGTCTGAGGTTTCCCTTGTCCTGGATTATTATTTACTGTAGCTATTGGGTTTCTTTGTTCCTTTGTATGGATTGTTGGTAGACAGAGTTTACTATGTGGAAAACATTCCTGAGAATCCAGGCAATGGCGGTGTAATTCTGCTGGCCAAATGCATTTAACTGTGTAGAAGGACTGTGGAAATGATGAAGAGAACCTGGATTTTTCCTGAGGCGGAGCAAGACTGTATCAGTTCTCTCTTCCTTTTACTCTAGCCAACTTGATGACATCTGCGAAGCCTTCGGGTGGGAAAGTCACTTTCCCCAAGAAGAAGGCACTGAAACGTAAGGCACCTGGGAGTTATCCCTCTGCCGTAGCAGCTGTGGAACTACGGACTGCCTTTGCTGCTGACATGATGGGACCTCCAGCCAAAAAAGCAGACATGGTAAGGCCACGGGCTAATGCAGAGGTGGATCCCTTGTTAAATTTCTACCCTCCTCTAGGAGAAAAGGTGGAAAACTCAAACGTTCTGCAGGCCTTCTGTTTCCTTTTAAATCCGGGAGCTGTCTCCAGGATGCTTGTAGAACCCTTCTGTATTTAGGAGATGAATGGCACTCTTGAACCGGTACTCTGATGCTGTGATTTCTCTGGTGTGGGGGATTTTGTCCATTAATGCCATGTTCTTAAAAGACACAAGAGCATGAGTAACGTCCAGGTGAATGTGAACTTTCTTCAGGAGCACCTTGGTTTTGTATTTTGGCCACGGCTCCGCAATGCCAGAGGAGAAGCAGTGTGGAGGAAAAAGCTATTAAGGAATCTTTTACCCATGTGTCATAAATACTGTTTTGCTGCTTTCTAGGGTGTTTCAGACGTGCCGGAGCACATCCCAGCCATCAGACTTGAAGAAAATCCCCCAAACAGGTGACAACCCCAACTTGTTCTTTTTCTTAATCAGTGTATATCCCCAGGGAAACGTACGTTCTGTCACATGTGGGAAAAAATGAGGGTTCTGAGATAATTAAAGCCAAAATCCATCAAAGGAATAAGTCACCTGAAACCACTTTCTAGCAGGAAATCTAGCAGGATTGCTTAATTCGGCTTTCTTTAAATGCTGCAAGTCAGCACAGCTTTCCAGTGACTTCTTGGGTTGTCTGAATACCTGAACGAGGAGGAGGTGAAGTTCTACTTCCTCGTGAGGTGATAGATGAGGAGTAGTGTCCTCTGCCTTTTGGTCCTCAAGAATGCCACCTCAACTCCAGGTGCCCTGGCTTCACGGATAAACCCCCAGACTTAAAAATGTAGCTGGTAACACATCGGGCTCTAAATGTAGCCCTGGGTGGATTGATAACAATCCCTGTGTAAGATTGAAGCGTAGGAGGGCTTGCCTACAGTTTGAAGAGCCGGTTTGCAGAAAAGGGATTTCCCGTTAAGAAATGGCATATCCTGATTGTTCTTTCTTGCTCTCCCAAGACCTGAAGTGCGTCTTGGAAGCCCGGCAAGATTTGAGGAGCAGATGGAGATCAATCTCGAGACCTCGACCTCAGCTTCTTCCCAGCTAGAAGAGGCACGCACATGCCAGCTGAGTTCCACGGGGAACACGCCCTTATCTGCGGATGAAGATTTTTTTTTTTATTTTTTTCTTTTTATTTTCTCTTTTCCCCTCCCTTTTCCCCTTTCCCTTTTTATTTCCCCTTAGTTAAATTGTTTAGTTCATGGTAGTCTTTATTTAATTATTATTATTATTTCCCTTTAATTTATCCTTATCTCAACCCGTGAGTTGTTCTTTGCTTTACTTCTCCCCCTCCTCATCTAAAGGAGGGGGAGTGAGAGAGCGGTTGTGGGGTTTAGCTGCCCAGCATGGTAAAACCACCACAGTTGGATACCCGTTCCACAGGGAACGCGCCCTTATCTGCGGATGAAGATTTTGAGAAGCTACTTTGGGAAATCTCAGGAGGCAGACTGGAAGCCGAAATCGACTTAGACCCAGGGAAGGACGAGGATGACCTCCTCCTTGAACTCTCTGAGATGATTGACAGTTGAACCGCGTAGTCCTATGGTATATTTAAAAAAAAAATAAAAATTAAAACTGTTCTTCTTGTTGGATACCCCGAGGTGATCCTTTTTCTAACTGAGGCTTTGCAATGAGACTTAAAGCACAGTCCGAAGTGGTAGAAATTGGCAGGATCTGCACTCAGTTGTCCTAAATTTCCCTGCTGGTCAGAGTTAAGGTCTTGTGCATCCGTTCTGTAACTATAGGTGGCTACCTTCGATATCGAGAGGACAAAGCACTTCTTTTGGCACAGAAAGATCTCCATTGGCACGCCACGGTGGCTGCAAATCGATCTTCTGATGGAGCGATGCTCTGAAGGCTTAAAGGGAAAGCTTCTTCCTTCCTCCCCCCTTGGCACAACTCGATGTCGGGCACATTGTGAAGCTTCGGTGTTCTGATTTCTCGGACAGTTGATACCCAAATCCTGGAGTTACTATGTCGACTCTTGACTTTTACTTGTGTATGCCATTGTTTTGACTGTACCCGTGTCAGATGATGAAGCTGTAGGGGTGGGAGGGAGCAGAATCGTTATTCCAGTGTGTTGTGGACCACAGTTGCTGCCAGGAGTGGGGGTGGGGGTCAGCCACCCAGCCTTACTTTCAGTTATCAGGGATGATCAACTGGTGAAAAGCAGCAGCTCTGCCATGCGGCTCCGCTACCCCCACTCCCTTCTCTTGTGCTGTACCAAAGTTCCCCCAGGCTTTGGTTGGTGCTTTTTGTTGGTGTGAGGAATCCGGGGCGAGCAGTCGGGACTCTGCCGCAGTCACGGGGTCGATGAAGGGTTGTTTAAGTGCCTCTTGGTTTTAAAAGTTGCTCCCCTGAGCTGCTGGCTCTGCTGCCTGCTACAGCAAATGTTCGGGTGCCATCAGCATCGCGCTTGGGCGTGGGCACTGACCCTGCGGAGGACAGAGCTGAGATTCGGGTGTATTGTGTACCCTGCCACCAGCCATCGATTTGTATTTCTTTTTTTCCCCTAGCAGATCAATTTTGAATTATTTTCCGAACTTTTCGCGGCACGGTAGGCTCTTCCCGCTATGATTTGTGAAGCTGTGGGGGCCCTCAGGCATTTGCTGCTGGCAGAGGAAAAGCGCTTGTTGAATTTGTTGTAAATACTTAATGTTGGGACAAAACCACGCGTCTCTGTGTCGTGGTTTAACCCGGCCGGCAGCTAAACACCACGCAGCCGTTCGCTCACCCTCCCCCCTCCCTCTCTGGGACGGGGGAGAGAAATGGAAAGTGAAGCCCGTGAGTTGAGATAAAGACAGTTTAATAAGACAGGAAAATAACAATAACAATAATAATAATACAATGGTGATAATAGTACTACTACTAATAATATGTACAAACAAGTGATGCACAATGCAATTGCTCACCACTCGCTGACCGATGCCCAGCCTAACCCCGAACAGTCCGGCCCCCTTCCCCCGGTTAGCCACCCCTATATATTGTTTAGCATGACGTCAGATGGTATGGAATACCCCTTTGGCTAGTTTGGGTCACCTGTCCTGGGTCTGTCCCCTCCCAGCTCTTACTGCACCCCCAGCCTGTCCGTTGGCAGGACAGAGCAAAAGGCTGAGATGTCCTTGGCTTAGTATAAGCTCTGCTCTGCAACAATTAAAGCATCGGGGTGTTATCAGCACTCTTCTCATCCTAAGCCAAAACACAGCATTCCACCAGCTACTAGGAAGAAAATTAATTCTGTGCTAACTGAAACCAGGACACTCTGTGTGTGTGTGTGTGTGTGTGTGTGCTGTGACGCCCCGGCCCCACCAGGGAAAACCTTCACCAATGAAACTGCTGCTGGAGCTCACGCAGGCCTTCATCGTGCCGAAGGACTTCACGGGGACTTCTGCCGGCTCCAGGAGAAAAACCAAAAATCAGGACAAGGAGAGCTCAGAGGCTGCACCCACCTGCCCTCGCTTTCCCTTCACCCCAAGCCCTGTTCTACCATGATTCAAAGATCAAAGCCGAAATTCCTTGAAGTGGTATATTCTTTATTGCAGCGCTGGATGCACGGGGGATCTCTCCACAAATTTATGTACTTTATTTAATTATTTCTGAAGTTCTGTTATATATGCATATAAATATTCTCATCCTAACTGCGTTCGGTCCTCTCCACTAAATAGAAATGGATATGGCCTTCCATATAAGATTTCAAAGGGACTCAAATTCCCTTTTATTCTAGGTTTAACTCAAATTCTAAGTTATGCTAAAGTGAGGGATTGAGGTCATGACAAATTAGATTCTTGTCCGATTTTAGCTATTTGTTGTTTAATTAAATGTTTCATTTTTTCTACCTGTCCACTTGCCTGTGGTCTGTAAGGAGTATGCAGTTGCCAATCTATCTTTAGAATCTTACTTATCTGCTGTACCACTTGCACACAAAAATGTGAAACTATCAGAAGACATTGCTACTAGAATCCCAAAGCATGGTATTATTTCATTTAACAAGACTTTAACCACTTCTCTTGCTTTGTTTGTTCGACAGGGAAAGGCTTCAGGCCTTTCTGAAAATGTGTCAGTCAGAACCAGTAAATAACGATACCCCCCTTTTCTAGGGAGTTCTGAAAAATCAATTTGCCACTGTTGCCATGAATAATTTCCTTTACCGATTATTCCAAATTTTATTCTCTTCTTGGTATTGGGGTTATTGTGTAAGCAAATGCTACATTGTTGAGTTACTTGTTTTATCGTATCATCCCACTAATGTCTGACTCGGGCTCTTATGCAGTGTGCCAGCTCCCCAATGTGTTTTATTGTGTTCTGTAAGAACTATGGGCCATGCCAAATTAGAGGGTATTATTATGCGGTTATCTTTTAAATATACTCATCAATCTGGTTTCATTTTACCTTTCAAATCTTCAATTCATTTTAAGTCTTCTTTTGTATGGTTTGGATATAGTTTGGATTTTACTGTCTGGTATCAAAGACAATGCCTTCACCTCAGTTATTTCAGCTGCCCGCTTAGCCTCTGCCAAGCGATTTCCAATTTCAAAATCAGTATTCCCCTTCTGGTGTCCCTGACAATGCATGATAGCTACCTTTTCGGGTTGTTTTACAGCCTCTAACAACTTTAAAATTTCTTCAGCATACGTTATGTGTTATCACTGAGCGGTCAGCAATCCATGTTCTTTCCAAATTGCTCCATGAGCATGTATCATGCCGAATGTATATTTAGAATCTGTCCAAGTATTTATTTTCCTTCCTGCTGCTAGTTCCAGTGCTCACGTAAGAGCAATTATCTCTGCTTTCTGGGTGGATGTCCCAGGGGGTAATGGTTTGGACTCGATTACCTGTTGAGTGGTTGTAATGGCGTACCCTGCCTTACATTGTCCTTGTTTCACAAAGCTGCTTCCATCAGTATACCAAGATTCGTCAGCATCTTCTAAAGATTCTTCCTTAAAATCGGGTTGATTAGAATACACAGTCTCCATTGTTTCTATACAACCATGGGTTATGGGTTCATCCAGAGTTCTACTAAGGAAAGAAGCTGGATTTACGATGTTAGTGACCACAGTTTCCACATCATCTTGTTCTACTAATATTGCTTGATATTTTAAATTCATCAATTCTTGTTTAAGTTGTTTAAAGACTTTTTGTGCTTCTCCAGTCCAGACTAACTTTGACTGGTTAATCTTTATCAAATCACATAGAGGCTTTACCAATAGTCCATAATTATAAATCCAAAGGCGACACCAACCTGTCATTCCTAAAAAGGTTTGTAGCTCCTTTACCGTTTGAGGTTCTGAAGTCCGGCAAATGACTTCCTTATGTTCAGTTCCTAGTTGTCGTTGTCCTCCCGAAATTTCAAATCCCAGATAGGTCACACTTTGTTGAGCCAGCTGGACTTTCTGTCAAGAGACTTGATATCCATTTAAACCCAGAAAATTAAGAAGACTTATAGTCCATTGAATGCAACTCCCTTTAGTCTCGGTAGCTATTAAGAGATCATCTACATATTGTAACAAAGCACCTTCAGTGTCCGGAGGCATCCAAGTTTCGAGTTCCCTTGCTAATTGGTTTCCAAAAATAGTGGGGCTATTCTCGAATCCTTGAGGTAGTACTGTCCACGTCAGCTGCGTCTTTCTGCCTGAATCGGGATTTTCCCATTCAAAGGCAAATAGGTTTTGGCTTTCTGTGGCTAAGGCTAGGCAGAAGAAGGCGTCTTTTAAATCCAGTACGGTAAACCAGACTTGACTATTCTTTAATTTAGTCAGCAAAGTATAAGGGTTTGCCACTACTGGATGTATATCCTCGGTGATTTTATTTATGGCCCTCAAATCCTGAACTAACCTATAGCTTTTTCATCTGCCTTTTTAATTGGCAATATGGGTGTATTGTATTCTGATTCGCATTCAATCAATAATCCATACTGTAAAAATTTATCAATTATCTCTTTAATTCCTTTCCTATCTTCTATCCTCAAAGGATATTACTTAACCTTAATGGGTTTCTCTCCTGGCTTTAATTTAATAATTATTAAGGTCACATTTTTAGCTCTTCCAGGGACTTCGGTAGCCCAAGCTCCTGGACATACTTGATCTGTGATCTCTAAAGGTATTTCACTTTTAGGGTCAGTTTGTATTAGTGCCAAGCTTAACACATTTATTAGTTGTTCTTCTCCTATTCTTAATTCCATTTTCCCTTTTTCAAAGACAATTTCTGCTCCTAATTGCTCTAATAAATCTCTACCTAAGAGTGCCCATGGGGAGTTAGTTAGGCATATATAAAAATCTGTGTATGCCCCATTGTTTCCCTAACTTGTACTTCAAAGGTTCACAAAAATAAGCCTTTTCAGTTACACCTTTTACCCTAACATAATCATTCTGTAAAGGCATTAATGCTTGATTTAGAACTGAATACGTTGCCCCATATCAATAAGAAATTGCACTTCCATTCCTCCCCTAGCTTCATTATAACCAGTGGAGGATCCGCTAGGATAGATTCCCCAGGTCCCCGTTATTCCTGTTGAAATCAGGGACCAATGATTACCCTAGAAAAAGGCTAGTCAATTTGTCCTCCGAAGCCAGGTCCAAACCGTTTTATTTATTTATTTATTTTCATTACATTTCAGAGCTGGTCCAAAAATTCCATAGGGGTTTCGTTTAGACCTTGTTGGAAGCATATTCTCAATTCCCAATTCATCCAGATTTTAGTATTTACTTAGCCGTTCGTAATTTTCGGGATGATTAGGGTCTCAGTGGGGTCGGTCAGGGGAATGCAATTGTCCACAGTTCCCTGAGCGGTCCCATCGGTAATCTGAGCTCGCACATGAACTCAGGTTGTTTTAAGAATTAACTGCTTTTCTGTTTCCATAACAACTCTCTCTCGGACCCATTGTGATCCCTTTGCCCCAAAGGGCTAACACCCATGATTTTAAGACCTCTGCTTAGAGCAGAGGCAGAACTATTAACATTCCTACATCCTCTTTCCCTGCTCATTCAACTTCAAACACCTTTAACACTTTCAACAACCCTTTTAACACTTCCTTTATCTTTCTCCAGCCTGTGCTTCTCTAATGCCAACATCAAAGGCTCAGTCAGGGGCCAACTTAATTCCGTACCTTTTCCCACCAAGATGCTGAAACAACATCAGCATACAACATTTCATCCTGTTCTCCTTCTCAAAACCAACATTAACTGTAGCAAAACATTAGAGTTGAAAGTTCCACTTAGGGGCCACTTTTCTCCACATTCCAGCTTATAAAGCGGCCACCATTGATTACAATATTTTATCAATGTTTTCCTGTTCCCACTTCCACCGGCAGATCCTCCAATATCCTTCCAGTGACTCAAAACACATCCTAACGCACTTTTCTTTAAAATTTCACTGCTTGTTTGCCCCCCCATTTTCCAGTTCACACTTTCAGAATACACGCATCACTTACAAAAATGTGGGCACGCAGGTATCTTTCAAGAGCGATGTCACGAAACTATTACTATTACCAGGAATATTGCCAAAATCACAATAACAATAATCAGAGTCAAATTCCACATGCAGTAAGTCAGAAAACTGAAATATGTAACACCGTAATGATATCTTTCTTATAACAACGCCACGAACCTCCTATTATCACCAAGAATATAGCCAAAATCACAGTAACAATAACCAGAGTTAAATACCACACTCCAGGAGTCAGAAAACCGAAATAGGCAACACAATTCCAGATGGACCTTAAAGCGAGCTCCTTCCTTAAGGTCCCCAAACATATACTTGTGGTGCTAACCACAAAGTATATACCAAACACTGCCTCGCAGAAGATCACCTGCTGACTTACAGACAGTTCCAGACGACCGGTCTACCAGAAAACCAAACCAGAATAAAGAATATACTCACTCACAATGATGGGGTCCTTGTGTGCCTCCGCAGTGATCCGCTGAGTCGAGGAGTCCCTCCGGGAAATCCCGGGGGTACCCGAGGGAGTCCTGTCCCCAGCGGGTCCGGCAGAGAGGTAGTCCCATCTGGGCTGCCAGATTGATTCAAGGATCGAAGCCGAAATTCCTTGAAGTGGTATATTCTTTATTGCAGCGCTGGATGCACGGGGGATCTCTCCACCTATCGTGCATACCCAAGGCGGAAAGCAGTCTTGAATTTCTACAATCAATCTCTCAATATTCTACAAGCGCCTATACATATTCATTACCTATCCCCGCCTTCCCTCGCTTCTCATGCTAACTAGCCTTTTGGCACCTTTCGCCTGCGTAGAGCCTCCCAAGAATTGTGGGCAGGGGGCTTTGGGACGTGGGCAGGGGTCTTTGGGAGGAAGACCCCGAGTCTTCCTCACAGTGTACTTTTCACCTTAGGTCAGGAATCTGCTGAGCTGGCATGTTTCTTAATTGCAAGCGCTGGTTGTTGCTAATTCTTCCAGTTGTTGTATCTTTATAATGAATTCCAATGTCCAGTTTTGAGATTTATAGTCCTTCCATTTGTTTCTCTGTCCGTCTGCCGCTTCCTTATCATGAGTTCCAGTGTCTTGTTTCGAGATATACAGTCCTTGTCTGGGGATTGTCCTTGCCTCCCCAATGCCTCCTTAATCAAAAAACCAAAATCAGGAGGAGGAGAGCTCAGAGACTGCGCCCAGCTGCCCTCGCTTTCCCTTCACCCCAAGCCCTGTTCTACCATCAGCCTTCGCCTCTTCTGCCTGCGGTGCTGGGCTTTCGCGTGCGCCATTGCTCCTGTACATAATTTACATATTTTATCCTTTTTTTTAATATATATTTGTTATCTATTTAATGCCCCCCCCTCCAATAAACCTGCGACCATAGAGACGCGGCCCCCCCCAGCGGTCCTCCAGCATCCCAGCGCCCCTTGCGCGCGCTCCCGCCCGCCCTCAGCGGCTTCCGGCGGTGGCGGCGGAGCGGGTGCGGCGAGGCGGCGGCAGCCATGGGGTACCGCGGGCAGGGCCAGAAGGTACAGAAGGTGATGGTGCAGCCCATCGTATCCTTCCTGCGGCTGGCGGGTGGCGGGGAGGTGGGTGGGGGGCGGCTCGGACCTCAGGGGGCTCGGATCTGGGGCCCTGGGGGCTCGTCCCGGGCCTTGAGGCCTTGTCCCGGGGCCCTGAGGCCTCGTTGTGGGGTTTGGGGCCTTGTCCCGAGCCCGGAACTGTCGTCCCCGTGCTGAGCCCTTAACGCAGCGCCCCAGAACCTCATCTTCCGCTACCTGCAGAACGTGAGTACCGCGGGGAGGGGGCGGGGATGGGGATTTGGGGGGTGTGGGGGGAGTGGGGAGGGTCTGGGGATTCCCCTCGGTGAGTTCGGCTCCTGGCCGTGTCCCGGGACGGGTTTGTGGGGGATGGAGAGCTGTGCGGCATGCTGGTGGGCACGAGGAGCCCGGCGTTTCCCCCTCGTGTAGCCGGGCGTGCAGGGGTGTTCCCTTGTGACTGGAAACGTGTTCTTCACCAAACGTGTAGCATTCACCCGATGGTATAACGCTCAAACGTCGGATTGCTCATTGAAACTGCCCCTGAAAGTTGCTCCTTGGAGCGTTTGGGAGCTGTCGTGGCTGTGGCTAGCAGGTATTTCTGAACACATGAGAGAACAAAACTGCTCAGTGTTTGTGGCCCGACTTACTCTCCTCCTTGGTTCTGCAGAGGTCGAGGATCCATGTGTGGCTCTATGAGCAGGTGAACATGCGGATAGAAGGCTGCATCATGGTGAGTATCCGCACGTCCCCACGTTACATCTTTCGTTTTCCCTCATTCACAATCCTGTTTTTTGGTCAAGAAAAGTTATCACAAGGAAAAAAAGAATTGTACTTCTCTAATAAGTAGTCTTCGTTGTCCGGCCAGGATCGGTAAAAATCCCTGCTTGCCGGTAACTAGAGCCCTTCATAGAGCAGCGGGGGGCGGGGGAAAGGCCTCCTGCCCGGCCCGGCTCCCCTCCGCTGCCCTGAGGGGGAGCAGGCCTCGTGTCCGGGCCCTGCGGGTCGTGTCCGGGCCCTGCGGGTCGGGTCAGGGTGCCCTGAGGGGAGGGGAAGGGGGGGGGTGCAGGCCGCAGGGCCTGGAGGCAGGGCTGGGGGCTGGGGTGTTCCCCCCCCTCTCCCCCCGTATCAGCCCCTTCTGGGCCCTGTGAGGCAGGAGCTGCTGCCCGGGGTTAGGCCCAAGGTCCCCTGTCAGGCCCGGGGCCGCCCTTCCCCTCGCCCTGCCCTTCCCTCCCGCTCCTGAGCCCTTCCTCAGGCCTTGCTGGGCCCTCTGTCCGGCTGTCTGTCCATCCATCCAACCCTCTGGCCATCTGTCCCACCACCCTGCCCTCTCCCTAAGGAAGCAAAGAGTCCCCGGGCTGTCTTCATGGGGGGGGGGGGAGAGGGGAGGTTCTGCTGAGAAAAAAATGAAAGATTTCCCCCTTAACGGGCGCCTTGCGAGTTATTTCGAGTTCCAACCTTCTGCCTTCCTTCCGTAGCAGTGCCTCTAAGGGGGGCGCTGTAAGGCAGCCCTCATCTGGCGCGTTGCTCCTCCGTTCCCCCAAGGAACTGCCTTCAGGATCTGACTAACTCTGGATGCACCCGGTTGTCGACTTAATTTCTCCTTTAGCTTGCTGAAAAGAACCCGGTTGGGTGACCTTTTGCGTTTCTCGCTTAAAATTTGGATCAAGGAGGTCTGGGTTTCCTTCCGCTGATGTCCACGCTGAAGGTGCAGAAGGGTTCCGTGCTGTTGCTTGGGTCAGCCTTGTTGCCAGGTTGGGAATGTTTAGCCTCCCGGTGCTTCGGTGCTGTTGGGCTGCACTCAGAGTGTGAGCTCTGGGCGTTATTTCTCAACTACTGCGTTATTGGAGCGTACGGAGCCGAGATATTCTGCGGATAGGTGATTTAAGCCACGTCAGAACCACCGCTGTGGCGTGTGCCAGCGTCGGACGCCCATTCGACTGCTCGGGCGGAGCAGGTGAATTGAATTTGGTGCTGGGTGGCGAGGTGGTGTTGGGGGAAGAGCTAGGCTAAGGAGAGCTTCCTCTTGCTCTGCCCCTTCCCATCTCAAATGGCCGCTTCCTGGGGAGATGGGTTCGTTGGGAGGCTAACTACAACGTTACAGTGAGGATGAGGAATCCTCTTTAGTCCCGTAGGTATTTGCTGCCAGGCCGCAGCGTTGATTTCAGAAATTGTATTTACAAAAGGAAAAAGAAAGGAAATCCGTATTCTTTAACATACTCTCTTTTCTCGGAGAGTAGATGTAGGAGCTTCAGCAGTGCCCTTCCTCCCGAAAGGCTTCCCAGTGTCTGCTCAGACACTGAGGAGGAAAATAGAGGAGAGCCACCCGATATAAATAAAGGCAAGAAGGGGTTATGGATTAAGGGAAAACCACTACTTCAAAAATTGGTGCTCTCTACAAACCGGTTAAGGGTTTGGGACCTGCAGGTGCTGCCTCCACCTGTGTGCGTTGCAGTCGTGCCTGTTGCCACTGAGCAAAACGGGGAGAGCTGCTTTGTCGAACGCGGCGTGTTAAAGCACGTGCCACTGCCTGGAAGAAAAGCACGGACTTCCCTCGTGTGGGACTTCTTCCCTAGCCATGTGTGGTTTACCTGATGGTTTCCCATAAGCTGTGAATGTTTAAAAGAAAAAAACCAACAAAACCCAAGACCAACGTTGAGAGTGGTGAGGCAGATCCTCACCTGGGGACTCAGAATCAGCGGTGACATCACCATGCGAAGCATTGTGTGCGCTTCGGGTCGGGGCTGCTGCGAGCCTCGCAGCGGGGAGGGAGAGCGGATGCGGGGTGCCTCTGTGTCAGCCCTCTGCCCTGGTGGCTTCGTGAGCACTGAGAGTTTGACTCCTGTGTTGCCAGCTTTCGCTTCCGCACCTGCGCTGTGGCAGAGCCAGCGAGCTGCTTCCTCAGCTGGAGGAGGAAGAGGAGTGACCTCAACGTTGCCGAGGTAAAGCACAATTCTTGAAAAGATTTGGCAAAGATGTGGGTTGGAGCAGCGCGGCTGCTGCAGCAGATCCTGGAGCATTGGAGAAGACAGAGAGGGGTTTCTTGGTGAAAAGAATGCTGTTAAAAGTGTTTTCATGCCAGAAATGAGGATAAAGGCCTCTGTTGTTTGACATCCTCTATTGACCTGGCACATTGGCATTACAGCGTACCTGGCACGCTGTTTGTATTAAAAAAACAGGTATTTTAGTCAGGGCAGGCCAGAAACCTGCCTTGGCACTTGCACATGGCAGCAATGCTTACAGACCCTGCATCCTGGCTGCCAGGCCAGGATCTAAATCCGATGGTGTTGTTGGTAAACTGAAGCTCAGGAAGCGCTTCTGGGTTTTTCTGTACTTCCATGTGAATTTTGACCCTGTGAAGATGGTGTCTTAAGCTATTTTCGGAACAACAAATAGGTTGAAAAGCAGTTTCAGTTTAACATCTGCATGCTTGGGTGTTATTAACAGAGCTTTGTATACTGAGCTGGTGCTTGGTAGGAGAAAAAACATAAACCTTACCTGGGAAACTTGGACCCCCTCAGCTACATGCTGCTATGAGGAAACTCAGATGTAAGAACACACTTAAATAACACATCAGCAGAGCTGTTGTGCTCCTGACCACCAAAGGCACCTTTTTCCAACACCGTCGTACTGGAAGTTGATGCAGCTGGTTCCATCCGTAACGTGGGACTGTAGAGTGCTGTAACAGAAATATTTTTTCACAGCTTTGGAGAAAGTGAAGCAGAGAAAACCACACATAACCACTGATAGCTGGACCCCAAACTGCCACAGACTGACAGTGATGCCCACTGGATATCTCCTGAGACCCTGCTGCCTTCTGCCTGCTCCAGCAGAAGTCCCGTTTGAATTAGCCAGCAGGTCCCTCTGAGTGGCTTTGCTAAAACTCCCGCCGTAGGAAGTATCCTACGGGAGCCAAGTTGCTAAACTGATGGGTGGGTTTCCCTTAACCCCCTCACCCCTGACTTTCCAGCTCCTGACGACACTGCCAACGTGTGCAGTGTCACCGTGTGCCAACTAGGTGCCAGCTGCCATGGTTTGTATATTGTAAAAGTAGTGATTTGGGACTCGTGAGCACTGAGAACAGGTTAGCAATTGCTTAAGAGCTTTACTTGTGTCGCTCTGGGGCAGGGAGATGGGTGAAACATCTTAGGCTTGAAAGTGATTCCCTGCAGAGTGACGTGCTCAGATCTGCACAACAGATCTGTCGTTCTGGTCACCTTATTAGATCCCTGCTTGAGAGGGTGCTTGCAAGAATCGATTCCTCTTCACCTTGATGTGTCAAGCTAAAGAGAAATCCGTGCCGAAGCACTGTCTGATCAGACGCGTGCCTCGGTTCAGGATTGTTCTTTGACAGCTGCAGAAACACCAGGACAGTCGGCGCCTTCAGGAACAGATTAATTTGATCTTGAGGCTGTCATAAAACAGGTCCCTGAAGTTTGAAGACTCTTCCAATAGTTTGGGCCAGCAAGGAGCAGCTGTAGCTGGCGGCTGCGGTAACTCGGGGCTCAGAGTCTCAGAGAGCGTGGTGAAAGGTGACCCCCAGCTGGCTGCTGGAGGAAGCTGAGGCAGCGTTCAGCTCTAACCTTTGCCTTCTTGGCTGGCATCTTTGCACTCCTGCTGTCAGTGGGTGTTGAGTGTCCTTCCCCCCAGCCTCAGAACGTGCCCGCAGATGTAGGCTTGCTGAGTGCACCAGAGTTACTCATTTTTATTCAGGATTTCAGGGGCAACTTCAGTTGGTTTAGCGCCTGGATTGCCGTGTTAGCAGATGTCAGTTTAAAAAAAAAAAAAAGCTTTTGAGGTCCTTTTTAAAATGAGACTTCTTTTTTGGAATTTAGGGCTGCGAGGTATCCTTGGTTTTGCTTTCTTCCCATTCCTTAGACCAGATCCATTCAGATTCTGAACAGCGTTCCCGGTCTGTTCAGGAAAATGGAAGGCAACAAGCAAAATGATGAGCTCCTTGGGCAGTCAAAAGAGCTAAATCTGGAGAGTGTTTTGAGTCAAACTTCCATGCTAAGGAGCACCAGTAATTGTTAGAAGTAGATGCAGAGGAACCTGCATGGCACTGGGTGTGTTTCTGAAGGTGCTAAAGGTCCGAAGTGACGATTCCTGTCAATACTAAAGAAGAGAAGGAAACCTTGCACTTAACTGCTGTTTTTATTCCCTTTGTCCAGCAGTCAAAAGCAGTAACTAATATGAGAACCCAACTTTTCCTCTCTTTATTTTAGATTTGGGAAAATTCCCTGCCAAAAAAATATTTCCTGGAAAATTCACTAGTGTTTGTGTGAGTAAAAGGTTCCAACCTTTTATTATTAATTTGTAAGAACTATTTCATCCACTTCTGTCCAGAAGAGTCAGAAATAATTTGCACAGAAATGTGCAGCGTTTTAATGAAAGGATTCAGAATCACTCTAGTTTGAACTTTATCTGGTCTGGTTGCAGGTTTTGTGACATTTAGTGTCTTTAAAAAAAAAAAATAATCAAAATAATCAAAATTTCTCACTTCATATCAGAAAAAAGAAAAAAAAAATGCTTGTGGCTAAATAAAATCTGTTGCAGCTCTGCTCATCGAAAAATCATTGGCTGTTAAATTGGACCTAAGTCGTCTTCTCTAACCTTTCATGATCCTGCAGCAATGGATGATGATGGATATATGGATTAGGGAACAGCACATGATGGCAAACCTGTGGTATTTGCTACAGCGCAGAAAGAAAAACCAAATTGCTTCCAAAAAATCCAACTAATTCAAAATCCTTGGTATCATGCAGCCATGCCACTGGCAAAGTGAGCATTCCCCTGCCTCTCAAAGCTTGCTATACCCTTGATCTGCTGTCTTCCTGCTGTTAATTGATTGCAACTCTACGTGTCTGATCAGGGCTACGAGTTGTTCTCGATATGGAGATCATGCAACATATACTGTGCACACTTGTGTGTATAGATATGTTTATCCTGTACGCATGTACATACGTATGCATATTTGTGTGCTGGCCCCCAGATCACTCATGTTACAAAGCATCGGCCTCGAAGGCATACTCATCAAAATCTTTTGTAGAGCCTCCATTTTTTTCTAGTTCCCTCAAAATGAGAGAATTTTTTCGCGCTCTGTGTCGAAAAGGCAAAAATTCTGATTTTCACTGTCGCTCTCGCTAACTTTCTCTCACTCCTTCCTCATGTGTGTATAAACACAGATGTGTGTATGTGTATGCACATCTGTGGATTTATATGCACTGGTATGTTTTTTGCTGTACAGGTAATAAAGACGGGGAAAGGTTTTTGTGTTTTCTTAATAGGTGAAGAAATCTTGAAGACCAGAGATTGGAGCATACTGAATTTTAAATAATAAAAAAAAAAAAAAAGTTAAATTGTCTGGCTGTGGAAGATGGAGCCTCATTTTTGCAGCCACTTTGAATCACAAGTTCATCTCTAAATGCGCTGGGTTTTTTGGTTTTGTTTTGTTTTTTGGTTTTTATTTTTTTGAAGAGCTAAGTAACCCTGTCTGTCTCCAGTCTGAGAGAGCGTTCAAATGGACTTGCTTCCTTCAGTAGTTATAAACTGTTTAAAAGCGCATCCTATGTTTGAATTGTGGATGAGAGGTTCCCTTGGCAAAGAGAGGAGGAAAATTCTTCCTACCCTTTTATTATTAATTTAGTCTTGGTTCGGCCTACAGGAGAAGTTAACTGGAAGTCTTTGAAGATCGATAACTTTGCTGAGGTTGTCCAGGTAGGTGAAATCGAGGACCCACAGTGCCTGGAACGTGCTGTTTAATGCGTCCTGTGTTCTAGAGAAGTTATTTGTAGCCATAGTTGATTATTGACTTGCATGTATCATCAGGTGGTTTTTTAAGAAGTGACTCCGCTTTGGGGCTTCCAGATGTGCTCCAAGTCATCTTATTGAGGATGTGGAAGAGAACGGTTGCTGACAAAGCTCCTGGCAGCTTTACAGAACTTTAATATTTAGTTAGTTCATGTAACAGCTGATTTCAAGGCTTTGCTCTCCTTGAGAGACTAATTTGATTAACTGAAGAAAGCTGGAAAACTGTTTGTTCCTCATTATTTTTCACTTGTTACTTTCTTTAGGGTTACTTTTAAAAAGAAGATTTCACTGATCACAAGCCAGTAGAAGACTTTCAGCCCAAGCAAGGGTGAAGACAGCTCTCTCCAAGAGCAGAGGAAGTCCCTGTGGAGAGAAGCCGAGCTTGTTAGCAGAACTCGTCGGCATGTCTAAACAAGGAGACAATTGCTACTTCTATTTCTATTCTACCTGTACCAAGGTATGGCTGGCTTTCCTTTGCTTTGCTTTGTTTCCCCATTTTTTTCAGGAAGGAGTAGATTAGGAGGAGGAAGCACACTGGTCTGTGGTTAACTTGAGAACCAGATAGATTCTGAATTCAGTTGTCATTTGCTTGGAACATTAGGAACAAGGGAACATTACAAATAAACAAAACCAAAATCACTTAAAACCTACTTGAACAGGTCCTGCTCAGGAGTACTTAGATTTGATGGATCCCAAATTTTCACTTCACTGAGCTGCTCAGAGAAGGTCATACAGAAAGTCGCTGGAAATAGGCACACCGGAGCTGGAAAGAAGCTCAAGCTGAGAGAAGCGGACCTGCGCACACAACTGCCCCTCCCTGGTAAGCAGTTGCATATTATGGGGAATCATAGATCCTTAGAAACGACGACTGTCCTGGTAACCTTACAGCTTATTCTCTTTATTAACAATCAGACAGTTTATGATCCTGAAATATGGGACCAAATTGATGTCAAGTTGTGGGACCCTGCCACGAAAAGCGATAAGGTGGCAGTGGGATTGCTCGGCACCTGGCGAGCAGTCTCTGAGGTCTTAAAGAGCCCTGTGGGACCACAGTCAGACACGTGTGGCTTGCCAGACAGTGAGGGAGCTGCGGGCTCCTTTACTGATCTGACTGCTACGCCATCGGCCCCTCCACCGCTACAGCCATCGCAGGCCTTTGCTGTTACGCCCCCTGCTGACTTGGACGTGCCTTTTGACCCAGGCCTATTGGCCTTGAAAAGGAGATGGATCTGCTTTTCTTTGATCTGGGAAGAATGGGATACATAAGGCCCAAAGGCCGAGTTGCTTGACAACTTAAAGCAAGACATATTGTTCAAAAGGAATGGAAAATGGAGACTTGTTTGTAATCAAGAAAAGGAGTGGAAAATGGAGACTGTTAAGCCATGGAACTTAAAGGATTGTTTGTTACCTTTTCTGATTGTACATATGTATAGGTGTACTTGGGTATAGTATGTAAAAGCAATTTTCTGTATATTTAGAATGTTTGATGTTCGTGTGTGCGTGTTGGTAGAGGATAGACTCCCCGCACACCCAGTGCTGTTTACTTGCCTTTTATAAATATTACTAAATTCAGATTGAGTTGAGACTTCATTTATAATACAGGGATGAGGGCAGCTGTTCTTCTGCTCACACAAAATGCACTTTTCATACCGGTGTGCTTACAGCAGGGCTGCTTCAGTTGCTTTTGCTTTCTGCTACATTTCTATGCCAACTCTTTTGGTGAATCCACAATGCACTTCTGCCTCAGAGCAGACCAGAACGTCTCCAAGAATTTTCCATCAAAATCGCTGTCACGCTTTCAGAGCCACATGCATTCCTCAGCCATTTTCTGCCCTCTTGTGAAGGTCTGCAGAAATCCAGGGCTACAGCAGCACTTGCAGCTCTTGCAAACCCATGCTCCCATGCTAGCTTGTTTCCAGGGCAGAGAGCTGAAGAGGCTGTGTCAGTTGCTAACTCACATCACTAGAGATTTCCTGAGCATGAATGAAGGGTTTCAAGGACCACTACCTCTCCTAAACAAACAGCCTGGATACCAGTTCTACAACAGCCTGCACTGTGCTCAACTCTATTTTATTCCATAATTGATCACTTTTTAAAGCCCTGAGCCAGGAGATTCATTCCCCTTTGCACAGCTGGTCTTGTCTGGCACAAAGTTCTCACTCTCTCCATCCAGCCTAGCCCAGGGCTTCCCTGATACCCTGTGGGAGGAAAGGCTGATCCATCTATTGGCTATAAAGAGCCCAAATGTAGCCATGTGCTCTTCCTACCAACAGCTCCCCAGGCTCACTGGCCAGCACATTTCAGGGTTCATCCCTCCCACCTCTTTTCATGACCTTATTTTGTGTACTGCCTCCACAAGACTCTGGGATTTGGTGGTTTAACCCCAGGTTTAACCTGAAGAAGTGGTCAGGAAAGAACAGGGGTGTAGTAAGTAACCTGGTCTCTGCATGTTCCTGCTTACTGAAGATAAAACACTTTGTCCAGAAGGAGCAGGAAACTTTGGCTCTAATACACATTTTGTGCTAGGGTGGGCCATACCAGCATGGCCCAAATTTCCATTTCAATCCCGTATCTCTCACCTTGGCTTAGTGTAGGAACAAAAGGGATGTGACTCATCCAGGAACCAGACAAACCATGGAGAGAAAGGGAGGTCTACTGCCCTGCTGCACACACCCCCTTCCATCCACTGGAAACCTCGCTGCCCCATCTGATCTACAAGTGATTTTATTTTTCAAAGAAAATGCTTTCTTGTACCAACCCTCTGTAAATCTGTATCTGCAACTCCTCCTGCACCACCTCTGCTTTACAACAGAGGAAACTGAGCCACAGAAAGGGCTGTGACTAGAAAAAAAAAACAATCCCCATTAGAGACTACTGCATTCATCCATATGCACCAACTACAAAAGCCACCCTGAAGCAAACTCCACACAGCAATTGGTATTCTCCTTCCCAAATGTGTCAGTGACAGATGCCAACAGCTCCCCAGGGCCCCCTTCATCTTCCCTGATACATTTAATGCTCTCATAGCTTGTTACCAGTCCCATCAATTACTCAGCTTTGGCATGATGATGCAATATGAGACACAACCCAACCCATGGCTTTTAAATGCCACAGACATAAGGAGAATAAACTATTTGGTCTTCTCCAGTTATTTGTCACAGCCATAGCAATACTGTTGCTTCAAATTAAAGGTTTTATTCTGGACTGCATGATCATTTGCAATGACAATGACAATACCAGGCAAAAGACTTTTTCCTTCCAAGAGCCAATTTTATCACTTTTTTTTTTTTTTTTTTTTAATCAGAGCCTTAGGCTCTGAACCACAGGTGCTGCCAAAGAGCTGCTTGTATTGACACCGGCACC
Organism: Anas platyrhynchos; assembly: GCF_047663525.1. Taxonomy (NCBI): domain Eukaryota; kingdom Metazoa; phylum Chordata; class Aves; order Anseriformes; family Anatidae; genus Anas; species Anas platyrhynchos. Next base: position 2,900,402 of record NC_092613.1, on the reverse strand, counting down.
ATCCCAAAAGATGACAATCAGCATGATTCAGTGTAACCAGAGCCATGAGCCAGATGGCATGGCCACCCCACTCCACTCCCCAATGAACACTCATCACCTCACTGCCCAGGCAGCTCTGACAAGCAAGGCAATAGGAAGGTCAAACCATCTGCTTGTTCAGAGCTCAGTGCCATATTTTAGTGTGAAACATTTCGAGACTGGAAAGCAGATCTTAGACTTCCTCATTATATAATTGCTTTAGTCTTGCTTCTACCCAAATTTTCGTGAGTTTACAATCATTTTGAGTGATAAAGCTGAACAGCCAAAACAGGAAGAGGAAAGCACACAACACTCATGAGAAGCATCAGGGCAGTTGTCCTTCCTGGGCTGACACTTCCTTGGTAGAACATTATGCTACATGACAAAGCCAGAACTGACTGTACGCCTGGCACAAGAAAAGTACCTGTTTCTCATTATTTAAGTTTCTGAAACCTCTATTGCTAAAATATTTTGAATTCTTCCTACTGTTGCCATCCCCTCCCAATGCAAAGCAGCTGGCATCTTTTCTTACAAGCAACTGTATTTTATAAGAGTGCAATTACTGCCAAATGTTTGGAGAACCCTGAGACACATGGGCCCATCTACTCATGTTTATTAATCCTCCTGCAAAGCAGGCTTCTTTTTGAAGCCTAGCTCTCCCACAGACCTAAGGCTCAATTTGAGCACTTGACCTGATCCCATGGCTGACACTGCTTAGAGGAGCACAACTAGACATGACCTTCCAAGCTCTCCCTCATTCTGAGCTTTCCTGCTACCTAGGAAGATTGTCATGGCTGAACAGGGAACATCTGCTGAGTCTCTGGGAGGAAAAAAAGTTTATGTCTGGGGAAGAAGGGACAGGCATCTCAAGGAGAGAACAAGGAATTTACTGGCATATGCAGGGAAAAATTCCGAAAGGCTAACGCCTAGCAGGAGCTCAACCTGGCCACTGTGGTAAAAGACAAAAAAAAATATATATGTTTTTGTAAATCTATTAACAGTAAGAGGAGGACTAATCCTTTCCTGGTTGTGGTGGTGAACATGACTACTGAGGATAAGGAAAAGGCTGAGATTCTCTATGCCTTCTTTACATCTGTCTTTAATAGTCAGACCAGTTATCCTTGGGGTACTCAGCCTCCTGACCTGAAAGTCTGGGATGGGGAGCAGAATAAACCTACCACAAATCAGGTGGATACAGTTAGAGACCTGCTGCTCCACCTAGACTGTCACAAGTCTGTGGGGCCAGAGGGGGTCCGCCCAAGGGTGCTGAGGGAGCTGGCAGATATGATTGCTGAGATGCTTTCCATCATCTATCAGCAGTCATGGTAAATTGGAGAGATCCCAGAGGACTGGAGACTTACTATTGTGATGCCCATCTATAAGAAGGGTCATAAGGAGAAGCTGAGGAACAACAGGCCTGTCAGCCTGACTTTGGTGTGAGGAAAGGTGATGGAACGGGTCAGTTTGAATGCAGCATATGTGGGACAACCAGGGGATCAGGCCTAGTCAGTATCAGTTCATGAAAGGCAAATTTTGCCTGACCAACCACATCTGCTATGACGAAGTAACCTGCCTGGTGGATGAGGCTGTTGACATAGTCTACCTATGCTTCAGCAAGGCCTTTGACACAGTTTCCCACAGCATTCTCCTGGAGAAGCTGGCAGCCCACAGCTTGGACAGGTACACTCTTTGCTGGGTTAAAAATTGGCTGGATGGCTGGTCCCAGAGAGTGGTGGTGAATGGAGTGAAATCCAGCTGGCAGCTGGTCACAAGTAGTGCTCCCCAGGGGTCTGTTTTGGGGCCCATCCTCTTTAATATTTTTATTGATGATTTGGATAAGGAATTGAGTGCGCCTTAACTAAGTTTGCAAATGACACAAAGCTGGGGGGAAGTGTCAATCTGCTGCAGGGTAGGAAGGCCCTGACTCAGCCAGACCCTTTATCAGGAATAGTGCAGCCAGCAGGACCAGGGAGGTAATAGTCCCTCAGTACTCAGCTCTGGTGAGGCTGCACCTCAAGTTCTGTGTTCAGCTTTGGGCCCCTCACTACAAGAAGCACATCAAGGCCCTGGAGTGTGTCCAGAGAATAGCTACGAGGCTGGCAAAGGGTCTGGGACACAAGCCCTGTGAGGAGCGGCTGAGGGAACTGGGGTTGCTTAGTCTGGAGAAAAGGAGGCTCAGGGAAGACCTCATTGCTCTCTGCAGCTCCCTGAAAGGAAGGTGTAGGGAGCTGGGAGTCGGCCTCTTCTTGCAGACAGCCAGTGATAGGACCAGAGGGAATGGCCTCAAGTTGTGCCAGGGGAGGTTCAGGTGGGAAATGAAGAGCCATTTCTGCTCAGACAGAGTAGTCAGGTGTTGGGATGGGTTGCCCAGGGAAGTCGTGGTGTCACCATCCCTGGGGGTGCTCAAGGAAAGGCTGGACGTGGTGCTTAGGGACGTGGTTTAGTGGGTGACATTAGTGGGGGAGTGGCTGGACCAGGTGATCTTCGAGGTTTTTTTCCAACCTTAACGATTCTGTGATTAGGTAGGTTTAACCCTCAGAATCGATCTCAGGCCTGCAAATCTGCTTATTTCTTTGCCTTCAAGGAAAGCCGCCACAAAATGCAGAAAGCAACTACGTAAGAAAGCGGCTTTATTCGCTGCCCAGGCCCTGCAAGCCCCTTGGTGCAGCAGGGAGCCCCCGAGCCCTGTTAACAGCCCGAGCCTGCAGCAGGTCCCGTCACTGCCCTCGTTTCCACGGAGACCCGGCGCAGGGCACTGAACGTGTACAAGAGGCCCCGCCCCGCCGGTAGCCCCGCAAGTCGCGTCGCGCCCCGACGTTCTTTAGGACACGCCCGAGGGGGTGGGGCCTTCAGCGCGTACTTTTGCCCCTTTCCAACATGGCAGGCACGGGCAAAGTCCGCCGTACGCATGCGCAGCACTGGCCTTTTAAAACATGCGAGGGGGCTCTATCGCCTGACGGCCCCGCTCCGGGCGTGCCTCCGGCGGCGGGGCCAAGCCGCCGCCGTCCCCTGCCGCCCGCTGTGGCGGCCGCGGCCCTGCGGTGCCCCTCGGCTTTGTTCCACTGCGTTGTGTGACGGCGTTCAGATCCTCCCCCAGGGCCTGCAGGTTTCTGCACCTTTGCACTGGCAGTGCTCTGGATGTTTTAATTGGCGAAATCCAACCTCTCGCTGGGCTTTTCTCTTTCCAAAATCCGTCGTATGGCTGCTTGCTTACTGTACTGGTGGCATGGAGCAGGCACATGCGCCAGAGAGGTTGGCTGCCTCCTTGGTGTGACGGGGGGGGGATGATGTAACTTCACCCTCACATCATGCCATATCGATTTCTAAGGTAGCTTGGTATTGTAACAGGATGGCCTGACAGTTCTGGTAAAGCTAGTTCTGGTAGAGTCTCTGCTAGCCTGAAGTGGAGTAGTGTTTGTCCTAATTTCCTTAGACTGCAGGTAGCGATCTGCTACAAATACCATAGCTGTGCACTGTCCTTGAAGTTTTTGGCGAACAGCTGTGAACAGGAAAGCATCTACAGCAAAGAAGACCCTGTATCACCCATGGCAGTGGGCTGTTTTGGCTACGTGCATCATGGCCTTTGCCTGTAGCTGTAGAACATCTGTGAAGTCACTGGTTTTCATCACAACCAGCATAGTTCATCTGTGCCAGCACCCCTGGCTGCTGTAGACAGTGACATCATATGTGCCTGGATGAGGTGCTTGTCACATGAGCAGGGGAAGGTATCTGTAGCTGATACTAAATATAGTATAGGCTGGAGTTTTGTATATGATGTTCCTGTAATAAGAAAAAAAAAAAAAAAGTATGATATGGCACCTTCTGGGAGCTGCCAAAGTCACAGAAATAACTGTGGCTTGTAGTGAATGATTGATCTCCTTTTTTCCTTATAATAAAGATTGTCAGTGAACTCTGGCAAAAATGTTGATCACGTCAACTGAAGTAAAATTATGTTTTTGGAAAGAAGATAAGCAGATGGGAGTGTAGTCTCTGGGGCTGGTGTTGGCCTTTTCTGGTGAATGGGTGGTGTTTCCAGGTCACCACTGCGTGCTGATATAACACCTGAGCTGACTGAGAGGTAGGCAAGGTGTATGGGGTGAGCACAGCGCACACCAGTGAACTGTGAGAAATAGTATTTCCCCTCCATTGGCTGGTCCAGACCATTGTGAGAGCCATGTCATTCTATCAAGTTCCTGTCGAGTATGCTTAGCTAGGGAGGTGCCAAGGAAACTCCTTGATTAATCATTTTTACAGACTGTTTAGAAAAAAAAAAAAAAAAGCCATCCAGAATCCAGAAAGGCTGTCATAAATTGACTTTTGTCAAGATTTATTTGGCTTTTACATGAGAAGGTTTCAACCCAAAATAAAGATATTACCTTGAATTTCTACAGTGATTTCATCCCTACCCCCTTTGCTTTTATCTCCCTTGTATCTGTTGGGAATGTCCAGTTTTCCTGTTCTGGATCCAGGAGCTCCACAAATTTCTTCTGATTATTCACAGAAACAGCAGGGCAATGAGGTTAGGCTTGTTGCATGTGGGAAAGCAGGGCATAGACCACAGGCAAGACTAATGAATCCTTTGGTGTTGGGACAGTCTCGCTAATGTAAATGGGAATCCAAAGCAAGAATTTGTACCTTTTTGTTCCAGGAACCCTGACCAGAGGATACAGCCTAAACCAATTCCTGCTGACCCTGAGAGAGGAAACATGCTCCAAACAGCAAGGATCAGTCTGTCTCTGCTCTGGAGATCTCACAGTAGCTTTGCTTTTCTGGAAAGCCATGTGCCCTCTACAGCTCAACATCTTGCAGTCTAAGTTCTTTTTTTCAAGTGCCTTTTGCATCAGCAGCTTCAGGATTCAAAATGCTCCCAGATCCTCCACAGTGTTTATCCCTTCCAGGGGTCTTCCAACTGTCATGGGGGTTTTTAGATCAGTGATGGCCACTGCTGCAAGTATAGCTTGGTTAGGAAATTTTGGGAGGCGATTTGGCACCGCTTGTCTGAGCTCAGCCCTTCCTAACCTTTGCCTTTTGTCCTGAACATCCTGACCAGCGAAAAGCTTTGTTGTCCAGGATGATCAATTTAAAGTAGCTGGACAATGCTGTCTAAGGAGAGTGAGTATGTGTCATATATTGCCTACAGAAAAAACATTCAGGATATGGCTTTTCTGGTTTTTCTCAGTGGCAGTCAATGTTTCGGGACATCCAATGCTCTCTGTGGGAAGCAATGTACCTACAGCTCACAGCTAGTTAAATCCTGCAAGGTACAGCAGTACAGGCTCATCTGCTGTACATTTAACGTATTTGACAAATCATGTGCTAATGCTTAAAGTCTGACAAACCATACATCCGATTCAAGTGCTTCACTGGCCCTCAGAAATTTACAGAAATTACTTCCTCAAAATCTTCTTCCTGAAATGACTTACACATCAGAAACCATGTATGGGTTAGGAACACCACTGGATTCGCAGAACAGTGCAGCCATAAAGTCACGTTTTCATTACAGAAGATCTGTGAAAGAAACATTTTGCTCTGGCTTAAGTTCTGAAATATGCCACTTTGGGGAGCCAAGATAACATCTTGGCACCCGTCAGCCTGTTCCCTGCTGTGTCCTGACTACAGGTAGGCTGCTGGGTGGGCTTCTAATTAGTTTTAACACCATAGGAAAAAATCCTATTTTGTGTATTGCCACTGTCATTCATGTCATGAATGCACATTTATTTCTTCTCCATTTGTCTACCTGAAGAGGAGCTTCAAACTGGCACACCCTGGATGGCTGCTTTGCTCGATGCCAGGCTTGGCTTTGTCCCCAAAGCTGGGATGAAGAGGCAAAGGAACAAGGTTCCTCTTCTAGGAGCTGTTTCTCACCCCATGCTGAAGACATGGCATGTGCCATGCAGCATGAGGGCATTTGGCCTGGTAAAATACAATGGGTCTAAAACTCAGGAAATCACACAGAGATGTACACAGTCTGCATCCTGTCCTGTTGCCAGGCAAAGAGTGGCCATGAAGTACCTTCTGCAGTTCCACAGCAGGACTTCTCAATCACTATCAGTCATGTAACAGTAATTCTATCTGGGTTGCTGCTATTTATAGGTTACCTGGATTTTGCCTATGTTGACAGCCCCACTGATGAGGTCTAGGTACCTTGCACTCTGACACCCAGGGCTGCGTAAACAGTCTTGAATTTATTTATTTATTTATTTATTTTACTAATTCTTGCTTTTTTCGGAAGCCACCAATGACAGTCTTAGGTTATGAAAGACAAAGAGAGGTGGCAGTACCTGCTATTGATGGAGTAAAAAGGTAAAGACGTGCCTTTCCTCTACTTTTCCATTGTAAATGCTGTTTACTTTGTTCTACAAGACTGGATAAGAAGTTAAAACAAATGGATCTACAAGATTTCTCAATAATGCAGAAATGCGATTGAGTAAAATGTGGTCTGTGTGGCCTGATTTGTGCATTTGGCTTGTGATTTGAGCAATATACTTGTCTAGCTGTGTTTGTAAAGTAGTGTGGTAATATGTCACATTTCTAGCTCTTTATCCATGCTGCTGACTTAGGGGAGAACGGCTTGAACCCAGGTCTGGAAGCAATGGCAATGTTAGTGCTTTTGCAAGGCTGGAGCTATTCCCCCACCCCCCACCCTGTCCTGAAGTTGCATGTCACTTTTTCTTAATCTCAAAAGCTTTCTGCACATGGCTCACCAGTGGATTTCAAACTCCAAATCCCTCTTGTATCTGATAAACAGCACCATCTGAAACTGACTCTTCTCATAGAGGTTACACTAAAGGGTAGACAGACAACTATTTCCCATACGTTTTTTTCTCTTTGCCTAAACATAGAGTATATTTATTCCTGTCATCCTGAAAATTCCAATTTTCCTTCGCTCTTTTCCCTTTGCAGTTCAACACTGGGATCTGCAATGCAAATAAATCTGCAAATAAAAAAATAAAGGTGTGTACAAGGAGCTTAGTGGCTTGGCTGCTGGGTGGAGCTGGGTGGTGACACACACGGCTCTCATGTGGAACTGGAGCTGGATTAACACTGTGCCAATGGTGCTCAGACAGAAGTTTAGGGTTTAGTGCAGACAACAGCCCTGTTAGCTGCTATGCTGACACGAGGGTTGCTTTGCGGTCTCCTTACATAGATCAGGTCTGCACCCAGACACTTAACTAAAAGTGCTACATCAACACATAGCAAAAAGACAACAAACCTCTCCTAGGTGGTTTTGGAAGCTTTTTTTACAAAGACGTTGGATAGATCGTCATGCGTCTTGGGGAGAAACGTCCAAATTTTGTTATTTGTTGGACAGCTGCCACTGCTCTTGCTCAGCTTTCAGTGCTGCTTTTCCACACAGTAGTTTTGCAACATGTCACCAAGCTGCAAGACTAAGAAGGCCTTGGTGGATTATTCCTGGGTGGATAATCAATAGAGCACTGTGTTTGTCAGACTTTTTCACCCTTTTTACTTTTTTATTGACTTATTGCTCTACTGAAACCTCAGTCATTTAGGAGGCAGATTAAGCCAGGACTTGTTACATGTACTCTGAATTTTTAGCATTTGTGAGTAATCTAAAACCCTAAAATTGTGGAACTAGGAAAACAACTTGAATTGTAATTTATTTCATAATCCAATCACCTTCTGCAAGTTCTCTACTCCCTATGACAGGGTTTGCTAACCTGTGACAAAAGGGATGAGACAGTTTTGAGTAGCATCTTGCAAGACACTTGTATACCAGGGAATATTTGTTGCTTCCTACCTACCAGTAGTCTGGAAACTTGGGCCAGGACCCCATGGTACCACTCATGCCATTCACCATTTTAGGGAATCAGCTTTTCCCTCTGGAGGGCTCAGAAATGAGCCTTTGTTGACCTCCAGGCTGCTTCCCTGGAGACATGCGGCCCTCCACACTGCCTGGGGCTTTTACCCAGCAGCTCAATGCACACCTTTCTTAGAAACATATCGCAACACAGTTCATTTATTTTAATGAGTGGCCTTAGGTATTAAAAAACATCATCACGTCACACGGTTCTGCCCACTTTTGTTGTTTCAATAGACACTTCTCTTTGAGATCTCTGTCAAATAGAGAGATAAAAAGACACCAAGAGTGTGGCCAGAAACAGCCAGAAACAGGAGCAGGCTTGGAACAGCCAAGCATTGCCTGGCTTTAGGAGAGACTTGTGAATCTATCCAGTGCAGCTGCTCTCTTGTGACTTGAGCATTTTGTGTCAGAAGAAGTAATGAAGATAAAGAGAAACGAGAGGAGGTCTTTCTCTTTACTGCTGAGAGGCTGCAGTTTCATGCAAGTGTATGAAGCTGGAGTGTTAAAGGCTTTGCAGGAATTGTCACCTGAGATACTGAAATCTGCATCCAAGATCTATGGGGCATCTTCAGGATCGATTTTAGCTGCATTGGTATTGTGCGAGTGCGATATGGGTAAGGGCTATGCACTTCCATTTATTCTCTGTGTAGAGAGATCAAATGTCTAGATATGCTGGAGCTGCAAAAGATCTTTTTTAATTGTTATCCTTAATCAGCAGTTAATTCCTCAGACTTTTACAGTAAATTCCTCAGAATTTTACTTTGTTTACTTCTTTAAGATTGAAAGGCATGGAAAAATTAACCAGCACAGAGAAAATAGGCAAGGTATAGTTATAAAATAAGTCGTTGAGTCTTATTAATTTGAATTAATGATAAGTCTACCTAATATAAGAAATAAAAGTGCTCTGCATAATGTTTGGGGTTTTTGGTAGATTCATAAAACAGAGGGGAAAGAAAATACTGAATATGGAGAGAATCAGTATTACTGTCCCATGAATTAAAAAGAAATTTATAGTCACAGAACTCAGAAATACACTAAGACATAGAGCAAACAAGGTTTTCTTCCATATCTCCAAATTTTATTTTAAGATGGAGGAAATAGAGAGATGGGATTAGAAAACAAAACACTTCTGCTTTTTGCAATGTTGAAGTTATTGGAAAATCTGGGTCCACACATGAGAGCTTCAGCCCTACTGAAGACAGTGTCTCTTTATCAGTATTTAACAGCATGGTGAAATGCCCTTTTTCCAGGTGGAAATATATCTGAGAAAATAAATAACTAATAATTGCTTTGTTTTGGCTTTAGATGAGTTGCAGAAGCTGTTAATCAGTGGTGATATATACTGTGTCAAAGGGCTTTTATCCTCTCGAGGGAAAATCCTTCACGTCCTAAAGGATGTCTTAAATAAATTTCTGCCTGTGAATGCCCACCAGCTGGTATCTGGGAAATTACATGTTATCCTCACCCGCGTACATGACTGGAGAAGCGTGACAGTTTCGGAATTTGCCACAAAGGAGGACCTCATTCAGGTGAGAGCCTCCCAGGTCCCCTAGGGGAGAGGGGAGGCTGAGTGTGATTTATCTTTGCCCTACGGGCATCCACAAGGGAAGCCTGACTCTTTGCTGTGATTTGTCCTCACTGCCCTCTGAAGCTGTGGTGATTTTGCTCAGCTGAGCAGCAGAGCTCCACCACAACTGCTATCTCATTTCCCCTCCTCAAAGAGAAAATGTGAGAAAATACAATGAAAAGGGCTTAAGGACTGAGATAAGGACAGGGAGATGACTCAACAATTATCATTATGGGCAAAACAGACTCGTCATGGGCAGATTAATGTAATTTATTACCTATTGCTAACAAGTTAGAGCAGTGAGAAACTAAAAACACCTTCCCCCTATCCACTCTCTTTTACATGCTTCCTCTGAGCAGCACAGGGGAACAGGGAATGGGAGCTGTAGTCAGTCCCTAGCACTTCGTCTCTGCTGCTCCTTCTTGGTCCCCCTGCTCCACGTGGGGTCCCTCCCAAGGGATGCCATCCTTCCTGAACTGAGCCTGTGGGGGCTGCCTTCAGACAGCAGCTTTTCAAGAACTTCTCCCATATGGGTCCATCCCTCAGGAGAAAACTGCTCCAGCACGGGTCTGCCATAGGTGGCTGCTCCCTCCAGATCACCTGCTCCTGCTTGGGCTCCTCTTCACAGGCTGCAGCGTGGAGATCTGCTCCATGTGGGACCCATGAGTGCAGGGGGACAGCCTGCTCCACCAGGGGCCTCTCCACAGGCCTCAGGGGAACTGCTGCTGTGAGCCTGGAGCACCTCCCGGCCTCCTGCTGCACTCACCTTGGGGGCTGCAGGGCTGCTTCTCACTTCTTGCTCTTCCAGCTTCTGTGGTGCAGCAGTTTTGTTTTGTTTATTTTTTTTCCCTTCCTTAAATCTGCTCTCACAGAGGTGCAAACAACATCACTTACTGGCTTGGCTCTGGCCCATGGCAGGTCTCTTTGAGCTGGCTGGAGCAGGCCCTTATCTAACATGAGGCAACTTCTGGATTCTTCTCACAGAGGCCACCCCTGCAGCCCCCCAGTACCAAAACCTTGCTACATAAACCCAATACAGAAACCAGACAGGGTGGCAAGCTGAAAACCATCAAAAATGATCCTTTTTGATTCCTGGCTGAATTATCTAAAGGCCTGCATACATGGGGAGCATAATAAGGTGTTTCGCAGGTTACCTTCCTCCTTCTCTGCCCCTGGCTGTGGATACCCTCTGTGGTCTGGTTTGCAACAGTCAGTGGTACCCAGTGACCAAGCAATGGGTCTCATTTCAGTATCCACAGATGAGCCACTGTCTCCAAAGGCAAGACATTTTCATGACTCTTTGCCCACCAATGTACTTCTTTTCTCTCCCGTAGGCCCTGTTATGCAGCTGCTTCGTCCCTTTGTGTTTTGGCTTTCTCCCTCCTCTGTACCATGGGGTGGTGAGTACTCCTGTGGTCCTGAGATCATGTCCTGGGTCAGGCCAAGGGCCCATCTCACCTGTGTCCTTCTTCCATTGGTGGCATTAGGTGCATTTGTACCCCAGTGTTTGCCACCAAAGTTGCTTAGTGCTGTGCACACAGCATCTGCAGAGGGAAGAGCTAAACCTAGGTGCCCCACTGCCTGACTACGCTGCAGACCCAAGTGACCTCCTCACAAAAGCAGCTACCCTTAGTCCTTGGGGTTTGTGGTGTCTTTCTGCTACATTCTCCCAATAATCTGTTAAAGAATAAATGTTCTACAGGGAGACAGGATGTGGTAGTTGTAGACCTGGAGCACGTGAAAAGGACAGTGCTCCCTGGGAGACCTCCACAGCCCCCATCCCTCAGGCCTATTTGTGACTGGGTGGGGAAGAAGTGCCATATGCATGTATGTGACACAGCTCTCCCTTCTCGGAGAAGGTGGCTCAGGGTTCCTTCTTTTCTCTCCTAGCGTTACGTTGATGGGGAACTTGGCATGTGGAAGGCCAACTTCACATCCCAGACCATGATCACCGTGTCTGCTTTTGCTGGCGAATATGACATCTGTCCCAAAGATTGCCCAGCTGCCTTCTTCAATTTCCAAATCTCTGATTGTATTTTTCAGATATCAAAAAAAAATATCTACCGTTTCCTGTGTATTTTGCAGTGCCCTACAAAGCAAGTGAGCTACTTCTACAGGTACCCAGAGCCATGAGGCCCCTATAGCTAGCTCATCTGTCCTGACTGCTACCTCCCCCCTGCAGGTTTGTGACCAGTTTTATGCCGATGGCTACCGGGACACTGTCACCTTCTTAAAAAACCTGAGTAAGTGGTTGGGAATGAGGAGCAGGTAGGTCAGGTGATTCTCTTACAGCGATGGTTTTCCGACAGAGGGTAAGGGATATGCTGCTGGCACATATAAAGCGACTGGAGGAGAGACTCCAGCATCTCTGACATTGACAGGATTACTTGAGTCCCATCCTTCTTGTGTCCAGTGCTGAAGCTCCCTGTTTACTCCTTCTCCTCTGAAGGTGTTAGGTCACCTCTCTTCTTATGCCATGCTGGGAATGGTAGAGTTTTCCAGGGAACAGAGGTCCTGATGACCTAGACATGAGGAACATGGGCTCTGGTGCTTTGTGTGAGACTTATCATCCACTGATGCACAAAGCAAACAAAATTGTTTGGTGGTCCCTGACCCAGAAACCCAACTCAGATTAACTATGCACTGTGGTCATCAGTCCTCTTGTCTTCCAGTTGCCTGTGGTCATGCCTCGCATTGCTGGAGTTGACCCATAACCTGTGAGAACTGTCTTCTCTTCCTCCAGGTTTATTTGGTATAAATTATCTTGCTGAGGACTTTAAACAATTGGACAAGGAATTGTGTCAGAAAGGTGAAGGGACCCTGCACAGGAAGCCAGAAGCAAGAATACTTCACTCCAGGGCCACAGACCCTGAGGACATCACCAAAGAGAAGATACTAAGCATTCAGACAGCACAAGAAATAGATGGAGAAGACCCAAACCACCCTTTGCAACCATCAGAAAGGTAGAGGACCAACCCCTTTTTTATCCCATCAATTTTCATTATGTGACACTTGCCCCAGTCTAGAATGTTATTTGGGTTTTTACAGGCTCAACGAGGTGAAAACATCTGGAAAGGGAGAGATTCCCCTCAGTGGATATTAGTGAAGCCTTGTGCTGAGCTTGTTTTGGATGAAGTTTGAGAGCAGGTACATGTTTCCTCTGCTTCTCCCTAGCAGACTTCTGATAAATAGCACCTGAACTTCCAGCTGCCCACATTATCATTTCCCCCACAGATGAAGTACAGATCTTAGTCCGTGGCTATCTCAGAAAGGCCCTTTGGAGGAGTAGCTCTTTCTTATAAGAAAGTGACTTACATTGTGAGGTAATAACTGGTTCTGCCCACACATCATTTCATTAAGGGTAAGGGAAGGAGCAGTATGTCTCAATAGTTAGGGCTGGCTTTGCTATGGCAGTCAAACCAAAATTTCTACTTAATTATTGCAGCATGCAACTATGTGCAAGAAAAGATTTTTAGAGCTGCAGATAAGCCTCTGCCTGAGTTGGTTTTAAGCAAAATAAGCCAAGTTTAAACCCAGAACTAGTTTTATGAAATCCTGTGCAAAAATAATGCTCAATCACATTTCAGTTTTGACATGGAAAACTGTTGAACTCTAAACATTTCAAATTCCAGTTTGTCTTTTTGTTACTAGCAGAATACAATGAAGTAATGTGCTGGGGTGCATCATTGCTTTTTCCTTTTATTATTTCTTTTGTTTTTCTGAGTCTTCCAGCATTTCCAAGTTTGCCAGTTTAGGGGAAATTACACAGCTTTTCCAACATGGTGGTGATTTAAGATGTTACCACATACATTGAAGAAAAAAAATGAAAAAAGATACAAATATAGTGCTTCTACACCTAGGAGGACCACACCAGATGAGAAATACAGAGGGGGGGAAACAGGGACCTCAACATTCCATATCTAAAATTAAAACCTTGGAAAATGAATGCAAAACCTTAAATGAAAGCAAAAAAAGACATTTCATTTGAAAACCAGTGTAAAGTACTGACAACTCAACCAATGGAAAGAGGCCTACTGTGAAAATGCATAATAGTTTGCATGCTTGCTTGTTTATCTCAATCAGTCTGATCTACATGTAGCTTTTGAAAGTAGCAGAATAGCAAACAGGTTTATTTGGAGGCTGGACGGGGTCTGGACAATCAGGGATTCCTTTGTCTCTAGTTTTGAGGGTAGGAATTAAAATGAGCTTTCCCCAAGCCAGCAGCTGGGCTGTAACAGTTTTCACTAACCTAAGATCACCTGTGGTAGGAATCAAGACTTACTTGTTAGGCCACATAACAACCAAGACATTAGTAAGGGCTCTCAGTCTCCTGGGGAGAAGTGCCTCAGATTTCTCATGGCTGGGAAGGAAAAGCCCTGATTAGGTTAGAAAAAGACTATTTTATTGTCTATGTGTACAACACTGTAAGGTCATTAGTGTAACTAAATAAGCAAGGGTATAAACCTGCACACAGCTCTCAACTGTGTTCCTGAATAAGCCAGAAGAGCTCCAAAAGGACTATTGTTCTGTAAGGCTTGCACAGGAGCAAAGCTCAGGGTAGATTAGTGAGTTAATCACAAACATTTGCCTCTTTATCCATCTGCCCAGCAGGACATTTTTGAAGCCCTTAGTATCTAACATAGAAACAGTCAGTTCACGATAAAATATCTGCAGCAAAAACCCTGAGACACAGGATAGGACACGTTTGTTTTGTTTTCGCTCAGTTGCATGGATCAGGCCCCAAGATTCCCCTCCTGCTGGATCTAGGGTGGGATCTAGCTTCAGAGAAAGTACCTAATTGCTTGGATTGTGTCCAAACCTTCATCACAGCTACCTTGGGCTTCATATTTCTATGGGATTCAATGTAGACTAATCCAAGCAGCAGAACAGCAATATGGGGACATTGTTTTAAGCATTTCAAAACATGCTTATCCTATTACATTGGAGATAACAGAAGGGAAGGAAGCAGCCCTATCAGGTATTTGAATCCAGTTTGTCACAGAAGAGTCAGTCAAATTGATCAATGTGGTTTTACTCCCTTTAGGGTCTTGCCAGCTACAGAAGATTGTTTCTAATGCATCTGCTGCCTTTTACCCCAGTTTATGTTTCAAAGAGAAGAGAGCAACTTGCAACCCAGCCTGCTGACACACACCAAGATGCATTGAAGAACACACTGGCAATAATGTCACCAGCACAGGCTGGGCCACAGCACTCCTCCTATCCCTGCAGGCCTCATTACCCTACCTGAGCAGGGCTGTTTCAGGAGAAATACAGAATCTGCTGCATGGTTTGAAGGGAGTGCATCTGGCTTTCCCAGCTTGAAACAAGCTCCTGCATGAGATGATTCAAAAAAATGTCAAACTTTGCTTCTGCCCCTTGCAAAGACTCCTTTGTGCCATTAGCCCCAAGCTTGTGGAGAGCAGACAGCACCAGATGTGCTTACTTGAAAAGATGAAGGCTTAATAAAGCATAAAGCAGCTGATATGTATGATGAGTCACTACTTAGTTCCTAACACACATCTGCAGGCTTGTGGTATGGGAGTTCTGTTTAAGATGTTCCCTGTAGGCTGTTTTTTGTTTTTTGTTTTTTTTTTTGTTAACAGAAAATTCCTGAAGTTTTGCTAGCTCTGTTTGATCAAGCACCATACCACATAACTTGGGCAGGTGAAATGCCCTTCAAGCTATGCTCCTGTTTGGTGGCTAAGATTTGCAGACAAACTTGGTGGATTTGGATATCCAATTCTTATATGACAGTTTTCTTTGGGGGATTTTAATTCCCATTTGAGTGAGAAATACTGTAACTGTCTGAGGCTGACTGAAATGGCCCTATCCTGCTAAAGGGTGGTGGTACTTGCTAGAGAGACCAGGAGAAAGGCTGTTGCACAGTGGGGCTGTCTGCCTGGAAGGGAATGCAGAAGTGTAGTATAAGCTAAAGCAGATGACAGGCTGACCAGCCCTGCTCCTGCCTGGGAGTGGCGGGTGTCTCTGTCCCACCTCTGCTTTGACCTGTGGTGGGGTAGATGGTCATAGTTCACGAGCTGGTTTCGAGCATCCCAGCTTTAGCTGAGGGGCTTGAGTTGTATAAATCTGTCCAGTACAGAAGGGAGATAGGAACAGGTTTTGATGGATCCAATGAAAACAAGCACCCAGGTTTCTTTTAGCAAGCTCAGAGGTGCACATTGCATATATAGTATTTCCAGGTCATTGATTTCAAGCAGAGATAGCAGGATGTAATTATACATCTTTCACTGTGCAGTCATAGTTAGCTTAGAATCTGTTTATATCAATGCAGCCTATAGCTATCCCACACTCAAGCCTGCAGTCCCCAGAGCTATTTGGATGAAACTTCCATCTGTACTATTTCCCTTTGTGCAATTAAACAAGCTGTTTATTCAAATAAACAGCTTGTGCTATTGTGCTGTTCACTGCCCATCAGGAACCAACAAATGCAGGAGACTTGGTTGGGGATACAGCCAATCCATCAGCATCTGATGTGCAAAAGGTGTTTGAAATGAGTGCTGCCAATTCTTTCTACAGCAACAAGATCAGCAACAAGAGGTGTGTTTGCCTAGGTTGTACACTGCTTGTATCAGCAAATGACAGAACGATGGAAAGAACTAATGTATTTGTGAAATGTCAGCTCTCGCTGTGTAATAGATACAGTCTCCAGGACTGCAGTGCTTTGAAGAAGAAGAGTTAATCGTTAGGCTTCTCCATCCTTCCTTCTTAACTGATGCAAATTTAATGTGGTCCAAAGGTTCCCCTACATCCACTGGCAGGAAAAGCAGGCCTCCAAGTGCATTTGGAGCTCAAGAATAGGTAGTTGGTAAAATAATTTCAGGAAACTAGGAAGTTTGAAAGTTTTTGATGCATTTAAAATGTAACATTTCCTGGCAAATGCCTGTCCTGCGATCTGGATTAAAAAAGGGAGAGGGATGCTTCTGGTGGTCAGTGGTTAGGTAAAACAGTGGCTGGGCTATACATACATGCAAGTCAAGATGCTGGATCCCTCCTGTGCAGCCTGTGGTTTGGCTGCAGATGCAACACTGCAGTGCTTTTCCTTGGCCATCATGTTAAAGCTGGTCAGGCCTGGATAGGGAGACTGCAGCAATAACTCTAGAAACAAAATCAGCCCATTTCCCCAAGTGAAAAAGCCACCCCTGCAGAACTCCACAAAGACAGCAGCCATGCAGCCATGTGAAACAATCTCTGGTGTCACCCACTGCTTCCTGGGATGGAAAACTACTTGGTGTTGGAGAACCCCAGGGCCCATCCGGGATGGTTACCTAAGGGAACAAGTGGGTGGTTAATTGAGCCAGGGTGAGTTAACCATCATGGACAAAAATAAAAAAATAAAAAACAGGGATGTCTGACATTGAAGGACTGTTTCTCGGATGAGGAATCGCACAGCAATAGCTGCCTGCAGGATAAAATCTTTCTGTGCCAGTCCCTTTCCAGCTGCCTGCAAAGTAACGTGGAAGTAAGCTTTGGGTAGGCACAGCTAAAAAGTCTCTGGCAAGCTAACTGCCTTGAATACTGGAGAGTTCAGTGCCAAAATGCTAGTTGGGTTTTTTGTGGACACACTTCATGTGTCCTCCTAGGACAGAGCCCAGCATATAAATGTTCTGGAATACATTGCCATAGGGAAGCAGCACTATGCCGTTTTGTAGCTTTTTTCAGATGCTACTAAATAAATAGTACAGCATCCCAGGGTAAACAATACTTTAAAGATGAAGTACCCCAGATTGGAATTTTTAGCCAAACTCATCTTCAGTGACCCATGGGTGAGCTCCCCTGGGGTGAGCTCCCCTGGGGTTTCCCTGCCCTGCACCCTGCCCTGCTTCTGCCCAGGCATCTTACCCCTTGGCCATGGCTCTCTTAGGCAAGCTGGGCACCACAGTTTGGAGGAGCTTCTGGAACTGTTTTGCCAGGGAGACGATGTCTTCCAGCAGCTTCCACAGCTGCTTCAGCCTGCAAAAGCAAAATAAGCAGGTGGAGTTTAAGGTCTGGTAAGTACAGCGAAAGGGGGAGAGTTAACAGCAAATGCACGTGGTGATTCTCTTTTCCATACCCAATTAATCCTATGCTTGCTGCACCCACTCTCTCAGGGCTTGGCGTCAGAGAATACCAAATCTTCCTGAAGAGGAAGGAGCTGCTGCTAAGTTTATCTTGCAAAAGCAGTGGGTGTGCATCAGCTTGCCCTGGTTTATAGTTAAACATGGACTTGCTGCCAGCCTGCACTGCCTCTTGGTGTTTCATGTAGAGCTGCCACCTGAAGGATACTACAGCCTGTTATACACCCCAGCAGTGGACTTGCAGGGGTGCCTTTCTGCCCAGAGCTAACCTGGCACTATATCCCTTCAGCCTTTCTTGCCACTGCTGAAGGCACAACCAGTTGTTTCTCCATCAGTCTCAGCTTTGATGCCTTTATTGAGATGGTCTTACCCCTTCTTAAGAAACGCTGGCAGCTTGTATGGCTGCAACAGGACCTTTGACAGTGGATCCTGCAGTCTGAACATCTCCTGCTTCTTCCACCGAGCCAGGCCTGTTCCCATGGGTGACAACACCGAAGTAAATAAAGACCAGTCATTAGAAATATAAAGGCAACAATTCCTCCTGTTCAGCCACTCTTGCTGCAGCTCAGCCCATATGTACTGAGCCCATGCCAGGATCGAGCTTGAGCCACTCTTACAAAGCCTCTTTGCAATGGCTACTGCAGCTATAGACATATTTACCCTAATAAAAATCTCAATAATGCTTTAAATATAATATTGATCCCCTTAAAGTGTTTACTTGCCTCAGCCACCCCCAAAACCCAAGGTCAGCACCCTGAATCCTCTACCTGGAAGGAAGTGCGGCACCAGGTACTGTGGCACCCTTTTGCTCAGGCTGTTTAACATCCCGTTAGGCTGCGGAAAGTCGCTCTTCCCACACATGCTGGCAAAGCGGAAATTGCCGTCAAAGTAGTTAAAGCCAAAGGCATCTGTGAGCCATGAAAAGAAAGGCCTGATGTTTGGCCAACTGCATTGGTTATGCTCTGCTGAGCAGGTCGTGCTTCTAGGCTGCTCTTCGGGTCCTGGGGTAATACTTACTGTTCCTGCATAGGAAAAGGGCAGTGTCCTGGTACCCTTGGGAAAAAATGTCGTTCAAGATCTGCAAAGAGAAACACTAGAGGTCACTAAAGAGCTCTCCTTTCAGGATGGAGGGGCAGAATGTATGCAAAGCTGTTTTGCTGTGGAGGGTTGGGAGTGACAATCTGGGAGGGAATTTGGGTGGTTTCCAGCCACCAACACACTGGTCCTTTGCAGGCTGTCAAACAAGGCGGGACCCTGTCCCAGGCTGGTCACCCATCAGCAGTGTCCACTAAAAATACACTGCAAAAGGAGTGGGGACTGCCCCAAGGTAGTCAGGGTCTGACTCCTTCCCATGAAATCCAATTAATTAATGATGGAGACTGATGTGAACCATAAAGCTTGGGAAAGCAGATCCAGCACTAATTTGTTTTAACCAAATCAAAGGTAGGAGGAGGGCCTGGTGGGCTTACCATGGTGCTAGGTGGAAAGAGGGCATAGCTGATCCTGCACAGGTTTTCTACTGAGATCTGAATGCTGCCGTTAAAGATCTGGAAACAGTAGAAGATGGCAGGACAGTCCCGTGGACAGATATCGAGCTCTCCTGTGAATGGGGACACAGTGATCACGGCTTCCTCCAAGCTGGAGACAGGCTGCAGACCTGTGAATCCTCCGTCAACGTATCGCTGAAGGGGAAGAGCAGAGGCAGGATTTGCTCCAAGGATTGCTACAAAGCATGTGTGAGGGTAGCATCACCTCACCTAGATGCCAGCATCTGACAGATCCTTCTGCTGGGTGCCCTGCTCGCAGCACCCAGCTGGCTCCCCAGCCAGGTGCTGTATAATTTACAGCACTTCTTAAAATGGAAAAATTATTAATTTAGTTCATAAAGATTTATAAAGTTGTTAAGAAATCATACAGTGTCATATAAATTTAAAGTCTTGAATCTCAGGTTTGGTCTTTTTCTGTTGTTACTGTGAGCCCAATCTGTAGGGTGCTCACATTTAATAACTGCCTGCAAATCCCTGGAGAATTACTCACTGGGCAAGGAAAATGTTATTCATTGTATTCCAAAAGGAACTTGAATTGAATGCTCATCTTGATGGGATTTGACGTTACAAGGACTGCAGCATATCAAACTATAGGCCCGTGAAATACCAGTTCAAAGAAGTCTCATGGAATCATAGAAACACAAGGTTGGAAAGGACCTACAAAATCATCTAGTCCAACCGTCATGCAGCAACATCACCAGGCTCTGGGTCCTGCACACATTGTACGCTTTGTGTAAAAGCTCTGTAGCCTGGGTCAGCTCTGGAGGCCTGGCCACAGGCAGCCATGGACACCCGAGGACTGAGCAGGGCCAGTAAGTGCAGATCAACAAGAGCTGAAGAAAGGCCCTGGCTTAAAACCAACTGCAAACCAAGTATCATGGCTTCATGGGCTTTGACATGCAAATGTGTTGTGATGCATTAACTACTCTGTGGTCCGCTGCCATGCTGCACAGAGAACGCAAGGTGTGGTGCTCCTCCTTCACTGAGGCTTAGCAGGAAGACAGACCAAATCTGTTGACTTCACTGCAGTGTTTCATAGCAAATAAATGCGCACATGGTTGAGGGAGGATCCTCCCACAAACTTTTGGTATTTCATCTATGCAAGTCTGCACTTGAGTGAATGGAGACATGTATGCTGCAGACAGATCCTGCCTGGGGTGACCGGATTGCATGTCAAAGTCCAAAGTGTGGGTGTCCTCTCATCTCTCTCTGGAGACCTGTGAGACAAGATGTTATCCAGGCTCTGTCCATAGGCAAAGCAACAGGGGGCTCTCCAGATTGCCATTCACCCTAGCTAATCATGGGATGGTATGAAAAGCATGCTAAAAGGCTTTATCATCCTCTATTAACAGAAGAAGATGCCTAGACATGTACATCCACCCCTGCTGGAGGGCACATACAGTTTAAACCCAGGAACATACTGTTTCAAGCATATGTTTTCTTGAAAATATCACTCACCACACCTCGGTAGGACGGAGGGATGAACCCACAGTAGATAGGAAGAAAACAGCTGCAGAGGAGAGCCTGGAGGAGGAGATGAATTGCAGAAGTAAATGTTCTTATCAAAGTGGCCCTGAACAAAGGCTGCTCAACTGGGTGCCTGCAAATTCAGGGTTGACAAATCATCTGGAGCCAGGCTGTCAGCACCACCTGAGCTTTGCATGTGACTGTGCCCAGAAGAAATGTTTCAAGAAGGCCAAAACATCTAATTTCAACAAAGCTTCTCTGGATAAGGGCATGCCACTTCATTTCTTATTTTGTAGCTGCCAGAAATATTGAAGTTGTATATCCATATATCACTGTCCAAATGCTGCTACTAGCAGTGGCAAGGTGAAACTTTGGGGTCATTTTTCAGACTTGAGGTTTTTGGACAAAACCAAGACATCCTCACAATGCATTTTCATTCTGCTGCGTGTATAACTGTTACTTACCAATCTCAACAGCTGGGAATGAGTATCTCAGGGCCCTGGGTTCCTCTAGGGCAGGCACCACAGGGTGAACACCAGCAGTTCTGCTGTCCTCTACTGGGGCAAGCAAGCCCATAATCTCATGGTCAGCTTCGTTAAGGAACCCTGGGATTTTTTTCCTGACAGCCAATTTGCTGGCTAATTAGCTATTTGTGGTTCAGCAACAGAGGCACTTTGTCCAGATATTTCCTCCCAGGAAAGTGCTGAGGAGATGAGAAAAATTACTGCCAACAGGACTTGGCTAAGAAGAGACCTGTTCAGGAAGCCAAGAGGTCTCGTTAGCATTGACAGCACTCTTTGCAAAAGGTCATTAGCACTTAAATCTGGCCAACATGCCAGCATAATTTTTTTCTGAGAAATAAACCTTCTTCTCTATAAGAGCATGATTTATTCCTGGCTGGCTCTGGACCTAACAGCATCCTTCTCCCTCTTCTCCCTCCCTCCAAGCCTGTTGGAGCTGACGGTGATGGGACCATGAAGACTTTGGCAGAGCTTCCTGACACTCTTCCTATCTTGGGTGGAAAATAGTGCAGTTAACATCACAGATGTTTAGGTACCTCCACCCTATGAGATGGGTAGAAGTCTTCCTATGGGCATCAGAGGAGGGTCCCGTTACCTGAATGAGCTCCTCCTTCGAGCTGAACTCAGAGACCATGACGTTTTGGCCGTCCACTACCCGCGTGAGTGAGATGTGCAGCCGCCCCGAAGCCACCTGGTAGGAGTCCTCTGGCAGCCTCCGCTGCAAAACAGCCCTGATATTTGCCAACAAGCTGCACTTGGGAGAGAGAGGGCCCAGGATGGTTTTCCTGGCTTCCTTGGCAGTTGCAAAGAAACATTCCTTTAGGTCATCTGATATGGGGGGGGGGGGGGTAGGGGGGAGGGGGGAGAGAAGACAGAGAAACAGTCAATATTGCCACTGCCCCTAGAGTTTTATTTTCAACCCTAGTTTTAACACTGCACACCATTCAAGATTTTCGTGGATCCGAGCACTATACCCTGGGATGACACTGCTGCTCTAACTGGGGACACGGTGATGAGATGGAAAGAGTAACTTCTCCCCCATGGTGTCCTCAAAGGACAACATGCTACTGAGCACAACCCCATTGGTGACATCCTCATGAGTACTGAAGAGTGCCTGTCAAGGGTTAGGGACAGACTCCAAAGTGTCCCATAAAGGGGGAGGCAGCACAGATGTGGGGTTGTCAGTGTCACTGTGATTTGCACAACATATCCCTGCTCTGTGCAGGGCTTTCCTGCAAGCTGGGCATCCAGTCTGCAGTGTGCTGGGGCTCCCCACCCAACTGAGCCCCGGTGACCTCCCAGCCAGTGTTAAAAATCATTGCAGACATTTGCACATCCCAGAAGCTGGATTAAAGGAGGAGAACTGCAGAGCCCCAGATGAGGGGGCAGCAGCCAGAAGTTTTGGAAGTAATGGGAGGAAGAGAGTTTCAGTAAACCCCGTGGTCAGCACTGGGGTTTGATCCTTCATCTGTTTGATGAAATGGAGAGGTTACCTGGGGGAATACCCCACCTCAGGCAGATAAACTGTGGCCTTGTAAAGCTTCTCCAGCTCCCCAGACCTGCGAAGAATGATCCTTATGCCTAGGCAAGCTCACCAGGACTCTGCGCAAGCTTTTGTAGGAGCAGAGGTGCTGTCTTGTGAGATTGCTTTAAAAGCACAGACAGACAGACGGTGTCCTGAAGGCAACTGGAGCAACACAGGTATTAAGAGGTGTTATAACTGTTTGAGCGGATGTTTAGGCCATGTGGTGCGATGATTAACTCTCAGTGGGTTCATGTAGGGTCCTCAGGGACAATGAAAGAGCTGAAGATACCCCAGGCACTGCCTGGCTGCTCTGCTCCCTGGCAATGGGGGAGAACCTGAACAACCAACCTGTGAGCTGCTGGGCAGGAAGCGATAGCTGGCTGCAGCTCTGGGGACTCTGGCCAAGGGCATGAGGTTGGTTGGGCTGACCCCCACCGGTGTCCAAGAGGTGACCGGTGGGATGGCAGGGGACAGTCTGGCTTGGGGAGTGCTGAGCTCGTCACCCAGCCCAGGCATGCAACTGCATCCACCCCACGAGACACCCCTCCAGGGGCTGAGCACGCCCTTAACCCCCATTCTACCCCTCTTCTTGGCTAGAAACTTGGCTAGGTTTGGGCCTCATTGCATTTCCCTTATTAGAAACCCATACAGATACATAACTACTCAAAAGATCTTTTCTTTTCCTGGAGAAAGTGCTTCGGATACAAGATCATCTGAGCATCTCCACTAAGGAGCCAGTGCCCTGCCAGCCCAGTGCAGCAGCCCCCTGTTCCAATGCTGATGCCACTGGTGAGAGCAGCTGGACCTGCACTTGTGGGAGCCCCAGTTCCATCCCATTGCACCAGAGAGGAGAGGACTAGGGCCCTTACTGGGAAGTTCATCCCCACATGGGCAGAAGGCTTTCCAGCAGCACATAGCCTGTTGTTTTGTCTAAATTTATTTGCCAAGTTCTGAATTATTTTTAGCTCCAGCTGAGTGACTCTAGTGCCCATCAGAGGTTATAAGTGTTTTACATTTCCTCCTTGCTTTCTCTTTATTTTGACCCCAAGAAGAGTGCCTGGACCCTGATCCTCCTGAACATCCATATCACTTGATGCAGAGGCTGGATCAGCATTCAAAGGCACATCTTGCATACACTAGTTTACATATAGGCTGCAATTAGAAATATGTTAGGATGTGATTATTAAAGTGGATTAACTGCTCTGAATTAATTCTACATGTAGATTTATTGCTAAGGGGGCCTACTTCCACATTGTCTAAAGTGGTTCAGAGTAAAAACCTCTTCTGCAGCAATAAGAGCTCCAGCCAGGAGTGGGGATTGCCGTTCCCCTGGCACATCCTGTCCCAATTATGAGCTCTGGTGCTTTTTCCAGCATGAAAGCTTCTCTTCTATCCAGAAACAGGCATTGAGCCATGTCTTCCCTCGTGCTGGATCAGTTGGTTGGGCTAACCCAAGCAGTGTGCAAGGGGGGTTGTTAACTCTACAGACACCCATGTGGCTGCCACTCACATCCCTAAAGATGCTAAGGGGTCTGACCCCATAAGCACATAATATGTGCGTATTATACATATGGCATAAGTTTAGTTGCACTTGCTTTGGGACACATCTCGGCACTCCCTGGAGCTGGCAGCAGAAGGGAAGGAGATCTGCTCCTTCAGCAGGAACAGGTGGATGAACTAATGCAATATACAGGTATGTCCAGATTTGCCCATGCAGTATCTACCCAACCATCTGAGGCAACATTCAGACAGCAATAACTGGCTTTTTCAGCAGACACCACCCAAAATTGCTTTAGGGTGACTGCCAAAAGTGACATCACCTGAAGATTTCTTTTATGCATTATAAGTGATATGAGTTGCACTAGTAATACATCCCACCTCCCAACAGTGCTTAAGATATTATCACCTCCCGTTCCATTCTGAAATAAAAATTCTGTAGCAAAGAAAGTGGTTATTTCCTTACCGAGGCTGATGCCACACACCACAGCAGCAGCGATAAGTGAGCCAGCAGATGAGCCATAGACCTTGCAGGCAGATTTGAGCAGCTCGGGAGCCAGCTCCAGGAGGGACTGCACCACCCCAACCTGGTACAGGGCAAGAAAGCCGCTGCCTGAAAAGGATAGCGAGAAAGGGGTGCCTGAAGCCTGCAGATCCTCCACAGTCATCTTGAGGTCAAATTTCTAGTTCAATGTCACAAGCCGTCCTTCATCATGTAAACATCAAGCTTTTATCTCCTCTGCTTTCCTCAGGCTCATCTCTGGCTGCAGCTGAGTTCAGAAGATGGATTTTTTGCCTCTTTTAATGACAGATCCCAAGGTGTTTACATTCACAAGTTACTTCAGTTGCCTCCTGTTCTAAAGCCAGATTTCCCCTGGTCTAAACAGCTCCTGTAATCCTCAAGGATGGCCAGCTCCACTGCTCAGGGCTGAGTCAAGACTTCCCTTTTATAACGAGTGATCCTAAGTCCCGTCAGCTGCCACCTGGAGATGGTCCCCACACTGCTGTGCCACCGTGCATCAGAACAGCCACGTAAATTTTCCTCTTTGCATCATGCTTTGTTCATCAAGGGTGTTTTTCTAAATTGGATTCACCTTCAATCCTGGCTTAGGCACAGCTCAGTACTGAGTGAGTAAAGGCTTGTATAAGACACTTAAAGCCAGAGGGTGTTACACAAGGAGTGGATGTGGGCTGTTACACAGAGTGCTGTGATAGGTTTGGAAATATCTCTTGTAATTGCTCCCTGTTGGAAACTTTTTGTCTTTGCCTGACTTCTGGATATGCTTTGGCCAGAAACCCAAGGAGCTGGATTTGCTGTTCTCTTCCCCCGGCTCTGTGTTTTGTAAGGCCCCAGAAGGACCCCCTGCAGCAGCACTGTGCTCCCTAGATCTTGGGATACCAACCCAAAGCGCAACTGCCTTCAGGCTGCCTCCATTAAAAATTAAAAACAGGAAAAAATTGAATAGATTTCTAGTGCTTTTTTTTTTTTTTTTCCTTTATAACCTAATGCTGCTGCCAACATGCAGAATAAAAATTGTTGTTTTAAATAGATTTATTAAATATTACTAAATAATGTGTCACTTATGTTGTTGAAACACATATGCGTAGTGTTTAATGAATAGTACATATGTTACCTTCAAGGTTGTGTATTTATTATACCCATATGCATAATAAGGACATGTACATAACAACAGGCATGCTTAAGGAGAGACCTCTCATTCCCTGGGCTGGTATGAAAGCCTGGCCAAGACTGCAAGGAAACAAGACTGTCCCAGCATCCAGAGGAAACCTCTGCAATGCCGTTCCCCCCTGAATCTCAAGAACTTTCCTTGTCCTCTCCAGCCACAGCTGAGTCCCCTCTGCCCCACTGGGGGCTGTATGCTGTGTGGTGGGAGCAGAAACTCTGACCTCAATGTGTAAAACACTTCTGGATTGGAGTTTTGTTGGTGGCTGCCATCAGCAGATAAGCATCAATTGCAAGTACTCCCGGATTGGTACCACCTGCATGACCAGGGATGCCCTGGGCCACAGGACAAGAAGCAGCAAGCCACCAGCTCATAAACCTATTGCAACATGATCTGGCCTGTCCCAGCAGTGAAAAACTGCTTTGCAAGAGGGTGTTTGCATGTGACCACTTCCTACTGCAGATATACAGTCTTACTGGATTCACTCTTCTACATCCATTCATTGTCTTTTCTGTGCTTGATTTTTAGCCCCTCGTCAGGTGAGTGTCCCACCTTCATGCCCCATCCCATCCTTCCTGCCAGCTCATTCTGTGTGATTCATGCAGATTCATCCAGATTTTGGGAAAGCCAATTTGTTCACTAAAAGGCACTGGCAAACATCTGCCAATAGAAGAAAGGTAAAAAGCATCAGCTTTCACTGCAACTGATCTGAGCACACAAGTGCATCAGAAGTACATAAGTGCACTTCATAAGTA
The DNA here is from genome assembly GCF_047663525.1 of Anas platyrhynchos. Classification (NCBI taxonomy): domain Eukaryota; kingdom Metazoa; phylum Chordata; class Aves; order Anseriformes; family Anatidae; genus Anas; species Anas platyrhynchos. The sequence goes on along the minus strand of NC_092613.1, from coordinate 2,873,923 downwards.
CTTATGTGCATCAGGGCCGAAGGGAATTAAGCAGGCTTCAAACAGGAGAAGCATGGGATGTTCTTGCTTTGCTCAGTGCTTGTAGCTCTTCAGCTGCCAAGATGTGGAAAGCTGCAAATGATCCCATGGGACATGCAGGAATGTCCAGCACATGGCACAAGGCCAACTTTCCTGTAGGAACTGAACTTGATACAAAATTTCTGGGAGCTCCTCAGGAGTTCAAATGCAGACCCAGCTGACCAGATGTCATTCTCCCAGGCTCTTCTTTGGACACTTTGTACTGGTCTCTTCCCTTGTAGCTGCAATGAAGCAACATATTAAATGTCTACTTTTTTTTTTTTTCTGTTCTGGATGATGAAGGATCTTGAGCTGGATGATGAAGGACCTTGCAGTAGTCACAAAAAAAGTATCTTTTCAAGAAGACATTTCTCCCATATATCTCTCCATGGGGAGATATACTGTGAGTGTGAGAAGATTCCCATCAAAGGAAAGGAGTACAGCCCCACACTGAGCCAGGACCAGTCCAGGAGAGGGGCAGAGGTCACCAGGCAGGATGGGCAAGAGGATGAGGGTCCACACACAGGAAGGACAGGAGACACCAAGACTGGCAGGGCAAAGGCAGCTCCCTAAAAGCTGATGACTCAGACTTGCAAGGACTTCATGCCCAAAAGCCCTGGGCTCCCTTTGGCTCAGGAGGAGCCAGGCTTTGGGGGCGCACCTTGGGCTTTGCAGCCAAGGGGTGCACAGCCACATCCCAGCATTTCCCCACCCCGCCCCCAAGCCTGCCATGAATTATAAGGAGTATCCTCAGGGGGGTGGGGGAGGGGAGGCAGGGAGGCATGCAAAATCAGCCCTTACCCATTGCAGATGCTGAGACCCCAGAAAGCATCCCGGTGGACAGAAGACTACTTGGCTGACTGCCACGCTCCCGTGAGATGAAGCCTTGTCATCATCCTCTTAGTGACAGCGAATTTTGTATTAATTGCCTCCTTAAGTGCTAGGCTGATTTTCTAAGCCACCCTCCCCCTCCCGGCACCTGGCAAAGCAGGATTAGCAGGGCCTAACTACTTGGGACAGCGGGGTCCTGGGCATGATTTCAGGAGAAGACCTGTGTGTGTGGAACACCAAAGCCAGCATTTGCCTGGGCAGGATCAGTGTCCAGATGGCCAATGCCCATGATCCCAGGGATTTTCAGGAGAAGCAAATGCCTTAGCTTTTTGAGACCATAGCAGGCAGTTGAGGGTAGGATGAACATAATACCCAGAGCTGGAAACTGTTCAAAACTCTGGGGATAATAACTTGTCCTGCTCTAATGCCTTCTTTAATATCTTCAGTGGCCGCAGGCAAGCAGTGTCTGTAATTTTTAACCAAGAAATTAAGCAAAGATGCTGAAGTCACTTGGGAGAAGAGACCTGGGCTACACAAGCCACTCCTGTCTTCATTCTGCCTTGTCCTTGGTTGGGATTTGGTTATTTGGGACCACAAGCCTGTTGTGCTTGGGGCTGAGAAGGTTTCACTCCGTGTTTCCCTGGCACCACAGCCCCAGCAACCCCAGGAGGAGGTGATTTGGTTCATCTGACTTCAGGAAAAGCACAGGAAAAGTGAACGGGAGAGGGAATTCATTTTTCTTGTTGGCATTTTGCTTGGTGGGCACATCCCACATGCCGAGGTGATGTCCTCTGGGAAGTCGGAGTGGATACGAAACCTACTCCTGCTCCACACAAATACAAACCACGCCCGGTCGCGGGTGCAAAGCAAACAGGAGCATTGCGGCTCCTCCCGCCGGCCCGGCTGCGTCCCTGATACCAGCTCACTCCAGGCACAGCCTCGGCACCGCCCCAGGCGCTGGGTGCCAGGCAGGTGACAGTCTGCAAACAGGCGAGAGCAGTTTCGGTTTCTCCAGCAGTAAATGTCACCCCAGGCTGGTTCCTGGCCAAAAGGAAACACTGTGCTGGCAACACTGGGCAGCGGGATTTGGCTGCTCTTTGAAATGTTTCCTTCAAGGCTTTGCAAGCAGGGGAATGGGACATGCAAGGCGGAGGTCTGCTTCCCTCTTGCAAGGACTCTGCTTCCCCAGATAGTTCTACCTGGGGTTTTGCAAGGACGGAGAAGAGCAGCTACCCCAGGAGTGGAGGGTAAGTGGGGGGTGCTGCTGGGAGCCCATGCAGGACCGTCCCCCAGCATGGCACTGACCCCAATCACAGCTATCACCTTCAACCCACTGGAGTGTCCCACCCCTTGCATACTGTCAGCTCCCAAATTTTGTCCCCTTCACCCCATGATGGGTCTGACCCTAGCATAGAGATGCTGCTGCCATTCCCACCACCCAGAGCACCAGCACTCTCGGCTCCAAGCCAAGTGCAGTGCCTTAATCCAGGTCCCTTCTTAGGGGTCTGGGCAAAGATTAACTGGGAACATTCCCCCTGATTAGCGTGTAATCTCTTAGACATTTCACATCTTCTTACACATCATAGGTGAGACCCCAGCAGCTGTAGCTCCCTTGAGGACTAAGGGATTTACAATGACTGCAGTTTCTGGGCCACTTGGAACAAGCTTTACCCAGGTCCTGGTGTCAGATCAATCTGCTTTTGTAATTAAATCTCCTTTTTCTGGAAAGGGAATGGCCATAAATAGACAAAACGGGAGGAGCGCACCACATAACTGCTGTAAAACTCAAATTATGTCACTCTGGGTTTGGCTTGAAAGAAGCAGCTCACAACAGCTATAGCAAAGCAAACTTTATTCCATGTATAGCACATTTCCCACAGCCTTTAGACAAGCCTGGCTGTCACAAAGGGATCAATTCATTTGCATTTTATGTTTTTGTTTTCTGAATAGGACCCATGGCAGAAGCTATAGAAATTATATTGTACATTCACAGACATGTATAGAACAGTAGGTAAATAAATACACATACACACACATGAACAAACCATGGGGTTCAACACATGCATTTATGAGGGCCAAAAAGGAAATATAGAGCAATCTCAGACATTTGGGCTCAACAGACTAGGTTCCCCTCAGATCGGCTGGTTTAATCACTTCATGCTACGGTGGCTATTGTTGTGGTTTTCCTTCGCAGATTTAAAATTCACAGCTCATGAAATCACACCACATCCAGGCCACCCACAGGGACTGTCCCCCATCATGAACACGAACCCTTGGGTTCACAGGCACAGCTGATGTCAGTCCGGGCTCTCGCAATTGTCTGTGCTGAACTCTGTTCTGTCCTGCTGAGACAAAAGGAAACGTCTGTGATGTCCCATCCTAAACCAAGTCCATGCTACTGTTCTGCCCTATGGGTCAAGGAGGAATTTTCCCCACACAGTCAAGGAGAAAAGTTGTGGTTATACCAGATCACAGCAATGTTGTGCACTATAGGCACCTCCTGGCTGCAGAGATGTAGCAGGCAGAGAGCAAATTGTAGCCTCATAGACCAGCCCAGGTTGCAAGGAACCTCAAAAGATCACTGGATCCAACCTTCCATGGGGAAAGGAAGCCTCGATGAGATTATCCCACACCCTGTCCAACAGCATCTTGAAACCCACCAATGACGGGGCCTCCACTATGTCCCTGTGGAGGCTGTGTCACTGACTGCTGTTCTTACTGAAAAATTACTTTCTTATAAAAATACAAAACTTCTCCCAGTGCAATTTATACTCATTCCCCCTGTCTTCTCCATGTGACTCCTTGTCAAAAGAGAGCCATCCTACAAAGGTAGCTGCATTTCAGGTATTGGCATACAGTGATGAGCCCCCCTCACAAGCCTTCTCTTCTCTGGGGTGAAAAGACCCAACTCGTTCATGCTTTCCTCTCAGGGCAGGTTCTCCAGCCCTTTGATCCTCTCCACGGGCCACACTGAAGAAAGACTGTCCTGCAGGACTTCCAACCTCCAGGAGCCTGTCCCAAAGCCCCTCCACTCCTGCATGGGGCACACACTGTCCCCACACTAGCAGCATATGGCAAAAACCAGCACCCTGTCACCCCCAACATAATCCATTTTGCCTGCCACGCACTTTCTTTGTTCATCACATTCAAATCCTAGCCCTTGCCCTAACTTGTTGTTGGCAGTTCAATCCCAGCCTCACTTCTCACTTTGCCGGCTGAATATGAGCCAGCAGTGTGCTCAGGTGGCCAAGAAGGCCAACGGCATCCTGGCTTGTATCAGAAACACTGTGACCAGCAGGGCTAGGGAGGTGATCGTCCCCCTGTACTCGGCTCTGGTGAGGCCGCACCTCGAGTACTGTGTTCAGTTTTGGGCCCCTCACTACAAGAAGGACATCGAGGTGCTTGAGCGGGTCCAAAGAAGGGCGACGAAGCTGGTGAGGGGCCTGGAGAGCAAGTCCTATGAGGAGCGGCTGAAAGAGCTGGGCTTGTTCAGCCTAGAGAAGAGGAGGCTCAGGGGTGACCTTATTGCTCTGTATAAGTACATTAAAGGAGGCTGTAGAGAGGTGGGGGTTGGCCTGTTCTCCCATGTGCCTGGTGACAGGACGAGGGGGAATGGGCTAAAGTTACGCCAGGGGAGTTTTAGGTTGGATGTTAGGAAGAATTTCTTTACTGAAAGGGTTGTGAGGCACTGGAACGGGCTGCCCAGGGAGGTGGTGGAGTCACCATCCCTGGAAGTCTTCAAAAGACGTTTAGATGTAGAGCTTAGGGATATGGTTTAGTGGGGACTGTTAGTGTTAGGTTAGAGGTTGGACTCGATGATATTGAGGTCTCTTCCAACCTAGAAATTCTGTGATTCTGTGATTCTCCTTACCTGGAGGATCTTGCTGTAGGACAGCGGTGCAAATGAGTCTTCCAGATAGCGGGTGCCAAAGCCCATGATCCTGTTCACTGCCTGGTTACAGATGCCGGCCACCTTGGCGGTGAGGTGTACTGCAAAGGCAAACTGGATTTCTTGGGGGTTGACGTTGGGCCTGCTGGCTGTCATCTCCTTGCGGACATAGGCATCAGCCAGGTTTTTGAAGGAGCTGTAGGACATGTCTCTGAAGAACATCTGCAGCCATGCATCTTCCTTCACCTGTTTAAGAAACAAACAAATGCACACATTAAGAACAAATAACCTGGTGTGTCATTAGGCTGATGCCTTCACATCTCACTAAGACTGCAGATGAGAGAGGACAGACAGGCAGACATGATCACACCCAGTCGGGGAATTAGGACGTGCCACTTCCTTGATTTTACTGAGCATTTCCCTGCACCAGGGAAGTATTGCACCGTTTTAGAGCAGTGATCAGCCCAAATTCCCCCAGCTCCATCCAGCTGACTGCAGTTCCCCTCTCACCTTCCTGTCCAGCTCATCTCCGGCACTCTGGAGCAGGGCCACGATTTTCCTGATGGCTTCATCTGTAGAGAGAACACAGTCACTCCCTTGTTACCTCTAGCCCTGTGGCTGATCACCATGCGTGGATGTTCTCAGGGCAGTGCAGCTTTTTAGCCCCTCTGACGAAACTTCCCAAGCAAAGCGTGTCATCCTCCAGCCCTGGAAAACCCATTTCAGCCTATAGCTGAACACCTTGCTTTCATCAGTCAGGAAAAACAGCCCCCTGCCTTTGAATTTGTCCCTCCCCAGATCAAGCCCTGCTGCTGAAAATCCCCGCAGTGGGTTCATATGACTCTTTGGGTTGTATTAAATGCCAAGGCAAGACTGAAGCAGGGCTTGGGTCCCATTCAGGCTCCTCATGGGGATAAATACCATGTTACTGTTTTCTGTACATGCAAAGAGCAGCACTCACCAACCCCATCGGCACCACCCAACCTCAGCAGCTGCTCGCCCCCGTGCTCCCTGTTGCTTCGGCTCTCGCTGCCTTGCACAATCAGCCCAATCTCCTCTGAGACTCGCGTGTAGTAACCATCCGGCTGCTCTGCCTCTGCTGGAAGAAGAACACATGTTCAGAATCAGGGATTTTTCTTGGCCAAATCACCAACTGATAGAAAGGGGAACACAGACACTACTGGCATGGTGCCTGTGTCCACGCAAGGTCAGCACACGCCACTGTGAACCATGCGCTGTGTTCCCTGAACTGTAGCTGAGCTTCTGCAATGGCCCCAAACCAACCAGGCTTTCACAAAGATCCCCTGGCAAGCTTCTTGGGAAGTGCTCAGCATGGGGATGAGGGTGTCACTGCCACGGCAGCTCCCACCCTTCCCTGCAGCAAAGCAAAAGCAACAAGTGATAGCCCTTAGGTGGTTTCAGATTCAATCTCTGGTTTCAAATGCGGATTTAAACTAAATCATGATATCCCTCATTTGCTACAGGGGGAAAGCCTGTGCACAGATAAAAACTGTGTATGGATAAAACCTGCATACAGATAATCACTATGGAGCAGGTTGCATTAACTGGCTGCACTCATGAGTCCCAGTAATGATGCAAGCTGGTGCACCTCACCCAGGGTCATCTTCAACATGGGCAAATTTGAACTATTCTTGGTGCAGCAAGTCAAGTGTGGAGCCCTGCAAATCCAACCCCAATGCCCCATAAAGCAACATGTGGGCAATGCTTAGTAAGGATTAGAAACTAGCGCTCCACACTTGCTGTTGCTTTCCCCCCAAAAAAAAACACCTGAGGTCCCATTGGTGAGGGCAAGGGTGGGGGTCCCACCTGGGGGGGCTGGTCCCTGGACATGCCGCAGGGGTAGGCAGCTGGGGCGCTTGGCCCTCGCCCCTGTCTCACCCCGCTCCTCCTCTGCATGCTTCTTAAAGGAGAAAACCCTCTTGAGGCTGGGTCTCCTTCTGGGAGCTTTGCCCAGTGGTGGGGACATGCTTGAGTCGGTTCTGGGTTTCCTGGCTCCTTCTGTTTTACTGCTGTAAGGAGTTTTGGCATCTTTTTCCTTTGCTTTCTGTCTTGCATTTTCCTTCTGGTCCTCAGGGCTCTTCTTAAAGAGGAAATTTAAGAAGCTTTTGAACCAGGTGCGCTGGGTTTTGCCCTGGGAGAAGATTTTCGTGCTTTTCTTCTTGGTCTCCAGTTCCTCCTTTGAAGCCTCCCCAGGAGCTGATGCTTTGCTTTCCTCGAACAGAGCCTGTTCCAGCTCCAGCACCTTGGGTGCCTCTTCCTGGTCCTTCTTCAGGCTGAGCTTGGCACATGAATACTTGCAGAAGTCGCTCTCTGACCTTTGCAGCCCAAAAGCCTTCCTCCCTCGCCCTCTGGCTCCCTCTTGAAGCCTTTCCTTTGCTGCCTGTGAGTTCTCGCAGCAACTCAATGAGCGCCTGACATAGATCTCCAGCACCTTTTTGGCCCCTTGCCTGTCCAGTGAGAGGATGGTCCTTGACAGCTGTCGCCCTGCGTCCCATGGCTGCTGCTCTGCAGCCAGAGCCTGCACCTTGCTGTGAAGGAAAACAACATTTTCAGCCTGGTTTTGCAGTTGGATTGAACATGATGGAAATCACCACTGCTTTGGCTAGGACTGCAATCCAAGAGTGCTTTGGGTGTCCAAGGGTTCTTCTGTTCCAGGTAAATGATCAACCCCTTTTATAGTTGTTATTTAAGTGCTGTTTATGTAGACAGCACACTTGAGGTTTTATGATGGGCTATAGACACTGCTAATCAAGGAAGTGAAACTGCATGGAGGGAAGGATAAGCTGAGCAGGTCCCACAGGGGCTGCCAGGTTTGTGCAGGTGTAACCCAGCCACCATGCTGCTGCATCTTCCCATTGCAACATATCACCATACTACAAAAAAAAATAAAATAAAATAAACAACCTCTAAGCCCAGATCTTTGAGCATCTCCCTTTGAAGCAAGGGTTGCTAAAAAATTAAAACAGGACCAGACACTCCTGTGCTTTGCGCTGGTTCTGCACCCTTCAGAGAACCAGATCCAAACCACTTTCCCCTGCTGAGTGGCACACGGAAATCCCACATGCTCAGCCGTACAAACCACTCAGAGCTGCTCAGTGCAGATGAGCAAACATAATTCACAAGCACACCTGTCCACCGCAGGTTGGCCATTTTTTTGGATCAAGAAGACAACTTTCATTAATCCAAGGCAACACCAGAGCCAACCAACCACCCAAGCTAGCACTAGTAATAAATCATTCAAATAGATTTAATCACAGCAGAGCAACAACCCTGTTTCGCTTTGACTGATTCCAGCCCCTTGGCCACATCATTCTTTATTTGCTCTTTTGGTATTTACCTTTCCATCAGTATTTCTGTCCTTCTAGACATTCATCAAGACAAGCTCCACAGCAGTAAGCACTAAGGGTGTTCAGGCTCCCTCGGGAGCTGCCTATTTTATAACCAGGTTGATGACCAGCTGACTCAACCCTATTTTTAGCAGCCACTCAGGAGTGCGGCCGGCACTTCCAGGTGCGTGAGTTTCACCGGAGAGGAAAATAATTTCCTTCTGATAGCCAGCAGCAAAATAGCATAAAACATTCATGTCACCTGGCATAAGCACTGGCCTTTGATACCAGCTATCTGAGCCAGCTGTTTGGTGGATTTTAGTTGTTTATTGTTTTTATTTTTCTTTTGTTTTATGGCCTAAAAGGGCTTTTCCAGGTTGTTTCTGTAAGGAGAAGCCACAACTTTTTCAGGGAAATTGAGGCTTAATACAGCAACCAGATCTCCCCACTCACACCCCAGGGAAGCGGATGTCATGGGCTGATGTATGAGTGCAGACACACTGGGACACAATGCTAACAGGATGTCTCCAAATGCCAACCATGAGCAGGCTGCAGTGTCCTTGAAACCCACCCTAGGGTTCTTCAGACAGCCTGCTCACCTACCCTAAAAAATGAAACAGGACCCGTTTTGTGATCCAAATGCTTCGCACCCGCCTTGCTCCCTGTCAGCCTTGTCCAGGGACAGAACACCTCCTGGGGTGAAGCTGCAGGGCACAGCTCTGCACCTCCAGCATCCACCAGCCCCAAGGACAAAAAAATCTTCAGTCTTGGTTACACCAAATTCACCTGTACCTGTTGCTCCCTCTGGCAGGCTGCTGCTTGCCATCTTCATTGCTATTTTGCCATCTGATGGCAATATTTCGCACTGCAGCTTACAGCAATGGTGCCACACATGGATGCACTTGCTGGGAGGTGGCAGTGACCTGCGTGACTGCTAGCACTTTGACTTTGGAAAATCCCACAGTGAAATTTCCTTGTGAGCAATGCTTTGTTTTCTCCAACTTTCAGCTAGGGTAATATGCTGTCCTGGTCTGACAGTCTCGATGGTCTTTTTGATAACTGATCTAGCTTGCAATTCAATGGGTCCAGGATTATTTTCCTTAGTTTTCTTTCTACAAACTTTCTGGGCCATAATTTCTCACTGCTTGAAGAAACGCAGCCCACTTCCCTCCTTTTCTCCTTAGCCTACACTTATGATTCAGCCTGGCATTCATTAGGAAATACCCAGCTCTGTTTTCCAGTATCAACATCACCTGCTGATAAATAATTACTCTGCCCATTAGGAACCCCATGGCATATGACCACTATGGCTGAGAAGGACTTTCACAACCAATTTAGTTTGCTTTTTCCCTGCAACATCCCCATAACAAACAGCCACATCTACTCTGGCAATGGAGCACAGTTTGGCCATCTTTTTTTTGGAGCTGCTGGAGATATCCAAGGCTGAATCTAAATGCTGGCCCCATTCATGGAGGACTTCTCATGACTAAATGGGGAATCATCACTGACTTATGACCTCTTACAAGCTTTTCCTCTTTGTACCTGTATTCCTGGACACATCCTGGAGATGGGCCACCCAAAGCAACTTTAGGGAAAGTCTGGACCTGAACTGTGATTCAGGAACCAGACCTTTACGCAAGTTCAGGCCCCTTCTGAGATTTAGGACATGCTCAAAACAAATGGGACAGATGCATATGAAAGAGATATTCACAGGAAATGTGAGACAAATCAAAAGCCCATTCCCAGAATTGAGAGGAAAGATCTTAACGTTTGGATCCAAATTTGTCCACTTTTCTCAACAAAACCAGGAGAGAATTATGAAAGGTCACATCATGGAGGGAGTGTGCAATGCTGGGGTTGGTATGGAGATACAGCAGGAAGGAAACTGGATTATTTAATAGAATAGAATAGAATAGAATAGAATAGAATAGAATAGTGCAGCTGGAAGGGACCTACAAAGATCATCTGGTCCAGCTGCTTGACCTCTTCAGGGCTAACCAAAAGTTAAAGTATGTTATTTAAGGGCACTACCAAGATGCCTCTCAAACACTGTCTGGCATGGGGCATCAACTGCCTTGCCAAGAAGCCTGCTCCAGTGTTTGACTGCCCTCACAGTAAACAAATTTCTCCCAGTGTCCAGTTTGAACCTCTGCTGGCACAGCTCTGTGCTGTTCCCGTGCATCCCACCAGTGCCAACCAGGGAGCAGAGACTGGTGCCTCCCTCTGCGCCTCCCCTCCTCAAGGAGAGGCAGAGAGCACTAAGATCGGCTCTTGGCCTCCTTTTCTCCAGTCCAGACAACCCAAATGCCCTCAGCCTCTCCTCACAGCACATGCCTTCCAGCCCTTGTACCAGTCTCACTGCTCTCCCCTGGACACAAGGACCTTAACATCTTTTTTATACTGTGCACCCCAAAACTGTGCCCAATATTCAAGGTGAAGCTGAACCAACATTAAAATGAGGGAACAAATTCCTGAGGTGAAACTGCAAGGTGCTGAGGGTTACAATGTGCTCTGGAATGAAACCCCCCAAATTTCTTGGCAACAAGGCAAACAGAGACCACAGCTGGGGAGGCTGAGGCTGGACATCAGAAAGAGCTTCCTCTGCAAGAGTTGTCCCACTTTCACATGGGTACCCCTGAGGGGTGGGGGATCACCAGCCTTGGAGGTCTTCAAGATTTGGATAGCCAAAAGCATGGCTCACCCAACCAGGTGTTGGTGGCAGTTGCGTTTTAAGTGAGAGGACAGCCCACGGACCACAAAGGTCCCTTTGAGCCCACCACCTGGGCACAGAGACGTCTGCAGCTTTGGACCTGAACCAAGAAGCGAGTGTTGAAGGCAGCCACTTCTCCCCACACAGGGCATAGTTAGAAAAAGGACACAGCCAGCATGTGGCATCCTCATGGCCTCAATGGAAGCCTCTCAACCCAGTTGTGCAGTGCCTCTATCCAAGAGGTTGGTGGGCACCAAAGCTGGTGGGGGACACCCACCTGTGTGTCACCACCCCTGAACTACAGCCACAGCTGAAGTCTCCAACTCATGTGCGCTCTCCCTCCTCACACGCCCACATCAAACAGCCCCAGCACAAGCAGCAGTTACAGGGCTGTTAACCAAAAGGGATGGATCCTGTTCCAGGAAAGCAGTGTGCTTACAGTCATCCCACCTCTGCTTTTTGCAGGAAGAAGAGCAGTGGCCACATGCTCTAGGATGGACAGACACAAGCACTTCCTGGAAGCTGAGAAGGAGCTTGTCATCGCAAAAGTGCACTTTGCTTTTTGCTTTCCAAGATCACTCCAGCATGTTGTTTGCATTTGGCAGCTTCCCAGGTTTTAGAGGAAATCCCCATCCAAGTCCAACAGGATCCTTAGTCATCACTGGAGGAACAGGTGAAAAGCAGCAACATGCATGCTCCCTGTGAGCACAGAACAAGCACTGGGGTCACCACCAGTTCCAACAAAGCCACCCACACAAACTTGAGAAGCAGTGGGCTGCCTGGGAGTCATCAGGTCTGTTTTCATAGCAAGAAAGTGGGTGGGATGTCATGCTAGGAGAAAAATCAGGAAAAATGCACCCAGGAGTGACACATGGCTAGGATGGGACCGTTTCCAGGGAACGAAGTCTGCTCTCCTACAAAAGCTGTCCCTCATAGGTGGGCAGGCCTTACACTGACTCTCTGCTGGATTTTACCCCAAGACCTGGTTTTAGCCTTCACTGAGACAAAATACAGCCTCTGTGCAAGGATGTGTGAGCTTGGGGTGCTTCACTACACCTCCCTGGAGTGGTGCATCCCCAGGCAGCAGCTTGGCTGGTGCCATATGACCTCCAGCCCTTGCTCCTAGCAGAGGTTTTGGCATCCCTTCCTAGCTAGCATCTCACAAAGGCAGTGAGGCTAACACTCCTTTACCCCAACAGAGCTTCTCATTTCCTTCTCTGCCATTGTTTCACTTGTGTTTTGCTGACAAGCTGCTGAATTTTCTGGAAGTGAAACTTTGCAGGCAGTGTATCTGGAGATGTGTTGTGCTGGAGCAGGGATGTTTTGCCAACCAGACACTGCATGTCCCACCACTATCTCCTGCTGGATGCAGCCCACCAGCATCTTCAGGTTTCAGTTAATGGAGATACTTAGGAGAAATACCACCAGTTTACAGCAAAAAGGGCTGTGGTTTCAGGATGGCAACAAATACCTTTGGTGGAAAACTCAGTCACAAAGCTGTTAGTTCCCAGACCCACTGACAAGCACTCCTGTCCCCAAAATGGTACCAATGCAGCCCCGAGACAGCAGCCTAGACTTCGCAGCCAGAGGAATGATGCAAGACAGCAGGATTATTTCTGCACTGGTGCAAGACAGGTGTTGGAAGGAACTCCTAGCATTTTCCTAGCATTGTGTTCTGTGGCTGATACTTCACAATGTGTCTCTGTGCTTGTCCACACAGCTATAAAATACCATGTGTTGGTGCAGTGTTCACCCAAGAGCTGCTGCACCCAATGTTGGGGGCTGCCAAGCTCAGGGACAAACCCAGGTGTCCACAGGAGTCAGTTACTTGCAGTCTGCTCAGAGAGCTGGTTTTCTGGGTAAATGAGGAAGGCCTGCATTTCTCAGTTTCAGAACTTCAACCAGAAAGACGTAGTATTTTCAGCCACGCAGAGTCACAGGATTGTATCTCCTCAACTGAAAGCAATCTGAAACTATCACTGGATAATTTCAGATTTAAAAATGCATGCACATTGCTCCTTCCAGCACTCAGCAACAATACCTGGGGTTGCAGGTATTCCTGTTTCATTCTCAAAGTAAATAACATGTCTGACAATAAATGTGATTGTGTACATTACTGGCCTGTTTCTTGTCACATTATTTAGTCAGCTACTTACAAAAAGCATTATTAAATGGAGGGAAAGGGTTAAAGGGAGTCAAAACAAGACACAGTGCACAGCCTGAAGTTCCAACCAGGCCTGATCCAGGCAGATACTTCAGCTCATTCCCATCCTTAACCACAGAAGTGGCTCTACAGGAGGCAGATTACAATGTACGGCATATCTGCAAGGTAAGTCTGATCTCAAATCAAGGGAACATCTCAGATTCAGAGCAGCACGTCCACACTCAGGGTCACCACTTGCTTTGGCAGGTGTTCAACCCAGAGCACATGCTCCGGTGCTCTCTGCTCAACAGATCTCGCTGCAATAACCGAGCAGTCTTTAGCAGCACATTTGGACCTTAAAGACAAGCATCAAGATTTATCAAAAATATCATTGTCCCTGCCAGAGGAGGAAGAAGCAGTGAGCAGAAGACCAGCACACACATTCACCTGTGCTTTCTGGGCTTGGGGATAGTTTTTGGGTGTGTTTTGCTGGTGAAGCTCCAGAGATGTCATAGCTATGACTTAGGGCAGGTTTTGAAATTCAGGACCACCTCTGTGGCCTTCTGTCCAGGAGAGCAGGAGATGCTGGTTCTCCCCAGCAGAGAACAAGTCCCTCTGCAAAGCACTGCAAATGCAACCTTCAAAGACTTCCTATGATGAAACCTCCAGTGGGTCTTCTTTGAGATCCTCATGGTCCTCATTCTCCAGCTGCTCCAGTTTGCTGGATTTCTCATGGACAATCTCCCCAGGAGTCTTCAGAAATCTGAAATCCATTTAAATTGTTTTAAATGCATGTCCAAACCAGGCTGTAAATGCTGGAGTCCTTGCCCTCACCAGCTGAGCTCTGCAGTTTACTGAAGGGTGTCTGACATCCCCAAGACAGCTCTTGCTTTGCCTTCAGGATGCATGGAGCCCACAGAGGCAAAGCACAGCACACATCAGCCCAGCACTGGCATTTTAAGTTCAGGATAGTCCCAGAGAAGCAGCCAGCACTGAAAACGGGAGACTCCTGACTTATTTCCACCTCTTCTATTCAGAGGTAAACTTCAGACCTGATGTCAATGGAGAATGGGAGGGACATGTCCAGCTCAGATGTGCTCAGGGACATTTCCACCAGCACCAACCGGACCCCACTGAGGACAGCAGATGGAGCTCATCCCTGGGCAGATCGCTAGCCCACAGGGAGCAGATCAGATGGGATCTGGATCACAAGCATCCCAGCTCCCCACTTGTACAGGACACAGCCTGGATGCAAACCTGCCAGGGTGTTGCATTTGCAGGGGAGGATATAAAGAAAGAAATCAAAAAGCAACCACTTAGGTTTTACAAAATCAAAACCAGCCCAAGCTTTTTATCTCAACATGAAGGCCAGTTCCTGCTTTCAGACAGATGCACACAGCTGCTGTTGGATGCCTGTATGCACAGCAGCATGAGACCAGCTAGGAATAGCCCCAATTTCCCCTCCAGCACCATAAACCCAGAGGACAGCCCACATTCCCATGCGTTTCCCCAAACATACAGCAAAGATTCTTCAACTTCAGCTCAGCTCTGGACCATCAAGAATCCAGAGAGATGAAGCAGCTGGCAACATCTGGAGCACTGCACCTTCCTATGCCCCATCTACACTATTTCTCTGGTCTGTTTTCTCACCTGAACAGCAGCTTCTGCCCCGGCTCCTTTTTGATGATGTTAAGTTTGTAGTAATGTCTGAGTGCCCGTGACATCTTTTCATACGTCATGTTCATCCTGTTCTGGAAGGAGAAAGAATTGAGGAGGTTGAGTAAAAGCAAGCACCAACATCTGCCTTGAGTCTGTTTGCAGGAGGAACAAGTGTAGGATATTCAAGGTGGTTTCTTGGGCATTGCAAGCATTAGCATGGGTCTCTAACCCAAGCTTGCTTCTAGCTCGGCAGCTACCATGGTTTGCTTTTCAGGGGATGATAACATCTCCCCCGTTAATGACCAGGAGGTTGGTGTCCCTCTGTAGCCCTGTGCCTGCTTTCTGTCTCATCCTCCCCAGTCCCTATGCCATTGGCTGTGAAGACCAGGTCAGGAACGTGACAAGAAATCCCAGAAATGACAAGTTTCTTCTCAACTGCATTTACCTTGTGGTTCCCCCAGAGCTGGGCAAGTCCATTTGGGTTAACGATGCGGAAGACCTTGGCTTCCTTGTCTTCCCACCTGATGTAGGGCATATATCGACTATCAGAGAGGAGCTGGTATACATAATCCCACAGTAACCTGCAATCTGAGAGGTGGCACACAAGAAACAGTCACAAAGCTCACACTAAGGCACTTGTGCTCCAGTGGAGGTCGGTCAGCAACAGGATGTTAGCAATAATAGTAAATTATGTATACAGTAAATGTGTTAGCAATGATAGTAAATACAAGAAGAGCCCAGAGCTCATGTACAGCACTTTTATTGCTTTTCAGGTACTGAGGTACTGAGAGATGCACACTGTACTCAGCTTTGGTGAGGCCGCACCTCGAGTACTGTGCTCAGTTTTGGACCCCGCACTACAGGAAGGACATTGAGGTGCTCGAGTGTGTCCAGAGAAGGGCAACGAAGCTGGTGAGGGGTCTGGAGAACAAGTCTTACGAGGAGCAGCTGAGGGAACTAGGGTTGTTTAGTCTGGAGAAGAGGAGGCCCAGGGGAGACCTCATTCCACTCTACAACTTCCTGAAGGGAGGTTGTAATGAAGAGGGGGTTGGCCTCTTCTCTCAGATAACTAATGATAGGACTCAAGGAAACGGACACAAGTTGTGCCTGGGGAGATTTAGATTAGCTATAAGGAAAAACTTTTTCTCTCAAAGAGTGGTCAGGCTCTGGCATGGCCTGCCTAGGGAGTTGGTGGATTCACCATCCCTCGTGGTGTTCAAGAAGCACCTGGACAAGGTGCTATGAGATATGATTTAATAGCCTAGTGGGCAGTATTGGTGATAGGACAGTTGGACTAGATGACCTTGTAGGTCCTTTCCAACCTCATGTTTGTATGATTCTATGATTCACACACTGACACGTGGAATAAATAGAAGGAAGACAGATGGGCAGATGGGATGAAGCACAGTCTCATTTTCCCAAGGAATGAGGCAAAAAAATCATATTCACCTGCAATTTTCCCATCCACTGGTGCTGACAGGGCTGTAGGAAATGAGCAGACGGAATCTGCCCTGCAGCTGCCCTCCGGGTTGTGATGGGAGAGGTTCAGGGGCTCCTCCCAGCTGCGGGATGAGGACAGCTCTGTGTGACCCAGGCAGGATGAAAGAGCAACCGGGGCAGCCTCCACACCACAGTCCACCCCTTCAAGAGAAAAACCCATGCTACGTTATGGTGGGTCCCAGAAAGTCTTTCAAAGCCCTGAAACAGTCAGAGAGGGCAAGCCTGGGGATGACCTGGGTCAGTTGTCAGCCCAGGCACCAGCCCAGCTGGATAAGGCAGGCGCTAATGAAAGTCTAATGCTCTTCCAAGGCAGAAGCAATAGCAGAATGAGCTCCAGAGAGATTAGAGGAGGTCCAGAGGTTCAGAGAGATTAGAGGAGGTGCCAGGTGCAATGAAGGCAGGACGTACATTCCTTAAAGGAAAAGAAAAGCTAAAATAAAGGAATATGCTGGAACACAAGCATATGGCTCTCTTTGAAACTGACCCTACCCGGCTACTGACCCCACCAAACCAGACCCTAACCTGCTGATAGACTCCCTACCCTGGCCATGGCCCTGTGTGGTCACCACAGACTCACCTAGGGACCACCAAAAATGATTCTTACCTTTAAATTGATCTCAGACCTGCTTGTTCACTGTGAATTTTCTTGATGACCTGGATTTTGTTGGAGCTAGCTGCTATCATCATGTATGTCCTACTTTCCTTGCTTAGGTACTGTGAGATGGGTTCAGCTGGCTGAGCTTCAAACCCCAAGTGTGTGCTGACGTGACACCCAAAACGTTCCTGGTAGCTGAGGGAAGGCATTGCTTCATAGCCACCATTCTCCATCATACCTTCCTCTGTGGTCCTGGCCTCTTGGAAAGGTGAGTTCAGCAAAGGGCTGCACACCAGAGCTCTTCTTTGAGTCTTAATGTACTGGAGTAATTCATATAACACATCACCTGCAGGGAAGGAATGTGAGCTCAGATGATCTTGTTTTATAGTAGGGACTCTCTCATGTAATATTGTTGCTTATATTTCTGCAGTACTTGCAGAGTAAGATGTTATTCCCCATCCCAAAGAATTTGCAGTCTATCTAGTTAAAGGAAAGAGTTTTTTCTCTGTCTCCAGCACCCAACTGGCCACACAGAGCTAACACCAGCTCTGCCAGCAACCATTCAGCCCACCTCAGCCTGTGCTGTTCTCAGTCCTCATTCACACCCTTCTTCATCTAACCTGAGCTAGGAGCTCGGTATCTGAAGTCATCTTTGGTAAGGATACACAGTGCTTTGCCATTCATTTCAAACTTGCTTTCTTCGGTTTGTCGAAGGGAATACTCTTTCTCTGCCCATCTGAGCCAGTGGATGACATCGTCCTTGCTCCACAGTGAGGGCTGGATTCCTGAAACAAGGGGCAGTCCCATCCTCAAAACTGGTGAAGGGCAGTGTGGAACACAAATCTTCTCCATCACCAAACTACCCCTCTAACATGGACCAAAATATCCCCAAGGAAATGAACCTGGAGGATTGGCCCATTTTATATCCCAGCCTAGACAGCAGGGATATAGACAGTTGGATGCCACAGCTGTGCCCACCATGTCCCACCCTGTGGGAGCTCCCTTTTAAGCAGGGTTGACTTGCCCAACAGCTACTCACTGAGCCTGCCTGGTAGCCTGAAGATTTCCCCTTCACTGATTGCTGTGTGTCTGGGGTGGTACTGGGGTGGTAATGAAGCTGTAACAACCGAGCTGGAAGAACCAACTGTAACCTTACCCTGGGGAAAAGAGATTAAACACATCAGTGGGTGGAAATTCCCAGCTGTCCTGCTTTTGCTTTGGAAAGACCTCCACCATGGCAAACACTGCTCAGACAGTTTCTGTTTTCCCATAGCACTGTGATGCACTATCTGCAGCTCCTCTACCAGCCCCAGAATGAATCTCTCGTTGCCCAGGACAGTGTTAGAAGCCAGAGACCCCCTTCCTCTTTCTCCCCTTCCTTGCTTTTTTTTAGCAGAGAGACCTGTCGTCATCCAGGCTGCAAGTGTGGGCTCCCAGCCACCTCTGTCCCGTGGCTGCAGGGAAGCAGAAGATGAAGCCAAGACTGGCAGACATTCCTCTGATGCTCACCAGATGCCTGCAGTTTTAGGACAGTACTTCAGTTCTTTAGAGTTGCAAAAATTAAGCTTAGGTTTTTGTCTTGAAAATGCCTTGTGAACAGATCTCTTATTTTTTTCCCTAGTTGTCATGTGGACATCAGCGGAAACAGCCACCTCACTGGGAGACAACCATTCATCTTGCTCTCCTGCTGTCAAGTTCCAGCCCTCTCAGTTGTTCATCAGGGAGGCCCCCAGCCTCTCTGAGAGCTGAGATGCTCCCGGAGCCCTCGGAAATAGTCAGCACTGGAGGGAAAGGCAGCCCCAGCTCCTCTGCGGGGCTGGGGAGGTGGCATTGCCCCCATACTGCCCTCACACTTCCATCCGGGAAACTTCAGTCCTGCTTTCAGCTCTGTCTGCATCTTGAAATATTACTGGCAGCCACGCAGATAATGTTTCCCCTCAAAAGTCTATTAACACCAATCCCAGAAATTGCTCAGCATCATTCTCTGGAAAATTAAAAATTTTGCATGCAAATGTTATTTTCTGAAGCAGTTGCCTACTCTGGGCGCTTCCGTACACCCTCAGGCAGATTTTCAGAGGTGCATAAAGCAACCGCTTTGTAAAGGAGCTGAGCCCCAGACTCCCAGGGGTGGAGAAAATCCCAGTGCGTACTGAAAGTAGGCAGTGGTGCTTGGGCACATCTTAACTGCGAAGCTGGTGACCCCAAAACAGGAGCATGGGGGACAGGAGCCGAGCATGCTGTCACCCCCAGGGCAACAGTGCTTGGGTCACATCAAGGTGCCTGGAACAGCTGGAGATTCCCCAGGTTATTTCTACTGACAGTGTGCTTTGTATTTTGGCATTGTCAACAGATGACTATGAGGAACTATGTTAACTGCTCAGTCTTTTTATGAGAAACATGAAGAAGAGCTGAATCACTCCAAAACTTGATCTCAGAGGGTGATGGTGTTTTCCTCACCAGGACAAGCATCAACAATTTTTCTGATAGTGGTGAAATAAATCGCTGCTAGCTGTTGTGTCTGAGCTGTTGGTCTTAGCAAAGCAAGAAGTTGTATGATATTGTATGAGGACACCAGAGAAAAACCAGTGAAGATTCTGAAGACACTTTATAGCAATGCAAACCATTTCGGATTCATTATAAGCAATAAGCTACGAGAAAAATAAAAGTGAAAGAAATTAGCCGTGCATTTTGTCCAGAGCTGCCTGAAAGAGGTATTTTAGTTTTCTCCCATTGACATCATTCCACTACAACGAAATTTACTGGAAAAAAAAAAAAAAATCAGGTGCTTGATACTTATCTTGCTTCTAAAGATTTCTAGGGCAAAAGAGACACGTTCTTGTATTTTATTACTTTGCACCGATTCTTTAATATTGTTGGTTTGATGGTATTTGTTTCCTGCTTAGCTGTTTTCAAGCATATTTCTGAGATGGTATTTGTGTGCTTCGAGAGGAAATATCGTTCTTAGAGGTTACAGAGCAGGAGCCCAGGAGAAGAGCGGTGCAAAGCAGGCACAGGTGTGCAGGAGCAGCACCCGGATCGGTGCCGGCCGGCAGTGACCGAGTGGCCCCGCTGCTCCTGTCTCTGCCCGGTGCGGGAAAGGGCGGAGGGGGGGGGGGGGGGGGTGTCTCCCCGCCGGGCCTTCAGGTGCCCCTCAGCCCCAGCGGCGAGCCCGGAGGGAGCGAGGGCTGCGGGCTCTTACCTGCATCCCCGCTGCCGCCGGCTCGCCGCTCCCCGCCGCGGTGCTGGGCGCTGCCCCAGTGCCCCCGCGGCTTGGCGCTGCCCCGGCCCCGACACCCCCCGGAGCTCGGCGCCGCCCCGGTGCCCGGCGCGCGCGGGTCGCGCTCCTGCGGCCGCTGCGGCTTCGGCGCGATCTTTCCGGGAAACGAAATCGAAACGAGCCGGGGCGCCGGGAGGCAGGAGAGCGGCGGGGGCAGCGCCCAGGGCCGTGTTCCCCTCCCGCCCCCCCGGACCATGTCCCCGCCACACCCGGGGGCTCCCGCTCCGCCCCGGGAGAAAGTTCGGCTCCCGCCGCTGCCCCTTGGCCGGGCCGGGCCGGCCCGTTACCGGCACCGAACAGCGCCGTTGGCAGCAACAGAGTCCCCCGACCCCCCGCGTCCCTGTGGGCTCCCCCGTGTCCCCGCTCCCGACCCGCAGCACGGTTCCGGGGAGGCCGGCCGGGAGGAGGTCGGAGGAGGCTTCCGTGTCCCCGGGCCGGGGACAGCTCCCGTGCCCGCTTTCCCCCTCCTCCCCTCGGCGACCGCCTCCGACCTCGGCCGGGCCCCGCCCCGCCCCGCGTGCACCGGCGGCGGGCACCCGCGGGCGGCCGAGCCCCGCCCTGCAGGCGGCGGAGGGGAGGGAGCGGCCTCGGCGGGGACGCGGTGAGCGGGGCTCGGGGGCGGCAGCCTCCGCCGTGCGTCGGGGGGGCTGCGGAGGGGTCTGCTCGGCGCCCTGCGGCTTCCCAAGCGCCCCTCACGCGTCTCTCGGGGCTTTCGGGGCCGGCTCGCGGGCCCGGGGGAGCCCGGCGCATGGTGGCGGCCTGCGCGTCCCCGGCGGGGCGCCGCTCGCTGGGGGCGCGCCTGGGGCCTGCGGCGGGGGCGGCCGCTGGGGGGCTGAGGGTGCCGGCCGGGCCCTGCTGAGCCGGAGGCCCGCGAGGCCTCCCCCGCGCAGCGCCGCAGCGGGCCGGGACCGATCCCCGGCGGTAGCGCTGCGTCCCGACCTCCGCCGCGCGTTATCCCGTTGCCCAGCGCTCTGAGGAGGCCTCGGGCCGTGCCCGGTGCCCGCTGGTGAAGCCGCTGCCACCGTAGCAGGGAGCGGCCACCCCAGCCCTGCGCTCCGGTGCCGGCTGGGCACGGTGCTGTCCCACGCGGGTCCTGGGGCTGTGGGCTGGTGCGTTGTTGCTCTTGAGGCGTGCTTTTAAGCTTGAGTCTGCCTTCCCTTTCCTCTCTCCTCTTTGGCCCTACAGTGCTCTGAAAGGGAACGGGAGTTTCTGAGGAATGTGGGATTTTCTCCTTGAAGAGGAGCAGTGGGTGAGATGTTGGCTCTGCTTGCGGGCACCTTTTTGTTGTTGTGAACCACCCTCCCCCCCCCCCCCCTTTTAATCCCATTCACTCTCTTTATGCTGCCTTCTCAGTGACCTTAAGCTGTTCAGGAAAGGAGTAACAATAATAATACTGAAATACTGGACTGGGGGTCTGAGAACATGCATCTGTAGAAAGATCACTTTGAATTGCTTTATTAGGGTTGCTGCAAACCCAAGTCCCATTCCAGCTGTAGGTTATGCCTTTAAAGAAGAAAATCCCCCTGTGTTCCACATGTCTTCTTACCCTCACTGCAAAGTCACAATCCTTCCTCATGGCATTGCCAGCAATCACAAACCATTAGTAGCAAGGAGGTTGTACATGGGGAATTAACAGGAAGATACTGTTCTTGCTTTCAAGGTGTGTCCTTGTTTAACCCTGTCCCTGAACTGAGAGTCACTGAGACTTTGTTGGTTATAAATACTTTTATCCTCAGTTCATAGAAATGTTTTTATTCACGTGAGCATCAAGATAGTGAGTTATTGGGCAAAAAGCTGCAGGTTAGTATGTAAGCAAAGCTCCTTGTAGGTGTTGTTAGTTATTCTTCAGACTGGATTTATTCCTGTTTAGGAAAGCAATCATAGTTCAGTGAAATAAATGGAGTGATGCTGTTTACAACTTGTGTGTATTTATATCACTTTTACAAAGCAACCTGTGCATCAATTACTTATACTGGTGCAAATATTTTCTGTAATAATATCTACACGAGAGGGTCTTCTATGGTTCTTAGGGTTCAGATGGAGCAGTTTATGTGGACTAATCATAAGTGAAACCTGTATATAAGACTATGTCCAGAATTATTTGAGCTTATCTTCATGAAGTTAAAAGCAGGTTTTAAAAAGTAAGTTATGCTTTAATGGAAATAAACATGTGCTGAGTTAGCTAAATTGGTGTTTGTTTCAGGGTAGACTTACCTTATTTGCAGCATGTGAAATGTTTCACAATCTTCTTCAGTGCCATTTTTTGTGCTGCTTGTGTTGAAGGAGATGAGTTTTATGTTTTGGTCTTAAAAAGAATGTTCTTTCAGATAGGAGTCTATGGAGGAACCCTATTACTTTAGCTCATTTAATCCTAAATCTGATCCTATCTTGGTCTTTTTGTGGTGCCTTCGTGTCTTTGCATGTTCACTCTTGCCTCCTCAGAATCCAGAGGTGTTGTAACCATCTGTTTTGAGTTTTTTGTTAAGTATGTTGTAAATGTTTTTCATGTGGCTACACAGTCTGTCTTCACAGGTCATGAGAAGTAACAGTAATGCCTGGTTTTATTACTTGATGCTTTCAGCATGAAGTTTGGGGCGTGTTAGGATGTCCTTGTTGCTTGAACTCATTTTGAACTCATACCATGTGCCCATGATGGCCAGCCAAGTGTTTGGTTCACAGTATAAGAGCATAATCAAAGGAAGCAGACTATAATGTTGTTTAAAAGTAAAGATATTAACTCCATTTCAAAAACCTGAGAAACTCCAAGTAGAAAATTTGGATGTTGAGAAAAGTAAATAATATTTCAACCATTGTGATGAATTAGCTGCTATACAGCACTGCAGTCTTATAGCAAACACATTAGTCCCTTTTTGCCAAAAGATGTTATCACATAGAAATATCGGCCAAGAAAGAGGTAGCCATAGTACAGTATTAATAATTACATCAAAGTTGCAGTCCAGTTATGAAGATCCCTGCATGATGATAGGCCAAGTCAGCAGCCAAATAGCTTGTGAAAGGAGACTTGCAGAGCTACCTGAAATAGCATCTTCCCATGCGGTCTGCTGTAGCTATGTATCATTGCTAAAAACAGTTTCAGAAACTCTTCCTTTTAGTAGAAAATAAACTACTGCTTAATGAATGCAGAGTGGACCTCCCTAAAACATTAGCTTGGGAACAGACTCAGAGACTGCTGTGTTCTTCTTAGAGATCCCAGAAGAGCATGCAGAGGGCAGAACTCTTTCCAGGAAAAGTGCTGAATTGGTGCCTGCTGATAAAGGCCATTTCAGCTGTCTAAAGGATCTCATCATTTTAAATGAATTGTACAATAGAAAATAGTGCCAGGTATAATAGCAATAGTGCCGGGTCCTGCACCTGGGATGGGGCAACCCTGGCTATACATACAGACTGGGCGATGAGACACTGGAGAGCAGCCCTGCAGAGAGGGATCTGGGGGTTGTGGTTGACAGCAAGTTGAATATGAGCCAGCAGTGTGCCCTGGCAGCCAGGAGGGCCAACTGTATCCTGGGGTGCATCGAGCACAGCATCACTAGTCCGTGCTAGGGATTGTCCTGCTCTACTCTGTCCTGGTGCGGCCTCACCTTGAGCACTGTGTGCAGTTCTGGGCACCACAGTACAAAAAGGACGTTAAACTGTTGGAGAGTGTCCAGAGGAGGGCGACGAAGGTGGTGAAGGTCCTAGAGGGGAAGACGGATGAGGAGCAGCTGAGGGCACTGGGCCTGTTCAGCCTGGAGAAGAGGAGGCTGAGGGGGAACCTCATCATGGTCTACAACTTCCTCACAACGGGGAGTGCAGAGGCAGGTGACCTATTCTCCATAAACACCAGTGATAGGACCTGCAGGAATGGTGTTAAGCTGAGGCAGGGGAAGTTTAGGCTGGACATCAGGAAGAGGTTCTTCACTGAGAGGGTGGTCGCACACTGGAACAGGCTCCTCAGTGAAGCAGTCACTGAACCAAGCCTGCCTGAATTTAAAAAGCAATTGGACTGTGCACTTAGTCACATGGTCTAAACTTTTGGGTAGACCTGTGCAGTGCCAGGAATTGGACTTGATGATCCTTATGGGTCCCTTCCGACTCAGGATGTTCTATGATTCTATGAAATTAATTTAGCTAGAGCATGAGTTCATTACTGGCTAGTTCAACCCATACCCGGACAAGCAGCATAATGCATTCTTTTCTGTGAGGAAATGTAAAGGGATGGGGGAGCTACTACCATTTTATCTGCTTTATTCATAAACAGAGCTAATTATGAGTTCAAAAAATTCCAGTTTAATAAAATTAGCATTTTCTGCAGATTTTTTGCAATATCAATTGGGGGGGGGGACTTGGCTAGATGACTGATAAAAGCCCCTCTGATTTTAGGTTTCTGATTTGAGCATGACAATTGCATAGAGCCTGTGGACTAGCTTTTGCCAAGGTTAGTACGATTTTGAGTCCCCAGCTTTTGGATGGCCTTGCTGTACAAATTGTCATCAACTGAATAGCCTCCTGGTTTTAAAAAACTTTGAAATTTTAGCTTCTGTCCTGTAGCCCAGTTTCATTCCATCTGCATTCTGTGAATCTGAATCTCCTTCCAGTGTTTCTGTCTTAGTGCCTGTATAGAGAAGATAGAACTTGTAATCCAGGTAGCTCAGATGGGATGATTCCAAACCCCTGTGCTCCAGGATAGATACGTCAGCATGGCTGGCTCATGCAGCCCTACTGTATCCTGGGGAAAAACAGGATGACCAATGCGACCAGTGAGGAAGAGCTACAGGAGAGACTCTAGCCAGCCTGCAGCATGGTGGGAGGCACATCAGCAGTGTGAATATCAAAATTCTCAGTTTTCTGAGATGAGGATGTGTAGTGGCTGATCTGACATCCTGATTTTGCAGCCACGTGTTCCCCAGAGCCCACAGCTAAGATGGAGCCCTGGGATATGTCAGTGCATGCTGGGAGGGAAGGTCAAGGAACAATAGATTTCCGCATCTAAGATATCCTGCTTTCCAGAGGAGGTGCTTACAACAGGAGGCTGGAGTTGAGGAAAGTACTCTTGTAGTCTCATGTCTAAAAGCAGTGGGAAGAGACTCCATTAGCTTGTGCTTTGGAACTAGTGACCTGAACCCCTTTGCAGAAGACTGTTGACCCAGCGAGGCTAGATTGTAACACAGGAGAACCACAAATGCAGTGCTAAGTGTGCTTTTATGTAAGTATTTTTTAGGAGTCTGTTACAAGGAAATAGTTGCAGGTGCTGAGATTAACCGAAGTCCTGGGACTTGCTTCCCTGTGTCTCATTTAATCAGGCAGATTTAACTTTCATGGCAATTTATCCTCTCTCTTGTTCAAGTTCTGATTTGTGGTCGAGTTCTAATGTGCTCTCTGACCTGAGCAGAGATCATATGCTGCAGCCTGTGTATTTTTTGGCTCCACTTCTCAGAATGCATAAGAGAGCTAGCTAGCTGTTCATGAGCACAGGCCTGAAACTGAGAATCAAAACGGTCTGCCAGTGTCAGAAGAAACATTGAATGTGGCCTGTACTCACGCAGATGAGAAATTTCGTCTTCAGTGACCGGTTTATTTGTTCCCTGGCTTTTGCCCTCAGAACAATCTCAATGTGTTCTGTGCAGCTATTAAAAATGGTATTAATCCTGCAATTGTTCCTGATAGTGGGAACACTCAGTCATTGTAACAGTTTTGCTACTGATAGTGCAAATATAGTAATTCCCTTCTGATCTATAAATTGGAACAGGTTGATGGTCACTAACAATAGGATGTATACAAACTGGTCAGTTTTATTTTGAAAATAAAAAAAAAATATTTTGAAAATAAAAAGCTGCCTGGCATATACTACTGAAATAGCCAGAAGAAAAGAGGAGGAAAAAAAGGGGGGTGGGGGAGAGGGGTGTCAGATAAACAGAAGTGAGAGTGCAGTTGTGTGTCAGGTCTGTGTTTGCAGTTTGTGGATGAATAATACGGGTTAAAATTTGATTAATCATACTTTCAGTGGGAAGAGCATATGTAACAAGAACTGGGAAATGTGTGGTTACCAGCTAGGTCTCATAAAACAGTGCTATGTCCCTGACCTATTGAGATGTAGTAATTTAGTCTGTTGAATTGGAGAATTTGCCAAAGGAAGTGGAGCTTGTCAGCTGTGAGAGTAGCAGAACTGAACCTTGTGCCTAATACTCATCACAACTGAGTGCTGCAGGAATGTGCAAGTCCAGTGGCAGTCTGCTTTTGTGATGACAGTAATAAGCAGTGTGTTAATAACTAGTGATCACTGCTGCCTCATAATGCATCTTTTATGTAAAGCTTTGGCAATATGTCTTTGAAAGATGCACTAGGCAGGCAAAAACAGCAACACCATTTCTAATAAATGAAGGGTTTCCTTAACAAATATAATTCTGGATCTAAAAAATGCCATTTGGTCCCTTGGATTCAAGCCTTGTGGCTCACTCTGCAGGGACAGCAGCTGGTCATGTTTCCTGAAATTAATCTGCGAGCCCACATTATGCTTTAGGGTTCACTGTTAACTGTCTTCATTAAGCATGTGCCCCAACTTAAGAAATTTTCTGTTTACTTACTGCTGACGTTATTCTTTTCAAGTGGTATCTGTTTCATAACTTCAAATGGCCACAATTTTCACTCAGTGTGTTTTTGATAACTTGGAAAAAGTGTAGTAAAAGATCCACAAATCAGGTAAGCAGGAAAAAGGCAGGCAAGAAGGCAAACCGTTCCCATTTGCTCTGTTGCAGTGGCTGCACAATTTTTGCAGGAAGTCATAGTAAGACTGGAAATTAGCGTAGCTGGGTAAATTTTACCCAGTCTTCTTCCCAGTTCATATGTGTTTAATGTCATCTGCTAGATCAACATAACTGGAACAAATGAAAGAGGAAAACAGAATAAGGAAGCCTTAACCTTTGTGTAAATTGGCCAATTTCTTCCTCCTCTGGGTGGGTGGGAGATTTAAAAATCATGACATCCCTAATCTTAACCACAGAAAAGGTTACATCTTCCTGGAATGTTACCTACTCTAGCATTTAGTAATTATGAATGAGTTCTCTAATCCATTGACAGAAATGTTCTGGCAGACACTTGCAGACCTCCTTGTCATCTAATGCTGTGTGATAAGACTTCCCTATATCAGTTGTTAGTGCCTGATACAGGCTCAGCAGATGGAAGTTTATGATAGCAAAGACCTTTTATACAAATACAGTTTTAAAAAAGACTCTTGTATTTATTGTGAAGGAGCTTAGGAGTTCTTGAAAAACTTGCCTTATTCATTGTAACTTTTTTCAGGAAGCCAACTAAAGAATAAAAATGAAATATATAGATTATTTAAATTTTAATAATAGTTGATTTCCCATTACAGTTTTGATTTGTTGATCTATAGAGTTTCTGTAGTATGTATGATTTTTTTCTTCTACTAACTGTTTTCTATAGCATCTACTATATTTTTTTTCTTTCAGAGAGGCCAGGTTGCAAATGGGAAAAATAAGATTATTCTGTGATCTTCAAATCAGGTCATGCAGTTATATTTGTTAAATGGTTTAATTTTAAAGTAAACCACCTTGAAAGCTCAATTTTTTGCTAGTCTCCACAGTTTCTATGAGATCAATTCTTACAGTGTGTTAATTAGGTAATATTTGAGTCGTTTTGGACTAGACAGATCTTAGCTTTGACCCCTCATGGTGCTTATCTCTGGCTTAAGCTGTGCTGCACAGCAGTTTAAGCCACCTTTTTGACTGTGATTGAAAGCCATTGATTTGGATGTTGCACTAGTGGAGGAAAAATATTGGTCACACAAATTCCTCAGGCATGCATTAGCAGTAGGTGGTAGAGGAGCATTCACCTCCCAGAATAGTCCTCATTTCAGATCCAGTGATGGGGACTGGGAATATGTCTACCCCTCTCTCTGCAAAAGCCTTTCCATTTTCAAATGTGTGTATAAGGCTGTGGTCAGACATGCTGTTCTGGCTGCTCTTGAGTGAAAAGGTTACTGTGACTCAGCTCTGCGTCATGGCTCCCAGCCTACTGCAGGTGGTAGTCCCCTCACAGGACCGTATGATGTGGCTCAGTCAAAAATGCCCAAATGAATGTATTGGACAGCAAGGAAATAAGTTGATGTGTAGTTTTGCTGTCCTACTTGAGAAGCAGTGATAAACGTGTGATGTTAAGATGGTTCACTTTCAATGTACTGTGTAAAGTATTGAAACAAGAGCAGGCTAATTATGCCTGTTTGCTAGTACTGGATGAGCAAGGGGGAAACTGGATTTCTGTTTACTGTCAATTATAAAGCTGTAGAGAGATTAGTGCATTAGGGCTGTGCTATATTTAAGTATACCCCGTCTGTCTGTCCCTATTACAAAATGTTCTTTGATAAGATCATGGAATGAGCTTCTCTCTCCTCTTAAAAGCTGGTTTTGAAACTCAGTTTTCTTCAGAAAATTGTTTAATATGCCATGGCATCCATATCTGTCTTCGCTTTGCTCTGTTAAGTCATTCCAATATCATTTTGAAGGTGTTGTGAAGATCTATGGGAAATGCCATTTCACCAGTTGTAGAGTGGAGTTAGCGCACTTCAGAAAGATGAAATTATTATTAATGCCGCAAATAGAATCTTCAGTCTCTCACCACATTTGTTTCAGACAGCGTTATCCTCATTTAGGAGACTGTCACAACAGAATTAAAAACAATTTAGAATAAAACCTCTTGTGAACACAGGCCAGCCAGTTCAACAGTCATGAGACTTAAAAGCTTTGCTTATCCCTGGAGCAGTTGAAGCAGTGACAATGAGCATTCCGGCACCCTCGTGCTGCCCTAGCTGTGTCCTGCCGACGGGGGACCCTGTTGCTGGTGAGTATGCTGAGACTTCTGCCTGTAACTCTGGAGTTTTGCACCAGGCTTACCACCAAGAGGGCCATTTAATGATCACAGAATCACCTGGGTTGGAAGAGATCTCCAAGATCACCTAGTCCAACCCCTGACCTAGCACTAACAAGTCCTCCACTAAACCATATCGCTAAGCTCAACATCTAAAAGTCTTTAAAAGACATCCAATCTAAACTTCCCCTGGTGCAACTTTAGCCCACTCCCCCTTGTCCTGTTGCCAGGCATGTGGGAGAATACATGTAGACCAACCCTCACCTCGCTACAGCCTCCTTTAAGGTACCTGTAGAGAGCAATAAGGTTGCCCCTGAGCCTCCTCTTCTCCAGGCTGAACAATCCCAGCTCCCTCAACCACTTCTCATAAGACTTGTTCTCCAGAACCCTCACCAGCTTCGTTGCCCTTCTCTGGACCCGTTCGAGCACCTCGATGTCCTTCTTGTAGTGAGGGGCCCAAAACTGAACACAGTACTCGAGGTGCGGCCTCACCAGAGCCGAGTACAGGGGGACGATCACCTCCCTAGCCCTGCTGGCCACACTGCTTCTTATGCAAGCCAGGATGCTGTTGGCCTTCTTGGCCACCTGAGCACACTGCTGGCTCATATTCAGCCGACTATCAACGATCACTCCCAGGTCCTTCTCTGCCAGGCAGCTTTCCAACCACTCCTCTCCCAGCCTGTAGCTCTGCTTGGGGTTATTGCACCCCAAGTGGAGGACCCGGCACTTGGCCTTGTTGAACTTCATGCAGTTGACCTCAGCCCATCGGTGCAGCCTATCCAGATCCTCCTGCAGAGCCTTCCTACCCTCAAGCAGATCGACACACACACCTACCTTGGTGTGCTCTGCAAACTTACTGAGGGTGTACTCGATCCCCTCATCCAGATCATCGATAAAGATATTAAAGAGAACTGGCCCCAGTACTTAGCCCTTGGGGTCTCCACTGTTGACCGGCCTCCAACTGGATTTAACTCCATTCACCACGACTCTTTGGGCCTGGCTACCCAGCCAGTTTCTAACCCAATAAAGCGTACACCAGTCAAAGCCATGATCAGCCAGTTTCTCGAGGAGAATGCTGTGGGATATGGTGTCAAAAGCCTTAATGGTGGTTTCTAATAAGTGTCTTGCTTAGTTGATGGCCAGCTTGAAAACAGGAAACTCATTTCATGTAGTCTGCATTAAGAGCTCTAAAATGTCAAGGTTTTGATCACTTCTGATCTGGATTGAGTTGAAATCTTTGGGTGAGAGAAATCTTTTTTGTACACTAGTAGAACCTTTAATTAGCAGGCTCTGCAGTAGGTCCTATTATCTTCATCTTAAATACTTAATAACATCATGCATAAGTTCTGCTATTGGAATAAAATTTATTTTTGAGTCTTTTGGATTATTCAGCAGAAGAGTAGAATATTCCTCACAAGAACAGACTTTGAAGACTTTCCTTAAAAAAATATATAATAAAAAAAAAAAATGTAATAAAAAAATCCTAGCCATTTTTTTGCTTGTTGTCTTTGAGATAAACACTCTGAAAGACAGTTGCTATTTTGGTTACAACATAGATGGGTTGTTTGCTTGTCAAATTAAAAATGGGTAGGAGTGGACTGTTCTGGAATACATTTCAATTTTAGAACTTTTCACTTTCAAGAGCAGCCTTATTCAGTGCCCAAATGGATACTTTTCCTCTGCGTGAACACTTCATTGTGTGTGTTGAAATAGGCATCATCTCTGCTTTTTCAGTTTTGTATTTTCTGTGGTTATTTTCCTTTTTAAGTCTCAACAAAATATGTTTATGGTTCCTTGCTAATTTTGCTGAAACATAACACTAGCCAAATATTTTTGTGAAAGTCTTATTAGTCACATAAGAAAGAGTGTAATGGAATATTCTTAGAAAGTGTTTTGACTATGCTTGGTGTGTAAGATATTTATCCAGACGTGTAAACAAAGCAAGAGGTGTCTTGCCAACATCCCATCCTAAACCTCAGTTATTTGGAAGTGTTGAGCAAGATGTTTTTCCGCTCTTGGAAACAAGGTATCAAGTCCTCTGCTGACATAAATTGACTGAGTACTAATAATTGGCTTTACCCAGCTGAAATCATCACCCCACACTCTTGCATCCCAAAAATAACTCGGGGATGAGCTTTCCTGAAGAGCTGCAGTTGTGCTAAATAAAACTCCTGTTTGTTTCGGTGTAGGATTGCTTTAGTGTTACTTGCAGTTTACTAAGGCAGCCACTCTAAAATGTAGACTTTGTTTTGCTTTCTGTTGTTGTCTGTGGCTTAATGTGTATTAAACAACTTGCTTGATTCAGTGAACTCAGTTACTTCCACAGATAACACGGCTACCCTTTGCTTCGCTTGTACCTCTGCTTGCAAGGAGTGTCCTGGCTCTGCAGCTCCATGGTGTGGCGGTAGCTTCAGTGGGTTTATCTGAACTGGTTTCCAGCTGCTTGTCTTGCTGACTGTTGTGGTGAGATACGGCAGTGTCTGGTGGGGCTGCCAGATAATTACCCCAACAGGGATCCCATACCAGCCTCTTGCCAAAGTTAGGTAGAGGATCTCTTGTGCTGGGTTACAGTGCTTTGAGTTTTGCCTCATTTCTCAGTGCTGCCCCTGTAGCCTGGTCCTGCTCTTCTCCACTGGATGCAAACTGTCACTGGACCTCTAGTCACAGACCGCAGAGCCTGGTCTGGAGCACCAGGAGAGCACCAGGTGCTTGCGCCGTGGGTAGTGGAGCTGGCTTGCTGGGCCTGTTCCCATTCCCGTCTCCATTGTACAGCCTGATGTCAGGCCTGGAAACAGGCAGGGATGTGGGTAGATCAGAGCTTACTCAGATAAATCAGTAACCACCCAGTTCCTCCAGCTTCAGTACAGACTACCTACTTTTTCAAGGCAGGACACTTTGAAATTTAATTGCATTTCACTACAACAGTATTTAGTTGGTTGTTTTTTGTTGTTGGTTTTTTTTTGGGGGGGGGGGGTGTTGCTTTTTGTTGTTTTTATGCTGTGTTCTCTGTCTTTATGAATTCTCCTTAGTTAATAGCTACTGTAACATTTGACTTTCAAAAATTTGCTATCTGTTATTAGTTTTCTCAAGCTGCTGCCGTCTAATTGGTTAAAAACAAATGGCAGTTGGAGTTGTAGCAGATGAGCTAGGAATGAGTTAGCAGTTACTTGTTGGGATCTTTTCCAGAGTAGGAAGGTGGAGTCTTAAACTGCTCACAGCGTTTCCAAAATAAAAGTCATAGCAAGTAGGTGCTTTGTGTTATGGGTGAAATAACAAGTAACTTTCTGTAGGAAACTAAAAGCTCAGGAGTGAGGAGAGGAGTTTTTCTTTATTTTGAGTATTCTCTCTAGCAATAAAGCAATCCACTTACATTAAAACTGTTACGTATTTCAAAATATACTGGCTGAAACACAGGCCAAACGCAGATAAAGTAATTTAAGCTTCATGGTGCTGCAGGCTGGATGTTGGGCTGCAATATAGGGTCCTAACACCAAAACTGCAGGTGGTGGCAGCAACTCCAGGTTATGTGCTTCAGGTGCTGCCTGCAGGTCCTGACTCTGCTACAGGCACTGTACTAAAGGAGACCAGAGGGGGTGATGGTTCAGCCCCTCAGGTATGAGCTGATGTGTTAGTTTGTACCGTGCTGTTTATCCTCCTTACTGAGTTTGGGGTGAATGCTCTAGTACAAGTTACATTGCTCTCAAGCACTGTGTGCTCTACATGGAGTTTCCATAGTGCTGAAACCACCCATCTAACCTTGTGTGGCACAATGTGCCTTTGTGTCTCGATTCTGCTGCTCTTTCATGTCATGTCCACCAACCTCCTTAATAGAGTACAGGTACTCTATTGCACTTGTATCTAGATAGACTAGATAATTTGATTATAAAGAATTAAATGCTTGCCCCCAAACCAAAAATAATACTGAGTGCATGCAATACATTGTATATGTATGTACTGTATAAACATGAGTTACATGGTAAGTTAGTGATAATTTACTTTTACTGTGTTGGGTGTTTTTTTTGTGTGTAAAATATCTCTTAATATGTTTTTCATTAATCAGCTGCCATGCAGTGTTCAGACTTGAAAGCTTGTTAGTACGTACACGTTGCCTTATCACTGGCATGAGTCAGGATTAAAACAGTTTTATACTTCGTGTTCTATTTCCATTAAAGGTGATATATTATTGATGATGTATACTACAGCTAATTCTGTTCTGTGTAACTGCATTTGGAGCAATTTCTGGGCAATCCAGATAAATCAGTAATATGTTCTGTTGCTCATAATGTTAAGATCTAAACTGGTAGAGGGTAACATTTCTAGACCACATAAATGTCTAGTGCTTCTGCAATGCAGTACATAGACAGCAGAGCTCTGAAGGCAGAAGGCACTTGTTTATGGGCACTCATTAGCAGTACATCTACGCAGGCATTGACATATTGACTCATTTCCAGTTATTGCAAACTTTATCAGGCTCAAATCTAAGGTCTTCTAAGCTGTGGAGTCTTTGTGCACATGGTTACATACGTATTCAGAAGTTCTGGTAGCTGATTCCTTTCAGTCTGTCTAAGAGATGTGTGGCAGATGAGTGGCAAGAGTAGTATGTTTAACCAGACAGCATCAAGAGTTTAATGAAACTGCACCTTTTCTACCAAGTGATTCTTGCAAAACAACAGGAAGAACTGAGTGTCTGGAGAGATCCAAGGTGGAGAGGAGAGTGGGTCCTGAAAGTAGGAGGCGTAAAATAAAGCTATTTGTGACCATTTGGATTTTTATATTCAAGGTTTTCGTGGATCAGCTGGGGAGGACTTTTAAACTGAAATATTTACATGAATCAGACATCTGGGCTTTGGGGGAGTGACAGTAGCAGTACAAACTGTTTAAACTCTGAAGCTTTGCTGCTACTTGGTGCTTCCCTCTATTAAAGAAGGATTTCAGGATATTGGTGCTGGTAGCACTGAGAACATATGAGCCGCCAGTAAGTAAGGAGCTGTGTTGTTTGGGTATTGTCAGAGGGTTTGCTCCAGAATTACAGTAGGAAATGTGGGATATTGTCTGTTCAGCAGTTCTGACTGTTGCAGGTAGGTCAGACTTGGGGTTATAGACTTCAGAAATGTTGTTGTCTTTATGCTTTTTTATATAGCTTATAATTCAGAAGATTTGACTTCTGTGGTGTAGATGTAGGAATTCATGTGAATTTGAGACCAAGTTAGATTTAACTGCTGAAGAAGAAAAATTGAGAAAGAAAATAGCATTTTAAAATCTTAATGGATAAGGGAGGTCTTGCTTATATACTTTGCTGAAACATGTTTTCTTTTCTTTTTCTGAAACCTTTCTAAATAGCTCTGCCAAAAATTGTGGAACAGACAATACAGGGTAAAACTGTTGGCTGCTGTTGTTGCTCCTGTTGAAGATTTTTGTCAAGTATTTGTAGCTTTATCTAACACAAGTGAAAACAAAATGTAACTCTGGTGTCATTTGGCCTAAAAACTTATTTAGCACAGTATTTTATATATGTTAAAAAGGAAACAATTATTATCCTGCTTATGACCTGTTACAAACATCTTTCACCAGGTTTTTCCCCCCTACCCTGGTCAGATCTCCTGCCTAGAAAGGATGTCTCTGTTGCCATGTCCAGCTTTATTTAAATTGCTGACTGAATTCAGGTGGACAGCCCTAGCAAAGCTGTCATTACCATAGTGTTAAGATGTTCTTTATGAGGATCAGCTATCATTTTTCATATAACTATTTTTAACTAAATAGTGAAAATGGCTTTTATAGGTCACCCGGCCATGCTCTTTAATGCTTGTACCCTTGCACCTCTTGGGGAGGGAAATAACCCTAGCAAAACATTTATCAGTTGCCTTGTTCAGAAACTGTTTCCTTCTGAGACGGGCAGTGGTAGGACACTGTTAGATGCTCTTCATCATTCCAGTTAAGTCTGCTATAGTATAACTTTCCTATTTTGGAAAAGTCTGTAGTAGGCTACTGCAAGTTAATAAATTGCAATGAGCTTTCTGCATATATGAACCCTGCTGCTGATAGTTTGGCAAAAGATATGATGCTGTCAGTGTGGGGCACTGGTGTGGCTCAGCGCCATCAGCAATGATATGAGCTTTCAGCAAGTAAACCAGTC
Organism: Anas platyrhynchos; assembly: GCF_047663525.1. Taxonomy (NCBI): domain Eukaryota; kingdom Metazoa; phylum Chordata; class Aves; order Anseriformes; family Anatidae; genus Anas; species Anas platyrhynchos. Next base: position 2,838,902 of record NC_092613.1, on the reverse strand, counting down.
ACTTTTGGTCATGGAAGAGCGTGGCAAACCATGGATCTTATATCAAGGTGTGGACGTGCAGTGTTAAGCCATTAAAACCATACTGCAGACTGTAGCTTTGAATTGCAATTGTAGAAACAGTAGATTTTTGTGAAGACTCAAGTAAACGAGTAAGTCTGTAAACTTTGCTAACAGTGAAGCACTATGTACAGAATAGGAGAAAACAATTGAGCATTTCATCAGCCTTCTTGCTGTCTCTTGCCAGAATTTGCAGGCTGGCCTGCGTTGCATCAGTCCTGCTGGACATTATTTTCCATCTATAATTCAAAGCCAGATGGAAAATGAGTCTACTATACATTGATAGAGCTATTTCATAACAATGGAAAAGCCTTTTGTAATGTCTGTGCTAGTTCAACCTATAAATCACTCGTTTATTGTTTGATTATGTTTGTACCTATAACAGAAAATGAAGTGAAGGTCATTAGCAGGAATGAGAAAAGCACATTAAAGGCTCCAGGTTGTTTTTCTTTCTGATGCAATTTGGTCGAATGCACTTCTGTGTTGTTCTCCTATAGTACAGGCATATCTACAGGTGCAAGTGAGTGGGCAACATCAGACCTGACAAATTCCACATTGCCTTGAGCATTTGTGTATGAGTCAGCCTCACAGGGCAGTGATGGGGGCTCAGGACAGTTGTGGCAGCAGTCAGTGTCTTTCCTGCTCTGTAATCCAGTGTGCCAGATGCAGCTTGCTGACAGATTTTGGCTCTGACCAGTGAAAGGTATTAGAGGCTACAGGATCTGGCATTCTGCTATGGTGGAGAGTCCGGGTTTGTTCCTCAGGTCTGTGCACGAAGGTACCCTTGCCCAGGGCAGCCGGGTGACCCTGGCTTCCTTGTTTATGTGATACCTTGCCCGTGGCACTTTCTGGAAGAGAAGAACTGATCTCATAAACAAGTTTTATACTCAAAAGAGAGGTAGGAAGTGAGGAACCAGATTTATACTTGACAACTGAAAAAAAAGTTTTTTGGGGAAGAAAAAAAAGTCACTGAGAAACCTTCAGAACCTGCAAATGTTTAACGACTATAGAATTTGGCCAAAAGCAGGGAGGACAAATCAGAAGCTGGAGCCAAAAGGGTTGTATGTCAGGGCATAAAAGAGAATTAATTTTTGTAATTCATTGGAATTGATTTCAGACCCGTAAGTTATTTGTCCAGAGTTGAAGTGAGGTGTTAGAGAAAATCTTGTCAATTTGAAACCATGTGATGTCTAGAACAAATGGAAAAAAAAGAGTTACAATGCATGGCATGTGAGAGAAGATAAACATAGAAATAATAGGACTTTTTTCTTGAAAGAAAAAACACAGGATACTAATTTGAAATGCTTTATTTAAATTGGAAATTGGCAAGCTAAAACAATACTAAACTGGAAAATCTGTTCCTGTGTGTGCACATGATATAGACACTTCAATAGCAGTAGCTTCAGGCCTGTTGCAAAGTTCATTTTTGTCAAATTTTTAAGAAGTAACTGATTTTTTTTTTCACTGTTTATCTATTGTTACTCTAATTGTTAGTTGTCATTGCTTTAGAAGAAATGCTTTTCTTGTGATGTAAATTGTGGAATACTGATAACGTGGATTCATCAACCCCTTTCTTGTTTTTGAGTAGGTAAAGAGTTAATAGGATTGTGTTTATTTTCAATGAACTTGGAAAAGTAGCTTCTTGCAATTTAAACTCTAGATGGTTTTATACAAATTACATTAAGGATGCTTTAATAGTTTTCATAGTTACTTTGTCTATTCCAATTTGTTAAAGGTGCTGTGATTCCCTCTTCCTGAGAATACAGAAGGGTACAAAGTAGAGCATGAGAATCATAGAATATCCAAGTTGGAAGGTACCCACAAGGATCATTGAGTCCAACTCCTGGGTCCAAGTCAAGGTGAGGCCACACCAGTGCAGAGCAGGACAGTCCCTTCCCTCGCCCAGCTGGCAGTGCTGTGCCTGATGCACCCCAGGGCCCTGCTGGCCGCCAAGGCACTCTGCTGGTTCCTGTTCAAGAAGGGAAGCTCAGTGAAGGCTAGAGCAGGCACAGGCTAGCAGTTTGTCTTTTTTTCCTGTGCCTTTTTGTACTGTTTCCTTTCCATATTTTCTCCATTTTATTTTTTAGAAATCTTAACAGATTCCCAAATTAAAGGTGTGGAAATGAACAGAAGCTAGAGCCAAATTTCTTAGGGTTTGACTCTGATCGTGCATGAATGATCATACAATTTTCAAGCCCACTGTTTTCAGGGATATATGAGGGATAACCCTCATATTTACAGAATGAGACCCTGGATATGATCTCAATCTTTAAGAGAGCAGAAACTTACTTTTATCCTTTCTTAATGACTGGATTATTCTCTCCTGCATGGTCCTCTGGAGTGGTTTCTTGCGACTGGGGAATTTTTATTGCCACTGAACTGAGCTGACAAGCAGTATGGCTTTTTCTTCCTCGTTCTCTCAAGGGAAGTATGCATGTGGTGATCAAAGGCAAACATAACTGTTTTTATGAAAATTAGAAACTTGGACTGCTGCCTCCTTACCAATATGAGCTTTTTTTCATAACAAGTGTGATTTTTGGAATTTGGTTAAGGAAAAAAAAAGCATGGGGGACATGAGCAGATCCATCTGAGTGAAGGTGAATGTGAGTTGCGAGTACTACCACATACCTCAGCCATGGTACAGGACTGACACAGCATCTGGCCTCAGGATGAGAGCTCTGCCTATTGTGTACAGCTCAATGAGGCCTTGGCCCATGGGTCTCTCCTAGCATGGGTATCCCTGGGTTCTGCTGCATCATGGTTGAGGCCTACCTGATGCTGACTCACCAATCCTTACATACAGGAAATACTTCTCATTATTTATCCAAATCATGCCAGTGAGATTTCCTTTTCTTTTTCTCCAGAAGAGGAATTCAGAAAAACTTGTTTTTCTGCTTTTATGTTTTAAGAAACATTTTGCATGTTGCAAGGATATGTTTAAAAAAAAATGAAGCGAGGCTAAATTTTTCTGAAAAGTATGCCATTATATTAGAAATACATCTTGTTCTAAACTAGTAGACTGTAGAATTAGGTCAGGCACGCCCTGAATATGTGTGTTTCCTGCTTGCTCATATTTCTGAGAATTGTACGTGGGAATGTTTTTGTAGATTTAAAGGAGTGTTGTCACCTTAAAAATGTGTTGTTTAGAGTTTTATTTCAGTCATCGTGGTTATGCTGTGGTTTAGTAAGTGGAAGATTGCTAACCATCTGATTCACTTGTTCAGCATGGTGGTCATTCTTCACCATTTTCAAACCATATGATGAATTAAGTTTACTTGCTTCTACTATTTCTACTGTCTTCTGACTTCCTTCTTGTCATGCTAAATGATAGTGAAGCAGTGCTTAAACTGTCAGAAGTTACAGTAAACAGCTTTGCTCTTAAACAGAATTTGACAGCTTTTCGTGTTTTTTTTATTTGAAGTTTCTGTGAAATTCCCAAACTATTTTATAATTGCTCTTGAAATAAAAATTTAAAAAAAAAAAAAAAGGGTAAGGATAAGGAACAACTCATACAATAAAAGGTTACAATTCAGCAAGTATGTTCTGATGGTTTTTATCTTTTGCTTAATGAAATGGTCTGCAACTAAATCTTTGTTTTTTTTCTTTTTTCTGTTGTGTTGTTGTTGTTTGTTTTGTTTTGTGTTTTTTTTTTTTTGTTTGTTTGTTTTCTGGAAATGTTCCTGTATTTGTATTCTTCCTCTGCTCACATCACCTGCATGCCGTTTATGTTGGTCTGAACAAGTTAGGCCATTTAGAATATTTCACTCCTAATAGCTGGGTGAGGACTACACCTTGGGAAGTACGTTTGGATGTCTGTTTGATTCATTAGGGTGGGGAAGGATCTTTTGAAGATTGTCCCAGCCTTTTTACATACTGGTATGCTTCCTACTTTCTTAAGGATTAAGTAGAACAAGGATCAGTCTCTTTATCTCCGCAAAAGGCTTATAGTATGAATTGTGTTTGCCAAAGATGCCATGTCAAATAAGACTTTGTTTCTAATTCCTTTGAAACAAAAATAAGTATCCCTGCCATATTTTTCTCCTGACAAAATTGTTAGCTTTAAACAAGCCCTAATAAAGATGACTTCACCTTGACACTCAGCATGTGATTTGGAGAACAGAGGTGGTTCTTGGATTGCACAGCTCATTCTTAACATGGTCTTGTTCTGGAGGGAGGAGAGACCTATGTGCTCCAAGCTAAGCAGAACTGGCACTGGGAGTCAGATGTTAATTTTGATTTTTCATTGCAATGGTGATTTGCTTTCCTAAAAACAAAAATCACAGCCTATTTAGATCTGATCTTCAGTGCTGAACATGGTGCTAGGCTTTTGATGTTTGAGTTCCCAGCTCCTAAATCCAGCTGTCTGTGAGTCCTCAGTTCCTCTGCAAAGTGGGCCCTACCTGGCCACTCCAGATCTGAGCATACAATTGAGTTATTGAGAAATGAGCTAAGGAATTAAGGGTATTTGTTTACTGTTTATCATCAGTTCTGTGGTACTAGGCTATTCGCACTTAACATGTGGTAGAAATGTGCATGGAAACAGACCTCAAAAGAAGATGGCACCCTGCAAGTATCTGTCCTGCTAACTGGAAGTTAATTGCCTGGGCACAGCCAGGGAGCAAGGATAGTGTCTTAAAAGTTAGAGTAACGCCTGGTTAGCGGGCCTGATGCTCTGGTTGCCCCTGCAGATTGTCTCTTCTTTGTCCTTGTTTTCTCTCATAAAAACTTCCCTGCGGTGCTTCCCAGGGCTGGTAGGAGGAATAAGCAGATAATATATATAAAATCTTTGAAGATGAATAGTGCTAATAATTATGTATAGGTATTCATTCTCACCCTGGGTAGTTCACCTTGATCATAGGCATGAAAAGAAACCAGGATATTTGTAAGCTGGTCAGGTTTGAGTATGGCCTTTTGAAGTCTATGTACTTGTTTCCCTTCTGGGTTATGAGCATGACTGCAATGTATCTGTCATGCTAAACAACTACGTTGGGTATTTATTATATCAGCCAGATCCAAGTCATTAAGGAATGCTTCCTTGTTTGCCTTAATTCTTCTGACACGTAACATAGGATTTGGACATGCTGAAAGGGGACAGGAGACAGGAAAATGTCATTAGCCAGGCCCAAGTTTGATTATCAGCACGGCTGAATATTCATCTTTCTGTGGATTAATGATGAAAATCAGGCTTGGTGCTGATGAGGACCACCACAATTGTGAAGAGCATTTGTTTTTGAATCTTCTCTTAGCTTGTGCATCTTTCACTGGTGCTAAAAATAGTGTAGTGGAAAAGAATGAGAAGGGTGTTAACCAGCTGAGGCTTTTTTTTTTTTTTTCCTGAAATTCTGTTAGGCAGATTAAGCAAAAAAGGGGGAAAATGAAAGTAACATAGTATCTACATATCTAATAATACTTGTGTAAATGGTTTATAAGGTATTGCAGCAGAAGACTGAATGGCATGCAGAATCTCTTGAACTGTGTGTAGATTTAATTGCAAAGCTTAGAGTGATTGCAGAAAAGGTTCGTCTTGTTACAGATTGCTACATTCATCAAATCCAATTTGATAATTACGAAAATTCAGTTTGGGTGTTTCATGCTGTTTGACATCAGTTAAATACTGCTTATAAGGCAGGCTTCTTGTGAAGTTATAGAATGTATGTGTTTCTTGATAAATCTGCTGTTTGCCAGCATAATAACTGTTTATTGGTCTAACTCCCTGCCTTAAGTCTCCCCTCTGAAGTAATGTATTAAATAATTAAGAGATTGTTCAGGTGCCTTGAGGGGAGCTTGTTGGCCAAGCTGCATTGACAAAGCTGTATTGACAGAAAGAGGCATAAGTAAATTTTATGCTTACCAAATTTGCTTCGTAGAGTTCTCACTTCACAGGGCAAAGTCTGTTCCCAAGAGAGTATGGTGGCATCTCAGTTGTATCAGGGAGCTTGTTTCTGTATGGAAAAGGTGGGGTAAGGAGGACCCAGGAGGCTGTTTGCGTTCTTCTGTGTGACTAGCCAATCTCAAGCACTGAGCACGTGAAGGGCTTTTCCAAGAAGATCCTTTATCTGTGCTACAAAGACCTTGCATTTCCCACATCTCAAAACACCTTTGCCTAAGTAAATCAAACTGCAGCTTTTAAAAATATGTTTAAGCTTGCTGTACAGTACCAAATTTTAAAACATTTTGGTCAAAAAAATATAGCATAATCATAATGTATGCCATTCAGTGAATGATTCAAATCATAAAACCCACAACATTAGTTGTATAAATAGGTTAATATCTGCAGTCTGGAAAGCTCTGCCTCCTCACAATAATTACAATAGGCTATATAAAATAGAGGAGTGGTTTATTTTTGCTGTTGCTTTTGAAATTGTCGATTCTGAAATAGACTTAAAGTCTATTTTTTTTTTTTCACCTGAGGTTTTGTATAGTTATGTGTTTTAAATTGGGGCTATTTCAAACTTTTTTTCTGCATGTTCTCTGTTTAGTCATTTACACAGATTGTTCCTTGGACAGTAGGTTTATCCTGTAGTTGTATGAGCGGGACAGTTTGTGCCATGTGCATGTGATTGTTATGGTAGTGCATTCTGCTTAGATAGTGGGGACTTTATCCTTGTGGGTCCCTTCCATCTCAGGATATTCCATGATTCTGTGACTCCACAAACCCATGGCCCACAAGAGGACTGCTGGCCTTTCTTACTACATCTTTGCTGCTCTGACACGTGAGAGAAGAGGGCAAAAGATTGCAGGGGCTTATTTTCAGCAGGGTTGTGGTGCCCTTTGCTCAGGCAACAGGAGATGGATTTGTGCACATGTGAATGCAGGCAAGGCAACCTTGAGGTTTCTGATGAGACTGCTGAGGGGGCTCCCTGGGTGCACATTAGCACAGCTTGGAAAATAGTGGGAGAGGGTTTTTTTGGGATGTGATGACAGCCCCAGTCAGTGCTTGATAATTGGTGAGAGTGGGATAGTGAAGAAATGCATGCTATTAAGCTTGCTGGAGCTAACATGAGCCTTGTAGGCTCCTCTTGTTGCTGTTCTTACCAGCCAGGGCCTTAAGGGGAAAAAAAAAAAAGCAAGCAAAAAAAAAAAAAAAAAAAAAACTTTTAATGTGTTTTTGCTGATGCCTGAAGTCTTCCTTCTGATGAATATCACATGATGTGTAAGCAACAGATTTTCTAAAAATATACAGATAATAATGCTGACAACTTAGTATTTGCTTTAGGAAACAAGAGGAAGCAATGCTATCCCTTTTAAAATTTCTAATTAAGAATGAAATGCTTTCACAGACTGCAACTAACAGTGGGCTTGAAACTGACCACTGAACTGTTCATACTGTCTTTATCGCCAGTATGTTTTGACCATAAAGTTTGCCAACTCTTATTTATCATTTTGTTTTATTAGACCTGTTTTTTGTCTGGTTTATGTTGAGCCATGTCAGTGCTCTGCCATGCTTTTTAGCTGGCGCCTGTGAGCACAGGAGTCTTCAAGCAGCCAAGAAAAAAAAAAAAAAAAACAACACGGGAGTTGGGGGAGTGTTACTGGGTAAATTCATTATTAAGGAAATCAGTGTTTTGTGTTTGAGAGAGTGAAAAGAAAACACTGGGAGCCAAGAAAGGAGAGCTATTTCTTGCCCAAGGCAATAGCAGGGGAAAAAAACTGCAAAGGGGGAGAATGAGGGAAAGAGACAGCAGAAGCAATCTATTAGGAGATACAAAATAATGGAATGAAGTGAGAACAGAGCAGAAGAGAGTCTTAAAAACGGGAACAAGAAAGACGAATTTAACTTGAGGGACCAGAACAGTAAAAAGGAAGACGTTTAAGAGCATATTCTGGAGTAATAATTAAGATTTGAATAGTAATGGTTAAAGTGCTGTGTGTAAAAAGGCAGAGTCAAGGTGTGATATGTATAAGGCAGCTGCAGCCATGGCTGTTCTACTTTTTTGTAGGTCTGGATTGGGTTCGATAGCAGGGGTGAGCACTATGTGACAGGAGGGGGATAAATCAAGAAAGAGGAAGATGAGATGTCTGGGAGTAGGGAACCTTCTAGCCAAACCTGAATGCCTGAGCTTTTATCTGGGCCACTGTTACAGTCCAGGCTACAGCAAAGTTACAGAGCTCTCTTTTGCTAGTCCTGGGAATTGAAAGATTCATAAATATTTTAAAGGGCTGTAGTTGGCTGGAATTCAGGCAATGGCCAGTAAGTTACTTGCAGGAACGTGTGTGATCTGAAGATGTCAGTGGTTTTAGACTTCAAAAAAAAAAAATAATAATCCAAAGGACTATAGGTGAAATAGACCCTTGGTTACTTTAAACCTGCCCCCCTCCCCCTCCCCTTTTTTTTTTTGTCCCCTCTCTAGGTTAGTGTAGGGGCATGAATAGCATCGCAAGCCTCTCCAAAGCTCAGTTAAGACTGTAGAAATGCCTTTTGACCCTGAGGACTTTGCTCGCAGTACCAGATACAATGAATTGAGCTTTGCTGCTTGAGAGCTCCTTCCAAAATAAACAACATGGTATTTCTTCTCCTAGCTCTTCTCTTAGGAAACGCAGTCAACACCTAACATCACGGAGGCCCAGCATGAATGTTAACTGTGCTGGTGGGACAGACTGGTCAAGAAATCTGGAGTCCAGCTGCTCTGTGGAAGATGTAGCTGCAGCAGACCACGAGTCAGGAGAAAGTAATGTGGTGCTAGGAGGTCATAGCCCATCTGCAGGTCCTAGAACTGAGGGTGAGGATAATGTCTTTACCTTATGCTAATCTTCAAGGGAGGTGTGGTGTGTGTTTTTTTTTTTTTGTGTGTGTGGGGGTGTTCAATTTTTAGCTATGTGTTACTTGTCAGCATTAGGCATACTGTGTTCATGTATTCCTGGCCTTCTTTAATTCCTGTGCTCCTGCTCTTTAGCAATGGAATCCATCTTGATTTAATAAGTAGCATTAAGCATGGGGTAATTCTTTATCCAAAATGCAACTGCTTGCTCAGTTTGAAAATACAGCCTAGCCTTATGTCATGTAACATCATTCTGACAGTTATGTATATTGACATCCTTTGCTATTGTATGATTTGGTTTTCTCATTGCAGTACAAAGCATTACTATTAAATAAAGTTTTTCAGCAAACTATATTTTACCTCTACAGTATTTGTCTCTGTCAGGTTTAGATTCTGAATGCCGACATACTGCTTGTCCAGTGAGTCCCCAGATCAGCAATATGTTGTCTGCTTCTGAAGATACACACAACTGTCATTTTCAAGATGGAAGTAAAAGACAGACTGAATATTTTAATAGCCAGGAACGCCATGGATGCACCACTTTGTCTTCAAGCATCAACTCACAGACAGTGACTCCAGAGAAAGTGACACTTGTGGTAGATGGCACTCGATTTGCAGTGAACCCACAGATTTTCACTGCTCACCCTGATACTATGCTGGGAAGGTAGATTATTTCCACCATTTTCAAGACACCTCAAGAGGGTCAAATGCTTGCTGAAGTGTAATAAACCTGTAACATTTGTGTTGTGGTCTCATCTGTATGCACAAGGGAAGCAAGTTTGACCTCATTCAGAACCTGCCTGTTAGTAAGGCCTTGAAGACGTGACCAGATGTAGAGAGAGCACCTTGGTAGTTCTCTAGATAATGTTTATCTCTTCAGTCCTCTTCCTTCAAACTGGGCACGTCTAGCTAGACACGGTTTGCTTTTGCCTTCTCCCCAAGTGTTTGCCTTGCTCATAAGTAGTACACCTGTTGACAACTGATAACTTAATTCCTTCCGTAATGGGCAAAAAGATCATGCTTCATCTCCTCCTCCTGCTGTTATCTTATAGTACTGTCCCATGGAAGAAGTCATTCAGCTCCCTGTAAGATGCATTAGAGATTGGACCCTGTTAATGTAAAAAGAAGCATTTATTTTCTGTATTGCCAACGCTTTCACCCCTGTCTCTTGACATAGAGCCTGGTTCTGTTGGGCTGATGACTCTTGCAGGTTGTAATGTAAAGCAAGCGATCAAAAGGCATGTGACTGTTATCTTGCATATCTCCAGTGAAAGGTCTTTATCCACAGGGAGTTTTCTGACCCAGGGTTGAATGATCTGTTTCTTTGAGCTGTGACTTGTTCCATGCAATGCAGTAGCTATAGCGACAGAGTCCAGCTGTAGCAGGATTTAGCTGAGACAGCTCTTTTGTTTATTTACTATGTAAGAGATTTGAGTATTGGTTTCAAGTTACTGTGTATAAGTGTCACTCCTGGTTTTGTTTAAACTCAATGCACCTATTGGTCTTTAGAAAGAATGAATTTAAATTTACTTGTGCACTTAACGTAAACTTATGTATATCTGTTCAGAATGTTCGGACCAGGAAGAGAATATAATTTCACCAGGCCAAATGAAAAAGGAGAATATGAAATTGCAGAAGGAATTAGCTCAGCTGTGTTCCGGACTGTGCTGGTAAGATGATGTTTGCAGACTAGAGGGGAGGAAAAAAAAAAACACACAATTGATTTGTCACATGTGCAAAGCTGAGCTATCTCCAAGGCAGCTGCATACCCCCAGGACATATTCTTTTACTACTGTTTTGCATTGTGATTATGAAAAAGTAGTCAATTTTTGTGTGACACTTTTCCTGTGTCATAATGTTGTAGTTCCTAGGCTCTGTTCTGCCTTTGTAGTTACCTATAAATGCACATTGCATATGAGATGTTATGAAATTCTACAGGAAATGTTATGAAAATCACAGGAAGAATTTTTTACTGGAGCTCACAGTTTATCAGACCCTAGAGGATCTGTGAAGAGATGTAGGTATATTCTCAGACAGGCAGGGCTGTTTCTACTGTTCGCTGAAACTCAAACAAAAAGTGTTCATCAACAAAACAAAAAGCTAATTAAAAATGATCAGTTCACACAATTTTAATTTTCTCACCCAAAACTGTCCTTTTATTTGCAGGATTATTACAAAACTGGAATTATTAACTGTCCTGATGGAATTTCCATCCCAGACCTTAGAGACACATGCGATTATCTCTGCATAAACTTTGACTTCAACACAATCAAATGTCAAGATTTAAGTAAGTATAAAGATAAAATCAGCTCTTCTGAGATCATCTGCGTGGTGTTGAGCGCTATCATACTGATTCAGTGTGGTTCTTACATGCTTTAGTCTAAACATGAGGGTGTGGACTCCACTAGTATGTGTTGCATTTAACCAGCTTCCTTTTTTTTTTTTTTTTTTTTTTTTTTTTGCTTCATCAACCAAAAGTGAACTGATTTAATCCTACAGAACACAGACATTTTGCTCAGAAAAGCAAACTGAAATTGTAAAAATTCTTCCCCGTCTCTGTTATGAGAGGAGAGTAGAAGAGCTTGCTGTTACAGCCAAGTAAAATGAAGGGTAAAAGCAGGTTTATAATCCCCATCTAAAACATACCAGAAAATTGAGGATAATTTAAGCAGAAAGATGTAGGTGCGAAAAACACTCAGGTAGGAAAGCAGTAGAGAGTTCTTAGTCGTGAAGAAATCTGATTGGGAGAAGCTTTTTGGAGGGTATACTGGGTGAAAAAAAAGAAAAAGTACTTCTAATGTAGCCAAATCGGTAAAAGGTCCTATGCTGAAATGGGACATGATATCATAGCACAGGCCTTGTAATTTCCAACTGTTCTGATGAACAATCACAGACAAGGCAGAAAATCTGCGTTCAAGGTCAGAGATGATTGCTGGAAATTTAAGTTAAGGATAAAAACTAACTTGTTTCTTATTTCACTTTATTGATTGGACCTTGGTGTGGTTTTTTTTTATGGTAATGTAATGGTTCTAAGGTATAATTTGCATCCCATCCCAAAATGCAGTCTCATATTTGATTTTATTTCCAGTTCTAGAGACTAATGATGCATCTGAACATATATTGAGGAGTTTCTGTAATGAAGAATGAGGGCTGTGCTCTTGAATGTATTAGGAAACTGTAGGTCTGGGACATATTTTCATACTGTATGCATATGTATACATGTATGTGTAAAAAAAAAAAAAAAGGCTCATCATGTAATGTATGCCTTATTAGGTGCTCTGTTACATGAGCTCTCCAATGATGGTGCTCACAAGCAGTTTGACAGCTACCTGGAGGAGCTAATTCTGCCTATAATGGTGGATAGTGCTAGGAAAGGGGAACGTGAATGCCATATCGTCGTGCTGACAGATGAAGACACTGTGGACTGGGATGAAGATCATCCACCTCCAATGGGCGAGGAGTACTCACAAAGTAAGGACTCTACGTTGGAGCTGCTGGCTGCTTGTTCAGTTCACACACAGACATATGGCCACTAGGACCCATTGCCTAAACAGTAGTCTTTCTCCTGGTGGAGAGGCTGGCATATGATGTCCTGTTTTGTACGTTCCCTCTGAATTGGCTGCTGCTAGAGTCAGGATACCAATCTGTCTAGTTACAGCTTTAGTTTGAGTGCCTGCAGTGGTAACAGACAGTGCTCACTGCATTTTTTGCATTTGTTTACTGCCTCTCCCCCCCCTAGCCTTTTGCTGGCTCCCTGGTGACTGAATACTCTTCTTTATACACCCATCACCACCTGTCTATCCAGAATGTAATGTGTATCGCTACTGTTGTGGTTTAACCTGGCCGGCAGCTAAACACCACACAGCCGTTTGCTCACCCTCCCCCTTCCTCTCTGGGACAAGGGAGAGAAATGGAAAGTGAAGCCCGTGAGTTGAGATAAAGACAGTTTAATAAGACAGGAAAATAACAATAACAATAATAATAATACAATGGTGATAATAGTACTACTACTAATAATATGTACAAACAAGTGATGCACAATGCAATTGCTCACCACCAGCTGACCAATGCCCAGCCTAACCCCGAGCAGTCCGGCGCCCCTCCCCTGGCTAGCCACCCCTATATATTGTTTAGCATGACATCAGATGGTATGGAATACCCCTTTGGCTAGTTTGGGTCACCTGTCCCGGGTCTGTCCCCTCCCAGCTCTTACTGCACCCCCAGCCTGCCTGTTGGCAGGACAGAGCAAGAAGCTGAGATGTCCTTGGCTCGGTATAAGCACTGCTCTGCAACAATTAAAACATCGGGGTGTTATCAGCACTCTTCTCATCCCAGGCCAAAGCACAGCATTCCACCAGCTACTAGGAAGAAAATTCTGTTCTAACTGAAACCAGGACAGCTACACTGCCACCAAGGAATCATAGCTAAACCTAGTGATGAGAAGCAGTTACTGGAAACCAGACCTGCTTTTTTGTCACCCCCACAGCTGAGAGTGTGTAACAGGGTGAAGGTCCTTCCTTGCAGATTCTAATTACCTTTTTTATTTCTCAAGTCCTTTACAGTTCCAAACTGTACAGATTCTTTAAGTACATTGAGAACCGTGATGTTGCAAAAGCTGTGTTAAAGGAACGGGGCCTCAAAAATATACGCATTGGAATTGAAGGTAAAGTATTTCCTCAGCAAGGGAAACTGTAAAACTGGTGAATGTAGTGTGTAAAACCTGTTTTCCTTCAGGTTTGTGTCAGGGGAGGGCTCCCATGGGGGTTTTGTGGTGTCCTGCAGACTGTAATGCATGGAGGGGTACCAATAGCTCTCTTTTACTAAGCCTTTATTTTTGTTAAATTACTAAAAACTGAGCATCTGTATCATGTTACACAGAAATTGGGCAGGAGGCTTAAAAGCTAAGGGAAAATATCCTGTACCAGTAAGCTTTGTCTCTTTAGGAAGATAAAAATAAAACCTTGCATCCAGCATTCCTGCTGATCCCTTAGAGAGCTTTAAGAACATTGTGCTACATCCTGGGAGACTGTTGTACTTTCATGCTGTCACCCAGCACTATAAAGGACAGGCAGGTTCTTTTAGGGGACCTTGGCAGAATGAGTACTGGCTACAGGGTTGCAGTTACAGTTAAGAAATTTAGTATTAGATAAAATGTTAGCAAGCAGTGTAGTTTATTATTAGTGTAGTGCAGAATTTCTAGAATTCTTAGTTACACAGGCATTTCAGTTACCTGGACCAGATCAGGTCAAAATATTATTAACTATTGTGTGAAACAGTAATCAAAACCTAGACCGAGATTTTACCTAAAAGAACATAAATCAGTCCTCAGATGAAGGAGATGAAGATGGAGGCATCTGTTGGTGCAGGGGGATCATAGATTGTGCTGTCCAGTAGCAGTTTAGGTCTAAGTCCCACGTGCTTGATGCTTCATGATTTTATAGGCCCTATCTCATGAGCTTTTATGCCTTGGTTCCATGACAGGTGTCACCACATTCTGGCAACCCAGCACCTGGGCTTTGATTATGCTAATGGATTAATTACCCTGTTAATGGGTGTCCCCATACCCTGGCAGCAGAAAGGGAAAGAGAAAGCAGGGGGGATAATGCATAATCAGCCTGCTTACATGTTAGGAATGTTTGCCTTATCATTGGTTATTCTAACTGTATTACCAGGGGTCAGAAGCGGGGGGTACAGGGGACATGCCCACAAAATGGCTAATGCTGTGCAGCTATTGATTTTATGACTAATCACAGTGCTACATCGTCTTTTCAGGGGAAAAGAAAGCAGTCTTGTAAGTCAATAATGGTAAATGTGAAATGTGAGCATTTGTCTACTCATTTCACCATGCCCCTGTAATTACTCCTACATAGCTGTTCTTATATGTATGATCCTTTAGTGCAACTGATTGACTGTCTGTGTTTTCAGGATATCCCACCTGTAAAGAGAAGGTGAAAAGGAGGCCTGGCGGTCGGTCGGAAGTGATATACAACTATGTTCAACGGCCGTTCATCCAGATGTCCTGGGAGAAGGAAGAGGGCAAAAGCCGTCATGTTGATTTCCAATGTGTTCGGAGCAAATCTCTAACAAACTTAGTCACTGTGGGTGATGACGTTTCAGAGGACCATGAGGTTATAATGCATCACCCCCCACAGGTAGATGAACTCGATAGGCTAAATGCACCATTCTCCCAAATGGCTGTTAACGATCTACCAGATTAGTCATGGCTCAGGGTGCATAGCGCTGCTTGATGTGGGAACATCTCAGCATAGTTTCATCCCAGGAGATGGAACAAAGACTTCTTGCAAGGTGCTTTAATCTTATTCATCCTCTTACTGTGTTGTTGTATTTCATTTAAAGCATGTTAATAAACATCCACACTCCCTAATATATTTGTGCAATCGAAAGCAACATCTCTTCAAACAAAGAGAAATTGTCATTTGTTTCCACTTAAAAGGCTTCCAGACTGGTGGGTGCTGAATATTTTGCCTAAACTTCAAAAAGAAAAGCAGAAGTATTTAGAAATGACATGAGAGAGGAAATTCTGGGCCTGTCGAAACCAAGCTTTCCTTTACCAATAGGCACTTATGTTTGCTCTTGTGATAATCAGCACCAAACATCAAAGCAAAGTAGATGATACTCTTTTATCAACCAACAGAAATGTTGCATGCTTATGGCAACAAAATACTGAGTGTGGGGGAATCTGTTTACACTGACACCTGGCTTTGCATCCAGCATATACTACTGTTTTAGGGAAGGATGGAACTAGTTTAATAGGAATGTATGCCTGCTCACAGGAATTTCCTGTATATACTTCTGCATAAGATGTAATTACGGTTTTCTGAGAAATTGTTAAATTGATTAAAACAAGGAGACTATACTGAAGGAAAAAGCCAAAAGGAAGACTAGTTGATTTTTAGCAACAAAGTCTGTTTAGTAGCCTAAAAGAAGCTTTTGAGAGGTGGCTGTGCATATTAAAGATTTTCAGTTGTATCCCATCCTTGTTAAGACAAAAAAAAATCCAATGGAGCTGAGTAAAATCCCTAACAGCATAAACCTTAGTCTAAATTTCCATGGATTCTCTAAGAAACGCTCTACTCACAGGGTCTGTTGCACCTTTAAAAGGCAAACTACTTTCTTCCCAGTTTGGAACTGATGGGACCCTTTTGCAGTCAGGCAGGTAAGAAATATCAGTAGTAAATGAGACTTAGTAGAAAAAAGTGCTGGGAACGACTCTACTCTGCTTCTCCAAATGTGTTACAGGACTCTGTATTTAAGGCTCTGTTCATTTTAGATTTGAGACCAATGGAGCTGTGACTAAGTATAAACATACTCCAGGCTTCTCTGAATTGTAGAATGGTTTGGGTTAGAAGGGACCTTAAAGATCATCTAGTTCCAGCCCTCTTGCTATGGGCACAATACCTCCTACCAGACCAGGTTGCTCAAAGCCCCATCCAACCTGGTCTTGAACACTTCCAGGGATGGGGCATCCACAGCTTCTCTGGCCAACCTGTTCCAGTGCCTCACCAGCCTCAGAGTGAAGAACTTCCTCCTTACACCCAATCTAAACCTACTCTATTTTAGCTTTAAGCCATTAGTCCTTGTCCTATCCTTACACCCCCTGACAAAGAGTTCCTCTCCAGCTTTCTTGAAGCCCCTTGTAGGCACTGGAAGGCTGCTGTAAGGTCTCCCCAGAGCCTCCCCTTCTCCAAGCAGAACAACCCAAATGCCCTCAGCCTTTGTTGGAGATGTGCTCCAGCACCTTCATTATCTTGGTGGCCCTCCTCTGGACTTGTTCTAACAGGTCCACATCCTTCTTATGCTGGGGGCCCCAAAGCTGAAAGCAGGACTCCAGGCGAGGTCTCATGAGAGCAGAGCAGAGAGGATAATCCCCTCCATCACCCTGCTGGCCATGCTGCTTTTGGTGCAGCCCAGGGTACAGTTGGCTTTCTGGGCTGCAAGCACCCATTGCTGGCTCGTGTTCAGTTTTTCATCCACCAGTACCCCCAGGGCCTTCTCTTCAAGGATGTTCTCTTTCTACTCATGTGTATTTGTGCTGTATTTGTGCTTGGGATTGCCCCGACCCAGGTGCAGGCCCTTGCGCTTGGCCTTGTTGAACCTCATGAGGGTTTCCCAGGCCCACCTCTAAGTCCTGTCCAGGTCTCTCTGGATGGCATCCCTTCCCTCCAGTGTGTTGACCACACCATGCAGCTCGGTCTCCTCAGCAAACTTGCCGAGGGTGCACTCAATCCCACTGTCTGTGTCGCTGACGAAGATGCCAAACAGGGCCGGTCCCAGTACTGACAGCTGAGGAACATGAGGAACACAATTCATCACTGGTCTCCACCTGGACATCAAGCTGTTGACTGCAACTCTTTGAGTGCGACCACCCAGCCAGTTCCTTACCCACTGAATGGTCCTGCCATCAAATCCATATTTCTCAGCTTTAGAGACAATGATACTATGGGGGACAGTGTCAAGTGCCTTGCACAAGTCCAGGTAGGTGATGTCAGCTGCTGTTTTGCTATCCACCGATGCTACAACCCCATCATAGAATGCCACCAGATATGTGAGGCACGATCTGCCCTTAGTGAAGCCACGTTGGCCATCACCAGCCACCTCCTTACTTTCCATATGCCTTTGCAGAGTTTCCAGAAGGGTCTGCTCCATGATCTTGCCTGGCACAGAGGTGAGAATGAGTGGCCTGTCATTTCCTGGGTCTTCCTTTTTTCCCTTTTTAAAAATGGGTGTTACGTTTCCCCTCTTCCAGTCACTGGAAAGTTCACTGGACTGCTACAGCTTCTCAAATATTTTGGACAATGGCTTAGCAACTTCCTCTAGTTCCCTCAGGACCTGTGGTTGTATCTCATCAGGTCCCATGGACTTGTGCACTTTCAGGTTCTTTAGATGGTCTTGAACCTGATCTACACTGGGCAGTTCATTGTTCTTCCAGTTCCTGCCTTTGCCTTCTGGGGCCCAGACAGTGTGGCTGGAGCTCTTGTTGGTGAAGACTGAGGCAAAATAGTTTTTAGGCCTCAGCTTTCTTCATATCCCAGGTGACCAGGTATCCTGTTTCCTTCCGGAGAGGGCCCACAATTTCCCTAGTCTTCCTTTTATCAGTGATGTACCAGTAGAACCCTTTCTTGTTGCCCTTGATGTCCCTGGCCAATTTTAGTTCTAAATAGGTTTGAGCTTTCCTAACCTGATCCCTGTCTGTTTGGCAATATTTCAGTAGGCTGGTTTAGTTAGTTATGCTAAAGCCTAGCTGGTCCTGTTCCTGCACTATGGCATTATCTCTGGGCTTGTTTAACCCCCTGAAGAGCACATGGTGTTCAGCACAACCAGAGCCAAGCTCTCAGGCAAGCAAGCACAGGCCTGTGCTACACAGCCACCATTTCTGGAGAGATTTTTACATAACCAAGGCAGATTTGTAGCCAACTTTGACAGAGTGCTGGTGCGAAGAAAAGTTGAAACTGATTCAAAAAGATCAAGAGGAAGACAGCTCCCATATGTTCAGCACAGTTGGCTGGTGTTGAAACCTGTGCCAGTTATGCACCCAGTCATAATCTGGTCATAATTAGCAAAATGGAAGTAGCTCTCAGTCTGCCCCTAGATGTTTAATTTTGTTGTTGTTGTTTTCAGGATTACAGCAAGCAAATTTTTCATTCTTTGCCACCTGTACAAACTGTAATAGTATTGAAGTTTGTTGTTACAGTTTTGCTTCTATAGCTGTTTTTTGTTTATTTTCCTCAGTGTAAGAAATGTGAATGCCTTTGTGGTTAAGAGTAACAAAATGATCTCTGCGAAGGCATGTACTTGCTGATACATTTAGTTCCCATCTGTATGGATATTCTATTATTTGCAGTGTTTCTGTTATTAGCTTCTTTCCTAACTGCAGCAAATAGATTTCTTATTTTCATAAGTGCCTATGGGAAGATTTTCAAAAGTGCTTCAGGCCCTCCTGGGAATCCCAGGGGTTTCAATGCCTGGGTCCATATGACCACTTTTGAAAAGTCCTGCCCATGTGTTATTGGAGAAGTGTCCTTCAGTGTCTGCACAGAGGTGGTTTAAGTTGTGTGCAATCACTTTCTGTTATTGCTGTAGATTAATTTGTATTCCTGTAGTAGAAAAAGGAAGATGTGGCACACTAATTATCCAGCTAAGGGCCAGACCAAACACACTACTTCCTTTAGTAAGTGAGATGTTCCACAAGTTGAGGAAAGGCAGTGCTGTGAGATTGTCACTCCAACAGTGATGGAGCTTAGCTCCCGGCCCTGTGGCTTTTATTTTTTGTGTTTGTGTATTTATTTTTACAGCAGTGTAAGTTTTAAGTAAATGTGTATTGGTATTTACTTGGAGTTTACATTTGTTCTTCTCTAAGGACCTGAATGTGCTTGTTGTCAAGCACTACCCTATACTTCCAGGACTGTGTGAAGGTATCAGAAGCTGATCAAACAGCTTAGTGCTATATTCTGCTAAAACAAATTTCACTGTTGTCTGTCTTTGATTTCAGTGTTAGCTAGACCTGAAGGATTCAGTTTGTTAGAAACAGTGACCCCAGCCACTGACGTGAAACGAGCCCTTGCCTAAGGGGTAAAGGGTTGGTGTCTAGTAGGAACTTTCTGGTACTGCGTAATCAATTGCACTTACAGTAGAGGATGGAGTGATCTGCCTTCTGTGCAGTGTTTTGCAGACACTCCAAAAATCCCCTGTTCTTTATTGGCTTTTCCAAGTAATTAGAAATGCATTTTAGTTTGTTTGTTTGTTAGTAGAGTGAATGCCATTGGAACACTGTATCAAGTTGAGAAAAATAAGCATTTCCTTTTTGTCCTTTTTTCACAGTTACACAGTATTCAGGTACATCATTTGGTCTTATTCTAGATATGCTGAAACGTTGACCATGGCATTTATGAACTCCTAGAGATGTATGGTTTCTTCTGTGTATTAAAATATAAATTATACATGGCTTTTTTTGGCTTGTTTATGTTGTTTTGAATGTGGAGAAGAATGGGTGTAGGGTAGACAACTAGGCGGTCATGTTTCCTCACTTCATAAAGTAAATGTGGCTTGTAATCTAGTCTTTGCAATATATTGAATCATGCAGACCATGATTGGTTTGGCAGGGATCTCATCCAGCAGCTGCACAGAAGTGTTGCTACCCCTTGCACTGAGAGGGCCTCAAGGAAGTTTACCAACTTGATGTAGTGATGTCCTAAAAGCAGCATGTAGCACAGGTATGAGACAAGGGTATTTAACCCACAAACTATGCAGCATGTATAAAAGTGCTGTTTTGGGTTAATATGCTGTGAAAGGAGCTTTCCCAGTCTAACTTGTTCTCTGTCTCTCAGAGGAAAGCAGGAACAGGCCTGCCTTTTATTCTCTTCTTTAGTGTTAGATGTGTTTCAAGAGCTTTTTCAAACATGGTCTACCGTTGTAGCCTTATGCCTGAACAGTTGAGTCTAAAACCTCTTTCAAGTCTGCCAGATAGTCAAAAAGAGAAATTCCTTCCATCAGGATTCCAGTTTGAAAAAACAACAACAACACATGCTAGCAAAATTTTGTTTACTAAGAGGATTTTATTTACATACTACAACATAGAGATTGTTCCATAAAAAGTTGGCTCCTCCAACATCACACAATACATCTGCCAAGTCTTACAGTGCAATTTGGTAACAGTTTTTAAATATTTGCAAAACACTTTTTCAAATTATAGGGTTAAGGCAGAATCAGGGCACAGTGATAAGAAACACTTAGTGCAGTTTTGTGTTAGGCATGATACAAAGGTGAACTGGCATCAAAACTCAAGTTCTGATTCATTGGAAATCCAGATTAGAATAATTCCTAGAAGTCTAGCTGAAAAAAAAAAAAAAAAAAAAAAGACAAAAATAAACCCTGCTTGCATCTTAAAAAAAGATCTAAAAGATACATAAGACAATATGCATCGATACACGAGCCAGCAGCTAATAAAAATGTTTGGCTAACACATTGGTGAGGGAAGAGGTATACAAAAATCTTGATCTGTTAGCAGTGAAATAAGGATCCTGGAAACAACAGGTTGTTGGTAAATGCCTGTTAATAGGAAGCAGGCTTATGACGCAACTGAGATACAAAACCTACCACTGTAAAGTGATGTCCAAGGCTTTCAGAGGATTATATGCAGACATCCAACTCCTACTGAAAGACACGGGAATGAGGTACCCTACTGTTGCTTGCACTTCTAAAAAACTTCACCTTTACCTCAAAAAAAGTGAACAATCTGAGGTTTCAGAAGACCCTAAAACATATACACTAAAAATGCAAAATACATATTACTATAAAGGCTTTCACAGCGCATTATCACAACTTATAATTGTATAGTTTATCTTATCTTTGGTATTTATAAATAAAAATTCCAGTCCCTTTACTAAAGGGCTATAATGCAGCTACTGTCTCAAAATCATTTACTCCTAATCCACAGCAATTTTAAAAGATTTTGCTTTGTTAATTTTTCAGGCAGTAACTAAGCTTTTTTTTTTTTTTTTTTTTAAGCATTTCAATATTAATACCTCTCAATTTTCCAGTGGTTTATAAAGCAACAGTTTCCAATGGTTAAAAGACACTGCAGGATAGGGAGAGAGAACAGTTTGAGAAGTAGCTATCAGCCCTCCATAAAAGATAAAGAGGGTAGAGTGGAGTATTACTGACAAGTTGATAAAAAACCTGATCCTATAAATCATTACCTCAGTTAGCCCTTATTCATATGAGTAATTCCTACTGACTACAGTATTCCTCGTACTTCTATTAAGGCTATTCTTGCAAGTTCAGCTTTTTAGGATCTATGGGGTATCTATCTAATTATAGCAATTCATTTAACTCCTAGGACACACTAAGCACAAGGAGATGGTTAGGGAGATGATGCTAATGAGTTATCACTCCATCTTAGCTATATACAGTGCTTTCTGTCCCCCCCGACTCAGTCCTTCATGATGGCACTCAATTCAAGACATCTAGGTGAAAATTCCCTAAAAGCACCAAAAAAAAAAAAAAAAGAGACCCTATTTTCTTTAATTTCCTAATCTAGAAAGTTAGGACTAAACATAACTGAAAGCCTTCCTATTACTATGAATTACTATTACTACTGCTCCAGCTTTGTTTTGTCTCTAAACAGCTTTTCTGTCTGTGCTATGCCATTAGTGTTCAGCACCAATAAAAGTTTTCAACAATCTTAGTTCAAATTGATAAACACAAGAAATTTGAGGTTTTAGAAACCTTAAAGTTTTAAAAACTTATAATTGCAAATTAAAGACTAGTACCAGGCAGGCCCAAAGATTAATAACTCTGCAGTTCCAGTGGCAGGTGGCAACTACAAGATGGATGCTCATGATTATAAATTATTATAAAAATTAATCAACGTTATAAAAAGCTCAGCTGAGGCAGAATCCTCCCTCTCAAAATGCAGCGATGTTCTCAGAGATATTTAGGCAAGGAAAGACACCTTGGGGCTCTCCTGGAGAGCATTCTGATCATAACTGAATGTACCTTTATAAGTTACATTAGACAAAATTCAAAGAACATAGGGGTCCCACCACTCCAAAGCTGACCCCATGAGGCACTGTCTCAGAGGACTACAAAGGACAGCTGGTTCAGTCATGACAGCAAGACGAGTTCTCAAGGAGTTCTAAAGGAAATCAAGGAGGCTTTGGTCAGCAAGACTTGTGGAATAATTTAATACTGTTTTGCTCAAAACCAAGAGCAAAAAGGCCACAGAAGACAGTATTGTCTAAAAAAGATGAAGATGCCAATCTTAAAAGTGGCCAAAAGTTGGCAGCATCAGGATCCAGAAACCTCATGGCTGACCCGACTGTACCCAGCATGCCTACTACCAATGATCTGGTTAAATGAATTCTCCCTTTTCTCTGCCCTTATTCCAGATCCACTTGTGTTATTAGCTGTAGTCTTCATTATCTGCATTGCTTATAGATCCATCTTTTCATACAACAACTGAAAACTGCTGGTGCTTGGTGGAGGAAGTGGCCCATTTCTATTACTACTGTATAGGAGAAAAAAGTGTTGCACAATTTTTTTAATTTAGAAAAATATTGAATACCTTGAGGGTCCAAAAAGTAGTACCAAAAGTAAAGTGCACTGCAACTTGAGGCCACTGCGACAAAATTAAGAAACGCTATTGAAGAGGATTTCACGTAGCATCATAAAAAAACAGTATTACAAACTAAAGTTAAGGCAATATATGTTGTATCTTTCCACTAGATAGTTTACCGGAGAGTTGTCTACCTCAAGCTGTAATTATTGCTTTATTTCCATTATACTGAAGTCCACCAGGAAAACAGTGCTGGTAGAACTGTCAGATTGAATATGTTACTTAATGCAGAACTAGCAAAATCATCCATATAATGTGATGTCACATGCTTTGCGATGTCAAAGTGAAGGCCTGCTCAGATCTCCTGATGGACTGCACAGTCTGGCAAAGAATTTAAAAGGAAAACTCAAAACTCTTGCTCCTGAAGCAGCAGAACATGCTTGCAGCAGAGATGACATTTTGTGGAAGTTTTCAATGGTGCAGAAGAACAAATCCTTAGTAACAGCCAAAGTGTGTAACAAAAGAGGGTCTTGAAGTCTTCTCCAAAAGGTGATAGCCCTCAAGTTTTCTTTAAGAAAATGATAATAATAAAAAAGATAAAAAGTTCTTTTATGAGTAAAAAACAAAAACAAAAACAAAACAAAACAGAACAAAACAAAAAAAACAACCAAGGTACAGAAACAAAATTCCACAGTTCAGAAGTTGTCCTAGGTAAAGGTAAATTACTTTCCTGTTTTCATATAGGATGGTATTGCTCCTCGGGCTGTCAGGCCCTCAAAACGCTTGTATGTATAATTGATAAAAACCCAGTCTTTGTTCTTGTAGTCAGTATCTGGATGGTTAATTGTTGCCACTGAAAGGCATAGGAAAAACAAATTACTATTTGGACGCTTCAGTTTATTTTCACACAAAACACTAGATGCAGAGTAGGGAAGAATGCTTCTAAAGAAAAAAAAGTATCATAGAGGTAAGCATTCAGTTTCATCCTACAACACCAATCAAAAACTGCAATAATGTGTGTTTTTTAAACACGTAGGCAAATGTTTATATGCAATACAAGGATCCTTAAAGATTTACACCAGAACATATTGTCCCCATCTGTCCCACCCTCTTCCCACCCATATTAACTGTTAGACATACTAGAAAGAATTAGCCAGTGCCAAGAGGTCCTTGCAGCACTGGGCTCAAAGGTCCGCTGAAATCTGAATTTGCTGGAAGCTTTGTTGCTTCTTAGAGATGCCCATTCTCAAAGGGCTTCCATTTCCCTCACAAGTCTGCATCCCAGCTCCCAGTACCCAAATTAATAGCTTGCACAACCCTTCATCAAAGACTACCAGCTAACAATTTAATCATACTTAAAAAAATAAAAACAAAACACCCTAGGATCTCACTGGTAGGATTGTGTGATTCTCAGAATAACAGGAATGTCACATTATTCTATTGGAAGAGAGGAAGAATCAAAGCATTTACCTGTTGGTTTAAGGATATCAGATTCTGGAAATTCGTCAAAGTTTGAGGTATCATCAATGCTTTTAATCTCTATTGAAATCGCAGCAGGTCTTTCCCTGCCAATAAGAGCAGATCCAGGATCAAAATTTCAGAGGCAGGAGAAAGCAGGATTCATATGCTTCCCACTGCCTAACGGACTCAAAGATTGAAGGCACCTAGACCTCCAGCAAGCTTCAGATAAGGCCCAAAATATTCTCACCCACATCTAAATACGATAAACATCAGTCAAGTTGTTCCTTCCCGCTGAACAGGAGGACCAGCAGCTAGTTTTTCTGCAAAGCATCTTACCTTATATGCTCCCAGTCAACCCCTTCAAAGAATGGGTTACTCTTTATTTCCTCCACACCAGATGCACCAATTCTGTGCTCCCATTCACAGCAAAATCTGGGATGGAAGGAAGAATGAAAATGAATGAAAAATGAAAAATGAAAGCATTCCATCCAGAAATGGAATGGCTTTCCAAATTGATACTACTGTGGTTTCCTAACATATACATGGAAAAGGCTAAGAACTGCCACTTCAGAAACAACACATGAAGTGTGCTTAGCGCCATCATGCCAAATGCTGCAATTAAGATGCAGTATTCCTTCAAAACTGGATAATGTGTCCTTTCTATTTCAGGACAAGCACAGATTAGAACATATAAAGTCTGAAAAGCTAGACATTTATATTTTTGTCCTGAGAAAGGATAAGTGATTGAGAACATTGAATGCAGAAATAAAAATGAAAGAGTCAGCATGCATTAGGATGTGTGTATGCTCCAGTACACACAATGCCAAAACTCTTGCTATGTTAAAAAGCTAGCTCTGGCAAAAAGAGTAAGTCACTTCCAAGAGAAGCCTGTAGACAAAATAAAAAGCAGAAACATTCATATTTTGCCAGACTAGCAGCACTTACATAGGTGCTCCTTTTTTTTTTTTTTTTTTTTTAGCATAGTTCAGTCAAGAGTTCCACTGAGAGACAAATGTATTTGATTAGGGAGTTCAGCATTTGATTGATGTGCTTAACTAAATATGTAGCTGTCAATCATTGTTTCCCATGTGAAGCAGGCTATTGAAGCTATAGAACAGTTTGCAAGACAAAATTAGTGTTGTATTAACTGGCACACCGTATGAATGGCACCTTAAAATAAGATCCTTTGCTTTATCAGATATTGGAACCTCTGGAGGAAATGTGAGCGTCTCTTTCCAATTCATTACTTTCTTGTACGTTTCTTGAGGAGTCTCAGAACAGAAAGGTGGATAACCTGAAAATAAAAATGCAGTCTTGTAAAAAGCAAAAATAATTATTTTAGTTACTAAAGTCTACACTGCAACAGACAGAACACTTCTCATAAACTATGCAAGCAGCAGATGCTTTGAGATCCTGATCCCAAACACATAAATACAACCAATATCCTGCACCACGATTCCTCTTAAGAACTTAGGCAGTGCCTGTTTCTTACCAATCAACATCTCATACATGATGACCCCAAGTGACCACCAGTCACAAAGCTTGTTGTAGCCTGTCTGCATGAAAACTTCAGGAGCAATGTAATCTGGAGTTCCCACAGTAGAAAAAGCCTGAAACAAGTAACATCAGTTACATATATTTAGAGAAAATTTACTGCTATGGAAACAGAACTTAAGCAACAACAGTTATTTTGAGAAAGACATCAGATTGTCTATAAGATCCCTATAAAACAAGATCTATAAGACCTTATGTCTGTAAGATCACTGTAAGATAGTCAAAGTTGATTTCAAAATATGTAAAGAAAAAAATTCAACATGTTTACCTCAATGAGTCTTAAATTGCCACCAGGGAAATAGGTAAAGGTACCTTTGTATATATATATATATATATATATATATATATACACACACACACACCTCAAAATGGATCACTAGCTCATTGTTACCTTGTAAATGGCAAAAAAGCATTAGTTTCAACTAGGAGGTATCCGCTATTAATGTAACAATTACAGCAGCACTATCTCAGGCACAGCTGTTCAGCAGCTGGATGAAGGACAAACAGGAGTTACTCCTCTTTTAAAAAGAAAGAGGTGAGTTTTCACTCCAGCCTTGTTCAAAATTCTGACATAGATTAATGCCTGTTGTTTAAATGTATGTACTGTTTGAAAGCAATAGCTCAGAGATCATTTCAAAACAGGTAAATTGTCACTTACCAACTGCCGTCTATTTCTCTTCCATGTTTCTGCTTTCCGTTTGGAATTCATGTTCTGGAAAGCTAAAGGGAATCAGAATATGGATGACTGAATCCTGCCAGTCATCCAACGTACATACATTTTTTTACTCCAAATCCACTGTACTACTTAAGAAAACCTCCCTTCCAAGATCAAAAAGTTCACTGAGGCCTGAATAAACAGCTCATTTTGTATTTAGCTGTGCTAGTAAGTGGGTTACAGTCCCCACATGCTCATCAGCATAGACCAACATGCTAACCTGCCTCAGCCTTGCCTTGCTCGGTTTACCTGGCACAATTTAAAGGTGCATGCAGAGGCAGACCAGAGCAGTCAGCAGCTTCTAGCAGGCAATTGCTAAACTCCAAGTTATTCCTCATGAAAAAAATGACTGAATATTCAGAGACTACATGCACATTTCTTAATTCCAGTCACACGTGTGATGCAACTAGCATCTACGAGTTGCACCAAATTTTCGTTTGGGGTTTACTATGTGTGCTAAGAAGGGCTACCGCAGAATCCGTCTAAAAGACAAACTTTTGAAAATGAAGCTGTGTGTGTACATTAAAGTAACTGAAATTATTTTTATAAAAGAAGTCTTACAGAAAATCAAAGCTATACTTCAAGATGCAATGTTACTATTACATTCAAACTGCAGTCTTCTATCTTCATATTGAAATGTGTTTTATCAGACACCAAGAGCAAGTATGCATATACTTTACAAAGCCAAATAACTTACTGAAGTCACTAGGAAGACTATGGTTCAAGTTTCTATAAAACTCTGTTCTGTGTGCTTTCTTTAGTCCAGTGCACAGACCAAAATCTGAAAGTTTCACGTGGCCCTAGAAACAAGAACGCCAAAAATATATAAAAACAGTATGAGAATTATCATAGCAAGTAGTTTCATACTTCTTTCCAGTCCCTTTATTTTTCTGTAATAAATAGATGCACTCTTTTTCATTACTCATTTTAGCATAAGACTGGATACATACACACAGAATCAAGCTTTTAGTACTTTCTTCACTACTATCCAGAGAAAGACTATTTATTAGCACCAATTTACTTGAAGAAGCCTCTGCTCAGGCAAATTGACTGCTTCAGAGTGAAAGCAAACGTCTCCAGAGGGAGCTGTAGTCCCTGGATTGTGCAATGACTGCTAGATAGAAGAAACACCTTGGATCTGTCCCAGTGCATATCGTCACCACACTGATTAGGTGCGATTCTTTTTCTTCCTGTAACTGAAATGTACATCCTTTTTGAAGTCTTGAATTTATCTGTGCCTAGATGTAGACATATTGAATTACAGCAGTAATTCCAACAGAGCTGGCTGGTCTGCTGGCTAGCAGAATATAATTATTTACTGTTGGCACTGTTCCGTACAAGCTAGTTTTAAGCAAACTTGTAATGAGCAATAGGACAGCAAAACAATCAAGCTTTCTGTAAACTACCTCCAGTAACCATCCAGAAGCAATCAAGTAACCTGACAAAATGAGTCTTCAGAAATACATCCTGATTCAGAGGAAGGTATCTCTGTGTCTTACTAATGCAGCAGTTAGATCCTTCACATTTGATACTATCATCTACCCAGTAACTAGCAAGGGTGAGTATAACAGATGGGAGACCTAAAGGAAGTATCTTTGACTGAGAGGTGAGAACTGAAACTATGTATTTCAAATTGCAGCTGAAATAACCAACAATAGCTTGAACAACTGTCACAAGAGGCTCTTCCACAACACCCCAAGCAACATGGCAAATATACCTTCAAAGGCTAGGAGGAACAGGGCTATGAAAGAAGTACTGTTTTCTTTCACAGTTCTCAACACTAGTTTAGGTCAATATTAAAAACTACAAGACTTATTTACCATTAAGCCATTGGCCAGTGGTTAGTGCATACCTTGCTATCCAGAAGAAGGTTGTCTGGTTTGATATCTCGATGGATAAAACCCAATTGATGAATAGAATCAATGGCTAGCACAGTCTCAGCTATATAGAACTGTGTCTCTTCTTCTGTTAGTGTGTCTTTTTTCATCAACAACGTCATCATATCACCTAGAAGCATCAACCCCACCCCAACAGCAAAGGTAAATACAAATGACTTTGTGTACAAACACACAAACTCCAATTTCACTGATTTTGAAGGCATTTGCAAAGAAAAGAACTAAGCTTTGAAATCTTTGGGAAATCTAAATTGATTTAATATAAAGAAATACATCCAGTTTCCCAGCACTTCCGAGAGTTAAACTTGTATTTTCCTTCACATCACTATATGTGAAAGGCTTGTATTGTAGTTGCATTAAGTTTATTGAGACAGCTAAACAGCACAGAGATGAAATAACTGCATAGAAACATTCCTTAAGCAAGAGTTAACTGTGGACAGCCACTCTTGACTACACATCTGAATCGCTGATTAAAATATATACTTTCAGCTACAGAGCTGTTAAAAAAAAAAACAGACTGTGTTTGTTCAGCATCATTTCAGAAAGCATTCTTGTTTGTATTCACATACATGTATTACAGGCTTTCAGTACAGTTTAAGTGTTACAGTAGTGTTTGCATTCAAGGACAAACATTCATCCTCCAAAAAAAAAGACCTTAATTGTTTCTGCTGCAAGCCAGCTAAAAGCAAAGGGTTAGCAAATCAAAAGCTGATGATGGTTCTACAAATAGCTAGCACAGAGTAAGAATAAGAACTAGCAGACTATTAAGGCTGTGTCTCAAACATCTGCAGCTAGTACACACAAGCAGATAAGCTAGAGATAAACCTGAAGACCTTCTAAACCTGAAGACCTTAGTACTCTTAACTCCTAAAACGAGAATTTTTTAGGAATTACTTGTATCCTCACAAAGGTGCAGTACAAACAGCAGTGTACAGTAACCACACATACTCTAGTCCCAGACCACATCTGTAATTAAGAGATTACAAATTCAAAACCAAAAGAAAAGCAGCCTTTTAATTTCATGTGATTACCTCCAGGCAGGAACTCCATAATAAGGTAGAGGTTTAGCTTATCCTGAAAGCTATAGAACATTTTCACAACCCACAAACTGTCTGCCTCCACTAGAATGTCCCGCTCTGCACGAATATGGCCAACCTGTAGATATACATATGCATTTGATTAATTACAAGGCTGTGTTTTTATAAGATGCATTTACTTCACAGACAATTCAAGTATTATATTAAAAAGCATCAAATATTGAAAAGACAACAGCCAAACTTCTGCATGAAGGCAGAAACACCATCTAAGCTTCAACAGTTTCACCCCTAGATATTTTCAGGTAGTAAAATAGGGTAACATTGAAGAACAAATTCAAAAAATATTCTTTTAACAGAAAAAAAAAAAAAAAAAAAAAGATGAGCTTTCATTGAACTGCTCTATTTTTTCCAGACTGTTTCTTCTTCCCTCCCCCGTCCAAATCTGATAAATCCCAATGAGCACCAACTCGACATTAGCCTTAATAAGGATCTGAAAGACCCTTTTATGCTCTGAGGCTTCCACTGGAAAGTTTACACGGTCTTTTGCCTCCATTCACACTTGAATAACTTCTATATTTATTGTTAGACTTCTGCTGCCATAGGTTAACATATACAGAAGGGCAAAAATGCACAAACCTAATTTTTTAAGCAAGAAATCAAGCTAGAGAAATTTAAACTACCTGCCTGAATAACAAGATTCTATACAAAAAGATAACCTACATTTACATTTTCTTTCAACTCTTACAGTATCTGAGTTGTCTTCAAGTCAGAAGTGTACACGTGATAGGTGATACTATGAAAACATTTGTCTTAAAATTAGTTAGATAACAGACTACTCCAAACACAATTTATTAACATGGGAAGATTAAGAAAGAGAAACATACGGTTTATTATATAAGCAGCTTAATTCTATATGAAGAAAAATTATTTTTTGTGAAAATTTCTAACAATTAGATCTCTCAAAAGATAGCTCTTTCCAAAAAAGTTAACTCATCCTTCAAGATATAGCTTCAGCTTATTCCAACAGATTTAGACTCAAGCACTAATTTAGTAGCGCTGCATAAAATTCCTGTGCGAGAACAATGCTGTTTATTTTTTTGAATGAGTACTTCCCAAAATGGAAACCAGTTCCTTATTTTTTGAAACAGAGTGCTTCCCAGATTCATCCCAGTGCTGAACAAGAAATGATTGTGTTAGACAATATTCCCAAAAGTACTAGCAAATATAAGCCTTAAAAACATTACATGCCGTTACTTTATGTCCATTGATTGAGTCGGAATTCTAGTTGCCATACCACTTTGATATTTGTATCTGATTCCATAAATCAGAAACACAGTAAACCAGCTACTTGATGTCTGTACTGAATCATCTACATGTAATGGTAAAAGTATATGTAACATACCGTTACATATATATGTATCATCATAGGTATCATCGTAAACTGATGAGGAGGAACATACAACCATCTTTATGTATCTGATTTCATTTGAGGACTGACCTAGTTCTTGGAAGACTCCGTTGTTTCCCCATGCTTTCAAGTAGAAACTGAGTTCAGTCCTACCTTGCTTCAGTATGACGAGTCTCTTGAAGAGAGTTATAATTGCAACTTCCATGAGGACTAAGCACAGCATTAGACGTTGTTTTTAAAATGCTATTCCAACCATTGAGCAACATACAACAGTATTTGTTTATAGCCTGTCACCACTACAATAATCTCATTTATTTGAAAACTATATATTCAAATTTTAGCATTGTTACACGGAAAGGTGTAATAATAATCAAACAGAAAAGGCTTGACCAAACCCACTAGAAGACAGTCCTTATGAGTTCATACAACAATTTTCTGTCCAATTTCCTCCACACAAAAAGTGGAAAAAATCCACCATAATCTTTTAGATAGTAAACCTAGACACCTAGATGCCCATTACTCCTCTCTACACATACATCGCAATTACCTCCCAAAGTCACTTAAATCACAGACAGTAGCACCGCTACTTAGGGTGGCTATTCACCTGCTCTTTTTCAAGCATGTCAGCTTTACGGAGTATTTTCATTGCATAAACATGCCCCGTATCTTTCTTCTGGACAAGTCGCACCTAGAAAGTATGTAAAAATTTGAATCAAATGAAGTATCATCAGCACACATCGTCATGGTTTTGTGTAGGAGGCCCTTGGCCTGTTTCATGAAATCTTATCAGACTATAAGAACAAAAAAGCCCTACATAGTGCATGCTAATGTCAAACAAGTTCTCTTAATTGTAAGAGATTAAATCATTGTAACAGAGATGATATTCAGCAACCACACACCTAAATTGGACAGTCCAAAGCCACTTTCTCCAGAAAAGGCCACCAGAACAGAGCATTGCAAGTGACCCTCAAGCCCCCTCTGTTCTCCAAGACCAGCCCCAGGAGATCAGAATGAAAGTACACTGACAGATTTGTATTTAGCTTGCCCATCAAGTTCTTTTCAACTGCATTAATGTTCTTTTAAAGCATGTAATGTTTTTAAATCAGTATTTTTTAGGCATAAAGACAGATCCACGTGTTAAGCTAAAACTACTCTGCAGTTCCTACAACATTTATCTTTCACTTGTGTGAACTACATAAGCTTTTGGCAAATACCAGCATTATTTGAAAATACTTTTAGTCATCTTTTCTATACTTACCTCTCCAAATGCTCCTCTGCCTATTACTTTTAAAGATTCAAAGTCTTCCAAACCAAGCCTTGTTCTCTTCAGACGAAGAAATTCTGTTTCTTTTTGTGCATGTGCTGACCTCCTGATTCTCTTCTAGAGTTTATGGAAAATAAAACAAGGCTGCAGTTAGGCTCCATGAAGATCAAAGCAATTCCAAGTAAAAATGCTAGCTGACCATTTTTATAAGCAAATCACTTGTACTACTAAACTGTTAAAATAATTTTCCCAGATTAATTACCTCTTCGTCTTTTAAGCCTTCTTCTTCCATCATTTGTTCTAGCTTCTTTTGTCTAAAAGAGACAGAAATTAGAAGAAAGTTGAATCTTTTAACTTTTTTTTTTTTAAAAAATCATATACACATATCCAATACCTTTGGTCTGTGCTTGCTGTGAAAGGAGGATGTAATGCCAGTAAGTAACAGTATATCTGATTCTCCTTTATATATCATTTACAAGACTAATCTTGAATAATCTAGTGTTACTGTTTTACCATTCTAGCAATTTAACTTTCTAATTTCAATAATCTAAATCTGCCTTGAGTTTCACATGTCTTAATCAAATATATATGCTCATTGTATAGGAACATAGATCCGGTTCCTGTCACTTTGTTTGATAGATAGATAAGTCACTTAAGGCCAAAGCCGTAATAAATATTGAATCACCAAAGTCTCACTTATTCTAGGGACAATTAGCTATCTAAACAGCTTTGTGGATCTGCACTGGATTTCTCAGCACCTCAGATGCACTACATGCAAAATGTTACTCTCTATTTCATAATACCTGAGATATTCAAAATATTTGGGTAAAGGACATATCAATACATATTCTCACACCTAAAAAATCTGAAATTATTATTTGGGAGCAAAGAAAGAAAGGAAATAAAACTTCATGGGGGGAAGAGAGGGAAATGTCTTAAGGGATCATACGTTATTATTACCCTGTGGGAACTTTTTCCCAACAGTGATCACATTAATAGCTCTGAAACTCCACAATTGGGGTTGTGGTTTTGTTTTTTTCTTTGCTCCCCCCACTCCTCTCCTGCTCATATTTTTTTGCACACCATTGCAAGTGTACTAAAATATTCCCTGTCTTTATGCAAGTCATCCATTGCAAGATCCTCTTCCGGTCTCCTGCCACTACACAGCTACTGTGATGTGATGATAATTTGAGCTATTGCTTCCACAATCAGACACATTTAAATCGCTCTGCCTTTATTTAAGTACCCAGTCATCCAATTTCACACTCAAAAAGGTTACTCCAGTAGCAAAAACAAAGACTGCTGCTGCAACACCCATATTTAAGTAGCTCAGCATGACTGAGTGATGCTAAAATTCCCCTAAACGTCCTTAATAGGCCCTATCTGTGCTTCAGTGAAAATTTTATTAATACTATTTAAACTCCAAATTGCACAGCCACAGATACATCAATATTTTTTTTTTTTTTTAAGAAGTATACCTTAGTATGTTTGTCCAAGTTTTTAGAAAAAAAAACATCATTGAGGTTTTTGGAGTAGACAATAACACTCATAATAAAAAAAGCAAGAACTATGCAAAGACAAAGCAAGGAATTAAATCAGTAATATCTTCTGTTTTGATTAGGCCTCAAGCTCTCATTAATTTGAAATTTTGGAGAAAATATATACACAAGATAGTATTTCTTTCTAAATTGTTTCCTCATTTCTGCAGTTATTGTAGTTAGCAGGCAATCCTCTTGGAACAGGTTGGATTTTTGGCAGCAAGTCTGCAGGCAAATAAACACTGAACCATTTTTGAAAATTCTGATTATAGACTACATGACAAGCAGGGAGCATGCCAGAAGTCCCAGTGCTACAACTTGAGGGTATTCAGCACATTAGAGGGTTCCAGCCAAAAGAAAACAAATACAATATCTCTCAGATAAATTACTTGGTATATTTTGGCCAATATATTTAGAGAGATGTGATAGGTTCTGTTAACTCAGACAAGAAGTAAGCATTAGGTGACAGCTCTTACAGCAATCTTCCACTGCCTTTCAGATTACCTTCTCTTATCAGGCAACTCAGTCACAATTTATAACCCAAGCTGAAACTGATGCTATAAAATTGATTTTAAATATTACAACCAGGTACGTAAAATGAGAACAGGCAACAGAACAGACATAGGCGGGACAAACACTTGTAAATGTTGGCTTTCAGCTTCAGAATTGTATTTGAGTGATGCCAAGCACATCTGAGGGTTAGTTTCTACTTAGTCAAATAATAAAGCACACTTTAAAATAAAATAAAAATTGGTAACAGTCATATCACTTTTGCATTTGCAAGCATGTTTCAATTAATTTCAGAAGAAATTCCAGCCTAAATTACCGTGGGATTTAGAAATCCTGCAGTTGCCGCTGGGTGCTCATGCCAAGCCACAGCCAGGTACCCATCTCAGGAGCTTAGGTACACGCTCAGCAAAGATTTTCTATTTTTGCTCTGGATCCAGACAACTAAATGCAATTAGTATGTATGTCTGGCTCATATCCAGGAATGGAAGCAAGAAAGAATTTTACCTCATCTCCCGTTCTTCATGCTGTGCGATGAGATTGCTATAGAAGTTTTCTAATGTCACCTTTGTCATTGTAACTCGCTCCTTGGTATGATTGCTCATGGATGAGCACGGTGTTGGGCCTGTCATTGCCATGGCTATTAGGAAAGAAAAACGGAGGAAACATTTGACATAGTAAGTGACAAATTACCTCCAAACAAGAGATACAATCAGTTAAGAGACGCTTATTCACAGAGGTCAGAATTATGATTTTAATGAAATATTAGCAGTCCAGTTGCCCAAACAACAACTAAACAGGGAAAAGTCTTACAAAAAAAAAGTACAAGTCAAGCTTCCTGTTTTGAACATTTTTGATCTGAGAGTAAGAGGGAAGGAAGCTTAAGAAACACTATGCCTCAAAAACCACAATTTCAGGCAGCACCGAAAATGTTTATTTCTCCCAATATTTTCTCTCTTTCAGCACTTCTCCAATAAACGTTGAAAGTTCAGAACATCACACTGATCTACGCAATCCAGAAGCTCCCTCTGACCCTTGCAGAAGTAAATCCAGCAGTTGCCTGCCAACTCCTTGGCTGTGAAATCCTGGTTCAAAATTCTGAAAGCCATCCTGATAACAGAACAACTGAGGAAGGAGAAAAAGGTATTTAGCCGATTTTAAGCACTCTCCCTTTTACTGAATGACTTCACACAGAAAGCCAGTAAAACACAGTTGCTGCCTTCGACCAAGCTGGAGTTAAACAACCCACAGTCACCAAAGACCTAGTTTAAGTTCCCTACGTTTACAAACCGGATTCTCTCAAGAAACGTGTCAGTGTGCCCCTCGCGACTGGCAGAACAGCTTCAGGGCATAGTTGACAACCTAACTCCGCTTTCTAAAACGCAACTACTGTTCAAAGATTCCAAGTATAAAACTACGTCTCAGCCTAGCTTCCCCGGTGGCAGCGTAACCCCCTGGCAGGTAACCGAGCTGTGTCACCGTTACCAGACGGGTTGGACGCTTCCTGTTGTGCAGTACCGAGGTGCCAGGACCGTTTCACGAGCCACCCTTTGCCGTTTACTTTCCGCAGCTCGTTGTAAGGCGCCCCCCCCCGCCGCCGCCGCCGAGCCCCCCCGGCCACGTTGCCCGGGGCAGCGCCGGGCCCGGCCGAGGGGGAGCCGCTGCCGCCGGCGGACAGAGCGCGGAGGCGACCTGACAGGAGGGGGCTGCGGGGGCCTCAACCGGGGACGGGGAAGAAAAGCGAAACCGAGAGGCTGCAACGCCCAGCCCAGACAGGTGCCGCGGGGCCGGGCGCTCCCGTACGGCGGCTCGGCACCGCGCTGCGGACGAGGCGGTCGCCGCCGGCCCAGGACGCGGAGGACACCCGGGCCCCCGGCCACCCCCAGCCCCATCGGAGGCAGAGGCCCGGGAGGGGGGGAGGCGGCCGCCCACCCCCGTCGTGGCGAAGGGCCCCGGGGGCCAGGGGGGAACGGACACGGAGCGCCGGCACGGCAGCCGTGGGCCGGCACGGCGACGAGGCGGCGGCGCTTACCGGAACCCCCCGGGAAGGGGGCGGCGAGGCGCTGAACGCGGCGGCAGGATGCCGTCGGCACAGCGACGGCGGGACGGGGCGGGACGGGGCGGGACGGGGCGGGGCGGAGCCGGAGGGCGGGGCCGGGGCCAAATGGACCGCGCGCCCCCGGGGAGCGAGCGGAGCCCCGGCTCCGCCACCGCGGTCCCCCCACCCTGAGGGCGACGCGGACGGGCCGAGCCCCGGGGGCCCCCAGGGCAGGGCGCATGCGCCACCACCTCCCGGCCCCGCCCCCGGCCCCGCCCCGCCCGCTGCCCAAGGGCGGGGGCTGCCGCCAGCCCCACGCCCTCCGCCCAAGACGCAGGCGCGCGGCGGTCTCGGGGGGCGGGGAGAGCGGAGCTCCTCGGCGTTTGCGCGCTGCGTTGTGGGGGCGG
This sequence comes from Anas platyrhynchos, assembly GCF_047663525.1. Taxonomy (NCBI): domain Eukaryota; kingdom Metazoa; phylum Chordata; class Aves; order Anseriformes; family Anatidae; genus Anas; species Anas platyrhynchos. The sequence goes on along the minus strand of NC_092613.1, from coordinate 2,802,188 downwards.
GGAGGGGCGGTCACCTGAGTGGGGCAGGCGGGGGCGCAGCCGGGTGCTGTCCCCACCCCGCTGCAGGCGACGATAAAATCCGCGTATTCTGGGTCAAATCAGTCTTTGAGCTCACCTAGAGGAAAGGCTGCTTCAAGCCATAAAGCGGCAGCCTGTCTGCAATGCTCATGCAGGCATGGGGAGCCCTGTCCTCTCGCCTCTGTCAAAAGGCACCATAACCTGCAGGTTCTCCCCCCTTGTTGACAAGGGAGTGGTTCGGGAGCATCTTAAGTGGGCTTAATGCATGCAAATCCATGGTTCCCGATGGGATTCATCCATGTGTGCTAAGGGAGTTGGCTAGAGGTCGTTGCTGAACCACTCTATCGTCGAAGGTCCTGGAGAACAGGAGAGGTGCCTGAAGATTGGAGGATAGCCAGTGTCACTCTGGTCTTCAAGAAGGGCAAGGAGGAGGATCTGGGAAACTACAGGCCAGTCAGTCTCACCTCTGTCCCTGGAAAGGTGTTGGAAAAGCTTGTTCTGGATAGCATCTCTAAGCAACTGCAAGAGAAGAAGGTTATGAGGAGTGGTCAGCATGGATTCAGTAAGGGGGAGTCATGCTTGACCAACCTCATTGCCTTCTATGATGGCATCACCAGCTGGGTAGATGAGGGGAGAGCAGTGGATGTCATCTACATTGACTTTAGCAAGGCTTTTGATACTGTCTCCTATGACATCTTGCTAGCAAAGCTGAGAAAGTGTGGGATAGATGAGTGGACAGCAAGGTGGGTTGAGAACTGGCTGACTGGCCGAGCTCAGAGGGTGGTGATCAGCGGAGCAGAGTCTGGCTGGAGGCCTGTGACTAGCGGTGTTCCCCAGGGGTCAGTGCTGGGTCCGGTCTTGTTCAACATCTTCATCAACGAACTTGATGAGGGAATAGTGTCTGCCCTCAGCAAGTATGTGGATGACACAAAGCTGGGAGGAGTGGCTGACACACCAGAAGGCTGTGCTCCCATTCAGCAAGATCTGGACTGGCTGGAGAGATGGACAGGAAGAAACCAAATGAGATTTAATAAGAGCAAGTGTAGAGTCCTGCACCGGGGAAGGAAGAACCCGAAGTATCAGTACAGGCTGGGGGATGACCTGCTGGAGAGGAGCTCTCAGGAGAAGGACCTGGGGGACAACAGATTGACCATGAACTAGCAGCATGCCCTTGTGTCCAAGAGGGCCGAGGGGATCCTGTTGTGCATTAAAAGGAGGTCAAGGAAGGTGATCCTGCCCTTCTACTCTGCTCTGGTCGGGCCTCACCTGGAGTACTGTGTCCAGTTCTGGGCTCCCCGGTACAAGAAAGAGAGGGAGCTCCTGGAAAGAGTCCAGCGGAGGGCCGCAAAGATGATATGGGGCCTGGAGCATCTTCCCTATGAGGAAAGGCTGAGAGACCTGGGTCTGTTCGGCCTGGAGAAGAGAAGACTGAGAGGGGATCTCATCAGTGTGTATAAATACGTGATTTAGGTGTGGGAGACAGGGGTATTTGGCCAGCCTCTTTTCAGTGGTTTATGGGGACAGGACAAGGAGTAATGGTCACAAGACAGAGCACAGGAAGTCCCGCACCAACATGTGAAAAAATTTCTTCCCAGTGAGGGTGACAGAGCACTGGGACAGGCTGCCTAGGGAGGTTGTGGAGTCTCCTTCTCTGGAGATGTTTAAGGCTGGTCTGGTCACCTACCTGGGCAGCCTGCTCTGAGGAACCTGCTTTGGCAGGGGGACTGGACCCAATTACCTTTCAAGGTCCCTTCCAACCCCTTTGATTCTGTGATTCTCTGTGGTGGAGGGAAGGTTGTTTTGTCCTTACCCACTCAGGGGTGACATACGTTGCGTCACCATGTAGTGACCACAAGGGTGAGGCATAACCAGGCATATGTGCTGGCATACCAGTGCCTCAGCCTCCTGTACCTGAGGCACAGAAAATGGTCATGCAGGCTGAGGGAAGCACATCTGTGAGGGCAAGTCGACTGACCTGCACAGTATGGCAGACAGGACAAGGCCTTTTCCCAGAAATTATGAGCTTTTCGAAGTCAAGTCCTCTTGGTGTCATTGCCTGACTCTAATTTAGTCTCCAACAGTCTGGAGATTTGTTAAGGGGAAAAAGATCTGCCACAGCCCAGCTCAGCAAAACTGTTATTTGGGCAGTACAGTCTGTTTTTCTCTGAGCGTGCTTCTGCTCCCAACCCTTGCTTTATCATTAACATCTGAAATTACCCATTTTAGTAATGGTTTGATTGGCCTTGGAGAATCTAATGGGGAGATCTCTGTGAAACAGCACAGTGAAAGAAAGGTGATTCCGTATTCATCCCAAATGTATGGAGATTAAATAAAATGAAATAATCTTTTGTTATATTTCTACAAAAAAAAGAAAAAAAGCAATTCAGAGGGCGAAAATGTTTTTATTATTGACAACATCAAGGAGTTCTTGGGGTCTGAATCTATCACTGAGAAATACCCTCTGCACATGCAGTTGAAGTCCATCAGCAGCAGAGGAATTTCAAGATTTAAAATGGTGTGTATAGTCCCCATGTAATGGAAATGCAGATATATTTGTAACACAATTGACAGATTTCATTTCTGAAAGACTGATTTTGCAGTTAAACTGGACTTTGCTTTGCTTAGGGAGAGCTGATCACTTTGACATTAAAGGTGAATAGCAAAATAGAATCATGTGCTATCTGTTTCTCCTTCAGGTAATGCAGGTCGCATCAAAAAGTTGTTTTTCTGCCCAGAAAATGTAATATGCTGTGGGAGCTCTTGGAGGGGTTTTCACAGAAACAGGGAAAAAGTAGAAAGTCTTCAAATTAAAGGCTCAAATATGGAATCTGGAAGCTGATTGTTATCTCTTTCACCAGCAGAAGAAGGTGAATATCTAGTGCTTAGGCTGGGAATGGTGGGATTAGCAACCTCTGTGGCCTGGCAAAAGTTTGCCCCCTGAAGGAAAACATGAAAGATAAGAGAATTCTTAGAACACTCTAAGCAATAGAGAAGCAGGAAAAAAATAATCATTTGGACCTAAAGTGTAAACGAAGTCTTACTACTGCAGAGCAGGGGCAGAACTGCAGGCAGGTGTGAAATAGAAGACAATCATACTAGGAGATAACTGCTTTCTTGGAAGTCAAAACAGTGAACTGAAAGTGAGCCTGTGAACATGCAGATTAATGAACCAGACTTCCTGACATGCCTGGGCTGTAGCTTTGGGTCTAGAAAGAGCTGCCACAGCCCTAACATACTGATAACAGACAGATAGGGCCCTGATATAGAAAGGAAGATTTATGACCTGTTAAAAATCGCCCCATCTCACAATCACAGTACTCAAACTGCCTGCAAGGGAGGGAACCCAGTTCCTTAAAAGGCTCTCTGTTCAACATTTAGGAATAATTAATGGAACAGATGGACAACATTTTTCTTTTGCAGTTCACCTTTGCACTAGAGTTTTTCGTTACATCAAATGTCTAAAGCGATAGACTGAGCTGGATTGAGGCTAGTGGGAAAAGTTCTGTGGCTGGATAATAGGATTTCCCTTTCTGACCAGCTCTTTGATTTGAAGGAGGTCAAAAATGTCTTGTGGGTTCCAATTACCCTTTGGGGTCTTCAGATACTGCAGCAAATCCAGCTTCTTCAACAGGGGGAAGCCTTGCTCATTTCCTCTCAGTTCAAACAGCTGCTTCATCAGGCTTGAAGCCTCACCTCTGCCGATGCTGTCATAGAGATCTTGGCTCTTCTGTGAATCCCACATGGCATCTGAAAGTGAAATAGCCCTGCTGCTGGCTGTGTGCACACTACCTAGAGCATTGTAGAGCCACATCAGGCGCTTCAGCCCTTGAAATGCCCTCCCTTTGTCATGCATGAGCTGATGCTCCGTCACTGCTCTTTTACTGCAAAGAAAGGGAAAAGTTCAGTTAGCAAACAAGCACAGCTGGGTCTAAGCTCCTATTTCAAAGTCACATGGGAAGCTGAAATGATGTGCGTACAGCCATTCCCAAAAGGTATACTTCGAATTTCCTTTAATATATGTATACATATATTTATACATAGTAACTGAGGAGACAGTGACAAAATGACCTTAGCAGGCTTAGAGAGCTCCTTGATCTTTCCCAGATTTTAGTTCTTTTCAGAGGTCTAAATACCAGAATAAAATTCCTTTTTCATAGCTGTAATGTTCTAGGATTGTTGAATTTGTCTCCTTCCTTCAGAGCTGTAAGTCAGGAGCAATTTAATTGAAATCAGTGGTGTCCATGAAATTAAAACAAATTCTTATTTTCTTAAGACATATCAAAATTTTTGAGCCAGGGAAGGCAGACTAATTCTAGGGTGCAAATATTTCTGGATTTCAGACTGTTTAGATGGAGCTCGCTGCAGCTATAGGCTTCCACTGCAGATTTGGATCTGAGTGGGAACCTAATTAGGAGATTTTAGTAAGTGCCATTTTCGTGGCTTGCCTTGAACATCCTTGTATGGTTTGTTGCACCGTGTTTAAAAACATCACTAGAAATGTACTTAACATGGTGTAACTGATGAATCTAAAAATGTAATTGTTATTATCTGTACTGCATAAAAGGTAGTAAAATGCTGCAGTATCAAATGCATAGAACTGTTCTTCTACTATGCCTGGAGTAAATGACAGCAGTGAAGAATACAACCTGTTAAATCAAAGGCAAGCAGTCTGCTAATGATACTATGTAAAAGGATGATATTGCTTACTTTTCAGTGTCTTGAGATGTCGCAAAACAGGCAAAAAAAATCATTGCCAAAAATGTAACCATCTGCAGAGATCTCTGGGGCGGGAACATTTTCTCTCTTCTTCAGATCTGATCAACAGGACAAGAAGTTGATAGTATGACCAAAAATCTTTCTTTCTCTTGTCATTCGTTCACCTGGCAACATGAATTTCAGCCTTTAAGCACTAGTAAAAGTGGAGCAATATACTATGTTACATCATCCAAGGACCTCCCATAACATCACAGGTGGAGTTGTAACATATACCAGTAAACAGCGAATAGATTACCTGGTAAATTCCTACGTTTCTTTGCTGAGAATCCTAAACATTGTTCCTCCATTTGCAGGCACAAGAGATTATTTCATTTGGAACTGGCAAGAGATCTTCATAATAAAACTTAGCAGAAATGTAACAAAAAGACCAGGATTGCTGCATAAGAAGTTTGTCATAAAACAAAAAGAATTTAAGACTGGACCATGCTGATCAAGTTAAAAGCAGTCCTGGGGATTCGGACATTTAATAATGCGACCTTTTCCATGAGCAATACAAGTGCCATTACTGACATACAAATCAGCCATTGGGCATGAGGATCATAGTAGACCAAAACCTGATTTTTTATTTATTTATCTTTTTCCATAAAGAAATGGATTTCTAGCTCAGGAGACACAACTACAAAATGTAGAAAGATTATTCCCATCTAAGTTAGAACTTTATTAAATTATGTATCTGCCTCTGCTGTTGGTATGCCTGTATCTACCCATCTTTTCAACCCTGCTGCTCCTTTAGCATCAGGTCTATCAATAAAATTTCAACACCCTTTACACTAAGTACTGTACCCTGCTTTTAGGATTGGCTTCAGCTTGTCAATTTAGTTATTTAATAGTGTATCCTGTATTAATTTCTGTATCAAAACCGAAATGGACAAGAAAACAAAAAATTGCAGCATATAAATTTTATATAAGAATAGTATAGATATGTTCCCATATAATAAGGCTACTCATTTTCTGAAGAAATATATATATTTTTTTTATAGAAGCGGTTTGTGTTAATAAAAAACTCCATTCAGCATCTTCCCAAATGAATTTTCTTTATACAAATTTGGATATTAAAATATCAATAACTGGATAAAAAAGCCAATTATATCATACATTTGGTTAGAAAAATTAAGCTTGTCCTTTGTAAGTCTATTCCACTCCTTTCTGAGTAATTTCCTTGGACAATATCAACTTAAACTAGACATTAAAGAAAAATGCATACTAGGTCTAATTAAACGATCTGTATTAAATACAGATATATACACATATATACACAAATAGATACATGCGTGCTTACATGCTGTATGATATTTTAGGCTATGTAAATGTAGAACTCCTGCTCACACACAGTGGTTAAACTATGGTAAAATACTGTGATGAACAGTAAACTATTTAATAACTAAAACGCATCTTCAACTTAAAAAGTTAACATCATCTACTTACTGTTGATCTTGCAGAGATTGTGGTGAAGTCCTGATCTGCACAGATGTGTCTACTTGCCAGTCTTCTTGTGATGTTCCAGTTGCAATTACAGCAAGTGCCTTTCACCTTCTTTTATACCTGCCCAGCAACCACAGAAACAATAGAAATGATCACTACAGCACTTTGTGACTAAGACTTTTCCTCTCATGTTAGTGAAATGAGACAGCTCCTTGTTTCCAATTATAATAAATCTTGGATTCTGAAATGTTCAGCTGTGACTAAGGAAAAGATCACAAGTTTGTGGAAAGTATCTTACACTTTTGCTGGCTCTCCTGATTTTGTTTGTTTGTTTTTGTTGTTGTTGTTGGTTGGTTGGTTTGTTTTGTTTCTTGAGAACTTTTTATTCTAACACAGTGTTACTGTACCCCAAGGTGATGGTAAAGCAATATTCAAACTTGTTCCACTATTGATCAAGATCTCTGGTATGCAAAAGAGATGACCCTCCTTTGCTGTCCTCACGGACCCATGTATATGATACTAATATTGCACAGGAGGAATCTAAATCAACAATAGTGATGAATTCTGTAATGCAAGTCATCACACAGTTAGCATGACAGGACAATTACTGGCAGAAAATCTGAGGAATTTGTAAATAACATCCCACTAGATTTTAATGCTCAGTACAAATTTCATTTAAACCATCAGATTGTACAGTAAAACGTTTGTTTTAAAACTCAGAAAATGAGGAGATAGGAAGAAGACTTATCAACTCATTAAACAATAAAAATGCAAGTAGTAGCTCAGGCAAAAAGCCAAATTCTGATATGACTTGAAACCATGCAACGTAATGAAATATAAACTTTGATACTCACTGTATGATCTCTAACCAGATAATTTTAATAGAATTTGGATGCTCAGGATGTGGATGGACCAGACCATTAGGCTGAACCACCAGTCTGTTTAGGAGGACCAGCCCCTATTTCTCAAAGTGAATGCATTTATCATCTCTGAGCAAAGAATCCCTGGAAAGACTGAAGAGAAAAGAGAAAATTTGCTTAGTGTTGTTGTAAGCTACCCATTCATTTCACACAGACACAACCTTACCTTCCTGTTAAACTCAGTCTCGGGTGAATACAAATGCATTGTCTAACAACAGAGACAGGCCCTATTAGCAGTGCTCTTGCCATCTCATACTTTCTTGCAGCTTCTGTGGACACTAACTTGCTTTTTGTTATATTCCTCATGACAGCATATTTTGAGCCCCACTATTTCACAGCAATCAAATAACCATTCCCAATTACATGAGCATGAATTGTTAGTGTCACTCATTAAAGAATACAGAGTGTATCACCAATTTAAAATGACATTTGTTAAATGTTGCTAAAGCAGAGGTCTACTTATCTGCTTCTTAGTTTCCAGGGCAGCTTGCAGTTACACTGAATTATCTGTCCATGAAGCCAAAGCTATAGTTACATCTTTAAGGAGTAATAATGAGCATTGATCAAAACCATGTCTAAAACATCTGGTCTAATTTATCCCTGAACTTTTCAAGTCTCCATTACATAATGGGCTTTCATTGAATGCAATTACTGTCTCAACTAGAAGAACTAATATTGCATTAATCCAAGTGACTGCAGGTAGATCAGAGAACTGGCATGGGATCAGTAAATGGGCACTTCAAGCATTCTATAATGGCCAAAGTGCATTGCCGTGGCTACCTGCTTCCATTGGATGTTTCTTTGTACCCAACGTCTTAGAAGAAGTTAAAATAACTTTCTAAAACCTCCCTAAGAGGTGTACATGAGAACAGACTGTGCTGAAGTAGTGACACATCTTTGAGAATCACCCAGTGCAAGGACTTATTGGCACTTACAACACAGAGGGAACAGATACATGCGGGGATTGATTTCCATGGTTTGCAGTATTTCTAAAGAAAACATAAGATGTCTTGATTGCACGGCCACACACATACTTAATGCTTCTGACTATGATGGAAACATTGCTAATTTCACAAGGAGAAATTGTACAAAGAGCAGTGTTACTAGGTGAAATATCCAGATGGTATAGATAAATCTCTCCAAAAGCCCTGAGACATCTAGTGCAGAAGAGTCCATTTTACCTGGGAAGCAATCAACAAAGCCAGCTGATTGGAATTTGTTTACCTTGGGCCTCCCTCAGAGCCATCAAAGGTTTTAGTCCTAGTTTCATAGGCTTTTGCTCCCACGCTCTAGCTTTTCCTGGGCTCAAAGCCTGCTTCACATTCACACTCTGCTGTTTTGTCACCTTTTTCAGCAGGAGCATTTGAGTGAGGAGGGCTGTGCAAATTATGGTTTCCTCATGAGTGATTCTTTTGTTTTGCTTTCCAGTCCTTTCCCCAGGGAGCCAGGTGGGGGAGGAAGGGAATATGGCTTGCTGCTCAGCATGAAAGAAAATGGAAAGAGAAAGCCTGGAGGCCCAGCTGAGGGGGAAGAAAGAATGGGGGGAAGGAACAGAAAGCAAAGAAAACACACAAATAGCTTTGTTAGGGCAAGGGGGATCCTCATGCCTGGAATTTTAAAACTTAATGAAACAAAATTGTACTGCCTCAAGAGAGATCCTCTGTACGGAGATGGACAGATGGATCTGGTGCATCTTTTCCATATGCTATTTTCTATTATTCACCAGCAAAAGAAGACTTGGTGCTTCCCTCACATAAAAATCCACCTTGTTTGTCACCATCCCCCTCAACTGCTCTTAGCCTACCAGACTAAAATTCATATGAGCTGTTCAGTGTGGTGTGTGGAAAGAAAGGCACCGCCCTGTTGAGAGGAAACTGTTTGACCACACTTGGATGGTAAATATAGTTCCCCTGAGCTGCTGGTGAAACAGCTGCTAATGAATGGCTGTTCTCCCTTCCTGGCCTCAGTAATTGAGAGATGAGAGGAAATAACACCTCACAGCAAACCCGGAGGCCACAGAGATTTTTGCACTTCCGCACCCTCATCACTACTGCTGTCACCATTCCTTTGCCCCCCAGGAGGAAGGAGCCAGCAGCAGCATCACCTTGGTAACCATTTAAGGGAGATGAAATCCAGTTTCTTGAAGCAGCAGGCTCCATCTAGGCCTCCCTTCTTCTCTGGTGGAGGGAAAGGGCAATTTTGTGCAAGTCAGAGAGGTGTAAATAATTGCATTTGCAGGGGGTAGGCTCCAGGGTCAGCAGATAGACTATGCGAGCAGTTGTAAATCTCAGCCCCTAACCCACTACATACTGCATCATCACAGAAAGAGCTCCAGGGGATTAAAATTAGAGTTGAGCAGCAGTGAGTCAGGCTTACAGAATTAATTTTTAATTTACTGATTTCAAGTCAGACTTAACAGAAGTACATGAGACTCACGGCTCTATCTGAACACAGTATCGAAGGTAATGATATTGTCCTGTAAAATCTGCCCTGGAGCCATGCCTAGGTCTGATTCTTTTTCCTTCTCCCAAAAAAGTCTCCAATACAGAATGTTTTTTGTGTGCAACAAATTCAGGTGAAGCTGAGGCAAAGCCTCCAGTCCCTTGTGCCACTTCTGTAAGCTTAGCCCTGGCTTAAAAGGGTTGCAGCATACCTGGAGAAGTGCTGGGAACCTCGACAAAGCAAAAAAACAACAGGAGGGGTATCTCCCGGTGCCAAGGGGCCTGTCTCCCATGGTGGGATCTGCCCCTGCCAGCCCCTACAGATGGGAATGCTGCCATCTGGTGCCCTAGTCCTGGTTCAGCTGGGCCAGGTGAGGAGGTGGGCAGGCAGGTGCTGACCCCATGTCAGTGAAGGGCTGTGGCTTATGGGCAGCCCTAACTCCTGCCGGAGAAGCAAGGGACCCTTGAGTTTACCTGAGAATCAGCTATCTTTTCTCAAGACCAAAGAGACTAATGCTAGAGGGGGTGCCAAGTCATTAATGCTTGTAGGACCAAGAAGGTGTTTCTTAAAGGACCAAATGGGCCAAGAGCTGGTTGAGGTTTCTTATTTCTTTATAGTGGCAGCAAATGGTGTACTGGCCCTGAGGGAGTAGTGTGTTAGTTGTCACATGCAAAGGTCATAGGGCTCCCAGCAGCAGGTTCTGGGGTCATAATCAAAATCTTGCCCCCAGATGTAAAATATGCGGAAGGAGATGGGACCTCAGCAATGGCAGAAAGTTCACACCTGGGAAGACAGGGATGAAGAATCTCCAAATAATTGAGATATGTCAATCAAGTAAATACAATTCTCACCAATCAATTTGCAATTGCTGAGTCTAGTGGGCATGCTCTGCCTTTGCACTGGATGATGAGTATGTCTAAGTTTAGGCCTACGATGTATAAATTAAATTGTGGCCTGTTTTTTCACTCTCCCTTTAATAGAGGTCTGACACACAACTAAAAGCTTTTACATGAGTATTAATGTGTACAATTTTATGTTTCAAAAGTGAGGGAATAAGGAACAGGGACTTTTACCCTGTAAACAGAAGAGCAGCTGAGGCAAGAATATGCCCGAGAATATACAAGCTGATTTTAATATATCTATAGACCAGACCAGTGTAAGTCATTGTTTTTGTTGTTGTTGTTGTTTGTTTGTTTGTTTGTTTTGTTTTGTTTTAGAAAATAGCCTTTATCAAAATTAATCTATTGGCAGCATATGAAAGTGGGTTGAATTCCACAAGAACTTCACAACAAGCTAGCTCAGACATGACTGTGTATGGCTTTCTGGCTGAAGTGAAGGCTTATCCCCTCTGACCAGTTCTCGTTGTGTACATGTAATGACATTTTCTAGCAAAAGACCTTTCTGTAGATACAACCAAACCAATAAATATGTATTTTTGTTAGTTATCTAGCTTCACATGAGGAGGAGCTGTAAGATCCTACTGCTGATAGACGTATTCTGCTGTAAATACTCTTTGTCTTCCTAAATATCTCTTCCATTTATCTCACAGTGGTGAAGTTTCTTCCAAACCATAAAGGCAAGAATATGTTAATTTTCTTATGTGAGATGTAAATCTTAGAAACAATGATAGCACCTCAGATGTAACACCTTATTTCATGTTGGTCTGGTCTTAGATTCTAGTCTGGCCACGTTTTAAAATGGAAGACTGTTTCACAGTAATTGTGCAGGTGTTAGGTACCTTCTTTTGTATCCCGTCTTGGCCTGCCTGTTTAACGTAGATCTGATCGTGCTTATAAAGTCAATGATCTCACCTTCCTTTTACAGAAGATCTGATGGATGTAAAAGTTAACATGTATCTTACAACTATTGCATGTGAATCATACCTTTTTACTGCAAAAATAAGAGAATTGCAATGCAACATGATTTTTCATATACATATGAACTTGGAGTAGGAAAGAAAGTCATGAAAGACAATGTACTACACATACAGATGTGTGTATGTGTACTAATATAGTGACACTCAGAGCAGATTCGGGATTTAATCTTTTTTGGGAACAATGAAAATGCTGATTTTGTGCTTTTGAGTAACTAAAATGTTGTGTGGCTGTGTTCAAGCATCCTAAAGCTGTCTGTGGAAATAGGTTTCTTTTTTTGGCAGAATACAATTGCCTCTGTTCTAACCTCTGTCTTTTGTCACAGATATGTTATATTCTCTTTACAAAGCCAAAAGCAAACTGAAAATGGCAAAGTTATTATGTTGGGATGACATGCTTCTTACAGTATGTGATTTTATAAAGCATAGTGGTGGGCCAAAGCCCATGTAATAAGTGCCTTGAATAGAACAGGTAGTGTGTCCAAGACAAGTGCTGAATACCATGTTTATTTTGCAGGAGGTAAACCTATTCTTGAATAAATCCTTTACTGCCAAGTCTGTGATCTGTAATTATTTTCCTACGTCAAATATAACTTTGGTTTGAAGTTGAAAGCTCCGTTAAGATTACAAGGTTGTCCAAGTTGCATTCAATCTAATGGTGTTTATTTATTTATTTATTTTTATTTTTAATGGTGATTATTGCAAAATTTAAATCATGTTTCAAATGCGCATTATGTGATATGAGGAAGGGTCTGGTTAATGTTGCAAATACCAATCAAGAAGGGAGACAAGCATGGGAAATCAGCATCTCGAAGAAGTCTTTAAAGTGAACAGCAGCAAGTAAGCTTAGAATTATTTCATTTGTTTGTATCATATCAGGAAATTAACAATCAGCTAATTTCAGTTATAATGCATTAGATGTCTTTAAAATGAAGCAAGTGATAACTATACATGACAAATACATTTTAGAGAATCAATTACCTCAGATTTCTTGTTGTTTTTCTGCTCCCTCTTTTCTGTGTTGTTTTGTCCTATCCCCCCCAATTCCTCCCCGCCTCCCCCCAGTACACCTCCTCCCTCAGCCCCCCCCAGCCAGTTTTGACCCTTGGAAGCATTTTAGTGATAAAAGGTTCTTAAAACTAATGAAGGATGCTATTAAAAGATTTCTGGAAATCCAAGTCATTAAACTTGCTGTTTGTCCTTAATCCAACTATTTTTTATATGCTGGTACAAGTCTAGTAGACTGAGGACTGCAAAAGTCCTGCTTGGAAAACACAGTGCATATGCATTAGTTTGCATTCAGAAAGCCTTATTACACTTATCATTACTCAAAGTCCTGTTATAACTGCACTAGTGCCAGATAAATTTGTCTTGTTTGGACCAAGTAGAAAAGGTTGTCAAATCTGGATTCAATGCAACCTACAGAAATGGCTGGGAAGTGACAGCCTTGGGAAGTTATTGCAGAAACAGTTCTGGTTGGGTTCCTCGTATTATCTAGTAGCCCAAAACAAGTGGTGTTATCCAAAGAAAGCCCCTGTGGAGCAAGTTATTTAACTCATATTAAAACTCATGTTATGTGTCTTAGCTACATGCATGAATTCAATAAAGCACATCAACACCACTGATACCCTTTGTAACCAGAATTCCTTGGTTCAAATCCTCTAATTTTCTGCTGAGTGCTAAATAACAGAATCACAGAATTGAAGGGGTTGGAAGGGACCTCGAAAGATAGTCAAGTCTAACCCCCCTGCCAAAGCAGGTTCAATAAGTCACTTCTCTTTTGTGCTTCAGTAGACAGAATAAGGTTTACCAAAAAGTATGGTTCAACACTGGTTTGCTCAATGCATTTATTTAAAGCCTCTGCCCTTGGTGAGAAAGGGCTATTAGTGAACTGAAGCTTTTCTGAGCATAAAACCCTAATGATTAGGGGACAATAGTAAAAAGAATTACTTAAACATCGAACAAATCCCACCTGCAACCAGGAAAAAAAAATATTTTTCCTTTTAGCCAACAAAATAGCCTGAGTCTGTTGCCTTTCCTTATTTATCGGCTAAAGATAAGTCTTCCCTCGATAATCAATTTCTAAAGCGAAATTTGGGGGCGAGGAGAGAGGAAAGCCTCGACAACAGGGACGGGCACCGGTTTGCGAGTTCCCGTAGCCGAGGAGGGGCCGCGGGCCGCCATATGGGCCTAGGCGGCGGCGGGAATAGGTACGTTGGGCGAGGGTGGGACAAGGCGACCTGTCAATCAGCGTAACTGCGCCTTCTGATTTGTCTCTGGGCGGTGTCACGTGGAAAGACAGCCTGTATATAAGGGCGGGCGGGGCGGCCGCCAGCCGCCATTTTGTCCAGTGAGGAAAAGCGGAACGGGAGTTTCGTTGAGGGTCGAGTCGGCTACGAATTTAGCGCGGGCTCCCTTCGCGCGCCCTCCCTCTTAGCATCGGTGAGGACCTTCACCTCGGAGGGCGGGGTGGGAGCGGACCCGCGGTCCGGTCTCCGGCAGGGCGGGCGAAAGCTGCGGGGCCCGGTGGCGGCAAACAAAGAGCCGCCGCCATTTTGTAAAGCTGGGCCGCGGGCGGTGGCCGCCGCTGCGCTGAGGACAGCCGGGTGGGGAGAAGGCGGGTAGGCTACGGATCGCCTTGGAGAGGCTGCCTGCCGCCCTTATTCCGCGGCTGCGGCCAGTGAGGCGAGGTGTGGCTAGGCGGGAAGCGCCGTGGGGGTGGTGTGGCGCCGTCCCGCCCGCTCCGACGGAGCGCTGCTTCCCCACGCTGCATACACAGCGCTGAAGAGACGCTGTAGCGGCATCCGGCGAGGCCTCTCAGCGTGGCCTTTGCCGCGAATGGTGCTGCTTCTCGCCCCGGCATGTGTAGCTTCCCCCGGCTCCTGCTCGGAGAACAATGGAGCACTGCTCCAGCGCAGCGCTCCCCCTGCAGGTCCTGCCCTCGGGGCTGAGGAAGGGGGCGCGGAGAAACATTTCTTTTCGTAGTAGGGGACCACAGAATTAAACAAAAATCCCCGAAATGGTAAACTTCGGTCACGATGACGATATACCAGATACCTTCTTTACTTGCTTTTAAACATGCCTTAACCCATCATGTTCACAGAGGCTGATGTTTCTATCCTATCAGATTATGTCATTGTTGAAACTTTAAGGAAAGCAACTCACTGTGTTGTTTCTCCTGCAGATGAATAAATGCTTCCTGGTTGTTAAGTATATGTGAATTTTTTTCTTTTTCCCTTTTTTTTAGCAATGCATCGTGACTCTTGTCCGCTGGACTGCAAGGTTTATGTGGGTAACCTTGGAAACAATGGCAACAAAACTGAGCTAGAGCGAGCTTTTGGCTACTACGGACCACTGCGCAGTGTATGGGTGGCAAGAAATCCCCCTGGTTTTGCCTTTGTGGAATTTGAAGATCCACGAGATGCAGCTGATGCAGTAAGAGAACTAGATGGAAGGTAAAATGTGCTTCTTGTGTGTTTGGTTTGCCTAATGAAAATAAGAAAAATTGTGGTGTATGGTAGTTTAAAATGGGGAAGCTTTAAATGGCAACCAAGTGCTTGACACATCTGTTATGCAGTATTTATTTGTGGAGTGATACAAGGGTAAATTTATTTGATAGTGCAGAAATAGCATTGGGACAATTAGTTTTACATTTTAGAAAGGAACTCTTTCTAAAGTTAGACATGACTTGGACTTGGTGGTCTGCGTTAGTTAAATTTGAGATGGTTGTCCAGTAAAGAGGCAAAACTGATCAGAGAGGCACTTTCTAGTTTCTTCTCTGCCTCCCTTAATAGCACAGTGAGCTTTCAGAATTGGCTAGACCTTTTGTCTCTTTAGCTGTAGCTACCTTTGTAGACTTTGTATCCTGCATACTTGGCTAATGCGTATATACAGAATGCTTTTAACCTGCATTTTCTATTTGTTTTTCTCCTCTGACTTTCTAGATGTTTTTTTAGATAGAGCTGTCCCTGGAAATGTAACTAATGTCAACCTCTTTTCCCAGAACCCTCTGTGGGTGTCGTGTCAGAGTTGAGCTCTCCAATGGTGAAAAACGGAGTCGGAACCGTGGTCCACCTCCATCCTGGGGCAGACGTCCTCGAGATGACTATCGCAGAAGAAGTCCTCCTCCACGTCGCAGGTACCCTAGGTCAAAGTACACTCATAGAGCTGTTGGCATTGTTACCACTTAGCATCATAGAAGCAGGCATTTAAAAGCATGTAAATGAATAACATTCATCTATCTGATCACAATTTGGTGATGCCAAATGCTTAAAAAAGGGGGGGAGGGAACAAAATCAAGGTGAACATAAGTTGTGTTGAATGTTGGCTTTTGTCCTTAGGTTCACTATGCAAGTTGATAGTCAGCGCCCTTTGTCCTGGATTTGTCCTCGTTCCTTCTAAAATCTGCTCATCTTCTAGTCACACTTTCCCTTTCTTCCCCATACTTCAACTTAGGTTGTTCCTTTCTTTTATTCCATAATGGCAAAACATGACATACAGCAAAGCATTTTCATGCAGATGTGTTTCTCCACTTTGTTTGCGCAGTTTAAATACTTTGTAAATAGGCAGCTGTTTAATAATAGATCAAGTAACAGTTGCTCTAAACATCTAGGATCTTTACACTTTTGCATCAGTTTGAAATTAAAGCATCATGTGACAATTCTGTCACTTGAGGTTTGCAAACTCAGCTCTAAAATACAGCAGGATTTCTGGTAACTGACGCATTCTTGGACCCAGACTAGATTGTCTGGTGGTTAAGTCTGCAACGTGGTTTTTACAGGACTGAATTTACCTGTTGCAGGTGAGTGAAGTCCTCACAAGTCAGATTTTCAAGCTTACCCTTTTGCTGTTGAAAAATAACACATTAGGAATATTTGTTAGCTAATAGATGGTTGTACTGATGGCTTGTTTTTTCATTTTTTATGCTTTTTGGTCCATCTATTAATAAAAATGAACCCGTTACAGAGTCACCATCATGTCTCTTCTCACCACCCTCTGAGTCTGCATTAGCCAGTCAACTAGCCCTTTCAGCGTCATGTGACCAGCGCGCCCCATTCAGCTTGGCTGGTGTCGTTTCACATGACCCAGGCATGGCCAGTCGTCAGGTTGCACCGCCCTTTGGTTCCCGAGCATGCTGTTTTCTCTCAGCCTTCTCTCCAACCTTAACCAAATCGGCAGCAGCCACCTCGACCGCCCACACATTCCCGGCCAATCAGCTCAGCTGTTTATTTACCAAATGTCTTCACAACAACTACAGCAGCAGCCTTCGGCTAACAAAAAAGCAGGAAAAATCCACAACACCCCCTTCGCCAACCAACTAAATACAACGCAACATCTGGCAAAACCTTTTCAGCAAATTCTTCTTGGCAGTCAGTCCGGCAGCCTCACCTCACCATTTCTAGCTTGTTGAAACCAAAAACTAGTAAGTTTTTCCTGCTTATACAGTTTACTGCTGGTTAAAATAAGGAGTAAGCGGCTTATAAGTAATTACTTTTCTCAATCAAAGGCTGGCTGTGCATAATTGAATGGTAACGTACATATGTTGCTTGAGAAAACTTTTAAGGGTGATATGGAAACTCTTACACTGTGAATAATGTAAAACCCAGTATATTTGCATGTGAGATGTCAAACTAAATTTTAATAAAGCTCTAACAAACTTAGCTTTTCCTTGCCAAAAAAATCCTATCACCTTTAAATCGTTTTACTAACAGTTTTCAGAACTTAAAACAATTACTTTTTGGGATGAACTGGGCCGAGCTAAGTTTTTTTTTTTTAAAAGAGAAAATAAGTCTAAACACACTATGGCATTAAAAATGACAATCACAAATATGCAGTTCTAATGTAGCACTTAATGGCGTTATCAATATTTACACTGAGCGCATTTTCACTTTTTTCCACTTGATATTTCTTATGTCTTGTCATGGACCTTTTTGGCTTGCATGGGTTCCAAAACATTTGGTCTGTGCTATTTTTTTGGAACCACTTGTGGGACTTTGGTGTGGTGTTCTGGGCAGTGTATTTAGTTGAAATGGAAGTGTTGCATTGGACAACTCTGCTATGAAGCATTCTTAGTTAAAGTGAAATCGTGGTTGGAAATGTGCTGTTCACACTGAGCTTTGTTTTACTGCTTAATCTTTCCATGCCTTTTACTGGATGATGGATGCCAGTTATTCTTGGCACGTTCCCAGGGCCCAACAGTGAGTTTGACAAGTTGGGAAATGCCTCACCCTATAAATGCTAAAAGAATTGATAAAAAGCCTCACATTTCTTTTTACGGTTCTAGATCACCACGAAGGAGAAGCTTTTCTCGTAGCCGCAGCAGGTATGCATAGCATCAATTACTAAGTATTGGACCACTTTGTCCAGGGATTTAAAAAGAAACAAACAGATAAGTGTTTGGATTGTATTAATTAATAGATTTCAAAATAGACATTAACTCAGTATATGGGAAAAACGTGTTTTGGTACTGTCATTGCTTGCCTAGAGTTAATATGATTACATAGCTACATGA
Source organism: Anas platyrhynchos (assembly GCF_047663525.1). Classification (NCBI taxonomy): domain Eukaryota; kingdom Metazoa; phylum Chordata; class Aves; order Anseriformes; family Anatidae; genus Anas; species Anas platyrhynchos. The sequence continues at coordinate 2,784,226 of NC_092613.1, read as the reverse complement.
GATGCCAGGTATATTAAATATCAAAGTATATTAAGAATGGCAGTAGTGAGTTTTCATGTTACGCAGTTTTCCAGCATCCCTTATGTTTTTTTATGAAGTTTCAGTGTTGATAACGTTGTTCTCTGGGTGCTGTAAGCCACAAGTACAGGTGATAAGCAAGAGACAGACTAGTGACACAGTGAGTTTGTGCATTTTTTTCTGTGGTGTGGGACTGTGCATTAGGATAAAGGATTTTTAAGTATATATTGATACCCTGTCAGTTACACTGCAGCAGTGTAACTGACTGAACAGGTTTAAACTGCTGCAAAGGAATAACTGTTGCAAACAACAGCTTCATCTGTATTGTATTGCACAAGCCGATTATTCTTACAATAAACTTTGAAAGGTTTTCCCTGGATGAATAGTTGAAAACTGTAACTTCCTAAAGGGAATGTCTTGAGGTAGCTGTGTAACTACCTAGTTCAGCTTTGTTTTGATGCTACAATCATCTTGTGTTGGTAATCTCCAACAGGTCCCTCTCCAGAGACAGAAGAAGAGAGAGATCACTCTCACGGGAGAGGAATCACAAGCCTTCTCGTTCCTTTTCCAGGTCTCGCAGGTAGGATGAGTTGTATAGTAGGCTTTTTGAGTAGATCAGTAAAAATGGATCTGTTTCCCTGTCTTAGTAATACTAAGATAAGTTGTGGTGGAGTTAGTCTGGGGTTTTTTACCTTGAATTAAATGCTATGTTTTAATAAATAGAACAGTATTTTAAAATGTTTATCTGTTACGCACTCAATTGGGCTGGGAGGTTTGGAACAAAATATTGCTGCTGTTGGCACTCAGTAACTAATATATTTTTTTCTTTAGTCGCTCTAGGTCAAATGAGAGGAAATAAGACTTAAAGGAGGAGCTGTGTACAGGAAGTCATTAGATCTGAGGACAGGAGTATGTACAGAACATTGTTTTGTTTTGAAACTTCATAAAGCTTGGTGCATTTTTAAAATGTTTTAGCTGTTGAACTTGCTTTGTTCATTGTATCTTGTAACAGGTGGCAAATGTAAAGATGTGAATCTGTATATGGTTCTAAGCAGATCATATGATTTGTATTATTAATCACTTTTTACAATGTACCCTTATACATAAGTTTTTGTTTTGAATGGTAATCAGTCCTGCATAGATAGAAGAATGTTCCTGGTCTTGACATTCTGCGGTGTATTTTGTTGGGGTTCAGCTTGTGGAAGGAAGCATGCAATGAAGATGTTTGCAGAATGATGGCTGTGATTGGTGTTTGTGTAGAACAAGGTGTAGATGCTTCATAGTACAGTTCTCAGAAGTAATAATGTTGAGCCAGTGGCATGTAAAGGGAATGTCTGAGCTGCAGTTTTATCCAGAGCTTTTAGTTCCAACTTCCAATTATCTGGAACTGAGCTACTTTATAATATGCCATATAAACTTTTAGCTGTAGGGTCAGTTAATTTTGTACTTCATATGACTAGAGTACTTAAATAGATGATAGCTTGACTGTCTGTTCCAGAATCTCTGAATAGACCAAATGTACCACAGAACTGACACCTGGAGTGGATGTGTTGAATGTGTAATGGTACATTGTAAAAGTTATGAATTAAACATTTCTTTACTGTACAAGAATTTTCATGTCACTTGTAAAATGTCTTTTTGTGAGATCCTTGGGATTAAAGTTTTGGTTACAACTTGTTGTTCAGTATTTAACTCAAGTACCTGCTATCGCTTTGCACTACAGAACATGCACTTGGTTCTTAGAGTTGGATCTTGGTTTCAGTTAAAAGCACTTTGCAGTATGAAGAAAGCCTATATTCACCATATCTCGTTTTAACACACCTATAACAGTAAGCTGTTAAAAATGCTGTTCAGGTTGTAAGGTGCAGGTCACTGTCTCCATTAAATTTGAAACTGTGACTTTGTTCCATACCATCTCACAACTTGGATGGGCAGGGCCTATTTCCCTATCCCTTGCATATAATTCCAGCCTAGATGAGCTTAGAAAATGGCAGCTTGACTTCTTGCCTAACACAGTGAGTTCTGTAATGCTTACTCAGAAAACTAACTGGAGGTTGAAATGTTCGTAACATTTTTTTCTTGCATCCTATATGTGGATTAGTAATTCGAGATGCAAATTTCAGTTTTGAAACTGTTGGTCTATTAACAAGCTTTGCATGAAGAGTCTACTCAGTGTAAAAACCATAGCATGGGGCAAATGTAATGAGAGCTCCCGAACTGCCTAACAGCTCTTTTTTTTTTTTTCTGTATCCAAGAGATGAGCTGCAACAGTTCTGATCATGTGCATCTAGATTAAATCCATCCTACCCAACCAGCCTTGTGTTTAATTTCCTTCACTTGTATCCACCTGGGGGTAAGATTATGGCAGCAGCTTTAGATTCAAAGCTTTTGGAAGGAAATTATGTTGCTTTGCAGGCTGCCTAGAAAGGACATAGGTGAGAGGGGATTATATGCACTAAGCAGTTGTTAGAGGTGCCAGATGTGTTGCAAGCTTGGCTACTGGTGTATGGTGTCTATCATACTTCTCATTTTTCTGCAACTACTTGGTACTTGGTATTCTTGTCTAAGAGTTCAATGGAACCACTGGCCTAAACCCATATAAGCATAAACAAACTTGTGTTCACAGAAAAGCAGGAAAGGTGTGGGTTGTGCAGAAGGCATACACAGGTCTAAAATCACTTTACGCATGGAGGGCAGGAAGCTTAAATGTTACAGATGGATGAGCTCTGCTAATTTTACAGTGAGATTGTTCCTATGGGGGGGAATGCTGCTAGCAGAAAAGAACTGCTGCTGATCAAGGTGGAAGTTTAAATATGACCTATAATTCTTGGTGGTGTACTTTAAGGGGCAGGTGGTATGGTCTGTTCTGTTCTCTTCCAGGGAAAGTGGAGCCGGTGTATCAGCTGAAGCACATGGAAAGCATCAGGCTCCAAGCTGAAGTGGAGCTTTGAGCCTCAAAGAGGCAGGCTGGAACGGGGTTCTGCCATGCACTGTTGTGATTCCCCCAGCAGAGGTCAGGGTGGCCTTGTGGCTGGGTGGCACTTGTGCCCTGCAGACTTACAGCTACTGTTTCAGAATCAAGTTTGGTAGTAAAATGTTATCAGGCAATCTCCTCTGGGGATGTTTATTAGATGAAAGGCAGCCAAGGGCTGAGATATGTGCCACACAGCTGTGTTCCCTTTTTTAATATGTGCTTCTACCAAGGCTTGATTTATAGAAGGGTTGCACCTCTTGTTGCCTGGGAGCCAGTTTCTGCTGGCATCTTGCTTCCTCTTCTGGTTAAGTTGGGGGAGGGAAAAGCAGGGGACAAGTAGTCTTCAGTAGTTTTAGCTGATGATGAGGAAAGAGTAAAAAATCTGAAGCTCTGGTGATAGTGTATGCTATGGAGAAGCAGATCGTGGTTTTCATGTGCAAGGGACTGCAGAACTGGGAATAGTTGTCAGTCTCAGGTTGATGACTTCATGTTTTACTCATTTGAATGAGGAAGGTGGATCAGGACTGTTTGATATCATCCTGTTTTTATTTAATCAGGTGTTTTTTGATGGGGAAAAAAATCAGCAGCTTTTAGAGAAAAATGGGAAACCTATAAAGGCTAAGCTGTGTACAGCCCGTCTGTACATAGCTTAGACAGGCTGTACACAGCTGTGTACAGCCAGTCTCCTAAGTTAGCACTTATTTTTAATTCAAGAATGCGTTCTTGAATTTAAGCCTTTAAGTTTGCTTCAGTAACAGGGTAGCCAGACTGGGAACACTATTTACAGGTAGAGAGCATTGTGGCTTGTGTTTAAAAAGTCTGCTTTGAAAACAAATTCACAAGGAAATATTTCTATTCACTTTCTAGTGCCAGGAACATCCTTTGTCTCTCCACAAAGATTATTAAAACTAGGAAGAGCCACTTACTCTATCTGCTTTGTTGCTAACAGGACAAGCACACTGTCCAGTGATTCCTAGGCAGAATGGCGTGGCTTGTACCTGGAATCTCAAGAGATGCTGCTGCTCCAAAGCTCCAGGATGATGAGGGAATATGCTACGGTGACCTGTTACAGGGCATCATGGTTCTCGTGCAAATGTGTAAAGCTGTGTTTCTAATTTTGGGAGAGGTTTACAACTCCTTTTGCCTGTCAGAAACATCCTGAGGTTAGTATTATCTGAGTTCTTCAGATGTACATTAGTTCAATATCTACACACATCTAGAGGCATTTTAAACTATGTAACTGCCACATGTTTGTGTGTGGTTTTTCTCACACTGTCCCTTATGGAGAGCAGTGTTTACAAATGGTTTTGTTAAGTAAAGGATTTTTTTATGCTGCCTTTTACTTACGACAGAGAAGATAATTTTAAGAATGTCTCGCACTAAGGAAATGGAGAGGTTAAACACTTTATTTCAATGGGATCTGTTCCACCAGTCTTAGATGTTCTGCTCACCGGGTTCATGCTTGGGTGAGCAATTGCAGCCTTCTAAAATAGTAACAGGGATTCTAGTTAGCAAAACTCTGTTGCAGCTACATTTGGGGAGCTGCTGCAGTTTGTCTCCAAAATGAACGTGTTCCTAGAGCTGTGCTACTCTGTAGTCCAGCCCCACCAAGAACTAAAATATATTCCTGAGAGAAATCACTTGCATGTTTGTACTCTCTGTTCTTGTACTTCTTGTCATTTGGAGTCAAAGAAAACATCAGAAAAAATGTGCAGTGCCGTTGGGTCCTCCTGCAGCAGCCCCCATTTCCTCGACTGGCAGATGAAGCATTTCTTCTGAGTGTCTGCACTTCTGTGGGGACCTGTCAGCAGAATTCACCAATGGAAATGAAGAGTACCCTAGCAGTTCTGCACTGTTTCTTTTGCTATTAACATGATGTCTTTTCAGACAGATTCCCAATATTGCTCTCTTTCATTTACAGTCTCATCACGACAGGATGCCACAGTGTCCTGTCATCATGTGACATAAATTTCCACAAAGCATCTGAATGTTTGATGAACTTTCTCCCGTTTCTACTGGTCTTAATCAGTGTTCCCAAAACATGTCCCCAAACCTGGGGTTACAGTCACCATCATGAAATGTCCTATTTTGGTGCTGATGTAGCACAGTGTCACTTAAATAGAAAAGGAAAAAAAAAAAAAGAAGGGAGCACCAACCCTTTATGCAAACAAGGCCAAAGGGCAACTCCAGTGGCTCAGGTTTGACCTTAGATCCCATGGTGAGAGTACCTGGCATATGAGAGAGAGAGAGAGAGAGAGACCTGCCATAAAGGGTCTGTTTCCCTGTCACTGCAATGCAGCTAGCTCCAGTTTCACAATTCAACCTCCCGAAAATAGACAAACTACAGTTTTCAAGTGAAAACTATTAAAGTCATTTCATAAAGCAATTGCTGAGGTTGAAGCAGAATCCCAACCTGCTGGCCCTTGTAGAAAGCATTCTGAGTTCCTAGAAATACAGTTTCAGTTTTCTGTTTCATTTCTGAAATCTCACTTAAGCTTTTCTCTTGTGTTGCCCAGGCACTACCATTATATATATCCCATTATTGCTGGTCAAATAAATGTGGACTAAATAAACAGCAGATCCAGGCAAATATAAAATAGACTATGTAACAAGAACACTATGTTCCCAAGTGATTCATACATCTATTATTTAATAGTTTTAGTAGCTGACATAGCTGTTAGTTCAACAAATCATCACACTCACTCAAGAGGTGTGTTTCTTCTCGGTCCTTAAAGTAGGATTGTAGTACTGTAGCTGTTTTTTTTTTGTTTGTTTGTTTTAGGGAGTAAATAAATCCAAAAAGGGAAGCATCCATCCTCAGCCACATTTTGCCACCACTTTTAGTGGTATTACTCCACAGCTTCCCTGTGTTATCCTAGGATTAATCCTTGTACAATCAGATTAAGACTGTTCTCCACCTGCCTTGGGCATGCCCGTGGTCAACGTGTGAATGTGCTGCCAAGTTGTGAAGCAGATGCAGTGCCATAGCAGTGCCCAGCACAAGCAGCCAAGCTGCCAGCCATTGTAGCACCTCTGTCATCATCATGCAGCGCACTGCAATGTGGGCCTTTGTGGGAAAGGCCCTTGGAGAACTGCAGCTTCTGCATCTGGAGCAGCAGTATCAGGGTGAGGCAGCAGTATCAGGGTGGGGCACCCTGTCACCCTGGGTGTCACTTTTTAGCTGGCTGTAAGATCTCTGCTGCCAGCCGTGAGAGAGGAGCATTATCTCTGCCGTTTGCATAGGCTGCTTTGCTCATGAATATTCAGGAAGCTACATGAGCATGTTGACAGCAATGTGTCTGCGAGGAAGCTCCGCTGCTCCAACCAGCGTTTCCCCCACTTCTGGAGACAGATTTGGAGTTCTTGTTTGATCTAAAATATTTGCAGTCACTCATTTCTGACTAATATTGACATTATTTGCTGTCACATTAAAGTACAGTAGGTTACTGTAGAACGCTGTCCAGCTGGACGCAGTGCTTCCTGGTGCCAGCAAGTGGTCAATTGATACTCTTTTCATGCATTACTATTATAAGCTTTTTGGGAGGAGGTTTCCACAGCAAGAGATAGGGTTCAGGTGTGGTATGCTGGTGCTCCTGCCAATATTAATTCTTCTAGTTGCCTGGTTAACATGTCCTGCACAGAAACTCATGGTTGAATGTTCACCAGCTTTGGTATCAGGAGTTCCCCTGCAGCATGTCAGTTTGATAGGGACCAGTGAGATATTTTTTGACCAATTCCATGGATGTTGTCAGGTTTTCATGATTCCTGTTTCACAGCCTCTCTTCGTCTCCCTCCTGCTGTCTTTCAGGAATATTATGGTTGTCTATAGATCTTCTGGTCTTCTACAAAGCCCAGGTTTGTTACAGCAGGACAGGAAGGGCTCTGGCACAGGGTCACTGCTGGCAGGTAAGCGTGGAATGTTTTTAACATCTCTGTTGCATTACTGACAGCAGCTCCAAGATTCAGCAAATTTCCTTTCCCTGGTTCAATATAAATTCTCACAGACAAGGCACAAACTAGTGAGAGAGGCTGAAACTAAAAGGAAAAGGGTTTGTATCAGCGCCAGGAAAACCCCAACTATCATCCTCCTTTGCTGGAGATGGGCAGAACTCCACCATCCCCACCGCCAAGCTCAAGCACAGCTTTGTGTGCCAGTGCTCAGTATTGAGGCCACCAGAGCCTCAATCTGGGGTGTATCGCTGCTGTATATGATGGACACGTAAAAAGGGAAGTGTAACCAAGCCTTTCCCTGGCGCCAGGGTGGCGGTTGTCATGTTATTGCCGATGGCTTTATTGGAAGCTGTAAATGCACAGCCGTCCCCTCCCGTGACCTCTGCGCCATACAGGACTGTGCAGCTGAGTCACTGTGCAAGACAGCAAGACAGCCATCTGTCTGCCTGTCCATGGTGAATTCCTGAAAGGTGTGACAAGGGGAGAGATGCTGACAAGTGGTGAGATACTACTGAAGAGGATGAGAAGGTTGACACACATGCTCCAGAGCTGTGGTTTGGGGTTCCTGCATGGGCAAGCTCAGGTCAGGGTGTCAAGAGCTATCGAGAATGGAGCCACTTCTCTCACAGGTGCCGTTCTGTTTGACTGCTTTGGGTGGAGAGTGCTCCACCAAATCAGGGATTGCTTTTAAAGCACACATTGTGAGCAAGCGTTAGTCAACAGCTCTCCATAGTAACATCCTTCTCATGCATGGCTATAAAGGGCCAGATTGTGTTCTCGGTGGATTTCAAGCAAATCCATGGTTTACACAGAAACATACCCTCCATTAGCAGCTCTGTGGTACATGTGTTGTCTGGTGGGAGGAGGTTGCATGGATCACCAGCTTCCCACACCCGTGCATCACACGCCTGCAGTGGGAGATGCCGAAGGCTGGAAATCACAGATTTTGCACCACAAACCTACACACTGGTTGCTTCTGCACAACCTGTGAGGAATCCTGCCATGTGGAAGGTCGCGGTTGGGCTGGAGTTGTCCCAGTCATCCTCCCACCCACTGCCACCTTGACAGAAAGCCATGCTTGTGTGCAAGGAGAAGCTGGCTTGAGACTGGGAATCTGTGAACATTCTGGATTGACCTTTTTCCCTGCAAGGAATTTTTCAAAAAGGTAAGCGTTGAAGAGCCAAAAGCTGGGCTCTGTCCTGGTGTATCTGGGTATAAGCACTCTTGGCAGAGCAAGGCTCTGCTGTTAGCTGTGGCCCCAGTCTTTTGAATCCTCTTCATCTAATGGGAACTTCAGACTCTGGAAGCTGCAAGCGAATAACAACTCAAGCATGAGGTTTGAAGCCAGGTACTCCCTGCTGCCCTTGCAGGATGATGAACAATGAGGCCCTTTGCAGCCAGCTGAAAAGAAAAAAAAAACAAACAAACAAAAACAAACAACAACAACAAAAACCAACATAAAGTTTCCAAGCTGCTCATGGAAAGTCAGTGAAGCAATTACGTTAATGACTATGAATGAGGCTAAAATCATTCTTGGATGAAAATGAGTGAGGGGCTAAATGAAATGAACAATTCATAGCCTAGCTCCCAGCATATTTCCACTATGCAACAGCCTTGTTTTAAGAACTGTCTCATCCCTCATTTGTGCTTGCTGGGACTCTATTTCCACTCTGCTGGGTCTGGTGTCTCATCAAAATGCCTTCATAAATGGAGCAAACAAGAGCTGTATATGGCAGGAAAACATTCAATTAACATGATCCAAGTTGTTTTAGGGGCAGAGTTAATCAAGCATTCAGCGTTTTGTCATTCTTGTCTTTCTTTCCTGGGAAAATCCTATTAGTATGAAATCACTTAATTGGGCACTTCAAAGAGCTGATGGGAAAACAGCCTTCACCAGGATAAAAATGCCATTCAGCTGAACACTGGGTTCATTTAGACTTTTGCTGGAATATGAGTGTTTCATTAAGAGCCTTCATATTTCCTACTTAAAAGAAAAAAGCTTGTTAGTAGAGATAATAATAATAATAATAATGATAAAATCGTGGAGATTTGAATCTTGCTGAAGCAGGTTTTTAGTGCCTGCATATTCATGGCTTCATTTACAGCTGAGCATCTTACACCTATACTAAGTGCATATCAGACACTGCTTTTCTGAGCTGGGTGATTTCACAACTGCTTTGGGTATTCTTATGAGTAAAGAATGTTTCATACTCCATGGGAGGTGGGTGACAGCCCCAGCTGATCTTTGGGGTGTTGTGCAGTGCATTTTGCAGGACCGCACACCCAAGGCCAGGAGCTTGTCCTTGCTCTCCATGTCACAACCCCTGGCAGAGGGGAGAGGGCTCTTTGGGGCATGCAGGGCTCTTCACTGGGAGATATGATCAAGGGGCTTTCTTTTAGGTCATGGAGAAATTGCAAAAGAACAGCTGAGGTGGTCTCAGTTTCCCCGTGATCAGGTTGTTTCTGTGGACAGAAATTTAGGCTTTTGTAGAGCTTGAGTTTATCCTGCCTTGAAGAGTAGCACAGTGTGCTCTAACCTGTCATTGCAAAATTCATCCCAAAAGACCTGAAGGAGACTCATCTGCCTGGGACTTTTCCATTTCTTCCAGCTAATTTGGTTGCTCTAACAGGAATATTAAATTTTCTGACAAACCTTGTTTCACTTGGCCCTTCAACCATCAGATTTCCAAACCAGCTTCCCTGCTGCTGCTGCTGAGGATGGCTGGGTGAAAAACTCTGGATCACTTGGTTCTTATGATCACCTCTGGCTTTTGCCTGGGTAAATGTTTCCAGGTCAATCACATGCTGATATATTAATAACATTTTGTATTCAGCCTATATAACATTCTCCCATGTAGGTCTCTGAGTGCATTTAAAGCAGTTAAGAACATGGGCTGGAGACTTCAGCATCTCACCCACCAAGAGGTCCTTTCTTGGCACAATGTTTTGCCAGCTTCATTCTTCCGTTTGGGCTCAGGATTACTTTAGGCAGATGACTGTGGCTCAACAATTCCCAACTTACCCCATTCTCAGTGTTTGAAGCCCAATTTCTTCACCCATCTCAGATTATTTCCCGCTTCCCTCTGCATCCCCCAGCACCAGGGTGCTGCTCACCATGTCCCTGGAGAGGACAAAACTCAGTCTGAGAGGAAATGTGCTCAGGCATGATCCCCTGCATGGCCCCGGCCATCCCAGCACTGAACACGGGCTGACTCATGCACCTCTGCCTACTGTGAATAATTTATTTGCATACGTCTGAAGCAGCTTCTTCTTCCCTTGACATCTGCTAGGACCTACCTGCAGAGAGCTGTGTGGAGAGGAAAAGCTCCCAAGGATTTCCCATCCCAGATGGCAACAGCCTTTCTGTATTTAAGTGCATTCAATGGCTTGGAAGAAGGATACTTTGAAGGTTATGAAATGTGCATTAATTTCATATATCACTGTTGCCTTCAGCCCTTAGGATCTGTTTTGCAAGCAAATTGCAAGAAAGGATTTTCCCATGATCACACCATGGGGGTTTGGGACAAATGGGTGAGGTTGGGACAGGAGAGGTGACAGCTCTGATGGTGTGGCTGTAAAAAGAGGGTGAGAAGGACACTCTCTGCCTGTCCTCACACCACTCCTGGTCCATGGTGCTGTGCCTCTGACCTGTTCCTCCTACGTGTTGTTGGGATTGAACATCATGAGTCACCTTTGGGGTTTTCTTTAGTTCCTGTACTGCCTTCTGCATTAATCACACTTTTCCCCCCCTTTTTTTCTGATGATGCCACTGCAGACTTGACCATGGACTGTCTGACCCAGACCCTGACACCATTTCTCTCCCCACTTCCCATTTCCAACAACCCACTATGCGTAGCTCTCTACAGCTGCTGTTTTGCTTCCTCCCCTGGGGTACTGGCTCCACACAGCCAGAGCCTGCTGGTGTAGCTTAGCCACTGATCCCAGCACTGGGACCTGAGGGAGTGAGCCACCCTCACCCTGGGGACCCTAAGCCCATCCCAACAAAACTTCCTGGCCATTGTTACAGAGCCACTTGCTAGGCTGGTCCTGGAACATGCCCCTCCAACTGTAACTGGGGGTATTCACATCAGCCAATCATGTTGGTTGGTTGTCTCACATCACTTTGCTTCTCTAATCCTTCTTTGCAGCATCACTCACTCACATCAGCAGTTGCTGGCGTTTGCTGCAGATTGCAAAAGCAAGCCCACTCCTTCATCTGCCAATCAGGTGCTGCGTTAAAAAGCTGCCAGCTTTGACAGCTTCATTCTCTCTTTTTTTTTTTTTCTTTTTTTTTTTTTTCCTTGTATTTGGGAGTCTTTTATGAAAAAGAGCTCACTTAAACAGTGAGCATCCTCTTGGTAAGTGCTTCTCCATCCAAGAGCCCCAAGTGGCAGCTGGAGACTGCACTACTTAGGGAGGATGCACACTTCACCACTGCTGTGGTTGGGCCGGTGCTGGGCTTCCCTTCGGTTCTGAGCACATCTTTTTGACATCCAGAGGAAGTAAACCAGTGAACTTCAGCTTGAGCAGCACTGGCAGTTGGCAAGGAAATGATGCACAGTGAAACACATTGTGTTGCTGGAAGGCGCTCCAGCAACCAGGAGCAAAAATCTCATGGGAGAACAATGGGAACAGCTTCCCTGCAAGGACAGGCTGCTCCAGTTTGCCTGTTGTCTCTGTGTATTACAAACAGGAGGACAGGTTGAATTTGTAGTGCTTGTTTTCAGCCTGAGGGGGAGGCTCAAAAAACTGCCCTGGAGCCTGTTAAGTTGTGCGTGTGCTGGACAGCAAGCTTCCAGCATCTCCCACTGAGCCCCAAAAACATTAACAGTGGATCAAACTCCAGTGATTTGGCAGCATTTGGGTCCAGCCCCCAGCTTTGCCAGGATGGATTTTCTGCAATGTGCAATATTAATTTAGGATGTTTTCATATTCCCGAGAGGCTTGCAGGGACCTTTCCTCCCCATCCCATCCTGCCTGTCCAGAGGGAGCCAACCTGAATATGAATGTCTTGGCCAGGTCCTGTGCTGCAGTGGGGACCAGCACTGGAAAATACTGCTGCAGTGTGTGGCTGCCTCCAGCCAAACATGCCCAAACATAATGTCTGGCTGCTTGGGCTAGGTGGAAGCTGCTGGTCCAGACAGGAAATGTATGGGGTTTTTGCATGCTGAGGGTCCTGCTGCTGGGAGGGCTCAGCCCCCAGCACCCACCAGTCATGGGGTGCCTGGTGCTCTTGAGGAGTGCCTGCAAATGAGAGCTTGAATCTGGTCTTGTATGCCACTTGAAATCGTGCTGTCGTCTTATTGTACCCCAAAGGAGAGTACTATGTTTGCACCCTTGCTGCCCAAATCATCGTGTCCAAGGTGCCTGGGCAGTTTATGTCATGCTGAGGTGATGCTGCAGAGCCCGTCCCCGTGCATCACAGGCAAGCTGACCCTGAGGGCATTGACTCAGGTACTGTAGGGCAGACGTGGCCCCAGCACAGCACAGGGGTGGGTGTTTTCTGCTTTAACCCCAGTGGAAGCTGCCCTGGTTTTGGACCTTTCGTGTGTGTGAACTTGGATGCATTTTCCAGCCACACATCCCTCCAGATACTACCCACAGTTTCCTGCAGGACATGCACAGACTTGTTACTCCTCCTCGCCCTTGTCTGGGAAGCTGCAGGGCTCAGACCATCGGATGCTTCCCCAAAACTATTCGCTGGTGCAGCACGGTGCAGGGGCTCCGCTGGCGGAGCTGAGCCCGGCCCTCTGGGTGAAAACCCCGCAGGAGAGGCCAGGGGCAGGCCTGCAGCCCAGGACAGGGCTAGGCAGTGCCTGGGGACAAGGGGTGCATCACCCCCGAGCCGGACACCCGAGGGGCAGCGAGAGCCGCCCCGTGTTACTCCATCATTCCCCTTCCCATTTGAATTCCGCCCTCCAGCGGCCCAGGAAAGACCGCGGTGGGATGCGGAGCCCCCTCCAGCCAGCAAAAACGCCGTTGCTGAAGATCCCAGCGTCTCTTGCTTGGCAAGGGTGCGGCCCCGCGGACCCCGTTTCCTGCATCCGCTGATGGGGGGGGGGTCCCGCATCGCCCCGCGTCCCCTGTCCGGCAGGCCCCGCATCCCCCCGGACGACCCGGGTCGGGGCCGGGGTGGGGCCGAGACGCGGGGGCGGGGGGGAAATCCCGGGAGACTCCGTGAGCGGCGGGAGGCACCGCCCCGGCCCGCCCCGCCCCGCTATAAAGGGCGGAGAGCGGCACCGGGCAGCGACGGGAGCGGCGACGCGAGGGTGAGTGGGGCGGCGGTGGCGGCGCTCGGTGCGGGCCGCATCGCCCTGCGGGCGCTGGTGCTCGCCGGGGTTAGGCTGCAGGAGGAGGAGGAGGAGGAGGCGGCGGCAGCGGCGGCGGCGGCGGCGGCGGCGGCGGCGGCAGCGGCAGCAGCAGCAGCAACAACAACAACAGCAGCAGCAGCAGCAGCAGCAGCAGCTCCTCCTCCTCCTCCTTGCTGCCGCCGCTGCCGCTGGGAGGGCGGTGGCTGTGCGCCGGTAACGGGGGAGCGGGGAGGTGGCGGCCGGGTTTAGGGTGGCCCGGCTCCGGGTGGCGCTCGCCCCCCGGTGGCGGCGGGCCGCAGAGCATCCCTCGCCCCAGCCGAGCCGGGGGCGGTGGAGCGGGAGCCCCTTCCCCACTCCGGGCCGTTGGCGCCGGGAGCGCGGCGCCCTTTGCCCCTTCCCCGGGCTTAGCGTCGCGTCCGCTGCCGGCTGCGGGATCTCCTCGCAGCGAGCGGGTGGAACCGGGAGCGGGCAGGTCCCGGTGCCGCAGGTGCCAGCGGGGCCGGGAGGGGGCCGAGGGGGTCGTCGCTCGCCGCGCCCGGGAGCGTCTCGGCCTCGCCGGACGAGGTCCGACCGTGCGCCCGCATCACCTGCCGGCCCGGCCCGTGGAGCTGGGGAGGCTGCGGAGCGGAGCCACCCCCGTGGGAGGGGACGGCGACCTGGCCCCGGTCCTTCCGCGTTCGGCCGCCCGCAGCCGTGACTCAGGCCGAAGCTGCATGGTGGCACCCGGGCCCCCGCGGCGGCTGGAGGATGGGGACCTCGGGGCGTGGCGGAGGCGGGCAGGGCTGAGGGTGGCCGGGCCGGGTGTCGGAACGTGTCCCATGCCCTGTACCTGCCGGGGCTTGCCCGGGCATGCTGGGACTTGCCTCGCGATGAGGTCACCCTGCTCGCGCTGTGGCTGCCAGCGGATAGGAAGCTGCGTTTCTGTTTTTCCTCGGGGATGCTCGCTGTGGGGTGGGAGCGGGGCAGAGGGTCGGGGCGACCCCGTCTGGGGGCCCTCCGGCAGCCCCTGGGTGTGCTGAGCCGGCTGCATGGGTGGTGATGTGTGGTGGGGACCTGGGCTAGGACAGATCTTCCCTAGACCTTCCCAGCTGCTGGGACTGGGGACAGGAGGCTCACCCCTTATCCTGGGGGAAGTCTGGAAGGGTGCATGTCTGGGGGTCTATTGGGGTCCTGGCTTTAGGGATCTCAGGTGGGGTAAGAAATGGCAAAGCTGTCTTGCATGAAGGGATTTTTGTGTGTTTGTGAATCCTTTTTTAACCAGATTTAGTGAGCACAGCTGCCAAAGTGGGATTGAGTTCCAAAAGCCGTTAATCCCAGAGTGGTGTTGGTTTTGCTATGATAACAAAGCTGATCTCACAATAGGGGGTGGTGCAGGGGATCCATTAGCCCCACACATGTGTCAGGGGAGGGCTGCTTGGAAAGGAAGCCTTTGCCACTTACCTTGAAGGTCAAGGCTGTTAGCATTAATTTGGAAAAAACAAACAGTTTACCCAACCCTGGTTACCCAACAGCTTCTTAGAGTTGACAAATTGGTTAAAAGTGATCAAACTTGCAGCATGTTCTTGCAGCTGCTTAAAAGGCTTCCTTGCCACTGAGCCTGGGTTTTTGAGATGAAGAGACTAGCCAGAAAAACATCCAGTTGCTTCACTTGCATGTGTGCCTGCCTGAGTCTTTGTGCCTGTATGGAAATGGGAATGTGGTGGGATTTTAGACTGAGGTGCTGGATGCTCTGCCATGGCAGTGCTTCACCTGCTGGAAGAGGAATGGGGAATGACAACACTTGCACAATTCCCCATCTCTCTGAATCACTCCAGGTTGTGTTTGACTTCAGTTATGTTTGAGCTTATGACCAAGACACCACTAAAAGCCCAGAACGAGTGTTGGCAGATAGGGACTCCACTCTAGGCTGTTTTGCTGCCCAGCAAATCCCACCCTGGCTGCAGGCTGCTTTGCCCTGGCAGTAGATGTGTCAGCCCTTGGGCTTGCTTATGGCTCACCCAACGCCCTCTAACCTGTTCTGCTTTCCTCCCAGCTGCCACGATGCCCCTGTCACAGAGCAGGGCTGGGCAGGTGCCATGCAGTAGCAAGGTGTGCAGGAACCTCTTTGGCCCTGTGGACCACGACCAGCTTCAGAATGACTTTGAAGATCTGTTGAGGCAACACCTGGAAGAAGCTCGGCACCGCTGGAACTTCAACTTTGAGACAGAGACACCATTGGAAGGACACTTCAAGTGGGAGAGGGTACTCCTGGCTGAGCAGCCTTCCCAGGAGATCCTCAACCTTGGCAAGGCCACCAACAGTGAGTGCAGGAGCTCCTTGGCTCACAAGGTCCCATCTAAGGACCATCTTGGTGGGTCTCATGCTGAGGCGTCTCAGCAAAGCTCAGAGTTTGGCAGGGCTGGTTCTCCACAACACTTGAAACGTGGGCAGGCCACCATTAAAGGTGAGTTTTGGTGTCCTCCTGTGTACTCAGTGTCATTGCTGGTGTCATGACCACCCTGGTAGGGATGGGTGGAGGGGATTAGGTGCAAGAGCCTTGTCTGACTCCTGGCCATGGGATCTTCATTCCACTTTCCTGGGGAAGTGGAACCTGTCTTCCAAGGGGAAAGGCTGCAGACTGGGGTTCCTTTGATTGCTGAGGGGTGGGCAGTGAGTTCACACCAGGGTTGGAGTTCTTGTGACTCAAAATGACCCAGGACAGTTCATCAGCTTCAGTTCCCATGACCTGAGCCTGTCCTCAGGATCAGGGTGAAAATACAGTTCAGAACAATCACTCCTGGGAGAAGAGATGGTGGAGGCTATTCTCTCCTGGAACTCATGCCTTTGATAGGTGGCTCTAAGATGAAGCATCCCTGAGCTAGGTTTTGGGGTGCTGACATGGGAAGCTTCTGCTGCTTGTGATGGGCTGGAGGCATTTTTTAACCATCTTTTCCTGCCCTCCAGACTTCTACAGCTCCAAGCGAAGGGTTGTCCGTGACAAGCCCAGGCTGTGACTGCTACTATCTGGGACAGATGCTGATGTGCTCTGGGGGTATCTCTGGCTCTTTCCCCTACGCTGTACTGTGTAAGTTGTGTGTATCAAGCAATGTTGAGTCTGTAGTTCCCTATTTATGAGTCCCTCTGGGGTCCTGAGAGACCTTCACTGTGTGCAATGTGTAAAGAAGAGTAGGAGCCCATGTTGAAGATTGCAGCCCTGCCAAAGGGATTGAAGAGGACTGAAAGGGGGGCACATGGGACTGTCCAAGTCTATCCTCTGTCCTGTGTTGGTAGGACCAAGCACTGTCCTTGCACCATTTTTGCACTATCCTGCTGTCCAACCATGGTTCTTCCCTGTCTGATGGCCAGCTACGGAAGACGTGCCAGCTCTGTGGCACTAGAATTCATCAAGGTCACCAATATGGATTGCAGAGCAGTGGGACAGCCTGGCACAGAGTACACAGCATCACTGGCATGTGGTGCTGGCACAGCAGGATGGACGTGTCTTGGTGAGCCTTCTACCACAAGGGGAAGCACAGCAATGCTGGGGGCTGCTCCTTCCCCCAGAAAGGAAGTGCTGGTACCTGGACAGCCCTTCCTCTGAGTGGCTCCATGATGCTATCAACGGACACCAAAGTGGTGATGTGCTGGAGGTCCTCAGCACAGCCCCTGTGGGGCCAGCAATGCCTGAAAGACTTTGGGTTGCCCTGAACTCTGACCCAAACCCACATTTCCTCATGTTGTTGGCTTGAGTGGTGCTGTTTGCCCTCCTGTTGTGCCTCATTCAATGCTGACACTAGGCTGGAGAGCTGCTGCTCTGGCACTGTAAGACTGCTTGAGGGATGGAGTCTTGCTTGTGAGGATGAAGCTGAGAGAAGTTTTAGCCTTTTCCTGAACTTTTTTTCTATTAAGGAGCTGGGGGAGCCCTTGCCCTTGCCTGACTGCAGAGTGAGCAGCTTCTGTTGTCTCTGGGATGCGGGGATGTCCTGGCAGTGCCACATGGTGCTGCAGGACATGTCCTTGCTCTTGAGGGACTCAGTGCTGCCAGGTCTCAGCACTTTCACTGGGTTCATCTCCTGCCCTGCTGCATTTGGACTCTGGAAACTGGTGCAAGATGGTCCCAGGTGGAGTAGGGATGGGGTCCACCTCCCACCTTGTACCATGGTGCACTTTGCTGTTGAAGAAGCTGACAAGCTCCCAGCACTAAATGTTTATTTATAAAAATGCTATTAAGGCTGCCTGGGGGATGGGAAATACCTGTTTGTCTATAAATGTAACTGAATAAATACATGTCTTGCGTAAGGAAATCAGTGGCTGTGGATTAATGGAAATAACTATGCTTTGTGGTGAGCTGGGAGCAGGGTCTGTGGGGGGAGGTGACTAGGTACCTGCCTGGTAGGATGGGCTGGGGACTACTTTAGGGATGCAACCCTGCACTGTGGGCTGTGCCTGCCTTTGGTCTGTCTGGGAGCAGGGATGGAAGCTTCAGCAACCATGGAGCTGTGCTTTATGTGGAGCCAGGTGGGGAGGGGCTGTCATAGCACTGGATGATATCTTGGCTTGAAACATTGAAGCCATGAGATGGGAGTTGTTCAAGGGTGGTGGTGGGGTGAAACCTCACCCCAAACAGTCCACTTAACCCTGCCCAATTGTGGAATTGGGTGTGGAATTAGCACTGTGGTGCTCCCCCAGTGTCCTCAGCAGAAGCTGCTGCCACATGTGTGGGGACCTCTGCTATTCTGCTATCTATGTCATGCCTCTGCTTCCACATACCCAGAAGCCCCCTTGAAATTCTTGTGGAGTGTTATCATTGTGCAGTCTTTTAGCTGTTGCTGTCTCAAGCCCTTTTAATATTTTCCCTTTAAGTCAGTCCTTCCAGCCCCTTTGGCTGTTGCCAGCTGTTCCCCTCTGCTGTCACCTCACCTTTGCCAACAGCAGTGATGGTTGAAGAAGGGAGAAGTAAATCTGCAGCTGAACATCCCCCAGCACTGTTTATGGGGCTCTGGAGACAGCCAGGACCTGGCTCCTGTAGTCCTGGATATGATGTTTGTGCTGCCCTGTGAGACCCCAGCCCTGACTGGGGAGTGGCTCAGGCACTAACCCCTCATGTTCCTAATATGGCGTTAAATCCCCTTTGACCAGTCCCTTCCTGGGGTCTTCTCAGGGCCAAAGAGTGCTATGGCTGCTGCAGGTTTGTGCTGCCCTAGAGCTGCTGAAGGGTTCTGCAGAAGGATTCTGCAGTTGGTCAGCCCCACCTCCCCCTCCCTGCCTTGCAAGCCATTCCATTGTAAGTGCTGCTGTTTGGAGATATTTAGGGTTCTCCCCAAAAAATCATCCCCAAGGAAAGCAAAGCTGAAATGCAGCCTTCTCTGTTCAGTGGCAAATGGCCACAGGGGCTGCAAGAATTAGAGATCAACGTGAGATTGGGGTGCTCTCCAAACAACCCAGCCTGTGTCTGGGGGGAGGCTGTGTTAATGCAATCTGGGGTTATGGGCACAGGCTTTGCCTTTGGAAAGGAAAACCAGAGCAGTCACAGCCTTTGCCCATGTAATGAAGCAGTCCTCTGTGGGGCCAGTAGCTGGATGTAAATTCTAGTTATAATTTAAAGATAATAACTGACATTTCCCTTTGTTGTTCTTTAAGCTTTTTCTTGGGATGTCTTCTCATTTTGCAGATAAAGCTGAACAAAAATGAGTGCAACCCATTTATTCCCTCATCCTGCTGCAAACCAGAATGGTTTCAGGCAGCTGAGTCGGCAAGTACTTTCTCAATACTGGCTGTACGTGGTGTCAGTAATTCCAGCAGCATCCCCTGGAAAAGACTGGTACAAGCAGCATAGGGGTGATTTCTCCAAATCCTGGGGCCAAAGCCAAATCCTACAAGGGGATTTTTGCAGGTTTGCTCCTTCATCACTGGGATGTTATAATCCAGTAGTCTTTTACGTAGCTTAGTAGATTGAGTTATTTGGCCTTTTGAACTAATGTTTGTTGTTTCTCTGATGCATTTCTCCCTCCCTTGCCCCAGACACGTTCCATCCTTGGCCAGATGCTGCAAATGAGGAGAGGACAGGGACTTCTGCTGTTCTTAGAAGTGGTGGTGGAGATGCTGCTGCAGATGCTATTGTAGGTTCAGGACAGTTTTAGGGTGTCCAGTGACCCCCTCAGGCAGGCTCTTTGCATACTTGCTTGCAGCACAGCAAACAGGAAATGTGTGTGCACCGGTAGTTGAGTGCAACCCAAAAACGGAAAGCTGCCTTGAGTAAGAGAAAATGACAGCTTGGGCGTGGGGCAGGCGGGTGTGCAGCAGCAATGCCCTTGGTGTGGGGCTGATATCCCTCTGACCTCGGGGAACCTCACAGCACAGCCAGACAGTGCCCTGAAGCTCAGGATACCTTTCAGCACGCAGAAAAGGTAAGTTTTGCTCTAAAGGTGGCTCATGCATCACCTTAAATAATAGAAAAGCAAAGAAAAAATATTTTTGCTAGTGTTAGTGACTTACAGTTTAGATTTCGGCCCTCTGTTACTCCTGGCTGTGCAGCTGCCAAATTTTGGCAGTGATGACCCTATGGATGCCCATCAGCAGGAAATATCTCAGACTCTCAGACAGACTTCAGTGTTTAAATTCTTTTTTTTTTTTTCATCTTTTCCTTGTTCTGTGTCCCTGTTTCATGGTGTGCAGCAGGCTCAGCTGTCTGTGGTGATGGGGCAGGTAGCTAGGGATTTTTCCACCACCTTCGGCTGTTTCCCCCCAAAAAATGTTGCTTCTGCTGTCTTAGAGGCTGGGATCACAAAACAAGGTACCCAGATTCTGCCCCCACCTTGCTGGGTTCCCTGTGGGACCCCAGTGACTTTGCAGGACGCTCTTATGTCTTCATGATGCTGTGGGATGGTGCTTGTGGGTGCTGCACAACAGTTGAAGAGGATGTGGACATTTTGGGGGCCTATTCCTGCATTTCCGGTGCACCTTAGGACTTAGCAAAATTGCTGTTTCACATTGCAAAAGGAAAGAAGCCAAGGGATGGAGCAGCAGGGGGTTTCCCCAGGCAGAGCACAAAGACAGGCTCCTACCCTGGCCAGCTTTTGGTCAGAATTTGGTGATGCTGTGAGGCACCAAGGATGGGAGGGTTGAACCAGGGGAGAATGTATGGGCACAAGTGGAAACCTCCCCAAGGCTGCATGCGACTCTGCTCAGGGATGACTCACAGCTGTGAAAGCTGGGGAGAGGAATTTTAAAAGATGCTGATGAGCTCCCACAAAACAGGTGGAGCCACTCAGCTTTGCTCAGACTGAGCATCACCCCAGCTGGTCCTCTGCTGAGGGCTATGGCACCTCCCAGGTGGCCTTCAGCCCTGGATGCTGCCCTGCATGTCCCCTGTAGCCCGGGCAGCCTGAGCAGGGCAGAAGCTGTGTGCCTGTTGGGTGCTGGGCTCAAAGCCTGGCTGGTGGGGATGGCTGTTGCTGTTGGCTGAGGCCACATTTGCTCTGTGCAACCGGAGATAAGTACCTCTCTTCCTATTGCCAAACCTGCCAGCCACTCAGGGCTGTTTCCACCAGTTAAAATGAATTTCTGAGGCTCAGCACTCACTGGTGAGGCTCAGTAATCACTGGTTCCCCCTCTGCAGTACCCAGCTGTGAGCCATGGCTGAACACCGGGCAGGTGCCAAGGGCCGGCGCATGGGCTCCAGCCGTCGCAGGCAGCTCTGCAAGGATTCTGGTCCCAGCGAAGAGCCACTGTGGGCATCTAAAGTCATGCAGAAGGTGCAGGACTTCATCCATGGGCACCACAAGGACCAGACAGGGTTCATCACTCGCTCAGACATGCAGGTAAAGGATGGGACCACTGGGATCCTGATGACTGGATGTTTTTTTTTTTTTTTTCCTAATTTCCTTTATTCTTAGAAGTTGCAGGAGAAGAATTTCCCATGCAGCACAGAGGAGCTGGAGCTCCTCTTTGATGGGCTGGATGCTGCTGGCACCGGGCAGTTGAACACTGAGGAGTTTGTTGCCGGGCTCTGTAAGTACCAACACAGTGTCTCCAAGCATCCTGGTCCCACCCCAGTGCCCCCTTTCCAAGAGGGATCTGCAACACTCCCTGTTCTGGGTGGCACACAGTGGCCCAAAAGCAGCCCTGCAGATGGGCTCTGAGCCCATGGCTCACTGGGTTCAAGTGCACTGGAGCAGCTCGGAGAAGTGCTGGGATGGTGAATGCCAGGATTTGGGTTGGGCACTGAGGGTTCGGGCTGTGTTTTGACAGGGCAGTTCCTGAGCTCCCAAAAGGCCAGCAGGGACCATCGCCAGCGGAAAACAGGATCCTGGAGGAACTCAGTCTTTGCCAGCCCTTTGTTGGAGGGGGTGGACAGTGAGGAGCAGAAACACTTTGCAGCATTCATGGACCAGCTGGGCACAGATGACATCTCTGAAGAGTGAGCAGCCTGGCTTAGCACCTATGGGTGTCCTGCAGGATGGGGCAGAGCTGCCTGAGGTTGGAACAGGGAAGGATTTTCCCCCAGTTTGGTCCCCCTACAGGCTGCAAGCACTTCTTTCCCAGGTGCAGGAGCAGGGGACAGGATCATGGCCACTGTCAGGACCACATGTCCCCAGCAGCATGGGCTAAATGATATGAGACGCCAGAACTGGCAGGGCATTGGGGGATGTTTGCTGCCAAAGACCTCTCTCTCAGCAGGTGGGAGATCTGGCAACTCTGGGCCAAGCTCCGGAAGGATGAGCCACAGCTCCTGGGCAACCTGGAGGACTTCCTGGCCAAGATGAGGCACCGCATTCAAGAAGCCAGGAGCAAGAAGGAGGTCTTGGAGGTGACCCTGAACAAGTGAGTCACCCCATGACATCAGAGAGGGACAAGGAGGGGAACAGGGACAGGAAGGATGGGGCTCCTGCTCACCCCAGCCATAGAGGTGCACCCAAGGAGGCATCCAGCAGTGAATGGAGCTGAGGTTTTCCTTGATTCCGATGTTTGGGATTGAGCTCCCTCTACAGTCACTCACAGGACAGCAAAAGTGTCAGACTCCTGGAAACATCCTTGCTGGGTGAATGCCTCCAGGCAGCCATGGCTGCAGTCTGCAGGTTGCATGGGCAACACGGGGTCCCCAGACCTGCACCCTTTTTGATGAGGTCTGAATCCCCCATGACTCCTCAACCCTGCTGTCCCTACCAGATGTGTGGCTGAGCACAACCTGGAGGTGCAGCAGCTCTGTGCAGCCATGGAGCAACAGATCCAGCAGGAGCAGCAGCGGCTGGAGCAGGAGGTGGGTTTATTAGCTGCTCATCCCCTCCAGTCATCCACTCTGGGTGGACCTAGTGCCCCCAAACCTAGATGGATGGGTGGGTGCCAATGTTCCTATTGCCATTCCAGAGCATGGCCCGAAGCCACTTGCATGGCATGGAGCTGCAGCGAGTCCTGGATGCCAGTGAAAAGGAGGTGCAGCGCTTGGTCACAGCACAGGTAGAGGTAAGATGATCCCAAATCCTGGTCCCCATTGCAATGCAGAACTTTGAGCTGTGCCTTTACCTTTGGCATGGTGGTGTACACCTGATCCTGGACAGTCCCTACCAGCCCTTGATGCAAGTTACCACATAGGACCTCCATCACCTCGCCTCTGCCACCCTCATCCCCTTCCTCTCCTTCCCTGGGAGCATCCAATTTGAGTTTTCCACCTGACACCCTGGGGGAAATCCAGCCTCAGGTCTAGAGGATATGGTGATCCACCATTTAGAGATGGTGATCCATTGTTTTTCATGTTGGGCCAAGGGGTCCCAGCTGGGTGTGAGTGTCATGGTTGTCATCCTGCAGCTGGAGACACGGTGCCACAGCCTCCTCAGCATGCAGCAAACTGCCAGCACTGAAAAGCAGCAGCTGGAAGAGAGCAACCGGGTGCTGGAGGAGCAGCTGCAGCACATCAACCTGCAACTGCAGCAGACCCATGGGTATCTGTGGACCACAAGGGCCGCGGTAGCTCAAGAGCACATGGAGGAGCTGCAGTGAGTAGCTGAGGGACCAGCATCTCCTCCTGCTCATACCTGGTTTCCTCCTGGGGTTTGAAGCAGATGGGATGTGAGTTGTGATGGTGCTCAGCCATCATTTTGCTTCAGTTGGGGAGGCAGTCGTCTGGATGGTATGGATGAATAGTGGCTTGGTGTGCAAAGTATTGGAGGGGGGAATACAACAAACAAACAAACCAAAAAAACAAAACAAAACAAAAAAAAAAACAGGACTATCAGCATTATGCACTGAACGTCCTTTGAAGGTAGTCCCAGGGCAACCTTCACCCAGGAGGACCCCAACCAGCACTGGTGCTAGGGCCAGTGGTGGGTTTTGTTGTCCCCCTCCTGGCTAGACCAAAGCCCATCACTACTTCTGGAGCTAGTGATGACCTGGGGGCAGGGATGGAGGCAGTGCAGAGGATGCATTTCCCATTGTGACCCCTGTGCTCTTTGCTTATAGGGACAGAGCAGTGGCAGAGCTGCCTGGTGAGATGCCACCATCCCTGCAGGTACTGCAGCCATGCATGGTAGGAACATGATGGGGTGTCCCTGCTCCAGAGCCTGGCTTTCACACTGGGGGTTGGCACCATGTCCCACATGGTTGAAGAGGGATGGGGCAGCAGCATATTAGGGTTGGTACTTCCAAATTTTGTGTGGGAATGTCTGTAAACTGAAGCTGGAAAGCTAAACATCATATGACATTGATACACTTCCTTGTCAAGCATTATTTTTCCCTTCTTTTTCTCTCCGTTCACCACAGATGAGTCCACAGCAGAGTGAGAAGTGTTGCTCAGAGGTGCAGATCAGGCTGGGGTCACAAGTTGGCAAGCCACAACGCAAAAACACCCACCAAGTGTAAGGGATCCTGGGCCCAGGTCCTCCACCCTCCCCAGGCTAAACAGCATGTTTCTTCCTTGTAGTGCTCCTTTCTTACCCATCCATCTCTCATCTCAGAGATCACATAGTTCCTTGCTCTGCATTGCTCCTGTTGGAGCAGGCACTCACTGTATCTGACTGAGATTTTTCTTTTCATCTCTGATAACGTGAATGCGGAGCTTGGGAAGAAGCATGTTCACTTTCTCAGCTATGATCTGATCCTGGCTCTGTTTCTTTGCTGCTCTCTGAACTTGGCAGCTCCAGTCCAGATTGGAGATTTTGAGCATGGCACTGCCTGTAATACAGAGGGGTTTGGAGAGGGATAGGCAAAGAGGCAGAGGAAGCATCCTCCAAGGTGGAGGTGGATGGGACAGAGCTGCTGCCAAACTGTTCTCACACCATGTTCTGCTCTTGCAGGGTTTGGGAAAAGCTGCCAGCAGAAACAAGCATTTCAGGACTGCCAAGAACACTCTCTGTAGAAGAGGACCCTTTCCCTGAATTTCTGAAAGAGGAACAGTTTTCTGACCAAGGTTCTTTGCTAAGAGAGATGAATGATGCAATAGCAGCTCTGAGCATGCAGCTGAAGCCACAGGCACCAGCTGCACTGGCAGAAGCTGCCTGTTGCCTGCAACATGATGCTGAGCGCCAAAAAGGACCAGAAGCAGCAACACTGCATGGTTCAGCCATTGGGGCCCCAAGGAATACCCATGTTGGTCACAAGCTGTTCAAAGAAGACCTGAGAGAGGGACGAACCGCAGCTGAGCTTCCTGCTCGGGACATGACACAGGCCAGTGCGTCCACTGAGGAGCTGGGGGCAGAGCAGGGAAACAGCATGGAGGGAGCAGGGCAAGGCCTGGAGGAGGTGAAAGGGACATTATTTGGGAAGGGAAAGGGTGCTGATGAGAAGGGGCAGATACTAAAGGAGGCTGAGCGTCCACAACGTGCACCCAGAGAGAGAAAAGAGACAGCTGATCAGGAATGGGTGGAGGTGGAGGAAGCAGAATGGGTGCACAAAAAGACAGAACAGGAAAAGGCACAGCTGCCAGGAGATGCTGAAGAAGCAGCGTTAAGCCAGGGAGAAAATTTGGAGGCAACCCCCGAGGGCTGGGAACTGGAGCTTGTACCAGGTTGGGACTTGGCCAGAGATGTGCTTGGGGAGCCGGGAGGGTGCCTGGAGCCGGAGCTGATATGCAGGGGTGAGGTGCAAATGGCAGCAAAGCAGGAAGACAGTGTCCTCCCAGGGGTGACAACAGTTTCCAACCCCAAAAATGTAGATGGGGAAGGTGATGGTGCAGAGGTGCAGTCATGGGGACAGGACAAAGGAACAGTGCAGGTAGATGCAGAACCAGCTCAGGTGCATGGAGCAAAGCATGGCAGGAGTCATGGAGCAGCCTGTGAGCTCCTAGCTGAGGCTGCAGAGGAGGAGAGGGGTGCAGGAGAGGCAATGCAGGGAGGGCAAGGTGATGCCTGGCTACAGCCCAGTGGGGAAGATTTTGGGGACATGAAGGAAGGGACCTCACATGCACATGTGCTACAGCTAGAGGCAGTGCCACAAGCTGAAACACAGGAAGGGGCAGTGGTGGCAGGTGTGCAACAGCTGGAGGCCCTGAGCAGTGCTGCCAGTGTGCAGCTGCTTGCAGAGCTGGGGGAGCTTGAGGCAAGCCCAGGAGGGAGCCCAGCAGCAGAGCTACAGCACCAAAGTGTTGCTGGTGCCCCAGGTATAGAGCAGGCAGGGAGCATGGGGCCAGATGTACAGCCCCTGGAGGGGGTTGGTAGAGCACAGCCAGGGCTGGAGGAGAGAACCAGTGCTGCTGCAGTGCTTGGTGAGGGCCTTTCCCCAGCAGAAACCCCTATGGAGTACCTAGGTCTGCCTAGGCTGGTCCTGATTAATGCTCAGACACTGGGAATGGAGGAGGCAGAACACTCTCCAGCAGAGACTCTGCTCCATGGGGGTCTTATCCCAGAAGCCCCACGGGATGTGGGGCGCCATATGGCCATTCGTCTCGCGGAGGAGGCTGGGGATGGGGGACAAGGGCCAAGCGAGTCTGGGCTGCCAAATCAGCCTCTGCTTGATCCCCAGGGAGCAGAAGCTGGGCTGGCAGAGGGGGCTGCTTCAGAGGTGCCACAACAGAAGAAGGCTGGAAGCATGGAGGTGCTGGAGGCCCTGAGCAGTGCTGCCAGTGTGCAGTTGCTTGCAGAGCTGGGGGAGCTTGAGGCAAGCCCAGGAGGGAGCCCAGCAGCAGAGCTACAGCACCAAAGTGTTGCTGGTGCCCCAGGTACAGAGCAGGCAGGGAGCATGGGGCCAGATGTACAGCCCCTGGAGGGGGTTGGTAGAGCACAGCCAGGGCTGGAGGAGAGAACCAGTGCTGCTGCAGTGCTTGGTGAGGGACTTTCCCCAACAGAAACCCCTGTGGGGAGCCCAGTCCCTGATGGACTGGTCCAAGATAATGCTCAGGAATTGAAATTGAAGGAGGCAGAGTCACTTGTGCAGGTGGAGGAACTCTTATCAACCCCTGGAGGGAGCACATGGGCTGACCTGCAGCCCCTGGTTGAAGAAGGGACTGGGGAAGTGGCACAGAGCCAAGCCGTGGCTTTGGAAGTGGGGCTGTGCAACACAGATGTGTGGGATGGGGATGCTGATGCACCTGTGCCCCTTCCAGCTGTGGCTGCTTTGCATCCTGAGTATGCTTCTGCCACTAAATATCCTTATCCAGATGTAAAACTGGTAGCACTTAATGATCCAGATGAGCAGGCCCTGGAAGAAAACCAAGCTCTGGAAATTTTCCAGGAAGAGAGTGCTGATGCAAAGGGGAGGCCTCTGGATGGAGCTCAAGGTCTGGGAGTTGTGCAGGGAGCTAGAGTAGAGGCAGAGACAAGGATCTTAGTTGAAGTTCAGCATTTAGAACTAAAGCAGGGCCATGATACTAATGCAGCCACACTGGCCGCCTCTGTTTCTGAGGTGCCTCTACAAATTAGCACTCTAAATTGGAATATGGTGATGCAGGAGGATGTTCTCGTTCCAGATGTGCAATGGCTAGGTGGTTCGGGACAGGCAGCCCAAAGTGAGCTCCTGGAGCAGGTCTCATCACAGAAAGAGAAGATGAGGCTTCATGCTGCTCCCCAGCAGCCACAGGAGAAGCCACCATGTGTTATAGAAACCAAACAAGTAGCTGCTGGACCTGCTGAGCCTCCAAAACAAGAAGTGCCACCAGTGTCAGCCTTTTGCACAAGGGTCCAAGAGCAGGAAGATACTGGGAATGATTTGCTGGGGATGAATCTCAGAGACAGCACACTGATGGATGCAGCCAACAGCAGGGTGCAGCCTCAAAGGCATCTCTCAGAAAAGTGGAGGGAAGACCTTGATGTTGGCCAACCAGAGAAGAAAAAAGAGATGGGGCATAAAATGAGCCAGGAAGGTGAGCCCAGCCCAGGAGAGCCAGGAGCTATGACTGTGAATGGAGCAGGAGCTTCTCCAAGGGGCTCTTCTGAAGTCTCCCTGGACCCAGACCACTTGTACAATGTGCTGTTTGTCGGTGATTCCCATGTGGGCAAAACATCCTTTCTGTACCGGTTGCATGCCAACACCTTCAACCCACACCTCACTGCCACAGTAGGTAGGTTTCCTCTGACTGCACTCTTGAGGGCTCTACACTTACTTGTGCGACCACCACAATTCCCTTTCCTCTGCCCCATAAGCTGCTGGAAGTCATTACATGTGCATTACTGCTCACTCAAACCTGTCACCAAGGACCAAGTAGGACCACCAACATACCTGGGTGCTCATGAGCAGGTAATGGTGGTCCTCCTTGCCCTCTCTGGGGCAATGCTGATGGCCCCAGTGGTTTTTCTCTCTGGTCTGCCTTTTGTCTCTATTCTCTGAACCAAGCTGGTCTTACTCATTGTGAAATTTGAGACCTTTCCAAAATTCAGCCACCAGAGATCATGGGTTCCTCTGGAACCATGCTGCTTCAGCTGTGGCCCCACACTATGCCTACACAGCATGGCTTCTCCATCCATTATCTATCACAGTGTGTTGCAGAAAGCACGGCTGAAAGCATGACAGGCACCAGCAGAGTCAGCTCATGCTTCATTTTATTGCCCAAATAGCCTAACTTTTATAGAAAACTTAACAGGGGTGAACAGTGTTTCACACAAGATTATTGGTCAAAAGCACTCAGACAAACAGCTATAAGAAAACAACCCCACCTGCAAGAAAAGAACCCCCCTTGTGATTAGCAGTCACGGAGACCTTGCCCTTGAGGCCAGCTGCTGGTAACAATATTTTTCTGAGTTCCTTAATTGGGCGGTATGGGAGTCATTGCTGTGGGAGCTTCTCACAGTTACTCTGGTAGCTTGGTTTGCTCAGCTACAGCAGGCCATGGGATCTATGTTGTTTCCAGATTCTCTCAACAACAGTGGTCAACTCTATGATAACAAAACATCCCCTTTCTGTGTATCCTAGGACTGGATTATCAGGTCAAAAGCCTCATCATGGACAACAAGCACTTTGCTCTCCGCCTATGGGACTCAGCTGGGCAGGAAAGGTGAGGTGCTGTGCTGTATGACTGGGAAGAGCAAAAAAAGCTTTTCATTCTTTTGGTAGCTTAGTGGAATCAAATGTTTTGCTAAGCAAAGGCAATTGTTTAGGAATGGACTCTGATTAGTGTGTGATCTGATAAAAAAAAAAAAAATAATAGAGAAAGTAATTAAGATAAAAGTAAGCACTCAGGCTGTCTGCATGGCCTCTTCAATTGGGATAGAAGCAAATTCTTTTTTCCTTTTTGATCAACCCATGTTTCCGGTTTTCCCTCTGGGATTTTAGATTGGTTCTAGGTGAAACCTCCATACTCCATCCTGGTGATGGTTTGAAATGTCCACAGGTACCACAGCATCACCAAGCAGTTCTTCCGGAAAGCAGACGGGGTGGTGCTGATGTATGACATCACGTCACAGTACTCCTTCGCAGATGTGCGCTACTGGCTCAGCTGCATCCAGGTGAGCAAGGCAGGAAAACCTTGTTCTGCCTCATGGCCTGGGGTTTCATGATGACTGGCATCAGTGTTTCACCATTTGACTTCTGCCACTGGTCGTGGCTGGGCAGCTGGTAGCTGCTAATCACTTTGCAAAGGGCATTCTGCCTTGCTTTGGTCATAAACTGATTTTTATGGAAGGATTTAAACAATTCAGGTGCTCACATTTTTCATATTTTTGCAGTGAAGGTTGTTTTAACTTTTGTTATGATTGCTAAACTTTTTAAAATTAAAAACTGCTGCAGAAAAATGGATAATGTTGAAAGTGATTTTGGTAACACTTTTAAGTAAAGCATAGTCCTCTTTTGAGTACTGAGAAATAGGAGGTAACTCATGCCTTCTTAAAAACTTCCTGCCAGAGATTTTTCAATTAAGTATAAAATGTTAAAGGAACAAAATAGTCTGTCACTATGCTCAGTGCCCATAAATCACAGTCAGAGCATCTTCTGAAGGGTTCTTGAAGTCAAACACAAAGCAAGATAACCCTGTAGTGAACTTGCCTGGTTACCTGCCCTGTTAATAGACCAGGACAGATGACTTAACAACAAACAAACATTTTCTTAAATGTTGTTAAGTGAGTTTAAGAATTTAAAGTTTTGTTACCAGAAAAAATCTATGCACATCCTTCATGATGTTCCAGGATGTCTTTGGGCAGTGTGTCTGGCTGTGATTCAAGGAGGATGTAGGTGTGCTCCTGATTCTTCCCTGTTTTATTGTCCAGGAGGGAGCAGATGACGGAGTCACTATTCTGCTTCTTGGGAACAAAACGGACTGCGCTACAGAGAGACAGGTCCCTACTCAAGAGGCAGAACGCTTGGCTGAGGTAGGTGCATGGCCCTGCTGCAGCATGCTGCCCACACAGATTCAGTAGGGACACCCAAGGATGGAAGCCACCAGCTCCTGCCTGCCTGGAACCTGCATTACAAAATGCAACTTAGTGCATCAGTGGACAGCAAAACGATCTCTGAACCCATCTTATCATTGCTGGGAAATGCCATGCATCTTCCCAGCATAATGAAAATAATAAAAACACAGAACTCTCTCATGTTTTAAAGATACTGAACACTAAAAATATTATCAATCTCTTAAAATGTAGGTGGCTAATAAAAAGTAGATAAGAAGAAATCCACCTTTACCCATTTAATTTCAAAGTTTCTGAGGTTTGGGCCAGTATCCCCTGACTGATTCTGCCAATGGAAGCAGCAGGACAAGGGATTAGATGCTTTGTTTCTCACAAATCTGTCACTGGCAGGTACAAAAACCCAGTAATACCTCATTGCTCTCTCTGAGTTTGCTCCACTAACCAGGCTGCATTGCATTGTTCTCTGCAGTAGTAACCTTCTTCTTGACGCTAAATGTTGGTGTTGCAGCTACCAGAAGAGCTGTAAATCAGTTATTGAGTTACCTGTTCCTTTGAGTCCTGTTTCCACTTGACCATGATGTTTCTTGGCTATTTGCTCCCATATGAAGCTATTCCAATGCAAGGAAAGCACATTTCTCTGTGGACTCTGTCTTCCAGGAGTATCAGCTCATATTTTATGAATGCAGCGCTGCCTCTGGCCACAACGTTGCTGAGTCCATGGTCAGCCTAATCAGGTGAGGCCTGTGCCTGTATTTCGTCAGCTGTCCTGAATTTCATGGACTTCCTCCTGCCTTTTTCACTAGGAAATGCTGGCATCTCACTGTCACCACAGCCTCTGTGTCCCCATATGCCATGGAGAGCTCCCAGAGCAGCACATGCATGGCCAGGATGAGCTGGGGAGGTGCTGTGAGATGTCACCTGGATGTACAGCATTGCAAGGGGATGAAGGAAACCCTTCTCAGGATGCTGCTAATTTCTTCCTGAGTTGCTTGAAATCAGTTCTGTCTGTGATTGGATTTAGGTTGGCATTTTCAGCAGAGTCTGCAGTTCTCACAGCGTGCTGAGCTGGAAGGTTCCCAACTCCTTTCACTGCACTGAGTCCCCTTACCAATGCTTGTCCTAAAAAATATAATAACAATGCAAAATATGGGGGAAAGCACCTGACTAACTAACTTTCTTATTGCCCAGGTCACTCAAAGTTCGTGAAGATCAATTGAGAAATAAGACAGAAGAGGTAGCAAAGCTGCCTCAGAAGAAAAAGGGCTGCTGCTGGTGATGAACAGAGTCCTTGCTGTAGTCTGAAACTGCTGTGGCAGAAAAGCAAAAAAAAAAAAAAAAAAAAAAAAGGATTCTTGACCACCAGCCCTGCTCCTTGTGTGCCTGTCTTGCCTGAGCTCCCTTGATGCTGAGAGCAAAAAATGCTACAGAGGAGAAGGCTGTTGTCTGTTCTGCTCCCTGCTCATCTCTGCTATTGCCAGTTGCCAGAGAGAACAAACCCTCCAAGAGACTTATTGGGAAACTGCACTGCCTTCACCTGAAGACCAAAATTGGGCTAATGAAGGAGAAGGAGGCAGAAAGGAACCCATCTGGATCCAAGATACTGGAACCATCCTGGAAGCAGCAGGCAGCAAAACCCAGTCTCAGGATAAAAGAAATGAGTACAGGGAGTCAGCAGAATGTTTAAGGCCATTTGTGCTGCTGTGCAGTGGGGACTTTGGCTCTGTCTTTACAAGCTGGTCAGATTTGGTTTGGACCAATGAAACATGCTGTATATCCTAAGTGCAGTGTAAGTCTCTCCAACTTGGCAAGGCAAAGCTGTTTTTCCCTTTTTCAGTTTCCAATGCCAGTGATCAGCAATGGGTCCTGTCTGAAAAAGATTAAAAACTTTGGAGCTTTTCAAGGTGTTTTGATCAAAAGCAAGTCCAGGATAAAAGAAAGGGCACTGAAGTGGTGGGGTGGTGAGGTATATAGACAGAGAAATGCTCATGAGTCCTTGTTTCACTTTAGTGCACCCAGAGCAGAGTCTTGCACTGTCACAGCAAACCCTCAGTATGGGCAGGGAAAAGTGAGCTTCTGCACCCTGCCCTTTAAAAGTGATACTTCTAATGAAGTACTGAATCTCAGTGTGACATCTAAAAAGGTACATATCACAATTTCTTTTTTTTTAACAGCTTAATGCAGATAACCATATTTTTGCAGAGAAAGGCATACAGACTAAATAGATAAGAATATGAGTGTTGCATTTTTGTGTTTTTATATATTCCAAAAATAAAAAAAAAAAATAAAAAACCACAACTGTGTTTCTGAATCTGTTATAGCTCGGCTTTCCAGTGAAACAAGGCTACAGAGCTCCTCATGTATGTACCTAGTTTCTCTTTCCCTGATTCTAACAGTGGCTTTTTTTAACGGTATCTGATAGTGATATCAAAGCTCTGAGAACTTGCCACTTCTGTATTAATAAAGGCAGAAGTGACTGAGACTAATTCATGTCACCATTGTTGAAAAGTTGCTATTTAAGTTTAGTCTTTATTAGGCAATGGAAAACTTACAGTGCTAGGCAAGGACAGACTGCCGTTGCCCTGCTCACAGAATTATCCATTTAAACAGGGCACATGTGCTGCTCACAGTCCTGTCTAAGAAGCACAGAGAGGTTTCCCTGCTGTCCCCAAAACCAAGTGACATCCAAAGCCAGGCTGGGGTTTTATTCCCTTATTCTCAAGAAAAGGCAACTCTGTATGATCCACAAAAAATATTCAGAATTGATAATGATTTGCAGAGGGAGATGAATGGAGACCAAAGGATGACCATGCTCGGAAAAATCAGGGTCATGAGCTCCACCGGGGAAGGTGGTAGGTACTGTCACTTTGTAGTGACTGTAGCTTGTTATAAATGGCTCAGGATTCAAATTAGGATTAAATAAAAAAATAGGATTTATTAAAAGAATATAAAGGAATAGAGGTAAGCAAACAGCGCTGGGTGCACCGGGAGTCTCCGCTCCACCAGGACGCACACCAGTTACATCAAGCAGCTGATTTTTATGCACCTAGACTAATACATATTCATTACTACTTCTAAAAAAAAAATAGATTATTATAATTAGCTTCCGGGGTCCAGTTCCTCCTACTGGAGCATGCGCATCAGTCTCCTCTGGGGGTCTCTAGGGGTCTTTCATGATGAAGGCTCGTAGTCTTCCTCTCACCTTTGTACTCACTTGGCAGTATTCCAAGTTTATGGAACACTCTCTGTACACTCTCTGCAGGTCTTGTCTCCCAACCGTCCTTCAGCTTCTTTTTTCTTCCTCTTAATCTCTTGGCCACCCTGGCCAGATACCAAGGATCCTCATAGTATCCCATAACAGTCACTAGTTGTTATCAGTTGTTCTGAAACTCCCAGACATCAAACACAAACAGCTTTCTTATTTGATGCTTCACGAGTAATTAAAACATTCTTCCCCAGCCATTCACAGACACATCTATAGCAGTGTTAAGTTAATCTCGAAGAAAACAGGAAAAAAGGCTGTAACTGTTAGAAATAGAAGTCCGGAATAACAAAAGCAAACAGGTTCATAAATTTAGGGAGTGTTTTCTGAAGACGTGATAAATTGACTAGAATGAGGGGGAGACTGGGACACACTGCATCTGTGGTTCAAGAATTAAATTGCCAGTGCAGGACCCAGAGGCAGACAGGATTCAAACAGAATTGTTCTTTATGGACACGAATTGTTAACACATTCCTCACAATCCCTTATCTTCTTTTTAATATCAACAATTCGTGTCTCTTCTGTTGTTAACTGGATTTCATCAGTCCGTTCTTGGAGGGTCCAATTCTTAAGCATCATAATTGACATATTCCCTTCCTTTTTTAATGAAGTTATTACCAACATACTATTTATCACCCGGCGTATTAATAATGTAAGACAAGGTATCATACAAGGTATAAACAATAGCATCTTTACACCACATAACAATAAAAATAACACTCTTTTAACCCATGGTCCACCAGGCAGCCATGAAAATAAATCCCATTCCATATCCTTCCAGGTTTGTGTTTGATCGCTCACCTCCCCCCCTCTCCTTCTCTGGGATGGGAGAGAGAAATGGGAAAGTGAAGCCTGTGAGTTGAGATAACAAGAAAATAATAATAATAATAATAACAATAATAATGATGATAATATTACTACTAGTAATAATGTATACGAAACAAGTGATGCACAATGCAATTGCTCACCACTGCTGTCCGATGCCCAACCTAACCCCGAGCAGTCCGGCCCTCCTCCCAGCCTGCCTGCTGGCAGGACAGTGAGAAGCTGAATTTGGCTTGGTCCTTGGCTTGGTGTAAGCCCTGCTCTGTAACAATTAAAAACAATTAAAACATCAGCATATTATTAACATTCTTCTCATCCTAAACCTGAACATAACATTTTATCAGCTACTAGGAAGAAACACCCTTTTTATCAATCTTTAAACAGCAATTACTAAAGCTAAATTTTCCACAGACTTCTCCTTCTTGTGCTAGTAAATAATCCAAAGCTAGGCAATTTTGATACAAAGCAGTTCTCATCATTTATAACAAGCTGAAGAAGCAGCATCAGTGCTGATAGCTCTCTTAGACGTGCCATCCCCTTTGCAGTGCCCCAATACCTCTGTATCACCAAAGCCCCCATCCCCTAAGAGTCCTTCCCAAGTCCATCCTTTTGCAAGTGGCCATTCTCCACTGGCCCTGATTTTTAAAGAACTTTATTTGCTTAATGCAATATATGATACCACTCCATGGTGATCACCTTCTACCATATTTCATTATAGAATGGTTTTATTACTTGTTGCATTGTGGGACAAGCCTGAAAAATGCAACTACCCAGGAAGAGTTTACTTGGCTTAGCTTAGGGCTGTGGCTGGATTCTGGATGTCCGTAACAGGATTTGTTTGTGCCCATCTTCACTGTTTCTACTGTTTTATCTTAAAACAACATAAAACACACTTTGCAAGTCTGATCTGTGATGAGAGACGCACCATTTCAGCCTGATCAACCCAACTGGGCTCCTTTCACCGGCTCTGTAATGGTTCCTGACTGCACAGGCACTGTACAAAACTGGCCATGTGCTGAAGTTCGACAACAGATTCC
Organism: Anas platyrhynchos; assembly: GCF_047663525.1. Classification (NCBI taxonomy): domain Eukaryota; kingdom Metazoa; phylum Chordata; class Aves; order Anseriformes; family Anatidae; genus Anas; species Anas platyrhynchos. The sequence continues at coordinate 2,749,109 of NC_092613.1, read as the reverse complement.
CTTTTCCCTTTGCTCACATTGCATGCAGCTGTTGCTGCTTTTCCTGCACAATCCTGCTACTACAGAAACATTTGTATCTGCCACATAAATGTAAGGAGTTGAGGCCGCCGAGGCTATATTCTCCCGTTAGATGGCAGCAAATGCAGCAATACCTTCAAACCATTCAACTTTGCTGCTCCAGGGAAAGAACAGAGGGCTTGAACAGGGCCCCAAACAGTGATCTGCAAAAGAAAAGGCTTCATGGAGCAGCAAATAGAGAGAAATGCCTGTTCCATTTCACTGGAAATAGGTCTATAAAAGAGGATTGACTTTGTGCCCAAAGGTGTTGCATAAAGCAAATGTTACTGCTCTCAAATCCTCCTCTTCAAACTCTGAAATGAATGTCTCATTGAGAGAAATGCTAGAAAGGCATGAAATATTGATTTTGTTATCCCAGCAACATTTGATACTGTTTCCCACATCATTCACCTGAAGAAACTGTCTGCTCATGGCTTGGACAGATGTACTGCTTGCTGTGTAGAAACCTGGCTGGATGGCCAGGCCCAAAGGGTCACTGTGAATGGAGTTCCATCCACTTGGTGACCCATCACCAGTGGTGTTCCCCAGGTCTCTGGACCAGGACCAGTTTTGTTTAGCATTTTTATCAATGCTTTTGATGAGGGGATCAAGTGCACCCTCAGTCCATTTGCAGACAACACCAGGTTGGGCAGGAGTGTTGATCTGCCTGACGGTAGAAAGGCTCTGCAGAGGGACCTATCCAGCTGCATTGATGGGCTGGGGCTAAACACTAGTTCTGCACTTAGGTCACAACAATTTCATGCAGCAACACAGACTTGGGTAAGAGCGCCTGGAAGGCTGCCCAGCAGAAAAGGAGCTGGGGGTACTGGTCAGCAGCTAACTGAACAAGAGAGAACAGGGTGCTCAGGTGGCCAATAAAGCCAAAGGCTTCCTGGCCTGCATCAGAAATAGTGTGGTCATCCCCTAGGACTCCCCTTGCCCTTGCCCCCGTGTACACAGCACTTGTGAGACCACACTTCATGTACTGTGTTCAGTTTAGGGCACTCACTACGAGAAAGTTATTGAGTTGCTGGAACAAATTCAGAGAAGACCAACATCTGGGAAGGAATTAGAAGATGAGTTATGAGGAGTATCCAAGGCAGCTGGGGTTGTTTAGTCTGGAGGCTGAGGGAAGACCTCATCGCTCTCTACAACTACCTAAAAGGACGTTGCAGCAAGGACTCTCACAGGCCTGCGTCTCAGCTGTGGAGAAACTTTCTGAAGAGTTCCACCCACTTAAAGAGAATCTATCTTCCTCCACACCTGAGCAAACCAGTGTCCACCAACTAAAAGAGAACACTTGGGAGAAAATTTCTGAAAAGGATCACCAACTTGAAGAGAGATTATTTTCCCCCCCACCTGTACAAACCAGTGTCTCAGCTATCAGGGGTAAGCATTCATTCACACGAGGAAGACGATATGGTGGGTACTCACCCCATGCCACACTGTGCTTTTACTTATGAGACCGTGGAGAGGACATGAGAAAGTGGGATGGAAAATCTACCACGACCCTAGAGGCACAGGTACGTGAGTTGCAAAAGAAAACAATTGGGAAAAAGGGATTCTCTGAAAAGTTTGCTGCTCCAACTTCCAGCAGACAGTCCTTCAAACACAGAAATGAAGAAGATTCTGACCAGGATTAGGGGGGCCCTGCCTCCAGCCAGGGGGAGGAAAGGGACAATCGAGTTTATTGGACTGTGTGGATTCGATGGCCTGGCACGTCAGACACACAGAAATATAAGGCTTTAGTAGACACTGGTGCACGATGTACTATAATGCCATCAAGCTATAAAGGGCCAGAGCCCATTTGTATTTATGGAGTGACGGAAGGATCTCAGCAGTTGACTGTATTGGAGGCTTAAGTGAGTCTGACTGGGAAAGAGTGGGAAAAGCACCGTATTGTGACTGGCCCAGATGCTCCGTGTATCCTTGGCATAGACTATCTTAGAAGAGGATATTTCAAGGACCCAAAAGGGTTCCATTGGGCTTTTGGTATATCTGTCTTTGAGACAGAGGGCGTTAAACAGTTGTCTACCTTGCCTGGTCTCTCAGAGGACCCCTCTGTTGTGGGGTTGCTGAGGGTCAAAGAACAGCAGGTGCCAATCGCTACCTGCTATCTCAATACGAATCGCTACCTGCTATCGCAATACGAATAGATTCAGACAATGGGACTCATTTCCGAAACAATCTTATAGACACTTGGGCCAAAGAACATGGTATTGAGTGGGTGTATCACCCTTTTATGCACCAGCATCCGGGAAAATTGAATGGTACAATGAACTGTTAAAGACTACATTGAAAGCAATGGGTGCTGGGACATTCAAAAATTGGGATACGCATTTGGCAAAGGCCACCTGGTTAGTCAATACTAGGGGATCTGCCAACGGAGCTGAACCTGCCCAATCAAACCTGTTACGTACTGTAGATGGGGATAAAGCTCCTGTAGTGCACGTAAGAAATATGCTGGGTAAAACAGTCTGGGCTACTCCTGCCTCAGGAAAAAGCAAACCCATTTGTGGAATTCCTTTTGCTCAGGGACCTGGATACACTTGGTGGGTGATGCAAAAGAATGGACAGGTCCGGTGTGTACCTCAAGGGGATTTAATACTGAGTGAGAATAGCCCATGAATTGAATTCTATCATGTTAATTACTATATAATACTGTATGTCATCACTACCATGATTACTATATACCCTAGATGAAAATGGTGATTAATTAGAATGTATGGGAAAGAGTGTAACCTGAGCATGACATAAATGGTATGGAATAAGGGGTGGATAGATGTCCTGGTTTCAGTTAGGACAGAGGTAATTTTCTTCCTAGTAGCTGGTAGAATGCTGTGTTTTGGCTTAGGATGAGAAGAGTGCTGATAACACCCCGACGTTTTAATTGTTGCAGAGCAGTGCTTACACCAAGCCAAGGACGTCTCAGCTTCTTGCTCTGTCTTGCCAACTTGCAGGCTGGGGGTGCAGCTGGAGCTAGGAGGGGACAGACCCAGGACAGCTGACCCAAACTAGCCAAAGGGGTATTCCATACCATCTGACGTCATGCTAAACAATATATAGGGGTGGCTAGCCGGGGAAGGGGGGCCAGACTGCTCGGGGTTAGGTTGGGCATCAGTCAGCGGGTGGTGAGCAATTGCATTGTGCATCACTTGTTTCGTACACATTATCAGTAGTAGTACTGTTATCATCATTATTGTTATTATTATAATTATTATTTTCCTGTCTTAATAAACTGTCTTTATTTCAACTCACAGGCTTCACTTTCCCGCTTCTCTCCCCTGTCCCAGAGAGGGAGTGGGGAGGGTGAGCGAACGGCTGTGTGTTGTTTAGCTGCCGGCCAGGTTAAACCACCGCAGGGGGCAGGGTTTGAAGCAAGGATTAGAGATGCGTGGGGTTGGAGGAGGGTATCGGGAGTGCTGCGACATCAGGTGCAGGAACGCAAATAGGGTGATTGGGGTGCCCGGGAGAGGTTGTTGGCGGTGGCGTGTCTCGGGGCGCTGTGGACGCCGGTGGGTGCTGGGAGGGTCTTTGGGGGTTCTCAGGGCGCTGGGGGGACCTCAGGGTGGTTTTGGTGTCAAGTGGCTGCTGGGTGGGTGGTCTCAGGGGGAACTGGGCCCCGGTGGGTGGTGGGGACTGTCTCGAGGGTGCTCAGGACAGTCCCAGGCTCTGACTAGCGCTGGGCGCCCGGGGCAGCCGGAGATGCTCCCCGCGGCGGTGCTGGGCCGGGCCGGAAGCAGGAAGCAGCGGCGCGGCCCCTCGGCCCGCCCCCACCGCGGGCGGGAGGAGCCCGGAGCCGGGCGGCGGAGAGGGACGGCCGCCGGGTGAGGCAGGGGGCGGCAAGCGGGGTGGGCAGCGGGGTGCTGGGAGCTCTGGGGCGAGAGCCCAGCGCTGGGCGAGCGGGCCCTCAGCCCCCTCCGGTGGTCGTGGCCCGGGCAGGCCGGAGGGGGCTCCCCTGGGCCTGAGGCGCGAATGCGCCCCACCCCCGCCTCCGCGCTTCGGCTCCCGGCTGCGGGGATTGGGGTGATTTCTGCTTCTGTTTGTTTATTTGTTAAAACCTGGACGGAGGTTCTTAGAAATAAATAAGGGCGATACCGTGTTAACGTAGCGGTGGGATGCAGGCTCCTTCCCGGAGAGGGCGGGGAACTTACAGGCCAGGGCTCGCCGCCGCCCCCTCCCCTTCTCCCCTGTACAGGGGGCAGCAGAAATGGTGTTAAAGCAGGTTAAAATTTTTCTCGTATATTGCTATTTCGGGTTTACCAGATGGCAATGAAAACTGCTGTTCCCATTTAAAGACTTCTCTAATAGCATTTCTTTCTAAATATTTGTCTTTTTAAAGCCTCAGTCCAAACGCTCCAGTGTACGTCATGGAGGCAGAGCATATTCTCTGCAAAGCCCTGTATAGAGTTTGCTGCTCGGACTGGGTGCCTGAATGGAAACCTTTCAGGACAAGATCTGCTGCTAATTCTGTTTGTGGATTGGCCAGCAGAGAGGGGCTGCTTATTCCTCTTGGGTTGGTGGAGTTCATAAAAAATAGCACTAACCATATGGGTTCTCTAGTTTAAAACGCCTGCCTCTGAGAGGTTGCTGTGTGGAAGGACTCATTGTGTAACAGCTAAGTGGATACAGTAGTCTCTTATTATTATTTTGTTAGTCTTATTGTGCTGATGGGAAGGAATATAATGTATTATTATTTATAAAGCTATCTGTTCTCAAAGCAGTGTCTTAGGATAATGCCTTATTTCTTAGCTGAAAACATGGATTACTGTTGAATTTGTCAACAAACTATACAGGGTTTTTAAATGACCGCCTGTGACTTGCAGGCATTGTCCTCAAACATACTTGCTCAGAGCTGAATACAAATGTAGAGGTGGGGAGAACTAAAATGTGTCTCAGCGTTTTAGTATAGTAGGATGCCTATGCTATTTGGAAAGGGGGAAACTGTCATGTCTGACAGCATTTCTGTAGGGATAATTGTTTTAAGTGGCTCAGGAGAGATTCTGCACACAGAGGAAGCTCACTGAATCTGTTGGAATTCAGCATGGGAGAGCTTCACATGCAAAAAAAGCTTTGGCACATGGGAGTAAAAGAGGAAGCTAGGTAACCTTTCAGACCATTTAGCATACCAATTGTAGTGTCAAGGCAACCACTGTAATTCTAAAAGCTGGAAAAAAAAGAAGGATTTAATATCATGCAGATGTGCTGGCTCTTGCTTCTTTTATGAATTGGGGTATTACATAAATGAAAGAGTTAGTAAAGCAATGAATTGTTTTTATAGAACCAAATGCATGCCAGGTGCTTTACAGACCAGAAGAAAAGGTCCCTGCCTTGGAGAGCTTACGTTCCATAATAAGATGTTGATCAAACCTGCCTTGGAGTAGTTTTGCCAGCCCATGAAGCTGCTCGGGTAGTAAGATCTGGGACAAATATTTGCCTAGAATGCTAGGAAAGGTGGCAGAACAGGACCAGGAACTAATTAACCTGGCAGTGTAGTGCAACATGTTCTTCTTGCATGCTTGGTGTTTGATTTAAAATGTCAATTTGACTCTTTTGTTGTTTCTAGGGCTGAAATCAGATATAATGCAATTTATTTTAACTAATAAATTAATGTAACATCTGACATTAACTACTTGAGCTGGATGCCTAGGCAGTTGCTGACTAAACAAATATGGGTTGTTTTTCAGCCAGGTAATTTTCCTGATTCACCATGTGACCACATAGATGTGCAAAGAGCAGAACATGGACTTGATCTTGGGAGAGAGAAGTAGTTGCTGAAGTTAGTAGTAATACTGATTTTTTTTTCTTCACCGCTCCTCCCCCAAAACTACACCTTACTATTGAAGAAAATCATTAGAAATGTCATTGCTTGAGTTCTGACTTCTAGAAACCCAGGGTTTAGGAGGAGAACTGTCAGCCAGTTCTTGAAAGGCAAAGCAGATTTCAAGTTTGGTTGCCAACAAGATGATCTTACTTCATGGTGTTATATATGGAGTGGTAATTCGTGTCCAGAAAATGGTTGACATTAATAAAAAAGGATGAGATTTGGGAATGTGGCCATGGGGGTTGGAAAACCCCGTGGTTGAGATAACATTAGACTCTTAACGATGAGGCCATCAGGAATATAAAAGAGTTTAGAGGGAACAAAGAAGGGTGATTCAGGAGACTCCATGCAGTCTCCGTTTTCTTGTTCTCCAGCTGGTCTCTTGTTCTCCAGCCATTAAGGCATGGATGTTTCTGGGTGTTTGCTGTTGTTGTTGCATTCAAAGTTGTTTGACCAATGAAAAGGTGTTTTGAAAAGAACTGCTGTGGGGAGAAGGGTATAAGAGGGGAGCCTGCCCTCAAGATAAAAAAGGCAACATGATTAAGTTACGTCTTCAATAAAGAAGCAGGAAAAAGAAGTGAAGAGGAACAGGCTGGCAGAATGGAGACCAGGATGGGAACAGGCACTTTGATTGCCTCATGAAGATAGGTTCGGCCAAACTCAGCAAACCGCTCAGAGAAGCTCGTACAGAAAGTCGCTGGAAATAGGCACACCGGAGCTGGAGAGAACCTCAAGCTGAGAGAAGCGGACCCGTGCACATAACTGCCTCTCGCTGGTAAGCAGTTGCACATTATGGGGAATCATACATCCTTAGGAACAAAGGCTGTCCTGGTAACCTTACAGCTTGTTCTCCTTATTAACAATCAGACAGTTTATGAGCCTGAAATATGGAACCAAACTGAGGTCAAGTTGTGGGACTCTGCAACTAAAAGCAACGAGGTTGCAGTGGGATTGCTCGGCACCTGGCGAGCAGTCTCTGAGGCCTTAAAGAGCCCTGTGGGACCACAGTCAGACACGTGTGGTTTCCCAGATAGTGAGTGAGCTGCGGGCTCCTTTACTGATCCAACTGCTACGCCATGGGCACCTCTGCTGCTACAGCCATCGCAGGCCTTTGCTGTTATGCCCCCTGCTGACCTGGACGTGCCTTTTGACCCAGACCCTATTGGCCTTGAAAAGGAGATGGATCTGCTTTTCTTTGATCCGGGAAGAATGGGATACATAAGGCCTGAAGACCGAGTTGCTTGACAACTTAAAGCAAGACATATTGTATAAAGGGAATGGAAAATGGAGACTTGTATGTAATCAAGAAAAGGAGTGGAAAATGGAGACTGTTGAGTCGTGAAACTTGGAGGATTGTTTGTTACCTTTTCTGATCGTACATATGTATAGGCATAGTTGCGTTTAGTATGTAAAGCGATGCTCTGTATGTTTAGAATGTTTGATGTTTGTTTGTGCGTGTCGGTGGAGTGTAGACTCCCTGCACACCCAGCACTGTTTCCTTGCCTTTTATACCTTTTAGAAATATTTGTTTTATAAATATTACAAAATTCATAATGAGTTGAGACCTCATTTATAACAATGGTATATACATACGTACATTTATGGCTGATTTGTCCCGTGTCTGCAGCCAGGATGGGTTACAGCAAAGCCAATCTAAGTTTAAATAACATATTGCTCAGTGCTTGTCAGCTTGTTCTCAAGTGAGCAAAATGGACCTGTGTTTTTAAAATGCAGAAAGTACTGTGAGGCACATGCAGAGAAAACCTGTGTGAAGTTAGGTGATTATTGCAGTACAGCAACAGACTTAGCAGGGCAAGGTGTTGCACTGGGTGAAGCAGCACACTGGATTTGTGAGCTGTTACTGATGTCAAGGTAGTACATAAAGCAAAAGGGGGTTGGGGGCCTGATTTCCATTTTCAGCTGTGAGCTGGGTATATTGGTCAAGCTCCTTGAGTTTCTCTGTGATGGTTCTCAGCCTGTGCTTTCAGGGCAATGCATTGCTAAACTGTGACTCCAGGAGAAGTGTTGGTTTGATCTAGGTTCGAGTCTTCCCATCTCAGAAACTAGAGGCAAAGCAAGACCTCAAAGATACTCTTATTACATCAGCAGTGTTTTGTCAAGGCTAAATGTCTGGAACAATGGGATTCTCACACTACCTGCTATTTCCTTGTTCTGCTATTTCTTTGTATCTTTTCTTCAGCCCTATCTGCTGCTCTTGATATTGTAAGGCTCATCCTTTGTGGCAGGCAGGAGGAGTGGTAGCAGAACCACTTTTTTTGTGTTTTAATGTTGATTGCTCATAGGTGTGTTCTTACAGGCTTCCCTGTTGAAATTTCACGATGGAAAGTAATTTGCTATCAAATGCCATTTTGTCTCTGTCCTGAGTTCACAATGCAGTTCTTACTGCAGTTTTAGTTACATTGCATTTAAGAATGACCTGAAGGCAACCTTTCAGAAGAATGCAAGAGTTTTCTTTTTGCCTGCAGACTGTGCTGCTATCTTGTAACTGTTACTCAATAATCAGTTGGCCTGGACATTAGGTTGCAAAAATTTAAACAAATTGTAAACTGTTGAACTTTGCCCTGCACATGCTGCTCATTTCCCTGTTCTGTACTTAGTTGCTGACAGGGGATTTAATGAAAAGAAATCTACGTTAAAATAAGTGACTACAGTTACAGTGCAGGAGAGCTTTGCTTGGCTACTGTGTGTGGTGATCAACTTTCTGTTGCTGGCATTCGTCCTTGGTGAACAACACTTTATGGGACAGATTCGTTTGGAACAGATGAATAAATGAACTTTCAGTGATTTCTGGGAAGTTTTTTTCATTTACATAATGTGAATCTTTACTGTTTTTTTCCTGTTTTCAGGAAAATTTACATATTCTTTTGTTCCTTTGGAGGTACTGGACTACCAGAGATTATTAAGATTGCAGCTAATGTTGTGTCTTTGTCAGTGAATGGGCTTGCTCCAGAGAAACCTTCCTTCTTGTCTAGACATTCTGGTGTTCCTGAGATCTCTCTTCGCATGCTGGTGTTGAACTGGATGACTGGGTTATGTTTTCTGTTAATGTATCGAATCTTTCCATAGGGATTTTTCATTGGAGGCCATGGAGCTTTCAGCCACTGACCTCAGCATCTATGACAAGCTATCAGAGACAATTGATCTAGTGAGACAGACTGGCCACCAGTGTGGGATGTCAGAAAAAGCTATTGAGAAATTCATCAAGCAGCTCTTGGAAAGAAATGAACCCCAAAGGGGACCTCCACGCTACCCTATCTTAGTGGCTGTCTACAAGGTAAGGTGTCTTATGCATGTACAGGCTATTTGAGGATCTGAATTTCTCCTTTGGCACCTGAGCCTTTTGTTTCCCATTGTGTTTTCCTGATTAATTTTTCAGAGTCCTTTATTCAAAAAACTGTTAAGTGTAGCTTCCTTCCTTCTTTCCTTCCTTCCAGAATTTGATCTGAAAAAAGAAGACAGATGACCAAGATTTGGAATTGCTTATATGAATTGAAAGTTGAATATGTCAATGCCCCCCTTTCCTTAAATTATTGAAGAACAAAGCCTTTGGATTTTTATTTTTTTTTCAGGCATTGATTCCAAGTGTCAGCACACATAGTGGAAAGGAAGGAGATTCTTAAAGTTCAGGGTTGACTAATGAAAACATCCATATTCTGTTTCTGACCCTGTCATGAGCTTCTGCCTATCTTTATTCTCCTTCTAGTCAATAAAATGAATCAACTGCCATGGTGCTTGATGACAGAAAAATGTTTTGAGGACCATAGTTAGAAGATGTTGTAAAAAGTGTTACAAAGTGGGTGAAAGGATTCCATTCTCTTAGGTAGCTTGGAGATATTACAAGTATGTAAAGCTTCCTATTGACATAATATTCCATAGTGTTTTAGTGTTGTCTTTGAAAAATCATCACAATAGTTTCTATTTAGAAAAAAATCCATCCCTTCTGTCTTCCCTCTATCATACACAAGATGTAAAAATGAGTCAGGAGAACAAGAAACCGGAATTTTGAACTTTCAACTTTTGTTCTTGTTTTTGCTGTTGATTCTTTCTGACTTTGGCCGGGTGGGGGGGAATGCATAATGTCATCTCCTTAAGGCTTATTTGAGGTTCTGTTACGAGGGAGGGAGCTGGCACCAGCGCTGCCAAAGTGTTTCAAGGCTTGGCGGATGTTTACAAAAGGCTTTGTAAACTTTGTGTAAGAGGCATGGTGGAAGTGCAAGCTTTTATTTGGTTAGGTGGGAGGAATCAAAACCATCTGTAGATCATTCTTGCTCTGGTGCTGGATTATTCACGGTGCTAAAATGAATGAATGAAGTTGCATGGGTCTGATTTGAAGGCTGCTTTACTTCATCTTTGGAACTGCCCTAACAGTGAAACTGGGTGACAACTCCCTGTGTATGTAAATAGAATTGCAGTTGAATGAGGAGCCACAGTGAAAAATTTGAGTGTTCATCTTACAGTGCACAGCCACAGTCCTTTGATAACAGCCAGAAGGTGTGTCATGTTCTGAAAACGCATCAGGTCACTGCAATATAATTAATTACATGGCTGTTTTCTCTCACAGGGCCTGCTCATGCTGGGATTGGTTTTGCTAACTGTTTACTTCGTGATCCAGCCATACAGCCTGCTGCCACCTGAAGCTCCGCTCTCCAGAGCCCATTCCTGGGGCTCCCTCATTGGTCACCTCCGACTGCTGTCTCTGCCTATTGCTAAGAAGTACATGCTCGAGAGTAAGGAAATGATTTTTCTGCTGTAACATAACCCTAGAAAGAAATACCAAGTTAAATACCAGCCATGCGAATCACTTGAGTGTCTCCTTAGACACCAAATAGCAAATGCGGTATTGACATGGCACCATGGTTTTCTCTTCCCCTACCACTGTACTTAAAAACAGCATCCTGAATTCTAGCTAGGGTACATTCCCTTCTATTCACTGGTGCTGAGGCATATTTTCTCTTAAATTCATCATTTTCTTCTTGCACTCTTTTCCTTGCTTTTAACACGTTTTTATCTTCCACAAGGGTTCTCCTTTCTCTAAAAATCTTTGCAGTTCTGGGAACTGTAGTGTGATAGCTATGCTGGATAAATGTCAACTTTCTTTCTGAGTAAGCATGCAAAAACAGTTTGTCTTCATATTTGTGAGCAGCATGTAGAAACCTCAGCGCGTGACCTAGGTTTAAGGAAAAGTGTTTTTTACCAAGTGGCATACTGGTAAAGAACTGTGGGCTTGCGAGCCTACAGTGCTTATAGCAGTTAAAGTAATGTTAAGCGTAATGTGTGTAAGGAAGCTAGATAATTTCGTAATGAGATGGTCCCATCATGGAAAAGGAACATGACAGATATTACTAGTCTGGCATAATAGAAACAGAAAGTATGAACGTTTCTCATTCTCAGTTAATCATTTCAATTGACTTAAGCTGGCAAGTGGTATAAGCATGGGCTCTGCCTCTCTGATAAAATACAAAGACTGTGAATTATTTTGAGCAGGGATGTGGCACAAAGTTGATGGTCTGTTGGCTCACTGTAAAAACAAACTCTCGTGTCCATGCTCTTGGGTGGCTTATATTTAACTTCCGCAGCTCATTGTGTTGTGGGATTCTGTTATAGTTCTGACCTACCTGCTGTAGCTAAAAAGGGTTCCCTGAAATGCCAGCACCATTCTGCATTTTCTGCGTCTCTCTCTCTCTCTTCTGCTGATGTGTGATTTCTGTTGATTTGAGTTTGCATGGCTTGGTCAGGGTATCCCCCATTGTTCATTTCCTTATTCATTAGAATCTCTCACAGGGAAGAAAAAACAAAGGTGAAGAGATGGCTCTTATAACCACTTGACATGAGTTGACATGGCTCGGGTAACTTTGATCTAGCCTCAGAGAAAGAAACTGAGTTAGAGTCTGACTATTTGAATGACAGAGTATAGCACCCAGGCTGAACCTCATCTGGATTCCTGTGGAGATCCCTCATGTCCTGGCTTCTTAGAGGGCAGCTGTGGCTACCAGGCCTTTCCTAGTGCTGGCCCAGCAGTGCTTGTGTCACACTGCTCTCTGCTGGATGGAGTGTGGTAAAATCATTAATGAGGGATAGACAAAGGGAATGGCATGGGGCTGGGCTGGGTGGTCTCCATCTCTCTCTCACTACTTCCTTTTGCACAATGTAATGTTTTTCCCTTTCTTTTGGCCTTACGGTCTCTTGAAGGGAGGGGGTAATGCTACCGTTTGTTATCCTGTTCATTGACAAGAATGTGAGGATAGGAGGTCTTGTAAGCAGGTCTAGCATTTTTCATTTGCAAATAAGACACCATGCAGAGTCTGCACAGCAGAAGAAAAACACTAGCCAAGGGACTCAACATACTTACTCATCTTCCGTTCTTGTGTATATACCTGCTGGATTAATTTTTTGAGGGGGCTGAGGATGAAACTTGAAGTTTCCTGGGCTCAGACACCAGTTCAAATCCAGCCTGGGCTATTTGTGTTGAACACCACCTGTTTGCAGTTTGGAGACTATATTGGTCCACCAGCAATGCTGGCAGAATTCCCCTGTCCACATTGCTTTGATGAAGCCTGGCCACAGGGTGTATGGGTGGCTTGTTTTACTTCCTCTGGAGCAGGCAGGGGCAGCCTGCCTGTGTGGGGCTGCAGTCTGGGGTTATGCTGTACCTCCTGGGCCTGTTCTGGAAGCGTAGATTTTGGGCAAGTCTACAGGATTGCAGGTTGGAGCATCTTCCATGGCTAGATGTGGCCTGAGCAGTCAGGTTTATGGGGCAGGTTTGGATGCCTAGTTTCTCCAAGTGACAGAGCCCCAAACTAGGGTGGTGGAGGGGCTTTGAGAGAAGCAGGGATACAGGATGCTGCTCTTCTCTCCCTCCAATTCGGCGTGGCCTGCTTTCCTCCTAACCCTTATTCTAGTCCCTTGTACCCCAGGAACTGTGCTGTGGATGAGAAAGGCTGCCTGTCTGCCTTTGGATGTGGGAGGACCTTTGAGCTGTTACAACAAAGACAAGGTGAAGAGCAGTGCACACAAAGCTGCGACTATTGCATTAGGTTTGTAGGATTAGGTCCAAAGTAAATTTCCTCTTTGCCTGTCTTTCTGTTCTGTTGCTTTCTTGCTTTCTCCTCTGTATGAATTCACATATTAAAAGTAATGTTACCAGTCTTTGTGTCTTCAAAGGTGACTCTTAGATTCTTGGGTTTGGCGCCTGTGCTTCTTTTTAAGCTGTTTTCCCAGGGCTGGGAACCAAGGTCCCTTTGGATGGGGAAAAGTTCTACGGAAATGTGGTTTGCATTTGTTCTTCCTGTGCTTGTGTTTACGCAGAGCTTGTGAAAACCTCAGTGCTGGGTCATGCTGCTTGCTCTGGGAAGGATGAACGCCTCTCATCATGTGGGCATGTTTCTTTTAGCTGGATAACTTGGCACTTCATGTTGTACAGCTCCCCATGAAGGTTGCAGATTTGCAGACCTCTGGGCTCAGTCTGTTGCATGCAACACAGATAATTTTGGTTGGGCCTGTGGGTTAGCACAAAACTTCCTAGGAGAGAAAGTAGAGCCTGTATAATCTGGATTCATTTCTATTTTCCTAATAGGCTGGGATGGACAAGTCACTCCCTCTGTGTTTCTGTTCTATGCCTGCAAAATAAGGCTACGAGTATTTCCATCTCCCCTGCAAATGTTAGGAGGAAAGATAATGAGAGTGGAGCTCTTGGAGCATATATTAATATGAGGCAAATGAAAAGGGATTTTCTTTCTTTAACAGAAGTTTTAAAATCATAATGGGGAACATTCTACATATTTATTAGTGGTTCTTCCTTTTGTGACAGTATGACATCTTTATAGCTTTGTTGATATCTAAATGTTAATTTTGATGTCACGTTGGTAACTGTTCCCTGCCAACCACACAGAGCATTGATGAGGATTTATGTTTCTCTTGCATTAACTCATATGTCTGCCTATGATAAGTACAGTAAGTCCTTGCAGCTCAAAAACCTCCACAATGCATGTTGGTCAATGACGAATGAACTGGCTCTCATCCAACAACTTGACAATTCATATGCTGATAATAACCCCTGTAATAACCTGAAGGAAAATCCAGTTTGCTTCAATAATGAGGCCCAAACTTTACCAAATACACAGCTCAAAATCAACTGGGTCAGTAGCTGCTCAGCACCCCAAAAATCATATGCAAGCACACACACCTATAAAAGTGATCCTGTATAAGTTACCCCCAGTTCAGAGAAGAGTTGTGTTAAAAGCTCCCTTCTGTATAGACCAGAATGGCTAAAAAACATTTTATTGTTTTTTATACAGAACCTATTTTAGAGAAATGAATCCTGTTGGAGGAGTTGTGTTTAAGCAAGACCTTGTAAATGGCATGTCACTGTCACATCCTGGGGCCTGTGATGTGCCTCTGGGAGCTATTTGTGGGGATGGGTCACAGCAGTCTGGGTTACTGGAGCTGTTCAGCTGGGAGAAGACTGCAGCCTCTGCCTCTTGTCTGGCCACCTTCAATTTAGCTTGAGGCTTGCCTTGGCGCCTGGCCAGGCTCTGGCTTCTTTTTGCAGTTAACCTTTTGCAGGCAGCCTGTGATGGGCCAGCTGCTGCCAGATTTCTTTCTGTTTCCCTGAAATATGTTTATCCTTGGCTCAGCTCTGTGCAGAAAGGGAGCATCCAGTGTGCCTTTTTTTTTCACCTGAGGGGGTACATTCTGCTTCCTGAGCTCCCTGTGGGCTAAGCATCTTAGTATTCAGACTGTTTTTCCTAGCAGGTTTTGCAGCCCATGCTGCATCTGACCTGCTGGTTTCACTGATGTACGAGCCCAAGGAACATGGATCTTCTCTGAATTAAAGGTTTGAACAAGAAAGCTGCTTGGGGCATAACTCAAGGTCTGATTTCCAACTTCTTGCTCATTTTAGTGGTCTAATCACTAACTGACCTTTTTTCCTGCCTCCAGCATAGCCTTCCCCTCTTGCTTACAATGGATATTGTTTTTTTTCCTAAGCCTAATGCATTTTGGCCTATTCAAGCTGTTTTGCTATTCTGTTTTTACATACTCTCATGTTCCTACTTCAGGGGCTTGACCATTTTGAGGTGTGACATGGGTTGCAGACAGGGCTCCCTCCCATCCCTATGCAGCTACTAATTTATCTGATTTGTGCGTATGTGTAAACAACCCTTAATAATGTAACCTGAGACTGGCCAACAGACACCTGTGTCGGCTCATTCAAAGGGGGGAAAAAAAAGGCTGATATTGCAGTGTAGGTTGGTGCCAAACAGTTTTCAAATACTGCTTTACTTTGGTCTTCATTCAGCCAGTGGACTGTTTACTGTTAGCAAATCCAAATAAACTAGCTTAAAATAATTGTGGTAATCCAGAACTTTAAAAAACTCTTCGTTTTATATTTGGATGTCCCCAGAAATCTCGTTTACTCATTTGCAGAGCAAGTGAATTCTCATTTTGGTTTGCTTCCCTGGAGTGATTGTGCCGTATGTGACCTCTTGCAGAGGCAGAGCTCTGCAGAGTAACAGAGCTCTGGTTTGCACTAGTGATATGGGCATGTCAGACCTCTTGCAGACTCAAGTCACTGTCAGGCAAGTGGAAGAATCTGAGAGGGATTTGCTTCAAATGCATGCTGTTCCTCCAAGCCACATTGCTCATCTAGACACTGCCAGAGCAGCACAGGCTGCCTTCTAAGGCATGTAACCAGAGGTGCAGGTGAACTTTGGAGGATTTTCTGACAGCTTAATGCCTACCTTCAGTTATGCAGATTTGTCCTGGAAGTAACGCTCTTTTGTCCCAGTGGTCTGAGAGTTTCTCTTGGGCTAGGCTGAACAGACTTGATTTCACAATGTCTTGTTGGATCAAGGTCATTTTTGTGCTTTGCTAGAGATTGACTAATCATCCTTTGGTTGTTTGACCAGCCGTTACCCATTAGTGAAATGAGTGAGAAGTTACATGAGCTGTTGACTTTTTACCCAGAACAAAAATAAGTGTTTATTGATGGGCTTACTTGTAGCTGTTATTTTGTTGCTAGCTTTTCCTACAAATGCTCTGAAACCAAATGGGAGGTACTTCTACTGGTATAAATGCGTTAAGAAAAATCAGAGCTACAGACATGTTCAATATGAAAAAGAGGTGAGGATCTTGTGCGGAACAGAAGCTCTGCATGGTGTATTATTAAAAACCCACTGTGCTGCCTTCCTTAATCAGAACTTCCACACTGTAATTAATAAGCACTTCTGACTGTTGCTTTCTGACTTACTCAGGAACCTGTTGGTTTAGCCTGAATTTGTCTTGACATGTAATCATGAATTGATATCTTTGAATAATCATGAATTTGTAATCATGAATTGATGGCTTTGAGTTTTTAAAACAGTTTTATCTTTACATAAAGTCCGGGAAAGGAGGCACAACGATAAGTTTATAGTATATCTGCTACAATGGTATAGCTCAGCAGCATGCAAACTATTTACTTGAGAAGTGTAGTGTCTGTAAGTCTGCAGTGGTCCCAAAGCAACAAGAGGCTAGTCGTATCTCAGGAGCAAGGATGACCTGGCCTGCAATATTCTTTGGCTGTCAAAGCAATAACAGTACATTATGAGCTGCAACTTCACTTTAAGGTTAAGGGCTAGACCTTGCAAATCCATGTCCTAAAAATAATAGAAAGCAGCATGGTAAAATCCAGCATCTGGAAGCTAGATATATTCAAATGGAGGAAGAGCTGCAGCTTTTCTGTGGTGGTAGTAATTGGAAATCAGAGCACTGAGGATCTCATGGGCCCTACATCACTTGGAATTTTACAAGTGGGACCGAGTGTCTTTTAAAAAGCTCTGCCCTGTGTCAGCTGTAAGAACTAGCTTGTGATTGGGCCTTAGCTACAGAAATGAATGGAGGAGTTATCTTACTGGCTGTCGGGTGCGTATCCGTAAAGGGCCAAAGTATGGTCAAAGCAGAGGGTAGATTGAGGTCTTAACCTCTTCCTTTCTAAGGGTCTTTTCAGATCCACATTGAAAATCCCTTGATTTTGACAAATGTGAGGAAACATGGCAAATGTGGAGATCAGCATCTTCTCATTGTTGCATCTAGCACATAGGAATAAGACTGTGGTTGAAGTGCAGCATCATCAATGAGGCAGTGGGCCAGGCCCAGGTGAGTCCACCCCCATCCTGAGCCTACCTTTCAGTTCTCCAATGTTAGTCATGCTTTTTCTGAACCCTTAGGCTTGCCTGCTCACCCACCCTGCTTACAGGTATAGTTCTTGATGGTATGTTGAACCCTGTGAGGGGTGGTCCGAATTAGTTGTGGTTAATGGAATACTTGCAGCCAAATAGTACGGTCAAGCCATACAGTAGACCTACAATAAAGGATAGAGAAATGTCTTGTGACTGTTCAGTGTATAGACAGGTGTATAGTCTTTTCTTGAGAGTCCTGAATTAATTCCAGGCTTGTTAAAATTGTTCATATATTCCTGGAACTGGTTTCTAGCAAATTACGTTGCAGGACTAGGGAAGAGTGTCAGGCTCAGAAAGATGAATTGAGGATTTGGAACCAACCTTTGCAGGTTGTGGAGCTGCTTAGTGCATTAGACAGTCCTCTGGGAAGCTTTCTTTTGTAGGTGATGGTGGCAGAAGATCTAGGGTGGCTGCAAATTCTTGGGAGAGGCCCCCATCCCCTGGAACAGATTTTCCTGTGCAAATTTAGCTGTCACCTGCCTAGTAGAGAATTCTTCAGCCTTGCAGTCCTGAGTGCTGTGAAGCAAACCAGCTTGTTGGAGAGCCAGCAAGCTGCTTCTGCACCTGCAATTCTGCAATTTTGTTTCCAGCACTTTGTTGGGGTCAGGAAGAGCCATTGACTTCCTGTGTCATGCTGGAGCAAAAGGTTTCCCTGCTAGATGGCTTCACTCTGAACTTGTTGCACTGCCATCAGACTGATACTTACCCCTCTATATGGTCTGTTAAGAGACCTGGCCCTTCTCCTGGTCTCACATCAATGTGGGCAAGTTTCTGTAAGTTTTACTGCTTCACTGCAGTGGGTAAAAGCAGGGCTGGGTCTTCTCAGTAAACTCTTAGCCTCCCATCTGACTGTACACGCCTAGCATCTCTGGGGCTGTGTGCACACACCCCTCTGTAGGTCTGAGGACAGCCAAGAAGCT
Organism: Anas platyrhynchos; assembly: GCF_047663525.1. Lineage (NCBI taxonomy): Eukaryota > Metazoa > Chordata > Aves > Anseriformes > Anatidae > Anas > Anas platyrhynchos. Next base: position 2,731,071 of record NC_092613.1, on the reverse strand, counting down.
TGGGAGATCCTCTGTGAAAATGGCCAAATAGGGTGGGGTGCTCATTTTAAACTAATTGTAAATTGAAAATTATTTCCCTACACAATGGAAAGTACAGCTATAAACTCCTGCCAGCATTACTCAGAGATGCATTTTAAGGAAAGCTGTCATCTCTTCGTTTGTGCTACGTTAGAAGCTGGAAGTCCTCAGCCCTGGTTCTGCTAGGAGCTATCCAAACACAAGGGAGAAGACATATTTTGTTCTGTAGAGCTAATTAAGTATAAAAGGAAGCGTTAAGTGAGTGTGATCAACAGAGAACAAGTTCTGTGTAACGAAGTGAAGCCTGCTCCTCAAAGAGGGGTGAGAAAGCACAGGCGTGTAGGAGAGGTTCATTGGGTCTGGCCCACACTTCCGTCACGTAATGAATAGTTGTATGTGTCAGTACTACAGCTGCTTTCCTGCAGTCAAACTCCACAGGGATAATTGCACACGCCCAACAATTTAACATTTGAATGTGAGTGGATAGAGCCATCGTGTGACAGTTGCACGTGATGGTTGCATTGAGATGAAGAGTACATCTTTCTTTTCAATATCCAAGCAAGCTATGCATGCGCACAGTGTGCATGACTTAAACCAAAATAATCCTCAGGGTGTCTGGGCAGGGTGGTAATGTAAAAGGAATGCAGTGAGTGTAATCAAAAGAGAAAATAAGCATCCTTGGTAAAACTCCTGCTCTGGTCCCCAGTGTGCAGTTGCATGCCCTCTGCTCTTTGTGCAGTCTCACCTCCCTCCATCCCTGGGAAGTGCAGGCCCTTCTCGCTGCCTGTACTTGTCATGCCAGTCACATACATGCTAGTGCACAGACTAACACCCTCAACAATAAATCTAAAAGATCAATTACAAAAATAAAATAAAAAAAATCCCACAGTCTCACTTGTGGCGTTTGAAATGTGTCTCAACTGTGCTCTGCCTGGGTTATTCATAGGGAAAAGAAATAACCTCCTGAATCAAGTAATTGAGAATGCAAATATACCAGCCTAGCTCAAAAGAGAAATCAATCTCTATACCGTCAAAGCTGATTAGTATCCAGTTATGGGATACTGTCCTGAGCCCAGAGAGAAAATTTAGGGACAACTGGGCTTAACAATGTAGGATGAACTTTCTAAATTTTGCACAGAAAGAAATTATAGTAATGTTGCTCTCTGTATCATGACAGACCATAAGATATTTTTTCTTGTTCTCTTCATGGTGACTGCCCCTCCTCTGGAGAGATCTTTCAGCCTTTTGTTTCCCATTGCTGACCAGCAGTTTTTCATGAGTTGAGTTTTTTTTGTTGTAAAATTGAAGTTTTCTACAGCCTGTGGAACAAAGATTTTCTTTTTTCTCTTGTGAACAGGGAGGGAAAATGCATTGGAGCAGTTTCTCATGGGAGTGGGACTTCTGCTTGCGATAGGGATTTTCTACTTTGTTTTGCCTTTTTACCCCTTTCCTCAAAAACAGGGATGCTTTTTCCAGAAAGACTAGGAATTATGTCCTGATCCCTTTCAGTCCATATACCAGCAATAGGTGTGGCATTTGTGAGTTGATTGGGATCTGTTTTGCTTTTTTCCTCTGAATATATCCAATCTGCTCTTTGTTGTTATGTCCTGATGAACCTAAAACCCTCTATAATGTTACTATTTGTACGTTGCAGATGTCAGAGGGGAAAAATTAAGCAAATGCTTTTCTGTTAAGTGGTGTTCATCGGTTATGACCCATGAGCAGCAGGAGCGTCAGTGTGGCTGGAAACCATGACCATAGTAACACAAAGGCTGCATGCCTGAAGAGCTGCTGTGTATAATGGTTTCCCAACTATTTTTCATACAGGCATCACTGTCTCTTCTCTCTCTTCTTTCCCATTCACCCCATTTCCCAAATGGGTGGCCTGCACAAATGCCCAGGAGACCCGAGCTGTTTTGACATTTGCTGGCTCTGGACAGGACAGATGAGTCTGTTATGAGGGTAGATTTATGGATGTTTCATGTGAGGTGTGGCCAGGGCCTTGGGTTCCTAACCCACCCTGACAGATCAGGTGTTTGGTTGGGTTTGTTGCCACTGCCCAAGTTAAACATCTTCCCATAGGATTAAAGCTGTTACTTCCACTAAATCAGAGCCAAGTCCTTTTAGTCTGGTGGCTGCAGGTGCCTTAACATAGAAATACATGGGATATTCAGGATTGTCTTCTCTTGTCCTGTTTGTTCAGTGCAGGAACAAGTCAATTCTGTTACTGTTTGCTTACTCTTCTGTGCTGGGAGAGCTGCAAGTTGGAGGAGGGAGGTAGGATATAGGCATCAAATAATAGTTTCATGTGAAAAATTATATTTTTGAAGTAGTAGATATATGCAATGTTCACTGTAGTCCTGTTTAGCTGATGGTGGTGTAACAATGATTTCTGGAACTTAAAACGGATATAGATGTGGTTCAGGAGGAAGGTGGAGGGACTGTGTATCAAGTTAATAAGCTACATATATTGCAAAGTTTTTCCTCATGTTGGGACTTTTCTCCTCAGTTTATCTTCAAGTCAATGCAAGAGATGAAGGAATAATATATCATCACCACATCTTGGTGAAAACCCACATTTCCCAGCATCCTCTGCATATCGGGGACTGGGCAAACTTTGCCCAGGACAGAGTCTTTGTAAGTTAATGCTGGTAGAAAAGCAGGGTTTCAGGAATGTCTTAGCAGGGCTCATGGCATCAGTACTAACCACATTAGAGTTACTATTTTCAACTTGGAGATACTTTTTTTTCTTAAAGTAATTTTGTCTTCTGGATGCCTCACTTGTAAATGCTCTTTGGATTGCACTATTGCTTGTGGAGTTGTTTCAACTTCATTGCGCTGTATATGGTGGTTGCCTTCCTCATGTTGATAGCGAAAGGGTAACTTGGCCTGTATGCCTTATATATACAGAGAAGTGGAGTTAATAGACAGCTCTCCCATTTCTCCAAACCATGAGCCAATTCTCCAACATCTTCAAACTGTGCTGGAAATGTTCCCTACCCCAGTGAAGCTTGCTTTTTTGAGTAACTTGCATCCATTGGAAGCTATAAGTAATCTCAGTGTTTCATGTTAGGGATAATGAATTTATGTTTGAGTCTGTCTCCTTTCCATTTTGTTTTTGGTTTATTAAACACATTTCTCTTATTTCCTTTAAGAATGCCAGGACTGGTGGACAGCAGGTTGTAGACAAAACACTTCTACGCTGCCTGCATGTTGCACAGCATGTTCTTCTGTGAAAAGCCTTCAGATTGTGACAGACTTTGGAGAACTATCAGAAGAACTCCAGAGGTCTCAGCCTTTTCTAATCAAGGTAATGTCTTGATTCATAAGGCTGGATGCTTAGTCCAAGCTCTTGAATAGCACCAGCTGAAGAACGCTGCCATGTATTTTCAACCACAAACTCAAATTGTTTATACAGGTGGAACATATATCTAAGAATACATTTAGCCCCATTTAAAAAATATTGGGGGTGGAAAGCTCTCTGCAACCTTAGCAAGTTGTTCCTCTGAGTAATTATCATTGTGGTTGAAAATTTAGCAATCTATGGCTGTTACTCTTGGATGTTCTTCAGTGGGATGGAAATGAGAGAGGGGAGAAACTCCAGGTGCACAACTTTTTTTTTGTTTTGTTGTTGTTCTGTGTTGTTTAAGACAGGACAGCATCTCTCTTATGAAGAACTAAAGCACTTTCAGTCCCAGCATCCAGAACTGGCAGAGGTTGTAATAGAAGAAAATTCATCTGAACTGTGGAGCTGCCTCCCGAGACAGAGCTTCCCATTTTTCTTTCCCTGGTGAGTCAAAGATAAAGGATGTGATGGATGTATATATCCTGTCTTCAGGGGTACCCACGCTTTGCCTCTGTGTGTTAGCAGGAGCTTGTAAGTTGCACTTTTACTGGAGTGAAGAGGAAAAGGTGTGGGTTATAGGTGCTGTCCACCTGCTGACACTGACTGGATCCAAGCAGAATACTTGTGCACTAAAAATGGAATGTTACGCATTGGGACTTCATGTGTTGCTCCCCTTTCAAGACAAAAATATCCTAGTGACTGCTCAGTCCTATTCTTTAGGCCGTATATTAATCATCTGGGCTGTGGTCTGTGGCAACCGGTTTACGTTTCTAGTAACCTCTGGAAAATTTTCCACCCTTAATATCAACTGAGAAAAGGTACCATGACTTTTGCAAAACACTGAGAAGTACCAGAACACTAATGGATCCTGTAATTTGTATTTGGTCTCATTCAGGAAAAACAGCCTGGCCTAATCCTGGACCTCTGTTAACTGTGGTACAGCTTTTAGAGTGACTACAAGACATTTGAACAATTCAGAACTCTCTAAGGTTGTGAAGCAACCCTGTATGTTAGCAAAGTCTTTTCATGTGGATAAGAAGTAACATGGGAAGGTGCCACAGTGGAGCAGACTGCTCCTTTGCTCATACGAACGTGCCAGGTAGTGTCCTGTTTGGTTTGTGCAGACAGACTTGGAGTATAACAGTATTAATCATGTCAAGCCACTTTACAGAACAGTAAAAATAACAGACCCAACCCTGCCTTTTCCAGCTGTATTGCCCGGCCTAGAGAATATGCTTAGACATGCCACCTCCACCATCACCCCCACTACCTTGCCATGTGGTCTCAGTTATGGTTGCATACAATGCCACCTCTCTGCATTTTTGTAATTATTGGCTCTGATTGACAATTTGGATCATTTTGAGGGAAGGAGAGGAGGAAAATTCTTAGGTATCTAAGGCAATGTGTTTGTTCCTTGTTTATATGGGCCTGCAGCAGGTACTAAAAGGATATGAAGGAGCGCAGGTTCATCAGCTGAAAAGTCCAATCTTGCTCTTAGGAGTGATGTTTGTGCTCTTTTAGCTTCTCTAGTCTCTGCCTCAGTTTCCCCTCCAAAAAGGGGGAGTGTATCAGCCTCCATGTTTATCAAGCATTGATCTTAGTGAACAATTTTGATCTTGGATGTAGACTTAAATATAAGCATTGTCATAATGTGATCTTTCTCTAATACGGGTTGTTTTATTTATATATTTACATGTTTTATTTATACAGGTTGGATTTTTTATTTTTTAGGAGCAAATCTGTAGACAGAACTCAGATTCTGCAGGAATTTTTCCCCACTTCCTCTTCATTGTCTTTCCACAAGACAGTGTCCCTAGAGACTTGCTTCCTCATACGCCATCCAGATTTGGGGAATAAGGTGAGAAATTCATCCCTATCACATTATTTCCCTGTCTGTGAGTTGTCATCCATAAGCTTCACACATTTAGGGGTTTTGCAGGACATTTTCAGTGGATGCAGAGTTGTAGCGGTTCTTTCCATCCCTGTGTAATATGGCATCTCAGAGTTGCTGTACCATTCAGGAGGAGGAAGGAGGTGTGTTGTGTATAGCTTTGTGCTGCTAGTACACTGTGTCCATCTCCCTTGGCAATTAGAAATACCCATGGGATGTCCCAGCTCCACTCAAATTTATGTCCTGGCCTTGCACTATAGTGGTGAAGGGATGGACTTTGTATGTGCAATGGGGCACAATTCATTTGAGAAGTGCTTTTTTGGAGCAATTCCTGGCAATAAGTTTCATCTATTCTGAGATACCTGCCATGGAGGCACATCACTGAAATGGGTTCTTCTAGCCTGATCTCCTCCTTTGTTTTCATGTGAGGTTTTGTGGGTGTGGAGGGCCTGCATTGTCTTGGAGAGTTTTGCCGTGATCTATTGGTAGTTGGGGGGAGCAGCAAACCTGTGATTTGTGCTGTCTTGCCTTGTTTCAGGGCAGTGATTGTCTCTTGATTAGACAGACCCAAGAAAAGGGTCTGTCAAGGCTTCTGAAATATTCTGCTCTCATCCTAGAGCTACAGCTTGCATGGCCTCTTTGCTGTTGGAAGCGGACAGCTCACTCTGACTGTTGTACCTCTGGACAAGTGCAGAGAACACTGTGAGATGTTCAAGGTGGAGCTGGAAGCTGGAGATTTGGGTGAGTATCTGCACTGTGGTATGCAGGGTCTGTGAGATCCGTTAAAGCCAGGAGACTTCTTCCAGCTGGATCTGTCATAACTGACACCTGAGAAGGTGATGTGTGCCATTACCACCTCTGAACTCGTGTGCCTTCAGTGTTCGCAGCAAGATATGAATGTGATTATTCTGAATGTGGGAATTCATGGCCTGGAACACAAACAACTGGATACTGTGAGATGCTGAATGGGTAGTTGGGGTTACTCAGAGATGCCTAACACTGGGCAGCTGGGGTTAAGCAAGACTGTGCTCTGTGAGGTGTTACAAACCCAGTGTGGCACAGAGGGCAGGCTCTTCACAAAGAGTGTCTGCATACCCCCACCACTTTGTGGGAAATGTGAGCAATGATTAGGCATTGATTCATCTAATGTGTCTTCCAAAGGTTATGCCAGCACAGATTACTGGATGATGAGCTTCATGGCCAAAGGGACAGAGCCGGCGGTTGTTTGTTATGGAGCTGCTAGCTAAGGACAGTGGGTGGGAAAACAACTACTTCCAGGACAAGAAGATTTTCAGCTGTGAAGCCAAGGCAACATCTTGAAAGCGATAGACCTGGGGCAACTGTGGCAGGCAGCTTTGCCACCTTGCATGTTTACAGTGTTAAAAAATGACTGTTTTCCTGATCCTTTGCCCTTCCTCAGATGTATTTTGGGAGAAGCTCAAGCTATTCATGACCTTCCCTGTCCCCTCAGGTAAGCCTTGGGCTGGCAGCAAAGGCGTTTTCCAGGAGCAACAGAGGGATGTCTCAGGATGAGATTCACCTTTGTGGATTATGGCACTTCTGAATCTTTGTGGGAGGAGGTTAGGAGTGGAGGGGTCTGTGTGACATTTCTGTATACGTTCCTCCTGGGGAGGAAGCCTGAAGCCTGTGTTGGCAGGCCAGCTCTATAAAGGGAATTGATATGTCCCACATCTGCTCCATCTCTCCATCACGCTCATGGCTGTGTGCCTCAACAGTGTGCCCTGCAAAGCCAACCTGAGCTCTGTGCTTCAGGGCTGACATGAGCCTCCCAACCTAGTGGCAGGGACACTCACCCACAGCATTGTTCTTGTACCAAATTAATCTGTTCAGGGCTCTTTGTGTCTTGTGATCGCTCTTCTACTGTTCTCTATCAGCAAATTGTAATTGAGTCAAATAGTAACTGTGCTTTTTTCCGCCCCCACTTCCTTTCCTATAAAAACACCGATGCAAGTTTTGGTGGTCATGGTGCTAGGAGTGCAGTAGTTCTGGATGGAGGTGGAGCTGGGTGCAAAGAAGCTTTTTATAAGTTCATGTTGTGATTGTGCACCTAAGATACTGGGGTTGCATGACTGTTTTCATATATATTCTGTTAGGAGAAGTACTGCCTGTGTTCCTGACTTGGGGTACCTGCAGGAGCACCAGAACATCTCCTTGTCACTGTCTTTTTTGTACCAACTTCTTCCAGATCTGATACATTGTCTTCAGAATGAATTTTGATTTTTTCCTAAGTTCCTTCCAAGCTGCCTTTGCATGCTTCCTGTTGCTTGAGCACTGCATTATCCAGTATCCTGAGAGACTTGGTTTCAGTGTTTGCGGACTGTGGATGCTGCAGTCCCTTCCAAGTTTGATCCTTTGGGTCTGTTCCTGCTGTTGAAGATCATTTACAGATGTGTAAAGCTGAACTCATAGGCCAGGGCTGGGGTTCAGGACATACTCTCACACTTGTTACTATGAAATTGGAATGGGTTTTGTTTGAAAGCAAGCTAACTCTGTTCTTAGAAGCAAGAACCTTTTTCTCTGTAAATAGTTTAGGTACACTTAAAATGACCAATTGGAAAAATGTCTACCCAGCCTTTGCTTTTGAGCAAAAGCAGGTGAATGGGAGCAAACGTCTTACTAATCATATTAAGGACTGACAAAAGCTGCCAAATTGGATGACCATGTCTGGCTCCTTAAGAAAGATAAGGCAGAGGACAGTCCAGATCACTCCAAAGAGTTTAGCCTGGGAGAGTTTAGTCTGCATTACAAATATTTCTATGCGTAACACTTGTTTTTTTCCTGTAAGCTAATGAGAGCAACCTCAGCACCTGTGTCAGTGTGTTTGGTCCTTGACACTGAACTGACATACATCAGATATAGTAGAACTAAAGAGGGAGAGACTGAGTCAGAACAGAAGACGACATTTAATTTGTAGCAAAGCTGTCAAAGGGAACTGAATTAATAAGAGTTATGTTAGTATTGTTAATGCTTGGAGTGTGTTTTGGACTTGTGACACTACATACAGTCCTGTACATGCCAAGACACACACACCACCCCTCTCGCTCTTCTTAAAGCCTGGGTCTTAGTTAATGGAAATTTGGGAATTCAGTGATGGCAGAATCATCAGAGGGCCCACATTAGTGACTGTTGCTATTTGCACTTTGGCACTTCTCAAGTCAAAGACTGACAAGGTTACTTCACCTCTTACTGTTTTTTTACCTTATCCATTTCGTTGGGTTGGAGTTGTATACGGGAAGAACCTGCTTGGACCTTTTGTTGCAGAGATTGCAGGTGATTTGGTGATGCTGTTACTTCTAAGTGTCCTTGAATGAAACTTGTAAAAGAGCTGCAGAGACAATTCTCAAGTATCTGTGAAATGCCTACTTTTTGGGAGTCATACTTAAGTCATTGTGGCTGTCTGGCTCCTTTGAGAAATAGCAGAGAAAATGGATCTATTTACAGCTGCTGTTTAGGTTGAGGGTAGGAGGGGCGCTAGAGCAAAATTGTGCCTGATTAGCAAAGGTGCTTTTAGATATTGCTTCTCCCCTCCTCAGTGTGTTACAGCTGGTTGGACTGATGATGGTGAATCTGGACTGTCAGCTTTTGAAGTGCACTTTATGGTGTCTTCATAAGTTTCCAAATCTGTGTCTAGGTGATATATTGCATATGTCCAAACCTTACTCCCTTTGGAGTTTACATCATTTGTTTTTAAACTTCCAGTATATTTTCTCTTCTTCTTCCAAGGACTGTAAGGAATTGGCTGCTACACTGAAACAGGACGGCAATTATTTGCTGATAAAGAGCTGATTTTGGCCATAGCTGCTGTCAAGCGTGGAGCCTCAATCTATAGTGCAGCATCTTGAGTAGCTCCTGTAATCAACTGCCAGAAAGGTTATGCTAATGCCTTCTGCATTGTGACATGGGTAAGGAAAAAAAAGGAGGTTTTGGCATCTTGGTCAAGTGGCCATCTTCCTCATCAGCGGCTTCAGCTTCACACAACCTTACCAAAGTCTGTGGCCTCCCTAGGGAATTCGGCAATTCCTAATGAGCTGCTCAGTCTGGAGTAGAACTGGAGTAGAATGTGTCCATTTTCTCAGCTATCGAGACATTGTAGCAACGAACATGATCTGGATGAGTCACAGAGGGTGTGTCTCCCAACACAGTCTCCCTTGCCACTAGCTTCACTTTGGTACTTGTATATCCAAGTGTGTGTGCTGTTTTGCATAATACTCCCCTTTACTGGCCAGCTCAGAGGAGTGCCCGGTAAATATGTGCATCCTCATTTTAAAAATCTATTCAAATGCTTCAGAGCGCTTTACGTCTAAGCTGGGAGAGGGATGTCTGCACACCTGAAATCCCACAGACTGCAAAGGTGCTCTGAAATCACACTAGTGAGGCCCTGAAACTGGTGCTACCGAAGAACCTAGTGGGCGGAGATGTGTAGGGGTCATTCTTCTGCTTGTCAAGATAGAGAGATGGGCTGCCACCCTGGACTGTGCCACATCTGGACTGTGTTTTAAAGATAGTTTCCAAAAGCAGGGGTCATTGACCTTTGCTCTCACTCAGCCCTGAACTCAGGGTAATTGAAAGGAGGAGAAAGGAGTACTGTTTTCTTCAGTAACAGGAAATCAGTATCCCCTGTGGGGGGCAAGCTGCCAGTTTCTGTTGATTCCTTTCTGTCTTTCTTCCTCTCCCCATTGGCATTGTGCACACACATTCCTCTGGGGCAGCTCTGCAGATCCCAGCCCCAAACTCCCTTTGCAATGTTCTGGAGAGCTTTCTACGGTCAAGTTTCCTGTGTATCCTGGGCCGTTAACTTCTCCTGCTAGTCTTCTTGTTGTAATAGTCTGTCAGGGAAGCTGGTTTTACTGCAAGGAACAGGGCTGGATAAAAGCACCTCCCTTCTCTTCTGGCTTGGCCTCCCTGACTTTCCAGCAGCAAGCCTTGCACGCCTTTCTCAGCAGTCCTGCTCACAGCATGGGAACTCCCTTAGTGAGATGAGATGGAGAGTGGTAAAGCACGTTCCTCGAGGTGTGAATGCCAGCATCTCAGCAACGTGATGCTCCTGCTCGCACCAGTAATGCTGCTCTGGAGAGTGAAGTCTACAGGATCTGTCCAATCCTGGGCTCAGTGGTCCAGGTTCTCTGGCTCCCACTTGGTTCCCTTGGGAGCCACAGAGCTGAGCACTTTCTGGGGCCAGATCATTTTGGTGGGCCTTGCAGTGGGTGTGCAGAGAACTTCTACTTCTGGGAAACCTTTCTCCTCTTCCTAAACTTTATATGTAGAGTTATATATTCTTGTCTTCAGGAAACTACTTCTCATAAAGGATATATTTAATGTCCTGCTGAGTTAAACAAGGGAGATGCTGGTCTTCCCCTTTCCTTTGAAGATTCAAACAAATGACAGGTGATTTATTTTTAGAATTCTCTCTCTCTGTGGGGAGAGGAGTCATGTTATAAAGGCTCAGGGGTGCTGGGAAGTAAAGCTATATATGCGTAAAGACTGTTTCAATGCTGTACACTATAAATTCAGTGGTGGATAAAAAATAAAAAGAATGTAAATATGCAATTAATGCAGAATTTTATGGATTGTTGTAATTTAATATATTGCAAACTTTGTAAATACTTGGGAAAAGCCTGTAAAGTGTGTAAATAAATGAGATTTGTATGTAGAGAAGAAGAATAAAAAGTTTTTACTTTTTGCAATTAAATGGAAGTGTTAATGAACCTTTTCCCTCTTCTGATTTTTGTCATGTTGCGTGTCAGCTATTGAGGGGTTATTTAACCTCTTTTAGGGCACTTTGTGGAAATGTCATTTTAACTTTAAAGTTGGAATAATTTTGTTTGGAAAATGTCAAAAGAAGTGCTTTAAAAACAGTTTGCCAGTTTTAACCTGATTCCCTAAGCAAAGGTTATGCAACAGCTATGTCTGTCCTTCTAACTAACAGCCTTTGTCACTCCTTCACAATTCAGCATATTTCAGCCAAACCTTGACAGAGAGTTAGAAGATGATAGTCTCTTCCAGATCTGATAAAAGCAGGCAAGTAGAAGAGAAAGATCCCACTTCTATCAGGATAATGTGCTAGCTTTGTTAGACACCCAAGAAGCCATGCTGAAGACCCTCAGAATGTGAATCAGTAGGAAACCCGGCTTCATTTCTTCTGCAGTGCCTTTCTGGAGTCCACCAGTGTTGAGCTGAGCCCTTTACAACCCATCAGGTAACAGCACATTGCTCCTGTCTTGTGCTGAGGCTGTTGGCTCCCAGGGCTGCAGTGGACTGGCTGTTCTTTGAGTGAGCAGCAGGAAATCTGCATTCCTCCTGCACTTACCTAATGCTGTCTGGACATGAGCTTGTCAGCTCCAGGGTGGGGCTTGGACCGTATGCTGCTAATCTCCATGTTTCAGATGCTGGCTTCAAAAAGAGCCGTTGGGGCAGATTGGGAAGTTGGGAATTATCTCCCCATGAGCCACATGCCCTGGTTGTGACTCTTCCAGGCCTATTTTCTTGGAGAGCACTGTGTCCCCCGATTTTTTATTTCTTGTTGCTATGCTATCTTCAGTAAGGCCTAATTAGGATTCTATAGAGCCAGGGACCACTTGCTGCTTGGCTCTTTACCTCTGCGTCACTTGGAGACATCAGCAAGTTCATTGGCGTCTTAGCACTGCCTTGTTCCTCATAGGCAGGTCATAGTGAGCTCGCTGGTAGGAGAGGGGATCCAGTGTTGTTCCTTTCTAGCTGTTTCTCCAGGTCTCCAGAGATGCAGCAGCAGAGCTGCTGAGATGTCTTTTGATGGACAGATTTGCCTTTTAGTCTTGACCCAGACTCCAGGCCTGTAGTTGACCTTAGTGATAAATATGAACCTCTCATTTGAAGACTCAGACCCTTCTTGCAGAAATTGTTGGGCTACTGAGAGCATGGTAAACTCTGGACCTAATGAAGGAGAAGGTAATGCACAGAGGTAAGAAATCTGGAGGGGCAGTAGGAGAGCAATTGTGGCAAGAGAGGTGATCAGAGCGGTGCAAAGTGGGAGGGGAGGGGCAGGGGGAGGGGCAGAGCAGACTGTGTGATTAACTTGGCTCTGCTAGCTAGGGCTGCCCACTCACTGATCCTTTCTAATAGCCTGTGATCCCCAAAGGCAGATCCAGGAGCAGAGCTGGAGTGACTGCACAATCGCAGATGGGGAGGAAAAGGTGGCAGGCGTGTGGGATGGTTTCTGCCAGACAGTCCCCAAGGCAAGTGGTGTGGCATGCAATTCAAGACACCTCAGCCTGAGCCCGCCAGGTGTCTGGCTAGGGATGGAGCAGTCTGTCCCTGCAGAGAAAATGGTCTAGTATTCCAGCCAGACCTGGAGCCTGCTAACTCCTCTTCTGGGGGTCATTTCACCTTCGCATCCTGTTCTTCCTTCCCTCATCTTCCTGATGGCGTGGGGAAGGGTCATCAACTCTCTGCTACCCTCTGCCTTCCTAATGGGCTGGGAGAGCCTAGGGGCTGTTTTCCAGCTACCTGCTGCTTTCCCGTGGCATGATCAGTGTACAGGTACAGGGACAGGACAAGGTGGGTCTGACTCCCAGCCTGGTTACAGCACTGGGGTTACAGGGCTGCAAACCATTCTCAGCAGTTGCATCTTGTTGCCTTTTCTAGAAATGGCTGTGCCCCAGTGACGGGGGAAGACCCTTGTGTAAATGGAGCTTTGCATTTATTTGCTAGTTGCTTGGGAATTATTGCAGTTTAGGAGAAAACATAGAAAAGGAACCCTATAACTGATGATTAAAGCAATGTCTGAGATTTGGAGTAGCAGAGGTTTGGATGAAAACGCCAGTGCAGGGAATTACGATTCATGCACAGGGTCTGTCTCAGGGAGTGGACCCTGCGAGCTCATTGGCACTAGACACTGCTGCTTCTCTATCAAGTTTGATATGTGAGATGGGTGTGTTCCATGTGGCTCTGAAATCCTCCTCTAATAAATACATTTCCTCCCCAGTCTTCAAGCTGTTGGGTGTTCCTTGCTTTTGGGAGGTGCTTTAAATCTGACTGCCAGAGCTGTGGGCTGCTAAGAGCAGAAGCTGGCTGCATGATGTTGAGCACAGGTCTTCCTCCTGTTTTCCTGTTGCTCACTGCACTGGAGCTAAGCTGGTCTCTGACTGATGAAGAAAAGAGGATAATCTTGGATGGGCATAATAAATACCGCTCCCAGGTCTCTCCTCCTGCTATGGATATGCTGAAGATGGTAAGTGGCTTTTACTGTGAGGGGGATTTCAGAGGGAGTTTGTGTAGTGCAAGCTTGAATCTTAATGCTAGCAGGGATTTGGGAGGCAGAGCAATTATTGTGTGGGTTTGCAATTTGGTATTAATGTAGGGGTTCCCTAAATTGCCTCTAAAAGATGAGTTTCCTTTCACTTGGTGTAGAGTTGACTTTGATGATTTTTGGAAGCTCACAAGTGTGATCTGAGTCCCCTGATGCTCTGTGAGAGCAATGCAGCTTTCACAAGGAGCTGGAGCTCCTTGTGATGGATAGGAAAGGCAAGCGCTTGCACTGAGACCTTGCAATAAGTGGGGCCCTGCAACTGGAGGAGGAATCCTGTTCCACCACCTGTGTGAAGCGTCACCTAGTGTGCTTTATTTGTCTTTGCAGGTGATTGGGGTTTAATTTATGAGAGGGAATGTCAAATTCAAGCATGACTACCAGGTCAGTTTGGGCTCTCCATCACGCTCCTACTTCCTACCGTGACCTATGCGTGATGACATGGAGGTGAAGGATCTCCCATTTTTCTGTAAGAAACTGAGTCGGGTGCCCACCAATGCTTGTGGCTGCAGTGGAAGCAAAAATGACATCTTGAGCTGGTGCTGGTTTTTGTCTTATTTGGCCCCTTTTCCTTGCTGTTTACAACACATGCAGAGGAGCAAGAGAGCTGTTCATTACAGCTATTTGGGGTGTTGTGCTCTTTTGGTCAGTGTAGTCAGAGGAGACCTTCTTATCTGGCCTTGAAGTTGCACCACTTGAATTAAATGCTCATGAGCTGGTAAGTGGGAGCTTGCTGAGCAAATGAAGAAAGAGGCAATGTTAAGGCATAATGGGGGCCTAACAAGAGACTTTGGGTTCAGAGGGTGTGAAAACCCTAAGCACCACAATTTCCATGGACACCCACCACAGCAAAGCACAGAAAAATCAGGAAGTATGGGCTTTGGAGCCAAACTCTTAGGGAAAGCATGAGGGAAACAATCTCTCAAGTACCTAAAATGTGAGTCAAGGTCCTTAAGTTGGTGGCAATTCTGATCTGGTGAGTGTTGCTGCTGGCTCTAGGAGTGATGGCAGATCACATGCTTTGAGATGCTGCCCTCTGCAAGGCTGTGTTGTCTCTTAGTTTAATACGAATTGCTTAAACACAAGACCTACTGACACTGCAGAGCAGAAGGCTTTCTTTGAAGCACAACAAATGTTTATCATAAAGCAGCCCTAACGATTTCTTATTAAAGGCTTTCTATGTAAGAGCCATTCTTGCCTTCCTCCCTGGGACTTCGAAGGCTTGTGCTGTGTTTGTCTTTGAGGTCACCTGCTGCTGCGGCACCATGCCTGACTGATGTCACGCTGTGTTTCTGTTTGGGACATGAGTCTTGTTGCTGTGGAAGTAGTTAGGCACTGGGGGGATTCCTAGCCTAAAGGCACTTTTTTTAAAAAAATGAGGCAAATCCTGCAGGTGTGAGCCTGCTGTTTATGGAACCCAGCTCTGTGCCAGAGGAAGCTGGGTGTGCATTTCCCCAGCAGGGTTCCAAGCCATCACTCTCAGCCTGGCTTGGGGCCATGATGCAAGGTCAACTAGCTCTCTGTGCCCCCACCTGGATTATTTCAGTGTTTCTTTCACCTACAGCGCTACTGCTTGGGGGCCTGTCCGTGTCCCCTTGACACCCCAGTGGTAATGCCCTGTAACAGAGCTGTGCTCTGTCCCCCTCTAGAATCCAGCTCTGACTCCAGCAAGGAAGGTCCCACTGAGGACCTGTTGTTTGTTGGCTGCCTTCCATCCTGCTGCAGAAGCAAAGTTGCTGTCACCATCAAATAGTGTTAGGATGGTCCAAGCAGTTGTAGTGTAGGGTTCCTCATATGCCTTTCTGCAAGGCATAGCAGTATGGTCACTAGGGCCTGGGGACTCAGCTGGCAGTGGGGCCACTGCTGCTCCCTGTGCTGGAAGGGCTCTTGGTAGGCAGGCAGCTGCTGCATTTTGGATCCAGGGGAACTGATGATGTCTTTTAGGAGCATGTACTCCCAGGACCTGTGCAGCTGCCAGGGGAGATGTGTTCTGCTCTTCTCCCATCCCCACCCTGGTGAGAAGGATGTCCCCTGTTCTCTTCCTGTGTGACCCACTGTGAGCGTCCTCCCTTCCTCCATTTTCACTGCTTCTTCATTGCTTTTCCACACTGAGTTGAGGATGCTGATGTTATGGGTGCTCCAGGCAAGGTTGTGAGAATTATGCTCAGCACTGACCTACCTGTTTGTAAGTTGCGGTTTGTTTTGTGCTGAGATAGACTGAAGAGCTCCCATCTCCTGAGGACTTCTCAGAGTGCATTCAGGGATACCCATGTATTGAGTAGCAATTTTAGTTTTACTCATAAATGGGGAAATTGCAACTAGGGAGCCCAAGAGCACATGTCCTTGTGTGTGTTGGAGAGCCCAATGTCCCTCTCTGTATGCTGACACTGAGGTCCTTTCAGAGTTGGGACACAGAGCTGGAGGCCTTTGCCCAAGCCTATGCGGAGAAATGCATCTGGGACCACAACAAGGAGAGGGGCCGACGGGGAGAAAACCTCTTTGCTATGGCTCCGACACTGGATCTGGAATTTGCTGTGGAGGACTGGAACGGGGAAGAGAAATACTATAACCTGACGACTTCCGTGTGTGTCCCTGGGCAGATGTGTGGTCACTACACCCAGGTACTGGCCTGCTGGGGCAGACGGAGAGGGTTGTCAGGAAAGGAGCTGTACCAGAGCCCTGGGTCCTCTCAGAGTCTTTGCAAAGAGATGGGGAACTAATGCTGGGCACCAGGCAGGAATCTCTGATACAGGGGAATCTGGGCATGGTGCCAACCATAACCAGCATTTTAGATAAGACCTCTCTTTAAAAAGTGCTCTGCACCCCTTTTCGGCTACACAGCAGAGCCAGGTGCTGGCTTGTCTTAGGCAGACAAGAGATGTGAGTGTGTCTTTGCAGCTTGGGTGGATGGGTGAGAGTGGAGAAGAGCGTAGATGGTGGTGGTATAAATATCAGGATGGATCTGTGGAGGTCCCCAGGACCAAAACAGAGGTAGTGATGCTCTACCTGGGAGAAGTATAGGGTAGAAAAGCTGTGGCACTTGGTTATGTGGGCTGTGGCCCTACGTTGTGAATGTGGTCCAGACAGATGCAAGTAGCAGGATTCTGAATGCGAAAGCAACACGGGCATGTGGGACCTGGGGCACACACTGAGACATGGGGGGTGTTGGTGTGATAACGGAGCAGCCTTCAAGGCCAGAGGATGGGTTGCCAACAGGGCGTCTGCCTTCATCCAATCACCTCACCTTCACTCCTGGTCTTTGTCTTAGGTGGTTTGGGCAAACACACATCGTATTGGCTGTGGGGCAAAGTTTTGTGAGAAGATTGATGGAATCGAAACAGAGGACATGTACCTGCTTGTTTGCAACTACTATCCTCCGTAAGTCCTATGCCTTGCACGACTTGGTTCATTTTGATCGGGCTTCTGCAAGGAAATGCCCTTCCTTCCATCCCTATAAGACAGCAGGAAAAGCTTTTGGTCTTGCTCAGAAACGCAAGCAAGGCGATTTCAAGAAAGGCCTTTATTGTCTTGGATTGGTCACTAAGGAAGGAAGGGTTGTCTGTTGATCCTTGCCTATGAGGACTACTGAGGTCTGGTTCAGCTCCTGCCACAGTCCAGGGAGGGAACTCCCCCAGAGTGCTGCCCACGGTTGATGTCACAGTAACTAAGGATACAAACATTACCTACCTGCTCTGTGCCTTGTTCTTCCCCAATAGCAGCAGCAATGGCCTGGGAAGGGGTCAGGAAGCATGTGTTGTAACAGCAGGATGAGTTGCACATGGGAGGAGAGGTGGGTACCTGCTTGTGAAACCCTGGGGCTAGCCTTGGAGACCACTCACTTGGAGATGGAGAGCAACAGCAGACCTTCTTAGGGGTGTTTAGTAGAGGGGAGATAAAATCATGTGTCCAAATGTCCACCAACTGCTCTTTTCTAGGTGGTAGTGAAGGAATTGGTCCATGGAACTTTCTTCTCTGGTTTTAGTCACCCTAGGGTCAGGCCACTGAGTAAATGGCATTGAAAGTGTGTGGCAGGAGACAAAGACCTGATTTTTTTTAATTTTTATTTTTTAACATTAATTCTGAGTTTTGCCATGGCTGGGATATTCCAGTTGAATCAAACCTCCCTCTTTGGGGTTGGCATTTCCCCTCTTTCCTTACACTTTTTTTCTTGGTGTCTTCTGCATCCAGGGGTAATGTGAAAGGCCGAAAGCCATACAAAGAAGGACCCTCTTGCTCACAGTGTCCTGAGGGTAGAGTGTGTGTCAAGTCCTTGTGTGGTAAGTGAAGCAAAGCAATGTATGTGCCCTGACAGGCTATTGGGACAGAGACCCCTGGGTTGGGGTCCAAACTCTGAACCTGGACCAGCAGCTCCAGGCCTGGACTGTGAGGCATCACATGGGATAGAAGCCCTTGAGACTGGTCAGCTGTCACTAGATGAGGATTGGACACAGACCTCATAACCCCCTTAGCTAGGAGTTGTTGCCTCATCCCCAGGGGGCAGAAGGTTGTGTGAGGGAGATGAGATGTCTCCAGGTTGGGACCTCAAGTGTGGGAGATGGCCCAGAGTGACCTAAGCTTGCAGATGACACCAAGCTGGAGTGAAGTGTTGATCTGCTGGAGGATAGGAAGGCCCTGCAGAGGGACCTGGACAGTATGGGTTGATGAGCAAAGGCCAGTGGGGTGAGGTTCAACATGGCTAAGTGCCAGGTGTTGTGGCACTTTGGCCACAACAACCCCATGCAGCACTACATGCTTGGGGCAGAGTGGCTCAAAAGCTGTGCAGAGGAAAAGGACCTAGGGGTACTGATTGATGTTTGCTTGAACATGAGCCAGCAGTGTGCCCAAGAAGGCCAACGGCATCCTGGCTTGTATCAGGAATAGTGCAGCCAGCAGGACCAGGGAGGTGATCATCCCCTTGTATTCTGCTCCGGTGAGGCTGCTCCTTGAGTACTGTGTTTGGTTTTAGGCCCCTCAGTACAAGGACATAGAGGCCTGGACAGCAATGGGTCAGTTGACCCTAGTGCTAACCCATGGTGTTTTTCATCTCTTACCAGAATCCACTGTAGAAGAGACCACTCCAACCTCTGTGACAACATCCACCACAACCACACCAGAACCTACCACAACATCACCCACCATGGCCACAGCGAAGCCAGAACTCACAACCATACCCCCAACCCAGACACAAGTACCCACCACATCCATGGCAAAGCCAAAACCTACTGTGCCAGAACCCACCATAGCTACAGGCAAGCCAAAGCCCATCACACTAACAACTGCCATGCCAAAACCTAACACAACCACTACGGCCAAACCAGCACCCACCACACCAAAATCCCCCACCACTACCGTTATGCCATCACCCACCATGCCACAACCCACCACAACCACCACTACAGCCAAGTCAGCACCCACCACACTAAAACCCACCACAAACACCACTACGGCTAAGCCAGCACCCACCACCACGCCACAACCCATCAGAAGCACCACTATGGCTAAGCCAGCACCCACCACAACTACCACCATGGCCAAGGCAGCACCCACAAAATCTAAACCCACAATGACTCCAGCCCAGACAGTACCCACCACGCCAAGGCCCACCACCAAGGCTAAGCCATTACCCACCATGCCAAAACCCACCACAAACACCACTACAGCTAAGCCAGCACCCACCACCACACCACAATCCACCACAACCACCACTATGGCTAAGCCAGCACCCACCATGCTACAACCCACCACAACTGCCACTATGGCCAAGGCAGCACCCACCACGTCAAAACCCGCAATAACTACAGCCAAGACAGTGCCCACCACACCAAGGCCCACCACCACTATGGCTAAGCCAGCACCCACCACGCCAAAGCCCACCACAAACACCACTACAGTTAAGCCATCACCAACTATGTCACAACCCACCACAACTACCACAAAGACCATGACAGCACCCACCATGTCAAAAACAACAACCACTACAGCCAAGTCAGCACCCACCATGCCAAAACCCACTACAACATCTACAGCTAAGCCAGCACCCACCATGCCAAAACCCACCACAACCACCACTGTGGCTAAGCCATCACCAACCATGCCACAACCCACCACAACTACCACTATGGCCAAGCCAGCATCCACCCCAACTATGGCCAAGACAAAACCTTCTACAGCCAAACCAGCAACCATCTCACCAACATTTACCACCATTTTATCCAAGCCATCACACACTTACACAACTTCAACAAAGCAAAATCTCACCACCTCAACAGCAAAGATGCTAACAAAAACTGAAACAGAAAGACCCAACCCAACTGAGGCAACTGGGCTCACACTTTCCTTTGAGCCCACATTAGATGGGGATTATAAAATATTTCCAGATGTAGAGTTAGACACTGGAGAGCCCATTGGCTTAAGTACAGAGGATCCTACCTTATTAGGAAGTATTGGCACAGCCTTCAGCCCCAAATCAGTCCCAGAGACAAATAAAGGTGTGAAAGGGGATGGAGGAGATAAATTATCCTTCTTTTCCAGTCCACCTCCATCCTTCAGCAAAATTATTCCAGAGATCAAGTTAGATTTCAATAAAACTGAGCATATAACCTCCTCAAAGTCAGTGGTCTTCAGTCCTGAAGAACCCACCTTCTTGCGTTTGACATCATCTTCCAAAGAAAAGGGTCAGAGCCCTGCTTTCCAGTCCTCCCTCTCAGGTAAAGTAATTGTGGAGTCTGTCCTGGCATGGACATGTAGATGTTGAATGATCCCCAAGCAGCATGGGGCATG
Source organism: Anas platyrhynchos (assembly GCF_047663525.1). NCBI lineage: Eukaryota > Metazoa > Chordata > Aves > Anseriformes > Anatidae > Anas > Anas platyrhynchos. The sequence continues at coordinate 2,710,734 of NC_092613.1, read as the reverse complement.
GCTTGGGAGGAACCAGTATCAGACTGGTCCTCTGGATCCTCATTTCATGTGTGGTACTAACCCTTTTCCTCACTCTTTCCTCTAACACTGAAAGGGGCAGATTGGATGTCTGGTTCACGAAGCATGGTTTTGTTTACAGCATGCTCCTCGCTAACACCCACCAGCTTTCCCTTGCCTTTGCTGGATCTGTGCACTTCTGTCCCTTGCACCTCAGGGTGTCTTGGTGCACATCACTGAAGGACCTGCATGAATTGGAGCTTCTCTTTTGCTCAGATCTTTCCCTCTAACTCCTGTTTTTCTATTGTTCTGCCAGCAGATACTCTAGCCATTGAAGAATGGGAGACAAACTCAGACCAGAAAAGCATGGATCAGCCCACAGCTGGAGCCCCCAGTACCTGCTGGGGCCTTTCACTCTTCCTACCCAGTGTCATCCTGATGGGCCTTTTGCTTTGAACAGTCTTTCTCAGCTGTCCCTGCACCAGTCACCAAGCCTTTCTTCAGCACTGGTTGTCCCACAACCCTGGTAGACTTGGGAGACACTGTGGACAGTTCAGGTTGACACGCTCACTTACACTGACTGGCTAACGCACTCCAGCTCTGATGTGCCAAGGGCAACTGTCCATCCCATGGGTACTCAGTCCCCTTCTGAGGAGGCCCAAGGGCAGGAGGGTGTCTGCCATAACACTGGTGAACCTGGACACCAGTGCTTTGCCTTTCTTCCCAGACATCCTGGGCTTCTGGTTTGTTTCCAAACAGGAAATGGTAAGGTCTCTCATCCCCCTGTGCAGCTGGCAGGTCCTGCTGCACCGTGTCTCCAGGGAAAGCAGATGCCTTGGAAACCAGAATGGCAATGAGACATGGTTGTTGGCTTTGGTGTTTGTCTGTAGACAATGCATGGTAGATGGGTTTGATGTCTGCCTACCAGAAAGAGTTTCTAACAAAAATGCTCTTTTTTCCTCTTGATGTGCCTGTTTGTCTCAAATTTGGACGTATCACCTCTTCCTTCCTTTTCCAAAAGTGTGGCTTTTTTTTTTTTTCTTTTCTACAGAAGAGGATTTATATTTCCTTCCTGCTTCTGGTATAGCTATGGCCAGTACCCTATGTACTCCTTTCTCCTTCTCACATCTGCAACCTTTGCTTGCTTCCTCATTTCATGTACCCATTCCACAGTTACTCCATTGGCATGGCTTTATTTTACCCACGTGCCTGCACAGAAGAAAATCCTTCAGCTCTAGAGAGGAGTTACTGGCTTATTCATACAGCTTTTTTCTGCATGGCTTCCTTCTTTGCATAACTTAAGAGTACGATGTATTTGAAATTAGATACAGATAACATGTATTTTGTGGATGGTGGAACCTGGTCCAGAAGAAAACAAAATAATGAGGTGTGCTGGTACAATTTCAGCTTGAGAGAGCCAATTGAATGATGTTAGAGGTTACCAATGGTTCCAGGCCTTGTTGCAGGATGGTATTCATTCTCTGGAGCACTGTGTGTTTTATCTCTCCATGTGTGTTTTATCCCTCCATGTTTCTGCTCTGTTCACCTGAAGATTCCCAGTAAGGTGGGTTAAATAAGTGACAAGTTTTACAGATGAGCAGAAGGGACTAGAAGATCCAGTCCCTTCTTTGGTTTCTTAATAGATGAGTGAGATGGAGAAAGACCTTAAGTCCAGTATTTGTCTATCCCCCCCAGAATGCTGTGTCCTGTGCAGCCGCAGAGCATGCACTCAATAAATCTTGTTCTGAAAGTCTGCTGTGGGGCATGCACTGTCTTTCTGGGGTATCCAAGACCAGCTTATATCCGTAAAACAATCTTGCTTGTGTGTTTAAGTAGAACTGCTAAAACACATTGTAGCTCCTGGGGAGTGCTGAATGTTTTTTTTTTTTTTGACTTTCCAAAAGCATCTGGGTGCTGGTTTCTATAAGGTTGCAATTTTATGTTTTTAAGCCTTTGTAAAGGCAGCAGAAGGAGGAGATTTAGCATGACATAAGAAATATTCCCCTAGCTCCCAGCTGAGTGCAGAGCAAACAAAATTGTCCCCAACAGGAATTTTTGAGCAAGGAAAGTAAGAGGAAGAGAGCTCAGAGAAAAACAAACAAACAAAAACCTAGGGCTAGAGTGCTTCTGGTTCTGCATTTAGAGAGGCCCAACAGTCAGCATCGTCCCACCCCCAAACACACACCGTTTCATCTTTTCAGTAAAGAAAAAATGTAAATGTAAGTGTCCTCCCCTGCTTTTTCCCCAGACTCTGCATTTCTGCACTGTTTTCACTGCAGAACATCACCCAGCCACAAAGAGCATGCGAAGAATGGAGCTCTTATTGTGAGGAGTAAACCTGCTGCACAGGAGCAATGGTGACACTGGACCTTTGCTTTTTGCTTTTCCCTATTCTTGCACCCCTGCCTTGCCTGGTGAGGCTGCCCTGCGGTTCTGTGTTACACCTCTTCCTGCAGTCCTGGTTCAGGAGCCCAGCAGCACCAGATCCCTTACAAGAAACAGGCTGCCTGTGGGGTGTTTTTAGATCAGGGTCACCATTAGCCCTGCTGAACAGTGGCCAGCAGATGGGAGTGGGAGAGTCACCACGGAGAACTGAGCAAATTCAACCTCACTGCACAGCCCTCTGGAGAGTCTAGTGCTCAATTTAATCACAAGCATCAGATGTAGTTCAGAATCAGATTAGAAATAGCCTCCTGCTCAGGTGCCATGGTTTTTGCATGGTCTTCTTGCAGGCTGAGCTTTTGCAAGCTCCTGTGGAGCTGCTTCTGGCAGAAAAAAATCCAGCCTGGGTCTGGATGGTCACTAGACCAATGATGTACAGCCAGAGTGGCTGCTGTTCACCTCTTGTAAGGGGGGCTGCAGCCTCACGAAGGGTAAGGCAGAGACAGAACATTTCAGGCCTGTAATGTTTTTTCCATTAGGGTAAAGGAGAGTGCAGCATTAATTACAAACTAACAATTAAAAGAGCAGAAAAGCATTTCCCTTTCCAGCAAAATCAAGACATTTGGTCAACACCTGTCATTTTTTTTTTTTTTTTTTTGCAAAGCTGGGTACCTCACAGTCTCCTGCCTTGGGATCCATTATGGAACTGGACCTAACAGGGATGCTGGCATGTGTCTATACAAATAATTCTACAATTTAAGTATTTTATCATGGTTTTGAGGCTGCTGATCTCTATAGTTTTGTTTTCATTAAGGTTTTGACTACTGTAATCATGCAGTTGTGCAAGGACCTATTTATAGAGTTCTTTCTAACAGAAACTTCAAAAACAGATGGAAAATTCCCTTTCTTATTCCCCATGTTCCCTAACTGAGACCTGCCAGCAAGGGGATTTGGAATGGTTTGGTTTAATCCCAAACTAGGAGGATGTAGGGAAGGAAAGAAGGTGACTGTATGGTAAAGGTGGGTCATGGTTATGGTGGGGTATGCCAGAAAAAGATGCAAAACATTCAAGGGAGACTTGCTGCATTTCCACCCCATTTCTGGGGTTGATATGAAGGATGCTCTAGCATCTAGGTGAATTGGTGGGAGATTCCAGGGTAGGCAGGGAAGGAGCCAATCACCTGTCAAAGATGCTGCTGGTGCTTGGCAGTCCCACAGTTGTGTGTGGCAGAAGTGGCAGGTTTGTATACGGGTATCCTTTCAATGGTGAAGAGGACCATGCTAGAAAAGGACTGTGCTTCATGTTCTTGCTGTCTGGCCTCCCCATGTGACCAAAGTCCTTGGGGACAATGGAGGTATTTTAGGGTGGCAGATGGCATTTGCCTTGACAACTGAAGGAAAACAGCAGCTACCAGGTCATAGTGGAGCCTCCTGAGGGTGGTCAGGCCCTGCTTATGGATAACTTGCCATCATTCATTCACAACACCTCTAAAGGATGCCCCATGACACTGGGTTGATGTTTTTGATGTTTGTCTGACCATGGGCTACATGGCAGCAGGCTATGAGGAGGCAGGAAACAAATTCCTGTGCCGTGGGGGCCCATCACCATGGCAACACAGCACCACAATTTTCCATCACACAGGCTCTGACATGCTTTAAGGCATTTAACCATCAGTTTTGGCCAGCTGGGTTGAAATCAGGGGATTTGTGGTGTTTATAAGACCTGGGTGCTGCATGAACCCCACCTGCAGATTTCCCTGAAGCCCCAGGACCTGTGTTCCAGTGGGGAGGTGGATGTACTCACTGCAGGCTGGGGGAGAGAAGGTCATCTGGATTCAGCTCCTGAAGCTCCTCTGAAGATGGTGAATTAGAAGGGTGGGGGGGCAGCATATGTGCTGTCCTCAGGAATTTACAGTATGGGCCATGACACCAGCTATGAAATGGCCACTGCCCTGCCACTGTGGTGGGGACCTCAGTTTATGGATAATTGGTATATCTGGAAATCTGTATCAGATTTACAAATGTGCTTATAACAGTGGCTGTACAAAGCAGAGAGGAGCCCAGCTACAGCCCCAGAGCTTTGCAGTGGGATTCTGCTAGAGTGCACTGATAGAAAGACCTATGGTTTCAGCTGCATGGCCAATCCCATCTGCCCCACACCCTTATAATGTCCTGGCTGTGGTTTCCCCTTCCTGCTCAGGGGTTTGGGCACATGGAGAACTTGGGAACACACAATCAGGAGCGCTGGCCAGCCCTAGTCCCAGTTCATCAGCTGTGCTCGTTTCAAGATGGTAAAAAGACAATTTTTTTTTTCTTAAGTCAAAACAAGTTTGTTTTTACAAGAGAGTATCTCTAGTAATAATATTTTATTCTTGGCTTCCACCTCATACAGTTTTGCTGCTTAAGACATTAACATCAGTGCAATGGATGGGGCTGAACTGATTCAATCTGGGACACAAAGGATTAATTCTTCTCTAGGGGATATCTCTTAAATATTAAGTTGATATGCTGCGCTATTCTTTGTTACCTTCTGAGCAATCTTGGGGGTAGGAAAGGCCTGCCCCTTAGCAAGCAGCTAGAGGATAATAATGCGTAGAAGAGGAGCAAGCTGTAGCTTTGTGTGGCAGGTCCCCAGGACTGCTGAAAAGCCAGATTTATGGCGAGAGGGCTGCATTCCTCTGATGCTAGACACTGCAGCATCCCCACCCACCAGCTGTTGCCCAGCCTGCAGAAATCACATCTCAGCCTTACTGCAGCTACGCCCCATCCCAAGAAGCAGAAGAGCCTTAAACAAACTGCTTCACTTCTGGGAGTCCCATAGCCCAGGCAACCAGGTCTCATTCTCCCTGTCTCTCACTTCAAGGCTGGAATTTGAGGGCTCTAATGTCTTTTTGCAGCTCTCATTCTCCTACTTAATCTGTGAAAGTGTCCTCAGTTTGCCCTTGCTCCCCGGTGTCTCAGATCTCACATTTCCCTGACAGTGTGATGCCAGTGATAATCTCCTGGCACATCCCTCAGTCTTGAAGAACTGGTGTAGCCCTGATCACATTACAGTCCCACTCATGACCTTGATCCTATTTACTCTGGAATATAGCAGAGGGATAGTTCTAATTGCTTCTTGGAAAGGGAAAAACCTGTTCCCTGTCTGTTGTCAAGTGCTAGAGCTCTGTAGTGTGCTGTCTTCTCATTTGTCTACTATCAGATGTCAGTACTTCCTACCTGGGAGAACCCAGAAGTGTTAAGACTTGCTGCCTTCACCTCACGTCTCTTCTTCACCTGTCTCACATTTAGGACAGGGTGTTAGTATAAACTGCTGGCTTATTCTGTGTAAATACACGAGCGCTAATTGCTTTGCTAGGGTTTGCATATCAGTGAGTTCAGATAATATAGATTATCAAATTAGAAAGAAATACCCTCTAACTTCATAACAGGGTAGAGCTGGGAACTTGTCCAAAACCTGAATGCACTTACTGAGCAGAGGCCAACCAGCCAAAATCTATCAGCTCATGGGGTTTTGAGTCCACAGGCTAAACTTACTCTTGGATATAGTTTTTAATCCAAACTTCAGAACTGGGTTCAACAAACTTAAATCAAAAGTACAGATCTACCAAAAAATACAAATACACTTCCCTCCACACTTGAGAATAGACCGAAAAGAACAACACACTTAAACCCTTCACAACTTGAGCTCATCTCCAGAAAAATAAAAGGGAGTGGGGGTGGGGAGGGATAGAACTGAACACCAGGAGCTGAGGCACCAGCTCATTACTTGTTTGTCTTGCACCCATTAAACAGAGGGACTTTTTTATTTGTTTTAATATATAGATGACTCCCTGTTCATATGACTTAAGCATGGAGCAGTCCCTGGAATAATGCAATCCTGGATGCTGTAAGAGAAAACACACTGAGTTGGTCAGCAATGGGTTTGGATCCTCAACAGAAAGAAATGATGTCTCTGGACCTCTGTGGCTGAGGCAATTCTCCAATGGTTTTGCTGCTCTTTAAGGAAGGCAATAGACTGTATAGTTATCACCTGAAATGGGATACAATCCCTCCCACAAAACTATACAACCTACTACCTCACCTCCACAGAGCAGTACAGAGGTCTTGTGTGATTCACAGCCACATTACTGGCTTTCTGTAAGAACAGGATTACTTGGACCATCCGTCTCCACGCTTGGTGTTGAAGTAGATGATGAGAACTGAAGACCTGACTGTCTCCTTAGGAAAGACAGTAGATTGTATAGTTAGCTCAAAGGGAGGATAGGACTCCACAACTATTCAATCTACTACCTCAGCCTCAAGGACAGCTTGGGACCATGGTGGTCTAAGGCAATGAGATGACCCTTATCCAGGAATTGGCTGCTCTGTGGCTCCTGTAAAGAGAAATGCATGAAAATTCATCAGACTTTATGATGTTAGGGGAACTGAGTCTCATACCCAACTTTGCCCTGTAGCACTCTTTCCTCCTTTAAACCTCTTTCTGTCCACTTTGACTACAGTTTATCCTTGGCAATCACACTGGCTGCAAATTTTATGCACCCAAGCCCTTACGGAAGCAGCAGCCCTGCCCTTTGAACCCAGGGCCATGCACACAGTTAGTAAAGCCTCCTGAAACGGCAGTAATGCCAAATAATATACAGGCAGGCTGACCTCACCTCTTGAACACAAAGCATATCTAGAACAAACCTGACAGACCATATAAAATAATCCATCAATTTAGCTTCTATGCATTCCAGGGAACTGAACAGATCATAAATAAGTGAGTACAAGGAAGCTTTTAGGCTGCAAATGTAATGGTATTGAGTACATTAAGGCAGATCTCATTTCCTAAACAAACAAGTACAACATGCAGGCTTGGTGTCCCTTTAATGCTATATAACAGCCAGGCAATATTAGCATGGATCTGAGACAGACTGGCTTCTCCCCAAGCCCTTGTCTCACCTTCTGAGAATTTTTCGTTCTTTGTACACCTAAACACAGATGCAAGGTATTAAGATGGCCATTTAAAAGAATCATTTTAGGTTCCTCTTGAAATGAGAAAGAGTTCCCCTAAAATATTAAAGAATGATATAACAAAAAGGAAGCCACTAGTAGCACAATAAAGGAGTCGCATGTGCAGCACAGCAGAGACCCAAAGGAGGACTTCCCATTGGAACTCGACACCTTGAAGCAAGAGGGGTCCCAGCCTCTCTGAATATCTGCTAACTGCTGTTGTGGGATATGCTGGGGCTAAGGCAGGGGTTTTCAAAAGGACAAAGGCTGTGTTCATGCTTTCACAGCTAACAGGCAATAGCCCAAATGAGTGAGATTCTGAAAGGTCTGTTTTAGATGGAATTCTTAAGGTGAGAGTTTAGGATGAGTAGGTACAAGGATATTTCTGCAGTGATGCTTGTAAAGTGCCCCTGTTCCTTTGCAGAGATGTCCAGAAGTCATTCTCACTAGCAGTCAACACATTCCAGGTAATTCCTTTAACTTCTTTTGACAAATTCAGCCTTGCCAGGCCTCTCCTAGTATGATTAGATATAAATAATGTCAGAAAACCAGTGTTGCAGGACTGATTCAGACAGCATTTAAGTACCCAGCCCATCCACGGTGTGAAGTACTTTGAATCCCAAATAGCCTTCTGATGGGAAATATTCTTCCAGTTTTATTGGCATAGAAAGCAATGCACCAAGGTTAAATAAGCCTCTTTAGTGCATGGAACACCAGTCTGAGCTTCATAGCAGTTACAATCAGGAACAGGGGTATTAGTTTAGATTAAAGTCAGAAGTTTAGCAGTTGGACTTGATCCTTGTGAGTACCTTCCAAATTGAGATTTTCTATTCTAAAGAGTTTCAGCTTCTCAAAGATTAAGCTAGTGCCACAGACAGCAACCAGAGGGATTTTGGTGGCAAGAAAGCCATAAGTTGTTGCAGTGGTTGAGTACTGAGAAGGTGAATGGCCCCAGATGATTGCATCAGGTGACGCCTATTGCAAAGAACCATAGAATCATAGAATCATAGAATATTCTAAGTTGGAAGGGACCCATAAGGATCATCAAGTCCAACTCCTGGCACTGCACAGGTCTACTCAGAAGTTTAGACCATGTGACTAAGTGCACAGTCCAAACGCTTCTTAAATTCAGATAGGCTTGGTTCAGTGACTGCTTCACTGAGGAGCCTGTTCCAGTGTGCAACCACCCTCTCGGTGAAGAACCTCTTCCTGATGTCCAGCCTAAACTTCCTCTCAGCTTAACACTATTCCTGCGGGTCCTATCACTGGTGATTATGGAGAATTGGTCACCTGCCTCTCCACTCCCCCTCACAAGGAAGTTGTAGAATGTGATGAGGTATTCCCTCAGTCTCCTCTTTTCCAGGTTGAACAGACCCAGTGATCTCAGCTGCTCCTCATATGTGTTCCCCTTTAGGCCCTTCACCATCTTTGTTGCGCTCCTCTGGACATTCTCCAACAGTTTAATGTCCTTTTTGTACTGTGGTGCCTAGAACTGCACACAGTACTAGAGGTGAAAGGATGCTCACCTTCTCCCATGAGGCCCTTAACAAGAGAATTAGAGAAACAATCATTTCTTGATTCCCATTCTGGTGTTTTGTATTATTTAAACATATAAACATGTTGTATGGGCCATGCATTTAAAAGGTCACTTAGGTCACTTTTGGTACCATTGCAGAGAATAGGAGCTCGGGCCAATATCAAACTGTGGATAGGAAATTACATTAAGTAACTCCTAGTTTACATAGATCTAATTATACATTGAGAGGAAAAAAAAATAATCAAAAAATCCCTTCTGACTTTTACAAGCAATCCTGAAAACAGGAGATTTAATCATGATACTTGTCTTAACGAGTACAGGTTTTGGGAATACTGAGCAGCTGACACTACAATCCTGATCTTGCCAGGGCTCATGAAGAAAGCAGTCAAACAGGAAGGAAGATTTAGAAGTGCTATCCTCAGTAAGGATCAGTATGACTATCCTAGTCTTTGTATCACTGTCACACTTGATTGTTCAAGCTGCTATAGAAATTGTAAGGCTAGCTAGCCCCTCTCCTGGATTACTTATGGTTTAAATCATGAAGTCAAGGTGGGGAAAGAAGAAACAGAGAGGTGACCAAATTTGCCAAAGATCACACAGTGAGTCCATATGAAAGCTGATACTGGAACCATCATTGTCAAGTCCTGCTCTTGTCTCTGGTCACACTGCCAAAGGATCAGTTGATATCCACCTCTACCAACAGTGTTTCACAGAGACAGAAAAAGTCGTGCTCCATTCTAATATTTGCAGGAGAATCACACATCCTGGGAGAGAGAATACCACACACATATTGGATAAAAGCTCAGTAGAATAGAAATGAATGCTCACAAGCTTTGTGAAACCTGCCGGGATTTCACAAAGAGGCATATCAATATATGCATATATGCATACAGCCATAAGAGCTATAGTTCTTATGGCATACAGCCATAAGCCAAGGTCTGCCCTTGTTTCCAGACATGAAGACTTCCCTTCCAGCACACTGCTGCTAAGGCATTAGATGTACAAGAGCCTAAATGTGATGCAGCTATGTAAAATTCTGCATAAAATAGCCAAAAGGGTCTGTAAGAGTCAGGAGCCCATAACCCTAAGCCACTAACTAAGTTCTTAGTTATTTAAGCCCAGAGTTTCTGAAGATTTTTAGATACTTCACTGTGAAGAGCTGGGCCACTTTGAAAAATACCATTTTCTGTGCTAAAAGTTTAAGGAAGTGGTACCACTGTTTTCCCCTTCCAGATCCACATGAGTTCTTAAAAATTAGCCTTTTTTTCTTTTTTTTTTTTCTTTTTTTTTTTTTTTTTTTTTGACAAAGCTAGTCAGCTAGTCAGCTTCTGAGAAAGATTGCAAGGCCATCTCCATGCTCAGAGTATGCCACAGCATGGTCTTGCTGTCTAGATGTTTTTGGAAGATTGAGGAGAAATTGATTGGCAGGTAAAGGATTAATATATTTCTTCACAGCAAGATCCTTTATGCTGGAAAAAAAAAAAAAAAAAAAAAAAAAAGACATCTCCTGTCCAGCTTTCCTACTAATTTATGGGAGAGAGAGGTGACCTAAAACACCTGGTCTCATAATGAACTAGCTGATCAGACCCCCAGGAGACAACTCAGAGCCTCAGGAAGTAGCTGGAACAGCTCTGAAGCTTTGAGGTGCTGATCTGGCTTATTAAGGAGAACTGAATGAAATGGAGGAAGGAGGAGGAAACCATGACAGAACAAAGTCACTCCTTGAAAAGCACACACTGCTTTCAGCCTTTGTATAGATGCAGTCTAGCGCTTTGGTGCCAAAATGTGCCGGGGACAGGCAGGACTTCCTAGTGGGAAATCATGGCCCTGAATCTCTGAAACCCTTTTCAGCCTCTTGGAGTCACAGCTGAACTAGGGCAGAACCAGCCCTGATGAACACAAAACCTACATTAAGCCAGCTGCCTGCACTGACACAAAATGGCTGAGTGTCAGCCATTTTCTTTCCTTAGCTTTGCCAGTGGGGAAGCCTCTAGTAACTTCATGTCCTTGCCTTGCCACCTTGCCAGGGTGGGAAAATGAAAAGCAAGTGGACAAAAAGCAAAAAAAAAAAAAAAAAAAAAAAAAAAAAAGGGAGGTAGGGAAAGTTTTCACTAGCTCCCTAATGTTGCTGGAATGCAGCAATGCTGTGTGCCTGCCCCAGTTCTTTCACCTTGTTTGCTTCCTTTAGACACAGTATTGCTGTAAATGTATTTGGATTTGCTGTAGGCTGGATGGAAACACTGCCCTGGAGCATACACCCACACTGCCAGCAGCAAGGAATAGGAAAAGCAGCAATGGTCCAGAAAAATCTCTTGAAGCGCTCAGTACCACCAGAAGGCAAAAAATACAATTGCCAAACTAGTCATACTGACAAGTTTATTTTAATGTCACACAAACCAGGTGGACCTATCAGAAAAGCAAGACAATCCAGCTGCTCATACACCTGTCCCTGGAGTTGACTGTAAAACACCACTCTGCAGAAGAATTAATCAAAGGTGCTATAAATAAGCACAGTGGAAAAGGGAAATGGAAGCAAAAATATTTAAAATACTTTCTTTCAGCAACCCCATGTTTCAATAATGCTTTTTGTCCGTGCTGTTTTAATGGTGTAGATAGCATTTCATATCAATGTTGCAGCACTTATTTATAAAGAATTATTAAACAATTAACAGTTATTGAATACCTACTCGTGCTAGGGCTTGTCTCAATGCCTATCAGATGCTTCTAAATTTCTGGATCATCATTAATCAATCCAGTATTGTTATCTACAATATATGCATCTGTAACACGCTTGTTATATTATTTATGTTTTATTAACCCTTCATAAATCCATTATTAGAGTTGGCCACAAAGGTAATACTTTTTCTAAACTTAAATATGTTTTAGCCTATAATTAGCCTATAATTAATACTTTCCTGAAAGAAAAAAAAAAAATACACATTTTTGTCATAAAATTAAAAACAAATGTTATTGATGTTTCATGATTTCTTAAAAATAATTAAAATCAACAGATATAAGAGAAAAAAATGTTTATTTTTTAACTGCTTTATATTCAAGTCTTTAGGAAAACCCCAAAATCTAAAGAAAGATCCTTTCTTGTAATACTCTGTAAACTCTTCCATCCATACTGCTTTCCTTCATGATTTTCACTTCAAAAACTGCTCACAAAAGGTACACAGGTAATGTCCACCTGTAACATATATTTTGACCAAAATATTTCATTTGCTACACAAACCACCTGCCCAGTGTCCACACATGCAGCACCAGCTCTGAGACCACTGTTTCCAGTGCAACTGCCTGCACTGTCCTTTTGTAAAAAAGCCAAGCAGATATGGAGACAAATACCTTTTCTAAGAACAGCAATTCCCAACTTTCTGTTCTCCTTCCCAGCTTCTCTCTGCATTTCTCCAGATGCCTCAGCAGTCCCTCCAGGAAAGGTGAGACTATCACCCCACTGACACGTTATCAAAGCCCAATCCCCCTATGCCACCAGACAGAAAGCTGTTCCTCCAAGTGTCCGGGAACAAAGAGTCATGACTACTGAGAAGATATCCTAGCTACTAAGGGTAATGCAGAATCACTTAAAGTAAAAAAAAACAAACAAAAAAAACTTTTCTTTGGCACATGTTCAGGTATTTTTGCCATGTGTCTGTGCAACATCGTATGGTAATGCCACCAAGTTCCCTTAAAATTTCAAGGCACATTACTGTTCATAGTGTATCTGATGTGTACCACACCTTAATGCGTGCAGACAGTGGTGCAGTAAACAGCTTGTTATCAGCACTGAACCATCCAGGCAAGAAAAGCAATTGCTTACAAAGCCAGGAACATCTATTTATTTTAATATTTAAATTAATATTTTTATTCCCAAGATGAAAGCTTTTAAGGCAGTAAACAAAACAAAAATACCTAAAAAAATCCTCCAGATCCCATTAGCTAAATTCAGGCACTGCCAGATCAGTGGATAGGTCAAAACCTGTATTCACCAAAAACAAGAGGACACACAACAGGTTAAAATGCTACTGTCCGGCAATGACTGGCTCTAATCATACCAAGCCGATGTGTAAAAACATCTGCCCGTCCAAAAACAAATTAGACAACAGTGCTCACTGGTACTTTATAAATACACAAGAAAGGAGGGCTGTTTTATTGAATATAGTGAACAAACCTTTCCATCCAGCTATACCGTGCAGCCCCACGATTCTGCATGCACCGAGTAGCCTTACTCTGCTAATACAAAAGCTCAGTTTGGCAATTCCAGGCATTTTCAGTGTTCAACATATGCCAAAACTACCCACTCTCTGTCTCTGACTTTGGTCTCATTCCAGAAGGTCCTTTTTTTTCCCCGCTACAGCCGGTGCCACGTCGAGAAGGGAGAGTTGGGTTCTAACATGGCTGCAGTCTCCAAAAAAAAAAAGCCAAGTCCCAGCGTTCTTGCTTCCCTCTTTCAGGCAGAAAACAAAATGGCCCTGCAGCAGCCATTTTGTTTGCTGGGAATGGGAGGGAGAAGGGAAGGGAGGGGAGATGCAGGCCGGGAAGGATGGGGAGGGTAGAGGGAGGGAAAAGGGAGGGAGTGGATTTAACAGGAACTGCAACACTTGGCAGGGATGCCTGGTTGCGTCCTGCCTGCCTCCTGCTGCAAACTGAGCGGCCCTGTCCAGCCCTGTAGCCAGATCGACGTGGCGGGAAGAGACGTGGGTTGGGACTTTGAGCTCACCCAAAGCACTTGAGGTCAAATTGCCTGTTCTGAAAGGATTTACGCAATGTTCCTAGGCCTTGTGGGCACCTCCTTTCCAGCAGGCTCCAGTCCCACCATAGCCAGTACTGAGGGGTTTGTTCTCTGATAAGCTTCCAAAGGGAACAGGGCAGGAGAACGGAAACCAACTCAGTAATGTCAAGCTCCTGAATTTCCCTGGACAGTAAATAGTGTAAATAATGTGATGTGCTCCTTTCCCAATAACAAGGCTAGATCTGCTATGCAGCACTCTCCTGGTGGTCCAGAGCTGGAGAGAATGGATTATAGACATGCTCTGGGGCTTGGATTATTGAAGACACATATAGCCTCCAAAAAACTATGCATAATTCTTCAGCATTTGTTGCTTATTCAATATAACTTAGTCAAATGGGTGTACAAGGAGTGAGAGATGGGAATAAGAAATTAAGAGTAAACAAGAGGGTGTGCTTACTTGGTCTTTGGAGGCTTATTAGCATGGGGAGAGAGGAGGGCAATCTGACCATGTAAGCAAGGGAAGGAGATCATGAATGCATAGGTTTTGTGGACGTGAGCTACTGAGAGAGCTGGGAAGTTGTTTTCAATTAGGAGAGGGGGGCAGTGAATGCTATTAAAATGTTTGACATTGCTGTTCAATCTTTCAGTGTTATTAAAGGTTTACTACCTGGGCAAAAACTGGTCAAAAACCAGGAACACATCACTGGTAAGTCATATGGGACCATACTCAGGACCCAGGAGACTCTATTCCTCAGGAAAATGATCACTGAATGCAGGAGTTGGTGCTCATTCTTCAGTGCATGTTTACTTGCTGCCCAGGAGGGGTCATTGGATGGTAGATAGAGCAAAGAATGCTGTCTATCTTTGGATCAGACCTGGGTAGGGAGAAAAAGACTGCCAATTTCTGTTTGCAACTGGGGCTTTTGAGACAGGATCTGTGATACTGCCATCCAAAGAACTTTATCTTTGTGCTTTAGCTTTGTTTTGTTGTTGTTTTGTTTTGTTTTTCCTTTTTCCTTTTTTTCACTACCATGTTGTAAAGACGTGGAAATCACCTGCTTGTCATTATGGGAGGCCTTATTGCTCTCTGTAACTACCTGAAAGGAAGTTGTGGGGAGCTGGGGGTTGACCTCAGATGTAGCTAGCGATAAGACTAGAAGGAATGGTCTCAGGTTGCACCAGGGGAGGTTCAGGTTGGAATTTAGGAGACATTTCTTCTCAGAAGGAGTAGTCAGGCATTGGAATGGGTTGCTCAGGGAGGTGGAGGAATCACTGTCCGTGGGGGTGTTCAAGGAAATGTTGGACCTGGTGCATGGTTTAGTGGGTGACATTGGTAGTAGGGTGATAGTTGTACCAGATGATCTTGAAGGTCTTTTCCAGCCTCAATGATTCTATGATTTCTATGATTCTATGTTAGTGTTTGAGTCTTTGGACTTGATCAGCATCTTAGCTTTCCCTCTGGCTATTTACTGGAGTCTCTTCAGGTCTCATTGTTCTGGTTTATTGACATCCCTATGTGCCTGTACAAATATAGCCCCAGAAATCATATTTCACGTGCTCTCTTCTCCCCCCACTGGCCATTTGGCTTCAGGTTCATGAAGTTTAGGGTGGATGAAAATGTGAGTAAGATGAAAAGTGATTTTAATTATTTGATGATGAGAAGAACTTTCCTTGTGAATGGAGAGAAACAGTGTTAGCTTTTTTCCTTAGTTGGTGCTAGAATGTAGGTGAACCAAACTGCCTTATGTGCATAAACGTGGGTGGTGGACACTACAGGTGTGTCCAGTAGCACCTTTCCCCAACAGGCTTGAGCATTTTCTTTTGTCTGAAGGGACTACATACATAAGGAAGCAGCAGCAACAACAGAATCATTTGGGAAGAAAGCAAAACAAAATGAAACAAAACAAAAACAGACTTGACACAGCTGCATTGATGAACTACATCTAGTCTTAGTGTAAAAACTTTGCCTTTGTTTCCTCCTTTGGGAGATAGGTAGTCCCTACCTGGGATGGTGAGAAGTTTAATCAGTTAATGTACTAATCAACTGAATGTGTTTCAAACAATGGAACTGCTTGAGGCAGTAGATCTCATGAAGGTCTAATTCCACTACCGGCTTTAACATGTATGGGCTCCTAGTTATTATCAGCCAGTACACCTTGCCAATCAGACAAAGAAAAGCACTGAACTTATCTGCATTACTCATACACACATCACATTACTCACAACACATCTGAAGTGTTGAATGGCCAGAGTCCATGCTAGATCATTCCTGCCTTTTACTCCCATGAAAACTGAAGATGCAGTTGATTTTCTTTTCACCAACACAGCTCTGGGGCTCTAGACGAAGGAAGCAGAGAAGTCAAAGATAGCGTTTTCAACAACATTGCCAGTCTTTCTGGTACGTGCCCAGCACTCTGTTTGTGCCCCATATCCACCTTGCTCTGGAGGACTGCACACAGCCAAGGTGTTTTCTCCTTTCTTCCAGAAGGCAGATGGTGGTAGGGAACCCTCTGCCTGCTAAGGTGGGAGGTGAGTTTGTTTTCCACATCACTGGGACTCATGCCAAACTGCTGCAAGTAATCCCACAAACCAAACTATTTGGTATGTTGGCCAGTCCTGAGCTCATCCAAAGACCATTTTGCTGAATCCCACAACAGAGGATGTAATCTAGTTCTGAAAGGTCCTAACGAAGATGTAACCACTGGTGCTGATGGAGGTTGTTTGCCTTCCTTAGATATGAACACAGTAATCCATTTAGACTCTGCAATTCATCAGGATGCCAAAAGTTACCCATTATGAGTGAGACTCCCTCCAGGTCATCCTGTGTGGGCTGGATGGAAAAGAAATTGTGACAGTTTTGGTTGCTCAAGGAACAGAGGTCAAGCTTGATTTGCAATTAATCTGAGATTTGCAATCTGAGATTAAGTTCTTTCCACATCATTCTGCATGCTCTGAAACTCTGTAGATTTAGCTGTGTTCCTCCCCATCTGGCAAAGAGAACACAAGACAGTGTCACACACAGACTTGAGGGCTGAGTTTTCAGAGCTGCATTTTCAGGAATGAACTGTTGCTGAGAGCTGGCCCTCTAAAATAAGCAGTATTAGCAAATGTTCCCACCTCCAGCAATTCTGACAATGACACCAACATACAGATCTTCAGCACCCATTTGGCAGAGCCCTTCTGGAACCATGTACATTTTCTACAGAGTTCTTTACAAAACCCCCCTTTTCCAACACAGAAATTATACAGATTCCTAATTGCAGTCAAATTTGACCACAGATACTGTAACACAAATCCATCTCTTTCCTCTTTATTGAGGCAAAAATGCCTTGGAGAAATAATATCAGTATGCCTTTGCTAATTGATGGTGTTGTGTTGGCTTTGACCCATCAGTTGATTGGCCATCCTCAATTGCTATTTCCTAGAAGCAGTATTTTTCTGTTTGTTTATCTTCCCTGGCCTTGTTTTTACTCAGCCACCACCCCAAGCCCCCTCTTTATCCAGGGAGTAGGATTTATTGCTTCTGTTTGAGTAGCAGCACAACACAGAACAATGTAGAGCCTATGCAAACAAGTGCTGCTGTTTTCTTTTGCTTTTCCATTATTCCTTATTGGTAAATCAGTGCATTGGAAAACAAATAAAAATCAGAAGATTTAGGACCCAAATCGCAATCCTGAACAATATAATAGAGGATGACAATAAGTTGGATTTAGAAGTTAAGCAACAAGTGCCCCTTGAAAGCAAAATAAATGTTTAATCCTGTGATGCATACTTCAAATTGTTTCTGGCTGGTAAAGATGTTTTGTCTCTCTGCAAGTGGCAGAAGTTTAGGTGCCTGTATCACTTAATACACAGGAGAGATCTGAGCTGATTGTGTAAGCTGCTTCAGGTTGGGACCATCTTTATTTTCTGTGTGGACAGCACTTAGTACAGTGGATTGATCCCTCAAGACACTCTGATGACAAAATGTGACACAAGCAAGAGCTAATGTAAATGCAAGTTCATACAGTTTGAGTATACAGGACACCAGAACCACAGACACCTGAACCAGTACTCAGGATCCCGTGTGATGAACACAACTTCACAAGCTCAGTGTGGCACCTGAACATAATCTACCATTACTTGCTTACAGTAAGGTTGAGCTCAGAGGAGTAGGCAGTGTCTGGAAAACTGAAGCTATCAGTACATTACAAAGATCACTCCAGAAAATGTAAAGCACTTTGGAGAAGACACCCACCCACCATCCTCTTGGAGAGCCTTTGCCGGTGCTTGATCCTCCCATTTGCAGTGATCACAGTTGGTTTGTTGTCCACAGCATTCCCAGAGCTCCTGCTGAGCCTGGAGGGGCAGAGGGAACAGGTGAAGTTGTTGAGCGAGCCTTGTCCTTGGGCTGCCTGGAGCATCCACAGCAAATGCAGATAACAACAGTGCCTGGGAAGCATCTGCCTGCAGTGGGGTGTGCACTGCTGATGCGCAGGGATAGACAGATGGGTTGATTACACAGGGAGAAATGAACTCTAATTGTATCCAGATTGACCAGCTGCAGGATTTCTTCTTCAGCCATGAAGGACAGAAAGCTTTTGCCTGCTTCTTTAACATATCTCTGTTCATTAGCCCTTTTCCTCTGCTCTAGGAACCACATCTAAGATAATTTCACAGGCCCAGACTGCAAAGCTGACATCCAGATAAGAACTCCCACAGTGCTCCTGTGGCTGGATCCAGGCCCAGGCCAGGGGCCGATCCTGGCTGTCAGCTCCAGCATAGCCAGCCTTATGTTTCTCTACCTGGGGAGCTCATTGCAGGACTCTTCCTCCACTGCCTCTTTGAAGAGCAGGGAAGAATTCAGGTCAAACAAGAGAAAGCCGTGCAACAAAGATTGTGTTGGGGATCAGTACAACATATGCCACCATGTCCTCCACTGAGATGCAGACAGTTCTGGGGTGATGTCCAGTGTGTGAATGGCACATATCCAGTGAAGCCAGGGAATAAAGGTGTTTTAGTAGACTTAAAACATCAGAAGTAATCCCCTAGCAGGCTGCCTGATGACTTGTCAGACTGAACTGGGTGACAAGAATTTAACTGCAATCTTATTTCTGTGGGATTGAAGCTTCTTAGAATCATAGAATCATAGAATATCCCAAGTTGGAAGGGACCCATAAGGATCATCAAGTCCAACTCCTGGCACCGCACAGGTCTACCCAAAAGTTTAGACCATGTGACTAAGTGCACAGTCCAAACACTTCTTAAATTCAGACAGGCTTGGTGCAGTGACTGCTTCACTGGGGAGCCTGTTCCAGTGTGCAACCACCCTCTCGGTGAAGAACTTCTTCCTGATGTCCAGCCCTGATCTTGAGGGGTCAGGTTTCATAGCCTGCTTAACTTAGCAACACCACCTTGAAGAAAGGAGTAAAAACATCCTTGACCCCTTTATCCTGGTCCCTCTGCATCCATCCCAGCTATCTTCAACCACACTGTCATGCTCCCAAGGCAGCAGGGCTGCAGGGATGGTCTCAGGTGTCCTCCCTGTGGGTCAGTCAGGTCTCAGAAGCCTCAACTCAATCCTTCTCCCACAAACAGGAACCCTGGGAGCAGAGGCACAGATATTCAAGCTGTTTATCATGTTCTTATCAGCGCCTGCCTTCACTTTTGGTGGTGTGCATGAGTGTAGCCTGCTTGAAAAATGCTACAACCCAAGCTGTTGCTCCAAGTGGGGCTTTTGGGGGCTCTCTATCCTTGCATGCTGTGGGTGACTCCATTCTTAGCCCTCAGATTTGTGTTGTCAAACTCAGTTCAAGCAAATCAGCCAGCTCCCAAGCCATCCTGGCTTTGTTCACAGGTATGACAGAGTTTTCCTGTGACCTCTTCTCGGCAGAGCTGGTGCACAGTGCTGAGGCAAGCCAAGACTGAAGGAAAGAAGAACCGCTCCATGCATTCTTGGTGTAGATCCCAGAATCTCCCTGCCCATGCAGAGCTGCTTCAGATCACCATACCTGGCACAAAAACATCAGCACAGGCCATCCTGCAAGTTTAAATTATAACCTAGAAATGCTGGCTGAGCAGTCAACCAAGTTGAATGTGGCCACAGCTGCTGCACAAACCTCTTCAGCCAGGAGGAGGAGGAAGGAGGAAGCACAACGGGTGCTTGCAGATGGGGAGAAACCTTCTGCCCTAACTCCCATGGGCAGGGGTTGCCCTGCAGGGCATGGACAGCTCTTTTGAGCTATTTCTCTGTCCCTCAGCCCAGCAGCATAGTGACACTGATGTGCTGGCAGCAGCCACAGTACACAATAGCATGGTTGGGTGTGACTGGGGAAGATGCTCGTGAAGCTGCCACCCTGCTGCCTGGTACAGACCTCACCAAACCATGGGGTATTACATACAGGGTGACTTTTCATTGTTATCATCACAATAATGTAATACTTACCTCTTAGTCTCCATAGACCTCACTTTATGCAGCATGCTGGACTTTGCTGGACTGCCTGTTCTCTTACATGTTCTGCAGCCGGCAATAACTCATGAGTGATCTTATGGTGCCAAACCCTGCCTATCTCACCAGCTTTCCAACTGCAGACCCAGACAACACAACTCGTAAGCAGCCCTACAAAAACAAACCATTTGTCTCTCTTTGTCCTCCCAAACCTCACCTTTCACAGCAGCCAAGTAACATCAAAGAGAAACAGAATCCATGAGCAACACCACAGTAACAACCCAGAACTACAGAAAAAGTGGAGGGAAAATAGGGAATGAAAAAGGTGACAGAGAGTAAAAACTGCAGCAAGGAAAATAAATGACATTGATTCTTCAAAGGACCAGATGTGGGGTGGTACTGGGGTGAATCAGCATCGAGTACCTCTGGGTAGTCCGTGTTCCCCCATGGTGCATGAAGTATCTTTCCCTTGGATGTGTTTCTACTGGGATCCCATTAGGCTTGTGCCCTATAGACCCACTGGAACAAGTTGGCAATTAGTGGAAAGGCTGAGGATGAAATCCACAAAGATCTAATTCAGTCTCCCTGCCTTTTACACCCTTTTTCTCCATCAGAAGTCGTCACTGGAGGGATGAAGCGGGTTGTGTGGATGGTGCAACCTGGGGGATGATGGTCCCCAGAGGGCCGGCCTGTGCACAAACAGCACAGCACTGTCTGCAACTGCAAATCAGGCAATTTTCACCTGTGCAAGTTTTGCTGCAAGTTAAGAAAAATAATGAAAAAAATAAAAAAGGAGGAGGAGAAGAAGAAGAAGAAAAGGAAAACACAGTCCAAACTCTGCTTTGGCCAAACCTAGCCCTTTTAAGGAAAGAAAATTTCCCAGAGCCACACTCGACAAACCTGGAGACCTGATCCTGCTCTCAGGAATGTCAATGTAAATCCAGAGCAGCTCTGCTGGTTGCTGGGGGGGAGGAGGGGGGGTGTTACAGTAGCCAAGAGAGGCTTGAGCTTTGCGGAAAAGCTCCTGGTCTTCCCCCTGAGATGGCACAGAGCTCAAGGCAGAAGAGCTAGAGAGCAAGCTCCAGATTCAAAGGCAATAGTGGCAGAAAGATCCACCTCCCGGTTTCAAGTATTTGTCCTTTTTGCTGAGCCATGTTCTGGAAGCCTGA
This sequence comes from Anas platyrhynchos, assembly GCF_047663525.1. Classification (NCBI taxonomy): domain Eukaryota; kingdom Metazoa; phylum Chordata; class Aves; order Anseriformes; family Anatidae; genus Anas; species Anas platyrhynchos. The sequence goes on along the minus strand of NC_092613.1, from coordinate 2,689,498 downwards.
GCCCTATTTTTCTGCAAGCCATGTAGAGGAAAACAGCTGCCTCCCTTGGCTGGATGGCTCTTACAGAGGTGCCAGATGTTTTGTTTAGGACACGTGAGAAGTGTCCTTCCTTAGTTCAGACTTTGTCTGCTCTAAGGCTGCCCACTGCAGTCACAGGAGGCACATCATCGGCTTTGGCAATTTTCTTTCTATCTTACTTTTTTTTTTTTTTTTTTTTTTGGTAGCAGCCCTCTGCCAGCATCTCCCACTGAAGCTACAGAGATTGTGGACAAAGAGAAGAGAAGGAAAGAAAGGTCTGCTTCTACCCCAGCCCCTATTTATGTAAATAACATGCAAGGAGAAAGCTGTACGGATGAGCAAAAAAGAGTTCCTGTCTCATTAGCATTAAAGGTCTGGATGTAAACTGTTGTGTAAGTGAGCTCCACTGCAGTTGGCATCCTGAAACATTTTGGGGCCAGATCCCAAGAATGACTGACTGCCCTGAGCTTCTGCTAATGTGGGCGTTTCAACTCCCAAACCAACTGCTGTGCATCATGAGAGCCACGGACACATAAGAAGCGGCCTCACAAATGAGATCTGCAGGCAAGACCCACAACACTGGTCTGCAACTCTTAGAGGCATTGTGGGGCTGCACTCACCCCAAGAGGTGTTTAGTAGCTGCTTTCAAAACTCCTGTCAGCATCTTCCTACATCTGCTCTGGCCTATTGCATGCTTTGCCTTAGAGACACACTATGGCAGTGCCAAATGACAACTGAATGGGAAGTTTCAGAACTGAAACCAAGCATCCCAGCATCCAAACCCCAGTGCACAGGGCCACAAAGATTGCTGCTAGGCCCACAAGACATCCAACACCCAGAAAAGCATCTCTAGGAGGTGAGTGGTAACTGAGACAATCTTGGGGATGTCCCCTGGAGCATGGCTGGAACAGCAGTTCATGGAGGCAAAGGCTTTGCTGTAGAGCTGCATGTCACTTGCTGAAAGTTTTTTTTTTGTTTTGTTTTGTTTTGTTTTGTTTTGACAAGGGAGGAGAAGGAGGAAACCAGGAGCAAGGAAGGAGGAGGAAAAATTTGGTGAAAGAGGAGGGATGGTTTCCATGGCTCCCAAGCACCTGTGTAGTGTGTAGCATCCGGGGAGGAGGCAGGGGAACCCTGACCTGCAAACAAGCTGCTTTTGTTGCATCCCAAATGGGCCTAAATTAAGTTTGACAGAAAGAGGGCAGATTCACAGTCACTATGCACAAGCCTCCAAGCTCAGGCAGACCTGGAGAGCTTTGCTGCAGCAGTGCAGAACCTTTCTGGGCAACCAAGGAGAGGTACAAAGCCCCATGAGGGTGGATGTGGCCAAGCAAATTGCCCTCTCCAACCACCCCGTGCCTTTGCCAAGCAGCTCCTTCCCAAGGGTGCCCAGCTGAAGCCGTCTCCAAAGCCTGAAGGCCACCATCACTGCATGACAAACAGCCTCCCTGCAGAGAACACTGGAGCACTTCTTCATCCATCTTTGCCCGCTGGAGCCAGTGGAGCCTCACACCCCACTCCTGGGTTTGCCCTGGCCGTGCACCCAGACCAGTGCACTGTGCCAGTAGAAAAGCAACAAGCTGGCTGCTAAAGGGTTAGCACTGACAAAACCAGATTGCAGGGGTTCCCTCATTCCCAGATCACTCCTGGTTGAATTCACCACTCACATGAAAAAAATAAAAAAATCATCTCTTCCGCCCCAGCCTGGGCACCCACCTGGCTCTTTCTTCCTGTGCCAATTGCCTGCCTGGTGTGGCCAGCACAAAACACCCAAGCCTGCTGGGGCTGGGGCTCAGTGCACAGGCTCCTACCACATTTGCTATGGCTGCCATGTTGAATTGCAAATCTGACATGATTCAACATATTTCTGCCCCCCCCCCCCCCCCCCCCCCCCCCCCAGTGGTTTGGAAGCACAAAGCATTCGCGTGACAACACCCAGCTCTGAGTGGCTCTTGGGGATGCCAGTGTCCCAGGCAGTAGGGTTAGGGTGGCAGGAAAAAACACCTCGAGTCCTGCTCCAAGCACTGCCCATAGGTGGATGCATGTCTGCTATACATCCTTCTCTCTAGATCAATGTAATAGTCAGTTGTTTTAGCACCAAAGGCTGGGGTCTCAAAGTAAAGGGGATTTGGGGAGAAGGTAGGTTAACAGCAACAACAAAGCAACTGAGTGACTGGAGGAATGTAGTGTTATTTCAAATCAAAGGCAAAAGAACCCCAACCAACCAACCAACCAACCAACCAACCAACCAACTAACCAAAAAAAAACAAAAGCAAAGCAAACCAAAAACAAATCAAAAGTGAGGTTCGATTTCATACCAAGGCAGCAAGAGAGACGCACCGTGGAAGAGAGTGGTTTTGTTGTGGAGTGGCTGCTGGATTTAGCTCCGCTTATCCGGACAATCATCGGGGAAGGATCCTTTTCCGAGAAAGGCCAGTTTGAGAGAGATAGCTTTTTCTTTTTTTTTTTTTTTTTTTCCTCTTCTCTGGCTTGCTCTCTCCCCTTTACTTCTCCTCTCACTCAACGCCAAGAAATGGGCGGTGCCTGGATGCCAGGCTCCATCCGAACGAGACACCAATGCCCAGGCTGGCACAAAGGCAAACTGGCAGGAATTCCTGCACTTGGCGCCACACACCCACTCGCACACCACTCCGAAAAATTGCTGCCGACACTGCCCACCCTGAAAAATTGCCCTGTTTGATTTCAAAATGCCCCAAGGGGCACAAGGATGAAAAAAAAAAAAAAAAAAGCTAAGACCTTCCTTCATGTCGATGCAGGTTAAACAAAAGGCCTGGGGATGTGGATATAATTCTTCCTCCTCACCCCCTCCCCCGCCGATCCTCCCGCCTCATGCTCTCCATCGCCAGCTCCCTAACCTACCGACCCACATCCACACAGGGCACCCTTCTGCCCAGGTTTGGCATGATGGAAGGCAATGGGTGCTTGAACAGGGACTCGAACACCCAATGTGAGAGAGACCCAGTGCAGGAGAAAAAATAAAATAGCAAAAAAAGAGAAAATAAAATAGAAAACAACCCATCCACTACAGAGGAAGCTTGGGAGCAGTTGCCTTCAGGAGGGCAGACTGTGGGTAGTTTGGGTTGTGGGGGGTATTTTGTACCTTTTTTTGCTGCTGTGAGCACATGGGTTGTGCTGATTATAAAAAAGGAGTCACAGTGGGTCGGGGAAGGCAGTGGGGAGGGGGTACAGACGGGTTGGTGGCGCTACTGGGGAGATGCCAAAAACACAAAACAAAACATGCTTTCATTTTGCCTGCATTAGCCTGGTGGGAGAGGGGCAAGCGGCGGATGCACACTGCTGAGCAGCCACTGTGCTCCCCAGTGGGCCTGCAGCTCCAGCCCTCCGTGGCTGCCTCGCCTGTGTCCCTGCACCCTCCTGGCTGGGCACGCCTGCCAAGTCCGTCTTGGCACGGCTCCCTCAGCTGCTCCGAACAAAGCCGTCACCCATCCCTGAGCAGGCGCTGACAGTAAGCAAAGTGACAGGCACATCTTCTGCATGTTAATCCAAACAACAAGAAGGCAAGTGAGCAGTGCCAGATCCCCTGCACAACCACCCCCGGCCTGTACACCCCACCCTTGGCACCCATCGGCCTTGTGCAGGGCTGGTGAGGCCCCCGGGTGTGCCAAAGCCTCCCTTTGGCATGTTTAAATCAAAACAAACGGCCGAGCCACCCCAGTCGGCGGGCAAATGAGGCCACTCAGCTTCCGCGGTACCTGTTCCTGCTGTCTTCATCTTGCCTTGGACGTGTGACAAGAGCCAACTCGCCTCTGGTGGGCTCTCCGAGCTGCGGGTCTGTAACCCTTTGCAGGAAGTTGGCACCGATCCCAGGTAGGACTCGACTCCCACATTGCTTCCCCTGCTGCTGCCGCCGCCACTCCCGTCCCTCCCTTCACTCCCCCACCCATCCTGCCCCCAAGGCCCAATGCACCCCCAGACCCGTGCGCCCCACTCGCCTCTTCCGCGTCGTGCCGGGTGCCCACGGGGCTGCTGTCCAAGACACGCATGCACGCCTGCTCTTGCACACATACCCTTTAAGGATGACCTGGGCAACACTGAGAACAACAACTTCCTGCTCCGGCTCCCTAAAATGCCTGTTTCCATGCGGTGCGCTGAGACGGGGGGGAGCTGGGAGGAGGTTTGGGGGTTTGTCGTCATTGAATCATGCTTTTTTTTTGTGACTATGTATTTTTTTGCCCAGCAGCCTGGACCCAACATGAGGGGAAGGGGGGGAAGAAATCAAATGGGAAGAGAATAGCTTCACATCGGCAGGACAATGCATGGGAAACGGGGAGATTAGCGTAGCTCTCAAAATCCATCTTGCCCGCCCTGTTTCTGAACCATTCGCCCCAGCGCCTCATCTTTTTAATATTCCCAGCTCCTGAATTATTCCAGTCCATGAGCGGGAGGGAGCACACAGTGCAGAGTCCCTCAGAGCTGCCAAGAGCATTGCAACAGAAAAGAAAGAAAGCGCTAGAGGGAGAGCGAGGCAGAATCCTCACAATTGAGCAGCGAGAAGAGCAAAGAGAAATTAACATCCAATTAGTGCCATGTTTAACGAGGGAGACAGAGGCGGCTGTTGTTTTATTGCCCTTTTCTTTTCAAGCACATCTGACAGGCAGCAAGAAAGGCACCCCTGCTCAAAGTGACGTCATCACATATATGTATTTTTCCTTTTCCCTCGTCTTTCTTCTTCCAAGTTTCACAGCAAGGTCTCTGCAAATTGGCCAGGGCAATTTGGGACTTTCTCACATTGGAGCTGCTGGCTCCCCCCTCTACTTCTAGTCTCCTTTCCCCCTCCCCAGCACCGGCTCTGGAAAACAAACACACCAACTCAGCCCAAAGTCTTTGTTCTTACAAAAAAAGAAAAAAAAAATAATCAGATAAACCCAGAGGGAGCCCAGAGGAGGTTTCTCGGCGTGCATGGCTGAGTGTGTGCGTATGTCCGTCTCTCTTGTGTTCCTCTTCCGAGACAGCTCGCTTGGCTTGTAAAACTTTGTGGCATGTGACACTGCTCCCAGCCTCCTTTGGCAGTGTGACAAGAACCACGCTGCTGGATTGGAGAGCGCAGACGGCTTTTAAGGAAGAAACTGAATTCACCAAGATTAGAGAATTAGGACGTTTTAATCAAGGGACTGCAAGGGGCTGCCAGTGGGTGGCTGGGAGGGATGGCACCCGTGCAAGTTGCTGCATGGACGGCAGTGCCATCACCCCACTGTGGGGCCATATTGGGGGGAGAAGAGCTGAATCAAAACTAGGAGAGACTTTAACAATCTCAGCTCGCCAAGTGCCCCTCCTTCCCCTGGGGCGGCTGGAGGGGCACGGTACCATGTAAGCTGGGTGGGAGGAAGGCATGTGGATCCAGGCAGCTGCAGAAAAAGGCATCTTGTCTGCCCCAGCGAGCCTTTGCCACTGCTGCCAGCTCCAGGCCTCTTCCTCTGAGACCTAGGTTCTCCTCACAGGGGATGAAAGACAGCTGCAGACCTTGCATACAGGAGGGAATGGGGTGGCTTGGCTGGCCCAGTCCATGGATTTTCCCTAAAAAGGCTCTGCACAAAGCAAAAGGAAGTGTGGAAAGCAGTTCCACACCTTCTCAGGACAGCCAAGGTTCCACATGCAGTTCCCCTCCTCTTCAAAGCTTCCAGCCATGGATGGAGACACCATGAACAGCCTGGCAGGCCAGGCCACAGCTCCAGAGATTACCTGCTCTCTTACCTAGGACTCCATTTGTGCTGTTTGTAGTGTTTTCTCCTCACTGCGTGCTGGAATTGCCCCTGTTACAACCTTTGCCTGCTCCAACTCCCCCTCTGCACCCTGAGCAGGACCTGGCTCCATGTTCTCTGTAACCTCCTGCTTTGGGTGAAGGCCCTGCCAGTGCTACCCTGCTCCTCTCTGTCCCTGTGCCAACCAGAGCTGAGCTAAGACAGGGAACAAGTCAAGGGCCACCATGCCACTTGAACCTGGACTAGGTCTGCGTTCACATAGTGAGCCTTTCCTGGCAGGACTGAGAAGCACCAGGTGGCTCTGCCGGGGTTATTACTATTTTTTAAAAAATAATTATTTGCCTACATGGAGCTGGCAGCCCCTTTACTGACTGACACAGGCGTGAAGGGCATTGTACAGCCATTAGGAGGGGTGTGCTTGGCTGCTCTTTCTGGCTCCACAGTGGGAAGAGCAATACTTTGGTGGGAGCTTTGTCTTAACAGAACAGTCTTTATGAGAGCAGGAGAGCTCTGGAGGGGGCAAGGGAAAAAGGAAGGTAAAATCATTGCAGTTGGTCTGAACTGAGCTGCGGCACCCCTGGCTTAACTAGCACCTCACTGCTTCGCAAAGCCTGCCAGACCCATGCATCCAGGCCCCAAGGAGAGTTAGGGCAGCTTTGACCTGAGTTTCTGTCTCCCAGCTGTGATCCCTGCTTCCCTTCTCCCTTTGACACCTGGGAGCACATGAGGGCAAAGCCCCATCAATCTCTGCTTTCCACTGTTGGCTGATAAACTGCAAAGGCACAGAAGCGCTGTAACCTGCACCCATCCCCTTTCTGTGTCAATATTTAAATACAGGTTTGTTTCCTGGCTAGATAGGGGAGTGCCAGGACCATGTATGGGCAAGTGCCTGACTCCATCCTGGGTGCTGGACCCAAGCTTCCTTCCATGCCAGTTCATTTATTTTTCTGACTGCAGGTTTCACCCCTGAGCCCCTCTCCTGTAGAAGCAAGGCCCCAGTCCCTGTGAGCTCCACTGCAGTGGCAATGGCTGCCGGGCTGGGTACCCACCAACAGGGCAGCAGTTAAAGGTGGGTGCGAGTGCCCAGCCAGAGCTTTCTTATTGCCTGCTCCTGGTACAGGCACTGTCCCTGTGGTGGGATACCTCAAATGAAGCAAAGGACAAGAAAAACTAGGGTTAGAAAGGGGAAGTAAGGAAACATTTAATCATTGTATGAATGACAGCCCTTGCTCCAAGATAAGCCCGAGGATCTGCATTGTGCTACCATAGGCCTTTGAAACCTGGTTTTCATTTAATTGACGAAAAGCTTACCAAGTAAGAATTGTGTGTCCTGCAAAGGTTGTGGGGCTCAGTGAACTGAGCTGGAATAGCAGGCTGCCCCTAGTGCAGATTTAGGTGAACTAGTCAATGGAAATCATACTTTTCAATGCAGTGACTGCAATCAGGCTGTGTAGGAGGTGTAGGAGCCTTTTACACATTTTAGAGGTATATCATCAGCAGATGGTGGCCTTAAGTTTGAGGATAAAGGCACATGTTCCTGAGCAGGTGTTGTGTGATTTAGGAGATGCAGTGCCCAATGGTACAATAGTCAAGAAACCAACTAATGCATTAAGATAGGAAGGTGAGGCCCCATCAAACAACACAGGGGAGGACAGAGGGGCTGAGCCCACCTGATGAGCTCAGACCAGGAGCAAAGGATTTTTGTACCTTCCAGAAATGCTCAGGGACAATTTTAACTACAAACACCTGCTTTAGCAGGTTTCAGGTAGCCATGACAGCTATACAGTGAAGAGCCACAAAGATGATTCAGGGAGTGGAGCATATTCTTTATGAGGAAAGGCTGGGAGAGTTGGGTCTCTTTAGCTTGGAAGACACTGAGGGATGACCTTGTTAATGTTTATAAAAATGGAAAGGGTGAGTGTCAGGAGGACAGAGCCAGGTTCTTCTTGATGACAGCCAATGATAGGACAAGGGGTGATGGGTGCAAGCTGGAACACAGGAGGTTCTGCTTAAATATGAGACAAAACTTTGTCATAGTGAGGGTGACAGAACACCAGAACAGGCTGCCCAGGGGGGTTGTGAAGTCTCCTTCTCTGGAGACATTCAAACCCAGCTGGACGCATTCCTGTATGACTTGATCTAGGTGTTTGTGCTCTGGAAGGGGGATTGGACTAGATGATCTTTCAAGGTCCCTTCCAATCCCTAACATTCTGTGATTCTGGGAAGACCACTGCTTTCTCCACCCTTGGTCCGGGTGCACCCAATGCAGTTTGCTCAGCCTAGAATTGCTGACCTTCCATGGAGCTGAGAAATATCAGTGGCAATCTTTCAGCCCCTACTTTTTGGGGGAGGGGAGGGGAGAGGATTGGTTATCTTAACTGGAAGCCTTTCCCAAGTGAAGGATCCTACTGTACAGAAGAAATCAACACTTCTAAAAAAAAAAAAAAAAAAAAAAGAATCAATCAAGAAGAGATGTTTTATAGCTGTATTTTGGAGTATAGTTAAATATTCTTTGAGATAATCTCTGGTGTTAGGAGATACGGCCATGCATTGAGTATTGTTAACGTAACACAAACTGTACATGAGAAGGGAGGACAGACAGGACTGAATCCACAACACCAAAGGGAGCTAGTTTAGGGACTGCAGGTCCCACATGCACTGGTGCTGGCCCTTCCTCCTGCAGGCCTCAGCTTTGAAATGTGGATCAAGCCCCTCTGATAGAGGAAAATGCCCATGCAACAGCAGCACAAAGGAGTTTTCTCAGGGCCCCAGAAACCTCTTCCCAGGGAGTGCAGTAACAGTGAACTGTGCAAAAGACTGCTTCATGGGGAGTTGGAGTTGGGGAAATCTGCCTGGCTATGGTAGCACCACAGACTGGTTAAAAAGTAACGCCCCCCCCCAGCAAAACCTCTGAAAGGGGAGCTGAGAATGAATCTTGTGCTGCTGTCACAGGTAAACTCTGATATGCAAAGGCAAGCCCTGCATGTGAGGAGCCCCATGACCCCTGACTTCTTGCAAACTTTTGTCCAGCCTGAGGTTTACTCCTTCACTCCACAGTAAAAAAAAAGGCAAACACATTTGCAGCACCAGGCCAATGCCACACAGCAACCCAGTGCTATTACATGGCTCTGTGTCCACCAGAGACATGGTGATGCTCAGGTTTGGCAGGAGTCCTGCCAGCTGGGAGATGTGTCCTAATAGTACCCTACCCAAAGCAGTCAACATGTACAGTGAACATCCCTCCCCCAGTGTCTTCTCCGTTTTCAAGTTCTGCCACCGTCCTTGAGATAAGTCATACCCGTCTCTTAAGAACTGCATTGCTCTTTGTAGTGGGGCTGTTTCTCTCTTCTGTTTTAATATTACTTCCCTTTCAGGGGTACTACCTAGTGTTCAGATACCTCAAAACCTTAAGTATGGGTTTCAGGGTTGACCTTGCTCAGTGTAAGCTACCTGCCAAACAAATAATTGCCCTCTCCAGAAGAGATGAGACAGGAGGCTGGCTGTGCTGTTGTTGCTTTCTCAGCAAGGCAGTCTTCTTGCGGCTTCTCAGCTCAGGCAGAAAAAAAAAAACAGTCTTTTGTCCCAGCATCTCAGGCTTATTTAGTACCTGGGCATTTTCTGGTTTCCCAGACTTCCTCAGTGACTCCAGACTCACAGCCCAGACCAAAGAAACAACTCTTCTATGTGACCTGGTCAAGGCAGCCATGAGGACAGGACTTTGATCAAGCTGGAGCCTGAAGCCAGATCTCTGCAGGTCAACTTGTTGTAGGCCTTGCTGAAGAGTGTCTTGTTCTGGCACGACAGCCTTTGGATCATAAAGAACAAATATATATATATATATATATGGAAAAATCTTAGGGTCTTTTGAGGAATCCAGGTTCATTGCCTCTCCCTGCAAGCTGGAGTCAGTCAATGGGGAAGCAGGCTGCTTGCATGGGTGCTCTGCGGAATACCAGGCTGGAGCCACGGAACAGCTGCCCCTGAGGAGGAGAGCACTGGGGTTAGGGCAGCCAAGCTGCAGTGTCGCCTCACTGCTAGATTAGCAGGGACAGAGTTGTGCCTGCTGCACAGCTGCAAACCCTTAGCACCCTGGTTGCTAAGAAGGAGAAAGTGGGCCTTCAGCCTCATGAGCACTGAGGTCAGGTACTTCCAGCAAGGATGGCTGATGGAGAGGAGCAGAGCCATGGGGCTTTGCTGTGTGCAATGCCGTTGCTAAAAGATTGCAGGCTGCAAGCTCAGGTAACACAGGCACACTAATTACTGTCACGCCTGGTACCAGAGCCATAACTGGAGGGACGGAGATAGTTACCGAGCACATAAAGGGTGCAGCACAGGTACTCATTGGGCAGTGCCAGAGCCCTCGGGAAAGAGCAGAGGAAGTCCAAAGCCTTGTGTGTACTCCACTCCCTCACCTGGGCACTGAGATACCTCCAGCAATGGATCCAGGACGTGAACACGGGAGCGTAGGGAGGCAGGCCAGCACGCAATCTGCATGGCAAAGAGAAATAGCCAAGATGGTCTGTACAGATGTCATGTTATCCAGACAGAGTTAAATAAGCAGCGATAAGTGTAAATGAGTACACAGAAAAAGTGTCTGCACTGGGCTGAAGGCCAGATCACCAGCTTGTTACTTATACAGCAGCAGATCATATAATTTATGGTCCCCCTGCCATCCAGCAGGACCTAGACAGGCTGGAGAGTTGCACAGGGAGAAATTTAATAAAATATAACAAGGGCAAGTGTAGAGTCCTTCATCTGGGCAAGAACAGCTCCAGACACCAGTATAAGTTGGGGACTGCCCTGCTGGAGAGAACAGTAGGTGAAAGGGACCTGGGGGTCCTGGCAGAAAGCGGGATGACCATGAGCCAGCACTGTGCCCTTGTGGCCAAGAAGGCCAATGGCATGCTGGGATGTATCAGAAGGGCTGTGGTTAGTAGGCCAAGAGAGGTTCTCCTCTCCCTCTACTCTGCCCTGGTGAGACCACATCTAGAATATTGTGTCCAGGTCTGGGCCCCTCAGTTCAAAAAAGACAGGGAACTGCTTGAGAGAGTCCAGTGCAGAGCCACAAAAATGATTAAGGGAGTGAAGCATCTCCCTTATGAGGAAAGACTGGGAGAGTTGGGTATCTTTAGCTTGGAGGAGACTGAGGGGTGATCTCATTAATGTTTATAAATATGGAAAGGGTGAGTGTCAGGAGGACAGAGCCAGGCTCTTCTCAGTGACATCTAATGATAGGACAAGCGGCAGTGGGTGCAAGCTGGAACACAGGAGGTTCTGCTTAAATATGAGACAAAACTTTGTCATAGTGAGGGTGACAGAACACCAGAACAGGCTGCCCAGGGGGGTTGTGAAGTCTCCTTCTCTGGAGATATTCAGACCCAGCTGGACGCATTCCTGTATGACCTGATCTAGGTGTTCGTGCTCTGGAAGGGGGATTGGACTTGATGATTTTCAAGGTCCCTTCCAATCACTAACATTTTGTGATTCTGTAATTTAATACTCCTGGAGTGTACAAACAAGGTGTGTTACCTGGACACATTAAGAGTGCAGGACTATAGGCTGTATCTATACCTTCAAGAAGGAGCAGATATCAAGACAGCATTATTCCAGTGCGTCAGATCCAGTCCCATTTCCATAAGCACACATATAGGAAGACACAGGCAGCAGTGGAATTGGGAAAGCAAGCTGGGTGAAGGAGGTATTTCTGTCTGGTCCTGCCTCACCTGTTCCTGTCTCCGCTTGCTGTATTAAGAGTTTTGTTTTTCCTCGTGCTGCTCCCTGGAGTCAGCATCCTCTCTTTGATCCCTTCTGCCTCTGGTGTAGTTTAGATCAGACTGCACCACCAGAACTCTCCCTATTCCTCTACATTTGTACTTTTATCCTGCTGTTGTCTGTGCCCTCTGATCTAAAATTTTAAGTATTCTGAGACAGGAAACCATATAGTTTATGGTTCTGTATAAAAGCTTTACAATCATTAGCAAAGGCTTCAGACAACAAGGGGCTGAAAGGAAGGGATGGAGTTAGATCTCAATGTGAGACGTACCCACAGTTGTTCACTGCCATGAGGTCTCCCACGAGAAGGAATGGGTATGTCAGCATGCTCATAGCAATCTGAAAGCACAAAAAAAAAAAGGTAGCATCTCTACATGATCATGCCAAAAACAGTAGTTCTACCTTTTGTGTATTAGCAAAGTTATCCTGGATACAAAATACAGACTTCAAACGCACCTGCCTTTGTCCTCAGACCATGAACTCTCACCCCACAGATAGCAGGAAGCAAAGCAATGGCATGGCAGTTGCCTACATACCCCCATCACAAATTTAGTGTAGCTCCGGATCACTGATGCCTGGCTGAACTGTAAAGAGAGACAAAAGCATTGTGGAGGAGGCAGATGCCACCAAGCTGTCCCCATCACTATAAGACATCTCTGTGAGCCTGAGATGATGTGCCTGGGGCATAGGAACAAGACAGAAAGCAATGGGGTAGCCACACCACATCCCCGCTGAGACTCAGGGAAGACATTTGCTATCAAACCTGAACCTCAAACTGCAGCTAGAACAGTGCCCTGAATAGACATGGCATATATTAGCACTTATACAGAGCTTTATCTGAAACTCACTATTTGTATTAAATTAGTCTCCCGTCCCCATTAACTCCTTACAACTCCAAGTGGTCCGTATGGACCCCCAAGCCCTCCATTGGGCACTTCCACTCACATTATCGTCCACTGCGTAGGTGTTGATGAAGTGAGCCAAGAGATTGCAGCACCAGAGGAAGATGACATCCCCCACAATGTGAGGGACTACACCACTGCAATGGCAAAAATATGGGCATGAGGTGCAGAAGGGTCCAAGTGCTGCCTTTGGAGCCCTCCTTTCCTCTACCAGCATGAAGGAACCCTGCTCCCCAGAATGCATCTTTATTTAGGGAGAAGGGGAGACTTAAGGGAAGAGCTCTCATGGCCTTCAGAAGTGGTGGTTTGTGCTGCTAGCTGCTCCAGCCAGGGGATGCTAATGACTAGGAAGTTTTGGATCTCTTGTTGGGGTATGACTCAGCCAAGTCCCCTTGTTTTACTCCAAATACCTTCTCAGCCCAGCTACTGCTCTGAAACCCACGCAAGACACAGATGGAGCAGGTTCCTGTTAAGCTCATTTTGCAGATGCTCTTCTGGATAAAGAATTTGAAGGTCACCTCTGATGACCATCTCCCTCTCCTTTTAGAAATTAAAATGGGAGGGGAAGGGAGGGGGCTTCCTACCAAGTCTGCTCTAGTGCAAAGTGGGATTAACTGGGGGCAGCACCCTAGCCCCTCTGATCTTCCTAGTCTCCAAGCCCAGGCTGGCACCCTGCTGCCACCTGGGAGCACAGAGACAGGGGTTGACTTGCTGCTTTGGCTTATCCCTCTCAAAATCCAGTACTGAGATCCCAGTAGCACAAGCACCCCCAGCTTCTGGCACTAAAACAATAATGAAGCATTTTTGAGTGTTTCTCCAGTTTGTCAGAGCCTCAGCAGCATCTGCTCTGCCAGCATACTCACCAAACCTCAGGCCTCCTGCTTTGGCTTTGCAGTTGTTACACTGCAAAAGGATCCAGGTGTGTTTTAAACCTGTGTTTCACCATATGTATTAAGACAGTTCTCCTCAAAATAAGTCTAATATGGGCTTATTAGAGATTTTGGGGCAGGGTATTAATTTTGTTTCCTCCTCTGACTGCTGTAGCAGCAGAAAAGCAATTGGGACAGCATGCTCTGAACCAGCTTGCTCCATCTGCTTGGTTTTTACAGTTTTTGGAGACAACCTGTGTATTGTCAAGGCCCAGGCAGCTCTGGAGATGCAGCCAAGGTCTTGGGGCCAGGCACAGCACACACGTTCAACAGAAGATCTGCTGACTTAAAAGACTTGATACCTGACAGCAACAGGCAGGACAAAGAATCAAAGGTGTCTGGTCCCAGGGATTGTCTGCTTTACATTCAGCCTTTGTAACAACAACAACAAAAAAATAAAAATCCCTCATCTAACTCAAAGTAAAGTCTTAAGAAGATTCCTGAAGTACCACTGATATAACAGAGGCTTAAGCAACTCCAGAAACAGAAGGCTGGTCCAGGATTGTGCCATGCCAGGCTTGCAAGTAAAGCCTCACCCATCTGTTGATACAGAATCAGACCACTTGTTCCATTTGCAATAAGGATCATACCCCTCTCTATCCCCAGTTATCCAAGTAATGATGAATGTTGGATCTGTGCTTAAAGGATGGCTGGAGACCAGGGGTCTGAGAGCTGCAGAAGGGGATCAAGAAGAAATTAATTTGCACTACAACTCTCACACCTGATGAGATGTCCAAGGACATTTGGATGAAGAGCAAATTCTTAGAAGAACGCAAGTCTTCTCAGAAAAGCTCAGAGCAGAAGACCAATGAGGAAACCTGTATGATGTACAGTGCTGTGACCTACTTGCTTCATGCAATCCAGCAGGAGAAACCCCAGTGTGGGGAGGGGTAGAACAACTGACCATGTACAGCAATTTCAGTGCCCATTTCAGAGGCCACAGAGCATCATTCTTATCTGCTGGCTGCAGGAAACTGCTAAGATATCAGGGGAATTAAGAAGTTCTCTCATTGAAATGTCTTCTTCTCCAGCTGGTCATGCACCCAGAATGAGAATTTGCCGATATTATGCTATGACTATGTAGAGGTTGTCAGACCATGAGAAGTAAGTGTTCCTCGATGATTTTAAGGGAATGGATGTGTTTGGATTTCATTAGAAGTGCTGAGAGCAGAACAGCAACAGTTTGGTCTTACAGATGTAGTTTGTGTTCCTCTTACTATAGTGTGATTACCTAGCTGAGTTGTAGAGCACGTATAAATTCAGAGCCCTCCTGAGATATTTTGGGTTATGTTAAAGCCTTTCTTGTTAACTGTTAAGTTTAATTAGGCTACCAAGTGTTTATTTTATACGGAGGAAGAGAACACAGCTGGCTCTTTTCACAGACTGTTCGCTAGGGAGTTGGAGGAAAGGGGAGCTCAGAAAGACCACATGGAACATCCTGGAGGAAGCTGTATTTAATTGAGATCTGGGGCTGCAGATCCTGAAGAATAGCAGTAGACCACAAAAGATATAGTGACACTTGATTGATAAGGTCTCTACAGACCTCTGGCCCTTTCCCCTTGGGGAAGAACAGAGTGAGACCCCCTGTGACTGCTCATCCTTTCCTGATGCATTTATATTTAATCTGGAAGCCCGTATTTTGTGATTCCAAAGCCATATATTTCAGGCCTGAAAGCCCCTCCTGAAATTTTGGAGCTGCCTTTACTATTATTGACATAATAAAGCAAGTTATGTCTCCACTGGGAACAGAAGTAGCAGGTAGTTCTGTTTTATATAGATGTGAGAAAAAGTCAAGAAGTATTAATAAAGGGTTTAAAAAAAGGTGTCTGCTAGACTTTCACTTTAGTGATGCTGTCAATTCACTACGTTTTGTAAGTACAGTCTGAGCTCCTTTAGGCAAGCTGGTCCAGGCAGCAATGCTGCCGCATTATGCAGTGTCCTGCTCCTGCTGTACAGACAAACCTGTTGCCAGAGCAAAGCACCTACTCATTACAAGCACCCATGGTGCTTTGCTGAGGAATGTGCAGGCCCTTATCCAGGCCCTGGCTTTTATTTCAACAAAGGGCCTCATTGTTGCACTTGATCTTGGTGCCTGCTGCACAAACAAATGCTTTAAATGCTCCTTCACTGAAACACAAAGAAGTACAAGGGAAAAAGAAAGGTAAGAAAAAATACAGTTTTCCCTGGGCTCTGAAAATTTGATTGAAGATAAGGTCTGAAACAAACTTAATGGTCCAACTGGAGCTCTGTCAAAGCCACAGATTTAATCTGTGCTCTTGGGAGTGATGTGAAAGTCCTGCAGTCAGACAAGGTTTCAGGGAGGAGGGAGCTCAGCACAACTCCTTTCAGTGAAATTGGATTCATAACCAGGAGAGCCACTGGCATCTTCTGACTACAGGAGACAGTATTTAAACAACTCACGTACACGAAGAATCCCAGAATCCCTTCTTCCTTAAATATCCTGACGATGGCACTGAACACACCGCTGCCAAGAAAGGAAAAGAACAAGCTTGCAGAGGTTTCTCCATCTCTGTCCTGCACAGCTTCATGTGGCCATAGAAGTGTCCCCCCCACAAGTCACCCTGCCATCAATGTAGCAGGCAGCATCATTCTAATCCTCAACTCATGAAGAAGGGTAGTGTCTGTGCTCTGCCAATTTGCAGTAACTCCAGGACTCAACTTGCCAACATCTATGTTTAAATGCTGAAGCTAGAAGAGGTCTGATTGGCTTTGTGTGAGTGGGTAAGTGTGCCACAACCATGGCATGTAAAGTGCTTTGATTTGGCTGATTCTTCTGCTGCACCCCTGGGAGCTGGTGACAGCAGGCGTGTGTTAGCTGCACCAAAACACCCATTGGCACAAGGCTGAACTGAGACACATGTGAAGGGACAAAGTCCAGCCTTCCCACATCCCTTTACCCCATGCTTATCCAACCTCTATCCACAAGATTCGCTTTTCAGTCTCCCAAACCTCCTGGGTCACCATAATCCCCACTGTGTGGGAACATCGGGCATGCCTGACTCCAGGACTCGTGCTTCTCACTCGTGCCCACACTCTTCATTCAGAGCTGCAGCCATTCACCTGTATTTGACTTCCCGGCCTATGAACTGGACCATGCAGCGCATAGAGATCACTAGGAGAACAGAAACATAAGCTGACAAACAAATCAAGTTTGAGTTGTGATGGAGGTGAAGGAAAATGCAACCCGATCCTTCTGCCACCCCTCTTCTCCTCTCAAATCAGCTCCTCTCTGTGGTCCTCATCACTGTAAGGCTCATTAGAAAACAGTGATTTCCCTTAGTTTCTAAGTGGAGGGAGGGATTTCTGGTCCCAACCCCAATGGGACCTCTGTGACAAGCTTTAAGACGAGTGAGAAGAGATCACCTGGGACCCACATCTGTTCTGTAGTTTCATACAAAGCCACTTCTAATAGAAAACCACATCAAGTAAACAGGATTTTGGAAGTGATCCTGAGCCAGGGAAGGGTTCCTCAATCTGGAGAGGACAGCCAGGCAGAAGGACAGAACTCACCATGCAGTGGATGTGACACGACCCGAGACACACACTGCATCATCATCTCATGAGATGTCTGGGAAAGGGAGAAAACACCACAGCTATGTGAAAAGCTCCACCTGTACAGATCAGGATCTTTCCCTTAGTGTAGGAAAGCCCACTTCAGGTCCCAGACCTGTTTTTAAGTATGTTTTTCACAGTAAACCTCTATTTCTATGAAATATCCCACATCTGGACACAATGGCTACTAAATACTTCAGTCTTTTTACCCAGAATTTCCCTCCATGTAATTTCACCCAAAAGCCACAGTTTAAGCTTCCTTTGCTCTTCAGGCACATTCCCAGTGTGATCTCCCTAATCACTCATTAACATGCTATATCCATTTCTCACCTCTTTCACCACTTTCCTAAGGGAAGTCTTCATATCATCCTTGTTAGAAACATGCTCCATGTCCTCCAGCGGAAAGGCCTGAGCAGGAGAGAAGAAACATATGGCCAAAACTGATGGAGATGCTGACCCACAAGCCTGTGATTTCTGAGGGCTGGAAGGAAACCTTCAGCAGTTGTGTTCTAAACTACAGTAGAAAAACAGACAAGGAGGAAGACAGGAGAACGAAGGATGGAAGGTAAAACAGAGGAAAACTACCATGAGACTGCTTGTAAAAGATAAAAGGCACGTGACTGGTCAAATTCAATTGAGATTCTTTAGAAAGTAAGTTCTGGGGATATGGGCACTGTTTTCCTTCTGTCCTGGAGGACTATTTAGAGCCACCAGGTGGTGGAGTGGAACAGGTACTTTAATCCTCCATGTTCAGTCATGGCTGGGTACAAGCACATGCAGGCTCTGTTGCTCTTCTCCAGTAGCACTGTCTGCCCCAGCAAGATGATTTACGGAGAGAGAAGACGACCTTTACCTTCTTCACGTTTCCCCTGGTGACAGTCGATAAAGTGCTTGAGATGAGGCGAGGAGTAAGACCGCGGAAGAGGCCTCTTTTCCCATCCACTTTCACAATGTGTCTGGCTGGGTAAGAAAAGACCAGGCTGCTGTCAGCTGGGATACAGCCAACCTGTGGAGAGTATCCTGCCCCACTTCAGCATTCAGCTGAAACCACGCTGGAGCTCTGGAAGTCACAGCAACTGCTCTGCAGTCCTGCCACAAATGTTTTATTATAAAGCTCTAAATAAATTTAATATAGGTTGCAAAGAAAACTTAACTATTCTTTGTCACATCTGTCTAAACTGGAAGGATGAGTGCATCCTTTGACTGTTCTGCTTACCTGAAAGGGCTACACGGCAGTCTGAACTGAACTAAGGTAGGGTGGGATAATCTCTTGTGTTGCGTGTTGTGACCTTCTCCCTCTGCCCTGCAGGGTCAGAGTCAGGGTAAATAAAGACCTTGCAAAGTCAGATTCTGCTCCTGCCCTGCCACCTTCTCCCAGGCAGGTTTACAGACAAAAATAAAAGCCAAAGGAGCCAATCTGTCCCTGGTATAACAGGGTGGAATACAACCCACTGTGAGCTTGCAGGTACTGACTGTTCCTCCTCCCCATCTTCTGCTGTCCCGAGTGAAGGCAGTGCCCATCTCCCTCATGCAGTGCTGTAAATCTACTTGGAAAATGCATCATCTTCCAAAGCACAGCACTGGAGCATTTCTAGCTCTGGGTGTCCCAGCTTGCAGTGTTTTTGTACTGCTCCTGCTCTTGGCTCTTCACCCTCAAGTACTGCTGTCTGATTTGGGGATTGGCCCCATTTAACTCTCAGGGCTCACCTTCCCCAAAGTTCTGCACACCTGTGAAAGTACCTCCTACTTTCAGGCAGTATTCACCTGCCTCTCCTGTGCTGCAGCCACAAAGAAAGAAATATATTACCTTCCCCTTTCATGGTATTTTTGTCCCTTTAGGGCTCCACCTACAATACAAATGAGCTGGGCAGAAGGCCAAGTTATTGCAGTGCTGTTCTGTAGCAAAGAAACACGATACACTATCTCTAATACATGCAAAACCCTCCACCAAACAAACCTACATCATACAAACCCCCACTGCACTCTCAGCTATGGAAGCAAGTCGGTGCAACATGCCATAGGAGGGGGATGCAGACTGGGCCACCACTTTCTTGTCCCTGCCTCGTAACAACAGGTACATCTGATGGCTGTGCAACTGGTGGTAGCATATAACGTCTAAGTGCAGCCTCAGAATGAGACCACGGATGCTGCTGGGAAGGTGGAAGAGCAGCTGGACACTGGATCCAGCATTTCACTTAGCATGTGTGGGCTGGCCTGGAGAAATACTCACCATAGGTAAAGAAGCCAGGCAGGTACAGTACTTTCTTTCCCAGCACATTTCTTCCAATGGTTGGAGGTAGTGGCTCATGCCCAACCTGCAGGAGAAACCCCATGAGCAGGTTCCCAAAACAGTTCTGGCATTCCTGAACCTGACAGACCACATGGCCTTGATTCCATCTTCCTGAGCTGCTGAAGCGCCACGTCCCACTCAGTTACCATATGATACATGGGGGTCCCATGACATGGGCAGTCCCCTTCCTATTAAACAGGGTCTCTGGAGAACAGGGGTCCTCGTCCCTCTCATTTTATAGCAGTTACCATTACAGAGGGGTTCTCAGGATACTGTGGATCCTCAACCCCCCATTGTACAGGAATGTCTCATCTTTTATTATATAGGAGTCCCCACTGCATAGGTATCCTCATCTGTCCCATTTTATATGGGTCCCCACCTGCTGTCATAAAAAGGGGTCTCAGTTCTTCTCTTTTAAAGAAGTCCCCACTGCACATGTGGTCTTTGTCCCTCCATTATATATGATTTTCTGTTTCCTGTCCTATAGAGTCCCTGTCACTGAAAGTATTCTCATCCTCCTAATATATAAGGCTCCCTGTTTTATAGGTACCCTCATCCTCCCAATTATATGTAGGTCCCCCACTCTGACATAGGGATCCCCATTAGAGAGGGTGCCATCCTCTGTTATACAGGTGGACCCTGGGCAATGGGGCCCCCTCATTACCCCATTATGCAGGTGCCTCTTTCCCCACTATCTAGGTTGATGTACACACAAGACGCCCTTATCTCCTCAGTCAAACAGGGATCCCTCTCCCCAGCCGTACAGAGGTCCGTTATAACCCTGGTACACGCGGGGTTTGCCCTCCCGTGGCACTCCCTGAGCGCCCCGCTCCCCTTCGCAACGCGGTCCCCGTTGCACAGAGGCCTCGGCTGGGGCAGTGCAGCACAGTCCCTCCTTACACGGGGTGTCCTCACCCCCCCGTACGCTGCGGTCCCCGTGCCGGGGGTCCCTCCTGCCCCGTTCAACCCCCGCTTAGAGGGGGTCCCGGTGCGCGGGGCACGCCCTGCCCCGTCACACAGGGGGCCCGGCACCCCTTCTCACACAGGCCCTCCTCGGACCCCCCCCACGCGGGGGTTCGCCCCTCACCGCCCCGCAGCCGGCCCCGGACCTGGACGAGCAGCTTGACGTAGAGCAGCGGGTGGCTGGCAGCGGCGAGCCCGGCGCCCAGCACCACGAACAGGCCCTCAGCGCCCTCAGCGCCCTCGGCCCGGCCCGGCCCCGGCCTCACCCCGGGGCCGCCGCCAGGGGGCGTCAGCGCCTCCAGGGGCAGCGGCGCCGCGTCCGCCATGGCCCCGCCACCACCGCGCCTGGGCCGCGGGTGCAGCTCCCCGAGAGGGGAGGGAGGAGGGGGAGGGCACGGGCGGGACCATGGCGGGAGAGGCGGAGGGGCCGCGGGCGGGACCATGGGCGGGGTGGGGGGAGGCAACGCGGCGGAGGCTCGGCAGCGGCCCGGCAGCGCCGCGCGGCGGCTGGCGCCGTAGGTGCGGCTTGAGGAGGCCGCGACAGGGCCGCGCAGGGGCGGCTGCGGCGCGCCAAGAGGCTGGCCCCAGCGCGCTGTCCACCCGCGGGCTCTTGTCCCTTCGCACCAGAGCAGCCCTGGAGGGCCAGGGAGCCTCCGCTCCGCTCCGCTCCGCTCCCTCGCAGCCCGGTCGCGGCCCCTCGCAGTGCCGGGCCCCGCGGGGGCTGCCCCGGCACAGCCCCGCCGCCGCTGGCTTGCCGCGGGCCGGCACGCGTAGCGGGCTCGTGGCATTGTAGCTGTTATATATGGAGTGGTAATTCGTGTCGAGAAAATGGTTGACATTAATAAAGAAGGGGGAGATTTGGGAGTGTGGCCATGGGGGTCGGAAAGCCCCTGTGGTTGATGATAATATCAGACTCTTAACGATGAGGCCATCAGTAATGTAAAAGAGTTTAGAGGGAACCAAGAAGGGTGATTCAGGAGACACCATGCAGTCTCAGGTTGCTTGTTCTCCACTGTGAGAAACACTCTGTAGCCAATAACTTAGGCTCAGGCGAGGATCTCAGTGAAGTAGTAATTTATTCGCGATTGCAATGGCGGGCGCCCCACAAGCAGGAGAGAGCACATCTACTAGTTCCAAAACACAGTTTAGATAGCTTTTGATGGCAGGACCCTCCCCTGTTTCCCCACTGAGTGGGTAATCCAGGTTCACAATCTTATCTGATGCTTCACAAACAATGCATGGCCTTCAGTTGCCGGCCTGTTAAATATCAAATTTCTTTTGACATTTTTACTGCTTGAAGTGGTAATGTTTCTTCACTTATCTGACTTGACTTGACACCGTGATTTTCACCTAATTGTCCTAAGGAGTCTTGTTGTCTGCATTTTACAAGGTTGCCTGCTTTCTTATCACTGTAAGCATATCTCAGTACCACATTCCCTCCTTCTAAACAATGTAACTCTGCAAAAACAACATTTATATTCCCACATCCTTATTAACAATCAGACAGATTATGATCCTGAAATATGGGACCAAATTGATGTCAAGTTGTGGGACTCTGCAACTAAAAACAACGAGGTTGCAGTGGGATTGCTCGGCACCTGGCGAGCAGTCTCTGAGGCCTTAAAGAGCCCTGTGGGACCACAGTCAGACACGTGTGGTTTCCCAGATAGTGAGTGAGCTGCGGGCTCCTTTACTGATCCAACTGCTACGCCATGGGCACCTCTGCCGCTACAGCCATCGCAGGCCTTTGCTGTTACGCCCCCTGCTGACCTGGACGTGCCTTTTGACCCAGACCCCATTGGCCTTGAAAAGGAGATGGATCTGCTTTTCTTTGATCTGGGAAGAGCAGGATACATAAGGCCAAAAGGCCGAGTTGCTTGACAACTTAAAGCAAGACATATTGTTCAAAAGGAATGGAGAATGGAGACTTGTTTGTAATTAAGAAAAGGAATGGAAAATGGAGACTGTTAAGCCATGGAACTTAAAGGATTGTTTGTTACCTTTTCTGATTGTACGTATGTATAGGCATAGTTGCGTTTAGTATGTAAAGCGATGTTCTGTATATTTAGAATGCTTGATGTTCTTGTGTGCATGTTGGTGGAGCGTAGACTCCCCGCACACCCAGTGCCGTTTACTTGCCTTTTATACCTTTTATAAATATTCTTTTATAAATATTACTAAATTCAGATTGAGTTGAGACTTCATTTATAACACAGCCACTCTGCTGCTGCCCTGCCTTTGCTGCCGCAGCCGGGTTGGGGACAGGCTGAACAAATTCCCAGTGTTTTTGAGAGCTGCTCCTTGCAGCCTGGTGCACTTCCTCTTTCCTTTTTGAGGCCGTGCCAGATAAAAGCTCATCTGCTGCAGAAGGGACAGCAGCTGGTCTGTGCTGTGGGTCCCAGGGACACCTCAAAGTGGAGTAAGGGAGGGAAAGGCTCAGGGCCGTGGCCAGGAGACACAGTCACCTGCCCCTGCAGCTCCATCCTTACACCTGGGATCTGCTCCCAGCTGACGCAGCCTGTGCCATGGAAAGGGAGGCAGGCAGTGGAACATGCTGAACCTTGTGGCTGTTTGAAGACTGTGGGTAAGAAGGAAACGTCAGGGGCACTACAGGTACATTAGGGTTCCACGTGGTGTGGGTTTTGGAAAGAAGACCCGTGGTGGAGGTTGTTTGGAGGCTGTGGGGAAAGGCAATTGGGGAATTTGTTTTTCTTTAGCACTCAGATTTGCCCTGTAGCCTTCCTCATGCTGCAGATCATGGAGCAAAGTCTGAAAACCTTAGCTAGGAGGTGACTGACTTTGCTGGAGGTTTCTGTGCCAGAATCAGGTTTAGGCTCAGTACCTTTGCAGTTAGCCTGCCTGCTGAATGTTGTTTTTCTGCTGCCTCTGGAGAAGAAGATTTTGGTTTGCAAACATGCAGACAGTTCTCACCCAAAGGCAAGCACAGCCTGGGGCGGTAGGTGTGCACGCTTCCTGCCATAGCTCCACCAGTACACCTCCAGCTTCCTCTGCAACTCTTCTGACCAGAGCAGCCCCACGAGCTCTGGGCCAGCAGGTAGACAGCTGGGCGCTTCACAGTCCTTGGAAATCCACTACTTGAGTGTCTTGGAGGGCCTGAGCCTCAGACACCAGCTTCAGACATCCAGTTGTTTGCAGCAGTATGACCCCTAGGAAGGGGAACAGAAAGCATCTTGCAAGGGAGTGTGTGTGTGGAGGGGAGTCAATGCCTTTCAGGCTGTGTGGCTGCTCCATAAAACAGCATCTTCATTTGAAGCATGAGCTGGGACCTGCAGATTGCATGGGATGACAAACAGCATAGGCCAGAATCAGGGCTGGTGATATGCCTTGCTCCAGTGAGGTGGTTCTGAGGCTTGGGGTAGGTTGTGTTTGTGGTCAATGCCTAAGTTTTCCTATCTGCTAAATAGGGATACCAAATCTTGCCTTTTCTTGTATCTGTGAGGTGCTCTCAGTGAGCCTTGGTTTTGCAGCCCTTCCTAAAAATGGTGAGACATAAGATTTCCTTCTGCTCCAGGTGCTTTGCCTACATTGTGTGCTCTGCTTGACCTTTGTGCTCTGGAGGGCTTCAGAGTAGTATGGTTGTTCCCATGGTCCTACAGTCACAATTTGTCTTGTGATATTGTGTTGGAAACATTTGTGGTCTTTGATCTATCCCCATTTTGCTGCTGCTGTGTGTTTGTTGTTTGCATATGTTTGAGTTAGGGGAAATAAAAGTAACTTTTATCACTTTTAGAGGAAGCTGTAGAACCTGGAAACAAGTTTTCTGGAACAGAAAACAGCGTAGCCTAAGTCAGCACAAGTCATACTGCAAATAGAAACAGAGAAGTTCCCTGTTGGATCTCAGCAGTGGGTTTAGGCTTACACAGGTCTGGAAGGCACTGGGAGAGATGGATAAATCATCTCTATCACAGAAAGGGCTATGACTGCCTCCAAGGACAGGTGTGTGTGTCTGTGGATGCACTCACGAGCTCACAGACACATGCTGGTCCATGTGGGGATAGATCTGTCCTCCTCTTCAGATGAGTGTCTGCTATTGAGTCACTTCCTGTCTGCAGCTTCATGGTTTTATGTCCAGTTTCATCCTGCTTTTCTCCTCCTCCTCCTCACTCCATTCCTGTCTGCAGGTCACCACTGGATGTCTTACTAGTTTCTGCCTGGAGGAATTTACTAAACAACCAGCTCTTTGGTGACAGACAGCTCACTGCCGTCACCTTCAAGGTGCTGCTCTGTATTTGTCTTTGTCTTTGCCAGAAAAGAGAAGAGAGAAAGCCACTAAAAGATCACCCTTCTGCAAAAACACAAACCTTCCTCAGGGCTGAGACCTCTTGGCTATTTGGCTTTTAAAGCCTTGTGCCCAGGACAGTTGGTTCCCTGCTTTGGCTCCACAGCAGCAGTAGACAGAAAGCCAGAGCTGTTCCAGTGCTGCAAAGGACAGGTCTGCACTTTGGGCATTTAACAGCTGGGAGCAAGCAAAGATCCAGATGCACCATTTGCTGACACCAAAGCTAAATGGCGTGGACTTGAAGTGGAAGAGGATCCTGCTGGGAACAGGGATGATGCCCCTCCATGGATAAACAGTACAGACAAGCTTTGTTTGACATGTATCCAAAGTGATGATGTGAGCCCAGAGATGGAAGTGGTATTCATGTGGGATTTGTCCTGACCCTGGGGAGGAAGGTTGAAAGGATAAGGTCTGGGATGATCAAGGACTGGCATTGCCTTGAAAGTTGTTGAGTTGGTGAGAGGTATTCAGAGGCTGTCAGGTTTCCCAAGTCAGGCCCTAGCACAATTAGTAAAATTAGTTTTAAACTAGAGATCCAGACTGGAAGTGGCTTGAAGAGCACTATGCCAAGTCAAGCCTATGGAGACATGGGGAACAAGTTGGCAGAGACATATCTCTGGGAAGAAACACTGAAGTGGGAGGGGAAAACCTCCAGGTGATCTGTTGCAGCCCAGAATTTTGGCTACATTCAGCAAAACGTGGTGGCATGTTTGTGTGTTATTGCATGGAGACATCAGGAGTGGCGAGGAGAAGAGCCTGGGACAGGGCAGAAAACCCAGCAAAGCTTCAGATTTCAGATTGCTCCCACCTAGTGATGCCTGAGAGGAAGTGATGGGCTGTGCCAAGGAGATATGTGGCTTGTACAAGTCTGGAAGGCTAAGATGGCTCAGGCTGCCTGTGAATAGGATAAATGGCTGAGCTGTGCTCTTGTAGAGCAGGATGGGGATTAACCACACCAGCAGGAGGAACCAGGAGAGGAAAGACTGGATCATGTCACCCTCAGACTATGTATAGGCTTTCAGACACTGGTTTGTATCAGCAGGGTTGTGGCAGAGCAGGGTAGCATCAGCACTGAAGTGCTGCCATTTCCTACCATCTTGCTTGAGGATGGTAGCCTAGGCCAGCTCAGGACAGTGCTGTGGGAAAGCCAGCCTATGGGCTGGCAGCCGGGAGGCCTGCACTGTGCTGGGGCATCTGATCGTGCTGGTTCCCCCCCCTTGCAGGGTTGGCAAATTCCCCTGGAAGGACTAACACTCTCTGCATGGCCAGGCTTATCCTGTGACAAGCCAGCCCCAACAGCTTCCAACATCCTCAGCCAGCCAGGGCCAGAACTTCTCCCAGATGGCTGCCAGGCACCAAGCAGAGCAAGAGAGTGAGGAGGAGGAGGAACAGCAGAAGAGGAAGGCCTCAGCAGCAGGGCAGAAAGAGCAGCAAGGTCAGAAGGGGCTTAGCTTCAAATGCCTTCGTTCTTTCCGACACAAGATCAGCGGGGACAACTGGAGGAGGCAACAGGATCCAGGCCTCGAAGCTGGCAGCAAGGTGAGCTCTGGAGGTGGTTCCTGGTAGGCTGATGGGTGCTCACACCCAGTTGTGTGTGCTGGATCAGAGCTGAGGTCTCTGCTGAGCAAGTCACTGCCTGTTCAAGGTCTGGTGCAGGGGGTGACAGAGAAGTGGCCCTATTCCTGGTGCTTTGGGCACAAATTCCCTGTAGTCAGATAGATCCAGGTAAAGCTTGTGTCTTCTAGCTCTGATATAACTATAGCATGGTTGGTCCCACAGCGTCACCCATGCCTATTGCAGATGCATTTCTGCAGGTCTCATTCAGAAGCCTTGGTGGAACTGCAGACCATGGGGTTAACCCACCCCATGCTGCCCTACTGTATGAGATCACTAGGCCTGTATTGCCCTAGGAGAAACAGACATGGAGAAAGGAGTGATCTATAAGAATGTGAGCCAAGCTTCCCCACAGCCTGCTTTGTTTTCACACAGTTTTGTTTTCACACTCAGTTTTGCTGGATGCTTTGTTGAAGCCCTTCCTTTGCCCTGACCCAGAGTAAGGTCCACTTCCAGCTGCACTGTGGGCTTTGAACCCTGCGGAACAGAGCTGGATCCCCTCAGGCTGTTAGGGACAGCTCACATCACTGCCCATGAGACTGAGCCCTTCTCCTCATGCAGGAGCCAGAGGAAAAGAAAATCGCTCTGGAGCTGCTGGAGACAGAGCAGGCTTACGTCAACCGCCTCCACCTTCTTGACCAGGTGAGCTGGGGAGCAGAAAAGTGCATGCAAGCCTGGGAAGTGATAGCCCTGCTGCAACCAGCCCCGACTAGCACAGCCTGGGCAGCCCACGCTGACAAACCAGGCACACACTTAGCAGTTGTCTTGTTCTCCTTGACAGGGCTGGGATACTGTGGCAGTGCCTGGGCTCAGTTCAGTGTGCGCACAGGCCAGGAACTGTTTCCTGGAGGTTATGGAGAGAATGAATCTGTGCAGATGTGAGCCTTGCTGGGTTGCTGGTCATCACAGCCAGAGAATCACAAAATCATAGAGTCATAGAATCACAGAATTGTTTGAGTTAGAAGGGACTTCAAAGACCACTAAATTCCAACTCACCTGCTGCAGGCGTGAACACCTTCCATTAGACCAGGTTGCTCAAAGCCCCATCCAACCTGGCCTTGAACACTACCAGGGATGGGGCATACACAGTTTCTCTGGGTAGCCTGTGCCAGTGCCTCACCACCCTCATAGTAAAGAATTTCTTCCTAATGTCTAATCTAAATCTACCCTCTTTTACCTTAAATCCATTACTCCTTGTCCTATTCCTGTGCTCCCTGATAGAGTCTCTCTCCAGCTTTCTTGTAGGTCCTCTTTAAGTACTATAAGGCCTCCCTGGATCCTTTTCTTCTCTAGGCTGAACTCAATGCCAACTCTCTCAGTCTATCCTCATAGCAGAAGTGCTCCAGCTTCTGATCATCGTTACAACCCTCCTCTGGACAGGTCCAACTCTAACAGGTCCATGTCTTTCTTCTGCTAGGGGCTCTAGAGCTGAATGCACCACTGCAGATGATAGGGTCTCATGGAGAGCAGAGCAGGGTGGGAGAAACACCTCCCTTGACCTGCTGGCCATACTTGTCATGCAGCTCAAGATACGATTGGCTTTTTGGGCTGCAAGCGCACATTTCTGGCTCATGTTCAGTTTTTCATCCACCAGTACCCTCAAGGCCTTTTCCACAGGGCTGCTGTCTTTTCACTTCATCACCCATCCTGTATTTATGTTTGTGATTGCCCTGACCCAGGTGCAGACCCTTGCACTTGGCCTTGTTGAACCTCTTGAGGTTTTCCCAGGCCCACCTCTCAGTCCTGTCCAGGTCTCTCTGGATGGCATCCCTTCCCTCCAGTGTGTTGACCACACCATGCAGCTTAGTCTCCTCAGCAAACTTGCTGAGGGTGCACTCAATCCCATTGTCCATGTCACTGACAAAGATGTTAAACAGTGCTGGTCTCAATACCGACCCCCCTGTGGGGCTCTGCTCCTCACTGGTCTCCACCTGGACATTGAGCTGTTGTCTACAACTCTAAGTGCAACCATCCAATCAATTCCTTACCCACCGAGTGGTCCATCCATCAAATCCATGTCTCTCCAATTTAGAGAAAAGAATGTTGTGCAGTGCCATGTCAAGTGCTTTGCATGTGTCCAGGTAGATGATATCAGTTGCTCTTCCCTTATCCACCAATGCTTTAACTCTGTTGTAGAAAGCCACTAAATTTGTCTGGCACTATCTGCCTTTAGTGAAGCCATGTTGGCTGTGACAAATCGCCTCTCTGATCTCTGTGTGCCTTAGCATAGTTTCCAGGAGGGTCTGCTCCATGGTCTTGCCAAGCACAGAGGTGAGACTGACTGGTCTGCCAGGTCTGTTCCCTGG
Organism: Anas platyrhynchos; assembly: GCF_047663525.1. Classification (NCBI taxonomy): domain Eukaryota; kingdom Metazoa; phylum Chordata; class Aves; order Anseriformes; family Anatidae; genus Anas; species Anas platyrhynchos. The sequence continues at coordinate 2,661,093 of NC_092613.1, read as the reverse complement.
GTCTTCATTTTTTCCCTTTTTAAAGATGGGGTTTAAGTTTGTCCTTTTCCATTCACTGAGAACTTCACCAGACTGCCACAGCTTCTCAAATACGAGGGGTAGTGGCTTAGAAACTTCATCCACCAATCCCATCAGGCCCTGTGGATGCATTTTGTCAGGTCCCTTGGGCTTGTGCACATTCAGGTTCCTTGGATGATCTCAAATGTGATCTTCTCCTACCTTTCTTTCAGGTGTTCTATACAGAGCTGATGAAAGAAGCCAAAAATGGGAAAACAGTCCCAGAGGAGGTGGTAAAAATGATCTTCTCCAACATTTCTTCCATCTACCAGTTCCATGCCAAGTTCTTCCTGCCAGAGCTGCAGAAGCGCATGGAGAATTGGTGAGCTGTGGGAGGGGAGGGTCCAGGATGCTTGGGTTAATTTCCCAGAATAAAGGAGCAGTGGCGAATTTGGCCTCCCAATAGGACTAGAGAGTTCAAGCCTGTTTTGCTCCAGACGTCTTTGTGCTGGACAGCACTTCCTTAAAACAGTCCAGCCCAGATTAAGCTATTTCTGAAAAGCGGAGTGACATCTCATGTGGCTTAGGGGTGTTCCCAGGAATGAATGCCAAGGCTGGCTGGCCATGTACCTGTTCTAGAGAGTGGGGAGTTGTATGAGGATGTAGCCATAAACCTCTGCCATGCATAAACTGCCCCCCTTTTTTTATCTCTTGCTGTCCATCTTCCCTACGGTCTGAGGAAGCTGTGGTTCCCTGCTGCAGGAGCTCCCACCCAAGGATCGGGGACATGATCCAGAAGCTTGCACCATTCCTGAAAATGTACGGTGAATATGTGAAGAACTTCAACAAGGCTGTGGAGCTCATCACTGTTTGGACAGAGAAATCACTGCCCTTCCAGGAGCTCATTGCTGACATCCAGGTGATAGGCCATGGCAGTGTGGGGGGACCACAGGAATGCTTCCCAAAATCCCCCTCTAGGGAGGAAGCAGAGGATAGTAGGAACTACTGTGTTTACTGTTTCTTTCTCTGTGCATGGGTCAGAAGAGGAAGGTCTGTGCTAACCTAACACTGCAGCACCATATGCTGGAACCAGTGCAGAGGATCCCACGCTATGAACTCCTCTTAAAAGACTATACCCAAAAACTGCCGCCTGAGTCCCCAGATCGGAATGATGCAGAGAGTAAGAGCTCCTTGCTGTAGCGAGCAGTGGAGTGGGTTGGTGGGGGAATTGACAGCTCCTGGCATTGTACATGGGCATCAGGCTACCTGGGTCCTCTCAACAGCTGCTCTTGGATAAACCTCTGAGTATGACACTTTTCTGACCCCTTTAGGGTCTGTGAAAGTTGTTGGGAAAGGTGGGTGATGGTTCAGGATAAGGTGCGCTGCTGCAGAGCATTTCCCTGCAGGGAGATCTGCCACGACCGGGGGAGGTATCACAACCATGTGGATAACAGCAGTTCCCAGTCCAGCTGGGATGAAGGATAAATTAGCACCCTGTGTCTCCCCACGACTGCCTGTGCTGCACAGCCTAGCAGGACCCAGGCACCTGTGTGGTGCTCAGGGCCATTCAGATGGTATCCAGGGTAGGACAGCAGCCACTGCATGTGCAGTTGCTGGTGAGGACAGATGCAGGAGTTTTCTCCTACCTCTCCACAGCAGGAGCTTAACTTTTCTCTTTTCCTTGCAGAGGCTCTGGAGTTGATTTTCATGGTGGCCAAGCATTCAAATACAGCTATTGCTGAGATGGTGAGTGCCTGTCACAGCTGGCAATGCTTTGCAAATCATGGCATGGTGATTTGCTGGCACTCTGCCAGATTTTCTCATGGCCTCTTTGCTGTGCAACTCAGAACAGAGCAAAACCCTGCCCAGAATGGGGCAGCGTTCAGCCGGGGAGGTTAGACTTTGCTTTTGATGTCTGACCCCCATCTCCCCGAGCCTGGGGAAATAATGTCTGTAGCATCAGCCGTGTTGTGACTGGCTGTTTCCAGGCTGGAAGCTGCTCGTGAAGGTCAGTCTGGGGTGAGTGACATGTGCCATCTCCCCCGGTACTCAGTAGCTGGGCTGGGGCTGGAGGGGACCCAGGTATGACAAGGTGTTGGCTGTTCAGCTCCCTCCCAGACAGGTTCCCCTGCCTCCCCCAGGAGCGGCTGCAGAACCTCTGGGAGGTGTCCCAGAGACTGGGCCTCGAGCATGACATTGTGGATCCCTCCAATGAGCTGATCAAGGAGGGGCCAGTCCAAAAAATCTCAACCCGCAACAACAGCACATCGGAGAAGTACCTGATTCTGATGGGAGCCAGGATGCCAGGGGGAAGGGGCAGGGAGCAGGTGGGATAGGGATGGCGAGAGGGGCAGACAGCTTGGCCAGGGGTGGTGGTGGCTCATCTCTGTATAGAAAGGATTATTTCAGTTCTGTGGGGTTTGAACACCCTGGTTCAGGGCTCCATGTGTTTGGGAACCTCTGATTCCCTGGGGGAGGCCAGAATCCTGTAGTGGTTTCCCTTTGTAGGGTGGGAGAGGGCTGGGGCAGAAGTAGGCACCTTTTAGTCCAAATCTTTCCCAGGGATCGGCTCAGCTCCTAGGGTCTGAGGGACCCTTGATCCTAGTGAACCCCTCAGCCCTGAGCAGATAGGTTGCTGGGCACAGACCCACACTCTTCTTCTCCTGCACAGTTCAACAACATGCTGCTGTACTGCGTGCCTAAGGTCATTCAGGTGGGCGCTGAGTTCCAGGTCCGCCTCCGCATTGACATGGATGGCATGAAGGTCAGACAAGCCCTTTGTCTTTTTGCTTTCCCCAAGGCCCTGGGGAGCAGTTTCAGAGGCTTCCTCCAAATGCAGCCCTCTCTGTGGTGTAGTGTGGCTGCTACCTTGTACTTCCTGGGAAGGGAGGAAGAATTTGGAGCCAGAGTTGATGTTGTGGGTGAGGGGGACTGGTTGCAGCCTGATCCTGTGAGATTGTACTGAAATATCATGCACGGATTTGAGGGGCTGAAGGGCTTCTGCCTGAGGGAACTCCCTGTTACTCACTTCACAGATGGAGGTCCCTTTGAGCTGGATGTTTGTTCAGCTGTTTCCCATGTTCTCTTCGGTGTCTCTCAGGTGCAGGAGCTGAATGATATGCAATTCCCTCACACCTTCCTAGTCTCGGGAAAGCAGCGGACACTGGAGCTGCAGGCCAGGTAAGGGAAAGAGTGATGGCCCCATTTCTCCTCAGGGAGGAGTGATGCCAGCTTATCCATCTCGCTTTTTGCACTTAGGTCTGGGGAGGAAATGAATGCCTGGATCAAGGTACGGCTGAGTGCTGTGAGAAGTGGCACATCCCATACCAGCTGGATGCCTGGGTCCCCAGGGGTGCTTATCCCCTACCTGTCAGTGTTTGGGTATCCCCCCTATCTGTCCTTCCAGCCCTGCCTTCCCTTCTAGGCTTTCCAGGATGCCATTGACAGGAAGGAGAAGAGGAGTGAGAGCTTTAAGATGGTTGTGCGTGGGCTGGAGACAGGAAACCCCACACTCAAGGTAACCTGTCTGTCCTTCCCATGTCCTGTCTGCCTCCAGCACCCCCATACGCTGAAGCTCAGGGAGGTCCCACTTTGCTGTGCCTCAATTTCCTAAGCTAAACCCTACAGAACTAGTGGGGGCAGACTGGGGAGGGACGAGTAAGTGCAGAGGGCCTGAGGAGGCTGAGAGAAGTGTGAGCAGGATCACCCTGACCATGGCTAGCCAGCCCCAGCAATGCCATTTCCCACCCTCAGACAGAAGAGCTGGGCTGCCGAGCCCCACAGTGGGTGCGGGACAACTTGGTGACCATGTGCATGCGCTGCAAGGAGCCCTTCAATGCCATCATGCGCCGGAGACACCACTGTAGAGCTTGTGGATACGTGAGTTACCCTCTTCCCCAACTCTTCCCTTGCCTTCTGGCCTGAGCAGTTGGGCCAGGAATGCAGCCCTTGTACACTCTGCACCCCTTTACCTGGGTTCAGGGCTGTTTCCTGTCCCTCAGCTCCTCATGGAGTTATAGGGATGCCCCAGTTTTACCCTAGCCCCATCAGTGTCCATGCCTGATTGTTGTAGGTGGTGTGTGCTCACTGCTCAGAACACAAGGTGAAGCTGCAGTATGATGGGAACCGCCTAAACCGTGTATGTCAGGAATGCTATGTGTTCCTGATGGGCCATGTAGTGCTGGAGGACCAGGAGTGGAAGCACAAAGGCATCCTGGAGGTCAGTTGTACCCCTCTCTGCCCATCCTCCCTGTGCCCTGCTCCTCCAACCTCTGCTGCCATTCCCAGCCCTTTGATCAGTGCCCTTTCTGCCTCCACTAACACTGGGTGTTTAGAGATTTGTTGGCTGTTTTTATTTTATTTTATTTTATATTTTATTTTATTTTATTTTATTTTATTTTATTTTATTTTATTTTATTTTATTTTATTTTATTTTATTTTATTTTATTTTATTTTTATTTTATTTTATTTTATTTTTATTTATTTATTTATTTTTTGGCAGAAGGGAGCTGCAGAGATATCAGGCAGGAGTCTTCTGTGCAGTTCCCTGCAGCTGCTGGACAAGAACGGCAAGGGAGGCATGAGGGGCTGGTTTGTTATCCCATGGGATGATTCCCTTGTGCTGTACATTTATGCAGCCCCCCAGGTAAGTCTGGGCTCAGCTCCATCTGCAAGGGGGCAGCCCAGTGCTTAGATTGCCTGCCTTTCATTGCTGTGTTCTCTCTTGGCAGGATGTCCGAGCCCACACCTCCATTCCACTGCTGGGCTACCAGGTAAGGGACCTGCCACAGGGCAAGGCCCAACACCTCTTCCAGCTGGCACAGTCCCAGCAGGTCTATACCTTCCTGGCCGACACAGAGGAGCTGAAACAGCGCTGGATGAGGATCATGGCACGCTGTGCTGCAGGGATCATACACCCAGAGGAGGGTGAAGATGTGGACTCATGCAGTGAGGCAGAGTGAAGCCAGGCCCAACTCCTGGGCTGCCTGGTGGGTCACACCTACCCACCAACACCTCCTGTTCATAGCCAGACTTAGGCAGATCCCCCACCTCTCTGTACTTTAATTTTTCACTGCAAAAAGGGCAAGGTGGGGGTATGTTTGTCACCATATGGACAAGCCAACTCCCCCTCCCCTCCCCTCCCTCCCCGCCCCTCCCCGCCCCTCCTCTCCCTTACCTGAAGATGGAGGTACCTAGGATGTGAGGTGGGGGCCATGGCATTCGGGAGAACCCACAGCCTGCCTGGCATTGGTCTGCTGCGCTGTGCTGCCACCTGAGGGCAGCACAGCTTTCATGCCTCAGCTTTCTTCCAAGCCTGGTGGTAGATGCCATATGGCAGACATAGCCTGCTGCCATAAATCTTTCTTCTTACCCCAGTGCAGTCTAAGGAGCCTTTATGGAGGTTGTATTTTCTGGAGTGTCCTGCAGGATTGACAACAGAGACTGTTCCTTGGCATAATCTTACCCATAACCAGGCCCAGTCTTGCACCTTGCTGAGACCAAGCTGGTAGCTTGACCTCACCCAGCTCGGGGACCTTAGTCCAGGATTTAGGATGCTGCTTTCCCAGCCTGTCAGCACTCCTGGCCTCACAGTGCTGCAGTCCCATGGTGTGTGGGTACCCTGTAAAAATGGACACCCCCATCTGTGTCCCTGTGGTGGCCTGTACTCTGCCCATCCCAGACTTTCCCAGGACCTCAGTCTGCTCACAAATGCTTTTTGTAATACACCATAAATGTTTGTTCATTGTCTTTTGTATTATAAAAAACAAGGAGTTCTGTTTGAGGAGCGGAAGTTGCGAAAGCTCCCTGCTGAAGAAAGGAGCTGTATAATACTTGGCCAGACACTATGAAAATTCTTTTGCTTAATGTAACAAAAAAGAGAACCCCCTCCCCTTCTCTCCTTCTGCATCTCAGTTGCCTCTTTTGTTCAAGGACACTGCTGCAAAGCTCATATAACCACCTCCTGATAAATTGCTAAACTAGTGTATCAACATCCTGCCTTCCCGTCTCACGCTGGGCCAACAGGACCAAATAAAAATAGAAGTTGAACCACAACGCCAAGGAAGACTATGGCCTTCATCTTCACGGCCACCAGAGGGACAGAGACGACCCCCTAGCAACAGTGCGTACAGTCGCAGAATATACCAGGATGTGCTGCGTAATCCCGGAATTACCAAGATATAAAAAGGGACCCTGGCGGGAGTGAGGTGCGCGCCGTTGGCGGAGCCGAGACTCCCCGGCCGCCCAGCGCTGTTTTGCTTGCTGTTGGCTTACTCAATAAATTCCTTTCTATGGTTAATACAATGCTCTCTGAAAAATTAATTAAGGGGGCAACTTATAACAAATTTGGTGCCATGACTCGGATGAAGGCAATTTGATTGAAAGACCTTCAGAGGGGGCGCCCTGCTGATTTCAGCAGCCTTCGCTAGGACTACTTTGATTCAAATCCTTCACAGACGAACCCTAAATTCAGCAACAAGCAAATAAAGCTGGCAATCCCAAGTAATCTTTGTGCACGAAGAATGAACTCATGGGATGAGTAAGTATAGGCTGGTGTGCCATTCGGTTGGGGTTGGCATCCCGGAGCATATCGTTGTGAGACGTCCAGCAGGACGAAGCGAGTGTGGACCCCTCGGTAGTACGGTTCCCACATCCCCCAAGGGACTGGGCCATGAAAAGGGGGAAGCGATTCGTGCATGCGTGTGTGAAGGTGCTCCGGAAGATGGGACAGAAGAAGAGTAAGCCTTCTGGTCCCATGGGTGGGGTAACGTCTGATGTTAGGTTACCCCGGGATTAGTGATTAAAAACTATGAGGAATCCCCTTCTAGGCAGGGAAAAAATAAAGTAAAAATAATACATTATAGTGTTGAAGTTTGGGGCAGTAAGCAGATTCGAGGAGACCACCTTTACTGGCCCATATTTGGGTCTTTTGAAGATTGGGTTTGTCAGGCCTAAATATTTATGTAAACTCAAAGGAACCTTTTAGTTTGGAAGAAAGTGAATATGCACATTTGTGGATCAGCTCGGAAACTCAAGCCAATTTATACCCTCTAAAAGAAAAAGGAGGGGATGGGAGGCACAAGAAAAACCGAGAATTAGAGATCCCAGCCCCACTGCCTCCCTATATTCCACCTACTCCACCTGCAGCCCCTCTGACTCCCAGGCTTCCTAATCCACAACCCCAGGGAGATGCTGATAGCGACTCTGACTCTAGCGCTCAGGGACCAGTGACTAGGAATATGTGGCCATCCCCATTAATTCCAGGGATGTCCGAGATTTTAAGAAAGAGATAGGAGGAGGGTAAGCGAGCTTTAATGGTAACTGGCATAATGTTTGCAGTTGCTGAGGAATAATTCTAACTGGAATAATAACTGTACATTGTATATTGTATATATAGAAGCCCAGGCATTTTTGTTAAAGTGTTCTTTTATACATATGTTAATATGTAAATATAAGAACTGCCATTGAGGTGTATGTCTAAGGGAACAAAATTTGCCCAGGCATATCATCGGCTCATCAGGTTTAAATGTCCTCAGTGTAATTGCCTACAGGCAGTTAATTTACAGTGGTCTGATTTTACATGTGTATCTATATATTATGGATTTTGGAGGGATTGGGATTGACTAGTAAAGAGATCCTAGGAAAACGGTGGAATATTAACCACTGTTGATTACAATAGGAAAAGGTCAAAGCAAAGAAATCCCCTGGAAAAGCCCCCTAGGATGTATACTAACACGGTGGAGGGATATAGTGGGGTGAGAGGGTACAGAAAGTAAAAGAACTCTTATCAAATATTGTAATCAGTGGTGGCCACTTTATAAACTAGAGGATGGAGAGGAGTGGCCCCTAAATGGAACTATTAATTATAACACCATATTACAGTCAATGTTGTTTTTGTGGAGAGAAGGAAAACAGGATGAAATGTTGTATATTGATGTTGTTTCAGCATCTTGGTGGGAAAAGGTACGGAATTAAGTTGGCCCCTGACTGAGCCTTTGATGTTGGCATTAGAAAAGTAAAGGCTAGAGAAAGATAAAGGAAGTGTTAAAAGGGTTGTTGAAAGTGTTAAAGGTATTCAAAGTTGAATGAGCAGGGAAAGAGGATGTAGGAATGTTAATATCTCTGCCTCAGCCCGAGGCTGAGATCCTAAAATCAGGGGTGTTAGTCCTCTGGGGCAAAGGGTCTGAGAAAGAGAGTTGTTATGGAAACAGAAAAGCAGTTAACTCTTAAAACAACCTGAGTTCATGTGCAAGCTCAGATTGCCGATGGGACCGCTCAGGGAACTGCGGACAATTGCATTCCCTTGACCAACCCCACTGAGACCCTAATCATCCCGAAATTTATGATCAGTTAAGTAAATACTAAAATCTGGTTGAATTGGGAATTGAGAATATTATTCCTAGATACGGAATTATAGAAACAATTGACTCTGACCGAGGCCCTCATTTTGTCTCCAAAGTGTCTCAAGAGACTATGAAAGCTCTAGGAACAAGTTGGGAATACCACACTCCATGGCATCCCCAAAGTGCTAGAAAGGTAGAGCAAATGAATGGTGAAATTAAGAAACAACTAACAAAACTTATGCTGGAAACTAAGGCTTCTTGGGTAAAATGTTTACCTGTTGCACTGTTAAACATATGGACACAGCCCAGAACTGATGTAGGAATTTCTCCTTTTGAAATGCTGTATGGTATGCCCTATGACTTGGAATTGCCACTTGATCACCCTCAATTCTAATTAAGACTTACTCAATAAATTCCTTTCTATTATTAATGCAGTGATCTCTGAAAATTAATTAAGGGGGCAACTTAAAACAGCTCCACCGAGGAACGAATAACAGTCTGTCTGCTTTTGGAAGAACAGCACTGATGTATCAGCAGACTCATATGCAAGCTGATCCAAACTGGGTGCACCTCAGGTGTACCTTGTCTGTTAACTATCTCTGACATTGTGCCACCTCAATAATATCAGCGGATGTACCCAGCACCACCTTGGGGCTACATAGAACGTGGAAATTTCTAGTATGTTAATGTTACTCTGTTAACAAAACTGACGTAGTAGCCGCTTGCTGTTTCTATTTTTTTTTTTTTTTCTGTTCAATAGTCTCCTCAGAAGTTGTTGTGGACATGTTGTGTATCTTTTCTGTTCTTCCAGGATTCATTTGTCAGGAAAGACGACCATGAAATCCGGTGGCTGTGGACAACCATCTACCAGGTGGTTGTTGCAGATGCTTTTGGTCACCTTCATTCGTCTTAGATTGCCTTTTCCTATATCCTGAGTTGAATTTTTGTGCAGTGCTATGTTTGCAATGGTAACGTTGTGGCTGAGGTGTTTTTGATTAAAAATGATCTTATCTGTAATAATGAATTCACCGCGTGTGGCTTTGTGGAATGATTCCCACGATCAGAACATTTTTCTTCTTTGTCACAGATGAAAAGCTCTTTGCAAAGAGATGGAGAAGGAATTAATTATACCTCTGCCTCATCCTGTGAGACCAGAAGACATGGAGTAAATGGAAATTGTGATTCTCAGGAGACATACTAAAGGTCTTGTGTTCCTTTTCTGCCTTCCCCCTAAGGCCATGGGTACATTGGGTTCACCCTGGGAAGGGCATGTTGCTCAGGGCAGTTATTTCCTACCTGAGACAGCGTGGGGTGTGTATTTCTGCTGTTTTCACTTGCGGTTTTCAGCGCAGTTCGCATTGCTTCCGTTATTGAGAAAATGGTTTGGGAAGATGTGTCTGCTGTTTCTCGGGATTTTCTGCCACTGCCTGCTGGCAGAAAAAATCAGTAATGCGGGTGGAGCCATGTAGGACTTCCCCGAGGTAAACCTTCAACGGACGGGGACCCCTAAACTCGTGCGCCGAGCATTCAAGACAAATGTCCGTGGCACAAAGATCAAGGACGACTTCTCAGAGGTAAGCAGCTTTCCCTTTGTTTCCCCATTCTCTCAGGAGCTGTCTTTACTATGGTTGTACACACTTCAGGCTCACAACACTCGTTTTCTCCTCTACTTAGTATTCCTAGTCCCTGCCTGGTGGTGGATCAAAGTCTACAGGTTGGTGTGTTTCCAAGTTGAAAGAGATGAGTACATCTATTTAAGGTGACATCTAGTAGGATCATTTAAAGTAAATTAATCTATGTAGTAGTAGGTGCCTTTATTGCATGCAGCTCTTCTTCAGGTGAGTAATTCTTATAGCATAAGTAATTCTTTTCCCATGTTTCATTCATGATGTTTGTAGCGTGCCTCTTTATGTGTGTGTTTGGCCTGGAGCTGTCCTACCTGGCAATTAGTGATGTTAGCTAAAGTGGTGTTCCATCAGTGCAATAATACATTGTCCTGACTCTTTGGAAAAGACATCTGCTCTGTCTCTGGGAGAATACTCAAGCTCTGGGCGAGTACTCGAGGGCAGCTGGCACAGAGTCTTTTTGCTTTTTTTCAGCAGTAGGTAAACATTAGGAGGAACCGGTCAAAGGAAACAGCGCTTTCTGGAACCGTCAAGTTCTTGTTCGGCAACTTAGTGACTGGTTTGATCTACTTCACAGGTGTAGAGGCAAGTGGACTGCTCTTTTGAAATAATAAAATTAAAAACATAAAATTTGTCAAACATGGCAGTGGATGTTTGCAGTCTGTTTATTGCTTTTGCCAGTGGTAGATAACATTTATAAGGAATCGGTCAAAGGAAAGAGTGCCTTCTGGAACTGTGAAGCTCTGTGTTGGCAACTCGGTGACTGGCTGGACCTACTGTCCATCTCCAGAGGGAAGTAGAATACTGTTTTGAAATTAAAAAATACTAATAAAAAAATAAAAATATGGTGCTGCTCTATGGTGCCCGGAGGACTGCCACTCTGCATGGCAGTTAAAAAGAATGTGGTTTGGAGATGGAGAGTGGCAGAGGTAAAGCAGCTGGGAAGAGAGACACAAGTATTGCAGTAGGTAGGCTGTGGTTATCAGGTGCCTCAGGATGTGCTTTTTTTCTTGTTTCCGCCCTTCCCTCACGCAGCTTTGGAGAGGTGAAGTCCCCATGTTGTAGAGTGGTGCAAAAAGGTGAGAGGGTTGTCAGCCCGGTCAGTTTCCTTCACCAATGCAAGTCTTTGAAGAGAAACAGCCTGGTTGCTTCTGCTGCACCCTGTTGAACTAAGCCAGACCAAAAACAGGGCTGCTGTTCCTCCTGCTCTCTTTGCCTCTTCGCATCTTGCAAAGGAATGGTCCAGCAATTCGGGTCAATAGGGGATAAGAGAACAAAGGGGTTTCAGAATAACTGCTATTACAACTGTTTCATGGGACACTGTGCAAGTCTCTGACATCCAACCAAGATGGACAAAGAAGAAGGACAAGGGAAAAGCCTGTGAGGAAGACTATGAGCCTTCAGTACGAGAGACCCACAGAGGGACCACCAGAGACTGATAACGCATGCACCAGTGGGTGGGTTTGGATTCCAGGAACTAATTATAATAACCCTCCTTTTCTAGAAGTAGTAACGAGTATGTATTAGCCTAGGAGCATAAAAACCAGCTGCCTGATGTAACTGGTGTGCGTCTTGGTCGAGCAGAGACTCCCAGTGCACCCAGTGCTGTTTGCTTACCTCTATTCATTTAATAAATTGTAAACTTTGATTGTAATCCTATTTGGGACTTAGTCATTTATTACAACAGGCAACCTTGTAAAATGCAGACAACCAGAATCCTTACCGCCATTAGGTGGAAATCACGGTGTAAGAAACATTACCACCTCAAAGAGTAAAAGCCTCAAAAGAAATGTGACTTGTAACAGGCCAGCAGCCGTGTATTTTCTGTGAAGCAACAGATAGAGTATGAACCTGGATTGCACAGTTAATGGGGAAACAGGGGAGGGTCCCGGTCCTTGGGAGGGAAAAAAAAAAGTATATAAACTGTGTATGGAATTAGTAGGCGCCCTCCTGCTTGCGGGACACCCGCCATTATAATCTCGAATAAAAATGCTACTGTACTGAGATCCTCCCCTTGCCTATGTTATTGGCTACAGATTGATTCACGGATTTAAGGTTTCAGGGATAGGGCACTAGGGTTGGGTTTCAGGGTAAGTGTTCTCAGGGTTTATGTTTAAGGATTTTAAGTTTTTTAGGGTTGGAGTTTTAATGGTTAGGATTTTAGGGATTTGGGGGTTAGGGTTTTAAGGGTTTCAGCGTTAGCATGTTACGGTTTTAGATTTTTTTGTGTTGTAGTGTTGATAGGTTTTTTAGGGTTAGGGTCTTAGGGTTTTATTTTTGGTCAGTTATTTAGGGTTAGGGTTTTAAGATCTTAATTTTTTTTTTTTTTTTTTTTTTTTTTTTTTTTTTTTCAGGTTAGGTTCTCCAGGGTTAGGGTTTTGAGTGTCCTAATGTTTTGTGTTAGGGTTTGGAGCATCCTAATGTTTTGGGTTACTGTTTGGAGCGTCCTCATTTTTTTGGGTTTGGGTTTTGAGCATCCTATTTTTTTTGGGTTTGGGATTTGAGTGTCTTAATTTTGTGGGTTTGGGATTTGAGCGTGTTAATTTATTGGGTTATGGGTTTTAGGCATAGGTCTTCAGGGGTTTAGTGTGGTAAATAGTTTGGGTTGGGTCTATAGGGGTTTCGAGGATTTTTAGGGTTAGGGTTTGAGGCTTTTTTGTGTAAGGGCGGTAGGGGCTAGGGTTCTCTGATTGGCCATGCCGGCTCTCCAGGGGATGCTGGTAGTTGTAGTTTTCTGGCACCAGGCTTCCAGGAGGCCATGTTGGGTGCACAGAGCATTAAGGCAAATGTAGTTCTGGGACTCCGGACTTCCGGGAGACCATGTTGAGTTCCCAGAGCATACCGGGAAATGAAGTTCTCAGACTCCGGACCTCCAGGAGGCCATGTTGAGAGCCCAGAGCATGCCGAGTAATGAAGTTCTCGGAAACTAGGGTTGGAGTTAGGGGCTATGGCTGGGGCTAGGGTTAGGGTTTAGGGTGAGGGTTGGGGTTACGGTTAGGGGTTAGGTTTAGGGCTAGTGAATGCTGGTTCTCTGTGTTTGCAGATGATGGTGAGCCTGTTTAAACTAATTCCAGATGAAGAAGTTTCAATTACTTGCTTGGTGATAGTGTCAGTTCAACACTAAAAGCTGTAGCAAAAGCACAGGGATTTCTGCTTCTAGAAACACCCCAGGTCTCTTGTCTGCTCCCTGCATGCTTTTGAGCTAAAGCAGATTTAAAGAAAGAAAGAAACAAAAAAGAAACAAACAAACAAACAAACAAAAAAACATCACAGCTGCTGCTGTGCCTTCTCTCTTCCTACTTTCTCGTGCTTTACCCATCCCCTTTACCACGTGATTGGGTTCGGGTGCTGGGGGGTCCAAAAGGTATATGAGCCCCAGGCATGGCATCAGAGAGCTCCTTCTGCCTGGGCTGTTCTTTGGGGTAAGTACTTTGTGTTTAATTCAGTCAGTTGCAGGGTTCTTTAGGCAGGCTGGAGTCTATGGATTTCTAGATTTCTAAGTGCTTGGAATTCACTTAATAGAGGGATATTTAGTAGAGGCTGCTGGCTCACTGTTTTTTGGGATGGTGGCATACGCTCCTGTTTTTGAGCTATACTTGAATCACTAGATGGATCAATCCACTTGTAGAACTCTCCAGAGGACTAAAACCAGCTTGATTACATGCTACAAGAGGCTTGACCTTATAGGTTCAGTATGACCAAGAGACTGGTCGTCGTCATCGTCGTCGTCTTTGTCGTCGTCTTCTTCGTCGTCTTCGTCTTCTTCTTCTCGGTTTTCTTAATCTTTTTTGTTTCTTCATGGTAGTCGTCTTCATCTTCTTTGTCTTCTTCTTTGTCTTCTTTGTCTTCTTCTTCTTCTTTTTTGTTTTCTTAACCTTCTTCCAGTGATTAGGACACCTTTTCCAGCTCCCAGAGAAAGTGTTTTTTCCCCTCTTGCTTCTGAAGCCATTGCACTAAAAAAGCAAACGCGTCTGTCTCCCTCCACATGCTGCTCTGAATAAGAGCCAGAAGATTCAAAAACACTCTATGTTCTCCGCACATAGCCGAAAAAAACACCAGTTGAAACAGTACCTCTCTCCCAAGAATTTACATTCACATATCCTATGACTGCAAAAATAGAAGGTGGGGCTGAGGAGGAACAGCCAGTGTTGGGAATGAAAAAAAGCAGCCCGTTTCTTCAGAGTCTTAAGCCTATGCTACTAGGTAAAACAAAACAAAACAAAACAAAACAAGGAGAGGAGAACAACAGCGGGAAATTTACCTATTCTCCAGGTGTTCAATTGCAAAGCCTCCTCTGGAGGATCAACAGCTGTGAATTCAGCGTGCTTAGGAGAAATCCGATCTACGTCTGAACCACAACTATTTCAGTAGCATCACTAGCTTATGTTACTCTGAAGAAGCAGTCAGCACCGTTTCTATGTTAGGAAATAGCTGAGCAGAGTCTGTTATGCACATGAAGTAGTCAGGGAGGTTTCTTGAGGAAGGCTGGGTTTCACTAGAACATTACTAGCCTGTAAGCCTCATGGCATCACCTTCCATCTTGACTGCTAAACCTCCTTGCTCCCTACTATCTTCTTTGCCAAGATACAGCTGTCCACATTTACTTTTCCTACTTGGCTGGACTGAATTTAAGAAGGGATCTTGCAACTCTTCCTCTTGTTTGCCACTTAATCATCACACCAAATGAAAACTATTTGCCTTTCACCTCTTCATTTCAGGCCTTCTTTCCTAGTGGTCATTCAAAACTGGGAAAAAAATAGTCTACGAAGTCGTTTTTTTTTTTTTTGATTTGATAATAAACCTGCAGACTGGTAAGTCACCAAGCACTTCAAAACTGTTTGAAATAATCTCTACATTAATAGAAAAGGAGTACTCCACACTTCTGCTCAAGAAGAAAATCACGGAAAATGTAAACTTTGATTTTAGATATTGAATTTGTTGCAGTGAGATCTTCCTCATCGCATGATTCTATTTGGATTTAAACCATAGTATCTATGGAGAGACCAAGATTAGGACAAGAACAGCACAGAGTTCAGCATGAAGCCAATCAGGAGCTCAAGTTTGTATTCTTTGTATTCAAGTTGATTCCTCTTGCTGGAAGGACCTGCTTTTTGACTCTCCTTCTCTTCACTAGGAGCATGTTCCCTCTTGCTTTGGTAATGCTCTTTTTCAGTGTTTTTAGTCTTGTCCTTTGTACCTTGGCATCTCTCTGCAATAGCTGAGGAGGAAAGGTTTTTAGAGCTACATTCAGTGTCACACTTGAGAGAGGAAGTTTGCTGCAATTTCTCACCAGGCTCAGAAGACTCTTTGCCATACAAAATGTTTTCTTTTGAAATGAGGTCACGTTTTTTTGATCTTCTTGGTTTCTCCTTGTCTCCACCGTCATCACATTGGTACTCTGCGAGTATTAAATAAATTATTATTACTTTATTATTTATTTTATTATTATTAAATAAAATGTGACACTTCAGAGAACAGATTAAATATCCCATGAGATTTCAGCAGGGAAAATGAGTTAATTTTTCATATTTCAGAGAAAGGAAAGGCTGAAATTTCGGACAATCTTTTACTACTAACCAATCTATCACATCAATGGTTGTAATTGCAAGACGACTGCTCCCAAAGCAGCAGGGAATGACACGATCCTCTTTGTAGGACAGCTGCTGCCACAGCAAAGCCACTGTTGCATTTCGTTAGAGAAGCATTGCAGCAGCGCGGGGCACTGTAAAAAGGCTGCGGATCTTGTAGATACAGCTGTGCCAGCTGGAAAAGGAAGCACCCTTAGGTGATAACCTTTACCTACGTGTGCCATGCCTACAACTCTGCTGGCAGAACAGATTGCTCAAACGCCCAGAGCAAAGGTGGATTAGTTTGCTCAATCCTACCTTTAAATTCAGGGGTGGTTAAATAGCAAAGCGACTGCTTGTAGCAATCACCTCTCTCTCACACAGTCATTTCTATTACCAAAGATGCAGAGATGATAATCTCTGGCACAGCAACAGTGACAAGCTAGTGGCAGCACCTTCTTCCACTGCCACAGCTGTCCATTACCTGTGTGAGCCTGCAAGCATGTAGCTTTAGGGAGCAGCCATACCAAATGGAAATACTACTGCCCCCTGGATATAATGCTGCTTATCATCTTATCAGGAAACTCTGCCTCCCTCATGTATATATATATATATATATACACACACAATATAAGAAATTCTAATACTGCACTTTCAGAAAAAAAAAAAAGGAATTTCAGAAAAGTAGTCACTTCTCCATGGCTAGCTAGTTTACGTCAACCTGCTAACTTCAGGTTTAAAATCATCACTGCAAGAAATAAAGATCCTTTTCAGGTTCTTAATACATCAAAGCATGAAAAAAAATCCCCAAATAAAAGCCCTCAAACCCATCATAAGAATTATGAATCATTAAAATGATATCCATAATAGTACTAGCAGGTTGTCAGTGTGGTATTTTAAAATTCAGCAAGGCCTTTTATCTTAAAAATTAGGCAAAGAATCTGTCTCCTAAACTACAGATGACCAGAAGGAAACGGTAGCCTACAGAAATCTACACGAGGTGTGGAAACTAAACAGTCACAGTGCATTGCAGGCTGAATTATTTCACTATCTATATGTCCTTCCAATTAATTGTTTTAATTGGCATTGGTTAACAATGGGCTTAATTTGCAATTTTACATGACGCAGGAATATGTCCTATTTGAGCATTAAAAAAAAGCTGAAATTAGACATACTTTGAGCTCATAGCGATCCACAATAACTATGTAGTCTGTCTCCGTAGGGACTTGTACAGTGTTCTCATCACTTATCTGTTGTTGGTCTTCTTCCCAAGAACGCTCATGAGTCACCGCTTGAAATGCCCAGGAATCTGGAAGGACACAGATTTCTTCAGTCAGGTTTTCTGTTTATCTAGAATACAGTCTCAGTGAAGTATCCTGTACCTGCCAAACAGTCTCTTTCTACAAATACAGAGACAGAATTGTTATCGTCTTCACTGAGAAATACTTGGCTTCTCCCTTCTTTCCAGCTAAAGTCACTGCTCCATAAAAATTAGAAACTAAGACAAAAAAAGCAAACAAAAATACCCACAAACAAACCAAAAGCACTAATGAAAAGCTTAATAGTGGAAAAAAATAGTCATGTTGCCAATTCAGGTTAGGGAACACATCTTAGAGTACAACATTAGGGCTTAAGTCTCCTATTCCACATGTTACTCTGGCTCCACGCATCTTGAAGTGCAGCTTTTTCACCTAAGCTGCTCGTTATTGGAAAGCACCTCGTACAATAAAAGAATGTCAGTGACTGCTGGCTTTCAGTTAGGTACCATTAGAAAAAAACAGACTTCAGAATCAAAAAAACAGCACCTACAGAAACATGTGGGCTTGGCTTGCACAATTAGAGGAGCAACATCATTACGGAATAAACTGTGTGATGATTTTTGAGAGCTGTAACAGAAAAAATAGAGTGCAATTGAAGGCTAAAGCTAATAAATAGTGTGATCCTCCTCAGCAAGAATAAGGTGCTAAAGGATCTGTTGGACTTCTCCCTTACCATTTGAACTTGGATTTTCATTAGTTATAGTTCCCCATCTTGGTGGGGAATATCCACAAAGCTTAGCACTTTCCTTTTCAGTGTTAAGTTTTACTTGACATATGTCAGAAACATGTTTGTCCACAAACTCTTCTTCATCACTATCGTTTTGGTCATCTGTTGGTACTCTGTTCTCTGTATCGAATTGAGAACTCCTCTTTGCTGCAGCATGCGCACAGTTGTTCCTTCTGCGCTTTCTTTCTGACACACCTACAAAGAGACAGCATAAAAAGTAATCCAAAACATAACCAAAAGAATTCTTTCTTCAAAATCCATTATCTTCATCTTACTTGACTGACAAGGAAATCAAAGGAACTGAGCTACCACTGCCTACATATGCTGAGAAAAGAGTTGAAAGTTAATGGGGTCAGTTTGCTATTAAGATTAAAAACAAGCAAACAAACCACACACACTGCTATGGAATTTCATTCACTAAACAGTCACTTTCAGGATTTTACATGCTGAGGATTCTTACTTTGGATGGGCAGTATTAATACAACGTGAGGTTATTTGATAAAGTCACTGTCTTACTACATGAACTAATACAGATGAACATCATAAAAGCCTCTGGAAATAAGCTCTCCTTCGAGTCTGGTATCAAGCGGAAGACTTCAAAAGCTGAATAGGTGTTTGGAAGAGATTAATTAATGAGACAATTTTAAGGGAATATTCAAAGGAGAAAAAACGTGAAGACTTATACCTCGTATGCTTCCTGATTCGGTAAACCTTTTGTGAAAAAACAAACTTTGTGGTTTTGCCCAACGTTCGTAGTATTCATATAGTATTGCAAAAGGATATGGGTGGAGTCCATGGCAAAATTCCCACTCTCACTAGTTAGACTTCCCTCCTTCAACTGGAAATCACAGTATGAGGTAGCTAAGATTTTAGCATTTGGGGAAGGGAGGGGTGGAGTGGGGGTAAAAATACCATTTTGCATAATTAAAAACTAGTTAAGTATTCAGAAACTGCCATCCACAACATTTTTTACCTCAAGAATTAGCAATTTAGGGGCGACTAAATGTCAATTGGGCCGTCAAAGTTGTTTTTTGTTTTGTTTTGTTTTGTTTTTTGTTTTTTATATTGTAAACCAACTTTCTTTGAACTTTAATTCATAACTATATTGAATGAATGACCTCTGGATTTCTCTCTCACATTTTGAAGTAAATTTGAAAACAAAATACCTCTGGCATAAAGAGCCAGGCATCAGAGACACCTGTTGCGCCTCAAGAACAGAGAAGGTATGAATGACAAGAGCAGCTGAATAAAATGCAACTTACCATTAGAAATGGGTGTACTGGCATCTACAGGTGCCGCTGTCATCTCCTCATTTTCATTACTCTCTTCATCTGGTTTGTCGTCTTCAGTAGCAGGGTTCTGCTGTGGTGACTTGGAGTTGTCGCATGGAGTACATGCTGGAGAGGTGCGACCTTGCAATAAAGAATAGATACCAAAGATCTTCGTTGTGCATTCTCAGTTACAAATGCAGAGACAAGTCTTAAAATCCTTAGCATTAAAGCACGTACCTCTTTTCTCACGAGATTCTTTAATTTGTTCACAAAGTCGTCCAAACTCTGTATCCATTTTGTTCCTCACCATTGAATATGCAGTGTCTTGCAAAACATAGGCTCTGTGACAATCTGTAATTTTACAGACTTTAACTGAATGTTGTCTACCAACCAATGAAACTGTTTTGATCACAGAAAAAAATTGCTTGGGAAGCTGGACCCACGCTGCCCGTGGAGGGACACTCGTGTCCTGCGATCGCCATAAAGAGCCGACAGAGGTCCGACCTGGACCCCAGTGCAGCTAGCACACACGTCGCCCAGGATAGGAGCGTGGGTGTTCGGGACGGACGCCTGACGCTCCGCAGACAACAGAAACCCAGGTCCCCGCGACTGCCAGCCCTGAGGCGGCGGATGACAGCTTCACGCTTTGTGGCAAGTCTGGCTCCCACGGCGCTCGTGGCCGGACAACCGTGTCGTGGGGTCGCTGTCCCCAGTCCGCCCGAGACAGAACCCGGACCCCGGTGCGGCTAGCACACTCGTCGCCCAGGATCGGAGCCAAGGAGCTCTGCACAGCTGGTCCCACACTGCCCGTAGACGGACACCCGTGTCCTGCAATCGCTTTCCCGGAGCCGATTGACGTGGGACCCGGACCGCGGTCCGGCTAGCACACATGTCGCCCAGGATCGGAGCCCAGGGTGTCGATACGGATGGCTGCCACTCTGGACAGGAAAGAACCCCGGGTTACCGCGACTGCCAGCCCACGAGGCAGCGGATGACAGCCTCACACTTCGCGGCAAGTCTGGCTCCCACGCCGCTCGTGGCCCGACAACTGTGTCATGGGATCGCTGTCCCCAGTCCACCCGAAACGGGACCCGGACCCCGGTGCAGCTAGCACACACGTTGCCCAGGACCGGAGCCTAGGCATTCGGGAAGGACGGCTGCAGCTCCGGACAGGACAGAACCCCTGGTCTCGGGGACAGCCACTCCCTGAGCCAGCGGATCACAGCCTCCTGTTTCACGACACGGCTGCGATGCATGCAGCTCGTGGCCGGACTACCGTGTCATGGGATCGTTGTCCGCAATCCGCCCGGGAAGGGATTCTTACCCATGCGCGTCTAGCATACGTGTCTCCCAGGACCGGAATCTAGGCGTTCAGGAAGGACGGCCGCCGCTCCGGACTGGACAGAACCCCTGTCTCGGGGACGGACAGTTCCCGAGCGAGCGGACCACAGCCTCCTGCTTCGCGGCAAGGCTGGCACCCACTCGGCTTGTGGCCGGTCACCCGTGTCGTGGGATCACCTTCCTCAAGCCGCCCGAGACAGAACCCGAACCCCGGTGCAGCTAGCACAATCGTCGCCCAGGACCGGAGCCAAGGAGCTCTGCACAGGTGGTCCCACACTGCCCGTAGACAGACACCCGTGTCCTGCAAACTCTTTGCCGGAGCCGATTGACGTGGGACCCGGACCGCGGTCCGGCTAGCACACACGTCGCCCAGGATCGGAGCCCAGGGTGTCGATATGGACGGCTGCCGCTCCGGACAGGAAAGAACCCCGGGTCACCGCGACTGCCAGCCCACGAGGCGGCGGATGACAGCCTCACACTTCGCGGCAAGTCTGGCTCCCATGCCGCTCGTGGCCGGACTACCGTGTCATGGGATCGTTGTCCCCAATCCGCCCGAAACGGGATTCTTACCCCTGCGCGGCTAGCATACACGTCTCCCAGGACCGGAGTCTAGTCGTTCGGGAAGGACGGCCGCCGCTCCGGACTGGACAGAACCCCTGTCTCGGGGACGGACAGTTCCCGAGCGAGCGGACCACAGCCTCCTGCTTCGCGGCAAGGCTGGCACCCACTCGGCTTGTGGCCGGTCACCCGTGTCGTGGGATCACTTTCCTCGAGCCGCCCAAGGCGGGACCCGGACCCCGGTGCGGCTAGCACACAAGTCCCCCAGGATGTAGCCTAGGGGTTCGGAAAGCCGGACCCACACTGCCTGTGGAGGGACACTCGTGTTCTGCGATCGCCATAGTGGAGCCGACAGATGTCCGACCCGGACCGCGGTCCAGCTAACACACACGTCGCCCAGGACAGGAACATGGGTGTTCGGGAAGGAGGGCCACCGCTCCGGACAGGACAGAACCCCTGGTCTCGGGGACAGCCACTCCCTGAGCCAGCGGATCACAGCCTCCTGTTTCACGACACGGCTGCGACGCATGCAGCTCGTGGCCGGACCACTGTGTCGTGGGATCTCCTTCCCCGAGCCGCCCGAGACAGAACCCGGACCCCGTTGCGGCTAGCACACTCGTCGCCCAGGATCGGAGCCAAGGAGGTCTGCACAGCTGGTCCCATACTGCCCGTAGACGGACACCCGTGTCCTGCAATCGCTTTCCCGGAGCCGATTGACGTGGGACCCGGACCGCGGTCCGGCTAGCACACATGTCGCCCAGGATCGGAGCCCAGGGTGTTGATACGGATGGCTGCCACTCTGGACAGGAAAGAACCCCGGGTTACCGCGACTGCCAGCCCACGAGGCAGCGGATGACAGCCTCACACTTCGCGGCAAGTCTGGCTCCCACGCCGCTCGTGGCCCGACAACTGTGTCATGGGATCGCTGTCCCCAGTCCACCCGAAACGGGACCCGGACCCCGGTGCAGCTAGCACACACGTTGCCCAGGACCGGAGCCTAGGCATTCGGGAAGGACGGCTGCAGCTCCGGACAGGACAGAACCCCTGGTCTCGGGGACAGCCACTCCCTGAGCCAGCGGATCACAGCCTCCTGTTTCACGACACGGCTGCGATGCATGCAGCTCGTGGCCGGACTACCGTGTCATGGGATCGTTGTCCGCAATCCGCCCGGGAAGGGATTCTTACCCATGCGCGTCTAGCATACGTGTCTCCCAGGACCGGAATCTAGGCGTTCGGGAAGGATGGCCGCCGCTCCGGACTGGACAGAACCCCTGTCTCGGGGACGGACAGTTCCCGAGCGAGCGGACCACAGCCTCCTGCTTCGCGGCAAGGCTGGCACCCACTCGGCTTGTGGCCGGTCACCCGTGTCGTGGGATCACTTTCCTCGAGCCGCCCAAGGCGGGACCCAGACCCCGGTGAGGCTAGCACACACGTCACCCAGGATAGGAGCGTGGGTGTTCGGGACGGACGGCTGCCGCTCCCGAGAGGACAGAACCCCATGTCTCCGTGACTGGCAGCCCACAAGCCGGCGGATGGCAGCCTCATGCTTCGCGGCAAGTCTGGCTCCCATGCCGCTCATGGCCGGACTACCGTGTCTTGGGATCGTTGTCCCCAGTCCGCCCGAGAAGGGACCCGGACCCCGGTGCGGCTAGCACACACATCGCGCAGGACCGGAGCCTAGGGGCTTGGGAAGCCGGACCCACGCAGCCCGTAGAGGGACACACGTTTCCTGCGATCGAAATAGCGGAGCCGATGGAGGTCCGACCGGGACCTAGTGCGGCTAGCACACACATCGCCCAGGACCGGAGCGTGGCTGTTCGGGAAGCTTTGGTGTCGTGGACAGGCAGCCCCCGAGGCTGCGGATGACAACCTCCTGTTTCAGAACAGGCTGCTACGCATGCAGCTCGTGGCCGCACAGCCGTGTCGTGGGCTCGCCTTTTCCGATCCGCCCGAGACGGGGCCCGGACCGTGGTTTGGCTAGCACACACGTTTCCCACGACCTACCTCAAGGGGCTCGGGACGGTCGGCTCCCGTGCCTCCAAACGGATATAACCGGGAGCGTGGGCTGGTCTTTCGCCGATCCTCAGGGGATAGAACCGGAACGGCGAGTCCCAATAGCAGCGGACACCAGCCTCCCGCTTCACGGCACAGCCGGCCAACGTGCCGATCGAGGCCGGTCCCCCGGGACACGGGACAGTCTGCCGGCATGCCGCCCGACACTGTCCACAGATTTCGGAACAGCCGGTTCCCGAAAGTCTCGACAGCAACAACCTCGTTCAACGCACGGCAAGCACCGCGCCGTATGTGGCCAGATACCTGTGCCATTGGATAGCCGTCTCCGAGACACCCGAGGTCGGCTCTGGACCCTGGTGCGGCTAGCACTATTTGTCTCCCAAGACCGGAACCAAGGGGCTCGGGACGGTCTGCTTCCTCGCCTCCGGACGGAGGCACCCGGGAGCTCGGGACGGCAAGCCTCCCATCCTCATGGGACTGAAACCCGGCACCGGGACGGCCAGTACATTAACCCTTCCCGTTCCTATTCCCGTTCCCGTTACCCTTCTCCTTCCCCTTCCCCTTTCCATTCCCCTTCCTCTTCCCCTTCCTCTAACCCTTTAACACGTACCCTAACTCTAACCCTTACTCTTATCCAAAACTTAACCCTTAACCTTACGCTAAAAAAAAGTTACATTAAACCAAAAACTTACCCTTACACTAAACCTAATTCTCTAACCCTATCCCTAAACCTAACCCTAATACTCTCACCCTAATCTAAACCTAACCAGAACCCGAAACATTAACCTAACCCACTCACCATATTCTTAAATGAACGCGTTTTCTGGGGCCCAATTTTTCAGCCTGTGTGAAGGTCCCCTGGGGAGTTCACTTGTACCAAAAGCCTTCCTTTGGGGCACTTTTTGATGGGCGAAAGGGGCTTTGAACTCCATTTCTCGGGCCCTCTTTTGAATTCCTCTCCGAATCAGGGGAAGGATATTATTGGGGTTGCTCAGAAAGAGCGAAGAAAGAGGGTCCAGAGGCATATGGGGCTGCGTGAAGGCTCCCCTGGGGAGTTCAGTTGTACCCAAAGACTTCCTTTGGCGGCACTATTGGATGGGCGAAAGGATCTTTGAACGCATTTTCTCGGACCATGTTTTCAATTCCTCTCAAAATCCGGGGAAGGATATTATTGGGGTTGCTCAGAAAGAGCGAAGAAAGAGGGTCCAGTGCATGTGGGGCTTCGTGAGGGCTCCCCTGGGGAGTTCAGTTGTCCCCAAAGCCTTCCTTTGTGGGAACTTATGGATGGGTGAAACAGTCTTTGAATGCATTTTCTGGGGACCAATTTTTCATTCGTCTCTCTTTCCGGGTAGGGCTATGTTTCGGGTTGCTCAGAAAGAGTGAAGACAGACGGTCCAGTTGCATGTGTGACTGCGTTAAGGCTCCCCTGGGGAGTTCAATTGTACCCAAAGCCTTTCTAAGGGGGCACTTTTTGATGGGCAAAAGGGACTTAGTACGCATTTTCTGGGGCCCATTTTTGAATTCGTCTCCCATGCCGGGTAGGGGTATGTTTCGTGTTGCTCAGAAAGAGCGAACACAGAGGGTCCAGTTGCATGTGGGGCTGTGTGAAGGCTCCCCTGGGGAGTTTACTTGTACCCAAAGCCTTTCTAAGGGCGCACTTTTGGATGGGAGAAAAGGGCTTTGAACGCATTTTCTCGTGCCATATTTTGAATTCCTCTCCCATGCCGGGTAGGGATATGTTTCGGGTAGCTCAGAAAGAGGAAACAGAAAGGGTCCAGTATCATGTGGGGCTGCGTGAAGGCTCCCCAGGGGAGTTCAGTTGTACCCAAAGACTTCCTTAGGGGCACTCTTGGATGGTCCAAAGCGGCTCAGAACGCGTTTTCTGGAGCCCGATTTTTCAGTCATCTCCGATGCCAGCTAGAACTATGTTTAGGCTTGCTCGGAAAGCATGAATAACGAGGGTCCAGTTGCATGTGGGGCTGCGTAAAAGATCCTATGCAGAGTTAATCTTCACGTAAGATGGGCTTTGGGTACAACAGAACTCCCTAGGGGAGCCTTTACGCAGTCCCACATGACACTAGACCCTCCGTATTCGCTCTTTCACAGCAAGCCTAAATATAGCCCTGGCTCACATGGGAGACGACTGAAAACTCGGGCCCCAGAAAACGCTTTCCGAGCCCCTTTCGCCCATCCAAAAGTGCCCTCAAAGGAAGGCTTTGGGTACATCTGAACTCCCCAGGGGAGCCATTTTGCAGAACCACATGCAACTGGACCCTCCTTGTTCACTTTTCACAGCAACCCTAAATATAGCACTGGCCTGCATGGGAGATGACTGAAAAATCGGGCCCGAGAAAAATCGTTACAAGACCCTTTCGCCCATCCAAAAGTGCACCCAAAGGAAGGCTTTGGGTACAACTGAACTCCCCAGGGGAGCCTTAACGAAGTCCCACATGCAACTGGACCCTCCGGGTTCGCTGTTTCCGAGCAACACTAAATATTGCCCTAGCCCGCATGGAAGACGACAGAAAAATCAGGCCCCAGAAAACGCATTACAAGCCCCATTCGCCCATCCAAAAGTGCCCCCAAAGGAAGGCGTTGGGTAAAATTGAACTCCCCAGGGGAACCTTTTTGCAGCCCCACATGCAACTGGACCCTCTGGGTTCACTCTTTCTACGCAAGCCTAAATATAGCCCTAGCCGCAAAGGGAGAAGACTGAAAAAGCGGGCCTCAGAAAACGCATTGCGAGTCCCTTTCGCCTATCCAAAAGTGCCCCCAAAGGAAGGCTTTGGGTACAAGTGAACTCCCCAGGGGAGCCATTTTGCAGAACCACATGCAACTGGACTCTCCAGGTTCACTCTTTCTATGCAAGCCTAAATATAGCCCTAGCCGCAAAGGGAGAAGACTGAAAAAGCGGTCCTCAGAAAACGCATTGCGAGTCCATTTGGCCCATCCAAATGTGTCCCCAAAGGAAGGCTTTGGGTACATCTGAACTCCCCATGGGAGCCATTTTGCAGAACCACATGCAACTGGACCCTCCTTATTCGCTCTTTCACAGCAAGCCTAAATATATCCCTAGCCGGCATGGGAGACGACTGAAAAATCGGGCCCCAGGAAATGATTTCCAAGCCCCTTTCGCCCATCCAAAAGTGCCCCCAAAGGAAGGCTTTGGGTACAAGTGAACTCCCCAGGGGAGCCTTTACGCAGTCCCACATGCAACTGGACCCTCCGGGTTCACTTTTCACAGCAACCCAAATATAGCCCTGGCCTGCATGGGAGACGACTGAAAAATCGGGCCCCAGGAAATGATTTCCGAGCCCCTTTCGCCCATCCAAAAGTGCCCCCAGAGGAAGGCGTTGGGTACAACTGAACTCCCCAGGGGAGCCTTTTTGCAGCCCCACATGCAACTGGACCCTCCGGGTTCACTCTTTCTACGCAAGCCTAAATATAGCCCTAGCCGCAAATGGAGAAGACCGAAAAAGCGGGCCTCAGAAAACGCATTGCGAGTCCCCTTGGACCATCCAAAAGTGCCCCCAAAGGAAGGCTTTGGGTACATCTGAACTCCCCAGGGGAGCCTTTATGCAGCCCCACATGCAACTGGACCCTTTGGTTTCGCTCTTTCCGAAAAACACTAAATATAGCCCTAGCCGGCATGGGAGACGACAGAAAACTCGAGCCCCAGAAAACGCTTTCCGAGCCCCTTTCGCCCATCCAAAAGTGCCCCCAGAGGAAGGCTTTGGGTACAAGTGAACTCCCCAGGGGAGCCTTTATGCAGCCCCACATGCAACTGGACCCTCCGGGTTCGCTCTTTCACAGCAACCCTAAATATAGCCCTAGGCGTCGTCGGAGATGACTGAAAAATCTGGCCCCAGAAAACGCATTACAAGCCCCATTCGCCCATCCAAAAGTGCCCCCAAAGGAAGGCTTTGGGTACAATTGAACTCCCCAGGGGAGCCTTTACGCAGTCCCACATGCAACTGGACCCTCCGGGTTCACTTTTCACAGCAACCCTAAATATAGCACCGGCCTGCATGGGAGACGACTGAAAAATCGGGCCCCAGGAAATGATTTCTGAGCCCCTTTCGCCCATCCAGAAGTGCCCCGAGAGGAAGGCTTTGGGTACAACTGAACTCCCCAGGGGAGCCTTTTTGCAGCCCCACATGCAACTGAACCCTCCGGGTTCACTCTTTCTACGCAAGCCTAAATATAGCCCTAGCCGCAAATGGAGAAGACCGAAAAAGCGGGCCTCAGAAAACGCATTGCGAGTCCCCTTGGACCATCCAAAAGTGCCCCCAAAGGAAGGCTTTGGGTACATCTGAACTCCCCAGGGGAGCCTTTATGCAGCCCCACATGCAACTGGACCCTTTGGTTTCGCTCTTTCCGAAAAACACTAAATATATCCATAGCCGGCATGGGAGACGACAGAAAACTCGAGCCCCAGAAAACGATTTCCGAGCCCCTTTCGCCCATCCAAAAGTGCCCCCAGAGGAAGGCTTTGGGTACAAGTGAACTCCCCAGGGGAGCCATTTTGCAGAACCACATGCAACTGGACCCTCCAGGTTCGCTCTTTCACAGCAAGCCTAAATATATAACTAGCCGGCATGGGAGACGACTGAAAAATCGGGCCCCATAAAACGCGTTCTGAGCCCCTTTCGCCCATCCAAAAGTGCCCCCAAAGGAAGGCTTTGGGTACAAGTGAACTCCCCAGGGGAGCCTTTACGCAGTCCCACATGCAACTGGACCCTCCGGGTTCACTTTTCTCAGCAACCCAAATATAGCCCTGGCCTGCATGGGAGACGACTGAAAAATCGGGCCCCAGGAAATGATTTCCGAGCCCCTTTCGCCCATCCAAAAGTGCCCCCAGAGGAAGGCACTGGGTACAACTGAACTCCCCAGGGGAGCCTTTTTGCAGCCCCACATGCAACTGGACCCTCCGGGTTCACTCTTTCTACGCAAGCCTAAATATAGCCCTAGCCGCAAATGGAGAAGACCGAAAAAGCGGGCCTCAGAAAACGCATTGCGAGTCCCCTTGGACCATCCAAAAGTGCCCCCAAAGGAAGGCTTTGGGTACATCTGAACTCCCCAGGGGAGCCTTTATGCAGCCCCACATGCAACTGGACCCTTTGGTTTCGCTCTTTCCGAAAAACACTAAATATAGCCCTAGCCGGCATGGGAGATGACTGAAAACTCGGGCCCCAGAAAACGCATTCCGAGCGCTTTTCGCCCATCCAAAAGTGCCCCCAAAGGAAGGCTTTGGGTACATCTGAACTCCCCAGGGGAGCCTTTACGCAGTCCCACATGCAACTGGACCCTCCGGGTTCGCTCTTTCACAGCAACCCTAAATATAGCCCTAGGCGTCGTCGGAGACGACTGAAAAATCAGGCCCCAGAAAACGCATTACAAGCCCCATTCGCCCATCCAAAAGTGCCCCCAAAGGAAGGCTTTGGGTACAATTGAACTCCCCAGTGGAGCCTTTTTGCAGCCCCACATGCAACTGGACCCTCTGGGTTCACTCTTTCTACGCAAGCGTAAATATAGCCCTAGCCGCAAAGGGAGAAGACTGAAAAAGCGGGCCTCAGAAAACGCATTGCGAGTCCCTTTCGCCTATCCAAATGTGCCCCCAAAGGAAGGCTTTGGGTACAAGTGAACTCCCCAGGGGAGCCTTTACGCAGCCCCCCATGCAACTGGAACCTCCGTGTTCACTCTTTCTACGCAAGCCTAAATATAGCCCTAGCCGGAATCGGACACGACTGAAAAATCGGGCCCGAGAAAACTCGTTACAAGACCCTTTTGCCCATTCAAAAGTGCCCCCAAAGGAAGTCTTTGGGTACAAGTGAACTCCCCAGGGGAGCCTTTACGCAGCCCCATATGCAACTGGACCCTCCGGGTTCGCTGTTTCCGAGCAACACTAAATATTGCCCTAGCCCGCATGGAAGACGACAGAAAAATCAGGCCCCAGAAAACGCATTACAAGCCCCATTCGCCCATCCAAAAGTGCCCCCAAAGGAAGGCGTTGGGTACAATTGAACTCCCCAGGGGAACCTTTTTGCAGCCCCACATACAACTGGACCCTCTGGGTTCACTCTTTCTACGCAAGCCTAAATATAGCCCTAGCCGCAAAGGGAGAAGACTGAAAATCCGGGCCTCAGAAAACGCATTGCGAGTCCCTTTCGCCCATCCAAATGTGCCCCCAAAGGAAGGCGTTGGGTACAATTGATCTCCCCAGGGGAGCCATTTTGCAGAACCACATGCAACTGGACCCTCCGGGTTCACTCTTTCTATGCAAGCCTAAATATAGCCCTAGCCGCAAAGGGAGAAGACTGAAAAAGCGGTCCTCAGAAAACGCATTGCGAGTCCATTTGGCCCATCCAAATGTGTCCCCAAAGGAAGGCTTTGGGTACAAGTGAACTCCCCAGGGGAGCCTTTACGCAGCCCCACATGCAACTGGACCCTCAAGGTTCGCTCTTTCACAGCAAGCCTAAATATAGCCCTAGGCGGCATCGGAGACGACTGAAAAATCGTTCTCAAGAGAACGCCTTACAAGACCCTTTCGCCCATCCAAAAGTGCCCCCAAAGGAAGGCTTTGGGTACAAGTGAACTCCCCAGGGGAGCCTTTACGCAGTCCCACATGCAACTGGACCCTCTGTATTCGCTCTTTCACAGCAACCCTAAATATAGCCCTGGCTCACATGGGAGACGACTGAAAAATCGGGCCCCAGAAAACGCATTACAAGCCCCATTCGCCCATCCAAAAGTGCCCCCAAAGGAAGGCGTTGGGTACAACTCAACTCCCCAGGGGAGCCTTTACGCAGTCCCACATGTAACTGGACCCTCCGGGTTCACTTTTCACAGCAACCCAAATATAGCCCTGGCCTGCATGGGAGACGACTGAAAAATCGGGCCCCAGGAAATGATTTCCGAGCCCCTTTCGCCCATCCAAAAGTGCCCCCAGAGGAAGGCGTTGGGTACAACTGAACTCCCCAGGGGAGCCTTTTTGCAGCCCCACATGCAACTGGACCCTCCGGGTTCACTCTTTCTACGCAAGCCTAAATATAGCCCTAGCCGCAAATGGAGAAGACCGAAAAAGCGGGCCTCAGAAAACGCATTGCGAGTCCCCTTGGACCATCCAAAAGTGCCCCCAAAGGAAGGCTTTGGGTACATCTGAACTCCCCAGGGGAGCCTTTATGCAGCCCCACATGCAACTGGACCCTTTGGTTTCGCTCTTTCCGAAAAACACTAAATATAGCCCTAGCCGGCATGGGAGACGACAGAAAACTGGAGCCCCAGAAAACGCTTTCCGAGCCCCTTTCGCCCATCCAAAAGTGCCCCCAAAGGATGGCTTTGGGTACAAGTGAACTCCCCAGGGGAGCCTTTACGCAGTCCCACATGCAACTGGACCCTCCGGGTTCGCTCTTTCACAGCAACCCTAAATATAGCCCTAGGCGTCGTCGGAGATGACTGAAAAATCTGGCCCCAGAAAACGCATTACAAGCCCCATTCGCCCATCCAAAAGTGCCCCCAAAGGAAGGCTTTGGGTACAATTGAACTCCCCAGGGGAACCTTTTTGCAGCCCCACAAAGAACTGGACCCTCTGGGTTCACTCTTTCTACGCAAGCCTAAATATAGCCCTAGGCGCAATGGGAGAAGACTGAAAAAGCGGGCCTCAGAAAACGCATTGCGATTCCCCTTGGACCATCCAAAAGTGCCCCGAGAGGAAGGCTTTGGGTACATCTGAACTCCCCAGGGGAGCCTTTACGCAGCCCCACATGCAACTGGACCATCCGGGTTCGCTGTTTCCGAGCAACACTAAATATTGCCCTAGCCCGCATGGAAGACTACAGAAAAATCAGGCCCCAGAAAACGCATTACAAGCCCCATTCGCCCATCCAAAAGTGCCCCCAAAGGAAGGCGTTGGGTACAATTGAACTCCCCAGGGGAACCTTTACGCAGCCTCACATACAACTGGACCCTCTGGGTTCACTCTTTCTACGCAAGCCTAAATATAGCCCTAGCCGCAAAGGGCGAAGACTGAAAATCCGGGCCTCAGAAAACGCATTGCGAGTCCCTTTCGCCCATCCAAATGTGCCCCCAAAGGAAGGCGTTGGGTACAATTGATCTCCCCAGGGGAGCCATTTTGCAGAACCACATGCAACTGGACCCTCCGGGTTCACTCTTTCTATGCAAGCCTAAATATAGCCCTAGCCGCAAAGGGAGAAGACTGAAAAAGCGGTCCTCAGAAAACGCATTGCGAGTCCATTTGGCCCATCCAAATGTGTCCCCAAAGGAAGGCTTTGGGTACAACTGAACTCCCCAGGGGAGCCATTTTGCAGAACCACATGCAACTGGACCCTCCAGGTTCGCTCTTTCACAGCAAGCCTAAATATATCCCTAGCCGGCATGGGAGACGACTGAAAAATCGGGCCCCAGAAAACGCGTTCTGAGCCCCTTTCGCCCATCCAAAAGTGCCCCCAGAGGAAGGCGTTGGGTACAAGTGAACTCCCCAGGGGAGCCTTTACGCAGCCCCACATGCAACTGGACCCTCCGTGTTCACTCTTTCTACGCAAGCCTAAATATAGCCCTAGCCGGAATCGGACACGACTGAAAAATCGGGCCCGAGAAAACTCGTTTCAAGACCCTTTCGCCCATTCAAAAGTGCCCCCAAAGGAAGTCTTTGGGTACAACTGAACTCCCCAGGGGAGCCTTTATGCAGCCCCACATGCAACTGGACCCTCCGGGTTCGCTGTTTCCGAGCAAAACTAAATATATCCCTAGCCCGCATGGAAGACGACAGAAAAATCAGGCCCTAGAAAACGCATTACAAGCCCCATTCGCCCATCCAAAAGTGCCCCCAAAGGAAGGCGTTGGGTACAATTGAACTCCCCAGGGGAACCTTTACGCAGCCTCACATACAACTGGACCCTCTGGGTTCACTCTTTCTACGCAAGCCTAAATATAGCCCTAGCCGCAAAGGGAGAAGACTGAAAATCCGGGCCTCAGAAAACGCATTGCGAGTCCCTTTCGCCCATCCAAATGTGCCCCCAAAGGAAGGCGTTGGGTACAATTGATCTCCCCAGGGGAGCCATTTTGCAGAACCACATGCAACTGGACCCTCCGGGTTCACTCTTTCTATGCAAGCCTAAATATAGCCCTAGCCGCAAAGGGAGAAGACTGAGAAAGCGGTCCTCAGAAAACGCATTGCGAGTCCATTTGGCCCATCCAAATGTGTCCCCAAAGGAAGGCTTTGGGTACAAGTGAACTCCCCAGGGGAGCCTTTACGCAGCCTCACATGCAACTGGACACTCCGGGTTTGCTCTTTCCGAGCAACCCTAAATATAGCCCTAGCCGGCATGGGAGATGACTGAAAACTCGGGCCCCAGAAAACGCATTCCGAGCGCTTTTCGCCCATCCAAAAGTGCCCCCAAAGGAAGGCTTTGGGTACATCTGAACTCCCCAGGGGAGCCTTTACGCAGTCCCACATGCAACTGGACCCTCCGGGTTCGCTCTTTCACAGCAACCCTAAATATAGCCCTAGGCGTCGTCGGAGATGACTGAAAAATCTGGCCCCAGAATACGCATTACAAGCCCCATTTGCCCATCCAAAAGTGCCCCCAAAGGAAGGCTTTGGGTACATCTGAATTCCTCAGGGGAGCCTTTACGCAGCCCCACATGCAACTGAACCCTCCGGGTTCGCTCTTTCACCGCATACCTGAATATTACCCTCGTCGTAATGGGAGAAGACTGAAAAAGCGGGCCTCAGAAAACGCATTGCGATTCCCCTTGGACCATACAAAAGTGCCCCGAGAGGAAGGCTTTGGGTACAACTGAACTCCCCAGGGAAGCCTTTATACAGCGCCACTTGAAACTGGACCCTCCGTATTCGCTCTTTCACAGCAAACCTAAATATATCCAGGCCCGCATGGCAGAAGACTGGAAAATCGGGCCCCAGAAAACACGTTACAAGCCCCATTCGCCCATCCAGAAGTGCCCCCAAAGGAAGGCTTCGGGAACAACTGAACTCCCCAGGGGAGCCTTTATGCAGCCCCACATGCAACTGGACCCTCTGGGTTCGCTCTTTCAGACCAACAATAACCATATCCCTAGCCGGCATGGAAGACGACTAAAAACACGAGCCCAGGAATACGCTTTCCGAGCCCCTTTCGCACATTCAAAAGAGCCCCCAAAGGAAGGCTTTGGGTACAAGTGAACTCCCCAGGGGAGCCTTTATGCAGCCCCACATGCAACTGGACCCTCCGTGTTCGCTGTTTACGAGCAACCCTAAATATAACCCTAGTCAGCATGCCAGAAGACTGAAAACTCGGGACACAGAAAAAGCGTTTCAAGCCCCATTTGCCCATCCAGAAGTGCCCCTAAAGGAAGGCTTTGGGTACAAGTGAACTCCCCAGGGGAGCCTTTATGCAGCCCCACATGCAACTGGACCCTCCGTATTCCCTCTTTCACAGCAACCCTAAATATAACCCATGCCCGCATGGCAGACGACTGGAAAATCGGGCCCGAGAAAACGCGTTTAAAGCCCCATTTGCCCATCCAGAAGTGCCCCCAAAGGAAGGCTTTGAGTACAACTGAACTCAACAGGGGAGCCTTTATGCAGCCCCACATGCAACTGGACCCTCTGGGTTCACTCTTTCACCGCAAGACTAAATATATCCCTCGGCGCAATGGGAGAAGACTGAAAATTCGGGCCTCAGAAAACGCATTGCGATTCCACTTGGACCATCCAAAAGTGCCCCCAAAGGAAGGCTTTGGGTACATCTGAACTCCCCAGGAGAGCCTTTATGCAGCCCCACATGCAACTGGACCCTCCGTGTTCGCTCTTTACGAGCAACCCTAAATATAACCCTAGCCAGCATGGCAGAAGACTGAAAACTAGGGCCACAGAAAATGCGTTTCAAGCCCCATTTGCCCATCCAAAAGTGCCCCCAAAGGAAGGCTTTGGGTACATCTGAACTCCCCAGGGAAGCCTTTATGCAGCGCCACTTGAAGCTGGACCCTCCGTATTCGCTCTTTCACAGCAAACCTAAATATATCCCAGGCCCGCATGGCAGAAGACCGAAAAATCGGGCCCCATAAAACACGTTACAAGCCCCATACGCCCATCCAGAAGTGCCCCCAAAGGAAGGCTTTGGGTACAAGTGAACTCCCCAGGGGAGCCTTTATGCAGCCCCACATGCAACTGGACCCTCCGGGTTCACTCTTTCCGAGCACCACTAAACATATCACTAGCTGGCATGGGAGACGACTGAAAACTCGGGCCCCAGAAAACGCATTCCGAGCCCCGTTCGCCCATTCAAAAGTGCCCCCAAAGGAAGGCTTTGGGTACAACTGAACTCCCCAGGGGAGCATTTATGCAGCCCCACATGCAATTGGACCCTCCGGGTTCACTCTTTCACCGCAAGACTAAATATATCCCTCGGCGCAATGGGAGAAGACTGAAAAATCGGGCCTAAGAAAACGCATTGCAATTCCTCTTGGACCATCCAAAAGTGCCCCCAGAGGAAGGCTTTTGGTACACCTGAACTCCCCAGGGGAACCTTTATGCAGCCCCACTTGCAACTGGACACTCCGTGTTTGCTCTTTACAGCAACCCTAAATATAACCCTAGCCAGCATGGCAGACGACTGAAACCTCGGGCCACAGAAAACGTGCTACAAGCCCCATTCGCCCATCCAAAAGTGCCTCCAAAGGAAGGCTTTGGGTACAAGTGAACTCCCCAGGGGAGCCTTTATGCAGCCCGACATGCAACTGGACCCTCCGTATTCGCTCATTCACAGCAACCCTATATATAGCCCTGGCCCGCCTGGCAGTCGACTGAAAAATCGGGCCCCAGAAAAACTGTTAGAAGCCTAATTCGTCCATCCAAAAGTGCCCCCAGAGGAAGGCTTTGGGTACAAGTGAACTCCCCAGGGGAGCCATTATGCAGCCCCACATGCAACTGGACCCTCCTTGTTCACTGTTTACGAGCAACCCTAAATATAGCCCTAGCCACCATGGCAGAAGACTGAAAATTCGGGCTCCAGAAAATGCGTTTCAATCCCCATTAACCCATCCAGAAGTGCCCCCAAAGGAAGGCTTTGGGTACAAGTGAACTCCCCAGGGGAGCCTTTATGCAGCCCCACATGCAACTGGACCCTCCGGGTTCACTCTTTCACCGCAAGCCTAAATATAGCCCTAGCACACCTGGCAGTCGACTGAAAGCTCGGGCCACAGAAAAAGAGTTTGAAGGCCCTTTCGCCCAACCAGAAGTGCCCCCAAAGGAAGGCTTTGGGTACAACTGAACTCCGCAGGGGAGTCTTTATGCAGCCCCACATGCAACTGGACCCTCTGTATTCGCTCTTTCACAGCAACCCTAAATATAGCCCTGGCTCACATGGGAGACGACTGAAAAATCGGGCCCCAGAAAACGCATTACAAGCCCCATTCGCCCATCCAAAAGTGCCCCCAAAGGAAGGCGTTGGGTACAACTCAACTCCCCAGGGGAGCCTTCACGCAGCCCCACATGCAACTGGACCCTTCTTGTTCACTGTTTACGAGCAACCCTAAATATACCCCTAGCCAGCATGGCAGAAGACTGAAAACTCGGGCTACAGAAAAAGCGTTTCAAGCCCCATTCACCCATCCAGAAGTGCCCCCAAAGGAAGGCTTTGGGTACAACTGAACTCCCCAGGGGAGTCTTTATGCAGCCCCACATGCAACTGGACCCTCCGGGTTCACTCTTTCACAGCAACCCTAAATATAGCTCTGGCCCGCCTGGCAGTCGACTGAAACCTCGGGCCACAGAAAATGCGTTAAAAAACTAATTCGCCCATCCAAAAGTGCCCCCAAAGGAAGGCTTTGGGTACAAGTGAACTCCCCAGGGGAGCCTTTATGCAGGGCCATACGCAACTGGCCCCCCCGTGTTCGCTGTTTACAAGCAACCCTAAATATAACACTAGCCAGCATGGCAGAACACTGAAAATTCGGGCCACAGAAAAAGCGTTTCAAGCCCCATTCACCCATCCAGAAGTGCCCCCAAAGGAAGGCTTTGGGTACAAGTGAACTCCCCAGGGGAGCCTTTATGCAGCCCCACATGCAACTGGACCCTCCGGGTTCACTCTTTCACAGCAACCCTAAATATAGCCCTGGCCCGCATGGCAGTCGACTGAAAACTCGGCCCCAAAAAAATGCGTTAAAAGCCTAATTCGCCCATCCAAAAGTGCCCCCAGAGGAAGGCTTTGGGTATATCTGAACTCCCCACGGGAGCCTTTATGCAGCCCCACATGCAACTGGACCCTCCTTGTTCACTGTGTACGAGCAACCCTAAATATACCCCTAGCCAGCATGGCAGAAGACTGAAAACTCGGGCTCCAGAAAATGCGTTTCAAGCCCCATTCACCCATCCAGAAGTGCCCGCAAAGGAAGGCTTTGGGTACAACTGAACTCCCCAGGGGAGCCTTTATGCAGCCCCACATGCAACTGGACCCTCCGTATTCGCTCTTTCACAGCAACCCTAAACATAACCCTGGCCCGCATGGCAGACGACTGAAAAATCGGGCCCCAGAAAACGTGCTACAAGCCCCATTCGCCCATCCAAAAGTGCCCCCAAAGGAAGGCTTTGGGTACAACTGAACTCCCCAGGGGAGCCTTTACGCAGCCCCACATGCAACTGGACCCCCCGTGTTCGCTGTTTACAAGCAACCCTAAATATAACACTAGCCAGCATGGCAGAAAACTGAAAACTCGGGCTCCAGAAAAAGAGTTCCAAGCCCTATTCACCCATCCAGAAGTGCCCCCAAAAGAGGCTTTGGGTACAACTGAACTCCCCAGGGGAGCCTTTATGCAGCCCCACATGCAACTGGACCCTCCGTATTCGCTCTTTCACAGCAACCCTAAATATAGCCCTGGCCCGCCTGGCAGTCGACTGAAAACTCGAGCCCCAGAAAATGCGTTAAAAGCCTAATTCGCCCATCCAAAAGTGCCCCCAGAGGAAGGCTTTGGGTACAACTGAACTCCCCAGGGGAGCCTTTATGCAGCCCCGCATGCAACTGGACCCTCCGCGTTCACTGTTTACGAGCAACCCTAAATATACCCCTAGCCAGCATGGCAGAAGACTGAAAACTCGGGCCACAGAAAAAGCGTTTCAAGCCCCTTTCGCCCATCCATAAGTGCCCCCAAAGGAAAGCTTTGGGTATAGGTGAACTCCCCAGGGGAGCCTTTATGCAGCCCCACATGCAACTGGACCCTCCTTGTTCACTGTTTACGAGCAACCCTAAATATACCCCTAGCCAGCATGGCAGAAGACTGAAAACTCGGGCTCCAGAAAATGCGTTTCAAGCCCCATTCACCCATCCAGAAGTGCCCCCAAAGGAAGGCTTTGGGTACAACTGAACTCCCCAGGGGAGCCTTTATGCAGCCCCACATGCAA
The DNA here is from genome assembly GCF_047663525.1 of Anas platyrhynchos. Lineage (NCBI taxonomy): Eukaryota > Metazoa > Chordata > Aves > Anseriformes > Anatidae > Anas > Anas platyrhynchos. The sequence goes on along the minus strand of NC_092613.1, from coordinate 2,623,917 downwards.
CTGGACCCTCCGGGTTCACTCTTTCACGGCAAGCCTAAATATAGCCCTCGGCGCAATGGGAGAAGATTGAAAAAGCGGGCCTCAGAAAACGCATTGTGATTCCCCTTGGACTATCCAAAAGTGCCCCCAAAGGAAGGCTTTGGGTACCACTGGACTCCCCAGGGGAGCCTTAACGCAGCCCCACATGCAACTGGACCCTACGTATTCGCTCTTTCACAGCAACCCTAAATATAGCCCTGGCCCGCCTGGCAGTCGACTGAAAACTCGGGCCCCAGAAAATGCGTTAAAAGCCTAATTCGCCCATCCAAAAGTGCCCCCAGAGGAAGGCTTTGGGTACAAGTGAACTCCCCAGGGGAGCCTTTACGCAGCCCCACATGCAACTGGACCCTCCGTGTTCGCTCTTTACAGCAACCCTAAATATAACCCTAGCCAGCATGGCAGAAGACTGAAAACTCGGGCTCCAGAAAATGCGTTTCAAGCCCCTTTCGCCCATCCAGAAGTGCCCCCAAAGGAAGGCTTTGGGTACAAGTGAACTCCCCAGGGGAGCCTTTATGCAGCCCCACATGCAACTGGACCCTCCGGGTTCACTCTTTCACCGCATGCCTAAATATAGCCCTAGCACGCCTGGCAGTCGACTGAAAGCTCGGGCCACAGAAAATGTGTTACGAGCCCCATTCGCCCATCCAAAAGTGCCTCCAAAGGAAGGCTTTGGGTACAAGTGAACTCCCCAGGGGAGCCTTTACGCAGCCCCACATGCAACGGGACCCTCCTTGTTCACTGTTTACGAGCAACCCTAAATATAGCCCTGGCCCGCCTGGCATTCGACTGCAAACTCGGGCCCCAGAAAAACTGTTAAAAGCCTAATTCGCCCATCCAAAAGTGCCCCCAGAGGAAGGCATTTGGTACATCTGAACTCCCCAGGGGAGCCTTTACGCAGCCCCACATGCAACTGGACCCTCCGTGTTCGCTCTTTACAGCAACCCTAAATATACCCCTAGCCAGCATGGCAGAAGACTGAATACTCGGGCCACAGAAAAAGCGTTTAAAGCCCCTTTCGCCCATCCAGAAGTGCCCCCAAAGGAAGGCTTTGGGTACAAGTGAACTCCCCAGGGGAGCCTTTATGCAGCCCCACATGCAACTGGACCCTCCGGGTTCACTCTTTCACCGCATGCCTAAATATAGCCCTAGCACGCCTGGCAGTCGACTGAAAGCTCGGGCCACAGAAAATGTGTTACGAGCCCCATTCGCCCATCCAAAAGTGCCTCCAAAGGAAGGCTTTGGGTACATCTGAACTCCCCAGGGGAGCCTTTACGCAGCCCCACATGCAACTGGACTCTCCGTGTTCGCTCTTTACAGCAACCCTAAATATAACCCTAGCCAGCATGGCAGAAGACTGAAAACTCGGGCCACAGAAAAAGCGTTTCAAGCCCCTTTCGCCCATCCAGAAGTGCCCCCAAAGGAAGGCTTTGGGTACAAGTGAACTCCCCAGGGGAGCCTTTATGCAGACCCACATGCTACTGGACCCTCCGTATTCGCTCTTTCACAGCAACCCTAAATATAACCCTGGCCCGCATGGCAGACGACTGAAAAATCGGGCCCCAGAAAACGTGCTACAAGCCCCATTCGACCATCCAAAAGTGCCCCCAAAGGAAGGCTTTGGGTACAAGTGAACTCCCCATGGGAGCCTTTATGCAGGCTCATACGCAACTGGACCCCCCGTGTTCGCTGTTAACAAGCAACCCTAAATATACCCCTAGCCAGCATGGCAGAAAACTCAAAACTCGGGCCACAGAAAAAGCGTTTCAAGCCCCATTCACCCATCCAGAAGTGCCCCCAAAGGAAAGCTTTGGGTACAGGTGAACTCCCCAGCGGAGCCTTTATGCAGCCCCACATGCAACTGGACCCTCCTTGTTCACTGTTTACGAGCAACCCTAAATATACCCCTAGCCAGCATGGCAGAAGACTGAAAACTCGGGCTCCAGAAAATGCGTTTCAAGCCCCATTAACCCATCCAGAAGTGCCCCCAAAGGAAGGCTTTGGGTACAACTGGACTCCTCAGGGGAGCCTTAACGCAGCCCCACATGCAACTGGACCCTCCGTATTCGCTCTTTCACAGCAACCCTAAATATAGCCCTGGCCCGCCTGGCAGTCGACTGAAAACTCGGGCCACAGAAAATGCATTAAAAGCCTAATTCGCCCATCCAAAAGTGCCCCCAAAGGAAGGCATTGGGTACAAGTGAACTCCCCAGGGGAGCCTTTACGCAGCCCCACATGCAACTGGACCCTCCTTGTTCACTGTTTACGAGCATCCCTAAATATAACCCTGGCCCGCCTGGCAGTCGACTGAAAACTCGGGCCCCAGAAAATGCATTAAAAGCCTAATTCGCCCCTCCAAAAGTGCCCCCAGAGGAAGGCTTTGGGTACATCTGAACTCCCCAGGGGAGCCTTTACGCAGCCCCACATGCAACTGGACCCTCCTTGTTCACTGTTTACGAGCAACCCTAAATATACCCCTAGCCACCATGGCAGAAGACTGAAAACTCGGGCTCCAGAAAATGCGTTTCAAGCCCCATTCACCCATCCAGAAGTGCCCCCAAAGGAAGGCTTTGCGTACAAGTGAACTCCCCAGGGGAGCCTTTATGCAGCCCCACATGCAACTGGACCCTCCGGGTTCACTCTTATACAGCAACCCTAAATATAACCCTAGCCAGCATGGCAGAAGACTGAAAACTCGGGCCAGAGAATATGAGTTAAAAGCCTAATTTGCCCATCCAAAAGTGCCCCCAGAGGAAGGCTTTGGGTACAAGTGAACTCCCCAGGGGAGCCTTTATGCAGCCCCACATGCAACTGAACCCTCCGTATTCGCTCTTTCACCGCAAGCCTAAATATAGCCCTAGCACGCCTGGCAGTCGACTGAAAGCTCGGGCCCCAGAAAATGTGTTACGAGCCCCATTCGCCCATCCAAAATGCCTCCAAAGGAAGGCTTTGGGTACATCTGAACTCCCCAGGGGAGCCTTTATTCAGGCCCACATGCAACTGGACCCTCCGTGTTCGCTCTTTACAGCAACCCAAATATAACCCTAGCCAGCATGGCAGAAGACTGAAAACTCGGGCCACAGAAAAAGCGTTTCAAGCCCCTTTCGCCATCCAGAAGTGCCCGCAGAGGAAGGCTTTGGGTACAAGTGAACTCCCCAGGGGAGCCTTTATGCAGCCCCACATGCAACTGGACCCTCCGGGTTCACTCTTTCACCGCAAGCCTAAATATAGCCCTAGCACGCCTGGCAGTCGACTGAAAGCTCGGGCCACAGAAAATGTGTTACGAGCCCCATTCGCCCATCCAAAAGTGCCTCCAAAGGAAGGCTTTGGGTACATCTGAACTCCCCAGGGGAGCCTTTACGCAGCCCCACATGCAACTGGACTCTCCGTGTTCGCTCTTTACAGCAACCCTAAATATAACCCTAGCCAGCATGGCAGAAGACTGAAAACTCGGGCCACAGAAAAAGCGTTTCAAGCCCCTTTCGCCCATCCAGAAGTGCCCCCAAAGGAAGGCTTTGGGTACAAGTGAACTCCCCAGGGGAGCCTTTATGCAGACCCACATGCTACTGGACCCTCCGTATTCGCTCTTTCACAGCAACCCTAAATATAACCCTGGCCCGCATGGCAGACGACTGAAAAATCGGGCCCCAGAAAACGTGCTACAAGCCCCATTCGACCATCCAAAAGTGCCCCCAAAGGAAGGCTTTGGGTACAAGTGAACTCCCCATGGGAGCCTTTATGCAGGCTCATACGCAACTGGACCCCCCGTGTTCGCTGTTAACAAGCAACCCTAAATATACCCCTAGCCAGCATGGCAGAAAACTCAAAACTCGGGCCACAGAAAAAGCGTTTCAAGCCCCATTCACCCATCCAGAAGTGCCCCCAAAGGAAAGCTTTGGGTACAGGTGAACTCCCCAGCGGAGCCTTTATGCAGCCCCACATGCAACTGGACCCTCCTTGTTCACTGTTTACGAGCAACCCTAAATATACCCCTAGCCAGCATGGCAGAAGACTGAAAACTCGGGCTCCAGAAAATGCGTTTCAAGCCCCATTAACCCATCCAGAAGTGCCCCCAAAGGAAGGCTTTGGGTACAACTGGACTCCTCAGGGGAGCCTTAACGCAGCCCCACATGCAACTGGACCCTCCGTATTCGCTCTTTCACAGCAACCCTAAATATAGCCCTGGCCCGCCTGGCAGTCGACTGAAAACTCGGGCCACAGAAAATGCATTAAAAGCCTAATTCGCCCATCCAAAAGTGCCCCCAAAGGAAGGCATTGGGTACAAGTGAACTCCCCAGGGGAGCCTTTACGCAGCCCCACATGCAACTGGACCCTCCTTGTTCACTGTTTACGAGCATCCCTAAATATAACCCTGGCCCGCCTGGCAGTCGACTGAAAACTCGGGCCCCAGAAAATGCATTAAAAGCCTAATTCGCCCCTCCAAAAGTGCCCCCAGAGGAAGGCTTTGGGTACATCTGAACTCCCCAGGGGAGCCTTTACGCAGCCCCACATGCAACTGGACCCTCCTTGTTCACTGTTTACGAGCAACCCTAAATATACCCCTAGCCACCATGGCAGAAGACTGAAAACTCGGGCTCCAGAAAATGCGTTTCAAGCCCCATTCACCCATCCAGAAGTGCCCCCAAAGGAAGGCTTTGCGTACAAGTGAACTCCCCAGGGGAGCCTTTATGCAGCCCCACATGCAACTGGACCCTCCGGGTTCACTCTTATACAGCAACCCTAAATATAACCCTAGCCAGCATGGCAGAAGACTGAAAACTCGGGCCAGAGAATATGAGTTAAAAGCCTAATTTGCCCATCCAAAAGTGCCCCCAGAGGAAGGCTTTGGGTACAAGTGAACTCCCCAGGGGAGCCTTTATGCAGCCCCACATGCAACTGAACCCTCCGTATTCGCTCTTTCACCGCAAGCCTAAATATAGCCCTAGCACGCCTGGCAGTCGACTGAAAGCTCGGGCCCCAGAAAATGTGTTACGAGCCCCATTCGCCCATCCAAAATGCCTCCAAAGGAAGGCTTTGGGTACATCTGAACTCCCCAGGGGAGCCTTTATTCAGGCCCACATGCAACTGGACCCTCCGTGTTCGCTCTTTACAGCAACCCAAATATAACCCTAGCCAGCATGGCAGAAGACTGAAAACTCGGGCCACAGAAAAAGCGTTTCAAGCCCCTTTCGCCATCCAGAAGTGCCCGCAGAGGAAGGCTTTGGGTACAAGTGAACTCCCCAGGGGAGCCTTTATGCAGCCCCACATGCAACTGGACCCTCCGGGTTCACTCTTTCACCGCAAGCCTAAATATAGCCCTAGCACGCCTGGCAGTCGACTGAAAGCTCGGGCCACAGAAAATGTGTTACGAGCCCCATTCGCCCATCCAAAAGTGCCCCCAGAGGAAGGCTTTGGGTACATCTTAACTCACCAAGGGAGCCTTTACGCAGCCCCACATGCAACTGGACCCTCCTTGTACACTGTTTACGAGCAACCCTAAATATACCCCTAGCCAGCATGGCAGAAGACTGAAAACTCGGGCTCCAGAAAATGCGTTTCAAGCCCCATTCACCCATCCAGAAGTGCCCCCAAAGGAAGGCTTTGGGTACAACTGGACTCCCCAGGGGAGCCTTTATGCAGCCCCACATGCAACTGGACCCTCCGTATTCGCTCTTTCACAGCAACCCTAAATATAGCCCTGGCCCGCCTTGCAGTCGACTGAAAACTCGGGCCCCGGAAAATGCGTTAAAAGCCTAATTCGCCCATCCAAAAGTGCCCCCAGAGGAAGGCTTTGGGTACAACTGAACTCCCCAGGGGAGCCTTTACGCAGCCCCACATGCAACTGGACCCTCCGTATTCGCTCTTTCACAGCAACCCTAAATATAACCCTGGCCCGCATGGCAGACGACTGAAAAATCAGGCCCCAGAAAACGTGCTACAAGCCCCATTCGACCATCCAAAAGTGCCCCCAAAGGAAGGCTTTGGGTACAAGTGAACTCCCCATGGGAGCCTTTATGCAGGCTCATACGCAACTGGACCCCCCGTGTTCGCTGTTTACAAGCAACCCTAAATATACCCCTAGCCAGCATGGCAGAAAACTGAAAACTCGGGCCCCAGAAAAAGCGTTTCAAGCCCCATTCACCCATCCAGAAGTGCCCCCAAAGGAAGGCTTTGGGTACAACTGAACTCCCCAGGGGAGCCTTTACGCAGCCCTACATGCAACTGGACCCTCCGTGGTCGCTCTTTACAGCAACCCTAAATATAACACTAGCCAGCATGGCAGAACACTGAAAATTCGGGCCACAGAAAAAGCGTTTCAAGCCCCATTCACCCATCCAGAAGTGCCCCCAAAGGAAGGCTTTGGGTACAAGTGAACTCCCCAGGGGAGCCTTTATGCAGCCCCACATGCATCTGGACCCTCCGTGTTCCCTCTTTATAGCAAGCCTAAATATAACCCTAGCCAGCATGGCAGAAGACTGAAAACTCGGGCCACAGAAAAAGCGTTTCAAACCCCTTTCGCCCATCCAGAAGTGCCCCCAAAGGAAGGCTTTGGGTACAAGTGAACTCCCCAGGGGAGCCTTTATGCAGCCCCACATGCAACTGGACCCTCCGTATTCGCTCTTTCACAGCAACCCTTAATATAACCCTGGCCCTCACTGCAGACGAATGAAAAATCGTTCCCCAGAAAACGTGCTACAAGCCCCATTCGACCATCCAAAAGTGTCCCCAAAGGAAGGCTTTGGGTACAACTGAACTCCCCAGGGGAGCCTTTATGCAGCCCCACATGCAACTGGACCCTCCGGGTTCACTCTTTCACCGCAAGCCTAAATATAGCCCTAGCACGCCTGGCAGTCGACTGAAAGCTCGGGCCCCAGAAAATGTGTTACGAGCCCCATTCGCCCATCCAAAAGTGCCCCCAAAGGAAGGCTTTGGGTACATCTGAACTCCCCAGGGGAGCCTTTACGCAGCCCCACATGTAACTGGACCCTCCTTGTTCACTGTTTTCGAGCAACCCTAAATATACCCCTAGCCACCATGGCAGAAGACTGAAAACTTGGGCTCCAGAAAATACGTTTCAAGCCCCATTCACCCATCCAGAAGTGCCCCCAAAGAAAGGCTTTGGGTACAAGTGAACTCCCCAGGGGAGCCTTTATGCAGCCCCACATGCAACTGGACCCTCCGGGTTCACTCTTTCACCGCAAGCCTAAATATAGCCCTCGGCGCAATGGGAGAAGACTGAAAAAGCGGGCCTCAGAAAACGCATTGCGATTCCCCTTGGACCATCCAAAAGTGCTCCCAAAGGAAGGCTTTGGGTACAACTGAACTCCCCAGGGGAGCCTTAACGCAGCCCCACATGCAACTGGACCCTCCGTATTCGCTCTTTCACAGCAACCCTAATATAGCCCTGGCCCGCCTGGCAGTCGACTGAAAACTCGGGACCCGGAAAATGCATTAAAAGCCTAATTCGCCCATCCAAAAGTGCCCCCAGAGGAAGGCTTTGGGTACAACTGAACTCCCCAGGGGAGCCTTTACGCAGCCCCACATGCAACTGGACCCTCCGTATTCGCTCTTTCACAGCAACCCTAAATATAACCCTGGCCCGCATGGCAGACGACTGAAAAATCGGGCCCCAGAAAACGTGCTACAAGCTCCATTCGCCCATCCAGAAGTGCCCCCAAAGGAAGGCTTTGGGTACATCTGAACTCCCCAGGGGAGCCTTTATGCAGGCCCATACGCAACTGGACCCCCCGTGTTCGCTGTTTACAAGCAACCCTAAATATAACACTAGCCACCATGGCAGAAGACTGAAAACTCGGACCCCAGACAATGCGTTTCAAGCCCCATTCACCCATCCAGAAGTGCCCCCAAAGGAAGGCTTTGGGTACAACTGAACTCCCCAGAGGAGCCTTTATGCAGCCCCACATGCAACTGGACCCTCCGGGTTCACTCTTTCACCGCAAGCCTAAATATAGCCCTCGGCGCAATGGGAGAAGACTGAAAAAGCGGGCCTCAGAAAACGCATTGCGATTCCACTTGGACCATCCAAAAGTGCTCCCAAAGGAAGGCTTTGGGTACAACTGGACTCCCCAGGGGAGCTTTTACGCAGCCCCACATGCAACTGGACCCTCCGTATTCGCTCTTTCACAGCAACCCTAAATATAGCCCTGGCCCGCCTGGCAGTCGACTGAAAACTCGGGCCCCGGAAAATGCATTAAATCCTAATTCTCCCATCCAAAAGTGCCCCCAGAGGAAGGCTTTGGGTACAACTGAACTCCCCAGGGGAGCCTTTATGCAGCCCCACATGCAACTGGACCCTCCGTATTCGCTCTTTCACAGCAACCCTAAATATAACCCTGGCCCGCATGGCAGACGACTGAAAAATCGGGCCCCAGAAAACGTGCTATAAGCCCCATTCGCCCATCCAGAAGTGCCCCCAAAGGAAGGCTTTGGTAACAACTGAACTCCCCAGGGGAGCCTTAACGCAGCCCCACGTGCAACTGGACCCTCCGTATTCGCTCTTTCACCGCAAGCCTAAATATAGCCCTGGCCCGCCTGGTAGTCGACTGAAAACTCGGGCCCCAGAAAATGCATTAAAAGCCTAATTCACCCATCCAAAAGTGCCCCCAGAGGAAGGCTTTGGGTACAACTGAACTCCCCAGGGGAGCCTTTACGCAGCCCCACATGCAACTAGACCCTCCGTGTTCGCTCTTTACAGCAACCCTAAATATACCCCTAGCCAGCATGGCAGAAGACTGAAAACTCGGGCCACAGAAAAAGCGTTTCAAGCCCCTTTCGCCCATCCAGAAGTGCCCCCAAAGGAAGGCTTTGGGTACAAGTGAACTCCCCATGGGAGCCTTTATGCAGCCCCACATGCAACTGGACCCTCCGTATTCGCTCTTTCACAGCAACCCTTAATATAACCCTGACCCTCACTGCAGACGACTGAAAAATCGGGCCCCAGAAAACGTGCTACAAGCCCCATTCGACCATCCAAAAGTGTCCCCAAAGGAAGGCTTTGGGTACAACTGAACTCCCCAGGGGAGCCTTTATGCAGGCCCATACGCAACTGGACCCCCCGTGTTCGCTGTTTACAAGCAACCCTAAATATAACACAAGCCAGCATGGCAGAAAACTGAAAACTCGGGCCCCAGAAAAAGCGTTTCAAGCCCCATTCACCCATCCAGAAGTGCCCCCAAAGGAAGGCTTTGGGTACAAGTGAACTCCCCAGGGGAGCCTTTATGCAGCCCCACATGCAACTGGACCCTCCGGGTTCACTCTTTCACCGCAAGCCTAAATATAGCCCTAGCACGCCTGGCAGTCGACTGAAAGCTCGGGCCCCAGAAAATGTGTTACGAGCCCCATTCGCCCATCCAAAAGTGCCCCCAAAGGAAGGCTTTGGGTACATCTGAACTCCCCAGGGGAGCCTTTACGCAGCCCCACATGCAACTGGACCCTCCGGGTTCACTCTTTCACCGCAAGCCTAAATATATCCCTCGGCGTAATGGGAGAAGACTGAAAAAGCGGGCCTCAGAAAACGCATTGCGATTCCCCTAGGATCATCGAAAAGTGCCCCCAGAGGAAGGCTTTGGGTACAACTGAACTCCCCAGGGGAGCCTTTATGCAGCCCCACATGCAACTGGACCCTCCGTATTCACTCTTTCACAGCAACCCTAAATATAACCCTGGCCCGCATGGCAGACGACTGAAAATTCGGGCCCCAGAAAAACTGTTAAAAGCCTTATTCGTCCATCCAAAAGTGCCCCCAGAGGAAGGCTTTGGGTACAACTGAACTCCCCAGGGGAGCCTTTATGCAGCCCCACATGCAACTGGACCCTTCGGGTTCACTCTTTCACCGCAAGCCCAAATATAGCCCTCGGCGCAATGGGAAAAGTATGAAAAAGCGGGACTCAGAAAACGCATTGCAATTCCCCTTGGACCATCCAAAACTGCTCCCAAAGGAAGGCTTTGGGTACAACTGGACTCCCCAGGTGAGCCTTAACGCAGCCCCACATGCAACTGGACCTTCCGTATTCACTCTTTCACAGCAACCCTAAATATAGCCCTGGCCCGCATGGCAGTCGACTGAAAACTCGGGCCCCAGAAAATGCATTAAAAGCGTAATTCGCCCATCCAAAAGTGCCCCAAAGGAAGGTTTTGGGTACAACTGAACTCCCCAGGGGAGCCTTTACGCAGCCCCACATGCAACTGGACCCTCCGTGTTCGCTCTTTACAGCAAGCCTAAATATAACCCTAGCCAGCATGGCAGAAGACTGAAAACTCGGGCCACAGAAAAAGCGTTTCAAGCCCCTTTCGCCCATCCAGAAGTGCCCCCAAAGGAAGGCTTTGGGTACAAGTGAACTCCCCAGGGGAGCCTTTATGCAGCCCCACATGCAACTGGACCCTCCGTATTCGCTCTTTCACAGCAACCCTAAATATAACCCTGGCCCGCATGGCAGACGACTGAAAAATCGGGCCCCAGAAAACGTGCTACAAGCCCCATTCGACCATCCAAAAGTGCCCCCAGAGGAAGGCTTTGGGTACAACTGAACTCCCCAGGGGAGCCTTTATGCAGCCCCACATGCAACTGGACCCTCCGTATTCACTCTTTCACAGCAACCCTAAATATAGCCCTGGCCCGCCTGGCAGTCGACTGAAAAATCCGGCCCCAGAAAAACTGTTAAAAGCCTTATTCGTCGATCCAAAAGTGCCCCCAGAGGAAGGCTTTGGGTACAAGTGAATTCCCCAGGGCAGCCTTTATGCAGGCCCATACGCAACTGGACCCCCCGTGTTCGCTGTTTACAAGCAACCCTAAATATAACACTAGCCAGCATGGCAGAAAACTGAAAACTCGGGCCCCAGAAAAAGCGTTTCAAGCCCCATTCACCCATCCAGAAGTGCCCCCAAAGGAAGGCTTTGGGTACAACTAAACTCCCCAGGGGAGCCTTTATGCAGCCCCACATGAAACTGGACCCTCCGTATTCGCTCTTTCACAGCAACAATAAATATAACCCTGGCCCGCATGGCAGACGACTGAAAAATCGGGCCCCAGAAAACGTGCTACAAGCCCCATTCGCCCATCCAAAAGTGCCCCCAGAGGAAGGCTTTGGGTACAAGTGAACTCCCTAGGGGAGCCTTTACGCAGCCCCACATGCAACTGGACCCTCCGTGTTCGCTCTTTACAGCAACCCTAAATATAACCCTAGCCAGCATGGCAGAAGACTGAAAACTCGGGCCACAGAAAAAGCGTTTCAAGCCCCTTTCGCCCATCCAGAAGTGCCCCCAAAGGAAGGCTTTGGGTACAAGTGAACTCCCCAGGGGAGCCTTTATGCAGGCCCATATGCAACTGGACCCCCCGTGTTCGCTGTTTACAAGCAACCCTAAATATAGCCCTGGCCCGCATGGCAGAAGACTGAAAACTCGGGCCCCAGAAAACGTGATACAAGCCCAATTCGAACATACAAAAGTGCCCCCAAAGGAAGGCTTTGGGTACAAGTGAACTCCCCAGGGGAGCCTTTATGCAGCACCGCATGCAACTGGACCCTCCGGGTTCACTCTTTCACAGCAACCCTAAATATAGCCCTGGCCCGCCTGGCAGTCGACTGAAAACTCGGGCCCCAGAAAATGCGTTAAAAGCCTAATTCGCCCATCCAAAAGTGCCCCCAGAGGAAGGCTTTGGGTACAGCTGAACTCCCCAGGGGAGCCTTTATGCAGCCCCACATGCAACTGGACCCTCCGGGTTCACTCTTTCACCGCAAGCCTAAATATAGCCCTAGCACGCCTGGCAGTCGACAGAAAGCTCGGGCCACAGAAAATGTGTTACGAGCCCCATTCGCCCATCCAAAAGTGCCTACAAAGGAAGGCTTTGGGTACAACTGAACTCCCCAGGGGAGCCTTTATGCAGCCCCACATGCAACTGGACCCTCCGTTTTCGCTCTTTACAGCAACCCTAAATATAACCCTAGCCAGCATGGCAGAAGACTGAAAACTCGGGCCACACAAAACGTGCTACAAGCCCCATTCGACCATCCAAAAGTGCCCCCAAAGGAAGGCTTTGGGTACATCTGAACTCCCCGGGGGAGCCTTTACGCGGCCCCACATGCAACTGGACCCTCCGTATTCGCTCTTTCACATCAACCCTAAATATATCCCTGGCCCCCATGGCAGACATTTTGAAAAATCGGGCCCCAGAAAACGTGCTACAAGCCCCATTCGACCATCCAAAAGTGCCCCCAAAGGAAGGCTTTGGGTACAACTGAACTTCCCAGGGGAGCCTTTATGCAGGCCCATACGCAACTGGACACCCCATGTTCGCTGTTTACAAGCAACCCTAAATATAACACTATCCACCATGGCAGAAAACTGAAAACTCGGGCCACAGAAAAAGCGTTTCAAGCCCCATTCACACATCCAGAAGTGCCCCCAAAGGAAGGCTTTGGGTACAAGTGAACTCCCCAGGGGAGCCTTTATGCAGCCCCACATGCAACTGGTCCCTCCGGGTTCACTCTTTCACAGCAACCGTAAATATAGCCCTGGCCCGCCTGGTAGTCGACTGAAAACTCGGGCCCCAGAAAATGCGTTAAAAGCCTAATTCGCCCATCCAAAAGTGCCCCCAGAGGAAGGCTTTGGGTACAACTGAACTCCCCAGGGGAGCCTTTGCGCAGCCCCACATGCAACTGGACCCTCCTTGTTCACTGTTTACGAGCAACCCTAAATATAACCCTAGCCAGCATGGCAGAAGACTGAAAACTCGGGCCACAGAAAAAGCGTTTCAAGCCCCTTTCGCCCATCCAGAAGTGCCCCCAAAGGAAGGCTTTGGGTACAAGTGAACTCCCCAGGGGAGCCTTTATGCAGCCCCACATGCAACTGGACCCTCCGTATTCGCTCTTTCACAGCAACCCTAAATATAACCCTGGCCCGCATGGAAGACGACTGAAAAATTGGGCCACAGAAAACGTGCTACAAGCCCCTTTCGACCATCCAAAAGTGCCCCCAAAGGAAGGCTTTGGGTACAAGTGAACTCCCCAGGGGAGCCTTTATGCAGGCCCATACGCAACTGGACCCCCCGTGTTCGCTGATTACAAGCAACCCTAAATATATCCCTGGCCACCATGGCAGAAGACTGAAAACTCGGGCCCCAGAAAACGTGCTACAAGCCCAATTCGAACATACAAAAGAGCCCCCAAAGGAAGGCTTTGGGTACAAGTGAACTCCCCAGGGGAGCCTTTATGCAGCACCGCATGCAACTGGACCCTCCGGGTTCACTCTTTCACAGCAACCCTAAATATAGCCCTGGCCCGCCTGGCAGTTGTCTGAAAACTCGGGCCCCAGAAAATGCGTTAAAAGCCTAATTCGCCCATCCAAAAGTGCCCCCAGAGGAAGGCTTTGGTACAACTGAACTCCCCAGGGGAGACTTAACGCAGCACCACATGCAACTGGACCCTCCGTATTCGCTCTTTCACAGCAACCCTAAATATAGCCCTGGCCCGCCTGGCAGTCGACTGAAAACTCGGGCCCCAGAAAAACTGTTAAAAGCATAATTCGCCCATCCAAAAGTGCCCCCAGAGGAAGGCTTTGGGTACAAGTGAACTCCCCAGGGGAGCCTTTACGCAGCCCCACATGCAACTGGACCCTCCTTGTTCACTGTTTACGAGCAACCCTAAATATACCCCTAGCCAGCATGGCAGAAGACTGAAAACTCGGGCTCCAGAAAATGCGTTTCAAGCCCCATTCACCCATCCAGAAGTGCCCCCTAAGGAAGGCTTTGGGTACAAGTGAACTCCCCAGGGGAGCCTTTATGCAGCCCCACATGCAACTGGACCCTCCGTATTCGCTCTTTCACAGCAACCCTAAATATAACCCTGACCCTCATGTCAGACGACTGAAAAATCGGGCCCCAGAAAACGTGCTAAAAGCCCAATTCGAACATACAAAAGAGCCCCCAAAGGAAGGCTTTGGGTACAAGTGAACTCCCCAGGGGAGCCTTTATGCAGCCCCACATGCAATTGGACCCTCCGGGTTCACTCTTTCACAGCAAGCCTAAATATAGCCCTGGCCCGCCTGGTAGTCGACTGAAAACTCGGGCCCCAGAAAATGCGTTAAAAGCCTAATTCGCCCATCCAAAAGTGCCCCCAGATGAAGGCTTTGGGTACAGCTGAACTCCCCAGGTGAGCGTTTATGCAGCCCCACATGGAACTGGACCCTCCTGGTTCACTCTTTCACCGCAAGCCTAAATATAGTCCTAGCACGCCTGGCAGTCGACAGAAAGCTCGGGCCACAGAAAATGTGTTACGAGCCCCATTCGCCCATCCAAAAGTGCCTACAAAGGAAGGCTTTGGGTACAAGTGAACTCCCCAGGGGAGCCTTTATGCAGCCCCACATGCAACTGGACCCTCCGTGTTCGGTCTTTACAGCAACCCTAAATATAACCCTAGCCAGCATGGCAGAAGACTGAAAACTCGGGCCACAGAAAATGCATTAAAAGCGTAATTCGCCCATCCAAAAGTGCCCCCAAAGGAAGGCTTTGGGTACAACTGAACTCCCCAGGGGAGCCTTTGCGCAGACCCACATGCAACTGGACCCTCCGTGTTCGCTCTTTACAGCAAGCCTAAATATAACCCTAGCCAGCATGGCAGAAGACTGAAAACTCGGGCCACAGAAAAAGCGTTTCAAGCCCCTTTCGCCCATCCAGAAGTGCCCCCAAAGGAAGGCTTTGGGTACAAGTGAACTCCCCAGGGGAGCCTTTATGCAGCCCCACATGCAACTGGACCCTCCGTATACGCTCTTTCACAGCAACAATAAATATAACCCTGGCCCGCATGGCAGACGACTGAAAAATCGGGCCCCAGAAAACGTGCTACAAGCCCCATTCGACCATCCAAAAGTGCCCCCAGAGGAAGGCTTTGGGTACAACTGAACTCCCCAGGGGAGCCTTTATGCAGCCCCACATGCAACTGGACCCTCCGTATTCACTCTTTCACAGCAACCCTAAATATAGCCCTGGACCGCCTGGCAGTCGACTGAAAACTCCGGCCCCAGAAAAACTGTTAAAAGCCTTATTCGTCGATCCAAAAGTGCCCCCAGAGGAAGGCTTTGGGTACAAGTGAATTCCCCAGGGCAGCCTTTACGCAGCCCCACATGCAACTGGACCCTCCTTGTTCACTGTTTACGAGCAACCCTAAATATAGCCCTGGCCCGCCTGGCAGTCGACTGAAAACTCGGGCCACAGAAAATGCATTAAAAGCCTAATTCGCCCCTCCAAAAGTGACCCCAGAGGAAGTCTTTGGGTACAGCTGAACTCCCCAGGGGAGCCTTTACGCAGCCCCACATGCAACTGGACCCTCCGTGTTCGCTCTTTACAGCAACCCTAAATATAACCCTAGCCAGCATGGCAGAAGACTGAAAACTCGGGCCACAGAAAAAGCGTTTCAAGCCCCTTTCGCCCATCCAGAAGTGCCCCCAAAGGAAGGCTTTGGGTACAACTGAACTCCCCAGGGGAGCCTTTATGCAGGCCCATATGCAACTGGACCCCCCGTGTTCGCTGTTTAAATGCAACCCTAAATATAACACTAGCCAGCATGGCAGAAAACAGAAAACTCGGGCCACAGAAAAAGCGTTTCAAGCCCCATTCACCCATCCAGAAGTGCCCCCAAAGGAAGGCTTTGGGTACAAGTGAACTCCCCAGGGGAGCCTTTATGCAGGCCCATATGCAACTGGACCCCCCGTGTTCGCTGTTTACAAGCAACCCTAAATATAGCCCTGGCCACCATGGCAGAAGACTGAAAACTCGGGCCCAAGAAAACGTGCTACAAGCCCAATTCGAACATACAAAAGTGCCCCCAAAGGAAGGCTTTGGGTACAAGTGAACTCCCCAGGGGAGCCTTTATGCAGCACCGCATGCAACTGGACCCTCCGGGTTCACTCTTTCACAGCAACCCTAAATATAGCCCTGGCCCGCCTGGCAGTCGACTGAAAACTCGGGCCCCAGAAAATGCGTTAAAAGCCTAATTCGCCCATCCAAAAGTGCCCCCAAAGGAAGGCTTTGGGTACAGCTGAACTCCCCAGGGGAGCCTTTATGCAGCCCCACATGCAACTGGACCCTCCGGGTTCACTCTTTCACCGCAAGCCTAAATATAGCCCTAGCACGCCTGGCAGTCGACTGAAAGCTCGGGCCACAGAAAATGTGTTACGAGCCCCATTCGCCCATCCAAAAGTGCCTACAAAGGAAGGCTTTGGGTACAACTGAACTCCCCAGGGGAGCCTTTATGCAGCCCCACATGCAACTGGACCCTCCGTTTTCGCTCTTTACAGCAACCCTAAATATAACCCTAGCCAGCATGGCAGAAGACTGAAAACTCGGGCCACACAAAACGTGCTACAAGCCCCATTCGACCATCCAAAAGTGCCCCCAAAGGAAGGCTTTGGGTACATCTGAACTCCCCAGGGGTGCCTTTACGCGGCCCCACATGCAACTGGACCCTCCGTATTCGCTCTTTCACATCAACCCTAAATATATCCCTGGCCCCCATGGCAGACATTTTGAAAAATCGGGCCCCAGAAAACGTGCTACAAGCCCCATTCGACCATCCAAAAGTGCCCCCAAAGGAAGGCTTTGGGTACAACTGAACTTCCCAGGGGAGCCTTTATGCAGGCCCATACGCAACTGGACACCCCATGTTCGCTGTTTACAAGCAACCCTAAATATAACACTATCCACCATGGCAGAAAACTGAAAACTCGGGCCACAGAAAAAGCGTTTCAAGCCCCATTCACCCATCCAGAAGTGCCCCCAAAGGAAGGCTTTGGGTACAAGTGAACTCCCCAGGGGAGCCTTTATGCAGCACCACATGCAACTGGACCCTCCGGGTTCACTCTTTCACAGCAACCCTAAATATAACCCTGGCCTGCATGGAAGACGACTGAAAAATTGGGCCACAGAAAAGGTGCTACAAGCCCCTTTCGACCATCCAAAAGTGCCCCCAAAGGAAGGCTTTGGGTACAAGTGAACTCCCCAGGGGAGCCTTTATGCTGCACCACATGCAACTGGACCCTCCGGGTTCACTCTTTCACAGCAACCCTAAATATAGCCCTGGCCCGCCTGGCAGTCGTCTGAAAACTCGGGCCCCAGAAAATGCGTTAAAAGCCTAATTCGCCCATCCAAAAGTGCCCCCAGAGGAAGGCTTTGGTACAACTGAACTCCCCAGGGGAGACTTAACGCAGCACCACATGCAACTGGACCCTCCGTATTCGCTCTTTCACAGCAACCCTAAATATAGCCCTGGCCCGCCTGGCAGTCGACTGAAAACTCGGGCCCCAGAAAAACTGTTAAAAGCATAATTCGCCCATCCAAAAGTGCCCCCAGAGGAAGGCTTTGGGTACAACTGAACTCCCCAGGTGAGCCTTTACGCAGCCCCACATGCAACTGGACCCTCCTTGTTCACTGTTTACGAGCAACCCTAAATATACCCCTAGCCAGCATGGCAGAAGACTGAAAACTCGGGCTCCAGAAAATGCGTTTCAAGCCCCATTCACCCATCCAGAAGTGCCCCCTAAGGAAGGCTTTGGGTACAAGTGAACTCCCCAGGGGAGCCTTTATGCAGCCCCACATGCAACTGGACCCTCCGTGTTCGCTCTTTACAGGAACCCTAAATATACCCCTAGCCAGCATGGCAGAAGACTGAAAACTCGGGCCCCAGAAAACGTGCTAAAAGCCCAATTCGAACATACAAAAGAGCCCCCAAAGGAAGGCTTTGGGTACAAGTGAACTCCCCAGGGGAGCCTTTATGCAGCCCCACATGCAATTGGACCCTCCGGGTTCACTCTTTCACAGCAAGCCTAAATATAGCCCTGGCCCGCCTGGCAGTCGACTGAAAACTCGGGCCCCAGAAAATGCGTTAAAAGCCTAATTCGCCAGTCCAAAAGTGCCCCCAGATGAAGGCTTTGGGTACAGCTGAACTCCCCAGGTGAGCGTTTATGCAGCCCCACATGGAAATGGACCCTCCTGGTTCACTCTTTCACCGCAAGCCTAAATATAGTCCTAGCACGCCTGGCAGTCGACAGAAAGCTCGGGCCACAGAAAATGTGTTACGAGCCCCATTCGCCCATCCAAAAGTGCCTACAAAGGAAGGCTTTGGGTACAAGTGAACTCCCCAGGGCAGCCTTTATGCAGCCCCACATGCAACTGGACCCTCCGGGTTCACTCTTTTACAGCAACCCTAAATATAGCCCTGGCCCACCTGGCAGTCGACTGAAAACTCGGGCCATAGAAAATGCGTTAAAAGCCTAATTCGCCCATCGAAAAATGCCCCCAGATGAAGGCTTTGGGTACAACTGAACTCCCCAGGGGAGCCTTTATGCAGCCCCACATGCAACTGGACCCTCCTTGTTCACTGTTTACGAGCAACCCTAAATATACCCCTAGGCACCATGGCAGAAGACTTAAAACTCGGGCCACAGAAAATGCGTTTCAAGCCCCTTTCGCTCATCCAGAAGTGCCCCCAAAGGAAGGCTTTGGGTACAAGTGAACTCCCCAGGGGAGCCTTTATGCAGCCCCACATGCAACTGGACACTCCGTATTCGCTCTTTCACAGCAACAATAAATATAACCCTGGCCCGAATGGCAGACGACTGAAAAATCGGGCCACAGAAAACGTGCTAGAAGCCCTATTCGACCATCCAAAAGTGCCCCCAAAGGAAGGCTTTGGGTACAAGTGAACTCCCCAGGGGAGCCTTTATGCAGGCCCATACGCAACTGGACCCCCCGTGTTCGCTGTTTACAAGCAACCCTAAATATAGCCCTGGCCACCATGGCAGAAGACTGAAAACTCGGGCCCCAGAAAACGTGCTACAAGCCCAATTCGAACATTCAAAAGTGCCCCCAAAGGAAGTCTTTGGGTACAAGTGAACTCCCCAGGGGAGCCTTTATGCAGCACCACATGCAACTGGACCCTCCGGGTTCACTCTTTCACAGCAACCCTAAATATATCCCTGGCCCGCCTGGCAGTCGACTGAAAACTCGGGCCCCAGAAAATGCGTTAAAAGCCTAATTCGCCCATCCAAAAGTGCCCCCAGAGGAAGGCTTTGGGTACAGCTGAACTCCCCAGGGGAGCCTTTATGCAGCCCCACATGCAACTGGACCCTCCTTGTTCACTGTTTACGAGCAACCCTAAATATACCCCTAGCCACCATGGCAGAAGACTGAAAACTCGGGCTCCAGAAAATGCGTTTCAAGCCCCATTCACCCATCCAGAAGTGCCCCCAAAGGAAGGCTTTGGGTACAGCTGAACTCCCCAGGTGAGCCTTTATGCAGCCCCACATGCAACTGGACCCTCCGGGTTCGCTCTTTCACCGCAAGCCTAAATATAGCCCTAGCACGCCTGGCAGTCGACTGAAAGCTCGGGCCACAGAAAATGTGTTACGAGCCCCATTCGACCATCCAAAACTGCCCCCAAAGGAAGGCTTTGGGTACATCTGAACTCCCCAGGGGAGCCTTTATGCAGCCCCACATGCAACTGGACCCTCCATGTTCGCTCTTTACAGCAACCCTAAATATACCCCTAGCCACCATGGCAGAAGACTGAAAACGCGGGCTCCAGAAAATGCGTTTCAAGCCCCATTCACCCATCCAGAAGTGCCCCCAAAAGAAGGCTTTGGGTACAACTGAACTCCCCAGGGGAGCCTTTATGCAGCCCCACATGCAACCGGACTCTCCGGGTTCACTCTTTCACCGCAACCCTAAATATAGCCCTCGGCGCAATGGGAGAAGACTGAAAAAGCGGGCCTCAGAAAACCCATTGCGATTCCCCTTGGACCATCCAAAAGTGCCCCCAAAGGAAGGCTTTGGAAACAACTGGACTCCCCAGGGGAGCCTTAACGCAGCCCCACATGCAACTGGACCCTCCGGGTTCACTCTTTCACAGCAACCCTAAATATAGCCCTGGCCCACCTGGCAGTCGACTGAAAACACGGGCCCCAGAAAATGCGTTAAAAGCCTAATTCGCCCATCCAAAAGTTCCCCCAGAGGAAGGCTTTGGGTACAACTGAACTCCCCAGGGGAGCCTTTATGTAGCCGCACATGCAACTGGACCCTCCTTGTTCACTGTTTCACCGCAAGCCTAAATATAGCCCTAGCATGCCTGGCAGTCGACTGAAAGCACGGGCCACAGAAAATGTGTTACGAGCCCCATTCGCCCATCCAAAAGTGCCCCCTAAAGGAAGGCTTTGGGTACAAGTGAACTCCCCAGGGGAGCCTTTATGCAGCCCCACATGCAACTGGACCCTCCGGGTTCACTCTTTCACAGCAACCCTAAATATAACCCGGGCCCGCATGGCAGACGACTGAAAAATCGGGCCACAGAAAAACTATTAAAAGCCTAATTCGCTCATCCAAAAGTGCCCCCAAAGGAAGGCTTTGATACAAGTGAACTCCGCTGGGGAGCCTTTATGCAGCCCCACATGCAACTGGACCCCCCGTGTTCGCTGTTTACAAGCAACCCTAAATATAACACTAGCCAGCGTGGCAGAAAACTGAAAACTCGGGCCACAGAAAAACTGTTATAAGCCTAATTCGCCCATCCAGAAGTGCCCCCAGAGGAAGGCTTTGGGTACAAGTGAACTCCCCAGGGTAGCCTTTACGCAGCCCCACATGCAACTGGACCCTCCTTGTTCACTATTTACGAGCAACCCTAAATATACCCCTAGCCAGCATGGCAGAAGACTGAAAACTCGGGCTCCAGAAAATGCGTTTCAAGCCCCATTCACCCATCCAGAAGAGCCCCCAAAGGAAGGCTTTGCGTACAAGTGAACTCCCCAGGGGAGCCTATATGCAGCCCCACATGCAACTGGACCCTCCGGGTTCACTCTTTCACAGCAAGCCTAAATATAGCCCTCGGCGCAATGGGAGAAGACTGAAAAAGCGGGCCTCAGAAAAAGCATTGCGATTCCCTTTGGACCATCCAAAAGTGCCCCCAAAGGAAGGCTTTGGGTACAACTGGACTCCCCAGGGGAACCTTAATGCAGCCCCACATGCAACTGGACCCTCCGTATTCGCTCTTTCACAGCAACCGTAAATATATCCCTGGCCCGCCTGGCAGTCGACTGAAAACTCGGGCCCCGGAAAATGCATTAAAAGCCTAATTCGCCCATCCAAAAGTGCCCCAGAGGAAGGCTTTGGGTACAACTGAACTCCCCAGGGGAGCCTTAACGCAGCCCCACATGCAACTGGACCCTCCTTGTTAACTGTTTACGAGCAACCCTAAATATACCCCTAGCCACCATGGCAGAAGACTGAAAACTTGGGCTCCAGAAAATGCGTTTCAAGCCCCATTCACCCATCCAGAAGTGCCCCCAAAGGAAGGCTTTGGGTACAACTGAACTCCCCAGGGGAGCCTTTACACAGCCCCACATGCAACTGGACCCTCCGGCTTCACTCTTTCACCGCAAGCCTAAATATAGCCCTAGCACGCCTGGCAGTCGACTGAAAGCTCGGGCCACAGAAAAAGTGTTACGAGCCCCTTTCGCCCATCCAAAAGTGCCCCCAAAGGAAGGCTTTGGGTACAAGTGAACTCCCCAGGGGAGCCTTTATGCAGCCCCACATGCAACTGGACCCTCCTTGTTCAATGTTTACGAGCAACCCTAAATATACCCCTAGCCACCATGGCAGAAGACTGAAAACTCACTCTCCAGAAAATGCGTTTCAAGCCCCATTCACCCATCCAGAAGTGCCCGCAAAGGAAGGCTTTGGGTACAAGTGAACTCCCCAGGGGAGCCTTTATGCAGCCCCACATGCAACTGGACTCTCCGGGTTCACTCTTTCACAGCAACCCTAAATATAGCCCTAGCACGCCTGGCAGTCGACTGAAAGCTCGGGCCACAGAAAATGTGTTACGAGCCCCTTTCGCCCATCCAGAAGTGCCCCCAAAGGAAGGCTTTGGGTACAACTGAACTCCCCAGGGGAGCCTTTATGCAGCCCCACATGCAACTGGACCCTCCTTGTTCACTCTTTATGAGCAACCCTAAATATACCCCTAGCCAGCATGGCAGAAGACTGAAAACTCGGGCTCCAGAAAATGCGTTTCAAGCCCAATTCACCCATCCAGAAGTGCCCCCAAAGGAAGGCTTTGGGTCCAACTGAACTCCCCAGGGGAGACTTTATGCAGCCCCACATGCAACTGGACCCTCCGGGTTCACTCTTTCACCGCAAGCCTAAATATAGCCCTAGCACGCCTGGCAGTCGACTGAAAGCTCGGGCCACAGAAAATGTGTTACGAGCCCCATTCGCCCATCCAAAAGTGCCCCCAAAGGAAGGCTTTGGGTACAACTGAACTCCCCAGGGGAGCCTTTATGCAGCCCCACATGCAACTGGACCCTCCTTGTTCATTGTTTACGAGCAACCCTAAATATACCCCTAGCCAGCATGGCAGAAGACTGAAAACTCGGGCCACAGAAAACGTGCTACAAGCCCCATTTGACTATCCAAAAGTGCCCCCAAAGGAAGGCTTTGGGTACAACTGAACTCCCCAGGGGAGCCTTTATGCAGCCCCACATGCAACTGGACCCTCCGGGTTCACTCTTTCACCGCAAGCCTAAATATAGCCCTAGCACGCCTGGCAGTCGACTGAAAGCTCGGGCCACAGAAAATGTGTTACGAGCCCCTTTCGCCCATCCAAAAGTGCCCCCAAAGGAAGGCTTTGGGTACAAGTGAACTCCCCAGGGGAGCCTTTATGCAGCCCCACATGCAACTGGACCCTCCGTGTTCACTCTTTCACCGCAAGCCTAAATATAGCCATCGGCGCAATGGGAGAAGACTGAAAAAGCGGGCCTCAGAAAACGCATTGCGATTCCCCTTGGACCATCCCAAAGTGCCCCCAAAGGAAGGCTTTGGGTACAACTGGACTCCCCAGGGGAGCCTTAACGCAGCCCCACATGCAACTTGACCCTCCGGGTTCACTCTTTCACAGCAACCCTAAATATAGCCCTGGCCCGCCTGGCAGTCGACTGAAAACTCGGGCCCCAGAAAACGCGTTTCAAGCCCCATTCGCCCATCCAAAAGTGCCCCCAAAGGAAGGCTTTGGGTACAACTGAACTCCCCAGGGGAGCCTTTATGCAGCCCCACATGCAACTGGACCCTCCTTGTTCACTGTTTACGAGCAACCCTAAATATAACACTAGACAGCATGGCAGAAGACTGAAAACTCGGGCTCCAGAAAATGCGTTTCAAGCCCAATTCACCCATCCAGAAGTGCCTTCAAAGGAAGGCTTTGGGTACAAGTGAACTCCCCAGGGGAGCCTTTATGCAGCCCCACATGCAACTGGACCCTCCTTGTTCACTGTTTACGAGCAACCCTAAATATACCCCTAGCCAGCATGGCAGAAGACTGAAAACTCGGGCCACAGAAAACGTGCTACAAGCCCCATTTGACCATCCAAAAGTGCCCCCAAAGGAAGGCTTTGGGTACAACTGAACTCCCCAGGGGAGCCTTTATGCAGCCCCACATGCAACTGGACCCTCCGGGTTCACTCTTTCACCGCAAGCCTAAATATAGCCCTAGCACGCCTGGCAGTCGACCGAAAGCTCGGGCCACAGAAAATGTGTTACGAGCCCCTTTCGCCCATCCAAAAGAGCCCCCAGAGGAAGGCTTTGGGTACAACTGAACTCCCCAGGGGAGCCTTTATGCAGCCCCACATGCAACTGGACCCTCCTTGTTCACTGTTTACGAGCAACCCTAAATATACCCCTAGCCAGCATGGCAGAAGACTGAAAACTCGGGCCACAGAAAAAGCGTTTCAAGCCCCATTCACCCACCCAGAAGTGCCCCCAAAGGAAGGCTTTGGGTACAACTGAACTCCCCAGGGGAGCCTTTATGCAGCCCCACATGCAACTGGACCCTCCGTGTTCGCTCTTTACAGGAACCCTAAATATAACCCTAGCCAGCATTTCAGAAGACTGAAAACTCGGGCCACAGAAAAAGCGTTTCAAGCCCCATTCACCCATCCAGAAGTGTCCCGAAAGGAAGGCTTTGGGTACAACTGAACTCCCCAGGGGAGCCTTTATGCAGCCCCACATGCAACTGGTCCCTCCGGGTTCACTCTTTCACCGCAAGCCTAAATATAGCCCTAGCACGCCTGGCAGTCGACTGAAAGCTCGGGCCACAGAAAATGTGTTACGAGCCCCATTCGCCCATCTAAAATGCCTCCAAAGGAAGGCTATGGGTATAAGTGAACTCCCCAGGGGAGCCTTTACGCAGCCCCACATGCAACTGGACCCACCGTGTTCGCTCTTTACAGCAACCCTAAATATAACCCTAGCCAGCATGGCAGAAGACTGAAAACTCAGGCCACAGAAAAAGCGTTTCAAGCCCCTTTCGCCATCCAGAAGTGCCCCCAGAGGAAGGCTTTGGGTACAAGTGAACTCCCCAGGGGAGCCTTTATGCAGCCCCACATGCAACTGGACCCTCCGGGTTCACTCTTTCACCGCTAGCCTAAATATAGCCCTAGCACGCCTGGCAGTCGACTGAAAGCTCGGGCCACAGAAAATGTGTTACGAGCCCCATTCGCCCATCCAAAAGTGCCCCCAAAGGAAGGCTTTGGGTACATCTGAACTCCCCAGGGGAGCCTTTACGCAGCCCCACATGCAACTGGACCCTCCGTGTTCGCTCTTTACAGCAACCCTAAATATAACCCTAGCCACCATGGCAGAAGGCTGAAAACTCGGGCTCCAGAAAATGCGTTTCAAACCCCATTCACCCATCCAGAAGTGCCCCCAAAGGAAGGCTTTGGGTACAACTGAACTCCCCAGGGGAGCCTTTATGCAGCCCCACATGCAACTGGACCCTCCAGGTTCACTCTTTCACCGCAAGCCTAAATATAGCCCTCGGCGAAATGGGAGAAGACTGAAAAAGCGGGCCCCAGAAAACGAATTGCGATTCCCCTTGGACCATCCAAAAGTGCCACCAAAGGAAATCTTTGGTACAACTGAACTCCCCAGGGGAGCCTTAACGCAGCCCCACATGCAACTGGACCCTCCGTATTCGCTCTTTCACAGCAACCCTAAATATAGCCCTGGCCCGCCTGGCAGTCGACTGAAAACTCGGGCCCCGGAAAATGCATTAAAAGCCTAATTCGCCCATCCAAAAGTGCCCCCAGAGGAAGGCTTTGCGTACAACTGAACTCCCCAGGTGAGCCTTGACGCAGCCCCACATGCAACTGGACCCTCCTTGTTCACTGTTTACAAGCAACACTAAATGTACCCCTAGCCACCATGGCAGAAGACTGAAAACTCGGGCTCCAGAAAATGCGTTTCAAGCCCCATTCACCCATCCAGAAGTGCCCCCAAAGGAAGGCTTTGGGTACAACTGAACTCCCCAGGGGAGCCTTTATGCAGCCCCACATGCAACTGGACCCTCCGGGTTTACTCTTTCACCGCAAGCCTAAATATAGCTCTAGCACGCCTGGCAGTCGACTGAAAGCTCGGGAACAGAAAATGTGTTACGAGACCCATTCGCCCATCCAAAAGTGCCTCCAAAGGAAGGCTTTGGGTACATCTGAACTCCCCAGGGGAGCCTTTACGCAGCCCCACATGCAACTGGACCCTCCGTGTTCGCTCTTTACAGCAACACTAAATATAATCCCAGCCAGCATGGCAGAAGACTGAAAACTCGGGCCACAGAAAAAGCGTTTCAAGCCCCTTTCGCCATCCAGAAGTGCCCCCAAAGGAAGGCTTTGGGTACAAGTGAACTCCCCAGGGGAGCCTTTATGCAGCCCCACATGCAACTGGACCCTCCGTATTCGCTCTTTCACAGCAACCCTAAATATAACCCTGGCCCGCATGGCAGACGACTGAAAAATCGGGCCACAGAAAACGTGCTACAAGCCCCATTCGCCCATCCAAAAGTGCCCCCAAAGGAAGGCTTTGGGTACAAGTGAACTCCCCATGGGAGCCTTTATGCAGGCCCATACGCAACTGGACCCCCCGTGTTCGCTGTTTACAAGCAACCCTAAATATAACACTAGCCAGCATGGCAGAAAACTGAAAATTCGGGCCACAGAAAACGTGCTACAAGCCCCATTCGCCCATCCAAAAGTGCCCCCAGAGGAAGGCTTTGGGTACAACTGAACTCCCCAGGGGAGCCTTTACGCAGCCCCACATGCAACTGGACCCTCCTTGTTCACTGTTTACGAGCAACCCTAAATATACCCCTAGCCACCATGGCAGAAGACTTAAAACTCGGGCCACAGAAAATACGTTTCAAGCCCCATTCACCCTTCCAGAAGTGCCCCCAAAGGAAGGCTTTGGGTACAAGTGAACTCCCCAGGGGAGCCTTTATGCAGCCCCACATGCAACTGGACCCTCCGGGTTCACTCTTTCACCGCAAGCCTAAATAGAGACCTAGCACGCCTGGCAGTCGACTGAAAGCTCTGGCCACAGAAAACGTGCTACAAGCCCCATTCACCCATCCAAAAGTGCCCCCAAAGGAAGGCTTTGGGTACAACTGAACTCCCCAGGGGAGCCTTTACGCAGCCCCACATGCAACTGGACCCTCCGTGTTCGCTCTTTACAGGAACCCTAAATATAACCCTAGCCAGCATTTCAGAAGACTGAAAACTCGGGCCACAGAAAAAGCGTTTCAAGCCCCTTTCGCCCAACCAGAAGTGTCCCCAAAGGAAGGCTTTGGGTACAACTGAACTCCCCAGGGGAGCCTTTATGCAGCCCCACATGCAACTGGTCCCTCCGGGTTCACTCTTTCACCGCAAGCCTAAATATAGCCCTAGCACGCCTGGGAGTCGACTGAAAGCTCGGGCCACAGAAAATGTGTTACGAGCCCCATTCGCCCATCTAAAATGCCTCCAAAGGAAGGCTATGGGTACAAGTGAACTCCCCAGGGGAGCCTTTACGCAGCCCCACATGCAACTGGACCCACCGTGTTCGCTCTTTACAGCAACCCTAAATATAACCCTAGCCAGCATGGCAGAAGACTGAAAACTCGGGCCACAGAAAAAGCGTTTCAAGCCCCTTTCGCCATCCAGAAGTGCCCCCAGAGGAAGGCTTTGGGTACAAGTGAACTCCCCAGGGGAGCCTTTATGCAGCCCCACATGCAACTGGACCCTCCGGGTTCACTCTTTCACCGCTAGCCTAAATATAGCCCTAGCACGCCTGGCAGTCGACTGAAAGCTCGGGCCACAGAAAATGTGTTACGAGCCCCATTCGCCCATCCAAAAGTGCCCCCAAAGGAAGGCTTTGGGTTCATCTGAGCTCCCCAGGGGAGCCTTTACCCAGCCCCACATGCAACTGGACCCTCCGTGTTCGCTCTTTACAGCAACCCTAAATATAACCCTAGCCACCATGGCAGAAGGCTGAAAACTTGGGCTCCAGAAAATGCGTTTCAAGCCCCATTCACCCATCCAGAAGTGCCCCCAAAGGAAGGCTTTGGGTACAACTGAACTCCCCAGGGGAGCCTTTATGCAGCCCCACATGCAACTGGACCCTCCAGGTTCACTCTTTCACCGCAAGCCTAAATATAGCCCTCGGCGAAATGGGAGAAGACTGAAAAAGCGGGCCCCAGAAAACGAATTGCGATTCCCCTTGGACCATCCAAAAGTGCCACCAAAGGAAATCTTTGGGTACAACTGAACTCCCCAGGGGAGCCTTAACGCAGCCCCACATGCAACTGGACCCTCCGTATTCGCTCTTTCACAGCAACCCTAAATATAGCCCTGGCCCGCCTGGCAGTCGACTGAAAACTCGGGCCCCGGAAAATGCATTAAAAGCCTAATTCGCCCATCCAAAAGTGCCCCCAGAGGAAGGCTTTGCGTACAACTGAACTCCCCAGGGGAGCCTTTACGCAGCCCCACATGCAACTGGACCCTCCTTGTTCACTGTTTACAAGCAACACTAAATGTACCCCTAGCCACCATGGCAGAAGACTGAAAACTCGGGCTCCAGAAAATGCGTTTCAAGCCCCATTCACCCATCCAGAAGTGCCCCCAAAGGAAGGCTTTGGGTACAACTGAACTCCCCAGGGGAGCCTTTATGCAGCCCCACATGCAACTGGACCCTCCGGGTTTACTCTTTCACCGCAAGCCTAAATATAGCTCTAGCACGCCTGGCAGTCGACTGAAAGCTCGGGAACAGAAAATGTGTTACGAGCCCCATTCGCCCATCTAAAATGCCTCCAAAGGAAGGCTATGGGTATAAGTGAACTCCCCAGGGGAGCCTTTACGCAGCCCCACATGCAACTGGACCCACCGTGTTCGCTCTTTACAGCAACCCTAAATATAACCCTAGCCAGCATGGCAGAAGACTGAAAACTCAGGCCACAGAAAAAGCGTTTCAAGCCCCTTTCGCCATCCAGAAGTGCCCCCAGAGGAAGGCTTTGGGTACAAGTGAACTCCCCAGGGGAGCCTTTATGCAGCCCCACATGCAACTGGACCCTCCGGGTTCACTCTTTCACCGCTAGCCTAAATATAGCCCTAGCACGCCTGGCAGTCGACTGAAAGCTCGGGCCACAGAAAATGTGTTACGAGCCCCATTCGCCCATCCAAAAGTGCCCCCAAAGGAAGGCTTTGGGTACAAGTGAACTCCCCAGGGGAGCCTTTATGCAGGCCCATACGCAACTGGACCCCCCGTGTTCGCTGTTTACAAGCAACCCTAAATATAACACTAGCCAGCATGGCAGAAAACTGAAAACTCGGGCCACAGAAAACGTGCTACAAGCCCCATTCGCCCATCCAAAAGTGCCCCCAGAGGAAGGCTTTGGGTACAACTGAACTCCCCAGGGGAGCCTTTACGCAGCCCCACATGCAACTGGACCCTCCTTGTTCACTGTTTACGAGCAACCCTAAATATACCCCTAGCCACCATGGCAGTCGACTGAAAGCTCTGGCCACAGAAAACGTGCTACAAGCCCCATTCACACATCCAAAAGTGCCCCCAAAGGAAGGCTTTGGGTACAACTGAACTCCCCAGGGGAGCCTTTACGCAGCACCACATGCAACTGGACCCTCCGTGTTCGCTCTTTACAGGAACCCTAAATATAACCCTAGCCAGCATTTCAGAAGACTGAAAACTCGGGCCACAGAAAAAGCGTTTCAAGCCCCTTTCGCCCATCCAGAAGTGCCCCCAAAGGAAGGCTTTGGGTACAACTGAACTCCCCAGGGGAGCCTTTATGCAGCCCCACATGCAACTGGTCCCTCCGGGTTCACTCTTTCACCGCAAGCCTAAATATAGCCCTAGCACGCCTGGGAGTCGACTGAAAGCTCGGGCCACAGAAAATGTGTTACGAGCCCCATTCGCCCATCTAAAATGCCTCCAAAGGAAGGCTATGGGTACAAGTGAACTCCCCAGGGGAGCCTTTACGCAGCCCCACATGCAACTGGACCCACCGTGTTCGCTCTTTACAGCAACCCTAAATATAACCCTAGCCAGCATGGCAGAAGACTGAAAACTCGGGCCACAGAAAAAGCGTTTCAAGCCCCTTTCGCCATCCAGAAGTGCCCCCAGAGGAAGGCTTTGGGTACAAGTGAACTCCCCAGGGGAGCCTTTATGCAGCCCCACATGCAACTGGACCCTCCGGGTTCACTCTTTCACCGCTAGCCTAAATATAGCCCTAGCACGCCTGGCAGTCGACTGAAAGCTCGGGCCACAGAAAATGTGTTACGAGCCCCATTCGCCCATCCAAAAGTGCCCCCAAAGGAAGGCTTTGGGTACATCTGAACTCCCCAGGGGAGCCTTTACGCAGCCCCACATGCAACTGTACCCTCCGTGTTCGCTCTTTACAGCAACCCTAAATATAACCCTAGCCACCATGGCAGAAGGCTGAAAACTCGGGCTCCAGAAAATGCGTTTCAAGCCCCATTCACCCATCCAGAAGTGC
Organism: Anas platyrhynchos; assembly: GCF_047663525.1. Classification (NCBI taxonomy): domain Eukaryota; kingdom Metazoa; phylum Chordata; class Aves; order Anseriformes; family Anatidae; genus Anas; species Anas platyrhynchos. The sequence goes on along the minus strand of NC_092613.1, from coordinate 2,594,014 downwards.
CCCCAAAGGAAGGCTTTGGGTACAACTGAACTCCCCAGGGGAGCCTTTATGCAGCCCCACATGCAACTGGACCCTCCAGGTTCACTCTTTCACCGCAAGCCTAAATATAGCCCTCGGCGAAATGGGAGAAGACTGAAAAAGCGGGCCCCAGAAAACGAATTGCGATTCCCCTTGGACCATCCAAAAGTGCCACCAAAGGAAATCTTTGGGTACAACTGAACTCCCCAGGGGAGCCTTAACGCAGCCCCACATGCAACTGGACCCTCCGTATTCGCTCTTTCACAGCAACCCTAAATATAGCCCTGGCCCGCTGGCAGTCGACTGAAAACTCGGGCCCCGGAAAATGCATTAAAAGCCTAATTCGCCCATCCAAAAGTGCCCCCAGAGGAAGGCTTTGCGTACAACTGAACTCCCCAGGGGAGCCTTGACGCAGCCCCACATGCAACTGGACCCTCCGTATTCGCTCTTTCACAGCAACCCTAAATATAGCCCTGGCCCGCATGGCAGACGACTGAAAAATCGGGCCACAGAAAAAGTGCTACAAGCCCCATTCGCCCATCCAAAAGTGCCCCCAAAGGAAGGCTTTGGGTACAAGTGAACTCCCCATGGGAGCCTTTATGCAGGCCCATACGCAACTGGACCCCCCGTGTTCGCTGTTTACAAGCAACCCTAAATATAACACTAGCCAGCATGGCAGAAAACTGAAAACTCGGGCCACAGAAAACGTGCTACAAGCCCCATTCGCCCATCCAAAAGTGCCCCCAGAGGAAGGCTTTGGGTACAACTGAACTCCCCAGGGGAGCCTTTACGCAGCCCCACATGCAACTGCACCCCCCGTGTTCGCTGTTTACAAGCAACCCTAAATATAACACTAGCCAGCATGGCAGAAAACTGAAAACTCGGGCTCCAGAAAACGTGCTACAAGCCCCATTCGACCATCCAAAAGTGCCCCCAAAGGAATGCTTTGGGTACAACTGAACTCCCCAGGTGAGCCTTTATGCAGCCCCACATGCAACTGGACCCTCCTTGTTCACTGTTTACGAGCAATCCTAAATATACCCCTAGCCACCATGGCAGAAGACTGAAAACTCGGGCTCCAGAAAATGCGTTTCAAGCCCCATTCACCCATCCAGAAGTGCCCCCAAAGGAAGGCTTTGGGTACAACTGAACTCCCCAGAGGAGCCTTTATGCAGCCCCACATGCAACTGGACTCTCCGTATTTGCTCTTTCACAGCAACACTAAATATAGCCCTGGCCCGCCTGGCAGTCGATTGAAAACTCGGGCCCCAGAAAATGCATTAAAAGCCTAATTCGCCCATCCAAAAGTGCCCCCAAAGGAAGGCTTTGGGTACATCTGAACTCCCCAGGGGAGCCTTTATGCAGCCCCACATGCAACTGGACCCTCCGCGTTCACTCTTTCACCGCAAGCCTAAATATAGCCCTCGGCGCAATGGGAGAAGACTGAAAAAGGGGGCCTAAGAAAACGCATTACGATTCCCCTTAGACCATCACAAAGTGCCCCCAAAGGAAGGCTTTGGGTACAACTGGACTCCCCAGGTGAGCCTTAACGAAGCCCCACATGCAACTGGACCCTCCGTATTCGCTCTTTCACAGCAACCCTAAATATAGCCCTGGCCCGCCTGGCAGTCGACTGAAAACTCAGGCCCCAGAAAAACTGTTAAAAGCCTAATTCGCCCATCCAGAAGTGCCCCCAGAGGTAGGCTTTGGGTACATCTGAACTCCCCAGGGGAGCTTTTACACAGCCCCACATGCAACTGGACCCTCCGTGTTCGCTCTTTACAGCAACACTAAATATAACCCTAGCCAGCATGGCAGAAGACTGAAAACTCGGGCCACAGAAAAAGCGTTTCAAGCCCCTTTCGCCCATCCAGAAGTGCCCCCAAAGGAAGGCTTTGGGTACAAGTGAACTCCCCAGGGGAGCCTTTATGCAGCCCCACATGCAACTGGACCCTCCTTGTTCACTGTTTACGAGCAACCCTAAATATACCCCTAGCCACCATGGCAGAAGACTGAAAACTCGGGCTCCAGAAAATGCGTTTCAAGCCCCATTCACCCATCCAGAAGTGCCCCCAAAGGAAGGCTTTGGGTACAAGTGAACTCCCCAGGGGAGCCTTTATGCAGCCCCACATGCAACTGGACCCTCCGGGTTTACTCTTTCACCACAAGCCTAAATATAGCCCTAGCACGCCTGGCAGTCGACTGAAAGCTCGGGTCAGAGAAAAAGCCTTAAAAGACTAATTCGCCCATCCAAAAGTGCCCCCAGAGGAAGGCTTTGGGTACAACTGGACTCCCCAGGGGAGCCTTTACGCAGCCCCACATGCAACTGGACCCTCCGGGTTCACTGTTTACGAGCAACCCTAAATATACCCCTAGCCAGCATGGCAGAAGACTGAAAACTCGGGCTCCAGAAAATGCATTTCAAGCCCCATTCACCCATCCAGAAGTGCCCCCAAAGGAAGGCTTTGGGTACAAGTGAACTCCCCAGGGGAGCCTTTATGCAGCCCCACATGCAACTGGACCCTCCGGGTTCACTCTTTCACCGCAAGCCTAAATATAGCCCTAGCACGCCTGGCAGTCGACTGAAAGCTCGGGCCACAGAAAATGTGTTACGAGCCCCATTCGCCCATCCAAATGTGCCCCCAAAGGAAGGCTTTGGGTACAAGTGAACTCCCCAGGGGAGCCTTTACGCAGCCCCACATGCAACTGGACCCTCTGTCTTCACTCTTTCACCGCAAGCCTAAATATAGCCCTAGCACTCCTGGCAGTCGACTGAAAGCTCGGGCCACAGAAAATGTGTTACGAGCCCCATTCGCCCATCCAGATGTGCCCCCAAAGAAAGGCTTTGGGTACATCTGAACTCCACAGGGGAGCCTTTACGCAGCCCCACATGCAACTGGACCCTCCGTGTTCGTTCTTTACAGCAACCCTAAATATAACCCTAGCCACCATGGCAGAAGACTGAAAACTCGGGCCACAGAAAAAGAGTTTCAAGCCCCATTCACCCATCCAGAAGTGCCCCCAAAGGAAGGCTTTGGGTACAAGTGAACTCCCCAGGGGAGCCTTTATGCAGCCCCACATGCAACTGGACCCTCCTTGTTCACTGTTTACGAGCAACCCTAAATATACCCCTAGCCACCATGGCAGAAGACTGAAAACTCGGGCTCCAGAAAATGCGTTTCAAGCCCCATTCACCCATCCAGAAGTGCCCCCAAAGGAAGGCTTTGGGTACAAGTGAACTCCCCAGGGGAGCCTTTATGCAACCCCACATGCAACTGGACCCTCCGTATTCGCTCTTTCACAGCAACCCTAAATATAGCCCTGGCCCGCCTCGCATTCGACTGAAAACTCGGGCCCCAGAAAATGCATTAAAAGCCTAATTCGCCCATCCAGAAGTGCCCCCAAAGGAAGGCTTTGGGTACAAGTGAACTCCCCAGGGGAGCCTTTATGCAGCTCCACATGCAACTGGTCCCTCCGGGTTCACTCTTTCACAGCAACCCTAAATATAACCCTGGCCCGCATGGCAGACGACTGTAAACTCGGGCCCCAGAAAACGTGCTACAAGCCCCATTCGACCATCCAAAAGTGCACCGAAAGGAAGGCTTTGGGTACAAGTGAACTCCCCAGGGGAGCCTTTATGCAGCCCCACATGCAACTGGACCCTCCGGGTTCACTCTTTCACCGCAAGCCTAAATATAGCCCTAGCACGCCTGGCAGTCGACTGAAAGCTCGGGCCACAGAAAATGTGTTACGAGCCCCATTCGCCCATCCAAAAGTGCCCCCAAAGGAAGGCTTTGGGTACAAGTGAACTCCCCAGGGGAGCCTTTACGCAGCCCCACATGCAACTGGACCCTCCGGGTTCACTCTTTCACAGGAACCCTAAATATATCCCTGGCCCACCTGGCAGTCGACTGAAAACTCGGCCCCCAAAAAATGCGTTAAAAGCCTAATTCGCCCATCCAAAAGTGCCCCCAGAGGAAGGCTTTGGGTACAACTGAACTCCCCAGGGGAGCCTTTACGCAGCCCCACATGCAACTGGACCCTCCTTGTTCACTGTTTACGAGCAACCCTAAATATACCCCTAGCCACCATGGCAGAAGACTGAAAACTCGGGCTCCAGAAAATGCGTTTCAAGCCCCATTCACCCATCCAGAAGTGCCCCCAAAGGAAGGCTTTGGTTACAGCTGAACTCCCCAGGGGAGCCTTTATGCAGCCCCACATGCAACTGGACCCTCCGGGTTCACTCTTTCACCGCAAGCCTAAATATAGCCCTAGTACGCCTGGCAGTCGACTGAAAGCTCGGGCCACAGAAAATGTGTTACGAGCCCCATTCGCCCATCCAAAAGTGCCTCCAAAGGAAGGCTTTGGGTACAAGTGAACTCCCCAGGGGAGCCTTTACGCAGCCCCACATGCAACTGGACCCTCCGTGTTCGCTCTTTACAGCAACCCTAAATATACCCCTAGCCAGCATGGCAGAAGACTGAAAACTCGGGCCACAGAAAAAGCGTTTCAAGCCCCTTTCACCCATCCAGAAGTGCCCCCAAAGGAAGGCTTTGGGTACAAGTGAACTCTTCAGGGGACCCTTTATGCAGGCCCACATGCAACTGGACCCTCCGTATTCGCTCTTTCACAGCAACCCTAAATATAACCCTGGCCCCCATGGCAGACGACTGAGAAATCGGGCCACAGAAAACGTGTTACAAGCCCCATTCGACCATCCAAAAGTGCCCCCAAAGGAAGGCTTTGGGTACAAGTGAACTCCCCAGGGGAGCCTTTAGGCAGCCCCACATGCAACTGGACCCTCCGGGTTCACTCTTCACAGCAACCCTAAATATAGCCCTGGCCCACCTGGCAGTCGACTGAAAACTCGGGCCCCAGAAAATGCGTTAAAAGCCTAATTCGCCCATCCAAAAGTGCCCCCAGAGGAAGGCTTTGGGTACAAGTGAACTCCCCAGGGGAGCCTTTACGCAGCCCCACATGCAACTGGACCCTCCGGGTTCGCTCTTTACAGACAACCCTAAATATACCCCTAGCCACCATGGCAGAAGACTGAAAATTCGGGCTCCAGAAAATGCGTTTCAAGCCCCATTCACCCATCCAGAAGTGCCCCCAAAGGAAGGCTTTGGGTACAACTGAACTCCCCAGGGGAGCCTTTATGCAGCCCCACATGCAACTGGACCCTCCGGGTTCACTCTTTCACAGCAAGCCAAATATAGCCCTCGGCGCATTGGGAGAAGAATTAAAAAGCGGGCCTCAGAAAACGCATTGCGATTCCCCTTGGACCATCCCAAAGTGCCGCCAGAGGAAGGCTTTGGGTACAACTGGACTCCCCAGGGGAGCCTTTACGCAGCCCCACATGCAACTGGACCCTCCGTATTCGCTCTTTCACAGCAACGCTAAATATAGCCCTGGCCCGCCTGGCAGTCGACTGAAAACTCGGGTCCCAGAAAATGCGTTAAAAGCCTAATTCGCCCATCCAAAAGTGCCCCCAAAGGAAGGCTTTGGGTACAAGTGAACTCCCCAGGGGAGCCTTTATGCAGCCCCACATGCAACTGGACCCTCCGGGTTCACTCTTTCACCGCAAGACTAAATATAGCCCTAGCACGCCTGGCAGTCGACTTAAAGCTCGGGCCACAGAAAATGTGTTACGAGCCCCATTCGCCCATCCAAAAGTGCCTCTAAAGGAAGGCTTTGGGTACATCTGAACTCCCCAGGGGAGCCTTTACGCAGCCCCACATGCAACTGGACCCTCCGTGTTCGCTCTTTACAGCAACCCTAAATATAACCCTAGCCAGCATGGCAGAAAACTGAAAAGTCGGGCCACAGAAAACGTGCTACAAGCCCCATTCGACCATCCAAAAGTGCCCCCAAAGGAAGGCTTTGAGTACAAGTGAACTCCCCAGAGGAGCCTTTATGCAGGCCCATACGCAACTGGACCCCCCGTGTTCGCTGTTTACAAGCAACCCTAAATATAACACTAGCCAGCATGGCAGAAAACTGAAAACTCAGGCCACAGAAAAAGCGTTTCAAGCCCCATTCACCCATCCAGAAGTGCCCCCAAAGGAAGGCTTTGGGTACAACTGAACTCCCCAGGGGAGCCTTTATGCAGCCCCACATGCAACTGGACCCTCCGGGTTCACTCTTTCACAGCAACCCTAAATATAGCCCTGGCCCGCCTGGAAGTCGACTGAAAATTCGGGCCCCAGGAAATGCGTTAAAAGCCTAATTCGCCCATCCAAAAGTGCCCCCAGAGGAAGGCTTTGGGTACAACTGAACTCCCCAGGGGAGCCTTAACGCAGCCCCACATGCAACTGGACCCTCCGTATTCGCTCTTTCACAGCAACCCTAAATATAGACCTGGCCCGCCTGGCAGTCGACTGAAAACTCGGGCCCCAGAAAATGCATTAAAAGCCTAATTCGCCCATACAAAAGTGCCCCCAGAGGAAGGCTTTGGGTACAACTGAACTCCCCAGGGGAGCCTTTACGCATCCCCACATGCAACTGAACCCTCCGTATTCGCTCTTTCACAGCAACCCTAAATATAACCCTGGCCCGCATGGCAGACGACTGAAAAATCGGGCCCCAGAAAAACTGTTAAAAGCCTAATTCGCCCATCCAAAAGTGTCCCCAAAGGAAGGCTTTGGATACAAGTGAACTCCCCAGGAGAGCCTTTATGCAGCCCCACATGCAACTTGACCCTCCGGGTTCACTCTTTCACAGCAACCCTAAATATAAAACTAGCCAGCATGGCATAAAACTGAAAACTCGGGCCACAGAAAAACTGTTAAAAGCCTAATTCGCCCATCCAAAAGTGCCCCCAGAGGAAGGCTTTGGGTACAACTGAACTCCCCAGGGGAGCCTTTACGCAGCCCCACATGCAACTGGACCCTCCTTGTTCGCTCTTTACAGCAACCCTAAATATACCCCTAGCCAGCATGGCAGAAGACTGAAAACTCGGGCTCCAGAAAATGCGTTTCAAGCCCCATTCACCCATCCAGAAGTGCCCCCAAAGGAAGGCTTTGGGTACAAGTGAACTCCCCAGGGGAGCCTTTATGCAGCCCCACATGCAACTGGACCCCCAGTGTTCGCTGTTTGCAAGCAACCCTAAATATAACACTAGCCAGCATGGCAGAAAACTGAAAACTCGGGCCACAGAAAAAGCGTTTCAAGCCCCATTCACACATCCAGAAGTGCCCCCAAAGGAAGGCTTTGGGTACAAGTGAACTCCCCAGGGGAGCCTTTAGGCAGCCCCACATGGAACTGGACCCTCCGGGTTCACTCTTTCACAGCAACCCTAAATATAGCCCTGGCCCACCTGGCAGTCGACTGAAAACTCGGGCCCCAGAAAATGCGTTAAAAGCCTAATTCGCCCATCCAAAAGTGCCCCCAGAGGAAGGCATTGGGTACAACTGAACTCCCCAGGGGAGCCTTTACGCAGCCCCACATGCAACTGGACCCTCCGGGTTCGCTCTTTACAGACAACCCTAAACATACCCCTAGCCACCATGGCAGAAGACTGAAAATTCAGGCTCCAGAAAATGCGTTTCAAGCCCCATTCACCCATCCAGAAGTGCCCCCAAAGGAAGGCTTTGGGTACAAGTAAACTCCCCAGGGGAGCCTTTATGCAGCCCCACATGCAACTGGACCCTCCGGGTTCACTCTTTCACAGCAAGCCAAATATAGCCCTCGGCGCATTGGGAGAAGAATTAAAAAGCGGGCCTCAGAAAACGCATTGCGATTCCCCTTGGACCATCCCAAAGTGCCGCCAAAGGAAGGCTTTGGGTACAACTGGACTCCCCAGGGGAGCCTTTACGCAGCCCCACATGCAACTGGACCCTCCGTATTCACTCTTTCACAGCAACGCTAAATATAGCCCTGGCCCGCCTGGCAGTCGACTGAAAACTCGGGCCCCAGAAAATGCGTTAAAAGCCTAATTCGCCCATCCAAAAGTGCCCCCAGAGGAAGGCTTTGTGTACAACTGAACTCCCAAGGGGAGCCTTAACGCAGCCCCACATGCAACTGGACCCTCCGTATTCGCTCTTTCACAGCAACACTAAATATATCCCTGGCCCGCCTGGCAGTCGACTGAAAACTCGGGCCGGAGAAAAACTGTTAAAAGCCTAACTCGCCCATCCAAAAGTGCCCCCAAAGGAAGGCTTTGGGTACAAGTGAACTCCCCAGGGGAGCCTTTATGCAGCCCCACATGCAACTGGACCCTCCGGGTTCACTCTTTCACCGCAAGACTAAATATAGCCCTAGCACGCCTGGCAGTCGACTTAAAGCTCGGGCCACAGAAAATGTGTTACGAGCCCCATTCGCCCATCCAAAAGTGCCTCTAAAGGAAGGCTTTGGGTACATCTGAACTCCCCAGGGGAGCCTTTACGCAGCCCCACATGCAACTGGACCCTCCGTGTTCGCTCTTTACAGCAACCCTAAATATAACCCTAGCCAGCATGGCAGAAAACTGAAAACTCGGGCCACAGAAAACGTGCTACAAGCCCCATTCGACCATCCAAAAGTGCCCCCAAAGGAAGGCTTTGAGTACAACTGAACTCCCCAGAGGAGCCTTTATGCAGGCCCATACGCAACTGGACCCCCCGTGTTCGCTGTTTACAAGCAACCCTAAATATAACAATAGCCAGCATGGCAGAAAACTGAAAACTCAGGCCACAGAAAAAGCGTTTCAAGCCCCATTCACCCATCCAGAAGTGCCCCCAAAGGAAGGCTTTGGGTCCAACTGAACTCCCCAGGGGAGCCTTTATGCAGCCCCACATGCAACTGGACCCTCCGGGTTCACTCTTTCACAGCAAGCCTAAATATAACCCTCGGCGCAATGGGAGAAGAATAAAAAAGCGGGCCTCAGAAAACGCATTGCGATTCCCCTTGGACCATCCCAAAGTGCCCCCAAAGGAAGGCTTTGGGTACAACTGGACTCCCCAGGGGAGCCTTAACGCAGCCCCACATGCAACTGGACCCTCCGTATTCGCTCTTTCACAGCAACCCTAAATATAACCCTGACCCGCATGGCAGACGACTGAAAAATCGGGCCACAGAAAACGTGCTACAAGCCCCATTCGCCCATCCAAAAGTGCCCCCAGAGGAAGGCTTTGGGTACAAGTGAACTCCCCAGGGGAGCCTTTAGGCAGCCCCACATGCAACTGGACCCTCCTTGTTCACTGTTTACAAGCAACCCTAAATATACCCGTAGCCACCATGGCAGAAGACTGAAAGCTCGGGTCACAGAAAATGCGTTTGAAGCCCCATTCACCCATCCAGAAGTGGCCCCAAAGGAAGGCTTTGGGTACAACTGAACTCCCCAGGGGACCCTTTATGCAGCCCCACATGCAACTGGACCCTCCGGGTTCACTCTTTCACCGCAAGCCTAAATATATCCCTAGCACGCCTGGCAGTCGACTGAAAGCTCGGGCCACAGAAAATGTGTTACGAGCCCCATTCGCCCATCCAAAAGTGCCCCCAAAGGAAGGCTTTGGGTACATCTGAACTCCCCAGGGGAGCCTTTACGCAGCCCCACATGCAACTGGACCCTCCGTGTTCGCTCTTTACAGCAACCCTAAATATAACCCTAGCCAGCATGGCAGAAGACTGAAAACTCGGGCCACAGAAAAAGCGTTTCAAGCCCCTTTCGCCCATCCAGAAGTGCCCACAAAGGAAGGCTTTGGGTACAAGTGAACTCCCCAGGGGAGCCTTTATGCAGCCCCACATGCAACTGGACCCTCCGTATTCGCTCTTTCACAGCAACCCTAAATATAACCCTGACCCGCATGGCAGACGATTGAAAAATCTGGCCACAGAAAACGTGCTACAAGCCCCATTCGACCATCCAAAAGTGCCCCCAAAGGAAGGCTTTGGGTACATCTGAACTCCCCAGGGGAGCCTTTTTGCAGCCCCACATGCAACTGGACCCTCCGGGTTCACTCTTTCACAGCGACCCTAAATATAGCCCTGGCCCGCCTGGCAGTCGACTGAAAACTCGGGCCCCAGAAAATGCGTTAAAAGCCTAATTCGCCCATCCAAAAGTGCCCCCAGAGGAAGGCTTTGGGTACAAGTGAACTCCCCAGGGGAGCCTTTATGCAGCCCCACATGCAACTGGACCCTCCGGGTTCACTCTTTCACAGCGACCCTAAATATAGCCCTGGCCCGCCTGGCAGTCGACTGAAAACTCGGGCCCCAGAAAATGCGTTAAAAGCCTAATTCGCCCATCCAAAAGTGCCCCCAGAGGAAGGCTTTGGGTACATCTGAACTCCCCAGGGGAGCCTTTATGCAGCCCCACATGCAACTGGACCCTCCGGGTTCACTCTTTCACAGCGACCCTAAATATAGCCCTGGCCCGCCTGGCAGTCGACTGAAAACTCGGGCCCCAGAAAATGCGTTAAAAGCCTAATTCGCCCATCCAAAAGTGCCCCCAGAGGAAGGCTTTGGGTACAAGTGAACTCCCCAGGGGAGCCTTTACGCAGCCCCACATGCAACTGGACCCTCCTTGTTCACTGTTTACGAGGAACCCTAAATATACCCCTAGCCACCATGACAGAAGACTGAAAACTTGGGCTCCAGAAAATGCATTTCAAGCCCCATTCACCCATCCAGAAGTGCCCCCAAAGGAAGGCTTTGGGTACAGCTGAACTCCCCAGGGGAGCCTTTATGCAGCCCCACATGCAACTGGACCCTCCGGGTTCACTCTTTCGCCGAAAGCCTAAATATAGCCCTAGCACGCCTGGCAGTCGACTGAAAGCTCGGGCCACAGAAAATGTGTTACGAGCCCCATTCGCCCATCAAAAAGTGCCTCCAAAGGAAGGCTTTGGGTACATCTGAACTCCCCAGGGGAGCCTTTACGCAGCCCCACATGCAACTGGACCCTCCGTGTTCGCTCTTTACAGGAACCCTAAATATACCCCTAGCCAGCATGGCAGAAGACTGAAAACTCGGGCCACAGAAAACGTGCTACAAGCCCCATTCGACCATCCAAAAGTGCCCCCAAAGGAAGGCTTTGGGAACAAGTGAACTCCCCAGGGGAGCCTTTATGCAGGCCCATACGCAACTGGACCCTCCGTGTTCGCTGTTTACAAGCAACCCTAAATATAACACTAGCCAGCATGGCAGAAAACTGAAAACTCGGGCCAGAGAAAAAGCGTTTCAAGCCCCATTCACCCATCCAGAAGTGCCCCCAAAGGAAGGCTTTGGGTACAAGTGAACTCCCCAGGGGAGCCTTTATGCAGCCCCACATGCAACTGGACCCTCCGGGTTCACTCTTTCACAGCAACCCTAAATATATCCCTGGCCCGCCTGGCAGTCGACTGAAAACTCGGGCCCCAGAAAATGCGTTAAAAGCCTAATTCGCCCATCCAAAAGTGCCCCCAGAGGAAGGCTTTGGGTACAACTGAACTCCCCAGGGGAGTCTTAACGCAGCCCCACATGCAACTGGACCCTCTTTGTTCACTGTTTACGAGCAACCCTAAATATACCCCTAGCCACCATGGCAGGAGACTGAAAACTCGGGCTCCAGAAAATGCGTTTCAAGCCCCATTCACCCATCCAGAAGTGCCCGCAAAGGAAGGCTTTGGGTACAACTGAACTCCCCAGGGGAGCCTTAACGCAGCCCCACATGCAACTGGACCCTCCGGGTTCACTCTTTACCGCAAGCCTAAATATAGCCCTCGGCTCAATGGGAGAAGACTGAAAAAGCGGGCCTGAGAAAACGCATTGCGATTCCCCTTGGACCATCCCAAAGTGTCCCCAAAGGAAGGCTTTGGGTACAACTGGACTCCCCAGGGGAGCCTTTACGCAGCCCCACATGCAACTGGACCCTCCGTATTCGCTCTTTCACAGCAACCCTAAATATAACCCTGGCCAGCATGGCAGACGACTGAAAAATCGGGCCACAGAAAACGTGATACAAGCCCCATTCGCCCATCCAAAAGTGCCCCCAAAGGAAGGCTTTGGGTACAACTGAACTCCCCAGGGGAGCCTTTATGCAGCACCACATGCAACTGGACCCTCCGGGTTCACTCTTTCACAGCAAGCCTAAATATAGCCCTGGCCCGCCTGGCAGTCGACTGAAAACTCGGGCCCCAGAAAATGCGTTAAAAGCCTAATTCACCCATCCAAAAGTGCCCCCAGAGGAAGGCTTTGGGTACAACTGAACTCCCCAGGGGAGCCTTAACGCAGCCCCACATGCAACTGGACCCTCCGTATTCGCTCTTTCACAGCAACCCTAAATATAGCCATGGCCCGCCTGGCAGTCGACTGAAAACTCGGGCCCCAGAAAAACTGTTAAAAGCCTAATTCGCCCATCCAAAAGTGCCCCCAAAGGAAGGTTTTGGGTATATCTGAACTCCCCAGGGGAGCCTTTACGCAGACCCACATGCAACTGGACCCTCCGGGTTCACTCTTTCACCGCAAGCCTAAATATAGCCCTCGGCGCAATGGGAGAAGACTGAAAAAGCGGGTCCGAGAAAACGCATTGCGATTCCCCTTGGACCATCCAGAAGTGCCCCCAAAGGAAATCTTTGGGTACAACTGGACTCCCCAGGGGAGCCTTAACGCAGCCCCACATGCAACTGGACCCTCCATATTCGCTCTTTCACAGCAACCCTAAATATAACCCTGGCCCGCCTGGCAGTGGACTAAAAACTCGGGCCCCAGAAAATGCATTAAAAGCCTAATTCGCCCATCCAAAAGTGCCCACAGAGGAAGGCTTTGGGTACAACTGAACTCCCCAGGGGAGCCTTTATGCAGGCCCATACGCAACTGGCCCCCCAATGTTCGCTGTTTACAAGCAACCCTAAATATAACCCTAGCCAGCATGGCAGAAGACTGAAAACTCGGGCCCCAGAAAATGCATTAAAAGCCTAATTCGCCCATCCAAAAGTGCCCCCAGAGGAAGGCTTTGGGTACAACTGAACTCCCCAGGGGAGCCTTTACGCAGCCCCACATGCAACTGGACCCTCCGGGTTCACTCTTTCACCGCAAGCCTAAATATAGCCCTACCACTCCTGGCAGTCGACTGAAAGCTCGGGCCACAGAAAATGTGTTACGAGCCCCATTCGCCCATCCAAAAGTTCCCCCAAAGGAAGGCTTTGGGTACAACTGAACTCCCCAGGGGAGCCTTTACGCAGCCTTACATGCAACTGGACCCTCCTTGTTCGCTCTTTACAGCAACCCTAAATATAACCTTAGCCAGCATGGCAGAAGACTGAAAACTCGGGCCACAGAAAAAGAGTTTCAAGCCCCTTTCGCCCATCCAGAAGTCCCCCCAAAGGAAGGCTTTGGGTACAACTGAACTCCCCAGGGGAGCCTTTACGCAGCCCCACATGCAACTGGACCCTCCTTGTTCACTGTTTACGAGCAACCCTAAATATACCCCTAGCCACCATGGCAGAAGACTGAAAACTCGGGCTCCAGAAGATGCGTTTCAAGCCCCATTCACCCATCCAGAAGTGCCCCCAAAGGAAGGCTTTGGGTGCAAGTGAACTCCCCAGGGGAGCCTTTATGCAGCCCCACATGCAACTGGACCCTCCGTATTCGCTCTTTCACAGCAACCCTAAATATAACCCTGGCCCGCATGGCAGACGACTGAAAAATCGGGCCACAGAAAACGTGATACAAGCCCCATTCGCCCATCCAAAAGTGCCCCCAAAGGAAGGCTTTGGGTACAACTGAACTCCTCAGGGGAGCCTTTATGCAGGCCCATACGCAACTGGCACCCCCGTGTTCGCTGTTTACAAGTAACCCTAAATATAACCCTAGCCAGCATGGCAGAAGACTGAAAACTAGGGCCCCAGAAAATGCATTAAAAGCCTAATTCGCCCATCCAAAAGTGCCCCCAGAGGAAGGCTTTGGGTACAAGTGAACTCCCCAGGGGAGCCTTTATGCAGCCCCACATGCAACTGGACCCTCCGGGTTCACTCTTTTACCGCAAGACTAAATATAGCCCTAGCACGCCTGGCAGTCGACTTAAAGCTCGGGCCACAGAAAATGTGTGAAGAGCCCCATTCGCCCATCCAAAAGTGCCTCTAAAGGAAGGCTTTGGGTACATCTGAACTCCCCAGGGGAGCCTTTATGCAGCCCCACATGCAACTGGACCCTCCGTGTTCGCTCTTTACAGCAACCCTAAATATAACCCTAGCCAGCATGGCAGAAAACTGAAAACTCGGGCCACAGAAAACGTGCTACAAGCCCCATTCGACCATCCAAAAGGGCCCCCAAAGGAAGGCTTTGAGTACAACTGAACTCCCCAGAGGAGCCTTTATGCAGGCCCATACGCAACTGGACCCCCCGTGTTCGCTGTTTACAAGCAACCCTAAATATAACACTAGCCAGCATGGCAGAAAACTTAAAACTCAGGCCACAGAAAAAGCGTTTCAAGCCCCATTCACCCATCCAGAAGTGCCCCCAAAGGAAGGCTTTGGGTCCAACTGAACTCCCCAGGGGAGCCTTTATGCAGCCCCACATGCAACTGGACCCTCCGGGTTCACTCTATCACAGCAACCCTAAATATAGCCCTGGCCCTCCTGGAAGTCGACTGAAAATTCGGGCCCCAGGAAATGCGTTAAAAGCCCCATTCGCCCATCCAAAAGTGCCCCCAGAGGAAGGCTTTGGGTACAACTGAACTCCCCAGGGGAGCCTTAACGCAGCCCCACATGCAACTGGACCCTCCGTATTCGCTCTTTCACAGCAACCCTAAATATAGCCCTGGCCCGCCTGGCAGTCGACTGAAAACTCGGGCCCCAGAAAATGCATTAAAAGCCTAATTCGCCCATCCAAAAGTGCCCCCAGAGGAAGGCTTTGGGTACAAGTGAACTCCCCAGGGGAGACTTTACGCAGCCCCACATGCAACTGAACCCTCCGTATTCGCTCTTTCACAGCAACCCTAAATATAACCCTGGCCCGCATGGCAGACGACTGAAAAATCGGGCCACAGAAAAACTGTTAAAAGCCTAATTCGCCCATCCAAAAGTGCCCCCAAAGGAAGGCTTTGGATACAAGTGAACTCCCCAGGGGAGCCTTTATGCAGCCCCACATGCAACTTGACCCTCCGGGTTCACTCTTTCACAGCAACCCTAAATATAACCCTAGCCAGCATGGCAGAAGACTGAAAACTCGGGCTCCAGAAAATGCGTTTCAAGCCCCATTCACCCATCCAGAAGTGCCCCCAAAGGAAGGCTTTGGGTACAAGTGAACTCCCCAGGGGAGCCTTTATGCAGCCCCACTTTCAACTGGACCCCCAGTGTTCGCTGTTTGCAAGCAACCCTAAATATAACACTAGCCAGCATGGTAGAAAACTGAAAACTCGGGCCACAGAAAAAGCGTTTCAAGCCCCATTCACACATCCAGAAGTGCCCCCAAAGGAAGGCTTTGGGTACAAGTGAACTCCCCAGGGGAGCCTTTAGGCAGCCCCACATGGAACTGGACCCTCCGGGTTCACTCTTTCACAGCAACCCTAAATATAGCCCTGGCCCACCTGGTAGTCGACTGAAAACTCGGGCACCAGAAAATGCGTTAAAAGCCTAATTCGCCCATCCAAAAGTGCCCCCAGAGGAAGGCTTTGGGTACAAATGAACTCCCCAGGGGAGCCTTTACGCAGCCCCACATGCAACTGGACCCTCCTTGTTCGCTCTTTACAGACAACCCTAAATATACCCCTAGCCACCATGGCAGAAGACTGAAAATTCAGGCTCCAGAAAATGCGTTTCAAGCCCCATTCACCCATCCAGAAGTGCCCCCAAAGGAAGGCTTTGGGTACAAGTGAACTCCCCAGGGGAGCCTTTATGCAGCCCCACATGCAACTGGACCCTCCGGGTTCACTCTTTCACAGCAAGCCAAATATAGCCCTCGGTGCATTGGGAGAAGAATTAAAAAGCGGGCCTCAGAAAACGCATTGCGATTCCCCTTGGACCATCCCAAAGTGCCGCCAAAGGAAGGCTTTGGGTACAACTGGACTCCCCAGGGGAGCCTTTACGCAGCCCCACATGCAACTGGACCCTCCGTATTCGCTCTTTCACAGCAACGCTAAATATAGCCCTGGCCCGCCTGGCAGTCGACTGAAAACTAGGGCCGGAGAAAAACTGTTAAAAGCCTAATTCGCCCATCCAAAAGTGCCCCCAGAGGAAGGCTTTGGGTACAAGTGAACTCCCCAGGGGAGCCTTTACGCAGCCCCACATGCAACTGGACCCTCCGTGTTCGCTCTTTACAGCAACCCTAAATATAACCCTAGCCAGCATGGAAGAAAACTGAAAACTCGGGCCACAGAAAACGTGCTACAAGCCCCATTCGACCATCCAAAAGTGCCCCCAAAGGAAGGCTTTGAGTACAACTGAACTCCCCAGAGGAGCCTTTATGCAGGCCCATACGCAACTGGACCCCCCGTGTTCGCTGTTTACAAGCAACCCTAAATATAACACTAGCCAGCATGGCAGAAAACTGAAAACTCAGGCCACAGAAAAAGCGTTTCAAGCCCCATTCACCCATCCAGAAGTGCCCCCAAAGGAAGGCTTTGGGTCCAACTGAACTCCCCAGGGGAGCCTTTATGCAGCCCCACATGCAACTGGACCCTCCGGGTTCACTCTTTCACAGCAAGCCTAAATATAACCCTCGGCGCAATGGGAGAAGAATGAAAAAGCGGGCCTCAGAAAACGAATTGCGATTCCCCTTGGACCATCCCAAAGTGCCCCCAAAGGAAGGCTTTGGGTACAACTGGACTCCCCAGGGGAGCCTTTACGCAGCCCCACATGCAACTGGACCCTCCGGGTTCACTCTTTCACAGCAACCCTAAATATAGCCCTGGCCCGCCTGGCAGTCGACTGAAAACTCGGGCCCCAGAAAATGCGTTAAAAGCCTAATTCGCCCATCCAAAAGTGCCCCCAAAGGAAGGTTTTGGGTATATCTGAACTCCCCAGGGGAGCCTTTACGCAGCCCCACATGCAACTGGACCCTCCGTGTTCGCTCTTTACAGCAACCGTAAATATAACCCTAGCCAGCATGGCAGAAGACTGAAAACTCGGGCTCCAGAAAATGCGTTTCAAGCCCCATTCACCCATCCAGAAGTGCCCGCAAAGGAAGGCTTTGGGTACAAGTGAACTCCCCAGGGGAGCCTTTATGCAGTCCCACATGCAACTGGACCGTCCGTATTCGCTCTTTCACAGCAACCCTAAATATAACCCTGGCCCGCCTGGCAGTGGACTAAAAACTCGGGCCCCAGAAAATGCGTTAAAAGCCTAATTCGCCCATCCAAAAGTGCCCCCAGAGGAAGGCTTTGGGTACAACTGAACTCCCCAGGGGAGCCTTAAAGCAGCCCCACATGCAACTGGACCCTCTGTATTCGCTCTTTCACAGAAACACTATATATAGCTCTGGCCCGCCTGGCAGTCGACTGAAAACTCGGCCCCAGAAAATGCGTTTCAAGCCTAATTCGCCCATCCAAAAGTGCCCCCAGAGGAAGGCTTTGGGTACAACTGAACTCCCCAGGGGAGCCTTTATGCAGCCCCACATGCAACTGGACCCTCCTTGTTCACTGTTTACGAGCAACCCTAAATATAACCCTAGCCAGCATGGCAGAAGACTGAAAACTCGGGCTCCAGAAAATGCGTTCCAAGCCCCATTCACCCATCCAGAAGTGCCCGCAAAGGAAGGCTTTGGGTACAAGTGAACTCCCCAGGGGAGCCTTTATGCAGCCCCACATGCAACTGGACCCTCCGTATTCGCTCTTTCACAGCAACGCTAAATTAAGCCCTGGCCCGCCTGGCAGTCGACTGAAAACTCGGGCCCCAGAAAATGCGTTAAAAGCCTAATTCGCCCATCCAAAAGTGCCTCCAGAGGAAGGCTTTGGGTACAACTGAACTCCCCAGGGGAGCCTTAACGCAGCCCCACATGCAACTGGACCCTCCGGGTTCACTCTTTCACCGCAAGCCTAAATATAGCCCTAGCACGCCTGGCAGTCGACTGAAAGCTCGGGCCACAGAAAATGTGTTACGAGCCCCATTCGCCCATCCAAAAGTGCCCCCAAAGGAAGGCTTTGGGTACATCTGAACTCCCCAGTGGAGCCTTTACGCAGCCCCACATGCAACTGGACCCTCCGGGTTCACTCTTTCACCGCAAGCCTAAATATAGCCCTACCACTCCTGGCAGTCGACTGAAAGCTCGGGCCACAGAAAATGTGTTACGAGCCCCATTCGCCCATCCAAAAGTGCCCCCAAAGGAAGGCTTTGGGTACAACTGAACTCCCCAGGAGAGCCTTTACGCAGCCCCACATGCAACTGGACCCTCCGTGTTCGCTCTTTACAGCAACCCTAAATATAACCTTAGCCAGCATGGCAGAAGACTGAAAACTCGGGCCACAGAAAAAGAGTTTCAAGCCCCTTTCGCCCATCCAGAAGTCCCCCCAAAGGAAGGCTTTGGGTACAACTGAACTCCCCAGGGGAGCCTTTACGAAGCCCCACATGCAACTGGACCCTCCTTGTTCACTGTTTACGAGCAACCCTAAATATACCCCTAGCCACCATGGCAGAAGACTGAAAACTCGGGCTCCAGAAGATGCGTTTCAAGCCCCATTCACCCATCCAGAAGTGCCCCCAAAGGAAGGCTTTGGGTACAAGTGAACTCCCCAGGGGAGCCTTTACGCAGCCCCACATGCAACTGGACCCTCTGGGTTCACTCTTTCACCGCAAGCCTAATTATAACCCTGGCCCTCATGGCAGACGACTGAAAACTCGGGCCCCAGAAAACGTGCAACAAGCCCCAATCGACCATCCAAAAGTGCCCCCAGAGGAAGGCTTTGGGTACAACTGAACTCCCCAGGGGAGCCTTTACGCAGCCCCACATGCAACTGGACCCTCCTTGTTCACTGTTTACGAGCAACCCTAAATATACCCCTAGCCACCATGGCAGAAGACTGAAAACTCGGGCCCCAGAAAATGCGTTTCAAGCCCCATTCACCCATCCAGAAGTGCCCCCAAAGGAAGGCTTTGGGTACAAGTGAACTCCCCAGGGGAGCCTTTATGGAGCCCCACATGCAACTGGACCCTCCAGGTTCACTCTTTCACCGCAAGCCTAAATATAGCCCTAGCACGCCTGGCAGTCGACTGAAAGCTCGGGCCACAGAAAATGTGTTACGAGCCCCATTCGCCCATCCAAAAGTGCCCCCAAAGGAAGGCTTTGGGTACATCTGAACTCCCCAGTGGAGCCTTTACGCAGCCCCACATGCAACTGGACCCTCCGGGTTCACTCTTTCACCGCAAGCCTAAATATAGCCCTACCACTCCTGGCAGTCGACTGAAAGCTCGGGCCACAGAAAATGTGTTACGAGCCCCATTCGCCCATCCAAAAGTTCCCCCAAAGGAAGGCTTTGGGTACAACTGAACTCCCCAGGGGAGCCTTTACGCAGCCCCACATGCAACTGGACCCTCCGTGTTCGCTCTTTACAGCAACCCTAAATATAACCTTAGCCAGCATGGCAGAAGACTGAAAACTCGGGCCACAGAAAAAGAGTTTCAAGCCCCTTTCGCCCATCCAGAAGTCCCCCCAAAGGAAGGCTTTGGGTACAACTGAACTCCCCAGGGGAGCCTTTACGAAGCCCCACATGCAACTGGACCCTCCTTGTTCACTGTTTACGAGCAACCCTAAATATACCCCTAGCCACCATGGCAGAAGACTGAAAACTCGGGCTCCAGAAGATGCGTTTCAAGCCCCATTCACCCATCCAGAAGTGCCCCCAAAGGAAGGCTTTGGGTACAAGTGAACTCCCCAGGGGAGCCTTTACGCAGCCCCACATGCAACTGGACCCTCTGGGTTCACTCTTTCACCGCAAGCCTAATTATAACCCTGGCCCTCATGGCAGACGACTGAAAACTCGGGCCCCAGAAAACGTGCAACAAGCCCCAATCGACCATTGAAAAGTGCCCCCAGAGGAAGGCTTTGGGTACAAGTGAACTCCCCAGGGGAGCCTTTACGCAGCCCCACATGCAACTGGACCCTCTTTGTTCACTGTTTACGAGCAACCCTAAATATACCCCTAGCCACCATGGCAGGAGACTGAAAACTCGGGCTCCAGAAAATGCGTTTCAAGCCCCATTCACCCATCCAGAAGTGCCCCCAAAGGAAGGCTTTGGGTACATCTGAACTCCCCAGGGGAGCCTTTATGCAGCCCCACATGCAACTGGACCCTCCGGGTTCACTCTTTCACCGCAACCCTAAATATAGCCCTAGCACGCCTGGCAGTCGACTGAAAGCTCGGGCCACAGAAAATGTGTTACGAGCCCCATTCGCTCATCCAAAAGTGCCCCCAAAGGAAGGCTTTGGGTACATCTGAACTCCCCAGGGGAGCCTTTATGCAGCCCCACATGCAACTGGACCCTCCGGGTTCACTCTTTCACCGCAAGCCTAAATATAGCCCTAGCACGCCTGGCAGTCGACTGAAAGCTCGGGCCACAGAAAATGTGTTACGAGCCCCATTCGCCCATCCAAAAGTGCCCCCAAAGGAAGGCTTTGGGTACATCTGAACTCCCCAGTGGAGCCTTTACGCAGCCCCACATGCAACTGGACCCTCCGGGTTCACTCTTTCACCGCAAGCCTAAATATAGCCCTACCACTCCTGGCAGTCGACTGAAAGCTCGGGCCACAGAAAATGTGTTACGAGCCCCATTCGCCCATCCAAAAGTGCCCCGAGAGGAAGGCTTTGGGTACATCTGAACTCCCCAGGGGAGCCTTTACGCAGCCCCACATGCAACTGGACCCTCCGGGTTCGCTCTTTACAGCAACCCTAAATATAACCTTAGCCAGCATGGCAGAAGACTGAAAACTCGGGCCACAGAAAAAGAGTTTCAAGCCCCTTTCGCCCATCCAGAAGTCCCCCCAAAGGAAGGCTTTGGGTACAACTGAACTCCCCAGGGGAGCCTTTACGAAGCCCCACATGCAACTGGACCCTCCTTGTTCACTGTTTACGAGCAACCCTAAATATACCCCTAGCCACCATGGCAGAAGACTGAAAACTCGGGCTCCAGAAGATGCGTTTCAAGCCCCATTCACCCATCCAGAAGTGCCCCCAAAGGAAGGCTTTGGGTACAAGTGAACTCCCCAGGGGAGCCTTTACGCAGCCCCACATGCAACTGGACCCTCTGGGTTCACTCTTTCACCGCAAGCCTAATTATAACCCTGGCCCTCATGGCAGACGACTGAAAACTCGGGCCCCAGAAAACGTGCAACAAGCCCCAATCGACCATTGAAAAGTGCCCCCAGAGGAAGGCTTTGGGTACAAGTGAACTCCCCAGGGGAGCCTTTACGCAGCCCCACATGCAACTGGACCCTCTTTGTTCACTGTTTACGAGCAACCCTAAATATACCCCTAGCCACCATGGCAGGAGACTGAAAACTCGGGCTCCAGAAAATGCGTTTCAAGCCCCATTCACCCATCCAGAAGTGCCCCCAAAGGAAGGCTTTGGGTACATCTGAACTCCCCAGGGGAGCCTTTATGCAGCCCCACATGCAACTGGACCCTCCGGGTTCACTCTTTCACCGCAACCCTAAATATAGCCCTAGCACGCCTGGCAGTCGACTGAAAGCTCGGGCCACAGAAAATGTGTTACGAGCCCCATTCGCTCATCCAAAAGTGCCCCCAAAGGAAGGCTTTGGGTACATCTGAACTCCCCAGGGGAGCCTTTATGCAGCCCCACATGCAACTGGACCCTCCGGGTTCACTCTTTCACCGCAAGCCTAAATATAGCCCTAGCACGCCTGGCAGTCGACTGAAAGCTCGGGCCACAGAAAATGTGTTACGAGCCCCATTCGCCCATCCAAAAGTGCCCCCAAAGGAAGGCTTTGGGTACATCTGAACTCCCCAGGGGAGCCTTTACGCAGCCCCACATGTAACTGGACCCTCCGTGTTCGCTCTGTACAGCAACCCTAAATATATCCCTAGCCAGCATGGCAGAAGACTGAAAACTCGGGCTCCAGAAAAAGCGTTTCAAGCCCCTTTCACCTATCCAGAAGTGCCCGCAAAGGAAGGCTTTGTGTACAACTGAACTCCCCAGGGGAGCATTTATGCAGCCCCACATGCAACTGGACCCTCCGGGTTCACTCTTTCACCGCAAGCCTAAATATAACCCTGGCCCGCATGGCAGAAGACCGAAAACTCGGGCCACAGAAAACGTGCTACAAGCCCCATTCGACCATCCAAAAGTGCCCCCAAAGGAAGGCTTTGGGTACAAGTGAACTCCCCAGGGGAGCCTTTATGCAGCCCCACATGCAACTGGACCCTCCTTGTTCACTGTTTACGAGCAACCCTAAATATACCCCTAGCCACCATGGCAGAAGACTGAAAACTCGGGCTCCAGAAAATGCGTTTCAAGCCCCATTCACCCATCCAGAAGTGCCCCCAAAGGAAGGCTTTGGGTACAACTGAACTCCCCAGGGGAGCCTTTATGCAGCCCCACATGCAACTGGACCCTCCGGGTTCACTCTTTCACCGCAAGCCTAAATATAGCCCTAGCACGCCTGGCAGTCGACTGAAAGCTCGGGCCACAGAAAATGTGTTACGAGCCCCATTCGCCCATCCAAAAGTTCCCCCAAAGGAAGGCTTTGGGTACATCTGAACTCCCCAGGGGAGCCTTTATGCAGCCCCACATGCAACTGGACCCTCCGGGTTCACTCTTTCACCGCAACCCTAAATATAGCCCTAGCACGCCTGGCAGTCGACTGAAAGCTCGGGCCACAGAAAATGTGTTACGAGCCCCATTCGTCCATCCAAAAGTGCCCCCAAAGGAAGGCTTTGGGTACATCTGAACTCCCCAGGGGAGCCTTTACGCAGCCCCACATGCAACTGGACCCTCCGGGTTCACTCTTTCACCGCAAGCCTAAATATAGCCCTAGCACGCCTGGCAGTCGACTGAAAGCTCGGGCCACAGAAAATGTGTTACGAGCCCCATTCGCCCATCCAGAAGTGCCCCCAAAGGAAGGCTTTGGGTACATCTGAACTCCCCAGGGGAGCCCTTACGCAGCCCCACATGTAACTGGACCCTCCGTGTTCGCTCTTTACAGCAACCCTAAATATAACCCTAGCCAGCATGGCAGACGACCGAAAACTCGGGCCCCAGAAAACGTGCTACAAGCCCCATTCGCCCATCCAAAAGTGCCCCGAGAGGAAGGCTTTGGGTACATCTGAACTCCCCAGGGGAGCCTTTATGCAGCCCCACATGCAACTGGACCCTCCGGGTTCACTCTTTCACCGCAAGCCTAAATATAGCCCTCGGCGCAATGGGAGAAGACTGAAAAAGCGGGCCTCAGAAAACGCATTGCGATTCCCCTTGGACCATCCCAAAGTGCCCCCAAAGGAAGGCTTTGGGTACAACTGGACTTCCCAGGGGAGCCTTAACGCAGCCCCACATGCAACTGGACCCTCCGTATTCGCTCTTTCACAGCAACCCTAAATATAGCCCTGGCCCGCCTGGCAGTCGACTGAAAACTCGGGCCCCAGAAAATGCATTAAAAGCCTAATTCGCCCATCCAAAAGTGTCCCCAGAGGAAGGCTTTGGGTACAACTGAACTCCCCAGGGGAGCCTTTATGCAGCCCCACATGCAACTGGACCCTCCTTGTTCGCTGTTTATGAGGAACCCTAAATATACCCCCAGCCACCATGGCAGAAGGCTGAAAACTCGGGCTCCAGAAAATGCGTTTCAAGCCCCATTCGCCCATCCAGAAGTGCCCCCAAAGGAAGGCTTTGGGTACAAGTGAACTCCCCAGGGGAGCCTTTATGCAGCCCCACATGCAACTGGACCCTCCGGGTTCACTCTTTCACCGCAAGCCTAAATATAGCCCTAGCACGCCTGGCAGTCGACTGAAAGCTCGGGCCACAGAAAATGTGTTACGAGCCCCATTCGCCCATCCAAAAGTGCCCCCAAAGGAAGGCTTTGTGTACATCTGAACTCCCCAGGGGAGCCTTGACGCAGCCCCACATGCAACTGGACCCTCCGTATTCGCTCTTTCACAGCAACCCTAAATATAGCCCTGGCCCGCCTGGCAGTCGACTGAAAACTCGGGCCCCAGAAAATGCATTAAAAGCCTAATTCGCCCATCCAAAAGTTCCCCCAGATGAAGGCTTTGGGTACAACTGAACTCCCCAGGGGAGCCTTTATGCAGCCCCACATGCAACTGGACCATCCTTGTTCACTGTTTACGAGCAACCCTAAATATACCCCTAGCCAGCATGGCAGAAGACTGAAAACTCGGGCTCCAGAAAATGCGTTTCAAGCCCCATTCACCCATCCAGAAGTGCCCCCAAAGGAAGGCTTTGGGTACAAGTGAACTCCCCAGGGGAGCCTTTATGCAGCCCCACATGCAACTGGACCCTCCGGGTTCACTCTTTCACCGCAAGCCTAAATATAGCCCTAGCACGCCTGGCAGTCGACTGAAAGCTCGGGCCACAGAAAATGTGTTACGAGCCCCATTCGCCCATCCAAAAGTGCCCCCAAAGGAAGGCTTTGGGTACATCTGAACTCCCCAGGGGAGCCTTTACGCAGCCCCACATGCAACTGGACCCTCCGGGTTCACTCTTTCACCGCAAGCCTAAATATAACCCTAGCACGCCTGGCAGTCGACTGAAAGCTCGGGCAACAGAAAATGTGTTACGAGCCCCATTCGCCCATCCAAAAGTGCCCCGAGAGGAAGGCTTTGGGTACATCTGAACTCCCCAGGGGAGCCTTTACGCAGCCCCACATGCAACTGGACCCTCCGGGTTCGCTCTTTACAGCAACCCTAAATATAACACTAGCCAGCATGGCAGAAGACTGAAAACTCGGGCCACAGAGAAAGCGTTTCAAGCCCCTTTCGCCCATCCAGAAGTGCCCCCAAAGGAAGGCTTTGGGTACAAGTGAACTAACCAGGGGAGCCTTTATGCAGGCCCACATGCAACTGGACCCTCCTTGTTCACTGTTTACGAGCAACCCTAAATATACCCCTAGCCAGCGTGGCAGAAGACTGAAAACTCGGGCTCCAGAAAATGCATTTCAAGCCCCATTCACCCATCCAGAAGTGCCCCCAAAGGAAGGCTTTGGGTACAAGTGAACTCCCCAGGGGAGCCTTTATGCAGCCCCACATGCAACTGGACCCTCCGGGTTCACTCTTTCACCGCAAGCCTAAATATAACCCTCGGCGCAATGGGAGAAGACTGAAAAAGCGGGCCTCAGAAAACGCATTGCCATTCCCCTTGGACCATCCAAAAGTGCCCCCAAAGGAAGGCTTTGGGTACAACTGGACTTCCCAGGGGAGCCTTAACGCAGCCCCACATGCAACTGGACCCTCCGTATTCGCTCTTTCACAGCAACCCTAAATATAGCCCTGGCCCGCCTGGCAGTCGACTGAAAACTCGGGCCCCTGAAAATGCATTAAAAGCCTAATTCGCCCATCCAAAAGTGCCCCCAGAGGAAGGCTTTGGGTACAACTGAACTCCCCAGGGGAGCCTTTACGAAGCCCCACATGCAACTGGACCCTCCTTGTTCGCTGTTTACGAGGAACCCTAAATATACCCCTAGCCAGCATGGCAGAAGACTGAAAACTCGGGCTCCAGAAAATGCGTTTCAAGCCCCATTCACCCATCCAGAAGTGCCCCCAAAGGAAGGCTTTGGGTACAACTGAACTCCCCAGGGGAGCCTTTATGCAGCCCCACATGCAACTGGACCCTCCGGGTTCACTCTTTCACCGCAAGCCTAAATATAGACCTAGCACGCCTGGCAGTCGACTGAAAGCTCGGGCCACAGAAAATGTGTTACGAGCCCCATTCGCCCATCCAAAAGTTCCCCCAAAGGAAGGCTTTGGGTACATCTGAACTCCCCAGGGGAGCCTTTATGCAGCCCCACATGCAACTGGACCCTCCGGGTTCACTCTTTCACCGCAACCCTAAATATAGCCCTAGCACGCCTGGCAGTCGACTGAAAGCTCGGGCCACAGAAAATGTGTTACGAGCCCCATTCGTCCATCCAAAAGTGCCCCCAAAGGAAGGCTTTGGGTACATCTGAACTCCCCAGGGGAGCCTTTACGCAGCCCCACATGCAACTGGACCCTCCGGGTTCACTCTTTCACCGCAAGCCTAAATATAGCCCTAGCACGCCTGGCAGTCGACTGAAAGCTCGGGCCACAGAAAATGTGTTACGAGCCCCATTCGCCCATCCCAAAGTGCCCCCAAAGGAAGGCTTTGGGTACAACTGAACTCCCCAGGGGAGCCCTTACGCAGCCCCACATGTAACTGGACCCTCCGTGTTCGCTCTTTACAGCAACCCTAAATATAACCCTAGCCAGCATGGCAGACGACCGAAAACTCGGGCCCCAGAAAACGTGCTACAAGCCCCATTCGCCCATCCCAAAGTGCCCCGAGAGGAAGGCTTTGGGTACAACTGGACTTCCCAGGGGAGCCTTAACGCAGCCCCACATGCAACTGGACCCTCCGTATTCGCTCTTTCACAGCAACCCTAAATATAGCCCTGGCCCGCCTGGCAGTCGACTGAAAACTCGGGCCCCAGAAAATGCATTAAAAGCCTAATTCGCCCATCCAAAAGTGTCCCCCAAAGGAAGGCTTTGGGTACAACTGAACTCCCCAGGGGAGCCTTTATGCAGCCCCACATGCAACTGGACCCTCCTTGTTCGCTGTTTACGAGGAACCCTAAATATACCCCCAGCCACCATGGCAGAAGGCTGAAAACTCGGGCTCCAGAAAATGCGTTTCAAGCCCCATTCGCCCATCCAGAAGTGCCCCCAAAGGAAGGCTTTGGGTACAAGTGAACTCCCCAGGGGAGCCTTTATGCAGCCCCACATGCAACTGGACCCTCCGGGTTCACTCTTTCACCGCAAGCCTAAATATAGCCCTAGCACGCCTGGCAGTCGACTGAAAGCTCGGGCCACAGAAAATGTGTTACGAGCCCCATTCGCCCATCCAAAAGTGCCCCCAAAGGAAGGCTTTGTGTACATCTGAACTCCCCAGGGGAGCCTTGACGCAGCCCCACATGCAACTGGACCCTCCGTATTCGCTCTTTCACAGCAACCCTAAATATAGCCCTGGCCCGCCTGGCAGTCGACTGAAAACTCGGGCCCCAGAAAATGCATTAAAAGCCTAATTCGCCCATCCAAAAGTTCCCCCAGATGAAGGCTTTGGGTACAACTGAACTCCCCAGGTGAGCCTTTATGCAGCCCCACATGCAACTGGACCCTCCTTGTTCACTGTTTACGAGCAACCCTAAATATACCCCTAGCCAGCATGGCAGAAGACTGAAAACTCGGGCTCCAGAAAATGCGTTTCAAGCCCCATTCACCCATCCAGAAGTGCCCCCAAAGGAAGGCTTTGGGTACATCTGAACTCCCCAGGGGAGCCTTTATGCAGCCCCACATGCAACTGGACCCTCCGGGTTCACTCTTTCACCGCAAGGCTAAATATAGCCCTAGCACGCCTGGCAGTCGACTGAAAGCTCGGGCCACAGAAAATGTGTTACGAGCCCCATTCGCCCATCCAGAAGTGCCCCCAAAGGAAGGCTTTGGGTACAACTGAACTCCCCAGGGGAGCCTTTATGCAGCCCCACATGCAACTGGACCCTCCGGGTTCACTCTTTCACCGCAAGCCTAAATATAGCCCTAGCACGCCTGGCAGTCGACTGAAAGCTCGGGCCACAGAAAATGTGTTACGAGCCCCATTCGCCCATCCAAAAGTGCCCCCAAAGGAAGGCTTTGGGTACATCTGAACTCCCCAGGGGAGCCTTTACGCAGCCCCACATGCAACTGGACCCTCCGGGTTCACTCTTTCACCGCAAGCCTAAATATAACCCTAGCACGCCTGGCAGTCGACTGAAAGCTCGGGCCACAGAAAATGTGTTACGAGCCCCATTCGCCCATCCAAAAGTGCCCCGAGAGGAAGGCTTTGGGTACATCTGAACTCCCCAGGGGAGCCTTTACGCAGCCCCACATGCAACTGGACCCTCCGGGTTCGCTCTTTACAGCAACCCTAAATATAACACTAGCCAGCATGGCAGAAGTCTGAAAACTCGGGCCACAGAAAAAGCGTTTCAAGCCCCTTTCGCCCATCCAGAAGTGCCCCCAAAGGAAGGCTTTGGGTACAAGTGAACTAACCAGGGGAGCCTTTATGCAGCCCCACATGCAACTGGACCCTCCTTGTTCACTGTTTACGAGCAACCCTAAATATACCCCTAGCCAGCATGGCAGAAGACTGAAAACTCGGGCTCCAGAAAATGCATTTCAAGCCCCATTCACCCATCCAGAAGTGCCCCCAAAGGAAGGCTTTGGGTACAAGTGAACTCCCCAGGGGAGCCTTTATGCAGCCCCACATGCAACTGGACCCTCCGGGTTCACTCTTTCACCGCAAGCCTAAATATAGCCCTCGGCGCAATGGGAGAAGACTGAAAAAGCGGGCCTCAGAAAACGCATTGCGATTCCCCTTGGACCATCCAAAAGTGCCCCCAAAGGAAGGCTTTGGGTACAACTGGACTTCCCAGGGGAGCCTTAACGCAGCCCCACATGCAACTGGACCCTCCGTATTCGCTCTTTCACAGCAACCCTAAATATAGCCCTGGCCCGCCTGGCAGTCGACTGAAAACTCGGGCCCCTGAAAATGCATTAAAAGCCTAATTCGCCCATCCAAAAGTGCCCCCAGAGGAAGGCTTTGGGTACAACTGAACTCCCCAGGGGAGCCTTTACGAAGCCCCACATGCAACTGGACCCTCCTTGTTCGCTGTTTACGAGGAACCCTAAATATACCCCTAGCCAGCATGGCAGAAGACTGAAAACTCGGGCTCCAGAAAATGCGTTTCAAGCCCCATTCACCCATCCAGAAGTGCCCCCAAAGGAAGGCTTTGGGTACAACTGAACTCCCCAGGGGAGCCTTTATGCAGCCCCACATGGAACTGGACCCTCCGGGTTCACTCTTTCACCGCAAGCCTAAATATAGCCCTAGCACGCCTGGCAGTCGACTGAAAGCTCGGGCCACAGAAAATGTGTTACGAGCCCCATTCGCCCATCCAAAAGTGCCCCCAAAGGAAGGCTTTGTGTACATCTGAACTCCCCAGGGGAGCCTTAACGCAGCCCCACATGCAACTGGACCCTCCGTATTCGCTCTTTCACAGCAACCCTAAATATAGCCCTGGCACGCCTGGCAGTCGACTGAAAATTCGGGCCCCAGAAAATGCATTAAAAGCCTAATTCGTCCATCCAAAAGTTCCCCCAGATGAAGGCTTTGGGTACAACTGAACTCCCCAGGTGAGCCTTTATGCAGCCCCACATGCAACTGGACCCTCCTTGTTCACTGTTTACGAGCAACACTAAATATACCCCTAGCCAGCATGGCAGAAGCCTGAAAACTCGGGCTCCAGAAAATGCGTTTCAAGCCCCATTCACCCATCCAGAAGTGCCCCCAAAGGAAGGCTTTGGGTACATCTGAACTCCCCAGGGGAGCCTTTATGCAGCCCCACATGCAACAGGACCCTCCGGGTTCACTCTTTCACCGCAAGCCTAAATATAGCCCTAGCACGCCTGGCAGTCGACTGAAAGCTCGGGCCACAGAAAATGTGTTACGAGCCCCATTCGCCCATCCAAAAGTGCCCCGAGAGGAAGGCTTTGGGTACATCTGAACTCCCCAGGGGAGCCTTTACGCAGCCCCACATGCAACTGGACCCTCCGGGTTCGCTCTTTACAGCAACCCTAAATATAACACTAGCCAGCATGGCAGAAGACTGAAAACTCGGGCCACAGAAAAAGCGTTTCAAGCCCCTTTCGCCCATCCAGAAGTGCCCCCAAAGGAAGGCTTTGGGTACAAGTGAACTAACCAGGGGAGCCTTTATGCAGCCCCACATGCAACTGGACCCTCCTTGTTCAC
The DNA here is from genome assembly GCF_047663525.1 of Anas platyrhynchos. Lineage (NCBI taxonomy): Eukaryota > Metazoa > Chordata > Aves > Anseriformes > Anatidae > Anas > Anas platyrhynchos. The sequence goes on along the minus strand of NC_092613.1, from coordinate 2,564,126 downwards.
TGTTTACGAGCAACCCTAAATATACCCCTAGCCAGCGTGGCAGAAGACTGAAAACTCGGGCTCCAGAAAATGCATTTCAAGCCCCATTCACCCATCCAGAAGTGCCCCCAAAGGATGGCTTTGGGTACATCTGAACTCCCCATGGGAGCCTTTATGCAGCCCCACATGCAACTGGACCCTCCGGGTTCACTCTTTCACCGCAAGCCTAAATATAGCCCTCGGCGCAATGGGAGAAGACTGAAAAAGCGGGCCTCAGAAAACGCATTGCGATTCCCCTTGGACCATCCAAAAGTGCCCCCAAAGGAAGGCTTTGGGTACAACTGGACTTCCCAGGGGAGCCTTAACGCAGCCCCACATGCAACTGGACCCTCAGGGTTCACTCTTTCACCGCAAGCCTAAATATAGCCCTAGCACGCCTGGCAGTCGACTGAAAGCTCGGGCCACAGAAAATGTGTTACGAGCCCCATTCGCCCCTCCAAAAGTGCCCCCAAAGGAAGGCTTTGGGTACAAGTGAACTCCCCAGGGGAGCCTTTACGCAGCCCCACATGCAACTGGACCCTCCGTGTTCACTCTTTACAGCAACCCTAAATATAACCCTAGCCAGCATGGCAGAAGACTGAAAACTCGGGCTCTAGAAAAAGCGTTTCAAGCCCCTTTCGCCCATCCAGAAGTGCCCCCAAAGGAAGGCTTTGGGTACAAGTGAACTTCCCAGGGGAGCCTTTATGCAGCCCCACATGCAACTGGACCCTCCGGGTTCACTCTTTCACAGCAAGCATAAATATAGCCCTCGGCGCAATGGGAGAAGACTGAAAAAGCGGGCCCCATAAAACGCATTGCGATTCCCCTTGGACCATCCCAAAGTGCCCCCAAAGGAAATCTTTGGGTACAACTGGACTCCCCAGGGGAGCCTTAACGAAGCCCCGCATGCAACTGGACCCTCCGTATTCGCTCTTTCACAGCAACCCTAAATATAGCCCTGGCCCGCCTGGCAGTCGACTGAAAACTCGGGCCCCAGAAAATGCATTAAAAGCCTAATTCGCCCATCCAAAAGTGCCCCCAGAGGAAGGCTTTGGGTACATCTGAACTCCCCAGGAGAGCCTTTACGCAGCTCCACATGCAACTGGACCCTCCTTGTTCACTGTTTACGAGCAACCCTAAATATACCCCTAGCCACCATGGCAGAAGACTGAAAACTCGGGCTCCAGAAAATGCATTTCAAGCCCCTTTCGCCCATCCAGAAGTGCCCCCAAAGGAAGGCTTTGGGTACAAGTGAACTCCCCAGGGGAGCCTTTATGCAGCCCCACATGCAACTGGACCCTCCGGGTTCACTCTTTCACCGCAAGCCTAAATATAGCCCTAGCACGCCTGACAGTAGACTGAAAGCTCGGGCCACAGAAAATGTGTTACGAGCCCCATTCGCACATCCAAATGTGCCCCCAGAGGAAGGCTTTGGGTACATCTGAACTCCCCAGGGGAGCCTTTATGCAGCCCCACATGCAACTGGACCCTCCGGGTTCGCTCTTTACAGCAACCCTAAATATATCACTAGCCAGCATGGTAGAAGACTGAAAACTCGGGCCACAGAAAAAGCGTTTCAAGCCCCTTTCGCCCATCCAGAAGTGCCCCCAAAGGAAGGCTTTGGGTACAACTGAACTCCCCAGGGGAGCCTTTATGCAGCCCCACATGCAACTGGACCCTCCGGGTTCACTCTTTCACCGCAAGCCTAAATATAGCCCTGGCCCGCCTGGCAGTCGACTGAAAGCTCGGGCCACAGAAAATGTGTTACGAGCCCCATTCGCACATCCAGAAGTGCCCCCAAAGGAAGGCTTTGGGTACAAGTGAACTCCCCAGGGGAGCCTTTATGCAGCCCCACATGCAACTGTACCCTCCGTGTTCGCTCTTTAAAGCAACCCTAAATATAACCCTAGCCAGCATGGCAGAAGACTGAACACTCGGGCCACAGAGAAAGCGTTTCAAGCCCCTTTCGCCCATCCAGAAGTGCCCCCAAAGGAAGGCTTTGGGTACAAGTGAACTAACCAGGGGAGCCTTTATGCAGGCCCACATGCAACTGGACCCTCCTTGTTCACTGTTTACGAGCAACCCTAAATATACCCCTAGCCAGCATGGCAGAAGGCTGAAAACTCGGGCTCCAGAAAATGCGTTTCAAGCCCCATTCACCCATCCAGAAGTGCCCCCAAAGGAAGGCTTTGGGTACAACTGAACTCCCCAGGGGAGCCTTTATGCAGCCCCACATGCAACTGGACCCTCCGGGTTCACTCTTTCACCGCAAGCCTAAATATAACCCTGGCCCGCATGGCAGACGACCGAAAACTCGGGCCCCAGAAAACGTGCTACAAGCCCCATTCGCCCATCCAAAAGTGCCCCCAAAGGAAGGCTTTGTGTACATCTGAACTCCCCAGGGGAGCCTTTACGCAGCCCCACATGCAACTGGACCCTCCGGGTTCGCTCTTTACAGTAACCCTAAATATAACACTAGCCAGCATGGCAGAAGATTGAAAACTCGGGCCACAGAGAAAGCGTTTCAAGCCCCTTTCGCCCATCCAGAAGTGCCCCCAAAGGAAGGCTTTGGGTACAAGTGAACTCCCCAGGGGAGCCTTTATGCAGCCCCACATGCAACTGGACCCTCCGGGTTCACTCTTTCACCGCAAGCCTAAATATAGCCCTCGGCGCAATGGGAGAAGACTGAAAAAGCGGGCCTCAGAAAACGCATTGCGATTCCCCTTGGATCATCCAAAAGTGCCCCCAAAGGAAGGCTTTGGGTACAACTGGACTTCCCAGGGGAGCCTTAACGCAGCCCCACATGCAACTGGACCCTCCGTATTCGCTCTTTCACAGCAACCCTAAATATAGCCCTGGCCCGCCTGGCAGTCGACTGAAAACTCGGGCCCCTGAAAATGCATTAAAAGCCTAATTCGCCCATCCAAAAGTGCCCCCAGAGGAAGGCTTTGGGTACAACTGAACTCCCCAGGGGAGCCTTTACGAAGCCCCACATGCAACTGGACCCTCCTTGTTCGCTGTTTACGAGGAACCCTAAATATACCCCTAGCCAGCATGGCAGAAGACTGAAAACTCGGGCTCCAGAAAATGCGTTTCAAGCCCCATTCACCCATCCAGAAGTGCCCCCAAAGGAAGGCTTTGGGTACAACTGAACTCCCCAGGGGAGCCTTTATGCAGCCCCACATGCAACTGGACCCTCCGGGTTCACTCTTTCACCGCAAGCCTAAATATAGACCTAGCACGCCTGGCAGTCGACTGAAAGCTCGGGCCACAGAAAATGTGTTACGAGCCCCATTCGCCCATCCAAAAGTGCCCCCAAAGGAAGGCTTTGTGTACATCTGAACTCCCCAGGGGAGCCTTAACGCAGCCCCACATGCAACTGGACCCTCCGTATTCGCTCTTTCACAGCAACCCTAAATATAGCCCTGGCACGCCTGGCAGTCGACTGAAAATTCGGGCCCCAGAAAATGCATTAAAAGCCTAATTCGTCCATCCAAAAGTTCCCCCAGATGAAGGCTTTGGGTACAACTGAACTCCCCAGGTGAGCCTTTATGCAGCCCCACATGCAACTGGACCCTCCTTGTTCACTGTTTACGAGCAACACTAAATATACCCCTAGCCAGCATGGCAGAAGCCTGAAAACTCGGGCTCCAGAAAATGCGTTTCAAGCCCCATTCACCCATCCAGAAGTGCCCCCAAAGGAAGGCTTTGGGTACATCTGAACTCCCCAGGGGAGCCTTTATGCAGCCCCACATGCAACAGGACCCTCCGGGTTCACTCTTTCACCGCAAGCCTAAATATAGCCCTAGCACGCCTGGCAGTCGACTGAAAGCTCGGGCCACAGAAAATGTGTTACGAGCCCCATTCGCCCATCCAAAAGTGCCCCGAGAGGAAGGCTTTGGGTACATCTGAACTCCCCAGGGGAGCCTTTACGCAGCCCCACATGCAACTGGACCCTCCGGGTTCGCTCTTTACAGCAACCCTAAATATAACACTAGCCAGCATGGCAGAAGACTGAAAACTCGGGCCACAGAAAAAGCGTTTCAAGCCCCTTTCGCCCATCCAGAAGTGCCCCCAAAGGAAGGCTTTGGGTACAAGTGAACTAACCATTGGAGCCTTTATGCAGCCCCACATGCAACTGGACCCTCCTTGTTCACTGTTTACGAGCAACCCTAAATATACCCCTAGCCAGCGTGGCAGAAGACTGAAAACTCGGGCTCCAGAAAATGCATTTCAAGCCCCATTCACCCATCCAGAAGTGCCCCCAAAGGAAGGCTTTGGGTACATCTGAACTCCCCAGGGGAGCCTTTATGCAGCCCCACATGCAACTGGACCCTCCGGGTTCACTCTTTCACCGCAAGCCTAAATATAGCCCTCGGCGTAATGGGAGAAGACTGAAAAAGCGGGCCTCAGAAAACGCATTGCGATTCCCCTTGGACCATCCAAAAGTGCCCCCAAAGTAAGGCTTTGGGTACAACTGGACTTCCCAGGGGAGCCTTAACGCAGCCCCACATGCAACTGGACCCTCCGGGTTCACTCTTTCACCGCAAGCCTAAATATAGCCCTAGCACGCCTGGCAGTCGACTGAAAGCTCGGGCCACAGAAAATGTGTTACGAGCCCCATTCGCCCCTCCAAAAGTGCCCCGAGAGGAAGGCTTTGGGTACAAGTGAACTCCCCAGGGGAGCCTTTATGCAGCCCCACATGCAACTGGACCCTCCGGGTTCACTCTTTCACCGCAAGCCTAAATATAACCCTGGCCCGCATGGCAGACGACCGAAAACTCGGGCCCCAGAAAACGTGCTACAAGCCCCATTCGCCCATCCAAAAGTGCCCCCAAAGGAAGGCTTTGTGTACATCTGAACTCCCCAGGGGAGCCTTTACGCAGCCCCACATGCAACTGGACCCTCCGGGTTCGCTCTTTACAGTAACCCTAAATATAACACTAGCCAGCATGGCAGAAGATTGAAAACTCGGGCCACAGAGAAAGCGTTTCAAGCCCCTTTCGCCCATCCAGAAGTGCCCCCAAAGGAAGGCTTTGGGTACAAGTGAACTCCCCAGGGGAGCCTTTATGCAGCCCCACATGCAACTGGACCCTCCGGGTTCTCTCTTTCACCGCAAGCCTAAATATAACCCTCGGCGCAATGGGAGAAGACTGAAAAAGCGGGCCTCAGAAAACGCATTGCGATTTCCCTTGGAACATCCAAAAGTGCCCCCAAAGGAAGGCTTTGGGTACAAGTGAACTCCCCAGGGGAGCCTTTATGCAGCCCCACATGCAACTGGACCCTCCGGGTTCACTCTTTCACCGCAAGCCTAAATATAACCCTAGCCAGCATGGCATAAGACTGAAAACTCGGGCCACAGAGAAAGCGTTTCAAGCCCCTTTCGCCCATCCAGAAGTGCCCCCAAAGGAAGGCTTTGGGTACAAGTGAACTCCCCAGGGGAGCCTTTATGCAGCCCCACATGCAACTGGACCCTCCGGGTTCACTCTTTCACCGCAAGCCTAAATATAACCCTCGGCGCAATGGGAGAAGACTGAAAAAGCGGGCCTCAGAAAACGCATTGCGATTCCCCTTGGAACATCCAAAAGTGCCCCCAAAGGAAGGCTTTGGGTACAACTGGACTCCCCAGGGGAGCCTTAACGCAGCCCCACATGCAACTGGACCCTCCGTATTCGCTCTTTCACAGCAACCCTAAATATAGCCCTGGCCCGCCTGACAGTCGACTGAAAATTCGGGCCCCAGAAAATGCATTAAAAGCCTAATTCGCCCATCCAAAAGTGCCCCCAGAGGAAGGCTTTGGGTACAACTGAACTCCCCAGGGGAGCCTTTACGCAGCCCCACATGCAACTGGACCCTCCTTGTTCGCCGTTTACGAGGAACCCTAAATATACCCCTAGCCAGCATGGCAGAAGACTGAAAATTCGGGCTCCAGAAAATGCGTTTCAAGCCCCAATCGCCCATCCAGAAGTGCCCCCAAAGGAAGGCTTTGGGTACAACTGAACTCCCCAGGGGAGCCTTTATGCAGCCCCACATGCAATTGGACCCTCCGGGTTCACTCTTTCACCGCAAGCCTAAATATAGCCCTAGCACGCCTGGCAGTCGACTGAAAGCTCGGGCCACAGAAAATGTGTTACGAGCCCCATTCGCCCATCCAAAAGTGCCCCCAAAGGAAGGCTTTGTGTACATCTGAACTCCCCAGGGGAGCCTTTATGCAGCCCCACATGCAACTGGACCCTCCGGGTTCACTCTTTCACCGCAAGCCTAAGTATAGCCCTAGCACGCCTGGCAGTCGACTGAAAGCTCGGGCCACAGAAAATGTGTTACGAGCCCCATTAGCCCATCCAAAAGTGCCCCCAAAGGAAGGCTTTGGGTACATCTGAACTCCCCAGGGGAGCCTTTACACAGCCCCACATGCAACTGGACCCTCCGGGTTCACTCTTTCACCGCAAGCCTAAATATAGCCCTAGCACGCCTGGCAGTCGACTGAAAGCTCGGGCCACAGAAAATATGTTACGAGCCCCATTCGACCATCCAAAAGTGCCCCCAGAGAAAGGCTTTGGGTACATCTGAACTCCCCAGGGGAGCCCTTACGCAGCCCCACATGTAACTGGACCCTCCGTGTTCGCTCTTTACAGCAACCCTAAATATAACCCTAGCCAGCATGGCAGAAGACTGAAAACTCGGGCCACAGAAAAAGCGTTTCAAGCCCCTTTCTCCCATCCAGAAGTTCCCCCAAAGGAAGGCTTTGGGTAAAAATGAACTCCCCAGGGGAGCCTTTATGCAGCCCCACATGCAACTGGACCCTCAGGGTTCACTCTTTCACCGCAAGCCTAAATATAACCCTGGCCCGCATGGCAGACGACCGAAAACTCGGGCCCCAGAAAACGTGCTACAAGCCCCATTCGACCATCCAAAAGTGCCCCCAGAGGAAGGCTTTGGGTACATCTGAACTCCCCAGGGGAGCCTTTACGCAGCCCCACATACAACTGGACCCTCCGGGTTCGCTCTTTACAGCAACCCTAAATATAACACTAGCCAGCATGGCAGAAGACTGAAAACTCGGGCCACAGAGAAAGCGTTTCAAGCCCCTTTCGCCCATCCAGAAGTGCCCCCAAAGGAAGGCTTTGGGTACAAGTGAACTCCCCAGGGGAGCCTTTATGCAGCCCCACATGCAACTGGACCCTCCTTGTTCACTGTTTACGAGCAACTCTAAATATACCCCTAGCCACCATGGCAGAAGACTGAAAACTCGGGCTCCAGAAAATGCGTTTCAAGCCCCATTCACCCATCCAGAGGTGCCCCCAAAGGAAGGCTTTGGGTACAACTGAACTCCCCAGGGGAGCCTTTATGCAGCCCCACATGCAACTGGACCCTCCGGGTTCACTCTTTCACCGCAAGCATAAAAATATAACCCTAGCACTCCTGGCAGTCGACTGAAAGCTCGGGCCACAGAAAATGTGTTACGAGCCCCATTCGCCCATCCAAAAGTGCCCCCAAAGGAAGGCTTTGGGTACAAGTGAACTCCCCAGGGGAGCCTTTATGCAGCCCCACATGCAACTGGACCCTCCGGGTTCACTCTTTCACCGCAAGCCTAAATATAGCCCTAGCACATCTGGCAGTCGACTGAAAGCTTGGGCCACAGAAAATGTGTTACGAGCCCCATTCGCCCATCCAAAAGTGCCCCCAAAGGAAGGCTTTGGGTACATCTGAACTCCCCAGGGGAGCCTTTATGCAGCCCCACATGCAACTGGACCCTCCGTGTTCGCTCTTTACAGCAACCCTAAATATAACCCTAGCCAGCATGGCAGAAGACTGAAAACTCGGGCCACAGAAAAAGCGTTTCAAGCCCCTTTCGCCCATACAGAAGTGCCCCCAAAGGAAGGCTTTGGGTACAAGTGAACTCCCCAGGGGAGCCTTTATGCAGCCCCACATGCAACTGGACCCTCCGTATTCGCTCTTTCACAGCAACCCTAAATATAGCCCTGGCCCGCCTTGCAGTCGACTGAAAACTCGGGCCACAGAATAACTGTTAAAAGCCTAATTCGCCCATCCAAAAGTGCACCCAGAGGAAGGCTTTGGGTACAAGTGAACTCGCCAGGGGAGCCTTTATGCAGCCCCACATGGAACTGGACCCTCCTTGTTCACTGTTTACGTGCAACCCTAAATATACCCCTAGCCAGGATGGCAGAAGGCTGAAAACTCGGGCTCCAGAAAATGCGTTTCAAGCCCCATTCACCCATCCAGAAGTGCCCCCAAAGGAAGGCTTTGGGTACAACTGAACTCCCCAGGGGAGCCTTTATGCAGCCCCACATGCAACTGGACCCTCCGGGTTCACTCTTTCACCGCAAGCCTAAATATAACCCTGGCCCGCATGGCAGACGACCGAAAATTCGGGCCCCAGAAAACGTGCTACAAGCCCCATTCGCCCATCCAAAAGTTCCCCCAAAGGAAGGCTTTGGGTACATCTGAACTCCCCAGGGGAGCCTTTACGCAGCCCCACATGCAACTGGACCCTCCGGGTTCACTCTTTCACCGCAAGCCTAAATATAACCCTAGCACACCTGGCAGTCGACTGAAAGCTCGGGCCCCTGAAAATGCATTAAAAGCCTAATTCGCCCATCCAAAAGTTCCCCCAGAGGAAGGCTTTGGGTACATCTGAACTCCCCAGGGGAGCCTTTATGCAGCCCCACATGCAACTGGACCCTCCGGGTTCACTCTTTCACCGCAAGCCTAAATATAGCCCTAGCACGCCTGGCAGTCGACTGAAAGCTCGGGCCACAGAAAATGTGTTACGAGCCCCATTCGCCCATCCAAATGTGCCCCCAAAGGAAGGCTTTGGGTACAAGTGAACTCCCCAGGGGAGCCTTTATGCAGCCCCACATGCAACTGGACCCTCCTTGTTCACTGTTTACGAGCAACCCTAAATATAACCCTAGCCACCATGGCAGAAGACTGAAAACTCGGGCTCCAGAAAATGCGTTTCAAGCCCCATTCACCCATCCAGAAGTGCCCCCAAAGGAAGGCTTTGGGTACAAGTGAACTCCCCAGGGGAGCCTTTATGCAGCCCCACATGCAACTGGACCCTCCGGGTTCACTCTTTCACCGCAAGCCTAAATATAACCCTCGGCGCAATGGGAGAAGACTGAAAAAGCGGGCCTCAGAAAACGCATTGCGATTCCCCTTGGACCATCCAAAAGTGCCCCCAAAGGAAGGCTTTGGGTACAAGTGAACTCCCCAGGGGAGCCTTTATGCAGCCCCACATGCAACTGGACCCTCCGGGTTCACTCTTTCACCGCAAGCCTAAATATCGACCTAGCACGCCTGGCAGTCGACTGAAAGCTCGGGCCCCAGAAAATGCATTAAAAGCCTAATTCGCCCATCCAAAAGTGCCCCCAAAGGAAGGCTTTGGGTACAAGTGAACTCCCCAGGGGAGCCTTTATGCAGCCCCACATGCAACTGGACCCTCCGTGTTTGCTCTTTACAGCAACCCTAAATATAACCCTAGCCAGCATGGCAGAAGACTGAAAACTCGGGCTCTAGAAAAAGCGTTTCAAGCCCCTTTCGCCCATCCAGAAGTGCCCCCAAAGGAAGGCTTTGGGTACAAGTGAACTCCCCAGGGGAGCCTTTATGCAGCCCCACATGCAACTGGACCCTCCGGGTTCACTCTTTCACCGCAAGCCTAAATATAGCCCTAGCACGCCTGGCAGTCGACTGAAAACTCGGGCCACAGAAAATGTGTTACGAGCCCCATTCGCCCATCCAAAAGTGCCCCCAAAGGAAGGCTTAGGGTACATCTGAACTCCCCAGGGGAGCCTTTATGCAGCCCCACATGCAACTGGACCCTCCGTGTTCGCTCTTTACAGGAACCCTAAATATAACCCTAGCCAGCATGGCAGAAGACTGAAAACTCGGGCCACAGAAAAAGCGTTTCAAGCCCCTTTCGCCCATCCAGAAGTGCCCCCAAAGGAAGGCTTTGGGTACAAGTGAACTCCCCAGGGGAGCCTTTATGCAGCCCCACATGCAACTGGACCCTCCATATTCGCTCTTTCACAGCAACCCTAAATATAGCCCTGGCCCGCCTTGCAGTCGACTGAAAACTCGGGCCACAGAATAACTGTTAAAAGCCTAATTCGCCCATCCAAAAGTGCCCCCAGAGGAAGGCTTTGGGTACAAGTGAACTACCCAGGGGAGCCTTTATGCAGCCCCACATGCAACTGGACCCTCCTTGTTCACTGTTTACAAGCAAACCTAAATATACCCCTAGCAGGCATGGCAGAAGACTGAAAACTCGGGCTCCAGAAAATGCGTTTCAAGCCCCATTCACCCATCCAGAAGTGCCCCCAAAGGAAGGCTTTGGGTACAACTGAACTCCCCAGGGGAGCCTTTATGCAGCCCCACATGCAACTGGACCCTCCTTGTTCACTGTTTACGAGCAAACCTAAATATACCCCTAGCCAGCATGGCAGAAGACTGAAAACTCGGGCTCCAGAAAATGCGTTTCAAGCCCCATTCACCCATCCAGAAGTGCCCCCAAAGGAAGGCTTTGGGTACAAGTGAACTCCCCAGGGGAGCCTTTATGCAGCCCCACATGCAACAGGACCCTCCGGGTTCACTCTTTCACCGCAAGCCTAAATATAACACTCGGCGCAATGGGAGAAGACTGAAACAGCGGGCCTCAGAAAACGCATTGCGATTCCCCTTGGAACATCCAAAAGTGCCCCCAAAGGAAGGCTTTGGGTACAACTGGACTCCCCAGATGAGCCTTAACGCAGCCCCACATGCAACTGGACCCTCCGTATTCGCTCTTTCACAGCAACCCTAAATATAGCCCTGGCCCGCCTGGCAGTCGACTGAAAACTCGGGCCCCAGAAAATGCATTAAAAGCCTAATTCGCCCATCCAAAAGTGCCCCCAGAGGAAGGCTTTGGGTACAACTGAACTCCCCAGGGGAGCCTTTATGCAGTCCCACATGCAACTGGACCCTCCGGGTTCACTCTTTCACCGCAAGCCTAAATATAGCCCTAGAACGCCTGGCAGTCGACTGAAAGCTCGGGCCACAGAAAATGTGTTACGAGCCCCATTCGCCCATCCAAAAGTGCCCCCAAAGGAAGGCTTTGGGTACATCTGAACTCCCCAGGGGAGCCTTTACGCAGCCCCACATGCAACTGGACCCTCCTTGTTCACTGTTTACGAGCAAACCTAAATATATCCCAAGCCACCATGGCAGAAGACTGAAAACTCGGGCTCCAGAAAATGCGTTTCAAGCCCCATTCACCCATCCAGAAGTGCCCCCAAAGGAAGGCTTTGGGTACAACTGAACTCCCCAGGGGAGCCTTTATGCAGCCCCACATGCAACTGGACCCTCCGGGTTCACTCTTTCACCGCAAGCCTAAATATAGCCCTGGCCCGCCTGGCAGTCGACTGAAAGCTCGGGACCCTGATAATGCATTAAAAGCCTAATTCGCCCATCAATAATTGCCCCCAGAGGAAGGCTTTGGGTACAACTGAACTCCCCAGGGGAGACTTTACGCAGCCCCACATGCAACTGGACCCTCCTTGTTCACTGTTTACGAGGAACCCTAAATATACCCCTAGCCACCATGGCAGAAGAATGAAAACTCGGGCTCCAGAAAATGCGTTTCAAGCCCCATTCACCCATCCAGAAGTGCCCCCAAAGGAAGGCTTTGGGTACAACTGAACTCCCCAGGGGAGCCTTTATGCAGCCCCACATGCAACTGGACCCTCCGTGTTCGCTCTTTACAGGAACCCTAAATATAACCCTAGCCAGCATGGCAGAAGACTGAAAACTCGGGCCACAGAAAATGTGTTACGAGCCCCATTAGCCCATCCAGAAGTGCCCCCAAAGGAAGGCTTTGGGTACAAGTGAACTCCCCAGGGGAGCCTTTATGCAGCCCCACATGCAACTGGACCCTCCGGGTTCACTCTTTCACCGCAAGCCTAAATATAGCCCTAGCACGCCTGGCAGTCGACTGAAAGCTCGGGCCACAGAAAATGTGTTACGAGCCCCATTCGCACATACAAAAGTGCCCCCAAAGGAAGGCTTTGGGTACATCTGAACTCCCCAGGGGAGCCTTTATGCAGCCCCACATGCAACTGGACCCTCCGTGTTCGCTCTTTACAGCAACCCTAAATATAACCCTAGCCAGCATGGCAGAAGACTGAAAACTCGGGCCACTGAAAAAGCGTTTCAAGCCCCTTTCGCCCATCCAGAAGTGCCCCCAAAGGAAGGCTTTGGGTACAAGTGAACTCCCCAGGGGAGCCTTTATGCAGCCCCACATGCAACTGGACCCTCCGTATTCGCTCTTTCACAGCAACCCTAAATATAGCCATGGCCCGCCTTGCAGTCGACTGAAAACTCGGGCCACAGAATAACTGTTAAAAGCCTAATTCGCCCATCCAAAAGTGCCCCCAGAGGAAGGCTTTGGGTACAAGTGAACTCCCCAGGGGAGCCTTTATGCAGCCCCACGTGCAACTGGACCCTCCTTGTTCACTGTTTACGAGCAAACCTAAATATACCCCTAGCCAGCATGGCAGAAGACTGAAAACTCGTGCTCCAGAAAATGCGTTTCAAGCCCCATTCACCCATCCAGAAGTGCCCCTAAAGGAAGGCTTTGGGTACAAGTGAACTCCCCAGGGGAGCCTTTATGCAGCCCCACATGCAACTGGACCCTCCTTGTTCACTGTTTACGAGCAACCCTAAATATACCCCTAGCCACCATGGCAGAAGACTGAAAACTCGGGCTCCAGAAAATGCGTTTCAAGCCCCATTCGCCCATCCAGAAGTGCCCCCAAAGGAAGGCTTTGGGTACAAGTGAACTCCCCAGGGGAGCCTTTATGCAGCCCCACATGCAACTGGACCCTCTGGGTTCACTCTTTCACCGCAAGCCTAAATATAGCCCTGGCCCGCCTGGTAGTCGACTGAAAGCTCGGGTCCCTGAAAATGCATTAAAAGCCTAATTCGCCCATCCAAAAGTGCCCCCAGAGGAAGGCTTTGGGTACAACTGAACTCCCCAGGGGAGCCTTTACGCAGCCCCACGTGCAACTGGACCCTCCTTGTTCACTGTTTACGAGGAACCCTAAATATACCCCTAGCCACCATGGCAGAAGACTGAAAACTCGGGCTCCAGAAAATGCGTTTCAAGCCCCATTCGCCCATCCAGAAGTGCCCCCAAAGGAAGGCTTTGGGTACAACTGAACTCCCCAGGGGAGCCTTTATGCAGCCCCACATGCAACTGGACCCTCCGGGTTCACTCTTTCACCGCAAGCCTAAATATAGCCCTAGCACGCCTGGCAGTCGACTGAAAGCTCGAGCCACAGAAAATGTGTTACGAGCCCCATTCGCCCATCCAAAAGTGCCCCCAAAGGAAGGCTTTGGGTACATCTGAACTCCCCAGGGGAGCCTTTACGCAGCCCCACATGCAACTGGACCCTATTTGTTCACTGTTTACGAGCAACACTAAATATACCCCTAGCCAGCATGGCAGAAGACTGAAAACTCGGGCCCCAGAAAACGTGCTACAAGCCCCATTCGCCCATCCAAAAGTGCCCCCAAAGGAAGGCTTTGTGTACATCTGAACTCCCCAGGGGAGCCTTTACGCAGCCCCACATGCAACTGGACCCTCCGGGTTCGCTCTTTACAGTAACCCTAAATATAACACTAGCCAGCATGGCAGAAGATTGAAAACTCGGGCCACAGAGAAAGCGTTTCAAGCCCCTTTCGCCCATCCAGAAGTGCCCCCAAAGGAAGGCTTTGGGTACAACTGAACTCCCCAGGGGAGCCTTTATGCAGCCCCACATGCAACTGGACCCTCCGGGTTCTCTCTTTCACCGCAAGCCTAAATATAACCCTCGGCGCAATGGGAGAAGACTGAAAAAGCGGGCCTCAGAAAACGCATTGCGATTTCCCTTGGAACATCCAAAAGTGCCCCCAAAGGAAGGCTTTGGGTACAAGTGAACTCCCCAGGGGAGCCTTTATGCAGCCCCACATGCAACTGGACCCTCCGGGTTCACTCTTTCACCGCAAGCCTAAATATAACCCTAGCCAGCATGGCATAAGACTGAAAACTCGGGCCACAGAGAAAGCGTTTCAAGCCCCTTTCGCCCATCCAGAAGTGCCCCCAAAGGAAGGCTTTGGGTACAAGTGAACTCCCCAGGGGAGCCTTTATGCAGCCCCACATGCAACTGGACCCTCCGGGTTCACTCTTTCACCGCAAGCCTAAATATAACCCTCGGCGCAATGGGAGAAGACTGAAAAAGCGGGCCTCAGAAAACGCATTGCGATTCCCCTTGGAACATCCAAAAGTGCCCCCAAAGGAAGGCTTTGGGTACAACTGGACTCCCCAGGGGAGCCTTAACGCAGCCCCACATGCAACTGGACCCTCCGTATTCGCTCTTTCACAGCAACCCTAAATATAGCCCTGGCCCGCCTGACAGTCGACTGAAAATTCGGGCCCCAGAAAATGCATTAAAAGCCTAATTCGCCCATCCAAAAGTGCCCCCAGAGGAAGGCTTTGGGTACAACTGAACTCCCCAGGGGAGCCTTTACGCAGCCCCACATGCAACTGGACCCTCCTTGTTCGCCGTTTACGAGGAACCCTAAATATACCCCTAGCCAGCATGGCAGAAGACTGAAAATTCGGGCTCCAGAAAATGCGTTTCAAGCCCCAATCGCCCATCCAGAAGTGCCCCCAAAGGAAGGCTTTGGGTACAACTGAACTCCCCAGGGGAGCCTTTATGCAGCCCCACATGCAATTGGACCCTCCGGGTTCACTCTTTCACCGCAAGCCTAAATATAGCCCTAGCACGCCTGGCAGTCGACTGAAAGCTCGGGCCACAGAAAATGTGTTACGAGCCCCATTCGCCCATCCAAAAGTGCCCCCAAAGGAAGGCTTTGTGTACATCTGAACTCCCCAGGGGAGCCTTTATGCAGCCCCACATGCAACTGGACCCTCCGGGTTCACTCTTTCACCGCAAGCCTAAGTATAGCCCTAGCACGCCTGGCAGTCGACTGAAAGGTCGGGCCACAGAAAATGTGTTACGAGCCCCATTAGCCCATCCAAAAGTGCCCCCAAAGGAAGGCTTTGGGTACATCTGAACTCCCCAGGGGAGCCTTTACACAGCCCCACATGCAACTGGACCCTCCGGGTTCACTCTTTCACCGCAAGCCTAAATATAGCCCTAGCACGCCTGGCAGTCGACTGAAAGCTCGGGCCACAGAAAATATGTTACGAGCCCCATTCGACCATCCAAAAGTGCCCCCAGAGAAAGGCTTTGGGTACATCTGAACTCCCCAGGGGAGCCCTTACGCAGCCCCACATGTAACTGGACCCTCCGTGTTCGCTCTTTACAGCAACCCTAAATATAACCCTAGCCAGCATGGCAGAAGACTGAAAACTCGGGCCACAGAAAAAGCGTTTCAAGCCCCTTTCTCCCATCCAGAAGTTCCCCCAAAGGAAGGCTTTGGGTAAAAATGAACTCCCCAGGGGAGCCTTTATGCAGCCCCACATGCAACTGGACCCTCAGGGTTCACTCTTTCACCGCAAGCCTAAATATAACCCTGGCCCGCATGGCAGACGACCGAAAACTCGGGCCCCAGAAAACGTGCTACAAGCCCCATTCGACCATCCAAAAGTGCCCCCAGAGGAAGGCTTTGGGTACATCTGAACTCCCCAGGGGAGCCTTTACGCAGCCCCACATACAACTGGACCCTCCGGGTTCGCTCTTTACAGCAACCCTAAATATAACACTAGCCAGCATGGCAGAAGACT
The DNA here is from genome assembly GCF_047663525.1 of Anas platyrhynchos. NCBI lineage: Eukaryota > Metazoa > Chordata > Aves > Anseriformes > Anatidae > Anas > Anas platyrhynchos. The sequence goes on along the minus strand of NC_092613.1, from coordinate 2,548,321 downwards.
GAAAACTCGGGCCACAGAGAAAGCGTTTCAAGCCCCTTTCGCCCATCCAGAAGTGCCCCCAAAGGAAGGCTTTGGGTACAAGTGAACTCCCCAGGGGAGCCTTTATGCAGCCCCACATGCAACTGGACCCTCCTTGTTCACTGTTTACGAGCAACTCTAAATATACCCCTAGCCACCATGGCAGAAGACTGAAAACTCGGGCTCCAGAAAATGCGTTTCAAGCCCCATTCACCCATCCAGAGGTGCCCCCAAAGGAAGGCTTTGGGTACAACTGAACTCCCCAGGGGAGCCTTTATGCAGCCCCACATGCAACTGGACCCTCCGGGTTCACTCTTTCACCGCAAGCATAAAAATATAACCCTAGCACTCCTGGCAGTCGACTGAAAGCTCGGGCCACAGAAAATGTGTTACGAGCCCCATTCGCCCATCCAAAAGTGCCCCCAAAGGAAGGCTTTGGGTACAAGTGAACTCCCCAGGGGAGCCTTTATGCAGCCCCACATGCAACTGGACCCTCCGGGTTCACTCTTTCACCGCAAGCCTAAATATAGCCCTAGCACACCTGGCAGTCGACTGAAAGCTTGGGCTACAGAAAATGTGTTACGAGCCCCATTCGCCCATCCAAAAGTGCCCCCAAAGGAAGGCTTTGGGTACATCTGAACTCCCCAGGGGAGCCTTTATGCAGCCCCACATGCAACTGGACCCTCCGTGTTCGCTCTTTACAGCAACCCTAAATATAACCCTAGCCAGCATGGCAGAAGACTGAAAACTCGGGCCACAGAAAAAGCGTTTCAAGCCCCTTTCGCCCATACAGAAGTGCCCCCAAAGGAAGGCTTTGGGTACAAGTGAACTCCCCAGGGGAGCCTTTATGCAGCCCCACATGCAACTGGACCCTCCGTATTCGCTCTTTCACAGCAACCCTAAATATAGCCCTGGCCCGCCTTGCAGTCGACTGAAAACTCGGGCCACAGAATAACTGTTAAAAGCCTAATTCGCCCATCCAAAAGTGCACCCAGAGGAAGGCTTTGGGTACAAGTGAACTCGCCAGGGGAGCCTTTATGCAGCCCCACATGGAACTGGACCCTCCTTGTTCACTGTTTACGTGCAACCCTAAATATACCCCTAGCCAGGATGGCAGAAGGCTGAAAACTCGGGCTCCAGAAAATGCGTTTCAAGCCCCATTCACCCATCCAGAAGTGCCCCCAAAGGAAGGCTTTGGGTACAACTGAACTCCCCAGGGGAGCCTTTATGCAGCCCCACATGCAACTGGACCCTCCGGGTTCACTCTTTCACCGCAAGCCTAAATATAACCCTGGCCCGCATGGCAGACGACCGAAAATTCGGGCCCCAGAAAACGTGCTACAAGCCCCATTCGCCCATCCAAAAGTTCCCCCAAAGGAAGGCTTTGGGTACATCTGAACTCCCCAGGGGAGCCTTTACGCAGCCCCACATGCAACTGGACCCTCCGGGTTCACTCTTTCACCGCAAGCCTAAATATAACCCTAGCACACCTGGCAGTCGACTGAAAGCTCGGGCCCCTGAAAATGCATTAAAAGCCTAATTCGCCCATCCAAAAGTTCCCCCAGAGGAAGGCTTTGGGTACATCTGAACTCCCCAGGGGAGCCTTTATGCAGCCCCACATGCAACTGGACCCTCCGGGTTCACTCTTTCACCGCAAGCATAAAAATATAACCCTAGCACTCCTGGCAGTCGACTGAAAGCTCGGGCCACAGAAAATGTGTTACGAGCCCCATTCGCCCATCCAAAAGTGCCCCCAAAGGAAGGCTTTGGGTACAAGTGAACTCCCCAGGGGAGCCTTTATGCAGCCCCACATGCAACTGGACCCTCCGGGTTCACTCTTTCACCGCAAGCCTAAATATAGCCCTAGCACACCTGGCAGTCGACTGAAAGCTTGGGCCACAGAAAATGTGTTACGAGCCCCATTCGCCCATCCAAAAGTGCCCCCAAAGGAAGGCTTTGGGTACATCTGAACTCCCCAGGGGAGCCTTTATGCAGCCCCACATGCAACTGGACCCTCCGTGTTCGCTCTTTACAGCAACCCTAAATATAACCCTAGCCAGCATGGCAGAAGACTGAAAACTCGGGCCACAGAAAAAGCGTTTCAAGCCCCTTTCGCCCATACAGAAGTGCCCCCAAAGGAAGGCTTTGGGTACAAGTGAACTCCCCAGGGGAGCCTTTATGCAGCCCCACATGCAACTGGACCCTCCGTATTCGCTCTTTCACAGCAACCCTAAATATAGCCCTGGCCCGCCTTGCAGTCGACTGAAAACTCGGGCCACAGAATAACTGTTAAAAGCCTAATTCGCCCATCCAAAAGTGCACCCAGAGGAAGGCTTTGGGTACAAGTGAACTCGCCAGGGGAGCCTTTATGCAGCCCCACATGGAACTGGACCCTCCTTGTTCACAGTTTACGTGCAACCCTAAATATACCCCTAGCCAGGATGGCAGAAGGCTGAAAACTCGGGCTCCAGAAAATGCGTTTCAAGCCCCATTCACCCATCCAGAAGTGCCCCCAAAGGAAGGCTTTGGGTACAACTGAACTCCCCAGGGGAGCCTTTATGCAGCCCCACATGCAACTGGACCCTCCGGGTTCACTCTTTCACCGCAAGCCTAAATATAACCCTGGCCCGCATGGCAGACGACCGAAAATTCGGGCCCCAGAAAACGTGCTACAAGCCCCATTCGCCCATCCAAAAGTTCCCCCAAAGGAAGGCTTTGGGTACATCTGAACTCCCCAGGGGAGCCTTTACGCAGCCCCACATGCAACTGGACCCTCCGGGTTCACTCTTTCACCGCAAGCCTAAATATAACCCTAGCACACCTGGCAGTCGACTGAAAGCTCGGGCCCCTGAAAATGCATTAAAAGCCTAATTCGCCCATCCAAAAGTTCCCCCAGAGGAAGGCTTTGGGTACATCTGAACTCCCCAGGGGAGCCTTTATGCAGCCCCACATGCAACTGGACCCTCCGGGTTCACTCTTTCACCGCAAGCCTAAATATAGCCCTAGCACGCCTGGCAGTCGACTGAAAGCTCGGGCCACAGAAAATGTGTTACGAGCCCCATTCGCCCATCCAAATGTGCCCCCAAAGGAAGGCTTTGGGTACAAGTGAACTCCCCAGGGGAGCCTTTATGCAGCCCCACATGCAACTGGACCCTCCTTGTTCACTGTTTACGAGCAACCCTAAATATAACCCTAGCCACCATGGCAGAAGACTGAAAACTCGGGCTCCAGAAAATGCGTTTCAAGCCCCATTCACCCATCCAGAAGTGCCCCCAAAGGAAGGCTTTGGGTACAAGTGAACTCCCCAGGGGAGCCTTTATGCAGCCCCACATGCAACTGGACCCTCCGGGTTCACTCTTTCACCGCAAGCCTAAATATAACCCTCGGCGCAATGGGAGAAGACTGAAAAAGCGGGCCTCAGAAAACGCATTGCGATTCCCCTTGGACCATCCCAAAGTGCCCCCAAAGGAAGGCTTTGGGTACAAGTGAACTCCCCAGGGGAGCCTTTATGCAGCCCCACATGCAACTGGACCCTCCGGGTTCACTCTTTCACCGCAAGCCTAAATATCGACCTAGCACGCCTGGCAGTCGACTGAAAGCTCGGGCCACAGAAAATGCATTAAAAGCCTAATTCGCCCATCCAAAAGTGCCCCCAAAGGAAGGCTTTGGGTACAAGTGAACTCCCCAGGGGAGCCTTTATGCAGCCCCACATGCAACTGGACCCTCCGTGTTTGCTCTTTACAGCAACCCTAAATATAACCCTAGCCAGCATGGCAGAAGACTGAAAACTCGGGCTCTAGAAAAAGCGTTTCAAGCCCCTTTCGCCCATCCAGAAGTGCCCCCAAAGGAAGGCTTTGGGTACAAGTGAACTCCCCAGGGGAGCCTTTATGCAGCCCCACATGCAACTGGACCCTCCGGGTTCACTCTTTCACCGCAAGCCTAAATATAGCCCTAGCACGCCTGGCAGTCGACTGAAAACTCGGGCCACAGAAAATGTGTTACGAGCCCCATTCGCCCATCCAAAAGTGCCCCCAAAGGAAGGCTTAGGGTACATCTGAACTCCCCAGGGGAGCCTTTATGCAGCCCCACATGCAACTGGACCCTCCGTGTTCGCTCTTTACAGGAACCCTAAATATAACCCTAGCCAGCATGGCAGAAGACTGAAAACTCGGGCCACAGAAAAAGCGTTTCAAGCCCCTTTCGCCCATCCAGAAGTGCCCCCAAAGGAAGGCTTTGGGTACAAGTGAACTCCCCAGGGGAGCCTTTATGCAGCCCCACATGCAACTGGACCCTCCATATTCGCTCTTTCACAGCAACCCTAAATATAGCCCTGGCCCGCCTTGCAGTCGACTGAAAACTCGGGCCACAGAATAACTGTTAAAAGCCTAATTCGCCCATCCAAAAGTGCCCCCAGAGGAAGGCTTTGGGTACAAGTGAACTACCCAGGGGAGCCTTTATGCAGCCCCACATGCAACTGGACCCTCCTTGTTCACTGTTTACGAGCAAACCTAAATATACCCCTAGCAGGCATGGCAGAAGACTGAAAACTCGGGCTCCAGAAAATGCGTTTCAAGCCCCATTCACCCATCCAGAAGTGCCCCCAAAGGAAGGCTTTGGGTACAACTGAACTCCCCAGGGGAGCCTTTATGCAGCCCCACATGCAACTGGACCCTCCTTGTTCACTGTTTACGAGCAAACCTAAATATACCCCTAGCCAGCATGGCAGAAGACTGAAAACTCGGGCTCCAGAAAATGCGTTTCAAGCCCCATTCACCCATCCAGAAGTGCCCCCAAAGGAAGGCTTTGGGTACAAGTGAACTCCCCAGGGGAGCCTTTATGCAGCCCCACATGCAACAGGACCCTCCGGGTTCACTCTTTCACCGCAAGCCTAAATATAACACTCGGCGCAATGGGAGAAGACTGAAACAGCGGGCCTCAGAAAACGCATTGCGATTCCCCTTGGAACATCCAAAAGTGCCCCCAAAGGAAGGCTTTGGGTACAACTGGACTCCCCAGATGAGCCTTAACGCAGCCCCACATGCAACTGGACCCTCCGTATTCGCTCTTTCACAGCAACCCTAAATATAGCCCTGGCCCGCCTGGCAGTCGACTGAAAACTCGGGCCCCAGAAAATGCATTAAAAGCCTAATTCGCCCATCCAAAAGTGCCCCCAGAGGAAGGCTTTGGGTACAACTGAACTCCCCAGGGGAGCCTTTATGCAGTCCCACATGCAACTGGACCCTCCGGGTTCACTCTTTCACCGCAAGCCTAAATATAGCCCTAGAACGCCTGGCAGTCGACTGAAAGCTCGGGCCACAGAAAATGTGTTACGAGCCCCATTCGCCCATCCAAAAGTGCCCCCAAAGGAAGGCTTTGGGTACATCTGAACTCCCCAGGGGAGCCTTTACGCAGCCCCACATGCAACTGGACCCTCCTTGTTCACTGTTTACGAGCAACCCTAAATATATCCCTAGCCACCATGGCAGAAGACTGAAAACTCGGGCTCCAGAAAATGCGTTTCAAGCCCCATTCACCCATCCAGAAGTGCCCCCAAAGGAAGGCTTTGGGTACAACTGAACTCCCCAGGGGAGCCTTTATGCAGCCCCACATGCAACTGGACCCTCCGGGTTCACTCTTTCACCGCAAGCCTAAATATAGCCCTGGCCCGCCTGGCAGTCGACTGAAAGCTCGGGACCCTGATAATGCATTAAAAGCCTAATTCGCCCATCAATAATTGCCCCCAGAGGAAGGCTTTGGGTACAACTGAACTCCCCAGGGGAGACTTTACGCAGCCCCACATGCAACTGGACCCTCCTTGTTCACTGTTTACGAGGAACCCTAAATATACCCCTAGCCACCATGGCAGAAGACTGAAAACTCGGGCTCCAGAAAATGCGTTTCAAGCCCCATTCGCCCATCCAGAAGTGCCCCCAAAGGAAGGCTTTGGGTACAAGTGAACTCCCCAGGGGAGCCTTTATGCAGCCCCACATGCAACTGGACCCTCCGGGTTCACTCTTTCACCGCAAGCCTAAATATAGCCCTAGCACGCCTGGCAGTCGACTGAAAGCTCGGGCCACAGAAAATGTGTTACGAGCCCCATTCGCCCATCCAAAAGTGCCCCCAAAGGAAGGCTTTGGGTACATCTGAACTCCCCAGGGGAGCCTTTACGCAGCCCCACATGCAACTGGACCCTCCTTGTTCACTGTTTACGAGCAACCCTAAATATACCCCTAGCCAGCATGGCAGAAGAATGAAAACTCGGGCTCCAGAAAATGCGTTTCAAGCCCCATTCACCCATCCAGAAGTGCCCCCAAAGGAAGGCTTTGGGTACAACTGAACTCCCCAGGGGAGCCTTTATGCAGCCCCACATGCAACTGGACCCTCCGTGTTCGCTCTTTACAGGAACCCTAAATATAACCCTAGCCAGCATGGCAGAAGACTGAAAACTCGGGCCACAGAAAATGTGTTACGAGCCCCATTAGCCCATCCAGAAGTGCCCCCAAAGGAAGGCTTTGGGTACAACTGAACTCCCCAGGGGAGCCTTTATGCAGCCCCACATGCAACTGGACCCTCCGGGTTCACTCTTTCACCGCAAGCCTAAATATAGCCCTAGCACGCCTGGCAGTCGACTGAAAGCTCGGGCCACAGAAAATGTGTTACGAGCCCCATTCGCACATACAAAAGTGCCCCCAAAGGAAGGCTTTGGGTACATCTGAACTCCCCAGGGGAGCCTTTATGCAGCCCCACATGCAACTGGACCCTCCGTGTTCGCTCTTTACAGCAACCCTAAATATAACCCTAGCCAGCATGGCAGAAGACTGAAAACTCGGGCCACTGAAAAAGCGTTTCAAGCCCCTTTCGCCCATCCAGAAGTGCCCCCAAAGGAAGGCTTTGGGTACAAGTGAACTCCCCAGGGGAGCCTTTATGCAGCCCCACATGCAACTGGACCCTCCGTATTCGCTCTTTCACAGCAACCCTAAATATAGCCATGGCCCGCCTTGCAGTCGACTGAAAACTCGGGCCACAGAATAACTGTTAAAAGCCTAATTCGCCCATCCAAAAGTGCCCCCAGAGGAAGGCTTTGGGTACAAGTGAACTCCCCAGGGGAGCCTTTATGCAGCCCCACGTGCAACTGGACCCTCCTTGTTCACTGTTTACGAGCAAACCTAAATATACCCCTAGCCAGCATGGCAGAAGACTGAAAACTCGTGCTCCAGAAAATGCGTTTCAAGCCCCATTCACCCATCCAGAAGTGCCCCTAAAGGAAGGCTTTGGGTACAAGTGAACTCCCCAGGGGAGCCTTTATGCAGCCCCACATGCAACTGGACCCTCCTTGTTCACTGTTTACGAGCAACCCTAAATATACCCCTAGCCACCATGGCAGAAGACTGAAAACTCGGGCTCCAGAAAATGCGTTTCAAGCCCCATTCGCCCATCCAGAAGTGCCCCCAAAGGAAGGCTTTGGGTACAAGTGAACTCCCCAGGGGAGCCTTTATGCAGCCCCACATGCAACTGGACCCTCCGGGTTCACTCTTTCACCGCAAGCCTAAATATAGCCCTGGCCCGCCTGGTAGTCGACTGAAAGCTCGGGTCCCTGAAAATGCATTAAAAGCCTAATTCGCCCATCCAAAAGTGCCCCCAGAGGAAGGCTTTGGGTACAACTGAACTCCCCAGGGGAGCCTTTACGCAGCCCCACGTGCAACTGGACCCTCCTTGTTCACTGTTTACGAGGAACCCTAAATATACCCCTAGCCACCATGGCAGAAGACTGAAAACTCGGGCTCCAGAAAATGCGTTTCAAGCCCCATTCGCCCATCCAGAAGTGCCCCCAAAGGAAGGCTTTGGGTACAACTGAACTCCCCAGGGGAGCCTTTATGCAGCCCCACATGCAACTGGACCCTCCGGGTTCACTCTTTCACCGCAAGCCTAAATATAGCCCTAGCACGCCTGGCAGTCGACTGAAAGCTCGAGCCACAGAAAATGTGTTACGAGCCCCATTCGCCCATCCAAAAGTGCCCCCAAAGGAAGGCTTTGGGTACATCTGAACTCCCCAGGGGAGCCTTTACGCAGCCCCACATGCAACTGGACCCTATTTGTTCACTGTTTACGAGCAACACTAAATATACCCCTAGCCAGCATGGCAGAAGACTGAAAACTCGGGCTCCAGAAAATGCGTTTCAAGCCCCATTCACCCATCCAGAAGTGCCCCCAAAGGAAGGCTTTGGGTACAACTGAACCAACCAGGGGAGCCTTTATGCAGCCCCACATGGAACTGGACCCTATGGGTTCACTCTTTCACCGCAAGCCTAAATATAGCCCTAGCACGCCTGGCAGTCGACTGAAAGCTCGGGCCATAGAAAATGTGTTACGAGCCCCATTCGCCCATCCAGAAGTGCCCCCAAAGGAAGGCTTTGGGTACAACTGAACTCCCCAGGGGAGCCTTTATGCAGCCCCACATGCAACTGGACCCTCCGGGTTCACTCTTTCACCGCAAGCCTAAATATAGCCCTAGCACGCCTGGCAGTCGACTGAAAGCTCGGGCCACAGAAAATGTGTTACGAGCCCCATTCGCCCATCCAAAAGTGCCCCCAAAGGAAGGCTTTGGGTACATCTGAACTCCCCAGGGGAGCCTTTATGCAGCCCCACATGCAACTGGACCCTCCGTGTTCGCTCTTTACAGCAACCCTAAATATAACCCTAGCCAGAATGGCAGAAGACTGAAAACTCGGGCCCCAGAAAAAGCGTTTCAAGCCCCTTTCGCCCATCCAGAAGTGCCCCCAAAGGAAGGCTTTGGGTACAAGTGAACTCCCCAGGGGAGCCTTTATGCAGCCCCACATGCAACTGGACCCTCCGTATTCGCTCTTTTACAGCAACCCTAAATATAGCCCTGGCCCGCCTTGCAGTCGACTGAAAACTCGGGCCACAGAATAACTGTTAAAAGCCTAATTCGCCCATCCAGAAGTGCCCCCAAAGGAAGGCTTTGGGTACAAGTGAACTCCCCAGGGGAGCCTTTATGCAGCCCCACATGCAACTGGACCCTCCTTGTTCACTGTTTACGAGCAAACCTAAATATACCCCTAGCCAGCATGGCAGAAGACTGAAAGCTCGGGCCACAGAACATGTGTTACGAGCCCCATTCGCCCATCCAAAAGTGCCCCCAAAGGAAGGCTTTGGGTACATCTGAACTCCCCAGGGGAGCCTTTACGCACCCCACATGCAACTGGACCCTCCTTGTTCACTGTTTACGAGCAACCCTAAATATACCCCTAGCCAGCATGGCAGAAGAATGAAAACTCGGGCTCCAGAAAATGCGTTTCAAGCCCCATTCACCCATCCAGAAGTGCCCCCAAAGGAAGGCTTTGGGTAGAACTGAACTCCCCAGGGGAGCCTTTATGCAGCCCCACATGCAACTGGACCCTCCGTGTTCGCTCTTTACAGGAACCCTAAATATAACCCTAGCCAGCATGGCAGAAGACTGAAAACTCGGGCCACAGAAAATGTGTTACGAGCCCCATTAGCCCATCCAAAAGTGCCCCCAAAGGAAGGCTTTGGGTACAAGTGAACTCCCCAGGGGAGCCTTTATGCAGCCCCACATGCAACTGGACCCTCCGGGTTCACTCTTTCACCGCAAGCCTAAATATAGCCCTAGCACGCCTGGCAGTCGACTGAAAGCTCGGGCCACAGAAAATGTGTTACGAGCCCCATTCGCACATACAAAAGTGCCCCCAAAGGAAGGCTTTGGGTACATCTGAACTCCCCAGGGGAGCCTTTATGCAGCCCCACATGCAACTGGACCCTCCGTGTTCGCTCTTTACAGCAACCCTAAATATAACCCTAGCCAGCATGGCAGAAGACTGAAAACTCGGGCCACTGAAAAATCGTTTCAAGCCCCTTTCGCCCATCCAGAAGTGCCCCCAAAGGAAGGCTTTGGGTACAAGTGAACTCCCCAGGGGAGCCTTTATGCAGCCCCACATGCAACTGGACCCTCCGTATTCGCTCTTTCACAGCAACCCTAAATATAGCCATGGCCCGCCTTGCAGTCGACTGAAAACTCTGGCCACAGAATAACTGTTAAAAGCCTAATTCTCCCATCCAAAAGTGCCCCCAGAGGAAGGCTTTGGGTACAAGTGAACTCCCCAGGGGAGCCTTTATGCAGCCCCACATGCAACTGGACCCTCCTTGTTCACTGTTTACGAGCAAACCTAAATATACCCCTAGCCACCATGGCAGAAGACTGAAAACTCGGGCTCCAGAAAATGCGTTTCAAGCCCCATTCGCCCATCCAGAAGTGCCCCCAAAGGAAGGCTTTGGGTACAACTGAACTCCCCAGGGGAGCCTTTATGCAGCCCCACATGCAACTGGACCCTCCGGGTTCACTCTTTCACCGCAAGCCTAAACATAGCCCTAGCACGCCTGGCAGTCGACTGAAAGCTCGAGCCACAGAAAATGTGTTACGAGCCCCATTCGCCCATCCAAAAGTGCCCCCAAAGGAAGGCTTTGGGTACATCTGAACTCCCCAGGGGAGCCTTTACGCAGCCCCACATGCAACTGGACCCTATTTGTTCACTGTTTACGAGCAACACTAAATATACCCCTAGCCAGCATGGCAGAAGACTGAAAACTCGGGCTCCAGAAAATGCGTTTCAAGCCCCATTCACCCATCCAGAAGTGCCCCCAAAGGAAGGCTTTGGGTACAACTGAACTCCCCAGGGGAGCCTTTATGCAGCCCCACATGGAACTGGACCCTCCGGGTTCACTCTTTCACCGCAAGCCTAAATATAGCCCTAGCACGCCTGGCAGTCGACTGAAAGCTCGGGCCACAGAAAATGTGTTACGAGCCCCATTCGCCCATCCAGAAGTGCCCCCAAAGGAAGGCTTTGGGTACAACTGAACTCCCCAGGGGAGCCTTTATGCAGCCCCACATGCAACTGGACCCTCCGGGTTCACTCTTTCACCGCAAGCCTAAATATAACCCTAGCACGCCTGGCAGTCGACTGAAAGCTCGGGCCACAGAAAATGTGTTACGAGCCCCATTCGCCCATCCAAAAGTGCCCCCAGAGGAAGGCTTTGGGTACATCTGAACTCCCCAGGGGAGCCTTTATGCAGCCCCACATGCAACTGGACCCTCCGTGTTCGCTCTTTACAGCAACCCTAAATATAACCCTAGCCAGAATGGCAGAAGACTGAAAATTCGGGCCACAGAAAAAGCGTTTCAAGCCCCTTTCGCCCATCCAGAAGTGCCCCCAAAGGAAGGCTTTGGGTACAAGTGAACTCCCCAGGGGAGCCTTTATGCAGCCCCACATGCAACTGGACCCTCCGTATTCGCTCTTTCACAGCAACCCTAAATATAGCCCTGGCCCGCCTTGCAGTCGACTGAAAACTCGGGCCACAGAATAACTGTTAAAAGCCTAATTCGCCCATCCAAAAGTGCCCCCAGAGGAAGGCTTTGGGTACAAGTGAACTCCCCAGGGGAGCCTTTATGCAGCCCCACATGCAACTGGACCCTCCTTGTTCACTGTTTACGAGCAAACCTAAATATACCCCTAGCCAGCATGGCAGAAGACTGAAAACTCGGGCTCCAGAAAATGCGTTTCAAGCCCCATTCACCCATCCAGAAGTGCCCCCAAAGGAAGGCTTTGGGTACAAGTGAACTCCCCAGGGGAGCCTTTATGCAGCCCCACATGCAACTGGACCCTCCTTGTTCACTGTTTACGTGCAACCCTAAATATACCCCTAGCCACCATGGCAGAAGACTGAAAACTCGGGCTCCAGAAAATGCGTTTCAAGCCCCATTCACCCATCCAGAAGTGCCCCCAAAGGAAGGCTTTGGGTACAACTGAACTCCCCAGGGGAGCCTTTATGCAGCCCCACATGCAACTGGACCCTCCGGGTTCACTCTTTCACCGCAAGCCTAAATATAACCCTCGGCGCAATGGGAGAAGACTGAAAAAGCGTGCCTCAGAAAACGCATTGCGATTCCCCTTGGACCATCCAAAAGTGCCCCCAAAGGAAGGCTTTGGGTACAACTGGACTCCCCAGGGGAGCCTTAACGCAGCCCCACATGCAACTGGACCCTCGGTATTCGCTCTTTCACAGCAACCCTAAATATAGCCCTGGCCCGCCTGGCAGTCGACTGAAAACTCGGGCCCCTGAAAATGCATTAAAAGCCTAATTCGCCCATCCAAAAGTGCCCCCAGAGGAAGGCTTTGGGTACAACTGAACTCCCCAGGGGAGCCTTTATGCAGCCCCACATGCAACTGGACCCTCCGGGTTCACTCTTTCACCGCAAGCCTAAATATAGCCCTAGCACGCCTGGCAGTCGACTGAAAGCTCGGGCCACAGAAAATGTGTTACGAGCCCCATTCGCCCATTCAAAAGTGCCCCCAAAGGAAGGCTTTGGGTACATCTGAACTCCCCAGGGGAGCCTTTACGCAGCCCCACATGCAACTGGACCCTCCTTGTTCACTGTTTACGAGGAACCCTAAATATACCCCTAGCCACCATGGCAGAAGACTGAAAACTCGGGCTCCAGAAAATGCGTTTCAAGCCCTATTCGACCATGCAGAAGTGCCCCCAAAGGAAGGCTTTGGGTACAAGTGAACTCCCCAGGGGAGCCTTTATGCAGCCCCACATGCAACTGGACCCTCCGGGTTCACTCTTTCACCGCAAGCCTAAATATAGCCCTAGCACGCCTGGCAGTCGACTGAAAGCTCGGGCCACAGAAAATGTGTTACGAGCCCCATTCGCCCATCCAAAAGTGCCCCCAAAGGAAGGCTTTGGGTACAAGTGAACTCCCCAGGGGAGCCTTTATGCAGCCCCACATGCAACTGGACCCTACGGGTTCACTCTTTCACCGCAAGCCTAAATATAGCCCTAGCACGCCTGGCAGTCGACTGAAAGCTCGGGCCACAGAAAATGTGTTACGAGCCCCATTCGCACATCCAAAAGTGCCCCCAAAGGAAGGCTTTGGGTACATCTGAACTCCCCAGGGGAGCCCTTACGCAGCCCCACATGTAACTGGACCCTCCGTGTTCGCTCTTTACAGCAACCCTAAATATAACCCTAGCCAGCATGGCAGAAGACTGAAAACTCGGGCTCCAGTAAAAGCGTTTCAAGCCCCATTCACCCATCCAGAAGTGCCCCCAAAGGAAGGCTTTGGGTACAACTGAACTCCCCAGGGGAGCCTTTATGCAGCCCCACATGCAACTGGACCCTCCGGGTTCACTCTTTCACCGCAAGACTAAATATAACACTGGCCCGCATGGCAGACGACCGAAAACTCGGGCCCCAGAAAACGTGCTACAAGCCCCATTCGACCATCCAAAAGTGCCCCCAGAGGAAGGCTTTGGGTACAACTGAACTCCCCAGGGGAGCCTTAACGCAGCCCCACATGCAACTGGACCCTCCGGGTTCACTCTTTACAGCAACCCTAAATATAAACCTGGCCCGCATGGCAGACGACCGAAAACTCGGGCCCCAGAAAACGTGCTACAAGCCCCTTTCGCCCATCCAGAAGTGCCCCCAAAGGAAGGCTTTGGGTACAAATAAACTCCCCAGGGGAGCCTTTATGCAGCCCCACATGCAACTGGACCCTCCTTGTTCACTGTTTACGAGCAACCCTAAATATACCCCTAGCCAGCATGGCAGAAGACTGAAAACTCGGGCTCCAGAAAATTTGTTGCAAGCCCCATTCACCCATCCAGAAGTGCCCCCAAAGGAAGGCTTTGGGTACAAGTGAACTCCCCAGGGGAGCCTTTATGCAGCCCCACATGCAACTGGACCCTCCGGGTTCACTCTTTCACCGCAAGCCTAAATATAACCCTCGGCGCAATGGGAGAAGACTGAAAAAGCGGGCCTCAGAAAACGCATTGCGATTCCCCTTTGAACATCCAAAAGTGCCCCCAAAGGAAGGCTTTGGGTACAACTGAACTCCCCAGGGGAGCCTTAACGCAGCCCCACATGCAACTGGACCCTCCGGGTTCACTCCTTCACCGCAAGCCTAAATATAACCCTGGCCCGCCTGGCAGTCGACTGAAAGCTCGGGCCACAGAAAATGTGTTACGAGCCCCATTCGCCCATCCAAAAGTGCCCCCAAAGGAAGGCTTTGGGTACATCTGAACTCCCCAGGGGAGCCTTTACGCAGCCCCACATGCAACTGGACCCTCCGGGTTCACTCTTTCACCGCAAGCCTAAATATAGCCCTAGCACGCGTGGCAGTCGACTGAAAGCTCGGGCCACAGAAAATGTGTTACGAGCCCCATTCGCCCATCCAAAAGTGCCCCCAAAGGAAGGCTTTGGGTACATCTGAACTCCCCAGGGGAGCCTTTACGCAGCCCCACATGCAACTGGACCCTCCGGGTTCACTCTTTCACCGCAAGCCTAAATATAGCCCTAGCACGCCTGGCAGTCGACTGAAAGCTCGGGCCACAGAAAATGTGTTACGAGCCCCATTCGCCCATCCAAAAGTGCCCCCAAAGGAAGGCTTTGGGTACAAGTGAACTCCCCAGGGGAGCCTTTATGCAGCCCCACATGCAACTGGACCCTCCGGGTTCACTCTTTCACCGCAAGCCTAAATATAGCCCTAGCACGCCTGGCAGTCGACTGAAAGCTCGGGCCACAGAAAATTTGTTACGAGCCCCATTCGCCCATCCAAAAGTGCCCCCAAAGGAAGGCTTTGGGTACATCTGAACTCCCCAGGGGAGCCCTTACGCAGCCCCACATGTAACTGGACCCTCCGTGTTCGCTCTTTACAGCAACGCTAAATATAACCCTAGCCAGCATGGCAGAAGACTGAAAACTCGGGCTCCAGAAAAAGCGTTTCAAGCCCCTTTCGCCCATTCAGAAGTGCCCCCAAAGGAAGGCTTTGGGTACAAATGAACTCCCCAGGGGAGCCTTTATGCAGCCCCACATGCAACTGGACCCTCCGGGTTCACTCTTTCACCGCAAGCCTAAATATAACCCTGGCCTGCATGGCAGACGACCGAAAACTCGGGCCCTAGAAAACGTGCTACAAGCCCCATTCGCCCATCCAAAAGTGCCCCCAGAGGAAGGCTTTGGGTACAAGTGAACTCCCCAGGGGAGCATTTATGCAGCCCCACATGCAACTGGACCCTCCGGGTTCACTCTTTCACCGCAAGCCTAAATATAACCCTGGCCCGCATGGCAGACGACCGAAAATTCGGGCCCCAGAAAACGTGCTACAAGCCCCATTCGCCCATCCAAAAGTGCCCCCAAAGGAAGGCTTTGGGTACAAGTGAACTCCCCAGGGGAGCCTTTATGCAGCCCCACATGCAACTGGACCCTACTTGTTCACTGTTTACGAGCAACCCTAAATATACCCCTAGCCAGCATGGCAGAAGACTGAAAACTCGGGCTCCAGAAAATGCGTTGCAAGCCACATTCACCCATCCAGAAGTGCCCCCAAAGGAAGGCTTTGGGTACAACTGAACTCCCCAGGGGAGCCTTTATGCAGCCCCACACGCAACTGGACCCTCCGGGTTCACTCTTTCACCGCAAGCCTAAATATAGCCCTAGCACGCCTGGCAGTCGACTGAAAGCTCGGGCCACAGAAAATGTGTTACGAGCCCCATTCGCCCATCCAAAAGTGCCCCCAAAGGAAGGCTTTGGGTACATCTGAACTCCCCAGGGGAGCCTTTACGCAGCCCCACATGCAACTGGACCCTACGGGTTCACTCTTTCACCGCAAGCCTAAATATAGCCCTAGCACGCCTGGCAGTCGACTGAAAGCTCGGGCCACAGAAAATATGTTACGAGCCCCATTCGCCCATCCAAAAGTGCCCCCAAAGGAAGGCTTTGGGTACATCTGAACTCCCCAGGGGAGCCTTTACGCAGCCCCACATGTAACTGGACCCTCCGTGTTCGCTCTTTACAGCAACGCTAAATATAACCCTAGCCAGCATGGCAGAAGACTGAAAACTCGGGCTCCAGAAAATGCGTTTCAAGCCCCTTTCGCCCATTCAGAAGTGCCCCCAAAGGAAGGCTTTGGGTACAAATGAACTCCCCAGGGGAGCCTTTATGCAGCCCCACATGCAACTGGACCCTCCGGGTTCACTCTTTCACCGCAAGCCTAAATATAGCCCTAGCACGCCTGGTAGTCAACTGAAAGCTCGGGCCACGGAAAATGTGTTACGAGCCCCATTCGCCCATCCAAAAGTGCCCCCAGAGGAAGGCTTTGGGTACAAGTGAACTCCCCAGGGGAGCCTTTACGCAGCCCCACATGCAACTGGACCCTCCGTGTTCGCTCTTTACAGCAACCCTAAATATAACCCTAGCCAGCATGGCAGAAGACTGAAAATTCGGGCCACAGAAAAAGCGTTTCAAGCCCCTTTCGCCCATCCAGAAGTGCCCCCAAAGGAAGGCTTTGGGTACAAGTGAACTCCCCAGGGGAGCCTTTATGCAGCCCCACATGCAACTGGACCCTCCGTATTCGCTCTTTCACAGCAACCCTAAATATATCCCTGGCCCGCATGGCAGAAGACTGAAAAATCGGGCCCCAGAAAACGTGCTACAAGCCCCATTCGCCCATCCAAATGTGCCCCCAAAGGAAGGCTTTGGGTACAACTGAACTCCCCAGGGGAGCCTTTATGCAGGCCCACATGCAACTGGACCCCCCGTGTTCGCTGTTTACAAGCAACCCTAAATATAACACTAGCCAGCATGGCAGAAAACTGAAAACTCGGGCCACAGAAAAAGCGTTTCAAGCCCCATTCACCCATCCAGAAGTGCCCCCAAAGGAAGGCTTTGGGTACAACTAAACTCCCCAGGGGAGCCTTTATGCAGCCCCACATGAAACTGGACCCTCCGGGTTCACTCTTTCACAGCAACCCTAAATATAGCCCTGGCCCGCCTGGCAGTCGACTGAAAACTCGGGCCCCAGAAAATGCCTTAAAAGCCTAATTCGCCCATCCAAAAGTGCCCCCAGAGGAAGGCTTTGGGTACAACTGAACTCCCCAGGGGAGCCTTTACGCAGCCCCACATGCAACTGGACCCTCCGTATTCGATCTTTCACAGCAACCCTAAATATAGCCCTGGCCCGCCTGGCAGTCGACTGAAAACTCGGGCCCCAAAAACTGTTAAAAGCCTAATTCGTCCATCCAAAAGTGCCCCCAGAGGAAGGCTTTGGGTACAAGTGAACTCCCCAGGGGAGCCTTTACACAGCCCCACATGCAACTGGACCCTCCGTATTCGCTCTTTCACAGCAACCCTAAATATAGCCCTGGCCCGCCTGGCAGTCGACTGAAAACACAGGCCCCAGAAATGCATTAAAAGCGTAATCCGCCCCTCCAAAAGTGCCCCCAGAGGAAGGCTTTGGGTACAACTGAACTCCCCAGGGGTGCCTTTACGCAGCCCCACATGCAACTGGACCCTCCGTGTTCGCTCTTTACAGCAACCCTAAATATAACCCTAGACAGCATGGCCGAAGACTGAAAACTCGGGCCCCAGAAAACGTGCTACAAGCCCCATTCGCCCATCCAAAAGTGCCCCCAGAGGAAGGCTTTGGGTACAACTGAACTCCCCAGGGGAGCCTTTATGCAGCCCCACATGCAACTGGACCCTCCGTATTCACTCTTTCACAGCAACCCTAAATATAACCCTGGCCCGCATGGCAGACGACTGAAAATTCGGGCCCCAGAAAAACTGTTAAAAGCCTTATTCGTCCATCCAAAAGTGCCCCCAGAGGAAGGCTTTGGGTACAACTGAACTCCCCAGGGGAGCCTTTATGCAGCCCCACATGCAACTGGACCCTCCGGGTTCACTCTTTCACCGCAAGCCTAAATATAGCCCTCGGCGCAATGGGAAAAGTCTGAAAAAGCGGGACTCAGAAAACGCATTGCAATTCCCCTTGGACCATCCAAAACTGCTCCCAAAGGAAGGCTTTGGGTACAACTGGACTCCCCAGGGGAGCCTTAACGCAGCCCCACATGCAACTGGACCCTCCGTATTCGCTCTTTCACAGCAACCCTAAATATAGCCCTGGCCCGCATGGCAGTCGACTGAAAACTCGGGCCCCAGAAAATGCATTAAAAGCGTAATTCGCCCATCCAAAAGTGCCCCCAAAGGAAGGCTTTGGGTACAACTGAACTCCCCAGGGGAGCCTTTATGCAGCCCCACATGCAACTGGACCCTCCGTGTTCGCTCTTTACAGCAAGCCTAAATATAACCCTAGCCAGCATGGCAGAAGACTGAAAACTCGGGCCACAGAAAAAGCGTTTCAAGCCCCTTTCGCCCATCCAGAAGTGCCCCCAAAGGAAGGCTTTGGGTACAAGTGAACTCCCCAGGGGAGCCTTTATGCAGCCCCACATGCAACTGGACCCTCCGTATTCGCTCTTTCACAGCAACAATAAATATAACCCTGGCCCGCATGGCAGACGACTGAAAAATCGGGCCCCAGAAAACGTGCTACAAGCCCCATTCGACCATCCAAAAGTGCCCCCAGAGGAAGGCTTTGGGTACAACTGAACTCCCCAGGGGAGCCTTTATGCAGCCCCACATGCAACTGGACCCTCCGTATTCACTCTTTCACAGCAACCCTAAATATAGCCCTGGCCCGCCTGGCAGTCGACTGAAAACTCCGGCCCCAGAAAAACTGTTAAAAGCCTTATTCGTCGATACAAAAGTGCCCCCAGAGGAAGGCTTTGGGTACAAGTGAATTCCCCAGGGCAGCCTTTACGCAGCCCCACATGCAACTGGACCCTCCGTATTCGCTCTTTCACAGCAACCCTAAATATAGCCCTGGCCCGCCTGGCAGTCGACTGAAAACTCGGGCCCCAGAAAATGCATTAAAAGCCTAATTCGCCCCTCCAAATGTGACCCCAGAGGAAGTCTTTGGGTACAGCTGAACTCCCCAGGGGAGCCTTTACACAGCCCCACATGCAACTGGACCCTCCTTGTTCACTGTTTACGAGCAACCCTAAATATACCCCTAGCCACCATGGCAGAAGACCTAAAATTCGGGCCACAGAAAATACGTTTCAAGCCCCATTCACCCATCCAGAAGTGCCCCCAAAGGAAGGCTTTGGGTACAAGTGAACTCCCCAGGGGAGCCTTTATGCAGGCCCATACGCAACTGGACCCCCCGTGTTCGCTGTTTACATGCAACCCTAAATATAGCCCTGGCCACCATGGCAGAAGACTGAAAACTCGGGCCCCAGAAAACGTGATACAAGCCCAATTCGAACATACAAAAGTGCCCCCAAAGGAAGGCTTTGGGTACAAGTGAACTCCCCAGGGGAGCCTTTATGCAGGCCCATACGCAACTGGACACACCATGTTCGCTGTTTACAAGCAACCCTAAATATAACACTATCCACCATGGCAGAAAACTGAAAACTCGGGCCACAGAAAAAGCGTTTCAAGCCCCATTCACCCATCCAGAAGTGCCCCCAAAGGAAGGCTTTGGGTACAAGTGAACTCCCCAGGGGAGCCTTTATGCAGGCCCATACGCAACTGGACCCCCCGTGTTCGCTGTTTACAAGCAACCCTAAATATAGCCCTGGCCACCACGGCAGAAGACTGAAAAATCGGGCCCCAGAAAACGTGCTACAAGCCCCATTCGACCATCCAAAAGTGCCCCCAAAGGAAGGCTTTGGGTACAACTGAACTTCCCAGGGGAGCCTTTATGCAGGCCCATACGCAACTGGACACCCCATGTTCGCTGTTTACAAGCAACCCTAAATATAACACTATCCACCATGGCAGAAAACTGAAAACTCGGGCCACAGAAAAAGCGTTTCAAGCCCCATTCACCCATCCAGAAGTGCCCCCAAAGGAAGGCTTTGGGTACAAGTGAACTCCCCAGGGGAGCCTTTATGCAGGCCCATACGCAACTGGACCCCCCGTGTTCGCTGTTTACAAGCAACCCTAAATATAGCCCTGGCCACCATGGCAGAAGACTGAAAACTCGGGCCCCAGAAAACGTGATACAAGCCCAATTCGAACATCCAAAAGTGCCCCCAAAGGAAGGCTTTGGGTACAAGTGAACTCCCCAGGGGAGCCTTTATGCAGCACCACATGCAACTGGACCCTCCGGGTTCACTCTTTCACAGCAACCCTAAATATAGCCCTGGCCCGCCTGGCAGTCGACTGAAAACTCGGGCCCCAGAAAATGCGTTAAAAGCCTAATTCGCCCATCCAAAAGTGCCCCCAGATGAAGGCTTTGGGTACAAGTGAACTCCCCAGGGGAGCCTTTACGCAGCCCCACATGCAACTGGACCCTCCTTGTTCACTGTTTACGAGCAACCCTAAATATACCCCTAGCCACCATGGCAGAAGACTGAAAACTCGGGCTCCAGAAAATGCGTTTCAAGCCCCATTCACCCATCCAGAAGTGCCCCCAAAGGAAGGCTTTGGGTACAAGTGAACTCCCCAGGGGAGCCTTTATGCAGCCCCACATGCAACTGGACCCTCCGGGTTCACTCTTTCACCGCAAGCCTAAATATAGCCCTAGCACGCCTGGCAGTCGACTGAAAGCTCGGGCCACAGAAAATGTGTTACGAGCCCCATTCGCCCATCCAAAAGTGCCTACAAAGGAAGGCTTTGGGTACAAGTGAACTCCCCAGGGGAGCCTTTATGCAGCCCCACATGCAACTGGACCCTCCGTTTTCGCTCTTTACAGCAACCCTAAATATAACCCTAGCCAGCATGGCAGAAGACTGAAAACTCGGGCCACACAAAACGTGCTACAAGCCCCATTCGACCATCCAAAAGTGCCCCCAAAGGAAGGCTTTGGGTACATCAGAACTCCCCAGGGGAGCCTTTACGCGGCCCCACATGCAACTGGACCCTCCGTATTCGCTCTTTCACATCAACCCTAAATATATCCCTGGCCCCCATGGCAGACATTTTGAAAAATCGGGCCCCAGAAAACGTGCTACAAGCCCCATTCGACCATCCAAAAGTGCCCCCAAAGGAAGGCTTTGGGTACAACTGAACTTCCCAGGGGAGCCTTTATGCAGGCCCATACGCAACTGGACACCCCATGTTCACTGTTTACAAGCAACCCTAAATATAACACTATCCACCATGGCAATAAACTGAAAACGCGGGCCACAGAAAAAGCGTTTCAAGCCCCATTCACCCATCCAGAAGTGCCCCCAAAGGAAGGCTTTGGGTACAAGTGAACTCCCCAGGGGAGCCTTTATGCAGCCCCACATGCAACTGGACCCTCCGTTTTCGCTCTTTACAGCAACCCTAAATATAACCCTAGCCAGCATGGCAGAAGACTGAAAACTCGGGCCACACAAAACGTGCTACAAGCCCCATTTGACCATCCAAAAGTGCCCCCAAAGGAAGGCTTTGGGTACATCTGAACTCCCCAGGGGAGCCTTTATGCAGCCCCACATGCAACTGGACCCTCCGGGTTCACTCTTTCACCGCAAGCCTAAATATAGCCCTAGCACGCCTGGCAGTCGACTGAAAGCTCGGGCCACAGAAAATGTGTTACGAGCCCCATTCGCCCATCCAAAAGTGCCCCCAAAGGAAGGCTTTGGGTACAAGTGAACTCCCCAGGGGAGCCTTTATGCAGCCCCACATGCAACTGGACCCTCCGTGTTCACTCTTTCACCGCAAGCCTAAATATAGCCCTCGGCGCAATGGGAGAAGACTGAAAAAGCGGGCCTCAGAAAACGCATTGCGATTCCCCTTGGACCATCCCAAAGTGCCCCCAAAGGAAGGCTTTGGGTACAACTGGACTCCCCAGGGGAGCCTTAACGCAGCCCCACATGCAACTTGACCCTCCGTATTCGCTCTTTCACAGCAACCCTAAATATAGCCCTGGCCCGCCTGGCAGTCGACTGAAAACTCGGGCCCCAGAAAACGCGTTTCAAGCCCCATTCGCCCATCCAAAAGTGCCCCCAAAGGAAGGCTTTGGGTACAACTGAACTCCCCAGGGGAGCCTTTATGCAGCCCCACATGCAACTGGACGCTCCTTGTTCACTGTTTACGAGCAACCCTAAATATACCCCTAGCCAGCATGGCAGAAGACTGAAAACTCGGGCTCCAGAAAATGCGTTTCAAGCCCAATTCACCCATCCAGAAGTGCCCCCAAAGGAAGGCTTTGGGTACAACTGAATTCCCCAGGGGAGCCTATATGCAGCCCCACATGCAACTGGACCCTCCGGGTTCACTCTTTCACCGCAAGCCTAAATATAGCCCTAGCACGCCTGGCAGTCGACTGAAAGCTCGGGCCACAGAAAATGTGTTACGAGCCCCTTTCGCCCATCCAAAAGTGCCCCCAAAGGAAGGCTTTGGGTACAAGTGAACTCCCCAGGGGAGCCTTTATGCAGCCCCACATGCAACTGGACCCTCCTTGTTCACTGTTTACGAGCAACCCTAAATATACCCCTAGCCACCATGGCAGAAGACTGAAAACTCGGGCCACAGAAAACGTGCTACAAGCCCCATTTGACCATCCAAAAGTGCCCCCAAAGGAAGGCTTTGGGTACAACTGAACTCCCCAGGGGAGCCTTTATGCAGCCCCACATGCAACTGGACCCTCCGGGTTCACTCTTTCACCGCAAGCCTAAATATAGCCCTAGCACGCCTGGCAGTCGACCGAAAGCTCGGGCCACAGAAAATGTGTCACGAGCCCCTTTCGCCCATCCAAAAGAGCCCCCAGAGGAAGGCTTTGGGTACAACTGAACTCCCCAGGGGAGCCTTTACGCAGCCCCACATGCAACTGGACCCTCCGAGTTCACTCTTTCACCGCAAGCCTAAATATAGCCCTAGCACGCCTGGCAGTCGACTGAAACCTCGGGCTCCAGAAAATGTGTTACGAGCCCCATTCACCCATCCAAAAGTGCCCCCAAAGGAAGGCTTTGGGTACAGCAGAACTCCCCAGGGGAGCCTTTATGCAGCCCCACATGCAACTGGACCCTCCTTGTTCACTGTTTACGAGCAACCCTAAATATACCCCTAGCCAGCATGGCAGAAGACTGAAAACTCGGGCTCCAGAAAATGCGTTTCAAGCCCCATTCACCCACCCAGAAGTGCCCCCAAAGGAAGGCTTTGGGTACAACTGAACTCCCCAGGGGAGCCTTTATGCAGCCCCACATGCAACTGGACCCTCTGGGTTCACTCTTTCACCGCAAGACTAAATATAGCCCTCGGCGCAATGGGAGAAGACTGAAAAAGCGGGCCTCAGAAAACGCATTGCGATTCCCCTTGGACCATCCAAAAGTGCCCCCAAAGGAAGGCTTTGGGTACAACTGGACTCCCCAGGGGAGCCTTTACGCAGCCCCACATGCAACTGGACCCTCCGGGTTCGCTCTTTACAGCAACCCTAAATATAACCCTAGCCAGCATGGCAGAAGACTGAAAACTCGGGCCACAGAAAAAGCGTTTCAAGCCCCTTTCACCCATCCAGAAGTGCCCCCAAAGGAAGGCTTTGGGTACAAGTGAACTCTTCAGGGGACCCTTTATGCAGGCCCACATGCAACTGGACCCTCCGTATTCGCTCTTTCACAGCAACCCTAAATATAACCCTGGCCCCCATGGCAGACGACTGAAAAATCGGGCCACAGAAAACGTGCTACAAGCCCCATTCGACCATCCAAAAGTGCCCCCAAAGGAAGGCTTTGGGTACAAGTGAACTCCCCAGGGGAGCCTTTACGCAGCCCCACATGCAACTGGACCCTCCGGGTTCACTCTTTCACCGCAAGCCTAAATATAGCCCTAGCACGCCTGGCAGTCGACTGAAAGCTCGGGCCACAGAAAATGTGTTACGAGCCCCATTAGCCCATCCAAAAGTGCCCCCAAAGGAAGGCTTTGGGTACAAGTGAACTCCCCAGGGGAGCCTTTACGCAGCCCCACATGCAACTGGACCCTCCGGGTTCACTCTTTCACCGCAAGCCTAAATATAGCCCTAGCACGCCTTGCAGTCGACTGAAAGCTCGGGCCACAGAAAATATGTTACGAGCCCCATTCGACCATCCAAAAGTGCCCCCAGAGGAAGGCTTTGGGTACATCTGAACTCCCCAGGGGAGCCTTTATGCAGCCCCACATGCAACTGGACCCTCCTTGTTCACTGTTTACGAGCAACCCTAAATATACCCCTAGCCACCATGGCAGAAGACTGAAAACTCGGGCTCCAGAAAATGCGTTTCAAGCCCCATTCACCCATCCAGAAGTGCCCCCAAAGGAAGGCTTTGGGTACAAGTGAACTCCCCAGGGGAGCCTTTATGCAGCCCCACATGCAACTGGACCCTCCGGGTTCACTCTTTCACCGCAAGCCTAAATATAACCCTCGGCGCAATGGGAGAAGACTGAAAAAGCGGGCCTCAGAAAACGCATTGCGATTCCCCTTGGAAGATCCAAAAGTGCCCTCAAAGGAAGGCTTTGGGTACAAGTGAACTCCCCAGGGGAGCCTTTATGCAGCCCCACATGCAACTGGACCCTCCGGGTTCACTCTTTCACCGCAAGCCTAAATATAGACCTAGCACGCCTGGCAGTCGACTGAAAGCTCGGGCCACAGAAAATGTGTTACGAGCCCCATTCGCACATCCAAATGTGCCCCCAAAGGAAGGCTTTGGGTACAAGTGAACTCCCCAGGGGAGCCTTTATGCAGCCCCACATGCAACTGGACCCTCCGTGTTTGCTCTTTACAGCAACCCTAAATATAACCCTAGCCAGCATGGCAGAAGACTGAAAACTCGGGCTCTAGAAAAAGCGTTTCAAGCCCCTTTCGCCCATCTAGAAGTGCCCCCAAAGGAAGGCTTTGGGTACAAGTGAACTCCCCAGGGGAGCCTTTATGCAGCCCCACATGCAACAGGACCCTCCATATTCGCTCTTTCACAGCAACCCTAAATATAGCCCTGGCCCGCCTTGCAGTCGACTGAAAACTCGGGCCACAGAATAACTGTTAAAAGCCTAATTCGCCCATCCAAAAGTGCCCCCAGAGGAAGGCTTTGGGTACAAGTGAACTACCCAGGGGAGCCTTTATGCAGCCCCACATGCAACTGGACCCTCTTTGTTCACTGTTTACGAGCAAACCTAAATATACCCCTAGCCAGCATGGCAGAAGACTGAAAACTCGGGCTCCAGAAAATGCGTTTCAAGCCCCATTCACCCATCCAGAAGTGCCCCCAAAGGAAGGCTTTGGGTACAAGTGAACTCCCCAGGGGAGCCTTTATGCAGCCCCACATGCAACTGGACCCTCCTTGTTCACTGTTTACGAGCAAACCTAAATATACCCCTAGCCAGCATGGCAGAAGACTGAAAACTCGGGCTCCAGAAAATGCGTTTCAAGCCCCATTCACCCATCCAGAAGTGCCCCCAAAGGAAGGCTTTGGGTACAAGTGAACTCCCCAGGGGAGCCTTTATGCAGCCCCACATGCAACTGGACCCTCCGTGTTCGCTCTTTACAGGAACCCTAAATATAACCCTAGCCAGCATGGCAGAAGACTGAAAACTCGGGCCACAGAAAATGTGTTACGAGCCCCATTAGCCCATCCAAAAGTGCCCCCAAAGGAAGGCTTTGGGTACAAGTGAACTCCCCAGGGGAGCCTTTATGCAGCCCCACATGCAACTGGACCCTCCGGGTTCACTCTTTCACCGCAAGCCTAAATATAGCCCTAGCACGCCTGGCAGTCGACTGAAAGCTCGGGCCACAGAAAATGTGTTACGAGCCCCATTCGCACATACAAAAGTGCCCCCAAATGAAGGCTTTGGGTACATCTGAACTCCCCAGGGGAGCCTTTATGCAGCCCCACATGCAACTGGACCCTCCGTGTTCGCTCTTTACAGCAACCCTAAATATAACCCTAGCCAGCATGGCAGAAGACTGAAAACTCGGGCCACAGAAAAAGCGTTTCAAGCCCCTTTCGCCCATCCAGAAGTGCCCCCAAAGGAAGGCTTTGGGTACAAGTGAACTCCCCAGGGGAGCCTTTATGCAGCCCCACATGCAACTGGACCCTCCGTATTCGCTCTTTCACAGCAACCCTAAATATAGCCATGGCCCGCCTTGCAGTCGACTGAAAACTCGGGCCACAGAATAACTGTTAAAAGCCTAATTCGCCCATCCAAAAGTGCCCCCAGAGGAAGGCTTTGGGTACAAGTGAACTCTTCAGGGGACCCTTTATGCAGGCCCACATGCAACTGGACCCTCCGTATTCGCTCTTTCACAGCAACCCTAAATATAACCCTGGCCCCC
Organism: Anas platyrhynchos; assembly: GCF_047663525.1. Lineage (NCBI taxonomy): Eukaryota > Metazoa > Chordata > Aves > Anseriformes > Anatidae > Anas > Anas platyrhynchos. Next base: position 2,522,136 of record NC_092613.1, on the reverse strand, counting down.
ATGGCAGACGACTGAAAAATCGGGCCACAGAAAACGTGCTACAAGCCCCATTCGACCATCCAAAAGTGCCACCAAAGGAAGGCTTTGGGTACAAGTGAACTCCCCAGGGGAGCCTTTACGCAGCCCCACATGCAACTGGACCCTCCGGGTTCACTCTTTCACCGCAAGCCTAAATATAGCCCTAGCACGCCTGGCAGTCGACTGAAAGCTCGGGCCACAGAAAATGTGTTACGAGCCCCATTCGACCATCCAAAAGTGCCCCCAGAGGAAGGCTTTGGGTACATCTGAACTCCCCAGGGGAGCCTTTATGCAGCCCCACATGCAACTGGACCCTCCTTGTTCACTGTTTACGAGCAACCCTAAATATACCCCTAGCCACCATGGCAGAAGACTGAAAACTCGGGCTCCAGAAAATGCGTTTCAAGCCCCATTCACCCATCCAGAAGTGCCCCCAAAGGAAGGCTTTGGGTACAAGTGAACTCCCCAGGGGAGCCTTTATGCAGCCCCACATGCAACTGGACCCTCCGGGTTCACTCTTTCACCGCAAGCCTAAATATAACCCTCGGCGCAATGGGAGAAGACTGAAAAAGCGGGCCTCAGAAAACGCATTGCGATTCCCCTTGGAACATCCAAAAGTGCCCTCAAAGGAAGGCTTTGGGTACAAGTGAACTCCCCAGGGGAGCCTTTATGCAGCCCCACATGCAACTGGACCCTCCGGGTTCACTCTTTCACCGCAAGCCTAAATATAGACCTAGCACGCCTGGCAGTCGACTGAAAGCTCGGGCCACAGAAAATGTGTTACGAGCCCCATTCGCACATCCAAATGTGCCCCCAAAGGAAGGCTTTGGGTACAAGTGAACTCCCCAGGGGAGCCTTTATGCAGCCCCACATGCAACTGGACCCTCCGTGTTTGCTCTTTACAGCAACCCTAAATATAACCCTAGCCAGCATGGCAGAAGACTGAAAACTCGGGCTCTAGAAAAAGCGTTTCAAGCCCCTTTCGCCCATCCAGAAGTGCCCCCAAAGGAAGGCTTTGGGTACAAGTGAACTCCCCAGGGGAGCCTTTATGCAGCCCCACATGCAACTGGACCCTCCGGGTTCACTCTTTCACCGCAAGACTAAATATAGCCCTAGCACGCCTGGCAGTCGACTGAAAACTCGGGCCACAGAAAATGTGTTACGAGCCCCATTCGCCCACCAAAAGTGCCCCCAAAGGAAGGCTTTGGGTACAAGTGAACTCCCCAGGGGAGCCTTTATGCAGCCCCACATGCAACTGGACCCTCCGTGTTCGCTCTTTACAGGAACCCTAAATATAACCCTAGCCAGCATGGCAGAAGACTGAAAACTCGGGCCACAGAAAAAGCGTTTCAAGCCCCTTTCGCCCATCCAGAAGTGCCCCCAAAGGAAGGCTTTTGGTACAAGTGAACTCCCCAGGGGAGCCTTTATGCAGCCCCACATGCAACAGGACCCTCCATATTCGCTCTTTCACAGCAACCCTAAATATAGCCCTGGCCCGCCTTGCAGTCGACTGAAAACTCGGGCCACAGAATAACTGTTAAAAGCCTAATTCGCCCATCCAAAAGTGCCCCCAGAGGAAGGCTTTGGGTACAAGTGAACTACCCAGGGGAGCCTTTATGCAGCCCCACATGCAACTGGACCCTCCTTGTTCACTGTTTACGAGCAAACCTAAATATACCCCTAGCCAGCATGGCAGAAGACTGAAAACTCGGGCTCCAGAAAATGCGTTTCAAGCCCCATTCACCCATCCAGAAGTGCCCCTAAAGGAAGGCTTTGGGTACAAGTGAACTCCCCAGGGGAGCCTTTATGCAGCCCCACATGCAACTGGACCCTCCTTGTTCACTGTTTACGAGCAAACCTAAATATACCCCTAGACAGCATGGCAGAAGACTGAAAACTCGGGCTCCAGAAAATGCGTTTCAAGCCCCATTCACCCATCCAGAAGTGCCCCCAAAGGAAGGCTTTGGGTACAACTGAACTCCCCAGGGGAGCCTTTATGCAGCCCCACATGCAACTGGACCCTCCGGGTTCACTCTTTCACCGCAAGCCTAAATATAACCCTCGGCGCAATGGGAGAAGACTGAAACAGCGGGCCTCAGAAAACGCATTGCGATTCCCCTTGGAACATCCAAAAGTGCCCCCAAAGGAAGGCTTTGGGTACAACTGGACTCCCCAGGGGAGCCTTAACGCAGCCCCACATGCAACTGGACCCTCCGTATTCGCTCTTTCACAGCAACCCTAAATATAGCCCTGGCCCGCCTGGCAGTCGACTGAAAACTCGGGCCCCTGAAAATGCATTAAAAGCCTAATTCGCCCATCCAAAAGTGCCCCCAGAGGAAGGCTTTGGGTACAACTGAACTCCCCAGGGGAGCCTTTATGCAGTCCCACATGCAACTGGACCCTCCGGGTTCACTCTTTCACCGCAAGCCTAAATATAGCCCTAGCACGCCTGGCAGTCGACTGAAAGCTCGGGCCACAGAAAATGTGTTACGAGCCCCATTCGCCCATCCAAAAGTGCCCCCAAAGGAAGGCTTTGGGTACATCTGAACTCCCCAGGGGAGCCTTTACGCAGCCCCACATGCAACTGGACCCTCCTTGTTCACTGTTTACGAGCAACCCTAAATATACCCCTAGCCACCATGGCAGAAGACTGAAAACTCGGGCTCCAGAAAATGCGTTTCAAGCCCCATTCACCCATCCAGAAGTGCCCCCAAAGGAAGGCTTTGGGTACAAGTGAACTCCCCAGGGGAGCCTTTATGCAGCCCCACATGCAACTGGACCCTCCGGGTTCACTCTTTCACCGCAAGCCTAAATATAGCCCTGGCCCGCCTGGCAGTCGACTGAAAGCTCGGGACCCTGATAATGCATTAAAAGCCTAATTCGCCCATCAATAATTGCCCCCAGAGGAAGGCTTTGGGTACAACTGAACTCCCCAGGGGAGCCTTTACGCAGCCCCACATGCAACTGGACCCTCCTTGTTCACTGTTTACGAGCAACCCTAAATATACCCCTAGCCAGCATGGCAGAAGAATGAAAACTCGGGCTCCAGAAAATGCGTTTCAAGCCCCATTCACCCATCCAGAAGTGCCCCCAAAGGAAGGCTTTGGGTACATCTGAACTCCCCAGGGGAGCCTTTATGCAGCCCCACATGCAACTGGACCCTCCGTGTTCGCTCTTTACAGGAACCCTAAATATAACCCTAGCCAGCATGGCAGAAGACTGAAAACTCGGGCCACAGAAAATGTGTTATGAGCCCCATTAGCCCATCCAAAAGTGCCCCCAAAGGAAGGCTTTGGGTACAAGTGAACTCCCCAGGGGAGCCTTTATGCAGCCCCACATGCAACTGGACCCTCCGGGTTCACTCTTTCACCGCAAGCCTAAATATAGCCCTAGCACGCCTGGCAGTCGACTGAAAGCTCGGGCCACAGAAAATGTGTTACGAGCCCCATTCGCACATACAAAAGTGCCCCCAAATGAAGGCTTTGGGTACATCTGAACTCCCCAGGGGAGCCTTTATGCAGCCCCACATGCAACTGGACCCTCCGTGATCGCTCTTTACAGCAACCCTAAATATAACCCTAGCCAGCATGGCAGAAGACTGAAAACTCGGGCCACAGAAAAAGCGTTTCAAGCCCCTTTCGCCCATCCAGAAGTGCCCCCAAAGGAAGGCTTTGGGTACAAGTGAACTCCCCAGGGGAGCCTTTATGCAGCCCCACATGCAACTGGACCCTCCGTATTCGCTCTTTCACAGCAACCCTAAATATAGCCATGGCCCGCCTTGCAGTCGACTGAAAACTCGGGCCACAGAATAACTGTTAAAAGCCTAATTCGCCCATCCAAAAGTGCCCCCAGAGGAAGGCTTTGGGTACAAGTGAACTCCCCAGGGGAGACTTTATGCAGCCCCACGTGCAACTGGACCCTCCTTGTTCACTGTTTACGAGCAAACCTAAATATACCCCTAGCCAGCATGGCAGAAGACTGAAAACTCGGGCTCCAGAAAATGCGTTTCAAGCCCCATTCACCCATCCAGAAGTGCCCCCAAAGGAAGGCTTTGGGTACAAGTGAACTCCCCAGGGGAGCCTTTATGCAGCCCCACATGCAACTGGACCCTCCTTGTTCACTGTTTACGAGCAAACCTAAATATACCCCTAGACAGCATGGCAGAAGACTGAAAACTCGGGCTCCAGAAAATGCGTTTCAAGCCCCATTCACCCATCCAGAAGTGCCCCCAAAGGAAGGCTTTGGGTACAACTGAACTCCCCAGGGGAGCCTTTATGCAGCCCCACATGCAACTGGACCCTCCGGGTTCACTCTTTCACCGCAAGCCTAAATATAACCCTCGGCGCAATGGGAGAAGACTGAAACAGCGGGCCTCAGAAAACGCATTGCGATTCCCCTTGGAACATCCAAAAGTGCCCCCAAAGGAAGGCTTTGGGTACAACTGGACTCCCCAGGGGAGCCTTAACGCAGCCCCACATGCAACTGGACCCTCCGTATTCGCTCTTTCACAGCAACCCTAAATATAGCCCTGGCCCGCCTGGCAGTCGACTGAAAACTCGGGCCCCTGAAAATGCATTAAAAGCCTAATTCGCCCATCCAAAAGTGCCCCCAGAGGAAGGCTTTGGGTACAACTGAACTCCCCAGGGGAGCCTTTATGCAGTCCCACATGCAACTGGACCCTCCGGGTTCACTCTTTCACCGCAAGCCTAAATATAGCCCTAGCACGCCTGGCAGTCGACTGAAAGCTCGGGCCACAGAAAATGTGTTACGAGCCCCATTCGCCCATCCAAAAGTGCCCCCAAAGGAAGGCTTTGGGTACATCTGAACTCCCCAGGGGAGCCTTTACGCAGCCCCACATGCAACTGGACCCTCCTTGTTCACTGTTTACGAGCAACCCTAAATATACCCCTAGCCACCATGGCAGAAGACTGAAAACTCGGGCTCCAGAAAATGCGTTTCAAGCCCCATTCACCCATCCAGAAGTGCCCCCAAAGGAAGGCTTTGGGTACAAGTGAACTCCCCAGGGGAGCCTTTATGCAGCCCCACATGCAACTGGACCCTCCGGGTTCACTCTTTCACCGCAAGCCTAAATATAGCCCTGGCCCGCCTGGCAGTCGACTGAAAGCTCGGGACCCTGATAATGCATTAAAAGCCTAATTCGCCCATCAATAATTGCCCCCAGAGGAAGGCTTTGGGTACAACTGAACTCCCCAGGGGAGCCTTTACGCAGCCCCACATGCAACTGGACCCTCCTTGTTCACTGTTTACGAGCAACCCTAAATATACCCCTAGCCAGCATGGCAGAAGAATGAAAACTCGGGCTCCAGAAAATGCGTTTCAAGCCCCATTCACCCATCCAGAAGTGCCCCCAAAGGAAGGCTTTGGGTACAAGTGAACTCCCCAGGGGAGCCTTTATGCAGCCCCACATGCAACTGGACCCTCCGTGTTCGCTCTTTACAGGAACCCTAAATATAACCCTAGCCAGCATGGCAGAAGACTGAAAACTCGGGCCACAGAAAATGTGTTACGAGCCCCATTAGCCCATCCAAAAGTGCCCCCAAAGGAAGGCTTTGGGTACAAGTGAACTCCCCAGGGAAGCCTTTATGCAGCCCCACATGCAACTGGACCCTCCGGGTTCACTCTTTCACCGCAAGCCTAAATATAGCCCTAGCACGCCTGGCAGTCGACTGAAAGCTCGGGCCACAGAAAATGTGTTACGAGCCCCATTCGCACATACAAAAGTGCCCCCAAATGAAGGCTTTGGGTACATCTGAACTCCCCAGGGAAGCCTTTATGCAGCCCCACATGCAACTGGACCCTCCGTGTTCGCTCTTTACAGCAACCCTAAATATAACCCTAGCCAGCATGGCAGAAGACTGAAAACTCGGGCCACAGAAAAAGCGTTTCAAGCCCCTTTCGCCCATCCAGAAGTGCCCCCAAAGGAAGGCTTTGGGTACAAGTGAACTCCCCAGGGGAGCCTTTATGCAGCCCCACATGCAACTGGACCCTCCGTATTCGCTCTTTCACAGCAACCCTAAATATAGCCATGGCCCGCCTTGCAGTCGACTGAAAACTCGGGCCACAGAATAACTGTTAAAAGCCTAATTCGCCCATCCAAAAGTGCCCCCAGAGGAAGGCTTTGGGTACAAGTGAACTCCCCAGGGGAGACTTTATGCAGCCCCACGTGCAACTGGACCCTCCTTGTTCACTGTTTACGAGCAAACCTAAATATACCCCTAGCCAGCATGGCAGAAGACTGAAAACTCGGGCTCCAGAAAATGCGTTTCAAGCCCCATTCACCCATCCAGAAGTGCCCCCAAAGGAAGGCTTTGGGTACAACTGAACTCCCCAGGGGAGCCTTTATGCAGCCCCACATGCAACTGGACCCTCCTTGTTCACTGTTTACGAGCAACCCTAAATATACCCCTAGCCACCATGGCAGAAGACTGAAAACTCGGGCTCCAGAAAATGCGTTTCAAGCCCCATTCGCCCATCCAGAAGTGCCCCCAAAGGAAGGCTTTGGGTACAAGTGAACTCCCCAGGGGAGCCTTTATGCAGCCCCACATGAAACTGGACCCTCCGGGTTCACTCTTTCACAGCAACCCTAAATATAGCCCTGGCCCGCCTGGCAGTCGACTGAAAACTCGGGCCCCGAAAATGCCTTAAAAGCCTAATTCGCCCAACCAAATGTGCCCCCAGAGGAAGGCTTTGGGTACAACTGAACTCCCCAGGGGAGCCTTTACGCAGCCCCACATGCAACTGGACCCTCCGTATTCGCTCTTTCACAGCAACCCTAAATATAGCCCTGGCCCGCCTGGCAGTCGACTGAAAACACGGGCCCCAGAAATGCATTAAAAGCCTAATCCGCCCCTCCAAAAGTGCCCCCAGAGGAAGGCTTTGGGTACAACTGAACTCCCCAGGGGTGCCTTTACGCAGCCCCACATGCAACTGGACCCTCCGTGTTCGCTCTTTACAGCAACCCTAAATATAACCCTAGCCAGCATGGCAGAAGACTGAAAACTCGGGCCCCAGAAAACGTGCTACAAGTCCCATTCGCCCAACCAAAAGTGCCCCCAGAGGAAGGCTTTGGGTACAACTGAACTCCCCAGGGGAGCCTTTATGCAGCCCCACATGCAACTGGACCCTCCGTATTCACTCTTTCACAGCAACCCTAAATATAACCCTGGCCCGCATGGCAGACGACTGAAAATTCGGGCCCCAGAAAAACTGTTAAAAGCCTTATTCGTCCATCCAAAAGTGCCCCCAGAGGAAGGCTTTGGGTACAACTGAACTCCCCAGGGGAGCCTTTATGCAGCCCCACATGCAACTGGACCCTCCGGGTTCACTCTTTCACCGCAAGCCTAAATATAGCCCTCGGCGCAATGGGAAAAGTCTGAAAAAGCGGGACCCAGAAAACGCATTGCAATTCCCCTTGGACCATCCAAAACTGCTCCAAAAGGAAGGCTTTGGGTACAACTGGACTCCCCAGGGGAGCCTTAACGCAGCCCCACATGCAACTGGACCCTCCGTATTCGCTCTTTCACAGCAACCCTAAATATAGCCCTGGCCCGCATGGCAGTCGACTGAAAACTCGGGCCCCAGAAAATGCATTAAAAGCGTAATTCGCCCATCCAAAAGTGCCCCCAAAGGAAGGCTTTGGGTACAACTGAACTCCCCAGGGGAGCCTTTACGCAGCCCCACATGCAACTGGACCCTCCGTGTTCGCTCTTTACAGCAAGCCTAAATATAACCCTAGCCAGCATGGCAGAAGACTGAAAACTCGGGCCACAGAAAAAGCGTTTCAAGCCCCTTTCGCCCATCCAGAAGTGCCCCCAAAGGAAGGCTTTGGGTACAAGTGAACTCCCCAGGGGAGCCTTTATGCAGCCCCACATGCAACTGGACCCTCCGTATTCGCTCTTTCACAGCAACAATAAATATAACCCTGGCCCGCATGGCAGACGACTGAAAAATCGGGCCCCAGAAAACGTGCTACAAGCCCCATTCGACCATCCAAAAGTGCCCCCAGAGGAAGGCTTTGGGTACAACTGAACTCCCCAGGGGAGCCTTTATGCAGCCCCACATGCAACTGGACCCTCCGTATTCACTCTTTCACAGCAACCCTAAATATAGCCCTGGCCCGCCTGGTAGTCGACTGAAAACTCCGGCCCCAGAAAAACTGTTAAAAGCCTTATTCGTCGATACAAAAGTGCCCCCAGAGGAAGGCTTTGGGTACAAGTGAACTCCCCAGGGCGGCCTTTACGCAGCCCCACATGCAACTGGACCCTCCTTGTTCACTGTTTACGAGCAAACCTAAATATAGCCCTGGCCCGCCTGGCAGTCGACTGAAAACTCGTGCCCCAGAAAATGCATTAAAAGCCTAATTCGCCCCTCCAAAAGTGACCCCAGAGGAAGTCTTTGGGTACAGCTGAACTCCCCAGGGGAGCCTTTACGCAGCCCCACATGCAACTGGACCCTCCTTGTTCACTGTTTACGAGCAACCCTAAATATACCCCTAGCCACCATGGCAGAAGACCTAAAACTCGGGCCACAGAAAATACGTTTCAAGCCCCATTCACCCATCCAGAAGTGCCCCCAAAGGAAGGCTTTGGGTACAAGTGAACTCCCCAGGGGAGCCTTTATGCAGGCCCATACGCAACTGGACCCCCCGTGTTCGCTGTTTACAAGCATCCCTAAATATAGCCCTGGCCACCATGGCAGAAGACTGAAAACTCGGGCCCCAGAAAACGTGATACAAGCCCCATTCGCCCATCCAGAAGTGCCCCCAAAGGAAGGCTTTGGGTACAAGTGAACTCCCCAGGGGAGCCTTTATGCAGGCCCATACGCAACTGGACACCCCATGTTCGCTGTTTACAAGCAACCCTAAATATAACACTATCCACCATGGCAGAAAACTGAAAACTCGGGCCACAGAAAAAGCGTTTCAAGCCCCATTCACCCATCCAGAAGTGCCCCCAAAGGAAGGCTTTGGGTACAAGTGAACTCCCCAGGGGAGCCTTTATGCAGGCCCATACGCAACTAGACCCCCCGTGTTCGCTGTTTACAAGCAAACCTAAATATAGCCCTGGCAACCACGGCAGAAGACTGAAAAATCGGGCCCCAGAAAACGTGCTACAAGCCCCATTCGACCATCCAAAAGTGCCCCCAAAGGAAGGCTTTGGGTACAACTGAACTTCCCAGGGGAGCCTTTATGCAGGCCCATACGCAACTGGACACCCCATGTTCGCTGTTTACAAGCAACCCTAAATATAACACTATCCACCATGGCAGAAAACTGAAAACTCGGGCCACAGAAAAAGCGTTTCAAGCCCCATTCACCCATCCAGAAGTGCCCCCAAAGGAAGGCTTTGGGTACAAGTGAACTCCCCAGGGGAGCCTTTATGCAGGCCCATACGCAACTGGACCCCCCGTGTTCGCTGTTTACAAGCAACCCTAAATATAGCCCTGGCCACCATGGCAGAAGACTGAAAACTCGGGCCCCAGAAAACGTGATACAAGCCCAATTCGAACATACAAAAGTGCCCCCAAAGGAAGGCTTTGGGTACAAGTGAACTCCCCAGGGGAGCCTTTATGCAGCACCACATGCAACTGGACCCTCCGGGTTCACTCTTTCACAGCAACCCTAAATATAGCCCTGGCCCGCCTGGCAGTCGACTGAAAACTCGGGCCCCAGAAAATGCGTTAAAAGCCTAATTCGCCCATCCAAAAGTGCCCCCAGATGAAGGCTTTGGGTACAGCTGAACTCCCCAGGGGAGCCTTTATGCAGCCCCACATGCAACTGGACCCTCCGGGTTCACTCTTTCACCGCAAGCCTAAATATAGCCCTAGCACGCCTGGCAGTCGACTGAAAGCTCGGGCCACAGAAAATGTGTTACGAGCCCCATTCGCCCATCCAAAAGTGCCTACAAAGGAAGGCTTTGGGTACAAGTGAACTCCCCAGGGGAGCCTTTATGCAGCCCCACATGCAACTGGACCCTCCGTTTTCGCTCTTTACAGCAACCCTAAATATAACCCTAGCCAGCATGGCAGAAGACTGAAAACTCGGGCCACACAAAACGTGCTACAAGCCCCATTCGACCATCCAAAAGTGCCCCCAAAGGAAGGCTTTGGGTACATCAGAACTCCCCAGGGGAGCCTTTACGCGGCCCCACATGCAACTGGACCCTCCGTATTCGCTCTTTCACATCAACCCTAAATATATCCCTGGCCCCCATGGCAGACATTTTGAAAAATCGGGCCCCAGAAAACGTGCTACAAGCCCCATTCGACCATCCAAAAGTGCCCCCAAAGGAAGGCTTTGGGTACAACTGAACTTCCCAGGGGAGCCTTTATGCAGGCCCATACGCAACTGGACACCCCATGTTCGCTGCTTACAAGCAACCCTAAATATAACACTATCCACCATGGCAGAAAACTGAAAACGCGGGCCACAGAAAAAGCGTTTCAAGCCCCATTCACCCATCCAGAAGTGCCCGCAAAGGAAGGCTTTGGGTACAAGTGAACTCCCCAGGGGAGCCTTTATGCAGCACCACATGCAACTGGTCCCTCTTGGTTCACTCTTTCACAGCAACCGTAAATATAGCCCTGGCCCGCCTGGCAGTCGACTGAAAACTCGGGCCCCAGAAAATGCGTTAAAAGCCTAATTCGCCCATCCAAAAGTGCCCCCAGATGAAGGCTTTGGGTACAGCTGAACTCCCCAGGGGAGCCTTTATGCAGCCCCACATGCAACTGGACCCTCCTTGTTCACTGTTTACGAGCAACCCTAAATATACCCCTAGCCAGCATGGCAGAAGACTGAAAACTCGGGCTCCAGAAAATGCGTTTCAAGCCCCATTCACCCATCCAGAAGTGCCCCCAAAGGAAGGCTTTGGGTACAAGTGAACTCCCCAGGGGAGCCTTTATGCAGCCCCACATGCAACTGGACCCTCCGGGTTCACTCTTTCACCGCAAGCCTAAATATAGCCCTAGCACGCCTTTCAGTCGACTGAAAGCTCGGGCCACAGAAAATGTGTTACGAGCCCCATTCGCCCATCCAAAAGTGCCCCCAAAGGAAGGCTTTGGGTACAAGTGAACTCCCCAGGGGAGCCTTAACGCAGCCCCACATGCAACTTGACCCTCCGTATTCGCTCTTTCACAGCAACCCTATATATAGCCCTGGCCCGCCTGGCAGTCGACTGAAAACTCGGGCCCCAGAAAACGCGTTTCAAGCCCCATTCGCCCATCCAAAAGTGCCCCCAGAGGAAGGCTTTGGGTACAACTGAACTCCCCAGGGGAGCCTTTATGCAGCCCCACATGCAACTGGACCCTCCTTGTTCACTGTTTACGAGCAACCCTAAATATACCCCTAGCCAGCATGGCAGAAGACTGAAAACTCGGGCTCCAGAAAATGCGTTTCAAGCCCAATTCACCCATCCAGAAGTGCCCCCAAAGGAAGGCTTTGGGTACAACTGAATTCCCCAGGGGAGCCTTTATGCAGCCCCACATGCAACTGGACCCTCCGGGTTCACTCTTTCACCGCAAGCCTAAATATAGCCCTAGCACGCCTGGCAGTCGACTGAAAGCTCGGGCCACAGAAAATGTGTTACGAGCCCCTTTCGCCCATCCAAAAGTGCCCCCAAAGGAAGGCTTTGGGTACAAGTGAACTCCCCAGGGGAGCCTTTATGCAGCCCCACATGCAACTGGACCCTCCTTGTTCACTGTTTACGAGCAACCCTAAATATACCCCTAGCCACCATGGCAGAAGACTGAAAACTCGGGCCACAGAAAACGTGCTACAAGCCCCATTTGACCATCCAAAAGTGCCCCCAAAGGAAGGCTTTGGGTACAACTGAACTCCCCAGGGGAGCCTTTATGCAGCCCCACATGCAACTGGACCCTCCGGGTTCACTCTTTCACCGCAAGCCTAAATATAGCCCTAGCACGCCTGGCAGTCGACCGAAAGCTCGGGCCACAGAAAATGTGTTACGAGCCCCTTTCGCCCATCCAAAAGAGCCCCCAGAGGAAGGCTTTGGGTACAACTGAACTCCCCAGGGGAGCCTTTATGCAGCCCCACATGCAACTGGACCCTCCGAGTTCACTCTTTCACCGCAAGCCTAAATATAGCCCTAGCACGCCTGGCAGTCGACTGAAAACTCGGGCTCCAGAAAATGTGTTACGAGCCCCATTCACCCATCCAAAAGTGCCCCCAAAGGAAGGCTTTGGGTACAACTGAACTCCCCAGGGGAGCCTTTATGCAGCCCCACATGCAACTGGACCCTCCTTGTTCACTGTTTACGAGCAACCCTAAATATACCCCTAGCCAGCATGGCAGAAGACTGAAAACTCGGGCTCCAGAAAATGCGTTTCAAGCCCCATTCACCCATCCAGAAGTGCCCCCAAAGGAAGGCTTTGGGTACAACTGAACTCCCCAGGGGAGCCTTTATGCAGCCCCACATGCAACTGGACCCTCTGGGTTCACTCTTTCACCGCAAGACTAAATATAACGCTCGGCGCAATGGGAGAAGACTGAAAAAGCGGGCCTCAGAAAACGCATTGCGATTCCCCTTGGACCATCCAAAAGTGCCCCCAAAGGAAGGCTTTGGGTACAACTGGACTCCCCAGGGGAGCCTTAACGCAGCCCCACATGCAACTGGACCCTCCGTATTCGCTGTTTCACAGCAACCCTAAATATAGCCCTGGCCCGCCTGGCAGTCGACTGAAAACTCGGGCCCCTGAAAATGCATTAAAAGCCTAATTCGCCCATCCAAAAGTGCCCCCAGAGGAAGGCTTTGGGTACAACTGAACTCCCCAGGGGAGCCTTTACGCAGCCCCACATGCAACTGGACCCTCCTTGTTCACTGTTTACGAGCAACCCTAAATATACCCCTAGCCAGCATGGCAGAAGACTGAAAACTCGGGCTCCAGAAAATGCGTTTCAAGCCCCATTCACCCATCCAGAAGTGTCCCCAAAGGAAGTCTTTGGGTACAAGTGAACTCCCCAGGGGAGCCTTTATGCAGCCCCACATGCAACTGGACCCTCCGTATTCGCTCTTTCACAGCAACCCTAAATATAACACTAGCCAGCATGGCAGAAAACTGAAAAATCGGGCCCCAGAAAATGCGTTAAAAGCCTAATGCGCCCATCCAAAAGTGCCCCCAGAGGAAGTCTTTGGGTACAAGTGAACTCCCCAGGGGAGCCTTTATGCAGCCCCACATGCAACTGGACCCTCCGGGTTCACTCTTTCACAGCAACCCTAAATATAGCCCTGGCCCGCCTGGCAGTCGACTGAAAACTCGGGCCCCAGAAAATGCGTTAAAAGCCTAATTCGCCCATCCAAAAGTGCCCCCAGAGGAAGGCTTTGGGTCCAACTGAACTCCCCAGGGGAGCCTTTACGCAGCCCCACATGCAAATGGACCCTCCTTGTTCACTGTTTACGAGCAACCCTAAATATACCACTAGCCACCATGGCAGAAGACTTAAAACTCGGGCCACAGAAAATACGTTTCAAGCCCCATTCACCCTTCCAGAAGTGCCCCCAAAGGAAGGCTTTGGGTACAAATGAACTCCCCAGGGGAGCCTTTATGCAGCCCCACATGCAACTGGACCCTCCGGGTTCACTCTTTCACCGCAAGCCTAAATATAGCCCTAGCACGCCTGGCAGTCGACTGAAAGCTCGGGCCACAGAAAAAGTGTTACTAGCCCCATTAGCCCATCCAAAAGTGCCCCCAGAGGAAGCCTTTGGGTACATCTGAACTCCCCAGGGAAGCCTTTATGCAGCCCCACATGCAACTGGACCCTCCGGGTTCACTCTTTCACCGCAAGCCTAAATATAGCCCTAGCACGCCTGGCAGTCGACTGAAAGCTCGGGCCACAGAAAATATGTTACGAGCCCCATTCGACCATCCAAAAGTGCCCCCAGAGGAAGGCTTTGGGTACATCTGAACTCCCCAGGGGAGCCCTTAAGCAGCCCCACATGTAACTGGATCCTCCGTGTTCGCTCTTTACAGCAACCCTAAATATACCCCTAGCCAGCATGGCAGAAGACTGAAAACTCGGGCTCCAGAAAATGTGTTGCAAGCCCCATTCACCCATCCAGAAGTGCCCCCAAAGGAAGGCTTTGGGTATAAGTGAACTCCCCAGGGGAGCCTTTATGCAGCCCCACATGCAACTGGACCCTCCGGGTTCACTCTTTCACCGCAAGCCTAAATATAACCCTCGGCGCAATGGGAAAAGACTGAAAAAGCGGGCCTCAGAAAACGCATTGCGATTCCCCTTGGAACATCCAAAAGTGCCCCCAAAGGAAGGCTTTGGGTACAACTGGACTCCCCAGGAGAGCCTTAACGCAGCCCCACATGCAAATGGACCCTCCGTATTCGCTCTTTCACAGCAACCCTAAATATAGCCCTGACCCGCCTGGCAGTCGACTGAAAACTCGGGCCCCTGAAAATGCATTAAAAGCCTAATTCGCCCATCCAAAAGTGCCCCCAGAGGAAGGCTTTGGGTACAACTGAACTCCCCAGGGGAGCCTTAACGCAGCCCCACATGCAACTGGACCCTCCGGGTTCACTCTTTCACCGCAAGCCTAAATATAACCCTAGCACGCCTGGCAGTCGACTGAAAGCTCGGGCCACAGAAAATATGTTACGAGCCCCATTCGCCCATCCAAAAGTGCCCCCAAAGGAAGGCTTTGGGTACATCTGAACTCCCCAGGGGAGCCTTTACGCAGCCCCACATGCAACTGGACCCTCCGGGTTCACTCTTTCACCGCAAGCCTAAATATAGCCCTAGCACGCCTGGCAGTCGACTGAAAGCTCGGGCCACAGAAAATGTGTTACGAGCCCCATTCGCCCATCCAGAAGTGCCCCCAAAGGAAGGCTTTGGGTACATCTGAACTCCCCAGGGGAGCCTTTACGCAGCCCCACATGCAACTGGACCCTCCGGGTTCACTCTTTCACCGCAAGGCTAAATATAGCCCTAGCACGCCTGGCAGTCGACTGAAAGCTCGAGCCACAGAAAATTTGTTACGAGCCCCATTCGCCCATCCAAAAGTGCCCCCAAAGGAAGGCTTTGGGTACAGCTGAACTCCCCAGGGGAGCCCTTACGCAGCCCCAAATGTAACTGGACCCTCCGTGTTCGCTCTTTACAGCAACGCTAAATATAATCCTAGCCAGCATGGGAGACGACTGAAAACTCGAGCTCCAGAAAAAGCGTTTCAAGCCCCTTTCGCCCATTCAGAAGTGCCCCCAAAGGAAGGCTTTGGGTACAACTGAACTCCCCAGGGGAGCCTTTATGCAGCCCCACATGCAACTGGACCCTCCGGGTTCACTCTTTCACCGCAAGCCTAAATATAACCCTGGCTCGCATGGCAGACGACCGAAAACTTGGGCCCCAGGAAACGTGCTACAAGCCCCATTCGCCCATCCAAAAGTGCCCCCAGAGGAAGGCTTTGGGTACAAGTGAACTCCCCAGGGGAGCCTTTATGCAGCCCCACATGCAACTGGACCCTCCGGGTTCACTCTTTCACCGCAAGCCTAAATATAACCCTGGCCCGCATGGCAGACGACCGAAAACTCGGGCCCCAGAAAACGTGCTACAAGCCCCTTTCGCCCATCCAGAAGTGCCCCGAGAGGAAGGCTTTGGGTACAACTGAACTCCCCAGGGGAGCCTTTATGCAGCCCCACATGCAACTGGACCCTCCTTCTTCACTGTTTACGAGCAACCCTAAATATACCCCTAGCCAGCATGGCAGAAGACTGAAAACTCGGGCTCCAGAAAATGCGTTGCAAGCCCCATTCACCCATCCAGAAGTGCCCCCAAAGGAAGGCTTTGGGTACAACTGAACTCCCCAGGGGAGCCTTTATGCAGCCCCACATGCAACTGGACCCTCCGGGTTCACTCTTTCACCGCAAGCCTAAATATAACCCTGGCTCGCATGGCAGACGACCGAAAACTTGGGCCCCAGGAAACGTGCTACAAGCCCCATTCGCCCATCCAAAAGTGCCCCCAGAGGAAGGCTTTGGGTACAAGTGAACTCCCCAGGGGAGCCTTTATGCAGCCCCACATGCAACTGGACCCTCCGGGTTCACTCTTTCACCGCAAGCCTAAATATAACCCTGGCCCGCATGGCAGACGACCGAAAACTCGGGCCCCAGAAAACGTGCTACAAGCCCCTTTCGCCCATCCAGAAGTGCCCCGAGAGGAAGGCTTTGGGTACAACTGAACTCCCCAGGGGAGCCTTTATGCAGCCCCACATGCAACTGGACCCTCCTTCTTCACTGTTTACGAGCAACCCTAAATATACCCCTAGCCAGCATGGCAGAAGACTGAAAACTCGGGCTCCAGAAAATGCGTTGCAAGCCCCATTCACCCATCCAGAAGTGCCCCCAAAGGAAGGCTTTGGGTACAACTGAACTCCCCAGGGGAGCCTTTATGCAGCCCCACATGCAACTGGACCCTCCGGGTTCACACTTTCTCCGCAAGCCTAAATATAACCCTCGGCGCAATGGGAGAAGACTGAAAAAGCGGGCCTCAGAAAACGCATTGCGATTCCCCTTGGAACATCCAAAAGTGCCCCCAAAGGAAGGCTTTGGGTACAACTGGACTCCCCAGGGGAGCCTTAACGCAGCCCCACATGCAACTGGACCCTCCGTATTCGCTCTTTCACAGCAACCCTAAATATAGCCCTGGCCCGCCTGGCAGTCGACTGAAAACTGGGGCCCCAGAAAATGCGTTAAAAGCCTAATTCGCCCATCCAAAAGTGCCCCCAGAGGAAGGCTTTGGGTACAAGTGAACTCCCCAGGGGAGCCTTTACGCAGCCCCACATGCAACTGGACCCTCCTTGTTCACTGTTTACGAGGAACCCTAAATATACCCCTAGCCACCATGGCAGAAGACTGAAAACTCTTGCTCCAGAAAAAGCGTTTCAAGCCCCATTCACCCTTCCAGAAGTGCCCCCAAAGGAAGGCTTTGGGTACAAATGAACTCCCCAGGTGAGCCTTTATGCAGCCCCACATGCAACTGGACCCTCCGGGTTCACTCTTTCACCGCAAGCCTAAATATAGCCCTAGCACGCCTGGCAGTCGACTGAAAGCTCGGGCCACAGAAAATGTGTTACGAGCCCCATTCGCCCATCCAAAAGTGCCCCCAAAGGAAGGCTTTGGGTACATCTGAACTCCCCAGGGGAGCCTTTACGCAGCCACACATGCAACTGGACCCTCCGGGTTCACTCTTTCACAGCAACCCTAAATATAGCCCTAGCACGCCTGGCAGTCGACTGAAAGCTCGGGCCACAGAAAAAGCGTTTCAAGCCCCTTTCGCCCATCCAAAAGTGCCCCCAAAGGAAGGCTTTGGGTACATCTGAACTCCCCAGGGGAGCCCTTACGCAGCCCCACATGCAACTGGACCCTCCGTGTTCGCTCTTTACAGGAACCCTAAATATAACCCTAGCCAGCATGGCAGAAGACTGAAAACTCGGGCTCCAGAAAAAGCGTTTCAAGCCTCTTTCGCCCATCCAGAAGTGCCCCCAAAGGAAGGCTTTGGGTACAAATGAACTCCCCAGGGGAGCCTTTATGCAGCCCCACATGCAACTGGACCCTCCGGGTTCACTCTTTCACCGCAAGCCTAAATATAACCCTGGCCCGCATGGCAGACGACCGAAAACTCGGGCCCCAGAAAACGTGCTACAAGCCCCATTCGACCATCCAAAAGTGCCCCCAGAGGAAGGCTTTGGGTACATCTGAACTCCCCAGGGGAGCCTTTATGCAGCCCCACATGCAATTGGACCCTCCGGGTTCACTCTTTCACCGCAAGCCTAAATATAACCCTGGCCCGCATGGCAGACGACCGAAAACTCGGGCCCCAGAAAACGTGCTACAAGCCCCTTTCGCCCATCCAGAAGTGCCCCGAGAGGAAGGCTTTGGGTACAAGTGAACTCCCCAGGGGAGCCTTTATGCAGCCCCACATGCAACTGGACCCTCCGGGTTCACTCTTTCACCGCAAGCCTAAATATAACCCTCGGCGCAATGGGAGAAGACTGAAAAAGCGGGCCTCAGAAAACGCATTGCGATTCCCCTTGGACCATCCCAAAGTGCCCCCAAAGGAAGGCTTTGGGTACAACTGGACTCCCCAGGGGAGCCTTTACGCAGCCCCACATGCAACTGGACCCTCCGTATTCGCTCTTTCACAGCAACCCTAAATATAGACATGGCCCGCCTGGCAGTCGACTGAAAACTCGGGCCCCCGAAAATGCATTATAAGCCTAATTCGCCCATCCAAAAGTGCCCCCAGAGGAACGCTTTGGGTACATCTGAACTCCCCAGGGGAGCCTTAACGCAGCCCCACATGCAACTGGACCCTCCGTGTTCGCTCTTTACAGCAACCCTAAATAAAACCCTAGCCAGCATGGCAGAAGACTGAAAACTAGGGCCACAGAGAAAGCGTTTCAAGTCCCATTCACCCATCCAGAAGTGCCTCCAAAGGAAGGCTTTGGGTACAACTGAACTCCCCAGGGGAGCCTTTATGCAGCCCCACATGCAACTGGACCCTCCTTGTTCACTGTTTACGAGCAACCCTAAATATACCCCTAGCCAGCATGGCAGAAGTCTGAAAACTCGGGCTCCAGAAAATGCGTTTCAAGCCCCATTCACCCATCCAGAAGTGCCCCCAAAGGAAGGCTTTGGGTACAAGTGAACTCCCCAGGGGAGCCTTTATGCAGCCCCACATGCAACTGGACCCTCCGGGTTCACTCTTTCACAGCAACCCTAAATATAGCCCTGGCCCTCATGGCAGTCGACTGAAAACTGGGGCCCCAGAAAATGCGTTAAAAGCCTAATTCTCCCATCCAAAAGTGCCCCCAGAGGAACGCTTTGGGTACATCTGAACTCCCCAGGGGAGCCTTTACGCAGCCCCACATGCAACTGGACCCTCCGTGTTCGCTCTTTACAGCAACCCTAAATATAACCCTAGCCAGCATGGCAGAAGACTGTAAACTCGGGCCACAGAAAAAGCGTTTCAAGCCCCTTTCGCCCATCCAGAAGTGCCCCCAAAGGAAGGCTTTGGGTACAAGTGAACTCCCCAGGGGAGCCTTTATGCAGCCCCACATGCAACTGGACCCTCCTTGTTCACTTTTTACGAGCAACCCTAAATATACCCCTAGCCACCATGGCAGAAGACTGAAAACTCGGGCTCCAGAAAATGCGTTTCAAGCCCCATTCACCCATCCAGAAGTGCCCCCAAAGGAAGGCTTTGGGTACAACTGAAGTTTCCAGGAGAGCCTTTATGCAGGCCCATACGCAACTGGACCCCCCGTGTTCGCTGTTTACAAGCAACCCTATATATAACACTAGCCAGCATGGCAGAAAACTGAAAACTCGGGCCACAGAAAAAGCGTTTCAAGCCCCATTCACCCATCCAGAAGTGCCCCCAAAGGAAGGCTTTGGGTACAACTGAACTCCCCAGGGGAGCCTTTATGCAGCCCCACATGCAACTGGACCCTCCGGGTTCACTCTTTCACCGCAAGCCTAAATATAGCCCTCGGCGCAATGGGAGAAGACTGAAAAATCGGGCCTCAGAAAACGCATTGCTATTCCCCTTGGACCATCCAAAAGTGCCCCCAGATGAAGGCTTTGGGTACATCTGATCTCCCCAGGGGAGCCCTTACGCAGCCCCACATGCAACTGGACCCTCCGTGTTCGCTCTTTACAGCAACCCTAAATATAACAGTAGCCAGCATGGCAGAAGACTGAAAACTCGGGCTCCAAAAAAAGTGTTTCAAGCCCCTTTTGCCCATCCAGAAGTGCCCCCAAAGGAAGGCTTTGGGTACATCTGAAATTCCCAGGGGAGCCTTTATGCAGCCCCACATGCAACTGGACCCTCCGGGTTCACTCTTTCACCGCAAGCCTAAATATAACCCTGGCCCGCATGGCAGACGACTGAAAACTCGGGCCCCAGAAAACGTGCTACAAGCCCCATTCGCCAATCCAGAAGTGCCCCCAGAGGAAGGCATTGGGTACATCTGAACTCCCCAGGGGAGCCTTTACACAACCCCACATGCAACTAGACCCTCCGTGTTCGCTCTTTACAGCAACCCTAAATATAACCCTAGCCAGCATGGCAGAAGACTGAAAACTCGGGACCCAGAAAATGCGTTTCAAGCCCCTTTCGCCCATCCAGAAGTGCCCCCAAAGGAAGGCTTTGGGTACAAGTGAACTCCCCAGGGGAGCCTTTATGCAGCCCCACATGCAACTGGACCCTCCTTGTTCACTGTTTACGAGCAACCCTAAATATACCCCTAGCCAGCATGGCAGAAGTCTGAAAACTCGGGCTCCAGAAAATGCGTTTCAAGCCCCATTCACCCATCCAGAAGTGCCCCCAAAGGAAGGCTTTGGGTACAACTGAACTCCCCAGGGGAGCCTTTACGCAGCCCCACATGCAACTGGACCCTCCGTATTCGCTCTTTCACAGCAACCCTAAATATAGCCCTGGCCCGCCTGGTAGTCGACTGAAAACTCGGGCCCCAGAAAACGCGTTTCAAGCCCCATTCGCCCATCCAAAAGTGCCCCCAGAGGAAGGCTTTGGGTACAACTGAACTCCCCAGGGGAGCCTTAACGCAGCCCCACATGCAACTGGACCCTCCGTATTCGCTCTTTCACAGCAACCCTAAATATAACCCTAGCCAGCATGGCAGAAGACTGAAAACTCGGGCCACAGAAAAATTATTATAAGCCTAATTCGCCCATCCAAAAGTGCCCCCAGAGGAAGGCTTTGGGTACAACTGAACTCCCCAGGGGAGCCTTTACGCAGCCCCACATGCAACTGGACCCTCCTTGTTCACTGTTTACGAGCAACCCTAAATATACCCCTAGCCAGCATGGCAGAAGACTGAAAACTCGGGCTCCAGAAAATGTGTTTCAAGCCCCATTCACAGATCCAGAAGTGCCTCCAAAGGAAGGCTTTGGGTACAAGTGAACTCCCCAGGGGAGCCTTTATGCAGCCCCACATGCAACTGGACCCTCCTTGTTCACTGTTTACGAGCAACCCTAAATATACCCCTAGCCACCATGGCAGAAGACTGAAAACTCGGGCTCCAGAAAATGCGTTTCAAGCCCCATTCACCCATCCAGAAGTGCCCCCAAAGGAAGGCTTTGGGTACAAGTGAACTCCCCAGGGGAGCCTTTATGCAGCCCCACATGCAACTGGACCCTCCGTATTCGCTCTTTCACAGCAACCCTAAATATAGCCCTGGCCCGCCTGGCAGTCGACTGAAAACTCGGGCCCCAGAAAATGCATTAAAAGCCTAATTCGCCCATCCAAAAGTGCCCCCAAAGGAAGGCTTTGGGTACAACTGAACTCCCCAGGGGAGCCTTTATGCAGCCCCACATGCAACTGGACCCTCCGGGTTCACTCTTTCACCGCAAGACTAAATATAGCCCTGGCCCGCCTGGCAGTCCACTGAAAACTCGGGCCACAGAAAAATTATTAAAAGCCTAATTCACCCATCCAAAAGTGCCCCCAGAGGAAGGCTTTGGGTACAACTGAACTCCCCAGGGGAGCCTTTACGCAGCCCCACATGCAACTGGACCCTCCTTGTTCACTGTTTACGAGCAACCCTAAATATACCCCTAGCCACCATGGCAGAAGACTGAAAACTCGGGCTCCAGAAAATGTGTTTCAAGCCCCATTCACAGATCCAGACGTGCCCCCAAAGGAAGGCTTTGGGTACAAGTGAACTCCCCAGGGGAGCCTTTATGCAGCCCCACATGCAACTGGACCCTCCTTGTTCACTGTTTACGAGCAACCCTAAATATACCCCTAGCCACCATGGCAGAAGACTGAAAACTCGGGCTCCAGAAAATGCGTTTCAAGCCCCATTCACCCATCCAGAAGTGCCCCCAAAGGAAGGCTTTGGGTACAAATGAACTCCCCAGGGGAGCCTTTATGCAGCCCCACATGCAACTGGACCCTCCGGGTTCACTCTTTCACCGCAAGCCTAAATATAGCCCTCGGCGCAATGGGAGAAGACTGAAAAAGCGGGCCTCAGAAAACGCATTGCGATTCCCCTTGGACCATCCCAAAGTGCCCCCAAAGGAAGGCTTTGGGTACAACTGGACTCCCCAGGGGAGCCTTAACGCAGCCCCACATGCAACTGGACCCTCCGTATTCGCTCTTTCACAGGAACCCTAAATATAGCCCTGGCCCGCCTGGCAGTCGACTGAAAACTCGGGCCCCAGAAAATGCATTAAAAGCCTAATTCGCCCATCCAAAAGTGCCCCCAGAGGAAGGCTTTGGGTACAACTGAACTCCCCAGGGGAGCCTTTATGCAGCCCCACATGCAACTGGACCCTCCGGGTTCACTCTTTCACCGCAAGCCTAAATATAGCCCTAGCACGCCTGGCAGTCGACTGAAAGCTCGGGCCACAGAAAATGTGTTACGAGCCCCATTCGCCCATCCAAAAGTGCCCCCAAAGGAAGGCTTTGGGTACATCTGAACTCCCCAGGGGAGCCTTAACGAAGCCCCACATGCAACTGGACCCTCCGTATTCGCTCTTTCACAGCAACCCTAAATATAGCCCTGGCCCGCCTGGCAGTCGACTGAAAACTCGGACCACAGAAAAACTATTAAAAGCCTAATTCACCCATCCAAAAGTGCCCCCAGAGGAAGGCTTTGGGTACAACTGAACTCCCCAGGGGAGCCTTTACGCAGCCCCACATGCAACTGGACCCTCCTTGTTCACTGTTTACGAGCAACCCTAAATATACCCCTAGCCACCATGGCAGAAGATTGAAAACTCGGGCTCCAGAAAATGCGTTTCAAGCCCCATTCACCCATCCAGAAGTGCCCCCAAAGGAAGGCTTTGGGTACAACTGAACTCCCCAGGGGAGCCTTTATGCAGACCCACATGCAACTGGACCTACTTGTTCACTGTTTACGAGCAACCCTAAATATAGCCCTGGCCACCATGGCAGAAGATTGAAAACTCGGGCTCCAGAAAATGCGTTTCAAGCCCCATTCACCCATCCAGAAGTGCCCCCAGAGGAAGGCTTTGGGTACAAGTGAACTCCCCAGGGGAGCCTTTATGCAGCCCCACATGCAACTGGACCCTCCGTGTTTGCTCTTTACAGCAACCCTAAATATAACCCTAGCCAGCATGGCAGAAGACTGAAAACTCGGGCCACAGAAATTGTGTTACGAGCCCCATTCGCCCATCCAGAAGTGCCCCCAAAGGAAGGCTTTGGGTACAAGTGAACTCCCCAGGGGAGCCTTAACGCAGCCCCACATGCAACTGGACCCTCCATATTCGCTCTTTCACAGCAACCCTAAATATAGCCCTGGCCCGCCTGGCAGTCGACTGAAAACTCGGGCCACAGAAAATGCATTAAAAGCCTAATTCGCCCATCCAAAAGTGCCCCCAGAGGAAGGCTTTGGGGACATCTGAATTCCCCAGGGGAGCCTTTACGCAGCCCCACATGCAACTGGACACTCCGTGTTCGCTCTTTACAACAACCCTAAATATAACCCTAGCCAGCATGGCAGAAGACTGAAAACTCGAGCCACAGAAAAAGCGTTTCAAGCCCCTTTCGCCCATACAGAAGTGCCCGCAAAGGAAGGCTTTGGGTACAACTGAACTCCCCAGGGGAGCCTTTATGCAGCCCCACATGCAACTGGACCCTCCGGGTTCACTCTTTCACCGCAAGCCTAAATATAGCACTAGCACGCCTGACAGTCGACTGAAAGCTCGGGCCACAGAAAATGTGTTACGAGCCCCATTCGCCCATCCAAAAGTGCCTCCAAAGGAAGGCTTTGGGTACAAGTGAACTCCCCAGGGGAGCCTTTACGCAGCCCCACATGCAACTGGACCCTCCGTGTTCGCTCTTTACAGCAACCCTAAATATAACCCTAGCCAGCATGGCAGAAGACTGAAAACTCGGGCCACAGAGAACGTGCTACAAGCCGCATTCGACCATCCAAAAGTGCCCCCAAAGGAAGGCTTTGGGTACAAGTGAACTCCCCAGGGGAGCCTTTATGCAGCCCCACATGCAACTGGACCCTCCGTGTTCGCTCTTTCACAGCAACCCTAAATATAGCCCTGGCCCGCCTGGCAGTCGACTGAAAACTCGGACCACAGAAAAACTATTAAAAGCCTAATTCACCCATCCAAAAGTGCCCCCAGAGGAAGGCTTTGGGTACAACTGAACTCCCCAGGGGAGCCTTTACGCAGCCCCACATGCAACTGGACCCTCCTTGTTCACTGTTTACGAGCAACCCTAAATATACCCCTAGCCACCATGGCAGAAGATTGAAAACTCGGGCTCCAGAAAATGCGTTTCAAGCCCCATTCACCCATCCAGAAGTGCCCCCAAAGGAAGGCTTTGGGTACAAGTGAACTCCCCAGGGGAGCCTTTATGCAGACCCACATGCAACTGGACCTCCTTGTTCACTGTTTACGAGCAACCCTAAATATAGCCCTGGCCACCATGGCAGATGATTGAAAACTCGGGCTCCAGAAAATGCGTTTCAAGCCCCATTCACCCATCCAGAAGTGCCCCCAGAGGAAGGCTTTGGGTACAAGTGAACTCCCCAGGGGAGCCTTTATGCAGCCCCACATGCAACTGGACCCTCCGTGTTTGCTCTTTACAGCAACCCTAAATATAACCCTAGCCAGCATGGCAGAAGACTGAAAACTCGGGCCACAGAAATTGTGTTAAGAGCCCCATTCGCCCATCCAGAAGTGCCCCCAAAGGAAGGCTTTGGGTACAAGTGAACTCCCCAGGGGAGCCTTAACGCAGCCCCACATGCAACTGGACCCTCCATATTCGCTCTTTCACAGCAACCCTAAATATAGCCCTGGCCCGCCTGGCAGTCGACTGAAAACTCGGGCCCCAGAAAATGCATTAAAAGCCTAATTCGCCCATCCAAAAGTGCCCCCAGAGGAAGGCTTTGGGGACATCTGAATTCCCCAGGGGAGCCTTTACGCAGCCCCACATGCAACTGGACACTCCGTGTTCGCTCTTTACAGCAACCCTAAATATAACCCTAGCCAGCATGGCAGAAGACTGAAAACTCGAGCCACAGAAAAAGCGTTTCAAGCCCCTTTCGCCCATCCAGAAGTGCCCGCATAGGAAGGCTTTGGGTACAACTGAACTCCCCAGGGGAGCCTTTATGCAGCCCCACATGCAACTGGACCCTCCGGGTTCACTCTTTCACCGCAAGCCTAAATATAGCACTAGCACGCCTGACAGTCGACTGAAAGCTCGGGCCACAGAAAATGTGTTACGAGCCCCATTCGCCCATCCAAAAGTGCCTCCAAAGGAAGGCTTTGGGTACAAGTGAACTCCCCAGGGGAGCCTTTACGCAGCCCCACATGCAACTGGACCCTCCGTGTTCGCTCTTTACAGCAACCCTAAATATAACCCTAGCCAGCATGGCAGAAGACTGAAAACTCGGGCCACAGAGAACGTGCTACAAGCCGCATTCGACCATCCAAAAGTGCCCCCAAAGGAAGGCTTTGGGTACAAGTGAACTCCCCAGGGGAGCCTTTATGCAGCCCCACATGGAACTGGACCCTCCGTGTTCGCTCTTTCACAGCAACCCTAAATATAACCCTGGCCCGCATGGAAGACGACTGAAAACTCGGGCCCCACTAAACGTGCTACAAACCCCATTCGCCCATCCAAAAGTGCCCCCAAAGGAAGGCTTTGGGTACAACTGAACTCCCCAGGGGAGCCTTTACGCAGCCCCACATGCAACTGGACCCCCCGTGTTCGCTGTTTACAAGCAACCCTAAATATAACACTAGCCAGCATGGCAGAAAACTGAAAAATCGGGCTCCAGAAAAAGCGTTTCAAGCCCCATTCACCCATCCAGAAGTGCCCCCAGAGGAAGGCTGTGGGTACAGCTGTTCTCCCCAGGGGAGCCTTTATGCAGCCCCACATGCAACTGGACCCTCCGGGTTCACTCTTTCACAGCAACCCTAAATATAGCCCTGGCCCGCCTGGCAGTCGACTGAAAACTCGGGCCCCAGAAAATGCGTTAAAAGCCTAATTCGCCCATCCAAAAGTGCCCCCAGAGGAAGGCTTTGGGTACAAGTGAACTCCCCAGGGGAGCCTTTATGCAGCCCCACATGCAACTGGACTCTCCGTATTTGCTCTTTCACAGCAACCCTAAATATAGCCCTGGCCCGCCTGGCAGTCGACTGAAAACACGGGCCCCAGAAAATGCGTTAAAAGCCTAATTTGCCCATCCAAATGTGCCCCCAAAGGAAGGCTTTGGGTACAACTGAACTCTCCAGGGGAGCCTTTATGCAGCCCCACATGCAACTGGACCCTCCTTGTTCACTGTTTACGAGCAACCCTAAATATACCCCTAGCCACCATGGCAGAAGACTGAAAACTCGGGCTCCAGAACATGCGTTGCAAGCCCCATTCACCCATCCAGAAGTGCCCCCAAAGGAAGGCTTTGGGTACAACTGAACTCCCCAGGGGAGCCTTTATGCAGCCCCACATGCAACTGGACCCTCCGGGTTCACTCTTTCACAGCAAGCCTAAATAGAGCTCTCGGCGCAATGGGAGAAGACTGAAAAAGCGGGCCTCAGAAAACGCATTGCGATTCCCCTTGGACCATCCCAAAGTGCCCCCAAAGGAAGGCTTTGGGTACAACTGGACTCCCCAGGGGAGCCTTAACGCAGCCCCACATGCAACTGGACCCTCCGTATTCGCTCTTTCACAGCAACCCTAAATATAGCCCTGGACCGCCTGGCAGTCGACTGAAAACTAGGGCCCCAGAAAAACTGTTAAAAGCCTAATTCGCCCATCCACAAGTGCCCCCAGAGGTAGGCTTTGGGTACAACTGAACTCCCCAGGGGAGACTTTATGCATCCCCACATGCAACTGGACCCTCCGGGTTCACTCTTTCACCGCAAGCCTAAATATAACCCTAGCACGCCTGGCAGTCGACTGAAAGCTCGGGCCCCAGAAAATGTGTTACGAGCCCCATTCGCCCATCCAAAAGTGCCCCCAAAGGAAGGCTTTGGGTACATCTGAACTCCCCAGGGGAGCCTTTACACAGCCCCACATGCAACTGGACCCTCCGTGTTCGCTTTTTACAGCAACCCTAAATATAACCCTAGCCAGCATGGCAGAAGACTGAAAACTCGGGCCACAGAAAAAGCGTTTCAAGCCCCTTTCGCCCATCCAGAAGTGCCCCCAAAGGAAGGCTTTGGGTACAAGTGAACTCCCCAGGGGAGCCTTTATGCAGCCCCACATGCAACTGGACCCTCCGTATTCGCTCTTTCACAGCAACCCTAAATAGAACCCTGGCCCGCATGGCAGACGACTGAAAACTCGGGCCCCAGAAAATGCGTTAAAAGCCTAATTTGCCCATCCAGAAGTGCCCCCAAAGGAAGGCTTTGGGTACAACTGAACTCCCCAGGGGAGCCTTTATGCAGGCGTATACGCAACTGGACCCCCCGTGTTCGCTGTTTACAAGCAACCCTAAATATAACACTAGCCAGCATTTCAGAAAACTGAAAAATCGGGCTCCAGAAAAAGCGTTTCAAGCCCCATTCACCCATCCAGAAGTGCCCCCAAAGGAAAGCTTTGGGTACAACTGAACTCCCCAGGGGAGCCTTTATGCAGCCCCACATGCAACTGGACTCTCCGTATTTGCTCTTTCACAGCAACCCTAAATATAGCCCTGGCCCGACTGGCAGTCGACTGAAAACTCGGGCCCCAGAAAATGCGATAAAAGCCTAATTCGCCCATCCAAAAGTGCCCCCAGAGGAAGGCTTTGGGTACAACTGAACTCTCCAGGGGAGCCTTTACACAGCCCCACATGCAACTGGACCCTCCTTGTTCACTGTTTACGAGCAACCCTAAATATACCCCTAGCCAGCATGGCAGAAGACTGAAAACTCGGGCTCCAGAACATGCGTTTCAAGCCCCATTCACCCATCCAGAAGTGCCCCCAAAGGAAGGCTTTGGGTACAACTGAACTCCCCAGGGGAGCCTTTATGCAGCCCCACATGCAACAGGACCCTCCGGGTTCACTCTTTCACCGCAAGCCTAAATATAACCCTCGGCGCAATGGGAGAAGACTGAAAAAGCGGGCCTCAGAAAACGCATTGCGATTCCCCTTGGACCATCCCAAAGTGCCCCCAAAGGAAGGCTTTGGGTACAACTGGACTCCCCAGGGGAGCCTTAACGCAGCCCCACATGCAACTGGACCCTCCGGGTTCGCTC
This sequence comes from Anas platyrhynchos, assembly GCF_047663525.1. NCBI lineage: Eukaryota > Metazoa > Chordata > Aves > Anseriformes > Anatidae > Anas > Anas platyrhynchos. Next base: position 2,493,887 of record NC_092613.1, on the reverse strand, counting down.
TTTACAGCAACCCTAAATATAACACTAGCCAGCATGGCAGAAGACTGAAAACTCGGGCCACAGAGAAAGCGTTTCAAGCCCCTTTGGCCCATCCAGAAGTGCCCCCAAAGGAAGGCTTTGGGTACAAGTGAACTAACCAGGGGAGCCTTTATGCAGCCCCACATGCAACTGGACCCTCCTTGTTCACTGTTTACGAGGAACCCTAAATATACCCATAGCCACCATGACAGAAGACTGAAAACTCGTGCTCCAGAAAATGCGTTTCAAGCCCCATTCACCAATCCAGAAGTGCCCGCAAAGGAAGGCTTTGGGTACAACTGAACTCCCCAGGGGAGCCTTTATGCAGCCCCACATGCAACTGGACCCTCCGGGTTCACTCTTTCACAGCAACCCTAAATATAGCCTTAGCACGCCTGGCAGTCGACTAAAAGCTCGGGCCACGGAAAATGTTATACGAGCCCCATTCGCTCATCCAAAAGTGCCCCCAGAGGAAGGCTTTGGGTACAAGTGAACTCCCCAGGGGAGCCTTTACGCAGCCCCACATGCAACTGGACCCTCCGTGTTCGCTCTTTACAGCAACCCTAAATAAAACCCTAGCCAGCGTAGCAGAAGACTGAAAACTCGGGCCACAGAAAAAGCGTTTCAAGCCCCTTTCGCCCATCCAGAAGTGCCCCCAAAGGAAGGCTTTGGGTACAAGTGAACTCCCCAGGGGAGCCTTTATGCAGCCCCACATGCAACTGGACCCTCCTTGTTCACTGTTTACGAGCAACCCTAAATATACCCCTAGCCACCATGGCAGAAAACTGAAAACTCGGGCTCCAGAAAATGCGTTTCAAGCCCCATTCACCCATCCAAAAGTGCCCCCAAAGGAAGGCTTTGGATACAACTGAACTCCCCAGGGGAGCCTTTATGCAGCCCCACATGCAACTGGACCCTCCGGGTTCACTCTTTCACCGCAAGCCTAAATATAACCGTCGGCGCAATGGGAGAAGACTGAAAAAGCGGGCCTCAGAAAACGCATTTCGATTCCCCTTGGACCATCCAAAAGTGCCCCCAAAGGAAATCTTTGGGTACAACTGAACTCCCCAGGGGAGCCTGAACGCAGCCCCACATCCAACTGGACCCTCCGTATTCGCTCTTTCACAGCAACCCTAAATATAGCCCTGGCCCGCCTGTCAGTCGACTGAAAACTCGGGCCCCAGAAAATCCATTAAAAGCCTAATTCGCCCATCCAAAAGTGCCCCCAGAGGAAGGCTTTGGGTACAACTGAACTCCCCAGGGGAGCCTTTATGCAGCCCCACATGCAACTGGACCCTCCGGGTTCACTCTTTCACCGCAAGCCTAAATATTGCCCTAGCACGCCTGGCAGTCGACTGAAAGCTCGGGCCACAGAAAATGTGTTACAAGCCCCATTCGCCCATACAAAAGTTCCCCCAAAGGAAGGCTTTGGGTACATCTGAACTCCCCAGGGGAGCCTTTATGCAGCCCCACATGCAACTGGACCCTCCGTGTTCGCTCTTTACAGCAACCCTAAATATAACCCTAACCAGCATGGCAGAAGACTGAAAACTCGGGCTCCAGAAAATGCGTTTCAAGCCCCTTTCACTCATCCAGAAGTGCCCGCAAAGGAAGGCTTTGGGTACAACTGAACTCCCCAGGGGAGCCTTTATGCAGCCCCACATGCAACTGGACCCTCCGGGTTCACTCTTTCACCGCAAGCCTAAATATAGCCCTCGGCGCAATGGGAGAAGTCTGAAAAAGCGGGCTCCAGAAAACGCACTGCGATTCCCTTTGGACCATCCAAAAGTGCCCCCAGAGGAAATCTTTGGGTACAACTGAACTCCCCAGGGGAGCCTTAACGCAGCCCCACATGCAACTGGACCCTCCGGGTTCACTCTTTCACCGCAAGCCTAAATATAGCCCTCGGCGCAATGGGAGAAGCCTGAAAAAGCGGGCCTCAGAAAACGCATTGCGATTCCCCTTGGACCATACAAAAGTGACCCTTAAGGAAGGCTTTGGGTACAACTGGACTCCCTAGGGGAGCCTTAACGCAGCCCCACATGCAACTGGACCCTCCGTATTAGCTCTTTCACAGCAACCCTAAATATAGCCCTGGCCCGCCTGGCAGTCGACTGAAAACTCGGGCCCCAGAAAAACTGTTAAAAGCCTAATTTGCCCATCCAAAAGTGCCCCCAGAGGAAGGCTTTGGGTACAAGTGAACTCCCCAGGGGAGCCTTTATGCAGCCCCACATGCAACTGGACCCTCCTTGTTCACTGTTTACGAGCAACCCTAAATATACGCCTAGCCAGCATGGCAGAAGACTGAAAATTCGGGCTCCAGAAAATACGTTTCAAGCCCCATTCACCCATCCAGAAGTGCCCCCAAAGGAAGGCTTTGGGTACAAGTGAACTCCCCAGGGGAGCCTTTATGCAGCCCCACATGCAACTGGACCCTCCGGGTTCACTCTTTCACCGCAAGCCTAAATATAGCCCTAGCACGCCTGGCACTCGACTGAAAGCTCGGGCCACAGAAAATGTGTTACGAGCCCCATTCGCCCATCCAAAAGTGCCCCCAAAGGAAGGCTTTGGGTACATCTGAACTCCCCAGGGGAGCCTTTACGCAGCCCCACATGCAACTGGACCCTCCTTGTTCACTGTTTACGAGCAACCCTAAATATACACCTAGCCAGCATGGCAGAAGACTGAAAACTCGGGCTCCAGAAAATGCGTTTCAAGCCCCATTCACCCATCCAGAAGTGCCCCCAAAGGAAGGCTTTGGGTACAAGTGAACTCCCCAGGGGAGCCTTTATGCAGCCCCACATGCAACTGGACCCTCCGGGTTCACTCTTTCACCGCAAGCCTAAATATAACCCTGGCCCGCCTGGCAGACGAGTGTAAACTCGGGCCCCAGAAAACGTGTTACAAGCCCCATTCGACCATCCAAAAGTGCCCCCAAAGGAAGGCTTTGGGTACAACTGAACTCCCCAGAGGAGCCTTTATGCAGCCCCACATGCAACTGGACCCTCCATATTCGCTCTTTCACAGCAACCCTAAATAGAGCCCTGTCCCGCCTGGCAGTAGACTGAAAGCTCGGGCCCCTGAAAATGCATTAAAAGCCTAATTCGCCCATCCAAAAGTGCCCCCAGAGGAAGGCTTTGGGTACAAGTGAACTCCCCAGGGGAGCCTTTACGCAGCCCCACATGCAACTGGACCCTCCGTGTTCACTGTTTACGAGCAACCCTAAATATACCCCTAGCCAGCATGGCAGAAGACTGAAAACTCGGGCTCCAGAAAATGTTTTTCAAGCCCCATTCACCCATCCAGAAGTGCCCCCAAAGGAAGGCTTTGGGTACAACTGAACTCCCCAGGGCAGCCTTTATGCAGACCCACATGCAACTGGACCCTCCGGGTTCACTCTTTCACCGCAAGCCTAAATATAGCCCTCGGCGCAATGGGAGAAGACTGAAAAACGGGCCTAAGAAAACGCATTGCGATTCCCCTTGGACCATCCCAAAGTGCACCCAAACGAAGGCTTTGGGTACAACTGGACTCCCCAGGGGAGCCTTTATGCAGCCCCACATGCAACTGGACCCTCCGTGTTCGCTGTTTACAAGCAACCCTAAATATATCCCTGGCCCGCCTGGCAGTCGACTGAAAACTCGGGCCACAGAAAAACTGTTAAAAGCCTAATTCGCCCATCCACAAGTGCCCCCAGAGGTAGGCTTTGGGTACAACTGAACTCCCCAGGGGAGCCTTTATGCAGCCCCACATGCAACTGGACCCTCCGGGTTCACTCTTTCTCCGCAAGCCTAAATATAGCCCTAGCACGCCTGGCAGTCGACTGAAAGCTCGGGCCATAGAAAATGTGTTACGAGCCCCATTCGCCCATCCAAAAGTGCCCCCAAAGGAAGGCTTTGGGTACATCTGAACTCCCCAGGGGAGCCTTTACACAACCCCACATGCAACTGGACCCTCCGTGTTCGCTCTTTATAGCAACCCTAAATATAACCCTAGACAGCATGGCAGAAGACTGAAAACTCGGGCCACAGAAAAAGAGTTTCAAGCCCCTTTCGCCCATCCAAAAGTGCCCCCAAAGGAAGGCTTTGGGTACATCTGAACTCCCCAGGGGAGCCCTTACGCAGCCCCACATGTAACTGGACCCTCCGTGTTCGCTCTTTACAGCAACGCTAAATATAACCCTAGCCAGCATGGCAGAAGACTGAAAACTCGGGCTCCAGAAAAAGCGTTTCAAGCCCCTTTCGCCCATTCAGAAGTGCCCCCAAAGGAAGGCTTTGGGTAAAAATGAACTCCCCAGGGGAGCCTTTATGCAGCCCCACATGCAACTGGACCCACCTTGTTCACTGATTACGAGCAACCCTAAATATACCCCTAGCCACCATGGCAGAAGACTGAAAACTCGGGCTCCAGAAAAAGCGTTTCAAGCCCCATTCACCCATCCAGAAGTGCCCGCAAAAGAAGTCTTTGGGTACAAGTGAACTCCCCAGGGGAGCCTTTATGCAGCACCACATGCAACTGGACCCTCCGGGTTCACTCTTTCACCGCAAGCCTAAATATAGCCCTAGCATGCCTGGCAGTCGACTGAAAGCTCGGGCCACAGAAAAAGCGTTTCAAGCCCCTTTCGCCCATCCAGAACTGCCCCCAAAGGAAGGCTTTGGGTACAAGTGAACTCCCCAGGGGAGCCTTTATGCAGACCCACATGCAACTGGACCCTCCTTGTTCACTGTTTACGAGCAACCCTAAATATACCCCTAGCCACCATGGCAGAAGACTGAAAACTCGGGCTCCAGAAAATGCGTTTCAAGCCCCATTCACCCATCCAGAAGTGGCCCCAAAGGAACGCTTTGGGTACAGCTGAACTCCCCAGGGGAGCCTTTATGCAGCCCCACATGCAACTGGACCCTCCGTGTTCGCTGTTTACAGCAACCATAATATAACCCTCAGCGCAATGGGAGAAAACTGAAAAAGCGGGCCTCAGAAAACGCATTGCGATTCCCCTTGGACCTTCCCAAAGTGCCCCCAAAGGAAGGCTTTGGGTACGAGTGAACTCCCCAGGGGAGCCTTTATGCAGCCCCACATGCAACTGGACCCTCCGGGTTCACTCTTTCACCGCAAGCCTAAATATAGCCCTAGCACGCCTGGCAGTCGACTGAAAGCTCGGGCCACAGAAAATGTGTTACGAGCCCCATTCGCCCATCCAAAAGTGCCCCAAAAGGTAGGCTTTGGGTACATCTGAACTCGCCAGGGGAGCCTGTACGCAGCCCCACATGCAACTGGACCCTCCGTGTTCGCTCTTTACAGCAACCCTAAACATACCACTAGCCAGCATGGCAGAAGTCTGAAAACTCGGGTTCCAGAAAATGCGTTTCAAGCCCCATTCACCCATCCAGAAGTGCCCCCAAAGGAAGGCTTTGGGTACAAGTGAACTCCCCAGGGGAGCCTTTATGCAGCCCCACATGCAACTGGACCCTCCGGGTTCACTCTTTCACCGCAAGCCTAAATATAACCCTAGCACACCTGGAAGTCGACTGAAAGATCGGGCCAGAGAAAATGTTTTACGAGCCCATTCGCCCATCCAAAAGTGCCCCCAAAGGAAGGCTTTGGGTACATCTGAACTCCCCAGGGGAGCCTTTACGCAGCCCCACATGCAACTGGACCCTCCGTGTTCACTGTTTACGAGCAACCCTAAATATACCCCTAGCCACCATGGCAGAAGACTGAAAACTCGGGCTCCAGAAAATGTTTTTCAAGCCCCATTCACCCATCCAGAAGTGCCCCCAAAGGAAGGCTTTGGGTACAACTGAACTCCCCAGGGCAGCCTTTATGCAGCCCCACATGCAACTGGACCCTCCGGGTTCACTCTTTCACCGCAAGCCTAAATATAGCCCTGGGCGCAATGGGAGAAAACTGAAAAACGGGCCTAAGAAAACGCATTGCGATTCCGCTTGGACCATCCCAAAGTGCACCCAAAGGAAGGCTTTGGGTACAACTGGACTCCCCAGGGGAGCCTTAACGCAGCCCCACATGTAACTGGACCCTCCGTGTTCGCTGTTTACAAGCAACCCTAAATATATCCCTGGCCCGCCTGGCAGTCGACTGAAAACTCGGGCCACAGAAAAACTGTTAAAAGCCTAATTCGCCCATCCACAAGTGCCCCCAGAGGTAGGCTTTGGGTACAACTGAACTCCCCAGGGGAGCCTTTACGCAGCCCCACATGCAACTGGACCCTCCTTGTTCGCTCGTTACAGCAACCCTAAATATACCCCTAGCCAGCATGGCAGAAGACTGAAAACTCGGGTTCCAGAAAATGCGTTTCAAGCCCCATTCACCCATCCAGAAGTGCCCCCAAAGGAAGGCTTTGGGTACAAGTGAACTCCCCAGGGGAGCCTTTACGCAGCCCCACATGCAACTGGACCCTCCTTGTTCACTGTTTACTAGCAACCCTAAATATACCCCTAGCCACCATGGCAGAAGACTGAAAACTCGGGCTCCAGAAAATGTTTTTCAAGCCCCATTCACCCATCCAGAAGTGCCCCCAAAGGAAGGCTTTGGGTACAACTGAACTCCCCAGGGCAGCCTTTATGCAGCCCCACATGCAGCTGGACCCTCCGGGTTCACTCTTTCACCGCAAGCCTAAATATATCCCTCGGCGCAATGGGAGAAGACTGAAAAACGGGCCTAAGAAAACGCATTGCGATTCCGCTTGGACCATCCCAAAGTGCACCCAAAGGAAGGCTTTGGGTACAACTGGACTCCCCAGGGGAGCCTTAACGCAGCCCCACATGCAACTGGACCCTCCATGTTCGCTGTTTACAAGCAACCCTAAATATATCCCTGGCCCGCCTGGCAGTCGACTGAAAACTCGGGCCACAGAAAAACTGTTAAAAGCCTAATTCGCCCATCCACAAGTGCCCCCAGAGGTAGGCTTTGGGTACAACTGAACTCCCCAGGGGAGCCTTTACGCAGCCCCACATGCAACTGGACCCTCCTTGTTCGCTCGTTACAGCAACCCTAAATATACCCCTAGCCAGCATGGCAGAAGACTGAAAACTCGGGTTCCAGAAAATGCGTTTCAAGCCCCATTCACCCATCCAGAAGTGCCCCCAAAGGAAGGCTTTGCGTACAAGTGAACTCCCCAGGGGAGCCTTTACGCAGCCCCACATGCAACTGGACCCTCCGTGTTCGCTCTTTACAGCAACCTTAAATATAACCCTAGCCAGCATGGCAGAAGACTGAAAACTCAGGCCACAGAAAACGTGCTACAAGCCCCATTCGACAATCCAGAAGTGCCTCCAAAGGAAGGCTTTGGGTACAAGTGAACTCCCCAGGGGAGCCTTTATGCAGCCCCACATGCAACTGGACTCTCCGTATTTGCTCTTTCACAGCAACCCTAAATATAGCCCTGGCCCGCCTGGCAGTCGACTGAAAACTCGGGCCCCAGAAAATGCGTTAAAAGCCTAATTCGCCCATCCAAAAGTGCCCCCAGAGGAAGGCTTTGGGTACAAGTGAACTCCCCAGGGGAGCCTTTATGCAGCCCCACATGCAACTGGACCATCCTTGTTCACTGTTTACGAGCAACCCTAAATATACCCCTAGCCACCATGGCAGAAGACTGAAAACTCGGGCTCCAGAAAATGCGTTTCAAGCCCCATTCACCCATCCAGAAGTGCCCTCAAAGGAAGGCTTTGGGTACAACTGAACTCCCCAGGGGAGCCTTTATGCAGCCCCACATGCAACTGGACCCTCCGGGTTCACTCTTTCACCGCAAGCCTAAATATAACCCTCGGCGCAATGGGAGAAGACTGAAAAACGGGCCTAAGAAAACGCATTGCGATTCCGCTTGGACCATCCCAAAGTGCACCCAAAGGAAGGCTTTGGGTACAACTGGACTCCCCAGGGGAGCCTTTATGCAGCCCCACATGCAACTGGACCCTCCGTGTTCGCTGTTTATAAGCAACCCTAAATATATCCCTGGCCCGCCTGGCAGTCGACTGAAAACTCGGCCCACAAAAAACTGTTAAAAGCCTAATTCGCCCATCCACAAGTGCCCCCAGAGGTAGGCTTTGGGTACAACTGAACTCCCCAGGGGAGCCTTTATGCAGCCCCACATGCAACTGGACCCTCCGGGTTCACTCTTTCTCCGCAAGCCTACATATAGCCCTAGCACGCCTGGCAGTCGACTGAAAGCTCGGGCCACAGAAAATGTGTTACGAGCCCCATTCGCCCATCCAAAGGTGCCCCCAAAGGAAGGCTTTGGGTACATCTGAACTCCCCAGGGGAGCTTTTACACAACCCCACATGCAACTGGACCCTCCGTGTTCGCTCTTTATAGCAACCCTAAATATAACCCTAGCCAGCATGGCAGAAGACTGAAAACTCGGGCCACAGAAAAAGAGTTTCAAGCCCCTTTCGCCCATCCAAAAGTGCCCCCAAAGGAAGGCTTTGGGTACAACTGAACTCCCCAGGGGAGCCTTTATGCAGCCCCACATGCAACTGGACCCACCTTGTTCACTGATTACGAGCAACCCTAAATATACCCCTAGCCACCATGGCAGAAGACTGAAAACTCGGGCTCCAGAAAAAGCGTTTCAAGCCCCTTTCGCCCATCCAGAAGTGCCCGCAAAAGAAGTCTTTGGGTACAAGTGAACTCCCCAGGGGAGCCTTTATGCAGCCCCACATGCAACTGGACCCTCCGGGTTCACTCTTTCACCGCAAGCCTAAATATAGCCCTAGCATGCCTGGCAGTCGACTGAAAGCTCGGGCCACAGAAAAAGCGTTTCAAGCCCCTTTCGCCCATCCAGAACTGCCCCCAAAGGAAGGCTTTGGGTACAAGTGAACTCCCCAGGGGAGCCTTTATGCAGACCCACATTCAACTGGACCCTCCTTGTTCACTGTTTACGAGCAACCCTAAATATACCCCTAGCCACCATGGCAGAAGACTGAAAACTCGGGCTCCAGAAAATGCGTTTCAAGCCCCATTCACCCATCCAGAAGTGGCCCCAAAGGAACGCTTTGGGTACAGCTGAACTCCCCATGGGAGCCTTTATGCAGCCCCACATGCAATTGGACCCTCCGTGTTCGCTCTTTACAGCAACCATAATATAACCCTCAGCGCAATGGGAGAAAACTGAAAAAGCGGGCCTCAGAAAACGCATTGCGATTCCCCTTGGACCTTCCCAAAGTGCCCCCAAAGGAAGGCTTTGGGTACGAGTGAACTCCCCAGGGGAGCCTTTATGCAGCCCCACATGCAACTGGACCCTCCGGGTTCACTCTTTCACCGCAAGCCTAAATATAGCCCTAGCACGCCTGGAAGTCGACTGAAAGATCGGGCCACAGAAAATGTGTTACGAGCCCATTCGCCCATCCAAAAGTGCCCCCAAAGGAAGGCTTTGGGTACATCTGAACTCCCCAGGGGAGCCTTTACGCAGCCCCACATGCAACTGGACCCTCCTTGTTAACTGTTTACGAGCAACCCTAAATATACCCCTAGCCAGCATGGCAGAAGACTGAAAACTCGGGCTCCAGAAAATGTTTTTCAAGCCCCATTCACCCATCCAGAAGTGCCCCCAAAGGAAGGCTTTGGGTACAACTGAACTCCCCAGGGGAGCCTTTATGCAGCCCCACATGCAACTGGACCCTCCGGGTTCACTCTTTCACCGCAAGCCTAAATATAGCCCTCGGCGCAATGGGAGAAAACTGAAAAACGGGCCTAAGAAAACGCATTGCGATTCCGCTTGGACCATCCCAAAGTGCACCCAAAGGAAGGCTTTGGGTACAACTGGACTCCCCAGGGGAGCCTTTATGCAGCCCCACATGCAACTGGACCCTCCGTGTTCGCTGTTTACAAGCAACCCTAAATATATCCCTGGCCCGCCTGGCAGTCGACTGAAAACTCGGGCCACAGAAAAACTGTTAAAAGCCTAATTCGCCCATCCACAAGTGCCCCCAGAGGTAGGCTTTGGGTACAACTGAACTCCCCAGGGGAGCCTTTACGCAGCCCCACATGCAACTGGACCCTCCTTGTTCGCTCGTTACAGCAACCCTAAATATACCCCTAGCCAGCATGGCAGAAGACTGAAAACTCGGGTTCCAGAAAATGCGTTTCAAGCCCCATTCACCCATCCAGAAGTGCCCCCAAAAGAAGGCTTTGGGTACAAGTGAACTCCCCAGGGGAGCCTTTACGCAGCCCCACATGCAACTGGACCCTCCGGGTTCACTCTTTCTCCGCAAGCCTAAATATAGCCCTAGCACGCCTGGCAGTCGACTGAAAGCTCGGGCCACAGAAAATGTGTTACGAGCCCCATTCGCCGATCCAAAGGTGCCCCCAAAGGAAGGCTTTGGGTACATCTGAACTCCCCAGGGGAGCCTTTACACAACCCCACATGCAACTGGACCCTCCGTGTTCGCTCTTTATAGCAACCCTAAATATAACCCTAGCCAGCATGGCAGAAGACTGAAAACTCGGGCCACAGAAAAAGAGTTTCAAGCCCCTTTCGCCCATCCAAAAGTGCCCCCAAAGGAAGGCTTTGGGTACAACTGAACTCCCCAGGGGAGCCTTTATGCAGCCCCACATGCAACTGGACCCACCTTGTTCACTGATTACGAGCAACCCTAAATATACCCCTAGCCACCATGGCAGAAGACTGAAAACTCGGGCTCCAGAAAAAGCGTTTCAAGCCCCATTCACCCATCCAGAAGTGCCCGCAAAAGAAGTCTTTGGGTACAAGTGAACTCCCCAGGGGAGCCTTTATGCAGCCCCACATGCAACTGGACCCTCCGGGTTCACTCTTTCACCGCAAGCCTAAATATAGCCCTAGCATGCCTGGCAGTCGACTGAAAGCTCGGGCCACAGAAAAAGCGTTTCAAGCCCCTTTCGCCCATCCAGAACTGCCCCCAAAGGAAGGCTTTGGGTACAAGTGAACTCCCCAGGGGAGCCTTTATGCAGACCCACATGCAACTGGACCCTCCTTGTTCACTGTTTACGAGCAACCCTAAATATACCCCTAGCCACCATGGCAGAAGACTGAAAACTCGGGCTCCAGAAAATGCGTTTCAAGCCCCATTCACCCATGCAGCAGTGGCCCCAAAGGAACGCTTTGGGTACAGCTGAACTCCCCATGGGAGCCTTTATGCAGCCCCACATGCAACTGGACCCTCCGTGTTCGCTCTTTACAGCAACCATAATATAACCCTCAGCGCAATGGGAGAAAACTGAAAAAGCGGGCCTCAGAAAACGCATTGCGATTCCCCTTGGACCTTCCCAAAGTGCCCCCAAAGGAAGGCTTTGGGTACGAGTGAACTCCCCAGGGGAGCCTTTATGCAGCCCCACATGCAACTGGACCCTCCGGGTTCACTCTTTCACCGCAAGCCTAAATATAGCCCTAGCACGCCTGGAAGTCGACTGAAAGATCGGGCCACAGAAAATGTGTTACGAGCCCATTCGCCCATCCAAAAGTGCCCCCAAAGGAAGGCTTTGGGTACATCTGAACTCCCCAGGGGAGCCTTTACGCAGCCCCACATGCAACTGGACCCTCCTTGTTAACTGTTTACGAGCAACCCTAAATATACCCCTAGCCACCATGGCAGAAGACTGAAAACTCGGGCTCCAGAAAATGTTTTTCAAGCCCCATTCACCCATCCAGAAGTGCCCCCAAAGGAAGGCTTTGGGTACAACTGAACTCCCCAGGGGAGCCTTTATGCAGCCCCACATGCAACTGGACCCTCCGGGTTCACTCTTTCACCGCAAGCCTAAATATAGCCCTCGGCGCAATGGGAGAAAACTGAAAAACGGGCCTAAGAAAACGCATTGCGATTCCGCTTGGACCATCCCAAAGTGCACCCAAAGGAAGGCTTTGGGTACAACTGGACTCCCCAGGGGAGCCTTTATGCAGCCCCACATGCAACTGGACCCTCCGTGTTCGCTGTTTACAAGCCACCCTAAATATATCCCTGGCCCGCCTGGCAGTCGACTGAAAACTCGGGCCACAGAAAAACTGTTAAAAGCCTAATTCGCCCATCCACAAGTGCCCCCAGAGGTAGGCTTTGGGTACAACTGAACTCCCCAGGGGAGCCTTTACGCAGCCCCACATGCAACTGGACCCTCCTTGTTCGCTCGTTACAGCAACCCTAAATATACCCCTAGCCAGCATGGCAGAAGACTGAAAACTCGGGTTCCAGAAAATGCGTTTCAAGCCCCATTCACCCATCCAGAAGTGCCCCCAAAAGAAGGCTTTGGGTACAAGTGAACTCCCCAGGGGAGCCTTTACGCAGCCCCACATGCAACTGGACCCTCCGTGTTCGCTCTTTACAGCAACCCTAAATATAACCCTAGCCAGCATGGCAGAAGACTGAAAACTCAGGCCACAGAAAACGTGCTACAAGCCCCATTCGACAATCCAAAAGTGCCCCCAAAGGAAGGCTTTGGGTACAAGTGAACTCCCCAGGGGAGCCTTTATGCAGCCCCACATGCAACTGGACTCTCCGTATTTGCTCTTTCACAGCAACCCTAAATATAGCCCTGGCCCGCCTGGCAGTCGACTGAAAACTCGGGCCCCAGAAAATGCGTTAAAAGCCTAATTCGCCCATCCAAAAGTGCCCCCAGAGGAAGGCTTTGGGTACAACTGAACTCCCCAGGGGAGCCTTTACGCAGCCCCACATGCAACTGGACCCTCCTTGTTCACTGTTTACGAGCAACCCTAAATATACCCCTAGCCACCATGGCAGAAGACTGAAAACTCGGGCTCCAGAAAATGCGTTTCAAGCCCCATTCACCCATCCAGAAGTGCCCTCAAAGGAAGGATTTGGGTACAACTGAACTCCCCAGGGGAGCCTTTATGCAGCCCCACATGCAACTGGACCCTCCGGGTTCACTCTTTCACCGCAAGCCTAAATATAACCCTCGGCGCAATGGGAGAAGACTGAAAAACGGGCCTAAGAAAACGCATTGCGATTCCGCTTGGACCATCCCAAAGTGCACCCAAAGGAAGGCTTTGGGTACAACTGGAATCCCCAGGGGAGCCTTTATGCAGCCCCACATGCAACTGGACCCTCCGTGTTCGCTGTTTATAAGCAACCCTAAATATATCCCTGGCCCGCCTGGCAGTCGACTGAAAACTCGGCCCACAAAAAACTGTTAAAAGCCTAAATCGCCCATCCACAAGTGCCCCCAGAGGTAGGCTTTGGGTACAACTGAACTCCCCAGGGGAGCCTTTATGCAGCCCCACATGCAACTGGACCCTCCGGGTTCACTCTTTCTCCGCAAGCCTAAATATAGCCCTAGCACGCCTGGCAGTCGACTGAAAGCTCGGGCCACAGAAAATGTGTTACGAGCCCCATTCGCCCATCCAAAAGTGCCCCCAAAGGAAGGCTTTGGGTACATCTGAACTCCCCAGGGGAGCCTTTACACAACCCCACATGCAACTGGACCCTCCGTGTTCGCTCTTTATAGCAACCCTAAATATAACCCTAACCAGCATGGCAGAAGACTGAAAACTCGGGCCACAGAAAAAGAGTTTCAAGCCCCTTTCGCCCATCCAGAAGTGCCCCCAAAGGAAGGCTTTGGGTACAAGTGAACTCCCCAGGGGAGCCTTTATGCAGCCCCACATGCAACTGGACCCACCTTGTTCACTGATTACGAGCAACCCTAAATATACCCCTAGCCACCATGGCAGAAGACTGAAAACTCGGGCTCCAGAAAAAGCGTTTCAAGCCCCATTCACCCATCCAGAAGTGCCCGCAAAAGAAGTCTTTGGGTACAAGTGAACTCCCCAGGGGAGCCTTTATGCAGCCCCACATGCAACTGGACCCTCCGGGTTCACTCTTTCACCACAAGGCTAAATATAGCCCTCGGCGCAATGGGAGAAGTCTGAAAAAGCGGGCTCCAGAAAACGCACTGCGATTCCCCTTGGACCATCCAAAAGTGCCCCCAGAGGAAATCTTTGGGTACAACTGAACTCCCCAGGGGAGCCTTAACGCAGCCCCACATGCAACTGGACCCTCCGGGTTCACTCTTTCACCGCAAGCCTAAATATAGCCCTGGCCCGCCTGGCAGTCGACTGAAAACTCGGGCCCCAGAAAAACTGTTAAAAGCCTAATTCGCCCATCCAAAAGTGCCCCCAGAGGAAGGCTTTGGGTACAAGTGAACTCCCCAGGGGAGCCTTTATGCAGCCCCACATGCAAGTGGACCCTCCTTGTTCACTGTTTACGAGCAACCCTAAATATACCCCTAGCCACCATGGCAGAAGACTGAAAATTCGGGCTCCATAAAATGCGTTTCATGCCCCATTCACCCATCCAGAAGTGCCCCCAAAGGAAGGCTTTGGGTACAACTGAACTCCCCAGGGGAGCCTTTATGCAGCCCCACATGCAACTGGACCCTCCGGGTTCACTCTTTCACCGCAAGCCTAAATATAGCCCTAGCACGCCTGGCAGTCGACTGAAAGCTCGGGCCACAGAAAATGTGTTACGAGCCCCATTCGCCCATCCAAAAGTGCCCCCAAAGGAAGGCTTTGGGTACATCTGAACTCCCCAGGGGAGCCTTTACGCAGCCCCACATGCAACTGGACCCTCCTTGTTCACTGTTTACGAACAACCCTAAATATAACCCTAGCCACCATGGCAGAAGACTGAAAACTCGGGCTCCAAAAAATGCGTTTCAAGCCCCATTCAGCCATCCAGAAGTGCCCCCAAAGGAAGGCTTTGGGTACATCTGAACTCCCCAGGGGAGCCTTTACGCAGCCCCACATGCAACTGGAACCTCCGTGTTCGCTCTTTACAGCAACCCTAAATATAACCCTAGCCAGCATGGCAGAAGACTGAAAATTCGGGCTCCATAAAATGCGTTTCAAGCCCCATTCACCCATCCAGAAGTGCCCCCAAAGGAAGGCTTTGGGTACAAGTGAACTCCCCAGGGGAGCCTTTATGCAGCCCCACATGCAACTGGACCCTCCGGGTTCACTCTTTCACCGCAAGCCTAAATATAGCCCTAGCACGCCTGGCAGTCGACTGAAAGCTCGGGCCACAGAAAATGTGTTACGAGCCCCATTCGCCCATCCAAAAGTGCCCCCAAAGGAAGGCTTTGGGTACATCTGAACTCCCCAGGGGAGCCTTTACGCAGCCCCACATGCAACTGGACCCTCCTTGTTCACTGTTTACGAACAACCCTAAATATAACCCTAGCCACCATGGCAGAAGACTGAAAACTCGGGCTCCAAAAAATGCGTTTCAAGCCCCATTCAGCCATCCAGAAGTGCCCCCAAAGGAAGGCTTTGGGTACATCTGAACTCCCCAGGGGAGCCTTTACGCAGCCCCACATGCAACTGGAACCTCCGTGTTCGCTCTTTACAGCAACCCTAAATATAACCCTAGCCAGCATGGCAGAAGACTGAAAACTCGGGCCACACAAAAAGCGTTTCAAGCCCCTTTCGCCCATCCAGAAGTGCCCCCAAAGGAAGGCTTTGGGTACAAGTGAACTCCCCAGGGGAGCCTTTATGCAGCCCCACATGCAACTGGACCCTCCGGGTTCACTCTTTCACCGCAAGCCTAAATATAACCCTGGCCCGCCTGGCAGACGAGTGTAAACTCGGGCCCCAGAAAACGAGCTACAAGCCCCATTCGACCATCCAAAAGTGCCCCCAAAGGAAGGCTTTGGGTACAACTGAACTCCCCAGAGGAGCCTTTATGCAGCCCCACATGCAACTGGACCCTCCATATTCGCTCTTTCACAGCAACCCTAAATAGAGCCCTGGCCCGCCTGGCAGTAGACTGAAAGCTCGGGCCCCTGAAAATGCATTAAAAGCCTAATTCGCCCATCCAAAAGTGCCCCCAAAGGAAGGCTTTGGGTACAACTGAACTCCCCAGGGGAGCCTTTACGCAGCCCCACATGCAACTGGACCCTCCTTGTTCACTGTTTACGAGCAACCCTAAATATAACCCTAGCCAGCATGGCAGAAGACTGAAAACTCGGGCCACAGAAAAAGCGTTTCAAGCCCCATTCGCCCATCCAAAAGTGCCCCCAAAGGAAGGCTTTGGGTACAACTGAACTCCCCAGGGGAGACTTAACGCAGCCCCACATGCAACTGGACCCTCCGTATTCGCTCTTTCACAGGAACCCTAAATATATCCCTGGCCCGCCTGGCAGTCGACTGAAAACTCGGGCTCCAGAAAATGCGTTTCAAGCCCCATTCACCCATCCAGAAGTGCCCCCAAAGGAAGGCTTTGGGTACAACTGAACTCCCCAGGGGAGCCTTTATGCAGCCCCACATGCAACTGGACCCTCCGGGTTCATTCTTTCACCGCAAGCCTAAATATAGCCCTAGCATGCCTGGCAGTCGACTGAAAGCTCGGGCCACAGAAAAAGCGTTTCAAGCCCCTTTCGCCCATCCAGAACTGCCCCCAAAGGAAGGCTTTGTGTACAACTGAAGTTTCCAGGAGAGCCTTTATGCAGCCCCACATGCAACTGGACCCTCCTTGTTCACTGTTTACGAGCAACCCTAAATATACCCCTAGCCAGCATGGCAGAAGACTGAAAACTCGGGCTCCAGAAAA
This sequence comes from Anas platyrhynchos, assembly GCF_047663525.1. Classification (NCBI taxonomy): domain Eukaryota; kingdom Metazoa; phylum Chordata; class Aves; order Anseriformes; family Anatidae; genus Anas; species Anas platyrhynchos. Next base: position 2,477,324 of record NC_092613.1, on the reverse strand, counting down.
TGCGTTTCAAGCCCCATTCACCCATCCAGAAGTGGCCCCAAAGGAAGGCTTTGGGTACAGCTGAACTCCCCAGGGGAGCCTTTATGCAGCCCCACATGCAACTGGACCCTCGGGGTTCACTCTTTCACAGCAACCCTAAATATAACCCTCAGCGCAATGGGAGAAGACTGAAAAAGCGGGCCTCAGAAAACGCATTGCGATTCCCCTTGGAGCTTCCCAAAGTGCCCCCAAAGGAAGGCTTTGGGTACAACTGGACTCCCCAGGGGAGCCTTAACGCAGCCCCACATGCAACTGGACCCTCCGTATTCGCTCTTTCAGAGCAACCCTAAATATAGCCCTGGCCCGCCTGGCAGTCGACTGAAAACTCGGGCCCCGGAAAAAGCATTAAAAGCCTAATTCGCCCTTCCAAAAGTGCCCCCAGAGGAAGGCTTTGGGTACAACTGAACTCCCCAGGGGAGCCTTTATGCAGGCCCATACGAACTGGACCCCCCGTGTTCACTGTTTACAAGCAACCCTAAATATAACACTAGACAGCATGGCAGAAAACTGAAAACTCGGGCCACAGAAAACGTGCTACAAGCCCCATTCACCCATCCAGAAGTGCCCCCAAAGGAAGGCTTTGGGTACAAGTGAACTCCCCAGGGGAGCCTTTATGCAGCCCCACATGCAACTGGACCCTCCGGGTTCACTCTTTCACCGCAAGCCTAAATATAGCCCTCGGCGCAATGGGAGAAGACTGAAAAAGCGGGCCTCAGAAAACGCATTGCGATTCCCCTTGGACCATCCAAAAGTTCCCCCAAAGGAAGGCTTTGGGTACAACTGAACTCCCCAGGGGAGCCTTAACGCAGCCCCACATGCAACTGGACCCTCCGTATTCACTCTTTCACAGCAATCCTAAATATAGCCCTGGCCCGCCTGGCAGAAGACTGAAAACTCGGGCCACAGAAAAAGCGTTTCAAGCCCATTTCGCCCATCCAGAAGTGCCCCCAGAGGAAGGCTTTGGGTACAAGTGAACTCCCCAGGGGAGCCTTTATGCAGCACCACATGCAACTGGACCCTCCGTATTCGCTCTTTCACAGCAACACTAAATATAACCCTGGCCCGCATGGCAGAAGACTGAAAAATCGGGCCCAAGAAAACGTGCTACAAGCCCCATTCGCCCATCCAAAAGTGCCCCCAAAGGAAGGCTTTGGGTACAACTGAACTCCCCAGGGGAGCCTTTATGCAGGCCCATACGCAACTGGACCCCCCGTGTTCGCTGTTTACAAGGAACCCTAAATATAACACTAGCCAGCATGGCAGAAAACTGAAAACTCGGGCCCCAGAAAAAGCGTTTCAAGCCCCATTCACCCATCCAGAAGTACCCCCAAAGGAAGGCTTTGGGTACAACTGAACTCCCCAGGGGAGCCTTTATGCAGCCCCACATGCAACTGGACCCTCCGTATTCGCTCTTTCACAGCAACCCTAAATATAACCCTTGCCCGCCTGGCAGTCGACTGAAAACTCGGGCCCCAGAAAATGCGTTAAAAGCCTAATTCGCCCATCCAAAAGTTCCCCCAGAGGAAGGCTTTGGGTACAACTGAACTCCCCAGGGGAGCCTTTATGCAGCCCCACATGCAACTGGACCCTCCGGGTTCGCTCTTTACAGCAACCCTAAATATAACACTAGCCAGCATGGCAGAAGACTGAAAACTCGGGCCACAGAAAAAGCGTTTCAAGCCCCTTTCGCCCATCCAGAAGTGCCCCCAAAGGAAGGCTTTGGGTACAAGTGAACTCCCCAGGGGAGCTTTTATGCAGACCCACATGCAACTGGACCCTCCGTATACGCTCTTTCACAGCAACCCTAAATATAACCCTAGCCCGCATGGCAGACGACTGAAAAATCGGGCCCCAAAAAATGCTTTAAAAGCCTAATTCGCCCATCCAAAAGTGCCCCCTGAGGAAGGCTTTGGGTACAAGTGAACTCCCCAGGGGAGCCTTTACGCAGCCCCACATTCAACTGGACCCTCCTTGTTCACTGTTTACGAGCAATCCTAAATATACCCCTAGCCACCATGGCAGAAGACTGAGAACTCGGGCTCCAGAACATGCGTTTCAAGCCCCATTCACCCATGCAGAAGTGCCACCAAAGGAAGGCTTTGGGTACAACTGAACTCCCCAGGGGAGCCTTTATGCAGCCCCACATGCAACTGGACCCTCCGGGTTCATTCTTTCACCGCAAGCCTAAATATAGCCCTAGCATGCCTGGCAGTCGACTGAAAGCTCGGGCCACAGAAAAAGCGTTTCAAGCCCCTTTCGCCCATCCAGAACTGCCCCCAAAGGAAGGCTTTGTGTACAAGTGAACTCCCCAGGGGAGCCTTTATGCAGCCCCACATGCAACTGGACCCTCCGTGTTCGCTCTTTACAGCAACCCTAAATATAACCCTAGCCAGCATGGCGGAAGACTGGAAACTAGGGCCCCAGAAAAACTGTTAAAAGCCTAATTCGTCCATCCAAAAGTGCCCCCATAGGAAGGCTTTGGGTACAAGTGAACTCCCCAGGGGAGCCTTTACGCAGCCCCACATGCAAATGGACCCTCCTTGTTCACTGTTTACGAGCAACCCTAAATATAGCCCTGGCCCGCCTGGCAGTCGACTGAAAACTCGGGCCACAGAAAATGCATTAAAAGCCTAATTCGCCCCTCCAAAAGTGCCCCCAGAGGAAGGCTTTGGGTACAACTGGACTCCCCAGGGGAGCCTTTACGCAGCCCCACATGCAACTGGACCCTCCGTATTCGCTCTTTCAGCAACCCTAAATATAGGCCTGGCCCGCCTGGCAGTCGACTGAAAACTCGGCCCCCAGAAAATGCATTAAAAGCCTAAATCGCCCACCCAAAAGTGCCCCCAGAGGAAGGCTTTGGGTACAAGTGAACTCCCCAGGGGAGCCTTTACGCAGCCCCACATGCAATTGGACCCTCCGGGTTCACTCTATCACAGCAACCCTAAATATATCCCTGGCCCGCATGGCAGACGACTGAAAAATCGGGCCCCAGAAAACGTGCTACAAGCCCCATTCGACCATCCAAAAGTGCCCCCAAAGGAAGGCTTTGGGTACAAGTGAACTCCCCAGGAGAGCCTTTATGCAGGCCCATACGCAACTGGACCCCCCGTGTTCGCTGTTTACAAGCAACCCTAAATATAACACTAGCCACAATGGCAGAAGACTGAAAACTCGGGCCACAGAAAAAGCGTTTCAAGCCCCATTCACCCATCCAGAAGTGCCCCCAAAGGAAGGCTTTGGGTACAACTGAACTCCCCAGGGGAGCCTTTATGCAGCCCCACATGCAACTGGACCCTCCGTGTTCACTCTTTCACAGCAAGCCTAAATATAACGCTCGGCGCAATGGGAGAAGACTGAAAAAGCGGGCCTCAGAAAACGCATTGCGATTCCCCTTGGACCATCCAAAAGTGCCCCAAAGGAAGGCTTTGGGTACAACTGAACTCCCCAGGGGAGCCTTAACGCAGCCCCACATGCAACTGGACCCTCCGTATTCGCTCTTTCACAGCAACCCTAAATATAGCCCCGGCCCGCCTGGCAGTCGACTGAAAACTCGGGCCACAGAAAATGTGTTACGAGCCCCATTCGCCCATCCAAAAGTGCCCCCAGAGGAAGGCTTTGGGTACAACTGAACTCCCCAGGGGAGCCTTTACGCAGCCCCACATGCAACTGGACCCTCCGTGTTCGCTCTTTACAGCAACGCTAAATATAACCCTAGCCAGCATGGCAGACGACTGAAAACTTGGGCCCCAGAAAACGTGCTACAAGCCCCATTCGACCATCCAAAAGTGCCCCCAAAGGAAGGCTTTGGGTACAACTGAACTCCCCAGGGGAGCCTTTATGCAGGCCCATACGCAACTGGACCCCCCGTGTTCGCTGTTTACAAGCAACCCTAAATATATCACTAGCCAGCATGGCAGAAAACTGAAAACTCGGGCCACAGAAAAAGCGTTTCAAGCCCCATTCACCCATCCAGAAGTGCCCCCAAAGGAAGTCTTTGGGTACAAGTGAACTCCCCAGGGGAGCCTTTATGCAGCCCCACATGCAACTGGACCCTCCGGGTTCACTCTTTCACAGCAACCCTAAATATAGCCCTGGCTCGCCTGGCAGTCGACTGAAAACTCGGGCCCCAGAAAAACTGTTAAAAGCCTAATTCGTCCATCCAAAAGTGCCCCCAGAGGAAGGCTTTGGGTACAAGTGAACTCCCCAGGGGAGCCTTTACGCAGCCCCACATGCAACTGGACCCTCCTTGTTCACTGTTTACGAGCAACCCTAAATATAGACCTGGCCCGCCTGGCAGTCGACTGAAAACTCAGGCCACAGAAAATGCATTAAAAGCCTAATTCGCCCCTCCAAAAGTGCCCCCAGAGGAAGGCTTTGGGTACAGCTGAACTCCCCAGGGGAGCCTTTACGCAGCCCCACATGCAACTGGACCCTCCTTGTTCACTGTTTACGAGCAACCCTAAATATACCCCTAGCCACCATGGCAGAAGACTGAAAACTCGGGCTCCAGAAAATGCGTTTCAAGCCCCATTCACCCATTCAGAAGTGCCCCCAAAGGAAGGCTTTGGGTACAACTGAACTCCCCAGGGGAGCCTTTATGCAGCCCCACATGCAACTGGACCCTCCGTGTTCACTCTTTCACAGCAAGCCTAAATATAACGCTCGGCGCAATGGGAGAAGACTGAAAAAGCGGGCCTCAGAAAACGCATTGCGATTCCCCTTGGACCATCCAAAAGTGCCCCCAAAGGAAGGCTTTGGGTACAACTGAACTCCCCAGGGGAGCCTTTATGCAGCCCCACATGCAACTGGACCCTCCGTGTTCACTCGTTCACCGCAAGCCTAAATATAGCACTAGCACGCCTGGCAGTCGACTGAAAGCTCGGGCCACAGAAAATGTGTTACGAGCCCCATTCGCCCATCCAAAAGTGCCCCCAAAGGAAGGCTTTGGGTACATCTGAACTCCCCAGGGGAGCCTTTACGCAGCCCCACATGCAACTGGAAACTCCGTGTTCGCTCTTTACAGCAACCCTAAATATAACCCTAGCCAGCATGGCAGAAGACTGAAAACTTGGGCCACAGAAAAAGCGTTTCAAGCCCCTTTCGCCCATCCAGAAGTGCCCCCAAAGGAAGGCTTTGGGTACAAGTGAACTCCCCAGGGGAGCCTTTATGCAGGCCCATACGCAACTGGACCCACCGTGTTCGCTGTTTACAAGCAACCCTAAATATAACACTAGCCAGCATGGCAGAAAGCTGAAAATTCGGGCCACAGAAAAAGCGTTTCAAGCCCCATTCACCCATCCAGAAGTGCCCCCAAAGGAAGGCTTTGGGTACAAGTGAACTCCCCAGGGGAGCCTTTATGCAGCCCCACATGCAACTGGACCCTCCGGGTTCACTCTTTCACCGCAAGCCTAAATATAGCACTAGCACGCCTGGCAGTCGACTGAAAGCTCGGGCCACAGAAAATGTGTTACGAGCCCCATTCGCCCATCCAAAAGTGCCCCCAAAGGAAGGCTTTGGGTACATCTGAACTCCCCAGGGGAGCCTTTACGCAGCTCCACATGCAACTGGACCCTCCGGGTTCACTCTTTCACCGCAACCCTAAATATAACCCTCGGCGCAATGGGAGAAGGCTGAAAAAGCGGGCCTCAGAAAACGCATTGCGATTCCCCTTGGACCATCCAAAAGTGCCCCCAAAGGAAGGCTTTGGGTACAACTGAACTCCCCAGGGGAGCCTTTATGCAGCCCCACATGCAACTGGACCCTCCGTATTCGCTCTTTCACAGCAACCCTAAATATAACCCTGGCCCGCATGGCAGACGACTGAAAGCACGGGCCCCAGAAAACGTGCTACAAGCCCAATGCGAACATATAAAAGTGCCCGCAAAGGAAGGCTTTGGGTACAATTGAACTCCCCAGAGGAGCCTTTATGCAGCACCACAGGCAACTGGACCCTCCGGGTTCACTCTTTCACAGCAACCCTAAATATAGCCCTGGCCCGCCTGGCATTCGACTGAAAACTCGGGTCCCAGAAAATGCGTTAAAAGCCTAATTCGCCCATCCAAAAGTGCCCCCAGAGGAAGGCTTTTGGTACAAGTGAACTCCCCAGGGGAGCCTTTACGCAGCCCCACATGCAACTGGACCCTCCGTATTCGCTCTTTCACAGCAACCCTAAATATATCCCTGGCCCGCCTGGCAGTCGACTGAAAACTCGGGCCCCAGAAAATGCGTTAAAAGCCTAATTCGCCCATCCAAAAGTGCCCCCAGAGGAAGGCTTTGGGTACAAGTGAACTCCCCAGGGGAGCCTTGACGCAGCCACACATGCAACTGGACCCTCCTTGTTCACTGTTTACGAGCAACACTAAATATACCCCTAGCCACCATGGCAGAAGACTGAAAACTCGGGCTCCAGAAAATGCGTTTCAAGCCCCTTTCGCCCATCCAGAAGTGTCCCCAAAGGAAGGCTTTGGGTACAGCTGAACTCCCCAGGTGAGACTTTATGCAGCCCCACATGCAACTGGACCCTCCGGGTTCACTCTTTCACCGCAAGCCTAAATATAACCCTGGCCCGCATGGCAGACTGCTGAAAAATCGGGCCAGAGAAAACGTGCAACAAGCCCCATTCAACCATCCAAAAGTGCCCCCAAAGGAAGGCTTTGGGTACAACTGAACTCCCCAGGGGAGCCTTTATGCAGGCCCATACGCAACTGGACCCCCCGTGTTCGCTGTTTACAAGCAACCCTAAATATAGCCCTGGCCACCATGGCAGAAGACTGAAAACTCGGGCCCCAGAAAACGTGCTACAAGCCCAATTCGAACATACAAAAGTGCCCCCAAAGGAAGGCTTTGGGTACAAGTGAACTCCCCAGGGGAGCCTTTATGCAGCACCACATGCAACTGGACCCTCCGTATTCGCTCTTTCACAGCAACCCTTAATATAACCCTGGCCCACATGGCAGACGCCTGAAAAATCGGGCCAGAGAAAACGTGCAACAAGCCCCATTCAACCATCCAAAAGTGCCCCCAAAGGAAGGCTTTGGGTACAACTGAACTCCCCAGGGGAGCCTTTATGCAGGCCCATACGCAACTGGACCCCCCGTGTTCGCTGTTTACAAGCAACCCTAAATATAGCCCTGGCCACCATGGCAGAAGACTGAAAACTCGGGCCCCAGAAAACGTGCTACAAGCCCAATTCAAACATACAAAAGTGCCCCCAAAGGAAGGCTTTGGGTACAAGTGAACTCCCCAGGGGAGCCTTTATGCAGCACCACATGCAACTGGACCCTCCGGGTTCACTCTTTCACAGCAACCCTAAATATAGCCCTGGCCCGCCTGGCAGTCGACTGAAAACTCGGGCCCCAGAAAACGTGATACAAGCCCAATTCGCCCATCCAAAAGTGCCCCCAGATGAAGGCTTTGGGTACAAGTGAACTCCCCAGGGGAGCCTTAACGCAGCCCCACATGCAACTGGACCCTCCTTGTTCACTGTTTACGAGCAAAACTAAATATAACCCTAGCCACCATGGCAGGAGACTGAAAACTCGGGCTCCAGAAAATGCGTTTCAAGCCCCATTCACCCACCCAGAAGTGCCCCCAAAGGAAGGCTTTGGGTACAGCTGAACTCCCCAGGTGAGCCTTTATGCAGCCCCACATGCAACTGGACCCTCCGTATTCGCTCTTTCACCGCAAGCCTAAATATAACCCTGGCCCCCATGGCAGACGACTGAAAAATCGGGCCCCAGAAAACGTGCTACAAGCCCCATTCGACCATCCAAAAGTGCCCCCAAAGGAAGGCTTTGGGTACAACTGAACTCCCCAGGGGAGCCTTTATGCAGGCCCATACGCAACTGGACCCCCCGTGTTCGCTGTTTACAAGCAACCCTAAATATAACACTAGCCACCATGGCAGAAAACTGAAAACTCGGGCCAAAGAATAAGCGTTTCAAGCCCCATTCACCCATCCAGAAGTGCCCCCAAAGGAAGGCTTTGGGTACAAGTGAACTCCCGAGGGGAGCCTTTACGCAGCCCCACATGCAACTGGACCCTCCGTATTCGCTCTTTCACAGCAACCCTAAATATATCCCTAGCACGCCAGACAGTCGACTGAAAGCTCGGGCCACAGAAAATGTGTTACGAGCCCCATTCGCCCACCCAAAAGTTCCTCCAAAGGAAGGCTTTGGGTACAAGTGAACTCCCCAGGGGAGCCTTTACGCAGCCCCACATGCAACTGGACCCTCCGTTTTCGCTCTTTCACAGCAACACTAAATAGAACCCAGGCCCCCATGGCAGACGACTGAAAACTCGGGTCCCTGAAAACGTGCTACAAGCCCCATTCGACCATCCAGAAGTGCCCCCAAAGGAAGACTTTGAGTACAAGTGAACTCCCCAGGGGAGCCTTTATGCAGGCCCATACGCAACTGGACCCCCCGTGTTCGCTGTTTAGAAGCAACCCTAAATATAACACTAGCCAGCATGGCAGAAAACTGAAAACTCGGGCCACAGAAAAAGCGTTTCAAGCCCCTTTCGCCCATCCAGAAGTGCCCCCAAAGGAAGGCTTTGGGTACAAGTGAACTCCCCAGGGGAGCCTTTATGCAGCCCCACATGCAATTGGACCCTCCGGGTTCACTCTTTCACAGCAACCCTAATTATAGCCCTGGCCCGCCTGGCAGTCGACTGAAAACTCGGGCCCCAGAAAATGCTTTAAAAGCCTAATTCGCCCATCCAAAAGTGCCCCCAGATGAAGGCTTTGGGTACAACTGAACTCCCCAGGGGAGCCTTAGCGCAGCCCCACATGCAACTGGACTCTCCGTGTTCACTCTTTACAGCAACCCTAAATATTAGCCTAACCAGCATGGCAGAAGACTGAAAACTCGGGCTCCAGAAAATGCGTTTCAAGCCCCATTTACCCATCCAGAAGTGCCCCCAAAGGAAGGCTTTGGGTACAGCTGAACTCCCCAGGGGAGCCTTTACGCAGCCCCACATGCAACTGGACCCTTTGTATTCGCTCTTTCACAGCAACCCTTAATATAACCCTGGCCCGCATGGCAGACGGCTGAAAAATCGGGCCAGAGAAAACGTGCAACAAGCCCCATTCAACCATCCAAAAGTGCCCCCAGAGGAAGGCTTTGGGTACAACTGAACTCCCCAGGGGAGCCTTTATGCAGGCCCATACGCAACTGGACCCCCCGTGTTCGCTGTTTACAAGCAACCCTAAATATAGCCCTGGCCACCATGGCAGAAGACTGAAAACTCGGGCCCCAGAAAACGTGCTACAAGCCCAATTCGAACATCCAAAAGTGCCCCCAAAGGAAGGCTTTGGGTACAAGTGAACTCCCCAGGGGAGCCTTTATGCAGCACCACATGCAACTGGACCCTCCGTATTCGCTCTTTCACAGCAACCCTTAATATAACCCTGGCCCGCATGGCAGACGGCTGAAAAATCGGGCCAGGGAAAACGTGCAACGAGCCCCATTCAACCATCCAAAAGTGCCCCCAAAGGAAGGCTTTGGGTCCAACTGAACTCCCCAGGGGAGCCTTTATGCAGGCCCATACGCAACTGGACCCCCCGTGTTCGCTGTTTACAAGCAACCCTAAATATAACACTAGCCAGCATGGCAGAAAACTGAAAACTCGGGCCCCAGAAAAAGCGTTTCAAGCCCCTTTCGCCCATCCAGAAGTGCCCCCAAAGGAAGGCTTTGGGTACAAGTGAACTCCCCAGGGGAGCCTTTATGCAGCACCACATGCAACTGGACCCTCCGTATTCGCTCTTTCACAGCAACCCTTAATATAACCCTGGCCCGCATGGCAGACGGCTGAAAAATCGGGCCAGAGAAAACGTGCAACAAGCCCCATTCAACCATCCAAAAGTGCCCCCAAAGGAAGGCTTTGGGTACAACTGAACTCCCCAGGGGAGCCTTTATGCAGGCCCATACGCAACTGGACCCCCCGTGTTCGCTGTTTACAAGCAACCCTAAATATAGCCCTGGCCACCATGGCAGAAGACTGAAAACTCGGGCCCCAGAAAACGTGCTACAAGCCCAATTCGAACATCCAAAAGTGCCCCCAAAGGAAGGCTTTGGGTACAACTGAACTCCCCAGGGGAGCCTTTATGCAGGCCCATACGCAACTGGACCCCCCGTGTTCGCTGTTTACAAGCAACCCTAAATATAGCCCTGGCCACCATGGCAGAAGACTGAAAACTCAGGCCCCAGAAAACGTGCTACAAGCCCAATTCAAACATACAAAAGTGCCCCCAAAGGAAGGCTTTGGGTACAAGTGAACTCCCCAGGGGAGCCTTTATGCAGCACCACATGCAACTGGACCCTCCGGGTTCACTCTTTCACAGCAACCCTAAATATAGCCCTGGCCCGCCTGGCAGTCGACTGAAAACTCGGGCCCCAGAAAATGCTTTAAAAGCCTAATTCGCCCATCCAAAAGTGCCCCCAGATGAAGGCTTTGGGTACAACTGAACTCCCCAGGGGAGCCTTAACGCAGCCCCACATGCAACTGGACCCTCCTTGTTCACTGTTTACGAGCAAAACTAGATATAACCCTAGCCACCATGGCAGAAGACTGAAAACTCGGGCTCCAGAAAATGCGTTTCAAGCCCCATTCACCCATCCAGAAGTGGCCCCAAAGGAAGGCTTTGGGTACAGCTGAACTCCCCAGGTGAGCCTTTATGCAGCCCCACATGCAATTGGACCCTCCGTATTCGCTCTTTCACAGCAACCCTAAATATAACCCTGGCCCGCATGGCAGACGACTGAAAAATCGGGCCCCAGAAAACGTGCTACAAGCCCCATTCGACCATCCAAAAGTGCCCCCAAAGGAAGGCTTTGGGTACAACTGAACTCCCCAGGGGAGCCTTTATGCAGGCCCATACGCAACTGGACCCCCCGTGTTTGCTGTTTACAAGCAACCCTAAATATAACACTAGCCACCATGGCAGAAAACTGAAAACTCGGGCCAAAGAATAAGCGTTTCAAGCCCCATTCACCCATCCAGAAGTGCCCCCAAAGGAAGGCTTTGGGTACAACTGAACTCCCCAGGGGAGCCTTTATGCAGCCCCACATGCAACTGGACCCTCCGGGTTCACTCTTTCACAGCAACCCTAATTATAGCCCTGGCCCGCCTGGCAGTCGACTGAAAACTCGGGCCCCAGAAAATGCGTTAAAAGCCCCATTTGACCATCCAAAAGTGCCCCCAGAGGAAGGCTTTGGGTACAACTGAACTCCCCAGGGGAGTCTTTATGCAGCCCCACATGCAACTGGACCCTCCTTGTTCACTGTTTACGAGCAACCCTAAATATAACACTAGCCAACATGGCAGAAAACTGAAAACTCGGGCCCCAGAAAAAGCGTTTCAAGCCCCATTCACCCATCCAGAAGTGCCCCCAAAGGAAGGCTTTGGGTACAAGTGAACTCCCCAGGGGAGCCTTTATGCAGCCCCACATGCAATTGGACCCTCCGGGTTCACTCTTTCACAGCAACCCTAATTATATCCCTGGCCCGCCTGGCAGTCGACTGAAAACTCGGGCCCCAGAAAATGCGTTAAAAGCCCCATTTGACCATCCAAAAGTGCCCCCAGAGGAAGGCTTTGGGTACAACTGAACTCCCCAGGGGAGCCTTTATGCAGGCCCATACGCAACTGGACCCCCCGTGTTCGCTGTTTACAAGCAACCCTAAATATAACACTAGCCAGCATGGCAGAAAACTGAAAACTCGGGCCCCAGAAAAAGCGTTTCAAGCCCCTTTCGCCCATCCAGAAGTGCCCCCAAAGGAAGGCTTTGGGTACAAGTGAACTCCCCAGGGGAGCCTTTATGCAGCCCAACATGCAACTGGACCCTCCGTATTCGCTCTTTCACAGCAACCCTTAATATATCCCTGGCCCGCATGGCAGACGGCTGAAAAATCGGGCCAGAGAAAACGTGCAACAAGCCCCATTCAACCATCCAAAAGTGCCCCCAAAGGAAGGCTTTGGGTACAACTGAACTCCCCAGGGGAGCCTTTATGCAGGCCCATACGCAACTGGACCCCCCGTGTTCGCTGTTTACAAGCAACCCTAAATATAGCCCTGGCCACCATGGCAGAAGACTGAAAACTCGGGCCCCAGAAAACGTGCTACAAGCCCAATTCGAACATCCAAAAGTGCCCCCAAAGGAAGGCTTTGGGTACAACTGAACTCCCCAGGGGAGCCTTTATGCAGGCCCATACGCAACTGGACCCCCCGTGTTCGCTGTTTACAAGCAACCCTAAATATAGCCCTGGCCACCATGGCAGAAGACTGAAAACTCAGGCCCCAGAAAACGTGCTACAAGCCCAATTCAAACATACAAAAGTGCCCCCAAAGGAAGGCTTTGGGTACAAGTGAACTCCCCAGGGGAGCCTTTATGCAGCACCACATGCAACTGGACCCTCCGGGTTCACTCTTTCACAGCAACCCTAAATATAGCCCTGGCCCGCCTGGCAGTCGACTGAAAACTCGGGCCCCAGAAAATGCTTTAAAAGCCTAATTCGCCCATCCAAAAGTGCCCCCAGATGAAGGCTTTGGGTACAACTGAACTCCCCAGGGGAGCCTTAACGCAGCCCCACATGCAACTGGACCCTCCTTGTTCACTGTTTACGAGCAAAACTAGATATAACCCTAGCCACCATGGCAGAAGACTGAAAACTCGGGCTCCAGAAAATGCGTTTCAAGCCCCATTCACCCATCCAGAAGTGGCCCCAAAGGAAGGCTTTGGGTACAGCTGAACTCCCCAGGTGAGCCTTTATGCAGCCCCACATGCAATTGGACCCTCCGTATTCGCTCTTTCACAGCAACCCTAAATATAACCCTGGCCCGCATGGCAGACGACTGAAAAATCGGGCCCCAGAAAACGTGCTACAAGCCCCATTCGACCATCCAAAAGTGCCCCCAGAGGAAGGCTTTGGGTACAACTGAACTCCCCAGGGGAGCCTTTATGCAGGCCCATACGCAACTGGACCCCCCGTGTTTGCTGTTTACAAGCAACCCTAAATATAACACTAGCCACCATGGCAGAAAACTGAAAACTCGGGCCAAAGAATAAGCGTTTCAAGCCCCATTCACCCATCCAGAAGTGCCCCCAAAGGAAGGCTTTGGGTACAACTGAACTCCCCAGGGGAGCCTTTATGCAGCCCCACATGCAATTGGACCCTCCGGGTTCACTCTTTCACAGCAACCCTAATTATAGCCCTGGCCCGCCTGGCAGTCGACTGAAAACTCGGGCCCCAGAAAATGCGTTAAAAGCCCCATTTGACCATCCAAAAGTGCCCCCAGAGGAAGGCTTTGGGTACAACTGAACTCCCCAGGGGAGTCTTTATGCAGCCCCACATGCAACTGGACCCTCCTTGTTCACTGTTTACGAGCAACCCTAAATATAACACTAGCCAACATGGCAGAAAACTGAAAACTCGGGCCCCAGAAAAAGCGTTTCAAGCCCCATTCACCCATCCAGAAGTGCCCCCAAAGGAAGGCTTTGGGTACAAGTGAACTCCCCAGGGGAGCCTTTATGCAGCCCCACATGCAATTGGACCCTCCGGGTTCACTCTTTCACAGCAACCCTAATTATATCCCTGGCCCGCCTGGCAGTCGACTGAAAACTCGGGCCCCAGAAAATGCGTTAAAAGCCCCATTTGACCATCCAAAAGTGCCCCCAGAGGAAGGCTTTGGGTACAACTGAACTCCCCAGGGGATCCTTTATGCAGGCCCATACGCAACTGGACCCCCCGTGTTCGCTGTTTACAAGCAACCCTAAATATAACACTAGCCAGCATGGCAGAAAACTGAAAACTCGGGCCACAGAAAACGTGCTACAAGCCCAATTCGAACATACAAAAGTGCCCCCAAAGGAAGGCTTTGGGTACAAGTGAACTCCCCAGGGGAGCCTTTATGCAGCACCACATGCAACTGGACCCTCCGTATTCGCTCTTTCACAGCAACCCTTAATATAACCCTGGCCCGCATGGCAGGCGGCTGAAAAATCGGGCCAGTGAAAACGTGCAACAAGCCCCATTCAACCATCCAAAAGTGCCCCCAAAGGAAGGCTTTGGGTACAACTGAACTCCCCAGGGGAGCCTTTATGCAGGCCCATACGCAACTGGACCCCCCGTGTTCGCTGTTTACAAGCAACCCTAAATATAGCCCTGGCCACCATGGCAGAAGACTGAAAACTCGGGCCCCAGAAAACGTGCTACAAGCCCAATTCGAACATACAAAAGTGCCCCCAAAGGAAGGCTTTGGGTACAAGTGAACTCCCCAGGGGAGCCTTTATGCAGCACCACATGCAACTGGACCCTCCGGGTTCACTCTTTCACAGCAACCCTAAATATAGCCCTGGCCCGCCTGGCAGTCGACTGAAAACTCGGGCCCCTGAAAACGTGCTACAAGCCCCATTCGACCATGCAGAAGTGCCCCCAAAGGAAGGCTTTGGGTACAAGTGAACTCCCCAGGGGAGCCTTTACGCAGCCCCACATGCAACTGGACCCCCCGTGTTCGCTGTTTACAAGCAACCCTAAATATAGCCCTGGCCACCATGGCAGAAGACTGAAAACTCGGGCCCCAGAAAACGTGCTACAAGCCCAATTCGAACATCCAAAAGTGCCCCCAAAGGAAGGCTTTGGGTACAACTGAACTCCCCAGGGGAGCCTTTATGCAGGCCCATACGCAACTGGACCCCCCGTGTTCGCTGTTTACAAGCAACCCTAAATATAGCCCTGGCCACCATGGCAGAAGACTGAAAACTCGGGCCCCAGAAAACGTGCTACAAGCCCAATTCAAACATACAAAAGTGCCCCCAAAGGAAGGCTTTGGGTACAAGTGAACTCCCCAGGGGAGCCTTTATGCAGCACCACATGCAACTGGACCCTCCGGGTTCACTCTTTCACAGCAACCCTAAATATAGCCCTGGCCCGCCTGGCAGTCGACTGAAAACTCGGGCCCCAGAAAATGCTTTAAAAGCCTAATTCGCCCATCCAAAAGTGCCCCCAGATGAAGGCTTTGGGTACAACTGAACTCCCCAGGGGAGCCTTAACGCAGCCCCACATGCAACTGGACCCTCCTTGTTCACTGTTTACGAGCAAAACTAGAAATAACCCTAGCCACCATGGCAGAAGACTGAAAACTCGGGCTCCAGAAAATGCGTTTCAAGCCCCATTCACCCATCCAGAAGTGTCCCCAAAGGAAGGCTTTGGGTACAGCTGAACTCCCCAGGGGAGCCTTTATGCAGCCCCACATGCTATTGGACCCTCCGTATTCGCTCTTTCACAGCAACCCTTAATATAACCCTGGCCCGCATGGCAGACGGCTGAAAAATCGGGCCAGAGAAAACGTGCAACAAGCCCCATTCAACCATCCAAAAGTGCCCCCAAAGGAAGGCTTTGGGTACAACTGAACTCCCCAGGGGAGCCTTTATGCAGGCCCATACGCAACTGGACCCCCCGTGTTTGCTGTTTACAAGCAACCCTAAATATATCCCTGGCCACCATGGCAGAAGACTGAAAACTCGGGCCCCAGAAAACGTGCTACAAGCCCAATTCGAACATACAAAAGTGCCCCCAAAGGAAGGCTTTGGGTACAAGTGAACTCCCCAGGGGAGCCTTTATGCAGCACCACATGCAACTGGACCCTCCGGGTTCACTCTTTCACAGCAACCCTAAATATAGCCCTGGCCCGCCTGGCAGTCGACTGAAAACTCGGGCCCCAGAAAATGCGTTAAAAGCCCCATTTGACCATCCAAAAGTGCCCCCAGAGGAAGGCTTTGGGTACAAGTGAACTCCCCAGGGGAGCCTTTATGCAGCCCCACATGCAACTGGACCCTCCTTGTTCACTGTTTACGAGCAACCCTAAATATAACACTAGCCAGCATGGCAGAAAACTGAAAACTCGGGCCCCAGAAAAAGCGTTTCAAGCCCCATTCACCCATCCAGAAGTACCCCCAAAGGAAGGCTTTGGGTACAAGTGAACTCCCCAGGGGAGCCTTTATGCAGCCCCACATGCAATTGGACCCTCCGGGTTCACTCTTTCACAGCAACCCTAATTATAGCCCTGGCCCGCCTGGCAGTCGACTGAAAACTCGGGCCCCAGAAAATGCGTTAAAAGCCCCATTTGACCATCCAAAAGTGCCCCCAGAGGAAGGCTTTGGGTACAACTGAACTCCCCAGGGGAGCCTTTATGCAGGCCCATACGCAACTGGACCCCCCGTGTTCGCTGTTTACAAGCAACCCTAAATATAACACTAGCCAGCATGGCAGAAAACTGAAAACTCGGGCCCCAGAAAAAGCGTTTCAAGCCCCATTCACCCATCCAGAAGTGTCCCCAAAGGAAGGCTTTGGGTACAAGTGAACTCCCCAGGGGAGCCTTTACGCAGCCCCACATGCAACTGGACCCTCCGTATTCGCTCTTTCACAGCAACCCTAAATAGAACCCTGGCCCCCATGGCAGACGACTGAAAACTCGGGCCCCTGAAAACGTGCTACAAGCCCCATTCGCCCATCCAGAAGTGCCCCCAAAGGAAGGCTTTGGGTACAAGTGAACTCCCCAGGGGAGCCTTTACGCAGCCCCACATGCAACTGGACCCTCCTTGTTCACTGTTTACGAGCAACCCTAAATATACCCCTAGCCACCATGGCAGAAGATTGAAAACTCGGGCTCCAGAAAATGCGTTTCAAGCCCCATTCACCCATCCAGAAGTGCCCCCAAAGGAAGGCTTTGGGTACAACTGAACTCCCCAGGGGAGCCTTTATGCAGCCCCACATGCAACTGGACCCTCCGCGTTCACTCTTTCACCGCAAGCCTAAATATATCCGTAGCACGACTGGCAGTCGACTTAAAGCTCGGGCCACAGAAAATGTGTTAAGAGCCCCATTCGCCCATCCAAAAGTGCCTCCAAAGGAAGGCTTTGGGTACATCTGAACTCCCCAGGGGAGCCTTTATGCAGGCCCATACGCAACTGGACCCCCCGTGTTCGCTGTTTACAAGCAACCCTAAATATAACACTAGCCAGCATGGCAGAAAACTGAAAACTCGGGCCACAGAAAAAGCGTTTCAAGCCCCTTTCGCCCATCCAGAAGTGCCCCCAAAGGAAGGCTTTGGGTACAAGTGAACTCCCCAGGGGAGCCTTTATGCAGCACCACATGCAACTGGACCCTCCGTATTCGCTCTTTCACAGCAACCCTTAATATAACCCTGGCCCGCATGGCAGACGGCTGAAAAATCGGGCCAGTGAAATCATGAAACAAGCCCCATTCAACCATCCAGAAGTGCCCCCAAAGGAAGGCTTTGGGTACAACTGAACTCCCCAGGGGAGCCTTTATGCAGGCCCATACGCAACTGGACCCCCCGTGTTCGCTGTTTACAAGCAACCCTAAATATAGCCCTGGCCACCATGGCAGTCGACTGAAAACTCGGGCCCCAGAAAACGTGCTACAAGCCCAATTCGAACATACAAAAGTGCCCCCAAAGGAAGGCTTTGGGTACAAGTGAACTCCCCAGGGGAGCCTTTATGCAGCACCACATGCAACTGGACCCTCCGGGTTCACTCTTTCACAGCAACCCTAAATATAGCCCTGGCCCGCCTGGCAGTCGACTGAAAACTCAAGCCCCAGAAAATGCTTTAAAAGCCTAATTCGCCCATCCAAAAGTGCCCCCAGATGAAGGCTTTGGGTACAACTGAACTCCCCAGGGGAGCCTTAACGCAGCCCCACATGCAACTGGACCCTCCTTGTTCACTGTTTACGAGCAAAACTAAATATAAACCTAGCCACCATGACAGAAGACTGAAAACTCGGGCTCCAGAAAATGCGTTTCAAGCCCCATTCACCCATCCAGAAGTGCCCCCAAAGGAAGGCTTTGGGTACAGCTGAACTCCCCAGGTGAGCCTTTATGCAGCCCCACATGCAACTGGACACTCCATATTCGCTCTTTCACAGCAACCCTAAATATAACCCTGGCCCCCATGGCAGACGACTGAAAGCACGGGCCCCAGAAAACGTGCTACAAGCCCCATTCGCCCATCCAAAAGTGCCCCCAGAGGAAGGCTTTGGGTACAACTGAACTCCCCAGGGGAGCCTTTATGCAGGCCCATACGCAACTGGACCCCCCGTGTTCGCTGTTTACAAGCAACCCTAAATATAACACTAGCCAGCATGGCAGAAAACTGAAAACTCGGGCCAAAGAATAAGCGCTTCAAGCCCCATTCACCCATCCAGAAGTGCCCCCAAAGGAAGGCTTTGGGTACAAGTGAACTCCCCAGGGGAGCCTTTATGCAGCACCACATGCAATTGGACCCTCCGGGTTCACTCTTTCACAGCAACCCTAATTATAGCCCTGGCCCGCCTTGAAGTCGACTGAAAACTCGGGTCCCAGAAAATGCGTTAAAAGCCCCATTTGACCATCCAAAAGTGCCCCCAGAGGAAGGCTTTGGGTACAACTGAACTCCCCAGGGGAGCCTTTACGCAGGCCCACATGCAACTGGACCCTCCGGGTTCACTCTTTCACCGCAAGCCTAAATATACCCCTAGCACGACAGACAGTCGACTGAAAGCTCGGGCCAAAGAAAATGTGTTACGAGCCCCATTCGCCCACCCAAAAGTTCCTCCAAAGGAAGGCTTTGGGTACAAGTGAACTCCCCAGGGGAGCCTTTACGCAGCCCCACATGCAACTGGACCCTCCGTATTCGCTCTTTCACAGCAACCCTAAATAGAACCCTGGCCCCCATGGCAGACGACTGAAAACTCGGGCCCCTGAAAACGTGCTACAAGCCCCATTCGACCATCCAGAAGTGCCCCCAAAGGAAGGCTTTGGGTACAAGTGAACTCCCCAGGGGAGCCTTTATGCAGCCCCACATGCAACTGGACCCTCCTTGTTCACTGTTTACGAGCAACCCTAAATATAGCCCTGGCCCGCCTGGCTGTCGACTGAAAACTCGGGCCACAGAAATGCATTAAAAGCCTAATTCGACCATCCAAAAGTGCCCCCAGAGGAAGGCTTTGGGTACAACTGAACTCCCCAGGGGAGCCTTTACGCAGTCCCACATGCAACTGGACCCTCCTTATTCACTGTTTACGTGCAACCCTAAATATACCCCTAGCCACCATGGCAAGAGACTGAAAACTCGGGCCACAGAAAATGCGTTTCAAGCCCCATTCACCCATCCAGAAGTGCCCTCAAAGGAAGGCTTTGGGTACAAGTGAACTCCCCAGGGGAGCCTTTATGCAGCCCCACATGCAACTGGACCCTCCGGGTTCACTCTTTCACCGCAACCCTAAATATAGCCCTAGCACGCCTGGCAGTCGACTGAAAGCTCGGGCCACAGAAAATGTGTTACGAGCCCCATTCGCCCGTCCAAAAGTGCCCCGAGAGGAAGGCTTTGGGTACATCTGAACTCCCCAGGGGAGCCTTTACGCAGCCCCACATGCAACTGGACCCTCCGTGTTCGCTCTTTACATCAACCCTAAATATAACACTAGCCAGCATAGCAGAAGACTGAAAACTCGGGCCACAGAAAAAGCGTTTCAAGCCCCTTTCGCCCATCCAGAAGTGCCCCCAAAGGAAGGCTTTGGGTGCAAGTGAACTCCCCAGGGGAGCCTTTACGCAGCCCCACATCCAACTGGACCCCCCGTGTTCGCTGTTTACAAGCAACCCTAAATATAGCCCTGGCCACCATGGCAGTCGACTGAAAACTCGGGCCCCAGAAAACGTGCTACAAGCCCAATTCGAACATACAAAAGTGCCCCCAAAGGAAGGCTTTGGGTACAAGTGAACTCCCCAGGGGAGCCTTTATGCAGCACCACATGCAACTGGACCCTCCGGGTTCACTCTTTCACAGCAACCCTAAATATAGCCCTGGCCCGCCTGGCAGTCGACTGAAAACTCAAGCCCCAGAAAATGCTTTAAAAGCCTAATTCGCCCATCCAAAAGTGCCCCCAGATGAAGGCTTTGGGTACAACTGAACTCCCCAGGGGAGCCTTAACGCAGCCCCACATGCAACTGGACCCTCCTTGTTCACTGTTTACGAGCAAAACTAAATATGAACCTAGCCACCATGACAGAAGACTGAAAACTCGGGCTCCAGAAAATGCGTTTCAAGCCCCATTCACCCATCCAGAAGTGCCCCCAAAGGAAGGCTTTGGGTACAGCTGAACTCCCCAGGTGAGCCTTTATGCAGCCCCACATGCAACTGGACACTCCATATTCGCTCTTTCACAGCAACCCTAAATATAACCCTGGCCCCCATGGCAGACGACTGAAAGCACGGGCCCCAGAAAACGTGCTACAAGCCCCATTCGCCCATCCAAAAGTGCCCCCAGAGGAAGGCTTTGGGTACAACTGAACTCCCCAGGGGAGCCTTTATGCAGGCCCATACGCAACTGGACCCCCCTTGTTCGCTGTTTACAAGCAACCCTAAATATAACACTAGCCAGCATGGCAGAAAACTGAAAACTCGGGCCAAAGAATAAGCGCTTCAAGCCCCATTCACCCATCCAGAAGTGCCCCCAAAGGAAGGCTTTGGGTACAAGTGAACTCCCCAGGGGAGCCTTTATGCAGCCCCACATGCAACTGGACCCTCCGGGTTCACTCTTTCACAGCAACCCTAATTATAGCCCTGGCCCGCCTGGCAGTCGACTGAAAACTCGGGCCCCAGAAAATGCGTTAAAAGCCCCATTCGACCATCCAAAAGTGCCCCCAGAGGAAGGCTTTGGGTACAACTGAACTCCCCAGGGGAGCCTTTATGCAGCCCCACATGCAACTGGACCCTCCTTGTTCACTGTTTACGAGCAACCCTAAATATAACACTAGCCAGCATGGCAGAAAACTGAAAACTCGGGCCAAAGAATAAGCGTTTCAAGCCCCATTCACCCATCCAGAAGTACCCCCAAAGGAAGGCTTTGGGTACAAGTGAACTCCCCAGGGGAGCCTTTATGCAGCACCACATGCAATTGGACCCTCCGGGTTCACTCTTTCACAGCAACCCTAATTATAGCCCTGGCCCGCCTTGAAGTCGACTGAAAACTCGGGTCCCAGAAAATGCGTTAAAAGCCCCATTTGACCATCCAAAAGTGCCCCCAGAGGAAGGCTTTGGGTACAACTGAACTCCCCAGGGGAGCCTTTACGCAGGCCCACATGCAACTGGACCCTCCGGGTTCACTCTTTCACCGCAACCCTAAATATACCCCTAGCACGACAGACAGTCGACTGAAAGCTCGGGCCAAAGAAAATGTGTTACGAGCCCCATTCGCCCACCCAAAAGTTCCTCCAAAGGAAGGCTTTGGGTACAAGTGAACTCCCCAGGGGAGCCTTTACGCAGCCCCACATGCAACTGGACCCTCCGTATTCGCTCTTTCACAGCAACCCTAAATAGAACCCTGGCCCCCATGGCAGACGACTGAAAACTCGGGCCCCTGAAAACGTGCTACAAGCCCCATTCGACCATCCAGAAGTGCCCCCAAAGGAAGGCTTTGGGTACAAGTGAACTCCCCAGGGGAGCCTTTATGCAGCCCCACATGCAACTGGACCCTCCTTGTTCACTGTTTACGAGCAACCCTAAATATAGCCCTGGCCCGCCTGGCTGTCGACTGAAAACTCGGGCCACAGAAATGCATTAAAAGCCTAATTCGCCCCTCCAAAAGTGCCCCCAGAGGAAGGCTTTGGGTACAACTGAACTCCCCAGGGGAGCCTTTACGCAGTCCCACATGCAACTGGACCCTCCTTATTCACTGTTTACGTGCAACCCTAAATATACCCCTAGCCACCATGGCAAGAGACTGAAAACTCGGGCCACAGAAAATGCGTTTCAAGCCCCATTCACCCATCCAGAAGTGCCCTCAAAGGAAGGCTTTGGGTACAAGTGAACTCCCCAAAGGAGCCTTTATGCAGCCCCACATGCAACTGGACCCTCCGGGTTCACTCTTTCACCGCAACCCTAAATATAGCCCTAGCACGCCTGGCAGTCGACTGAAAGCTCGGGCCACAGAAAATGTGTTACGAGCCCCATTCGCCCATCCAAAAGTGCCCCGAGAGGAAGGCTTTGGGTACATCTGAACTCCCCAGGGGAGCCTTTACGCAGCCCCACATGCAACTGGACCCTCCGTGTTCGCTCTTTACATCAACCCTAAATATAACACTAGCCAGCATAGCAGAAGACTGAAAACTCGGGCCACAGAAAAAGCGTTTCAAGCCCCTTTCGCCCATCCAGAAGTGCCCCCAAAGGAAGGCTTTGGGTGCAAGTGAACTCCCCAGGGGAGCCTTTACGCAGCCCCACATCCAACTGGACCCTCCGTGTTCGCTCTTTATAGCAACCCTAAATATATCCCTCGGCGCAATGGGAGAAGGCTGAAAAAGCGGGCCTCAGGAAACGCATTGCGATTCCCCTTAGACCATCCAAAAGTGCCCCCAAAGGAAGGCTTTGGGTACAACTGGACTCCCCAGGGGAGCCTTAACGCAGCCCCACATGCAACTGGACCCTCCGTATTCGCTCTTTCACAGCAACCCTAAATATAGCCCTGGCCCGCCTGGCAGTCGACTGAAAACTCGGGCCCTAGAAATCCATTAAAAGCCTAATTCGCCAATCCAAAAGTGCCCCCAAAGGAAGGCTTTGGGTACAAGTGAACTCCCCAGGGGAGCCTTTATGCAGCCCCACATGCAACTGGACCCTCCGTATTCGCTCTTTCACAGCAACCCTAAATATAACCCTGGCCCGCATGGCAGACTACTGAAAGCACGGGCCCCAGAAAACGTGCTACAAGCCCAATTCGAACATACAAAAGTGCCTCCAAAGGAAGGCTTTGGGTACAATTGAACTCCCCAGAGGAGCCTTTATGCAGCACCACAGGCAACTGGACCCTCCGGGTTCACTCTTTCACAGCAACCCTAAATATAGCCCTGGCCCACTCTGCAGTCGACTGACAACTCGGGCCCCAGAAAATGCGTTAAATGCCTAATTCGCCCATCCAAAAGTGCCCCCAGAGGAAGGCTTTGGGTACAACTGAACTCCCCAGGGGAGCCTTTATGCAGCCCCACATGCAACTGGACCCTCCTTGTTCACTGTTTACGAGCAACCCTAAATACACCCCTAGCCACCATGGCAGAAGACTGAAAACTCGGGCTCCAGAAAATGCGTTTCAAGCCCCATTCACCCATCCAGAAGTGCCCCCAAAGGAAGGCTTTGGGTACAGCTGAACTCCCCAGGGGAGCCTTTATGCAGCCCCACATGCAACTGGACCCTCCGGGTTCACTCTTTCACCGCAAGCCTAAATATAGCCCTAGCACGCCTGGCAGTCGACTGAAAGCTCGGGCCACAGAAAATGTGTTACGAGCCCCATTCGCCCATCCAAAAGTGCCTCCAAAGGAAGGCTTTGGGTACATCTGAACTCCCCAGGGGAGCCTTTATGCAGCCCCACATGCAACTGGACCCTCCGTGTTCGCTCTTTACAGCAACCCTAAATATAACCCTAGCCAGCATGGCAGAAGACTGAAAACTCGGGCCACAGAAAAAGCGTTTCAAGCCCCTTTCGCCCATCCAGAAGTGCCCCCAAAGGAAGGCTTTGGGTACAAGTGAACTCCCCAGGGGAGCCTTTACGCAGCCCCACATGCAACTGGACCCCCCGTGTTCGCTCTTTACAGCAACCCTAAATATAACCCTAGCCAGCATGGCAGAAGACTGAAAACTCAGGCCACAGAAAACGTGCTACAAGCCCCATTCGACAATCCAAAAGTACCCCCAAAGGAAGGCTTTGGGTACAACTGAACTCCCCAGGGGAGCCTTTATGCAGCACCACATGCAACTGGACCCTCCGGGTTCACTCTTTCACAGCAACCCTAAATATAGCCCTGGCCCGCCTGGCAGTCGACTGAAAACTTGGGCCCCAGAAAATGCTTTAAAAGCCTAATTCGCCTATCCAAAAGTGCCCCCAGATGAAGGCTTTGGGTACAACTGAACTCCCCAGGGGAGCCTTAACGCAGCCCCACATGCAACTGGACCCTCCTTGTTCACTGTTTACGAGCAAAACTAAAAATAACCCTAGCCACCATGGCAGAAGACTGAAAACTCGGGCTCCAGAAAATGCGTTTCAAGCCCCATTCACCCATCCAGAAGTGCCCCCAAAGGAAGGCTTTGGGTACAGCTGAACTCCCCAGGTGAGCCTTTATGCAGCCCCACATGCAACTGGACCCTCCGTATTCGCTCTTTCACAGCAACCCTAAATATAACCCTGGCCCCCATGGCAGACGACTGAAAAATCGGGCCCCAGAAAACGTGCTACAAGCCCCATTCGACCATCCAAAAGTGCCCCCAAAGGAAGGCTTTGGGTACAACTGAACTCCCCAGGGGAGCCTTTATGCAGCACCACATGCAACTGGACCCTCCGTATTCGCTCTTTCACAGCAACCCTTAATATAACCCTGGCCCGCATGGCAGACGGCTGAAAAATCGGGCCAGAGAAAACGTGCAACAAGCCCCATTCAACCATCCAAAAGTGCCCCCAAAGGAAGGCTTTGGGTACAACTGAACTCCCCAGGGGAGCCTTTATGCAGGCCCATACGCAACTGGACCCCCCGTGTTCGCTGTTTACAAGCAACCCTAAATATAACCCTGGCCACCATGGCAGAAGACTGAAAACTCGGGCCCCAGAAAACGTGCTACAAGCCCAATTCGAACATACAAAAGTGCCCCCAAAGGAAGGCTTTGGGTACAAGTGAACTCCCCAGGGGAGCCTTTATGCAGCACCACATGCAACTGGACCCTCCGGGTTCACTCTTTCACAGCAACCCTAAATATAGCCCTGGCCCGCCTGGCAGTCGACTGAAAACTCGGGCCCCAGAAAATGCGTTAAAAGCCCCATTTGACCATCCAAAAGTGCCCCCAGAGGAAGGCTTTGGGTACAACTGAACTCCCCAGGGGAGTCTTTATGCAGCCCCACATGCAACTGGACCCTCCTTGTTCACTGTTTCGAGCAACCCTGAATATAACACTAGCCAGCATGGCAGAAAACTGAAAACTCGGGCCCCAGAAAAAGCGTTTCAAGCCCCATTCACCCATCCAGAAGTACCCCCAAAGGAAGGCTTTGGGTACAAGTGAACTCCCCAGGGGAGCCTTTATGCAGCCCCACATGCAATTGGACCCTCCGGGTTCACTCTTTCACAGCAACCCTAATTATAGCCCTGGCCCGCCTGGCAGTCGACTGAAAACTCGGGCCCCAGAAAATGCGTTAAAAGCCCCATTTGACCATCCAAAAGTGCCCCCAGAGGAAGGCTTTGGGTACAACTGAACTCCCCAGGGGAGCCTTTATGCAGGCCCATACGCAACTGGACCCCCCGTGTTCGCTGTTTACAAGCAACCCTAAATATAACTCTAGCCAGCATGGCAGAAAACTGAAAACTCGGGCCCCAGAAAAAGCGTTTCAAGCCCCATTCACCCATCCAGAAGTGTCCCCAAAGGAAGGCTTTGGGTACAAGTGAACTCCCCAGGGGAGCCTTTACGCAGCCCCACATGCAACTGGACCCTCCGTATTCGCTCTTTCACAGCAACCCTAAATAGAACCCTGGCCCCCATGGCAGACGACTGAAAACTCGGGCCCCTGAAAACGTGCTACAAGCCCCATTCGAACATCCAGAAGTGCCCCCAAAGGAAGGCTTTGGGTACAAGTGAACTCCCCAGGGGAGCCTTTATGCAGGCCCATACGCAACTGGACCCCCCGTGTTCGCTGTTTACAAGCAACCCTAAATATAGCCCTGGCCACCATGGCAGTCGACTGAAAACTCGGGCCCCAGAAAACGTGCTACAAGCCCAATTCGAACATACAAAAGTGCCCCCAGAGGAAGGCTTTGGGTACAAGTGAACTCCCCAGGGGAGCCTTTATGCAGCACCACATGCAACTGGACCCTCCTTGTTCACTGTTTACGAGCAAAACTAAATATAAACCTAGCCACCATGACAGAAGACTGAAAACTCGGGCTCCAGAAAATGCGTTTCAAGCCCCATTCACCCATCCAGAAGTGCCCCCAAAGGAAGGCTTTGGGTACAGCTGAACTCCCCAGGTGAGCCTTTATGCAGCCCCACATGCAACTGGACACTCCGTATTCGCTCTTTCACAGCAACCCTAAATATAACCCTGGCCCCCATGGCAGACGACTGAAAGCACGGGCCCCAGAAAACGTGCTACAAGCCCCATTCGCCCATCCAAAAGTGCCCCCAAAGGAAGGCTTTGGGTACAACTGAACTCCCCAGGGGAGCCTTTATGCAGGCCCATACGCAACTGGACCCCCCGTGTTCGCTGTTTACAAGCAACCCTAAATATAACACTAGCCAGCATGGCAGAAAACTGAAAACTCGGGCCAAAGAATAAGCGTTTCAAGCCCCATTCACCCATCCAGAAGTGCCCCCAAAGGAAGGCTTTGGGTACAAGTGAACTCCCCAGGGGAGCCTTTATGCAGCCCCACATGCAACTGGACCCTCCGGGTTCACTCTTTCACAGCAACCCTAATTATAGCCCTGGCCCGCCTGGCAGTCGACTGAAAACTCGGGTCCCAGAAAATGCGTTAAAAGCCCCATTTGACCATCCAAAAGTGCCCCCAGAGGAAGGCTTTGGGTACAACTGAACTCCCCAGGGGAGCCTTTATGCAGGCCCATACGCAACTGGACCCCCCGTGTTCGCTGTTTACAAGCAACCCTAAATATATCCCTAGCCAGCATGGCAGAAAACTGAAAACTCGGGCCCCAGAAAAAGCGTTTCAAGCCCCATTCACCCATCCAGAAGTGTCCCCAAAGGAAGGCTTTGGGTACAACTGAACTCCCCAGGGGAGCCTTTATGCAGCCCCACATGCAACTGGACCCTCCGGGTTCACTCTTTCACCGCAAGCCTAAATATATCCCTAGCACGACAGACAGTCGACTGAAAGCTCGGGCCAAAGAAAATGTGTTACGAGCCCCATTCGCCCACCCAAAAGTTCCTCCAAAGGAAGGCTTTGGGTACAAGTGAACTCCCCAGGGGAGCCTTTACGCAGCCCCACATGCAACTGGACCCTCCGTATTCGCTCTTTCACAGCAACCCTAAATAGAACCCAGGCCCCCATGGCAGACGACTGAAAACTCGGGCCCCTGAAAACGTGCTACAAGCCCCATTCGACCATCCAGAAGTGCCCCCAAAGGAAGGCTTTGGGTACAATTGAACTCCCCAGGGGAGCCTTTATGCAGGCCCATACGCAACTGGACCCCCCGTGTTCGCTGTTTACAAGCAACCCTAAATATAACACTAGCCAGCATGGCAGAAAACTGAAAACTCGGGCCACAGAAAAAGAGTTTCAAGCCCCATTCACCCATCCAGAAGTGCCCCAAAGGAAGGCTTTGGGTACAAGTGAACTCCCCAGGGGAGCCTTTATGCAGCCCCACATGCAACTGGACCCTCCTTGTTCACTGTTTACGAGCAACCCTAAATATAGCCCTGGCCCGCCTGGCTGTCGACTGAAAACTCGGGCCACAGAAATGCATTAAAAGCCTAATTCGCCCCTCCAAAAGTGCCCCCAGAGGAAGGCTTTGGGTACAACTGAACTCCCCAGGGGAGCCTTTACGCAGTCCCACATGCAACTGGACCCTCCTTATTCACTGTTTACGAGCAACCCTAAATATACCCCTAGCCACCATGGCAAGAGACTGAAAACTCGGGCCACAGAAAATGCGTTTCAAGCCCCATTCACCCATCCAGAAGTGCCCCCAAAGGAAGGCTTTGGGTACAAGTGAACTCCCCAGGGGAGCCTTTATGCAGCCCCACCTGCAACTGGACCCTCCGGGTTCACTCTTTCACCGCAAGCCTAAATATAGCACTAGCACGCCTGGCAGTCGACTGAAAGCTCGGGCCACAGAAAATGTGTTACGAGCCCCATTCGCCCATCCAAAAGTGCCCCGAGAGGAAGGCTTTGGGTACATCTGAACTCCCCAGGGGAGCCTTTACGCAGCCCCACATGCAACTGGACCCTCCGTGTTCGCTCTTTACATCAACCCTAAATATAACACTAGCCAGCATAGCAGAAGACTGAAAACTCGGGCCACAGAAAAAGCGTTTCAAGCCCCTTTCGCCCATCCAGAAGTGCCCCCAAAGGAAGGCTTTGGGTACAAGTGAACTCCCCAGGGGAGCCTTTATGCAGCCCCACATCCAACTGGACCCTCCGTGTTCGCTCTTTCACCGCAACCCTAAAGATATCCCTCGGCGCAATGGGAGAAGGCTGAAAAAGCGGGCCGCAGGAAACGCATTGCGATTCCCCTTAGACAATCCAAAAGTGCCCCCAAAGGAAGGCTTTGGGTACAACTGGACTCCCCAGGGGAGCCTTAACGCAGCCCCACATGCAACTGGACCCTCCGTATTCGCTCTTTCACAGCAACCCTAAATATAGCCCTGGCCCGCCTGGCAGTCGACTGAAAACTCGGGCCCCAGAAATCCATTAAAAGCCTAATTCGCCAATCCAAAAGTGCCCCCAAAGGAAGGCTTTGGGTACAAGTGAACTCCCCAGGGGAGCCTTTATGCAGCCCCACATGCAACTGGACCCTCCGTATTCGCTCTTTCACAGCAACCCTAAATATAACTCTGGCCCGCATGGCAGACGACTGAAAGCACGGGCCCCAGAAAACGTGCTACAAGCACAATTCGAACATACAAAAGTGCCTCCAAAGGAAGGCTTTGGGTACAATTGAACTCCCCAGAGGAGCCTTTATGCAGCACCACAGGCAACTGGACCCTCCGGGTTCACTCTTTCACAGCAACCCTAAATATAGCCCTGGCCCGCCTGGCAGTCGACTGAAAACTCGGGCCCCAGAAAATGCGTTAAAAGCCTAATTCGCCCATCCAAAAGTGCCCCCAGAGGAAGGCTTTGGGTACAAGTGAACTCCCCAGGGGAGCCTTGACGCAGCCCCACATGCAACTGGACCCTCCTTGTTCACTGTTTACGAGCAACCCTAAATACACCCCTAGCCACCATGGCAGAAGACTGAAAACTCGGGCTCCAGAAAATGCGTTTCAAGCCCCATTCACCCATCCAGAAGTGCCCCCAAAGGAAGGCTTTGGGTACAGCTGAACTCCCCAGGGGAGCCTTTATGCAGCCCCACATGCAACTGGACCCTCCGGGTTCACTCTTTCACCGCAAGCCTAAATATAGCCCTAGCACGCCTGGCAGTCGACTGAAAGCTCGGGCCACAGAAAATGTGTTACGAGCCCCATTCGCCCATCCAAAAGTGCCCCCAAAGGAAGGCTTTGGGTACATCTGAACTCCCCAGGGGAGCCTTTACGCAGCCCCACATGCAACTGGACCCTCCGTGTTCGCTCTTTACAGCAACCCTAAATATAACCCTAGCCAGCATGGCAGAAGACTGAAAACTCGGGCTCCAGAAAAAGCGTTTCAAGCCCTTTTCGCCCATCCAGAAGTGCCCCCAAAAGAAGGCTTTGGTACAAGTGAACTCCCCAGGGGAGCCTTTATGCAGCCCCACATGCAACTGGACCCTCCGGGTTCACTCTTTCACCGCAAGCCTAAATATAGCCCTCGGCGCAATGGGAGAAGACTGAAAAAGCGGGCCCCAGAAAACGCATTGCGATTCCCCTTGGACCATCCAAAAGTGCCCCCAAAGGAAGGCTTTGGGTACAACTGGACTCCCCAGGGGAGCCTTAACGCAGCCCCACATGCAACTGGACCCTCCGTATTCGCTCTTTCACAGCATCCCCTAAATATAGCCCTGGCCCGCCTGGCAGTCGACTGAAAATTCGGGCCCCAGAAAATGCGTTAAAAGCCTAATTCGCCCATCCAAAAGTGCCCCCAGAGGAAGGCTTTGGGTACAGCTGAACTCCCCAGGGGAGCCTTTATGCAGCCCCACATGCCACTGGACCCTCCGGGTTTACTGTTTCACCGCAAGCCTAAATATAGCCCTAGCACGCCTGGCAGTCGACTGAAAGCTCGGGCCACAGAAAATGTGTTACGAGCCCCATTCGCCCATCCAAAAGTGCCCCCAAAGGAAGGCTTTGGGTACATCTGAACTCCCCAGGGGAGCCTTTACGCAGCCCCACATGCAACTGGACCCTCCTTGTTCGCTCTTTACTGTAACCCTAAATATAACCCTAGCCAGCATGGCAGAAGACTGAAAACTCGGGCCACAGAAAAAGCGTTTCAAGCCCCTTTCGCCCATCCAGAAGTGCCCCCAAAGGAAGGCTTTGGGTACAAGTGAACTCCCCAGGGGAGCCTTTACGCAGCCCCACATGCAACTGGACCCCCCGTGTTCGCTCTTTACAGCAACCCTAAATATAACCCTAGCCAGCATGGCAGAAGACTGAAAACTCAGGCCACAGAAAACGTGCTACAAGCCCCATTCGACAATCCAAAAGTACCCCCAAAGGAAGGCTTTGGGTACAACTGAACTCCCCAGGGGAGCCTTTATGCAGCACCACATGCAACTGGACCCTCCGGGTTCACTCTTTCACAGCAAACCTAAATATAGCCCTGGCCAGCCTGGCAGTCGACTGAAAACTTGGGCCCCAGAAAATGCTTTAAAAGCCTAATTCGCCCATCCAAAAGTGCCCCCAGATGAAGGCTTTGGGTACAACTGAACTCCCCAGTGGAGACTTAACGCAGCCCCACATGCAACTGGACCCTCCTTGTTCACTGTTTACGAGCAAAACTAAAAATAACCCTACCCACCATGGCAGAAGACTGAAAACTCGGGCTCCAGAAAATGCGTTTCAAGCCCCATTCACCCATCCAGAAGTGCCCCCAAAGGAAGGCTTTGGGTACAGCTGAACTCCCCAGGTGAGCCTTTATGCAGCCCCACATGCAACTGGACCCTCCGTATTCGCTCTTTCACAGCAACCCTAAATATAACCCTGGCCCCCATGGCAGACGACTGAAAAATCGGGCCCCAGAAAACGTGCTACAAGCCCCATTCGACCATCCAAAAGTGCCCCCAAAGGAAGGCTTTGGGTACAACTGAACTCCCCAGGGGAGCCTTTATGCAGGCCCATACGCAACTGGACCCCCCGTGTTCGCTGTTTAGAAGCAACCCTAAATATAACACTAGCCACCATGGCAGAAAACTGAAAACTCGGGCCAAAGAATAAGCGTTTCAAGCCCCATTCACCCATCCAGAAGTGCCCCCAAAGGAAGGCTTTGGGTACAAGTGAACTCCCCAGGGGAGCCTTTATGCAGCCCCACATGCAACTGGACCCTCCGGGTTCACTCTTTCACAGCAACCCTAATTATATCCCTGGCCCGCCTGGCAGTCGACTGAAAACTCGGGCCCCAGAAAATGCGTTAAAAGTCCTATTTGACCATCCAAAAGTGCCCCCAAAGGAAGGCTTTGGGTACAACTGAACTCCCCAGGGGAGTCTTTATGCAGCCCCACATGCAACGGGACCCTCCTTGTTCACTGTTTACGAGCAACCCTAAATATAACACTAGCCAGCATGGCAGAAAACTGAAAACTCGGGCCCCAGAAAAAGCGTTTCAAGCCCCATTCACCCATCCAGAAGTACCCCCAAAGGAAGGCTTTGGGTACAGCTGAACTCCCCAGGTGAGCCTTTATGCAGCCCCACATGCAATTGGACCCTCCGGGTTCACTCTTTCACAGCAACCCTAATTATAGCCCTGGCCCGCCTGGCAGTCGACTGAAAACTCGGGCCCCAGCAAATGCGTTAAAAGCCCCATTTGACCATCCAAAAGTGCCCCCAGAGGAAGGCTTTGGGTACAACTGAACTCCCCAGGGGAGCCTTTATGCAGGCCCATACGCAACTGGACCCCCCGTGTTCGCTCTTTACAGCAACCCTAAATATAACCCTAGCCAGCATGGCAGAAGACTGAAAACTCGGGCTCCAGAAAAAGCGTTTCAAGCCCTTTTCGCCCATCCAGAAGTGCCCCCAAAAGAAGGCTTTGGTACAAGTGAACTCCCCAGGGGAGCCTTTATGCAGCCCCACATGCAACTGGACCCTCCGGGTTCACTCTTTCACCGCAAGCCTAAATATAGCCCTCGGCGCAATGGGAGAAGACTGAAAAAGCGGGCCCCAGAAAACGCATTGCGATTCCCCTTGGACCATCCAAAAGTGCCCCCAAAGGAAGGCTTTGGGTACAACTGGACTCCCCAGGGGAGCCTTAACGCAGCCCCACATGCAACTGGACCCTCCGTATTCGCTCTTTCACAGCATCCCCTAAATATAGCCCTGGCCCGCCTGGCAGTCGACTGAAAATTCGGGCCCCAGAAAATGCGTTAAAAGCCTAATTCGCCCATCCAAAAGTGCCCCCAGAGGAAGGCTTTGGGTACAGCTGAACTCCCCAGGGGAGCCTTTATGCAGCCCCACATGCCACTGGACCCTCCGGGTTTACTGTTTCACCGCAAGCCTAAATATAGCCCTAGCACGCCTGGCAGTCGACTGAAAGCTCGGGCCACAGAAAATGTGTTACGAGCCCCATTCGCCCATCCAAAAGTGCCCCCAAAGGAAGGCTTTGGGTACATCTGAACTCCCCAGGGGAGCCTTTACGCAGCCCCACATGCAACTGGACCCTCCTTGTTCGCTCTTTACTGTAACCCTAAATATAACCCTAGCCAGCATGGCAGAAGACTGAAAACTCGGGCCACAGAAAAAGCGTTTCAAGCCCCTTTCGCCCATCCAGAAGTGCCCCCAAAGGAAGGCTTTGGGTACAAGTGAACTCCCCAGGGGAGCCTTTACGCAGCCCCACATGCAACTGGACCCCCCGTGTTCGCTCTTTACAGCAACCCTAAATATAACCCTAGCCAGCATGGCAGAAGACTGAAAACTCAGGCCACAGAAAACGTGCTACAAGCCCCATTCGACAATCCAAAAGTACCCCCAAAGGAAGGCTTTGGGTACAACTGAACTCCCCAGGGGAGCCTTTATGCAGCACCACATGCAACTGGACCCTCCGGGTTCACTCTTTCACAGCAAACCTAAATATAGCCCTGGCCAGCCTGGCAGTCGACTGAAAACTTGGGCCCCAGAAAATGCTTTAAAAGCCTAATTCGCCCATCCAAAAGTGCCCCCAGATGAAGGCTTTGGGTACAACTGAACTCCCCAGGGGAGACTTAACGCAGCCCCACATGCAACTGGACCCTCCTTGTTCACTGTTTACGAGCAAAACTAAAAATAACCCTACCCACCATGGCAGAAGACTGAAAACTCGGGCTCCAGAAAATGCGTTTCAAGCCCCATTCACCCATCCAGAAGTGCCCCCAAAGGAAGGCTTTGGGTACAGCTGAACTCCCCAGGTGAGCCTTTATGCAGCCCCACATGCAACTGGACCCTCCGTATTCGCTCTTTCACAGCAACCCTAAATATAACCCTGGCCCCCATGGCAGACGACTGAAAAATCGGGCCCCAGAAAACGTGCTACAAGCCCCATTCGACCATCCAAAAGTGCCCCCAAAGGAAGGCTTTGGGTACAACTGAACTCCCCAGGGGAGCCTTTATGCAGGCCCATACGCAACTGGACCCCCCGTGTTCGCTGTTTAGAAGCAACCCTAAATATAACACTAGCCACCATGGCAGAAAACTGAAAACTCGGGCCAAAGAATAAGCGTTTCAAGCCCCATTCACCCATCCAGAAGTGCCCCCAAAGGAAGGCTTTGGGTACAAGTGAACTCCCCAGGGGAGCCTTTATGCAGCCCCACATGCAACTGGACCCTCCGGGTTCACTCTTTCACAGCAACCCTAATTATAGCCCTGGCCCGCCTGGCAGTCGACTGAAAACTCGGGCCCCAGAAAATGCGTTAAAAGTCCTATTTGACCATCCAAAAGTGCCCCCAAAGGAAGGCTTTGGGTACAACTGAACTCCCCAGGGGAGTCTTTATGCAGCCCCACATGCAACGGGACCCTCCTTGTTCACTGTTTACGAGCAACCCTAAATATAACACTAGCCAGCATGGCAGAAAACTGAAAACTCGGGCCCCAGAAAAAGCGTTTCAAGCCCCATTCACCCATCCAGAAGTACCCCCAAAGGAAGGCTTTGGGTACAGCTGAACTCCCCAGGGGAGCCTTTATGCAGCCCCACATGCAATTGGACCCTCCGGGTTCACTCTTTCACAGCAACCCTAATTATAGCCCTGGCCCGCCTGGCATTCGACTGAAAACTCGGGCCCCAGCAAATGCGTTAAAAGCCCCATTTGACCATCCAAAAGTGCCCCCAGAGGAAGGCTTTGGGTACAACTGAACTCCCCAGGGGAGCCTTTATGCAGGCCCATACGCAACTGGACCCCCCGTGTTCGCTGTTTACAAGCAACCCTAAATATAACACTAGCCAGCATGGCAGAAAACTGTAAACTCGGGCCCCAGAAAAAGCGTTTCAAGCCCCATTCACCCATCCAGAAGTGTCCCCAAAGGAAGGCTTTGGGTACAACTGAACTCCCCAGGGGAGCCTTTATGCAGCCCCACATGCAACTGGACCCTCCGGGTTCACTCTTTCACCGCAACCCTAAATATAGCCCTAGCACGCTAGACAGTCGACTGAAAGCTCGGGCCACAGAAAATGTGTTATGAGCCCCATTCGCCCACCCAAAAGTTCCTCCAAAGGAAGGCTTTGGGTACAAGTGAACTCCCCAGGGGAGCCTTTACGCAGCCCCACATGCAACTGGACCCTCCGTATTCGCTCTTTCACAGCAACCCTAAATAGAACCCTGGCCCCCATGGCAGACGACTGAAAACTCGGGCCCCTGAAAACGTGCTACAAGCCCCATTCGACCATCCAGAAGTGCCCCCAAAGGAAGGCTTTGGGTACAACTGAACTCCCCAGGGGAGCCTTTATGCAGGCCCATACGCAACTGGACCCCCCGTGTTCGCTGTTTACAAGCAACCCTAAATATAACACTAGCCACCATGGCAGAAAACTGAAAACTCGGGCCACAGAAAAAGCGTTTCAAGCCCCATTCACCCATCCAGAAGTGCCCCCAAAGGAAGGCTTTGGGTACAACTGAACTCCCCAGGGGAGCCTTTATGAAGCCCCACATGCAACTGGACCCTCCGTGTTCGCTCTTTCACCGCAACACTAAATATATCCCTCGGCGCAATGGGAGAAGGCTGAAAAAGCGGGCCACAGAAAACGTGCTACAAGCCCAATTCGAACATACAAAAGTGCCTCCAAAGGAAGGCTTTGGGTACAACTGAACTCCCCAGGGGAGCCTTGACGCAGCCCCACATGCAACTGGACCCTCCTTGTTCACTGTTTACGAGCAACCCTAAATACACCCCTAGCCACCATGGCAGAAGACTGAAAACTCGGGCTCCAGAAAATGCGTTTCAAGCCCCATTCACCCATCCAGAAGTGCCCCCAAAGGAAGGCTTTGGGTACAGCTGAACTCCCCAGGTGAGCCTTTATGCAGCCCCACATGCAACTGGACCCTCCGGGTTCACTCTTTCACCGCAAGCCTAAATATAGCCCTAGCACGCCTGGCAGTCGACTGAAAGCTCGGGCCACAGAAAATGTGTTACGAGCCCCATTCGCCCATCCAAAAGTGCCCCCAAAGGAAGGCTTTGGGTACATCTGAACTCCCCAGGGGAGCCTTTATGCAGCCCCACATGCAACTGGACCCTCCGTGTTCGCTCTTTACAGCAACCCTAAATATAACCCTAGCCAGCATGGCAGAAGACTGAAAACTCGGGCCACAGAAAAAGCGTTTCAAGCCCCTTTCGCCCATCCAGAAGTGCCCCCAAAGGAAGGCTTTAGGTACAAGTGAACTCCCCAGGGGAGCCTTTACGCAGCCCCACATGCAACTGGACCCCCCGTGTTCGCTCTTTACAGCAACCCTAAATATAACCCTAGCCAGCATGGCAGAAGACTGAAAACTCAGGCCACAGAAAACGTGCTACAAGCCCCATTCGACAATCCAAAAGTACCCCCAAAGGAAGGCTTTGGGTACAACTGAACTCCCCAGGGGAGCCTTTATGCAGCACCACATGCAACTGGACCCTCTGGGTTCACTCTTTCACAGCAACCCTAAATATAGCCCTGGCCCGCCTGGCAGTCGACTGAAAACTCGGGCCCCAGAAAATGCTTTAAATGCCTAATTCGCCCATCCAAAAGTGCCCCCAGATGAAGGCTTTGGGTACAACTGAACTCCCCAGGGGAGCCTTAACGCAGCCCCACATGCAACTGGACCCTCCTTGTTCACTGTTTACGAGCAAAACTAAAAATAACCCTAGCCACCATGGCAGAAGACTGAAAACTCGGGCTCCAGAAAATGCGTTTCAAGCCCCATTCACCCATCCAGAAGTGCCCCCAAAGGAAGGCTTTGGGTACAGCTGAACTCCCCAGGTGAGCCTTTATGCAGCCCCACATGCAACTGGACCCTCCGTATTTGCTCTTTCACAGCAACCCTAATTATAGCCCTTCCCCGCCTGGCAGTCGACTGAAAACTCGGGCCCCAGAAAATGCGTTAAAAGCCCCATTTGACCATCCAAAAGTGCCCCCAGAGGAAGGCTTTGGGTACAACTGAACTCCCCAGGGGAGCCTTTATGCAGGCCCATACGCAACTGGACCCCCCGTGTTCGCTGTTTACAAGCAACCCTAAATATAACACTAGCCAGCATGGCAGAAAACTGAAAACTCGGGCCCCAGAAAAAGCGTTTCAAGCCCCATTCACCCATCCAGAAGTGTCCCCAAAGGAAGGCTTTGGGTACAACTGAACTCCCCAGGGGAGCCTTTATGCAGCCCCACATGCAACTGGACCCTCCGGGTTCACTCTTTCACCGCAAGCCTGAATATATCCCTAGCACGCCAGACAGTCGACTGAAAGCTCGGGCCGCAGAAAATGTGTTACGAGCCCCATTTGCCCACCCAAAAGTTCCTCCAAAGGAAGGCTTTGGGTACAAGTGAACTCCCCAGGGGAGCCCTTACGCAGCCCCACATGCAACTGGACCCTCCTTGTTCACTGTTTACGAGCAACCCTAAATATAGCCCTGGCCCGCCTGGCTGTCGACTGAAAACTAGGGCCCCAGAAATGCATTAAAAGCCTAATTCGCCCATCCAAAAGTGCCCCCAGAGGAAGGCTTTGGGTACAACTGAATTCCCCAGGGGAGCCTTTACGCAGTCCCACATGCAACTGGACCCTCCTTATTCACTGTTTACGAGCAACCCTAAATATACCCCTAGCCACCATGGGAAGAGACTGAAAACTCGGGCCACAGAAAATGCGTTTCAAGCCCCATTCACCCATCCAGAAGTGCCCCCAAAGGAAGGCTTTGGGTACAACTGAACTCCCCAGGGGATCCTTTACGCAGCCCCACATGCAACTGGACCCTCCGTGTTCGCTCTTTCACCGCAACACTAAATATATCCCTCGGCGCAATGGGAGAAGGCTGAAAAAGCGGGCCACAGAAAATGTGTTACGAGCCCCATTCGCCCATCCAAAAGTGCCCCCAAGGGAAGGCTTTGGGTACAACTGGACTCCCCAGGGGAGCCTTAACGCAGCCCCACATGCAACTGGACCCTCCGTATTCGCTCTTTCACAGCAACCC
The DNA here is from genome assembly GCF_047663525.1 of Anas platyrhynchos. NCBI lineage: Eukaryota > Metazoa > Chordata > Aves > Anseriformes > Anatidae > Anas > Anas platyrhynchos. The sequence goes on along the minus strand of NC_092613.1, from coordinate 2,439,789 downwards.
TAAATATAGCCCTGGCCCGCCTGGCAGTCGACTGAAAACTCGGGCCCCAGAAAATCCATTAAAAGCCTAATTCGCCAATCCAAAAGTACCCCCAAAGGAAGGCTTTGGGTACAACTGAACTCCCCAGGGGAGCCTTTATGCAGCACCACATGCAACTGGACCCTCTGGGTTCACTCTTTCACAGCAACCCTAAATATAGCCCTGGCCCGCCTGGCAGTCGACTGAAAACTCGGGCCCCAGAAAATGCTTTAAAAGCCTAATTCGCCCATCCAAAAGTGCCCCCAGATGAAGGCTTTGGGTACAACTGAACTCCCCAGGGGAGCCTTAACGCAGCCCCACATGCAACTGGACCCTCCTTGTTCACTGTTTACGAGCAAAACTAAAAATAACCCTAGCCACCATGGCAGAAGACTGAAAATTCGGGCTCCAGAAAATGCGTTTCAAGCCCCATTCACCCATCCAGAAGTGCCCCCAAAGGAAGGCTTTGGGTACAGCTGAACTCCCCAGGTGAGCCTTTATGCAGCCCCACATGCAACTGGACCCTCCGTATTCGCTCTTTCACAGCAACCCTAATTATAGCCCTTCCCCGCCTGGCAGTCGACTGAAAACTCGGGCCCCAGAAAATGCGTTAAAAGCCCCATTTGACCATCCAAAAGTGCCCCCAGAGGAAGGCTTTGGGTACAACTGAACTCCCCAGGGGAGCCTTTATGCAGGCCCATACGCAACTGGACCCCCCGTGTTCGCTGTTTACAAGCAACCCTAAATATAACACTAGCCAGCATGGCAGAAAACTGAAAACTCGGGCCCCAGAAAAAGCGTTTCAAGCCCCATTCACCCATCCAGAAGTGTCCCCAAAGGAAGGCTTTGGGTACAACTGAACTCCCCAGGGGAGCCTTTATGCAGCCCCACATGCAACTGGACCCTCCGGGTTCACTCTTTCACCGCAAGCCTGAATATATCCCTAGCACGCCAGACAGTCGACTGAAAGCTCGGGCCGCAGAAAATGTGTTACGAGCCCCATTTGCCCACCCAAAAGTTCCTCCAAAGGAAGGCTTTGGGTACAAGTGAACTCCCCAGGGGAGCCCTTACGCAGCCCCACATGCAACTGGACCCTCCTTGTTCACTGTTTACGAGCAACCCTAAATATAGCCCTGGCCCGCCTGGCTGTCGACTGAAAACTAGGGCCCCAGAAATGCATTAAAAGCCTAATTCGCCCATCCAAAAGTGCCCCCAGAGGAAGGCTTTGGGTACAACTGAATTCCCCAGGGGAGCCTTTACGCAGTCCCACATGCAACTGGACCCTCCTTATTCACTGTTTACGAGCAACCCTAAATATACCCCTAGCCACCATGGGAAGAGACTGAAAACTCGGGCCACAGAAAATGCGTTTCAAGCCCCATTCACCCATCCAGAAGTGCCCCCAAAGGAAGGCTTTGGGTACAACTGAACTCCCCAGGGGATCCTTTACGCAGCCCCACATGCAACTGGACCCTCCGTGTTCGCTCTTTCACCGCAACACTAAATATATCCCTCGGCGCAATGGGAGAAGGCTGAAAAAGCGGGCCACAGAAAATGTGTTACGAGCCCCATTCGCCCATCCAAAAGTGCCCCCAAGGGAAGGCTTTGGGTACAACTGGACTCCCCAGGGGAGCCTTAACGCAGCCCCACATGCAACTGGACCCTCCGTATTCGCTCTTTCACAGCAACCCTAAATATAGCCCTGGCCCGCCTGGCAGTCGACTGAAAACTCGGGCCCCAGAAAATCCATTAAAAGCCTAATTCGCCAATCCAAAAGTGCCCCCAGAGGAAGGCTTTGGGTACAAGTGAACTCCCCAGGGGAGCCTTTATGCAGCCCCTCATGCAACTGGACCCTCCGTATTCGCTCTTTCACAGCAACCCTAAATATAGCCCTGGCCCGCATGGCAGACGACTGAAAGCACGGGCCCCAGAAAACGTGCTACAAGCCCAATTCGAACATACAAAAGTGCCTCCAAAGGAAGGCTTTGGGTACAACTGAACTCCCCAGGGGAGCCTTGACGCAGCCCCACATGCAACTGGACCCTCCTTGTTCACTGTTTACGAGCAACCCTAAATATACCCCTAGCCACCATGGCAGAAGACTGAAAACTCGGGCTCCAGAAAATGCGTTTCAAGCCCCATTCACCCATCCAGAAGTGCCCCCAAAGGAAGGCTTTGGGTACAGCTGAACTCCCCAGGGGAGCCTTTATGCAGCCCCACATGCAACTGGACCCTCTGGGTTCACTCTTTCACCGCAAGCCTAAATATAGCACTAGCACGCCTGGCAGTCGACTGAAAGCTCGGGCCACAGAAAATGTGTTACGAGCCCCATTCGCCCATCCAAAAGTGCCCCCAAAGGAAGGCTTTGGGTACATCTGAACTCCCCAGGGGAGCCTTTACGCAGCCCCACATGCAACTGGACCCTCCGTGTTCGCTCTTTACAGCAACCCTAAATATAACCCTAGCCAGCATGGCAGAAGACTGAAAACTCGGGCCACAGAAAAAGCGTTTCAAGCCCCTTTCCCCATCCAGAAGTGCCCCGAAAGGAAGGCTTTGGGTACAAGTGAACTCCCCAGGGGAGCCTTTACGCAGCCCCACATGCAACTGGACACTCCGTGTTCGCTCTTTTCAGCAACCCTAAATATAACCCTAGCCAGCATGGCAGAAGACTGAAAACTCAGGCCACAGAAAACGTGTACAAGCCCCATTCGACAATCCAAAAGTACCCCCAAAGGAAGGCTTTGGGTACAACTGAACTCCCCAGGGGAGCCTTTATGCAGCCCCAAATGCAACTGGACCCTGCGGGTTCACTCTTTCACCGCAACCCTAAATATACCCCTAGCCACCATGGCAGAAGACTGAAAACTCGGGCTCCAGAAAATGCGTTTCAAGCCCCATTCACCCATCCAGAAGTGGCCCCAAAGGAAGGCTTTGGGTACAAGTGAACTCCCCAGGGGAGCCTTTATGCAGCCCCACATGCAACTGGACCCTCCGGGTTCACTCTTTCACAGCAACCCTAAATATAGCCCTCAGCGCAATGGGAGAAGACTGAAAAAGCGGGCCTCAGAAAACGCATTGCGATTCCCCTTGGACCATCCCAAAGTGCCCCCAAAGGAAGGCTTTGGGTACAACTAGACTCCCCAGGGGAGCCTTAACGCAGCCCCTCATGCAACTGGATCCTCCGTATTCGCTCTTTCACAGCAACCCTAAATATAGCCCTGGTCCGCTTGGCAGTCGACTGAAAACTCGGGCCGCAGAAAAACTGTTAAAAGCCTAATTCGCCCATCAAAAAGTGCCCCCAGAGGAAGGCTTTGGGTACAACTGAACTCCCCAGGGGAGCCTTTATGCAGGCCCATACGCAACTGGACCCTCCGGGTTCACTCTTTCACAGCAACCCTAAATATATCCCTAGCACGCCTGGCAGTCGACTGAAAGCTCGGGCCACAGAAAATGTGTTACGAGCCCCATTCGCCCATCCAAACGTGCCTCCAAAGGAAGGCTTTGGGTACAACTGAACTCCCCAGGGGAGCCTTTATGCAGCCCCACATGCAACTGGACCCTCCGGGTTCGCTCTTTACAGCAACCCTAAATATAACCCTAGCCAGCATGGCAGAAGACTGAAAACTCAGGCCACAGAAAAAGCGTTTCAAGCCCCTTTCGCCCATCCAGAAGTGCCCCCAAAGGAAGACTTTGGGTACAAGTGAACTCCCCAGGGGAGCCTTTATGCAGCCCCACATAAAACTGGACGCTCCGTATTCGCTCTTTCACAGTAACCCTAAATAGATCCCTGGCCCGCCTCGCAGTCGACTGAAAACTCGGGCCCCTGAAAATGCATTAAAAGCCTAATTCGCCCATCCAAAAGTGCCCCCAAAGGAAGGCTTTGGGTACAACTGAACTCCCCAGGGGAGCCTTTACGCAGCCCCACATGCAACTGGACACTCCGGGTTCACTCTTTCACCGCAAGCCTAAATATAGCCCTACCACGCCTGGTAGTCGACTGAAAGCTCGTGCCAAAGAAAAGGTGTTACGAGCCCCATTCGCCCATCCAAAAGTGCCCGCAAAGGAAGGCTTTGGGTACATCTGAACTCCCCAGGGGAGCCTTTACGCAGCCCCACATGCAACTGGACCCTCCGTCTTCGCTCTTTACAGCAACCCTAAATATAACCCTAGCCAGCATGGCAGAAGACTGAAAACTCGAGCTCCAGAAAAAGCGTTTCAAGCCCTTTTCGCCCATCCAGAAGTGCCCCCAAAAGAAGGCTTTGGTACAAGTGAACTCCCCAGGGGAGCCTTTATGCAGCCCCACATGCAACTGGACCCTCCGGGTTCACTCTTTCACCGCAAGCCTAAATATAGCCCTCGGCGCAATGGGAGAAGACTGAAAAAGCGGGCCCCAGAAAACGCATTGCGATTCCCCTTGGACCATCCAAAAGTGCCCCCAAAGGAAGGCTTTGGGTACAAGTGAACTCCCCAGGGGAGCCTTTACGCAGCCCCACATGCAACTGGACACTCCGTGTTCGCTCTTTTCAGCAACCCTAAATATAACCCTAGCCAGCATGGCAGAAGACTGAAAACTCAGGCCACAGAAAACGTGTACAAGCCCCATTCGACAATCCAAAAGTACCCCCAAAGGAAGGCTTTGGGTACAACTGAACTCCCCAGGGGAGCCTTTATGCAGCCCCAAATGCAACTGGACCCTGCGGGTTCACTCTTTCACCGCAACCCTAAATATACCCCTAGCCACCATGGCAGAAGACTGAAAACTCGGGCTCCAGAAAATGCGTTTCAAGCCCCATTCACCCATCCAGAAGTGGCCCCAAAGGAAGGCTTTGGGTACAAGTGAACTCCCCAGGGGAGCCTTTATGCAGCCCCACATGCAACTGGACCCTCCGGGTTCACTCTTTCACAGCAACCCTAAATATAGCCCTCAGCGCAATGGGAGAAGACTGAAAAAGCGGGCCTCAGAAAACGCATTGCGATTCCCCTTGGACCATCCCAAAGTGCCCCCAAAGGAAGGCTTTGGGTACAACTAGACTCCCCAGGGGAGCCTTAACGCAGCCCCTCATGCAACTGGATCCTCCGTATTCGCTCTTTCACAGCAACCCTAAATATAGCCCTGGTCCGCCTGGCAGTCGACTGAAAACTCGGGCCCCAGAAAAACTGTTAAAAGCCTAATTCGCCCATCCAAAAGTGCCCCCAGAGGAAGGCTTTGGGTACAACTGAACTCCCCAGGGGAGCCTGTATGCAGCCCCACATGCAACTGGACCCTCCGGGTTCACTCTTTCACAGCAACCCTAAATATATCCCTAGCACGCCTGGCAGTCGACTGAAAGCTCGGGCCACAGAAAATGTGTTACGAGCCCCATTCGCCCATCCAAACGTGCCTCCAAAGGAAGGCTTTGGGTACAACTGAACTCCCCAGGGGAGCCTTTATGCAGCCCCACATGCAACTGGACCCTCCGGGTTCGCTCTTTACAGCAACCCTAAATATAACCCTAGCCAGCATGGCAGAAGACTGAAAACTCAGGCCACAGAAAAAGCGTTTCAAGCCCCTTTCGCCCATCCAGAAGTGCCCCCAAAGGAAGGCTTTGGGTACAAGTGAACTCCCCAGGGGAGCCTTTATGCAGCCCCACATAAAACTGGACGCTCCGTATTCGCTCTTTCACAGTAACCCTAAATAGATCCCTGGCCCGCCTCGCAGTCGACTGAAAACTCGGGCCCCTGAAAATGCATTAAAAGCCTAATTCGCCCATCCAAAAGTGCCCCCAAAGGAAGGCTTTGGGTACAACTGAACTCCCCAGGGGAGCCTTTACGCAGCCCCACATGCAACTGGACACTCCGGGTTCACTCTTTCACCGCAAGCCTAAATATAGCCCTACCACGCCTGGTAGTCGACTGAAAGCTCGTGCCAAAGAAAAGGTGTTACGAGCCCCATTCGCCCATCCAAAAGTGCCCGCAAAGGAAGGCTTTGGGTACATCTGAACTCCCCAGGGGAGCCTTTACGCAGCCCCACATGCAACTGGACCCTCCGTCTTCGCTCTTTCACAGCAACCCTAAATATAACCCTGGCCCTCACGGCAGACGACTGAAAAATCGGGCCCCAGAAAATGCATTAAAAGCCTAATTTGCCCATTCAAAAGTGCCCCCAGAGGAAGGCTTTGGGTACAACTGAACTCCCCAGGGGAGCCTTTACGCAGCCCCACATGCAACTGGACCCTCCGTGTTCGCTCTTTACAGCAACCCTAAATATAACCCTAACCAGCATAGCAGAAGACTGAAAACTCGGGCCACAGAAAAAGCGTTTCAAGCCCTTTTCGCCCATCCAGAAGTGCCCCCAAAAGAAGGCTTTGGGTACAACTGAACTCCCCAGGGGAGCCTTTATGCAGCCCCACATGCAACTGGACCCTCCGTGTTCGCTCTTTACAGCAACTCTAAATATAACACTAGCCAGCATAGCAGAAGACTGAAAACTCGGGCCACAGAAAAAGCGTTTCAAGCCCTTTTCGCCCATCCAGAAGTGCCCCCAAAAGAAGGCTTTGGTACAAGTGAACTCCCCAGGGGAGCCTTTATGCAGCCCCACATGCAACTGGACCCTCCGGGTTCACTCTTTCACCGCAAGCCTAAATATAGCCCTCGGCGCAATGGGAGAAGACTGAAAAAGCGGGCCCCAGAAAACGCATTGCGATTCCCCTTGGACCATCCAAAAGTGCCCCCAAAGGAAGGCTTTGGGTACAACTGGACTCCCCAGGGGAGCCTTAACGCAGCCCCACATGCAACTGGACCCTCCGTATTCGCTCTTTCACAGCATCCCCTAAATATAGCCCTGGCCCGCCTGGCAGTCGACTGAAAATTCGGGCCCCAGAAAATGCGTTAAAAGCCTAATTCGCCCATCCAAAAGTGCCCCCAGAGGAAGGCTTTGGGTACAACTGAACTCCCCAGGGGAGCCTTTATGCAGCCCCACATGCAACTGGACCCTCCGGGTTCGCTCTTTACAGCAACCCTAACAATAACCCTAGCCAGCATGGCAGAAGACTGAAAACTCGGGCCACAGAAAAAGCGTTTCAAGCCCCTTTCGCCCATCCAGAAGTGCCCCCAAAGGAAGGCTTTGGGTACAAGTGAACTCCCCAGGGGAGCCTTTACGCAGCCCCACATGCAACTGGACCCTCTGTGTTCGCTCTTTACAGCAACCCTAAATATAACCCTAGCCAGCATGGAAGTACACTGAAAACTCGGGCTCCAGAGAATGCGTTTCAAGCCCCTTTCGCCATCCAGAAGTACCCCCAGAGGAATGCTTTGGGTACAAGTGAACTCCCCAGGGGAGCATTTATGAAGCCCCACATGCAACTGGACCCTCCGTATTCGCTCTTTCACCGCAAGCCTAAATATAGCCCTAGCACGCCTGGCAGTCGACTGAAAGCTCGGGCCACAGAAAATGTGTTACGAGCCCCATTCGCCCATCCAGAAGTGTCCCCAAAGGAAGGCTTTGGGTACAAGTGAACTCCCCAGGGGAGCCTTTACGCAGCCCCACATGCAACTGGACCCTCCGTGTTCGCTCTTTACAGCAACCCTAAATATAACCCTAGCCAGCATGGCAGAAGACTGAAAACTCGGGCCACAGAAAAAGCGTTTCAAGCCCCTTTCGCCCATCCAGAAGTGCCCCCAAAGGAAGGCTTTGGGTACAAGTGAACTCCCCAGGGGAGCCTTAACGCAGCCCCACATGCAACTGGACCCTCCGTATTCGCTCTTTCACAGCAACCCTAAATATAGCCCTGGCCCGCATGGCAGTCGACTGAAAACTCGGGCCCCAAAAAAAGCGTTAAAAGCCTAATTCGCCAATCTAAAAGTGCCCCCAGAGGAAGGCTTTGGGTAAAACTGGACTCCCCAGGGGAGCCTTTACGCAGCCCCACATGCAACTGGACCCTCCTTGTTCACTGTTTACGAGCAACCCTAAATATACCCCTAGCCACCATGGCAGAAGACTGAAAACTCGGGATCCAGAAAATGCGTTTCAAGCCCCATTCACCCATCCAGAAGTGCCCCCAAAGGAAGGCTTTGGGTACAACTGAACTCCCCAGGAGAGCCTTTATGCAGCCCCACATGCAACTGGACCCTCCGGGTTCACTCTTTCACCGCAAGCCTAAATATAGCCCTAGCACGCCTGGCAGTAGACTGAAAGCTCGGGCCACAGAAAATGTGTTACGAGCCCCATTCGACCATCCAAAAGTGCCCCCAGAGGAAGGCTTTGGGTACATCTGAACTCCCCAGGGGAGCCCTTACGCAGCCCCACATGCAACTGGACCCTCCGGGTTCACTCTTTCACAGCAACCCTAAATATAGCCCTGGCCGGCCTGGCAGTCTACTGAAAACTCGGGCCCCAGAAAAACTGTTAAAACCCTAATTCGCCCATCCAGAAGTGCCCCCAAAGGAAGGCTTTGGGTACAACTGAACTCCCCAGGGGAGACTTTACGCAGCCCCACATGCAACTGGACCCTCCTTGTTCACTGTTTACGAGCAACCCTAAATATACCCCTAGCCACAAAGGCAGAAGACTGAAAATTCGGGCTCCAGAAAATGCGTTTCAAGCCCCATTCACCCATCCAGAAGTGCCCCCAAAGGAAGGCTTTGGGTACAACTGAACTCTCCAGGGGAGCCTTTATGCAGCCCCACATGCAACTGGACCCTCCGGGTTCACTCTTTCACCGCAAGCCTAAATAAAACTCTCGGCGAAATGGGAGAAGACTGAAAAAGCGGGCCTCAGAAAACGCATTGCGATTCCCCTTGGACCATCCAAAATTGCCCCCAAAGGAAGGCTTTTGGAACAACTGGACTCCCCAGGGGAGCCTTTATGCAGCCCCACATGCAACTGGACCGTCCGTATTCGCTCATTCACAGCAACCCTAAATATAACCCTGGCCCTCATGGCAGACGACTGCAAAATCGGGCCCCAGAAAACGTGTTACAAGCCCTATTCGACCATGCAGAAGTGCCCCCAAAGGAAGGCTTTGGGTACAAGTGAACTCCCCAGGGGAGCCTTTATGCAGGCCCATACGCAACTGGACCCTCCGGGTTCACTCTTTCACCGCAACCCTAAATATAGCCCTAGCACTCCTGGCAGTCGACTGAAAGCTCGGGCCACAGAAAATGTGTTACGAGCCCCATTCGCCCATCCAAAAGTGCCCCCAAAGGAAGGCTTTCGGTACATCTGAACTCCCCAGGGGAGCCTTTATGCAGCCCCACATGCAACTGGACCCTCCGTGTTCGCTCTTTACAGCAACCCTAAATATAACCCTAGCCAGCATGGCAGAAAACTGAAAACTCGGGCCACAGAAAAAGCGTTTCAAGCCCCTTTCGCCCATCCAGAAGTGCCCCGAAAGGAAGGCTTTGGGTACAAGTGAACTCCCCAGGGGAGCCTTTATGCAGCCCCACATGCAACTGGACCCTCCGGGTTCACTCTTTCACCGCAAGCCTAAATATAACCCTAGAACGACTGACAGTCGACTGAAAGCTCGGGCCACAGAAAATGTGTTACGCGCCCCATTCGCACATCCAAAAGTGCCCCCAAAGGATGGCTTTGGGTACATCTGAACTCCCCAGGGAAGCCTTTATGCAGCCCTACATGCAAGTGGACCCTCCGTGTTCGCTCTTTACAGCAACCCTAAATATAACCCTAGCCAGCATGGCAGAAGACTGAAAACTCGGGCCACAGAAAAAGCGTTTCAAGCCCCTTTCGCCCATCCAGAAGTGCCCCCAAAGGAAGGCTTTGGGTACAAGTGAACTCCCCAGGGGAGCCTTAACGCAGCCCCACATGCAACTGGACCCTCCGTATTCGCTCTTTCACAGCAACCCTAAATATAGCCCTGGCCCGCATGGCAGTCGACTGAAAACTCGGGCCCCAAAAAAAGCGTTAAAAGCCTAATTCGCCAATCTAAAAGTGCCCCCAGAGGAAGGCTTTGGGTAAAACTGGACTCCCCAGGGGAGCCTTTACGCAGCCCCACATGCAACTGGACCCTCCTTGTTCACTGTTTACGAGCAACCCTAAATATACCCCTAGCCACCATGGCAGAAGACTGAAAACTCGGGATCCAGAAAATGCGTTTCAAGCCCCATTCACCCATCCAGAAGTGCCCCCAAAGGAAGGCTTTGGGTACAACTGAACTCCCCAGGAGAGCCTTTATGCAGCCCCACATGCAACTGGACCCTCCGGGTTCACTCTTTCACCGCAAGCCTAAATATAGCCCTAGCACGCCTGGCAGTAGACTGAAAGCTCGGGCCACAGAAAATGTGTTACGAGCCCCATTCGACCATCCAAAAGTGCCCCCAGAGGAAGGCTTTGGGTACATCTGAACTCCCCAGGGGAGCCCTTACGCAGCCCCACATGCAACTGGACCCTCCGGGTTCACTCTTTCACAGAAACCCTAAATATAGCCCTGGCCGGCCTGGCAGTCTACTGAAAACTCGGGCCCCAGAAAAACTGTTAAAAGCCTAATTCGCCCATCCAGAAGTGCCCCCAAAGGAAGGCTTTGGGTACAACTGAACTCCCCAGGGGAGACTTTACGCAGCCCCACATGCAACTGGACCCTCCTTGTTCACTGTTTACGAGCAACCCTAAATATACCCCTAGCCACAATGGCAGAAGACTGAAAATTCGGGCTCCAGAAAATGCGTTTCAAGCCCCATTCACCCATCCAGAAGTGCCCCCAAAGGAAGGCTTTGGGTACAACTGAACTCTCCAGGGGAGCCTTTATGCAGCCCCACATGCAACTGGACCCTCCGGGTTCACTCTTTCACCGCAAACCTAAATATAGCTCTCGGCGCAATGGGAGAAGACTGAAAAAGCGGGCCTCCGAAAACGCATTGCGATTCCCCTTGGACCATCCAAAAGTGCCCCCAAAGGAAGGCTTTTGGTACAACTGGACTCCCCAGGGGAGCCTTAACGCAGCCCCACATGCAACTGGACCCTCCGTATTCGCTCATTCACAGCAACCCTAAATATAACCCTGGCCCTCATGGCAGACGACTGAAAAATCGGGCCCCAGAAAACGTGTTACAAGCCCTATTCGACCATCCAAAAGTGCCCCCGAAGGAAGGCTTTGGGTACAAGTGAACTCCCCAGGGGAGCCTTTATGCAGGCCCATACGCAACTGGACCCTCCGGGTTCACTCTTTCACCGCAACCCTAAATATAGCCCTAGCACTCCTGGCAGTCGACTGAAAGCTCGGGCCACAGAAAATGTGTTACGAGCCCCATTCGCCCATCCAAAAGTGCCCCCAAAGGATGGCTTTGGGTACATCTGAACTCCCCAGGGGAGCCTTTATGCAGCCCTACATGCAACTGGACCCTCCGTGTTCGCTCTTTACAGCAACTCTAAATATAACCCTAGCCAGCATGGCAGAAGACTGAAAACTCGGGCCACAGAAAAAGCGTTTCAAGCCCCTTTCGCCCATCCAGAAGTGCCCCCAAAGGAAGGCTTTGGGTACAAGTGAACTCCCCAGGGGAGCCTTAACGCAGCCCCACATGCAACTGGACCCTCCGTATTCGCTCTTTCACAGCAACCCTAAATATAGCCCTGGCCCGCCTGGCAGTCGACTGAAAACTCGGGCCCCAAAAAATGCGTTAAAAGCCTAATTCCCCAATCCAAAAGTGCCCCCAGAGGAAGGCTTTGGGTACAAGTGAACTCCCCAGGGGAGCCTTTACGCAGCCCCACATGCAACTGGACCCTCCTTGTTCACTGTTTACGAGCAACCCTAAATATACCCCTAGCCACAATGGCAGAAGACTGAAAACTCGGGCTCCAGAAAATGCGTTTCAAGCCCCTTTCGCCCATCCAGAAGTGCCCCCAAAGGAAGGCTTTGGGTACAAGTGAACTCCCCAGGGGAGCCTTTACGCAGCCCCACATGCAACTGGACCCTCCTTGTTCACTGTTTACGAGCAACCCTAAATATACCCCTAGCCACCATGGCAGAAGACTGAAAACTCGGGATCCAGAAAATGCGTTTCAAGCCCCATTCACCCATCCAGAAGTGCCCCCAAAGGAAGGCTTTGGGTACAACTGAACTCCCCAGGGGAGCCTTTATGCAGACCCACATGCAACTGGACCCTCCGGGTTCACTCTTTCACCGCAAGCCTAAATATAGCCCTAGCACGCCTGGCAGTCGACTGAAAGCTCGGGCCACAGAAAAAGCGTTTCAAGCCCCTTTCGCCCATCCAGAACTGCCCCCAAAGGAAGGCTTTGTGTACAAGTGAACTCCCCAGGGGAGCATTTATGCAGACCCACATGCAAGTGGACCCTCCTTGTTCACTGTTTACGAGCAACCCTAAATATACCCCTAGCCACCATGGGAGAAGACTGAAAACTCGGGCTCCAGAAAATGCGTTTCAAGCCCCATTCACCCATCCAGAAGTGGCCCCAAAGGAAGGCTTTGGGTACAAGTGAACTCCCCAGGGGAGCCTTTATGCAGCCCCACATGCAACTGGACCCTCCGGGTTCACTCTTTCACAGCAACCCTAAATATAGCCCTCAGCGCAATGGGAGAAGACTGAAAAAGCGGGCCTCAGAAAACGCATTGCGATTCCCCTTGGACCATCCAAAAGTGCCCCCAGAGGAAGGCTTTGGGTACAACTGAACTCCCCAGGGGAGCCTTTATGCAGCCCAACATGCAACTGGACCCTCGGGGTTCACTCTTTCACAGCAACCCTAAATATAGCCCTCAGCGCAATGGGAGAAGACTGAAAAAGCGGGCCTCAGAAAACGCATTGCGATTCCCCTTGGACCATCCCAAAGTGCCCCCAAAGGAAGGCTTTGGGTACAACTGGACTCCCCAGGGGAGCCTTAACGCAGCCCCACATGCAACTGGACCCTCCGTATTCGCTCTTTCACAGCAACCCTAAATATAGCCCTGGTCCGCCTGGCAGTCGACTGAAAACTCGGGCCCCAGAAAAACTGTTAAAAGCCTAATTCGCCCATCCAAAAGTGCCCCCAGAGGAAGGCTTTGGGTACAACTGAACTCCCCAGGGGAGCCTTTATGGAGGCCCATACGCAACTGGACCCTCCGGGTTCACTCTTTCACAGCAACCCTAAATATATCCCTAGCACGCCTGGCAGTCGACTGAAAGCTCGGGCCACAGAAAATGTGTTACGAGCCCCATTCGCCCATCCAAACGTGCCTCCAAAGGAAGGCTTTGGGTACAACTGAACTCCCCAGGGGAGCCTTTATGCAGCCCCACATGCAACTGGACCCTCCGGGATCGCTCTATACAGCAACCCTAAATATAACCCTAGCCAGCATGGCAGAAGACTGAAAACTCAGGCCACAGAAAAAGCGTTTCAAGCCCCTTTCGCCCATCCAGAGGTGCCCCCAAAGGAAGGCTTTGGGTACAAGTGAACTCCCCAGGGGAGCCTTTATGCAGCCCCACATAAAACTGGACGCTCCGTATTCGCTCTTTCACAGTAACCCTAAATAGATCCCTGGCCCGCCTCGCAGTCGACTGAAAACTCGGGCCCCTGAAAATGCATTAAAAGCCTAATTCGCCCATCCAGAAGTGCCCCCAAAGGAAGGCTTTGGGTGCAAGTGAACTCCCCAGGGGAGCCTTTACGCAGCCCCACATGCAACTGGACCCTCCGTCTTCGCTCTTTACAGCAACCCTAAATATAACCCTAGCCAGCATGGCAGAAGACTAAAAACTCGGGCTCCAGAAAAAGTGTTTCAAGCCCTTTTCGCCCATCCAGAAGTGCCCCCAAAAGAAGGCTTTGGGTACAAGTGAACTCCCCAGGGGAGCCTTTATGCAGCCCCACATGCAACTGGACCCTCCGGGTTCACTCTTTCACCGCAAGCCTAAATATAGCCCTCGGCGCAATGGGAGAAGACTGAAAAAGCGGGCCCCAAAAAACGCATTGCGATTCCACTTGGACCATCCAAAAGTGCCCCCAAAGGAAGGCTTTGGGTACAACTGGACTCCCCAGGGGAGCCTTAACGCAGCCCCACATGCAACTGGACCCTCCGTATTCGCTCTTTCACAGCATCCCCTAAATATAGCCCTGGCCCGCCTGGCAGTCGACTGAAAATTCGGGCCCCAGAAAATGCGTTAAAAGCCTAATTCGCCCATCCAAAAGTGCCCCCAGAGGAAGGCTTTGGGTACAACTGAACTCCCCAGGGGAGCCTTTACGCAGCCCCACATGCAACTGGACCCTCCTTGTTCGCTCTTTACGAGCAACCCTAAATATAACCCTAGCCAGCATGGAAGAAGACTGAAAACTCAGGCTCCAGAGAATGAGTTTCAAGCCCCTTTCGCCATCCAGACGTACCCCCAGAGGAAGGCTTTGGGTACAAGTGAACTCCCCAGGGGAGCATTTATGCAGCCCCACATGCAACTGGACCCTCCGTATTCGCTCTTTCACCGCAAGCCTAAATACAGCCCTAGCACGCCTGGCAGTAGACTGAAAGCTCGGGCCACAGAAAATGTGTTACGAGCCTCATTCGCCCATCCAGAAGTGCCCCCAAAGGAAGGCTTTGGGTACAAGTGAACTCCCCAGGGGAGCCTTTACGCAGCCCCACATGCAACTGGACCCTCCGTGATCGCTCTTTACAGCAAACCTAAATATAACCCTAGCCAGCATGGAAGAAGACTGAAAACTCGGGCTCCAGAGAATGCGTTTCAAGCCCCTTTCGCCATCCAGAAGTACCCCCAGAGGAAGGCTTTGGGTACAAGTGAACTCCCCAGGGGAGCATTTATGCAGCCCCACATGCAACTGGACCCTCCGTATTCGCTCTTTCACCGCAAGCCTAAATATAGCCCTAGTACGCCTGGCAGTCGACTGAAAGCTCGGGCCACAGAAAATGTGTTACGAGCCCCATTCGCCCATCCAGAAGTGTCCCCAAAGGAAGGCTTTGGGTACAACTGAACTCCCCAGGGGAGCCTTTACGCAGCCCCACATGCAACTGGACCCTCCGTGATCGCTCTTTACAGCAACCCTAAATATAACCCTAGCCAGCATGGCAGAAGACTGAAAACTCGGGCTCCAGAAAATGCGTTTCAAGCCCCATTCACCAACCCAGAAGTGCCCCCAAAGGAAGGCTTTGGGTACAAGTGAACTCCCCAGGGGAGCCTTTATGCAGCCCCACATGCAACTGGACCCTCCGTATTCGCTCTTTCACAGCAACCCTAAATATAACCCTGGCCCACACGGCAGACGACTGAAAAATCGGGCCCCAGAAAATGCATTAAAAGCCTAATTTGCCCATTCAAAAGTGCCCCCAGAGGAAGGCTTTGGGTACAACTGAACTCCCCAGGGGAGCCTTTATGCAGCCCCACATGCAACTGGACCCTCTGTGTTCGCTCTTTACAGCAACCCTAAATATAACCCTAGCCAGCATGGCAGAAGACTGAAAACTCGGGCCACAGAAAAAGCGTTTCAAGCCCCTTTCGCCCATCCAGAAGTGCCCCCAAAGGAAGGCTTTGGGTACAAGTGAACTCCCCAGGGGAGCCTTTATGCAGCCCCACATGCAACTGGACCCTCCGTATTCGCTCTTTCACAGCAACCCTAAATATAACCCTGGCCCTCACGGCAGACGACTGAAAAATCGGGCCCCAGAAAACGTGTTACAAGCCCTATTCGACCATCCAGAAGTGCCCCCAAAAGAAGGCTTTGGGTACAACTGAACTCCCCAGGAGAGCCTTTATGCAGCCCCACATGCAACTGGACCCTCCGGGTTCACTCTTTCACCGCAAGCCTAAATATAGCCCTAGCACGCCTGGCAGTCGACTGAAAGCTCGGGCCACAGAAAATGTGTTACGAGCCCCATTCGCCCATCCAAAAGTGCCCCCAAAGGAAAGCTTTCGGTACATCTGAACTCCCCAGGGGAGCCTTTATGCAGCCCTACATGCAACTGGACCCTCCGGGTTCGCTCTTTACAGCAACCCTAACTATAACCCTAGCCAGCATGGCAGAAGACTGAAAACTCGGGCCACATAAAAAGCGTTTCAAGCCCCTTTCGCCCACCCAGAAGTGCCCCCAAAGGAAGGCTTTGGGTGCAAGTGAACTCCCCAGGGGAGCCTTTACGCAGCCCCACATGCAACTGGACCCTCCGTATTCGCTCTTTACAGCAACCCTAAATATAACCCTAGCCAGCATGGAAGAACACTGAAAACTCGGGCTCCAGAGAATGCGTTTCAAGCCCCTTTCGCCATCCAGAAGTACCCCCAGAGGAATGCTTTGGGTACAAGTGAACTCCCCAGGGGAGCATTTATGCAGCCCCACATGCAACTGGACCCTCCGTATTCGCTCTTTCACCGCAAGCCTAAATATAGCCCTAGCACGCCTGGCAGTCGACTGAAAGCTCGGGCCACAGAAAATGTGTTACGAGCCCCATTCGCACATCCAGAAGTGTCCCCAAAGGAAGGCTTTGGGTACAAGTGAACTCCCCAGGGGAGCCTTTACGCAGCCCCACATGCAACTGGACCCTCCGTGTTCGCTCTTTACGGCAACCCTAAATATAACCCTAGCCAGCATGGCAGAAGACTGAAAACTCGGGCCACAGAAAAAACGTTTCAAGCCCCTTTCGCCCATCCAGAAGTGCCCCCAAAGGAAGGCTTTGGGTACAAGTGAACTCCCCAGGGGAGCCTTAACGCAGCCCCACATGCAACTGGACCCTCCGTATTCGCTCTTTCACAGCAACCCTAAATATAACCCTAGCTAGCATGGCAGAAGACTGAAAACTCGGGCCACAGAAAAAACGTTTCAAGCCCCTTTCGCCCATCCAGAAGTGCCCCCAAAGGAAGGCTTTGGGTACAAGTGAACTCCCCAGGGGAGCCTTTATGCAGCCCCACATGCAACTGGACCCTCCGTGTTCGCTCTTTACAGCAACCCTAAATATAACCCTAGCCAGCATGGCAGAAGACTGAAAACTCGGGCCACAGAAAAAGCGTTTCAAGCCCCTTTCGCCCATCCAGAAGTGCCCCGAAAGGAAGGCTTTGGGTACAAGTGAACTCCCCAGGGGAGCCTTTATGCAGCCCCACATGCAACTGGACCCTCCGGGTTCACTCTTTCACCGCAAGCCTAAATATAACCCTAGAACGACTGACAGTCGACTGAAAGCTCGGGCCACAGAAAATGTGTTACGCGCCCCATTCGCACATCCAAAAGTGCCCCCAAAGGATGGCTTTGGGTACATCTGAACTCCCCAGGGAAGCCTTTATGCAGCCCTACATGCAAGTGGACCCTCCGTGTTCGCTCTTTACAGCAACCCTAAATATAACCCTAGCCAGCATGGCAGAAATCTGAAAACTCGGGCCACAGAAAAAGCGTTTCAAGCCCCTTTCGCCCATCCAGAAGTGCCCCCAAAGGAAGGCTTTGGGTACAAGTGAACTCCCCAGGGGAGCCTTAACGCAGCCCCACATGCAACTGGACCCTCCGTATTCGCTCTTTCACAGCAACCCTAAATATAGCCCTGGCCCGCATGGCAGTCGACTGAAAACTCGGGCCCCAAAAAAAGCGTTAAAAGCCTAATTCGCCAATCTAAAAGTGCCCCCAGAGGAAGGCTTTGGGTAAAACTGGACTCCCCAGGGGAGCCTTTACGCAGCCCCACATGCAACTGGACCCTCCTTGTTCACTGTTTACGAGCAACCCTAAATATACCCCTAGCCACCATGGCAGAAGACTGAAAACTCGGGATCCAGAAAATGCGTTTCAAGCCCCATTCACCCATCCAGAAGTGCCCCCAAAGGAAGGCTTTGGGTACAACTGAACTCCCCAGGAGAGCCTTTATGCAGCCCCACATGCAACTGGACCCTCCGGGTTCACTCTTTCACCGCAAGCCTAAATATAGCCGTAGCACGACTGGCAGTAGACTGAAAGCTCGGGCCACAGAAAATGTGTTACGAGCCCCATTCGACCATCCAAAAGTGCCCCCAGAGGAAGGCTTTGGGTACATCTGACCTCCCCAGGGGAGCCCTTACGCAGCCCCACATGCAACTGGACCCTCCGGGTTCACTCTTTCACAGCAACCCTAAATATAGCCCTGGCCGGCCTGGCAGTCTACTGAAAACTCGGGCCCCAGAAAAACTGTTAAAAGCCTAATTCGCCCATCCAGAAGTGCCCCCAAAGGAAGGCTTTGGGTACAACTGAACTCCCCAGGGGAGCCTTTACGCAGCCCCACATGCAACTGGACCCTCCGTGATCGCTCTTTACAGCAACCCTAAATATAACCCTAGCCAGCATGGCAGAAGACTGAAAACTCGGGCCACAGAAAAAGCGTTTCAAGCCCCTTTCGCCCATCCAGAGGTGCCCCCAAAGGAAGGCTTTGGGTACAAGTGAACTCCCCAGGGGAGCCTTTATGCAGCCCCACATGCAACTGGACCCTCCGTATTCGCTCTTTCACAGCAACCCTAAATATAACCCTGGCCCTCACGGCAGACGACTGAAAAATCGGGCCACAGAAAATGCATTAAAAGCCTAATTTGCCCATTCAAAAGTGCCCCCAGAGGAAGGCTTTGGGTACAACTGAACTCCCCAGGGGAGCCTTTATGCAGCCCCACATGCAACTGGACCCTCCGTATTCGCTCTTTCACAGCAACCCTAAATATAACCCTGGCCCTCACGGCAGACGACTGAAAAATCGGGCCCCAGAAAACGTGTTACAAGCCCTATTCGACCATGCAGAAGTGCCCCCAAAGGAAGGCTTTGGGTACAAGTGAACTCCCCAGGGGAGCCTTTATGCAGCCCCACATGCAACTGGACCCTCCGGGTTCGCTCTTTCACCGCAAGCCTAAATATAGCCCTAGCACGCCTGGCAGTCGACTGAAAGCTCGGGCCACAGAAAATGTGTTACGAGCCCAATTCGCCCATCCAAAAATGCCCCCAAAGGAAGGCTTTCGGTACATCTGAACTCCCCAGGGGAGCCTTTATGCAGCCCCACATGCAACTGGACCCTCCGGGTTCGCTCTTTACAGCAACCCTAACTATAACCCTAGCCAGCATGGCAGAAGACTGAAAACTCGGGCCACAGAAAAAGCGTTTCAAGCCCCTTTCGCCCATCCAGAAGTGCCCCCAAAGGAAGGCTTTGGGTGCAAGTGAACTCCCCAGGGGAGCCTTTACGCAGCCCCACATGCAACTGGACCCTCCGTGTTCGCTCTTTACAGCAACCCTAAATATAACCCTAGCCAGCATGGAAGAACACTGAAAACTCGGGCTCCAGAGAATGCGTTTCAAGCCCCTTTCGCCATCCAGAAGTACCCCCAGAGGAATGCTTTGGGTACAAGTGAACTCCCCAGGGGAGCATTTATGCAGCCCCACATGCAACTGGACCCTCCGTATTCGCTCTTTCACCGCAAGCCTAAATATAGCCCTAGCACGCCTGGCAGTCGACTGAAAGCTCGGGCCACAGAAAATGTGTTACGAGCCCCATTCGCCCATCCAGAAGTGTCCCCAAAGGAAGGCTTTGGGTACAAGTGAACTCCCCAGGGGAGCCTTTACGCAGCCCCACATGCAACTGGACCCTCCGTGTTCGCTCTTTACAGCAACCCTAAATATAACCCTAGCCAGCATGGCAGAAGACTGAAAACTCGGGCCACAGAAAAAGCGTTTCAAGCCCCTTTCGCCCATCCAGAAGTGCCCCAAAAGGAAGGCTTTGGGTACAAGTGAACTCCCCAGGGGAGCCTTTACGCAGCCCCACATGCAACTGGACCCTCCGTGATCGCTCTTTACAGCAACCCTAAATATAACCCTAGCCAGCATGGAAGAAGACTGAAAACTCGGGCTCCAGAGAATGCGTTTCAAGCCCCTTTCGCCATCCAGAAGTACCCCCAGAGGAAGGCTTTGGGTACAAGTGAACTCCCCAGGGGAGCATTTATGCAGCCCCACATGCAACTGGACCCTCCGTATTCGCTCTTTCACCGCAAGCCTAAATATAGCCCTAGCACGCCTGGCAGTCGACTGAAAGCTCGGGCCACAGAAAATGTGTTACGAGCCCCATTCGCCCATCCAGAAGTGTCCCCAAAGGAAGGCTTTGGGTACAAGTGAACTCCCCAGGGGAGCCTTTACGCAGCCCCACATGCAACTGGACCCTCCGTGTTCGCTCTTTACGGCAACCCTAAATATAACCCTAGCCAGCATGGCAGAAGACTGAAAACTCGGGCCACAGAAAAAACGTTTCAAGCCCCTTTCGCCCATCCAGAAGTGCCCCCAAAGGAAGGCTTTGGGTACAAGTGAACTCCCCAGGGGAGCCTTTATGCAGCCCCACATGCAACTGGACCCTCCGTATTCGCTCTTTCACAGCAACCCTAAATATAACCCTAGCCAGCATGGCAGAAGACTGAAAACTCGGGCCACAGAAAAAACGTTTCAAGCCCCTTTCGCCCATCCAGAAGTGCCCCCAAAGGAAGGCTTTGGGTACAAGTGAACTCCCCAGGGGAGCCTTTATGCAGCCCCACATGCAACTGGACCCTCCGTGTTCGCTCTTTACAGCAATCCTAAATATAACCCTAGCCAGCATGGCAGAAGACTGAAAACTCGGGCCACAGAAAAAGCGTTTCAAGCCCCTTTCGCCCATCCAGAAGTGCCCCGAAAGGAAGGCTTTGGGTACAAGTGAACTCCCCAGGGGAGCCTTTATGCAGCCCCACATGCAACTGGACCCTCCGGGTTCACTCTTTCACCGCAAGCCTAAATATAACCCTAGAACGACTGACAGTCGACTGAAAGCTCGGGCCACAGAAAATGTGTTACGCGCCCCATTCGCACATCCAAAAGTGCCCCCAAAGGATGGCTTTGGGTACATCTGAACTCCCCAGGGAAGCCTTTATGCAGCCCTACATGCAAGTGGACCCTCCGTGTTCGCTCTTTACAGCAACCCTAAATATAACCCTAGCCAGCATGGCAGAAGACTGAAAACTCGGGCCACAGAAAAAGCGTTTCAAGCCCCTTTCGCCCATCCAGAAGTGCCCCCAAAGGAAGGCTTTGGGTACAAGTGAACTCCCCAGGGGAGCCTTAACGCAGCCCCACATGCAACTGGACCCTCCGTATTCGCTCTTTCACAGCAACCCTAAATATAGCCCTGGCCCGCATGGCAGTCGACTGAAAACTCGGGCCCCAAAAAAAGCGTTAAAAGCCTAATTCGCCAATCTAAAAGTGCCCCCAGAGGAAGGCTTTGGGTAAAACTGGACTCCCCAGGGGAGCCTTTACGCAGCCCCACATGCAACTGGACCCTCCTTGTTCACTGTTTACGAGCAACCCTAAATATACCCCTAGCCACCATGGCAGAAGACTGAAAACTCGGGCCACAGAAAAAGCGTTTCAAGCCCCTTTCGCCCATCCAGAAGTGCCCCCAAAGGAAGGCTTTGGGTACAAGTGAACTCCCCAGGGGAGCCTTAACGCAGCCCCACATGCAACTGGACCCTCCGTATTCGCTCTTTCACAGCAACCCTAAATATAGCCCTGGCCCGCCTGGCAGTCGACTGAAAACTCGGGCCCCAAAAAATGCGTTAAAAGCCTAATTCGCCAATCCAAAAGTGCCCCCAGAGGAAGGCTTTGGGTACAAGTGAACTCCCCAGGGGAGCCTTTACGCAGCCCCACATGCAACTGGACCCTCCTTGTTCACTGTTTACGAGCAACCCTAAATATACCCCTAGCCACAATGGCAGAAGACTGAAAACTCGGGCTCCAGAAAATGCGTTTCAAGCCCCTTTCGCCCATCCAGAAGTGCCCCCAAAGGAAGGCTTTGGGTACAAGTGAACTCCCCAGGGGAGCCTTTACGCAGCCCCACATGCAACTGGACCCTCCTTGTTCACTGTTTACGAGCAACCCTAAATATACCCCTAGCCACCATGGCAGAAGACTGAAAACTCGGGCTCCAGAAAATGCGTTTCAAGCCCCATTCACCCATCCAGAAGTGCCCCCAAAGGAAGGCTTTGGGTACAACTGAACTCCCCAGGGGAGCCTTTATGCAGACCCACATGCAACTGGACCCTCCGGGTTCACTCTTTCACCGCAAGCCTAAATATAGCCCTAGCACGCCTGGCAGTCGACTGAAAGCTCGGGCCACAGAAAAAGCGTTTCAAGCCCCTTTCGCCCATCCAGAACTGACCCCAAAGGAAGGCTTTGTGTACAAGTGAACTCCCCAGGGGAGCATTTATGCAGACCCACATGCAAGTGGACCCTCCTTGTTCACTGTTTACGAGCAACCCTAAATATACCCCTAGCCACCATGGCAGAAGACTGAAAACTCGGGCTCCAGAAAATGCGTTTCAAGCCCCATTCACCCATCCAGAAGTGGCCCCAAAGGAAGGCTTTGGGTACAAGTGAACTCCCCAGGGGAGCCTTTATGCAGCCCCACATGCAACTGGACCCTCCGGGTTCACTCTTTCACAGCAACCCTAAATATAGCCCTCAGCGCAATGGGAGAAGACTGAAAAAGCGGGCCTCAGAAAACGCATTGCGATTCCCCTTGGACCATCCCAAAGTGCCCCCAAAGGAAGGCTTTGGGTACAACTGGACTCCCCAGGGGAGCCTTAACGCAGCCCCACATGCAACTGGACCCTCCGTATTCGCTCTTTCACAGCAACCCTAAATATAGCCCTGGTCCGCCTGGCAGTCGACTGAAAACTCGGGCCCCAGAAAAACTGTTAAAAGCCTAATTCGCCCATCCAAAAGTGCCCCCAGAGGAAGGCTTTGGGTACAACTGAACTCCCCAGGGGAGCCTTTATGGAGGCCCATACGCAACTGGACCCTCCGGGTTCACTCTTTCACAGCAACCCTAAATATATCCCTAGCACGCCTGGCAGTCGACTGAAAGCTCGGGCCACAGAAAATGTGTTACGAGCCCCATTCGCCCATCCAAACGTGCCTCCAAAGGAAGGCTTTGGGTACAACTGAACTCCCCAGGGGAGCCTTTATGCAGCCCCACATGCAACTGGACCCTCCGGGATCGCTCTATACAGCAACCCTAAATATAACCCTAGCCAGCATGGCAGAAGACTGAAAACTCAGGCCACAGAAAAAGCGTTTCAAGCCCTTTTCGCCCATCCAGAGGTGCCCCCAAAGGAAGGCTTTGGGTACAAGTGAACTCCCCAGGGGAGCCTTAACGCAGCCCCACATGCAACTGGACCCTCCGTATTCGCTCTTTCACAGCAACCCTAAATATAGCCCTGGCCCGCATGGCAGTCGACTGAAAACTCGGGCCCCAAAAAAAGCGTTAAAAGCCTAATTCGCCAATCTAAAAGTGCCCCCAGAGGAAGGCTTTGGGTAAAACTGGACTCCCCAGGGGAGCCTTTACGCAGCCCCACATGCAACTGGACCCTCCTTGTTCACTCTTTACGAGCAACCCCAAATATACCCCTAGCCACCATGGCAGAAGACTGAAAACTCGGGCCACAGAAAAAGCGTTTCAAGCCCCTTTCGCCCATCCAGAAGTGCCCCCAAAGGAAGGCTTTGGGTACAAGTGAACTCCCCAGGGGAGCCTTAACGCAGCCCCACATGCAACTGGACCCTCCGTATTCGCTCTTTCACAGCAACCCTAAATATAGCCCTGGCCCGCCTGGCAGTCGACTGAAAACTCGGGCCCCAAAAAATGCGTTAAAAGCCTAATTCGCCAATCCAAAAGTGCCCCCAGAGGAAGGCTTTGGGTACAAGTGAACTCCCCAGGGGAGCCTTTACGCAGCCCCACATGCAACTGGACCCTCCTTGTTCACTGTTTACGAGCAACCCTAAATATACCCCTAGCCACAATGGCAGAAGACTGAAAACTCGGGCTCCAGAAAATGCGTTTCAAGCCCCATTCACCCATCCAGAAGTGCCCCCAAAGGAAGGCTTTGGGTACAACTGAACTCCCCAGGGGAGCCTTTATGCAGACCCACATGCAACTGGACCCTCCGGGTTCACTCTTTCACCGCAAGCCTAAATATAGCCCTAGCACGCCTGGCAGTCGACTGAAAGCTCGGGCCACAGAAAAAGCGTTTCAAGCCCCTTTCGCCCATCCAGAACTGACCCCAAAGGAAGGCTTTGTGTACAAGTGAACTCCCCAGGGGAGCATTTATGCAGACCCACATGCAAGTGGACCCTCCTTGTTCACTGTTTACGAGCAACCCTAAATATACCCCTAGCCACCATGGCAGAAGACTGAAAACTCGGGCTCCAGAAAATGCGTTTCAAGCCCCATTCACCCATCCAGAAGTGGCCCCAAAGGAAGGCTTTGGGTACAAGTGAACTCCCCAGGGGAGCCTTTATGCAGCCCCACATGCAACTGGACCCTCCGGGTTCACTCTTTCACAGCAACCCTAAATATAGCCCTCAGCGCAATGGGAGAAGACTGAAAAAGCGGGCCTCAGAAAACGCATTGCGATTCCCCTTGGACCATCCCAAAGTGCCCCCAAAGGAAGGCTTTGGGTACAACTGGACTCCCCAGGGGAGCCTTAACGCAGCCCCACATGCAACTGGACCCTCCGTATTCGCTCTTTCACAGCAACCCTAAATATAGCCCTGGTCCGCCTGGCAGTCGACTGAAAACTCGGGCCCCAGAAAAACTGTTAAAAGCCTAATTCGCCCATCCAAAAGTGCCCCCAGAGGAAGGCTTTGGGTACAACTGAACTCCCCAGGGGAGCCTTTATGGAGGCCCATACGCAACTGGACCCTCCGGGTTCACTCTTTCACAGCAACCCTAAATATATCCCTAGCACGCCTGGCAGTCGACTGAAAGCTCGGGCCACAGAAAATGTGTTACGAGCCCCATTCGCCCATCCAAACGTGCCTCCAAAGGAAGGCTTTGGGTACAACTGAACTCCCCAGGGGAGCCTTTATGCAGCCCCACATGCAACTGGACCCTCCGGGATCGCTCTATACAGCAACCCTAAATATAACCCTAGCCAGCATGGCAGAAGACTGAAAACTCAGGCCACAGAAAAAGCGTTTCAAGCCCTTTTCGCCCATCCAGAGGTGCCCCCAAAGGAAGGCTTTGGGTACAAGTGAACTCCCCAGGGGAGCCTTTATGCAGCCCCACATAAAACTGGACGCTCCGTATTCGCTCTTTCACAGTAACCCTAAATAGATCCCTGGCCCGCCTCGCAGTCGACTGAAAACTCGGGCCCCTGAAAATGCATTAAAAGCCTAATTCGCCCATCAAAAAGTGCCCCCAAAGGAAGGCTTTGGGTACAACTGAACTCCCCAGGGGAGCCTTTACGCAGCCCCACATGCAACTGGACCCTCCGGGTTCACTCTTTCACCGCAAGCCTAAATATAGCCCTACCACGCCTGGTACTCGACTGAAAGCTCGTGCCAAAGAAAAGGTGTTACGAGCCCCATTCGCCCATCCAAATGTGCCCGCAAAGGAAGGCTTTGGGTACATCTGAACTCCCCAGGGGAGCCTTTACGCAGCCCCACATGCAACTGGACCCTCCGTCTTCGCTCTTTACAGCAACCCTAAATATAACCCTAGCCAGCATGGCAGAAGACTAAAAACTCGGGCTCCAGAAAAAGCGTTTCAAGCCCTTTTCGCCCATCCAGAAGTGCCCCCAAAAGAAGGCTTTGGGTACAAGTGAACTCCCCAGGGGAGCCTTTATGCAGCCCCACATGCAACTGGACCCTCCGGGTTCACTCTTTCACCGCAAGCCTAAATATAGCCCTCGGCGCAATGGGAGAAGACTGAAAAAGCGGGCCCCAAAAAACGCATTGCGATTCCACTTGGACCATCCAAAAGTGCCCCCAAAGGAAGGCTTTGGGTACAACTGGACTCCCCAGGGGAGCCTTAACGCAGCCCCACATGCAACTGGACCCTCCGTATTCGCTCTTTCACAGCATCCCCTAAATATAGCCCTGGCCCGCCTGGCAGTCGACTGAAAATTCGGGCCCCAGAAAATGCGTTAAAAGCCTAATTCGCCCATCCAAAAGTGCCCCCAGAGGAAGGCTTTGGGTACAACTGAACTCCCCAGGGGAGCCTTTACGCAGCCCCACATGCAACTGGACCCTCCTTGTTCGCTCTTTACGAGCAACCCTAAATATAACCCTAGCCAGCATGGAAGAAGACTGAAAACTCAGGCTCCAGAGAATGAGTTTCAAGCCCCTTTCGCCATCCAGACGTACCCCCAGAGGAAGGCTTTGGGTACAAGTGAACTCCCCAGGGGAGCATTTATGCAGCCCCACATGCAACTGGACCCTCCGTATTCGCTCTTTCACCGCAAGCCTAAATACAGCCCTAGCACGCCTGGCAGTAGACTGAAAGCTCGGGCCACAGAAAATGTGTTACGAGCCTCATTCGCCCATCCAGAAGTGCCCCCAAAGGAAGGCTTTGTGTACAAGTGAACTCCCCAGGGGAGCCTTTACGCAGCCCCACATGCAACTGGACCCTCCGTGATCGCTCTTTACAGCAAACCTAAATATAACCCTAGCCAGCATGGAAGAAGACTGAAAACTCGGGCTCCAGAGAATGCGTTTCAAGCCCCTTTCGCCATCCAGAAGTACCCCCAGAGGAAGGCTTTGGGTACAAGTGAACTCCCCAGGGGAGCATTTATGCAGCCCCACATGCAACTGGACCCTCCGTATTCGCTCTTTCACCGCAAGCCTAAATATAGCCCTAGTACGCCTGGCAGTCGACTGAAAGCTCGGGCCACAGAAAATGTGTTACGAGCCCCATTCGCCCATCCAGAAGTGTCCCCAAAGGAAGGCTTTGGGTACAAGTGAACTCCCCAGGGGAGCCTTTACGCAGCCCCACATGCAACTGGACCCTCCGTGATCGCTCTTTACAGCAACCCTAAATATAACCCTAGCCAGCATGGCAGAAGACTGAAAACTCGGGCTCCAGAAAATGCGTTTCAAGCCCCATTCACCCATCCAGAAGTGCCCCCAAAGGAAGGCTTTGGGTACAAGTGAACTCCCCAGGGGAGCCTTTATGCAGCCCCACATGCAACTGGACCCTCCGTATTCGCTCTTTCACAGCAACCCTAAATATAACCCTGGCCCACACGGCAGACGACTGAAAAATCGGGCCCCAGAAAATGCATTAAAAGCCTAATTTGCCCATTCAAAAGTGCCCCCAGAGGAAGGCTTTGGGTACAAGTGAACTCCCCAGGGGAGCCTTTATGCAGCCCCACATGCAACTGGACCCTCCGTGTTCGCTCTTTACAGCAATCCTAAATATAACCCTAGCCAGCATGGCAGAAGACTGAAAACTCGGGCCACAGAAAAAGCGTTTCAAGCCCCTTTCGCCCATCCAGAAGTGCCCCGAAAGGAAGGCTTTGGGTACAAGTGAACTCCCCAGGGGAGCCTTTATGCAGCCCCACATGCAACTGGACCCTCCGGGTTCACTCTTTCACCGCAAGCCTAAATATAACCCTAGAACGACTGACAGTCGACTGAAAGCTCGGGCCACAGAAAATGTGTTACGCGCCCCATTCGCACATCCAAAAGTGCCCCCAAAGGATGGCTTTGGGTACATCTGAACTCCCCAGGGAAGCCTTTATGCAGCCCTACATGCAAGTGGACCCTCCGTGTTCGCTCTTTACAGCAACCCTAAATATAACCCTAGCCAGCATGGCAGAAGACTGAAAACTCGGGCCACAGAAAAAGCGTTTCAAGCCCCTTTCGCCCATCCAGAAGTGCCCCCAAAGGAAGGCTTTGGGTACAAGTGAACTCCCCAGGGGAGCCTTAACGCAGCCCCACATGCAACTGGACCCTCCGTATTCGCTCTTTCACAGCAACCCTAAATATAGCCCTGGCCCGCATGGCAGTCGACTGAAAACTCGGGCCCCAAAAAAAGCGTTAAAAGCCTAATTCGCCAATCTAAAAGTGCCCCCAGAGGAAGGCTTTGGGTAAAACTGGACTCCCCAGGGGAGCCTTTACGCAGCCCCACATGCAACTGGACCCTCCTTGTTCACTGTTTACGAGCAACCCTAAATATACCCCTAGCCACCATGGCAGAAGACTGAAAACTCGGGCCACAGAAAAAGCGTTTCAAGCCCCTTTCGCCCATCCAGAAGTGCCCCCAAAGGAAGGCTTTGGGTACAAGTGAACTCCCCAGGGGAGCCTTAACGCAGCCCCACATGCAACTGGACCCTCCGTATTCGCTCTTTCACAGCAACCCTAAATATAGCCCTGGCCCGCCTGGCAGTCGACTGAAAACTCGGGCCCCAAAAAATGCGTTAAAAGCCTAATTCGCCAATCCAAAAGTGCCCCCAGAGGAAGGCTTTGGGTACAAGTGAACTCCCCAGGGGAGCCTTTACGCAGCCCCACATGCAACTGGACCCTCCTTGTTCACTGTTTACGAGCAACCCTAAATATACCCCTAGCCACAATGGCAGAAGACTGAAAACTCGGGCTCCAGAAAATGCGTTTCAAGCCCATTTCGCCCATCCAGAAGTGCCCCCAAAGGAAGGCTTTGGGTACAAGTGAACTCCCCAGGGGAGCCTTTACGCAGCCCCACATGCAACTGGACCCTCCTTGTTCACTGTTTACGAGCAACCCTAAATATACCCCTAGCCACCATGGCAGAAGACTGAAAACTCGGGCTCCAGAAAATGCGTTTCAAGCCCCATTCACCCATCCAGAAGTGCCCCCAAAGGAAGGCTTTGGGTACAACTGAACTCCCCAGGGGAGCCTTTATGCAGACCCACATGCAACTGGACCCTCCGGGTTCACTCTTTCACCGCAAGCCTAAATATAGCCCTAGCACGCCTGGCAGTCGACTGAAAGCTCGGGCCACAGAAAAAGCGTTTCAAGCCCCTTTCGCCCATCCAGAACTGACCCCAAAGGAAGGCTTTGTGTACAAGTGAACTCCCCAGGGGAGCATTTATGCAGACCCACATGCAAGTGGACCCTCCTTGTTCACTGTTTACGAGCAACCCTAAATATACCCCTAGCCACCATGGCAGAAGACTGAAAACTCGGGCTCCAGAAAATGCGTTTCAAGCCCCATTCACCCATCCAGAAGTGGCCCCAAAGGAAGGCTTTGGGTACAAGTGAACTCCCCAGGGGAGCCTTTATGCAGCCCCACATGCAACTGGACCCTCCGGGTTCACTCTTTCACAGCAACCCTAAATATAGCCCTCAGCGCAATGGGAGAAGACTGAAAAAGCGGGCCTCAGAAAACGCATTGCGATTCCCCTTGGACCATCCCAAAGTGCCCCCAAAGGAAGGCTTTGGGTACAACTGGACTCCCCAGGGGAGCCTTAACGCAGCCCCACATGCAACTGGACCCTCCGTATTCGCTCTTTCACAGCAACCCTAAATATAGCCCTGGTCCGCCTGGCAGTCGACTGAAAACTCGGGCCCCAGAAAAACTGTTAAAAGCCTAATTCGCCCATCCAAAAGTGCCCCCAGAGGAAGGCTTTGGGTACAACTGAACTCCCCAGGGGAGCCTTTATGGAGGCCCATACGCAACTGGACCCTCCGGGTTCACTCTTTCACAGCAACCCTAAATATATCCCTAGCACGCCTGGCAGTCGACTGAAAGCTCGGGCCACAGAAAATGTGTTACGAGCCCCATTCGCCCATCCAAACGTGCCTCCAAAGGAAGGCTTTGGGTACAACTGAACTCCCCAGGGGAGCCTTTATGCAGCCCCACATGCAACTGGACCCTCCGGGATCGCTCTATACAGCAACCCTAAATATAACCCTAGCCAGCATGGCAGAAGACTGAAAACTCAGGCCACAGAAAAAGCGTTTCAAGCCCTTTTCGCCCATCCAGAGGTGCCCCCAAAGGAAGGCTTTGGGTACAAGTGAACTCCCCAGGGGAGCCTTAACGCAGCCCCACATGCAACTGGACCCTCCGTATTCGCTCTTTCACAGCAACCCTAAATATAGCCCTGGCCCGCATGGCAGTCGACTGAAAACTCGGGCCCCAAAAAAAGCGTTAAAAGCCTAATTCGCCAATCTAAAAGTGCCCCCAGAGGAAGGCTTTGGGTAAAACTGGACTCCCCAGGGGAGCCTTTACGCAGCCCCACATGCAACTGGACCCTCCTTGTTCACTCTTTACGAGCAACCCTAAATATACCCCTAGCCACCATGGCAGAAGACTGAAAACTCGGGCCACAGAAAAAGCGTTTCAAGCCCCTTTCGCCCATCCAGAAGTGCCCCCAAAGGAAGGCTTTGGGTACAAGTGAACTCCCCAGGGGAGCCTTAACGCAGCCCCACATGCAACTGGACCCTCCGTATTCGCTCTTTCACAGCAACCCTAAATATAGCCCTGGCCCGCCTGGCAGTCGACTGAAAACTCGGGCCCCAAAAAATGCGTTAAAAGCCTAATTCGCCAATCCAAAAGTGCCCCCAGAGGAAGGCTTTGGGTACAAGTGAACTCCCCAGGGGAGCCTTTACGCAGCCCCACATGCAACTGGACCCTCCTTGTTCACTGTTTACGAGCAACCCTAAATATACCCCTAGCCACAATGGCAGAAGACTGAAAACTCGGGCTCCAGAAAATGCGTTTCAAGCCCCATTCACCCATCCAGAAGTGCCCCCAAAGGAAGGCTTTGGGTACAACTGAACTCCCCAGGGGAGCCTTTATGCAGACCCACATGCAACTGGACCCTCCGGGTTCACTCTTTCACCGCAAGCCTAAATATAGCCCTAGCACGCCTGGCAGTCGACTGAAAGCTCGGGCCACAGAAAAAGCGTTTCAAGCCCCTTTCGCCCATCCAGAACTGACCCCAAAGGAAGGCTTTGTGTACAAGTGAACTCCCCAGGGGAGCATTTATGCAGACCCACATGCAAGTGGACCCTCCTTGTTCACTGTTTACGAGCAACCCTAAATATACCCCTAGCCACCATGGCAGAAGACTGAAAACTCGGGCTCCAGAAAATGCGTTTCAAGCCCCATTCACCCATCCAGAAGTGGCCCCAAAGGAAGGCTTTGGGTACAAGTGAACTCCCCAGGGGAGCCTTTATGCAGCCCCACATGCAACTGGACCCTCCGGGTTCACTCTTTCACAGCAACCCTAAATATAGCCCTCAGCGCAATGGGAGAAGACTGAAAAAGCGGGCCTCAGAAAACGCATTGCGATTCCCCTTGGACCATCCCAAAGTGCCCCCAAAGGAAGGCTTTGGGTACAACTGGACTCCCCAGGGGAGCCTTAACGCAGCCCCACATGCAACTGGACCCTCCGTATTCGCTCTTTCACAGCAACCCTAAATATAGCCCTGGTCCGCCTGGCAGTCGACTGAAAACTCGGGCCCCAGAAAAACTGTTAAAAGCCTAATTCGCCCATCCAAAAGTGCCCCCAGAGGAAGGCTTTGGGTACAACTGAACTCCCCAGGGGAGCCTTTATGGAGGCCCATACGCAACTGGACCCTCCGGGTTCACTCTTTCACAGCAACCCTAAATATATCCCTAGCACGCCTGGCAGTCGACTGAAAGCTCGGGCCACAGAAAATGTGTTACGAGCCCCATTCGCCCATCCAAACGTGCCTCCAAAGGAAGGCTTTGGGTACAACTGAACTCCCCAGGGGAGCCTTTATGCAGCCCCACATGCAACTGGACCCTCCGGGATCGCTCTATACAGCAACCCTAAATATAACCCTAGCCAGCATGGCAGAAGACTGAAAACTCAGGCCACAGAAAAAGCGTTTCAAGCCCTTTTCGCCCATCCAGAGGTGCCCCCAAAGGAAGGCTTTGGGTACAAGTGAACTCCCCAGGGGAGCCTTTATGCAGCCCCACATAAAACTGGACGCTCCGTATTCGCTCTTTCACAGTAACCCTAAATAGATCCCTGGCCCGCCTCGCAGTCGACTGAAAACTCGGGCCCCTGAAAATGCATTAAAAGCCTAATTCGCCCATCAAAAAGTGCCCCCAAAGGAAGGCTTTGGGTACAACTGAACTCCCCAGGGGAGCCTTTACGCAGCCCCACATGCAACTGGACCCTCCGGGTTCACTCTTTCACCGCAAGCCTAAATATAGCCCTACCACGCCTGGTACTCGACTGAAAGCTCGTGCCAAAGAAAAGGTGTTACGAGCCCCATTCGCCCATCCAAATGTGCCCGCAAAGGAAGGCTTTGGGTACATCTGAACTCCCCAGGGGAGCCTTTACGCAGCCCCACATGCAACTGGACCCTCCGTCTTCGCTCTTTACAGCAACCCTAAATATAACCCTAGCCAGCATGGCAGAAGACTAAAAACTCGGGCTCCAGAAAAAGCGTTTCAAGCCCTTTTCGCCCATCCAGAAGTGCCCCCAAAAGAAGGCTTTGGGTACAAGTGAACTCCCCAGGGGAGCCTTTATGCAGCCCCACATGCAACTGGACCCTCCGGGTTCACTCTTTCACCGCAAGCCTAAATATAGCCCTCGGCGCAATGGGAGAAGACTGAAAAAGCGGGCCCCAAAAAACGCATTGCGATTCCACTTGGACCATCCAAAAGTGCCCCCAAAGGAAGGCTTTGGGTACAACTGGACTCCCCAGGGGAGCCTTAACGCAGCCCCACATGCAACTGGACCCTCCGTATTCGCTCTTTCACAGCATCCCCTAAATATAGCCCTGGCCCGCCTGGCAGTCGACTGAAAATTCGGGCCCCAGAAAATGCGTTAAAAGCCTAATTCGCCCATCCAAAAGTGCCCCCAGAGGAAGGCTTTGGGTACAACTGAACTCCCCAGGGGAGCCTTTACGCAGCCCCACATGCAACTGGACCCTCCTTGTTCGCTCTTTACGAGCAACCCTAAATATAACCCTAGCCAGCATGGAAGAAGACTGAAAACTCAGGCTCCAGAGAATGAGTTTCAAGCCCCTTTCGCCATCCAGACGTACCCCCAGAGGAAGGCTTTGGGTACAAGTGAACTCCCCAGGGGAGCATTTATGCAGCCCCACATGCAACTGGACCCTCCGTATTCGCTCTTTCACCGCAAGCCTAAATACAGCCCTAGCACGCCTGGCAGTAGACTGAAAGCTCGGGCCACAGAAAATGTGTTACGAGCCTCATTCGCCCATCCAGAAGTGCCCCCAAAGGAAGGCTTTGTGTACAAGTGAACTCCCCAGGGGAGCCTTTACGCAGCCCCACATGCAACTGGACCCTCCGTGATCGCTCTTTACAGCAAACCTAAATATAACCCTAGCCAGCATGGAAGAAGACTGAAAACTCGGGCTCCAGAGAATGCGTTTCAAGCCCCTTTCGCCATCCAGAAGTACCCCCAGAGGAAGGCTTTGGGTACAAGTGAACTCCCCAGGGGAGCATTTATGCAGCCCCACATGCAACTGGACCCTCCGTATTCGCTCTTTCACCGCAAGCCTAAATATAGCCCTAGTACGCCTGGCAGTCGACTGAAAGCTCGGGCCACAGAAAATGTGTTACGAGCCCCATTCGCCCATCCAGAAGTGTCCCCAAAGGAAGGCTTTGGGTACAAGTGAACTCCCCAGGGGAGCCTTTACGCAGCCCCACATGCAACTGGACCCTCCGTGATCGCTCTTTACAGCAACCCTAAATATAACCCTAGCCAGCATGGCAGAAGACTGAAAACTCGGGCTCCAGAAAATGCGTTTCAAGCCCCATTCACCCATCCAGAAGTGCCCCCAAAGGAAGGCTTTGGGTACAAGTGAACTCCCCAGGGGAGCCTTTATGCAGCCCCACATGCAACTGGACCCTCCGTATTCGCTCTTTCACAGCAACCCTAAATATAACCCTGGCCCACACGGCAGACGACTGAAAAATCGGGCCCCAGAAAATGCATTAAAAGCCTAATTTGCCCATTCAAAAGTGCCCCCAGAGGAAGGCTTTGGGTACAAGTGAACTCCCCAGGGGAGCCTTTATGCAGCCCCACATGCAACTGGACCCTCCGTGTTCGCTCTTTACAGCAACCCTAAATATAACCCTAGCCAGCATGGCAGAAGACTGAAAACTCGGGCCACAGAAAAAGCGTTTCAAGCCCCTTTCGCCCATCCAGAAGTGCCCCCAAAGGAAGGCTTTGGGTACAAGTGAACTCCCCAGGGGAGCCTTTATGCAGCCCCACATGCAACTGGACCCTCCGTATTCGCTCTTTCACAGCAACCCTAAATATAACCCTGGCCCTCACGGCAGACGACTGAAAAATCGGGCCCCAGAAAACGTGTTACAAGCCCTATTCGACCATCCAGAAGTGCCCCCAAAAGAAGGCTTTGGGTACAAGTGAACTCCCCAGGGGAGCCTTTATGCAGCCCCACATGCAACTGGACCCTCCGGGTTCACTCTTTCACCGCAAGCCTAAATATAGCCCTAGCACGCCTGGCAGTCGACTGAAAGCTCGGGCCACAGAAAATGTGTTACGAGCCCCATTCGCCCATCCAAAAGT
The DNA here is from genome assembly GCF_047663525.1 of Anas platyrhynchos. Lineage (NCBI taxonomy): Eukaryota > Metazoa > Chordata > Aves > Anseriformes > Anatidae > Anas > Anas platyrhynchos. The sequence goes on along the minus strand of NC_092613.1, from coordinate 2,405,559 downwards.
GCCCCCAAAGGAAAGCTTTCGGTACATCTGAACTCCCCAGGGGAGCCTTTATGCAGCCCTACATGCAACTGGACCCTCCGGGTTCGCTCTTTACAGCAACCCTAACTATAACCCTAGCCAGCATGGCAGAAGACTGAAAACTCGGGCCACAGAAAAAGCGTTTCAAGCCCCTTTCGCCCATCCAGAAGTGCCCCCAAAGGAAGGCTTTGGGTACATCTGAACTCCCCAGGGAAGCCTTTACGCAGCCCCACATGCAACTGGACCCTCCGTGATCGCTCTTTACAGCAACCCTAAATATAACCCTAGCCAGCATGGAAGAACACTGAAAACTCGGGCTCCAGAGAATGCGTTTCAAGCCCCTTTCGCCATCCAGAAGTACCCCCAGAGGAATGCTTTGGGTACAAGTGAACTCCCCAGGGGAGCATTTATGCAGCCCCACATGCAACTGGACCCTCCGTATTCGCTCTTTCACCGCAAGCCTAAATATAGCCCTAGCACGCCTGGCAGTCGACTGAAAGCTCGGGCCACAGAAAATGTGTTACGAGCCCCATTCGCACATCCAGAAGTGTCCCCAAAGGAAGGCTTTGGGTACAAGTGAACTCCCCAGGGGAGCCTTTACGCAGCCCCACATGCAACTGGACCCTCCGTGTTCGCTCTTTACGGCAACCCTAAATATAACCCTAGCCAGCATGGCAGAAGACTGAAAACTCGGGCCACAGAAAAAACGTTTCAAGCCCCTTTCGCCCATCCAGAAGTGCCCCCAAAGGAAGGCTTTGGGTACAAGTGAACTCCCCAGGGGAGCCTTTATGCAGCCCCACATGCAACTGGACCCTCCGTATTCGCTCTTTCACAGCAACCCTAAATATAACCCTAGCTAGCATGGCAGAAGACTGAAAACTCGGGCCACAGAAAAAACGTTTCAGGCCCCTTTCGCCCATCCAGAAGTGCCCCCAAAGGAAGGCTTTGGGTACAAGTGAACTCCCCAGGGGAGCCTTTATGCAGCCCCACATGCAACTGGACCCTCCGGGTTCACTCTTTCACCGCAAGCCTAAATATAACCCTAGAACGACTGACAGTCGACTGAAAGCTCGGGCCACAGAAAATGTGTTACGCGCCCCATTCGCACATCCAAAAGTGCCCCCAAAGGATGGCTTTGGGTACATCTGAACTCCCCAGGGAAGCCTTTATGCAGCCCTACATGCAAGTGGACCCTCCGTGTTCGCTCTTTACAGCAACCCTAAATATAACCCTAGCCAGCATGGCAGAAAACTGAAAACTCGGGCCACAGAAAAAGCGTTTCAAGCCCCTTTCGCCCATCCAGAAGTGCCCCCAAAGGAAGGCTTTGGGTACAAGTGAACTCCCCAGGGGAGCCTTAACGCAGCCCCACATGCAACTGGACCCTCCGTATTCGCTCTTTCACAGCAACCCTAAATATAGCCCTGGCCCGCATGGCAGTCGACTGAAAACTCGGGCCCCAAAAAAAGCGTTAAAAGCCTAATTCGCCAATCTAAAAGTGCCCCCAGAGGAAGGCTTTGGGTAAAACTGGACTCCCCAGGGGAGCCTTTACGCAGCCCCACATGCAACTGGACCCTCCTTGTTCACTGTTTACGAGCAACCCTAAATATACCCCTAGCCACCATGGCAGAAGACTGAAAACTCGGGATCCAGAAAATGCGTTTCAAGCCCCATTCACCCATCCAGAAGTGCCCCCAAAGGAAGGCTTTGGGTACAACTGAACTCCCCAGGAGAGCCTTTATGCAGCCCCACATGCAACTGGACCCTCCGGGTTCACTCTTTCACCGCAAGCCTAAATATAGCCCTAGCACGCCTGGCAGTAGACTGAAAGCTCGGGCCACAGAAAATGTGTTACGAGCCCCATTCGACCATCCAAAAGTGCCCCCAGAGGAAGGCTTTGGGTACATCTGAACTCCCCAGGGGAGCCCTTACGCAGCCCCACATGCAACTGGACCCTCCGGGTTCACTCTTTCACCGCAACCCTAAATATAGCCCTGGCCGGCCTGGCAGTCTACTGAAAACTCGGGCCCCAGAAAAACTGTTAAAAGCCTAATTCGCCCATCCAGAAGTGCCCCCAAAGGAAGGCTTTGGGTACAACTGAACTCCCCAGGGGAGCCTTTACGCAGCCCCACATGCAACTGGACCCTCCGTGATCGCTCTTTACAGCAACCCTAAATATAACCCTAGCCAGCATGGCAGAAGACTGAAAACTCGGGCCACAGAAAAAGCGTTTCAAGCCCCTTTCGCCCATCCAGAGGTGCCCCCAAAGGAAGGCTTTGGGTACAAGTGAACTCCCCAGGGGAGCCTTTATGCAGCCCCACATGCAACTGGACCCTCCGTATTCGCTCTTTCACAGCAACCCTAAATATAACCCTGGCCCTCACGGCAGACGACTGAAAAATCGGGCCACAGAAAATGCATTAAAAGCCTAATTTGCCCATTCAAAAGTGCCCCCAGAGGAAGGCTTTGGGTACAAGTGAACTCCCCAGGGGAGCCTTTATGCAGCCCCACATGCAACTGGACCCTCCGTGTTCGCTCTTTACAGCAACCCTAAATATAACCCTAGCCAGCATGGCAGAAGACTGAAAACTCGGGCCACAGAAAAAGCGTTTCAAGCCCCTTTCGCCCATCCAGAAGTGCCCCCAAAGGAAGGCTTTGGGTACAAGTGAACTCCCCAGGGGAGCCTTTATGCAGCCCCACATGCAACTGGACCCTCCGTATTCGCTCTTTCACAGCAACCCTAAATATAACCCTGGCCCTCACGGCAGACGACTGAAAAATCGGGCCCCAAAAAACGTGTTACAAGCCCTATTCGACCATGCAGAAGTGCCCCCAAAGGAAGGCTTTGGGTACAAGTGAACTCCCCAGGGGAGCCTTTATGCAGCCCCACATGCAACTGGACCCTCCGGGTTCACTCTTTCACCGCAAGCCTAAATATAGCCCTAGCACGCCTGGCAGTCGACTGAAAGCTCGGGCCACAGAAAATGTGTTACGAGCCCAATTCGCCCATCCAAAAATGCCCCCAAAGGAAGGCTTTCGGTACATCTGAACTCCCCAGGGGAGCCTTTATGCAGCCCCACATGCAACTGGACCCTCCGGGTTCGCTCTTTACAGCAACCCTAACTATAACCCTAGCCAGCATGGCAGAAGACTGAAAACTCGGGCCACAGAAAAAGCGTTTCAAGCCCCTTTCGCCCATCCAGAAGTGCCCCCAAAGGAAGGCTTTGGGTGCAAGTGAACTCCCCAGGGGAGCCTTTACGCAGCCCCACATGCAACTGGACCCTCCGTGTTCGCTCTTTACAGCAACCCTAAATATAACCCTAGCCAGCATGGAAGAACACTGAAAACTCGGGCTCCAGAGAATGCGTTTCAAGCCCCTTTCGCCATCCAGAAGTACCCCCAGAGGAATGCTTTGGGTACAAGTGAACTCCCCAGGGAAGCATTTATGCAGCCCCACATGCAACTGGACCCTCCGTATTCGCTCTTTCACCGCAAGCCTTAATATAGCCCTAGCACGCCTGGCAGTCGACTGAAAGCTCGGGCCACAGAAAATGTGTTACGAGCCCCATTCGCCCATCCAGAAGTGTCCCCAAAGGAAGGCTTTGGGTACAAGTGAACTCCCCAGGGGAGCCTTTACGCAGCCCCACATGCAACTGGACCATCCGTGTTCGCTCTTTACAGCAACCCTAAATATAACCCTAGCCAGCATGGCAGAAGACTGAAAACTCGGGCCACAGAAAAAGCGTTTCAAGCCCCTTTCGCCCATCCAGAAGTGCCCCGAAAGGAAGGCTTTGGGTACAAGTGAACTCCCCAGGGGAGCCTTTACGCAGCCCCACATGCAACTGGACCCTCCGTGATCGCTCTTTACAGCAACCCTAAATATAACCCTATCCAGCATGGAAGAAGACTGAAAACTCGGGCTACAGAGAATGCGTTTCAAGCCCCTTTCGCCATCCAGAAGTACCCCCAGAGGAAGGCTTTGGGTACAAGTGAACTCCCCAGGGGAGCATTTATGCAGCCCCACATGCAACTGGACCCTCCGTATTCGCTCTTTCACCGCAAGCCTAAATATAGCCCTAGCACGCCTGGCAGTCGACTGAAAGCTCGGGCCACAGAAAATGTGTTACGAGCCCCATTCGCCCATCCAGAAGTGTCCCCAAAGGAAGGCTTTGGGTACAAGTGAACTCCCCAGGGGAGCCTTTACGCAGCCCCACATGCAACTGGACCCTCCGTGTTCGCTCTTTACGGCAACCCTAAATATAACCCTAGCCAGCATGGCAGAAGACTGAAAACTCGGGCCACAGAAAAAACGTTTCAAGCCCCTTTCGCCCATCCAGAAGTGCCCCCAAAGGAAGGCTTTGGGTACAAGTGAACTCCCCAGGGGAGCCTTTATGCAGCCCCACATGCAACTGGACCCTCCGTATTCGCTCTTTCACAGCAACCCTAAATATAACCCTAGCCAGCATGGCAGAAGACTGAAAACTCGGGCCACAGAAAAAACGTTTCAAGCCCCTTTCGCCCATCCAGAAGTGCCCCCAAAGGAAGGCTTTGGGTACAAGTGAACTCCCCAGGGGAGCCTTTATGCAGCCCCACATGCAACTGGACCCTCCGTGTTCGCTCTTTACCGCAATCCTAAATATAACCCTAGCCAGCATGGCAGAAGACTGAAAACTCGGGCCACAGAAAAAGCGTTTCAAGCCCCTTTCGCCCATCCAGAAGTGCCCCGAAAGGAAGGCTTTGGGTACAAGTGAACTCCCCAGGGGAGCCTTTATGCAGCCCCACATGCAACTGGACCCTCCGGGTTCACTCTTTCACCGCAAGCCTAAATATAACCCTAGAACGACTGACAGTCGACTGAAAGCTCGGGCCACAGAAAATGTGTTACGCGCCCCATTCGCACATCCAAAAGTGCCCCCAAAGGATGGCTTTGGGTACATCTGAACTCCCCAGGGAAGCCTTTATGCAGCCCTACATGCAAGTGGACCCTCCGTGTTCGCTCTTTACAGCAACCCTAAATATAACCCTAGCCAGCATGGCAGAAGACTGAAAAAACGGGCCACAGAAAAAGCGTTTCAAGCCCCTTTCGCCCATCCAGAAGTGCCCCCAAAGGAAGGCTTTGGGTACAAGTGAACTCCCCAGGGGAGCCTTAACGCAGCCCCACATGCAACTGGACCCTCCGTATTCGCTCTTTCACAGCAACCCTAAATATAGCCCTGGCCCGCATGGCAGTCGACTGAAAACTCGGGCCCCAAAAAAAGCGTTAAAAGCCTAATTTGCCAATCTAAAAGTGCCCCCAGAGGAAGGCTTTGGGTAAAACTGGACTCCCCAGGGGAGCCTTTACGCAGCCCCACATGCAACTGGACCCTCCTTGTTCACTGTTTACGAGCAACCCTAAATATACCCCTAGCCACCATGGCAGAAGACTGAAAACTCGGGATCCAGAAAATGCGTTTCAAGCCCCATTCACCCATCCAGAAGTGCCCCCAAAGGAAGGCTTTGGGTACAACTGAACTCCCCAGGAGAGCCTTTATGCAGCCCCACATGCAACTGGACCCTCCGGGTTCACTCTTTCACCGCAAGCCTAAATATAGCCCTAGCACGCCTGGCAGTAGACTGAAAGCTCGGGCCACAGAAAATGTGTTACGAGCCCCATTCGACCATCCAAAAGTGCCCCCAGAGGAAGGCTTTGGGTACATCTGAACTCCCCAGGGGAGCCCTTACGCAGCCCCACATGCAACTGGACCCTCCGGGTTCACTCTTTCACCGCAAGCCTAAATATAGCCCTCGGCGCAATGGGAGAAGACTGAAAAAGCGGGCCTCAGAAAACGCATTGCGATTCCCCTTGGACCATCCAAAAGTGCCCCCAAAGGAAGGCTTTTGGTACAACTGGACTCCCCAGGGGAGCCTTTATGCAGCCCCACATGCAACTGGACCCTCCGTATTCGCTCATTCACAGCAACCCTAAATATAACCCTGGCCCTCATGGCAGACGACTGCAAAATCGGGCCCCAGAAAACGTGTTACAAGCCCTATTCGACCATGCAGAAGTGCCCCCAAAGGAAGGCTTTGGGTACAAGTGAACTCCCCAGGGGAGCCTTTATGCAGGCCCATACGCAACTGGACCCTCCGGGTTCACTCTTTCACCGCAACCCTAAATATAGCCCTAGCACTCCTGGCAGTCGACTGAAAGCTCGGGCCACAGAAAATGTGTTACGAGCCCCATTCGCCCATCCAAAAGTGCCCCCAAAGGATGGCTTTGGGTACATCTGAACTCCCCAGGGGAGCCTTTATGCAGCCCTACATGCAACTGGACCCTCCGTGTTCGCTCTTTACAGCAACCCTAAATATAACCCTAGCCAGCATGGCAGAAGACTGAAAACTCGGGCCACAGAAAAAGCGTTTCAAGCCCCTTTCGCCCATCCAGAAGTGCCCCCAAAGGAAGGCTTTGGGTACAAGTGAACTCCCCAGGGGAGCCTTAACGCAGCCCCACATGCAACTGGACCCTCCGTATTCGCTCTTTCACAGCAACCCTAAATATAGCCCTGGCCCGCCTGGTAGTCGACTGAAAACTCGGGCCCCAAAAAATGCGTTAAAAGCCTAATTCGCCAATCCAAAAGTGCCCCCAGAGGAAGGCTTTGGGTACAAGTGAACTCCCCAGGGGAGCCTTTACGCAGCCCCACATGCAACTGGACCCTCCTTGTTCACTGTTTACGAGCAACCCTAAATATACCCCTAGCCACAATGGCAGAAGACTGAAAACTCGGGCTCCAGAAAATGCGTTTCAAGCCCCTTTCGCCCATTCAGAAGTGCCCCCAAAGGAAGGCTTTGGGTACAAGTGAACTCCCCAGGGGAGCCTTTACGCAGCCCCACATGCAACTGGACCCTCCGTGTTCGCTCTTTACAGCAACCCTAAATATAACCCTAGCCAGCATGGCAGAAGACTGAAAACTCGGGCCACAGAAAAAGCGTTTCAAGCCCCTTTCGCCCATCCAGAAGTGCCCCGAAAGGAAGGCTTTGGGTACAAGTGAACTCCCCAGGGGAGCCTTTACGCAGCCCCACATGCAACTGGACCCTCCGTGATCGCTCTTTACAGCAACCCTAAATATAACCCTAGCCAGCATGGAAGAAGACTGAAAACTCGGGCTCCAGAGAATGCGTTTCAAGCCCCTTTCGCCATCCAGAAGTACCCCCAGAGGAAGGCTTTGGGTACAAGTGAACTCCCCAGGGGAGCATTTATGCAGCCCCACATGCAACTGGACCCTCCGTATTCGCTCTTTCACCGCAAGCCTAAATATAGCCCTAGCACGCCTGGCAGTCGACTGAAAGCTCGGGCCACAGAAAATGTGTTACGAGCCCCATTCGCCCATCCAGAAATGTCCCCAAAGGAAGGCTTTGGGTACAAGTGAACTCCCCAGGGGAGCCTTTACGCAGCCCCACATGCAACTGGACCCTCCGTGTTCGCTCTTTACAGCAACCATAAATATAACCCTAGCCAGCATGGCAGAAGACTGAAAACTCGGGCCACAGAAAAAACGTTTCAAGCCCCTTTCGCCCATCCAGAAGTGCCCCCAAAGGAAGGCTTTGGGTACAAGTGAACTCCCCAGGGGAGCCTTTATGCAGCCCCACATGCAACTGGACCCTCCGTATTCGCTCTTTCACAGCAACCCTAAATATAACCCTAGCCAGCATGGCAGAAGACTGAAAACTCGGGCCACAGAAAAAACGTTTCAAGCCCCTTTCGCCCATCCAGAAGTGCCCCCAAAGGAAGGCTTTGGGTACAAGTGAACTCCCCAGGGGAGCCTTTATGCAGCCCCACATGCAACTGGACCCTCCGTGTTCGCTCTTTACAGCAATCCTAAATATAACCCTAGCCAGCATGGCAGAAGACTGAAAACTCGGGCCACAGAAAAAGCGTTTCAAGCCCCTTTCGCCCATCCAGAAGTGCCCCGAAAGGAAGGCTTTGGGTACAAGTGAACTCCCCAGGGGAGCCTTTATGCAGCCCCACATGCAACTGGACCCTCCGGGTTCACTCTTTCACCGCAAGCCTAAATATAACCCTAGAACGACTGACAGTCGACTGAAAGCTCGGGCCACAGAAAATGTGTTACGCGCCCCATTCGCACATCCAAAAGTGCCCCCAAAGGATGGCTTTGGGTACATCTGAACTCCCCAGGGAAGCCTTTATGCAGCCCTACATGCAAGTGGACCCTCCGTGTTCGCTCTTTACAGCAACCCTAAATATAACCCTAGCCAGCATGGCAGAAGACTGAAAACTCGGGCCACAGAAAAAGCGTTTCAAGCCCCTTTCGCCCATCCAGAAGTGCCCCCAAAGGAAGGCTTTGGGTACAAGTGAACTCCCCAGGGGAGCCTTAACGCAGCCCCACATGCAACTGGACCCTCCGTATTCGCTCTTTCACAGCAACCCTAAATATAGCCCTGGCCCGCATGGCAGTCGACTGAAAACTCGGGCCCCAAAAAAAGCGTTAAAAGCCTAATTCGCCAATCTAAAAGTGCCCCCAGAGGAAGGCTTTGGGTAAAACTGGACTCCCCAGGGGAGCCTTTACGCAGCCCCACATGCAACTGGACCCTCCTTGTTCACTGTTTACGAGCAACCCTAAATATACCCCTAGCCACCATGGCAGAAGACTGAAAACTCGGGATCCAGAAAATGCGTTTCAAGCCCCATTCACCCATCCAGAAGTGCCCCCAAAGGAAGGCTTTGGGTACAACTGAACTCCCCAGGAGAGCCTTTATGCAGCCCCACATGCAACTGGACCCTCCGGGTTCACTCTTTCACCGCAAGCCTAAATATAGCCCTAGCACGCCTGGCAGTAGACTGAAAGCTCGGGCCACAGAAAATGTGTAACGAGCCCCATTCGACCATCCAAAAGTGCCCCCAGAGGAAGGCTTTGGGTACATCTGAACTCCCCAGGGGAGCCCTTACGCAGCCCCACATGCAACTGGACCCTCCGGGTTCACTCTTTCACCGCAAGCCTAAATATAGCCCTCGGCGCAATGGGAGAAGACTGAAAAAGCGGGCCTCAGAAAACGCATTGCGATTCCCCTTGGACCATCCAAAAGTGCCCCCAAAGGAAGGCTTTTGGTACAACTGGACTCCCCAGGGGAGCCTTTATGCAGCCCCACATGCAACTGGACCCTCCGTATTCGCTCATTCACAGCAACCCTAAATATATCCCTGGCCCTCATGGCAGACGACTGCAAAATCGGGCCCCAGAAAACGTGTTACAAGCCCTATTCGACCATGCAGAAGTGCCCCCAAAGGAAGGCTTTGGGTACAAGTGAACTCCCCAGGGGAGCCTTTATGCAGGCCCATACGCAACTGGACCCTCCGGGTTCACTCTTTCACCGCAACCCTAAATATAGCCCTAGCACTCCTGGCAGTCGACTGAAAGCTCGGGCCACAGAAAATGTGTTACGAGCCCCATTCGCCCATCCAAAAGTGCCCCCAAAGGATGGCTTTGGGTACATCTGAACACCCCAGGGGAGCCTTTATGCAGCCCTACATGCAACTGGACCCTCCGTGTTCGCTCTTTACCGCAACCCTAAATATAACCCTAGCCAGCATGGCAGAAGACTGAAAACTCGGGCCACAGAAAAAGCGTTTCAAGCCCCTTTCGCCCATCCAGAAGTGCCCCCAAAGGAAGGCTTTGGGTACAAGTGAACTCCCCAGGGGAGCCTTAACGCAGCCCCACATGCAACTGGACCCTCCGTATTCGCTCTTTCACAGCAACCCTAAATATAGCCCTGGCCCGCCTGGCAGTCGACTGAAAACTCGGGCCCCAAAAAATGCGTTAAAAGCCTAATTCGCCAATCCAAAAGTGCCCCCAGAGGAAGGCTTTGGGTACAAGTGAACTCCCCAGGGGAGCCTTTACGCAGCCCCACATGCAACTGGACCCTCCTTGTTCACTGTTTACGAGCAACCCTAAATATACCCCTAGCCACAATGGCAGAAGACTGAAAACTCGGGCTCCAGAAAATGCGTTTCAAGCCCCTTTCGCCCATCCAGAAGTGCCCCCAAAGGAAGGCTTTGGGTACAAGTGAACTCCCCAGGGGAGCCTTTATGCAGCCCCACATGCAACTGGACCCTCCTTGTTCACTGTTTACGAGCAACCCTAAATATACCCCTAGCCACCATGGCAGAAGACTGAAAACTCGGGCTCCAGAAAATGCGTTTCAAGCCCCATTCACCCATCCAGAAGTGCCCCCAAAGGAAGGCTTTGGGTACAACTGAACTCCCCAGGGGAGCCTTTATGCAGCCCCACATGCAACTGGACCCTCCGGGTTCACTCTTTCACCGCAAGCCTAAATATAGCCCTAGCACGCCTGGCAGTCGACTGAAAGTTCGGGCCACAGAAAAAGCGTTTCCAGCCCCTTTCGCCCATCCAGAACTGCCCCCAAAGGAAGGCTTTGTGTACAAGTGAACTCCCCAGGGGAGCATTTATGCAGACCCACATGCAAGTGGACCCTCCTTGTTCACTGTTTACGAGCAACCCTAAATATACCCCTAGCCACCATGGCAGAAGACTGAAAACTCGGGCTCCAGAAAATGCGTTTCAAGCCCCATTCACCCATCCAGAAGTGGCCCCAAAGGAAGGCTTTGGGTACAAGTGAACTCCCCAGGGGAGCCTTTATGCAGCCCCACATGCAACTGGACCCTCCGGGTTCACTCTTTCACAGCAACCCTAAATATAGCCCTAGCACGCCTGGCAGTCGACTGAAAGCTCGGGCCACAGAAAATGTGTAACGAGCCCCATTCGCCCATCCAAACGTGCCCCCAAAGGAAGGCTTTGGGTACATCTGAACTCCCCAGAGGAGCCTTTATGCAGCCCCACATGCAACTGGACCCTCCGTATTCGCTCTTTCACAGCAACCCTAAATATAGCCCTGGCTTGCCTCGCAGTCGACTGAAAACTCGGGCCCCAGAAAATCTGTTAAAAGCTTAATTCGCCCATCCAAAAGTGCCCCCAGAGGAAGGCTTTGGGTACAAGTGAACTCCCCAGGGGAGCCTTTATGGAGGCCCATACGCAACTGGACCCTCCGGGTTCACTCTTTCACAGCAACCCTAAATATAACCCTAGCCAGCATGGCAGAAGACTGAAAACTCGGGCTCCAGAAAATGCGTTTCAAGCCCCATTCACCCATCCAGAAGTGCCCCCAAAGGAAGGCTTTGGGTACAACTGAACTCCCCAGGAGAGCCTTAACGCAGCCCCACATGCAACTGGACCCTCCGGGTTCACTCTTTCACAGCAACCCTAAATATAGCCCTGGCCCGCATGGCAGTCGACTGAAAACTCGGGCCCCAAAAAAAGCGTTAAAAGCCTAATTCGCCAATCTAAAAGTGCCCCCAGAGGAAGGCTTTGGGTACATCTGAACTCCCCAGGGGAGCCTTTACGCAGCCCCACATGCAACTGGACCCTCCTTGTTCACTGTTTACGAGCAACCCTAAATATAACCCTAGCCAGCATGGCAGAAGACTGAAAACTCGGGATCCAGAAAATGCGTTTCAAGCCCCATTCACCCATCCAGAAGTGCCCTCAAAGGAAGGCTTTGGGTACAACTGAACTCCCCAGGAGAGCCTTTATGCAGCCCCACATGCAACTGGACCCTCCGGGTTCACTCTTTCACCGCAAGCCTAAATATAGCCCTAGCACGCCTGGCAGTCGACTGAAAGCTCGGGCCACAGAAAATGTGTTACGAGCCCCATTCGCCCATCCAAAAGTGCCCCCAGAGGAAGGCTTTGGGTACATCTGAACTCCCCAGGGGAGCCTTTACGCAGCCCCACATTCAACTGGACCCTCCTTGTTCACTGTTTACGAGCAACCCTAAATATAGCCCTAGTCACCATGGCAGAAGACTGAAAACTCGGGCTCCAGAAAATGCGTTTCAAGCCCCATTCACCCATCCAGAAGTGCCCCCAAAGGAAGGCTTTGGGTACAAGTGAACTCCCCAGGGGAGCCTTTATGCAGCCCCACATGCAACTGGACCCTCCGGGTTCACTCTTTCACCGCAAGCCTAAATATAGCCCTCGACGCAATGGGAGAAGACTGAAAAAGCGGGCCTCAGAAAACACATTGCGATTCCCCTTGGACCATCCAAAAGTGCTCCCAAAGGAAGGCTTTGGGTACAACTGGACTCCCCAGGGGAGCCTTAACGCAGCCCCACATGCAACTGGACCCTCCGTATTCGCTCTTTCACAGAAACCCTAAATATAGCCCTGGCCCGTCTGGCAGTCGACTGAAAACTCGGGCCCCGGAAAATGCATTAAAAGCCTAATTCGCCCATCCAACAGTGCCCCCAGAGGATGGCTTTGAGTACAACTGAACTTCCCAGGGGAGCCTTTATGCAGGCCCATACGCAACTGGACCCTCCGTATTCGCTCTTTCACAGCAACCCTAAATATAACCCTAGCCAGCATGGCAGAAGACTGAAAACTCGGGCCACAGAAAAAACGTTTCAAGCCCCTTTCGCCCATCCAGAAGTGCCCCGAAAGGAAGGCTTTGGGTACAAGTGAACTCCCCAGGGGAGCATTTATGCAGCCCCACATGCAACTGGACCCTCCGGGTTCACTCTTTCACCGCAAGCCTAAATATAGCCCTAGCACGCCTGGCAGTCGACTGAAAGCTCGGGCCACAGAAAATGTGTTACGAGCCCCATTCGCCCATCCAAAAGTGCCCCCAAAGGAAGGCTTTCGGTACATCTGAACTCCCCAGGGGAGCCTTTATGCAGCCCCACATGCAACTGGACCCTCCGGGTTCGCTCTTTACAGCAACCCTAACTATAACCCTAGCCAGCATGGCAGAAGACTGAAAACTCGGGCCACAGAAAAAGCGTTTCAAGCCCCTTTCGCCCATCCAGAAGTGCCCCCAAAGGAAGGCTTTGGGTGCAAGTGAACTCCCCAGGGGAGCCTTTACGCAGCCCCACATGCAACTGGACCCTCCGTGTTCGCTCTTTACAGCAACCCTAAATATAACCTTAGCCAGCATGGAAGAACACTGAAAACTCGGGCTCCAGAGAATGCGTTTCAAGCCCCTTTCGCCATCCAGAAGTACCCCCAGAGGAAGGCTTTGGGTACAAGTGAACTCCCCAGGGGATCATTTATGCAGCCCCACATGCAACTGGACCCTCCGTATTCGCTCTTTCACCGCAAGCCTTAATATAGCCCTAGCACGCCTGGCAGTCGACTGAAAGCTCGGGCCACAGAAAATGTGTTACGAGCCCCATTCGCCCATCCAGAAGTGTCCCCAAAGGAAGGCTTTGGGTGCAAGTGAACTCCCCAGGAGAGCCTTTATGCAGCCCCACATGCAACTGGACCCTCCGTGATCGCTCTTTACAGCAACCCTAAATATACCCCTAGCCACCATGGCAGAAGACTGAAAACTCGGGATCCAGAAAATGCGTTTCAAGCCCCTTTCGCCCATCCAGAAGTGCCCCCAAAGGAAGGCTTTGGGTGCAAGTGAACTCCCCAGGGGAGCCTTTACGCAGCCCCACATGCAACTGGACCCTCCGTGATCGCTCTTTACAGCAACCCTAAATATAACTCTAGCCAGCATGGAAGAAGACTGAAAACTCGGGCCACAGAAAAAGCGTTTCAAGCCCCTTTCGCCCATCCAGAAGTGCCCCGAAAGGAAGGCTTTGGGTACAAGTGAACTCCCCAGGGGAGCCTTTATGCAGCCCCACATGCAACTGGACCCTCCGGGTTCACTCTTTCACCGCAAGCCTAAATATAACCCTAGAACGACTGACAGTCGACTGAAAGCTCGGGCCACAGAAAATGTGTTACGCGCCCCATTCGCACATCCAAAAGTGCCCCCAAAGGATGGCTTTGGGTACATCTGAACTCCCCAGGGAAGCCTTTATGCAGCCCTACATGCAAGTGGACCCTCCGTGTTCGCTCTTTACAGCAACCCTAAATATAACCCTAGCCAGCATGGCAGAAGACTGAAAACTCGGGCCACAGAAAAAGCGTTTCAAGCCCCTTTCGCCCATCCAGAAGTGCCCCCAAAGGAAGGCTTTGGGTACAAGTGAACTCCCCAGGGGAGCCTTAACGCAGCCCCACATGCAACTGGACCCTCCGTATTCGCTCTTTCACAGCAACCCTAAATATAGCCCTGGCCCGCATGGCAGTCGACTGAAAACTCGGGCCCCAAAAAAAGCGTTAAAAGCCTAATTTGCCAATCTAAAAGTGCCCCCAGAGGAAGGCTTTGGGTAAAACTGGACTCCCCAGGGGAGCCTTTACGCAGCCCCACATGCAACTGGACCCTCCTTGTTCACTGTTTACGAGCAACCCTAAATATACCCCTAGCCACCATGGCAGAAGACTGAAAACTAGGGATCCAGAAAATGCGTTTCAAGCCCCCTTCACCCATCCAGAAGTGCCCCCAAAGGAAGGCTTTGGGTACAACTGAACTCCCCAGGAGAGCCTTTATGCAGCCCCACATGCAACTGGACCCTCCGGGTTCACTCTTTCACCGCAAGCCTAAATATAGCCCTAGCACGCCTGGCAGTAGACTGAAAGCTCGGGCCACAGAAAATGTGTTACGAGCCCCATTCGACCATCCAAAAGTGCCCCCAGAGGAAGGCTTTGGGTACATCTGAACTCCCCAGGGGAGCCCTTACGCAGCCCCACATGCAACTGGACCCTCCGGGTTCACTCTTTCACCGCAAGCCTAAATATAGCCCTCGGCGCAATGGGAGAAGACTGAAAAAGCGGGCCTCAGAAAACGCATTGCGATTCCCCTTGGACCATCCAAAAGTGCCCCCAAAGGAAGGCTTTTGGTACAACTGGACTCCCCAGGGGAGCCTTTATGCAGCCCCACATGCAACTGGACCCTCCGTATTCGCTCATTCACAGCAACCCTAAATATAACCCTGGCCCTCATGGCAGACGACTGAAAAATCTGGCCCCAGAAAACGTGTTACAAGCCCTATTCGACCATGCAGAAGTGCCCCCAAAGGAAGGCTTTGGGTACAAGTGAACTCCCCAGGGGAGCCTTTATGCAGGCCCATACGCAACTGGACCCTCCGGGTTCACTCTTTCACCGCAAGCCTAAATATAGCCCTAGCACGCCTGGCAGTCGACTGAAAGCTCGGGCCACAGAAAATGTGTTACGAGCCCCATTCGCCCATCCAAAAGTGCCCCCAAAGGATGGCTTTGGGTACATCTGAACTCCCCAGGGGAGCCTTTATGCAGCCCTACATGCAACTGGACCCTCCGTGTTCGCTCTTTACAGCAACCCTAAATATAACCCTAGCCAGCATGGCAGAAGACTGAAAACTCGGGCCACAGAAAAAGCGTTTCAAGCCCCTTTCGCCCATCCAGAAGTGCCCCCAAAGGAAGGGTTTGGGTACAAGTGAAATCCCCAGGGGAGCCTTAACGCAGCCCCACATGCAACTGGACCCTCCGTATTCGCTCTTTCACAGCAACCCTAAATATAACCCTGGCCCGCCTGGCAGTCGACTGAAAACTCGGGCCCCAAAAAATGCGTTAAAAGCCTAATTCGCCAATCCAAAAGTGCCCCCAGAGGAAGGCTTTGGGTACAAGTGAACTCCCCAGGGGAGCCTTTACGCAGCCCCACATGCAACTGGACCCTCCTTGTTCACTGTTTACGAGCAACCCTAAATATACCCCTAGCCACAATGGCAGAATACTGAAAACTCGGGCTCCAGAAAATGCATTTCAAGCCCCTTTCGCCCATCCAGAAGTGCCCCCAAAGGAAGGCTTTGGGTACAAGTGAACTCCCCAGGGGAGCATTTATGCAGACCCACATGCAAGTGGACCCTCCTTGTTCACTGTTTACGAGCAACCCTAAATATACCCCTAGCCACCATGGCAGAAGACTGAAAACTCGGGCTCCAGAAAATGCGTTTCAAGCCCCATTCACCCATCCAGAAGTGGCCCCAAAGGAAGGCTTTGGGTACAAGTGAACTCCCCAGGGGAGCCTTTATGCAGCCCCACATGCAACTGGACCCTCCGGGTTCACTCTTTCACAGCAACCCTAAATATAGCCCTAGCACGCCTGGCAGTCGACTGAAAGCTCGGGCCACAGAAAATGTGTAACGAGCCCCATTCGCCCATCCAAACGTGCCCCCAAAGGAAGGCTTTGGGTACATCTGAACTCCCCAGGGGAGCCTTTACGCAGCCCCACATGCAACTGGACCCTCCGGGTTCACTCTTTCACCGCAAGAATAAATATAGCCCTAGCACACCTGGCAGTCGACTGAAAGCTCGGGCCACAGAAAATGTGTTACGAGCCCCATTCGCCCCTCCAAAAGTGCCCCCAAAGGAAGGCTTTGGGTACATCTGAACTCCCCAGGGGAGCCTTTATGCAGCCCCACATGCAACTGGACCCTCCGGGTTCACTCTTTCACCGCAAGCCTAAATATAACCCTGGCCCGCATGGCAGACGACTGTAAACTCGGGCCACAGAAAACGTGATACAAGCCCCATTCGACCATCCAAAAGTGCCCCCAAAGGAAGGCTTTGGGTACAACTGAACTCCCCAGAGGAGCCTTTATGCAGCCCCACATGCAACTGGACCCTCCGTATTCGCTCTTTCACAGCAACCCTAAATATAGCCCTGGCTTGCCTCGCAGTCGACTGAAAACTCGGGCCCCAGAAAAACTGTTAAAAGCCTAATTCGCCCATCCAAAAGTGCCCCCAGAGGAAGGCTTTCAGTACAACTGAACTCCCCAGGGGAGCCTTTATGGAGGCCCATACGCAAATGGACCCTCCGGGTTCACTCTTTCACAGCAACCCTAAATATACCCCTAGCCACCATGGCAGAAGACTGAAAACTCGGGATCCAGAAAATGCGTTTCAAGCCCCATTCACCCATCCAGAAGTGCCCTCAAAGGAAGGCTTTGGGTACAACTGAACTCCCCAGGAGAGCCTTAACGCAGCCCCACATGCAACTGGACCCTCCGGGTTCACTCTTTCACCGCAAGCCTAAATATAGCCCTAGCACGCCTGGCAGTCGACTGAAAGCTCGGGCCACAGAAAATGTGTTACGAGCCCCGTTCGCCCATCCAGAAGTGCCCCCAAAGGAAGGCTTTGGGTACAAGTGAACTCCCCAGGGGAGCATTTATGCAGCCCCACATGCAACTGGACCCTCCAGGTTCACTCTTTCACAGCAACCCTAAATATACCCCTAGCCACCATGGCAGAAGACTGAAAACTCGGGATCCAGAAAATGCGTTTCAAGCCCCATTCACCCATCCAGAAGTGCCCTCAAAGGAAGGCTTTGGGTACAACTGAACTCCCCAGGAGAGCCTTTATGCAGCCCCACATGCAACTGGACCCTCCGGGTTCACTCTTTCACCGCAAGCCTAAATATAGCACTAGCACGCCTGGCAGTCGACTGAAAGCTCGGGCCACAGAAATTATGTTACGAGCCCCATTCGCCCATCCAAAAGTGCCCCCAGAGGAAGGCTTTGGGTACATCTGAACTCCCCAGGGAAGCCTTTACGCAGCCCCACATTCAACTGGACCCTCCTTGTTCACTGTTTACGAGCAACCCTAAATATAGCCCTAGTCACCATGGCAGAAGACTGAAAACTCGGGCTCCAGAAAATGCGTTTCAAGCCCCATTCACCCATCCAAAAGTGCCCCCAAAGGAAGGCTTTGGGTACAAGTGAACTCCCCAGGGGAGCCTTTCTGCAGCCCCACATGCAACTGGACCCTCCGGGTTCACTCTTTCACCGCAAGCCTAAATATAGCCCTCGGCGCAATGGGAGAAGACTGAAAAAGCGGGCCTCAGAAAACACATTGCGATTCCCCTTGGAACATCCAAAAGTGCTCCCAAAGGAAGGCTTTGGGTACAACTGGACTCCCCAGGGGAGCCTTAACGCAGCCCCACATGCAACTGGACCCTCCGTATTCGCTCTTTCACAGAAACCCTAAATATAGCCCTGGCCCGTCTGGCAGTCGACTGAAAACTCGGGCCCCGGAAAATGCATTAAAAGCCTAATTCGCCCATCCAACAGTACCCCAGAGGAAGGCTTTGGGTACAACTGAACTCCCCAGGGGAGCCTTTATGCAGGCCCATACGCAACTGGACCCCCGTGTTCGCTGTTTACAAGCAACCCTAAATATAACACTAGCCAGCATGGCAGAAAACTGAAAACTCGGTCCAAAGAATAAGCGTTTCAAGCCCCATTCACCCATCCAGAAGTGCCCCCAAAAGAAGGCTTTGGGTACAAGTGAACTCCCCAAGGGAGCCTTTATGCAGCCCCACATGCAACTGGACCCTCTGGGTTCACTCTTTCACCGCAAGCCTAAATATAGCCCTCGGCGCAATGGGAGAAGACTGAAAAAGCGGGCCTCAGAAAACGCATTGCGATTCCCCTTGGACCATCCAAAAGTGCCCCCAAAGGAAGGCTTTGGGTACAACTGAACTCCCCAGGGGAGCCTTAACGCAGCCCCACATGCAACTGGACTCTCCGTATTCGCTCTTTCACAGCAACCCTAAATATAGCCCTGGCCCGCCTGGCAGTCGACTGAAAACTCGGGCCACAGAAAATGTGTTACGAGCCCCATTCGCCCATCCAAAAGTGCCCCCAGAGGAAGGCTTTGGGTACAAGTGAACTCCCCAGGGGAGCCTTTACGCAGCCCCACATGCAACTGGACCCTCCGTGTTCGCTCTTTACAGCAACCCTAAATATAACCCTAGCCAGCATGGCAGACGACTGAAAACTCGGGCCCCTGAAAACGTGCTACAAGCCCCATTCGCCCATCCAAAAGTGCCCCCAAAGGAAGGCTTTGGGTACAAATGAACTCCCCAGGGGAGCCTTTATGCAGGCCCATATGCAACTGGACCCCCCGTGTTCGCTGTTTACAAGCAACCCTATATATATCACTAGCCAGCATGGCAGAAAACTGAAACCTCGGGCCACAGAAAAAGCGTTTCAAGACCCATTAACCCATCCAGAAGTGCCCCCAAAGGAAGTCTTTGGGTACAAGTAAACTCCCCAGGGGAGTCTTTATGCAGCCCCACATGCAACTGGACCCTCCGGGTTCACTCTTTCACAGCAACCCTAAATATAGCCCTGGCCCGCCTGGCAGTCGACTGAAAACTCGGGCCCCAGAAAATGCGTTAAAAGCCTAATTCGCCCATCCAAAAGTGCCCCCAGAGGAAGGCTTTGAGTACAAGTGAACTCCCCAGGGGAGCCTTTATGCAGCCCCACATGCAACTGGACCCTCCGTATTCACTCTTTCACAGCAACCCTAAATAGAGCCCTGGCTCGCCTGGCAGTCGACTGAAAACTCGGGCCACAGAAAATGTGTTACGAGCCCCATTCGCCCATCCAAAATTGCCCCCAGAGGAAGGCTTTGGGTACAAGTGAACTCCCCAGGGGAGCCTTTACGCAGCCCCACATGCAAATGGACCCTCCTTGTTCACTGTTTACGAGCAACCCTAAATATAGCCCTGGCCCGCCTGGCAGTCGACTGAAAACTCGGGCCACAGAAAATGCATTAAAAGCCTAATTCGCCCCTCCAAAAGTGCCCCCAGAGGAAGGCTTTGGGTACAGCTGAACTCCCCAGGGGAGCCTTTACACAGCCCCACATGCAACTGGACCCTCCTTATTCACTGTTTACGAGCAACCCTAAATATACCCCTAGCCACCATGGCAGAAATCTGAAAACTCGGGATCCAGAAAATGCATTTCAAGCCCCATTCACCCATCCAGAAGTGCCCCCAAAGGAAGGCTTTGGGTACAAGTGAACTCCCCAGGGGAGCCTTTATGCAGCACCACATGCAACTGGACCCTCCGGGTTTACTCTTTCACCGCAACCCTAAATATATCCCTAGCACGCCTGGCAGTCGACTGAAAGCTCGGGCCACAGAAAATGTGTAACGAGCCCAATTCGCCTATCCAAAAGTGCCCCCAGAGGAAGGCTTTGGGTACAACTGAACTCCCCAGGGGAGCCTTAACGCAGCCCCACATGCAACTGGACCCTCCGTATTCGCTCTTTCACAGCAACCCTAAATATAGCCCTGGCCCGCCTGGCAGTCGACTGAAAACTCGGGCCACAGAAAATGCATTAAAAACCTAATTCGCCCCTCCAAAAGTGCCCCCAGAGGAAGGCTTTGGGTACAACTGAACTCCCCAGGGGAGCCTTTATGCAGGCCCATACGCAACTGGACCCCCCGTGTTCGCTGTTTACAAGCAACCCTAAATATAACACTAGCCAGCATGGCAGAAAACTGAAAACTCGGTCCAAAGAATAAGCGTTTCAAGCCCCATTCACCCATCCAGAAGTGCCCCGAAAGGAAGGCTTTGGGTACAAGTGAACTCCCCAGTTGAGCCTTTATGCAGCCCCACATGCAACTGGACCCTCTGGGTTCACTCTTTCACCGCAAGCCTAAATATAGCCCTCGGCGCAATGGGAGAAGACTGAAAAAGCGGGCCTCAGAAAACGCATTGCGATTCCCCTTGGACCATCCAAAAGTGCCCCCAAAGGAAGGCTTTGGGTACAACTGAACTCCCCAGGGGAGCCTTTATGCAGCCCCACATGCAACTGGACCCTCCGGGTTCACTCTTTCACAGCAACCCTAAATATAACCCTGGCCCGCCTGGCAGTCGACTGAAAACTCGGGCCCCAGAAAATGCGTTAAAAGCCTAATTCGCCCATCCAAAAGTGCCCCCAGAGGAAGGCTTTGAGTACAAGTGAACTCCCCATGGGAGCCTTAACGCAGCCCCACATGCAACTGGACCCTCCGTATTCGCTCTTTCACCGAAAGCCTAAATATAGCCCTAGCACGCCTGGCAGTCGACTGAAAGCTCGGGCCACAGAAAATGTGTTACGAGCCCCATTCGCCCATCCAAAAGTGCCCCGAGAGGAAGGCTTTGGGTACATCTGAACTCCCCAGGGGAGCCTTTACGCAGCCCCACATGCAACTGGACCCTCCGTGTTCGCTCTTTCACAGCAACCCTAAATAGAACCCTGGCCCGCCTGGCAGTCGACTGAAAACTCGGGCCCCTGAAAACGTGCTACAAGCCCCATTCACCCATCCAGAAGTGCCCCCAAAGGAAGGCTTTGGGTACAAGTGAACTCCCCAGGGAAGCCTTTATGCAGGCCCATACGCAACTGGACCCCCCGTGTTCGCTGTTTACAAGCAACCCTAAATATAGCACTAGCCAGCATGGCAGAAAACTGAAAACTCGGGCCACAGAAAAAGCGTTTCAAGCCCCATTCACCCATCCAGAAGTGCCCCCAAAGGAAGGCTTTGGGTACAAGTGAACTCCCCAGTGGAGCCTTTATGCAGCCCCACATGCAACTGGACCCTCCGTATTCGCTCTTTCACAGCAACCCTAAATATAGCCCTGGCCCGCCTGGCAGTCGACTGAAAACTCGGGCCCCAGAAAAACTGTTAAAAGCCTAATTCGTCCATCCAAAACTGCCCCCAGAGGAAGGCTTTGGGTACAAGTGAACTCCCCAGGGGAGCCTTTATGCAGCCCCACATGCAACTGGACCCTCCTTGTTCACTGTTTAGGAGCAACCCTAAATATACCCCTAGCCACCATGGCAGGAGACTGAAAAGTCGGGCCACAGAAAATGCGTTTCAGGCCCCATTCACCCATCCAGAAGTTTCCCCAAAGGAAGGCTTTGGGTACAACTGAACTCCCCAGGGGAGCCTTTATGCAGCCCCACATGCAACTGGACCCTCCGTGTTCACTCTTTCACCGCAAGCCTAAATATAGCCCTAGCATGCCTGGCAGTCGACTGAAAGCTCGGGCCACAGAAAATGTGTTACGAGCCCCATTCGCCCATCCAAAAGTGCCCCCAAAGGAAGGCTTTGGGTACATCTGAAATCCCCAGGGGAGCCTTTACGCAGCCCCACATGCAACTGGACCCTCCGTGTTCGCTCTTTACAGCAACCCTAAATATAACCCTAGCCAGCATGGCAGAAGACTGAAAACTCGGGCCACAGAAAAAGCGTTTCAAGCCCCTTTCGCCCATCCAGAAGTGCCCCCAAAGGAAGGCTTTGGGTACAACTGAACTCCCCAGGGGAGCCTTTATGCAGCCCCACATGCAACTGGACCCTCCTTGTTCACTGTTTACGAGCAAAACTAAATATAACCCTAGCCACCATGGCAGAAGACTGAAAACTCGGGCTCCAGAAAATGCGTTTCAAGCCCCATTCACCCATCCAGAAGTGTCCCCAAAGGAAGGCTTTGGGTACAGCTGAACTCCCCAGGTGAGCCTTTATGCAGCCCCACATGCAACTGGACCCTCCGGGTTCGCTCTTTACAGCAACCATAAATATAACCCTAGCCAGCATGGCAGAAGACTGAAAACTCGGGCCACAGAAAACGTGCTACAAGCCCCATTCGACCATCCAAATGTGTCCCCAAAGGAAGGCTTTGGCTACATCTGAACTCCCCAGGGGAGCCTTTATGCAGCCCCACATGCAACTGGACCCTCCGTATTCGCTCTTTACAGCAACCCTAAATATAACCCCAGCCAGCATGGCAGAAGACTGAAAACTCGGGCCACAGAAAAAGCGTTTCAAGCCCCTTTCGCCCATCCAGAAGTGCCCCCAAAGGAAGGCTTTGGGTACAAGTGAACTCCCCAGGGGAGCCTTTACGCAGCCCCACATGCATCTGGACCCTCCGGGTTCACTCTTTCACCGCAACCGTAAATATATCCCTCGGCGCAATGGGAGAAGGCTGAAAAAGCGGGCCTCAGAAAACGCATTGCGATTCCCCTTGGACCATCCAAAAGTGCCCCCAAAGGAAGGCTTTGGGTACAACTGGACTCCCCAGGGGAGCCTTAACGCAGCCCCACATGCAACTGGACCCTCCGTATTCGCTCTTTCATAGCAACCCTAAATATAGCCCTGGCCCGCCTGGCAGTCGACTGAAAACTCGGGCCCCAGAAAATCCATTAAAAGCCTAATTCGCCAATCCAAAAGTGCCCCCAAAGGAAGGCTTTGGGTACAAGTGAACTCCCCAGGGGAGCCTTTACGCAGCCCCACATGCAACTGGACCCTCCGTATTCGGTCTTTCACAGCAACCCTAAATATAACCCTGGCCCGCATGGCAGACGACTGAAAGCATGGGCCCCAGAAAACGTGCTACAAGCTCAATTCGAACATACAAAAGTGCCCGCAAAGGAAGGCTTTGGGTACAATTGAACTCCCCAGAGGAGCCTTTATGCAGCACCACAGGCAACTGGACCCTCCGGGTTCACTCTTTCACAGCAACCCTAAATATAGCCCTGGCCCGCCTGGCAGTCTACTGAAAACTCGGGCCCCAGAAAATGCGTTAAAAGCCTAATTCGCCCATCCAAAAGTGCCCCCAGAGGAAGGCTTTGGGTACAACTGAACTCCCCAGGGGAGCCTTTATGCAGCCCCACATGCAACTGGACCCTCCTTGTTCACTGTTTACGAGCAAAACTAAATATAACCCTAGCCACCATGGCAGAAGACTGAAAACTCGGGCTCCAGAAAATGCGTTTCAAGCCCCATTCACCCATCCAGAAGTGTCCCCAAAGGAAGGCTTTGGGTACAGCTGAACTCCCCAGGTGAGCCTTTATGCAGCCCCACATGCAACTGGACCCTCCGTGTTCGCTCTTTACAGCAACCATAAATATAACCCTAGCCAGCATGGCAGAAGACTGAAAACTCGGGCCACAGAAAACGTGCTACAAGCCCCATTCGACCATCCAAATGTGTCCCCAAAGGAAGGCTTTGGCTACATCTGAACTCCCCAGGGGAGCCTTTATGCAGCCCCACATGCAACTGGACCCTCCGTATTCGCTCTTTACAGCAACCCAAAATATAACCCTAGCCAGCATGGCAGAAGACTGAAAACTCGGGCCACAGAAAAAGCGTTTCAGGCCCCTTTCGCCCATCCAGAAGTGCCCCCAAAGGAAGGCTGTGGGTACAAGTGAACTCCCCAGGGGAGCCTTTATGCAGGCCCATACGCAACTGGACCCCCCGTGTTCGCTGTTTACAAGCAACCCTAAATATAACACTAGCCAGCATGGTAGAAAACTGAAAACTCGGGCCACAGAAAAAGCGTTTCAAGCCCCATTCACCCATCCCAAAGTGCCCCCAGAGGAAGGCTTTGGGTACAAGTGAACTCCCCAGGGGAGCCTTTACACAGCCCCACATGCAACTGGACCCTCCTTGTTCACTGTTTACGAGCAACCCTAAATATAGCCCTGGCCCGCCTGGCTGTCGACTGAAAACTCGGGCCCCAGAAATGCATTAAAAGCCTAATTCGCCCCTCCAAAAGTGCCCCCAGAGGAAGGCTTTGGGTACAACTGAACTCCCCAGGGGAGCCTTTACGCAGCCCCACATGCAACTGGACCCTCCTTATTCACTGTTTACGAGCAACCCTAAATATACACCTAGCCACCATGGTAGGAGACTGAAAACTCGGGCCACAGAAAAAGCGTTTCAAGCCCCATTCACCCATCCAGAAGTGCCCCCAAAGGAAGGCTTTGGGTACAACTGGACTCCCCAGGGGAGCCTTTATGCAGCCCCACATGCAACTGGACCCTCCGTATTCGCTCTTTCACAGCAACCCTAAATATAGCCCTGGCCCGCCTGGCAGTCGACTGAAAACTAGGGCCCCAGAAAATCCATTAAAAGCCTAATTCGCCAATCCAAAAGTGCCCCCAAAGGAAGGCTTTGGGTACAAGTGAACTCCCCAGGGGAGCCTTGACGCAGCCCCACATGCAACTAGACCCTCCGTATTCGCTCTTTCACAGCAACCCTAAATATAACCCTGGCCCGCATGGCAGACGACTAAAAGCACGGGCCCCAGAAAACGTTCTACAAGCCCAATTCGAACATACAAAAGTGCCTCCAAAGGAAGTCTTTGGGTACAATTGAACTCCCCAGAGGAGCCTTTATGCAGCACCACAGGCAACTGGACCCTCCGGGTTCACTCTTTCACAGCAACCCTAAATATAGCCCTGGCCCGCCTGGCAGTCGACTGAAAACTGGGGCCCCAGAAAATGCGTTAAAAGCCTAATTCGCCCATCCAAAAGTGCCCCCAGAGGAAGGCTTTGGGTACAACTGAACTCCCCAGGGGAGTCTTTATGCAGCCCCACATGCAACTGGACCCTCCTTGTTCACTGTTTACGAGCAACCCTAAATATACCCCTAGCCACCATGGCAGAAGACTGAAAACTCGGGCTCCAGAAAATGCGTTTCAAGCCCCATTCACCCATCCAGAAGTGCCCACAAAGGAAGGCTTTGGGTACAGCTGAACTCCCCAGGTGAGCCTTTATGCAGCCCCACATGCAACTGGACCCTCCGTGTTCGCTCTTTACAGCAACCCTAAATATGACCCTAGCCACCATGGAAGAAGACTGAAAACTTGGGCCACAGAAAAAGCGTTTCAAGCCCCTTTCACCCATCCAGAAGTGCCCCCAAAGGAAGGCTTTGGGTACAAGTGAACTCCCCAGGGGAGTCTTTATGCAGCCCCACATGCAACTGGACCCTCTGTATTCGCTCTTTCACCGCAACCCTAAATATATACCTCGGCGCAATGGGAGAAGGCTGAAAAAGCGGGCCTCAGAAAACGCATTGCGATTCCCCTTGGAACATCCAAAAGTGCCCCCAAAGGAAGGCTTTGGGTACAACTGAACTCCCCAGGGGAGCCTTTATGCAGCCCCACATGCAACTGGACCCTCCGGGTTCACTCTTTCACCGCAAGCCTAAATATATCCCTAGCACGCCTGGCAGTCGACTGAAAGCTCGGGCCACAGAAAAGGTGTTACGAGCCCCATTCGCCCATCCAAAAGTGCCTCCAAAGGAAGGCTTTGGGTACAAGTGAACTCCCCAGGGGAGCCTTTATGCAGCCCCACATGCAACTGGACCCTCCGTGTTCACTCTTTACAGCAACCCTAAATATAACACTAGCCAGCATGGCAGAAGACTGAAAACTCGGGTCACAGAAAACGTGCTACAAGCCCCATTCGACCATCCAAAAGTGTCCCCAAAGGAAGGCTTTGGGTACAAGTGAACTCCCCAGGGGAGCCTTTATGCAGCCCCACATGCAACTGGACCCTCCGTATTCGCTCTTTACAGCAACCCTAAATATAACCCTAGCCAGCATGGCAGAAGACTGAAAACTCGGGCCACAGAAAAAGCGTTTCAGGCCCCTTTCGCCCATCCAGAAGTGCCCCCAAAGGAAGGCTTTGGGTACAAGTGAACTCCCCAGGGGAGCCTTTATGCAGCCCCACATGCAACTGGACCCTCCGTATTCGCTCTTTCACAGCAACCCTAAATGTAGCCCTGGCCCGCCTGGCAGTCGACTGAAAAATCGGGCCCCAGAAAACGTGCTACAAGCTCCATTCGACCATCCAAAAGTGCCCCCAAAGGAAGGCTTTGGGTACAACTGAACTCCCCAGGGGAGCCTTTATGCAGGCCCATACGCAACTGGACCCCCCGTGTTCGCTGTTTACAAGCAACCCTAAATATAACACCAGCCAGCATGGCAGAAATCTGAAAACTCGGTCCAAAGAATAAGCGTTTCAAGCCCCATTCACCCATCCAGAAGTGCCCCCAAAGGAAGGCTTTGGGTACAACTGAACTCCCCAGGGGAGCCTTTACGCAACCCCACATGCAACTGGACCCTCCGGGTTCACTCTTTCACAGCAACCCTAAATATATCCCTGGCCCGCCTGGCAGTCGACTGAAAACTCGGGCCCCAGAAAATGCGTTAAAAGCCTAATTCGCCCATCCGTAAGTGCCCCCAGAGGAAGGCTTTGGGTACAAGTGAACTCCCCAGGGGAGCCTTTATGCAGCCCCACATGCAACTGGACCCTCCTTGTTCACTGTTTACGAGCAACCCTAAATATACCCCTAGCCACCATGGCAGAAGACTGAAAACTCGGGCTCCAGAAAATGCGTTTCAAGCCCCATTCACCCATCCAGAAGTGCCCCCAAAGGAAGGCTTTGGGTACAAGTGAACTCCCCAGGGGAGCCTTTATGCAGCCCCACATGCAACTGGACCCTCCGGGTTCACTCTTTCACCGCAACCCAAAATATATCCCTCGGCGCAATGGGAGAAGTCTGAAAAAGCGGGCCTCAGAAAACGCATTGCGATTCCCCTTGGACGATCCAAAAGTGCCCCCAAAGGAAGGCTTTGGGTACAAGTGAACTCCCCAGGGGAGCCTTAACGCAGCCCCACATGCAACTGGACCCTCCGTGTTCGCTCTTTACAGCAACCCTAAATATACCCCTAGCCACCATGGCAGAAGACTGAAAACTCGGGCCCCAGAAAATGCGTTTCAAGCCCCATTCACCCATCCAGAAGTGCCCCCAAAGGAAGGCTTTGGGTACAGCTGAACTCCCCAGGTGAGCATTTATGCAGCCCCACATGCAACTGGACCCTCCGGGTTCACTCTTTCACAGCAACCCTAAATATAGCCCTAGCACGCCTGGCAGTCGACTGAAAGCTCGGGCCACAGAAAATGTGTTACGAGCCCCATTCGCCCATCCAAAAGTGCCTCCAAAGGAAGGCTTTGGGTACAACTGAACTCCCCAGGGGAGCCTTTATGCAGCCCCACATGCAACTGGACCCTCCGTGTTCGCTCTTTACATCAACCCTAAATATAACACTAGCAAGCATGGAAGAAGACTGAAAACTCGGGCCACAGAAAACGTGCTAAAAGCCCCTTTCGCCCATCCAGAAGTGCCCCCAAAGGAAGGCTTTGGGTACAAGTGAACTCCCCAGGGGAGCCTTTATGCAGCCCCACATGCAACTGGACCCTCCGTATTCGCTCTTTCAAAGCAACCCTAAATATAACCCTGGCCCCCATGGCAGACGGCTGAAAAATCGGGCCACAGAAAACGTGCAACAAGCCCCATTCGACCATCCAAAAGTGCCCCCAAAGGAAGGCTTTGGGTACAACTGAACTCCCCAGGGGAGCCTTTATGCAGGCCCATACGCAACTGGACCCCCCGTGTTCGCTGTTTACAAGAAACCCTAAATATAGCCCTGGCCACCATGGCAGAAGACTGAAAACTCGGGCCAAAGAATAAGCGTTTCAAGCCCCATTCACCCATCCAGAAGTGCCCCCAAAGGAAGGCTTTGGGTACAAATGAACTCCCCAGGGGAGCCTTTACGCAGCCCCACATGCAACTGGACCCTCCGGGTTCACTCTTTCACAGCAACCATAAATATAGCCCTGGCCCGCCTGGCAGTCGACTGAAAACTCTGGCCCCAGAAAATGCGTTAAAAGCCTAATTCGCACATCCAAATGTGCCCCCAGAGGAAGGCTTTGGGTACAACTGAACTCCCCAGGGGAGCCTTTATGCAGCCCCACATGCAACTGGACCCTCCGTGTTCGCTCTTTACAGCAACCCTAAATATATCCCTAGCCAGCATGGCAGAAGACTGAAAACTCGGGCCACAGAAAAAGCGTTTCAAGCCCCTTTCGCCCATCCAGAAGTGCCCCCAAAGGAAGGCTTTGGGTACAAGTGAACTCCCCAGGGGAGCCTTTACGCAGCCCCACATGCAACTGGACCCTCCGTATTCGCTCTTTCACAGCAACCCTAAATATAACCCTGGCCCGCATGGCAGTCGACTGAAAAATCGGGCCACAGAAAACGTGCTACAAGCCCAAATTCGCCCATCCAAAAGTGCCCCCAAAGGAAGGCTTTGGGTACAACTGAACTCCCCAGGGGAGCCTTTATGTAGGCCCATACGAAACTGGACCCCCCGTGTTCGCTGTTTACAAGCAACCCTAAATATAACCCTGGCCAACATGGCAGAAGACTGAAAACTCAGGCCCCAGAAAACGTGCTACAAGCCCAATTCGAACATACAAAATTGCCCCCAGAGGAAGGCTTTGGGTACAAGTGAACTCCCCAGGGGAGCCTTTATGCAGCCCCACATGCAACTGGACCCTCCGTATTCGCTCTTTCACAGCAACCCTAAATATAACCCTGGCACGCATGGCAGTCGACTGAAAAATCGGGCCACAGAAAACGTGCTACAAGCCCAAATTCGACCATCCAAAAGTGCCCCCAAAGGAAGGCTTTGGGTACAACTGAACTCCCCAGGGGAGCCTTTATGCAGGCCCATACGAAACTGGACCCCCCGTGTTCGCTGTTTACAAGCCACCCTAAATATATCCCTGGCCACCATGACAGAAAACTGAAAACTCGGCCCCAGAAAACGAGCTACAAGCCCAATTCGAACATACAAAAGTGCCCCCAAAGGAAGGTTTTGGGTACAAGTGACCTCCCCAGGGGAGCCTTTATGCAGCCCCACATGCAACTGGACCCTCCGTATTCGCTCTTTCACAACAACCCTAAATATAACCCTCTCCCGCATGGCAGACGACTGAAAAATCGGGCCCCAGAAAACGTGCAACAAGCCCAATTCGACCATCCAAAAGTGCCCCCAAAGGAAGGCTTTGGGTACAACTGAACTCCCCAGGCGAGCCTTTATGCAGGCCCATACGCAACTGAACCCCCCGTGTTCGCTGTTTACAAGCAACCCTAAATATAGCCCTGGCCACCATGGCAGAAGACTGAAAACTCGTGCCCCAGAAAACGTGCTACTAGCCCAGTTCGAACATACAAATGTGCCCCCAAAGGAAGGCTTTGGGTACAAGTGAACTCCCCAGGGGAGCCTTTATGCAGCCCCACATGCAACTGGACCCTCCGGGTTCACTCTTTCACCGCAAGCCTAAATATAGCCCTAGCACGCCTGGCAGTCGACTGAAAGCTCGGGCCACAGAAAAGGTGTTACGAGCCCCATTCGCCCATCCAAAAGTGCCTCCAAAGGAAGGCTTTGGGTACATCTGAACTCCCCAGGGAAGCCTTTACGCAGCCCCACATGCAACTGGACCCTCCGTGTTCGCTCTTTACAGCAACCCTAAATATAACCCTAGCCAGAATGGCAGAAGACTGAAAACTCAGGACACAGAAAACGTGCTACAAGCCCCATTCGACCATCCAAAAGTGCACCCAAAGGAAGGATTTGGGTACATCTGAACTCCCCAAGGGAGCCTTTATGCAGCCCCACATGCAACTGGACCTTCCGTGTTCGCTCTTTACAGCAACCCTAAATATAACCCTAGCCAGCATGGCAGAAGACTGAAAACTCGGGCCACAGAAAAAGCGTTTCAAGCCCTTTTCACCCATCCAGAAGTGCCCCCAAAGGAAGGCTTTGGGTACAAGTGAACTCCCCAGGGGAGCCTTTATGCAGCCCCACATGCAACTGGACCCTCCGGGTTCACTCTTTCACAGCAACCCTAAATATAACCCTGGCCCCCATGGCAGACGACTGAAAAATCGGGCCCCAGAAAACGTGCTACAAGCCCCATTCGACCATCCAAAATGCCCCCAAAGGAAGGCTTTGGGTACAACTGAACTCCCCAGGGGAGACTTTATGCAGGCCCATACGCAACTGGACCCCCCGTGTTCGCTGTTTACTGCAAACCTAAATATACCCCTAGCCACCACGGCAGAAAACTGAAAAGTCGGGCCAAAGAATAAGCGTTTCAAGCCCCATTCACCCATCCAGAAGTGCCCCCAAAGGAAGGCTTTGGGTACAACTGAACTCCCCAGGGGAGCCTTTATGCAGCCCCACATGCAACTGGACCCTCCTTGTTCACTGTTTACAGCAACCCTAATTATACCCCTAGCCACCATGGCAGAAGACTGAAAACTCGGGCCACAGAAAAAGCAATTCAAGCCCCTTTCGCCCATCCAGAAGTGCCCCCAAAGGAAGGCTTTGGGTACAACTGAACTCCCCAGGGGAGCCTTTATGCAGACCCACATGCAGCTGGACCCTCTGGGTTCACTCTTTCACCGCAAGCCTAAATATAGCCGTAGCACGCCTGGCAGTCGACTGAAAGCACGGGCCACAGAAAATGTGTTACGAGCCCCATTCGCCCATCCAAAAGTGCCCCGAGAGGAAGGCTTTGGGTACAAGTGAACTCCCCAGGGGAGCCTTTACGCAGCCCCACATGCAACTGGACCCTCCGTGTTCGCTCTTTACAGCAAACCTAAATATACCCCTAGCCACCATGGCAGAAGACTGAAAGCTCGGGCCACAGAAAAAGCTTTTCAGGCCCCTTTCGCCCATCCAGAAGTGCCCCCAAAGGAAGGCTTTGGGTACAAGTGAACTCCCCAGGGGAGCCTTTATGCAGCCCCACATGCAACTGGACCCTCCGTATTCACTGTTTACGAGCAACCCTAAATATAACCCTAGCCACCATGGCAGAAGTCTGAAAACTCGGGCCACAGAAAAAGCGTTTCAAGCCCCTTTCGCCCATCCAGAAGTGCCCCCAAAGGAAGGCTTTGCATACAACTGAACTCCCCAGGGGAGCCTTTATGCAGCCCCACATGCAACTGGACCCTCCGGGTTCACTCTTTCACAGCAACCCTAAATATAGCCCTGGCCCGCCTGGCAGTCGACTGAAAACTCGGGCCCCAGAAAAACTGTTAAAAGCCTAATTCGCCCATCCAAAAGTGCCCCCAGAGGAAGGCTTTGGGTACAAGTGAACTCCCCAGGGGAGCCTTTACGCAGCCCCACATGCAACTGGACCCTCCTTGTTCACTGTTTACGAGCAACCCTAAATATACCCCTAGCCACCATGGCAGAAGATTGAAAACTCGGGCTCCAGAAAATGCGTTTCAAGCCCGATTCACCCATCCAGAAGTGCCCCCAAAGGAAGGCTTTGGGTACAACTGAACTCCCCAGGGGAGCCTTTATGCAGCCCCACATGCAACTGGACCCTCCTTGTTCACTGTTTACAGCAACCCTAATTATACCCCTAGCCACCATGGCAGAAGACTGAAAACTCGGGCCACAGAAAAAGCAATTCAAGCCCCTTTCGCCCATCCAGAAGTGCCCCCAAAGGAAGGCTTTGGGTACAACTGAACTCCCCAGGGGAGCCTTTATGCAGACCCACATGCAGCTGGACCCTCTGGGTTCACTCTTTCACCGCAAGCCTAAATATAGCCGTAGCACGCCTGGCAGTCGACTGAAAGCACGGGCCACAGAAAATGTGTTACGAGCCCCATTCGCCCATCCAAAAGTGCCCCGAGAGGAAGGCTTTGGGTACAAGTGAACTCCCCAGGGGAGCCTTTACGCAGCCCCACATGCAACTGGACCCTCCGTGTTCGCTCTTTACAGCAAACCTAAATATACCCCTAGCCACCATGGCAGAAGACTGAAAGCTCGGGCCACAGAAAAAGCTTTTCAGGCCCCTTTCGCCCATCCAGAAGTGCCCCCAAAGGAAGGCTTTGGGTACAAGTGAACTCCCCAGGGGAGCCTTTATGCAGCCCCACATGCAACTGGACCCTCCGTATTCACTGTTTACGAGCAACCCTAAATATAACCCTAGCCACCATGGCAGAAGTCTGAAAACTCGGGCCACAGAAAAAGCGTTTCAAGCCCCTTTCGCCCATCCAGAAGTGCCCCCAAAGGAAGGCTTTGCATACAACTGAACTCCCCAGGGGAGCCTTTATGCAGCCCCACATGCAACTGGACCCTCCGGGTTCACTCTTTCACAGCAACCCTAAATATAGCCCTGGCCCGCCTGGCAGTCGACTGAAAACTCGGGCCCCAGAAAAACTGTTAAAAGCCTAATTCGCCCATCCAAAAGTGCCCCCAGAGGAAGGCTTTGGGTACAAGTGAACTCCCCAGGGGAGCCTTTACGCAGCCCCACATGCAACTGGACCCTCCTTGTTCAGTGTTTACGAGCAACCCTAAATATACCCCTAGCCACCATGGCAGAAGATTGAAAACTCGGGCTCCAGAAAATGCGTTTCAAGCCCGATTCACCCATCCAGAAGTGCCCCCAAAGGAAGGCTTTGGGTACAACTGAACTCCCCAGGGGAGCCTTTATGCAGCCCCACATGCAACTGGACCCTCCGCGTTCACTCTTTCACCGCAAGCCTAAATATATCCGTAGCACGCCTGGCAGTCGACTTAAAGCTCGGGCCACAGAAAATGTGTTAAGAGCCCCATTCGCCCATCCAAAAGTGCCTCCAAAGGAAGGCTTTGGGTACATCTGAACTCCCCAGGGGAGCCTTTATGCAGCCCCACATGCAACTGGACCCTACGTGTTCGCTCTTTACAGCAACCCTAAATATAACCCTAGCCAGCATGGCAGAAAACTGAAAACTACAGAAAACCACAGAAAACGAGCTACAAGCCCCATTCGACCATCCAGAAGTGCCCCCAAAGGAAGGCTTTGGGTACAACTGAACTCCCCAGGGGAGCCTTTATGCAGGCCCATACGCAACTGAACCCCCCGTGTTCGCTGTTTACAAGCAACCCTAAATATAACCCTGGCCCGCCTGGCAGTCGACTGAAAACTCGGGCTCCAGAAAATGCGTTTAAAGCCTAATTTGCCCATCCAAAAGTGCCCCCAAAGGAAGGCTTTGGGTCCAACTGAACTCCCCAGGGGAGCCTTAACGCAGCCCCACATGCAACTGGACCCTCCGTATTCGCTCTTTCACAGCAACCCTAAATATAGCCTTGGCCCGCCTGGCAGTCGACTGAAAACTCGGGCCCCAGAAAAACTGTTAAAAGCCTAATTCGCCTATCCAAACGTGCCCCCAGAGGAAGGCTTTGGGTACAAGTGAACTCCCCAGGGGAGCCTTTACGCAGCCCCACATGCAACTGGACCCTCCGGGTTCACTCTTTCATCGCAAGCCTAAATATAGCCCTCGGCGCAATGGGAGAAGACTGACAAAGCGGGTCTCAGAAAACGCATTGCGATTCCACTTGGACCATCTCAAAGTGCCCCCAAAGGAAGGCTTTGGGTACAACTGGACTCCCCAGGGGAGCCTTAACGCAGCCACACATGCAACTGGACCCTCCGTATTCGCTCTTTCACAGCAACCCTAATTATACCCCTAGCCACCATGGCAGAAGACTGAAAACTCGGGCTCCAGAAAATGCGTTTCAAGCCCCATTCACCCATCCAGAAGTGCCCCCAAAGGAAGGCTTTGGGTACAACTGAACTCCCCAGGGGAGCCTTTACGCAGCCCCACATGCAACTGGACCCTCCGGGTTCACTCTTTCACAGCAACCCTAAATATACCCCTAGCCAGCATGGCAGAAGACTGAAAACTCGGGCTCCAGAAAATGCGTTTCAAGCCCCATTCACCCATCCAAAGGTGCCTCCAGAGGAAGGCTTTGGGTACAACTGAACTCCCCAGGGGAGCCTTTACACAGCCCCACATGCAACTGGACCCTCCTTGTTCACTGTTTACGAGCAACCCTAAATATACCCCTAGCCAGCATGGCAGAAGACTGAAAACTCGGGCTCCAGAAAATGCGTTTCAAGCCCCATTCACCCATCCAGAAGTGCCCCCAAAGGAAGGCTTTGGGTACAAGTGAACTCCCCAGGGGAGCCTTTATGCAGCCCCACATGCAACTGGACCCTCCGTATTCGCTCTTTCACAGCAACCCTAAATATAACCCTGGCCCGCATGGCAGACGACTGAAAAATCGGGCCCCAGAAAACGTGCTACAAGCCCTTTTTGACCATCCAGAAGTGCCCCCAAAGGAAGGCTTTGGGTACAACTGAACTCCCCAGGGGAGCCTTTATGCAGCCCCACATGCAACTGGACCCTCCGTATTCGCTCTTTCACAGCAACCCTAAATATAGCCCTGGCCCGCCTCGCAGTCGACTGAAAACTCGGGCCACAGAAAAACTGTTAAAAGCCTAATTCGCCCATCCAAAAGTGCCCCCAAAGGAAGGCTTTGGGTACAACTGAACTCCCCAGGGGAGCCTTTATGCAGACCCACATGCAACTGGACCCTCTGGGTTCACTCTTTCACCGCAAGCCTAAATATAGCCGTAGCACGCCTGGCAGTCGACTGAAAGCACGGGCCACAGAAAATGTGTTACGAGCCTCATTCGCCCATCCAAAAGTGCCCCCAAAGGAAGGCTTTGGGTACAAGTGAACTCCCCAGGGGAGCCTTTACGCAGCCCCACATGCAACTGGACCCTCCGTGTTCGCTCTTTACAGCAAACCTAAATATACCCCTAGCCACCATGGCAGAAGACTGAAAGCTCGGGCCACAGAAAAAGCTTTTCAGGCCCCTTTCGCCCATCCAGAAGTGCCCCCAAAGGAAGGCTTTGGGTACAAGTGAACTCCCCAGGGGAGCCTTTATGCAGCCCCACATGCAACTGGACCCTCCGTATTCACTGTTTACGAGCAACCCTAAATATAACCCTAGCCACCATGGCAGAAGGCTGAAAACTCGGGCCACAGAAAAAGCGTTTCAAGCCCCTTTCGCCCATCCAGAAGTGCCCCCAAAGGAAGGCTTTGCATACAACTGAACTCCCCAGGGGAGCCTTTATGCAGCCCCACATGCAACTGGACCCTCCGGGTTCACTCTTTCACAGCAACCCTAAATATAGCCCTGGCCCGCCTGGCAGTCGACTGAAAACTCGGGCCCCAGAAAAACTGTTAAAAGCCTAATTCGCCCATCCAAAAGTGCCCCCAGAGGAAGGCTTTGGGTACAAGTGAACTCCCCAGGGGAGCCTTTACGCAGCCCCACATGCAACTGGACCCTCCTTGTTCAGTGTTTACGAGCAACCCTAAATATACCCCTAGCCACCATGGCAGAAGATTGAAAACTCGGGCTCCAGAAAATGCGTTTCAAGCCCGATTCACCCATCCAGAAGTGCCCCCAAAGGAAGGCTTTGGGTACAACTGAACTCCCCAGGGGAGCCTTAACGCAGCCCCACATGCAACTGGACCCTCCGTATTCGCTCTTTCACAGCAACCCTAAATATAGCCCTGGCCCGCCTGGCAGTCGACTGAAAACTCGGGCCCCAGAAAACGCGTTTAGAGCCCCATTCGCCCATCCAAAAGTGCCCCCAGAGGAAGGCTTTGGGTACAACTGAACTCCCCAGGGGAGCCTTAACGCAGCCCCACATGCAACTGGACCCTCCGTATTCGCTCTTTCACAGCAACCCTAAATATAGCCCTAGCACGCCTGGCAGTCGACTGAAAACTCGGGCCACAGAAAAACTGTTAAAAGCCTAATTCGCCCATCCAAAAGTGCCCCCAGAGGAAGGCTTTGGGTACAACTGAACTCCCCAGGGGAGCCTTTACGCAGCCCCACATGCAACTGGACCCTCCTTGTTCACTGTTTACGAGCAACCCTAAATATACCCCTAGCCAGCATGGCAGAAGACTGAAAACTCGGGCTCCAGAAAATGCGTTTCAAGCCCCATTCACCCATCCAGATGTGCCCCCAAAGGAAGGCTTTGGGTACAAGTGAACTCCCCAGGGGAGCCTTTATGCAGCCCCACATGCAACTGGACCCTCCGGGTTCACTCTTTCACCGCAAGCCTAAATATAGCCCTAGCATGCCTGGCAGTCGACTGAAAGCTCGGGCCACAGAAAATGTGTTACGAGCCCCTTTCGCCCATCCAAAAGTGCCCCCAGAGGAAGGCTTTGGGTACCAGTGAACTCCCCAGGGGAGCCTTTATGCAGCCCCACATGCAACTGGACCCTCCTTGTTCACTGTTTACAGCAAACCTAAATATACCCCTAGCCACCATGGCAGAAGACTGAAAACTCGGGCCACAGAAAAAGCAATTCAAGCCCCTTTCGCCCATCCAGAAGTGCCCCCAAAGGAAGGCTTTGGGTACAAGTGAACTCCCCAGGGGAGCCTTTATGCAGACCCACATGCAACTGGACCCTCTGGGTTCACTCTTTCACCGCAAGCCTAAATATAGCCCTAGCACGCCTGGCAGTCGACTGAAAGCACGGGCCACAGAAAATGTGTTACGAGCCCCATTCGCCCATCCAAAAGTGCCCCCAAAGGAAGGCTTTGGGTACAACTGAACTCCCCAGGGGAGCCTTTACGCAGCCCCACATGCAACTGGACCCTCCTTGCTCACTGTTTACGAGCAACCCTAAATATACCCCTAGCCACCATGGCAGAAGACTGAAAACTCGGGCCACAGAAAAAGCGTTTCAGGACCCTTTCGCCCATCCAGAAGTGCCCCCAAAGGAAGGCTTTGGGTACAAGTGAACTCCCCAGGGGAGCCTTTATACAGCCCCACATGCAACTGGACCCTCCGTATTCACTGTTTACCAGCAACCCTAAATATAACCCTAGCCACCATGGCAGAAGACTGAAAACTCGGGCCACAGAAAATGTGTTACGAGCCCCATTCGCCCATCCAAAAGTGCCCCCACAGGAAGGCTTTGGGGACAAGTGAACTCCCCAGGGGAGCCTTAACGCAGCCCCACATGCAACTGGACCCTCCGTATTCGCTCTTTCACAGCAAACCTAAATATAGCCCTGGCCCGCCTGGCAGTCGACTGAAAACTCGGGCCACAGAAAAACTGTTAAAAGCCTAATTCGCCCATCCAAAAGTGCCCCCAGAGGAAGGCTTTGGGTACAACTGAACTCCCCAGGGGAGCCTTTATGCAGCCCCACATGCAACTGGACCCTCCGTGTTCACTGTTTACGAGCAACCCTAAATATACCCCTAGCCAGCATGGCAGAAGACTGAAAACTCGGGCTCCAGAAAATGCGTTTCAAGCCCCATTCACCCATCCAGAAGTGCCCCCAAAGGAAGGCTTTGGGTACAACTGAACTCCCCAGGGGAGCTTTTATGCAGCCCCACATGCAACTGGACCCTCCGTGTTCGCTCTTTACAGCAACCCTAAATATAACCCTAGCCAGCATGGCAGAAGACTGAAAACTCGGGCCACAGAAAACGTGCTACAAGCCCCATTCGCCCATCCAAAAGTGTCCCCAAAGGAAGGCTTTGGGTACATCTGAACTCCCCAGGGGAGCCTTTATGCAGCCCCACATGCAACTGGACCCTCCGTATTCGCTCTTTCACAGCAACCCTAAATAGAATCCTGGCCCCCATGGCAGACGACTGAATAATCGGGCCCCAGAAAACGTGCTACAAGCCCCATTCGACCATCCAAAAGTGCCCCCAAAGGAAGGCTTTGGGTACAACTGAACTCCCCAGGGGAGCCTTTATGCAGGCCCATACGCAACTGGACCCCCCGTGTTCGCTGTTTACAAGCAACCCTAAATATAACCCTGGCCCGCCTGGCAGTCGACTGAAAACTCGGGCCCCAGAAAAACTGTTAAAAGCCTAATTCGCCCATCCAAAAGTGCCCCCAGAGGAAGGCTTTGGGTACAAGTGAACTCCCCAGGGGAGCCTTTATGCAGCCCCACATGCAACTGGACCCTCCGGGTTCACTCTTTCACCGCAAGCCTAAATATAGCCCTCGGGGCAATGGGAGAAGACTGAAAATGCGGGCCTCAGAAAACGCATTGCGATTCCACTTGGACCATCCCAAAGTGCCCCCAAAGGAAGGCTTTGGGTACAACTGGACTCCCCAGGGGAGCCTTAACGCAGCCACACATGCAACTGGACCCTCCGTATTCGCTCTTTCACAGCAACCCTAAATATAGCCCTGGCCCGCCTGGCAGTCGACTGAAAACTCGGGCCACAGAAAATGTGTTACGAGCCGCATTCGCCCATCCAAAAGTCCCCCCAGAGGAAGGCTTTGGGTACAAGTGAACTCCCCAGGGGAGCCTTTATGCAGCCCCACATGCAACTGGACCCTCCGGGTTCACTCTTTCACCGCAAGCCTAAATATAGCCCTAGGCGCAATGGGAGAAGACTGAAAAAGCGGGCCTCAGAAAACGCATTCCGATTCCCCTTGGACCATCCCAAAGTGCCCCCAAAGGAAGGCTTTGGGTACAACTGGACTCCCCAGGGGAGCCTTTACGCAGCCCCACATGCAACTGGACCCTCCGTTTTCGCTCTTTCACAGCAACCCTAAATATAGCCCTGGCCCGCCTGGCAGTCGACTGAAAACTGGGGCCCCAGAAAACGCGTTTCAAGCCCCATTCGCCCATCCAAAAGGTCCCCCAGAGGAAGGCTTTGGGTACAAGTGAACTCCCCAGGGGAGCCTTTACGCAACCCCACATGCAACTGGACCCTCCTTGTTCACTGTTTACGAGCAACCCTAAATATACCCCTGGCCACCATGGCAGAAGACTGAAAACTCGGGCTCCAGAAAATGCGTTTCAAGCCCCATTCACCCATCCAGAAGTGCCCGCAAAGGAAGGCTTTGGGTACAAGTGAACTCCCCAGGGGAGCCTTTATGCAGCCCCACATGCAACTGGACCCTCCGGGTTCACTCTTTCACCGCAAGCCTAAATATAGCCGTAGCACGCCAGGCAGTCTACTGAAAGCTCGGGCCACAGAAAATGTGTTACGAGCCCCATTCACCCATCCAAAAGTGCCCCGAGAGGAAGGCTTTGGGTACATCTGAACTCCCCAGGGGAGCCTTTACGCAGCCCCACATGCAACTGGACCCTCCGTATTCGCTCTTTCACAGCAACCCTAAATATAACCCTGACCCGCATGGTAGACTACTGAAAAATTGGGCCACAGAAAACGTGCTACAAGCCCCATTCGACCATCCAAAAGTGCCCCCAAAGGAAGGCTTTGGGTCCAACTGAACTCCCCAGG
The DNA here is from genome assembly GCF_047663525.1 of Anas platyrhynchos. Taxonomy (NCBI): domain Eukaryota; kingdom Metazoa; phylum Chordata; class Aves; order Anseriformes; family Anatidae; genus Anas; species Anas platyrhynchos. The sequence goes on along the minus strand of NC_092613.1, from coordinate 2,366,051 downwards.
GGAGCCTTTATGCAGGCCCATACGCAACTAGACCCCCCGTGTTCGCTGTTTACAAGCAACCCTAAATATAACACTAGCCAGCATGGCAGAAGACTGAAAACTCGGGCCCCAGAAAATGCATTAAAAGCCTAATTCGCCCATCCAAAAGTGCCCCCAGAGGAAGGCTTTGGGTACAACTGAACTCCCCAGGGGAGCCTTAACGCAGCCCCACATGCAACTGGACCCTCCGTATTCGCTCTTTCACAGCAACCCTAAATATAGCCCTGGCCTGCCTGGCAGTCGACTGAAAACTCGGGGCCCAGAAAATGCATTAAAAGCCCCATTCGCCCATCCAAAATGCCCCCAGAGGAAGGCTTTGGGTACAAGTGAACTCCCCAGGGGAGCCTTTACACAGCCCCACATGCAACTGGACCCTCCTTGTTCACTGTTTACGAGCAACACTAAATATACCCCTAGCCACCATGGCAGAAGACTGAAAACTCGGGACACAGAAAAAGCGTTTCAAGCCCCATTCACCCATCCAGAAGTGCCCGCAAAGGAAGGCTTTGGGTACAACTGAACTCCCCAGGGGAGCCTTTATGCAGCCCCACATGCAACTGGACCCTCGGGTTCACTCTTTCACCGCAAGCCTAAATATAACCCTAGCACGCCTGGCAGTCGACTGAAAGCTCGGGCCACAGAAAATGTGTTACGAGCCCCATTCACCCATCCAAAAGTGCCCCCAAAGGAAGGTTTTGGGTACATCTGAACTCCCCAGGGGAGCCTTTACGCAGCCCCACATGCAACTGGACCCTCCGTGTTCGCTCTGTACAGCAACCCTAAATATAACCCTAGCCAGAATGGCAGAAGACTGAAAACTCGGGCCACAGAAAAAGCGTTTCAAGCCCCTTTCGCCCATCCAGAAGTGCCCCCAGAGGAAGGCTTTGGGTACAACTGAACTCCCCAGGGGAGCATTTACGCAGCCCCACATGCAACTGGACCCTCCGTATTCGCTCTTTCACAGCAACCCTAAATATAACCCTGGCCCGCATGGCAGACGACTGAAAAATCGGGCCCCAGAAAACGTGCTACAAGCCCCATTCGACCATCCAAAAGTGCCCCCAAAGGAAGGCTTTGGGTACAACTGAACTCCCCAGGGGAGCCTTTATGCAGGCCCATACGCAACTGGACCCCCCGTGTTCGCTGTTTACAAGCAACCCTAAATATAACACTAGCCAGCATGGCAGAAAACTGAAAACTCGGGCCACAGAAAAAGCGTTTCAAGCCCCTTTTCCCCATCCAGAAGTGCCCCCAAAGGAAGGCTTTGGGTACAAGTGAACTCCCCAGGGGAGCCTTTATGCAGCCCCACATGCAACTGGACCCTCCGGGTTCACTCTTTCACCGCAAGCCTAAATATAGCCCTAGCACGCCTGGCAGTCGACTGAAAGCTCGGGCCAGAGAAAATGTGTTACGAGCCCCTTTCGCCCATCCAAGAGTGCCCCTAAAGGAAGGCTTTGGGTACAAGTGAACTCCCCAGGGGTGCCTTTATGCAGCCCCACATGCAACTGGACCCTCTTTGTTCACTGTTTACGAGCAACCCTAAATATACCCCTAGCCAGCATGGCAGAAGACTGAAAACTCGGGCTCCAGAAAATGCGTTTCAAGCCGCATTCACCCATCCAGAAGTGCCCCCAAAGGAAGGCTTTGGGTACAACTGAACTCCCCAGGGGAGCCTTTATGCAGCCCCACATGCAACTGGACCCTCCGGGTTCACTCTTTCACCGCAAGCCTAAATATAGCCCTAGGCGCAATGGGAGAAGACTGAAAAAGCAGGCCTCAGAAAACGCATTCCGATTCCCCTTGGACCATCCCAAAGTGCCCCCAAAGGAAGGCTTTGGGTACAACTGGACTCCCCAGGGGAGCCTTTACGCAGCCCCACATGCAACTGGACCCTCCGTTTTCGCTCTTTCACAGCAACCCTAAATATAGCCCTGGCCCGCCTGGCAGTCGACTGAAAACTGGGGCCCCAGATAACGCGTTTCAAGCCCCATTCGCCCATCCAAAAGGTCCCCCAGAGGAAGGCTTTGGGTACAAGTGAACTCCCCAGGGGAGCCTTTACGCAACCCCACATGCAACTGGACCCTCCTTGTTCACTGTTTACGAGCAACCCTAAATATACCCCTGGCCACCATGGCAGAAGACTGAAAACTCGGGCTCCAGAAAATGCGTTTCAAGCCCCATTCACCCATCCAGAAGTGCCCGCAAAGGAAGGCTTTGGGTACAAGTGAACTCCCCAGGGGAGCCTTTATGCAGCCCCACATGCAACTGGACCCTCCGGGTTCACTCTTTCACCGCAAGCCTAAATATAGCCGTAGCACGCCAGGCAGTCTACTGAAAGCTCGGGCCACAGAAAATGTGTTACGAGCCCCATTCACCCATCCAAAATTCCCCCAGAGAGGAAGGCTTTGGGTACATCTGAACTCCCCAGGGGAGCCTTTACGCAGCCCCACATGCAACTGGACCCTCCGTATTCGCTCTTTCACAGCAACCCTAAATATAACCCTGACCCGCATGGTAGACTACTGAAAAATTGGGCCACAGAAAACGTGCTACAAGCCCCATTCGACCATCCAAAAGTGCCCCCAAAGGAAGGCTTTGGGTCCAACTGAACTCCCCAGGGGAGCCTTTATGCAGGCCCATACGCAACTAGAACCCCCGTGTTCGCTGTTTACAAGCAACCCTAAATATAACACTAGCCAGCATGGCAGAAGACTGAAAACTCGGGCCCCAGAAAATGCATTAAAAGCCTAATTCGCCCATCCAAAAGTGCCCCCAGAGGAAGGCTTTGGGTACAACTGAACTCCCCAGGGGAGCCTTAACGCAGCCCCACATGCAACTGGACCCTCCGTATTCGCTCTTTCACAGCAACCCTAAATATAGCCCTGGCCTGCCTGGCAGTCGACTGAAAACTCGGGGCCCAGAAAATGCATTAAAAGCCCCATTCGCCCATCCAAAATGCCCCCAGAGGAAGGCTTTGGGTACAAGTGAACTCCCCAGGGGAGCCTTTACGCAGCCCCACATGCAACTGGACCCTCCGTGTTCGCTCTGTACAGCAACCCTAAATATAACCCTAGCCAGAATGGCAGAAGACTGAAAACTCGGGCCACAGAAAAAGCGTTTCAAGCCCCTTTCGCCCATCCAGAAGTGCCCCCAAAGGAAGGCTTTGGGTACAACTGAACTCCCCAGGGGAGCATTTACGCAGCCCCACATGCAACTGGACCCTCCGTATTCGCTCTTTCACAGCAACCCTAAATATAACCCTGGCCCGCATGGCAGACGACTGAAAGCTCGGGCCCCAGAAAACGTACTACAAGCCCCATTTGACCATCCAAAAGTGCCCCCAAAGGAAGGCTTTGGGTACAACTGAACTCCCCAGGGGAGCCTTTATGCAGGCCCATACGCAACTGGACCCCCCGTGTTCGCTGTTTACAAGCAACCCTAAATATAACACTAGCCAGCATGGCAGAAAACTGAAAACTCGGGCCACAGAAAAAGCGTTTCAAGCCCCTTTTCCCCATCCAGAAGTGCCCCCAAAGGAAGGCTTTGGGTACAAGTGAACTCCCCAGGGGAGCCTTTATACAGCCCCACATGCAACTGGACCCTCCTTGTTCACTGTTTACGAGCAACCCTAAATATACCCCTAGCCACCGTGGCAGAAGACTGAAAACTCGGGCTCCAGAAAATGCGTTTCAAGCCCCATTCACCCATCCAGAAGTGCCCCCAAAGGAAGGCTTTGGGTACAAGTGAACTCCCCAGGGGAGCCTTTATGCAGCCCCACATGCAACTGGACCCTCCGGGTTCACTCTTTCACCGCAAGCCTAAATATAACCCTAGGCGCAATGGGAGAAGACTGAAAAAGCGGGCCTCAGAAAACGCATTGCGATTCCCCTTGGAACATCCCAAAGTGCCCCCAAAGGAAGGCTTTGGGTACAACTGGACTCCCCAGGGGAGCCTTAACGCAGCCCCACATGCAACTGGACCCTCCGTATTCGCTCTTTCACAGCAACCCTAAATATAGCCCTGGCCCGCCTGGCAGTCGACTGAAAACTCGGGCCACAGAAAAACTGTTAAAAGCCTAATTCGCCCATCCAAAGGTGCCCCCAGAGGAAGGCTTTGGGTACAACTGAACTCCCCAGGGGAGCCTTTACACAGCCCCACATGCAACTGGACCCTCCTTGTTCACTGTTTACGAGCAACCCTAAATATACCCCTAGCCACCATGGCAGAAGACTGAAAAATCGGGCCCCAGAAAACGTGCTACAAGCCCTTTTTGACCATCCAGAAGTGCCCCCAAAGGAAGGCTTTGGGTACAACTGAACTCCCCAGGGGAGCCTTTATGCAGCCCCACATGCAACTGGACCCTCCGTATTCGCTCTTTCACAGCAACCCTAAATATAGCCCTGGCCCGCCTCGCAGTCGACTGAAAACTCGGGCCCCAGAAAACGTGCTACAAGCCCCTTTCGCCCATCCAGAAGTGCCCCCAAAGGAAGGCTTTGGGTACAAGTGAACTCCCCAGGGGAGCCTTTATGCAGCCCCACATGCAACTGGACCCTCCGTATTCGCTCTTTCACAGCAACCCTAAATATAACCCTGGCCCGCATGGCAGACGACTGAAAAATCGGGCCCCAGAAAACGTGCTACAAGCCCTTTTTGACCATCCAGAAGTGCCCCCAAAGGAAGGCTTTGGGTACAAGTGAACTCCCCAGGGGAGTCTTTATGCAGCCCCACATGCAACTGGACCCTCCTTGTTCACTGTTTACGAGCAACCCTAAATATACCCCTAGCCACCATGGCAGAAGACTGAAAACTCGGGCTCCAGAAAATGCGTTTCAAGCCCCATTCACCCATCCAGAAGTGCCCCCAAAGGAAGGCTTTGGGTACAAGTGAACTCCCCAGGGGAGCCTTTATGCAGCCCCACATGCAACTGGACCCTCCGGGTTCACTCTTTCACCGCAAGCCTAAATATAGCCGTAGCACGCCTGGCAGTCGACTGAAAGCTCGGGCCACAGAAAATGTGTTACGAGCCCCATTCGCCCATCCAGAAGTGCCCCCAAAGGAAGGCTTTGGGTACAAGTGAACTCCCCAGGGGAGCCTTTATGCAGCCCCACATGCAACTTGACCCTCCGTATTCGCTCTTTCACAGCAACCCTAAATATAGCCCTGGCCCGCCTGGCAGTCGACTGAAAACTCGGGCCCCAGAAAATGCGTTAAAAGCCTAATTCGCCCATCCAAAAGTGCCCCCAGAGGAAGGCTTTGGGTACAAGTGAACTCCCCAGGGGAGCCTTTATGCAGCCCCACATGCAACTGGACCCTCCTTGTTCACTGTTTACGAGCAACCCTAAATATACCCCTAGCCAGCATGGCAGAAGACTGAAAACTCGGGCTCCAGAACATGCGTTTCAAGCCCCATTCACCCATCCAGAAGTGCCCCCAAAGGAAGGCTTTGGGTACAACTGAACTCCCCAGGGGAGCCTTTACACAGCCCCACATGCAACTGGACCCTCCGGGTTCACTCTTTCACCGCAAGCCTAAATATAGCCCTCGGCGCAATGGGAGAAGACTGAAAAAGCGGGCCTAAGAAAACGCTTTGCGATTCCCCTTGGACCATCCAAAAGTGCCCCCAAAGGAAGGCTTTGGGTACAACTGGACTCCCCAGGGGAGCCTTTACACAGCCCCACATGCAACTGGACCCTCCGTGTTCGCTCTTTCACAGCAACCCTAAATATAACCCTAGCCAGCATGGCAGAAGACTGAAAACTCGGGCCACAGAAAAAGCGTTTCAAGCCCCATTCGCCCATCCAGAAGTGCCCCCAAAGGAAGGCTTTGGGTACAACTGATCTCCCCAGGGGAGCCTTTATGCAGCCCCACATGCAACTGGACCCTCCGTATTCGCTCTTTCACAGCAACCCTAAATATAGCCCTGGCCCGCCTGGCAGTCGACTGAAAATTCGGGCCCCAGAAAACGTGCTACAAGCCCTTTTTGACCATCCAAAAGTGCCCCCAAAGGAAGGCTTTGGGTACAACTGAACTCCCCAGGGGAGCCTTTATGCAGGCCTATACGCAACTGGACCCCCCGTGTTCGCTGTTTACAAGCAACCCTAAATATAACACTAGCCAGCATGCCAGAAAACTGAAAACTCGGTCCACAGAAAAAGCGTTTCAAGCCCCTTTCACCCATCCAGAAGTGCCCCCAAAGGAAGGCTTTGCGTACAACTGAACTCCCCAGGGGAGCCTTAACGCAGCCCCACATGCAACTGGACTCTCCGTATTCGCTCTTTCACAGCAACCCTAAATATAGCCCTGGCCCGCCTGGCAGTCGACTGAAAACTCGGGCCCCAGAAAATGCGTTAAAAGTCTAATTCGCCCATCCAAAAGTGCCCCCAGAGGAAGGCTTTGGGTACAACTGAACTCTCCAGGGGAGCCTTTACACAGCCCCACATGCAACTGGACCCTCCTTGTTCACTGTTTCCGAGCAACCCTAAATATACCCCTAGCCACCATGGCAGAAGACTGAAAACTCGGGCTCCAGAAAATGCGTTTCAAGCCCCATTCACCCATCCAGAAGTGCCCCCAAAGGAAGGCTTTGGGTACAAGTGAACTCCCCAGGGGAGCCTTTATGCAGCCCCACATGCAACTGGACCCTCCGGGTTCACTCTTTCACCGCAAGCCTAAATATAGCCCTCGGCGCAATGGGAGAAGACTGAAAAACGGGCCTCAGAAAAAGCATTGCAATTCCCCTTGGACCATCCCAAAATGCCCCCAAAGGAAGGCTTTGGGTACAACTGGACTCCCCAGGGGAGCCTTAACGCAGCCCCACATGCAACTGGACCCTCCGTGTTCGCTCTTTCACAGCAACCCTAAATATAGCCCTGGCTCGCCTGGCAGTCGACTGAAAACTCGGGCCCCAGAAAACGAGTTAAAAGTCTAATTCGCCCATCCAAAAGTGCCCCCAGAGGAAGGCTTTGGGTACAACTGAACTCCCCAGGGGACTCTTTATGCAGCCCCACATGCAACTGGACCCTCTGTATTCGCTCTTTCACAGCAACCCTAAATATAACTCTGGCCCGCCTGGCAGTCGACTGAAAACTCGGGCCCCAGAAAAACTGTTAAAAGCCTAATTCGCCCATCCAAAGGTGCCCCCAGAGGAAGGCTTTGGGTACAACTGAACTCCCCAGGGGAGCCTTTAATCAGCCCCACATGCAACTGGACCCTCCTTGTTCACTGTTTACGAGCAACCCTAAATATACCCCTAGCCAGCATGGCAGAAGACTGAAAACTCGGGCTCCAGAAAATGCGTTTCAAGCCCCATTCACCCATCCAGAAGTGCCCCCAAAGGAAGGCTTTGCGTACAACTGAACTCCCCAGGGGAGCCTTTACGCAGCCCCACATGCAACTGGACCCTCCGTGTTCGCTCTTTACAGCAACCCTAAATATAACCCTAGCCAGCATGGCAAAAGACTGAAAACTCGGGCCACAGAAAAAGAGTTTCAAGCCCCTTTCGCCCATCCAGAAGTGCCCCCAAAGGAAGGCTTTGGGTACAACTGAACTCCCCAGGGGAGCCTTTATGCAGCCCCACATGCAACTGGACCCTCCGTATTCGCTCTTTCACAGCAACCCTAAATATAACCCTGGCCCGCATGGCAGACGACTGAAAAATCGGGCTCCAGAAAACGTGCTACAAGCCCCATTTGACCATTCAAAAGTGCCCCCAAAGGAAGGCTTTGGGTACAACTGAACTCCCCAGGGGAGCCTTTATGCAGCCCCACATGCAACTGGACCCTCCGTATTCGCTCTTTCACAGCAACCCTACATATATCCCTGGCCCGCCTGGCAGTCGACTGAAAACTCGGGCCCCAGAAAAACTGTTAAAAGCCTAATTCGCCCATCCAAAAGTGCCCCCAGAGGAAGGCTTTGGGTACAACTGAACTCCCCAGGGAAGCCTTTACACAGCCCCACATGCAACTGGACCCTCCGTGTTCGCTCTGTACAGCAACCCTAAATATATCCCTAGCCAGCATGGCAGAAGACTGAAAACTCGGGCCACAGAAAATGCGTTTCAAGCCCCTTTCGCCCTTCCAGAAGTGCCCCCAAAGGAAGGCTTTGGGTACAAGTGAACTCCCCAGGGGACTCTTTATGCAGCCCCACATGCAACTGGACCCTCCGTATTCGCTCTTTCACAGCAACCCTAAATATAACCCTGGCCCGCATGGCAGACGAATGAAAAATCGGGCCCCAGAAAACGTGCTACAAGCTCCATTCGACCATCCAAAAGTGCCCCCAAAGGAAGGCTTTGGGTACAACTGAACTCCCCAGGGGAGCCTTTATGCAGGCCTATACGCAACTGGACCCCCCGTGTTCGCTGTTTACAAGCAACCCTAAATATAACACTAGCCACCATGGCAGAAAACTGAAAACTCGGGCCAAAGAATAAGCGTTTCAAGCCCCATTCACCCATCCAGAAGTGCCCCCAAAGGAAGGCTTTGGGTACAACTGAACTCCCCAGGGGAGCCTTTATGCAGCCCCACATGCAACTGGACCCTCCGGGTTCACTCTTTCACCGCAACCCTAAATATAGCCCTGGCCCGCCTGGCAGTCGACTGAAAACTCGGGCCCCAGAAAATGCATTAAAAGCCTAATTCGCCCATCCAAAAGTGCCCCCAGTGGAAGGCTTTGGGTACAAGTGAACTCCCCAGGGGAGCCTTTATGCAGCCCCACATGCAACTGGACTCTCCGTATTTGCGCTTTCACAGCAACCCTAAATATAACCCTGGCCCGCCTGGCAGTCGACTGAAACCTCGGGCCACAGAAAATGCGTTAAAAGCCTAATTCGCCCATCCAAAAGTGTCCCCAGAGGAAGGCTTTGGGTACATCTGAACTCCCCAGGGGAGCCTTTACGCAGCCCCACATGCAACTGGACCCTCCGTGTTCGCTCTTTACAGCAACCCTAAATATAACCCTAGCCAGCATGGCAGAAGACTGAAAACTCGGGCCACAGAAAAAGCGTTTCAAGCCCCTTTCGCACATCCAGAAATGCCCCCAAAGGAAGGCTTTGGGTACAAGTGAACTCCCCAGGGGACCCTTTATGCAGCCCCACATGCAACTGGACCCACCTTGTTTACTGATTACGAGCAATCCTAAATATACCCCTAGCCACCATGGCAGAAGACTGAAAACTCGGGCTCCAGAAAATGCGTTTCAAGCCCCATTCACCCATCCAGAACTGCCCGCAAAAGAAGGCTTTGGGTACAACTGAACTTCCCAGGGGAGCCTTTATGCAGCCCCACATGCAACTGGACCCTCCGGGTTTACTCTTTCACCGCAAGCCCAAATACAGCCCTCGGCGCAATGGGAGAAGAGTTAAAAAGCGGGCCCCAGAAAACGCATTGCGATTCCCCTTGGACCATCCAAAAGTGCACCCAAAGGAAATCTTTGGGTACAACTGAACTCCCCAGGGGAGCCTTAACGCAGCCCCACATGCAACTGGACCCTCCGGGTTCACTCTTTCACCGCAAGCCTAAATATAGCCCTCGGCGCATTGGGAGAAGACTGAAAAAGCGGGCCTCAGAAAACGCATTGCGATTCCCCTTGGACCATCCAAAAGTGCCCCCGAAGGAAGGCTTTGGGTACAACTGAACTCTCCAGGGGAGCCTTAACGCAGCCCCACATGCAACTGGACCCTCCGTATTCGCTCTTTCATAGCAACCCTAAATATAGCCCTGGCCCGCCTGGCAGTCGACTGAAAACTCGGGCCCCAGAAAAACTGTTAAAAGCCTAATTCGCCCATCCAAAAGTGCCCCCAGAGGAAGGCTTTGGGTACAAGTGAACTCCCCAGGGGAGCCTTTATGCAGCCCCACATGAAACTGGACCCTCCTTTTTCACTGTTTACGAGCAACCCTAAATATACCCCTAGCCACCATGGCAGAAGACTGAAAACTCGGGCTCCAGAAAATGCGTTTCAAGCCCCATTCACCCATCCAGAAGTGCCCGCAAAGGAAGGCTTTGGGTACAAGTGAACTCCCCAGGGGAGCCTTTATGCAGCCCCACATGCAACTGGACCCTCCGGGTTCACTCTTTCACCGCAAGCCTAAATATATCCCTAGCACGCCTGGCAGTCGACTGAAAACTCGGGCCCTAGAAAATGCGTTAAAAGCCCAATTCACCCATCCAGAAGTGCCCCCAAAGGAAGGCTTTGGGTACATCTGAACTCCCCTGGGGAGCCTTTACGCAGCCCCACATGCAACTGGACCCTCCTAGTTCACTGTTTACGAGCAACCCTAAATATATTTCTAGCCACCATGACAGAAGACTGAAAACTCAGGCTCCAGAAAATGCGTTTCAAGCCCCATTCACCCATCCAGAAGTGCCCCCAAAGGAAGGCTTTGGGTACAACTGAACTCCCCAGGGGAGTCTTTATGCAGCCCCACATGCAACTCGACCCTCCGGGTTCACTCTTTCACCGCAAGCCTAAATATAGCCCTAGCACGCCTGGCAGTCGACTGAAAGCTCGGGCCACAGAAAATGTGTTACGAGCCCCATTCGCCCATCCAAAATTGCCCCCAAAGGAAGGCTTTGGGTACATCTGAACTCCCCAGGGGAGCCTTTACGAAGCCCCACATGCAACTGGACCCTCCGTGTTCGCTCTTTACAGCAACCCTAAATATAACCCTAGCCAGCATGGCAGAAGACTGAAAACTCGGGCCCCAGAAAATGCGTTAAAAGCCCCTTTCGCCCATCCAGAAGTGCCCCCAAAGGAAGGCTTTGGGTACAAGTGAACTCCCCAGGGGAGCCTTTATGCAGCCCCACATGCAACTGGACCCTCCGGGTTCACTCTTTCACCGCAAGCCTAAATATAGCCCTAGCACGCCTGGCAGTCGACTGAAAGCTCGGGCCACAGAAAATGTGTTACGAGCCCCATTCGCCCATCCAAAAGTGCCCCCAAAGGAAGGCTTTGGGTACAAGTGAACTCCCCAGGGGAGCCTTAACGCAGCCCCACATGCAACTGGACCCTCCGTATTCGCTCTTTACAGCAACCCTAAATATAACCCTAGCCAGAATGGCAGAAGACTGAAAACTCAGGCCACAGAAAACGTTCTACAAGCCCCATTCGACAATCCAAAAGTGCCCCCAAAGGAAGGCTTGGGTACAACTGAACTCCCCAGGGGAGCATTTATGCAGCCCCACATGCAACTGGACCCTCCGGGTTCACTCTTTCACTGTAACCCTAAATATAACCCTGGCCCGCCTGGCAGTCGACTGAAAACTCGGGCCACAGAATATGCGTTAAAAGCCTAATTCGCCCATCCAAAAGTGCCCCCAGAGGAAGGCTTTGTGTACATCTGAACTCCCCAGGGGAGCCTTTACGCAGCCCCACATGCAACTGGACCCTCCGTGTTCGCTCTTTACAGCAACCCTAAATATACCCCTAGCCAGCATGGAAGAAGTCTGAAAACTCGGGTTCCAGAAAATGCGTTTCAAGCCGCATTCACCCATCCAGAAGTGCCCCCAAAGGAAGGCTTTGGGTACAAGTGAACTCCCCAGGGGAGTCTTTATGCAGCCCCACATGCAACTGGACCCTCCGGGTTCACTCTTTCACCGCAAGCCTAAATATAGCCCTAGCACGCCTGGCAGTCGACTGAAAGCTCGGGCCACAGAAAATGTGTTACGAGCCCCATTCGCCCATCCAAAAGTGCCCCCAAAGGAAGGCTTTGGGTACATCTGAACTCCCCAGGGGAGCCTTTACGAAGCCCCACATGCAACTGGACCCTCCGTGTTCGCTCTTTACAGCAACCCTAAATATAACCCTAGCCAGCATGGCAGAAGACTGAAAACTCGGGCCCCAGAAAATGCGTTAAAAGCCTAATTCGCCCATCCAGAAGTGCCCCCAGAGGAAGGCTTTGGGTACATCTGAACTCCCCAGGGGAGCCTTTATGCAGCCCCACATGCAACTGGACCCTCCATGTTCGCTCTTTACAGCAACCCTAAATATAACCCTAGCCAGCATGGCAGAAGACTGAAAACTCGGGCCAAAGAAAAAGCGTTTCAAGCCCCTTTCGCCCATCCAGAAGTGCCCCCAAAGGAAGGCTTTGGGTACAACTGAACTCCCCAGGGGAGCCTTTATGCAGCCCCACATGCAACTGGACCCTCCGGGTTCACTCTTTCACCGCAAGCCTAAATATAGCCCTAGCACGCCTGGCAGTCGACTGAAAGCTCGGGCCACAGAAAATGTGTTACGAGCCCCATTCGCCCATCCAAAAGTGCCCCCAGAGGAAGGCTTTGGGTACAAGTGAACTCCCCAGGGGAGCCTTTACGCAGCCCCACATGCAACTGGACCCTCCGTGTTCGCTCTTTACAGCAACCCTAAATATACCCCTAGCCAGCATGGCAGAAGACTGAAAACTCGGGCTCCAGAAAATGCGTTTCAAGCCCCATTCACCCATCCAGAAGTGCCCCCAAAGGAAGGCTTTGGGTACAACTGAACTCCCCAGGGGAGCCTTTATGCAGCCCCACATGCAACTGGACCCTCCGGGTTCACTCTTTCACCGCAAGCCTAAATATAGCCCTAGCACGCCTGGCAGTCGACTGAAAGCTCGGGCCACAGAAAATGTGTTACGAGCCATATTCGCCCATCCAAAAGTGCCTCCAAAGGAAGGCTTTGGGTACATCTGAACTCCCCAGGGGAGCCTTTACGCAGCCCCACATGCAACTGGACCCTTCGTGTTCGCTCTTTACAGCAACCCTAAATATAACCCTAGCCAGCATGGCAGAAGACTGAAAACTCAGGCACAGAAAACGTTCTACAAGCCCCATTCGACAATCCAAAAGTGCCCCCAAAGGAAGGCTTTGGGTACAACTGAACTCCCCAGGGGAGCATTTATGCAGCCCCACATGCAACTGGACCCTCCGGGTTCACTCTTTCACAGTAACCCTAAATATAACCCTGGCCCGCCTGGCAGTCGACTGAAAACTCGGGCCCCAGAAAATGCGTTAAAAGCCTAATTCGCCCATCCAAAAGTGCCCCCAGAGGAAGGCTTTGGGTACAGCTGAACTCCCCAGGGGAGGATTTATGCAGCCCCACATGCAACTGGACCCTCCGGGTTCACTCTTTCACAGCAACCCTAAATATATCCCTGGCCCGCCTGGCAGTCGAATGAAAACTCGGGCCCCAGAAAGTGCGTTAAAAGCCTAATTCGCCCATCCAAAAGTGCCCCCAAAGGAAGGCTTTGGGTACATCTGAACTCCCCAGGGGAGCCTTTACGCAGCCCCACATGCAACTGGACCCTCCGTGTTCGCTCTTTACAGCAACCCTAAATATAACCCTAGCCAGCATGGCAGAAGACTGAAAACTCGGGCCACAGAAAAAGCGTTTCAAGCCCCTTTCGCCCATCCAGAACTGCCCCCAAAGGAAGGCTTTGGGTACAACTGGACTCCCCAGGGGAGCCTTTATGCAGCCCCACATGCAACTGGACCCTCCGGGTTCACTCTTTCACAGCAACCCTAAATATAGCCCTCGGCGCAATGGGAGAAGACTGAAAAAGCGGGCCTCAGAAAACGCATTGCGATTCCCCTTGGACCATCCCAAAGTGCCCCCAAAGGAAGGCTTTGGGTACAACTGGACTCCCCAGGGAAGCTTTAACGCAGCCCCACATGCAACTGGACCCTCCGTATTCGCTCTTTCACAGCAACCCTAAATATAGCCCTGGCCCGCCTGGCAGTCGACTGAAAACTCGGGCCCCAGAAAAACTGTTAAAAGCCTAATTCGCCCATCCAAAAGTGCCCCCAAAGGAAGGCTTTGGGTACATCTGAACTCCCCAGGGGAGCCTTTACGCAGCCCCACATGCAACTGGACCCTCCGGGTTCACTCTTTCACCGCAAGTCTAAATATAGCCCTAGCAGACCTCGCAGTCGACTGAAAGCTCGGGCCACAGAAAATTTGTTACGAGCCCCATTCGCCCATCCAAAAGTGCCCCCAAAGGAAGGCTTTGGGTACATCTGAACTCCCCAGGGGAGCATTTACGCAGCCCCGCATGCAACTGGACCCTCCATGTTCGCTCTTTACAGCAACCCTAAATATACCCCTAGCCAGCATGGCAGAAGACTGAAAACTCGGGCCACAGAAAAAGCGTTTCAAGCCCCTTTCGCCCATCCAGAAGTGCCCCCAAAGGAAGGCTTTGGGTACAAGTGAACTCCCCAGGGGAGCCTTTATGCAGCCCCACATGCAACTGGACCCTCCGGGTTCACTCTTTCACCGCAAGCCTAAATATAGCCCTAGCACGCCTGGCAGTCGACTGAAAGCTCGGGCTGTTGCCGACGGAAGGAAGACCCAGACGCTCAGTATGAGTGAACAGTGAACTTCAACCTTAATGGATAGCTCAGTCGCCTTTTATCTAGTTTGAACATAATCAACTCATACATATTGCAGAAACTAAGCTCAGGATTGGTTAACACTTCCCGGGCTTTTCAGTCTGGTCCTCCTTCTTTTGGCTACCTGTCCCACCTTAGGGACTTTCCCGATGGCCCAAGGGCATCGTGTCCTTGAGCCTGATTGGCCCTCAGCCAGCTGCATACGTGCCAAGGCTCATGTGAGTTGAGTACGGTGCTTCACCAGCCCATTGTCTCCCAACTGCTCAACATTCACATGTCCTGCCTCACTTAACGATTCCTCCACAATTCCCCCGTTTTTATTTTGCAGCAACTATAATCAATATAACTATAAGTAGAAAACGAAGTTCCTCTTTGACGAAGAAAAAACCATCCACCCATGTTCCCAAAAACAGATTTAAACCAACCTTCAAACCAACTATCTTGTACTACAATTTTTTGCGTATGATCCCTTAACCATTTCCAAGTGACCCACATATTGGTTTGAGGATCGATTTTGCTTAGGATGGCACTATTACGTCCAACCGTCATTGTCAAAGGTAATGCAACCAGAATCCCTTGTGCCGTTAGATCAGCCATGGTTGCTGTTATTCGTACTTGATGACTTTTCTTCAATGGCTGGTTTAACACACCGACTAGGCACCCAGGTTGGCCCTGTAGGGGAAGAGATACACACATAACCTCGCCCCATATAAATCACGTCAGCAGGCCCCAGCCATTGTCCCGTTTTCATATCTCGGTATAGTACTCTCATAATACATTTATTATCATTTTCAGACTTAATGTAATGACGTGTTGCGGGTGGTTCCTCATCATCTCCATGCTATGAACCCCTAAACCCTGCTTAGCAGCGTCATTGTAATCACAGGTGTTCTTTGTACTTTTGTACAGGTATGGCCTTTTCCAGGTTCCTGTAGCAGGAATCATCTGATATCCACGGCTACCTTCACATTTGTAGCCACCTTTCAGGTTGATACATATTTGACTACAGATACCAGGGTTTTGACATTTATCAAAATCTCCACAGTTTCTCTTGTCTACAAACTCAAACCCAGCTGGACAGTCACATTCATTTACGTTGCATTCCTTCAGGGGCTCATCACCCCAGTCCTTGCAGTCTCTCTGCTGGTTACACACTTTATTGATATCTATGCATTCTCCACTTCTGCACTTGAATTTGCCAGGTCCAGAGCACTGAATAACATTGTTACAGTTTGCTTCATCAGTGCCATCCAGACAGTCTCTCACACCACTGCACTGCCTACTCCTATAAACACAGTTCCCATCTTCACATCTGAACTGGTCTGGCCTGCAAGTCTGAGAAGGGCAGTTAATTTCATCACTTCCATCCTTGCAATCAGGATCTCTGTCATAGTCTTTTTCACCTGAGCCGCACTGCACCTCACTCACGTAACACTTCACCAGAGGTGCAGGCTGGCGGCCACACTGCTCCAAAGATACATCCGAGTGGTCGGAGCAGTCACCTTGACCATTGCAGACAAAGCTTTTGGAAATACATTGCCCACTACTGCATGTAAATTCTGCTGCACTACAAGTCACAATGCCGCAATTCTCTTCATCTTCTGCACTGTCACAGTCCTTTTCACCATCACATTTCCAGGACACTGGTGCCCGCCGCCCCGCACCTGTGTCACTTATACTACTGCTATTACCCGTGCCGTCAGTGTCAGTGGCATCCTCCTGGTACCGTTTCTGTCTTTGCCGCCCCTTACTCTCCCCCTTTTCTTTTTGCCACTGACCATTCACCACAAATGGATGAGACACATGATTACTAGTTAGGAAAGAGCGTGTAACATCTGCTATACAGCTGCAGGCGATCTGCTGGTTTTGGTAATACTCTAGCTGCCTCTCTGCCAGGTCCATGCGCTGCAGCAGGTTCTCAATGAAGTGCTGGAGCCTGGCTTTTCCCTGCAATTCTTTTTCTGTCTCCTCCTCGAACTTGCTGAGGCGCTGCTTTAAGGCCGCGATCATCTCCACTGCCATGTCCACCTGCCTGCTGAGCACCTGCTCCCTCCGCTGCACCTCCTGCTGCTTCTGCGAGAGCTGCACAAAGGCCTCCCGCACCTCCAGCAGCTCCGCCGTCTTCTGGGCCAGCTCCCCGGTCAGCCTGTCGAGCCGCTTCTCCTTCGTCTTGTCCACGGCCTCCACCATCCTGCTGAACTTCGCCCTGACACGCGCACCGCAGTCGAACCGTCCGCGCTCCCCGCGGCGCGGGCGGCGGAACGGCAGCACCGGGCCGCCCACGGGCAGCGGCTCCGGCCACGGGAAGCCGCCCCGCTCCGCGCCGTCCTGCTGCATCCTCCGCCTCGGCGGGGCGGGCTTGGGAAACTTCGGGCCGTTTCCCGGCATGTTGCGTCGACATGCCGCTTCCTTGTGATTGTTCGACTGACAATTTGAGCACCATACTGCCCCAGCTTTGCAGTGTCGTCTCACGTGTCCAAAAGCACCACAACGATAACATCGGCAGCGGTGTGGTAATTGGTTACTAGGGGGTGGTACTGGACCACCGGCGGTTTGCAAAGGAGCAAGAGCTGCAAGGACCTGACTCTGTGTAGACTGAACATGCTCTTTCACAGCCTGTGCCTGTTCTCGCATGCTGTCACCTAATTGTTTTACTGCCTCTACTAACATAGCCTGTGGGCCTACTGGTACCTGAGCCATTCTTTCCAACCCTTCCTCGATTGTAATTGCACAGAATAGTGCCCTTTAGATAATCAGGTACCCCAGCCGCTTGTATTGCGTTTGCTACTCGATCAATAAACAACCCAAATGGTTCCTCCCTTCCTTGCTTGATGCCCATATAGGATGGTATCCCCCCTGGCTCTCTAATTTGGTCCAAGGCTCTTCGAGCCAATATCATTGATTCTTTAGCTTTGTCTGGACCCAGCAATGCTTGTGTCTCTAATCTATAATATGGTCCGAGTCCCATCAATTCCTCCAACGTGACACCATACAACGGATCTCCAGGTGCCCTTATTACAGCTACTGCCTCTTGACAAGCACTTTGCCAATGCGCATTAAAAAGAAGCTGTTGATGTTGTGTTAGGATCAGCTTCATTATACCACGTATGTCCCCGGGGAGCAATATATTAGTTCCCCAAATATAATCTAACATTTGCCGAGTAGGTTCCCCCTTTAAACCAGGATCATTTACTGTAGATCGTAATTGAGTTAATAGTTTCCAGTATAAATTTGTCATATTAACGGTCACATTACCCTGTGCATCTGTTGGCGAGTATACTACCGGAAAACCTTGTGTTAACTGTGCTGCCGTTTCATAATTCCCTTCATGCAGTGCCTCATTTGCTATTTGCCTCCATCGCTCCTTTCCAAGGCCAATAGGGCCTGGGTCAAAAGGCACGTTCAGGTCAACAGGGGGCGTAACAGCAAAGGCCTTCGATAGCTGCAGACCTTCTCCTCCCTGCTCCCCCGTTGTGAAGGGATTTATATTTGATAGAAATGAGTTAGCACTGGTCCTTTCACTTGCTCCTTTCTCACTTTCTATTGGAGCAGTTGGAGCTGTTGGTAGTGAGAGCTCCTCCTCTGCTACAGAGGACATTGTCACAGGCATCCCCGAAATTCCCGAGACCCCCTGTGTAATAGTAGAAGTTCTAACGGAAGGTGGCAACGGGCAATCTGTTCCTTCCATATTTATTTGCTGTGGATTAACACTATTAACCCTGCTTGGTGGTCCTGACCACTCTGTTGCAGCAGCGGCAACTCTTTGTTCATCTTTATGTGTGGCTAATGCATTAGCCACTACTCTCCATGGCCTCATCAGATCTCCCAGTAAACTTAACATCGTTCCTAACATCATCAAACAATTTATTTCCAAATTTACGTCACTCTGTTTGTTCAAAAAACTGTATCAGGATTTGTAAAACAACCTTTAGCTAGCCCATATACTAATAACCCTGGCAAATCTTTTTCTACAATCTGTATCTAAAATGCTCCGCTTTTCTAAAAAGCATTTGAGCAAATAATACGCCGCTTATCTTTTCATACCTTTATATACGTCGATTGCAGCCTTTGCAAAGACCTCGGCGGCGCTTTTCCGGCGGGACCCTAAATAGGCTCATCCCGGGTGCGGGGACCTCCACGTCCTTTTCACCTTCCCGGCGCGGGTGCGGGGATTCTTGTCCCTTCCACCTCCTGGGCTGCGTTGCAGGACCGGCTTCTCCTTTATTCCGTCCAACCGTGGCCGTGGATCACTGCCAGCAGTGTCCAAATCCTGTTCAGACTGGTCCCTGTTCGGGCGCCAATTTGTTGCCGACGGAAGGAAGACCCAGACGCTCAGTATGAGTGAACAGTGAACTTCAACCTTAATGGATAGCTCAGTCGCCTTTTATCTAGTTTGAACATAATCAACTCATACATATTGCAGAAACTAAGCTCAGGATTGGTTAACACTTCCCGGGCTTTTCAGTCTGGTCCTCCTTCTTTTGGCTACCTGTCCCACCTTAGGGACTTTCCCGATGGCCCAAGGGCATCGTGTCCTTGAGCCTGATTGGCCCTCAGCCAGCTGCATACGTGCCAAGGCTCATGTGAGTTGAGTACGGTGCTTCACCAGCCCATTGTCTCCCAACTGCTCAACATTCACATGTCCTGCCTCACTTAACGATTCCTCCACATCGGGCCACAGAAAATGTGTTACGAGCCCCATTCGCCCATCCAAAAGTGCCCCCAAAGGAAGGCTTTGGGTACATCTGAACTCCCCAGGGGAGCCTTTACGCAGCCCCACATGCAACTGGACCCTCCGTGTTCGCTCTTTACAGCAACCCTAAATATATCCCTAGCCAGCATGGAAGAAGTCTGAAAACTCGGGTTCCAGAAAATGCGTTTGAAGCACCATCCACCCATCCAGAAGTGCCCCCAAAGGAAGGCTTTGGGTACAAGTGAACTCCCCAGGGGAGTCTTTATGCAGCCCCACATGCAACTGGACCCTCCGGGTTCACTCTTTCACCGCAAGCCTAAATATAGCCCTAGCACGCCTGGCAGTCGACTGAAAGCTCGGGCCACAGAAAATGTGTTACGAGCCCCATTCGACCATCCAAAAGTGCCCCCAAAGGAAGGCTTTGGGTACATCTGAACTCCCCAGGGGAGCCTTTACGAAGCCCCACATGCAACTGGACCCTCCGTGTTCGCTCTTTACAGCAACCCTAAATATAACCCTAGCCAGCATGGCAGAAAACTGAAAACTCGTGCCACAGAAATACTGTTAAAAGCCTAATTCGCCCATCCAAAAGTGCCCCCAGAGGAAGGCTTTGGGTACAAGTGAACTCCCCAGGGGAGCCTTTATGCAGCCCCACATGCAACTGGACCCTCCGTATTCGCTCTTTCACAGCAACCCTAAATATAGCCCTAGCCCGCCTGGCAGTCGACTGAAAACTCGGGCCACAGAAAACGCGTTAAAAGCCTAATTCGCCCATCCAAAAGTGCCCCCAGAGGAAGGCTTTGGGTACAAGTGAACTCCCCAGGGGAGCCTTAACGCAGCCCCACATGCAACTGGACCCTCCGTATTCGCTCTTTCACAGCAACCCTAAATATATCCCTGGCCCGCCTGGCAGTCGAATGAAAACTCGGGCCCCAGAAAGTACGTTAAAAGCCTAATTCGCCCATCCAAAAGTGCCCCCAAAGGAAGGCTTTGGGTACATCTGAACTCCCCAGGGGAGCCTTTACGCAGCCCCACATGCAACTGGACCCTCCGTGTTCGCTCTTTACAGCAACCCTAAATATAACCCTAGCAAGCATGGCAGAAGACTGAAAACTCGGGCCACAGAAAAAGCGTTTCAAGCCCCTTTCGCCCATCCAGAAGTGCCCCCAAAGGAAGGCTTTGGGTACAACTGGACTCCCCAGGGGAGCCTTTATGCAGCCCCACATGCAACTGGACCCTACGGGTTCACTCTTTCACAGCAACCCTAAATATAGCCCTCGGCGCAATGGGAGAAGACTGAAAAAGCGGGCCTCAGAAAACGCATTGCGATTCCCCTTGGACCATCCCAAAGTGCCCCCAAAGGAAGGCTTTGGGTACAACTGGACTCCCCAGGGAAGCCTTAACGCAGCCCCACATGCAACTGGACCCTCCGTATTCGCTCTTTCACAGCAACCCTAAATATAGCCCTGGCCCGCCTGGCAGTCGACTGAAAACTCGGGCCCCAGAAAAACTGTTAAAAGCCTAATTCGCCCATCCAAAAGTGCCCCCAAAGGAAGGCTTTGTGTACAAGTGAACTCCCCAGGGGAGCCTTTACGCAGCCCCACATGAAACTGGACCCTCCTTGTTCACTGTTTACGAGCAACCCTAAATATACCGCTAGCCACCATGGCAGAAGACTGAAAACTCGGGCTCCAGAAAATGCGTTTCAAGCCCCATTCACCCATCCAGAAGTGCCCCCAAAGGAAGGCTTTGGGTACAACTGAACTCCCCAGGGGAGCCTTAACGCAGCCCCTCATGCAACTGGACCCTCCGGGTTCACTCTTTCACAGCAACCCTAAATATAGCCCTAGCACGCCTGGCAGTCGACTGAAAGCTCGGGCCACAGAAAATGTGTTACGAGCCCCATTCGCCCATCCAAAAGTGCCCCCACAGGAAGGCTTTGGGTACATCTGAACTCCCCAGGTGAGCCTTTACGCAGCCCCACATGCAACTGGACCCTCCGGGTTCACTCTTTCACAGCAACCCTAAATATAGCCCTGGCCCGCCTGGCAGTCGACTGAAAACTCGGGCCCCAGAAAACCTGTTGAAAGCCTAATTCGCCCATCCAAAAGTGCCCCCAGAGGAAGGCTTTGGGTACAACTGAACTCCCCAGGGGAGCCTTTACACAGCCCCACATGCAACTGGACCCTCCTTGTTCACTGTTTACGAGATACCCTAAATATACCCCTAGCCACCATGGCAGAAGACTGAAAACTCGGGCTCCAGAAAATGCGTTTCAAGCCCCATTCACCCATCCAGAAGTGCCCCCAAAGGAAGGCTTTGGGTACAAGTGAACTCCCCAGGGGAGCCTTTATGCAGCCCCACATGCAACTGGACCCTCCGGGTTCACTCTTTCACCGCAAGCCTAAATACAGCACTCGGCGCAATGGGAGAAGACTGAAAAAGCGGGCCTCAGAAAACGCATTGCGATTCCCCTTGGACCATCCAAAAGTGCTCCCAAAGGAAGGCTTTGGGTACAACTGGACTCCCTAGGGGAGCCTTAACGCAGCCCCACATGCAACTGGACCCTCCGTATTCGCTCTTTCACAGCAACCCTAAATATAACCCTGGCCCGCATGGCAGACGACTGAAAAATAGGGCCCCAGAAAACGTGCTACAAGCCCCATTCGCCCATCCAAAAGTGCCCCCAAAGGAAGGCTTTGGGTACAACTGAACTCCCCAGGGGAGCCTTTATGCAGGCCCATACGCAACTGGACCCCCCGTGTTCGCTGTTTACAAGCAACCCTAAATATAACACTAGCCAACATGGCAGAAAACTGAAAACTCGGGCCACAGAAAAAGCGTTTCAAGCCCCATTCACCCATCCAGAAGTGCCCCCAAAGGAAGGCTTTGGGTACAACTGAACTCCCCAGGGGAGCCTTTATGCAGGCCCACATGCAACTGGACCCTCCGGGTTCACTCTTTCACAGTAACCCTAAATATAACCCTGGCCCGCCTGGCAGTCGACTGAAAACTCGGGCCCCAGAAAATGCGTTAAAAGCCTAATTCGCCCATCCAAAAGTGCCCCCAGAGGAAGGCTTTGGGTACATCTGAACTCCCCAGGGGAGGATTTATGCAGCCCCACATGCAACTGGACCCTCCGGGTTCACTCTTTCACAGCAACCCTAAATATAGCCCTCGGCGCAATGGGAGAAGACTGAAAAAGCGGGCCTCAGAAAACGCATTGCGATTCCCCTTGGACCATCCCAAAGTGCCCCCAAAGGAAGGCTTTGGGTACAACTGGACTCCCCAGGGAAGCCTTAACGCAGCCCCACATGCAACTGGACCCTCCGTATTCGCTCTTTCACAGCAACCCTAAATATAGCCCTGGCCCGCCTGGCAGTCGACTGAAAACTCGGGCCCCAGAAAAACTGTTAAAAGCCTAATTCGCCCATCCAAAAGTGCCCCCAGAGGAAGGCTTTGGGTACATCTGAACTCCCCAGGGGAGCCTTTACGCAGCCCCACATGCAACTGGACCCTCCGGGTTCACTCTTTCACCGCAAGTCTAAATATAGCCCTAGCAGACCTCGCAGTCGACTGAAAGCTCGGGCCACAGAAAATTTGTTACGAGCCCCATTCGCCCATCCAAAAGTGCCCCCAAAGGAAGGCTTTGGGTACATCTGAACTCCCCAGGGGAGCCTTTACGCAGCCCCACATGCAACTGGACCCTCCGTGTTCGCTCTTTCACCGCAAGCCTAAATATATCCCTAGCCCGCATGGCAGACGACTGTAAACTCGGGCCCCAGAAAACGTGCTACAAGCCCCATTCGCCCATCCAAAAGTGCCCCCAAAGGAAGGCTTTGGGTACATCTGAACTCCCCAGGGGAGCCTTTATGCAGCCCCGCATGCAACTGGACCCTCCATGTTCGCTCTTTACAGCAACCCTAAATATACCCCTGGCCAGCATGGCAGAAGACTGAAAACTCGGGCCACAGAAAAAGCGTTTCAAGCCCCTTTCGCCCATCCAGAAGTGCCCCCAAAGGAAGGCTTTGGGTACAAGTGAACTCCCCAGGGGAGCCTTTATGCAGCCCCACATGCAACTGGACCCTCCGGGTTCACTCTTTCACCGCAAGCCTAAATATAGCCCTAGCACGCCTGGCAGTCGACTGAAAGCTCGGGCCACAGAAAATGTGTTACGAGCCCCATTCGCCCATCCAAAAGTGCCCCCAAAGGAAGGCTTTGGGTACATCTGAACTCCCCAGGGGAGCCTTTACGCAGCCCCACATGCAACTGGACCCTCCGTGTTCGCTCTTTACAGCAACCCTAAATATATCCCTAGCCAGCATGGAAGAAGTCTGAAAACTCGGGTTCCAGAAAATGCGTTTCAAGCACCATTCACCCATCCAGAAGTGCCCCCAAAGGAAGGCTTTGGGTACAAGTGAACTCCCCAGGGGAGCCTTTGTGCAGCCCCACATGCAACTGGACCCTCCGTATTCGCTCTTTCACCGCAACCCTAAATATAACCCTGGCCCGCATGGCAGACGACTGAAAAATCGGGCCGCAGAAAACGTGCTACAAGCCCCATTCGACCATCCAAAAGTGCCCCCAAAGGAAGGCTTTGGGTACAAGTGAACTCCCCAGGGGAGCCTTTATGCAGGCCCATACGCAACTGGACCCCCCGTGTTCGCTGTTTAAAAGCAACCCTAAATATAACACTAGCCACCATGGCAGAAAACTGAAAACTCGTGCCACAGAAATACTGTTAAAAGCCTAATTCGCCCATCCAAAAGTGCCCCCAGAGGAAGGCTTTGGGTACAAGTGAACTCCCCAGGGGAGCCTTTATGCAGCCCCACATGCAACTGGACCCTCCGTATTCGCTCTTTCACAGCAACCCTAAATGTAGCCCTAGCCCGCCTGGCAGTCGACTGAAAATTCGGGCCACAGAAAATGCGTTAAAAGCCTAATTCGCCCATCCAAAAGTGCCCCCAGAAGAAGGCTTTGGGTACAACTGAACTCCCCAGGGGAGCCTTAACGCAGCCCCACATGCAACTGGACCCTCCGTATTCGCTCTTTCACAGCAACCCTAAATATATCCCTGGCCCGCCTGGCAGTCGAATGAAAACTCGCGCCCCAGAAAGTGCGTTAAAAGCCTAATTCGCCCATCCAAAAGTGCCCCCAAAGGAAGGCTTTGGGTACATCTGAACTCCCCAGGGGAGCCTTTATGCAGCCCCACATGCAACTGGACCCTCCGTGTTCGCTCTTTACAGCAACCCTAAATATAACCCTAGCAAGCATGGCAGAAGACTGAAAACTCGGGCCACAGAAAAAGCGTTTCAAGCCCCTTTCGCCCATCCAGAAGTGCCCCCAAAGGAAGGCTTTGGGTACAACTGGACTCCCCAGGGGAGCCTTTATGCAGCCCCACATGCAACTGGACCCTCCGGGTTCACTCTTCCCCGCAAGCCTAAATATAGCCCTCGGCGCAATGGGAGAAGACTGAAAAAGCGGGCCTCAGAAAACCCATTGCGATTCCCCTTGGACCATCCAAAAGTGCTCCCAAAGGAAGGCTTTGGGTATAACTGGACTCCCTAGGGGAACCTTAACGCAGCCCCACATGCAACTGGACCCTCCGTATTCGCTCTTTCACAGCAACCCTAAATATAACCCTGGCCCGCATGGCAGACGACTGAAAAATAGGGCCCCAGAAAACGTGCTACAAGCCCCATTCGCCCATCCAAAAGTGCCCCCAAAGGAAGGCTTTGGGTACAACTGAACTCCCCAGGGGAGCCTTTATGCAGGCCCATACGCAACTGGACGCCCCGTGTTCGCTGTTTACAAGCAACCCTAAATATAACACTAACCAACATGGCAGAAAACTGAAAACTCGGGCCACAGAAAAAGCGTTTCAAGCCCCATTCACCCATCCAGAAGTGCCCCCAAAGGAAGGCTTTGGGTACAACTGAACTCCCCAGGGGAGCCTTTATGCAGGCCCACATGCAACTGGACCCTCCGGGTTCACTCTTTCACAGTAACCCTAAATATAACCCTGGCCCGCCTGGCAGTCGACTGAAAACTCGGGCCCCAGAAAATGCGTTAAAAGCCTAATTCGCCCATCCAAAAGTGCCCCAGAGGAAGGCTTTGGGTACATCTGAACTCCCCAGGGGAGGATTTATGCAGCCCCACATGCAACTGGACCCTCCGGGTTCACTCTTTCACAGCAACCCTAAATATATCCCTGGCCCGCCTGGCAGTCGAATGAAAACTCGGGCCCCAGAAAGTGCGTTAAAAGCCTAATTCGCCCATCCAAAAGTGCCCCCAAAGGAAGGCTTTGGGTACATCTGAACTCCCCAGGGGAGCCTTTACGCAGCCCCACATGCAACTGGACCCTCCTTGTTCACTGTTTACGAGCAACCCTAAATATACCCCTAGCCACCATGGCAGAAGACTGAAAACTCGGGCTCCAGAAAATGCGTTTCAAGCCCCATTCACCCATCCAGAAGTGCCCCCAAAGGAAGGCTTTGGGAACAACTGAACTCCCCAGGGGAGCCTTAACGCAGCCCCTCATGCAACTGGACCCTCCGGGTTCACTCTTTCACAGCAACCCTAAATATAGCCCTAGCACGCCTGGCAGTCGACTGAAAGCTCGGGCCACAGAAAATGTGTTACGAGCCCCATTCGCCCATCCAAAAGTGCCCCCACAGGAAGGCTTTGGGTACATCTGAACTCCCCAGGTGAGCCTTTACGCAGCCCCACATGCAACTGGACCCTCCGGGTTCACTCTTTCACAGCAACCCTAAATATAGCCCTGGCCCGCCTGGCAGTCGACTGAAAACTCGGGCCCCAGAAAACCTGTTGAAAGCCTAATTCGCCCATCCAAAAGTGCCCCCAGAGGAAGGCTTTGGGTACAACTGAACTCCCCAGGGGAGCCTTTACACAGCCCCACATGCAACTGGACCCTCCTTGTTCACTGTTTACGAGATACCCTAAATATACCCCTAGCCACCATGGCAGAAGACTGAAAACTCGGGCTCCAGAAAATGCGTTTCAAGCCCCATTCACCCATCCAGAAGTGCCCCCAAAGGAAGGCTTTGGGTACAAGTGAACTCCCCAGGGGAGCCTTTATGCAGCCCCACATGCAACTGGACCCTCCGGGTTCACTCTTTCACCGCAAGCCTAAATACAGCACTCGGCGCAATGGGAGAAGACTGAAAAAGCGGGCCTCAGAAAACGCATTGCGATTCCCCTTGGACCATCCAAAAGTGCTCCCAAAGGAAGGCTTTGGGTACAACTGGACTCCCCAGGGGAGCCTTAACGCAGCCCCACATGCAACTGGACCCTCCGTGTTCGCTCTTTACATCAACCCTATATATAACCATAGCCAACATGGCAGAAGACTGAACACTCGGGCTCCAGAAAAAGCGTTTCAAGCCCCTTTCGCCCATCCAGAAGTGCCCCCAAAGGAAGGCTTTGGGTACAACTGAACTCCCCAGGGGAGCCTTAACGCAGCCCCACATGCAACTGGACCCTCCGTATTCGCTCTTTCACAGCAACCCTAAATATAACACTAGCCAACATGGCAGAAGGCTGAAAACTCGGGCCACAGAAAAAGCGTTTCAAGCCCCTTTCACCCATCCAGACGTGCCCCGAAAGGAAGGCTTTGGGTACATCTGAACTCCCCAGGGGAGCCTTTATGCAGCCCCACATGCAACTGGACCCTCCGGGTTCACTCTTCCCCGCAAGCCTAAATATAGCCCTCGGCGCAATGGGAGAAGACTGAAAAAGCGGGCCTCAGAAAACGCATTGCGATTCCCCTTGGACCATCCAAAAGTGCTCCCAAAGGAAGGCTTTGGGTACAACTGGACTCCCTAGGGGAGCCTTAACGCAGCCCCACATGCAACTGGACCCTCCGTATTCGCTCTTTCACAGCAACCCTAAATATAACCCTGGCCCGCATGGCAGACGACTGAAAAATAGGGCCCCAGAAAACGTGCTACAAGCCCCATTCGCCCATCCAAAAGTGCCCCCAAAGGAAGGCTTTGGGTACAACTGAACTCCCCAGGGGAGCCTTTATGCAGGCCCATACGCAACTGGACCCCCCGTGTTCGCTGTTTACAAGCAACCCTAAATATAACACTAGCCAACATGGCAGAAAACTGAAAACTCGGGCCACAGAAAAAGCGTTTCAAGCCCCATTCACCCATCCAGAAGTGCCCCCAAAGGAAGGCTTTGGGTACAAGTGAACTCCCCAGGGGAGCCTTTATGCAGCCCCACATGCAACTGGACCCTCCGGGTTCACTCTTTCACAGTAACCCTAAATATAACCCTGGCCCGCCTGGCAGTCGACTGAAAACTCGGGCCCCAGAAAATGCGTTAAAAGCCTAATTCGCCCATCCAAAAGTGCCCCCAGAGGAAGGCTTTGGGTACATCTGAACTCCCCAGGGGAGGATTTATGCAGCCC
Source organism: Anas platyrhynchos (assembly GCF_047663525.1). NCBI lineage: Eukaryota > Metazoa > Chordata > Aves > Anseriformes > Anatidae > Anas > Anas platyrhynchos. The sequence continues at coordinate 2,338,524 of NC_092613.1, read as the reverse complement.
CACATGCAACTGGACCCTCCGGGTTCACTCTTTCACAGCAACCCTAAATATATCCCTGGCCCGCCTGGCAGTCGAATGAAAACTCGGGCCCCAGAAAGTGCGTTAAAAGCCTAATTCGCCCATCCAAAAGTGCCCCCAAAGGAAGGCTTTGGGTACATCTGAACTCCCCAGGGGAGCCTTTACGCAGCCCCACATGCAACTGGACCCTCCGTGTTCGCTCTTTACAGCAACCCTAAATATAACCCTAGCAAGCATGGCAGAAGACTGAAAACTCGGGCCCCAGAAAGTGCGTTAAAAGCCTAATTCGCCCATCCAAAAGTGCCCCCAAAGGAAGGATTTGGGTACAACTGGACTCCCCAGGGGAGCCTTTATGCAGCCCCACATGCAACTGGACCCTCCGGGTTCACTCTTTCACAGCAACCCTAAATATAGCCCTCGGCGCAATGGGAGAAGACTGAAAAAGCGGGCCTCAGAAAACGCATTGCGATTCCCCTTGGACAATCCCAAAGTGCCCCCAAAGGAAGGCTTTGGGTACAACTGGACTCCCCAGGGAAGCCTTAACGCTGCCCCACATGCAACTGGACCCTCCGTATTCGCTCTTTCACAGCAACCCTAAATATAGCCCTGGCCCGCCTGGCAGTCGACTGAAAACTCGGGCCCCAGAAAAACTGTTAAAAGCCTAATTCGTCCATCCAAAAGTGCCCCCAGAGGATAGCTTTGGGTACATCTGAACTCCCCAGGGGAGCCTTTACGCAGCCCCACATGCAACTGGACCCTCCGGGTTCACTCTTTCACCGCAAGTCTAAATATAGCCCTAGCAGACCTCGCAGTCGACTGAAAGCTCGGGCCCCAGAAAATGTGTTACGAGCCCCATTCGCCCATCCAAAAGTGCCCCCAAAGGAAGGCTTTGGGTACATCTGAACTCCCCAGGGGAGCCTTTACGCAGCCCCTCATGCAACTGGACCCTCCGTGTTCGCTCTTTACAGCAACCCTAAATATATCCCTAGCCAGCATGGAAGAAGTCTGAAAACTCGGGTTCCAGAAAATGCGTTTCAAGCACCATTCACCCATCCAGAAGTGCCCCCAAAGGAAGGCTTTGGGTACAAGTGAACTCCCCAGGGGAGTCTTTATGCAGCCCCACATGCAACTGGACCCTCCGGGTTCACTCTTTCACCGCAAGCCTAAATATAGCCCTAGCACGCCTGGCAGTCGACTGAAAGCTCGGGCCACAGAAAATGTGTTACGAGCCCCATTCGACCATCCAAAAGTGCCCCGAAAGGAAGGCTTTGGGTACATCTGAACTCCCCAGGGGAGCCTTTACGAAGCCCCACATGCAACTGGACCCTCCGTGTTCGCTCTTTACAGCAACCCTAAATATACCCCTAGCCAGCATGGCAGAAGACTGAAAACTCGGGCCACAGAAAAAGCGTTTCAAGCCCCTTTCGCCCATCCAGAAGTGCCCCCAAAGGAAGGCTTTGGGTACAAGTGAACTCCCCAGGGGAGCCTTTGTGCAGCCCCACATGCAACTGGACCCTCCGTATTCGCTCTTTCACCGCAACCCTAAATATAACCCTGGCCCGCATGGCAGACGACTGAAAAATCGGGCCGCAGAAAACGTGCTACAAGCCCCATTCGACCATCCAAAAGTGCCCCCAAAGGAAGGCTTTGGGTACAAGTGAACTCCCCAGGGGAGCCTTTATGCAGGCCCATACGCAACTGGACCCCCCGTGTTCGCAGTTTAAAAGCAACCCTAAATATAACACTAGCCACCATGGCAGAAAACTGAAAACTCGTGCCACAGAAATACTGTTAAAAGCCTAATTCGCCCATCCAAAAGTGCCCCCAGAGGAAGGCTTTGGGTACAAGTGAACTCCCCAGGGGAGCCTTTATGCAGCCCCACATGCAACTGGACCCTCCGTATTCGCTCTTTCACAGCAACCCTAAATATAGCCCTCGGCGCAATGGGAGAAGACTGAAAAAGCGGGCCTCAGAAAACGCATTGCGATTCCCCTTGGACCATCCCAAAGTGCCCCCAAAGGAAGGCTTTGGGTACAGCTGGACTCCCCAGGGAAGCCTTAACGCAGTCCCACATGCAACTGGACCCTCCGTATTCGCTCTTTCACAGCAACCCTAAATATAGCCCTGGCCCGCCTGGCAGTCGACTGAAAACTCGGGCCCCAGAAAAACTGTTAAAAGCCTAATTCGCCCATCCAAAAGTGCCCCCAAAGGAAGGCTTTGGGTACATCTGAACTCCCCAGGGGAGCCTTTACGCAGCCCCACATGAAACTGGACCCTCCTTGTTCACTGTTTACGAGCAACCCTAAATATACCCCTAGCCACCATGGCAGAAGACTGAAAACTCGGGCTCCAGAAAATGCGTTTCAAGCCCCATTCACCCATCCAGAAGTGCCCCCAAAGGAAGGCTTTGGGTACAACTGAACTCCCCAGGGGAGCCTTAACGCAGCCCCTCATGCAACTGGACCCTCCGGGTTCACTCTTTCACCGCAAGCCTAGATATAGCCCTAGCACGCCTGGCAGTCGACTGAAAGCTCGGGCCACAGAAAATGTGTTACGAGCCCCATTCGCCCATCCAAAAGTGCCCCCACAGGAAGGCTTTGGGTACATCTGAACTCCCCAGGGGAGCCTTTATGCAGCCCCACATGCAACTGGACCCTCCGTGTTCACTCTTTCACAGCAACCCTAAATATAACCCTGGCCCCCATGGCAGACGACTGAAAACTCGGGCCCCAGAAAACCTGTTGAAAGCCTAATTCGCCCATCCAAAAGTGCCCCCAGAGGAAGGCTTTGGGTACAACTGAACTCCCCAGGGGAGCCTTTACACAGCCCCACATGCAACTGGACCCTCCTTGTTCACTGTTTACGAGATACCCTAAATATACCCCTAGCCACCATGGCAGAAGACTGAAAACTCGGGCTCCAGAAAATGCGTTTCAAGCCCCATTCACCCATCCAGAAGTGCCCCCAAAGGAAGGCTTTGGGTACAAGTGAACTCCCCAGGGGAGCCTTTATGCAGCCCCACATGCAACTGGACCCTCCGGGTTCACTCTTTCACCGCAAGCCTAAATACAGCACTCGGCGCAATGGGAGAAGACTGAAAAAGCGGGCCTCAGAAAACGCATTGCGATTCCCCTTGGACCATCCAAAAGTGCTCCCAAAGGAAGGCTTTGGGTACAACTGGACTCCCCAGGGGAGCCTTAACGCAGCCCCACATGCAACTGGACCCTCCGTGTTCGCTCTTTACATCAACCCTATATATAACCATAGCCAGCATGGCAGAAGACTGAACACTCGGGCTCCAGAAAAAGCGTTTCAAGCCCCTTTCGCCCATCCAGAAGTGCCCCCAAAGGAAGGCTTTGGGTACAACTGAACTCCCCAGGGGAGCCTTAACGCAGCCCCACATGCAACTGGACCCTCCGTATTCGCTCTTTCACAGCAACCCTAAATATAGCCCTGTCCCGCCTGGCAGTCGACTGAAATCTCGGGACCCAGAAAATGCATTAAAAGCCTAATTCGCCCATTCAAAAGTGCCCCCAGAGGAAGGCTTTGGGTACAACTGAACTCTCCAGGGGAGCCTTTACGCAGCCCCACATGCAACTGGACCCTCCGTGTTCGCTCTTTACAGCAACCCTAAATATAACCCTAGCCAGCATGGCAGAAGGCTGAAAACTCGGGCCACAGAAAAAGCGTTTCAAGCCCCTTTCACACATCCAGACGTGCCCCGAAAGGAAGGCTTTGGGTACATCTGAACTCCCCAGGGGAGCCTTTATGCAGCCCCACATGCAACTGGACCCTCCGGGTTCACTCTTCCCCGCAAGCCTAAATATAGCCCTCGGCGCAATGGGAGAAGACTGAAAAAGCGGGCCTCAGAAAACGCATTGTGATTCCCCTTGGACCATCCAAAAGTGCTCCCAAAGGAAGGCTTTGGGTACAACTGGAATCCCTAGGGGAGCCTTAACGCAGCCCCACATGCAACTGGACCCTCCGTATTCGCTCTTTCACAGCAACCCTAAATATAACCCTGGCCCGCATGGCAGACGACTGAAAAATAGGGCCCCAGAAAACGTGCTACAAGCCCCAGTCGCCCATCCAAAAGTGCCCCCAAAGGAAGGCTTTGGGTACAACTGAACTCCCCAGGGGAGCCTTTATGCAGGCCCATACGCAACTGGACCCCCCGTGTTCGCTGTTTACAAGCAACCCTAAATATAACACTAGCCAACATGGCAGAAAACTGAAAACTCGGGCCACAGAAAAAGCGTTTCAAGCCCCATTCACCCATCCAGAAGTGCCCCCAAAGGAAGGCTTTGGGTACAACTGAACTCCCCAGGGGAGCCTTTATGCAGCCCCACATGCAACTGGACCCTCCGGGTTCACTCTTTCACCGCAAGCCTAAATATAACCGTAGCACGCCTGGCAGTCGACTGAAAGCTCGGGCCACAGAAAATGTGTTACGAGCCCCATTCGCACATCCAAAAGTGCCCCCAAAGGGAGGCTTTGTGTACATCTGAACTCCCCAGGGGAGCCTTTATGCAGCCCTATATGCAACTGGACCCTCCGTGTTAGCTCTTTACAGCAACCCTAAATATAAACCTAGCCAGCATGGCAGAAGATTGAAAACTCGGGCCACAGAAAAAGGCTTTCAAGCCCCTTTCGCCCATCCAGAAGTGCCCCGAAAGGAAGGCTTTGGGTACAAGTGAACTCCCCAGGGGAGCCTTTATGCAGGCCCATACGCAACTGGACCCTCCGTGTTCGCTCTTTACAGAAACCCTAAATATAGCCCTGGCCCGCCTGGCAGTCGACTGAAAACTCGGGCCCCAGAAAATGCGTTAAAAGCCTAATTCGCCCATCCAAAAGTGCCCCCAGAGGAAGTCTTTGGGTACAAGTGAACTCCCCAGGGGAGCCTTTACGCAGCCCCACATGCAACTGGACCCTCCTTGTTCACTGTTTACGAGCAACCCTAAATATACCCCTAGCCACCATGGCAGAAGACTGAAAACTCGGGCTCCAGAAAATGCGTTTCAAGCCCCATTCACCCATCCAGAAGTGCCCCCAAAGGAAGGCTTTGGGTACAAGTGAACTCCCCAGGGGAGCCTTTATGCAGCCCCACATGCAACTGGACCCTCCGGGTTTACTCTTTCACCCCAACCCTAAATATAACCCTAGCACACCTGGCAGTCGACTGAAAGCTCGGGCCACAGAAAATGTGTTACGAGCCCCATTCGCCTATCCAAAAGTGCCCCCAAAGGAAGGCTTTGGGTACATCTGAACTCCCCAGGGAAGCTTTTACGCAGCCCCACATGCAACTGGACCCTCCGTGTTCGCTCTTTACAGCAACCCTAAATATATCCCTAGCCAGCATGGAAGAAGTCTGAAAACTCGGGTTCCAGAAAATGCGTTTCAAGCACCATTCACCCATCCAGAAGTGCCCCCAAAGGAAGGCTTTGGGTACAAGTGAATTCCCCAGGGGAGTCTTTATGCAGCCCCACATGCAACTGGACCCTCCGGGTTCACTCTTTCACCGCAAGCCTAAATATAGCCCTAGCACGCCTGGCAGTCGACTGAAAGCTCGGGCCACAGAAAATGTGTTACGAGCCCCATTCGCCCATCCAGAAGTGCCCCCAAAGGAAGGCTTTGGGTACATCTGAACTCCCCAGGGGAGCCTTTATGCAGCCCCACATGCAACTGGACCCTCCGGGTTCACTCTTTCACCGAAAACCTAAATATAGCACTCGGCGCAATGGGAGAAGACTGAAAAAGCGGGCCTCAGAAAACCCATTCCGATTCCCCTTGGACCATCCAAAAGTGCTCCCAAAGGAAGGCTTTGGGTACAACTGAACTCCCCAGGGGAGCCTTTACGCAGCCCCACATGCAACTGGACCCTTCTTGTTCGCTCTTTACAGCAACCCTAAATATAGCCCTGGCCCGCCTGGCAGTCGACTGAAAACTCGGGCCACAGAAAAAGCGTTTCAAGCCCCTTTCGCCCAACCAGAAGTGCCCCCAAAGGAAGGCTTTGGGTACAAGTAAACTCCCCAGGGGAGCCTTTATGCAGGCCCATACGCAACTGGACCCCCCGTGTTCGCTGTTTACAAGCAACCCTAAATATAGCCCTGGCCCGCCTGGCAGTCGACTGAAAGCTCGGGCCACAGAAAATGTGTTACGAGCCCCATTCGCCCATCCAAAAGTGCCTCCAAAGGAAGTCTTTGGGTACAAGTGAACTCCCCAGGGGAGCCTTTACGCAGCCCCACATGCAACTGGACCCTCCGTGTTCGCTCTTTACAGCAACCCTAAATATAGCCCTGGCCCGCCTGGCAGTCGACTGAAAACTCGGGCCACAGAAAATGCGTTTCAAGCCCCTTTCGCCCAACCAGAAGTGCCCCCAAAGGAAGGCTTTGGGTACAAGTGAACTCCCCAGGGGAGCCTTTATGCAGGCCCATACGCAACTGGACCCTCCGTGTTCGCTCTTTACAGAAACCCTAAATATAGCCCTGGCCCGCCTGGCAGTCGACTGAAAGCTCGGGCCACAGAAAATGTGTTACGAGCCCCATTCGCCCATCCAAAAGTGCCTCCAAAGGAAGTCTTTGGGTACAAGTGAACTCCCCAGGGGAGCCTTTATGCAGCCCCACATGCAACTGGACCCTCCGTTTTCGCTCTTTACAGCAACCCTAAATATAACCCTAGCCAGCATGGCAGAAGACTGAAAACTCGGGCCACAGAAAACGTGCTACAAGCCCCATTCGACCATCCAAAAGTGCCCCCAAAGGAAGGATTTGGGTACATCTGAACTCCCCAGGGGAGCCTTTACGCGGCCCCACATGCAATTGGACCCTCCGTATTCGGTCTTTCACAGCAACCCTAAATATAACCCTGGCCCCCATGGCAGACGACTGAAAAATCGGGCCCCAGAAAACGTGCTACAAGCCCCATTCGACCATCCAAAAGTGCCCCCAAAGGAAGGCTTTGGGTACAAGTGAACTCCCCAGGGGAGCCTTTATGCAGGCCCATACGCAACTGGACCCCCCGTGTTCGCTGTTTACAAGCAACCCTAAATATAGCCCTGGCCACCATGGCAGAAGACTGAAAACTCGGGCCCCAGAAAATGTGCTACAAGCCCAATTCGAACATACAAAAGTGCCCCCAAAGGAAGGCTTTGGGTACAACTGAACTCCCCAGGGGAGCCTTTATGCAGCCCCACATGCAACTGGACCCTCCGGGTTCACTCTTTCACCGCAAGCCTAAATATAGCCCTAGCATGCCTGGCAGTCGACTGAAAGCTCGGGCCCCAGAAAATGCGTTAAAAGCCTAATTCGCCCATCCAAAAGTGCCCCCTGAGGAAGGCTTTGGGTACAGCTGAACTCCCCAGGGGAGCCTTTATGCAGCCCCACATGCAACTGGACCCTCCTTGTTCACTGTTTACGAGCAACCCTAAATATACCCCTAGCCACCATGGCAGAAGACTGAAAACTCGGGCTCCAGAAAATGCGTTTCAAGCCCCATTCACGATTCCAGAAGTGCCCCCAAAGGAAGGCTTCGGGTACAAGTGAACTCCCCAGGGGAGCCTTTATGCAGCCCTATATGCAACTGGACCCTCCGTGTTAGCTCTTTACAGCAACCCTAAATATAAACCTAGCCAGCATGGCAGAAGATTGAAAACTCGGGCCACAGAAAAAGGCTTTCAAGCCCCTTTCGCCCATCCAGAAGTGCCCCCAAAGGAAGGCTTTGGGTACAAGTGAAATCCCCAGGGGAGCCTTTATGCAGCCCCACATGCAACTGGACCCTCCGTATTCGCTCTTTCACAGCAACCCTAAATATAACCCTGGCCCGCATGGCAGACGACTGAAAACTCGGGCCCCAGAAAATGCGTTAAAAGCCTAATTCGCCCATCCAAAAGTGCCCCCAGAGGAAGGCTTTGGGTACAAGTGAACTCCCCAGGGGAGCCTTTACGCAGCCCCACATGCAACTGGACCCTCCTTGTTCACTGTTTACGAGCAACCCTAAATATACCCCTAGCCACCATGGCAGAAGACTGAAAACTCGGGCTCCAGAAAATGCGTTTCAAGCCCCATTCACCCATCCAGAAGTGCCCCCAAAGGAAGGCTTTGGGTACAAGTGAACTCCCCAGGGGAGCCTTTATGCAGCACCACATGCAACTGGACCCTCCGGGTTTACTCTTTCACCGCAACCCTAAATATAACCCTAGCACACCTGGCAGTCGACTGAAAGCTCGGGCCACAGAAAATGTGTTACGAGCCCCATTCGCCTATCCAAAAGTGCCCCCAAAGGAAGGCTTTGGGTACATCTGAACTCCCCAGGGAAGCTTTTACGCAGCCCCACATGCAACTGGACCCTCCGTGTTCGCTCTTTACAGCAACACTAAATATAACCCTAGCCACCATGCCAGAAGACTGAAAACTCGGGCTACAGAAAAAGAGTTTCAAGCCCCTTTCGCCATCCAGATGTGCCGCCAGAGGAAGGCTTTGGGTACATCTGAACTCCCCAGGGGAGCCTTTATGCAGCCCCACATGCAACTGGACCCTCCGTATTCGCTCTTTCACCGCAAGCCTAAATATAGCCCTAGCACGCCTGGCAGTCGACTGAAAGCTCGGGCCACAGAAAATGTGTTACGAGCCCCATTCGCCCATCCAGAAGTGCCCCCAAAGGAAGGCTTTGGGTACATCTGAACTCCCCAGGGGAGCCTTTATGCAGCCCCACATGCAACTGGACCCTCCGGGTTCACTCTTTCACCGAAAACCTAAATATAGCACTCGGCGCAATGGGAGAAGACTGAAAAAGCGGGCCTCAGAAAACCCATTGCGATTCCCCTTGGACCATCCAAAAGTGCTCCCAAAGGAAGGCTTTGGGTACAACTGAACTCCCCAGGGGAGCCTTTACGCAGCCCCACATGCAACTGGACCCTTCGTGTTCGCTCTTTACAGCAACCCTAAATATAGCCCTGGCCCGCCTGGCAGTCGACTGAAAACTCGGGCCACAGAAAAAGCGTTTCAAGCCCCTTTCGCCCAACCAGAAGTGCCCCCAAAGGAAGGCTTTGGGTACAAGTAAACTCCCCAGGGGAGCCTTTATGCAGGCCCATACGCAACTGGACCCCCCGTGTTCGCTGTTTACAAGCAACCCTAAATATAGCCCTGGCCCGCCTGGCAGTCGACTGAAAGCTCGGGCCACAGAAAATGTGTTACGAGCCCCATTCGCCCATCCAAAAGTGCCTCCAAAGGAAGTCTTTGGGTACAAGTGAACTCCCCAGGGGAGCCTTTACGCAGCCCCACATGCAACTGGACCCTCCGTGTTCGCTCTTTACAGCAACCCTAAATATAGCCCTGGCCCGCCTGGCAGTCGACTGAAAACTCGGGCCACAGAAAATGCGTTTCAAGCCCCTTTCGCCCAACCAGAAGTGCCCCCAAAGGAAGGCTTTGGGTACAAGTGAACTCCCCAGGGGAGCCTTTATGCAGGCCCATACGCAACTGGACCCTCCGTGTTCGCTCTTTACAGAAACCCTAAATATAGCCCTGGCCCGCCTGGCAGTCGACTGAAAGCTCGGGCCACAGAAAATGTGTTACGAGCCCCATTCGCCCATCCAAAAGTGCCTCCAAAGGAAGTCTTTGGGTACAAGTGAACTCCCCAGGGGAGCCTTTATGCAGCCCCACATGCAACTGGACCCTCCGTTTTCGCTCTTTACAGCAACCCTAAATATAACCCTAGCCAGCATGGCAGAAGACTGAAAACTCGGGCCACAGAAAACGTGCTACAAGCCCCATTCGACCATCCAAAAGTGCCCCCAAAGGAAGGATTTGGGTACATCTGAACTCCCCAGGGGAGCCTTTACGCGGCCCCACATGCAATTGGACCCTCCGTATTCGGTCTTTCACAGCAACCCTAAATATAACCCTGGCCCCCATGGCAGACGACTGAAAAATCGGGCCCCAGAAAACGTGCTACAAGCCCCATTCGAGCATCCAAAAGTGCCCCCAAAGGAAGGCTTTGGGTACAAGTGAACTCCCCAGGGGAGCCTTTATGCAGGCCCATACGCAACTGGACCCCCCGTGTTCGCTGTTTACAAGCAACCCTAAATATAGCCCTGGCCACCATGGCAGAAGACTGAAAACTCGGGCCCCAGAAAACGTGCTACAAGCCCAATTCGAACATACAAAAGTGCCCCCAAAGGAAGGCTTTGGGTACAACTGAACTCCCCAGGGGAGCCTTTATGCAGCCCCACATGCAACTGGACCCTCCGGGTTCACTCTTTCACCGCAAGCCTAAATATAGCCCTAGCATGCCTGGCAGTCGACTGAAAGCTCGGGCCCCAGAAAATGCGTTAAAAGCCTAATTCGCCCATCCAAAAGTGCCCCCTGAGGAAGGCTTTGGGTACAGCTGAACTCCCCAGGGGAGCCTTTATGCAGCCCCACATGCAACTGGACCCTCCTTGTTCACTGTTTACGAGCAACCCTAAATATACCCCTAGCCACCATGGCAGAAGACTGAAAACTCGGGCTCCAGAAAATGCGTTTCAAGCCCCATTCACGATTCCAGAAGTGCCCCCAAAGGAAGGCTTCGGGTACAAGTGAACTCCCCAGGGGAGCCTTTATGCAGCCCCACATGCAACTGGACCCTCCAGGTTCACTCTTATACAGCAACCTTAAATATAGCCCTGGCCCGTCTGGCATTCGACTGAAAACTCTGGCCCCAGAAAATGCGTTAAAAGCCTAATTCGCCCATCCAAAAGTGCCCCCAAAGGAAGGCTTTGGGTACAACTGGACTCCCCAGGGGAGCCTTTACGCAGCCCCACATGCAACTGGACCCTCCTTGTTCACTGTTTACCAGCAACCCTAAATATACCCCTAGCCACCATGGCAGAAGACTGAAAACTCGGGCTCAAGAAAATGCGTTTCAAGCCCCATTCACCCATCCAGAAGTGCCCCGAAAGGAAGGCTTTGGGTACAAGTGAACTCCCCAGGGGAGCCTTTATGCAGCCCCACATGCAACTGGACCCTCCGGGTTCACTCTTTCACCGCAAGCCTAAATATAGCCCTAGCACGCCTGGCAGTCGACTGAAAGCTCGGGCCACAGAAAATGTGTTACGAGCCCCATTCGCCCATCCAAAAGTGCCCCCAAAGGAAGGCTTTGGGTACATCTGAACTCCCCAGGGGAGCCTTTATGCAGCCCCACATGCAACTGGACCCTCCGGGTTCACTCTTTCACAGCAACCCTAAATATAGCCCTGGCCCACCTGGCAGTCGACTGAAAACTCGGGCCCAAAAAAATGCGTTAAAAGCCTAATTCGCCCATCGAAAAGTGCCCCCAGAGGAAGGCTTTGGGTACAACTGAACTCCCCAGGGGAGCCTTTACGCAGCCCCACATGCAACTGGACCCTCCTTATTCAATGTTTCACCGCAAGCCTAAATATAGCCCTAGCATGCCTGGAAGTCGACTAAAAGCACGGGCCACAGAAAATGTGTTACGAGCCCCATTCGCCCATCCAGAAGTGCCCCCAAAGGAAGGCTTTGGGTACATCTGAACTCCCCAGGGAAGCTTTTACCCAGCCCCACATGCAACTGGACCCTCCGTGTTCGCTCTTTACAGCAACCCTAAATATAACCCTAGCCAGCATGCCAGAAGACTGAAAACTCGGGCTACAGAAAAAGAGTTTCAAGCCCCTTTCGCCATCCAGATGTGCCGCCAGAGGAAGGCTTTGGGTACATCTGAACTCCCCAGGGGAGCCTTTACGCAGCCCCACATGCAACTGGACCCTCCGTGTTCGCTCTTTACAGCAACCCTAAATATATCCCTAGCCAGCATGGAAGAAGTCTGAAAACTCGGGTTCCAGAAAATTCGTTTCAAGCACCATTCACCCATCCAGAAGTGCCCCCAAAGGAAGGCTTTGGGTACAAGTGAACTCCCCAGGGGAGCCTTTATGCAGCCCCACATGCAACTGGACCCTCTGGGTTCACTCTTTCACCGCAAGCCGAAATATAGCCCTAGCACGCCTGGCAGTCGACTGAAAGCTCGGGCCACAGAAAATGTGTTACGAGCCCCATTCGCCCATCCAGAAGTGCCCCCAAAGGAAGGCTTTGGGAACATCTGAACTCCCCAGGGGAGCCTTTATGCAGCCCCACATGCAACTGGACCCTCCGGGTTCACTCTTTCACCGAAAACCTAAATATAGCACTCGGCGCAATGGGAGAAGACTGAAAAAGCGGGCCTCAGAAAACCCATTGCGATTCCCCTTGGACCATCCAAAAGTGCTCCCAAAGGAAGGCTTTGGGTACAACTGAACTCCCCAGGGGAGCCTTTACGCAGCCCCACATGCAACTGGACCCTTCGTGTTCGCTCTTTACAGCAACCCTAAATATAGCCCTGGCCCGCCTGGCAGTCGACTGAAAACTCGGGCCACAGAAAAAGCGTTTCAAGCCCCTTTCGCCCAACCAGAAGTGCCCCCAAAGGAAGGCTTTGGGTACAAGTAAACTCCCCAGGGGAGCCTTTATGCAGGCCCATACGCAACTGGACCCCCGTGTTCGCTGTTTACAAGCAACCCTAAATATAGCCCTGGCCCGCCTGGCAGTCGACTGAAAGCTCGGGCCACAGAAAATGTGTTACGAGCCCCATTCGCCCATCCAAAAGTGCCTCCAAAGGAAGTCTTTGGGTACAAGTGAACTCCCCAGGGGAGCCTTTACGCAGCCCCACATGCAACTGGACCCTCCGTGTTCGCTCTTTACAGCAACCCTAAATATAGCCCTGGCCCGCCTGGCAGTCGACTGAAAACTCGGGCCACAGAAAATGCGTTTCAAGCACCTTTCGCCCAACCAGAAGTGCCCCCAAAGGAAGGCTTTGGGTACAAGTGAACTCCCCAGGGGAGCCTTTATGCAGGCCCATACGCAACTGGACCCTCCGTGTTCGCTCTTTACAGAAACCCTAAATATAGCCCTGGCCCGCCTGGCAGTCGACTGAAAGCTCGGGCCACAGAAAATGTGTTACGAGCCCCATTCGCCCATCCAAAAGTGCCTCCAAAGGAAGTCTTTGGGTACAAGTGAACTCCCCAGGGGAGCCTTTATGCAGCCCCACATGCAACTGGACCCTCCGTTTTCGCTCTTTACAGCAACCCTAAATATAACCCTAGCCAGCATGGCAGAAGACTGAAAACTCGGGCCACAGAAAACGTGCTACAAGCCCCATTCGACCATCCAAAAGTGCCCCCAAAGGAAGGCTTTGGGTACATCTGAACTCCCCAGGGGAGCCTTTACGCGGCCCCACATGCAATTGGACCCTCCGTATTCGGTCTTTCACAGCAACCCTAAATATAACCCTGGCCCCCATGGCAGATGACTGAAAAATCGGGCCGCAGAAAACGTGCTACAAGCCCCATTCGAGCATCCAAAAGTGCCCCCAAAGGAAGGCTTTGGGTACAAGTGAACTCCCCAGGGGAGCCTTTATGCAGGCCCATACGCAACTGGACCCCCCGTGTTCGCTGTTTACAAGCAACCCTAAATATAGCCCTGGCCACCATGGCAGAAGACTGAAAACTCGGGCCCCAGAAAACGTGCTACAAGCCCAATTCGAACATACAAAAGTGCCCCCAAAGGAAGGCTTTGGGTACAACTGAACTCCCCAGGGGAGCCTTTATGCAGCCCCACATGCAACTGGACCCTCCGGGTTCACTCTTTCACCGCAAGCCTAAATATAGCCCTAGCATGCCTGGCAGTCGACTGAAAGCTCGGGCCCCAGAAAGTGCGTTAAAAGCCTAATTCGCCAATCCAAAAGTGCCCCCTGAGGAAGGCTTTGGGTACAGCTGAACTCCCCAGGGGAGCCTTTATGCAGCCCCACATGCAACTGGACCCTCCTTGTTCACTGTTTACGAGCAACCCTAAATATACCCCTAGCCACCATGGCAGAAGACTGAAAACTCGGGCTCCAGAAAATGCGTTTCAAGCCCCATTCACCCATCCAGAAGTGCCCCCAAAGGAAGGCTTCGGGTACAAGTGAACTCCCCAGGGGAGCCTTTATGCAGCCCCACATGCAACTGGACCCTCCGGGTTCACTCTTATACAGCAACCTTAAATATAGCCCTGGCCCGTCTGGCATTCGACTGAAAACTCGGGCCCCAGAAAATGCGTTAAAAGCCTAATTCGCCCATCCAAAAGTGCCCCCAGAGGAAGGCTTTGGGTACAACTGGACTCCCCAGGGGAGCCTTTACGCAGCCCCACATGCAACTGGACCCTCCTTGTTCACTGTTTACGAGCAACCCTAAATATACCCCTAGCCACCATGGCAGAAGACTGAAAACTCGGGCTCCAGAAAATGCGTTTCAAGCCCCATTCACCCATCCAGAAGTGCCCCCAAAGGAAGGCTTTGGGTACAAGTGAACTCCCCAGGGGAGCCTTTATGCAGCCCCACATGCAACTGGACCCTCCGGGTTCACTCTTTCACCGCAAGCCTAAATATAGCCCTAGCACGCCTGGCAGTCGACTGAAAGCTCGGGCCACAGAAAATGTGTTACGAGCCCCATTCGCCCATCCAAAAGTGCCCCCAAAGGAAGGCTTTGGGTACATCTGAACTCCCCAGGGGAGCCTTTATGCAGCCCCACATGCAACTGGACCCTCCGGGTTCACTCTTTCACAGCAACCCTAAATATAGCCCTGGCCCACCTGGCAGTCGACTTAAAACTCGGGCCCAAAAAAATGCGTTAAAAGCCTAATTCGCCCATCGAAAAGTGCCCCCAGAGGAAGGCTTTGGGTACAACTGAACTCCCCAGGGGAGCCTTTACGCAGCCCCACATGCAACTGGACCCTCCTTGTTCAATGTTTCACCGCAAGCCTAAATATAGCCCTAGCATGCCTGGAAGTCGACTAAAAGCACGGGCCACAGAAAATGTGTTACGAGCCCCATTCGCCCATCCAAAAGTGCCCCCAAAGGAAGGCTTTGGGTACATCTGAACTCCCCAGGGGAGCCTTTACGCAGCCCCACATGCAACTGGACCCTCCTTGTTCAATGTTTCACCGCAAGCCTAAATATAGCCCTAGCATGCCTGGAAGTCGACTAAAAGCACGGGCCACAGAAAATGTGTTACGAGCCCCATTCGCCCATCCAAAAGTGCCCCCAAAGGAAGGCTTTGGGTACATCTGAACTCCCCAGGGGAGCCTTTATGCAGCCCCACATGCAACTGGACCCCCCGTGTTCGCTGTTTACAAGCAACCCTAAATATAACACTAGCCAGCATGGCAGAAAACTGAAAACTCGGGCCACAGAAAAACTGTTATAAGCCTAATTCGCCCATCCAGAAGTGCCCGCAGAGGAAGGCTTTGGGTACAAGTGAACTCCCCAGGGTAGCCTTTACGCAGCCCCACATGCAACTGGACCCTCCTTGTTCACTGTTTACAAGCAACCCTAAATATACCCCCAGCCACCATGGCAGAAGACTGAAAACTCGGGCTCCAGAAAATGCGTTTCAAGCCCCATTCACCCATCCAGAAGTGCCCCCAAAGGAAGGCTTTGGGTACAACTGAACTCCCCAGGTGAGCCTTTATGCAGCCCCACATGCAACTGGACCCTCCGGGTTCACTCTTTCACCGCAAGCCTAAATATAGCCCTCGGCGCAATGGGAGAAGACTGAAAATGCGGGCCTCAGAAAACGCATTGCGATTCCCCTTGGACCATCCCAAAGTGCCCCCAAAGGAAGGCTTTGGGTACAACTGGACTCCCCAGGGGAGCCTTAACGCAGCCCCACATGCAACTGGACCCTCCGTATTCGCTCTTTCACCGCAAACCTAAATATATGCCTGGCCCGCCTGGCAGTCGACTGAAAACTCGGGCCACAGAAAATGCATTAAAAGCCTAATTCGCCCATCCAGAAGTGCCCCCAAAGGAAGGCTTTGGGTACATCTGAACTCCCCAGGGGAGCCTTTACGCAGCCCCACATGCAACTAGACCCTCCTTGTTCACTGTTTACGAGCAACCCTAAATATACCCCTAGCCACCATGGCAGAAGACTGAAAACTCGGGCTCCAGAAAATGCGTTTCAAGCCCCATTCACCCATCCAGAAGTGCCCCCAAAGGAAGGCTTTGGGTACAACTGAACTCCCCAGGGGAGCCTTTACACAGCCCCACATGCAACTGGACCCTCCGGATTCACTCTTTCACCGCAAGCCTAAATATAGCCCTAGCACGCCTGGCAGTCGACTGAAAGCTCGGGCCACAGAAAATGTGTTACGAGCCCCATTCGACCATCCAAAAGTGCCCCCAAAGGAAGGCTTTGGGTACATCTGAACTCCCCAGGGGAGCCTTTACGAAGCCCCACATGCAACTGGACCCTCCGTGTTCGCTCTTTACAGCAACCCTAAATATAACCCTAGCCAGCATGGCAGAAGACTGAAAACTCGGGCCACAGAAAAAGCGTTTCAAGCCCCATTCAACCATCCAAAAGTGCCCCCAAAGGAAGGCTTTGGGTACAAGTGAACTCCCCAGGGGAGCCTTTATGCAGGCCCATACGCAACTGGACCCCCCGTGTTCGCTGTTTACAAGCAACCCTAAATATAACACTAGCCACCATGGCAGAAGACTGAAAACTCGGGCTCCAGAAAATGCGTTTCAAGCCCCATTCACCCATCCAGAAGTGCCCCCAAAGGAAGGCTTTGGGTACAACTGAACTCCCCAGGGGAGCCTTTACACAGCCCCACATGCAACTGGACCCTCCGTATTCGCTCTTTCACAGCAACCCTAAATATATCCCTGGCCCGCCTGGCAGTCGAATGAAAACTCGGGCCCCAGAAAGTGCGTTAAAAGCCTAATTCGCCCATCCAAAAGTGCCCCCAAAGGAAGGCTTTGGGTACATCTGAACTCCCCAGGGGAGCCTTTACGCAGCCCCACATGCAACTGGACCCTCCGTGTTCGCTCTTTACAGCAACCCTAAATATAACCCTAGCAAGCATGGCAGAAGACTGAAAACTCGGGCCACAGAAAAAGCGTTTCAAGCCTCTTTCGCCCATCCAGAAGTGCCCCCAAAGGAAGGCTTTGGGTACAACTGGACTCCCCAGGGGAGCCTTTATGCAGCCCCACATGCAACTGGACCCTACGGGTTCACTCTTTCACCGCAAGCCTAAATATAGCCCTCGGCGCAATGGGAGAAGACTGAAAAAGCGGGCCTCAGAAAACGCATTGCGATTCCCCTTGGACCATCCCAAAGTGCCCCCAAAGGAAGGCTTTGGGTACAACTGGACTCCCCAGGGAAGCCTTAACGCAGCCCCACATGCAACTGGACCCTCCGTATTCGCTCTTTCACAGCAACCCTAAATATAGCCCTGGCCCGCCTGGCAGTCGACTGAAAACTCGGGCCCCAGAAAAACTGTTAAAAGCCTAATTCGCCCATCCAAAAGTGCCCCCAAAGGAAGGCTTTGTGTACAAGTGAACTCCCCAGGGGAGCCTTTACGCAGCCCCACATGAAACTGGACCCTCCTTGTTCACTGTTTCCGAGCAACCCTAAATATACCCCTAGCCACCATGGCAGAAGACTGAAAACTCGGGCTCCAGAAAATGCGTTAAAAGCCTAATTCGCCCATCCAAAAGTGCCCCCAGAGGAAGGCTTTGGGTACAAGTGAACTCCCCAGGGGAGCCTTTATGCAGCCCCACATGCAACTGGACCCTCCGGGTTCACTCTTTCACCGCAAGCCTAAATACAGCACTCGGCGCAATGGGAGAAGACTGAAAAAGCGGGCCTCAGAAAACGCATTGCGATTCCCCTTGGACCATCCAAAAGTGCTCCCAAAGGAAGGCTTTGGGTACAACTGGACTCCCCAGGGGAGCCTTAACGCAGCCCCACATGCAACTGGACCCTCCGTGTTCGCTCTTTACATCAACCCTATATATAACCATAGCCAACATGGCAGAAGACTGAACACTCGGGCTCCAGAAAAAACGTTTCAAGCCCCTTTCGCCCATCCAGAAGTGCCCCCAAAGGAAGGCTTTGGGTACAGCTGAACTCCCCAGGGGAGCCTTAACGCAGCCCCACATGCAACTGGACCCTCCGTATTCGCTCTTTCACAGCAACCCTAAATATAGCCCTGTCCCGCCTGGCAGTCGACTGAAATCTCGGGACCCAGAAAATGCATTAAAAGCCTAATTCGCCCATTCAAAAGTGCCCCCAGAGGAAGGCTTTGGGTACAACTGAACTCTCCAGGGGAGCCTTTACGCAGCCCCACATGCAACTGGACCCTCCGTGTTCGCTCTTTACAGCAACCCTAAATATAACCCTAGCCAGCATGGCAGAAGGCTGAAAACTCGGGCCACAGAAAAAGCGTTTCAAGCCCCTTTCACCCATCCAGACGTGCCCCGAAAGGAAGGCTTTGGGTACAACTGGACTCCCCAGGGGAGCCTTAACGCAGCCCCACATGCAACTGGACCCTCCGTATTCGCTCTTTCACAGCAACCCTAAATATAACCCTGGCCCGCATGGCAGACGACTGAAAAATAGGGCCCCAGAAAACGTGCTACAAGCCCCATTCGCCCATCCAAAAGTGCCCCCAAAGGAAGGCTTTGGGTACAAGTGAACTCCCCAGGGGAGCCTTTATGCAGGCCCATACGCAACTGGACCCCCCGTGTTCGCTGTTTACAAGCAACCCTAAATATAACACTAGCCAACATGGCAGAAAACTGAAAACTCGGGCCACAGAAAAAGCGTTTCAAGCCCCATTCACCCATCCAGAAGTGCCCCCAAAGGAAGGCTTTGGGTACAAGTGAACTCTCCAGGGGAGCCTTTATGCAGGCCCACATGCAACTGGACCCTCCGGGATCACTCTTTCACAGTAACCCTAAATATAACCCTGGCCCGGCTGGCAGTCGACTGAAAACTCGGGCCCCAGAAAATGCGTTAAAAGCCTAATTCGCCCATCCAGAAGTGCCCCCAGAGGAAGGCTTTGGGTACAGCTGAACTCCCCAGGGGAGGATTTATGCAGCCCCACATGCAACTGGACCCTCCGGGTTCACTCTTTCACAGCAACCCTAAATATATCCCTGGCCCGCCTGGCAGTCGAATGAAAACTCGGGCCCCAGAAAGTGCGTTAAAAGCCTAATTCGCCCATCCAAAAGTGCCCCCAAAGGAAGGCTTTGGGTACATCTGAACTCCCCAGGGGAGCCTTTACGCAGCCCCACATGCAACTGGACCCTCCGTGTTCGCTCTTTACAGCAACCCTAAATATAACCCTAGCCAGCATGGCAGAAGACTGAAAACTCGGGCCACAGAAAAAGCGTTTCAAGCCCCTTTCGCCCATCCAGAAGTGCCCCCAAAGGAAGGATTTGGGTACAACTGGACTCCCCAGGGGAGCCTTTATGCAGCCCCACATGCAACTGGACCCTCCGGGTTCACTCTTTCACAGCAACCCTAAATATAGCCCTCGGCGCAATGGGAGAAGACTGAAAAAGCGGGCCTCAGAAAACGCATTGCGATTCCCCTTGGACCATCCCAAAGTGCCCCCAAAGGAAGGCTTTGGGTACAACTGGACTCCCCAGGGAAGCCTTAACGCAGCCCCACATGCAACTGGACCCTCCGTATTTGCTCTTTCACAGCAACCCTAAATATAGCCCTGGCCCGCCTGGCAGTCGACTGAAAACTCGGGCCCCAGAAAAACTGTTAAAAGCCTAATTCGCCCATCCAAAAGTGCCCCCAGAGGAAGGCTTTGGGTACATCTGAACTCCCCAGGGGAGCCTTTACGCAGCCCCACATGCAACTGGACCCTCCGGGTTCACTCTTTCACCGCAAGTCTAAATATAGCCCTAGCAGACCTCGCAGTCGACTGAAAGCTCGGGCCACAGAAAATTTGTTACGAGCCCCATTCGCCCATCCAAAAGTGCCCCCAAAGGAAGGCTTTGGGTACATCTGAACTCCCCAGGGGAGCCTTTACGCAGCCCCACATGCAACTGGACCCTCCGTATTCGCTCTTTCACAGCAACCCTAAATATAGCCCTAGCCCGCATGGCAGACGACTGTAAACTCGGGCCCCAGAAAACGTGCTACAAGCCCAATTCGAACATCCAAAAGTGCCCCCAAAGGAAGGCTTTGGGTACATCTGAACTCCCCAGGGGAGCCTTTATGCAGCCCCACATGCAACTGGACCCTCCATGTTCGCTCTTTACAGCAACCCTAAATATACCCCTAGCCAGCATGGCAGAAGACTGAAAACTCGGGCCACAGAAAAAGCGTTTCAAGCCCCTTTCGCCCATCCAGAAGTGCCCCCAAAGGAAGGCTTTGGGTACAAGTGAACTCCCCAGGGGAGCCTTTATGCAGCCCCACATGCAACTGGACCCTCCGGGTTCACTCTTTCACCGCAAGCCTAAATATAGCCCTAGCACGCCTGGCAGTCGACTGAAAGCTCGGGCCACAGAAAATGTGTTACGAGCCCCATTCGCCAATCCAAAAGTGCCCCCAAAGGAAGGCTTTGGGTACATCTGAACTCCCCAGGGGAGCCTTTACGCAGCCCCACATGCAACTGGACCCTCCGTGTTCGCTCTTTACAGCAACCCTAAATATATCCTTGGCCAGCATGGAAGAAGTCTGAAAACTCGGGTTCCAGAAAATGCGTTTCAAGCACCATTCACCCATCCAGAAGTGCCCCCAAAGGAAGGCTTTGGGTACAAGTGAATTCCCCAGGGGAGTCTTTATGCAGCCCCACATGCAACTGGACCCTCCGGGTTCACTCTTTCACCGCAAGCCTAAATATAGCCCTAGCACGCCTGGCAGTCGACTGAAAGCTCGGGCCACAGAAAATGTGTTACGAGCCCCATTCGACCATCCAAAAGTGCCCCCAAAGGAAGGCTTTGGGTACATCTGAACTCCCCAGGGGAGCCTTTACGAAGCCCCACATGCAACTGGACCCTCCGTGTTCGCTCTTTACAGCAACCCTAAATATAACCCTAGCCAGCATGGCAGAAGACTGAAAACTCGGGCCACAGAAAAAGCGTTTCAAGCCCCTTTCGCCCATCCAGAAGTGCCCCCAAAGGAAGGCTTTGGGTACAAGTGAACTCCCCAGGGGAGCCTTTACGAAGCCCCACATGCAACTGGACCCTCCGTATTCGCTGTTTACAAGCAACCCTAAATATAACACTAGCCACCATGGCAGAAAACTGAAAACTCGTGCCACAGAAATACTGTTAAAAGCCTAATTCGCCCATCCAAAAGTGCCCCCAGAGGAAGGCTTTGGGTACAAGTGAACTCCCCAGGGGAGCCTTTATGCAGCCCCACATGCAACTGGACCCTCCGTATTCGCTCTTTCACAGCAACCCTAAATATAGCCCTAGCAGACCTCGCAGTCGACTGAAAGCTCGGGCCACAGAAAATTTGTTACGAGCCCCATTCGCCCATCCAAAAGTGCCCCCAGAGGAAGGCTTTGGGTACAAGTGAACTCCCCAGGGGAGCCTTAACGCAGCCCCACATGCAACTGGACCCTCCGTATTCGCTCTTTCACAGCAACCCTAAATATATCCCTGGCCCGCCTGGCAGTCGAATGAAAACTCGGGCCACAGAAAGTGCGTTAAAAGCCTAATTCGCCCATCCAAAAGTGCCCCCAAAGGAAGGCTTTGGGTACATCTGAACTCCCCAGGGGAGCCTTTACGCAGCCCCACATGCAACTGGACCCTCCGTGTTCGCTCTTTACAGCAACCCTAAATATAACCCTAGCCAGCATGGCAGAAGACTGAAAACTCGGGCCACAGAAAAAGCGTTTCAAGCCTAATTCGCCCATCCAAAAGTGCCCCCAAAGGAAGGCTTTGGGTACATCTGAACTCCCCAGGGGAGCCTTTATGCAGCCCCACATGCAACTGGACCCTCCGGGTTCACACTTTCACCGCAACCCTAAATATAACCCTAGCCAGCATGGCAGAAGACTGAAAACTCGGGCTCCAGAAAATGCGTTTCAAGCCCCATTCACCCATCCAGAAGTGCCCCCAAAGGAAGGCTTTGGGTACAGCTGAACTCCCCAGGGGAGCCTTTATGCAGCCCCACATGCAACTGGACTCTCCGGGTTCACTCTTTCACCGCAAGCCTAAATATATCCCTAGGCGCAATGGGAGAAGACTGAAAAAGCGGGCGTCAGAAAACGCATTGCGATTCCCCTTGGACCGTCCCAAAGTGCCCCCAAAGGAAGGCTTTGGGTACAACTGGACTCCCCAGGCGAGCCTTAACACAGCCCCACATGCAACTGGACCCTCCGGGTTCGCTCTTTCACAGCAACCCTAAATATAGCCCTAGCCCGCCTGGCAGTCGACTGAAATCTCGGGCCCCAGAAAACGCGTTTCAAGCCCCATTCGCCCATCCAAAAGTGCCCCCAGAGGAAGGCTTTGGGTACAAGTGAACTCCCCAGGGGAGCCTTTATGCAGCCCCACATGCAACTGGACCCTCCTTGTTCACTGTTTACGAGCAACCCTAAATATACCCCTAGCCACCATGGCAGAAGACTGAAAACTCGGGCTCCAGAAAATGCGTTTCAAGCCCCATTCACCCATCCAGAAGTGCCCGCAAAGGAAGGCTTTGGGTACAACTGAACTCCCCAGGGGAGCCTTTATGCAGCCCCACATGCAACTGGACCCTCCGGGTTCACTCTTTCACCGCAAGCCTAAATATAGCCCTAGCATGCCTGGCAGTCGACTGAAAGCTCGGGCCACAGAAAATGTGTTACGAGCCCCTTTCGCCCATCCAAAAGTGCCCCCAAAGGAAGGCTTTGGGTACAAGTGAACTCCCCAGGGTAGCCTTTACGCAGCCCCACATGCAACTGGACCCTCCTTGTTCACTGTTTACGAGCAACCCGAAATATACCCCTAGCCACCATGGCAGAAGACTGAAGATTCGGGCTCCAGAAAATGCGTTTCAAGCCCCATTCAGAAGTGCACCCAAAGGAAGGCTTTGGGTACAACTGAACTCCCGAGGGGAGCCTTTATGCAGCTTCACATGCAACTGGACCCTCCGGATTCACTCTTTCACCGCAAGCCTAAATATAGCCCTAGCATGCCTGGCAGTCGACTGAAAGCTCGGGCCACAGAAAATGTGTTACGAGCCCCTTTCGCCCATCCAAAAGTGCCCCCAAAGGAAGGCTTTGGGTACAAGTGAACTCCCCAGGGTAGCCTTTACGCAGCCCCACATGCAACTGGACCCTCCTTGTTCACTGTTTACGAGCAACCCGAAATATACCCCTAGCCACCATGGCAGAAGACTGAAGATTCGGGCTCCAGAAAATGCGTTTCAAGCCCCATTCAGAAGTGCACCCAAAGGAAGGCTTTGGGTACAACTGAACTCCCGAGGGGAGCCTTTATGCAGCTTCACATGCAACTGGACCCTCCGGATTCACTCTTTCACCGCAAGCCTAAATATAACCCTCGGCGCAATGGGAGAAGACTGAAAAAGCGGGCCTCAGATAACGCATTGCGATTCCCCTTGGACCATCCCAAAGTGCCCACAAAGGAAGGCTTTGGGTACAACTGGACTCCCCAGGGGAGCCTTAACGCAGCCCCACATGCAACTGGACCCTCCGTATTCGCTCTTTCACAGCAACCCTAAATATAGCCCTGGCCCGCCTGGCAGTCGACTGAAAACTCGGGCCCCAGAAAACGCGTTTCAAGCCCCATTCGCCCATCCAAAAGTGCCCCCAAAGGAATGCTTTGGGTACATCTGAACTCCCCAGGGGAGCCTTGACGCAGCCCCAAATGCAACTATACCCTCCTTGTTCACTGTTTACGAGCAACCCTAAATATACCCCTAGCCAGCATGGCAGAAGACTGAAAACTCGGGCTCCAGAAAATGCGTTTCAAGCCCCATTCACCCATCCAGAAGTGCCCCCAAAGGAAGGCTTTGGGTACAACTGAACTCCCCAGGGGAGCCTTTACACAGCCCCACATGCAACTGGACCCTCCGGATTCACTCTTTCACCGCAAGCCTAAATATAGCCCTAGCACGCCTGGCAGTCGACTGAAAGCTCGGGCCACAGAAAATGTGTTACGAGCCCCTTTCGCCCATCCAAAAGTGCCCCCAAAGGAAGGCTTTGGGTACAAGTGAACTCCCCAGGGGAGCCTTTATGCAGCCCCACATGCAACTGGACCCTCCTTGTTCACTGTTTACGAGCAACCCTAAATATACCCCTAGCCACCATGGCAGAAGACTGAAAACTCGGGCTCCAGAAAATGCGTTTCAAGCCCCATTCACCCATCCAGAAGTGCCCCCAAAGGAAGGCTTTGGGTACAACTGAACTCCCCAGGGGAGCCTTTATGCAGCCCCACATGCAACTGGACCCTCCAGATTCACTCTTTCACCGCAAGCCTAAATATAGCCCTCGGCGCAATGGGAGAAGGCTGAAAAAGCGGGCCTCAGATAACGCATTGCGATTCCCCTTGGACCATCCCAAAGTGCCCCCAAAGGAAGGCTTTGGGTACAACTGGACTCCCCAGGGGAGCCTTAACGCAGCCCCACATGCAACTTGACCCTCCGTATTCGCTCTTTCACAGCAACCCTAAATATAGCCCTGGCCCGCCTGGCAGTCGACTGAAAACTCGGGCCCCAGAAAACGCGTTTCAAGCCCCATTCGCCCATCCAAAAGTGCCCCCAGAGGAAGGCTTTGGGTACAGCTGAACTCCCCAGGGGAGCCTTTACGCAGCCCCACATGCAACTGGACCCTCCTTGTTCACTGTTTACGAGCAACCCTAAATATACCCCTAGCCAGCATGGCAGAAGACTGAAAACTCGGGCTCCAGAAAATGCGTTTCAAGCCCCATTCACCCATCCAGAAGTGCCCCCAAAGGAAGGCTTTGGGTACAACTGAACTCCCCAGGGGAGCCTTTATGCAGCCCCACATGCAACTGGACCCTCCGGGTTCACTCTTTCACCGCAAGCCTAAATATAGCCCTCGGCGCAATGGGAGAAGACTGAAAAAGCGGGCCTCAGAAAACGCATTGCGATTCCGCTTGGACCATCCCAAAGTGCCCCCAAAGGAAGGCTTTGGGTACAACTGGACTCCCCAGGGGAGCCTTAACGCAGCCCCACATGCAACTTGACCCTCCGTATTCGCTCTTTCACAGCAACCCTAAATATAGCCCTGGCCCGCCTGGCAGTCGACTGAAAACTCGGGCCCCAGAAAACGCGTTTCAAGCCCCATTCGCCCATCCAAAAGTGCCCCCAGAGGAAGGCTTTGGGTACATCTGAACTCCCCAGGGGAGCCTTTACGCAGCCCCACATGCAACTAGACCCTCCTTGTTCACTGTTTACGAGCAACCCTATATATACCCCTAGCCAGCATGGCAGAAGACTGAAAACTCGGGCTCCAGAAAATGCGTTTCAAGCCCCATTCACCCATCCAGAAGTGCCCCCAAAGGAAGGCTTTGGGTACAACTGAACTCCCCAGGGGAGCCTTTATGCAGCCCCACATGCAACTCGACCCTCCGGATTCACTCTTTCACCGCAAGCCTAAATATAGCCCTAGCACGGCTGGCAGTCGACTGAAAGCTCGGGCCCCAGAAAACGCGTTTCAAGCCCCATTCGCCCATCCAAAAGTGCCCCCAGAGGAAGGCTTTGGGTACAAGTGAACTCCCCAGGGGAGCCTTTATGCAGCCCCACATGCAACTGGACCCTCCTTGTTCACTGTTTACGAGCAACCCTAAATATACCCCTAGCCAGCATGGCAGAAGACTGAAAACTCGGGCTCCAGAAAATGCGTTTCAAGCCCCATTCACCCATCCAGAAGTGCCCCCAAAGGAAGGCTTTGGGTACAAGTGAACTCCCCAGGGGAGCCTTTATGCAGCCCCACATGCAACTGGACCCTCCGGATTCACTCTTTCACCGCAAGCCTAAATATAGCCCTCGGCGCAATGGGAGAAGACTGAAAAAGCGGGCCTCAGATAACGCATTGCGATTCCCCTTGGACCATCCCAAAGTGCCCCCAAAGGAAGGCTTTGGGTACAACTGGACTCCCCAGGGGAGCCTTAACGCAGCCCCACATGCAACTTGACCCTCCATATTCGCTCTTTCACAGCAACCCTAAATATAGGCCTGGCCCGCCTGGCAGTCGACTGAAAACTCGGGCCCCAGAAAACGCGTTTCAAGCCCCATTCGCCCATCCAAAAGTGCCCCCAGAGGAAGGCTTTGGGTACAACTGAACTCCCCAGGGGAGCCTTTATGCAGGCCCATTCACAACTGGACCCCCCGTGTTCGCTGTTTACAAGCAACCCTAAATATAACACTAGCCAGCATGGAAAAAAACTGAAAACTCGGGCTCCAGAAAATGCGTTTCAAGCCCCATTCGACCATCCAAAAGTGCCCCCAAAGGAAGGCTTTGGGTACAAGTGAACTCCCCAGGGGAGCCTTTATGCAGGCCCATTCACAACTGGACCCCCCGTGTTCGCTGTTTACAAGCAACCCTAAATATAACACTAGCCAGCATGGAAAAAAACTGAAAACTCGGGCTCCAGAAAATGCGTTTCAAGCCCCATTAACCCATCCAGAAGTGCCCCCAAAGGAAGGCTTTGGGTACAAGTGAACTCCCCAGGGGAGCCTTTACGCAGCCCCACATGCAACTGGACCCTCCTTGTTCACTGTTTACGAGCAACCCTAAATATACCCCTAGCCACCATGGCAGAAGACTGAAAACTCGGGCTCTAGAATATGCGTTTCAAGCCCCATTCACCCATCCAGAAGTGCCCCCAAAAGAAGGCTTTGGGTACAACTGAACTCCCCAGGGGAGCCTTTATGCAGCCCCACATGCAACTGGACTCTCCGGGTTCCCTCTTTCACCGCAACCCTAAATATAGCCCTCGGCGCAATGGGAGAAGACTGAAAAAGCGGGCCTCAGAAAACGCATTGCGAATCCCCTTGGACCATCCAAAAGTGCCCCCAAAGGAAGGCTTTGG
The DNA here is from genome assembly GCF_047663525.1 of Anas platyrhynchos. Lineage (NCBI taxonomy): Eukaryota > Metazoa > Chordata > Aves > Anseriformes > Anatidae > Anas > Anas platyrhynchos. The sequence continues at coordinate 2,311,635 of NC_092613.1, read as the reverse complement.
GTACAACTGAACTCCCCAGGGGAGCCTTAACGCAGCCCCACATGCAACTGGACCCTCCGTATTCGCTCTTTCACAGCAACCCTAAATATAGCCCTGGCGCGCCTGGCAGTCGACTGAAAACTCGGGCCCCAGAAAATCCATTAAAAGCCTAATTCTCCAATCCAAAAGTGCCCCCAAAGGAAGGCTTTGGTACAAGTGAACTCCCCAGAGGAGCCTTTATGCAGCACCACATGCAACTGGACCCTCCGTATTCGCTCTTTCACAGCAACCCTAAATATAGCCCTGGCCCGCCTGGCAGTCGACTGAAAACTCGGGCCCCAGAAAATGCGTTAAAAGCCTAATTCGCCCATCCAGAAGTGCCCGCAACGGAAGGCTTTAGGTACAACTGAACTCCCCAGGGGACCCTTTATGCAGCCCCACATGCAACTGGACCCTCCTTGTTCACTGTTTCCGAGGAATCCTAAATATACCCCTAGCCACCATGGCAGAAGACTGAAAACTCGGGCTCCAGAAAATGCGTTTCAAGCCCCATTCACCCATCCAAAAGTGCCCCCAAAGGAAGGCTTTGGGTACAGCTGAACTCCCCAGGTGAGCCTTTATGCAGCCCCACATGCAACTGGACCCTCCGGGTTCACTCTTTCACAGCAACCGTAAATATAGCCCTAGCACGCCTGGCAGTCGACTGAAAGCTCAGGCCACAGTAAATGTGTTACGAGCCCCATTCGTCCCATCCAAAAGTGCCTCCAAAGGAAGGCTTTGGGTACAAGTGAACTCCCCAGGTGAGCCTTTATGCAGCCCCACATGCAACTGGACCCTCCGGGTTCACTCTTTCACCGCAAGCCTAAATATAGCCCTAGCCAGCATGGCAGAAGACTGAAAACTCGGGCCACAGAAAACGTGCTACAAACCCCATTCGAACATCCAAAAGTGCCCCCAAAGGAAGGCTTTGGGTACATCTGAACTCCCCAGGGGAGCCTTTATGCAGCCCCACATGCAACTGGACCCTCCGGGTTCGCTCTTTACAGCAACCCTAAATATAACCCTAGCCAGCATGGCAGAAGACTGAAAACTCGGGCCACAGAAAAAGCGTTTCAAGCCCCTTTCGCCCATCCAGAAATGCCCCCAAAGGAAGGCTTTGGGTACAAGTGAACTCCCCAGGGGAGCCTTTATGCAGCCCCACATGCAACTGGACCCTCCGTATTCGCTCTTTCACAGCAACCCTAAATATAACCCTGGCCCGCATGGCAGACGACTGAAAAATCGGGCCACAGAAAACGTTCTACGAGCCCTATTCGACCATCCAATGAGTGCCCCCAAAGGAAGGCTTTGGGTACAAGTGAACTCCCCAGGGGAGCCTTTATGCAGCACCACATGCAACTGGACCCTCCGGGTTCACTCTTTCACAGCAACCCTAAATATAGCCCTGGCCAGCCTGGCAGTCTACTGAAAACTCGGGCCCCAGAAATTGCGTTAAAAGCCTAATTCGCCCATCCAAAAGTGCCCCCAGATGAAGGCTTTGGGTACAACTGAACTCCCCAGGGGAGCCTTTATGCAGCCCCACATGCAACTGGACCCTCCTTGTTCACTGTTTACGAGCAACCCTAAATATACCCCTAGCCAGCATGGCAGAAGACTGAAAACTCGGGCTCCAGAAAATGCGTTTCAAGACCCATTAACCCATCCAGAAGTGCCCCCAAAGGAAGGCTTTGCGTACAACTGAACTCCCCAGGGGAGCCTTTATGCAGCCCCACATGCAACTGGACCCTCCGGGTTCACTCTTTCACCGCAAGCCTAAATATAGCCCTAGCACGCCTGGCAGTCGACTGAAAGCTCGGGCCACAGAAAATGTGTCACGAGCCCCATTCGCCCATCCAAAAGTGCCCCCAAAGGAAGGCTTTGGGTACAAGTGAACTCCCCAAGGGAGCCTTTATGCAGCCCCACATGCAACTGGACCCTCCGTATTCGCTCTTTCACAGCAACCCTAAATATAACCCTGGCCCCCATGGCAGACGACTGAAAAATCGGGCCACAGAATACGTGCTACAAGCCCCATTCGACCATCCAAAAGTGCCCCCAAAGGAAGGCTTTGGGTACAACAGAACACCCCAGGGGAGCCTTTATGCAGGCCCATACGCAACTGGACCCCCCGTGTTCGCTGTTTACAAGCAACCCTAAATATAGCCCTGGCCACCATGGCAGAAGACTGAAAACGCAGGCCCCAGAAAACGTGCTACAAGCCAAATTCGAACATACAAAAGTGCCCCCAAAGGAAGGCTTTGGGTACAAGTGAACTCCCCAGGGGAGCCTTTATGCAGCCCCACATGCAACTGGACCCTCCGGGTTCACTCTTTCACAGCAACCCTAAATATAGCCCTGGCCCGCCTGGCAGTCGACTGAAAACTCGGCCCCCAAAAAATGCATTTAAAGGCTAATACGCCCATCCAAAAGTGCCCCCAGAGGAAGGCTATGGGTACAACTGAACTCCCCAGGGGAGCCTTTACGCAGCCCCACATGCAACTGGACCCTCCTTGTTCACTGTTTACGAGCAACCCTAAATATACCCCTAGCCACCATGGCAGAAGACTGAAAACTCGGGCTCCAGAAAATGCGTTTCAAGCCCCATTCACCCATCCAGAAGTGCCCCCAAAGGAAGGCTTTGGTTACAGCTGAACTCCCCAGGGGAGCCTTTATGCAGCCCCACATGCAACTGGACCCTCCGGGTTCACTCTTTCACCGCAAGCCTAAATATAGCCCTAGCACGCCTGGCAGTCGACTGAAAGCTCGGGCCACAGAAAATGTGTTACGAGCCCGATTCGCCATCCAAAAGTGCCTCCAAAGGAAGGCTTTGGGTACAACAGAACACCCCAGGGGAGCCTTTATGCAGGCCCACATGCAACTGGAACCTCCGTGTTCGCTCTTTACAGCAACCCTAAATATAACCCTAGCCAGCATGGCAGAATACTGAAAACTCGGGCCACAGAAAAAGCGTTTCAAGCCCCTTTCACCCATCCAGAAGTGCCCCCAAAGGAAGGCTTTGGGTACAAGTGAACTCCCCAGGGGAGCCTTTATGCAGCCCCACATGCAACTGGACCCTCCGTATTCGCTCTTTCACAGCAACCCTAAATATAACCCACGCCCCCATGGCAGACGACTGAAAAATGGGGCATCAGAAAACGTGCTACAAGCCCCATTCGACCATCCAAAAGCGCCCCCAAAGGAAGGCTTTGGGTACAACTGAACTCCCCAGGGGAGCCTTTACGCAGCCCCACATGCAACTGGACCCCCCGTGTTCGCTGTTTACAAGCAACCCTAAATATAACACTAGCTAGCATGGCAGTCGACTGAAAACTCGGGCCCCAGAAAATGCGTTAAAAGCCTAATTCGCCCCTCCAAAAGTGCCCCCAGAGGAAGGCTTTGGGTACAACTGAACTCCCCAGGGGAGCCTTTACGCAGCCCCACATGCAACTGGACCCTCCGTGTTCGCTCTTTACAGCAACCCTTAATATAACCCTAGCCACCATGGCAGAAGACTGAAAACTCGGGCTCCAGAAAATGCGTTTCAAGCCCCATTCACCCATCCAGAAGTGCCCCCAAAAGAAGGCTTTGGGTACAACTGAACTCCCCAGGGGAGCCTTTATGCAGCCCCACATGCAACTGGACTCTCCGGGTTCACTCTTTCACCGCAAGCCTAAATATAGCCCTCGGCGCAATGGGAGAAGACTGAAAAAGCGGGCCTCAGAAAACGCATTGCGATTCCCCTTGGACCATCCAAAAGTGCCCCCAAAGGAAGGCTTTGGAAACAACTGGACTCCCTAGGGGAGCCTTAACGCAGCCCCACATGCAACTGGACCCTCCGTATTCGCTCTTTTACAGCAACCCTAAATATAGCCCTGGCCCGCCTGGCAGTCGACTGAAAACTCGGGCCCCAGAAAATCCATTAAAAGCCTAATTCTCCAATCCAAAAGTGCCCCCAAAGGAAGGCTTTGGGTACAAGTGAACTCCCCAGAGGAGCCTTTATGCAGCACCACATGCAACTGGACCCTCCGTATTCGCTCTTTCACAGCAACCCTAAATATAGCCCTGGCCCGCCTGGCAGTCGACTGAAAACTCGGGCCCCAGAAAATGCGTTAAAAGCCTAATTCGCCCCTCCAAAAGTGCCCCCAGAGGAAGGCTTTGGGTACAACTGAACTCCCCAGGGGAGCCTTTATGCAGCCCCACATGCAACTGGACCCTTCTTGTTCACTGTTTACGAGCAACCCTAAATATACCCCTAGCCACCATGGCAGAAGACTGAAAACTCGGGCTCCAGAAAATGCGTTTCAAGCCCCATTCACCCATCCAGAGGTGCCCCCAGAGGAAGGCTTTGGGTACAAGTGAACTCCCCAGGTGAGCCTTTATGCAGCCCCACATGCAACTGGACCCTCCGGGTTCACTCTTTCACCGCAAGCCTAAATATAGCCCTAGCACGCCTGGCAGTCGACTGAAAGCTCAGGCCACAGAAAATGTGTTAGGAGCCCCATTCGCCCATCCAAAAGTGCCTCCAAAGGAAGGCTTTGGGTACAAGTGAACTCCCCAGGGGAGCCTTTACGCAGCCCCACATGCAACTGGACCCTCCGTGTTCGCTCTTTACAGGAACCCTAAATATAACCCTAGCCAGCATGGCAGAAGACTGAAAACTCGGGCCACAGAAAACGTGCTAAAAGACCGATTCGAACATCCTTAAGTGCCCCCAAAGGAAGGCTTTGGGTACATCTGAACTCCCCAGGGGAGACTTTATGCAGCCCCACATGCAACTGGACCCTCTGTGTTCGCTCTTTACAGCAACCCTAAATATAACCCTAGCCAGCATGGCAGAAGACTGAAAACTCGGGCCACAGAAAAAGCGTTTCAAGCCCCTTTCGCCCATCCAGAAGTGCCCCCAAAGGAAGGCTTTGGGTACAAGTGAACTCCCCAGGGGAGCCTTTATGCAGCCCCACATGCAACTGGACCCTCCGTATTCGCTCTTTCACAGCAACCCTAAATATAACCCTGGCCCGCATGGCAGACGACTGAAAAATCGGGCCACAGAAAACGTGCTACAAGCCCTATTCGACCATCCAAAAGTGCCCCCAAAGGAAGGCTTTGGGTACAAGTGAACTCCCCAGGGGAGCCTTTATGCAGCACCACATGCAACTGGACCCTCCGGGTTCACTCTTTCACAGCAACCCTAAATATAGCCCTGGCCCGCCTGGCAGTCGACTGAAAACTCGGGCCCAAGAAAATGCGTTAAAAGCCTAATTCGCCCATCCAAAAGTGCCCCCAGATGAAGGCTTTGGGTACAACTGAACTCCCCAGGGGAGCCTTTATGCAGCCCCACATGCAACTGGACCCTCCTTGTTCACTGTTTGCGAGCAACCCTAAATATACCCCTAGCCAGCATGGTAGAAGACTGAAAACTCGGGCTCCAGAAAATGCGTTTCAAGCCCCATTCACCCATCCAGAAGTGCCCCCAAAGGAAGGCTTTGCGTACAACTGAACTCCCCAGGGGAGCCTTTATGCAGCCCCACATGCAACTGGACCCTCCGGGTTCACTCTTTCACCGCAAGCCTAAATATAGCCCTCGGCGCAATGGGAGAAGACTGAAAAAGCGGGCCTTAGAAAACGCATTGCGATTCCCCTTGGACCATCCAAAAGTGCCCCCAAAGAAAGGTTTTGGGTACAACTGAACTCCCCAGGGGAGCCTTAACGCAGCCCCACATGCAACTGTACCCTCCTTATTCACTGTTTACGAGCAACCCTAAATATACCCCTAGCCACCATGGAAGAAGACTGAAAACTCGGGCTCCAGCAAATGCGTTTCAAGCCCCATTCACCCATCCAGAAGTGCCCCCAAAGGAAGCCTTTGGTTACAGCTGAACTCCCCAGGTGAGCCTTTATGCAGCCCCACATGCAACTGGACCCTCCGGGTTCACTCTTTCACCGCAAGCCTAAATATAGCCCTAGCACGCCTGGCAGTCGACTGAAAGCTCGGGCCACAGAAAATGTGTTACGAGCCCCATTCGCCCATCCAAAAGTGCCTCCAAAGGAAGGCTTTGGGTACAAGTGAACTCCCCAGGGGAGCCTTTATGCAGCCCCACATGCAACTGGACCCTCCGTGTTCGCTCTTTACAGCAACCCTAAATATACCCCTAGCCAGCATGGCAGAAGACTGAAAACTCGGGCCACAGAAAAAGCGTTTCAAGCCCCTTTCACCCAACCAGAAGTGCCCCCAAAGGAAGGCTTTGGGTACAAGTGAACTCCCCAGGGGAGCCTTTATGCAGCCCCACATGCAACTGGACCCTCCTTGTTCACTGTTTACGAGCAACCCTAAATATACCCCTAGCCACCATGGCAGAAGACTGAAAACTCGGGCTCCAGAAAATGCGTTTCAAGCCCCATTCGCCGAACCAAAAGTGCCCCCAAAGGAAGGCTTTGGGTACAAGTGAACTCCCCAGGGGAGCCTTTATGCAGCCCCACATACAACTGGACCCTCCGTATTCACTGTTTACGAGCAACCCTAAATATAACCCTAGCCAGCATGGCAGAAGACTGAAAACTCGGGCCACAGAAAAACCGTTTCAAGCCCCTTTCGCCCATCCAGAAGTGCCCCCAAAGGAAGGCTTTGGGTACAAGTGAACTCCCCAGGGGAGCCTTTACGCAGCCCCACATGCAACTGGACCCTCCGTATTCGCTCTTTCACAGCAACCCTAACTATAGCTCTGGCCCGCCTCGCAGTCGACTGAAAACTCGGGCACCGGAAAATGCATTAAAAGCCTAATTCGCCCATCCAAAAGTGCCCCCAGAGGAAGGCTTTGGGTACAACTGAACTCCCCAGGGGAGCCTTTATGCAGCCCCACATGCAACTGGACCCTTCTTGTTCACTGTTTACGAGCAACCCTAAATATACCCCTAGCCACCATGGCAGAAGACTGAAAACTCGGGCTCCAGAAAATGCGTTTCAAGCCCCATTCACCCATCCAGAGGTGCCCCCAGAGGAAGGCTTTGGGTACAAGTGAACTCCCCAGGTGAGCCTTTATGCAGCCCCACATGCAACTGGACCCTCCGGGTTCACTCTTTCACCGCAAGCCTAAAGATAGCCCTAGCACGCCTGGCAGTCGACTGAAAGCTCAGGCCACAGAAAATATGTTAGGAGCCCCATTCGCCCATCCAAAAGTGCCTCCAAAGGAAGGCTTTGGGTACAAGTGAACTCCCCAGGGGAGCCTTTACGCAGCCCCACATGCAACTGGACCCTCCGTGTTCGCTCTTTACAGGAACCCTAAATATAACCCTAGCCAGCATGGCAGAAGACTGAAAACTCGGGCCACAGAAAACGTGCTAAAAGACCGATTCGAACATCCTTAAGTGCCCCCAAAGGAAGGCTTTGGGTACATCTGAACTCCCCAGGGGAGCCTTTATGCAGCCCCACATGCAACTGGACCCTCTGTGTTCGCTCTTTACAGCAACCCTAAATATAACCCTAGCCAGCATGGACGAAAACTGAAAACTCAGGCCACAGAAAAAGCGTTTCAAGCCCCATTCACCCATCCAGAAGTGCCCCCAAAGGAAGGCTTTGGGTACAACTGTACTCCCCAGGGGAGCCTTTACGCAGCCCCACATGCAACTGGACCCTCCGTATTCGCTCTTTCACAGCAACCCTAAATATAGCCCTGGCCCGCCTGGCAGTCGACTGAAAACTCGGGCCCCAGAAAATGCGTTAAAAGCCTAATTCGCCCATCCAAAAGTGCCCCCAGAGGAAGGCTTTGGGTACAAGTGAACTCCCCAGGGGAGCCTTTACGCAGCCCCACATGCAACTGGACCCTCCTTGTTCACTGTTTACGAGCAACCCTAAATATACCCCTAGCCAGCATGGCAGAAGACTGAAAACTCGGGCTCCAGAAAATGCGTTTCAAGCCCCATTCACCCATCCAGAAGTGCCCCCAAAGGAAGTCTTTGGGTACAACTGAACTCCCCAGGGGAGCCTTTATGCAGCCCCACATGCAACTGGACCCTCCGGGTTCACTCTTTCACAGCAACCCTAAATATAGCCCTGGCCCGCCTGGCAGTCGACTGAAAACTCGGGCCACAGGAAATGCGTTAAAAGCCTAATTCGCCCATCCAAAAGTGCCCCCAGAGGAAGGCTTTGGGTCCAACTGAACTCCCCAGGGGAGCCTTAACGCAGCCCCACATGCAACTGGACCCTCCGTATTCGCTCTTTCACAGCAACCCTAAATATAGCCCTGGCCCGCCTGGCAGTCGACTGAAAACTCGGGCCCCAGAAAATGCATTAAAAGCCTAATTCGCCCATCCAAAAGTGCCCCCAGAGGAAGGCTTTGGGTACAAGTGAACTCCCCAGGGGAGCCTCTACGCAGCCCCACATGCAACTGAACCCTCCGTATTCGCTCTTTCACAGCAACCCTAAATATAACCCTGGACCGCATGGCAGACGACTGAAAAATCGGGCCACAGAAAAACTGTTTAAATCCTAATTCGCCCATCCAAAAGTGCCCCCAAAGGAAGGCTTTGGATACAAGTGAACTCCCCAGGGGAGCCTTTATGCAGCCACACATGCAACTGGAACCCCCGTGTTCGCTGTTTACAAGCAACCCTAAATATAAAACTAGCCAGCATGGCAGAAAACTGAAAACTCGGGCCACAGAAAAACTGTTTAAAGCCTAATTCGCCCATCCAAAAGTGCCCCCAGAGGAAGGCTTTGGGTACAAGTGAACTCCCCAGGGGAGCCTTTACGCAGCCCCACATGCAACTGGACCCTCCTTGTTCACTGTTTACGAGCAACCCTAAATATACCCCTAGCCACCATGGCAGAAGACTGAAAACTCGGGCTCCAGAAAATGCGTTTCAAGCCCCATTCACCCATCCAGAAGTGCCCCCAAAGGAAGGCTTTGGGTACAACTGAACTCCCCAGGGGAGCCTTTATGCATCCCCACATGCAACTGGACCCTCCGGGTTCACTCTTTCACCGCAAGCCTAAATGTAGCCCTCGGCGCAATGGGAGAAGACTGAAAAAGCGGGCCTAAGAAAACGCATTGCGATTCCGCTTGGACCATCCCAAAGTGCACCCAAAGGAAGGCTTTGGGTACAACTGGACTCCCCAGGGGAGCCTTTATGCAGCCCCACGTGCAACTGGACCCTCCGTGTTCGCTGTTTACAAGCAACCATAAATATATCCCTGGCCCGCCTTGTAGTGGACTGAAAACTCGGGCCCCAGAAAACGCGTTTCAAGCCCCATTCGCCCATCCAAAAGTGCCCCCAGAGGAAGGCTTTGGGTACAAGTGAACTCCGCAGGGGAGCCTTTATGCAGCCCCACATGCAACTGGACCCTCCTTGTTCACTGTTTACGAGCAACCCTAAATATACCCCTAGCCACCATGGCAGAAGACTGAAAACTCGGGCACCAGAAAATGCGTTTCAAGCCCCATTCACCCATCCAGAAGTGCCCCCAAAGGAAGGCTTTGGGTACAAGTGAACTCCCCAGGGGAGCCTTTATGCAGCCCCACATGCAACTGGACCCTCCGGGTTCACTCTTTCACCGCAAGCCTAAATATAGCCCTAGGCGCAATGGGAGAAGACTGAAAAAGCGGGCCTCAGAAAACGCATTGCGATTCCCCTTGACCATCCCAAAGTGCCCCCAAAGGAAGGCTTTGGGTACAACTGGACTCCCCAGGGGAGCCTTTACGCAGCCCCACATGCAACTGGACCCTCCGTATTCGCTCTTTAACAGCAACCCTAAATATAGCCCTAGCACGCCTGGCAGTCGACTGAAAGCTCGGGCCACAGAAAATGTGTTACGAGCCCCATTCGCCCATCCAAAAGAGCCTCCAAAGGAAGGCTTTGGGTACAAGTGAACTCCCCAGGGGAGCCTTTACGCAGCCCCACATGCAACTGGACCCTCCGGGTTCGCTCTTTCACAGCAACCCTAAATATAACCCTGTCCCGCCTGGCAGTCGACTGCAAACTCGGGCCCCAGAAAATGCATTAAAAGCCTAATTCGCCCATCCAGAAGTGCCCTAAAGGAAGGCTTTGGGTACAGCTGAACTCCCCAGGTGAGCCTTTATGCAGCCCCACATGCAACTGGACCCTCAGGGTTCACTCTTTCACCGCAAGCCTAAATATAGCCCTAGCACGCCTGGCAGTCGACTGAAAGCTCAGGCCACAGAAAATGTGTTACGAGCCCCATTCGCCCATCCAAAAGTGCCTCCAAAGGAAGGCTTTGGGTACAAGTGAACTCCCCAGGGGAGCCTTTACGCAGCCCCACATGCAACTGGACCCTCCGTGTTCGCTCTTTACAGCAACCCTAAATATAACCCTAGCCAGCATGGCAGAAGACTGAAAACTCGGGCCACAGAAAACGTGCTACAAACCCCATTCGAACATCCAAAAGTGCCCCCAAAGGAAGGCTTTGGGTACATCTGAACTCCCCAGGGGAGCCTTTATGCAGCCCCACATGCAACTGGACCCTCCGTGTTCGCTCTTTACAGCAACCCTAAATATAACCCTAGCCAGTATGGCAGAAGACTGAAAACTCGGGCCACAGAAAAAGCGTTTCAAGCCCCTTTCGCCCATCCAGAAGTGCCCCCAAAGGAAGGCTTTGGGTACAAGTGAACTCCCCAGGGGAGCCTTTATGCAGCCCCACATGCAACTGGACCCTCCGTATTCGCTCTTTCACAGCAACCCTAAATATAACCCTGGCCCGCATGGCAGACGACTGAAAAATCGGGCCACAGAAAACGTGCTACAAGCCCTATTCGACCATCCAATAAGTGCCCCCAAAGGAAGGCTTTGGGTACAAGTGAACTCCCCAGGGGAGCCTTTATGCAGCACCACATGCAACTGGACCCTCCGGGTTCACTCTTTCACAGCAACCCTAAAAATAGCCCTGGCCCACCTGGCAGTCGACTGAAAACTCGGGCCCCAGAAAATTCATTAAAAGCCTAATTCGCCCATCCAAAAGTGCCCCCAAAGGAAGGCTTTGGGTACATCTGAACTCCCCAGGGGAGCCTTTATGCAGCCCCACATGCAACTGGACCCTCCGTATTCGCTCTTTCACAGCAACCCTAAATATAGCCCTGGCCCCCATGGCAGACGACTGAAAAATCGGGCCACAGAAAACGTGCTACAAGCCCCATTCGACCATCCAAAAGTGCCCCCAAAGGAAGGCTTTGGGTACAACAGAACTCCCCAGGGGAACCTTTATGCAGGCCCATACGCAACTGGACCCCTCGTGTTCGCTGTTTACAAGCAACCCTAAATATAGCCCTCCCACCATGGCAGAAGACTGAAAACGCAGGCCCCAGAAAACGTGCTACAAGCCAAATTCGAACATACAAAAGTGCCCCCAAAGGAAGGCTTTGGGTACAAGTGAACTCCCCAGGGGAGCCTTTATGCAGCCCCACATGCAACTGGACCCTCCGGGTTCACTCTTTCACAGCAACCCTAAATATAGCCCTGGCCCGCCTGGCAGTCGACTGAAAGCTCGGGCCCCAGAAAATGTGTTAAAAGCCTAATTCGCCCATCCAAAAGTGCCCCCAGAGGAAGGCTTTGGGTACAACTGAACTCCCCAGGGGAGCCTTTACGCAGCCCCACATGCAACTGGACCCTCCGTGTTCGCTCTTTACAGCAACCCTAAATATAACCCTAGCCAGCATTGCAGAAAACTGAAAACTCGGGCCACAGAAAACGTGCTACAAGCCCCATTCGAACATCCAGAAGTGCCCCCAAAGGAAGGCTTTGGGTACAAGTGAACTCCCCAGGGGAGCCTTTACGCAGCCCCACATGCAACTGGACCCTCCGGGTTCACTCTTTCACAGCAACCCTAAATATAGTCCTGGCCCGCCTGGCAGTCGACTGAAAGCTCGGGCCCCAGAAAATGCGTTAAAAGCCTAATTCTCCCATCCAAAAGTGCCCCCAGAGGAAGGCTTTGGGTACAAGTGAACTCCCCAGGGGAGCCTTTACGCAGCCCCACATGCAACTGGACCCTCCTTGTTCACTGTTTACGAGCAACCCTAAATATACCCCTAGCCACCATGGCAGAAGACTGAAAACTCGGGCTCCAGAAAATGCGTTTCAAGCCCCATTCACCCATCCAGAAGTGCCCCCAAAGGAAGGCTTTGGGTACAACTGAACTCCCCAGGGGAGCCTTTATGCAGCCCCACATGCAACTGGACCCTCCGGGTTCACTCTTTCACCGCAAGACTATATATAGACCTAGCATACGTGGCAGTCGACTGAAAGCTCGGGCCACAGAAAATGTGTTACGAGCCCCATTCGCCCATCCAAAAGTGCCTCCAAAGGAAGGCTTTGGGTACATCTGAACTCCCCAGGGGAGCCTTTATGCAGCCCCACATGCAACTGGACCCTCCGTGTTCGCTCTTTACAGCAACCCTAAAAATAACCCGAGCCAGCATGGCAGAAAACTGAAAACTCGGGTCACAGAAAACGTGCTACAAGCCCCATTCGACCATCCAAAAGTGCCCCCAAAGGAAGGCTTTGGGTACAACTGAACTCCCCAGGGGAGCCTTTATGCAGCCCCACATGCAACTGGACCCTCCGTATTCGCTCTTTCACAGCAACCCTAAATATAACCCTGGCCCGCCTAGCAGTCGACTGAAAACTCGGGCCCCAGGAAATGCGTTAAAAGCCTAATTCGCCCATCCAAAAGTGCCCCCAGAGGAAGGCTTTGGGTACAACTGAACTCCCCAGGGGAGCCTTTACGCAGCCCCACATGCAACTGAACCCTCCGTATTCGCTCTTTCACAGCAACCCTAAATATAACCCTGGCCCGCATGGCAGACGACTGAAAAATCGGGCCCCAGAAAAACTGTTTAAAGCCTAATTCGCCCATCCAAAAGTGCCCCCAAAGGAAGGCTTTGGATACAAGTGAACTCCCCAGGGGAGCATTTATGCAGCCCCACATGCAACTGGAACCCCCGTGTTCGCTGTTTACAAGCAACCCTAAATATAAAACTAGCAAGCATGGCAGAAAACTGAAAACTCGGGCCACAGAAAAACTGTTAAAAGCCTAATTCGCCCATCGAAAAGTGCCCCCAGAGGAAGGCTTTGGGTACAACTGAACTCCCCAGGGGAGCCTTTACGCAGCCCCACATGCAACTGGACCCTCCTTGTTCACTGTTTACGAGCAACCCTAAATATACACCTAGCCACCATGGCAGAAGACTGAAAACTCGGGCTCCAGAAAATGCGTTTCAAGCCCCATTCGCCCATCCAGAAGTGCCCCCAAAGGAAGGCTTTGGGTACAACTGAACTCCCCAGGGGAGCCTTTATGCAGCCCCACATGCAACTGGACCCTCCGGGTTCACTCTTTCACCGCAAGCCTAAATATAGCCCTCGGCGCAATGGGAGAAGACTGAAAAAGCGGGCCTCAGAAAACGCATTGCGATTCCCCTTAGACCATCCCAAAGTGCCCCCAAAGGAAGGCTTTGGGTACAACTGGACTCCCCAGGGGAGCCATAATGCAGCCCCACATGCAACTGGACCCTCCGTATTCGCTCTTTCACAGCAACCCTAAATATATCCCTTACCCGCATGGCAGACGACTGAAAAATCGGGCCACAGAAAACGTGCTACAAGCCCCATTCGACCATCCAAAAGTGTCCCCAAAGGAAGGCTTTGGGTACAACTGAACTCCCCAGGGGAGCCTTTATGCAGGCCCATACGCAACTGTACCCCCAGTGTTCGCTGTTTACAAACAACCCTAAATATAACACTAGCCAGCATGGCAGAAAACTGAAAACTCGGGCCACAGAAAAAGCGTTTCAAGCCCCATTCACCCATCCAGAAGTGCCCCCAAAGGAAGGCTTTGGGTACAAGTGAACTCCCCAGGGGAGCCTTTACGCAGCCCCACATGCAACTGGACCCCCCGGGTTCACTCTTTCACCGCAAGCCTAAATATAGCCCTAGCACGCCTGGCAGTCGACTGAAAGCTCGGGCCACAGAAAATGTGTTACGAGCCCCATTCGCCCATCCAAAAGAGCCCCGAGAGGAAGGCATTGGGTACATCTGAACTCCCCAGGGGAGCCTTTACGCAGCCCCACATGTAACTGGACCCTCCGTGTTCGCTCTTTACAGCAACCCTAAATATATCCCTAGCCAGCATGGCAGAAGACTGAAAACTCGGGCCACAGAAAAAGCGTTTCAAGCCCCTTTCGCCCATCCAGAAGTGCCCCCAAAGGAAGGCTTTGGGTACAAGTGAACTCCCCAGGGGAGCCTTTATGCAGCCCCACATGCAACTGGACCCTCCGTATTCGCTCTTTCAAAGCAACCCTAAATATAACCCTGACCCGCATGGCAGACGACTGAAAAATCGGGCCACAGAAAACGTGCTACAAGGCCCATTCGACCATCCAAAAGTGCCCCCAAAGGAAGGCTTTGGGTCCAACTGAACTCCCCAGGGGAGCCTTTATGCAGGCCCATACGCAACTGGACCCCCCGTGTTCGCTGTTTACAAGCAACCCTACATATAACACTAGCCAGCATGGCAGAAAACTGAAAACTCGGGCAACAGAAAAACCGTTTCAAGCCCCATTCACCCATCCAGAAGTGCCCCCAAAGGAAGGCTTTGGGTACAAGTGAACTCCCCAGGGGAGCCTTTACGCAGCCCCACATGCAACTGGACCCTCCTTGTTCACTGTTTACGAGCAACCCTAAATATAGCCCTGGCCCGCCTGGCAGTCGACTGAAAACTCGGGCCCCAGAAAATGCGTTAAAAGCCTAATTCGCCCATCCAAAAGTGCCCCCAAAGGAAGGCTTTGGGTACAAGTGAACTCCCCAGGGGAGCCTTTATGCAGCCCCACATGCAACTGGACCCTCCGGGTTCACTCTTTCACCGCAAGCCTAAATATAGCCCTAGCACGCCTGGCAGTCGACTGAAAGCTTGGGCCACAGAAACTGTGTTACGAGCCCCATTCGCCCATCCAGAAGTTCCCCCAAAGGAAGGCTTTGGGTACATCTGAACTCCCCAGGGTAGCCTTTATGCAGCCCCACATGCAACTGTACCCTCCGTGTTCGCTCTTTACAGCAACCCTAAATATAACCCTAGCCAGCATGGCAGAAGATTGAAAACTCGGGCCACAGAAAAAGCGTTTCAAGCCCCTTTCGCCCATCCAGAAGTGCCCCCAAAGGAAGGCTTTGGGTACATCTGAACTCCCCAGAGGAGCCTTTATGCAGCCCCACATGCAACTGGACCCTCCGTATTCGCTCTTTCACAGCAACCCTAAATATAGCCCTGGCCCGCCTTGCAGTCGACTGAAAACTCGGGCCACAGAAAAACTGTTAAAAGCCTAATTCGCCCATCCAAAAGTGCCCCCAGAGGAAGGCTTTGGGTACAAGTGAACTCCCCAGGGGAGCCTTTATGCATCCCCACATGCAACTGGACCCTCCTTGTTCACTGTTTATGAGGAACCCTAAATATACCCCTAGCCACCATTGCAGAAGACTGAAAACTCGGGCTCCAGAAAATGCGTTTCAAGCCCCATTCACCCATCCAGAAGTGCCCCCAAAGGAAGGCTTTGGGTACATCTGAACTCCCCAGGGGAGCCTTTATGCAGCCCCACATGCAACTGGACCCTCCGGGTTCGCTCTTTACAGCAACCCTAAATATAACCCTAGCCAGCATGGCAGAAGATTGAAAACTCGGGCCACAGAAAAAGCGTTTCAAGCCCCTTTCGCCCATCCAGAAGTGCCCCCAAAGGAAGGCTTTGGGAACAAGTGAACTCCCCAGGGGAGCCTTTATGCAGCCCCACATGCAACTGGACCCTCCGGGTTCACTCTTTCACAGCAAACCTAAATATACCCCTAGCCACCATGGCAGAAGACTGAAAACTCGGGCTCCAGAAAATGCGTTTCAAGCCCCATTCACCCATCCAGAAGTGCCCCCAAAGGAAGGCTTTGGGTACAACTGAACTCCCCAGGGGAGCCTTTATGCAGCCCCTCATGCAACTGGACCCTCCGGGTTCACTCTTTCACCGCAAGCCTAAATATAGCCCTCGGCGCAATAGGAGAAGACTGAAAAAGCGGGCCTCAGAAAACGCATTGCGATTCCCCTTGGAACATCCAAAAGTGCCCCCAAAGGAAGGCTTTGGGTACAAGTGAACTCCCCAGGGGAGCCTTTATGCAGACCCACATGCAACTGGACCCTCCGGGTTCACTCTTTCATCGCAAGCCTAAATATAGCCCTAGCACGCCTGGCAGTCGACTGAAAGCTCGGGCCACAGAAAATGTGTTACGAGCCCCATTCGCACATCCAAATGTGCCCCCAAAGGAAGGCTTTGGGTACATCTGAACTCCCAAGGGGAGCCTTTATGCAGCCCCACATGCAACTGGACCCTCCGTGTTCGCTCTTTAAAGCAACCCTAAATATAACCCTAGCCAGCATGGCAGTCGACTGAAAACTCGGGCCACAGAAAAAGCGTTTCAAGCCCCTTTCGCCCATCCAGAAGTGCCCCCAAAGGAAGTCTTTAGGTACAAGTGAACTCCCCAGGGGAGCCTTTATGCAGCCCCACATGCAACTGGACCCTCCGGGTTCACTCTTTCACCGCAAGCCTAAATATAGCCCTAGCACGCCTGGCAGTCGACTGAAAGCTCGGGCCACAGAAAATGTGTTACGAGCCCCATTCGCACATCCAAAAGTGCACCCAAAGGAAGGCTTTGGGTACATCTGAACTCCCCAGGGTAGCCTTTATGCAGCCCCACATGCAACTGGACCCTCCGTGTTCGCTCTTTACAGCAACCCTAAATATAACCCTAGCCAGCATGGCAGAAGACTGAAAACTCGGGCTCCAGAAAATGTGTTTCAAGCCCCTTTCGCCCATCAAGATGTGTCCCCAAAGGAAGGCTTTGGGTACAAGTGAACTCCCCAGGGGAGCCTTTATGCAGCCCCACATGCAACTGGACCCTCCGTATTCGCTCTTTCACAGCAACACTAAATATAGCCCTGGCCCGCCTTGCAGTCGACTGAAAACTCGGGCCACAGAAAAACTGTTAAAAGCCTAATTCGCCCATCCAAAAGTGCCCCCAGAGGAAGGCTTTAAGTACAAGTGAACTCCCCAGGGGAGCCTTTATGCAGCCCCACATGCAACTGGACCCTCCGGGTTCACTCTTTCACCGCAAGCCTAAATATAACCCTGGCCCGCATGGCAGACGACCGAAAACTCGTGCCCCCCAAAACGTGCTAGAAGCCCCATTCGAACATCCAAAAGTGCCCCCAAAGGAAGGCTTTGGGTACATCTGAACTCCCCAGGGGAGCCTTTACGCAGCCCCACATGCAACTGGACCCTCCGGGTTCGCTCTTTACAGCAAACCTAAATATAACACTAGCCAGCATGGCAGAAGACTGAAAACTCGGGCCACAGAAAAAGCGTTTCAAGCCCCTTTCACCCATCCAGAAGTGCCCCCAAAGGAAGGCTTTGGGTACAACTGAACTCCCCAGGGGAGCCTTTATGCAGCCCCACATGCAACTGGACCCTCCTTGTTCACTGTTTACGAGCAACCCTAAATATACCCCTAGCCACCATGGCAGAAGACTGAAAACTCGGGCTCCAGAAAATGCGTTTCAAGCCCCATTCACCCATCCAGAAGTGCCCCCAAAGGAAGGCTTTGGGTACAACTGAACTCCCCAGGGGAGCCTTTATGCAGCCCCACATGCAACTGGACCCTCCGGGTTCACTCTTTCACCGCAAGCCTAAATATAGCCCTCGGCGCAATGGGAGAAGACTGAAAAAGCGGGCCTAAGAAAACGCATTGCGATTCCCCTTGGAACATCCAAAAGTGCCCCCAAAGGAAGGCTTTGGGTACAACTGGACTCCCCAGGGGAGCCTTAACGCAGCCCCACATGCAACTGGACCCTCCGTATTCGCTCTTTCACAGCAACCCTAAATATAGCCCTGGCCCGCCTGGCAGTCGACTGAAAACTCGGGCCCCAGAAAATGCATTAAAAGCCTAATTCGCCCATCGAAAAGTGCCCCCAGAGGAAGGCTTTGGGTACAACTGAACTCCCCAGGGGAGCCTTTACGCAGCCCCACATGCAACTGGACCCTCCGGGTTCACTCTTTCACCGCAAGCCTAAATATAACCCTGGCCCGCATGGCAGACGACCGAAAACTCGTGCCCCCCAAAACGTGCTAGAAGCCCCATTCGAACATCCAAATGTGCCCCCAAAGGAAGGCTTTGGGTACATCTGAACTCCCCAGGGGAGCCTTTACGCAGCCCCACATGCAACTGGACCCTACGGGTTCGCTCTTTACAGCAAACCTAAATATAACACTAGCCAGCATGGCAGAAGACTGAAAACTCGGGCCACAGAAAAACTGTTTAAATCCTAATTCGCCCATCCAAAAGTGCCCCCAAAGGAAGGCTTTGGGTACAACTGAACTCCCCAGGGGAGCCTTTATGCAGCCCCACATGCAACTGGACCCTCCTTGTTCACTGTTTACGAGCAACCCTAAATATACCCCTAGCCACCATGGCAGAAGACTGAAAACTCGGGCTCCAGAAAATGCGTTTCAAGCCCCATTCACCCATCCAGAAGTGCCCCCAAAGGAAGGCTTTGGGTACAACTGAACTCCCCAGGGGAGCCTTTATGCAGCCCCACATGCAACTGGACCCTCCGGGTTCACTCTTTCACCGCAAGCCTAAATATAGCCCTCGGCGCAATGGGAGAAGACTGAAAAAGCGGGCCTAAGAAAACGCATTGCGATTCCCCTTGGACCATCCAAAAGTGCCCCCAAAGGAAGGCTTTGGGTACAACTGGACTCCCCAGGGGAGCCTTAACGCAGCCCCACATGCAACTGGACCCTCCGTATTCGCTCTTTCACAGCAACCCTAAATATAGCCCTGGCCCGCCTGGCAGTCGACTGAAAACTCGGGCTCCAGAAAATGCATTAAAAGCCTAATTCGCCCATCCAAAAGTGCCCCCAGAGGAAGGCTTTGGGTACAACTGAACTCCCCAGGGAAGCCTTTATGCAGCCCCACATGCAACTGAAACCTCCTTGTTCGCTGTTTACGAGGAACCCTAAATATACCCCTAGCCACCATGGCAGAAGACTGAAAACTCGGGCTCCAGAAAATGCGTTTCAAGCCCCATTCGCCCATCCAGAAGTGCCCCCAAAGGAAGGCTTTGGGTACAACTGAACTCCCCAGGGGAGCCTTTATGCAGCCCCACATGCAACTGGACCCTCCGGGTTCACTCTTTCACCGCAAGCCTAAATATAGCCCTAGCAATCCTGGCAGTCGACTGAAAGCTCGGGCCACAGAAAATGTGTTACGAGCCCCATTCGCCCATCCAAAAGTGCCCCCAAAGGAAGGCTTTGGGTACATCTGAACTCCCCAGGGAAGCCTTTATGCAGCCCCACATGCAACTGGACCCTCCGGGTTCACTCTTTCACCGCAAGCCTAAATATAACCCTAGCACGCCTGGCAGTCGACTGAAAGCTCGGGCGACAGAAAATGTGTTACGAGCCCCATTCGCCCATCCAGAAGTCCCCCAAAGGAAGGCTTTGGGTACATCTGAACTCCCCAGGGGAGCCCTTACGCAGCCCCACATGTAACTGGACCCTCCGTGTTCGCTCTTTACAGCAACCCTAAATATAACACTAGCCAGCATGGCAGAAGACTGAAAACTCGGGCCACAGAAAAAGCGTTTCAAGCCCCTTTCGCCCATCCAGAAGTGCCCCCAAAGGAAGGCTTTGGGTACAAGTGAACTCCGCAGGGGAGCCTTTATGCAGCCCCACATGCAACTGGACCCTCCGGGTTCACTCTTTCACCGCAAGCCTAAATATAGCCCCAGCACGCCTGGCAGTCGACTGAAAGCTCGGGCCACAGAAAATGTGTTACGAGCCCCGTTCGCACATCCAAATGTGCCCCCAAAGGAAGGCTTTGGGTATATCTCAACTCCCCAGGGGAGCCTTTATGCAGCCCCACATGCAACTGGACCCTCCGTGTTCGCTCTTTACAGCAACCCTAAATATAACCCTAGCCAGCATGGCAGAAGACTGAAAACTAGGGCCACAGAAAAAGCGTTTCAAGCCCCTTTCGCCCATCCAGAAGTGCCCCCAAAGGAAGGCTTTGGGTACAAGTGAACTCCCCAGGGGAGCCTTTATGCAGCCCCACATGCAACTGGACCCTCCGGGTTCACTCTTTCACCGCAAGCCTAAATATAGACCTCGGCGCAACGGGAGAAGACTGAAAAAGCGGGCCTCAGAAAACGCATTGCGATTCCCCTTGGACCATCCCAAAGTGCCCCCAAAGTAAATCTTTGGGTACAACTGGACTCCCCAGGGGAGCCTTAACGAAGCCCCGCATGCAATTGGACCCTCTGTATTCGCTCTTTCACAGTAACCCTAAATATAGCCCTGACCCGCCTGGCAGTCGACTGAAAGCTCGGGCCTCAGAAAATGCATTAAAAGCCTAATTCGCCCATCCAAAAGTGCCCCCAGAGGAAGGCTTTGGGTACAACTGAACTCCCCAGGGGAGCCTTTACGCAGCCCCACATGCAACTGGACCCTCCTTGTTCACTGTTTACGAGCAACGATAAATATACCCCTAGCCACCATGGCAGAAGACTGAAAACTCGGGCTCCAGAAAATGCATTTCAAGGCCCATTCACCCATCCAGAAGTGCCCCCAAAGGAAGGCTTTGGGTACAAGTGAACTCCCCAGGGGAGCCTTTATGCAGCCCCACATGCAACTGGACCCTCCGGGTTCACTCTTTCACCGCAAGCCTAAATATAGCCCTAGCACACCTGGCAGTCGACTGAAAGCTCGGGCCACAGAAAATGTGTTACGAGCCCCATTCGCCCATCCAAAAGTGCCCCCAAAGGAAGGCTTTGGGTACATCTGAACTCCCCAGGGGAGCCTTTATGCAGCCCCACATGCAACTGGACCCTCCGTGTTCGCTCTTTACAGCAACCCTAAATATAACCCTAGCCAGCATGGCAGAAGACTGAAAACTCGGGCCACAGAAAAGCGTTTCAAGCCCCTTTCGCCCATCCAGAAGTGCCCCCAAAGGAAGGCTTTGGGTACAACTGAACTCCCCAGGGGAGCCTTTATGCAGCCCCACATGTAACTGGACCCTCCGGGTTCACTCTTTCACCGCAAGCCTAAATATAGCCCTCGGCGCAACGGGAGAAGACTGAAAAAGCGGGCCTCAGAAAACGCATTGCGATTCCCCTTGGACCATCCAAAAGTGCCCCCAAAGGAAGGCTTTGGGTACAACTGGACTCCCCAGGGGAGCCTTAATGCAGCCCCACATGCAACTGGACCCTCCGTATTCGCTCTTTCACAGCAACCCTAAATATAGCCCTGGCCCGCCTGGCAGTCGACTGAAAGCTCGGGCCACAGAAAATGTGATACGAACCCCATTCGCCCATCCAAAAGTGCCCCCAAAGGAAGGCTTTGGGTACATCTGAACTCCCCAGGGGAGCCTTTACGCAGCCCCACATGCAACTGGACCCTCCGGGTTCACTCTTTCACCGCAAGCCTAAATATAGCCCTAGCACGCCTGGCAGTCGACTGAAAGCTCGGGCCCCAGAAAATGTGTTACGAGCCCCATTCGCCCATCCAGAAGTGTCCCCAAAGGAAGGCTTTGGGTACAACTGGACTCCCCAGGGGAGCCTTTATGCAGCCCCACATGCAACTGGACCCTCTGTATTCACTCTTTCACAGCAAAACTAAATAAAACCCTTGCCCGCATGGCAGACGACTCAAAACTCGGGCCGCAGAAAATGCGTTAAAAGCCTAATTCGCCCATCCAAAAGTGCCCCCAAAGGAAGGCTTTGGGTACAACTGAACTCCCCAGGGGAGCCTTTATGCAGCCCCACATGCAACTGGACCCTCCGTATTCGCTCTTTCACAGCAACGCTAAATATAACACTGGCCTGCATGGCAGACGACTGAAAAATCGGGCCACAGAAAACGTGCTACAAGCCCTATTCGACCATCCAATAAGTGCCCCCAGAGGTAGGCTTTGGGTACAACTGGACTCCCCAGGGGAGCCTTAACGCAGCCACACATGCAACTGGACCCTCCGTATTCGCTCTTTCACAGCAACCCTAAATATAGCCCTGGCCCTTCTGGCAATCGACTGAAAACTCGGGCCCCAGAAAATGCATTAAAAGCCTAATTCGCCCATCCAAAAGTGCCCCCAGAGGAAGGCTTTGGGTACAAGTGAACTCCCCAGGGGAGCCTTAACGCAGCCCCACATGCAACTGTACCCTCCTTGTTCACTGTTTACGAGCAACCCAAAATATACCCCTAGCCAGCATGGCAGAAGACTGAAAACTCGGGCTCCAGAAAATGCGTTTCAAGCCCCATTCACCCATCCAGAAGTGCCCCCAAAGGAAGGCTTTGGGTACAACTGAACTCCCCAGGGGAGCCTTTACGCAGCCCCACATGCAACTGGACCCTCCGGGTTCACTCTTTCACCGCAAGCCTAAATATAACCCTAGCACGCCTGGCAGTCGACTGAAAGCTCGGGCCACAGAAATTGCGTTAAAAGCCTAATTTGCCCATCCAAAAGTGCCCCCAAAGGAAGGCTTTGGGTACAAGTGAACTCCCCAGGGGAGCCTTTATGCAGCCCCACATGCAACTGGACCCTCCGGGTTCACTCTTTCACCGCAAGCCTAAATATAGCCCTCGGCGCAATGGGAGAAGACTGAAAAAGCGGGCCTCAGAAAACGCATTGCGATTCCCCTTAGACCATCCCAAAGTGCCCCCAAAGGAAGGCTTTGGGTACAACTGGACTCCCCAGGGGAGCCTTAACGCAGCCCCACATGCAACTGGACCCTCCGTATTCGCTCTTTCACAGCAACCCTAAATATATCCCTGACCCGCATGGCAGACGACTGAAAAATCGGGCCACAGAAAACGTGCTACAAGCCCCATTCGACCATCCAAAAGTGTCCCCAAAGGAAGGCTTTGGGTACAACTGAACTCCCCAGGGGAACCATTATGCAGGCCCATACGCAACTGTACCCCCAGTGTTCGCTGTTTACAAACAACCCTAAATATAACACTAGCCAGCATGGCAGAAAACTGAAAACTCGGGCCACAGAAAAAGCGTTTCAAGCCCCATTCACCCATCCAGAAGTGCCCCCAAAGGAAGGCTTTGGGTACAAGTGAACTCCCCAGGGGAGCCTTTACGCAGCCCCACATGCAACTGGACCCCCCGGGTTCACTCTTTCACCGCAAGCCTAAATATAGCCCTAGCACGCCTGGCAGTCGACTGAAAGCTCGGGCCACAGAAAATGTGTTACGAGCCCCATTCGCCCATCCAAAAGAGCCCCGAGAGGAAGGCATTGGGTACATCTGAACTCCCCAGGGGAGCCTTTACGCAGCCCCACATGCAACTGGACCCTCCGTGTTCGCTCTTTACAGCAACCCTAAATATATCCCTAGCCAGCATGGCAGAAGACTGAAAACTCGGGCCACAGAAAAAGCGTTTCAAGCCCCTTTCGCCCATCCAGAAGTGCCCCCAAAGGAAGGCTTTGGGTACAAGTGAACTCCCCAGGGGAGCCTTTATGCAGCCCCACATGCAACTGGACCCTCCGTATTCGCTCTTTCACAGCAACCCTAAATATAACCCTGACCCGCATGGCAGACGACTGAAAAATCGGGCCACAGAAAACGTGCTACAAGCCCCATTCGACCATCCAAAAGTGCCCCCAGAGGAAGGCTTTGGGAACAACTGGACTCCCCAGGGGAGCCTTTACGCAGCCCCACATGCAACTGGATCCTCCGTGTTCGCTCTTTACAGCAACCCTAAATATAACACTAGCCAGCATGGCAGAAGACTGAAAACTCGGGCCACAGAAAAAGCGTTTCAAGCCCCTTTCGCCCATCCAGAAGTGCCCCCAAAGGAAGGCTTTGGGTACAAGTGAACTCCCCAGGGGAGCCTGTATGCAGCCCCACATGCAACTGGACCCTCCGGGTTCACTCTTTCACCGCAAGCCTAAATATAGCCCTAGCACGCCTGGCAGTCGACTGAAAGCTTGGGCCACAGAAACTGTGTTACGAGCCCCATTCGCCCATCCAGAAGTTCCCCCAAAGGAAGGCTTTGGGTACATCTGAACTCCCCAGGGTAGCCTTTATGCAGCCCCACATGCAACTGTACCCTCCGTGTTCGCTCTTTACAGCAACCCTAAATATAACCCTAGCCAGCATGGCAGAAGATTGAAAACTCGGGCCACAGAAAAAGCGTTTCAAGCCCCTTTCGCCCATCCAGAAGTGCCCCCAAAGGAAGGCTTTGGGTACAAGTGAACTCCCCAGGGGAGCCTTTATGCAGGCCCACATGCAACTGGACCCTCCGTATTCGCTCTTTCACAGCAACCCTAAATATAGCCCTGGCCCGCCTTGCAGTCGACTGAAAACTCGGGCCACAGAAAAACTGTTAAAAGCCTAATTCGCCCATCCAAAAGTGCCCCCAAAGGAAGGCTTTGGGTACAAGTGAACTCCCCAGGGGAGCCTTTATGCAGCCCCACATGCAACTGGACCCTCCTTGTTCACTGTTTACGAGCAACCCTAAATATACCCCTAGCCACCATGGCAGAAGACTGAAAACTCGGGCCCCAGAAAACGTGCTACAAGCCCCATTCACCCATCCAGAAGTGCCCCCAAAGGAAGGCTTTGGGTACAACTGAACTCCCCAGGGGAGCCTTTATGAAGCCCCTCATGCAACTGGACCCTCCGGGTTCACTCTTTCACCGCAAGCCTAAATATAGCCCTCGGCGCAATAGGAGAAGACTGAAAAAGCGGGCCTCAGAAAACGCATTGCGATTCCCCTTGGAACATCCAAAAGTGCCCCCAAAGGAAGGCTTTGGGTACAAGTGAACTCCCCAGGGGAGCCTTTATGCAGCCCCACATGCAACTGGACCCTCCGGGTTCACTCTTTCATCGCAAGCCTAAATATAGCCCTAGCACGCCTGGCAGTCGACTGAAAGCTCGGGCCCCAGAAAATGTGTTACGAGCCCCATTCGCACATCCAAATGTGCCCCCAAAGGAAGGCTTTGGGTACATCTGAACTCCCCAGGGGAGCCTTTATGCAGCCCCACATGCAACTGGACCCTCCGTGTTCGCTCTTTACAGCAACCCTAAATATAACCCTAGCCAGCATGGCAGTCGACTGAAAACTCGGGCCACAGAAAAAGCGTTTCAAGCCCCTTTCAACCATCCAGAAGTGCCCCCAAAGGAAGTCTTTAGGTACAAGTGAACTCCCCAGGGGAGCCTTTATGCAGCCCCACATGCAACTGGACCCTCCGGGTTCACTCTTTCACCGCAAGCCTAAATATAGCCCTAGAACACCTGGCAGTCGACTGAAAGCTCGGGCCACAGAAAATGTGTTACGAGCCCCATTCGCACATCCAAAAGTGCACCCAAAGGAAGGCTTTGGGTACATCTGAACTCCCCAGGGGAGCCTTTATGCAGCCCCACATGCAACTGGACCCTCCTTGTTCACTGTTTACGAGCAACCCTAAATATACCCCTAGCCACCATGGCAGAAGACTGAAAACTCGGGCTCCAGAAAATGCGTTTCAAGCCCCATTCACCCATCCAGAAGTGCCCCCAAAGGAAGGCTGTGGGTACAACTGAACTCCCCAGGGGAGCCTTTATGCAGCCCCACATGCAACTGGACCCTCCGGGTTCACTCTTTCACCGCAAGCCTAAATATAGCCCTAGCAATCCTGGCAGTCGACTGAAAGCTCGGGCCACAGAAAATGTGTTACGAGCCCCATTCGCCCATCCAAAAGTGCCCCCAAAGGAAGGCTTTGGGTACATCTGAACTCCCCAGGGGAGCCTTTATGCAGCCCCACATGCAACTGGACCCTCCGGGTTCACTCTTTCACCGCAAGCCTAAATATAACCCTAGCACGCCTGGCAGTCGACTGAAAGCTCGGGCGACAGAAAATGTGTTACGAGCCCCATTCGCCCATCCCAAAGTCCCCCAAAGGAAGGCTTTGGGTACATCTGAACTCCCCAGGGGAGCCCTTACGCAGCCCCACATGTAACTGGACCCTCCGTGTTCGCTCTTTACAGCAACCCTAAATATAACACTAGCCAGCATGGCAGAAGACTGAAAACTCGGGCCACAGAAAAAGCGTTTCAAGCCCCTTTCGCCCATCCAGAAGTGCCCCCAAAAGGAAGGCTTTGGGTACAAGTGAACTCCGCAGGGGAGCCTTTATGCAGCCCCACATGCAACTGGACCCTCCGGGTTCACTCTTTCACCGCAAGCCTAAATATAGCCCCAGCACGCCTGGCAGTCGACTGAAAGCTCGGGCCACAGAAAATGTGTTACGAGCCCCGTTCGCACATCCAAATGTGCCCCCAAAGGAAGGCTTTGGGTATATCTGAACTCCCCAGGGGAGCCTTTATGCAGCCCCACATGCAACTGGACCCTCCGTGTTCGCTCTTTACAGCAACCCTAAATATAACCCTAGCCAGCATGGCAGAAGACTGAAAACTAGGGCCACAGAAAAAGCGTTTCAAGCCCCTTTCGCCCATCCAGAAGTGCCCCCAAAGGAAGGCTTTGGGTACAAGTGAACTCCCCAGGGGAGCCTTTATGCAGCCCCACATGCAACTGGACCCTCCGGGTTCACTCTTTCACCGCAAGCCTAAATATAGACCTCGGCGCAACGGGAGAAGACTGAAAAAGCGGGCCTCAGAAAACGCATTGCGATTCCCCTTGGACCATCCCAAAGTGCCCCCAAAGTAAATCTTTGGGTACAACTGGACTCCCCAGGGGAGCCTTAACGAAGCCCCACATACAATTGGACCCTCTGTATTCGCTCTTTCACAGTAACCCTAAATATAGCCCTGACCCGCGTGGCAGTCGACTGAAAGCTCGGGCCTCAGAAAATGCATTAAAAGCCTAATTCGCCCATCCAAAAGTGCCCCCAGAGGAAGGCTTTGGGTACAACTGAACTCCCCAGGGGAGCCTTTACGCAGCCCCACATGCAACTGGACCCTCCTTGTTCACTGTTTACGAGCAACGCTAAATATACCCCTAGCCACCATGGCAGAAGACTGAAAACTCGGGCTCCAGAAAATGCATTTCAAGCCCCATTCACCCATCCAGAAGTGCCCCCAAAGGAAGGCTTTGGGTACAAGTGAACTCCCCAGGGGAGCCTTTATGCAGCCCCACATGCAACTGGACCCTCCGGGTTCACTCTTTCACCGCAAGCCTAAATATAGCCCTAGCACACCTGGCAGTCGACTGAAAGCTCGGGCCACAGAAAATATGTTACGAGCCCCATTCGCCCATCCAAAAGTGCCCCCAAAGGAAGGCTTTGGGTACATCTGAACTCCCCAGGGGAGCCTTTACGCAGCCCTACATGCAACTGGACCCTCCGTGTTCGCTCTTTACAGCAACCCTAAATATAACCCTAGCCAGCATGGCAGAAGACTGAAAACTCGGGCCACAGAAAAGCGTTTCAAGCCCCTTTCGCCCATCCAGAAGTGCCCCCAAAGGAAGGCTTTGGGTACAACTGAACTCCCCAGGGGAGCCTTTATGCAGGCCCACATGCAACTGGACCCTCCGTATTCGCTCTTTCACAGCAACCCTAAATATAGCTCTGGCCCGCCTTGCAGTCGACTGAAAACTCGGGCCTCAGAAAAACTGTTAAAAGCCTAATTCGCCCATCCAGAAGTGCCCCCAGAGGAAGCCTTTGAGTACAAGTGAACTCCCCAGAGGAGCCTTTATGCAGCCCCACATGCAACTGGACCCTCCTTGTTCACTGTTTACGAGCAACCCTAAATATACCCCTAGCCAGCATGGCAGAAGACTGAAAACTCGGGCCACAGAAAACATGCTACAAGCCCCATTTGACCATCCAGAAGTGCCCCCAAAGGAAGGCTTTGGGTACAACTGAACTTTCCAGGAGAGCCTTTATGCAGGCCCATACGCAACTGGACCCTCCTTGTTCACTGTTTACGAGCAACCCTAAATATAACACTAGCCAGCATGGCAGAAAACTGAAAACTCGGGCCACATAAAAAGCGTTTCAAGCCCCATTCACCCATCCAGAAGTGCCCACAAAGGAAGGCTTTGGGTACAAGTGAACTCCCCAGGGGAGCCTGTATGCAGCCCCACATGCAACTGGACCCTCCAGGTTCACTCTTTCACCGCAAGCCTAAATATAGACCTCGGCGCAATGGGAGAAGACTGAAAAAGCGGGCCTCAGAAAACGCATTGCGATTCCCCTTGGACCATCCCAAAGTGCCCCCAAAGGAAGGCTTTGGGTACAACTGAACTCCCCAAGGGAGCCTTAACGCAGCCCCACATGCAACTGGACCCTCCGTATTCGCTCTTTCACAGCAACCCTAAATATAGCCCTGGCCCGCCTGGCAGTCAACTGAAAACTCGGGCCCCTGAAAATGCATTAAAAGCCTAATTCGCCCATCCAAAAGTGCCCCCAGAGGAAGGCTTTGGGTACAACTGAACTCCCCAGGGGAGCCTTTACGCAGCCCCACATGCAACTGGACCCTCCTTGTTCACTGTTTACGAGCAACCCTAAATATACCCCTAGCCAGCATGGCAGAAGACTGAAAACTCGGGCTCCAGAAAATGCGTTTCAAGCCCAATTCACCCATCCAGAAGTGCCCCCAAAGGAAGGCTTTGGGTACAACTGAACTCCCCAGGGGAGCCTTTATGCAGACCCACATGCAACTGGACCCTCCGGATTCACTCTTTCACCGCAAGCCTAAATATAGCCCTAGCACGCCTGGCAGTCGCCTGAAAGCTCGGGCCCCAGAAAATGTGTTACGAGCCCCATTCGCCCATCCAGAAGTGCCCCCAAAGGAAGGCTTTGGGTACATCTGAACTCCCCAGGGGAGCCCTTACGCAGCCCCACATGCAAGTGGACCCTTTGTGTTCGCTCTTTACAGCAACCCTAAATATAACTCTAGCCAGCATGGTAGAAGACTGAAAACTCGGGCTCCAGAAAATGCGTTTCAAGCCCCTTTCGCCCATCCAGAAGTGCCCCCAAAGGAAGGCTTTGGGTACAAGTGAACTCCCCAGGGGAGCCTTTATGCAGCCCCACATGCAACTGGACCCTCCGGGTTCACTCTTTCACCGCAACCCTAAATATATCCCTCGGCGCAAAGGGAGAAGACTGAAAAAGCGGGCCTAAGAAAACGCATTGCGATTCCCCTTGGACCATCCCAAAGTGCCCCCAAAGTAAATCTTTGGGTACAACTGGACTCCCCAGGGGAGCCTTAACGAAGCCCCGCATGCAACTGGACCCTCCGTATTCGCTCTTTCACAGCAACCCTAAATATAGCCCTGGCCCGCCTGGCAGTCGACTGAAAACTCGGGCCCCAGAAAATGCATTAAAAGCCTAATTCGCCCATCCAAAAGTGCCCCCACAGGAAGGCTTTGGGTACATCTGAAATCCCCAGGGGAGCCTTTACGCAGCCCCACATGCAACTGGACCCTCCTTGTTCACTGTTTACGAGCAACCCTAAATATACCCCTAGCCACCATGGCAGAAGACTGAAAACTTGGGCTCCAGAAAATGCGTTTCAAGCCCCATTCACCCATCCAGAAGTGCCCCCAAAGGAAGGCTTTGGGTACAACTGAACTCCCCAGGGGAGCCTTTATGCAGCCCCACATGCAACTGGACCCTCCGGGTTCACTCTTTCACCGCAAGCCTAAATATAGCCCTCGGCGCAACGGGAAAAGACTGAAAAAGCGGGCCTCAGAAAACGCATTGCGATTCCCCTTGGACCATCCAAAAGTGCCCCCAAAGGAAGGCTTTGGGTACAACTGGACTCCCCAGGGGAGCCTTAATGCAGCCCCACATGCAACTGGACCCTCCGTATTCGCTCTTTCACAGCAACCCTAAATATAGCCCTGGCCCGTCTGGTAGTCGACTGAAAGCTCGGGCCACAGAAAATGTGATACGAACCCCATTCGCCCATCCAAAAGTGCCCCCAAAGGAAGGCTTTGGGTACATCTGAACTCCCCAGGGGAGCCTTTACGCAGCCCCACATGCAACTGGACCCTCCGGGTTCACTCTTTCACAGCAACCCTAAATATAGCCCTAGCACGCCTGGCAGTCGACTGAAAGCTCGGGCCCCAGAAAATGTGTTACGAGCCCCATTCGCCCATCCAGAAGTGCCCCCAAAGGAAGGCTTTGGGTACAACTGGACTCCCCAGGGGAGCCTTAACGCAGCCCCACATGCAACTGGACCCTCTGTATTCACTCTTTCACAGCAAAACTAAATATAACCCTTGCCCGCATGGCAGACGACTCAAAACTCGGGCCGCAGAAAATGCGTTAAAAGCCTAATTCGCCCATCCAAAAGTGCCCCCAAAGGAAGGCTTTGGGTACAACTGAACTCCCCAGGGGAGCCTTTATGCAGCCCCACATGCAACTGGACCCTCCGTATTCGCTCTTTCACAGCAACCCTATATATAACACTGGCCTGCATGGCAGACGACTGAAAAATCGGGCCACAGAAAACGTGCTACAAGCCCTATTCGACCATCCAATAAGTGCCCCCAGAGGTAGGCTTTGGGTACAACTGGACTCCCCAGGGGAGCCTTAACGCAGCCCCACATGCAACTGGACCCTCCGTATTCGCTCTTTCACAGCAACCCTAAATATAGCCCTGGCCCTTCTGGCAGTCGACTGAAAACTCGGGCCCCAGAAAATGCATTAAAAGCCTAATTCGCCCATCCAAAAGTGCCCCCACAGGAAGGCTTTGGGTACAACTGAACTCCCCAGGGGAGCCTTAACGCAGCCCCACATGCAACTGGACCCTCCTTGTTCACTGTTTACGAGCAACCCAAAATATACCCCTAGCCAGCATGGCAGAAGACTGAAAACTCGGGCTCCAGAAAATGCGTTTCAAGCCCCATTCACCCATCCAGAAGTGCCCCCAAAGGAAGGCTTTGGGTACATCTGAACTCCCCAGGGGAGCCTTTATGCAGCCCCACATGCAACTGGACCCTCCGTGTTCGCTCTTTACAGCAACCCTAAATATAACCCTAGCCAGCATGGCAGAAGACTGAAAACTCGGGCCACAGAAAACGTGCTACAAGCCCCATTCGACCATCCAAAAGTGCCCCCAAAGGAAGGCTTTGGGTACATCTGAACTCCCCAGGGGAGCCTTTATGCAGCCCCACATGCAACTGGACCCTCCGTATTCGCTCTTTCACAGCAACCCTAAATATAACCCTGGCCCCCATGGCAGACGACTGAAAAATCGGGCCACAGAAAACGTGCTACAAGCCCCATTCGACCATCCAAAAGTGCCCCCAAAGGAAGGCTTTGGGTACAACAGAACTCCCCAGGGGAGCCTTTATGCAGGCCCATACGCAACTGGACCCCCCGTGTTCGCTGTTTACAAGCAACCCTAAATATAGCCCTGGCCACCATGGCAGAAGACTGAAAACGCAGGCCCCAGAAAACGTGCTACAAGCCAAATTCGAAATTACAAAAGTGCCCCCAAAGGAAGGCTTTGGGTACAAGTGAACTCCCCAGGGGAGCCTTTATGCAGCCCCACATGCAACTGGACCCTCCGGGTTCACTCTTTCACAGCAACCCTAAATATAGCCCTGGCCCGGCTGGCAGTCGACTGAAAACTCGGGCCCCAGAAAATGCGTTAAAAGCCTAATTCGCCCATCCAAAAGTGCCCCCAGAGGAAGGCTTTGGGTACAACTGAACTCCCCAGGGGAGCCTTTACGCAGCCCCACATGCAACTGGACCCTCCTTGTTCACTGTTTACGAGCAACGCTAAATATACCCCTAGCCACCATGGCAGAAGACTGAAAACTCGGGCTCCAGAAAATGTGTTTCAAGCCCCATTCACCCATCCAGAAGTGCCCCCAAAGGAAGGCTTTGGGTACAAGTGAACTCCCCAGGGGAGCCTTTATGCAGCCCCACATGCAACTGGACCCTCCGTATTCGCTCTTTCACAGCAACCCTAAATATAGCCCTGGCCCGCCTCGCAGTCGACTGAAAGCTCGGGCCCCGGAAAATGCATTAAAAGCCTAATTCGCCCATCCAAAAGTGCCCCCAGAGGAAGGCTTTGGGTACAACTGAACTCCCCAGGGGAGCCTTTACGCAGCCCCACATGCAACTGGACCCTCCTTGTTCACTGTTTACCAGCAACCCTAATTATACCCCTAGCCACCATGGCAGAAGACTGAAAACTCGGGCTCCAGAAAATGCGTTTCAAGCCCCATTCACCCATCCAGAAGTGCCCCCAAAGGAAGGCTGTGGGTACAAGTGAACTCCCCAGGGGAGCCTTTACGCAGCCACACATGCAACTGGACCCTCCGTGTTCGCTCTTTACAGCAACCCTAAATATAACCCTAGCCAGCATGGCAGAAAACTGAAAACTCGGGCCACAGAAAACGTGCTACAAGCCCCATTCGAACATCCAGAAGTGCCCCCAAAGGAAGGCTTTGGGTACATCTGAACTCCCCAGGGGAGCCTTTATGCAGCCCCACATTCAACTGGACCCTCCGTATTCGCTCTTTACAGCAACCCTAAATATAACACTAGCCAGCATGGCAGAAGACTGAAAACTCGGGCCACAGAAAAAGCGTTTCAAGCCCCTTTCACCAATCCAGAAGTGCCCCCAAAGGAAGGCTTTGGGTACAACTGAACTCCCCAGGGGAGCCTTTATGCAGCCTCACATGCAACTGGACCCCCCGTGTTCGCTGTTTACAAGCAACCCTAAATATAACACTAGCCAGCATGGCAGAAAACTGAAAACTCGGGCCACAGAAAAAGCGTTTCAAGCCCCATTCACCCATCCAGAAGTGCCCACAAAGGAAGGCTTTGGGTACAACTGAACTCCCCAGGGGAGCCTTTATGCAGCCCCACATGCAACTGGACCCTCCGGGTTCACTCTTTCACAGCAACCCTAAATATAGCCCTGGCCCACCTGGCAGTCGACTGAAAACTCGGGCCCCAGAAAATGCGTTAAAAGCCTAATTCGCCCATCCAAAAGTGCCCCCACAGGAAGGCTTTGGGTACAACTGAACTCCCCAGGGGAGCCTTTATGCAGCCCCACATGCAACTGGACCCTCCTTGTTCACTGTTTCACCGCAAGCCTAAATATAGCCCTAGCATGCCTGGCAGTCGACTGAAAGCACGGGCCACAGAAAATGTGTTACGAGCCCCATTCGCCCATCCAGAAGTGCCCCCAAAGGAAGGCTTTGGGTACAAGTGAAGTCCCCAGGGGAGCCTTTATGCAGCCCCACATGCAACTGGACCCTCCATATTCACTGTTTACGAGCAACCCTAAATATAACCCTAGCCACCATGGCAGAAGACTGAAAACTCGGGCCACAGAAAAAGAGTTTCAAGCCCCTTTCGCCCATCCAGAAGTGCCCCCAAAGGAAGGCTTTGGGTACAAGTGAAGTCCCCAGGGGAGCCTTTATGCAGCCCCACATGCAACTGGACCCTCCGGGTTCACTTTTTCACAGCAACCCTAAATATAGCCCTAGCCACCATGGCAGAAGACTGAAAACTCGGGCTCCAGAAAATGCGTTTCAAGCCCCATTCACCCATCCAGAAGTGCCCCCAAAGGAAGGCTTTGGGTACAACTGAACTGCCCAGGGGAGCCTTTATGCAGCCCCACATGCAACTGGACCATCCGGGTTCACTCTTTCACCGCAAGACTATATATAGACCTAGCATACCTGGCAGTCGACTTAAAGCTCGGGCCACAGAAAATGTGTCAGGAGCCCCATTCGCCCATCCAAAAGTGCCTCCAAAGGAAGGCTGTGGGTACATCTGAACTCCCCAGGGGAGCCTTTACGCAGCCCCACATGCAACTGGACCCTCCGTGTTCGCACTTTACAGCAAACCTAAATATAACCCGAGCCAGCATGGCAGAAAACTGAAAACTCGGGCCACAGAAAACGTGCTACAAGCCCCATTCGACCATCCAAAAGTGCCCCCAGAGGAAGGCTTTGGGTACAACTGAACTCCCCAGAGGAGCCTTTATGCAGGCCCATACGCAACTGGACCCCCAGTGTTCGCTGTTTACAAGCAACCCTAAATATAACACTAGCAAGCATGGCAGAAAACTGAAAACTCAGGCCACAGAAAAAGAGTTTCAAGCCCCATTCACCCGTCCAGAAGTGCCCCCAAAAGAAGGCTTTGGGTCCAACTGAACTCACCAGGGGAGCCTTTATGCAGCCCCACATGCAACTGGACCCTCCGGTTTCACTCTTTCACAGCAACCCTAAATATAGCCCTGGTCCGCCTGGCAGTCGACTGAAAACTCGGGCCACAGGAAATGCGTTAAAAGCCTAATTCGCCCATCCAAAAGTGCCCCCAGAGGAAGGCTTTGGGTCCAACTGAACTCCCCAGGGGAGCCTTAACGCAGCCCCACATGCAACTGGACCCTCCGTATTCGCTCTTTCACAGCAACCCTAAATATAACACTGGCCTGCATGGCAGACGACTGAAAAATCGGGCCACAGAAAACGTGCTACAAGCCCTATTCGACCATCCAATAAGTGCCCCCAGAGGTAGGCTTTGGGTACAACTGGACTCCCCAGGGGAGCCTTAACGCAGCCCCACATGCAACTGGACCCTCCGTATTCGCTCTTTCACAGCAACCCTAAATATAGCCCTGGCCCGTCTGGTAGTCGACTGAAAACTCGGGCCCCAGAAAATGCATTAAAAGCCTAATTCGCCCATCCAAAAGTGCCCCCAGAGGAAGGCTTTGGGTACAAGTGAACTCCCCAGGGGAGCCTTAACGCAGCCCCACATGCAACTGGACCCTCCTTGTTCACTGTTTACGAGCAACCCAAAATATACCCCTAGCCAGCATGGCAGAAGACTGAAAACTCGGGCTCCAGAAAATGCGTTTCAAGCCCCATTCACCCATCCAGAAGTGCCCCCAAAGGAAGGCTTTGGGTACAACTGAACTCCCCAGGGGAGCCTTTACGCAGCCCCACATGCAACTGGACCCTCCGGGTTCACTCTTTCACCGCAAGCCTAAATATAACCCTAGCACGCCTGGCAGTCGACTGAAAGCTTGGGCCACAGAAAATGCGTTAAAAGCCTAATTTGCCCATCCAAAAGTGCCCCCAAAGGAAGGCTTTGGGTACAAGTGAACTCCCCAGGGGAGCCTTTATGCAGCCCCACATGCAACTGGACCCTCCGTGTTCGCTCTTTACAGCAACCCTAAATATAACCCTAGCCAGCATGGCAGAAGACTGAAAACTCGGGCCACAGAAAACGTGCTACAAGCCCCATTCGACCATCCAAAAGTGCCCCCAAAGGAAGGCTTTGGGTACATCTGAACTCCCCAGGGGAGCCTTTATGCAGCCCCACATGCAACTGGACCCTCCGTATTCGCTCTTTCACAGCAACCCTAAATATAACCCTGGCCCCCATGGCAGACGACTGAAAAATCGGGCCACAGAAAACGTGCTACAAGCCCCATTCGACCATCCAAAAGTGCCCCCAAAGGAAGGCTTTGGGTACAACAGAACTCCCCAGGGGAGCCTTTATGCAGGCCCATACGCAACTGGACCCCCCGTGTTCGCTGTTTACAAGCAACCCTAAATATAGCCCTGGCCACCATGGCAGAAGACTGAAAACGCAGGCCCCAGAAAACGTGCTACAAGCCAAATTCGAAATTACAAAAGTGCCCCCAAAGGAAGGCTTTGGGTACAAGTGAACTCCCCAGGGGAGCCTTTACGCAGCCCCACATGCAACTGGACCCTCCTTGTTCACTGTTTACGAGCAACGCTAAATATACCCCTAGCCACCATGGCAGAAGACTGAAAACTCGGGCTCCAGAAAATGTGTTTCAAGCCCCATTCACCCATCCAGAAGTGCCCCCAAAGGAAGGCTTTGGGTACAAGTGAACTCCCCAGGGGAGCCTTTATGCAGCCCCACATGCAACTGGACCCTCCGTATTCGCTCTTTCACAGCAACCCTAAATATAGCCCTGGCCCGCCTCGCAGTCGACTGAAAGCTCGGGCCCCGGAAAATGCATTAAAAGCCTAATTCGCCCATCCAAAAGTGCCCCCACAGGAAGGCTTTGGGTACATCTGAACTCCCCAGGGGAGCCTTTACGCAGCCCCACATGCAACTGGACCCTCCTTGTTCACTGTTTACGAGCAACCCTAAATATACCCCTAGCCACCATGGCAGAAGACTGAAAACTCGGGCTCCAGAAAATGCGTTTCAAGCCCCATTCACCCATCCAGAAGTGCCCCCAAAGGAAGGCTGTGGGTACAAGTGAACTCCCCAGGGGAGCCTTTACGCAGCCACACATGCAACTGGACCCTCCGTGTTCGCTCTTTACAGCAACCCTAAATATAACCCTAGCCAGCATGGCAGAAAACTGAAAACTCGGGCCACAGAAAACGTGCTACAAGCCCCATTCGAACATCCAGAAGTGCCCCCAAAGGAAGGCTTTGGGTACAACTGAACTCCCCAGGGGAGCCTTTATGCAGCCCCACATGCAACTGGACCCTCCGGGTTCACTCTTTCACCGCAAGACTATATATAGACCTAGCATACCTGGCAGTCGACTTAAAGCTCGGGCCACAGAAAATGTGTCAGGAGCCCCATTCGCCCATCCAAAAGTGCCTCCAAAGGAAGGCTGTGGGTACATCTGAACTCCCCAGGGGAGCCTTTACGCAGCCCCACATGCAACTGGACCCTCCGTGTTCGCTCTTTACAGCAAACCTAAATATAACCCGAGCCAGCATGGCAGAAAACTGAAAACTCGGGCCACAGAAAACGTGCTACAAGCCCCATTCGACCATCCAAAAGTGCCCCCAGAGGAAGGCTTTGGGTACAACTGAACTCCCCAGAGGAGCCTTTATGCAGGCCCATACGCAACTGGACCCCCAGTGTTCGCTGTTTACAAGCAACCCTAAATATAACACTAGCAAGCATGGCAGAAAACTGAAAACTCAGGCCACAGAAAAAGCGTTTCAAGCCCCATTCACCCGTCCAGAAGTGCCCCCAAAAGAAGGCTTTGGGTCCAACTGAACTCACCAGGGGAGCCTTTATGCAGCCCCACATGCAACTGGACCCTCCGGGTTCACTCTTTCACAGCAACCCTAAATATAGCCCTGGTCCGCCTGGCAGTCGACTGAAAACTCGGGCCCCAGGAAATGCGTTAAAAGCCTAATTCGCCCATCCAAAAGTGCCCCCAGAGGAAGGCTTTGGGTCCAACTGAACTCCCCAGGGGAGCCTTAACGCAGCCCCACATGCAACTGGACCCTCCGTATTCGCTCTTTCACAGCAACCCTAAATATAACACTGGCCTGCATGGCAGACGACTGAAAAATCGGGCCACAGAAAACGTGCTACAAGCCCTATTCGACCATCCAATAAGTGCCCCCAGAGGTAGGCTTTGGGTACAACTGGACTCCCCAGGGGAGCCTTAACGCAGCCCCACATGCAACTGGACCCTCCGTATTCGCTCTTTCACAGCAACCCTAAATATAGCCCTGGCCCGTCTGGTAGTCGACTGAAAACTCGGGCCCCAGAAAATGCATTAAAAGCCTAATTCGCCCATCCAAAAGTGCCCCCAGAGGAAGGCTTTGGGTACAAGTGAACTCCCCAGGGGAGCCTTAACGCAGCCCCACATGCAACTGGACCCTCCTTGTTCACTGTTTACGAGCAACCCAAAATATACCCCTAGCCAGCATGGCAGAAGACTGAAAACTCGGGCTCCAGAAAATGCGTTTCAAGCCCCATTCACCCATCCAGAAGTGCCCCCAAAGGAAGGCTTTGGGTACAACTGAACTCCCCAGGGGAGCCTTTACGCAGCCCCACATGCAACTGGACCCTCCGGGTTCACTCTTTCACCGCAAGCCTAAATATAACCCTAGCACGCCTGGCAGTCGACTGAAAGCTCGGGCCACAGAAAATGCGTTAAAAGCCTAATTTGCCCATCCAAAAGTGCCCCCAAAGGAAGGCTTTGGGTACAAGTGAACTCCCCAGGGGAGCCTTTATGCAGCCCCACATGCAACTGGACCCTCCGTGTTCGCTCTTTACAGCAACCCTAAATATAACCCTAGCCAGCATGGCAGAAGACTGAAAACTCGGGCCACAGAAAACGTGCTACAAGCCCCATTCGACCATCCAAAAGTGCCCCCAAAGGAAGGCTTTGGGTACATCTGAACTCCCCAGGGGAGCCTTTATGCAGCCCCACATGCAACTGGACCCTCCGTATTCGCTCTTTCACAGCAACCCTAAATATAACCCTGGCCCCCATGGCAGACGACTGAAAAATCGGGCCACAGAAAACGTGCTACAAGCCCCATTCGACCATCCAAAAGTGCCCCCAAAGGAAGGCTTTGGGTACAACAGAACTCCCCAGGGGAGCCTTTATGCAGGCCCATACGCAACTGGACCCCCCGTGTTCGCTGTTTACAAGCAACCCTAAATATAGCCCTGGCCACCATGGCAGAAGACTGAAAACGCAGGCCCCAGAAAACGTGCTACAAGCCAAATTCGAAATTACAAAAGTGCCCCCAAAGGAAGGCTTTGGGTACAAGTGAACTCCCCAGGGGAGCCTTTACGCAGCCCCACATGCAACTGGACCCTCCTTGTTCACTGTTTACGAGCAACGCTAAATATACCCCTAGCCACCATGGCAGAAGACTGAAAACTCGGGCTCCAGAAAATGTGTTTCAAGCCCCATTCACCCATCCAGAAGTGCCCCCAAAGGAAGGCTTTGGGTACAAGTGAACTCCCCAGGGGAGCCTTTATGCAGCCCCACATGCAACTGGACCCTCCGGGTTCACTCTTTCACAGCAACCCTAAATATAGCCCTGGCCCGCATCGCAGTCGACTGAAAGCTCGGGCCCCGGAAAATGCATTAAAAGCCTAATTCGCCCATCCAAAAGTGCCCCCAGAGTAAGGCTTTGGGTACAACTGAACTCCCCAGGGGAGCCTTTACGCAGCCCCACATGCAACTGGACCCTCCTTGTTCACTGTTTACGAGCAACCCTAAATATACCCCTAGCCACCATGGCAGAAGACTGAAAACTCGGGCTCCAGAAAATGCGTTTCAAGCCCCATTCACCCATCCAGAAGTGCCCCCAAAGGAAGGCTGTGGGTACAAGTGAACTCCCCAGGGGAGCCTTTACGCAGCCACACATGCAACTGGACCCTCCGTGTTCGCTCTTTACAGCAACCCTAAATATAACCCTAGCCAGCATGGCAGAAAACTGAAAACTCGGGCCACAGAAAACTTGCTACAAGCCCCATTCGAACATCCAGAAGTGCCCCCAAAGGAAGGCTTTGGGTACAACTGAACTCCCCAGGGGAGCCTTTATGCAGCCCCACATGCAACTGGACCCTCCGGGTTCACTCTTTCACCGCAAGACTATATATAGACCTAGCATACCTGGCAGTCGACTTAAAGCTCGGGCCACAGAAAATGTGTCAGGAGCCCCATTCGCCCATCCAAAAGTGCCTCCAAAGGAAGGCTGTGGGTACATCTGAACTCCCCAGGGGAGCCTTTACGCAGCCCCACATGCAACTGGACCCTCCGTGTTCGCTCTTTA
Organism: Anas platyrhynchos; assembly: GCF_047663525.1. Taxonomy (NCBI): domain Eukaryota; kingdom Metazoa; phylum Chordata; class Aves; order Anseriformes; family Anatidae; genus Anas; species Anas platyrhynchos. The sequence goes on along the minus strand of NC_092613.1, from coordinate 2,272,083 downwards.
CAGCAAACCTAAATATAACCCGAGCCAGCATGGCAGAAAACTGAAAACTCGGGCCACAGAAAACGTGCTACAAGCCCCATTCGACCATCCAAAAGTGCCCCCAGAGGAAGGCTTTGGGTACAACTGAACTCCCCAGAGGAGCCTTTATGCAGGCCCATACGCAACTGGACCCCCAGTGTTCGCTGTTTACAAGCAACCCTAAATATAACACTAGCAAGCATGGCAGAAAACTGAAAACTCAGGCCACAGAAAAAGCGTTTCAAGCCCCATTCACCCGTCCAGAAGTGCCCCCAAAAGAAGGCTTTGGGTCCAACTGAACTCACCAGGGGAGCCTTTATGCAGCCCCACATGCAACTGGACCCTCCGGGTTCACTCTTTCACAGCAACCCTAAATATAGCCCTGGTCCGCCTGGCAGTCGACTGAAAACTCGGGCCCCAGGAAATGCGTTAAAAGCCTAATTCGCCCATCCAAAAGTGCCCCCAGAGGAAGGCTTTGGGTCCAACTGAACTCCCCAGGGGAGCCTTAACGCAGCCCCACATGCAACTGGACCCTCCGTATTCGCTCTTTCACAGCAACCCTAAATATAACACTGGCCTGCATGGCAGACGACTGAAAAATCGGGCCACAGAAAACGTGCTACAAGCCCTATTCGACCATCCAATAAGTGCCCCCAGAGGTAGGCTTTGGGTACAACTGGACTCCCCAGGGGAGCCTTAACGCAGCCCCACATGCAACTGGACCCTCCGTATTCGCTCTTTCACAGCAACCCTAAATATAGCCCTGGCCCGTCTGGTAGTCGACTGAAAACTCGGGCCCCAGAAAATGCATTAAAAGCCTAATTCGCCCATCCAAAAGTGCCCCCAGAGGAAGGCTTTGGGTACAAGTGAACTCCCCAGGGGAGCCTTAACGCAGCCCCACATGCAACTGGACCCTCCTTGTTCACTGTTTACGAGCAACCCAAAATATACCCCTAGCCACCATGGCAGAAGACTGAAAACTCGGGCTCCAGAAAATGCGTTTCAAGCCCCATTCACCCATCCAGAAGTGCCCCCAAAGGAAGGCTTTGGGTACAACTGAACTCCCCAGGGGAGCATTTATGCAGCCCCACATGCAACTGGACCCTCCGGGTTCACTCTTTCACCGGAAGCCTAAATATAACCCTAGCACGCCTGGCAGTCGACTGAAAGCTCGGGCCACAGAAAATGCGTTAAAAGCCTAATTTGCCCATCCAAAAGTGCCCCCAAAGGAAGGCTTTGGGTACAAGTGAACTCCCCAGGGGAGCCTTTATGCAGCCCCACATGCAACTGGACCCTCCGTGTTCGCTCTTTACAGCAACCCTAAATATAACCCTAGCCAGCATGGCAGAAGACTGAAAACTCGGGCCACAGAAAACGTGCTACAAGCCCCATTCGACCATCCAAAAGTGCCCCCAAAGGAAGGCTTTGGGTACATCTGAACTCCCCAGGGGAGCCTTTATGCAGCCCCACATGCAACTGGACCCTCCGTATTCGCTCTTTCACAGCAACCCTAAATATAACCCTGGCCCCCATGGCAGACGACTGAAAAATCGGGCCACAGAAAACGTGCTACAAGCCCCATTCGACCATCCAAAAGTGCCCCCAAAGGAAGGCTTTGGGTACAACAGAACTCCCCAGGGGAGCCTTTATGCAGGCCCATACGCAACTGGACCCCCCGTGTTCGCTGTTTACAAGCAACCCTAAATATAGCCCTGGCCACCATAACAGAAGACTGAAAACGCAGGCCCCAGAAAACGTGCTACAAGCCAAATTCGAAATTACAAAAGTGCCCCCAGAGGAAGGCTTTGGGTACAAGTGAACTCCCCAGGGGAGCCTTTATGCAGCCCCACATGCAACTGGACCCTCCGGGTTCACTCTTTCACAGCAACCCTAAATATAGCCCTGGCCCGGCTGGCAGTCGACTGAAAACTCGGGCCCCAGAAAATGCGTTAAAAGCCTAATTCGCCCATCCAAAAGTGCCCCCAGAGGAAGGCTTTGGGTACAACTGAACTCCCCAGGGGAGCCTTTACGCAGCCCCACATGCAACTGGACCCTCCTTGTTCACTGTTTACGAGCAACGCTAAATATACCCCTAGCCACCATGGCAGAAGACTGAAAACTCGGGCTCCAGAAAATGTGTTTCAAGCCCCATTCACCCATCCAGAAGTGCCCCCAAAGGAAGGCTTTGGGTACAAGTGAACTCCCCAGGGGAGCCTTTATGCAGCCCCACATGCAACTGGACCCTCCGTATTCGCTCTTTCACAGCAACCCTAAATATAGCCCTGGCCCGCCTCGCAGTCGACTGAAAACTCGGGCCACAGAAAAAGCGTTTCAAGCCCCTTTCGCCCATCCAAAAGTGCCCCCAGAGGAAGGCTTTGGGTACAACTGAACTCCCCAGGGGAGCCTTTACGCAGCCCCACATGCAACTGGACCCTCCTTGTTCACTGTTTACGAGCAACCCTAAATATACCCCTAGCCACCATGGCAGAAGACTGAAAACTCGGGCTCCAGAAAATGCGTTTCAAGCCCCATTCACCCATCCAGAAGTGCCCCCAAAGGAAGGCTGTGGGTACAAGTGAACTCCCCAGGGGAGCCTTTACGCAGCCACACATGCAACTGGACCCTCCGTGTTCGCTCTTTACAGCAACCCTAAATATAACCCTAGCCAGCATGGCAGAAAACTGAAAACTCGGGCCACAGAAAACGTGCTACAAGCCCCATTCGAACATCCAGAAGTGCCCCCAAAGGAAGGCTTTGGGTACATCTGAACTCCCCAGGGGAGCCTTTATGCAGCCCCACATGCAACTGGAACCTCCGTGTTCGCTCTTTACAGCAACCCTAAATATAACACTAGCCAGCATGGCAGAAGACTGAAAACTCGGGCCACAGAAAAAGCGTTTCAAGCCCCTTTCACCCATCCAGAAGTGCCCCCAAAGGAAGGCTTTGGGTACAAGTGAAGTCCCCAGGGGAGCCTTTATGCAGCCCCACATGCAACTGGACCCCCCGTGTTCGCTGTTTACAAGCAACCCTAAATATAACACTAGCCAGCATGGCAGAAAACTGAAAACTCGGGCCACAGAAAAAGCGTTTCAAGCCCCATTCACCCATCCAGAAGTGCCCCCAAAGGAAGGCTTTGGGTACAAGTGAACTCCCCAGGGGAGCCTTTACGCAGCCCCACATGCAACTGGACCCTCCTTGTTCACTGTTTCACCGCAAGCCTAAATATAGCCCTAGCATGCCTGGCAGTCGACTGAAAGCACGGGCCACAGAAAATGTGTTACGAGCCCCATTCGCCCATCCAGAAGTGCCCCCAAAGGAAGGCTTTGGGTACAAGTGAAGTCCCCAGGGGAGCCTTTATGCAGCCCCACATGCAACTGGACCCTCCATATTCACTGTTTACGAGCAACCCTAAATATAACCCTAGCCACCATGGCAGAAGACTGAAAACTCGGGCCACAGAAAAAGAGTTTCAAGCCCCTTTCGCCCATCCAGAAGTGCCCCCAAAGGAAGGCTTTGGGTACAAGTGAAGTCCCCAGGGGAGCCTTTATGCAGCCCCACATGCAACTGGACCCTCCGGGTTCACTTTTTCACAGCAACCCTAAATATAGCCCTAGCCACCATGGCAGAAGACTGAAAACTCGGGCTCCAGAAAATGCGTTTCAAGCCCCATTCACCCATCCAGAAGTGCCCCCAAAGGAAGGCTTTGGGTACAACTGAACTCCCCAGGGGAGCCTTTATGCAGCCCCACATGCAACTGGACCCTCCGGGTTCACTCTTTCACCGCAAGACTATATATAGACCTAGCATACCTGGCAGTCGACTTAAAGCTCGGGCCACAGAAAATGTGTCAGGAGCCCCATTCGCCCATCCAAAAGTGCCTCCAAAGGAAGGCTGTGGGTACATCTGAACTCCCCAGGGGAGCCTTTACGCAGCCCCACATGCAAATGGACCCTCCGTGTTCGCTCTTTACAGCAAACCTAAATATAACCCGAGCCAGCATGGCAGAAAACTGAAAACTCGGGCCACAGAAAACGTGCTACAAACCCCATTCTTCCATCCAAAAGTGCCCCCAGAGGAAGGCTTTGGGTACAACTGAACTCCCCAGAGGAGCCTTTATGCAGGCCCATACGCAACTGGACCCCCAGTGTTCGCTGTTTACAAGCAACCCTAAATATAACACTAGCAAGCATGGCAGAAAACTGAAAACTCAGGCCACAGAAAAAGCGTTTCAAGCCCCATTCACCCATCCAAAAGTGCCCCCAGAGGAAGGCTTTGGGTACAACTGAACTCCCCAGGGGAGCCTTTATGCAGCCCCACATGCAACTGGACCCTCCGGGTTCACTCTTTCACAGCAACCCTAAATATAGCCCTGGCCCACCTGGCAGTCGACTGAAAACTCGGGCCCCAGAAAATGCGTTAAAAGCCTAATTCGCCCATCCAAAAGTGCCCCCACAGGAAGGCTTTGGGTACAAGTGAACTCCCCAGGGGAGCCTTTACGCAGCCCCACATGCAACTGGACCCTCCTTGTTCACTGTTTCACCGCAAGCCTAAATATAGCCCTAGCATGCCTGGCAGTCGACTGAAAGCACGGGCCACAGAAAATGTGTTACGAGCCCCATTCGCCCATCCAGAAGTGCCCCCAAAGGAAGGCTTTGGGTACAAGTGAAGTCCCCAGGGGAGCCTTTATGCAGCCCCACATGCAACTGGACCCTCCATATTCACTGTTTACGAGCAACCCTAAATATAACCCTAGCCACCATGGCAGAAGACTGAAAACTCGGGCCACAGAAAAAGAGTTTCAAGCCCCTTTCGCCCATCCAGAAGTGCCCCCAAAGGAAGGCTTTGGGTACAAGTGAAGTCCCCAGGGGAGCCTTTATGCAGCCCCACATGCAACTGGACCCTCCGGGTTCACTTTTTCAAAGCAACCCTAAATATAGCCCTAGCCACCATGGCAGAAGACTGAAAACTCGGGCTCCAGAAAATGCGTTTCAAGCCCCATTCACCCATCCAGAAGTGCCCCCAAAGGAAGGCTTTGGGTACAACTGAACTCCCCAGGGGAGCCTTTATGCAGCCCCACATGCAACTGGACCCTCCGGGTTCACTCTTTCACCGCAAGACTATATATAGACCTAGCATACCTGGCAGTCGACTTAAAGCTCGGGCCACAGAAAATGTGTCAGGAGCCCCATTCGCCCATCCAAAAGTGCCTCCAAAGGAAGGCTGTGGGTACATCTGAACTCCCCAGGGGAGCCTTTACGCAGCCCCACATGCAACTGGACCCTCCGTGTTCGCTCTTTACAGCAAACCTAAATATAACCCGAGCCAGCATGGCAGAAAACTGAAAACTCGGGCCACAGAAAACGTGCTACAAACCCCATTCTTCCATCCAAAAGTGCCCCCAGAGGAAGGCTTTGGGTACAACTGAACTCCCCAGAGGAGCCTTTATGCAGGCCCATACGCAACTGGACCCCCAGTGTTCGCTGTTTACAAGCAACCCTAAATATAACACTAGCAAGCATGGCAGAAAACTGAAAACTCAGGCCACAGAAAAAGCGTTTCAAGCCCCATTCACCCATCCAAAAGTGCCCCCAGAGGAAGGCTTTGGGTACAACTGAACTCCCCAGGGGAGCCTTTATGCAGCCCCACATGCAACTGGACCCTCCGGGTTCACTCTTTCACAGCAACCCTAAATATAGCCCTGGCCCACCTGGCAGTCGACTGAAAACTCGGGCCCCAGAAAATGCGTTAAAAGCCTAATTCGCCCATCCAAAAGTGCCCCCACAGGAAGGCTTTGGGTACAAGTGAACTCCCCAGGGGAGCCTTTACGCAGCCCCACATGCAACTGGACCCTCCTTGTTCACTGTTTCACCGCAAGCCTAAATATAGCCCTAGCATGCCTGGCAGTCGACTGAAAGCACGGGCCACAGAAAATGTGTTACGAGCCCCATTCGCCCATCCAGAAGTGCCCCCAAAGGAAGGCTTTGGGTACAAGTGAAGTCCCCAGGGGAGCCTTTATGCAGCCCCACATGCAACTGGACCCTCCATATTCACTGTTTACGAGCAACCCTAAATATAACCCTAGCCACCATGGCAGAAGACTGAAAACTCGGGCCACAGAAAAAGAGTTTCAAGCCCCTTTCGCCCATCCAGAAGTGCCCCCAAAGGAAGGCTTTGGGTACAAGTGAAGTCCCCAGGGGAGCCTTTATGCAGCCCCACATGCAACTGGACCCTCCGGGTTCACTTTTTCACAGCAACCCTAAATATAGCCCTAGCCACCATGGCAGAAGACTGAAAACTCGGGCTCCAGAAAATGCGTTTCAAGCCCCATTCACCCATCCAGAAGTGCCCCCAAAGGAAGGCTTTGGGTACAACTGAACTCCCCAGGGGAGCCTTTATGCAGCCCCACATGCAACTGGACCCTCCGGGTTCACTCTTTCACCGCAAGACTATATATAGACCTAGCATACCTGGCAGTCGACTTAAAGCTCGGGCCACAGAAAATGTGTCAGGAGCCCCATTCGCCCATCCAAAAGTGCCTCCAAAGGAAGGCTGTGGGTACATCTGAACTCCCCAGGGGAGCCTTTACGCAGCCCCACATGCAACTGGACCCTCCGTGTTCGCTCTTTACAGCAAACCTAAATATAACCCGAGCCAGCATGGCAGAAAACTGAAAACTCGGGCCACAGAAAACGTGCTACAAGCCCCATTCGACCATCCAAAAGTGCCCCCAGAGAAAGGCTTTGGGTACAACTGAACTCCCCAGGGGAGCCTTTATGCAGGCCCATACGCAACTGGACCCCCAGTGTTCGCTGTTTACAAGCAACCCTAAATATAACACTAGCAAGCATGGCAGAAAACTGAAAACTCAGGCCACAGAAAAAGCGTTTCAAGCCCCATTCACCCATCCAGAAGTGCCCCCAAAAGAAGGCTTTGGGTCCAACTGAACTCCCCAGGGGAGCCTTAACGCAGCCCCACATGCAACTGGACCCTCCGTATTCGCTCTTTCACAGCAACCCTAAATATAACCCTGGCCCGCCTGGCAGTCGACTGAAAATTCGGGCCCTAGGAAATGCGTTAAAAGCCTAATTCGCCCATCCAAAAGTGCCCCCAGAGGAAGGCTTTGGGTACAACTGAACTCCCCAGGGGAGCCTTTACGCAGCCCCACATGCAACTGGACCCTCCGTGTTCGCTCTTTACAGCAAACCTAAATATAACCCGAGCCAGCATGGCAGAAAACTGAAAACTCGGGCCACAGAAAACGTGCTACAAGCCCCATTCGACCATCCAAAAGTGCCCCCAAAGGAAGGCTTTGGGTACAACTGAACTCCCCAGAGGAGCCTTTATGCAGGCCCATACGCAACTGGACCCCCAGTGTTCGCTGTTTACAAGCAACCCTAAATATAAAACTAGCAAGCATGGCAGAAAACTGAAAACTCGGGCCACAGAAAAACTGTTAAAAGCCTAATTCGCCCATCCAAAAGTGCCCCCAGAGGAAGGCTTTGGGTACAACTGAACTCCCCAGGGGAGCCTTTACGCAGCTTCACATGCAACTGGACCCTCCTTGTTCACTGTTTACCAGCAACCCTAAATATACCCCTAGCCACCATGGCAGAAGACTGAAAACTCGGGCTCCAGAAAATGCGTTTCAAGCCCCATTCGACCATCCAGAAGTGCCCCCAAAGGAAATCTTTGGGTACAACTGAACTCCCCAGGGGAGCCTTTATGCAGCCCCACATGCAACTGGACCCTCCGGGTTCACTCTTTCACAGCAAGCCTAAATATAGCCCTCGGCGCAATGGGAGAAGACTGAAAAAGCGGGCCTCAGAAAACGCATTGCGATTCCCCTTGGACCATCACAAAGTGCCTCCAAAGGAAGGCTTTGGGTACAACTGGACTCCCCAGGGGAGCCTTTACGCAGCCCCACATGCAACTGGACCCTCTGTATTCGCTCTTTCACAGCAAGCCTAAATATAACCCTAGCACGCCTGGCAGTCGACTGAAAGCTCGGGCCACAGAAAATGCGTTAAAAGCCCCATTCGAACATCCAGAAGTGCCCCCAAAGGAAGGCTTTGGGTACATCTGAACTCCCCAGGGGAGCCTTTATGCAGCCCCACATGCAACTGGACCCTCCGGGTTCGCTCTTTACAGCAACCCTAAATATAACACTAGCCAGCATGGCAGAAGACTGAAAACTCGGGCCACAGAAAAAGCGTTTCAAGCCCCTTTCGCCCATCCAGAACTGCCCCCAAAGGAAGGCTTTGGGTACAACTGAACTCCCCAGGGGAGCCTTTATGCAGCCCCACATGCAACTGGACCCCCCGTGTTCGCTGTTTACAAGCAACCCTAAATATAATATATAATAAATATATATGGCAGGGCTGATAGATAGGGCTTTAAACTAGAGTCGAAGGGGGAAGGGGCTAAAACCAGGCACGCCGGTGAAGACCTAAGGGATGGTACGCTAGAATCAGAGGGGCTGTGTGCCAGTGAGGTCCTTCGGTTCGATCCACAAGGTGCTGAGTGTAAGGAGACGCACCTGAAATGCTTCTACACAAACGCACGCAGTATGAGGAATAAAATGGATGAGCTAGAAGTCCTGGCCCAGTCCCGCAACTACGACATCATCGGCATAAGCGAAACCTGGTGGGATGAGTCCTGTGACTGGGGTGTTGTGATAGACGGTTACAGGCTCTTCAGGAGGGACAGGCAGGGTAGGCGAGGTGGTGGGGTGGCGATGTATGTGAAGCAGGGGCTGGACTGTGTGGAACTTCAGGTCGGCGATGGCAAAGTTGAGAGCCTCTGGGTAAGGATCAAGGGACGAACGAATAAAGGGGATGTCGTTGTGGGAGTCTATTACAGACCGCCTGGCCAGGACGATAGCGCCGATAACTTATTCTTTACAGAACTAAGAGAGGCCTCGAGATTAACTCCCCTTGTCCTTATGGGGGACTTCAACTTGCCAGACGTTAACTGGGAGTGCCACACGGCTGACACGAGCAAGTCCAGGAGGTTCATGAAGCACCTAGATGATAACTTTTTGGTGCAGGTGCTAACGGAGCCAACTAGGAAAGGTGCCCTCCTAGACCTGTTGCTAGAAAACAGAGAGGGTCTGGTGGGAGATGTGGTGATTGGTGGCCGCCTCGGTCATAGCGACCATGAAGTGGTTGAGTTCAAAATTTACGGTGACAGAAGGAAAAGTGCCACCAAAACCTCATCCCTAGATATGGGGAAGGCGGACTTCAGGCTGCTCGGGGAACTAGTCAGCAAGGTCCCCTGGGAAGCTGCTCTTGAAGGCCTTGATGTCCACCAGTGCTGGTCACTCTTTAAGCGATGCCTCCTAGAAGCACAAGATCAGGCGATTCCTAAATATCGCAAGTCAGGCAGGCGGGGCAGGAGGCCGGCGTGGCTGACCAGGAACATTCTAATGGAGATTAGGCGGAAACAGAGAGTGTTTCGCTACTGGAAGGAGGGCCGGGTGACATGGAAAGAATACAGGGATGCTGCTCGTGTCTGTAGGAAGAAAATTCGTGTGGCTAAAGCACACCTAGAGTTGAAGCTGGCTGTGTCTGTGAGAGAAAATAAAAAGGGTTTTTTTAGATATGTGAATGGAAAAAGGAGAACTAAAGAATACATAGGGCCGCTCCTTGACAGGGAAGGTCTTCTCACAGACGATGACATAGGCAAAGCAGAGACGCTTAACGCCTTCTTTGCCTCTGTCTTCAATGCCGATGATGGGCTTCGGGACCCAGGGTGCCCCGAGCTGGAGGACCGGGACGGTGGAGATGACAAACTCCCGACCGACCCTGAACGTGTGCGGGATCTGCTACTCCACCTGGATCCCTACAAGTCCATGGGTCCGGATGGGATTCATCCCCGGGTGCTGAAGGAGCTGGCGGACGTCATCGCGGAACCTCTCTCAATTATTTTTCAACGATCCTGGGAGTCTGGAGAGGTCCCGGTAGACTGGAAGCTGGCAAATGTTGTGCCGATTTTCAAGAAGGGTCAGAAAGAAGACCCTAGCAATTACAGGCCTGTCAGTCTCACGTCAGTGCCTGGTAAAATCATGGAGAAGATGGTTCTCGAACGTATTGAGGCGCACCTGGGGGACAAAGCAGTCATTGGTCCCAGCCAGCATGGGTTTGTGAAGGGTAGGTCCTGCCTAACTAACCTGATTTCCTTTTATGATAAGATCACCCGTATGGTGGACCAAGGGAAACCAGCTGATGTGATTTTTTTGGACTTCAGCAAGGCTTTTGACACGGTTTCCCATAGGATCCTACTGGACAAAATGTCCAGCATACAGCTAAATAAAAACATCATACGATGGGTGAGCAATTGGCTAACGGGCAGGGCCCAAAGGGTTATGGTGAATGGGGCTGCGTCAGGCTGGCGGGCGGTCACCAGTGGGGTCCCTCAAGGCTCCATTTTAGGGCCGGTACTTTTCAATATTTTTATAAACGATCTGGATGTAGGAATAGAAGGCATTTTGAGCAAGTTTGCTGATGACACCAAACTTGGAGGAGTTGTGGACTCAAATGAGGGTGAAAAGGCCTTGCAGAGGGATCTGGATAGGTTGGAGAGCTGGGCGATCGCCAACCGCATGAAGTTCAATAAGAGCAAGTGCCGGGTCCTGCACCTGGGACGGGGAAACCCTGGCTGCACGTACAGACTGGGCGATGAGACGCTGGAGAGCAGCCTAGAAGAGAGGGATCTGGGGGTCGTGGTAGACAGCAAGTTGAATATGAGCCAGCAGTGTGCCCTGGCAGCCAGGAGGGCCAACCGTGTCCTGGGGTGCATCAAGCACGGCATCGCTAGTAGGTCGAGGGAGGTGATTGTCCCGCTCTACTCTGCGCTGGTGCGGCCTCACCTCGAGTACTGTGTGCAGTTCTGGGCACCACAGTATAAAAAGGACATGAAACTGTTGGAGAGTGTCCAGAGGAGGGCTACGAAGATGGTGAAAGGCCTGGAGGGGAAGACGTACGAGGAACGGCTGAGGGCACTGGGCCTGTTCAGCCTGGAGAAGAGGAGGCTGAGGGGAGACCTCATCGCAGTCTACAACTTCCTCGTAAGGGGGTGTCGAGAGGCAGGAGACCTTTTCTCCATTAACACCAGCGACAGGACCCGCGGGAATGGAGTTAAGCTGAGGCAGGGGAAGTTTAGGCTGGACATCAGGAAGGGGTTCTTCACAGAGAGAGTGGTTGCACACTGGAACAGGCTCCCCAGGGAAGTGGTCACTGCACCGAGCCTGACTGAATTTAAGAAGAGATTGGACTGTGCACTTAGTCACATGGTCTGAACTTGGGTAGACCTGTGCGGTGTCAAGAGTTGGACTTGATGATCCTTAAGGGTCCCTTCCAACTCAGGATATTCTATGATTCTATGATTCTATAACACTAGCCAGCATGGCAGAAAACTGAAAACTCAGGCCACAGAAAAAGCGTTTCAAGCCCCATTCACCCGTCCAGAAGTGCCCCCAAAAGAAGGCTTTGGGTCCAACTGAACTCCCCAGGGGAGCCTTTATGCAGCCCCACATGCAACTGGACCCTCCGGGTTCACTCTTTCACAGCAACCCTAAATATAGCCCTGGTCCGCCTGGCAGTCGACTGAAAACTCGGGCCCCAGGAAATGCGTTAAAAGCCTAATTCGCCCATCCAAAAGTGCCCCCAGATGAAGGCTTTGGGTCCAACTGAACTCCCCAGGGGAGCCTTAACGCAGCCCCACATGCAACTGGACCCTCCGTATTCGCTCTTTCACAGCAACCCTAAATATAGCCCTGGCCCGCCTGGCAGTCGACTGAAAATTCGGGCCCTAGGAAATGCGTTAAAAGCCTAATTCGCCCATCCAAAAGTGCCCCCAGAGGAAGGCTTTGGGTACAACTGAACTCCCCAGGGGAGCCTTTACGCAGCCCCACATGCAACTGAACCCTCCGTATTCGCTCTTTCACAGCAACCCTAAATATAACCCTGGCCCGCATGGCAGACGACTGAAAAATCGGGCCACAGAAAAACTGTTTAAAGCCTAATTAGCCCATCCAAAAGTGCCCCCAAAGGAAGGCTTTGGATACAAGTGAACTCCCCAGGGGAGCCTTTATGCAGCCCCACATGCAACTGGAACCCCCGTGTTCGCTGTTTACAAGCAACCCTAAATATAAAACTAGCAAGCATGGCAGAAAACTGAAAACTCGGGCCACAGAAAAACTGTTAAAAGCCTAATTCGCCCATCCAAAAGTGCCCCCAGAGGAAGGCTATGGGTACAACTGAACTCCCCAGGGGAGCCTTTACGCAGCTTCACATGCAACTGGACCCTCCTTGTTCACTGTTTACGAGCAACCCTAAATATACCCCTAGCCACCATGGCAGAAGACTGAAAACTCGGGCTCCAGAAAATGCGTTTCAAGCCCCATTCGACCATCCAGAAGTGCCCCCAAAGGAAATCTTTGGGTACAACTGAACTCCCCAGGGGAGCCTTTATGCAGCCCCACATGCAACTGGACCCTCCGGGTTCACTCTTTCACAGCAACCCTAAATATATCCCTGGCCCGCCTGACAGTCGACTGAAAACTCGGGCCCCAGAAAATGCGTTAAAAGCCTAATTCGCCCATCCAAAAGTGCCCCCAGAGGAAGGCTTTGGGTACAACTGAACTCCCCAGGGGAGCCTTTACGCAGCCCCACATGCAACTGGACTCTCCTTGTTCACTGTTTACGAGCAACGCTAAATATACTCCTAGCCACCATGGCAGAAGACTGAAAACTCGGGCTCCAGAAAATGCGTTTCAAGCCCCATTCACCCATCCAGAAGTGCCCCCAAAGGAAGGCTTTGGGTACAAGTGAACTCCCCAGGGGAGCCTTTATGCAGCCCCACATGCAACTGGACCCTCCGGGTTCACTCTTTCACAGCAACCCTAAATATAGCCCTGGCCCGGCTGGCAGTCGACTGAAAACTCGGGCCCCAGAAAATGCGTTAAAAGCCTAATTCGCCCATCCAAAAGTGCCCCCAGAGTAAGGCTTTGGGTACAACTGAACTCCCCAGGGGAGCCTTTACGCAGCCCCACATGCAACTGGACCCTCCTTGTTCACTGTTTACGAGCAACCCTAAATATACCCCTAGCCACCGTGGCAGAAGACTGAAAACTCGGGCTCCAGAAAATGCGTTTCAAGCCCCATTCACCCATCCAGAAGTGCCCCCAAAGGAAGGCTTTGGGTACAAGTGAACTCCCCAGGGGAGCCTTTATGCAGCCCCACATGCAACTGGACCCTCCGTATTCGCTCTTTCACAGCAACCCTAAATATAGCCCTGGCCCGCCTCGCAGTCGACTGAAAGCTCGGGCCCCGGAAAATGCATTAAAAGCCTAATTCGCCCATCCAAAAGTGCCCCCAGAGGAAGGCTTTGGGTACAACTGAACTCCCCAGGGGAGCCTTTACGCAGCCCCACATGCAACTGGACCCTCCTTGTTCACTGTTTACCAGCAACCCTAAATATACCCCTAGCCACCATGGCAGAAGACTGAAAACTCGGGCTCCAGAAAATGCGTTTCAAGCCCCATTCACCCATCCAGAAGTGCCCCCAAAGGAAATCTTTGGGTACAACTGAACTCCCCAGGGGAGCCTTTATGCAGCCCCACATGCAACTGGACCCTCCGGGTTCACTCTTTCACAGCAAGCCTAAATATAGCCCTCGGCGCAATGGGAGAAGACTGAAAAAGCGGGCCTCAGAAAACGCATTGCGATTCCCCTTGGACCATCACAAAGTGCCTCCAAAGGAAGGCTTTGGGTACAACTGGACTCCCCAGGGGAGCCTTTACGCAGCCCCACATGCAACTGGACCCTCTGTATTCGCTCTTTCACAGCAAGCCTAAATATAACCCTAGCACGCCTGGCAGTCGACTGAAAGCTCGGGCCACAGAAAATGCGTTAAAAGCCCCATTCGAACATCCAGAAGTGCCCCCAAAGGAAGGCTTTGGGTACATCTGAACTCCCCAGGGGAGCCTTTATGCAGCCCCACATGCAACTGGACCCTCCGGGTTCGCTCTTTACAGCAACCCTAAATATAACACTAGCAAGCATGGCAGAAAACTGAAAACTCAGGCCACAGAAAAAGCGTTTCAAGCCCCATTCACCCATCCAGAAGTGCCCCCAAAGGAAGGCTTTGGGTCCAACTGAACTCCCCAGGGGAGCCTTTATGCAGCCCCACATGCAACTGGACCCTCCGGGTTCACTCTTTCACAGCAACCCTAAATATAGCCCTGGTCCGCCTGGCAGTCGACTGAAAACTCGGGCCCCAGGAAATGCGTTAAAAGCCTAATTCGCCCATCCAAAAGTGCCCCCAGAGGAAGGCTTTGGGTCCAACTGAACTCCCCAGGGGAGCCTTAACGCAGCCCCACATGCAACTGGACCCTCCGTATTCGCTCTTTCACAGCAACCCTAAATATAGCCCTGGCCCGCCTGGCAGTCGACTGAAAATTCGGGCGCTAGGAAATGCGTTAAAAGCCTAATTCGCCCATCCAAAAGTGCCCCCAGAGGAAGGCTTTGGGTACAACTGAACTCCCCAGGGGAGCCTTTACGCAGCCCCACATGCAACTGAACCCTCCGTATTCGCTCTTTCACAGCAACCCTAAATATAACCCTGGCCCGCATGGCAGACGACTGAAAAATCGGGCCACAGAAAAACTGTTTAAAGCCTAATTAGCCCATCCAAAAGTGCCCCCAAAGGAAGGCTTTGGATACAAGTGAACTCCCCAGGGGAGCCTTTATGCAGCCCCACATGCAACTGGAACCCCCGTGTTCGCTGTTTACAAGCAACCCTAAATATAAAACTAGCAAGCATGGCAAAAAACTGAAAACTCGGGCCACAGAAAAACTGTTAAAAGCCTAATTCGCCCATCCAAAAGTGCCCCCAGAGGAAGGCTATGGGTACAACTGAACTCCCCAGGGGAGCCTTTACGCAGCTTCACATGCAACTGGACCCTCCTTGTTCACTGTTTACGAGCAACCCTAAATATACCCCTAGCCACCATGGCAGAAGACTGAAAACTCGGGCTCCAGAAAATGCGTTTCAAGCCCCATTCGACCATCCAGAAGTGCCCCCAAAGGAAATCTTTGGGTACAACTGAACTCCCCAGGGGAGCCTTTATGCAGCCCCACATGCAACTGGACCCTCCGGGTTCACTCTTTCACAGCAACCCTAAATATATCCCTGGCCCGCCTGACAGTCGACTGAAAACTCGGGCCCCAGAAAATGCGTTAAAAGCCTAATTCGCCCATCCAAAAGTGCCCCCAGAGGAAGGCTTTGGGTACAACTGAACTCCCCAGGGGAGCCTTTACGCAGCCCCACATGCAACTGGACTCTCCTTGTTCACTGTTTACGAGCAACGCTAAATATACTCCTAGCCACCATGGCAGAAGACTGAAAACTCGGGCTCCAGAAAATGCGTTTCAAGCCCCATTCACCCATCCAGAAGTGCCCCCAAAGGAAGGCTTTGGGTACAACTGAACTCCCCAGGGGAGCCTTTATGCAGCCCCACATGCAACTGGACCCTCCGGGTTCACTCTTTCACAGCAACCCTAAATATAGCCCTGGCCCGGCTGGCAGTCGACTGAAAACTCGGGCCCCAGAAAATGCGTTAAAAGCCTAATTCGCCCATCCAAAAGTGCCCCCAGAGTAAGGCTTTGGGTACAACTGAACTCCCCAGGGGAGCCTTTACGCAGCCCCACATGCAACTGGACCCTCCTTGTTCACTGTTTACGAGCAACCCTAAATATACCCCTAGCCACCGTGGCAGAAGACTGAAAACTCGGGCTCCAGAAAATGCGTTTCAAGCCCCATTCACCCATCCAGAAGTGCCCCCAAAGGAAGGCTTTGGGTACAAGTGAACTCCCCAGGGGAGCCTTTATGCAGCCCCACATGCAACTGGACCCTCCGTATTCGCTCTTTCACAGCAACCCTAAATATAGCCCTGGCCCGCCTCGCAGTCGACTGAAAGCTCGGGCCCCGGAAAATGCATTAAAAGCCTAATTCGCCCATCCAAAAGTGCCCCCAGAGGAAGGCTTTGGGTACAACTGAACTCCCCAGGGGAGCCTTTACGCAGCCCCACATGCAACTGGACCCTCCTTGTTCACTGTTTACCAGCAACCCTAAATATACCCCTAGCCACCATGGCAGAAGACTGAAAACTCGG
Source organism: Anas platyrhynchos (assembly GCF_047663525.1). Classification (NCBI taxonomy): domain Eukaryota; kingdom Metazoa; phylum Chordata; class Aves; order Anseriformes; family Anatidae; genus Anas; species Anas platyrhynchos. The sequence goes on along the minus strand of NC_092613.1, from coordinate 2,255,891 downwards.
GCTCCAGAAAATGCGTTTCAAGCCCCATTCACCCATCCAGAAGTGCCCCCAAAGGAAATCTTTGGGTACAACTGAACTCCCCAGGGGAGCCTTTATGCAGCCCCACATGCAACTGGACCCTCCGGGTTCACTCTTTCACAGCAAGCCTAAATATAGCCCTCGGCGCAATGGGAGAAGACTGAAAAAGCGGGCCTCAGAAAACGCATTGCGATTCCCCTTGGACCATCACAAAGTGCCTCCAAAGGAAGGCTTTGGGTACAACTGGACTCCCCAGGGGAGCCTTTACGCAGCCCCACATGCAACTGGACCCTCTGTATTCGCTCTTTCACAGCAAGCCTAAATATAACCCTAGCACGCCTGGCAGTCGACTGAAAGCTCGGGCCACAGAAAATGCGTTAAAAGCCCCATTCGAACATCCAGAAGTGCCCCCAAAGGAAGGCTTTGGGTACATCTGAACTCCCCAGGGGAGCCTTTATGCAGCCCCACATGCAACTGGACCCTCCGGGTTCGCTCTTTACAGCAACCCTAAATATAACACTAGCAAGCATGGCAGAAAACTGAAAACTCAGGCCACAGAAAAAGCGTTTCAAGCCCCATTCACCCATCCAGAAGTGCCCCCAAAGGAAGGCTTTGGGTCCAACTGAACTCCCCAGGGGAGCCTTTATGCAGCCCCACATGCAACTGGACCCTCCGGGTTCACTCTTTCACAGCAACCCTAAATATAGCCCTGGTCCGCCTGGCAGTCGACTGAAAACTCGGGCCCCAGGAAATGCGTTAAAAGCCTAATTCGCCCATCCAAAAGTGCCCCCAGAGGAAGGCTTTGGGTCCAACTGAACTCCCCAGGGGAGCCTTAACGCAGCCCCACATGCAACTGGACCCTCCGTATTCGCTCTTTCACAGCAACCCTAAATATAGCCCTGGCCCGCCTGGCAGTCGACTGAAAATTCGGGCCCTAGGAAATGCGTTAAAAGCCTAATTCGCCCATCCAAAAGTGCCCCCAGAGGAAGGCTTTGGGTACAACTGAACTCCCCAGGGGAGCCTTTACGCAGCCCCACATGCAACTGAACCCTCCGTATTCGCTCTTTCACAGCAACCCTAAATATAACCCTGGCCCGCATGGCAGACGACTGAAAAATCGGGCCACAGAAAAACTGTTTAAAGCCTAATTAGCCCATCCAAAAGTGCCCCCAAAGGAAGGCTTTGGATACAAGTGAACTCCCCAGGGGAGCCTTTATGCAGCCCCACATGCAACTGGAACCCCCGTGTTCGCTGTTTACAAGCAACCCTAAATATAAAACTAGCAAGCATGGCAGAAAACTGAAAACTCGGGCCACAGAAAAACTGTTAAAAGCCTAATTCGCCCATCCAAAAGTGCCCCCAGAGGAAGGCTATGGGTACAACTGAACTCCCCAGGGGAGCCTTTACGCAGCTTCACATGCAACTGGACCCTCCTTGTTCACTGTTTACGAGCAACCCTAAATATACCCCTAGCCACCATGGCAGAAGACTGAAAACTCGGGCTCCAGAAAATGCGTTTCAAGCCCCATTCGACCATCCAGAAGTGCCCCCAAAGGAAATCTTTGGGTACAACTGAACTCCCCAGGGGAGCCTTTATGCAGCCCCACATGCAACTGGACCCTCCGGGTTCACTCTTTCACAGCAACCCTAAATATATCCCTGGCCCGCCTGACAGTCGACTGAAAACTCGGGCCCCAGAAAATGCGTTAAAAGCCTAATTCGCCCATCCAAAAGTGCCCCCAGAGGAAGGCTTTGGGTACAACTGAACTCCCCAGGGGAGCCTTTACGCAGCCCCACATGCAACTGGACTCTCCTTGTTCACTGTTTACGAGCAACGCTAAATATACTCCTAGCCACCATGGCAGAAGACTGAAAACTCGGGCTCCAGAAAATGCGTTTCAAGCCCCATTCACCCATCCAGAAGTGCCCCCAAAGGAAGGCTTTGGGTACAAGTGAACTCCCCAGGGGAGCCTTTATGCAGCCCCACATGCAACTGGACCCTCCGGGTTCACTCTTTCACAGCAACCCTAAATATAGCCCTGGCCCGGCTGGCAGTCGACTGAAAACTCGGGCCCCAGAAAATGCGTTAAAAGCCTAATTCGCCCATCCAAAAGTGCCCCCAGAGTAAGGCTTTGGGTACAACTGAACTCCCCAGGGGAGCCTTTACGCAGCCCCACATGCAACTGGACCCTCCTTGTTCACTGTTTACGAGCAACCCTAAATATACCCCTAGCCACCGTGGCAGAAGACTGAAAACTCGGGCTCCAGAAAATGCGTTTCAAGCCCCATTCACCCATCCAGAAGTGCCCCCAAAGGAAGGCTTTGGGTACAAGTGAACTCCCCAGGGGAGCCTTTATGCAGCCCCACATGCAACTGGACCCTCCGTATTCGCTCTTTCACAGCAACCCTAAATATAGCCCTGGCCCGCCTCGCAGTCGACTGAAAGCTCGGGCCCCGGAAAATGCATTAAAAGCCTAATTCGCCCATCCAAAAGTGCCCCCAGAGGAAGGCTTTGGGTACAACTGAACTCCCCAGGGGAGCCTTTACGCAGCCCCACATGCAACTGGACCCTCCTTGTTCACTGTTTACCAGCAACCCTAAATATACCCCTAGCCACCATGGCAGAAGACTGAAAACTCGGGCTCCAGAAAATGCGTTTCAAGCCCCATTCACCCATCCAGAAGTGCCCCCAAAGGAAATCTTTGGGTACAACTGAACTCCCCAGGGGAGCCTTTATGCAGCCCCACATGCAACTGGACCCTCCGGGTTCACTCTTTCACAGCAAGCCTAAATATAGCCCTCGGCGCAATGGGAGAAGACTGAAAAAGCGGGCCTCAGAAAACGCATTGCAATTCCCCTTGGACCATCACAAAGTGCCTCCAAAGGAAGGCTTTGGGTACAACTGGACTCCCCAGGGGAGCCTTTACGCAGCCCCACATGCAACTGGACCCTCTGTATTCGCTCTTTCACAGCAAGCCTAAATATAACCCTAGCACGCCTGGCAGTCGACTGAAAGCTCGGGCCACAGAAAATGCGTTAAAAGCCCCATTCGAACATCCAGAAGTGCCCCCAAAGGAAGGCTTTGGGTACATCTGAACTCCCCAGGGGAGCCTTTATGCAGCCCCACATGCAACTGGACCCTCCGGGTTCGCTCTTTACAGCAACCCTAAATATAACACTAGCCAGCATGGCAGAAGACTGAAAACTCGGGCCACAGAAAAAGCGTTTCAAGCCCCTTTCGCCCATCCAGAACTGCCCCCAAAGGAAGGCTTTGGGTACAACTGAACTCCCCAGGGGAGCCTTTATGCAGCCCCACATGCAACTGGACCCCCCGTGTTCGCTGTTTACAAGCAACCCTAAATATAACACTAGCCAGCATGGCAGAAAACTGAAAACTCAGGCCACAGAAAAAGCGTTTCAAGCCCCATTCACCCGTCCAGAAGTGCCCCCAAAAGAAGGCTTTGGGTCCAACTGAACTCCCCAGGGGAGCCTTTATGCAGCCCCACATGCAACTGGACCCTCCGGGTTCACTCTTTCACAGCAACCCTAAATATAGCCCTGGTCCGCCTGGCAGTCGACTGAAAACTCGGGCCCCAGGAAATGCGTTAAAAGCCTAATTCGCCCATCCAAAAGTGCCCCCAGAGGAAGGCTTTGGGTCCAACTGAACTCCCCAGGGGAGCCTTAACGCAGCCCCACATGCAACTGGACCCTCCGTATTCGCTCTTTCACAGCAACCCTAAATATAGCCCTGGCCCGCCTGGCAGTCGACTGAAAATTCGGGCCCTAGGAAATGCGTTAAAAGCCTAATTCGCCCATCCAAAAGTGCCCCCAGAGGAAGGCTTTGGGTACAACTGAACTCCCCAGGGGAGCCTTTACGCAGCCCCACATGCAACTGAACCCTCCGTATTCGCTCTTTCACAGCAACCCTAAATATAACCCTGGCCCGCATGGCAGACGACTGAAAAATCGGGCCACAGAAAAACTGTTTAAAGCCTAATTAGCCCATCCAAAAGTGCCCCCAAAGGAAGGCTTTGGATACAAGTGAACTCCCCAGGGGAGCCTTTATGCAGCCCCACATGCAACTGGAACCCCCGTGTTCGCTGTTTACAAGCAACCCTAAATATAAAACTAGCAAGCATGGCAGAAAACTGAAAACTCGGGCCACAGAAAAACTGTTAAAAGCCTAATTCGCCCATCCAAAAGTGCCCCCAGAGGAAGGCTTTGGGTACAACTGAACTCCCCAGGGGAGCCTTTACGCAGCTTCACATGCAACTGGACCCTCCTTGTTCACTGTTTACGAGCAACCCTAAATATACCCCTAGCCACCATGGCAGAAGACTGAAAACTCGGGCTCCAGAAAATGCGTTTCAAGCCCCATTCGACCATCCAGAAGTGCCCCCAAAGGAAATCTTTGGGTACAACTGAACTCCCCAGGGGAGCCTTTATGCAGCCCCAAATGCAACTGGACCCTCCGGGTTCACTCTTTCACAGCAACCCTAAATATATCCCTGGCCCGCCTGACAGTCGACTGAAAACTCGGGCCACAGAAAATGCGTTAAAAGCCTAATTCGCCCATCCAAAAGTGCCCCCAGAGGAAGGCTTTGGGTACAACTGAACTCCCCAGGGGAGCCTTTACGCAGCCCCACATGCAACTGGACTCTCCTTGTTCACTGTTTACGAGCAACGCTAAATATACTCCTAGCCACCATGGCAGAAGACTGAAAACTCGGGCTCCAGAAAATGCGTTTCAAGCCCCATTCACCCATCCAGAAGTGCCCCCAAAGGAAGGCTTTGGGTACAAGTGAACTCCCCAGGGGAGCATTTATGCAGCCCCACATGCAACTGGACCCTCCGGGTTCACTCTTTCACAGCAACCCTAAATATAGCCCTGGCCCGGCTGGCAGTCGACTGAAAACTCGGGCCCCAGAAAATGCGTTAAAAGCCTAATTCGCCCATCCAAAAGTGCCCCCAGAGGAAGGCTTTGGGTACAACTGAACTCCCCAGGGGAGCCTTTACGCAGCCCCACATGCAACTGGACCCTCCTTGTTCACTGTTTACGAGCAACCCTAAATATACCCCTAGCCACCGTGGCAGAAGACTGAAAACTCGGGCTCCAGAAAATGCGTTTCAAGCCCCATTCACCCATCCAGAAGTGCCCCCAAAGGAAGGCTTTGGGTACAAGTGAACTCCCCAGGGGAGCCTTTATGCAGCCCCACATGCAACTGGACCCTCCGTATTCGCTCTTTCACAGCAACCCTAAATATAGCCCTGGCCCGCCTCGCAGTCGACTGAAAGCTCGGGCCCCGGAAAATGCATTAAAAGCCTAATTCGCCCATCCAAAAGTGCCCCCAGAGGAAGGCTTTGGGTACAACTGAACTCCCCAGGGGAGCCTTTACGCAGCCCCACATGCAACTGGACCCTCCTTGTTCACTGTTTACCAGCAACCCTAAATATACCCCTAGCCACCATGGCAGAAGACTGAAAACTCGGGCTCCAGAAAAAGCGTTTCAAGCCCCATTCACCCATCCAGAAGTGCCCCCAAAGGAAGGCTGTGGGTACAAGTGAACTCCCCAGGGGAGCCTTTACGCAGCCACACATGCAACTGGACCCTCCGTGTTCGCTCTTTACAGAAACCCTAAATATAACCCTAGCCAGCATGGCAGAAAACTGAAAACTCGGGCCACAGAAAACGTGCTACAAGCCCCATTCGAACATCCAGAAGTGCCCCCAAAGGAAGGCTTTGGGTACATCTGAACTCCCCAGGGGAGCCTTTATGCAGCCCCACATGCAACTGGAACCTCCGTGTTCGCTCTTTACAGCAACCCTAAATATAACCCTAGCCAGCATCGCAGAAGACTGAAAACTCGGGCCACAGAAAAAGCGTTTCAAGCCCCTTTCACCCATCCAGAAGTGCCCCCAAAGGAAGTCTTTGGGTACAAGTGAACTCCCCAGGGGACCCTTTATGCAGCCCCACATGCAACTGGACCCTCCGTATTCGCTCTTTCACAGCAACCCTAAATATAACCCTGGCCCCCATGGCAGACGATTGAAAAATCGGGCATCAGAAAACGTGCTACAAGCCCCATTCGACCATCCAAAAGTGCCCCCAAAGGAAGGCTTTGGGTACAACTGAACTCCCCAGGGGAGCCTTTATGCAGCCCCACATGCAACTGGACCCCCCGTGTTCGCTGTTTACAAGCAACCCTAAATATAACACTAGCCAGCATGGCAGAAAACTGAAAACTCGGGCCACAGAAAAAGCGTTTCAAGCCCCATTCACCCATCCAGAAGTGCCCACAAAGGAAGGCTTTGGGTACAACTGAACTCCCCAGGGGAGCCTTTATGCAGCCCCACATGCAACTGGACCCTCCGGGTTCACTCTTTCACAGCAACCCTAAATATAGCCCTGGCCCACCTGGCAGTCGACTGAAAACTCGGGCCCCAGAAAATGCGTTAAAAGCCTAATTCGCCCATCCAAAAGTGCCCCCACAGGAAGGCTTTGGGTACAAGTGAAGTCCCCAGGGGAGCCTTTATGCAGCCCCACATGCAACTGGACCCTCCATATTCACTGTTTACGAGCAACCCTAAATATAACCCTAGCCACCATGGCAGAAGACTGAAAACTCGGGCCACAGAAAAAGAGTTTCAAGCCCCTTTCGCCCATCCAGAAGTGCCCCCAAAGGAAGGCTTTGGGTACAAGTGAAGTCCCCAGGGGAGCCTTTATGCAGCCCCACATGCAACTGGACCCTCCGGGTTCACTCTTTCACAGCAACCCTAAATATAGCCCTGGCCCGCCTGGCAGTCGACTGAAAGCTCGGGCCCCAGAAAATGTGTTAAAAGCCTAATTCGCCCATCCAAAAGTGCCCCCAGAGGAAGGCTTTGGGTACAACTGAACTCCCCAGGGGAGCCTTTACGCAGCCCCACATGCAACTGGACCCTCCTTGTTCACTGTTTACGAGCAACCCTAAATATACCCCTAGCCACCATGGCAGAAGACTGAAAACTCGGGCTCCAGAAAATGCGTTTCAAGCCCCATTCACCCATCCAGAAGTGCCCCCAAAGGAAGACTTTGGGTACAACTAAACTCCCCAGGGGAGCCTTTATGCAGCCCCACATGCAACTGGACCCTCCGGGTTCACTCTTTCACCGCAAGACTATATATAGACCTAGCATACCTGGCAGTCGACTTAAAGCTCGGGCCACAGAAAATATGTCAGGAGACCCATTCGCCCATCCAAAAGTGCCTCCAAAGGAAGGCTTTGGGTACATCTGAACTCCCCAGGGGAGCCTTTACGCAGCCCCACATGCAACTGGACCCTCCGTGTTCGCTCTTTACAGCAAACCTAAATATAACCCTAGCCAGCATGGCAGAAAACTGAAAACTCGGGCCACAGAAAACGTGCTACAAGCCCCATTCGACCATCCAAAAGTGCCCCCAAAGGAAGGCTTTGGGTACAACTGAACTCCCCAGAGGAGCCTTTATGCAGGCCCATACGCAACTGGACCCCCAGTGTTCGCTATTTACAAGCAACCCTAAATATAACACTAGCAAGCATGGCAGAAAACTGAAAACTCAGGCCACAGAAAAAGCGTTTCAAGCCCCATTCACCCATCCAGAAGTGCCCCCAAAGGAAGGCTTTGGGTCCAACTGAACTCCCCAGGGGAGCCTTTATGCAGCCCCACATGCAACTGGACCCTCCGGGTTCACTCTTTCACAGCAACCCTAAATATAGCCCTGGTCCGCCTGGCAGTCGACTGAAAACTCGGGCCCCAGGAAATGCGTTAAAAGCCTAATTCGCCCATCCAAAAGTGCCCCCAGAGGAAGGCTTTGGGTCCAACTGAACTCCCCAGGGGAGCCTTAACGCAGCCCCACATGCAACTGGACCCTCCGTATTCGCTCTTTCACAGCAACCCTAAATATAGCCCTGGCCCGCCTTACAGTCGACTGAAAATTCGGGCCCTAGGAAATGCGTTAAAAGCCTAATTCGCCCATCCAAAAGTGCCCCCAGAGGAAGGCTTTGGGTACAACTGAACTCCCCAGGGGAGCCTTTACGCAGCCCCACATGCAACTGAACCCTCCGTATTCGCTCTTTCACAGCAACCCTAAATATAACCCTGGCCCGCATGGCAGACGACTGAAAAATCGGGCCACAGAAAAACTGTTTAAAGCCTAATTCGCCCATCCAAAAGTGCCCCCAAAGGAAGGCTTTGGATACAAGTGAACTCCCCAGGGGAGCCTTTATGCAGCCCCACATGCAACTGGAACCCCCGTGTTCGCTGTTTACAAGCAACCCTAAATATAAAACTAGCAAGCATGGCAGAAAACTGAAAACTCGGGCCACAGAAAAACTGTTAAAAGCCTAATTCGCCCATCCAAAAGTGCCCCCAGAAGAAGGCTTTGGGTACAACTGGACGCCCCAGGGGAGCCTTTACGCAGCTCCACATGCAACTGGACCCTCTGTATTCGCTCTTTCACAGCAAGCCTAAATATATCCCTGGCCCGCCTGGCAGTCGACTGAAAACTCGGGCCCCAGAAAACGCGTTTCAAGCCCCATTCGCCCATCCAAAAGTGCCCCCAGAGGAAGGCTTTGGGTACAACTGAACTCCCCAGGGAACCTTTACGCAGCACCACATGCAACTGGACCCTCCTTGTTCACTGTTTAAGAGCAACCCTAAATATACCCCTAGCCACCATGGCAGAAGACTGAAAACTCGGGCTCCAGAAAATGCGTTTCAAGCCCCATTCACCCATCCAGAAGTGCCCCCAAAGGAAGGCTTTGGGTACAAGTGAACTCCCCAGGGGAGCCTTTACGCAGCCCCACATGCAACTGGACCCTCCTTGTTCACTGTTTACGAGCAACCCTAAATATACCCGTAGCCACCATGGCAGAAGACTGAAAACTCGGGCTCCAGAAAATGCGTTTCAAGCCCCATTCACCCATCCAGAAGTGCCCCCAAAGGAAGGCTTTGGGTACAAGTGAACTCCCCAGGGGAGCCTTTATGCAGCCCCACATGCAACTGGACCCTCCGGGTTCACTCTTTCACCCCAAGCCTAAATATAGCCCTCGGCGCAATGGGAGAAGACTGAAAAAGCGGGCCTCAGTAAACGCATTGCGATTCCCCTTGGACCATCCCAAAGTGCCCCCAAAGGAAGGCTTTGGGTACAACTGGACTCCCCAGGGGAGCCTTAACGCAGCCCCACATGCAACTGGACCCTCCGTATTCGCTCTTTCACAGCAACCCTCAATATATCCCTGACCCGCATGGCAGACGACTGAAAAATCGGGCCACAGAAAACGTGCTACAAGCCCCATTCGACCATCCAGAAGTGTCCCCAGAGGAAGGCTTTGGGTACAACTGAACTCCCCAGGGGAGCCTTTACGCAGCCCCACATGCAACTGGACCCTCCTTGTTCACTGTTTACGAGCAACCCTAAATATACCCCTAGCCACCATGGCAGAAGACTGAAAACTCGGGCTCCAGAAAATGCGTTTCAAGCCCCATTCACCCATCCAGAAGTGCCCCCAAAGGAAGGCTTTGGGTACAACTGAACTCCCCAGGGGAGTCTTTATGCAGCCCCACATGCAACTGGACCCTCCGGGTTCACTCTTTCACAGCAACCCTAAATATAGCCCTCGGCGCAATGGGAGAAGACTGAAAAAGCGGGCCTCAGAAAACGCATTGCGATTCCCCTTGGACCATCCCAAAGTGCCCCCAAAGGAAGGCTTTGGGTACAACTGGACTCCCCAGGGGAGCCTTTACGCAGCCCCACATGCAACTGGACCCTCCGTATTCTCTCTTTCACAGCAACCCTAAATATAGCCCTGGCCCGCCTGGCAGTCGACTGAAAACTCGGGCCCCAGAAAATGCATTAAAAGCCTAATTCGCCCATCCAAAAGTGCCCCCAGAGGTAGGCTTTGGGTACAACTGAACTCCCCAGGGGAGCCTTTACGCAGCCCCACATGCAACTGGACCCTCCTTGTTCACTGTTTACGAGCAACCCTAAATATACCCCTAGCCACCATGGCAGAAGACTGAAAACTCGGGCTCCAGAAAATGCGTTTCAAGCCCCATTCACCCATCCAAAAGTGCCCCCAAAGGAAGGCTTTGGGTACAAGTGAACTCCCCAGGGGACCCTTTATGCAGCCCCACATGCAACTGGACCCTCCGGGTTCACTCTTTCACCGCAAGCCTAAATATAGCCCTAGCACGCCTGGCAGTCGACCGAAAGCTCGGGCCACAGAAAATGTGTTACGAGCCCCATTCGCCCATCCAAAAGAGCTCCGAGAGGAAGGCATTGGGTACATCTGAACTCCCCAGGGGAGCCTTTATGAAGCCCCACATGCAACTGGACCCTCCGTGTTTGCTCTTTACAGCAACCCTAAATATAACCCTAGCCAGCATGGCAGAAGACTGAAAACTCGGGCTCCAGAAAAAGCGTTTCAAGCCCCTTTCGCCCATCCAGAAGTGCCCCCAAAGGAAGGCTTTGGGTACAACAGAACTCCCCAGGGGAGCCTTTATGCAGCCCCACATGCAACTGGACCCTCCGTATTCGCTCTTTCACAGCAACCCTAAATATAACCCTGACCCGCATGGCAGACGACTGAAAAATCGGGCCACAGAAAACGTGCTACAAGCCCCATTCGACCATCCAGAAGTGCCCCCAAAGGAAGGCTTTGGGTACAACTGAACTCCCCAGGGGAGCCTTTATGCAGGCCCATACGCAACTGGACCCCCCGTGTTCGCTGTTTACAAGCAACCCTACATATAACACTAGCCAGCATGGCAGAAAACTGAAAACTCAGGCCACAGAATAAGCCTTTCAAGCCCCATTCACCCATCCAGAAGTGCCCCCAAAGGAAGGCTTTGGGTACAAGTGAACTCCCCAGGGGAGCCTTTACGCAGCCCCACATGCAACTGGACCCTCCTTGTTCACTGTTTACGAGCAACCCTAAATATAGCCCTAGCCACCATGGCAGAAGACTGAAAACTCGGGCTCCAGAAAATGCGTTTCAAGCCCCATTCACCCATCCAGAAGTGCCCCCAAAGGAAGGCTTTCGGTACAAGTGAACTCCCCAGGGGAGCCTTTATGCAGGCCCACATGCAACTGGACCCTCCGTATTCGCTCTTTCACAGCAACCCTAAATATAGCCCTGGCCCGCCTTGCAGTCGACTGAAAACTCAGGCCACAGAAAAACTGTTAAAAGCCCCTTTCGCCCATCCAAAAGTGCCCCCAGAGGAAGGCTTTGGGTACAAGTGAACTCCCCAGGGGAGCCTTTATGCAGCCCCACATTCAACTGGACCCTCCTTGTTCACTGTTTACGAGCAACTCTAAATATACCCCTAGCCAGCATGGCAGAAGACTGAAAACTCGGGCTCCAGAAAATGCGTTTCAAGCCCCATTCACCCATCCAGAAGTGCCCCCAAAGGAAGGCTTTGGGTACAACTGAACTCCCCAGGGGAGCCTTTATGCAGCCCCACATGCAACTGGACCCTCCTTGTTCACTGTTTACGAGCAACCCTAGATATACCCCTAGCCACCATGGCAGAAGACTGAAAAGTCGGGCTCCAGAAAATGCGTTTCAAGCCCCCTTCGCACATCCAGAAGTGCCCCCAAAGGAAGGCTTTGGGTACAACTGAACTCCCCAGGGGCGCCTTTATGCAGCCCCACATGCAACTGGACCCTCCGGGTTCACTCTTTCACCGCAAGCCTAAATATAACCCTGGCCCGCATGGCAGACGACCGAAAACTCGGGCCCCAGAAAACGTGCTACAAGCCCCATTCGACCATCCAAAAGTGCCCCCAAAGGATGGCTTTGGGTACATCTGAACTCCCCAGGGGAGCCTTTACGCAGCCCCACATGCAACTGGACCCTCCGGGTTCGCTCTTTACAGCAACCCTAAATATAATCCTAGCCAGCATGGCAGAAGACTGAAAACTCGGGCCACAGAAAAAGCGTTTCAAGCCCCTTTCGCCCATCCAGAAGTGCCCCCAAAGGAAGGCTTTGGGTACAAGTGAACTCCCCAGGGGAGCCTTTATGCAGCCCCACATGCAACTGGACCCTCCGGGTTCACTCTTTCACCGCAAGCCTAAATATATCCCTCGGCGCAATGGGAGAAGACTGAAAAAGCGGGCCTCAGAAAACGCATTGCGATTCCCCTTGGACCATCCCAAAGTGCCCCCAAAGGAAATCTTTGGGTACAACTGGACTCCCCAGGGGAGCCTTTACGCAGCCCCACATGCAACTTGACCCTCCGTATTCGCTCTTTCACAGCAACCCTAAATATAGCCCTGGCCCGCCTGGCAGTCGACTGAAAACTCGGGCCCCAGAAAATGCATTAAAAGCCTAATTCGCCCATCCAAAAGTGCCCCCAGAGGAAGGCTTTGGGTACAAGTGAACTCCCCAGGGGAGCCTTTATGCAGCCCCACATGCAACTGGACCCTCCGGGTTCACTCTTTCACCGCAAGCCTAAATATATCCCTAGCACGCCTGGCAGTCGACTGAAAGCTCGGGCCCCAGAAAATGTGTTACGAGCCCCATTCGCCCATCCAAAAGAGCCCCGAGAGGAAGGCATTGGGTACATCTGAACTCCCCAGGGGAGCCTTTACGCAGACCCACATGCAACTGGACCCTCCGTGTTCGCTCTTTACAGCAACCCTAAATATAAACCTAGCCATCATGGCAGAAGACTGAAAACTCAGGCCACAGAAAAAGCGTTCCAAGCCCCTTTCGCACATCCAGAAGTGCCCCCAAAGGAAGGCTTTGGGTACAAGTGAACTCCCCAGGGGAGCCTTTATGCAGCCCCACATGCAACTGGACCCTCCGTATTCGCTCTTTCACAGCAACCCTAAATATAACCCTGACCCGCATGGCAGACGACTGAAAAATCCGGCTCCAGAAAACGTAATACAAGCCCCATTCGATCATCCAGAAGTGCCCTCAAAGGAAGGCTTTGGGTACAACTGAACTCCCCAGGGGAGCCTTTATGCAGGCCCATACGCAACTGGACCCCCCGTGTTCGCTGTTTACAAGCAACCCTACATATAACACTAGCCAGCATGGCAGAAAACTGAAAACTCGGGCCACAGAAAAAGCGTTTCAAGCCCCATTCACCCATCCAGAAGTGCCCACAAAGGAAGGCTTTGGGTACAAGTGAACTCCCCAGGGGAGCCTTTATGCAGCCCCACATGCAACTGGACCCTCCGTATTCGCTCTTTACAGCAACCCTAAATATAGCCCTGGCCCGCCTTACAGTCGGCTGAAAACTCGGGCCACAGAAAAACTGTTAAAAGCCTAATTCGCCCATCCAAAAGTGCCCCCAGAGGAAGGCTTTGGGTACAAGTGAACTCCCCAGGGGAGCCTTTATGCAGCCCCACATGCAACTGGACCCTCCTTGTTCACTGTTTACGAGCAACCCTAAATATACCCCTAGCCACCATGGCAGAAGACTGAAAACTCGGGCTCCAGAAAATGCGTTTCAAGCCCCATTCACCCATCCAGAAGTGCCCCCAAAGGAAGGCTTTGGGTACAACTGAACTCCCCAGGGGAGCCTTTATGCAGCCCCACATGCAACTGGACCCTCCTTGTTCACTGTTTACGAGCAACCCTAAATATACCCCTAGCCACCATGGAAGAAGACTGAAAACTCGGGCTCCAGAAAATGCGTTTCAAGCCCCATTCACACATCCAGAAGTGCCTCCAAAGGAAGGCTTTGGGTACAACTGAACTCCCCAGGGGAGCCTTTATGCAGCCCCTCATGCAACTGGACCCTCCGGGTTCACTCTTTCACCGCAAGCCTAAATATAGCCCTCGGCGCAATAGGAGAAAACTGAAAAAGCGGGCCTCAGAAAACGCATTGCGATTCCCCTTGGAACATCCAAAAGTGCCCCCAAAGGAAGGCTTTGGGTACAAGTGAACTCCCCAGGGGAGCCTTTATGCAGCCCCACATGCAACTGGACCCTCCGGGTTCACTCTTTCATCGCAAGCCTAAATATAGCCCTAGCACGCCTGGCAGTCGACTGAAAGCTCGGGCCACAGAAAATGTGTTACGAGCCCCATTCGCACATCCAAATGTGCCCCCAAAGGAAGGCTTTGGGTACATCTGAACTCCCCAGGGGAGCCTTTATGCAGCCCCACATGCAACTGGACCCTCCGTGTTCGCTCTTTACAGCAACCCTAAATATAACCCTAGCCAGCATGGCAGTCGACTGAAAACTCGGGCCACAGAAAAACAGTTAAAAGCCTAATTCGCCCATCCAAAAGTGCCCCCAGAGGAAGGCTTTGAGTACAAGTGAACTCCCCAGGGGAGCCTTTATGCAGCCCCACATGCAACTGGACCCTCCGGGTTCACTCTTTCACAGCAAGCCTAAATATAACCCTGGCCCGCATGGCAGACGACTGAAAACTCGTGCCCCCCAAAACGTGCTAGAAGCCCCATTCGAACATCCAAAAGTGCCCCCAGAGGAAGGCTTTGGGTACATCTGAACTCCCCAGGGGAGCCTTTACGCAGCCCCACATGCAACTGGACCCTCCGGGTTCGCTCTTTACAGCAAACCTAAATATAACCCTAGCCAGCATGGCAGAAGACTGAAAACTCGGGCCACAGAAAAAGCGTTTCAAGCCCCTTTCACCCATCCAGAAGTGCCCCCAAAGGAAGGCTTTGGGTACAAGTGAACTCCCCAGGGGAGCCTTTATGCAGCCCCACATGCAACTGGACCCTCCTTGTTCACTGTTTACGAGCAACCCTAAATATACCCCTAGCCACCATGGCAGAAGACTGAAAACTCGGGCTCCAGAAAATGCATTTCAAGCCCCATTCACCCATCCAGAAGTGCCCCCAAAGGAAGGCTTTGGGTACAACTGAACTCCCCAGGGGAGCCTTTATGCAGCCCCACATGCAACTGGACCCTCCGTATTCGCTCTTTCACAGCAACACTAAATATATCCCTGGCCCGCCTGGCAGTCGACTGAAAACTCGGGCCCCAGAAAATGCATTAAAAGCCTAATTCGCCCATCCAAAAATGCCCCCAGAGGAAGGCTTTGGGTACAACTGAACTCCCCAGGGGAGCCTTTACGGAGCCCCACATGCAACTGAAACCTCCTTGTTCGCTGTTTACGAGGAACCCAAAATATACCCCTAGCCACCTTGGCAGAAGACTGAAAACTCGGGCTCCAGAAAATGCGTTTCAAGCCCCATTCGCCCATCCAGAAGTGCCCCCAAAGGAAGGCTTTGGGTACAACTGAACTCCCCAGGGGAGCCTTTATGCAGCCCCACATGCAACTGGACCCTCCGGGTTCACTCTTTCACCGCAAGCCTAAATATAGCCCTAGCACGCCTGGCAGTCGACTGAAAGCTCGGGCCACAGAAAATGTGTTACGAGCCCCATTCGCCCATCCAAAAGTGCCCCCAAAGGAAGGCTTTGGGTACATCTGAACTCCCCAGGGGAGCCTTTATGCAGCCCCACATGCAACTGGACCCTCCGGGTTCACTCTTTCACCGCAACCCTAAATATATCCCTAGCACGCCTGGCAGTCGACTGAAAGCTCGGGCGACAGAAAATGTGTTACGAGCCCCATTCGCCCATCCAAAAGTGCCCCCAAAGGAAGGCTTTGGGTACATCTGAACTCCCCAGGGGAGCCTTTACGCAGCCCCACATGCAACTGGACCCTCCTTGTTCACTGTTTACGAGCAACCCTAAATAAACCCGTGCCATCATGGCAGAAGACTGAAAACTCGGGCTCCAGAAAATGCGTTTCAAGCCCCATTCACCCATCCAGAAGTGCCCCCAAAGGAAGGCTTTGGGTACAAGTGAACTCCCCAGGGGAGCCTTTATGCAGCCCCACATGCAACTGGACCCTCCGGGTTCACTCTTTCACCGCAAGCCTAAATATAGCCCTAGCACGCCTCGCAGTCGACTGAAAGCTCGGGCCCCAGAAAATGTGTTACGAGCCCCATTCGCCCATCCAAAAGTGCCCCCAAAGGAAGGCTTTGGGTACATCTGAACTCCCCAGGGGAGCCTTTATGCAGCCCCACATGCAACTGGACCCTCCGGGTTCACTCTTTCACCGCAAGCCTAAATAACCCTAGCACGCCTGGCAGTCGACTGAAAGCTCGGGCCACAGAAAATGTGTTACGAGCCCCATTCGCCCATCCAAAAGTGCCCCCAAAGGAAGGCTTTGGGTACATCTGAACTCCCCAGGGGAGCCCTTACGCAGCCCCACATGTAACTGGACACTCCGTGTTCGCTCTTTACAGCAACCCTAAATATAACCCTAGCCAGCATGGCAGAAGACTGAAAACTCGGGCTCCAGAAAAAGCGTTTCAAGCCCCTTTCGCCCATCCAAAAGTGCCCCCAGAGGAAGGCTTTGAGTACAAGTGAACTCCCCAGGGGAGCCTTTATGCAGCCCCACATGCAACTGGACCCTCCGGGTTCACTCTTTCACCACAAGCCTAAATATAACCCTGGCCCGCATGGCAGACGACCGAAAACTCGTGCCCCCCAAAACGTGCTAGAAGCCCCATTCGAACATCCAAAAGTGCCCCCAGAGGAAGGCTTTGGGTACATCTGAACTCCCCAGGGGAGCCTTTACGCAGCCCCACATGCAACTGGACCCTCCGGGTTCGCTCTTTACAGCAAACCTAAATATAACACTAGCCAGCATGGCAGAAGACTGAAAACTCGGGCCACAGAAAAAGCGTTTCAAGCCCCTTTCACCCATCCAGAAGTGCCCCCAAAGGAAGGCTTTGGGTACAAGTGAACTCCCCAGGGGAGCCTTTATGCAGCCCCACATGCAACTGGACCCTCCTTGTTCACTGTTTACGAGCAACCCTAAATATACCCCTAGCCACCATGGCAGAAGACTGAAAACTCGGGCTCCAGAAAATGCGTTTCAAGCCCCATTCACCCATCCAGAAGTGCCCCCAAAGGAAGGCTTTGGGTACAAGTGAACTCCCCAGGGGAGCCTTTATGCAGCCCCACATGCAACTGGACCCTCCGTATTCGCTCTTTCACAGCAACCCTAAATATATCCCTGGCCCGCCTGGCAGTCGACTGAAAACTCGGGCCCCAGAAAATGCATTAAAAGCCTAATTCGCCCATCCAAAAATGCCCCCAGAGGAAGGCTTTGGGTACAACTGAACTCCCCAGGGGAGCATTTACGGAGCCCCACATGCAACTGGACCCTCCGGGTTCACTCTTTCACCCTAAGCCTAAATATAGACCTCGGCGCAATGGGAGAAGACTGAAAAAGCGGGCCTCAGAAAACGCATTGCGATTCCCCTTGGACCATCCCAAAGTGCCCCCAAAGTAAATCTTTGGGTACAACTGGACTCCCCAGGGGAGCCTTAACGCAGCCCCACATGCAACTGGACCCTCCGTATTCGCTCTTTCACAGCAACCCTAAATATATCCCTGGCCCGCCTGGCAGTCGACTGAAAACTCGGGCCACAGAAAAACTGTTAAAAGCCTAATTCGCCCATCCAAAAGTGCCCCCAGAGGAAGGCTTTGGGTACAACTGAACTCCCCAGGGGAGCCTTTACGCAGCCCTACATGCAACTGGACCCTCCGTGTTCGCTCTTTACAGCAACCCTAAATATAACCCTAGCCAGCATGGCAGAAGACTGAAAACTCAGGCCCCAGAAAATGCGTTTCAAGCCCCATTCACCCATCCAGAAGTGCCCCCAAAGGAAGGCTTTGGGTACAAGTGAACTCCCCAGGGGAGCCTTTATGCAGCCCCACATGCAACTGGACCCTCCGGGTTCACTCTTTCACCGCAAGCCTAAATATAGCCCCAGCACGCCTGGCAGTCGACTGAAAGCTCGGGCCCCAGAAAATGTGTTACGAGCCCCGTTCCCACATCCAAAAGTGCCCCCAAAGGAAGGCTTTGGGTATATCTGAACTCCCCAGGGGAGCCTTTATGCAGCCCCACATGCAACTGGACCCTCCGTGTTCGCTCTTTACAGCAACCCTAAATATAACCCTAGCCAGCATGGCAGAAGACTGAAAACTAGGGCCACAGAAAAAGCGTTTCAAGCCCCTTTCGCCCATCCAGAAGTGCCCCCAAAGGAAGGCTTTGGGTACAACTGAACTCCCCAGGGGAGCCTTTATGCAGCCCCACATGCAACTGGACCCTCCGTATTCGCTCTTTCACAGCAACCCTATATATAGCTCTGGCCCGCGATGCAGTCGACTGAAAACTCGGGCCACAGAAAAACTGTTAAAAGCCTAATTCGCCCATCCAAAAGTGCCCCCAGAGGAAGGCTTTGAGTACAAGTGAACTCCCCAGGGGAGCCTTTATGCAGCCCCACATGCAACTGGACCCTCCTTGTTCACTCTTTACGAGCAATCCGAAATATACCCCTAGCCAGCATGGCAGAAGACTGAAAACTCGGGCTCCAGAAAATGCGTTTCAAGCCCCATTCACCCATCCAGAAGTGCCCCCAAAGGAAGGCTTTGGGTACATCTGAACTCCCCAGGTGAGCCTTTCTGCAGCCCCACATGCAACTGGACCCTCCGTGTTCGCTCTTTACAGCAACCCTAAATATAACCCTAGCCAGCATGGCAGAAGACTGAAAACTCGGGCCACAGAAAACGTGCTACAAGCCCCATTCACCCATCCAGAAGTGCCCCCAAAGGAAGGCTTTGGGTACATCTGAACTCCCCAGGGGAGCCTTTACGCAGCCCCACATGCAACTGGACCCTCCGGGTTCACTCTTTCACCGCAAGCCTAAATATAGCCCTAGCACGCCTGGCAGTCGACTGAAAGCTCGGGCCACAGAAAATGTGTTACGAAACCCATTCGCCCATCCAAAAGTGCCCCCAAAGGAAGGCTTTGGGTACATCTGAACTCCCCAGGGGAGCCTTTACGCAGCCCCACATGCAACTGGACCCTCCGGGTTCACTCTTTCACCGCAAGCCTAAATATAGCCCTAGCACGCCTGGCAGTCGACTGAAAGCTCGGGCCCCAGAAAATGTGTTACGAGCCCCATTCGCCCATCCAGAAGTGCCCCCAAAGGAAGGCTTTGGGTACAACTGGACTCCCCAGGGGAGCCTTAACGCAGCCCCACATGCAACTGGACCCTCTGTATTCACTCTTTCACAGCAAAACTATATATAACCCTTGCCCGCATGGCAGACGACTCAAAACTCGGGCCGCAGGAAATGCGTTAAAAGCCTAATTCGCCCATCCAAAAGTGCCCCCAGAGGAAGGCTTTGGGTACAAGTGAACTCCCCAGGGGAGCCTTTACGCAGCCCCACATGCAACTGGACCCTCCGGGTTCACTCTTTCACCGCAAGCCTAAATATAAACCTCGGCGCAATGGGAGAAGACTGAAAAAGCGGGCCCCAGAAAACGCATTGCGATTCCCCTTAGACCATCCAAAAGTGCCCACAAAGGAAATCTTTGGGTAACACTGGACTCCCCAGGGGAGCCTTAACGAAGCCCCGCATGCAACTGGACCCTCCGTATTCGCTCTTTCACAGCAACCCTAAATATAGTCCTGGCCCGCCTGGCAGTCGACTGAAAACTCGGGCCCCAGAAAATGCATTAAAAGCCTAATTCGCCCATCCAAAAGTGCCGCCAGAGGAAGGCTTTGGGTACAACTGAACTCCCCAGGGGAGCCTTTACGCAGCCCCACATGCAACTGGACCCTCCTTGTTCACTGTTTACCAGCAACCCTAAATATACCCCTAGCCACCATGGCAGAAGACTGAAAACTCGGGCTCCAGAAAATGCGTTTCAAGCCCCTTTCGCAAATCCAGAAGTGCCCCCAAAGGAAGCCTTTGGGTACAACTGAACTCCCCAGGGGAGCCTTTATGCAGCCCCACATGCAACTGGACCCTCCGTATTCGCTCTTTCACAGCAACCCTAAATATAACACTGGCCTGCATGGCAGACGACTGAAAAATCGGGCCACAGAAAACGTGCTACAAGCCCTATTCGACCATCCAATAAGTGCCCCCAGAGGTAGGCTTTGGGTACAACTGGACTCCCCAGGGGAGCCTTAACGCAGCCCCACATGCAACTGGACCCTCCGTATTCGCTCTTTCACAGCAACCCTAAATATAGCCCTGGCCCGTCTGGCAGTCGACTGAAAACTCGGGCCACAGAAAATGCATTAAAAGCCTAATTCGCCCATCCAAAAGTGCCCCCAGAGGAAGGCTTTGGGTACAACTGAACTCCCCAGGGGAGCCTTTATGCAGCCCTACATGCAACTGGACCCTCCGGGTTCACTCTTTCACCGCATGCCTAAATATAGCCCTAGCACGCCTGGCAGTCGACTGAAAGCTCGGGCCCCAGAAAATGTGTTACGAGCCCCATTCGCCCATCCAGAAGTGCCCCCAAAGGAAGGCTTTGGGTACATCTGAACTCCCCAGGGGAGCCTTTATGCAGCCCCACATGCAACTGGACCCTCCGGGTTCACTCTTTCACCGCAAGACTAAATATAGCCCTAGCACGCCTGGCAGTCGACTGAAAGCTCGAGCCACAGAAAATGTGTTACGAGCCCCATTCGCCCATCCAAAAGTGCCCCCAAAGGAAGGCTTTGGGTACATCTGAACTCCCCAGGGGAGCCTTTATGCAGCCCCACATGCAACTGGACCCTCCGGGTTCACTCTTTCACCGCAACCCTAAATATAGCCCTCGCACGCCTGGCAGTCGACTGAAAGCTCGGGCCACAGAAAATGTGTTACGAGCCCCATTCGCCCATCCAGAAGTGCCCCCAAAGGAAGGCTTTGGGTACATCTGAACTCCCCAGGGGAGCCTTTATGCAGCCCCACATGCAACTGGACCCTCCGTGTTCGCTCTTTACAGCAACCCTAAATATAACCCTAGCCAGCATGGCAGAAGACTGAAAACTCGGGCCACAGAAAACGTGCTACAAGCCCCATTTGACCATCCAGAAGTGCCCCCAAAGGAAGGCTTTGGGTACAACTGAACTTTCCAGGAGAGCCTTTATGCAGGCCCATAGGCAACTGGACCCCCCGTGTTTGCTGTTTACAAGCAACCCTAAATATAACACTAGCCAGCATGGCAGAAAACTGAAAACTCGGGCCACATAAAAAGCGTTTCAAGCCCCATTCACCCATCCAGAAGTGCCCCCAAAGGAAGGCTTTGGGTACAACTGAACTCCCCAGGGGAGCCTTTATGCAGCCCCACATGCAACTGGACCCTCCAGGTTCACTCTTTCACCGCAAGCCTAAATATAGCCCTCGGCGCGATGGGAGAAGACTGAAAAAGCGGGCCTCAGAAAACGCATTGCGATTCCCCTTGGACCATCCCAAAGTGCCCCCAAAGGAAGGCTTTGGGTACAACTGGACTCCCCAGGGGAGCCTTTACGCAGCCCCACATGCAACTGGACCCTCCTTGTTCACTGTTTACGAGCAACCCTAAATATACCCCTAGCCACCATGGCAGAAGACTGAAAACTCGGGCTCCAGAAAATGCGTTTCAAGCCCCATTCACCCATCCAGAAGTGCCCCCAAAGGAAGACTTTGGGTACAACTAAACTCCCCAGGGGAGCCTTTATGCAGCCCCACATGCAACTGGACCCTCCGGGTTCACTCTTTCACCGCAAGACTATATATAGACCTAGCATACCTGGCAGTCGACTTAAAGCTCGGGCCACAGAAAATATGTCAGGAGACCCATTCGCCCATCCAAAAGTGCCTCCAAAGGAAGGCTTTGGGTACATCTGAACTCCCCAGGGGAGCCTTTACGCAGCCCCACATGCAACTGGACCCTCCGTGTTCGCTCTTTACAGCAAACCTAAATATAACCCTAGCCAGCATGGCAGAAAACTGAAAACTCGGGCCACAGAAAACGTGCTACAAGCCCCATTCGACCATCCAAAAGTGCCCCCAAAGGAAGGCTTTGGGTACAACTGAACTCCCCAGAGGAGCCTTTATGCAGGCCCATACGCAACTGGACCCCCAGTGTTCCCTATTTACAAGCAACCCTAAATATAACACTAGCAAGCATGGCAGAAAACTGAAAACTCAGGCCACAGAAAAAGCGTTTCAAGCCCCATTCACCCATCCAGAAGTGCCCCCAAAGGAAGGCTTTGGGTCCAACTGAACTCCCCAGGGGAGCCTTTATGCAGCCCCACATGCAACTGGACCCTCCGGGTTCACTCTTTCACAGCAACCCTAAATATAGCCCTGGTCCGCCTGGCAGTCGACTGAAAACTCGGGCCCCAGGAAATGCGTTAAAAGCCTAATTCGCCCATCCAAAAGTGCCCCCAGAGGAAGGCTTTGGGTCCAACTGAACTCCCCAGGGGAGCCTTAACGCAGCCCCACATGCAACTGGACCCTCCGTATTCGCTCTTTCACAGCAACCCTAAATATAGCCCTGGCCCGCCTTACAGTCGACTGAAAATTCGGGCCCTAGGAAATGCGTTAAAAGCCTAATTCGCCCATCCAAAAGTGCCCCCAGAGGAAGGCTTTGGGTACAACTGAACTCCCCAGGGGAGCCTTTACGCAGCCCCACATGCAACTGAACCCTCCGTATTCGCTCTTTCACAGCAACCCTAAATATAACCCTGGCCCGCATGGCAGACGACTGAAAAATCGGGCCACAGAAAAACTGTTTAAAGCCTAATTCGCCCATCCAAAAGTGCCCCCAAAGGAAGGCTTTGGATACAAGTGAACTCCCCAGGGGAGCCTTTATGCAGCCCCACATGCAACTGGAACCCCCGTGTTCGCTGTTTACAAGCAACCCTAAATATAAAACTAGCAAGCATGGCAGAAAACTGAAAACTCGGGCCACAGAAAAACTGTTAAAAGCCTAATTCGCCCATCCAAAAGTGCCCCCAGAAGAAGGCTTTGGGTACAACTGGACGCCCCAGGGGAGCCTTTACGCAGCTCCACATGCAACTGGACCCTCTGTATTCGCTCTTTCACAGCAAGCCTAAATATATCCCTGGCCCGCCTGGCAGTCGACTGAAAACTCGGGCCCCAGAAAACGCGTTTCAAGCCCCATTCGCCCATCCAAAAGTGCCCCCAGAGGAAGGCTTTGGGTACAACTGAACTCCCCAGGGAACCTTTACGCAGCACCACATGCAACTGGACCCTCCTTGTTCACTGTTTAAGAGCAACCCTAAATATACCCCTAGCCACCATGGCAGAAGACTGAAAACTCGGGCTCCAGAAAATGCGTTTCAAGCCCCATTCACCCATCCAGAAGTGCCCCCAAAGGAAGGCTTTGGGTACAAGTGAACTCCCCAGGGGAGCCTTTACGCAGCCCCACATGCAACTGGACCCTCCTTGTTCACTGTTTACGAGCAACCCTAAATATACCCGTAGCCACCATGGCAGAAGACTGAAAACTCGGGCTCCAGAAAATGCGTTTCAAGCCCCATTCACCCATCCAGAAGTGCCCCCAAAGGAAGGCTTTGGGTACAAGTGAACTCCCCAGGGGAGCCTTTATGCAGCCCCACATGCAACTGGACCCTCCGGGTTCACTCTTTCACCCCAAGCCTAAATATAGCCCTCGGCGCAATGGGAGAAGACTGAAAAAGCGGGCCTCAGTAAACGCATTGCGATTCCCCTTGGACCATCCCAAAGTGCCCCCAAAGGAAGGCTTTGGGTACAACTGGACTCCCCAGGGGAGCCTTAACGCAGCCCCACATGCAACTGGACCCTCCGTATTCGCTCTTTCACAGCAACCCTCAATATATCCCTGACCCGCATGGCAGACGACTGAAAAATCGGGTCACAGAAAACGTGCTACAAGCCCCATTCGACCATCCAGAAGTGTCCCCAGAGGAAGGCTTTGGGTACAACTGAACTCCCCAGGGGAGCCTTTACGCAGCCCCACATGCAACTGGACCCTCCTTGTTCACTGTTTACGAGCAACCCTAAATATACCCCTAGCCACCATGGCAGAAGACTGAAAACTCGGGCTCCAGAAAATGCGTTTCAAGCCCCATTCACCCATCCAGAAGTGCCCCCAAAGGAAGGCTTTGGGTACAACTGAACTCCCCAGGGGAGTCTTTATGCAGCCCCACATGCAACTGGACCCTCCGGGTTCACTCTTTCACAGCAACCCTAAATATAGCCCTCGGCGCAATGGGAGAAGACTGAAAAAGCGGGCCTCAGAAAACGCATTGCGATTCCCCTTGGACCATCCCAAAGTGCCCCCAAAGGAAGGCTTTGGGTACAACTGGACTCCCCAGGGGAGCCTTTACGCAGCCCCACATGCAACTGGACCCTCCGTATTCTCTCTTTCACAGCAACCCTAAATATAGCCCTGGCCCGCCTGGCAGTCGACTGAAAACTCGGGCCCCAGAAAATGCATTAAAAGCCTAATTCGCCCATCCAAAAGTGCCCCCAGAGGTAGGCTTTGGGTACAACTGAACTCCCCAGGGGAGCCTTTACGCAGCCCCACATGCAACTGGACCCTCCTTGTTCACTGTTTACGAGCAACCCTAAATATACCCCTAGCCACCATGGCAGAAGACTGAAAACTCGGGCTCCAGAAAATGCGTTTCAAGCCCCATTCACCCATCCAAAAGTGCCCCCAAAGGAAGGCTTTGGGTACAAGTGAACTCCCCAGGGGACCCTTTATGCAGCCCCACATGCAACTGGACCCTCCGGGTTCACTCTTTCACCGCAAGCCTAAATATAGCCCTAGCACGCCTGGCAGTCGACCGAAAGCTCGGGCCACAGAAAATGTGTTACGAGCCCCATTCGCCCATCCAAAAGAGCTCCGAGAGGAAGGCATTGGGTACATCTGAACTCCCCAGGGGAGCCTTTATGAAGCCCCACATGCAACTGGACCCTCCGTGTTTGCTCTTTACAGCAACCCTAAATATAACCCTAGCCAGCATGGCAGAAGACTGAAAACTCGGGCTCCAGAAAAAGCGTTTCAAGCCCCTTTCGCCCATCCAGAAGTGCCCCCAAAGGAAGGCTTTGGGTACAACAGAACTCCCCAGGGGAGCCTTTATGCAGCCCCACATGCAACTGGACCCTCCGTATTCGCTCTTTCACAGCAACCCTAAATATAACCCTGACCCGCATGGCAGACGACTGAAAAATCGGGCCACAGAAAACGTGCTACAAGCCCCATTCGACCATCCAGAAGTGCCCCCAAAGGAAGGCTTTGGGTACAACTGAACTCCCCAGGGGAGCCTTTATGCAGGCCCATACGCAACTGGACCCCCCGTGTTCGCTGTTTACAAGCAACCCTACATATAACACTAGCCAGCATGGCAGAAAACTGAAAACTCAGGCCACAGAATAAGCCTTTCAAGCCCCATTCACCCATCCAGAAGTGCCCCCAAAGGAAGGCTTTGGGTACAAGTGAACTCCCCAGGGGAGCCTTTACGCAGCCCCACATGCAACTGGACCCTCCTTGTTCACTGTTTACGAGCAACCCTAAATATAGCCCTAGCCACCATGGCAGAAGACTGAAAACTCGGGCTCCAGAAAATGCGTTTCAAGCCCCATTCACCCATCCAGAAGTGCCCCCAAAGGAAGGCTTTCGGTACAAGTGAACTCCCCAGGGGAGCCTTTATGCAGGCCCACATGCAACTGGACCCTCCGTATTCGCTCTTTCACAGCAACCCTAAATATAGCCCTGGCCCGCCTTGCAGTCGACTGAAAACTCAGGCCACAGAAAAACTGTTAAAAGCCCCTTTCGCCCATCCAAAAGTGCCCCCAGAGGAAGGCTTTGGGTACAAGTGAACTCCCCAGGGGAGCCTTTATGCAGCCCCACATTCAACTGGACCCTCCTTGTTCACTGTTTACGAGCAACTCTAAATATACCCCTAGCCAGCATGGCAGAAGACTGAAAACTCGGGCTCCAGAAAATGCGTTTCAAGCCCCATTCACCCATCCAGAAGTGCCCCCAAAGGAAGGCTTTGGGTACAACTGAACTCCCCAGGGGAGCCTTTATGCAGCCCCACATGCAACTGGACCCTCCTTGTTCACTGTTTACGAGCAACCCTAGATATACCCCTAGCCACCATGGCAGAAGACTGAAAAGTCGGGCTCCAGAAAATGCGTTTCAAGCCCCCTTCGCACATCCAGAAGTGCCCCCAAAGGAAGGCTTTGGGTACAACTGAACTCCCCAGGGGCGCCTTTATGCAGCCCCACATGCAACTGGACCCTCCGGGTTCACTCTTTCACCGCAAGCCTAAATATAACCCTGGCCCGCATGGCAGACGACCGAAAACTCGGGCCCCAGAAAACGTGCTACAAGCCCCATTCGACCATCCAAAAGTGCCCCCAAAGGATGGCTTTGGGTACATCTGAACTCCCCAGGGGAGCCTTTACGCAGCCCCACATGCAACTGGACCCTCCGGGTTCGCTCTTTACAGCAACCCTAAATATAATCCTAGCCAGCATGGCAGAAGACTGAAAACTCGGGCCACAGAAAAAGCGTTTCAAGCCCCTTTCGCCCATCCAGAAGTGCCCACAAAGGAAGGCTTTGGGTACAAGTGAACTCCCCAGGGGAGCCTTTATGCAGCCCCACATGCAACTGGACCCTCCGGGTTCACTCTTTCACCGCAAGCCTAAATATATCCCTCGGCGCAATGGGAGAAGACTGAAAAAGCGGGCCTCAGAAAACGCATTGCGATTCCCCTTGGACCATCCCAAAGTGCCCCCAAAGGAAATCTTTGGGTACAACTGGACTCCCCAGGGGAGCCTTTACGCAGCCCCACATGCAACTTGACCCTCCGTATTCGCTCTTTCACAGCAACCCTAAATATAGCCCTGGCCCGCCTGGCAGTCGACTGAAAACTCGGGCCCCAGAAAATGCATTAAAAGCCTAATTCGCCCATCCAAAAGTGCCCCCAGAGGAAGGCTTTGGGTACAAGTGAACTCCCCAGGGGAGCCTTTATGCAGCCCCACATGCAACTGGACCCTCCGGGTTCACTCTTTCACCGCAAGCCTAAATATATCCCTAGCACGCCTGGCAGTCGACTGAAAGCTCGGGCCCCAGAAAATGTGTTACGAGCCCCATTCGCCCATCCAAAAGAGCCCCGAGAGGAAGGCATTGGGTACATCTGAACTCCCCAGGGGAGCCTTTACGCAGACCCACATGCAACTGGACCCTCCGTGTTCGCTCTTTACAGCAACCCTAAATATAAACCTAGCCATCATGGCAGAAGACTGAAAACTCGGGCCACAGAAAAAGCGTTCCAAGCCCCTTTCGCACATCCAGAAGTGCCCCCAAAGGAAGGCTTTGGGTACAAGTGAACTCCCCAGGGGAGCCTTTATGCAGCCCCACATGCAACTGG
This sequence comes from Anas platyrhynchos, assembly GCF_047663525.1. NCBI lineage: Eukaryota > Metazoa > Chordata > Aves > Anseriformes > Anatidae > Anas > Anas platyrhynchos. The sequence continues at coordinate 2,228,630 of NC_092613.1, read as the reverse complement.
ACCCTCCGTATTCGCTCTTTCACAGCAACCCTAAATATAACCCTGACCCGCATGGCAGACGACTGAAAAATCCGGCTCCAGAAAACGTAATACAAGCCCCATTCGATCATCCAGAAGTGCCCTCAAAGGAAGGCTTTGGGTACAACTGAACTCCCCAGGGGAGCCTTTATGCAGGCCCATACGCAACTGGACCCCCCGTGTTCGCTGTTTACAAGCAACCCTACATATAACACTAGCCAGCATGGCAGAAAACTGAAAACTCGGGCCACAGAAAAAGCGTTTCAAGCCCCATTCACCCATCCAGAAGTGCCCACAAAGGAAGGCTTTGGGTACAAGTGAACTCCCCAGGGGAGCCTTTATGCAGCCCCACATGCAACTGGACCCTCCGTATTCGCTCTTTCACAGCAACCCTAAATATAGCCCTGGCCCGCCTTGCAGTCGGCTGAAAACTCGGGCCACAGAAAAACTGTTAAAAGCCTAATTCGCCCATCCAAAAGTGCCCCCAGAGGAAGGCTTTGGGTACAAGTGAACTCCCCAGGGGAGCCTTTATGCAGCCCCACATGCAACTGGACCCTCCTTGTTCACTGTTTACGAGCAACCCTAAATATACCCGTAGCCACCATGGCAGAAGACTGAAAACTCGGGCTCCAGAAAATGCGTTTCAAGCCCCATTCACCCATCCAGAAGTGCCCCCAAAGGAAGGCTTTGGGTACAACTGAACTCCCCAGGGGAGCCTTTATGCAGCCCCACATGCAACTGGACCCTCCTTGTTCACGGTTTACGAGCAACCCTAAATATACCCCTAGCCACCATGGAAGAAGACTGAAAACTCGGGCTCCAGAAAATGCGTTTCAAGCCCCATTCACACATCCAGAAGTGCCTCCAAAGGAAGGCTTTGGGTACAACTGAACTCCCCAGGGGAGCCTTTATGCAGCCCCTCATGCAACTGGACCCTCCGGGTTCACTCTTTCACCGCAAGCCTAAATATAGCCCTCGGCGCAATAGGAGAAAACTGAAAAAGCGGGCCTCAGAAAACGCATTGCGATTCCCCTTGGAACATCCAAAAGTGCCCCCAAAGGAAGGCTTTGGGTACAAGTGAACTCCCCAGGGGAGCCTTTATGCAGCCCCACATGCAACTGGACCCTCCGGGTTCACTCTTTCATCGCAAGCCTAAATATAGCCCTAGCACGCCTGGCAGTCGACTGAAAGCTCGGGCCACAGAAAATGTGTTACGAGCCCCATTCGCACATCCAAATGTGCCCCCAAAGGAAGGCTTTGGGTACATCTGAACTCCCCAGGGGAGCCTTTATGCAGCCCCACATGCAACTGGACCCTCCGTGTTCGCTCTTTACAGCAACCCTAAATATAACCCTAGCCAGCATGGCAGTCGACTGAAAACTCGGGCCACAGAAAAACAGTTAAAAGCCTAATTCGCCCATCCAAAAGTGCCCCCAGAGGAAGGCTTTGAGTACAAGTGAACTCCCCAGGGGAGCCTTTATGCAGCCCCACATGCAACTGGACCCTCCGGGTTCACTCTTTCACAGCAAGCCTAAATATAACACTGGCCCGCATGGCAGACGACTGAAAACTCGTGCCCCCCAAAACGTGCTAGAAGCCCCATTCGAACATCCAAAAGTGCCCCCAGAGGAAGGCTTTGGGTACATCTGAACTCCCCAGGGGAGCCTTTACGCAGCCCCACATGCAACTGGACCCTCCGGGTTCGCTCTTTACAGCAAACCTAAATATAACCCTAGCCAGCATGGCAGAAGACTGAAAACTCGGGCCACAGAAAAAGCGTTTCAAGCCCCTTTCACCCATCCAGAAGTGCCCCCAAAGGAAGGCTTTGGGTACAAGTGAACTCCCCAGGGGAGCCTTTATGCAGCCCCACATGCAACTGGACCCTCCTTGTTCACTGTTTACGAGCAACCCTAAATATACCCCTAGCCACCATGGCAGAAGACTGAAAACTCGGGCTCCAGAAAATGCATTTCAAGCCCCATTCACCCATCCAGAAGTGCCCCCAAAGGAAGGCTTTGGGTACAACTGAACTCCCCAGGGGAGCCTTTATGCAGCCCCACATGCAACTGGACCCTCCGTATTCGCTCTTTCACAGCAACACTAAATATATCCCTGGCCCGCCTGGCAGTCGACTGAAAACTCGGGCCCCAGAAAATGCATTAAAAGCCTAATTCGCCCATCCAAAAATGCCCCCAGAGGAAGGCTTTGGGTACAACTGAACTCCCCAGGGGAGCCTTTACGGAGCCCCACATGCAACTGAAACCTCCTTGTTCGCTGTTTACGAGGAACCCTAAATATACCCCTAGCCACCTTGGCAGAAGACTGAAAACTCGGGCTCCAGAAAATGCGTTTCAAGCCCCATTCGCCCATCCAGAAGTGCCCCCAAAGGAAGGCTTTGGGTACAACTGAACTCCCCAGGGGAGCCTTTATGCAGCCCCACATGCAACTGGACCCTCCGGGTTCACTCTTTCACCGCAAGCCTAAATATAGCCCTAGCACGCCTGGCAGTCGACTGAAAGCTCGGGCCACAGAAAATGTGTTACGAGCCCCATTCGCCCATCCAAAAGTGCCCCCAAAGGAAGGCTTTGGGTACATCTGAACTCCCCAGGGGAGCCTTTATGCAGCCCCACATGCAACTGGACCCTCCGGGTTCACTCTTTCACCGCAACCCTAAATATATCCCTAGCACGCCTGGCAGTCGACTGAAAGCTCGGGCGACAGAAAATGTGTTACGAGCCCCATTCGCCCATCCAAAAGTGCCCCCAAAGGAAGGCTTTGGGTACATCTGAACTCCCCAGGGGAGCCTTTACGCAGCCCCACATGCAACTGGACCCTCCTTGTTCACTGTTTACGAGCAACCCTAAATAAACCCGTGCCATCATGGCAGAAGACTGAAAACTCGGGCTCCAGAAAATGCGTTTCAAGCCCCATTCACCCATCCAGAAGTGCCCCCAAAGGAAGGCTTTGGGTACAAGTGAACTCCCCAGGGGAGCCTTTATGCAGCCCCACATGCAACTGGACCCTCCGGGTTCACTCTTTCACCGCAAGCCTAAATATAGCCCTAGCACGCCTCGCAGTCGACTGAAAGCTCGGGCCCCAGAAAATGTGTTACGAGCCCCATTCGCCCATCCAAAAGTGCCCCCAAAGGAAGGCTTTGGGTACATCTGAACTCCCCAGGGGAGCCTTTATGCAGCCCCACATGCAACTGGACCCTCCGGGTTCACTCTTTCACCGCAAGCCTAAATAACCCTAGCACGCCTGGCAGTCGACTGAAAGCTCGGGCCACAGAAAATGTGTTACGAGCCCCATTCGCCCATCCAAAAGTGCCCCCAAAGGAAGGCTTTGGGTACATCTGAACTCCCCAGGGGAGCCCTTACGCAGCCCCACATGTAACTGGACACTCCGTGTTCGCTCTTTACAGCAACCCTAAATATAACCCTAGCCAGCATGGCAGAAGACTGAAAACTCGGGCTCCAGAAAAAGCGTTTCAAGCCCCTTTCGCCCATCCAAAAGTGCCCCCAGAGGAAGGCTTTGAGTACAAGTGAACTCCCCAGGGGAGCCTTTATGCAGCCCCACATGCAACTGGACCCTCCGGGTTCACTCTTTCACCACAAGCCTAAATATAACCCTGGCCCGCATGGCAGACGACCGAAAACTCGTGCCCCCCAAAACGTGCTAGAAGCCCCATTCGAACATCCAAAAGTGCCCCCAGAGGAAGGCTTTGGGTACATCTGAACTCCCCAGGGGAGCCTTTACGCAGCCCCACATGCAACTGGACCCTCCGGGTTCGCTCTTTACAGCAAACCTAAATATAACACTAGCCAGCATGGCAGAAGACTGAAAACTCGGGCCACAGAAAAAGCGTTTCAAGCCCCTTTCACCCATCCAGAAGTGCCCCCAAAGGAAGGCTTTGGGTACAAGTGAACTCCCCAGGGGAGCCTTTATGCAGCCCCACATGCAACTGGACCCTCCTTGTTCACTGTTTACGAGCAACACTAAATATACCCCTAGCCACCATGGCAGAAGACTGAAAACTCGGGCTCCAGAAAATGCGTTTCAAGCCCCATTCACCCATCCAGAAGTGCCCCCAAAGGAAGGCTTTGGGTACAAGTGAACTCCCCAGGGGAGCCTTTATGCAGCCCCACATGCAACTGGACCCTCCGTATTCGCTCTTTCACAGCAACCCTAAATATATCCCTGGCCCGCCTGGCAGTCGACTGAAAACTCGGGCCCCAGAAAATGCATTAAAAGCCTAATTCGCCCATCCAAAAGTGCCCCCAGAGGAAGGCTTTGGGTACAACTGAACTCCCCAGGGGAGCATTTACGGAGCCCCACATGCAACTGGACCCTCCGGGTTCACTCTTTCACCCTAAGCCTAAATATAGACCTCGGCGCAATGGGAGAAGACTGAAAAAGCGGGCCTCAGAAAACGCATTGCGATTCCCCTTGGACCATCCCAAAGTGCCCCCAAAGTAAATCTTTGGGTACAACTGGACTCCCCAGGGGAGCCTTAACGCAGCCCCACATGCAACTGGACCCTCCGTATTCGCTCTTTCACAGCAACCCTAAATATAGCCCTGGCCCGCCTGGCAGTCGACTGAAAACTCGGGCCACAGAAAAACTGTTAAAAGCCTAATTCGCCCATCCAAAAGTGCCCCCAGAGGAAGGCTTTGGGTACAACTGAACTCCCCAGGGGAGCCTTTACGCAGCCCTACATGCAACTGGACCCTCCGTGTTCGCTCTTTACAGCAACCCTAAATATAACCCTAGCCAGCATGGCAGAAGACTGAAAACTCAGGCCCCAGAAAATGCGTTTCAAGCCCCATTCACCCATCCAGAAGTGCCCCCAAAGGAAGGCTTTGGGTACAAGTGAACTCCCCAGGGGAGCCTTTATGCAGCCCCACATGCAACTGGACCCTCCGGGTTCACTCTTTCACAGCAACCCTAAATATAGCCCTGGTCCGCCTGGCAGTCGACTGAAAACTCGGGCCCCAGGAAATGCGTTAAAAGCCTAATTCGCCCATCCAAAAGTGCCCCCAAAGGAAGGCTTTGGGTATATCTGAACTCCCCAGGGGAGCCTTTATGCAGCCCCACATGCAACTGGACCCTCCGTGTTCGCTCTTTACAGCAACCCTAAATATAACCCTAGCCAGCATGGCAGAAGACTGAAAACTAGGGCCACAGAAAAAGCGTTTCAAGCCCCTTTCGCCCATCCAGAAGTGCCCCCAAAGGAAGGCTTTGGGTACAACTGAACTCCCCAGGGGAGCCTTTATGCAGCCCCACATGCAACTGGACCCTCCGTATTCGCTCTTTCACAGCAACCCTATATATAGCTCTGGCCCGCGATGCAGTCGACTGAAAACTCGGGCCACAGAAAAACTGTTAAAAGCCTAATTCGCCCATCCAAAAGTGCCCCCAGAGGAAGGCTTTGAGTACAAGTGAACTCCCCAGGGGAGCCTTTATGCAGCCCCACATGCAACTGGACCCTCCTTGTTCACTCTTTACGAGCAATCCGAAATATACCCCTAGCCAGCATGGCAGAAGACTGAAAACTCGGGCTCCAGAAAATGCGTTTCAAGCCCCATTCACCCATCCAGAAGTGCCCCCAAAGGAAGGCTTTGGGTACATCTGAACTCCCCAGGTGAGCCTTTCTGCAGCCCCACATGCAACTGGACCCTCCGTGTTCGCTCTTTACAGCAACACTAAATATAACCCTAGCCAGCATGGCAGAAGACTGAAAACTCGGGCCACAGAAAACGTGCTACAAGCCCCATTCACCCATCCAGAAGTGCCCCCAAAGGAAGGCTTTGGGTACATCTGAACTCCCCAGGGGAGCCTTTACGCAGCCCCACATGCAACTGGACCCTCCGGGTTCACTCTTTCACCGCAAGCCTAAATATAACCCTAGCACGCCTGGCAGTCGACTGAAAGCTCGGGCCACAGAAAATGTGTTACGAAACCCATTCGCCCATCCAAAAGTGCCCCCAAAAGAAGGCTTTGGGTACATCTGAACTCCCCAGGGGAGCCTTTACGCAGCCCCACATGCAACTGGACCCTCCGGGTTCACTCTTTCACCGCAAGCCTAAATATAGCCCTAGCACGCCTGGCAGTCGACTGAAAGCTCGGGCCCCAGAAAATGTGTTACGAGCCCCATTCGCCCATCCAGAAGTGCCCCCAAAGGAAGGCTTTGGGTACAACTGGACTCCCCAGGGGAGCCTTAACGCAGCCCCACATGCAACTGGACCCTCTGTATTCACTCTTTCACAGCAAAACTATATATAACCCTTGCCCGCATGGCAGACGACTCAAAACTCGGGCCGCAGGAAATGCGTTAAAAGCCTAATTCGCCCATCCAAAAGTGCCCCCAGAGGAAGGCTTTGGGTACAAGTGAACTCCCCAGGGGAGCCTTTACGCAGCCCCACATGCAACTGGACCCTCCGGGTTCACTCTTTCACCGCAAGCCTAAATATAAACCTCGGCGCAATGGGAGAAGACTGAAAAAGCGGGCCCCAGAAAACGCATTGCGATTCCCCTTAGACCATCCAAAAGTGCCCACAAAGGAAATCTTTGGGTAACACTGGACTCCCCAGGGGAGCCTTAACGAAGCCCCGCATGCAACTGGACCCTCCGTATTCGCTCTTTCACAGCAACCCTAAATATAGTCCTGGCCCGCCTGGCAGTCGACTGAAAACTCGGGCCCCAGAAAATGCATTAAAAGCCTAATTCGCCCATCCAAAAGTGCCGCCAGAGGAAGGCTTTGGGTACAACTGAACTCCCCAGGGGAGCCTTTACGCAGCCCCACATGCAACTGGACCCTCCTTGTTCACTGTTTACCAGCAACCCTAAATATACCCCTAGCCACCATGGCAGAAGACTGAAAACTCGGGCTCCAGAAAATGCGTTTCAAGCCCCTTTCGCAAATCCAGAAGTGCCCCCAAAGGAAGCCTTTGGGTACAACTGAACTCCCCAGGGGAGCCTTTATGCAGCCCCACATGCAACTGGACCCTCCGTATTCGCTCTTTCACAGCAACCCTAAATATAACACTGGCCTGCATGGCAGACGACTGAAAAATCGGGCCACAGAAAACGTGCTACAAGCCCTATTCGACCATCCAATAAGTGCCCCCAGAGGTAGGCTTTGGGTACAACTGGACTCCCCAGGGGAGCCTTAACGCAGCCCCACATGCAACTGGACCCTCCGTATTCGCTCTTTCACAGCAACCCTAAATATAGCCCTGGCCCGTCTGGCAGTCGACTGAAAACTCGGGCCACAGAAAATGCATTAAAAGCCTAATTCGCCCATCCAAAAGTGCCCCCAGAGGAAGGCTTTGGGTACAACTGAACTCCCCAGGGGAGCCTTTATGCAGCCCTACATGCAACTGGACCCTCCGGGTTCACTCTTTCACCGCATGCCTAAATATAGCCCTAGCACGCCTGGCAGTCGACTGAAAGCTCGGGCCCCAGAAAATGTGTTACGAGCCCCATTCGCCCATCCAGAAGTGCCCCCAAAGGAAGGCTTTGGGTACATCTGAACTCCCCAGGGGAGCCTTTATGCAGCCCCACATGCAACTGGACCCTCCGGGTTCACTCTTTCACCGCAAGACTAAATATAGCCCTAGCACGCCTGGCAGTCGACTGAAAGCTCGAGCCACAGAAAATGTGTTACGAGCCCCATTCGCCCATCCAAAAGTGCCCCCAAAGGAAGGCTTTGGGTACATCTGAACTCCCCAGGGGAGCCTTTATGCAGCCCCACATGCAACTGGACCCTCCGGGTTCACTCTTTCACCGCAACCCTAAATATAGCCCTCGCACGCCTGGCAGTCGACTGAAAGCTCGGGCCACAGAAAATGTGTTACGAGCCCCATTCGCCCATCCAGAAGTGCCCCCAAAGGAAGGCTTTGGGTACATCTGAACTCCCCAGGGGAGCCTTTATGCAGCCCCACATGCAACTGGACCCTCCGTGTTCGCTCTTTACAGCAACCCTAAATATAACCCTAGCCAGCATGGCAGAAGACTGAAAACTCGGGCCACAGAAAACGTGCTACAAGCCCCATTTGACCATCCAGAAGTGCCCCCAAAGGAAGGCTTTGGGTACAACTGAACTTTCCAGGAGAGCCTTTATGCAGGCCCATAGGCAACTGGACCCCCCGTGTTTGCTGTTTACAAGCAACCCTAAATATAACACTAGCCAGCATGGCAGAAAACTGAAAACTCGGGCCACATAAAAAGCGTTTCAAGCCCCATTCACCCATCCAGAAGTGCCCCCAAAGGAAGGCTTTGGGTACAACTGAACTCCCCAGGGGAGCCTTTATGCAGCCCCACATGCAACTGGACCCTCCAGGTTCACTCTTTCACCGCAAGCCTAAATATAGCCCTCGGCGCGATGGGAGAAGACTGAAAAAGCGGGCCTCAGAAAACGCATTGCGATTCCCCTTGGACCATCCCAAAGTGCCCCCAAAGGAAGGCTTTGGGTACAACTGGACTCCCCAGGGGAGCCTTAACGCAGCCCCACATGCAACTGGACCCTCCGTATTCGCTCTTTCACAGCAACCCTAAATATAGCCCTGGCCCGCCTGGCAGTCAACTGAAAACTCGGGCCCCAGAAAATGCATTAAAAGCCTAATTCGCCCATCCAAAAGTGCCCCCAGAGGAAGGCTTTGGGTACAACTGAACTCCCCAGGGGAGCCTTTATGCAGCCCCACATGCAACTGGACCCTCCTTGTTCACTGTTTACGAGCAACCCTAAATATACCCCTAGCCACCATGGCAGAAGACTGAAAACTCGGGCTCCAGAAAATGCGTTTCAAGCCCCATTCACCCATCCAGAAGTGCCCCCAAAGGAAGGCTTTGGGTACAAGTGAACTCCCCAGGGGAGCCTTTATGCAGCCCCACATGCAACTGGACCCTCCGGATTCACTCTTTCACCGCAAGCCTAAATATATCCCTAGCACGCCTGGCAGTCGACTGAAAGCTCGGGCCACAGAAAATGTGTTACGAGCCCCATTCGCCCATCCAAAAGTGCCCCCAAAGGAAGGCTTTGGGTACATCTGAACTCCCCAGGGGAGCCTTTACGCAGCCCCACATGCAACTGGACCCTCCGGGTTCACTCTTTCACCGCAACCCTAAATATAGCCCTAGCACGCCTGGCAGTCGACTGAAAGCTCGGGCCCCAGAAAATGTGTTACGAGCCCCATTCGCCCATCCAAAAGTGCCCCCAAAGGAAGGCTTTGGGTACATCTGAACTCCCCAGGGTAGCCCTTACGCAGCCCCACATGCAAGTGGACCCTCCGTATTCGCTCTTTACAGCAACCCTAAATATAACTCTAGCCAACATGGTAGAAGACTGAAAACTCGGGCTCCAGAAAAAGCGTTTCAAGCCCCTTTCGCCCATCCAGAAGTGCCCACAAAGGAAGGCTTTGGGTACAAGTGAACTCCCCAGGGGAGCCTTTATGCAGCCCCACATGCAACTGGACCCTCCGGGTTCACTCTTTCACCGCAAGCCTAAATATAGCCCTCGGCGCAAAGGGAGAAGACTGAAAAAGCGGGCCCCAGAAAACGCATTGCGATTCCCCTTGGACCATCCCAAAGTGCCCACAAAGTAAATCTTTGGGTACAACTGGACTCCCCAGGGGAGCCTTAACGAAGCCCCGCATGCAACTGGACCCTCCGTATTCGCTCTTTCACAGCAACCCTAAATATAGCCCTGGCCCGCCTGGCAGTCGACTGAAAACTCGGGCCCCAGAAAATGCACTAAAAGCCTAATTCGCCCATCCAAAAGTGCCCCCACAGGAAGGCTTTGGGTACAACTGAACTCCCCAGGGGAGCCTTTACGCAGCCCCACATGCAACTGGACCCTCCTTGTTCACAGTTTACGAGCAACCCTAAATATACCCCTAGCCACCATGGCAGAAGACTGAAAACTCGGGCTCCAGAAAATGCGTTTCAAGCCCCATTCACCCATCCAGAAGTGCCCCCAAAGGAAGGCTTTGGGTACATCTGAACTCCCCAGGGGAGCCTTTATGCAGCCCCACATGTAACTGGACCCTCCGGGTTCACTCTTTCACCGCAAGCCTAAATATATACATCGGCGCAACGGGAGAAGACTGAAAAAGCGGGCCTCAGAAAACGCATTGCGATTCCCCTTGGACCATCCAAAAGTGCCCCCAAAGGAAGGCTTTCGGTACAACTGGACTCCCCAGGGGAGCCTTAATGCAGCCCCACATGCAACTGGACCCTCCGTATTCGCTCTTTCACAGCAACCCTAAATATAGCTCTGGCCCGTCTGGAAGTCGACTGAAAACTCGGGCCCCAGAAAATGCATTAAAAGCCTTATTCGCCCATCCAAAAGTGCCCCCAGAGGAAGGCTTTGGGTACAACTGAACTCCCCAGGGGAGCCTTTATGCAGCCCTACATGCAACTGGACCCTCCGGGTTCACTCTTTCACCGCATGCCTAAATATAGCCCTAGCACGCCTGGCAGTCGACTGAAAGCTCGGGACCCAGAAAATGTGTTACGAGCCCCATTCGCCCATCCATAAGTGCCCCCAAAGGAAGGCTTTGGGTACAACTGGACTCCCCAGGGGAGCCTTAACGCAGCCCCACATGCAACTGGACCCTCTGTATTCACTCTTTCATAGCAAAACTAAATATAACCCTTGCCCGCATGGCAGACGACTCAAAACTCGGGCCGCAGAAAATGCGTTAAAAGCCTAATTCGCCCATCCAAAAGTGCCCCCAGAGGAAGGCTTTGGGTACAACTGAACTCCCCAGGGGAGCCTTTACGCAGCCCCACATGCAACTGGACCCTCCGGGTTCACTCTTTCACCGCAAGCCTAAATATAAACCTCGGCGCAATGGGAGAAGACTTAAAAAGCGGACCCCAGAAAACGCATTGCGATTCCCCTTAGACCATCCAAAAGTGCCCACAAAGGAAATCTTTGGGTAACACTGGACTCCCCAGGGGAGCCTTAACGAAGCCCCGCATGCAACTGGACCCTCCGTATTCGCTCTTTCACAGCAACCCTAAATATAGTCCTGGCCCGCCTGGCAGTCGACTGAAAACTCGGGCCCCAGAAAATGCATTAAAAGCCTAATTCGCCCATCCAAAAGTGCCCCCAAAGGAAGGCTTTGGGTACATCTGAACTCCCCAGGGGAGCCTTTATGCAGCCCCACATGCAACTGGACCCTCCTTGTTCACTGTTTACGAGCAACCCTAAATATAACCCTAGCCACCATGGCAGAAGACTGAAAACTCGGGCTCCAGAAAATGCGTTTCAAGCCCCTTTCGCACATCCAGAAGTGCCCCCAAAGGAAGGCTTTGGGTACAACTGAACTCCCCAGGGGAGCCTTTATGCAGCCCCACATGGAACTGGACCCTCTGTATTCGCTCTTTCACAGCAACCCTAAATATAACACTGGCCCGCCTGGCAGTCGACTGAAAACTCGGGCCACAGAAAAACTATTAAAAGCCTAATTCACCCATCCAAAAGTGCCCCCAGAGGAATGCTTTGTGTACAACTGAACTCCCCAGGGGAGACTTTATGCAGCCCTACATGCAACGGGACCCTCCTTGTTCACTGTTTACGAGCAACCCTAAATATACCCCTAGCCACCATGGCAGAAGACTGAAAACTCGGGCTCCAGAAAATGCGTTTCAAGCCCCATTCACCCATCCAGAAGTGCCCCCAAAGGAAGGCTTTGGGTAAAAGTGAACTCCCCAGGGGAGCCTTTATGCAGCCCCACATGCAACTGGACCCTCCGGGTTCACTCTTTCACCGCAAGCCTAAATATAGCCCTAGCACGCCTGGCAGTCGACTGAAAGCTCGGGCCACAGAAAATGTGTTACGAGCCCCATTCGCCCATCCAAAAGTGCCCCCAAAGGAAGGCTTTGGGTACATCTGAACTCACCAGGGGAGCCTTTAGGCAGCCCTACATGCAACTGGACCCTCCGTGTTCGCTCTTTACAGCAACCCTAAATATAACCCTAGCCAGCATGGAAGAAGACTGAAAACTCGGGCCACAGAAAAAGCGTTTCAAGCCCCATTCGCCCATCCAGAAGTGCCCCCAAAGGAAGGCTTTGGGTCCAACTGAACTCCCCAGGGGAGTCTTAACGCAGCCCCACATGCAACTGGACCCTCCGGGGTCACTCTTTCACTGCAACCCTAAATATAACCCTTGCCCCCATGGCAGACGACTGAAAACTAGGGCCACAGAAAATGCGTTAAAAGCCTAATTCGCCCATCCAAAAGTGCCCCCAGAGGAAGGCTTTGGGTACAACTGCACTCCCCAGGGGAGCCTTAACGCAGCCCCACATGCAACTGGACCCTCCGTATTCGCTCTTTCACAGCAACCCTAAATATAACCCTGGCCCGCCTGGCAGTCGACTGAAAACTCGGGCCACAGAAAAACTATTAAAAGCCTAATTCACCCATCCAAAAGTGCCCCCAGAGGAAGGCTTTGGGTACAACTGAACTCCCCAGGGGAGCCTTTACACAGCCCCACATGCAACTGGACCCTCCTTGTTCACTGTTTACGAGCAACCCTAAATATACCCCTAGCCACCATGGCAGAAGACTGAAAGCTCGGGCTCCAGAAAATGTGTTTCAAGCCCCATTCACCCATCCAGAAGTGCCCCCAAAGGAAGGCTTTGGGTACAACTGGACTCCCCAGGGGAGCCTTAACGCAGCCCCACATGCAACTGGACCCTCCGTATTCGCTCTTTCACAACAACCCTAAATATAGCCCTGGCCCGTCTGGCAGTCGACTGAAAACTCGGGCCCCAGAAAATGCATTAAAAGCCTAATTCGCCCATCCAAAAGTGCCCCCAGAGGAAGGCTTTGGGTACAACTGAACTCCCCAGGGGAGCCTTTACGCAGCCCCACATGCAACTGGACCCTCCGTATTCGCTCTTTCACAGCAACCCTAAATATATCCCTGGCCCGCCTGGCAGTCGACTGAAAACTCGGGCCACAGAAAAACTATTAAAAGCCTAATTCACCCATCCAAATGTGCCCCCAGAGGAAGGCTTTGGGTACAACTGAACTCCCCAGGGGAGCCTTTATGCAGCCCCACATGCAACTGGACCCTCCGGGTTCACTCTTTCACCGCAAGCCTAAATATAGCCCTAGCACGCCTGGCAGTCGACTGAAAGCTCGGGCCACAGAAAATGTGTTACGAGCCCCATTCGCCAATCCAAAAGTGCCCCCAAAGGAAGGCTTTCGGTACATCTGAACTCCCCAGGGGAGCCTTTATGCAGCCCCACATGCAACTGGACCCTCCGGGTTCACTCTTTCACCGCAAGCCTAAATATACCCCTAGCCACCATGGCAGAAGACTGAAAACTCGGGCTCCAGAAAATGTGTTTCAAGCCCCATTCACCCATCCAGAAGTGCCCCCAAAGGAAGGCTTTGGGTACAAGTGAACTCCCCAGGGGAGCCTTTATGCAGCCCCACATGCAACTGGACCCTCCTTGTTCACTGTTTACAAGCAACCCTAAATATACCCCTAGCCACCATGGCAGAAGACTGAAAACTCGGGCTCCAGAAAATGCGTTTCAAGCCCCATTCACCCATCCAGAAGTGCCCCCAAAGGAAGGCTTTGGGTACAACTGAACTCCCCAGGGGAGCCTTTATGCAGCCCCACATGCAACTGGACCCTCCGTATTCGCTCTTTCACAGCAACCCTAAATATAACCCTGGCCCGCCTGGCAGTCGACTGAAAACTCGGGCCCCAAAAAATGCATTAAAAGCCTAATTAGCCCATCCAAAGGTGCCCCCAGAGGAAGGCTATGGGTACAGCTGAACTCCCCAGGGGAGCCTTTACGCAGCCCCACATGCAACTGGACCCTCCTTGTTCACTGTTTACGAGCAACCCTAAATATACCCCTAGCCACCATGGCAGAAGACTGAAAACTCGGGCTCCAGAAAATGTGTTTCAAGCCCTATTCACCCATCCAGAAGTGCCCCCAAAGGAAGGCTTTGGGTACAGCTGAACTCCCCAGGGGAGCCTTTATGCAGCCCCACATGCAACTGGACCCTCCGGGTTCACTCTTTCACCGCAAGCCTAAATATAGCCCTCGGCGCAATGGGAGAAGACTGAAAAAGCAGGCCCCAGAAAACGCATTGCGATTCCCTTTGGACCATCCCAAAGTACCCCCAAAGGAAATCTTGGGGTACAACTGGACTCCCCAGGGGAGCCTTAACGAAGCCCCACATGCAACTGGACCCTCCGTACTCACTCTTTCACAGCAACCCTAAATATAACCCTTGCCCGCATGGCAGTCGACTGAAAACTCGGGCCGCAGAATATGCGTTAAAAGCCTAATTCACCCATACAAAAGTGCCCCCAGAGGAAGGCTTTGGGTACAACTGAACTCCCCAGGGGAGCCTTAACGCAGCCCCACATGCAACTGGACCCTCCGTATTCGCTCTTTCACAGCAACCCTAAATATAACCCTGGCCCGCCTGGCAGTCGACTGAAAACTCAGGTCACAGAAAAACTATTAAAAGCCTAATTCGCCCATCCAAAAGTGCCCCCAGAGGAAGGCTTTGGGTACAACTGAACTCCCCAGGGGAGCCTTTACGCAGCCCCACATGCAACTGGACCCTCCTTGTTCACTGTTTACGAGCAACCCGAAATATACCCCTAGCCACCATGGCAGAAGACTGAAAACTCGGGCTCCAGAAAATGCGTTTCAAGCCCCATTCACCCATCCAGAAGTGCCCCCAAAGGAAGGCTTTGGGTACAACTGAACTCCCCAGGGGAGCCTTTATGCAGCCCCACATGCAACTGGACCCTCCGGGTTCACTCTTTCACCGCAAGCCTAAATATAGCCCTAGCACGCCTGGCAGTCGACTGAAAGCTCGGGCCACAGAAAATGTGTTACGAGCCCCATTCGCCAATCCAAAAGTGCCCCCAAAGGAAGGCTTTCGGTACATCTGAACTCCCCAGGGGAGCCTTTATGCAGCCCCACATGCAACTGGACCCTCCGGGTTCACTCTTTCACCGCAAGCCTAAATATACCCCTAGCCACCATGGCAGAAGACTGAAAACTCGGGCTCCAGAAAATGTGTTACGAGCCCCATTCACCCATCCAGAAGTGCCCCCAAAGGAAGGCTTTGGGTACAAGTGAACTCCCCAGGGGAGCCTTTATGCAGCCCCACATGCAACTGGACCCTCCTTGTTCACTGTTTACAAGCAACCCTAAATATACCCCTAGCCAGCATGGCAGAAGACTGAAAACTCGGGCTCCAGAAAATGCGTTTCAAGCCCCATTCACCCATCCAGAAGTGCCCCCAAAGGAAGGCTTTGGGTACAACTGAACTCCCCAGGGGAGCCTTTATGCAGCCCCACATGCAACTGGACCCTCCGTATTCGCTCTTTCACAGCAACCCTAAATATAACCCTGGCCCGCCTGGCAGTCGACTGAAAACTCGGGCCCCAAAAAATGCATTAAAAGCCTAATTAGCCCATCCAAAGGTGCCCCCAGAGGAAGGCTATGGGTACAGCTGAACTCCCCAGGGGAGCCTTTACGCAGCCCCACATGCAACTGGACCCTCCTTGTTCACTGTTTACGAGCAACCCTAAATATACCCCTAGCCACCATGGCAGAAGACTGAAAACTCGGGCTCCAGAAAATGTGTTTCAAGCCCTATTCACCCATCCAGAAGTGCCCCCAAAGGAAGGCTTTGGGTACAGCTGAACTCCCCAGGGGAGCCTTTATGCAGCCCCACATGCAACTGGACCCTCCGGGTTCACTCTTTCACCGCAAGCCTAAATAAAGCCCTCGGCGCAATGGGAGAAGACTGAAAAAGCAGGCCCCAGAAAACGCATTGCGATTCCCTTTGGACCATCCCAAAGTACCCCCAAAGGAAATCTTGGGGTACAACTGGACTCCCCAGGGGAGCCTTAACGAAGCCCCACATGCAACTGGACCCTCCGTACTCACTCTTTCACAGCAACCCTAAATATAACCCTTGCCCGCATGGCAGTCGACTGAAAACTCGGGCCGCAGAATATGCGTTAAAAGCCTAATTCACCCATACAAAAGTGCCCCCAGAGGAAGGCTTTGGGTACAACTGAACTCCCCAGGGGAGCCTTAACGCAGCCCCACATGCAACTGGACCCTCCGTATTCGCTCTTTCACAGCAACCCTAAATATAACCCTGGCCCGCCTGGCAGTCGACTGAAAACTCAGGTCACAGAAAAACTATTAAAAGCCTAATTCGCCCATCCAAAAGTGCCCCCAGAGGAAGGCTTTGGGTACAACTGAACTCCCCAGGGGAGCCTTTACGCAGCCCCACATGCAACTGGACCCTCCTTGTTCACTGTTTACGAGCAACCCGAAATATACCCCTAGCCACCATGGCAGAAGACTGAAAACTCGGGCTCCAGAAAATGCGTTTCAAGCCCCATTCACCCATCCAGAAGTGCCCCCAAAGGAAGGCTTTGGGTACAACTGAACTCCCCAGGGGAGCCTTTATGCAGCCCCACATGCAACTGGACCCTCCGGGTTCACTCTTTCACCGCAAGCCTAAATATAGCCCTAGCACGCCTGGCAGTCGACTGAAAGCTCGGGCCACAGAAAATGTGTTACGAGCCCCATTCGCCCATGCAAAAGTGCCCCCAAAGGAAGGCTTTGGGTACATCTGAACTCCCCAGGGGAGCCTTTATGCAGCCCCACATGCAACTGGACCCTCCGGGTTCACTCTTTCACCGCAAGCCTAAATATAGCCCTAGCACACCTGGCAGTCGACTGAAAGCTCGGGCCACAGAAAATGTGTTACGAGCCCCATTCGCCAATCCAAAAGTGCCCCCAAAGGATGGCTTTCGGTACATCTGAACTCCCCAGGGGAGCCTTTACGCAGCCCCACATGCAACTGGACCCTCCTTGTTCACTGTTTACGAGCAACCCTAAATATAACCCTAGCCAGCATGGCAGAAGACTGAAAACTCGGGCCACAGAAAAAGCGTTTCAAGCCCCATTCACCCATCCAGAAGTGCCCCCAAAGGAAGGCTTTGGGTACAACTGAACTCCCCAGGGGAGCCTTAACGCAGCCCCACATGCAACTGGACCCTCCGTATTCGCTCTTTCACAGCAACCCTAAATATAACCCTTGCCCGCATGGCAGACGACTGAAAACTCGGGCCGCAGAAAATGCGTTAAAAGCCTAATGCGCCCATCCAAAAGTGCCCCCAGAGGAAGGCTTTGGGTACAACTGAACTCCCCAGGGGAGCCTTAACGCAGCCCCACATGCAACTGGACCCTCCGTATTCGCTCTTTCACAGCAACTCTAAATATAACCCTGGCCCGCCTGGCAGTCGACTGAAAACTCAGGCCACAGAAAAACTATTAAAAGCCTAATTCACCCATCCAAAAGTGCCCCCAGAGGAAGGCTTTGGGTACATCTGAACTCCCCAGGGGAGCCTTTACGCAGCCCCACATGCAACTGGACCCTCCTTGTTCACTGTTTACGAGCAACCCGAAATATACCCCTAGCCACCATGGCAGAAGACTGAAAACTCGGGCTCCAGAAAATGTGTTTCAAGCCCCATTCACCCATCCAGAAGTGCCCCCAAAGGAAGGCTTTGGGTACAAGTGAACTCCCCAGGGGAGCCTTTATGCAGCCCCACATGCAACTGGACCCTCCTTGTTCACTGTTTACGAGCAACCCTAAATATACCCCTAGCCAGCATGGCAGAAGACTGAAAACTCGGGCTCCAGAAAATGCGTTTCAAGCCCCATTCACCCATCCAGAAGTGCCCCCAAAGGAAGGCTTTGGGTACAACTGAACTCCCCAGGGGAGCCTTAACGCAGCCCCACATGCAACTGGACCCTCCGTATTCGCTCTTTCACAGCAACCCTAAATATAACCCTGGCCCGCCTGGCAGTCAACTGAAAACTCGGGCCCCAAAAAATGCATTAAAAGCCTAATTAGCCCATCCAAAGGTGCCCCCAGAGGAAGGCTTTGGGTACAACTGAACTCCCCAGGGGAGTCTTTACGCAGCCCCACATGCAACTGGACCCTCCTTGTTCACTGTTTACGAGCAACCCTAAATATACCCCTAGCCAGCATGGCAGAAGACTGAAAACTCGGGCTCCAGGAAATGTGTTTCAAACCCCATTCACCCATCCAGAAGTGCCTTAAAGGAAGGCTTTGGGTACAAGTGAACTCCCCAGGGGAGCCTTTATGCAGCCCCACATGCAACTGGACCCTCCGGGTTCACTCTTTCACAGCAACCCTAAATATAGCCCTGGCCCGCCTGGCAGTCGACTGAAAACTCGGGCCCCAGAAAAACTGTTAAAAGCCTAATTCGCCCATCCAAAAGTGCCCCCAGAGGAAGGCTTTGGGTACAACTGAACTCCCCAGGGGAGCCTTTACGCAGCCCCACATGCAACTGGACCCTCCTTGTTCACTGTTTACGAGCAACCCTAAATATACCCCTAGCCACCATGGCAGAAGACTGAAAACTCGGGCTCCAGAAAATGCGTTTCAAGCCCCATTCACCCATCCAGAAGTGCCCCCAAAGGAAGGCTTTGGGTACAGCTGAACTCCCCAGGGGAGCCTTTATGCAGCCCCACATGCAACTGGACCCTCCGGGTTCACTCTTTCACCGCAAGCCTAAATATAGCCCTCGGCGCAATGGGAGAAGACTGAAAAAGCGGGCCCAGAAAACGCATTGCGATTCCCTTTGGACCATCCCAAAGTACCCCCAAAGGAAATCTTGGGGTACAACTGAACTCCCCAGGGGAGCCTTAACGAAGCCCCACATGCAACTGGACCCTCCGTATTCACTCTTTCACAGCAACCCTAAATATAACACTTGCCCGCATGGCAGTCGACTGAAAACTCGGACCGCAGAAAATGCGTTAAAAGCCTAATTCGCCCATCCAAAAGTGCCCCCAGAGGAAGGCTTTGGGTACAGCTGAACTCCCAAGGGGAGCCTTAACGCAGCCCCACATGCAACTGGACCCTCCGTATTCGCTCTTTCACAGCAACCCTAAATATAACCCTGGCCCGCCTGGCAGTCGACTGAAAACTCAGGCCACAGAAAAACTATTAAAAGCCTAATTCACCCATCCAAAAGTGCCCCCAGAGGAAGGCTTTGGGTACAACTGAACTCCCCAGGGGAACCTTAACGCAGCCCCACATGCAACTGGACCCTCCTTGTTCACTGTTTACGAGCAACCCTAAATATACCCCTAGCCACCATGGCAGAAGACTGAAAACTCGGGCTCCAGAAACTGCGTTTCAAGCCCCATTCACCCATCCAGAAGTGCCCCCAAAGGAAGGCTTTGGGTACAACTGGACTCCCCAGGTGAGCCTTAACGCAGCCCCACATGCAACTGGACCCTCCGTATTCGCTCTTTCACAGCAACCCTAAATATAGCCCTGGCCCGCCTGGCAGTCGACTGAAAACTCGGGCCCCAGAAAGTGCATTAAAAGCCTAATTCACCCATCCAGAAGTGCCCCCAAAGGAAGGCTTTGGGTACAACTGAACTCCCCAGGGGAGCCTTTATGCAGCCCCACATGCAACTGGACCCTCCGGGTTCACTCTTTCACCGCAAGCCTAAATATAGCCCTAGCACGCCTGGCAGTCGACTGAAAGCTCGGGCCACAGAAAATGTGTTACGAGCCCCATTCGCCCATCCAAAAGTGCCCCCAAAGGAAGGCTTTGGGTACATCTGAACTCCCCAGGGGAGCCTTTATGCAGCCCCACATGCAACTGGACCCTCCGGGTTCACTCTTTCACCGCAAGCCTAAATATAGCCCTAGCACGCCTGGCAGTCGACTGAAAGCTCAGGCCCCAGAAAATGTGTTACGAGCCCCATTCACCCATCCAGAAGTGCCCCCAAAGGAAGGCTTTGGGTACAAGTGAACTCCCCAGGGGAGCCTTTATGCAGCGCCACATGCAATTGGACCCTCCGGGTTCACTCTTTCACCGCAAGCCTAAATATAGCCCCAGCACGCCTGACAGTCGACTGAAAGCTCCGGCCCCAGAAAATGTGTTACGAGCCCCATTCGCCCGTCCAAAAGTGCCCCCAAAGGAAGGCTTTGGGTACATCTGAACTCCCCAGGGGAGCCTTTAGGCAGCCCTACATGCAACTGGACCCTCCGTGTTCGTTCTTTACAGCAACCCTAAATATAACCCTAACCAGCATGGCAGAAGACTGAAAACTCGGGCCATAGAAAAAGCGTTTCAAGCCCCATTCGCCCATCCAGAAGTGCCCCCAAAGGAAGGCTTTGGGTACAACTGGACTCCCCAGGGGAGCCTTTATGCAGCCCCACATGCAACTGGACCCTCCGTATTCACTCTTTCACAGCAACCCTAAATATAACCCTTGTCCGCATGGCAGACGACTGAAAACTCGGGCCGCAGAATATGCGTTAAAAGCCTAATTCGCCCATCCAAAAGTGCCCCCAGAGGAAGGCTTTGGGTACAACTGAACTCCCCAGGGGAGCCTTTACGCAGCCCCACATGCAACTGGACCCTCCTTGTTCACTGTTTACGAGCAACCCTAAATATACCCCTAGCCACCATGGCAGAAGACTGAAAACTCGGGCTCCAGAAAATGTGTTTCAAGCCCCATTCACCCATCCAGAAGTGCCCCCAAAGGAAGGCTTTGGGTACAAGTGAACTCCCCAGGGGAGACTTTATGCAGACCCACATGCAACTGGACCCTCCTTGTTCACTGTTTACGAGCAACCCTAAATATAACCCTTGCCCCCATGGCAGACGACTGAAAACTCGGGCCACAGAAAATGCGTTAAAAGCCTAATTCGCCCATCCAAAAGTGCCCCCAGAGGAAGGCTTTGGGTACAACTGCACTCCCCAGGGGAGCCTTAACGCAGCCCCACATGCAACTGGACCCTCCGTATTCGCTCTTTCACAGCAACCCTAAATATAACCCTGGTCCGCCTGGCAGTCGACTGAAAACTCGGGCCACAGAAAAACTATTAAAAGCCTAATTCACCCATCCAAAAGTGCCCCCAGAGGAAGGCTTTGGGTACAACTGAACTCCCCAGGGGAGCCTTTACACAGCCCCACATGCAACTGGACCCTCCTTGTTCACTGTTTACGAGCAACCCTAAATATACCCCTAGCCACCATGGCAGAAGACTGAAAGCTCGGGCTCCAGAAAATGTGTTTCAAGCCCCATTCACCCATCCAGAAGTGCCCCCAAAGGAAGGCTTTGGGTACAACTGGACTCCCCAGGGGAGCCTTAACGCAGCCCCACATGCAACTGGACCCTCCGTATTCGCTCTTTCACAACAACCCTAAATATAGCCCTGGCCCGTCTGGCAGTCGACTGAAAACTCGGGCCCCAGAAAATGCATTAAAAGCCTAATTCGCCCATCCAAAAGTGCCCCCAGAGGAAGGCTTTGGGTACAACTGAACTCCCCAGGGGAGCCTTTACGCAGCCCCACATGCAACTGGACCCTCCGTATTCGCTCTTTCACAGCAACCCTAAATATATCCCTGGCCCGCCTGGCAGTCGACTGAAAACTCGGGCCACAGAAAAACTATTAAAAGCCTAATTCACCCATACAAATGTGCCCCCAGAGGAAGGCTTTGGGTACAACTGAACTCCCCAGGGGAGCCTTTATGCAGCCCCACATGCAACTGGACCCTCCGGGTTCACTCTTTCACCGCAAGCCTAAATATAGCCCTAGCACGCCTGGCAGTCGACTGAAAGCTCGGGCCACAGAAAATGTGTTACGAGCCCCATTCGCCAATCCAAAAGTGCCCCCAAAGGAAGGCTTTCGGTACATCTGAACTCCCCAGGGGAGCCTTTATGCAGCCCCACATGCAACTGGACCCTCCGGGTTCACTCTTTCACCGCAAGCCTAAATATAACCCTAGCCACCATGGCAGAAGACTGAAAACTCGGGCTCCAGAAAATGTGTTTCAAGCCCCATTCACCCATCCAGAAGTGCCCCCAAAGGAAGGCTTTGGGTACAAGTGAACTCCCCAGGGGAGCCTTTATGCAGCCCCACATGCAACTGGACCCTCCTTGTTCACTGTTTACGAGCAACCCTAAATATACCCCTAGCCAGCATGGCAGAAGACTGAAAACTCGGGCTCCAGAAAATGCGTTTCTAGCCCCATTCACCCATCCAGAAGTGCCCCCAAAGGAAGGCTTTGGGTACAACTGAACTCCCCAGGGGAGCCTTAACGCAGCCCCACATGCAACTGGACCCTCCGTATTCGCTCTTTCACAGCAACCCTAAATATAACCCTGGCCCGCCTGGCAGTCGACTGAAAACTCGGGCCCCAAAAAATGCATTAAAAGCCTAATTAGCCCATCCAAAGGTGCCCCCAGAGGAAGGCTATGGGTACAACTGAACTCCCCAGGGGAGCCTTTACGCAGCCCCACATGCAACTGGACCCTCCTTGTTCACTGTTTACGAGCAACCCTAAATATACCCCTAGCCACCATGGCAGAAGACTGAAAACTCGGGCTCCAGAAAATGTGTTTCAAGCCCTATTCACCCATCCAGAAGTGCCCCCAAAGGAAGGCTTTGGGTACAGCTGAACTCCCCAGGGGAGCCTTTATGCAGCCCCACATGCAACTGGACCCTCCGGGTTCACTCTTTCACCGCAAGCCTAAATATAGCCCTCGGCGCAATGGGAGAAGACTGAAAAAGCGGGCCCCAGAAAACGCATTGCGATTCCCTTTGGACCATCCCAAAGTACCCCCAAAGGAAATCTTGGGGTACAACTGGACTCCCCAGGGGAGCCTTAACGAAGCCCCACATGCAACTGGACCCTCCGTACTCACTCTTTCACAGCAACCCTAAATATAACCCTTGCCCGCATGGCAGTCGACTGAAAACTCGGGCCGCAGAATATGCGTTAAAAGCCTAATTCACCCATACAAAAGTGCCCCCAGAGGAAGGCTTTGGGTACAACTGAACTCCCCAGGGGAGCCTTAACGCAGCCCCACATGCAACTGGACCCTCCGTATTCGCTCTTTCACAGCAACCCTAAATATAACCCTGGCCCGCCTGGCAGTCGACTGAAAACTCAGGTCACAGAAAAACTATTAAAAGCCTAATTCGCCCATCCAAAAGTGCCCCCAGAGGAAGGCTTTGGGTACAACTGAACTCCCCAGGGGAGCCTTTACGCAGCCCCACATGCAACTGGACCCTCCTTGTTCACTGTTTACGAGCAACCCGAAATATACCCCTAGCCACCATGGCAGAAGACTGAAAACTCGGGCTCCAGAAAATGCGTTTCAAGCCCCATTCACCCATCCAGAAGTGCCCCCAAAGGAAGGCTTTGGGTACAACTGAACTCCCCAGGGGAGCCTTTATGCAGCCCCACATGCAACTGGACCCTCCGGGTTCACTCTTTCACCGCAAGCCTAAATATAGCCCTAGCACGCCTGGCAGTCGACTGAAAGCTCGGGCCACAGAAAATGTGTTACGAGCCCCATTCGCCCATCCAAAAGTGCCCCCAAAGGAAGGCTTTGGGTACATCTGAACTCCCCAGGGGAGCCTTTATGCAGCCCCACATGCAACTGGACCCTCCGGGTTCACTCTTTCACCGCAAGCCTAAATATAGCCCTAGCACACCTGGCAGTCGACTGAAAGCTCGGGCCACAGAAAATGTGTTACGAGCCCCATTCGCCAATCCAAAAGTGCCCCCAAAGGATGGCTTTCGGTACATCTGAACTCCCCAGGGGAGCCTTTACGCAGCCCCACATGCAACTGGACCCTCCTTGTTCACTGTTTACGAGCAACCCTAAATATAACCCTAGCCAGCATGGCAGAAGACTGAAAACTCGGGCCCCAGAAAAAGCGTTTCAAGCCCCATTCACCCATCCAGAAGTGCCCCCAAAGGAAGGCTTTGGGTACAACTGAACTCCCCAGGGGAGCCTTAACGCAGCCCCACATGCAACTGGACCCTCCGTATTCACTCTTTCACAGCAACCCTAAATATAACCCTTGCCCGCATGGCAGACGACTGAAAACTCGGGCCGCAGAAAATGCGTTAAAAGCCTAATGCGCCCATCCAAAAGTGCCCCCAGAGGAAGGCTTTGGGTACAACTGAACTCCCCAGGGGAGCCTTAACGCAGCCCCACATGCAACTGGACCCTCCGTATTCGCTCTTTCACAGCAACTCTAAATATAACCCTGGCCCGCCTGGCAGTCGACTGAAAACTCAGGCCACAGAAAAACTATTAAAAGCCTAATTCACCCATCCAAAAGTGCCCCCAGAGGAAGGCTTTGGGTACAAGTGAACTCCCCAGGGGAGCCTTTACGCAGCCCCACATGCAACTGGACCCTCCTTGTTCACTGTTTACGAGCAACCCGAAATATACCCCTAGCCACCATGGCAGAAGACTGAAAACTCGGGCTCCAGAAAATGTGTTTCAAGCCCCATTCACCCATCCAGAAGTGCCCCCAAAGGAAGGCTTTGGGTACAAGTGAACTCCCCAGGGGAGCCTTTATGCAGCCCCACATGCAACTGGACCCTCCTTGTTCACTGTTTACGAGCAACCCTAAATATACCCCTAGCCAGCATGGCAGAAGACTGAAAACTCGGGCTCCAGAAAATGCGTTTCAAGCCCCATTCACCCATCCAGAAGTGCCCCCAAAGGAAGGCTTTGGGTACAACTGAACTCCCCAGGGGAGCCTTAACGCAGCCCCACATGCAACTGGACCCTCCGTATTCGCTCTTTCACAGCAACCCTAAATATAACCCTGGCCCGCCTGGCAGTCAACTGAAAACTCGGGCCCCAAAAAATGCATTAAAAGCCTAATTAGCCCATCCAAAGGTGCCCCCAGAGGAAGGCTTTGGGTACAACTGAACTCCCCAGGGGAGCCTTTACGCAGCCCCACATGCAACTGGACCCTCCTTGTTCACTGTTTACGAGCAACCCTAAATATACCCCTAGCCACCATGGCAGAAGACTGAAAACTCGGGCTCCAGGAAATGCGTTTCAAACCCCATTCACCCATCCAGAAGTGCCTTAAAGGAAGGCTTTGGGTACAAGTGAACTCCCCAGGGGAGCCTTTATGCAGCCCCACATGCAACTGGACCCTCCGGGTTCACTCTTTCACAGCAACCCTAAATATAGCCCTGGCCCGCCTGGCAGTCGACTGAAAACTCGGGCCCCAGAAAAACTGTTAAAAGCCTAATTCGCCCATCCAAAAGTGCCCCCAGAGGAAGGCTTTGGGTACAACTGAACTCCCCAGGGGAGCCTTTACGCAGCCCCACATGCAACTGGACCCTCCTTGTTCACTGTTTACGAGCAACCCTAAATATACCCCTAGCCACCATGGCAGAAGACTGAAAACTCGGGCTCCAGAAAATGCGTTTCAAGCCCCATTCACCCATCCAGAAGTGCCCCCAAAGGAAGGCTTTGGGTACAGCTGAACTCCCCAGGGGAGCCTTTATGCAGCCCCACATGCAACTGGACCCTCCGGGTTCACTCTTTCACCGCAAGCCTAAATATAGCCCTCGGCGCAATGGGAGAAGACTGAAAAAGCGGGCCCAGAAAACGCATTGCGATTCCCTTTGGACCATCCCAAAGTACCCCCAAAGGAAATCTTGGGGTACAACTGAACTCCCCAGGGGAGCCTTAACGAAGCCCCACATGCAACTGGACCCTCCGTATTCACTCTTTCACAGCAACCCTAAATATAACACTTGCCCGCATGGCAGTCGACTGAAAACTCGGACCGCAGAAAATGCGTTAAAAGCCTAATTCGCCCATCCAAAAGTGCCCCCAGAGGAAGGCTTTGGGTACAGCTGAACTCCCAAGGGGAGCCTTAACGCAGCCCCACATGCAACTGGACCCTCCGTATTCGCTCTTTCACAGCAACCCTAAATATAACCCTGGCCCGCCTGGCAGTCGACTGAAAACTCAGGCCACAGAAAAACTATTAAAAGCCTAATTCACCCATCCAAAAGTGCCCCCAGAGGAAGGCTTTGGGTACAACTGAACTCCCCAGGGGAACCTTAACGCAGCCCCACATGCAACTGGACCCTCCTTGTTCACTGTTTACGAGCAACCCTAAATATACCCCTAGCCACCATGGCAGAAGACTGAAAACTCGGGCTCCAGAAAATGCGTTTCAAGCCCCATTCACCCATCCAGAAGTGCCCCCAAAGGAAGGCTTTGGGTACAACTGGACTCCCCAGGGGAGCCTTAACGCAGCCCCACATGCAACTGGACCCTCCGTATTCGCTCTTTCACAGCAACACTAAATATAGCCCTGGCCCGCCTGGCAGTCGACTGAAAACTCGGGCCCCAGAAAGTGCATTAAAAGCCTAATTCACCCATCCAGAAGTGCCCCCAAAGGAAGGCTTTGGGTACAACTGAACTCCCCAGGGGAGCCTTTATGCAGCCCCACATGCAACTGGACCCTCCGGGTTCACTCTTTCACCGCAAGCCTAAATATAGCCCTAGCACGCCTGGCAGTCGACTGAAAGCTCGGGCCACAGAAAATGTGTTACGAGCCCCATTCGCCCATCCAAAAGTGCCCCCAAAGGAAGGCTTTGGGTACATCTGAACTCCCCAGGGGAGCCTTTATGCAGCCCCACATGCAACTGGACCCTCCGGGTTCACTCTTTCACAGCAAGCCTAAATATAGCCCTAGCACGCCTGGCAGTCGACTGAAAGCTCAGGCCCCAGAAAATGTGTTACGAGCCCCATTCACCCATCCAGAAGTGCCCCCAAAGGAAGGCTTTGGGTACAAGTGAACTCCCCAGGGGAGCCTTTATGCAGCGCCACATGCAATTGGACCCTCCGGGTTCACTCTTTCACCGCAAGCCTAAATATAGCCCTAGCACGCCTGACAGTCGACTGAAAGCTCCGGCCCCAGAAAATGTGTTACGAGCCCCATTCGCCCGTCCAAAAGTGCCCCCAAAGGAAGGCTTTGGGTACATCTGAACTCCCCAGGGGAGCCTTTAGGCAGCCCTACATGCAACTGGACCCTCCGTGTTCGCTCTTTACAGCAACCCTAAATATAACCCTAACCAGCATGGCAGAAGACTGAAAACTCGGGCCATAGAAAAAGCGTTTCAAGCCCCATTCGCCCATCCAGAAGTGCCCCCAAAGGAAGGCTTTGGGTACAACTGGACTCCCCAGGGGAGCCTTTATGCAGCCCCACATGCAACTGGACCCTCCGTATTCACTCTTTCACAGCAACCCTAAATATAACCCTTGTCCGCATGGCAGACGACTGAAAACTCGGGCCGCAGAATATGCGTTAAAAGCCTAATTCGCCCATCCAAAAGTGCCCCCAGAGGAAGGCTTTGGGTACAACTGAACTCCCCAGGGGAGCCTTTACGCAGCCCCACATGCAACTGGACCCTCCTTGTTCACTGTTTAAAGCAACTCTAAATATACCCCTAGCCACCATGGCAGAAGACTGAAAACTCGGGCTCCAGAAAATGTGTTTCAAGCCCCATTCACCCATCCAGAAGTGCCCCCAAAGGAAGGCTTTGGGTACAAGTGAACTCCCCAGGGGAGACTTTATGCAGACCCACATGCAACTGGACCCTCCTTGTTCACTGTTTACGAGCAACCCTAAATATACCCCTAGCCACCATGGCAGAAGACTGAAAACTCGGGCTCCAGAAAATGCGTTTCAAGCCCCATTCACCCATCCAGAAGTGCCCCCAAAGGAAGGCTTTGGGTACAACTGAACTCCCCAGGGGAGCCTTTATGCAGCCCCACATGCAACTGGACCCTCCGGGTTCACTCTTTCACCGCAAGCCTAAATATAGCCCTAGCACGCCTGGCAGTCGACTGAAAGCTCGGGCCACAGAAAATGTGTTACGAGCCCCATTCGCCCATGCAAAAGTGCCCCCAAAGGAAGGCTTTGGGTACAGCTGAACTCCCCAGGGGAGCCTTTATGCAGCCCCACATGCAACTGGACCCTCCGGGTTCACTCTTTCACCGCAAGCCTAAATATAGCCCTAGCACGCCTGGCAGTCGACTGAAAGCTCGGGCCCCAGAAAATGTGTTACGAGCCCCATTCGCCCATCCAGAAGTGCCCCCAAAGGAAGGCTTTGGGTACAAGTGAACTCCCCAGGGGAGCCTTTATGCAGCCCCACATGCAACTGGACCCTCCGTATTCGCTCTTTCACAGCAACCCTAAATATAACCCTAGCCCGCATGGCAGACGACTGAAAACTCGGGCCCCAGAAAACGTGCTACAAGCCCCATTCGACCATCCAAAAGTGCCCCCAAAGGAAGGCTTTGGGTACAACTGAACTCCCCAGGGGAGCCTTTATGCAGCCCCACATGCAACTGGACCCTCCGGGTTCACTCTTTCACCGCAAGCCTAAATATAACCCTAGCACGCCTGGCAGTCGACTGAAAGCTCGGGCCACAGAAAATGTGTTACGAGCCCCATTCGCCCATCCAAAAGTGCCCCCAAAGGAAGGCTTTGGGTACATCTGAACTCCCCAGGGGAGCCTTTATGCAGCCCCACATGCAACTGGACCCTCCGGGTTCACTCTTTCACCGCAAGCCTAAATATAGCCCTAGCACGCCTGGCAGTCGACTGAAAGCTCGGGCCCCAGAAAATGTGTTACGAGCCCCATTCACCCATCCAAAAGTGCCCCCAAAGGAAGGCTTTGGGTACATCTGAACTCCCCAGGGGAGCCTTTACGCAGCCCCACATGCAACTGGACCCTCCTTGTTCACTGTTTACGAGCAACCCTAAATATACCCCTAGCCACCATGGCAGAAGACTGAAAACTCGGGCTCCAGAAAATGCGTTTCAAGCCCCATTCACCCATCCAGAAGTGCCCCCAAAGGAAGGCTTTGGGTAAAACTGAACTCCCCAGGGGAGCCTTTATGCAGCCCCACATGCAATTGGACCCTCCGGGTTCACTCTTTCACCGCAAGCCTAAATATAGCCCTAGCACGCCTGACAGTCGACTGAAAGCTCGGGCCCCAGAAAATGTGTTACGAGCCCCATTCGCCCGTCCAAAAGTGCCCCCAAAGGAAGGCTTTGGGTACATCTGAACTCCCCAGGGGAGCCTTTAGGCAGCCCTACATGCAACTGGACCCTCCGTGTTCGCTCTTTACATCAACCCTAAATATAACCCTAGCCAGCATGGCAGAAGACTGAAAACTCGGGCCATAGAAAAAGCGTTTCAAGCCCCATTCGCCCATCCAGAAGTGCCCCCAAAGGAAGGCTTTGGGTACAACTGGACTCCCCAGGGGAGCCTTTATGCAGCCCCACATGCAACTGGACCCTCCGTATTCACTCTTTCACAGCAACCCTAAATATAACCCTTGTCCGCATGGCAGACGACTGAAAACTCGGGCCGCAGAATATGCGTTAAAAGCCTAATTCGCCCATCCAAAAGTGCCCCCAGAGGAAGGCTTTGGGTACAACTGAACTCCCCAGGGGAGCCTTAACGCAGCCCCACATGCAACTGGACCCTCCGTATTCGCTCTTTCACAGCAACCCTAAATATAACCATGGCCCGCCTGGCAGTCGACTGAAAAATCAGGCCACTGAAAAACTATTAAAAGCCTAATTCACCCATCCAAAAGTGCCCCAAAAGGAAGGCTTTGGGTACAACTGAACTCCCCAGGGGAGCCTTTACGCAGCCCCACATGCAACTGGACCCTCCTTGTTCACTGTTTACGAGCAACCCTAAATATACCCCTAGCCACCATGGCAGAAGACTGAAAACTCGGGCTCCAGAAAATGTGTTTCAAGCCCCATTCACCCATCCAGAAGTGCCCCCAAAGGAAGGCTTTGGGTACAAGTGAACTCCCCATGGGAGCCTTTATGCAGACCCACATGCAACTGGACCCTCCTTGTTCACTGTTTACGAGCAACCCTAAATATACCCCTAGCCACCATGGCAGAAGACTGAAAACTCGGGCTCCAGAAAATGCGTTTCAAGCCCCATTCACCCATCCAGAAGTGCCCCCAAAGGAAGGCTTTGGGTACAACTGAACTCCCCAGGGGAGCCTTTATGCAGCCCCACATGCAACTGGACCCTCCGGGTTCACTCTTTCACCGCAAGCCTAAATATAGCCCTAGCACGCCTGGCAGTCGACTGAAAGCTCGGGCCACAGAAAATGTGTTACGAGCCCCATTCGCCCATCCAAAAGTGCCCCCAAAGGAAGGCTTTGGGTACATCTGAACTCCCCAGGGGAGACTTTATGCAGCCCCACATGCAACTGGACCCTCCGGGTTCACTCTTTCACCGCAAGCCTAAATATAGCCCTAGCACGCCAGGCAGTCGACTGAAAGCTAGGGCCCCAGAAAATGTGTTACGAGCCTAATTCGCCCATCCAAAAGTGCCCCCAAAGGAAGGCTTTGGGTACATCTGAACTCCCCAGGGGAGCCTTTACGCAGCCCCACATGCAACTGGACCCTCCTTGTTCACTGTTTACGAGCAACCCTAAATATACCCCTAGCCACCATGGCAGAAGACTGAAAACTCGGGCTCCAGAAAATGCGTTTCAAGCCCCATTCACCCATCCAGAAGTGCCCCCAAAGGAAGGCTTTGGGTAAAACTGAACTCCCCAGGGGAGCCTTTATGCAGCCCCACATGCAACTGGACCCTCCGGGTTCACTCTTTCACCGCATGCCTAAATATAGCCCTAGCACGCCTGACAGTCGACTGAAAGCTCGGGCCCCAGAAAATGTGTTACGAGCCCCATTCGCCCGTCCAAAAGTGCCCCCAAAGGAAGGCTTTGGGTACATCTGAACTCCCCAGGGGAGCCTTTAGGCAGCCCTACATGCAACTGGACCCTCCGTGTTCGCTATTTACAGCAACCCTAAATATAACCCTAGCCAGCATGGCAGAAGACTGAAAACTCGGGCCACAGAAAAAGCGTTTCAAGCCCCATTCGCCCATCCAGAAGTGCCCCCAAAGGAAGGCTTTGGGTACAACTGGACTCCCCAGGGGAGCCTTTATGCAGCCCCACATGCAACTGGACCCTCCGTATTCGCTCTTTCACAGCAAACCTAAATATAACCCTGGCCCACCTGGCAGTCGACTGAAAACTCAGGCCACAGAAAAACTATTAAAAGCCTAATTCACCCATCCAAAAGTGCCCCCAGAGGAAGGCTTTGGGTACAAGTGAACTCCACAGGGGAGCCTTTACGCAGCCCCACATGCAACTGGACCCTCCGTATTCGCTCTTTCACAGCAACCCTAAATATAACCTTAGCCCGCATGGCAGACGACTGAAAACTCGGGCCCCAGAAAACGTGCTACAAGCCCCATTCGACCATCCAAAAGTGCCCCCAAAGGAAGGCTTTGGGTACATCTGAACTCCCCAGGGGAGCCTTTACGCAGCCCCACATGCAACTGGACCCTCCGTGTTCGCTCTTTACAGCAACCCTAAATATACCCCTAGCCACCATGGCAGAAGACTGAAAACTCGGGCCACAGAAAAAGCGTTTCAAGCCCCTTTCACCCATCCAGAAGTGCCCCCAAAGGAAGGCTTTGGGTACAAGTGAACTCCCCAGGGGAGCCTTTATGCAGCCCCACATGCAACTGGACCCTCCAGGTTCACTCTTTCACCGCAAGCCTAAATATAGCCCTCGGCGCAATGGGAGAAGACTGAAAAAGCGGGCCCCAGAAAACACATTTCGATTCCCCTTGGACCATCCAAAAGTGCCCCCAGAGGAAGGCTTTGGGTACATCTGAACTCCCCAGGGGAGCCTTAACGCAGCCCCACATGCAACTTGACCCTCCGTATTCGCTCTTTCACAGCAACCCTAAATATAGCCCTGGCCCGCCTGGCAGTCGACTGAAAACTCGGGCCCAAGAAAATGCGTTAAAAGCCTAATTCGCCCATCCAAAAGTGCCCCCAGAGGAAGGCATTGGGTACAAGTGAACTCCCCAGGGGAGCCTTTACGCAGCCCCACATGCAACTGGACCCTCCTTGTTCACTGTTTACGAGCAACCCTAAATATACCCCTAGCCACCATGGCAGAAGACTGAAAACTCGGGCTCCAGAAAATGCGTTTCAAGCCCCATTCACCCATCCAGAAGTGCCCCCAAAGGAAGGCTTTGGGTACAACTGAACTCCCCAGGGGAGCCTTTATGCAGCCCCACATGCAACTGGACCCTCCGGGTTCACTCTTTCACCGCAAGCCTAAATGTAGCCCTCGGCGCAATGGGAGAAGATTAAAAACGGGCCTAAGAAAACGCATTGCGATTCCGCTTGGACCATCCCAAAGTGCACCCAAAGGAAGGCTTTGGGTACAACTGGACTCCCCAGGGGAGCCTTTATGCAGCCCCACATGCAACTGGACCCTCCGTGTTCGCTGTTTACAAGCAACCCTAAATATATCCCTGGCCCGCCTGGCAGTGGACTGAAAACTCGGGCCCCAGAAAAATTGTTAAAAACCTAATTCGCCCATCCACAAGTGCCCCCAAAGGAAGGCTTTGGGTACAAGTGAACTCCCCAGGGGAGCCTTTATGCAGCCCCACATGCAACTGGACCCTCCGGGTTCACTCTTTCTCCGCAAGCCTAAATATATCCCTAGCACGCCTGGCAGTCGACTGAAAGCTCGGGCCACAGAAAATGTGTTACGAGCCCCATTCGCCCATCCAAAAGTGCCCCCAAAGGAAGGCTTTGGGTACATCTGAACTCCCCAGGGGAGCCTTTACAAAGCCCCACATGCAACTGGACCCTCCGTGTTCGCTCTTTACAGCAACCCTATATATAACCCTAACCACCATGGCAGAAGACTGAAAACTCGGGCTCCAGAAAATGCGTTTCAAGCCCCATTCACCCATCCAGAAGTGCCCGCAAAAGAAGGCTTTGGGTACAACTGAACTCCCCAGGGGAGCCTTTATGCAGCCGCACATGCAACAGGACCCTCCAAGTTCACACTTTCACCGCAAGCCTAAATATAGCCCTAGCACGCCTGGCAGTCGACTGAAAGCTCGGGCCACAGAAAATGTGTTACGAGCCACATTCGCCCATCCAAAAGTGCCCCCAAAGGAAGGCTTTGGGTACAACTGGACTCTCCAGGGGAGCCTTAACGCAGCCCCACATGCAACTGGACCCGCCGGGTTCACTCTTTCACCGCAAGCCTAAATATAGCCCTCGGCGCAATGGGAGAAGACTGAAAAAGCGGGCCTCAGAAAACGCATTTCGATTCCCCTTGGACCATCCAAAAGTGACCCCGAAGGAAGGCTTTGGGTACAACTGGACTCCCCAGGGGAGCCTTAACGCAGCCCCACATGCAACTGGACCCTCCGTATTCGCTCTTTCACAGCAACCCTAAATATAGCCCTGGCCCGCCTGGCAGTCGACTGAAAACTCGGGCCCCAGAAAAACTGTTAAAAGCCTAATTCGCCCATCCAAAAGTGCCCCCAGAGGAAGGCTTTGGGTACAACTGAACTCCCCAGGGGAGCCTTTACGCAGCCCCACATGCAACTGGACCCTCCTTGTTCACTGTTTACGAGCAACCCTAAATATACCCCTAGCCACCATGGCAGAAGACTGAAAACTCGGGCTCCAGAAAATGCGTTTCAAGCCCCATTCACCCATCCAGAAGTGCCCCCAAAGGAAGGCTTTGGGTACAAGTGAACTCCCCAGGGGAGCCTTTATGCAGCCCCACATGCAACTGGACCCTCCGGGTTCACTCTTTCACCGCAAGCCTAAATATAGCCCTCGGCGCAATGGGAGAAGACTGAAAAAGCGGGCCCCAGAAAACGCATTGCGATTCCCTTTGGACCATCCCAAAGTACCCCCAAAGGAAATCTTGGGGTACAACTGGACTCCCCAGGGGAGCCTTAACGAAGCCCCACATGCAACTGGACCCTCCGTACTCACTCTTTCACAGCAACCCTAAATATAACCCTTGCCCGCATGGCAGTCGACTGAAAACTCGGGCCGCAGAATATGCGTTAAAAGCCTAATTCGCCCATCCAAAAGTGCCCCCAGAGGAAGGCTTTGGGTACAACTGAACTCCCCAGGGGAGCCTTAACGCAGCCCCACATGCAACTGGACCCTCCGTATTCGCTCTTTCACAGCAACCCTAAATATAACCCTGGCCCGCCTGGCAATCGACTGAAAACTCAGGTCACAGAAAAACTATTAAAAGCCTAATTCGCCCATCCAAAAGTGCCCCCAGAAGAAGGCTTTGGGTACAAGTGAACTCCCCAGGGGAACCTTTACGCAGCCCCACATGCAACTGGACCCTCCTTGTTCACTGTTTACGAGCAACCCGAAATATACCCCTAGCCACCATGGCACAAGACTGAAAACTCGGGCTCCAGAAAATGCGTTTCAAGCCCCATTCACCCATCCAGAAGTGCCCCCAAAGGAAGGCTTTGGGTACATCTGAACTCCCCAGGGGAGCCTTTATGCAGCCCCACATGCAACTGGACCCTCCGGGTTCACTCTTTCACCGCAACCCTAAATATAGCCCTAGCACGCCTGGCAGTCGACTGAAAGCTCGGGCCACAGAAAATGTGTTACGAGCCCCATTCGCCCATCCAAAAGTGCCCCCAAAGGAAGGCTTTGGGTACATCTGAACTCCCCAGGGGAGCCTTTATGCAGCCCCACATGCAACTGGACCCTCCGGGTTCACTCTTTCACCGCAAGCCTAAATATAGCCCTAGCACACCTGGCAGTCGACTGAAAGCTCGGGCCACAGAAAATGTGTTACGAGCCCCATTCGCCAATCCAAAAGTGCCCCCAAAGGAAGGCTTTCGGTACATCTGAACTCCCCAGGGGAGCCTTAACGCAGCCCCACATGCAACTGGACCCTCCGTATTCGCTCTTTCACAGCAACTCTAAATATAACCCTGGCCCGCCTGGCAGTCGACTGAAAACTCAGGCCACAGAAAAACTATTAAAAGCCTAATTCACCCATCCAAAAGTGCCCCCAGAGGAAGGCTTTGGGTACAACTGAACTCCCCAGGGGAGCCTTTACGCAGCCCCACATGCAACTGGACCCTCCTTGTTCACTGTTTACGAGCAACCCGAAATATACCCCTAGCCACCATGGCAGAAGACTGAAAACTCGGGCTCCAGAAAATGTGTTTCAAGCCCCATTCACCCATCCAGAAGTGCCCCCAAAGGAAGGCTTTGGGTCCAAGTGAACTCCCCAGGGGAGCCTTTATGCAGCCCCACATGCAACTGGACCCTCCTTGTTCACTGTTTACGAGCAACCCTAAATATACCCCTAGCCAGCATGGCAGAAGACTGAAAACTCGGGCTCCAGAAAATGCGTTTCAAGCCCCATTCACCCATCCAGAAGTGCCCCCAAAGGAAGGCTTTGGGTACAACTGAACTCCCCAGGGGAGCCTTTACGCAGCCCCACATGCAACTGGACCCTCCGTATTCGCTCTTTCACAGCAACCCTAAATAGAACCCTGGCCCGCATGGCAGACGACTGAAAGCTCGGGCCACAGAAAACGTGCTACAAGCCCCATTCGACCATCCAAAAGTGCCCCCAAAGGAAGGCTTTGGGTTCAACTGAACTCCCCAGGGGAGACTTTATGCAGGCCCATACGCAACTGGACCCCCCGTGTTTGCTGTTTACAAGCAACCCTAAATATAACCCTGGCCCGCCTGGCAGTCAACTGAAAACTCGGGCCCCAAAAAATGCATTAAAAGCCTAATTAGCCCATCCAAAGGTGCCCCCAGAGGAAGGCTTTGGGTACAACTGAACTCCCCAGGGGAGCCTTTACGCAGCCCCACATGCAACTGGACCCTCCTTGTTCACTGTTTACGAGCAACCCTAAATATACCCCTAGCCACCATGGCAGAAGACTGAAAACTCGGGCTCCAGGAAATGTGTTTCAAACCCCATTCACCCATCCAGAAGTGCCCCCAAAGGAAGTCTTTGGGTACAAGTGAACTCCCCAGGGGAGCCTTTATGCAGCCCCACATGCAACTGGACCCTCCGGGTTCACTCTTTCACAGCAACCCTAAATATAGCCCTGGCCCGCCTGGCAGTCGACTGAAAACTCGGGCCCCAGAAAAACTGTTAAAAGCCTAATTCGCCCATCCAAAAGTGCCCCCAGAGGAAGGCTTTGGGTACAACTGAACTCCCCAGGGGAGCCTTTACGCAGCCCCACATGCAACTGGACCCTCCTTGTTCACTGTTTACGAGCAACCCTAAATATACCCCTAGCCACCATGGCAGAAGACTGAAAACTCGGGCTCCAGAAAATGCGTTTCAAGCCCCATTCACCCATCCAGAAATGCCCCCAAAGGAAGGCTTTGGGTACAGCTGAACTCCCCAGGGGAGCCTTTATGCAGCCCCACATGCAACTGGACCCTCCGGGTTCACTCTTTCACCGCAAGCCTAAATATAGCCCTAGCACGCCTGGCAGTCGACTGAAAGCTCAGGCCCCAGAAAATGTGTTACGAGCCCCATTCACCCATCCAGAAGTGCCCCCAAAGGAAGGCTTTGGGTACAAGTGAACTCCCCAGGGGAGCCTTTATGCAGCGCCACATGCAATTGGACCCTCCGGGTTCACTCTTTCACCGCAAGCCTAAATATAGCCCTAGCACGCCTGACAGTCGACTGAAAGCTCGGGCCCCAGAAAATGTGTTACGAGCCCCATTCGCCCGTCCAAAAGTGCCCCCAAAGGAAGGCTTTGGGTACATCTGAACTCCCCAGGGGAGCCTTTAGGCAGCCCTACATGCAACTGGACCCTCCGTGTTCGCTCTTTACAGCAACCCTAAATATAACCCTAGCCAGCATGGCAGAAGACTGAAAACTCGGGCCATAGAAAAAGCGTTTCAAGCCCCATTCGCCCATCCAGAAGTGCCCCCAAAGGAAGGCTTTGGGTACAACTGGACTCCCCAGGGGAGCTTTTATGCAGCCCCACATGCAACTGGACCCTCCGTATTCACTCTTTCACAGCAACCCTAAATATAACCCTTGTCCGCATGGCAGACGACTGAAAACTCGGGCCGCAGAATATGCGTTAAAAGCCTAATTCGCCCATCCAAAAGTGCCCCCAGAGGAAGGCTTTGGGTACAACTGAACTCCCCAGGGGAGCCTTAACGCAGCCCCACATGCAACTGGACCCTCCGTATTCGCTCTTTCACAGCAACCCTAAATATAACCCTGGCCCGCCTGGCAGTCGACTGAAAACTCAGGCCACAGAAAAACTATTAAAAGCCTAATTCACCCATCCAAAAGTGCCCCCAGAGGAAGGCTTTGGGTACAACTGAACTCCCCAGGGGAGCCTTTACGCAGCCCCACGTGCAACTGGACCCTCCTTGTTCACTGTTTACGAGCAACCCTAAATATACCCCTAGCCACCATGGCAGAAGACTGAAAACTCGGGCTCCAGAAAATGTGTTTCAAGCCCCATTCACCCATCCAGAAGTGCCCCCAAAGGAAGGCTTTGGGTCCAAGTGAACTCCCCAGGGGAGCCTTTATGCAGCCCCACATGCAACTGGACCCTCCTTGTTCACTGTTTACGAGCAACCCTAAATATACCCCTAGCCACCATGGCAGAAGACTGAAAACTCGGGCTCCAGAAAATGCGTTTCAAGCCCCATTCACCCATCCAGAAGTGCCCCCAAAGGAAGGCTTTGGGTACAACTGAACTCCCCAGGGGAGCCTTTATGCAGCCCCACATGCAACTGGACCCTCCGGGTTCACTCTTTCACCGCAACCCTAAATATAGCCCTAGCACGCCTGGCAGTCGACTGAAAGCTCGGGCCACAGAAAATGTGTTACGAGCCCCATTCGCCCATGCAAAAGTGCCCCCAAAGGAAGGCTTTGGGTACATCTGAACTCCCCAGGGGAGCCTTTATGCAGCCCCACATGCAACTGGACCCTCCGGGTTCACTCTTTCACCGCAAGCCTAAATATAGCCCTAGCACGCCTGGCAGTCGACTGAAAGCTCGGGCCCCAGAAAATGTGTTACGAGCCCCATTCGCCCATCCAGAAGTGCCCCCAAAGGAAGGCTTTGGGTACAAGTGAACTCCCCAGGGGAGCCTTTATGCAGCCCCACATGCAACTGGACCCTCCGTATTCGCTCTTTCACAGCAACCCTAAATATATCCCTGGCCCGCCTGGCAGTCGACTGAAAACTCAGGCCACAGAAAAACTATTAAAAGCCTAATTCACCCATCCAAAAGTGCCCCCAGAGGAAGGCTTTGGGTACAACTGAACTCCACAGGGGAGCCTTTACGCAGCCCCACATGCAACTGGACCCTCCTTGTTCACTGTTTACGAGCAACCCGAAATATACCCCTAGCACGCCTGGCAGTCGACTGAAAGCTCGGGCCCCAGAAAATGTGTTACGAGCCCCATTCGCCCATCCAGAAGTGCCCCCAAAGGAAGGCTTTGGGTACAAGTGAACTCCCCAGGGGAGCCTTTATGCAGCCCCACATGCAACTGGACCCTCCGGGTTCACTCTTTCACCGCAAGCCTAAATATAGCCCTAGCACGCCTGGCAGTCGACTGAAAGCTCGGGCCCCAGAAAATGTGCTACAAGCCCCATTCGACCATCCAAAAGTGCCCCCAAAGGAAGGCTTTGGGTACAACTGAACTCCCCAGGGGAGCCTTTATGCAGGCCTATACGCAACTGGACCTCCCGTGTTCGCTGTTTACAAGCAACCCTAAATATAACACTAGCCAGCATGGCAGAAAACTGAAAACTCGGGCCACAGAAAAAGCGTTTCAAGCCCCATTCACCCATCCAGAAGTGCCCCCAAAGGAAGGCTTTGGGTACAACTGAACTCCCCAGGGGAGCCTTTATGCAGCCCCACATGCAACTGGACCCTCCGGGTTCACTCTTTCACCGCAAGCCTAAATATAACCCTAGCACGCCTGGCAGTCGACTGAAAGCTCGGGCCACAGAAAATGTGTTACGAGCCCCATTCGCCCACCAAAAGTGCCCCCAAAGGAAGGCTTTGGGTACATCTGAACTCCCCAGGGGAGCCTTTATGCAGCCCCACATGCAACTGGACCCTCCGGGTTCACTCTTTCACCGCAAGCCTAAATATAGCCCTAGCACGCCTGGCAGTCGACTGAAAGCTCGGGCCCCAGAAAATGTGTTACGAGCCCCATTCACCCATCCAAAAGTGCCCCCAAAGGAAGGCTTTGGGTACATCTGAACTCCCCAGGGGAGCCTTTACGCAGCCCCACATGCAACTGGACCCTCCTTGTTCACTGTTTACGAGCAACCCTAAATATACCCCTAGCCAGCATGGCAGAAGACTGAAAACTCGGGCTCCAGAAAATGCGTTTCAAGCCCCATTCACCCATCCAGAAGTGCCCCCAAAGGAAGGCTTTGGGTACAAGTGAACTCCCCAGGGGAGCCTTTATGCAGCCCCACATGCAATTGGACCCTCCGGGTTCACTCTTTCACCGCAAGCCTAAATATAGCCCTAGCACGCCTGACAGTCGACTGAAAGCTCGGGCCCCAGAAAATGTGTTACGAGCCCCATTCGCCCGTCCAAAAGTGCCCCCAAAGGAAGGCTTTGGGTACATCTGAACTCCCCAGGGGAGCCTTTAGGAAGCCCTACATGCAACTGGACCCTCCGTGTTCGCTCTTTACAGCAACCCTAAATATAACCCTAGCCAGCATGGCAGAAGACTGAAAACTCGGGCCATAGAAAAAGCGTTTCAAGCCCCATTCGCCCATCCAGAAGTGCCCCCAAAGGAAGGCTTTGGGTACAACTGGACTCCCCAGGGGAGCCTTTATGCAGCCCCACATGCAACTGGACCCTCCGTATTCGCTCTTTCACAGCAACCCTAAATATAACCCTTGTCCGCATGGCAGACGACTGAAAACTCGGGCCGCAGAATATGCGTTAAAAGCCTAATTCGCCCATCCAAAAGTGCCCCCAGAGGAAGGCTTTGGGTACAACTGAACTCCCCAGGGGAGCCTTAACGCAGCCCCACATGCAACTGGACCCTCCGTATTCGCTCTTTCACAGCAACCCTAAATATAACCCTGGCCCGCCTGGCAGTCGACTGAAAACTCAGGCCACAGAAAAACTATTAAAAGCCTAATTCACCCATCCAAAAGTGCCCCAAAAGGAAGGCTTTGGGTACAACTGAACTCCCCAGGGGAGCCTTTACGCAGCCCCACATGCAACTGGACCCTCCTTGTTCACTGTTTACGAGCAACCCTAAATATACCCCTAGCCACCATGGCAGAAGACTGAAAACTCGGGCTCCAGAAAATGTGTTTCAAGCCCCATTCACCCATCCAGAAGTGCCCCCAAAGGAAGGCTTTGGGTACAAGTGAACTCCCCAGGGGAGCCTTTATGCAGACCCACATGCAACTGGACCCTCCTTGTTCACTGTTTACGAGCAACCCTAAATATACCCCTAGCCACCATGGCAGAAGACTGAAAACTCGGGCTCCAGAAAATGCGTTTCAAGCCCCATTCACCCATCCAGAAGTGCCCCCAAAGGAAGGCTTTGGGTACAACTGAACTCCCCAGGGGAGCCTTTATGCAGCCCCACATGCAACTGGACCCTCCGGGTTCACTCTTTCACCGCAACCCTAAATATAGCCCTAGCACGCCTGGCAGTCGACTGAAAGCTCGGGCCACAGAAAATGTGTTACGAGCCCCATTCGCCCATCCAAAAGTGCCCCCAAAGGAAGGCTTTGGGTACATCTGAACTCCCCAGGGGAGACTTTATGCAGCCCCACATGCAACTGGACCCTCCGGGTTCACTCTTTCACCGCAAGCCTAAATATAGCCCTAGCACGCCTGGCAGTCGACTGAAAGCTCGGGCCCCAGAAAATGCGTTACGAGCCTAATTCGCCCATCCAAAAGTGCCCCCAAAGGAAGGCTTTGGGTACATCTGAACTCCCCAGGGGAGCCTTTACGCAGCCCCACATGCAACTGGACCCTCCTTGTTCACTGTTTACGAGCAACCCTAAATATACCCCTAGCCACCATGGCAGAAGACTGAAAACTCGGGCTCCAGAAAATGCGTTTCAAGCCCCATTCACCCATCCAGAAGTGCCCCCAAAGGAAGGCTTTGGGTAAAACTGAACTCCCCAGGGGAGCCTTTATGCAGCCCCACATGCAACTGGACCCTCCGGGTTCACTCTTTCACCGCAAGCCTAAATATAGCCCTAGCACGCCTGACAGTCGACTGAAAGCTCGGGCCCCAGAAAATGTGTTACGAGCCCCATTCGCCCGTCCAAAAGTGCCCCCAAAGGAAGGCTTTGGGTACATCTGAACTCCCCAGGGGAGCCTTTAGGCAGCCCTACATGCAACTGGACCCTCCGTATTCGCTCTTTACAGCAACCCTAAATATAACCCTAGCCAGCATGGCAGAAGACTGAAAACTCAGGCCACAGAAAAACTATTAAAAGCCTAATTCACCCATCCAAAAGTGCCCCCAGAGGAAGGCTTTGGGTACAAGTGAACTCCACAGGGGAGCCTTTACGCAGCCCCACATGCAACTGGACCCTCCTTGTTCACTGTTTACGAGCAACCCTAAATATACCCCTAGCCAGCATGGCAGAAGACTGAAAACTCGGGCTCCAGAAAATGTGTTTCAAGCCCCATTCACCCATCCAGAAGTGCCCCCAAAGGAAGGCTTTGGGTACAAGTGAACTCCCCAGGGGAGCCTTTATGCAGACCCACATGCAACTGGACCCTCCTTGTTCACTGTTTACGAGCAACCCAAAATATACCCCTAGACACCATGGCAGAAGACTGAAAACTCGGGCTCCAGAAAATGCGTTTCAAGCCCCATTCACCCATCCAGAAGTGCCCCCAAAGGAAGGCTTTGGGTACAACTGAACTCCCCAGGGGAGCCTTTATGCAGCCCCACATGCAACTGGACCCTCCGGGTTCACTCTTTCACCGCAAGCCTAAATGTAGCCCTCGGCGCAATGGGATAAGACTGAAAAAGCGGGCCTCAGAAAACGCATTGCGATTCCCCTTGGACCATCCAAAAGTGTCCCCAAAGGAAGGCTTTGGGTACAACTGAACTCCCCAGGGGAGCCTTAACGCAGCCCCACATGCAACTGGACCCTCCGTATTCGCTCTTTCACAGCAACCGTAAATATAACCCTGGCCCGCCTGGCAGTCGACTGAAAACTCGGGCCCCAGAAAATGCATTAAAAGCCTAATTAGCCCATCCAAAAGTGCCCCCAAAGGAAGGCTTTGGGTACAACTGAACTCCCCAGGGGAGCCTTTACGCAGCCCCACATGCAACTGGACCCTCCT
The DNA here is from genome assembly GCF_047663525.1 of Anas platyrhynchos. Classification (NCBI taxonomy): domain Eukaryota; kingdom Metazoa; phylum Chordata; class Aves; order Anseriformes; family Anatidae; genus Anas; species Anas platyrhynchos. Next base: position 2,186,471 of record NC_092613.1, on the reverse strand, counting down.
TGTTCACTGTTTACGAGCAACCCTAAATATACCCCTAGCCACCATGGCAGAAGACTGAAAACTCGGGCTCCAGAAAATGTGTTTCAAACCCTATTCACCCATCCAGAAGTGCCCGCAAAGGAAGGCTTTGGGTACAAGTGAACACCCCAGGGGAGCCTTTATGCAGCCCCACATGCAACTGGACCCTCCTTGTTCGCTCTTTACAGCAACCCTAAATATAACCCTAGCCAGCATGGCAGAAGACTGAAAACTAGGGCCACAGAAAAAGCGTTTCAAGCCCCTTTCGCCCATCCAGAACTGCCCCCAGAGGAAGGCTTTGGGTACAAGTGAACTCCCCTGGGGAGCCTTTATGCAGCCCCATATGCAACTGGACCCTCCTTGTTCACTGTTTACGAGCAACCCTAAATATACCCCTCGGCGCAATGGGAGAAGACTGAAAAAGCGGGCCTCAGAAAACGCATTGCGTTTCCTCTTGGACCATCCCAAAGTGCCCCCAAAGGAAGGCTTTGGGTACAACTGGACTCCCCAGGGGAGCCTTAACGCAGCCCCACATGCAACTGGACCCTCCGTATTCGCTCTTTCACAGCAACCCTAAATATAGCCCTGGCCCGCCTCGCAGTCGACTGAAAACTCGGGCCCCAGAAAAACTGTTAAAAGCCTAATTCGCCCATCCAAAAGTGCCCCCAGAGGTAGGCTTTGGGTACAACTGAACTCCCCAGGGGAGCCTTTACGCAGCCCCACATGCAACTGGACCCTCCTTGTTCACTGTTTACGAGCAACCCTAAATATACCCCTAGCCACCATGGCAGAAGACTGAAAACTCGGGCTCCAGAAAATGCGTTTCAAGCCCCATTCACCCATCCAGAAGTGCCCCCAAAGGAAGGCTTTGCGTACAACTGAACTCCCCAGGCGAGCCTTTATGCAGACCCACATGCAACTGGACCCTCCGGGTTCACTCTTTCACCGCAACCCTAAATATAGCCCTAGCACGCCTGGCAGTCGACTGAAAGCTCGGGCCACAGAAAATGTGTTACGAGCCCCATTCGCCCATCCAAAAATGCCTCCAAAGGAAGGCTTTGTGTACAAGTGAACTCCCCAGGGGAGCCTTTACACAGCCCCACATGCAACTGGACCCTCCGGTTTCACTCTTTCACAGCAACCCTAAATATAGCCCTGGCCCGCCTGGCAGTCGACTGAAAAATCGGGCCCCAGAAAATGCGTTAAAAGCCTAATTCGCCCATCCAAAAGTACCCCCAGAGGAAGGCTTTGGGTACATCTGAACTCCCCAGGGGAGCCTTTATGCAGCCCCACATGCAACTGGACTCTCCGTATTTCCTCTTTCACAGCAACCCTAAATATAGCCCTGGCCCGCCTGGCAGTCGACTGAAAACTCGGGCCCCAGAAAATGCGTTAAAACCCTAATTCGCCCATCCAAAAGTGCCCCCAGAGTAAGGCTTTGGGTACTACTGAACTCCCCAGGGGAGCCTTTACGCAGCCCCACGTGGAACTGGACCCTCCTTGTTCACTGTTTACGAGCAACCCTAAATATACCCCTAGCCACCATGGCAGAAGACTGAAAACTCGGGCTCCAGAAAATGCGTTTCAAACCCCATTCACCCATCCAGAAGTGCCCCCAAAGGAAGGCTTTGGGTACAAGTGAACTCCTCAGGGGAGCCTTTATGCAGCCCCACATGCAACTGGACCCTCCGGGTTCACTCTTTCACCGCAAGCCTAAATATAGCCCTCAGCGCAATGGGAGAAGACTTAAAAAGCGGGCCTAAGAAAACGCATTGCGATTCCCCTTGGACCATCCCAAAGTCCTTCCAAAGGAAGGCTTTGGGTACAACTGGACTCCCCAGGGGAGCCTTAACGCAGCCCCACATGCAACTGGACCCTCCGTATTCGCTCTTTCACAGCAACCATAAATATATCCCTGGCCCGCCTGGCAGTCGACTGAAAACTCGGGCCCCAGAAAAACTGTTAAAAGCCTAATTCGCCCATCCACAAGTGCCCCAAGAGTTAGGCTTTGGGTACAACTGAACTCCCAAGGGGAGCCTTAACGCAGCCCCACATGCAACTGGACCCTCCTTGTTCACTGTTTATGAGCAACCCTAAATATACCCCTAGCCACCTTGGCAGAAGACTGAAAACTCGGGCCACATAAAAAGCGTTTCAAGCCCCTTTCGCCCTTCCAGAAGTGCCCCCAGAGGAAGGCTTTGCGTACAACGGAACTCCCCAGGGGAGCCTTTATGCAGCCCCACATGCAACTGGACCCTCCGGGTTCACTCTTTCACCGCAAGCCTAAATATAGCCCTAGCACGCCTGGCAGTCGACTGAAAGCTCGGGCCACAGAAAATGTGTTACGAGCCCCATTCGCCCATCCAGAAGTGCCCCCAAAGGAAGGCTTTGGGTACAACTGAACTCCCCAGGGGAGCCTTTATGCAGCCCCACATGCAACTGGACCCTCCGTATTCGCTCTTTCACAGCAACCCTAAATATAACCTTAGCCCGCATGGCAGACGACTGAAAACTCGGGCCCCAGAAAACGTGCTACAAGCCCCATTCGACCATCCAAAAGTGCCCCCAAAGGAAGGCTTTGGGTACATCTGAACTCCCCAGGGGAGCCTTTACGCAGCCCCACATGCAACTGGACCCTCCGTGTTCGCTCTTTACAGCAACCCTAAATATACCCCTAGCCACCATGGCAGAAGACTGAAAACTCGGGCCACAGAAAAAGCGTTTCAAGCCCCTTTCACCCATCCAGAAGTGCCCCCAAAGGAAGGCTTTGGGTACAAGTGAACTCCCCAGGGGAGCCTTTATGCAGCCCCACATGCAACTGGACCCTCCAGGTTCACTCTTTCACCGCAAGCCTAAATATAGCCCTCGGCGCAATGGGAGAAGACTGAAAAAGCGGGCCCCAGAAAACACATTTCGATTCCCCTTGGACCATCCAAACGTGCCCCCAGAGGAAGGCTTTGGGTACAACTGAACTCCCCAGGGGAGCCTTTATGCAGCCCCACATGCAACTGGACCCTCCTTATTCGCTCTTTCACAGCAACCCTAAATATAGCCCTGGCCCGCCTGGCAGTCGACTGAAAACTCGGGCCCAAGAAAATGCGTTAAAAGCCTAATTCGCCCATCCAAAAGTGCCCCCAGAGGAAGGCATTGGGTACAAGTGAACTCCCCAGGGGAGCCTTTACGCAGCCCCACATGCAACTGGACCCTCCTTGTTCACTGTTTACGAGCAACCCTAAATATACCCCTAGCCACCATGGCAGAAGACTGAAAACTCGGGCTCCAGAAAATGCGTTTCAAGCCCCATTCACCCATCCAGAAGTGCCCCCAAAGGAAGGCTTTGGGTACAACTGAACTCCCCAGGGGAGCCTTTATGCAGCCCCACATGCAACTGGACCCTCCGGGTTCACTCTTTCACCGCAAGCCTAAATGTAGCCCTCGGCGCAATGGGAGAAGATTAAAAACGGGCCTAAGAAAACGCATTGCGATTCCGCTTGGACCATCCCAAAGTGCACCCAAAGGAAGGCTTTGGGTACAACTGGACTCCCCAGGGGAGCCTTTATGCAGCCCCACATGCAACTGGACCCTCCGTGTTCGCTGTTTACAAGCAACCCTAAATATATCCCTGGCCCGCCTGGCAGTGGACTGAAAACTCGGGCCCCAGAAAAACTGTTAAAAACCTAATTCGCCCATCCACAAGTGCCCCCAAAGGAAGGCTTTGGGTACAAGTGAACTCCCCAGGGGAGCCTTTATGCAGCCCCACATGCAACTGGACCCTCCGGGTTCACTCTTTCTCCGCAAGCCTAAATATATCCCTAGCACGCCTGGCAGTCGACTGAAAGCTCGGGCCACAGAAAATGTGTTACGAGCCCCATTCGCCCATCCAAAAGTGCCCCCAAAGGAAGGCTTTGGGTACATCTGAACTCCCCAGGGGAGCCTTTACAAAGCCCCACATGCAACTGGACCCTCCGTGTTCGCTCTTTACAGCAACCCTAAATATAACCCTAACCACCATGGCAGAAGACTGAAAACTCGGGCTCCAGAAAATGCGTTTCAAGCCCCATTCACCCATCCAGAAGTGCCCGCAAAAGAAGGCTTTGGGTACATCTGAACTCCCCAGGGGAGCCTTTATGCAGCCGCACATGCAACAGGACCCTCCAAGTTCACACTTTCACCGCAAGCCTAAATATAGCCCTAGCACGCCTGGAAGTCGACTGAAAGCTCGGGCCACAGAAAATGTGTTACGAGCCACATTCGCCCATCCAAAAGTGCCCCCAAAGGAAGGCTTTGGGTACAACTGGACTCCCCAGGGGAGCCTTAACGCAGCCCCACATGCAACTGGACCCGCCAGGTTCACTCTTTCACCGCAAGCCTAAATATAGCCCTCGGTGCAATGGGAGAAGACTGAAAAAGCGGGCCTCAGAAAACGCATTGCGATTCCCCTTGGACCATCCAAAAGTGACCCCGAAGGAAGGCTTTGGGTACAACTGGACTCCCCAGGGGAGCCTTAACGCAGCCCCACATGCAACTGGACCCTCCGTATTCGCTCTTTCACAGCAACCCTAAATATAGCCCTGGCCCGCCTGGCAGTCGACTGAAAACTCGGGCCCCAGAAAAACTGTTAAAAGCCTAATTCGCCCATCCAAAAGTGCCCCCAGAGGAAGGCTTTGGGTACAAGTGAACTCCCCAGGGGAGCCTTTACGCAGCCCCACATGCAACTGGACCCTCCTTGTTCACTGTTTACGAGCAACCCTAAATATACCCCTAGCCACCATGGCAGAAGACTGAAAACTCGGGCTCCAGAAAATGCGTTTCAAGCCCCATTCACCCATCCAAAAGTGCCCCCAAAGGAAGGCTTTGGGTACAAGTGAACTCCCCAGGGGAGCCTTTATGCAGCCCCACATGCAACTGGACCCTCCGGGTTCACTCTTTCATCGCAAGCCTAAATATAGCCCTAGCACGCCTGGCAGTCGACTGAAAGCTCTGGCCACAGAAAATGTATTACGAGCCCCATTCGCCCATCAAAAAGTGCCCCCAAAGGAAGGCTTTGGGTACATCTGAACTCCCCAGGGGAGCCTTTACGCAGCCCCACATGCAACTGGACCCTCCGTGTTCGCTCTTTACAGCAACCCTAAATATACCCCTAGCCACCATGGCAGAAGACTGAAAACTCGGGCCACAGAAAAAGCGTTTCAAGCCCCTTTCACCCATCCAGAAGTGCCCCCAAAGGAAGGCTTTGGGTACAAGTGAACTCCCCAGGGGAGCCTTTATGCAGCCCCACATGCAACTGGACCCTCCAGGTTCACTCTTTCACCGCAAGCCTAAATATAGCCCTCGGCGCAATGGGAGAAGACTGAAAAAGCGGGCCCCAGAAAACACATTTCGATTCCCCTTGGACCATCCAAACGTGCCCCCAGAGGAAGGCTTTGGGTACAACTGAACTCCCCAGGGGAGCCTTTATGCAGCCCCACATGCAACTGGACCCTCCTTATTCGCTCTTTCACAGCAACCCTAAATATAGCCCTGGCCCGCCTGGCAGTCGACTGAAAACTCGGGCCCAAGAAAATGCGTTAAAAGCCTAATTCGCCCATCCAAAAGTGCCCCCAGAGGAAGGCATTGGGTACAAGTGAACTCCCCAGGGGAGCCTTTACGCAGCCCCACATGCAACTGGACCCTCCTTGTTCACTGTTTACGAGCAACCCTAAATATACCCCTAGCCACCATGGCAGAAGACTGAAAACTCGGGCTCCAGAAAATGCGTTTCAAGCCCCATTCACCCATCCAGAAGTGCCCCCAAAGGAAGGCTTTGGGTACAACTGAACTCCCCAGGGGAGCCTTTATGCAGCCCCACATGCAACTGGACCCTCCGGGTTCACTCTTTCACCGCAAGCCTAAATGTAGCCCTCGGCGCAATGGGAGAAGATTAAAAACGGGCCTAAGAAAACGCATTGCGATTCCGCTTGGACCATCCCAAAGTGCACCCAAAGGAAGGCTTTGGGTACAACTGGACTCCCCAGGGGAGCCTTTATGCAGCCCCACATGCAACTGGACCCTCCGTGTTCGCTGTTTACAAGCAACCCTAAATATATCCCTGGCCCGCCTGGCAGTGGACTGAAAACTCGGGCCCCAGAAAAACTGTTAAAAACCTAATTCGCCCATCCACAAGTGCCCCCAAAGGAAGGCTTTGGGTACAAGTGAACTCCCCAGGGGAGCCTTTATGCAGCCCCACATGCAACTGGACCCTCCGGGTTCACTCTTTCTCCGCAAGCCTAAATATATCCCTAGCACGCCTGGCAGTCGACTGAAAGCTCGGGCCACAGAAAATGTGTTACGAGCCCCATTCGCCCATCCAAAAGTGCCCCCAAAGGAAGGCTTTGGGTACATCTGAACTCCCCAGGGGAGCCTTTACAAAGCCCCACATGCAACTGGACCCTCCGTGTTCGCTCTTTACAGCAACCCTAAATATAACCCTAACCACCATGGCAGAAGACTGAAAACTCGGGCTCCAGAAAATGCGTTTCAAGCCCCATTCACCCATCCAGAAGTGCCCGCAAAAGAAGGCTTTGGGTACAACTGAACTCCCCAGGGGAGCCTTTATGCAGCCGCACATGCAACAGGACCCTCCAAGTTCACACTTTCACCGCAAGCCTAAATATAGCCCTAGCACGCCTGGAAGTCGACTGAAAGCTCGGGCCACAGAAAATGTGTTACGAGCCACATTCGCCCATCCAAAAGTGCCCCCAAAGGAAGGCTTTGGGTACAACTGGACTCCCCAGGGGAGCCTTAACGCAGCCCCACATGCAACTGGACCCGCCAGGTTCACTCTTTCACCGCAAGCCTAAATATAGCCCTCGGTGCAATGGGAGAAGACTGAAAAAGCGGGCCTCAGAAAACGCATTGCGATTCCCCTTGGACCATCCAAAAGTGACCCCGAAGGAAGGCTTTGGGTACAACTGGACTCCCCAGGGGAGCCTTAACGCAGCCCCACATGCAACTGGACCCTCCGTATTCGCTCTTTCACAGCAACCCTAAATATAGCCCTGGCCCGCCTGGCAGTCGACTGAAAACTCGGGCCCCAGAAAAACTGTTAAAAGCCTAATTCGCCCATCCAAAAGTGCCCCCAGAGGAAGGCTTTGGGTACAAGTGAACTCCCCAGGGGAGCCTTTACGCAGCCCCACATGCAACTGGACCCTCCTTATTCACTGTTTACGAGCAACCCTAAATATACCCCTAGCCACCATGGCAGAAGACTGAAAACTCGGGCTCCAGAAAATGCGTTTCAAGCCCCATTCACCCATCCAAAAGTGCCCCCAAAGGAAGGCTTTGGGTACAAGTGAACTCCCCAGGGGAGCCTTTATGCAGCCCCACATGCAACTGGACCCTCCGGGTTCACTCTTTCATCGCAAGCCTAAATATAGCCCTAGCACGCCTGGCAGTCGACTGAAAGCTCTGGCCACAGAAAATGTATTACGAGCCCCATTCGCCCATCAAAAAGTGCCCCCAAAGGAAGGCTTTGGGTACATCTGAACTCCCCAGGGCAGCCTTTACGCAGCCCCACATGCAACTGGACCCTCCGTGTTCGCTCTTTACAGCAACCCTAAATATAACCCTAGCCAGCATGGCAGAAGTCTGAAAACTCGGGCCACAGAAAAAGCGTTTCAAGCCCCTTTCACCCATCCAGAAGTGCCCCCAAAGGAAGGCTTTTGGTACAAGTGAACTCCCCAGGGGAGCCTTTATGCAGCCCCACATGCAACTGGACCCTCCGGGTTCACTCTTTCACCGCAAGCCTAAATATAGCCCTCGGCGCAATGGGAGAAGACTGAAAAAGCGGGCCCCAGAAAACGCATTGCGATTCCCCTTGGACCATCCAAAAGTGCCCGCAAAGGAAATCTTTGGGTACAACTGAACTCCCCAGGGGAGCCTTTACGCAGCCCCACATGCAACTGGACCCTCCGTGTTCGCTCTTTACAGCAACCCTAAATATAACCCTAGCCAGCATGGCAGTCGACTGAAAACTCGGGACCCAGAAAATGCGTTAAAAACCTAATTCGCCCATCCAAAAGTGCCCCCAGAGGAAGGCTTTGGGTACAACTGAACTCCCCAGGGGAGCCTTTATGCAGCCCCACATGCAACTGGACCCTCCTTGTTCACTGTTTACGAGCAACCCTAAATATACCCCTAGCCACCATGGCAGAAGACTGAAAACTCGGGCTCCAGAAAATGCGTTTCAAGCCCCATTCACCCATCCAGAAGTGCCCCCAAAGGAAGGCTTTGGGTACAAGTGAACTCCCCAGGGGAGCCTTTATGCAGCCCCACATGCAACTGGACCCTCCATGTTCGCTCTTTACAGCAACCCTAAATATAACCCTAGCCAGCATGGCAGAAGACTGAAAACTCGGGCCACAGAAAAAGCGTTTCAAGCCCCTTTCGCCATCCAGAAGTGCCCCCAAAGGAAGGCTTTGGGTACAGCTGAACTCCCCAGGGGAGCCTTTATGCAGCCCCACATGCAACTGGACCCTCCGGGTTCACTCTTTCACCGCAAGCCTAAATATATCCCTAGCACTCCTGGCAGTCTACTGAAAGCTCGGGCGACAGAAAAGGTGTTACGAGCCCCATTCGCCCATCCAAAAGTGCCTCCAGAGGAAGGCTTTGGGTACATCTGAACTCCCCAGGGCAGCCTTTATGCAGCCCCACATGCAACTGGACCCTCCGTGTTCGTCTTTACAGCAACCCTAAATATAACCCTAGCTAGCATGGCAGAAGACTGAAAACTCGGGCCACAGAAAAAGAGTTTCAAGCCCCTTTCGCCCATCCAGAAGCGCCCCCAAAGGAAGGCTTTGGGTACAACTGAACTCCCCAGGGGAGCCTTTATGCAGGCCCATACGCAACTGGACCCCCCGTGTTCGGTGTTTACAAGCAACCCTAAATATAACACTAGCCGGCATGGCAGTCAACTGAAAACTCGGGCTCAAGAAAATGCGTTTCAAGCCCCATTCACCCATCCAGAAGTGCCCCCAAAGGAAGGCTTTGGGTACAACTGAACTCCCCAGGGGAGCCTTTATGCAGCCCCACATGCAACTGGACCCTCCGGGTTCACTCTTTCACCGCAAGCCTAAATATAGCCCTAGCATGCCTGGCAGTCGACTGAAAACTCGGGCCACAGGAAAAGCGTTTCAAGCCCCTTTCGCCCATCCAGAACTGCCCCCACAGGAAGGCTTTGGGTACAAGTGAACTCCCCAGGGGAGCCTTTATGCAGACCCACATGCAACTGGACCCTCCTTGTTCACTGTTTACGAGCAACCCAAAATATACCCTTAGCCAGCATGGCAGAAGACTGAAAACTCGGGCTCCAGAAAATGCGTTTCAAGCCCCATTCACCCATCCAGAAGTGCCCCCAAAGGAAGGCTTTGGGTACAAGTGAACTCCCCAGGGGAGCCTTTATGCAGCCCCACATGCAACTGGACCCTCCGGGTTCACTCTTTCACCGCAAGCCTAAATATAGCCCTAGCATGCCTGGCAGTCAACTGAAAGCTCGGGCCACAGAAAAAGCGTTTCAAGCCCCTTTCGCCCATCCAGAAGTGCCCCCAAAGGAAGGCTTTGGGTACAACTGAACTCCCCAGGGGAGCCTTTATGCAGCCCCACATGCAACTGGACCCTCCAGGTTCACTCTTTCACAGCAACCCTAAATATAGCCCTCGGCGCAATGGGAGAAGTCTGAAAAAAGCGGGCCTCAGAAAACGCATTGCGATTCCCCTTGGACCATCCAAAAGTGCCCCCAAAGGAAGGCTTTGGGTACAACTGGACTCCCCAGGGGAGCCTTAACGCAGCCCCACATGCAACTGGACCCTCCGTATTCGCTCTTTCACAGCAACCCAAAATATAGCCCTGGCCCGCCTGGCAGTCGACTGAAAACTCAGGCCCCAGAAAAACTGTTAAAAGCTTAATTCGCCCATCCAAAAGTGCCCCCAGAGGAAGGCTTTGGGTTCAACTGAACTCCCCAGGGGAGCCTTTATGCAGCCCCACATGCAACTGGACCCTCCTTGTTCACTGTTTACGAGCAACTCTAAATATAACCCAAGCCACCATGCCAGAAGACTGAAAACTCGGGCTCCAGAAAATGCGTTTCAAGCCCCATTCACCCATCCAGAAGTGCCCTCAAAGGAAGGCTTTGGGTACAACTGAACTCCCCAGGGGAGCCTTTATGCAGCCCCACATGCAACTGGACCCTCCGGGTTCACTCTTTCACCGCAAGCCTAAATATAGCCATCGGCGCAATGGGAGAAGACTGAAAATGCGGGCCTCAGATAACGCATTGCGATTGCCCTTGGAACATCCAAAAGTGCTCCCAAAGGAAGGCTTTGGGTACAACTGGACTCCCCAGGGGAGCCTTAACGCAGCCCCACATGCAACTGGACCCTCCGTGTTCGCTCTTTACAGCAACCCTAAATATAGCCCTGGCCCGTCTGGCAGTCGACTGAAAACTCGGGCCCCGGAAAATGCATTAAAAGCCTAATTCGCCCATCCAAAAGTGCCCCCAGAGGAAGGCTTTGGGTACATCTGAACTCCCCAGGGGAGCCTTTACACAGCCCCACATGCAACTGGACCGTCCGTGTTCGCTCTTTACAGCAACCATAAATATAACCATAGCCAGCATGGCAGAAGACTGAAAACTCGGGCTCCAGAAAATGCGTTTCAAGCCCCTTTCGCCCATCCAGAAGTGCCCCCAAAGGAAGGCTTTGGGTACAAGTGAACTCCCCAGGGGAGCCTTTATGCAGCCCCACATGCAACTGGACCCTCTGTATTCGCTCTTTCACAGCAAGCCTAAATATAACCCTGACCCTCACGGCAGACGACTGAAAAATGGGGCCCCAGAAAACGTGCTACAAGCCCCATTCGCCCATCCAAAAGTGCCCCCAAAGGAAGGCTTTGGGTACAACTGAACTCCCCAGGGGAGCCTTTATGCAGGCCCATATGCAACTGGACCCCCCGTGTTCGCTGTTTACAAGCAACCCTAAATATAACCCTAGCCAGCATGGCAGAAAACTGAAAACTCGGGCTCCAGAAAATGCGTTTCAAGCCCCATTCACCCATCCAAAAGTGCCCCCAAAGGAAGGCTTTGGGTACAACTGAACTCCCCAGGGAAGCCTTTACACAGCCCCACATGCAACTGGACCCTCCTTGTTCACTGTTTACGAGCAACCCTAAATATACCCCTAGCACGCCTGACAGTCGACTGAAAGCTCGGGCCACAGAAAATGTGTTACGCGCCCCATTCGCACATCCAAAAGTGCCCCCAAAGGAAGGCTTTGGGTACAACTGAACTCCCCAGGGGAGCCTTTACGCAGCCCCACATGCAACTGGACCCTCCGTGTTCGCTCTTTACAGCAACCCTAAATATAACCCTAGCCAGCATGGCAGTCGACTGAAAACTCGGGACCCAGAAAATGCGTTAAAAACCTAATTCGCCCATCCAAAAGTGCCCCCAGAGGAAGGCTTTGGGTACAACTGAACTCCCCAGGGGAGCCTTTATGCAGCCCCACATGCAACTGGACCCTCCTTGTTCACTGTTTACGAGCAACCCTAAATATACCCCTAGCCACCATGGCAGAAGACTGAAAACTCGGGCTCCAGAAAATGCGTTTCAAGCCCCATTCACCCATCCAGAAGTGCCCCCAAAGGAAGGCTTTGGGTACAAGTGAACTCCCCAGGGGAGCCTTTATGCAGCCCCACATGCAACTGGACCCTCCATGTTCGCTCTTTACAGCAACCCTAAATATAACCCTAGCCAGCATGGCAGAAGACTGAAAACTCGGGCCACAGAAAAAGCGTTTCAAGCCCCTTTCGCCATCCAGAAGTGCCCCCAAAGGAAGGCTTTGGGTACAGCTGAACTCCCCAGGGGAGCCTTTATGCAGCCCCACATGCAACTGGACCCTCCGGGTTCACTCTTTCACCGCAAGCCTAAATATATCCCTAGCACTCCTGGCAGTCTACTGAAAGCTCGGGCGACAGAAAATGTGTTACGAGCCCCATTCGCCCATCCAAAAGTGCCTCCAGAGGAAGGCTTTGGGTACATCTGAACTCCCCAGGGCAGCCTTTATGCAGCCCCACATGCAACTGGACCCTCCGTGTTCGTCTTTACAGCAACCCTAAATATAACCCTAGCTAGCATGGCAGAAGACTGAAAACTCGGGCCACAGAAAAAGAGTTTCAAGCCCCTTTCGCCCATCCAGAAGCGCCCCCAAAGGAAGGCTTTGGGTACAACTGAACTCCCCAGGGGAGCCTTTATGCAGGCCCATACGCAACTGGACCCCCCGTGTTCGGTGTTTACAAGCAACCCTAAATATAACACTAGCCGGCATGGCAGTCAACTGAAAACTCGGGCTCAAGAAAATGCGTTTCAAGCCCCATTCACCCATCCAGAAGTGCCCCCAAAGGAAGGCTTTGGGTACAACTGAACTCCCCAGGGGAGCCTTTATGCAGCCCCACATGCAACTGGACCCTCCGGGTTCACTCTTTCACCGCAAGCCTAAATATAGCCCTAGCATGCCTGGCAGTCGACTGAAAACTCGGGCCACAGGAAAAGCGTTTCAAGCCCCTTTCGCCCATCCAGAACTGCCCCCACAGGAAGGCTTTGGGTACAAGTGAACTCCCCAGGGGAGCCTTTATGCAGACCCACATGCAACTGGACCCTCCTTGTTCACTGTTTACGAGCAACCCAAAATATACCCTTAGCCAGCATGGCAGAAGACTGAAAACTCGGGCTCCAGAAAATGCGTTTCAAGCCCCATTCACCCATCCAGAAGTGCCCCCAAAGGAAGGCTTTGGGTACAAGTGAACTCCCCAGGGGAGCCTTTATGCAGCCCCACATGCAACTGGACCCTCCGGGTTCACTCTTTCACCGCAAGCCTAAATATAGCCCTAGCATGCCTGGCAGTCGACTGAAAGCTCGGGCCACAGAAAAAGCGTTTCAAGCCCCTTTCGCCCATCCAGAAGTGCCCCCACAGGAAGGCTTTGGGTACAACTGAACTCCCCAGGGGAGCCTTTATGCAGCCCCACATGCAACTGGACCCTCCAGGTTCACTCTTTCACAGCAACCCTAAATATAGCCCTCGGCGCAATGGGAGAAGACTGAAAAAAGCGGGCCTCAGAAAACGCATTGCGATTCCCCTTGGACCATCCAAAAGTGCCCCCAAAGGAAGGCTTTGGGTACAACTGGACTCCCCAGGGGAGCCTTAACGCAGCCCCACATGCAACTGGACCCTCCGTATTCGCTCTTTCACAGCAACCCTAAATATAGCCCTGGCCCGCCTGGCAGTCGACTGAAAACTCAGGCCCCAGAAAAACTGTTAAAAGCTTAATTCGCCCATCCAAAAGTGCCCCCAGAGGAAGGCTTTGGGTTCAACTGAACTCCCCAGGGGAGCCTTTATGCAGCCCCACATGCAACTGGACCCTCCTTGTTCACTGTTTACGAGCAACTCTAAATATAACCCAAGCCACCATGCCAGAAGACTGAAAACTCGGGCTCCAGAAAATGCGTTTCAAGCCCCATTCACCCATCCAGAAGTGCCCTCAAAGGAAGGCTTTGGGTACAAGTGAACTCCCCAGGGGAGCCTTTATGCAGCCCCACATGCAACTGGACCCTCCGGGTTCACTCTTTCACCGCAAGCCTAAATATAGCCATCGGCGCAATGGGAGAAGACTGAAAATGCGGGCCTCAGATAACGCATTGCGATTGCCCTTGGAACATCCAAAAGTGCTCCCAAAGGAAGGCTTTGGGTACAACTGGACTCCCCAGGGGAGCCGTAACGCAGCCCCACATGCAACTGGACCCTCCGTATTCGCTCTTTCACAGCAACCCTAAATATAGCCCTGGCCCGTCTGGCAGTCGACTGAAAACTCGGGCCCCGGAAAATGCATTAAAAGCCTAATTCGCCCATCCAAAAGTGCCCCCAGAGGAAGGCTTTGGGTACATCTGAACTCCCCAGGGGAGCCTTTACACAGCCCCACATGCAACTGGACCGTCCGTGTTCGCTCTTTACAGCAACCATAAATATAACCATAGCCAGCATGGCAGAAGACTGAAAACTCGGGCTCCAGAAAATGCGTTTCAAGCCCCTTTCGCCCATCCAGAAGTGCCCCCAAAGGAAGGCTTTGGGTACAAGTGAACTCCCCAGGGGAGCCTTTATGCAGCCCCACATGCAACTGGACCCTCTGTATTCGCTCTTTCACAGCAAGCCTAAATATAACCCTGACCCTCACGGCAGACGACTGAAAAATGGGGCCCCAGAAAACGTGCTACAAGCCCCATTCGCCCATCCAAAAGTGCCCCCAAAGGAAGGCTTTGGGTACAACTGAACTCCCCAGGGGAGCCTTTATGCAGGCCCATATGCAACTGGACCCCCCGTGTTCGCTGTTTACAAGCAACCCTAAATATAACACTAGCCAGCATGGCAGAAAACTGAAAACTCGGGCTCCAGAAAATGCGTTTCAAGCCCCATTCACCCATCCAAAAGTGCCCCCAAAGGAAGGCTTTGGGTACAACTGAACTCCCCAGGGAAGCCTTTACACAGCCCCACATGCAACTGGACCCTCCTTGTTCACTGTTTATGAGCAACCCTAAATATACCCCTAGCACGCCTGACAGTCGACTGAAAGCTCGGGCCACAGAAAATGTGTTAGGCGCCCCATTCGCACATCCAAAAGTGCCCCCAAAGGAAGGCTTTGGGTACAACTGAACTCCCCAGGGGAGCCTTTATGCAGCCCCACATGCAGCTGGACCCTCCGTGTTCGCTCTTTACAGCAACACTAAATATAACACTAGCCAGCATGGCAGAAGACTGAAAACTCGGGCCACAGAAAAAGCGTTTCAAGCCCCTTTCGCCCATCCAGAAGTGCCCCCAAAGGAAGGCTTTGGGTACAAGTGAACTCCCCAGGGGAGCCTTTATGCAGACCCACATGCAACTGGACCCTCCGTATTCGCTCTTTCACAGCAACCCTAAATGAAACCCTGGCCCGCATGGCGGAAGACTGAAAAATCGGGCCCTAGAAAACGTGCTACAAGCCCCATTCGCCCATCCAAAAGTGCCCCCAAAGGAAGGCTTTCGGTACAACTGAACTCCCCAGTGGAGTCTTTATGCAGGCCCATACGCAACTGGACCCCCCGTGTTCGCTGTTTACAAGCAACCCTAAATATAACACTAGCCAGCATGGCAGAAAACTGAAAACTCCGGCCACAGAAAAAGCATTTCAAGCCCCATTCACCCATCCAGAAGTGCCCCCAAAGGAAGGCTTTGGGTACAAGTGAACTCCCCAGGGGAGCCTTTATGCAGCCCCACATGCAACTGGACCCTCCGGGTTCACTCTTTCACCGCAAGCCTAAATATATCCCTCGGCGCAATGGGAGAAGACTGAAAAAGCGGGCCTCAGAAAACGCATTGCGATTCCCCTTGGACCATCCAAAAGTGCCCCCAAAGGAAGGCTTTGGGTACAAGTGAACTCCCCAGGGGAGCATTTATGCAGCCCCACATGCAACTGGACCCTCCGTATTCGCTCTTTCACAGCAACCCAAAATATAGCCCTGGCCCGCCTGGCAGTCGACTGAAAACTCGGGCCCCAGAAAATGCGTTAAAAGCCTAATTCGCCCAACCAAAAGTGCCCCCAGAGGAAGGCTTTGGGTACAACTGAACTCCCCAGGGGAGCCTTTACGCAGCCCCACATGCAACTGGACCCTCCGTGTTCGCTCTTTACAGCAACCCTAAATATAACCCTAGCCAGCATGGCAGAAGACTGAAAACTCGGGCCACAGAAAAAGCGTTTCAAGCCCCTTTCGCCCATCCAGAAGTGCCCCAAAGGAAGGCTTTGGGTACAAGTGAACTCCCCAGGGGAGCCTTTATGCAGCCCCACATGCAACTGGACCCTCCTTGTTCACTGTTTACGAGCAACCCTAAATATACCCCTAGCCACCATGGCAGAAGACTGAAAACTCGGGCTCCAGAAAATGCGTTTCAAGCCCCATTCACCCATCCAGAAGTGCCCCCAAAGGAAGGCTTTGGGTACAACTGAACTCCCCAGGGGAGACTTTATGCAGCCCCACATGCAACTGGACCCTCCGGGTTCACTCTTTCACCGCAAGCCTAAATATACCCCTAGCACGCCTGGCAGTCGACTGAAAGCTCGGGCCACAGAAAATGTTTTACGAGCCCCATTCGCCCATCCAAAAGTGCCCCCAGAGGAAGGCTTTTGGTACATCTGAACTCCCCAGGGGAGCCTTTACGCAGCCCCACATGCAACTGGACCCTCCGGGTTCACTCTTTAACAGCAACCCAAAATATAGCCTTGGCCCACCTGGCAGTCGACTGAAAACTCGGGCCCCAGAAAAACTGTTAAAAGCCTAATTCGCCCATCCAGAAGTGCCCCCAGAGGAAGGCTTTGGGTACAACTGAACTCCCCAGGGGAGACTTTACACAGCCCCACATGCAACTGGACCCTCCTTGTTCACTGTTTACGAGCAACCCTAAATATACCCCTAGCCACCATGGGAGAAGACTGAAAACTCGGGCCACAGAAAAAGTGTTTCAAGCCCCATTCACCCATCCAGAAGTGCCCCCAAAGGAAGGCTTTGGGTACAAGTGAACTCCCCAGGGGAGCCTTTATGCAGCCCCACATGCAACTGGACCCTCCGGGTTCACTCTTTCACAGCAACCCTAAATATAGCCCTCGGCGCAATGGGAGAAGTCTGAAAATGCGGGCCTCAGAAAACGCATTGCGATTCCCCTTGGACCATCCAAAACTGCCCCCAAAGAAAGGCTTTCGGTACAACTGAACTCCCCAGGGGAGCCTTAACGCAGCCCCACATGCAACTGGACCCTCCGTATTCGCTCTTTCACAGCAACCCTAAATATAGCCCTGGCCCGCCTGGAAGTCGACTGAAAACTCGGGCCCCAGAAAATGCATTAAAAGCCTAATTCGCCCATTCAAAAGTGCCCCCAGAGGAAGGCTTTGGGTACAACTGAACTCCCCAGGGGAGCCTTTATGCAGCCCCACATGCAACTGGACCCTCCGTGTTCGCTCTTTACAGCAACCCTAAATATAACCCTAGCCAGCGTGGCAGAAGACTGAAAACTCGGGCCACAGAAAAAGCGTTTCAACCCCTTTCGCCCATCCAGAAGTGCCCCCAAAGGAAGGCTTTGGGTACAAGTGAACTCCCCAGGGGAGCCTTTATGCAGCACCACATGCAACTGGACCCTCCGTATTCGCTCTTTCACAGCAAGCCTAAATATAACCCTGGCCCTCACGGCAGACGACTGAAAAATCGGGCCCCAGAAAACGTGCTACAAGCCCCATTCGCCCATCCAAAAGTGCCCCCAAAGGAAGGCTTTGGGTACAAGTGAACTCCCCAGGGGAGCCTTTATGCAGCCCCACATGCAACTGGACCCTCCGTATTCGCTCTTTCACAGCAACCCTAAATATAACCCTGGCCCTCACGGCAGACGACTGAAAAATCGGGCCCCAGAAAACGTGCTACAAGCCCCATTCGACCATCCAAAAGTGCCCCCAGAGGAAGGCTTTGGGTACATCTGAAATCCCCAGGGGAGCCTTTACGCAGCCCCACATGCAACTGGACCCTCCTTGTTCACTGTTTACGAGCAACCCTAAATATACCCCTAGCCACCATGGCAGAAGACTGAAAAGTCGGGCTCCAGAACATGCGTTTCAAGCCCCATTCACCCATCCAGAAGTGCCCCCAAAGGAAGGCTTTGGGTACAACTGAACTCCCCAGGGGAGCCTTTATGCAGCCCCACATGCAACTGGACCCTCCGGGTTTACTCTTTCACCGCAAGCCTAAATATAGCCCTCGGCGCAATGGGAGAAGACCGAAAAAGCGGGCCTCAGAAAACGCATTGCGATTCCCCTTGGACCATCCAAAAGTGCTCCCAAAGGAAGGCTTTGGGTACAACTGGACTCCCCAGGGGAGCCTTTACGCAGCCCCACATGCAACTGGACGCTCCGTATTCGCTCTTTCACAGCAACCCTAAATATAACCCTGGCCCGCCTGGCAGTCGACTGAAAACTCGGGCCCCAGAAATTGCGTTAAAAGCCTAATTCGCCCATCCAAAAGTGCCCCCAGAGGAAGGCTTTGGGTACAACTGAACTCCCCAGGGGAGCCTTTACGCAGCCCCACATGCAGCTGGACCCTCCGTGTTCGCTCTTTACAGCAACACTAAATATAACACTAGCCAGCATGGCAGAAGACTGAAAACTCGGGCCACAGAAAAAGCGTTTCAAGCCCCTTTCGCCCATCCAGAAGTGCCCCAAAAGGAAGGCTTTGGGTACAAGTGAACTCCCCAGGGGAGCCTTTATGCAGCCCCACATGCAACTGGACCCTCCGTATTCGCTCTTTCACAGCAACCCTAAATGTAACCCTGGCCCGCATGGCGGAAGACTGAAAAATCGGGCCCCAGAAAACGTGCTACAAGCCCCATTCGCCCATCCAAAAGTGCCCCCAAAGGAAGGCTTTCGGTACAACTGAACTCCCCAGTGGAGTCTTTATGCAGGCCCATACGCAACTGGACCCCCCGTGTTCGCTGTTTACAAGCAACCCTAAATATAACACTAGCCAGCATGGCAGAAAACTGAAAACTCCAGCCACAGAAAAAGCATTTCAAGCCCCATTCACCCATCCAGAAGTGCCCCCAAAGGAAGGCTTTGGGTACAAGTGAACTCCCCAGGGGAGCCTTTATGCAGCCCCACATGCAACTGGACCCTCCGGGTTCACTCTTTCACCGCAAGACTAAATATAGCCCTCGGCGCAATGGGAGAAGACTGAAAAAGCGGGCCTCAGAAAACGCATTGCGATTCCCCTTGGACCATCCAAAACTGCCCCCATAGAAAGGCTTTGGGTACAACTGAACTCCCCAGGGGAGCCTTAACGCAGCCCCACATGCAACTGGACCCTCCGTATTCGCTCTTTCACAGCAACCCTAAATATAGCCCTGGCCCACCTGGCAGTCGACTGAAAACTCGGACCCCAGAAAATGCATTAAAAGCTTAATTCGCCCATTCAAAAGTGCCCCCAGAGGAAGGCTTTGGGTACAACTGAACTCCCCAGGGGAGCCTTTATGCAGCCCCACATGCAACTGGACCCTCCGTGTTCGCTCTTTACAGCAACACTAAATATAACCCTAGCCAGCGTGGCAGAAGACTGAAAACTCGGGCCACAGAAAAAGCGTTTCAAGCCCCTTTCGCCCATCCAGAAGTGCCCCCAAAGGAAGGCTTTGGGTACAAGTGAACTCCCCAGGGGAGCCTTTATGCAGCCCCACATGCAACTGGACCCTCCGTATTCGCTCTTTCACAGCAAGCCTAAATATAACCCTGGCCCTCACGGCAGACGACTGAAAAATCGGGCCCCAGAAAACGTGCTACAAGCCCCATTCGCCCATCCAAAAGTGCCCCCAAAGGAAGGCTTTGGGTACAAGTGAACTCCCCAGGGGAGCCTTTATGCAGCCCCACATGCAACTGGACCCTCCGTATTCGCTCTTTCACAGCAACCCTAAATATAACCCTGGCCCTCACGGCAGACGACTGAAAAATCGGGCCCCAGAAAACGTGCTACAAGCCCCATTCGACCATCCAAAAGTGCCCCCAGAGGAAGGCTTTGGGTACATCTGAAATCCCCAGGGGAGCCTTTACGCAGCCCCACATGCAACTGGACCCTCCTTGTTCACTGTTTACGAGCAACCCTAAATATACCCCTAGCCACCATGGCAGAAGACTGAAAAGTCGGGCTCCAGAACATGCGTTTCAAGCCCCATTCACCCATCCAGAAGTGCCCCCAAAGGAAGGCTTTGGGTACAACTGAACTCCCCAGGGGAGCCTTTATGCAGCCCCACATGCAACTGGACCCTCCGGGTTTACTCTTTCACCGCAAGCCTAAATATAGCCCTCGGCGCAATGGGAGAAGACCGAAAAAGCGGGCCTCAGAAAACGCATTGCGATTCCCCTTGGACCATCCAAAAGTGCTCCCAAAGGAAGGCTTTGGGTACAACTGGACTCCCCAGGGGAGCCTTTACGCAGCCCCACATGCAACTGGACGCTCCGTATTCGCTCTTTCACAGCAACCCTAAATATAACCCTGGCCCGCCTGGCAGTCGACTGAAAACTCGGGCCCCAGAAATTGCGTTAAAAGCCTAATTCGCCCATCCAAAAGTGCCCCCAGAGGAAGGCTTTGGGTACAACTGAACTCCCCAGGGGAGCCTTTACGCAGCCCCACATGCAGCTGGACCCTCCGTGTTCGCTCTTTACAGCAACACTAAATATAACACTAGCCAGCATGGCAGAAGACTGAAAACTCGGGCCACAGAAAAAGCGTTTCAAGCCCCTTTCGCCCATCCAGAAGTGCCCCCAAAGGAAGGCTTTGGGTACAAGTGAACTCCCCAGGGGAGCCTTTATGCAGACCCACATGCAACTGGACCCTCCGTATTCGCTCTTTCACAGCAACCCTAAATGTAACCCTGGCCCGCATGGCGGAAGACTGAAAAATCGGGCCCCAGAAAACGTGCTACAAGCCCCATTCGCCCATCCAAAAGTGCCCCCAAAGGAAGGCTTTCGGTACAACTGAACTCCCCAGTGGAGTCTTTATGCAGGCCCATACGCAACTGGACCCCCCGTGTTCGCTGTTTACAAGCAACCCTAAATATAACACTAGCCAGCATGGCAGAAAACTGAAAACTCCGGCCACAGAAAAAGCATTTCAAGCCCCATTCACCCATCCAGAAGTGCCCCCAAAGGAAGGCTTTGGGTACAAGTGAACTCCCCAGGGGAGCCTTTATGCAGCCCCACATGCAACTGGACCCTCCGGGTTCACTCTTTCACCGCAAGCCTAAATATAGCCCTCGGCGCAATGGGAGAAGACTGAAAAAGCGGGCCTCAGAAAACGCATTGCGATTCCCCTTGGACCATCCAAAACTGCCCCCATAGAAAGGCTTTGGGTACAACTGAACTCCCCAGGGGAGCCTTAACGCAGCCGCACATGCAACTGGACCCTCCGTATTCGCTCTTTCACAGCAACCCTAAATATAGCCCTGGCCCACCTGGCAGTCGACTGAAAACTCGGACCCCAGAAAATGCATTAAAAGCTTAATTCGCCCATTCAAAAGTGCCCCCAGAGGAAGGCTTTGGGTACAACTGAACTCCCCAGGGGAGCCTTTACGCAGCCCCACATGCAACTGGACCCTCCGTGTTCGCTCTTTACAGCAACCCTATATATACCCCTAGCCACCATGGCAGAAGACTGAAAACTCGGGCCACAGAAAAAGCGTTTCAAGCCCCTTTCGCCCATCCAGAAGTGCCCCCAAAGGAAGGCTTTGGGTACAAGTGAACTCCCCAGGGGAGCCTTTATGCAGCCCCACATGCAACTGGACCCTCCTTGTTCACTGTTTACGAGCAACCCTAAATATACCCCTAGCCACCATGGCAGAAGACTGAAAACTCGGGCTCCAGAAAATGCGTTTCAAGCCCCATTCACCCATCCAGAAGTGCCCCCAAAGGAAGGCTTTGGGTACAACTGAACTCCCCAGGAGAGACTTTATGCAGCCCCACATGCAACTGGACCCTCCGGGTTCACTCTTTCACCGCAAGCCTAAATATACCCCTATCACGCCTGGCAATCGACTGAAAGCTCGGGCCACAGAAAATGTTTTACGAGCCCCATTCGCCCATCCAAAAGTGCCCCCAGAGGAAGGCTTTTGGTACATCTGAACTCCCCAGGGGAGCCTTTACGCAGCCCCACATGCAACTGGACCCTCCTTGTTCACTGTTTACGAGAAACCCTATATATAACCCCAGCCACCATGGCAGAAGTCTGAAAATTCGGGCCACAGAAAAAGCGTTTCAAGCCCCTTTCGCCCATCCAGAAGTGCCCCCAAAGGAAGGCTTTGGGTACAAGTGAACTCCCCAGGGGAGCCTTTACGCAGCCCCACATGCAACTGGACCCTCCGTATTCGCTCTTTCACAGCAACCCTAAATATATCCCTGGCCCGCATGGCAGACGACTGAAAACTCGGGCCCCAAAAAATGCGTTAAAAGCCTAATTCGCCCATCCAAAAGTGCCCCCAGAGGAAGGCTTTGGGTACAAGTGAACTCCCCAGGGGAGCCTTTATGCAGCCCCACATGCAACTGGACCCTCCTTGTTCACTGTTTACGAGCAACCCTAAATATACCCCTAGCCACCATGGCAGAAGACTGAAAACTCGGGCTCCAGAAAATGCGTTTCAAGCCCCATTCACCCATCCAGAAGTGCCCCCAAAGGAAGGCTTTGGGTACAAGTGAACTCCCCAGGGGAGCCTTTATGCAGCCGCACATGCAACTGGACCCTCCGGGTTCACTCTTTCACCGCAAGCCTAAATATAGCCCTAGCACGCCTGGCAGTCGACTGAAAGCTCGGGCCACAGAAAATTTGTTACGAGCCCCATTCGCCCATCCAAAAGTGCCCCCAGAGGAAGGCTTTGGGTACATCTGAACTCCCCAGGGGAGCCTTTACGCAGCCCCACATGCAACTGTACCCTCCGGGTTCACTCTTTCACAGCAACCCTAAATATATCCCTGGCCCGCCTGGCAGTCGACTGAAAACTCGGGCCCCAGAAAAACTGTTAAAAGCCTAATTCGCCCTACTAAAAGTGCCCCCAGAGGAAGGCTTTGGGTACAACTGAACTCCCCAGGGGAGCCTTTACGCAGCCCCACATGCAACTGGACCCTCCGGGTTCACTCTTTCACAGCAACCCTAAATATAGCCCTGGCCCGCCTGGCAGTCGACTGAAAACTCGGGCCACAGAAAAACTGTTAAAAGCCTTATTCGTCCATCTAAAAGTGCCCCCAAATGAAGGCTTTGCGTACAAGTGAACTCCACAGGGGAGCCTTTATGCAGCCCCACATGCAACTGGACCCTCCGGGTTCACTCTTTCACCGCAAGCCTAAATATAGCCCTAGCACGCCTGGCAGTCGACTGAAAGCTCGGGCCACAGAAAATGTGTTACGAGCCCCATTCGCCCATCCAAAAGTGCCCCCAGAGGAAGGCTTTGGGTACATCTGAAATCCCCAGGGGAGCCTTTACGCAGCCCCACATGCAACTGGACCCTCCTTGTTCACTGTTTACGAGCAATCCTAAATATACCCCTAGCCACCATGGCAGAAGACTGAGAACTCGGGCTCCAGAACATGCGTTTCAAGCCCCATTCACCCATCCAAAAGTGCCCCCAAAGGAATTCTTTGGGTACAAATGAAGTCCCCAGGGGAGCCTTTATGCAGCCCCACATGCAACTGGACCCTCCGGGTTTCCTCTTTCACCGCAAGCTTAATATAGCCCTCGGCGCAATGGGAGAAGACCGAAAAGGCGGGCCTCAGAAAACGCATTGCGATTCCCCTTGGACCATCCAAAAGTGCTCCCAAAGGAAGGCTTTGGGTACAACTGAACTCCCCAGGGGAGCCTTTATGCAGCCCCACATGCAACTGGACCCTCCGTATTCGCTCTTTCACAGCAACCCTCAATATAGCCCTGGCCCGTCTGGCAGTCGACTGAAAACTCGGGCCCCGGAAAATGCATTAAAACCCTAATTCGCCCATCCAAAAGTGCCCCCAGAGGAATGCTTTGGGTACAACTGAACTCCCCAGGGGAGCCTTTACGCAGCCCCACATGCAACTGAACCCTCCGTATTCGCTCTTTACAGCAACCCTAAATATAACCCTAGCCAGCATGGCAGAAGACTGAAAACTCGGGCCACAGAAAAAGCGTTTCAAGCCCCTTTCGCCCATCCAGAAATGCCCCCAAAGGAAGGCTTTGGGTAAAAGTGAACTCCCCAGGGGAGCCTTTATGCAGCCCCACATGCAACTGGACCCTCCGTATTCGCTCTTTCACAGCAACCCTAAATAGAACCCTGGCCTGCATGGCAGACGACTGAAAGCTCGGGCCACAGAAAACGTGCTACAAGCCCCATTCGACCATCCAAAAGTGCCCCCAAAGGAAGGCTTTGGGTACAACTGAACTCCCCAGGGAAGCCTTTATGCAGGCCCATACGCAACTGGACCCCCCGTGTTCGCTGTTTACAAGCAACCCTAAATATAACACTAGCCAGCATGGCAGGAAACTGAAAACTCGGGCCACAGAAAATGCGTTTCAAGCCCCATTCACCCATCCAGAAGTGCCCCCAAAGGAAAGCTTTGGGTACAAGTGAACTCCCCAGGGGAGCCTTTATGCAGCCCCACATGCAACTGGACCCTCAGGGTTCACTCTTTCACCGCAAGACTAAATATAACCCTCGGCGCAATGGGAGAAGACTGAAAAAGCGGGCCTCAGAAAACGCATTGCTATTCCCCTTGGACCATCCAAAAGTGCCCCCAAAGGAAGGCTTTGGGTACAACTGAACTCCCCAGGGGAGCCTTTACGCAGCCCCACATGCAACTGGACCCTCCGGGGTCACTCTTTCACTGAAAGCCTAAATATAGCCCTCGGCGCAATGGGAGAAGGCTGAAAAAGCGGGCCTCAGAAAACGCATTGCGATTCCCCTTGGACCATCCAAAAGTGCCCCCAAAGGAAGGCTTTGGGTACAACTGAACTCCCCAGGGGAGCCTTAACGCAGCCCCACATGCAACTGGACCCTCCGTGTTCGCTCTTTACAGCAACCCTAAATATAACCCTAGCCAGCATGGCAGAAGACTGAAAACTCGGGCCACAGAAAAAGCGTTTCAAGCCCCTTTCGCCCATCCAGAAGTGCCCCCAAAGGAAGGCTTTGCTTACAAGTGAACTCCCCAGGGGAGCCTTTATGCAGCCCCACATGCAACTGGACCCTACGTATTCGCTCTTTCACAGCAACCCTAAATATAACCCTGGCCCTCACGGCAGACGACTGAAAAATCGGGCCCCAGAAAACGTGCTACAAGCCCCATTCACCCATCCAAAAGTGCCCCCAAAGGAAGGCTTTGGGTCCAACTGAACTCCCCAGGGAAGCCTTTATGCAGGCCCATACGCAACTGGACCACCCGTGTTCGCTGTTTACGAGCAACCCTAAATATAACACTAGCCAGCATGGCAGAAGACTGAAAACTCGGGCTCCAGAAAATGCGTTTCAAGCCCCATTCACCCATCCAGAAGTGCCCCCAAAGGAAGGCTTTGGGTACAACTGAACTCCCCAGGGGAGCCTTTATGCAGCCCCACATGCAACTGGACCCTCCGGGTTCACTCTTTCACCGCAAGCCTAAATATAGCCCTCGGCGAAATGGGAGAAGACTGAAAATGCGGGCCTCAGAAAACGCATTGCGATTCCCCTTGGACCATCCCAAAGTGCCCCCAAAGGAAGGCTTTGGGTACAACTGGACTCCCCAGGGGAGCCTTTATGCAGCCCCACATGCAACTGGACACTCCGGGTTCACTCTTTCACCACAAGCCTAAATATAGCCGTAGCACGCCAGGCAGTCGACTGAAAGCTCAAGCCACAGAAAATGTGTTACGAGCCCAATTCGACCATCTGAAAGTGCCCCCAAAGGAAGGCTTTGGGTCCAACTGAACTCCGCAGGGCAGCCTTTATGCAGGCCCATACGCAACTAGACCCTCCGTGTTCGCTGTTTACAAGCAACCCTAAATATAACACTAGCCAGCATGGCAGAAAACTGAAAACTCGGGCCACAGAAAAAGCGTTTCAAGCCCCATTCACCCATCCAGAAGTGCCCCCAAAGGAAGGCTTTGGGTACAAGTGAACTTCCCAGGGGAGCATTTATGCAGCCCCACATGCAACTGGACCCTCCGGGTTCAGTCTTTCACAGCAACCCTAAATATAGCCCTGGCCCGCCTGGCAGTCGACTGAAAACTCGGGCCACAGAAAATGCGTTGAAAGCCTAATTCGCCCATCCAAAAGTGCCCCCAGAGGAAGGCTTTGGGTACAACTGAACTCCCCAGGGGAGCCTTAACGCAGCCCCACATGCAACTGGACCCTCCGTATTCGCTCTTTCACAGCAACCCTAAATATAGCCCTGGCCTGCCTGGCAGTCGACTGAAAACTCGGGCCACAGAAAATGCATTAAAAGCCCCATTCGCCCATCCAAAAGTGCCCCCAGAGGAAGGCTTTGTGTACAACTGAACTCCCCAGGGGAGACTTTCCGCAGTCCCACATGCAACTGGACTCTCCTTGTTCACTGTTTACGAGCAACCCTAAATATACCCCTAGCCACCATGGAGGAAGACTGAAAGCTCAGGCTCCAGAAAATGCGTTTCAAGCCCCATTCACCCATCCAGAAGTGCCCCCAAAGGAAGGCTTTAGGTAGAACTGAACTCCCCAGGGGAGCATTTACGCAGCCCCACATGCAACTGGACCCTCCGTATTCGCTCTTTCACAGCAACCCTAAATATAACCCTGGCCCGCATGGTGGACGACTGAAAAATCGGGCCCCAGAAAACGTGCTACAAGCCCCATTTGACCATCCAAAAGTGCCCCCAAAGGAATGCTTTGGGTACAACTGAACTCCCCAGGGGAGCCTTAACGCAGCCCCACATGCAACTGGACCCTCCGTATTCGCTCTTTCACAGCAACCCTAAATATAGCCCTGGCCCGCATGGCAGACGACTGAAAAGTCGGGCCACAGAAAATGCATTAAAAGCCTAATTCGCCCATCCAAAAGTGCCCCCAGAGGAAGGCTTTGGGTACAACTGAACTCCCCAGGGGAGCCTTTACGCAGCCCCACATGCAACTGGACCCTCCTTGTTCACTGTTTACGAGCAACCCTAAATATACCCCTAGCCAGCATGGCAGAAGACTGAAAACTCGGGCTCCAGAAAATGCGTTTCAAGCCCCATTCACCCATCCAGAAGTGCCCCCAAAGGAAAGCTTTGGGTACAAGTGAACTCCCCAGGGGAGCCTTTATGCAGCCCCACATGCAACTGGACCCTCAGGGTTCACTCTTTCACCGCAAGACTAAATATAACCCTCGGCGCAATGGGAGAAGACTGAAAAAGCGGGCCTCAGAAAACGCATTGCTATTCCCCTTGGACCATCCAAAAGTGCCCCCAAAGGAAGGCTTTGGGTACAACTGAACTCCCCAGGGGAGCCTTTATGCAGCCCCACATGCAACTGGACACTCCGGGGTCACTCTTTCACTGAAAGCCTAAATATAGCCCTCGGCGCAATGGGAGAAGGCTGAAAAAGCGGGCCTCAGAAAACGCATTGCGATTCCCCTTGGACCATCCAAAAGTGCCCCCAAAGGAAGGCTTTGGGTACAACTGAACTCCCCAGGGGAGCCTTAACGCAGCCCCACATGCAACTGTACCCTCCGTTTTCGCTCTTTACAGCAACCCTAAATATAACCCTAGCCAGCATGGCAGAAGACTGAAAACTCGGGCCACAGAAAAAGCGTTTCAAGCCCCTTTCGCCCATCCAGAAGTGCCCCCAAAGGAAGGCTTTGCTTACAAGTGAACTCCCCAGGGGAGCCTTTATGCAGCCCCACATGCAACTGGACCCTACGTATTCGCTCTTTCACAGCAACCCTAAATATAACCCTGGCCCTCATGGCAGACGACTGAAAAATCGGGCCCCAGAAAACGTGCTACAAGCCCCATTCACCCATCCAAAAGTGCCCCCAAAGGAAGGCTTTGGGTACAACTGAACTCCCCAGGGAAGCCTTTATGCAGGCCCATACGCAACTGGACCACCCGTGTTCGCTGTTTACGAGCAACCCTAAATATAACACTAGCCAGCATGGCAGAAGACTGAAAACTCGGGCTCCAGAAAATGCGTTTCAAGCCCCATTCACCCATCCAGAAGTGCCCCCAAAGGAAGGCTTTGGGTACAACTGAACTCCCCAGGGGAGCCTTTATGCAGCCCCACATGCAACTGGACCCTCCGGGTTCACTCTTTCACCGCAAGCCTAAATATAGCCCTCGGCGAAATGGGAGAAGACTGAAAATGCGGGCCTCAGAAAACGCATTGCGATTCCCCTTGGACCATCCCAAAGTGCCCCCAAAGGAAGGCTTTGGGTACAACTGGACTCCCCAGGGGAGCCTTTATGCAGCCCCACATGCAACTGGACACTCCGGGTTCACTCTTTCACCACAAGCCTAAATATAGCCGTAGCACGCCAGGCAGTCGACTGAAAGCTCAAGCCACAGAAAATGTGTTACGAGCCCAATTCGACCATTTGAAAGTGCCCCCAAAGGAAGGCTTTGGGTCCAACTGAACTCCGCAGGGCAGCCTTTATGCAGGCCCATACGCAACTAGACCCCCCGTGTTCGCTGTTTACAAGCAACCCTAAATATAACACTAGCCAGCATGGCAGAAAACTGAAAACTCGGGCCACAGAAAAAGCGTTTCAAGCCCCATTCACCCATCCAGAAGTGCCCCCAAAGGAAGGCTTTGGGTACAAGTGAACTTCCCAGGGGAGCATTTATGCAGCCCCACATGCAACTGGACCCTCCGGGTTCAGTCTTTCACAGCAACCCTAAATATAGCCCTGGCCTGCCTGGCAGTCGACTGAAAACTCGGGCCACAGAAAATGCATTAAAAGCCCCATTCGCCCATCCAAAAGTGCCCCCAGAGGAAGGCTTTGTGTACAACTGAACTCCCCAGGGGAGACTTTCCGCAGTCCCACATGCAACTGGACTCTCCTTGTTCACTGTTTACGAGCAACCCTAAATATACCCCTAGCCACCATGGAGGAAGACTGAAAGCTCAGGCTCCAGAAAATGCGTTTCAAGCCCCATTCACCCATCCAGAAGTGCCCCCAAAGGAAGGCTTTAGGTAGAACTGAACTCCCCAGGGGAGCATTTACGCAGCCCCACATGCAACTGGACCCTCCGTATTCGCTCTTTCACAGCAACCCTAAATATAACCCTGGCCCGCATGGTAGACGACTGAAAAATCGGGCCCCAGAAAACGTGCTACAAGCCCCATTGGACCATCCAAAAGTGCCCCCAAAGGAATGCTTTGGGTACAACTGAACTCCCCAGGGGAGCCTTAACGCAGCCCCACATGCAACTGGACCCTCCGTATTCGCTCTTTCACAGCAACCCTAAATATAGCCCTGGCCCGCATGGCAGACGACTGAAAAGTCGGGCCACAGAAAATGCATTAAAAGCCTAATTCGCCCATCCAAAAGTGCCCCCAGAGGAAGGCATTGGGTACAACTGAACTCCCCAGGGGAGCCTTTACGCAGCCCCACATGCAACTGGACCCTCCTTGTTCACTGTTTACGAGCAACCCTAAATATACCCCTAGCCAGCATGGCAGAAGACTGAAAACTCGGGCTCCAGAAAATGCGTTTCAAGCCCCATTCACCCATCCAGAAGTACCCCCAAAGGAAGGCTTTGGGTACAACTGAACTCCCCAGGGGAGCCTTTATGCAGCCCCACATGCAACTGGACCCTCCGGGTTCACTCTTTCACCGCAAGCCTATACATAGCCCTAGCACGCCTGGCAGTCGACTGAAAACTCGCGCCACAGAAAATATATTACGAGCCCCATTCGCCCATCCAAAAGTGCCCCCAAAGGAAGGCTTTGGGTACATCTGAACTCCCCAGGGGAGCCTTTACGCAGCCCCACATGCAACTGGACCCTCCGTGTTCGCTCTTTACAGCAACCCTAAATATAACCCTAGCCAGCATGGCAGAAGACTGAAAACTCGGGCCACAGAAAAAGCGTTTCAAGCCCCTTTCGCCCATCCAGAAGTGCCCCCAAAGGAAGGCTTTGGGTACAACTGAACTCCCCAGGGGAGCCTTTATGCAGCCCCACATGCAACTGGACCCTCCGTGTTCGCTCTTTCACAGCAACCCTAAATATAGCCCTGGCCCGCCTGGCAGTCGACTTAAAACTCGGGCCCCAGAAAACGAGTTAAAAGTCTAATTCGCCCATCCAAAAGTGCCCCCAGAGGAAGGCTTTGGTTCCAACTGAACTCTCCAGGGGAGCCTTTATGCAGCCCCACATGCAACTGGACCCTCCGTGTTCACTCTTTCACAGCAACACTAAATATAGCCCTGGCCCGCCTGGCAGTCGAATGAAAACTCGGGCCACAGAAAACGTGCTACAAGCCCCATTCGACCATCCAAAAGTGCCCCCAGAGGAAGGCTTTGGGTACAAGTGAACTCCCCAGGGGAGCCTTTATGCAGCCCCACATGCAACTGGACCCTCCTTATTCACTGTTTACGAGCAACCCTAAATATACCCCTAGCAACCATGGCAGAAGACTGAAAACTCGGGCTCCAGAAAATGCGTTTCAAGCCCCATTCACCCATCGAGAAGTGCCCCCAGAGGAAGGCTTTGGGTACAACTGAACTCCCCAGGGGAGCCTTTATGCAGCCCCACATGCAACTGGACCCTCCGGGTTCACTCTTTCACCGCAAGCCTAAATATAGCCCTAGCACGCCTGGCAGTCGACTGAAAGCTCGGGCCACAGAAAATGTGTTACGAGCCCCATTCGCCCATCCCAAAGTGCACCCAAAGGAAGGCTTTGGGTACATCTGAACTCCCCAGGGGAGCCTTTACGCAGCCCCACATGCAACTGGATCCTCCGAGTTCGCTCTTTACAGCAACCCTAAATATAACCCTAGCCAGCATGGGAGAAGACTGAAAACTCGGGCCACAGAAAAAGCGTTTCAAGCCTCTTTCGCCCATCCAGAAGTGCCCCCAAAGGAAGGCTTTGGGTACAACTGAACTCCCCAGGGGAGCCTTTACGCAGCCCCACATGCAACTGGACCCTCCGTATTCGCTCATTCACAGCAACCCTAAATATAACACTAGCCAGCATGGCAGAAAACTGAAAACTCGGGCCACAGAAAAAGCGTTTCAAGCCCCTTTCGACCATCCAAAAGTGCCCCCAAAGGAAGGCTTTGGGTACAACTGAACTCCCCAGGGGAGCCTTTATGCAGGCCCATACACAACTGGACCCTCCGTATTCGCTGTTTACAAGCAACCCTAAATATAACACTAGACAGCATGGCAGAAAACTGAAAACTCGGGCCACAGAAAAAGCGTTTCAAGCCCCTTTCGCCCATCCAGAAGTGCCCCCAAAGGAAGGCTTTGGGTACAAGTGAACTCCCCAGGGGAGCCTTTATGCAGCCCCACATGCAACTGGACCCTCCTTGTTCACTGTTTACGAGCAACCCTAAATATACCCCTAGCCAGCATGGCAGAAGACTGAAAACTCGGGCTCCAGAAAATGCGTTTCAAGCCCCTTTCGCCCATCCAGAAGTGCCCCCAAAGGAAGGCTTTGGGTACAACTGAACTCCCCAGGGGAGCCTTTATGCAGGCCCATACGCAACTGGACCCCCCGTGTTCGCTGTTTACAAGCAACCCTAAATATAACACTAGCCAGCATGGCAGAAAACAGAAAACTCGGGCCACAGAAAAAGAGTTTCAAGCCCCATTCACCCATCCAGAAGTGCCCCCAAAGGAAGGCTTTGGGTACAAGTGAACTCCCCAGGGGAGCCTTTATGCAGCCCCACATGCAACTGGACCCTCCGGGTTCACTCTTTCACCGCAAGCCTAAATATAGCCCTCGGCGCAATGGGAGAAGACTGAAAAAGCGGGCCTCAGAAAAAGCATTGCGATTCCCCTTGGACCATCCCAAAGTGCCCCCAAAGGAAGGCTTTGGGTACAACTGGACTCCCCAGGGGAGCCTTAACGCAGACCCACATGCAACTGGACCCTCCTTGTTCGCTCTTTCACAGCAACCCTAAATATAGCCCTGGCCCGCCTGGCAGTCGACTGAAAACTCGGGCCCCAGAAAACGAGTTAAAAGTCTAATTCGCCCATCCAAAAGTGCCCCCAGAGGAAGGCTTTGGGTACAACTGAACTCCCCAGGGGAGCCTTTATGCAGCCCCACATGCAACTGGACCCTCCGTATTCGCTCTTTCACAGCAACCCTAAATATATCCCTGGCCCGCCTGGCAGTCGACTGAAAACTCGGGCCCCAGAAAAACTGTTAAAAGCCTAATTCGCCCATCCAAAAGTGCCCCCAGAGGAATGCTTTGGGTACAAGTGAACTCCCCAGGGGAGCCTTTACGCAGCCCCACATGCAACTGGACCCTCCTTGTTCACTGTTTACGAGCAACCCTAAATATACCTCTAGCCACCATGGAGGAAGACTGAAAACTCGGGCTCCAGAAAATGCGTTTCAAGCCCCATTCATCCATCTAGAAGTGCCCCCAAAGGAAGGCTTTGGGTACAACTGAACTCCCCAGGGGAGCCTTTATGCAGCCCCACATGCAACTGGACCCTCCGGGTTCACTCTTTCACCGCAAGCCTAAATATAGCCCTAGCACGCCTGGCAGTCGACTGAAAGCTCGGGCCACAGAAAATGTGTTACGAGCCCCATTCGCCCATCCCAAAGTGCACCCAAAGGAAGGCTTTGGGTACATCTGAACTCCCCAGGGGAGCCTTTACGCAGCCCCACATGCAACTGGATCCTCCGAGTTCGCTCTTTACAGCAACCCTAAATATAACCCTAGCCAGCATGGGAGAAGACTGAAAACTCGGGCCACAGAAAAAGCGTTTCAAGCCTCTTTCGCCCATCCAGAAGTGCCCCCAAAGGAAGGCTTTGGGTACAACTGAACTCCCCAGGGGAGCCTTTACGCAGCCCCACATGCAACTGGACCCTCCGTATTCGCTCATTCACAGCAACCCTAAATATAACACTAGCCAGCATGGCAGAAAACTGAAAACTCGGGCCACAGAAAAAGCGTTTCAAGCCCCTTTCGACCATCCAAAAGTGCCCCCAAAGGAAGGCTTTGGGTACAACTGAACTCCCCAGGGGAGCCTTTATGCAGGCCCATACACAACTGGACCCTCCGTATTCGCTGTTTACCAGCAACCCTAAATATAACACTAGACAGCATGGCAGAAAACTGAAAACTCGGGCCACAGAAAAAGCGTTTCAAGCCCCTTTCGCCCATCCAGAAGTGCCCCCAAAGGAAGGCTTTGGGTACAAGTGAACTCCCCAGGGGAGCCTTTATGCAGCCCCACATGCAACTGGACCCTCCTTGTTCACTGTTTACGAGCAACCCTAAATATACCCCTAGCCAGCATGGCAGAAGACTGAAAACTCGGGCTCCAGAAAATGCGTTTCAAGCCCCATTCGACCATCCAGAAGTGCCCCCAAAGGAAGGCTTTGGGTACAACTGAACTCCCCAGGGGAGCCTTTATGCAGGCCCATACGCAACTGGACCCCCCGTGTTCGCTGTTTACAAGCAACCCTAAATATAACACTAGCCAGCATGGCAGAAAACAGAAAACTCGGGCCACAGAAAAAGAGTTTCAAGCCCCATTCACCCATCCAGAAGTGCCCCCAAAGGAAGGCTTTGGGTACAAGTGAACTCCCCAGGGGAGCCTTTATGCAGCCCCACATGCAACTGGACCCTCCGGGTTCACTCTTTCACAGCAACCCTAAATATAGCCCTGGCCCGCCTGGCAGTCGACTGAAAAATCGGGCCCCAGAAAATGCGTTGAAAGCCTAATTCGCCCATCCAAAAGTGCCCCCAGAGGAAGGCTTTGGGTACAACTGAACTACCCAGGGGAGCCTTAACGCAGCCCCACATGCAACTGGACCATCCGTATTCGCTCTTTCACAGCAACCCTAAATATAGCCCTGGCCTGCCTGGCAGTCGACTGAAAACTCGGGCCACAGAAAATGCATTAAAAGCCCCATTCGCCCATCCAAAAGTGCCCCCAGAGGAAGGCTTTGGGTACAAGTGAACTCCCCAGGGGAGCCTTTACGCAGCCCCACATGCAACTGGACCCTCCTTGTTCACTGTTTACGAGCAACCCTAAATATACACCTAGCCACCATGGCAGAAGACTGAAAGCTCGGGCTCCAGAAAATGCGTTTCAAGCCCCATTCTCCCATCCAGAAGTGCCCCCAAAGGAAGGCTTTAGGTACAACTGATCTCCCCAGGGGAGCCTTTATGGAGCCCCACATGCAACTGGACCCTCCGGGTTCACTCTTTCACCGCAAGCCTAAATATAGCCCTAGCACGCCTGGCAGTCGACTGAAAACTCGGGCCACAGAAAACGTGCTACAAGCCCCATTCGCCCATCCAAAAGTGCCCCCAAAGGAAGGCTTTGGGTACAACTGAACTCCCCAGGGGAGCATTTACGCAGACCCACATGCAACTGGACCCTCCGTATTCGCTCTTTCACAGCAACCCTAAATATAACCCTGGCCCGCATGGCAGACGACTGAAAAATCGGGCCCCAGAAAACGTGCTACAAGCCCCATTTGACCATCCAAAAGTGCCCCCAAAGGAAGGCTTTGGATACAACTGAACTCCCCAGGGGAGCCTTAACGCAGCCCCACATGCAACTGGACCCTCCGTATTCGCTCTTTCACAGCAACCCTAAATATAGCCCTGGCCCGCATGGCAGACGACTGAAAAATCGGGCCACAGAAAATGCATTAAAAGCCTAATTCGCCCATCCAAAAGTGCCCCCAGAGGAAGGGTTTGGGTACAAGTGAACTCCCCAGGGGAGCCTTTATGCAGCCCCACATGCAACTGGACCCTCCTTGTTCACTGTTTACGAGCAACCCTAAATATACCCCTAGCCACCATGTCAGAAGACTGAAAATTCGGGCTCCAGAAAATGCGTTTCAAGCCCCATTCACCCATCTAGAAGTGCCCCCAAAGGAAGGCTTTGGGTACAACTGAACTCCCCAGGGGAGCCTTTATGCAGCCCCACATGCAACTGGACCCTCCGGGTTCACTCTTTCACCACAAGCCTAAATATAGCCCTAGCACGCCTGGCAGTCGACTGAAAGCTCGGGCCACAGAAAATGTGTTACGAGCCCCATTCGCCCATCCAAAAGTGCCCCCAAAGGAAGGCTTTGGGTACATCTGAACTCCCCAGGGGAGCCTTTATGCAGCCCCACATGCAACTGGATCCTCCGTGTTCGCTCTTTACAGCAACCCTAAATATAACCCTAGCCAGTATGGGAGAAGACTGAAAACTCGGGCCACAAAAAAAACGATTCAAGCCCCTTTCGCCCATCCAGAAGTGCCCCCAAAGGAAGGCTTTGGGTACAACTGAACTCCCCAGGGGAGCCTTTATGCAGGCCCACATGCAACTGGACCCTCCTTGTTCACTGTTTACGAGCAACCCTAAATATACCCCTAGCCACCATGGCAGAAGACTGAAAACTCGGGCTCCAGAAAATGCGTTTCAAGCCCCATTCACCCATCCAGAAGTGCCCCCAAAGGAAGGCTTTGGGTACAACTGAACTCCCCAGGGGAGCCTTTATGCAGCCCCACATGCAACTGGACCCTCCGGGTTCACTCTTTCACCGCAAGCCTAAATAAAACTCTCGGCGAAATGGGAGAAGACTGAAAAAGCGGGCCTCAGAAAACCCATTGCGATTCCCCTTGACCATCCCAAAGTGCCCTCAAAGGAAGGCTTTGGGTACAACTGGACTCCCCAGGGGAGCCTTAACGCAGCCCCACATGCAACTGGACCCTCCGTATTCGCTCTTTCACAGCAACCCTAAATATAGCCCTGGCCCGCATGGGAGAAGACTGAAAAATCGGGCCACAGAAAATGCATTAAAAGCCTAATTCGCCCATCCAAAAGTGCCCCCAAAGGAAGGCTTTGGGTACAAGTGAACTCCCCAGGGGAGCCTTTACGCAGCCCCACATGCAACTGGACCCTCCTTGTTCACTGTTTACGAGCAACCCTAAATATACCCCTAGCCACCATGGCAGAAGACTGAAAACTCGGGCTCCAGAAAATGCGTTTCAAGCCCCATTCACCAATCCAGAAGTGCCCCCAAATGAAGGCTTTGGGTACAACTGAACTCCCCAGGGGAGCCTTTATGCAGCCCCCCATGCAACTGG
Source organism: Anas platyrhynchos (assembly GCF_047663525.1). Classification (NCBI taxonomy): domain Eukaryota; kingdom Metazoa; phylum Chordata; class Aves; order Anseriformes; family Anatidae; genus Anas; species Anas platyrhynchos. Next base: position 2,150,608 of record NC_092613.1, on the reverse strand, counting down.
ACCCTCCGGGTTCACTCTTTCACCGCAAGCCTAAACATAAACCTAGCACGCCTGGCAGTCGACTGAAAGCTCGCGCCACAGAAAATGTGTTACGAGCCCCATTCGCCCATCCAAAAGTGCCCCCAAAGGAAGGCTTTGGGTACAACTGAACTCCCCAGGGGAGCCTTTACGCAGCCCCACATGCAACTGGACCCTCCGTGTTCGCTCTTTACAGCAACCCTAAATATAACCCTAGCCAGCATGGCAGAAGACTGAAAACTCGGGCCACACAAAATGCGTTTCAAGCCCCATTCACCCACCCAGAAGTGCCCCCAAAGGAAGGCTTTGGGTACAACTGAACTCCCCAGGGGAGCCTTTATGCAGCCCCACATGCAACTGGACCCTCCGTATTCGCTCTTTCACAGCAACCCTAAATATAACCCTGGCCCGCATGGCAGACGACTGAAAAATCAGGCCCCAGAAAACGTGCTACAAGCCCCATTCGCCCATCCCAAAGTGCCCCCAAAGGAAGGCTTTGGGTACAACTGAACTCCCCAGGGGAGCCTTTATGCAGCCCCACATGCAACTGGACCCTCCGGGTTCACTCTTTCACAGCAACCCTAAATATAGCCCTGGCCCGCCTGGCAGTCGACTGAAAACTCGGGCCACAGAAAACGTGCTACAAGCCCCATTCGACCATCCAAAAGTGCCCCCAAAGGAAGGCTTTGGGTACATCTGAACTCCCCAGGGGAGCCTTTATGCAGGCCCATACGCAACTGGACCCCCCGTGTTCGCTGTTTACAAGCAACCCTAAATATAACCCTGGCCCGCATGGAAGACGACTGAAAAATCAGGCCCCAGAAAACGTGCTACAAGCCCCATTTGACCATGCAAGAGTGCCCCAAAAGGAAGGCTTTGGTTCCAACTGAACTCCCCAGGGGAGCCTTTATGCAGCCCCACATGCAACTGGACCCTCCGGGTTCGCTCTTTCACAGCAACCCTAAATATAGCCCTGGCCCGCCTGGCAGTCGACTGAAAACTCGGGCCTCAGAAACGTACTACAAGCCCCCTTCGACCATCCAAAAGTGCCCCCAGAGGAAGGCTTTGGGTACAAGTGAACTCCCCAGGGGAGCCTTTATGCAGCCCCACATGCAACTGGACCCTCCTTGTTCACTGTTTACGAGCAACCCTAAATATACCCCTAGCCACCATGGCAGAAGACTGAAAACTCGGGCTCCAGAAAATGCGTTTCAAGCCCCATTCACCCATCCAGAAGTGCCCCCAAAGGAAGGCTTTGGGTACAACTGAACTCCCCAGGGGAGCCTTTATGCAGCCCCACATGCAACTGGACCCTCCGGGTTCACTCTTTCACCGCAAGCCTAAATATAGCCCTAGCACGCCTGGCAGTCGACTGAAAGCTCGGGCCGCAGAAAATGTGTTACGAGCCCCATTCGCCCATCCCAAAGTGCCCCCAAAGGAAGGCTTTGGGTACATCTGAACTCCCCAGGGGAGCCTTTATGCAGCCCCACATGCAACTGGATCCTCCGTGTTCGCTCTTTACAGCAACCCTAAATATAACCCTAGCCAGCATGGGAGAAGACTGAAAACTCGGGCCACAGAAAAAGCGTTTCAAGCCCCTTTCGCCCATCCAGAAGTGCCCCCAAAGGAAGGCTTTGGGTACAAGTGAACTCCCCAGGGGAGCCTTTATGCAGCCCCACATGCAACTGGACCCTCCGTATTCGCTCTTTCACAGCAAGCCTAAATAAAACCCTCGGCGAAATGAGAGAAGACTGAAAAAGCAGGCCTCAGAAAACCCATTGCGATTCCCCTTGGACCATCCCAAAGTGCCCCCAAAGGAAGGCTTTGGGTACAACTGGACTCCCCAGGGGAGCCTTAACGCAGCCCCACATGCAACTGGACCCTCCTTGTTCACTGTTTACGAGCAACCCTAAATATACCCCTAGCCAGCATGGCAGAAGACTGAAAACTCCGTCTCCAGAAAATGCGTTTCAAGCCCCATTCGACCATCCAGAAGTGCCCCCAGAGGAAGGCTTTGGGTACAACTGAACTCCCCAGGGGAGCCTTTATGCAGCCCCACATGCAACTGGATCCTCCGTACTCGCTCTTTCACAGCAACCCTAAACATAGCTCTGGCCCGCCTGGCAGTCGACTGAAACCTCGGGCTCCAGAAAAAGCGTTTCAAGCCCCATTCACCCATCCAGAAGTGCCCCCAAAGGAAGGCTTTGGGTACAACTGAACTCCCCAGGGGAGCCTTTATGCAGCCCCACATGCAACTGGACCCTCCGTGTTCGCTCTTTACAGCAACCCTAAATATACCCCTAGCCACCATGGCAGAAGACTGAAAACTCGGGCTCCAGAAAATGCGTTTCAAGCCCCATTCGACCATCCAGAAGTGCCCCCAAAGGAAGGCTTTGGGTACAACTGAACTCCCCAGGGGAGCCTTTATGCAGCCCCACATGCAACTGGACCCTCCGGGTTCACTCTTTCACCGCAAGCCTAAATATAGCCCTCGGCGAAATGGGAGAAGACTGAAAAAGCGGGCCTCAGATAACCCATTGCGATTCCCCTTGGACCATCCCAAAGTGCCCCCAAAGGAAGGCTTTGGGTACAACTGGACTCCCCAGGGGAGCCTTAACGCAGCCCCACATGCAACTGGACCCTCCGGGTTCACTCTTTCACCGCAAGCCTAAATATAGCCCTGGCCCGCATGGCAGACGACTGAAAACTCGGGCCCCAGAAAACGTGCTACAAGCCCCATTCGACCATCTAAAAGTGCCCCCAAAGGAAGGCTTTGGGTACAACTGAACTCCCCAGGGGAGCCTTTATGCAGGCCCATACGCAACTGGACCCCCCGTGTTCGCTGTTTACAAGCAACCCTAAATATAACCCTGGCCCGCATGGAAGACGACTGAAAAATCAGGCCCCAGAAAACGTGCTACAAGCCCCATTTGACCATGCAAGAGTGCCCCAAAAGGAAGGCTTTGGGTACAACTGAACTCCCCAGGGGAGCCTTTATGCAGCCCCACATGCAACTGGACCCTCCGGGTTCGCTCTTTCACAGCAACCCTAAATATAGCCCTGGCCCGCCTGGCAGTCGACTGAAAACTCGGGCCTCAGAAACGTACTACAAGCCCCCTTCGACCATCCAAAAGTGCCCCCAGAGGAAGGCTTTGGGTACAAGTGAACTCCCCAGGGGAGCCTTTATGCAGCCCCACATGCAACTGGACCCTCCTTGTTCACTGTTTACGAGCAACCCTAAATATACCCCTAGCCACCATGGCAGAAGACTGAAAACTCGGGCTCCAGAAAATGCGTTTCAAGCCCCATTCACCCATCCAGAAGTGCCCCCAAAGGAAGGCTTTGGGTACAACTGAACTCCCCAGGGGAGCCTTTATGCAGCCCCACATGCAACTGGACCCTCCGGGTTCACTCTTTCACCGCAAGCCTAAATATAGCCCTAGCACGCCTGGCAGTCGACTGAAAGCTCGGGCCACAGAAAATGTGTTACGAGCCCCATTCGCCCATCCCAAAGTGCCCCCAAAGGAAGGCTTTGGGTACATCTGAACTCCCCAGGGGAGCCTTTATGCAGCCCCACATGCAACTGGATCCTCCGTGTTCGCTCTTTACAGCAACCCTAAATATAACCCTAGCCAGCATGGGAGAAGACTGAAAACTCGGGCCACAGAAAAAGCGTTTCAAGCCCCTTTCGCCCATCCAGAAGTGCCCCCAAAGGAAGGCTTTGGGTACAAGTGAACTCCCCAGGGGAGCCTTTATGCAGCCCCACATGCAACTGGACCCTCCGTATTCGCTCTTTCACAGCAAGCCTAAATAAAACCCTCGGCGAAATGAGAGAAGACTGAAAAAGCAGGCCTCAGAAAACCCATTGCGATTCCCCTTGGACCATCCCAAAGTGCCCCCAAAGGAAGGCTTTGGGTACAACTGGACTCCCCAGGGGAGCCTTAACGCAGCCCCACATGCAACTGGACCCTCCGTATTCGCTCTTTCACAGCAACCCTAAATATAGCCCTGGCCCGCATGGGAGAAGACTGAAAAATCGGGCCACAGAAAATGCATTAAAAGCCTAATTCGCCCATCCAAAAGTGCCCCCAAAGGAAGGCTTTGGGTACAAGTGAACTCCCCAGGGGAGCCTTTACGCAGCCCCACATGCAACTGGACCCTCCTTGTTCACTGTTTACGAGCAACCCTAAATATACCCCTAGCCACCATGGCAGAAGACTGAAAACTCGGGCTCCAGAAAATGCGTTTCAAGCCCCATTCACCAATCCAGAAGTGCCCCCAAATGAAGGCTTTGGGTACAACTGAACTCCCCAGGGGAGCCTTTATGCAGCCCCCCATGCAACTGGACCCTCCGGGTTCACTCTTTCACCGCAAGCCTAAACATAAACCTAGCACGCCTGGCAGTCGACTGAAAGCTCGCGCCACAGAAAATGTGTTACGAGCCCCATTCGCCCATCCAAAAGTGCCCCCAAAGGAAGGCTTTGGGTACAACTGAACTCCCCAGGGGAGCCTTTACGCAGCCCCACATGCAACTGGACCCTCCGTGTTCGCTCTTTACAGCAACCCTAAATATAACCCTAGCCAGCATGGCAGAAGACTGAAAACTCGGGCCACACAAAATGCGTTTCAAGCCCCATTCACCCACCCAGAAGTGCCCCCAAAGGAAGGCTTTGGGTACAACTGAACTCCCCAGGGGAGCCTTTATGCAGCCCCACATGCAACTGGACCCTCCGTATTCGCTCTTTCACAGCAACCCTAAATATAACCCTGGCCCGCATGGCAGACGACTGAAAAATCAGGCCCCAGAAAACGTGCTACAAGCCCCATTCGCCCATCCCAAAGTGCCCCCAAAGGAAGGCTTTGGGTACAACTGAACTCCCCAGGGGAGCCTTTATGCAGCCCCACATGCAACTGGACCCTCCGGGTTCACTCTTTCACAGCAACCCTAAATATAGCCCTGGCCCGCCTGGCAGTCGACTGAAAACTCGGGCCACAGAAAACGTGCTACAAGCCCCATTCGACCATCCAAAAGTGCCCCCAAAGGAAGGCTTTGGGTACATCTGAACTCCCCAGGGGAGCCTTTATGCAGGCCCATACGCAACTGGACCCCCCGTGTTCGCTGTTTACAAGCAACCCTAAATATAACCCTGGCCCGCATGGAAGACGACTGAAAAATCAGGCCCCAGAAAACGTGCTACAAGCCCCATTTGACCATGCAAGAGTGCCCCAAAAGGAAGGCTTTGGTTCCAACTGAACTCCCCAGGGGAGCCTTTATGCAGCCCCACATGCAACTGGACCCTCCGGGTTCGCTCTTTCACAGCAACCCTAAATATAGCCCTGGCCCGCCTGGCAGTCGACTGAAAACTCGGGCCTCAGAAACGTACTACAAGCCCCCTTCGACCATCCAAAAGTGCCCCCAGAGGAAGGCTTTGGGTACAAGTGAACTCCCCAGGGGAGCCTTTATGCAGCCCCACATGCAACTGGACCCTCCTTGTTCACTGTTTACGAGCAACCCTAAATATACCCCTAGCCACCATGGCAGAAGACTGAAAACTCGGGCTCCAGAAAATGCGTTTCAAGCCCCATTCACCCATCCAGAAGTGCCCCCAAAGGAAGGCTTTGGGTACAACTGAACTCCCCAGGGGAGCCTTTATGCAGCCCCACATGCAACTGGACCCTCCGGGTTCACTCTTTCACCGCAAGCCTAAATATAGCCCTAGCACGCCTGGCAGTCGACTGAAAGCTCGGGCCGCAGAAAATGTGTTACGAGCCCCATTCGCCCATCCCAAAGTGCCCCCAAAGGAAGGCTTTGGGTACATCTGAACTCCCCAGGGGAGCCTTTATGCAGCCCCACATGCAACTGGATCCTCCGTGTTCGCTCTTTACAGCAACCCTAAATATAACCCTAGCCAGCATGGGAGAAGACTGAAAACTCGGGCCACAGAAAAAGCGTTTCAAGCCCCTTTCGCCCATCCAGAAGTGCCCCCAAAGGAAGGCTTTGGGTACAAGTGAACTCCCCAGGGGAGCCTTTATGCAGCCCCACATGCAACTGGACCCTCCGTATTCGCTCTTTCACAGCAAGCCTAAATAAAACCCTCGGCGAAATGAGAGAAGACTGAAAAAGCAGGCCTCAGAAAACCCATTGCGATTCCCCTTGGACCATCCCAAAGTGCCCCCAAAGGAAGGCTTTGGGTACAACTGGACTCCCCAGGGGAGCCTTAACGCAGCCCCACATGCAACTGGACCCTCCTTGTTCACTGTTTACGAGCAACCCTAAATATACCCCTAGCCAGCATGGCAGAAGACTGAAAACTCCGTCTCCAGAAAATGCGTTTCAAGCCCCATTCGACCATCCAGAAGTGCCCCCAGAGGAAGGCTTTGGGTACAACTGAACTCCCCAGGGGAGCCTTTATGCAGCCCCACATGCAACTGGATCCTCCGTACTCGCTCTTTCACAGCAACCCTAAACATAGCTCTGGCCCGCCTGGCAGTCGACTGAAACCTCGGGCTCCAGAAAAAGCGTTTCAAGCCCCATTCACCCATCCAGAAGTGCCCCCAAAGGAAGGCTTTGGGTACAACTGAACTCCCCAGGGGAGCCTTTATGCAGCCCCACATGCAACTGGACCCTCCGTGTTCGCTCTTTACAGCAACCCTAAATATACCCCTAGCCACCATGGCAGAAGACTGAAAACTCGGGCTCCAGAAAATGCGTTTCAAGCCCCATTCGACCATCCAGAAGTGCCCCCAAAGGAAGGCTTTGGGTACAACTGAACTCCCCAGGGGAGCCTTTATGCAGCCCCACATGCAACTGGACCCTCCGGGTTCACTCTTTCACCGCAAGCCTAAATATAGCCCTCGGCGAAATGGGAGAAGACTGAAAAAGCGGGCCTCAGATAACCCATTGCGATTCCCCTTGGACCATCCCAAAGTGCCCCCAAAGGAAGGCTTTGGGTACAACTGGACTCCCCAGGGGAGCCTTAACGCAGCCCCACATGCAACTGGACCCTCCGGGTTCACTCTTTCACCGCAAGCCTAAATATAGCCCTGGCCCGCATGGCAGACGACTGAAAACTCGGGCCCCAGAAAACGTGCTACAAGCCCCATTCGACCATCTAAAAGTGCCCCCAAAGGAAGGCTTTGGGTACAACTGAACTCCCCAGGGGAGCCTTTATGCAGGCCCATACGCAACTGGACCCCCCGTGTTCGCTGTTTACAAGCAACCCTAAATATAACCCTGGCCCGCATGGAAGACGACTGAAAAATCAGGCCCCAGAAAACGTGCTACAAGCCCCATTTGACCATGCAAGAGTGCCCCAAAAGGAAGGCTTTGGTTCCAACTGAACTCCCCAGGGGAGCCTTTATGCAGCCCCACATGCAACTGGACCCTCCGGGTTCGCTCTTTCACAGCAACCCTAAATATAGCCCTGGCCCGCCTGGCAGTCGACTGAAAACTCGGGCCTCAGAAACGTACTACAAGCCCCCTTCGACCATCCAAAAGTGCCCCCAGAGGAAGGCTTTGGGTACAAGTGAACTCCCCAGGGGAGCCTTTATGCAGCCCCACATGCAACTGGACCCTCCTTGTTCACTGTTTACGAGCAACCCTAAATATACCCCTAGCCACCATGGCAGAAGACTGAAAACTCGGGCTCCAGAAAATGCGTTTCAAGCCCCATTCACCCATCCAGAAGTGCCCCCAAAGGAAGGCTTTGGGTACAACTGAACTCCCCAGGGGAGCCTTTATGCAGCCCCACATGCAACTGGACCCTCCGGGTTCACTCTTTCACCGCAAGCCTAAATATAGCCCTAGCACGCCTGGCAGTCGACTGAAAGCTCGGGCCACAGAAAATGTGTTACGAGCCCCATTCGCCCATCCCAAAGTGCCCCCAAAGGAAGGCTTTGGGTACATCTGAACTCCCCAGGGGAGCCTTTATGCAGCCCCACATGCAACTGGATCCTCCGTGTTCGCTCTTTACAGCAACCCTAAATATAACCCTAGCCAGCATGGGAGAAGACTGAAAACTCGGGCCACAGAAAAAGCGTTTCAAGCCCCTTTCGCCCATCCAGAAGTGCCCCCAAAGGAAGGCTTTGGGTACAAGTGAACTCCCCAGGGGAGCCTTTATGCAGCCCCACATGCAACTGGACCCTCCGTATTCGCTCTTTCACAGCAAGCCTAAATAAAACCCTCGGCGAAATGAGAGAAGACTGAAAAAGCAGGCCTCAGAAAACCCATTGCGATTCCCCTTGGACCATCCCAAAGTGCCCCCAAAGGAAGGCTTTGGGTACAACTGGACTCCCCAGGGGAGCCTTAACGCAGCCCCACATGCAACTGGACCCTCCTTGTTCACTGTTTACGAGCAACCCTAAATATACCCCTAGCCAGCATGGCAGAAGACTGAAAACTCCGTCTCCAGAAAATGCGTTTCAAGCCCCATTCGACCATCCAGAAGTGCCCCCAGAGGAAGGCTTTGGGTACAACTGAACTCCCCAGGGGAGCCTTTATGCAGCCCCACATGCAACTGGATCCTCCGTACTCGCTCTTTCACAGCAACCCTAAACATAGCTCTGGCCCGCCTGGCAGTCGACTGAAACCTCGGGCTCCAGAAAAAGCGTTTCAAGCCCCATTCACCCATCCAGAAGTGCCCCCAAAGGAAGGCTTTGGGTACAACTGAACTCCCCAGGGGAGCCTTTATGCAGCCCCACATGCAACTGGACCCTCCGTGTTCGCTCTTTACAGCAACCCTAAATATACCCCTAGCCACCATGGCAGAAGACTGAAAACTCGGGCTCCAGAAAATGCGTTTCAAGCCCCATTCGACCATCCAGAAGTGCCCCCAAAGGAAGGCTTTGGGTACAACTGAACTCCCCAGGGGAGCCTTTATGCAGCCCCACATGCAACTGGACCCTCCGGGTTCACTCTTTCACCGCAAGCCTAAATATAGCCCTCGGCGAAATGGGAGAAGACTGAAAAAGCGGGCCTCAGATAACCCATTGCGATTCCCCTTGGACCATCCCAAAGTGCCCCCAAAGGAAGGCTTTGGGTACAACTGGACTCCCCAGGGGAGCCTTAACGCAGCCCCACATGCAACTGGACCCTCCGGGTTCACTCTTTCACCGCAAGCCTAAATATAGCCCTAGCACGCCTGGCAGTCGACTGAAAGCTCGGGCCACAGAAAATGTGTTACGAGCCCCATTCGCCCATCCAAAAGTGCGCCCAAAGGAAGGCTTTGGGTACATCTGAACTCCCCAGGGGAGCCTTTATGCAGCCCCACATGCAACTGGACCCTCCGTATTCGCTCTTTCACAGCAACCCTAAATATAACCCTGGCCCGCATGGCAGACGACTGAAAAATCGGGCCCCAGAAAACGTGCTACAAGCCCCATTTGACCATCCAAAAGTGCCCCCAAAGGAAGGCTTTGGGTACAACTGAACTCCCCAGGGGAGCCTTAACGCAGCCCCACATGCAACTGGACCCTCCGTATTCGCTCTTTCACAGCAACCCTAAATATAACCCTGGCCCGCATGGCAGACGACTGAAAAATCGGGCCCCAGAAAACGTGCTACAAGCCCCATTTGACCATCCAAAAGTGCCCCCAAAGGAAGGCTTTGGGTACAACTGAACTCCCCAGGGGAGCCTTAACGCAGCCCCACATGCAACTGGACCCTCCGTATTCGCTCTTTCACAACAACCCTAAATATAGCCCTGTCCCGCCTGGCAGTCGACTGAAAACTCGGGCCCAGAAAAACTGTTAAAAGCCTAATTCGCCCATCCAAAAGTGCCCCCAGAGGAAGGCTTTGGGTACAAGTGAACTCCCCAGGGGAGCCTTTATGCAGCCCCACATGCAACTGGACCCTCCGGGTTCACTCTTTCACCGCAAGCCTAAATATAGCCCTAGCACGCCTGGCAGTCGACTGAAAGCTCGGGCCCCAGAAAATGTGTTACGAGCCCCATTCGCCCATCCAGAAGTGCCCCCAAAGGAAAGCTTTGGGTACAACTGAACTCCCCAGGGGAGCCTTTACGCAGCCCCACATGCAACTGGACCCTCCGTGTTCGCTCTTTACAGCAACCCTAAATATAACCCTAGCCAGCATGGGAGAAGACTGAAAACTCGGGCCACAGAAAAAGCGTTTCAAGCCCCTTTCGCCCATCCAGAACAGCCCCCAAAGGAAGGCTTTGGGTACAAGTGAACTCCCCAGGGGAGCCTTTACGCAGCCCCACATGCAACTGGACCCTCCGTATTCGCTCTTTCACAGCAACCCTAAATATAACCCTGGCCCGCATGGCAGACGACTGAAAAATCGGGCCCCAGAAAACGTGCTACAAGCCCCATTTGACCATCCAAGAGTGCCCCAAAAGGAAGGCTTTGGTTCCAACTGAAATCCCCAGGGGAGCCTTTATGCAGCCCCACATGCAACTGGACCCTCCGGGTTCACTCTTTCACAGCAACCCTAAATATAGCCCTGGCCCGCCTGGCAGTCGACTGAAAACTCGGGCCACAGAAAACGTACTACAAGCCCCATTCGACCATCCAAAAGTGCCCCCAGAGGAATGCTTTGGGTACAAGTGAACTCCCCAGGGGAGCCTTTATGCAGCCCCACATGCAACTGGACCCTCCTTGTTCACTGTTTACGAGCAACCCTAAATATACCCCTAGCCACCATGGCAGAAGACTGAGAATTCGGGCTCCAGAAAATGCGTTTCAAGCCCCATTCACCCATCCAGAAGTGCCCCCAAAGGAAGGCTTTGGGTACAAGTGAACTCCCCAGGGGAACCTTTATGCAGCCCCACATGCAACTAGTTCCTAGTGGGACTAGCACACACGTCGCCCAGGAAAGGAGCGAGGGTGCTCGGGACGGACGGCTGCCGCTCCGGGACGGTTAGTTGCGGAGAGAACGGAACACAGCCTCCTGTTTCGCGGCAACGCTGGCAGCCACACCGCTTGTGGCCGTTCATCCCTGTCTTGCGATCACTTTAGTCCAGCCGCCCAAGGCGGGACCCGGACCCCGGCGCGGCTAGCATACACTTCGCCCAGGACCGAAGCCCAGGGTCCACATCCGGACGCCTGCCGCTCTGGATTGTCTGAATCCCCGGTCCCCGGCACTGCGTAACTCCGAGCCGCTGAACGACAGCCTCCACTTCTCGACACGGCTGGCAGCCACAGCGCTTGTGGCCGGACAACCGTGTCGTAGGATCTCCTTCCCCGAGGCGCCCGAAATGGGATCCGGACCCCGGTGCGGCGAGCAAACACGACACCCAGGATGGAGTCAAAGGGCTCGGGAAGCCGGACCCACGCTGCCCGTGGAGGGACACTCGTGTCCTGCGATCGAAAGAGCGGAGCCGACCGAGGTCCCACCCGGACCCCAGTGCGGCTAGCACACACGTCGCCCAGGATAGGAGCGTGGTTGTTCGGGACGGACGGCTGCCGCTCCGTAGAGGACAGAACCCCATGTCCCCGCGACTGCCAGCCCACGAGCCGGCGGAGGACAGCCACACGCTTCGCGGCAAGGCTGGCAGGCACACCGCTTGTGGCGGGTCACCCGTATCTTGCGATCATTTTAGTCGAGCCGACCAAGGCGGGACCCGGACCCCGGTGCGGCTAGAACACACGTCGCGCAGGACCGGAGCCTAGGGGCTCGGGAAGCCGGACCCACGCAGCCCGTAGAGGGACACACGTTTCCTGCGATCGAAATAGCGGAGCCGACAGAGGTTCGACCGGGTCCTAGTGCGGCTAGCACACACTTCGCCCGGGACTGGAGCGTGGCTGTTCGGGAAAGACGGCCGCCGCTCCGGACAGGACAGAAGCTTTCGTCTCGGGGACAACCAGCCCCCGAGCCAGAGGATGACAGCCTCTTGTTTCACGACACGGCTGCTACGCATGCAGCTCGTGGCCGGACCACTGTGTCGTGGGATCTCCTTCCCCGATTCGCCCAAGACAGAACCCGGACCCCAGTGCGGCTAGCATACACGTCTCCCAGGACCGGAGTCTTGGCGTTCGGGAAAGACGGCGGCCGCTCCGGGACGAATAGTTGCCGAGAGAACGGAACATAGCCTCCTTCTTCGCGGCAAGGCTGGCAGCCACAGCGCTTGTGGCCGGACAACCGAGTCTTGCGATCACTTTCGTCGAGCCGCCCAAGGCGGGACCCGGACCCCGGTGCGGCTAGCACACACGTCGCGCAGGACCGGAGCCTAGGGGCTCGGGAAGCCGGACCCACGCAGCCCGTAGAGGGACACACGTTTCCTGCGATCGAAATAGCGGAGCCGACAGAGGTTCGACCGGGTCCTAGTGCGGCTAGCACACACATCGCCCGGGACCGGAGCGTCGCTGTTCGGAAAGGACGGCCGCCGCTCCGGACAGGACAGAAGCTTTCGTCTCGGGGACAACCAGCCCCCGAGCCAGAGGATGACAGCCTCTTGTTTCACGAAACGGCTGCTACGCACGCAGCTCGTGGCCGGACCACTGTGTCGTAGGATCTCCTTCCCCGAGCCGCCCAAGGCGGGACCCGGACACCGGTGCGGCTAGCACACACGTCGCCCAGGACCGAAGCCCAGGGTCCACATCCGGACGCCTGCCGCTCTGGATTGTCTGAATCCCCGGTCCCCGGCACTGCGTAACTCCGAGCCGCTGAACGACAGCCACCACTTCTCGACACGGCTGGCAGCCACAGCGCTTGTGGCCGGACAACCGTGTCGTAGGATCTCCTTCCCCGAGGCGCCCGAAATGGGATCCGGACCCCGGTGCGGCGAGCAAACACGACACCCAGGATGGAGTCAAAGGGCTCGGGAAGCCGGACCCACGCTGCCCGTGGAGGGACACTCGTGTCCTGCGATCGAAAGAGCGGAGCCGACCGAGGTCCCACCCGGACCCCAGTGCGGCTAGCACACACGTCGCCCAGGATAGGAGCGTGGTTGTTCGGGACGGACGGCTGCCGCTCCGTAGAGGACAGAACCCCATGTCCCCGCGACTGCCAGCCCACGAGCCGGCGGAGGACAGCCACACGCTTCGCGGCAAGGCTGGCAGGCACACCGCATGTGGCGGGTCACCCGTATCTTGCGATCATTTTAGTCGAGCCGCCCAAGGCGGGACCCGGACCCCGGTGCGGCTAGCACACACGTCGCGCAGGACCGGAGCCTAGGGGCTCGGGAAGCCGGACCCACGCAGCCCGTAGAGGGACACAGGTTTCCTGCGATCAAAATAGCGGAGCCGACAGAGGTTCGACCGGGTCCTAGTGCGGCTAGCACACACATTGCCCAGGACCGAAGCCCAGGGTCCATATCCGGACGCCTGCCGCTCTGGACTGTCTGAATCCCCGGTCCCCGGCACTGCGTAACTCCGAGCCGCTGAACGACAGCCTCCACTTCTCGACACGGCTGGCAGCCACACCGCTAGTGGCCGGACAACCGTGTCGTAGGATCTCCTTCCCCGAGGCGCCCGAAATGGGATCCGGACCCCGGTGCGGCGAGCAAACACGACACCCAGGATGGAGTCAAAGGGCTCGGGAAGCCGGACCCACGCTGCCCGTGGAGGGACACTCGTGTCCTGCGATCGAAAGAGCGGAGCCGACAGAGGTCCCACCCGGACCCCAGTGCGGCTAGCACACACGTCGCCCAGGATAGGAGCGTGGTTGTTCGGGACGGACGGCTGCCGCTCCGTAGAGGACAGAACCCCATGTCCCCGCGACTGCCAGCCCACGAGCCGGCGGTGGACAGCCGCACGCTTCGCGGCAAGTCTGGCTCCCATGCCGCTCGTGGCCGGACAACCGTGTCATGGGATCGTTGTCCCCAGTCCGCCCGAAACGGGATTCTTACCCTTGCGCGGCTAGCATACACTTCGCGCAGGACCGGAGCCTAGGGGCTCGGGAAGCCGGACCCACGCAGCCCGTAGAGGGACACACGTTTCCTGCGATCGAAATAGCGGAGCCGGCAGAGGTTCGACCGGGTCCTAGTCCGGCTAGCATACACGTCGCCCGGGACCGAAGCCCAGGGTCCATATCCGGACGCCTGCCGCTCTGGACTGTCTGAATCCCCGGTCCCCGGCACTGCGTAACTCCGAGCCGCTGAACGACAGCCTCCACTTCTCGACACGGCTGGCAGCCACAGCGCTTGTGGCCGGACAACCGTGTCGTAGGATCTCCTTCCCCGAGGCGCCCGAAATGGGATCCGGACCCCGGTGCGGCGAGCAAACACGACACCCAGGATGGAGTCAAAGGGCTCGGGAAGCCGGACCCACGCTGCCCGTGGAGGGACACTCGTGTCCTGCGATCGAAAGAGCGGAGCCGACCGAGGTCCCACCCGGACCCCAGTGCGGCTAGCACACACGTCGCTCAGGATAGGAGCGTGGTTGTTCGGGACGGACGGCTGCCGCTCCGTAGAGGACAGAACCCCATGTCCCCGCGACTGCCAGCCCACGAGCCGGCGGAGGACAGCCACACGCTTCGCGGCAAGGCTGGCAGGCACACCGCTTGTGGCGGGTCACCCGTATCTTCCGATCATTTTAGTCGAGCCGACCAAGGCGGGACCCGGACCCCGGCGCGGCTAGAACACACGTCGCGCAGGACCGGAGCATAGGGGCTCGGGTAGCCGGACCCACGCAGCCCGTAGAGGGACACACGTTTCCTGCGATCGAAATAGCGGAGCCGACAGAGGTTCGACCGGGTCCTAGTGCGGCTAGCACACACATCGCCCGGGACCGGAGCGTCGCTGTTCGGGAAGGACGGCCGCCGCTCCGGACAGGACAGAAGCTTTCGTCTCGGGGACAACCAGCCCCCGAGCTAGAGGATGACAGCCTCTTGTTTCATGACACGGCTGCTACGCATGCAGCTCGTGGCCGGACCACTGTGTCGTGGGATCTCCTTCCCCGATTCGCCCAAGACAGAACCCGGACCCCAGTGCGGCTAGCACACACGTCGCCCAGGATAGGAGCGTGGTTGTTCGGGACGGACGGCTGCCGCTCCGTAGAGGACAGAACCCCATGTCCCCGCGACTGCCAGGTCACGAGCCGGCGGAGGACAGCCACACGCTTCGCGGCAAGGCTGGCAGGCACACCGCTTGTGGCGGGTCACCCGTATCTAGCGATCATTTTATTCGAGCCGACCAAGGCGGGACCCGGACCCCGGCGCGGCTAGAACACACGTCGCGCAGGACCGGAGCATAGGGGCTCGGGTAGCCGGACCCACGCAGCCCGTAGAGGGACACACGTTTCCTGCGAGCGAAATAGCGGAGCCGACAGAGGTTCGACCGGGTCCTAGTGCGGCTAGCACACACATCGCCCGGGACCGGAGCGTCGCTGTTCGGAAAGGACGGCCGCCGCTCCGGACAGGACAGAAGCTTTCGTCTCGGGGACAACCAGCCCCCGAGCCAGAGGATGACAGCCTCTTGTTTCACGACACGGCTGCTACGCATGCAGCTCGTGGCCGGACCACTGTGTCGTGGGATCTCCTTCCCCGATTCGCCCAAGACAGAACCCGGACCCCAGTGCGGCTAGCACACACGTCGCCCAGGACCGAAGCCCAGGGTCCACATCCAGACGCCTGCCGCTCTGGACTGTCTGAATCCCCGGTCCCCGGCACTGCGTAACTCCGAGCCGCTGAACGACAGCCTCTACTTCTCGACACGGCTGGCAGCCACACCGCTAGTGGCCGGACAACCGTGTCGTAGGATCTCCTTCCCCGAGGCGCCCGAAATGGGATCCGGACCCCGGTGCGGCGAGCAAACACGACACCCAGGATGGAGTCAAAGGGCTCGGGAAGCCGGACCCACGCAGCCCGTGGAGGGACACTCGTGTCCTGCGATCGAAAGAGCGGAGCCGACCGAGGTCCCACCCGGACCCCAGTGCGGCTAGCACACACGTCGCTCAGGATAGGAGCGTGGTTGTTCGGGACGGACGGCTGCCGCTCCGTAGAGGACAGAACCCCATGTCCCCGCGACTGCCAGCCCACGAGCCGGCGGAGGACAGCCACACGCTTCGCGGCAAGGCTGGCAGGCACACCGCTTGTGGCGGGTCACCCGTATCTAGCGATCATTTTATTCGAGCCGACCAAGGCGGGACCCGGACCCCGGCGCGGCTAGAACACACGTCGCGCAGGACCGGAGCCTAGGGGCTCGGGTAGCCGGACCCACGCAGCCCGTAGAGGGACACACGTTTCCTGCGAGCGAAATAGCGGAGCCGACAGAGGTTCGACCGGGTCCTAGTGCGGCTAGCACACACATCGCCCGGGACCGGAGCGTCGCTGTTCGGAAAGGACGGCCGCCGCTCCGGACAGGACAGAAGCTTTCGTCTCGGGGACAACCAGCCCCCGAGCCAGAGGATGACAGCCTCTTGTTTCACGACACGGCTGCTACGCATGCAGCTCGTGGGCGGACCACTGTGTCGTGGGATCTCCTTCGCCGATTCGCCCAAGACAGAACCCGGACCCCAGTGCGGCTAGCACACACGTCGCCCAGGACCGAAGCCCAGGGTCCACATCCAGACGCCTGCCGCTCTGGACTGTCTGAATCCCCGGTCCCCGGCACTGCGTAACTCCGAGCCGCTGAACGACAGCCTCCACTTCTCGACACGGCTGGCAGCCACACCGCTAGTGGCCGGACAACCGTGTCGTAGGATCTCCGTCCCCGAGGCGCCCGAAATGGGATCCGGACCCCGGTGCGGCGAGCAAACACGACACCCAGGATGGAGTCAAAGGGCTCGGGAAGCCGGACCCACGCAGCCCGTGGAGGGACACTCGTGTCCTGCGATCGAAAGAGCGGAGCCGACCGAGGTCCCACCCGGACCCCAGTGCGGCTAGCACACACGTCGCCCAGGATAGGAGCGTGGTTGTTCGGGACGGACGGCTGCCGCTCCGTAGAGGACAGAAGCCCATGTCCCCGCGACTGCCAGCCCACGAGCCGGCGGTGGACAGCCGCACGCTTCGCGGCAAGTCTGGCTCCCATGCCGCTCGTGGCCGGACAACCGTGTCATGGGATCGTTGTCCCCAGTCCGCCCGAAACGGGATTCTTACCCTTGCGCGGCTAGCATGCACTTCGCGCAGGACCGGAGCCTAGGGGCTCGGGAAGCCGAACCAACGCAGCACGTAGAGGGACACACGTTTCCTGCGATCGAAATAGCGGAGCCGACAGAGGTTCGACCGGGTCCTAGTGCAGATCGCGCACACTTCGCCCAGGACAGGAGCGTGGCTGTTCGAGAAGGACGGCCGCCGCTCCGGACAGGACAGAAGCTTTCGTCTCGGGGACAACCAGCCCCCGAGCCAGAGGATGACAGCCTCTTGTTTCATGACACGGCTGCTACGCATGCAGCTCGTGGCCGGACCACTGTGTCGTGGGATCTCCTTCCCCGATTCGCCCAAGACAGAACCCGGACCCCAGTGCGGCTAGCACACACGTCGCTCAGGATAGGAGCGTGGTTGTTCGGGACGGACGGCTGCCGCTCCGTAGAGGACAGAACCCCATGTCCCCGCGACTGCCAGCCCACGAGCCGGCGGAGGACAGCCACACGCTTCGCGGCAAGGCTGGCAGGCACACCGCTTGTGGCGGGTCACCCGTATCTAGCGATCATTTTAGTCGAGCCGACCAAGGCGGGACCCGGACCCCGGCGCGGCTAGAACACACGTCGCGCAGGACCGGAGCATAGGGGCTCGGGTAGCCGGACCCACGCAGCCCGTAGAGGGACACACGTTTCCTGCGAGCGAAATAGCGGAGCCGACAGAGGTTCGACCGGGTCCTAGTGCGGCTAGCACACACATCGCCCGGGACCGGAGCGTCGCTGTTCGGAAAGGACGGCCGCCGCTCCGGACAGGACAGAAGCTTTCGTCTCGAGGACAACCAGCCCCCGAGCCAGAGGATGACAGCCTCTTGTTTCACGAAACGGCTGCTACGCACGCAGCTCGTGGCCGGACCACTGTGTCGTAGGATCTCCTTCCCCGAGCCGCCCAAGGCGGGACCCGGACACCGGTGCGGCTAGCACACACGTCGCCCAGGACCGAAGCCCAGGGTCCACATCCGGACGCCTGCCGCTCTGGACTGTCTGAATCCCCGGTCCCCGGCACTGCGTAACTCCGAGCCGCTGAACGACAGCCTCCACTTCTCGACACGGCTGGCAGCCACAGCGCTTGTGGCCGGACAACCGTGTCGTAGGATCTCGTTCCCCGAGGCGCCCGAAATGGGATCCGGACCCCGGTGCGGCGATCAAACACGACACCCAGGATGGAGTCAAAGGGCTCGGGAAGCCGGACCCACGCTGCCCGTGGAGGGACACTCGTGTCCTGCGATCGAAAGAGCGGAGCCGACCGAGGTCCCACCCGGACCCCAGTGCGGCTAGCACACACGTCGCCCAGGATAGGAGCGTGGTTGTTCGGGACGGACGGCTGCCGCTCCGTAGAGGACAGAAGCCCATGTCCCCGCGACTGCCAGCCCACGAGCCGGCGGAGGACAGCCACACGCTTCGCGGCAAGGCTGGCAGGCACACCGCATGTGGCGGGTCACCCGTATCTTGCGATCATTTTAGTCCAGCCGCCCAAGGCGGGACCCGGACCCCGGTGCGGCTAGCACACACGTCGCGCAGGACCGGAGCCTAGGGGCTCGGGAAGCCGGACCCACGCAGCCCGTAGAGGGACACAGGTTTCCTGCGATCAAAATAGCGGAGCCGACAGAGGTTCGACCGGGTCCTAGTGCGGCTAGCACACACATCGCCCGGGACCGGAGCGTCGCTGTTCGGAAAGGACGGCCGCCGCTCCGGACAGGACAGAAGCTTTCGTCTCGGGGACAACCAGCCCCCGAGCCAGAGGATGACAGCCTCTTGTTTCACGACACGGCTGCTACGCATGCAGCTCGTGGCCGGACCACTGTGTCGTGGGATCTCCTTCCCCGATTCGCCCAAGACAGAACCCGGACCCCAGTGCGGCTAGCACACACGTCGCCCAGGACCGAAGCCCAGGGTCCACATCCAGACGCCTGCCGCTCTGGACTGTCTGAATCCCCGGTCCCCGGCACTGCGTAACTCCGAGCCGCTGAACGACAGCCTCCACTTCTCGACACGGCTGGCAGCCACACCGCTAGTGGCCGGACAACCGTGTCGTAGGATCTCCTTCCCCGAGGCGCCCGAAATGGGATCCGGACCCCGGTGCGGCGAGCAAACACGACACCCAGGATGGAGTCAAAGGGCTCGGGAAGCCGGACCCACGCTGCCCGTGGAGGGACACTCGTGTCCTGCGATCGAAAGAGCGGAGCCGACCGAGGTCCCACCCGGACCCCAGTGCGGCTAGCACACACGTCGCCCAGGATAGGAGCGTGGTTGTTCGGGACGGACGGCTGCCGCTCCGTAGAGGACAGAACCCCATGTCCCCGCGACTGCCAGCCCACGAGCCGGCGGTGGACAGCCGCACGCTTCGCGGCAAGTCTGGCTCCCATGCCGCTCGTGGCCGGACAACCGTGTCATGGGATCGTTGTCCCCAGTCCGCCCGAAACGGGATTCTTACCCTTGCGCGGCTAGCATACACTTCGCGCAGGACCGGAGCCTAGGGGCTCGGGAAGCCGGACCCACGCAGCCCGTAGAGGGACACACGTTTCCTGCGATCGAAATAGCGGAGCCGACAGAGGTTCGACCGGGTCCTAGTCCGGCTAGCACACACATCGCCCGGGACCGGAGCGTCGCTGTTCGGGAAGGACGGCCGCCGCTCCGGACAGGACAGAAGCTTTCGTCTCGTGGACAACCAGCCCCCGAGCTAGAGGATGACAGCCTCTTGTTTCATGACACGGCTGCTACGCATGCAGCTCGTGGCCGGACAACCGTGTCGTAGGATCTCCTTCCCCGAGGCGCCCGAAATGGGATCCGGACCCCGGTGCGGCGAGCAAACACGACACCCAGGATGGAGTCAAAGGGCTCGGGAAGCCGGACCCACGCTGCCCGTGGAGGGACACTCGTGTCCTGCGATCGAAAGAGCGGAGCCGACAGAGGTCCCACCCGGACCCCAGTGCGGCTAGCACACACGTCGCCCAGGATAGGAGCGTGGTTGTTCGGGACGGACGGCTGCCGCTCCGTAGAGGACAGAACCCCATGTCCCCGCGACTGCCAGCCCACGAGCCGGCGGTGGACAGCCGCACGCTTCGCGGCAAGTCTGGCTCCCATGCCGCTCGTGGCCGGACAACCGTGTCATGGGATCGTTGTCCCCAGTCCGCCCGAAACGGGATTCTTACCCTTGCGCGGCTAGCATACACTTCGCGCAGGACCGGAGCCTAGGGGCTCGGGAAGCCGGACCCACGCAGCCCGTAGAGGGACACACGTTTCCTGCGATCGAAATAGCGGAGCCGGCAGAGGTTCGACCGGGTCCTAGTCCGGCTAGCATACACGTCGCCCGGGACCGAAGCCCAGGGTCCATATCCGGACGCCTGCCGCTCTGGACTGTCTGAATCCCCGGTCCCCGGCACTGCGTAACTCCGAGCCGCTGAACGACAGCCTCCACTTCTCGACACGGCTGGCAGCCACAGCGCTTGTGGCCGGACAACCGTGTCGTAGGATCTCCTTCCCCGAGGCGCCCGAAATGGGATCTGGACCCCGGTGCGGCGAGCAAACACGACACCCAGGATGGAGTCAAAGGGCTCGGGAAGCCGGACCCACGCTGCCCGTGGAGGGACACTCGTGTCCTGCGATCGAAAGAGCGGAGCCGACCGAGGTCCCACCCGGACCCCAGTGCGGCTAGCACACACGTCGCTCAGGATAGGAGCGTGGTTGTTCGGGACGGACGGCTGCCGCTCCGTAGAGGACAGAACCCCATGTCCCCGCGACTGCCAGCCCACGAGCCGGCGGAGGACAGCCACACGCTTCGCGGCAAGGCTGGCAGGCACACCGCTTGTGGCGGGTCACCCGTATCTTCCGATCATTTTAGTCGAGCCGACCAAGGCGGGACCCGGACCCCGGCGCGGCTAGAACACACGTCGCGCAGGACCGGAGCATAGGGGCTCGGGTAGCCGGACCCACGCAGCCCGTAGAGGGACACACGTTTCCTGCGATCGAAATAGCGGAGCCGACAGAGGTTCGACCGGGTCCTAGTGCGGCTAGCACACACATCGCCCGGGACCGGAGCGTCGCTGTTCGGGAAGGACGGCCGCCGCTCCGGACAGGACAGAAGCTTTCGTCTCGGGGACAACCAGCCCCCGAGCTAGAGGATGACAGCCTCTTGTTTCATGACACGGCTGCTACGCATGCAGCTCGTGGCCGGACCACTGTGTCGTGGGATCTCCTTCCCCGATTCGCCCAAGACAGAACCCGGACCCCAGTGCGGCTAGCACACACGTCGCCCAGGATAGGAGCGTGGTTGTTCGGGACGGACGGCTGCCGCTCCGTAGAGGACAGAACCCCATGTCCCCGCGACTGCCAGGTCACGAGCCGGCGGAGGACAGCCACACGCTTCGCGGCAAGGCTGGCAGGCACACCGCTTGTGGCGGGTCACCCGTATCTAGCGATCATTTTATTCGAGCCGACCAAGGCGGGACCCGGACCCCGGCGCGGCTAGAACACACGTCGCGCAGGACCGGAGCATAGGGGCTCGGGTAGCCGGACCCACGCAGCCCGTAGAGGGACACACGTTTCCTGCGAGCGAAATAGCGGAGCCGACAGAGGTTCGACCGGGTCCTAGTGCGGCTAGCACACACATCGCCCGGGACCGGAGCGTCGCTGTTCGGAAAGGACGGCCGCCGCTCCGGACAGGACAGAAGCTTTCGTCTCGGGGACAACCAGCCCCCGAGCCAGAGGATGACAGCCTCTTGTTTCACGACACGGCTGCTACGCATGCAGCTCGTGGCCGGACCACTGTGTCGTGGGATCTCCTTCCCCGATTCGCCCAAGACAGAACCCGGACCCCAGTGCGGCTAGCACACACGTCGCCCAGGACCGAAGCCCAGGGTCCACATCCAGACGCCTGCCGCTCTGGACTGTCTGAATCCCCGGTCCCCGGCACTGCGTAACTCCGAGCCGCTGAACGACAGCCTCTACTTCTCGACACGGCTGGCAGCCACACCGCTAGTGGCCGGACAACCGTGTCGTAGGATCTCCTTCCCCGAGGCGCCCGAAATGGGATCCGGACCCCGGTGCGGCGAGCAAACACGACACCCAGGATGGAGTCAAAGGGCTCGGGAAGCCGGACCCACGCAGCCCGTGGAGGGACACTCGTGTCCTGCGATCGAAAGAGCGGAGCCGACCGAGGTCCCACCCGGACCCCAGTGCGGCTAGCACACACGTCGCTCAGGATAGGAGCGTGGTTGTTCGGGACGGACGGCTGCCGCTCCGTAGAGGACAGAACCCCATGTCCCCGCGACTGCCAGCCCACGAGCCGGCGGAGGACAGCCACACGCTTCGCGGCAAGGCTGGCAGGCACACCGCTTGTGGCGGGTCACCCGTATCTAGCGATCATTTTATTCGAGCCGACCAAGGCGGGACCCGGACCCCGGCGCGGCTAGAACACACGTCGCGCAGGACCGGAGCCTAGGGGCTCGGGTAGCCGGACCCACGCAGCCCGTAGAGGGACACACGTTTCCTGCGAGCGAAATAGCGGAGCCGACAGAGGTTCGACCGGGTCCTAGTGCGGCTAGCACACACATCGCCCGGGACCGGAGCGTCGCTGTTCGGAAAGGACGGCCGCCGCTCCGGACAGGACAGAAGCTTTCGTCTCGGGGACAACCAGCCCCCGAGCCAGAGGATGACAGCCTCTTGTTTCACGACACGGCTGCTACGCATGCAGCTCGTGGGCGGACCACTGTGTCGTGGGATCTCCTTCGCCGATTCGCCCAAGACAGAACCCGGACCCCAGTGCGGCTAGCACACACGTCGCCCAGGACCGAAGCCCAGGGTCCACATCCAGACGCCTGCCGCTCTGGACTGTCTGAATCCCCGGTCCCCGGCACTGCGTAACTCCGAGCCGCTGAACGACAGCCTCCACTTCTCGACACGGCTGGCAGCCACACCGCTAGTGGCCGGACAACCGTGTCGTAGGATCTCCGTCCCCGAGGCGCCCGAAATGGGATCCGGACCCCGGTGCGGCGAGCAAACACGACACCCAGGATGGAGTCAAAGGGCTCGGGAAGCCGGACCCACGCAGCCCGTGGAGGGACACTCGTGTCCTGCGATCGAAAGAGCGGAGCCGACCGAGGTCCCACCCGGACCCCAGTGCGGCTAGCACACACGTCGCCCAGGATAGGAGCGTGGTTGTTCGGGACGGACGGCTGCCGCTCCGTAGAGGACAGAAGCCCATGTCCCCGCGACTGCCAGCCCACGAGCCGGCGGTGGACAGCCGCACGCTTCGCGGCAAGTCTGGCTCCCATGCCGCTCGTGGCCGGACAACCGTGTCATGGGATCGTTGTCCCCAGTCCGCCCGAAACGGGATTCTTACCCTTGCGCGGCTAGCATGCACTTCGCGCAGGACCGGAGCCTAGGGGCTCGGGAAGCCGAACCAACGCAGCACGTAGAGGGACACACGTTTCCTGCGATCGAAATAGCGGAGCCGACAGAGGTTCGACCGGGTCCTAGTGCAGATCGCGCACACTTCGCCCAGGACAGGAGCGTGGCTGTTCGAGAAGGACGGCCGCCGCTCCGGACAGGACAGAAGCTTTCGTCTCGGGGACAACCAGCCCCCGAGCCAGAGGATGACAGCCTCTTGTTTCATGACACGGCTGCTACGCATGCAGCTCGTGGCCGGACCACTGTGTCGTGGGATCTCCTTCCCCGATTCGCCCAAGACAGAACCCGGACCCCAGTGCGGCTAGCACACACGTCGCTCAGGATAGGAGCGTGGTTGTTCGGGACGGACGGCTGCCGCTCCGTAGAGGACAGAACCCCATGTCCCCGCGACTGCCAGCCCACGAGCCGGCGGAGGACAGCCACACGCTTCGCGGCAAGGCTGGCAGGCACACCGCTTGTGGCGGGTCACCCGTATCTAGCGATCATTTTAGTCGAGCCGACCAAGGCGGGACCCGGACCCCGGCGCGGCTAGAACACACGTCGCGCAGGACCGGAGCATAGGGGCTCGGGTAGCCGGACCCACGCAGCCCGTAGAGGGACACACGTTTCCTGCGAGCGAAATAGCGGAGCCGACAGAGGTTCGACCGGGTCCTAGTGCGGCTAGCACACACATCGCCCGGGACCGGAGCGTCGCTGTTCGGAAAGGACGGCCGCCGCTCCGGACAGGACAGAAGCTTTCGTCTCGAGGACAACCAGCCCCCGAGCCAGAGGATGACAGCCTCTTGTTTCACGAAACGGCTGCTACGCACGCAGCTCGTGGCCGGACCACTGTGTCGTAGGATCTCCTTCCCCGAGCCGCCCAAGGCGGGACCCGGACCCCAGTGCGGCTAGCACACACGTCGCCCAGGACCGAAGCCCAGGGTCCACATCCGGACGCCTGCCGCTCTGGACTGTCTGAATCCCCGGTCCCCGGCACTGCGTAACTCCGAGCCGCTGAACGACAGCCTCCACTTCTCGACACGGCTGGCAGCCACAGCGCTTGTGGCCGGACAACCGTGTCGTAGGATCTCGTTCCCCGAGGCGCCCGAAATGGGATCCGGACCCCGGTGCGGCGATCAAACACGACACCCAGGATGGAGTCAAAGGGCTCGGGAAGCCGGACCCACGCTGCCCGTGGAGGGACACTCGTGTCCTGCGATCGAAAGAGCGGAGCCGACCGAGGTCCCACCCGGACCCCAGTGCGGCTAGCACACACGTCGCCCAGGATAGGAGCGTGGTTGTTCGGGACGGACGGCTGCCGCTCCGTAGAGGACAGAAGCCCATGTCCCCGCGACTGCCAGCCCACGAGCCGGCGGAGGACAGCCACACGCTTCGCGGCAAGGCTGGCAGGCACACCGCATGTGGCGGGTCACCCGTATCTTGCGATCATTTTAGTCCAGCCGCCCAAGGCGGGACCCGGACCCCGGTGCGGCTAGCACACACGTCGCGCAGGACCGGAGCCTAGGGGCTCGGGAAGCCGGACCCACGCAGCCCGTAGAGGGACACAGGTTTCCTGCGATCAAAATAGCGGAGCCGACAGAGGTTCGACCGGGTCCTAGTGCGGCTAGCACACACATCGCCCGGGACCGGAGCGTCGCTGTTCGGAAAGGACGGCCGCCGCTCCGGACAGGACAGAAGCTTTCGTCTCGGGGACAACCAGCCCCCGAGCCAGAGGATGACAGCCTCTTGTTTCACGACACGGCTGCTACGCATGCAGCTCGTGGCCGGACCACTGTGTCGTGGGATCTCCTTCCCCGATTCGCCCAAGACAGAACCCGGACCCCAGTGCGGCTAGCACACACGTCGCCCAGGACCGAAGCCCAGGGTCCACATCCAGACGCCTGCCGCTCTGGACTGTCTGAATCCCCGGTCCCCGGCACTGCGTAACTCCGAGCCGCTGAACGACAGCCTCCACTTCTCGACACGGCTGGCAGCCACACCGCTAGTGGCCGGACAACCGTGTCGTAGGATCTCCTTCCCCGAGGCGCCCGAAATGGGATCCGGACCCCGGTGCGGCGAGCAAACACGACACCCAGGATGGAGTCAAAGGGCTCGGGAAGCCGGACCCACGCTGCCCGTGGAGGGACACTCGTGTCCTGCGATCGAAAGAGCGGAGCCGACCGAGGTCCCACCCGGACCCCAGTGCGGCTAGCACACACGTCGCCCAGGATAGGAGCGTGGTTGTTCGGGACGGACGGCTGCCGCTCCGTAGAGGACAGAACCCCATGTCCCCGCGACTGCCAGCCCACGAGCCGGCGGTGGACAGCCGCACGCTTCGCGGCAAGTCTGGCTCCCATGCCGCTCGTGGCCGGACAACCGTGTCATGGGATCGTTGTCCCCAGTCCGCCCGAAACGGGATTCTTACCCTTGCGCGGCTAGCATACACTTCGCGCAGGACCGGAGCCTAGGGGCTCGGGAAGCCGGACCCACGCAGCCCGTAGAGGGACACACGTTTCCTGCGATCGAAATAGCGGAGCCGACAGAGGTTCGACCGGGTCCTAGTCCGGCTAGCATACACGTCGCCCGGGACCGAAGCCCAGGGTCCATATCCGGACGCCTGCCGCTCTGGACTGTCTGAATCCCCGGTCCCCGGCACTGCGTAACTCCGAGCCGCTGAACGACAGCCTCCACTTCTCGACACGGCTGGCAGCCACAGCGCTTGTGGCCGGACAACCGTGTCGTAGGATCTCCTTCCCCGAGGCGCCCGAAATGGGATCCGGACCCCGGTGCGGCGAGCAAACACGACACCCAGGATGGAGTCAAAGGGCTCGGGAAGCCGGACCCACGCAGCCCGTGGAGGGACACTCGTGTCCTGCGATCGAAAGAGCGGAGCCGACCGAGGTCCCACCCGGACCCCAGTGCGGCTAGCACACACGTCGCTCAGGATAGGAGCGTGGTTGTTCGGGACGGACGGCTGCCGCTCCGTAGAGGACAGAACCCCATGTCCCCGCGACTGCCAGCCCACGAGCCGGCGGAGGACAGCCACACGCTTCGCGGCAAGGCTGGCAGGCACACCGCTTGTGGCGGGTCACCCGTATCTAGCGATCATTTTATTCGAGCCGACCAAGGCGGGACCCGGACCCCGGCGCGGCTAGAACACACGTCGCGCAGGACCGGAGCCTAGGGGCTCGGGTAGCCGGACCCACGCAGCCCGTAGAGGGACACACGTTTCCTGCGAGCGAAATAGCGGAGCCGACAGAGGTTCGACCGGGTCCTAGTGCGGCTAGCACACACATCGCCCGGGACCGGAGCGTCGCTGTTCGGAAAGGACGGCCGCCGCTCCGGACAGGACAGAAGCTTTCGTCTCGGGGACAACCAGCCCCCGAGCCAGAGGATGACAGCCTCTTGTTTCACGACACGGCTGCTACGCATGCAGCTCGTGGGCGGACCACTGTGTCGTGGGATCTCCTTCGCCGATTCGCCCAAGACAGAACCCGGACCCCAGTGCGGCTAGCACACACGTCGCCCAGGACCGAAGCCCAGGGTCCACATCCAGACGCCTGCCGCTCTGGACTGTCTGAATCCCCGGTCCCCGGCACTGCGTAACTCCGAGCCGCTGAACGACAGCCTCCACTTCTCGACACGGCTGGCAGCCACACCGCTAGTGGCCGGACAACCGTGTCGTAGGATCTCCGTCCCCGAGGCGCCCGAAATGGGATCCGGACCCCGGTGCGGCGAGCAAACACGACACCCAGGATGGAGTCAAAGGGCTCGGGAAGCCGGACCCACGCAGCCCGTGGAGGGACACTCGTGTCCTGCGATCGAAAGAGCGGAGCCGACCGAGGTCCCACCCGGACCCCAGTGCGGCTAGCACACACGTCGCCCAGGATAGGAGCGTGGTTGTTCGGGACGGACGGCTGCCGCTCCGTAGAGGACAGAAGCCCATGTCCCCGCGACTGCCAGCCCACGAGCCGGCGGTGGACAGCCGCACGCTTCGCGGCAAGTCTGGCTCCCATGCCGCTCGTGGCCGGACAACCGTGTCATGGGATCGTTGTCCCCAGTCCGCCCGAAACGGGATTCTTACCCTTGCGCGGCTAGCATGCACTTCGCGCAGGACCGGAGCCTAGGGGCTCGGGAAGCCGAACCAACGCAGCACGTAGAGGGACACACGTTTCCTGCGATCGAAATAGCGGAGCCGACAGAGGTTCGACCGGGTCCTAGTGCAGATCGCGCACACTTCGCCCAGGACAGGAGCGTGGCTGTTCGAGAAGGACGGCCGCCGCTCCGGACAGGACAGAAGCTTTCGTCTCGGGGACAACCAGCCCCCGAGCCAGAGGATGACAGCCTCTTGTTTCATGACACGGCTGCTACGCATGCAGCTCGTGGCCGGACCACTGTGTCGTGGGATCTCCTTCCCCGATTCGCCCAAGACAGAACCCGGACCCCAGTGCGGCTAGCACACACGTCGCTCAGGATAGGAGCGTGGTTGTTCGGGACGGACGGCTGCCGCTCCGTAGAGGACAGAACCCCATGTCCCCGCGACTGCCAGCCCACGAGCCGGCGGAGGACAGCCACACGCTTCGCGGCAAGGCTGGCAGGCACACCGCTTGTGGCGGGTCACCCGTATCTAGCGATCATTTTAGTCGAGCCGACCAAGGCGGGACCCGGACCCCGGCGCGGCTAGAACACACGTCGCGCAGGACCGGAGCATAGGGGCTCGGGTAGCCGGACCCACGCAGCCCGTAGAGGGACACACGTTTCCTGCGAGCGAAATAGCGGAGCCGACAGAGGTTCGACCGGGTCCTAGTGCGGCTAGCACACACATCGCCCGGGACCGGAGCGTCGCTGTTCGGAAAGGACGGCCGCCGCTCCGGACAGGACAGAAGCTTTCGTCTCGAGGACAACCAGCCCCCGAGCCAGAGGATGACAGCCTCTTGTTTCACGAAACGGCTGCTACGCACGCAGCTCGTGGCCGGACCACTGTGTCGTAGGATCTCCTTCCCCGAGCCGCCCAAGGCGGGACCCGGACCCCAGTGCGGCTAGCACACACGTCGCCCAGGACCGAAGCCCAGGGTCCACATCCGGACGCCTGCCGCTCTGGACTGTCTGAATCCCCGGTCCCCGGCACTGCGTAACTCCGAGCCGCTGAACGACAGCCTCCACTTCTCGACACGGCTGGCAGCCACAGCGCTTGTGGCCGGACAACCGTGTCGTAGGATCTCGTTCCCCGAGGCGCCCGAAATGGGATCCGGACCCCGGTGCGGCGATCAAACACGACACCCAGGATGGAGTCAAAGGGCTCGGGAAGCCGGACCCACGCTGCCCGTGGAGGGACACTCGTGTCCTGCGATCGAAAGAGCGGAGCCGACCGAGGTCCCACCCGGACCCCAGTGCGGCTAGCACACACGTCGCCCAGGATAGGAGCGTGGTTGTTCGGGACGGACGGCTGCCGCTCCGTAGAGGACAGAAGCCCATGTCCCCGCGACTGCCAGCCCACGAGCCGGCGGAGGACAGCCACACGCTTCGCGGCAAGGCTGGCAGGCACACCGCATGTGGCGGGTCACCCGTATCTTGCGATCATTTTAGTCCAGCCGCCCAAGGCGGGACCCGGACCCCGGTGCGGCTAGCACACACGTCGCGCAGGACCGGAGCCTAGGGGCTCGGGAAGCCGGACCCACGCAGCCCGTAGAGGGACACAGGTTTCCTGCGATCAAAATAGCGGAGCCGACAGAGGTTCGACCGGGTCCTAGTGCGGCTAGCACACACATCGCCCGGGACCGGAGCGTCGCTGTTCGGAAAGGACGGCCGCCGCTCCGGACAGGACAGAAGCTTTCGTCTCGGGGACAACCAGCCCCCGAGCCAGAGGATGACAGCCTCTTGTTTCACGACACGGCTGCTACGCATGCAGCTCGTGGCCGGACCACTGTGTCGTGGGATCTCCTTCCCCGATTCGCCCAAGACAGAACCCGGACCCCAGTGCGGCTAGCACACACGTCGCCCAGGACCGAAGCCCAGGGTCCACATCCAGACGCCTGCCGCTCTGGACTGTCTGAATCCCCGGTCCCCGGCACTGCGTAACTCCGAGCCGCTGAACGACAGCCTCCACTTCTCGACACGGCTGGCAGCCACACCGCTAGTGGCCGGACAACCGTGTCGTAGGATCTCCTTCCCCGAGGCGCCCGAAATGGGATCCGGACCCCGGTGCGGCGAGCAAACACGACACCCAGGATGGAGTCAAAGGGCTCGGGAAGCCGGACCCACGCTGCCCGTGGAGGGACACTCGTGTCCTGCGATCGAAAGAGCGGAGCCGACCGAGGTCCCACCCGGACCCCAGTGCGGCTAGCACACACGTCGCCCAGGATAGGAGCGTGGTTGTTCGGGACGGACGGCTGCCGCTCCGTAGAGGACAGAACCCCATGTCCCCGCGACTGCCAGCCCACGAGCCGGCGGTGGACAGCCGCACGCTTCGCGGCAAGTCTGGCTCCCATGCCGCTCGTGGCCGGACAACCGTGTCATGGGATCGTTGTCCCCAGTCCGCCCGAAACGGGATTCTTACCCTTGCGCGGCTAGCATACACTTCGCGCAGGACCGGAGCCTAGGGGCTCGGGAAGCCGGACCCACGCAGCCCGTAGAGGGACACACGTTTCCTGCGATCGAAATAGCGGAGCCGACAGAGGTTCGACCGGGTCCTAGTCCGGCTAGCATACACGTCGCCCGGGACCGAAGCCCAGGGTCCATATCCGGACGCCTGCCGCTCTGGACTGTCTGAATCCCCGGTCCCCGGCACTGCGTAACTCCGAGCCGCTGAACGACAGCCTCCACTTCTCGACACGGCTGGCAGCCACAGCGCTTGTGGCCGGACAACCGTGTCGTAGGATCTCCTTCCCCGAGGCGCCCGAAATGGGATCCGGACCCCGGTGCGGCGAGCAAACACGACACCCAGGATGGAGTCAAAGGGCTCGGGAAGCCGGACCCACGCTGCCCGTGGAGGGACACTCGTGTCCTGCGATCGAAAGAGCGGAGCCGACCGAGGTCCCACCCGGACCCCAGTGCGGCTAGCACACACGTCGCTCAGGATAGGAGCGTGGTTGTTCGGGACGGACGGCTGCCGCTCCGTAGAGGACAGAACCCCATGTCCCCGCGACTGCCAGCCCACGAGCCGGCGGAGGACAGCCACACGCTTCGCGGCAAGGCTGGCAGGCACACCGCTTGTGGCGGGTCACCCGTATCTTCCGATCATTTTAGTCGAGCCGACCAAGGCGGGACCCGGACCCCGGCGCGGCTAGAACACACGTCGCGCAGGACCGGAGCATAGGGGCTCGGGTAGCCGGACCCACGCAGCCCGTAGAGGGACACACGTTTCCTGCGAGCGAAATAGCGGAGCCGACAGAGGTTCGACCGGGTCCTAGTGCGGCTAGCACACACATCGCCCGGGACCGGAGCGTCGCTGTTCGGGAAGGACGGCCGCCGCTCCGGACAGGACAGAAGCTTTCGTCTCGTGGACAACCAGCCCCCGAGCTAGAGGATGACAGCCTCTTGTTTCATGACACGGCTGCTACGCATGCAGCTCGTGGCCGGACCACTGTGTCGTGGGATCTCCTTCCCCGATTCGCCCAAGACAGAACCCGGACCCCAGTGCGGCTAGCACACACGTCGCCCAGGATAGGAGCGTGGTTGTTCGGGACGGACGGCTGCCGCTCCGTAGAGGACAGAACCCCATGTCCCCGCGACTGCCAGCCCACGAGCCGGCGGTGGACAGCCGCACGCTTCGCGGGAAGTCTGGCTCCCATGCCGCTCGTGGCCGGACAACCGTGTCATGGGATCGTTGTCCCCAGTCCGCCCGAAACGGGATTCTTACCCTTGCGCGGCTAGCATACACTTCGCGCAGGACCGGAGCCTAGGGGCTCGGGAAGCCGGACCCACGCAGCCCGTAGAGGGACACACGTTTCCTGCGATCGAAATAGCGGAGCCGGCAGAGGTTCGACCGGGTCCTAGTCCGGCTAGCATACACGTCGCCCGGGACCGAAGCCCAGGGTCCATATCCGGACGCCTGCCGCTCTGGACTGTCTGAATCCCCGGTCCCCGGCACTGCGTAACTCCGAGCCGCTGAACGACAGCCTCCACTTCTCGACACGGCTGGCAGCCACACCGCTAGTGGCCGGACAACCGTGTCGTAGGATCTCCTTCCCCGAGGCGCCCGAAATGGGATCCGGACCCCGGTGCGGCGAGCAAACACGACACCCAGGATGGAGTCAAAGGGCTCGGGAAGCCGGACCCACGCTGCCCGTGGAGGGACACTCGTGTCCTGCGATCGAAAGAGCGGAGCCGACCGAGGTCCCACCCGGACCCCAGTGCGGCTAGCACACACGTCGCCCAGGATAGGAGCGTGGTTGTTCGGGACGGACGGCTGCCGCTCCGTAGAGGACAGAACCCCATGTCCCCGCGACTGCCAGCCCACGAGCCGGCGGAGGACAGCCACACGCTTCGCGGCAAGGCTGGCAGGCACACCGCTTGTGGCGGGTCACCCGTATCTTCCGATCATTTTAGTCGAGCCGACCAAGGCGGGACCCGGACCCCGGCGCGGCTAGAACACACGTCGCGCAGGACCGGAGCCTAGGGGCTCGGGTAGCCGGACCCACGCAGCCCGTAGAGGGACACACGTTTCCTGCGAGCGAAATAGCGGAGCCGACAGAGGTTCGACCGGGTCCTAGTGCGGCTAGCACACACATCGCCCGGGACCGGAGCGTCGCTGTTCGGAAAGGACGGCCGCCGCTCCGGACAGGACAGAAGCTTTCGTCTCGGGGACAACCAGCCCCCGAGCCAGAGGATGACAGCCTCTTGTTTCATGACACGGCTGCTACGCATGCAGCTCGTGGCCGGACCACTGTGTCGTGGGATCTCCTTCCCCGATTCGCCCAAGACAGAACCCGGACCCCAGTGCGGCTAGCACACACGTCGCCCAGGATAGGAGCGTGGTTGTTCGGGACGGACGGCTGCCGCTCCGTAGAGGACAGAACCCCATGTCCCCGCGACTGCCAGCCCACGAGCCGGCGGAGGACAGCCACACGCTTCGCGGCAAGGCTGGCAGGCACACCGCTTGTGGCGGGTCACCCGTATCTTCCGATCATTTTAGTCGAGCCGACCAAGGCGGGACCCGGACCCCGGCGCGGCTAGAACACACGTCGCGCAGGACCGGAGCCTAGGGGCTCGGGTAGCCGGACCCACGCAGCCCGTAGAGGGACACACGTTTCCTGCGAGCGAAATAGCGGAGCCGACAGAGGTTCGACCGGGTCCTAGTGCGGCTAGCACACACATCGCCCGGGACCGGAGCGTCGCTGTTCGGGAAGGACGGCCGCCGCTCCGGACAGGACAGAAGCTTTCGTCTCGGGGACAACCAGCCCCCGAGCCAGAGGATGACAGCCTCTTGTTTCATGACACGGCTGCTACGCATGCAGCTCGTGGCCGGACCACTGTGTCGTGGGATCTCCTTCCCCGATTCGCCCAAGACAGAACCCGGACCCCAGTGCGGCTAGCACACACGTCGCCCAGGACCGAAGCCCAGGGTCCACATCCAGACGCCTGCCGCTCTGGACTGTCTGAATCCCCGGTCCCCGGCACTGCGTAACTCCGAGCCGCTGAACGACAGCCTCCACTTCTCGACACGGCTGGCAGCCACACCGCTAGTGGCCGGACAACCGTGTCGTAGGATCTCCTTCCCCGAGGCGCCCGAAATGGGATCCGGACCCCGGTGCGGCGAGCAAACACGACACCCAGGATGGAGTCAAAGGGCTCGGGAAGCCGGACCCACGCTGCCCGTGGAGGGACACTCGTGTCCTGCGATCGAAAGAGCGGAGCCGACCGAGGTCCCACCCGGACCCCAGTGCGGCTAGCACACACGTCGCCCAGGATAGGAGCGTGGTTGTTCGGGACGGACGGCTGCCGCTCCGTAGAGGACAGAACCCCATGTCCCCGCGACTGCCAGCCCACGAGCCGGCGGAGGACAGCCACACGCTTCGCGGCAAGGCTGGCAGGCACACCGCTTGTGGCGGGTCACCCGTATCTTCCGATCATTTTAGTCGAGCCGACCAAGGCGGGACCCGGACCCCGGCGCGGCTAGAACACACGTCGCGCAGGACCGGAGCCTAGGGGCTCGGGTAGCCGGACCCACGCAGCCCGTAGAGGGACACACGTTTCCTGCGAGCGAAATAGCGGAGCCGACAGAGGTTCGACCGGGTCCTAGTGCGGCTAGCACACACATCGCCCGGGACCGGAGCGTCGCTGTTCGGAAAGGACGGCCGCCGCTCCGGACAGGACAGAAGCTTTCGTCTCGGGGACAACCAGCCCCCGAGCCAGAGGATGACAGCCTCTTGTTTCATGACACGGCTGCTACGCATGCAGCTCGTGGCCGGACCACTGTGTCGTGGGATCTCCTTCCCCGATTCGCCCAAGACAGAACCCGGACCCCAGTGCGGCTAGCACACACGTCGCCCAGGATAGGAGCGTGGTTGTTCGGGACGGACGGCTGCCGCTCCGTAGAGGACAGAACCCCATGTCCCCGCGACTGCCAGCCCACGAGCCGGCGGTGGACAGCCGCACGCTTCGCGGGAAGTCTGGCTCCCATGCCGCTCGTGGCCGGACAACCGTGTCATGGGATCGTTGTCCCCAGTCCGCCCGAAACGGGATTCTTACCCTTGCGCGGCTAGCATACACTTCGCGCAGGACCGGAGCCTAGGGGCTCGGGAAGCCGGACCCACGCAGCCCGTAGAGGGACACACGTTTCCTGCGATCGAAATAGCGGAGCCGGCAGAGGTTCGACCGGGTCCTAGTCCGGCTAGCATACACGTCGCCCGGGACCGAAGCCCAGGGTCCATATCCGGACGCCTGCCGCTCTGGACTGTCTGAATCCCCGGTCCCCGGCACTGCGTAACTCCGAGCCGCTGAACGACAGCCTCCACTTCTCGACACGGCTGGCAGCCACACCGCTAGTGGCCGGACAACCGTGTCGTAGGATCTCCTTCCCCGAGGCGCCCGAAATGGGATCCGGACCCCGGTGCGGCGAGCAAACACGACACCCAGGATGGAGTCAAAGGGCTCGGGAAGCCGGACCCACGCTGCCCGTGGAGGGACACTCGTGTCCTGCGATCGAAAGAGCGGAGCCGACCGAGGTCCCACCCGGACCCCAGTGCGGCTAGCACACACGTCGCCCAGGATAGGAGCGTGGTTGTTCGGGACGGACGGCTGCCGCTCCGTAGAGGACAGAACCCCATGTCCCCGCGACTGCCAGCCCACGAGCCGGCGGAGGACAGCCACACGCTTCGCGGCAAGGCTGGCAGGCACACCGCTTGTGGCGGGTCACCCGTATCTTCCGATCATTTTAGTCGAGCCGACCAAGGCGGGACCCGGACCCCGGCGCGGCTAGAACACACGTCGCGCAGGACCGGAGCCTAGGGGCTCGGGTAGCCGGACCCACGCAGCCCGTAGAGGGACACACGTTTCCTGCGAGCGAAATAGCGGAGCCGACAGAGGTTCGACCGGGTCCTAGTGCGGCTAGCACACACATCGCCCGGGACCGGAGCGTCGCTGTTCGGAAAGGACGGCCGCCGCTCCGGACAGGACAGAAGCTTTCGTCTCGGGGACAACCAGCCCCCGAGCCAGAGGATGACAGCCTCTTGTTTCATGACACGGCTGCTACGCATGCAGCTCGTGGCCGGACCACTGTGTCGTGGGATCTCCTTCCCCGATTCGCCCAAGACAGAACCCGGACCCCAGTGCGGCTAGCACACACGTCGCCCAGGATAGGAGCGTGGTTGTTCGGGACGGACGGCTGCCGCTCCGTAGAGGACAGAACCCCATGTCCCCGCGACTGCCAGCCCACGAGCCGGCGGAGGACAGCCACACGCTTCGCGGCAAGGCTGGCAGCCACACCGCTTGTGGCGGGTCACCCGTATCTAGCGATCATTTTATTCGAGCCGACCAAGGCGGGACCCGGACCCCGGCGCGGCTAGAACACACGTCGCGCAGGACCGGAGCCTAGGGGCTCGGGTAGCCGGACCCACGCAGCCCGTAGAGGGACACACGTTTCCTGCGAGCGAAATAGCGGAGCCGACAGAGGTTCGACCGGGTCCTAGTGCGGCTAGCACACACATCGCCCGGGACCGGAGCGTCGCTGTTCGGGAAGGACGGCCGCCGCTCCGGACAGGACAGAAGCTTTCGTCTCGGGGACAACCAGCCCCCGAGCCAGAGGATGACAGCCTCTTGTTTCACGACACGGCTGCTACGCATGCAGCTCGTGGGCGGACCACTGTGTCGTGGGATCTCCTTCGCCGATTCGCCCAAGACAGAACCCGGACCCCAGTGCGGCTAGCACACACGTCGCCCAGGACCGAAGCCCAGGGTCCACATCCAGACGCCTGCCGCTCTGGACTGTCTGAATCCCCGGTCCCCGGCACTGCGTAACTCCGAGCCGCTGAACGACAGCCTCCACTTCTCGACACGGCTGGCAGCCACACCGCTAGTGGCCGGACAACCGTGTCGTAGGATCTCCTTCCCCGAGGCGCCCGAAATGGGATCCGGACCCCGGTGCGGCGAGCAAACACGACACCCAGGATGGAGTCAAAGGGCTCGGGAAGCCGGACCCACGCAGCCCGTGGAGGGACACTCGTGTCCTGCGATCGAAAGAGCGGAGCCGACCGAGGTCCCACCCGGACCCCAGTGCGGCTAGCACACACGTCGCCCAGGATAGGAGCGTGGTTGTTCGGGACGGACGGCTGCCGCTCCGTAGAGGACAGAACCCCATGTCCCCGCGACTGCCAGCCCACGAGCCGGCGGTGGACAGCCGCACGCTTCGCGGCAAGGCTGGCAGGCACACCGCTTGTGGCGGGTCACCCGTATCTAGCGATCATTTTATTCGAGCCGACCAAGGCGGGACCCGGACCCCGGCGCGGCTAGAACACACGTCGCGCAGGACCGGAGCATAGGGGCTCGGGTAGCCGGACCCACGCAGCCCGTAGAGGGACACACGTTTCCTGCGAGCGAAATAGCGGAGCCGACAGAGGTTCGACCGGGTCCTAGTGCGGCTAGCACACACATCGCCCGGGACCGGAGCGTCGCTGTTCGGAAAGGACGGCCGCCGCTCCGGACAGGACAGAAGCTTTCGTCTCGGGGACAACCAGCCCCCGAGCCAGAGGATGACAGCCTCTTGTTTCACGACACGGCTGCTACGCATGCAGCTCGTGGGCGGACCACTGTGTCGTGGGATCTCCTTCGCCGATTCGCCCAAGACAGAACCCGGACCCCAGTGCGGCTAGCACACACGTCGCCCAGGACCGAAGCCCAGGGTCCACATCCAGACGCCTGCCGCTCTGGACTGTCTGAATCCCCGGTCCCCGGCACTGCGTAACTCCGAGCCGCTGAACGACAGCCTCCACTTCTCGACACGGCTGGCAGCCACACCGCTAGTGGCCGGACAACCGTGTCGTAGGATCTCCTTCCCCGAGGCGCCCGAAATGGGATCCGGACCCCGGTGCGGCGAGCAAACACGACACCCAGGATGGAGTCAAAGGGCTCGGGAAGCCGGACCCACGCAGCCCGTGGAGGGACACTCGTGTCCTGCGATCGAAAGAGCGGAGCCGACCGAGGTCCCACCCGGACCCCAGTGCGGCTAGCACACACGTCGCTCAGGATAGGAGCGTGGTTGTTCGGGACGGACGGCTGCCGCTCCGGAGAGGACAGAAGCCCATGTCCCCGCGACTGCCAGCCCACGAGCCGGCGGAGGACAGCCGCACGCTTCGCGGCAAGTCTGGCTCCCATGCCGCTCGTGGCCGGACAACCGTGTCATGGGATCGTTGTCCCCAATCCGCCCGAAACGGGATTCTTACCCTTGCGCGGCTAGCATACACGTCGCGCAGGACCGGAGCCTAGGGGCTCGGGAAGCCGGACCCACGCAGCACGTAGAGGGATACACGTTTCCTGCGATCGAAATAGCGGAGCCGACAGAGGTTCGACCGGGTACTAGTGCAGATCGCGCACACTTCGCCCAGGACCGGAGCGTGGGTGTTCGGGAAGGACGGCCGCCGCTCCGGACAGGACAGAAGCTTTCGTCTCGGGGACAACCAGCCCCCGAGCCAGAGGATGACAGCCTCTTGTTTCATGACACGGCTGCTACGCATGCAGCTCGTGGCCGGACCACTGTGTCGTGGGATCTCCTTCGCCGATTCGCCCAAGACAGAACCCGGACCCCAGTGCGGCTAGCACACACGTCGCCCAGGATAGGAGCGTGGTTGTTCGGGACGGACGGCTGCCGCTCCGTAGAGGACAGAACCCCATGTCCCCGCGACTGCCAGCCCACGAGCCGGCGGAGGACAGCCACACGCTTCGCGGCAAGGCTGGCAGGCACACCGCTTGTGGCGGGTCACCCGTATCTTCCGATCATTTTAGTCGAGCCGACCAAGGCGGGACCCGGACCCCGGCGCGGCTAGAACACACGTCGCGCAGGACCGGAGCCTAGGGGCTCGGGAAGCCGGACCCACGCAGCCCGTAGAGGGACACACGTTTCCTGCGATCGAAATAGCGGAGCCGACAGAGGTTCGACCGGTTCTAGTGCGGCTAGCACACACATCGCCCGGGACCGAAGCCCAGGGTCCATATCCGGACGCCTGCCGCTCTGGACTGTCTGAATCCCCGGTCCCCGGCACTGCGTAACTCCGAGCCGCTGAACGACAGCCTCCACTTCTCGACACGGCTGGCAGCCACACCGCTAGTGGCCGGACAACCGTGTCGTAGGATCTCCTTCCCCGAGGCGCCCGAAATGGGATCCGGACCCCGGTGCGGCGAGCAAACACGACACCCAGGATGGAGTCAAAGGGCTCGGGAAGCCGGACCCACGCTGCCCGTGGAGGGACACTCGTGTCCTGCGATCGAAAGAGCGGAGCCGACCGAGGTCCCACCCGGACCCCAGTGCGGCTAGCACACACGTCGCCCAGGATAGGAGCGTGGTTGTTCGGGACGGACGGCTGCCGCTCCGTAGAGGACAGAACCCCATGTCCCCGCGACTGCCAGCCCACGAGCCGGCGGAGGACAGCCACACGCTTCGCGGCAAGGCTGGCAGGCACACCGCTTGTGGCGGGTCACCCGTATCTAGCGATCATTTTAGTCGAGCCGACCAAGGCGGGACCCGGACCCCGGCGCGGCTAGAACACACGTCGCGCAGGACCGGAGCATAGGGGCTCGGGTAGCCGGACCCACGCAGCCCGTAGAGGGACACACGTTTCCTGCGAGCGAAATAGCGGAGCCGACAGAGGTTCGACCGGGTCCTAGTGCAGATCGCGCACACATCGCCCGGGACCGGAGCGTCGCTGTTCGGAAAGGACGGCCGCCGCTCCGGACAGGACAGAAGCTTTCGTCTCGAGGACAACCAGCCCCCGAGCCAGAGGATGACAGCCTCTTGTTTCACGAAACGGCTGCTACGCACGCAGCTCGTGGCCGGACCACTGTGTCGTAGGATCTCCTTCCCCGAGCCGCCCAAGGCGGGACCCGGACACCGGTGCGGCTAGCACACACGTCGCCCAGGACCGAAGCCCAGGGTCCACATCCGGACGCCTGCCGCTCTGGACTGTCTGAATCCCCGGTCCCCGGCACTGCGTAACTCCGAGCCGCTGAACGACAGCCTCCACTTCTCGACACGGCTGGCAGCCACAGCGCTTGTGGCCGGACAACCGTGTCGTAGGATCTCCTTCCCCGAGGCGCCCGAAATGGGATCCGGACCCCGGTGCGGCGAGCAAACACGACACCCAGGATGGAGTCAAAGGGCTCGGGAAGCCGGACCCACGCTGCCCGTGGAGGGACACTCGTGTCCTGCGATCGAAAGAGCGGAGCCGACCGAGGTCCCACCCGGACCCCAGTGCGGCTAGCACACACGTCGCCCAGGATAGGAGCGTGGTTGTTCGGGACGGACGGCTGCCGCTCCGTAGAGGACAGAAGCCCATGTCCCCGCGACTGCCAGCCCACGAGCCGGCGGTGGACAGCCGCACGCTTCGCGGCAAGGCTGGCAGGCACACCGCTTGTGGCGGGTCACCCGTATCTAGCGATCATTTTAGTCGAGCCGACCAAGGCGGGACCCGGACCCCGGCGCGGCTAGAACACACGTCGCGCAGGACCGGAGCATAGGGGCTCGGGTAGCCGGACCCACGCAGCCCGTAGAGGGACACACGTTTCCTGCGAGCGAAATAGCGGAGCCGACAGAGGTTCGACCGGGTCCTAGTGCGGCTAGCACACACATCGCCCGGGACCGGAGCGTCGCTGTTCGGGAAGGACGGCCGCCGCTCCGGACAGGACAGAAGCTTTCGTCTCGGGGACAACCAGCCCCCGAGCCAGAGGATGACAGCCTCTTGTTTCATGACACGGCTGCTACGCATGCAGCTCGTGGCCGGACCACTGTGTCGTGGGATCTCCTTCCCCGATTCGCCCAAGACAGAACCCGGACCCCAGTGCGGCTAGCACACACGTCGCCCAGGATAGGAGCGTGGTTGTTCGGGACGGACGGCTGCCGCTCCGTAGAGGACAGAACCCCATGTCCCCGCGACTGCCAGGTCACGAGCCGGCGGAGGACAGCCACACGCTTCGCGGCAAGGCTGGCAGCCACACCGCTTGTGGCGGGTCACCCGTATCTAGCGATCATTTTATTCGAGCCGACCAAGGCGGGACCCGGACCCCGGCGCGGCTAGAACACACGTCGCGCAGGACCGGAGCCTAGGGGCTCGGGTAGCCGGACCCACGCAGCCCGTAGAGGGACACACGTTTCCTGCGAGCGAAATAGCGGAGCCGACAGAGGTTCGACCGGGTCCTAGTGCGGCTAGCACACACATCGCCCGGGACCGGAGCGTCGCTGTTCGGAAAGGACGGCCGCCGCTCCGGACAGGACAGAAGCTTTCGTCTCGGGGACAACCAGCCCCCGAGCCAGAGGATGACAGCCTCTTGTTTCACGACACGGCTGCTACGCATGCAGCTCGTGGGCGGACCACTGTGTCGTGGGATCTCCTTCGCCGATTCGCCCAAGACAGAACCCGGACCCCAGTGCGGCTAGCACACACGTCGCCCAGGACCGAAGCCCAGGGTCCACATCCAGACGCCTGCCGCTCTGGACTGTCTGAATCCCCGGTCCCCGGCACTGCGTAACTCCGAGCCGCTGAACGACAGCCTCCACTTCTCGACACGGCTGGCAGCCACACCGCTAGTGGCCGGACAACCGTGTCGTAGGATCTCCTTCCCCGAGGCGCCCGAAATGGGATCCGGACCCCGGTGCGGCGAGCAAACACGACACCCAGGATGGAGTCAAAGGGCTCGGGAAGCCGGACCCACGCAGCCCGTGGAGGGACACTCGTGTCCTGCGATCGAAAGAGCGGAGCCGACCGAGGTCCCACCCGGACCCCAGTGCGGCTAGCACACACGTCGCCCAGGATAGGAGCGTGGTTGTTCGGGACGGACGGCTGCCGCTCCGTAGAGGACAGAAGCCCATGTCCCCGCGACTGCCAGCCCACGAGCCGGCGGTGGACAGCCGCACGCTTCGCGGCAAGTCTGGCTCCCATGCCGCTCGTGGCCGGACAACCGTGTCATGGGATCGTTGTCCCCAGTCCGCCCGAAACGGGATTCTTACCCTTGCGCGGCTAGCATGCACTTCGCGCAGGACCGGAGCCTAGGGGCTCGGGAAGCCGAACCAACGCAGCACGTAGAGGGACACACGTTTCCTGCGATCGAAATAGCGGAGCCGACAGAGGTTCGACCGGGTCCTAGTGCAGATCGCGCACACTTCGCCCAGGACAGGAGCGTGGCTGTTCGAGAAGGACGGCCGCCGCTCCGGACAGGACAGAAGCTTTCGTCTCGGGGACAACCAGCCCCCGAGCCAGAGGATGACAGCCTCTTGTTTCATGACACGGCTGCTACGCATGCAGCTCGTGGCCGGACCACTGTGTCGTGGGATCTCCTTCCCCGATTCGCCCAAGACAGAACCCGGACCCCAGTGCGGCTAGCACACACGTCGCTCAGGATAGGAGCGTGGTTGTTCGGGACGGACGGCTGCCGCTCCGTAGAGGACAGAACCCCATGTCCCCGCGACTGCCAGCCCACGAGCCGGCGGAGGACAGCCGCACGCTTCGCGGCAAGTCTGGCTCCCATGCCGCTCGTGGCCGGACAACCGTGTCATGGGATCGTTGTCCCCAATCCGCCCGAAACGGGATTCTTACCCTTGCGCGGCTAGCATACACGTCGCGCAGGACCGGAGCATAGGGGCTCGGGAAGCCGGACCCACGCAGCACGTAGGGGGATACACGTTTCCTGCGATCGAAATAGCGGAGCCGACAGAGGTTCGACCGGGTACTAGTGCAGATCGCGCACACTTCGCCCAGGACCGGAGCGTGGGTGTTCGGGAAGGACGGCCGCCGCTCCGGACAGGACAGAAGCTTTCGTCTCGGGGACAACCAGCCCCCGAGCCAGAGGATGACAGCCTCTTGTTTCATGACACGGCTGCTACGCATGCAGCTCGTGGCCGGACCACTGTGTCGTGGGATCTCCTTCCCCGATTCGCCCAAGACAGAACCCGGACCCCAGTGCGGCTAGCACACACGTCGCCCAGGATAGGAGCGTGGTTGTTCGGGACGGACGGCTGCCGCTCCGGAGAGGACAGAACCCCATGTCCCCGCGACTGCCAGCCCACGAGCCGGCGGAGGACAGCCACACGCTTCGCGGCAAGGCTGGCAGGCACACCGCTTGTGGCGGGTCACCCGTATCTTCCGATCATTTTAGTCGAGCCGACCAAGGCGGGACCCGGACCCCGGCGCGGCTAGAACACACGTCGCGCAGGACCGGAGCCTAGGGGCTCGGGAAGCCGGACCCACGCAGCCCGTAGAGGGACACACGTTTCCTGCGATCGAAATAGCGGAGCCGACAGAGGTTCGACCGGTCCTAGTGCGGCTAGCACACACATCGCCCGGGACCGAAGCCCAGGGTCCATATCCGGACGCCTGCCGCTCTGGACTGTCTGAATCCCCGGTCCCCGGCACTGCGTAACTCCGAGCCGCTGAACGACAGCCTCCACTTCTCGACACGGCTGGCAGCCACACCGCTAGTGGCCGGACAACCGTGTCGTAGGATCTCCTTCCCCGAGGCGCCCGAAATGGGATCCGGACCCCGGTGCGGCGAGCAAACACGACACCCAGGATGGAGTCAAAGGGCTCGGGAAGCCGGACCCACGCTGCCCGTGGAGGGACACTCGTGTCCTGCGATCGAAAGAGCGGAGCCGACCGAGGTCCCACCCGGACCCCAGTGCGGCTAGCACACACGTCGCCCAGGATAGGAGCGTGGTTGTTCGGGACGGACGGCTGCCGCTCCGTAGAGGACAGAACCCCATGTCCCCGCGACTGCCAGCCCACGAGCCGGCGGAGGACAGCCACACGCTTCGCGGCACGGCTGGCAGGCACACCGCTTGTGGCGGGTCACCCGTATCTAGCGATCATTTTATTCGAGCCGACCAAGGCGGGACCCGGACCCCGGCGCGGCTAGAACACACGTCGCGCAGGACCGGAGCCTAGGGGCTCGGGTAGCCGGACCCACGCAGCCCGTAGAGGGACACACGTTTCCTGCGAGCGAAATAGCGGAGCCGACAGAGGTTCGACCGGGTCCTAGTGCGGCTAGCACACACATCGCCCGGGACCGGAGCGTCGCTGTTCGGAAAGGACGGCCGCCGCTCCGGCCAGGACAGAAGCTTTCGTCTCGGGGACAACCAGCCCCCGAGCCAGAGGATGACAGCCTCTTGTTTCACGACACGGCTGCTACGCATGCAGCTCGTGGGCGGACCACTGTGTCGTGGGATCTCCTTCGCCGATTCGCCCAAGACAGAACCCGGACCCCAGTGCGGCTAGCACACACGTCGCCCAGGACCGAAGCCCAGGGTCCACATCCAGACGCCTGCCGCTCTGGACTGTCTGAATCCCCGGTCCCCGGCACTGCGTAACTCCGAGCCGCTGATCGACAGCCTCCACTTCTCGACACGGCTGGCAGCCACACCGCTAGTGGCCGGACAACCGTGTCGTAGGATATC
Source organism: Anas platyrhynchos (assembly GCF_047663525.1). Taxonomy (NCBI): domain Eukaryota; kingdom Metazoa; phylum Chordata; class Aves; order Anseriformes; family Anatidae; genus Anas; species Anas platyrhynchos. The sequence continues at coordinate 2,107,083 of NC_092613.1, read as the reverse complement.
CTTCCCCGAGGCGCCCGAAATGGGATCCGGACCCCGGTGCGGCGAGCAAACACGACACCCAGGATGGAGTCAAAGGGCTCGGGAAGCCGGACCCACGCAGCCCGTGGAGGGACACTCGTGTCCTGCGATCGAAAGAGCGGAGCCGACCGAGGTCCCACCCGGACCCCAGTGCGGCTAGCACACACGTCGCCCAGGATAGGAGCGTGGTTGTTCGGGACGGACGGCTGCCGCTCCGTAGAGGACAGAAGCCCATGTCCCCGCGACTGCCAGCCCACGAGCCGGCGGTGGACAGCCGCACGCTTCGCGGCAAGTCTGGCTCCCATGCCGCTCGTGGCCGGACAACCGTGTCATGGGATCGTTGTCCCCAGTCCGCCCGAAACGGGATTCTTACCCTTGCGCGGCTAGCATGCACTTCGCGCAGGACCGGAGCCTAGGGGCTCGGGAAGCCGAACCAACGCAGCACGTAGAGGGACACACGTTTCCTGCGATCGAAATAGCGGAGCCGACAGAGGTTCGACCGGGTCCTAGTGCAGATCGCGCACACTTCGCCCAGGACAGGAGCGTGGCTGTTCGAGAAGGACGGCCGCCGCTCCGGACAGGACAGAAGCTTTCGTCTCGGGGACAACCAGCCCCCGAGCCAGAGGATGACAGCCTCTTGTTTCATGACACGGCTGCTACGCATGCAGCTCGTGGCCGGACCACTGTGTCGTGGGATCTCCTTCCCCGATTCGCCCAAGACAGAACCCGGACCCCAGTGCGGCTAGCACACACGTCGCTCAGGATAGGAGCGTGGTTGTTCGGGACGGACGGCTGCCGCTCCGTAGAGGACAGAACCCCATGTCCCCGCGACTGCCAGCCCACGAGCCGGCGGAGGACAGCCGCACGCTTCGCGGCAAGTCTGGCTCCCATGCCGCTCGTGGCCGGACAACCGTGTCATGGGATCGTTGTCCCCAATCCGCCCGAAACGGGATTCTTACCCTTGCGCAGCTAGCATACACGTCGCGCAGGACCGGAGCCTAGGGGCTCGGGAAGCCGGACCCACGCAGCACGTAGAGGGATACACGTTTCCTGCGATCGAAATAGCGGAGCCGACAGAGGTTCGACCGGGTACTAGTGCAGATCGCGCACACTTCGCCCAGGACCGGAGCGTGGGTGTTCGGGAAGGACGGCCGCCGCTCCGGACAGGACAGAAGCTTTCGTCTCGGGGACAACCAGCCCCCGAGCCAGAGGATGACAGCCTCTTGTTTCATGACACGGCTGCTACGCATGCAGCTCGTGGCCGGACCACTGTGTCGTGGGATCTCCTTCCCCGATTCGCCCAAGACAGAACCCGGACCCCAGTGCGGCTAGCACACACGTCGCCCAGGATAGGAGCGTGGTTGTTCGGGACGGACGGCTGCCGCTCCGTAGAGGACAGAACCCCATGTCCCCGCGACTGCCAGCCCACGAGCCGGCGGAGGACAGCCACACGCTTCGCGGCAAGGCTGGCAGCCACACCGCTTGTGGCGGGTCACCCGTATCTAGCGATCATTTTATTCGAGCCGACCAAGGCGGGACCCGGACCCCGGCGCGGCTAGAACACACGTCGCGCAGGACCGGAGCCTAGGGGCTCGGGTAGCCGGACCCACGCAGCCCGTAGAGGGACACACGTTTCCTGCGAGCGAAATAGCGGAGCCGACAGAGGTTCGACCGGGTCCTAGTGCGGCTAGCACACACATCGCCCGGGACCGGAGCGTCGCTGTTCGGAAAGGACGGCCGCCGCTCCGGACAGGACAGAAGCTTTCGTCTCGGGGACAACCAGCCCCCGAGCCAGAGGATGACAGCCTCTTGTTTCACGACACGGCTGCTACGCATGCAGCTCGTGGGCGGACCACTGTGTCGTGGGATCTCCTTCGCCGATTCGCCCAAGACAGAACCCGGACCCCAGTGCGGCTAGCACACACGTCGCCCAGGACCGAAGCCCAGGGTCCACATCCAGACGCCTGCCGCTCTGGACTGTCTGAATCCCCGGTCCCCGGCACTGCGTAACTCCGAGCCGCTGAACGACAGCCTCCACTTCTCGACACGGCTGGCAGCCACACCGCTAGTGGCCGGACAACCGTGTCGTAGGATCTCCTTCCCCGAGGCGCCCGAAATGGGATCCGGACCCCGGTGCGGCGAGCAAACACGACACCCAGGATGGAGTCAAAGGGCTCGGGAAGCCGGACCCACGCAGCCCGTGGAGGGACACTCGTGTCCTGCGATCGAAAGAGCGGAGCCGACCGAGGTCCCACCCGGACCCCAGTGCGGCTAGCACACACGTCGCCCAGGATAGGAGCGTGGTTGTTCGGGACGGACGGCTGCCGCTCCGTAGAGGACAGAAGCCCATGTCCCCGCGACTGCCAGCCCACGAGCCGGCGGTGGACAGCCGCACGCTTCGCGGCAAGTCTGGCTCCCATGCCGCTCGTGGCCGGACAACCGTGTCATGGGATCGTTGTCCCCAGTCCGCCCGAAACGGGATTCTTACCCTTGCGCGGCTAGCATGCACTTCGCGCAGGACCGGAGCCTAGGGGCTCGGGAAGCCGAACCAACGGAGCACGTAGAGGGACACACGTTTCCTGCGATCGAAATAGCGGAGCCGACAGAGGTTCGACCGGGTCCTAGTGCAGATCGCGCACACTTCGCCCAGGACAGGAGCGTGGCTGTTCGAGAAGGACGGCCGCCGCTCCGGACAGGACAGAAGCTTTCGTCTCGGGGACAACCAGCCCCCGAGCCAGAGGATGACAGCCTCTTGTTTCATGACACGGCTGCTACGCATGCAGCTCGTGGCCGGACCACTGTGTCGTGGGATCTCCTTCCCCGATTCGCCCAAGACAGAACCCGGACCCCAGTGCGGCTAGCACACACGTCGCTCAGGATAGGAGCGTGGTTGTTCGGGACGGACGGCTGCCGCTCCGTAGAGGACAGAACCCCATGTCCCCGCGACTGCCAGCCCACGAGCCGGCGGAGGACAGCCGCACGCTTCGCGGCAAGTCTGGCTCCCATGCCGCTCGTGGCCGGACAACCGTGTCATGGGATCGTTGTCCCCAATCCGCCCGAAACGGGATTCTTACCCTTGCGCAGCTAGCATACACGTCGCGCAGGACCGGAGCCTAGGGGCTCGGGAAGCCGGACCCACGCAGCACGTAGAGGGATACACGTTTCCTGCGATCGAAATAGCGGAGCCGACAGAGGTTCGACCGGGTACTAGTGCAGATCGCGCACACTTCGCCCAGGACCGGAGCGTGGGTGTTCGGGAAGGACGGCCGCCGCTCCGGACAGGACAGAAGCTTTCGTCTCGGGGACAACCAGCCCCCGAGCCAGAGGATGACAGCCTCTTGTTTCATGACACGGCTGCTACGCATGCAGCTCGTGGCCGGACCACTGTGTCGTGGGATCTCCTTCCCCGATTCGCCCAAGACAGAACCCGGACCCCAGTGCGGCTAGCACACACGTCGCCCAGGATAGGAGCGTGGTTGTTCGGGACGGACGGCTGCCGCTCCGTAGAGGACAGAACCCCATGTCCCCGCGACTGCCAGCCCACGAGCCGGCGGAGGACAGCCACACGCTTCGCGGCAAGGCTGGCAGCCACACCGCTTGTGGCGGGTCACCCGTATCTTCCGATCATTTTAGTCGAGCCGACCAAGGCGGGACCCGGACCCCGGCGCGGCTAGAACACACGTCGCGCAGGACCGGAGCCTAGGGGCTCGGGAAGCCGGACCCACGCAGCCCGTAGAGGGACACACGTTTCCTGCGATCGAAATAGCGGAGCCGACAGAGGTTCGACCGGTCCTAGTGCGGCTAGCACACACATCGCCCGGGACCGAAGCCCAGGGTCCATATCCGGACGCCTGCCGCTCTGGACTGTCTGAATCCCCGGTCCCCGGCACTGCGTAACTCCGAGCCGCTGAACGACAGCCTCCACTTCTCGACACGGCTGGCAGCCACAGCGCTTGTGGCCGGACAACCGTGTCGTAGGATCTCCTTCCCCGAGGCGCCCGAAATGGGATCCGGACCCCGGTGCGGCGAGCAAACACGACACCCAGGATGGAGTCAAAGGGCTCGGGAAGCCGGACCCACGCTGCCCGTGGAGGGACACTCGTGTCATGCGATCGAAAGAGCGGAGCCGACCGAGGTCCCACCCGGACCCCAGTGCGGCTAGCACACACGTCGCCCAGGATCGCACGGACAACCGTGTCGTAGGATCTCCTTCCCCAGGGGAGCCTTTATGCATCCCCACATGCAACTGGACCCTCCGGGTTCACTCTTTCACCGCAACCCTAAATATACCCCTAGCCAGCATGGCAGAAGTCTGAAAAGTCGGGCTCCAGAAAATGCGATTCAAGCCCCATTCGCCCATCCAGAAGTGCCCCCAAAGGAAGGCTTTGGGTACAAGTGAACTCCCCAGGGGAGCCTTTATGCAGCCCCACATGCAACTGGACACTCCGGGTTTACTCTTTCACCGCAAGCCTAAATATAGCCCTCGGCGCAATGGGAGAAGCCTGAAAAAGCGGGCCTCAGAAAACGCATTGCGATTCCCCTTGGACCATCCAAAAGTGCCCCCAAAGGAAGGCTTTGGGTACAACTGGACTCCCCAGGGGAGCCTTTATGCAGCCCCACATACAACTGGACCCTCCGTATTCGCTCTTTCACAGCAACCCTAAATATAGCCCTGGCCCGCCTGGCAGTCGACTGAAAAATCGGGCCACAGAAAACGTGCTACAAGCCCCAATCGACCATCCAAAAGTGCCCGCAAAGGAAGGCTTTGGGTACAACTGAACTCCCCAGGGGAGCCTTAACGCAGGCCCATACGCAACTGGACCCCCCGTGTTTGCTATTTACAAGCAACCCTAAATATACCCCTAGCCAGCATGGCAGAAAACTGAAAACTCAGGCCACAGAAAAAGCGTTTCAAGCCCCTTTCGCCCATCCAGAAGTGCCCCCAAAGGAAGGCTTTGGGTACATCTGAACTCCCCAGGGGAGCCTTTACGCAGCCCCACATGCAACTGGACCCTCCGTGTTCGCTCTTTACAGCAACCCTAAATATAACCCTAGCCAGCATGGCAGAAGACTGAAAACTCGGGCTCCAGAAAATGTGTTTCAAGCCCCATTCACCCATCCAGAAGTGCCCCCAAAGGAAGGCTTTGGGTACAAGTGAACTCCCCAGGGGAGCCTTTATGCAGCCCCACATGCAACTGGACCCTCCGGGTTCACTCTTTCACCGCAAGCCTAAATATAGCCCTAGCACGCCTGGCAGTCGACTGAAAGTTCGGGCCACAGAAAATGTGTTACGAGCCCCATTTGCCCATCTAAAAGTGCCCCCAAAGGAAGGCTTTGGGTACATCTGAACTCCCCAGGGGAGCCTTTACGCAGCCCCACATGCAACTGGACCCTCCGTGTTCGCTCTTTACAGCAAACCTAAATATAACCCTAGCCAGCATGGCAGAAGACTGAAAACTCGGGCCACAGGAAAAGCGTTTCAAGCCCCTTTCGCCCATCCAGAAGTGCCCCCAAAGGAAGGCTTTGGGTACAACTGAACTCCCCAGGGGAGCCTTTATGCAGCCCCACATGCAACTGGACCCTCCGGGTTCACTCTTTCACTGCAAGCCTAAATATAGCCTTCGGCACAATGAGAGAAGACTGAAAAAGCGGGCCTTAGAAAACGCATTGCGATTCCCCTTGGACCATCCCAAAGTGCCCCCAGAGGAAGGCTTTGGGTACAACTGAACTCTCCAGGGGAGCCTTTACACAGCCCCACATGCAACTGGACCCTCCTTGTTCACTGTTTACGAGCAACCCTAAATATACCCCTAGCCACCATGGCAGAAGACTGAGAATTCGGGCTCCAGAAAATGCGTTTCAAGCCCCATTCACCCATCCAGAAGTGCCCCCAAAGGAACGCTTTGGGTACAACTGAACTCCCCAGGGGAGCCTTTATGCAGCCCCACATGCAACTGGACCCTCCGGGTTCACTCTTTCACCGCAAGCCTAAATATAGCCCTAGTACGCCTGGCAGTCGACTGAAAGTTCGAGCCACAGAAAATGTGTTACGAGCCCCATTCGCCCATCCAAAAGTGCCCCCAAAGGAAGGCTTTGGGTACATCTGAACTCCCCAGGGGAGCCTTTACGCAGCCCCACATGCAACTGGACCCTCCGTGTTCACTCTTTACAGCAACCCTAAATATAACCCTAGCCAGCATGGGAGAAGACTGAAAAATCGGGCCCCAGAAAACGTGCTACAAGCCCCATTCGACCATCCAAAAGTGCCCCCAAAGGAAGGCTTTGGGTACAACTGAACTCCCCAGGGGAGCCTTTATGCAGGCCCATACGCAACTGGACCCCCCGTGTTCGCTGTTTACAAGCAACCCTAAATATACCCCTAGCCAGCATGGCAGAAAACTGAAAACTCAGGCCACAGAAAAAGCGTTTCAAGCCCCATTCACCCATCCAGAAGTGCCCCCAAAGGAAGGCTTTGGGTACAAGTGAACTCCCCAGGGGAGCCTTTATGCAGCCCCACATGCAACTGGACCCTCCGGGTTCACTCTTTCACCGCAAGCCTAAATATAGCCCTCGGCGCAATTGGAGAATACTGAAAAAGCGGGCCTCAGAAAACGCATTGCGATTCCCCTTGGACCATCCCAAAGTGCCCCCAAAGGAAGGCTTTGGGTACAACTGAACTCCCCAGGGGAGCCTTTATGCAGGCCCATACGCAACTGGACCCTCCGTATTCGCTCTTTCACAGCAACCCTAAATATAGCCTTGGCCAGCCTGGCAGTCGACTGAAAATTCGGGCTCCAGAAAATGCGTTTCAAGCCCCATTCACCCATCCAGAAGTGCCCCCAGAGGCAGGCTTTGAGTACAACTGAACTCCCCAGGGGAGCCTTTATGCAGCCCCACATGCAACTGGACCCTCCGCGTTCACTCTTTCACCGCAAGCCTAAATATAGCCCTAGCACGCCTGGCAGTCGACTGAAAGTTCGGGCCACAGAAAATGTGTTACGAGCCCCATTTGCCCATCCAAAAGTGACCCCAAGGGAAGGCTTTGGGTACAACTGAACTCCCCAGGGAAGCCTTTATGCAGCCCCACATGCAACTGGACCCTCCGTGTTCGCTCTTTACAGCAACCCTAAATATAACCCTAGCCAGCATGGGAGAAGACTGAAAACTCGGGCCACAGGAAAAGCGTTTCAAGCCCCTTTCGCCCATATAGAAGTGCCCCCAAAGGAAGGCTTTGGTTACAAGTGAACTCCCCAGGGGAGCCTTTATGCAGCCCCACATGCAACTGGACCCTCCTTGTTCACTGTTTACGAGCAACCCTAAATATACTCCTAGCCACCATGGCAGAAGACTGAAAACTCGTGCTCCAGAAAATGCGTTTCAAGCCCCATTCACCCATCCAGAAGTGCCCCCAAAGGAAGGCTTTGGCTACAAGTGAACTCCCCAGGGGAGCCTTTATGCAGCCCCACATGCAACTGGACCCTCCGGGTTCACTCTTTCACCGTAAGTCTAAATATAGCCCTAGCACGCCTGGCAGTCGACTGAAAGTTCGAGCCACAGAAAATGTGTTACGAGCCCCATTCGCCCATCTAAAAGTGCCTCCAAAGGAAGGCTTTGGGTACATCTGAACTCCCCAGGGGAGCCTTTACGCAGCCCCACATGCAACTGGACCCTCCGTGTTCACTCTTTACAGCAACCCTAAATATAACCCTAGCCAGCATGGGAGAAGACTGAAAAGTCGGGCCACAGAAAAAGCGTTTCAAGCCCCTTTCGCCCATTCAGAAGTGCCCCCAAAGGAAGGCTTTGGGTACAAGTGAACTCCCCAGGGGAGCCTTTATGCAGCCCCACATGCAACTGGACTCTCCGTATTCGCTCTTTCACAGCAACCCTAAATATAGCCCTGGCCCGCCTGGCAGTCGACTGAAAACTCGTGCTCCAGAAAATGCATTTCAAGCCCCATTCACCCATCCAGAAATGCCCCCAAAGGAAGGCTTTGGGTACAACTGAACTCCCCAGGGGGGCCTTAACGCAGCCCCACATGCAACTGGTCCCTCCGTATTCGCTCTTTCACAGCAACCCTAAATATAGCCCTGGCCCGCCTGGCAGTCGACTGAAAACTCGGGCTCCAGAAAATGCGTTTCAAGCCCCATTCACCCATCCAGAAGTGCCCCCAAAGGATGGCTTTGGGTACAACTGAACTCCCCAGGGGAGCCTTTATGCAGCCCCACATGCAACTGGACCCTCCGGGTTCACTCTTTCACCGCAAGCCTAAATATAGCCCTAGCACGCCTGGCAGTCGACTGAAAGTTCGGGCCCCAGAAAATGTGTTACGAGCATATTCGCCCATCCAAAAGTGACCCCAAGGGAAGGCTTTGGGTACATCTGAACTCCCCAGGGGAGCCTTTACGCAGCCCCACATGCAACTGGACCCTCCGTGTTCGCTCTTTACAGCAACCCTAAATATAACCCTAGCTAGCATGGCAGAAGACTGAAAACTCGGGCTCCAGAAAATGCGTTTCAAGCCCCATTCACCCATCCAGAAGTGCCCCCAAAGGAAGGCTTTGGGTACAACTGAACTCCCCAGGGGAGCCTTTATGCAGCCCCACATGCAACTGGACCCTCCGGGTTCACTCTTTCACCGCAAGCCTAAATATAGCCCTAGCACGCCTGGCAGTCGACTGAAAGTTCGGGCCACAGAAAATGTGTTACGAGCCCCATTTGCCCATCCAAAAGTGACCCCAAGGGAAGGCTTTGGGTACATCTGAACTCCCCAGGGGAGCCTTTACGCAGCCCCACATGCAACTGGACCCTCCGTGTTCGCTCTTTACAGCAAACCTAAATATAGCCCTAGCCAGCATGGCAGAAGACTGAAAACTCGGGCCACAGGAAAAGCGTTTCAAGCCCCTTTCGCCCATCCAGAAGTGCCCCCAAAGGAAGGCTTTGGGTACAACTGAACTCCCCAGGGGAGCCTTTATGCAGGCCCATACGCAACTGGACCCCCCGTGTTCGCTGTTTACAAGCAACCCTAAATATACCCCTAGCCAGCATGGCAGAAAACTGAAAACTCAGGCCACAGAAAAAGCGTTTCAAGCCCCATTCACCCATCCAGAAGTGCCCCCAAAGGAAGGCTTTGGGTACAACTGAACTCCCCAGGGGAGCCTTTATGCAGCCCCACATGCAACTGGACCCTCCGGGTTCACTCTTTCACCGCAAGCCTAAATATAGCCCTCGGCGCAATTGGAGAATACTGAAAAAGCGGGCCTCAGAAAACGCATTGCGATTCCCCTTGGACCATCCCAAAGTGCCCCCAAAGAAAGGCTTTGGGTACAAGTGAACTCCCCAGGGGAGCCTTTATGCAGGCCCATACGCAACTGGACCCTCCGTATTCGCTCTTTCACAGCAACCCTAAATATAGCCTTGGCCCGCCTGGCAGTCGACTGAAAACTCGGGCTCCAGAAAATGCGTTTCAAGCCCCATTCACCCATCCAGAAGTGCCCCCAAAGGAAGGCTTTGGGTACAACTGAACTCCCCAGGGGAGCCTTTATGCAGCCCCACATGCAACTGGACCCTCCGGGTTCACTCTTTCACCGCAAGCCTAAATATAGCCCTAGCACGCCTGGCAGTCGACTGAAAGTTCGGGCCCCAGAAAATGTGTTACGAGCGTATTCGCCCATCCAAAAGTGACCCCAAGGGAAGGCTTTGGGTACATCTGAACTCCCCAGGGGAGCCTTTACGCAGCCCCACATGCAACTGGACCCTCCGTGTTCGCTCTTTACAGCAACCCTAAATATAACCCTAGCCAGCATGGCAGAAGACTGAAAACTCGGGCTCCAGAAAATGCGTTTCAAGCCCCATTCAGCCATCCAGAAGTGCCCCCAAAGGAAGGCTTTGGGTACAACTGAACTCCCCAGGGGAGCCTTTATGCAGCCCCACATGCAACTGGACCCTCCGGGTTCACTCTTTCACCGCAAGCCTAAATATAGCCCTAGCACGCCTGGCAGTCGACTGAAAGTTCGGGCCACAGAAAATGTGTTACGAGCCCCATTTGCCCATAAAAAAGTGACCCCAAGGGAAGGCTTTGGGTACATCTGAACTCCCCAGGGGAGCCTTTACGCAGCCCCACATGCAACTGGACCCTCCGTGTTCGCTCTTTACAGCAAACCTAAATATAACCCTAGCCAGCATGGCAGAAGACTGAAAACTCGGGCCACAGGAAAAGCGTTTCAAGCCCCTTTCGCCCATCCAGAAGTGCCCCCAAAGGAAGGCTTTGGGTACAAGTGAACTCCCCAGGGGAGCCTTTATGCAGCCCCACATGCAACTGGACCCTCCTTGTTCACTGTTTACGAGCAACCCTAAATATACCCCTAGCCAGCATGGCAGAAGACTGAAAACTCGGGCTCCAGAAAATGCGTTTCAAGCCCCATTCACCCATCCAGAAGTGCCCCCAAAGGAAGGCTTTGGGTACAACTGAACTCCCCAGGGGAGCCTTTATGCAGCCCCACATGCAACTGGACCCTCCGGGTTCACTCTTTCACTGCAAGCCTAAATATAGCCTTCGGCGCAATGAGAGAAGACTGAAAAAGCGGGCCTTAGAAAACGCATTGCGATTCCCCTTGGACCATCCCAAAGTGCCCCCAGAGGAAGGCTTTGGGTACAACTGAACTCTCCAGGGGAGCCTTTACACAGCCCCACATGCAACTGGACCCTCCTTGTTCACTGTTTACGAGCAACCCTAAATATACCCCTAGCCACCATGGCAGAAGACTGAGAATTCGGGCTCCAGAAAATGCGTTTCAAGCCCCATTCACCCATCCAGAAGTGCCCCCAAAGGAAGGCTTTCGGTACAACTGAACTCCCCAGGGGAGCCTTTATGCAGCCCCACATGCAACTGGACCCTCCGGGTTCACTCTTTCACCGCAAGTCTAAATATAGCCCTAGTACGCCTGGCAGTCGACTGAAAGTTCGAGCCACATAAAATGTGTTACGAGCCCCATTCGCCCATCCAAAAGTGCCCCCAAAGGAAGGCTTTGGGTACAACTGAACTCCCCAGGGGAGCCTTTACGCAGCCCCACATGCAACTGGACCCTCCGTGTTCACTCTTTACAGCAACCCTAAATATAACCCTAGCCAGCATGGGAGAAGACTGAAAAATCGGGCCCCAGAAAACGTGCTACAAGCCCCATTCGACCATCCAAAAGTGCCCCCAAAGGAAGGCTTTGGGTACAACTGAACTCCCCAGGGGAGCCTTTATGCAGGCCCATACGCAACTGGACCCCCCGTGTTCGCTGTTTACAAGCAACCCTAAATATACCCCTAGCCAGCATGGCAGAAAACTGAAAACTCAGGCCACAGAAAAAGCGTTTCAAGCCCCATTCACCCATCCAGAAGTGCCCCCAAAGGAAGGCTTTGGGTACAAGTGAACTCCCCAGGGGAGCCTTTATGCAGCCCCACATGCAACTGGACCCTCCGGGTTCACTCTTTCACCGCAAGCCTAAATATAGCCCTCGGCGCAATTGGAGAATACTGAAAAAGCGGGCCTCAGAAAACGCATTGCGATTCCCCTTGGACCATCCCAAAGTGCCCCCAAAGAAAGGCCTTGGGTACAACTGAACTCCCCAGGGGAGCCTTTATGCAGGCCCATACGCAACTGGACCCTCCGTATTCGCTCTTTCACAGCAACCCTAAATATAGCCTTGGCCCGCCTGGCAGTCGACTGAAAACTCGGGCTCCAGAAAATGCGTTTCAAGCCCCATTCACCCATCCAGAAGTGCCCCCAAAGGAAGGCTTTGGGTACAACTGAACTCCCCAGGGGAGCCTTTATGCAGCCCCACATGCAACTGGACCCTCCGGGTTCACTCTTTCACCGCAAGCCTAAATATAGCCCTAGCACGCCTGGCAGTCGACTGAAAGTTCGGGCCCCAGAAAATGTGTTACGAGCGTATTCGCCCATCCAAAAGTGACCCCAAGGGAAGGCTTTGGGTACATCTGAACTCCCCAGGGGAGCCTTTACGCAGCCCCACATGCAACTGGACCCTCCGTGTTCGCTCTTTACAGGAACCCTAAATATAACCCTAGCCAGCATGGCAGAAGACTGAAAACTCGGGCTCCAGAAAATGCGTTTCAAGCCCCATTCAGCCATCCAGAAGTGCCCCCAAAGGAAGGCTTTGGGTACAACTGAACTCCCCAGGGGAGCCTTTATGCAGCCCCACATGCAACTGGACCCTCCGGGTTCACTCTTTCACCGCAAGCCTAAATATAGCCCTAGCACGCCTGGCAGTCGACTGAAAGTTCGGGCCACAGAAAATGTGTTACGAGCCCCATTTGCCCATCCAAAAGTGACCCCAAGGGAAGGCTTTGGGTACATCTGAACTCCCCAGGGGAGCCTTTACGCAGCCCCACATGCAACTGGACCCTCCGTGTTCGCTCTTTACAGCAAACCTAAATATAACCCTTGCCAGCATGGCAGAAGACTGAAAACTCGGGCCACAGGAAAAGCGTTTCAAGCCCCTTTCGCCCATCCAGAAGTGCCCCCAAAGGAAGGCTTTGGGTACAAGTGAACTCCCCAGGGGAGCCTTTATGCAGCCCCACATGCAACTGGACCCTCCTTGTTCACTGTTTACGAGCAACCCTAAATATACCCCTAGCCAGCATGGCAGAAGACTGAAAACTCGGGCTCCAGAAAATGCGTTTCAAGCCCCATTCACCCATCCAGAAGTGCCCCCAAAGGAAGGCTTTGGGTACAACTGAACTCCCCAGGGGAGCCTTTATGCAGCCCCACATGCAACTGGACCCTCCGGGTTCACTCTTTCACTGCAAGCCTAAATATAGCCTTCGGCGCAATGAGAGAAGACTGAAAAAGCGGGCCTTAGAAAACGCATTGCGATTCCCCTTGGACCATCCCAAAGTGCCCCCAGAGGAAGGCTTTGGGTACAACTGAACTCCCCAGGGGAGCCTTTACACAGCCCCACATGCAACTGGACCCTCCTTGTTCACTGTTTACGAGCAACCCTAAATATACCCCTAGCCACCATGGCAGAAGACTGAGAATTCGGGCTCCAGAAAATGCGTTTCAAGCCCCATTCACCCATCCAGAAGTGCCCCCAAAGGAAGGCTTTGGGTACAACTGAACTCCCCAGGGGAGCCTTTATGCAGCCCCACATGCAACTGGACCCTCCGGGTTCACTCTTTCACCGCAAGCCTAAATATAGCCCTAGTAGGCCTGGCAGTCGACTGAAAGTTCGAGCCACAGAAAATGTGTTACGAGCCCCATTCGCCCATCCAAAAGTGCCCCCAAAGGAAGGCTTTGGGTACATCTGAACTCCCCAGGGGAGCCTTTACGCAGCCCCACATGCAACTGGACCCTCCGTGTTCACTCTTTACAGCAACCCTAAATATAACCCTAGCCAGCATGGGAGAAGACTGAAAAATCGGGCCCCAGAAAACGTGCTACAAGCCCCATTCGACCATCCAAAAGTGCCCCCAAAGGAAGGCTTTGGGTACAACTGAACTCCCCAGGGGAGCCTTTATGCAGGCCCATACGCAACTGGACCCCCCGTGTTCGCTGTTTACAAGCAACCCTAAATATACCCCTAGCCAGCATGGCAGAAAACTGAAAACTCAGGCCACAGAAAAAGCGTTTCAAGCCCCATTCACCCATCCAGAAGTGCCCCCAAAGGAAGGCTTTGGGTACAAGTGAACTCCCCAGGGGATCCTTTATGCAGCCCCACATGCAACTGGACCCTCCGGGTTCACTCTTTCACCGCAAGCCTAAATATAGCCCTCGGCGCAATTGGAGAATACTGAAAAAGCGGGCCTCAGAAAACGCATTGCGATTCCCCTTGGACCATCCCAAAGTGCCCCCAAAGGAAGGCCTTGGGTACAACTGAACTCCCCAGGGGATCCTTTATGCAGGCCCATACGCAACTGGACCCTCCGTATTCGCTCTTTCACAGCAACCCTAAATATAGCCTTGGCCAGCCTGGCAGTCGACTGAAAACTCGGGCTCCAGAAAATGCGTTTCAAGCCCCATTCACCCATCCAGAAGTGCCCCCAAAGGAAGGCTTTGGGTACAACTGAACTCCCCAGGGGAGCCTTTATGCAGCCCCACATGCAACTGGACCCTCCGGGTTCACTCTTTCACCGCAAGCCTAAATATAGCCCTAGCACGCCTGGCAGTCGACTGAAAGTTCGGGCCCCAGAAAATGTGTTACGAGCGTATTCGCCCATCCAAAAGTGACCCCAAGGGAAGGCTTTGGGTACATCTGAACTCCCCAGGGGAGCCTTTACGCAGCCCCACATGCAACTGGACCCTCCGTGTTCGCTCTTTACAGCAACCCTAAATATAACCCTAGCCAGCATGGCAGAAGTCTGAAAAGTCGGGCTCCAGAAAATGCGTTTCAAGCCCCATTCAGCCATCCAGAAGTGCCCCCAAAGGAAGGCTTTGGGTACAACTGAACTCCCCAGGGGAGCCTTTATGCAGCCCCACATGCAACTGGACCCTCCGGGTTCACTCTTTCACCGCAAGCCTAAATATAGCCCTAGCACGCCTGGCAGTCGACTGAAAGTTCGGGCCACAGAAAATGTGTTACGAGCCCCATTTGCCCATCCAAAAGTGACCCCAAGGGAAGGCTTTGGGTACATCTGAACTCCCCAGGGGAGCCTTTACGCAGCCCCACATGCAACTGGACCCTCCGTGTTCGCTCTTTACAGCAAACCTAAATATAACCCTAGCCAGCATGGCAGAAGACTGAAAACTCGGGCCACAGGAAAAGCGTTTCAAGCCCCTTTCGCCCATCCAGAAGTGCCCCCAAAGGAAGGCTTTGGGTACAAGTGAACTCCCCAGGGGAGCCTTTATGCAGGCCCACATGCAACTGGACCCTCCTTGTTCACTGTTTACGAGCAACCCTAAATATACCCCTAGCCAGCATGGCAGAAGACTGAAAACTCGGGCTCCAGAAAATGCGTTTCAAGCCCCATTCACCCATCCAGAAGTGCCCCCAAAGGAAGGCTTTGGGTACAACTGAACTCCCCAGGGGAGCCTTTATGCAGCCCCACATGCAACTGGACCCTCCGGGTTCACTCTTTCACTGCAAGCCTAAATATAGCCTTCGGCGCAATGAGAGAAGACTGAAAAAGCGGGCCTTAGAAAACGCATTGCGATTCCCCTTGGACCATCCCAAAGTGCCCCCAGAGGAAGGCTTTGGGTACAACTGAACTCCCCAGGGGAGCCTTTACACAGCCCCACATGCAACTGGACCCTCCTTGTTCACTGTTTACGAGCAACCCTAAATATACCCCTAGCCACCATGGCAGAAGACTGAGAATTCGGGCTCCAGAAAATGCGTTTCAAGCCCCATTCACCCATCCAGAAGTGCCCCCAAAGGAAGGCTTTGGGTACAACTGAACTCCCCAGGGGAGCCTTTATGCAGCCCCACATGCAACTGGACCCTCCGGGTTCACTCTTTCACCGCAAGCCTAAATATAGCCCTAGTACGCCTGGCAGTCGACTGAAAGTTCGAGCCACAGAAAATGTGTTACGAGCCCCATTCGCCCATCCAAAAGTGCCCCCAAAGGAAGGCTTTGGGTACATCTGAACTCCCCAGGGGAGCCTTTACGCAGCCCCACATGCAACTGGACCCTCCGTGTTCACTCTTTACAGCAACCCTAAATATAACCCTAGCCAGCATGGGAGAAGACTGAAAAATCGGGCCCCAGAAAACGTGCTACAAGCCCCATTCGACCATCCAAAAGTGCCCCCAAAGGAAGGCTTTGGGTACAACTGAACTCCCCAGGGGAGCCTTTATGCAGGCCCATACGCAACTGGACCCCCCGTGTTCGCTGTTTACAAGCAACCCTAAATATACCCCTAGCCAGCATGGCAGAAAACTGAAAACTCAGGCCACAGAAAAAGCGTTTCAAGCCCCATTCACCCATCCAGAAGTGCCCCCAAAGGAAGGCTTTGGGTACAAGTGAACTCCCCAGGGGAGCCTTTATGCAGCCCCACATGCAACTGGACCCTCCGGGTTCACTCTTTCACCGCAAGCCTAAATATAGCCCTCGGCGCAATTGGAGAATACTGAAAAAGCGGGACTCAGAAAACGCATTGCGATTCCCCTTGGACCATCCCAAAGTGCCCCCAAAGGAAGGCCTTGGGTACAACTGAACTCCCCAGGGGATCCTTTATGCAGGCCCATACGCAACTGGACCCTCCGTATTCGCTCTTTCACAGCAACCCTAAATATAGCCTTGGCCAGCCTGGCAGTCGACTGAAAACTCGGGCTCCAGAAAATGCGTTTCAAGCCCCATTCACCCATCCAGAAGTGCCCCCAAAGGAAGGCTTTGGGTACAACTGAACTCCCCAGGGGAGCCTTTATGCAGCCCCACATGCAACTGGACCCTCCGCGTTCACTCTTTCACCGCAAGCCTAAATATAGCCCTAGCACGCCTGGCAGTCGACTGAAAGTTCGGGCCACAGAAAATGTGTTACGAGCCCCATTTGCCCATCCAAAAGTGACCCCAAGGGAAGACTTTGGGTACAACTGAACTCCCCAGGGAAGCCTTTATGCAGCCCCACATGCAACTGGACCCTCCGTGTTCGCTCTTTACAGCAACCCTAAATATAACCCTAGCCAGCATGGGAGAAGACTGAAAACTCGGGCCACAGGAAAAGCGTTTCAAGCCCCTTTCGCCCATCCAGAAGTGCCCCCAAAGGAAGGCTTTGGGTACAACTGAACTCCCCAGGGGAGCCTTTATGCAGCCCCACATGCAACTGGACCCTCCTTGTTCACTGTTTACGAGCAACCCTAAATATACTCCTAGCCACCATGGTAGAAGACTGAAAACTCGTGCTCCAGAAAATGCGTTTCAGGCCCCATTCACCCATCCAGAAGTGCCCCCAAAGGAAGGCTTTGGGTACAACTGAACTCCCCAGGGGAGCCTTTATGCAGCCCCACATGCAACTGGACCCTCCGGGTTCACTCTTTCACCGCAAGCCTAAATATAGCCGTCGGCGCAATGAGAGAAGACTGAAAAAGCGGGCCTTAGAAAACGCATTGCGATTCCCCTTGGACCATCCCAAAGTGCCCCCAAAGGAAGGCTTTGGGTACAACTGAACTCCCCAGGGGAGCCTTTATGCAGCCCCACATGCAACTGGACCCTCCTTGTTCACTGTTTACGAGCAACCCTAAATATACCCCTAGCCACCATGGCAGAAGACTGAAAACTCGGGCTCCAGAAAATGCGTTTCAAGCCCCATTCACCCATCCAGAAGTGCCCCCAAAGGAAGGCTTTGGGTACAACTGAACTCCCCAGGGGAGCCTTTATGCAGGCCCATACGCAACTGGACCCCCCGTGTTCGCTGTTTACAAGCAACCCTAAATATAACACTAGCCAGCATGGCAGAAAACTGAAAACTCAGGCCACAGAATAAGCGTTTCAAGCCCCATTCACCCATCCAGAAGTGCCTCCAAAGGAAGGCTTTGGGTACAAGTGAACTCCCCAGGGGGGCCTTAACGCAGCCCCACATGCAACTGGACCCTCCGTATTCGCTCTTTCACAGCAACCCTAAATATATCCCTGGCCCGCCTGGCAGTCGACTGAAAACTCGGGCTCCAGAAAATGCGTTTCAAGCCCCATTCACCCATCCAGAAGTGCCCCCAAAGGAAGGCTTTGGGTACAACTGAACTCCCCAGGGGAGCCTTTATGCAGCCCCACATGCAACTGGACCCTCCGGGTTCACTCTTTCACCGCAAGCCTAAATATAGCCCTAGCACGCCTGGCAGTCAACTGAAAGTTCGGGCCCCAGAATATGGGTTACGAGCGTATTCGCCCATCCAAAAGTGCCCCCAGAGGAAGGCTTTGGGTACATCTGAACTCCCCAGGGGAGCCTTTATGCAGCCCCACATGCAACTGGACCCTCCTTGTTCACTGTTTACGAGCAACCCTAAATATACCCCTAGCCACCATGGCAGAAGACTGAAAACTCGGGCTCCAGAAAATGCGTTTCAAGCCCCATTCACCCATCCAGAAGTGCCCCCAAAGGAAGGCTTTGGGTACAAGTGAACTCCCCAGGGGGGCCTTAACGCAGCCCCACATGCAACTGGACCCTCCGTATTCGCTCTTTCACAGCAACCCTAAATATAGCCCTGGCCCGCCTGGCAGTCGACTGAAAACTCGGGCTCCAGAAAATGCGTTTCAAGCCCCATTCACCCATCCAGAAGTGCCCCCAAAGGAAGGCTTTGGGTACAACTGAACTCCCCAGGGGAGCCTTTATGCAGCCCCACATGCAACTGGACCCTCCGGGTTCACTCTTTCACCGCAAGCCTAAATATAGCCCTAGCACGCCTGGCAGTCGACTGAAAGTTCGGGCCCCAGAATATGGGTTACGAGCGTATTCGCCCATCCAAAAGTGCCCCCAGAGGAAGGCTTTGGGTACATCTGAACTCCCCAGGGGAGCCTTTATGCAGCCCCACATGCAACTGGACCCTCCGTGTTCGCTCTTTACAGCAACCCTAAATATAACCCTAGCCAGCATGGCAGAAGACTGAAAACTCGGGCTCCAGAAAATGCGTTTCAAGCCCCATTCACCCATCCAGAAGTGCCCCCAAAGGAAGGCTTTGGGTACAAGTGAACTCCCCAGGGGAGCCTTTATGCAGCCCCACATGCAACTGGACCCTCCTTGTTCACTGTTTACGAGCAACCCTAAATATACCCCTAGCCACCATGGCAGAAGACTGAAAACTCGGGCTCCAGAAAATGCGTTTCAAGCCCCATTCACCCATCCAGAAGTGCCCCCAAAGGAAGGCTTTGGGTACAAGTGAACTCCCCAGGGGAGCCTTTATGCAGCCCCACATGCAACTGGACCCTCCGGGTTCACTCTTTCACCACAAGCCTAAATATAGCCCTAGCACGCCTGGCAGTCGACTGAAACTTCGAGCCACAGAAAATGTGTTACGAGCCCCATTCGCCCATCCAAAAGTGCCTCCAAAGGAAGGCTTTGGGTACATCTGAACTCCCCAGGGGAGCCTTTACGCAGCCCCACATGGAACTGGACCCTCCGTGTTCACTCTTTACAGCAACCCTAAATATAACCCTAGCCAGCATGGGAGAAGACTTAAAAGTCGGGCCACAGAAAAAGCGTTTCAAGCCCCTTTCGCCCATCCAGAAGTGCCCCCAAAGGAAGGCTTTGCGTACAAGTGAACTCCCCAGGGGAGCCTTTATGCAGCCCCACATGCAACTGGACCCTACGTATTCGCACTTTCACAGCAACCCTAAATATAGCCCTGGCCCGCCTGGCAGTCGACTGAAAAATCGGGCCCCAGAAAACGTGCTACAAGCCCCATTCGCCCATCCAGAAGTGCCCCCAAAGGAAGGCTTTGGGTACAACTGAACTCCCCAGGGGAGCCTTTATGCAGCCCCACATGCAACTGGACCCTCCTTGTTCACTGTTTACGAGCAATCCTAAATATACCCCTAGCCACCATGGCAGAAGACTGAAAACTCGGGCTCCAGAAAATGTGTTTCAAGCCCCATTCACCCATCCAGAAGTGCCCCCAAAGGAAGGCTTTGGGTACAAGTGAACTCCCCAGGGGAGCCTTTATGCAGCCCCACATGCAACTGGACCCTCCGGGTTCACTCTTTCACTGCAAGCCTAAATATAGCCGTCGGCGCAATGAGAGAAGACTGAAAAAGCGGGCCTTAGAAAACGCATTGCGATTCCCCTTGGACCATCCCAAAGTGCCCCCAGAGGAAGGCTTTGGGTACAACTGAACTCCCCAGGGGAGCCTTTATGCAGCCCCACATGCAACTGGACCCTCCTTGTTCACTGTTTACGCGCAACCCTAAATATACCCCTAGCCACCATGGCAGAAGACTGAAAACTCGGGCTCCAGAAAATGCGTTTCAAGCCCCATTCACCCATCCAGAAGTGCCCCCAAAGGAAGGCTTTGGGTACAAGTGAACTCCCCAGGGGAGCCTTTATGCAGCCCCACATGCAACTGGACCCTCCGGGTTCACTCTTTCACCGCAAGCCTAAATATAGCCCTAGCACGCCTGGCAGTCGACTGAAACTTCGAGCCACAGAAAATGTGTTACGAGCCCCATTCGCACATCCAAAAGTGACCCCAAGGGAAGGCTTTGGGTACATCTGAACTCCCCAGGGGAGCCTTTACGCAGCCCCACATGCAACTGGACCCTCCGTGTTCGCTCTTTACAGCAACCCTAAATATAACCCTAGCCAGCATGGCAGAAGACTGAAAACTCGGGCCACAGGAAAAGCGTTTCAAGCCCCTTTCGCCCATCCAGAAGTGCCCCCAAAGGAAGGCTTTGGGTACAAGTGAACTCCCCAGGGGAGCCTTTATGCAGCCCCACATGCAACTGGACCCTCCTTGTTCACTGTTTACGAGCAACCCTAAATATACCCCTAGCCACCATGGCAGAAGACTGAAAACTCGGGCTCCATAAAATGCGTTTCAAGCCCCATTCACCCATCCAAAAGTGCCCCCAAAGGAAGGCTTTGGGTACAACTGAACTCCCCAGGGGAGCCTTTATGCAGGCCCATATGCAACTGGACCCCCCGTGTTCGCTGTTTACAAGCAACCCTAAATATAACCCTAGCCAGCATGGGAGAAGACTGAAAACTCGGGCCACAGAAAAAGCGTTTCAAGCCCCTTTCACCCATCCAGAAGTGCCCCCAAAGGAAGGCTTTGGGTACAACTGAACTCCCCAGGGGAGCCTTTATGCAGCCCCACATGCAACTGGACCCTCCGGGTTCGCTCTTTCACAGCAACCCTAAATATAGCCCTGGCCCGCCTGGTAGTCGACTGAAAAATCGGGCCCCAGAAAACGTGCTACAAGCCCCATTCGACCATCCAAAAGTGCCCCCAAAGGAAGGCTTTGGGTACAACTGAACTCCCCAGGGGAGCCTTTATGCAGCCCCACATGCAACTGGACCCTCCAGGTTCACTCTTTCACCTCAAGCCTAAATATAGCCCTAGCACGCCTGGCAGTCGACTGAAAGTTCGAGCCACAGAAAATGTGTTAAAAGCCCCATTCGCCCATCCAAAAGTGCCCCCAAGGGAAGGATTTGGGTACAACTGAACTCCCCAGGGGAGCCTTTATGCAGGCCCACATGCAACTGGACCCTCCGGGTTCACTCTTTCACCGCAAGCCTAAATATAGCCTTCGGCGCAATGAGAGAAGACTGAAAAAGCGGGCCTTAGAAAACGCATTGCGATTCCCCTTGGACCATCCCAAAGTGCCCCCAAAGGAAGGCTTTGGGTACAACTGAACTCCCCAGGGGAGCCTTTATGCAGCCCCACATGCAACTGGACCCTCCTTGTTCACTGTTTACGAGCAACCCTAAATATACCCCTAGCCACCATGGCAGAAGACTGAAAACTCGGGCTCCAGAAAATGCGTTTCAAGCCCCATTCACCCATCCAGAAGTGCCCCCAAAGGAAGGCTTTGCGTACAAGTGAACTCCCCAGGGGAGCCTTTATGCAGCCCCACATGCAACTGGACCCTCCGGGTTCACTCTTTCACCGCAAGTCTAAATATAGCCCTAGCACGCCTGGCAGTCGACTGAAAGTTCGAGCCACAGAAAATGTGTTACGAGCCCCATTCGCCCATCCAAAAGTGCCTCCAAAGGAAGGCTTTGGGTACATCTGAACTCCCCAGGGGAGCCTTTATGCAGCCCCACATGCAACTAGACCCTCAGGGTTCACTCTTTACAGCAACCCTAAATATAACCCTAGCCAGCATGGGAGAATACTGAAAAGTCGGGCCACAGAAAAAGCGTTTCAAGCCCCTTTCGCCCATCCAGAAGTGCCCCCAAAGGAAGGCTTTGCGTACAAGTGAACTCCCCAGGGGAGCCTTTATGCAGCCCCACATGCAACTGGACCCTCCGTATTCGCTCTTTCACAGCAACCCTAAATATAGCCCTGGCCCGCCTGGCAGTCGACTGAAAAATCGGGCCCCAGAAAACGTGCTACAAGCCCCATTCGACCATCCAGAAGTGCCCCCAAAGGAAGGCTTTGGGTACAACTGAACTCCCCAGGGGAGCCTTTATGCAGGCCCATACGCAACTGGACCCCCCGTGTTCGCTGTTTACAAGCAACCCTAAATATAACACTAGCCAGCATGGCAGAAAACTGAAAACTCAGGCCACAGAATAAGCGTTTCAAGCCCCATTCACCCATCCAGAAGTGCCTCCAAAGGAAGGCTTTGGGTACAAGTGAACTCCCCAGGGGAGCCTTAACGCAGCCCCACATGCAACTGGACCCTCCGTATTCGCTCTTTCACAGCAACCCTAAATATATCCCTGGCCCGCCTGGCAGTCGACTGAAAACTCGGGCTCCAGAAAATGCGTTTCAAGCCCCATTCACCCATCCAGAAGTGCCCCCAAAGGAAGGCTTTGGGTACAAGTGAACTCCCCAGGGGAGCCTTTATGCAGCCCCACATGCAACTGGACCCTCCGGGTTCACTCTTTCACCGCAAGCCTAAATATAGCCCTAGCACGCCTGGCAGTCGACTGAAAGTTCGGGCCCCAGAATATGGGTTACGAGCGTATTCGCCCATCCAAAAGTGCCCCCAGAGGAAGGCTTTGGGTACATCTGAACTCCCCAGGGGAGCCTTTATGCAGCCCCACATGCAACTGGACCCTCCGTGTTCGCTCTTTACAGCAACCCTAAATATAACCCTAGCCAGCATGTCAGAAGACTGAAAACTCGGGCTCCAGAAAATGCGTTTCAAGCCCCATTCACCCATCCAGAAGTGCCCCCAAAGGAAGGCTTTGGGTACAAGTGAACTCCCCAGGGGACCCTTTATGCAGCCCCACATGCAACTGGACCCTCCTTGTTCACTGTTTACGAGCAACCCTAAATATACCCCTAGCCACCATGGCAGAAGACTGAAAACTCGGGCTCCAGAAAATGCGTTTCAAGCCCCATTCACCCATCCAGAAGTGCCCCCAAAGGAAGGCTTTGGGTACAAGTGAACTCCCCAGGGGGGCCTTAACGCAGCCCCACATGCAACTGGACCCTCCGTATTCGCTCTTTCACAGCAACCCTAAATATAGCCCTGGCCCGCCTGGCAGTCGACTGAAAACTCGGGCTCCAGAAAATGCGTTTCAAGCCCCATTCACCCATCCAGAAGTGCCCCCAAAGGAAGGCTTTGGGTACAACTGAACTCCCCAGGGGAGCCTTTATGCAGCCCCACATGCAACTGGACCCTCCGGGTTCACTCTTTCACCGCAAGCCTAAATATAGCCCTAGCACGCCTGGCAGTCGACTGAAAGTTCGGGCCCCAGAATATGGGTTAAGAGCGTATTCGCCCATCCAAAAGTGCCCCCAGAGGAAGGCTTTGGGTACATCTGAACTCCCCAGGGGAGCCTTTATGCAGCCCCACATGCAACTGGACCCTCCGTGTTCGCTCTTTACAGCAACCCTAAATATAACCCTAGCCAGCATGTCAGAAGACTGAAAACTCGGGCTCCAGAAAATGCGTTTCAAGCCCCATTCACCCATCCAGAAGTGCCCCCAAAGGAAGGCTTTGGGTACAAGTGAACTCCCCAGGGGAGCCTTTATGCAGCCCCACATGCAACTGGACCCTCCTTGTTCACTGTTTACGAGCAACCCTAAATATACCCCTAGCCACCATGGCAGAAGACTGAAAACTCGGGCTCCAGAAAATGCGTTTCAAGCCCCATTCACCCATCCAGAAGTGCCCCCAAAGGAAGGCTTTGGGTACAAGTGAACTCCCCAGGGGAGCCTTTATGCAGCCCCACATGCAACTGGACCCTCCGGGTTCACTCTTTCACCGCAAGTCTAAATATAGCCCTAGCACGCCTGGCAGTCGAGTGAAAGTTCGAGCCACAGAAAATGTGTTACGAGCCCCATTCGCCCATCCAAAAGTGCCTCCAAAGGAAGGCTTTGGGTACATCTGAACTCCCCAGGGGAGCCTTTACGCAGCCCCACATGCAACTGGACCCTCCGTGTTCACTCTTTACAGCAACCCTAAATATAACCCTAGCCAGCATGGGAGAAGACTGAAAAGTCGGGCCACAGAAAAAGCGTTTCAAGCCCCTTTCGCCCATCCAGAAGTGCCCCCAAAGGAACTCTTTGCGTACAAGTGAACTCCCCAGGGGAGCCTTTATGCAGCCCCACATGCAACTGGACTCTCCGTATTCGCACTTTCACAGCAACCCTAAATATAGCCCTGGCCCGCCTGGCAGTCGACTGAAAAATCGGGCCCCAGAAAACGTGCTACAAGCCCCATTCGACCATCCAGAAGTGCCCCCAAAGGAAGGCTTTGGGTACAACTGAACTCCCCAGGGGAGCCTTTATGCAGGCCCATACGCAACTGGACCCCACGTGTTCGCTGTTTACAAGCAACCCTAAATATAACACTAGCCAGCATGGCAGAAAACTGAAAACTCAGGCCACAGAATAAGCGTTTCAAGCCCCATTCACCCATCCAGAAGTGCCCCCAAAGGAAGGCTTTGGGTACAAGTGAACTCCCCAGGGGGGCCTTAACGCAGCCCCACATGCAACTGGACCCTCCGTATTCGCTCTTTCACAGCAACCCTAAATATAGCCCTGGCCCGCCTGGCAGTCGACTGAAAACTCGGGCTCCAGAAAATGCGTTTCAAGCCCCATTCACCCATCCAGAAGTGCCCCCAAAGGAAGGCTTTGGGTACAACTGAACTCCCCAGGGGACCCTTTATGCAGCCCCACATGCAACTGGACCCTCCGGGTTCACTCTTTCACCGCAAGCCTAAATATAGCCCTAGCACGCCTGGCAGTCGACTGAAAGTTCGGGCCCCAGAAAATGTGTTACGAGCCCCATTCGCACATCCAAAAGTGACCCCAAGGGAAGGCTTTGGGTATATCTGAACTCCCCAGGGGAGCCTTAACGCAGCCCCACATGCAACTGGACCCTCCGTGTTCGCTCTTTACAGCAACCCTAAATATAACCCTAGCCAGCATGGCAGAAGACTGAAAACTCGGGCCACAGGAAAAGCGTTTCAAGCCCCTTTCGCCCATCCAGAAGTGCCCCCAAAGGAAGGCTTTGGGTACAAGTGAACTCCCCAGGGGAGCCTTTATGCAGCCCCACATGCAACTGGACCCTCCTTGTTCACTGTTTACGAGCAATCCTAAATATACCCCTAGCCACCATGGCAGAAGACTGAAAACTCGGGCTCCAGAAAATGCGTTTCAAGCCCCATTCACCCATCCAGAAGTGCCCCCAAAGGAAGGCTTTGGGTACAACTGAACTCCCCAGGGGAGCCTTTATGCAGCCCCACATGCAACTGGACCCTCCGGGTTCACTCTTTCACTGCAAGCCTAAATATAGCCGTCGGCGCAATGAGAGAAGACTGAAAAAGCGGGCCTTAGAAAACGCATTGCGATTCCCCTTGGACCATCCCAAAGTGCCCCCAGAGGAAGGCTTTGGGTACAACTGAACTCCCCAGGGGAGCCTTTATGCAGCCCCACATGCAACTGGACCCTCCTTGTTCACTGTTTACGCGCAACCCTAAATATACCCCTAGCCACCATGGCAGAAGACTGAAAACTCGGGCTCCAGAAAATGCGTTTCAAGCCCCATTCACCCATCCAGAAGTGCCCCCAAAGGAAGGCTTTGGGTACAAGTGAACTCGCCAGGGGAGGCTTTATGCAGCCCCACATGCAACTGGACCCTCCGGGTTCACTCTTTCACCACAAGCCTAAATATAGCCCTAGCACGCCTGGCAGTCGACTGAAAGTTCGAGCCACAGAAAATGTGTTACGAGCCCCATTCGCACATCCAAAAGTGACCCCAAGGGAAGGCTTTGGGTACATCTGAACTCCCCAGGGGAGCCTTTACGCAGCCCCACATGCAACTGGACCCTCCGTGTTCGCTCTTTACAGCAACCCTAAATATAACCCTAGCCAGCATGGCAGAAGACTGAAAACTCGGGCCACAGGAAAAGCGTTTCAAGCCCCTTTCGCCCATCCAGAAGTGCCCCCAAAGGAAGGCTTTGGGTACAAGTGAACTCCCCAGGGGAGCCTTTATGCAGCCCCACATGCAACTGGACCCTCCTTGTTCACTGTTTACGAGCAACCCTAAATATACCCCTAGCCACCATGGCAGAAGACTGAAAACTCGGGCTCCATAAAATGCGTTTCAAGCCCCATTCACCCATCCAAAAGTGCCCCCAAAGGAAGGCTTTGGGTACAACTGAACTCCCCAGGGGAGCCTTTATGCAGGCCCATATGCAACTGGACCCCCCGTGTTCGCTGTTTACAAGCAACCCTAAATATAACCCTAGCCAGCATGGGAGAAGACTGAAAACTCGGGCCACAGAAAAAGCGTTTCAAGCCCCTTTCACCCATCCAGAAGTGCAACCAAAGGAAGGCTTTGCGTACAAGTGAACTCCCCAGGGGACCCTTTATGCAGCCCCACAGGCAACTGGACCCTCCGTATTCGCTCTTTCACAGCAACCCTAAATATAACCCTGGCCCGCCTGGCAGTCGACTGAAAACTCGGGCCCCAGAAAACGTGCTACAAGCCCCATTCGACCATCCAGAAGTGCCCCCAAAGGAAGGCTTTGGGTACAACTGAACTCCCCAGGGGAGCCTTTATGCAGCCCCACATGCAACTGGACCCTCCGGGTTCGCTCTTTCACAGCAACCCTAAATATAGCCCTGGCCCGCCTGGTAGTCGACTGAAAAATCGGGCCCCAGAAAACGTGCTACAAGCCCCATTCGACCATCCAAAAGTGCCCCCAAAGGAAGGCTTTGGGTACAACTGAACTCCCCAGGGGAGCCTTTATGCAGCCCCACATGCAACTGGACCCTCCAGGTTCACTCTTTCACCTCAAGCCTAAATATAGCCCTAGCACGCCTGGCAGTCGACTGAAAGTTCGAGCCACAGAAAATGTGTTAAAAGCCCCATTCGCCCATCCAAAAGTGCCCCCAAGGGAAGGATTTGGGTACAACTGAACTCCCCACGGGAGCCTTTATGCAGGCCCACATGCAACTGGACCCCCGGTGTTCACTCTTTCACCGCAAGCCTAAATATAGCCCTCGGCGCAATTGGAGAAGACTGAAAAAGCGGGCCTCAGAAAACGCATTGCGATTCCCCTTGGACCATCCCAAAGTGCCCCCAAAGGAAGGCTTTGGGTACAACTGAACTCCCCAGGGGAGCCTTTATGCAGCCCCACATGCAACTGGACCCTCCGGGTTCACTCTTTCACCGCAAGCCTAAATATAGCCCTAGCACGCCTGGCAGTCGACTGAAAGTTCGGGCCACAGAAAATGTGTTACAAGCCCCATTCGCCCATCCAAAAGTGCCTCCAAAGGAAGGCTTTGGGTACATCTCAACTCCCCAGGGGAGCCTTTACGCAGCCCCACATGCAACTGGACCCTCCGGGTTCACTCTTTACGGCAACCCTAAATATAACCCTAGCCAGCATGGGAGAAGACTGAAAAGTCGGGCCACAGAAAAAGCGTTTCAAGCCCCTTTCGCCCATCCAGAAGTGCCCCCAAAGGAAGGCTTTGGGTACAAGTGAACTCCCCAGGGGAGCCTTTATGCAGCCCCACATGCAACTGGACCCTCCGTATTCGCTCTTTCACAGCAACCCTAAATATAGCCCTGGCCCGCCTGGCAGTCGACTGAAAAATCGGGCCCCAGAAAACGTGCTACAAGCCCCATTCGACCATCCAAAAGTGCCCCCAAAGGAAGGCTTTGGGTACAACTGAACTCCCCAGGGGAGCCTTTATGCAGGCCCATACGCAACTGGACCCCCCGTGTTCGCTGTTTACAAGCAACCCTAAATATAACACTAGCCACCATGGCAGAAAACTGAAAACTCAGGCCACAGAATAAGCCTTTCAAGCCACATTCACCCATCCAGAAGTGCCCCCAAAGGAAGGCTTTGGGTACAACTGAACTCCCCAGGGGAGCCTTTATGCAGCCCCACATGCAACTGGACCCTCCGGGTTCCCTCTTTCACCGCAAGCCTAAATACAGCCCTCGGCGCAATTGGAGAAGACTGAAAAAGCGGGCCTGAGAAAACGCATTGCGATTCCCCTTGGACCATCCCAAAGTGCCCCCAAAGGAAGGCTTTGGGTACATCTCAACTCCCCAGGGGAGCCTTAACGGAGCCCCACATGCAACTGGACCCTCCGTATTCGCTCTTTCACAGCAACCCTAAATATAGCCCTGGCCCGCCTGGCAGTCGACTGAAAACTCGGGCTCCAGAAAATGCGTTTCAAGCCCCATTCACCCATCCAGAAGTGCCCCCAAAGGAAGGCTTTGGGTACAACTGAACTCCCCAGGGGAGCCTTTATGCAGCCCCACATGCAACTGGACCCTCCGGGTTCACTCTTTCACCGCAAGCCTAAATATAGCCCTAGCACGCCTGGCAGTCGACTGAAAGTTCGGGCCACAGAAAATGTGTTACGAGCCCCATTCGCCCATAAAAAAGTGACCCCAAAGGAAGGCTTTGGGTACATCTGAACTCCCCAGGGGAGCCTTTACGCAGCCCCACATGCAACTGGACCCTCCGTGTTCGCTCTTTACAGCAACCCTAAATATAACCCTAGCCAGCATGGCAGAAGACTGAAAACTCGGGCCACAGGAAAAGCGTTTCAAGCCCCTTTCGCCCATCCAGAAGTGCCCCCAAAGGAAGGCTTTGGGTACAACTGAACTCCCCAGGGGAGCCTTTATGCAGCCCCACATGCAACTGGACCCTCCTTGTTCACTGTTTACGAGCAACCCTAAATATACCCCTAGCCACCATGGCAGAAGACTGAAAACTCGGGCTCCATAAAATGCGTTTCAAGCCCCATTCGCCCATCCAAAAGTGCCCCCAAAGGAAGGCTTTGGGTACAACTGAACGCCCCAGGGGAGCCTTTATGCAGGCGCATATGCAACTGGACCCCCCGTGTTCGCTGTTTACAAGCAACCCTAAATATAACACTAGCCACCATGGCAGAAAACTGAAAACTCAGGCCACAGAAAAAGCGTTTCAAGCCCCATTCACCCATCCAGAAGTGCCCCCAAAGGAAGGCTTTGGGTACAACTGAACTCCCCAGGGGAGCCTTTATGCAGCCCCACATGCAACTGGACCCTCCGGGTTCACTCTTTCACCGCAAGCCTAAATATAGCCCTCGGCGCAATGGGAGAAGACTGAAAAAGCGGGCCTCAGAAAACGCATTGCGATTCCCCTTGGACCATCCCAAAGTGCCCCCAAAGGAAGGCTTTGGGTACAACTGAACTCCCCAGGGGAGCCTTAACGCAGCCCCACACGCAACTGGACCCTCCGTATTCGCTCTTTCACAGCAACCCTAAATATAGCCCTGGCCCGCCTGGCAGTCGACTGAAAACTCGGGCTCCAGAAAATGCGTTTCAAGCCCCATTCACCCATCCAGAAGTGCCCCCAAAGGAAGGCTTTGCGTACAAGTGAACTCCCCAGGGGAGCCTTTATGCAGCCCCACATGCAACTGGACCCTCCGGGTTCACTCTTTCACAGCAACCCTAAATATAGCCCTAGCACGCCTGGCAGTCGACTGAAAGTTCGGGCCACAGAAAATGTGTTACTAGCCCCATTCGCCCATACAAAAGTGACCCCAAGGGAAGGCTTTGGGTACAAGTGAACTCCCCAGGGGAGGCTTTACGCAGCCCCACATGAAACTGGACCCTCCGTGTTCGCTCTTTACAGCAACCCTAAATATAATCCTAGCCAGCATGGCAGAAGACTGAAAACTCGGGCCACAGGAAAAGCGTTTCAAGCTCCTTTCGCCCATCCAGAAGTGCCCCCAAAGGAAGGCTTTGGGTACAACTGAACTCCCCAGGGGAGCCTTTATGCAGCTCCACATGCAACTGGATTCTCCTTGTTCACTGTTTACGAGCAACCCTAAATATACCCTTAGCCAGCATTGCAGAAGACTGAAAACTCGGGCTCCAGAAAATGCGTTTCAAGCCCCATTCACCCATCCAGAAGTGCCCCCAAAGGAAGGCTTTGGGTACAACTGAACTCCCCAGGGGAGCCTTTATGCAGCCCCACATACAACTGGACCCTCCGGGTTCACTCTTTCACCGCAAGCCTAAATATAGCCCTAGCACGCCTGGCAGTCGACTGAAAGTTCGAGCCACAGAAAATGTGTTACGAGCCCCATTCGCCCATCCAAAAGTGCCCCCAAAGGAAGGCTTTGGGTACATCTGAACTCCCCAGGGGAGCCTTTATGCAGCCCCACATGCAACTGGACCCTCCGGGTTCACTCTTTCACCGCAAGCCTAAATATAGCCCTAGCACGCCTTGCAGTCGACTGAAAGTTCGAGCCACAGAAAATGTGTTAAAAGCCCCATTTGCCCATCCAAAAGTGCCCCCAAAGGAAGGCTTTGGGTACAAGTGAACTCCCCAGGGGACCCTTTATGCAGCCCCACATGCAACTGGACCCTCCGGGTTCCCTCTTTCACCGCAAGCCTAAATATAGCCCTCGGCGCAATTGGAGAAGACTGAAAAAGCGGGCCTCAGAAAATGCATTGCGATTCCCCTTGGACCATCCCAAAGTGCCCCCAAAGGAAGGCTTTGGGTACAAGTGAACTCCCCAGGGGAGGCTTTACGCAGCCCCACATGCAACTGGACCCTCCGTGTTCGCTCTTTACAGCAACCCTAAATATAATCCTAGCCAGCTTGGCAGAAGACTGAAAACTCGGGCCACAGGAAATGCGTTTCAAGCTCCTTTCGCCCATCCAGAAGTGGCCCCAAAGGAAGGCTTTGGGTACAAGTGAACTCCCCAGGGGAGCCTTTATGCAGCCCCACATGCAACTGGACCCTCCGGGTTCACTCTTTCACTACAAGCCTAAATATAGCCTTCGGCGCAATGAGAGAAGACTGAAAAAGCGGGCCTTAGAAAACGCATTGCGATTCCCCTTGGACCATCCCAAAGTGGCCCAGAGGAAGGCTTTGGGTACAACTGAACTCCCCAGGGGAGCTTTTATGCAGCCCCACATGCAACTGGACCCTCCGAGTTCACTGTTTACGAGCAACCCTAAATAGACCCCTAGCCACCATGGCAGAAGACTGAAAACTCGGGCTCCAGAAAATGCGTTTCAAGCCCCATTCACCCATCCAGAAGTGCCCCCAAAGGAAGGCTTTGGGTACAACTGAACTCCCCAGGGGAGCCTTTATGCAGCCCCACATGCAACTGGACCCTCCGGGTTCACTCTTTCACCGCAAGCCTAAATATAGCCCTCGGCGCAATGGGAGAAGACTGAAAAATCGGGCCTCAGAAAACGCATTGCGATTCCCCTTGGACCATCCCAAAGTGCCCCCAAAGGAAGGCTTTGGGTACAACTGAACTCCCCAGGGGAGCCTTAACGCAGCCCCACATGCAACTGGACCCTCCGTATTCGCTCTTTCACAGCAACCCTAAATATAGCCCTGGCCCGCCTGGCAGTCGACTGAAAACTCGGGCCCCAGAAAAAGCGTTTCAAGCCCCATTCACCCATCCAGAAGTGCCCCCAAAGGAAGGCTTTGGGTACAACTGAACTCCCCAGGGGAGCCTTTATGCAGCCCCACATGCAACTGGACCCTCCGGGTTCACTGTTTACGAGCAATCCTAAATATACCCCTAGCCACCATGGCAGAAGACTGAATACTCGGGCTCCAGAAAATGCGTTTCAAGCCCCATTCACCCATCCAGAAGTGCCCCCAAAGGAAGGCTTTGGGTACAACTGAACTCCCCAGGGGAGCCTTTATGCAGCCCCACATGCAACTGGACCCTCCGGGTTCACTCTTTCACCGCAAGCCTAAATATAGCCCTAGCACGCCAGGCAGTCGACTGAAAGTTCGAGCCACAGAAAATGTGTTACGAGCCCCATTCGCCCATCCAAAAGTGCCTCCAAAGGAAGGCTTTGGGTACATCTGAACTCCCCAGGGGAGCCTTTATGCAGCCCCACATGTAACTGGACCCTCCGTGTTCACTCTTTACAGCAACCCTAAATATAACCCTAGCCAGCATGGGAGAAGACTGAAAAGTCGGGCCACAGAAAAAGCGTTTCAAGCCCCTTTCGCCCATCCAGAAGTGCCCCCAAAGGAAGGCTTTACATACAAGTGAACTCCCCAGGGGAGCCTTTATGCAGCCCCACATGCAACTGGACCCTCCGTATTCGCTCTTTCACAGCAACCCTAAATATAGCCCTGGCCCGCCTGGCAGTCGACTGAAAAATCGGGCCCCAGAAAACGTGCTACAAGCCCCATTCTATCATCCAAAAGTGCCCCCAAAGGAAGGCTTTGGGTACAACTGAACTCCCCAGGGGAGCCTTTATGCAGCCCCACATGCAACTGGACCCTCCGGGTTCACTCTTTCACCGCAAGCCTAAATATAGCCCTAGCACGCCTGGCAGTCGACTGAAAGTTCGAGCCACAGAAAATGTGTTAAAAGCCGTATTCGCCCATCCAAAAGTGCCCCCAAAGGAAGGCTTTGGGTACATCTGAACTCCCCAGGGGAGCCTTTACGCAGCCCCACATGCAACTGGACCCTCCGTGTTCACTCTTTACAGCAACCCTAAATATAACCCTAGCCAGCATGGCAGAAGACTGAAAACTCGGGCCTCAGAAAAAGCGTTTCAAGCCCCTTTCGCCCATCCAGAAGTGCCCCCAAAGGAAGGCTTTGCGTACAAGTGAACTCCCCAGGGGAGCCTTTATGCAGCCCCACATGCAACTGGACCCTCCTTGTTCACTGTTTACGAGCAACCCTAAATATACCCCTAGCCACCATGGCAGAAGACTGAAAACTCGGGCTCCAGAAAATGCGTTTCAAGCCCCATTCACCCATCCAGAAGTGCCCCCAAAGGAAGGCTTTGGGTACAACTGAACTCCCCAGGGGAGCCTTTATGCAGCCCCACATGCAACTGGACCCTCCGAGTTCACTGTTTACGAGCAACCCTAAATAGACCCCTAGCCACCATGGCAGAAGACTGAAAACTCGGGCTCCAGAAAATGCGTTTCAAGCCCCATTCACCCATCCAGAAGTGCCCCCAAAGGAAGGCTTTGGGTACAAGTGAACTCCCCAGGGGAGCCTTTATGCAGCCCCACATGCAACTGGACCCTCCGGGTTCACTCTTTCACTGTAAGCCTAAATATAGCCCTAGCACGCCTGGCAGTCGACTGAAAGTTCTGGCCACAGAAAATGTGTTACGAGCCCCATTCGCCCATAAAAAAGTGACCCCAAGGGAAGGCTTTGGGTACATCTGAACTCCCCAGGGGAGCCGTTACGCAGCCCCACATGCAACTGCACCCTCCGTGTTCGCTCTTTACAGCAACCCTAAATATAACCCTAGCCAGCATGGCAGAAGACTGAAAACTCGGGCCACAGAAAAAGCGTTTCAAGCCCCTTTCGCCCATCTAGAAGTGCCCCCAAAGGAAGGCTTTGGGTACAACTGAACTCCCCAGGAGAGCCTTTATGCAGCCCCACATGCATCTGGACCCTCCTTGTTCACTGTTTACGAGCAATCCTAAATATACCCCTAGCAACCATGGCAGAAGACTGAAAACTCGGGCTCCAGAAAATGCGTTTCAAGCCCCATTCACCCATCCAGAAGTGCCCCCAAAGGAAGGCTTTGGGTACAACTGAACTCCCCAGGGGAGCCTTTACGCAACCCGACATGCAACTGGACCCTCCGTGTTCGCTCTTTACAGCAACCCTAAATAAACACCTAGCCACCATGGCAGAAGACTGAAAATTCTGGCCCCAGAAAATGCGATAATAGCCTAATTCGCCCATCCAAAAGTGTCCCCAGAGGAAGGCTTTGGGTACAACTGAACTCCCCAGGGGAGCCTTTATGCAGGCCCATGTGCAACTGGACCCCCCATGTTCGCTGTTTACAAGCAACCCTAAATATAACACTAGCCAGCATGGCAGAAAACTGAAAACTCGGGCCACAGAAGAAGCGTTTCAAGCCACATTCACCCATCCAGAAGTGCCCCCAAAGGAAGGCTTTGGGTACAACTGAACTCCCCAGGGGAGCCTTTATGCAGCCCCACATGCAACTGGACCCTCCGGGTTCACTCTTTCACCGCAAGCCTAAATATAGCCCTCGGCGCAATGGGAGAAGACTGAAAAAGCGGGCCTCAGAAAACGCATTGCGATTCCCCTTGGACCATCCCAAAGTGCCCCCAAAGGAAGGCTTTGGGTACAACTGAACTCCCCAGGGGAGCCTTAACGCAGCCCCACATGCAACTGGACCCTCCGTATTCGCTCTTTCACAGCAACCCTAAATATAGCCCTGGCCCGCCTGGCAGTCGACTGAAAACTCGGGCCCCAGAAAATGCGTTTCAAGCCCCATTCACCCATCCAGAAGTGCCCCCAAAGGAAGGCTTTGGGTACAACTGAACTCCCCAGGGGAGCCTTTATGCAGCCCCACATGCAACTGGACCCTCCGGGTTCACTCTTTCACCGCAAGCCTAAATATAGCCCTAGCACGCCTGGCAGTCGACTGAAAGTTCGGGCCACAGAAAATGTGTTACGAGCCCCTTTCGCCCATCCAGAAGTGCCCCCAAAGGAAGGCTTTGGGTACAAGTGAACTCCCCAGGGGAGCCTTTATGCAGCCCCACATGCAACTGGACCCTCCTTGTTCACTGTTTACGAGCAACCCTAAATATACCCCTAGCCACCATGGCAGAAGACTGAAAACTCGGGCTCCAGAAAATGCGTTTCAAGCCGCATTCACCCATCCAGAAGTGCCCCCAAAGGAAGGCTTTGGGTACAACTGAACTCCCCAGGGGAGCCTTTATGCAGCCCCACATGCAACTGGACCCTCCGGGTTCACTCTTTCACCGCAAGCCTAAATATAGCCCTAGCACGCCTGGCAGTCGACTGAAAGTTCGAGCCACAGAAAATGTGTTAAAAGCCCCATTCGCCCATCCAAAAGTGCCCCCAAAGGAAGGCTTTGGGTACATCTGAACTCCCCAGGGGAGCCTTTACGCAGCCCCACATGCAACTGGACCCTCCGTGTTCGCTCTTTACAGCAACCCTAAATATAACCCTAGCCAGCATGGCAGAAGACTGAAAACTCGGGCCACAGAAAAAGCGTTTCAAGCCCCTTTCGCCCATCCAGAAGTGCCCACAAAGGAAGGCTTTGCGTACAAGTGAACTCCCCAGGGGAGCCTTTATGCAGCCCCACATGCAACTGGACCCTCCTTGTTCACTGTTTACGAGCAACCCTTAATAGACCCCTAGCCACCATGGCAGAAGACTGAAAACTCGGGCTCCAGAAAATGCGTTTCAAGCCCCATTCACCCATCCAGAAGTGCCCCCAAAGGAAGGCTTTGGGTACAACTGAACTCCCCAGGGGAGCCTTTATGCAGCCACACATGCAACTGGACCCTCCGAGTTCACTGTTTACGAGCAACCCTAAATAGACCCCTAGCCACCATGGCAGAAGACTGAAAACTCGGGCTCCAGAAAATGCGTTTCAAGCCCCATTCACCCATCCAGAAGTGCCCCCAAAGGAAGGCTTTGGGTACAAGTGAACTCCCCAGGGGAGCCTTTATGCAGCCCCACATGCAACTGGACCCTCCGGGTTCACTCTTTCACTGTAAGCCTAAATATAGCCCTAGCACGCCTGGCAGTCGACTGAAAGTTCGGGCCGCAGAAAATGTGTTACGAGCCCCATTCGCCCATAAAAAAGTGACCCCAAGGGAAGGCTTTGGGTACATCTGAACTCCCCAGGGGAGCCTTTACGCAGCCCCACATGCAACTGCACCCTCCGTGTTCGCTCTTTACAGCAACCCTAAATATAACCCTAGCCAGCATGGCAGAAGACTGAAAACTCGGGCCACAGAAAAAGCGTTTCAAGCCCCTTTCGCCCATCTAGAAGTGCCCCCAAAGGAAGGCTTTGGGTACAACTGAACTCCCCAGGGGAGCCTTTATGCAGCCCCACATGCATCTGGACCCTCCTTGTTCGCTCTTTACAGCAACCCTAAATAAACACCTAGCCACCATGGCAGAAGACTGAAAATTCTGGCCCCAGAAAATGCGATAATAGCCTAATTCGCCCATCCAAAAGTGTCCCCAGAGGAAGGCTTTGGGTACAACTGAACTCCCCAGGGGAGCCTTTATGCAGGCCCATGTGCAACTGGACCCCCCGTGTTCGCTGTTTACAAGCAACCCTAAATATAACACTATCCAGCATGGCAGAAAACTGAAAACTCGGGCCACAGAAGAAGCGTTTCAAGCCACATTCACCCATCCAGAAGTGCCCCCAAAGGAAGGCTTTGGGTACAACTGAACTCCCCAGGGGAGCCTTTATGCAGCCCCACATGCAACTGGACCCTCCGGGTTCACTCTTTCACCGCAAGCCTAAATATAACCCTAGCCAGCATGGCAGAAGACTGAAAACTCGGGCCACAGAAAAAGTGTTACGAGCCCCTTTCGCCCATCCAGAAGTGCCCCCAAAGGAAGGCTTTGCGTACAAGTGAACTCCCCAGGGGAGCCTTTATGCAGCCCCACATGCAACTGGACCCTCCGTATTCGCTCTTTCACAGCAACCCTAAATATAGCCCTGGCCAGCCTGGCAGTCGACTGAAAACTCGGGCCCCAGAAAATGCATTAAAAGCCTAATTCGCCCATCCAAAAGTGCCCCCAGAGGAAGGCTTTGGGTACAACTGGACTCCCCAGGGGAGCCTTTACGCAGCCCCACATGCAACTGGACCCTCCGGGTTCACTCTTTCACCGCAAGCCTAAATATAGCCCTCGGCGCAATGGGAGAAGACTGAAAAAGCGGGCTCCAGAAAACGCATTGCAATTCCCCTTGGACCATCCAAAAGTGCCCCCAAAGGAAGGCTTTGGGTACATCTGAACTCCCCAGGGGAGCCTTAACGCAGCCCCACATGCAACTGTACCCTTTGTATTCACTCTTTCACAGCAACCCTAAATATAGCCCTGGCCCGCCTGGAAGTCGACTGAAAACTCAGGCCCCAGAAAATGCATTAAAAGCCTAATTCGCCCATCCAGAAGTGCCCCCAAAGGAAGGCTTTGGGTACAACTCAGCTCCCCAGGGGAGCCTTTACGCAGCCCCACATGCAACGGGACCCTCCGTGTTCGCTCTTTACAGCAACCCTAAATATAACCCTAGCCAGCATGGCAGAAGACTGAAAACTCGGGCTCCAGAAAATGCGTTTCAAGCCCCATTCACCCATCCAGAAGTGCCCCCAGAGGAAGGCTTTGGGTACAAGTGAACTCCCCAGGGGAGCCTTAACGCAGCCCCACATGCAACTGGACCCTCAGTATTCGCTCTTTCACAGCAACCCTAAATATAGCCCTGGCCCGTCTGGCAGTCGACTGAAAACTCGGGCCCCAGAAAATGCGTTAAAAGCCTAATTCGCCCATCCAAAAGTGCCCCCAGAGCAAGGCTTTGGGTACAATTGAACTCCCCAGGGGAGCTTTTACGCAGCCCCACATGCAACTGGACCCTCCTTGTTCAGTGTTTACGAGCAACCCTAAATATACACCAAGCCACCATGGCAGAAGACTGAAAACTCGGGCTCCAGAAAATGCATTTCAAGCCCCATTCACCCATCCAGAAGTGCCCCCAAAGGAAGGCTTTGGGTACAACTGAACTCCCCAGGGGATCCTTTATGCAGCCCCACATGCAACTGGACCCTCCGGGTTCACTCTTTCACCGCAAGCCTAAATATAGCCCTCGGCGCAATGGGAGAAGACTGAAAAAGCGGGCCTCAGAAAACGCATTGCGATTCCCCTTGGACCATCCAAAAGTGCCCCCAAAGGAAGGCTTTGGGTACAAGTGGACTCCCCAGGGGAGCCTTTACGCAGCCCCACATGCAACTGGACCCTCCGTGTTCGCTCTTTACAGCAACCCTAAATATACCCCTAGCCAGCATGGCAGAAGACTGAAAACTCGGGCC
Organism: Anas platyrhynchos; assembly: GCF_047663525.1. Lineage (NCBI taxonomy): Eukaryota > Metazoa > Chordata > Aves > Anseriformes > Anatidae > Anas > Anas platyrhynchos. The sequence goes on along the minus strand of NC_092613.1, from coordinate 2,069,156 downwards.
ACAGAAAAAGCGTTTAAAGCCCCTTTCGCCCATCCAGAAGTGCCCCCAAAGGAAGGCTTTGGGTACAACTGAACTCCCCAGGGGAGCCTTAACGCAGCCCCACATGCAACTGGACCCTCCGTATTTACTCTTTCACAGCAACCCTAAATATATCCCTGGCCCGCCTGGCAGTCGACTGAAAACTCACGCCCCAGAAAATGCATTAAAAGCCTAATTCGCCCATCCAAAAGTGCCCCCAGAGGAAGGCTTTGGGTACAAGTGAACTCCCCAGGGGAGCCTTTACGAAGCCCCACATGCAACTGGACCCTCCGTGTTCGCTCTTTACAGCAACCCTAAATATACCCCTAGCCACCATGGCAGAAGACTGAAAACTCGGGCCACAGAAAAAGCGTTTCAAGCCCCTTTCGCCCATCCAGAAGTGCCCCCAAAGGAAGGCTTTGGGTACAAGTGAACTCCCCAGGGGAGCCTTTATGCAGCCCCACATGCAACTGGACCCTCCGTATTCGCTCTTTCACAGCAACCCTAAATATAGCCCTGGCCCGCCTGGCAGTCGACTGAAAACTCGGACCCCAGAAAATGCATTAAAATCCTAATTCGCCCATCCAATTGTGCACCCAGAGGAAGGCTTTGGGTACAAGTGAACTCCCCAGGGGAGCCTTTACGCAGCCCCACATGCAACTGGACCCTCCTTGTTCCCTGTTTACGAGCAACCCTAAATATACCCCTAGCCACCATGGCAGAAGACTGAAAACTCGGGCCACAGAAAAAGCGTTTCAAGCCCCTTTCGCCCATCCAGAAGTGCCCCCAAAAGGAAGGCTTTGGGTACAAGTGAACGCCCCAGGGGAGCCTTTATGCAGCCCCACATGCAACTGGACCCTCCGGGTTCACTCTTTCACCGCAAGCCTAAATATAGCCCTCGGCGCAATGGGAGAAGACTGAAAAAAGGGGCCTCAGAAAACGCATTGCGATTCCCCTTGGACCATCCAAAAGTGCCCCCAGAGGAAGGCTTTGGGTACAACTGAACTCCCCAGGGGAGCCTTAACGCAGCCCCACATGCAACTGGACCCTCCGTATTCACTCTTTCACAGCAACCCTAAATATAGCCCTGGCCCGTCTGGCAGTCGACTGAAAACTCGGGCCCCAGAAAATGCGTTAAAAGCCTAATTCGCCCATCCAAAAGTGCCCCCAGAGGAAGGCTTTGGGTACAACTCAACTCCCCAGGGGAGCCTTTACGCAGCCCCACATGCAACTGGACCCTCCTTGTTCACTGTTTACGAGCAACCCTAAATATACCCCTAGCCACCATGGCAGAAGACTGAAAACTCGGGCTCCAGAAAATGCATTTCAAGCCCCATTCACCCATCCAGAAGTGCCCCCAAAGGAAGGCTTTGGGTACAACTGAACTCCCCAGGGGAGCCTTTATGCAGCCCCACATGCAACTGGACCCTCCGGGTTCACTCTTTCACCGCAAGCCTAAATATAGCCCTCGGCGCAATGGGAGAAGACTGAAAAAGCGGGCCTCAGAAAACGCATTGCGATTCCCCTTGGACCATCCAAAAGTGCCCCCAAAGGAAGGCTTTGGGTACAACTGGACTCCCCAGGGGAGCCTTAACGCAGCCCCACATGCAACTGGACCCTCCGTATTCGCTCTTTCACAGCAACCCTAAATATAGCCCTGGCCCTCCTGGCAGTCGACTGAAAACTCGGGCCCCAGAAAATGCGTTAAAAGCCTAATTCGCCCATCCAAAAGTGCCCCCAGAGGAAGGCTTTGGGTACAAGTGAACTTCCCAGGGGAGCCTTTATGCAGCCCCACATGCAACTGGACCCTCCGGGTTCACTCTTTCACAGCAACCCTAAATATAACCCTGGCCACCATGGCAGAAGACTGAAAACTCGGGCCACAGAAAATGCGTTTCAAGCCCCTTTTGCCCATCCAGAAGTGCCCCCAAAGGAAGGCTTTGGGTACAAGTGAACTCCCCAGGGGAGCCTTTATGCAGCCCCACATGCAACTGGACCCTCCGGGTTCACTCTTTCACAGCAAACCTAAATAGAGCCCTGGCCCGCCTGGCAGTCGACTGAAAACTCGGGCCCCATAAAAACTGTTAAAAGCCTAATTCGCCCATCCAAAAGTGCCCCCAGAGGAAGGCTTTGGGTACAACTGAACTCCCCAGGGGAGCCTTTACGCAGCCCCACATGCAACTGGACCCTCCGTGTTCGCTCTTTACAGCAACCCTAAATATACCCCTAGCCACCATGGCAGAAGACTGAAAACTCGGGCCACAGAAAAAGCGTTTCAAGCCCCTTTCGCCCATCCAGAAGTGCCCCCAAAGGAAGGCATTGGGTACAAGTGAACTCCCCAGGGTAGCCTTAACGCAGCTCCACATGCAACTGGACCCTCCGTATTCACTCTTTCACAGCAACCCTAAATATAGCCCTGGCCAGCCTGGCAGTCGACTGAAAACTCGGGCCCCAGAAAATGCATTAAAAGCCTAATTCGCCCATCCAAAAGTGCCCCCAGAGGAAGGCTTTGGGTACAAGTGAACTCCCCAGGGGAGCCTTTACGCAGCCCCACATGCAACTGGACCCTCCTTGTTCACTGTTTACGAGCAACCCTAAATATACCCCTAGCCACCATGGCAGAAGACTGAAAACTCGGGCTCCAGAAAATGCGTTTCAAGCCCCATTCACCCATCCAGAAGTGCCCCCAAAGGAAGGCTTTGGGTACAAGTGAACTCCCCAGGGGAGCCTTTATGCAGCCCCACATGCAACTGGACCCTCCGGGTTCACTCTTTCACCGCAAGCCTAAATATAGCCCTCGGCGCAATGGGAGAAGACTGAAAAAGCGGGCTCCAGAAAACGCATTGCAATTCCCCTTGGACCATCCAAAAGTGCCCCCAAAGGAAGGCTTTGGGTACATCTGAACTCCCCAGGGGAGCCTTAACGCAGCCCCACATGCAACTGTACCCTTTGTATTCACTCTTTCACAGCAACCCTAAATATAGCCCTGGCCCGCCTGGAAGTCGACTGAAAACTCAGGCCCCAGAAAATGCATTAAAAGCCTAATTCGCCAATCCAAAAGTGCCCCCAGAGGAAGGCTTTGGGTACAACTCAGCTCCCCAGGGGAGCCTTTACGCAGCCCCACATGCAACGGGACCCTCCGTGTTCGCTCTTTACAGCAACCCTAAATATAACCCTAGCCAGCATGGCAGAAGACTGAAAACTCGGGCCACAGAAAAAGCGTTTCAAGCCCCTTTCGCCCATCCAGAAGTGCCCCCAAAGGAAGACATTGGGTACAAGTGAACTCCCCAGGGTAGCCTTAACGCAGCTCCACATGCAACTGGACCCTCCTTGTTCACTGTTTACGAGCAACCCTAAATATACCCCTAGCCACCATGGCAGAAGACTGAAAACTCGGGCTCCAGAAAATGCGTTTCAAGCCCCATTCACCCATCCAGAAGTGCCCCCAAATGAAGGCTTTGGGTACAAGTGAACTCCCCAGGGGAGCCTTTATGCAGCCCCACATGCAACTGGACCCTCCGGGTTCACTCTTTCACCGCAAGCCTAAATATAGCCCTCGGCGCAATGGGAGAAGACTGAAAAAGCGGGCTCCAGAAAACGCATTGCAATTCCCCTTGGACCATCCAAAAGTGCCCCCAAAGGAAGGCTTTGGGTACATCTGAACTCCCCAGGGGAGCCTTAACGCAGCCCCACATGCAACTGTACCCTTTGTATTCACTCTTTCACAGCAACCCTAAATATAGCCCTGGCCCGCCTGGAAGTCGACTGAAAACTCAGGCCCCAGAAAATGCATTAAAAGCCTAATTCGCCCATCCAAAAGTGCCCCCAGAGGAAGGCTTTGGGTACAACTCAGCTCCCCAGGGGAGCCTTTACGCAGCCCCACATGCAACGGGACCCTCCGTGTTCGCTCTTTACAGCAACCCTAAATATAACCCTAGCCAGCATGGCAGAAGACTGAAAACTCGGGCCACAGAAAAAGCGTTTCAAGCCCCTTTCGCCCATCCAGAAGTGCCCCCAAAGGAAGACATTGGGTACAAGTGAACTCCCCAGGGTAGCCTTAACGCAGCTCCACATGCAACTGGACCCTCCGTATTCACTCTTTCACAGCAACCCTAAATATAGCCCTGGCCCGCCTGGCAGTCGACTGAAAACTCGGGCCCCAGAAAATGCGTTAAAATCCTAATTCGCCCATCCAAAAGTGCCCCCAGAGGAAGGCTTTGGGTACAACTGAACTCCCCAGGGGAGCCTTTATGCAGCCCCACATGCAACTGGACCCTCCTTGTTCACTGTTTACGAGCAACCCTAAATATACCCCTAGCCACCATGGCAGAAGACTGAAAACTCGGGCTCCAGAAAATGCGTTTCAAGCCCCATTCACCCATCCAGAAGTGCCCCCAGAGGAAGGCTTTGGGTACAAGTGAACTCCCCAGGGGAGCCTTAACGCAGCCCCACATGCAACTGGACCCTCAGTATTCGCTCTTTCACAGCAACCCTAAATATAGCCCTGGCCCGTCTGGCAGTCGACTGAAAACTCGGGCCCCAGAAAATGCGTTAAAAGCCTAATTCGCCCATCCAAAAGTGCCCCCAGAGCAAGGCTTTGGGTACAAGTGAACTCCCCAGGGGAGCTTTTACGCAGCCCCACATGCAACTGGACCCTCCTTGTTCAGTGTTTACGAGCAACCCTAAATATACACCTAGCCACCATGGCAGAAGACTGAAAACTCGGGCTCCAGAAAATGCATTTCAAGCCCCATTCACCCATCCAGAAGTGCCCCCAAAGGAAGGCTTTGGGTACAACTGAACTCCCCAGGGGATCCTTTATGCAGCCCCACATGCAACTGGACCCTCCGGGTTCACTCTTTCACCGCAAGCCTAAATATAGCCCTCGGCGCAATGGGAGAAGACTGAAAAAGCGGGCCTCAGAAAACGCATTGCGATTCCCCTTGGACCATCCAAAAGTGCCCCCAAAGGAAGGCTTTGGGTACAAGTGGACTCCCCAGGGGAGCCTTTACGCAGCCCCACATGCAACTGGACCCTCCGTGTTCGCTCTTTACAGCAACCCTAAATATACCCCTAGCCAGCATGGCAGAAGACTGAAAACTCGGGCCACAGAAAAAGCGTTTAAAGCCCCTTTCGCCCATCCAGAAGTGCCCCCAAAGGAAGGCTTTGGGTACAACTGAACTCCCCAGGGGAGCCTTAACGCAGCCCCACATGCAACTGGACCCTCCGTATTTACTCTTTCACAGCAACCCTAAATATAGCCCTGGCCCGCCTGGCAGTCGACTGAAAACTCAAGCCCCAGAAAATGCATTAAAAGCCTAATTCGCCCATCCAAAAGTGCCCCCAGAGGAAGGCTTTGGGTACAAGTGAACTCCCCAGGGGAGCCTTTACGAAGCCCCACATGCAACTGGACCCTCCGTGTTCGCTCTTTACAGCAACCCTAAATATACCCCTAGCCACCATGGAAGAAGACTGAAAACTCGGGCCACAGAAAAAGAGTTTCAAGCCCCTTTCGCTTATCCAGAAGTGCCCCCAAAGGAAGGCTTTGGGTACAAGTGAACTCCCCAGGGGAGCCTTTATGCAGCCCCACATGCAACTGGACCCTCCGTATTCGCTCTTTCACAGCAACCCTAAATATAGCCCTGGCCCGCCTGGCAGTCGACTGAAAACTCGGACCCCAGAAAATGCATTAAAAGCCTAATTCGCCCATCCAATTGTGCACCCAGAGGAAGGCTTTGGGTACAAGTGAACTCCCCAGGGGAGCCTTTACGCAGCCCCACATGCAACTGGACCCTCCTTGTTCCCTGTTTACGAGCAACCCTAAATATACCCCTAGCCACCATGGCAGAAGACTGAAAACTCGGGCTCCAGAAAATGCGTTTCAAGCCCCATTCACCCATCCAGAAGTGCCCCCAAAGGAAGGCTTTGGGTACAACTGAACTCCCCAGGGGAGCCTTTATGCAGCCCCACATGCAACTGGACCCTCTGGGTTCACTCTTTCACCGCAAGCCTAAATATAGCCCTCGGCGCAATGGGAGAAGACTGAAAAAAGGGGCCTCAGAAAACGCATTGCGATTCCCCTTGGACCATCCAAAAGTGCCCCCAGAGGAAGGCTTTGGGTACAACTGAACTCCCCAGGGGAGCCTTAACGCAGCCCCACATGCAACTGGACCCTCCGTATTCACTCTTTCACAGCAACCCTAAATATAGCCCTGGCCCGTCTGGCAGTCGACTGAAAACTCGGGCCCCAGAAAATGCGTTAAAAGCCTAATTCGCCCATCCAAAAGTGCCCCCAGAGGAAGGCTTTGGGTACAACTCAACTCCCCAGGGGAGCCTTTACGCAGCCCCACATGCAACTGGACCCTCCTTGTTCACTGTTTACGAGCAACCCTAAATATACCCCTAGCCAGCATGGCAGAAGACTGAAAACTCGGGCTCCAGAAAATGCATTTCAAGCCCCATTCACCCATCCAGAAGTGCCCCCAAAGGAAGGCTTTGGGTACAACTGAACTCCCCAGGGGAGCCTTTATGCAGCCCCACATGCAACTGGACCCTCCGGGTTCACTCTTTCACCGCAAGCCTAAATATAGCCCTCGGCGCAATGGGAGAAGACTGAAAAAGCGGGCCTCAGAAAACGCATTGCGATTCCCCTTGGACCATCCAAAAGTGCCCCCAAAGGAAGGCTTTGGGTACAACTGGACTCCCCAGGGGAGCCTTAACGCAGCCCCACATGCAACTGGACCCTCCGTATTCGCTCTTTCACAGCAACCCTAAATATAGCCCTGGCCCTCCTGGCAGTCGACTGAAAACTCGGGCCCCAGAAAATGCGTTAAAAGCCTAATTCGCCCATCCAAAAGTGCCCCCAGAGGAAGGCTTTGGGTACAAGTGAACTTCCCAGGGGAGCCTTTATGCAGCCCCACATGCAACTGGACCCTCCGGGTTTACTCTTTCACAGCAACCCTAAATATAACCCTGGCCACCATGGCAGAAGACTGAAAACTCGGGCCACAGAAAATGCGTTTCAAGCCCCTTTTGCCCATCCAGAAGTGCCCCCAAAGGAAGGCTTTGGGTACAAGTGAACTCCCCAGGGGAGCCTTTATGCAGCCCCACATGCAACTGGACCCTCCGGGTTCACTCTTTCACAGCAAACCTAAATAGAGCCCTGGCCCGCCTGGCAGTCGACTGAAAACTCGGGCCCCATAAAAACTGTTAAAAGCCTAATTCGCCCATCCAAAAGTGCCCCCAGAGGAAGGCTTTGGGTACAACTGAACTCCCCAGGGGAGCCTTTACGCAGCCCCACATGCAACTGGACCCTCCGTGTTCGCTCTTTACAGCAACCCTAAATATACCCCTAGCCACCATGGCAGAAGACTGAAAACTCGGGCCACAGAAAAAGCGTTTCAAGCCCCTTTCGCCCATCCAGAAGTGCCCCCAAAGGAAGGCATTGGGTACAAGTGAACTCCCCAGGGTAGCCTTAACGCAGCTCCACATGCAACTGGACCCTCCGTATTCACTCTTTCACAGCAACCCTAAATATAGCCCTGGCCCGCCTGGCAGTCGACTGAATACTCGGGCCCCAGAAAATGCGTTAAAAGCCTAATTCGCCCATACAAAAGTGCCCCCAGAGGAAGGCTTTGGGTACAACTCAACTCCCCAGGGGAGCCTTTACGCAGCCCCACATGCAACTGGACCCTCCTTGTTCACTGTTTACGAGCAACCCTAAATATACCCCTAGCCACCATGGCAGAAGACTGAAAACTCGGGCTCCAGAAAATGCGTTTCAAGCCCCATTCACCCATCCAGAAGTGCCCCCAGAGGAAGGCTTTGGGTACAAGTGAACTCCCCAGGGGAGCCTTTACGCAGCCCCACATGCAACTGGACCCTCTGGGTTCACTCTTTCACCGCAAGCCTAAATATAGCCCTCGGCGCAATGGGAGAAGACTGAAAAAACGGGCCTCAGAAAAAGCATTGCGATTCCCCTTGGACCATCCAAAAGTGTCCCCAAAGGAAGGCTTTGGGTACAACTGAACTCCCCAGGGGAGCCTTAACGCAGCCCCACATGCAACTGGACCCTCTGTATTCGCTCTTTCACAGCAACCCTAAATATAGCCCTGGCCCTCCTGGCAGTCGACTGAAAACTCGGGCCCCAGAAAATGCGTTAAAAGCCTAATTCGCCCATCCAAAAGTGCCCCCAGAGGAAGGCTTTGGGTACAACTGAACTCCCCAGGGGAGCCTTTACGCAGCCCCACATGCAACTGGACCCTCCTTGTTCACTGTTTACGAGCAACCCTAAATATACCCCTAGCCACCATGGCAGAAGACTGAAAACTCGGGCTCCAGAAAATGCATTTCAAGCCCCATTCACCCATCCAGAAGTGCCCCCAAAGGAAGGCTTTGGGTACAACTGAACTCCCCAGGGGAGCCTTTATGCAGCCCCACATGCAACTGGACCCTCCGGGTTCACTCTTTCACCGCAAGCCTAAATATAGCCCTCGGCGCAATGGGAGAAGACTGAAAAAGCGGGCCTCAGAAAACGCATTGCGATTCCCCTTGGACCATCCAAAAGTGCTCCCAAAGGAAGGCTTTGGGTACAACTGGACTCCCCAGGGGAGCCTTAACGCAGCCCCACATGCAACTGGACCCTCCGTATTCGCTCTTTCACAGCAACCCTAAATATATCCCTGGCCCGCCTGGCAGTCGACTGAAAACTCGGGCCCCAGAAAAACTGTTAAAAGCCTAATTCGCCCATCCAAAAGTGCCCCCAGAGGAAGGCTTTGGGTACAAGTGAACTTCCCAGGGGAGCCTTTATGCAGCCCCACATGCAACTGGACCATCCGGGTTCACTCTTTCACAGCAACCCTAAATATAGCCCTGGCCCGCCTGGCAGTTGACTGAAAACTCGGGCCCCAGAAAATGCGTTAAAAGCCTAATTCGCCCATCCAAAAGTGCCCCCAGAGGAAGGCTTTGGGTACAACTCAACTCCCCAGGGGAGCCTTTACGCAGCCCCACATGCAACTGGACCCTCCTTGTTCACTGTTTACGAGCAACCCTAAATAGACCCCTAGCCACCATGGCAGAAGACTGAAAACTCGGGCTCCAGAAAATGCGTTTCAAGCCCCATTCACCCATCCAGAAGTGCCCCCAAAGGAAGGCTTTGGGTACAAGTGAACTCCCCAGGGGATCCTTTATGCAGCCCCACATGCAACTGGACCCTCCGGGTTCACTCTTTCACCGCAAGCCTAAATATAGCACTCGGCGCAATGGGAGAAGACTGAAAAAGCGGGCCTCAGAAAACGCATTGCGATTCCCCTTGGACCATCCCAAAGTGCCCCCAAAGGAAGGCTTTGGGTACAACTGAACTCCCCAGGGGAGCCTTAACGCAGCCCCACATGCAACTGGACCCTCCGTATTCACTCTTTCACAGCAACCCTAAATATAGCCCTGGCCCGCCTGGCAGTCGACTGAAAAGTCAGGCCCCAGAAAATGCATTAAAAGCCTAATTCGCCCATCCAAAAGTGCCCCCAGAGGAAGGCTTTGGGTACAACTGAACTCCCCAGGGGAGCCTTTACGCAGCCCCACATGCAACTGGACCCTCCGTGTTCGCTCTTTACAGCAACCCTAAATATACCCCTAGCCACCATGGCAGAAGACTGAAAACTCGGGCCACAGAAAAAGCGTTTCAAGCCCCTTTCGCCCATCCAGAAGTGCCCCCAAAGGAAGGCTTTGGGTACAAGTGAACTCCCCAGGGGAGCCTTTATGCAGCCCCACATGCAACTCGACCCTCTGGGTTCACTCTTTCACCGCAAGACTAAATATAGCCCTCGGCGCAATGGGAGAAGACTGAAAAAAAAGGCCTCAGAAAACGCATTGCGATTCCCCTTGGACCATCCAAAAGTGCCCCCAAAGGAAGGCTTTGGGTACAACTGAACTCCCCAGGGGAGCCTTAACGCAGCCCCACATGCAACTGGACCCTCCGTATTCACTCTTTCACAGCAACCCTAAATATAGCCCTGGCCCGTCTGGCAGTCGACTGAAAACTCGGGCCCCAGAAAATGCGTTAAAAGCCTAATTCGCCCATCCAAAAGTGCCCCCAGAGGAAGGCTTTGGGTACAACTCAACTCCCCAGGGGAGCCTTTACGCAGCCCCACATGCAACTGGACCCTCCTTGTTCACTGTTTACGAGCAACCCTAAATATACCCCTAGCCACCATGGCAGAAGACTGAAAACTCGGGCTCCAGAAAATGCGTTTCAAGCCCCATTCACCCATCCAGAAGTGCCCCCAAAGGAAGGCTTTGGGTACAACTGAACTCCCCAGGGGAGCCTTTATGCAGCCCCACATGCAACTGGACCCTCCGGGTTCACTCTTTCACCGCAAGCCTAAATATAGCCCTCGGCGCAATGGGAGAAGACTGAAAAAGCGGGCCTCAGAAAACGCATTGCGATTCCCCTTGGACCATCCAAAAGTGCCCCCAAAGGAAGGCTTTGGGTACAAGTGGACTCCCCAGGGGAGCCTTAACGCAGCCCCACATGCAACTGGACCCTCCGTGTTCGCTCTTTCACAGCAACCCTAAATATAGCCCTGGCCCGCCTGGCAGTCGACTGAAAACTCGGGCCCCAGAAAAACTGTTAAAAGCCTAATTCGCCCATCCAAAAGTGCCCCCAGAGGAAGGCTTTGGGTACAAGTGAACTCCCCAGGGGAGCCTTTATGCAGCCACACATGCAACTGGACCCTCCGGGTTCACTCTTTCACAGCAACCCTAAATATAACCCTGGCCACCATGGCAGAAGACTGAAAACTCGGGCCACAGAAAAAGCTTTTCAAGCCCCTTTCGCCCATCCAGAAGTGCCCCCAAAGGAAGGCTTTGGGTACAAGTGAACTCCCCAGGGGAGCCTTTATGCAGCCCCACATGCAACTGGACCCTCGGGGTTCACTCTTTCACAGCAACCCTAAATAGAGCCCTGGCCCGCCTGGCAGTCGACTGAAAACTCGGGCCCCAGAAAATGCATTAAAAGCCTAATTCGCCCATCCAATTGTGCACCCAGAGGAAGGCTTTGGGTACAAGTGAACTCCCCAGGGGAGCCTTTATGCAGCCCCACATACAACTGGACCCTCCTTGTTCACTGTTTAAGAGCAACCCTAAATATACCCCTAGCCACCATGGCAGAAGACTGAAAACTCGGGCTCCAGAAAATGCGTTTCAAGCCCCATTCACCCATCCAGAAGTGCCCCCAAAGGAAGGCTTTGGGTAGAACTGAACTCCCCAGGGGAGCCTTTATGCAGCCCCACATGCAACTGGACCCTCCGGGTTCACTCTTTCACAGCAACCCTAAATAGATCCCTGGCCCGCCTGGCATTCGACTGAAAACTCGGGCCCCATAAAAACTGTTAAAAGCCTAATTCGCCCATCCAAAAGTGCCCCCAGAGGAAGGCTTTGGGTACAACTGAACTCCCCAGGGGAGCCTTTACGCAGCCCCACATGCAACTGGACCCTCTGGGTTCACTCTTTCACCGCAAGCCTAAATATAGCCCTCGGCGCAATGGGAGAAGACTGAAAAAACGGGCCTCAGAAAACGCATTGCGATTCCCCTTGGACCATCCAAAAGTGCCCCCAAAGGAAGGCTTTGGGTACAACTGAACTCCCCAGGGGAGCCTTAACGCAGCCCCACATGCAACTGGACCCTCCGTATTCACTCTTTCACAGCAACCCGAAATAGAGCCCTGGCCCGTCTGGCAGTCGACTGAAAACTCGGGCTCCAGAAAATGCGTTAAAAGCCTAATTCGCCCATCCAAAAGTGCCCCGAGAGGAAGGCTTTGGGTACAACTCAACTCCCCAGGGGAGCCTTTACGCAGCCCCACATGCAATTGGACCCTCCTTGTTCACTGTTTACGAGCAACCCTAAATATACCCCTAGCCACCATGGCAGAAGACTGAAAACTCGGGCTCCAGAAAATGCATTTCAAGCCCCATTCACCCATCCAGAAGTGCCCCCAAAGGAAGGCTTTGGGTACAACTGAACTCCCCAGGGGAGCCTTTATGCAGCCCCACATGCAACTGGACCCTCCGGGTTCACTCTTTCACCGCAAGCCTAAATATAGCCCTCGGCGCAATGGGAGAAGACTGAAAAAGCGGGCCTCAGAAAACGCATTGCGATTCCCCTTGGACCATCCAAAAGTGCCCCCAAAGGAAGGCTTTGGGTACAACTGGACTCCCCAGGGGAGCCTTAACGCAGCCTCACAGGCAACTGGACCCTCCGTATTCGCTCTTTCACAGCAACCCTAAATATAGCTTTGGCCCGCCTGGCAGTCGACTGAAAACTCGGGCCCCAGAAAAACTGTTAAAAGCCTAATTCGCCCATCCAAAAGTGCCCCCAGAGGAAGGCTTTGGGTACAACTGAACTCCCCAGGGGAGCCTTAACGCAGCCCCACATGCAACTGGACCCTCCGTATTTACTCTTTCACAGCAACCCTAAATATATCCCTGGCCCGCCTGGCAGTCGACTGAAAACTCGGGCCCCAGAAAATGCGTTAAAAGCCTAATTCGCCCATCCAAAAGTGCCCCCAGAGGAAGGCTTTGGGTACAAGTGAACTCCCCAGGGGAGCCTTTACGCAGCCCCACATGCAACTGGACCCACCTTGTTCACTGTTTACAAGCAACCCTAAATATACCCCTAGCCACCATGGCAGAAGACTGAAAACTCGGGCCCCAGAAAATGCGTTAAAAGCCTAATTCGCCCATCCAAAAGTGCCCCCAAAGGAAGGCTTTGGGTACAACTGAACTCCCCAGGGGATCCTTTATGCAGCCCCACATGCAACTGGACCCTCCGGGTTCACTCTTTCACCGCAAGCCTAAATATAGCCCTCGGCGCAATAGGAGAAGACTGAAAAAGCGGGCCTCAGAAAACGCATTGCGATTCCCCTTGGACCATCCCAAAGTGCCCCCAAAGGAAGGCTTTGGGTACAACTGGACTCCCCAGGGGAGCCTTAACGCAGCCCCACATGCAACTGGACCCTCCGTATTCGTTCTTTCACAGCAACCCTAAATATAGCCCTGGCCCGCCTGGCAGTCGACTGAAAACTCGGGCCCCAGAAAAACTGTTAAAAGCCTAATTCGCCCATCCAAAAGTGCCCCCAGAGGAAGGCTTTGGGTACAAGTGAACTTCCCAGGGGAGCCTTTATGCAGCCCCACATGCAACTGGACCCTCCGGGTTCACTCTTTCACAGCAACCCTAAATATATCCCTGGCCCGCGTGGCACTCGACTGAAAACTCGGGCCACAGAAAATGCGTTAATAGCCTAATTCGCCCATCCAAAAGTGCCCCCAGAGGAAGGCTTTGGGTACAACTGAACTCCCCAGGGGAGCCTTAACGCAGCCCCACATGCAACTGGACCCTCCTTGTTCACTGTTTACGAGCAACCCTAAATATACCCCTAGCCAGCATGGCAGAAGACTGAAAACTCCGGCTCCAGAAAATGCGTTTCAAGCCCCATTCACCCATCCAGAAGTGCCCCCAAAGGAAGGCTTTGGGTACAACTGAACTCCCCAGGGGAGCCTTTATGCAGCCCCACATGCAACTGGACCCTCCGGGTTCACTCTTTCACCGCAAGCCTAAATATAGCCCTCGGCGCAATGGGAGAAGAGTGAAATGCGGGCCTAAGAAAACGCATTGCGATTCCCCTTGGACCATCCCAAAGTGCCCCCAAAGGAAGGCTTTGGGTACATCTGAACTCCCCAGGGGAGCCTTAACGCAGCCCCACATGCAACTGGACCCTCCGTATTCGCTCTTTCACAGCAACCCAAAATATAGCCCTGGCCCGCCTGGCAGTCGACTGTAAACTCGGGCCCCAGAAAAACTGTTAAAAGCCTAATTCGCCCATCCAAAAGTGCCCCCAGAAGAAGGCTTTGGGTACAACTGAACTCCCCAGGGGAGCCTTTATGCAGGCCCATACGCAACTGGACCCCCCGTGTTCGCTGTTTACAAGCAACCCTAAATATAACACTAGCCAGCATGGCAGAAAACTGAAAACTCGGGCCACAGAAAAAGCGTTTCAAGCCCCATTCACCCATCCAGAAGTGCCCCCAAAGGAAGGCTTTGGGTACATCTGAACTCCCCAGGGGAGCCTTTATGCAGCCCCACATGCAACTGGACCCTCCGGGTTCACTCTTACACTGCAACCCGAAATAGAGCCCTGGCCCGCCTGGCAGTCGACTGAAAACTCAGGCCCCAGAAAAACTGTAAAAAGCCTAATTCGCCCATCCAAAAGTGCCCCCAGAGGAAGGCTTTGGGTACAACTGAACTCCCCAGGGGAGCCTTTATGCAGCCCCACATGCAACTGGACCCTCTGGGTTCACTCTTTCACCGCAAGACTAAATATAGCCCTCGGCGCAATGGGAGAAGACTGAAAAAACGGGCCTCAGAAAACGCATTGCGATTCCCCTTGGACCATCCAAAAGTGCCCCCAAAGGAAGGCTTTGGGTACAACTGAACTCCCCAGGGGAGCCTTAACGCAGCCCCACATGCAACTGGACCCTCCGTATTCACTCTTTCACAGCAACCCTAAATATAGCCATGGCCCGCCTGGCAGTCGACTGAAAACTCGGGCCCCAGAAAATGCGTTAAAAGCCTAATTCGCCCATCCAAAAGTGCCCCCAGAGGAAGGCTTTGGGTACAACTGAACTCCCCAGGGGAGCCTTTACGCAGCCCCACATGCAACTGGACCCTCCTTGTTCACTGTTTACGAGCAACCCTAAATATACGCCACCATGGCAGAAGACTGAAAACTCGGGCTCCAGAAAATGCGTTTCAAGCCCCATTCACCCATCCAGAAGTGCCCCCAAAGGAAGGCTTTGGGTACAACTGAACTCCCCAGGGGAGCCTTTATGCAGCCCCACATGCAACTGGACCCTCCGGGTTCACTCTTTCACCGCAAGCCTAAATATAGCCCTCGGCGCAATGGGAGAAGACTGAAAAAGAGGGCCTCAGAAAACGCATTGCGATTCCCCTTGGACCATCCCAAAGTGCCCCCAAAGGAAGGCTTTGGGTACAACTGGACTCCCCAGGGGAGCCTTAACGCAGCCCCACATGCAACTGGACCCTCCGTATTCGCTCTTTCACAGCAACCCTAAATATAGCCCTGACCCGCCTGGACGTCGACTGAAAACTCGGGCCCCAGAAAAACTGTTAAAATCCTAATTCGCCCATCCAAAAGTGCCCCCAGAGGAAGGCTTTGGGTACAACTGAACTCCCCAGGGGAGCATTTACGCAGCCCCACATGCAGCTGGACCCTCCGGGTTCACTCTTTCACTGCAAGCCTAAATATATCCCTAGCACGCCTGGCAGTTGACTGAAAACTCGGGCCCCAGAAAATGCGTTAAAAGCCTAATTCGCCCATCCAAAAGTGCCCCCAGAGGAAGGCTTTGGGTACAACTCAACTCCCCAGGGGAGCCTTTACGCAGCCCCACATGCAACTGGACCCTCCTTGTTCACTGTTTACGAGCAACCCTAAATATACCCCTAGCCACCATGGCAGAAGACTGAAAACTCGGGCTCCAGAAAATGCGTTTCAAGCCCCATTCACCCATCCAGAAGTGCCCCCAAAGGAAGGCTTTGGGTACAACTGAACTCCCCAGGGGAGCCTTTATGCAGCCCCACATGCAACTGGACCCTCCGGGTTCACTCTTTCACAGCAACCCTAAATATAGCCCTCGGCGCAATGGGAGAAGACTGAAAAAGCGGGCCTCAGAAAACGCATTGCGATTCCCCTTGGACCATCCAAAAGTGCCCCCAAAGGAAGGCTTTGGGTACAACTGGACTCCCCAGGGGAGCCTTAACGAAGCCCCACATGCAACTGGACCCTCCGTATTCGCTCTTTCACAGCAACCCTAAATATAGCCCTGGCCCGCCTGGCAGTCGACTGAAAACTCGGGCCCCAGAAAAACTGTTAAAAGCCTAATTCGCCCATCCAAAAGTGCCCCCAGAGGAAGGCTTTGGGTACAAGTGAACTCCCCAGGGGAGCCTTTATGCTGCCCCACATGCAACTGGACCCTCCGGGTTCACTCTTTCACAGCAACCCTAAATATAACCCTGGCCACCATGGCAGAAGACTGAAAACTCGGGCCACAGAAAAAGCTTTTCAAGCCCCTTTCGCCCATCCAGAAGTGCCCCCAAAGGAAGGCTTTGGGTACAAGTGAACTCCCCAGGGGAGCCTTTATGCAGCCCCACATGCAACTGGACCCTCGGGGTTCACTCTTTCACAGCAACCCTAAATAGAGCCCTGGCCCGCCTGGCAGTCGACTGAAAACTCGGGCCCCATAAAAACTGTTAAAAGCCTAATTCGCCCATCCAAAAGTGCCCCCAGAGGAAGGCTTTGGGTACAACTGAACTCCCCAGGGGAGCCTTTATGCAGCCCCACATGCAACTGGACCCTCTGGGTTCACTCTTTCACCGCAAGCCTAAATATAGCCCTCGGCGCAATGGGAGAAGACTGAAAAAACGGGCCTCAGAAAACGCATTGCGATTCCCCTTGGACCATCCAAAAGTGCCCCCAAAGGAAGGCTTTGGGTACAACTGAACTCCCCAGGGGAGCCTTAACGCAGCCCCACATGCAACTGGACCCTCCGTATTCACTCTTTCACAGCAACCCTAAATAGAGCCCTGGCCCGTCTGGCAGTCGACTGAAAACTCGGGCTCCAGAAAATGCGTTAAAAGCCTAATTCGCCCATCCAAAAGTGCCCCCAGAGGAAGGCTTTGGGTACAACTCAACTCCCCAGGGGAGCCTTTACGCAGCCCCACATGCAATTGGACCCTCCTTGTTCACTCTTTACGAGCAACCCTAAATATACCCCTAGCCACCATGGCAGAAGACTGAAAACTCGGGCTCCAGAAAATGCATTTCAAGCCCCATTCACCCATCCAGAAGTGCCCCCAAAGGAAGGCTTTGGGTACAACTGAACTCCCCAGGGGAGCCTTTATGCAGCCCCACATGCAACTGGACCCTCCGGGTTCACTCTTTCACCGCAAGCCTAAATATAGCCCTCGGCGCAATGGGAGAAGACTGAAAAAGCGGGCCTCAGAAAACGCATTGCGATTCCCCTTGGACCATCCAAAAGTGCCCCCAAAGGAAGGCTTTGGGTACAACTGGACTCCCCAGGGGAGCCTTAACGCAGCCTCACAGGCAACTGGACCCTCCGTATTCGCTCTTTCACAGCAACCCTAAATATAGCTTTGGCCCGCCTGGCAGTCGACTGAAAACTCGGGCCCCAGAAAAACTGTTAAAAGCCTAATTAGCCCATCCAAAAGTGCCCCCAGAGGAAGGCTTTGGGTACAAGTGAACTCCCCAGGGGAGCCTTTATGCAGCCCCACATGCAACTGGACCCTCCGGGTTCACTCTTTCACAGCAACCCTAAATATAACCCTGGCCACCATGGCAGAAGACTGAAAACTCGGGCTCCAGAAAATGCGTTTCAAGCCCCATTCACCCATCCAGAAGTGCCCCCAAAGGAAGGCTTTGGGTACATCTGAACTCCCCTGGGGAGCCTTTATGCAGCCCCACATGCAACTGGACCCTCCGGGTTCACTCTTTCACAGCAACCCTAAATAGAGCCCTGGCCCGCCTGGCAGTCGACTGAAAACTCGGGCCCCAGAAAATGCGTTAAAAGCCTAATTCGCCCATCCAAAAGTGCCCCCAGAGGAAGGCTTTGGGTACAACTGAACTCCCCAGGGGAGCCTTTACGCAGCCCCACATGCAACTGGACCCTCTGGGTTCACTCTTTCACCGCAAGCCTAAATATAGCCCTCGGCGCAATGGGAGAAGACTGAAAAAACGGGCCTCAGAAAACGCATTGCGATTCCCCTTGGACCATCCCAAAGTGCCCCCAAAGGAAGGCTTTGGGTACAACTGAACTCCCCAGGGGAGCCTTAACGCAGCCCCACATGCAACTGGACCCTCCGTATTTACTCTTTCACAGCAACCCTAAATATATCCCTGGCCCGCCTGGCAGTCGACTGAAAACTCGGGCCCCAGAAAATGCGTTAAAAGCCTAATTCGCCCATCCAAAAGTGCCCCCAGAGGAAGGCTTTGGGTACAAGTGAACTCCCCAGGGGAGCCTTTACGCAGCCCCACATGCAACTGGACCCACCTTGTTCACTGTTTACAAGCAACCCTAAATATACCCCTAGCCACCATGGCAGAAGACTGAAAACTCGGGCTCCAGAAAATGCATTTCAAGCCCCATTCACCCATCCAGAAGTGCCCCCAAAGGAAGGCTTTGGGTACAACTGAACTCCCCAGGGGATCCTTTATGCAGCCCCACATGCAACTGGACCCTCCGGGTTCACTCTTTCACCGCAAGCCTAAATATAGCCCTCGGCGCAATGGGAGAAGACTGAAAAAGCGGGCCTCAGAAAACGCATTGCGATTCCCCTTGGACCATCCAAAAGTGCCCCCAAAGGAAGGCTTTGGGTACAACTGGACTCCCCAGGGGAGCCTTAACGCAGCCCCACATGCAACTGGACCCTCCGTATTCGTTCTTTCACAGCAACCCTAAATATAGCCCTGGCCCGCCTGGCAGTCGACTGAAAACTCGGGCCCCAGAAAAACTGTTAAAAGCCTAATTTGCCCATCCAAAAGTGCCCCCAGAGGAAGGCTTTGGGTACAAGTGAACTTCCCAGGGGAGCCTTTATGCAGCCCCACATGCAACTGGACTCTCCGGGTTCACTCTTTCACAGCAACCCTAAATATAGCCCTGGCCCGCATGGCACTCGACTGAAAACTCGGGCCCAAGAAAATGCGTTAATAGCCTAATTCGCCCATCCAAAAGTGCCCCCAGAGGAAGGCTTTGGGTACAACTGAACTCCCCAGGGGAGCCTTAACGCAGCCCCACATGCAACTGGACCCTCCTTGTTCACTGTTTACGAGCAACCCTAAATATACCCCTAGCCAGCATGGCAGAAGACTGAAAACTCGGGCTCCAGAAAATGCGTTTCAAGCCCCATTCACCCATCCAGAAGTGCCCCCAAAGGAAGGCTTTGGGTACAACTGAACTCCCCAGGGGAGCCTTTATGCAGCCCCACATGCAACTGGACCCTCCGGGTTCACTCTTTCACCGCAAGCCTAAATATAGCCCTCAGCGCAATGGGAGAAGACTGAAAAAACGGGCCTCAGAAAACGCATTGCGATTCCCCTTGGACCATCCCAAAGTGCCCCCAAAGGAAGGCTTTGGGTACATCTGAACTCCACAGGGGAGCCTTAACGCAGCCCCACATGCAACTGGACCCTCCGTATTCGCTCTTTCACAGCAACCCAAAATATAGCCATGGCCCGCCTGGCAGTCGACTGTAAACTCGGGCCCCAGAAAAACTGTTAAAAGCCTAATTCGCCCATCCAAAAGTGCCCCCAGAAGAAGGCTTTGGGTACAACTGAACTCCCCAGGGGAGCCTTTATGCAGGCCCATACGCAACTGGACCCCCCGTGTTCGCTGTTTACAAGCAACCCTAAATATAACACTAGCCAGCATGGCAGAAAACTGAAAACTCGGGCCACAGAAAAAGCGTTTCAAGCCCCATTCACCCATCCAGAAGTGCCCCCAAAGGAAGGCTTTGGGTACATCTGAACTCCCCAGGGGAGCCTTTATGCAGCCCCACATGCAACTGGACCCTCCGGGTTCACTCTTACACTGCAACCCGAAATAGAGCCCTGGCCCGCCTGGCAGTCGACTGAAAACTCAGGCCCCAGAAAAACTGTAAAAAGCCTAATTCGCCCATCCAAAAGTGCCCCCAGAGGAAGGCTTTGGGTACAACTGAACTCCCCAGGGGAGCCTTTATGCAGCCCCACATGCAACTGGACCCTCTGGGTTCACTCTTTCACCGCAAGACTAAATATAGCCCTCGGCGCAATGGGAGAAGACTGAAAAAACGGGCCTCAGAAAACGCATTGCGATTCCCCTTGGACCATCCAAAAGTGCCCCCAAAGGAAGGCTTTGGGTACAACTGAACTCCCCAGGGGAGCCTTAACGCAGCCCCACATGCAACTGGACCCTCCGTATTCACTCTTTCACAGCAACCCTAAATATAGCCATGGCCCGCCTGGAAGTCGACTGAAAACTCGGGCCCCAGAAAATGCGTTAAAAGCCTAATTCGCCCATCCAAAAGTGCCCCCAGAGGAAGGCTTTGGGTACAACTGAACTCCCCAGGGGAGCCTTTACGCAGCCCCACATGCAACTGGACCCTCCTTGTTCACTGTTTACGAGCAACCCTAAATATACCCCTAGCCACCATGGCAGAAGACTGAAAACTCGGGCTCCAGAAAATGCATTTCACGCCTCATTCACCCATCCAGAAGTGCCCCCAAAGGAAGGCTTTGGGTACAAGTGAACTCCCCAGGGGAGCCTTTACGCAGCCCCACATGCAACTGGACCCTCCGGGTTCACTCTTTCACCGCAAGCCTAAATATAGCCCTCGGCGCAATGGGAGAATACTGAAAAAGCGGGCCTCAGAAAACGCATTGCGATTCCCCTTGGACCATCCCAAAGTGCCCCCAAAGGAAGGCTTTGGGTACAACTGGACTCCCCAGGGGAGCCTTAACGCAGCCCCACATGCAACTGGCCCCTCCGGGTTCACTCTTTTACCGCAAGCCTAAATATAGCCCTCGGCGGAATGGGAGAAGACTTAAATGCGGGCCTAAGAAAACGCATTGAGATTCCCCTTGGACCATCCCAAAGTGCCCCCAAAGGAAGGCTTTGGGTACATCTGAACTCCCCAGGGGAGCCTTTACGCAGCCCCACATGCAACTGGACCCTCCGTGTTCGCTCTTTACAGCAAACCTAAATATAACCCTAGCCAGCATGGCAGAAGACTGAAAACTCGGGCCACAGAAAAAGCGTTTCAAGCCCCTTTCGCCCATCCAGATGTGCCCCCAAAGGAAGGCTTTGGGTACAAGTGAACTCCCCAGGGGAGCCTTTATGCAGCCCCACATGCATCTGGACCCTCCTTGTTCACTGTTTACGAGCAATCCTAAATATACCCCTAGCCACCATGGAAGAAGACTGAAAACTCGGGCTCCAGAAAATGCGTTTCAAGCCCTATTCACCCATCCAGAAGTGCCCCCAAAGGAAGGCTTTGGGTACAACTGAACTCCCCAGGGGAGCCTTTATGCAGCCCCACATGCAACTGGACCCTCCGTATTCGCTCTTTCACAGCCACCCTAAATATAACCCTGGCCCGCATGGCAGACGACTGAAAAATCGGGCCCCAGAAAACGTGCTACAAGCCCCATTCGACCATCCAAAAGTGCCCCCAAAGGAAGGCTTTGGGTACAAGTGAACTCCCCAGGGGAGCCTTTATGCAGGCCCATACGCAACTGGACCCCCCGTGTTCGCTGTTTACAAGCAACCCTAAATATAACACTAGCCAGCATGGCAGAAGACTGATAACTCGGGCCACAGAAAAAGCGTTTCAAGCCCCATTCACCCATCCAGAGGTGCCCCCAAAGGAAGGCTTTGGGTACATCTGAACTCCCCAGGGGAGCCTTTATGCAGCCCGACATGCAACTGGACCCTCCGGGTTCACTCTTTCACAGCAACCCGAAATAGATTCCTGGCCCGCCTGGCTGTCGACTGAAAACTCGGGCCCCAGAAAAACTGTTAAAAGCCTAATTCGCCCATCCAAAAGTGCCCCCAGAGGAAGGCTTTGGGTACAAGTGAACTCCCCAGGGGAGCCTTTATGCAGCCCCACATGCAACTGGACCCTCCTTGTTCACTGTTTACGAGCAACCCTAAATATACGCCACCATGGCAGAAGACTGAAAACTCGGGCTCCAGAAAATGCGTTTCAAGCCCCATTCACCCATCCAGAAGTGCCCCCAAAGGAAGGCTTTGGGTACAACTGAACTCCCCAGGGGAGCCTTTATGCAGCCCCACATGCAACTGGACCCTCCGGGTTCACTCTTTCACCGCAAGCCTAAATATAGCCCTCGGCGCAATGGGAGAAGACTGAAAAAGCGGGCCTCAGAAAACGCATTGCGATTCCCCTTGGACCATCCCAAAGTGCCCCCAAAGGAAGGCTTTGGGTACAAGTGAACTCCCCAGGGGAGCCTTTATGCAGCCCCACATGCAACTGGACCCTCCGGGTTCACTCTTTCACCGCAAGCCTAAATATAGCCCTCGGCGCAATGGGAGAAGACTGAAAAAGCCGGCCTCAGAAAAAGCATTGCGATTCCCCTTGGACCATCCAAAACTGCTCCCAAAGGAAGGCTTTGGGTACAACTGAACTCCCCAGGGGAGCCTTTACGCAGCCCCACATGCAACTGGACCCTCCGTATTCACTCTTTCACAGCAACCCTAAATATAGCCCTGGCCCGCCTGGCAGTCGACTGAAAACTCAGGCCCCAGAAAAACTGTAAAAAGCCTAATTCGCCCATCCAAAAGTGCCCCCAGAGGAAGGCTTTGGGTACAACTGAACTCCCCAGGGGAGCCTTTATGCAGCCCCACATGCAACTGGACCCTCTGGGTTCACTCTTTCACCGCAAGACTAAATATAGCCCTCGGCGCAATGGGAGAAGACTGAAAAAACGGGCCTCAGAAAACGCATTGCGATTCCCCTTGGACCATCCAAAAGTGCCCCCAAAGGAAGGCTTTGGGTACAACTGAACTCCCCAGGGGAGCCTTAACGCAGCCCCACATGCAACTGGACCCTCCGTATTCACTCTTTCACAGCAACCCTAAATATAGCCATGGCCCGCCTGGCAGTCGACTGAAAACTCGGGCCCCAGAAAATGCGTTAAAAGCCTAATTCGCCCATCCAAAAGTGCCCCCAGAGGAAGGCTTTGGGTACAACTGAACTCCCCAGGGGAGCCTTTACGCAGCCCCACATGCAACTGGACCCTCCTTGTTCACTGTTTACGAGCAACCCTAAATATACCCCTAGCCACCATGGCAGAAGACTGAAAACTCGGGCTCCAGAAAATGCATTTCACGCCTCATTCACCCATCCAGAAGTGCCCCCAAAGGAAGGCTTTGGGTACAAGTGAACTCCCCAGGGGAGTCTTTACGCAGCCCCACATGCAACTGGACCCTCCGGGTTCACTCTTTCACCGCAAGCCTAAATATAGCCCTCGGCGCAATGGGAGAATACTGAAAAAGCGGGCCTCAGAAAACGCATTGCGATTCCCCTTGGACCATCCCAAAGTGCCCCCAAAGGAAGGCTTTGGGTACAACTGGACTCCCCAGGGGAGCCTTAACGCAGCCCCACATGCAACTGGCCCCTCCGGGTTCACTCTTTTACCGCAAGCCTAAATATAGCCCTCGGCGGAATGGGAGAAGACTTAAATGCGGGCCTAAGAAAACGCATTGAGATTCCCCTTGGACCATCCCAAAGTGCCCCCAAAGGAAGGCTTTGGGTACATCTGAACTCCCCAGGGGAGCCTTTACGCAGCCCCACATGCAACTGGACCCTCCGTGTTCGCTCTTTACAGCAAACCTAAATATAACCCTAGCCAGCATGGCAGAAGACTGAAAACTCGGGCCACAGAAAAAGCGTTTCAAGCCCCTTTCGCCCATCCAGATGTGCCCCCAAAGGAAGGCTTTGGGTACAAGTGAACTCCCCAGGGGAGCCTTTATGCAGCCCCACATGCATCTGGACCCTCCTTGTTCACTGTTTACGAGCAATCCTAAATATACCCCTAGCCACCATGGAAGAAGACTGAAAACTCGGGCTCCAGAAAATGCGTTTCAAGCCCTATTCACCCATCCAGAAGTGCCCCCAAAGGAAGGCTTTGGGTACAACTGAACTCCCCAGGGGAGCCTTTATGCAGCCCCACATGCAACTGGACCCTCCGTATTCGCTCTTTCACAGCCACCCTAAATATAACCCTGGCCCGCATGGCAGACGACTGAAAAATCGGGCCCCAGAAAACGTGCTACAAGCCCCATTCGACCATCCAAAAGTGCCCCCAAAGGAAGGCTTTGGGTACAAGTGAACTCCCCAGGGGAGCCTTTATGCAGGCCCATACGCAACTGGACCCCCCGTGTTCGCTGTTTACAAGCAACCCTAAATATAACACTAGCCAGCATGGCAGAAGACTGATAACTCGGGCCACAGAAAAAGCGTTTCAAGCCCCATTCACCCATCCAGAGGTGCCCCCAAAGGAAGGCTTTGGGTACATCTGAACTCCCCAGGGGAGCCTTTATGCAGCCCGACATGCAACTGTACCCTCCGGGTTCACTCTTTCACAGCAACCCGAAATAGATTCCTGGCCCGCCTGGCTGTCGACTGAAAACTCGGGCCCCAGAAAAACTGTTAAAAGCCTAATTCGCCCATCCAAAAGTGCCCCCAGAGGAAGGCTTTGGGTACAAGTGAACTCCCCAGGGGAGCCTTTATGCAGCCCCACATGCAACTGGACCCTCCTTGTTCACTGTTTACGAGCAACCCTAAATATACGCCACCATGGCAGAAGACTGAAAACTCGGGCTCCAGAAAATGCGTTTCAAGCCCCATTCACCCATCCAGAAGTGCCCCCAAAGGAAGGCTTTGGGTACAACTGAACTCCCCAGGGGAGCCTTTATGCAGCCCCACATGCAACTGGACCCTCCGGGTTCACTCTTTCACCGCAAGCCTAAATATAGCCCTCGGCGCAATGGGAGAAGACTGAAAAAGCGGGCCTCAGAAAACGCATTGCGATTCCCCTTGGACCATCCCAAAGTGCCCCCAAAGGAAGGCTTTGGGTACAAGTGAACTCCCCAGGGGAGCCTTTATGCAGCCCCACATGCAACTGGACCCTCCGGGTTCACTCTTTCACCGCAAGCCTAAATATAGCCCTCGGCGCAATGGGAGAAGACTGAAAAAGCCGGCCTCAGAAAAAGCATTGCGATTCCCCTTGGACCATCCAAAACTGCTCCCAAAGGAAGGCTTTGGGTACAACTGAACTCCCCAGGGGAGCCTTTACGCAGCCCCACATGCAACTGGACCCTCCGTATTCACAGCAACCCTAAATATAGCCCTGGCCCGCCTGGCAGTCTACTGAAAACTCGGGCCCAAGAAAATGCATTAAAAGCCTAATTCGCCCATCCAAAAGTGCCCCCAGAGGAAGGCTTTGGGTACAAGTGAACTCCCCAAGGGAGCCTTTACGCAGCCCCACATGCAACTGGACCCTCCGGGTTCACTCTTTCACCGCAAGCCTAAATATAGCCCTCGGCGCAATGGGAGAAGACTGAAAAAGCGGGCCTCAGAAAACGCATTGCGATTCCCCTTGGACCATCCAAAAGTGCTCCCAAAGGAAGGCTTTGGGTACAACTGGACTCCCCAGGGGAGCTTTAACGCAGCCCCACATGCAACTGGACCCTCCGTATTCGCTCTTTTACAGCAACTCTAAATATAGCCCTGGCCCGCCTGGCAGTCGACTGAAAACTCTGGCCCCAGAAAATGCGTTAAATCCTAATTCGCCCATCCAAAAGTGCCCCCAGAGGAAGGCTTTGGGTACAAGTGAACTCCCCAGGGGAGCCTTTACGCAGCCCCACATGCAACTGGACCCTCCTTGTTCACTGTTTACGAGCAACCCTAAATATACCCCTAGCCACCATGGCAGAAGACTGAAAACTCGGGCTCCAGAAAATGCGTTTCAAGCCCCATTCACCCATCCAGAAGTGCCCCCAAAAGAAGGCTTTGGGTACAACTGAACTCCCCAGGGGAGCCTTTATGCAGCCCCACATGCAACTGGACCCTCCGGGTTCACTCTTTCACCGCAAGCCTAAATATAGCCCTAGCACGCCTGGCAGTCGACTGAAAGCTCGGGCCCCAGAAAATGTGTTACGAGCCCCATTCGCCCATCCAAAAGTGCCCCCAAAGGAAGGCTTTGGGTACATCTGAACTCCCCAGGGGAGCCTTTATGCAGCCCCACATGCAACTGGACCCTCCTTGTTCACTGTTTATGAGCAACCCTAAATATACCCCTAGCCACCATGGCAGAAGACTGAAAATTCGGGCCCCAGAAAATGCGTTAATAGCCTAATTCGCCCATCCAAAGGTGCCCCCAGAGGAAGGCTTTGGGTACAACTGAACTCCCCAGGGGAGCCCTTATGCAGCCCCACATGCAACTGGACCCTCCTTGTTCACTGTTTACGAGCAACCCTAAATATACCCCTAGCCACCATGGCAGAAGACTGAAAATTCGGGCTCCAGAAAATGCGTTTCAAGCCGCATTCACCCATCCAGAAGTGCCCCCAAAGGAAGGCTTTGGGTACAACTGAACTCCCCAGGGGAGACTTTATGCAAGCCCATACGCAAATTGACCCCCCGTGTTCGCTGATTACAAGCAACCCTAAATATAACACTAGCCAGCATGGCAGAAAACTGAAAACTCGGGCCACAGAAAAAGCGTTTCAAGCCCCATTCACCCATTAAGAAGTGCCCCCAAAGGAAGGCTTTGGGTACAACTGGACTCCCCAGGGGAGTCTTTATGCAGCCCCACATGCAACTGGACCCTCCGGGTTCACTCTTTCACAGCAACTCTATATATATTCTGGCCCGCCTGGCAGTCGACTGAAAACTCGGGCCCCAGAAAATGCGTTAAAAGCCTAATTCGCCCATCCAAAAGTGCCCCCAGAGGAAGGCTTTGGGTACAACTCAACTCCCCAGCGGAGCCTTAACGCAGCCCCACATGCAACTGGACCCTCTGTATTCGCTCTTTCACAGCAACCCTAAATATAGCCCTGGCCCGCCTGGCAGTCGACTGAAAACTCGGGCCCCAGAAAATGCGTTAAAAGCCTAATTCGCCCATCCAAAAGTGCCCCCAGAGGAAGGCTTTGGGTACAACTGAACTCCCCAGGGGAGCCTTTATGCAGCCCCACATGCAACTGGACCCTCCTTGTTCACTGTTTACAAGAAACCCTAAATATACCCCTAGCCACCATGGCAGAAGACTGAAAATTCGGGCTCCAGAAAATGCGTTTCAAGCCCCATTCACCCATCCAGAAGTGCCCCCAAAGGAAGGCTTTGGGTACAACTGAACTCCCCAGGGGAGCCTTTATGCAGTCCCACATGCAACTGGACCCTCCGGGTTCACTCTTTCACCGCAAGCCTAAATATAGCCCTAGCACGCCTGGCAGTCGACTGAAAGCTCGGGCCACAGAAAATGTGTTATTAGCCCCATTCGCCCATCCAAAAGTACCCCCAAAGGAAGGCTTTGGGTACATCTGAACTCCCCAGGGGAGCCTTTATGCAGCCCCACATGCAACTGGACCCTCTTTGTTCACTCTTTACAAGCAACCCTAAATATACCCCTAGCCACCATGGCAGAAGACTGAAAATTCGGGCCCCAGAAAATGCGTTAATAGCCTAATTCGCCCATCCAAAAGTGCCCCCAAAGGAAGGCTTTGGGTACAACTGAACTCCCCAGGGGAGCCTTTACGCAGCCCCACATGCAACTGGACCCTCCGTATTCACAGCAACCCTAAATATATCCCTGGCCCGCCTGGCAGTCGACTGAAAACTCGGGCCCCAGAAAATGCATTAAAAGCCTATTTCGCCCATCCAAAAGTGCCCCCAGAGGAACGCTTTGGGTACAAGTGAACTCCCCAGGGGAGCCTTTATGCAGCCCCACATGCAACTCGACCCTCCGGGTTCGCTCTTTCACCACAAGCCTAAATATACCCCTCGGCGCAATGGGAGAAGACTGAAAAAGCGGGCCTCAGAAAACGCATTGCGATTCCACTTGGACCATCCAAAACTGCTCCCAAAGGAAGGCTTTGGGTACAACTGAACTCCCCAGGGGAGCCTTTATGCAGCCCCACATGCAACTGGACCCTCCGGGTTCACTCTTTCACCGCAAGCCTAAATATAGCCCTAGCACGCCTGGCAGTCGACTGAAAGCTCGGGCCCCAGAAAATGTGTTACGAGCCCCATTCGCCCATCCCAAAGTGCCCCCAAAGGAAGGCTTTGGGTACATCTGAACTCCCCAGGGGAGCGTTTACGCAGCCCCACATGCAGCTGGACCCTCCTTGTTCACTGTTTACGAGCAACCCTAAATATACCCCTAGCCACCATGGCAGAAGACTGAAAACTCGGGCTCCAGAAAATGCGTTTCAAGCCCCATTCACCCATCCAGAAGTGCCCCCAAAGGAAGGCTTTGGGTACAACTGAACTCCCCAGGGGAGCCTTTATGCAGCCCCACATGCAACTGGACCCTCCGGGTTCACTCTTTCACCGCAAGCCTAAATATAGCCCTCGGCGCAATGGGAGAAGACTGAAAAAGCCGGCCTCAGAAAAAGCATTGCGATTCCCCTTGGACCATCCAAAACTGCTCCCAAAGGAAGGCTTTGGGTACAACTGAACTCCCCAGGGGAGCCTTTACGCAGCCCCACATGCAACTGGACCCTCCGTATTCACAGCAACCCTAAATATAGCCCTGGCCCGCCTGGCAGTCTACTGAAAACTCGGGCCCAAGAAAATGCATTAAAAGCCTAATTCGCCCATCCAAAAGTGCCCCCAGAGGAAGGCTTTGGGTACAAGTGAACTCCCCAAGGGAGCCTTTACGCAGCCCCACATGCAACTGGACCCTCCGGGTTCACTCTTTCACCGCAAGCCTAAATATAGCCCTCGGCGCAATGGGAGAAGACTGAAAAAGCGGGCCTCAGAAAACGCATTGCGATTCCCCTTGGACCATCCAAAAGTGCTCCCAAAGGAAGGCTTTGGGTACAACTGAACTCCCCAGGGGAGCCTTTACGCAGCCCCACATGCAACTGGACCCTCCGTATTCACAGCAACCCTAAATATATCCCTGGCCCGCCTGGCAGTCTACTGAAAACTCGGGCCCCAGAAAATGCATTAAAAGCCTAATTCGCCCATCCAAAAGTGCCCCCAGAGGAAGGCTTTGGGTACAAGTGAACTCCCCAGGGGAGCCTTTACGCAGCCCCACATGCAACTGGACCCTCCGGGTTCACTCTTTCACCGCAAGCCTAAATATAGCCCTCGGCGCAATGGGAGAAGACTGAAAAAGCGGGCCTCAGAAAACGCATTGCGATTCCCCTTGGACCATCCAAAAGTGCTCCCAAAGGAAGGCTTTGGGTACAACTGGACTCCCCAGGGGAGCTTTAACGCAGCCCCACATGCAACTGGACCCTCCGTATTCGCTCTTTTACAGCAACTCTAAATATAGCCCTGGCCCGCCTGGCAGTCGACTGAAAACTCTGGCCCCAGAAAATGCGTTAAATCCTAATTCGCCCATCCAAAAGTGCCCCCAGAGGAAGGCTTTGGGTACAAGTGAACTCCCCAGGGGAGCCTTTACGCAGCCCCACATGCAACTGGACCCTCCTTGTTCACTGTTTACGAGCAACCCTAAATATACCCCTAGCCACCATGGCAGAAGACTGAAAACTCGGGCTCCAGAAAATGCGTTTCAAGCCCCATTCACCCATCCAGAAGTGCCCCCAAAGGAAGGCTTTGGGTACATCTGAACTCCCCAGGGGAGCCTTTATGCAGCCCCACATGCAACTGGACCCTCCTTGTTCACTGTTTATGAGCAACCCTAAATATACCCCTAGCCACCATGGCAGAAGACTGAAAATTCGGGCCCCAGAAAATGCGTTAATAGCCTAATTCGCCCATCCAAAGGTGCCCCCAGAGGAAGGCTTTGTGTACAACTGAACTCCCCAGGGGAGCCCTTATGCAGCCCCACATGCAACTGGACCCTCCTTGTTCACTGTTTACGAGCAACCCTAAATATACCCCTAGCCACCATGGCAGAAGACTGAAAATTCGGGCTCCAGAAAATGCGTTTCAAGCCGCATTCACCCATCCAGAAGTGCCCCCAAAGGAAGGCTTTGGGTACAACTGAACTCCCCAGGGGAGACTTTATGCAGGCCCATACGCAACTTGACCCCCCGTGTTCGCTGATTACAAGCAACCCTAAATATAACACTAGCCAGCATGGCAGAAAACTGAAAACTCGGGCCACAGAAAAAGCGTTTCAAGCCCCATTCACCCATTAAGAAGTGCCCCCAAAGGAAGGCTTTGGGTACAACTGGACTCCCCAGGGGAGCCTTTATGCAGCCCCACATGCAACTGGACCCTCCGGGTTCACTCTTTCACAGCAACTCTAAATATATTCTGGCCCGCCTGGCAGTCGACTGAAAACTCTGGCCCCAGAAAATGCGTTAAAAGCCTAATTCGCCCATCCAAAAGTGCCCCCAGAGGAAGGCTTTGGGTACAACTGAACTCCCCAGGGGAGCCTTTATGCAGCCCCACATGCAACTGGACCCTCCTTGTTCACTGTTTACAAGAAACCCTAAATATACCCCTAGCCACCATGGCAGAAGACTGAAAATTCGGGCTCCAGAAAATGCGTTTCAAGCCCCATTCACCCATCCAGAAGTGCCCCCAAAGGAAGGCTTTGGGTACAACTGAACTCCCCAGGGGAGCCTTTATGCAGTCCCACATGCAACTGGACCCTCCGGGTTCACTCTTTCACCGCAAGCCTAAATATAGCCCTAGCACGCCTGGCAGTCGACTGAAAGCTCGGGCCACAGAAAATGTGTTATGAGCCCCATTCGCCCATCCAAAAGTACCCCCAAAGGAAGGCTTTGGGTACATCTGAACTCCCCAGGGGAGCCTTTATGCAGCCCCACATGCAACTGGACCCTCTTTGTTCACTGTTTACAAGCAACCCTAAATATACCCCTAGCCACCATGGCAGAAGACTGAAAATTCGGGCCCCAGAAAATGCGTTAATAGCCTAATTCGCCCATCCAAAAGTGCCCCCAAAGGAAGGCTTTGGGTACAACTGAACTCCCCAGGGGAGCCTTTACGCAGCCCCACATGCAACTGGACCCTCCGTATTCACAGCAACCCTAAATATATCCCTGGCCCGCCTGGCAGTCGACTGAAAACTCGGGCCCCAGAAAATGCATTAAAAGCCTAATTCGCCCATCCAAAAGTGCCCCCAGAGGAACGCTTTGGGTACAAGTGAACTCCCCAGGGGAGCCTTTATGCAGCCCCACATGCAACTCGACCCTCCGGGTTCGCTCTTTCACCGCAAGCCTAAATATACCCCTGGGCGCAATGGGAGAAGACTGAAAAAGCGGGCCTCAGAAAACGCATTGCGATTCCACTTGGACCATCCAAAACTGCTCCCAAAGGAAGGCTTTGGGTACAACTGAACTCCCCAGGGGAGCCTTAACGCAGCCCCACATGCAACTGGACCCTCCGTATTCGCTCTTTCACAGCAACCCGAAATATAGTCCTGGCCCGCCTGGCAGTCGACTGAAAACTCGGGCCCCAGAAAATGCGTTAAAAGCCTAATTCGCCCATCCAAATGTGCCCCCAAAGGAAGGCTTTGGGTACAACTGAACTCCCCAGGGGAGCCTTTATGCAGCCCCACATGCAACTGGACCCTCCTTGTTCACTGTTTACGAGCAACCCTAAATATACCCCTAGCCACCATGGCAGAAGACTGAAAACTCGGGCTCCAGAAAATGCGTTTCAAGCCCCATTCACCCATCCAGAAGTGCCCCCAAAGGAAGGCTTTGTGTACAACTGAACTCCCCAGGGGAGCCTTTATGCAGCCCCACATGCAACTGGACCCTCCGGGTTCACTCTTTCACCGCAAGCCTAAATATAGCCCTCGGCGCAATGGGAGAAGACTGAAAAAGCGGGCCTCAGAAAACGCATTGCGATTCCCCTTGGACCATCCAAAAGTGCTCCCAAAGGAAGGCTTTGGGTACAACTGGACTCCCCAGGGGAGCCTTAACGCAGCCCCACATGCAACTGGACCCTCCGTATTCGCTCTTTTACAGCAACACTAAATATATCCCTGGCCCGCCTGGCAGTCGACAGAAAACTCGGGCCACAGAAAATGCGTTAAAAGCCTAATTCGCCCATCCAAAAGTGCCCCCAGAGGAAGGCTTTGGGTACAACTGAACTGCCCAGGGGAGCCTTTATGCAGCCCCACATGCAACTGGACCCTCCGGGTTCACTCTTTCACCGCAAGCCTAAATATAACCCTAGCCAGCATGGCAGAAGACTGAAAGCTCGGGCCACAGAAAATGCGTTAAAAGCCTAATTCGCCCATCCAAAAGTGCCCCCAGAGGAAGGCTTTGGGTACAACTGAACTCCCCAGGGGAGCCTTTATGCAGCCCCACATGCAACTGGACCCTCCTTGTTCACTGTTTACAAGAAACCCTAAATATACCCCTAGCCACCATGGCAGAAGACTGAAAATTCGGGCTCCAGAAAATGCGTTTCAAGCCCCATTCACCCATCCAGAAGTGCCCCCAAAGGAAGGCTTTGGGTACAACTGAACTCCCCAGGGGAGCCTTTATGCAGTCCCACATGCAACTGGACCCTCCGGGTTCACTCTTTCACCGCAAGCCTAAATATAGCCCTAGCACGCCTGGCAGTCGACTGAAAGCTCGGGCCACAGAAAACGTGCTACAAGCCCCATTCGCCCATCCAAAAGTACCCCCAAAGGAAGGCTTTGGGTATATCTGAACTCCCCAGGGGAGCCTTTATGCAGCCCCACATGCAACTGGACCCTCTTTGTTCACTCTTTACAAGCAACCCTAAATATACCCCTAGCCACCATGGCAGAAGACTGAAAATTCGGGCCCCAGAAAATGCGTTAATAGCCTAATTCGCCCATCCAAAAGTGCCCCCAAAGGAAGGCTTTGGGTACAACTGAACTCCCCAGGGGAGCCTTTACGCAGCCCCACATGCAACTGGACCCTCCGTATTCACAGCAACCCTAAATATATCCCTGGCCCGCCTGGCAGTCGACTGAAAACTCGGGCCCCAGAAAATGCATTAAAAGCCTAATTCGCCCATCCAAAAGTGCCCCCAGAGGAACGCTTTGGGTACAAGTGAACTCCCCAGGGGAGCCTTTATGCAGCCCCACATGCAACTCGACCCTCCGGGTTCGCTCTTTCACCACAAGCCTAAATATACCCCTCGGCGCAATGGGAGAAGACTGAAAAAGCGGGCCTCAGAAAACGCATTGCGATTCCACTTGGACCATCCAAAACTGCTCCCAAAGGAAGGCTTTGGGTACAACTGAACTCCCCAGGGGAGCCTTTATGCAGCCCCACATGCAACTGGACCCTCCGGGTTCACTCTTTCACCGCAAGCCTAAATATAGCCCTAGCACGCCTGGCAGTCGACTGAAAGCTCGGGCCCCAGAAAATGTGTTACGAGCCCCATTCGCCCATCCCAAAGTGCCCCCAAAGGAAGGCTTTGGGTACATCTGAACTCCCCAGGGGAGCGTTTACGCAGCCCCACATGCAGCTGGACCCTCCTTGTTCACTGTTTACGAGCAACCCTAAATATACCCCTAGCCACCATGGCAGAAGACTGAAAACTCGGGCTCCAGAAAATGCGTTTCAAGCCCCATTCACCCATCCAGAAGTGCCCCCAAAGGAAGGCTTTGGGTACAACTGAACTCCCCAGGGGAGCCTTTATGCAGCCCCACATGCAACTGGACCCTCCGGGTTCACTCTTTCACCGCAAGCCTAAATATAGCCCTCGGCGCAATGGGAGAAGACTGAAAAAGCCGGCCTCAGAAAAAGCATTGCGATTCCCCTTGGACCATCCAAAACTGCTCCCAAAGGAAGGCTTTGGGTACAACTGAACTCCCCAGGGGAGCCTTTACGCAGCCCCACATGCAACTGGACCCTCCGTATTCACAGCAACCCTAAATATATCCCTGGCCCGCCTGGCAGTCTACTGAAAACTCGGGCCCAAGAAAATGCATTAAAAGCCTAATTCGCCCATCCAAAAGTGCCCCCAGAGGAAGGCTTTGGGTACAAGTGAACTCCCCAAGGGAGCCTTTACGCAGCCCCACATGCAACTGGACCCTCCGGGTTCACTCTTTCACCGCAAGCCTAAATATAGCCCTCGGCGCAATGGGAGAAGACTGAAAAAGCGGGCCTCAGAAAACGCATTGCGATTCCCCTTGGACCATCCAAAAGTGCTCCCAAAGGAAGGCTTTGGGTACAACTGAACTCCCCAGGGGAGCCTTTATGCAGCCCCACATGCAACTGGACCCTCCGTATTCACAGCAACCCTAAATATATCCCTGGCCCGCCTGGCAGTCTACTGAAAACTCGGGCCCCAGAAAATGCATTAAAAGCCTAATTCGCCCATCCAAAAGTGCCCCCAGAGGAAGGCTTTGGGTACAAGTGAACTCCCCAGGGGAGCCTTTACGCAGCCCCACATGCAACTGGACCCTCCGGGTTCACTCTTTCACCGCAAGCCTAAATATAGCCCTCGGCGCAATGGGAGAAGACTGAAAAAGCGGGCCTCAGAAAACGCATTGCGATTCCCCTTGGACCATCCAAAAGTGCTCCCAAAGGAAGGCTTTGGGTACAACTGGACTCCCCAGGGGAGCTTTAACGCAGCCCCACATGCAACTGGACCCTCCGTATTCGCTCTTTTACAGCAACTCTAAATATAGCCCTGGCCCGCCTGGCAGTCGACTGAAAACTCTGGCCCCAGAAAATGCGTTAAATCCTAATTCGCCCATCCAAAAGTGCCCCCAGAGGAAGGCTTTGGGTACAAGTGAACTCCCCAGGGGAGCCTTTACGCAGCCCCACATGCAACTGGACCCTCCTTGTTCACTGTTTACGAGCAACCCTAAATATACCCCTAGCCACCATGGCAGAAGACTGAAAACTCGGGCTCCAGAAAATGCGTTTCAAGCCCCATTCACCCATCCAGAAGTGCCCCCAAAGGAAGGCTTTGGGTCCAAGTGAACTCCCCAGGGGAGCCTTTATGCAGCCCCACATGCAACTGGACCCTCCGGGTTAACTATTTCACCGCAAGCCTAAATATAGCCGTAGCACGCCTGGCAGTCGACTGAAAGCTCGGGGCCAGAAAATGTGTTACGAGCCCCATTCGCCCATCCAAAAGTGCCCCCAAAGGAAGGCTTTGGGTACATCTGAACTCCCCAGGGGAGCCTTTATGCAGCCCCACATGCAACTGGACCCTCCTTGTTCACTGTTTATGAGCAACCCTAAATATACCCCTAGCCACCATGGCAGAAGACTGAAAATTCGGGCCCCAGAAAATGCGTTAATAGCCTAATTCGCCCATCCAAAGGTGCCCCCAGAGGAAGGCTTTGTGTACAACTGAACTCCCCAGGGGAGCCCTTATGCAGCCCCACATGCAACTGGACCCTCCTTGTTCACTGTTTACGAGCAACCCTAAATATACCCCTAGCCACCATGGCAGAAGACTGAAAATTCGGGCTCCAGAAAATGCGTTTCAAGCCGCATTCACCCATCCAGAAGTGCCCCCAAAGGAAGGCTTTGGGTACAACTGAACTCCCCAGGGGAGACTTTATGCAGGCCCATACGCAACTTGACCCCCCGTGTTCGCTGATTACAAGCAACCCTAAATATAACACTAGCCAGCATGGCAGAAAACTGAAAACTCGGGCCACAGAAAAAGCGTTTCAAGCCCCATTCACCCATTAAGAAGTGCCCCCAAAGGAAGGCTTTGGGTACATCTGAACTCCCCAGGGGAGCCTTTATGCAGCCCCACATGCAACTGTACCCTCCGGGTTCACTCTTTCACAGCAACCCGAAATAGATTCCTGGCCCGCCTGGCTGTCGACTGAAAACTCGGGCCCCAGAAAAACTGTTAAAAGCCTAATTCGCCCATCCAAAAGTGCCCCCAGAGGAAGGCTTTGGGTACAACTGAACTCCCCAGGGGAGCCTTTATGCAGCCCCACATGCAACTGGACCCTCCTTGTTCACTGTTTACGAGCAACCCTAAATATACGCCACCATGGCAGAAGACTGAAAACTCGGGCTCCAGAAAATGCGTTTCAAGCCCCATTCACCCATCCAGAAGTGCCCCCAAAGGAAGGCTTTGGGTACAACTGAACTCCCCAGGGGAGCCTTTATGCAGCCCCACATGCAACTGGACCCTCCGGGTTCACTCTTTCACCGCAAGCCTAAATATAGCCCTCGGCGCAATGGGAGAAGACTGAAAAAGCCGGCCTCAGAAAAAGCATTGCGATTCCCCTTGGACCATCCAAAACTGCTCCCAAAGGAAGGCTTTGGGTACAACTGAACTCCCCAGGGGAGCCTTTACGCAGCCCCACATGCAACTGGACCCTCCGTATTCACAGCAACCCTAAATATAGCCCTGGCCCGCCTGGCAGTCTACTGAAAACTCGGGCCCAAGAAAATGCATTAAAAGCCTAATTCGCCCATCCAAAAGTGCCCCCAGAGGAAGGCTTTGGGTACAAGTGAACTCCCCAAGGGAGCCTTTACGCAGCCCCACATGCAACTGGACCCTCCGGGTTCACTCTTTCACCGCAAGCCTAAATATAGCCCTCGGCGCAATGGGAGAAGACTGAAAAAGCGGGCCTCAGAAAACGCATTGCGATTCCCCTTGGACCATCCAAAAGTGCTCCCAAAGGAAGGCTTTGGGTACAACTGGACTCCCCAGGGGAGCTTTAACGCAGCCCCACATGCAACTGGACCCTCCGTATTCGCTCTTTTACAGCAACTCTAAATATAGCCCTGGCCCGCCTGGCAGTCGACTGAAAACTCTGGCCCCAGAAAATGCGTTAAATCCTAATTCGCCCATCCAAAAGTGCCCCCAGAGGAAGGCTTTGGGTACAAGTGAACTCCCCAGGGGAGCCTTTACGCAGCCCCACATGCAACTGGACCCTCCTTGTTCACTGTTTACGAGCAACCCTAAATATACCCCTAGCCACCATGGCAGAAGACTGAAAACTCGGGCTCCAGAAAATGCGTTTCAAGCCCCATTCACCCATCCAGAAGTGCCCCCAAAAGAAGGCTTTGGGTACAACTGAACTCCCCAGGGGAGCCTTTATGCAGCCCCACATGCAACTGGACCCTCCGGGTTCACTCTTTCACCGCAAGCCTAAATATAGCCCTAGCACGCCTGGCAGTCGACTGAAAGCTCGGGCCCCAGAAAATGTGTTACGAGCCCCATTCGCCCATCCAAAAGTGCCCCCAAAGGAAGGCTTTGGGTACATCTGAACTCCCCAGGGGAGCCTTTATGCAGCCCCACATGCAACTGGACCCTCCTTGTTCACTGTTTATGAGCAACCCTAAATATACCCCTAGCCACCATGGCAGAAGACTGAAAATTCGGGCCCCAGAAAATGCGTTAATAGCCTAATTCGCCCATCCAAAGGTGCCCCCAGAGGAAGGCTTTGGGTACAACTGAACTCCCCAGGGGAGCCCTTATGCAGCCCCACATGCAACTGGACCCTCCTTGTTCACTGTTTACGAGCAACCCTAAATATACCCCTAGCCACCATGGCAGAAGACTGAAAATTCGGGCTCCAGAAAATGCGTTTCAAGCCGCATTCACCCATCCAGAAGTGCCCCCAAAGGAAGGCTTTGGGTACAACTGAACTCCCCAGGGGAGACTTTATGCAAGCCCATACGCAAATTGACCCCCCGTGTTCGCTGATTACAAGCAACCCTAAATATAACACTAGCCAGCATGGCAGAAAACTGAAAACTCGGGCCACAGAAAAAGCGTTTCAAGCCCCATTCACCCATTAAGAAGTGCCCCCAAAGGAAGGCTTTGGGTACAACTGGACTCCCCAGGGGAGTCTTTATGCAGCCCCACATGCAACTGGACCCTCCGGGTTCACTCTTTCACAGCAACTCTATATATATTCTGGCCCGCCTGGCAGTCGACTGAAAACTCGGGCCCCAGAAAATGCGTTAAAAGCCTAATTCGCCCATCCAAAAGTGCCCCCAGAGGAAGGCTTTGGGTACAACTCAACTCCCCAGCGGAGCCTTAACGCAGCCCCACATGCAACTGGACCCTCTGTATTCGCTCTTTCACAGCAACCCTAAATATAGCCCTGGCCCGCCTGGCAGTCGACTGAAAACTCGGGCCCCAGAAAATGCGTTAAAAGCCTAATTCGCCCATCCAAAAGTGCCCCCAGAGGAAGGCTTTGGGTACAACTGAACTCCCCAGGGGAGCCTTTATGCAGCCCCACATGCAACTGGACCCTCCTTGTTCACTGTTTACAAGAAACCCTAAATATACCCCTAGCCACCATGGCAGAAGACTGAAAATTCGGGCTCCAGAAAATGCGTTTCAAGCCCCATTCACCCATCCAGAAGTGCCCCCAAAGGAAGGCTTTGGGTACAACTGAACTCCCCAGGGGAGCCTTTATGCAGTCCCACATGCAACTGGACCCTCCGGGTTCACTCTTTCACCGCAAGCCTAAATATAGCCCTAGCACGCCTGGCAGTCGACTGAAAGCTCGGGCCACAGAAAATGTGTTATTAGCCCCATTCGCCCATCCAAAAGTACCCCCAAAGGAAGGCTTTGGGTACATCTGAACTCCCCAGGGGAGCCTTTATGCAGCCCCACATGCAACTGGACCCTCTTTGTTCACTCTTTACAAGCAACCCTAAATATACCCCTAGCCACCATGGCAGAAGACTGAAAATTCGGGCCCCAGAAAATGCGTTAATAGCCTAATTCGCCCATCCAAAAGTGCCCCCAAAGGAAGGCTTTGGGTACAACTGAACTCCCCAGGGGAGCCTTTACGCAGCCCCACATGCAACTGGACCCTCCGTATTCACAGCAACCCTAAATATATCCCTGGCCCGCCTGGCAGTCGACTGAAAACTCGGGCCCCAGAAAATGCATTAAAAGCCTATTTCGCCCATCCAAAAGTGCCCCCAGAGGAACGCTTTGGGTACAAGTGAACTCCCCAGGGGAGCCTTTATGCAGCCCCACATGCAACTCGACCCTCCGGGTTCGCTCTTTCACCACAAGCCTAAATATACCCCTCGGCGCAATGGGAGAAGACTGAAAAAGCGGGCCTCAGAAAACGCATTGCGATTCCACTTGGACCATCCAAAACTGCTCCCAAAGGAAGGCTTTGGGTACAACTGAACTCCCCAGGGGAGCCTTTATGCAGCCCCACATGCAACTGGACCCTCCGGGTTCACTCTTTCACCGCAAGCCTAAATATAGCCCTAGCACGCCTGGCAGTCGACTGAAAGCTCGGGCCCCAGAAAATGTGTTACGAGCCCCATTCGCCCATCCCAAAGTGCCCCCAAAGGAAGGCTTTGGGTACATCTGAACTCCCCAGGGGAGCGTTTACGCAGCCCCACATGCAGCTGGACCCTCCTTGTTCACTGTTTACGAGCAACCCTAAATATACCCCTAGCCACCATGGCAGAAGACTGAAAACTCGGGCTCCAGAAAATGCGTTTCAAGCCCCATTCACCCATCCAGAAGTGCCCCCAAAGGAAGGCTTTGGGTACAACTGAACTCCCCAGGGGAGCCTTTATGCAGCCCCACATGCAACTGGACCCTCCGGGTTCACTCTTTCACCGCAAGCCTAAATATAGCCCTCGGCGCAATGGGAGAAGACTGAAAAAGCCGGCCTCAGAAAAAGCATTGCGATTCCCCTTGGACCATCCAAAACTGCTCCCAAAGGAAGGCTTTGGGTACAACTGAACTCCCCAGGGGAGCCTTTACGCAGCCCCACATGCAACTGGACCCTCCGTATTCACAGCAACCCTAAATATAGCCCTGGCCCGCCTGGCAGTCTACTGAAAACTCGGGCCCAAGAAAATGCATTAAAAGCCTAATTCGCCCATCCAAAAGTGCCCCCAGAGGAAGGCTTTGGGTACAAGTGAACTCCCCAAGGGAGCCTTTACGCAGCCCCACATGCAACTGGACCCTCCGGGTTCACTCTTTCACCGCAAGCCTAAATATAGCCCTCGGCGCAATGGGAGAAGACTGAAAAAGCGGGCCTCAGAAAACGCATTGCGATTCCCCTTGGACCATCCAAAAGTGCTCCCAAAGGAAGGCTTTGGGTACAACTGAACTCCCCAGGGGAGCCTTTACGCAGCCCCACATGCAACTGGACCCTCCGTATTCACAGCAACCCTAAATATATCCCTGGCCCGCCTGGCAGTCTACTGAAAACTCGGGCCCCAGAAAATGCATTAAAAGCCTAATTCGCCCATCCAAAAGTGCCCCCAGAGGAAGGCTTTGGGTACAAGTGAACTCCCCAGGGGAGCCTTTACGCAGCCCCACATGCAACTGGACCCTCCGGGTTCACTCTTTCACCGCAAGCCTAAATATAGCCCTCGGCGCAATGGGAGAAGACTGAAAAAGCGGGCCTCAGAAAACGCATTGCGATTCCCCTTGGACCATCCAAAAGTGCTCCCAAAGGAAGGCTTTGGGTACAACTGGACTCCCCAGGGGAGCTTTAACGCAGCCCCACATGCAACTGGACCCTCCGTATTCGCTCTTTTACAGCAACTCTAAATATAGCCCTGGCCCGCCTGGCAGTCGACTGAAAACTCTGGCCCCAGAAAATGCGTTAAATCCTAATTCGCCCATCCAAAAGTGCCCCCAGAGGAAGGCTTTGGGTACAAGTGAACTCCCCAGGGGAGCCTTTACGCAGCCCCACATGCAACTGGACCCTCCTTGTTCACTGTTTACGAGCAACCCTAAATATACCCCTAGCCACCATGGCAGAAGACTGAAAACTCGGGCTCCAGAAAATGCGTTTCAAGCCCCATTCACCCATCCAGAAGTGCCCCCAAAGGAAGGCTTTGGGTACATCTGAACTCCCCAGGGGAGCCTTTATGCAGCCCCACATGCAACTGGACCCTCCTTGTTCACTGTTTATGAGCAACCCTAAATATACCCCTAGCCACCATGGCAGAAGACTGAAAATTCGGGCCCCAGAAAATGCGTTAATAGCCTAATTCGCCCATCCAAAGGTGCCCCCAGAGGAAGGCTTTGTGTACAACTGAACTCCCCAGGGGAGCCCTTATGCAGCCCCACATGCAACTGGACCCTCCTTGTTCACTGTTTACGAGCAACCCTAAATATACCCCTAGCCACCATGGCAGAAGACTGAAAATTCGGGCTCCAGAAAATGCGTTTCAAGCCGCATTCACCCATCCAGAAGTGCCCCCAAAGGAAGGCTTTGGGTACAACTGAACTCCCCAGGGGAGACTTTATGCAGGCCCATACGCAACTTGACCCCCCGTGTTCGCTGATTACAAGCAACCCTAAATATAACACTAGCCAGCATGGCAGAAAACTGAAAACTCGGGCCACAGAAAAAGCGTTTCAAGCCCCATTCACCCATTAAGAAGTGCCCCCAAAGGAAGGCTTTGGGTACAACTGGACTCCCCAGGGGAGCCTTTATGCAGCCCCACATGCAACTGGACCCTCCGGGTTCACTCTTTCACAGCAACTCTAAATATATTCTGGCCCGCCTGGCAGTCGACTGAAAACTCTGGCCCCAGAAAATGCGTTAAAAGCCTAATTCGCCCATCCAAAAGTGCCCCCAGAGGAAGGCTTTGGGTACAACTGAACTCCCCAGGGGAGCCTTTATGCAGCCCCACATGCAACTGGACCCTCCTTGTTCACTGTTTACAAGAAACCCTAAATATACCCCTAGCCACCATGGCAGAAGACTGAAAATTCGGGCTCCAGAAAATGCGTTTCAAGCCCCATTCACCCATCCAGAAGTGCCCCCAAAGGAAGGCTTTGGGTACAACTGAACTCCCCAGGGGAGCCTTTATGCAGTCCCACATGCAACTGGACCCTCCGGGTTCACTCTTTCACCGCAAGCCTAAATATAGCCCTAGCACGCCTGGCAGTCGACTGAAAGCTCGGGCCACAGAAAATGTGTTATGAGCCCCATTCGCCCATCCAAAAGTACCCCCAAAGGAAGGCTTTGGGTACATCTGAACTCCCCAGGGGAGCCTTTATGCAGCCCCACATGCAACTGGACCCTCTTTGTTCACTGTTTACAAGCAACCCTAAATATACCCCTAGCCACCATGGCAGAAGACTGAAAATTCGGGCCCCAGAAAATGCGTTAATAGCCTAATTCGCCCATCCAAAAGTGCCCCCAAAGGAAGGCTTTGGGTACAACTGAACTCCCCAGGGGAGCCTTTACGCAGCCCCACATGCAACTGGACCCTCCGTATTCACAGCAACCCTAAATATATCCCTGGCCCGCCTGGCAGTCGACTGAAAACTCGGGCCCCAGAAAATGCATTAAAAGCCTAATTCGCCCATCCAAAAGTGCCCCCAGAGGAACGCTTTGGGTACAAGTGAACTCCCCAGGGGAGCCTTTATGCAGCCCCACATGCAACTCGACCCTCCGGGTTCGCTCTTTCACCGCAAGCCTAAATATACCCCTGGGCGCAATGGGAGAAGACTGAAAAAGCGGGCCTCAGAAAACGCATTGCGATTCCACTTGGACCATCCAAAACTGCTCCCAAAGGAAGGCTTTGGGTACAACTGAACTCCCCAGGGGAGCCTTAACGCAGCCCCACATGCAACTGGACCCTCCGTATTCGCTCTTTCACAGCAACCCGAAATATAGTCCTGGCCCGCCTGGCAGTCGACTGAAAACTCGGGCCCCAGAAAATGCGTTAAAAGCCTAATTCGCCCATCCAAATGTGCCCCCAAAGGAAGGCTTTGGGTACAACTGAACTCCCCAGGGGAGCCTTTATGCAGCCCCACATGCAACTGGACCCTCCTTGTTCACTGTTTACGAGCAACCCTAAATATACCCCTAGCCACCATGGCAGAAGACTGAAAACTCGGGCTCCAGAAAATGCGTTTCAAGCCCCATTCACCCATCCAGAAGTGCCCCCAAAGGAAGGCTTTGTGTACAACTGAACTCCCCAGGGGAGCCTTTATGCAGCCCCACATGCAACTGGACCCTCCGGGTTCACTCTTTCACCGCAAGCCTAAATATAGCCCTCGGCGCAATGGGAGAAGACTGAAAAAGCGGGCCTCAGAAAACGCATTGCGATTCCCCTTGGACCATCCAAAAGTGCTCCCAAAGGAAGGCTTTGGGTACAACTGGACTCCCCAGGGGAGCCTTAACGCAGCCCCACATGCAACTGGACCCTCCGTATTCGCTCTTTTACAGCAACACTAAATATATCCCTGGCCCGCCTGGCAGTCGACAGAAAACTCGGGCCACAGAAAATGCGTTAAAAGCCTAATTCGCCCATCCAAAAGTGCCCCCAGAGGAAGGCTTTGGGTACAACTGAACTGCCCAGGGGAGCCTTTATGCAGCCCCACATGCAACTGGACCCTCCGGGTTCACTCTTTCACCGCAAGCCTAAATATAACTCTAGCACGCGTGGCAGTTGACTGAAAGCTCGGGCCACAGAAAATGCGTTAAAAACCTAATTCGCCCATCCAAAAGTGCCCCCAGAGGAAGGCTTTGGGTACAACTGAACTCCCCAGGGGAGCCTTTATGCAGCCCCACATGCAACTGGACCCTCCTTGTTCACTGTTTACAAGAAACCCTAAATATACCCCTAGCCACCATGGCAGAAGACTGAAAATTCGGGCTCCAGAAAATGCGTTT
The DNA here is from genome assembly GCF_047663525.1 of Anas platyrhynchos. NCBI lineage: Eukaryota > Metazoa > Chordata > Aves > Anseriformes > Anatidae > Anas > Anas platyrhynchos. Next base: position 2,025,777 of record NC_092613.1, on the reverse strand, counting down.
CAAGCCCCATTCACCCATCCAGAAGTGCCCCCAAAGGAAGGCTTTGGGTACAACTGAACTCCCCAGGGGAGCCTTTATGCAGTCCCACATGCAACTGGACCCTCCGGGTTCACTCTTTCACCGCAAGCCTAAATATAGCCCTAGCACGCCTGGCAGTCGACTGAAAGCTCGGGCCACAGAAAATGTGTTATTAGCCCCATTCGCCCATCCAAAAGTACCCCCAAAGGAAGGCTTTGGGTATATCTGAACTCCCCAGGGGAGCCTTTATGCAGCCCCACATGCAACTGGACCCTCTTTGTTCACTCTTTACAAGCAACCCTAAATATACCCCTAGCCACCATGGCAGAAGACTGAAAATTCGGGCCCCAGAAAATGCGTTAATAGCCTAATTCGCCCATCCAAAAGTGCCCCCAAAGGAAGGCTTTGGGTACAACTGAACTCCCCAGGGGAGCCTTTACGCAGCCCCACATGCAACTGGACCCTCCGTATTCACAGCAACCCTAAATATATCCCTGGCCCGCCTGGCAGTCGACTGAAAACTCGGGCCCCAGAAAATGCATTAAAAGCCTAATTCGCCCATCCAAAAGTGCCCCCAGAGGAACGCTTTGGGTACAAGTGAACTCCCCAGGGGAGCCTTTATGCAGCCCCACATGCAACTCGACCCTCCGGGTTCGCTCTTTCACCACAAGCCTAAATATACCCCTCGGCGCAATGGGAGAAGACTGAAAAAGCGGGCCTCAGAAAACGCATTGCGATTCCACTTGGACCATCCAAAACTGCTCCCAAAGGAAGGCTTTGGGTACAACTGAACTCCCCAGGGGAGCCTTTATGCAGCCCCACATGCAACTGGACCCTCCGGGTTCACTCTTTCACCGCAAGCCTAAATATAGCCCTAGCACGCCTGGCAGTCGACTGAAAGCTCGGGCCCCAGAAAATGTGTTACGAGCCCCATTCGCCCATCCCAAAGTGCCCCCAAAGGAAGGCTTTGGGTACATCTGAACTCCCCAGGGGAGCGTTTACGCAGCCCCACATGCAGCTGGACCCTCCTTGTTCACTGTTTACGAGCAACCCTAAATATACCCCTAGCCACCATGGCAGAAGACTGAAAACTCGGGCTCCAGAAAATGCGTTTCAAGCCCCATTCACCCATCCAGAAGTGCCCCCAAAGGAAGGCTTTGGGTACAACTGAACTCCCCAGGGGAGCCTTTATGCAGCCCCACATGCAACTGGACCCTCCGGGTTCACTCTTTCACCGCAAGCCTAAATATAGCCCTCGGCGCAATGGGAGAAGACTGAAAAAGCCGGCCTCAGAAAAAGCATTGCGATTCCCCTTGGACCATCCAAAACTGCTCCCAAAGGAAGGCTTTGGGTACAACTGAACTCCCCAGGGGAGCCTTTACGCAGCCCCACATGCAACTGGACCCTCCGTATTCACAGCAACCCTAAATATATCCCTGGCCCGCCTGGCAGTCTACTGAAAACTCGGGCCCAAGAAAATGCATTAAAAGCCTAATTCGCCCATCCAAAAGTGCCCCCAGAGGAAGGCTTTGGGTACAAGTGAACTCCCCAAGGGAGCCTTTACGCAGCCCCACATGCAACTGGACCCTCCGGGTTCACTCTTTCACCGCAAGCCTAAATATAGCCCTCGGCGCAATGGGAGAAGACTGAAAAAGCGGGCCTCAGAAAACGCATTGCGATTCCCCTTGGACCATCCAAAAGTGCTCCCAAAGGAAGGCTTTGGGTACAACTGAACTCCCCAGGGGAGCCTTTATGCAGCCCCACATGCAACTGGACCCTCCGTATTCACAGCAACCCTAAATATATCCCTGGCCCGCCTGGCAGTCTACTGAAAACTCGGGCCCCAGAAAATGCATTAAAAGCCTAATTCGCCCATCCAAAAGTGCCCCCAGAGGAAGGCTTTGGGTACAAGTGAACTCCCCAGGGGAGCCTTTACGCAGCCCCACATGCAACTGGACCCTCCGGGTTCACTCTTTCACCGCAAGCCTAAATATAGCCCTCGGCGCAATGGGAGAAGACTGAAAAAGCGGGCCTCAGAAAACGCATTGCGATTCCCCTTGGACCATCCAAAAGTGCTCCCAAAGGAAGGCTTTGGGTACAACTGGACTCCCCAGGGGAGCTTTAACGCAGCCCCACATGCAACTGGACCCTCCGTATTCGCTCTTTTACAGCAACTCTAAATATAGCCCTGGCCCGCCTGGCAGTCGACTGAAAACTCTGGCCCCAGAAAATGCGTTAAATCCTAATTCGCCCATCCAAAAGTGCCCCCAGAGGAAGGCTTTGGGTACAAGTGAACTCCCCAGGGGAGCCTTTACGCAGCCCCACATGCAACTGGACCCTCCTTGTTCACTGTTTACGAGCAACCCTAAATATACCCCTAGCCACCATGGCAGAAGACTGAAAACTCGGGCTCCAGAAAATGCGTTTCAAGCCCCATTCACCCATCCAGAAGTGCCCCCAAAGGAAGGCTTTGGGTCCAAGTGAACTCCCCAGGGGAGCCTTTATGCAGCCCCACATGCAACTGGACCCTCCGGGTTAACTATTTCACCGCAAGCCTAAATATAGCCGTAGCACGCCTGGCAGTCGACTGAAAGCTCGGGGCCAGAAAATGTGTTACGAGCCCCATTCGCCCATCCAAAAGTGCCCCCAAAGGAAGGCTTTGGGTACATCTGAACTCCCCAGGGGAGCCTTTATGCAGCCCCACATGCAACTGGACCCTCCTTGTTCACTGTTTATGAGCAACCCTAAATATACCCCTAGCCACCATGGCAGAAGACTGAAAATTCGGGCCCCAGAAAATGCGTTAATAGCCTAATTCGCCCATCCAAAGGTGCCCCCAGAGGAAGGCTTTGTGTACAACTGAACTCCCCAGGGGAGCCCTTATGCAGCCCCACATGCAACTGGACCCTCCTTGTTCACTGTTTACGAGCAACCCTAAATATACCCCTAGCCACCATGGCAGAAGACTGAAAATTCGGGCTCCAGAAAATGCGTTTCAAGCCGCATTCACCCATCCAGAAGTGCCCCCAAAGGAAGGCTTTGGGTACAACTGAACTCCCCAGGGGAGACTTTATGCAGGCCCATACGCAACTTGACCCCCCGTGTTCGCTGATTACAAGCAACCCTAAATATAACACTAGCCAGCATGGCAGAAAACTGAAAACTCGGGCCACAGAAAAAGCGTTTCAAGCCCCATTCACCCATTAAGAAGTGCCCCCAAAGGAAGGCTTTGGGTACAACTGGACTCCCCAGGGGAGCCTTTATGCAGCCCCACATGCAACTGGACCCTCCGGGTTCACTCTTTCACAGCAACTCTAAATATATTCTGGCCCGCCTGGCAGTCGACTGAAAACTCTGGCCCCAGAAAATGCGTTAAAAGCCTAATTCGCCCATCCAAAAGTGCCCCCAGAGGAAGGCTTTGGGTACAACTGAACTCCCCAGGGGAGCCTTTATGCAGCCCCACATGCAACTGGACCCTCCTTGTTCACTGTTTACAAGAAACCCTAAATATACCCCTAGCCACCATGGCAGAAGACTGAAAATTCGGGCTCCAGAAAATGCGTTTCAAGCCCCATTCACCCATCCAGAAGTGCCCCCAAAGGAAGGCTTTGGGTACAACTGAACTCCCCAGGGGAGCCTTTATGCAGTCCCACATGCAACTGGACCCTCCGGGTTCACTCTTTCACCGCAAGCCTAAATATAGCCCTAGCACGCCTGGCAGTCGACTGAAAGCTCGGGCCACAGAAAATGTGTTATGAGCCCCATTCGCCCATCCAAAAGTACCCCCAAAGGAAGGCTTTGGGTACATCTGAACTCCCCAGGGGAGCCTTTATGCAGCCCCACATGCAACTGGACCCTCTTTGTTCACTGTTTACAAGCAACCCTAAATATACCCCTAGCCACCATGGCAGAAGACTGAAAATTCGGGCCCCAGAAAATGCGTTAATAGCCTAATTCGCCCATCCAAAAGTGCCCCCAAAGGAAGGCTTTGGGTACAACTGAACTCCCCAGGGGAGCCTTTACGCAGCCCCACATGCAACTGGACCCTCCGTATTCACAGCAACCCTAAATATATCCCTGGCCCGCCTGGCAGTCGACTGAAAACTCGGGCCCCAGAAAATGCATTAAAAGCCTAATTCGCCCATCCAAAAGTGCCCCCAGAGGAACGCTTTGGGTACAAGTGAACTCCCCAGGGGAGCCTTTATGCAGCCCCACATGCAACTCGACCCTCTGGGTTCGCTCTTTCACCGCAAGCCTAAATATACCCCTGGGCGCAATGGGAGAAGACTGAAAAAGCGGGCCTCAGAAAACGCATTGCGATTCCACTTGGACCATCCAAAACTGCTCCCAAAGGAAGGCTTTGGGTACAACTGAACTCCCCAGGGGAGCCTTAACGCAGCCCCACATGCAACTGGACCCTCCGTATTCGCTCTTTCACAGCAACCCGAAATATAGTCATGGCCCGCCTGGCAGTCGACTGAAAACTCGGGCCCCAGAAAATGCGTTAAAAGCCTAATTCGCCCATCCAAATGTGCCCCCAAAGGAAGGCTTTGGGTACAACTGAACTCCCCAGGGGAGCCTTTATGCAGCCCCACATGCAACTGGACCCTCCTTGTTCACTGTTTACGAGCAACCCTAAATATACCCCTAGCCACCATGGCAGAAGACTGAAAACTCGGGCTCCAGAAAATGCGTTTCAAGCCCCATTCACCCATCCAGAAGTGCCCCCAAAGGAAGGCTTTGTGTACAAGTGAACTCCCCAGGGGAGCCTTTATGCAGCCCCACATGCAACTGGACCCTCCGGGTTCACTCTTTCACCGCAAGCCTAAATATAGCCCTCGGCGCAATGGGAGAAGACTGAAAAAGCGGGCCTCAGAAAACGCATTGCGATTCCCCTTGGACCATCCAAAAGTGCTCCCAAAGGAAGGCTTTGGGTACAACTGGACTCCCCAGGGGAGCCTTAACGCAGCCCCACATGCAACTGGACCCTCCGTATTCGCTCTTTTACAGCAACACTAAATATATCCCTGGCCCGCCTGGCAGTCGACAGAAAACTCGGGCCACAGAAAATGCGTTAAAAGCCTAATTCGCCCATCCAAAAGTGCCCCCAGAGGAAGGCTTTGGGTACAACTGAACTGCCCAGGGGAGCCTTTATGCAGCCCCACATGCAACTGGACCCTCCGGGTTCACTCTTTCACCGCAAGCCTAAATATAACTCTAGCACGCGTGGCAGTTGACTGAAAGCTCGGGCCACAGAAAATGTGTTACGAGCCCCATTTGACCATCCAAAAATGCCCCCAAAGGAAGGCTTTGGGTACAACTGAACTCCCCAGGGGAGCCTTAACGCAGCCCCACATGCAACTGGAACCTCCTTGTTCACTGTTTACGAGCAACCCTAAATATACCCCTAGCCACCATGGCAGAAGACTGAAAACTCGGGCTCCAGAAAATGCGTTTCAAGCCCCATTCACCCATCCAGAAGTGCCCCCAAAGGAAGGCTTTGGGTACAAGTGAACTCCCCAGGGGAGCCTTTATGCAGCCCCACATGCAACTGGACCCTACGGGTTCACTCTTTCACAGCAACCCTAAATATAGCCGTAGCACGCCTGGCAGTCGACTGAAAACTCGGGCCCCAGAAAATGTGTTACGAGCCCCATTCGCCCATCCAAAAGTGCCCCCAAAGGAAGGCTTTGGGTACATCTGAACTCCCCAGGGGAGCCTTTACGCAGCCCCACATGCAACTGGACCCTCCGTGTTCACTGTTTACGAGCAACCCTAAATATACCCCTAGCCACCATGGCAGAAGACTGAAAATTCGGGCTCCAGAAAATGCGTTTCAAGCCCCATTCACCCATCCAGAAGTGCCCCCAAAGGAAGGCTTTGGGTACAAGTGAACTCCCCAGGGGAGCCTTTATGCAGGCCCATACGCAACTGGACCCCCCGTGTTCGCTGTTTACAAGCAACCCTAAATATAACACTAGCCAGCATGGCAGAAAACTGAAAACTCGGGCCACAGAAAAAGCGTTTCAAGCCCCATTCACCCATCCAGAAGTGCCCCCAAAGGAAGGCTTTGGGTACAACTGAACTCCCCAGGGGAGCCTTTACGCAGCCCCACATGCAACTGGACCCTCCTTGTTCACTGTTTACGAGCAACCATAAATATACCCCTAGCCAGCATGGCAGAAGACTGAAAACTCGGGCTCCAGAAAATGCGTTTCAAGCCCCATTCACCCATCCAGAAGTGCCCCCAAAGGAAGGCTTTGGGTACAACTGAACTCCCCAGGGGAGCCTTTATGCAGCCCCACATGCAACTGGACCCTCCGGGTTCACTCTTTCACCGCAAGCCTAAATATAGCCCTAGCACGCCTGGCAGTCGACTGAAAGCTCGGGCCACAATAAATGTGTTACGAGCCCCATTCGCCCATCCAAAAGTGCCCCCAAAGGAAGGTTTTGGGTACATCTGAACTCCCCAGGGGAGCCTTTACGCAGCCCCACATGCAACTGGACCCTTTGTATTCGCTCTTTACAGCAACCCTAAATATAGCCCTAGCATGCCTTGCAGTCGACTGAAAGCTCGGGCCACAATAAATATGTTACGAGCCCCATTCGCCCATCCAAAAGTGCCCCCAAAGGAAGGCTTTGCGTACAAGTGAACTCCCCAGGGGAGCCTTTACGCAGCCCCACATGACACTGGACCCTTTGTATTCGCTCTTTACAGCAACCCTAAATATAACCCTAGCCAGCATGGCAGAAGACTGAAAACTCAGGCCCCAGAAAACGTGCTACAAGCCCCATTCGACCATCCCAAAGTGCCCCCAAAGGAAGGCTTTGGGTACAAGTGAACTCCCTAGGGGAGCCTTTATGCAGCCCCACATGCAACTGGACCCTCCGTATTCGCTCTTTCACAGCAACCCTAAATATATCCCTGGCCCGCATGGCAGACGACTGAAAAATCGGGCCAGAGAAAACGTGATACAAGCCCCATTCGCCCATCCAGAAGTGCCCCCAAAGGAAGGCTTTGGGTACAACTGAACTCCCCAGGGGAGCCTTTATGCAGGCCTATACGCAACTGGACCCCCCGTGTTCGCTGTTTACAAGCAACCCTAAATATAACACTAGCCAGCATGGCAGAAAACTGAAAACTCGGGCCACAGAAAAAGCGTTTCAAGCCCCATTCACCCATCCAGAAGTGCCCCCAAAGGAAGGCTTTGGGTACAAGTGAACTCCCCAGGGCAGCCTTTATGCAGCCGCACATGCAACTAGACCCTCCGGGTTCACTCTTTCACAGCAACCCTAAATATATCCATGGCCCGCATGGCACTCGAATGAAAACTCGGGCCCCAGAAAATGCGTTAGAAGCCTAATTCGCCCAGCCAAAAGTGCCCCCAGAGGAAGGCTTTGGGTACATCTGAACTCCCCAGGGGAGCCTTTATGCAGCCCCACATGCAACTGGACCCTCCGGGTTCACTCTTTCACCGCAAGCCTAAATATAGCCCTCGGCGCAATGGGAGAAGACTGAAAAAGCGGCCCTCAGAAAACGCATTGCGATTCCCCTTGGACCATCCAAACGTGCCCCCAAAGGAAGGCTTTGGGTAAAACTGGACTCCCCAGGGGAGCCTTTATGCAGCCCCACATGCAACTGGACCCTCCGTATTCGCTCTTTCACAGCAACCCTAAATATATCCCTGGCCCGCATGGCAGACGACTGAAAAATCGGGCCAGAGAAAACGTGATACAAGCCCCATTCGCCCATCCAGAAGTGCCCCCAAAGGAAGGCTTTGGGTACAACTGAACTCCCCAGGGGAGCCTTTATGCAGGCCTATACGCAACTGGACCCCCCGTGTTCGCTGTTTACAAGCAACCCTAAATATAACACTAGCCAGCATGGCAGAAAACTGAAAACTCGGGCCACAGAAAAAGCGTTTCAAGCCCCATTCACCCATCCAGAAGTGCCCCCAAAGGAAGGCTTTGGGTACAACTGAACTCCCCAGGGGAGCCTTTACGCAGCCCCACATGCAACTGGACCCTCCTTGTTCACTGTTTACGAGCAACCATAAATATACCCCTAGCCAGCATGGCAGAAGACTGAAAACTCGGGCTCCAGAAAATGCGTTTCAAGCCCCATTCACCCATCCAGAAGTGCCCCCAAAGGAAGGCTTTGGGTACATCTGAACTCCCCAGGGGAGCCTTTATGCAGCCCCACATGCAACTGGACCCTCCAGGTTCACTCTTTCACCGCAAGCCTAAATATAGCCCTCGGCGCAATGGGAGAAGACTGAAAAAGCGGGCCTCAGAAAACGCATTGCGATTCCCCTTGGACCATCCAAACGTGCCCCCAAAGGAAGGCTTTGGGTACAACTGGACTCCCCAGGGGAGCCTTTATGCAGCCCCACATGCAACTGGACCCTCCGTATTCGCTCTTTCACAGCAACCCTAAATATATCCCTGGCCCGCCTGGCAGTCGACTGAAAGTTCGGGCCACAGAAAATGCGTTAAAAGCCTAATTCGCCCGTCCAAATGTGCCCCCAAAGGAAGGCATTGGGTAAAAGTGAACTCCCCAGGGTAGCCTTTATGCAGCCCCACATGCAACTGAACCCTCCTTGTTCACTGTTTACGAGCAACCCTAAATATACCCCTAGCCAGCATGGCAGAAGACTGAAAACTCGGGCCACAGAAAATGTGTTACGAGCCCCGTTCGCCCATCCAGAAGTGCCCCCAAAGGAAGGCTTTGGGTACAAGTGAACTCCCCAGGGGAGCCTTTATGCAGCCCCACATGCAACTGGACCCTCCATATTCGCTCTTTCACAGCAACCCTAAATATAACCCTGGCCCACATGGCAGACGACTGAAAAATTCGGGCCACAGAAAACGTGCTACAAGCCCCATTCGACCATCCAAAAGTGCCCCCAAAGGAAGGCTTTGGGTACAACTGAACTCCCCAGGGGAGCCTTTACGCAGCTCCACATGCAACTGGACCCTCCGTATTCGCTCTTTCACCGCAAGCCTAAATATAGCCCTAGCACGCCTGGCAGTCGACTGAAAGCTCGGGCCACAATAAATGTGTTACGAGCCCCATTCGCCCATCCAAAAGTGCCCCCAAAGGAAGGTTTTGGGTACATCTGAACTCCCCAGGGGAGCCTTTACGCAGCCCCACATGCAACTGGACCCTTTGTATTCGCTCTTTACAGCAACGCTAAATATAACCGTAGCCAGCATGGCAGAAGACTGAAAACTCGGGCCCCAGAAAACGTGCTACAAGCCCCATTCGACCATCCAAAAGTGCCCCCAAAGGAAGGCTTTGGGTACAAGTGAACTCCCCAGGGGAGCCTTTATGCAGCCCCACATGCAACTGACCCTCCGTGTTCGCTCTTTACAGCATCCCTAAATATAACCCTAGCCAGCATGGCAGAAGACTGAAAACTCGGGCCACAGAAAATGTGTTACGAGCCCCGTTCGCCCATCCAGAAGTGCCCCCAAAGGAAGGCTTTGGGTACAACTGAACTCCCCAGGGGAGCCTTTACGCAGCTCCACATGCAACTGGACCCTCCGTATTCGCTCTTTCACCGCAAGCCTAAATATAGCCCTAGCACGCCTGGCAGTCGACTGAAAGCTCGGGCCACAATAAATGTGTTACGAGCCCCATTCGCCCATCCAAAAGTGCCCCCAAAGGAAGGTTTTGGGTACATCTGAACTCCCCAGGGGAGCCTTTACGCAGCCCCACATGCAACTGGACCCTTTGTATTCGCTCTTTACAGCAACGCTAAATATAACCGTAGCCAGCATGGCAGAAGACTGAAAACTCGGGCCCCAGAAAACGTGCTACAAGCCCCATTCGACCATCCAAAAGTGCCCCCAAAGGAAGGCTTTGGGTACAAGTGAACTCCCCAGGGGAGCCTTTATGCAGCCCCACATGCAACTGACCCTCCGTGTTCGCTCTTTACAGCATCCCTAAATATAACCCTAGCCAGCATGGCAGAAGACTGAAAGCTCAGGCCACAGAAAATGTGTTACGAGCCCCATTCGCCCATCCAGAAGTGCCCCCAAAGGAAGGCTTTGGGTACAAGTGAACTCCCCAGGGGAGCCTTTATGCAGCCCCACATGCAACTGGACCCTCCGTATTCGCTCTTTCACAGCAACCCTAAATATAACCCTGGCCCGCCTGGCAGACGACTGAAAAATCGGGCCCCAGAAAACGTGCTACAAGCCCCATTCGCCCATCCAAAAGAGCCCCCAAAGGAAGGCTTTGGGTACAAGTGAACTCCCCAGGGGAGCCTTTATGCAGGCCTATACGCAACTGGACCCCCCGTGATCGCTGTTTAAAAGCAACCCTAAATATAACACTAGCCAGCATGGCAGAAAACTGAAAACTCGGGCCACAGAAAAAGCGTTTCAAGCCCCATTCACCCATCCAGAAGTGCCCCCAATGGAAGGCTTTGGGTACAAGTGAACTCCCCAGGGCAGCCTTTATGCAGCCCCACATGCAACTAGACCCTCCGGGTTCACTCTTTCACAGCAACCCTAAATATAACCCTGGCCCGCCTGGCAGTCGACTGAAAACTTGGGCCCCAGAAAATGCGTTAAAAGCCAAATTCGCCCGTCCAAATGTGCCCCCAAAGGAAGGCATTGGGTACAAGTGAACTCCCCAGGGTAGCCTTTATGCAGCCCCACATGCAACTGGACCCTCCTTGTTCACTGTTTACGAGCAACCCTAAATATAACACTAGCCACCATGGCAGAAGACTGAAAACTCGGGCTCCAGAAAATGCGTTTCAAGCCCCATTCACCCATCCAGAAGTGCCCCCAAAGGAAGGCTTTGGGTACAACTGAACTCCCCAGGGGAGCCTTTATGCAGCCCCACATGCAACTGGACCCTCCGGGTTCACTCTTTCACCGCAAGCCTAAATATAGCCCTCGGCGCAATGGGAGAAGACTGAAAAAGCGGGCCTCAGAAAACGCATTGCGATTCCCCTTGGACCATCCAAACGTGCCCCCAAAGGAAGGCTTTGGGTACAACTGGACTCCCCAGGGGAGCCTTAACGCAGCCCCACATGCAACTGGACCCTCCTTGTTCACTGTTTACGAGCAACCCTAAATATACCCCTAGCCAGCATGGCAGAAGACTGAAAACTCGGGCTCCAGAAAATGCGTTTCAAGCCCCATTCACCCATCCAGAAGTGCCCCCAAAGGAAGGCTTTGGGTACAGCTGAACTCCCCAGGGGAGCCATTATGCAGCCCCACATGCAACTGGACCCTCCGGGTTCACTCTTTCAATGCAAGCCTAAATATAGCCCTAGCACGCCTGGCAGTCGACTGAAAGCTCGGGCCACAGAAAATGTGTTACGAGCCCCATTCGCCCATCCAAAAGTGCCTCCAAAGGAAGGCTTTGGGTACAAGTGAACTCCCCAGGGGAGCCTTTATGCAGCCCCACATGCAACTGACCCTCCGTGTTCGCTCTTTACAGCAACCCTAAATATAACCCTAGCCAGCATGGCAGAAGACTGAAAGCTCAGGCCACAGAAAATGTGTTACGAGCCCCATTCGCCCATCCAGAACTGCCCCCAAAAGAAGGCTTTGGGTACAAGTGAACTCCCCAGGGGAGCCTTTATGCAGCCCCACATGCAACTGGACCCTCCGTATTCGCTCTTTCACAGCAACCCTAAATATAACCCTGGCCCGCATGGCAGACGACTGAAAAATCGGGCCCCAGAAAACGTGCTACAAGCCCCATTCGACCATCCAAAAGTGCCCCCAAAGGAAGGCTTTGGGTACAAGTGAACTCCCCAGGGCAGCCTTTATGCAGCCCCACATGCAACTAGACCCTCCGGGTTCACTCTTTCACAGCAACCCTAAATATAGCCCTGGCCCGCGTGGCACTCGACTGAAAACTCGGGCCCCAGAAAATGCGTTAAAAGCCTAATTCGCCCATCCAAAAGTGCCCCCAGAGGAAGGCTTTGGGTACAACTGAACTCCCCAGGGGAGCCTTTATGCAGCCCCACATGCAACTGGACCCTCCTTGTTCACTGTTTACGAGCAACCCTAAATATACCCCTAGCCACCATGGCAGAAGACTGAAAAGTCGGGCTCCAGAAAATGCGTTTCAAGCCCCATTCACCCATCCAGAAGTGCCCCCAAAGGAAGGCTTTGGGTACAACTGAACTCCCCAGGGGAGCCTTTATGCAGCCCCACATGCAACTGGACCCTCCTTGTTCACTGTTTAAGAGCAACCCTAAATATACCCCTAGCCACCATGTCAGAAGACTGAAAACTCGGGCCACAGAATATGCTTTTCAAGCCCCATTCAACCATCCAGAAGTGCCCCCAAAGGAAGGCTTTGGGTACAACTGAACTCCCCAGGGGAGCCTTTACGCAGCCCCACATGCAACTGGACCCTCCTTGTTCCCTGTTTACGAGCAACCCTAAATATACCCCTAGCCACCATGGCAGAAGACTGAAAACTCGGGCTCCAGAAAATGCGTTTCAAGCCCCATTCACCCATCCAGAAGAGCCCCCAAAAGAAGGCTTTGGGTACAAGTGAACTCCCCAGGGGAGCCTTTATGCAGCCCCACATGCAACTGGACCCTCCGGGTTCACTCTTTCACCGCAAGCCTAAATATAGCCCTAGCACGCCTGGCAGTTGACTGAAAGTTCGGGCCACAGAAAATGTGTTACGAGCCCCATTCGCCCATCTAAAAGTGCCCCCAAAGGAAGTCTTTGGGTACAACTGAACTCCCCAGGGGAGCCTTTACGCAGCCCCACATGCAACTGGACCCTCCGTGTTCGCTCTTTACAGCAACCCTAAATATAACCCTAACCAGCATGGCAGAAGACTGAAAACTCGGGCCACAGAAAAAGCGTTTCAAGCCCCTTTCGCCCATCCAGAAGTGCCCCCAAAGGAAGGCTTTGGGTACAACTGAACTCCCCAGGGGAGCCTTTATGCAGCCCCACATGCAACTGGACCCTCCTTGTTCACTGTTTACGAGCAACCCTACATATAACACTAGCCACCATGGCAGAAGACTGAAAACTCGGGCTCCAGAAAATGCATTTCAAGCCCCATTCACCCATCCAGAAGTGCCCCCAAAAGAAGGCTTTGGGTACAACTGAACTCCCCAGGGGAGCCTTTATGCAGCCCCACATGCAACTGGACCCTCCGGGTTCACTCTTTCACCGCAAGCCTAAATATAGCCCTCGGCGCATTGGGAGAAGACTGAAAAAGCAGGCCTCAGAAAACGCATTGCGATTCCACTTGGACCATCCCAAAGTGCCCCCAAAGGAAGGCTTTGGGTACAACTGGACTCCCCAGGGGAGCCTTTATGCAGCCCCACATGCAACTGGACCCTCCTTATTCGCTCTTTCACAGCAACCCTAAATATATCCCTGGCCCGCCTGGTAGTCGACTGAAAACTCGGGCCCCAGAAAATGCGTTAAAAGCCTAATTCGCCCATCCAAAAGTGCCCCCAGAGGAAGGCTTTGGGTACATCTGAACTCCCCAGGGGAGCCTTAACGCCTCCCCACATGCAACTGGACCCTCCGTGTTCGCTCTTTACAGCAACCCTAAATATAACCCTAACCAGCATGGCAGAAGACTGAAAATTCGGGCCACAGAAAAAGCGTTTCAAGCCCCTTTCGCCCATCCAGAAGTGCCCCCAAAGGAAGGCTTTGTGTACAACTGAACTCCCCAGGGGAGCCGTTATGCAGCCCCACATGCAACTGGACCCTCCGGGTTCACTCTTTCACCGCAACCCTAAATATAGCCCTGGCCCGCCTGGCAGTCGACTGAAAACTCGGGCCACAGAAAATGCATTAAAAGCCTAATTCGCCCCTCCAAAAGTGCCCCCAGAGGAAGGCTTTGGGTACATCTGAACTCCCCAGGGGAGCCTTTACGCAGCCCCACATGCAACTGGACCCTCCTTGTTCACTGTTTACGAGCAACCCTAAATATACCCCTAGCCACCATGGCAGAAGACTGAAAACTCGGGCCACAGAAAAAGGGTTTCAAGCCCCTTTCGACCATCCAGGAGTGCCCCCAAAGGAAGGCTTTGGGTACAAGTGAACTCCCCAGGGGAGCCTTTATGCAGCCCCACATGCAACTGGACCCTCCGGGTTCACTCTTTCACCGCAAGCCTAAATATAGCCCTAGCACGCCTGGCAGTCGACTGAAAGCTCGGGACACAGAAAATGTGTTACGAGCCCCATTCGCCCATCCAAAAGTGCCTCTAAAGGAAGGCTTTGGGTACAAGTGAACTCCCCAGGGGAGCTTTTATGCAGCACCACATGCAACTGGACCCTCCGGATTCACTCTTTCACAGCAACCCTAAATATATCCCTGGCCCGCCTGGCAGTCGACTGAAAACTCGGGCCCCAGAAAATGCGTTAAAAGCCTAATTCGCCCATCCAAAAGTGCCCCCAGAGGAAAGCTTTGGGTACAAGTAAACTCCCCAGGGGAGCTTTTATGCAGCACCACATGCAACTGGACCCTCCTTGTTCAATGTTTACGAGCAACACTAAATATAGCCCTGGCCCGCCTGGCAGTCGACTGAAAACTCGGGCCACAGAAAATGCTTTAAAAGCCTAATTCGCCCCTCCAAAAGTGCCCCCAGAGGAAGGCTTTGTGTACAACTGAACTCCCCAGGGGAGCCTTTACGCAGCCCCACATGCAACTGGACCCTCCTTGTTCCCTGTTTACGAGCAACCCTAAATATACCCCTAGCCAGCATGGCAGAAGACTGAAAACTCGGGCTCCAGAAAATGCGTTTCAAGCCCCATTCACCCATCCAGAAGTGCCCCCAAAGGAAGGCTTTGGGTACAAGTGAACTCCCCAGGGGAGCCTTTATGCAGCCCCACATGCAACTGGACCCTCCGGGTTCACTCTTTCACCGCAAGCCTAAATATAGCCCTGGCCCGTTTGGCAGTCGACTGAAAACTCGGGCCCCAGAAAATGCATTAAAAGCCTAATTCGCCCATCCAAAAGTTCCCCCAGAGGAAGGCTTTGGGTACATCTGAACTCCCCAGGGGAGCCTTTATGCAGCCCCACATGCAACTGGACCCTCCGGGTTCACTCTTTCACCGCAAGCCTAAATATAGCCCTAGCACGCCTGGCAGTCGACTGAAAGCTCGGGCCATAGAAAATGTGTTACGAGCCCCATTCGCCCATCCAAAAGTGCCTCCAAAGGAAGGCTTTGGGTACAAGTGAACTCCCCAGGGGAGCCTTTACGCAGCCCCACATGCAACTGGACCCTCCGTGTTCGCTCTTTACAGCAACCCTAAATATAACCCTAACCAGAATGGCAGAAGACTGAAAACTCGGGCCACAGAAAAAGGGTTTCAAGCCCCTTTCGACCATCCAGGAGTGCCCCCAAAGGAAGGCTTTGGGTACAAGTGAACTCCCCAGGGGAGCCTTTATGCAGCCCCACATGCAACTGGACCCTCCATATTCGCTCTTTCACAGCAACCCTAAATATATCCCTGGCCCGCATGGCAGACGACCGAAAAATCGGGCCCCAGAAAAAGTGCTATAAGCCCCATTCGCCCATCCAAAAGTGCCCCCAAAGGAAGGCTTTGGGTACAACTGAACTCCCCAGGGGAGCCTTTACGCAGCCCCACATGCAACTGGACCCTCCTTGTTCACTGTTTACGAGCAACCCTAAATATACCCCTAGCCACCATGGCAGAAGACTGAAAACTCGGGCCACAGAAAAAGGGTTTCAAGCCCCTTTCGACCATCCAGGAGTGCCCCCAAAGGAAGGCTTTGGGTACAAGTGAACTCCCCAGGGGAGCCTTTATGCAGCCCCACATGCAACTGGACCCTCCGGGTTCACTCTTTCACCGCAAGCCTAAATATAGCCCTAGCACGCCTGGCAGTCGACTGAAAGCTCGGGACACAGAAAATGTGTTACGAGCCCCATTCGCCCATCCAAAAGTGCCTCTAAAGGAAGGCTTTGGGTACAAGTGAACTCCCCAGGGGAGCTTTTATGCAGCACCACATGCAACTGGACCCTCCGGATTCACTCTTTCACAGCAACCCTAAATATAGCCCTGGCCCGCCTGGCAGTCGACTGAAAACTCGGGCCCCAGAAAATGCGTTAAAAGCCTAATTCGCCCATCCAAAAGTGCCCCCAGAGGAAAGCTTTGGGTACAAGTAAACTCCCCAGGGGAGCTTTTATGCAGCACCACATGCAACTGGACCCTCCTTGTTCAATGTTTACGAGCAACCCTAAATATAGCCCTGGCCCGCCTGGCAGTCGACTGAAAACTCGGGCCACAGAAAATGCTTTAAAAGCCTAATTCGCCCCTCCAAAAGTGCCCCCAGAGGAAGGCTTTGTGTACAACTGAACTCCCCAGGGGAGCCTTTACGCAGCCCCACATGCAACTGGACCCTCCTTGTTCCCTGTTTACGAGCAACCCTAAATATACCCCTAGCCAGCATGGCAGAAGACTGAAAACTCGGGCTCCAGAAAATGCGTTTCAAGCCCCATTCACCCATCCAGAAGTGCCCCCAAAGGAAGGCTTTGGGTACAAGTGAACTCCCCAGGGGAGCCTTTATGCAGCCCCACATGCAACTGGACCCTCCGGGTTCACTCTTTCACCGCAAGCCTAAATATAGCCCTGGCCCGTTTGGCAGTCGACTGAAAACTCGGGCCCCAGAAAATGCATTAAAAGCCTAATTCGCCCATCCAAAAGTTCCCCCAGAGGAAGGCTTTGGGTACATCTGAACTCCCCAGGGGAGCCTTTATGCAGCCCCACATGCAACTGGACCCTCCGGGTTCACTCTTTCACCGCAAGCCTAAATATAGCCCTCGGCGCAATGGGAGAAGACTGAAAAAGCGGACCTCAGAAAACGCATTGCGATTCCACTTGGACCATCCCAAAGTGCCCCCAAAGGAAGGCTTTGGGTACAACTGGACTCCCCAGGGGAGCCTTTATGCAGCCCCACATGCAACTGGACCCTCCGTATTCGCTCTTTCACAGCAACCCTAAATATATCCCTGGCCCGCCTTGTAGTCGACTGAAAACTCGGGCCCCAGAAAATGCGTTTAAAGCCTAATTCGCCCATCCAAAAGTGCCCCCAGAGGAAGGCTTTGGGTACATCTGAACTCCCCAGGGGAGCCTTAACGCCTCCCCACATGCAACTGGACCCTCCGTGTTCGCTCTTTACAGCAACCCTAAATATAACCCTAAGCAGCATGGCACAAGACTGAAAACTCGGGCCACAGAAAAAGCGTTTCAAGCCCCTTTCGCCCATCCAGAAGTGCCCCCAAAGGAAGGCTTTGTGTACAACTGAACTCCCCAGGGGAGCCTTTATGCAGCCCCACATGCAACTGGACCCTCCGGGTTCACTCTTTCACCGCAACCCTAAATATAGCCCTGGCCCGTCTGGCAGTCGACTGAAAACTCGGGCCCCAGAAAATGCTTTAAAAGCCTAATTCGCCCCTCCAAAAGTGCCCCCAGAGGAAGGCTTTGGGTACATCTGAACTCCCCAGGGGAGCCTTTACGCAGCCCCACATGCAACTGGACCCTCCATATTCGCTCTTTACAGCAACCCTAATTATAACCCTAGCCAGCATGGCAGAAGACTGAAAACTCGGGCCACAGAAAAAGCGTTTCAAGCCCCTTTCGCCCATCCAGAAGTGCCCCCAGAGGAAGGCTTTGGGTACAACTGAACTCCCCAGGGGAGCCTTTATGCAGCCCCACATGCAACTGGATCCTCCTTGTTCACTGTTTACGAGCAACCCTAAATATACCCCTAGCCACCATGGCAGAAGACTGAAAACTCGGGCTCCAGAAAATGCATTTCAAGCCCCATTCACCCATCCAGAAGTGCCCCCAAAAGAAGGCTTTGGGTACAACTGAACTCCCCAGGGGAGCCTTTATGCAGCCCCACATGCAACTGGACCCTCCGGGTTCACTCTTTCACCGCAAGCCTAAATATAGCCCTAGCACGCCTGGCAGTCGACTGAAAGCTCGGGACACAGAAAATGTGTTACGAGCCCCATTCGCCCATCCAAAAGTGCCTCTAAAGGAAGGCTTTGGGTACAAGTGAACTCCCCAGGGGAGCTTTTATGCAGCACCACATGCAACTGGACCCTCCGGATTCACTCTTTCACAGCAACCCTAAATATATCCCTGGCCCGCCTGGCAGTCGACTGAAAACTCGGGCCCCAGAAAATGCGTTAAAAGCCTAATTCGCCCATCCAAAAGTGCCCCCAGAGGAAGGCTTTGGGTACAACTGAACTCCCCAGGGGAGCCTTTACGCAGCCCCACATGCAACTGGACCCTCCTTGTTCACTGTTTACGAGCAACCCTACATATAACACTAGCCACCATGGCAGAAGACTGAAAACTCGGGCTCCAGAAAATGCATTTCAAGCCCCATTCACCCATGCAGAAGTGCCCCCAAAAGAAGGCTTTGGGTAGAAGTGAACTCCCCAGGGGAGCCTTTATGCAGCCCCACATGCAACTGGACCCTCCGGGTTCACTCTTTCACCGCAAGCCTAAATATAGCCCTAGCACGCCTGGCAGTCGACTGAAAGCTCGGGCCACAGAAAATGTGTTACGAGCCCCATTCGCCCATCTAAAAGTGCCTCTAAAGGAAGGCTTTGGGTACAAGTGAACTCCCCAGGGGAGCCTTTATGCAGCCCCACATGCAACTGGACCCTCCGTGTTCGCTCTTTACAGCAACCCTAAATATAACCCTAACCAGCATGGCAGAAGACTGAAAACTCGGGCCACAGAAAAAGCGTTTCAAGCCCCTTTCGCCCTTTCAGAAGTGCCCCCAAAGGAAGGCTTTGGGTACAAGTGAACTCCCCAGGAGAGCCTTTATGCAGACCCACATGCAACTGGACCCTCCATATTCGCTCTTTCAAAGCAACCCTAAATATATCCCTGGCCCGCATGGCAGACGACTGAAAAATCGGGCCCCAGAAAAAGTGCTATAAGCAACATTCGCCCATCCAAAAGTGCCCCCAAAGGAAGGCTTTGGGTACAACCGAACTCTCCAGGGGAGTCTTTATGCAGGCCCATACGCAACTGGACCCCTCTTGTTCGCTGTTTACAAGCAACCCTAAATATAACACTAGCCAGCATGGCAGAAAACTGAAAACTCGGGCCACAGAAAAAGCGTTTCAAGCCCCATTCACCCATCCAGAAGTGCCCCCAAAGGAAGGCTTTGGGTACAAGTGAACTCCCCAGGGGAGCCTTTATGCAGCCCCACATGCAACTGGACCGTCCTTTTTCACTGTTTACGAGCAACCCTAAATATACCCCTAGCCACCATGGCAGAAGACTGAAAACTCCGGCTCCAGAAAATGCGTTTCAAGCCCCATTCACCCATCCAGAAGTGCCCCCAAAGGAAGGCTTTGGGTACATCTGAACTCCCCAGGGGAGCCTTTATGCAGCCCCACATGCAACTGGACCCTCCGGGTTCACTCTTTCACCGCAAGCCTAAATATAGCCCTAGCACGCCTGGCAGTCGACTGAAAGCTCGGGCCATAGAAAATGTGTTACGAGCCCCATTCGCCCATCCAAAAGTGCCCCCAGAGGAAGGCCTTGGGTACAAGTGAACTCCCCAGGTGAGCCTTTATGCAGACCCACATGCAACTGGACCCTCCATATTCGCTCTTTCACAGCAACCCTAAATATATCCCTGGCCCGCATGGCAGACGACCGAAAAATCGGGCCCCAGAAAAAGTGCTATAAGCCCCATTCGCCAATCCAAAAGTGCCCCCAAAGGAAGGCTTTGGGTCCAACTGAACTCCCCAGGGGAGCCTTTATGCAGACCCACATGCAACTGGACCCTCCTTGTTCACTGTTTACGAGCAACCCTAAATATACCCCTAGCCAGCATGGCAGAAGACTGAAAACTCGGGCTCCAGAAAATGCGTTTCAAGCCCCATTCACCCATCCAGAAGTGCCCCCAAAGGAAGGCTTTGGGTACAACTGAACTCCCCAGGGGAGCCTTTATGCAGCCCCACATGCAACTGGACCCTCCGGGTTCACTCTTTCACCGCAAGCCTAAATATAGCCCTCGGCGCAATGGGAGAAGACTGAAAAAGCTGGCCTAAGAAAACGCATTGCGATTCCCCTTGGACCATCCAAAAGTGCCCCCAAAGGAAGGCTTTGGGTACAACTGGACTCCCCAGGGGAGCCTTAACGCAGCCCCACATGCAACTGGACCCTCCGAATTCGCTCTTTCACAGCAACCCTAAATATAGCCCTGGCCCGCCTGGCAGTCGACTGAAAACTCGGGCCCCAGAAAATGCATTAAAAGCCTAATTCGCCCATCCAAAAGTGCCCCCAGAGGAAGGCTTTGGGTACAACTGAACTCCCCAGGGGAGCCTTTACGCAGCCCCACATGCAACTGGACCCTCCTTGTTCCCTGTTTACGAGCAACCCTAAATATACCCCTAGCCACCATGGCAGAAGACTGAAAACTCGGGCTCCAGAAAATGCGTTTCAAGCCCCATTCACCCATCCAGAAGAGCCCCCAAAAGAAGGCTTTGGGTACAAGTGAACTCCCCAGGGGAGCCTTTATGCAGCCCCACATGCAACTGGACCCTCCGGGTTCACTCTTTCACCGCAAGCCTAAATATAGCCCTAGCACGCCTGGCAGTTGACTGAAAGTTCGGGCCACAGAAAATGTGTTACGAGCCCCATTCGCCCATCTAAAAGTGCCCCCAAAGGAAGTCTTTGGGTACAACTGAACTCCCCAGGGGAGCCTTTACGCAGCCCCACATGCAACTGGACCCTCCGTATTCGCTCTTTACAGCAACCCTAAATATAACCCTAACCAGCATGGCAGAAGACTGAAAACTCGGGCCACAGAAAAAGCGTTTCAAGCCCCTTTCGCCCATCCAGAAGTGCCCCCAAATGAAGGCTTTGGGTACAACTGAACTCCCCAGGGGAGCCTTTATGCAGGCCCATACGCAACTGGACCCCCCGTGTTCGCTGTTTACAAGCAACCCTAAATATACCCCTAGCCAGCATGGCAGAAGACTGAAAACTCGGGCTCCAGAAAATGCATTTCAAGCCCCATTCACCCATCCAGAAGTGCCCCCAAAAGAAGGCTTTGGGTACAACTGAACTCCCCAGGGGAGCCTTTATGCAGCCCCACATGCAACTGGACCCTCCGGGTTCACTCTTTCACCGCAAGCCTAAATATAGCCCTCGGCGCAATGGGAGAAGACTGAAAAAGCGGGCCTCAGAAAACGCATTGCGATTCCACTTGGACCATCCCAAAGTGCCCCCAAAGGAAGGCTTTGGGTACAACTGGACTCCCCAGGGGAGCCTTTATGCAGCCCCACATGCAACTGGACCCTCCGAATTCGCTCTTTCACAGCAACCCTAAATATATCCCTGGCCCGCCTGGTAGTCGACTGAAAACTCAGGCCCCAGAAAATGCGTTAAAAGCCTAATTCGCCCATCTAAAAGTGCCCCCAGAGGAAGGCTTTGGGTACATCTGAACTCCCCAGGGGAGCCTTTACGCAGCCCCACATGCAACTGGACCCTCCTTGTTCACTGTTTACGAGCAACCCTAAATATACCCCTAGCCACCATGGCAGAAGACTGAAAACTCGGGCTCCAGAAAATGCGTTTCAAGCCCCATTCACCCATCCAGAAGTGCCCCCAAAAGAAGGCTTTGGGTACAACTGAACTCCCCAGGGGAGCCTTTATGCAGCCCCACATGCAACTGGACCCTCCGGGTTCACTCTTTCACCGCAAGCCTAAATATAGCCCTAGCACGCCTGGCAGTCGACTGAAAGCTCGGGACACAGAAAATGTGTTACGAGCCCCATTCGCCCATCCAAAAGTGCCTCTAAAGGAAGGCTTTGGGTACAAGTGAACTCCCCAGGGGAGCTTTTATGCAGCACCACATGCAACTGGACCCTCCGGATTCACTCTTTCACAGCAACCCTAAATATATCCCTGGCCCGCCTGGCAGTCGACTGAAAACTCGAGCCCCAGAAAATGCGTTAAAAGCCTAATTCGCCCATCCAAAAGTGCCCCCAGAGGAAAGCTTTGGGTACAAGTAAACTCCCCAGGGGAGCTTTTATGCAGCACCACATGCAACTGGACCCTCCTTGTTCAATGTTTACGAGCAACCCTAAATATAGCCCTGGCCTGCCAGGCAGTCGACTGAAAACTCGGGCCACAGAAAATGCTTTAAAAGCCTATTTCGCCCCTCCAAAAGTGCCCCCAGAGGAAGGCTTTGTGTACAACTGAACTCCCCAGGGGAGCCTTTACGCAGCCCCACATGCAACTGGACCCTCCTTGTTCCCTGTTTACGAGCAACACTAAATATACCCCTAGCCAGCATGGCAGAAGACTGAAAACTCGGGCTCCAGAAAATGCGTTTCAAGCCCCATTCACCCATCCAGAAGTGCCCCCAAAGGAAGGCTTTGGGTACAAGTGAACTCCCCAGGGGAGCCTTTATGCAGCCCCACATGCAACTGGACCCTCCGGGTTCACTCTTTCACCGCAAGCCTAAATATAGCCCTGGCCCGTCTGGCAGTCGACTGAAAACTCGGGCCCCAGAAAATGCATTAAAAGCCTAATTCGCCCATCCAAAAGTTCCCCCAGAGGAAGGCTTTGGGTACATCTGAACTCCCCAGGGAAGCCTTTACGCAGCACCACATGCAACTGGACCCTCCGTGTTCGCTCTTTACACCAAACCTAAATATAACCCTAGCCAGCATGGCAGAAGACTGAAAACTCGGGCCACAGAAAAAGCGTTTCAAGCCCCTTTCGCCCATCCAGAAGTGCCCCCAAAGGAAGACTTTGGGTACAAGTGAACTCCCCAGGGGAGCCTTTATGCAGGCCGATACGCAACTGGACCCCCCGTGTTCGCTGCTTACAAGCAACCCTAAATATAACACTAGCCAGCATGGCAGAAAACTGAAAACTCGGGCCCCAGAAAATGCTTTAAAAGCCTAATTCGCTCCTCCAAATGTGCCCCCAGAGGAAGGCTTTGAGTACAAGTGAACTCCCCAGGGGAGCCTTTACGCAGCCCCACATGCAACTGGACCCTCCTTGTTCAATGTTTACGAGCAACCCTAAATATAACCCTGGCCCGCCTGGCAGTCGACTGAAAACTCGTGCCCCAGAAAATGCGTTAAAAGCCTAATTCGCCCCTCCAAAACTGCCCCCAGAGGAAGGCTTTGTGTACAACTGAACTCCCCAGGGGAGCCTTTACGCAGCCCCACATGCAACTGGACCCTCCTTGTTCACTGTTTACGAGCAACCCTAAATATACCCCTAGCCACAATGGCAGAAGACTGAAAACTCGGACTCCAGAAAATGCGTTTCAAGCCCCATTCACCCATCCAGAAGTGCCCCCAAAGGAAGGCTTTGTGTACAACTGAACTCCCCAGGGGAGCCTTTATGCAGCCCCACATGCAACTGGACCCTCCGGGTTCACTCTTTCACCGCAAGCCTAAATATAGCCCTAGCACGCCTGGCAGTCGACTGAAAGCTCGGGCCATAGAAAATGTGTTACGAGCCCCATTCGCCCATCCAAAAGTGCCTCCAAAGGAAGGCTTTGGGTACAAGTGAACTCCCCAGGGGAGCCTTTACGCAGCCCCACATGCAACTGGACCCTCCGTGTTCGCTCTTTACAGCAACCCTAAATATAACCCTAACCAGCATGGCAGAAGACTGAAAACTCGGGCCACAGAAAAAGTGTTTCAAGCCCCTTTCGACCATCCAGAAGTGCCCCCAAAGGAAGGCTTTGGGTACAAGTGAACTCCCCAGGGGAGCCTTTATGCAGACCCACATGCAACTGGACCCTCCATATTCGCTCTTTCACAGCAACCCTAAATATATCCCTGGCCCGCATGGCAGACGACCGAAAAATCGGGCCCCAGAAAAAGTGCTATAAGCCCCATTCGCCCATCCAAAAGTGCCCCCAAAGGAAGGCTTTGGGCACAACTGAACTCCCCAGGGGAGCCTTTATGCAGACCCACATGCAACTGGACCCTCCTTGTTCACTGTTTACGAGCAACCCTAAATATACCCCTAGCCACCATGGCAGAAGACTGAAAACTCGGGCTCCAGAAATGCGTTTCAAGCCCCATTCACCCATCCAGAAGTGCCCCCAAAGGAAGGCTTTGGGTACAACTGAACTCCCCAGGGGAGCCTTTATGCAGCCCCACATGCAACTGCACCCTCCGGGTTCACTCTTTCACCGCAAGCCTAAATATAGCGCTCGGCGCAATGGGAGAAGACTGAAAAAGCTAGCCTAAGAAAACGCATTGCGATTCCCCTTGGACCATCCAAAAGTGCCCCCAAAGGAAGGCTTTGGGTACAACTGGACTCCCCAGGGGAGCCTTAACGCAGCCCCACATGCAACTGGACCCTCCGAATTCGCTCTTTCACAGCAACCCTAAATATAGCCCTGGCCCGCCTGGCAGTCGACTGAAAACTCGGGCCCCAGAAAAGGCATTAAAAGCCTAATTCGCCCATCCAAAAGTGCCCCCAGAGGAAGGCTTTGGGTACAACTGAACTCCCCAGGGGAGCCTTTACGCAGCCCCACATGCAACTGCACCCTCCTTGTTCCCTGTTTACGAGCAACCCTAAATATACCCCTAGCCACCATGGCAGAAGACTGAAAACTCGGGCTCCAGAAAATGCGTTTCAAGCCCCATTCACCCATCCAGAAGTGCCCCCAAAGGAAGGCTTTGGGTACAAGTGAACTCCCCAGGGGAGCCTTTATGCAGCCCCACATGCAACTGGACCCTCCGGGTTCACTCTTTCACCGCAAGCCTAAATATAGCCCTAGCACGCCTGGCAGTTGACTGAAAGTTCGGGCCACAGAAAATGTGTTACGAGCCCCATTCGCCCATCTAAAAGTGCCCCCAAAGGAAGTCTTTGGGTACAACTAAACTCCCCAGGGGAGCCTTTACGCAGCCCCACATGCAACTGGACCCTCCGTGTTCGCTCTTTACAGCAACCCTAAATATAACCCTAGCCAGCATGGCAGAAGACTGAAAACTCGGGCCACAGAAAAAGCGTTTCAAGCCCCTTTCGCCCATCCAGAAGTGCCCCCAAATGAAGGCTTTGGGTACAACTGAACTCCCCAGGGGAGCCTTTATGCAGCCCCACATGCAACTGGACCCTCCTTGTTCACTGTTTACGAGCAACCCTACATATAACACTAGCCACCATGGCAGAAGACTGAAAACTCGGGCCACAGAAAAAGCGTTTCAAGCCCCTTTCGCCCATTCAGAAGTGCCCCCAAAGGAAGGCTTTGGGTACAAGTGAACTCCCCAGGGGAGCCTTTATGCAGCCCCACATGCAACTGGACCCTCCTTTTTCACTGTTTACGAGCAACCCTAAATATACCCCTAGCCACCATGGCAGAAGACTGAAAACTCCGGCTCCAGAAAATGCGTTTCAAGCCCCATTCACCCATCCAGAAGTGCCCCCAAAGGAAGGCTTTGGGTACATCTGAACTCCCCAGGGGAGCCTTTATGCAGCCCCACATGCAACTGGACCCTCCGGGTTCACTCTTTCACCGCAAGCCTAAATATAGCCCTAGCACGCCTGGCAGTCGACTGAAAGCTCGGGCCATAGAAAATGTGTTACGAGCCCCATTCGCCCATCCAAAAGTGCCCCCAAAGGAAGGCTTTGGGTACAACTGGACTCCCCAGGGGAGCCTTAACGCAGCCCCACATGCAACTGGACCCTCCGGATTCACTCTTTCACAGCAACCCTAAATATATCCCTGGCCCGCCTGGCAGTCGACTGAAAACTCGGGCCCCAGAAAATGCGTTAAAAGCCTAATTCGCCCATCCAAAAGTGCCCCCAGAGGAAGGCTTTGGGTACAACTGAACTCCCCAGGGGAGCCTTTACGCAGCCCCACATGCAACTGGACCCTCCTTGTTCACTGTTTACGAGCAACCCTAAATATACCCCTAGCCACCATGGCAGAAGACTGAAAACTCGGGCTCCAGAAAATGCGTTTCAAGCCCCATTCACCCATCCAGAAGTGCCCCCAAAGGAAGGTTTTGGGTACAAGTGAACTCCCCAGGGGAGCCTTTATGCAGCCCCACATGCAACTGGACCCTCCGGGTTCACTCTTTCACCGCAAGCCTAAATATAGCCCTAGCACGCCTGGCAGTCGACTGAAAGATCGGGCCACAGAAAATGTGTTACGAGCCCCATTCGCCCATCTAAAAGTGCCTCCAAAGGAAGGCTTTGGGTACATCTGAACTCCCCAGGGGAGCCTTTATGCAGCCCCACATGCAACTGGACCCTCCGTGTTCGCTCTTTACAGCAACCCTAAATATAACCCTAACCAGCATGGCAGAAGACTGAAAACTCGGGCCACAGAAAAAGCGTTTCAAGCCCCTTTCGCTCATCCAGAAGTGCCCCCAAAGGAAGGCTTTGTGTACAACTGAACTCCCCAGGGGAGCCGTTATGCAGCCCCACATGCAACTGGACCCTCCGGGTTCACTCTTTCACCGCAACCCTAAATATAGCCCTGGCCCGTCTGGCAGTCGACTGAAAACTCGGGCCACAGAAAATGCTTTAAAAGCCTAATTCGCCCCTCCAAAAGTGCCCCCAGAGGAAGGCTTTGGGTACATCTGAACTCCCCAGGGGAGCCTTTACGCAGCCCCACATGCAACTGGACCCTCCGTGTTCGCTCTTTACAGCAACCCTAATTATAACCCTAGCCAGCATGGCAGAAGACTGAAAACTCGGGCCACAGAAAAAGCGTTTCAAGCCCCTTTCGCCCATCCAGAAGTGCCCCCAGAGGAAGGCTTTGGGTACAACTGAACTCCCCAGGGGAGCCTTTATGCAGCCCCACATGCAACTGGACCCTCCTTGTTCACTGTTTACGAGCAACCCTAAACATACCCCTAGGCACCATGGCAGAAGACTGAAAACTCGGGCTCCAGAAAATGCGTTTCAAGCCCCATTCACCCATCCAGAAGTGCCCCCAAAAGAAGGCTTTGGGTACAACTGAACTCCCCAGGGGAGCCTTTATGCAGCCCCACATGCAACTGGACCCTCCGGGTTCACTCTTTCACCGCAAGCCTAAATATAGCCCTAGCACGCCTGGCAGTCGACTGAAAGCTCGGGACACAGAAAATGTGTTACGAGCCCCATTCGCCCATCCAAAAGTGCCTCTAAAGGAAGGCTTTGGGTACAAGTGAACTCCCCAGGGGAGCTTTTATGCAGCACCACATGCAACTGGACCCTCCGGATTCACTCTTTCACAGCAACCCTAAATATATCCCTGGCCCGCCTGGCAGTCGACTGAAAACTCGGGCCCCAGAAAATGCGTTAAAAGCCTAATTCGCCCATCCAAAAGTGCCCCCAGAGGAAGGCTTTGGGTACAACTGAACTCCCCAGGGGAGCCTTTACGCAGCCCCACATGCAACTGGACCCTCCTTGTTCACTGTTTACGAGCAACCCTAAATATACCCCTAGCCAGCATGGCAGAAGACTGAAAACTCGGGCTCCAGAAAATGCGTTTCAAGCCCCATTCACCCATCCAGAAGTGACCCCAAAGGAAGGTTTTGGGTACAAGTGAACTCCCCAGGGGAGCCTTTATGCAGCCCCACATGCAACTGGACCCTCCGGGTTCACTCTTTCACCGCAAGCCTAAATATAGCCCTAGCACGCCTGGCAGTCGACTGAAAGATCGGGCCACAGAAAATGTGTTACGAGCCCCATTCGCCCATCTAAAAGTGCCTCCAAAGGAAGGCTTTGGGTACATCTGAACTCCCCAGGGGAGCCTTTATGCAGCCCCACATGCAACTGGACCCTCCGTGTTCGCTCTTTACAGCAACCCTAAATATAACCCTAACCAGCATGGCAGAAGACTGAAAGCTCGGGCCACAGAAAAAGCGTTTCAAGCCCCTTTCGCCCATTCAGAAGTGCCCCCAAAGGAAGGCTTTGGGTACAAGTGAACTCCCCAGGAGAGCCTTTATGCAGACCCACATGCAACTGGACCCTCCATATTCGCTCTTTCAAAGCAACCCTAAATATAACCCTGGCCCGCATGGCAGACGACTGAAAAATCGGGCCCCAGAAAAAGTGCTATAAGCAACATTCGCCCATCCAAAAGTGCCCCCAAAGGAAGGCTTTGGGTACAACCGAACTCCCCAGGGGAGTCTTTATGCAGGCCCATACGCAACTGGACCCCCCTTGTTCGCTGTTTACAAGCAACCCTAAATATAACACTAGCCAGCATGGCAGAAAACTGAAAACTCGGGCCACAGAAAAAGCGTTTCAAGCCCCATTCACCCATCCAGAAGTGCCCCCAAAGGAAGGCTTTGGGTACAAGTGAACTCCCCAGGGGAGCCTTTATGCAGCCCCACATGCAACTGGCCCCTCCGGGTTCACTCTTTCACCGCAGCCTAAATATAGCCCTAGCACGCCTGGCAGTCGACTGAAAGCTCGGGCCATAGAAAATGTGTTACGAGCCCCATTCGCCCATCCAAAAGTGCCCCCAAAGGAAGGCTTTGGGTACAACTGGACTCCCCAGGGGAGCCTTAACGCAGCCCCACATGCAACTGGACCCTCCGTATTCTCTCTTTCACAGCAACCCTAATTATAACCCTAGCCAGCATGGCAGAAGACTGAAAACTCGGG
The DNA here is from genome assembly GCF_047663525.1 of Anas platyrhynchos. Classification (NCBI taxonomy): domain Eukaryota; kingdom Metazoa; phylum Chordata; class Aves; order Anseriformes; family Anatidae; genus Anas; species Anas platyrhynchos. Next base: position 1,997,163 of record NC_092613.1, on the reverse strand, counting down.
CCACAGAAAAAGCGTTTCAAGCCCCTTTCGCCCATCCAGAAGTGCCCCCAGAGGAAGGCTTTGGGTACAACTGAACTCCCCAGGGGAGCCTTTATGCAGCCCCACATGCAACTGGACCCTCCTTGTTCACTGTTTACGAGCAACCCTAAACATACCCCTAGGCACCATGGCAGAAGACTGAAAACTCGGGCTCCAGAAAATGCGTTTCAAGCCCCATTCACCCATCCAGAAGTGCCCCCAAAAGAAGGCTTTGGGTACAACTGAACTCCCCAGGGGAGCCTTTATGCAGCCCCACATGCAACTGGACCCTCCGGGTTCACTCTTTCACCGCAAGCCTAAATATAGCCCTAGCACGCCTGGCAGTCGACTGAAAGCTCGGGACACAGAAAATGTGTTACGAGCCCCATTCGCCCATCCAAAAGTGCCTCTAAAGGAAGGCTTTGGGTACAAGTGAACTCCCCAGGGGAGCTTTTATGCAGCACCACATGCAACTGGACCCTCCGGATTCACTCTTTCACAGCAACCCTAAATATATCCCTGGCCCGCCTGGCAGTCGACTGAAAACTCGGGCCCCAGAAAATGCGTTAAAAGCCTAATTCGCCCATCCAAAAGTGCCCCCAGAGGAAGGCTTTGGGTACAACTGAACTCCCCAGGGGAGCCTTTACGCAGCCCCACATGCAACTGGACCCTCCTTGTTCACTGTTTACGAGCAACCCTAAATATACCCCTAGCCAGCATGGCAGAAGACTGAAAACTCGGGCTCCAGAAAATGCGTTTCAAGCCCCATTCACCCATCCAGAAGTGACCCCAAAGGAAGGTTTTGGGTACAAGTGAACTCCCCAGGGGAGCCTTTATGCAGCCCCACATGCAACTGGACCCTCCGGGTTCACTCTTTCACCGCAAGCCTAAATATAGCCCTAGCACGCCTGGCAGTCGACTGAAAGATCGGGCCACAGAAAATGTGTTACGAGCCCCATTCGCCCATCTAAAAGTGCCTCCAAAGGAAGGCTTTGGGTACATCTGAACTCCCCAGGGGAGCCTTTATGCAGCCCCACATGCAACTGGACCCTCCGTGTTCGCTCTTTACAGCAACCCTAAATATAACCCTAACCAGCATGGCAGAAGACTGAAAGCTCGGGCCACAGAAAAAGCGTTTCAAGCCCCTTTCGCCCATTCAGAAGTGCCCCCAAAGGAAGGCTTTGGGTACAAGTGAACTCCCCAGGAGAGCCTTTATGCAGACCCACATGCAACTGGACCCTCCATATTCGCTCTTTCAAAGCAACCCTAAATATAACCCTGGCCCGCATGGCAGACGACTGAAAAATCGGGCCCCAGAAAAAGTGCTATAAGCAACATTCGCCCATCCAAAAGTGCCCCCAAAGGAAGGCTTTGGGTACAACCGAACTCCCCAGGGGAGTCTTTATGCAGGCCCATACGCAACTGGACCCCCCTTGTTCGCTGTTTACAAGCAACCCTAAATATAACACTAGCCAGCATGGCAGAAAACTGAAAACTCGGGCCACAGAAAAAGCGTTTCAAGCCCCATTCACCCATCCAGAAGTGCCCCCAAAGGAAGGCTTTGGGTACAAGTGAACTCCCCAGGGGAGCCTTTATGCAGCCCCACATGCAACTGGCCCCTCCGGGTTCACTCTTTCACCGCAGCCTAAATATAGCCCTAGCACGCCTGGCAGTCGACTGAAAGCTCGGGCCATAGAAAATGTGTTACGAGCCCCATTCGCCCATCCAAAAGTGCCCCCAAAGGAAGGCTTTGGGTACAACTGGACTCCCCAGGGGAGCCTTAACGCAGCCCCACATGCAACTGGACCCTCCGTATTCTCTCTTTCACAGCAACCCTAAATATAGCCCTGGCCAGCATGGCAGTCGACTGAAAACTCGGGCCCCAGAAAATGCATTAAAAGCCTAATTCGCCCATCCAAAAGTGCCCCCAGAGGAAGGCTTTGGGTACAACTGAACTCCCCAGGGGAGCCTTTACGCAGCCCCACATGCAACTGGACCCTCCTTGTTCCCTGTTTACGAGCAACCCTAAATATACCCCTAGCCAGCATGGCAGAATACTGAAAACTCGGGCTCCAGAAAATGCGTTTCAAGCCCCATTCACCCATCCAGAAGTGCCCCCAAAGGAAGGCTTTGGGTACAACTGAACTCCCCAGGGGAGCCTTTATGCAGCCCCACATGCAACTGGACCCTCCGGGTTCACTCTTTCACCGCAAGCCTAAATATAGCCCTAGTACGCCTGGCAGTTGACTGAAAGCTCGGGCCACAGAAAATGTGTTACGACCCCCATTCGCCCATCTAAAAGTGCCCCCAAAGGAAGGCTTTGGGTACATCTGAACTCCCCAGGGGAGCCTTTACGCAGCCCCACATGCAACTGGACCCTCCGTGTTCGCTCTTTACAGCAACCCTAAATATAACCCTAGCCAGCATGGCAGAAGACTGAAAACTCGGGCCACAGAAAAAGCGTTTCAAGGACCTTTCGCCCATCCAAAAGTGCCCCCAAAGGAAGGCTTTGGGTACAAGTGAACTCCCCAGGGGAGCCTTTATGCAGCCCCACATGCAACTGGACCCTCCTTGTTCACTGTTTACGAGCAACCCTAAATATACCTCTAGGCACCATGGCAGAAGACTGAAAACTCCGGCTCCAGAAAATGCGTTTCAAGCCCCATTCACCCATCCAGAAGTGCCCCCAAAGGAAGGCTTTGGGTACAACTGAACTCCCCAGGGGAGCCTTTATGCAGCCCCACATGCAACTGGACCCTCCATATTCGCTCTTTCAAAGCAACCCTAAATATAACCCTGGCCCGCATTGCAGACGACTGAAAAAACGGGCCCCAGAAAAAGTGCTATAAGCAACATTCGCCCATCCAAAAGTGCCCCCAAAGGAAGGCTTTGGGTGCAACTGAACTCCCCAGGGGAACCTTTATGCAGGCCCATACGCAACTGGACCCCCCTTGTTCGCTGTTTACAAGCAACCCTAAATATAACACTAGCCAGCATGGCAGAAAACTGAAAACTCGGGCCACAGAAAAAGCGTTTCAAGCCCCATTCACCCATCCAGAAGTGCCCCCAAAGGAAGGCTTTGGGTACAAGTGAACTCCCCAGGGGAGCCTTTATGCAGCCCCACATGCAACTGGACCCTCCTTTTTCACTGTTTACGAGCAACCCTAAATATACCCCTAGCCACCATGGCAGAAGACTGAAAATTCGGGCTCCAGAAAATGCGTTTCAAGCCCCATTCACCCATCCAGAAGTGCCCCCAAAGGAAGGCTTTGGGTACAAGTGAACTCCCCAGGGGAGCCTTTATGCAGCCCCACATGCAACTGGCCCCTCCGGGTTCACTCTTTCACCGCAAGCCTAAATATAGCCCTAGCACGCCTGGCAGTCGACTGAAAGCTCGGGCCACAGAAAATGTGTTACGAGCCCCATTCGCCCATCCAGATGTGCCCCTAAAGGAAGGCTTTGGGTACAAGTGAACTCCCCAGGGGAGCCTTTACGTAGCCCCACATGCAACTGGACCCTCCGTGTTCGCTCTTTACAGCAACCCTAAATATAACCCTAGCCAGCATGGCAGAAGACTGAAAACTCGGGCCACAGAAAAAGCGTTTCAAGCCCCTTTCGTCCATCCAGAAGTGCCCCCAAAGGAAGGCTTTGGGTAGAAGTGAACTCCCCAGGGGAGCCTTTATGCAGCCCCACATGCAACTGGACCCTCCTTGTTCACTGTTTACGAGCAACCCTAAATATACCCCTAGCCACCATGGCAGAAGACTGAAAACTCCGGCTCCAGAAAATGCGTTTCAAGCCCCATTCACCCATCCAGAAGTGCCCCCAAAGGAAGGCTTTGGGTACAACTGAACTCCCCAGGGGAGCCTTAACGCAGCCCCACATGCAACTGGACCCTCCTTGTTCCCTGTTTACGAGCAACGCTAAATATACCCCTAGCCAGCATGGCAGAAGACGGAAAACTCGGGCTCAAGAAAATGCGTTTCAAGCCCCATTCACCCATCCAGAAGTGCCCCCAAAGGAAGGTTTTGGGTACAAGTGAACTCCCCAGGGGAGCCTTTATGCAGCCCCACATGCAACTGGACCCTCCTTGTTCACTGTTTACGAGCAACCCTATATATACCCCTAGCCACCATGGCAGAAGACTTAAAACTCGGGCTCCAGAAAATGCGTTTCAAGCCCCATTCACCCATCCAAAAGTGCCCCCAGAGGAAGGCTTTGCGTACAACTGAACTCCCCAGGGGAGCCTTAACGCAGCCCCACATGCAACTGGACCCTCCGGGTTCACTCTTTCACCGCAAGCCTAAATATAAACCTCGGCGCAATGGGAGAAGACTGAAAAAGCGGGCCTCAGAAAACGCATTGCGATTCCCCTTGGACCATCCAAAAGTGCCCCCAAAGGAAGGCTTTGGGTACAACTGGACTCCCCAGGGGAGCCTTAACGCAGCCCCACATGCAACTGGACCCTCCTTGTTCACTGTTTACGAGCAACCCTAAATATACCCCTAGCCACCATGGCAGAAGACTGAAAACTCGGGCTCCATAAAATGCCTTTCAAGCCCCATTCACCCAGCCAGAAGTGCCCCCAAAGGAAGGCTTTGGGTACAGCTGAACTCCCCAGGGGAGCCTTTACGCTGCCCCACATGCAACTGGACCCTCCGTGTTCGGTCTTTACAGCAACCCTAAATATATCCCTAGCCAGCATGGCAGAAGACTGAAAGCTCGGGCCACAGAAAAAGAGTTTCAGGCCCCTTTCGCCCATCCAGAAGTGCCCCCAAAGGAAGGCTTTGGGTCCAGCTGAACTCCCCAGGGGAGCCTTAACGCAGCCCCACATGCAACTGGACCCTCCGTGTTCGCTCTTTCACAGCAACCCTAAATATAGCCCTGGCCCGCCTGGCAGTCGACTGAAAATTCGGGCCCCAGAAAAGGCATTAAAAGCCTAATTCGCCCATTCAAAAGTGCCCCCAGAGGAAGGCTTTGGGTACAAGTGAACTCCCCAGGGGAGCCTTAACGCAGCCCCACATGCAACTGGACCCTCCGGGTTCACTCTTTCACTGCAAGCCTAAATATAGCCCTAGCACGCCTGGCAGTTGACTGAAAGCTCGGGCCACAGAAAATGTGTTACGAGCCCCATTCGCGCATCTAAAAGTGCCCCCAAAGGAAGGCTTTGGGTACATCTGAACTCCCCAGGGGAGCCTTTACGCAGCCCCACATGCAACTGGACCCTCCGTGTTCACTGTTTACGAGCAACCCTAAATATAGCCCTGGCCCGCCTGGCAGTCGACGGAAAACCCGGGCTCCAGACAATGCGTTTCAAGCCCCATTCACCCATCCAGAAGTGCCCCCAAAGGAAGGCTTTGGGTACAAGTGAACTCCCCAGGGGAGCCTTTATGCAGCCCCACATGCAACTGGACCCTCCGGGTTCACTCTTTCACCGCAAGCCTAAATATAGCCCTCGGCGCAATGGGAGAAGACTGAAAAAGCTGGCCTAAGAAAACGCATTAGGATTCCCCTTGGACCATCCCAAAGTGCCCCCAAAGGAAGGCTTTGGGTACAACTGGACTCCCCAGGGGAGCCTTAACGCAGCCCCACATGGAACTGCACCCTCCGGGTTCACTCTTTCACCGCAAGCCTAAATATAGCCCTCGGCGCAATGGGAGAAGACGGAAAAAGCGGGCCTCAGAAAACGCATTGCGATTCCCCTTGGACCATCCAATAGTGCCCCCAAAGGAAGGCTTTGGGTACAACTGAACTCCCCAGGGGAGCCTTAATGCAGCCCCACATGCAACTGGACCCTCCGTATTCGCTCTTTCACAGCAACCCTAAATATAGCCCTGGCCCGCCTGGCAGTCGACTGAAAACACGGGGCCCAGAAAATGTGTTAAAAGCCTAATTCGCCCATCCAAAAGTGCCCCCAGAGGAAGGCCTTGGGTACAACTGAACTCCCCAGGGGAGCCTTAACGCCTCCCCACCTGCAACTAGACTCTCCGTATTCGCTCTTTCACAGCAACCCTAAATATAACCCTGGCCCGCCTGGCAGTCGACTGAAAACTCGGGCCCCAGAAAATGCGTTAAAAGCCTAATTCGCCCATCCAAAAGTGCCCCCAGAGGAAGGCTTTGGGTACAAGTGAACTCCCCAGGGGAGCCTTAACGCAGCCCCACATGCAACTGGACCCTCCTTGTTCACTGTTTACGAGCAACCCTAAATATACCCCTAGCCACCATGGCAGAAGACTGAAAACTCGGGCTCCATAAAATGCCTTTCAAGCCCCATTCACCCAGCCAGAAGTGCCCCCAAAGGAAGGCTTTGGGTACAAGTGAACTCCCCAGGGGAGCCTTTACGCAGCCCCACATGCAACTGGACCCTCCGTGTTCGCTCTTTACAGCAACCCTAAATATAACCCTAGCCAGCACGGCAGAAGACTGAAAGCTCGGGCCACAGAAAAAGAGTTTCAGGCCCCTTTCGCCCATCCAGAAGTGCCCCCAAAGGAAGGCTTTGGGTCCAGCTGAACTCCCCAGGGGAGCCTTAACGCAGCCACACATGCAACTGGACCCTCCGTGTTCGCTCTTTCACAGCAACCCTAAATATAGTCCTGGCCCGCCTGGCAGTCGACTGAAAATTCGGGCCCCAGAAAAGGCATTAAAAGCCTAATTCGCCCATCCAAAAGTGCCCCCAGAGGAAGGCTTTGGGTACAACTGAACTCCCCAGGGGAGCCTTTACGCAGCCCCACATGCAACTGGACCCTCCTTGTTCAATGTTTACGAGCAACCCTAAATATTGCCCTGGCCCGCCTGGCAGTCGACTGAAAACTCAGGCCCCAGAAAATGCTTTAAAAGCCTAATTCGCCCATCCAAAAGTGCCCCCAGAGGAAGGCTTTGGGTACAACTGAACTCCCCAGGGGAGCCTTAACGCAGCCCCACATGCAACTGGACCCTCCTTGTTCACTGTTTACGAGCAACCCTAAATATACCCCTAGCCACCATGGCAGAAGACTGAAAACTCGGGCTCCAGAAAATGCGTTTCAAGCCCCATTCACCCATCCAGAAGTGCCCCCAAAGGAAGGCTTTGGGTACAACTGAACTCCCCAGGGGAGCCTTTATGCAGCCCCACATGCAACTGGACCCTCCGGGTTCACTCTTTCACAGCAACCCTAAATATAGCCCTAGAACGCCTGGCAGTCGACTGAAAGATCGGGCCACAGAAAATGTGTTACGAGCCCCATTCGCCCATCCAAAAGTGCCCCCAAAGGAAGGCTTTGAGTACATCTGAATTCCCCAGGGGAGCCTTTATGCAGCCCCACATGCAACTGGACCCTCCGGGTTCACTCTTTCACAGCAACCCTAAATATAACCCTAGCCCGCATGGCAGAAGACTGAAAACTCGGGCCACATAAAAAGCGTTTCAAGCCCCTTTCGCCCATCTAAAAGTGCCCCCAAAGGAAGGCTTTGGGTACAAGTGAACTCCCCAGGGGAGCCTTTATGCAGCCCCACATGCAACTGGACCCTCCATATTCGCTCTTTCAAAGCAACACTAAATATAACCCTGGCCCGCATGGCAGACGACTGAAAAATCGGGCCCCAGAAAAAGTGCTATAAGCCCCATTCGCCCATCCAAAAGTGCCCCCAAAGGAAGGCTTTGGGTACAACTGAACTCCCCAGGGGAGCCTTTATGCAGCCCCACATGCAACTGGACCCTCCGGGTTCACTCTTTCACCGCAAGCCTAAATATAGCCCTAGCACGCCTGGCAGTCGACTGAAAGATCGGGCCACAGAAAATTTGTTACGAGCCCCATTCGCCCATACAAAAGTGCCCCCAAGGAAGGCTTTGGGTACATCTGAACTCCCCAGGGGAGCCTTTATGCAGCCCCACATGCAACTGGACCCTCCGGGTTCGCTCTTTACAGCAACCCTAAATATAACCCTAACCAGCATGGCAGAAGACTGAAAACTCGGGCCACAGAAAAAGCGTTTCAAGCCCCTTTCGCCCATCCAGAAGTGCCCCCAAAGGAAGGCTTTGGGTACAAGTGAACTCCCCAGGGGAGCCTTTATGCAGCCCCACATGCAACTGGACCCTCCGTATTCGCTCTTTCACAGCAACCCTAAATATAACCCTGGCCCGCCTGGCAGTCGACTGAAAACTCGGGCCCCAGAAAATGCATTAAAAGCCCAATTCGCCCATCCAGAAGTGCCCCCAGAGGAAGGCTTTGGGTACAACTGAACTCCCCAGGGGAGCCTTTACGCAGCCCCACATGCAACTGCACCCTCCTTGTTTACTGTTTACGAGCAACCCTAAATATACCCCTAGCCAGCATGGCAGAAGACTGAAAACTCGGGCTCCAGAAAATGCGTTTCAAGCCCCATTCACCCATCCAGAGTGCCCCCAAAGGAAGTCTTTGGGTACAACTGAACTCCCCAGGGGAGCCTTTATGCAGCCCCACATGCAACTGGACCCTCCGGGTTCACTCTTTCACCGCAAGCCTAAATATAACCCTAGCCAGCATGGCAGAAGAGTGAAAACTCGGGCCACAGGAAAAGCGTTTCAAGCCCCTTTCGCCCATCCAGAAGTGCCCCCAAAGGAAGGCTTTGGGTACAAGTGAACTCCCCAGGGGAGCCTTTATGCAGCCCCACATGCAACTGGACCCTCCTTGTTCACTGTTTACGAGGAACCCTAAATATACCCCTAGCCACCATGGCAGAAGACTGAAAACTCGGGCTCCAGAAAATGCGTTTCAAGCCCCATTCACCCATCCAGAAGTGCCCCCAAAGGAAGGCTTTGGGTACAAGTGAACTCCCCAGGGGAGCCTTTACGCAGCCCCACATGCAACTGGACCCTCCGGGTTCACTCTTTCACCGCAAGCCTAAATATAACGCTCGGCGCAATGGGAGAAGACTGAAAAAGCGGGCCTCAGAAAACTCATTGCGATTCCCCTTGGACCATCCAAAAGTGCCCCCAAAGGAAGGCTTTGGGTACAACTGGACTCCCCAGGGGAGCCTTAACGCAGCCCCACATGCAACTGGACCCTCCGTATTCGCTCTTTCACAGCAACCCTAAATATAGCCCTGGCCCGCCTGGCAGTCGACTGAAAACTCGGGCCCCAGAAAATGTGTTAAAAGCCTAATTCCGCCATCCAAAAGTGCCCCCAGAGGAAGGCTTTGGGTACAACTGAACTCCCCAGGGGAGCCTTTACGCAGCCCCACATGCAACTGGACCCTCCTTGTTCCCTGTTTACGAGCAACCCTAAATATACCCCTAGCCAGCATGGCAGAAGACTGAAAACTCGGGCTCCAGAAAATGCGTTTCAAGCCCAATTCACCCATCCAGAAGTGCCCCCAAAGGAAGGCTTTGGGTACAACTGAACTCCCCAGGGGAGCCTTTATGCAGCCCCACATGCAACTGGACCCTCCGGGTTCACTCTTTCACCGCAACCCTAAATATAGCCCTAGCATGCCTGGCAGTTGACTGAAAGCTCGGGCCACAGAAAATGTGTTACGAGCCCCATTCGCCCATCTAAAAGTGCCCCCAAAGGAAGGCTTTGGGTACAAGTGAACTCCCCAGGGGAGACTTTACGCAGCCCCACATGCAACTGGACCCTCCGTGCTCACTCTTTACAGCAACCCTAAATATAACCCTAGCCAGCATGGCAGAAGACTGAAAACTAGGGCCACAGAAAAAGCGTTTCAAGCCCCTTTTGCCCATCCAGAAGTGCCCCCAGAGGAAGGCTTTGGGTACAACTGAACTCCCCAGGGGAGCCTTTATGCAGCCCCACATGCAACTGGACCCTCCTTGTTCACTGTTTACGAGCAGCCCTAAATATAACACTAGCCACCATGTCAGAAGACTGAAAACTCGGGCTCCAGAAAATGCGTTTCAAGCCCCATTCACCCATCCAGAAGTGCCCCCAGAGGAAGGCTTTGGGTACAACTGAACTCCCCAGGGGAGCCTTAACGCAGCCCCACATGCAACTGGACCCTCCGGGTTCACTCTTTCACCGCAAGCCTAAATATAGCCCTCGGCGCAATGGGAGAAGACTGAAAAAGCGGGCCTCAGAAAACGCATTGCGATTCCCCTTGGACCATCCAAAAGTGCCCCCAAAGGAAGGCTTTGGGTACAAGTGAACTCCCCAGGGGAGCCTTAACGCCTCCCCACATGCAACTGGACCCTCCGTATTCGCTCTTTCACAGCAACCCTAAATATAACCCTAGCCCGCCTGGCAGTCGACTGAAAACTCGAGCCCCAGAAAATGCGTTAAAAGCCTAATTCGCCCATCCAAAAGTGCCCCCAGAGGAAGGCTTTGGGTACAAGTGAACTCCCCAGGGGAGCCTTTACGCAGCCCCACATGCAACTGGACCCTCCTTGTTCAATGTTTACGAGCAACCCTAAATATAGCCCTGGCCCGCCTGGCAGTCGACTGAAAACTCGGGCCCCAGAAAAAGCTTTAAAAGCCTAATGCGCCCATCCAAAAGTGCCCCCAGAGGAAGGCTTTGGGTACAAGTGAACTCCCCAGGGGAGCCTTAACGCAGCCCCACATGCAACTGGACCCTCCTTGTTCACTGTTTACGAGCAGCCCTAAATATACCCCTAGCCACCATGTCAGAAGACTGAAAACTCAGGCTCCAGAAAATGCGTTTCAAGCCCCATTCACCAAACCAGAAGTGCCCCCAAAGGAAGGCTTTGGGTACAAGTGAACTCCCCAGGGGAGCCTTTATGCAGCCCCACATGCAACTGGACCCTCCGGGTTCACTCTTTCACAGCAACCCTAAATATAGCCCTAGCACGCCTGGCAGTCGACTGAAAGATCGGGCCACAGAAAATGTGTTACGAGCCCCATTCGCCCATCCAAAAGTGCCCCCAAAGGAAGGCTTTGGGTACATCTGAACTCCCCAGGGGAGCCTTTATGCAGCCCCACATGCAACTGGACCCTCCGGGTTCACTCTTTCACAGCAACCCTAAATATAACCCTAGCCCGCATGGCAGAAGACTGAAAACTCGGGCCACAGAAAAAGCGTTTCAAGCCCCTTTCGCCCATCCAGAAGTGCCCCCAAAGGAAGGCTTTGGGTACAAGTGAACTCCCCAGGGGAGCCTTTATGCAGCCCCACATGCATCTGGACCCTCCATATTCGCTCTTTCAAAGCAACCCTAAATATAACCCTGGCCCGCATGGCAGACGACTGAAAAATCGGGCCCCAGAAAAAGTGCTATAAGCCCCATTCGCCCATCCAAAAGTGCCCCCAGAGGAAGGCTTTGGGTACAACTGAACTCCCCAGGGGAGCCTTTATGCAGCCCCACATGCAACTGGACCCTCCGGGTTCACTCTTTCACCGCAGGCCTAAATAAAGCCCTAGCACGCCTGGCAGTCGACTGAAAGATCGGGCCACAGAAAATGTGTTACGAGCCCCATTCGCCCATCCAAAAGTGCCCCCAAAGGAAGGCTTTGGGTACATCTGAACTCCCCAGGGGAGCCTTTATGCAGCCCCACATGCAACTGGACCCTCCGTGTTCGCTCTTTACAGCAACCCTAAATATAACCCTAACCAGCATGGCAGAAGACTGAAAACTCGGGCCACAGAAAAAGCGTTTCAAGCCCCTTTCGCCCATCCAGAAGTGCCCCCAAAGGAAGGCTTTGGGTACAAGTGAACTCCCCAGGGGAGCCTTTATGCAGCCCCACATGCAACTGGACCCTCCGTATTCGCTCTTTCACAGCAACCCTAAATATAACCCTAGCCAGCATGGCAGAAGACTGAAAACTATGGCCACAGAAAAAGCGTTTCAAGCCCCTTTTGCCCATCCAGAAGTGCCCCCAGAGGAAGGCTTTGGGTACAACTGAACTCCCCAGGGGAGCCTTTATGCAGCCCCACATGCAACTGGACCCTCCTTGTTCACTGTTTACGAGCAGCCCTAAATATAACACTAGCCACCATGTCAGAAGACTGAAAACTCGGGCTCCAGAAAATGCGTTTCAAGCCCCATTCACCCATCCAGAAGTGCCCCCAGAGGAAGGCTTTGGGTACAACTGAACTCCCCAGGGGAGCCTTAACGCAGCCCCACATGCAACTGGACCCTCCGGGTTCACTCTTTCACCGCAAGCCTAAATATAGCCCTAGCACGCCTGGCAGTTGACTGAAAGCTCGGGCCACAGAAAATGTGTTACGAGCCCCATTCGCCCATCTAAAAGTGCCCCCAAAGGAAGGCTTTGGGTACATCTGAACTCCCCAGGGGAGCCTTTATGCAGCCCCACATGCAACTGGACCCTCCGTGTTCACTCTTTACATCAACCCTAAATATACCCCTAGCCAGCATGGCAGAAGACTGAAAGCTCGGGCCACAGAAAAAGCGTTTCAAGCCCCTTTTGCCCATCCAGAAGTGCCCCCAGAGGAAGGCTTTGGGTACAACTGAACTCCCCAGGGGAGCCTTTATGCAGCCCCACATGCAACTGGACCCTCCTTGTTCACTGTTTACGAGCAGCCCTAAATATAACACTAGCCACCATGTCAGAAGACTGAAAACTCGGGCTCCAGAAAATGCGTTTCAAGCCCCATTCACCCATCCAGAAGTGCCCCCAGAGGAAGGCTTTGGGTACAACTGAACTCCCCAGGGGAGCCTTAACGCAGCCCCACATGCAACTGGACCCTCCGGGTTCACTCTTTCACCGCAAGCCTAAATATAGCCCTCGGCGCAATGGGAGAAGACTGAAAAAGCGGGCCTCAGAAAACGCATTGCGATTCCCCTTGGACCATCCAAAAGTGCCCCCAAAGGAAGGCTTTGGGTACAAGTGAACTCCCCAGGAGAGCCTTAATGCAGCCCCACATGCAACTGGATCCTCCGTATTCGCTCTTTCACAGCAACCCTAAATATAGCCCTGGCCCGCCTGGCAGTCGACTGAAAACTCGGGCCCCAGAAAATGCGTTAAAAGCCTAATTCGCCCATCCAAAAGTGCCCCCAGAGGAAGGCTTTGGGTACAACTGAACTCCCCAGGGGAGCCTTAACGCCTCCCCACATGCAACTGGACCCTCCGTATTCGCTCTTTCACAGCAACCCTAAATATAACCCTAGCCCGCCTGGCAGTCGACTGAAAACTCGAGCCCCAGAAAATGCATTAAAAGCCTAATTCGCCCATCCAAAAGTGCCCCCAGAGGAAGGCTTTGGGTACAAGTGAACTCCCCAGGGGAGCCTTTACGCAGCCCCACATGCAACTGGACCCTCCTTGTTCAATGTTTACGAGCAACCCTAAATATAGCCCTGGCCCGCCTGGCAGTCGACTGAAAACTCGGGCCCCAGAAAAAGCTTTAAAAGCCTAATTCGCCCATCCAAAAGTGCCCCCAGAGGAAGGCTTTGGGTACAAGTGAACTCCCCAGGGGAGCCTTAACGCAGCCCCACATGCAACTGGACCATCCTTGTTCACTGTTTACGAGCAACCCTAAATATACCCCTAGCCACCATGGCAGAAGACTGAAAACTCGGGCTCCAGAAAATGCGTTTCAAGCCCCATTCACCCATCCAGAAGTGCCCCCAAAGGAAGGCTTTGGGTACAAGTGAACTCCCCAGGGGAGCCTTTATGCAGCCCCACATGCAACTGGACCCTCCGGGTTCACTCTTTCACAGCAACCCTAAATATAACCCTAGCCCGCATGGCAGAAGACTGAAAACTCGGGCCACAGAAAAAGCGTTTCAAGCCCCTTTCGCCCATCCAGAAGTGCCCCCAAAGGAAGGCTTTGCGTACAAGTGAACTCCCCAGGGGAGCCTTTATGCAGCCCCACATGCATCTGGACCCTCCATATTCGCTCTTTCAAAGCAACCCTAAATATAACCCTGGCCCGCATGGCAGACGACTGAAAAATCGGGCCCCAGAAAAAGTGCTATAAGCCCCATTCGCCCATCCAAAAGTGCCCCCAGAGGAAGGCTTTGGGTACAACTGAACTCCCCAGGGGAGCCTTTATGCAGCCCCACATGCAACTGGACCCTCCGGGTTCACTCTTTCACCGCAGGCCTAAATAAAGCCCTAGCACGCCTGGCAGTCGACTGAAAGATCGGGCCACAGAAAATGTGTTACGAGCCCCATTCGCCCATCCAAAAGTGCCCCCAAAGGAAGGCTTTGGGTACATATGAACTCCCCAGGGGAGCCTTTATGCAGCCCCACATGCAACTGGACCCTCCGTGTTCGCTCTTTACAGCAACCCTAAATATAACCCTAACCAGCATGGCAGAAGACTGAAAACTCGGGCCACAGAAAAAGCGTTTCAAGCCCCTTTCGCCCATCCAGAAGTGCCCCCAAAGGAAGGCTTTGGGTACAAGTGAACTCCCCAGGGGAGCCTTTATGCAGCCCCACATGCAACTGGACCCTCCGTATTCGCTCTTTCACAGCAACCCTAAATATAACCCTGGCCCGCCTGGCAGTCGTCTGAAAACTCGGGCCCCAGAAAATGCATTAAAAGCCCAATTCGCCCATCCAGAAGTGCCCCCAGAGGAAGGCTTTGGGTACAACTGAACTCCCCAGGGGAGCCTTTACGCAGCCCCACATGCAACTGGACCCTCCTTGTTTACTGTTTACGAGCAACCCTAAATATACCCCTAGCCAGCATGGCAGAAGAATGAAAACTCGGGCTCCAGAAAATGCGTTTCAAGCCCCATTCACCCATCCAGAAGTGCCCCCAAAGGAAGGCTTTGGGTACAAGTGAACTCCCCAGGGGAGCCTTTATGCAGCCCCACATGCAACTGGACCCTCCGGGTTCACTCTTTCACCGCAAGCCTAAATATAGCCCTAGCACGCCTGGCAGTTGACTGAAAGCTCGGGCCACAGAAAATGTGTTACGAGCCCCATTCGCCCATCTAAAAGTGCCCCCAAAGGAAGGCTTTGGGTACATCTGAACTCCCCAGGGGAGCCTTTATGCAGCCCCACATGCAACTGGACCCTCCGTGTTCACTCTTTACAGCAACCCTAAATATACCCCTAGCCAGCATGGCAGAAGACTGAAAGCTCGGGCCACAGAAAAAGCGTTTCAAGCCCCTTTTGCCCATCCAGAAGTGCCCCCAAAGGAAGGCTTTGGGTACAACTGAACTCTCCAGGGGAGCCTTTATGCAGCCCCACATGCAACTGGACCCTCCTTGTTCACTGTTTACGAGGAACCCTAAATATACCCCTAGCCACCATGGCAGAAGACTGAAAACTCGGGCTCCAGAAAATGCGTTTCAAGCCCCATTCACCCATCCAGAAGTGCCCCCAGAGGAAGGCTTTGGGTACAACTGAACTCCCCAGGGGAGCCTTTATGCAGCCCCACATGCAACTGGACCCTCCGGGTTCACTCTTTCACCGCAAGCCTAAATATAGCCCTCGGCGCAATGGGAGAAGACTGAAAAAGCGGGCCTCAGAAAACGCATTGCGATTCCCCTTGGACCATCCCAAAGTGCCCCCAAAGGAAGGCTTTGGGTACAACTGGACTCCCCAGGGGAGCCTTAACGCAGCCCCACATGCAACTGGACCCTCCGTATTCGCTCTTTCACAGCAACCCTAAATATAACCCTGGCCCGCCTGGTAGTCGACTGAAAACTCGGGCCCCAGAAAATGCATTAAAAGCCTAATTCGCCCATCCAAAAGTGCCCCCAGAGGAAGGCTTTGGGTACAACTGAACTCCCCAGGGGAGCCTTTACGCAGCCCCACATGCAACTGGACCCTCCGTATTCGCTCTTTCACAGCAACCGTATATATAACCCTGGCCAGCATGGCAGACGACTGAAAGCACAACGCCAGAAAACATGCTACAAGCCCAATTCGAACAAACAAAAGTGCCCCCAAAGGAAGGCTTTGGGTACAAGTGAACTCCCCAGGGGAGCTTTTATGCAGCACCACATGCAACTGGACCCTCCGGATTCACTCTTTCACAGCAACCCTAAATATATCCCTGGCCCGCCTGGCAGTCGACTGAAAACTCGGGCCCCAGAAAATGCGTTAAAAGCCTAATTCGCCCATCCAAAAGTGCCCCCAGAGGAAGGCTTTGGGTACAACTGAACTCCCCAGGGGAGCCTTAACGCCTCCCCACATGCAACTGGACCCTCCGTATTCGCTCTTTCACAGCAACCCTAAATATAACCCTAGCCCGCATGGCAGACGACTGAAAGCTCGGGCCCCAGAAAACGTGCTACAAGCCCAATTCGAACATCCAAAAGTGCCCCCAGAGGAAGGCTTTGGGTCCAGCTGTACTCCCCAGGGGAGCCTTAACGCAGCCCCACATGCAACTGGACCCTCCTTGTTCAATGTTTACGAGCAACCCTAAATATAGCCCTGGCCCGCCTGGCAGTCGACTGAAAACTCGGGCCCCAGAAAAGGCATTAAAAGCCCAATTCGCCCATCCAAAAGTGCCCCCAGAGGAAGGCTTTGTGTACATCTGAACTCCCCAGGGGAGCCTTTACGCAGCCCCACATGCAACTGGACCCTCCTTGTTCACTGTTTACGAGCAACCCTAAATATACCCCTAGCCACCATGGCAGAAGACTGAAAACTCGGGCTCCAGAAAATGCGTTTCAAGCCCCATTCACCCATCCAGAAGTGCCCCCAGAGGAAGGCTTTGGGTACAACTTAACTCCCCAGGGGAGCCTTTATGCAGCCCCACATGCAACTGGACCCTCCGGGTTCACTCTTTCACCGCAAGCCTAAATATATCCCTAGCACGCCTGGCAGTCGACTGAAAGCTCGGGCCACAGAAAATGTGTTACGAGCCCCATTCGCCCATCCAAAAGTGCCTCCAAAGGAAGGCTTTGGGTACATCTGAACTCCCCAGGGGAGCCTTTATGCAGCCCCACATGCAACTGGACCCTCCGTGTTCGATCTTTACAGCAACCCTAAATAAAACCCTAGCCAGCATGGCAGAAGACTGAAAACTCGGGCCACAGAAAAAGCATTTCAAGCCCCTTTCGCCCATCCAGAAGTGCCCCCAAAGGAGGGCTTTGGGTACAAGTGAACTCCCCAGGGGAGCCTTTACGCAGCCCCACATGCAACTGGACCCTCCTTGTTCACTGTTTACGAGCAACCCTAAATATACCCCTAGCCAGCATGGCAGAAGACTGAAAACTCGGGCTCCAGAAAATGCGTTTCAAGCCCCATTCACCCATCCAGAAGTGCCCCCAAAGGAAGGCTTTGGGTACAACTGAACTCCCCAGGGGAGCCTTTATGCAGCCCCACATGCAACTGGACCCGCCGGGTTCACTCTTTCACCGCAAGCCTAAATATAGCCCTAGCACGCCTGGCAGTTGACTGAAAGCTCGGGCCACAGAAAATGTGTTACGAACCCCATTCGCCCATCTAAAAGTGCCCCCAAAGGAAGGCTTTGGGTACATCTGAACTCCCCAGGGGAGCCTTTACGCAGCCCCACATGCAACTGGACCCTCCGTGTTCACTCTTTCAGAGCAACCCTAAATATAACCCTGGCCCGCATGGCAGACGACTGAAAACTCGGGCCCCAGAAAATGCGTTAAAAGCCTAATTCGCCCATCCAAAAGTGCTCCCAGAAAAAGGCTTTGGGTACAACTGAACTCCCCAGGGGAGCCTTTACGCAGCCCGACATGCACCTGGACCCTCCGGGTTCACTCGTTCACCGCAAGCCTAAATATAGCCCTCGGCGCAATGGGAGAAGACTGAAAAAGCGGGCCACAGAAAACGCATTGTGATTCCCCTTGGACCATCCCAAAGTGCCCCCAAAGGAAGGCTTTGGGTACAACTGGACTCCCCAGGGGAGCCTTAATGCAGCCCCACATGCAACTGGACCCTCCGTATTCGCTCTTTCACAGCAACCCTAAATATAGCCCTGGCACGCCTGGCAGTCGACTGAACACTCAGGCCCCAGAAAATGCGTTAAAAGCCTAATTCGCCCATCCAAAAGTGCCCCCAGAGGAAGGTTTTGGGTACAACTGAACTCCCCAGGGGAGCCTTAACGCCTCCCCACATGCAACTGGACCCTCCTTATTCGCTCTTTCACAGCAACCCTAAATATAACCCTGGCCCGCCTGGCAGTCGACTGAAAACTCGGGCCTCAGAAAATGCGTTAAAAGCCTAATTCGCCCATTCAAAAGTGCCCCCAGAGGAAGGCTTTGGGTAAAAGTGAACTCCCCAGAGGAGCCTTTACGCAGCCCCACATGCAACTGGACCCTCCTTGTTCAATGTTTACGAGCAACCCTAAATATAGCCCTGGCCCGCCTGGCAGTCGACTGAAAACTCGGGCCCCAGAAAATGCATTAAAAGCCTAATTCGCCCATCCAAAAGTGCCCCCAGAGAAAGGCTTTGGGTCCAGCTGTACTCCCCAGGGGAGCCTTAACGCAGCCCCACATGCAACTGGACCCTCAGTATTCGCTCTTTCACAGCAACCCTAAATATAGTCCTGGCCCGCCTGGCAGTCGACTGAAAACTCGGGCCCCAGAAAATGCGTTAAAAGCCTAATTCGCCCATCCAAAAGTGCCCCCAGAGGAAGGCTTTGCGTACAACTGAACTCCCCAGGGGAGCCTTTATGCAGCCCCACATGCAACTGGACCCTCCTTGTTCCCTGTTTACGAGCAACCCTAAATATACCCCTAGCCAGCATGGCAGAAGACTGAAAACTCGGGCTCCAGAAAATGCGTTTCAAGCCCCATTCACCCAACCAGAAGTGCCCCCAAAGAAAGGCTCTGGGTACAACTGAACTCCCCAAGGGAGCCTTTATGCAGCCCCACATGCAACTGGACCCTCCGGGTTCACTCTTTCACCGCAAGCCTAATTATAGCCCTAGCACGCCTGGCAGTCGACTGAAAGCTCGGGCCACAGAAAATGTGTTACGAGCCCCATTCGCCCATCTAAAAGTGCCCCCAAAGGAAGGCTTTGGGTACATCTGAACTCCCCAGGGGAGCCTTTATGCAGCCCCACATGCAACTGGACCCTACGTGTTCGCTCTTTACAGCAACCCTAAATATAACCCTAGCCAGCATGGCAGAAGACTGAAAACTCGGGCTCCAGAAAATGCGTTTCAAGCCCCATTCACCCATCCAGAAGTGCCCCCAGAGGAAGGCTTTGGGTACAACTTAACTCCCCAGGGGAGCCTTTATGCAGCCCCACATGCAACTGGACCCTCCGGGTTCACTCTTTCACAGCAACCCTAAATATAGCCCTAGCACGCCTGGCAGTCGACTGAAAGCTCGGGCCACAGAAAATGTGTTACGAGCCCCATTCGCCCATCCAAAAGTGCCTCCAAAGGAAGGCTTTGGGTACATCTGAACTCCCCAGGGGAGCCTTTATGCAGCCCCACATGCAACTGGACCCTCCGTGTTCACTCTTTACAGCAACCCTAAATATAACCCTAGCCAGCATGGCAGAAGACTGAAAACTAGGGCCACAGAAAAAGCGTTTCAAGCCCCTTTTGCCCATCCAGAAGTGCCCCCAAAGGAAGGCTTTGGGTACAACTGAACTCCCCAGGGGAGCCTTAACGCAGCCCCACATGCAACTGGACCCTCAGTATTCGCTCTTTCACAGCAACCCTAAATATAGCCCTGGCCCGCCTGGCAGTCGACTGAAAACTCGGGCCCCAGAAAATGCGTTAAAAGCCTAATTCGCCCATCCAAAAGTGCCCCCAGAGGAAGGCTTTGCGTACAACTGAACTCCCCAGGGGAGCCTTTATGCCGCCCCACATGCAACTGGACCCTCCTTGTTCCCTGTTTACGAGCAACCCTAAATATACCCCTAGCCACCATGGCAGAAGACTGAAAACTCGGGCTCCAGAAAATGCGTTTCAAGCCCCATTCACCAAACCAGAAGTGCCCCCAAAGGAAGGCTCTGGGTACAACTGAACTCCCCAGGGGAGCCTTTATGCAGCCCCACATGCAACTGGACCCTCCGGGTTCACTCTTTCACCGCAAGACTAATTATAGCCCTAGCACGCCTGGCAGTCGACTGAAAGCTCGGGCCACAGAAAATCTGTTACGAGCCCCATTCGCCCATCTAAAAGTGCCCCCAAAGGAAGGCTTTGGGTACATCTGAACTCCCCAGGGGAGCCTTTATGCAGCCCCACATGCAACTGGACCCTACGTGTTCGCTCTTTACAGCAACCCTAAATATAACCCTAGCCAGCATGGCAGAAGACTGAAAACTCGGGCTCCAGAAAATGCGTTTCAAGCAGCATTCACCCATCCAGAAGTGCCCCCAGAGGAAGGCTTTGGGTACAAATGAACTCCCCAGGGGAGCCTTTATGCAGCCCCACATGCAACTGGACCCTCCGGGTTCACTCTTTCACCGCAAGCCTAAATATAGCCCTCGGCGCAGTAGGAGAAGACTGAAAAAGCGGGCCTCAGAAAACGCATTGTGATTCCCCTTGGACCATCCCAAAGTGCCGCCAAAGGAAGGCTTTGGGTACAAGTGGACTCCCCAGGGGAGCCTTAATGCAGCCCCACATGCAACTGGACCCTCCGTATTCGCTCTTTCACAGCAACCCTAAATATAGCCCTGGCCCGCCTGGCAGTCGACTGAAAACTCGGCCCCAGAAAATGCGTTAAAAGCCTAATTCGCCCATCCAAAAGTGCCCCCAGAGGAAGGTTTTGGGTACAACTGAACTCCCCAGGGGAGCCTTAACGCCTCCCCACATGCAACTGGACCCTCCGTATTCGCTCTTTCACAGCAACCCTAAATATAACCCTGGCCCGCCTGGCAGTCGACTGAAAACTCGGGCTCCAGAAAATGCGTTAAAAGCCTAATTCGCCCATTCAAAAGTGCCCCCAGAGGAAGGCTTTGGGTACAAGTTAACTCCCCAGAGGAGCCTTTACGCAGCCCCACATGCAACTGGACACTCCTTGTTCAATGTTTACGAGCAACCCTAAATATAGCCCTGGCCCGCCTGGCAGTCGACTGAAAACTCGGGCCCCAGAAAATGCTTTAAAAGCCTAATTCGCCCATCCAAAAGTGCCCCCAGAGGAAGGCTTTGGGTACAACTGAACTCCCCAGGGGAGCCTTAACGCAGCCCCACATGCAACTGGACCCTCCTTGTTCACTGTTTACGAGCAACCCTAAATATACCCCTAGCCACCATGGCAGAAGACTGAAAACTCGGGCTCCAGAAAATGCGTTTCAAGCCCCATTCACCCATCCAGAAGTGCCCCCAGAGGAAGGCTTTGGGTACAACTTAACTCCCCAGGGGAGCCTTTATGCAGCCCCACATGCAACTGGACCCTCCGGGTTCACTCTTTCACCGCAAGCCTAAATATAGCCCTAGCACGCCTGGCAGTTGACTGAAAGCTCGGGCCACAGAAAATGTGTTACGAGCCCCATTCGCCCATCTAAAAGTGCCCCCAAAGGAAGGCTTTGGGTACATCTGAACTCCCCAGGGGAGCCTTTATGCAGCCCCACATGCAACTGGACCCTCCGTGTTCACTCTTTACAGCAACCCTAAATATACCCCCAGCCAGCATGGCAGAAGACTGAAAGCTCGGGCCACAGAAAAAGCGTTTCAAGCCCCTTTTGCCCATCCAGAAGTGCCCCCAAAGGAAGGCTTTGGGTACAACTGAACTCTCCAGGGGAGCCTTTATGCAGCCCCACATGCAACTGGACCCTCCTTGTTCACTGTTTACGAGGAACCCTAAATATACCCCTAGCCACCATGGCAGAAGACTGAAAACTCGGGCTCCAGAAAATGCGTTTCAAGCCCCATTCACCCATCCAGAAGTGCCCCCAGAGGAAGGCTTTGGGTACAACTGAACTCCCCAGGGGAGCCTTTATGCAGCCCCACATGCAACTGGACCCTCCGGGTTCACTCTTTCACCGCAAGCCTAAATATAGCCCTCGGCGCAATGGGAGAAGACTGAAAAAGCGGGCCTCAGAAAACGCATTGCGATTCCCCTTGGACCATCCCAAAGTGCCCCCAAAGGAAGGCTTTGGGTACAACTGGACTCCCCAGGGGAGCCTTAACGCAGCCCCACATGCAACTGGACCCTCCGTATTCGCTCTTTCACAGCAACCCTAAATATAACCCTGGCCCGCCTGGTAGTCGACTGAAAACTCGGGCCCCAGAAAATGCATTAAAAGCCTAATTCGCCCATCCAAAAGTGCCCCCAGAGGAAGGCTTTGGGTACAACTGAACTCCCCAGGGGAGCCTTTACGCAGCCCCACATGCAACTGGACCCTCCGTATTCGCTCTTTCACAGCAACCGTATATATAACCCTGGCCAGCATGGCAGACGACTGAAAGCACAACGCCAGAAAACATGCTACAAGCCCAATTCGAACAAACAAAAGTGCCCCCAAAGGAAGGCTTTGGGTACAAGTGAACTCCCCAGGGGAGCTTTTATGCAGCACCACATGCAACTGGACCCTCCGGATTCACTCTTTCACAGCAACCCTAAATATATCCCTGGCCCGCCTGGCAGTCGACTGAAAACTCGGGCCCCAGAAAATGCGTTAAAAGCCTAATTCGCCCATCCAAAAGTGCCCCCAGAGGAAGGCTTTGGGTACAACTGAACTCCCCAGGGGAGCCTTAACGCCTCCCCACATGCAACTGGACCCTCCGTATTCGCTCTTTCACAGCAACCCTAAATATAACCCTAGCCCGCATGGCAGACGACTGAAAGCTCGGGCCCCAGAAAACGTGCTACAAGCCCAATTCGAACATCCAAAAGTGCCCCCAGAGGAAGGCTTTGGGTCCAGCTGTACTCCCCAGGGGAGCCTTAACGCAGCCCCACATGCAACTGGACCCTCCTTGTTCAATGTTTACGAGCAACCCTAAATATAGCCCTGGCCCGCCTGGCAGTCGACTGAAAACTCGGGCCCCAGAAAAGGCATTAAAAGCCCAATTCGCCCATCCAAAAGTGCCCCCAGAGGAAGGCTTTGGGTACATCTGAACTCCCCAGGGGAGCCTTTACGCAGCCCCACATGCAACTGGACCCTCCTTGTTCACTGTTTACGAGCAACCCTAAATATACCCCTAGCCACCATGGCAGAAGACTGAAAACTCGGGCTCCAGAAAATGCGTTTCAAGCCCCATTCACCCATCCAGAAGTGCCCCCAGAGGAAGGCTTTGGGTACAACTTAACTCCCCAGGGGAGCCTTTATGCAGCCCCACATGCAACTGGACCCTCCGGGTTCACTCTTTCACCGCAAGCCTAAATATATCCCTAGCACGCCTGGCAGTCGACTGAAAGCTCGGGCCACAGAAAATGTGTTACGAGCCCCATTCGCCCATCCAAAAGTGCCTCCAAAGGAAGGCTTTGGGTACATCTGAACTCCCCAGGGGAGCCTTTATGCAGCCCCACATGCAACTGGACCCTCCGTGTTCGATCTTTACAGCAACCCTAAATAAAACCCTAGCCAGCATGGCAGAAGACTGAAAACTCGGGCCACAGAAAAAGCATTTCAAGCCCCTTTCGCCCATCCAGAAGTGCCCCCAAAGGAGGGCTTTGGGTACAAGTGAACTCCCCAGGGGAGCCTTTACGCAGCCCCACATGCAACTGGACCCTCCTTGTTCACTGTTTACGAGCAACCCTAAATATACCCCTAGCCAGCATGGCAGAAGACTGAAAACTCGGGCTCCAGAAAATGCGTTTCAAGCCCCATTCACCCATCCAGAAGTGCCCCCAAAGGAAGGCTTTGGGTACAACTGAACTCCCCAGGGGAGCCTTTATGCAGCCCCACATGCAACTGGACCCGCCGGGTTCACTCTTTCACCGCAAGCCTAAATATAGCCCTAGCACGCCTGGCAGTTGACTGAAAGCTCGGGCCACAGAAAATGTGTTACGAACCCCATTCGCCCATCTAAAAGTGCCCCCAAAGGAAGGCTTTGGGTACATCTGAACTCCCCAGGGGAGCCTTTACGCAGCCCCACATGCAACTGGACCCTCCGTGTTCACTCTTTCAGAGCAACCCTAAATATAACCCTGGCCCGCATGGCAGACGACTGAAAACTCGGGCCCCAGAAAATGCGTTAAAAGCCTAATTCGCCCATCCAAAAGTGCTCCCAGAAAAAGGCTTTGGGTACAACTGAACTCCCCAGGGGAGCCTTTACGCAGCCCGACATGCACCTGGACCCTCCGGGTTCACTCGTTCACCGCAAGCCTAAATATAGCCCTCGGCGCAATGGGAGAAGACTGAAAAAGCGGGCCACAGAAAACGCATTGTGATTCCCCTTGGACCATCCCAAAGTGCCCCCAAAGGAAGGCTTTGGGTACAACTGGACTCCCCAGGGGAGCCTTAATGCAGCCCCACATGCAACTGGACCCTCCGTATTCGCTCTTTCACAGCAACCCTAAATATAGCCCTGGCACGCCTGGCAGTCGACTGAACACTCAGGCCCCAGAAAATGCGTTAAAAGCCTAATTCGCCCATCCAAAAGTGCCCCCAGAGGAAGGTTTTGGGTACAACTGAACTCCCCAGGGGAGCCTTAACGCCTCCCCACATGCAACTGGACCCTCCTTATTCGCTCTTTCACAGCAACCCTAAATATAACCCTGGCCCGCCTGGCAGTCGACTGAAAACTCGGGCCTCAGAAAATGCGTTAAAAGCCTAATTCGCCCATTCAAAAGTGCCCCCAGAGGAAGGCTTTGGGTACAAGTGAACTCCCCAGAGGAGCCTTTACGCAGCCCCACATGCAACTGGACCCTCCTTGTTCAATGTTTACGAGCAACCCTAAATATAGCCCTGGCCCGCCTGGCAGTCGACTGAAAACTCGGGCCCCAGAAAATGCATTAAAAGCCTAATTCGCCCATCCAAAAGTGCCCCCAGAGAAAGGCTTTGGGTCCAGCTGTACTCCCCAGGGGAGCCTTAACGCAGCCCCACATGCAACTGGACCCTCAGTATTCGCTCTTTCACAGCAACCCTAAATATAGTCCTGGCCCGCCTGGCAGTCGACTGAAAACTCGGGCCCCAGAAAATGCGTTAAAAGCCTAATTCGCCCATCCAAAAGTGCCCCCAGAGGAAGGCTTTGCGTACAACTGAACTCCCCAGGGGAGCCTTTATGCAGCCCCACATGCAACTGGACCCTCCTTGTTCCCTGTTTACGAGCAACCCTAAATATACCCCTAGCCAGCATGGCAGAAGACTGAAAACTCGGGCTCCAGAAAATGCGTTTCAAGCCCCATTCACCCAACCAGAAGTGCCCCCAAAGGAAGGCTCTGGGTACAACTGAACTCCCCAAGGGAGCCTTTATGCAGCCCCACATGCAACTGGACCCTCCGGGTTCACTCTTTCACCGCAAGCCTAATTATAGCCCTAGCACGCCTGGCAGTCGACTGAAAGCTCGGGCCACAGAAAATGTGTTACGAGCCCCATTCGCCCATCTAAAAGTGCCCCCAAAGGAAGGCTTTGGGTACATCTGAACTCCCCAGGGGAGCCTTTATGCAGCCCCACATGCAACTGGACCCTACGTGTTCGCTCTTTACAGCAACCCTAAATATAACCCTAGCCAGCATGGCAGAAGACTGAAAACTCGGGCTCCAGAAAATGCGTTTCAAGCCCCATTCACCCATCCAGAAGTGCCCCCAGAGGAAGGCTTTGGGTACAACTTAACTCCCCAGGGGAGCCTTTATGCAGCCCCACATGCAACTGGACCCTCCGGGTTCACTCTTTCACAGCAACCCTAAATATAGCCCTAGCACGCCTGGCAGTCGACTGAAAGCTCGGGCCACAGAAAATGTGTTACGAGCCCCATTCGCCCATCCAAAAGTGCCTCCAAAGGAAGGCTTTGGGTACATCTGAACTCCCCAGGGGAGCCTTTATGCAGCCCCACATGCAACTGGACCCTCCGTGTTCACTCTTTACAGCAACCCTAAATATAACCCTAGCCAGCATGGCAGAAGACTGAAAACTAGGGCCACAGAAAAAGCGTTTCAAGCCCCTTTTGCCCATCCAGAAGTGCCCCCAAAGGAAGGCTTTGGGTACAACTGAACTCCCCAGGGGAGCCTTAACGCAGCCCCACATGCAACTGGACCCTCAGTATTCGCTCTTTCACAGCAACCCTAAATATAGCCCTGGCCCGCCTGGCAGTCGACTGAAAACTCGGGCCCCAGAAAATGCGTTAAAAGCCTAATTCGCCCATCCAAAAGTGCCCCCAGAGGAAGGCTTTGCGTACAACTGAACTCCCCAGGGGAGCCTTTATGCCGCCCCACATGCAACTGGACCCTCCTTGTTCCCTGTTTACGAGCAACCCTAAATATACCCCTAGCCACCATGGCAGAAGACTGAAAACTCGGGCTCCAGAAAATGCGTTTCAAGCCCCATTCACCAAACCAGAAGTGCCCCCAAAGGAAGGCTCTGGGTACAACTGAACTCCCCAGGGGAGCCTTTATGCAGCCCCACATGCAACTGGACCCTCCGGGTTCACTCTTTCACCGCAAGACTAATTATAGCCCTAGCACGCCTGGCAGTCGACTGAAAGCTCGGGCCACAGAAAATCTGTTACGAGCCCCATTCGCCCATCTAAAAGTGCCCCCAAAGGAAGGCTTTGGGTACATCTGAACTCCCCAGGGGAGCCTTTATGCAGCCCCACATGCAACTGGACCCTACGTGTTCGCTCTTTACAGCAACCCTAAATATAACCCTAGCCAGACTGGCAGAAGACTGAAAACTCGGGCTCCAGAAAATGCGTTTCAAGCAGCATTCACCCATCCAGAAGTGCCCCCAGAGGAAGGCTTTGGGTACAAATGAACTCCCCAGGGGAGCCTTTATGCAGCCCCACATGCAACTGGACCCTCCGGGTTCACTCTTTCACCGCAAGCCTAAATATAGCCCTCGGCGCAGTAGGAGAAGACTGAAAAAGCGGGCCTCAGAAAACGCATTGTGATTCCCCTTGGACCATCCCAAAGTGCCGCCAAAGGAAGGCTTTGGGTACAAGTGGACTCCCCAGGGGAGCCTTAATGCAGCCCCACATGCAACTGGACCCTCCGTATTCGCTCTTTCACAGCAACCCTAAATATAGCCCTGGCCCGCCTGGCAGTCGACTGAAAACTCGGCCCCAGAAAATGCGTTAAAAGCCTAATTCGCCCATCCAAAAGTGCCCCCAGAGGAAGGTTTTGGGTACAACTGAACTCCCCAGGGGAGCCTTAACGCCTCCCCACATGCAACTGGACCCTCCGTATTCGCTCTTTCACAGCAACCCTAAATATAACCCTGGCCCGCCTGGCAGTCGACTGAAAACTCGGGCTCCAGAAAATGCGTTAAAAGCCTAATTCGCCCATTC
Source organism: Anas platyrhynchos (assembly GCF_047663525.1). Taxonomy (NCBI): domain Eukaryota; kingdom Metazoa; phylum Chordata; class Aves; order Anseriformes; family Anatidae; genus Anas; species Anas platyrhynchos. The sequence continues at coordinate 1,969,983 of NC_092613.1, read as the reverse complement.
AAAAGTGCCCCCAGAGGAAGGCTTTGGGTACAAGTTAACTCCCCAGAGGAGCCTTTACGCAGCCCCACATGCAACTGGACACTCCTTGTTCAATGTTTACGAGCAACCCTAAATATAGCCCTGGCCCGCCTGGCAGTCGACTGAAAACTCGGGCCCCAGAAAATGCTTTAAAAGCCTAATTCGCCCATCCAAAAGTGCCCCCAGAGGAAGGCTTTGGGTACAACTGAACTCCCCAGGGGAGCCTTAACGCAGCCCCACATGCAACTGGACCCTCCTTGTTCACTGTTTACGAGCAACCCTAAATATACCCCTAGCCACCATGGCAGAAGACTGAAAACTCGGGCTCCAGAAAATGCGTTTCAAGCCCCATTCACCCATCCAGAAGTGCCCCCAGAGGAAGGCTTTGGGTACAACTTAACTCCCCAGGGGAGCCTTTATGCAGCCCCACATGCAACTGGACCCTCCGGGTTCACTCTTTCACAGCAACCCTAAATATAGCCCTAGCACGCCTGGCAGTCGACTGAAAGCTCGGGCCACAGAAAATGTGTTACGAGCCCCATTCGCCCATCCAAAAGTGCCTCCAAAGGAAGGCTTTGGGTACATCTGAACTCCCCAGGGGAGCCTTTATGCAGCCCCACATGCAACTGGACCCTCCGTGTTCACTCTTTACAGCAACCCTAAATATAACCCTAGCCAGCATGGCAGAAGACTGAAAACTAGGGCCACAGAAAAAGCGTTTCAAGCCCCTTTTGCCCATCTAGAAGTGCCCCCAAAGGAAGGCTTTGGGTACAACTGAACTCCCCAGGGGAGCCTTTATGCAGCCCCACATGCAACTGGACCCTCCTTGTTCACTGTTTACGAGCAACCCTAAATATACCCCTAGCCAGCATGGCAGAAGACTGAAAACTCGGGCTCCAGAAAATGCGTTTCAAGCCCCATTCACCCATCCAGAAGTGCCCCCAAAGGAAGGCTTTGGGTACAAGTGAACTCCCCAGGGGAGCCTTTATGCAGCCCCACATGCAACTGGACCCTCCGGGTTCACTCTTTCACCGCAAGCCTAAATATAGCCCTCGGCGCAATGGGAGAAGACTGAAAAAGCGGGCCTCAGAAAACGCATTGCGATTCCCCTTGGACCATCCCAAAGTGCCCCCAAAGGAAGGCTTTGGGTACAACTGGACTCCCCAGGGGAGCCTTAACGCAGCCCCACATGCAACTGGACCCTCCGTATTCGCTCTTTCACAGCAACCCTAAATATAACCCTGGCCCGCCTGGTAGTCGACTGAAAACTCGGGCCCCAGAAAATGCATTAAAAGCCTAATTCGCCCATCCAAAAGTGCCCCCAGAGGAAGGCTTTGGGTACAACTGAACTCCCCAGGGGAGCCTTTACGCAGCCCCACATGCAACTGGACCCTCCGTATTCGCTCTTTCACAGCAACCGTATATATAACCCTGGCCAGCATGGCAGACGACTGAAAGCTCAACGCCAGAAAACATGCTACAAGCCCAATTCGAACAAACAAAAGTGCCCCCAAAGGAAGGCTTTGGGTACAAGTGAACTCCCCAGGGGAGCTTTTATGCAGCACCACATGCAACTGGACCCTCCGTATTCACTCTTTCACAGCAACCCTAAATATATCCCTGGCCCGCCTGGCAGTCGACTGAAAACTCGGGCCCCAGAAAATGCGTTAAAAGCCTAATTCGCCCATCCAAAAGTGCCCCCAGAGGAAGGCTTTCGGTACAACTGAACTCCCCAGGGGAGCCTTAACGCCTCCCCACATGCAACTGGACCCTCCGTATTCGCTCTTTCACAGCAACCCTAAATATAACCCTGGCCCGCATGGCAGACGACTGAAAGCTCGGGCCCCAGAAAACGTGCTACAAGCCCAATTCGAACATCCAAAAGTGCCCCCAAAGGAAGGCTTTGGGTCCAGCTGTACTCCCCAGGGGAGCCTTAACGCAGCCCCACATGCAACTGGACCCTCCGTATTCGCTCTTTCACAGCAACCCTAAATATAGCCCTGGCCCGCCTGGCAGTCGACTGAAAACTCGGGCCCCAGAAAAGGCATTAAAAGCCCAATTCGCCCATCCAAAAGTGCCCCCAGAGGAAGGCTTTGTGTACAACTGAACTCCCCAGGGGAGCCTTTACGCAGCCCCACATGCAACTGGACCCTCCTTGTTCACTGTTTACGAGCAACCCTAAATATACCCCTAGCCACCATGGCAGAAGACTGAAAACTCGGGCTCCAGAAAATGCGTTTCAAGCCCCATTCACCCATCCAGAAGTGCCCCCAGAGGAAGGCTTTGGGTACAACTTAACTCCCCAGGGCAGCCTTTATGCAGCCCCACATGCAACTGGACCCGCCGGGTTCACTCTTTCACCGCAAGCCTAGATATAGCCCTAGCACGCCTGGCAGTTGACTGAAAGCTCGGGCCACAGAAAATGTGTTACGAGCCCCATTCGCCCATCTAAAAGTGCCCCCAAAGGAAGGCTTTGGGTACATCTGAACTCCCCAGGGGAGCCTTTACGCAGCCCCACATGCAACTGGACCCTCCGTGTTCGCTCTTTCAGAGCAACCCTAAATATAACCCTGGCCCGCATGGCAGACGACTGAAAACTCGGGCCCCAGAAAATGCGTTAAAAGCCTAATTCGCCCATCCAAAAGTGCTCCCAGAAAAAGGCTTTGGGTACAACTGAACTCCCCAGGGGAGCCTTTACGCAGCCCCACATGCAACTGGACCCTCCAGGTTCACTCGTTCACCGCAAGCCTAAATATAGCCCTCGGCGCAATGGGAGAAGACTGAAAACTCGGGCCTCAGAAAACGCATTGCGATTCCCCATGGACCATCCCAAAGTGCCCCCAAAGGAAGGCTTTGGGTACAACTGGACTCCCCAGGGGAGCCTTAACGCAGCCCCACATGCAACTGGACCCTCCGGATTCACTCTTTCACAGCAACCCTAAATATAGCCCTGGCCCGCCTGGCAGTCGACTGAAAACTCGGGCCCCAGAAAATGCGTTAAAAGCCTAATTCGCCCATCCAAAAGTGCCCCCAGAGGAAGGCTTTGTGTAAAACTGAACTCCCCAGGGGAGCCTTTATGCAGCCCCACATGCAACTGGACCCTCCGTGTTCGCTCTTTACAGCAACCCTAAATATAACCCTAGCCAGCATGGCACAAGACTGAAAACTCGGGCCACAGAAAACGTGCTACAAGCCCCATTCGACCATCCAAAAGTGCCCCCAAAGGAAGGCTTTGGGTACATCTGAACTCCCCAGGGGAGCCTTTATGCAGCCCCACATGCAACTGGACCCTCCGTGTTCGCTCTTTCACAGCAACCCTAAATATAACCCTATCCAGCATGGCAGAAGACTGAAAGCTCGGGCCACAGAAAAAGCGTTTCAGGCCCCTTTCGCTCATCCAGAAGTGCCCCCAAAGGAAGGCTTTGGGTACAAGTGAACTCCCCAGGGGAGCCTTTATGCAGCCCCACATGCAACTGGACCTTCCGTATTCGCTCTTTCACAGCAACCCTAAATATAACCCTGGCCCGCATGGCAGACGACTGAAAGCTCGGGCCCCAGAAAACGTGCTACAAGCCCAATTCGAACATCCAAAAGTGCCCCCAAAGGAAGGCTTTGGGTCCAGCTGTACTCCCCAGGGGAGCCTTAACGCAGCCCCACATGCAACTGGACCCTCCGTATTCGCTCTTTCACAGCAACCCTAAATATAGCCCTGGCCCGCCTGGCAGTCGACTGAAAACTCGGGCCCCAGAAAAGGCATTAAAAGCCTAATTCGCCCATCCAAAAGTGCCTTCAAAGGAAGGCTTTGGGTACATCTGAACTCCCCAGGGGAGCCTTTATGCAGCCCCACATGCAACTGGACCCTCCGTGTTCGCTCTTTACAGCAACCCTAAATAAAACCCTAGCCAGCATGGCAGAAGACTGAAAACTCGGGCCACAGAAAAAGCATTTCAAGCCCCTTTCGCCCGTCCAGAAGTGCCCCCAAAGGAGGGCTTTGGGTACAAGTGAACTCCCCAGGGGAGCCTTTACGCAGCCCCACATGCAACTGGACCCTCCTTGTTCACTGTTTACGAGCAACCCTAAATATACCCCTAGGCACCATGGCAGAAGACTGAAAACTCGGGCTCCAGAAAAAGCGTTTCAAGCCCCATTCACCCATCCAGAAGTGCCCCCAAAGGAAGGCTTTGGGTACAACTGGACTCCCCAGGGGAGCCTTAACGCAGCCCCACATGCAACTGGACCCTCCGTATTCGCTCTTTCACAGCAACCCTAAATATAGCCCTGGCCCGCCTGGCAGTCGACTGAAAACTCGGGCCCCAGAAAATGCATTAAAAGCCTAATTTGCCCATCCAAAAGTGCCCCCAGAGGAAGGCTTTGGGTACAACTGAACTCCCCAGGGGAGCCTTTATGCAGCCCCACATGCAACTGGACCCTCCTTGTTCCCTGTTTACGAGCAACCCTAAATATACCCCTAGCCAGCATGGCAGAAGACTGAAAACTCGGGCTCCAGAAAATGCGTTTCAAGCCCCATTCACCCATCCAGAAGTGCCCCCAAAGGAAGGCTTTGGGTACAACTGAACTCCCCAGGGGAGCCTTTATGCAGCCCCACATGCAACTGGACCCTCCGGGTTCACTCGTTCACCGCAAGCCTAAATATAGCCCTCGGCGCAATGGGAGAAGACTGAAAACTCGGGCCTCAGAAAACGCATTGCGATTCCCCATGGACCATCCCAAAGTGCCCCCAAAGGAAGGCTTTGGGTACAACTGGACTCCCCAGGGGAGCCTTAACGCAGCCCCACATGCAACTGGACCCTCCGTATTCACTCTTTCACAGCAACCCTAAATATAGCCCTGGCCCGCCTGGCAGTCGACTGAAAACTCGGGCCCCAGAAAATGCGTTAAAAGCCTAATTCGCCCATCCAAAAGTGCCCCCAAAGGAAGGCTTTGTGTACAGCTGAACTCCCCAGGGGAGCCTTTATGCAGCCCCACATGCAACTGGACCCTCCGGGTTCACTCTTTCACCGCAAGCCTAAATATAGCCCTAGCACGCCTGGCAGTCGACTGAAAACTCGGGCCACAGAAAATGTGTTACGAGCCCCATTCGACCATCTAAAAGTGCCCCCAAAGGAAGGCTTTGGGTACAAGTGGACTCCCCAGGGGAGCCTTTACGCAGCCCCACATGCAACTGGACCCTCCGTGTTCGCTCTTTACTGCAACCCTAAATATAACCCTAGCCAGCATGGCAGAAGACTGAAAACTCGGGCTACAGAAAATGCGTTTCAAGCAGCATTCACCCATCCAGAAGTGCCCCCAAATGAAGGCTTTGGGTACAACTGAACTCCCCAGGGGAGCCTTTATGCAGCCCCACATGCAACTGGACCCTCCGGGTTCACTCTTTCACCGCAAGCCTAAATATAGCCCTCGGCGCAATGGGAGAAGACTGAAAAAGCGGGCCTCAGAAAACGCATTGCGATTCCCCTTGGACCATCCCAAAGTGCCCCCAAAGGAAGGCTTTGGGTACAACTGGACTCCCGAGGGGAGCCTTAATGCAGCCCCACATGCAACTGGACCCTCCGTATTCGCTCTTTCACAGCAACCCTAAATATAGCCCTGGCACGCCTGGCAGTCGACTGAAAACTCAGGCCCCAGAAAATGCGTTAAAAGCCTAATTCGCCCATCCAAAAGTGCCCCCAGAGGAAGGTTTTGGGTACAACTGAACTCCCCAGGGGAGCCTTAACGCCTCCCCACATGCAACTGGACCCTCCTTATTCGCTCTTTCACAGCAACCCTAAATATAACCCTGGCCCGCCTGGCAGTCGACTGAAAACTCGGGCCTCAGAAAATGCGTTAAAAGCCTAATTCGCCCATTCAAAAGTGCCCCCAGAGGAAGGCTTTGGGTACAAGTGAACTCCCCAGAGGAGCCTTTACGCAGCCCCACATGCAACTGGACCCTCCTTGTTCAATGTTTACGAGCAACCCTAAATATAGCCCTGGCCCGCCTGGCAGTCGACTGAAAACTCGGGCCCCAGAAAATGCATTAAAAGCCTAATTCGCCCATCCAAAAGTGCCCCCAGAGAAAGGCTTTGGGTCCAGCTGTACTCCCCAGGGGAGCCTTAACGCAGCCCCACATGCAACTGGACCCTCAGTATTCGCTCTTTCACAGCAACCCTAAATATAGCCCTGGCCCGCCTGGCAGTCGACTGAAAACTCGGGCCCCAGAAAATGCGTTAAAAGCCTAATTCGCCCATCCAAAAGTGCCCCCAGAGGAAGGCTTTGCGTACAACTGAACTCCCCAGGGGAGCCTTTATGCAGCCCCACATGCAACTGGACCCTCCTTGTTCCCTGTTTACGAGCAACCCTAAAAATACCCCTAGCCAGCATGGCAGAAGACTGAAAACTCGGGCTCCAGAAAATGCGTTTCAAGCCCCATTTGCCAACCAGAAGTGCCCCCAAAGGAAGGCTCTGGGTACAACTGAACTCCCCAGGGGAGCCTTTATGCAGCCCCACATGCAACTGGACCCTCCGGGTTCACTCTTTCACCGCAAGCCTAAATATAGCCCTAGCACTCCTGGCAGTCGACTGAAAACTCGGGCCACAGAAAATGTGTTACGAGCCCCATTCGACCATCTAAAAGTGCCCCCAAAGGAAGGCTTTGGGTACAAGTGGACTCCCCAGGGGAGCCTTTACGCAGCCCCACACGCAACTGGACCCTCCGTGTTCGCTCTTTACTGCAACCCTAAATATAACCCTAGCCAGCATGGCAGAAGACTGAAAACTCGGGCTACAGAAAATGCGTTTCAAGCAGCATTCACCCATCCAGAAGTGCCCCCAAATGAAGGCTTTGGGTACAACTGAACTCCCCAGGGGAGCCTTTATGCAGCCCCACATGCAACTGGACCCTCCGGGTTCACTCTTTCACCGCAAGCCTAAATATAGCCCTCGGCGCAATGGGAGAAGACTGAAAAAGCGGGCCTCAGAAAACGCATTGTGATTCCCCTTGGACCATCCCAAAGTGCCCCCAAAGGAAGGCTTTGGGTACAACTGGACTCCCCAGGGGAGCCTTAATGCAGCCCCACATGCAACTGGACCCTCCGTATTCGCTCTTTCACAGCAACCCTAAATATAGCCCTGGCACGCCTGGCAGTCGACTGAAAACTCAGGCCCCAGAAAATGCGTTAAAAGCCTAATTCGCCCATCCAAAAGTGCCCCCAGAGGAAGGTTTTGGGTACAACTGAACTCCCCAGTGGAGCCTTAACGCCTCCCCACATGCAACTGGACCCTCCTTATTCGCTCTTTCACAGCAACCCTAAATATAACCCTGGCCCGCCTGGCAGTCGACTGAAAACTCGGGCCTCAGAAAATGCGTTAAAAGCCTAATTCGCCCATTCAAAAGTGCCCCCAGAGGAAGGCTTTGGGTACAAGTGAACTCCCCAGAGGAGCCTTTATGCAGCCCCACATGCAACTGGACCCTCCTTGTTCAATGTTTACGAGCAACCCTAAATATAGCCCTGGACCGCCTGGCAGTCGACTGAAAACTCGGGCCCAGAAAATGCATTAAAAGCCTAATTCGCCCATCCAAAAGTGCCCCCAGAGAAAGGCTTTGGGTCCAGCTGTACTCCCCAGGGGAGCCTTAACGCAGCCCCACATGCAACTGGACCCTCAGTATTCGCTCTTTCACAGCAACCCTAAATATAGCCCTGGCCCGCCTGGCAGTCGACTGAAAACTCGGGCCCCAGAAAATGCGTTAAAAGCCTAATTCGCCCATCCAAAAGTGCCCCCAGAGGAAGGCTTTGCGTACAACTGAACTCCCCAGGGGAGCCTTTATGCAGCCCCACATGCAACTGGACCCTCCTTGTTCCCTGTTTACGAGCAACCCTAAATATACCCCTAGCCAGCATGGCAGAAGACTGAAAACTCGGGCTCCAGAAAATGCGTTTCAAGCCCCATTCACCCAACCAGAAGTGCCCCCAAAGGAAGGCTCTGGGTACAACTGAACTCCCCAGGGGAGCCTTTACGCAGCCCCACATGCAACTGGACCCTCCGGGTTCACTCTTTCACCGCAAGCCTAATTATAGCCCTAGCACGCCTGGCAGTCGACTGAAAGCTCGGGCCACAGAAAATGTGTTACGAGCCCCATTCGCCCATCTAAAAGTGCCCCCAAAGGAAGGCTTTGGGTACATCTGAACTCCCCAGGGGAGCCTTTATGCAGCCCCACATGCAACTGGACCCTACGTGTTCGCTCTTTACAGCAACCCTAAATATAACCCTAGCCAGCATGGCAGAAGACTGAAAACTCGGGCTCCAGAAAATGCGTTTCAAGCAGCATTCACCCATCCAGAAGTGCCCCCAAATGAAGGCTTTGGGTACAAATGAACTCCCCAGGGGAGCCTTTATGCAGCCCCACATGCAACTGGACCCTCCGGGTTCACTCTTTCACCGCAAGCCTAAATATAGCCCTCGGCGCAGTAGGAGAAGACTGAAAAAGCGGGCCTCAGAAAACGCATTGTGATTCCCCTTGGACCATCCCAAAGTGCCGCCAAAGGAAGGCTTTGGGTACAAGTGGACTCCCCAGGGGAGCCTTAATGCAGCCCCACATGCAACTGGACCCTCCGTATTCGCTCTTTCACAGTAACCCTAAATATAGCCCTGGCCCGCCTGGCAGTCGACTGAAAACTCGGCCCCAGAAAATGCGTTAAAAGCCTAATTCGCCCATCCAAAAGTGCCCCCAGAGGAAGGTTTTGGGTACAACTGAACTCCCCAGGGGAGCCTTAACGCCTCCCCACATGCAACCGGACCCTCCGTATTCGCTCTTTCACAGCAACCCTAAATATAACCCTGGCCCGCCTGGCAGTCGACTGAAAACTCGGGCTCCAGAAAATGCGTTAAAAGCCTAATTCGCCCATTCAAAAGTGCCCCAAGAGGAAGGCTTTGGGTACAAGTGAACTCCCCAGAGGAGCCTTTACGCAGCCCCACATGCAACTGGACCCTCCTTGTTCAATGTTTACGAGCAACCCTAAATATAGCCCTGGCCCGCCTGGCAGTCGACTGAAAACTCGGGCCCCAGAAAATGCTTTAAAAGCCTAATTCGCCCATCCAAAAGTGCCCCCAGAGGAAGACTTTGGGTACAAGTGAACTCCCCAGGGGAGCCTTAACGCAGCCCCACATGCAACTGGACCCTCCTTGTTCACTGTTTACGAGCAACCCTAAATATACCCCTAGCCACCATGGCAGAAGACTGAAAACTCGGGCTCCAGAAAATGCGTTTCAAGCCCCATTCACCCATCCAGAAGTGCCCCCAAAGGAAGGCTTTGGGTACAAGTGAACTCCCCAGGGGAGCCTTTATGCAGCCTCACATGCAACTGGACCCTCCGGGTTCACTCTTTCACCGCAAGCCTAAATATAGCCCTAGCACGCCTGGCAGTCGACTGAAAGATCGGGCCCCAGAAAATGTGTTACGAGCCCCATTCGCCCATGCAAAAGTGCCCCCAAAGGAAGGCTTTGGGTACATCTGAACTCCCCAGGGGAGCCTTTATGCAGCCCCACATGCAACTGGACCCTCCGTGTTCGCTCTTTACAGCAACCCTAAATATACCCCTAGCCAGCATGACAGAAGACTGAAAGCTCGGGCCACAGAAAATGCGTTTCAGGCCCCTTTCGCCCATCCAGAAGTGCCCCCAAAGGAAGGCTTTGGGTACAAGTGAACTCCCCAGGGGAGCCTTTATGCAGCCCCACATGCAACTGGACCTTCAGTATTCGCTCTTTCACAGCAACCCTAAATATAACCCTGGCCCGCATGGCAGACGACTGAAAGCTCGGGCCCTAGAAAACGTGCTACAAAACCAATTCGAACATCCAAAAGTGCCCCCAAAGGAAGGCTTTCGGTACAAGTGAACTCCCCAGGGGAGCTTTTATGCAGCACCACATGCAACTGGACCCTCCGGGTTCACTCTTTCACAGCAACCCTAAATATATCCCTGGCCCGCCTGGCAGTCGTCTGAAAACTAGGGCCCCAGAAAATGCAATAAAAGCCTAATTCGCCCATCCAAAAGTGCCCCCAGAGAAAGGCTTTGGGTCCAGCTGTACTCCCCAGGGGAGCCTTAACGCAGCCCCACATGCAACTGGACCCTCCGTATTCGCTCTTTCACAGCAACCCTAAATATAGCCCTGGCCCTCCTGGCAGTCAACTGAAAACTCGGGCCCCAGAAAATGCGTTTCAAGCCCCATTCACCCATCCAGAAGTGCCCCCAAAGGAAGGCTTTGGGTACATCTGAACTCCCCAGGGGAGCCTTTATGCAGCCCCACATGCAACTGGACCCTCCGGGTTCACTCTTTCACCGCAAGCCTAAATATAGCCCTAGCACGCCTGGCAGTTGACTGAAAGCTCGGGCCACAGAAAATGTGTTACGAGCCCCATTCGCCCATCTAAAAGTGCCCCCAAAGGAAGGCTTTGGGTACATCTGAACTCCCCAGGGGAGCCTTTATGCAGCCCCACATGCAACTGGACCCTCCGTGTTCGCTCTTTACTGCAACCCTAAATATAACCCTAGCCAGCATGGCAGAAGACTGAAAACTCGGGCCACAGAAAAAGCGTTTCAAGCCCCTTTCGCCCATCCAAAAGTGCCCCCAAAGGAAGGCTTTGGGTACAAGTGAACTCCCCAGGGGAGCCTTTATGCAGCCCCACATGCAACTGGACCCTCCTTGTTCCCTGTTTACGAGCAACCCTAAATATAACACTAGCCAGCATGGCAGAAGACTGAAAACTCGGGCTCCAGAAAATGCGTTTCAAGCCCCATTCACCCATCCAGAAGTGCCCCCAAAGGAAGGCTTTGGGTACAAATGAACTCCCCAGGGGAGCCTTTATGCAGCCCCACATGCAACTGGACCCTCCGGGTTCACTCTTTCACCGCAAGCCTAAATATAGCCCTAGCACGCCTGGCAGTTGACTGAAAGCTCGGGCCACAGAAAATGTGTTACGAGCCCCATTCGCCCATCTAAAAGTGCCCCCAAAGGAAGGCTTTGGGTACATCTGAACTCCCCAGGGGAGCCTTTATGCAGCCCCACATGCAACTGGACCCTCCGTGTTCGCTCTTTACTGCAACCCTAAATATAACCCTAGCCAGCATGGCAGAAGACTGAAAACTCGGGCCACAGAAAAAGCGTTTCAAGCCCCTTTCGCCCATCCAGAAGTGCCCCCAAAGGAAGGCTTTGGGTACAACTGGACTCCCCAGGGGAGCCTTAATGCAGCCCCACATGCAACTGGACCCTCCGTATTCGCTCTTTCACAGCAACCCTAAATATAGCCCTGGCCCGCCTGGCAGTCGACTGAAAACTCGGGCCCCAGAAAATGCGTTAAAAGCCTAATTCGCCCATCCAAAAGTGCCCCCAGAGGAAGGTTTTGGGTACAACTGAACTCCCCAGGGGAGCCTTAACCCCTCCCCACATGCAACTGGACCCTCCGTATTCGCTCTTTCACAGCAACCCTAAATATAGCCCTGGCCCGCCTGGCAGTCGACTGAAAACTCGGGCCACAGAAAATGCGTTAAAAGCCTAATTCGGCCATTCAAAAGTGCCCCCAGAGGAAGGCTTTGGGTACAACTAAACTCCCCAGGGGAGCCTTTATGCAGCCCCACATGCAACTGGACCCTCCGTGTTCGCTCTTTCAGAGCAACCCTAAATATAACCCTGGCCCGCATGGCAGACGACTGAAAACTCGGGCCCCAGAAAATGCGTTAAAAGCCTAATTCGCCCATCCAAAAGTGCTCCCAGAAAAAGCCTTTGGGTACAACTGAACTCCCCAGGGGAGCCTTTACGCAGCCCCACATGCAACTGGACCCTCCGGTTCACTCTTTCACCGCAAGCCTAAATATAGCCCTCGGCGCAATGGGAGAAGACTGAAAAAGCGGGCCTCAGAAAACACATTGCGATTCCCCTTGGACCATCCCAAAGTGCCCCCAAAGGAAGGCTTTGGGTACAACTGGACTCCCCAGGGGAGCCTTAACGCAGCCCCACATGCAACTGGACCCTCCGTATTCGCTCTTTCACAGCAACCCTAAATATAGCCCTGGCCGGCCTGGCAGTCGACTGAAAACTCGGGCCCCAGAAAATGCGTTAAAAGCCTAATTCGCCCATCCAAAAGTGCCCCCAGAGGAAGGCTTTGGGTACAACTGAACTCCCCAAGGAAGCCTTAACGCAGCCCCACATGCAACTGGACCCTCCTTGTTCCCTGTTTACGAGCAACCCTAAATATACCCCTAGCCACCATGGTAGAAGACTGACAACTCGGGCTCTATAAAATGCCTTTCAAGCCCCATTCACCCATCCAGATGTGCCCCCAAAGGAAGGCTTTGGGTACAGCTGAACTCCCCAGGGGAGCCTTTATGCAGCCCCACATGCAACTGGACCCTCCGGGTTCACTCTTTCACCGCAAGCCTAAATATAGCCCTAGCACGCCTGGCAGTTGACTGAAAGCTCGGGCCACAGAAAATGTGTTACGAGCCCTATTCGCCCATCGAAAAGTGCCCCCAAAGGAAGGCTTTGGGTACATCTGAACTCCCCAGGGGAGCCTTTATGCAGCCCCACATGCAACTGGACCCTCCGTGTTCGCTCTTTACAGCAACCCTAAATATACCCCTAGCAAGCCTGGCAGTCGACTGAAAGCACGGGCCACAAAAAATGTGTTACGAGCCCCATTCGCCCATCCAAAAGTGCCCCCAGAGGAAGGCTTTGGGTACAACTGAACTCCCCAGGGGAGCCTTTATGCAGCCCCACATGCAACTGGACCCTTCGTGTTCGCTCTTTACAGCAACCCTAAATATAACCCTAGCCCGCATGGCAGAAGACTGAAAGCTCGGGCCACAAAAAAAGCGTTTCAGGCCCCATTCGCCCATGCAGAAGTGCCCCCAAAGGAAGGCTTTGGGTACAGCTGAACTCCCCAGGGGAGCCTTTATGCAGCCCCACATGCAACTGGACCTTCCGTATTCGCTCATTCACAGCAACCCTAAATATTACCCTGGCCCGCATGGCAGACGACTGAAAGATCGGGCCCCAGAAAACGTGCTACAAGCCCAATTCGAACATCCAAAAGTGCCCCCAAAGGAAGGCTTTGGGTCCAGCTGTACTCCCCAGGGGAGCCTTAAGGCAGCCCCACATGCAACTGGACCCTCCGTATTCGCTCTTTCACAGCAACCCTAAATATAGCCCTGGCCCGCCTGGCAGTCGACTGAAAACTCGGGCCCCAGAAAATGCGTTAAAAGCCTAATTCGCCCATTCAAAAGTGCCCCCAGAGGAAGGCTTTGGGTACAACTGAACTCCCCAGGGGAGCCTTTACGCAGCCCCACATGCAACTGGACCCTCCTTGTTCAATGTTTACGAGCAACCCTAAATATAGCCCTCGCCCGCCTGGTAGTCGACTGAAAACTCGGGCCACAGAAAATGCTTTAAAAGCCTAATTCGCCCATCCAAAAGTGCCCCCAGAGGAAGGCTTTGGGTACAAGTGAACTCCCCAGGGGAGCCTTAACGCAGCCCCACATGCAACTGGACCCTCCTTGTTCACTGTTTACGAGCAACCCTAAATATACCCCTAGCCACCATGGCAGAAGACTGAAAACTCGGGCTCCAGAAAATGCGTTTCAAGCCCCATTCACCCATCCAGAAGTGCCCCCAAAGGAAGGCTTTGGGTACAAGTGAACTCCCCAGGGGAGCCTTTATGCAGCCCCACATGCAACTGGACCCTCCGGGTTCACTCTTTCACCGCAAGCCTAAATATAACCCTGGCACGCCAGGCAGTCGACTGAAAGATCGGGCCACAGAAAATGTGTTACGAACCCCATTCGCCCATCCAAAAGTGCCCCCAGAGGAAGGCTTTGGGTACAACTGAACTCCCCAAGGAAGCCTTAACGCAGCCCCACATGCAACTGGACCCTCCTTGTTCCCTGTTTACGAGCAACCCTAAATATACCCCTAGCCACCATGGTAGAAGACTGACAACTCGGGCTCTATAAAATGCCTTTCAAGCCCCATTCACCCATCCAGATGTGCCCCCAAAGGAAGGCTTTGGGTACAGCTGAACTCCCCAGGGGAGCCTTTATGCAGCCCCACATGCAACTGGCCCCTCCGGGTTCACTCTTTCACCGCAAGCCTAAATATATCCCTAGCACGCCTGACAGTTGACTGAAAGCTCGGGCCCCAGAAAATGTGTTACGAGCCCCATTCGCCCATATAAAAGTGCCCCCAAAGGAAGGCTTTGGGTACATCTGAACTCCCCAGGGGAGCCTTTATGCAGCCCCACATGCAACTGGACCCTCCGGGTTCACTCTTTCACCGCAAGCCTAAATATAGCCCTCGGCGCAATGGGAGAAGACTGAAAAAGCGGGCCTCAGAAAACGCATTGCGATTCCCCTTGGACCACGCAAAAGTGCCCCCAAAGGAAGGCTTTGGGTACAACTGGACTCCCCAGGGGAGCCTTAACGCAGCCCCACATGCAACTGGACCCTCCGGGTTCGCTCTTTCACAGCAACCCTAAATATAGCCCTGGCCCGCCTGGCAGTCGACTGAAAACTCGGGCCACAGAAAATGCATTAAAAGCCTAATTCGCCCATCCAAAAGTGCCCCCAGAGGAAGGCTTTGGGTACAAGTGAACTCCCCAGGGGAGCCTTAACGCAGCCCCACATTCAACTGGACCCTCCGTATTCGCTCTTTCACCGCAAGCCTAAATATAACCCTAGCACGCCTGGCAGTCGACTGAAAGATCGGGCCACAGAAAATGTGTTACGAGCCCCATTCGCCCATTCAAAAGTGCCCCCAAAGGAAGGCTTTGGGTACAAGTGAACTCCCCAGGGGAGCCTTTATGCAGCCCCACATGCAACTGGACCCTCCTTGTTCACTGCTTACGAGCAATCCTATATATACCCCTACCTACCATGGCAGAAGACTGAAAACTCGGGCTCCAGAAAATGCGTTTCAAGCCACATTCACCCATCCAGAAGTGCCCCCAAAGGAAGGCTTTGAGTAAAACTGAACTCCCCAGGGGAGCCTTTACGCAGCCCCACATGCAAGTGGACCCTCCGGGTTCACTCTTTCACCGCAAGCCTAAATATACCCATCGGCGCATTGGGGAAGACTGAAAAAGCGGGCCTCAGAAAACGCATTGCGATTCCCCTTGGACCATCCAAAAGTGCCCCCAAAGGAAGGCTTTGGGTACAACTGAACTCCCCAGGGGAGCCTTTATGCAGCCCCACATGCAACTGGACCCTCCGTATTCGCTCTTTCACATCAACCCTAAATATAACCCTGGCCCGTATGGCAGACGACTGAAAAATCGGGCCCCAGAAAACTTGCTACAAGCCCCATTTGATCATCCAAAAGTGCCCCCAGAGGAAGGCTTTGGGTACAAGTGAACTCCCCAGGAGAGCTTTTATGCAGCACCACATGCAACTGGACCCTCTGGGTTCACTCTTTCACAGCAACCCTAAATATAGCCCTGGCCCGCCTGGCAGTCGACTGAAAACTCGGGCCCCAGAAAATGCGTTAAAAGACTAATTCGCCCATCCAAAAGTGCCCACAGAAGAAGGCTTTGGGTACAACTGAACTCCCCAGAGGAGCCTTTACGCAGCCCCACATGCAACTGGACCCTCCGTATTCGCTATTTCACAGCAACCCTAAATAACACAATCCACCATGGCAGAAGACTGAAAACTCGGGCTCCAGAAAATGCGTTTCAAGCCCCATTCACCCATCCAGAAGTGCCCCCAAAGGAAGGCTTTGGGTACAGCTGAACTCCCCAGGGGAGCCTTTATGCAGCCCCACATGCAACTGGACCCTCCGGGTTCACTATTTCACCGCAAGCCTAAATATATCCCTAGCACGCCTGGCAGTCGACTGAAAGCTCGGGCCACAGAAAATGTGTTACGAGCCCCATTCGCCCATCCAAAAGTGCCTCCAAAGGAAGGCTTTGGGTACATCTGACCTCCCCAGGGGAGCCTTTACGCAGCCCCACATGCAACTGGACCCTCCGTGTTCGCTCTTTACAGCAACCCTAAATATAACCCTAGCCAGCATGGCAGAAGACTGAAAACTCGGGCCACAGAAAAAGCGTTTCAAGCCCCTTTCGCCCATCCAGAAGTGCCCCCAAAGGAAGGCTTTGGGTACAACTGAACTCCCCAGGGGAGCCTTTATGCAGCCCCACATGCAACTGGACCCTCCGTATTCGCTCTTTCACAGCAACCCTAAATATAACCCTGGCCCGCATGGCAGACGACTGAAAAATCGGGCCACAGAAAACGTGCTACAAGCCCCATTCGACCATCCAAAAGTGCCCCCAGAGGAACGCTTTGGGTACAACTGGACTCTCCAGGGGAGCCTTTACGCAGCCCCACATGCAACTGGACCCTCCTTGTTCACTGTTTACGAGCAACCCTAAATATAACCCTAGCCACCATGGCAGAAGACTGAAAACTCCGGCTCCAGAAAATGCGTTTCAAGCCCCATTCACCCATCCAGAAGTGCCCCCAGAGGAAGGCTTTGGGTACAACTGAACTCCCCAGGGGAGCCTTTATGCAGCCCCACATGCAACTGGACCCTCCGGGTTCACTCTTTCACCGCAAGCCTAAATATAGCCCTAGCACGCCTGGCAGTCGACTGAAAGCTTGGGCCCCAGAAAATGTGTTACGAGCCCAATTCGCCCATCCAACAGTGCCCCCAAAGGAAGGCTTTGGGTACATCTGAACTCCCCAGAGAAGCCTTTACGCAGCCCCACATGCAACTGGACCCTCCGTGTTCGCTCTTTACACCAAACCTAAATATAACCCTAGCCAGCATGGCAGAAGACTGAAAACTCAGGCCACAGAAAAAGCGTTTCAAGCCCCTTTCGCCCATCCAGAAGTGCCCCCAAAGGAAGGCTTTGGGTACAAGTGAACTCCCGAGGGGAGCCTTTATGCAGCCCCACATGCAACTGGACCCTCCGGGTTCACTCTTTCACCGCAAGCCTAAATATAGCCCTCGGCGCAACGGGAGAAGACTGAAAAAGCGGGCCTCAGAAAACGCATTGCGATTCCCCTTGGACCATCCAAAAGTGCCCCCAAAGGAAGGCTTTGGGTACAACTGAACTCCCCAGGGGAGCCTTAACGCCTCCCCACATGCAACTGGACCCTCCGTATTCGCTCTTTCACAGCAACCCTAAATATAACCCTGGCCCGCATGGCAGACGACTGAAAAATTGGGCCCCGGAAAACGTGCTACAAGCCCCATTTGATCATACAAAAGTGCCCCCAATGGAAGGCTTTGGGTACAAGTGAACTCCCCAGGAGAGCTTTTATGCAGCACCACATGCAACTGGACCCTCCGGGTTCACTCTTTCACAGCAACCCTAAATATAGCCCTGGCCCGCCTGGCAGTCGACTGAAAACTCGGGCCACAGAAAATGCATTAAAAGCCTAATTCGCCCATCCAAAAGTGCCCCCAAAGGAAGGCTTTGGGTACAAGTGAACTCCCCAGGGGAGCCTTTACGCAGCCCCACATGCAACTGGACCCTCCGTATTCGCTATTTCACAGCAACCCTAAATAACCCTATCCACCATGGCAGAAGACTGAAAACTCCGGCTCCAGAAAATGCGTTTCAAACACCATTCACCCATCCAGAAGTGCCCCCAAAGGAAGGCTTTGGGTACAAGTGAACTCCCCAGGGGAGCCTTTATGCAGCCCCACATGCAACTGGACCCTCCGGGTTCACTCTTTCACCGCAAGCCTAAATATAGCCCTAGCACGCCTGGCAGTCGACTGAAAGCTCAGGCCACAGAAAATGTGTTACGAGCCCCATTCGCCCATCCAAAAGTGCCCCCAAAGGAAGGCTTTGAGTACATCTGAACTCCCCAGGGGAGCCTTTACGCAGCCCCACATGCAACTGGACCCTCCGTGTTCGCTCTTTACAGCAAACCTAAATATAGCCCTCGGCGCAATGGGAAAAGACTGAAAAAGAGGGCCTCAGAAAACGCATTGCGATTCCCCTTGGACCATGCAAAAGTGCCCCCAAAGGAAGGCTTTGGGTACAAATGGACTCCCCAGGGGAGCCTTAACGCAGCCCCACATGTAACTGGACCCTCCGTGTTCGCTCTTTCACAGCAACCCTAAATATAGCCCTGGCCCGCCTGGCAGTCGACTGAAAACTCGAGCCCCAGAATATGCATTAAAAGCCTAATTTGCCCATCCAAAAGTGCCCCCAGAGGAAGGCTTTGGGTACAACTGAACTCCCCAGCGAGCCTTTACGCAGCCCCACATGCAACTGGACCCTCCTTGTTCACTGTTTACGAGCAACCCTATATATACCCCCAGCCACCATGGCAGAAGACTGAAAACTCGGGCTCCAGAAAATGCGTTTCAAGACCCATTCACCCATCCAGAAGTGCCCCCAAAGGAAGGCTTTGGGTACAAGTGAACTCCCCAGGGGAGCCTTTATGCAGCCCCACATGCAACTGGACCCTCCGGGTTCACTCTTTCACAGCAACCCTAAATATAACCCTTTCCCGCCTGGCAGTTGACTGAAAACTCGGGCCCCAGAAAATGCGTTAAAAGCCTAATTCGCCCATCCAAAAGTGCCCCCAGAGGAAGGCTTTGGGTACATCTGAACTCCCCAGGGGAGCCTTTATGCAGCCCCACATGCAACTGGACCCTCCGGGTTCACTCTTTCACCGCAACCCTAAATATAGCCCTAGCACGCCTGGCAGTCGACTGAAAGCTCGGGCCATAGAAAATGTGTTACGAGCCCCATTCGCCCATCCGAAAGTGCCCCCAAAGGAAGGCTTTGGGTACATCTGAACTCCCCAGGGGAGCCTTTACGCAGCCCCACATGCAACTGGACCCTCCGTGTTCGCGCTTTACAGC
Source organism: Anas platyrhynchos (assembly GCF_047663525.1). Classification (NCBI taxonomy): domain Eukaryota; kingdom Metazoa; phylum Chordata; class Aves; order Anseriformes; family Anatidae; genus Anas; species Anas platyrhynchos. The sequence continues at coordinate 1,951,095 of NC_092613.1, read as the reverse complement.
AACCCTAAAAATACCCCTAGCCAGCATGGCAGAAGACTGACTACCCGGGCCCCAGAAAATGCTTTTCAAGCCCCTTTCACCCATCCAGATGTGCCCCCAAAGGAAGGCTTTGGGTACAAGTGAACTCCCCAGGGGAGCCTTTATGTAGCCCCACATGCAACTGGACCCTCCTTGTTCACTGTTTACGAGCAACCCTAAATATAACACTAGCCACCATGGCAGAAGACTGAAAACTAGGGCCACAGAAAAAGCGTTTCAGGCCCCTTTCGCCCATCCAGAAGTGCCCCCAGAGGAAGGCTTTGGGTACAAGTGAACTCCCCAGGGGAGCCTTTATGCAGCCCCACATGCAACTGGACCCTCCGTATTCGCTCTATCACAGCAACCCTAAATATAACCCTGGCCCGCATGGCAGACGACTGAAAAATCGGGCCCCAGAAAACGTGCTACAAGCCCCATTCGACCATCCAAAAGTGCCCGCAGAGGAAGGCTTTGGGTACAACTGAACTCCCCAGGGGAGCCTTTACGCAGACCCACATGCAAGTGGACCCTCCTTGTTCGCTCTTTACAGCAAACCTAAATATAACCGTAGCCAGCATGGCAGAAGACTGAAAACTCGGGCCACAGAAAAAGCGTTTCAAGCCCCTTTCGCCCATCCAGAAGTGCCCCCAAAAGGAAGGCTTTGGGTACAAGTGAACGCCCCAGGGGAGCCTTTATGCAGCCCCACATGCAACTGGACCCTCCGGGTTCACTCTTTCACCGCAAGCCTAAATATAGCTCTCGGCGCAATGGGAGAAGACTGAAAAAGAGGGCCTCAGAAAACGCATTGCGATTCCCCTTGGACCATGCAAAAGTGCCCCCAAAGGAAGGCTTTGGGTACAAATGGACTCCCCAGGGGAGCCTTAACGCAGCCCCACATGCAACTGGACCCTCCGTATTCGCTCTTTCACAGCAACCCTAAATATAGCCCTGGCCCGCCTGGCAGTCGACTGAAAACTCGGGCCCCAGAAAATGCGTTAAAAGCCTAATTCGCCCATCCAAAACTGCCCCCAGAGGAAGGCTTTGGGTACAACTGAACTCCCCAGGGGAGCCTTTACGCAGCCCCACATGCAACTGGACCCTCCCTGTTCACTGTTTACGAGCAACCCTAAATATACCCCTAGCCCCAATGGCAGAAGACTGAAAACTCGGGCTCCAGAAAATGCGTTTCAAGCCCCATTCACCCATCCAGAAGTGCACCCAAAGGAAGGCTTTGGGTACAACTGAACTCCCCAGGGGAGCCTTTATGCAGACCCACATGCAACTGGACCCTCCAGGTTCACTCTTTCACCGCAAGCCTAAATATAGCCCTAGCACGCCTGGCAGTCGACTGAAAGCTCGGGCCACAGAAAATGTGTTACGAGCCCCATTCGCCCATCCAAAAGTGCCCCCAAAGGAAGGCTTTGAGTACAAGTGAACTCCCCAGGGGAGCCTTTACGCAGCCCCACATGCAACTGGACCCTCCTTGTTCACTGTTTACGAGCAACCCTAAATATACCCCTAGCCAGCATGGCAGAAGACTGAAAACTCGGGCTCCAGAAAATGCGTTTCAAGCCCCATTCACCCATCCAGAAGTGCCCCCAAAGGAAGGCTTTGGGTACAAGTGAACTCCCCAGGGGAGCCTTTATGCAGCCCCACATGCAACTGGAACCTCCGGGTTCACTCTTTCACCGCAAGCCTAACTATTGCCCTCGGCGCAATGGGAGAAGATTGAAAATGCGGGCCACAGAAAACGCATTGCGATTCCCCTTGGACCATCCCAAAGTGCCCCCAAAGGAAGGCTTTGGGTACAACTGGACTCCCCAGGGGAGCATTAACGCAGCCCCACATGCAACTGGACCCTCCGTATTCGCTCTTTCACAGCAACCCTAAATATAGCCCTGGCCCGCCTGGCAGTCGATTGAAAACTCGGGCCCCAGAAAATGCATTAAAAGCCTAATTCGCCCATCCAAAAGTGCCCCCAGAGGAAGGCTTTGGGTACAAGTGAACTCCCCAGGGGAGCCTTTATGCAGGCCCATACGCAACTGGACCCCCCGTGTTCTCTCTTTACAAGCAACCCTAAATATAACACTAGCAAGCATGGCAGAAAACTGAAAACTCGGCCAAAGAAAAAGCGTATCATGCCCCATTCACACATCCAGATGTGCCCCCAAAGGAAGGCTTTGGGTACATCTGAACTCCCCAGGGGAGTCTTTATGCAGCCCCACATGCAACTGGACCCTCCGGGTTCACTCTTTCACAGCAACCCTAAATATAGCCCTGGCCCGCCTGGCAGTCGACTGAAAACTCGGGCCCCAGAAAATACGTTAAAAGCCTAATTCGCCCATCCAAAAGTGCCCCCAGAGGAAGGCTTTGGGTACAAGTGAACTCCCCAGGGGAGCCTTTACGCAGCCCCACATGCAACTGGACCCTCCGTTTTCGCTCTTTACGAGCAACCCTAAATATACCCCTAGCCAGCATGGCAGAAGACTGAAAACTCGGGCTCCAGAAAATGCGTTTCAAGCCCCATTCACCCATCCAGAAGTGCCCCCAAAGGAAGGCTTTGGGTACAAGTGAACTCCCCAGGGGAGCCTTTATGCAGCCCCACATGCAACTGGACCCTCCGGGTTCACTCTTTCACAGCAACCCTAAATATAGCCCTGGCCCGCCTGGCAGTCGACTGAAAACTCGGGCCCCAGAAAATGCGTTAAAAGCCTAATTCGCCCATCCAAAAGTGCCCCCAGAGGAAGGCTTTGGGTACAAGTGAACTCCCCAGGGGAGCCTTAACGCAGCCCCACGTGCAACTGGACCCTCCGTATTCGCTCTTTCACAGCAACCCTAAATATAGCCCTGGCCCGCCTGGCAGTCGACTGAAAACTCGGGCCCCAGAAAAACTGTTAAAAGCCTAATTCACCCATCCAAAAGTGCCCCCAGAGGAAGGCTTTGGGTACAAGTGAACTCCCCAGGGGAGCCTTTACGCAGCCCCACATGCAACTGGACCCTCCTTGTTCACTGTTTACGAGCAACCCTAAATATACCCCTAGCCACCATGGCAGAAGACTGAAAACTCGGGCTCCAGAAAATGCGTTTCAAGCCCCATTCACCCATCCAGAAGTGCCCCCAAAGGAAGGCTTTAAGTACAAGTGAACTCCCCAGGGGAGCCTTTATGCAGCCCCACATGCAACTGGACCCTCCGGGTTCACTCTTTCACCGCAAGCCTAAATATAGCCCTGGCCCGCCTGGCAGTCGACTGAAAGCTCGGGCCACAGAAACTGTGTTACGAGCCCAAATCGCCCATCCAAAAGTGCCCCCAAAGGAAGGCTTTGGGTACATCTGAACTCCCCAGGGGAGCCTTTACGCAGCCCCACATGCAACTGGACCCTCCGTGTTCGCTCTTTACAGCAACCCTAAATATAACCCTGGCCAGCATGGCAGAAGACTGAAAACTCGGGCAACAGAAAAAGCGTTTCAAGCCCCTTTCGCCCATCCAGAAGTGCCCCCAAAGGAAGGCTTTGGGTACAAGTGAACTCCCCAGGGGAGCCTTTATGCAGCCCCACATGCAATTGGACCCTCGGTATTCGCTATTTCACAGCAACCCTAAATATAACCCTGGCCCGCATGGCAGACGACTGAAAACTCGGGCCCCAGAAAACGTGCTTCAAGCCCCATTTGACCATCCAAAAGTGCCCCCAAAGGAAGGCTTTGGGTACAACTGAACTCCCCAGGGGAGCCTTTATGCAGGCCCATACGCAACTGGACCCTCCTTGTTCACTGTTTACGAGCAACCCTAAATATACCCCTAGCCACCATGGCAGAAGACTGAAAACTCGGGCTCCAGAAAATGCGTTTCAAGCCCCATTCACCCATCCAGAAGTGCCCCCAAAGGAAGGCTTTGGGTACAAGTGAACTCCCCAGGGGAGCCTTTATGCAGCCCCACATGCAACTGGACCCTCCGGGTTCACTCTTTCACAGCAACCCTAAATATAACCCTGGCCCGCCTGGCAGTCGACTGAAAACTCGGGCCCCAGAAAATGCGTTAAAAGCCTAATTCGCCCATCCAAAAGTGCCCCCAGAGGAAGGCTTTGGGTACAACTGAACTCCCCAGGGGAGCCTTTATGCAGCCCCACATGCAACTGGACCCTCCGGGTTCACTCTTTCACCGCAAGCCTAAATATATCCCTCGGTGCAATGGGAGAAGACTGAAAAAGCGGGCCTCAGAAAACGCATTGCGATTCCCCTTGGACCATCCAAAAGTGCCCCCAAAGGAAGGCTTTGGGTACAACTGGACTCCCCAGGGGAGCATTAACGCAGCCCCACATGCAATTGGACCCTCCGTATTCGCTCTTTCACAGCAACCCTAAATATAGCCCTGGCCCGCCTGGCAGTCGACTGAAAACTCGGGCCCCAGAAAATGCATTAAAAGCCTAATTCGCCCATCCAAAAGTGCACCCAGAGGAAGGCTTTGGGTACAAGTGAACTCCCCAGGGGAGCCTTTACGCAGCCCCACATGCAACTGGACCCTCCAGGTTCACTCTTTCACCGCAAGCCTAAATATAGCCCTAGCACGCCTGGCAGTCGACTGAAAGCTCGGGCCACAGAAAATGTGTTACGAGCCCCATTCGCCCATCCAAAAGTGCCCCCAAAGGAAGGCTTTGGGTACAACTGAACTCCCCAGGGGAGCCTTTACGCAGCCCCACATGCAACTGGACCCTCCTTGTTCACTGTTTACGAGCAACCCTAAATATACCCCTAGCCAGCATGGCAGAAGACTGAAAACTCGGGCTCCAGAAAATGCGTTTCAAGCCCCATTCACCCATCCAGAAGTGCCCCCAAAGGAAGGCTTTGGGTCCAACTGAACTCCCCAGGGGAGCCTTTATGCAGCCCCACATGCAACTGGACCCTCCGGGTTCACTCTTTCACCGCAAGCCTAAATATAGCCCTAGCAAGCCTGGCAGTCGACTGAAAGCTCGGGCCACAGAAAATGTGTTACGAGCCCCATTCGCCCATCCCAAAGTGCCCCCAAAGGAAGGCTTTGGGTACATCTGAACTCCCCAGGGGAGCCTTTACGCAGCCCCACATGCAACTGGACCCTCCGTGTTCGCTCTTTACAGCAACCCTAAATATAACCCTAGCCAGCATGGCAGAAGACTGAAAACTCGGGCCACAGAAAAAGCGTTTCAAGCCCCTTTCGCCCATCCAGAAGTGCCCCCAAAGGAAGGCTTTGGGTACAAGTGAACTCCCCAGGGGAGCCTTTATGCAGCCCCACATGCAACTGGACCCTCCGTATTCGCTCTTTCAAAGCAACCCTAAATATAACCCTGGCCCGCATGGCAGACGACTGAAAACTCGGGCCCCAGAAAACGTACTTCAAGCCCCATTCGACCATCCAAAAGTGCCCCCAGAGGCAGGCTTTGGGTACAACTGAACTCCCCAGGGGAGCCTTTATGCATGCCCATACGCAACTGGACCCCCCGTATTCGCTGTTATAAGCAACCCTAAATATAACACTAGCCAGCATGGCAGAAAACAGAAAACTCGGGCCACAGAAAAAGCGTTTCAAGCCCCATTCACCCATTCAGAAGTGCCCCCAAAGGAAGGCTTTGGGTACAAGTGAACTCCCCAGGGGAGCCTTTATGCAGCCCCACATGCAACTGGACCCTCCGAGTTCACTCTTTCACAGCAATCCTAAATATATCCCTGGCCCGCCTGGCAGTCGACTGAAAACTCGGGCCCCAGAAAATGCGTTAAAAGCCTAATTCGCCCATCCAAAAGTGCCCCCAGAGGAAGGCTTTGGGTACAAGTGAACTCCCCAGGGGAGCCTTTATGCAGCCCCACATGCAACTGGACCCTCCTTGTTCACTGTTTACGAGCAACCCTAAATATACCACTAGCCAGCATGGCAGAAGACTGAAAACTCGGGCCACAGAAAAAGCGTTTCAAGCCCCTTTCGCCCATCCAGAAGTGCCCCCAAAGGAAGGCTTTGGGTACAAGTGAACTCCCCAGGGGAGCCTTTATGCAGCCCCACATGCAACTGGACCCTCCGTATTCGCTCTTTCACAGCAACCCCAAAATATAACCCTGGCCCGCATGGCAGACGACTGAAAAATCGGGCCCCAGAAAACGTGCTACAAGCCCAATTTCACCATCCAAAAGTGCCCCCAAAGGAAGTCTTTGGGTACAACTGAACTCCCCAGGGGAGCCTTAACGCAGCCCCACATGCAACTGGACCCTCCGGGTTCACTCTTTCACAGCAACCCTAAATATAGCCCTGGCCCGCCTGGCAGTCGACTGAAAACTCGGGCCCCAGAAAATGCGTTAAAAGCCAAATTCGCCCATCCAAAAGTGCCCCCAGAGGAAGGCTTTGGGTACAAGCGAACTCCCCAGGGGAGCCTTTACGCAGCCCCACATGCAACTGGACCCTCCTTGTTCACTGTTTAAGAGCAACCCTAAATATACCCCTAGCCACCATGGCAGAAGACTGAAAACTCGGGCTCCAGAAAATGCGTTTCAAGCCCCATTCACCCATCCAGAAGTGCCCCCAAATGAAGGCTTTGGGTACAACTGAACTCCCCAGGGGAGCCTTTATGCAGCCCCACATGCAACTGGACCCTCCGGGTTCACTCTTTCACCGCGAGCCAAAATATAGCCCTGGCCCGCCTGGCAGTCGACTGAAAGCTCGGGCCACAGAAAATGTGTTTCAAGCCCCATTCGCCCATCCAAAAGTGCCCCCAAAGGAAGGCTTTGGGTACATCTGAACTCCCCAGGGGAGCCTTTATGCAGCCCCACATGCAACTGGACCCTCCGTGTTCGCTCTTTACAGCAACCCTATATATAACCCTAGCCAGCATGGCAGAAGACTGAAAACTCGGGCCACAGAAAAAGCGTTTCAAGCCCCTTTCGCCCATCCAGAAGTGCCCCCAAAGGAAGGCTTTGGGTACAAGTGAACTCCCCAGGGGAGCCTTTATGCAGCCCCACATGCAACTGGACACTCCGTATTCGCTCTTTCACAGTAACCCTAAATATAACCCTGGCCCGCATGGCAGACGACTGAAACATCGGGCCCCAGAAAACGTGCTACAAGCCCCATTTGACCATCGAAAAGTGCCCCCAGAGGAAGCCTTTGGGTACAACTGAACTCCCCAGGGGAGCCTTTATTCATGCCCATACGCAACTGGACCCTCCTTGTTCACTGTTTACGAGCAACCCTAAATATACCCCTAGCCACCATGGCAGAAGACTGAAAACTCGGGCTCCAGAAAATGCGTTTCAAGCCCCATTCACCCATCCAGAAGTGCCCCCAAAGGAAGGCTTTGGGTACAAGTGAACTCCCCAGGGGAGCCTTTATGCAGCCCCACATGCAACTGGACCCTCCGGGTTCACTCTTTCACAGCAACCCTAAATATAGCCCTGGCCCGCCTGGCAGTCGACTGAAAACTCGGGCCCCAGAAAATGCGTTAAAAGCCTAATTCGCCCATCCAAAAGTGCCCCCAGAGGAAGGCTTTGGGTACAAGTGAACTCCCCAGGGGAGCCTTTATGCAGCCCCACATGCAACTGGACCCTCCGTATTCACTCTTTCACAGCAACCCTAAATATAACCCTGGCCCGCATGGCAGACTACTGAAAAATCGAGCCCCAGAAAACGTGCTACAAGCCCCATTCGACCATCCAAAAGTGCCCCCAAAGGAAGGCTTTGGGTACAATTGAACTCCTCAAGGGCGCCTTTATGCATGCCCATACGCAACTGGACCCCCTGTGTTCGCTGTTTACAAGCAACCCTAAATATAACACTAGCCAGCATGGCAGAAAACTGAAAACTCGGGCCCCAGAAAATGCGTTAAAAGCCTAATTCGCCCATCCAAAAGTGCCCCCAGAGGAAGGCTTTGGGTACAACTGAACTCTCCAGGGGAGCCTTTACGCAGCCCCACATGCAACTGGACCCTCCTTGTTCACTGTTTACGAGCAACCCTAAATATACCCCTAGCCACCATGGCAGAAGACTAAAAACTCGGGCTCCAGAAAATGCGTTTCAAGCCCCATTCACCCATCCAGAAGTGCCCCCAAAGGAAGGCTTTGGGTACAACTGAATTCCCCAGGGAAGCCTTTACACAGCCCCACATGCAACTGGACCCTCCTTGTTCCCTGTTTACGAGCAACCCTAAATATACCCCTAGCCACCATGGCAGAATACTGAAAACTCGGGCTACAGAAAATGCGTTTCAAGCCCCATTCACCCATCCAGAAGTGCCCCCAAAGGAAGGCTTTGGGTACAAGTGAATACCCCAGGGAAGCCTTTATGCAGCCCCACATGCAACTGGACCCTCCGGGTTCACTCTTTCACCGCAAGCCTAAATATAGCCCTCGGCGCAATGGGAGAAGACTGAAAAAGCGGGCCTCAGAAAACGCATTGCGATTCCCCTTGGACCATCCCAAAGTGCCCCCAAAGGAAGGCTTTGGGTACAACTGGACTCCCCAGGGGAGCATTAACGCAGCCCCACATGCAACTGGACCCTCCATATTCGCTCTTTCACAGCAACCCTAAATATAGCCCTGGCCCGCCTGGCAGTCGACTGAAAATTCGGGCCCCTTAAAATGCGTTAAAAGCCTAATTCGCCCATCCAAAAGTGCCCCCAGAGGAAGGCTTTGGGTACAAGTGAACTCCCCAGGGGAGCCTTTACGCAGCCCCACATGCAACTGGACCCTCCTTGTTCACTGTTTACAAGCAACCCTAAATATAACCCTAGCCAGCATGGCAGAAGACTGAAAACTCGGGCTCCAGAAAATGCGTTTCAAGCCCCATTCACCCAACCAGAAGTGCCCCCAAAGGAAGGCTCTGGGTACAACTGAACTCCCCAGGGGAGCCTTTATGCAGCCCCACATGCAACTGGACCCTCCGGGTTCACTCTTTCACCGCAAGCCTAATTATAGCCCTAGCACGCCTGGCAGTCGACTGAAAGCTCGGGCCACAGAAAATGTGTTACGAGCCCCATTCGCCCATCTAAAAGTGCCCCCAAAGGAAGGCTTTGGGTACATCTGAACTCCCCAGGGGAGCCTTTATGCAGCCCCACATGCAACTGGACCCTACGTGTTCGCTCTTTACAGCAACCCTAAATATAACCCTAGCCAGCATGGCAGAAGACTGAAAACTCGGGCTCCAGAAAATGCGTTTCAAGCAGCATTCACCCATCCAGAAGTGCCCCCAGAGGAAGGTTTTGGGTACAACTGAACTCCCCAGGGGAGCCTTAACGCCTCCCCACATGCAACTGGACCCTCCGTATTCGCTCTTTCACAGCAACCCTAAATATAACCCTGGCCCGCCTGGCAGTCGACTGAAAACTCGGGCTCCAGAAAATGCGTTAAAAGCCTAATTCGCCCATTCAAAAGTGCCCCCAGAGGAAGGCTTTGGGTACAAGTGAACTCCCCAGAGGAGCCTTTACGCAGCCCCACATGCAACTGGACACTCCTTGTTCAATGTTTACGAGCAACCCTAAATATAGCCCTGGCCCGCCTGGCAGTCGACTGAAAACTCGGGCCCCAGAAAATGCTTTAAAAGCCTAATTCGCCCATCCAAAAGTGCCCCCAGAGGAAGGCTTTGGGTACAAGTGAACTCCCCAGGGGAGCCTTAACGCAGCCCCACATGCAACTGGACCCTCCTTGTTCACTGTTTACGAGCAACCCTAAATATACCCCTAGCCACCATGGCAGAAGACTGAAAACTCGGGCTCCAGAAAATGCGTTTCAAGCCCCATTCACCCATCCAGAAGTGCCCCCAGAGGAAGGCTTTGGGTACAACTTAACTCCCCAGGGGAGCCTTTATGCAGCCCCACATGCAACTGGACCCTCCGGGTTCACTCTTTCACAGCAACCCTAAATATAGCCCTAGCACGCCTGGCAGTCGACTGAAAGCTCGGGCCACAGAAAATGTGTTACGAGCCCCATTCGCCCATCCAAAAGTGCCTCCAAAGGAAGGCTTTGGGTACATCTGAACTCCCCAGGGGAGCCTTTATGCAGCCCCACATGCAACTGGACCCTCCGTGTTCACTCTTTACAGCAACCCTAAATATAACCCTAGCCAGCATATCAGAAGACTGAAAACTAGGGCCACAGAAAAAGCGTTTCAAGCCCCTTTTGCCCATCCAGAAGTGCCCCCAAAGGAAGGCTTTGGGTACAACTGAACTCCCCAGGGGAGCCTTTATGCAGCCCCACATGCAACTGGACCCTCCTTGTTCACTGTTTACGAGCAACCCTAAATATACCCCTAGCCACCATGGCAGAAGACTGAAAACTCGGGCTCCAGAAAATGCGTTTCAAGCCCCATTCACCCATCCAGAAGTGCCCCCAAAGGAAGGCTTTGGGTACAAGTGAACTCCCCAGGGGAGCCTTTATGCAGCCCCACATGCAACTGGACCCTCCGGGTTCACTCTTTCACCGCAAGCCTAAATATAGCCCTCGGCGCAATGGGAGAAGACTGAAAAAGCGGGCCTCAGAAAACGCATTGCGATTCCCCTTGGACCATCCCAAAGTGCCCCCAAAGGAAGGCTTTGGGTACAACTGGACTCCCCAGGGGAGCCTTAACGCAGCCCCACATGCAACTGGACCCTCCGTATTCGCTCTTTCACAGCAACCCTAAATATAACCCTGGCCCGCCTGGTAGTCGACTGAAAACTCGGGCCCCAGAAAATGCATTAAAAGCCTAATTCGCCCATCCAAAAGTGCCCCCAGAGGAAGGCTTTGGGTACAACTGAACTCCCCAGGGGAGCCTTTACGCAGCCCCACATGCAACTGGACCCTCCGTATTCGCTCTTTCACAGCAACCGTATATATAACACTGGCCAGCATGGCAGACGACTGAAAGCTCAACGCCAGAAAACATGCTACAAGCCCAATTCGAACAAACAAAAGTGCCCCCAAAGGAAGGCTTTGGGTACAAGTGAACTCCCCAGGGGAGCTTTTATGCAGCACCACATGCAACTGGACCCTCCGGATTCACTCTTTCACAGCAACCCTAAATATATCCCTGGCCCGCCTGGCAGTCGACTGAAAACTCGGGCCCCAGAAAATGCGTTAAAAGCCTAATTCGCCCATCCAAAAGTGCCCCCAGAGGAAGGCTTTGGGTACAACTGAACTCCCCAGGGGAGCCTTTACGCCTCCCCACATGCAACTGGACCCTCCGTATTCGCTCTTTCACAGCAACCCTAAATATAACCCTGGCCCGCATGGCAGACGACTGAAAGCTCGGGCCCCAGAAAACGTGCTACAAGCCCAATTCGAACATCCAAAAGTGCCCCCAAAGGAAGGCTTTGGGTCCAGCTGTACTCCCCAGGGGAGCCTTAACGCAGCCCCACATGCAACTGGACCCTCCGTATTCGCTCTTTCACAGCAACCCTAAATATAGCCCTGGCCCGCCTGGCAGTCGACTGAAAACTCGGGCCACAGAAAATGTGTTACGAGCCCCATTCGCCCATCCAAAAGTGCCCCCAGAGGAAGGCTTTGTGTACAACTGAACTCCCCAGGGGAGCCTTTACGCAGCCCCACATGCAACTGGACCCTCCTTGTTCACTGTTTACGAGCAACCCTAAATATACCCCTAGCCACCATGGCAGAAGACTGAAAACTCGGGCTCCAGAAAATGCGTTTCAAGCCCCATTCACCCATCCAGAAGTGCCCCCAGAGGAAGGCTTTGGGTACAACTTAACTCCCCAGGGCAGCCTTTATGCAGCCCCACATGCAACTGGACCCGCCGGGTTCACTCTTTCACCGCAAGCCTAGATATAGCCCTAGCACGCCTGGCAGTTGACTGAAAGCTCGGGCCACAGAAAATGTGTTACGAGCCCCATTCGCCCATCTAAAAGTGCCCCCAAAGGAAGGCTTTGGGTACATCTGAACTCCCCAGGGGAGCCTTTATGCAGCCCCACATGCAACTGGACCCTCCGTGTTCGCTCTTTCAGAGCAACCCTAAATATTACCCTGGCCCGCATGGCAGACGACTGAAAACTCGGGCCCCAGAAAATGCGTTAAAAGCCTAATTCGCCCATCCAAAAGTGCTCCCAGAAAAAGGCTTTGGGTACAACTGAACTCCCCAGGGGAGCCTTTACGCAGCCCCACATGCAACTGGACCCTCCAGGTTCACTCGTTCACCGCAAGCCTAAATATAGCCCTCGGCGCAATGGGAGAAGACTGAAAACTCGGGCCTCAGAAAACGCATTGCGATTCCCCATGGACCATCCCAAAGTGCCCCCAAAGGAAGGCTTTGGGTACAACTGGACTCCCCAGGGGAGCCTTAACGCAGCCCCACATGCAACTGGACCCTCCGGATTCACTCTTTCACAGCAACCCTAAATATAGCCCTGGCCCGCCTGGCAGTCGACTGAAAACTCGGGCCCCAGAAAATGCGTTAAAAGCCTAATTCGCCCATCCAAAAGTGCCCCCAGAGGAAGGCTTTGTGTAAAACTGAACTCCCCAGGGGAGCCTTTATGCAGCCCCACATGCAACTGGACCCTCCGTGTTCGCTCTTTACAGCAACCCTAAATATAACCCTAGCCAGCATGGCACAAGACTGAAAACTCGGGCCACAGAAAACGTGCTACAAGCCCCATTCGACCATCCAAAAGTGCCCCCAAAGGAAGGCTTTGGGTACATCTGAACTCCCCAGGGGAGCCTTTATGCAGCCCCACATGCAACTGGACCCTCCGTGTTCGCTCTTTCACAGCAACCCTAAATATAACCCTATCCAGCATGGCAGAAGACTGAAAGCTCGGGCCACAGAAAAAGCGTTTCAGGCCCCTTTCGCTCATCCAGAAGTGCCCCCAAAGGAAGGCTTTGGGTACAAGTGAACTCCCCAGGGGAGCCTTTATGCAGCCCCACATGCAACTGGACCTTCCGTATTCGCTCTTTCACAGCAACCCTAAATATAACCCTGGCCCGCCTGGCAGTCGACTGAAAGCTCGGGCCCCAGAAAACGTGCTACAAGCCCAATTCGAACATCCAAAAGTGCCCCCAAAGGAAGGCTTTGGGTCCAGCTGTACTCCCCAGGGGAGCCTTAACGCAGCCCCACATGCAACTGGACCCTCCGTATTCGCTCTTTCACAGCAACCCTAAATATAGCCCTGGCCCGCCTGGCAGTCGACTGAAAACTCGGGCCCCAGAAAAGGCATTAAAAGCCTAATTCGCCCATCCAAAATTGCCTCCAAAGGAAGGCTTTGGGTACATCTGAACTCCCCAGGGGAGCCTTTATGCAGCCCCACATGCAACTGGACCCTCCGTGTTCGCTCTTTACAGCAACCCTAAATAAAACCCTAGCCAGCATGGCAGAAGACTGAAAACTCGGGCCACAGAAAAAGCATTTCAAGCCCCTTTCGCCCATCCAGAAGTGCCCCCAAAGGAGGGCTTTGGGTACAAGTGAACTCCCCAGGGGAGCCTTTACGCAGCCCCACATGCAACTGGACCCTCCTTGTTCACTGTTTACGAGCAACCCTAAATATACCCCTAGGCACCATGGCAGAAGACTGAAAACTCGGGCTCCAGAAAAAGCGTTTCAAGCCCCATTCACCCATCCAGAAGTGCCCCCAAAGGAAGGCTTTGGGTACAACTGGACTCCCCAGGGGAGCCTTAACGCAGCCCCACATGCAACTGGACCCTCCGTATTCGCTCTTTCACAGCAACCCTAAATATAGCCCTGGCCCGCCTGGCAGTCGACTGAAAACTCGGGCCCCAGAAAATGCATTAAAAGCCTAATTCGCCCATCCAAAAGTGCCCCCAGAGGAAGGCTTTGGGTACAACTGAACTCCCCAGGGGAGCCTTTACGCAGCCCCACATGCAACTGGACCCTCCTTGTTCCCTGTTTACGAGCAACCCTAAATATACCCCTAGCCAGCATGGCAGAAGACTGAAAACTCGGGCTCCAGAAAATGCGTTTCAAGCCCCATTCACCCATCCAGAAGTGCCCCCAAAGGAAGGCTTTGGGTACAACTGAACTCCCCAGGGGAGCCTTTATGCAGCCCCACATGCAACTGGACCCTCCGGGTTCACTCTTTCACCGCAAGCGTAGATATAGCCCTAGCACACCTGGCAGTTGACTGAAAGCTCGGGCCACAGAAAATGTGTTACGAGCCCCATTCGCCCATCTAAAAGTGCCCCCAAAGGAAGGCTTTGGGTACATCTGAACTCCCCAGGGGAGCCTTTACGCAGCCCCACATGCAACTGGACCCTCCGTGTTCGCTCTTTCAGAGCAACCCTAAATATAACCCTGGCCCGCATGGCAGACGACTGAAAACTCGGGCCCCAGAAAATGCGTTAAAAGCCTAATTCGCCCGTCCAAAAGTGCTCCCAGAAAAAGGCTTTGGGTACAACTGAACTCCCCAGGGGAGCCTTTACGCAGCCCCACATGCAACTGGACCCTCCGGGTTCACTCGTTCACCGCAAGCCTAAATATAGCCCTCGGCGCAATGGGAGAAGACTGAAAACTCGGGCCTCAGAAAACGCATTGCGATTCCCCATGGACCATCCCAAAGTGCCCCCAAAGGAAGGCTTTGGGTACAACTGGACTCCCCAGGGGAGCCTTAACGCAGCCCCACATGCAACTGGACCCTCCGTATTCACTCTTTCACAGCAACCCTAAATATAGCCCTGGCCCGCCTGGCAGTCGACTGAAAACTCGGGCCCCAGAAAATGCGTTAAAAGCCTAATTCGCCCATCCAAAAGTGCCCCCAAAGGAAGGCTTTGTGTACAGCTGAACTCCCCAGGGGAGCCTTTATGCAGCCCCACATGCAACTGGACCCTCCGGGTTCACTCTTTCACCGCAAGCCTAAATATAGCCCTAGCACGCCTGGCAGTCGACTGAAAACTCGGGCCACAGAAAATGTGTTACGAGCCCCATTCGACCATCTAAAAGTGCCCCCAAAGGAAGGCTTTGGGTACAAGTGGACTCCCCAGGGGAGCCTTTACGCAGCCCCACATGCAACTGGACCCTCCGTGTTCGCTCTTTACTGCAACCCTAAATATAACCCTAGCCAGCATGGCAGAAGACTGAAAACTCGGGCTACAGAAAATGCGTTTCAAGCAGCATTCACCCATCCAGAAGTGCCCCCAAATGAAGGCTTTGGGTACAACTGAACTCCCCAGGGGAGCCTTTATGCAGCCCCACATGCAACTGGACCCTCCGGGTTCACTCTTTCACCGCAAGCCTAAATATAGCCCTCGGCGCAATGGGAGAAGACTGAAAATGCGGGCCTCAGAAAACGCATTGTGATTCCCCTTGGACCATCCCAAAGTGCCCCCAAAGGAAGGCTTTGGGTACAACTGGACTCCCCAGGGGAGCCTTAATGCAGCCCCACATGCAACTGGACCCTCCGTATTCGCTCTTTCACAGCAACCCTAAATATAGCCCTGGCACGCCTGGCAGTCGACTGAAAACTCAGGCCCCAGAAAATGCGTTAAAAGCCTAATTCGCCCATCCAAAAGTGCCCCCAGAGGAAGGTTTTGGGTACAACTGAACTCCCCAGGGGAGCCTTAACGCCTCCCCACATGCAACTGGACCCTCCTTATTCGCTCTTTCACAGCAACCCTAAATATAACCCTGGCCCGCCTGGCAGTCGACTGAAAACTCGGGCCTCAGAAAATGCGTTAAAAGCCTAATTCGCCCATTCAAAAGTGCCCCCAGAGGAAGGCTTTGGGTACAAGTGAACTCCCCAGAGGAGCCTTTACGCAGCCCCACATGCAACTGGACCCTCCTTGTTCAATGTTTACGAGCAACCCTAAATATAGCCCTGGCCCGCCTGGCAGTCGACTGAAAACTCGGGACCCAGAAAATGCATTAAAAGCCTAATTCGCCCATCCAAAAGTGCCCCCAGAGAAAGGCTTTGGGTCCAGCTGTACTCCCCAGGGGAGCCTTAACGCAGCCCCACATGCAACTGGACCCTCCGTATTCACTCTTTCACAGCAACCCTAAATATAGCCCTGGCCCGCCTGGCAGTCGACTGAAAACTCGGGCCCCAGAAAATGCGTTAAAAGCCTAATTCGCCCATCCAAAAGTGCCCCCAAAGGAAGGCTTTGTGTACAGCTGAACTCCCCAGGGGAGCCTTTATGCAGCCCCACATGCAACTGGACCCTCCGGGTTCACTCTTTCACCGCAAGCCTAAATATAGCCCTAGCACGCCTGGCAGTCGACTGAAAACTCGGGCCACAGAAAATGTGTTACGAGCCCCATTCGACCATCTAAAAGTGCCCCCAAAGGAAGGCTTTGGGTACAAGTGGACTCCCCAGGGGAGCCTTTACGCAGCCCCACACGCAACTGGACCCTCCGTGTTCGCTCTTTCACAGCAACCCTAAATATAACCCTAGCCAGCATGGCAGAAGACTGAAAACTCGGGCTACAGAAAATGCGTTTCAAGCAGCATTCACCCATCCAGAAGTGCCCCCAAATGAAGGCTTTGGGTACAACTGAACTCCCCAGGGGAGCCTTTATGCAGCCCCACATGCAACTGGACCCTCCGGGTTCACTCTTTCACCGCAAGCCTAAATATAGCCCTCGGCGCAATGGGAGAAGACTGAAAAAGCGGGCCTCAGAAAACGCATTGTGATTCCCTTTGGACCATCCAAAAGTGCCCCCAAAGGAAGGCTTTGGGTACATCTGAACTCCCCAGGGGAGCCTTTATGCAGCCCCACATGCAACTGGACCCTCCGTATTCGCTCTTTCACAGCAACCCTAAATATAGCCCTGGCACGCCTGGCAGTCGACTGAAAACTCAGGCCCCAGAAAATGCGTTAAAAGCCTAATTCGCCCATCCAAAAGTGCCCCCAGAGGAAGGCTTTGGGTACAAGTGAACTCCCCAGAGGAGCCTTTATGCAGCCCCACATGCAACTGGACCCTCCTTGTTCAATGTTTACGAGCAACCCTAAATATAGCCCTGGCCCGCCTAGCAGTCGACTGAAAACTCGGGCCCAGAAAATGCATTAAAAGCCTAATTCGCCCATCCAA
Source organism: Anas platyrhynchos (assembly GCF_047663525.1). Classification (NCBI taxonomy): domain Eukaryota; kingdom Metazoa; phylum Chordata; class Aves; order Anseriformes; family Anatidae; genus Anas; species Anas platyrhynchos. Next base: position 1,934,108 of record NC_092613.1, on the reverse strand, counting down.
AAGTGCCCCCAGAGAAAGGCTTTGGGTCCAGCTGTACTCCCCAGGGGAGCCTTAACGCAGCCCCACATGCAACTGGACCCTCAGTATTCGCTCTTTCACAGCAACCCTAAATATAGCCCTGGCCCGCCTGGCAGTCGACTGAAAACTCGGGCCCCAGAAAATGCGTTAAAAGCCTAATTCGCCCATCCAAAAGTGCCCCCAGAGGAAGGCTTTGCGTACAACTGAACTCCCCAGGGGAGCCTTTATGCAGCCCCACATGCAACTGGACCCTCCGGGTTCACTCTTTCACCGCAAGCGTAGATATAGCCCTAGCACGCCTGGCAGTTGACTGAAAGCTCGGGCCACAGAAAATGTGTTACGAGCCCCATTCGCCCATCTAAAAGTGCCCCCAAAGGAAGGCTTTGGGTACATCTGAACTCCCCAGGGGAGCCTTTACGCAGCCCCACATGCAACTGGACCCTCCGTGTTCGCTCTTTCAGAGCAACCCTAAATATAACCCTGGCCCGCATGGCAGACGACTGAAAACTCGGGCCCCAGAAAATGCGTTAAAAGCCTAATTCGCCCGTCCAAAAGTGCTCCCAGAAAAAGGCTTTGGGTACAACTGAACTCCCCAGGGGAGCCTTTACGCAGCCCCACATGCAACTGGACCCTCCGGGTTCACTCGTTCACCGCAAGCCTAAATATAGCCCTCGGCGCAATGGGAGAAGACTGAAAACTCGGGCCTCAGAAAACGCATTGCGATTCCCCATGGACCATCCCAAAGTGCCCCCAAAGGAAGGCTTTGGGTACAACTGGACTCCCCAGGGGAGCCTTAACGCAGCCCCACATGCAACTGGACCCTCCGTATTCACTCTTTCACAGCAACCCTAAATATAGCCCTGGCCCGCCTGGCAGTCGACTGAAAACTCGGGCCCCAGAAAATGCGTTAAAAGCCTAATTCGCCCATCCAAAAGTGCCCCCAAAGGAAGGCTTTGTGTACAGCTGAACTCCCCAGGGGAGCCTTTATGCAGCCCCACATGCAACTGGACCCTCCGGGTTCACTCTTTCACCGCAAGCCTAAATATAGCCCTAGCACGCCTGGCAGTCGACTGAAAACTCGGGCCACAGAAAATGTGTTACGAGCCCCATTCGACCATCTAAAAGTGCCCCCAAAGGAAGGCTTTGGGTACAAGTGGACTCCCCAGGGGAGCCTTTACGCAGCCCCACATGCAACTGGACCCTCCATGTTCGCTCTTTACTGCAACCCTAAATATAACCCTAGCCAGCATGGCAGAAGACTGAAAACTCGGGCTACAGAAAATGCGTTTCAAGCAGCATTCACCCATCCAGAAGTGCCCCCAAATGAAGGCTTTGGGTACAAGTGAACTCCCCAGGGGAGCCTTTATGCAGCCCCACATTCAACTGGACCCTCCGGGTTCACTCTTTCACCGCAAGCCTAAATATAGCCCTCGGCGCAATGGGAGAAGACTGAAAAAGCGGGCCTCAGAAAACGCATTGCGATTCCCCTTGGACCATCCCAAAGTGCCCCCAAAGGAAGGCTTTGGGTACAACTGGACTCCCCAGGGGAGCCTTAATGCAGCCCCACATGCAACTGGACCCTCCGTATTCGCTGTTATAAGCAACCCTAAATATAACCCTAGCCAGCATGGCACAAGACTGAAAACTCGGGCCACAGAAAAAGCGTTTCAAGCCCCATTCACCCATTCAGAAGTGCCCCCAAAGGAAGGCTTTGGGTACAAGTGAACTCCCCAGGGGAGCCTTTATGCAGCCCCACATGCAACTGGACCCTCCGAGTTCACTCTTTCACAGCAATCCTAAATATATCCCTGGCCCGCCTGGCAGTCGACTGAAAACTCGGGCCCCAGAAAATGCGTTAAAAGCCTAATTCGCCCATCCAAAAGTGCCCCCAGAGGAAGGCTTTGGGTACAAGTGAACTCCCCAGGGGAGCCTTTATGCAGCCCCACATGCAACTGGACCCTCCTTGTTCACTGTTTACGAGCAACCCTAAATATACCCCTAGCCAGCATGGCAGAAGACTGAAAACTCGGGCCACAGAAAAAGCGTTTCAAGCCCCTTTCGCCCATCCAGAAGTGCCCCCAAAGGAAGGCTTTGGGTACAAGTGAACTCCCCAGGGGAGCCTTTATGCAGCCCCACATGCAACTGGACCCTCCGTATTCGCTCTTTCACAGCAACCCCAAAATATAACCCTGGCCCGCATGGCAGACGACTGAAAAATCGGGCCCCAGAAAACGTGCTACAAGCCCAATTTCACCATCCAAAAGTGCCCCCAAAGGAAGTCTTTGGGTACAACTGAACTCCCCAGGGGAGCCTTAACGCAGCCCCACATGCAACTGGACCCTCCGGGTTCACTCTTTCACAGCAACCCTAAATATAGCCCTGGCCCGCCTGGCAGTCGACTGAAAACTCGGGCCCCAGAAAATGCGTTAAAAGCCTAATTCGCCCATCCAAAAGTGCCCCCAGAGGAAGGCTTTGGGTACAAGCGAACTCCCCAGGGGAGCCTTTACGCAGCCCCACATGCAACTGGACCCTCCTTGTTCACTGTTTAAGAGCAACCCTAAATATACCCCTAGCCACCATGGCAGAAGACTGAAAACTCGGGCTCCAGAAAATGCGTTTCAAGCCCCATTCACCCATCCAGAAGTGCCCCCAAATGAAGGCTTTGGGTACAACTGAACTCCCCAGGGGAGCCTTTATGCAGCCCCACATGCAACTGGACCCTCCGGGTTCACTCTTTCACCGCGAGCCAAAATATAGCCCTGGCCCGCCTGGCAGTCGACTGAAAGCTCGGGCCACAGAAAATGTGTTTCAAGCCCCATTCGCCCATCCAAAAGTGCCCCCAAAGGAAGGCTTTGGGTACATCTGAACTCCCCAGGGGAGCCTTTATGCAGCCCCACATGCAACTGGACACTCCGTATTCGCTCTTTCACAGTAACCCTAAATATAACCCTGGCCCGCATGGCAGACGACTGAAACATCGGGCCCCAGAAAACGTGCTACAAGCCCCATTTGACCATCGAAAAGTGCCCCCAGAGGAAGCCTTTGGGTACAACTGAACTCCCCAGGGGAGCCTTTATTCATGCCCATACGCAACTGGACCCTCCTTGTTCACTGTTTACGAGCAACCCTAAATATACCCCTAGCCACCATGGCAGAAGACTGAAAACTCGGGCTCCAGAAAATGCGTTTCAAGCCCCATTCACCCATCCAGAAGTGCCCCCAAAGGAAGGCTTTGGGTACAAGTGAACTCCCCAGGGGAGCCTTTATGCAGCCCCACATGCAACTGGACCCTCCGGGTTCACTCTTTCACAGCAACCCTAAATATAGCCCTGGCCCGCCTGGCAGTCGACTGAAAACTCGGGCCCCAGAAAATGCGTTAAAAGCCTAATTCGCCCATCCAAAAGTGCCCCCAGAGGAAGGCTTTGGGTACAAGTGAACTCCCCAGGGGAGCCTTTATGCAGCCCCACATGCAACTGGACCCTCCGTATTCACTCTTTCACAGCAACCCTAAATATAACTCTGGCCCTCATGGCAGACTACTGAAAAATCGAGCCCCAGAAAACGTGCTACAAGCCCCATTCGACCATCCAAAAGTGCCCCCAAAGGAAGGCTTTGGGTACAACTGAACTCCTCAAGGGCGCCTTTATGCATGCCCATACGCAACTGGACCCCCTGTGTTCGCTGTTTACAAGCAACCCTAAATATAACACTAGCCAGCATGGCAGAAAACTGAAAACTCGGGCCCCAGAAAATGCGTTAAAAGCCTAATTCGCCCATCCAAAAGTGCCCCCAGAGGAAGGCTTTGGGTACAACTGAACTCTCCAGGGGAGCCTTTACGCAGCCCCACATGCAACTGGACCCTCCTTGTTCACTGTTTACGAGCAACCCTAAATATACCCCTAGCCACCATGGCAGAAGACTAAAAACTCGGGCTCCAGAAAATGCGTTTCAAGCCCCATTCACCCATCCAGAAGTGCCCCCAAAGGAAGGCTTTGGGTACAACTGAATTCCCCAGGGAAGCCTTTACACAGCCCCACATGCAACTGGACCCTCCTTGTTCACTGTTTACGAGCAACCCTAAATATACCCCTAGCCACCATGGCAGAATACTGAAAACTCGGGCTACAGAAAATGCGTTTCAAGCCCCATTCACCCATCCAGAAGTGCCCCCAAAGGAAGGCTTTGGGTACAAGTGAATACCCCAGGGAAGCCTTTATGCAGCCCCACATGCAACTGGACCCTCCGGGTTCACTCTTTCACCGCAACCCTAAATATAGCCCTCGGCGCAATGGGAGAAGACTGAAAAAGCGGGCCTCAGAAAACGCATTGCGATTCCCCTTGGACCATCCCAAAGTGCCCCCAAAGGAAGGCTTTGGGTACAACTGGACTCCCCAGGGGAGCATTAACGCAGCCCCACATGCAACTGGACCCTCCATATTCGCTCTTTCACAGCAACCCTAAATATAGCCCTGGCCCGCCTGGCAGTCGACTGAAAATTCGGGCCCCTTAAAATGCGTTAAAAGCCTAATTCGCCCATCCAAAAGTGCCCCCAGAGGAAGGCTTTGGGTACAAGTGAACTCCCCAGGGGAGCCTTTACGCAGCCCCACATGCAACTGGACCCTCCTTGTTCACTGTTTACAAGCAACCCTAAATATAACCCTAGCCAGCATGGCAGAAGACTGAAAACTCGGGCTCCAGAAAATGCGTTTCAAGCCCCATTCACCCAACCAGAAGTGCCCCCAAAGGAAGGCTCTGGGTACAACTGAACTCCCCAGGGGAGCCTTTATGCAGCCCCACATGCAACTGGACCCTCCGGGTTCACTCTTTCACCGCAAGCCTAATTATAGCCCTGGCACGCCTGGCAGTCGACTGAAAGCTCGGGCCACAGAAAATTTGTTACGAGCCCCATTCGCCCATCTAAAAGTGCCCCCAAAGGAAGGCTTTGGGTACATCTGAACTCCCCAGGGGAGCCTTTATGCAGCCCCACATGCAACTGGACCCTACGTGTTCGCTCTTTACAGCAACCCTGAATATAACCCTAGCCAGCATGGCAGAAGACTGAAAACTCGGGCTCCAGAAAATGCGTTTCAAGCAGCATTCACCCATCCAGAAGTGCCCCCAAATGAAGGCTTTGGGTACAAATGAACTCCCCAGGGGAGCCTTTATGCAGCCCCACATGCAACTGGACCCTCCGGGTTCACTCTTTCACCGCAAGCCTAAATATAGCCCTCGGCGCAGTAGGAGAAGACTGAAAAAGCGGGCCTCAGAAAACGCATTGTGATTCCCCTTGGACCATCCCAAAGTGCCGCCAAAGGAAGGCTTTGGGTACAAGTGGACTCCCCAGGGGAGCCTTAATGCAGCCCCACATGCAACTGGACCCTCCGTATTCGCTCTTTCACAGCAACCCTAAATATAGCCCTGGCCCGCCTGGCAGTCGACTGAAAACTCGGCCCCAGAAAATGCGTTAAAAGCCTAATTCGCCCATCCAAAAGTGCCCCCAGAGGAAGGTTTTGGGTACAACTGAACTCCCCAGGGGAGCCTTAACGCCTCCCCACATGCAACTGGACCCTCCGTATTCGCTCTTTCACAGCAACCCTAAATATAACCCTGGCCCGCCTGGCAGTCGACTGAAAACTCGGGCTCCAGAAAATGCGTTAAAAGCCTAATTCGCCCATTCAAAAGTGCCCCCAGAGGAAGGCTTTGGGTACAAGTGAACTCCCCAGAGGAGCCTTTACGCAGCCCCACATGCAACTGGACCCTCCTTGTTCACTGTTTACGAGCAACCCTAAATATACCCCTAGCCACCATGGCAGAAGACTGAAAACTCGGGCTCCAGAAAATGCGTTTCAAGCCCCATTCACCCATCCAGAAGTGCCCCCAGAGGAAGGCTTTGGGTACAACTTAACTCCCCAGGGGAGCCTTTATGCAGCCCCACATGCAACTGGACCCTCCGGGTTCACTCTTTCACAGCAACCCTAAATATAGCCCTAGCACGCCTGGCAGTCGACTGAAAGCTCGGGCCACAGAAAATGTGTTACGAGCCCCATTCGCCCATCCAAAAGTGCCTCCAAAGGAAGGCTTTGGGTACATCTGAACTCCCCAGGGGAGCCTTTATGCAGCCCCACATGCAACTGGACCCTCCGTGTTCACTCTTTACAGCAACCCTAAATATAACCCTAGCCAGCATATCAGAAGACTGAAAACTAGGGCCACAGAAAAAGCGTTTCAAGCCCCTTTTGCCCATCCAGAAGTGCCCCCAAAGGAAGGCTTTGGGTACAACTGAACTCCCCAGGGGAGCCTTTATGCAGCCCCACATGCAACTGGACCCTCCTTGTTCACTGTTTACGAGCAACCCTAAATATACCCCTAGCCACCATGGCAGAAGACTGAAAACTCGGGCTCCAGAAAATGCGTTTCAAGCCCCATTCACCCATCCAGAAGTGCCCCCAAAGGAAGGCTTTGGGTACAAGTGAACTCCCCAGGGGAGCCTTTATGCAGCCCCACATGCAACTGGACCCTCCGGGTTCACTCTTTCACCGCAAGCCTAAATATAGCCCTCGGCGCAATGGGAGAAGACTGAAAAAGTGGGCCTCAGAAAACGCATTGCGATTCCCCTTGGACCATCCCAAAGTGCCCCCAAAGGAAGGCTTTGGGTACAACTGGACTCCCCAGGGGAGCCTTAACGCAGCCCCACATGCAACTGGACCCTCCGTATTCGCTCTTTCACAGCAACCCTAAATATAACCCTGGCCCGCCTGGTAGTCGACTGAAAACTCGGGCCCCAGAAAATGCATTAAAAGCCTAATTCGCCCATCCAAAAGTGCCCCCAGAGGAAGGCTTTGGGTACAACTGAACTCCCCAGGGGAGCCTTTACGCAGCCCCACATGCAACTGGACCCTCCGTATTCGCTCTTTCACAGCAACCGTATATATAACCCTGGCCAGCATGGCAGACGACTGAAAGCTCAACGCCAGAAAACATGCTACAAGCCCAATTCGAACAAACAAAAGTGCCCCCAAAGGAAGGCTTTGGGTACAAGTGAACTCCCCAGGGGAGCTTTTATGCAGCACCACATGCAACTGGACCCTCCGGATTCACTCTTTCACAGCAACCCTAAATATATCCCTGGCCCGCCTGGCAGTCGACTGAAAACTCGGGCCCCAGAAAATGCGTTAAAAGCCTAATTCGCCCATCCAAAAGTGCCCCCAGAGGAAGGCTTTGGGTACAACTGAACTCCCCAGGGGAGCCTTAACGCCTCCCCACATGCAACTGGACCCTCCGTATTCGCTCTTTCACAGCAACCCTAAATATAACCCTGGCCCGCATGGCAGACGACTGAAAGCTCGGGCCCCAGAAAACGTGCTACAAGCCCAATTCGAACATCCAAAAGTGCCCCCAAAGGAAGGCTTTGGGTCCAGCTGTACTCCCCAGGGGAGCCTTAACGCAGCCCCACATGCAACTGGACCCTCCGTATTCGCTCTTTCACAGCAACCCTAAATATAGCCCTGGCCCGCCTGGCAGTCGACTGAAAACTCGGGCCACAGAAAATGTGTTACGAGCCCCATTCGCCCATCCAAAAGTGCCCCCAGAGGAAGGCTTTGTGTACAACTGAACTCCCCAGGGGAGCCTTTACGCAGCCCCACATGCAACTGGACCCTCCTTGTTCACTGTTTACGAGCAACCCTAAATATACCCCTAGCCACCATGGCAGAAGACTGAAAACTCGGGCTCCAGAAAATGCGTTTCAAGCCCCATTCACCCATCCAGAAGTGCCCCCAGAGGAAGGCTTTGGGTACAACTTAACTCCCCAGGGCAGCCTTTATGCAGCCCCAAATGCAACTGGACCCGCCGGGTTCACTCTTTCACCGCAAGCCTAGATATAGCCCTAGCACGCCTGGCAGTTGACTGAAAGCTCGGGCCACAGAAAATGTGTTACGAGCCCCATTCGCCCATCTAAAAGTGCCCCCAAAGGAAGGCTTTGGGTACATCTGAACTCCCCAGGGGAGCCTTTACGCAGCCCCACATGCAACTGGACCCTCCGTGTTCGCTCTTTCAGAGCAACCCTAAATATTACCCTGGCCCGCATGGCAGACGACTGAAAACTCGGGCCCCAGAAAATGCGTTAAAAGCCTAATTCGCCCATCCAAAAGTGCTCCCAGAAAAAGGCTTTGGGTACAACTGAACTCCCCAGGGGAGCCTTTACGCAGCCCCACATGCAACTGGACCCTCCAGGTTCACTCGTTCACCGCAAGCCTAAATATAGCCCTCGGCGCAATGGGAGAAGACTGAAAACTCGGGCCTCAGAAAACGCATTGCGATTCCCCATGGACCATCCCAAAGTGCCCCCAAAGGAAGGCTTTGGGTACAACTGGACTCCCCAGGGGAGCCTTAACGCAGCCCCACATGCAACTGGACCCTCCGGATTCACTCTTTCACAGCAACCCTAAATATAGCCCTGGCCCGCCTGGCAGTCGACTGAAAACTCGGGCCCCAGAAAATGCGTTAAAAGCCTAATTCGCCCATCCAAAAGTGCCCCCAGAGGAAGGCTTTGTGTAAAACTGAACTCCCCAGGGGAGCCTTTATGCAGCCCCACATGCAACTGGACCCTCCGTGTTCGCTCTTTACAGCAACCCTAAATATAACCCTAGCCAGCATGGCACAAGACTGAAAACTCGGGCCACAGAAAACGTGCTACAAGCCCCATTCGACCATCCAAAAGTGCCCCCAAAGGAAGGCTTTGGGTACATCTGAACTCCCCAGGGGAGCCTTTATGCAGCCCCACATGCAACTGGACCCTCCGTGTTCGCTCTTTCACAGCAACCCTAAATATAACCCTATCCAGCATGGCAGAAGACTGAAAGCTCGGGCCACAGAAAAAGCGTTTCAGGCCCCTTTCGCTCATCCAGAAGTGCCCCCAAAGGAAGGCTTTGGGTACAAGTGAACTCCCCAGGGGAGCCTTTATGCAGCCCCACATGCAACTGGACCTTCCGTATTCGCTCTTTCACAGCAACCCTAAATATAACCCTGGCCCGCCTGGCAGTCGACTGAAAGCTCGGGCCCCAGAAAACGTGCTACAAGCCCAATTCGAACATCCAAAAGTGCCCCCAAAGGAAGGCTTTGGGTCCAGCTGTACTCCCCAGGGGAGCCTTAACGCAGCCCCACATGCAACTGGACCCTCCGTATTCGCTCTTTCACAGCAACCCTAAATATAGCCCTGGCCCGCCTGGCAGTCGACTGAAAACTCGGGCCCCAGAAAAGGCATTAAAAGCCTAATTCGCCCATCCAAAAGTGCCTCCAAAGGAAGGCTTTGGGTACATCTGAACTCCCCAGGGGAGCCTTTATGCAGCCCCACATGCAACTGGACACTCCGTGTTCGCTCTTTACAGCAACCCTAAATAAAACCCTAGCCAGCATGGCAGAAGACTGAAAACTCGGGCCACAGAAAAAGCATTTCAAGCCCCTTTCGCCCATCCAGAAGTGCCCCCAAAGGAGGGCTTTGGGTACAAGTGAACTCCCCAGGGGAGCCTTTACGCAGCCCCACATGCAACTGGACCCTACGTGTTCACTGTTTACGAGCAACCCTAAATATACCCCTAGGCACCATGGCAGAAGACTGAAAACTCGGGCTCCAGAAAAAGCGTTTCAAGCCCCATTCACCCATCCAGAAGTGCCCCCAAAGGAAGGCTTTGGGTACAACTGGACTCCCCAGGGGAGCCTTAACGCAGCCCCACATGCAACTGGACCCTCCGTATTCGCTCTTTCACAGCAACCCTAAATATAGCCCTGGCCCGCCTGGCAGTCGACTGAAAACTCGGGCCCCAGAAAATGCATTAAAAGCCTAATTCGCCCATCCAAAAGTGCCCCCAGAGGAAGGCTTTGGGTACAACTGAACTCCCCAGGGGAGCCTTTACCCAGCCCCACATGCAACTGGACCCTCCTTGTTCCCTGTTTACGAGCAACCCTAAATATACCCCTAGCCAGCATGGCAGAAGACTGAAAACTCGGGCTCCAGAAAATGCGTTTCAAGCCCCATTCACCCATCCAGAAGTGCCCCCAAAGGAAGGCTTTGGGTACAACTGAACTCCCCAGGGGAGCCTTTATGCAGCCCCACATGCAACTGGACCCTCCGGGTTCACTCTTTCACCGCAAGCGTAGATATAGCCCTAGCACACCTGGCAGTTGACTGAAAGCTCGGGCCACAGAAAATGTGTTACGAGCCCCATTCGCCCATCTAAAAGTGCCCCCAAAGGAAGGCTTTGGGTACATCTGAACTCCCCAGGGGAGCCTTTACGCAGCCCCACATGCAACTGGACCCTCCGTGTTCGCTCTTTCAGAGCAACCCTAAATATAACCCTGGCCCGCATGGCAGACGACTGAAAACTCGGGCCCCAGAAAATGCGTTAAAAGCCTAATTCGCCCGTCCAAAAGTGCTCCCAGAAAAAGGCTTTGGGTACAACTGAACTCCCCAGGGGAGCCTTTACGCAGCCCCACATGCAACTGGACCCTCCGGGTTCACTCGTTCACCGCAAGCCTAAATATAGCCCTCGGCGCAATGGGAGAAGACTGAAAACTCGGGCCTCAGAAAACGCATTGCGATTCCCCATGGACCATCCCAAAGTGCCCCCAAAGGAAGGCTTTGGGTACAACTGGACTCCCCAGGGGAGCCTTAACGCAGCCCCACATGCAACTGGACCCTCCGTATTCACTCTTTCACAGCAACCCTAAATATAGCCCTGGCCCGCCTGGCAGTCGACTGAAAACTCGGGCCCCAGAAAATGCGTTAAAAGCCTAATTCGCCCATCCAAAAGTGCCCCCAAAGGAAGGCTTTGTGTACAGCTGAACTCCCCAGGGGAGCCTTTATGCAGCCCCACATGCAACTGGACCCTCCGGGTTCACTCTTTCACCGCAAGCCTAAATATAGCCCTAGCACGCCTGGCAGTCGACTGAAAACTCGGGCCACAGAAAATGTGTTACGAGCCCCATTCGACCATCTAAAAGTGCCCCCAAAGGAAGGCTTTGGGTACAAGTGGACTCCCCAGAGGAGCCTTTACGCAGCCCCACATGCAACTGGACCCTCCGTGTTCGCTCTTTACTGCAACCCTAAATATAACCCTAGCCAGCATGGCAGAAGACTGAAAACTCGGGCTACAGAAAATGCGTTTCAAGCAGCATTCACCCATCCAGAAGTGCCCCCAAATGAAGGCTTTGGGTACAAGTGAACTCCCCAGGGGAGCCTTTATGCAGCCCCACATGCAACTGGACCCTCCGGGTTCACTCTTTCACCGCAAGCCTAAATATAGCCCTCGGCGCAATGGGAGAAGACTGAAAAAGCGGGCCTCAGAAAACGCATTGCGATTCCCCTTGGACCATCCCAAAGTGCCCCCAAAGGAAGGCTTTGGGTACAACTGGACTCCCCAGGGGAGCCTTAATGCAGCCCCACATGCAACTGGACCCTCCGTATTCGCTCTTTCACAGCAACCCTAAATATAGCCCTGGCACGCCTGGCAGTCGACTGAAAACTCAGGCCACAGAAAATGCGTTAAAAGCCTAATTCGCCCATCCAAAAGTGCCCCCAGAGGAAGGTTTTGGGTACAACTGAACTCCCCAGGGGAGCCTTAACGCCTCCCCACATGCAACTGGACCCTCCTTATTCGCTCTTTCACAGCAACCCTAAATATAACCCTGGCCCGCCTGGCAGTCGACTGAAAACTCGGGCCTCAGAAAATGCGTTAAAAGCCTAATTCGCCCATTCAAAAGTGCCCCCAGAGGAAGGCTTTGGGTACAAGTGAACTCCCCAGAGGAGCCTTTACGCAGCCCCACATGCAACTGGACCCTCCTTGTTCAATGTTTACGAGCAACCCTAAATATAGCCCTGGCCCGCCTGGCAGTCGACTGAAAACTCGGGACCCAGAAAATGCATTAAAAGCCTAATTCGCCCATCCAAAAGTGCCCCCAGAGAAAGGCTTTGGGTCCAGCTGTACTCCCCAGGGGAGCCTTAACGCAGCCCCACATGCAACTGGACCCTCCGTATTCACTCTTTCACAGCAACCCTAAATATAGCCCTGGCCCGCCTGGCAGTCGACTGAAAACTCGGGCCCCAGAAAATGCGTTAAAAGCCTAATTCGCCCATCCAAAAGTGCCCCCAAAGGAAGGCTTTGGGTACATCTGAACTCCCCAGGGGAGCCTTTATGCAGCCCCACATGCAACTGGACCCTCCGTATTCGCTCTTTCACAGCAACCCTAAATATAGCCCTGGCACGCCTGGCAGTCGACTGAAAACTCAGGCCCCAGAAAATGCGTTAAAAGCCTAATTCGCCCATCCAAAAGTGCCCCCAGAGGAAGGCTTTGGGTACAAGTGAACTCCCCAGAGGAGCCTTTATGCAGCCCCACATGCAACTGGACCCTCCGGGTTCACTCGTTCACCGCAAGCCTAAATATAGCCCTCGGCGCAATGGGAGAAGACTGAAAACTCGGGCCTCAGAAAACGCATTGCGATTCCCCATGGACCATCCCAAAGTGCCCCCAAAGGAAGGCTTTGGGTACAACTGGACTCCCCAGGGGAGCCTTAACGCAGCCCCACATGCAACTGGACCCTCCGTATTCACTCTTTCACAGCAACCCTAAATATAGCCCTGGCCCGCCTGGCAGTCGACTGAAAACTCGGGTCCCAGAAAATGCGTTAAAAGCCTAATTCGCCCATCCAAAAGTGCCCCCAAAGGAAGGCTTTGTGTACAGCTGAACTCCCCAGGGGAGCCTTTATGCAGCCCCACATGCAACTGGACCCTCCGGGTTCACTCTTTCACCGCAAGCCTAAATATAGCCCTAGCACGCCTGGCAGTCGACTGAAAACTCGGGCCACAGAAAATGTGTTACGAGCCCCATTCGACCATCTAAAAGTGCCCCCAAAGGAAGGCTTTGGGTACAAGTGGACTCCCCAGGGGAGCCTTTACGCAGCCCCACATGCAACTGGACCCTCCATGTTCGCTCTTTACTGCAACCCTAAATATAACCCTAGCCAGCATGGCAGAAGACTGAAAACTCGGGCTACAGAAAATGCGTTTCAAGCAGCATTCACCCATCCAGAAGTGCCCCCAAATGAAGGCTTTGGGTACAACTGAACTCCCCAGGGGAGCCTTTATGCAGCCCCACATGCAACTGGACCCTCCGGGTTCACTCTTTCACCGCAAGCCTAAATATAGCCCTCGGCGCAATGGGAGAAGACTGAAAAAGCGGGCCTCAGAAAACGCATTGCGATTCCCCTTGGACCATCCCAAAGTGCCCCCAAAGGAAGGCTTTGGGTACAACTGGACTCCCCAGGGGAGCCTTAATGCAGCCCCACATGCAACTGGACCCTCCGTATTCGCTCTTTCACAGCAACCCTAAATATAGCCCTGGCACGCCTGGCAGTCGACTGAAAACTCAGGCCCCAGAAAATGCGTTAAAAGCCTAATTCGCCCATCCAAAAGTGCCCCCAGAGGAAGGTTTTGGGTACAACTGAACTCCCCAGGGGAGCCTTAACGCCTCCCCACATGCAACTTGACCCTCCTTATTCGCTCTTTCACAGCAACCCTAAATATAACCCTGGCCCGCCTGGCAGTCGACTGAAAACTCGGGCCTCAGAAAATGCGTTAAAAGCCTAATTCGCCCATTCAAAAGTGCCCCCAGAGGAAGGCTTTGGGTACAAGTGAACTCCCCAGAGGAGCCTTTAGGCAGCCCCACATGCAACTGGACCCTCCTTGTTCAATGTTTACGAGCAACCCTAAATATAGCCCTGGCCCGCCTGGCAGTCGACTGAAAACTCGGGACCCAGAAAATGCATTAAAAGCCTAATTCGCCCATCCAAAAGTGCCCCCAGAGAAAGGCTTTGGGTCCAGCTGTACTCCCCAGGGGAGCCTTAACGCAGCCCCACATGCAACTGGACCCTCAGTATTCGCTCTTTCACAGCAACCCTAAATATAGCCCTGGCCCGCCTGGCAGTCGACTGAAAACTCGGGCCCCAGAAAATGCGTTAAAAGCCTAATTCGCCCATCCAAAAGTGCCCCCAGAGGAAGGCTTTGCGTACAACTGAACTCCCCAGGGGAGCCTTTATGCAGCCCCACATGCAACTGGACCCTCCTTGTTCCCTGTTTACGAGCAACCCTAAAAATACCCCTAGCCAGCATGGCAGAAGACTGAAAACTCGGGCTCCAGAAAATGCGTTTCAAGCCCCATTTGCCAACCAGAAGTGCCCCCAAAGGAAGGCTCTGGGTACAAGTGAACTCCCCAGGGGAGCCTTTATGCAGCCCCACATGCAACTGGACCCTCCGGGTTCACTCTTTCACCGCAAGCCTAAATATAGCCCTAGCACGCCTGGCAGTCGACTGAAAACTCGGGCCACAGAAAATGTGTTACGAGCCCCATTCGACCATCTAAAAGTGCCCCCAAAGGAAGGCTTTGGGTACAAGTGGACTCCCCAGGGGAGCCTTTATGCAGCCCCACACGCAACTGGACCCTCCGTGTTCGCTCTTTCACAGCAACCCTAAATATACCCCTAGCCAGCATGGCAGAAGACTGAAAACTCGGGCTACAGAAAATGCGTTTCAAGCAGCATTCACCCATCCAGAAGTGCCCCCAAATGAAGGCTTTGGGTACAAGTGAACTCCCCAGGGGAGCCTTTATGCAGCCCCACATGCAACTGGACCCTCCGGGTTCACTCTTTCACCGCAAGCCTAAATATAGCCCTCGGCGCAATGGGAGAAGACTGAAAAAGCGGGCCTCAGAAAACGCATTGTGATTCCCCTTGGACCATCCAAAAGTGCCCCCAAAGGAAGGCTTTGGGTACATCTGAACTCCCCAGGGGAGCCTTTATGCAGCCCCACATGCAACTGGACCCTCCGTATTCGCTCTTTCACAGCAACCCTAAATATAGCCCTGGCACGCCTGGCAGTCGACTGAAAACTCAGGCCCCAGAAAATGCGTTAAAAGCCTAATTCGCCCATCCAAAAGTGCCCCCAGAGGAAGGTTTTGGGTACAACTGAACTCCCCAGGGGAGCCTTAACGCCTCCCCACATGCAACTGGACCCTCCTTATTCGCTCTTTCACAGCAACCCTAAATATAACCCTGGCCCGCCTGGCAGTCGACTGAAAACTCGGGCCTCAGAAAATGCGTTAAAAGCCTAATTCGCCCATTCAAAAGTGCCCTCAGAGGAAGGCTTTGGGTACAAGTGAACTCCCCAGAGGAGCCTTTACGCAGCCCCACATGCAACTGGACCCTCCTTGTTCAATGTTTACGAGCAACCCTAAATATAGCCCTGGCCCGCCTAGCAGTCGACTGAAAACTCGGGCCCAGAAAATGCATTAAAAGCCTAATTCGCCCATCCAAAAGTGCCCCCAGAGAAAGGCTTTGGGTCCAGCTGTACTCCCCAGGGGAGCCTTAACGCAGCCCCACATGCAACTGGACCCTCCTTGTTCCCTGTTTACGAGCAACCCTAAATATACCCCTAGCCAGCATGGCAGAAGACTGAAAACTCGGGCTCCAGAAAATGCGTTTCAAGCCCCATTCACCCAACCAGAAGTGCCCCCAAAGGAAGGCTCTGGGTACAACTGAACTCCCCAGGGGAGCCTTTACGCAGCCCCACATGCAACTGGACCCTCCGGGTTCACTCTTTCACCGCAAGCCTAATTATAGCCCTAGCACGCCTGGCAGTCGACTGAAAGCTCGGGCCACAGAAAATGTGTTACGAGCCCCATTCGCCCATCTAAAAGTGCCCCCAAAGGAAGGCTTTGGGTACATCTGAACTCCCCAGGGGAGCCTTTATGCAGCCCCACATGCAACTGGACCCTACGTGTTCGCTCTTTACAGCAACCCTAAATATAACCCTAGCCACCGTGGCAGAAGACTGAAAACTCGGGCTCCAGAAAATGCGTTTCAAGCAGCATTCACCCATCCAGAAGTGCCCCCAAATGAAGGCTTTGGGTACAAATGAACTCCCCAGGGGAGCCTTTATGCAGCCCCACATGCAACTGGACCCTCCGGGTTCACTCTTTCACCGCAAGCCTAAATATAGCCCTCGGCGCAGTAGGAGAAGACTGAAAAAGCGGGCCTCAGAAAACGCATTGTGATTCCCCTTGGACCATCCCAAAGTGCCGCCAAAGGAAGGCTTTGGGTACAGCTGAACTCCCCAGGGGAGCCTTTATGCAGCCCCACATGCAACTGGACCTTCCGTATTCGCTCATTCACAGCAACCCTAAATATAACCCTGGCCCGCATGGCAGACGACTGAAGGATCGGGCCCCAGAAAACGTGCTACAAGCCCAATTCGAACATCCAAAAGTGCCCCCAAAGGAAGGCTTTGGGTCCAGCTGTACTCCCCAGGGGAGCCTTAACGCAGCCCCACATGCAACTGGACCCTCCGTATTCGCTCTTTCACAGCAACCCTAAATATAGCACTGGCCCGCCTGGCAGTCGACTGAAAACTCAGGCCCCAGAAAATGCGTTAAAAGCCTAATTTGCCCATTCAAAAGTGCCCCCAGAGGAAGGTTTTGGGTACAACTGAACTCCCCAGGGGAGCCTTAACGCAGCCCCACATGCAACTGGACCCTCCGTATTCGCTCTTTCACAGCAACCCTAAATATAGCCCTGGCCCGCCTGGCAGTCGACTGAAAACTCGGGCCCCAGAAAATGCGTTAAAAGCCTAATTCGCCCATTCAAAAGTGCCCCCAGAGGAAGGCTTTGGGTACAACTGAACTCCCCAGGGGAGCCTTTACGCAGCCCCACATGCAACTGGACCCTCCTTGTTCAATGTTTACGAGCAACCCTAAATATAGCCCTCGCCCGCCTGGTAGTCGACTGAAAACTCGGGCCCCAGAAAATGCTTTAAAAGCCTAATTCGCCCATCCAAAAGTGCCCCCAGAGGAAGGCTTTGGGTACAAGTGAACTCCCCAGGGGAGCCTTAACGCAGCCCCACATGCAACTGGACCCACCTTGTTCACTGTTTACGAGCAACCCTAAATATACCCCTAGCCACCATGGCAGAAGACTGAAAACTCGGGCTCCAGAAAATGCGTTTCAAGCCCCATTCACCCATCCAGAAGTGCCCCCAAAGGAAGGCTTTGGGTACAAGTGAACTCCCCAGGGGAGCCTTTATGCAGCCCCACATGCAACTGGACCCTCCGGGTTCACTCTTTCACAGCAACCCTAAATATAGCCCTGGCACGCCAGGCAGTCGACTGAAAGATCGGGCCACAGAAAATGTGTTACGAGCCCCATTCGCCCATCCAAAAGTGCCCCCAGAGGAAGGCTTTGGGTACATCTGAACTCCCCAGGGGAGCCTTTATGCAGCCCCACATGCAACTGGACCCTCCGGGTTCACTCTTTCACCGCAAGCCTAAATATATCCCTAGCACGCCTGACAGTTGACTGAAAGCTCGGGCCCCAGAAAATGTGTTACGAGCCCCATTCGCCCATATAAAAGTGCCCCCAAAGGAAGGCTTTGGGTACATCTGAACTCCCCAGGGGAGCCTTTATGCAGCCCCACATGCAACTGGACCCTCCGGGTTCACTCTTTCACCGCAAGCCTAAATATAGCCCTCGGCGCAATGGGAGAAGACTGAAAAAGCGGGCCTCAGAAAACGCATTGCGATTCCCCTTGGACCACACAAAAGTGCCCCCAAAGGAAGGCTTTGGGTACAACTGGACTCCCCAGGGGAGCCTTAACGCAGCCCCACATGCAACTGGACCCTCCGGGTTCGCTCTTTCACAGCAACCCTAAATATAGCCCTGGCCCGCCTGGCAGTCGACTGAAAACTCGGGCCCCAGAAAATGCATTAAAAGCCTAATTCGCCCATCCAAAAGTGCCCCCAGAGGAAGGCTTTGGGTACAAGTGAACTCCCCAGGGGAGCCTTAACGCAGCCCCACATTCAACTGGACCCTCCGTATTCACTCTTTCACCGCAAGCCTAAATATAACCCTAGCACGCCTGGCAGTCGACTGAAAGATCGGGCCACAGAAAATGTGTTACGAGCCCCATTCGCCCATCTAAAAGTGCCCCCAAAGGAAGGCTTTGGGTACAAGTGAACTCCCCAGGGGAGCCTTTATGCAGCCCCACATGCAACTGGACCCTCCTTGTTCACTGCTTACGAGCAACCCTATATATACCCCTACCCACCATGGCAGAAGACTGAAAACTCGGGCTCCAGAAAATGCGTTTCAAGCCACATTCACCCATCCAGAAGTGCCCCCAAAGGAAGGCTTTGAGTAAAACTGAACTCCCCAGGGGAGCCTTTACGCAGCCCCACATGCAACTGGACCCTCCGGGTTCACTCTTTCACCGCAAGCCTAAATATAGCCATCGGCGCATTGGGGAAGACTGAAAAAGCGGGCCTCAGAAAACGCATTGCGATTCCCCTTGGACCATCCAAAAGTGCCCCCAAAGGAAGGCTTTCGGTACAACTGAACTCCCCAGGGGAGCCTTTATGCAGCCCCACATGCAACTGGACCCTCCGTATTCACTCTTTCACAGCAACCCTAAATATAACCCTGGCCCGTATGGCAGACGACTGAAAAGTCGGGCCCCAGAAAACGTGTTACAAGCCCCATTTGATCATCCAAAAGTGCCCCCAGAGGAAGGCTTTGGGTACAAGTGAACTCCCCAGGAGAGCTTTTATGCAGCACCACATGCAACTGGACCCTCTGGGTTCACTCTTTCACAGCAACCCTAAATATAGCCCTGGCCCGCCTGGCAGTCGACTGAAAACTCGGGCCCCAGTAAATGCGTTAAAAGCCTAATTCGCCCATCCAAAAGTGCCCACAGAAGAAGGCTTTGGGTACAACTGAACTCCCCAGAGGAGCCTTTACGCAGCCCCACATGCAACTGGACCCTCCGTATTCGCTATTTCACAGCAACCCTAAATAACACTATCCACCATGGCAGAAGACTGAAAACTCGGGCTCCAGAAAATGCGTTTCAAGCCCCATTCACCCATCCAGAAGTGCCCCCAAAGGAAGGCTTTGGGTACAGCTGAACTCCCCAGGGGAGCCTTTATGCAGCCCCACATGCAACTGGACCCTCCGGGTTCACTATTTCACCGCAAGCCTAAATATAGCCCTAGCACGCCTGGCAGTCGACTGAAAGCTCGGGCCACAGAAAATGTGTTACGAGCCCCATTCGCCCATCCAAAAGTGCCTCCAAAGGAAGGCTTTGGGTACATCTGACCTCCCCAGGGGAGCCTTTACGCAGCCCCACATGCAACTGGACCCTCCGTGTTCGCTCTTTACAGCAACCCTAAATATAACCCTAGCCAGCATGGCAGAAGACTGAAAACTCGGGCCACAGAAAAAGCGTTTCAAGCCCCTTTCGACCATCCAGAAGTGCCCCCAAAGGAAGGCTTTGGGTACAAGTGAACTCCCCAGGGGAGCCTTTATGCAGACCCACATGCAACTGGACCCTCCGTATTCGCTCTTTCACAGCAACCCTAAATATAACCCTGGCCCGCATGGCAGACGACTGAAAAATCGGGCCACAGAAAACGTGCTACAAGCCCCATTCGACCATCCAAAAGTGCCCCCAGAGGAACGCTTTGGGTACAACTGGACTCTCCAGGGGAGCCTTTACGCAGCCCCACATGCAACTGGACCCTCCTTGTTCACTGTTTACGAGCAACCCTAAATATAACCCTAGCCACCATGGCAGAAGACTGAAAACTCCGGCTCCAGAAAATGCGTTTCAAGCCCCATTCACCCATCCAGAAGTGCCCCCAGAGGAAGGCTTTGGGTACAACTGAACTCCCCAGGGGAGCCTTTATGCAGCCCCACATGCAACTGGACCCTCCGGGTTCACTCTTTCACCGCAAGCCTAAATATAGCCCTAGCACGCCTGGCAGTCGACTGAAAGCTTGGGCCCCAGAAAATGTGTTACGAGCCCAATTCGCCCATCCAACAGTGCCCCCAAAGGAAGGCTTTGGGTACATCTGAACTCCCCAGAGAAGCCTTTACGCAGCCCCACATGCAACTGGACCCTCCGTGTTCGCTCTTTACACCAAACCTAAATATAACCCTAGCCAGCATGGCAGAAGACTGAAAACTCGGGCCACAGAAAAAGCGTTTCAAGCCCCTTTCGCCCATCCAGAAGTGCCCCCAAAGGAAGGCTTTGGGTACAAGTGAACTCCCCAGGGGAGCCTTTATGCAGCCCCACATGCAACTGGACCCTCCGGGTTCACTCTTTCACCGCAAGCCTAAATATAGCCCTCGGCGCAACGGGAGAAGACTGAAAAAGCGGGCCTCAGAAAACGCATTGCGATTCCCCTTGGACCATCCAAAAGTGCCCCCAAAGGAAGGCTTTGGGTACAACTGAACTCCCCAGGGGAGCCTTAACGCCTCCCCACATGCAACTGGACCCTCCGTATTCGCTCTTTCACAGCAACCCTAAATATAACCCTGGCCCGCATGGCAGACGACTGAAAAATTGGGCCCCAGAAAACGTGCTACAAGCCCCATTTGATCATACAAAAGTGCCCCCAATGGAAGGCTTTGGGTACAAGTGAACTCCCCAGGAGAGCTTTTATGCAGCACCACATGCAACTGGACCCTCCGGGTTCACTCTTTCACAGCAACCCTAAATATAGCCCTGGCCCGCCTGGCAGTCGACTGAAAACTCGGGCCCCAGAAAATGCGTTAAAAGCCTAATTCGCCCATCCAATAGTGCCCACAGAAGAAGGGTTTGGGTACAACTGAACTCCCCAGGGGAGCCTTTACGCAGCCCCACATGCAACTGGACCCTCCGTATTCGCTATTTCACAGCAACCCTAAATAACCCTATCCACCATGGCAGAAGACTGAAAACTCCGGCTCCAGAAAATGCGTTTCAAACACCATTCACCCATCCAGAAGTGCCCCCAAAGGAAGGCTTTGGGTACATCTGAACTCCCCAGGGGAGCCTTTACGCAGCCCCACATGCAACTGGACCCTCCGGGTTCACTCTTTCACCGCAAGCCTAAATATAGCCCTAGCACGCCTGGCAGTCGACTGAAAGCTCAGGCCACAGAAAATGTGTTACGAGCCCCATTCGCCCATCCAAAAGTGCCCCCAAAGGAAGGCTTTGAGTACATCTGAACTCCCCAGGGGAGCCTTTACGCAGCCCCACATGCAACTGGACCCTCCGTGTTCGCTCTTTACAGCAAACCTAAATATAGCCCTCGGCGCAATGGGAAAAGACTGAAAAAGAGGGCCTCAGAAAACGCATTGCGATTCCCCTTGGACCATGCAAAAGTGCCCCCAAAGGAAGGCTTTGGGTACAAATGGACTCCCCAGGGGAGCCTTAACGCAGCCCCACATGCAACTGGACCCTCCGTATTCGCTCTTTCACAGCAACCCTAAATATAGCCCTGGCCCGCCTGGCAGTCGACTGAAAACTCGAGCCCCAGAATATGCATTAAAAGCCTAATTTGCCCATCCAAAAGTGCCCCCAGAGGAAGGCTTTGGGTACAACTGAACTCCCCAGCGAGTCTTTACGCAGCCCCACATGCAACTGGACCCTCCTTGTTCACTGTTTACGAGCAACCCTATATATACCCCCAGCCACCATGGCAGAAGACTGAAAACTCGGGCTCCAGAAAATGCGTTTCAAGACCCATTCACCCATCCAGAAGTGCCCCCAAAGGAAGGCTTTGGGTACAAGTGAACTCCCCAGGGGAGCCTTTATGCAGCCCCACATGCAACTGGACCCTCCGGGTTCACTCTTTCACAGCAACCCTAAATATAACCCTTTCCCGCCTGGCAGTTGACTGAAAACTCGGGCCCCAGAAAATGCGTTAAAAGCCTAATTCGCCCATCCAAAAGTGCCCCCAGAGGAAGGCTTTGGGTACATCTGAACTCCCCAGGGGAGCCTTTATGCAGCCCCACATGCAACTGGACCCTCCGGGTTCACTCTTTCACCGCAAGCCTAAATATAGCCCTAGCACGCCTGGCAGTCGACTGAAAGCTCGGGCCATAGAAAATGTGTTACGAGCCCCATTCGCCCATCCGAAAGTGCCCCCAAAGGAAGGCTTTGGGTACATCTGAACTCCCCAGGGGAGCCTTTACGCAGCCCCACATGCAACTGGACCCTCCGTGTTCGCGCTTTACAGCAACCCTTAAAATACCCCTAGCCAGCATGGCAGAAGACTGACTACCCGGGCCCCAGAAAATGCTTTTCAAGCCCCTTTCACCCATCCAGATGTGCCCCCAAAGGAAGGCTTTGGGTACAAGTGAACTCCCCAGGGGAGCCTTTATGTAGCCCCACATGCAACTGGACCCTCCTTGTTCACTGTTTACGAGCAACCCTAAATATAACACTAGCCACCATGGCAGAAGACTGAAAACTAGGGCCACAGAAAAAGCGTTTCAGGCCCCTTTCGCCCATCCAGAAGTGCCCCCAAAGGAAGGCTTTGGGTACAAGTGAACTCCCCAGGGGAGCCTTTATGCAGCCCCACATGCAACTGGACCCTCCGTATTCGCTCTTTCACAGCAACCCTAAATATAACCCTGGCCCGCATGGCAGACGACTGAAAACTCGGGCCCCAGAAAACGTGCTACAAGCCCCATTCGACCATCCAAAAGTGCCCCCAGAGGAAGGCTTTGGGTACAAGTGAACTCCCCAGGGGAGCCTTAACGCAGCCCCACATGCAACTGGACCCTCCGTATTCGCTCTTTCACAGCAACCCTAAATATATCCCTGGCCCGCCTGGCAGTCGACTGAAAACTCGGGCCCCAGAAAATGCATTAAAAGCCTAATTCGCCCATCCAAAACTGCCCCCAGAGGAAGGCTTTGGGTACAACTGAACTCCCCAGGGGAGCCTTTACGCAGCCCCACATGCAACTGGACCCTCCTTGTTCACTGTTTACGAGCAACCCTAAATATACCCCTAGCCCCAATGGCAGAAGACTGAAAACTAGGGCCACAGAAAAAGCGTTTCAGGCCCCTTTCGCCCATCCAGAAGTGCCCCCAAAGGAAGGCTTTGGGTACAAGTGAACTCCCGAGGGGAGCCTTTATGCAGCCCCACATGCAACTGGACCCTCCGTATTCGCTCTTTCACAGCAACCCTAAATATAACCCTGGCCCGCATGGTAGACGACTGAAAAATCGGGCCCCAGAAAACGTGCTACAAGCCCCATTCGACCATCCAAAAGTGCCCCCAGAGGAAGGCTTTGGGTACAACTGAACTCCCCAGGGGAGCCTTTACGCAGACCCACATGCAAGTGGACCCTCCTTGTTCGCTCTTTACAGCAAACCTAAATATAACCGTAGCCAGCATGGCAGAAGACTGAAAACTCGGGCCACAGAAAAAGCGTTTCAAGCCCATTTCGCCCATCCAGAAGTGCCCCCAAAAGGAAGGCTTTGGGTACAAGTGAACGCCCCAGGGGAGCCTTTATGCAGCCCCACATGCAACTGGACCCTCCGGGTTCACTCTTTCACCGCAAGCCTAAATATAGCCCTCGGCGCAATGGGAGAAGACTGAAAAAGAGGGCCTCAGAAAACGCATTGCGATTCCCCTTGGACCATGCAAAAGTGCCCCCAAAGGAAGGCTTTGGGTACAAATGGACTCCCCAGGGGAGCCTTAACGCAGCCCCACATGCAACTGGACCCTCCGTATTCGCTCTTTCACAGCAACCCTAAATATAGCCCTGGCCCGCCTGGCAGTCGACTGAAAACTCGGGCCCCAGAAAATGCGTTAAAAGCCTAATTCGCCCATCCAAAACTGCCCCCAGAGGAAGGCTTTGGGTACAACTGAACTCCCCAGGGGAGCCTTTACGCAGCCCCACATGCAACTGGACCCTCCTTGTTCACTGTTTACGAGCAACCCTAAATATACCCCTAGCCCCAATGGCAGAAGACTGAAAACTCGGGCTCCAGAAAATGCGTTTCAAACCCCATTCACCCATCCAGAAGTGCACCCAAAGGAAGGCTTTGGGTACAAGTGAACTCCCCAGGGGAGCCTTTATGCAGACCCACATGCAACTGGACCCTCCAGGTTCACTCTTTCACCGCAAGCCTAAATATAGCCCTAGCACGCCTGGCAGTCGACTGAAAGCTCGGGCCACAGAAAATGTGTTACGAGCCCCATTCGCCCATCCAGAAGTGCCCCCAAAGGAAGGCTTTGAGTACAAGTGAACTCCCCAGGGGAGCCTTTACGCAGCCCCACATGCAACTGGACCCTCCTTGTTCACTGTTTACGAGCAACCCTAAATATACCCCTAGCCAGCATGGCAGAAGACTGAAAACTCGGGCTCCAGAAAATGCGTTTCAAGCCCCATTCACCCATCCAGAAGTGCCCCCAAAGGAAGGCTTTGGGTACAAGTGAACTCCCCAGGGGAGCCTTTATGCAGCCCCACATGCAACTGGAACCTCCGGGTTCACTCTTTCACCGCAAGCCTAACTACTGCCCTCGGCGCAATGGGAGAAGATTGAAAATGCGGGCCACAGAAAACGCATTGCGATTCCCCTTGGACCATCCCAAAGTGCCCCCAAAGGAAGGCTTTGGGTACAACTGGACTCCCCAGGGGAGCATTAACGCAGCCCCACATGCAACTGGACCCTCCGTATTCGCTCTTTCACAGCAACCCTAAATATAGCCCTGGCCCGCCTGGCAGTCGATTGAAAACTCGGGCCCCAGAAAATGCATTAAAAGCCTAATTCGCCCATCCAAAAGTGCCCCCAGAGGAAGGCTTTGGGTACAAGTGAACTCCCCAGGGGAGCCTTTATGCAGGCCCATACGCAACTGGACCCCCCGTGTTCTCTCTTTACAAGCAACCCTAAATATAACACTAGCAAGCATGGCAGAAAACTGAAAACTCGGCCAAAGAAAAAGCGTATCATGCCCCATTCACACATCCAGATGTGCCCCCAAAGGAAGGCTTTGGGTCCATCTGAACTCCCCAGGGGAGTCTTTATGCAGCCCCACATGCAACTGGACCCTCCGGGTTCACTCTTTCACAGCAACCCTAAATATAGCCCTGGCCCGCCTGGCAGTCGACTGAAAACTCGGGCCCCAGAAAATACGTTAAAAGCCTAATTCGCCCATCCAAAAGTGCCCCCAGAGGAAGGCTTTGGGTACAAGTGAACTCCCCAGGGGAGCCTTTACGCAGCCCCACATGCAACTGGACCCTCCGTTTTCGCTCTTTACGAGCAACCCTAAATATACCCCTAGCCAGCATGGCAGAAGACTGAAAACTCGGGCTCCAGAAAATGCGTTTCAAGCCCCATTCACCCATCCAGAAGTGCCCCCAAAGGAAGGCTTTGGGTACAAGTGAACTCCCCAGGGGAGCCTTTATGCAGCCCCACATGCAACTGGACCCTCCGGGTTCACTCTTTCACAGCAACCCTAAATATAGCCCTGGCCCGCCTGGCAGTCGACTGAAAACTCGGGCCCCAGAAAATGCGTTAAAAGCCTAATTCGCCCATCCAAAAGTGCCCCCAGAGGAAGGCTTTGGGTACAAGTGAACTCCCCAGGGGAGCCTTAACGCAGCCCCACATGCAACTGGACCCTCCGTATTCGCTCTTTCACAGCAACCCTAAATATAGCCCTGGCCCGCCTGGCAGAAGACTGAAAACTCGGGCCCCAGAAAAACTGTTAAAATCCTAATTCACCCATCCAAAAGTGCCCCCAGAGGAAGGCTTTGGGTACAAGTGAACTCCCCAGGGGAGCCTTTACGCAGCCCCACATGCAACTGGACCCTCCTTGTTCACTGTTTACGAGCAACCCTAAATATACCCCTAGCCACCATGGCAGAAGACTGAAAACTCGGGCTCCAGAAAATGCGTTTCAAGCCCCATTCACCCATCCAGAAGTGCCCCCAAAGGAAGGCTTTAAGTACAAGTGAACTCCCCAGGGGAGCCTTTATGCAGCCCCACATGCAACTGGACCCTCCGGGTTCACTCTTTCACCGCAAGCCTAAATATAACCCTGGCCCGCCTGGCAGTCGACTGAAAGCTCGGGCCACAGAAACTGTGTTACGAGCCCAAATCGCCCATCCAAAAGTGCCCCCAAAGGAAGGCTTTGGGTACATCTGAACTCCCCAGGGGAGCCTTTACGCAGCCCCACATGCAACTGGACCCTCCGTGTTCGCTCTTTACAGCAACCCTAAATATAACCCTGGCCAGCATGGCAGAAGACTGAAAACTCGGGCAACAGAAAAAGCGTTTCAAGCCCCTTTCGCCCATCCAGAAGTGCCCCCAGAGGAAGGCTTTGGGTACAAGTGAACTCCCCAGGGGAGCCTTTATGCAGCCCCACATGCAATTGGACCCTCCGTATTCGCTATTTCACAGCAACCCTAAATATTACCCTGGCCCGCATGGCAGACGACTGAAAACTCGGGCCCCAGAAAACGTGCTTCAAGCCCCATTTGACCATCCAAAAGTGCCCCCAAAGGAAGGCTTTGGGTACAACTGAACTCCCCAGGGGAGCCTTTATGCAGGCCCATACGCAACTGGACCCTCCTTGTTCACTGTTTACGAGCAACCCTAAATATACCCCTAGCCACCATGGCAGAAGACTGAAAACTCGGGCTCCAGAAAATGCGTTTCAAGCCCCATTCACCCATCCAGAAGTGCCCCCAAAGGAAGGCTTTGGGTACAACTGAACTCCCCAGGGGAGCCTTTATGCAGCCCCACATGCAACTGGACCCTCCGGGTTCACTCTTTCACAGCAACCCTAAATATAACCCTGGCCCGCCTGGCAGTCGACTGAAAACTCGGGCCCCAGAAAATGCGTTAAAAGCCTAATTCGCCCATCCAAAAGTGCCCCCAGAGGAAGGCTTTGGGTACAACTGAACTCCCCAGGGGAGCCTTTATGCAGCCCCACATGCAACTGGACCCTCCGGGTTCACTCTTTCACCGCAAGCCTAAATATATCCCTCGGTGCAATGGGAGAAGACTGAAAAAGCGGGCCTCAGAAAACGCATTGCGATTCCCCTTGGACCATCCAAAAGTGCCCCCAAAGGAAGGCTTTGGGTACAACTGGACTCCCCAGGGGAGCATTAACGCAGCCCCACATGCAACTGGACCCTCCGTGTTCGCTCTTTACAGCAACCCTAAATATAACCCTAGCCAGCATGGCAGAAGACTGAAAACTCGGGCCCCAGAAAAAGCGTTTCAAGCCCCTTTCGCCCATCCAGAAGTGCCCCCAAAGGAAGGCTTTGGGTACAAGTGAACTCCCCAGGGGAGCCTTTATGCAGCCCCACATGCAACTGGACCCTCCGTATTCGCTCTTTCACAGCAACCCTAAATATAACCCTGGCCCGCATGGCAGACGACTGAAAACTCGGGCCCCAGAAAACGTGCTACAAGCCCCATTCGACCATCCAGAAGTGCCCCCAAAGGAAGGCTTTGGGTACAACTGAACTCCCCAGGGGAGCCTTTATGCAGCCCCACATGCAACTGGACCCTCCGGGTTCACTCTTTCACCGCAAGCCTAAATATATCCCTCGGTGCAATGAGAGAAGACTGAAAAAGCAGGCCTCAGAAAACGCATTGCGATTCCCCTTGGACGATCCCAAAGTGCCCCCAAAGGAAGGCTTTGGGTACAACTGGACTCCCCAGGGGAGCCTTTATGCAGACCCACATGCAACTGGACCCTCCAGGTTCACTCTTTCACCGCAAGCCTAAATATAGCCCTAGCACACCTGGCAGTCGACTGAAAGCTCGGGCCACAGAAAATGTGTTACGAGCCCCATTCGCCCATCCAAAAGTGCCCCCAAAGGAAGGCTTTGGGTACAACTGAACTCCCCAGGGGAGCCTTTACGCAGCCCCACATGCAACTGGACCCTCCTTGTTCACTGTTTACGAGCAACCCTAAATATACCCCTAGCCAGCATGGCAGAAGACTGAAAACTCGGGCTCCAGAAAATGCGTTTCAAGCCCCATTCACCCATCCAGAAGTGCCCCCAAAGGAAGGCTTTGGGTACAACTGAACTCCCCAGGGGAGCCTTTATGCAGCCCCACATGCAACTGGACCCTCCGGGTTCACTCTTTCACCGCAAGCCTAAATATAGCCCTAGCAAGCCTGGCAGTCGACTGAAAGCTCGGGCCACAGAAAATGTGTTACGAGCCCCATTCGCCCATCCCAAAGTGCCCCCAAAGGAAGGCTTTCGGTACATCTGAACTCCCCAGGGGAGCCTTTACGCAGCCCCACATGCAACTGGACCCTCCGTGTTCGCTCTTTCACCGCAAGCCTAAATATATCCCTCGGTGCAATGGGAGAAGACTGAAAAAGCGGGCCTCAGAAAACGCATTGCGATTCCCCTTGGACCATCCAAAAGTGCCCCCAAAGGAAGGCTTTGGGTACAACTGGACTCCCCAGGGGAGCATTAACGCAGCCCCACATGCAACTGGACCCTCCGTGTTCGCTCTTTACAGCAACCCTAAATATAACCCTAGCCAGCATGGCAGAAGACTGAAAACTCGGGCCCCAGAAAAAGCGTTTCAAGCCCCTTTCGCCCATCCAGAAGTGCCCCCAAAGGAAGGCTTTGGGTACAAGTGAACTCCCCAGGGGAGCCTTTATGCAGCCCCACATGCAACTGGACCCTCCGGGTTCACTCTTTCACCGCAAGCCTAAATATATCCCTCGGCGCAATGGGAGAAGACTGAAAAAGCGGGCCTCAGAAAACGCATTGCGATTCCCCTTGGACCATCCAAAAGTGCCCCCAGAGGAAGGCTTTGGGTACAAGTGAACTCCCCAGGGGAGCCTTTATGCAGCCCCACATGCAATTGGACCCTCCGTATTCGCTCTTTCACAGCAACCCTAAATATAACCCTGGCCCGCATGGAAGAAGACTGAAAAATCGGGCCCCAGAAAACGTGCTACAAGCCCCATTTGACCATCCAAAAGTGCCCCCAAAGGAAGGCTTTGGGTACAACTGAACTCCCCAGGGGAGTCTTTATGCAGGCCCATACGCAACTGGACCCTCCTTGTTCACTGTTTACGAGCAACCCTAAATATACCCCTAGCCACCATGGCAGAAAACTGAAAACTCGGGCTCCAGAAAATGCGTTTCAAGCCCCATTCACCCATCCAGAAGTGCCCCCAAAGGAAGGCTTTGGGTACAGCTGAACTCCCCAGGGGAGCCTTTATGCAGCCCCACATGCAACTGGACCCTCCGGGTTCACTCTTTCACCGCAAGCCAAGATATAGCCCTGGAACGCCTGGCAGTCGACTGAAAGCTCGGGCCACAGAAAATGTGTTACGAGCCCCATTCGCCCATCCAAAAGTGCCCCCAAAGGAAGGCTTTGGGTACATCTGAACTCCCCAGGGGAGCCTTTACGCAGCCCCACATGCAACTGGACCCTCCGTGTTCGCTCTTTACAGCAACCCTAAATATAACCCTAGCCAGCATGGCAGAAGACTGAAAACTCGGGCCACAGAAAAAGCGTTTCAAGCCCCTTTCGCCCATCCAGAAGTGCCCCCAAAGGAAGGCTTTGGGTACAAGTGAACTCCCCAGGGGAGCCTTTATGCAGCCCCACATGCAACTGGACCCTCCGTATTCGCTCTTTCACAGCAACCCTAAATATAACCCTGGCCCGCATGGTAGACGACTGAAAAATCGGGCCCCAGAAAACGTGATACAAGCCCCATTTGACCATCCAAAAGTGCCCCCAAAGGAAGGCTTTGGGTACAACTGAACTCCCCAGGGGAGCCTTTATTCATGCCCATACGCAACTGGACCCTCCTTGTTCACTGTTTACGAGCAACCCTAAATATACCCCTAGCCACCATGGCAGAAGACTGAAAACTCGGGCTCCAGAAAATGCGTTTCAAGCCCCATTCACCCATCCAGAAGTGCCCCCAAAGGAAGGCTTTGGGTACAAGTGAACTCCCCAGGGGAGCCTTTATGCAGCCCCACATGCAACTGGACCCTCCGGGTTCACTCTTTCACAGCAACCCTAAATATAGCCCTGGCCCGCCTGGCAGTCGACTGAAAACTCGGGCCCCAGAAAATGCGTTAAAAGCCTAATTCGCCCATCCAAAAGTGCCCCCAGAGGAAGGCTTTGGGTACAAGTGAACTCCCCAGGGGAGCCTTTATGCAGCCCCACATGCAACTGGACCCTCCGTATTCACTCTTTCACAGCAACCCTAAATATAACCCTGGCCCGCATGGCAGACTACTGAAAAATCGAGCACCAGAAAACGTGCTACAAGCCCCATTCGACCATCCAAAAGTGCCCCCAAAGGAAGGCTTTGGGTACAACTGAACTCCTCAAGGGCGCCTTTATGCATGCCCATACGCAACTAGACCCCCTGTGTTCGCTGTTTACAAGCAACCCTAAATATAACACTAGCCAGCATGGCAGAAAACTGAAAACTCGGGACCCAGAAAATGCGTTTCAAGCCCCATTCACCCATCCAGAAGTGCACCCAAAGGAAGGCTTTGGGTACAAGTGAACTCCCCAGGGGAGCCTTTATGCAGACCCACATGCAACTGGACCCTCCGGGTTCACTCTTTCACCGCAACCCAAAATATAGCCCTGGCCCGCCTGGCAGTCGACTGAAATCTCGGGCCCCAGAAAATGCGTTAAAAGCCTAATTCGCCCATCCAAAAGTGCCCCCAGAGGAAGGCTTTGGGTACAACTGAACTCTCCAGGGGAGCCTTTACGCAGCCCCACATGCAACTGGACCCTCCGTGTTCGCTCTTTACAGCAACCCTAAATATACCCCTAGCCACCATGGCAGAAGACTAAAAACTCGGGCTCCAGAAAATGCGTTTCAAGCCCCATTCACCCATCCAGAAGTGCCCCCAAAGGAAGGCTTTGGGTACAACTGAACTCCCCAGGGAAGCCTTTACACAGCCCCACATGCAACTGGACCCTCCTTGTTCACTGTTTACGAGCAACCCTAAATATACCCCTAGCCACCATGGCAGAAGACTGAAAACTCGGGCTCCAGAAAATGCGTTTCAAGCCCCATTCACCCATCCAGAAGTGCCCCCAAAGGAAGGCTTTGGGTACAAGTGAACTCCCCAGGGAAGCCTTTATGCAGCCCCACATGCAACTGGACCCTCCGGGTTCACTCTTTCACCGCAAGCCTAAATATAACCCTCGGCGCAATGGGAGAAGACTGAAAAAGCGGGCCTCAGAAAACGCATTGCGATTCCCCTTGGACCATCCCAAAGTGCCCCCAAAGGAAGGCTTTGGGTACAACTGGACTCCCCAGGGGAGCATTAACGCAGCCCCACATGCAACTGGACCCTCCGTATTCGCTCTTTCACAGCAACCCTAAATATAACCCTGGCCCGCATGGAAGAAGACTGAAAAATCGGGCCCCAGAAAACGTGCTACAAGCCCCATTTGACCATCCAAAAGTGCCCCCAAAGGAAGGCTTTGGGTACAACTGAACTCCCCAGGGGAGCCTTTATGCAGCCCCACATGCAACTGGACCCTCCTTGTTCACTGTTTACGAGCAACCCTAAATATACCCCTAGCCACCATGGCAGAAGACTGAAAACTCGGGCTCCAGAAAATGCGTTTCAAGCCCCATTCACCCATCCAGAAGTGCCCCCAAAGGAAGGCTTTGGGTACAACTGAACTCCCCAGGGGAGCCTTTATGCAGCCCCACATGCAACTGGACCCTCCGGGTTCACTCTTTCACCGCAAGCCAAGATATAGCCCTGGAACGCCTGGCAGTCGACTGAAAGCTCGGGCCACAGAAAATGTGTTACGAGCCCCATTCGCCCATCCAAAATTGCCCCCAAAGGAAGGCTTTGGGTACATCTGAACTCCCCAGGGGAGCCTTTACGCAGCCCCACATGCAACTGGACCCTCCGTGTTCGCTCTTTACAGCAACGCTAAATATAACCCTAGCCAGCATGGCAGAAGACTGAAAACTCGGGCCACAGAAAAAGTGTTTCAAGCCCCTTTTGCCCATCCAGAAGTGCCCCCAAAGGAAGGCTTTGGGTACAAGTGAACTCCCCAGGGGAGCCTTTATGCAGCCCCACATGCAACTGGACCCTCCGTATTCGCTCTTTCACAGCAACCCTAAATATAACCCCGCCCGCATGGCAGACGACTGAAAAATCGGGCCCCAGAAAACGTGCTACAAGCCCCATTTGACCATCCAAAAGTGCCCCCAAAGGAAGGCTTTGGGTACAACTGAACTCCCCAGGGGAGCCTTTATGCAGCCCCACATGCAACTGGACCCCCCGTGTTCGCAGTTTACAAGCAACCCTAAATATAACACTAGCCAGCATGGCAGAAAACCGGAATATCGGGCCACAGAAAAAGCGTTTCAAACCCCTTTCGCCCATCCAGAAGTGCCCCCAAAGGAAGGCTTTGGGTACAAGTGAACTCCCCAGGGGAGCCTTTATGCAGCCCCACATGCAACTGGACCCTCCGGGTTCACTCTTTCACCGCAAGCCTAAATATATCCCTCGGTGCAATGGGAGAAGACTGAAAAAGCGGGCCTCAGAAAACGCATTGCGATTCCCCTTGGACCATCCAAAAGTGCCCCCAAACGAAGGCTTTGGGTACAACTGGACTCCCCAGGGGAGCATTAACGCAGCCCCACATGCAACTGGACCCTCCGTGTTCGCTCTTTACAGCAACCCTAAATATAACCCTAGCCAGCATGGCAGAAGACTGAAAACTCGGGCCCCAGAAAAAGCGTTTCAAGCCCCTTTCGCCCATCCAGAAGTGCCCCCAAAGGAAGGCTTTGGGTACAAGTGAACTCCCCAGGGGAGCCTTTATGCAGCCCCACATGCAACTGGACCCTCCGTATTCGCTCTTTCACAGCAACCCTAAATATAACCCTGGCCCGCATGGCAGACGACTGAAAACTCGGGCCCCAGAAAACGTGCTACAAGCCCCATTCGACCATCCAAAAGTGCCCCCAAAGGAAGGCTTTGGGTACAACTGAACTCCCCAGGGGAGCCTTTATGCAGCCCCACATGCAACTGGACCCTCCGGGTTCACTCTTTCACCGCAAGCCTAAATATATCCCTCGGTGCAATGAGAGAAGACTGAAAAAGCAGGCCTCAGAAAACGCATTGCGATTCCCCTTGGACGATCCCAAAGTGCCCCCAAAGGAAGGCTTTGGGTACAACTGGACTCCCCAGGGGAGCCTTTATGCAGACCCACATGCAACTGGACCCTCCAGGTTCACTCTTTCACAGCAAGCCTAAATATAGCCCTAGCACACCTGGCAGTCGACTGAAAGCTCGGGCCACAGAAAATGTGTTACGAGCCCCATTCGCCCATCCAAAAGTGCCCCCAAAGGAAGGCTTTGGGTACAACTGAACTCCCCAGGGGAGCCTTTACGCAGCCCCACATGCAACTGGACCCTCCTTGTTCACTGTTTACGAGCAACCCTAAATATACCCCTAGCCAGCATGGCAGAAGACTGAAAACTCGGGCTCCAGAAAATGCGTTTCAAGCCCCATTCACCCATCCAGAAGTGCCCCCAAAGGAAGGCTTTGGGTACAACTGAACTCCCCAGGGGAGCCTTTATGCAGCCCCACATGCAACTGGACCCTCCGGGTTCACTCTTTCACCGCAAGCCTAAATATAGCCCTAGCAAGCCTGGCAGTCGACTGAAAGCTCGGGCCACAGAAAATGTGTTACGAGCCCCATTCGCCCATCCCAAAGTGCCCCCAAAGGAAGGCTTTGGGTACATCTGAACTCCCCAGGGGAGCCTTTACGCAGCCCCACATGCAACTGGACCCTCCGTGTTCGCTCTTTACAGCAACCCTAAATATAACCCTAGCCAGCATGGCAGAAGACTGAAAACTCGGGCCACAGAAAAAGCGTTTCAAGCCCCTTTCGCCCATCCAGAAGTGCCCCCAAAGGAAGGCTTTGGGTACAAGTGAACTCCCCAGGGGAGCCTTTATGCAGCCCCACATGCAACTGGACCCTCCGTATTCGCTCTTTCAAAGCAACCCTAAATATAACCCTGGCCCGCATGGCAGACGACTGAAAACTCGGGCCCCAGAAAACGTACTTCAAGCCCCATTCGACCATCCAAAAGTGCCCCCAGAGGCAGGCTTTGAGTACAACTGAACTCCCCAGGGGAGCCTTTATGCATGCCCATACGCAACTGGACCCCCCGTATTCGCTGTTATAAGCAACCCTAAATATAACACTAGCCAGAATGGCAGAAAACCGGAATATCGGGCCACAGAAAAAGCGTTTCAAGCCCCTTTCGCCCATCCAGAAGTGCCCCCAAAGGAAGGCTTTGGGTACAAGTGAACTCCCCAGGGGAGCCTTTATCAGCCCCACATGCAACTGGACCCTCCGGGTTCACTCTTTCACAGCAACCCTAAATATAGCCCTAGCCACCATGGCAGAAGACTGAAAACTCGGGTGCCAGAAAATGCGTTAAAAGCCTAATTCGCCCATCCAAAAGTGAACCCAGAGGAAGGCTTTGGGTACAAGTGAACTCCCCAGGGGAGCCTAAACGCAGCCCCACATGCAACTGGACCCTCCGGGTTCACTCTTTCACAGCAACCCTAAATATAACCCTGGCCCGCCTGGCAGTCGACTGAAAACTCGGGCCCCAGAAAATGCGTTAAAAGCCTAATTCGCCCATCCAAAAGTGCCCCCAGAGGAAGGCTTTGGGTACAAGTGAATTCCCCAGGGGAGCCTTTATGCAGCCCCACATGCAACTGGACCCTCCTTGTTCACTGTTTACGAGCAACCCTAAATATACCCCTAGCCACCATGGCAGAAGACTGAAAACTCGGGCTCCAGAAAATGCGTTTCAAGCCCCATTCACCCATCCAGAAGTGCCCCCAAAGGAAGGCTTTGGGTACAAGTGAACTCCCCAGGGGAGCCTTTATGCAGCCCCACATGCAACTGGACCCTCCGGGTTCACTCTTTCACCGCAAGCCTAAATATAGCCCTCGGCGCAATGGGAGAAGACTGAAAAAGCGGGCCTCAGAAAACGCATTGCGATTCCCCTTGGACCATCCAAAAGTGCCCCCAGAGGAAGGCTTTGGGTACAAGTGAACTCCCCAGGGGAGCCTTTATGCAGCCCCACATGCAATTGGACCCTCCGTATTCGCTCTTTCACAGCAACCCTAAATATAACCCTGGCCCGCATGGAAGAAGACTGAAAAATCGGGCCCCAGAAAACGTGCTACAAGCCCCATTTGACCATCCAAAAGTGCCCCCAAAGGAAGGCTTTGGGTACAACTGAACTCCCCAGGGGAGCCTTTATGCAGGCCCATACGCAACTGGACCCTCCTTGTTCACTGTTTACGAGCAACCCTAAATATACCCCTAGCCACCATGGCAGAAAACTGAAAACTCGGGCTCCAGAAAATGCGTTTCAAGCCCCATTCACCCATCCAGAAGTGCCCCCAAAGGAAGGCTTTGGGTACAGCTGAACTCCCCAGGGGAGCCTTTATGCAGCCCCACATGCAACTGGACCCTCCGGGTTCACTCTTTCACCGCAAGCCAAGATATAGCCCTGGAACGCCTGGCAGTCGACAGAAAGCTCGGGCCACAGAAAATGTGTTACGAGCCCCATTCGCCCATCCAAAAGTGCCCCCAAAGGAAGGCTTTGGGTACATCTGAACTCCCCAGGGGAGCCTTTACGCAGCCCCACATGCAACTGGACCCTCCGGGTTCACTCTTTACAGCAACCCTAAATATAACCCTAGCCAGCATGGCAGAAGACTGAAAACTCGGGCCACAGAAAAAGCGTTTCAAGCCCCTTTCGCCCATCCAGAAGTGCCCCCAAAGGAAGGCTTTGGGTACAAGTGAACTCCCCAGGGGAGCCTTTATGCAGCCCCACATGCAACTGGACCCTCCGTATTCGCTCTTTCACAGCAACCCTAAATATAACCCTGGCCCGCATGGTAGACGACTGAAAAATCGGGCCCCAGAAAACGTGATACAAGCCCCATTTGACCATCCAAAAGTGCCCCCAAAGGAAGGCTTTGGGTACAACTGAACTCCCCAGGGGAGCCTTTATTCATGCCCATACGCAACTGGACCCTCCTTGTTCACTGTTTACGAGCAACCCTAAATATACCCCTAGCCACCATGGCAGAAGACTGAAAACTCGGGCTCCAGAAAATGCGTTTCAAGCCCCATTCACCCATCCAGAAGTGCCCCCAAAGGAAGGCTTTGGGTACAAGTGAACTCCCCAGGGGAGCCTTTATGCAGCCCCACATGCAACTGGACCCTCCGGGTTCACTCTTTCACAGCAACCCTAAATATAGCCCTGGCCCGCCTGGCAGTCGACTGAAAACTCGGGCCCCAGAAAATGCGTTAAAAGCCTAATTCGCCCATCCAAAAGTGCCCCCAGAGGAAGGCTTTGGGTACAAGTGAACTCCCCAGGGGAGCCTTTATGCAGCCCCACATGCAACTGGACCCTCCGTATTCACTCTTTCACAGCAACCCTAAATATAACCCTGGCCCGCATGGCAGACTACTGAAAAATCGAGCACCAGAAAACGTGCTACAAGCCCCATTCGACCATCCAAAAGTGCCCCCAAAGGAAGGCTTTGGGTACAACTGAACTCCTCAAGGGCGCCTTTATGCATGCCCATACGCAACTAGACCCCCTGTGTTCGCTGTTTACAAGCAACCCTAAATATAACACTAGCCAGCATGGCAGAAAACTGAAAACTCGGGACCCAGAAAATGCGTTTCAAGCCCCATTCACCCATCCAGAAGTGCACCCAAAGGAAGGCTTTGGGTACAAGTGAACTCCCCAGGGGAGCCTTTATGCAGACCCACATGCAACTGGACCCTCCGGGTTCACTCTTTCACCGCAACCCAAAATATAGCCCTGGCCCGCCTGGCAGTCGACTGAAATCTCGGGCCCCAGAAAATGCGTTAAAAGCCTAATTCGCCCATCCAAAAGTGCCCCCAGAGGAAGGCTTTGGGTACAACTGAACTCTCCAGGGGAGCCTTTACGCAGCCCCACATGCAACTGGACCCTCCGTGTTCGCTCTTTACAGCAACCCTAAATATACCCCTAGCCACCATGGCAGAAGACTAAAAACTCGGGCTCCAGAAAATGCGTTTCAAGCCCCATTCACCCATCCAGAAGTGCCCCCAAAGGAAGGCTTTGGGTACAACTGAACTCCCCAGGGAAGCCTTTACACAGCCCCACATGCAACTGGACCCTCCTCGTTCACTGTTTACGAGCAACCCTAAATATACCCCTAGCCACCATGGCAGAAGACTGAAAACTCGGGCTACAGAAAATGCGTTTCAAGCCCCATTCACCCATCCAGAAGTGCCCCCAAAGGAAGGCTTTGGGTACAAGTGAACTCCCCAGGGAAGCCTTTATGCAGCCCCACATGCAACTGGACCCTCCGGGTTCACTCTTTCACCGCAAGCCTAAATATAACCCTCGGCGCAATGGGAGAAGACTGAAAAAGCGGGCCTCAGAAAACGCATTGCGATTCCCCTTGGACCATCCCAAAGTGCCCCCAAAGGAAGGCTTTGGGTACAACTGGACTCCCCAGGGGAGCACTAACGCAGCCCCACATGCAACTGGACCCTCCGTATTCGCTCTTTCACAGCAACCCTAAATATAACCCTGGCCCGCATGGAAGAAGACTGAAAAATCGGGCCCCAGAAAACGTGCTACAAGCCCCATTTGACCATCCAAAAGTGCCCCCAAAGGAAGGCTTTGGGTACAACTGAACTCCCCAGGGGAGCCTTTATGCAGCCCCACATGCAACTGGACCCTCCTTGTTCACTGTTTACGAGCAACCCTAAATAAACCCCTAGCCACCATGGCAGAAGACTGAAAACTCGGGCTCCAGAAAATGCGTTTCAAGCCCCATTCACCCATCCAGAAGTGCCCCCAAAGGAAGGCTTTGGGTACAACTGAACTCCCCAGGGGAGCCTTTATGCAGCCCCACATGCAACTGGACCCTCCGGGTTCACTCTTTCACCGCAAGCCAAGATATAGCCCTGGAACGCCTGGCAGTCGACTGAAAGCTCGGGCCACAGAAAATGTGTTACGAGCCCCATTCGCCCATCCAAAATTGCCCCCAAAGGAAGGCTTTGGGTACATCTGAACTCCCCAGGGGAGCCTTTACGCAGCCCCACATGCAACTGGACCCTCCGTGTTCGCTCTTTACAGCAACGCTAAATATAACCCTAGCCAGCATGGCAGAAGACTGAAAACTCGGGCCACAGAAAAAGTGTTTCAAGCCCCTTTTGCCCATCCAGAAGTGCCCCCAAAGGAAGGCTTTGGGTACAAGTGAACTCCCCAGGGGAGCCTTTATGCAGCCCCACATGCAACTGGACCCTCCGTATTCGCTCTTTCACAGCAACCCTAAATATAACCCCGCCCGCATGGCAGACGACTGAAAAATCGGGCCCCAGAAAACGTGCTACAAGCCCCATTTGACCATCCAAAAGTGCCCCCAAAGGAAGGCTTTGGGTACAACTGAACTCCCCAGGGGAGCCTTTATGCAGCCCCACATGCAACTGGACCCCCCGTGTTCGCAGTTTACAAGCAACCCTAAATATAACACTAGCCAGCATGGCAGAAAACCGGAATATCGGGCCACAGAAAAAGCGTTTCAAACCCCTTTCGCCCATCCAGAAGTGCCCCCAAAGGAAGGCTTTGGGTACAAGTGAACTCCCCAGGGGAGCCTTTATGCAGCCCCACATGCAACTGGACCCTCCAGGTTCACTCTTTCTCAGCAACCCTAAATATAGCCCTGGCCCGCCTGGCAGTCGACTGAAAACTAGGGCCCCAGAAAATGCGTTAAAAGCCTAATTCGCCCATCCAAAAGTACCCCCAGAGGAAGGCTTTGGGTACATCTGAACTCCCCAGGGGAGCCTTTACGCAGCCCCACATGCAACTGGACCCTCCTTGTTCACTGTTTACGAGCAACCCTAAATATACCCCTAGCCACCATGGCAGAAGACTGAAAACTCGGGCTCCAGAAAATGCGTTTCAAGCCCCATTCACCCATCCAGAAGTGCCCCCAAAGGAAGGCTTTGGGTACAAGTGAACTCCCCAGGGGAGCCTTTATGCAGCCCCACATGCAACTGGACCCTCCGGGTTCACTCTTTCACAGCAACCCTAAATATAGCCCTAGCATGCCTGGCAGTCGACTGAAAGCTCGGGCCACAGAAAATGCGTTACGAGCCTAATTCGCCCATCCAAAAGTGCCCCCAAAGGAAGGCTTTGGGTACATCTGAACTCCCCAGGGGAGCCTTTATGCAGCCCCACATGCAACTGGACCCTCCGTGTTCGCTCTTTACAGCAACCCTAAATATAACCCTAGCCAGCATGGCAGAAGACTGAAAACTCGGGCCACAGAAAAAGCGTTTCAAGCCCCTTTCGCCCATCCAGAAGTGCCCCCAAAGGAAGGCTTTGGGTACAAGTGAACTCCCCAGGGGAGCCTTTATGCAGCCCCACATGCAACTGGACCCTCCGGGTTCACTCTTTCACAGCAACCCTAAATATAGCCCTGGCCCGCCTGGCAGTCGACTGAAAACTCGGGCCACAGAAAATGCGTTAAAAGCCTAATTCGCCCATCCAAAAGTGAACCCAGAGGAAGGCTTTGGGTACAACTGAACTCCCCAGGGGAGCCTTTACGCAGCCCCACATGCAACTGGACCCTCCTTGTTCACTGTTTACGAGCAACCCTAAATATACCCCTAGCCACCATGGCAGAAGACTGAAAACTCGGGCTCCAGAAAATGCGTTTCAAGCCCCATTCACCCATCCAGAAGTGCCCCCAAAGGAAGGCTTTGGGTACAAGTGAACTCCCCAGGGGAGCCTTTATGCAGCCCCACATGCAACTGGACCCTCCGTATTCGCTCTTTCACAGCAACCCTAAATATAGCCCTGGCCCGCCTGGCAGTCGACTGAAAACTCGGGCCCCAGAAGATGCGTTAAAAGCCTAATTCGCCCATCCAAAAGTGCCCCCAGAGGAAGGCTTTGGGTACAAGTGAACTCCCCAGGGGAGCCTTTATGCAGCCCCACATGCAACTGGACCCTCCGGGTTCACTCTTTCACCGCAAGCCTAAATATAGCCCTCGGCGCAATGGGAGAAGACTGAAAAAGCGGGCCTCAGAAAACGCATTGCGATTCCCCTTGGACCATCCAAAAGTGCCCCCAAAGGAAGGCTTTGGCTACAAATGAACTCCCCAGGGGAGCCTTAACGCAGCCCCACATGCAACTGGACCCTCTGTATTCGCTCTTTCACAGCAACCCTAAATATAGCCCTGGCCCGCCTGGCAGTCGACTGAAAACTCGGGCCCCAGACAAAATGTTAAAAGCCTAATTCGCCCATCCAAAAATGAACCCAGAGGAAGGCTTTGGGTACAACTGAACTCCCCAGGGGAGCCTTTACGCAGCCCCAAATGGAACTGGACCCTCCTTGTTCACTGTTTACGAGCAACCCTAAATATACCCCTAGCCACCATGGCAGAAGACTGAAAACTCGGGCTCCAGAAAATGCGTTTCAAGCCCCATTCACCCATCCAGAAGTGCCCCCAAAGGAAGGCTTTAGGTACAACTGAACTCCCCAGGGGAGCCTTTATGCAGGCCCATACGCAACTGGACCCCCTGTGTTCGCTGTTTACAAGCAACCCTAAATATAACACTAGCCAGCATGGCAGAAAACTGAAAACTCGGGCCACAGAAAAAGCGTTTCAAGCCCCTTTCGCCCATCCAGAAGTGCCCCCAAAGGAAGGCTTTGGGTACAAGTGAACTCCCCAGGGGAGCCTTTATGCAGCCCCACATGCAACTGGACCCTCCGGGTTCACTCTTTCACCGCAAGCTAAATATAGCCCTGGCCCGCCTGGCAGAAGACTGAAAACTCGGGCCACAGAAAATGCGTTTCAAGCCCCTTTCGCCCATCCAGAAGTGCCCCCAAAGGAAGGCTTTGGGTACAAGTGAACTCCCCAGGGGAGCCTTTATGCAGCCCCACATGCAACTGGACCCTCCGTATTCGCTCTTTCACAGCAACCCTATATATAACCCTGGCCCGCATTGCAGACGACAGAAAAATCGGGCCCCAGAAAACGTGCTACAAGCCCCATTTGACCATCCAAAAGTGCCCCCAAAGGAAGGCTTTGGGTACAACTGAACTCCAGAGGGGAGCCTTTATGCAGGCCCATACGCAACTGGACCCTCCTTGTTCACTGTTTACGAGCAACCCTAAATATACCCCTAGCCACCATGGCAGAAGACTGAAAACTCGGGCTCCAGAAAATGCGTTTCAAGCCCCATTCACCCATCCAGAAGTGCCCTCAAAGGAAGGCTTTGGGTACAAGTGAACTCCCCAGGGGAGCCTTTATGCAGCCCCACATGCAACTGGACCCTCCGGGTTCACTCTTTCACCGCAAGCCTAAATATAACCCTCGGCGCAATGGGAGAAGACTGAAAAAGCGGGCCTCAGAAAACGCATTGCGATTCCCCTTGGACCATCCAAAAGTGCCCCCAAAGGAAGGCTTTGGGTACAACTGGACTCCCCAGGGGAGCCTTAACGCAGCCCCACATGCAACTGGACCCTCCGTATTCGCTCTTTCACAGCAACCCTAAATATAGCCCTGGCCCGCCTGGCAGTCGACTGAAAACTCGGGCCCCAGAAAAACTGTTAAAAGCCTAATTCGCCCATCCAAAAGTGCCCCCAGAGGAAGGCTTTGGGTACAACTGAACACCCCAGGGGAGCCTTAACGCAGCCCCACATGCAACTGGACCCTCCGTATTCGCTCTTTCACAGCAACCCTAAATATAGCCCTGGCCACCATGGCAGAAGACTGAAAACTCGGGCTCCAGAAAATGCGTTTCAAGCCCCATTCACCCATCAAGAAGTGCCCCCAAAGGAAGGCTTTGGGTACAAGTGAACTCCCCAGGGGAGCCTTTATGCAGCCCCACATGCAACTGGGCCCTCCGGGTTCACTCTTTCACCGCAAGCATAAATATAGCCCTAGCACGCCTGGCACTCGACTGAAAGCTCGGGCCACAGATTATGTGTTACGAGCCCCATTCGCCCATCCAAAAGTACCCCCAAAGGAAGGCTTTGGGTACATCTGAACTCCCCAGGGGAGCCTTTACGCAGCCCCACATGCAACTGGACCCTCCGTGTTCGCTCTTTACAGCAATCCTAATTATAGCCCTAGCCAGCATGGCAGAAGACTGAAAACTCGGGCCACAGAAAAAACGTTTCAAGCCCCTTTCGCCCATCCAGAAGTGCCCCCAAAGGAAGGCTTTGGGTACAAGTGAACTCCCCAGGGGAGCCTTTATGCAGCCCCACATGCAACTGGACCCTCCGGGTTCACTCTTTCACAGCAACCCTAAATATAGCCCTGGCCCGCCTGGCAGTCGACTGAAAACTCGGGCCACAGAAAATGCGTTAAAAGCCTAATTCGCCCATCCAAAAGTGAACCCAGAGGAAGGCTTTGGGTACAAGTGAACTCCCCAGGGAAGCCTTTACGCAGCCCCACATGCAACTGGACCCTCCTTGTTCACTGTTTACGAGCAACCCTAAATATACCCCTAGCCACCATGGCAGAAGACTGAAAACTCGGGCTCCAGAAAATGCGTTTCAAGCCCCATTCACCCATCCAGAAGTGCCCCCAAAGGAAGGCTTTGGGTACAACTGAACTTCCCAGGGGAGCCTTTATGCAGCCCCACATGCAACTGGACCCTCCGTATTCGCTCTTTCACAGCAACCCTAAATATAGCCCTGGCCCGCCTGGCAGTCGACTGAAAACTCGGGCCACAGAAAATGCGTTTCAAGCCCCATTCGCCCATTCAAAAGTGCTCCCAGAGGAAGGTTTTAGGTACAACTGAACTCCCCAGGGTATCCTT
Organism: Anas platyrhynchos; assembly: GCF_047663525.1. NCBI lineage: Eukaryota > Metazoa > Chordata > Aves > Anseriformes > Anatidae > Anas > Anas platyrhynchos. The sequence goes on along the minus strand of NC_092613.1, from coordinate 1,891,346 downwards.
TACGCAGCCCCACATGCAACTGGACCCTCCTTGTTCACTGTTTACGAGCAACCCTAAATATACCCCTAGCCACCATGGCAGAAGACTGAAAACTCGGGCTCCATAAAATGCGTTTCAAGCCCCATTCACCCATTCAGAAGTGCCCCCAAAGGAAGGCTTTAGGTACAACTGAACTCCCCAGGGGAGCCTTTATGCAGGCCCATACGCAACTGGACCCCCCGTGTTCGCAGTTTACAAGCAAACCTAAATATAACACTAGCCAGCATGGCAGAAAACTGAAAACTCGACCACAGAAAAAGAGTTTCAAGCCCAATTCAGCCATCCAGAAGTGCCCCCAAAGGAAGGCTTTGGGTACAAGTGAACTCCCCAGGGGAGCCTTTATGCAGCCCCACATGCAACTGGACTCTCCGTGTTCGTTCTTTCACAGCAACCCTAAATATAGCCCTGGCCCGCAGGGCAGACGACTGAAAAATCGGGCCCCAGAAAACGTGCTACAAGCCCCAATTGACCATCCAAAAGTGCCCCCAAAGGAAGGCTCTGGGTACAACTGAACTCCCCAGGGGAGCCTTTACGCAGGCCCATACGCAACTGGACCCTCCTTGTTCACTGTTTACGAGCAACCCTAAATATACCCCTAGCCACCATGGCAGAAGACTGAAAATTCGGGCTCCAGAATATTCGTTTCAAGCCCAATTCACCCATCCAGAAGTGCCCCCAAAGGAAGGCTTTGGGTACATCTGAACTCCCCAGGGGAGCCTTTACGCAGCCCCACATGCAACTGGACCCTCCGTGTTCGCTCTTTACAGCAACCCTAAATATAACCCTAGCCAGCATGGCAGAAGACTGAAAACTCGGGCCACAGAAAAAGCGTTTCAAGCCCCTTTCGCCCATCCAGAAGTGCCCCCAAAGGAAGGCTTTGGGTACAAGTGAACTCCCCAGGGGAGCCTTTATGCAGCCCCACATGCAACTGGACCCTCCGGGTTCACTCTTTCACAGCAACCCTAAATATAGCCCTGGCCCGCCTGGCAGTCGACTGAAAACTCGGGCCACAGAAAATGCGTTAAAAGCCTAATTCGCCCATCCAAAAGTGAACCCAGAGGAAGGCTTTGGGTACAACTGAACTCCCCAGGGGAGCCTTTACGCAGCCCCACATGCAACTGGACCCTCCTTGTTCACTGTTTACGAGCAACCCTAAATATACCCCTAGCCACCATGGCAGAAGACTGAAAACTCGGGCTCCAGAAAATGCGTTTCAAGCCCCATTCACCCATCCAGAAGTGCCCCCAAAGGAAGGCTTTGGGTACAAGTGAACTCCCCAGGGGAGCCTTTATGCAGCCCCACATGCAACTGGACCCTCCGTATTCGCTCTTTCACAGCAACCCTAAATATAGCCCTGGCCCGCCTGGCAGTCGACTGAAAACTCGGGCCCCAGAAGATGCGTTAAAAGCCTAATTCGCCCATCCAAAAGTGCCCCCAGAGGAAGGCTTTGGGTACAAGTGAACTCCCCAGGGGAGCCTTTATGCAGCCCCACATGCAACTGGACCCTCCGGGTTCACTCTTTCACCGCAAGCCTAAATATAGCCCTCGGCGCAATGGGAGAAGACTGAAAAAGCGGGCCTCAGAAAACGCATTGCGATTCCCCTTGGACCATCCAAAAGTGCCCCCAAAGGAAGGCTTTGGCTACAAATGAACTCCCCAGGGGAGCCTTAACGCAGCCCCACATGCAACTGGACCCTCTGTATTCGCTCTTTCACAGCAACCCTAAATATAGCCCTGGCCCGCCTGGCAGTCGACTGAAAACTCGGGCCCCAGACAAAATGTTAAAAGCCTAATTCGCCCATCCAAAAATGAACCCAGAGGAAGGCTTTGGGTACAACTGAACTCCCCAGGGGAGCCTTTACGCAGCCCCAAATGGAACTGGACCCTCCTTGTTCACTGTTTACGAGCAACCCTAAATATACCCCTAGCCACCATGGCAGAAGACTGAAAACTCGGGCTCCAGAAAATGCGTTTCAAGCCCCATTCACCCATCCAGAAGTGCCCCCAAAGGAAGGCTTTAGGTACAACTGAACTCCCCAGGGGAGCCTTTATGCAGGCCCATACGCAACTGGACCCCCTGTGTTCGCTGTTTACAAGCAACCCTAAATATAACACTAGCCAGCATGGCAGAAAACTGAAAACTCGGGCTCCAGAAAATGCGTTTCAAGCCCCTTTCGCCCATCCAGAAGTGCCCCCAAAGGAAGGCTTTGGGTACAAGTGAACTCCCCAGGGGAGCCTTTATGCAGCCCCACATGCAACTGGACCCTCCGGGTTCACTCTTTCACCGCAAGCCAAAATATAGCCCTGGCCCGCCTGGCAGAAGACTGAAAACTCGGGCCACAGAAAATGCGTTTCAAGCCCCTTTCGCCCATCCAGAAGTGCCCCCAAAGGAAGGCTTTGGGTACAAGTGAACTCCCCAGGGGAGCCTTTATGCAGCCCCACATGCAACTGGACCCTCCGTATTCGCTCTTTCACAGCAACCCTAAATATAACCCTGGCCCGCAGTGCAGACGACTGAAAAATCGGGCCCCAGAAAACGTGCTACAAGCCCCATTTGACCATCCAAAAGTGCCCCCAAAGGAAGGCTTTGGGTACAACTGAACTCGGCAGGGGAGCCTTTATGCAGGCCCATACGCAACTGGACCCTCCTTGTTCACTGTTTACGAGCAACCCTAAATATACCCCTAGCCACCATGGCAGAAGACTGAAAACTCGGGCTCCAGAAAATGCGTTTCAAGCCCCATTCACCCATCCAGAAGTGCCCCCAAAGGAAGGCTTTGGGTACAAGTGAACTCCCCAGGGGAGCCTTTATGCAGCCCCACATGCAACTGGACCCTCCGGGTTCACTCTTTCACCGCAAGCCTAAATATAGCCCTCGGCGCAATGGGAGAAGACTGAAAAAGCGGGCCTCAGAAAACGCATTGCGATTCCCCTTGGACCATCCAAAAGTGCCCCCAAAGGAAGGCTTTGGGTACAACTGGACTCCCCAGGGGAGCCTTTACGCAGCCCCACATGCAACTGGACCCTCCGTATTCGCTCTTTCACAGCAACCCTAAATATAGCCCTGGCCCGCCTGGCAGTCGACTGAAAACTCGGGCCCCAGAAAAACTGTTAAAAGCCTAATTCGCCCATCCAAAAGTGCCCCCAGAGGAAGGCTTTGGGTACAACTGAACTCCCCAGGGGAGCCTTAACGCAGCCCCACATGCAACTGGACCCTCCGTATTCGCTCTTTCACAGCAACCCTAAATATAGCCCTGGCCCGCCTGGCAGAAGACTGAAAACTCGGGCTCCAGAAAATGCGTTTCAAGCCCCATTCACCCATCAAGAAGTGCCCCCAAAGGAAGGCTTTGGGTACAAGTGAACTCCCCAGGGGAGCCTTTATGCAGCCCCACATGCAACTGGGCCCTCCGGGTTCACTCTTTCACCGCAAGCCTAAATATAGCCCTAGCACGCCTGGCACTCGACTGAAAGCTCGGGCCACAGAAAATGTGTTACGAGCCCCATTCGCCCATCCAGAAGTGCCCCCAAAGGAAGGCTTTGGGTACAAGTGAACTCCCCAGGGGAGCCTTTATGCAGCCCCACATGCAACTGGACCCTCCGTATTCGCTCTTTCACAGCAACCCTAAATATAGCCCTGGCCCGCCTGGCAGTCGACTGAAAACTCGGGCCCCAGAAGATGCGTTAAAAGCCTAATTCGCCCATCCAAAAGTGCCCCCAGAGGAAGGCTTTGGGTACAAGTGAACTCCCCAGGGGAGCCTTTATGCAGCCCCACATGCAACTGGACCCTCCGGGTTCACTCTTTCACCGCAAGCCTAAATATAGCCCTCGGCGCAATGGGAGAAGACTGAAAAAGCGGGCCTCAGAAAACGCATTGCGATTCCCCTTGGACCATCCAAAAGTGCCCCCAAAGGAAGGCTTTGGCTACAAATGAACTCCCCAGGGGAGCCTTAACGCAGCCCCACATGCAACTGGACCCTCTGTATTCGCTCTTTCACAGCAACCCTAAATATAGCCCTGGCCCGCCTGGCAGTCGACTGAAAACTCGGGCCCCAGACAAAATGTTAAAAGCCTAATTCGCCCATCCAAAAATGAACCCAGAGGAAGGCTTTGGGTACAACTGAACTCCCCAGGGGAGCCTTTACGCAGCCCCAAATGGAACTGGACCCTCCTTGTTCACTGTTTACGAGCAACCCTAAATATACCCCTAGCCACCATGGCAGAAGACTGAAAACTCGGGCTCCAGAAAATGCGTTTCAAGCCCCATTCACCCATCCAGAAGTGCCCCCAAAGGAAGGCTTTAGGTACAACTGAACTCCCCAGGGGAGCCTTTATGCAGGCCCATACGCAACTGGACCCCCTGTGTTCGCTGTTTACAAGCAACCCTAAATATAACACTAGCCAGCATGGCAGAAAACTGAAAACTCGGGCCACAGAAAAAGCGTTTCAAGCCCCTTTCGCCCATCCAGAAGTGCCCCCAAAGGAAGGCTTTGGGTACAAGTGAACTCCCCAGGGGAGCCTTTATGCAGCCCCACATGCAACTGGACCCTCCGGGTTCACTCTTTCACCGCAAGCCAAAATATAGCCCTGGCCCGCCTGGCAGAAGACTGAAAACTCGGGCCACAGAAAATGCGTTTCAAGCCCCTTTCGCCCATCCAGAAGTGCCCCCAAAGGAAGGCTTTGGGTACAAGTGAACTCCCCAGGGGAGCCTTTATGCAGCCCCACATGCAACTGGACCCTCCGTATTCGCTCTTCCACAGCAACCCTAAATATAACCCTGGCCCGCAGTGCAGACGACTGAAAAATCGGGCCCCAGAAAACGTGCTACAAGCCCCATTTGACCATCCAAAAGTGCCCCCAAAGGAAGGCTTTGGGTACAACTGAACTCGGCAGGGGAGCCTTTATGCAGGCCCATACGCAACTGGACCCTCCTTGTTCACTGTTTACGAGCAACCCTAAATATACCCCTAGCCACCATGGCAGAAGACTGAAAACTCGGGCTCCAGAAAATGCGTTTCAAGCCCCATTCACCCATCCAGAAGTGCCCCCAAAGGAAGGCTTTGGGTACAAGTGAACTCCCCAGGGGAGCCTTTATGCAGCCCCACATGCAACTGGACCCTCCGGGTTCACTCTTTCACCGCAAGCCTAAATATAGCCCTCGGCGCAATGGGAGAAGACTGAAAAAGCGGGCCTCAGAAAACGCATTGCGATTCCCCTTGGACCATCCAAAAGTGCCCCCAAAGGAAGGCTTTGGGTACAACTGGACTCCCCAGGGGAGCCTTAACGCAGCCCCACATGCAACTGGACCCTCCGTATTCGCTCTTTCACAGCAACCCTAAATATAGCCCTGGCCCGCCTGGCAGTCGACTGAAAACTCGGGCCCCAGAAAAACTGTTAAAAGCCTAATTCGCCCATCCAAAAGTGCCCCCAGAGGAAGGCTTTTGGTACAACTGAACTTCCCAGGGGAGCCTTTATGCAGCCCCACATGCAACTGGACCCTCCGTATTCGCTCTTTCACAGCAACCCTAAATATAGCCCTGGCCCGCCTGGCAGAAGACTGAAAACTCGGGCTCCAGAAAATGCGTTTCAAGCCCCATTCACCCATCAAGAAGTGCCCCCAAAGGAAGGCTTTGGGTACAAGTGAACTCCCCAGGGGAGCCTTTATGCAGCCCCACATGCAACTGGGCCCTCCGGGTTCACTCTTTCACCGCAAGCCTAAATATAGCCCTAGCACGCCTGGCACTCGACTGAAAGCTCGGGCCACAGAAAATGTGTTACGAGCCCCATTCGCCCATCCAAAAGTACCCCCAAAGGAAGGCTTTGGGTACATCTGAACTCCCCAGGGGAGCCTTTACGCAGCCCCACATGCAACTGGACCCTCCGTGTTCGCTCTTTACAGCAATCCTAATTATAGCCCTAGCCAGCATGGCAGAAGACTGAAAACTCGGGCCACAGAAAAAACGTTTCAAGCCCCTTTCGCCCATCCAGAAGTGCCCCCAAAGGAAGGCTTTGGGTACAAGTGAACTCCCCAGGGGAGCCTTTATGCAGCCCCACATGCAACTGGACCCTCCGGGTTCACTCTTTCACAGCAACCCTAAATATAGCCCTGGCCCGCCTGGCAGTCGACTGAAAACTCGGGCCACAGAAAATGCGTTAAAAGCCTAATTCGCCCATCCAAAAGTGAACCCAGAGGAAGGCTTTGGGTACAAGTGAACTCCCCAGGGAAGCCTTTACGCAGCCCCACATGCAACTGGACCCTCCTTGTTCACTGTTTACGAGCAACCCTAAATATACCCCTAGCCACCATGGCAGAAGACTGAAAACTCGGGCTCCAGAAAATGCGTTTCAAGCCCCATTCACCCATCCAGAAGTGCCCCCAAAGGAAGGCTTTGGGTACAACTGAACTTCCCAGGGGAGCCTTTATGCAGCCCCACATGCAACTGGACCCTCCGTATTCGCTCTTTCACAGCAACCCTAAATATAGCCCTGGCCCGCCTGGCAGTCGACTGAAAACTCGGGCCACAGAAAATGCGTTTCAAGCCCCATTCGCCCATTCAAAAGTGCTCCCAGAGGAAGGTTTTAGGTACAACTGAACTCCCCAGGGTATCCTTTACGCAGCCCCACATGCAACTGGACCCTCCTTGTTCACTGTTTACGAGCAACCCTAAATATACCCCTAGCCACCATGGCAGAAGACTGAAAACTCGGGCTCCAGAAAATGCGTTTCAAGCCCCATTCACCCATTCAGAAGTGCCCCCAAAGGAAGGCTTTAGGTACAACTGAACTCCCCAGGGGAGCCTTTATGCAGGCCCATACGCAACTGGACCCCCCGTGTTCGCAGTTTACAAGCAACCCTAAATATAACACTAGCCAGCATGGCAGAAAACTGAAAACTCGACCACAGAAAAAGAGTTTCAAGCCCAATTCAGCCATCCAGAAGTGCCCCCAAAGGAAGGCTTTGGGTACAAGTGAACTCCCCAGGGGAGCCTTTATGCAGCCCCACATGCAACTGGACTCTCCGTGTTCGTTCTTTCACAGCAACCCTAAATATAGCCCTGGCCCGCAGGGCAGACGACTGAAAAATCGGGCCCCAGAAAACGTGCTACAAGCCCCAATTGACCATCCAAAAGTGCCCCCAAAGGAAGGCTCTGGGTACAACTGAACTCCCCAGGGGAGCCTTTACGCAGGCCCATACGCAACTGGACCCTCCTTGTTCACTGTTTACGAGCAACCCTAAATATACCCCTAGCCACCATGGCAGAAGACTGAAAATTCGGGCTCCAGAATATTCGTTTCAAGCCCAATTCACCCATCCAGAAGTGCCCCCAAAGGAAGGCTTTGGGTACATCTGAACTCCCCAGGGGAGCCTTTACGCAGCCCCACATGCAACTGGACCCTCCGTGTTCGCTCTTTACAGCAACCCTAAATATAACCCTAGCCAGCATGGCAGAAGACTGAAAACTCGGGCCACAGAAAAAGCGTTTCAAGCCCCTTTCGCCCATCCAGAAGTGCCCCCAAAGGAAGGCTTTGGGTACAAGTGAACTCCCCAGGGGAGCCTTTATGCAGCCCCACATGCAACTGGACCCTCCGGGTTCACTCTTTCACAGCAACCCTAAATATAGCCCTGGCCCGCCTGGCAGTCGACTGAAAACTCGGGCCACAGAAAATGCGTTAAAAGCCTAATTCGCCCATCCAAAAGTGAACCCAGAGGAAGGCTTTGGGTACAACTGAACTCCCCAGGGGAGCCTTTACGCAGCCCCACATGCAACTGGACCCTCCTTGTTCACTGTTTACGAGCAACCCTAAATATACCCCTAGCCACCATGGCAGAAGACTGAAAACTCGGGCTCCAGAAAATGCGTTTCAAGCCCCATTCACCCATCCAGAAGTGCCCCCAAAGGAAGGCTTTGGGTACAAGTGAACTCCCCAGGGGAGCCTTTATGCAGCCCCACATGCAACTGGACCCTCCGTATTCGCTCTTTCACAGCAACCCTAAATATAGCCCTGGCCCGCCTGGCAGTCGACTGAAAACTCGGGCCCCAGAAGATGCGTTAAAAGCCTAATTCGCCCATCCAAAAGTGCCCCCAGAGGAAGGCTTTGGGTACAAGTGAACTCCCCAGGGGAGCCTTTATGCAGCCCCACATGCAACTGGACCCTCCGGGTTCACTCTTTCACCGCAAGCCTAAATATAGCCCTCGGCGCAATGGGAGAAGACTGAAAAAGCGGGCCTCAGAAAACGCATTGCGATTCCCCTTGGACCATCCAAAAGTGCCCCCAAAGGAAGGCTTTGGCTACAAATGAACTCCCCAGGGGAGCCTTAACGCAGCCCCACATGCAACTGGACCCTCTGTATTCGCTCTTTCACAGCAACCCTAAATATAGCCCTGGCCCGCCTGGCAGTCGACTGAAAACTCGGGCCCCAGACAAAATGTTAAAAGCCTAATTCGCCCATCCAAAAATGAACCCAGAGGAAGGCTTTGGGTACAACTGAACTCCCCAGGGGAGCCTTTACGCAGCCCCAAATGGAACTGGACCCTCCTTGTTCACTGTTTACGAGCAACCCTAAATATACCCCTAGCCACCATGGCAGAAGACTGAAAACTCGGGCTCCAGAAAATGCGTTTCAAGCCCCATTCACCCATCCAGAAGTGCCCCCAAAGGAAGGCTTTAGGTACAACTGAACTCCCCAGGGGAGCCTTTATGCAGGCCCATACGCAACTGGACCCCCTGTGTTCGCTGTTTACAAGCAACCCTAAATATAACACTAGCCAGCATGGCAGAAAACTGAAAACTCGGGCTCCAGAAAATGCGTTTCAAGCCCCTTTCGCCCATCCAGAAGTGCCCCCAAAGGAAGGCTTTGGGTACAAGTGAACTCCCCAGGGGAGCCTTTATGCAGCCCCACATGCAACTGGACCCTCCGGGTTCACTCTTTCACCGCAAGCCAAAATATAGCCCTGGCCCGCCTGGCAGAAGACTGAAAACTCGGGCCACAGAAAATGCGTTTCAAGCCCCTTTCGCCCATCCAGAAGTGCCCCCAAAGGAAGGCTTTGGGTACAAGTGAACTCCCCAGGGGAGCCTTTATGCAGCCCCACATGCAACTGGACCCTCCGTATTCGCTCTTTCACAGCAACCCTAAATATAACCCTGGCCCGCAGTGCAGACGACTGAAAAATCGGGCCCCAGAAAACGTGCTACAAGCCCCATTTGACCATCCAAAAGTGCCCCCAAAGGAAGGCTTTGGGTACAACTGAACTCGGCAGGGGAGCCTTTATGCAGGCCCATACGCAACTGGACCCTCCTTGTTCACTGTTTACGAGCAACCCTAAATATACCCCTAGCCACCATGGCAGAAGACTGAAAACTCGGGCTCCAGAAAATGCGTTTCAAGCCCCATTCACCCATCCAGAAGTGCCCCCAAAGGAAGGCTTTGGGTACAAGTGAACTCCCCAGGGGAGCCTTTATGCAGCCCCACATGCAACTGGACCCTCCGGGTTCACTCTTTCACCGCAAGCCTAAATATAGCCCTCGGCGCAATGGGAGAAGACTGAAAAAGCGGGCCTCAGAAAACGCATTGCGATTCCCCTTGGACCATCCAAAAGTGCCCCCAAAGGAAGGCTTTGGGTACAACTGGACTCCCCAGGGGAGCCTTTACGCAGCCCCACATGCAACTGGACCCTCCGTATTCGCTCTTTCACAGCAACCCTAAATATAGCCCTGGCCCGCCTGGCAGTCGACTGAAAACTCGGGCCCCAGAAAAACTGTTAAAAGCCTAATTCGCCCATCCAAAAGTGCCCCCAGAGGAAGGCTTTGGGTACAACTGAACTCCCCAGGGGAGCCTTAACGCAGCCCCACATGCAACTGGACCCTCCGTATTCGCTCTTTCACAGCAACCCTAAATATAGCCCTGGCCCGCCTGGCAGAAGACTGAAAACTCGGGCTCCAGAAAATGCGTTTCAAGCCCCATTCACCCATCAAGAAGTGCCCCCAAAGGAAGGCTTTGGGTACAAGTGAACTCCCCAGGGGAGCCTTTATGCAGCCCCACATGCAACTGGGCCCTCCGGGTTCACTCTTTCACCGCAAGCCTAAATATAGCCCTAGCACGCCTGGCACTCGACTGAAAGCTCGGGCCACAGAAAATGTGTTACGAGCCCCATTCGCCCATCCAAAAGTACCCCCAAAGGAAGGCTTTGGGTACAAGTGAACTCCCCAGGGGAGCCTTTATGCAGCCCCACATGCAACTGGACCCTCCGGGTTCACTCTTTCACAGCAACCCTAAATATAGCCCTGGCCCGCCTGGCAGTCGACTGAAAACTCGGGCCACAGAAAATGCCTTAAAAGCCTAATTCGCCCATCCAAAAGTGAACCCAGAGGAAGGCTTTGGGTACAAGTGAACTCCCCAGGGAAGCCTTTACGCAGCCCCACATGCAACTGGACCCTCCTTGTTCACTGTTTACGAGCAACCCTAAATATACCCCTAGCCACCATGGCAGAAGACTGAAAACTCGGGCTCCAGAAAATGCGTTTCAAGCCCCATTCACCCATCCAGAAGTGCCCCCAAAGGAAGGCTTTGGGTACAACTGAACTTCCCAGGGGAGCCTTTATGCAGCCCCACATGCAACTGGACCCTCCGTATTCGCTCTTTCACAGCAACCCTAAATATAGCCCTGGCCCGCCTGGCAGTCGACTGAAAACTCGGGCCCCAGAAAATGCGTTTCAAGCCCCATTCGCCCATTCAAAAGTGCTCCCAGAGGAAGGTTTTAGGTACAACTGAACTCCCCAGGGTATCCTTTACGCAGCCCCACATGCAACTGGACCCTCCTTGTTCACTGTTTACGAGCAACCCTAAATATACCCCTAGCCACCATGGCAGAAGACTGAAAACTCCGGCTCCATAAAATGCGTTTCAAGCCCCATTCACCCATTCAGAAGTGCCCCCAAAGGAAGGCTTTAGGTACAACTGAACTCCCCAGGGGAGCCTTTATGCAGGCCCATACGCAACTGGACCCCCCGTGTTCGCTGTTTACAAGCAACCCTAAATATAACACTAGCCAGCATGGCAGAAAACTGAAAACTCGACCACAGAAAAAGAGTTTCAAGCCCAATTCAGCCATCCAGAAGTGCCCCCAAAGGAAGGCTTTGGGTACAAGTGAACTCCCCAGGGGAGCCTTTATGCAGCCCCACATGCAACTGGACTCTCCGTGTTCGTTCTTTCACAGCAACCCTAAATATAGCCCTGGCCCGCAGGGCAGACGACTGAAAAATCGGGCCCCAGAAAACGTGCTACAAGCCCCAATTGACCATCCAAAAGTGCCCCCAAAGGAAGGCTCTGGGTACAACTGAACTCCCCAGGGGAGCCTTTACGCAGGCCCATACGCAACTGGACCCTCCTTGTTCACTGTTTACGAGCAACCCTAAATATACCCCTAGCCACCATGGCAGAAGACTGAAAATTCGGGCTCCAGAATATTCGTTTCAAGCCCAATTCACCCATCCAGAAGTGCCCCCAAAGGAAGGCTTTGGGTACATCTGAACTCCCCAGGGGAGCCTTTATGCAGCCCCACATGCAACTGGACCCTCCGTGTTCGCTCTTTACAGCAACCCTAAATATAACCCTAGCCAGCATGGCAGAAGACTGAAAACTCGGGCCACAGAAAAAGCGTTTCAAGCCCTTTCGCCCATCCAGAAGTGCCCCCAAAGGAAGGCTTTGGGTACAAGTGAACTCCCCAGGGGAGCCTTTATGCAGCCCCACATGCAACTGGACCCTCCGGGTTCACTCTTTCACAGCAACCCTAAATATAGCCCTGGCCCGCCTGGCAGTCGACTGAAAACTCGGGCCACAGAAAATGCGTTAAAAGCCTAATTCGCCCATCCAAAAGTGCCCCCAAAGGAAGGCTTTGGGTACAACTGAACTCCCCAGGGGAGCCTTTACGCAGCCCCACATGCAACTGGACCCTCCTTGTTCACTGTTTACGAGCAACCCTAAATATACCCCTAGCCACCATGGCAGAAGACTGAAAACTCGGGCTCCAGAAAATGCGTTTCAAGCCCCATTCACCCATCCAGAAGTGCCCCCAAAGGAAGGCTTTGGGTACAAGTGAACTCCCCAGGGGAGCCTTTATGCAGCCCCACATGCAACTGGACCCTCCGTATTCGCTCTTTCACAGCAACCCTAAATATAGCCCTGGCCCGCCTGGCAGTCGACTGAAAACTCGGGCCCCAGAAGATGCGTTAAAAGCCTAATTCGCCCATCCAAAAGTGCCCCCAGAGGAAGGCTTTGGGTACAAGTGAACTCCCCAGGGGAGCCTTTATGCAGCCCCACATGCAACTGGACCCTCCGGGTTCACTCTTTCACCGCAAGCCTAAATATAGCCCTCGGCGCAATGGGAGAAGACTGAAAAAGCGGGCCTCAGAAAACGCATTGCGATTCCCCTTGGACCATCCAAAAGTGCCCCCAAAGGAAGGCTTTGGCTACAAATGAACTCCCCAGGGGAGCCTTAACGCAGCCCCACATGCAACTGGACCCTCTGTATTCGCTCTTTCACAGCAACCCTAAATATAGCCCTGGCCCGCCTGGCAGTCGACTGAAAACTCGGGCCCCAGACAAAATGTTAAAAGCCTAATTCGCCCATCCAAAAATGAACCCAGAGGAAGGCTTTGGGTACAACTGAACTCCCCAGGGGAGCCTTTACGCAGCCCCAAATGGAACTGGACCCTCCTTGTTCACTGTTTACGAGCAACCCTAAATATACCCCTAGCCACCATGGCAGAAGACTGAAAACTCGGGCTCCAGAAAATGCGTTTCAAGCCCCATTCACCCATCCAGAAGTGCCCCCAAAGGAAGGCTTTAGGTACAACTGAACTCCCCAGGGGAGCCTTTATGCAGGCCCATACGCAACTGGACCCCCTGTGTTCGCTGTTTACAAGCAACCCTAAATATAACACTAGCCAGCATGGCAGAAAACTGAAAACTCGGGCTCCAGAAAATGCGTTTCAAGCCCCTTTCGCCCATCCAGAAGTGCCCCCAGAGGAAGGCTTTGGGTACAAGTGAACTCCCCAGGGGAGCCTTTATGCAGCCCCACATGCAACTGGACCCTCCGGGTTCACTCTTTCACCGCAAGCCAAAATATAGCCCTGGCCCGCCTGGCAGAAGACTGAAAACTCGGGCCACAGAAAATGCGTTTCAAGCCCCTTTCGCCCATCCAGAAGTGCCCCCAAAGGAAGGCTTTGGGTACAAGTGAACTCCCCAGGGGAGCCTTTATGCAGCCCCACATGCAACTGGACCCTCCGTATTCGCTCTTTCACAGCAACCCTAAATATAACCCTGGCCCGCAGTGCAGACGACTGAAAAATCGGGCCCCAGAAAACGTGCTACAAGCCCCATTTGACCATCCAAAAGTGCCCCCAAAGGAAGGCTTTGGGTACAACTGAACTCGGCAGGGGAGCCTTTATGCAGGCCCATACGCAACTGGACCCTCCTTGTTCACTGTTTACGAGCAACCCTAAATATACCCCTAGCCACCATGGCAGAAGACTGAAAACTCGGGCTCCAGAAAATGCGTTTCAAGCCCCATTCACCCATCCAGAAGTGCCCCCAAAGGAAGGCTTTGGGTACAAGTGAACTCCCCAGGGGAGCCTTTATGCAGCCCCACATGCAACTGGACCCTCCGGGTTCACTCTTTCACCGCAAGCCTAAATATAGCCCTCGGCGCAATGGGAGAAGACTGAAAAAGCGGGCCTCAGAAAACGCATTGCGATTCCCCTTGGACCATCCAAAAGTGCCCCCAAAGGAAGGCTTTGGGTACAACTGGACTCCCCAGGGGAGCCTTAACGCAGCCCCACATGCAACTGGACCCTCCGTATTCGCTCTTTCACAGCAACCCTAAATATAGCCCTGGCCCGCCTGGCAGTCGACTGAAAACTCGGGCCCCAGAAAAACTGTTAAAAGCCTAATTCGCCCATCCAAAAGTGCCCCCAGAGGAAGGCTTTTGGTACAACTGAACTTCCCAGGGGAGCCTTTATGCAGCCCCACATGCAACTGGACCCTCCGTATTCGCTCTTTCACAGCAACCCTAAATATAGCCCTGGCCCGCCTGGCAGAAGACTGAAAACTCGGGCTCCAGAAAATGCGTTTCAAGCCCCATTCACCCATCAAGAAGTGCCCCCAAAGGAAGGCTTTGGGTACAAGTGAACTCCCCAGGGGAGCCTTTATGCAGCCCCACATGCAACTGGGCCCTCCGGGTTCACTCTTTCACCGCAAGCCTAAATATAGCCCTAGCACGCCTGGCACTCGACTGAAAGCTCGGGCCACAGAAAATGTGTTACGAGCCCCATTCGCCCATCCAAAAGTACCCCCAAAGGAAGGCTTTGGGTACAAGTGAACTCCCCAGGGGAGCCTTTATGCAGCCCCACATGCAACTGGACCCTCCGGGTTCACTCTTTCACAGCAACCCTAAATATAGCCCTGGCCCGCCTGGCAGTCGACTGAAAACTCCGGCCACAGAAAATGCCTTAAAAGCCTAATTCGCCCATCCAAAAGTGAACCCAGAGGAAGGCTTTGGGTACAAGTGAACTCCCCAGGGAAGCCTTTACGCAGCCCCACATGCAACTGGACCCTCCTTGTTCACTGTTTACGAGCAACCCTAAATATACCCCTAGCCACCATGGCAGAAGACTGAAAACTCGGGCTCCAGAAAATGCGTTTCAAGCCCCATTCACCCATCCAGAAGTGCCCCCAAAGGAAGGCTTTGGGTACAACTGAACTTCCCAGGGGAGCCTTTATGCAGCCCCACATGCAACTGGACCCTCCGTATTCGCTCTTTCACAGCAACCCTAAATATAGCCCTGGCCCGCCTGGCAGTCGACTGAAAACTCGGGCCCCAGAAAATGCGTTTCAAGCCCCATTCGCCCATTCAAAAGTGCTCCCAGAGGAAGGTTTTAGGTACAACTGAACTCCCCAGGGTATCCTTTACGCAGCCCCACATGCAACTGGACCCTCCTTGTTCACTGTTTACGAGCAACCCTAAATATACCCCTAGCCACCATGGCAGAAGACTGAAAACTCGGGCTCCAGAAAATGCGTTTCAAGCCCCATTCACCCATTCAGAAGTGCCCCCAAAGGAAGGCTTTAGGTACAACTGAACTCCCCAGGGGAGCCTTTATGCAGGCCCATACGCAACTGGACCCCCCGTGTTCGCTGTTTACAAGCAACCCTAAATATAACACTAGCCAGCATGGCAGAAAACTGAAAACTCGACCACAGAAAAAGAGTTTCAAGCCCAATTCAGCCATCCAGAAGTGCCCCCAAAGGAAGGCTTTGGGTACAAGTGAACTCCCCAGGGGAGCCTTTATGCAGCCCCACATGCAACTGGACTCTCCGTGTTCGTTCTTTCACAGCAACCCTAAATATAGCCCTGGCCCGCAGGGCAGACGACTGAAAAATCGGGCCCCAGAAAACGTGCTACAAGCCCCAATTGACCATCCAAAAGTGCCCCCAAAGGAAGGCTCTGGGTACAACTGAACTCCCCAGGGGAGCCTTTACGCAGGCCCATACGCAACTGGACCCTCCTTGTTCACTGTTTACGAGCAACCCTAAATATACCCCTAGCCACCATGGCAGAAGACTGAAAATTCGGGCTCCAGAATATTCGTTTCAAGCCCAATTCACCCATCCAGAAGTGCCCCCAAAGGAAGGCTTTGGGTACAACTGAACTCCCCAGGGGAGCCTTTATGCAGCCCCACATGCAACTGGACCCTCCGGGTTCACTCTTTCACCGCGAGCCAAAATATAGCCCTGGCCCGCCTGGCAGTCGACTGAAAGCTCGGGCCACAGAAAATGTGTTACGAGCCCCATTCGCCCATCCAAAAGTGCCCCCAAAGGAAGGCTTTGGGTACATCTGAACTCCCCAGGGGAGCCTTTACGCAGCCCCACATGCAACTGGACCCTCCGTGTTCGCTCTTTACAGCAACCCTAAATATAACACTAGCCAGCATGGCAGAAGACTGAAAACTCGGGCCACAGAAAAAGCGTTTCAAGCCCCTTTCGCCCATCCAGAAGTGCCCCCAAAGGAAGGCTTTGGGTACAAGTGAACTCCCCAGGGGAGCCTTTACGCAGCCCCACATGCAACTGGACCCTCCGTATTCGCTCTTTCACAGCAACCCTAAATATAACCCTGGCCCGCATGGCAGACGACTGAAAAATCGGGCCACAGAAAAGGTGCTACAAGCCCCATTTGACCATCCAAAAGTGCCCCCAAAGGAAGGCTTTGGGTACAACTGAACTCCCCAGGGGAGCCTTTATGCAGCCCCACATGCAACTGGACCCCCCGTGTTCGCTGTTTACAAGCAACCCTAAATATAAAACTAGCCAGAATGGCAGAAAACTGAAAACTCGGGCCACAGAAAAAGCGTTTCAAGCCCCTTTCGCCCATCCAGAAGTGCCCCCAAAGGAAGGCTTTGGGTACAAGTGAACTCCCCAGGGGAGCCTTTATCAGCCCCACATGCAACTGGACTCTCCGGGTTCACTCTTTCACAGCAACCCTAAATATACCCCTAGCCACCATGGCAGAAGACTGAAAACTCGGGCTCCAGAAAATGCGTTTCAAGCCCCATTCACCCATCCAGAAGTGCCCCCAAAGGAAGGCTTTGGGTACAAGTGAACTCCCCAGGGGAGCCTTTATGCAGCCCCACATGCAACTGGACCCTCCGGGTTCACTCTTTCACCGCAAGCCTAAATATAGCCCTCGGCGCAATGGGAGAAGACTGAAAAAGCGGGCCTCAGAAAACGCATTGCGATTCCCCTTGGACCATCCAAAAGTGCCCCCAAAGGAAGGCTTTGCGTACAACTGGACTCCCCAGGGGAGCCTTAACGCAGCCCCACATGCAACTGGACCCTCCGTATTCGCTCTTTCACAGCAACCCTAAATATAGCCCTGGCCCGCCTGGCAGTCGACTGAAAACTCGAGCCCCAGAAAAACTGTTAAAAGCCTAATTCGCCCATCCAAAAGTGCCCCCAGAGGAAGGCTTTGGGTACAACTGAACTCCCCAGGGGAGCCTTAACGCAGCCCCACATGCAACTGGACCCTCCGTATTCGCTCTTTCACAGCAACCCTAAATATAGCCCTGGCCCGCCTGGCAGAAGACTGAAAAATCGGGCTCCAGAAAATGCGTTTCAAGCCCCATTCACCCATCCAGAAGTGCCCCCAAAGGAAGGCTTTGGGTACAAGTGAACTCCCCAGGGGAGCCTTTATGCAGCCCCACATGCAACTGGACCCTCCGGGTTCACTCTTTCACAGCAACCCTAAATATAGCCCTGGCCCGCCTGGCAGTCGACTGAAAACTAGGGCCCCAGAAAATGCGTTCAAAGCCTAATTCGCCCATCCAAAAGTGCCCCCAGAGGAAGGCTTTGGGTACATCTGAACTCCCCAGGGGAGCCTTTACGCAGCCCCACATGCAACTGGACCCTCCTTGTTCACTGTTTACGAGCAACCCTAAATATACCCCTAGCCACCATGGCAGAAGACTGAAAACTCGGGCTCCAGAAAATGCGTTTCAAGCCCCATTCACCCATCCAGAAGTGCCCCCAAAGGAAGGCTTTGGGTACAAGTGAACTCCCCAGGGGAGCCTTTATGCAGCCCCACATGCAACTGGACCCTCCGGGTTCACTCTTTCACCGCAAGCCTAAATATATCCCTAGCACGCCTGGCAGTCGACTGAAAGCTCGGGCCACAGAAAATGCGTTACGAGCCTAATTCGCCCATCCAAAAGTGCCCCCAAAGGAAGGCTTTGGGTACATCTGAACTCCCCAGGGGAGCCTTTACGCAGCCCCACATGCAACTGGACCCTCCGTGTTCGCTCTTTACAGCAACCCTAAATATAACCCTAGCCAGCATGGCAGAAGACTGAAAACTCGGGCCACAGAAAAAGCATTTCAAGCCCCTTTCGCCCATCCAGAAGTGCCCCCAAAGGAAGGCTTTGGGTACAAGTGAACTCCCCAGGGGAGCCTTTATGCAGCCCCACATGCAACTGGACCCTCCGGGTTCACTCTTTCACAGCAACCCTAAATATAGCCCTGGCCCGCCTGGCAGTCGACTGAAAACTCGGGCCACAGAAAATGCCTTAAAAGCCTAATTCGCCCATCCAAAAGTGAACCCAGAGGAAGGCTTTGGGTACAAGTGAACTCCCCAGGGGAGCCTTTACGCAGCCCCACATGCAACTGGACCCTTCTTGTCCATTGTTTACGAGCAACCCTAAATATACCCCTAGCCAGCATGGCAGAAGACTGAAAACTCGGGCCCCAGAAAATGCGTTTCAAGCCCCATTCGCCCATTCAAAAGTGCTCCCAGAGGAAGGTTTTAGGTACAACTGAACTCCCCAGGGTATCCTTTACGCAGCCCCATATGCAACTGGACCCTCCTTGTTCACTGTTTACGAGCAACCCTAAATATACCCCTAGCCAGCATGGCAGAAGACTGAAAACTCGGGCTCCAGAAAACGCATTTCAAGCCCCATTCACCCATCCAGAAGTGCCCCCAAAGGAAGGCTTTGGGTACAACTGAACTCCCCAGGGGAGCCTTTATGCAGCCCCACATGCAACTGGACCCTCCGGGTTCACTCTTTCACCGCGAGCCAAAATATAGCCCTGTCCCGCCTGGCAGTCGACTGAAAGCTCGGGCCACAGAAAATGTGTTAGGAGCCCCATTCGCCCATCCAAAAGTGCCCCCAAAGGAAGGCTTTCGGTACACCTGAACTCCCCAGGGGAGCCTTTACGCAGCCCCACATGCAACTGGACCCTCCGTGTTCGCTCTTTACAGCAACCCTAAATATAACCCTAGCCAGCATGGCAGAAGACTGAAAACTCGGGCCACAGAAAAAGCGTTTCAAGCCCCATTCACCCATCCAGAAGTGCCCCCAAAGGAAGGCTTTGGGTACAAGTGAACTCCCCAGGGGAGCCTTTATGCAGCCCCACATGCAACTGGACCCTCCGTATTCGCTCTTTCACAGCAACCCTAAATATAGCCCTCGGCGCAATGGGAGAAGATTGAAAAAGCGGGCCTCAGAAAACGCATTTCAATTCCCCTTGGACCAACCAAAAGTGCCCCCAAAGGAAGGCTTTGGGTACAACTGGACTCCCCAGGGGAGCCTTAACGCAGCCCCACATGCAACTGGACCCTCTGTATTCACTCTTTCACAGCAACCCTAAATATAGCCCTGGCCCGCCTGGCAGTCGACTGAAAACTCGGGCCCCAGAAAATGCGTTAAAAGCCTAATTCGCCAATCCAAAAGTGCCCCCAGAGGAAGGCTTTGGGTACAAGTGAACTCCCCAGGGGAGTCTTTACGCAGCCCCACATGCAACTGGACCCTCCTTGTTCACTGTTTACGAGCAACCCTAAATATACCCCTAGCCACCATGGCAGAAGACTGAAAACTCGGGCTCCAGAAAATGCGTTTAAAGCCCCATTCACCCATCCAAAAGTGCCCCCAGAGGAAGGCTTTGGGTACAACTGAACTCCCCAGGGGAGCCTTTATGCAGCCCCACATGCAACTGGACCCTCCGGGTTCACTCTTTCACTGCAAGCCTAGATATAGCCCTGGAACGCCTGGCAGTCGACTGAAAGCTCGGGCCACAGAAAATGTGTTACGAGCCCCATTCGCCCATCCAGAAGTGCCCCCAAAGGAAGGCTTTGGGTACAACTGGACTCCCCAGGGGAGCCTTTATGCAGCCCCACATGCAACTGGACCCTCCGTATTCGCTCTTTCACAGCAACCCTAAATATAGCCCTGGCCCGCCTGGCAGTCGACTGAAAAGTCGGGCCACAGAAAATGCGTTAAAAGCCTAATTCGCGCATCCAAATGTGCCCCCAGAGGAAGGCTTTGGGTACAAGTGAACTCCCCAGGGGAGCCTTTACGCAGCCCCACATGCAACTGGACCCTCCTTGTTCACTGTTTACAAGCAACCATAAATATACCCCTAGCCAGCATGGCAGAAGACTGAAAACTCGGGCTCCAGAAAATTCGTTTCAAGCCCCATTCACCCATCAAGAAGTGCCCCCAAAGGAAGGCTTTGGGTACAACTGAACTCCCCAGGGGAGCCTTTATGCAGCCCCACATGCAACTGGACCCTCCGGGTTCACTCTTTCACCGCGAGCCAAAATATAGCCCTGGCCCGCCTGGCAGTCGACTGAAAGCTCGGGCCACAGAAAATGTGTTACGAGCCCCATTCGCCCATCCAAAAGTGCCCCCAAAGGAAGGCTTTGGGTACATCTGAACTCCCCAGGGGAGCCTTTACGCAGCCCCACATGCAACTGGACCCTCCGTGTTCGCTCTTTACAGCAACCCTAAATATAACCCTAGCCAGCATGGCAGAAGACTGAAAACTCGGGCCACAGAAAAAGCGTTTCAAGCCGCATTCGCCCATCCAGAAGTGCCCCCAAAGGAAGGCTTTGGGTACAAGTGAACTCCCCAGGGGAGCCTTTATGCAGCCCCACATGCAACTGGACCCTCCGTATTCTCTCTTTCACAGGAACCCTAAATATAACCCTAGCCCGCATGGCAGACGACTGAAAAATCGGGCCACAGAAAACGTGCTACAAGCCCCATTTGACCATCCAAAAGTGCCCCCAAACGAAGGCTTTGGGTACAACTGAACTCCCCAGGGGAGCCTTTATGCAGCCCCACATGCAACTGGACCCCCCGTGTTCGCTGTTTACAAGCAACCCTAAATATAACACTAGCTAGCATGGCAGAAAACAGAAAACTCGGGCCACAGAAAAAGCGTTTCAAGCCCCATTCACCCATCCAGAAGTGCCCCCAAAGGGACGCTTTGGGTACAAGTGAACTCCCCAGGGGAGCGTTTATCAGCCCCACATGAAACTGGACCCTCCGGGTTCACTCTTTCACAGCAACCCTAAATATAGCCCTGGCCCGCCTGGCAGAAGACTGAAAACTCGGGTGCCATAAAATGCGTTAAAAGCCTAATTCGCCCATCCAAAAGTGCCCCCAGAGGAATGCTTTGGGTACAAGTAAACTCCCCAGGGGAGCCTTAACGCAGCCCCACATGCAACTGGACCCTCCGGGTTCACTCTTTCACAGCAACCCTAAATATAACCCTGGCCCGCCTGGCAGTCGACTGAAAACTCGGGCCCCAGAAAATGCGTTAAAAGCCCCATTCGCCCATCCAAAAGTGCCCCCAGAGGAAGGCTTTGGGTACAAGTGAATTCCCCAGGGGAGCCTTTATGCAGCCCCACATGCAACTGGACCCTCCGTATTCGCTCTTTCACAGCAACCCTAAATATAACCCTGGCCCGCATGGCAGACGACTGAAAAATCGGGCCCCAGAAAACGTGCTACAAGCCCCATTTGACCATCCAAAAGTGCCCCCAAAGGAAGGCTTTGGGTACAAGTGAACTCCCCAGGGGAGCCTTTATGCAGGCCCATACGCAACTGGACCCTCCTTGTTCACTGTTTACGAGCAACCCTAAATATACCCCTAGCCACCATGGCAGAAGACTGAAAACTCGGGCTCCAGAAAATGCGTTTCAAGCCCCATTCACCCATCCAGAAGTGCCCCCAAAGGAAGGCTTTGGGTACAAGTGAACTCCCCAGGGGATCCTTTATGCAGCCCCACATGCAACTGGACCCTCCGGGTTCACTCTTTCACCGCAAGCCTAAATATAGCCCTCGGCGCAATGGGAGAAGACTGAAAAAGCGGGCCTCAGAAAACGCATTGCGATTCCCCTTGGACCATCCAAAAGTACCCCAAAGGAAGGCTTTGGGTACAAATGGACTCCCCAGGGGAGCCTTAACGCAGCCCCACATGCAACTGGACCCTCCGTATTCGCTCTTTCACAGCAACCCTAAATATAGCCCTGGCCCGCCTGGCAGTCGACTGAAAACTCGGGCCCCAGAAAAACTGTTAAAAGCCTAATTCGCCCATCCAAAAGTGCCCCCAGAGGAAGGCTTTGGGTACAACTGAACTCCCCAGGGGAGCCTTAACGCAGCCCCACATGCAACTGGACCCTCCGTATTCGCTCTTTCACGGCAACCCTAAATATAGCCCTGGCCCGCCTGGCAGAAGACTGAAAACTCGGGCTCCAGAAAATGCGTTTCAAGCCCCATTCACCCATCCAGAAGTGCCCCCAAAGGAAGGCTTTGGGTACAAGTGAACTCCCCAGGGGAGCCTTAACGCAGCCACACATGCAACTGGACCCTCCGTATTCGCTCTTTCACAGCAACCCTAAATATAGCCCTGGCCCGCCTGGCAGTCGACTGAAAACTCGGGCCACAGAAACAGCGTTTCAAGCCCCATTCGCCCATTTAAAAGTGCTTCCACAGTAAGGTTTTGGGTACAAGTGAACTCCCAAGGGGAGCCTTTATGCAGCCCCACATGCAACTGGACCCTCCTTGTTCACTGTTTACGAGCAACCCTAAATATACCCCTAGCCAGCATGGCAGAAGACTGAAAACTCGGGCCCCAGAAAATGCGTTTCAAGCCCCATTCGCCCATTCAAAAGTGCTCCCAGAGGAAGGTTTTAGGTACAACTGAACTCCCCAGGGGAGCCTTTATGCAGCCCCACATGCAACTGGACCCTCCTTGTTCACTGTTTACGAGCAACCCTAAATATACCCCTAGCCACCATGGCAGAAGACTGAAAACTCCGGCTCCAGAAAATGCGTTTCAAGCCCCATTCACCCATTCAGAAGTGCCCCCAAAGGAAGGCTTTGGGTACAACTGGACTCCCCAGGGGAGCCTTAACGCAGCCCCACATGCAAGTGGACCCTCTGTATTCGCTCTTTCACAGCAACCCTAAATATATCCCTGGCCCGCCTGGCAGTCGACTGAAAACTCGGGCCCCAGAAAATGCGTTAAAAGCCTAATTCGCCCATCCAGAAGTGCCCCCAGAGGAAGGCTTTGGGTACAAGTGAACTCCCCAGGGGAGCCTTTACGCAGCCCCACATGCAACTGGACCCTCCGGGTTCACTCTTTCACAGCAACCCTAAATATAGCCCTGGCCCGCCTGGCAGTCGACTGAAAACTCGGGCCCCAGAAAATGCGTTAAAAGCCTAATTCGCCCATCCAAAAGTGCCCCCAGAGGAAGGCTTTGGGTACAACTGAACTCCCCAGGGGAGCCTTAACGCAGCCCCACATGCAACTGGACCCTCCGTATTCGCTCTTTCACAGCAACCCTAAATATAGCCCTGGCCCCCCTGGCAGTCGACTGAAAACTCGGGCCCCAGAAAAACTCTTAAAAGCCTAATTCGCCCATCCAGAGGTGCCCCCAGAGGAAGGCTTTGGGTACAAGTGAACTCCCCAGGGGAGCCTTTACGCAGCCCCACATGCAACTGGACCCTCCTTGTTCACTGTTTACGAGCCACCCTAAATATACCCCTAGCCACCATGGCAGAAGACTGAAAACTCGGGCCCCAGAAAATGCATTTCAAGCCCCATTCACCCATCCAGAAGTGCCCCCAAAGGAAGGCTTTGGGTACAGCTGAACTCCCCAGGGGAGCCTTTATGCAGCCCCACATGCAACTGGACACTCCGGGTTCACTCTTTCACAGCAACCCTAAATATAGCCCTGGCCCGCCTGGCAGTCGACTGAAAACTCGGGCCCCAGAAAAACTGTTAAAAGCCTAATTCGCCCATCCAAAAGTGCCCCCAAAGGAAGGCTTTCGGTACAGCTGAACTCCCCAGGGGAGCCTTTATGCAGCCCCACATGCAACTGGACCCTCCGGGTTCACTCTTTCACCGCAAGCCTAAATATAGCCCTGGCCCGCCTGGCAGTCGACTGAAAACTCGGGCCCCAGAAATTGCGTTAAAGGCCTAATTCGCCCATCCAAAAGTGCCCCCAGAGGAAGGCTTTGGGTACAACTGAACTCCCCAGGGGAGCCTTAACGCAGCCCCACATGCAACTGGACCCTCCGTATTCGCTCTTTCACAGCAACCCTAAATATATCCCTGGCCCGCATGGCAGTCGACTGAAAAATCGGGCCCCAGAAAACGTGATACAAGCCCCATTTGACCATCCAAAAGTGCCCCCAAAGGAAATCTTTGGGTACAACTGAACTCCCCAGGGTATCCTTTACGCAGCCCCATATGCAACTGGACCCTCCTTGTTCACTGTTTACGAGCAACCCTAAATATACCCCTAGCCAGCATGGCAGAAGACTGAAAACTCGGGCTCCAGAAAACGCGTTTCAAGCCCCATTCACCCATCCAGAAGTGCCCCCAAAGGAAGGCTTTGGGTACAACTGAACTCCCCAGGGGAGCCTTTATGCAGCCCCACATGCAACTGGACCCTCCGGGTTCACTCTTTCACCGCGAGCCAAAATATAGCCCTGTCCCGCCTGGCAGTCGACTGAAAGCTCGGGCCACAGAAAATGTGTTAGGAGCCCCATTCGCCCATCCAAAAGTGCCCCCAAAGGAAGGCTTTCGGTACACCTGAACTCCCCAGGGGAGCCTTTACGCAGCCCCACATGCAACTGGACCCTCCGTGTTCGCTCTTTACAGCAACCCTAAATATAACCCTAGCCAGCATGGCAGAAGACTGAAAACTCGGGCCACAGAAAAAGCGTTTCAAGCCCCATTCACCCATCCAGAAGTGCCCCCAAAGGAAGGCTTTGGGTACAAGTGAACTCCCCAGGGGAGCCTTTATGCAGCCCCACATGCAACTGGACCCTCCGTATTCGCTCTTTCACAGCAACCCTAAATATAGCCCTCGGCGCAATGGGAGAAGATTGAAAAAGCGGGCCTCAGAAAACGCATTTCAATTCCCCTTGGACCAACCAAAAGTGCCCCCAAAGGAAGGCTTTGGGTACAACTGGACTCCCCAGGGGAGCCTTAACGCAGCCCCACATGCAACTGGACCCTCTGTATTCACTCTTTCACAGCAACCCTAAATATAGCCCTGGCCCGCCTGGCAGTCGACTGAAAACTCGGGCCCCAGAAAATGCGTTAAAAGCCTAATTCGCCAATCCAAAAGTGCCCCCAGAGGAAGGCTTTGGGTACAAGTGAACTCCCCAGGGGAGTCTTTACGCAGCCCCACATGCAACTGGACCCTCCTTGTTCACTGTTTACGAGCAACCCTAAATATACCCCTAGCCACCATGGCAGAAGACTGAAAACTCGGGCTCCAGAAAATGCGTTTAAAGCCCCATTCACCCATCCAAAAGTGCCCCCAGAGGAAGGCTTTGGGTACAACTGAACTCCCCAGGGGAGCCTTTATGCAGCCCCACATGCAACTGGACCCTCCGGGTTCACTCTTTCACTGCAAGCCTAGATATAGCCCTGGAACGCCTGGCAGTCGACTGAAAGCTCGGGCCACAGAAAATGTGTTACGAGCCCCATTCGCCCATCCAGAAGTGCCCCCAAAGGAAGGCTTTGGGTACAACTGGACTCCCCAGGGGAGCCTTTATGCAGCCCCACATGCAACTGGACCCTCCGTATTCGCTCTTTCACAGCAACCCTAAATATAGCCCTGGCCCGCCTGGCAGTCGACTGAAAAGTCGGGCCACAGAAAATGCGTTAAAAGCCTAATTCGCGCATCCAAATGTGCCCCCAGAGGAAGGCTTTGGGTACAAGTGAACTCCCCAGGGGAGCCTTTACGCAGCCCCACATGCAACTGGACCCTCCTTGTTCACTGTTTACAAGCAACCATAAATATACCCCTAGCCAGCATGGCAGAAGACTGAAAACTCGGGCTCCAGAAAATTCGTTTCAAGCCCCATTCACCCATCAAGAAGTGCCCCCAAAGGAAGGCTTTGGGTACAACTGAACTCCCCAGGGGAGCCTTTATGCAGCCCCACATGCAACTGGACCCTCCGGGTTCACTCTTTCACCGCGAGCCAAAATATAGCCCTGGCCCGCCTGGCAGTCGACTGAAAGCTCGGGCCACAGAAAATGTGTTACGAGCCCCATTCGCCCATCCAAAAGTGCCCCCAAAGGAAGGCTTTGGGTACATCTGAACTCCCCAGGGGAGCCTTTACGCAGCCCCACATGCAACTGGACCCTCCGTGTTCGCTCTTTACAGCAACCCTAAATATAACCCTAGCCAGCATGGCAGAAGACTGAAAACTCGGGCCACAGAAAAAGCGTTTCAAGCCGCATTCGCCCATCCAGAAGTGCCCCCAAAGGAAGGCTTTGGGTACAAGTGAACTCCCCAGGGGAGCCTTTATGCAGCCCCACATGCAACTGGACCCTCCGTATTCTCTCTTTCACAGGAACCCTAAATATAACCCTAGCCCGCATGGCAGACGACTGAAAAATCGGGCCACAGAAAACGTGCTACAAGCCCCATTTGACCATCCAAAAGTGCCCCCAAACGAAGGCTTTGGGTACAACTGAACTCCCCAGGGGAGCCTTTATGCAGCCCCACATGCAACTGGACCCCCCGTGTTCGCTGTTTACAAGCAACCCTAAATATAACACTAGCTAGCATGGCAGAAAACAGAAAACTCGGGCCACAGAAAAAGCGTTTCAAGCCCCATTCACCCATCCAGAAGTGCCCCCAAAGGGACGCTTTGGGTACAAGTGAACTCCCCAGGGGAGCGTTTATCAGCCCCACATGAAATTGGACCCTCCGGGTTCACTCTTTCACAGCAACCCTAAATATAGCCCTGGCCCGCCTGGCAGAAGACTGAAAACTCGGGTGCCATAAAATGCGTTAAAAGCCTAATTCGCCCATCCAAAAGTGCCCCCAGAGGAATGCTTTGGGTACAAGTAAACTCCCCAGGGGAGCCTTAACGCAGCCCCACATGCAACTGGACCCTCCGGGTTCACTCTTTCACAGCAACCCTAAATATAACCCTGGCCCGCCTGGCAGTCGACTGAAAACTCGGGCCCCAGAAAATGCGTTAAAAGCCCCATTCGCCCATCCAAAAGTGCCCCCAGAGGAAGGCTTTGGGTACAAGTGAATTCCCCAGGGGAGCCTTTATGCAGCCCCACATGCAACTGGACCCTCCGTATTCGCTCTTTCACAGCAACCCTAAATATAACCCTGGCCCGCATGGCAGACGACTGAAAAATCGGGCCCCAGAAAACGTGCTACAAGCCCCATTTGACCATCCAAAAGTGCCCCCAAAGGAAGGCTTTGGGTACAACTGAACTCCCCAGGGGAGCCTTTATGCAGGCCCATACGCAACTGGACCCTCCTTGTTCACTGTTTACGAGCAACCCTAAATAGACCCCTAGCCACCATGGCAGAAGACTGAAAACTCGGGCTCCAGAAAATGCGTTTCAAGCCCCATTCACCCATCCAGAAGTGCCCCCAAAGGAAGGCTTTGGGTACAAGTGAACTCCCCAGGGGATCCTTTATGCAGCCCCACATGCAACTGGACCCTCCGGGTTCACTCTTTCACCGCAAGCCTAAATATAGCCCTCGGCGCAATGGGAGAAGACTGAAAAAGCGGGCCTCAGAAAACGCATTGCGATTCCCCTTGGACCATCCAAAAGTACCCCAAAGGAAGGCTTTGGGTACAAATGGACTCCCCAGGGGAGCCTTAACGCAGCCCCACATGCAACTGGACCCTCCGTATTCGCTCTTTCACAGCAACCCTAAATATAGCCCTGGCCCGCCTGGCAGTCGACTGAAAACTCGGGCCCCAGAAAAACTGTTAAAAGCCTAATTCGCCCATCCAAAAGTGCCCCCAGAGGAAGGCTTTGGGTACAACTGAACTCCCCAGGGGAGCCTTAACGCAGCCCCACATGCAACTGGACCCTCCGTATTCGCTCTTTCACGGCAACCCTAAATATAGCCCTGGCCCGCCTGGCAGAAGACTGAAAACTCGGGCTCCAGAAAATGCGTTTCAAGCCCCATTCACCCATCCAGAAGTGCCCCCAAAGGAAGGCTTTGGGTACAAGTGAACTCCCCAGGGGAGCCTTAACGCAGCCACACATGCAACTGGACCCTCCGTATTCGCTCTTTCACAGCAACCCTAAATATAGCCCTGGCCCGCCTGGCAGTCGACTGAAAACTCGGGCCACAGAAACAGCGTTTCAAGCCCCATTCGCCCATTTAAAAGTGCTTCCACAGTAAGGTTTTGGGTACAAGTGAACTCCCAAGGGGAGCCTTTATGCAGCCCCACATGCAACTGGACCCTCCTTGTTCACTGTTTACGAGCAACCCTAAATATACCCCTAGCCAGCATGGCAGAAGACTGAAAACTCGGGCCCCAGAAAATGCGTTTCAAGCCCCATTCGCCCATTCAAAAGTGCTCCCAGAGGAAGGTTTTAGGTACAACTGAACTCCCCAGGGGAGCCTTTATGCAGCCCCACATGCAACTGGACCCTCCTTGTTCACTGTTTACGAGCAACCCTAAATATACCCCTAGCCACCATGGCAGAAGACTGAAAACTCCGGCTCCAGAAAATGCGTTTCAAGCCCCATTCACCCATTCAGAAGTGCCCCCAAAGGAAGGCTTTGGGTACAACTGGACTCCCCAGGGGAGCCTTAACGCAGCCCCACATGCAACTGGACCCTCTGTATTCGCTCTTTCACAGCAACCCTAAATATATCCCTGGCCCGCCTGGCAGTCGACTGAAAACTCGGGCCCCAGAAAATGCGTTAAAAGCCTAATTCGCCCATCCAGAAGTGCCCCCAGAGGAAGGCTTTGGGTACAAGTGAACTCCCCAGGGGAGCCTTTACGCAGCCCCACATGCAACTGGACCCTCCGGGTTCACTCTTTCACAGCAACCCTAAATATAGCCCTGGCCCGCCTGGCAGTCGACTGAAAACTCGGGCCCCAGAAAATGCGTTAAAAGCCTAATTCGCCCATCCAAAAGTGCCCCCAGAGGAAGGCTTTGGGTACAACTGAACTCCCCAGGGGAGCCTTAACGCAGCCCCACATGCAACTGGACCCTCCGTATTCGCTCTTTCACAGCAACCCTAAATATAGCCCTGGCCCCCCTGGCAGTCGACTGAAAACTCGGGCCCCAGAAAAACTCTTAAAAGCCTAATTCGCCCATCCAGAGGTGCCCCCAGAGGAAGGCTTTGGGTACAAGTGAACTCCCCAGGGGAGCCTTTACGCAGCCCCACATGCAACTGGACCCTCCTTGTTCACTGTTTACGAGCCACCCTAAATATACCCCTAGCCACCATGGCAGAAGACTGAAAACTCGGGCCCCAGAAAATGCATTTCAAGCCCCATTCACCCATCCAGAAGTGCCCCCAAAGGAAGGCTTTGGGTACAACTGAACTCCCCAGGGGAGCCTTTATGCAGCCCCACATGCAACTGGACACTCCGGGTTCACTCTTTCACAGCAACCCTAAATATAGCCCTGGCCCGCCTGGCAGTCGACTGAAAACTCGGGCCCCAGAAAAACTGTTAAAAGCCTAATTCGCCCATCCAAAAGTGCCCCCAAAGGAAGGCTTTCGGTACAGCTGAACTCCCCAGGGGAGCCTTTATGCAGCCCCACATGCAACTGGACCCTCCGGGTTCACTCTTTCACCGCAAGCCTAAATATAGCCCTGGCCCGCCTGGCAGTCGACTGAAAACTCGGGCCCCAGAAATTGCGTTAAAGGCCTAATTCGCCCATCCAAAAGTGCCCCCAGAGGAAGGCTTTGGGTACAACTGAACTCCCCAGGGGAGCCTTAACGCAGCCCCACATGCAACTGGACCCTCCGTATTCGCTCTTTCACAGCAACCCTAAATATATCCCTGGCCCGCATGGCAGTCGACTGAAAAATCGGGCCCCAGAAAACGTGATACAAGCCCCATTTGACCATCCAAAAGTGCCCCCAAAGGAAATCTTTGGGTACAACTGAACTCCCCAGGGGAGCCTTTATGCAGGCCAATACGCAACTGGACCCCCCGTGTTCGCTGTTTACAAGCAACCCTAAATATAACACTAGCCAGCATGGCAGAAAACTGAAAACTCGGGCCACAGAAAAAGTGTTTCAAGCCCCTTTCGCCCATCCAGAAGTGCCCCCAAAGGAAGGCTTTGGGTACAAGTGAACTCCCCAGGGGAGCCTTTATGCAGCCCCACATGCAACTGGACCCTCCGGGTTCACTCTTTCACAGCAACCCTAAATATATCCCTGGCCCGCCTGGCAGTCGACTGAAAACTCGGGCCCCAGAAAATGCGTTAAAAGCCTAATTCGCCCATCCAAAAGTGCCCCCAGAGGAAGGCTTTGGGTACAACTGAACTCCCCAGGGGAGCCTTAACGCAGCCCCACATGCAACTGGACCCTCCGTATTCGCTCTTTCACAGCAACCCTAAATATAGCCCTGGCCCCCCTGGCAGTCGACTGAAAACTCGGGCCCCAGAAAAACTCTTAAAAGCCTAATTCGCCCATCCAGAGGTGCCCCCAGAGGAAGGCTTTGGGTACAAGTGAACTCCCCAGGGGAGCCTTTACGCAGCCCCACATGCAACTGGACCCTCCTTGTTCACTGTTTACGAGCCACCCTAAATATATCCCTAGCCACCATGGCAGAAGACTGAAAACTCGGGCTCCAGAAAATGCGTTTCAAGCCCCATTCACCCATCCAGAAGTGCCCCCAAAGGAAGGCTTTGGGTCCAACTGAACTCCCCAGGGGAGCCTTAACGCAGCCCCACATGCAACTGGACCCTCCGGGTTCACTCTTTCACAGCAACCCTAAATATAGCCCTGGCCCGCCTGGCAGTCGACTGAAAACTCGGGCCCCAGAAAAACTGTTAAAAGCCTAATTCGCCCATCCAAAAGTGCCCCCAAAGGAAGGCTTTCGGTACAGCTGAACTCCCCAGGGGAGCCTTTATGCAGCCCCACATGCAACTGGACCCTCCGGGTTCACTCTTTCACCGCAACCCTAAATATAGCCCTAGCACGCCTGGCAGTCGACTGAAAGCTCGGGCCACAGAAAATGTGTTACGAGCCCCATTCGCCCATCCAAAAGTGCCCCCAAAGGAAGGCTTTGGGTACAAGTGAACTCCCCAGGGGAGCCTTTATGCAGCCCCACATGCAACTGGACCCTCCGTATTCGCTCTTTCACAGCAACCCTAAATATAACCCTGGCCCGCATGGCAGACGACTGAAAAATCGGGCCCTAGAAAACGTGCTACAAGCCCCATTTGACCATCCAAAAGTGCCCCCAAAGGAAGGCTTTGGGTACAAGTGAACTCCCCAGGGGAGCCTTTATGCAGGCCCATACGCAACTGGACCCTCCTTGTTCACTGTTTACGAGCAACCCTAAATATACCCCTAGCCCCCATGGCAGAAGACTGAAAACTCGGGCTCCAGAAAATGCGTTTCAAGCCCCATTCACCCATCCAGAAGTGCCCCCAAAGGAAGGCTTTGGGTACAACTGAACTCCCCAGGGGATCCTTTATGCAGCCCCACATGCAACTGGACCCTCCGGGTTCACTCTTTCACCGCAAGCCTAAATATAGCCCTCGGCGCAATGGGAGAAGACTGAAAAAGCGGGCCTCAGAAAACGCATTGCGATTCCCCTTGGACCATCCCAAAGTGCTCCCAAAGGAAGGCTTTGGGTACAAGTGGACTCCCCAGGGGAGCCTTAACGCAGACCCACATGCAACTGGACCCTCTGTATTCGCTCTTTCACAGCAACACTAAATATAGCCCTGGCCCCCCTGGCAGTCGACTGAAAACTCGGGCCCCAGAAAAACTGTTAAAAGCCTAATTCGCCCATCCAAAAGTGAACCCAGAGGAAGGCTTTGGGTACAAGTGAACTCCCCAGGGGAGCCTTTACGCAGCCCCACATGCAACTGGACCCTCCGTATTCGCTCTTTCACAGCAACCCTAAATATAACCCTTGCCAGCATGGCAGAAGACTGAAAACTCGGGCTCCAGAAAATGCGTTTCAAGCCCCATTCGCCCATCCAGAAGTGCCCCCAAAGGAAGGCTTTGGGTACAAGTGAACTCCCCAGGGGAGCCTTTACGCAGCCCCACATGCAACTGGACCCTTCTTGTTCACTGTTTACGAGCAACCCTAAATATACCCCTAGCCACCATGGCAGAAGACTGAAAACTCGGGCTCCAGAAAATGCGTTTCTAGCCCCATTTACCCATCCAGAAGTGCCCCCAAAGGAAGGCTTTGGGTACAACTGAACTCCCCAGGGGAGCCTTTATGCAGCCCCACATGCAACTGGACCCTCCGGGTTCACTCTTTCACAGCAACCCTAAATATAACCCTGGCCCGCCTGGCAGTCGACTGAAAACTCGGGCCCCAGAAATTGCGTTAAAGGCCTAATTCACCCATCCAAAAGTGCCCCCAGAGGAAGGCTTTGGGTACAAGTGAACTCCCCAGGGGAGCCTTTATGCAGCCCCACATGCAACTGGACCCTCCGTATTCGCTCTTTCACAGCAACCCTAAATATAACCCTGGCCCGCATGGCAGTCGACTGAAAAATCCGTCCACAGAAAACGTGATACAAGCCCCATTTGACCATCCAAAAGTGCCCCCAAAGGAAGGCTTTGGGTACAGCTGAACTCCCCAGGGGAGCCTTTATGCAGCCCCACATGCAACTGGACCCTCCGGGTTCACTCTTTCACCGCAAGCCTAAATATAGCCCTAGCACGCCTGGCAGTCGACTGAAAGCTCGAGCCACAGAAAATGTGTTACGAGCCCCATTCGCCCATCCAAAAGTGCCCCCAAAGGAAGGCTTTGGGTACAAGTGAACTCCCCAGGGGAGCCTTTATGCAGCCCCACATGCAACTGGACCCTCCGTGTTCGCTTTTTACAGCAACCCTAAATATACCCCTAGCCAGCATGGCAGAAGACTGAAAACTCGGGCCACAGAAAAAGCGTTTCAAGCCCCTTTCGCCCATCCAGAAGTGCCCCCAAAGGAAGGCTTTGGGTACAAGTGAACTCCCCAGGGGAGCCTTTATGCAGCCCCACATGCAACTGGACCCTCCTTGTTCACTGTTTACGAGCAACCCTAAATATACCCCTAGCCACCATGGCAGAAGACTGAAAACTCCGGCTCCAGAAAATGCGTTTCAAGCCCCATTCACCCATTCAGAAGTGCCCCCAAAGGAAGGCTTTGGGTACAACTGGACTCCCCAGGGGAGCCTTAACGCAGCCCCACATGCAACTGGACCCTCTGTATTCGCTCTTTCACAGCAACCCTAAATATATCCCTGGCCCGCCTGGCAGTCGACTGAAAACTCGGGCCCCAGAAAATGCGT
This sequence comes from Anas platyrhynchos, assembly GCF_047663525.1. NCBI lineage: Eukaryota > Metazoa > Chordata > Aves > Anseriformes > Anatidae > Anas > Anas platyrhynchos. Next base: position 1,858,194 of record NC_092613.1, on the reverse strand, counting down.
TAAAAGCCTAATTCGCCCATCCAGAAGTGCCCCCAGAGGAAGGCTTTGGGTACAAGTGAACTCCCCAGGGGAGCCTTTACGCAGCCCCACATGCAACTGGACCCTCCGGGTTCACTCTTTCACAGCAACCCTAAATATAGCCCTGGCCCGCCTGGCAGTCGACTGAAAACTCGGGCCCCAGAAAATGCGTTAAAAGCCTAATTCGCCCATCCAAAAGTGCCCCCAGAGGAAGGCTTTGGGTACAACTGAACTCCCCAGGGGAGCCTTAACGCAGCCCCACATGCAACTGGACCCTCCGTATTCGCTCTTTCACAGCAACCCTAAATATAGCCCTGGCCCCCCTGGCAGTCGACTGAAAACTCGGGCCCCAGAAAAACTCTTAAAAGCCTAATTCGCCCATCCAGAGGTGCCCCCAGAGGAAGGCTTTGGGTACAAGTGAACTCCCCAGGGGAGCCTTTACGCAGCCCCACATGCAACTGGACCCTCCTTGTTCACTGTTTACGAGCCACCCTAAATATACCCCTAGCCACCATGGCAGAAGACTGAAAACTCGGGCTCCAGAAAATGCGTTTCAAGCCCCATTCACCCATCCAGAAGTGCCCCCAAAGGAAGGCTTTGGGTACAGCTGAACTCCCCAGGGGAGCCTTTATGCAGCCCCACATGCAACTGGACACTCCGGGTTCACTCTTTCACAGCAACCCTAAATATAGCCCTGGCCCGCCTGGCAGTCGACTGAAAACTCGGGCCCCAGAAAAACTGTTAAAAGCCTAATTCGCCCATCCAAAAGTGCCCCCAAAGGCAGGCTTTCGGTACAGCTGAACTCCCCAGGGGAGCCTTTATGCAGCCCCACATGCAACTGGACCCTCCGGGTTCACTCTTTCACCGCAAGCCTAAATATAGCCCTGGCCCGCCTGGCAGTCGACTGAAAACTCGGGCCCCAGAAATTGCGTTAAAGGCCTAATTCGCCCATCCAAAAGTGCCCCCAGAGGAAGGCTTTGGGTACAACTGAACTCCCCAGGGGAGCCTTAACGCAGCCCCACATGCAACTGGACCCTCCGTATTCGCTCTTTCACAGCAACCCTAAATATATCCCTGGCCCGCATGGCAGTCGACTGAAAAATCGGGCCCCAGAAAACGTGATACAAGCCCCATTTGACCATCCAAAAGTGCCCCCAAAGGAAATCTTTGGGTACAACTGAACTCCCCAGGGGAGCCTTTATGCAGGCCAATACGCAACTGGACCCCCCGTGTTCGCTGTTTACAAGCAACCCTAAATATAACACTAGCCAGCATGGCAGAAAACTGAAAACTCGGGCCACAGAAAAAGTGTTTCAAGCCCCTTTCGCCCATCCAGAAGTGCCCCCAAAGGAAGGCTTTGGGTACAAGTGAACTCCCCAGGGGAGCCTTTATGCAGCCCCACATGCAACTGGACCCTCCGGGTTCACTCTTTCACAGCAACCCTAAATATATCCCTGGCCCGCCTGGCAGTCGACTGAAAACTCGGGCCCCAGAAAATGCGTTAAAAGCCTAATTCGCCCATCCAAAAGTGCCCCCAGAGGAAGGCTTTGGGTCCAACTGAACTCCCCAGGGGAGCCTTAACGCAGCCCCACATGCAACTGGACCCTCCGTATTCGCTCTTTCACAGCAACCCTAAATATAGCCCTGGCCCCCCTGGCAGTCGACTGAAAACTCGGGCCCCAGAAAAACTCTTAAAAGCCTAATTCGCCCATCCAGAGGTGCCCCCAGAGGAAGGCTTTGGGTACAAGTGAACTCCCCAGGGGAGCCTTTACGCAGCCCCACATGCAACTGGACCCTCCTTGTTCACTGTTTACGAGCCACCCTAAATATATCCCTAGCCACCATGGCAGAAGACTGAAAACTCGGGCTCCAGAAAATGCGTTTCAAGCCCCATTCACCCATCCAGAAGTGCCCCCAAAGGAAGGCTTTGGGTACAGCTGAACTCCCCAGGGGAGCCTTTATGCAGCCCCACATGCAACTGGACCCTCCGTATTCGCTCTTTCACAGCAACCCTAAATATAACCCTGGCCCTCATGGCAGACGACTGAAAAATCAGGCCCCAGAAAACGTGCTACAAGCCCCATTCGACCATCCAAAAGTGCCCCCAAACGAAGGCTTTGGGTACAACTGAACTCCCCAGGGGAGCCTTTATGCATGCCCATACGCAACTGGACCCCCCGTGTTCGCTGTTTACAAGCAACCCTAAATATAACACTAGGCAGCATGGCAGAAAACTGAAAACTCGGGCCACAGAAAAAGCGTTTCAAGCCCCATTCACCCATCCAGAAGTGCCCCCAAAGGAAGGCTTTGGGTCCAACTGAACTCCCCAGGGGAGCCTTTATGCAGCCCCACATGCAACTGGACCCTCCGGGTTCACTCTTTCACAGCAACCCTAAATATAGCCCTGGCCTGCCTGGCAGTCTACTGAAAACTCGGGCCCCAGAAAAACTGTTAAAAGCCTAATTCGCCCATCCAAAAGTGCCCCCAAAGGAAGGCTTTCGGTACAGCTGAACTCCCCAGGGGAGCCTTTATGCAGCCCCACATGCAACTGGACCCTCCGGGTTCACTCTTTCACCGCAACCCTAAATATAGCCCTAGCACGCCTGGCAGTCGACTGAAAGCTCGGGCCACAGAAAATGTGTTACGAGCCCCATTCGCCCATCCAAAAGTGCCCCCAAAGGAAGGCTTTGGGTACAAGTGAACTCCCCAGGGGAGCCTTTATGCAGCCCCACATGCAACTGGACCCTCCGTATTCGCTCTTTCACAGCAACCCTAAATATAACCCTGGCCCGCATGGCAGACGACTGAAAAATCGGGCCCTAGAAAACGTGCTACAAGCCCCATTTGACCATCCAAAAGTGCCCCCAAAGGAAGGCTTTGGGTACAAGTGAACTCCCCAGGGGAGCCTTTATGCAGGCCCATACGCAACTGGACCCTCCTTGTTCACTGTTTACGAGCAACCCTAAATATACCCCTAGCCCCCATGGCAGAAGACTGAAAACTCGGGCTCCAGAAAATGCGTTTCAAGCCCCATTCACCCATCCAGAAGTGCCCCCAAAGGAAGGCTTTGGGTACAACTGAACTCCCCAGGGGATCCTTTATGCAGCCCCACATGCAACTGGACCCTCCGGGTTCACTCTTTCACCGCAAGCCTAAATATAGCCCTCGGCGCAATGGGAGAAGACCGAAAAAGCGGGCCTCAGAAAACGCATTGCGATTCCCCTTGGACCATCCCAAAGTGCTCCCAAAGGAAGGCTTTGGGTACAAGTGGACTCCCCAGGGGAGCCTTAACGCAGCCCCACATGCAACTGGACCCTCTGTATTCGCTCTTTCACAGCAACACTAAATATAGCCCTGGCCCCCCTGGCAGTCGACTGAAAACTCGGGCCCCAGAAAATGCGTTAAAAGCCTAATTCGCCCATCCAAAAGTGAACCCAGAGGAAGGCTTTGGGTACAAGTGAACTCCCCAGGGGAGCCTTTACGCAGCCCCACATGCAACTGGACCCTCCGTATTCGCTCTTTCACAGCAACCCTAAATATAACCCTTGCCAGCATGGCAGAAGACTGAAAACTCGGGCTCCAGAAAATGCGTTTCAAGCCCCATTCGCCCATCCAGAAGTGCCCCCAAAGGAAGGCTTTGGGTACAAGTGAACTCCCCAGGGGAGCCTTTACGCAGCCCCACATGCAACTGGACCCTTCTTGTTCACTGTTTACGAGCAACCCTAAATATACCCCTAGCCACCATGGCAGAAGACTGAAAACTCGGGCTCCAGAAAATGCGTTTCAAGCCCCATTCGCCCATCCAGAGGTGCCCCCAAAGGAAGGCTTTGGGTACAACTGAACTCCCCAGGGGAGCCTTTATGCAGCCCCACATGCAACTGGACCCTCCGGGTTCACTCTTTCACAGCAACCCTAAATATAACCCTGGCCCGCCTGGCAGTCGACTGAAAACTCGGGCCCCAGAAATTGCGTTAAAGGCCTAATTCACCCATCCAAAAGTGCCCCCAGAGGAAGGCTTTGGGTACAAGTGAACTCCCCAGGGGAGCCTTTATGCAGCCCCACATGCAACTGGACCCTCCGTATTCGCTCTTTCACAGCAACCCTAAATATAACCCTGGCCCGCATGGCAGTCGACTGAAAAATCGGGCCACAGAAAACGTGATACAAGCCCCATTTGACCATCCAAAAGTGCCCCCAAAGGAAGGCTTTGGGTACAAGTGAACTCCCCAGGGGAGCCTTTATGCAGGCCCATACGCAACTGGACCCTCCTTGTTCACTGTTTACGAGCAACCCTAAATATACCCCTAGCCCCCATGGCAGAAGACTGAAAACTCGGGCTCCAGAAAATGCGTTTCAAGCCCCATTCACCCATCCAGAAGTGCCCCCAAAGGAAGGCTTTGGGTACAACTGAACTCCCCAGGGGATCCTTTATGCAGCCCCACATGCAACTGGACCCTCCGGGTTCACTCTTTCACCGCAAGCCTAAATATAGCCCTCGGCGCAATGGGAGAAGACTGAAAAAGCGGGCCTCAGAAAACGCATTGCGATTCCCCTTGGACCATCCCAAAGTGCTCCCAAAGGAAGGCTTTGGGTACAAGTGGACTCCCCAGGGGAGCCTTAACGCAGCCCCACATGCAACTGGACCCTCTGTATTCGCTCTTTCACAGCAACACTAAATATAGCCCTGGCCCCCCTAGCAGTCGACTGAAAACTCGGGCCCCAGAAAATGCGTTAAAAGCCTAATTCGCCCATCCAAAAGTGAACCCAGAGGAAGGCTTTGGGTACAAGTGAACTCCCCAGGGGAGCCTTTACGCAGCCCCACATGCAACTGGACCCTCCGTATTCGCTCTTTCACAGCAACCCTAAATATAACCCTTGCCAGCATGGCAGAAGACTGAAAACTCGGGCTCCAGAAAATGCGTTTCAAGCCCCATTCGCCCATCCAGAAGTGCCCCCAAAGGAAGGCTTTGGGTACAAGTGAACTCCCCAGGGGAGCCTTTACGCAGCCCCACATGCAACTGGACCCTTCTTGTTCACTGTTTACGAGCAACCCTAAATATACCCCTAGCCACCATGGCAGAAGACTGAAAACTCGGGCTCCAGAAAATGCGTTTCAAGCCCCATTCGCCCATCCAGAGGTGCCCCCAAAGGAAGTCTTTGGGTACAACTGAACTCCCCAGGGGAGCCTTTATGCAGCCCCACATGCAACTGGACCCTCCGGGTTCACTCTTTCACAGCAACCCTAAATATAACCCTGGCCCGCCTGGCAGTCGACTGAAAACTCGGGCCCCAGAAATTGCGTTAAAGGCCTAATTCACCCATCCAAAAGTGCCCCCAGAGGAAGGCTTTGGGTACAAGTGAACTCCCCAGGGGAGCCTTTATGCAGCCCCACATGCAACTGGACCCTCCGTATTCGCTCTTTCACAGCAACCCTAAATATAACCCTGGCCCGCATGGCAGTCGACTGAAAAATCGGGCCACAGAAAACGTGATACAAGCCCCATTTGACCATCCAAAAGTGCCCCCAAAGGAAGGCTTTGGGTACAGCTGAACTCCCCAGGGGAGCCTTTATGCAGCCCCACATGCAACTGGACCCTCCGGGTTCACTCTTTCACCGCAAGCCTAAATATAGCCCTAGCACGCCTGGCAGTCGACTGAAAGCTCGAGCCACAGAAAATGTGTTACGAGCCCCATTCGCCCATCCAAAAGTGCCCCCAAAGGAAGGCTTTGGGTACAAGTGAACTCCCCAGGGGAGCCTTTATGCAGCCCCACATGCAACTGGACCCTCCGTGTTCGCTTTTTACAGCAACCCTAAATATACCCCTAGCCAGCATGGCAGAAGACTGAAAACTCGGGCCACAGAAAAAGCGTTTCAAGCCCCTTTCGCCCATCCAGAAGTGCCCCCAAAGGAAGGCTTTGGGTACAAGTGAACTCCCCAGGGGAGCCTTTATGCAGCCCCACATGCAACTGGACCCTCCGTATTCGCTCTTTCACAGCAACCCTAAATATAACCCTGGCCCGCATGGCAGACGACTGAAAAATCAGGCCCCAGAAAACGTGCTACAAGCCCCATTCGACCATCCAAAAGTGCACCCAAGGGAAGGCTCTGGGTACAACTGAACTCCCCAGGGGAGCCTTTATGCAGGCCAATACGCAACTGGACCCCCCGTGTTCGCTGTTTACAAGCAACCCTAAATATAACACTAGGCAGCATGGCAGAAAACTGAAAACTCGGGCCACAGAAAAAGCGTTTCAAGCCCCATTCACCCATCCAGAAGTGCCCCCAAAGGAAGGCTTTGGGTCCAACTGAACTCCCCAGGGGAGCCTTAACGCAGCCCCACATGCAACTGGACCCTCCGGGTTCACTCTTTCACAGCAACACTAAATATAGCCCTGGCCCGCCTGGCAGTCGACTGAAAACTCGGGCCCCAGAAAATGCGTTAAAAGCCTAATTCGCCCATCCAAAAGTGCCCCCAGAGGAAGGCTTTGGGTACAACTGAACTCCCCAGGGGAGCCTTAACGCAGCCCCACATGCAACTGGACCCTCCGTATTCGCTCTTTCACAGCAACCCTAAATATAGCCCTAGCCCCCCTGGCAGTCGACTGAAAACTCGGGCCCCAGAAAATGCGTTAAAAGCCTAATTCGCCCATCCAGAAGTGCCCCCAGAGGAAGGCTTTGGGTACAAGTGAACTCCCCAGGGGAGCCTTTACGCAGCCCCACATGCAACTGGACCCTCCTTATTCACTGTTTACGAGCAACCCTAAATATACCCCTAGCCACCATGGCAGAAGACTGAAAACTCGGGCTCCAGAAAATGCGTTTCAAGCCCCATTCACCCATCCAAAAGTGCCCCCAAAGGAAGGCTTTGGGTACAACTGAACTCCCCAGGGGAGCCTTTACGCAGCCCCACATGCAACTGGAGCCTCCGGGTTCACTCTTTCACCGCAACCCTAAATATAGCCCTAGCACGCCTGGCAGTCGACTGAAAGCTCGGGCCACAGAAAATGTGTTACGAGCCCCATTCGCCCATCCAAAAGTGCCCCCAAAGGAAGGCTTTGGGTACAAGTGAACCCCCCAGGGGAGCCTTTATGCAGCACCACATGCAACTGGACCCTCCGTATTCGCTCTTTCACAGCAACCCTAAATATAACCCTGGCCCGCATGGCAGACGACTGAAAAATCGGGCCCTAGAAAACGTGCTACAAGCCCCATTTGACCATCCAAAAGTGCCCCCAAAGGAAGGCTTTGGGTACAAGTGAACTCCCCAGGGGAGCCTTTATGCAGGCCCATACGCAACTGGACCCTCCTTGTTCACTGTTTACGAGCAACCCTAAATATACCCCTAGCCCCCATGGCAGAAGACTGAAAACTCGGGCCCCAGAAAATGCGTTTCAAGCCCCATTCACCCATCCAGAAGTGCCCCCAAAGGAAGGCTTTGGGTACAACTGAACTCCCCAGGGGATCCTTTATGCAGCCCCACATGCAACTGGACCCTCCGGGTTCACTCTTTCACCGCAAGCCTAAATATAGCCCTCGGCGCAATGGGAGAAGACTGAAAAAGCGGGCCTCAGAAAACGCATTGCGATTCCCCTTGGACCATCCAAAAGTGCCCCCAAAGGAAGGCTTTGGGTACAACTGGAGTCCCCAGGGGAGCCTTTATGCAGCCCCACATGCAACTGGACCCTCTGTATTCGCTCTTTCACAGCAACCCTAAATATAGCCCTGGCCCCCCTGGCAGTCGACTGAAAACTCGGGCCCCAGAAAATGCGTTAAAAGCCTAAATCGCCCATCCAGAAGTGCCCCCAGAGGAAGGCTTTGGGTACAAGTGAGCTCCCCAGGGGAGCCTTTACGCAGCCCCACATGCAACTGGACCCTCCGTATTCGCTCTTTCACAGCAACCCTAAATATAACCCTTGCCAGCATGGCAGAAGACTGAAAACTCGGGCTCCAGAAAATGCGTTTCAAGCCCCATTCGCCCATCCAGAAGTGCCCCCAAAGGAAGGCTTTGGGTACAAGTGAACTCCCAAGGGGAGCCTTTATGCAGCCCCACATGCAACTGGACCCTCCTTGTTCACTGTTTACGAGCAACCCTAAATATACCCCTAGCCACCATGGCAGAAGACTGAAAACTCGGGCTCCAGAAAATGCGTTTCAAGCCCCATTCGCCCATCCAGAGGTGCCCCCAAAGGAAGGCTTTGGGTACAACTGAACTCCCCAGGGGAGCCTTTATGCAGCCCCACATGCAACTGGACCCTCCGGGTTCACTCTTTCACAGCAACCCTAAATATAACCCTGGCCCGCCTGGCAGTCGACTGAAAACTCGGGCCCCAGAAATTGCGTTAAAGGCCTAATTCACCCATCCAAAAGTGCCCCCAGAGGAAGGCTTTGGGTACAAGTGAACTCCCCAGGGGAGCCTTTATGCAGCCCCACATGCAACTGGACCCTCCGTATTCGCTCTTTCACAGCAACCCTAAATATAACCCTGGCCCGCATGGCAGTCGACTGAAAAATCGGGCCACAGAAAACGTGATACAAGCCCCATTTGACCATCCAAAAGTGCCCCCAAAGGAAGGCTTTGGGTACAGCTGAACTCCCCAGGGGAGCCTTTATGCAGCCCCACATGCAACTGGACCCTCCGGGTTCACTCTTTCACCGCAAGCCTAAATATAGCCCTAGCACGCCTGGCAGTCGACTGAAAGCTCGAGCCACAGAAAATGTGTTACGAGCCCCATTCGCCCATCCAAAAGTGCCCCCAAAGGAAGGCTTTGGGTACAAGTGAACTCCCCAGGGGAGCCTTTATGCAGCCCCACATGCAACTGGACCCTCCGTGTTCGCTTTTTACAGCAACCCTAAATATACCCCTAGCCAGCATGGCAGAAGACTGAAAACTCGGGCCACAGAAAAAGCGTTTCAAGCCCCTTTCGCCCATCCAGAAGTGCCCCCAAAGGAAGGCTTTGGGTACAAGTGAACTCCCCAGGGGAGCCTTTATGCAGCCCCACATGCAACTGGACCCTCCGTATTCGCTCTTTCACAGCAACCCTAAATATAACCCTGGCCCGCATGGCAGACGACTGAAAAATCAGGCCCCAGAAAACGTGCTACAAGCCCCATTCGACCATCCAAAAGTGCACCCAAGGGAAGGCTCTGGGTACAACTGAACTCCCCAGGGGAGCCTTTATGCAGGCCAATACGCAACTGGACCCCCCGTGTTCGCTGTTTACAAGCAACCCTAAATATAACACTAGGCAGCATGGCAGAAAACTGAAAACTCGGGCCACAGAAAAAGCGTTTCAAGCCCCATTCACCCATCCAGAAGTGCCCCCAAAGGAAGGCTTTGGGTCCAACTGAACTCCCCAGGGGAGCCTTAACGCAGCCCCACATGCAACTGGACCCTCCGGGTTCACTCTTTCACAGCAACACTAAATATAGCCCTGGCCCGCCTGGCAGTCGACTGAAAACTCGGGCCCCAGAAAATGCGTTAAAAGCCTAATTCGCCCATCCAAAAGTGCCCCCAGAGGAAGGCTTTGGGTACAACTGAACTCCCCAGGGGAGCCTTAACGCAGCCCCACATGCAACTGGACCCTCCGTATTCGCTCTTTCACAGCAACCCTAAATATAGCCCTAGCCCCCCTGGCAGTCGACTGAAAACTCGGGCCCCAGAAAATGCGTTAAAAGCCTAATTCGCCCATCCAGAAGTGCCCCCAGAGGAAGGCTTTGGGTACAAGTGAACTCCCCAGGGGAGCCTTTACGCAGCCCCACATGCAACTGGACCCTCCTTATTCACTGTTTACGAGCAACCCTAAATATACCCCTAGCCACCATGGCAGAAGACTGAAAACTCGGGCTCCAGAAAATGCGTTTCAAGCCCCATTCACCCATCCAAAAGTGCCCCCAAAGGAAGGCTTTGGGTACAACTGAACTCCCCAGGGGAGCCTTTACGCAGCCCCACATGCAACTGGAGCCTCCGGGTTCACTCTTTCACCGCAACCCTAAATATAGCCCTAGCACGCCTGGCAGTCGACTGAAAGCTCGGGCCACAGAAAATGTGTTACGAGCCCCATTCGCCCATCCAAAAGTGCCCCCAAAGGAAGGCTTTGGGTACAAGTGAACCCCCCAGGGGAGCCTTTATGCAGCACCACATGCAACTGGACCCTCCGTATTCGCTCTTTCACAGCAACCCTAAATATAACCCTGGCCCGCATGGCAGACGACTGAAAAATCGGGCCCTAGAAAACGTGCTACAAGCCCCATTTGACCATCCAAAAGTGCCCCCAAAGGAAGGCTTTGGGTACAAGTGAACTCCCCAGGGGAGCCTTTATGCAGGCCCATACGCAACTGGACCCTCCGTATTCGCTCTTTCACAGCAACCCTAAATATACCCCTAGCCCCCATGGCAGAAGACTGAAAACTCGGGCCCCAGAAAATGCGTTTCAAGCCCCATTCACCCATCCAGAAGTGCCCCCAAAGGAAGGCTTTGGGTACAACTGAACTCCCCAGGGGATCCTTTATGCAGCCCCACATGCAACTGGACCCTCCGGGTTCACTCTTTCACCGCAAGCCTAAATATAGCCCTCGGCGCAATGGGAGAAGACTGAAAAAGCGGGCCTCAGAAAACGCATTGCGATTCCCCTTGGACCATCCAAAAGTGCCCCCAAAGGAAGGCTTTGGGTACAACTGGAGTCCCCAGGGGAGCCTTTATGCAGCCCCACATGCAACTGGACCCTCTGTATTCGCTCTTTCACAGCAACCCTAAATATAGCCCTGGCCCCCCTGGCAGTCGACTGAAAACTCGGGCCCCAGAAAATGCGTTAAAAGCCTAAATCGCCCATCCAGAAGTGCCCCCAGAGGAAGGCTTTGGGTACAAGTGAGCTCCCCAGGGGAGCCTTTACGCAGCCCCACATGCAACTGGACCCTCCGTATTCGCTCTTTCACAGCAACCCTAAATATAACCCTTGCCAGCATGGCAGAAGACTGAAAACTCGGGCTCCAGAAAATGCGTTTCAAGCCCCATTCGCCCATCCAGAAGTGCCCCCAAAGGAAGGCTTTGGGTACAAGTGAACTCCCCAGGGGAGCCTTTACGCAGCCCCACATGCAACTGGACCCTTCTTGTTCACTGTTTACGAGCAACCCTAAATATACCCCTAGCCACCATGGCAGAAGACTGAAAACTCGGGCTCCAGAAAATGCGTTTCAAGCCCCATTCGCCCATCCAGAGGTGCCCCCAAAGGAAGGCTTTGGGTACAACTGAACTCCCCAGGGGAGCCTTTATGCAGCCCCACATGCAACTGGACCCTCCGGGTTCACTCTTTCACAGCAACCCTAAATATAACCCTGGCCCGCCTGGCAGTCGACTGAAAACTCGGGCCCCAGAAATTGCGTTAAAGGCCTAATTCACCCATCCAAAAGTGCCCCCAGAGGAAGGCTTTGGGTACAAGTGAACTCCCCAGGGGAGCCTTTATGCAGCCCCACATGCAACTGGACCCTCCGGGTTCACTCTTTCACCGCAAGCCTAAATATAGCCCTAGCACGCCTGGCAGTCGACTGAAAGCTCGAGCCACAGAAAATGTGTTACGAGCCCCATTCGCCCATCCAAAAGTGCCCCCAAAGGAAGGCTTTGGGTACAAGTGAACTCCCCAGGGGAGCCTTTATGCAGCCCCACATGCAACTGGACCCTCCGTGTTCGCTTTTTACAGCAACCCTAAATATACCCCTAGCCAGCATGGCAGAAGACTGAAAACTCGGGCCACAGAAAAAGCGTTTCAAGCCCCTTTCGCCCATCCAGAAGTGCCCCCAAAGGAAGGCTTTGGGTACAAGTGAACTCCCCAGGGGAGCCTTTATGCAGCCCCACATGCAACTGGACCCTCCGTATTCGCTCTTTCACAGCAACCCTAAATATAACCCTGGCCCGCATGGCAGACGACTGAAAAATCAGGCCCCAGAAAACGTGCTACAAGCCCCATTCGACCATCCAAAAGTGCACCCAAGGGAAGGCTCTGGGTACAACTGAACTCCCCAGGGGAGCCTTTATGCAGGCCAATACGCAACTGGACCCCCCGTGTTCGCTGTTTACAAGCAACCCTAAATATAACACTAGGCAGCATGGCAGAAAACTGAAAACTCGGGCCACAGAAAAAGCGTTTCAAGCCCCATTCACCCATCCAGAAGTGCCCCCAAAGGAAGGCTTTGGGTCCAACTGAACTCCCCAGGGGAGCCTTAACGCAGCCCCACATGCAACTGGACCCTCCGGGTTCACTCTTTCACAGCAACACTAAATATAGCCCTGGCCCGCCTGGCAGTCGACTGAAAGCTCGGGCCACAGAAAATGTGTTACGAGCCCCATTCGCCCATCCAAAAGTGCCCCCAAAGGAAGGCTTTGGGTACAAGTGAACCCCCCAGGGGAGCCTTTATGCAGCACCACATGCAACTGGACCCTCCGTATTCGCTCTTTCACAGCAACCCTAAATATAACCCTGGCCCGCATGGCAGACGACTGAAAAATCGGGCCCTAGAAAACGTGCTACAAGCCCCATTTGACCATCCAAAAGTGCCCCCAAAGGAAGGCTTTGGGTACAAGTGAACTCCCCAGGGGAGCCTTTATGCAGGCCCATACGCAACTGGACCCTCCGTATTCGCTCTTTCACAGCAACCCTAAATATACCCCTAGCCCCCATGGCAGAAGACTGAAAACTCGGGCCCCAGAAAATGCGTTTCAAGCCCCATTCACCCATCCAGAAGTGCCCCCAAAGGAAGGCTTTGGGTACAACTGAACTCCCCAGGGGATCCTTTATGCAGCCCCACATGCAACTGGACCCTCCGGGTTCACTCTTTCACCGCAAGCCTAAATATAGCCCTCGGCGCAATGGGAGAAGACTGAAAAAGCGGGCCTCAGAAAACGCATTGCGATTCCCCTTGGACCATCCAAAAGTGCCCCCAAAGGAAGGCTTTGGGTACAACTGGAGTCCCCAGGGGAGCCTTTATGCAGCCCCACATGCAACTGGACCCTCTGTATTCGCTCTTTCACAGCAACCCTAAATATAGCCCTGGCCCCCCTGGCAGTCGACTGAAAACTCGGGCCCCAGAAAATGCGTTAAAAGCCTAAATCGCCCATCCAGAAGTGCCCCCAGAGGAAGGCTTTGGGTACAAGTGAGCTCCCCAGGGGAGCCTTTACGCAGCCCCACATGCAACTGGACCCTCCGTATTCGCTCTTTCACAGCAACCCTAAATATAACCCTTGCCAGCATGGCAGAAGACTGAAAACTCGGGCTCCAGAAAATGCGTTTCAAGCCCCATTCGCCCATCCAGAAGTGCCCCCAAAGGAAGGCTTTGGGTACAAGTGAACTCCCCAGGGGAGCCTTTACGCAGCCCCACATGCAACTGGACCCTTCTTGTTCACTGTTTACGAGCAACCCTAAATATACCCCTAGCCACCATGGCAGAAGACTGAAAACTCGGGCTCCAGAAAATGCGTTTCAAGCCCCATTCGCCCATCCAGAGGTGCCCCCAAAGGAAGGCTTTGGGTACAACTGAACTCCCCAGGGGAGCCTTTATGCAGCCCCACATGCAACTGGACCCTCCGGGTTCACTCTTTCACAGCAACCCTAAATATAACCCTGGCCCGCCTGGCAGTCGACTGAAAACTCGGGCCCCAGAAATTGCGTTAAAGGCCTAATTCACCCATCCAAAAGTGCCCCCAGAGGAAGGCTTTGGGTACAAGTGAACTCCCCAGGGGAGCCTTTATGCAGCCCCACATGCAACTGGACCCTCCGGGTTCACTCTTTCACCGCAAGCCTAAATATAGCCCTAGCACGCCTGGCAGTCGACTGAAAGCTCGAGCCACAGAAAATGTGTTACGAGCCCCATTCGCCCATCCAAAAGTGCCCCCAAAGGAAGGCTTTGGGTACAAGTGAACTCCCCAGGGGAGCCTTTATGCAGCCCCACATGCAACTGGACCCTCCGTGTTCGCTTTTTACAGCAACCCTAAATATACCCCTAGCCAGCATGGCAGAAGACTGAAAACTCGGGCCACAGAAAAAGCGTTTCAAGCCCCTTTCGCCCATCCAGAAGTGCCCCCAAAGGAAGGCTTTGGGTACAAGTGAACTCCCCAGGGGAGCCTTTATGCAGCCCCACATGCAACTGGACCCTCCGTATTCGCTCTTTCACAGCAACCCTAAATATAACCCTGGCCCGCATGGCAGACGACTGAAAAATCAGGCCCCAGAAAACGTGCTACAAGCCCCATTCGACCATCCAAAAGTGCACCCAAGGGAAGGCTCTGGGTACAACTGAACTCCCCAGGGGAGCCTTTATGCAGGCCAATACGCAACTGGACCCCCCGTGTTCGCTGTTTACAAGCAACCCTAAATATAACACTAGGCAGCATGGCAGAAAACTGAAAACTCGGGCCACAGAAAAAGCGTTTCAAGCCCCATTCACCCATCCAGAAGTGCCCCCAAAGGAAGGCTTTGGGTCCAACTGAACTCCCCAGGGGAGCCTTAACGCAGCCCCACATGCAACTGGACCCTCCGGGTTCACTCTTTCACAGCAACACTAAATATAGCCCTGGCCCGCCTGGCAGTCGACTGAAAACTCGGGCCCCAGAAAATGCGTTAAAAGCCTAATTCGCCCATCCAAAAGTGCCCCCAGAGGAAGGCTTTGGGTACAACTGAACTCCCCAGGGGAGCCTTAACGCAGCCCCACATGCAACTGGACCCTCCGTATTCGCTCTTTCACAGCAACCCTAAATATAGCCCTAGCCCCCTGGCAGTCGACTGAAAACTCGGGCCCCAGAAAATGCGTTAAAAGCCTAATTCGCCCATCCAGAAGTGCCCCCAGAGGAAGGCTTTGGGTACAAGTGAACTCCCCAGGGGAGCCTTTACGCAGCCCCACATGCAACTGGACCCTCCTTATTCACTGTTTACGAGCAACCCTAAATATACCCCTAGCCACCATGGCAGAAGACTGAAAACTCGGGCTCCAGAAAATGCGTTTCAAGCCCCATTCACCCATCCAAAAGTGCCCCCAAAGGAAGGCTTTGGGTACAACTGAACTCCCCAGGGGAGCCTTTACGCAGCCCCACATGCAACTGGAGCCTCCGGGTTCACTCTTTCACCGCAACCCTAAATATAGCCCTAGCACGCCTGGCAGTCGACTGAAAGCTCGGGCCACAGAAAATGTGTTACGAGCCCCATTCGCCCATCCAAAAGTGCCCCCAAAGGAAGGCTTTGGGTACAAGTGAACCCCCCAGGGGAGCCTTTATGCAGCACCACATGCAACTGGACCCTCCTTGTTCGCTCTTTCACAGCAACCCTAAATATAACCCTGGCCCGCATGGCAGACGACTGAAAAATCGGGCCCTAGAAAACGTGCTACAAGCCCCATTTGACCATCCAAAAGTGCCCCCAAAGGAAGGCTTTGGGTACAAGTGAACTCCCCAGGGGAGCCTTTATGCAGGCCCATACGCAACTGGACCCTCCTTGTTCACTGTTTACGAGCAACCCTAAATATACCCCTAGCCCCCATGGCAGAAGACTGAAAACTCGGGCTCCAGAAAATGCATTTCAAGCCCCATTCACCCATCCAGAAGTGCCCCCAAAGGAAGGCTTTGGGTACAACTGAACTCCCCAGGGGATCCTTTATGCAGCCCCACATGCAACTGGACCCTCCGGGTTCACTCTTTCACCGCAAGCCTAAATATAGCCCTCGGCGCAATGGGAGAAGACTGAAAAAGCGGGCCTCAGAAAACGCATTGCGATTCCCCTTGGACCATCCAAAAGTGCCCCCAAAGGAAGGCTTTGGGTACAACTGGAGTCCCCAGGGGAGCCTTTATGCAGCCCCACATGCAACTGGACCCTCTGTATTCGCTCTTTCACAGCAACCCTAAATATAGCCCTGGCCCCCCTGGCAGTCGACTGAAAACTCGGGCCCCAGAAAATGCGTTAAAAGCCTAATTCGCCCATCCAGAAGTGCCCCCAGAGGAAGGCTTTGGGTACAAGTGAACTCCCCAGGGGAGCCTTTACGCAGCCCCACATGCAACTGGACCCTCCTTGTTCACTGTTTACGAGCAACCCTAAATATACCCCTAGCCACCATGGCAGAAGACTGAAAACTCGGGCTCCAGAAAATGCGTTTCAAGCCCCATTCACCCATCCAGAAGTGCCCCCAAAGGAAGGCTTTAGGTACAACTGAACTCCCCAGGAGAGCCTTTATGCAGCCCCACATGCAACTGGACCCTCCGGGTTCACTCTTTCACCGCAACCCTAATTATAGCCCTAGCACGCCTGGCAGTCGACTGAAAACTCGGGCTCCAGAAAATGTGCTACAAGCCCCATTCGCCCATCCAAAAGTGCCCCCAAAGGAAGGCTTTGGGTACAACTGAACTCCCCAGGGGAGCCTTTATGCATGCCCATACGCAACTGGACGCCCCGTGTTCGCTGTTTACAAGCAACCCTAAATATTACACTAGCCAGCATGGCAGAAAACTGAAAACTCGGGCTCCAGAAAAAGCGTTTCAAGCCCCATTCACCCTTCCAGAATTGCCCCCAAAGGAAGGCTTTGGGTCCAACTGAACTCCCCAGTGGAGCCTTTATGCAGCCCCACATGCAACTGGACCCTCCGGGTTCACTCTTTCACAGCAACCCTAAATATAGCCCTGGCCCGCCTGGCAGTCGACTGAAAACTCGGGCTCCAGAAAATGCGTTAAAAGCCCCATTCGCCCATCCAAAAGTGCCCCCAGAGGAAGGCTTTGGGTACAACTGAACTCCCCAGGGGAGCCTTAACGCAGCCCCACATGCAACTGGACCCTCCGTATTCGCTCTTTCACAGCAACCCTAAATATAACCCTGGCCCGCCTGGCAGAAGACTGAAAACTCGGGCCCCAGAAAACGTGCTATAAGCCCCATTTGACCATCCAGAAGTGCCCCCAAAGGAAGGCTTTGGGTACAACTGGACTCCCCAGGGGAGCCTTAACGCAGCCCCACATGCAACTGGACCCTCCGTATTCGCTCTTTCACAGCAACCTTAAATATAGCCCTGGCCCGCATGGCAGACGAGTGAAAAATCGGGCCCCAGAAAACGTGCTACAAGCCCCAATTGACCATCCAAAAGTGCCCCCAAAGGAAGGCTTTGGGTACAAGTGAACTCCCCAGGGGAGCCTTTACGCAGCCCCACATGCAACTGGACCCTCCTTGTTCACTGTTTACGAGCAACCCTAAATATACCCCTAGCCACCATGGCAGAAGACTGAAAACTCGGGCTCCAGAAAATGCGTTTCAAGCCCCATTCACCCATCCAAAAGTGCCCCCAGAGGAAGGCTTTGGGTACAACTGAACTCCCCAGGGGAGCCTTTACGCAGCCCCACATGCAACTGGAGCCTCCGGGTTCACTCTTTCACCGCAACCCTAAATATAGCCCTAGCACGCCTGGCAGTCGACTGAAAGCTCGGGCCACAGAAAATGTGTTACGAGCCCCATTCGCCCATCCAAAAGTGCCCCCAAAGGAAGGCTTTGGGTACATCTGAACTCCCCAGGGGAGCCTTTATGCAGCCCCACATGCAACTGGACCCTCCGTATTCGCTCTTTCACAGCAACCCTAAATATAACCCTGGCCCGCATGGCATTCGACTGAAAACTCCGGCCCCAGAAAAAGCGTTTCAAGCCCCATTCACCCATCCAGAAGTGCCCCCAAAGGAAGGCTTTGGGTACAAGTGAACTCCCCAGGGGAGCCTTTACGCAGCCCCACATGCAACTGGACCCTCCGGGTTCACTCTTTCACCGCAAGCCTAAATATAGCCCTCGGCGCAATGGGAGAAGACTGAATAAGCGGGCCTCAGAAAACGCATTGCGATTCCCCTTGGACCATCCAAAAGTGCCCCCAAAGGAAGGCTTTGGGTACAACTGGACTCCCCAGGGGAGCCTTTATGCAGCCCCACATGCAACTGGACCCTCTGTATTCGCTCTTTCACAGCAACCCTAAATATAGCCCTGGCCCCCCTGGCAGTCGACTGAAAACTCGGGCCCCAGAAAAAGCATTTCAACCCCATTTTGCCCATCCAGAAGTGCCCCCAGAGGAAGGCTTTGGGTACAAGTGAACTCCCCAGGGGAGCCTTTACGGAGCCCCACATGCAACTAGGTCCTAGTGCGGCTAGCACACACGTCGCCCAGGAAAGGAGCGAGGGTGCTCGGGACGGACGGCTGCCGCTCCGGGACGTATACTTGCCTAGAGAACGGAACAGAGCCTCCTGTTTCGCGGCAACGCTGGCAGCCACACCGCTTGTGGCCGTTCATCCCTGTCTTGCGATCACTTTCGTCGAGCCGCCCAAGGCAGAACCCGGACCCCGGTGCGGCTAGCACACACGTCGCCCAGGACCGAAGCCCAGGGTCCACATCCGGACGCCTGCCGCTCTGGACTGTCTGAATCCCCGGTCCCCGGCACTGCGTAACTCCGAGCCGCTGAACGACAGCCTCCACTTCTCGACACGGCTGGCAGCCACAGCGCTTGTGGCTGCACAACCGTGTCTTGCGATCACTTTCGTCGAGCCGCCCAAGGCGGGACCCGGACCCCGGTGCGGCGAACAAACACGACACCCAGGATGGAGTCAAAGGGCTCGGGAAGCCGGACCCACGCTGCCCGTGGAGGGACACTCGTGTCCTGCGATCGAAAGAGCGGAGCCGACCGAGGTCCCACCCGGACCCCAGTGCGGCTAGCACACACGTCGCCCAGGATAGGAGCGTGGTTGTTCGGGACGGACGGCTGCCGCTCCGTAGAGGACAGAACCCCATGTCCCCGCGACTGCCAGCCCACGAGCCGGCGGTGGACAGCCGCACGCTTCGCGGCAAGTCTGGCTCCCATGCCGCTCGTGGCCAGACAACCGTGTCATGGGATCGTTGTCCCCAATCCGCCCGAAACGCGATTCTTACCCTTGCGCGGCTAGCACACACGTCGCGCAAGACCGGAGCCTAGGGGCTCGGGAAGCCGGACCCACGCAGCACGTAGAGGGATACACGTTTCCTGCGATCGAAATAGCGGAGCCGACAGAGGTTCGACCGGGTACTAGTGCAGATCACGCACACTTCGCCCAGGACCGGAGCGTGGCTGTTCGGGAAGGACGGCCGCCGCTCCGGACAGGACAGAAGCTTTCGTCTCGGGGACAACCAGCCCCCGAGCCAGAGGATGACAGCCTCTTGTTTCACGACACGGCTGCTACGCATGCAGCTCGTGGCCGGACCACTGTGTCGTGGGATCTCCTTCCCCGATTCGCCCAAGACAGAACCCGGACCCCGGTGCGGCTAGCACACACGTCGCCCAGGATAGGAGCGTGGTTGTTCGGGACGGACGGCTGCCGCTCCGTAGAGGACAGAACCCCATGTCCCCGCGACTGCCAGCCCACGAGCCGGCGGAGGACAGCCACACGCTTCGCGGCAAGGCTGGCAGCCACACCGCTTGTGGCGGGTCACCCGTATCTTGCGATCATTTTAGTCGAGCCGCCCAAGGCGGGACCCGGACCCCGGTGCGGCTAGCACACACGTCGCCCAGGACCGAAGCCCAGGGTCCATATCCGGACGCCTGCCGCTCTGGACTGTCTGAATCCCCGGTCCCCGGCACTGCGTAACTCCGAGCCGCTGAACGACAGCCTCCACTTCTCGACACGGCTGGCAGCCACAGCGCTTGTGGACGGACAACCGTGTCGTAGGATCTCCTTCCCCGAGGCGCCCGAAATGGGATCCGGACCCCGGTGCGGCGAGCAAACACGACACCCAGGATGGAGTCAAAGGGCTCGGGAAGCCGGACCCACGCTGCCCGTGGAGGGACACTCGTGTCCTGCGATCGAAAGAGCGGAGCCGACCGAGGTCCCACCCGGACCCCAGTGCGGCTAGCACACACGTCGCCCAGGATAGGAGCGTGGTTGTTCGGGACGGACGGCTGCCGCTCCGTGGAGGACAGAACCCCATGTCCCCGCGACTGCCAGCCCACGAGCCGGCGGTGGACAGCCGCACGCTTCGCGGCAAGTCTGGCTCCCATGCCGCTCGTGGCCGGACAACCGTGTCATGGGATCGTTGTCCCCAATCCGCCCGAAACGGGATTCTTACCCTTGCGCGGCTAGCACACACGTCGCGCAAGACCGGAGCCTAGGGGCTCGGGAAGCCGGACCCACGCAGCACGTAGAGGGATACACGTTTCCTGCGATCGAAATAGCGGAGCCGACAGAGGTTCGACCGGGTACTAGTGCAGATCACGCACACTTCGCCCAGGACCGGAGCGTGGCTGTTCGGGAAGGACGGCCGCCGCTCCGGACAGGACAGAAGCTTTCGTCTCGGGGACAACCAGCCCCCGAGCCAGAGGATGACAGCCTCTTGTTTCACGACACGGCTGCTACGCATGCAGCTCGTGGCCGGACCACTGTGTCGTGGGATCTCCTTCCCCGATTCGCCCAAGACAGAACCCGGACCCCGGTGCGGCTAGCACACACGTCGCCCAGGATAGGAGCGTGGTTGTTCGGGACGGACGGCTGCCGCTCCGTAGAGGACAGAACCCCATGTCCCCGCGACTGCCAGCCCACGAGCCGGCGGAGGACAGCCACACGCTTCGCGGCAAGGCTGGCAGCCACACCGCTTGTGGCGGGTCACCCGTATCTTGCGATCATTTTAGTCGAGCCGCCCAAGGCGGGACCCGGACCCCGGTGCGGCTAGCACACACGTCGCCCAGGACCGAAGCCCAGGGTCCATATCCGGACGCCTGCCGCTCTGGACTGTCTGAATCCCCGGTCCCCGGCACTGCGTAACTCCGAGCCGCTGAACGACAGCCTCCACTTCTCGACACGGCTGGCAGCCACAGCGCTTGTGGACGGACAACCGTGTCGTAGGATCTCCTTCCCCGAGGCGCCCGAAATGGGATCCGGACCCCGGTGCGGCGAGCAAACACGACACCCAGGATGGAGTCAAAGGGCTCGGGAAGCCGGACCCACGCTGCCCGTGGAGGGACACTCGTGTCCTGCGATCGAAAGAGCGGAGCCGACCGAGGTCCCACCCGGACCCCAGTGCGGCTAGCACACACGTCGCCCAGGATAGGAGCGTGGTTGTTCGGGACGGACGGCTGCCGCTCCGTGGAGGACAGAACCCCATGTCCCCGCGACTGCCAGCCCACGAGCCGGCGGTGGACAGCCGCACGCTTCGCGGCAAGTCTGGCTCCCATGCCGCTCGTGGCCGGACAACCGTGTCATGGGATCGTTGTCCCCAATCCGCCCGAAACGGGATTCTTACCCTTGCGCGGCTAGCACACTCGTCGCGCAGGACCGGAGCGTGGCTGTTCGGGAAGGACGGCCGCCGCTCCGGACAGGACAGAAGCTTTCGTCTCGGGGACAACCAGCCCCCGAGCCAGAGGATGACAGCCTCTTGTTTCACGACACGGCTGCTACGCATGCAGCTCGTGGCCGGACCACTGTGTCGTGGGATCTCCTTCCCCGATTCGCCCAAGACAGAACCCGGACCCCAGTGCGGCTAGCACACACGTCGCCCAGGATAGGAGCGTGGTTGTTCGGGACGGACGGCTGCCGCTCCGTAGAGGACAGAACCCCATGTCCCCGCGACTGCCAGCCCACGAGCCGGCGGAGGACAGCCACACGCTTCGCGGCAAGGCTGGCAGCCACACCGCTTGTGGCGGGTCACCCGTATCTTGCGATCATTTTAGTCGAGCCGACCAAGGCGGGACCCGGACCCCGGCGCAGCTAGAACACACGTCGCGCAGGACCGGAGCCTAGGGGCTCGGGTAGCCGGACCCACGCAGCCCGTAGAGGGACACACGTTTCCTGCGATCGAAATAGCGGAGCCGACAGAGGTTCGACCGGGTCCTAGTGCGGCTAGCACACACATCGCCCGGGACCGAAGCCCAGGGTCCATATCCGGACGCCTGCCGCTCTGGATTGTCTGAATCCCCGGTCCCCGGCACTGCGTAACTCCGAGACGCTGAACGACAGCCTCCACTTCTCGACACGGCTGGCAGCCACAGCGCTAGTGGCCGGACAACCGTGTCGTAGGATCTCCTTCCCCGAGGCGCCCGAAAGGGGATCCGGACCCCGGTGCGGCGAACAAACACGACACCCAGGATGGAGTCAAAGGGCTCGGGAAGCCGGACCCACGCTGCCCGTGGAGGGACACTCGTGTCCTGCGATCGAAAGAGCGGAGCCGACCGAGGTCCCACCCGGACCCCAGTGCGGCTAGCACACACGTCGCCCAGGATAGGAGCGTGGTTGTTCGGGACGGACGGCTGCCGCTCCGTGGAGGACAGAACCCCATGTCCCCGCGACTGCCAGCCCACGAGCCGGCGGAGGACAGCCGCACGCTTCGCGGCAAGTCTGGCTCCCATGCCGCTCGTGGCCGGACAACCGTGTCATGGGATCGTTGTCCCCAATCCGCCCGAAACGGGATTCTTACCCTTGCGCGGCTAGCACACACGTCGCGCAGGACCGGAGCGTGGCTGTTCGGGAAGGACGGCCGCCGCTCCGGCCAGGACAGAAGCTTTCGTCTCGGGGACAACCAGCCCCCGAGCCAGAGGATGACAGCCTCTTGTTTCACGACACGGCTGCTACGCATGCAGCTCGTGGCCGGACCACTGTGTCGTGGGATCTCCTTCCCCGATTCGCCCAAGACAGAACCCGGACCCCAGTGCGGCTAGCACACACGTCGCCCAGGATAGGAGCGTGGTTGTTCGGGACGGACGGCTGCCGCTCCGTAGAGGACAGAACCCCATGTCCCCGCGACTGCCAGCCCACGAGCCGGCGGAGGACAGCCACACGCTTCGCGGCAAGGCTGGCAGCCACACCGCTTGTGGCGGGTCACCCGTATCTTGCGATCATTTTAGTCGAGCCGCCCAAGGCGGGACCCGGACCCCGGTGCGGCTAGCACACACGTCGCCCAGGACCGAAGCCCAGGGTCCATATCCGGACGCCTGCCGCTCTGGATTGTCTGAATCCCCGGTCCCCGGCACTGCGTAACTCCGAGACGCTGAACGACAGCCTCCACTTCTCGACACGGCTGGCAGCCACAGCGCTAGTGGCCGGACAACCGTGTCGTAGGATCTCCTTCCCCGAGGCGCCAGAAAGGGGATCCGGACCCCGGTGCGGCGAACAAACACGACACCCAGGATGGAGTCAAAGGGCTCGGGAAGCCGGACCCACGCTGCCCGTGGAGGGACACTCGTGTTTTGCGATCGAAAGAGCGGAGCCGACCGAGGTCCCACCCGGACCCCAGTGCGGCTAGCACACACGTCGCCCAGGATAGGAGCGTGGTTGTTCGGGACGGACGGCTGCCGCTCCGGAGAGGACAGAACCCCATGTCCCCGCGACTGCCAGCCCACGAGCCGACGGAGGACAGCCACGCGCTTCGCGGCAAGGCTGGGAGGCACACCGCTTGTGGCGGGTCACCCGTATCTTGCGATCATTTTAGTCGAGCCGACCAAGGCGGGACCCGGACCCCGGCGCAGCTAGAACACACGTCGCGCAGGACCGGAGCCTAGGGGCTCGGGTAGTCGGACCCACGCAGTCCGTAGAGGGACACACGTTTCCTGCGATCGAAATAGAGGAGCCGACAGAGGTTCGACCGGGTCCTAGTGCGGCTAGCACACACATCGCCCGGGACCGAAGCCCAGGGTCCATATCCGGACGCCTGCCGCTCTGGACTGTCTGAATCCCCGGTCCCCGGCACTGCGTAACTCCGAGCCGCTGAACGACAGCCTCCATTTCTCGACACGGCTGGCAGCCACAGCGCTTGTGGCCGCACAACCGTGTCTTGCGATCACTTTAGTCCAGCCGCCCAAGGCGGGACCCGGACCCCGGCTCGGCTAGCATACACGTCGCCCAGGACCGAAGCCCAGGGTCCATATCCGGACGCCTGCCGCTCTGGACTGTCTGAATCCCCGGTCCCCGGCACTGCGTAACTCCGAGACGCTGAACGACAGCCTCCACTTCTCGACACGGCTGGCAGCCACAGCGCTAGTGGCCGGACAACCGTGTCGTAGGATCTCCTTCCCCGAGGCGCCCGAAATGGGATCCGGACCCCGGTGCGGCGAGCAAACACGACACTCAGGATGGAGTCAAAGGGCTCGGGAAGCCGGACCCACGCTGCCCGTGGAGGGACACTCGTGTCCTGCGATCGAAAGAGCGGAGCCGACCGAGGTCCCACCCGGACCCCAGTGCGGCTAGCACACACGTCGCCCAGGATAGGAGCGTGGTTGTTCGGGACGGACGGCTGCCGCTCCGTGGAGGACAGAACCCCATGTCCCCGCGACTGCCAGCCCACGAGCCGGCGGTGGACAGCCGCACGCTTCGCGGCAAGTCTGGCTCCCATGCCGCTCGTGGCCGGACAACCGTGTCATGGGATCGTTGTCCCCAATCCGCCTGAAACGGGATTCTTACCCTTGCGCGGCTAGCACACACGTCGCGCAGGACCGGAGCCTAGGGGCTCGGGAAGCCGGACCTACGCAGCACGTAGGGGGATACACGTTTCCTGCGATCGAAATAGCGGAGCCGACAGAGGTTCGACCGGGTACTAGTGCAGATCGCGCACACTTCGCCCAGGACCGGAGCGTGGCTGTTCGGGAAGGACGGCCGCCGCTCCGGACAGGACAGAAGCTTTCGTCTCGGGGACAACCAGCCCCCGAGCCAGAGGATGACAGCCTCTTGTTTCACGACACGGCTGCTACGCATGCAGCTCGTGGCCGGACCACTGTGTCGTGGGATCTCCTTCCCCGATTCGCCCAAGACAGAACCCGGACCCCAGTGCGGCTAGCACACACGTCGCCCAGGATAGGAGCGTGGTTGTTCGGGACGGACGGCTGCCGCTCCGTAGAGGACAGAACCCCATGTCCCCGCGACTGCCAGCCCACGAGCCGGCGGTGGACAGCCACACGCTTCGCTGCAAGTCTGGCTCCCATGCCGCTCGTGGCCGGACAACCGTGTCATGGGATCGTTGTCCCCAATCCGCCCGAAACGGGATTCTTACCCTTGCGCGGCTAGCACACACGTCGCGCAGGACCGGAGCCTAGGGGCTCGGGAAGCCGGACCCACGCAGCACGTAGGGGGATACACGTTTCCTGCGATCGAAATAGCGGAGCCGACAGAGGTTCGACCGGGTACTAGTGCAGATCGCGCACACTTCGCCCAGGACCGGAGCGTGGCTGTTCGGGAAGGACGGCCGCCGCTCCGGCCAGGACAGAAGCTTTCGTCTCGGGGACAACCAGCCCCCGAGCCAGAGGATGACAGCCTCTTGTTTCACGACACGGCTGCTACGCATGCAGCTCGTGGCCGGACCACTGTGTCGTGGGATCTCCTTCCCCGATTCGCCCAAGACAGAACCCGGACCCCAGTGCGGCTAGCACACACGTCGCCCAGGATAGGAGCGTGGTTGTTCGGGACGGACGGCTGCCGCTCCGTAGAGGACAGAACCACATGTCCCCGCGACTGCCAGCCCACGAGCCGGCGGAGGACAGCCACACGCTTCGCGGCAAGGCTGGGAGGCACACCGCTTGTGGCGGGTCACCCGTATCTTGCGATCATTTTAGTCGAGCCGACCAAGGCAGGACCCGGACCCCGGCGCGGCTAGAACACACGTCGCTCAGGACCGGAGCCTAGGGGCTCGGGTAGCCGGACCCACGCAGCCCGTAGAGGGACACACGTTTCCTGCGATCGAAATAGCGGAGCCGACAGAGGTTCGACCGGGTCCTAGTGCGGCTAGCACACACATCGCCCGGGACCGAAGCCCAGGGTCCATATCCGGACGCCTGCCGCTCTGGATTGTCTGAATCCCCTGTCCCCGGAAAGCGTAACTCCGAGCCGCTGAACGACAGCCTCCACTTCTCGACACGGCTGGCAGCCACAGCGCTAGTGGCCGGACAACCGTGTCGTAGGATCTCCTTCCCCGAGGCGCCCGAAATGGGATCCGGACCCCGGTGCGGCGAACAAACACGACACCCAGGATGGAGTCAAAGGGCTCGGGAAGCCGGACCCACGCTGCCCGTGGAGGGACACTCGTGTCCTGCGATCGAAAGAGCGGAGCCGACCGAGGTCCCACCCGGACCCCAGTGCGGCTAGCACACACGTCGCCCAGGATAGGAGCGTGGTTGTTCGGGACGGACGGCTGCCGCTCCGTAGAGGACAGAATCCCATGTCCCCGCGACTGCCAGCCCACGAGCCGGCGGTGGACAGCCGCACGCTTCGCGGCAAGTCTGGCTCCCATGCCGCTCGTGGCCGGACAACCGTGTCATGGGATCGTTGTCCCCAATCCGCCTGAAACGGGATTCTTACCCTTGCGCGGCTAGCACACACGTCGCGCAGGACCGGAGCCTAGGGGTTCGGGAAGCCGGACCCACGCAGCCCGTAGAGGGACACACGTTTCCTGCGATCGAAATAGCGGAGCCGACAGAGGTTCGACCGGGTACTAGTGCGGCTAGCACACACATCGCCCGGGACCGGAGCGTGGTTGTTCGGGAAGGACGGCCGCCGCTCCGGACAGGACAGAAGCTTTCGTCTCGGGGACAACCAGCCCCCGAGCCAGAGGATGACAGCCTCTTGTTTCACGACACGGCTGCTACGCATGCAGCTCGTGGCCGGACCACTGCGTCGTGGGATCTCCTTCCCCGATTCGCCCAAGACAGAACCCGGACCCCAGTGCGGCTAGCACACACGTCGCCCAGGATAGGAGCGTGGTTGTTCGGGACGGACGGCTGCCGCTCCGTAGAGGACAGAACCCCATGTCCCCGCGACTGCCAGCCCACGAGCCGGCGGAGGACAGCCACACGCTTCGCGGCAAGGCTGGGAGGCACACCGCTTGTGGCGGGTCACCCGTATCTTGCGATCATTTTAGTCGAGCCGACCAAGGCGGGACCCGGACCCCGGCGCGGCTAGAACACACGTCGCGCAGGACCGGAGCCTAGGGGCTCGGGTAGCCGGACCCACGCAGCCCGTAGAGGGACACACTTTTCCTGCGATCGAAATAGCGGAGCCGACAGAGGTTCGACCGGGTCCTAGTGCGGCTAGCACAAACATCGCCCGGGACCGAAGCCCAGGGTCCATATCCGGACGCCTGCCGCTCTGGACTGTCTGAATCCCCGGTCGCCGGCACTGCGTAACTCCGAGCCGCTGAACGACAGCCTCCACTTCTCGACACGGCTGGCAGCCACAGCGCTAGTGGCCGGACAACCGTGTCGTAGGATCTCCTTCCCCGAGGCGCCCGAAATGGGATCCGGACCCCGGTGCGGCGAGCAAACACGACACCCAGGATGGAGTCAAAGGGCTCGGGAAGCCGGACCCACGCTGCCCGTGGAGGGACACTCGTGTCCTGCGATCGAAAGAGCGGAGCCGACCGAGGTCCCACCCGGACCCCAGTGCGGCTAGCACACACGTCGCCCAGGATAGGAGCGTGGTTGTTCGGGACGGACGGCTGCCGCTCCGTAGAGGACAGAACCCCATGTCCCCGCGACTGCCAGCCCACGAGCCGGCGGTGGACAGCCACACGCTTCGCGGCAAGTCTGGCTCCCATGCCGCTCGTGGCCGGACAACCGTGTCATGGGATCGTTGTCCCCAATCCGCCCGAAACGGGATTCTTACCCTTGCGCGGCTAGCATACACGTCTCCCAGGACCGGAGTCTTGGGGTTCGGGAAAGACGGCGGCCACTCCGGGACGAATAGTTGCCGAGAGAACGGAACATAGCCTCCTTCTTCGCGGCAAGGCTGGCACCCACACCGCTTGTGGCCGGTTACCTGTGTCTTGCGATCACTTTCGTCGAGCCGCCCAAGGCGGGACCCGGACCCCGGCGCGGCTAGCACACACGTCGCGCAGGACCGGAGCCTAGGGGTTCGGGAAGCCGGACCCACGCAGCCCGTAGAGGGACACACGTTTCCTGCGATCGAAATAGCGGAGCCGACAGAGGTTCGACCGGGTACTAGTGCGGCTAGCACACACATCGCCCGGGACCGGAGCGTGGTTGTTCGGGAAGGACGGCCGCCGCTCCGGACAGGACAGAAGCTTTCGTCTCGGGGACAACCAGCCCCCGAGCCAGAGGATGACAGCCTCTTGTTTCACGACACGGCTGCTACGCATGCAGCTCGTGGCCGGACCACTGCGTCGTGGGATCTCCTTCCCCGATTCGCCCAAGACAGAACCCGGACCCCAGTGCGGCTAGCACACACGTCGCCCAGGATAGGAGCGTGGTTGTTCGGGACGGACGGCTGCCGCTCCGTAGAGGACAGAACCCCATGTCCCCGCGACTGCCAGCCCACGAGCCGGCGGAGGACAGCCACACGCTTCGCGGCAAGGCTGGGAGGCACACCGCTTGTGGCGGGTCACCCGTATCTTGCGATCATTTTAGTCGAGCCGACCAAGGCGGGACCCGGACCCCGGCGCGGCTAGAACACACGTCGCGCAGGACCGGAGCCTAGGGGCTCGGGTAGCCGGACCCACGCAGCCCGTAGAGGGACACACTTTTCCTGCGATCGAAATAGCGGAGCCGACAGAGGTTCGACCGGGTCCTAGTGCGGCTAGCACAAACATCGCCCGGGACCGAAGCCCAGGGTCCATATCCGGACGCCTGCCGCTCTGGACTGTCTGAATCCCCGGTCGCCGGCACTGCGTAACTCCGAGCCGCTGAACGACAGCCTCCACTTCTCGACACGGCTGGCAGCCACAGCGCTTGTGGCCGGACAACCGTGTCGTAGGATCTCCTTCCCCGAGGCGCCCGAAATGGGATCCGGACCCCGGTGCGGCGAGCAAACACGACACCCAGGATGGAGTCAAAGGGCTCGGGAAGCCGGACCCACGCTGCCCGTGGAGGGACACTCGTGTCCTGCGATCGAAAGAGCGGAGCCGACCGAGGTCCCACCCGGACCCCAGTGCGGCTAGCACACACGTCGCCCAGGATAGGAGCGTGGTTGTTCGGGACGGACGGCTGCCGCTCCGTAGAGGACAGAACCCCATGTCCCCGCGACTGCCAGCCCACGAGCCGGCGGTGGACAGCCACACGCTTCGCGGCAAGTCTGGCTCCCATGCCGCTCGTGGCCGGACAACCGTGTCATGGGATCGTTGTCCCCAATCCGCCCGAAACGGGATTCTTACCCTTGCGCGGCTAGCATACACGTCTCCCAGGACCGGAGTCTTGGGGTTCGGGAAAGACGGCGGCCACTCCGGGACGAATAGTTGCCGAGAGAACGGAACATAGCCTCCTTCTTCGCGGCAAGGCTGGCACCCACACCGCTTGTGGCCGGTTACCTGTGTCTTGCGATCACTTTCGTCGAGCCGCCCAAGGCGGGACCCGGACCCCGGCGCGGCTAGCACACACGTCGCGCAGGACCGGAGCCTAGGGGTTCGGGAAGCCGGACCCACGCAGCCCGTAGAGGGACACACGTTTCCTGCGATCGAAATAGCGGAGCCGACAGAGGTTCGACCGGGTCCTAGTGCGGCTAGCACACACATCGCCCGGGACCGGAGCGTGGCTGTTCGGGAAGGACGGCCGCCGCTCCGGACAGGACAGAAGCTTTCGTCTCGGGGACAACCAGCCCCCGAGCCAGAGGATGACAGCCTCTTGTTTCACGACACGGCTGCTACGCATGCAGCTCGTGGCCGGACCACTGTGTCGTGGGATCTCCTTCCCCGATTCGCCCAAGACAGAACCCGGACCCCAGTGCGGCTAGCACACACGTCGCCCAGGATAGGAGCGTGGTTGTTCGGGACGGACGGCTGCCGCTCCGTAGAGGACAGAACCCCATGTCCCCGCGACTGCCAGCCCACGAGCCGGCGGTGGACAGCCGCACGCTTCGCGGCAAGTCTGGCTCCCATGCCGCTCGTGGCCGGACAACCGTGTCATGGGATCGTTGTCCCCAATCCGCCCGAAACGGGATTCTTACCCTTGCGCGGCTAGCACACACGTCGCGCAGGACCGGAGCCTAGGGGTTCGGGAAGCCGGACCCACGCAGCCCGTAGAGGGACACACGTTTCCTGCGATCGAAATAGCGGAGCCGACAGAGGTTCGACCGGGTACTAGTGCGGCTAGCACACACATCGCCCGGGACCGGAGCGTGGTTGTTCGGGAAGGACGGCCGCCGCTCCGGACAGGACAGAAGCTTTCGTCTCGGGGACAACCAGCCCCCGAGCCAGAGGATGACAGCCTCTTGTTTCACGACACGGCTGCTACGCATGCAGCTCGTGGCCGGACCACTGCGTCGTGGGATCTCCTTCCCCGATTCGCCCAAGACAGAACCCGGACCCCAGTGCGGCTAGCACACACGTCGCCCAGGATAGGAGCGTGGTTGTTCGGGACGGACGGCTGCCGCTCCGTAGAGGACAGAACCCCATGTCCCCGCGACTGCCAGCCCACGAGCCGGCGGAGGACAGCCACACGCTTCGCGGCAAGGCTGGGAGGCACACCGCTTGTGGCGGGTCACCCGTATCTTGCGATCATTTTAGTCGAGCCGACCAAGGCGGGACCCGGACCCCGGCGCGGCTAGAACACACGTCGCGCAGGACCGGAGCCTAGGGGCTCGGGTAGCCGGACCCACGCAGCCCGTAGAGGGACACACTTTTCCTGCGATCGAAATAGCGGAGCCGACAGAGGTTCGACCGGGTCCTAGTGCGGCTAGCACAAACATCGCCCGGGACCGAAGCCCAGGGTCCATATCCGGACGCCTGCCGCTCTGGACTGTCTGAATCCCCGGTCGCCGGCACTGCGTAACTCCGAGCCGCTGAACGACAGCCTCCACTTCTCGACACGGCTGGCAGCCACAGCGCTTGTGGCCGGACAACCGTGTCGTAGGATCTCCTTCCCCGAGGCGCCCGAAATGGGATCCGGACCCCGGTGCGGCGAGCAAACACGACACCCAGGATGGAGTCAAAGGGCTCGGGAAGCCGGACCCACGCTGCCCGTGGAGGGACACTCGTGTCCTGCGATCGAAAGAGCGGAGCCGACCGAGGTCCCACCCGGACCCCAGTGCGGCTAGCACACACGTCGCCCAGGATAGGAGCGTGGTTGTTCGGGACGGACGGCTGCCGCTCCGTAGAGGACAGAACCCCATGTCCCCGCGACTGCCAGCCCACGAGCCGGCGGTGGACAGCCACACGCTTCGCGGCAAGTCTGGCTCCCATGCCGCTCGTGGCCGGACAACCGTGTCATGGGATCGTTGTCCCCAATCCGCCCGAAACGGGATTCTTACCCTTGCGCGGCTAGCATACACGTCTCCCAGGACCGGAGTCTTGGGGTTCGGGAAAGACGGCGGCCACTCCGGGACGAATAGTTGCCGAGAGAACGGAACATAGCCTCCTTCTTCGCGGCAAGGCTGGCACCCACACCGCTTGTGGCCGGTTACCTGTGTCTTGCGATCACTTTCGTCGAGCCGCCCAAGGCGGGACCCGGACCCCGGCGCGGCTAGCACACACGTCGCGCAGGACCGGAGCCTAGGGGTTCGGGAAGCCGGACCCACGCAGCCCGTAGAGGGACACACGTTTCCTGCGATCGAAATAGCGGAGCCGACAGAGGTTCGACCGGGTCCTAGTGCGGCTAGCACACACATCGCCCGGGACCGGAGCGTGGCTGTTCGGGAAGGACGGCCGCCGCTCCGGACAGGACAGAAGCTTTCGTCTCGGGGACAACCAGCCCCCGAGCCAGAGGATGACAGCCTCTTGTTTCACGACACGGCTGCTACGCATGCAGCTCGTGGCCGGACCACTGTGTCGT
This sequence comes from Anas platyrhynchos, assembly GCF_047663525.1. NCBI lineage: Eukaryota > Metazoa > Chordata > Aves > Anseriformes > Anatidae > Anas > Anas platyrhynchos. The sequence continues at coordinate 1,826,468 of NC_092613.1, read as the reverse complement.
GGGATCTCCTTCCCCGATTCGCCCAAGACAGAACCCGGACCCCAGTGCGGCTAGCACACACGTCGCCCAGGATAGGAGCGTGGTTGTTCGGGACGGACGGCTGCCGCTCCGTAGAGGACAGAACCCCATGTCCCCGCGACTGCCAGCCCACGAGCCGGCGGTGGACAGCCGCACGCTTCGCGGCAAGTCTGGCTCCCATGCCGCTCGTGGCCGGACAACCGTGTCATGGGATCGTTGTCCCCAATCCGCCCGAAACGGGATTCTTACCCTTGCGCGGCTAGCACACACGTCGCGCAGGACCGGAGCCTAGGGGCTCGGGAAGCCGGACCCACGCAGCCCGTAGACGGACACACGTTTCCTGCGATCGAAATAGCGGAGCCGACAGAGGTTCGACCGGGTACTAGTGCGGCTAGCACACACATCGCCCGGGACCGGAGCGTGGTTGTTCGGGAAGGACGGCCGCCGCTCCGGACAGGACAGAAGCTTTCGTCTCGGGGACAACCAGCCCCCGAGCCAGAGGATGACAGCCTCTTGTTTCACGACACGGCTGCTACGCATGCAGCTCGTGGCCGGACCACTGCGTCGTGGGATCTCCTTCCCCGATTCGCCCAAGACAGAACCCGGACCCCAGTGCGGCTAGCACACACGTCGCCCAGGATAGGAGCGTGGTTGTTCGGGACGGACGGCTGCCGCTCCGTAGAGGACAGAACCCCATGTCCCCGCGACTGCCAGCCCACGAGCCGGCGGAGGACAGCCACACGCTTCGCGGCAAGGCTGGGAGGCACACCGCTTGTGGCGGGTCACCCGTATCTTGCGATCATTTTAGTCGAGCCGACCAAGGCGGGACCCGGACCCCGGCGCGGCTAGAACACACGTCGCGCAGGACCGGAGCCTAGGGGCTCGGGTAGCCGGACCCACGCAGCCCGTAGAGGGACACACTTTTCCTGCGATCGAAATAGCGGAGCCGACAGAGGTTCGACCGGGTCCTAGTGCGGCTAGCACAAACATCGCCCGGGACCGAAGCCCAGGGTCCATATCCGGACGCCTGCCGCTCTGGACTGTCTGAATCCCCGGTCGCCGGCACTGCGTAACTCCGAGCCGCTGAACGACAGCCTCCACTTCTCGACACGGCTGGCAGCCACAGCGCTTGTGGCCGGACAACCGTGTCGTAGGATCTCCTTCCCCGAGGCGCCCGAAATGGGATCCGGACCCCGGTGCGGCGAGCAAACACGACACCCAGGATGGAGTCAAAGGGCTCGGGAAGCCGGACCCACGCTGCCCGTGGAGGGACACTCGTGTCCTGCGATCGAAAGAGCGGAGCCGACCGAGGTCCCACCCGGACCCCAGTGCGGCTAGCACACACGTCGCCCAGGATAGGAGCGTGGTTGTTCGGGACGGACGGCTGCCGCTCCGTAGAGGACAGAACCCCATGTCCCCGCGACTGCCAGCCCACGAGCCGGCGGTGGACAGCCACACGCTTCGCGGCAAGTCTGGCTCCCATGCCGCTCGTGGCCGGACAACCGTGTCATGGGATCGTTGTCCCCAATCCGCCCGAAACGGGATTCTTACCCTTGCGCGGCTAGCATACACGTCTCCCAGGACCGGAGTCTTGGGGTTCGGGAAAGACGGCGGCCACTCCGGGACGAATAGTTGCCGAGAGAACGGAACATAGCCTCCTTCTTCGCGGCAAGGCTGGCACCCACACCGCTTGTGGCCGGTTACCTGTGTCTTGCGATCACTTTCGTCGAGCCGCCCAAGGCGGGACCCGGACCCCGGCGCGGCTAGCACACACGTCGCGCAGGACCGGAGCCTAGGGGTTCGGGAAGCCGGACCCACGCAGCCCGTAGAGGGACACACGTTTCCTGCGATCGAAATAGCGGAGCCGACAGAGGTTCGACCGGGTCCTAGTGCGGCTAGCACACACATCGCCCGGGACCGGAGCGTGGCTGTTCGGGAAGGACGGCCGCCGCTCCGGACAGGACAGAAGCTTTCGTCTCGGGGACAACCAGCCCCCGAGCCAGAGGATGACAGCCTCTTGTTTCACGACACGGCTGCTACGCATGCAGCTCGTGGCCGGACCACTGTGTCGTGGGATCTCCTTCCCCGATTCGCCCAAGACAGAACCCGGACCCCAGTGCGGCTAGCACACACGTCGCCCAGGATAGGAGCGTGGTTGTTCGGGACGGACGGCTGCCGCTCCGTAGAGGACAGAACCCCATGTCCCCGCGACTGCCAGCCCACGAGCCGGCGGTGGACAGCCGCACGCTTCGCGGCAAGTCTGGCTCCCATGCCGCTCGTGGCCGGACAACCGTGTCATGGGATCGTTGTCCCCAATCCGCCCGAAACGGGATTCTTACCCTTGCGCGGCTAGCACACACGTCGCGCAGGACCGGAGCCTAGGGGCTCGGGAAGCCGGACCCACGCAGCCCGTAGACGGACACACGTTTCCTGCGATCGAAATAGCGGAGCCGACAGAGGTTCGACCGGGTACTAGTGCAGATCGCGCACACTTCGCCCAGGACCGGAGCGTGGCTGTTCGGGAAGGACGGCCGCCGCTCCGGACAGGACAGAAGCTTTCGTCTCGGGGACAACCAGCCCCCGAGCCAGAGGATGACAGCCTCTTGTTTCACGACACGGCTGCTACGCATGCAGCTCGTGGCCGGACCACTGTGTCGTGGGATCTCCTTCCCCGATTCGCCCAAGACAGAACCCGGACCCCAGTGCGGCTAGCACACACGTCGCCCAGGATAGGAGCGTGGTTGTTCGGGACGGACGGCTGCCGCTCCGTAGAGGACAGAACCCCATGTCCCCGCGACTGCCAGCCCACGAGCCGGCGGAGGACAGCCACACGCTTCGCGGCAAGGCTGGGAGGCACACCGCTTGTGGCGGGTCACCCGTATCTTGCGATCATTTTAGTCGAGCCGACCAAGGCGGGACCCGGACCCCGGCGCGGCTAGAACACACGTCGCGCAGGACCGGAGCCTAGGGGCTCGGGTAGCCGGACCCACGCAGCCCGTAGAGGGACACACGTTTCCTGCGATCGAAATAGCGGAGCCGACAGAGGTTCGACCGGGTCCTAGTGCGGCTAGCACACACATCGCCCGGGACCGAAGCCCAGGGTCCATATCCGGACGCCTGCCGCTCTGGATTGTCTGAATCCCCTGTCCCCGGAAAGCGTAACTCCGAGCCGCTGAACGACAGCCTCCACTTCTCGACACGGCTGGCAGCCACAGCGCTAGTGGACGGACAACCGTGTCGTAGGATCTCCTTCCCCGAGGCGCCCGAAATGGGATCCGGACCCCGGTGCGGCGAACAAACACGACACCCAGGATGGAGTCAAAGGGCTCGGGAAGCCGGACCCACGCTGCCCGTGGAGGGACACTCGTGTCCTGCGATCGAAAGAGCGGAGCCGACCGAGGTCCCACCCGGACCCCAGTGCGGCTAGCACACACGTCGCCCAGGATAGGAGCGTGGTTGTTCGGGACGGACGGCTGCCGCTCCGGAGAGGACAGAACCCCATGTCCCCGCGACTGCCAGCCCACGAGCCGGCGGTGGACAGCCGCACGCTTCACGGCAAGTCTGGCTCCCATGCCGCTCGTGGCCGGACAACCGTGTCATGGGATCGTTGTCCCCAATCCGCCTGAAACGGGATTCTTACCCTTGCGCGGCTAGCACACACGTCGCGCAGGACCGGAGCCTAGGGGCTCGGGTAGCCGGACCCACGCAGCCCGTAGAGGGACACACTTTTCCTGCGATCGAAATAGCGGAGCCGACAGAGGTTCGACCGGGTCCTAGTGCGGCTAGCGCACACTTCGCCCGGGACCGGAGCGTGGTTGTTCGGGAAGGACGGCCGCCGCTCCGGACAGGACAGAAGCTTTCGTCTCGGGGACAACCAGCCCCCGAGCCAGAGGATGACAGCCTCTTGTTTCACGACACGGCTGCTACGCATGCAGCTCGTGGCCGGACCACTGTGTCGTGGGATCTCCTTCCCCGATTCGCCCAAGACAGAACCCGGACCCCAGTGCGGCTAGCACACACGTCGCCCAGGATAGGAGCGTGGTTGTTCGGGACGGACGGCTGCCGCTCCGTAGAGGACAGAACCCCATGTCCCCGCGACTGCCAGCCCACGAGCCGGCGGAGGACAGCCACACGCTTCGCGGCAAGGCTGGGAGGCACACCGCTTGTGGCGGGTCACCCGTATCTTGCGATCATTTTAGTCGAGCCGACCAAGGCAGGACCCGGACCCCGGCGCGGCTAGAACACACGTCGCGCAGGACCGGAGCCTAGGGGCTCGGGTAGCCGGACCCACGCAGCCCGTAGAGGGACACACGTTTCCTGCGATCGAAATAGCGGAGCCGACAGAGGTTCGACCGGGTCCTAGTGCGGCTAGCACACACATCGCCCGGGACCGAAGCCCAGGGTCCATATCCGGACGCCTGCCGCTCTGGATTGTCTGAATCCCCTGTCCCCGGAAAGCGTAACTCCGAGCCGCTGAACGACAGCCTCCACTTCTCGACACGGCTGGCAGCCACAGCGCTAGTGGCCGGACAACCGTGTCGTAGGATCTCCTTCCCCGAGGCGCCCGAAATGGGATCCGGACCCCGGTGCGGCGAACAAACACGACACCCAGGATGGAGTCAAAGGGCTCGGGAAGCCGGACCCACGCTGCCCGTGGAGGGACACTCGTGTCCTGCGATCGAAAGAGCGGAGCCGACCGAGGTCCCACCCGGACCCCAGTGCGGCTAGCACACACGTCGCCCAGGATAGGAGCGTGGTTGTTCGGGACGGACGGCTGCCGCTCCGTAGAGGACAGAACCCCATGTCCCCGCGACTGCCAGCCCACGAGCCGGCGGTGGACAGCCGCACGCTTCGCGGCAAGTCTGGCTCCCATGCCGCTCGTGGCCGGACAACCGTGTCATGGGATCGTTGTCCCCAATCCGCCCGAAACGGGATTCTTACCCTTGCGCGGCTAGCATACACGTCTCCCAGGACCGGAGTCTTGGGGTTCGGGAAAGACGGCGGCCACTCCGGGACGAATAGTTGCCGAGAGAACGGAACATAGCCTCCTTCTTCGCGGCAAGGCTGGCACCCACACCGCTTGTGGCCGGTTACCTGTGTCTTGCGATCACTTTCGTCGAGCCGCCCAAGGCGGGACCCGGACCCCGGCGCGGCTAGCACACACGTCGCGCAGGACCGGAGCCTAGGGGTTCGGGAAGCCGGACCCACGCAGCCCGTAGAGGGACACACGTTTCCTGCGATCGAAATAGCGGAGCCGACAGAGGTTCGACCGGGTCCTAGTGCGGCTAGCACACACATCGCCCGGGACCGGAGCGTGGCTGTTCGGGAAGGACGGCCGCCGCTCCGGACAGGACAGAAGCTTTCGTCTCGGGGACAACCAGCCCCCGAGCCAGAGGATGACAGCCTCTTGTTTCACGACACGGCTGCTACGCATGCAGCTCGTGGCCGGACCACTGTGTCGTGGGATCTCCTTCCCCGATTCGCCCAAGACAGAACCCGGACCCCAGTGCGGCTAGCACACACGTCGCCCAGGATAGGAGCGTGGTTGTTCGGGACGGACGGCTGCCGCTCCGTAGAGGACAGAACCCCATGTCCCCGCGACTGCCAGCCCACGAGCCGGCGGTGGACAGCCGCACGCTTCGCGGCAAGTCTGGCTCCCATGCCGCTCGTGGCCGGACAACCGTGTCATGGGATCGTTGTCCCCAATCCGCCCGAAACGGGATTCTTACCCTTGCGCGGCTAGCACACACGTCGCGCAGGACCGGAGCCTAGGGGCTCGGGAAGCCGGACCCACGCAGCCCGTAGACGGACACACGTTTCCTGCGATCGAAATAGCGGAGCCGACAGAGGTTCGACCGGGTACTAGTGCAGATCGCGCACACTTCGCCCAGGACCGGAGCGTGGCTGTTCGGGAAGGACGGCCGCCGCTCCGGACAGGACAGAAGCTTTCGTCTCGGGGACAACCAGCCCCCGAGCCAGAGGATGACAGCCTCTTGTTTCACGACACGGCTGCTACGCATGCAGCTCGTGGCCGGACCACTGTGTCGTGGGATCTCCTTCCCCGATTCGCCCAAGACAGAACCCGGACCCCAGTGCGGCTAGCACACACGTCGCCCAGGATAGGAGCGTGGTTGTTCGGGACGGACGGCTGCCGCTCCGTAGAGGACAGAACCCCATGTCCCCGCGACTGCCAGCCCACGAGCCGGCGGAGGACAGCCACACGCTTCGCGGCAAGGCTGGGAGGCACACCGCTTGTGGCGGGTCACCCGTATCTTGCGATCATTTTAGTCGAGCCGACCAAGGCGGGACCCGGACCCCGGCGCGGCTAGAACACACGTCGCGCAGGACCGGAGCCTAGGGGCTCGGGTAGCCGGACCCACGCAGCCCGTAGAGGGACACACGTTTCCTGCGATCGAAATAGCGGAGCCGACAGAGGTTCGACCGGGTCCTAGTGCGGCTAGCACACACATCGCCCGGGACCGAAGCCCAGGGTCCATATCCGGACGCCTGCCGCTCTGGATTGTCTGAATCCCCTGTCCCCGGAAAGCGTAACTCCGAGCCGCTGAACGACAGCCTCCACTTCTCGACACGGCTGGCAGCCACAGCGCTAGTGGACGGACAACCGTGTCGTAGGATCTCCTTCCCCGAGGCGCCCGAAATGGGATCCGGACCCCGGTGCGGCGAACAAACACGACACCCAGGATGGAGTCAAAGGGCTCGGGAAGCCGGACCCACGCTGCCCGTGGAGGGACACTCGTGTCCTGCGATCGAAAGAGCGGAGCCGACCGAGGTCCCACCCGGACCCCAGTGCGGCTAGCACACACGTCGCCCAGGATAGGAGCGTGGTTGTTCGGGACGGACGGCTGCCGCTCCGGAGAGGACAGAACCCCATGTCCCCGCGACTGCCAGCCCACGAGCCGGCGGTGGACAGCCGCACGCTTCACGGCAAGTCTGGCTCCCATGCCGCTCGTGGCCGGACAACCGTGTCATGGGATCGTTGTCCCCAATCCGCCTGAAACGGGATTCTTACCCTTGCGCGGCTAGCACACACGTCGCGCAGGACCGGAGCCTAGGGGCTCGGGTAGCCGGACCCACGCAGCCCGTAGAGGGACACACTTTTCCTGCGATCGAAATAGCGGAGCCGACAGAGGTTCGACCGGGTCCTAGTGCGGCTAGCGCACACTTCGCCCGGGACCGGAGCGTGGTTGTTCGGGAAGGACGGCCGCCGCTCCGGACAGGACAGAAGCTTTCGTCTCGGGGACAACCAGCCCCCGAGCCAGAGGATGACAGCCTCTTGTTTCACGACACGGCTGCTACGCATGCAGCTCGTTGCCGGACCACTGTGTCGTGGGATCTCCTTCCCCGATTCGCCCAAGACAGAACCCGGACCCCAGTGCGGCTAGCACACACGTCGCCCAGGATAGGAGCGTGGTTGTTCGGGACGGACGGCTGCCGCTCCGGAGAGGACAGAACCCCATGTCCCCGCGACTGCCAGCCCACGAGCCGGCGGAGGACAGCCACACGCTTCGCGGCAAGGCTGGGAGGCACACCGCTTGTGGCGGGTCACCCGTATCTTGCGATCATTTTAGTCGAGCCGACCAAGGCGGGACCCGGACCCCGGCGCGGCTAGAACACACGTCGCGCAAGACCGGAGCCTAGGGGCTCGGGTAGCCGGACCCACGCAGCCCGTAGAGGGACACACGTTTCCTGCGATCGAAATAGCGGAGCCGACAGAGGTTCGACCGGGTCCTAGTGCGGCTAGCACACACATCGCCCGGGACCGAAGCCCAGGGTCCATATCCGGACGCCTGCCGCTCTGGATTGTCTGAATCCCCGGTCCCCGGCACTGCGTAACTCCGAGCCGCTGAACAACAGCCTCCACTTCTCGACACGGCTGGCAGCCACAGCGCTAGTGGCCGGACAACCGTGTCGTAGGATCTCCTTCCCCGAGGCGCCCGAAATGGGATCCGGACCCCGGTGCGGCGAACAAACACGACACGCAGGATGGAGTCAAAGGGCTCGGGAAGCCGGACCCACGCTGCCCGTGGAGGGACACTCGTGTCCTGCGATCGAAAGAGCGGAGCCGACCGAGGTCCCACCCGGACCCCAGTGCGGCTAGCACACACGTCGCCCAGGATAGGAGCGTGGTTGTTCGGGACGGACGGCTGCCGCTCCGTGGAGGACAGAACCCCATGTCCCCGCGACTGCCAGCCCACGAGCCGGCGGTGGACAGCCGCACGCTTCGCGGCAAGTCTGGCTCCCATGCCGCTCGTGGCCGGACAACCGTGTCATGGGATCGTTGTCCCCAATCCGCCCGAAACGGGATTCTTACCCTTGCGCGGCTAGCACACACGTCGCGCAGGACCGGAGCCTAGGGGTTCGGGAAGCCGGACCCACGCAGCACGTAGGGGGATACACGTTTCCTGCGATCGAAATAGCGGAGCCGACAGAGGTTCGACCGGGTACTAGTGCAGATCGCGCACACTTCGCCCAGGACCGGAACGTGGCTGTTCGGGAAGGACGGCCGCCGCTCCGGACAGGACAGAAGCTTTCGTCTCGGGGACAACCAGCCCCCGAGCCAGAGGATGACAGCCTCTTGTTTCACGACACGGCTGCTACGCATGCAGCTCGTGGCCGGACCACTGTGTCGTGGGATCTCCTTCCCCGATTCGCCCAAGACAGAACCCGGACCCCAGTGCGGCTAGCACACACGTCGCCCAGGATAGGAGCGTGGTTGTTCGGGACGGACGGCTGCCGCTCCGTAGAGGACAGAACCCCATGTCCCCGCGACTGCCAGCCCACGAGCCGGCGGAGGACAGCCACACGCTTCGCGGCAAGGCTGGGAGGCACACCGCTTGTGGCGGGTCACCCGTATCTTGCGATCATTTTAGTCGAGCCGACCAAGGCAGGACCCGGACCCCGGCGCGGCTAGAACACACGTCGCGCAGGACCGGAGCCTAGGGGCTCGGGTAGCCGGACCCACGCAGCCCGTAGAGGGACACACGTTTCCTGCGATCGAAATAGCGGAGCCGACAGAGGTTCGACCGGGTCCTAGTGCGGCTAGCACACACATCGCCCGGGACCGAAGCCCAGGGTCCATATCCGGACGCCTGCCGCTCTGGATTGTCTGAATCCCCTGTCCCCGGAAAGCGTAACTCCGAGCCGCTGAACGACAGCCTCCACTTCTCGACACGGCTGGCAGCCACAGCGCTAGTGGCCGGACAACCGTGTCGTAGGATCTCCTTCCCCGAGGCGCCCGAAATGGGATCCGGACCCCGGTGCGGCGAACAAACACGACACCCAGGATGGAGTCAAAGGGCTCGGGAAGCCGGACCCACGCTGCCCGTGGAGGGACACTCGTGTCCTGCGATCGAAAGAGCGGAGCCGACCGAGGTCCCACCCGGACCCCAGTGCGGCTAGCACACACGTCGCCCAGGATAGGAGCGTGGTTGTTCGGGACGGACGGCTGCCGCTCCGTAGAGGACAGAACCCCATGTCCCCGCGACTGCCAGCCCACGAGCCGGCGGTGGACAGCCGCACGCTTCGCGGCAAGTCTGGCTCCCATGCCGCTCGTGGCCGGACAACCGTGTCATGGGATCGTTGTCCCCAATCCGCCCGAAACGGGATTCTTACCCTTGCGCGGCTAGCACACACGTCGCGCAGGACCGGAGCCTAGGGGTTCGGGAAGCCGGACCCACGCAGCCCGTAGAGGGACACACGTTTCCTGCGATCGAAATAGCGGAGCCGACAGAGGTTCGACCGGGTCCTAGTGCGGCTAGCACACACATCGCCCGGGACCGGAGCGTGGTTGTTCGGGAAGGACGGCCGCCGCTCCGGACAGGACAGAAGCTTTCGTCTCGGGGACAACCAGCCCCCGAGCCAGAGGATGACAGCCTCTTGTTTCACGACACGGCTGCTACGCATGCAGCTCGTGGCCGGACCACTGCGTCGTGGGATCTCCTTCCCCGATTCGCCCAAGACAGAACCTGGACCCCAGTGCGGCTAGCACACACGTCGCCCAGGATAGGAGCGTGGTTGTTCGGGACGGACGGCTGCCGCTCCGGAGAGGACAGAACCCCATGTCCCCGCGACTGCCAGCCCACGAGCCGGCGGAGGACAGCCACACGCTTCGCGGCAAGGCTGGGAGGCACACCGCTTGTGGCGGGTCACCCGTATCTTGCGATCATTTTAGTCGAGCCGACCAAGGCGGGACCCGGACCCCGGCGCGGCTAGAACACACGTCGCGCAGGACCGGAGCCTAGGGGCTCGGGTAGCCGGACCCACGCAGCCCGTAGAGGGACACACTTTTCCTGCGATCGAAATAGCGGAGCCGACAGAGGTTCGACCGGGTCCTAGTGCGGCTAGCACAAACATCGCCCGGGACCGAAGCCCAGGGTCCATATCCGGACGCCTGCCGCTCTGGACTGTCTGAATCCCCGGTCGCCGGCACTGCGTAACTCCGAGCCGCTGAACGACAGCCTCCACTTCTCGACACGGCTGGCAGCCACAGCGCTTGTGGCCGGACAACCGTGTCGTAGGATCTCCTTCCCCGAGGCGCCCGAAATGGGATCCGGACCCCGGTGCGGCGAGCAAACACGACACCCAGGATGGAGTCAAAGGGCTCGGGAAGCCGGACCCACGCTGCCCGTGGAGGGACACTCGTGTCCTGCGATCGAAAGAGCGGAGCCGACCGAGGTCCCACCCGGACCCCAGTGCGGCTAGCACACACGTCGCCCAGGATAGGAGCGTGGTTGTTCGGGACGGACGGCTGCCGCTCCGTAGAGGACAGAACCCCATGTCCCCGCGACTGCCAGCCCACGAGCCGGCGGTGGACAGCCACACGCTTCGCGGCAAGTCTGGCTCCCATGCCGCTCGTGGCCGGACAACCGTGTCATGGGATCGTTGTCCCCAATCCGCCCGAAACGGGATTCTTACCCTTGCGCGGCTAGCATACACGTCTCCCAGGACCGGAGTCTTGGGGTTCGGGAAAGACGGCGGCCACTCCGGGACGAATAGTTGCCGAGAGAACGGAACATAGCCTCCTTCTTCGCGGCAAGGCTGGCACCCACACCGCTTGTGGCCGGTTACCTGTGTCTTGCGATCACTTTCGTCGAGCCGCCCAAGGCGGGACCCGGACCCCGGCGCGGCTAGCACACACGTCGCGCAGGACCGGAGCCTAGGGGTTCGGGAAGCCGGACCCACGCAGCCCGTAGAGGGACACACGTTTCCTGCGATCGAAATAGCGGAGCCGACAGAGGTTCGACCGGGTCCTAGTGCGGCTAGCACACACATCGCCCGGGACCGGAGCGTGGCTGTTCGGGAAGGACGGCCGCCGCTCCGGACAGGACAGAAGCTTTCGTCTCGGGGACAACCAGCCCCCGAGCCAGAGGATGACAGCCTCTTGTTTCACGACACGGCTGCTACGCATGCAGCTCGTGGCCGGACCACTGTGTCGTGGGATCTCCTTCCCCGATTCGCCCAAGACAGAACCCGGACCCCAGTGCGGCTAGCACACACGTCGCCCAGGATAGGAGCGTGGTTGTTCGGGACGGACGGCTGCCGCTCCGTAGAGGACAGAACCCCATGTCCCCGCGACTGCCAGCCCACGAGCCGGCGGTGGACAGCCGCACGCTTCGCGGCAAGTCTGGCTCCCATGCCGCTCGTGGCCGGACAACCGTGTCATGGGATCGTTGTCCCCAATCCTCCCGAAACGGGATTCTTACCCTTGCGCGGCTAGCACACACGTCGCGCAGGACCGGAGCCTAGGGGCTCGGGAAGCCGGACCCACGCAGCACGTAGGGGGATACACGTTTCCTGCGATCGAAATAGCGGAGCCGACAGAGGTTCGACCGGGTACTAGTGCAGATCGCGCACACTTCGCCCAGGACCGGAGCGTGGCTGTTCGGGAAGGACGGCCGCCGCTCCGGACAGGACAGAAGCTTTCGTCTCGGGGACAACCAGCCTCCGAGCCAGAGGATGACAGCCTCTTGTTTCACGACACGGCTGCTACGCATGCAGCTCGTGGCCGGACCACTGTGTCGTGGGATCTCCTTCCCCGATTCGCCCAAGACAGAACCCGGACCCCAGTGCGGCTAGCACACACGTCGCCCAGGATAGGAGCGTGGTTGTTCGGGACGGACGGCTGCCGCTCCGGAGAGGACAGAACCCCATGTCCCCGCGACTGCCAGCCCACGAGCCGGCGGAGGACAGCCACACGCTTCGCGGCAAGGCTGGGAGGCACACCGCTTGTGGCGGGTCACCCGTATCTTGCGATCATTTTAGTCGAGCCGACCAAGGCGGGACCCGGACCCCGGCGCGGCTAGAACACACGTCGCGCAGGACCGGAGCCTAGGGGCTCGGGTAGCCGGACCCACGCAGCCCGTAGAGGGACACACGTTTCCTGCGATCGAAATAGCGGAGCCGACAGAGGTTCGACCGGGTCCTAGTGCGGCTAGCACACACATCGCCCGGGACCGAAGCCCAGGGTCCATATCCGGACGCCTGCCGCTCTGGATTGTCTGAATCCCCTGTCCCCGGAAAGCGTAACTCCGAGCCGCTGAACGACAGCCTCCACTTCTCGACACGGCTGGCAGCCACAGAGCTAGTGGACGGACAACCGTGTCGTAGGATCTCCTTCCCCGAGGCGCCCGAAATGGGATCCGGACCCCGGTGCGGCGAACAAACACGACACCCAGGATGGAGTCAAAGGGCTCGGGAAGCCGGACCCACGCTGCCCGTGGAGGGACACTCGTGTCCTGCGATCGAAAGAGCGGAGCCGACCGAGGTCCCACCCGGACCCCAGTGCGGCTAGCACACACGTCGCCCAGGATAGGAGCGTGGTTGTTCGGGACGGACGGCTGCCGCTCCGTGGAGGACAGAACCCCATGTCCCCGCGACTGCCAGCCCACGAGCCGGCGGTGGACAGCCGCACGCTTCGCGGCAAGTCTGGCTCCCATGCCGCTCGTGGCCGGACAACCGTGTCATGGGATCGTTGTCCCCAATCCGCCCGAAACGGGATTCTTACCCTTGCGCGGCTAGCACACACGTCGCGCAGGACCGGAGCCTAGGGGTTCGGGAAGCCGGACCCACGCAGCACGTAGGGGGATACACGTTTCCTGCGATCGAAATAGCGGAGCCGACAGAGGTTCGACCGGGTACTAGTGCAGATCGCGCACACTTCGCCCAGGACCGGAACGTGGCTGTTCGGGAAGGACGGCCGCCGCTCCGGACAGGACAGAAGCTTTCGTCTCGGGGACAACCAGCCCCCGAGCCAGAGGATGACAGCCTCTTGTTTCACGACACGGCTGCTACGCATGCAGCTCGTGGCCGGACCACTGTGTCGTGGGATCTCCTTCCCCGATTCGCCCAAGACAGAACCCGGACCCCAGTGCGGCTAGCACACACGTCGCCCAGGATAGGAGCGTGGTTGTTCGGGACGGACGGCTGCCGCTCCGTAGAGGACAGAACCCCATGTCCCCGCGACTGCCAGCCCACGAGCCGGCGGAGGACAGCCACACGCTTCGCGGCAAGGCTGGGAGGCACACCGCTTGTGGCGGGTCACCCGTATCTTGCGATCATTTTAGTCGAGCCGACCAAGGCAGGACCCGGACCCCGGCGCGGCTAGAACACACGTCGCGCAGGACCGGAGCCTAGGGGCTCGGGTAGCCGGACCCACGCAGCCCGTAGAGGGACACACGTTTCCTGCGATCGAAATAGCGGAGCCGACAGAGGTTCGACCGGGTCCTAGTGCGGCTAGCACACACATCGCCCGGGACCGAAGCCCAGGGTCCATATCCGGACGCCTGCCGCTCTGGATTGTCTGAATCCCCTGTCCCCGGAAAGCGTAACTCCGAGCCGCTGAACGACAGCCTCCACTTCTCGACACGGCTGGCAGCCACAGCGCTAGTGGCCGGACAACCGTGTCGTAGGATCTCCTTCCCCGAGGCGCCCGAAATGGGATCCGGACCCCGGTGCGGCGAACAAACACGACACCCAGGATGGAGTCAAAGGGCTCGGGAAGCCGGACCCACGCTGCCCGTGGAGGGACACTCGTGTCCTGCGATCGAAAGAGCGGAGCCGACCGAGGTCCCACCCGGACCCCAGTGCGGCTAGCACACACGTCGCCCAGGATAGGAGCGTGGTTGTTCGGGACGGACGGCTGCCGCTCCGTAGAGGACAGAACCCCATGTCCCCGCGACTGCCAGCCCACGAGCCGGCGGTGGACAGCCGCACGCTTCGCGGCAAGTCTGGCTCCCATGCCGCTCGTGGCCGGACAACCGTGTCATGGGATCGTTGTCCCCAATCCGCCCGAAACGGGATTCTTACCCTTGCGCGGCTAGCACACACGTCGCGCAGGACCGGAGCCTAGGGGTTCGGGAAGCCGGACCCACGCAGCCCGTAGAGGGACACACGTTTCCTGCGATCGAAATAGCGGAGCCGACAGAGGTTCGACCGGGTCCTAGTGCGGCTAGCACACACATCGCCCGGGACCGGAGCGTGGTTGTTCGGGAAGGACGGCCGCCGCTCCGGACAGGACAGAAGCTTTCGTCTCGGGGACAACCAGCCCCCGAGCCAGAGGATGACAGCCTCTTGTTTCACGACACGGCTGCTACGCATGCAGCTCGTGGCCGGACCACTGCGTCGTGGGATCTCCTTCCCCGATTCGCCCAAGACAGAACCTGGACCCCAGTGCGGCTAGCACACACGTCGCCCAGGATAGGAGCGTGGTTGTTCGGGACGGACGGCTGCCGCTCCGGAGAGGACAGAACCCCATGTCCCCGCGACTGCCAGCCCACGAGCCGGCGGAGGACAGCCACACGCTTCGCGGCAAGGCTGGGAGGCACACCGCTTGTGGCGGGTCACCCGTATCTTGCGATCATTTTAGTCGAGCCGACCAAGGCGGGACCCGGACCCCGGCGCGGCTAGAACACACGTCGCGCAGGACCGGAGCCTAGGGGCTCGGGTAGCCGGACCCACGCAGCCCGTAGAGGGACACACTTTTCCTGCGATCGAAATAGCGGAGCCGACAGAGGTTCGACCGGGTCCTAGTGCGGCTAGCACAAACATCGCCCGGGACCGAAGCCCAGGGTCCATATCCGGACGCCTGCCGCTCTGGACTGTCTGAATCCCCGGTCGCCGGCACTGCGTAACTCCGAGCCGCTGAACGACAGCCTCCACTTCTCGACACGGCTGGCAGCCACAGCGCTTGTGGCCGGACAACCGTGTCGTAGGATCTCCTTCCCCGAGGCGCCCGAAATGGGATCCGGACCCCGGTGCGGCGAGCAAACACGACACCCAGGATGGAGTCAAAGGGCTCGGGAAGCCGGACCCACGCTGCCCGTGGAGGGACACTCGTGTCCTGCGATCGAAAGAGCGGAGCCGACCGAGGTCCCACCCGGACCCCAGTGCGGCTAGCACACACGTCGCCCAGGATAGGAGCGTGGTTGTTCGGGACGGACGGCTGCCGCTCCGTAGAGGACAGAACCCCATGTCCCCGCGACTGCCAGCCCACGAGCCGGCGGTGGACAGCCACACGCTTCGCGGCAAGTCTGGCTCCCATGCCGCTCGTGGCCGGACAACCGTGTCATGGGATCGTTGTCCCCAATCCGCCCGAAACGGGATTCTTACCCTTGCGCGGCTAGCATACACGTCTCCCAGGACCGGAGTCTTGGGGTTCGGGAAAGACGGCGGCCACTCCGGGACGAATAGTTGCCGAGAGAACGGAACATAGCCTCCTTCTTCGCGGCAAGGCTGGCACCCACACCGCTTGTGGCCGGTTACCTGTGTCTTGCGATCACTTTCGTCGAGCCGCCCAAGGCGGGACCCGGACCCCGGCGCGGCTAGCACACACGTCGCGCAGGACCGGAGCCTAGGGGTTCGGGAAGCCGGACCCACGCAGCCCGTAGAGGGACACACGTTTCCTGCGATCGAAATAGCGGAGCCGACAGAGGTTCGACCGGGTCCTAGTGCGGCTAGCACACACATCGCCCGGGACCGGAGCGTGGCTGTTCGGGAAGGACGGCCGCCGCTCCGGACAGGACAGAAGCTTTCGTCTCGGGGACAACCAGCCCCCGAGCCAGAGGATGACAGCCTCTTGTTTCACGACACGGCTGCTACGCATGCAGCTCGTGGCCGGACCACTGTGTCGTGGGATCTCCTTCCCCGATTCGCCCAAGACAGAACCCGGACCCCAGTGCGGCTAGCACACACGTCGCCCAGGATAGGAGCGTGGTTGTTCGGGACGGACGGCTGCCGCTCCGTAGAGGACAGAACCCCATGTCCCCGCGACTGCCAGCCCACGAGCCGGCGGTGGACAGCCGCACGCTTCGCGGCAAGTCTGGCTCCCATGCCGCTCGTGGCCGGACAACCGTGTCATGGGATCGTTGTCCCCAATCCTCCCGAAACGGGATTCTTACCCTTGCGCGGCTAGCACACACGTCGCGCAGGACCGGAGCCTAGGGGCTCGGGAAGCCGGACCCACGCAGCACGTAGGGGGATACACGTTTCCTGCGATCGAAATAGCGGAGCCGACAGAGGTTCGACCGGGTACTAGTGCAGATCGCGCACACTTCGCCCAGGACCGGAGCGTGGCTGTTCGGGAAGGACGGCCGCCGCTCCGGACAGGACAGAAGCTTTCGTCTCGGGGACAACCAGCCCCCGAGCCAGAGGATGACAGCCTCTTGTTTCACGACACGGCTGCTACGCATGCAGCTCGTGGCCGGACCACTGTGTCGTGGGATCTCCTTCCCCGATTCGCCCAAGACAGAACCCGGACCCCAGTGCGGCTAGCACACACGTCGCCCAGGATAGGAGCGTGGTTGTTCGGGACGGACGGCTGCCGCTCCGGAGAGGACAGAACCCCATGTCCCCGCGACTGCCAGCCCACGAGCCGGCGGAGGACAGCCACACGCTTCGCGGCAAGGCTGGGAGGCACACCGCTTGTGGCGGGTCACCCGTATCTTGCGATCATTTTAGTCGAGCCGACCAAGGCGGGACCCGGACCCCGGCGCGGCTAGAACACACGTCGCGCAGGACCGGAGCCTAGGGGCTCGGGTAGCCGGACCCACGCAGCCCGTAGAGGGACACACGTTTCCTGCGATCGAAATAGCGGAGCCGACAGAGGTTCGACCGGGTCCTAGTGCGGCTAGCACACACATCGCCCGGGACCGAAGCCCAGGGTCCATATCCGGACGCCTGCCGCTCTGGATTGTCTGAATCCCCTGTCCCCGGAAAGCGTAACTCCGAGCCGCTGAACGACAGCCTCCACTTCTCGACACGGCTGGCAGCCACAGAGCTAGTGGACGGACAACCGTGTCGTAGGATCTCCTTCCCCGAGGCGCCCGAAATGGGATCCGGACCCCGGTGCGGCGAACAAACACGACACCCAGGATGGAGTCAAAGGGCTCGGGAAGCCGGACCCACGCTGCCCGTGGAGGGACACTCGTGTCCTGCGATCGAAAGAGCGGAGCCGACCGAGGTCCCACCCGGACCCCAGTGCGGCTAGCACACACGTCGCCCAGGATAGGAGCGTGGTTGTTCGGGACGGACGGCTGCCGCTCCGTAGAGGACAGAACCCCATGTCCCCGCGACTGCCAGCCCACGAGCCGGCGGTGGACAGCCGCACGCTTCACGGCAAGTCTGGCTCCCATGCCGCTCGTGGCCGGACAACCGTGTCATGGGATCGTTGTCCCCAATCCGCCCGAAACGGGATTCTTACCCTTGCGCGGCTAGCACACACGTCGCGCAGGACCGGAGCCTAGGGGCTCGGGTAGCCGGACCCACGCAGCCCGTAGAGGGACACACTTTTCCTGCGATCGAAATAGCGGAGCCGACAGAGGTTCGACCGGGTCCTAGTGCGGCTAGCGCACACTTCGCCCGGGACCGGAGCGTGGTTGTTCGGGAAGGACGGCCGCCGCTCCGGACAGGACAGAAGCTTTCGTCTCGGGGACAACCAGCCCCCGAGCCAGAGGATGACAGCCTCTTGTTTCACGACACGGCTGCTACGCATGCAGCTCGTGGCCGGACCACTGTGTCGTGGGATCTCCTTCCCCGATTCGCCCAAGACAGAACCCGGACCCCAGTGCGGCTAGCACACACGTCGCCCAGGATAGGAGCGTGGTTGTTCGGGACGGACGGCTGCCGCTCCGGAGAGGACAGAACCCCATGTCCCCGCGACTGCCAGCCCACGAGCCGGCGGAGGACAGCCACACGCTTCGCGGCAAGGCTGGCACCCATACCGCTTGTGGCGGGTCACCCGTATCTTACGATCATTTTAGTCGAGCCGCCCAAGGCGGGACCCGGACCCCGGCGCGGCTAGAACACACGTCGCGCAGGACCGGAGCCTAGGGGCTCGGGTAGCCGGACCCATGCAGCCCGTAGACGGACACACGTTTCCTGCGATCGAAATAGCGGAGCCGACAGAGGTTCGACCGGGTCCTAGTGCGGCTAGCACACACATCGCCCGGGACCGAAGCCCAGGGTCCATATCCGGACGCCTGCCGCTCTGGACTGTCTGAATCCCCGGTCGCCGGCACTGCGTAACTCCGAGCCGCTGAACGACAGCCTCCACTTCTCGACACGGCTGGCAGCCACAGCGCTTGTGGACGGACAACCGTGTCGTAGGATCTCCTTCCCCGAGGCGCCCGAAATGGGATCCGGACCCCGGTGCGGCGAGCAAACACGACACCCAGGATGGAGTCAAAGGGCTCGGGAAGCCGGACCCACGCTGCCCGTGGAGGGACACTCGTGTCCTGCGATCGAAAGAGCGGAGCCGACCGAGGTCCCACCCGGACCCCAGTGCGGCTAGCACACACGTCGCCCAGGATAGGAGCGTGGTTGTTCGGGACGGACGGCTGCCGCTCCGTAGAGGACAGAACCCCATGTCCCCGCGACTGCCAGCCCACGAGCCGGCGGTGGACAGCCACACGCTTCGCGGCAAGTCTGGCTCCCATGCCGCTCGTGGCCGGACAACCGTGTCATGGGATCGTTGTCCCCAATCCGCCCGAAACGGGATTCTTACCCTTGCGCGGCTAGCATACACGTCTCCCAGGACCGGAGTCTTGGGGTTCGGGAAAGACGGCGGCCACTCCGGGACGAATAGTTGCCGAGAGAACGGAACATAGCCTCCTTCTTCGCGGCAAGGCTGGCACCCACACCGCTTGTGGCCGGTTACCTGTGTCTTGCGATCACTTTCGTCGAGCCGCCCAAGGCGGGACCCGGACCCCGGCGCGGCTAGCACACACGTCGCGCAGGACCGGAGCCTAGGGGTTCGGGAAGCCGGACCCACGCAGCCCGTAGAGGGACACACGTTTCCTGCGATCGAAATAGCGGAGCCGACAGAGGTTCGACCGGGTCCTAGTGCGGCTAGCACACACATCGCCCGGGACCGGAGCGTGGCTGTTCGGGAAGGACGGCCGCCGCTCCGGACAGGACAGAAGCTTTCGTCTCGGGGACAACCAGCCCCCGAGCCAGAGGATGACAGCCTCTTGTTTCACGACACGGCTGCTACGCATGCAGCTCGTGGCCGGACCACTGTGTCGTGGGATCTCCTTCCCCGATTCGCCCAAGACAGAACCCGGACCCCAGTGCGGCTAGCACACACGTCGCTCAGGATAGGAGCGTGGTTGTTCGGGACGGACGGCTGCCGCTCCGTAGAGGACAGAACCCCATGTCCCCGCGACTGCCAGCCCACGAGCCGGCGGAGGACAGCCACACGCTTCGCGGCAAGGCTGGGAGGCACACCGCTTGTGGCGGGTCACCCGTATCTTGCGATCATTTTAGTCGAGCCGCCCAAGGCGGGACCCGGACCCCGGCGCGGCTAGAACACACGTCGCGCAGGACCGGAGCCTAGGGGCTCGGGTAGCCGGACCCACGCAGCCCGTAGAGGGACACACGTTTCCTGCGATCGAAATAGCGGAGCCGACAGAGGTTCGACCGGGTCCTAGTGCGGCTAGCACACACATCGCCCGGGACCGAAGCCCGGGGTCCATATCCGGACGCCTGCCGCTCTGGACTGTCTGAATCCCCGGTCCCCGGCACTGCGTAACTCCGAGCCGCTGAACGACAGCCTCCACTTCTCGACACGGCTGGCAGCCACAGCGCTTGTGTCCGCACAACCGTGTCTTGCGATCACTTTAGTCCAGCCGCCCAAGGCGGGACCCGGACCCCGGCGCGGCTAGCATACACGTCGCCCAGGACCGAAGCCCAGGGTCCACATCCGGACGCCTGCCGCTCTGGATTGTCTGAATCCCCGTTCGCCGGCACTGCGTAACTCCGAGCCGCTGAACGACAGCCTCCACTTCTCGACACGGCTGGCAGCCACAGCGCTAGTGGCCGCACAACCGTGTCTTGCGATCACTTTAGTCCAGCCGCCCAAGGCGGGACCCGGACCCCGGCGCGGCTAGCATACACTTCGCCCAGGACCGAAGCCCAGGGTCCACATCCGGACGCCTGCCGCTCTGGATTGTCTGAATCCCCGGTCCCCGGCACTGCGTAACTCCGAGCCGCTGAACGAGAGCCTCCACTTCTCGACACGGATGGCAGCCACAGCGCTTGTGGCCGGACAACCGTGTCGTAGGATATCCTTCCCCAGGGGAGCCTTTATGCATCCCCACATGCAACTGGACCCTCCGGGTTCACTCTTTCACTTGAAGCCTAAATATAGCCCTGGCCCGCCTGGCAGTCGACTGAAAACTCGGGCCCCAGAAAATGCGTTAAAAGCCTAATTCGCCCATCCAAAAGTGCCCCTAGAGGAAGGCTTTGGGTACATCTGAACTCCCCAGGGGAGCCTTTACGCAGCCCCACATGCAACTGGACCCTCCTTGTTCACTGTTTACGAGCAACCCTAAATATACCCCTAGCCAGCATGGCAGAAGACTGAAAACTCGGGCCACAGAAAAAGCGTTTCAAGCCCCTTTCGCCCATCCAGAAGTGCCCCCAAAGGAAGGCTTTGGGTCCAACTGAACTCCCCAGGGGAGCCTTTATGCAGCCCCACATGCAACTGGACCCTCCGGGTTCACTCTTTCACTGCAAGCCTAAATATAGCCCTCGGCGCAATGGGAGACGACTGAAAAAGCGGGCCTTAGAAAACACATTGCGATTCCCCTTGGACCATCCCAAAGTGCACCCAGAGGAAGGCTTTGGGTACATCTGAACTCCCCAGGGGAGCCTTTACGAAGCCCCACATGCAACTGGACCCTCCTTGTTCACTGTTTACGAGCAACCCTAAATATACCCCTAGCCAGCATGGCAGAAGACTGAAAACTCGGGCCACAGAAAAAGCGTTTTAAGCCCCTTTCGCCCATCCAGAAGTGCCCCCAAAGGAAGGCTTTGGGTACAACTGAACTCCCCAGGGGAGCCTTTATGCAGCCCCACATACAACTGGACCCTCCGGGTTCACT
Source organism: Anas platyrhynchos (assembly GCF_047663525.1). Lineage (NCBI taxonomy): Eukaryota > Metazoa > Chordata > Aves > Anseriformes > Anatidae > Anas > Anas platyrhynchos. The sequence goes on along the minus strand of NC_092613.1, from coordinate 1,805,052 downwards.
CTTTCACAGCAACCCTAAATATAACCCTGGCCCGCATGGCAGACGACTGAAAACTCGGGCCACAGAAAATGAGTTTCAAGCCCATTTCGCCCATCCAGAAGTGCACCCAAAGGAAGGCTTTGGGTACAACTGAACTCCCCAGGGGAGCCTTTATGCAGCCCCACATGAAACTGGACCCTCCGGGTTCACTCTTTCACCGCAAGCCTAAATATAGCCCTATCACGCCTGGCAGTTGACTGAAAGCTCGGACCACAGAAAATGAGTTACGAGCCCCATTCGCCCATCCAAAAGTGCCCCCAAAGGAAGGCTTTTGTACATCTGAACTCCCCAGGGGAGCCTTTATGCAGCGCCACATGCAACTGGACCTTCCGGGTTCACTCTTTCACCACAAGACTAAATATAGCCCTCGGCGCAGTGGGAGAAGACTGATAAAGCGGGCCTCAGAAAACGCATTGCGATTCCCCTTGGACCATCCAAAAGTGCTCCTAAAGGAAGGCTTTGGGTACAACTGGACTCCCCAGGGGAGCCTTAACGCAGCCCCACATGCAACTGGACCCTCCGTATTCGCTCTTTCACAGCAACCCTAAATATAACCCTAGCCAGCATGGCAGAAGACTGAAAACTCGGGCCACAGAAAAAGCGTTTCAAGCCCCTTTCGCCCATCCAGAAGTGCCCCCAGAGGAAGGCTTTGGGTACAACTGAACTCCCCAGGGGAGCCTTTATGCAGGCCCATACGCAACTGGACGCCCCGTGTTCGCTGTTTACAAGCAACCCTAAATATAACACTAGCCAGCATGGCAGAAAACTGAAAACTCGGGCCACAGAAAAAGCGTTTCAAGCCCCATTCACCCATCCAGAAGTGCCCCCAAAGGAAGGCTTTGGGTACAACTGAACTCCCCAGGGGAGCCTTTATGCAGCCCCACATGCAACTGGACCCTCCGGGTTCACTCTTTCACAGCAACCCTAAATATAGCCCTCGGCGCAATGGGAGACGACTGAAAAAGCGGGCCTTAGAAAACGCATTGCGATTCCCCTTGGACCATCCCAAAGTGCCCCCAAAGGAAGGCTTTGGGTACATCTGAACTCCCCAGGGGAGCCTTTACGCAGCCCCACATGCAACTGGACCCTCCTTGTTCACTGTTTACGAGCAACCCTAAATATACCCCTAGCCACAATGGCAGAAGACTGAAAACTCGGGCTCCAGAAAATGCGTTTCAAGCCCCATTCACCCATCCAGAAATGCCCCCAAAGGAAGGCTTTGGGTACAAGTGAACTCCCCAGGGGAGCCTTTATGCAGCCCCACATACAACTGGACCCTCCGGGTTCACTCTTTCACAGCAACCCTAAATATAACCCTGGCCCGCATGGCAGACGACTGAAAACTCGGGCCACAGAAAAAGCGTTTCAAGCCCCTTTCGCCCATCCAAAAGTGCCCCCAAAGGAAGGCTTTGGGTCCAACTGAACTCCCCAGGGGAGCCTTTATGCAGCCCCACATGCAACTGGACCCTCCGGGTTCACTCTTTCACAGCAACCCTAAATATAGCCCTGGCCCGCCTGGCAGTCGACTGAATGCTCGGGCTACAGAAAATGTGTTACGAGCCCCATTCGCCCATCCAAAAGTGCCCCCAGAGGAAGGCTTTGGGTACATCTGAACTTCCCAGGGGAGCCTTTATGCAGCCCCACATGCACATGGACCCTCCTTGTTCACTGTTTACGAGCAACCCTAAATATAACCCTAACCACCATGGCAGAAGACTGAAAACTCGGGCTCCAGAAAATGAATTTCAAGCCCATTTCGCCCATCCAAAAGTGCCCCCAAAGGAAGTCTTTGGGTACAACTGAACTCCCCAGGGGAGCCTTTATGCAGCCCCACATGAAACTGGACCCTCCGGGTTCACTCTTTCACCGCAAGCCTAAATATAGCCCTATCACGCCTGGCAGTTGACTGAAAGCTCGGACCACAGAAAATGAGTTACGAGCCCCATTCGCCCATCCAAAAGTGCCCCCAAAGGAAGGCTTTTGTACATCTGAACTCCCCAGGGGAGCCTTTATGCAGCGCCACATGCAACTGGACCTTCCGGGTTCACTCTTTCACCACAAGACTAAATATAGCCCTCGGCGCAGTGGGAGAAGACTGAAAAAGCGGGCCTCAGAAAACGCATTGCGATTCCCCTTGGACCATCCAAAAGTGCTCCTAAAGGAAGGCTTTGGGTACAACTGGACTCCCCAGGGGAGCCTTAACGCAGCCCCACATGCAACTGGACCCTCCGTATTCGCTCTTTCACAGCAACCCTAAATATAACCCTAGCCAGCATGGCAGAAGACTGAAAACTCGGGCCACAGAAAAAGCGTTTCAAGCCCCTTTCGCCCATCCAGAAGTGCCCCCAGAGGAAGGCTTTGGGTACAACTGAACTCCCCAGGGGAGCCTTTATGCAGGCCCATACGCAACTGGACGCCCCGTGTTCGCTGTTTACAAGCAACCCTAAATATAACACTAGCCAGCATGGCAGAAAACTGAAAACTCGGGCCACAGAAAAAGCGTTTCAAGCCCCATTCACCCATCCAGAAGTGCCCCCAAAGGAAGGCTTTGGGTACAACTGAACTCCCCAGGGGAGCCTTTATGCAGCCCCACATGCAACTGGACCCTCCGGGTTCACTCTTTCACAGCAACCCTAAATATAGCCCTCGGCGCAATGGGAGACGACTGAAAAAGCGGGCCTTAGAAAACGCATTGCGATTCCCCTTGGACCATCCCAAAGTGCCCCCAAAGGAAGGCTTTGGGTACATCTGAACTCCCCAGGGGAGCCTTTACGCAGCCCCACATGCAACTGGACCCTCCTTGTTCACTGTTTACGAGCAACCCTAAATATACCCCTAGCCACAATGGCAGAAGACTGAAAACTCGGGCTCCAGAAAATGCGTTTCAAGCCCCATTCACCCATCCAGAAATGCCCCCAAAGGAAGGCTTTGGGTACAAGTGAACTCCCCAGGGGAGCCTTTATGCAGCCCCACATACAACTGGACCCTCCGGGTTCACTCTTTCACAGCAACCCTAAATATAACCCTGGCCCGCATGGCAGACGACTGAAAACTCGGGCCACAGAAAAAGCGTTTCAAGCCCCTTTCGCCCATCCAAAAGTGCCCCCAAAGGAAGGCTTTGGGTACAACTGAACTCCCCAGGGGAGCCTTTATGCAGCCCCACATGCAACTGGACCCTCCGGGTTCACTCTTTCACAGCAACCCTAAATATAGCCCTGGCCCGCCTGGCAGTCGACTGAATGCTCGGGCTACAGAAAATGTGTTACGAGCCCCATTCGCCCATCCAAAAGTGCCCCCAGAGGATGGCTTTGGGTACATCTGAACTTCCCAGGGGAGCCTTTATGCAGCCCCACATGCAACTGGACCCTCCTTGTTCACTGTTTACGAGCAACCCTAAATATAACCCTAACCACCATGGCAGAAGACTGAAAACTCGGGCTCCAGAAAATGAGTTTCAAGCCCATTTCGCCCATCCAGAAGTGCCCCCAAAGGAAGGCTTTGGGTACAACTGAACTCCCCAGGGGAGCCTTTATGCAGCCCCACATGAAACTGGACCCTCCGGGTTCACTCTTTCACCGCAAGCCTAAATATAGCCCTATCACGCCTGGCAGTTGACTGAAAGCTCGGACCACAGAAAATGAGTTACGAGCCCCATTCGCCCATCCAAAAGTGCCCCCAAAGGAAGGCTTTTGTACATCTGAACTCCCCAGGGGAGCCTTTATGCAGCGCCACATGCAACTGGACATTCCGGGTTCACTCTTTCACCACAAGACTAAATATAGCCCTCGGCGCAGTGGGAGAAGACTGAAAAAGCGGGCCTCAGAAAACGCATTGCGATTCCCCTTGGACCATCCAAAAGTGCTCCTAAAGGAAGGCTTTGGGTACAACTGGACTCCCCAGGGGAGCCTTAACGCAGCCCCACATGCAACTGGACCCTCCGTATTCGCTCTTTCACAGCAACCCTAAATATAACCCTAGCCAGCATGGCAGAAGACTGAAAACTCGGGCCACAGAAAAAGCGTTTCAAGCCCCTTTCGCCCATCCAGAAGTGCCCCCAGAGGAAGGCTTTGGGTACAACTGAACTCCCCAGGGGAGCCTTTATGCAGGCCCATACGCAACTGGACGCCCCGTGTTCGCTGTTTACAAGCAACCCTAAATATAACACTAGCCAGCATGGCAGAAAACTGAAAACTCGGGCCAGAGAAAAAGCGTTTCAAGCCCCATTCACCCATCCAGAAGTGCCCCCAAAGGAAGGCTTTGGGTACAACTGAACTCCCCAGGGGAGCCTTTATGCAGCCCCACATGCAACTGGACCCTCCGGGTTCACTCTTTCACAGCAACCCTAAATATAGCCCTGGCCTGCCTGGCAGTCGACTGAAAACTCGGGCCCCAGAAAATGCATTAAAAGCCTAATTCGCCCATCCAAAAGTGCTCCTAGAGGAAGGCTTTGGGTACAAGTGAGCTCCCCAGGGGAGCCTTTACGCAGCCCCACATGCAACTGGACCCTCCTTGTTCACTGTTTACGAGCAACCCTAAATATACTCCTAGCCAGCATGGCAGAAGTCTGAAAACTCGGGCTCCAGAAAATGCGTTTCAAGCCCCATTCACCCATTCAGAAGTGCCCCCAAAGGAAGGCTTTGGGTACAACTGAACTCCCCAGGGGAGCCTTTATGCAGCCCCACATGCAACTGGACCCTCCGGGTTCACTCTTTCACCGCAAGCCTAAATATATCCCTAGCACGCCTGGCAGTCGAGTGAAAGTTCGAGCCACAAAAAATGTGTTACGAGCCCCATTCGCCCATCCAAAAGTGCCCCCAGAGGAAGGATTTGGGTACAAGTGAACTCCCCAGGGGAGCCTTTACACAGCCCCACATGCAACTGGACCCTCCTTGTTCACTGTTTACGAGCAACCCTAAATATACTCCTAGCCACCATGGCAGAAGTCTGAAAACTCGGGCTCCAGAAAATGCGTTTCAAGCCCCATTCACCCATCCAGAAGTGCCCCCAAAGGAAGGCTTTGGGTACAACTGAACTCCCCAGGGGAGCCTTTATGCAGCCCCACATGCAACTGGACCCTCCGGGTTCACTCTTTCACCGCAAGCCTAAATATAGCCCTAGCACGCCTGGCAGTCGACTGAAAGTTCGAGCCACAAAAAATGTGTTACGAGCCCCATTCGCCCATCCAAAAGTGCCCCCAGAGGAAGGCTTTGGGTACAAGTGAACTCCCCAGGGGAGCCTTTATGCAGCCCCACATGCAACTGGACCCTCCGGGTTCACTCTTTCACAGCAACCCTAAATATAGCCCTCGGCGCAATGGGAGACGACTGAAAAAGCGGGCCTTAGAAAACGCATTGCGATTCCCCTTGGACCATCCCAAAGTGCCCCCAAAGGAAGGCTTTGGGTACATCTGAACTCCCCAGGGGAGCCTTTACGCAGCCCCACATGCAACTGGACCCTCCTTGTTCACTGTTTACGAGCAACCCTAAATATACCCCTAGCCACAATGGCAGAAGACTGAAAACTCGGGCTCCAGAAAATGCGTTTCAAGCCCCATTCACCCATCCAGAAATGCCCCCAAAGGAAGGCTTTGGGTACAAGTGAACTCCCCAGGGGAGCCTTTATGCAGCCCCACATACAACTGGACCCTCCGGGTTCACTCTTTCACAGCAACCCTAAATATAACCCTGGCCCGCATGGCAGACGACTGAAAACTCGGGCCACAGAAAAAGCGTTTCAAGCCCCTTTCGCCCATCCAAAAGTGCCCCCAAAGGAAGGCTTTGGGTCCAACTGAACTCCCCAGGGGAGCCTTTATGCAGCCCCACATGCAACTGGACCCTCCGGGTTCACTCTTTCACAGCAACCCTAAATATAGCCCTGGCCCGCCTGGCAGTCGACTGAATGCTCGGGCTACAGAAAATGTGTTACGAGCCCCATTCGCCCATCCAAAAGTGCCCCCAGAGGAAGGCTTTGGGTACATCTGAACTTCCCAGGGGAGCCTTTATGCAGCCCCACATGCACATGGACCCTCCTTGTTCACTGTTTACGAGCAACCCTAAATATAACCCTAACCACCATGGCAGAAGACTGAAAACTCGGGCTCCAGAAAATGAATTTCAAGCCCATTTCGCCCATCCAAAAGTGCCCCCAAAGGAAGTCTTTGGGTACAACTGAACTCCCCAGGGGAGCCTTTATGCAGCCCCACATGAAACTGGACCCTCCGGGTTCACTCTTTCACCGCAAGCCTAAATATAGCCCTATCACGCCTGGCAGTTGACTGAAAGCTCGGACCACAGAAAATGAGTTACGAGCCCCATTCGCCCATCCAAAAGTGCCCCCAAAGGAAGGCTTTTGTACATCTGAACTCCCCAGGGGAGCCTTTATGCAGCGCCACATGCAACTGGACCTTCCGGGTTCACTCTTTCACCACAAGACTAAATATAGCCCTCGGCGCAGTGGGAGAAGACTGAAAAAGCGGGCCTCAGAAAACGCATTGCGATTCCCCTTGGACCATCCAAAAGTGCTCCTAAAGGAAGGCTTTGGGTACAACTGGACTCCCCAGGGGAGCCTTAACGCAGCCCCACATGCAACTGGACCCTCCGTATTCGCTCTTTCACAGCAACCCTAAATATAACCCTAGCCAGCATGGCAGAAGACTGAAAACTCGGGCCACAGAAAAAGCGTTTCAAGCCCCTTTCGCCCATCCAGAAGTGCCCCCAGAGGAAGGCTTTGGGTACAACTGAACTCCCCAGGGGAGCCTTTATGCAGGCCCATACGCAACTGGACGCCCCGTGTTCGCTGTTTACAAGCAACCCTAAATATAACACTAGCCAGCATGGCAGAAAACTGAAAACTCGGGCCACAGAAAAAGCGTTTCAAGCCCCATTCACCCATCCAGAAGTGCCCCCAAAGGAAGGCTTTGGGTACAACTGAACTCCCCAGGGGAGCCTTTATGCAGCCCCACATGCAACTGGACCCTCCGGGTTCACTCTTTCACAGCAACCCTAAATATAGCCCTCGGCGCAATGGGAGACGACTGAAAAAGCGGGCCTTAGAAAACGCATTGCGATTCCCCTTGGACCATCCCAAAGTGCCCCCAAAGGAAGGCTTTGGGTACATCTGAACTCCCCAGGGGAGCCTTTACGCAGCCCCACATGCAACTGGACCCTCCTTGTTCACTGTTTACGAGCAACCCTAAATATACCCCTAGCCACAATGGCAGAAGACTGAAAACTCGGGCTCCAGAAAATGCGTTTCAAGCCCCATTCACCCATCCAGAAATGCCCCCAAAGGAAGGCTTTGGGTACAAGTGAACTCCCCAGGGGAGCCTTTATGCAGCCCCACATACAACTGGACCCTCCGGGTTCACTCTTTCACAGCAACCCTAAATATAACCCTGGCCCGCATGGCAGACGACTGAAAACTCGGGCCACAGAAAAAGCGTTTCAAGCCCCTTTCGCCCATCCAAAAGTGCCCCCAAAGGAAGGCTTTGGGTACAACTGAACTCCCCAGGGGAGCCTTTATGCAGCCCCACATGCAACTGGACCCTCCGGGTTCACTCTTTCACAGCAACCCTAAATATAGCCCTGGCCCGCCTGGCAGTCGACTGAATGCTCGGGCTACAGAAAATGTGTTACGAGCCCCATTCGCCCATCCAAAAGTGCCCCCAGAGGATGGCTTTGGGTACATCTGAACTTCCCAGGGGAGCCTTTATGCAGCCCCACATGCAACTGGACCCTCCTTGTTCACTGTTTACGAGCAACCCTAAATATAACCCTAACCACCATGGCAGAAGACTGAAAACTCGGGCTCCAGAAAATGAGTTTCAAGCCCATTTCGCCCATCCAGAAGTGCCCCCAAAGGAAGGCTTTGGGTACAACTGAACTCCCCAGGGGAGCCTTTATGCAGCCCCACATGAAACTGGACCCTCCGGGTTCACTCTTTCACCGCAAGCCTAAATATAGCCCTATCACGCCTGGCAGTTGACTGAAAGCTCGGACCACAGAAAATGAGTTACGAGCCCCATTCGCCCATCCAAAAGTGCCCCCAAAGGAAGGCTTTTGTACATCTGAACTCCCCAGGGGAGCCTTTATGCAGCGCCACATGCAACTGGACATTCCGGGTTCACTCTTTCACCACAAGACTAAATATAGCCCTCGGCGCAGTGGGAGAAGACTGAAAAAGCGGGCCTCAGAAAACGCATTGCGATTCCCCTTGGACCATCCAAAAGTGCTCCTAAAGGAAGGCTTTGGGTACAACTGGACTCCCCAGGGGAGCCTTAACGCAGCCCCACATGCAACTGGACCCTCCGTATTCGCTCTTTCACAGCAACCCTAAATATAACCCTAGCCAGCATGGCAGAAGACTGAAAACTCGGGCCACAGAAAAAGCGTTTCAAGCCCCTTTCGCCCATCCAGAAGTGCCCCCAGAGGAAGGCTTTGGGTACAACTGAACTCCCCAGGGGAGCCTTTATGCAGGCCCATACGCAACTGGACGCCCCGTGTTCGCTGTTTACAAGCAACCCTAAATATAACACTAGCCAGCATGGCAGAAAACTGAAAACTCGGGCCAGAGAAAAAGCGTTTCAAGCCCCATTCACCCATCCAGAAGTGCCCCCAAAGGAAGGCTTTGGGTACAACTGAACTCCCCAGGGGAGCCTTTATGCAGCCCCACATGCAACTGGACCCTCCGGGTTCACTCTTTCACAGCAACCCTAAATATAGCCCTGGCCTGCCTGGCAGTCGACTGAAAACTCGGGCCCCAGAAAATGCATTAAAAGCCTAATTCGCCCATCCAAAAGTGCTCCTAGAGGAAGGCTTTGGGTACAAGTGAGCTCCCCAGGGGAGCCTTTACGCAGCCCCACATGCAACTGGACCCTCCTTGTTCACTGTTTACGAGCAACCCTAAATATACTCCTAGCCAGCATGGCAGAAGTCTGAAAACTCGGGCTCCAGAAAATGCGTTTCAAGCCCCATTCACCCATTCAGAAGTGCCCCCAAAGGAAGGCTTTGGGTACAACTGAACTCCCCAGGGGAGCCTTTATGCAGCCCCACATGCAACTGGACCCTCCGGGTTCACTCTTTCACCGCAAGCCTAAATATATCCCTAGCACGCCTGGCAGTCGAGTGAAAGTTCGAGCCACAAAAAATGTGTTACGAGCCCCATTCGCCCATCCAAAAGTGCCCCCAGAGGAAGGATTTGGGTACAAGTGAACTCCCCAGGGGAGCCTTTACACAGCCCCACATGCAACTGGACCCTCCTTGTTCACTGTTTACGAGCAACCCTAAATATACTCCTAGCCACCATGGCAGAAGTCTGAAAACTCGGGCTCCAGAAAATGCGTTTCAAGCCCCATTCACCCATCCAGAAGTGCCCCCAAAGGAAGGCTTTGGGTACAACTGAACTCCCCAGGGGAGCCTTTATGCAGCCCCACATGCAACTGGACCCTCCGGGTTCACTCTTTCACCGCAAGCCTAAATATAGCCCTAGCACGCCTGGCAGTCGACTGAAAGTTCGAGCCACAAAAAATGTGTTACGAGCCCCATTCGCCCATCCAAAAGTGCCCCCAGAGGAAGGCTTTGGGTACAAGTGAACTCCCCAGGGGAGCCTTTACGCAGCCCCACATGCAACTGGACCCTCCTTGTTCACTGTTTACGAGCAACCCTAAATATACCCCTAGCCACAATGGCAGAAGACTGAAAACTCGGGCTCCACAAAATGCGTTTCAAGCCCCATTCACCCATCCAGAAATGCCCCCAAAGGAAGGCTTTGGGTACAACTGAACTCCCCAGGGGAGCCTTTATGCAGCCCCACATACAACTGGACCCTCCTTGTTCACTGTTTACGAGCAACCCTATATATATCCCTGGCCCGCCTGGCAGTGGACTGAAAACTCGGGCCCCAGAAAATGCGTTAAAAGCCTAATTCGCCCATCCAAAAGTGCCCCTAGAGGAAGGCTTTGGGTACATCTGAACTCCCCAGGGGAGCCTTTACGCAGCCCCACATGCAACTGGACCCTCCTTGTTCACTGTTTACGAGCAACCCTAAATATACCCCTAGCCACCATGGCAGAAGACTGAAAACTCGGGCCACAGAAAAAGCGTTTCAAGCCCCTTTCGCCCATCCAGAAGTGCCCCCAAAGGAAGGCTTTGGGTCCAACTGAACTCCCCAGGGGAGCCTTTATGCAGCCCCACATGCAACTGGACCCTCCGGGTTCACTCTTTCACTGCAAGCCTAAATATAGCCCTCGGCGCAATGGGAGACGACTGAAAAAGCGGGCCTTAGAAAACGCATTGCGATTCCCCTTGGACCATCCCAAAGTGCCCCCAGAGGAAGGCTTTGGGTACATCTGAACTCCCCAGGGGAGCCTTTACGAAGCCCCACATGCAACTGGACCCTCCTTGTTCACTGTTTACGAGCAACCCTAAATATACCCCTAGCCACAATGGCAGAAGACTGAAAACTCGGGCTCCAGAAAATGCGTTTCAAGCCCCATTCACCCATCCAGAAATGCCCCCAAAGGAAGGCTTTGGGTACAAGTGAACTCCCCAGGGGAGCCTTTATGCAGCCCCACATACAACTGGACCCTCCGGGTTCACTCTTTCACAGCAACCCTAAATATAACCCTGGCCCGCATGGTAGACGACTGAAAACTCGGGCCACAGAAAAAGCGTTTCAAGCCCCTTTCGCCCATCCAAAAGTGCCCCCAAAGGAAGGCTTTGGGTACAACTGAACTCCCCAGGGGAGCCTTTATGCAGCCCCACATGCAACTGGACCCTCCGGGTTCACTCTTTCACAGCAACCCTAAATATAGCCCTGGCCCGCCTGGCAGTCGACTGAATGCTTGGGCTACAGAAAATGTGTTACGAGCCCCATTCGCCCATCCAAAAGTGCCCCCAAAGGAAGGCTTTGGGTACATCTGAACTTCCCAGGGGAGCCTTTATGCAGCCCCACATGCAACTGGACCCTCCTTGTTCACTGTTTACGAGCAACCCTAAATATAACCCTAACCACCATGGCAGAAGACTGAAAACTCGGGCTCCAGAAAATGAGTTTCAAGCCCATTTCGCCCATCCAGAAGTGCCCCCAAAGGAAGGCTTTGGGTACAACTGAACTCCCCAGGGGAGCCTTTATGCAGCCCCACATGAAACTGGACCCTCCGGGTTCACTCTTTCACCGCAAGCCTAAATATAGCCCTATCACGCCTGGCAGTTGACTGAAAGCTCGGACCACAGAAAATGAGTTACGAGCCCCATTCGCCCATCCAAAAGTGCCCCCAAAGGAAGGCTTTTGTACATCTGAACTCCCCAGGGGAGCCTTTATGCAGCGCCACATGCAACTGGACCTTCCGGGTTCACTCTTTCACCACAAGACTAAATATAGCCCTCGGCGCAGTGGGAGAAGACTGAAAAAGCGGGCCTCAGAAAACGCATTGCGATTCCCCTTGGACCATCCAAAAGTGCTCCTAAAGGAAGGCTTTGGGTACAACTGGACTCCCCAGGGGAGCCTTAACGCAGCCCCACATGCAACTGGACCCTCCGTATTCGCTCTTTCACAGCAACCCTAAATATAACCCTAGCCAGCATGGCAGAAGACTGAAAACTCGGGCCACAGAAAAAGCGTTTCAAGCCCCTTTCGCCCATCCAGAAGTGCCCCCAGAGGAAGGCTTTGGGTACAACTGAACTCCCCAGGGGAGCCTTTATGCAGGCCCATACGCAACTGGACCCCCCGTGTTCGCTGTTTACAAGCAACCCTAAATATAACACTAGCCAGCATGGCAGAAAACTGAAAACTCGGGCCACAGAAAAAGCGTTTCAAGCCCCATTCACCCATCCAGAAGTGCCCCCAAAGGAAGGCTTTGGGTACAACTGAACTCCCCAGGGGAGCCTTTATGCAGCCCCACATGCAACTGGACCCTCCGGGTTCACTCTTTCACAGCAACCCTAAATATAGCCCTGGCCTGCCTGGCAGTCGACTGAAAACTCGGGCCCCAGAAAATGCATTAAAAGCCTAATTCGCCCATCCAAAAGTGCTCCTAGAGGAAGGCTTTGGGTACAAGTGAACTCCCCAGGGGAGCCTTTACGCAGCCCCACGTGCAACTGGACCCTCCTTGTTCACTGTTTACGAGCAACCCTAAATATACCCCTAGCCAGCATGGCAGAAGACTGAAAACTCGGGCCACAGAAAAAGCGTTTCAAGCCCCTTTCGCCCATCCAGAAGTGCCCCCAAAGGAAGGCTTTGGGTACAACTGAACTCCCCAGGGGAGCCTTTATGCAGCCCCACATGCAACTGGACCCTCCGGGTTCACTCTTTCACTGCAAGCCTAAATATAGCCCTCGGCGCAATGGGAGACGACTGAAAAAGCGGGCCTTAGAAAACGCATTGCGATTCCCCTTGGACCATCCCAAAGTGCCCCCAAAGGAAGGCTTTGGGTACATCTGAACTCCCCAGGGGAGCCTTTACGCAGCCCCACATGCAACTGGACCCTCCTTGTTCACTGTTTACGAGCAACCCTAAATATACCCCTAGCCACAATGGCAGAAGACTGAAAACTCGGGCTCCAGAAAATGCGTTTCAAGCCCCATTCACCCATCCAGAAATGCCCCCAAAGGAAGGCTTTGGGTACAAGTGAACTCCCCAGGGGAGCCTTTATGCAGCCCCACATACAACTGGACCCTCCGGGTTCACTCTTTCACAGCAACCCTAAATATGACCCTGGCCCGCATGGCAGACGACTGAAAACTCGGGCCACAGAAAAAGCGTTTCAAGCCCCTTTCGCCCATCCAAAAGTGCCCCCAAAGGAAGGCTTTGGGTACATCTGAACTTCCCAGGGGAGCCTTTATGCAGCCCCACATGCAACTGGACCCTCCTTGTTCACTGTTTACGAGCAACCCTAAATATAACCCTAACCACCATGGCAGAAGACTGAAAACTCGGGCTCCAGAAAATGAGTTTCAAGCCCATTTCGCCCATCCAGAAGTGCCCCCAAAGGAAGGCTTTGGGTACAACTGAACTCCCCAGGGGAGCCTTTATGCAGCCCCACATGAAACTGGACCCTCCGGGTTCACTCTTTCACCGCAAGCCTAAATATAGCCCTATCACGCCTGGCAGTTGACTGAAAGCTCGGACCACAGAAAATGAGTTACGAGCCCCATTCGCCCATCCAAAAGTGCCCCCAAAGGAAGGCTTTTGTACATCTGAACTCCCCAGGGGAGCCTTTATGCAGCGCCACATGCAACTGGACCTTCCGGGTTCACTCTTTCACCACAAGACTAAATATAGCCCTCGGCGCAGTGGGAGAAGACTGAAAAAGCGGGCCTCAGAAAACGCATTGCGATTCCCCTTGGACCATCCAAAAGTGCTCCTAAAGGAAGGCTTTGGGTACAACTGGATTCCCCAGGGGAGCCTTAACGCAGCCCCACATGCAACTGGACCCTCCGTATTCGCTCTTTCACAGCAACCCTAAATATAACCCTAGCCAGCATGGCAGAAGACTGAAAACTCGGGCCACAGAAAAAGCGTTTCAAGCCCCTTTCGCCCATCCAGAAGTGCCCCCAGAGGAAGGCTTTGGGTACAACTGAACTCCCCAGGGGAGCCTTTATGCAGGCCCATACGCAACTGGACCCCCCGTGTTCGCTGTTTACAAGCAACCCTAAATATAACACTAGCCAGCATGGCAGAAAACTGAAAACTCGGGCCACAGAAAAAGCGTTTCAAGCCCCATTCACCCATCCAGAAGTGCCCCCAAAGGAAGGCTTTGGGTACAACTGAACTCCCCAGGGGAGCCTTTATGCAGCCCCACATGCAACTGGACCCTCCGGGTTCACTCTTTCACAGCAACCCTAAATATAGCCCTGGCCTGCCTGGCAGTCGACTGAAAACTCGGGCCCCAGAAAATGCATTAAAAGCCTAATTCGCCCATCCAAAAGTGCTCCTAGAGGAAGGCTTTGGGTACAAGTGAGCTCCCCAGGGGAGCCTTTACGCAGCCCCACATGCAACTGGACCCTCCTTGTTCACTGTTTACGAGCAACCCTAAATATACTCCTAGCCACCATGGCAGAAGTCTGAAAACTCGGGCTCCAGAAAATGCGTTTCAAGCCCCATTCACCCATTCAGAAGTGCCCCCAAAGGAAGGCTTTGGGTAAAACTGAACTCCCCAGGGGAGCATTTATGCAGCCCCACATGCAACTGGACCCTCCGGGTTCACTCTTTCACCGCAAGCCTAAATATAGCCCTAGCACGCCTGGCAGTCGACTGAAAGTTCGAGCCACAAAAAATGTGTTACGAGCCCCATTCGCCCATCCAAAAGTGCCCCCAGAGGAAGGATTTGGGTACAAGTGAACTCCCCAGGGGAGCCTTTATGCAGCCCCACATGCAACTGGACCCTCCTTGTTCACTGTTTACGAGCAAACCTAAATATACTCCTAGCCACCATGGCAGAAGTCTGAAAACTCGGGCTCCAGAAAATGCGTTTCAAGCCCCATTCACCCATCCAGAAGTGCCCCCAAAGGAAGGCTTTGGGTACAACTGAACTCCCCAGGGGAGCCTTTATGCAGCCCCACATGCAACTGGACCCTCCGGGTTCACTCTTTCACCGCAAGCCTAAATATAGCCCTAGCACGCCTGGCAGTCGACTGAAAGTTCGAGCCACAAAAAATGTGTTACGAGCCCCATTCGCCCATCCAAAAGTGCCCCCAGAGGAAGGCTTTGGGTACAAGTGAACTCCCCAGGGGAGCCTTTACGCAGCCCCACATGCAACTGGACCCTCCTTGTTCACTGTTTACGAGCAACCCTAAATATACCCCTAGCCACAATGGCAGAAGACTGAAAACTCGGGCTCCACAAAATGCGTTTCAAGCCCCATTCACCCATCCAGAAATGCCCCCAAAGGAAGGCTTTGGGTACAACTGAACTCCCCAGGGGAGCCTTTATGCAGCCCCACATACAACTGGACCCTCCTTGTTCACTGTTTACGAGCAACCCTATATATATCCCTGGCCCGCCTGGCAGTCGACTGAAAACTCGGGCCCCAGAAAATGCGTTAAAAGCCTAATTCGCCCATCTAAAAGTGCCCCTAGAGGAAGGCTTTGGGTACAAGTGAACTCCCCAGGGGAGCCTTTACGCAGCCCCACATGCAACTGGACCCTCCTTGTTCACTGTTTACGAGCAACCCTAAATATACCCCTAGCCACCATGGCAGAAGACTGAAAACTCGGGCCACAGAAAAAGCGTTTCAAGCCCCTTTCGCCCATCCAGAAGTGCCCCCAAAGGAAGGCTTTGGGTCCAACTGAACTCCCCAGGGGAGCCTTTATGCAGCCCCACATGCAACTGGACCCTCCGGGTTCACTCTTTCACTGCAAGCCTAAATATAGCCCTCGGCGCAATGGGAGACGACTGAAAAAGCGGGCCTTAGAAAACGCATTGCGATTCCCCTTGGACCATCCCAAAGTGCCCCCAGAGGAAGGCTTTGGGTACATCTGAACTCCCCAGGGGAGCCTTTACGAAGCCCCACATGCAACTGGACCCTCCTTGTTCACTGTTTACGAGCAACCCTAAATATACCCCTAGCCACAATGGCAGAAGACTGAAAACTCGGGCTCCAGAAAATGCGTTTCAAGCCCCATTCACCCATCCAGAAATGCCCCCAAAGGAAGGCTTTGGGTACAAGTGAACTCCCCAGGGGAGCCTTTATGCAGCCCCACATACAACTGGACCCTCCGGGTTCACTCTTTCACAGCAACCCTAAATATAGCCCTGGCCCGCCTGGCAGTCGACTGAATGCTTGGGCTACAGAAAATGTGTTACGAGCCCCATTCGCCCATCCAAAAGTGCCCCCAAAGGAAGGCTTTGGGTACATCTGAACTTCCCAGGGGAGCCTTTATGCAGCCCCACATGCAACTGGACCCTCCTTGTTCACTGTTTACGAGCAACCCTAAATATAACCCTAACCACCATGGCAGAAGACTGAAAACTCGGGCTCCAGAAAATGAGTTTCAAGCCCATTTCGCCCATCCAGAAGTGCCCCCAAAGGAAGGCTTTGGGTACAACTGAACTCCCCAGGGGAGCCTTTATGCAGCCCCACATGAAACTGGACCCTCCGGGTTCACTCTTTCACCGCAAGCCTAAATATAGCCCTATCACGCCTGGCAGTTGACTGAAAGCTCGGACCACAGAAAATGAGTTACGAGCCCCATTCGCCCATCCAAAAGTGCCCCCAAAGGAAGGCTTTTGTACATCTGAACTCCCCAGGGGAGCCTTTATGCAGCGCCACATGCAACTGGACCTTCCGGGTTCACTCTTTCACCACAAGACTAAATATAGCCCTCGGCGCAGTGGGAGAAGACTGAAAAAGCGGGCCTCAGAAAACGCATTGCGATTCCCCTTGGACCATCCAAAAGTGCTCCTAAAGGAAGGCTTTGGGTACAACTGGACTCCCCAGGGGAGCCTTAACGCAGCCCCACATGCAACTGGACCCTCCGTATTCGCTCTTTCACAGCAACCCTAAATATAACCCTAGCCAGCATGGCAGAAGACTGAAAACTCGGGCCACAGAAAAAGCGTTTCAAGCCCCTTTCGCCCATCCAGAAGTGCCCCCAGAGGAAGGCTTTGGGTACAACTGAACTCCCCAGGGGAGCCTTTATGCAGGCCCATACGCAACTGGACCCCCCGTGTTCGCTGTTTACAAGCAACCCTAAATATAACACTAGCCAGCATGGCAGAAAACTGAAAACTCGGGCCACAGAAAAAGCGTTTCAAGCCCCATTCACCATTCCAGAAGTGCCCCCAAAGGAAGGCTTTGGGTACAACTGAACTCCCCAGGGGAGCCTTTATGCAGCCCCACATGCAACTGGACCCTCCGGGTTCACTCTTTCACAGCAACCCTAAATATAGCCCTGGCCTGCCTGGCAGTCGACTGAAAACTCGGGCCCCAGAAAATGCATTAAAAGCCTAATTCGCCCATCCAAAAGTGCTCCTAGAGGAAGGCTTTGGGTACAAGTGAACTCCCCAGGGGAGCCTTTACGCAGCC
The DNA here is from genome assembly GCF_047663525.1 of Anas platyrhynchos. Taxonomy (NCBI): domain Eukaryota; kingdom Metazoa; phylum Chordata; class Aves; order Anseriformes; family Anatidae; genus Anas; species Anas platyrhynchos. The sequence goes on along the minus strand of NC_092613.1, from coordinate 1,787,990 downwards.
CCACATGCAACTGGACCCTCCTTGTTCACTGTTTACGAGCAACCCTAAATATACCCCTAGCCAGCATGGCAGAAGACTGAAAACTCGGGCCACAGAAAAAGCGTTTCAAGCCCCTTTCGCCCATCCAGAAGTGCCCCCAAAGGAAGGCTTTGGGTACAACTGAACTCCCCAGGGGAGCCTTTATGCAGCCCCACATGCAACTGGACCCTCCGGGTTCACTCTTTCACTGCAAGCCTAAATATAGCCCTCGGCGCAATGGGAGACGACTGAAAAAGCGGGCCTTAGAAAACGCATTGCGATTCCCCTTGGACCATCCCAAAGTGCCCCCAAAGGAAGGCTTTGGGTACATCTGAACTCCCCAGGGGAGCCTTTACGCAGCCCCACATGCAACTGGACCCTCCTTGTTCACTGTTTACGAGCAACCCTAAATATACCCCTAGCCACAATGGCAGAAGACTGAAAACTCGGGCTCCAGAAAATGCGTTTCAAGCCCCATTCACCCATCCAGAAATGCCCCCAAAGGAAGGCTTTGGGTACAAGTGAACTCCCCAGGGGAGCCTTTATGCAGCCCCACATACAACTGGACCCTCCGGGTTCACTCTTTCACAGCAACCCTAAATATAACCCTGGCCCGCATGGCAGACGACTGAAAACTCGGGCCACAGAAAAAGCGTTTCAAGCCCCTTTCGCCCATCCAAAAGTGCCCCCAAAGGAAGGCTTTGGGTACAACTGAACTCCCCAGGGGAGCCTTTATGCAGCCCCACATGCAACTGGACCCTCCGGGTTCACTCTTTCACAGCAACCCTAAATATAGCCCTGGCCCGCCTGGCAGTCGACTGAATGCTCGGGCTACAGAAAATGTGTTACGAGCCCCATTCGCCCATCCAAAAGTGCCCCCAGAGGAAGGCTTTGGGTACAACTGAACTCCCCAGGGGAGCCTTTATGCAGCCCCACATACAACTGGACCCTCCTTGTTCACTGTTTACGAGCAACCCTATATATATCCCTGGCCCGCCTGGCAGTCGACTGAAAACTCGGGCCCCAGAAAATGCGTTAAAAGCCTAATTCGCCCATCTAAAAGTGCCCCTAGAGGAAGGCTTTGGGTACAAGTGAACTCCCCAGGGGAGCCTTTACGCAGCCCCACATGCAACTGGACCCTCCTTGTTCACTGTTTACGAGCAACCCTAAATATACCCCTAGCCACAATGGCAGAAGTCTGAAAACTCGGGCTCCAGAAAATGCGTTTCAAGCCCCATTCACCCATCCAGAAATGCCCCCAAAGGAAGGCTTTGGGTACAAGTGAACTCCCCAGGGGAGCCTTTATGCAGCCCCACATACAACTGGACCCTCCGGGTTCACTCTTTCACAGCAACCCTAAATATAACCCTGGCCCGCATGGCAGACGACTGAAAACTCGGGCCACAGAAAAAGCGTTTCAAGCCCCTTTCGCCCATCCAAAAGTGCCCCCAAAGGAAGGCTTTGGGTACAACTGAACTCCCCAGGGGAGCCTTTATGCAGCCCCACATGCAACTGGACCCTCCGGGTTCACTCTTTCACAGCAACCCTAAATATAGCCCTGGCCCGCCTGGCAGTCGACTGAATGCTCGGGCTACAGAAAATGTGTTACGAGCCCCATTCGCCCATCCAAAAGTGCCCCCAGAGGAAGGCTTTGGGTACAACTGAACTCCCCAGGGGAGCCTTTATGCAGCCCCACATACAACTGGACCCTCCTTGTTCACTGTTTACGAGCAACCCTATATATATCCCTGGCCCGCCTGGCAGTCGACTGAAAACTCGGGCCCCAGAAAATGCGTTAAAAGCCTAATTCGCCCATCTAAAAGTGCCCCTAGAGGAAGGCTTTGGGTACAAGTGAACTCCCCAGGGGAGCCTTTACGCAGCCCCACATGCAACTGGACCCTCCTTGTTCACTGTTTACGAGCAACCCTAAATATACCCCTAGCCACCATGGCAGAAGACTGAAAACTCGGGCCACAGAAAAAGCGTTTCAAGCCCCTTTCGCCCATCCAGAAGTGCCCCCAAAGGAAGGCTTTGGGTCCAACTGAACTCCCCAGGGGAGCCTTTATGCAGCCCCACATGCAACTGGACCCTCCGGGTTCACTCTTTCACTGCAAGCCTAAATATAGCCCTCGGCGCAATGGGAGACGACTGAAAAAGCGGGCCTTAGAAAACGCATTGCGATTCCCCTTGGACCATCCCAAAGTGCCCCCAGAGGAAGGCTTTGGGTACATCTGAACTCCCCAGGGGAGCCTTTACGAAGCCCCACATGCAACTGGACCCTCCTTGTTCACTGTTTACGAGCAACCCTAAATATACCCCTAGCCACAATGGCAGAAGACTGAAAACTCGGGCTCCAGAAAATGCGTTTCAAGCCCCATTCACCCATCCAGAAATGCCCCCAAAGGAAGGCTTTGGGTACAAGTGAACTCCCCAGGGGAGCCTTTATGCAGCCCCACATACAACTGGACCCTCCGGGTTCACTCTTTCACAGCAACCCTAAATATAGCCCTGGCCCGCCTGGCAGTCGACTGAATGCTTGGGCTACAGAAAATGTGTTACGAGCCCCATTCGCCCATCCAAAAGTGCCCCCAAAGGAAGGCTTTGGGTACATCTGAACTTCCCAGGGGAGCCTTTATGCAGCCCCACATGCAACTGGACCCTCCTTGTTCACTGTTTACGAGCAACCCTAAATATAACCCTAACCACCATGGCAGAAGACTGAAAACTCGGGCTCCAGAAAATGAGTTTCAAGCCCATTTCGCCCATCCAGAAGTGCCCCCAAAGGAAGGCTTTGGGTACAACTGAACTCCCCAGGGGAGCCTTTATGCAGCCCCACATGAAACTGGACCCTCCGGGTTCACTCTTTCACCGCAAGCCTAAATATAGCCCTATCACGCCTGGCAGTTGACTGAAAGCTCGGACCACAGAAAATGAGTTACGAGCCCCATTCGCCCATCCAAAAGTGCCCCCAAAGGAAGGCTTTTGTACATCTGAACTCCCCAGGGGAGCCTTTATGCAGCGCCACATGCAACTGGACCTTCCGGGTTCACTCTTTCACCACAAGACTAAATATAGCCCTCGGCGCAGTGGGAGAAGACTGAAAAAGCGGGCCTCAGAAAACGCATTGCGATTCCCCTTGGACCATCCAAAAGTGCTCCTAAAGGAAGGCTTTGGGTACAACTGGACTCCCCAGGGGAGCCTTAACGCAGCCCCACATGCAACTGGACCCTCCGTATTCGCTCTTTCACAGCAACCCTAAATATAACCCTAGCCAGCATGGCAGAAGACTGAAAACTCGGGCCACAGAAAAAGCGTTTCAAGCCCCTTTCGCCCATCCAGAAGTGCCCCCAGAGGAAGGCTTTGGGTACAACTGAACTCCCCAGGGGAGCCTTTATGCAGGCCCATACGCAACTGGACCCCCCGTGTTCGCTGTTTACAAGCAACCCTAAATATAACACTAGCCAGCATGGCAGAAAACTGAAAACTCGGGCCACAGAAAAAGCGTTTCAAGCCCCATTCACCATTCCAGAAGTGCCCCCAAAGGAAGGCTTTGGGTACAACTGAACTCCCCAGGGGAGCCTTTATGCAGCCCCACATGCAACTGGACCCTCCGGGTTCACTCTTTCACAGCAACCCTAAATATAGCCCTGGCCTGCCTGGCAGTCGACTGAAAACTCGGGCCCCAGAAAATGCATTAAAAGCCTAATTCGCCCATCCAAAAGTGCTCCTAGAGGAAGGCTTTGGGTACAAGTGAACTCCCCAGGGGAGCCTTTACGCAGCCCCACATGCAACTGGACCCTCCTTGTTCACTGTTTACGAGCAACCCTAAATATACCCCTAGCCAGCATGGCAGAAGACTGAAAACTCGGGCCACAGAAAAAGCGTTTCAAGCCCCTTTCGCCCATCCAGAAGTGCCCCCAAAGGAAGGCTTTGGGTACAACTGAACTCCCCAGGGGAGCCTTTATGCAGCCCCACATGCAACTGGACCCTCCGGGTTCACTCTTTCACTGCAAGCCTAAATATAGCCCTCGGCGCAATGGGAGACGACTGAAAAAGCGGGCCTTAGAAAACGCATTGCGATTCCCCTTGGACCATCCCAAAGTGCCCCCAAAGGAAGGCTTTGGGTACATCTGAACTCCCCAGGGGAGCCTTTACGCAGCCCCACATGCAACTGGACCCTCCTTGTTCACTGTTTACGAGCAACCCTAAATATACCCCTAGCCACAATGGCAGAAGTCTGAAAACTCGGGCTCCAGAAAATGCGTTTCAAGCCCCATTCACCCATCCAGAAATGCCCCCAAAGGAAGGCTTTGGGTACAAGTGAACTCCCCAGGGGAGCCTTTATGCAGCCCCACATACAACTGGACCCTCCGGGTTCACTCTTTCACAGCAACCCTAAATATAACCCTGGCCCGCATGGCAGACGACTGAAAACTCGGGCCACAGAAAAAGCGTTTCAAGCCCCTTTCGCCCATCCAAAAGTGCCCCCAAAGGAAGGCTTTGGGTACAACTGAACTCCCCAGGGGAGCCTTTATGCAGCCCCACATGCAACTGGACCCTCCGGGTTCACTCTTTCACAGCAACCCTAAATATAGCCCTGGCCCGCCTGGCAGTCGACTGAATGCTCGGGCTACAGAAAATGTGTTACGAGCCCCATTCGCCCATCCAAAAGTGCCCCCAGAGGAAGGCTTTGGGTACATCTGAACTTCCCAGGGGAGCCTTTATGCAGCCCCACATGCAACTGGACCCTCCTTGTTCACTGTTTACGAGCAACCCTAAATATAACCCTAACCACCATGGCAGAAGACTGAAAACTCGGGCTCCAGAAAATGAGTTTCAAGCCCATTTCGCCCATCCAGAAGTGCCCCCAAAGGAAGGCTTTGGGTACAACTGAACTCCCCAGGGGAGCCTTTATGCAGCCCCACATGAAACTGGACCCTCCGGGTTCACTCTTTCACCGCAAGCCTAAATATAGCCCTATCACGCCTGGCAGTTGACTGAAAGCTCGGACCACAGAAAATGAGTTACGAGCCCCATTCGCCCATCCAAAAGTGCCCCCAAAGGAAGGCTTTTGTACATCTGAACTCCCCAGGGGAGCCTTTATGCAGCGCCACATGCAACTGGACCTTCCGGGTTCACTCTTTCACCACAAGACTAAATATAGCCCTCGGCGCAGTGGGAGAAGACTGAAAAAGCGGGCCTCAGAAAACGCATTGCGATTCCCCTTGGACCATCCAAAAGTGCTCCTAAAGGAAGGCTTTGGGTACAACTGGACTCCCCAGGGGAGCCTTAACGCAGCCCCACATGCAACTGGACCCTCCGTATTCGCTCTTTCACAGCAACCCTAAATATAACCCTAGCCAGCATGGCAGAAGACTGAAAACTCGGGCCACAGAAAAAGCGTTTCAAGCCCCTTTCGCCCATCCAGAAGTGCCCCCAGAGGAAGGCTTTGGGTACAACTGAACTCCCCAGGGGAGCCTTTATGCAGGCCCATACGCAACTGGACCCCCCGTGTTCGCTGTTTACAAGCAACCCTAAATATAACACTAGCCAGCATGGCAGAAAACTGAAAACTCGGGCCACAGAAAAAGCGTTTCAAGCCCCATTCACCCATCCAGAAGTGCCCCCAAAGGAAGGCTTTGGGTACAACTGAACTCCCCAGGGGAGCCTTTATGCAGCCCCACATGCAACTGGACCCTCCGGGTTCACTCTTTCACAGCAACCCTAAATATAACCCTGGCCTGCCTGGCAGTCGACTGAAAACTCGGGCCCCAGAAAATGCATTAAAAGCCTAATTCGCCCATCCAAAAGTGCTCCTAGAGGAAGGCTTTGGGTACAAGTGAGCTCCCCAGGGGAGCCTTTACGCAGCCCCACATGCAACTGGACCCTCCTTGTTCACTGTTTACGAGCAACCCTAAATATACTCCTAGCCACCATGGCAGAAGTCTGAAAACTCGGGCTCCAGAAAATGCGTTTCAAGCCCCATTCACCCATTCAGAAGTGCCCCAAAGGAAGGCTTTGGGTACAACTGAACTCCCCAGGGGAGCCTTTATGCAGCCCCACATGCAACTGGACCCTCCGGGTTCACTCTTTCACTGCAAGCCTAAATATAGCCCTCGGCGCAATGGGAGACGACTGAAAAAGCGGGCCTTAGAAAACGCATTGCGATTCCCCTTGGACCATCCCAAAGTGCCCCCAAAGGAAGGCTTTGGGTACATCTGAACTCCCCAGGGGAGCCTTTACGCAGCCCCACATGCAACTGGACCCTCCTTGTTCACTGTTTACGAGCAACCCTAAATATACCCCTAGCCACAATGGCAGAAGACTGAAAACTCGGGCTCCAGAAAATGCGTTTCAAGCCCCATTCACCCATCCAGAAATGCCCCCAAAGGAAGGCTTTGGGTACAAGTGAACTCCCCAGGGGAGCCTTTATGCAGCCCCACATACAACTGGACCCTCCGGGTTCACTCTTTCACAGCAACCCTAAATATAACCCTGGCCCGCATGGCAGACGACTGAAAACTCGGGCCACAGAAAAAGCGTTTCAAGCCCCTTTCGCCCATCCAAAAGTGCCCCCAAAGGAAGGCTTTGGGTACAACTGAACTCCCCAGGGGAGCCTTTATGCAGCCCCACATGCAACTGGACCCTCCGGGTTCACTCTTTCACAGCAACCCTAAATATAGCCCTGGCCCGCCTGGCAGTCGACTGAATGCTCGGGCTACAGAAAATGTGTTACGAGCCCCATTCGCCCATCCAAAAGTGCCCCCAGAGGAAGGCTTTGGGTACATCTGAACTTCCCAGGGGAGCCTTTATGCAGCCCCACATGCAACTGGACCCTCCTTGTTCACTGTTTACGAGCAACCCTAAATATAACCCTAACCACCATGGCAGAAGACTGAAAACTCGGGCTCCAGAAAATGAGTTTCAAGCCCATTTCGCCCATCCAGAAGTGCCCCCAAAGGAAGGCTTTGGGTACAACTGAACTCCCCAGGGGAGCCTTTATGCAGCCCCACATGAAACTGGACCCTCCGGGTTCACTCTTTCACCGCAAGCCTAAATATAGCCCTATCACGCCTGGCAGTTGACTGAAAGCTCGGACCACAGAAAATGAGTTACGAGCCCCATTCGCCCATCCAAAAGTGCCCCCAAAGGAAGGCTTTTGTACATCTGAACTCCCCAGGGGAGCCTTTATGCAGCGCCACATGCAACTGGACCTTCCGGGTTCACTCTTTCACCACAAGACTAAATATAGCCCTCGGCGCAGTGGGAGAAGACTGAAAAAGCGGGCCTCAGAAAACGCATTGCGATTCCCCTTGGACCATCCAAAAGTGCTCCTAAAGGAAGGCTTTGGGTACAACTGGACTCCCCAGGGGAGCCTTAACGCAGCCCCACATGCAACTGGACCCTCCGTATTCGCTCTTTCACAGCAACCCTAAATATAACCCTAGCCAGCATGGCAGAAGACTGAAAACTCGGGCCACAGAAAAAGCGTTTCAAGCCCCTTTCGCCCATCCAGAAGTGCCCCCAGAGGAAGGCTTTGGGTACAACTGAACTCCCCAGGGGAGCCTTTATGCAGGCCCATACGCAACTGGACCCCCCGTGTTCGCTGTTTACAAGCAACCCTAAATATAACACTAGCCAGCATGGCAGAAAACTGAAAACTCGGGCCACAGAAAAAGCGTTTCAAGCCCCATTCACCCATCCAGAAGTGCCCCCAAAGGAAGGCTTTGGGTACAAGTGAACTCCCCAGGGGAGCCTTTATGCAGCCCCACATGCAACTGGACCCTCCGGGTTCACTCTTTCACAGCAACCCTAAATATAGCCCTGGCCTGCCTGGCAGTCGACTGAAAACTCGGGCCCCAGAAAATGCATTAAAAGCCTAATTCGCCCATCCAAAAGTGCTCCTAGAGGAAGGCTTTGGGTACAAGTGAGCTCCCCAGGGGAGCCTTTACGCAGCCCCACATGCAACTGGACCCTCCTTGTTCACTGTTTACGAGCAACCCTAAATATACTCCTAGCCACCATGGCAGAAGTCTGAAAACTCGGGCTCCAGAAAATGCGTTTCAAGCCCCATTCACCCATTCAGAAGTGCCCCCAAAGGAAGGCTTTGGGTACAACTGAACTCCCCAGGGGAGCCTTTATGCAGCCCCACATGCAACTGGACCCTCCGGGTTCACTCTTTCACCGCAAGCCTAAATATAGCCCTAGCACGCCTGGCAGTCGACTGAAAGTTCGAGCCACAAAAAATGTGTTACGAGCCCCATTCGCCCATCCAAAAGTGCCCCCAGAGGAAGGCTTTGGGTACAAGTGAACTCCCCAGGGGAGCCTTTACGCAGCCCCACATGCAACTGGACCCTCCTTGTTCACTGTTTACGAGCAACCCTAAATATACCCCTAGCCACCATGGCAGAAGTCTGAAAACTCGGGCTCCAGAAAATGCGTTTCAAGCTCCATTCACCCATCCAGAAGTGCCCCCAAAGGAAGGCTTTGGGTACAACTGAACTCCCCAGGGGAGCCTTTATGCAGCCCCACATGCAACTGGACCCTCCTTGTTCACTGTTTACGAGCAACCCTATATATATCCCTGGCCCGCCTGGCATTCGACTGAAAACTCGGGCCCCAGAAAATGCGTTAAAAGCCTAATTCGCCCATCCAAAAGTGCCCCTAGAGAAAGGCTTTGGGTACATCTGAACTCCCCAGGGGAGCCTTTACGCAGCCCCACATGCAACTGGACCCTCCTTGTTCACTGTTTACGAGCAACCCTAAATATACCCCTAGCCACCATGGCAGAAGACTGAAAACTCGGGCCACAGAAAAAGCGTTTCAAGCCCCTTTCGCCCATCCAGAAGTGCCCCCAAAGGAAGGCTTTGGGTCCAACTGAACTCCCCAGGGGAGCCTTTATGCAGCCCCACATGCAACTGGACCCTCCGGGTTCACTCTTTCACTGCAAGCCTAAATATAGCCCTCGGCGCAATGGGAGACGACTGAAAAAGCGGGCCTTAGAAAACGCATTGCGATTCCCCTTGGACCATCCAAAAGTGCTCCTAAAGGAAGGCTTTGGGTACAACTGGACTCCCCAGGGGAGCCTTAACGCAGCCCCACATGCAACTGGACCCTCCTTGTTCACTGTTTACGAGCAACCCTAAATATACCCCTAGCCAGCATGGCAGAAGACTGAAAACTCGGGCCACAGAAAAAGCGTTTCAAGCCCCTTTCGCCCATCCAGAAGTGCCCCCAAAGGAAGGCTTTGGGTCCAACTGAACTCCCCAGGGGAGCCTTTATGCAGCCCCACATGCAACTGGACCCTCCGGGTTCACTCTTTCACTGCAAGCCTAAATATAGCCCTCGGCGCAATGGGAGACGACTGAAAAAGCGGGCCTTAGAAAACGCATTGCGATTCCCCTTGGACCATCCCAAAGTGCCCCCAAAGGAAGGCTTTGGGTACATCTGAACTCCCCAGGGGAGCCTTTACGCAGCCCCACATGCAACTGGACCCTCCTTGTTCACTGTTTACGAGCAACCCTAAATATACCCCTAGCCACAATGGCAGAAGACTGAAAACTCGGGCTCCAGAAAATGCGTTTCAAGCCCCATTCACCCATCCAGAAATGCCCCCAAAGGAAGGCTTTGGGTACAAGTGAACTCCCCAGGGGAGCCTTTATGCAGCCCCACATACAACTGGACCCTCCGGGTTCACTCTTTCACAGCAACCCTAAATATAACCCTGGCCCGCATGGCAGACGACTGAAAACTCGGGCCACAGAAAAAGCGTTTCAAGCCCCTTTCGCCCATCCAGAAGTGCCCCCAAAGGAAGGCTTTGGGTACAACTGAACTCCCCAGGGGAGCCTTTATGCAGCCCCACATGCAACTGGACCCTCCGGGTTCACTCTTTCACTGCAAGCCTAAATATAGCCCTCGGCGCAATGGGAGACGACTGAAAAAGCGGGCCTTAGAAAACGCATTGCGATTCCCCTTGGACCATCCCAAAGTGCCCCCAGAGGAAGGCTTTGGGTACATCTGAACTCCCCAGGGGAGCCTTTACGAAGCCCCACATGCAACTGGACCCTCCTTGTTCACTGTTTACGAGCAACCCTAAATATACCCCTAGCCACAATGGCAGAAGACTGAAAACTCGGGCTCCAGAAAATGCGTTTCAAGCCCCATTCACCCATCCAGAAATGCCCCCAAAGGAAGGCTTTGGGTACAAGTGAACTCCCCAGGGGAGCCTTTATGCAGCCCCACATACAACTGGACCCTCCGGGTTCACTCTTTCACAGCAACCCTAAATATAGCCCTGGCCCGCCTGGCAGTCGACTGAATGCTTGGGCTACAGAAAATGTGTTACGAGCCCCATTCGCCCATCCAAAAGTGCCCCCAAAGGAAGGCTTTGGGTACATCTGAACTTCCCAGGGGAGCCTTTATGCAGCCCCACATGCAACTGGACCCTCCTTGTTCACTGTTTACGAGCAACCCTAAATATAACCCTAACCACCATGGCAGAAGACTGAAAACTCGGGCTCCAGAAAATGAGTTTCAAGCCCATTTCGCCCATCCAGAAGTGCCCCCAAAGGAAGGCTTTGGGTACATCTGAACTCCCCAGGGGAGCCTTTATGCAGCCCCACATGCAACTGGACCCTCCGGGTTCACTCTTTCACCGCAAGCCTAAATATAGCCCTATCACGCCTGGCAGTTGACTGAAAGCTCGGACCACAGAAAATGAGTTACGAGCCCCATTCGCCCATCCAAAAGTGCCCCCAAAGGAAGGCTTTTGTACATCTGAACTCCCCAGGGGAGCCTTTATGCAGCGCCACATGCAACTGGACCTTCCGGGTTCACTCTTTCACCACAAGACTAAATATAGCCCTCGGCGCAGTGGGAGAAGACTGAAAAAGCGGGCCTCAGAAAACGCATTGCGATTCCCCTTGGACCATCCAAAAGTGCTCCTAAAGGAAGGCTTTGGGTACAACTGGACTCCCCAGGGGAGCCTTAACGCAGCCCCACATGCAACTGGACCCTCCGTATTCGCTCTTTCACAGCAACCCTAAATATAACCCTAGCCAGCATGGCAGAAGACTGAAAACTCGGGCCACAGAAAAAGCGTTTCAAGCCCCTTTCGCCCATCCAGAAGTGCCCCCAGAGGAAGGCTTTGGGTACAACTGAACTCCCCAGGGGAGCCTTTATGCAGGCCCATACGCAACTGGACCCCCCGTGTTCGCTGTTTACAAGCAACCCTAAATATAACACTAGCCAGCATGGCAGAAAACTGAAAACTCGGGCCACAGAAAAAGCGTTTCAAGCCCCATTCACCATTCCAGAAGTGCCCCCAAAGGAAGGCTTTGGGTACAACTGAACTCCCCAGGGGAGCCTTTATGCAGCCCCACATGCAACTGGACCCTCCGGGTTCACTCTTTCACAGCAACCCTAAATATAGCCCTGGCCTGCCTGGCAGTCGACTGAAAACTCGGGCCCCAGAAAATGCATTAAAAGCCTAATTCGCCCATCCAAAAGTGCTCCTAGAGGAAGGCTTTGGGTACAAGTGAACTCCCCAGGGGAGCCTTTACGCAGCCCCACATGCAACTGGACCCTCCTTGTTCACTGTTTACGAGCAACCCTAAATATACCCCTAGCCAGCATGGCAGAAGACTGAAAACTCGGGCCACAGAAAAAGCGTTTCAAGCCCCTTTCGCCCATCCAGAAGTGCCCCCAAAGGAAGGCTTTGGGTACAACTGAACTCCCCAGGGGAGCCTTTATGCAGCCCCACATGCAACTGGACCCTCCGGGTTCACTCTTTCACTGCAAGCCTAAATATAGCCCTCGGCGCAATGGGAGACGACTGAAAAAGCGGGCCTTAGAAAACGCATTGCGATTCCCCTTGGACCATCCCAAAGTGCCCCCAAAGGAAGGCTTTGGGTACATCTGAACTCCCCAGGGGAGCCTTTACGCAGCCCCACATGCAACTGGACCCTCCTTGTTCACTGTTTACGAGCAACCCTAAATATACCCCTAGCCACAATGGCAGAAGACTGAAAACTCGGGCTCCAGAAAATGCGTTTCAAGCCCCATTCACCCATCCAGAAATGCCCCCAAAGGAAGGCTTTGGGTACAAGTGAACTCCCCAGGGGAGCCTTTATGCAGCCCCACATACAACTGGACCCTCCGGGTTCACTCTTTCACAGCAACCCTAAATATAACCCTGGCCCGCATGGCAGACGACTGAAAACTCGGGCCACAGAAAAAGCGTTTCAAGCCCCTTTCGCCCATCCAAAAGTGCCCCCAAAGGAAGGCTTTGGGTACAACTGAACTCCCCAGGGGAGCCTTTATGCAGCCCCACATGCAACTGGACCCTCCGGGTTCACTCTTTCACAGCAACCCTAAATATAGCCCTGGCCCGCCTGGCAGTCGACTGAATGCTCGGGCTACAGAAAATGTGTTACGAGCCCCATTCGCCCATCCAAAAGTGCCCCCAGAGGAAGGCTTTGGGTACATCTGAACTTCCCAGGGGAGCCTTTATGCAGCCCCACATGCAACTGGACCCTCCTTGTTCACTGTTTACGAGCAACCCTAAATATAACCCTAACCACCATGGCAGAAGACTGAAAACTCGGGCTCCAGAAAATGAGTTTCAAGCCCATTTCGCCCATCCAGAAGTGCCCCCAAAGGAAGGCTTTGGGTACAACTGAACTCCCCAGGGGAGCCTTTATGCAGCCCCACATGAAACTGGACCCTCCGGGTTCACTCTTTCACCGCAAGCCTAAATATAGCCCTATCACGCCTGGCAGTTGACTGAAAGCTCGGACCACAGAAAATGAGTTACGAGCCCCATTCGCCCATCCAAAAGTGCCCCCAAAGGAAGGCTTTTGTACATCTGAACTCCCCAGGGGAGCCTTTATGCAGCGCCACATGCAACTGGACCTTCCGGGTTCACTCTTTCACCACAAGACTAAATATAGCCCTCGGCGCAGTGGGAGAAGACTGAAAAAGCGGGCCTCAGAAAACGCATTGCGATTCCCCTTGGACCATCCAAAAGTGCTCCTAAAGGAAGGCTTTGGGTACAACTGGACTCCCCAGGGGAGCCTTAACGCAGCCCCACATGCAACTGGACCCTCCGTATTCGCTCTTTCACAGCAACCCTAAATATAACCCTAGCCAGCATGGCAGAAGACTGAAAACTCGGGCCACAGAAAAAGCGTTTCAAGCCCCTTTCGCCCATCCAGAAGTGCCCCCAGAGGAAGGCTTTGGGTACAACTGAACTCCCCAGGGGAGCCTTTATGCAGGCCCATACGCAACTGGACCCCCCGTGTTCGCTGTTTACAAGCAACCCTAAATATAACACTAGCCAGCATGGCAGAAAACTGAAAACTCGGGCCACAGAAAAAGCGTTTCAAGCCCCATTCACCCATCCAGAAGTGCCCCCAAAGGAAGGCTTTGGGTACAACTGAACTCCCCAGGGGAGCCTTTATGCAGCCCCACATGCAACTGGACCCTCCGGGTTCACTCTTTCACAGCAACCCTAAATATAGCCCTGGCCCGCCTGGCAGTCGACTGAAAACTCGGGCCCCAGAAAATGCATTAAAAGCCTAATTCGCCCATCCAAAAGTGCTCCTAGAGGAAGGCTTTGGGTACAAGTGAGCTCCCCAGGGGAGCCTTTACGCAGCCCCACATGCAACTGGACCCTCCTTGTTCACTGTTTACGAGCAACCCTAAATATACTCCTAGCCACCATGGCAGAAGTCTGAAAACTCGGGCTCCAGAAAATGCGTTTCAAGCCCCATTCACCCATTCAGAAGTGCCCCCAAAGGAAGGCTTTGGGTCCAACTGAACTCCCCAGGGGAGCCTTTATGCAGCCCCACATGCAACTGGACCCTCCGGGTTCACTCTTTCACCGCAAGCCTAAATATAGCCCTAGCACGCCTGGCAGTCGACTGAAAGTTCGAGCCACAAAAAATGTGTTACGAGCCCCATTCGCCCATCCAAAAGTGCCCCCAGAGGAAGGCTTTGGGTACAAGTGAACTCCCCAGGGGAGCCTTTACGCAGCCCCACATGCAACTGGACCCTCCTTGTTCACTGTTTACGAGCAACCCTAAATATACCCCTAGCCACCATGGCAGAAGTCTGAAAACTCGGGCTCCAGAAAATGCGTTTCAAGCCCCATTCACCCATCCAGAAGTGCCCCCAAAGGAAGGCTTTGGGTACAACTGAACTCCCCAGGGGAGCCTTTATGCAGCCCCACATGCAACTGGACCCTCCGGGTTCACTCTTTCACCGCAAGCCTAAATATAGCCTTAGCACGCCTGGCAGTCGACTGAAAGTTCGAGCCACAAAAAATGTGTTACGAGCCCCATTCGCCCATCCAAAAGTGCCCCCAGAGGAAGGCTTTGGGTACAAGTGAACTCCCCAGGGGAGCCTTTACGCAGCCCCACATGCAACTGGACCCTCCTTGTTCACTGTTTACGAGCAACCCTAAATATACCCCTAGCCACAATGGCAGAAGACTGAAAACTCGGGCCACAGAAAAAGCGTTTCAAGCCCCTTTCGCCCATCCAGAAGTGCCCCCAAAGGAAGGCTTTGGGTCCAACTGAACTCCCCAGGGGAGCCTTTATGCAGCCCCACATGCAACTGGACCCTCCGGGTTCACTCTTTCACTGCAAGCCTAAATATAGCCCTCGGCGCAATGGGAGACGACTGAAAAAGCGGGCCTTAGAAAACGCATTGCGATTCCCCTTGGACCATCCCAAAGTGCCCCCAGAGGAAGGCTTTGGGTACATCTGAACTCCCCAGGGGAGCCTTTACGAAGCCCCACATGCAACTGGACCCTCCTTGTTCACTGTTTACGAGCAACCCTAAATATACCCCTAGCCAGCATGGCAGAAGACTGAAAACTCGGGCCACAGAAAAAGCGTTTCAAGCCCCTTTCGCCCATCCAGAAGTGCCCCCAAAGGAAGGCTTTGGGTACAACTGAACTCCCCAGGGGAGCCTTTATGCAGCCCCACATGCAACTGGACCCTCCGGGTTCACTCTTTCACTGCAAGCCTAAATATAGCCCTCGGCGCAATGGGAGACGACTGAAAAAGCGGGCCTTAGAAAACGCATTGCGATTCCCCTTGGACCATCCCAAAGTGCCCCCAAAGGAAGGCTTTGGGTACATCTGAACTCCCCAGGGGAGCCTTTACGCAGCCCCACATGCAACTGGACCCTCCTTGTTCACTGTTTACGAGCAACCCTAAATATACCCCTAGCCACAATGGCAGAAGACTGAAAACTCGGGCTCCAGAAAATGCGTTTCAAGCCCCATTCACCCATCCAGAAATGCCCCCAAAGGAAGGCTTTGGGTACAAGTGAACTCCCCAGGGGAGCCTTTATGCAGCCCCACATACAACTGGACCCTCCGGGTTCACTCTTTCACAGCAACCCTAAATATAACCCTGGCCCGCATGGCAGACGACTGAAAACTCGGGCCACAGAAAAAGCGTTTCAAGCCCCTTTCGCCCATCCAAAAGTGCCCCCAAAGGAAGGCTTTGGGTACAACTGAACTCCCCAGGGGAGCCTTTATGCAGCCCCACATGCAACTGGACCCTCCGGGTTCACTCTTTCACAGCAACCCTAAATATAGCCCTGGCCCGCCTGGCAGTCGACTGAATGCTCGGGCTACAGAAAATGTGTTACGAGCCCCATTCGCCCATCCAAAAGTGCCCCCAGAGGAAGGCTTTGGGTACATCTGAACTTCCCAGGGGAGCCTTTATGCAGCCCCACATGCACATGGACCCTCCTTGTTCACTGTTTACGAGCAACCCTAAATATAACCCTAACCACCATGGCAGAAGACTGAAAACTCGGGCTCCAGAAAATGAATTTCAAGCCCATTTCGCCCATCCAAAAGTGCCCCCAAAGGAAGTCTTTGGGTACAACTGAACTCCCCAGGGGAGCCTTTATGCAGCCCCACATGAAACTGGACCCTCCGGGTTCACTCTTTCACCGCAAGCCTAAATATAGCCCTATCACGCCTGGCAGTTGACTGAAAGCTCGGACCACAGAAAATGAGTTACGAGCCCCATTCGCCCATCCAAAAGTGCCCCCAAAGGAAGGCTTTTGTACATCTGAACTCCCCAGGGGAGCCTTTATGCAGCGCCACATGCAACTGGACCTTCCGGGTTCACTCTTTCACCACAAGACTAAATATAGCCCTCGGCGCAGTGGGAGAAGACTGAAAAAGCGGGCCTCAGAAAACGCATTGCGATTCCCCTTGGACCATCCAAAAGTGCTCCTAAAGGAAGGCTTTGGGTACAACTGGACTCCCCAGGGGAGCCTTAACGCAGCCCCACATGCAACTGGACCCTCCGTATTCGCTCTTTCACAGCAACCCTAAATATAACCCTAGCCAGCATGGCAGAAGACTGAAAACTCGGGCCACAGAAAAAGCGTTTCAAGCCCCTTTCGCCCATCCAGAAGTGCCCCCAGAGGAAGGCTTTGGGTACAACTGAACTCCCCAGGGGAGCCTTTATGCAGGCCCATACGCAACTGGACGCCCCGTGTTCGCTGTTTACAAGCAACCCTAAATATAACACTAGCCAGCATGGCAGAAAACTGAAAACTCGGGCCACAGAAAAAGCGTTTCAAGCCCCATTCACCCATCCAGAAGTGCCCCCAAAGGAAGGCTTTGGGTACAACTGAACTCCCCAGGGGAGCCTTTATGCAGCCCCACATGCAACTGGACCCTCCGGGTTCACTCTTTCACAGCAACCCTAAATATAGCCCTCGGCGCAATGGGAGACGACTGAAAAAGCGGGCCTTAGAAAACGCATTGCGATTCCCCTTGGACCATCCCAAAGTGCCCCCAAAGGAAGGCTTTGGGTACATCTGAACTCCCCAGGGGAGCCTTTACGCAGCCCCACATGCAACTGGACCCTCCTTGTTCACTGTTTACGAGCAACCCTAAATATACCCCTAGCCACAATGGCAGAAGACTGAAAACTCGGGCTCCAGAAAATGCGTTTCAAGCCCCATTCACCCATCCAGAAATGCCCCCAAAGGAAGGCTTTGGGTACAAGTGAACTCCCCAGGGGAGCCTTTATGCAGCCCCACATACAACTGGACCCTCCGGGTTCACTCTTTCACAGCAACCCTAAATATAACCCTGGCCCGCATGGCAGACGACTGAAAACTCGGGCCACAGAAAAAGCGTTTCAAGCCCCTTTCGCCCATCCAAAAGTGCCCCCAAAGGAAGGCTTTGGGTACAACTGAACTCCCCAGGGGAGCCTTTATGCAGCCCCACATGCAACTGGACCCTCCGGGTTCACTCTTTCACAGCAACCCTAAATATAGCCCTGGCCCGCCTGGCAGTCGACTGAATGCTCGGGCTACAGAAAATGTGTTACGAGCCCCATTCGCCCATCCAAAAGTGCCCCCAGAGGATGGCTTTGGGTACATCTGAACTTCCCAGGGGAGCCTTTATGCAGCCCCACATGCAACTGGACCCTCCTTGTTCACTGTTTACGAGCAACCCTAAATATAACCCTAACCACCATGGCAGAAGACTGAAAACTCGGGCTCCAGAAAATGAGTTTCAAGCCCATTTCGCCCATCCAGAAGTGCCCCCAAAGGAAGGCTTTGGGTACAACTGAACTCCCCAGGGGAGCCTTTATGCAGCCCCACATGAAACTGGACCCTCCGGGTTCACTCTTTCACCGCAAGCCTAAATATAGCCCTATCACGCCTGGCAGTTGACTGAAAGCTCGGACCACAGAAAATGAGTTACGAGCCCCATTCGCCCATCCAAAAGTGCCCCCAAAGGAAGGCTTTTGTACATCTGAACTCCCCAGGGGAGCCTTTATGCAGCGCCACATGCAACTGGACATTCCGGGTTCACTCTTTCACCACAAGACTAAATATAGCCCTCGGCGCAGTGGGAGAAGACTGAAAAAGCGGGCCTCAGAAAACGCATTGCGATTCCCCTTGGACCATCCAAAAGTGCTCCTAAAGGAAGGCTTTGGGTACAACTGGACTCCCCAGGGGAGCCTTAACGCAGCCCCACATGCAACTGGACCCTCCGTATTCGCTCTTTCACAGCAACCCTAAATATAACCCTAGCCAGCATGGCAGAAGACTGAAAACTCGGGCCACAGAAAAAGCGTTTCAAGCCCCTTTCGCCCATCCAGAAGTGCCCCCAGAGGAAGGCTTTGGGTACAACTGAACTCCCCAGGGGAGCCTTTATGCAGGCCCATACGCAACTGGACGCCCCGTGTTCGCTGTTTACAAGCAACCCTAAATATAACACTAGCCAGCATGGCAGAAAACTGAAAACTCGGGCCAGAGAAAAAGCGTTTCAAGCCCCATTCACCCATCCAGAAGTGCCCCCAAAGGAAGGCTTTGGGTACAACTGAACTCCCCAGGGGAGCCTTTATGCAGCCCCACATGCAACTGGACCCTCCGGGTTCACTCTTTCACAGCAACCCTAAATATAGCCCTGGCCTGCCTGGCAGTCGACTGAAAACTCGGGCCCCAGAAAATGCATTAAAAGCCTAATTCGCCCATCCAAAAGTGCTCCTAGAGGAAGGCTTTGGGTACAAGTGAGCTCCCCAGGGGAGCCTTTACGCAGCCCCACATGCAACTGGACCCTCCTTGTTCACTGTTTACGAGCAACCCTAAATATACTCCTAGCCAGCATGGCAGAAGTCTGAAAACTCGGGCTCCAGAAAATGCGTTTCAAGCCCCATTCACCCATTCAGAAGTGCCCCCAAAGGAAGGCTTTGGGTACAACTGAACTCCCCAGGGGAGCCTTTATGCAGCCCCACATGCAACTGGACCCTCCGGGTTCACTCTTTCACCGCAAGCCTAAATATATCCCTAGCACGCCTGGCAGTCGAGTGAAAGTTCGAGCCACAAAAAATGTGTTACGAGCCCCATTCGCCCATCCAAAAGTGCCCCCAGAGGAAGGATTTGGGTACAAGTGAACTCCCCAGGGGAGCCTTTACACAGCCCCACATGCAACTGGACCCTCCTTGTTCACTGTTTACGAGCAACCCTAAATATACTCCTAGCCACCATGGCAGAAGTCTGAAAACTCGGGCTCCAGAAAATGCGTTTCAAGCCCCATTCACCCATCCAGAAGTGCCCCCAAAGGAAGGCTTTGGGTACAACTGAACTCCCCAGGGGAGCCTTTATGCAGCCCCACATGCAACTGGACCCTCCGGGTTCACTCTTTCACCGCAAGCCTAAATATAGCCCTAGCACGCCTGGCAGTCGACTGAAAGTTCGAGCCACAAAAAATGTGTTACGAGCCCCATTCGCCCATCCAAAAGTGCCCCCAGAGGAAGGCTTTGGGTACAAGTGAACTCCCCAGGGGAGCCTTTATGCAGCCCCACATGCAACTGGACCCTCCGGGTTCACTCTTTCACAGCAACCCTAAATATAGCCCTCGGCGCAATGGGAGACGACTGAAAAAGCGGGCCTTAGAAAACGCATTGCGATTCCCCTTGGACCATCCCAAAGTGCCCCCAAAGGAAGGCTTTGGGTACATCTGAACTCCCCAGGGGAGCCTTTACGCAGCCCCACATGCAACTGGACCCTCCTTGTTCACTGTTTACGAGCAACCCTAAATATACCCCTAGCCACAATGGCAGAAGACTGAAAACTCGGGCTCCAGAAAATGCGTTTCAAGCCCCATTCACCCATCCAGAAATGCCCCCAAAGGAAGGCTTTGGGTACAAGTGAACTCCCCAGGGGAGCCTTTATGCAGCCCCACATACAACTGGACCCTCCGGGTTCACTCTTTCACAGCAACCCTAAATATAACCCTGGCCCGCATGGCAGACGACTGAAAACTCGGGCCACAGAAAAAGCGTTTCAAGCCCCTTTCGCCCATCCAAAAGTGCCCCCAAAGGAAGGCTTTGGGTCCAACTGAACTCCCCAGGGGAGCCTTTATGCAGCCCCACATGCAACTGGACCCTCCGGGTTCACTCTTTCACAGCAACCCTAAATATAGCCCTGGCCCGCCTGGCAGTCGACTGAATGCTCGGGCTACAGAAAATGTGTTACGAGCCCCATTCGCCCATCCAAAAGTGCCCCCAGAGGAAGGCTTTGGGTACATCTGAACTTCCCAGGGGAGCCTTTATGCAGCCCCACATGCACATGGACCCTCCTTGTTCACTGTTTACGAGCAACCCTAAATATAACCCTAACCACCATGGCAGAAGACTGAAAACTCGGGCTCCAGAAAATGAATTTCAAGCCCATTTCGCCCATCCAAAAGTGCCCCCAAAGGAAGTCTTTGGGTACAACTGAACTCCCCAGGGGAGCCTTTATGCAGCCCCACATGAAACTGGACCCTCCGGGTTCACTCTTTCACCGCAAGCCTAAATATAGCCCTATCACGCCTGGCAGTTGACTGAAAGCTCGGACCACAGAAAATGAGTTACGAGCCCCATTCGCCCATCCAAAAGTGCCCCCAAAGGAAGGCTTTTGTACATCTGAACTCCCCAGGGGAGCCTTTATGCAGCGCCACATGCAACTGGACCTTCCGGGTTCACTCTTTCACCACAAGACTAAATATAGCCCTCGGCGCAGTGGGAGAAGACTGAAAAAGCGGGCCTCAGAAAACGCATTGCGATTCCCCTTGGACCATCCAAAAGTGCTCCTAAAGGAAGGCTTTGGGTACAACTGGACTCCCCAGGGGAGCCTTAACGCAGCCCCACATGCAACTGGACCCTCCGTATTCGCTCTTTCACAGCAACCCTAAATATAACCCTAGCCAGCATGGCAGAAGACTGAAAACTCGGGCCACAGAAAAAGCGTTTCAAGCCCCTTTCGCCCATCCAGAAGTGCCCCCAGAGGAAGGCTTTGGGTACAACTGAACTCCCCAGGGGAGCCTTTATGCAGGCCCATACGCAACTGGACGCCCCGTGTTCGCTGTTTACAAGCAACCCTAAATATAACACTAGCCAGCATGGCAGAAAACTGAAAACTCGGGCCAGAGAAAAAGCGTTTCAAGCCCCATTCACCCATCCAGAAGTGCCCCCAAAGGAAGGCTTTGGGTACAACTGAACTCCCCAGGGGAGCCTTTATGCAGCCCCACATGCAACTGGACCCTCCGGGTTCACTCTTTCACAGCAACCCTAAATATAGCCCTCGGCGCAATGGGAGACGACTGAAAAAGCGGGCCTTAGAAAACGCATTGCGATTCCCCTTGGACCATCCCAAAGTGCCCCCAAAGGAAGGCTTTGGGTACATCTGAACTCCCCAGGGGAGCCTTTACGCAGCCCCACATGCAACTGGACCCTCCTTGTTCACTGTTTACGAGCAACCCTAAATATACCCCTAGCCACAATGGCAGAAGACTGAAAACTCGGGCTCCAGAAAATGCGTTTCAAGCCCCATTCACCCATCCAGAAATGCCCCCAAAGGAAGGCTTTGGGTACAAGTGAACTCCCCAGGGGAGCCTTTATGCAGCCCCACATACAACTGGACCCTCCGGGTTCACTCTTTCACAGCAACCCTAAATATAACCCTGGCCCGCATGGCAGACGACTGAAAACTCGGGCCACAGAAAAAGCGTTTCAAGCCCCTTTCGCCCATCCAAAAGTGCCCCCAAAGGAAGGCTTTGGGTACAACTGAACTCCCCAGGGGAGCCTTTATGCAGCCCCACATGCAACTGGACCCTCCGGGTTCACTCTTTCACAGCAACCCTAAATATAGCCCTGGCCCGCCTGGCAGTCGACTGAATGCTCGGGCTACAGAAAATGTGTTACGAGCCCCATTCGCCCATCCAAAAGTGCCCCCAGAGGATGGCTTTGGGTACATCTGAACTTCCCAGGGGAGCCTTTATGCAGCCCCACATGCAACTGGACCCTCCTTGTTCACTGTTTACGAGCAACCCTAAATATAACCCTAACCACCATGGCAGAAGACTGAAAACTCGGGCTCCAGAAAATGAGTTTCAAGCCCATTTCGCCCATCCAGAAGTGCCCCCAAAGGAAGGCTTTGGGTACAACTGAACTCCCCAGGGGAGCCTTTATGCAGCCCCACATGAAACTGGACCCTCCGGGTTCACTCTTTCACCGCAAGCCTAAATATAGCCCTATCACGCCTGGCAGTTGACTGAAAGCTCGGACCACAGAAAATGAGTTACGAGCCCCATTCGCCCATCCAAAAGTGCCCCCAAAGGAAGGCTTTTGTACATCTGAACTCCCCAGGGGAGCCTTTATGCAGCGCCACATGCAACTGGACATTCCGGGTTCACTCTTTCACCACAAGACTAAATATAGCCCTCGGCGCAGTGGGAGAAGACTGAAAAAGCGGGCCTCAGAAAACGCATTGCGATTCCCCTTGGACCATCCAAAAGTGCTCCTAAAGGAAGGCTTTGGGTACAACTGGACTCCCCAGGGGAGCCTTAACGCAGCCCCACATGCAACTGGACCCTCCGTATTCGCTCTTTCACAGCAACCCTAAATATAACCCTAGCCAGCATGGCAGAAGACTGAAAACTCGGGCCACAGAAAAAGCGTTTCAAGCCCCTTTCGCCCATCCAGAAGTGCCCCCAGAGGAAGGCTTTGGGTACAACTGAACTCCCCAGGGGAGCCTTTATGCAGGCCCATACGCAACTGGACGCCCCGTGTTCGCTGTTTACAAGCAACCCTAAATATAACACTAGCCAGCATGGCAGAAAACTGAAAACTCGGGCCAGAGAAAAAGCGTTTCAAGCCCCATTCACCCATCCAGAAGTGCCCCCAAAGGAAGGCTTTGGGTACAACTGAACTCCCCAGGGGAGCCTTTATGCAGCCCCACATGCAACTGGACCCTCCGGGTTCACTCTTTCACAGCAACCCTAAATATAGCCCTGGCCTGCCTGGCAGTCGACTGAAAACTCGGGCCCCAGAAAATGCATTAAAAGCCTAATTCGCCCATCCAAAAGTGCTCCTAGAGGAAGGCTTTGGGTACAAGTGAGCTCCCCAGGGGAGCCTTTACGCAGCCCCACATGCAACTGGACCCTCCTTGTTCACTGTTTACGAGCAACCCTAAATATACTCCTAGCCAGCATGGCAGAAGTCTGAAAACTCGGGCTCCAGAAAATGCGTTTCAAGCCCCATTCACCCATTCAGAAGTGCCCCCAAAGGAAGGCTTTGGGTACAACTGAACTCCCCAGGGGAGCCTTTATGCAGCCCCACATGCAACTGGACCCTCCGGGTTCACTCTTTCACCGCAAGCCTAAATATATCCCTAGCACGCCTGGCAGTCGAGTGAAAGTTTGAGCCACAAAAAATGTGTTACGAGCCCCATTCGCCCATCCAAAAGTGCCCCCAGAGGAAGGATTTGGGTACAAGTGAACTCCCCAGGGGAGCCTTTACACAGCCCCACATGCAACTGGACCCTCCTTGTTCACTGTTTACGAGCAACCCTAAATATACTCCTAGCCACCATGGCAGAAGTCTGAAAACTCGGGCTCCAGAAAATGCGTTTCAAGCCCCATTCACCCATCCAGAAGTGCCCCCAAAGGAAGGCTTTGGGTACAACTGAACTCCCCAGGGGAGCCTTTATGCAGCCCCACATGCAACTGGACCCTCCGGGTTCACTCTTTCACCGCAAGCCTAAATATAGCCCTAGCACGCCTGGCAGTCGACTGAAAGTTCGAGCCACAAAAAATGTGTTACGAGCCCCATTCGCCCATCCAAAAGTGCCCCCAGAGGAAGGCTTTGGGTACAAGTGAACTCCCCAGGGGAGCCTTTACGCAGCCCCACATGCAACTGGACCCTCCTTGTTCACTGTTTACGAGCAACCCTAAATATACCCCTAGCCACAATGGCAGAAGACTGAAAACTCGGGCTCCACAAAATGCGTTTCAAGCCCCATTCACCCATCCAGAAATGCCCCCAAAGGAAGGCTTTGGGTACAACTGAACTCCCCAGGGGAGCCTTTATGCAGCCCCACATACAACTGGACCCTCCTTGTTCACTGTTTACGAGCAACCCTATATATATCCCTGGCCCGCCTGGCAGTGGACTGAAAACTCGGGCCCCAGAAAATGCGTTAAAAGCCTAATTCGCCCATCCAAAAGTGCCCCTAGAGGAAGGCTTTGGGTACATCTGAACTCCCCAGGGGAGCCTTTACGCAGCCCCACATGCAACTGGACCCTCCTTGTTCACTGTTTACGAGCAACCCTAAATATACCCCTAGCCACCATGGCAGAAGACTGAAAACTCGGGCCACAGAAAAAGCGTTTCAAGCCCCTTTCGCCCATCCAGAAGTGCCCCCAAAGGAAGGCTTTGGGTCCAACTGAACTCCCCAGGGGAGCCTTTATGCAGCCCCACATGCAACTGGACCCTCCGGGTTCACTCTTTCACTGCAAGCCTAAATATAGCCCTCGGCGCAATGGGAGACGACTGAAAAAGCGGGCCTTAGAAAACGCATTGCGATTCCCCTTGGACCATCCCAAAGTGCCCCCAGAGGAAGGCTTTGGGTACATCTGAACTCCCCAGGGGAGCCTTTACGAAGCCCCACATGCAACTGGACCCTCCTTGTTCACTGTTTACGAGCAACCCTAAATATACCCCTAGCCACAATGGCAGAAGACTGAAAACTCGGGCTCCAGAAAATGCGTTTCAAGCCCCATTCACCCATCCAGAAATGCCCCCAAAGGAAGGCTTTGGGTACAAGTGAACTCCCCAGGGGAGCCTTTATGCAGCCCCACATACAACTGGACCCTCCGGGTTCACTCTTTCACAGCAACCCTAAATATAACCCTGGCCCGCATGGTAGACGACTGAAAACTCGGGCCACAGAAAAAGCGTTTCAAGCCCCTTTCGCCCATCCAAAAGTGCCCCCAAAGGAAGGCTTTGGGTACAACTGAACTCCCCAGGGGAGCCTTTATGCAGCCCCACATGCAACTGGACCCTCCGGGTTCACTCTTTCACAGCAACCCTAAATATAGCCCTGGCCCGCCTGGCAGTCGACTGAATGCTTGGGCTACAGAAAATGTGTTACGAGCCCCATTCGCCCATCCAAAAGTGCCCCCAAAGGAAGGCTTTGGGTACATCTGAACTTCCCAGGGGAGCCTTTATGCAGCCCCACATGCAACTGGACCCTCCTTGTTCACTGTTTACGAGCAACCCTAAATATAACCCTAACCACCATGGCAGAAGACTGAAAACTCGGGCTCCAGAAAATGAGTTTCAAGCCCATTTCGCCCATCCAGAAGTGCCCCCAAAGGAAGGCTTTGGGTACAACTGAACTCCCCAGGGGAGCCTTTATGCAGCCCCACATGAAACTGGACCCTCCGGGTTCACTCTTTCACCGCAAGCCTAAATATAGCCCTATCACGCCTGGCAGTTGACTGAAAGCTCGGACCACAGAAAATGAGTTACGAGCCCCATTCGCCCATCCAAAAGTGCCCCCAAAGGAAGGCTTTTGTACATCTGAACTCCCCAGGGGAGCCTTTATGCAGCGCCACATGCAACTGGACCTTCCGGGTTCACTCTTTCACCACAAGACTAAATATAGCCCTCGGCGCAGTGGGAGAAGACTGAAAAAGCGGGCCTCAGAAAACGCATTGCGATTCCCCTTGGACCATCCAAAAGTGCTCCTAAAGGAAGGCTTTGGGTACAACTGGACTCCCCAGGGGAGCCTTAACGCAGCCCCACATGCAACTGGACCCTCCGTATTCGCTCTTTCACAGCAACCCTAAATATAACCCTAGCCAGCATGGCAGAAGACTGAAAACTCGGGCCACAGAAAAAGCGTTTCAAGCCCCTTTCGCCCATCCAGAAGTGCCCCCAGAGGAAGGCTTTGGGTACAACTGAACTCCCCAGGGGAGCCTTTATGCAGGCCCATACGCAACTGGACCCCCCGTGTTCGCTGTTTACAAGCAACCCTAAATATAACACTAGCCAGCATGGCAGAAAACTGAAAACTCGGGCCACAGAAAAAGCGTTTCAAGCCCCATTCACCCATCCAGAAGTGCCCCCAAAGGAAGGCTTTGGGTACAACTGAACTCCCCAGGGGAGCCTTTATGCAGCCCCACATGCAACTGGACCCTCCGGGTTCACTCTTTCACAGCAACCCTAAATATAGCCCTGGCCTGCCTGGCAGTCGACTGAAAACTCGGGCCCCAGAAAATGCATTAAAAGCCTAATTCGCCCATCCAAAAGTGCTCCTAGAGGAAGGCTTTGGGTACAAGTGAACTCCCCAGGGGAGCCTTTACGCAGCCCCACGTGCAACTGGACCCTCCTTGTTCACTGTTTACGAGCAACCCTAAATATACCCCTAGCCAGCATGGCAGAAGACTGAAAACTCGGGCCACAGAAAAAGCGTTTCAAGCCCCTTTCGCCCATCCAGAAGTGCCCCCAAAGGAAGGCTTTGGGTACAACTGAACTCCCCAGGGGAGCCTTTATGCAGCCCCACATGCAACTGGACCCTCCGGGTTCACTCTTTCACTGCAAGCCTAAATATAGCCCTCGGCGCAATGGGAGACGACTGAAAAAGCGGGCCTTAGAAAACGCATTGCGATTCCCCTTGGACCATCCCAAAGTGCCCCCAAAGGAAGGCTTTGGGTACATCTGAACTCCCCAGGGGAGCCTTTACGCAGCCCCACATGCAACTGGACCCTCCTTGTTCACTGTTTACGAGCAACCCTAAATATACCCCTAGCCACAATGGCAGAAGACTGAAAACTCGGGCTCCAGAAAATGCGTTTCAAGCCCCATTCACCCATCCAGAAATGCCCCCAAAGGAAGGCTTTGGGTACAAGTGAACTCCCCAGGGGAGCCTTTATGCAGCCCCACATACAACTGGACCCTCCGGGTTCACTCTTTCACAGCAACCCTAAATATGACCCTGGCCCGCATGGCAGACGACTGAAAACTCGGGCCACAGAAAAAGCGTTTCAAGCCCCTTTCGCCCATCCAAAAGTGCCCCCAAAGGAAGGCTTTGGGTACATCTGAACTTCCCAGGGGAGCCTTTATGCAGCCCCACATGCAACTGGACCCTCCTTGTTCACTGTTTACGAGCAACCCTAAATATAACCCTAACCACCATGGCAGAAGACTGAAAACTCGGGCTCCAGAAAATGAGTTTCAAGCCCATTTCGCCCATCCAGAAGTGCCCCCAAAGGAAGGCTTTGGGTACAACTGAACTCCCCAGGGGAGCCTTTATGCAGCCCCACATGAAACTGGACCCTCCGGGTTCACTCTTTCACCGCAAGCCTAAATATAGCCCTATCACGCCTGGCAGTTGACTGAAAGCTCGGACCACAGAAAATGAGTTACGAGCCCCATTCGCCCATCCAAAAGTGCCCCCAAAGGAAGGCTTTTGTACATCTGAACTCCCCAGGGGAGCCTTTATGCAGCGCCACATGCAACTGGACCTTCCGGGTTCACTCTTTCACCACAAGACTAAATATAGCCCTCGGCGCAGTGGGAGAAGACTGAAAAAGCGGGCCTCAGAAAACGCATTGCGATTCCCCTTGGACCATCCAAAAGTGCTCCTAAAGGAAGGCTTTGGGTACAACTGGATTCCCCAGGGGAGCCTTAACGCAGCCCCACATGCAACTGGACCCTCCGTATTCGCTCTTTCACAGCAACCCTAAATATAACCCTAGCCAGCATGGCAGAAGACTGAAAACTCGGGCCACAGAAAAAGCGTTTCAAGCCCCTTTCGCCCATCCAGAAGTGCCCCCAGAGGAAGGCTTTGGGTACAACTGAACTCCCCAGGGGAGCCTTTATGCAGGCCCATACGCAACTGGACCCCCCGTGTTCGCTGTTTACAAGCAACCCTAAATATAACACTAGCCAGCATGGCAGAAAACTGAAAACTCGGGCCACAGAAAAAGCGTTTCAAGCCCCATTCACCCATCCAGAAGTGCCCCCAAAGGAAGGCTTTGGGTACAACTGAACTCCCCAGGGGAGCCTTTATGCAGCCCCACATGCAACTGGACCCTCCGGGTTCACTCTTTCACAGCAACCCTAAATATAGCCCTGGCCTGCCTGGCAGTCGACTGAAAACTCGGGCCCCAGAAAATGCATTAAAAGCCTAATTCGCCCATCCAAAAGTGCTCCTAGAGGAAGGCTTTGGGTACAAGTGAGCTCCCCAGGGGAGCCTTTACGCAGCCCCACATGCAACTGGACCCTCCTTGTTCACTGTTTACGAGCAACCCTAAATATACTCCTAGCCACCATGGCAGAAGTCTGAAAACTCGGGCTCCAGAAAATGCGTTTCAAGCCCCATTCACCCATTCAGAAGTGCCCCCAAAGGAAGGCTTTGGGTAAAACTGAACTCCCCAGGGGAGCATTTATGCAGCCCCACATGCAACTGGACCCTCCGGGTTCACTCTTTCACCGCAAGCCTAAATATAGCCCTAGCACGCCTGGCAGTCGACTGAAAGTTCGAGCCACAAAAAATGTGTTACGAGCCCCATTCGCCCATCCAAAAGTGCCCCCAGAGGAAGGATTTGGGTACAAGTGAACTCCCCAGGGGAGCCTTTATGCAGCCCCACATGCAACTGGACCCTCCTTGTTCACTGTTTACGAGCAAACCTAAATATACTCCTAGCCACCATGGCAGAAGTCTGAAAACTCGGGCTCCAGAAAATGCGTTTCAAGCCCCATTCACCCATCCAGAAGTGCCCCCAAAGGAAGGCTTTGGGTACAACTGAACTCCCCAGGGGAGCCTTTATGCAGCCCCACATGCAACTGGACCCTCCGGGTTCACTCTTTCACCGCAAGCCTAAATATAGCCCTAGCACGCCTGGCAGTCGACTGAAAGTTCGAGCCACAAAAAATGTGTTACGAGCCCCATTCGCCCATCCAAAAGTGCCCCCAGAGGAAGGCTTTGGGTACAAGTGAACTCCCCAGGGGAGCCTTTACGCAGCCCCACATGCAACTGGACCCTCCTTGTTCACTGTTTACGAGCAACCCTAAATATACCCCTAGCCACAATGGCAGAAGACTGAAAACTCGGGCTCCACAAAATGCGTTTCAAGCCCCATTCACCCATCCAGAAATGCCCCCAAAGGAAGGCTTTGGGTACAACTGAACTCCCCAGGGGAGCCTTTATGCAGCCCCACATACAACTGGACCCTCCTTGTTCACTGTTTACGAGCAACCCTATATATATCCCTGGCCCGCCTGGCAGTCGACTGAAAACTCGGGCCCCAGAAAATGCGTTAAAAGCCTAATTCGCCCATCTAAAAGTGCCCCTAGAGGAAGGCTTTGGGTACAAGTGAACTCCCCAGGGGAGCCTTTACGCAGCCCCACATGCAACTGGACCCTCCTTGTTCACTGTTTACGAGCAACCCTAAATATACCCCTAGCCACCATGGCAGAAGACTGAAAACTCGGGCCACAGAAAAAGCGTTTCAAGCCCCTTTCGCCCATCCAGAAGTGCCCCCAAAGGAAGGCTTTGGGTCCAACTGAACTCCCCAGGGGAGCCTTTATGCAGCCCCACATGCAACTGGACCCTCCGGGTTCACTCTTTCACTGCAAGCCTAAATATAGCCCTCGGCGCAATGGGAGACGACTGAAAAAGCGGGCCTTAGAAAACGCATTGCGATTCCCCTTGGACCATCCCAAAGTGCCCCCAGAGGAAGGCTTTGGGTACATCTGAACTCCCCAGGGGAGCCTTTACGAAGCCCCACATGCAACTGGACCCTCCTTGTTCACTGTTTACGAGCAACCCTAAATATACCCCTAGCCACAATGGCAGAAGACTGAAAACTCGGGCTCCAGAAAATGCGTTTCAAGCCCCATTCACCCATCCAGAAATGCCCCCAAAGGAAGGCTTTGGGTACAAGTGAACTCCCCAGGGGAGCCTTTATGCAGCCCCACATACAACTGGACCCTCCGGGTTCACTCTTTCACAGCAACCCTAAATATAGCCCTGGCCCGCCTGGCAGTCGACTGAATGCTTGGGCTACAGAAAATGTGTTACGAGCCCCATTCGCCCATCCAAAAGTGCCCCCAAAGGAAGGCTTTGGGTACATCTGAACTTCCCAGGGGAGCCTTTATGCAGCCCCACATGCAACTGGACCCTCCTTGTTCACTGTTTACGAGCAACCCTAAATATAACCCTAACCACCATGGCAGAAGACTGAAAACTCGGGCTCCAGAAAATGAGTTTCAAGCCCATTTCGCCCATCCAGAAGTGCCCCCAAAGGAAGGCTTTGGGTACAACTGAACTCCCCAGGGGAGCCTTTATGCAGCCCCACATGAAACTGGACCCTCCGGGTTCACTCTTTCACCGCAAGCCTAAATATAGCCCTATCACGCCTGGCAGTTGACTGAAAGCTCGGACCACAGAAAATGAGTTACGAGCCCCATTCGCCCATCCAAAAGTGCCCCCAAAGGAAGGCTTTTGTACATCTGAACTCCCCAGGGGAGCCTTTATGCAGCGCCACATGCAACTGGACCTTCCGGGTTCACTCTTTCACCACAAGACTAAATATAGCCCTCGGCGCAGTGGGAGAAGACTGAAAAAGCGGGCCTCAGAAAACGCATTGCGATTCCCCTTGGACCATCCAAAAGTGCTCCTAAAGGAAGGCTTTGGGTACAACTGGACTCCCCAGGGGAGCCTTAACGCAGCCCCACATGCAACTGGACCCTCCGTATTCGCTCTTTCACAGCAACCCTAAATATAACCCTAGCCAGCATGGCAGAAGACTGAAAACTCGGGCCACAGAAAAAGCGTTTCAAGCCCCTTTCGCCCATCCAGAAGTGCCCCCAGAGGAAGGCTTTGGGTACAACTGAACTCCCCAGGGGAGCCTTTATGCAGGCCCATACGCAACTGGACCCCCCGTGTTCGCTGTTTACAAGCAACCCTAAATATAACACTAGCCAGCATGGCAGAAAACTGAAAACTCGGGCCACAGAAAAAGCGTTTCAAGCCCCATTCACCATTCCAGAAGTGCCCCCAAAGGAAGGCTTTGGGTACAACTGAACTCCCCAGGGGAGCCTTTATGCAGCCCCACATGCAACTGGACCCTCCGGGTTCACTCTTTCACAGCAACCCTAAATATAGCCCTGGCCTGCCTGGCAGTCGACTGAAAACTCGGGCCCCAGAAAATGCATTAAAAGCCTAATTCGCCCATCCAAAAGTGCTCCTAGAGGAAGGCTTTGGGTACAAGTGAACTCCCCAGGGGAGCCTTTACGCAGCCCCACATGCAACTGGACCCTCCTTGTTCACTGTTTACGAGCAACCCTAAATATACCCCTAGCCAGCATGGCAGAAGACTGAAAACTCGGGCCACAGAAAAAGCGTTTCAAGCCCCTTTCGCCCATCCAGAAGTGCCCCCAAAGGAAGGCTTTGGGTACAACTGAACTCCCCAGGGGAGCCTTTATGCAGCCCCACATGCAACTGGACCCTCCGGGTTCACTCTTTCACTGCAAGCCTAAATATAGCCCTCGGCGCAATGGGAGACGACTGAAAAAGCGGGCCTTAGAAAACGCATTGCGATTCCCCTTGGACCATCCCAAAGTGCCCCCAAAGGAAGGCTTTGGGTACATCTGAACTCCCCAGGGGAGCCTTTACGCAGCCCCACATGCAACTGGACCCTCCTTGTTCACTGTTTACGAGCAACCCTAAATATACCCCTAGCCACAATGGCAGAAGTCTGAAAACTCGGGCTCCAGAAAATGCGTTTCAAGCCCCATTCACCCATCCAGAAATGCCCCCAAAGGAAGGCTTTGGGTACAAGTGAACTCCCCAGGGGAGCCTTTATGCAGCCCCACATACAACTGGACCCTCCGGGTTCACTCTTTCACAGCAACCCTAAATATAACCCTGGCCCGCATGGCAGACGACTGAAAACTCGGGCCACAGAAAAAGCGTTTCAAGCCCCTTTCGCCCATCCAAAAGTGCCCCCAAAGGAAGGCTTTGGGTACAACTGAACTCCCCAGGGGAGCCTTTATGCAGCCCCACATGCAACTGGACCCTCCGGGTTCACTCTTTCACAGCAACCCTAAATATAGCCCTGGCCCGCCTGGCAGTCGACTGAATGCTCGGGCTACAGAAAATGTGTTACGAGCCCCATTCGCCCATCCAAAAGTGCCCCCAGAGGAAGGCTTTGGGTACATCTGAACTTCCCAGGGGAGCCTTTATGCAGCCCCACATGCAACTGGACCCTCCTTGTTCACTGTTTACGAGCAACCCTAAATATAACCCTAACCACCATGGCAGAAGACTGAAAACTCGGGCTCCAGAAAATGAGTTTCAAGCCCATTTCGCCCATCCAGAAGTGCCCCCAAAGGAAGGCTTTGGGTACAACTGAACTCCCCAGGGGAGCCTTTATGCAGCCCCACATGAAACTGGACCCTCCGGGTTCACTCTTTCACCGCAAGCCTAAATATAGCCCTATCACGCCTGGCAGTTGACTGAAAGCTCGGACCACAGAAAATGAGTTACGAGCCCCATTCGCCCATCCAAAAGTGCCCCCAAAGGAAGGCTTTTGTACATCTGAACTCCCCAGGGGAGCCTTTATGCAGCGCCACATGCAACTGGACCTTCCGGGTTCACTCTTTCACCACAAGACTAAATATAGCCCTCGGCGCAGTGGGAGAAGACTGAAAAAGCGGGCCTCAGAAAACGCATTGCGATTCCCCTTGGACCATCCAAAAGTGCTCCTAAAGGAAGGCTTTGGGTACAACTGGACTCCCCAGGGGAGCCTTAACGCAGCCCCACATGCAACTGGACCCTCCGTATTCGCTCTTTCACAGCAACCCTAAATATAACCCTAGCCAGCATGGCAGAAGACTGAAAACTCGGGCCACAGAAAAAGCGTTTCAAGCCCCTTTCGCCCATCCAGAAGTGCCCCCAGAGGAAGGCTTTGGGTACAACTGAACTCCCCAGGGGAGCCTTTATGCAGGCCCATACGCAACTGGACCCCCCGTGTTCGCTGTTTACAAGCAACCCTAAATATAACACTAGCCAGCATGGCAGAAAACTGAAAACTCGGGCCACAGAAAAAGCGTTTCAAGCCCCATTCACCCATCCAGAAGTGCCCCCAAAGGAAGGCTTTGGGTACAACTGAACTCCCCAGGGGAGCCTTTATGCAGCCCCACATGCAACTGGACCCTCCGGGTTCACTCTTTCACAGCAACCCTAAATATAACCCTGGCCTGCCTGGCAGTCGACTGAAAACTCGGGCCCCAGAAAATGCATTAAAAGCCTAATTCGCCCATCCAAAAGTGCTCCTAGAGGAAGGCTTTGGGTACAAGTGAGCTCCCCAGGGGAGCCTTTACGCAGCCCCACATGCAACTGGACCCTCCTTGTTCACTGTTTACGAGCAACCCTAAATATACTCCTAGCCACCATGGCAGAAGTCTGAAAACTCGGGCTCCAGAAAATGCGTTTCAAGCCCCATTCACCCATTCAGAAGTGCCCCAAAGGAAGGCTTTGGGTACAACTGAACTCCCCAGGGGAGCCTTTATGCAGCCCCACATGCAACTGGACCCTCCGGGTTCACTCTTTCACTGCAAGCCTAAATATAGCCCTCGGCGCAATGGGAGACGACTGAAAAAGCGGGCCTTAGAAAACGCATTGCGATTCCCCTTGGACCATCCCAAAGTGCCCCCAAAGGAAGGCTTTGGGTACATCTGAACTCCCCAGGGGAGCCTTTACGCAGCCCCACATGCAACTGGACCCTCCTTGTTCACTGTTTACGAGCAACCCTAAATATACCCCTAGCCACAATGGCAGAAGACTGAAAACTCGGGCTCCAGAAAATGCGTTTCAAGCCCCATTCACCCATCCAGAAATGCCCCCAAAGGAAGGCTTTGGGTACAAGTGAACTCCCCAGGGGAGCCTTTATGCAGCCCCACATACAACTGGACCCTCCGGGTTCACTCTTTCACAGCAACCCTAAATATAACCCTGGCCCGCATGGCAGACGACTGAAAACTCGGGCCACAGAAAAAGCGTTTCAAGCCCCTTTCGCCCATCCAAAAGTGCCCCCAAAGGAAGGCTTTGGGTACAACTGAACTCCCCAGGGGAGCCTTTATGCAGCCCCACATGCAACTGGACCCTCCGGGTTCACTCTTTCACAGCAACCCTAAATATAGCCCTGGCCCGCCTGGCAGTCGACTGAATGCTCGGGCTACAGAAAATGTGTTACGAGCCCCATTCGCCCATCCAAAAGTGCCCCCAGAGGAAGGCTTTGGGTACATCTGAACTTCCCAGGGGAGCCTTTATGCAGCCCCACATGCAACTGGACCCTCCTTGTTCACTGTTTACGAGCAACCCTAAATATAACCCTAACCACCATGGCAGAAGACTGAAAACTCGGGCTCCAGAAAATGAGTTTCAAGCCCATTTCGCCCATCCAGAAGTGCCCCCAAAGGAAGGCTTTGGGTACAACTGAACTCCCCAGGGGAGCCTTTATGCAGCCCCACATGAAACTGGACCCTCCGGGTTCACTCTTTCACCGCAAGCCTAAATATAGCCCTATCACGCCTGGCAGTTGACTGAAAGCTCGGACCACAGAAAATGAGTTACGAGCCCCATTCGCCCATCCAAAAGTGCCCCCAAAGGAAGGCTTTTGTACATCTGAACTCCCCAGGGGAGCCTTTATGCAGCGCCACATGCAACTGGACCTTCCGGGTTCACTCTTTCACCACAAGACTAAATATAGCCCTCGGCGCAGTGGGAGAAGACTGAAAAAGCGGGCCTCAGAAAACGCATTGCGATTCCCCTTGGACCATCCAAAAGTGCTCCTAAAGGAAGGCTTTGGGTACAACTGGACTCCCCAGGGGAGCCTTAACGCAGCCCCACATGCAACTGGACCCTCCGTATTCGCTCTTTCACAGCAACCCTAAATATAACCCTAGCCAGCATGGCAGAAGACTGAAAACTCGGGCCACAGAAAAAGCGTTTCAAGCCCCTTTCGCCCATCCAGAAGTGCCCCCAGAGGAAGGCTTTGGGTACAACTGAACTCCCCAGGGGAGCCTTTATGCAGGCCCATACGCAACTGGACCCCCCGTGTTCGCTGTTTACAAGCAACCCTAAATATAACACTAGCCAGCATGGCAGAAAACTGAAAACTCGGGCCACAGAAAAAGCGTTTCAAGCCCCATTCACCCATCCAGAAGTGCCCCCAAAGGAAGGCTTTGGGTACAAGTGAACTCCCCAGGGGAGCCTTTATGCAGCCCCACATGCAACTGGACCCTCCGGGTTCACTCTTTCACAGCAACCCTAAATATAGCCCTGGCCTGCCTGGCAGTCGACTGAAAACTCGGGCCCCAGAAAATGCATTAAAAGCCTAATTCGCCCATCCAAAAGTGCTCCTAGAGGAAGGCTTTGGGTACAAGTGAGCTCCCCAGGGGAGCCTTTACGCAGCCCCACATGCAACTGGACCCTCCTTGTTCACTGTTTACGAGCAACCCTAAATATACTCCTAGCCACCATGGCAGAAGTCTGAAAACTCGGGCTCCAGAAAATGCGTTTCAAGCCCCATTCACCCATTCAGAAGTGCCCCCAAAGGAAGGCTTTGGGTACAACTGAACTCCCCAGGGGAGCCTTTATGCAGCCCCACATGCAACTGGACCCTCCGGGTTCACTCTTTCACCGCAAGCCTAAATATAGCCCTAGCACGCCTGGCAGTCGACTGAAAGTTCGAGCCACAAAAAATGTGTTACGAGCCCCATTCGCCCATCCAAAAGTGCCCCCAGAGGAAGGCTTTGGGTACAAGTGAACTCCCCAGGGGAGCCTTTACGCAGCCCCACATGCAACTGGACCCTCCTTGTTCACTGTTTACGAGCAACCCTAAATATACCCCTAGCCACCATGGCAGAAGTCTGAAAACTCGGGCTCCAGAAAATGCGTTTCAAGCTCCATTCACCCATCCAGAAGTGCCCCCAAAGGAAGGCTTTGGGTACAACTGAACTCCCCAGGGGAGCCTTTATGCAGCCCCACATGCAACTGGACCCTCCTTGTTCACTGTTTACGAGCAACCCTATATATATCCCTGGCCCGCCTGGCATTCGACTGAAAACTCGGGCCCCAGAAAATGCGTTAAAAGCCTAATTCGCCCATCCAAAAGTGCCCCTAGAGAAAGGCTTTGGGTACATCTGAACTCCCCAGGGGAGCCTTTACGCAGCCCCACATGCAACTGGACCCTCCTTGTTCACTGTTTACGAGCAACCCTAAATATACCCCTAGCCACCATGGCAGAAGACTGAAAACTCGGGCCACAGAAAAAGCGTTTCAAGCCCCTTTCGCCCATCCAGAAGTGCCCCCAAAGGAAGGCTTTGGGTCCAACTGAACTCCCCAGGGGAGCCTTTATGCAGCCCCACATGCAACTGGACCCTCCGGGTTCACTCTTTCACTGCAAGCCTAAATATAGCCCTCGGCGCAATGGGAGACGACTGAAAAAGCGGGCCTTAGAAAACGCATTGCGATTCCCCTTGGACCATCCAAAAGTGCTCCTAAAGGAAGGCTTTGGGTACAACTGGACTCCCCAGGGGAGCCTTAACGCAGCCCCACATGCAACTGGACCCTCCTTGTTCACTGTTTACGAGCAACCCTAAATATACCCCTAGCCAGCATGGCAGAAGACTGAAAACTCGGGCCACAGAAAAAGCGTTTCAAGCCCCTTTCGCCCATCCAGAAGTGCCCCCAAAGGAAGGCTTTGGGTCCAACTGAACTCCCCAGGGGAGCCTTTATGCAGCCCCACATGCAACTGGACCCTCCGGGTTCACTCTTTCACTGCAAGCCTAAATATAGCCCTCGGCGCAATGGGAGACGACTGAAAAAGCGGGCCTTAGAAAACGCATTGCGATTCCCCTTGGACCATCCCAAAGTGCCCCCAAAGGAAGGCTTTGGGTACATCTGAACTCCCCAGGGGAGCCTTTACGCAGCCCCACATGCAACTGGACCCTCCTTGTTCACTGTTTACGAGCAACCCTAAATATACCCCTAGCCACAATGGCAGAAGACTGAAAACTCGGGCTCCAGAAAATGCGTTTCAAGCCCCATTCACCCATCCAGAAATGCCCCCAAAGGAAGGCTTTGGGTACAAGTGAACTCCCCAGGGGAGCCTTTATGCAGCCCCACATACAACTGGACCCTCCGGGTTCACTCTTTCACAGCAACCCTAAATATAACCCTGGCCCGCATGGCAGACGACTGAAAACTCGGGCCACAGAAAAAGCGTTTCAAGCCCCTTTCGCCCATCCAGAAGTGCCCCCAAAGGAAGGCTTTGGGTACAACTGAACTCCCCAGGGGAGCCTTTATGCAGCCCCACATGCAACTGGACCCTCCGGGTTCACTCTTTCACTGCAAGCCTAAATATAGCCCTCGGCGCAATGGGAGACGACTGAAAAAGCGGGCCTTAGAAAACGCATTGCGATTCCCCTTGGACCATCCCAAAGTGCCCCCAGAGGAAGGCTTTGGGTACATCTGAACTCCCCAGGGGAGCCTTTACGAAGCCCCACATGCAACTGGACCCTCCTTGTTCACTGTTTACGAGCAACCCTAAATATACCCCTAGCCACAATGGCAGAAGACTGAAAACTCGGGCTCCAGAAAATGCGTTTCAAGCCCCATTCACCCATCCAGAAATGCCCCCAAAGGAAGGCTTTGGGTACAAGTGAACTCCCCAGGGGAGCCTTTATGCAGCCCCACATACAACTGGACCCTCCGGGTTCACTCTTTCACAGCAACCCTAAATATAGCCCTGGCCCGCCTGGCAGTCGACTGAATGCTTGGGCTACAGAAAATGTGTTACGAGCCCCATTCGCCCATCCAAAAGTGCCCCCAAAGGAAGGCTTTGGGTACATCTGAACTTCCCAGGGGAGCCTTTATGCAGCCCCACATGCAACTGGACCCTCCTTGTTCACTGTTTACGAGCAACCCTAAATATAACCCTAACCACCATGGCAGAAGACTGAAAACTCGGGCTCCAGAAAATGAGTTTCAAGCCCATTTCGCCCATCCAGAAGTGCCCCCAAAGGAAGGCTTTGGGTACATCTGAACTCCCCAGGGGAGCCTTTATGCAGCCCCACATGCAACTGGACCCTCCGGGTTCACTCTTTCACCGCAAGCCTAAATATAGCCCTATCACGCCTGGCAGTTGACTGAAAGCTCGGACCACAGAAAATGAGTTACGAGCCCCATTCGCCCATCCAAAAGTGCCCCCAAAGGAAGGCTTTTGTACATCTGAACTCCCCAGGGGAGCCTTTATGCAGCGCCACATGCAACTGGACCTTCCGGGTTCACTCTTTCACCACAAGACTAAATATAGCCCTCGGCGCAGTGGGAGAAGACTGAAAAAGCGGGCCTCAGAAAACGCATTGCGATTCCCCTTGGACCATCCAAAAGTGCTCCTAAAGGAAGGCTTTGGGTACAACTGGACTCCCCAGGGGAGCCTTAACGCAGCCCCACATGCAACTGGACCCTCCGTATTCGCTCTTTCACAGCAACCCTAAATATAACCCTAGCCAGCATGGCAGAAGACTGAAAACTCGGGCCACAGAAAAAGCGTTTCAAGCCCCTTTCGCCCATCCAGAAGTGCCCCCAGAGGAAGGCTTTGGGTACAACTGAACTCCCCAGGGGAGCCTTTATGCAGGCCCATACGCAACTGGACCCCCCGTGTTCGCTGTTTACAAGCAACCCTAAATATAACACTAGCCAGCATGGCAGAAAACTGAAAACTCGGGCCACAGAAAAAGCGTTTCAAGCCCCATTCACCATTCCAGAAGTGCCCCCAAAGGAAGGCTTTGGGTACAACTGAACTCCCCAGGGGAGCCTTTATGCAGCCCCACATGCAACTGGACCCTCCGGGTTCACTCTTTCACAGCAACCCTAAATATAGCCCTGGCCTGCCTGGCAGTCGACTGAAAACTCGGGCCCCAGAAAATGCATTAAAAGCCTAATTCGCCCATCCAAAAGTGCTCCTAGAGGAAGGCTTTGGGTACAAGTGAACTCCCCAGGGGAGCCTTTACGCAGCCCCACATGCAACTGGACCCTCCTTGTTCACTGTTTACGAGCAACCCTAAATATACCCCTAGCCAGCATGGCAGAAGACTGAAAACTCGGGCCACAGAAAAAGCGTTTCAAGCCCCTTTCGCCCATCCAGAAGTGCCCCCAAAGGAAGGCTTTGGGTACAACTGAACTCCCCAGGGGAGCCTTTATGCAGCCCCACATGCAACTGGACCCTCCGGGTTCACTCTTTCACTGCAAGCCTAAATATAGCCCTCGGCGCAATGGGAGACGACTGAAAAAGCGGGCCTTAGAAAACGCATTGCGATTCCCCTTGGACCATCCCAAAGTGCCCCCAAAGGAAGGCTTTGGGTACATCTGAACTCCCCAGGGGAGCCTTTACGCAGCCCCACATGCAACTGGACCCTCCTTGTTCACTGTTTACGAGCAACCCTAAATATACCCCTAGCCACAATGGCAGAAGACTGAAAACTCGGGCTCCAGAAAATGCGTTTCAAGCCCCATTCACCCATCCAGAAATGCCCCCAAAGGAAGGCTTTGGGTACAAGTGAACTCCCCAGGGGAGCCTTTATGCAGCCCCACATACAACTGGACCCTCCGGGTTCACTCTTTCACAGCAACCCTAAATATAACCCTGGCCCGCATGGCAGACGACTGAAAACTCGGGCCACAGAAAAAGCGTTTCAAGCCCCTTTCGCCCATCCAAAAGTGCCCCCAAAGGAAGGCTTTGGGTACAACTGAACTCCCCAGGGGAGCCTTTATGCAGCCCCACATGCAACTGGACCCTCCGGGTTCACTCTTTCACAGCAACCCTAAATATAGCCCTGGCCCGCCTGGCAGTCGACTGAATGCTCGGGCTACAGAAAATGTGTTACGAGCCCCATTCGCCCATCCAAAAGTGCCCCCAGAGGAAGGCTTTGGGTACATCTGAACTTCCCAGGGGAGCCTTTATGCAGCCCCACATGCAACTGGACCCTCCTTGTTCACTGTTTACGAGCAACCCTAAATATAACCCTAACCACCATGGCAGAAGACTGAAAACTCGGGCTCCAGAAAATGAGTTTCAAGCCCATTTCGCCCATCCAGAAGTGCCCCCAAAGGAAGGCTTTGGGTACAACTGAACTCCCCAGGGGAGCCTTTATGCAGCCCCACATGAAACTGGACCCTCCGGGTTCACTCTTTCACCGCAAGCCTAAATATAGCCCTATCACGCCTGGCAGTTGACTGAAAGCTCGGACCACAGAAAATGAGTTACGAGCCCCATTCGCCCATCCAAAAGTGCCCCCAAAGGAAGGCTTTTGTACATCTGAACTCCCCAGGGGAGCCTTTATGCAGCGCCACATGCAACTGGACCTTCCGGGTTCACTCTTTCACCACAAGACTAAATATAGCCCTCGGCGCAGTGGGAGAAGACTGAAAAAGCGGGCCTCAGAAAACGCATTGCGATTCCCCTTGGACCATCCAAAAGTGCTCCTAAAGGAAGGCTTTGGGTACAACTGGACTCCCCAGGGGAGCCTTAACGCAGCCCCACATGCAACTGGACCCTCCGTATTCGCTCTTTCACAGCAACCCTAAATATAACCCTAGCCAGCATGGCAGAAGACTGAAAACTCGGGCCACAGAAAAAGCGTTTCAAGCCCCTTTCGCCCATCCAGAAGTGCCCCCAGAGGAAGGCTTTGGGTACAACTGAACTCCCCAGGGGAGCCTTTATGCAGGCCCATACGCAACTGGACCCCCCGTGTTCGCTGTTTACAAGCAACCCTAAATATAACACTAGCCAGCATGGCAGAAAACTGAAAACTCGGGCCACAGAAAAAGCGTTTCAAGCCCCATTCACCCATCCAGAAGTGCCCCCAAAGGAAGGCTTTGGGTACAACTGAACTCCCCAGGGGAGCCTTTATGCAGCCCCACATGCAACTGGACCCTCCGGGTTCACTCTTTCACAGCAACCCTAAATATAGCCCTGGCCCGCCTGGCAGTCGACTGAAAACTCGGGCCCCAGAAAATGCATTAAAAGCCTAATTCGCCCATCCAAAAGTGCTCCTAGAGGAAGGCTTTGGGTACAAGTGAGCTCCCCAGGGGAGCCTTTACGCAGCCCCACATGCAACTGGACCCTCCTTGTTCACTGTTTACGAGCAACCCTAAATATACTCCTAGCCACCATGGCAGAAGTCTGAAAACTCGGGCTCCAGAAAATGCGTTTCAAGCCCCATTCACCCATTCAGAAGTGCCCCCAAAGGAAGGCTTTGGGTCCAACTGAACTCCCCAGGGGAGCCTTTATGCAGCCCCACATGCAACTGGACCCTCCGGGTTCACTCTTTCACCGCAAGCCTAAATATAGCCCTAGCACGCCTGGCAGTCGACTGAAAGTTCGAGCCACAAAAAATGTGTTACGAGCCCCATTCGCCCATCCAAAAGTGCCCCCAGAGGAAGGCTTTGGGTACAAGTGAACTCCCCAGGGGAGCCTTTACGCAGCCCCACATGCAACTGGACCCTCCTTGTTCACTGTTTACGAGCAACCCTAAATATACCCCTAGCCACCATGGCAGAAGTCTGAAAACTCGGGCTCCAGAAAATGCGTTTCAAGCCCCATTCACCCATCCAGAAGTGCCCCCAAAGGAAGGCTTTGGGTACAACTGAACTCCCCAGGGGAGCCTTTATGCAGCCCCACATGCAACTGGACCCTCCGGGTTCACTCTTTCACCGCAAGCCTAAATATAGCCTTAGCACGCCTGGCAGTCGACTGAAAGTTCGAGCCACAAAAAATGTGTTACGAGCCCCATTCGCCCATCCAAAAGTGCCCCCAGAGGAAGGCTTTGGGTACAAGTGAACTCCCCAGGGGAGCCTTTACGCAGCCCCACATGCAACTGGACCCTCCTTGTTCACTGTTTACGAGCAACCCTAAATATACCCCTAG
Organism: Anas platyrhynchos; assembly: GCF_047663525.1. NCBI lineage: Eukaryota > Metazoa > Chordata > Aves > Anseriformes > Anatidae > Anas > Anas platyrhynchos. The sequence goes on along the minus strand of NC_092613.1, from coordinate 1,746,148 downwards.
CCACAATGGCAGAAGACTGAAAACTCGGGCCACAGAAAAAGCGTTTCAAGCCCCTTTCGCCCATCCAGAAGTGCCCCCAAAGGAAGGCTTTGGGTCCAACTGAACTCCCCAGGGGAGCCTTTATGCAGCCCCACATGCAACTGGACCCTCCGGGTTCACTCTTTCACTGCAAGCCTAAATATAGCCCTCGGCGCAATGGGAGACGACTGAAAAAGCGGGCCTTAGAAAACGCATTGCGATTCCCCTTGGACCATCCCAAAGTGCCCCCAAAGGAAGGCTTTGGGTACATCTGAACTCCCCAGGGGAGCCTTTACGCAGCCCCACATGCAACTGGACCCTCCTTGTTCACTGTTTACGAGCAACCCTAAATATACCCCTAGCCACAATGGCAGAAGACTGAAAACTCGGGCTCCAGAAAATGCGTTTCAAGCCCCATTCACCCATCCAGAAATGCCCCCAAAGGAAGGCTTTGGGTACAAGTGAACTCCCCAGGGGAGCCTTTATGCAGCCCCACATACAACTGGACCCTCCGGGTTCACTCTTTCACAGCAACCCTAAATATAACCCTGGCCCGCATGGCAGACGACTGAAAACTCGGGCCACAGAAAAAGCGTTTCAAGCCCCTTTCGCCCATCCAAAAGTGCCCCCAAAGGAAGGCTTTGGGTACAACTGAACTCCCCAGGGGAGCCTTTATGCAGCCCCACATGCAACTGGACCCTCCGGGTTCACTCTTTCACAGCAACCCTAAATATAGCCCTGGCCCGCCTGGCAGTCGACTGAATGCTCGGGCTACAGAAAATGTGTTACGAGCCCCATTCGCCCATCCAAAAGTGCCCCCAGAGGAAGGCTTTGGGTACATCTGAACTTCCCAGGGGAGCCTTTACGCAGCCCCACATGCAACTGGACCCTCCTTGTTCACTGTTTACGAGCAACCCTAAATATAACCCTAACCACCATGGCAGAAGACTGAAAACTCGGGCTCCAGAAAATGAGTTTCAAGCCCATTTCGCCCATCCAGAAGTGCCCCCAAAGGAAGGCTTTGGTTCCAACTGAACTCCCCAGGGGAGCCTTTATGCAGCCCCACATGAAACTGGACCCTCCGGGTTCACTCTTTCACCGCAAGCCTAAATATAGCCCTATCACGCCTGGCAGTTGACTGAAAGCTCGGACCACAGAAAATGAGTTACGAGCCCCATTCGCCCATCCAAAAGTGCCCCCAAAGGAAGGCTTTTGTACATCTGAACTCCCCAGGGGAGCCTTTATGCAGCGCCACATGCAACTGGACCTTCCGGGTTCACTCTTTCACCACAAGACTAAATATAGCCCTCGGCGCAGTGGGAGAAGACTGAAAAAGCGGGCCTCAGAAAACGCATTGCGATTCCCCTTGGACCATCCAAAAGTGCTCCTAAAGGAAGGCTTTGGGTACAACTGGACTCCCCAGGGGAGCCTTAACGCAGCCCCACATGCAACTGGACCCTCCGTATTCGCTCTTTCACAGCAACCCTAAATATAACCCTAGCCAGCATGGCAGAAGACTGAAAACTCGGGCCACAGAAAAAGCGTTTCAAGCCCCTTTCGCCCATCCAGAAGTGCCCCCAGAGGAAGGCTTTGGGTACAACTGAACTCCCCAGGGGAGCCTTTATGCAGGCCCATACGCAACTGGACCCCCCGTGTTCGCTGTTTACAAGCAACCCTAAATATAACACTAGCCAGCATGGCAGAAAACTGAAAACTCGGGCCACAGAAAAAGCGTTTCAAGCCCCATTCACCCATCCAGAAGTGCCCCCAAAGGAAGGCTTTGGGTACAACTGAACTCCCCAGGGGAGCCTTTATGCAGCCCCACATGCAACTGGACCCTCCGGGTTCACTCTTTCACAGCAACCCTAAATATAGCCCTGGCCTGCCTGGCAGTCGACTGAAAACTCGGGCCCCAGAAAATGCATTAAAAGCCTAATTCGCCCATCCAAAAGTGCTCCTAGAGGAAGGCTTTGGGTACAAGTGAGCTCCCCAGGGGAGCCTTTACGCAGCCCCACATGCAACTGGACCCTCCTTGTTCACTGTTTACGAGCAACCCTAAATATACTCCTAGCCACCATGGCAGAAGTCTGAAAACTCGGGCTCCAGAAAATGCGTTTCAAGCCCCATTCACCCATTCAGAAGTGCCCCCAAAGGAAGGCTTTGGGTACAACTGAACTCCCCAGGGGAGCCTTTATGCAGCCCCACATGCAACTGGACCCTCCGGGTTCACTCTTTCACCGCAAGCCTAAATATATCCCTAGCACGCCTGGCAGTCGACTGAAAGTTTGAGCCACAAAAAATGTGTTACGAGCCCCATTCGCCCATCCAAAAGTGCCCCCAGAGGAAGGCTTTGGGTACAAGTGAACTCCCCAGGGGAGCCTTTACGCAGCCCCACATGCAACTGGACCCTCCTTGTTCACTGTTTACGAGCAACCCTAAATATACTCCTAGCCACCATGGCAGAAGTCTGAAAACTCGGGCTCCAGAAAATGCGTTTCAAGCCCCATTCAACCATCCAGAAGTGCCCCCAAAGGAAGGCTTTGGGTACAACTGAACTCCCCAGGGGAGCCTTTATGCAGCCCCACATGCAACTGGACCCTCCGGGTTCACTCTTTCACCGCAAGCCTAAATATAGCCCTAGCACGCCTGGCAGTCGACTGAAAGTTCGAGCCACAAAAAATGTGTTACGAGCCCCATTCGCCCATCCAAAAGTGCCCCCAGAGGAAGGATTTGGGTACAAGTGAACTCCCCAGGGGAGCCTTTACGCAGCCCCACATGCAACTGGACCCTCCTTGTTCACTGTTTACGAGCAACCCTAAATATACCCCTAGCCACAATGGCAGAAGACTGAAAACTCGGGCTCCAGAAAATGCGTTTCAAGCCCCATTCACCCATCCAGAAATGCCCCCAAAGGAAGGCTTTGGGTACAAGTGAACTCCCCAGGGGAGCCTTTATGCAGCCCCACATACAACTGGACCCTCCGGGTTCACTCTTTCACAGCAACCCTAAATATAACCCTGGCCCGCATGGCAGACGACTGAAAACTCGGGCCACAGAAAAAGCGTTTCAAGCCCCTTTCGCCCATCCAAAAGTGCCCCCAAAGGAAGGCTTTGGGTACAACTGAACTCCCCAGGGGAGCCTTTATGCAGCCCCACATGCAACTGGACCCTCCGGGTTCACTCTTTCACAGCAACCCTAAATATAGCCCTGGCCCGCCTGGCAGTCGACTGAATGCTCGGGCTACAGAAAATGTGTTACGAGCCCCATTCGCCCATCCAAAAGTGCCCCCAGAGGAAGGCTTTGGGTACATCTGAACTTCCCAGGGGAGCCTTTATGCAGCCCCACATGCAACTGGACCCTCCTTGTTCACTGTTTACGAGCAACCCTAAATATAACCCTAACCACCATGGCAGAAGACTGAAAACTCGGGCTCCAGAAAATGAGTTTCAAGCCCATTTCGCCCATCCAGAAGTGCCCCCAAAGGAAGGCTTTGGGTACAACTGAACTCCCCAGGGGAGCCTTTATGCAGCCCCACATGAAACTGGACCCTCCGGGTTCACTCTTTCACCGCAAGCCTAAATATAGCCCTATCACGCCTGGCAGTTGACTGAAAGCTCGGACCACAGAAAATGAGTTACGAGCCCCATTCGCCCATCCAAAAGTGCCCCCAAAGGAAGGCTTTTGTACATCTGAACTCCCCAGGGGAGCCTTTATGCAGCGCCACATGCAACTGGACCTTCCGGGTTCACTCTTTCACCACAAGACTAAATATAGCCCTCGGCGCAGTGGGAGAAGACTGAAAAAGCGGGCCTCAGAAAACGCATTGCGATTCCCCTTGGACCATCCAAAAGTGCTCCTAAAGGAAGGCTTTGGGTACAACTGGACTCCCCAGGGGAGCCTTAACGCAGCCCCACATGCAACTGGACCCTCCGTATTCGCTCTTTCACAGCAACCCTAAATATAACCCTAGCCAGCATGGCAGAAGACTGAAAACTCGGGCCACAGAAAAAGCGTTTCAAGCCCCTTTCGCCCATCCAGAAGTGCCCCCAGAGGAAGGCTTTGGGTACAACTGAACTCCCCAGGGGAGCCTTTATGCAGGCCCATACGCAACTGGACCCCCCGTGTTCGCTGTTTACAAGCAACCCTAAATATAACACTAGCCAGCATGGCAGAAAACTGAAAACTCGGGCCACAGAAAAAGCGTTTCAAGCCCCATTCACCATTCCAGAAGTGCCCCCAAAGGAAGGCTTTGGGTACAACTGAACTCCCCAGGGGAGCCTTTATGCAGCCCCACATGCAACTGGACCCTCCGGGTTCACTCTTTCACAGCAACCCTAAATATAGCCCTGGCCTGCCTGGCAGTCGACTGAAAACTCGGGCCCCAGAAAATGCATTAAAAGCCTAATTCGCCCATCCAAAAGTGCTCCTAGAGGAAGGCTTTGGGTACAAGTGAGCTCCCCAGGGGAGCCTTTACGCAGCCCCACATGCAACTGGACCCTCCTTGTTCACTGTTTACGAGCAACCCTAAATATACTCCTAGCCACCATGGCAGAAGTCTGAAAACTCGGGCTCCAGAAAATGCGTTTCAAGCCCCATTCACCCATTCAGAAGTGCCCCCAAAGGAAGGCTTTGGGTACAACTGAACTCCCCAGGGGAGCCTTTATGCAGCCCCACATGCAACTGGACCCTCCGGGTTCACTCTTTCACCGCAAGCCTAAATATAGCCCTAGCACGCCTGGCAGTCGACTGAAAGTTCGAGCCACAAAAAATGTGTTACGAGCCCCATTCGCCCATCCAAAAGTGCCCCCAGAGGAAGGATTTGGGTACAAGTGAACTCCCCAGGGGAGCCTTTACGCAGCCCCACATGCAACTGGACCCTCCTTGTTCACTGTTTACGAGCAACCCTAAATATACTCCTAGCCACCATGGCAGAAGTCTGAAAACTCGGGCTCCAGAAAATGCGTTTCAAGCCCCATTCAACCATCCAGAAGTGCCCCCAAAGGAAGGCTTTGGGTACAACTGAACTCCCCAGGGGAGCCTTTATGCAGCCCCACATGCAACTGGACCCTCCGGGTTCACTCTTTCACCGCAAGCCTAAATATATCCCTGGCCCGCCTGGCAGTCGACTGAAAGTTCGAGCCACAAAAAATGTGTTACGAGCCCCATTCGCCCATCCAAAAGTGCCCCCAGAGGAAGGCTTTGGGTACAAGTGAACTCCCCAGGGGAGCCTTTACGCAGCCCCACATGCAACTGGACCCTCCTTGTTCACTGTTTACGAGCAACCCTAAATATACCCCTAGCCACAATGGCAGAAGACTGAAAACTCGGGCTCCAGAAAATGCGTTTCAAGCCCCATTCACCCATCCAGAAATGCCCCCAAAGGAAGGCTTTGGGTACAACTGAACTCCCCAGGGGAGCCTTTATGCAGCCCCACATACAACTGGACCCTCCTTGTTCACTGTTTACGAGCAACCCTATATATATCCCTGGCCCGCCTGGCAGTCGACTGAAAACTCGGGCCCCAGAAAATGCGTTAAAAGCCTAATTCGCCCATCCAAAAGTGCCCCTAGAGGAAGGCTTTGGGTACATCTGAACTCCCCAGGGGAGCCTTTACGCAGCCCCACATGCAACTGGACCCTCCTTGTTCACTGTTTACGAGCAACCCTAAATATACCCCTAGCCAGCATGGCAGAAGACTGAAAACTCGGGCCACAGAAAATGCGTTTCAAGCCCCTTTCGCCCATCCAGAAGTGCCCCCAAAGGAAGGCTTTGGGTCCAACTGAACTCCCCAGGGGAGCCTTTATGCAGCCCCACATGCAACTGGACCCTCCGGGTTCACTCTTTCACTGCAAGCCTAAATATAGCCCTCGGCGCAATGGGAGACGACTGAAAAAGCGGGCCTTAGAAAACGCATTGCGATTCCCCTTGGACCATCCCAAAGTGCCCCCAGAGGAAGGCTTTGGGTACATCTGAACTCCCCAGGGGAGCCTTTACGAAGCCCCACATGCAACTGGACCCTCCTTGTTCACTGTTTACGAGCAACCCTAAATATACCCCTAGCCACAATGGCAGAAGACTGAAAACTCGGGCTCCAGAAAATGCGTTTCAAGCCCCATTCACCCATCCAGAAATGCCCCCAAAGGAAGGCTTTGGGTACAAGTGAACTCCCCAGGGGAGCCTTTATGCAGCCCCACATACAACTGGACCCTCCGGGTTCACTCTTTCACAGCAACCCTAAATATAACCCTGGCCCGCATGGTAGACGACTGAAAACTCGGGCCACAGAAAAAGCGTTTCAAGCCCCTTTCGCCCATCCAAAAGTGCCCCCAAAGGAAGGCTTTGGGTACAACTGAACTCCCCAGGGGAGCCTTTATGCAGCCCCACATGCAACTGGACCCTCCGGGTTCACTCTTTCACAGCAACCCTAAATATAGCCCTGGCCCGCCTGGCAGTCGACTGAATGCTTGGGCTACAGAAAATGTGTTACGAGCCCCATTCGCCAATCCAAAAGTGCCCCCAAAGGAAGGCTTTGGGTACATCTGAACTTCCCAGGGGAGCCTTTATGCAGCCCCACATGCAACTGGACCCTCCTTGTTCACTGTTTACGAGCAACCCTAAATATAACCCTAACCACCATGGCAGAAGACTGAAAACTCGGGCTCCAGAAAATGAGTTTCAAGCCCATTTCGCCCATCCAGAAGTGCCCCCAAAGGAAGGCTTTGGGTACAACTGAACTCCCCAGGGGAGCCTTTATGCAGCCCCACATGAAACTGGACCCTCCGGGTTCACTCTTTCACCGCAAGCCTAAATATAGCCCTATCACGCCTGGCAGTTGACTGAAAGCTCGGACCACAGAAAATGAGTTACGAGCCCCATTCGCCCATCCAAAAGTGCCCCCAAAGGAAGGCTTTTGTACATCTGAACTCCCCAGGGGAGCCTTTATGCAGCGCCACATGCAACTGGACCTTCCGGGTTCACTCTTTCACCACAAGACTAAATATAGCCCTCGGCGCAGTGGGAGAAGACTGAAAAAGCGGGCCTCAGAAAACGCATTGCGATTCCCCTTGGACCATCCAAAAGTGCTCCTAAAGGAAGGCTTTGGGTACAACTGGACTCCCCAGGGGAGCCTTAACGCAGCCCCACATGCAACTGGACCCTCCGTATTCGCTCTTTCACAGCAACCCTAAATATAACCCTAGCCAGCATGGCAGAAGACTGAAAACTCGGGCCACAGAAAATGCATTAAAAGCCTAATTCGCCCATCCAAAAGTGCTCCTAGAGGAAGGCTTTGGGTACAAGTGAACTCCTCAGGGGAGCCTTTACGCAGCCCCACATTCAACTGGACCCTCCTTGTTCACTGTTTACGAGCAACCCTAAATATACCCCTAGCCAGCATGGCAGAAGACTGAAAACTCGGGCCACAGAAAAAGCGTTTCAAGCCCCTTTCGCCCATCCAGAAATGCCCCCAAAGGAAGGCTTTGGGTCCAACTGAACTCCCCAGGGGAGCCTTTATGCAGCCCCACATGCAACTGGACCCTCCGGGTTCACTCTTTCACTGCAAGCCTAAATATAGCCCTCGGCGCAATGGGAGACGACTGAAAAAGCGGGCCTTAGAAAACGCATTGCGATTCCCCTTGGACCATCCCAAAGTGCCCCCAAAGGAAGGCTTTGGGTACATCTGAACTCCCCAGGGGAGCCTTTACGCAGCCCCACATGCAACTGGACCCTCCTTGTTCACTGTTTACGAGCAACCCTAAATATACCCCTAGCCACAATGGCAGAAGACTGAAAACTCGGGCTCCAGAAAATGCGTTTCAAGCCCCATTCACCCATCCAGAAATGCCCCCAAAGGAAGGCTTTGGGTACAAGTGAACTCCCCAGGGGAGCCTTTATGCAGCCCCACATACAACTGGACCCTCCGGGTTCACTCTTTCACTGCAAGCCTAAATATAACCCTGGCCCGCATGGCAGACGACTGAAAACTCGGGCCACAGAAAAAGCGTTTCAAGCCCCTTTCGCCCATCCAAAAGTGCCCCCAAAGGAAGGCTTTGGGTACAACTGAACTCCCCAGGGGAGCCTTTATGCAGCCCCACATGCAACTGGACCCTCCGGGTTCACTCTTTCACAGCAACCCTAAATATAGCCCTGGCCCGCCTGGCAGTCGACTGAATGCTCGGGCTACAGAAAATGTGTTACGAGCCCCATTCGCCCATCCAAAAGTGCCCCTAGAGGAAGGCTTTGGGTACATCTGAACTTCCCAGGGGAGCCTTTATGCAGCCCCACATGCAACTGGACCCTCCTTGTTCACTGTTTACGAGCAACCCTAAATATACTCCTAACCACCATGGCAGAAGACTGAAAACTCGGGCTCCAGAAAATGAGTTTCAAGCCCATTTCGCCCATCCAGAAGTGCCCCCAAAGGAAGGCTTTGGGTCCAACTGAACTCCCCAGGGGAGCCTTTATGCAGCCCCAATTGAAACTGGACCCTCCGGGTTCACTCTTTCACCGCAAGCCTAAATATAGCCCTATCACGCCTGGCAGTTGACTGAAAGCTCGGACCACAGAAAATGAGTTACGAGCCCCATTCGCCCATCCAAAAGTGCCCCCAAAGGAAGGCTTTTGTACATCTGAACTCCCCAGGGGAGCCTTTATGCAGCGCCACATGCAACTGGACCTTCCGGGTTCACTCTTTCACCACAAGACTAAATATAGCCCTCGGCGCAGTGGGAGAAGACTGAAAAAGCGGGCCTCAGAAAACGCATTGCGATTCCCCTTGGACCATCCAAAAGTGCTCCTAAAGGAAGGCTTTGGGTACAACTGGACTCCCCAGGGGAGCCTTAACGCAGCCCCACATGCAACTGGACCCTCCGTATTCGCTCTTTCACAGCAACCCTAAATTTAACCCTAGCCAGCATGGCAGAAGACTGAAAACTCGGGCCACAGAAAAAGCGTTTCAAGCCCCTTTCGCCCATCCAGAAGTGCCCCCAGAGGAAGGCTTTGGGTACAACTGAACTCCCCAGGGGAGCCTTTATGCAGGCCCATACGCAACTGGACGCCCCGTGTTCGCTGTTTACAAGCAACCCTAAATATAACACTAGCCAGCATGGCAGAAAACTGAAAACTCGGGCCACAGAAAAAGCGTTTCAAGCCCCATTCACCATTCCAGAAGTGCCCCCAAAGGAAGGCTTTGGGTACAACTGAACTCCCCAGGGGAGCCTTTATGCAGCCCCACATGCAACTGGACCCTCCGGGTTCACTCTTTCACAGCAACCCTAAATATAGCCCTGGCCTGCCTGGCAGTCGACTGAAAACTCGGGCCCCAGAAAATGCATTAAAAGCCTAATTCGCCCATCCAAAAGTGCTCCTAGAGGAAGGCTTTGGGTACAAGTGAGCTCCCCAGGGGAGCCTTTACGCAGCCCCACATGCAACTGGACCCTCCTTGTTCACTGTTTACGAGCAACCCTAAATATACTCCTAGCCACCATGGCAGAAGTCTGAAAACTCGGGCTCCAGAAAATGCGTTTCAAGCCCCATTCACCCATTCAGAAGTGCCCCCAAAGGAAGGCTTTGGGTACAACTGAACTCCCCAGGGGAGCCTTTATGCAGCCCCACATGCAACTGGACCCTCCGGGTTCACTCTTTCACCGCAAGCCTAAATATAGCCCTAGCACGCCTGGCAGTCGACTGAAAGTTCGAGCCACAAAAAATGTGTTACGAGCCCCATTCGCCCATCCAAAAGTGCCCCCAGAGGAAGGATTTGGGTACAAGTGAACTCCCCAGGGGAGCCTTTACGCAGCCCCACATGCAACTGGACCCTCCTTGTTCACTGTTTACGAGCAACCCTAAATATACTCCTAGCCACCATGGCAGAAGTCTGAAAACTCGGGCTCCAGAAAATGCGTTTCAAGCCCCATTCACCCATCCAGAAGTGCCCCCAAAGGAAGGCTTTGGGTACAACTGAACTCCCCAGGGGAGCCTTTATGCAGCCCCACATGCAACTGGACCCTCCGGGTTCACTCTTTCACCGCAAGCCTAAATATAGCCCTAGCACGCCTGGCAGTCGACTGAAAGTTCAAGCCACAAAAAATGTGTTACGAGCCCCATTCGCCCATCCAAAAGTGCCCCCAGAGGAAGGCTTTGGGTACAAGTGAACTCCCCAGGGGAGCCTTTACGCAGCCCCACATGCAACTGGACCCTCCTTGTTCACTGTTTACGAGCAACCCTAAATATACCCCTAGCCACAATGGCAGAAGACTGAAAACTCGGGCTCCAGAAAATGCGTTTCAAGCCCCATTCACCCATCCAGAAATGCCCCCAAAGGAAGGCTTTGGGTACAAGTGAACTCCCCAGGGGAGCCTTTATGCAGCCCCACATACAACTGGACCCTCCTTGTTCACTGTTTACGAGCAACCCTATATATATCCCTGGCCCGCCTGGCAGTCGACTGAAAACTCGGGCCCCAGAAAATGCGTTAAAAGCCTAATTCGCCCATCCAAATGTGCCCCTAGAGGAAGGCTTTGGGTACATCTGAACTCCCCAGGGGAGCCTTTACGCAGCCACACATGCAACTGGACCCTCCTTGTTCACTGTTTACGAGCAACCCTAAATATACCCCTAGCCACCATGGCAGAAGACTGAAAACTCGGGCCACAGAAAAAGCGTTTCAAGCCCCTTTCGCCCATCCAGAAGTGCCCCCAAAGGAAGGCTTTGGGTCCAACTGAACTCCCCAGGGGAGCCTTTATGCAGCCCCACATGCAACTGGACCCTCCGGGTTCACTCTTTCACTGCAAGCCTAAATATAGCCCTCGGCGCAATGGGAGACGACTGAAAAAGCGGGCCTTAGAAAACGCATTGCGATTCCCCTTGGACCATCCCAAAGTGCCCCCAAAGGAAGGCTTTGGGTACATCTGAACTCCCCAGGGGAGCCTTTACGCAGCCCCACATGCAACTGGACCCTCCTTGTTCACTGTTTACGAGCAACCCTAAATATACCCCTAGCCACAATGGCAGAAGACTGAAAACTCGGGCTCCAGAAAATGCGTTTCAAGCCCCATTCACCCATCCAGAAATGCCCCCAAAGGAAGGCTTTGGGTACAAGTGAACTCCCCAGGGGAGCCTTTATGCAGCCCCACATACAACTGGACCCTCCGGGTTCACTCTTTCACAGCAACCCTAAATATAACCCTGGCCCGCATGGCAGACGACTGAAAACTCGGGCCACAGAAAAAGCGTTTCAAGCCCCTTTCGCCCATCCAAAAGTGCCCCCAAAGGAAGGCTTTGGGTACAACTGAACTCCCCAGGGGAGCCTTTATGCAGCCCCACATGCAACTGGACCCTCCGGGTTCACTCTTTCACAGCAACCCTAAATATAGCCCTGGCCCGCCTGGCAGTCGACTGAATGCTCGGGCTACAGAAAATGTGTTACGAGCCCCATTCGCCCATCCAAAAGTGCCCCCAGAGGAAGGCTTTGGGTACATCTGAACTTCCCAGGGGAGCCTTTATGCAGCCCCACATGCAACTGGACCCTCCTTGTTCACTGTTTACGAGCAACCCTAAATATAACCCTAACCACCATGGCAGAAGACTGAAAACTCGGGCTCCAGAAAATGAGTTTCAAGCCCATTTCGCCCATCCAGAAGTGCCCCCAAAGGAAGGCTTTGGGTACAACTGAACTCCCCAGGGGAGCCTTTATGCAGCCCCACATGCAACTGGACCCTCCGGGTTCACTCTTTCACCGCAAGCCTAAATATAGCCCTATCACGCCTGGCAGTTGACTGAAAGCTCGGACCACAGAAAATGAGTTACGAGCCCCATTCGCCCATCCAAAAGTGCCCCCAAAGGAAGGCTTTTGTACATCTGAACTCCCCAGGGGAGCCTTTATGCAGCCCCACATGCAACTGGACCTTCCGGGTTCACTCTTTCACCACAAGACTAAATATAGCCCTCGGCGCAGTGGAAGAAGACTGAAAAAGCGGGCCTCAGAAAACGCATTGCGATTCCCCTTGGACCATCCAAAAGTGCTCCTAAAGGAAGGCTTTGGGTACAACTGGACTCCCCAGGGGAGCCTTAACGCAGCCCCACATGCAACTGGACCCTCCGTATTCGCTCTTTCACAGCAACCCTAAATATAACCCTAGCCAGCATGGCAGAAGACTGAAAACTCGGGCCACAGAAAAAGCGTTTCAAGCCCCTTTCGCCCATCCAGAAGTGCCCCCAGAGGAAGGCTTTGGGTACAACTGAACTCCCCAGGGGAGCCTTTATGCAGGCCCATACGCAACTGGACCCCCCGTGTTCGCTGTTTACAAGCAACCCTAAATATAACACTAGCCAGCATGGCAGAAAACTGAAAACTCGGGCCACAGAAAAAGCGTTTCAAGCCCCATTCACCCATCCAGAAGTGCCCCCAAAGGAAGGCTTTGGGTACAACTGAACTCCCCAGGGGAGCCTTTATGCAGCCCCACATGCAACTGGACCCTCCGGGTTCACTCTTTCACAGCAACCCTAAATATAGCCCTGGCCCGCCTGGCAGTCGACTGAAAACTCGGGCCACAGAAAATGCATTAAAAGCCTAATTCGCCCATCCAAAAGTGCTCCTAGAGGAAGGCTTTGGGTACAAGTGAACTCCCCAGGGGAGCCTTTACGCAGCCCCACATGCAACTGGACCCTCCTTGTTCACTGTTTACGAGCAACCCTAAATATACCCCTAGCCAGCATGGCAGAAGACTGAAAACTCGGGCCACAGAAAAAGCGTTTCAAGCCCCTTTCGCCCATCCAGAAGTGCCCCCAAAGGAAGGCTTTGGGTCCAACTGAACTCCCCAGGGGAGCCTTTATGCAGCCCCACATGCAACTGGACCCTCCGGGTTCACTCTTTCACTGCAAGCCTAAATATAGCCCTCGGCGCAATGGGAGACGACTGAAAAAGCGGGCCTTAGAAAACGCATTGCGATTCCCCTTGGACCATCCCAAAGTGCCCCCAAAGGAAGGCTTTGGGTACATCTGAACTCCCCAGGGGAGCCTTTACGCAGCCCCACATGCAACTGGACCCTCCTTGTTCACTGTTTACGAGCAACCCTAAATATACCCCTAGCCACAATGGCAGAAGACTGAAAACTCGGGCTCCAGAAAATGCGTTTCAAGCCCCATTCACCCATCCAGAAATGCCCCCAAAGGAAGGCTTTGGGTACAAGTGAACTCCCCAGGGGAGCCTTTATGCAGCCCCACATACAACTGGACCCTCCGGGTTCACTCTTTCACAGCAACCCTAAATATAACCCTGGCCCGCATGGCAGACGACTGAAAACTCGGGCCACAGAAAAAGCGTTTCAAGCCCCTTTCGCCCATCCAAAAGTGCCCCCAAAGGAAGGCTTTGGGTCCAACTGAACTCCCCAGGGGAGCCTTTATGCAGCCCCACATGCAACTGGACCCTCCGGGTTCACTCTTTCACAGCAACCCTAAATATAGCCCTGGCCCGCCTGGCAGTCGACTGAATGCTCGGGCTACAGAAAATGTGTTACGAGCCCCATTCGCCCATCCAAAAGTGCCCCCAGAGGAAGGCTTTGGGTACATCTGAACTTCCCAGGGGAGCCTTTATGCAGCCCCACATGCAACTGGACCCTCCTTGTTCACTGTTTACGAGCAACCCTAAATATAACCCTAACCACCATGGCAGAAGACTGAAAACTCGGGCTCCAGAAAATGAGTTTCAAGCCCATTTCGCCCATCCAGAAGTGCCCCCAAAGGAAGGCTTTGGGTACAACTGAACTCCCCAGGGGAGCCTTTATGCAGCCCCACATGCAACTGGACCCTCCGGGTTCACTCTTTCACCGCAAGCCTAAATATAGCCCTATCACGCCTGGCAGTTGACTGAAAGCTCGGACCACAGAAAATGAGTTACGAGCCCCTTTCGCCCATCCAAAAGTGCCCCCAAAGGAAGGCTTTTGTACATCTGAACTCCCCAGGGGAGCCTTTATGCAGCGCCACATGCAACTGGACCTTCCGGGTTCACTCTTTCACCACAAGACTAAATATAGCCCTCGGCGCAGTGGAAGAAGACTGAAAAAGCGGGCCTCAGAAAACGCATTGCGATTCCCCTTGGACCATCCAAAAGTGCTCCTAAAGGAAGGCTTTGGGTACAACTGGACTCCCCAGGGGAGCCTTAACGCAGCCCCACATGCAACTGGACCCTCCGTATTCGCTCTTTCACAGCAACCCTAAATATAACCCTAGCCAGCATGGCAGAAAACTGAAAACTCGGGCCACAGAAAAAGCGTTTCAAGCCCCTTTCGCCCATCCAGAAGTGCCCCCAGAGGAAGGCTTTGGGTACAACTGAACTCCCCAGGGGAGCCTTTATGCAGGCCCATACGCAACTGGACCCCCCGTGTTCGCTGTTTACAAGCAACCCTAAATATAACACTAGCCAGCATGGCAGAAAACTGAAAACTCGGGCCACAGAAAAAGCGTTTCAAGCCCCATTCACCCATCCAGAAGTGCCCCCAAAGGAAGGCTTTGGGTACAACTGAACTCCCCAGGGGAGCCTTTATGCAGCCCCACATGCAACTGGACCCTCCGGGTTCACTCTTTCACAGCAACCCTAAATATAGCCCTGGCCTGCCTGGCAGTCGACTGAAAACTCGGGCCACAGAAAATGCATTAAAAGCCTAATTCGCCCATCCAAAAGTGCTCCTAGAGGAAGGCTTTGGGTACAAGTGAACTCCCCAGGGGAGCCTTTACGCAGCCCCACATGCAACTGGACCCTCCTTGTTCACTGTTTACGAGCAACCCTAAATATACTCCTAGCCAGCATGGCAGAAGACTGAAAACTCGGGCGACAGAAAAAGCGTTTCAAGCCCCTTTCGCCCATCCAGAAGTGCCCCCAGAGGAAGGCTTTGGGTACAAGTGAACTCCCCAGGGGAGCCTTTATGCAGCCCCACATGCAACTGGACCCTCCGGGTTCACTCTTTCACTGCAAGCCTAAATATAGCCCTCGGCGCAATGGGAGACGACTGAAAAAGCGGGCCTTAGAAAACGCATTGCGATTCCCCTTGGACCATCCCAAAGTGCCCCCAAAGGAAGGCTTTGGGTACATCTGAACTCCCCAGGGGAGCCTTTACGCAGCCCCACATGCAACTGGACCCTCCGGGTTCACTCTTTCACAGCAACCCTAAATATAGCCCTGGCCTGCCTGGCAGTCGACTGAATGCTCGGGCTACAGAAAATGTGTTACGAGCCCCATTTTCCCATCCAAAAGTGCCCCCAAAGGAAGGCTTTGGGTACATCTGAACTTCCCAGGGGAGCCTTTATGCAGCCCCACATGCAACTGGACCCTCCTTGTTCACTGTTTACGAGCAACCCTAAATATAACCCTAACCACCATGGCAGAAGACTGAAAACTCGGGCTCCAGAAAATGAGTTTCAAGCCCATTTCGCCCATCCAGAAGTGCCCCCAAAGGAAGACTTTGGGTACAACTGAACTCCCCAGGGGAGCCTTTATGCAGCCCCACATGCAACTGGACCCTCCGGGTTCACTCTTTCACCGCAAGCCTAAATATAGCCCTATCACGCCTGGCAGTTGACTGAAAGCTCGGACCACAGAAAATGAGTTACGAGCCCCATTCGCCCATCCAAAAGTGCCCCCAAAGGAAGGCTTTTGTACATCTGAACTCCCCAGGGGAGCCTTTATGCAGCGCCACATGCAACTGGACCTTCCGGGTTCACTCTTTCACCACAAGACTAAATATAGCCCTCGGCGCAGTGGGAGAAGACTGAAAAAGCGGGCCTCAGAAAACGCAATGCGATTCCCCTTGGACCATCCAAAAGTGCTCCTAAAGGAAGGCTTTGGGTACAACTGGACTCCCCAGGGGAGCCTTAACGCAGCCCCACATGCAACTGGACCCTCCGTATTCGCTCTTTCACAGCAACCCTAAATATAACCCTAGCCAGCATGGCAGAAGACTGAAAACTCGGGCCACAGAAAAAGCGTTTCAAGCCCCTTTCGCCCATCCAGAAGTGCCCCCAGAGGAAGGCTTTGGGTACAACTGAACTCCCCAGGGGAGCCTTTATGCAGGCCCATACGCAACTGGACCCCCCGTGTTCGCTATTTACAAGCAACCCTAAATATAACACTAGCCAGCATGGTAGAAAACTGAAAACTCGGGCCACAGAAAAAGCGTTTCAAGCCCCATTCACCCATCCAGAAGTGCCCCCAAAGGAAGGCTTTGGGTACAACTGAACTCCCCAGGGGAGCCTTTATGCAGCCCCACATGCAACTGGACCCTCCGGGTTCACTCTTTCACAGCAACCCTAAATATAGCCCTGGCCTGCCTGGCAGTCGACTGAAAACTCGGGCCCCAGAAAATACATTAAAAGCCTAATTCGCCCATCCAAAAATGCTCCTAGAGGAAGGCTTTGGGTACAAGTGAGCTCCCCAGGGGAGCCTTTACGCAGCCCCACATGCAACTGGACCCTCCTTGTTCACTGTTTACGAGCAACCCTAAATATACTCCTAGCCACCATGGCAGAAGTCTGAAAACTCGGGCTCCAGAAAATTCGTTTCAAGCCCCATTCACCCATCCAGAAGTGCCCCCAAAGGAAGGCTTTGGGTACAACTGAACTCCCCAGGGGAGCCTGTATGCAGCCCCACATGCAACTGGACCCTCCGGGTTCACTCTTTCACCGCAAGCCTAAATATAGCCCTAGCACGCCTGGCAGTCGACTGAAAGTTCGAGCCACAAAAAATGTGTTACGAGCCCCATTCGCCCATCCAAAAGTGCCCCCAGAGGAAGGCTTTGGGTACAAGTGAACTCCCCAGGGGAGCCTTTACGCAGCCCCACATGCAACTGGACCCTCCTTGTTCACTGTTTACGAGCAACCCTAAATATACCCCTAGCCACAATGGCAGAAGACTGAAAACTCGGGCTCCAGAAAATGCGTTTCAAGCCCCATTCACCCATCCAGAAATGCCCCCAAAGGAAGGCTTTGGGTACAACTGAACTCCCCAGGGGAGCCTTTATGCAGCCCCACATACAACTGGACCCTCCTTGTTCACTGTTTACGAGCAACACTATATATATCCCTGGCCCGCCTGGCAGTCGACTGAAAACTTGGGCTCCAGAAAATGCGTTTCAAGCCCCATTCACCCATCCAGAAGTGCCCCCAAAGGAAGGCTTTGGGTACAACTGAACTCCCCAGGGGAGCCTTTATGCAGCCCCACATGCAACTGGACCCTCCGGGTTCACTCTTTCACTGCAAGCCTAAATATAGCCCTCGGCGCAATGGGAGACGACTGAAAAAGCAGGCCTTAGAAAACGCATTGCGATTCCCCTTGGACCATCCCAAAGTGCCCCCAAAGGAAGGCTTTGGGTACATCTGAACTCCCCAGGGGACCCTTTATGCAGCCCCACATGCAACTGGACCCTCCGGGTTCACTCTTTCACAGCAACCCTAAATATAACCCTGGCCCGCATGGCAGACGACTGAAAACTCGGGCCACAGAAAAAGCGTTTCAAGCCCCTTTCGCCCATCCAAAATTGCCCCCAAAGGAAGGCTTTGGGTACAACTGAACTCCCCAGGGGAGCCTTTATGCAGCCCTACATGCAACTGGACCCTCCGGGTTCACTCTTTCACAGCAACCCTAAATATAGCCCTGGCCCGCCTGGCAGTCGACTGAATGCTTGGGCTACAGAAAATGTGTTACGAGCCCCATTCGCCCATCCAAAAGTGCCCCCAAAGGAAGGCTTTGGGTACATCTGAACTTCCCAGGGGAGCCTTTATGCAGCCCCACATGCAACTGGACCCTCCTTGTTCACTGTTTACGAGCAACCCTAAATATAACCCTAACCACCATGGCAGAAGACTGAAAACTCGGGCTCCAGAAAATGAGTTTCAAGCCCATTTCGCCCATCCAGAAGTGCCCCCAAAGGAAGGCTTTGGGTACAACTGAACTCCCCAGGGGAGCCTTTATGCAGCCCCACATGAAACTGGACCCTCCGGGTTCACTCTTTCACCGCAAGCCTAAATATAGCCCTATCACGCCTGGCAGTTGACTGAAAGCTCGGACCACAGAAAATGAGTTACGAGCCCCATTCGCCCATCCAAAAGTGCCCCCAAAGGAAGGCTTTTGTACATCTGAACTCCCCAGGGGAGCCTTTATGCAGCGCCACATGCAACTGGACCTTCCGGGTTCACTCTTTCACCACAAGACTAAATATAGCCCTCGGCGCAGTGGGAGAAGACTGAAAAAGCGGGCCTCAGAAAACGCATTGCGATTCCCCTTGGACCATCCAAAAGTGCTCCTAAAGGAAGGCTTTGGGTACAACTGGACTCCCCAGGGGAGCCTTAACGCAGCCCCACATGCAACTGGACCCTCCGTATTCGCTCTTTCACAGCAACCCTAAATATAACCCTAGCCAGCATGGCAGAAGACTGAAAACTCGGGCCACAGAAAAAGCGTTTCAAGCCCCTTTCGCCCATCCAGAAGTGCCCCCAGAGGAAGGCTTTGGGTACAACTGAACTCCCCAGGGGAGCCTTTATGCAGGCCCATACGCAACTGGACCCCCCGTGTTCGCTGTTTACAAGCAACCCTAAATATAACACTAGCCAGCATGGCAGAAAACTGAAAACTCGGGCCACAGAAAAAGCGTTTCAAGCCCCATTCACCCATCCAGAAGTGCCCCCAAAGGAAGGCTTTGGGTACAACTGAACTCCCCAGGGGAGCCTTTATGCAGCCCCACATGCAACTGGACCCTCCGGGTTCACTCTTTCACAGCAACCCTAAATATAGCCCTGGCCTGCCTGGCAGTCGACTGAAAACTCGGGCCCCAGAAAATGCATTAAAAGCCTAATTCGCCCATCCAAAAGTGCTCCTAGAGGAAGGCTTTGGGTACAAGTGAGCTCCCCAGGGGAGCCTTTACGCAGCCCCACATGCAACTGGACCCTCCTTGTTCACTGTTTTCGAGCAACCCTAAATATACTCCTAGCCACCATGGCAGAAGTCTGAAAACTCGGGCTCCAGAAAATGCGTTTCAAGCCCCATTCACCCATCCAGAAGTGCCCCCAAAGGAAGGCTTTGGGTACAACTGAACTCCCCAGGGGAGCCTTTATGCAGCCCCACATGCAACTGGACCCTCCGTGTTCACTCTCACCGCAAGCCTAAATATAGCCCTAGCACGCCTGGCAGTCGACTGAAAGTTCGAGCCACAAAAAATGTGTTACGAGCCCCATTCGCCCATCCAAAAGTGCCCCCAGAGGAAGGCTTTGGGTACAAGTGAACTCCCCAGGGGAGCCTTTACGCAGCCCCACATGCAACTGGACCCTCCTTGTTCACTGTTTACGAGCAACCCTAAATATACCCCTAGCCACAATGGCAGAAGACTGAAAACTCGGGCTCCAGAAAATGCGTTTCAAGCCCCATTCACCCATCCAGAAATGCCCCCAAAGGAAGGCTTTGGGTACAACTGAACTCCCCAGGGGAGCCTTTATGCAGCCCCACATACAACTGGACCCTCCTTGTTCACTGTTTACGAGCAACCCTATATATATCCCTGGCCCGCCTGGCAGTCGACTGAAAACTCGGGCTCCAGAAAATGCGTTTCAAGCCCCATTCACCCATCCAGAAGTGCCCCCAAAGGAAGGCTTTGGGTACAACTGAACTCCCCAGGGGAGCCTTTATGCAGCCCCACATGCAACTGGACCCTCCGGGTTCACTCTTTCACCGCAAGCCTAAATATAGCCCGAGCACGCCTGGCAGTTGACTGAAAGTTCGAGCCACAGAAAATGTGTTACGAGCCCCATTCGCCCATCCAAAAGTAACCCCAAGGGAAGGCTTTGGGTACAACTGAACTCCCCAGGGGAGCCTTTACGCAGCCCCACATGCAACTGGACCCTCCGTGTTCGCTCTTTTTAGCAACCCTAAATATAACCCTAGCCAG
This sequence comes from Anas platyrhynchos, assembly GCF_047663525.1. Taxonomy (NCBI): domain Eukaryota; kingdom Metazoa; phylum Chordata; class Aves; order Anseriformes; family Anatidae; genus Anas; species Anas platyrhynchos. The sequence goes on along the minus strand of NC_092613.1, from coordinate 1,726,205 downwards.
CATGGCAGAAGACTGAAAACTCGGGCCACAGAAAAAGCGTTTCAAGCCCCTTTTGCCCATCCAGAAGTGCCCCCAAAGGAAGGCTTTGGGTACAACTGAACTCCCCAGGGGAGCCTTTATGCAGCCCCACATGCAACTGGACCCTCCTTGTTCACTGTTTACGAGCAACCCTAAATATACACCTAGCCACCATGGCAGAAGACTGAAAACTCGGGCTCCAGAAAATGCGTTTCAAGCCCCATTCACCCATCCAGAAGTGCCCCCAAAGGAAGGCTTTGGGTACAACTGAACTCCCCAGGGGAGCCTTTACGCAGCCCCACATGCAACTGGACACTCCGGGTTCACTCTTTCACTGCAAGCTTAAATATAGCCCTCGGCGCAATGGGAGAAGATTGAAAAAGCGGGCCTCAGAAAACGCATTGCGATTCCCCTTGGACCATCCCAAAGTGCCCCCAGAGGAAGGCTTTGGGTACAAGTGAACTCCCCAGGGGAGCCTTTACGCAGCCCCACATGCAACTGGACCCTCCTTGTTCACTGTTTACGAGCAACCCTAAATATAACCCTAGCCAGCATGGCAGAAGACTGAAAACTCGGGCCACAGAAAAAGAGTTTCAAGCCCCATTCGCCCATCCAGAAGTGCCACCAACGGAAGGCTTTGGGTACAAGTGAACTCCCCAGGGGAGCCTGTATGCAGCCCCACATGCAACTGGACCCTCCGGTTTCACTCTTTCACCGCAAGCCTAAATATAGCCCTAGCATGCCTGGCAGTCGACTGAAAGTTCGAGCCACAGAAAATGTGTTACGGGCCCCATTCGCCCATCCAAAAGTGCCCCCAGAGGAAGGCTTTGGGTACAACTGAACTCCCCAGGGGAGCCTTTATGCAGCCCCACATGCAACTGGACCCTCCGTGTTCGCTCTTTACAGCAACCCTAAATATAACCCTAGCCAGCATGGCAGAAGACTGAAAACTCGGGCCACAGAAAAAGCGTTTCAAGCCCCTTTCGCCCATCCAGAAGTGCCCCCAAAGGAAGGCTTTGGGTACAACTGAACTCCCCAGGGGAGCCTTTATGCAGCCCCACATGCAACTGGACCCTCCTTGTTCACTGTTTACGAGCAACCCTAAATATACACCTAGCCACCATGGCAGAAGACTGAAAACTCGGGCTCCAGAAAATGTGTTTCAAGCCCCATTCACCCATCCAGAAGTGCCCCCAAAGGAAGGCTTTGGGTACAACTGAACTCCCCAGGGGAGCCTTTATGCAGCCCCACATGCAACTGGACCCTCCGGGTTCACTCTTCACAGCAACCCTAAATATAACCCTAGCCAGCATGGCAGAAGACTGAAAACTCGGGCCACAGAAAAAGCGTTTCAAGCCCCTTTCGCCCATCCAAAAGTGCCCCTAAAGGAAGGCTTTGGGTACATCTGAACTCCCCAGGGGAGCCTTTATGCAGCCCCACATGCAACTGGACCCTCCTTGTTCACTGTTTACGAGCAACCCTAAATATAGCCCTGGCCCGCCTGGCAGTCGACTGAAAACTAGGGCCTTAGGAAAATGCATTAAAAGCCTAATTCGCCCATCCAAAAGTGCCCCCAGAGGAAGGCTTTGGGTACAAGTGAATTCCCCAGGGGAGCCTTTACGCAGCCCCACATGCAACTGGACCCTCCTTGTTCACTGTTTACGAGCAACCCTAAATATACCCCTAGCCACCATGGCAGAAGACTGAAAATTCGGGTCCCAGAAAATGCGATAATAGCCTAATTCGCCCATCCAAAAGTGCCCCCAGAGGAAGGCTTTGGGTACAAGTGAACTCCCCAGGGGAGCCTTTACACAGCCCCGCATGCAACTGGACCCTCCTTGTTCACTGTTTACAGGCAACCCTAAATATAACACTAGCCAGCATGGCAGAAAACTGAAAACTCGGGCCACAGAAAAAGCGTTTCAAGCCCGATTCACCCATCCAGAAGTGCCCCCAAAGGAAGGCTTTGGGTACAACTGAACTCCCCAGGGGAGCCTTTATGCAGCCCCACATGCAACTGGACCCTCCGGGTTCACTCTTTCACAGCAACCCTAAATATAACCCTGGCCCGCCTGGCAGTCGACTGAAAACTCGGGCCCTAGAAAATGCGTTAAAAGCCTAATTCGTCCATCCAAAAGTGCGCCCAGAGGAAGGCTTTGGGTACAAGTGAACTCCCCAGGGGAGCCTTTATGCAGCCCCACATGCAACTGGACCCTCCGGGTTCACTCTTTCACAGCAACCCTAAATATAACCCTGGCCCGCCTGGCAGTCGACTGAAAAATCGGGCCCCAGAAAATGCGTTAAAAGCCTAATTCGTCCATCCAAAAGTGCCCCCAGAGGAAGGCTTTGGGTACAACTGAACTCCCCAGGGGAGCCTTTATGCAGCCCCACATGCAACTGGCCCCTCCGGGTTCACTCTTTCACAGCAACCCTAAATATAACCCTGGCCCGCCTGGCAGTCGACTGAAAACTCGGGCCCTAGAAAATGCGTTAAAAGCCTAATTCGTCCATCCAAAAGTGCCCCCAGAGGAAGGCTTTGGGTACAACTGAACTCCCCAGGGGAGCCTTTATGCAGCCCCACATGCAACTGGACACTCCGGGTTCACTCTTTCACTGCAAGCTTAAATATAGCCCTCGGCGCAATGGGAGAAGACTGAAAAAGCGGGCCTCAGAAAACGCATTGCGATTCCCCTTGGACCATCCCAAAGTGCCCCCAGAGGAAGGCTTTGGGTACAAGTGAACTCCCCAGGGGAGCCTTTACGCAGCCCCACATGCAACTGGACCCTCCTTGTTCACTGTTTACGAGCAACCCTAAATATAACCCTAGCCAGCATGGCAGAAGACTGAAAACTCGGGCCACAGAAAAAGAGTTTCAAGCCCCTTTCGCCCATCCAGAAGTGCCACCAACGGAAGGCTTTGGGTACAAGTGAACTCCCCAGGGGAGCCTGTATGCAGCCCCACATGCAACTGGACCCTCCGGGTTCACTCTTTCACCGCAAGCCTAAATATAGCCCTAGCATGCCTGGCAGTCGACTGAAAGTTCGAGCCACAGAAAATGTGTTACGGGCCCCATTCGCCCATCCAAAAGTGCCCCCAGAGGAAGGCTTTGGGTACAACTGAACTCCCCAGGGGAGCCTTTATGCAGCCCCACATGCAACTGGACCCTCCGTGTTCGCTCTTTACAGCAACCCTAAATATAACCCTAGCCAGCATGGCAGAAGACTGAAAACTCGGGCCACAGAAAAAGCGTTTCAAGCCCCTTTCGCCCATCCAGAAGTGCCCCCAAAGGAAGGCTTTGGGTACAACTGAACTCCCCAGGGGAGCCTTTATGCAGCCCCACATGCAACTGGACCCTCCTTGTTCACTGTTTACGAGCAACCCTAAATATACACCTAGCCACCATGGCAGAAGACTGAAAACTCGGGCTCCAGAAAATGCGTTTCAAGCCCCATTCACCCATCCAGAAGTGCCCCCAAAGGAAGGCTTTGGGTACAACTGAACTCCCCAGGGGAGCCTTTATGCAGCCCCACATGCAACTGGACCCTCCGGGTTCACTCTTCACAGCAACCCTAAATATAACCCTAGCCAGCATGGCAGAAGACTGAAAACTCGGGCCACAGAAAAAGCGTTTCAAGCCCCTTTCGCCCATCCAAAAGTGCCCCTAAAGGAAGGCTTTGGGTACATCTGAACTCCCCAGGGGAGCCTTTATGCAGCCCCACATGCAACTGGACCCTCCTTGTTCACTGTTTACGAGCAACCCTAAATATAGCCCTGGCCCGCCTGGCAGTCGACTGAAAACTAGGGCCTTAGGAAAATGCATTAAAAGCCTAATTCGCCCATCCAAAAGTGCCCCCAGAGGAAGGCTTTGGGTACAAGTGAATTCCCCAGGGGAGCCTTTACGCAGCCCCACATGCAACTGGACCCTCCTTGTTCACTGTTTACGAGCAACCCTAAATATACCCCTAGCCACCATGGCAGAAGACTGAAAATTCGGGTCCCAGAAAATGCGATAATAGCCTAATTCGCCCATCCAAAAGTGCCCCCAGAGGAAGGCTTTGGGTACAAGTGAACTCCCCAGGGGAGCCTTTACACAGCCCCGCATGCAACTGGACCCTCCTTGTTCACTGTTTACAGGCAACCCTAAATATAACACTAGCCAGCATGGCAGAAAACTGAAAACTCGGGCCACAGAAAAAGCGTTTCAAGCCCGATTCACCCATCCAGAAGTGCCCCCAAAGGAAGGCTTTGGGTACAACTGAACTCCCCAGGGGAGCCTTTATGCAGCCCCACATGCAACTGGACCCTCCGGGTTCACTCTTTCACAGCAACCCTAAATATAACCCTGGCCCGCCTGGCAGTCGACTGAAAACTCGGGCCCTAGAAAATGCGTTAAAAGCCTAATTCGTCCATCCAAAAGTGCGCCCAGAGGAAGGCTTTGGGTACAAGTGAACTCCCCAGGGGAGCCTTTATGCAGCCCCACATGCAACTGGACCCTCCGGGTTCACTCTTTCACAGCAACCCTAAATATAACCCTGGCCCGCCTGGCAGTCGACTGAAAAATCGGGCCCCAGAAAATGCGTTAAAAGCCTAATTCGTCCATCCAAAAGTGCCCCCAGAGGAAGGCTTTGGGTACAAGTGAACTCCCCAGGGGAGCCTTTATGCAGCCCCACATGCAACTGGCCCCTCCGGGTTCACTCTTTCACAGCAACCCTAAATATAACCCTGGCCCGCCTGGCAGTCGACTGAAAACTCGGGCCCTAGAAAATGCGTTAAAAGCCTAATTCGTCCATCCAAAAGTGCCCCCAGAGGAAGGCTTTGGGTACAACTGAACTCCCCAGGGGAGCCTTTATGCAGCCCCACATGCAACTGGACCCTCCTTGTTCACTGTTTACGAGCAACCCTAAATATACCCCTAGCCACAATGGCAGAAGACTGAAAACTCGGGCTCCAGAAAATGCGTTTCAAGCCCCATTCACCCATCCAGAAGTGCCCCCAAAGGAAGGCTTTGGGTACAAGTGAACTCCCCAGGCGAGCCTTTATGCAGCCCCACATGCAACTGGACCCTCCGGGTTCACTCTTTCACCGCAAGACTAAATATAGCCCTCGGCGCAATTGGAGAAGACTGAAAAATCGGGCCTCAGAAAACGCATTGCGATTCCCCTTGGACCATCCAAAAGTGCCCCCAAAGGAAGGCTTTGGGTCCAACTGAACTCCCCAGGGGAGCCTTAACGCAGCCCCACATGCAACTGGACCCTCCGGGTTCACTCTTTCACTGCAAGCCTAAATATATCCCTCGGCGCAATGGGAGAAGACTGAAAAAGCGGGCCTTAGAAAATGCATTAAAAGCCTAATTCGCCAATCCAAAAGTGCCACCAGAGGAATGCTTTGGGTACAACTGAACTCCCCAGGGGAGCCTTTATGCAGCCCCACATGCAACTGGACCCTCCTTGTTCACTGTTTACGAGCAACCCTAAATATACCCCTAGCCAGCATGGCAGAAGACTGAAAACTCGGGCTCCAGAAAATGCATTTCAAGCCCCATTCACCCATCCAGAAGTGCCCCCAAAGGAAGGCTTTGGGTACAACTGAACTCCCCAGGGGAGCCTTTATGCAGCCCCACATGCAACTGGACCCTCCGGGTTCACTCTTTCACCGCAAGCCTAAATATAGCCCTAGCACGCCTGGCAGTCGACTGAAAGCTCGGGCCACAGAAAATGTGTTACTAGCCCCATTCGTCCATCCAAAAGTGCCCCCAGAGGAAGGCTTTGGGTACAACTGAACTCCGCAGGGGAGCCTTTACGCAGCCCCACATGCAACTGGACCCTCCGTGTTTGCTCTTTACAGCAACCCTAAATATAACCCTAGCCAGCATGGCAGAAGACTGAAAACTCGGGCGACAGAAAAAGCGTTTCAAGCCCCTTTCGCCCATCCAGAAGTGCCCCCAAAGGAAGGCTTTGGGTACAACTGAACTCCCCAGGGGAGCCTTTATGCAGCCCCACATGCAACTGGACCCTCAGTATTCGCTCTTTCACAGCAACCCTAAATATAACCCTGGCCCGCGTGGCCGTCGACTGAAAAATCGGGCCCCAGAAAACGTGTTACAAGCCCCATTCGCCCATCCAAAAGTGCCCCCAAAGGAAGGCTTTGGGTACAACTGAACTCCCCAGGGGAGCCTTTATGCAGGCCCATACGCAACTGGACCCCCCGTGTTCACTGTTTACAAGCAACCCTAAATATAACACTAGCCAGCATGGCAGAAAACTGAAAACTCGGGCCACAGAAAAAGCGTTTCAAGCCCCATTCACCCATCCAGAAGTGCCCCCAAAGGAAGGCTTTGGGTACAACTGAACTCCCCAGGGGAGCCTTTATGCAGCCCCACATGCAACTGGACCCTCCGGGTTCACTCTTTCACAGCAACCCTAAATATAACCATGGCCCGCCTGGCAGTCGACTGAAAACTCGGGCCCTAGAAAATGCGTTAAAAGCCTAATTCGTCCATCCAAAAGTGCCCCCAGAGGAAGGCTTTGGGTACAACTGAACTCCCCAGGGGAGCCTTTATGCAGCCCCACATGCAACTGGACCCTCCGGGTTCACTCTTTCACAGCAAACCTAAATATAACCCTGGCCCGCCTGGCAGTCGACTGAAAAATCGGGCCACAGAAAATGCGTTAAAAGCCTAATTCGTCCATCCAAAAGTGCCCCCAGAGGAAGTCTTTGGGTACAAGTGAACTCCCCAGGGGAGCCTTTATGCAGCCCCACATGCAACTGGCCCCTCCGGGTTCACTCTTTCACAGCAACCCTAAATATAACCCTGGCCCGCCTGGCAGTCGACTGAAAACTCGGGCCCTAGAAAATGCGTTAAAAGCCTAATTCGTCCATCCAAAAGTGCGCCCAGAGGAAGGCTTTGGGTACAAGTGAACTCCCCAGGGGAGCCTTTATGCAGCCCCACATGCAACTGGACCCTCCGGGTTCACTCTTTCACAGCAACCCTAAATATAACCCTGGCCCGCCTGGCAGTCGACTGAAAAATCGGGCCCCAGAAAATGCGTTAAAAGCCTAATTCGTCCATCCAAAAGTGCCCCCAGAGGAAGGCTTTGGGTACAACTGAACTCCCCAGGGGAGCCTTTATGCAGCCCCACATGCAACTGGCCCCTCCGGGTTCACTCTTTCACAGCAACCCTAAATATAACCCTGGCCCGCCTGGCAGTCGACTGAAAACTCGGGCCCTAGAAAATGCGTTAAAAGCCTAATTCGTCCATCCAAAAGTGCCCCCAGAGGAAGGCTTTGGGTACAACTGAACTCCCCAGGGGAGCCTTTATGCAGCCCCACATGCAACTGGACACTCCGGGTTCACTCTTTCACTGCAAGCTTAAATATAGCCCTCGGCGCAATGGGAGAAGACTGAAAAAGCGGGCCTCAGAAAACGCATTGCGATTCCCCTTGGACCATCCCAAAGTGCCCCCAGAGGAAGGCTTTGGGTACAAGTGAACTCCCCAGGGGAGCCTTTACGCAGCCCCACATGCAACTGGACCCTCCTTGTTCACTGTTTACGAGCAACCCTAAATATAACCCTAGCCAGCATGGCAGAAGACTGAAAACTCGGGCCACAGAAAAAGAGTTTCAAGCCCCTTTCGCCCATCCAGAAGTGCCACCAACGGAAGGCTTTGGGTACAAGTGAACTCCCCAGGGGAGCCTGTATGCAGCCCCACATGCAACTGGACCCTCCGGGTTCACTCTTTCACCGCAAGCCTAAATATAGCCCTAGCATGCCTGGCAGTCGACTGAAAGTTCGAGCCACAGAAAATGTGTTACGGGCCCCATTCGCCCATCCAAAAGTGCCCCCAGAGGAAGGCTTTGGGTACAACTGAACTCCCCAGGGGAGCCTTTATGCAGCCCCACATGCAACTGGACCCTCCGTGTTCGCTCTTTACAGCAACCCTAAATATAACCCTAGCCAGCATGGCAGAAGACTGAAAACTCGGGCCACAGAAAAAGCGTTTCAAGCCCCTTTCGCCCATCCAGAAGTGCCCCCAAAGGAAGGCTTTGGGTACAACTGAACTCCCCAGGGGAGCCTTTATGCAGCCCCACATGCAACTGGACCCTCCTTGTTCACTGTTTACGAGCAACCCTAAATATACACCTAGCCACCATGGCAGAAGACTGAAAACTCGGGCTCCAGAAAATGCGTTTCAAGCCCCATTCACCCATCCAGAAGTGCCCCCAAAGGAAGGCTTTGGGTACAACTGAACTCCCCAGGGGAGCCTTTATGCAGCCCCACATGCAACTGGACCCTCCGGGTTCACTCTTCACAGCAACCCTAAATATAACCCTAGCCAGCATGGCAGAAGACTGAAAACTCGGGCCACAGAAAAAGCGTTTCAAGCCCCTTTCGCCCATCCAAAAGTGCCCCTAAAGGAAGGCTTTGGGTACATCTGAACTCCCCAGGGGAGCCTTTATGCAGCCCCACATGCAACTGGACCCTCCTTGTTCACTGTTTACGAGCAACCCTAAATATAGCCCTGGCCCGCCTGGCAGTCGACTGAAAACTAGGGCCTTAGGAAAATGCATTAAAAGCCTAATTCGCCCATCCAAAAGTGCCCCCAGAGGAAGGCTTTGGGTACAAGTGAATTCCCCAGGGGAGCCTTTACGCAGCCCCACATGCAACTGGACCCTCCTTGTTCACTGTTTACGAGCAACCCTAAATATACCCCTAGCCACCATGGCAGAAGACTGAAAATTCGGGTCCCAGAAAATGCGATAATAGCCTAATTCGCCCATCCAAAAGTGCCCCCAGAGGAAGGCTTTGGGTACAAGTGAACTCCCCAGGGGAGCCTTTACACAGCCCCGCATGCAACTGGACCCTCCTTGTTCACTGTTTACAGGCAACCCTAAATATAACACTAGCCAGCATGGCAGAAAACTGAAAACTCGGGCCACAGAAAAAGCGTTTCAAGCCCGATTCACCCATCCAGAAGTGCCCCCAAAGGAAGGCTTTGGGTACAACTGAACTCCCCAGGGGAGCCTTTATGCAGCCCCACATGCAACTGGACCCTCCGGGTTCACTCTTTCACAGCAACCCTAAATATAACCCTGGCCCGCCTGGCAGTCGACTGAAAACTCGGGCCCTAGAAAATGCGTTAAAAGCCTAATTCGTCCATCCAAAAGTGCGCCCAGAGGAAGGCTTTGGGTACAAGTGAACTCCCCAGGGGAGCCTTTATGCAGCCCCACATGCAACTGGACCCTCCGGGTTCACTCTTTCACAGCAACCCTAAATATAACCCTGGCCCGCCTGGCAGTCGACTGAAAAATCGGGCCCCAGAAAATGCGTTAAAAGCCTAATTCGTCCATCCAAAAGTGCCCCCAGAGGAAGGCTTTGGGTACAAGTGAACTCCCCAGGGGAGCCTTTATGCAGCCCCACATGCAACTGGCCCCTCCGGGTTCACTCTTTCACAGCAACCCTAAATATAACCCTGGCCCGCCTGGCAGTCGACTGAAAACTCGGGCCCTAGAAAATGCGTTAAAAGCCTAATTCGTCCATCCAAAAGTGCCCCCAGAGGAAGGCTTTGGGTACAAGTGAACTCCCCAGGGGAGCCTTTATGCAGCCCCACATGCAACTGGCCCCTCCGGGTTCACTCTTTCACAGCAACCCTAAATATAACCCTGGCCCACCTGGCAGTCGACTGAAAACTCGGGCCCCAGAAAATGCGTTAAAAGCCTAATTCGTCCATCCAAAAGTGCCCCCAGAGGAAGGCTTTGGGTACAACTGAACTCCCCAGGCGAGCCTTTATGCAGCCCCACATGCAACTGGACCCTCCGGGTTCACTCTTTCACCGCAAGCCTAAATATAGCCCTCGGCGCAATTGGAGAAGACTGAAAAATCGGGCCTCAGAAAACGCATTGCGATTCCCCTTGGACCATCCCAAGGTGCCCCCAAAGGAAGGCTTTGGGTACAACTGAACTCCCCAGGGGAGCCTTAACGCAGCCCCACATGCAACTGGACCCTCCGGGTTCACTCTTTCACTGCAAGCCTAAATATAGCCCTCGGCGCAATGGGAGAAGACTGAAAAAGCGGGCCTTAGGAAATGCATTAAAAGCCTAATTCGCCCATCCAAAAGTGCCCCCAGAGGAAGGCTTTGGGTACAACTGAACTCCCCAGGGGAGCCTTTATGCAGCCCCACATGCAACTGGACCCTCCTTGTTCACTGTTTACGAGCAACCCTAAATATACCCCTAGCCACCATGGCAGAAGACTGAAAACTCGGGCTCCAGAAAATGCATTTCAAGCCCCATTCACCCATCCAGAAGTGCCCCCAAAGGAAGGCTTTGGGTACAACTGAACTCCCCAGGGGAGCCTTTATGCAGCCCCACATGCAACTGGACCCTCCGGGTTCACTCTTTCACCGCAAGCCTAAATATAGCCCTAGCACGCCTGGCAGTCGACTGAAAGCTCGGGCCACAGAAAATGTGTTACTAGCCCCATTCGTCCATCCAAAAGTGCCCCCAGAGGAAGGCTTTGGGTACAAGTGAACTCCCCAGGGGAGCCTTTACGCAGCCCCACATGCAACTGGACCCTCCGTGTTCGCTCTTTACAGCAACCCTAAATATAACACTAGCCAGCATGGCAGAAGACTGAAAACTCGGGCCACAGAAAAAGCGTTTCAAGCCCCTTTCGCCCATCCAGAAGTGCCCCCAAAGGAAGGCTTTGGGTACAACTGAACTCCCCAGGGGAGCCTTTATGCAGCCCCACATGCAACTGGACCCTCCGTATTCGCTCTTTCACAGCAACCCTAAATATAGCCCTGGCCCGCCTGGCAGTCGACTGAAAACTCGGGCCCCAGAAAATGCATTAAAAGCCTAATTCGCCCATCCAAAAGTGCCCCCAGAGGAAGGCTTTGGGTACAAGTGAACTCCCCAGGGGAGCCTTTATGCAGCCCCACATGCAACTGGACCCTCCTTGTTCACTGTTTACGAGCAACCCTAAATATACCCCTAGCCACAATGGCAGAAGACTGAAAACTCGGGCTCCAGAAAATGCGTTTCAAGCCCCATTCACCCATCCAGAAGTGCCCCCAAAGGAAGGCTTTGGGTACAAGTGAACTCCCCAGGCGAGCCTTTATGCAGCCCCACATGCAACTGGACCCTCCGGGTTCACTCTTTCACCGCAAGACTAAATATAGCCCTCGGCGCAATTGGAGAAGACTGAAAAATCGGGCCTCAGAAAACGCATTGCGATTCCCCTTGGACCATCCAAAAGTGCCCCCAAAGGAAGGCTTTGGGTCCAACTGAACTCCCCAGGGGAGCCTTAACGCAGCCCCACATGCAACTGGACCCTCCGGGTTCACTCTTTCACTGCAAGCCTAAATATATCCCTCGGCGCAATGGGAGAAGACTGAAAAAGCGGGCCTTAGAAAATGCATTAAAAGCCTAATTCGCCAATCCAAAAGTGCCACCAGAGGAATGCTTTGGGTACAACTGAACTCCCCAGGGGAGCCTTTATGCAGCCCCACATGCAACTGGACCCTCCTTGTTCACTGTTTACGAGCAACCCTAAATATACCCCTAGCCAGCATGGCAGAAGACTGAAAACTCGGGCTCCAGAAAATGCATTTCAAGCCCCATTCACCCATCCAGAAGTGCCCCCAAAGGAAGGCTTTGGGTACAAGTGAACTCCCCAGGGGAGCCTTTATGCAGCCCCACATGCAACTGGACCCTCCGGGTTCACTCTTTCACCGCAAGCCTAAATATAGCCCTAGCACGCCTGGCAGTCGACTGAAAGCTCGGGCCACAGAAAATGTGTTACTAGCCCCATTCGTCCATCCAAAAGTGCCCCCAGAGGAAGGCTTTGGGTACAACTGAACTCCGCAGGGGAGCCTTTACGCAGCCCCACATGCAACTGGACCCTCCGTGTTTGCTCTTTACAGCAACCCTAAATATAACCCTAGCCAGCATGGCAGAAGACTGAAAACTCGGGCGACAGAAAAAGCGTTTCAAGCCCCTTTCGCCCATCCAGAAGTGCCCCCAAAGGAAGGCTTTGGGTACAACTGAACTCCCCAGGGGAGCCTTTATGCAGCCCCACATGCAACTGGACCCTCAGTATTCGCTCTTTCACAGCAACCCTAAATATAACCCTGGCCCGCGTGGCCGTCGACTGAAAAATCGGGCCCCAGAAAACGTGTTACAAGCCCCATTCGCCCATCCAAAAGTGCCCCCAAAGGAAGGCTTTGGGTACAACTGAACTCCCCAGGGGAGCCTTTATGCAGGCCCATACGCAACTGGACCCCCCGTGTTCACTGTTTACAAGCAACCCTAAATATAACACTAGCCAGCATGGCAGAAAACTGAAAACTCGGGCCACAGAAAAAGCGTTTCAAGCCCCATTCACCCATCCAGAAGTGCCCCCAAAGGAAGGCTTTGGGTACAACTGAACTCCCCAGGGGAGCCTTTATGCAGCCCCACATGCAACTGGACCCTCCGGGTTCACTCTTTCACAGCAACCCTAAATATAACCATGGCCCGCCTGGCAGTCGACTGAAAACTCGGGCCCTAGAAAATGCGTTAAAAGCCTAATTCGTCCATCCAAAAGTGCCCCCAGAGGAAGGCTTTGGGTACAACTGAACTCCCCAGGGGAGCCTTTATGCAGCCCCACATGCAACTGGACCCTCCGGGTTCACTCTTTCACAGCAAACCTAAATATAACCCTGGCCCGCCTGGCAGTCGACTGAAAAATCGGGCCACAGAAAATGCGTTAAAAGCCTAATTCGTCCATCCAAAAGTGCCCCCAGAGGAAGTCTTTGGGTACAAGTGAACTCCCCAGGGGAGCCTTTATGCAGCCCCACATGCAACTGGCCCCTCCGGGTTCACTCTTTCACAGCAACCCTAAATATAACCCTGGCCCGCCTGGCAGTCGACTGAAAACTCGGGCCCTAGAAAATGCGTTAAAAGCCTAATTCGTCCATCCAAAAGTGCCCCCAGAGGAAGGCTTTGGGTACAAGTGAACTCCCCAGGGGAGCCTTTATGCAGCCCCACATGCAACTGGACCCTCCGTGTTCACTCTTTCACAGCAACCCTAAATATATCCCTGGCCCGCCTGGCCGTCGACTGAAAAATCGGGCCCCAGAAAATGCGTTAAAAGCCTAATTCGTCCATCCAAAAGTGCCCCCAGAGGAAGGCTTTGGGTACAACTGAACTCCCCAGGTGAGCCTTTATGCAGCCCCACATGCAACTGGACCCTCCGGGTTCACTCTTTCACCGCAAGACTAAATATAACCCTCGGCGCAATTGGAGAAGACTGAAAAATCGGGCCTCAGAAAACGCATTGCGATTCCCCTTGGACCATCCAAAAGTGCCTCCAAAGGAAGGCTTTGGGTCCAACTGAACTCCCCAGGGGAGCCTTAACGCAGCCCCACATGCAACTGGACCCTCCGTGTTTGCTCTTTACAGCAACCCTAAATATAACCCTAGCCAGCATGGCAGAAGACTGAAAACTCGGGCTCCAGAAAATGCGTTTCAAGCCCCATTCACCCATCCAGAAGTGCCCCCAAAGGAAGGCTTTGGGTACAACTGAACTCCCCAGGGGAGCCTTTATGCAGCCCCACATGCAACTGGACCCTCCGGGTTCACTCTTTCACCGCAAGCCTAAATATAGCCCTAGCACGCCTGGCAGTCGACTGAAAGTTCGAGCCACAGAAAATGTGTTACGAGCCCCATTCGCCCATCCAGAAGTGCCCCCAGAGGAAGCCTTTGGGTACATCTGAACTCCCCAGGGGAGCCTTTATGCAGCCCCACATGCAACTGGACCCTCCGTGTTTGCTCTTTACAGCAACCCTAAATATAACCCTAGCCAGCATGGCAGAAGACTGAAAACTCGGGCCACAGAAAAAGCATTTCAAGCCCCTTTCGCCCATTTAGAAGTGCCCCCAAAGGAAGGCTTTGGGTACAACTGAACTCCCCAGGGGAGCCTTTATGCAGCCCCACATGCAACTGGACCCTCCGTATTCTCTCTTTCACAGCAACCCTAAATATAGCCCTGGCCCGCCTGGCAGTCGACTGAAAACTCGGGCCCCAGAAAATGCATTAAAAGCCTAATTCGCCCATCCAAAAGTGCCCCCAGAGGAAGGCTTTGGGTACAAGTGAACTCCCCAGGGGAGCCTTTATGCAGCCCCACATGCAACTGGACCCTCCTTGTTCACTGTTTACGAGCAACCCTAAATATACCCCTAGCCACAATGGCAGAAGACTGAAAACTCGGGCTCCAGAAAATGCGTTTCAAGCCCCATTCACCCATCCAGAAGTGCCCCCAAAGGAAGGCTTTGGGTACAAGTGAACTCCCCAGGCGAGCCTTTATGCAGCCCCACATGCAACTGGACCCTCCGGGTTCACTCTTTCACCGCAAGACTAAATATAGCCCTCGGCGCAATTGGAGAAGACTGAAAAATCGGGCCTCAGAAAACGCATTGCGATTCCCCTTGGACCATCCAAAAGTGCCCCCAAAGGAAGGCTTTGGGTACAACTGAACTCCCCAGGGGAGCCTTAACGCAGCCCCACATGCAACTGGACCCTCCGGGTTCACTCTTTCACTGCAAGCCTAAATATAGCCCTCGGCGCAATGGGAGAAGACTGAAAAAGCGGGCCTTAGAAAATGCATTAAAAGCCTAATTCGCCCATCCAAAAGTGCCACCAGAGGAATGCTTTGGGTACAACTGAACTCCCCAGGGGAGCCTTTATGCAGCCCCACATGCAACTGGACCCTCCTTGTTCACTGTTTACGAGCAACCCTAAATATACCCCTAGCCAGCATGGCAGAAGACTGAAAACTCGGGCTCCAGAAAATGCGTTTCAAGCCCCATTCACCCATCCAGAAGTGCCCCCAAAGGAAGGCTTTGGGTACAAGTGAACTCCCCAGGGGAGCCTTTATGCAGCCCCACATGCAACTGGACCCTCCTTGTTCACTCTTTCACTGCAAGCCTAAATATAGCCCTAGCACGCCTGGCAGTCGACTGAAAGCTCGGGCCACAGAAAATGTGTTACTAGCCCCATTCGTCCATCCAAAAGTGCCCCCAGAGGAAGGCTTTGGGTACAACTGAACTCCCCAGGGGAGCCTTTACGCAGCCCCACATGCAACTGGACCCTCCGTGTTTGCTCTTTACAGCAACCCTAAATATACCCCTAGCCAGCATGGCAGAAGACTGAAAACTCGGGCCACAGAAAAAGTGTTTCAAGCCCCTTTCGCCCATCCAGAAGTGCCCCCAAAGGAAGGCTTTGGGTACAACTGAACTCCCCAGGGGAGCCTTTATGCAGCCCCACATGCAACTGGACCCTCCTTGTTCACTGTTTACGAGCAACCCTAAATATACCCCTAGCCACCATGGCAGAAGACTGTAAACTCGGGCTCCAGTAAATGCGTTTCAAGCCCCATTCACCCATCCAGAAGTGCCCCCAAAGGAAGGCTTTGGGTACAACTGAACTCCCCAGGGGAGCCTTTATGCAGCCCCACATGCAACTGGACCCTCCGGGTTCACTCTTTCACCGCAAGCCTAAATATAGCCCTAGCACGCCTGGCAGTCGACTGAAAGTTCGAGCCACACAAAATGTGTTACGAGCCCCATTCGCCCATCCAGAAGTGCCCCCAGAGGAAGCCTTTGGGTACATCTGAACTCCCCAGGGGAGCCTTTATGCAGCCCCACATGCAACTGGACCCTCCGTGTTCACTCTTTACAGCAACCCTAAATATAACCCTAGCCAGCATGGCAGAAGACTGAAAACTCGGGCCACAGAAAAAGCATTTCAAGCCCCTTTCGCCCACCCAGAAGTGCCCCCAAAGGAAGGCTTTGGGTACAACTGAACTCCCCAGGGGAGCCTTTATGCAGCCCCACATGCAACTGGACCCTCCGTATTCGCTCTTTCACAGCAACCCTAAATATAGCCCTGGCCCGCCTGGCAGTCGACTGAAAACTCGGGCCACAGAAAATGCATTAAAAGCCTAATTCGCCCATCCAAAAGTGCACCCAGAGGAAGGCTTTGGGTACAACTGAACTCCCCAGGGGAGCCTTTATGCAGCCCCACATGCAACTGGACCCTCCTTGTTCACTGTTTACGAGCAACCCTAAATATACCCCTAGCCACAATGGCAGAAGACTGAAAACTCGGGCTCCAGAAAATGCGTTTCAAGCCCCATTCACCCATCCAGAAGTGCCCCCAAAGGAAGGCTTTGGGTACAAGTGAACTCCCCAGGGGAGCCTTTACGCAGCCCCACATTCAACTGGACCCTCCGTGTTCGCTCTTTACAGCAACGCTAAATATAACCCTAGCCAGCATGGCAGAAGACTGAAAACTCGGGCCACAGAAAAAGCGTTTTAAGCCACTTTCGCCCATCCAGAAGTGCCCCCAAAGTAAGGCTTTGGGTACAAGTGAACTCCCCAGGGGAGCCTGTATGCAGCCCCACATGCAACTGGACCCTCCGGGTTCACTCTTTCACCGCAAGCCTAAATATAACCCTGGCCCGCCTGGCAGTCGACTGAAAACTCGGGCCCCAGAAAATGTGTTACGAGCCCCATTCGCCCATCCAAAAGTGCCCCCAGAGGAAGGCTTTGGGTACAACTGAACTCCCCAGGGGATCCTTTATGCAGCCCCACATGCAACTGGACCCTCCGTGTTTGCTCTTTACAGCAACCCTAAATATAACCCTAGCCAGCATGGCAGAAGACTGAAAACTCGGGGCACAGAAAAAGCGTTTCAAGCCCCTTTCGCCCATCCAGAAGTGCCCCCAAAGGAAGGCTTTGGGTACAAGTGAACTCCCCAGGGGAACCTTTACGCAGCCCCACATGCAACTGGACCCTCCTTGTTCACTGTTTACGAGCAACCCTAAATATAACACTAGCCAGCATGGCAGAAGACTGAAAACTCGGGCCACAGAAAAAGCGTTTCAAGCCCCTTTCGCCCATCCAGAAGTGCCCCCAAAGGAAGGCTTTGGGTACAAGTGAACTCCCCTGGGGAGCCTTTATGCAGCCCCACATGCAACTGGCCCCTCCGGGTTCACTCTTTCACAGCAACCCTAAATATAACCCTGGCCCGCCTGGCAGTCGACTGAAAAATCGGGCCCTAGAAAATGCGTTAAAAGCCTAATTCGTCCATCCAAAAGTGCCCCCAGAGGAAGGCTTTGGGTACAAGTGAACTCCCCAGGGGAGCCTTTATGCAGCCCCACATGCAACTGGCCCTTCCGGGTTCACTCTTTCACAGCAACCCTAAATATAACCCTGGCCAGCCTGGCAGTCGACTGAAAACACGGGCCCTAGAAAATGCGTTAAAAGCCTAATTCGTCCATCCAAAAGTGCCCCCAGAGGAAGGCTTTGGGTACAACTGAACTCCCCAGGCGAGCCTTTATGCAGCCCCACATGCAACTGGACCCTCCGGGTTCACTCTTTCACAGCAACCCTAAATATAACCCTGGCCAGCCTGGCCGTCGACTGAAAAATCGGGCCCCAGAAAATGCGTTAAAAGCCTAATTCGTCCATCCAAAAGTGCCCCCAGAGGAAGGCTTTGGGTACAACTGAACTCCCCAGGCGAGCCTTTATGCAGCCCCACATGCAACTGGACCCTCCGGGTTCACTCTTTCACCGCAAGACTAAATATAGCCCTCGGCGCAATTGGAGAAGACTGAAAAATCGGGCCTCAGAAAACGCATTGCGATTCCCCTTGGACCATCCCAAAGTGCCCCCAGAGGAAGGCTTTGGGTACAACTGAACTCCCCAGGGGAGCCTTAACGCAGCCCCACATGCAACTGGACCCTCCGGGTTCACTCTTTCACTGCAAGCCTAAATATAGCTCTCGGCGCAATGGGAGAAGACTGAAAAAGCGGGCCTTAGAAAATGCATTAAAAGCCTAATTCGCCCATCCAAAAGTGCCCCCAGAGGAATGCTTTGGGTACAACTGAACTCCCCAGGGGAGCCTTTATGCAGCCCCACATGCAACTGGACCCTCCTTGTTCACTGTTTACGAGCAACCCTAAATATACCCCTAGCCAGCATGGCAGAAGACTGAAAACTCGGGCTCCAGAAAATGCGTTTCAAGCCCCATTCACCCATCCAGAAGTGCCCACAAATGAAGGCTTTGGGTACAAGTGAACTCCCCAGGGGAGCCTTTATGCAGCCCCACATGCAACTGGACCCTCCGGGTTCACTCTTTCACCGCAAGCCTAAATATAGCCCTAGCACGCCTGGCAGTCGACTGAAAGCTCGGGCCACAGAAAATGTGTTACTAGCCCCATTCGTCCATCCAAAAGTGCCCCCAGAGGAAGGCTTTGGGTACAACTGAACTCCCCAGGGGAGCCTTTACGCAGCCCCACATGCAACTGGACCTTCCGGGTTCGCTCTTTACAGCAACCCTAAATATAACCCTAGCCAGCATGGCAGAAGACTAAAAACTCGGGCCACAGAAAAAGTGTTTCAAGCCCCTTTCGCCCATCCAGAAGTGCCCGCAAAGGAAGGCTTTGGGTACAACTGAACTCCCCAGGGGAGCCTTTATGCAGCCCCACATGCAACTGGACCCTCCGGGTTCACTCTTTCACCGCAAGCCTAAATATAGCCCTAGCACGCCTGGCAGTCGACTGAAAGTTCGAGCCACAGAAAATGTGTTACGAGCCCCATTCGCCCATCCAGAAGTGCCCCCAGAGGAAGCCTTTGGGTACAAGTGAACTCCCCAGGGGAGCCTTTATGCAGCCCCACATGCAACTGGACCCTCCGTGTTCACTCTTTACAGCAACCCTAAATATAACCCTAGCCAGCATGGCAGAAGACTGAAGACTCGGGCCACAGAAAAAGCGTTTCAAGCCCCTTTCGCCCATCCAGAAGTGCCCCCAAAGGAAGGCTTTGGGTACAACTGAACTCCCCAGGGGAGCCTTTATGCAGCCCCACATGCAACTGGACCCTCCGTATTCGCTCTTTCACAGCAACCCTAAATATAGCCCTGGCCCGCCTGGCAGTCGACTGAAAACTCGGGCCCCAGAAAATGCATTAAAAGCCTAATTCGCCCATCCAAAAGTGCACCCAGAGGAAGGCTTTGGGTACAACTGAACTCCCCAGGGGAGCCTTTATGCAGCCCCACATGCAACTGGACCCTCCTTGTTCACTGTTTACGAGCAACCCTAAATATACCCCTAGCCACAATGGCAGAAGACTGAAAACTCGGGCTCCAGAAAATGCGTTTCAAGCCCCATTCACCCATCCAGAAGTGCCCCCAAAGGAAGGCTTTGGGTACAATTGAACTCCCCAGGGGAGCCTTTACGCAGACCCACATGCAACTGGACCCTCCTTGTTCACTGTTTACGAGCAACCCTAAATATAACCCTAGCCAGCATGGCAGAAGACTGAAAACTCGGGCCACAGAAAAAGCGTTTCAAGCCCCTTTCGCCCATCGAGAAGTGCCCCCAAAGGAAGTCTTTGGGTCCAACTGAACTCCCCAGGGGAGCCTGTATGCAGCCCCACATGCAACTGGACCCTCCGGGTTCACTCTTTCACCGCAAGCCTAAATATAGCCCTAGCACGCCTGGCAGTCGACTGAAAGTTCGAGCCACAGAAAATGTGTTACGAGCCCCATTCGCCCATCCAAAAGTGCCCCCAGAGGAAGGCTTTGGGTACAACTGAACTCCCCAGGGGAGCCTTTATGCAGCCCCACATGCAACTGGACCCTCCGTGTTCGCTCTTTACAGCAACCCTAAATATAACCCTAGCCAGCATGGCAGAAGACTGAAAACTCGGGCCACAGAAAGAGCGTTTCAAGCCCCTTTCGCCCATCCAGAAGTGCCCCCAAAGGAAGGCTTTGTGTACAACTGAACTCCCCAGGGGAGCCTTTATGCAGCCCCACATGCAACTGGACCCTCCGTATTCGCTCTTTCACAGCAACCCTAAATATATCCCTAGCCCGCCTGGCAGTCGACTGAAAAATCGGGCCCCAGAAAACGTGATACAAGCCCCATTCGACCATCCAAAAGTGCCCCCAAAGGAAGGCTTTGGGTACAACTGAACTCCCCAGGGGAGCCTTTATGCTGGCCCATACGCAACTGGACCCCCCGTGTTCACTGTTTACAAGCAACCCTAAAGATAACACTAGCCAGCATGGCGGAAAACTGAAAACTCGGGCCACAGAAAAAGCGTTTCAAGCCCCATTCACCCATCCAGAAGTGCCCCCAAAGGAAGGCTTTGGGTACAACTGAACTCCCCAGGGGAGCCTTTATGCAGCCCCACATGCAACTGGACCCTCCTTGTTCACTGTTTACAAGCAACCCTAAATATACCCCTAGCCACCATGGCAGAAGACTGAAAATTCGGGCCCCAGAAAATGCGATAATAGCCTAATTCGCCCATCCAAAAGTGCCCCCAGAGGAAGGCTTTGGGTACAAGTGAACTCCCCAGGGGAGCCTTTACGCAGCCCCGCATGCAACTGGACCCTCCTTGTTCACTGTTTACAAGCAACCCTAAATATAACACTAGCCAGCATGGCAGAAAACTGAAAACTCGGGCCACAGAAAAAGCGTTTCAAGCCCGATTCACCCATCCAGAAGTGCCCCCAAAGGAAGGCTTTGGGTACAACTGAACTCCCCAGGGGAGCCTTTATGCAGCCCCACATGCAACTGGACCCTCCGGGTTCACTCTTTCACAGCAACCCTAAATATAACCCTGGCCCGCCTGGCAGACGACTGAAAACTCGGGCCCTAGAAAATGCGTTAAAAGCCTAATTCGTCCATCCAAAAGTGCGCCCAGAGGAAGGCTTTGGGTACAAGTGAACTCCCCAGGGGAGCCTTTATGCAGCCCCACATGCAACTGGCCCCTCCGGGTTCACTCTTTCACAGCAACCCTAAATATAACCCTGGCCCGCCTGGCAGTCGACTGAAAAATCGGGCCCCAGAAAATGCGTTAAAAGCCTAATTCGTCCATCCAAAAGTGCCCCCAGAGGAAGGCTTTGGGTACAAGTGAACTCCCCAAGGGAGCCTTTATGCAGCCCCACATGCAACTGGCCCCTCCGGGTTCACTCTTTCACAGCAACCCTAAATATAACCCTGGCCCGCCTGGCAGTCGACTGAAAACTCGGGCCCTAGAAAATGCGTTAAAAGCCTAATTCGTCCATCCAAAAGTGCCCCCAGAGGAAGGCTTTGGGTACAACTGAACTCCCCAGGGGAGCCTTTATGCAGCCCCACATGCAACTGGACCCTCCGGGTTCACTCTTTCACAGCAACCCTAAATATAACCCTGGCCCGCCTGGCAGTCGACTGAAAAATCGGGCCCCAGAAAATGCGTTAAAAGCCTAATTCGTCCATCCAAAAGTGCCCCCAGAGGAAGGCTTTGGGTACAACTGAACTCCCCAGGCGAGCCTTTATGCAGCCCCACATGCAACTGGACCCTCCGGGTTCACTCTTTCACCGCAAGACTAAATATAGCCCTCGGCGCAATTGGAGAAGACTGAAAAATCGGGCCTCAGAAAACGCATTGCGATTCCCCTTGGACCATCCAAAGGTGCCCCCAAAGGAAGGCTTTGGGTACAACTGAACTCCCCAGGGGAGCCTTAACGCAGCCCCACATGCAACTGGACCCTCCGGGTTCACTCTTTCACTGCAAGCCTAAATATAGCCCTCGGCGCAATGGGAGAAGACTGAAAAAGCGGGCCTTAGAAAATGCATTAAAA
Organism: Anas platyrhynchos; assembly: GCF_047663525.1. NCBI lineage: Eukaryota > Metazoa > Chordata > Aves > Anseriformes > Anatidae > Anas > Anas platyrhynchos. Next base: position 1,704,515 of record NC_092613.1, on the reverse strand, counting down.
GCCTAATACACCCATCCAAAAGTGCCCCCAGAGGAAGGCTTTGGGTACAACTGAACTCCCCAGGGGAGCCTTTATGCAGCCCCACATGCAACTGGACCCTCCTTGTTCACTGTTTACGAGCAACCCTAAATATACCCCTAGCCACCATGGCAGAAGACTGAAAACTCGGGCTCCAGAAAAAGCGTTTCAAGCCCCTTTCGCCCATCCAGAAGTGCCCCCAAAGGAAGGCTTTGGGTACAAGTGAACTCCCCAGGGGAGCCTTTATGCAGACCCACATGCAACTGGACCCTTTGTATTCGCTCTTTCACAGCAACCCTAAATATAACCCTGGCCCGCGTGGCAGTCGACTGAAAAATCGGGCCCCAGAAAACGTGTTACAAGCCCCATTCGCCCATCCAAAAGTGCCCCCAAAGGAAGGCTTTGGGTACAACTGAACTCCCCAGGGGAGCCTTTATGCAGGCCCATACGCAACTGGACCCCCCGTGTTCACTGTTTACAAGCAACCCTAAAGATAACACTAGCCAGCATGGCAGAAAACTGAAAACTCGGGCCACAGAAAAAGCGTTTCAAGCCCCATTCACCCATCCAGAAGTGCCCCCAAAGGAAGGCTTTGGGTACAACTGAACTCCCCAGGGGAGCCTTTATGCAGCCCCACATGCAACTGGACCCTCCGGGTTCACTCTTTCACCGCAAGCCTAAATATAGCCCTAGCACGCCTGGCAGTCGACTGAAAGCTCGGGCCACAGAAAATGTGTTACTAGCCCCATTCGTCCATCCAAAAGTGCCCCCAGAGGAAGGCTTTGGGTACAACTGAACTCCCCAGGGGAGCCTTTACGCAGCCCCACATGCAACTGGACCCTCCGTGTTCGCTCTTTACAGCAACCCTAAATATAACCCTAGCCAGCATGGCAAAAGACTGAAAACTCGGGCCACAGAAAAAGTGTTTCAAGCCCCTTTCGCCCATCCAGAAGTGCCCCCAAAGGAAGGCTTTGGGTACAAGTGAACTCCCCAGGGGAGCCTTTATGCAGCCCCACATGCAACTGGACCCTCCGGGTTCACTCTTTCACAGCAACCCTAAATATAACCCTGGCCCGCCTGGCAGTCGACTGAAAACTCGGGCCACAGAAAATGCGTTAAAAGCCTAATTCGTCCACCCAAAAGTGCCCCCAGAGGAAGGCTTTGGGTACAAGTGAACTCCCCAAGGGAGCCTTTATGCAGCCCCACATGCAACTGGCCCCTCCGGGTTCACTCTTTCACCGCAACCCTAAATATAACCCTGGCCCGCCTGGCAGTCGACTGAAAACTCGGGCCCTAGAAAATGCGTTAAAAGCCTAATTCGTCCATCCAAAAGTGCCCCCAGAGGAAGGCTTTGGGTACAAGTGAACTCCCCAGGGGAGCCTTTATGCAGCCCCACATGCAATTGGCCCCTCCGGGTTCACTCTTTCACAGCAACCCTAAATATAACCCTGGCCCGCCTGGCAGTCGACTGAAAACTCGGGCCCCAGAAAATGCGTTAAAAGCCTAATTCGTCCATCCAAAAGTGCCCCCAGAGGAAGGCTTTGGGTACAACTGAACTCCCCAGGCGAGCCTTTATGCAGCCCCACATGCAACTGGACCCTCCGGGTTCACTCTTTCACCGCAAGACTAAATATAGCCCTCGGCGCAATTGGAGAAGACTGAAAAATCGGGCCTCAGAAAACGCATTGCGATTCCCCTTGGACCATCCCAAGGTGCCCCCAAAGGAAGGCTTTGGGTACAACTGAACTCCCCAGGGGAGCCTTAACGCAGCCCCACATGCAACTGGACCCTCCGGGTTCACTCTTTCACTGCAAGCCTAAATATAGCCCTCGGCGCAATGGGAGAAGACTGAAAAAGCGGGCCTTAGAAAATGCATTAAAAGCCTAATACGCCCATCCAAAAGTGCCCCCAGAGGAAGGCTTTGGGTACAACTGAACTCCCCAGGGGAGCCTTTATGCAGCCCCACATGCAACTGGACCCTCCTTGTTCACTGTTTACGAGCAACCCTAAATATAACAGTAGCCACCATGGCAGAAGACTGAAAACTCGGGCTCCAGAAAATGCGTTTCAAGCCCCATTCACCCATCCAGAAGTGCCCCCAAAGGAAGGCTTTGGGTACAAGTGAACTCCCCAGGGGAGCCTTTATGCAGCCCCACATGCAACTGGACCCTCCGGGTTCACTCTTTCACCGCAAGCCTAAATATAGCCCTAGCACGCCTGGCAGTCGACTGAAAGCTCGGGCCACAGAAAATGTGTTACTAGCCCCATTCGTCCATCCAAAAGTGCCCCCAGAGGAAGGCTTTGGGTACAACTGAACTCCCCAGGGGAGCCTTTACGCAGCCCCACATGCAACTGGACCCTCCGTGTTCGCTCTTTACAGCAACCCTAAATATAATATTAGCCAGCATGGCAGAAGACTGAAAACTCGGGCCACAGAAAAAGCGTTTCAAGCCCCTTTCGCCCATCCAGAAGTGCCCCCAAAGGAAGGCTTTGGGTACAACTGAACTCCCCAGGGGAGCCTTTATGCAGCCCCACATGCAACTGGACCCTCCGTATTCGCTCTTTCACAGCAACCCTAAATATATCCCTGGCCCGCTTGGCAGTCGACTGAAAAATCGGGCCCCAGAAAACGTGTTACAAGCCCCATTCGCCCATCCAAAAGTGCCCCCAAAGGAAGGCTTTGGGTACAACTGAACTCCCCAGGGGAGCCTTTATGCAGGCCCATACGCAACTGGACCCCCCGTGTTCACTGTTTACACGCAACCCTAAATATAACACTAGCCAGCATGGCAGAAAACTGAAAACTCGGGCCACAGAAAAAGCGTTTCAAGCCCCATTCACCCATCCAGAAGTGCCCCCAAAGGAAGGCTTTGGGTACAACTGAACTCCCCAGGGGAGCCTTTATGCAGCCCCACATGCAACTGGACCCTCCGGGTTCACTCTTTCACAGCAACCCTAAATATAACCCTGGCCCGCCTGGCAGTCGACTGAAAACTCGGGCCCTAGAAAATGCGTTAAAAGCCTAATTCGTCCATCCAAAAGTGCCCCCAGAGGAAGGCTTTGGGTACAACTGAACTCCCCAGGGGAGCCTTTATGCAGCCCCACATGCAACTGGACCCTCCGGGTTCACTCTTTCACAGCAACCCTAAATATAACCCTGGCACGCCTGGCAGTCGACTGAAAAATCGGGCCCCAGAAAATGCGTTTAAAGCCTAATTCGTCCATCCAAAAGTGCCCCCAGAGGAAGTCTTTGGGTACAAGTGAACTCCCCAGGGGAGCCTTTATGCAGCCCCACATGCAACTGGCCCCTCCGGGTTCACTCTTTCACAGCAACCCTAAATATAACCCTGAACCGCCTGGCAGTCGACTGAAAACTCGGGCCCTAGAAAATGCGTTAAAAGCCTAATTCGTCCATCCAAAAGTGCCCCCAGAGGAAGGCTTTGGGTACAACTGAACTCCCCAGGGGAGCCTTTATGCAGCCCCACATGCAACTGGACCCTCCGGGTTCACTCTTTCACAGCAACCCTAAATATAACCCTGGCCCGCCTGGCCGTCGACTGAAAACTCGGGCCCCAGAAAATGCGTTAAAAGCCTAATTCGTCCATCCAAAAGTGCCCCCAGAGGAAGGCTTTGGGTACAACTGAACTCCCCAGGCGAGCCTTTATGCAGCCCCACATGCAACTGGACCCTCCGGGTTCACTCTTTCACCGCAAAACTAAATATAGCCCTCGGCGCAATTGGAGAAGACTGAAAATTCGGGCCTCAGAAAACGCATTGCGATTCCCCTTGGACCATCCAAAAGTGCCCCTAAAGGAAGGCTTTGGGTACAACTGAACTCCCCAGGGGAGCCTTAACGCAGCCCCACATGCAACTGGACCCTCCGGGTTCACTCTTTCACTGCAAGCCTAAATATAGCCCTCGGCGCAATGGGAGAAGACTGAAAAAGCGGGCCTTAGAAAATGCATTAAAAGCCTATTTCGCCCATCCAAAAGTGCCACCAGAGGAATGCTTTGGGTACAACTGAACTCCCCAGGGGAGCCTTTATGCAGCCCCACATGCAACTGGACCCTCCTTGTTCACTGTTTACAAGCAACCCTAAATATAACCCTAGCCAGCATGGCAGAAAACTGAAAACTCGGGCCACAGAAAAAGCGTTTCAAGCCCCATTCACCCATCCAGAAGTGCCCCCAAAGGAAGGCTTTGGGTACAAGTGAACTCCCCAGGGGAGCCTTTATGCAGCCCCACATGCAACTGGCCCCTCCGGGTTCACTCTTTCACAGCAACCCTAAATATAACCCTGGCCCGCCTGGCAGTCGACTGAAAACTCGGGCCCTAGAAAATGCGTTAAAAGCCTAATTCGCCCATCCAAAAGTGCCCCCAGAGGAAGGCTTTGGGTACAAGTGAACTCCCCAGGGGAGCCTTTATGCAGCCCCACATGCAACTGGACCCTCCGGGTTCACTCTTTCACAGTAACCCTAAATATAACCCTGGCCCGCCTGGCAGTCGACTGAAAAATCGGGCCCCAGAAAATGCGTTAAAAGCCTAATTCGTCCATCCAAAAGTGCCCCCAGAGGAAGGCTTTGGGTACAACTGAACTCCCCAGGGGAGCCTTTATGCAGCCCCACATGCAACTGGACCCTCCGGGTTCACTCTTTCACCGCAAGACTAAATATAGCCCTCGGCTCAATGGGAGAAGACTGAAAAATCGGGCCTCAGAAAACGCATTGCGATTCCCCTTGGACCATCCAAAAGTGCCCCCAAAGGAAGGCTTTGGGTACAACTGAACACCCCAGGGGAGCCTTAACGCAGCCCCACATGCAACTGGACCCTCCGGGTTCACTCTTTCACTGCAAGCCTAAATATAGCCCTCGGCGCAATGGGAGAAGACTGAAAAAGCGGGCCTTAGAAAATGCATTAAAAGCCTAATTCGCCCATCCAAAAGTGCCACCAGAGGAAGGCTTTGGGTACAACTGAACTCCCCAGGGGAGCCTTTATGCAGCCCCACATGCAACTGGACCCTCCTTGTTCACTGTTTACGAGCAACCCTAAATATACCCCTAGCCAGCATGGCAGAAGACTGAAAACTCGGGCTCCAGAAAATGCGTTTCAAGCCCCATTCACCCATCCAGAAGTGCCCCCAAAGGAAGGCTTTGGGTACAAGTGAACTCCCCAGGGGAGCCTTTATGCAGCCCCACATGCAACTGGACCCTCCGCGTTCACTCTTTCACCGCAAGCCTAAATATAGCCCTAGCACGCCTGGCAGTCGACTGAAAACTCGGGCCACAGAAAAAGCGTTTCAAGCCCCTTTCGCCCATCCAAAAGTGCCCCCAAAGGAAGGCTTTGGGTACAAGTGAACTCCCCAGGGGAGCCTTTATGCAGCCCCACATGCAACTGGACCCTCCGTATTCGCTCTTTCACAGCAACCCTAAATATAGCCCTGGCCCGCCTGGCAGTCGACTGAAAACTCGGGCCCCAGAAAATGCATTAAAAGCCGAATTCGCCCATCCAAAAGTGCACCCAGAGGAAGGCTTTGGGTACAACTGAACTCCCCAGGGGAGCCTTTATGCAGCCCCACATGCAACTGGACCCTCCTTGTTCACTGTTTACGAGCAACCCTAAATATACCCCTAGCCACAATGGCAGAAAACTGAAAACTCGGGCTCCAGAAAATGCGTTTCAAGCCCCATTCACCCATCCAGAAGTGCCCCCAAAGGAAGGCTTTGGGTACATCTGAACTCCCCAGGGGAGCCTTTATGCAGCCCCACATGCAACTGGACCCTCCGTGTTCGCTCTTTACAGCAACCCTAAATATAACCCTAGCCAGCATGGCAGAAGACTGAAAACTCGGGTCACAGAAAATGTGTTTCAAGCCCCTTTCGCCCATCCAGAAGTGCCCCCAAAGGAAGGCTTTGGGTACAAGTGAACTCCCCAGGGGATCCTTTATGCAGCCCCACATGCAACTGGACCCTCCGGGTTCACTCTTTCACTGCAAGACTAAATATAACCCTAGCCAGCATGGCAGACGACTGAAAACTCGGGCCACAGAAAAAGCGTTTAAAGCCCCTTTCGCCCATCCAGAAGTGCCCCCAAAAAAAGGCTTTGGGTACAAGTGAACTCCCCAGGGGACCCTTTATGCAGCCCCACATGCAACTGGACCCTCCTTGTTCACTGTTTACGAGCAACCCTAAATATACCCCTAGCCAGCATGTCAGTAGACTGAAAACTCGGGCTCCAGAAAATGCGTTTCAAGCCGCATTCACCCATCCAGAAGTGCCCCCAAAGGAAGGCTTTGGGTACTACTGAACTCCCCTGGGGAGCCTTTATGCAGGCCCATACGCAACTGGACCCCCCGTGTTCACTGTTTACAAGCAACCCTAAATATAACCCTAGCCAGCATGGCAGAAAACTGAAAACTCGGGCCACAGAAAAAGCGTTTCAAGCCCCATTCACCCATCCAGAAGTGCCCCCAAAGGAAGGCTTTGGGTACAACTGAACTCCCCAGGGGAGCCTTTATGCAGCCCCACATGCAACTGGCCCCTCCGGGTTCACTCTTTCACAGCAACCCTAAATATAACCCTGGCCCGCCTGGCAGTCGACTGAAAACTCGGGCCCTAGAAAATGCGTTAAAAGCCTAATTCGTCCATCCAAAAGTGCGCCCAGAGGAAGGCTGTGGGTACAAGTGAACTCCCCAGGGGAGCCTTTATGCAGCCCCACATGCAACTGGACCCTCCGGGTTCACTCTTTCACCGCAAGACTAAATATAGCCCTCGGCGCAATGGGAGAATACTGAAAAATCGGGCCTCAGAAAACGCATTGCGATTCCCCTTGGACCATCCAAAAGTGCCCCCAAAGGAAGGCTTTGGGTACAACTGAACTCCCCAGGGGAGCCTTAACGCAGCCCCACATGCAACTGGACCCTCCGGGTTCACTCTTTCACTGCAAGCCTAAATATAGCCCTCGGCGCAATGGGAGAAGACTGAAAAAGCGGGCCTTAGAAAATGCATTAAAAGCCTAATTCGCCCATCCAAAAGTGCCACCAGAGGAAGGCTTTGGGTACAACTGAACTCCCCAGGGGAGCCTTTATGCAGCCCCACATGCAACTGGACCCTCCTTGTTCACTGTTTACGAGCAACCCTAAATATACCCCTAGCCACCATGGCAGAAGACTGAAAACTCGGGCTCCAGAAAAAGCGTTTCAAGCCCCATTCACCCATCCAGAAGTGCCCCCAAAGGAAGGCTTTGGGTACAAGTGAACTCCCCAGGGGAGCCTTTATGCAGCCCCACATGCAACTGGACCCTCCGGGTTCACTCTTTCACCGCAAGCCTAAAAATATATCCCTAGCACGCCTGGCAGTCGACTGAAAGCTCGGGCCACAGAAAATGTGTTACTAGCCCAATTCGTCCATCCAAAAGTGCCCCGAGAGGAAGGCTTTGGGTACAACTGAACTCCCCAGGGGAGCCTTTACGCAGCCCCACATGCAACTGGACCCTCCGTGTTCGCTCTTTACAGCAACCCTAAATATAACCCTAGCCAGCATGGCAGAAGACTGAAAACTCGGGCCACAGAAAAAGCGTTTCAAGCCCCTTTCGCCCATCCAGAAGTGCCCACAAAGGAAGGCTTTGGGTACAAGTGAACTCCCCAGGGGAGCCTTTATGCAGCCCCACATGCAACTGGACCCTCCGTATTCGCTCTTTCACAGCAACCCTAAATATAGCCCTGGCCCGCCTGGCAGTCGACTGAAAACTCGGGCCCCAGAAAATGCATTAAAAGCCTAATTCGCCCATCCAAAAGTGCACCCAGAGGAAGGCTTTGGGTACAAGTGAACTCCCCAGGGGAGCCTTTATGCAGCCCCACATGCAACTGGACCCTCCGTGTTCGCTCTTTACAGCAACCCTAAATATAACCCTAGCCAGCATGGCAGAAGACTGAAAACTCGGGCCACAGAAAAAGCGTTTCAAGCCCCATTCATACATCCAGAAGTGCCCCCAAAGGAAGGCTTTGGGTACAACTGAACTCCCCAGGGGAGCCTTTATGCAGCCCCACATGCAACTGGACCCTCCGGGTTCACTCTTTCACCGCAAGCCTAAATATAGCCCTAGCACTCCTGGCAGTCTACTGAAAGTTCGGGCCACAGAAAATGTGTTACGAGCCCCATTCGCCCATCCAAAAGTGCCTCCAAAGGAAGGCTTTGGGTACATCTGAACTCCCCAGGGGAGCCTTTACGCAGCCCCACATGCAACTGGACCCTCCGTGTTCACTCTTTACAGCAACCCTAAATATAACCCTAGCCAGCATGGCAGAAGACTGAAAACTCGGGCCACAGAAAAAGCGTTTCAAGCCCCTTTCGCCCATCCAGAAGTGCCCCCAAAGGAAGGCTTTGGGTACAAGTGAACTCCCCAGGGGAGCCTTTATGCAGCCCCACATGCAACTGGACCCTCCTTGTTCACTGTTTACGAGCAACCCTAAATATACCCCTAGCCACCATGGCAGAAGACTGAAAACTCGGGCTCCAGAAAATGCGTTTCAAGCCCCATTCACCCATCCAGAAGTGCCCCCAAAGGAAGGCTTTGGGTCCAACTGAACTCCCCAGGGGAGCCTTAACGCAGCCCCACATGCAACTGGACCCTCCGGGTTCACTCTTTCACCGCAAGCCTAAATATAGCCCTCGGCGCAATGGGAGAAGACTGAAAAAGCGGGCCTTAGTAGAAAACGCATTGCGATTCCCCTTGGACCATCCCAAAGTGCCCCCAGAGGAAGGCTTTGGGTACACGTGTACTCCCCAGGGGAGCCTTTACGCAGCCCCACATGCAACTGGACCCTCCGGGTTCGCTCTTTACAGCAACCCTAAATATAACCCTAGCCAGCATGGCAGAAGACTGAAAACTCGGGCCACAGAAAAAGTGTTTCAAGCCCCTTTCGCCCATCCAGAAGTGCCCCCAAAGGAAGGCTTTGGGTACAAGTGAACTCCCCAGGGGAGCCTTTATGCAGCCCCACATGCAACTGGACCCTCCGTATTCGCTCTTTCACAGCAACCCTAAATATAACCCTGGCCCGCCTGGCAGTCGACTGAAAGCTCGGGCCCCAGAAAATGCATTAAAAGCCTAATTCGCCCATCCAAAAGTGCCCCCAGAGGAACGCTTTGGGTACAACTGAACTCCCCAGGGGAGCCTTTATGCAGCCCCACATGCAACTGGACCCTCCTTGTTCACTGTTTACGAGCAACCCTAAATATACTTCTAGCCACAATGGTAGAAAACTGAAAACTCGAGCTCCAGAAAATGCGTTTCAAGCCCCATTCACCCATCCAGAAGTGCCCCCAAAGGAAGGCTTTGGGTAAACTGAACTCCCCAGGGGAGCCTTTATGCAGCCCCACATGCAACTGGACCATCCGTGTTCACTATTTACAGCAACCCTAAATATAACCCTAGCCAGCATGGCAGAAGACTGAAAACTCGGGCCACAGAAAAAGCGTTTCAAGCCCCTTTCGCCCATCCAGAAGTGCCCCCAAAGGAAGGCTTTGGGTACAAGTGAACTCCCCAGGGGACCCTTTATGCAGCCCCACATGCAACTGGACCCTCCGTATTCGCTCTTTCAAAGCAACCCTAAATATATCCCTGGCCCGCCTGGCAGTCGACTGAAAAATCGGGCCCCAGAAAACGTGCTACAAGCCCCATTCGACCATCCAAAAGTGCCCCCAAAGGAAGGCTTTGGGTACAACTGAACTCCCCAGGGGAGCCTTTATGCAGGCCCATACGCAACTGGACCCCCCGTGTTCGCTGTTTACAAGCAACCCTAAATATACCCCTAGCCACCATGGCAGAAGACTGAAAATTCGGGCCCCAGAAAATGCGATAATAGCCTAATTCGCCCATCCAAAAGTGCCCCCAGAGGAAGGCTTTGGGTAGAACTGAACTCCCCAGGGGAGCCTTTACGCAGCCCCGCATGCAACTGGACCCTCCTTGTTCACTGTTTACAAGTAACCCTAAATATAACACTAGCCAGCATGGCAGAAAACTGAAAACTCGGGCCACAGAAAAAGCATTTCAAGCCCCATTCACCCATCCAGAAGTGCCCCCAAAGGAAGACTTTGGGTACAAGTGAACTCCCCAGGGGAGACTTTATGCAGCCCCACATGCAACTGGACCCTCCGGGTTCACTCTTTCACAGCAACCCTAAATATAACCCTGGCCGGCCTGGCAGTCGACTGAAAAATCGGGCCCCAGAAAATGCGTTAAAAGCCTAATTCGTCCATCCAAAAGTGCCCCCAGAGGAAGGCTTTGGGTACAACTGAAAACCCCAGGGGAGACTTTACGCAGCCCCACATGCAACTGGACCCTCCGGGTTCACTCTTTCACCGCAAGACTAAATATAGCCCTCGGCGCAATTGGAGAAGACTGAAAAATCGGGCCTCAGAAAACGCATTGCGATTCCCCTTGGACCATCCCAAAGTGCCCCCAGACTAAGGCTTTGGGTACAACTGAACTCCCCAGGGGAGCCTTTACGCAGCCCCACATGCAACTGCACCCTCCTTGTTCACTGTTTACGAGCAACCCTAAATATACTCCTAGCCACCATGGCAGAAGACTGAAAACTCGGGCTCCAGAAAATGCGTTTCAAGCCCCATTCACCCATCCAGAAGTGCCCCCAAAGGAAGGCTTTGGGTACAACTGAACTCCCCAGGGGAGCCTTTATGCAGCCCCACATGCAACTGGACCCTCTGGGTTCACTCTTTCACCGCAAGCCTAAATATAGCCCTAGCACGCCTGGCAGTTGACTGAAAGCTCGGGCCACAGAAAATGTGTTACTAGCCCCATTCGTCCATCCAAAAGTGCCCCCAGAGGAAGCCTTTGGGTACAACTGAACTCCCCAGGGGAGCCTTTATGCAGCCCCACATGCAACTGGACCCTCCGTGTTCACTCTTTACAGCAACCCTAAATATAACCCTAGCCAGCATTGCAGAAGACTGAAAACTCGGGCTCCAGAAAATGCGTTTCAAGCCCCATTCACCCATCCAGAAGTGCCCCCAAAGGAAGGCTTTGGGTACAAGTGAACTCCCCAGGGGAGCCTTTATGCAGCCCCACATGCAACTGGACCCTCCGGGTTCACTCTTTCACCGCAAGCCTAAATATAGCCCTAGCACGCCTGGCAGTCGACTGAAAGTTCGAGCCACAGAAAATGTGTTACGAGCCCCATTCGCCCATCCAAAAGTGCTCCCAGAGGAAGGCTTTGGGTACATCTGAACTCCCCAGGGGAGCCTTTATGCAGCCCCACATGCAACTGGACCCTCCGTGTTCACTCTTTACAGCAACCCTAAGTATAACCCTTGCCAGCATGGCAGAAGACTGAAAACTCGGGCCACAGAAAAAGCGTTTCAAGCCCCATTCGCCCATCCAGGAGTGCCCCCAAAGGAAGGCTTTGCGTACAAGTGAACTCCCCAGGGGAGCCTTTATGCAGCCCCACATGCAACTGGACCCTCCGTATTCGCTCTTTCACAGAAACCCTAAATATAGCCCTGTCCGCCTGGCAGTCGACTGAAAACTCGGGCCCCAGAAAATGCATTAAAAGCCTAATTCGCCCATCCAAAAGTGCCCCCAGAGGAAGGCTTTGGGTACAAGTGAACTCCCCAGGGGAGCCTTTATGCAGCCCCACATGCAACTGGACCCTCCTTGTTCACTGTTTACGAGCAACCCTAAATATACCCCTAGCCACAATGGCAGAAGACTGAAAACTCGGGCTCCAGAAAATGCGTTTCAAGCCCCATTCACCCATCCAGAAGTGCCCCCAAAGGAAGGCTTTGGGTACAAGTGAACTCCCCAGGGGAGCCTTTACGCAGCCCCACATGCAACTGGACCCTCCGGGTTCGCTCTTTACAGCAACCCTAAATATAACCCTAGCCAGCATGGCAGAAGACTGAAAACTCGGGACACAGAAAAAGCGTTTCAAGCCCCATTCACCCATCCAGAAGTGCCCCCAAAGGAAGGCTTTGGGTACAACTGAACTCCCCAGGGGAGCCTTTATGCAGCCCCACATGCAACTGGACCCTCCGGGTTCACTCTTTCACCGCAAGCCTAAATATAGCCCTAGCACTCCTGGCAGTCGACTGAAAGTTCGGGCCACAGAAAATGTGTTACGAGCTCTATTCGCCCATCCAAAAGTGACCTCAAGGGAAGGCTTTGGGTACATCTGAAATCCCCAGGGGAGCCTTTACGCAGCCCCAAATGCAACTGGACCCTCCTTGTTCACTGTTTACGAGTAACCCTAAATATACCTCTAGCCACCATGGCAGAAGACTGAAAACTCGGGCTCCAGAAAATGCGTTTCAAGCCCCATTCACCCATCCAGAAGTGCCCCCAAAGGAAGGCTTTAGGTACAACTGAACTCCCCAGGGGAGCCTTTATGCAGCCCCACATGCAACTGGACCCTCCGGGTTCACTCTTTCACTGCAAGCCTAAATATAGCCCTCGGCGCAATGGGAGAAGACTGAAAAAGCGGGCCTTAGTAGAAAACGCATTGCGATTCCCCTTGGACCATCCCAAAGTGCCCCCAGAGGAAGGCTTTGGGTACAACTGAACTGCCCAGGGGAGCCTTTATGCAGCCCCACATGCAACTGGACCCTCCGTGTTCACTCTTTACAGCAACCCTAAATATAACCCTAGCCAGCATGGCAGAAGACTGAAAACTCGGGCCACAGAAAAAGCGTTTCAAGCCCCTTTCGCCCATCCAGAAGTGCCCCGAAAGGAAGGCTTTGCGTACAACTGAACTCCCCATGGGAGCCTTTATGCAGCCCCACATGCAACTGGACCCTCCGTATTCGCTCTTTCACAGCAACCCTAAATATATCCCTGGCCCGCCTGGCAGTCGACTGAAAAATCGGGCCCCAGAAAACGTGCTACAAGCCCCATTCGACCATCCAAAAGTGCCCCCAAAGGAAGGCTTTGGGTACAACTGAACTCCCCAGGGGAGCCTTTATGCAGGCCCATACGCAACTGGACCCCCCGTGTTCACTGTTTAAAAGCAACCCTAAATATAACACTAGCCAGCATGGCAGAAGACTGAAAACTCGGGCCACAGAAAAAGCGTTTCAAGCCCCATTCACCCATCCAGAAGTGCCCCCAAAGGAAGGCTTTGGGTACAACTGAACTCCCCAGGGGAGCATTTACGCAGCCCCGCATGCAACTGGACCCTCCTTGTTCACTGTTACAAGCAACCCTAAATATAACACTAGCCAGCATGGCAGAAAACTGAAAACTCGGGCCACAGAAAAAGCGTTTCAAGCCTTATTCACCCATCCAGAAGTGCCCCCAAAGGAAGGCTTTGGGTACAACTGAACTCCCCAGGGGAGCCTTTATGCAGCCCCACATGCAACTGGACCCTCCGGGTTCACTCTTTCACAGCAACCCTAAATATAACCCTGGCCCGCCTGGCAGTCGACTGAAAACTCGGGCCCCAGAAAATGCGTTAAAAGCCTAATTCGTCCATCCAAAAGTGCCCCCAGAGGAAGGCTTTGGGTACAACTGAACTCCCCAGGGGAGCCTTTATGCAGCCCCACATGCAACTGGACCCTCCGGGTTCACTCTTTCACAGCAACCCTAAATATAACCCTGGCCCGCCTGGCAGTCGACTGAAAAATCGGGCCCCAGAAAACGTGCTACAAGCCCCATTCGACCATCCAAAAGTGCCCCCAAAGGAAGGCTTTGGGTAAAACTGAACTCCCCAGGGGAGCCTTTATGCGGGCCCATACGCAACTGGACCCCCCGTGTTCGCTGTTTACAAGCAACCCTAAATATAACACTAGCCAACATGGCAGAAAACTGAAAACTCGGGCCACAGAAAAAGCGTTTCAAGCCCCATTCACCCATCGAGAAGTGCCCCCAAAGGAAGGCTTTGGGTACAACCGAACTCCCCAGGGGAGCCTTTATGCAGCCCCACATGCAACTGGACCCTCCGGGTTCACTCTTTCACCGCAAGACTAAATATAGCCCTCGGCGTAATTGGAGAAGACTGAAAAATCGGGCCTCAGAAAACGCATTGCGATTCCCCTTGGACCATCCAAAAGTGCCCCCAAAGGAAGGCTTTGGGTACAACTGAACTCCCCAGGGGAGCCTTTATGCAGCCCCACATGCAACTGGACCCTCCTTGTTCACTGTTTACAAGCAACCCTAAATATACCCCTAGCCACCATGGCAGAAGACTGAAAATTCGGGCCCCAGAAAATGCGATAATAGCCTAATTCGCCCATCCAAAAGTGCCCCCAGAGGAAGGCTTTGGGTACAACTGAACTCCCCAGGGGAGCCTTTACGCAGCCCCACATGCAACTGGACCCTCCGGGTTCACTCTTTCACCGCAAGCCTAAATATAGCCCTAGCACGCCTGGCAGTCGACTGAAAGCTCGTGCCACGGAAAATGTGTTACGAGCCCCATTCGCCCATCCAAAGGTGCCCCCAGAGGAAGGCTTTGGGTACAACTGAACTCCCCAGGGGAGCCTTTACGCAGCCCCACATGCAACTGGACCCTCCGTGTTCGCTCTTTACAGCAACCCTAAATATAACCCTAGCCAGCATGGCAGAAGACTGAAAACTCGGGCCACAGAAAAAGTGTTTCAAGCCCCTTTCGCCCATCCAGAAGTGCCCCCAAAGGAAGGCTTTGGGTACAAGTGAACTCCTCAGGGGAGCCTTTATGCAGCCCCACATGCAACTGGACCCTCCTTGTTCACTGTTTACGAGCAACCCTAAATATACCCCTAGCCACCATGGCAGAAGACTGAAAACTCGGGCTCCAGAAAATGCGATAATAGCCTAATTCGCCCATCCAAAAGTGCCCCCAAAGGAAGGCTTTGGGTAAACTGAACTTCCCAGGGGAGCCTTTATGCAGCCCCACATGCAACTGGACCCTCCGGGTTCACTCTTTAACCGCAAGCCTAAATATAGCCCTAGCACGCCTGGCAGTCGACTGAAAGTTCGAGCCACAGAAAATGTGTTACGAGCCCCATTCGCCCATCCAGTAGTGCCCCCAAAGGAAGGCTTTGGGTACATCTGAACTCCCCAGGGGAGCCTTTATGCAGCCCCACATGCAACTGGACCCTCCTTGTTCACTGTTTACAAGCAACCCTAAATATACCCCTAGCCACCATGGCAGAAGACTGAAAATTCGGGCCCCAGAAAATGCGATAATAGCCTAATTCGCCCATCCAAAAGTGCCCCCAGAGGAAGGCTTTGGGTACAAGTGAACTCCCCAGGGGAGCCTTTATGCAGCCCCACATGCAACTGGACCCTCCGGGTTCACTCTTTCACAGCAACCCTAAATATAGCCCTGGCCCGCCTGGCAGTCGACTGAAAAATCGGGCCCCAGAAAACGTGATACAAGCCCCATTCGACCATCCAAAAGTGCCCCCAGAGGAAGGTTTTGGGTACAACTGAACTCCCCAGGGGAGCCTTTATGCGGGCCCATACGCAACTGGACCCCCCGTGTTCGCTGTTTACAAGCAACCCTAAATATAACACTAGCCAGCATGGCAGAAAACTGAAAACTCGGGCCACAGAAAAAGCGTTTCAAGCCCCATTCACCCATCCAGAAGTGCCCCCAAAGGAAGGCTTTGGGTACAACTGAACTCCCCAGGCGAGCCTTTATGCAGCCCCATATGCAACTGGACCCTCCGGGTTCACTCTTTCACCGCAAGACTAAATATAGCCCTCGGCGCAATTGGAGAAGACTGAAAAATCGGGCCTCAGAAAACGCATTGCGATTCCCCTTGGACCATCCAAAAGTGCCCCCAAAGGAAGGCTTTGGGTACAACTGAACTCCCCAGGGGAGCCTTTATGCAGCCCCACATGCAACTGGACCCTCCGTATTCGCTCTTTCACAGCAACCCTAAATATAGCCCTGGCCCGCCTGGCAGTTGACTGAAAACTCGGGCCCCAGAAAATGCATTAAAAGCCTAATTCGCCCATCCAAAAGTGCCACCAGAGGAAGGCTTTGGGTACAACTGAACTCCCCAGGGGAGCCTTTACGCAGCCCCACATGCAACTGGACCCTCTGTATTCGCTCTTTCACAGCAACCCTAAATATAGCCCTGGCCCGCCTGGCAGTCGACTGAAAGTTCGGGCCACAGAAAATGTTTTACGAGCCCCATTCGCCCATCCAAAAGTGCCACCAGAGGAAGGCTTTGGGTACAACTGAACTCCCCAGGGGAGCCTTTACGCAGCCCCACATGCAACTGGACCCTCCTTGTTCACTGTTTACGAGCAACCCTAAATATAACCCTAGCCAGCATGGCAGAAGACTGAAAACTCGGGCCACAGAAAAAGTGTTTCAAGCCCCTTTCGCCCATCCAGAAGTGCCCCCAAAGGAAGGCTTTGGGTACAAGTGAACTCCCCAGGGGACCCTTTATGCAGCCCCACATGCAACTGGACCCTCCTTGTTCACTGTTTACGAGCAACCCTAAATATACCCCTAGCCACCATGGCAGAAGACTGAAAACTCGGGCTCCAGAAAATGCGTTTCAAGCCCCATTCACCCATCCAGAAGTGCCCCCAAAGGAAGGCTTTGGGTAAACTGAACTCCCCAGGGGAGCCTTTATGCAGCCCCACATGCAACTGGACCCTCCGGGTTCACTCTTTAACCGCAAGCCTAAATATAGCCCTAGCACGCCTGGCAGTCGACTGAAAGTTCGAGCCACAGAAAATGTGTTACGAGCCCCATTCGCCCATCTAAAAGTGCCTCCAGAGGAAGGTTTTGGGTACAACTGAACTCCCCAGGGGAGCCTTTATGCGGGCCCATACGCAACTGGACCCCCCGTGTTCGCTGTTTACAAGCAACCCTAAATATAACACTAGCCACCATGGCAGAAAACTGAAAACTCGGGCCACAGAAAAAGCGTTTCAAGCCCCATTCACCCATCCAGAAGTGCCCCCAAAGGAAGGCTTTGGGTACAACTGAACTCCCCAGGCGAGCCTCTATGCAGCCCCACATGCAACTGGACCCTCCAGGTTCAGTCTTTCACAACAAGACTAAATATAGCCCTCGGCGCAATTGGAGAAGACTGAAAAAGCGGGCCTCAGAAAAAGCATTGCGATTCCCCTTGGACCATCCAAAAGTGCCCCCAAAGGAAGGCTTTGGGTACAACTGAACTCCCCGGGGGAGCCTTAACGCAGCCCCACATGCAACTGGACCCTCCGTATTCGCTCTTTCACAGCAACCCTAAATATAGCCCTGGCCCGCCTGGCAGTCGACTGAAAACTCGGGCCCCAGAAAATGCATTAAAAGCCTAATTCGCCCATCCAAATGTGTCCCCAGAGGAAGGCTTTGGGTACAACTGAACTCCCCAGGGGAGCCTTTATGCAGCCCCACATGCAACTGGACCCTCCTTGTTCACTGTTTACGAGCAACCCTAAATATACCCCTAGCCACCATGGCAGAAGACTGAAAAGTCGGTCTCCAGAAAATGCGTTTCAAGCCCCATTCACCCATCCAGAAGTGCCCCCAAAGGAAGGCTTTGGGTACAAGTGAACTCCCCAGGGGAGCCTTTATGCAGCCCCACATGCAACTGGACCCTCCGGGTTCACTCTTTCACCGCAAGCCTAAATATAGCCCTCGGCGCAAAAGGAGAAGACTGAAAATGCGGGCCTCAGAAAACGCATTGCGATTCCCGTTGGACCATCCAAAAGTGCTCCCAAAGGAAGGCTTTGGGTACAACTGAACTCCCCAGGGGAGCCTTAACGCAGACCCACATGCAACTGGACCCTCCGTATTCGCTCTTTCACAGCAACCCTAAATATAGCCCTGGCCCGCCTGGCAGTCGACTGAAAACTCGGGCCCCAGAAAATGGATTAAAAGCCTAATTCGCCCATCCAAAAGTGCCCCCAGAGGAAGGCTTTGGGTACAACTGAACTCCCCAGGGGAGCCTTTATGCAGCCCCACATGCAACTGGACCCTCCGTGTTCGCTCTTTACAGCAACCCTAAATATAACCCTAGCCAGCATGGCAGAAAACAGAAAACTCGGGCCCCAGAAAAAGCGTTTCAAGCCCCATTCACCCATCCAGAAGTGCCCCCAAAGGAAGGCTTTGGGTACAAGTGAGCTCCCCAGGGGACCCATTATGCAGCCCCACATGCAACTGGACCCTCCGGGTTCACTCTTTCACCGCAAGCCTAAATATAGCCCTAGCACGCCTGGCAGTCGACTGAAAGCTCGGGCCACAGAAAATGTGTTACGAGCCCCATTCGCCCATCCAGTAGTGCCCCCAAAGGAAGGCTTTGGGTACATCTGAACTCCCCAGGGGAGCCTTTATGCAGCCCCACATGCAACTGGACCCTCCTTGTTCACTGTTTACAAGCAACCCTAAATATACCCCTAGCAACCATGGCAGAAGACTGAAAATTCGGGCCCCAGAAAATGCGATAATAGCCTAATTCGCCCATCCAAAAGTGCCCCCAGAGGAAGGCTTTGGGTACAAGTGAACTCCCCAGGGGAGCCTTTATGCAGCCCCACATGCAACTGGACCCTCCGGGTTCACTCTTTCACAGCAACCCTAAATATAGCCCTGGCCCGCCTGGCAGTCGACTGAAAAATCGGGCCCCAGAAAACGTGCTACAAGCCCCATTCGACCATCCAAAAGTGCCCCCAAAGGAAGGTTTTGGGTACAACTGAACTCCCCAGGGGAGCCTTTATGCGGGCCCATACGCAACTGGACCCCCCGTGTTCGCTGTTTACAAGCAACCCTAAATATAACACTAGCCAGCATGGCAGAAGACTGAAAACTCGGGCCACAGAAAAAGCGTTTCAAGCCCCATTCACCCATCCAGAAGTGCCCCCAAAGGAAGGCTTTGGGTACAACCGAACTCCCCAGGGGAGCCTCTATGCAGCCCCACATGCAACTGGACCCTCCGGGTTCACTCTTTCACAGCAAGACTAAATATATCCCTCGGCGCAATTGGAGAAGACTGAAAAATCGGGCCTCAGAAAACGCATTGCGATTCCCCTTGGACCATCCAAAAGTGCCCCCAAAGGAAGGCTTTGGGTACAACTGAACTCCCCAGGGGAGCCTTTATGCAGCCCCACATGCAACTGGACCCTCCGTATTCGCTCTTTCACAGCAACCCTAAATATATCCCTGGCCCGCCTGGCAGTTGACTGAAAACTCGGGCCCCAGAAAATGCATTAAAAGCCTAATTCGCCCATCCAAAAGTGCCCCCAGAGGAAGGCTTTGGGTACAACTGAACTCCCCAGGGGACCCTTTACGCAGCCCCACATGCAACTGGACCCTCCGTATTCGCTCTTTCACAGCAACCCTAAATATAGCCCTGGCCCGCCTGGCAGTTGACTGAAAACTCGTGCCCCAGAAAATGCATTAAAAGCCTAATTCGCCCATCCAAAAGTGCCACCAGAGGAAGGCTTTGGGTACAACTGAACTCCCCAGGGGAGCCTTTACGCAGCCCCACATGCAACTGGACCCTCCTTGTTCACTGTTTACGAGCAACCCTAAATATACCCCTAGCCAGCATGGCAGAAGACTGAAAACTCGGGCTCCAGAAAATGCGTTTCAAGCCCCATTCACCCATCCAGAAGTGCCCCCAAAGGAAGGCTTTGGGTACAACTGAACTCCCCAGGGGAGCCTTTATGCAGCCCCACATGCAACTGGACCCTCCGGGTTCACTCTTTCACCGCAAGCCTAAATATAGCCCTAGCACGCCTGGCAGTCGACTGAAAGCTCTGGCCACAGAAAATGTGTTACTAGCCCCATTCGTCCATCCAAAAGTGCCCCCAGAGGAAGGCTTTGGGTACAACTGAACTCCCCAGGGGAGCCTTTACGCAGCCCCACATGCAACTGGACCCTCCGTGTTCGCTCTTTACAGCAACCCTAAATATAACCCTAGCCAGCATGGTAGAAGACTGAAAACTCGGGCCACAGAAAAAGCGTTTCAAGCCCCATTCGCCCATCCAGAAGTGCCCCCAAAGGAAGTCTTTGCGTACAAATGAACTCCCCAGGGGAGCCTTTATGCAGCGCCACATGCAACTGGACCCTCCGTATTCGCTCTTTCACAGCAACCCTAAATATATCCCTGGCCCGCCTGGCAGTCGACTGAAAAATCGGGCCCCAGAAAACGTGCTACAAGCCCCATTCACCCATCCAAAAGTGCCCCCAAAGGAAGGCTTTGGGTACAACTGAACTCCCCAGGGGAGCCTTTATGCAGCCCCACATGCAACTGGACCCTCCTTGTTCACTGTTTACAAGCAACCCTAAATATACGCCTAGCCACCATGGCAGAAGACTGAAAATTCGGGCCCCAGAAAATGCGATAATAGCCTAATTCGCCCATCTAAAAGTGCCCCCAGAGGAAGGCTTTGGGTACAAGTGAACTCCCCAGGGGAGCCTTTACGCAGCCCCACATGCAACTGGACCCTCCTTGTTCACTGTTTACAAGCAACCCTAAATATAACACTAGCCAGCATGGTAGAAAACTGAAAACTCGGGCCACAGAAAAAGCGTTTCAAGCCCCATTCACCCATCCAGAAGTGCCCCCAAAGGAAGGCTTTGGGTACAACTGAACTCCCCAGGCGAGCCTTTATGCAGCCCCACATGCAACTGGACCCTCCGGGTTCACTCTTTCACCGCAAGCCTAAATATAGCCCTAGCACGCCTGGCAGTCGACTGAAAGCTCGTGCCACGGAAAATGTGTTACGAGCCCCATTCGCCCATCCAAAGGTGCCCCCAGAGGAAGGCTTTGGGTACAACTGAACTCCCCAGGGGAGCCTTTACGCAGCCCCACATGCAACTGGACCCTCCGTGTTCGCTCTTTACAGCAACCCTAAATATAACCCTAGCCAGCATGGCAGAAGACTGAAAACTCGGGCCACAGAAAAAGTGTTTCAAGCCCCTTTCGCCCATCCAGAAGTGCCCCCAAAGGAAGGCTTTGGGTACAAGTGAACTCCCCAGGGGACCCTTTATGCAGCCCCACATGCAACTGGACCCTCCTTGTTCACTGTTTACGAGCAACCCTAAATATACCCCTAGCCACCATGGCAGAAGACTGAAAACTCGGGCTCCAGAAAATGCGTTTCAAGCCCCATTCACCCATCCAGAAGTGCCCCCAAAGGAAGGCTTTGGGTAAACTGAACTCCCCAGGGGAGCCTTTATGCAGCCCCACATGCAACTGGACCCTCCGGGTTCACTCTTTAACCGCAAGCCTAAATATAGCCCTAGCACGCCTGGCAGTCGACTGAAAGTTCGAGCCACAGAAAATGTGTTACGAGCCCCATTCGCCCATCTAAAAGTGCCTCCAGAGGAAGGTTTTGGGTACAACTGAACTCCCCAGGGGAGCCTTTATGCGGGTCCATACGCAAATGGACCCCCCGTGTTCGCTGTTTACAAGCAACCCTAAATATAACACTAGCCACCATGGCAGAAAACTGAAAACTCGGGCCACAGAAAAAGCGTTTCAAGCCCCATTCACCCATCCAGAAGTGCCCCCAAAGGAAGGCTTTGGGTACAACTGAACTCCCCAGGGGAGCCTTAACGCAGCCCCACATGCAACTGGACCCTCCGTATTCGCTCTTTCACAGCAACCCTAAATATAGCCCTGGCCCGCCTGGCAGTCGACTGAAAACTCGGGCCCCAGAAAATGCATTAAAAGCCTAATTCGCCCATCCAAATGTGTCCCCAGAGGAAGGCTTTGGGTACAACTGAACTCCCCAGGGGAGCCTTTATGCAGCCCCACATGCAACTGGACCCTCCTTGTTCACTGTTTACGAGCAACCCTAAATATACCCCTAGCCACCATGGCAGAAGACTGAAAAGTCGGGCTCCAGAAAATGCGTTTCAAGCCCCATTCACCCATCCAGAAGTGCCCCCAAAGGAAGGCTTTGGGTACAAGTGAACTCCCCAGGCGAGCCTTTATGCAGCCCCACATGCAACTGGACCCTCCGGGTTCACTCTTTCACCGCAAGACTAAATATAGCCCTCGGCGCAATTGGAGAAGACTGAAAAATCGGGCCTCAGAAAACGCATTGCGATTCCCCTTGGACCATCCAAAAGTGCCCCCAAAGGAAGGCTTTGGGTACAACTGAACTCCCCAGGGGAGCCTTAACGCAGCCCCACATGCAACTGGACCCTCCGGGTTCACTCTTTCACTGGAAGCCTAAATATAGCCCTCGGCGCAATGGGAGAAGACTGAAAAAGCGGGCCTTAGAAAATGCATTAAAAGCCTAATTCGCCCATCCAAAAGTGCCACCAGAGGAATGCTTTGGGTACAACTGAACTCCCCAGGGGAGCCTTTATGCAGCCCCACATGCAACTGGACCCTCCTTGTTCACTGTTTACGAGCAACCCTAAATATACCCCTAGCCAGCATGGCAGAAGACTGAAAACTCGGGCTCCAGAAAATGCGTTTCAAGCCCCATTCACCCATCCAGAAGTGCCCCCAAAGGAAGGCTTTGGGTACAAGTGAACTCCCCAGGGGAGCCTTTATGCAGCCCCACATGCAACTGGACCCTCCTTGTTCACTGTTTACGAGCAACCCTAAATATACCCCTAGCCACCATGGCAGAAGACTGTAAACTCGGGCTCCAGAAAATGCGTTTCAAGCCCCATTCACCCATCCAGAAGTGCCCCCAAAGGAAGGCTTTGGGTACAACTGAACTCCCCAGGGGAGCCTTTATGCAGCCCCACATGCAACTGGACCCTCCGGGTTCACTCTTTCACCGCAAGCCTAAATATAGCCCTAGCACGCCTGGCAGTCGACTGAAAGTTCGAGCCACAGAAAATGTGTTACGAGCCCCATTCGCCCATCCAGAAGTGCCCCCAGAGGAAGCCTTTGGGTACAACTGAACTCCCCAGGGGAGCCTTTATGCAGCCCCACATGCAACTGGACCCTCCGTGTTCACTCTTTACAGCAACCCTAAATATAACCCTAGCCAGCATGGCAGAAGACTGAAAACTCGGGCCACAGAAAAAGCATTTCAAGCCCCTTTCGCCCATCCAGAAGTGCCCCCAAAGGAAGGCTTTGGGTACAACTGAACTCCCCAGGGGAGCCTTTATGCAGCCCCACATGCAACTGGACCCTCCGTATTCGCTCTTTCACAGCAACCCTAAATATAGCCCTGGCCCGCCTGGCAGTCGACTGAAAACTCGGGCCCCAGAAAATGCATTAAAAGCCTAATTCGCCCATCCAAAAGTGCACCCAGAGGAAGGCTTTGGGTACAACTGAACTCCCCAGGGGAGCCTTTATGCAGCCCCACATGCAACTGGACCCTCCTTGTTCACTGTTTACGAGCAACCCTAAATATACCCCTAGCCACAATGGCAGAAGACTGAAAACTCGGGCTCCAGAAAATGCGTTTCAAGCCCCATTCACCCATCCAGAAGTGCCCCCAAAGGAAGGCTTTGGGTACAAGTGAACTCCCCAGGGGAGCCTTTATGCAGCCCCACATTCAACTGGACCCTCCGTGTTCGCTCTTTACAGCAACGCTAAATATAACCCTAGCCAGCATGGCAGAAGACTGAAAACTCGGGCCACAGAAAAAGCGTTTTAAGCCACTTTCGCCCATCCAGAAGTGCCCCCAAAGTAAGGCTTTGGGTACAAGTGAACTCCCCAGGGGAGCCTGTATGCAGCCCCACATGCAACTGGACCCTCCGGGTTCACTCTTTCACCGCAAGCCTAAATATAACCCTGGCCCGCCTGGCAGTCGACTGAAAACTCGGGCCCCAGAAAATGTGTTACGAGCCCCATTCGCCCATCCAAAAGTGCCCCCAAAGGAAGGCTTTGGGTACAACTGAACTCCCCAGGGGATCCTTTATGCAGCCCCACATGCAACTGGACCCTCCGTGTTTGCTCTTTACAGCAACCCTAAATATAACCCTAGCCAGCATGGCAGAAGACTGAAAACTCAGGCCACAGACAAAGCGTTTCAAGCCCCTTTCGCCCATCCAGAAGTGCCCCCAAAGGAAGGCTTTGGGTACAAGTGAACTCCCCAGGGGAACCTTTACGCAGCCCCACATGCAACTGGACCCTCCTTGTTCACTGTTTACGAGCAACCCTAAATATAACACTAGCCAGCATGGCAGAAGACTGAAAACTCGGGCCACAGAAAAAGCGTTTCAAGCTCCTTTCGCCCATCCAGAAGTGCCCCCAAAGGAAGGCTTTGGGTACAAGTGAACTCCCCAGGGGAGCCTTTATGCAGCCCCATATGCAACTGGCCCCTCCGGGTTCACTCTTTCACAGCAACCCTAAATATAACCCTGGCCCGCCTGGCAGTCGACTGAAAAATCGGGCCCTAGAAAATGCGTTAAAAGCCTAATTCGTCCATCCAAAAGTGCCCCCAGAGGAAGGCTTTGGGTACAACTGAACTCCCCAGGGGAGCCTTTATGCAGCCCCACATGCAACTGGACCCTCCGGGTTCACTCTTTCACAGCAACCCTAAATATAACCCTGGCCCGCGTGGCAGTCGACTGAAAAATCGGGCCCAAGAAAACGTGTTACAAGCCCCATTTGCCCATCCAAAAGTGCCCCCAAAGGAAGGCTTTGGGTACAACTTAACTCCCCAGGGGAGCCTTTATGCAGGCCCATACGCAACTGGACCCCCCGTGTTCACTGTTTACAAGCAACCCTAAAGATAACACTAGCCAGCATGGCAGAAAACTGAAAACTCGGGCCAAAGAAAAAGCGTTTCAAGCCCCATTCACCCATCCAGAAGTGCCCCCAAAGGAAGGCTTTGGGTACAAGTGAACTCCCCAGGGGAGCCTTTATGCAGCCCCACATGCAACTGGACCCTCCGGGTTCACTCTTTCACCGCAAGCCTAAATATAGCCCTAGCACGCCTGGCAGTCGACTGAAAGCTCGGGCCACAGAAAATGTGTTACTAGCCCCATTCGTCCATCCAAAAGTGCCCCCAAAGGAAGGCTTTGGGTACAACTGAACTCCCCAGGGGAGCCTTTATGCAGCCCCACATGCAACTGGACCCTCCGTATTCGCTCTTTCACAGCAACCCTAAATATAGCCCTGGCCCGCCTGGCAGTCGACTGAAAACTCGGGCCCCAGAAAATGCATTAAAAGCCTAATTCGCCCATCCAAAAGTGCACCCAGAGGAAGGCTTTGGGTACAACTGAACTCCCCAGGGGAGCCTTTATGCAGCCCCACATGCAACTGGACCCTCCTTGTTCACTGTTTACGAGCAACCCTAAATATACCCCTAGCCACAATGGCAGAAGACTGAAAACTCGGGCTCCAGAAAATGCGTTTCAAGCCCCATTCACCCATCCAGAAGTGCCCCCAAAGGAAGGCTTTGGGTACAAGTGAACTCCCCAGGGGAGCCTTTATGCAGCCCCACATTCAACTGGACCCTCCGTGTTCGCTCTTTACAGCAACGCTAAATATAACCCTAGCCAGCATGGCAGAAGACTGAAAACTCGGGCCACAGAAAAAGCGTTTTAAGCCACTTTCGCCCATCCAGAAGTGCCCCCAAAGTAAGGCTTTGGGTACAAGTGAACTCCCCAGGGGAGCCTGTATGCAGCCCCACATGCAACTGGACCCTCCGGGTTCACTCTTTCACCGCAAGCCTAAATATAACCCTGGCCCGCCTGGCAGTCGACTGAAAACTCGGGCCCCAGAAAATGTGTTACGAGCCCCATTCGCCCATCCAAAAGTGCCCCCAAAGGAAGGCTTTGGGTACAACTGAACTCCCCAGGGGATCCTTTATGCAGCCCCACATGCAACTGGACCCTCCGTGTTTGCTCTTTACAGCAACCCTAAATATAACCCTAGCCAGCATGGCAGAAGACTGAAAACTCAGGCCACAGACAAAGCGTTTCAAGCCCCTTTCGCCCATCCAGAAGTGCCCCCAAAGGAAGGCTTTGGGTACAAGTGAACTCCCCAGGGGAACCTTTACGCAGCCCCACATGCAACTGGACCCTCCTTGTTCACTGTTTACGAGCAACCCTAAATATAACACTAGCCAGCATGGCAGAAGACTGAAAACTCGGGCCACAGAAAAAGCGTTTCAAGCTCCTTTCGCCCATCCAGAAGTGCCCCCAAAGGAAGGCTTTGGGTACAAGTGAACTCCCCTGGGGAGCCTTTATGCAGCCCCACATGCAACTGGCCCCTCCGGGTTCACTCTTTCACAGCAACCCTAAATATAACCCTGGCCCGCCTGGCAGTCGACTGAAAAATCGGGCCCTAGAAAATGCGTTAAAAGCCTAATTCGTCCATCCAAAAGTGCCCCCAGAGGAAGGCTTTGGGTACAACTGAACTCCCCAGGGGAGCCTTTATGCAGCCCCACATGCAACTGGACCCTCCGGGTTCACTCTTTCACAGCAACCCTAAATATAACCCTGGCCCGCGTGGCAGTCGACTGAAAAATCGGGCCCAAGAAAACGTGTTACAAGCCCCATTTGCCCATCCAAAAGTGCCCCCAAAGGAAGGCTTTGGGTACAACTTAACTCCCCAGGGGAGCCTTTATGCAGGCCCATACGCAACTGGACCCCCCGTGTTCACTGTTTACAAGCAACCCTAAAGATAACACTAGCCAGCATGGCAGAAAACTGAAAACTCGGGCCACAGAAAAAGCGTTTCAAGCCCCATTCACCCATCCAGAAGTGCCCCCAAAGGAAGGCTTTGGGTACAAGTGAACTCCCCAGGGGAGCCTTTATGCAGCCCCACATGCAACTGGACCCTCCGGGTTCACTCTTTCACCGCAAGCCTAAATATAGCCCTAGCACGCCTGGCAGTCGACTGAAAGCTCGGGCCACAGAAAATGTGTTACTAGCCCCATTCGTCCATCCAAAAGTGCCCCCAGAGGAAGGCTTTGGGTACAACTGAACTCCCCAGGGGAGCCTTTACGCAGCCCCACATGCAACTGGACCCTCCATGTTCGCTCTTTACAGCAACCCTAAATATAATACTAGCCAGCATGGCAGAAGACTGAAAACTCGGGCCACAGAAAAAGCGTTTCAAGCCCCTTTCGCCCATCCAGAAGTGCCCCCAAAGGAAGGCTTTGGGTACAACTGAACTCCCCAGGGGAGCCTTTATGCAGCCCCACATGCAACTGGACCCTCCGTATTCGCTCTTTCACAGCAACCCTAAATATAACCCTGGCCCGCTTGGCAGTCGACTGAAAAATCGGGCCCCAGAAAACGTGTTACAAGCCCCATTCGCCCATCCAAAAGTGCCCCCAAAGGAAGGCTTTGGGTACAACTGAACTCCCCAGGGGAGCCTTTATGCAGGCCCATACGCAACTGGACCCCCAGTGTTCACTGTTTACAAGCAACCCTAAATATAACACTAGCCAGCATGGCAGAAAACTGAAAACTCGGGCCACAGAAAAAGCGTTTCAAGCCCCATTCACCCATCCAGAAGTGCCCCCAAAGGAAGGCTTTGGGTACAACTGAACTCCCCAGGGGAGCCTTTATGCAGCCCCACATGCAACTGGACCCTCCGGGTTCACTCTTTCACAGCAACCCTAAATATAACCCTGGCACGCCTGGCAGTCGACTGAAAAATCAGGCCACAGAAAATGCGTTTAAAGCCTAATTCGTCCATCCAAAAGTGCCCCCAGAGGAAGTCTTTGGGTACAAGTGAACTCCCCAGGGGAGCCTTTATGCAGCCCCACATGCAACTGGCCCCTCCGGGTTCACTCTTTCACAGCAACCCTAAATATAACCCTGGCCCGCCTGGCAGTCGACTGAAAACTCGGGCCCTAGAAAATGCGTTAAAAGCCTAATTCGTCCATCCAAAAGTGCCCCCAGAGGAAGGCTTTGGGTACAACTGAACTCCCCAGGGGAGCCTTTATGCAGCCCCACATGCAACTGGACCCTCCGGGTTCACTCTTTCACAGCAACCCTAAATATAACCCTGGCCCGCCTGGCCGTCGACTGAAAACTCGGGCCCCAGAAAATGCGTTAAAAGCCTAATTCGTCCATCCAAAAGTGCCCCCAGAGGAAGGCTTTGGGTACAACTGAACTCCCCAGGCGAGCCTTTATGCAGCCCCACATGCAACTGGACCCTCCGGGTTCACTCTTTCACCGCAAAACTAAATATAGCCCTCGGCGCAATTGGAGAAGACTGAAAAATCGGGCCTCAGAAAACGCATTGCGATTCCCCTTGGACCATCCAAAAGTGCCCCTAAAGGAAGGCTTTGGGTACAACTGAACTCCCCAGGGGAGCCTTAACGCAGCCCCACATGCAACTGGACCCTCCGGGTTCACTCTTTCACTGCAAGCCTAAATATAGCCCTCGGCGCAATGGGAGAAGACTGAAAAAGCGGGCCTTAGAAAATGCATTAAAAGCCTATTTCGCCCATCCAAAAGTGCCACCAGAGGAATGCTTTGGGTACAACTGAACTCCCCAGGGGAGCCTTTATGCAGCCCCACATGCAACTGGACCCTCCTTGTTCACTGTTTACAAGCAACCCTAAATATAACCCTAGCCAGCATGGCAGAAAACTGAAAACTCGGGCCACAGAAAAAGCGTTTCAAGCCCCATTCACCCATCCAGAAGTGCCCCCAAAGGAAGGCTTTGGGTACAAGTGAACTCCCCAGGGGAGCCTTTATGCAGCCCCACATGCAACTGGCCCCTCCGGGTTCACTCTTTCACAGCAACCCTAAATATAACCCTGGCCCGCCTGGCAGTCGACTGAAAACTCGGGCCCTAGAAAATGCGTTAAAAGCCTAATTCGCCCATCCAAAAGTGCCCCCAGAGGAAGGCTTTGGGTACAAGTGAACTCCCCAGGGGAGCCTTTATGCAGCCCCACATGCAACTGGACCCTCCGGGTTCACTCTTTCACAGTAACCCTAAATATAACCCTGGCCCGCCTGGCAGTCGACTGAAAAATCGGGCCCCAGAAAATGCGTTAAAAGCCTAATTCGTCCATCCAAAAGTGCCCCCAGAGGAAGGCTTTGGGTACAACTGAACTCCCCAGGGGAGCCTTTATGCAGCCCCACATGCAACTGGACCCTCCGGGTTCACTCTTTCACCGCAAGACTAAATATAGCCCTCGGCGCAATGGGAGAAGACTGAAAAATCGGGCCTCAGAAAACGCATTGCGATTCCCCTTGGACCATTTAAAAGTGCCCCCAAAGGAAGGCTTTGGGTACAACTGAACACCCCAGGGGAGCCTTAACGCAGCCCCACATGCAACTGGACCCTCCGGGTTCACTCTTTCACTGCAAGCCTAAATATAGCCCTCGGCGCAATGGGAGAAGACTGAAAAAGCGGGCCTTAGAAAATGCATTAAAAGCCTAATTCGCCCATCCAAAAGTGCCACCAGAGGAAGGCTTTGGGTACAACTGAACTCCCCAGGGGAGCCTTTATGCAGCCCCACATGCAACTGGACCCTCCTTGTTCACTGTTTACGAGCAACCCTAAATATACCCCTAGCCACCATGGCAGAAGACTGAAAACTCGGGCTCCAGAAAATGCGTTTCAAGCCCCATTCACCCATCCAGAAGTGCCCCCAAAGGAAGGCTTTGGGTACAAGTGAACTCCCCAGGGGAGCCTTTATGCAGCCCCACATGCAACTGGACCCTCCGCGTTCACTCTTTCACCGCAAGCCTAAATATAGCCCTAGCACGCCTGGCAGTCGACTGAAAACTCGGGCCACAGAAAAAGCATTTCAAGCCCCTTTCGCCCATCCAAAAGTGCCCCCAAAGGAAGGCTTTGGGTACAAGTGAACTCCCCAGGGGAGCCTTTATGCAGCCCCACATGCAACTGGACCCTCCGTATTCGCTCTTTCACAGCAACCCTAAATATAGCCCTGGCCCGCCTGGCAGTCGACTGAAAACTCGGGCCCCAGAAAATGCATTAAAAGCCCCATTCGACCATCCAAAATGCCCCCAAAGGAAGGCTTTGGGTACAACTGAACTCCCCAGGGGAGCCTTTATGCAGCCCCACATGCAACTGGACCCTCCTTGTTCACTGTTTACGAGCAACCCTAAATATACCCCTAGCCACAATGGCAGAAAACTGAAAACTCGGGCTCCAGAAAATGCGTTTCAAGCCCCATTCACCCATCCAGAAGTGCCCCCAAAGGAAGGCTTTGGGTACATCTGAACTCCCCAGGGGAGCCTTTATGCAGCCCCACATGCAACTGGACCCTCCGTGTTCGCTCTTTACAGCAACCCTAAATATAACCCTAGCCAGCATGGCAGAAGACTGAAAACTCGGGCCACAGAAAATGTGTTTCAAGCCCCTTTCGCCCAACCAGAAGTGCCCCCAAAGGAAGGCTTTGGGTACAAGTGAACTCCCCAGGGGATCCTTTATGCAGCCCCACATGCAACTGGACCCTCCGGGTTCACTCTTTCACTGCAAGCCTAAATATAACCCTAGCCAGCATGGCAGACGACTGAAAACTCGGGCCACAGAAAAAGCGTTTAAAGCCCCTTTCGCCCATCCAGAAGTGCCCCCAAAAAAAGGCTTTGGGTACAAGTGAACTCCCCAGGGGACCCTTTATGCAGCCCCACATGCAACTGGACCCTCCTTGTTCACTGTTTACGAGCAACCCTAAATATACCCCTAGCCAGCATGTCAGTAGACTGAAAACTCGGGCTCCAGAAAATGCGTTTCAAGCCGCATTCACCCATCCAGAAGTGCCCCCAAAGGAAGGCTTTGGGTACAACTGAACTCCCCTGGGGAGCCTTTATGCAGGCCCATACGCAACTGGACCCCCCGTGTTCACTGTTTACAAGCAACCCTAAATATAATCCTAGCCAGCATGGCAGAAAACTGAAAACTCGGGCCACAGAAAAAGCGTTTCAAGCCCCATTCACCCATCCAGAAGTGCCCCCAAAGGAAGGCTTTGGGTACAAGTGAACTCCCCAGGGGAGCCTTTATGCAGCCCCACATGCAACTGGACCCTCCGGGTTCACTCTTTCACAGCAACCCTAAATATAACCCTGGCCCGCCTGGCAGTCGACTGAAAAATCGGGCCCTAGAAAATGCGTTAAAAGCCTAATTCGTCCATCCAAAAGTGCCCCCAGAGGAAGGCTTTGGGTACAACTGAACTCCCCAGGCGAGCCTTTATGCAGCCCCACATGCAACTGGACCCTCCGGGTTCACTCTTTCACCGCAAGACTAAATATAGCCCTCGGCGCAATGGGAGAATACTGAAAAATCGGGCCTCAGAAAACGCATTGCGATTCCCCTTGGACCATCCAAAAGTGCCCCCAAAGGAAGGCTTTGGGTACAACTGAACTCCCCAGGGGAGCCTTAACGCAGCCCCACATGCAACTGGACCCTCCGGGTTCACTCTTTCACTGCAAGCCTAAATATAGCCCTCGGCGCAATGGGAGAAGACTGAAAAAGCGGGCCTTAGAAAATGCATTAAAAGCCTAATTCGCCCATCCAAAAGTGCCACCAGAGGAAGGCTTTGGGTACAACTGAACTCCCCAGGGGAGCCTTTATGCAGCCCCACATGCAACTGGACCCTCCTTGTTCACTGTTTACGAGCAACCCTAAATATACCCCTAGCCACCATGGCAGAAGACTGAAAACTCGGGCTCCAGAAAATGCGTTTCAAGCCCCATTCACCCATCCAGAAGTGCCCCCAAAGGAAGGCTTTGGGTACAAGTGAACTCCCCAGGGGAGCCTTTATGCAGCCCCACATGCAACTGGACCCTCCGGGTTCACTCTTTCACCGCAAGCCTAAATATAGCCCTAGCACGCCTGGCAGTCGACTGAAAGCTCGGGCCACAGAAAATGTGTTACTAGCCCAATTCGTCCATCCAAAAGTGCCCCCAGAGGAAGGCTTTGGGTACAACTGAACTCCCCAGGGGAGCCTTTACGCAGCCCCACATGCAACTGGACCCTCCGTGTTCGCTCTTTACAGCAACCCTAAATATAACCCTAGCCAGCATGGCAGAAGACTGAAAACTCGGGCCACAGAAAAAGCGTTTCAAGCCCCTTTCGCCCATCCAGAAGTGCCCCCAAAGGAAGGCTTTGGGTACAAGTGAACTCCCCAGGGGAGCCTTTATGCAGCCCCACATGCAACTGGACCCTCCGTATTCGCTCTTTCACAGCAACCCTAAATATAGCCCTGGCGCGCCTGGCAGTCGACTGAAAACTCGGGCCCCAGAAAAACTGTTAAAAGCCGAATTCGCCCATCCAAAAGTGCACCCAGAGGAAGGCTTTGGGTAGAACTGAACTCCCCAGGGGAGCCTTTACGCAGCCCCGCATGCAACTGGACCCTCCGTGTTCGCTCTTTACAGCAACCCTAAATATAACCCTAGCCAGCATGGCAGAAGACTGAAAACTCGGGCCACAGAAAAAGCGTTTCAAGCCCCATTCATACATCCAGAAGTGCCCCCAAAGGAAGGCTTTGGGTACAAGTGAGCTCCCCAGGGGACCCTTTATGCAGCCCCACATGCAACTGGACCCTCCGGGTTCACTCTTTCACCGCAAGCCTAAATATAGCCCTAGCACTCCTGGCAGTCTACTGAAAGTTCGGGCCACAGAAAATGTGTTACGAGCCCCATTCGCCCATCCAAAAGTGCCTCCAAAGGAAGGCTTTGGGTACATCTGAACTCCCCAGGGGAGCCTTTACGCAGCCCCACATGCAACTGGACCCTCCGTGTTCACTCTTTACAGCAACCCTAAATATAACCCTAGCCAGCATGGCAGAAGACTGAAAACTCGGGCCACAGAAAAAGCGTTTCAAGCCCCTTTCGCCCATCCAGAAGTGCCCCCAAAGGAAGGCTTTGGGTACAAGTGAACTCCCCAGGGGACCCTTTATGCAGCCCCACATGCAACTGGACCCTCCTTGTTCACTGTTTACGAGCAACCCTAAATATACCCCTAGCCACCATGGCAGAAGACTGAAAACTCGGGCTCCAGAAAATGCGTTTCAAGCCCCATTCACCCATCCAGAAGTGCCCCCAAAGGAAGGCTTTGGGTCCAACTGAACTCCCCAGGGGAGCCTTAACGCAGCCCCACATGCAACTGGACCCTCCGGGTTCACTCTTTCACCGCAAGCCTAAATATAGCCCTCGGCGCAATGGGAGAAGACTGAAAAAGCAGGCCTTAGTAGAAAACGCATTGCGATTCCCCTTGGACCATCCCAAAGTGCCCCCAGAGGAAGGCTTTGGGTACACGTGTACTCCCCAGGGGAGCCTTTACGCAGCCCCACATGCAACTGGACCCTCCGTGTTCGCTCTTTACAGCAACCCTAAATATAACCCTAGCCAGCATGGCAGAAGACTGAAAACTCGGGCCACAGAAAAAGTGTTTCAAGCCCCTTTCGCCCATCCAGAAGTGCCCCCAAAGGAAGGCTTTGGGTACAAGTGAACTCCCCAGGGGAGCCTTTATGCAGCCCCACATGCAACTGGACCCTCCGTATTCGCTCTTTCACAGCAACCCTAAATATAACCCTGGCCCGCCTGGCAGTCGACTGAAAGCTCGGGCCCCAGAAAATGCATTAAAAGCCTAATTCGCCCATCCAAAAGTGCACCCAGAGGAACGCTTTGGGTACAACTGAACTCCCCAGGGGAGCCTTTATGCAGCCCCACATGCAACTGGACCCTCCTTGTTCACTGTTTACGAGCAACCCTAAATATACTTCTAGCCACAATGGTAGAAAACTGAAAACTCGAGCTCCAGAAAATGCGTTTCAAGCCCCATTCACCCATCCAGAAGTGCCCCCAAAGGAAGGCTTTGGGTAAACTGAACTCCCCAGGGGAGCCTTTATGCAGCCCCACATGCAACTGGACCATCCGTGTTCACTCTTTACAGCAACCCTAAATATAACCATAGCCAGCATGGCAGAAGACTGAAAACTCGGGCCACAGAAAAAGCGTTTCAAGCCCCTTTCGCCCATCCAGAAGTGCCCCCAAAGGAAGGCTTTGGGTACAAGTGAACTCCCCAGGGGACCCTTTATGCAGCCCCACATGCAACTGGACCCTCCGTATTCGCTCTTTCAAAGCAACCCTAAATATATCCCTGGCCCGCCTGGCAGTCGACTGAAAAATCGGGCCCCAGAAAACGTGCTACAAGCCCCATTCGACCATCCAAAAGTGCCCCCAAAGGAAGGCTTTGGGTACAACTGAACTCCCCAGGGGAGCCTTTATGCAGGCCCATACGCAACTGGACCCCCCGTGTTCGCTGTTTACAAGCAACACTAAATATACCCCTAGCCACCATGGCAGAAGACTGAAAATTCGGGCCCCAGAAAATGCGATAATAGCCTAATTCGCCCATCCAAAAGTGCCCCCAGAGGAAGGCTTTGGGTAGAACTGAACTCCCCAGGGGAGCCTTTACGCAGCCCCGCATGCAACTGGACCCTCCTTGTTCACTGTTTACAAGCAACCCTAAATATAACACTAGCCAGCATGGCAGAAAACTGAAAACTCGGGCCACAGAAAAAGCATTTCAAGCCCCATTCACCCATCCAGAAGTGCCCCCAAAGGAAGGCTTTGGGTACAAGTGAACTCCCCAGGGGAGACTTTATGCAGCCCCACATGCAACTGGACCCTCCGGGTTCACTCTTTCACAGCAACCCTAAATATAACCCTGGCCGGCCTGGCAGTCGACTGAAAAATCGGGCCCCAGAAAATGCGTTAAAAGCCTAATTCGTCCATCCAAAAGTGCCCCCAGAGGAAGGCTTTGGGTACAACTGAAAACCCCAGGGGAGCCTTTACGCAGCCCCACATGCAACTGGACCCTCCGTATTCACTCTTTCACCGCAAGACTAAATATAGCCCTCGGCGCAATTGGAGAAGACTGAAAAATCGGGCCTCAGAAAACGCATTGCGATTCCCCTTGGACCATCCAGAAGTGCCCCCAGACTAAGGCTTTGGGTACAACTGAACTCCCCAGGGGAGCCTTTACGCAGCCCCACATGCAACTGCACCCTCCTTGTTCACTGTTTACGAGCAACCCTAAATATACTCCTAGCCACCATGGCAGAAGACTGAAAACTCGGGCTCCAGAAAATGCGTTTCAAGCCCCATTCACCCATCCAGAAGTGCCCCCAAAGGAAGGCTTTGGGTACAAGTGAACTCCCCAGGGGAGCCTTTATGCAGCCCCACATGCAACTGGACCCTCCGGGTTCACTCTTTCACCGCAAGCCTAAATATAGCCCTAGCACGCCTGGCAGTTGACTGAAAGCTCGGGCCACAGAAAATGTGTTACTAGCCCCATTCGTCCATCCAGAAGTGCCCCCAGAGGAAGCCTTTGGGTACAACTGAACTCCCCAGGGGAGCCTTTATGCAGCCCCACATGCAACTGGACCCTCCGTGTTCACTCTTTACAGCAACCCTAAATATAACCCTAGCCAGCATTGCAGAAGACTGAAAACTCGGGCTCCAGAAAATGCGTTTCAAGCCCCATTCACCCATCCAGAAGTGCCCCCAAAGGAAGGCTTTGGGTACAAGTGAACTCCCCAGGGGAGCCTTTATGCAGCCCCACATGCAACTGGACCCTCCGGGTTCACTCTTTCACCGCAAGCCTAAATATAGCCCTAGCACGCCTGGCAGTCGACTGAAAGTTCGAGCCACAGAAAATGTGTTACGAGCCCCATTCGCCCATCCAAAAGTGCTCCCAGAGGAAGGCTTTGGGTACATCTGAACTCCCCAGGGGAGCCTTTATGCAGCCCCACATGCAACTGGACCCTCCTTGTTCACTGTTACAAGCAACCCTAAGTATAACCCTTGCCAGCATGGCAGAAGACTGAAAACTCGGGCCACAGAAAAAGCGTTTCAAGCCCCATTCGCCCATCCAGGAGTGCCCCCAAAGGAAGGCTTTGCGTACAAGTGAACTCCCCAGGGGAGCCTTTATGCAGCCCCACATGCAACTGGACCCTCCGTATTCGCTCTTTCACAGAAACCCTAAATATAGCCCTGTCCGCCTGGCAGTCGACTGAAAACTCGGGCCACAGAAAATGCATTAAAAGCCTAATTCGCCCATCCAAAAGTGCCCCCAGAGGAAGGCTTTGGGTACAAGTGAACTCCCCAGGGGAGCCTTTATGCAGCCCCACATGCAACTGGACCCTCCTTGTTCACTGTTTACGAGCAACCCTAAATATACCCCTAGCCACAATGGCAGAAGACTGAAAACTCGGGCTCCAGAAAATGCGTTTCAAGCCCCATTCACCCATCCAGAAGTGCCCCCAAAGGAAGGCTTTGGGTACAAGTGAACTCCCCAGGGGAGCCTTTACGCAGCCCCACATGCAACTGGACCCTCCGGGTTCGCTCTTTACAGCAACCCTAAATATAACCCTAGCCAGCATGGCAGAAGACTGAAAACTCGGGACACAGAAAAAGCGTTTCAAGCCCCATTCACCCATCCAGAAGTGCCCCCAAAGGAAGGCTTTGGGTACAACTGAACTCCCCAGGGGAGCCTTTATGCAGCCCCACATGCAACTGGACCCTCCGGGTTCACTCTTTCACCGCAAGCCTAAATATAGCCCTAGCACTCCTGGCAGTCGACTGAAAGTTCGGGCCACAGAAAATGTGTTACGAGCTCTATTCGCCCATCCAAAAGTGACCTCAAGGGAAGGCTTTGGGTACATCTGAAATCCCCAGGGGAGCCTTTACGCAGCCCCACATGCAACTGGACCCTCCGTGTTCGCTCTTTACAGCAACCCTAAATATAACCCTAGCCAGCATGGCAGAAGAGTGAAAACTCGGGACACAGAAAAAGCGTTTCAAGCCCCTTTCGCCCATCCAGAAGTGCACCCAAAGGAAGGCTTTGGGTACATCTGAACTCCCCAGGGGAGCCTTTATGCAGCCCCACATGCAACTGGACCCTCCTTGTTCACTGTTTACGAGCAACCCTAAATATACCTCTAGCCACCATGGCAGAAGACTGAAAACTCGGGCTCCAGAAAATGCGTTTCAAGCCCCATTCACCCATCCAGAAGTGCCCCCAAAGGAAGGCTTTAGGTACAACTGAACTCCCCAGGGGAGCCTTTATGCAGCCCCACATGCAACTGGACCCTCCGGGTTCACTCTTTCACTGCAAGCCTAAATATAGCCCTCGGCGCAATGGGAGAAGACTGAAAAAGCGGGCCTTAGTAGAAAACGCATTGCGATTCCCCTTGGACCATCCCAAAGTGCCCCCAGAGGAAGGCTTTGGGTACAACTGAACTCCCCAGGGGAGCCTTTATGCAGCCCCACATGCAACTGGACCCTCCGTGTTCACTCTTTACAGCAACCCTAAATATAAAACTAGCCAGCATGGCAGAAGACTGAAAACTCGGGCCACAGAAAAAGGGTTTCAAGCCCCTTTCGCCCATCCAGAAGTGCCCCGAAAGGAAGGCTTTGCGTACAACTGAACTCCCCATGGGAGCCTTTATGCAGCCCCACATGCAACTGGACCCTCCGTATTCGCTCTTTCACAGCAACCCTAAATATATCCCTGGCCCGCCTGGCAGTCGACTGAAAAATCGGGCCCCAGAAAACGTGCTACAAGCCCCATTCGACCATCCAAAAGTGCCCCCAAAGGAAGGCTTTGGGTACAACTGAACTCCCCAGGGGAGCCTTTATGCAGGCCCATACGCAACTGGACCCCCCGTGTTCACTGTTTAAAAGCAACCCTAAATATAACACTAGCCAGCATGGCAGAAGACTGAAAACTCGGGCCACAGAAAAAGCGTTTCAAGCCCCATTCACCCATCCAGAAGTGCCCCCAAAGGAAGGCTTTGGGTACAACTGAACTCCCCAGGGGAGCATTTACGCAGCCCCGCATGCAACTGGACCCTCCTTGTTCACTGTTACAAGCAACCCTAAATATAACACTAGCCAGCATGGCAGAAAACTGAAAACTCGGGCCACAGAAAAATCGTTTCAAGCCTTATTCACCCATCCAGAAGTGCCCCCAAAGGAAGGCTTTGGGTACAACTGAACTCCCCAGGGGAGCCTTTATGCAGCCCCACATGCAACTGGACCCTCCGGGTTCACTCTTTCACAGCAACCCTAAATATAGCCCTGGCCCGCCTGGCAGTCGACTGAAAACTCGGGCCCCAGAAAATGCGTTAAAAGCCTAATTCGTCCATCCAAAAGTGCCCCCAGAGGAAGGCTTTGGGTACAACTGAACTCCCCAGGGGAGCCTTTATGCAGCCCCACATGCAACTGGACCCTCCGGGTTCACTCTTTTACAGCAACCCTAAATATAACCCTGGCCCGCCTGGCAGTCGACTGAAAAATCGGGCCCCAGAAAACGTGCTATAAGCCCCATTTGACCATCCAAAAGTGCCCCCAAAGGAAGGCTTTGGGTACAACTGAACTCCCCAGGGGAGCCTTTATGCGGGCCCATACGCAACTGGACCCCCCGTGTTCGCTGTTTACAAGCAACCCTAAATATAACACTAGCCACCATGGCAGAAAACTGAAAACTCGGGCCACAGAAAAAGCGTTTCAAGCCCCATTCACCCATCGAGAAGTGCCCCCAAAGGAAGGCTTTGGGTACAACCGAACTCCCCAGGCGAGCCTTTATGCAGCCCCACATGCAACTGGACCCTCCGGGTTCACTCTTTCACCGCAAGACTAAATATAGCCCTCGGCGTAATTGGAGAAGACTGAAAAATCGGGCCTCAGAAAACGCATTGCGATTCCCCTTGGACCATCCAAAAGTGCCCCCAAAGGAAGGCTTTGGGTACAACTGAACTCCCCAGGGGAGCCTTTATGCAGCCCCACATGCAACTGGACCCTCCTTGTTCACTGTTTACAAGCAACCCTAAATATACCCCTAGCCACCATGGCAGAAGACTGAAAATTCGGGCCCCAGAAAATGCGATAATTGCCTAATTCGCCCATCCAGAAGTGCCCCCAGAGGAAGGCTTTGGGTACAAGTGAACTCCCCAGGGGAGCCTTTACGCAGCCCCACATGCAACTGGACCATCCTTGTTCACTGTTTACAAGCAACCCTAAATATAACACTAGCCAGCATGGCAGAAAACTGAAAACTCGGGCCACAGAAAAAGCGTTTCAAGCCCCATTCACCCATCCAGAAGTGCCCCCAAAAAAAGGCTTTGGGTACAACTGAACTCCCCAGGGGAGCCTTTATGCAGCCCCACATGCAACTGGACCCTCCGGGTTCACTCTTTCACAGCAACCCTAAATATAGCCCTGGCCCGCCTGGCAGTCGACTGAAAACTCGGGCCCCAGAAAATGCGTTAAAAGCCTAATTCGTCCATTCAAAAGTGCCCCCAGAGGAAGGCTTTGGGTACAACTGAACTCCCCAGGGGAGCCTTTATGCGGGCCCATACGCAACTGGACCCCCCGTGTTCGCTGTTTACAAGCAACACTAAATATAACACTAGCCACCATGGCAGAAAACTGAAAACTCGGGCCACAGAAAAAGCGTTTCAAGCCCCATTCACCCATCCAGAAGTGCCCCCAAAGGAAGGCTTTGGGTACAACTGAACTCCCCAGGGGAGCCTTTATGCAGCCCCACATGCAACTGGACCCTCCGTATTCGCTCTTTCACAGCAACCCTAAATATAGCCCTGGCCCGCCTGGCAGTCGACTGAAAGTTCGGGCCACAGAAAATGTTTTACGAGCCCCATTCGCCCATTCAAAAGTGCCCCCAGAGGAAGGCTTTGGGTACAACTGAACTCCCCAGGGGAGCCTTTACGCAGCCCCACATGCAACTGGACCCTCCTTGTTCACTGTTTACGAGCAACCCTAAATATAACCCTAGCCACCATGGCAGA
Organism: Anas platyrhynchos; assembly: GCF_047663525.1. Lineage (NCBI taxonomy): Eukaryota > Metazoa > Chordata > Aves > Anseriformes > Anatidae > Anas > Anas platyrhynchos. Next base: position 1,664,870 of record NC_092613.1, on the reverse strand, counting down.
AGACTGAAAACTCGGGCTCCAGAAAATGCGTTTCAAGCCCCATTCACCCATCCAGAAGTGCCCCCAAAGGAAGGCTTTGGGTACATCTCAACTCCCCAGGGGAGCCTTTACGCAGCCCCACATGCAACTGGACCCTCCGGGTTCACTCTTTCACCGCAAGCCTAAATATAGCCCTAGCACGCCTGGCAGTCGACTGAAAGCTCGTGCCACGGAAAATGTGTTACGAGCCCCATTCGCCCATCCAAAGGTGCCCCCAGAGGAAGGCTTTGGGTACAACTGAACTCCCCAGGGGAGCCTTTACGCAGCCCCACATGCAACTGGACCCTCCGTGTTCGCTCTTTACAGCAACCCTAAATATAACCCTAGCCAGCATGGCAGAAGACTGAAAACTCGGGCCACAGAAAAAGTGTTTCAAGCCCCTTTCGCCCATCCAGAAGTGCCCCCAAAGGAAGGCTTTGGGTACAAGTGAACTCCCCAGGGGAGCCTTTATGCAGCCCCACATGCAACTGGACCCTCCTTGTTCACTGTTTACGAGCAACCCTAAATATACCCCTAGCCACCATGGCAGAAGACTGAAAACTCGGGCTCCAGAAAATGCGTTTCAAGCCCCATTCACCCATCCAGAAGTGCCCCCAAAGGAAGGCTTTGGGTAAACTGAACTTCCCAGGGGAGCCTTTATGCAGCCCCACATGCAACTGGACCCTCCGGGTTCACTCTTTAACCGCAAGCCTAAATATAGCCCTAGCACGCCTGGCAGTCGACTGAAAGTTCGAGCCACAGAAAATGTGTTACGAGCCCCATTCGCCCATCTAAAAGTGCCTCCAGAGGAAGGTTTTGGGTACAACTGAACTCCCCAGGGGAGCCTTTATGCGGGCCCATACGCAACTGGACCCCCCGTGTTCGCTGTTTACAAGCAACCCTAAATATAACACTAGCCACCATGGCAGAAAACTGAAAACTCGGGCCACAGAAAAAGCGTTTCAAGCCCCATTCACCCATCCAGAAGTGCCCCCAAAGGAAGGCTTTGGGTACAACTGAACTCCCCAGGCGAGCCTCTATGCAGCCCCACATGCAACTGGACCCTCCGGGTTCACTCTTTCACAGCAAGACTAAATATAGCCCTCGGCGCAATTGGAGAAGACTGAAAAACCGGGCCTCAGAAAACGCATTGCGATTGCCCTTGGACCATCCAAAAGTGCCCCCAAAGGAAGGCTTTGGGTACAACTGAACTCCCCGGGGGAGCCTTAACGCAGCCCCACATGCAACTGGACCCTCCGTATTCGCTCTTTCACAGCAACCCTAAATATAGCCCTGGCCCGCCTGGCAGTCGACTGAAAACTCGGGCCCCAGAAAATGCATTAAAAGCCTAATTCGCCCATCCAAATGTGTCCCCAGAGGAAGGCTTTGGGTACAACTGAACTCCCCAGGGGAGCCTTTATGCAGCCCCACATGCAACTGGACCCTCCTTGTTCACTGTTTACGAGCAACCCTAAATATACCCCTAGCCACCATGGCAGAAGACTGAAAAGTCGGGCTCCAGAAAATGCGTTTCAAGCCCCATTCACCCATCCAGAAGTGCCCCCAAAGGAAGGCTTTGGGTACAAGTGAACTCCCCAGGGGAGCCTTTATGCAGCCCCACATGCAACTGGACCCTCCGGGTTCACTCTTTCACCGCAAGCCTAAATATAGCCCTCGGCGCAAAAGGAGAAGACTGAAAATGCGGGCCTCAGAAAACGCATTGCGATTCCCGTTGGACCATCCAAAAGTGCTCCCAAAGGAAGGCTTTGGGTACAACTGAACTCCCCAGGGGAGCCTTAACGCAGCCCCACATGCAACTGGACCCTCCGTATTCGCTCTTTCACAGCAACCCTAAATATAGCCCTGGCCCGCCTGGCAGTCGACTGAAAACTCGGGCCCCAGAAAATGGATTAAAAGCCTAATTCGCCCATCCAAAAGTGCCCCCAGAGGAAGGCTTTGGGTACAACTGAACTCCCCAGGGGAGCCTTTAGGCAGCCCCACATGCAACTGGACCCTCCGTGTTCGCTCTTTACAGCAACCCTAAATATAACCCTAGCCAGCATGGCAGAAAACAGAAAACTCGGGCCCCAGAAAAAGCGTTTCAAGCCCCATTCACCCATCCAGAAGTGCCCCCAAAGGAAGGCTTTGGGTACAAGTGAGCTCCCCAGGGGACCCATTATGCAGCCCCACATGCAACTGGACCCTCCGGGTTCACTCTTTCACCGCAAGCCTAAATATAGCCCTAGCACGCCTGGCAGTCGACTGAAAGCTCGGGCCACAGAAAATGTGTTACGAGCCCCATTCGCCCATCCAGTAGTGCCCCCAAAGGAAGGCTTTGGGTACATCTGAACTCCCCAGGGGAGCCTTTATGCAGCCCCACATGCAACTGGACCCTCCTTGTTCACTGTTTACAAGCAACCCTAAATATACCCCTAGCCACCATGGCAGAAGACTGAAAATTCGGGCCCCAGAAAATGCGATAATAGCCTAATTCGCCCATCCAAAAGTGCCCCCAGAGGAAGGCTTTGGGTACAACTGAACTCCCCAGGGGAGCCTTTATGCAGCCCCACATGCAACTGGACCCTCCGGGTTCACTCTTTCACAGCAACCCTAAATATAGCCCTGGCCCGCCTGGCAGTCGACTGAAAAATCGGGCCCCAGAAAACGTGCTACAAGCCCCATTCGACCATCCAAAAGTGCCCCCAAAGGAAGGTTTTGGGTACAACTGAACTCCCCAGGGGAGCCTTTATGCGGGCCCATACGCAACTGGACCCCCCGTGTTCGCTGTTTACAAGCAACCCTAAATATAACACTAGCCAGCATGGCAGAAAACTGAAAACTCGGGCCACAGAAAAAGCGTTTCAAGCCCCATTCACCCATCCAGAAGTGCCCCCAAAGGAAGGCTTTGGGTACAACCGAACTCCCCAGGCGAGCCTCTATGCAGCCCCACATGCAACTGGACCCTCCGGGTTCACTCTTTCACCGCAAGACTAAATATAGCCCTCGGCGCAATTGGAGAAGACTGAAAAATCGGGCCTCAGAAAACGCATTGCGATTCCCCTTGGACCATCCAAAAGTGCCCCCAAAGGAAGGCTTTGGGTACAACTGAACTCCCCAGGGGAGCCTTTATGCAGCCCCACATGCAACTGGACCCTCCGTATTCGCTCTTTCACAGCAACCCTAAATATAGCCCTGGCCCGCCTGGCAGTTGACTGAAAACTCGGGCCCCAGAAAATGCATTAAAAGCCTAATTCGCCCATCCAAAAGTGCCACCAGAGGAAGGCTTTGGGTACAACTGAACTCCCCAGGGGAGCCTTTACGCAGCCACACATGCAACTGGACCCTCCGTGTTCGCTCTTTACAGCAACCCTAAATATAACCCTAGCCAGCATGGCAGAAGACTGAAAACTCGGGCCACAGAAAAAGCGTTTCAAGCCCCTTTCGCCCATCCAGAAGTGCCCCCAAAGGAAGGCTTTGGGTACAACTGAACTCCCCAGGGGACCCTTTATGCAGCCCCACATGCAACTGGACCCTCCTTGTTCACTGTTTACGAGCAACCCTAAATATACCCCTAGCCACCATGGCAGAAAACTGAAAACTCGGGCTCCAGAAAATGCGTTTTAAGCCCCATTCACCCATCCAGAAGTGCCCCCAAAGGAAGGCTTTGGGTACAACTGAACTCCCCAGGGGAGCCTTTATGCAGCCCTACATGCAACTGGACCCTCCGGGTTCACTCTTTCACCGCAAGCCTAAATATAGCCCTAGCACGCCTGGCAGTCGACTGAAAGTTCGAGCCACAGAAAATGTGTTACGAGCCCCATTCGCCCATACAAAAGTGCCCCCAGAGGAAGGCTTTGGGTACATCTGAACTCCCCAGGGGAGCCTTTATGCAGCCCCACATGCAACTGGACCCTCCGTGTTCACTCTTTACAGCAACCCTAAATATAAAACTAGCCAGCATGGCAGAAAACTGAAAACTCGGGCCACAGAAAAAGCGTTTCAAGCCCCTTTCGCCCATCCAGAAGTGCCCCGAAAGGAAGGCTTTGCGTACAACTGAACTCCCCAGGGGAGCCTTTATGCAGCCCCACATGCAACTGGACCCTCCGGGTTCACTCTTTCACCGCAAGACTAAATATAGCCCTCGGCGTAATTGGAGAAGACTGAAAAATCGGGCCTCAGAAAACGCATTGCGATTCCCCTTGGACCATCCAAAAGTGCCCCCAAAGGAAGGCTTTGGGTACAACTGAACTCCCCAGGGGAGCCTTAACGCAGCCCCACATGCAACTGGACCCTCCGTGTTCGCTCTTTCACAGCAACCCTAAATATAGCCCTGGCCCGCCTGGCAGTTGACTGAAAAATCGGGCCCCAGAAAACGTGCTACAAGCCCCATTCGACCATCCAAAAGTGCCCCCAAAGGAAGGCTTTGGGTACAACTGAACTCCCCAGGGGAGCCTTTATGCAGCCCCACATGCAACTGGACCCTCCTTGTTCACTGTTTACAAGCAACCCTAAATATACGCCTAGCCACCATGGCAGAAGACTGAAAATTCGGGCCCCAGAAAATGCGATAATAGCCTAATTCACCCATCCAAAAGTGCCCCCAGAGGAAGGCTTTGGGTACAAGTGAACTCCCCAGGGGAGCCTTTACGCAGCCCCACATGCAACTGGACCCTCCTTGTTCACTGTTTACGAGCAACCCTAAATATAACCCTAGCCAGCATGGCAGAAGACTGAAAACTCGGGCCACAGAAAAAGCGTTTCAAGCCCCATTCACCCATCCAGAAGTGCCCCCAAAGGAAGGCTTTGGGTACAAGTGAACTCCCCAGGCGAGCCTTTATGCAGCCCCATATGCAACTGGACCCTCCGGGTTCACTCTTTCACAGCAACCCTAAATATAGCCCTGGCCCGCCTGGCAGTCGACTGAAAACTCGGGCCCCAGAAAATGCGTTAAAAGCCTAATTCGTCCATTCAAAAGTGCCCCCAAAGGAAGGCTTTGGGTACAACTGAACTCCCCAGGGGAGCCTTTATGCAGCCCTACATGCAACTGGACCATCCGGGTTCACTCTTTCACCGCAAGCCTAAATATAGCCCTAGCACGCTTGGCAGTCGACTGAAAGTTCGAGCCACAGAAAATGTGTTACGAGCCCCATTCGCCCATCCAAAAGTGCCCCCAGAGGAAGGCTTTGGGTACATCTGAACTCCCCAGGGGAGCCTTTATGCAGCCCCACATGCAACTGGACCCTCCGTGTTCACTCTTTACAGCAACCCTAAATATAAAACTAGCCAGCATGGCAGAAGACTGAAAACTCGGGCCACAGGAAAAGCGTTTCAAGCCCCTTTCGCCCATCCAGAAGTGCCCCCAAAGGAAGGCTTTGGGTACAAGTGAGCTCCCCAGGGGACCCATTATGCAGCCCCACATGCAACTGGACCCTCCGGGTTCACTCTTTCACCGCAAGCCTAAATATAGCCCTAGCACGCCTGGCAGTCGACTGAAAGCTCGGGCCACAGAAAATGTGTTACGAGCCCCATTCGCCCATCCAGTAGTGCCCCCAAAGGAAGGCTTTGGGTACATCTGAACTCCCCAGGGGAGCCTTTATGCAGCCCCACATGCAACTGGACCCTCCTTGTTCACTGTTTACAAGCAACCCTAAATATACCCCTAGCCACCATGGCAGAAGACTGAAAATTCGGGCCCCAGAAAATGCGATAATAGCCTAATTCGCCCATCCAAAAGTGCCCCCAGAGGAAGGCTTTGGGTACAACTGAACTCCCCAGGGGAGCCTTTATGCAGCCCCACATGCAACTGGACCCTCCGGGTTCACTCTTTCACAGCAACCCTAAATATAGCCCTGGCCCGCCTGGCAGTCGACTGAAAAATCGGGCCCCAGAAAACGTGCTACAAGCCCCATTCGACCATCCAAAAGTGCCCCCAAAGGAAGGTTTTGGGTACAACTGAACTCCCCAGGGGAGCCTTTATGCGGGCCCATACGCAACTGGACCCCCCGTGTTCGCTGTTTACAAGCAACCCTAAATATAACACTAGCCAGCATGGCAGAAAACTGAAAACTCGGGCCACAGAAAAAGCGTTTCAAGCCCCATTCACCCATCCAGAAGTGCCCCCAAAGGAAGGCTTTGGGTACAACCGAACTCCCCAGGCGAGCCTCTATGCAGCCCCACATGCAACTGGACCCTCCGGGTTCACTCTTTCACCGCAAGACTAAATATAGCCCTCGGCGCAATTGGAGAAGACTGAAAAATCGGGCCTCAGAAAACGCATTGCGATTCCCCTTGGACCATCCAAAAGTGCCCCCAAAGGAAGGCTTTGGGTACAACTGAACTCCCCAGGGGAGCCTTTATGCAGCCCCACATGCAACTGGACCCTCCGTATTCGCTCTTTCACAGCAACCCTAAATATAGCCCTGGCCCGCCTGGCAGTTGACTGAAAACTCGGGCCCCAGAAAATGCATTAAAAGCCTAATTCGCCCATCCACAAGTGCCACCAGAGGAAGGCTTTGGGTACAACTGAACTCCCCAGGGGAGCCTTTACGCAGCCCCACATGCAACTGGACCCTCCGTATTCGCTCTTTCACAGCAACCCTAAATATAGCCCTGGCCCGCCTGGCAGTTGACTGAAAACTCGGGCCCCAGAAAATGCATTAAAAGCCTAATTCGCCCATCCAAAAGTGCCACCAGAGGAAGGCTTTGGGTACAACTGAACTCCCCAGGGGAGCCTTTACGCAGCCACACATGCAACTGGACCCTCCGTGTTCGCTCTTTACAGCAACCCTAAATATAACCCTAGCCAGCATGGCAGAAGACTGAAAACTCGGGCCACAGAAAAAGCGTTTCAAGCCCCTTTCGCCCATCCAGAAGTGCCCCCAAAGGAAGGCTTTGGGTACAACTGAACTCCCCAGGGGACCCTTTATGCAGCCCCACATGCAACTGGACCCTCCTTGTTCACTGTTTGCGAGCAACCCTAAATATACCCCTAGCCACCATGGCAGAAAACTGAAAACTCGGGCTCCAGAAAATGCGTTTTAAGCCCCATTCACCCATCCAGAAGTGCCCCCAAAGGAAGGCTTTGGGTACAACTGAACTCCCCAGGGGAACCTTTATGCAGCCCTACATGCAACTGGACCCTCCGGGTTCACTCTTTCACCGCAAGCCTAAATATAGCCCTAGCACGCCTGGCAGTCGACTGAAAGTTCAAGCCACAGAAAATGTGTTACGAGCCCCATTCGCCCATACAAAAGTGCCCCCAGAGGAAGGCTTTGGGTACATCTGAACTCCCCAGGGGAGCCTTTATGCAGCCCCACATGCAACTGGACCCTCCGTGTTCACTCTTTACAGCAACCCTAAATATAAAACTAGCCAGCATGGCAGAAGACTGAAAACTCGGGCCACAGAAAAAGCGTTTCAAGCCCCTTTCGCCCATCCAGAAGTGCCCCGAAAGGAAGGCTTTGCGTACAACTGAACTCCCCAGGGGAGCCTTTATGCAGCCCCACATGCAACTGGACCCTCCGGGTTCACTCTTTCACCGCAAGACTAAATATAGCCCTCGGCGTAATTGGAGAAGACTGAAAAATCGGGCCTCAGAAAACGCATTGCGATTCCCCTTGGACCATCCAAAAGTGCCCCCAAAGGAAGGCTTTGGGTACAACTGAACTCCCCAGGGGAGCCTTAACGCAGCCCCACATGCAACTGGACCCTCCGTGTTCGCTCTTTCACAGCAACCCTAAATATAGCCCTGGCCCGCTTGGCAGTTGACTGAAAAATCGGGCCCCAGAAAACGTGCTACAAGCCCCATTCGACCATCCAAAAGTGCCCCCAAAGGAAGGCTTTGGGTACAACTGAACTCCCCAGGGGAGCCTTTATGCAGCCCCACATGCAACTGGACCCTCCTTGTTCACTGTTTACAAGCAACCCTAAATATACGCCTAGCCACCATGGCAGAAGACTGAAAATTCGGGCCCCAGAAAATGCGATAATAGCCTAATTCGCCCATCCAAAAGTGCCCCCAGAGGAAGGCTTTGGGTACAAGTGAACTCCCCAGGGGAGCCTTTACGCAGCCCCACATGCAACTGGACCCTCCTTGTTCACTGTTTACGAGCAACCCTAAATATAACACTAGCCAGCATGGCAGAAAACTGAGAACTCGGGCCACAGAAAAAGCGTTTCAAGCCCCATTCACCCATCCAGAAGTGCCCCCAAAGGAAGGCTTTGGGTACAAGTGAACTCCCCAGGCGAGCCTTTATGCAGCCCCATATGCAACTGGACCCTCCGGGTTCACTCTTTCACAGCAACCCTAAATATAGCCCTGGCCCGCCTGGCAGTCGACTGAAAACTCGGGCCCCAGAAAATGCGTTAAAAGCCTAATTCGTCCATTCAAAAGTGCCCCCAAAGGAAGGCTTTGGGTACAACTGAACTCCCCAGGGGAGCCTTTATGCAGCCCTACATGCAACTGGACCATCCGGGTTCACTCTTTCACCGCAAGCCTAAATATAGCCCTAGCACGCCTGGCAGTCGACTGAAAGTTCGAGCCACAGAAAATGTGTTACGAGCCCCATTCGCCCATCCAAAAGTGCCCCCAGAGGAAGGCTTTGGGTACATCTGAACTCCCCAGGGGAGCCTTTATGCAGCCCCACATGCAACTGGACCCTCCGTGTTCACTCTTTACAGCAACCCTAAATATAAAACTAGCCAGCATGGCAGAAGACTGAAAACTCGGGCCACAGGAAAAGCGTTTCAAGCCCCTTTCGCCCATCCAGAAGTGCCCCGAAAGGAAGGCTTTGCGTACAACTGAACTCCCCAGGGGAGCCTTTATGCAGCCCCACATGCAACTGGACCCTCCGGGTTCACTCTTTCACCGCAAGACTAAATATAGCCCTCGGCGTAATTGGAGAAGACTGAAAAATCGGGCCTCAGAAAACGCATTGCGATTCCCCTTGGACCATCCAAAAGTGCCCCCAAAGGAAGGCTTTGGGTACAACTGAACTCCCCAGGGGAGCCTTAACGCAGCCCCACATGCAACTGGACCCTCCGTGTTCGCTCTTTCACAGCAACCCTAAATATAGCCCTGGCCCGCCTGGCAGTTGACTGAAAACTCGGGCCCCAGAAAATGCATTAAAAGCCTAATTCGCCCATCCAAAAGTGCCACCAGAGGAAGGCTTTGGGTACAACTGAACTCCCCAGGGGAGCCTTTACGCAGCCCCACATGCAACTGGACCCTCTGTATTCGCTCTTTCACAGCAACCCTAAATATAGCCCTGGCCCGCCTGGCAGTCGACTGAAAGTTCGGGCCACAGAAAATGTTTTACGAGCCCCATTCGCCCATCCAAAAGTGCCACCAGAGGAAGGCTTTGGGTACAACTGAACTCCCCAGGGGAGCCTTTACGCAGCCCCACATGCAACTGGACCCTCCTTGTTCACTGTTTACGAGCAACCCTAAATATAACCCTAGCCAGCATGGCAGAAGACTGAAAACTCGGGCCACAGAAAAAGTGTTTCAAGCCCCTTTCGCCCATCCAGAAGTGCCCCCAAAGGAAGGCTTTGGGTACAAGTGAACTCCCCAGGGGACCTTTTATGCAGCCCCACATGCAACTGGACCCTCCTTGTTCACTGTTTACGAGCAACCCTAAATATACCCCTAGCCACCATGGCAGAAGACTGAAAACTCGGGCTCCAGAAAATGCGTTTCAAGCCCCATTCACCCATCCAGAAGTGCCCCCAAAGGAAGGCTTTGGGTAAACTGAACTCCCCAGGGGAGCCTTTATGCAGCCCCACATGCAACTGGACCCTCCGGGTTCACTCTTTAACCGCAAGCCTAAATATAGCCCTAGCACGCCTGGCAGTCGACTGAAAGTTCGAGCCACAGAAAATGTGTTACGAGCCCCATTCGCCCATCTAAAAGTGCCTCCAGAGGAAGGTTTTGGGTACAACTGAACTCCCCAGGGGAGCCTTTATGCGGGCCCATACGCAACTGGACCCCCCGTGTTCGCTGTTTACAAGCAACCCTAAATATAACACTAGCCAGCATGGCAGAAGACTGAAAACTCGGGCTCCAGAAAAAGCGTTTCAAGCCCCATTCACCCATCCAGAAGTGCCCCCAAAGGAAGGCTTTGGGTACAACTGAACTCCCCAGGCGAGCCTCTATGCAGCCCCACATGCAACTGGACCCTCCGGGTTCAGTCTTTCACAGCAAGACTAAATATAGCCCTCGGCGCAATTGGAGAAGACTGAAAAAGCGGGCCTCAGAAAACGCATTGCGATTCCCCTTGGACCATCCAAAAGTGCCCCCAAAGGAAGGCTTTGGGTACAACTGAACTCCCCGGGGGAGCCTTAACGCAGCCCCACATGCAACTGGACCCTCCGTATTCGCTCTTTCACAGCAACCCTAAATATAGCCCTGGCCCGCCTGGCAGTCGACTGAAAACTCGGGCCCCAGAAAATGCATTAAAAGCCTAATTCGCCCATCCAAATGTGTCCCCAGAGGAAGGCTTTGGGTACAACTGAACTCCCCAGGGGAGCCTTTATGCAGCCCCACATGCAACTGGACCCTCCTTGTTCACTGTTTACGAGCAACCTTAAATATACCCCTAGCCACCATGGCAGAAGACTGAAAAGTCGGGCTCCAGAAAATGCGTTTCAAGCCCCATTCACCCATCCAGAAGTGCCCCCAAAGGAAGGCTTTGGGTACAAGTGAGCTCCCCAGGGGACCCATTATGCAGCCCCACATGCAACTGGACCCTCCGGGTTCACTCTTTCACCGCAAGCCTAAATATAGCCCTAGCACGCCTGGCAGTCGACTGAAAGCTCGGGCCACAGAAAATGTGTTACGAGCCCCATTCGCCCATCCAGTAGTGCCCCCAAAGGAAGGCTTTGGGTACATCTGAACTCCCCAGGGGAGCCTTTATGCAGCCCCACATGCAACTGGACCCTCCTTGTTCACTGTTTACAAGCAACCCTAAATATACCCCTAGCAACCATGGCAGAAGACTGAAAATTCGGGCCCCAGAAAATGCGATAATAGCCTAATTCGCCCATCCAAAAGTGCCCCCAGAGGAAGGCTTTGGGTACAACTGAACTCCCCAGGGGAGCCTTTATGCAGCCCCACATGCAACTGGACCCTCCGGGTTCACTCTTTCACAGCAACCCTAAATATAGCCCTGGCCCGCCTGGCAGTCGACTGAAAAATCGGGCCCCAGAAAACGTGCTACAAGCCCCATTCGACCATCCAAAAGTGCCCCCAAAGGAAGGTTTTGGGTACAACTGAACTCCCCAGGGGAGCCTTTATGCGGGCCCATACGCAACTGGACCCCCCGTGTTCGCTGTTTACAAGCAACCCTAAAAATAACACTAGCCAGCATGGCAGAAAACTGAAAACTCGGGCCACAGAAAAAGCGTTTCAAGCCCCATTCACCCATCCAGAAGTGCCCCCAAAGGAAGGCTTTGGGTACAACCGAACTCCCCAGGGGAGCCTCTATGCAGCCCCACATGCAACTGGACCCTCCGGGTTCACTCTTTCACAGCAAGACTAAATATAGCCCTCGGCGCAATTGGAGAAGACTGAAAAATCGGGCCTCAGAAAACGCATTGCGATTCCCCTTGGACCATCCAAAAGTGCCCCCAAAGGAAGGCTTTGGGTACAACTGAACTCCCCAGGGGAGCCTTTATGCAGCCCCACATGCAACTGGACCCTCCGTATTCGCTCTTTCACAGCAACCCTAAATATAGCCCTGGCCCGCCTGGCAGTTGACTGAAAACTCGGGCCCCAGAAAATGCATTAAAAGCCTAATTCGCCCATCCAAAAGTGCCACCAGAGGAAGGCTTTGGGTACAACTGAACTCCCCAGGGGACCCTTTACGCAGCCCCACATGCAACTGGACCCTCCGTATTCGCTCTTTCACAGCAACCCTAAATATAGCCCTGGCCCGCCTGGCAGTTGACTGAAAACTCGGGCCCCAGAAAATGCATTAAAAGCCTAATTCGCCCATCCAAAAGTGCCACCAGAGGAAGGCTTTGGGTACAACTGAACTCCCCAGGGGAGCCTTTACGCAGCCCCACATGCAACTGGACCCTCCTTGTTCACTGTTTACGAGCAACCCTAAATATACCCCTAGCCACCATGGCAGAAGACTGAAAACTCGGGCTCCAGAAAATGCGTTTCAAGCCCCATTCACCCATCCAGAAGTGTCCCCAAAGGAAGGCTTTGGGTACAACTGAACTCCCCAGGGGAGCCTTTATGCAGCCCCACATGCAACTGGACCCTCCGGGTTCACTCTTTCACCGCAAGCCTAAATATAGCCCTAGCACGGCTGGCAGTCGACTGAAAGCTCTGGCCACAGAAAATGTGTTACTAGCCCCATTCGTCCATCCAAAAGTGCCCCCAGAGGAAGGCTTTGGGTACAACTGAACTCCCCAGGGGAGCCTTTACGCAGCCCCACATGCAACTGGACCCTCCGTGTTCGCTCTTTACAGCAACCCTAAATATAACCCTAGCCAGCATGGCAGAAGACTGAAAACTCGGGCCACAGGAAAAGCGTTTCAAGCCCCTTTCGCCCATCCAGAAGTGCCCCCAAAGGAAGGCTTTGGGTACAAGTGAGCTCCCCAGGGGACCCATTATGCAGCCCCACATGCAACTGGACCCTCCGGGTTCACTCTTTCACCGCAAGCCTAAATATAGCCCTAGCACGCCTGGCAGTCGACTGAAAGCTCTGGCCACAGAAAATGTGTTACTAGCCCCATTCGTCCATCCAAAAGTGCCCCCAGAGGAAGGCTTTGGGTACAACTGAACTCCCCAGGGGAGCCTTTACGCAGCCCCACATGCAACTGGACCCTCCGTGTTCGCTCTTTACAGCAACCCTAAATATAAAACTAGCCAGCATGGCAGAAGACTGAAAACTCGGGCCACAGGAAAAGCGTTTCAAGCCCCTTTCGCCCATCCAGAAGTGCCCCCAAAGGAAGGCTTTGGGTACAAGTGAGCTCCCCAGGGGACCCATTATGCAGCCCCACATGCAACTGGACCCTCCGGGTTCACTCTTTCACCGCAAGCCTAAATATAGCCCTAGCACGCCTGGCAGTCGACTGAAAGCTCGGGCCACAGAAAATGTGTTACGAGCCCCATTCGCCCATCCAGTAGTGCCCCCAAAGGAAGGCTTTGGGTACATCTGAACTCCCCAGGGGAGCCTTTATGCAGCCCCACATGCAACTGGACCCTCCTTGTTCACTGTTTACAAGCAACCCTAAATATACCCCTAGCCACCATGGCAGAAGACTGAAAATTCGGGCCCCAGAAAATGCGATAATAGCCTAATTCGCCCATCCAAAAGTGCCCCCAGAGGAAGGCTTTGGGTACAACTGAACTCCCCAGGGGAGCCTTTATGCAGCCCCACATGCAACTGGACCCTCCGGGTTCACTCTTTCACAGCAACCCTAAATATAGCCCTGGCCCGCCTGGCAGTCGACTGAAAAATCGGGCCCCAGAAAACGTGCTACAAGCCCCATTCGACCATCCAAAAGTGCCCCCAAAGGAAGGTTTTGGGTACAACTGAACTCCCCAGGGGAGCCTTTATGCGGGCCCATACGCAACTGGACCCCCCGTGTTCGCTGTTTACAAGCAACCCTAAATATAACACTAGCCAGCATGGCAGAAAACTGAAAACTCGGGCCACAGAAAAAGCGTTTCAAGCCCCATTCACCCATCCAGAAGTGCCCCCAAAGGAAGGCTTTGGGTACAACCGAACTCCCCAGGCGAGCCTCTATGCAGCCCCACATGCAACTGGACCCTCCGGGTTCACTCTTTCACCGCAAGACTAAATATAGCCCTCGGCGCAATTGGAGAAGACTGAAAAATCGGGCCTCAGAAAACGCATTGCGATTCCCCTTGGACCATCCAAAAGTGCCCCCAAAGGAAGGCTTTGGGTACAACTGAACTCCCCAGGGGAGCCTTTATGCAGCCCCACATGCAACTGGACCCTCCGTATTCGCTCTTTCACAGCAACCCTAAATATAGCCCTGGCCCGCCTGGCAGTTGACTGAAAACTCGGGCCCCAGAAAATGCATTAAAAGCCTAATTCGCCCATCCAAAAGTGCCACCAGAGGAAGGCTTTGGGTACAACTGAACTCCCCAGGGGAGCCTTTACGCAGCCCCACATGCAACTGGACCCTCCGTATTCGCTCTTTCACAGCAACCCTAAATATAGCCCTGGCCCGCCTGGCAGTTGACTGAAAACTCGGGCCCCAGAAAATGCATTAAAAGCCTAATTCGCCCATCCAAAAGTGCCACCAGAGGAAGGCTTTGGGTACAACTGAACTCCCCAGGGGAGCCTTTACGCAGCCACACATGCAACTGGACCCTCCGTGTTCGCTCTTTACAGCAACCCTAAATATAACCCTAGCCAGCATGGCAGAAGACTGAAAACTCGGGCCACAGAAAAAGCGTTTCAAGCCCCTTTCGCCCATCCAGAAGTGCCCCCAAAGGAAGGCTTTGGGTACAACTGAACTCCCCAGGGGACCCTTTATGCAGCCCCACATGCAACTGGACCCTCCTTGTTCACTGTTTACGAGCAACCCTAAATATACCCCTATCCACCATGGCAGAAAACTGAAAACTCGGGCTCCAGAAAATGCGTTTTAAGCCCCATTCACCCATCCAGAAGTGCCCCCAAAGGAAGGCTTTGGGTACAACTGAACTCCCCAGGGGAACCTTTATGCAGCCCTACATGCAACTGGACCCTCCGGGTTCACTCTTTCACCGCAAGCCTAAATATAGCCCTAGCACGCCTGGCAGTCGACTGAAAGTTCGAGCCACAGAAAATGTGTTACGAGCCCCATTCGCCCATCTAAAAGTGCCTCCAGAGGAAGGTTTTGGGTACATCTGAACTCCCCAGGGGAGCCTTTATGCAGCCACACATGCAACTGGACCCTCCGTGTTCACTCTTTACAGCAACCCTAAATATAAAACTAGCCAGCATGGCAGAAGACTGAAAACTCGGGCCACAGAAAAAGCGTTTCAAGCCCCTTTCGCCCATCCAGAAGTGCCCCGAAAGGAAGGCTTTGCGTACAACTGAACTCCCCAGGGGAGCCTTTATGCAGCCCCACATGCAACTGGACCCTCCGGGTTCACTCTTTCACCGCAAGACTAAATATAGCCCTCGGCGTAATTGGAGAAGACTGAAAAATCGGGCCTCAGAAAACGCATTGCGATTCCCCTTGGACCATCCAAAAGTGCCCCCAAAGGAAGGCTTTGGGTACAACTGAACTCCCCGGGGGAGCCTTAACGCAGCCCCACATGCAACTGGACCCTCCGTGTTCGCTCTTTCACAGCAACCCTAAATATAGCCCTGGCCCGCCTGGCAGTTGACTGAAAAATCGGGCCCCAGAAAACGTGCTACAAGCCCCATTCGACCATCCAAAAGTGCCCCCAAAGGAAGGCTTTGGGTACAACTGAACTCCCCAGGGGAGCCTTTATGCAGCCCCACATGCAACTGGACCCTCCTTGTTCACTGTTTACAAGCAACCCTAAATATACGCCTAGCCACCATGGCAGAAGACTGAAAATTCGGGCCCCAGAAAATGCGATAATAGCCTAATTCGCCCATCCAAAAGTGCCCCCAGAGGAAGGCTTTGGGTACAAGTGAACTCCCCAGGGGAGCCTTTACGCAGCCCCACATGCAACTGGACCCTCCTTGTTCACTGTTTACGAGCAACCCTAAATATAACACTAGCCAGCATGGCAGAAAACTGAAAACTCGGGCCACAGAAAAAGCGTTTCAAGCCCCATTCACCCATCCAGAAGTGCCCCCAAAGGAAGGCTTTGGGTACAAGTGAACTCCCCAGGCGAGCCTTTATGCAGCCCCATATGCAACTGGACCCTCCGGGTTCACTCTTTCACAGCAACCCTAAATATAGCCCTGGCCCGCCTGGCAGTCGACTGAAAACTCGGGCCCCAGAAAATGCGTTAAAAGCCTAATTCGTCCATTCAAAAGTGCCCCCAAAGGAAGGCTTTGGGTACAACTGAACTCCCCAGGGGAGCCTTTATGCAGCCCTACATGCAACTGGACCATCCGGGTTCACTCTTTCACCGCAAGCCTAAATATAGCCCTAGCACGCCTGGCAGTCGACTGAAAGTTCGAGCCACAGAAAATGTGTTACGAGCCCCATTCGCCCATCCAAAAGTGCCCCCAGAGGAAGGCTTTGGGTACATCTGAACTCCCCAGGGGAGCCTTTATGCAGCCCCACATGCAACTGGACCCTCCGTGTTCACTCTTTACAGCAACCCTAAATATAAAACTAGCCAGCATGGCAGAAGACTGAAAACTCGGGCCACAGGAAAAGCGTTTCAAGCCCCTTTCGCCCATCCAGAAGTGCCCCGAAAGGAAGGCTTTGCGTACAACTGAACTCCCCAGGGGAGCCTTTATGCAGCCCCACATGCAACTGGACCCTCCGGGTTCACTCTTTCACCGCAAGTCTAAATATAGCCCTCGGCGTAATTGGAGAAGACTGAAAAATCGGGCCTCAGAAAACGCATTGCGATTCCCCTTGGACCATCCAAAAGTGCCCCCAAAGGAAGGCTTTGGGTACAACTGAACTCCCCAGGGGAGCCTTAACGCAGCCCCACATGCAACTGGACCCTCCGTGTTCGCTCTTTCACAGCAACCCTAAATATAGCCCTGGCCCGCCTGGCAGTTGACTGAAAACTCGGGCCCCAGAAAATGCATTAAAAGCCTAATTCGCCCATCCAAAAGTGCCACCAGAGGAAGGCTTTGGGTACAACTGAACTCCCCAGGGGAGCCTTTACACAGCCCCACATGCAACTGGACCCTCTGTATTCGCTCTTTCACAGCAACCCTAAATATAGCCCTGGCCCGCCTGGCAGTCGACTGAAAGTTCGGGCCACAGAAAATGTTTTACGAGCCCCATTCGCCCATCCAAAAGTGCCACCAGAGGAAGGCTTTGGGTACAACTGAACTCCCCAGGGGAGCCTTTACGCAGCCCCACATGCAACTGGACCCTCCTTGTTCACTGTTTACGAGCAACCCTAAATATAACCCTAGCCAGCATGGCAGAAGACTGAAAACTCGGGCCACAGAAAAAGTGTTTCAAGCCCCTTTCGCCCATCCAGAAGTGCCCCCAAAGGAAGGCTTTGGGTACAAGTGAACTCCCCAGGGGACCCTTTATGCAGCCCCACATGCAACTGGACCCTCCTTGTTCACTGTTTACGAGCAACCCTAAATATACCCCTAGCCACCATGGCAGAAGACTGAAAACTCGGGCTCCAGAAAATGCGTTTCAAGCCCCATTCACCCATCCAGAAGTGCCCCCAAAGGAAGGCTTTGGGTAAACTGAACTCCCCAGGGGAGCCTTTATGCAGCCCCACATGCAACTGGACCCTCCGGGTTCACTCTTTAACCGCAAGCCTAAATATAGCCTTAGCACGCCTGGCAGTCGACTGAAAGTTCGAGCCACAGAAAATGTGTTACGAGCCCCATTCGCCCATCTAAAAGTGCCTCCAGAGGAAGGTTTTGGGTACAACTGAACTCCCCAGGGGAGCCTTTATGCGGGCCCATACGCAACTGGACCCCCCGTGTTCGCTGTTTACAAGCAACCCTAAATATAACACTAGCCACCATGGCAGAAAACTGAAAACTCGGGCCACAGAAAAAGCGTTTCAAGCCCCATTCACCCATCCAGAAGTGCCCCCAAAGGAAGGCTTTGGGTACAACTGAACTCCCCAGGCGAGCCTCTATGCAGCCCCACATGCAACTGGACCCTCCGGGTTCAGTCTTTCACAGCAAGACTAAATATAGCCCTCGGCGCAATTGGAGAAGACTGAAAAAGCGGGCCTCAGAAAACGCATTGCGATTCCCCTTGGACCATCCAAAAGTGCCCCCAAAGGAAGGCTTTGGGTACAACTGAACTCCCCGGGGGAGCCTTAACGCAGCCCCACATGCAACTGGACCCTCCGTATTCGCTCTTTCACAGCAACCCTAAATATAGCCCTGGCCCGCCTGGCAGTCGACTGAAAACTCGGGCCCCAGAAAATGCATTAAAAGCCTAATTCGCCCATCCAAATGTGTCCCCAGAGGAAGGCTTTGGGTACAACTGAACTCCCCAGGGGAGCCTTTATGCAGCCCCACATGCAACTGGACCCTCCTTGTTCACTGTTTACGAGCAACCTTAAATATACCCCTAGCCACCATGGCAGAAGACTGAAAAGTCGGGCTCCAGAAAATGCGTTTCAAGCCCCATTCACCCATCCAGAAGTGCCCCCAAAGGAAGGCTTTGGGTACAAGTGAACTCCCCAGGGGAGCCTTTATGCAGCCCCACATGCAACTGGACCCTCCGGGTTCACTCTTTCACCGCAAGCCTAAATATAGCCCTCGGCGCAAAAGGAGAAGACTGAAAATGCGGGCCTCAGAAAACGCATTGCGATTCCCGTTGGACCATCCAAAAGTGCTCCCAAAGGAAGGCTTTGGGTACAACTGAACTCCCCAGGGGAGCCTTAACGCAGCCCCACATGCAACTGGACCCTCCGTATTCGCTCTTTCACAGCAACCCTAAATATAGCCCTGGCCCGCCTGGCAGTCGACTGAAAACTCGGGCCCCAGAAAATGGATTAAAAGCCTAATTCGCCCATCCAAAAGTGCCCCCAGAGGAAGGCTTTGGGTACAACTGAACTCCCCAGGGGAGCCTTTATGCAGCCCCACATGCAACTGGACCCTCCGTGTTCGCTCTTTACAGCAACCCTAAATATAACCCTAGCCAGCATGGCAGAAAACAGAAAACTCGGGCCCCAGAAAAAGCGTTTCAAGCCCCATTCACCCATCCAGAAGTGCCCCCAAAGGAAGGCTTTGGGTACAAGTGAGCTCCCCAGGGGACCCATTATGCAGCCCCACATGCAACTGGACCCTCCGGGTTCACTCTTTCACCGCAAGCCTAAATATAGCCCTAGCACGCCTGGCAGTCGACTGAAAGCTCGGGCCACAGAAAATGTGTTACGAGCCCCATTCGCCCATCCAGTAGTGCCCCCAAAGGAAGGCTTTGGGTACATCTGAACTCCCCAGGGGAGCCTTTATGCAGCCCCACATGCAACTGGACCCTCCTTGTTCACTGTTTACAAGCAACCCTAAATATACCCCTAGCAACCATGGCAGAAGACTGAAAATTCGGGCCCCAGAAAATGCGATAATAGCCTAATTCGCCCATCCAAAAGTGCCCCCAGAGGAAGGCTTTGGGTACAACTGAACTCCCCAGGGGAGCCTTTATGCAGCCCCACATGCAACTGGACCCTCCGGGTTCACTCTTTCACAGCAACCCTAAATATATCCCTGGCCCGCCTGGCAGTCGACTGAAAAATCGGGCCCCAGAAAACGTGCTACAAGCCCCATTCGACCATCCAAAAGTGCCCCCAAAGGAAGGTTTTGGGTACAACTGAACTCCCCAGGGGAGCCTTTATGCGGGCCCATACGCAACTGGACCCCCCGTGTTCGCTGTTTACAAGCAACCCTAAAAATAACACTAGCCAGCATGGCAGAAAACTGAAAACTCGGGCCACAGAAAAAGCGTTTCAAGCCCCATTCACCCATCCAGAAGTGCCCCCAAAGGAAGGCTTTGGGTACAACCGAACTCCCCAGGGGAGCCTCTATGCAGCCCCACATGCAACTGGACCCTCCGGGTTCACTCTTTCACAGCAAGACTAAATATAGCCCTCGGCGCAATTGGAGAAGACTGAAAAATCGGGCCTCAGAAAACGCATTGCGATTCCCCTTGGACCATCCAAAAGTGCCCCCAAAGGAAGGCTTTGGGTACAACTGAACTCCCCAGGGGAGCCTTTATGCAGCCCCACATGCAACTGGACCCTCCGTATTCGCTCTTTCACAGCAACCCTAAATATAGCCCTGGCCCGCCTGGCAGTTGACTGAAAACTCGGGCCCCAGAAAATGCATTAAAAGCCTAATTCGCCCATCCAAAAGTGCCACCAGAGGAAGGCTTTGGGTACAACTGAACTCCCCAGGGGACCCTTTACGCAGCCCCACATGCAACTGGACCCTCCGTATTCGCTCTTTCACAGCAACCCTAAATATAGCCCTGGCCCGCCTGGCAGTTGACTGAAAACTCGGGCCCCAGAAAATGCATTAAAAGCCTAATTCGCCCATCCAAAAGTGCCACCAGAGGAAGGCTTTGGGTACAACTGAACTCCCCAGGGGAGCCTTTACGCAGCCCCACATGCAACTGGACCCTCCTTGTTCACTGTTTACGAGCAACCCTAAATATACCCCTAGCCACCATGGCAGAAGACTGAAAACTCGGGCTCCAGAAAATGCGTTTCAAGCCCCATTCACCCATCCAGAAGTGTCCCCAAAGGAAGGCTTTGGGTACAACTGAACTCCCCAGGGGAGCCTTTATGCAGCCCCACATGCAACTGGACCCTCCGGGTTCACTCTTTCACCGCAAGCCTAAATATAGACCTAGCACGCCTGGCAGTCGACTGAAAGCTCTGGCCACAGAAAATGTGTTACTAGCCCCATTCGTCCATCCAAAAGTGCCCCCAGAGGAAGGCTTTGGGTACAACTGAACTCCCCAGGGGAGCCTTTACGCAGCCCCACATGCAACTGGACCCTCCGTGTTCGCTCTTTACAGCAACCCTAAATATAACCCTAGCCAGCATGGTAGAAGACTGAAAACTCGGGCCACAGAAAAAGCGTTTCAAGCCCCATTCGCCCATCCAGAAGTGCCCCCAAAGGAAGTCTTTGCGTACAAATGAACTCCCCAGGGGAGCCTTTATGCAGCGCCACATGCAACTGGACCCTCCGTATTCGCTCTTTCACAGCAACCCTAAATATAGCCCTGGCCCGCCTGGCAGTCGACTGAAAAATCGGGCCCCAGAAAACGTGCTACAAGCCCCATTCACCCATCCAAAAGTGCCCCCAAAGGAAGGCTTTGGGTACAACTGAACTCCCCAGGGGAGCCTTTATGCAGCCCCACATGCAACTGGACCCTCCTTGTTCACTGTTTACAAGCAACCCTAAATATACGCCTAGCCACCATGGCAGAAGACTGAAAATTCGGGCCCCAGTAAATGCGATAATAGTCTAATTCGCCCATCCAGAAGTGCCCCCAAAGGAAGGCTTTGGGTACAAGTGAACTCCCCAGGGGAGCCTTTACGCAGCCCCACATGCAACTGGACCCTCCTTTTTCACTGTTTACAAGCAACCCTAAATATAACACTAGCCACCATGGCAGAAAACTGAAAACTCGGGCCACAGAAAAAGCGTTTCAAGCCCCATTCACCCATCCAGAAGTGCCCCCAAAGGAAGGCTTTGGGTACAACTGAACTCCCCAGGCGAGCCTTTATGCAGCCCCATATGCAACTGGACCCTCCGGGTTCACTCTTTCACCGCAAGACTAAATATAGCCCTCGGCGCAATTGGAGAAGACTGAAAAATCGGGCCTCAGAAAACGCATTGCGATTCCCCTTGGACCATCCAAAAGTGCCCCCAAAGGAAGGCTTTGGGTACAACTGAACTCCCCAGGCGAGCCTTTACGCAGCCCCACATGCAACTGGACCCTCCTTGTTCACTGTTTAGGAGCAACCCTAAATATAACCCTAGCCACCATGGCAGAAGACTGAAAACTCGGGCTCCAGAAAATGCGTTTCAAGCCCCATTCACCCATCCAGAAGTGCCCCCAAAGGAAGGCTTTGGGTACATCTGAACTCCCCAGGGGAGCCTTTACGCAGCCCCACATGCAACTGGACCCTCCGGGTTCACTCTTTCACCGCAAGCCTAAATATAGCCCTAGCACGCCTGGCAGTCGACTGAAAGCTCGTGCTACGGAAAATGTGTTACGAGCCCCATTCGCCCGTCCAAAGGTGCCCCCAGAGGAAGGCTTTGGGTACAACTGAACTCCCCAGGGGAGCCTTTATGCAGCCCCACATGCAACTGGACCCTCCGTGTTCGCTCTTTACAGCAACCCTAAATATAACCCTAGCCAGCATGGCAGAAGACTGAAAACTCGGGCCACAGAAAAAGTGTTTCAAGCCCCTTTCGCCCATCCAGAAGTGCCCCCATAGGAAGGCTTTGGGTAAAAGTGAACTCCCCAGGCGAGCCTTTATGCAGCCCCACATGCAACTGGACCCTCCTTGTTCACTGTTTACGAGCAACCCTAAATATACCCCTAGCCACCATGGCAGAAGACTGAAAACTCGGGCTCCAGAAAATGCGTTTCAAGCCCCATTCACCCATCCAGAAGTGCCCCCAAAGGAAGGCTTTGGGTAAACTGAACTCCCCAGGGGAGCCTTTATGCAGCCCCACATGCAACTGGACCCTCCGGGTTCACTCTTTAACCGCAAGCCTAAATATAGCCCTAGCACGCCTGGCAGTCGACTGAAAGTTCGAGCCACAGAAAATGTGTTACGAGCCCCATTCGCCCATCTAAAAGTGCCTCCAGAGGAAGGTTTTGGGTACAACTGAACTCCCCAGGGGAGCCTTTATGCGGGCCCATACGCAACTGGACCCCCCGTGTTCGCTGTTTACAAGCAACCCTAAATATAACACTAGCCAGCATGGCAGAAAACTGAAAACTCGGGCCACAGAAAAAGCGTTTCAAGCCCCATTCACCCATCCAGAAGTGCCCCCAAAGGAAGGCTTTGGGTACAACTGAACTCCCCAGGCGAGCCTCTATGCAGCCCCACATGCAACTGGACCCTCCGGGTTCACTCTTTCACAGCAAGACTAAATATAGCCCTCGGCGCAATTGGAGAAGACTGAAAAAGCGGGCCTCAGAAAACGCATTGCGATTCCCCTTGGACCATCCAAAAGTGCCCCCAAAGGAAGGCTTTGGGTACAACTGAACTCCCCGGGGGAGCCTTAACGCAGCCCCACATGCAACTGGACCCTCCGTATTCGCTCTTTCACAGCAACCCTAAATATAGCCCTGGCCCGCCTGGCAGTCGACTGAAAACTCGGGCCCCAGAAAATGCATTAAAAGCCTAATTCGCCCATCGAAATGTGTCCCCAGAGGAAGGCTTTGGGTACAACTGAACTCCCCAGGGGAGCCTTTATGCAGCCCCACATGCAACTGGACCCTCCGTGTTCGCACTTTACAGCAACCCTAAATATAACCCTAGCCAGCATGGCAGAAAACAGAAAACTCGGGCCCCAGAAAAAGCGTTTCAAGCCCCATTCACCCATCCAGAAGTGCCCCCAAAGGAAGGCTTTGGGTACAAGTGAACTCCCCAGGGGACCCTTTATGCAGCACCACATGCAACTGGACCCTCCGGGTTCACTCTTTCACCGCAAGCCTAAATATAGCCCTAGCACGCCTGGCAGTCGACTGAAAGCTCGGGCCACAGAAAATGTGTTACGAGCCCCATTCGCCCATCCAAAAGTGCCCCCAAAGGAAGGCTTTGGGTACATCTGAACTCCCCAGGGGAGCCTTTATGCAGCCCCACATGCAACTGGACCCTCCTTGTTCACTGTTTACAAGCAACCCTAAATATACCCCTAGCCACCATGGCAGAAGACTGAAAATTCGGGCCCCAGAAAATGCGATAATAGCCTAATTCGCCCATCCAAAAGTGCCCCCAGAGGAAGGCTTTGGGTACAACTGAACTCCCCAGGGGAGCCTTTATGCAGCCCCACATGCAACTGGACCCTCCGGGTTCACTCTTTCACAGCAACCCTAAATATAGCCCTGGCCCGCCTGGCAGTCGACTGAAAAATCGGGCCCCAGAAAACGTGCTACAAGCCCCATTCGA
Source organism: Anas platyrhynchos (assembly GCF_047663525.1). Lineage (NCBI taxonomy): Eukaryota > Metazoa > Chordata > Aves > Anseriformes > Anatidae > Anas > Anas platyrhynchos. The sequence goes on along the minus strand of NC_092613.1, from coordinate 1,641,094 downwards.
CCATCCAAAAGTGCCCCCAAAGGAAGGTTTTGGGTACAACTGAACTCCCCAGGGGAGCCTTTATGCGGGCCCATATGCAACTGGACCCCCCGTGTTCGCTGTTTACAAGCAACCCTAAATATAACACTAGCCAGCATTGCAGAAAACTGAAAACTCGGGCCACAGAAAAAGCGTTTCAAGCCCCATTCACCCATCCAGAAGTGCCCCCAAAGGAAGGCTTTGGGTACAACCGAACTCCCCAGGCGAGCCTCTATGCAGCCCCACATGCAACTGGACCCTCCGGGTTCACTCTTTCACAGCAAGACTAAATATAGCCCTCGGCGCAATTGGAGAAGACTGAAAAATCGGGCCTCAGAAAACGCATTGCGATTCCCCTTGGACCATCCAAAAGTGCCCCCAAAGGAAGGCTTTGGGTACAACTGAACTCCCCAGGGGAGCCTTTATGCAGCCCCACATGCAACTGGACCCTCCGTATTCGCTCTTTCACAGCAACCCTAAATATAGCCCTGGCCCGCCTGGCAGTTGACTGAAAACTCGGGCCCCAGAAAATGCATTAAAAGCCTAATTCGCCCATCCAAAAGTGCCACCAGAGGAAGGCTTTGGGTACAACTGAACTCCCCAGGGGAGCCTTTACGCAGCCCCACATGCAACTGGACCCTCCGTATTCGCTCTTTCACAGCAACCCTAAATATATCCCTGGCCCGCCTGGCAGTTGACTGAAAACTCGGGCCCCAGAAAATGCATTAAAATCCTAATTCGCCCATCCAAAAGTGCCACCAGAGGAAGGCTTTGGGTACAAGTGAACTCCCCAGGGGAGCCTTTACGCAGCCCCACATGCAACTGGACCCTCCGGGTTCGCTCTTTACAGCAACCCTAAATATAACCCTAGCCAGCATGGCAGAAGACTGAAAACTCGGGCCACAGAAAAAGTGTTTCAAGCCCCTTTCGCCCATCCAGAAGTGCCCCCAAAGGAAGGCTTTGGGTACAAGTGAACTCCCCAGGGGACCCTTTATGCAGCCCCACATGCAACTGGACCCTCCTTGTTCACTGTTTACGAGCAACCCTAAATATACCCCTAGCCACCATGGCAGAAGACTGAAAACTCGGGCTCCAGAAAATGCGTTTCAAGCCCCATTCACCCATCCAGAAGTGCCCCCAAAGGAAGGCTTTGGGTAAACTGAACTCCCCAGGGGAGCCTTTATGCAGCCCCACATGCAACTGGACCCTCCGGGTTCACTCTTTCACCGCAAGCCTAAATATAGCCCTAGCACGCCTGGCAGTCGACTGAAAGTTCGAGCCACAGAAAATGTGTTACGAGCCCCATTCGCCCATCCAAAAGTGCCTCCAGAGGAAGGTTTTGGGTACAACTGAACTCCCCAGGGGAGCCTTTATGCAGCCCCACATGCAACTGGACCCTCCGGGTTCACTCTTTCACCGCAAGCCTAAATATAACCCTCGGCGCAAAAGGAGAAGACTGAAAACTCGGGCCTCAGAAAACGCATTGCGATTCCCGTTGGACCATCCAAAAGTGCTCCCAAAGGAAGGCTTTGGGTACAACTGAACTCCCCAGGGGAGCCTTTATGCAGCCCCACATGCAACTGGACCCTCCGTGTTCGCTCTTTACAGCAACCCTAAATATAACCCTAGCCAGCATGGCAGAAAACAGAAAACTCGGGCCACAGAAAAAGCGTTTCAAGCCCCATTCACCCATCCAGAAGTGCCCCCAAAGGAAGGCTTTGGGTACAAGTGAGCTCCCCAGGGGACCCTTTATGCAGCCCCACATGCAACTGGACCCTCCGGGTTCACTCTTTCACCGCAAGCCTAAATATAGCCCTAACACGCCTGGCAGTCGACTGAAAGCTCGGGCCACAGAAAATGTGTTACGAGCCCCATTCGCCCATCCAAAAGTGCCCCCAAAGGAAGGCTTTGGGTACATCTGAACTCCCCAGGGGAGCCTTTATGCAGCCCCACATGCAACTGGACCCTCCTTGTTCACTGTTTACAAGCAACCCTAAATATACCCCTAGCCACCATGGCAGAAGACTGAAAACTCGGGCTCCAGAAAATGCGTTTCAAGCCCCATTCACCCATCCAGAAGTGCCCCCAAAGGAAGGCTTTGGGTACATCTCAACTCCCCAGGGGAGCCTTTATGCAGCCCCACATGCAACTGGACCCTCCGGGTTCACTCTTTCACCGCAAGCCTAAATATAGCCCTAGCACGCCTGGCAGTCGACTGAAAGCTCGTGCCACGGAAAATGTGTTACGAGCCCCATTCGCCCATCCAAAGGTGCCCCCAGAGGAAGGCTTTGGGTACAACTGAACTCCCCAGGGGAGCCTTTACGCAGCCCCACATGCAACTGGACCCTCCGGGTTCACTCTTTAACCGCAAGCCTAAATATAGCCCTAGCACGCCTGGCAGTCGACTGAAAGTTCGAGCCACAGAAAATGTGTTACGAGCCCCATTCGCCCATCTAAAAGTGCCTCCAGAGGAAGGTTTTGGGTACAACTGAACTCCCCAGGGGAGCCTTTATGCGGGTCCATACGCAACTGGACCCCCCGTGTTCGCTGTTTACAAGCAACCCTAAATATAACACTAGCCACCATGGCAGAAAACTGAAAACTCGGGCCACAGAAAAAGCGTTTCAAGCCCCATTCACCCATCCAGAAGTGCCCCCAAAGGAAGGCTTTGGGTACAACTGAACTCCCCAGGCGAGCCTCTATGCAGCCCCACATGCAACTGGACCCTCCGGGTTCACTCTTTCACAGCAAGACTAAATATAGCCCTCGGCGCAATTGGAGAAGACTGAAAAAGCGGGCCTCAGAAAACGCATTGCGATTCCCCTTGGACCATCCAAAAGTGCCCCCAAAGGAAGGCTTTGGGTACAACTGAACTCCCCGGGGGAGCCTTAACGCAGCCCCACATGCAACTGGACCCTCCGTATTCGCTCTTTCACAGCAACCCTAAATATAGCCCTGGCCCGCCTGGCAGTCGACTGAAAACTCGGGCCCCAGAAAATGCATTAAAAGCCTAATTCGCCCATCCAAATGTGTCCCCAGAGGAAGGCTTTGGGTACAACTGAACTCCCCAGGGGAGCCTTTATGCAGCCCCACATGCAACTGGACCCTCCTTGTTCACTGTTTACGAGCAACCCTAAATATACCCCTAGCCACCATGGCAGAAGACTGAAAAGTCGGGCTCCAGAAAATGCGTTTCAAGCCCCATTCACCCATCCAGAAGTGCCCCCAAAGGAAGGCTTTGGGTACAAGTGAACTCCCCAGGGGAGCCTTTATGCAGCCCCACATGCAACTGGACCCTCCGGGTTCACTCTTTCACAGCAAGCCTAAATATAGCCCTCGGCGCAAAAGGAGAAGACTGAAAATGCGGGCCTCAGAAAACGCATTGCGATTCCCGTTGGACCATCCAAAAGTGCTCCCAAAGGAAGGCTTTGGGTAAACTGAACTCCCCAGGGGAGCCTTTATGCAGCCCCACATGCAACTGGACCCTCCGGGTTCACTCTTTAACCGCAAGCCTAAATATAGCCCTAGCACGCCTGGCAGTCGACTGAAAGTTCGAGCCACAGAAAATGTGTTACGAGCCCCATTCGCCCATCTAAAAGTGCCTCCAGAGGAAGGTTTTGGGTACAACTGAACTCCCCAGGGGAGCCTTTATTCGGGTCCATACGCAACTGGACCCCCCGTGTTCGCTGTTTACAAGCAACCCTAAATATAACACTAGCCACCATGGCAGAAAACTGAAAACTCGGGCCACAGAAAAAGCGTTTCAAGCCCCATTCACCCATCCAGAAGTGCCCCCAAAGGAAGGCTTTGGGTACAACTGAACTCCCCAGGCGAGCCTCTATGCAGCCCCACATGCAACTGGACCCTCCGGGTTCACTCTTTCACAGCAAGACTAAATATAGCCCTCGGCGCAATTGGAGAAGACTGAAAAACCGGGCCTCAGAAAACGCATTGCGATTCCCCTTGGACCATCCAAAAGTGCCCCCAAAGGAAGGCTTTGGGTACAACTGAACTCCCCGGGGGAGCCTTAACGCAGCCCCACATGCAACTGGACCCTCCGTATTCGCTCTTTCACAGCAACCCTAAATATAGCCCTGGCCCGCCTGGCAGTCGACTGAAAACTCGGGCCCCAGAAAATGCATTAAAAGCCTAATTCGCCCATCCAAATGTGTCCCCAGAGGAAGGCTTTGGGTACAACTGAACTCCCCAGGGGAGCCTTTATGCAGCCCCACATGCAACTGGACCCTCCTTGTTCACTGTTTACGAGCAACCCTAAATATACCCCTAGCCACCATGGCAGAAGACTGAAAAGTCGGGCTCCAGAAAATGCGTTTCAAGCCCCATTCACCCATCCAGAAGTGCCCCCAAAGGAAGGCTTTGGGTACAACTGAACTCCCCAGGGGAGCCTTTATGCAGCCCCACATGCAACTGGACCCTCCGGGTTCAATCTTTCACCGCAAGCCTAAATATAGCCCTCGGCGCAAAAGGAGAAGACTGAAAATGCGGGCCTCAGAAAACGCATTGCGATTCCCGTTGGACCATCCAAAAGTGCTCCCAAAGGAAGGCTTTGGGTACAACTGAACTCCCCAGGGGAGCTTTAACGCAGCCCCACATGCAACTGGACCCTCCGTATTCGCTCTTTCACAGCAACCCTAAATATAGCCCTGGCCCGCCTGGCAGTCGACTGAAAACTCGGGCCCCAGAAAATGGATTAAAAGCCTAATTCGCCCATCCAAAAGTGCCCCCAGAGGAAGGCTTTGGGTACAACTGAACTCCCCAGGGGAGCCTTTATGCAGCCCCACATGCAACTGGACCCTCCGTGTTCGCTCTTTACAGCAACCCTAAATATAACCCTAGCCAGCATGGCAGAAAACAGAAAACTCGGGCCCCAGGAAAAGCGTTTCAAGCCCCATTCACCCATCCAGAAGTGCCCCCAAAGGAAGGCTTTGGGTACAAGTGAGCTCCCCAGGGGACCCATTATGCAGCCCCACATGCAACTGGACCCTCCGGGTTCACTCTTTCACCGCAAGCCTAAATATAGCCCTAGCACGCCTGGCAGTCGAATGAAAACTCGGGCCACAGAAAATGTGTTACGAGCCCCATTCGCCCATCCAGTAGTGCCCCCAAAGGAAGGCTTTGGGTACATCTGAACTCCCCAGGGGAGCCTTTATGCAGCCCCACATGCAACTGGACCCTCCTTGTTCACTGTTTACAAGCAACCCTAAATATACCCCTAGCCACCATGGCAGAAGACTGAAAATTCGGGCCCCAGAAAATGCGATAATAGCCTAATTCGCCCATCCAAAAGTGCCCCCAGAGGAAGGCTTTGGGTACAACTGAACTCCCCAGGGGAGCCTTTATGCAGCCCCACATGCAACTGGACCCTCCGGGTTCACTCTTTCACCGCAAGCCTAAATATAGCCCTCGGCGCAAAAGGAGAAAACTGAAAATGCGGGCCTCAGAAAACGCATTGTGATTCCCGTTGGACCATCCAAAAGTGCTCCCAAAGGAAGGCTTTGGGTACAACTGAACTCCCCAGGGGAGCCTTAACGCAGCCCCACATGCAACTGGACCCTCCGTATTCGCTCTTTCACAGCAACCCTAAATATAGCCCTGGCCCGCCTGGCAGTCGACTGAAAACTCGGGCCTCAGAAAATGGATTAAAAGCCTAATTCGCCCATCTAAAAGTGCCCCCAGAGGAAGGCTTTGGGTACAACTGAACTCCCCAGGGGAGCCTTTATGCAGCCCCACATGCAACTGGACCCTCCGTGTTCGCTCTTTACAGCAACCCTAAATATAACCCTAGCCACCATGGCGGAAAACAGAAAACTCGGGCCCCAGAAAAAGCGTTTCAAGCCCCATTCACCCATCCAGAAGTGCCCCCAAAGGAAGGCTTTGGGTACAAGTGAGCTCCCCAGGGGACCCATTATGCAGCCCCACATGCAACTGGAAACCTCGGGGTTCACTCTTTCACCGCAAGCCTAAATATAGCCCTAACACGCCTGGCAGTCGACTGAAAGCTCGGGCCACAGAAAATGTGTTACGAGCCCCATTCGCCCATCCAAAAGTGCCCCCAAAGGAAGGCTTTGGGTACATCTGAACTCCCCAGGGGAGCCTTTATGCAGCCCCACATGCAACTGGACCCTCCTTGTTCACTGTTTACAAGCAACCCTAAATATACCCCTAGCCACCATGGCAGAAGACTGAAAACTCGGGCTCCAGAAAATGCGTTTCAAGCCCCATTCACCCATCCAGAAGTGCCCCCAAAGGAAGGCTTTGGGTACATCTCAACTCCCCAGGGGAGCCTTTATGCAGCCCCACATGCAACTGGACCCTCCGGGTTCACTCTTTCACCGCAAGCCTAAATATAGCCCTCGGCGCAAAAGGAGAAGACTGAAAATGCGGGCCTCAGAAAACGCATTGCGATTCCCGTTGGACCATCCAAAAGTGCTCCCAAAGGAAGGCTTTGGGTACAACTGAACTCCCCAGGGGAGCCTTAACGCAGCCCCACATGCAACTGGACCCTCCGTATTCGCTCTTTCACAGCAACCCTAAATATAGCCCTGGCCCGCCTGGCAGTCGACTGAAAACTCGGGCCCCAGAAAATGGATTAAAAGCCTAATTCGCCCATCCAAAAGTGCCCCCAGAGGAAGGCTTTGGGTACAACTGAACTCCCCAGGGGAGCCTTTATGCAGCCCCACATGCAACTGGACCCTCCGTGTTCGCTCTTTACAGCAACCCTAAATATAACCCTAGCCAGCATGGCAGAAAACAGAAAACTCGGGCCCCAGGAAAAGCGTTTCAAGCCCCATTCACCCATCCAGAAGTGCCCCCAAAGGAAGGCTTTGGGTACAAGTGAGCTCCCCAGGGGACCCATTATGCAGCCCCACATGCAACTGGACCCTCCGGGTTCACTCTTTCACCGCAAGCCTAAATATAGCCCTAGCACGCCTGGCAGTCGAATGAAAACTCGGGCCACAGAAAATGTGTTACGAGCCCCATTCGCCCATCCAGTAGTGCCCCCAAAGGAAGGCTTTGGGTACATCTGAACTCCCCAGGGGAGCCTTTATGCAGCCCCACATGCAACTGGACCCTCCTTGTTCACTGTTTACAAGCAACCCTAAATATACCCCTAGCCACCATGGCAGAAGACTGAAAATTCGGGCCCCAGAAAATGCGATAATAGCCTAATTCGCCCATCCAAAAGTGCCCCCAGAGGAAGGCTTTGGGTACAACTGAACTCCCCAGGGGAGCCTTTATGCAGCCCCACATGCAACTGGACCCTCCGGGTTCACTCTTTCACCGCAAGCCTAAATATAGCCCTCGGCGCAAAAGGAGAAAACTGAAAATGCGGGCCTCAGAAAACGCATTGTGATTCCCGTTGGACCATCCAAAAGTGCTCCCAAAGGAAGGCTTTGGGTACAACTGAACTCCCCAGGGGAGCCTTAACGCAGCCCCACATGCAACTGGACCCTCCGTATTCGCTCTTTCACAGCAACCCTAAATATAGCCCTGGCCCGCCTGGCAGTCGACTGAAAACTCGGGCCTCAGAAAATGGATTAAAAGCCTAATTCGCCCATCTAAAAGTGCCCCCAGAGGAAGGCTTTGGGTACAACTGAACTCCCCAGGGGAGCCTTTATGCAGCCCCACATGCAACTGGACCCTCCGTGTTCGCTCTTTACAGCAACCCTAAATATAACCCTAGCCACCATGGCGGAAAACAGAAAACTCGGGCCCCAGAAAAAGCGTTTCAAGCCCCATTCACCCATCCAGAAGTGCCCCCAAAGGAAGGCTTTGGGTACAAGTGAGCTCCCCAGGGGACCCATTATGCAGCCCCACATGCAACTGGACCCTCGGGGTTCACTCTTTCACCGCAAGCCTAAATATAGCCCTAACACGCCTGGCAGTCGACTGAAAGCTCGGGCCACAGAAAATGTGTTACGAGCCCCATTCGCCCATCCAAAAGTGCCCCCAAAGGAAGGCTTTGGGTACATCTGAACTCCCCAGGGGAGCCTTTATGCAGCCCCACATGCAACTGGACCCTCCTTGTTCACTGTTTACAAGCAACCCTAAATATACCCCTAGCCACCATGGCAGAAGACTGAAAAGTCGGGCTCCAGAAAATGCGTTTCAAGCCCCATTCACCCATCCAGAAGTGCCCCCAAAGGAAGGCTTTGGGTACAAGTGAACTCCCCAGGGGAGCCTTTATGCAGCCCCACATGCAACTGGACCCTCCTTGTTCACTGTTTACGAGCAACCCTAAATATACCCCTAGCCACCATGGCAGAAGACTGAAAACTCGGGCTCCAGAAAATGCGTTTCAAGCCCCATTCACCCATCCAGAAGTGCCCCCAAAGGAAGGCTTTGGGTAAACTGAACTCCCCAGGGGAGCCTTTATGCAGCCCCACATGCAACTGGACCCTCCGGGTTCACTCTTTAACCGCAAGCCTAAATATAGCCCTAGCACGCCTGGCAGTCGACTGAAAGTTCGAGCCACAGAAAATGTGTTACGAGCCCCATTCGCCCATCTAAAAGTGCCTCCAGAGGAAGGTTTTGGGTACAACTGAACTCCCCAGGGGAGCCTTTATGCGGGTCCATACGCAACTGGACCCCCCGTGTTCGCTGTTTACAAGCAACCCTAAATATAACACTAGCCACCATGGCAGAAAACTGAAAACTCGGGCCACAGAAAAAGCGTTTCAAGCCCCATTCACCCATCCAGAAGTGCCCCCAAAGGAAGGCTTTGGGTACAACTGAACTCCCCAGGCGAGCCTCTATGCAGCCCCACATGCAACTGGACCCTCCGGGTTCACTCTTTCACAGCAAGACTAAATATAGCCCTCGGCGAAATTGGAGAAGACTGAAAAACCGGGCCTCAGAAAACGCATTGCGATTCCCCTTGGACCATCCAAAAGTGCCCCCAAAGGAAGGCTTTGGGTACAACTGAACTCCCCGGGGGAGCCTTAACGCAGCCCCACATGCAACTGGACCCTCCGTATTCGCTCTTTCACAGCAACCCTAAATATAGCCCTGGCCCGCCTGGCAGTCGACTGAAAACTCGGGCCCCAGAAAATGCATTAAAAGCCTAATTCGCCCATCCAAATGTGTCCCCAGAGGAAGGCTTTGGGTACAATTGAACTCCCAAGGGGAGCCTTTATGCAGCCCCACATGCATCTGGACCCTCCTTGTTCACTGTTTACGAGCAACCCTAAATATACCCCTAGCCACCATGGCAGAAGACTGAAAAGTCGGGCTCCAGAAAATGCGTTTCAAGCCCCATTCACCCATCCAGAAGTGCCCCCAAAGGAAGGCTTTGGGTACAAGTGAACTCCCCAGGGGAGCCTTTATGCAGCCCCACATGCAACTGGACCCTCCGGGTTCACTCTTTCACCGCAAAACTAAATATAGCCCTCGGCGCAAAAGGAGAAGACTGAAAATGCGGGCCTTAGAAAACGCATTGCGATTCCCCTTGGACCATCCAAAAGTGCTCCCAAAGGAAGGCTTTTGGTACAACTGAACTCCCCAGGGGAGCCTTAACGCAGCCCCACATGCAACTGGACCCTCCGTATTCGCTCTTTCACAGCAACCCTAAATATAGCCCTGGCCCGCCTGGCAGTCGACTGAAAACTCGGGCCCCAGAAAATGGATTAAAAGCCTAATTCGCCCATCCAAAAGTGCCCCCAGAGGAAGGCTTTGGGTACAACTGAACTCCCCAGGGGAGCCTTTATGCAGCCCCACATGCAACTGGACCCTCCGTGTTCGCTCTTTACAGCAACCCTAAATATAACCCTAGCCAGCATGGCAGAAAACAGAAAACTCGGGCCCCAGAAAAAGCGTTTCAAGCCCCATTCACCCATCCAGAAGTGCCCCCAAAGGAAGGCTTTGGGTAAAAGTGAGCTCCCCAGGGGACCCATTATGCAGCCCCACATGCAACTGGACCCTCCGGGTTCACTCTTTCACCGCAAGCCTAAATATAGCCCTAGCACGCCTGGCAGTCGACTGAAAGCTCGGGCCACAGAAAATGTGTTACGAGCCCCATTCGCCCATCCAAAAGTGCCCCCAAAGGAAGGCTTTGGGTACATCTGAACTCCCCAGGGGAGCCTTTATGCAGCCCCACATGCAACTGGACCCTCCTTGTTCACTGTTTACAAGCAACCCTAAATATACCCCTAGCCACCATGGCAGAAGACTGAAAATTCGGGCCCCAGAAAATGCGATAATAGCCTAATTCGCCCATCCAAAAGTGCCCCCAGAGGAAGGCTTTGGGTACAACTGAACTCCCCAGGGGAGCCTTTATGCAGCCCCACATGCAACTGGACCCTCCGGGTTCACTCTTTCACAGCAACCCTAAATATAGCCCTGGCCCGCCTGGCAGTCGACTGAAAAATCGGGCCCCAGAAAATGCATTAAAAGCCTAATTCGCCCATCCAAAAGTGCCATCAGAGGAAGGCTTTGGGTACAACTGAACTCCCCAGGGGAGCCTTTACGCAGCCCCACATGCAACTGGACCCTCCGTGTTCGCTCTTTACAGCAACCCTAAATATAACCCTAGCCAGCATGGCAGAAGACTGAAAACTCGGGCCACAGAAAAAGCGTTTCAAGCCCCTTTCGCCCATCCAGAAGTGCCCCCAAAGGAAGGCTTTGGGTACATCTGAACTCCCCAGGGGAGCCTTTATGCAGCCCCACATGCAACTGGACCCTCCGTGTTCACTCTTTACAGCAACCCTAAATATAAAACTAGCCAGCATGGCAGAAGACTGAAAACTCGGGCCACAGAAAAAGCGTTTCAAGCCCCTTTCGCCCATCCAGAAGTGCCCCGAAAGGAAGGCTTTGCGTACAACTGAACTCCCCAGGGGAGCCTTTATGCAGCCCCACATGCAACTGGACCCTCCGGGTTCACTCTTTCACCGCAAGACTAAATATATCCCTCGGCGTAATTGGAGAAGACTGAAAAATCGGGCCTCAGAAAACGCATTGCGATTCCCCTTGGACCATCCAAAAGTGCCCCCAAAGGAAGGCTTTGGGTACAACTGAACTCCCCAGGGGAGCCTTAACGCAGCCCCACATGCAACTGGACCCTCCGTGTTCGCTCTTTCACAGCAACCCTAAATATAGCCCTGGCCCGCCTGGCAGTTAACTGAAAAATCGGGCCCCAGAAAACGTGCTACAAGCCCCATTCGACCATCCAAAAGTGCCCCCAAAGGAAGGCTTTGGGTACAACTGAACTCCCCAGGGGAGCCTTTATGCAGCCCCACATGCAACTGGACCCTCCTTGTTCACTGTTTACAAGCAACCCTAAATATACGCCTAGCCACCATGGCAGAAGACTGAAAATTCGGGTCCCAGAAAATGCGATAATAGCCTAATTCGCCCATCCAAAAGTGCCCCCAGAGGAAGGCTTTGGGTACAAGTGAACTCCCCAGGGGAGCCTTTACGCAGCCCCACATGCAACTGGACCCTCCTTGTTCACTGTTTACAAGCAACACTAAATATAACACTAGCCAGCATGGTAGAAAACTGAAAACTCGGGCCACAGAAAAAGCGTTTCAAGCCCCATTCACCCATCCAGAAGTGCCCCCAAAGGAAGGCTTTGGGTACAACTGAACTCCCCAGGGGAGCCTTTATGCGGGCCCATACGCAACTGGACCCCCCGTGTTCGCTGTTTACAAGCAACCCTAAATATAACACTAGCCAGCATGGCAGAAAACTGAAAACTCGGGCCACAGAAAAAGCGTTTCAAGCCCCATTCACCCATCCAGAAGTGCCCCCAAAGGAAGGCTTTGGGTACAACTGAACTCCCCAGGCGAGCCTTTATGCAGCCCCATATGCAACTGGACCCTCCGGGTTCACTCTTTCACCGCAAGACTAAATATAGCCCTCGGCGCAATTGGAGAAGACTGAAAAATCGGGCCTCAGAAAACGCATTGCGATTCCCCTTGGACCATCCAAAAGTGCCCCCAAAGGAAGGCTTTGGGTACAACTGAACTCCCCAGGGGAGCCTTTATGCAGCCCCACATGCAACTGGACCCTCCGTATTCGCTCTTTCACAGCAACCCTAAATATAGCCCTGGCCCGCCTGGCAGTTGACTGAAAACTCGGGCCCCAGAAAATGGATTAAAAGCCTAATTCGCCCATCCAAAAGTGCCACCAGAGGAAGGCTTTGGGTACAACTGAACTCCCCAGGGGAGCCTTTACGCAGCCCCACATGCAACTGGACCCTCCGTATTCGCTCTTTCACAGCAACCCTAAATATAGCCCTGGCCCGCCTGGCAGTCGACTGAAAGTTCGGGCCACAGAAAATGTTTTACGAGCCCCATTCGCCCATCCAAAAGTGCCACCAGAGGAAGGCTTTGGGTACAACTGAACTCCCCAGGGGACCCTTTACGCAGCCCCACATGCAACTGGACCCTCCTTGTTCACTGTTTACGAGCAACCCTAAATATAACCCTAGCCAGCATGGCAGAAGACTGAAAACTCGGGCCACAGAAAAAGTGTTTCAAGCCCCTTTCGCCCATCCAGAAGTGCCCCCAAAGGAAGGCTTTGGGTACAAGTGAACTCCCCAGGGGACCCTTTATGCAGCCCCACATGCAACTGGACCCTCCTTGTTCACTGTTTACGAGCAACCCTAAATATACCCCTAGCCACCATGGCAGAAGACTGAAAACTCGGGCTCCAGAAAATGCGTTTCAAGCCCCATTCACCCATCCAGAAGTGCCCCCAAAGGAAGGCTTTGGGTAAACTGAACTCCCCAGGGGAGCCTTTATGCAGCCCCACATGCAACTGGACCCTCCGGGTTCACTCTTTAACCGCAAGCCTAAATATAGCCCTAGCACGCCTGGCAGTCGACTGAAAGTTCGAGCCACAGAAAATGTGTTACGAGCCCCATTCGCCCATCTAAAAGTGCCTCCAGAGGAAGGTTTTGGGTACAACTGAACTCCCCAGGGGAGCCTTTATGCGGGCCCATACGCAACTGGACCCCCCGTGTTCGCTGTTTACAAGCAACCCTAAATATAACACTAGCCAACATGGCAGAAAACTGAAAACTCGGGCCACAGAAAAAGCGTTTCAAGCCCCATTCACCCATCCAGAAGTGCCCCCAAAGGAAGGCTTTGGGTACAACTGAACTCCCCAGGCGAGCCTCTATGCAGCCCCACATGCAACTGGACCCTCCGGGTTCAGTCTTTCACAGCAAGACTAAATATAGCCCTCGGCGCAATTGGAGAAGACTGAAAAAGCGGGCCTCAGAAAACGCATTGCGATTCCCCTTGGACCATCCAAAAGTGCCCCCAAAGGAAGGCTTTGGGTACAACTGAACTCCCCGGGGGAGCCTTAACGCAGCCCCACATGCAACTGGACCCTCCGTATTCGCTCTTTCACAGCAACCCTAAATATAGCCCTGGCCCGCCTGGCAGTCGACTGAAAACTCGGGCCCCAGAAAATGCATTAAAAGCCTAATTCGCCCATCCAAATGTGCCCCCAGAGGAAGGCTTTGGGTACAACTGAACTCCCCAGGGGAGCCTTTATGCAGCCCCACATGCAACTGGACCCTCCTTGTTCACTGTTTACGAGCAACCCTAAATATACCCCTAGCCACCATGGCAGAAGACTGAAAAGTCGGGCTCCAGAAAATGCGTTTCAAGCCCCATTCACCCATCCAGAAGTGCCCCCAAAGGAAGGCTTTGGGTACAAGTGAACTCCCCAGGGGAGCCTTTATGCAGCCCCACATGCAACTGGACCCTCCGGGTTCACTCTTTCACCGCAAGCCTAAATATAGCCCTCGGCGCAAAAGGAGAAGACTGAAAATGCGGGCCTCAGAAAACGCATTGCGATTCCCGTTGGACCATCCAAAAGTGCTCCCAAAGGAAGGCTTTGGGTACAACTGAACTCCCCAGGGGAGCCTTAACGCAGCGCCACATGCAACTGGACCCTCCGTATTCGCTCTTTCACAGCAACCCTAAATATAGCCCTGGCCCGCCTGGCAGTCGACTGAAAACTCGGGCCCCAGAAAATGGATTAAAAGCCTAATTCGCCCATCCAAAAGTGCACCCAGTAGAATGCTTTGGGTACAACTGAAGTCCCCAGGGGAGCCTTTATGCAGCCCCACATGCAACTGGACCCTCCGCGTTCACTCTTTCACCGCAAGCCTAAATATAACCCTCGGCGCAATGGGAGAAGAATGAAAAAGCGGGCCTCAGAAAACGCATTGCGATTCCCCTTGGACCATCCAGAAGTGCCCCCAAAGGAAGGCTTTGGGTACAACTGAACTCCCCAGGGGAGCCTTTATGCAGCCCCACATGCAACTCAACCCTCCTTATTTACTCTTTATGAGCAAGCCTAAATATAGCCCTAGCACGCCTGGCAGTCGACTGAAAGCTCGGGCCACAGAAAATGTGTTACGAGCCCCATTCGCCCATCCAGTAGTGCCCCCAAAGGAAGGCTTTGGGTACATCTGAACTCCCCAGGGGAGCCTTTATGCAGCCCCACATGCAACTGGACCCTCCTTGTTCACTGTTTACAAGCAACCCTAAATATACCCCTAGCAACCATGGCAGAAGACTGAAAATTCGGGCCCCAGAAAATGCGATAATAGCCTAATTCGCCCATCCAAAAGTGCCCCCAGAGGAAGGCTTTGGGTACAACTGAACTCCCCAGGGGAGCCTCTATGCAGCCCCACATGCAACTGGACCCTCCGGGTTCACTCTTTCACAGCAAGACTAAATATAGCCCTCGGCGCAATTGGAGAAGACTGAAAAATCGGGCCTCAGAAAACGCATTGCGATTCCCCTTGGACCATCCAAAAGTGCCCCCAAAGGAAGGCTTTGGGTACAACTGAACTCCCCAGGGGAGCCTTTATGCAGCCCCACATGCAACTGGACCCTCCGTATTCGCTCTTTCACAGCAACACTAAATATAGCCCTGGCCCGCCTGGCAGTCGACTGAAAACTCGGGCCCCAGAAAATGCATTAAAAGCCTAATTCGCCCATCCAAAAGTGCCACCAGAGGAAGGCTTTGGGTACAACTGAACTCCCCAGGGGACCCTTTACGCAGCCCCACATGCAACTGGACCCTCCGTATTCGCTCTTTCACAGCAACCCTAAATATAGCCCTGGCCCGCCTGGCAGTTGACTGAAAACTCGGGTCCCAGAAAATGCATTAAAAGCCTAATTCGCCCATCCAAAAGTGCCACCAGAGGAAGGCTTTGGGTACAACTGAACTCCCCAGGGGAGCCTTTACGCAGCCCCACATGCAACTGGACCCTCCGTGTTCGCTCTTTACAGCAACCCTAAATATAACCCTAGCCAGCATGGCAGAAGACTGAAAACTCGGGCCACAGAAAAAGCGTTTCAAGCCCCTTTCGCCCATCCAGAAGTGCCCCCAAAGGAAGGCTTTGGGTACAAGTGAACTCCCCAGGGGACCCTTTATGCAGCCCCACATGCAACTGGACCCTCCTTGTTCACTGTTTACGAGCAACCCTAAATATACCCCTAGCCACCATGGCAGAAAACTGAAAACTCGGGCTCCAGAAAATGCGTTTCAAGCCCCATTCACCCATCCAGTAGTGCCCCCAAAGGAAGGCTTTGGGTACAACTGAACTCCCCAGGGGAGCCTTTATGCAGCCCCACATGCAACTGGACCATCCGGGTTCACTCTTTCACCGCAAGCCTAAATATAGCCCTAGCACGCCTGGCAGTCGACTGAAAGTTCGAGCCACAGAAAATGTGTTACGAGCCCCATTCGCCCATCCAATAGTGCCCCCAGAGGAAGGCTTTGGGTACATCTGAACTCCCCAGGGGAGCCTTTATGCAGCCCCACATGCAACTGGACCCTCCGTGTTCACTCTTTCACAGCAACCCTAAATATAAAACTAGCCAGCATGGCAGAAAACTGAAAACTCGGGCCACAGAAAAAGCGTTTCAAGCCTTATTCACCCATCCAGAAGTGCCCCCAAAGGAAGGCTTTGGGTACAACTGAACTCCCCAGGGGAGCCTGTATGCAGCCCCACATGCAACTGGACCCTCCGGGTTCACTCTTTCACAGCAACCCTAAATATAACCCTGGCCCGCCTGGCAGTCGACTGAAAACTCGGGCCCCAGAAAATGCGTTAAAAGCCTAATTCGTCCATCCAAAAGTGCCCCCAGAGGAAGGCTTTGGGTACATCTGAACTCCCCAGGG
Organism: Anas platyrhynchos; assembly: GCF_047663525.1. Classification (NCBI taxonomy): domain Eukaryota; kingdom Metazoa; phylum Chordata; class Aves; order Anseriformes; family Anatidae; genus Anas; species Anas platyrhynchos. The sequence goes on along the minus strand of NC_092613.1, from coordinate 1,624,903 downwards.
GAGCCTTTATGCAGCCCCACATGCAACTGGACCCTCCGGGTTCACTCTTTCACAGCAAGACTAGATATAGCCCTCGGCGTAATTGGAGAAGACTGAAAAATCGGGCCTCAGAAAACGCATTGCGATTCCCCTTGGACCATCCAAAAGTGCCCCCAAAGGAAGGCTTTGGGTACAACTGAACTCCCCAGGGGAGCCTTAACGCAGCCCCACATGCAACTGGACCCTCCGTGTTCGCTCTTTCACAGCAACCCTAAATATAGCCCTGGCCCGCCTGGCAGTCGACTGAAAACTCGGGCCCCAGAAAATGGATTAAAAGCCTAATTCGCCCATCCAAAAGTGCCCCCAGAGGAAGGCTTTGGGTACAACTGAACTCCCCAGGGGAGCCTTTATGCAGCCCCACATGCAACTGGACCCTCCGTGTTCGCTCTTTACAGCAACCCTAAATATAACCCTAGCCAGCATGGCAGAAAACAGAAAACTCGGGCCACAGAAAAAGCGTTTCAAGCCCCATTCACCCATCCAGAAGTGCCCCCAAAGGAAGGCTTTGGGTACAAGTGAGCTCCCCAGGGGACCCATTATGCAGCCCCACATGCAACTGGACCCTCCGGGTTCACTCTTTCACCGCAAGCCTAAATATAGCCCTAGCACGCCTGGCAGTCGACTGAAAGCTCGGGCCACAGAAAATGTGTTACGAGCCCCATTCGCCCATCCAGTAGTGCCCCCAAAGGAAGGCTTTGGGTACATCTGAACTCCCCAGGGGAGCCTTTATGCAGCCCCACATGCAACTGGACCCTCGTTGTTCACTGTTTACAAGCAACCCTAAATATACCCCTAGCAACCATGGCAGAAGACTGAAAATTCGGGCCCCAGAAAATGCGATAATAGCCTAATTCGCCCATCCAAAAGTGCCCCCAGAGGAAGGCTTTGGGTACAACTGAACTCCCCAGGGGAGCCTTTATGCAGCCCCACATGCAACTGGACCCTCCGGGTTCACTCTTTCACAGCAACCCTAAATATAGCCCTGGCCCGCCTGGCAGTCGACTGAAAAATCGGGCCCCAGAAAACGTGCTACAAGCCCCATTCGACCATCCAAAAGTGCCCCCAAAGGAAGGTTTTGGGTACAACTGAACTCCCCAGGGGAGCCTTTATGCGGGCCCATACGCAACTGGACCCCCCGTGTTCGCTGTTTACAAGCAACCCTAAAAATAACACTAGCCAGCATGGCAGAAAACTGAAAACTCGGGCCACAGAAAAAGCGTTTCAAGCCCCATTCACCCATCCAGAAGTGCCCCCAAAGGAAGGCTTTGGGTACAACCGAACTCCCCAGGGGAGCCTCTATGCAGCCCCACATGCAACTGGACCCTCCGGGTTCACTCTTTCACAGCAAGACTAAATATAGCCCTCGGCGCAATTGGAGAAGACTGAAAAATCGGGCCTCAGAAAACGCATTGCGATTCCCCTTGGACCATCCAAAAGTGCCCCCAAAGGAAGGCTTTGGGTACAACTGAACTCCCCAGGGGAGCCTTTATGCAGCCCCACATGCAACTGGACCCTCCGTATTCGCTCTTTCACAGCAACCCTAAATATAGCCCTGGCCCGCCTGGCAGTTGACTGAAAACTCGGGCCCCAGAAAATGCATTAAAAGCCTAATTCGCCCATCCAAAAGTGCCACCAGAGGAAGGCTTTGGGTACAACTGAACTCCCCAGGGGAGCCTTTACGCAGCCCCACATGCAACTGGACCCTCCGTATTCGCTCTTTCACAGCAACCCTAAATATAGCCCTGGCCCGCCTGGCAGTTGACTGAAAACTCGGGCCCCAGAAAATGCATTAAAAGCCTAATTCGCCCATCCAAAAGTGCCACCAGAGGAAGGCTTTGGGTACAACTGAACTCCCCAGGGGAGCCTTTACGCAGCCCCACATGCAACTGGACCCTCCTTGTTCACTGTTTACGAGCAACCCTAAATATACCCCTAGCCACCATGGCAGAAGACTGAAAACTCGGGCTCCAGAAAATGCGTTTCAAGCCCCATTCACCCATCCAGAAGTGTCCCCAAAGGAAGGCTTTGGGTACAACTGAACTCCCCAGGGGAGCCTTTATGCAGCCCCACATGCAACTGGACCCTCCGGGTTCACTCTTTCACCGCAAGCCTAAATATAGCCCTGGCCCGCCTGGCAGTCGACTGAAAGCTCTGGCCACAGAAAATGTGTTACGAGCCCCATTCGTCCATCCAAAAGTGCCCCCAGAGGAAGGCTTTGGGTACAACTGAACTCCCCAGGGGAGCCTTTACGCAGCCCCACATGCAACTGGACCCTCCGTGTTCGCTCTTTACAGCAACCCTAAATATAACCCTAGCCAGCATGGTAGAAGACTGAAAACTCGGGCCACAGAAAAAGCGTTTCAAGCCCCATTCGCCCATCCAGAAGTGCCCCCAAAGGTAGTCTTTGCGTACAAATGAACTCCCCAGGGGAGCCTTTATGCAGCGCCACATGCAACTGGACCATCCGTATTCGCTCTTTCACAGCAACCCTAAATATATCCCTGGCCCGCCTGGCAGTCGACTGAAAAATCGGGCCCCAGAAAACGTGCTACAAGCCCCATTCACCCATCCAAAAGTGCCCCCAAAGGAAGGCTTTGGGTACATCTGAACTCCCCAGGGGAGCCTTTATGCAGCCCCACATGCAACTGGACCCTCCTTGTTCACTGTTTACAAGCAACCCTAAATATACGCCTAGCCACCATGGCAGAAGACTGAAAATTCGGGCCCCAGAAAATGCGATAATAGCCTAATTCGCCCATCTAAAAGTGCCCCCAGAGGAAGGCTTTGGGTACAAGTGAACTCCCCAGGGGAGCCTTTACGCAGCCCCACATGCAACTGGACCCTCCTTTTTCACTGTTTACAAGCAACCCTAAATATAACACTAGCCAGCATGGCAGAAAACTGAAAACTCGGGCCACAGAAAAAGCGTTTCAAGCCCCATTCACCCATCCAGAAGTGCCCCCAAAGGAAGGCTTTGGGTACAACTGAACTCCCCAGGCGAGCCTTTATGCAGCCCCATATGCAACTGGACCCTCCGGGTTCACTCTTTCACCGCAAGACTAAATATAGCCCTCGGCGCAATTGGAGAAGACTGAAAAATCGGGCCTCAGAAAACGCATTGCGATTCCCCTTGGACCATCCAAAAGTGCCCCCAAAGGAAGGCTTTGGGTACAACTGAACTCCCCAGGCGAGCCTTTACGCAGCCCCACATGCAACTGGACCCTCCTTGTTCACTGTTTACGAGCAACCCTAAATATAACCCTAGCCACCATGGCAGAAGACTGAAAACTCGGGCTCCAGAAAATGCGTTTCAAGCCCCATTCACCCATCCAGAAGTGCCCCCAAAGGAAGGCTTTGGGTACATCTGAACTCCCCAGGGGAGCCTTTACGCAGCCCCACATGCAACTGGACCCTCCGGGTTCACTCTTTCACCGCAAGCCTAAATATAGCCCTAGCACGCCTGGCAGTCGACTGAAAGCTCGTGCTACGGAAAATGTGTTACGAGCCCCATTCGCCCGTCCAAAGGTGCCCCCAGAGGAATGCTTTGGGTACAACTGAACTCCCCAGGGGAGCCTTTACGCAGCCCCACATGCAACTGGACCCTCCGTGTTCGCTCTTTACAGCAACCCTAAATATAACCCTAGCCAGCATGGCAGAAGACTGAAAACTCGGGCCACAGAAAAAGTGTTTCAAGCCCCTTTCGCCCATCCAGAAGTGCCCCCATAGGAAGGCTTTGGGTAAAAGTGAACTCCCCAGGCGAGCCTTTATGCAGCCCCACATGCAACTGGACCCTCCTTGTTCACTGTTTACGAGCAACCCTAAATATACCCCTAGCCACCATGGCAGAAGACTGAAAACTCGGGCTCCAGAAAATGCGTTTCAAGCCCCATTCACCCATCCAGAAGTGCCCCCAAAGGAAGGCTTTGGGTAAACTGAACTCCCCAGGGGAGCCTTTATGCAGCCCCACATGCAACTGGACCCTCCGGGTTCACTCTTTAACCGCAAGCCTAAATATAGCCCTAGCACGCCTGGCAGTCGACTGAAAGTTCGAGCCACAGAAAATGTGTTACGAGCCCCATTCGCCCATCTAAAAGTGCCTCCAGAGGAAGGTTTTGGGTACAACTGAACTCCCCAGGGGAGCCTTTATGCGGGCCCATACGCAACTGGACCCCCCGTGTTCGCTGTTTACAAGCAACCCTAAATATAACACTAGCCAGCATGGCAGAAAACTGAAAACTCGGGCCACAGAAAAAGCGTTTCAAGCCCCATTCACCCATCCAGAAGTGCCCCCAAAGGAAGGCTTTGGGTACAACTGAACTCCCCAGGCGAGCCTCTATGCAGCCCCACATGCAACTGGACCCTCCGGGTTCACTCTTTCACAGCAAGACTAAATATAGCCCTCGGCGCAATTGGAGAAGACTGAAAAAGCGGGCCTCAGAAAACGCATTGCGATTCCCCTTGGACCATCCAAAAGTGCCCCCAAAGGAAGGCTTTGGGTACAACTGAACTCCCCGGGGGAGCCTTAACGCAGCCCCACATGCAACTGGACCCTCCGTATTCGCTCTTTCACAGAAACCCTAAATATAGCCCTGGCCCGCCTGGCAGTCGACTGAAAACTCGGGCCCCAGAAAATGCATTAAAAGCCTAATTCGCCCATCGAAATATGTCCCCAGAGGAAGGCTTTGGGTACAACTGAACTCCCCAGGGGAGCCTTTATGCAGCCCCACATGCAACTGGACCCTCCTTGTTCACTGTTTACGAGCAACCCTAAATATACCCCTAGCCACCATGGCAGAAGACTGAAAAGTCGGGCTCCAGAAAATGCGTTTCAAGCCCCATTCACCCATCCAGAAGTGCCCCCAAAGGAAGGCTTTGGGTACAAGTGAACTCCCCAGGGGAGCCTTTATGCAGCCCCACATGCAACTGGACCCTCCGGGTTCACTCTTTCACAGCAACCCTAAATATAGCCCTCGGCGCAAAAGGAGAAGACTGAAAATGCGGGCCTCAGAAAACGCATTGCGATTCCCGTTGGACCATCCAAAAGTGCTCCCAAAGGAAGGCTTTGGGTACAACTGGACTCCCCAGGGGAGCCTTAACGCAGCCCCATATGCAACTGGACCCTCCGTATTCGCTCTTTCACAGCAACCCTAAATATAGCCCTGGCCCGCCTGGCAGTCGACTGAAAACTCGGGCCCCAGAAAATGGATTAAAAGCCTAATTCGCCCATCCAAAAGTGCCCCCAGAGGAAGGCTTTGGGTACAACTGAACTCCCCAGGGGAGCCTTTATGCAGCCCCACATGCAACTGGACCCTCCGTGTTCGCACTTTACAGCAACCCTAAATATAACCCTAGCCAGCATGGCAGAAAACAGAAAACTCGGGCCCCAGAAAAAGCGTTTCAAGCCCCATTCACCCATCCAGAAGTGCCCCCAAAGGAAGGCTTTGGGTACAACTGAACTCCCCAGGGGACCCTTTATGCAGCACCACATGCAACTGGACCCTCCGGGTTCACTCTTTCACCGCAAGCCTAAATATAGCCCTAGCACGCCTGGCAGTCGACTGAAAGCTCGGGCCACAGAAAATGTGTTACGAGCCCCATTCGCCCATCCAAAAGTGCCCCCAAAGGAAGGCTTTGGGTACATCTGAACTCCCCAGGGGAGCCTTTATGCAGCCCCACATGCAACTGGACCCTCCTTGTTCACTGTTTACAAGCAACCCTAAATATACCCCTAGCCACCATGGCAGAAGACTGAAAATTCGGGCCCCAGAAAATGCGATAATAGCCTAATTCGCCCATCCAAAAGTGCCCCCAGAGGAAGGCTTTGGGTACAACTGAACTCCCCAGGGGAGCCTTTATGCAGCCCCACATGCAACTGGACCCTCCGGGTTCACTCTTTCACAGCAACCCTAAATATAGCCCTGGCCCGCCTGGCAGTCGACTGAAAAATCGGGCCCCAGAAAACGTGCTACAAGCCCCATTCGACCATCCAAAAGTGCCCCCAAAGGAAGGTTTTGGGTACAACTGAACTCCCCAGGGGAGCCTTTATGCGGGCCCATATGCAACTGGACCCCCCGTGTTCGCTGTTTACAAGCAACCCTAAATATAACACTAGCCAGCATTGCAGAAAACTGAAAACTCGGGCCACAGAAAAAGCGTTTCAAGCCCCATTCACCCATCCAGAAGTGCCCCCAAAGGAAGGCTTTGGGTACAACCGAACTCCACAGGCGAGCCTCTATGCAGCCCCACATGCAACTGGACCCTCCGGGTTCACTCTTTCACAGCAAGACTAAATATAGCCCTCGGCGCAATTGGAGAAGACTGAAAAATCGGGCCTCAGAAAACGCATTGCGATTCCCCTTGGACCATCCAAAAGTGCCCCCAAAGGAAGGCTTTGGGTACAACTGAACTCCCCAGGGGAGCCTTTACGCAGCCCCACATGCAACTGGACCCTCCGTATTCGCTCTTTCACAGCAACCCTAAATATAGCCCTGGCCCGCCTGGCAGTTGACTGAAAACTCGGGCCCCAGAAAATGCATTAAAATCCTAATTCGCCCATCCAAAAGTGCCACCAGAGGAAGGCTTTGGGTACAAGTGAACTCCCCAGGGGAGCCTTTACGCAGCCCCACATGCAACTGGACCCTCCGGGTTCGCTCTTTACAGCAACCCTAAATATAACCCTAGCCAGCATGGCAGAAGACTGAAAACTCGGGCCACAGAAAAAGTGTTTCAAGCCCCTTTCGCCCATCCAGAAGTGCCCCCAAAGGAAGGCTTTGGGTACAAGTGAACTCCCCAGGGGACCCTTTATGCAGCCCCACATGCAACTGGACCCTCCTTGTTCACTGTTTACGAGCAACCCTAAATATACCCCTAGCCACCATGGCAGAAGACTGAAAACTCGGGCTCCAGAAAATGCGTTTCAAGCCCCATTCACCCATCCAGAAGTGCCCCCAAAGGAAGGCTTTGGGTAAACTGAACTCCCCAGGGGAGCCTTTATGCAGCCCCACATGCAACTGGACCCTCCGGGTTCACTCTTTCACCGCAAGCCTAAATATAGCCCTAGCACGCCTGGCAGTCGACTGAAAGTTCGAGCCACAGAAAATGTGTTACGAGCCCCATTCGCCCATCTAAAAGTGCCTCCAGAGGAAGGTTTTGGGTACAACTGAACTCCCCAGGGGAGCCTTTATGCAGCCCCACATGCAACTGGACCCTCCGGGTTCACTCTTTCACCGCAAGCCTAAATATAACCCTCGGCGCAAAAGGAGAAGACTGAAAACTCGGGCCTCAGAAAACGCATTGCGATTCCCGTTGGACCATCCAAAAGTGCTCCCAAAGGAAGGCTTTGGGTACAACTGAACTCCCCAGGGGAGCCTTAACGCAGCCCCACATGCAACTGGACCCTCCGTATTCGCTCTTTCACAGCAACCCTAAATATAGCCCTGGCCCGCCTGGCAGTCGACTGAAAACTCGGGCCCCAGAAAATGGATTAAAAGCCTAATTCGCCCATCCAAAAGTGCCCCCAGAGGAAGGCTTTGGGTACAACTGAACTCCCCAGGGGAGCCTTTATGCAGCCCCACATGCAACTGGACCCTCCGTGTTCGCTCTTTACAGCAACCCTAAATATAACCCTAGCCAGCATGGCAGAAAACAGAAAACTCGGGCCCCAGAAAAAGCGTTTCAAGCCCCATTCACCCATCCAGAAGTGCCCCCAAAGGAAGACTTTGGGTACAAGTGAGCTCCCCAGGGGACCCTTTATGCAGCCCCACATGCAACTGGACCCTCCGGGTTCACTCTTTCACCGCAAGCCTAAATATAGCCCTAACACGCCTGGCAGTCGACTGAAAGCTCGGGCCACAGAAAATGTGTTACGAGCCCCATTCGCCCATCCAAAAGTGCCCCCAAAGGAAGGCTTTGGGTACATCTGAACTCCCCAGGGGAGCCTTTACGCAGCCCCACATGCAACTGGACCCTCCTTGTTCACTGTTTACAAGCAACCCTAAATATACCCCTAGCCACCATGGCAGAAGACTGAAAACTCGGGCTCCAGAAAATGCGTTTCAAGCCCCATTCACCCATCCAGAAGTGCCCCCAAAGGAAGGCTTTGGGTACATCTCAACTCCCCAGGGGAGCCTTTACGCAGCCCCACATGCAACTGGACCCTCCGGGTTCACTCTTTCACCGCAAGCCTAAATATAGCCCTAGCACGCCTGGCAGTCGACTGAAAGCTCGTGCCACGGAAAATGTGTTACGAGCCCCATTCGCCCATCCAAAGGTGCCCCCAGAGGAAGGCTTTGGGTACAACTGAACTCCCCAGGGGAGCCTTTACGCAGCCCCACATGCAACTGGACCCTCCGGGTTCACTCTTTAACCGCAAGCCTAAATATAGCCCTAGCACGCCTGGCAGTCGACTGAAAGTTCGAGCCACAGAAAATGTGTTACGAGCCCCATTCGCCCATCTAAAAGTGCCTCCAGAGGAAGGTTTTGGGTACAACTGAACTCCCCAGGGGAGCCTTTATGCGGGTCCATACGCAACTGGACCCCCCGTGTTCGCTGTTTACAAGCAACCCTAAATATAACACTAGCCACCATGGCAGAAAACTGAAAACTCGGGCCACAGAAAAAGCGTTTCAAGCCCCATTCACCCATCCAGAAGTGCCCCCAAAGGAAGGCTTTGGGTACAACTGAACTCCCCAGGCGAGCCTCTATGCAGCCCCACATGCAACTGGACCCTCCGTGTTCACTCTTTACAGCAACCCTAAATATAAAACTAGCCAGCATGGCAGAAGACTGAAAACTCGGGCCACAGGAAAAGCGTTTCAAGCCCCTTTCGCCCATCCAGAAGTGCCCCGAAAGGAAGGCTTTGCGTACAACTGAACTCCCCAGGGGAGCCTTTATGCAGCCCCACATGCAACTGGACCCTCCGGGTTCACTCTTTCACCGCAAGACTAAATATAGCCCTCGGCGTAATTGGAGAAGACTGAAAAATCGGGCCTCAGAAAACGCATTGCGATTCCCCTTGGACCATCCAAAAGTGCCCCCAAAGGAAGGCTTTGGGTACAACTGAACTCCCCAGGGGAGCCTTAACGCAGCCCCACATGCAACTGGACCCTCCGTGTTCGCTCTTTCACAGCAACCCTAAATATAGCCCTGGCCCGCCTGGCAGTTGACTGAAAACTCGGGCCCCAGAAAATGCATTAAAAGCCTAATTCGCCCATCCAAAAGTGCCACCAGAGGAAGGCTTTGGGTACAACTGAACTCCCCAGGGGAGCCTTTACGCAGCCCCACATGCAACTGGACCCTCTGTATTCGCTCTTTCACAGCAACCCTAAATATAGCCCTGGCCCGCCTGGCAGTCGACTGAAAGTTCGGGCCACAGAAAATGTTTTACGAGCCCCATTCGCCCATCCAAAAGTGCCACCAGAGGAAGGCTTTGGGTACAACTGAACTCCCCAGGGGAGCCTTTACGCAGCCCCACATGCAACTGGACCCTCCTTGTTCACTGTTTACGAGCAACCCTAAATATAACCCTAGCCAGCATGGCAGAAGACTGAAAACTCGGGCCACAGAAAAAGTGTTTCAAGCCCCTTTCGCCCATCCAGAAGTGCCCCCAAAGGAAGGCTTTGGGTACAAGTGAACTCCCCAGGGGACCTTTTATGCAGCCCCACATGCAACTGGACCCTCCTTGTTCACTGTTTACGAGCAACCCTAAATATACCCCTAGCCACCATGGCAGAAGACTGAAAACTCGGGCTCCAGAAAATGCGTTTCAAGCCCCATTCACCCATCCAGAAGTGCCCCCAAAGGAAGGCTTTGGGTAAACTGAACTCCCCAGGGGAGCCTTTATGCAGCCCCACATGCAACTGGACCCTCCGGGTTCACTCTTTAACCGCAAGCCTAAATATAGCCCTAGCACGCCTGGCAGTCGACTGAAAGTTCGAGCCACAGAAAATGTGTTACGAGCCCCATTCGCCCATCTAAAAGTGCCTCCAGAGGAAGGTTTTGGGTACAACTGAACTCCCCAGGGGAGCCTTTATGCGGGCCCATACGCAACTGGACCCCCCGTGTTCGCTGTTTACAAGCAACCCTAAATATAACACTAGCCAGCATGGCAGAAGACTGAAAACTCGGGCTCCAGAAAAAGCGTTTCAAGCCCCATTCACCCATCCAGAAGTGCCCCCAAAGGAAGGCTTTGGGTACAACTGAACTCCCCAGGCGAGCCTCTATGCAGCCCCACATGCAACTGGACCCTCCGGGTTCAGTCTTTCACAGCAAGACTAAATATAGCCCTCGGCGCAATTGGAGAAGACTGAAAAAGCGGGCCTCAGAAAACGCATTGCGATTCCCCTTGGACCATCCAAAAGTGCCCCCAAAGGAAGGCTTTGGGTACAACTGAACTCCCCGGGGGAGCCTTAACGCAGCCCCACATGCAACTGGACCCTCCGTATTCGCTCTTTCACAGCAACCCTAAATATAGCCCTGGCCCGCCTGGCAGTCGACTGAAAACTCGGGCCCCAGAAAATGCATTAAAAGCCTAATTCGCCCATCCAAATGTGTCCCCAGAGGAAGGCTTTGGGTACAACTGAACTCCCCAGGGGAGCCTTTATGCAGCCCCACATGCAACTGGACCCTCCTTGTTCACTGTTTACGAGCAACCTTAAATATACCCCTAGCCACCATGGCAGAAGACTGAAAAGTCGGGCTCCAGAAAATGCGTTTCAAGCCCCATTCACCCATCCAGAAGTGCCCCCAAAGGAAGGCTTTGGGTACAAGTGAGCTCCCCAGGGGACCCATTATGCAGCCCCACATGCAACTGGACCCTCCGGGTTCACTCTTTCACCGCAAGCCTAAATATAGCCCTAGCACGCCTGGCAGTCGACTGAAAGCTCGGGCCACAGAAAATGTGTTACGAGCCCCATTCGCCCATCCAGTAGTGCCCCCAAAGGAAGGCTTTGGGTACATCTGAACTCCCCAGGGGAGCCTTTATGCAGCCCCACATGCAACTGGACCCTCCTTGTTCACTGTTTACAAGCAACCCTAAATATACCCCTAGCAACCATGGCAGAAGACTGAAAATTCGGGCCCCAGAAAATGCGATAATAGCCTAATTCGCCCATCCAAAAGTGCCCCCAGAGGAAGGCTTTGGGTACAACTGAACTCCCCAGGGGAGCCTTTATGCAGCCCCACATGCAACTGGACCCTCCGGGTTCACTCTTTCACAGCAACCCTAAATATAGCCCTGGCCCGCCTGGCAGTCGACTGAAAAATCGGGCCCCAGAAAACGTGCTACAAGCCCCATTCGACCATCCAAAAGTGCCCCCAAAGGAAGGTTTTGGGTACAACTGAACTCCCCAGGGGAGCCTTTATGCGGGCCCATACGCAACTGGACCCCCCGTGTTCGCTGTTTACAAGCAACCCTAAAAATAACACTAGCCAGCATGGCAGAAAACTGAAAACTCGGGCCACAGAAAAAGCGTTTCAAGCCCCATTCACCCATCCAGAAGTGCCCCCAAAGGAAGGCTTTGGGTACAACCGAACTCCCCAGGGGAGCCTCTATGCAGCCCCACATGCAACTGGACCCTCCGGGTTCACTCTTTCACAGCAAGACTAAATATAGCCCTCGGCGCAATTGGAGAAGACTGAAAAATCGGGCCTCAGAAAACGCATTGCGATTCCCCTTGGACCATCCAAAAGTGCCCCCAAAGGAAGGCTTTGGGTACAACTGAACTCCCCAGGGGAGCCTTTATGCAGCCCCACATGCAACTGGACCCTCCGTATTCGCTCTTTCACAGCAACCCTAAATATAGCCCTGGCCCGCCTGGCAGTTGACTGAAAACTCGGGCCCCAGAAAATGCATTAAAAGCCTAATTCGCCCATCCAAAAGTGCCACCAGAGGAAGGCTTTGGGTACAACTGAACTCCCCAGGGGACCCTTTACGCAGCCCCACATGCAACTGGACCCTCCGTATTCGCTCTTTCACAGCAACCCTAAATATAGCCCTGGCCCGCCTGGCAGTTGACTGAAAACTCGGGCCCCAGAAAATGCATTAAAAGCCTAATTCGCCCATCCAAAAGTGCCACCAGAGGAAGGCTTTGGGTACAACTGAACTCCCCAGGGGAGCCTTTACGCAGCCCCACATGCAACTGGACCCTCCTTGTTCACTGTTTACGAGCAACCCTAAATATACCCCTAGCCACCATGGCAGAAGACTGAAAACTCGGGCTCCAGAAAATGCGTTTCAAGCCCCATTCACCCATCCAGAAGTGTCCCCAAAGGAAGGCTTTGGGTACAACTGAACTCCCCAGGGGAGCCTTTATGCAGCCCCACATGCAACTGGACCCTCCGGGTTCACTCTTTCACCGCAAGCCTAAATATAGCCCTAGCACGGCTGGCAGTCGACTGAAAGCTCTGGCCACAGAAAATGTGTTACTAGCCCCATTCGTCCATCCAAAAGTGCCCCCAGAGGAAGGCTTTGGGTACAACTGAACTCCCCAGGGGAGCCTTTACGCAGCCCCACATGCAACTGGACCCTCCGTGTTCGCTCTTTACAGCAACCCTAAATATAACCCTAGCCAGCATGGCAGAAGACTGAAAACTCGGGCCACAGGAAAAGCGTTTCAAGCCCCTTTCGCCCATCCAGAAGTGCCCCCAAAGGAAGGCTTTGGGTACAAGTGAGCTCCCCAGGGGACCCATTATGCAGCCCCACATGCAACTGGACCCTCCGGGTTCACTCTTTCACCGCAAGCCTAAATATAGCCCTAGCACGCCTGGCAGTCGACTGAAAGCTCTGGCCACAGAAAATGTGTTACTAGCCCCATTCGTCCATCCAAAAGTGCCCCCAGAGGAAGGCTTTGGGTACAACTGAACTCCCCAGGGGAGCCTTTACGCAGCCCCACATGCAACTGGACCCTCCGTGTTCGCTCTTTACAGCAACCCTAAATATAAAACTAGCCAGCATGGCAGAAGACTGAAAACTCGGGCCACAGGAAAAGCGTTTCAAGCCCCTTTCGCCCATCCAGAAGTGCCCCCAAAGGAAGGCTTTGGGTACAAGTGAGCTCCCCAGGGGACCCATTATGCAGCCCCACATGCAACTGGACCCTCCGGGTTCACTCTTTCACCGCAAGCCTAAATATAGCCCTAGCACGCCTGGCAGTCGACTGAAAGCTCGGGCCACAGAAAATGTGTTACGAGCCCCATTCGCCCATCCAGTAGTGCCCCCAAAGGAAGGCTTTGGGTACATCTGAACTCCCCAGGGGAGCCTTTATGCAGCCCCACATGCAACTGGACCCTCCTTGTTCACTGTTTACAAGCAACCCTAAATATACCCCTAGCCACCATGGCAGAAGACTGAAAATTCGGGCCCCAGAAAATGCGATAATAGCCTAATTCGCCCATCCAAAAGTGCCCCCAGAGGAAGGCTTTGGGTACAACTGAACTCCCCAGGGGAGCCTTTATGCAGCCCCACATGCAACTGGACCCTCCGGGTTCACTCTTTCACAGCAACCCTAAATATAGCCCTGGCCCGCCTGGCAGTCGACTGAAAAATCGGGCCCCAGAAAACGTGCTACAAGCCCCATTCGACCATCCAAAAGTGCCCCCAAAGGAAGGTTTTGGGTACAACTGAACTCCCCAGGGGAGCCTTTATGCGGGCCCATACGCAACTGGACCCCCCGTGTTCGCTGTTTACAAGCAACCCTAAATATAACACTAGCCAGCATGGCAGAAAACTGAAAACTCGGGCCACAGAAAAAGCGTTTCAAGCCCCATTCACCCATCCAGAAGTGCCCCCAAAGGAAGGCTTTGGGTACAACCGAACTCCCCAGGCGAGCCTCTATGCAGCCCCACATGCAACTGGACCCTCCGGGTTCACTCTTTCACCGCAAGACTAAATATAGCCCTCGGCGCAATTGGAGAAGACTGAAAAATCGGGCCTCAGAAAACGCATTGCGATTCCCCTTGGACCATCCAAAAGTGCCCCCAAAGGAAGGCTTTGGGTACAACTGAACTCCCCAGGGGAGCCTTTATGCAGCCCCACATGCAACTGGACCCTCCGTATTCGCTCTTTCACAGCAACCCTAAATATAGCCCTGGCCCGCCTGGCAGTTGACTGAAAACTCGGGCCCCAGAAAATGCATTAAAAGCCTAATTCGCCCATCCAAAAGTGCCACCAGAGGAAGGCTTTGGGTACAACTGAACTCCCCAGGGGAGCCTTTACGCAGCCCCACATGCAACTGGACCCTCCGTATTCGCTCTTTCACAGCAACCCTAAATATAGCCCTGGCCCGCCTGGCAGTTGACTGAAAACTCGGGCCCCAGAAAATGCATTAAAAGCCTAATTCGCCCATCCAAAAGTGCCACCAGAGGAAGGCTTTGGGTACAACTGAACTCCCCAGGGGAGCCTTTACGCAGCCACACATGCAACTGGACCCTCCGTGTTCGCTCTTTACAGCAACCCTAAATATAACCCTAGCCAGCATGGCAGAAGACTGAAAACTCGGGCCACAGAAAAAGCGTTTCAAGCCCCTTTCGCCCATCCAGAAGTGCCCCCAAAGGAAGGCTTTGGGTACAACTGAACTCCCCAGGGGACCCTTTATGCAGCCCCACATGCAACTGGACCCTCCTTGTTCACTGTTTACGAGCAACCCTAAATATACCCCTATCCACCATGGCAGAAAACTGAAAACTCGGGCTCCAGAAAATGCGTTTTAAGCCCCATTCACCCATCCAGAAGTGCCCCCAAAGGAAGGCTTTGGGTACAACTGAACTCCCCAGGGGAACCTTTATGCAGCCCTACATGCAACTGGACCCTCCGGGTTCACTCTTTCACCGCAAGCCTAAATATAGCCCTAGCACGCCTGGCAGTCGACTGAAAGTTCGAGCCACAGAAAATGTGTTACGAGCCCCATTCGCCCATCTAAAAGTGCCTCCAGAGGAAGGTTTTGGGTACATCTGAACTCCCCAGGGGAGCCTTTATGCAGCCACACATGCAACTGGACCCTCCGTGTTCACTCTTTACAGCAACCCTAAATATAAAACTAGCCAGCATGGCAGAAGACTGAAAACTCGGGCCACAGAAAAAGCGTTTCAAGCCCCTTTCGCCCATCCAGAAGTGCCCCGAAAGGAAGGCTTTGCGTACAACTGAACTCCCCAGGGGAGCCTTTATGCAGCCCCACATGCAACTGGACCCTCCGGGTTCACTCTTTCACCGCAAGACTAAATATAGCCCTCGGCGTAATTGGAGAAGACTGAAAAATCGGGCCTCAGAAAACGCATTGCGATTCCCCTTGGACCATCCAAAAGTGCCCCCAAAGGAAGGCTTTGGGTACAACTGAACTCCCCGGGGGAGCCTTAACGCAGCCCCACATGCAACTGGACCCTCCGTGTTCGCTCTTTCACAGCAACCCTAAATATAGCCCTGGCCCGCCTGGCAGTTGACTGAAAAATCGGGCCCCAGAAAACGTGCTACAAGCCCCATTCGACCATCCAAAAGTGCCCCCAAAGGAAGGCTTTGGGTACAACTGAACTCCCCAGGGGAGCCTTTATGCAGCCCCACATGCAACTGGACCCTCCTTGTTCACTGTTTACAAGCAACCCTAAATATACGCCTAGCCACCATGGCAGAAGACTGAAAATTCGGGCCCCAGAAAATGCGATAATAGCCTAATTCGCCCATCCAAAAGTGCCCCCAGAGGAAGGCTTTGGGTACAAGTGAACTCCCCAGGGGAGCCTTTACGCAGCCCCACATGCAACTGGACCCTCCTTGTTCACTGTTTACGAGCAACCCTAAATATAACACTAGCCAGCATGGCAGAAAACTGAAAACTCGGGCCACAGAAAAAGCGTTTCAAGCCCCATTCACCCATCCAGAAGTGCCCCCAAAGGAAGGCTTTGGGTACAAGTGAACTCCCCAGGCGAGCCTTTATGCAGCCCCATATGCAACTGGACCCTCCGGGTTCACTCTTTCACAGCAACCCTAAATATAGCCCTGGCCCGCCTGGCAGTCGACTGAAAACTCGGGCCCCAGAAAATGCGTTAAAAGCCTAATTCGTCCATTCAAAAGTGCCCCCAAAGGAAGGCTTTGGGTACAACTGAACTCCCCAGGGGAGCCTTTATGCAGCCCTACATGCAACTGGACCATCCGGGTTCACTCTTTCACCGCAAGCCTAAATATAGCCCTAGCACGCCTGGCAGTCGACTGAAAGTTCGAGCCACAGAAAATGTGTTACGAGCCCCATTCGCCCATCCAAAAGTGCCCCCAGAGGAAGGCTTTGGGTACATCTGAACTCCCCAGGGGAGCCTTTATGCAGCCCCACATGCAACTGGACCCTCCGTGTTCACTCTTTACAGCAACCCTAAATATAAAACTAGCCAGCATGGCAGAAGACTGAAAACTCGGGCCACAGGAAAAGCGTTTCAAGCCCCTTTCGCCCATCCAGAAGTGCCCCGAAAGGAAGGCTTTGCGTACAACTGAACTCCCCAGGGGAGCCTTTATGCAGCCCCACATGCAACTGGACCCTCCGGGTTCACTCTTTCACCGCAAGTCTAAATATAGCCCTCGGCGTAATTGGAGAAGACTGAAAAATCGGGCCTCAGAAAACGCATTGCGATTCCCCTTGGACCATCCAAAAGTGCCCCCAAAGGAAGGCTTTGGGTACAACTGAACTCCCCAGGGGAGCCTTAACGCAGCCCCACATGCAACTGGACCCTCCGTGTTCGCTCTTTCACAGCAACCCTAAATATAGCCCTGGCCCGCCTGGCAGTTGACTGAAAACTCGGGCCCCAGAAAATGCATTAAAAGCCTAATTCGCCCATCCAAAAGTGCCACCAGAGGAAGGCTTTGGGTACAACTGAACTCCCCAGGGGAGCCTTTACACAGCCCCACATGCAACTGGACCCTCTGTATTCGCTCTTTCACAGCAACCCTAAATATAGCCCTGGCCCGCCTGGCAGTCGACTGAAAGTTCGGGCCACAGAAAATGTTTTACGAGCCCCATTCGCCCATCCAAAAGTGCCACCAGAGGAAGGCTTTGGGTACAACTGAACTCCCCAGGGGAGCCTTTACGCAGCCCCACATGCAACTGGACCCTCCTTGTTCACTGTTTACGAGCAACCCTAAATATAACCCTAGCCAGCATGGCAGAAGACTGAAAACTCGGGCCACAGAAAAAGTGTTTCAAGCCCCTTTCGCCCATCCAGAAGTGCCCCCAAAGGAAGGCTTTGGGTACAAGTGAACTCCCCAGGGGACCCTTTATGCAGCCCCACATGCAACTGGACCCTCCTTGTTCACTGTTTACGAGCAACCCTAAATATACCCCTAGCCACCATGGCAGAAGACTGAAAACTCGGGCTCCAGAAAATGCGTTTCAAGCCCCATTCACCCATCCAGAAGTGCCCCCAAAGGAAGGCTTTGGGTAAACTGAACTCCCCAGGGGAGCCTTTATGCAGCCCCACATGCAACTGGACCCTCCGGGTTCACTCTTTAACCGCAAGCCTAAATATAGCCTTAGCACGCCTGGCAGTCGACTGAAAGTTCGAGCCACAGAAAATGTGTTACGAGCCCCATTCGCCCATCTAAAAGTGCCTCCAGAGGAAGGTTTTGGGTACAACTGAACTCCCCAGGGGAGCCTTTATGCGGGCCCATACGCAACTGGACCCCCCGTGTTCGCTGTTTACAAGCAACCCTAAATATAACACTAGCCACCATGGCAGAAAACTGAAAACTCGGGCCACAGAAAAAGCGTTTCAAGCCCCATTCACCCATCCAGAAGTGCCCCCAAAGGAAGGCTTTGGGTACAACTGAACTCCCCAGGCGAGCCTCTATGCAGCCCCACATGCAACTGGACCCTCCGGGTTCAGTCTTTCACAGCAAGACTAAATATAGCCCTCGGCGCAATTGGAGAAGACTGAAAAAGCGGGCCTCAGAAAACGCATTGCGATTCCCCTTGGACCATCCAAAAGTGCCCCCAAAGGAAGGCTTTGGGTACAACTGAACTCCCCGGGGGAGCCTTAACGCAGCCCCACATGCAACTGGACCCTCCGTATTCGCTCTTTCACAGCAACCCTAAATATAGCCCTGGCCCGCCTGGCAGTCGACTGAAAACTCGGGCCCCAGAAAATGCATTAAAAGCCTAATTCGCCCATCCAAATGTGTCCCCAGAGGAAGGCTTTGGGTACAACTGAACTCCCCAGGGGAGCCTTTATGCAGCCCCACATGCAACTGGACCCTCCTTGTTCACTGTTTACGAGCAACCTTAAATATACCCCTAGCCACCATGGCAGAAGACTGAAAAGTCGGGCTCCAGAAAATGCGTTTCAAGCCCCATTCACCCATCCAGAAGTGCCCCCAAAGGAAGGCTTTGGGTACAAGTGAACTCCCCAGGGGAGCCTTTATGCAGCCCCACATGCAACTGGACCCTCCGGGTTCACTCTTTCACCGCAAGCCTAAATATAGCCCTCGGCGCAAAAGGAGAAGACTGAAAATGCGGGCCTCAGAAAACGCATTGCGATTCCCGTTGGACCATCCAAAAGTGCTCCCAAAGGAAGGCTTTGGGTACAACTGAACTCCCCAGGGGAGCCTTAACGCAGCCCCACATGCAACTGGACCCTCCGTATTCGCTCTTTCACAGCAACCCTAAATATAGCCCTGGCCCGCCTGGCAGTCGACTGAAAACTCGGGCCCCAGAAAATGCATTAAAAGCCTAATTCGCCCATCCAAAAGTGCCCCCAGAGGAAGGCTTTGGGTACAACTGAACTCCCCAGGGGAGCCTTTATGCAGCCCCACATGCAACTGGACCCTCCGTGTTCGCTCTTTACAGCAACCCTAAATATAACCCTAGCCAGCATGGCAGAAAACAGAAAACTCGGGCCCCAGAAAAAGCGTTTCAAGCCCCATTCACCCATCCAGAAGTGCCCCCAAAGGAAGGCTTTGGGTACAAGTGAGCTCCCCAGGGGACCCATTATGCAGCCCCACATGCAACTGGACCCTCCGGGTTCACTCTTTCACCGCAAGCCTAAATATAGCCCTAGCACGCCTGGCAGTCGACTGAAAGCTCGGGCCACAGAAAATGTGTTACGAGCCCCATTCGCCCATCCAGTAGTGCCCCCAAAGGAAGGCTTTGGGTACATCTGAACTCCCCAGGGGAGCCTTTATGCAGCCCCACATGCAACTGGACCCTCCTTGTTCACTGTTTACAAGCAACCCTAAATATACCCCTAGCAACCATGGCAGAAGACTGAAAATTCGGGCCCCAGAAAATGCGATAATAGCCTAATTCGCCCATCCAAAAGTGCCCCCAGAGGAAGGCTTTGGGTACAACTGAACTCCCCAGGGGAGCCTTTATGCAGCCCCACATGCAACTGGACCCTCCGGGTTCACTCTTTCACAGCAACCCTAAATATATCCCTGGCCCGCCTGGCAGTCGACTGAAAAATCGGGCCCCAGAAAACGTGCTACAAGCCCCATTCGACCATCCAAAAGTGCCCCCAAAGGAAGGTTTTGGGTACAACTGAACTCCCCAGGGGAGCCTTTATGCGGGCCCATACGCAACTGGACCCCCCGTGTTCGCTGTTTACAAGCAACCCTAAAAATAACACTAGCCAGCATGGCAGAAAACTGAAAACTCGGGCCACAGAAAAAGCGTTTCAAGCCCCATTCACCCATCCAGAAGTGCCCCCAAAGGAAGGCTTTGGGTACAACCGAACTCCCCAGGGGAGCCTCTATGCAGCCCCACATGCAACTGGACCCTCCGGGTTCACTCTTTCACAGCAAGACTAAATATAGCCCTCGGCGCAATTGGAGAAGACTGAAAAATCGGGCCTCAGAAAACGCATTGCGATTCCCCTTGGACCATCCAAAAGTGCCCCCAAAGGAAGGCTTTGGGTACAACTGAACTCCCCAGGGGAGCCTTTATGCAGCCCCACATGCAACTGGACCCTCCGTATTCGCTCTTTCACAGCAACCCTAAATATAGCCCTGGCCCGCCTGGCAGTTGACTGAAAACTCGGGCCCCAGAAAATGCATTAAAAGCCTAATTCGCCCATCCAAAAGTGCCACCAGAGGAAGGCTTTGGGTACAACTGAACTCCCCAGGGGACCCTTTACGCAGCCCCACATGCAACTGGACCCTCCGTATTCGCTCTTTCACAGCAACCCTAAATATAGCCCTGGCCCGCCTGGCAGTTGACTGAAAACTCGGGCCCCAGAAAATGCATTAAAAGCCTAATTCGCCCATCCAAAAGTGCCACCAGAGGAAGGCTTTGGGTACAACTGAACTCCCCAGGGGAGCCTTTACGCAGCCCCACATGCAACTGGACCCTCCTTGTTCACTGTTTACGAGCAACCCTAAATATACCCCTAGCCACCATGGCAGAAGACTGAAAACTCGGGCTCCAGAAAATGCGTTTCAAGCCCCATTCACCCATCCAGAAGTGTCCCCAAAGGAAGGCTTTGGGTACAACTGAACTCCCCAGGGGAGCCTTTATGCAGCCCCACATGCAACTGGACCCTCCGGGTTCACTCTTTCACCGCAAGCCTAAATATAGACCTAGCACGCCTGGCAGTCGACTGAAAGCTCTGGCCACAGAAAATGTGTTACTAGCCCCATTCGTCCATCCAAAAGTGCCCCCAGAGGAAGGCTTTGGGTACAACTGAACTCCCCAGGGGAGCCTTTACGCAGCCCCACATGCAACTGGACCCTCCGTGTTCGCTCTTTACAGCAACCCTAAATATAACCCTAGCCAGCATGGTAGAAGACTGAAAACTCGGGCCACAGAAAAAGCGTTTCAAGCCCCATTCGCCCATCCAGAAGTGCCCCCAAAGGAAGTCTTTGCGTACAAATGAACTCCCCAGGGGAGCCTTTATGCAGCGCCACATGCAACTGGACCCTCCGTATTCGCTCTTTCACAGCAACCCTAAATATAGCCCTGGCCCGCCTGGCAGTCGACTGAAAAATCGGGCCCCAGAAAACGTGCTACAAGCCCCATTCACCCATCCAAAAGTGCCCCCAAAGGAAGGCTTTGGGTACAACTGAACTCCCCAGGGGAGCCTTTATGCAGCCCCACATGCAACTGGACCCTCCTTGTTCACTGTTTACAAGCAACCCTAAATATACGCCTAGCCACCATGGCAGAAGACTGAAAATTCGGGCCCCAGTAAATGCGATAATAGTCTAATTCGCCCATCCAGAAGTGCCCCCAAAGGAAGGCTTTGGGTACAAGTGAACTCCCCAGGGGAGCCTTTACGCAGCCCCACATGCAACTGGACCCTCCTTTTTCACTGTTTACAAGCAACCCTAAATATAACACTAGCCACCATGGCAGAAAACTGAAAACTCGGGCCACAGAAAAAGCGTTTCAAGCCCCATTCACCCATCCAGAAGTGCCCCCAAAGGAAGGCTTTGGGTACAACTGAACTCCCCAGGCGAGCCTTTATGCAGCCCCATATGCAACTGGACCCTCCGGGTTCACTCTTTCACCGCAAGACTAAATATAGCCCTCGGCGCAATTGGAGAAGACTGAAAAATCGGGCCTCAGAAAACGCATTGCGATTCCCCTTGGACCATCCAAAAGTGCCCCCAAAGGAAGGCTTTGGGTACAACTGAACTCCCCAGGCGAGCCTTTACGCAGCCCCACATGCAACTGGACCCTCCTTGTTCACTGTTTAGGAGCAACCCTAAATATAACCCTAGCCACCATGGCAGAAGACTGAAAACTCGGGCTCCAGAAAATGCGTTTCAAGCCCCATTCACCCATCCAGAAGTGCCCCCAAAGGAAGGCTTTGGGTACATCTGAACTCCCCAGGGGAGCCTTTACGCAGCCCCACATGCAACTGGACCCTCCGGGTTCACTCTTTCACCGCAAGCCTAAATATAGCCCTAGCACGCCTGGCAGTCGACTGAAAGCTCGTGCTACGGAAAATGTGTTACGAGCCCCATTCGCCCGTCCAAAGGTGCCCCCAGAGGAAGGCTTTGGGTACAACTGAACTCCCCAGGGGAGCCTTTACGCAGCCCCACATGCAACTGGACCCTCCGTGTTCGCTCTTTACAGCAACCCTAAATATAACCCTAGCCAGCATGGCAGAAGACTGAAAACTCGGGCCACAGAAAAAGTGTTTCAAGCCCCTTTCGCCCATCCAGAAGTGCCCCCATAGGAAGGCTTTGGGTAAAAGTGAACTCCCCAGGCGAGCCTTTATGCAGCCCCACATGCAACTGGACCCTCCTTGTTCACTGTTTACGAGCAACCCTAAATATACCCCTAGCCACCATGGCAGAAGACTGAAAACTCGGGCTCCAGAAAATGCGTTTCAAGCCCCATTCACCCATCCAGAAGTGCCCCCAAAGGAAGGCTTTGGGTAAACTGAACTCCCCAGGGGAGCCTTTATGCAGCCCCACATGCAACTGGACCCTCCGGGTTCACTCTTTAACCGCAAGCCTAAATATAGCCCTAGCACGCCTGGCAGTCGACTGAAAGTTCGAGCCACAGAAAATGTGTTACGAGCCCCATTCGCCCATCTAAAAGTGCCTCCAGAGGAAGGTTTTGGGTACAACTGAACTCCCCAGGGGAGCCTTTATGCGGGCCCATACGCAACTGGACCCCCCGTGTTCGCTGTTTACAAGCAACCCTAAATATAACACTAGCCAGCATGGCAGAAAACTGAAAACTCGGGCCACAGAAAAAGCGTTTCAAGCCCCATTCACCCATCCAGAAGTGCCCCCAAAGGAAGGCTTTGGGTACAACTGAACTCCCCAGGCGAGCCTCTATGCAGCCCCACATGCAACTGGACCCTCCGGGTTCACTCTTTCACAGCAAGACTAAATATAGCCCTCGGCGCAATTGGAGAAGACTGAAAAAGCGGGCCTCAGAAAACGCATTGCGATTCCCCTTGGACCATCCAAAAGTGCCCCCAAAGGAAGGCTTTGGGTACAACTGAACTCCCCGGGGGAGCCTTAACGCAGCCCCACATGCAACTGGACCCTCCGTATTCGCTCTTTCACAGCAACCCTAAATATAGCCCTGGCCCGCCTGGCAGTCGACTGAAAACTCGGGCCCCAGAAAATGCATTAAAAGCCTAATTCGCCCATCGAAATGTGTCCCCAGAGGAAGGCTTTGGGTACAACTGAACTCCCCAGGGGAGCCTTTATGCAGCCCCACATGCAACTGGACCCTCCGTGTTCGCACTTTACAGCAACCCTAAATATAACCCTAGCCAGCATGGCAGAAAACAGAAAACTCGGGCCCCAGAAAAAGCGTTTCAAGCCCCATTCACCCATCCAGAAGTGCCCCCAAAGGAAGGCTTTGGGTACAAGTGAACTCCCCAGGGGACCCTTTATGCAGCACCACATGCAACTGGACCCTCCGGGTTCACTCTTTCACCGCAAGCCTAAATATAGCCCTAGCACGCCTGGCAGTCGACTGAAAGCTCGGGCCACAGAAAATGTGTTACGAGCCCCATTCGCCCATCCAAAAGTGCCCCCAAAGGAAGGCTTTGGGTACATCTGAACTCCCCAGGGGAGCCTTTATGCAGCCCCACATGCAACTGGACCCTCCTTGTTCACTGTTTACAAGCAACCCTAAATATACCCCTAGCCACCATGGCAGAAGACTGAAAATTCGGGCCCCAGAAAATGCGATAATAGCCTAATTCGCCCATCCAAAAGTGCCCCCAGAGGAAGGCTTTGGGTACAACTGAACTCCCCAGGGGAGCCTTTATGCAGCCCCACATGCAACTGGACCCTCCGGGTTCACTCTTTCACAGCAACCCTAAATATAGCCCTGGCCCGCCTGGCAGTCGACTGAAAAATCGGGCCCCAGAAAACGTGCTACAAGCCCCATTCGACCATCCAAAAGTGCCCCCAAAGGAAGGTTTTGGGTACAACTGAACTCCCCAGGGGAGCCTTTATGCGGGCCCATATGCAACTGGACCCCCCGTGTTCGCTGTTTACAAGCAACCCTAAATATAACACTAGCCAGCATTGCAGAAAACTGAAAACTCGGGCCACAGAAAAAGCGTTTCAAGCCCCATTCACCCATCCAGAAGTGCCCCCAAAGGAAGGCTTTGGGTACAACCGAACTCCCCAGGCGAGCCTCTATGCAGCCCCACATGCAACTGGACCCTCCGGGTTCACTCTTTCACAGCAAGACTAAATATAGCCCTCGGCGCAATTGGAGAAGACTGAAAAATCGGGCCTCAGAAAACGCATTGCGATTCCCCTTGGACCATCCAAAAGTGCCCCCAAAGGAAGGCTTTGGGTACAACTGAACTCCCCAGGGGAGCCTTTATGCAGCCCCACATGCAACTGGACCCTCCGTATTCGCTCTTTCACAGCAACCCTAAATATAGCCCTGGCCCGCCTGGCAGTTGACTGAAAACTCGGGCCCCAGAAAATGCATTAAAAGCCTAATTCGCCCATCCAAAAGTGCCACCAGAGGAAGGCTTTGGGTACAACTGAACTCCCCAGGGGAGCCTTTACGCAGCCCCACATGCAACTGGACCCTCCGTATTCGCTCTTTCACAGCAACCCTAAATATATCCCTGGCCCGCCTGGCAGTTGACTGAAAACTCGGGCCCCAGAAAATGCATTAAAATCCTAATTCGCCCATCCAAAAGTGCCACCAGAGGAAGGCTTTGGGTACAAGTGAACTCCCCAGGGGAGCCTTTACGCAGCCCCACATGCAACTGGACCCTCCGGGTTCGCTCTTTACAGCAACCCTAAATATAACCCTAGCCAGCATGGCAGAAGACTGAAAACTCGGGCCACAGAAAAAGTGTTTCAAGCCCCTTTCGCCCATCCAGAAGTGCCCCCAAAGGAAGGCTTTGGGTACAAGTGAACTCCCCAGGGGACCCTTTATGCAGCCCCACATGCAACTGGACCCTCCTTGTTCACTGTTTACGAGCAACCCTAAATATACCCCTAGCCACCATGGCAGAAGACTGAAAACTCGGGCTCCAGAAAATGCGTTTCAAGCCCCATTCACCCATCCAGAAGTGCCCCCAAAGGAAGGCTTTGGGTAAACTGAACTCCCCAGGGGAGCCTTTATGCAGCCCCACATGCAACTGGACCCTCCGGGTTCACTCTTTCACCGCAAGCCTAAATATAGCCCTAGCACGCCTGGCAGTCGACTGAAAGTTCGAGCCACAGAAAATGTGTTACGAGCCCCATTCGCCCATCCAAAAGTGCCTCCAGAGGAAGGTTTTGGGTACAACTGAACTCCCCAGGGGAGCCTTTATGCAGCCCCACATGCAACTGGACCCTCCGGGTTCACTCTTTCACCGCAAGCCTAAATATAACCCTCGGCGCAAAAGGAGAAGACTGAAAACTCGGGCCTCAGAAAACGCATTGCGATTCCCGTTGGACCATCCAAAAGTGCTCCCAAAGGAAGGCTTTGGGTACAACTGAACTCCCCAGGGGAGCCTTTATGCAGCCCCACATGCAACTGGACCCTCCGTGTTCGCTCTTTACAGCAACCCTAAATATAACCCTAGCCAGCATGGCAGAAAACAGAAAACTCGGGCCACAGAAAAAGCGTTTCAAGCCCCATTCACCCATCCAGAAGTGCCCCCAAAGGAAGGCTTTGGGTACAAGTGAGCTCCCCAGGGGACCCTTTATGCAGCCCCACATGCAACTGGACCCTCCGGGTTCACTCTTTCACCGCAAGCCTAAATATAGCCCTAACACGCCTGGCAGTCGACTGAAAGCTCGGGCCACAGAAAATGTGTTACGAGCCCCATTCGCCCATCCAAAAGTGCCCCCAAAGGAAGGCTTTGGGTACATCTGAACTCCCCAGGGGAGCCTTTATGCAGCCCCACATGCAACTGGACCCTCCTTGTTCACTGTTTACAAGCAACCCTAAATATACCCCTAGCCACCATGGCAGAAGACTGAAAACTCGGGCTCCAGAAAATGCGTTTCAAGCCCCATTCACCCATCCAGAAGTGCCCCCAAAGGAAGGCTTTGGGTACATCTCAACTCCCCAGGGGAGCCTTTATGCAGCCCCACATGCAACTGGACCCTCCGGGTTCACTCTTTCACCGCAAGCCTAAATATAGCCCTAGCACGCCTGGCAGTCGACTGAAAGCTCGTGCCACGGAAAATGTGTTACGAGCCCCATTCGCCCATCCAAAGGTGCCCCCAGAGGAAGGCTTTGGGTACAACTGAACTCCCCAGGGGAGCCTTTACGCAGCCCCACATGCAACTGGACCCTCCGGGTTCACTCTTTAACCGCAAGCCTAAATATAGCCCTAGCACGCCTGGCAGTCGACTGAAAGTTCGAGCCACAGAAAATGTGTTACGAGCCCCATTCGCCCATCTAAAAGTGCCTCCAGAGGAAGGTTTTGGGTACAACTGAACTCCCCAGGGGAGCCTTTATGCGGGTCCATACGCAACTGGACCCCCCGTGTTCGCTGTTTACAAGCAACCCTAAATATAACACTAGCCACCATGGCAGAAAACTGAAAACTCGGGCCACAGAAAAAGCGTTTCAAGCCCCATTCACCCATCCAGAAGTGCCCCCAAAGGAAGGCTTTGGGTACAACTGAACTCCCCAGGCGAGCCTCTATGCAGCCCCACATGCAACTGGACCCTCCGGGTTCACTCTTTCACAGCAAGACTAAATATAGCCCTCGGCGCAATTGGAGAAGACTGAAAAAGCGGGCCTCAGAAAACGCATTGCGATTCCCCTTGGACCATCCAAAAGTGCCCCCAAAGGAAGGCTTTGGGTACAACTGAACTCCCCGGGGGAGCCTTAACGCAGCCCCACATGCAACTGGACCCTCCGTATTCGCTCTTTCACAGCAACCCTAAATATAGCCCTGGCCCGCCTGGCAGTCGACTGAAAACTCGGGCCCCAGAAAATGCATTAAAAGCCTAATTCGCCCATCCAAATGTGTCCCCAGAGGAAGGCTTTGGGTACAACTGAACTCCCCAGGGGAGCCTTTATGCAGCCCCACATGCAACTGGACCCTCCTTGTTCACTGTTTACGAGCAACCCTAAATATACCCCTAGCCACCATGGCAGAAGACTGAAAAGTCGGGCTCCAGAAAATGCGTTTCAAGCCCCATTCACCCATCCAGAAGTGCCCCCAAAGGAAGGCTTTGGGTACAAGTGAACTCCCCAGGGGAGCCTTTATGCAGCCCCACATGCAACTGGACCCTCCGGGTTCACTCTTTCACAGCAAGCCTAAATATAGCCCTCGGCGCAAAAGGAGAAGACTGAAAATGCGGGCCTCAGAAAACGCATTGCGATTCCCGTTGGACCATCCAAAAGTGCTCCCAAAGGAAGGCTTTGGGTAAACTGAACTCCCCAGGGGAGCCTTTATGCAGCCCCACATGCAACTGGACCCTCCGGGTTCACTCTTTAACCGCAAGCCTAAATATAGCCCTAGCACGCCTGGCAGTCGACTGAAAGTTCGAGCCACAGAAAATGTGTTACGAGCCCCATTCGCCCATCTAAAAGTGCCTCCAGAGGAAGGTTTTGGGTACAACTGAACTCCCCAGGGGAGCCTTTATTCGGGTCCATACGCAACTGGACCCCCCGTGTTCGCTGTTTACAAGCAACCCTAAATATAACACTAGCCACCATGGCAGAAAACTGAAAACTCGGGCCACAGAAAAAGCGTTTCAAGCCCCATTCACCCATCCAGAAGTGCCCCCAAAGGAAGGCTTTGGGTACAACTGAACTCCCCAGGCGAGCCTCTATGCAGCCCCACATGCAACTGGACCCTCCGGGTTCACTCTTTCACAGCAAGACTAAATATAGCCCTCGGCGCAATTGGAGAAGACTGAAAAACCGGGCCTCAGAAAACGCATTGCGATTCCCCTTGGACCATCCAAAAGTGCCCCCAAAGGAAGGCTTTGGGTACAACTGAACTCCCCGGGGGAGCCTTAACGCAGCCCCACATGCAACTGGACCCTCCGTATTCGCTCTTTCACAGCAACCCTAAATATAGCCCTGGCCCGCCTGGCAGTCGACTGAAAACTCGGGCCCCAGAAAATGCATTAAAAGCCTAATTCGCCCATCCAAATGTGTCCCCAGAGGAAGGCTTTGGGTACAACTGAACTCCCCAGGGGAGCCTTTATGCAGCCCCACATGCAACTGGACCCTCCTTGTTCACTGTTTACGAGCAACCCTAAATATACCCCTAGCCACCATGGCAGAAGACTGAAAAGTCGGGCTCCAGAAAATGCGTTTCAAGCCCCATTCACCCATCCAGAAGTGCCCCCAAAGGAAGGCTTTGGGTACAACTGAACTCCCCAGGGGAGCCTTTATGCAGCCCCACATGCAACTGGACCCTCCGGGTTCAATCTTTCACCGCAAGCCTAAATATAGCCCTCGGCGCAAAAGGAGAAGACTGAAAATGCGGGCCTCAGAAAACGCATTGCGATTCCCGTTGGACCATCCAAAAGTGCTCCCAAAGGAAGGCTTTGGGTACAACTGAACTCCCCAGGGGAGCTTTAACGCAGCCCCACATGCAACTGGACCCTCCGTATTCGCTCTTTCACAGCAACCCTAAATATAGCCCTGGCCCGCCTGGCAGTCGACTGAAAACTCGGGCCCCAGAAAATGGATTAAAAGCCTAATTCGCCCATCCAAAAGTGCCCCCAGAGGAAGGCTTTGGGTACAACTGAACTCCCCAGGGGAGCCTTTATGCAGCCCCACATGCAACTGGACCCTCCGTGTTCGCTCTTTACAGCAACCCTAAATATAACCCTAGCCAGCATGGCAGAAAACAGAAAACTCGGGCCCCAGGAAAAGCGTTTCAAGCCCCATTCACCCATCCAGAAGTGCCCCCAAAGGAAGGCTTTGGGTACAAGTGAGCTCCCCAGGGGACCCATTATGCAGCCCCACATGCAACTGGACCCTCCGGGTTCACTCTTTCACCGCAAGCCTAAATATAGCCCTAGCACGCCTGGCAGTCGAATGAAAACTCGGGCCACAGAAAATGTGTTACGAGCCCCATTCGCCCATCCAGTAGTGCCCCCAAAGGAAGGCTTTGGGTACATCTGAACTCCCCAGGGGAGCCTTTATGCAGCCCCACATGCAACTGGACCCTCCTTGTTCACTGTTTACAAGCAACCCTAAATATACCCCTAGCCACCATGGCAGAAGACTGAAAATTCGGGCCCCAGAAAATGCGATAATAGCCTAATTCGCCCATCCAAAAGTGCCCCCAGAGGAAGGCTTTGGGTACAACTGAACTCCCCAGGGGAGCCTTTATGCAGCCCCACATGCAACTGGACCCTCCGGGTTCACTCTTTCACCGCAAGCCTAAATATAGCCCTCGGCGCAAAAGGAGAAAACTGAAAATGCGGGCCTCAGAAAACGCATTGTGATTCCCGTTGGACCATCCAAAAGTGCTCCCAAAGGAAGGCTTTGGGTACAACTGAACTCCCCAGGGGAGCCTTAACGCAGCCCCACATGCAACTGGACCCTCCGTATTCGCTCTTTCACAGCAACCCTAAATATAGCCCTGGCCCGCCTGGCAGTCGACTGAAAACTCGGGCCTCAGAAAATGGATTAAAAGCCTAATTCGCCCATCTAAAAGTGCCCCCAGAGGAAGGCTTTGGGTACAACTGAACTCCCCAGGGGAGCCTTTATGCAGCCCCACATGCAACTGGACCCTCCGTGTTCGCTCTTTACAGCAACCCTAAATATAACCCTAGCCACCATGGCGGAAAACAGAAAACTCGGGCCCCAGAAAAAGCGTTTCAAGCCCCATTCACCCATCCAGAAGTGCCCCCAAAGGAAGGCTTTGGGTACAAGTGAGCTCCCCAGGGGACCCATTATGCAGCCCCACATGCAACTGGAAACCTCGGGGTTCACTCTTTCACCGCAAGCCTAAATATAGCCCTAACACGCCTGGCAGTCGACTGAAAGCTCGGGCCACAGAAAATGTGTTACGAGCCCCATTCGCCCATCCAAAAGTGCCCCCAAAGGAAGGCTTTGGGTACATCTGAACTCCCCAGGGGAGCCTTTATGCAGCCCCACATGCAACTGGACCCTCCTTGTTCACTGTTTACAAGCAACCCTAAATATACCCCTAGCCACCATGGCAGAAGACTGAAAACTCGGGCTCCAGAAAATGCGTTTCAAGCCCCATTCACCCATCCAGAAGTGCCCCCAAAGGAAGGCTTTGGGTACATCTCAACTCCCCAGGGGAGCCTTTATGCAGCCCCACATGCAACTGGACCCTCCGGGTTCACTCTTTCACCGCAAGCCTAAATATAGCCCTCGGCGCAAAAGGAGAAGACTGAAAATGCGGGCCTCAGAAAACGCATTGCGATTCCCGTTGGACCATCCAAAAGTGCTCCCAAAGGAAGGCTTTGGGTACAACTGAACTCCCCAGGGGAGCCTTAACGCAGCCCCACATGCAACTGGACCCTCCGTATTCGCTCTTTCACAGCAACCCTAAATATAGCCCTGGCCCGCCTGGCAGTCGACTGAAAACTCGGGCCCCAGAAAATGGATTAAAAGCCTAATTCGCCCATCCAAAAGTGCCCCCAGAGGAAGGCTTTGGGTACAACTGAACTCCCCAGGGGAGCCTTTATGCAGCCCCACATGCAACTGGACCCTCCGTGTTCGCTCTTTACAGCAACCCTAAATATAACCCTAGCCAGCATGGCAGAAAACAGAAAACTCGGGCCCCAGGAAAAGCGTTTCAAGCCCCATTCACCCATCCAGAAGTGCCCCCAAAGGAAGGCTTTGGGTACAAGTGAGCTCCCCAGGGGACCCATTATGCAGCCCCACATGCAACTGGACCCTCCGGGTTCACTCTTTCACCGCAAGCCTAAATATAGCCCTAGCACGCCTGGCAGTCGAATGAAAACTCGGGCCACAGAAAATGTGTTACGAGCCCCATTCGCCCATCCAGTAGTGCCCCCAAAGGAAGGCTTTGGGTACATCTGAACTCCCCAGGGGAGCCTTTATGCAGCCCCACATGCAACTGGACCCTCCTTGTTCACTGTTTACAAGCAACCCTAAATATACCCCTAGCCACCATGGCAGAAGACTGAAAATTCGGGCCCCAGAAAATGCGATAATAGCCTAATTCGCCCATCCAAAAGTGCCCCCAGAGGAAGGCTTTGGGTACAACTGAACTCCCCAGGGGAGCCTTTATGCAGCCCCACATGCAACTGGACCCTCCGGGTTCACTCTTTCACCGCAAGCCTAAATATAGCCCTCGGCGCAAAAGGAGAAAACTGAAAATGCGGGCCTCAGAAAACGCATTGTGATTCCCGTTGGACCATCCAAAAGTGCTCCCAAAGGAAGGCTTTGGGTACAACTGAACTCCCCAGGGGAGCCTTAACGCAGCCCCACATGCAACTGGACCCTCCGTATTCGCTCTTTCACAGCAACCCTAAATATAGCCCTGGCCCGCCTGGCAGTCGACTGAAAACTCGGGCCTCAGAAAATGGATTAAAAGCCTAATTCGCCCATCTAAAAGTGCCCCCAGAGGAAGGCTTTGGGTACAACTGAACTCCCCAGGGGAGCCTTTATGCAGCCCCACATGCAACTGGACCCTCCGTGTTCGCTCTTTACAGCAACCCTAAATATAACCCTAGCCACCATGGCGGAAAACAGAAAACTCGGGCCCCAGAAAAAGCGTTTCAAGCCCCATTCACCCATCCAGAAGTGCCCCCAAAGGAAGGCTTTGGGTACAAGTGAGCTCCCCAGGGGACCCATTATGCAGCCCCACATGCAACTGGACCCTCGGGGTTCACTCTTTCACCGCAAGCCTAAATATAGCCCTAACACGCCTGGCAGTCGACTGAAAGCTCGGGCCACAGAAAATGTGTTACGAGCCCCATTCGCCCATCCAAAAGTGCCCCCAAAGGAAGGCTTTGGGTACATCTGAACTCCCCAGGGGAGCCTTTATGCAGCCCCACATGCAACTGGACCCTCCTTGTTCACTGTTTACAAGCAACCCTAAATATACCCCTAGCCACCATGGCAGAAGACTGAAAAGTCGGGCTCCAGAAAATGCGTTTCAAGCCCCATTCACCCATCCAGAAGTGCCCCCAAAGGAAGGCTTTGGGTACAAGTGAACTCCCCAGGGGAGCCTTTATGCAGCCCCACATGCAACTGGACCCTCCTTGTTCACTGTTTACGAGCAACCCTAAATATACCCCTAGCCACCATGGCAGAAGACTGAAAACTCGGGCTCCAGAAAATGCGTTTCAAGCCCCATTCACCCATCCAGAAGTGCCCCCAAAGGAAGGCTTTGGGTAAACTGAACTCCCCAGGGGAGCCTTTATGCAGCCCCACATGCAACTGGACCCTCCGGGTTCACTCTTTAACCGCAAGCCTAAATATAGCCCTAGCACGCCTGGCAGTCGACTGAAAGTTCGAGCCACAGAAAATGTGTTACGAGCCCCATTCGCCCATCTAAAAGTGCCTCCAGAGGAAGGTTTTGGGTACAACTGAACTCCCCAGGGGAGCCTTTATGCGGGTCCATACGCAACTGGACCCCCCGTGTTCGCTGTTTACAAGCAACCCTAAATATAACACTAGCCACCATGGCAGAAAACTGAAAACTCGGGCCACAGAAAAAGCGTTTCAAGCCCCATTCACCCATCCAGAAGTGCCCCCAAAGGAAGGCTTTGGGTACAACTGAACTCCCCAGGCGAGCCTCTATGCAGCCCCACATGCAACTGGACCCTCCGGGTTCACTCTTTCACAGCAAGACTAAATATAGCCCTCGGCGAAATTGGAGAAGACTGAAAAACCGGGCCTCAGAAAACGCATTGCGATTCCCCTTGGACCATCCAAAAGTGCCCCCAAAGGAAGGCTTTGGGTACAACTGAACTCCCCGGGGGAGCCTTAACGCAGCCCCACATGCAACTGGACCCTCCGTATTCGCTCTTTCACAGCAACCCTAAATATAGCCCTGGCCCGCCTGGCAGTCGACTGAAAACTCGGGCCCCAGAAAATGCATTAAAAGCCTAATTCGCCCATCCAAATGTGTCCCCAGAGGAAGGCTTTGGGTACAATTGAACTCCCAAGGGGAGCCTTTATGCAGCCCCACATGCATCTGGACCCTCCTTGTTCACTGTTTACGAGCAACCCTAAATATACCCCTAGCCACCATGGCAGAAGACTGAAAAGTCGGGCTCCAGAAAATGCGTTTCAAGCCCCATTCACCCATCCAGAAGTGCCCCCAAAGGAAGGCTTTGGGTACAAGTGAACTCCCCAGGGGAGCCTTTATGCAGCCCCACATGCAACTGGACCCTCCGGGTTCACTCTTTCACCGCAAAACTAAATATAGCCCTCGGCGCAAAAGGAGAAGACTGAAAATGCGGGCCTTAGAAAACGCATTGCGATTCCCCTTGGACCATCCAAAAGTGCTCCCAAAGGAAGGCTTTTGGTACAACTGAACTCCCCAGGGGAGCCTTAACGCAGCCCCACATGCAACTGGACCCTCCGTATTCGCTCTTTCACAGCAACCCTAAATATAGCCCTGGCCCGCCTGGCAGTCGACTGAAAACTCGGGCCCCAGAAAATGGATTAAAAGCCTAATTCGCCCATCCAAAAGTGCCCCCAGAGGAAGGCTTTGGGTACAACTGAACTCCCCAGGGGAGCCTTTATGCAGCCCCACATGCAACTGGACCCTCCGTGTTCGCTCTTTACAGCAACCCTAAATATAACCCTAGCCAGCATGGCAGAAAACAGAAAACTCGGGCCCCAGAAAAAGCGTTTCAAGCCCCATTCACCCATCCAGAAGTGCCCCCAAAGGAAGGCTTTGGGTAAAAGTGAGCTCCCCAGGGGACCCATTATGCAGCCCCACATGCAACTGGACCCTCCGGGTTCACTCTTTCACCGCAAGCCTAAATATAGCCCTAGCACGCCTGGCAGTCGACTGAAAGCTCGGGCCACAGAAAATGTGTTACGAGCCCCATTCGCCCATCCAAAAGTGCCCCCAAAGGAAGGCTTTGGGTACATCTGAACTCCCCAGGGGAGCCTTTATGCAGCCCCACATGCAACTGGACCCTCCTTGTTCACTGTTTACAAGCAACCCTAAATATACCCCTAGCCACCATGGCAGAAGACTGAAAATTCGGGCCCCAGAAAATGCGATAATAGCCTAATTCGCCCATCCAAAAGTGCCCCCAGAGGAAGGCTTTGGGTACAACTGAACTCCCCAGGGGAGCCTTTATGCAGCCCCACATGCAACTGGACCCTCCGGGTTCACTCTTTCACAGCAACCCTAAATATAGCCCTGGCCCGCCTGGCAGTCGACTGAAAAATCGGGCCCCAGAAAATGCATTAAAAGCCTAATTCGCCCATCCAAAAGTGCCATCAGAGGAAGGCTTTGGGTACAACTGAACTCCCCAGGGGAGCCTTTACGCAGCCCCACATGCAACTGGACCCTCCGTGTTCGCTCTTTACAGCAACCCTAAATATAACCCTAGCCAGCATGGCAGAAGACTGAAAACTCGGGCCACAGAAAAAGCGTTTCAAGCCCCTTTCGCCCATCCAGAAGTGCCCCCAAAGGAAGGCTTTGGGTACATCTGAACTCCCCAGGGGAGCCTTTATGCAGCCCCACATGCAACTGGACCCTCCGTGTTCACTCTTTACAGCAACCCTAAATATAAAACTAGCCAGCATGGCAGAAGACTGAAAACTCGGGCCACAGAAAAAGCGTTTCAAGCCCCTTTCGCCCATCCAGAAGTGCCCCGAAAGGAAGGCTTTGCGTACAACTGAACTCCCCAGGGGAGCCTTTATGCAGCCCCACATGCAACTGGACCCTCCGGGTTCACTCTTTCACCGCAAGACTAAATATATCCCTCGGCGTAATTGGAGAAGACTGAAAAATCGGGCCTCAGAAAACGCATTGCGATTCCCCTTGGACCATCCAAAAGTGCCCCCAAAGGAAGGCTTTGGGTACAACTGAACTCCCCAGGGGAGCCTTAACGCAGCCCCACATGCAACTGGACCCTCCGTGTTCGCTCTTTCACAGCAACCCTAAATATAGCCCTGGCCCGCCTGGCAGTTAACTGAAAAATCGGGCCCCAGAAAACGTGCTACAAGCCCCATTCGACCATCCAAAAGTGCCCCCAAAGGAAGGCTTTGGGTACAACTGAACTCCCCAGGGGAGCCTTTATGCAGCCCCACATGCAACTGGACCCTCCTTGTTCACTGTTTACAAGCAACCCTAAATATACGCCTAGCCACCATGGCAGAAGACTGAAAATTCGGGTCCCAGAAAATGCGATAATAGCCTAATTCGCCCATCCAAAAGTGCCCCCAGAGGAAGGCTTTGGGTACAAGTGAACTCCCCAGGGGAGCCTTTACGCAGCCCCACATGCAACTGGACCCTCCTTGTTCACTGTTTACAAGCAACACTAAATATAACACTAGCCAGCATGGTAGAAAACTGAAAACTCGGGCCACAGAAAAAGCGTTTCAAGCCCCATTCACCCATCCAGAAGTGCCCCCAAAGGAAGGCTTTGGGTACAACTGAACTCCCCAGGGGAGCCTTTATGCGGGCCCATACGCAACTGGACCCCCCGTGTTCGCTGTTTACAAGCAACCCTAAATATAACACTAGCCAGCATGGCAGAAAACTGAAAACTCGGGCCACAGAAAAAGCGTTTCAAGCCCCATTCACCCATCCAGAAGTGCCCCCAAAGGAAGGCTTTGGGTACAACTGAACTCCCCAGGCGAGCCTTTATGCAGCCCCATATGCAACTGGACCCTCCGGGTTCACTCTTTCACCGCAAGACTAAATATAGCCCTCGGCGCAATTGGAGAAGACTGAAAAATCGGGCCTCAGAAAACGCATTGCGATTCCCCTTGGACCATCCAAAAGTGCCCCCAAAGGAAGGCTTTGGGTACAACTGAACTCCCCAGGGGAGCCTTTATGCAGCCCCACATGCAACTGGACCCTCCGTATTCGCTCTTTCACAGCAACCCTAAATATAGCCCTGGCCCGCCTGGCAGTTGACTGAAAACTCGGGCCCCAGAAAATGGATTAAAAGCCTAATTCGCCCATCCAAAAGTGCCACCAGAGGAAGGCTTTGGGTACAACTGAACTCCCCAGGGGAGCCTTTACGCAGCCCCACATGCAACTGGACCCTCCGTATTCGCTCTTTCACAGCAACCCTAAATATAGCCCTGGCCCGCCTGGCAGTCGACTGAAAGTTCGGGCCACAGAAAATGTTTTACGAGCCCCATTCGCCCATCCAAAAGTGCCACCAGAGGAAGGCTTTGGGTACAACTGAACTCCCCAGGGGACCCTTTACGCAGCCCCACATGCAACTGGACCCTCCTTGTTCACTGTTTACGAGCAACCCTAAATATAACCCTAGCCAGCATGGCAGAAGACTGAAAACTCGGGCCACAGAAAAAGTGTTTCAAGCCCCTTTCGCCCATCCAGAAGTGCCCCCAAAGGAAGGCTTTGGGTACAAGTGAACTCCCCAGGGGACCCTTTATGCAGCCCCACATGCAACTGGACCCTCCTTGTTCACTGTTTACGAGCAACCCTAAATATACCCCTAGCCACCATGGCAGAAGACTGAAAACTCGGGCTCCAGAAAATGCGTTTCAAGCCCCATTCACCCATCCAGAAGTGCCCCCAAAGGAAGGCTTTGGGTAAACTGAACTCCCCAGGGGAGCCTTTATGCAGCCCCACATGCAACTGGACCCTCCGGGTTCACTCTTTAACCGCAAGCCTAAATATAGCCCTAGCACGCCTGGCAGTCGACTGAAAGTTCGAGCCACAGAAAATGTGTTACGAGCCCCATTCGCCCATCTAAAAGTGCCTCCAGAGGAAGGTTTTGGGTACAACTGAACTCCCCAGGGGAGCCTTTATGCGGGCCCATACGCAACTGGACCCCCCGTGTTCGCTGTTTACAAGCAACCCTAAATATAACACTAGCCAACATGGCAGAAAACTGAAAACTCGGGCCACAGAAAAAGCGTTTCAAGCCCCATTCACCCATCCAGAAGTGCCCCCAAAGGAAGGCTTTGGGTACAACTGAACTCCCCAGGCGAGCCTCTATGCAGCCCCACATGCAACTGGACCCTCCGGGTTCAGTCTTTCACAGCAAGACTAAATATAGCCCTCGGCGCAATTGGAGAAGACTGAAAAAGCGGGCCTCAGAAAACGCATTGCGATTCCCCTTGGACCATCCAAAAGTGCCCCCAAAGGAAGGCTTTGGGTACAACTGAACTCCCCGGGGGAGCCTTAACGCAGCCCCACATGCAACTGGACCCTCCGTATTCGCTCTTTCACAGCAACCCTAAATATAGCCCTGGCCCGCCTGGCAGTCGACTGAAAACTCGGGCCCCAGAAAATGCATTAAAAGCCTAATTCGCCCATCCAAATGTGCCCCCAGAGGAAGGCTTTGGGTACAACTGAACTCCCCAGGGGAGCCTTTATGCAGCCCCACATGCAACTGGACCCTCCTTGTTCACTGTTTACGAGCAACCCTAAATATACCCCTAGCCACCATGGCAGAAGACTGAAAAGTCGGGCTCCAGAAAATGCGTTTCAAGCCCCATTCACCCATCCAGAAGTGCCCCCAAAGGAAGGCTTTGGGTACAAGTGAACTCCCCAGGGGAGCCTTTATGCAGCCCCACATGCAACTGGACCCTCCGGGTTCACTCTTTCACCGCAAGCCTAAATATAGCCCTCGGCGCAAAAGGAGAAGACTGAAAATGCGGGCCTCAGAAAACGCATTGCGATTCCCGTTGGACCATCCAAAAGTGCTCCCAAAGGAAGGCTTTGGGTACAACTGAACTCCCCAGGGGAGCCTTAACGCAGCGCCACATGCAACTGGACCCTCCGTATTCGCTCTTTCACAGCAACCCTAAATATAGCCCTGGCCCGCCTGGCAGTCGACTGAAAACTCGGGCCCCAGAAAATGGATTAAAAGCCTAATTCGCCCATCCAAAAGTGCACCCAGTAGAATGCTTTGGGTACAACTGAAGTCCCCAGGGGAGCCTTTATGCAGCCCCACATGCAACTGGACCCTCCGCGTTCACTCTTTCACCGCAAGCCTAAATATAACCCTCGGCGCAATGGGAGAAGAATGAAAAAGCGGGCCTCAGAAAACGCATTGCGATTCCCCTTGGACCATCCAGAAGTGCCCCCAAAGGAAGGCTTTGGGTACAACTGAACTCCCCAGGGGAGCCTTTATGCAGCCCCACATGCAACTCAACCCTCCTTATTTACTCTTTATGAGCAAGCCTAAATATAGCCCTAGCACGCCTGGCAGTCGACTGAAAGCTCGGGCCACAGAAAATGTGTTACGAGCCCCATTCGCCCATCCAGTAGTGCCCCCAAAGGAAGGCTTTGGGTACATCTGAACTCCCCAGGGGAGCCTTTATGCAGCCCCACATGCAACTGGACCCTCCTTGTTCACTGTTTACAAGCAACCCTAAATATACCCCTAGCAACCATGGCAGAAGACTGAAAATTCGGGCCCCAGAAAATGCGATAATAGCCTAATTCGCCCATCCAAAAGTGCCCCCAGAGGAAGGCTTTGGGTACAACTGAACTCCCCAGGGGAGCCTCTATGCAGCCCCACATGCAACTGGACCCTCCGGGTTCACTCTTTCACAGCAAGACTAAATATAGCCCTCGGCGCAATTGGAGAAGACTGAAAAATCGGGCCTCAGAAAACGCATTGCGATTCCCCTTGGACCATCCAAAAGTGCCCCCAAAGGAAGGCTTTGGGTACAACTGAACTCCCCAGGGGAGCCTTTATGCAGCCCCACATGCAACTGGACCCTCCGTATTCGCTCTTTCACAGCAACACTAAATATAGCCCTGGCCCGCCTGGCAGTCGACTGAAAGTTCGGGCCACAGAAAATGTTTTACGAGCCCCATTCGCCCATCCAAAAGTGCCACCAGAGGAAGGCTTTGGGTACAACTGAACTCCCCAGGGGACCCTTTACGCAGCCCCACATGCAACTGGACCCTCCGTATTCGCTCTTTCACAGCAACCCTAAATATAGCCCTGGCCCGCCTGGCAGTTGACTGAAAACTCGGGTCCCAGAAAATGCATTAAAAGCCTAATTCGCCCAT
Source organism: Anas platyrhynchos (assembly GCF_047663525.1). Classification (NCBI taxonomy): domain Eukaryota; kingdom Metazoa; phylum Chordata; class Aves; order Anseriformes; family Anatidae; genus Anas; species Anas platyrhynchos. The sequence continues at coordinate 1,585,846 of NC_092613.1, read as the reverse complement.
CCAAAAGTGCCACCAGAGGAAGGCTTTGGGTACAACTGAACTCCCCAGGGGAGCCTTTACGCAGCCCCACATGCAACTGGACCCTCCGTGTTCGCTCTTTACAGCAACCCTAAATATAACCCTAGCCAGCATGGCAGAAGACTGAAAACTCGGGCCACAGAAAAAGCGTTTCAAGCCCCTTTCGCCCATCCAGAAGTGCCCCCAAAGGAAGGCTTTGGGTACAAGTGAACTCCCCAGGGGACCCTTTATGCAGCCCCACATGCAACTGGACCCTCCTTGTTCACTGTTTACGAGCAACCCTAAATATACCCCTAGCCACCATGGCAGAAAACTGAAAACTCGGGCTCCAGAAAATGCGTTTCAAGCCCCATTCACCCATCCAGTAGTGCCCCCAAAGGAAGGCTTTGGGTACAACTGAACTCCCCAGGGGAGCCTTTATGCAGCCCCACATGCAACTGGACCATCCGGGTTCACTCTTTCACCGCAAGCCTAAATATAGCCCTCGGCGCAATTGGAGAAGACTGAAAAAGCGGGCCTCAGAAAATGTGTTACGAGCCCCATTCGCCCATCCAATAGTGCCCCCAGAGGAAGGCTTTGGGTACATCTGAACTCCCCAGGGGAGCCTTTATGCAGCCCCACATGCAACTGGACCCTCCGTGTTCACTCTTTCACAGCAACCCTAAATATAAAACTAGCCAGCATGGCAGAAAACTGAAAACTCGGGCCACAGAAAAAGCGTTTCAAGCCTTATTCACCCATCCAGAAGTGCCCCCAAAGGAAGGCTTTGGGTACAACTGAACTCCCCAGGGGAGCCTGTATGCAGCCCCACATGCAACTGGACCCTCCGGGTTCACTCTTTCACAGCAACCCTAAATATAACCCTGGCCCGCCTGGCAGTCGACTGAAAACTCGGGCCCCAGAAAATGCGTTAAAAGCCTAATTCGTCCATCCAAAAGTGCCCCCAGAGGAAGGCTTTGGGTACATCTGAACTCCCCAGGGGAGCCTTTATGCAGCCCCACATGCAACTGGACCCTCCGGGTTCACTCTTTCACAGCAAGACTAGATATAGCCCTCGGCGTAATTGGAGAAGACTGAAAAATCGGGCCTCAGAAAACGCATTGCGATTCCCCTTGGACCATCCAAAAGTGCCCCCAAAGGAAGGCTTTGGGTACAACTGAACTCCCCAGGGGAGCCTTAACGCAGCCCCACATGCAACTGGACCCTCCGTGTTCGCTCTTTCACAGCAACCCTAAATATAGCCCTGGCCCGCCTGGCAGTCGACTGAAAACTCGGGCCCCAGAAAATGGATTAAAAGCCTAATTCGCCCATCCAAAAGTGCCCCCAGAGGAAGGCTTTGGGTACAACTGAACTCCCCAGGGGAGCCTTTATGCAGCCCCACATGCAACTGGACCCTCCGTGTTCGCTCTTTACAGCAACCCTAAATATAACCCTAGCCAGCATGGCAGAAAACAGAAAACTCGGGCCACAGAAAAAGCGTTTCAAGCCCCATTCACCCATCCAGAAGTGCCCCCAAAGGAAGGCTTTGGGTACAAGTGAGCTCCCCAGGGGACCCATTATGCAGCCCCACATGCAACTGGACCCTCCGGGTTCACTCTTTCACCGCAAGCCTAAATATAGCCCTAGCACGCCTGGCAGTCGACTGAAAGCTCGGGCCACAGAAAATGTGTTACGAGCCCCATTCGCCCATCCAGTAGTGCCCCCAAAGGAAGGCTTTGGGTACATCTGAACTCCCCAGGGGAGCCTTTATGCAGCCCCACATGCAACTGGACCCTCGTTGTTCACTGTTTACAAGCAACCCTAAATATACCCCTAGCAACCATGGCAGAAGACTGAAAATTCGGGCCCCAGAAAATGCGATAATAGCCTAATTCGCCCATCCAAAAGTGCCCCCAGAGGAAGGCTTTGGGTACAACTGAACTCCCCAGGGGAGCCTTTATGCAGCCCCACATGCAACTGGACCCTCCGGGTTCACTCTTTCACAGCAACCCTAAATATAGCCCTGGCCCGCCTGGCAGTCGACTGAAAAATCGGGCCCCAGAAAACGTGCTACAAGCCCCATTCGACCATCCAAAAGTGCCCCCAAAGGAAGGTTTTGGGTACAACTGAACTCCCCAGGGGAGCCTTTATGCGGGCCCATACGCAACTGGACCCCCCGTGTTCGCTGTTTACAAGCAACCCTAAAAATAACACTAGCCAGCATGGCAGAAAACTGAAAACTCGGGCCACAGAAAAAGCGTTTCAAGCCCCATTCACCCATCCAGAAGTGCCCCCAAAGGAAGGCTTTGGGTACAACCGAACTCCCCAGGGGAGCCTCTATGCAGCCCCACATGCAACTGGACCCTCCGGGTTCACTCTTTCACAGCAAGACTAAATATAGCCCTCGGCGCAATTGGAGAAGACTGAAAAATCGGGCCTCAGAAAACGCATTGCGATTCCCCTTGGACCATCCAAAAGTGCCCCCAAAGGAAGGCTTTGGGTACAACTGAACTCCCCAGGGGAGCCTTTATGCAGCCCCACATGCAACTGGACCCTCCGTATTCGCTCTTTCACAGCAACCCTAAATATAGCCCTGGCCCGCCTGGCAGTTGACTGAAAACTCGGGCCCCAGAAAATGCATTAAAAGCCTAATTCGCCCATCCAAAAGTGCCACCAGAGGAAGGCTTTGGGTACAACTGAACTCCCCAGGGGAGCCTTTACGCAGCCCCACATGCAACTGGACCCTCCGTATTCGCTCTTTCACAGCAACCCTAAATATAGCCCTGGCCCGCCTGGCAGTTGACTGAAAACTCGGGCCCCAGAAAATGCATTAAAAGCCTAATTCGCCCATCCAAAAGTGCCACCAGAGGAAGGCTTTGGGTACAACTGAACTCCCCAGGGGAGCCTTTACGCAGCCCCACATGCAACTGGACCCTCCTTGTTCACTGTTTACGAGCAACCCTAAATATACCCCTAGCCACCATGGCAGAAGACTGAAAACTCGGGCTCCAGAAAATGCGTTTCAAGCCCCATTCACCCATCCAGAAGTGTCCCCAAAGGAAGGCTTTGGGTACAACTGAACTCCCCAGGGGAGCCTTTATGCAGCCCCACATGCAACTGGACCCTCCGGGTTCACTCTTTCACCGCAAGCCTAAATATAGCCCTGGCCCGCCTGGCAGTCGACTGAAAGCTCTGGCCACAGAAAATGTGTTACGAGCCCCATTCGTCCATCCAAAAGTGCCCCCAGAGGAAGGCTTTGGGTACAACTGAACTCCCCAGGGGAGCCTTTACGCAGCCCCACATGCAACTGGACCCTCCGTGTTCGCTCTTTACAGCAACCCTAAATATAACCCTAGCCAGCATGGTAGAAGACTGAAAACTCGGGCCACAGAAAAAGCGTTTCAAGCCCCATTCGCCCATCCAGAAGTGCCCCCAAAGGTAGTCTTTGCGTACAAATGAACTCCCCAGGGGAGCCTTTATGCAGCGCCACATGCAACTGGACCATCCGTATTCGCTCTTTCACAGCAACCCTAAATATATCCCTGGCCCGCCTGGCAGTCGACTGAAAAATCGGGCCCCAGAAAACGTGCTACAAGCCCCATTCACCCATCCAAAAGTGCCCCCAAAGGAAGGCTTTGGGTACATCTGAACTCCCCAGGGGAGCCTTTATGCAGCCCCACATGCAACTGGACCCTCCTTGTTCACTGTTTACAAGCAACCCTAAATATACGCCTAGCCACCATGGCAGAAGACTGAAAATTCGGGCCCCAGAAAATGCGATAATAGCCTAATTCGCCCATCTAAAAGTGCCCCCAGAGGAAGGCTTTGGGTACAAGTGAACTCCCCAGGGGAGCCTTTACGCAGCCCCACATGCAACTGGACCCTCCTTTTTCACTGTTTACAAGCAACCCTAAATATAACACTAGCCAGCATGGCAGAAAACTGAAAACTCGGGCCACAGAAAAAGCGTTTCAAGCCCCATTCACCCATCCAGAAGTGCCCCCAAAGGAAGGCTTTGGGTACAACTGAACTCCCCAGGCGAGCCTTTATGCAGCCCCATATGCAACTGGACCCTCCGGGTTCACTCTTTCACCGCAAGACTAAATATAGCCCTCGGCGCAATTGGAGAAGACTGAAAAATCGGGCCTCAGAAAACGCATTGCGATTCCCCTTGGACCATCCAAAAGTGCCCCCAAAGGAAGGCTTTGGGTACAACTGAACTCCCCAGGCGAGCCTTTACGCAGCCCCACATGCAACTGGACCCTCCTTGTTCACTGTTTACGAGCAACCCTAAATATAACCCTAGCCACCATGGCAGAAGACTGAAAACTCGGGCTCCAGAAAATGCGTTTCAAGCCCCATTCACCCATCCAGAAGTGCCCCCAAAGGAAGGCTTTGGGTACATCTGAACTCCCCAGGGGAGCCTTTACGCAGCCCCACATGCAACTGGACCCTCCGGGTTCACTCTTTCACCGCAAGCCTAAATATAGCCCTAGCACGCCTGGCAGTCGACTGAAAGCTCGTGCTACGGAAAATGTGTTACGAGCCCCATTCGCCCGTCCAAAGGTGCCCCCAGAGGAATGCTTTGGGTACAACTGAACTCCCCAGGGGAGCCTTTACGCAGCCCCACATGCAACTGGACCCTCCGTGTTCGCTCTTTACAGCAACCCTAAATATAACCCTAGCCAGCATGGCAGAAGACTGAAAACTCGGGCCACAGAAAAAGTGTTTCAAGCCCCTTTCGCCCATCCAGAAGTGCCCCCATAGGAAGGCTTTGGGTAAAAGTGAACTCCCCAGGCGAGCCTTTATGCAGCCCCACATGCAACTGGACCCTCCTTGTTCACTGTTTACGAGCAACCCTAAATATACCCCTAGCCACCATGGCAGAAGACTGAAAACTCGGGCTCCAGAAAATGCGTTTCAAGCCCCATTCACCCATCCAGAAGTGCCCCCAAAGGAAGGCTTTGGGTAAACTGAACTCCCCAGGGGAGCCTTTATGCAGCCCCACATGCAACTGGACCCTCCGGGTTCACTCTTTAACCGCAAGCCTAAATATAGCCCTAGCACGCCTGGCAGTCGACTGAAAGTTCGAGCCACAGAAAATGTGTTACGAGCCCCATTCGCCCATCTAAAAGTGCCTCCAGAGGAAGGTTTTGGGTACAACTGAACTCCCCAGGGGAGCCTTTATGCGGGCCCATACGCAACTGGACCCCCCGTGTTCGCTGTTTACAAGCAACCCTAAATATAACACTAGCCAGCATGGCAGAAAACTGAAAACTCGGGCCACAGAAAAAGCGTTTCAAGCCCCATTCACCCATCCAGAAGTGCCCCCAAAGGAAGGCTTTGGGTACAACTGAACTCCCCAGGCGAGCCTCTATGCAGCCCCACATGCAACTGGACCCTCCGGGTTCACTCTTTCACAGCAAGACTAAATATAGCCCTCGGCGCAATTGGAGAAGACTGAAAAAGCGGGCCTCAGAAAACGCATTGCGATTCCCCTTGGACCATCCAAAAGTGCCCCCAAAGGAAGGCTTTGGGTACAACTGAACTCCCCGGGGGAGCCTTAACGCAGCCCCACATGCAACTGGACCCTCCGTATTCGCTCTTTCACAGAAACCCTAAATATAGCCCTGGCCCGCCTGGCAGTCGACTGAAAACTCGGGCCCCAGAAAATGCATTAAAAGCCTAATTCGCCCATCGAAATATGTCCCCAGAGGAAGGCTTTGGGTACAACTGAACTCCCCAGGGGAGCCTTTATGCAGCCCCACATGCAACTGGACCCTCCTTGTTCACTGTTTACGAGCAACCCTAAATATACCCCTAGCCACCATGGCAGAAGACTGAAAAGTCGGGCTCCAGAAAATGCGTTTCAAGCCCCATTCACCCATCCAGAAGTGCCCCCAAAGGAAGGCTTTGGGTACAAGTGAACTCCCCAGGGGAGCCTTTATGCAGCCCCACATGCAACTGGACCCTCCGGGTTCACTCTTTCACAGCAACCCTAAATATAGCCCTCGGCGCAAAAGGAGAAGACTGAAAATGCGGGCCTCAGAAAACGCATTGCGATTCCCGTTGGACCATCCAAAAGTGCTCCCAAAGGAAGGCTTTGGGTACAACTGGACTCCCCAGGGGAGCCTTAACGCAGCCCCATATGCAACTGGACCCTCCGTATTCGCTCTTTCACAGCAACCCTAAATATAGCCCTGGCCCGCCTGGCAGTCGACTGAAAACTCGGGCCCCAGAAAATGGATTAAAAGCCTAATTCGCCCATCCAAAAGTGCCCCCAGAGGAAGGCTTTGGGTACAACTGAACTCCCCAGGGGAGCCTTTATGCAGCCCCACATGCAACTGGACCCTCCGTGTTCGCACTTTACAGCAACCCTAAATATAACCCTAGCCAGCATGGCAGAAAACAGAAAACTCGGGCCCCAGAAAAAGCGTTTCAAGCCCCATTCACCCATCCAGAAGTGCCCCCAAAGGAAGGCTTTGGGTACAACTGAACTCCCCAGGGGACCCTTTATGCAGCACCACATGCAACTGGACCCTCCGGGTTCACTCTTTCACCGCAAGCCTAAATATAGCCCTAGCACGCCTGGCAGTCGACTGAAAGCTCGGGCCACAGAAAATGTGTTACGAGCCCCATTCGCCCATCCAAAAGTGCCCCCAAAGGAAGGCTTTGGGTACATCTGAACTCCCCAGGGGAGCCTTTATGCAGCCCCACATGCAACTGGACCCTCCTTGTTCACTGTTTACAAGCAACCCTAAATATACCCCTAGCCACCATGGCAGAAGACTGAAAATTCGGGCCCCAGAAAATGCGATAATAGCCTAATTCGCCCATCCAAAAGTGCCCCCAGAGGAAGGCTTTGGGTACAACTGAACTCCCCAGGGGAGCCTTTATGCAGCCCCACATGCAACTGGACCCTCCGGGTTCACTCTTTCACAGCAACCCTAAATATAGCCCTGGCCCGCCTGGCAGTCGACTGAAAAATCGGGCCCCAGAAAACGTGCTACAAGCCCCATTCGACCATCCAAAAGTGCCCCCAAAGGAAGGTTTTGGGTACAACTGAACTCCCCAGGGGAGCCTTTATGCGGGCCCATATGCAACTGGACCCCCCGTGTTCGCTGTTTACAAGCAACCCTAAATATAACACTAGCCAGCATTGCAGAAAACTGAAAACTCGGGCCACAGAAAAAGCGTTTCAAGCCCCATTCACCCATCCAGAAGTGCCCCCAAAGGAAGGCTTTGGGTACAACCGAACTCCACAGGCGAGCCTCTATGCAGCCCCACATGCAACTGGACCCTCCGGGTTCACTCTTTCACAGCAAGACTAAATATAGCCCTCGGCGCAATTGGAGAAGACTGAAAAATCGGGCCTCAGAAAACGCATTGCGATTCCCCTTGGACCATCCAAAAGTGCCCCCAAAGGAAGGCTTTGGGTACAACTGAACTCCCCAGGGGAGCCTTTACGCAGCCCCACATGCAACTGGACCCTCCGTATTCGCTCTTTCACAGCAACCCTAAATATAGCCCTGGCCCGCCTGGCAGTTGACTGAAAACTCGGGCCCCAGAAAATGCATTAAAATCCTAATTCGCCCATCCAAAAGTGCCACCAGAGGAAGGCTTTGGGTACAAGTGAACTCCCCAGGGGAGCCTTTACGCAGCCCCACATGCAACTGGACCCTCCGGGTTCGCTCTTTACAGCAACCCTAAATATAACCCTAGCCAGCATGGCAGAAGACTGAAAACTCGGGCCACAGAAAAAGTGTTTCAAGCCCCTTTCGCCCATCCAGAAGTGCCCCCAAAGGAAGGCTTTGGGTACAAGTGAACTCCCCAGGGGACCCTTTATGCAGCCCCACATGCAACTGGACCCTCCTTGTTCACTGTTTACGAGCAACCCTAAATATACCCCTAGCCACCATGGCAGAAGACTGAAAACTCGGGCTCCAGAAAATGCGTTTCAAGCCCCATTCACCCATCCAGAAGTGCCCCCAAAGGAAGGCTTTGGGTAAACTGAACTCCCCAGGGGAGCCTTTATGCAGCCCCACATGCAACTGGACCCTCCGGGTTCACTCTTTCACCGCAAGCCTAAATATAGCCCTAGCACGCCTGGCAGTCGACTGAAAGTTCGAGCCACAGAAAATGTGTTACGAGCCCCATTCGCCCATCTAAAAGTGCCTCCAGAGGAAGGTTTTGGGTACAACTGAACTCCCCAGGGGAGCCTTTATGCAGCCCCACATGCAACTGGACCCTCCGGGTTCACTCTTTCACCGCAAGCCTAAATATAACCCTCGGCGCAAAAGGAGAAGACTGAAAACTCGGGCCTCAGAAAACGCATTGCGATTCCCGTTGGACCATCCAAAAGTGCTCCCAAAGGAAGGCTTTGGGTACAACTGAACTCCCCAGGGGAGCCTTAACGCAGCCCCACATGCAACTGGACCCTCCGTATTCGCTCTTTCACAGCAACCCTAAATATAGCCCTGGCCCGCCTGGCAGTCGACTGAAAACTCGGGCCCCAGAAAATGGATTAAAAGCCTAATTCGCCCATCCAAAAGTGCCCCCAGAGGAAGGCTTTGGGTACAACTGAACTCCCCAGGGGAGCCTTTATGCAGCCCCACATGCAACTGGACCCTCCGTGTTCGCTCTTTACAGCAACCCTAAATATAACCCTAGCCAGCATGGCAGAAAACAGAAAACTCGGGCCCCAGAAAAAGCGTTTCAAGCCCCATTCACCCATCCAGAAGTGCCCCCAAAGGAAGACTTTGGGTACAAGTGAGCTCCCCAGGGGACCCTTTATGCAGCCCCACATGCAACTGGACCCTCCGGGTTCACTCTTTCACCGCAAGCCTAAATATAGCCCTAACACGCCTGGCAGTCGACTGAAAGCTCGGGCCACAGAAAATGTGTTACGAGCCCCATTCGCCCATCCAAAAGTGCCCCCAAAGGAAGGCTTTGGGTACATCTGAACTCCCCAGGGGAGCCTTTACGCAGCCCCACATGCAACTGGACCCTCCTTGTTCACTGTTTACAAGCAACCCTAAATATACCCCTAGCCACCATGGCAGAAGACTGAAAACTCGGGCTCCAGAAAATGCGTTTCAAGCCCCATTCACCCATCCAGAAGTGCCCCCAAAGGAAGGCTTTGGGTACATCTCAACTCCCCAGGGGAGCCTTTACGCAGCCCCACATGCAACTGGACCCTCCGGGTTCACTCTTTCACCGCAAGCCTAAATATAGCCCTAGCACGCCTGGCAGTCGACTGAAAGCTCGTGCCACGGAAAATGTGTTACGAGCCCCATTCGCCCATCCAAAGGTGCCCCCAGAGGAAGGCTTTGGGTACAACTGAACTCCCCAGGGGAGCCTTTACGCAGCCCCACATGCAACTGGACCCTCCGGGTTCACTCTTTAACCGCAAGCCTAAATATAGCCCTAGCACGCCTGGCAGTCGACTGAAAGTTCGAGCCACAGAAAATGTGTTACGAGCCCCATTCGCCCATCTAAAAGTGCCTCCAGAGGAAGGTTTTGGGTACAACTGAACTCCCCAGGGGAGCCTTTATGCGGGTCCATACGCAACTGGACCCCCCGTGTTCGCTGTTTACAAGCAACCCTAAATATAACACTAGCCACCATGGCAGAAAACTGAAAACTCGGGCCACAGAAAAAGCGTTTCAAGCCCCATTCACCCATCCAGAAGTGCCCCCAAAGGAAGGCTTTGGGTACAACTGAACTCCCCAGGCGAGCCTCTATGCAGCCCCACATGCAACTGGACCCTCCGGGTTCACTCTTTCACAGCAACCCTAAATATAGCCCTCGGCGCAAAAGGAGAAGACTGAAAATGCGGGCCTCAGAAAACGCATTGCGATTCCCGTTGGACCATCCAAAAGTGCTCCCAAAGGAAGGCTTTGGGTACAACTGGACTCCCCAGGGGAGCCTTAACGCAGCCCCATATGCAACTGGACCCTCCGTATTCGCTCTTTCACAGCAACCCTAAATATAGCCCTGGCCCGCCTGGCAGTCGACTGAAAACTCGGGCCCCAGAAAATGGATTAAAAGCCTAATTCGCCCATCCAAAAGTGCCCCCAGAGGAAGGCTTTGGGTACAACTGAACTCCCCAGGGGAGCCTTTATGCAGCCCCACATGCAACTGGACCCTCCGTGTTCGCACTTTACAGCAACCCTAAATATAACCCTAGCCAGCATGGCAGAAAACAGAAAACTCGGGCCCCAGAAAAAGCGTTTCAAGCCCCATTCACCCATCCAGAAGTGCCCCCAAAGGAAGGCTTTGGGTACAACTGAACTCCCCAGGGGACCCTTTATGCAGCACCACATGCAACTGGACCCTCCGAGTTCACTCTTTCACCGCAAGCCTAAATATAGCCCTAGCAAGCCTGGCAGTCGACTGAAAGCTCGGGCCACAGAAAATGTGTTACGAGCCCCATTCGCCCATCCAAAAGTGCCCCCAAAGGAAGGCTTTGGGTACATCTGAACTCCCCAGGGGAGCCTTTATGCAGCCCCACATGCAACTGGACCCTCCTTGTTCACTGTTTACAAGCAACCCTAAATATACCCCTAGCCACCATGGCAGAAGACTGAAAATTCGGGCCCCAGAAAATGCGATAATAGCCTAATTCGCCCATCCAAAAGTGCCCCCAGAGGAAGGCTTTGGGTACAACTGAACTCCCCAGGGGAGCCTTTATGCAGCCCCACATGCAACTGGACCCTCCGGGTTCACTCTTTCACAGCAACCCTAAATATAGCCCTGGCCCGCCTGGCAGTCGACTGAAAAATCGGGCCCCAGAAAACGTGCTACAAGCCCCATTCGACCATCCAAAAGTGCCCCCAAAGGAAGGTTTTGGGTACAACTGAACTCCCCAGGGGAGCCTTTATGCGGGCCCATATGCAACTGGATCCCCCGTGTTCGCTGTTTACAAGCAACCCTAAATATAACACTAGCCAGCATTGCAGAAAACTGAAAACTCGGGCCACAGAAAAAGCGTTTCAAGCCCCATTCACCCATCCAGAAGTGCCCCCAAAGGAAGGCTTTGGGTACAACCGAACTCCACAGGCGAGCCTCTATGCAGCCCCACATGCAACTGGACCCTCCGGGTTCACTCTTTCACAGCAAGACTAAATATAGCCCTCGGCGCAATTGGAGAAGACTGAAAAATCGGGCCTCAGAAAACGCATTGCGATTCCCCTTGGACCATCCAAAAGTGCCCCCAAAGGAAGGCTTTGGGTACAACTGAACTCCCCAGGGGAGCCTTTATGCAGCCCCACATGCAACTGGACCCTCCGTATTCGCTCTTTCACAGCAACCCTAAATATAGCCCTGGCCCGCCTGGCAGTCGACTGAAAACTCGGGCCCCAGAAAATGCATTAAAATCCTAATTCGCCCATCCAAAAGTGCCACCAGAGGAAGGCTTTGGGTACAAGTGAACTCCCCAGGGGAGCCTTTACGCAGCCCCACATGCAACTGGACCCTCCGGGTTCGCTCTTTACAGCAACCCTAAATATAACCCTAGCCAGCATGGCAGAAGACTGAAAACTCGGGCCACAGAAAAAGTGTTTCAAGCCCCTTTCGCCCATCCAGAAGTGCCCCCAAAGGAAGGCTTTGGGTACAAGTGAACTCCCCAGGGGACCCTTTATGCAGCCCCACATGCAACTGGACCCTCCTTGTTCACTGTTTACGAGCAACCCTAAATATACCCCTAGCCACCATGGCAGAAGACTGAAAACTCGGGCTCCAGAAAATGCGTTTCAAGCCCCATTCACCCATCCAGAAGTGCCCCCAAAGGAAGGCTTTGGGTAAACTGAACTCCCCAGGGGAGCCTTTATGCAGCCCCACATGCAACTGGACCCTCCGGGTTCACTCTTTCACCGCAAGCCTAAATATAGCCCTAGCACGCCTGGCAGTCGACTGAAAGTTCGAGCCACAGAAAATGTGTTACGAGCCCCATTCGCCCATCTAAAAGTGCCTCCAGAGGAAGGTTTTGGGTACAACTGAACTCCCCAGGGGAGCCTTTATGCAGCCCCACATGCAACTGGACCCTCCGGGTTCACTCTTTCACCGCAAGCCTAAATATAACCCTCGGCGCAAAAGGAGAAGACTGAAAACTCGGGCCTCAGAAAACGCATTGCGATTCCCGTTGGACCATCCAAAAGTGCTCCCAAAGGAAGGCTTTGGGTACAACTGAACTCCCCAGGGGAGCCTTAACGCAGCCCCACATGCAACTGGACCCTCCGTATTCGCTCTTTCACAGCAACCCTAAATATAGCCCTGGCCCGCCTGGCAGTCGACTGAAAACTCGGGCCCCAGAAAATGGATTAAAAGCCTAATTCGCCCATCCAAAAGTGCCCCCAGAGGAAGGCTTTGGGTACAACTGAACTCCCCAGGGGAGCCTTTATGCAGCCCCACATGCAACTGGACCCTCCGTGTTCGCTCTTTACAGCAACCCTAAATATAACCCTAGCCAGCATGGCAGAAAACAGAAAACTCGGGCCCCAGAAAAAGCGTTTCAAGCCCCATTCACCGATCCAGAAGTGCCCCCAAAGGAAGACTTTGGGTACAAGTGAGCTCCCCAGGGGACCCTTTATGCAGCCCCACATGCAACTGGACCCTCCGGGTTCACTCTTTCACCGCAAGCCTAAATATAGCCCTAACACGCCTGGCAGTCGACTGAAAGCTCGGGCCACAGAAAATGTGTTACGAGCCCCATTCGCCCATCCAAAAGTGCCCCCAAAGGAAGGCTTTGGGTACATCTGAACTCCCCAGGGGAGCCTTTATGCAGCCCCACATGCAACTGGACCCTCCTTGTTCACTGTTTACAAGCAACCCTAAATATACCCCTAGCCACCATGGCAGAAGACTGAAAACTCGGGCTCCAGAAAATGCGTTTCAAGCCCCATTCACCCATCCAGAAGTGCCCCCAAAGGAAGGCTTTGGGTACATCTCAACTCCCCAGGGGAGCCTTTACGCAGCCCCACATGCAACTGGACCCTCCGGGTTCACTCTTTCACCGCAAGCCTAAATATAGCCCTAGCACGCCTGGCAGTCGACTGAAAGCTCGTGCCACGGAAAATGTGTTACGAGCCCCATTCGCCCATCCAAAGGTGCCCCCAGAGGAAGGCTTTGGGTACAACTGAACTCCCCAGGGGAGCCTTTACGCAGCCCCACATGCAACTGGACCCTCCGGGTTCACTCTTTAACCGCAAGCCTAAATATAGCCCTAGCACGCCTGGCAGTCGACTGAAAGTTCGAGCCACAGAAAATGTGTTACGAGCCCCATTCGCCCATCTAAAAGTGCCTCCAGAGGAAGGTTTTGGGTACAACTGAACTCCCCAGGGGAGCCTTTATGCGGGTCCATACGCAACTGGACCCCCCGTGTTCGCTGTTTACAAGCAACCCTAAATATAACACTAGCCACCATGGCAGAAAACTGAAAACTCGGGCCACAGAAAAAGCGTTTCAAGCCCCATTCACCCATCCAGAAGTGCCCCCAAAGGAAGGCTTTGGGTACAACTGAACTCCCCAGGCGAGCCTCTATGCAGCCCCACATGCAACTGGACCCTCCGGGTTCACTCTTTCACAGCAAGACTAAATATAGCCCTCGGCGCAATTGGAGAAGACTGAAAAACCGGGCCTCAGAAAACGCATTGCGATTCCCCTTGGACCATCCAAAAGTGCCCCCAAAGGAAGGCTTTGGGTACAACTGAACTCCCCGGGGGAGCCTTAACGCAGCCCCACATGCAACTGGACCCTCCGTATTCTCTCTTTCACAGCAACCCTAAATATAGCCCTGGCCCGCCTGGCAGTCGACTGAAAACTCGGGCCCCAGAAAATGCATTAAAAGCCTAATTCGCCCATCCAAATGTGTCCCCAGAGGAAGGCTTTGGGTACAACTGAACTCCCCAGGGGAGCCTTTATGCAGCCCCACATGCAACTGGACCCTCCTTGTTCACTGTTTACGAGCAACCCTAAATATACCCCTAGCCACCATGGCAGAAGACTGAAAAGTTGGGCTCCAGAAAATGCGTTTCAAGCCCCATTCACCCATCCAGAAGTGCCCCCAAAGGAAGGCTTTGGGTACAAGTGAACTCCCCAGGGGAGCCTTTATGCAGCCCCACATGCAACTGGACCCTCCGGGTTCACTCTTTCACAGCAAGCCTAAATATAGCCCTCGGCGCAAAAGGAGAAGACTGAAAATGCGGGCCTCAGAAAACGCATTGCGATTCCCGTTGGACCATCCAAAAGTGCTCCCAAAGGAAGGCTTTGGGTACAACTGAACTCCCCAGGGGAGCCTTTATGCAGCCCCACATGCAACTGGACCCTCCGGGTTCACTCTTTAACCGCAAGCCTAAATATAGCCCTAGCACGCCTGGCAGTCGACTGAAAGTTCGAGCCACAGAAAATGTGTTACGAGCCCCATTCGCCCATCTAAAAGTGCCTCCAGAGGAAGGTTTTGGGTACAACTGAACTCCCCAGGGGAGCCTTTATGCGGGTCCATACGCAACTGGACCCCCCGTGTTCGCTGTTTACAAGCAACCCTAAATATAACACTAGCCACCATGGCAGAAAACTGAAAACTCGGGCCACAGAAAAAGCGTTTCAAGCCCCATTCACCCATCCAGAAGTGCCCCCAAAGGAAGGCTTTGGGTACAACTGAACTCCCCAGGCGAGCCTCTATGCAGCCCCACATGCAACTGGACCCTCCGGGTTCACTCTTTCACAGCAAGACTAAATATAGCCCTCGGCGCAATTGGAGAAGACTGAAAAACCGGGCCTCAGAAAACGCATTGCGATTCCCCTTGGACCATCCAAAAGTGCCCCCAAAGGAAGGCTTTGGGTACAACTGAACTCCCCGGGGGAGCCTTTACGCAGCCCCACATGCAACTGGACCCTCCGTATTCGCTCTTTCACAGCAACCCTAAATATAGCCCTGGCCCGCCTGGCAGTCGACTGAAAACTCGGGCCCCAGAAAATGCATTAAAAGCCTAATTCGCCCATCCAAATGTGTCCCCAGAGGAAGGCTTTGGGTACAACTGAACTCCCCAGGGGAGCCTTTATGCAGCCCCACATGCAACTGGACCCTCCTTGTTCACTGTTTACGAGCAACCCTAAATATACCCCTAGCCACCATGGCAGAAGACTGAAAAGTCGGGCTCCAGAAAATGCGTTTCAAGCCCCATTCACCCATCCAGAAGTGCCCCCAAAGGAAGGCTTTGGGTACAAGTGAACTCCCCAGGGGAGCCTTTATGCAGCCCCACATGCAACTGGACCCTCCGGGTTCACTCTTTCACCGCAAGCCTAAATATAGCCCTCGGCGCAAAAGGAGAAGACTGAAAATGCGGGCCTCAGAAAACGCATTGCGATTCCCGTTGGACCATCCAAAAGTGCTCCCAAAGGAAGGCTTTGGGTACAACTGAACTCCCCAGGGGAGCCTTAACGCAGCCCCACATGCAACTGGACCCTCCGTATTCGCTCTTTCACAGCAACCCTAAATATAGCCCTGGCCCGCCTGGCAGTCGACTGAAAACTCGGGCCCCAGAAAATGGATTAAAAGCCTAATTCGCCCATCCAAAAGTGCCCCCAGAGGAAGGCTTTGGGTACAACTGAACTCCCCAGGGGAGCCTTTATGCAGCCCCACATGCAACTGGACCCTCCGTGTTCGCTCTTTACAGCAACCCTAAATATAACCCTAGCCAGCATGGCAGAAAACAGAAAACTCGGGCCCCAGGAAAAGCGTTTCAAGCCCCATTCACCCATCCAGAAGTGCCCCCAAAGGAAGGCTTTGGGTACAAGTGAGCTCCCCAGGGGACCCATTATGCAGCCCCACATGCAACTGGACCCTCCGGGTTCACTCTTTCACCGCAAGCCTAAATATAGCCCTAGCACGCCTGGCAGTCGAATGAAAACTCGGGCCACAGAAAATGTGTTACGAGCCCCATTCGCCCATCCAGTAGTGCCCCCAAAGGAAGGCTTTGGGTACATCTGAACTCCCCAGGGGAGCCTTTATGCAGCCCCACATGCAACTGGACCCTCCTTGTTCACTGTTTACAAGCAACCCTAAATATACCCCTAGCCACCATGGCAGAAGACTGAAAATTCGGGCCCCAGAAAATGCGATAATAGCCTAATTCGCCCATCCAAAAGTGCCCCCAGAGGAAGGCTTTGGGTACAACTGAACTCCCCAGGGGAGCCTTTATGCAGCCCCACATGCAACTGGACCCTCCGGGTTCACTCTTTCACCGCAAGCCTAAATATAGCCCTCGGCGCAAAAGGAGAAATCTGAAAATGCGGGCCTCAGAAAACGCATTGTGATTCCCGTTGGACCATCCAAAAGTGCTCCCAAAGGAAGGCTTTGGGTACAACTGAACTCCCCAGGGGAGCCTTAACGCAGCCCCACATGCAACTGGACCCTCCGTATTCGCTCTTTCACAGCAACCCTAAATATAGCCCTGGCCCGCCTGGCAGTCGACTGAAAACTCGGGCCTCAGAAAATGGATTAAAAGCCTAATTCGCCCATCCAAAAGTGCCCCCAGAGGAAGGCTTTGGGTACAACTGAACTCCCCAGGGGAGCCTTTATGCAGCCCCACATGCAACTGGACCCTCCGTGTTCGCTCTTTACAGCAACCCTAAATATAACCCTAGCCACCATGGCGGAAAACAGAAAACTTGGGCCCCAGAAAAAGCGTTTCAAGCCCCATTCACCCATCCAGAAGTGCCCCCAAAGGAAGGCTTTGGGTACAAGTGAGCTCCCCAGGGGACCCATTATGCAGCCCCACATGCAACTGGACCCTCGGGGTTCACTCTTTCACCGCAAGCCTAAATATAGCCCTAACACGCCTGGCAGTCGACTGAAAGCTCGGGCCACAGAAAATGTGTTACGAGCCCCATTCGCCCATCCAAAAGTGCCCCCAAAGGAAGGCTTTGGGTACATCTGAACTCCCCAGGGGAGCCTTTATGCAGCCCCACATGCAACTGGACCCTCCTTGTTCACTGTTTACAAGCAACCCTAAATATACCCCTAGCCACCATGGCAGAAGACTGAAAACTCGGGCTCCAGAAAATGCGTTTCAAGCCCCATTCACCCATCCAGAAGTGCCCCCAAAGGAAGGCTTTGGGTACATCTGAACTCCCCAGGGGAGCCTTTATGCAGCCCCACATGCAACTGGACCCTCCGGGTTCACTCTTTCACCGCAAGCCTAAATATAGCCCTAGCACGCCTGGCAGTCGACTGAAAGCTCGTGCCACGGAAAATGTGTTACGAGCCCCATTCGCCCATCCAAAGGTGCCCCCAGAGGAAGGCTTTGGGTACAACTGAACTCCCCAGGGGAGCCTTTACGCAGCCCCACATGCAACTGGACCCTCCGTGTTCGCTCTTTACAGCAACCCTAAATATAACCCTAGCCAGCATGGCAGAAGACTGAAAACTCGGGCCACAGAAAAAGTGTTTCAAGCCCCTTTCGCCCATCCAGAAGTGCCCCCAAAGGAAGGCTTTGGGTACAACTGAACTCCCCAGGGGACCCTTTATGCAGCCCCACATGCAACTGGACCCTCCTTGTTCACTGTTTACGAGCAACCCTAAATATACCCCTAGCCACCATGGCAGAAGACTGAAAACTCGGGCTCCAGAAAATGCGTTTCAAGCCCCATTCACCCATCCAGAAGTGCCCCCAAAGGAAGGCTTTGGGTAAACTGAACTCCCCAGGGGAGCCTTTATGCAGCCCCACATGCAACTGGACCCTCCGGGTTCACTCTTTAACCGCAAGCCTAAATATAGCCCTAGCACGCCTGGCAGTCGACTGAAAGTTCGAGCCACAGAAAATGTGTTACGAGCCCCATTCGCCCATCTAAAAGTGCCTCAAGAGGAAGGTTTTGGGTACAACTGAACTCCCCAGGGGAGCCTTTATGCGGGTCCATACGCAACTGGACCCCCCGTGTTCGCTGTTTACAAGCAACCCTAAATATAACACTAGCCACCATGGCAGAAAACTGAAAACTCGGGCCACAGAAAAAGCGTTTCAAGCCCCATTCACCCATCCAGAAGTGCCCCCAAAGGAAGGCTTTGGGTACAAGTGAACTCCCCAGGGGAGCCTTTATGCAGCCCCACATGCAACTGGACCCTCCGGGTTCACTCTTTCACCGCAAAACTAAATATAGCCCTCGGCGCAAAAGGAGAAGACTGAAAATGCGGGCCTCAGAAAACGCATTGCGATTCCCCTTGGACCATCCAAAAGTGCTCCCAAAGGAAGGCTTTGGGTACAACTGAACTCCCCGGGGGAGCCTTAACGCAGCCCCACATGCAACTGGACCCTCCGTATTCGCTCTTTCACAGCAACCCTAAATATAGCCCTGGCCCGCCTGGCAGTCGACTGAAAACTCGGGCCCCAGAAAATGGATTAAAAGCCTAATTCGCCCATCCAAAAGTGCCCCCAGAGGAAGGCTTTGGGTACAACTGAACTCCCCAGGGGAGCCTTTATGCAGCCCCACATGCAACTGGACCCTCCGTGTTCGCTCTTTACAGCAACCCTAAATATAACCCTAGCCAGCATGGCAGAAAACAGAAAACTCGGGCCCCAGAAAAAGCGTTTCAAGCCCCATTCACCCATCCAGAAGTGCCCCCAAAGGAAGGCTTTGGGTAAAAGTGAGCTCCCCAGGGGACCCATTATGCAGCCCCACATGCAACTGGACCCTCCGGGTTCACTCTTTCACCGCAAGCCTAAATATAGCCCTAGCACGCCTGGCAGTCGACTGAAAGCTCGGGCCACAGAAAATGTGTTACGAGCCCCATTCGCCCATCCAGTAGTGCCCCCAAAGGAAGGCTTTGGGTACATCTGAACTCCCCAGGGGAGCCTTTATGCAGCCCCACATGCAACTGGACCCTCCTTGTTCACTGTTTACAAGCAACCCTAAATATACCCCTAGCCACCATGGCAGAAGACTGAAAATTCGGGCCCCAGAAAATGCGATAATAGCCTAATTCGCCCATCCAAAAGTGCCCCCAGAGGAAGGCTTTGGGTACAAGTGAACTCCCCAGGGGAGCCTTTATGCAGCCCCACATGCAACTGGACCCTCCGGGTTCACTCTTTCACAGCAACCCTAAATATAGCCCTGGCCCGCCTGGCAGTCGACTGAAAAATCGGGCCCCAGAAAATGCATTAAAAGCCTAATTCGCCCATCCAAAAGTGCCATCAGAGGAAGGCTTTGGGTACAACTGAACTCCCCAGGGGAGCCTTTACGCAGCCCCACATGCAACTGGACCCTCCGTGTTCGCTCTTTACAGCAACCCTAAATATAACCCTAGCCAGCATGGCAGAAGACTGAAAACTCGGGCCACAGAAAAAGCGTTTCAAGCCCCTTTCGCCCATCCAGAAGTGCCCCCAAAGGAAGGCTTTGGGTACATCTGAACTCCCCAGGGGAGCCTTTATGCAGCCCCACATGCAACTGGACCCTCCGTGTTCACTCTTTACAGCAACCCTAAATATAAAACTAGCCAGCATGGCAGAAGACTGAAAACTCGGGCCACAGAAAAAGCGTTTCAAGCCCCTTTCGCCCATCCAGAAGTGCCCCGAAAGGAAGGCTTTGCGTACAACTGAACTCCCCAGGGGAGCCTTTATGCAGCCCCACATGCAACTGGACCCTCCGGGTTCACTCTTTCACCGCAAGACTAAATATATCCCTCGGCGTAATTGGAGAAGACTGAAAAATCGGGCCTCAGAAAACGCATTGCGATTCCCCTTGGACCATCCAAAAGTGCCCCCAAAGGAAGGCTTTGGGTACAACTGAACACCCCAGGGGAGCCTTAACGCAGCCCCACATGCAACTGGACCCTCCGTGTTCGCTCTTTCACAGCAACCCTAAATATAGCCCTGGCCCGCCTGGCAGTTAACTGAAAAATCGGGCCCCAGAAAACGTGCTACAAGCCCCATTCGACCATCCAAAAGTGCCCCCAAAGGAAGGCTTTGGGTACAACTGAACTCCCCAGGGGAGCCTTTATGCAGCCCCACATGCAACTGGACCCTCCTTGTTCACTGTTTACAAGCAACCCTAAATATACGCCTAGCCACCATGGCAGAAGACTGAAAATTCGGGTCCCAGAAAATGCGATAATAGCCTAATTCGCCCATCCAAAAGTGCCCCCAGAGGAAGGCTTTGGGTACAAGTGAACTCCCCAGGGGAGCCTTTACGCAGCCCCACATGCAACTGGACCCTCCTTGTTCACTGTTTACAAGCAACACTAAATATAACACTAGCCAGCATGGTAGAAAACTGAAAACTCGGGCCACAGAAAAAGCGTTTCAAGCCCCATTCACCCATCCAGAAGTGCCCCCAAAGGAAGGCTTTGGGTACAAGTGAACTCCCCAGGGGAGCCTTTATGCAGCCCCACATGCAACTGGACCCTCCGGGTTCACTCTTTCACAGCAACCCTAAATATAGCCCTGGCCCGCCTGGCAGTCGACTGAAAACTCGGGCTCCAGAAAATGCGTTTCAAGCCCCATTCACCCATCCAGAAGTGCCCCCAAAGGAAGGCTTTGGGTAAACTGAACTCCCCAGGGGAGCCTTTATGCAGCCCCACATGCAACTGGACCCTCCGGGTTCACTCTTTAACCGCAAGCCTAAATATAGCCCTAGCACGCCTGGCAGTCGACTGAAAGTTCGAGCCACAGAAAATGTGTTACGAGCCCCATTCGCCCATCTAAAAGTGCCTCCAGAGGAAGGTTTTGGGTACAACTGAACTCCCCAGGGGAGCCTTTATGCGGGCCCATACGCAACTGGACCCCCCGTGTTCGCTGTTTACAAGCAACCCTAAATATAACACTAGCCACCATGGCAGAAAACTGAAAACTCGGGCCACAGAAAAAGCGTTTCAAGCCCCATTCACCCATCCAGAAGTGCCCCCAAAGGAAGGCTTTGGGTACAACTGAACTCCCCAGGCGAGCCTCTATGCAGCCCCACATGCAACTGGACCCTCCGGGTTCAGTCTTTCACAGCAAGACTAAATATAGCCCTCGGCGCAAAAGGAGAAGACTGAAAAAGCGGGCCTCAGAAAACGCATTGCGATTCCCCTTGGACCATCCAAAAGTGCCCCCAAAGGAAGGCTTTGGGTACAACTGAACTCCCCGGGGGAGCCTTAACGCAGCCCCACATGCAACTGGACCCTCCGTATTCGCTCTTTCACAGCAACCCTAAATATAGCCCTGGCCCGCCTGGCAGTCGACTGAAAACTCGGGCCCCAGAAAATGCATTAAAAGCCTAATTCGCCCATCCAAATGTGCCCCCAGAGGAAGGCTTTGGGTACAACTGAACTCCCCAGGGGAGCCTTTATGCAGCCCCACATGCAACTGGACCCTCCTTGTTCACTGTTTACGAGCAACCCTAAATATACCCCTAGCCACCATGGCAGAAGACTGAAAAGTCGGGCTCCAGAAAATGCGTTTCAAGCCCCATTCACCCATCCAGAAGTGCCCCCAAAGGAAGGCTTTGGGTACAAGTGAACTCCCCAGGGGAGCCTTTATGCAGCCCCACATGCAACTGGACCCTCCGGGTTCACTCTTTCACCGCAAGCCTAAATATAGCCCTCGGCGCAAAAGGAGAAGACTGAAAATGCGGGCCTCAGAAAACGCATTGCGATTCCCGTTGGACCATCCAAAAGTGCTCCCAAAGGAAGGCTTTGGGTACAACTGAACTCCCCAGGGGAGCCTTAACGCAGCCCCACATGCAACTGGACCCTCCGTATTCGCTCTTTCACAGCAACCCTAAATATAGCCCTGGCCCGCCTGGCAGTCGACTGAAAACTCGGGCCCCAGAAAATGGATTAAAAGCCTAATTCGCCCATCCAAAAGTGCACCCAGAAGAATGCTTTGGGTACAACTGAAGTCCCCAGGGGAGCCTTTATGCAGCCCCACATGCAACTGGACCCTCCGCGTTCACTCTTTCACCGCAAGCCTAAATATAACCCTCGGCGCAATGGGAGAAGAATGAAAAAGCGGGCCTCAGAAAACGCATTGCGATTCCCCTTGGACCATCCAGAAGTGCCCCCAAAGGAAGGCTTTGGGTACAAGTGAACTCCCCAGGGGAGCCTTTATGCAGCCCCACATGCAACTCAACCCTCCTTATTTACTCTTTATGAGCAAGCCTAAATATAGCCCTAGCACGCCTGGCAGTCGACTGAAAGCTCGGGCCACAGAAAATGTGTTACGAGCCCCATTCGCCCATCCAGTAGTGCCCCCAAAGGAAGGCTTTGGGTACATCTGAACTCCCCAGGGGAGCCTTTATGCAGCCCCACATGCAACTGGACCCTCCTTGTTCACTGTTTACAAGCAACCCTAAATATACCCCTAGCAACCATGGCAGAAGACTGAAAATTCGGGCCCCAGAAAATGCGATAATAGCCTAATTCGCCCATCCAAAAGTGCCCCCAGAGGAAGGCTTTGGGTACAACTGAACTCCCCAGGGGAGCCTCTATGCAGCCCCACATGCAACTGGACCCTCCGGGTTCACTCTTTCACAGCAAGACTAAATATAGCCCTCGGCGCAATTGGAGAAGACTGAAAAATCGGGCCTCAGAAAACGCATTGCGATTCCCCTTGGACCATCCAAAAGTGCCCCCAAAGGAAGGCTTTGGGTACAACTGAACTCCCCAGGGGAGCCTTTATGCAGCCCCACATGCAACTGGACCCTCCGTATTCGCTCTTTCACAGCAACACTAAATATAGCCCTGGCCTGCCTGGCAGTTGACTGAAAACTCGGGCCCCAGAAAATGCATTAAAAGCCTAATTCGCCCATCCAAAAGTGCCACCAGAGGAAGGCTTTGGGTACAACTGAACTCCCCAGGGGAGCCTTTACGCAGCCCCACATGCAACTGGACCCTCCGTATTCGCTCTTTCACAGCAACCCTAAATATAGCCCTGGCCCGCCTGGCAGTTGACTGAAAACTCGGGTCCCAGAAAATGCATTAAAAGCCTAATTCGCCCATCCAAAAGTGCCACCAGAGGAAGGCTTTGGGTACAACTGAACTCCCCAGGGGAGCCTTTACGCAGCCCCACATGCAACTGGACCCTCCGTGTTCGCTCTTTACAGCAACCCTAAATATAACCCTAGCCAGCATGGCAGAAGACTGAAAACTCGGGCCACAGAAAAAGCGTTTCAAGCCCCTTTCGCCCATCCAGAAGTGCCCCCAAAGGAAGGCTTTGGGTACAAGTGAACTCCCCAGGGGACCCTTTATGCAGCCCCACATGCAACTGGACCCTCCTTGTTCACTGTTTACGAGCAACCCTAAATATACCCCTAGCCACCATGGCAGAAAACTGAAAACTCGGGCTCCAGAAAATGCGTTTCAAGCCCCATTCACCCATCCAGTAGTGCCCCCAAAGGAAGGCTTTGGGTACAACTGAACTCCCCAGGGGAGCCTTTATGCAGCCCCACATGCAACTGGACCATCCGGGTTCACTCTTTCACCGCAAGCCTAAATATAGCCCTAGCACGCCTGGCAGTCGACTGAAAGTTCGAGCCACAGAAAATGTGTTACGAGCCCCATTCGCCCATCCAAAAGTGCCCCCAGAGGAAGGCTTTGGGTACATCTGAACTCCCCAGGGGAGCCTTTATGCAGCCCCACATGCAACTGGACCCTCCGTGTTCACTCTTTCACAGCAACCCTAAATATAGAACTAGCCAGCATGGCAGAAAACTGAAAACTCGGGCCACAGAAAAAGCGTTTCAAGCCTTATTCACCCATCCAGAAGTGCCCCCAAAGGAAGGCTTTGGGTACAACTGAACTCCCCAGGGGAGCCTGTATGCAGCCCCACATGCAACTGGACCCTCCGGGTTCACTCTTTCACAGCAACCCTAAATATAACCCTGGCCCGCCTGGCAGTCGACTGAAAACTCGGGCCCCAGAAAATGCGTTAAAAGCCTAATTCGTCCATCCAAAAGTGCCCCCAGAGGAAGGCTTTGGGTACATCTGAACTCCCCAGGGGAGCCTTTATGCAGCCCCACATGCAACTGGACCCTCCGGGTTCACTCTTTCACAGCAACCCTAAATATATCCCTGGCCCGCCTGGCAGTCGACTGAAAAATCGGGCCCCAGAAAACGTGCTACAAGCCCCATTCGACCATCCAAAAGTGCCCCCAAAGGAAGGCTTTGGGTACAACTGAACTCCCCAGGGGAGCCTTTATGCGGGCCCATACGCAACTGGACCCCCCGTGTTCGCTGTTTACAAGCAACCCTAAATATAACACTAGCCAGCATGGCAGAAAACTGAAAACTCGGGCCACAGAAAAAGCGTTTCGAGCCCCATTCACCCATCCAGAAGTGCCCCCAAAGGAAGGCTTTGGGTACAACCGAACTCCCCAGGGGAGCCTTTATGCAGCCCCACATGCAACTGGACCCTCCGGGTTCACTCTTTCACAGCAAGACTAAATATAGCCCTCGGCGTAATTGGAGAAGACTGAAAAATCGGGCCTCAGAAAACGCATTGCGATTCCCCTTGGACCATCCAAAAGTGCCCCCAAAGGAAGGCTTTGGGTACAACTGAACTCCCCAGGGGAGCCTTAACGCAGCCCCACATGCAACTGGACCCTCCGTATTCGCTCTTTCACAGCAACCCTAAATATAGCCCTGGCCCGCCTGGCAGTTGACTGAAAACTCGGGCCCCAGAAAATGCATTAAAAGCCTAATTCGCCCATCCAAAAGTGCCACCAGAGGAAGGCTTTGGGTACAACTGAACTCCCCAGGGGAGCCTTTATGCAACCCCACATGCAACTGGACCCTCCTTGTTCACTGTTTACGAGCAACCCTAAATATACCCCTAGCCAGCATGGCAGAAGACTGAAAACTCGGGCTCCAGAAAATGCGTTTCAAGCCCCATTCACCCATCCAGAAGTGCCCCCAAAGGAAGGCTTTGGGTACAACTGAACTCCCCAGGGGAGCCTTTATGCAGCCCCACATGCAACTGGACCCTCCGGGTTCACTCTTTCACCGCAAGCCTAAATATAGCCCTAGCACGCCTGGCAGTCGACTGAAAGCTCGGGCCACAGAAAATGTGTTACTAGCCCCATTCGTCCATCCAAAAGTGCCCCCAGAGGAAGGCTTTGGGTACAACTGAACTCCCCAGGGGAGCCTTTACGCAGCCCCACATGCAACTGGACCCTCCGTGTTCGCTCTTTACAGCAACCCTAAATATAACCCTAGCCAGCATGGTAGAAGACTGAAAACTCGGGCCACAGAAAAAGCGTTTCAAGCCCCTTTCGCCCATCCAGAAGTGCCCCCAAAGGAAGTCTTTGCGTACAAATGAACTCCCCAGGGGAGCCTTTATGCAGCGCCACATGCAACTGGACCCTCCGTATTCGCTCTTTCACAGCAACCCTAAATATATCCCTGGCCCGCCTGGCAGTCGACTGAAAAATCGGGCCCCAGAAAACGTGCTACAAGCCCCATTCGACCATCCAAAAGTGCCCCCAAAGGAAGGCTTTGGGTACAACTGAACTCCCCAGGGGAGCCTTTATGCAGCCCCACATGCAACTGGACCCTCCTTGTTCACTGTTTACAAGCAACCCTAAATATACGCCTAGCCACCATGGCAGAAGACTGAAAATTCGGGCCCCAGAAAATGCGATAATAGCCTAATTCGCCCATCCAAAAGTGCCCCCAGAGGAAGGCTTTGGGTACAACTGAACTCCCCAGGGGAGCCTTAACGCAGCCCCACATGCAACTGGACCCTCCGTATTCGCTCTTTCACAGCAACCCTAAATATAGCCCTGGCCCGCCTGGCAGTCGACTGAAAACTCGGGCCCCAGAAAATGGATTAAAAGCCTAATTCGCCCATCCAAAAGTGCACCCAGAAGAATGCTTTGGGTACAACTGAAGTCCCCAGGGGAGCCTTTATGCAGCCCCACATGCAACTGGACCCTCCGCGTTCACTCTTTCACCGCAAGCCTAAATATAACCCTCGGCGCAATGGGAGAAGAATGAAAAAGCGGGCCTCAGAAAACGCATTGCGATTCCCCTTGGACCATCCAGAAGTGCCCCCAAAGGAAGGCTTTGGGTACAAGTGAACTCCCCAGGGGAGCCTTTATGCAGCCCCACATGCAACTCAACCCTCCTTATTTACTCTTTATGAGCAAGCCTAAATATAGCCCTAGCACGCCTGGCAGTCGACTGAAAGCTCGGGCCACAGAAAATGTGTTACGAGCCCCATTCGCCCATCCAGTAGTGCCCCCAAAGGAAGGCTTTGGGTACATCTGAACTCCCCAGGGGAGCCTGTATGCAGCCCCACATGCAACTGGACCCTCCGGGTTCACTCTTTCACAGCAACCCTAAATATAACCCTGGCCCGCCTGGCAGTCGACTGAAAACTCGGGCCCCAGAAAATGCGTTAAAAGCCTAATTCGTCCATCCAAAAGTGCCCCCAGAGGAAGGCTTTGGGTACATCTGAACTCCCCAGGGGAGCCTTTATGCAGCCCCACATGCAACTGGACCCTCCGGGTTCACTCTTTCACAGCAACCCTAAATATATCCCTGGCCCGCCTGGCAGTCGACTGAAAAATCGGGCCCCAGAAAACGTGCTACAAGCCCCATTCGACCATCCAAAAGTGCCCCCAAAGGAAGGCTTTGGGTACAACTGAACTCCCCAGGGGAGCCTTTATGCGGGCCCATACGCAACTGGACCCCCCGTGTTCGCTGTTTACAAGCAACCCTAAATATAACACTAGCCAGCATGGCAGAAAACTGAAAACTCGGGCCACAGAAAAAGCGTTTCGAGCCCCATTCACCCATCCAGAAGTGCCCCCAAAGGAAGGCTTTGGGTACAACCGAACTCCCCAGGGGAGCCTTTATGCAGCCCCACATGCAACTGGACCCTCCGGGTTCACTCTTTCACAGCAAGACTAAATATAGCCCTCGGCGTAATTGGAGAAGACTGAAAAATCGGGCCTCAGAAAACGCATTGCGATTCCCCTTGGACCATCCAAAAGTGCCCCCAAAGGAAGGCTTTGGGTACAACTGAACTCCCCAGGGGAGCCTTAACGCAGCCCCACATGCAACTGGACCCTCCGTATTCGCTCTTTCACAGCAACCCTAAATATAGCCCTGGCCCGCCTGGCAGTTGACTGAAAACTCGGGCCCCAGAAAATGCATTAAAAGCCTAATTCGCCCATCCAAAAGTGCCACCAGAGGAAGGCTTTGGGTACAACTGAACTCCCCAGGGGAGCCTTTATGCAACCCCACATGCAACTGGACCCTCCTTGTTCACTGTTTACGAGCAACCCTAAATATACCCCTAGCCAGCATGGCAGAAGACTGAAAACTCGGGCTCCAGAAAATGCGTTTCAAGCCCCATTCACCCATCCAGAAGTGCCCCCAAAGGAAGGCTTTGGGTACAACTGAACTCCCCAGGGGAGCCTTTATGCAGCCCCACATGCAACTGGACCCTCCGGGTTCACTCTTTCACCGCAAGCCTAAATATAGCCCTAGCACGCCTGGCAGTCGACTGAAAGCTCGGGCCACAGAAAATGTGTTACTAGCCCCATTCGTCCATCCAAAAGTGCCCCCAGAGGAAGGCTTTGGGTACAACTGAACTCCCCAGGGGAGCCTTTACGCAGCCCCACATGCAACTGGACCCTCCGTGTTCGCTCTTTACAGCAACCCTAAATATAACCCTAGCCAGCATGGTAGAAGACTGAAAACTCGGGCCACAGAAAAAGCGTTTCAAGCCCCTTTCGCCCATCCAGAAGTGCCCCCAAAGGAAGTCTTTGCGTACAAATGAACTCCCCAGGGGAGCCTTTATGCAGCGCCACATGCAACTGGACCCTCCGTATTCGCTCTTTCACAGCAACCCTAAATATATCCCTGGCCCGCCTGGCAGTCGACTGAAAAATCGGGCCCCAGAAAACGTGCTACAAGCCCCATTCGACCATCCAAAAGTGCCCCCAAAGGAAGGCTTTGGGTACAACTGAACTCCCCAGGGGAGCCTTTATGCAGCCCCACATGCAACTGGACCCTCCTTGTTCACTGTTTACAAGCAACCCTAAATATACGCCTAGCCACCATGGCAGAAGACTGAAAATTCGGGCCCCAGAAAATGCGATAATAGCCTAATTCGCCCATCCAAAAGTGCCCCCAGAGGAAGGCTTTGGGTACAAGTGAACTCCCCAGGGGAGCCTTTACGCAGCCCCACATGCAACTGGACCCTCCTTGTTCACTGTTTACAAGCAACCCTAAATATAACACTAGCCAGCATGGCAGAAAACTGAAAACTCGGGCCACAGAAAAAGCGTTTCAAGCCCCATTCACCCATCCAGAAGTGCCCCCAAAGGAAGGCTTTGGGTACAAGTGAACTCCCCAGGGGAGCCTTTATGCAGCCCCACATGCAACTGGACCCTCCGGGTTCACTCTTTCACAGCAACCCTAAATATAGCCCTGGCCCGCCTGGCAGTCGACTGAAAACTCGGGCCCAAGAAAATGCGTTAAAAGCCTAATTCGTCCATTCAAAAGTGCCACCAGAGGAAGGCTTTGGGTACAACTGAACTCCCCAGGGGAGCCTTTATGCGGGCCCATACGCAACAGGACCCCCCGTGTTCGCTGTTTACAAGCAACCCTAAATATAACACTAGCCAGCATGGCAGAAAACTGAAAACTCGGGCCACAGAAAAAGCGTTTCAAGCCCCATTCACCCATCCAGAAGTGCCCCCAAAGGAAGGCTTTGGGTACAACTGAACTCCCCAGGCGAGCATTTATGCAGCCCCATATGCAACTGGACCCTCCGGGTTCACTCTTTCACCGCAAGACTAAATATAGCCCTCGGCGCAATTGGAGAAGACTGAAAAATCGGGCCTCAGAAAACGCATTGCGATTCCCCTTGGACCATCCAAAAGTGCCCCCAAAGGAAGGCTTTGGGTACAACTGAACTCCCCAGGCGAGCCTTTACGCAGCCCCACATGCAACTGGACCCTCCGTATTCGCTCTTTCACAGCAACCCTAAATATAGCCCTGGC
The DNA here is from genome assembly GCF_047663525.1 of Anas platyrhynchos. Lineage (NCBI taxonomy): Eukaryota > Metazoa > Chordata > Aves > Anseriformes > Anatidae > Anas > Anas platyrhynchos. The sequence goes on along the minus strand of NC_092613.1, from coordinate 1,556,863 downwards.
CCGCCTGGCAGTCGACTGAAAGTTCGGGCCACAGAAAATGTTTTACGAGCCCCATTCGCCCATCCAAAAGTGCCACCAGAGGAAGGCTTTGGGTACAACTGAACTCCCCAGGGGAGCCTTTACGCAGCCCCACATGCAACTGGACCCTCCTTGTTCACTGTTTACGAGCAACCCTAAATATAACCCTAGCCACCATGGCAGAAGACTGAAAACTCGGGCTCCAGAAAATGCGTTTCAAGCCCCATTCACCCATCCAGAAGTGCCCCCAAAGGAAGGCTTTGGGTACATCTGAACTCCCCAGGGGAGCCTTTATGCAGCCCCACATGCAACTGGACCCTCCGGGTTCACTCTTTCACCGCAAGCCTAAATATAGCCCTAGCACGCCTGGCAGTCGACTGAATGCTCGTGCCACGGAAAATGTGTTACGAGCCCCATTCGCCCATCCAAAGGTGCCACCAGAGGAAGGCTTTGGGTACAACTGAACTCCCCAGGGGAGCCTTTACGCAGCCCCACATGCAACTGGACCCTCCGTGTTCGCTCTTTACAGCAACCCTAAATATAACCCTAGCCAGCATGGCAGAAGACTGAAAACTCGGGCCACAGAAAAAGTGTTTCAAGCCCCTTTCGCCCATCCAGAAGTGCCCCCAAAGGAAGGCTTTGGGTACAAGTGAACTCCCCAGGGGAGCCTTTATGCAGCCCCACATGCAACTGGACCCTCCGGGTTCACTCTTTCACCGCAAAACTAAATATAGCCCTCGGCGCAAAAGGAGAAGACGGAAAATGCGGGCCTCAGAAAACGCATTGCGATTCCCGTTGGACCATCCAAAAGTGCTCCCAAAGGAAGGCTTTGGGTACAACTGAACTCCCCAGGGGAGCCTTTACGCAGCCCCACATGCAACTGGACCCTCCGTGTTCGCTCTTTATAGCAACCCTAAATATAACCCTAGCCAGCATGGCAGAAGACTGAAAACTCGGGCCACAGAAAAAGCGTTTCAAGCCCCTTTCGCCCATCCAGAAGTGCCCCCAAAGGAAGGCTTTGGGTACAACTGAACTCCCCAGGGGACCCTTTATGCAGCCCCACATGCAACTGGACCCTCCTTGTTCACTGTTTACGAGCAACCCTAAATATACCCCTAGCCACCATGGCAGAAAACTGAAAACTCGGTCTCCAGAAAATGCGTTTTAAGCCCCATTCACCCATCCAGTAGTGCCCCCAAAGGAAGGCTTTGGGTACAACTGAACTCCCCAGGGGAGCCTTTATGCAGCCCCACATGCAACTGGACCCTCCGGGTTCACTCTTTAACCGCAAGCCTAAATATAGCCCTAGCACGCCTGGCAGTCTACTGAAAGTTCGAGCCACAGAAAATGTGTTACGAGCCCCATTCGCCCATCCAAAAGTGCCCCCAGAGGAAGGCTTTGGGTACATCTGAACTCCCCAGGGGAGCCTTTATGCAGCCCCACATGCAACTGGACCCTCCGTGTTCACTCTTTACAGCAACCCTAAATATAAAACTAGCCAGCATGGCAGAAGACTGAAAACTCGGGCCACAGAAAAAGCGTTTCAAGCCCCTTTCGCCCATCCAGAAGTGCCCCGAAAGGAAGGCTTTGCGTACAACTGAACTCCCCAGGGGAGTCTTTATGCAGCCCCACATGCAACTGGACCCTCCGGGTTCACTCTTTCACCGCAAGACTAAATATATCCCTCGGCGTAATTGGAGAAGACTGAAAAATCGGGCCTCAGAAAACGCATTGCGATTCCCCTTGGACCATCCAAAAGTGCCCCCAAAGGAAGGCTTTGGGTACAACTGAACTCCCCAGGGGAGCCTTAACGCAGCCCCACATGCAACTGGACCCTCCGTGTTCGCTCTTTCACAGCAACCCTAAATATAGCCCTGGCCCGCCTGGCAGTTAACTGAAAAATCGGGCCCCAGAAAACGTGCTACAAGCCCCATTCGACCATCCAAAAGTGCCCCCAAAGGAAGGCTTTGGGTACAACTGAACTCCCCAGGGGAGCCTTTATGCAGCCCCACATGCAACTGGACCCTCCTTGTTCACTGTTTACAAGCAACCCTAAATATACGCCTAGCCACCATGGCAGAAGACTGAAAATTCGGGTCCCAGAAAATGCGATAATAGCCTAATTCGCCCATCCAAAAGTGCCCCCAGAGGAAGGCTTTGGGTACAAGTGAACTCCCCAGGGGAGCCTTTACGCAGCCCCACATGCAACTGGACCCTCCTTGTTCACTGTTTACAAGCAACACTAAATATAACACTAGCCAGCATGGTAGAAAACTGAAAACTCGGGCCACAGAAAAAGCGTTTCAAGCCCCATTCACCCATCCAGAAGTGCCCCCAAAGGAAGGCTTTGGGTACAAGTGAACTCCCCAGGGGAGCCTTTATGCAGCCCCACATGCAACTGGACCCTCCGGGTTCACTCTTTCACAGCAACCCTAAATATAGCCCTGGCCCGCCTGGCAGTCGACTGAAAACTCGGGCCCCAGAAAATGCGTTAAAAGCCTAATTCGTCCATTCAAAAGTGCCCCCAGAGGAAGGCTTTGGGTACAACTGAACTCCCCAGGGGAGCCTTTATGCGGGCCCATACGCAACTGGACCCCCCGTGTTCGCTGTTTACAAGCAACCCTAAATATAACACTAGCCAGCATGGCAGAAAACTGAAAACTCGGGCCACAGAAAAAGCGTTTCAAGCCCCATTCACCCATCCAGAAGTGCCCCCAAAGGAAGGCTTTGGGTACAACTGAACTCCCCAGGCGAGCCTTTATGCAGCCCCATATGCAACTGGACCCTCCGGGTTCACTCTTTCACCGCAAGACTAAATATAGCCCTCGGCGCAATTGGAGAAGACTGAAAAATCGGGCCTCAGAAAACGCATTGCGATTCCACTTGGACCATCCAAAAGTGCCCCCAAAGGAAGGCTTTGGGTACAACTGAACTCCCCAGGGGAGCCTTTATGCAGCCCCACATGCAACTGGACCCTCCGTATTCGCTCTTTCACAGCAACCCTAAATATAGCCCTGGCCCGCCTGGCAGTTGACTGAAAACTCGGGCCCCAGAAAATGGATTAAAAGCCTAATTCGCCCATCCAAAAGTGCCACCAGAGGAAGGCTTTGGGTACAACTGAACTCCCCAGGGGAGCCTTTACGCAGCCCCACATGCAACTGGACCCTCCGGGTTCACTCTTTCACAGCAACCCTAAATATAGCCCTGGCCCGCCTGGCAGTCGACTGAAAAATCGGGCCCCAGAAAACGTGCTACAAGCCCCATTCGACCATCCAAAAGTGCCCCCAAAGGAAGGTTTTGGGTACAACTGAACTCCCCAGGGGAGCCTTTATGCGGGCCCATACGCAACTGGACCCCCCGTGTTCGCTGTTTACAAGCAACCCTAAATATAACACTAGCAAGCATGGCAGAAAACTGAAAACTCGGGCCACAGAAAAAGCGTTTCAAGCCCCATTCACCCATCCAGAAGTGCCCCCAAAGGAAGGCTTTGGGTACAACCGAACTCCCCAGGGGAGCCTCTATGCAGCCCCACATGCAACTGGACCCTCCGGGTTCACTCTTTCACAGCAAGACTAAATATAGCCCTCGGCGCAATTGGAGAAGACTGAAAAATCGGGCCTCAGAAAACGCATTGCGATTCCCCTTGGACCATCCAAAAGTGCCCCCAAAGGAAGGCTTTGGGTACAACTGAACTCCCCAGGGGAGCCTTTATGCAGCCCCACATGCAACTGGACCCTCCGTATTCGCTCTTTCACAGCAACACTAAATATAGCCCTGGCCCGCCTGGCAGTTGACTGAAAACTCGGGCCCCAGAAAATGCATTAAAAGCCTAATTCGCCCATCCAAAAGTGCCACCAGAGGAAGGCTTTGGGTACAACTGAACTCCCCAGGGGACCCTTTACGCAGCCCCACATGCAACTGGACCCTCCGTATTCGCTCTTTCACAGCAACCCTAAATATAGCCCTGGCCCGCCTGGCAGTTGACTGAAAACTCGGGCCCCAGAAAATGCATTAAAAGCCTAATTCGCCCATCCAAAAGTGCCACCAGAGGAAGGCTTTGGGTACAACTGAACTCCCCAGGGGAGCCTTTACGCAGCCCCACATGCAACTGGACCCTCCGTGTTCGCTCTTTACAGCAACCCTAAATATAACCCTAGCCAGCATGGCAGAAGACTGAAAACTCGGGCCACAGAAAAAGCGTTTCAAGCCCCTTTCGCCCATCCAGAAGTGCCCCCAAAGGAAGGCTTTGGGTACAAGTGAACTCCCCAGGGGACCCTTTATGCAGCCCCACATGCAACTGGACCCTCCTTGTTCACTGTTTACGAGCAACCCTAAATATACCCCTAGCCACCATGGCAGAAAACTGAAAACTCGGGCTCCAGAAAATGCGTTTCAAGCCCCATTCACCCATCCAGTAGTGCCCCCAAAGGAAGGCTTTGGGTACAACTGAACTCCCCAGGGGAGCCTTTATGCAGCCCCACATGCAACTGGACCATCCGGGTTCACTCTTTCACCGCAAGCCTAAATATAGCCCTAGCACGCCTGGCAGTCGACTGAATGTTCGAGCCACAGAAAATGTGTTACGAGCCCCATTCGCCCATCCAAAAGTGCCCCCAGAGGAAGGCTTTGGGTACATCTGAACTCCCCAGGGGAGCCTTTATGCAGCCCCACATGCAACTGGACCCTCCGTGTTCACTCTTTCACAGCAACCCTAAATATAAAACTAGCCAGCATGGCAGAAAACTGAAAACTCGGGCCACAGAAAAAGCGTTTCAAGCCTTATTCACCCATCCAGAAGTGCCCCCAAAGGAAGGCTTTGGGTACAACTGAACTCCCCAGGGGAGCCTGTATGCAGCCCCACATGCAACTGGACCCTCCGGGTTCACTCTTTCACAGCAACCCTAAATATAACCCTGGCCCGCCTGGCAGTCGACTGAAAACTCGGGCCCCAGAAAATGCGTTAAAAGCCTAATTCGTCCATCCAAAAGTGCCCCCAGAGGAAGGCTTTGGGTACATCTGAACTCCCCAGGGGAGCCTTTATGCAGCCCCACATGCAACTGGACCCTCCGGGTTCACTCTTTCACAGCAACCCTAAATATATCCCTGGCCCGCCTGGCAGTCGACTGAAAAATCGGGCCCCAGAAAACGTGCTACAAGCCCCATTCGACCATCCAAAAGTGCCCCCAAAGGAAGGCTTTGGGTACAACTGAACTCCCCAGGGGAGCCTTTATGCGGGCCCATACGCAACTGGACCCCCCGTGTTCGCTGTTTACAAGCAACCCTAAATATAACACTAGCCAGCATGGCAGAAAACTGAAAACTCGGGCTCCAGAAAAAGCGTTTCGAGCCCCATTCACCCATCCAGAAGTGCCCCCAAAGGAAGGCTTTGGGTACAACCGAACTCCCCAGGCGAGCCTTTATGCAGCCCCACATGCAACTGGACCCTCCGGGTTCACTCTTTCACAGCAAGACTAAATATATCCCTCGGCGTAATTGGAGAAGACTGAAAAATCGGGCCTCAGAAAACGCATTGCGATTCCCCTTGGACCATCCAAAAGTGCCCCCAAAGGAAGGCTTTGGGTACAACTGAACTCCCCAGGGGACCCTTTACGCAGCCCCACATGCAACTGGACCCTCCGTATTCGCTCTTTCACAGCAACCCTAAATATAGCCCTGGCCCGCCTGGCAGTTGACTGAAAACTCGGGCCCCAGAAAATGCATTAAAAGCCTAATTCGCCCATCCAAAAGTGCCACCAGAGGAAGGCTTTGGGTACAACTGAACTCCCCAGGGGAGCCATTATGCAACCCCACATGCAACTGGACCCTCCTTGTTCACTGTTTACGAGCAACCCTAAATATACCCCTAGCCACCATGGCAGAAGACTGAAAACTCGGGCTCCAGAAAATGCGTTTCAAGCCCCATTCACCCATCCAGAAGTGCCCCCAAAGGAAGGCTTTGGGTACAACTGAACTCCCCAGGGGAGCCTTTATGCAGCCCCACATGCAACTGGACCCTCCGGGTTCACTCTTTCACCGCAAGCCTAAATATAGCCCTAGCACGCCTGGCAGTCGACTGAAAGCTCGGGCCACAGAAAATGTGTTACTAGCCCCATTCGTCCATCCAAAAGTGCCCCCAGAGGAAGGCTTTGGGTACAACTGAACTCCCCAGGGGAGCCTTTACGCAGCCCCACATGCAACTGGACCCTCCGTGTTCGCTCTTTACAGCAACCCTAAATATAACCCTAGCCAGCATGGTAGAAGACTGAAAACTCGGGCCACAGAAAAAGCGTTTCAAGCCCCTTTCGCCCATCCAGAAGTGCCCCCAAAGGAAGTCTTTGCGTACAAATGAACTCCCCAGGGGAGCCTTTATGCAGCGCCACATGCAACTGGACCCTTCTTGTTCGCTCTTTCACAGCAACCCTAAATATAGCCCTGGCCCGCCTGGCAGTCGACTGAAAAATCGGGCCCCAGAAAACGTGATACAAGCCCCATTCGACCATCCAAAAGTGCCCCCAAAGGAAGGCTTTGGGTACAACTGAACTCCCCACGGGAGCCTTTATGCAGCCCCACATGCAACTGGACCCTCCTTGTTCACTGTTTACAAGCAACCCTAAATATACGCCTAGCCACCATGGCAGAAGACTGAAAATTCGGGCCCCAGAAAATGCGATAATAGCCTAATTCGCCCATCCAAAAGTGCCCCCAGAGGAAGGCTTTGGGTACAAGTGAACTCCCCAGGGGAGCCTTTACGCAGCCCCACATGCAACTGGACCCTCCTTGTTCACTGTTTACAAGCAACCCTAAATATAACACTAGCCAGCATGGCAGAAAACTGAAAACTCGGGCCACAGAAAAAGCGTTTCAAGCCCCATTCACCCATCCAGAAGTGCCCCCAAAGGAAGGCTTTGGGTACAAGTGAACTCCCCAGGGGAGCCTTTATGCAGCCCCACATGCAACTGGACCCTCCGGGTTCACTCTTTCACAGCAACCCTAAATATAGCCCTGGCCCGCCTGGCAGTCGACTGAAAACTCGGGCCCCAGAAAATGGATTAAAAGCCTAATTCGTCCATTCAAAAGTGCCCCCAGAGGAAGGCTTTGGGTACAACTGAACTCCCCAGGGGAGCCTTTATGCGGGCCCATACGCAACTGGACCCCCCGTGTTCGCTGTTTACAAGCAACCCTAAATATAACACTAGCCAGCATGGCAGAAAACTGAAAACTCGGGCCACAGAAAAAGCGTTTCAAGCCCCATTCACCCATCCAGAAGTGCCCCCAAACGAAGGCTTTGGGTACAACTGAACTCCCCAGTCGAGCATTTATGCAGCCCCATATGCAACTGGACCCTCCGGGTTCACTCTTTCACCGCAAGACTAAATATAGCCCTCGGCGCAATTGGAGAAGACTGAAAAATCGGGCCTCAGAAAACGCATTGCGATTCCCCTTGGACCATCCAAAAGTGCCCCCAAAGGAAGGCTTTGGGTACAACTGAACTCCCCAGGGGAGCCTTTATGCAGCCCCACATGCAACTGGACCCTCCGTATTCGCTCTTTCACAGCAACCCTAAATATAGCCCTGGCCCGCCTGGCAGTCGACTGAAAGTTCGGGCCACAGAAAATGTTTTACGAGCCCCATTCGCCCATCCAAAAGTGCCACCAGAGGAAGGCTTTGGGTACAACTGAACTCCCCAGGGGAGCCTTTACGCAGCCCCACATGCAACTGGACCCTCCTTGTTCACTGTTTATGAGCAACCCTAAATATAACCCTAGCCAGCATGGCAGAAAACAGAAAACTCGGGCTCCAGAAAATGCGTTTCAAGCCCCATTCACCCATCCAGAAGTGCCCCCAAAGGAAGGCTTTGGGTACATCTGAACTCCCCAGGGGAGCCTTTACGCAGCCTCACATGCAAATGGACCCTCCGGGTTCACTCTTTCACCGCAAGCCTAAATATAGCCCTAGCACGCCTGGCAGTCGACTGAAAGTTCGAGCCACAGAAAATGTGTTACGAGCCCCATTCGCCCATCCAAAGGTGCCACCAGAGGAAGGCTTTGGGTACAACTGAACTCCCCAGGGGAGCCTTTACGCAGCCCCACATGCAACTGGACCCTCCGTGTTCGCTCTTTACAGCAACCCTAAATATAACCCTAGCCAGCATGACAGAAGACTGAAAACTCGGGCCACAGAAAAAGTGTTTCAAGCCCCTTTCGCCCATCCAGAAGTGCCCCCAAAGGAAGGCTTTGGGTACAAGTGAACTCCCCAGGGGAGCCTTTATGCAGCCCCACATGCAACTGGACCCTCCTTGTTCACTGTTTACGAGCAACCCTAAATATACCCCTAGCCACCATGGCAGAAGACTGAAAACTCGGGCTCCAGAAAATGCGTTTCAAGCCCCATTCACCCATCCAGAAGTGCCCCCAAAGGAAGGCTTTGGGTAAACTGAACTCCCCAGGGGAGCCTTTATGCAGCCCCACATGCAACTGGACCCTCCGGGTTCACTCTTTAACCGCAAGCCTAAATATAGCCCTAGCACGCCTGGCAGTCGACTGAAAGTTCGAGCCACAGAAAATGTGTTACGAGCCCCATTCGCCCATCTAAAAGTGCCTCCAGAGGAAGGTTTTGGGTACAACTGAACTCCCCAGGGGAGCCTTTATGCGGGCCCATACGCAACTGGACCCCCCGTGTTCGCTGTTTACAAGCAACCCTAAATATAACACTAGCCAGCATGGCAGAAAACTGAAAACTCGGCCACAGAAAAAGCGTTTCAAGCCCCATTCACCCATCCAGAAGTGCCCCCAAAGGAAGGCTTTGGGTACAACTGAACTCCCCAGGCGAGCCTCTATGCAGCCCCACATGCAACTGGACCCTCCGGGTTCACTCTTTCACCGCAAGCCTAAATATAGCCCTCGGCGCAAAAGGAGAAGACTGAAAATGCGGGCCTCAGAAAACGCATTGCGATTCCCGTTGGACCATCCAAAAGTGCTCCCAAAGGAAGGCTTTGGGTACAACTGGACTCCCCAGGGGAGCCTTAACGCAGCCCCACATGCAACTGGACCCTCCGCATTCGCTCTTTCACAGCAACCCTAAATATAGCCCTGGCCCGCCTGGCAGTCGACTGAAAACTCGGGCCCCAGAAAATGGATTAAAAGCCTAATTCGCCCATCCAAAAGTGCCCCCAGAGGAAGGCTTTGCGTACAACTGAACTCCCCAGGGGAGCCTTTATGCAGCACCACATGCAACTGGACCCTCCGTATTCGCTCTTTCACAGCAACCCTAAATATAGCCCTGGCCCGCCTGGCAGTTGACTGAAAACTCGGGCCCCAGAAAATGCATTAAAAGCCTAATTCGCCCATCCAAAAGTGCCACCAGAGGAAGGCTTTGGGTACAACTGAACTCCCCAGGGGAGCCTTTACGCAGCCCCACATGCAACTGGACCCTCCGTATTCGCTCTTTCACAGCAACCCTAAATATAGCCCTGGCCCGCCTGGCAGTTGACTGAAAACTCGGGCCACAGAAAAAGCGTTTCAAGCCCCATTCACCCATCCAGAAGTGCCCCCAAAGGAAGGCTTTGGGTACAAGTGAACTCCCCAGGGGACCCTTTATGCAGCCCCACATACAACTGGACCCTCCGGGTTCACTCTTTCACCGCAAGCCTAAATATAGCCCTAGCACGCCTGGCAGTCGACTGAAAGCTCGGGCCACAGAAAATGTGTTACGAGCCCCATTCGCCCATCCAAAAGTGCCCCCAAAGGAAGGCTTTGGGTACAAGTGAAATCCCCAGGGGAGCCTTTATGCAGCCCCACATGCAACTGGACCCTCCTTGTTCACTGTTTACAAGCAACCCTAAATATACCCCTAGCCACCATGGCAGAAGACTGAAAATTCGGGCCCCAGAAAATGCGATAATAGCCTAATTCGCCCATCCAAAAGTGCCCCCAGAGGAAGGCTTTGGGTACAACTGAACTCCCCAGGGGAGCCTTTATGCAGCCCCACATGCAACTGGACCCTCCGGGTTCACTCTTTCACAGCAACCCTAAATATAGCCCTGGCCCGCCTGGCAGTCGACTGAAAAATCGGGCCCCAGAAAACGTGCTACAAGCCCCATTCGACCATCCAAAAGTGCCCCCAAAGGAAGGTTTTGGGTACAACTGAACTCCCCAGGGGAGCCTTTATGCGGGCCCATACGCAACTGGACCCCCCGTGTTCGCTGTTTACAAGCAACCCTAAATATAACACTAGCCAGCATGGCAGAAAACTGAAAACTCGGGCCACAGAAAAAGCGTTTCAAGCCCCATTCACCCATCCAGAAGTGCCCCCAAAGGAAGGCTTTGGGTACAACCGAACTCCCCAGGCGAGCCTCTATGCAGCCCCACATGCAACTGGACCATCCGGGTTCACTCTTTCACAGCAAGACTAAATATAGCCCTCGGCGCAATTGGAGAAGACTGAAAAATCGGGCCTCAGAAAACGCATTGCGATTCCCCTTGGACCATCCAAAAGTGCCCCCAAAGGAAGGCTTTGGGTACAACTGAACTCCCCAGGGGAGCCTTTATGCAGCCCCACATGCAACTGGACCCTCCGTATTCGCTCTTTCACAGCAACCCTAAATATAGCCCTGGCCCGCCTGGCAGTTGACTGAAAACTCGGGCCCCAGAAAATGCATTAAAAGCCTAATTCGCCCATCCAAAAGTGCCACCAGAGGAAGGCTTTGGGTACAACTGAACTCCCCAGGGGAGCCTTTACGCAGCCCCACATGCAACTGGACCCTCCGTATTCGCTCTTTCACAGCAACCCTAAATATAGCCCTGGCCCGCCTGGCAGTTGACTGAAAACTCGGGCCCCAGAAAATGCATTAAAAGCCTAATTCGCCCATCCAAAAGTGCCACCAGAGGAAGGCTTTGGGTACTACTGAACTCCCCAGGGGAGCCTTTATGCAGCCCCACATGCAACTGGACCCTCCGTGTTCGCTCTTTACAGCAACCCTAAATATAACCCTAGCCAGCATGGCAGAAAACAGAAAACTCGTGCCCCAGAAAAAGCGTTTCAAGCCCCATTCACCCATCCAGAAGTGCCCCCAAAGGAAGGCTTTGGGTACAAGTGAGCTCCCCAGGGGACCCTTTATGCAGCCCCACATGCAACTGGACCCTCCGGGTTCACTCTTTCACTGCAAGCCTAAATATAGCCCTAACACGCCTGGCAGTCGACTGAAAGCTCGGGCCACAGAAAATGTGTTACGAGCCCCATTCGCCCATCCAAAAGTGCCCCCAAAGGAAGGCTTTGGGTACATCTGAACTCCCCAGGGGAGCCTTTATGCAGCCCCACATGCAACTGGACCCTCCTTGTTCACTGTTTACAAGCAACCCTAAATATACCCCTAGCCACCATGGCAGAAGACTGAAAATTCGGGCCCCAGAAAATGCGATAATAGCCTAATTCGCCCATCCAAAAGTGCCCCCAGAGGAAGGCTTTGGGTACAACTGAACTCCCCAGGGGAGCCTTTATGCGGGCCCATACGCAACTGGACCCCCCGTGTTCGCTGTTTACAAGCAACCCTAAATATAACACTAGCCACCATGGCAGAAAACTGAAAACTCGGGCCACAGAAAAAGCGTTTCAAGCCCCATTCACCCATCCAGAAGTGCCCCCAAAGGAAGGCTTTGGGTACAACCGAACTCCCCAGGCGAGCCTCTATGCAGCCCCACATGCAACTGGACCCTCCGGGTTCACTCTTTCACAGCAATCCTAAATATAGCCCTAGCACGCCTGGCAGTCGACTTAAAGCTCGTGCCACGGAAAATGTGTTACGAGCCCCATTCGCCCATCCAAAAGTGCCCCCAGAGGAAGGCTTTGGGTACAACTGAACTCCCCAGGGGAGCCTTTACGCAGCCCCACATGCAACTGGACCCTCCGTGTTCGCTCTTTACAGCAACCCTAAATATAACCCTAGCCAGCATGGCAGAAGACTGAAAACTCGGGCCACAGAAAAAGCGTTTCAAGCCCCTTTCGCCCATCCAGAAGTGCCCCCAAAGGAAGGCTTTGGGTACAAGTGAACTCCCCAGGGGACCCTTTATGCAGCCCCACATGCAACTGGACCCTCCTTGTTCACTGTTTACGAGCAACCCTAAATATACCCCTAGCCACCATGGCAGAAGACTGAAAACTCGGGCTCCAGAAAATGCGTTTCAAGCCCCATTCACCCATCCAGAAGTGCCCCCAAAGGAAGGCTTTGGGTAAACTGAACTCCCCAGGGGAGCCTTAACGCAGCCCCACATGCAACTGGACCCTCCGTATTCGCTCTTTCACAGCAACCCTAAATATAGCCCTGGCCCGCCTGGCAGTCGACTGAAAACTCGGGCCTCAGAAAATGGATTAAAAGCCTAATTCGCCCATCCAAAAGTGCCCCCAGAGGAAGGCTTTGGGTACAACTGAACTCCCCAGGGGAGCCTTTATGCAGCCCCACATGCAACTGGACCCTCCGTGTTCGCTCTTTACAGCAACCCTAAATATAACCCTAGCCACCATGGCAGAAAACAGAAAACTCGGGCCCCAGAAAAAGCGTTTCAAGCCCCATTCACCCATCCAGAAGTGCCCCCAAAGGAAGGCTTTGGGTACAAGTGAGCTCCCCAGGGGACCCTTTATGCAGCCCCACATGCAACTGGACCCTCCGGGTTCACTCTTTCACCGCAAGCCTAAATATAGCCCTAACACGCCTGGCAGTCGACTGAAAGCTCGGGCCACAGAAAATGTGTTACGAGCCCCATTCGCCCATCCAAAAGTGCCCCCAGAGGAAGGCTTTGGGTACAACTGAACTCCCCAGGGGAGCCTTTATGCAGCCCCACATGCAACTGGACCCTCCGGGTTCACTCTTTCACAGCAACCCTAAATATAGCCCTGGCCCGCCTGGCAGTCGACTGAAAACTCGGGCCCCAGAAAACGTGCTACAAGCCCCATTCGACCATCCAAAAGTGCCTCCAGAGGAAGGTTTTGGGTACAACTGAACTCCCCAGGGGAGCCTTTATGCGGGCCCATACGCAACTGGACCCCCCGTGTTCGCTGTTTACAAGCAACCCTAAATATAACACTAGCCACCATGGCAGAAAACTGAAAACTCGGGCCACAGAAAAAGCGTTTCAAGCCCCATTCACCCATCCAGAAGTGCCCCCAAAGGAAGGCTTTGGGTACAAGTGAACTCCCCAGGCGAGCCTCTATGCAGCCCCACATGCAACTGGACCCTCCGGGTTCACTCTTTCACAGCAAGACTAAATATAGCCCTCGGCGCAATTGGAGAAGACTGAAAAATCGGGCCTCAGAAAACGCATTGCGATTCCCCTTGGACCATCCAAAAGTGCCCCCAAAGGAAGGCTTTGGGTACAAGTGAACTCCCCAGGGGAGCCTTTATGCAGCCCCACATGCAACTGGACCCTCCGTATTCGCTCTTTCACAGCAACCCTAAATATAGCCCTGGCCCGCCTGGCAGTCGACTGAAAACTCGGGCCCCAGAAAATGCATTAAAAGCCTAATTCGCCCATCCAAATGTGTCCCCAGAGGAAGGCTTTGGGTACAACTGAACTCCCCAGGGGAGCCTTTATGCAGCCCCACATGCAACTGGACCCTCCTTGTTCACTGTTTACGAGGAACCCTAAATATAGCCCTGGCCCGCCTGGCAGTCGACTGAAAAATCGGGCCCCAGAAAACGTGCTACAAGCCCCATTCGACCATCCAAAAGTGCCCCCAAAGGAAGGTTTTGGGTACAACTGAACTCCCCAGGGGAGCCTTTATGCGGGCCCATACGCAACTGGACCCCCCGTGTTCGCTGTTTACAAGCAACCCTTAATATAACACTAGCCACCATGGCAGAAAACTGAAAACTCGGGCCACAGAAAAAGCGTTTCAAGCCCCATTCACCCATCCAGAAGTGCCCCCAAAGGAAGGCTTTGGGTACAACCGAACTCCCCAGGCGAGCCTCTATGCAGCCCCACATGCAACTGGACCCTCCGGGTTCACTCTTTCACAGCAAGACTAAATATAGCCCTCGGCGCAATTGGAGAAGACTGAAAAATCGGGCCTCAGAAAACGCATTGCGATTCCCCTTGGACCATCCAAAAGTGCCCCCAAAGGAAGGCTTTGGGTACAACTGTACTCCCCAGGGGAGCCTTTATGCAGCCCCACATGCAACTGGACCCTCCGTATTCGCTCTTTCACAGCAACCCTAAATATAGCCCTGGCCCGCCTGGCAGTCGACTGAAAACTCGGGCCCCAGAAAATGCATTAAAAGCCTAATTCGCCCATCCAAATGTGTCCCCAGAGGAAGGCTTTGGGTACAACTGAACTCCCCAGGGGAGCCTTTATGCAGCCCCACATGCAACTGGACCCTCCTTGTTCACTGTTTATGAGCAACCCTAAATATACCCCTAGCCACCATGGTAGAAGACTGAAAACTCGGGCTCCAGAAAATGCGTTTCAAGCCCCATTCACCCATCCAGAAGTGCCCCCAAAGGAAGGCTTTGGGTACATCTGAACTCCCCAGGGGAGCCTTTATGCAGCCCCACATGCAACTGGACCCTCCGGGTTCACTCTTTCACCGCAAGCCTAAATATAGCCCTGGCCCGCCTGGCAGTCGACTGAAAACTCGGGCCACAGAAAATGCGTTAAAAGCCTAATTTGCCCATCCAAAAGTGCCCCCAGAGGAAGGCTTTGGGTACAACTGAACTCCCCAGGGGAGCCTTTACGTAGCCCCACATGCAACTGGACCCTCCTTGTTCACTGTTTACGAGCAACCCTAAATATACCCCTAGGCACCATGGAAGAAGACTGAAAACTCGGGCTCCAGAAAATGCGTTTCAAGCCCCATTCACCCATCCAGAAGTGCCCCCAAAGGAAGGCTTTGGGTACAAGTGAGCTCCCCAGGGGACCCTTTATGCAGCCCCACATGCAACTGGACCCTCCGGGTTCACTATTTCACCGCAAGCCTAAATATAGCCCTAGCACGCCTGGCAGTAGACTGAAAACTCGGGCCACAGAAAATGTGTTACGAGCCCCATTCGCCCATCCAAAAGTGCCCCCAAAGGAAGGCTTTGGGAACATCTGAACTCCCCAGGGGAGCCTTTATGCAGCCCCACATGCAACTGGACCCTCCTTGTTCACTGTTTACAAGCAACCCTAAATATACCCCTAGCCACCATGGCAGAAGACTGAAAATTTGGGCCCCAGAAAATGCGATAATAGCCTAATTCGCCCATCCAAAAGTGCCCCCAGAGGAAGGCTTTGGGTACAACTGAACTCCCCAGGGGAGACTTTATGCAGCCCCACATGCAAGTGGACCCTCCTTGTTCACTTTTTACGAGCCACCCTAAATATACCCCTAGCCACCATGGCAGAAGACTGAAAATTCGGGCCACAGAAAAAGCGTTTCAAGACCTATTCACCCATCCAGAAGTGCCCCCAAAGGAAGGTTTTGGGTACAAGTGAACTCCCCAGGGGAGCCTTTACGCAGCCCCACATGCAACTGGTCCCTCCTTGTTCACTGTTTACAAGCAACCCTAAATATACCCCTAGCCACCATGGCAGAAGACTGAAAATTCGGGCCCCAGAAAATGCGATAATAGCCTAATTCGCCCATCCAAAAGTGCCCCCAGAGGAAGGCTTTGGGTACAACTGAACTCCCCAGGGGAGCCTTTATGCAGGCCCATACGCAACTGGACCCCCCGTGTTCGCTGTTTACAAGCAACCCTAAATATAACCCTAGCCAGCATGGCAGAAAACTGAAAACTCGGGCCACAGAATAAGCGTTTCAAGCCCCATTCAACCATCCAGAAGTGCCCCCAAAGGAAGGCTTTGGGTACAACTGAACTCCCCAGCGGATCCTTTATGCAGCCCCACATGCAACTGGACCCTCCGGGTTCACTCTTTCACCGCAAGCCTAAATATAGCCCTAGCACGCCTGGCAGTCGACTGAAAGTTCGAGCCACAGAAAATGTGTTACGAGCCCCATTCGCCCATCCAAAAGTGCCTCCAAAGGAAGGCTTTGGGTACATCTGAACTCCCCAGGGGAGCCTTTATGCAGCCCCACATGCAACTGGACCCTCCGTGTTCACTCTTTACAGCAACCCTCAATATAACCCTAGCCAGCATGGGAGAAGACTGAAAACTCAGGCCACAGAAAAAGCGTTTCAAGCCCCTTTCGCCCATCCAGAAGTGCCCCCAAAGGAAGGCTTTGCGTACAAGTGAACTCCCCAGGGGAGCCTTTATGCAGCCCCACATACAACTGGACCCTCCGTATTCGCTCTTTCACAGCAACCCTAAATATAGCCCTGGACCGCGTGGCAGTCGACTGAAAAATCGTGCCCCAGAAAACGTGCTACAAGCCCCATTCGACCATCCAAAAGTGCCCCCAAAGGAATGCTTTGGGTACAACTGAACTCCCCAGGGGAGCCTTTATGCAGCCCCACATGCAACTGGACCCTCCGTATTCGCTCTTTCACAGCAACCCTAAATATAGCCCTGGCCCGCATGGCAGTCGACTGATAACTCGGGCTCCAGAAAATGCGTTTCAAGCCCCATTCACCCATCCAGAAGTGCCCCCAAAGGAAGGCTTTGGGTACAACTGAACTCCCCAGGGGAGCCTTTATGCAGCCTCACATGCAACTGGACCCTCCGGGTTCACTCTTTCACCGCAAGCCTAAATATCGCCCTAGCACGGCTGGCAGTCGACTGAAAGTTCGGGCCACAGAAAATGTGTCACGAGCCCCATTCGCCCATCCAAAAGTGACCCCAAGGGAAGGCTTTGGGTACATCTGAACTCCCCAGGGGAGCCTTTACGCAGCCCCACATGCAACTGGACCCTCCGGGTTCGCTCTTTACAGCAACCCTAAATATAACCCTAGCACGCCTGGCAGAAGACTGAAAGCTCGGGCCACAGAAAATGTGATACGAGCCCCATTCGCCCATCCAAAAGTGCCCCCAAAGGAAGGCTTTGGGTACAAGTGAACTCCCCAGGGGAGCCTTTATGCAGCCCCACATGCAACTGGACCCTCCGTATTCTCTCTTTCACAGCAACCCTAAATATAACCCTGGCCCGCATGGCAGACGACTGAAAAATTGGGCCCCAGAAAACGTGCTACAAGCCCCATTCACCCATCCAAAAGTGCCCCCAAAGGAAGGCTTTGGGTACAACTGAACTCCCCAGGGGAGCCTTTATGCAGCCCCACATGCAACTGGACCCTCCGGGTTCACTCTTTCACAGCAACCCTAAATATAGCCCTGGCCCGCCTGGCAGTCGACTGAAAGCTCGGGCTACAGAAAATGTGTTACGAGCCCCATTCGCCCATCCAAAAGTGCCCCCAAAGGAAGGCTTTGGGTACATCTGAACTCCCCAGGGGAGCCTTAATGCAGCCCCACATGCAACTGGACCCTCCTTGTTCACTGTTTACGAGCAACCCTAAATATAACCCTAACCACCATGGCAGAAGACTGAAAACTCGGGCTCCAGAAAATGCGTTTCAAGCCCCATTCACCCATCCAGAAGTGCCCCCAAAGGAAGGCTTTGGGTACAAGTGAACTCCCCAGGGGAGCCTTTATGCAGCCCCACATGCAACTGGACCCTCCGGGTTCACTCTTTCACTGCAAGCCTAAATATAGCCCTAGCACGCCTGGCAGTTGACTGAAAGCTCGGGCCACAGAAAATGAATTACGAGCCCCATTCGCCCATCCAAAAGTGCCCCCAAAGGAAGGCTTTTGTACATCTGAACTCCCCAGGGGAGCCTTTATGCAGCCCCACATGCAACTGGACCTTCCGGGTTCAGTCTTTCACCACAAGACTAAATATAGCCCTCGGCGCAATGGGAGAAGACTGAAAAAGCGGGCCTCAAAAAACGCATTGCGATTCCCTTTGGACCATCCAAAAGTGCTCCCAAAGGAAGGCTTTGGGTACAACTGGACTCCCCAGGGGAGCGTTAACGCAGCCCCACATGCAACTGGACCCTCCGTATTCGCTCTTTCAAAGCAACCCTAAATATAACCCTGGCCCGCATGGCAGACGACTGAAAAATCGGGCCACAGAAAACATGCTACAAGCCCCATTCGACCATCCAAAAGTGCCCCCAAAGGAAGGCTTTGGGTACAACTGAACTCCCCAAGGGAGCCTTTATGCAGGCCCATACGCAACTGGACCCCCCGTGTTCGCTGTTTACAAGCAACCCTAAATATAACACTAGCCAGCATGGAAGAAAACTGAAAACTCGGGCCACAAAAAAAGCGTTTCAAGCCCCATTCACCCATCCAGAAGTGCCCCCAAAGGAAGGCTTTGGGTACAACTGAACTCCCCAGGGGAGCCTTTATGCAGCCCCACATGCAACTGGACCCTCCGTATTCGCTCTTTCAAAGCAATCCTATATATAACCCTGGCCCGCATGGCAGACGACTGAAAAATCGGGTCACAGAAAACATTCTACAAGCCCCTTTCGACCATCCAAAAGTGCCCCCAAAGGAAGGCTTTGGGTACAACTGAACTCCCCAGGGGAGCCTTTATGCAGGCCCATACGCAACTGGACCCCCCGTGTTCACTGTTTACAAGCAACCCTAAATATAACACTAGCCAGCATGGAAGAAAACTGAAAACTCGGGCCACAGAAAAAGCGTTTCAAGCCCCATTCACCCATCCAGAAGTGCCCCCAAAGGAAGGCTTTGGGTACAAGTGAACTCCCCAGGGGAGCCTTTATGCAGCCCCACATGCAACTGGACCCTCCGGGTTCACTCTTTCACAGCAACCCTAAATAGAGCCCTGGCCCGCCAGGCAGTCGACTGAAAACTCGGGCCCCAGAAAATGCATTAAAAGCCTAATTCGCCAATCCAAAAGTGCTCCTAGAGGAAGGCTTTGGGTACAACTGAACTCCCCAGGGGAGCCTTTATGCGGGCCCATACGCAACTGGACCCCCTGTGTTCGCTGTTTACAAGCAACCCTAAATATAAGACTAGCCACCATGGCAGAAAACTGAAAACTCGGGCCACAGAAAAAGCGTTTCAAGCCCCATTCACCCATCCAGAAGTGCCCCCAGAGGAAGGCTTTGGGTACAACTGAACTCCCCAGGCGAGCCTTTATGCAGCCCCACATGCAACTGGACCCTCCGGGTTCACTCTTTCACCGCAAGACTAAATATAGCCCTCGGCGCAATTGGAGAAGACTGAAAAATCGGGCCTCAGAAAACGCATTGCAATTCCCCTTGGACCATCCAAAAGTGCCCCCAAAGGAAGGCTTTGGGTACAACTGAACTCCCCAGGGGAGCCTTTATGCAGCCCCACATGCAACTGGACCCTCCGGGTTCACTCTTTACAGCAACCCTAAATATAACCCTAGCCAGTATGGCAGAAGACTGAAAACTCGGGCCACAGAAAAAGCGTTTCAAGCCCCTTTCGCCCATCCAGAAGTGCCCCCAAAGGAAGGCTTTGGGTACAAGTGAACTCCCCAGGGGAGCCTTTATGCAGCCCCACATGCAACTGGACCCTCCGTATTCGCTCTTTCACCGCAAGCCTAAATATAGCCCTAGCACGCCTGGCAGTCGACTGAAAGTTCGAGCCACAGAAAATGTGTTACGAGCCCCATTCGCCCATCCAAAAGTGCCCCCAGAGGAAGGCTTTGGGTACATCTGAACTCCCCAGGGGAGCCTTTATGCAGCCCCACATGCAACTGGACCCTCCGGGTTCACTCTTTCACAGCAACCCTAAATATAACCCTGGACCGCCTGGCAGTCGACTGAAAACTCGGACCCCAGAAAATGCGTTAAAAGCCTAATTCGTCCATCCAAAAGTGCCCCCAGAGGAAGGCTTTGGGTACAAGTGAACTCCCCAGGGGAGCCTTTATGCAGCCCCACATGCAACTGGACCCTCCGGGTTCACTCTTTCACAGCAACCCTAAATATAACCCTGGCCCGCCTGGCAGTCGACTGAAAAATCGGGCCCCAGAAAACGTGCTACAAGCCCCATTCGACCATCCAAAAGTGCCCCCAAAGGAAGGCTTTGGGTACAACTGAACTCCCCAGGGGAGCCTTTATGCGGGCCCATACGCAACTGGACCCCCCGTGTTCGCTGTTTACAAGCAACCCTAAATATAACACTAGCCAGCATGGCAGAAAACTGAAAACTCGGGCCACAGAAAAAGCGTTTCAAGCCCCATTCACCCATCCAGAAGTGCCCCCAGAGGAAGGCTTTGGGTACAACTGAACTCCCCAGGCGAGCCTTTATGCAGCCCCACATGCAACTGGACCCTCCTTGTTCACTCTTTCACCGCAAGACTAAATATAGCCCTCGGCGCAATTGGAGAAGACTGAAAAATCGGGCCTCAGGAAACGCATTGCGATTCCCTTTGGACCATCCAAAAGTGCCCCCAAAGGAAGGCTTTGGGTACAACTGAACTCCCCAGGGGAGCCTTAACGCAGCCCCAAATGCAACTGGACCCTCCGTATTCGCTCTTTCACAGCAACCCTAAATATAGCCCTGGCCCGCCTGGCAGTCGACTGAAGACTCGGGCCCCAGAAAATGCATTAAAAGCCTAATTCGCCCATCCAAATGTGCCCCCAGAGGAAGGCTTTGGGTACAACTGAACTCCCCAGGGGAGACTTTATGCAGCCCCACATGCAACTGGATCCTCCTTGTTCACTGTTTACGAGCAACCCTAAATATACCCCTAGCCACCATGGCAGAAGACTGAAAAGTCGGGCTCCAGAAAATGCGTTTCAAGCCCCATTCACCCATCCAGAAGTGCCCCCAAAGGAAGGCTTTGGGTACAAGTGAACTCCCCAGGGGAGCCTTTATGCAGCCCCACATGCAACTGGACCCTCCTTGTTCACTGTTTACGAGCAACCCTAAATATACCCCTAGCCACCATGGCAGAAGACTGAAAACTCGGGCTCCAGAAAATGCGTTTCAAGCCCCATTCACCCATCCAGAAGTGCCCCCAAAGGAAGGCTTTGGGTACAACTGAACTCCCCAGGGGAGCCTTTATGCAGCCCCACATGCAACTAGACCCTCCGGGTTCACTCTTTACAGCAACCCTAAATATAACCCTAGCCAGCATGGCAGAAGACTGAAAACTCGGGCCACAGAAAAAGCGTTTCAAGCCGCATTCGACCATCCAAAAGTGCCCCCAAAGGAAGGCTTTGGGTACAAGTGAACTCCCCAGGGGAGCCTTTATGCAGCCCCACATGCAACTGGACCCTCCGGGTTCACTCTTTCACCGCAAGCCTAAATATAGCCCTAGCACGCCTGGCAGTCGACTGAAAGTTCGAGCCACAGAAAATGTGTTACGAGCCCCATTCGCCCATCCAAAAGTGCCCCCAGAGGAAGGCTTTGGGTACATCTGAACTCCCCAGGGGAGCCTTTATGCAGCCCCACATGCAACTGGACCCTCCGTGTTCACTCTTTACAGCAACCCTAAATATAACCCTAGCCAGCATGGCAGAAGACTGAAAACTCGGGCCACAGAAAAAGCGTTTCAAGCCCCTTTCGCCCATCCAGAAGTGCCCCCAAAGGAAGGCTTTGCGTACAAGTGAACTCCCCAAGGGAGCCTTTATGCAGCCCCACATGAAACTGGACCCTTTGTATTCGCTCTTTCACAGCAACCCTAAATATAACCCTGGCCCGCCTGGCAGTCGACTGAAAAATCGGGCCCCAGAAAACGTGCTATAAGCCCCATTCGACCATCCAAAAGTGCCCCCAAAGGAAGGCTTTGGGTACAACTGAACTCCCCAGGGGAGCCTTTATGCAGGCCCATACGCAACTGGACCCTCCGTGTTCGCTGTTTACAAGCAACCCTAAATATAACACTAGCCAGCATGGCAGAAAACTGAAAACTCGGGCCACAGAAAAAGCGATTCAAGCCCCATTCACCCATCCAGAAGGTCCCCCAGAGGAAGGCTTTGGGTACAAGTGAACTCCCCAGGGGAGCCTTTATGCAGCCTCACATGCAACTGGACCCTCCGGGTTCACTCTTTCACCGCAAGCCTAAATATAGCCCTAGCACACCTGGCAGTCGACTGAAAGCTCGTGCCACAGAAAATGTGTTACGAGCCCCATTCGCCCATCCAAAAGTGCCCCCAAATCAAGGCTTTGGGTACAAGTGAACTCCCCAGGGGAGCCTTTATGCAGCCCCACATGCAACTGGACTCTCCTTGTTCACTGTTTACAAGCAACCCTAAATATACACCTAGCCACCATGGCAGAAGACTGAAAATTCGGGCCCCAGAAAATGCGATAATAGCCTAATTCGCCCATCCAAAAGTGCCCCCAGAGGAAGGCTTTGGGTACAACTGAACTCCCCAGGGGAGCCTTTACGCAGCCCCACATGCAACTGGACCCTCCGGGTTCACTCTTTCACCGCAAGCCTAAATATAGCCCTAGCACACCTGGCAGTCGACTGAAAGCTCGGGCCACAGAAAATGTGTTACGAGCCCCATTCGCCCATCCAAAAGTGCCCCCAAATCAAGGCTTTGGGTACAAGTGAACTCCCCAGGGGAGCCTTTATGCAGCCCCACATGCAACTGGACCCTCCGGGTTCACTCTTTCACTGCAAGCCTAAATATAGCCCTTGCACGCCTGGCAGTCGACTGAAAATTCGGGCCACAGAAAATGTGTTACGAGCCCCATTCGCCCATCCAAAAGTGACCCCAAGGGAAGGCTTTGGGTACAAGTGAACTCCCCAGGGGAGCCTTTATGCAGGCCCATACGCAACTGGACCCCCCGTGTTCGCTCTTTACAGCAACCCTAAATATAACCCTAGCCAGCATGGCAGAAGACTGAAAATTCGGGCCACAGAAAAAGCGTTTCAAGCCCATTTCGCCCATCCAGAAGTGCCCCCAAAGGAAGGCTTTGGGTACAAGTGGACTCCCCAGGGGAGCCTTTACGCAGCCCCACATGCAACTGGACCCTCCTTGTTCACTGTTTACGAGCAACCCTAAATATACCCCTAGCCGCCATGGCAGAAGATTGAAAACTCGGGCTCCAGAAAATGCGTTTCAAGCCCCATTCACCCATCCAGAAGTGCCCCAAAGGAAGGCTTTGGGTACAAGTGAACTCCCCAGGGGAGCCTTTATGCAGCCCCACATGCAACTGGACCCTCCGGGTTCACTCTTTCACCGTAAGCCTAAATATAGCCCTCGGCGCAATGGGAGATGACTGAAAAAGCGGGCCTCAGAAAACGCATTGCGATTCCCCTTGGACCATCCAAATGTGCTCCCAAAGGAAGGCTTTGGGTACAACTGGACTCCGCAGAGGAGCATTTACGCAGCCCCACATGCAACTGGACCCTCCGTATTCGCTCTTTCACAGCAACCCTAAACATAGCCCTGGCCCGCCTGGTAGTCGACTGAAAACTCGGGCCCCAGAAAATGCGTTAAAAGCCTAATTCGCCCATCCAAAAGTGCCCCCAGAGGAAGGCTTTGGGTACAACTGAACTCCCCAGGGGAGCCTTTACGCAGCCCCACATGCAACTGGACCCTCCGGGTTCACTGTTTAAGAGCAACACTAAATATACCACTAGCCAGCATGGCAGAAGACTGAAAACTTGGGCTCCAGAAAATGGGTTTCAAGCCCCTTTCGCCCATCCAGAAGTGCCCCCAAAGGAAGGCTTTGCGTACAAGAGAACTCCCCAGGGGAGCCTTTATGCAGCCCCACATGCAACTGGACCCTCGGTATTCGCTCTTTCACAGCAACCCTAAATATATCCCTGGCCCGCCTGGCAGTAGACTGAAAATTCGGGCCCCAGAAAATGCGTTAAAAGCCTAATTCACCGATCCAAAGGTGCCCCCAGAGGAAGGCTTTGGGTACAAGTGAACTCCCCAGGGTAGCCTTAACGCAGCCCCACATGCAACTGGACCCTCCGTATTCGCTCTTTCACAGCAACCCTAAATATAACCCTGGCCCGCCTGGCAGTCGAATGAAAACTCGGGCCCCAGAAAATGCGTTAAAAGCCTAATTCGCCCATCCAAAAGTGCCCCCAGAGGAAGGCTTTGGGTACAACTGAACTCCCCAGGGGAGCCTTTACGCAGCCCCACATGCAACTGGACCCTCCTTGTTCACTGTTTACGAGCAACCCTAAATATACCCCTAGCCACCATGGCAGAAGACTGAAAATTCGGGCTCCAGAAAATGCGTTTCAAGCCCCATTCAACCATCCAGAAGTGCCCCCAAAGGAATGCTTTGGGTACAACTGAACTCCCCAGGGGAGCCTTTATGCAGCCCCACATGCAACTGGACCCTCCGGGTTCACTCTTTCACCGCAAGCCTAAATATAGCCCTCGGCGCATTGGGAGAAGACTGAAAAAGCGGGCCTCAGAAAACGCATTGCGATTCCCTTTGGACCATCCAAAAGTGCTCCCAAAGGAAGGCTTTGGGTACAACTGAACTCCCCAGGGGAGCCTTAACGCAGCCCCACATGCAACTGGACCCTCCGTGTTCGCTCTTTCACAGCAACCCTAAATATAACCCTGGCCCGCCTGGCAGTGGACTGAAAACTCGGGCCCCAGAAAATGCATTAAAAGCCTAATTCGCCCATCCAAAAGTGCCCCCAGAGGATGCTTTGGGTACAAGTGAACTCCCCAGGGGAGCCTTTACGCAGCCCCACATGCAACTGGACCCTCCTTGTTCACTGTTTACGAGCAACCCTAAATATACCCCTAGCCACCATGGCAGAAGACTTAAAACTCGGGCTCCAGAAAATGTGTTTTAAGCCCCATTCACCCATCCAGAAGTGCCCCCAAAGGAAGGCTTTGGGTACAAGTGAACTCCCCAGGGGAGCCTTTATGCAGCCCCACATGCAACTGGACCCTCCGGGTTCACTCTTTCACCGCAAGCCTAAATATAGCCCTCGGCGCAATGGGAGAAGACTGAAATAGCGGGCCTCAGAAAACACATTGCGATTCCCCTTGGACTATCCAAGAGTGCCCCCAAAGGAAGGCTTTGGGTACAACTGAACTCCCCAGGGGAGCCTTAACGCAGCCCCACATGCAACTGGACCCTCCGTATTCACTGTTTCACAGCAACCCTAAATATAGCCCTGGCCCGCCTGGCAGTCGACTGAAAACAGAGGCCCCAGAAAATGCATTAAAAGCCTAATTCGCCCATCCAAAAGTGACCCCAAGGGAAGGCTTTGGGTACAAGTGAACTCCCCAGGGGAGCCTTTACGCAGCCCCACATGCAACTGGACCCTCCGCGTTCACTCTTTCACCGCAAGCCTAAATATAGCCCTCGGCGCAACGGGAGAAGACTGAAAAAGCGGGCCTCAGAAAACGCATTGCGATTCCCCTTGGACCATCCAAAAGTGCTCCCAAAGGAAGTCTTTGTGTACAACTGGACTCCCCAGGGGAGCCTTTACGCAGCCCCACATGCAACTGGACCCTCTGGGTTCACTCTTTCACAGCAACCCTAAATATAGCCCTGGCCCGCCTGGCAGTCGACTAAAAACTCGGGCCCCAGAAAATGCGTTAAAAGCCTAATTCGCCCATCCAAAAGTGCCCCCAGAGGAAGGCTTTGGGTACAACTGAACTCCCCAGGGGAGCCTTTACGCAGCCCCACATGCAACTGGACCCTCCGGGTTCACTCTTTCACCGCAAGCCTAAATATAGCCCTAGCCCACCTGGCAGTCGACTGAAAGCTCGGGCCACAGAAAATGTGTTACGAGCCCCATTCGCCCATCCAAAAGTGACCCCAAGGGAAGGCTTTGGGTACAAGTGAACTCCCCAGGGGAGCCTTTATGCAGCCCCACATGCAACTGGACCCTCCGGGTTCACTCTTTCACAGGAAGCCTAAATATAGCCCTTGCACGCCTGGCAGTCGACTGAAAGTTCGGGCCACAGAAAATGTGTTACGAGCCCCATTCGCCCATCCAAAAGTGACCCCAAGGGAAGGCTTTGGGTACAAGTGAACTCCCCAGGCGAGCCTTTATGCAGGCCCATACGCAACTGGACCCCCCGTGTTCGCTCTTTACAGCAACCCTAAATATAACCCTAGCCAGCATGGCAGAAGACTGAAAATTCGGGCCACAGAAAAAGCTTTTCAAGCCCATTTCGCCCATCCAGAAGTGCCCCCAAAGGAAGGCTTTGGGTACAAGTGGACTCCCCAGGGGAGCCTTTACGCAGCCCCACATGCAACTGGACCCTCCTTGTTCACTGTTTACGAGCAACCCTAAATATACCCCTAGCCGCCATGGCAGAAGATTGAAAACTCGGGCTCCAGAAAATGCGTTTCAAGCCCCATTCACCCATCCAGAAGTGCCCCCAAAGGAAGGCTTTGGGTACAAGTGAACTCCCCAGGGGAGCCTTTATGCAGCCCCACATGCAACTGGACCCTCCGGGTTCACTCTTTCACCGCAAGCCTAAATATAGCCCTCGGCGCAATGGGAGATGACTGAAAAAGCGGGCCTCAGAAAACGCATTGCGATTCCCCTTGGACCATCCAAATGTGCTCCCAAAGGAAGGCTTTGGGTACAACTGGACTCCGCAGAGGAGCATTTACGCAGCCCCACATGCAACTGGACCCTCCGTATTCGCTCTTTCACAGCAACCCTAAATATAGCCCTGGCCCGCCTGGCAGTCGACTGAAAACTCGGGCCCCAGAAAATGCGTTAAAAGCCTAATTCGCCCATCCAAAAGTGCCCCCAGAGGAAGGCTTTGGGTACAACTGAACTCCCCAGGGGAGCCTTTACGCAGCCCCACATGCAACTGGACCCTCCGGGTTCACTGTTTAAGAGCAACACTAAATATACCCCTAGCCACCATGGCAGAAGACTGAAAACTTGGGCTCCAGAAAATGCGTTTCAAGCCCCTTTCGCCCATCTAGAAGTGCCCCCAAAGGAAGGTTTTGCGTACAAGAGAACTCCCCAGGGGAGCCTTTATGCAGCCCCACATGCAACTGGACCCTCGGTATTCGCTCTTTCACAGCAACCCTAAATATATCCCTGGCTCGCCTGGCAGTAGACTGAAAATTCGGGCCCCAGAAAATGCGTTAAAAGCCTAATTCACCGATCCAAAAGTGCCCCCAGAGGAAGGCTTTGGGTACAAGTGAACTCCCCAGGGGAGCCTTAACGCAGCCCCACATGCAACTGGACCCTCCGTATTCGCTCTTTCACAGCAACCCTAAATATAACCCTGGCCCGCCTGGCAGTCGACTGAAAACTCGGGCCCCAGAAAATGCGTTAAAAGCCTAATTCGCCCATCCAAAAGTGCCCCCAGAGGAAGGCTTTGGGTACAAGTGAACTCCCCAGGGGAGCCTTTATGCAGCCCCACATGCAACTGGACCCTCCTTGTTCACTGTTTACGAGCAACCCTAAATATACCCCTAGCCACCATGGCAGAAGACTGAAAAGTCGGGCTCCAGAAAATGCGTTTCAAGCCCCATTCAACCATCCAGACGTGCCCCCAAAGGAATGCTTTGGGTACAACTGAACTCCCCAGGGGAGCCTTTATGCAGCCCCACATGCAACTGGACCCTCCGGGTTCACTCTTTCACCGCAAGCCTAAATATAGCCCTCGGCGCATTGGGAGAAGACTGAAAAAGCGGGCCTCAGAAAACGCATTGCGATTCCCTTTGGACCATCCAAAAGTGCTCCCAAAGGAAGGCTTTGGGTACAACTGAACTCCCCAGGGGAGCCTTAACGCAGCCCCACATGCAACTGGACCCTCCGTGTTCGCTCTTTCACAGCAACCCTAAATATAACCCTGGCCCGCCTGGCAGTGGACTGAAAACTCGGGCCCCAGAAAATGCATTAAAAGCCTAATTCGCCCATCCAAAAGTGCCCCCAGAGGATGCTTTGGGTACAAGTGAACTCCCCAGGGGAGCCTTTACGCAGCCCCACATGCAACTGGACCCTCCTTGTTCACTGTTTACGAGCAACCCTAAATATACCCCTAGCCACCATGGCAGAAGACTTAAAACTCGGGCTCCAGAAAATGTGTTTTAAGCCCCATTCACCCATCCAGAAGTGCCCCCAAAGGAAGGCTTTGGGTACAAGTGAACTCCCCAGGGGAGCCTTTATGCAGCCCCACATGCAACTGGACCCTCCGGGTTCACTCTTTCACCGCAAGCCTTAATATAGCCCGCGGCGCAATGGGAGAAGACTGAAAAAGCGGGCCTCTGAAAACACATTGCGATTCCCCTTGGACTATCCAAGAGTGCCCCCAAAGGAAGGCTTTGGGTAGAACTGAACTCCCCAGGGGAGCCTTAACGCAGCCCCACATGCAACTGGACCCTCCGGGTTCACTCTTTCACCGCAAGCCTAAATATAGCCCTCGGCGCAATGGGAGAAGACTGAAAAAGAGGGCCTCAGAAAACGCATTGCGATTCCCCTTGGACCATCCAAAAGTGCCCCCAAAGGAAGGCTTTGGGTACAACTGGACTCCCCAGGGGAGCCTTAACGCAGCCCCACATGCAACTGGACCCTCCTTGTTCACTGTTTACGAGCAACCCTAAATATACCCCTAGCCAAAATGGCAGAAGACTGAAAACTCGGGCCCCAGAAAATGCATTAAAAGACTAATTCGCCCATCCAAAAGTGCCCCCAGAGGAAGGCTTTGGGTACAACTGAACTCCCCAGGGGAGCCTTTACGCAGCCCCACATGCAACTGGACCCTCCGTGTTCGCTCTTTACAGCAACCCTAAATATAACCCTAGCCAGCATGGCAGAAGACTGAAAACTCGGGCCACAGAAAAAGCATTTCAAGCCCCTTTCGCCCATCCAAAAGTGCCCCCAGAGGAAGGCTTTGGGTACAAGTGAACTCCCCAGGGGAGCCTTTATGCAGCCCCACATGCAACTGGACCCTCCGTATTCGCTCTTTCACAGCAACCCTAAATATAACCCTGGCCCGCCTGGCAGTCGACTGAAAACTCGGGCCCCAAAAATTGAATTAAATGCTTAATTCGCCCATCCAAAAGTGCCCCCAGGGGAAGGCTTTGGGTACAACTGAACTCCCCAGGGGAGCCTTTACGCAGCCCCACATGCAACTGGACCCTCCGTGTTCGCTCTTTACAGCAACCCTAAATATAACCCTTGCCAGCATGGCAGAAGACTTAAAACTCGGGCTCCAGAAAATGTGTTTTAAGCCCCATTCACCCATCCAGAAGTGCCCCCAAAGGAAGGCTTTGGGTACAAGTGAACTCCCCAGGGGAGCCTTTATGCAGCCCCACATGCAACTGGACCCTCCGGGTTCACTCTTTCACCGCAAGCCTTAATATATCCCTACCACGCCTGGCAGTCGACTGAAAGCTCCGGCCACAGAAATTGTGTTACGAGTCCCATTCGCCCATCCAAAAGTGCCCCCAAAGGAAGGCTTTGGGTACATCTGAACTCCCCAGGGGAGCCTTTATGCAGCCCCACATGCAAATGGACCCTCCTTGTTCACTGTTTACAAGCAACCCTAAATATAACACTAGCCAGCATGGAAGAAAACTGAAAACTCGGGCCACAGAAAAAGCGTTTCAAGCCCAATCACCCATCCAGAAGTGCCCCCAAAGGAAGGCTTTGGGTACAAGTGAACTCCCCAGGGGAGCCTTTATGCAGCCCCACATGCAACTGGACCCTCCGGGTTCACTCTTTCACCGCAAGCCTAAATATAGCCCTCAGCGCAATGGGAGAAGACTGAAAAAGCGGGCCTCAGAAAACGCATTGCGATTCCCCTTGGACCATGCAAAAGTGACCCCAAAGGAAGGCTTTGGGTACAACTGAACTCCCCAGGGGAGCCTTAACGCAGCCCCACATGCAACTGGACCCTCCGTATTCGCTCTTTCACAGCAACCCTAAATATAACCCTGGCCTGCATGGCAGACGACTGAAAAATCGGGCCCCAGAAAACGTGCTACAAGCCCCATTCGACCATCCAAAAGTGCCCCCAAAGGAAGGCTTTGGGTACAACTGAACTCCCCAGGGGAGCCTTTATGCAGGCCCATACACAACTGGACCCCCCGTGTTCGCTGTTTACAAGCAACCCTAAATATAACACTAGCCAGCAGGGCAGTAAACTGAAAACTCGGGCCACAGGAAATGCGTTTCAAGCCCCATTCACCCATCCAGAAGTGCCCCCAAAGGAAGGCTTTGGGTACAAGTGAACTCCCCAGGGGAGCATTTATGCAGCCCCACATGCAACTGGACCCTCCAGGTTCACTCTTTCACAGCAACCCTAAATATAGCCCTGGCCCTCCTGGCAGTCGACTGAAAACTCGGGCCCCAGAAAATGCGTTAAAAGCCTAATTCGCCCATCCAAAAGTGCCCCCAGAGGATGGCTTTGGGTACAGCTGAACTCCCCAGGGGAGCCTTAACGCAGCCCCACATGCAACTGGACCCTCCGTATTCGCTCTTTCACAGCAACCCTAAAAATAGCCCTGGCCCGCCTGTCATCGACTGAAAACTCGGGCCCCAGAAAATGCGTTAAAAGCATAATTCGCCCATCCAAAAGTGCCCCCAAAGGAAGGCTTTGGGTACAAGTGAACTCCCCAGGGGAGCCTTTACGCAGCCCCACATGCAACAGGACCCTCCTTGTTCACTGTTTACGAGCAACCCTAAATATACCCCTAGCCACCATGGCAGAAGACTGAAAACTCGGGCTCCAGAAAAAGCTTTTCAAGCCCCATTCACCCATCCAGAAGTGCCTTCAAAGGAAGGCTTTGGGTACAAGTGAACTCCCCAGGGGAGCCTTTATGCAGCCCCACATGCAACTGGACTCTCCGGGTATACTCTTTCACAGCAAGCCTAAATATAGCCCTCGGCGCAATGGGAGAAGACTGAAAAAGCGGGCCTCAGAAAACGCATTGCGATTCCCCTTGGACCATCCAAAAGTGCTCCCAAAGGAAGGCTTTGTGTACAACTGGACTCCCCAGGGGAGCATTAACGCAGCCCCACATGCAACTGGACCCTCCGTATTCGCTCTTTCACAGCAACCCTAAATGTAGACCTGGCCCGCCTGGCAGTCGACTGAAAACTCGGGCCCCAGAAAATGCATTAAAAGCCTAATTCGCCCATCCAAAAGTGCCCCCAGAGGAAGGCTTTGGGTACAAGTGAACTCCCCAGGGGAGCCTTTATGCAGCCCCACATGCAACTGGACCCTCCGGGTTCTCTCTTTCACAGCAACCCTAAATATATCCCGAGCAAGCTTGGCAGTCGACTGAAAGCTCGGGCCACAGAAAATATGTTACGAGCCCATTTCGCCCATCCAAAAGTGCCTCCAAAGGAAGGCTTTGGGTGCATCTGAACTCCCCAGGGGAGCCTTTACGCAGCCCCACATGCAACTGGACCCTCCGTGTTCGCTCTTTACAGCAACCCTAAATATAACCCTAGCCAGCATGGCAGACGACGGAAAACTCGGGCCCCAGAAAACGTGCTAAAAGCCCCATTCGACCATCCAGAAGTGCCCCCAAAGGAATGCTTTGGGTACAACTGAACTCCCCAGGGGAGCCTTTATGCAGCCCCACATGCAACTGGACCCTCCGGGTTCACTCTTTCACCGCAAGCCTAAATATAGCCCTCGGCGCATTGGGAGAAGACTGAAAAAGCGGGCCTCAGAAAACGCATTGCGATTCCCTTTGGACCATCCAAAAGTGCTCCCAAAGGAAGTCTTTGTGTACAACTGGACTCCCCAGGGGAGCCTTTACGCAGCCCCACATGCAACTGGACCCTCTGGGTTCACTCTTTCACAGCAACCCTAAATATAGCCCTGGCCCGCCTGGCAGTCGACTGAAAACTCGGGCCCCAAAAATTGAATTAAATGCTTAATTCGCCCATCCAAAAGTGCCCCCAGGGGAAGGCTTTGGGTACAACTGAACTCCCCAGGGGAGCCTTTACGCAGCCCCACATGCAACTGGACCCTCCGTGTTCGCTCTTTACAGCAACCCTAAATATAACCCTTGCCAGCATGGCAGAAGACTTAAAACTCGGGCTCCAGAAAATGTGTTTTAAGCCCCATTCACCCATCCAGAAGTGCCCCCAAAGGAAGGCTTTGGGTACAAGTGAACTCCCCAGGGGAGCCTTTATGCAGCCCCACATGCAACTGGACCCTCCGGGTTCACTCTTTCACCGCAAGCCTTAATATATCCCTACCACGCCTGGCAGTCGACTGAAAGCTCCGGCCACAGAAATTGTGTTACGAGTCCCATTCGCCCATCCAAAAGTGCCCCCAAAGGAAGGCTTTGGGTACATCTGAACTCCCCAGGGGAGCCTTTATGCAGCCCCACATGCAAATGGACCCTCCTTGTTCACTGTTTACAAGCAACCCTAAATATAACACTAGCCAGCATGGAAGAAAACTGAAAACTCGGGCCACAGAAAAAGCGTTTCAAGCCCAATCACCCATCCAGAAGTGCCCCCAAAGGAAGGCTTTGGGTACAAGTGAACTCCCCAGGGGAGCCTTTATGCAGCCCCACATGCAACTGGACCCTCCGGGTTCACTCTTTCACCGCAAGCCTAAATATAGCCCTCAGCGCAATGGGAGAAGACTGAAAAAGCGGGCCTCAGAAAACGCATTGCGATTCCCCTTGGACCATGCAAAAGTGACCCCAAAGGAAGGCTTTGGGTACAACTGAACTCCCCAGGGGAGCCTTAACGCAGCCCCACATGCAACTGGACCCTCCGTATTCGCTCTTTCA
Source organism: Anas platyrhynchos (assembly GCF_047663525.1). Taxonomy (NCBI): domain Eukaryota; kingdom Metazoa; phylum Chordata; class Aves; order Anseriformes; family Anatidae; genus Anas; species Anas platyrhynchos. The sequence goes on along the minus strand of NC_092613.1, from coordinate 1,524,238 downwards.
CAGCAACCCTAAATATAACCCTGGCCTGCATGGCAGACGACTGAAAAATCGGGCCCCAGAAAACGTGCTACAAGCCCCATTCGACCATCCAAAAGTGCCCCCAAAGGAAGGCTTTGGGTACAACTGAACTCCCCAGGGGAGCCTTTATGCAGGCCCATACACAACTGGACCCCCCGTGTTCGCTGTTTACAAGCAACCCTAAATATAACACTAGCCAGCAGGGCAGTAAACTGAAAACTCGGGCCACAGGAAATGCGTTTCAAGCCCCATTCACCCATCCAGAAGTGCCCCCAAAGGAAGGCTTTGGGTACAAGTGAACTCCCCAGGGGAGCATTTATGCAGCCCCACATGCAACTGGACCCTCCAGGTTCACTCTTTCACAGCAACCCTAAATATAGCCCTGGCCCTCCTGGCAGTCGACTGAAAACTCGGGCCCCAGAAAATGCGTTAAAAGCCTAATTCGCCCATCCAAAAGTGCCCCCAGAGGATGGCTTTGGGTACAGCTGAACTCCCCAGGGGAGCCTTAACGCAGCCCCACATGCAACTGGACCCTCCGTATTCGCTCTTTCACAGCAACCCTAAAAATAGCCCTGGCCCGCCTGTCATCGACTGAAAACTCGGGCCCCAGAAAATGCGTTAAAAGCATAATTCGCCCATCCAAAAGTGCCCCCAAAGGAAGGCTTTGGGTACAAGTGAACTCCCCAGGGGAGCCTTTACGCAGCCCCACATGCAACAGGACCCTCCTTGTTCACTGTTTACGAGCAACCCTAAATATACCCCTAGCCACCATGGCAGAAGACTGAAAACTCGGGCTCCAGAAAAAGCTTTTCAAGCCCCATTCACCCATCCAGAAGTGCCTTCAAAGGAAGGCTTTGGGTACAAGTGAACTCCCCAGGGGAGCCTTTATGCAGCCCCACATGCAACTGGACTCTCCGGGTATACTCTTTCACAGCAAGCCTAAATATAGCCCTCGGCGCAATGGGAGAAGACTGAAAAAGCGGGCCTCAGAAAACGCATTGCGATTCCCCTTGGACCATCCAAAAGTGCTCCCAAAGGAAGGCTTTGTGTACAACTGGACTCCCCAGGGGAGCATTAACGCAGCCCCACATGCAACTGGACCCTCCGTATTCGCTCTTTCACAGCAACCCTAAATGTAGACCTGGCCCGCCTGGCAGTCGACTGAAAACTCGGGCCCCAGAAAATGCATTAAAAGCCTAATTCGCCCATCCAAAAGTGCCCCCAGAGGAAGGCTTTGGGTACAAGTGAACTCCCCAGGGGAGCCTTTATGCAGCCCCACATGCAACTGGACCCTCCGGGTTCTCTCTTTCACAGCAACCCTAAATATATCCCGAGCAAGCTTGGCAGTCGACTGAAAGCTCGGGCCACAGAAAATATGTTACGAGCCCATTTCGCCCATCCAAAAGTGCCTCCAAAGGAAGGCTTTGGGTGCATCTGAACTCCCCAGGGGAGCCTTTACGCAGCCCCACATGCAACTGGACCCTCCGTGTTCGCTCTTTACAGCAACCCTAAATATAACCCTAGCCAGCATGGCAGACGACGGAAAACTCGGGCCCCAGAAAACGTGCTAAAAGCCCCATTCGACCATCCAGAAGTGCCCCCAAAGGAATGCTTTGGGTACAACTGAACTCCCCAGGGGAGCCTTTATGCAGCCCCACATGCAACTGGACCCTCCGGGTTCACTCTTTCACCGCAAGCCTAAATATAGCCCTCGGCGCATTGGGAGAAGACTGAAAAAGCGGGCCTCAGAAAACGCATTGCGATTCCCTTTGGACCATCCAAAAGTGCTCCCAAAGGAAGTCTTTGTGTACAACTGGACTCCCCAGGGGAGCCTTTACGCAGCCCCACATGCAACTGGACCCTCTGGGTTCACTCTTTCACAGCAACCCTAAATATAGCCCTGGCCCGCCTGGCAGTCGACTAAAAACTCGGGCCCCAGAAAATGCGTTAAAAGCCTAATTCGCCCATCCAAAAGTGCCCCCAGAGGAAGGCTTTGGGTACAACTGAACTCCCCAGGGGAGCCTTTACGCAGCCCCACATGCAACTGGACCCTCCGGGTTCACTCTTTCACCGCAAGCCTAAATATAGCCCTAGCCCACCTGGCAGTCGACTGAAAGCTCGGGCCACAGAAAATGTGTTACGAGCCCCATTCGCCCATCCAAAAGTGACCCCAAGGGAAGGCTTTGGGTACAAGTGAACTCCCCAGGGGAGCCTTTATGCAGCCCCACATGCAACTGGACCCTCCGGGTTCACTCTTTCACAGGAAGCCTAAATATAGCCCTTGCACGCCTGGCAGTCGACTGAAAGTTCGGGCCACAGAAAATGTGTTACGAGCCCCATTCGCCCTTCCAAAAGTGACCCCAAGGGAAGGCTTTGGGTACAAGTGAACTCCCCAGGCGAGCCTTTATGCAGGCCCATACGCAACTGGACCCCCCGTGTTCGCTCTTTACAGCAACCCTAAATATAACCCTAGCCAGCATGGCAGAAGACTGAAAATTCGGGCCACAGAAAAAGCTTTTCAAGCCCATTTCGCCCATCCAGAAGTGCCCCCAAAGGAAGGCTTTGGGTACAAGTGGACTCCCCAGGGGAGCCTTTACGCAGCCCCACATGCAACTGGACCCTCCTTGTTCACTGTTTACGAGCAACCCTAAATATACCCCTAGCCGCCATGGCAGAAGATTGAAAACTCGGGCTCCAGAAAATGCGTTTCAAGCCCCATTCACCCATCCAGAAGTGCCCCCAAAGGAAGGCTTTGGGTACAAGTGAACTCCCCAGGGGAGCCTTTATGCAGCCCCACATGCAACTGGACCCTCCGGGTTCACTCTTTCACCGCAAGCCTAAATATAGCCCTCGGCGCAATGGGAGATGACTGAAAAAGCGGGCCTCAGAAAACGCATTGCGATTCCCCTTGGACCATCCAAATGTGCTCCCAAAGGAAGGCTTTGGGTACAACTGGACTCCGCAGAGGAGCATTTACGCAGCCCCACATGCAACTGGACCCTCCGTATTCGCTCTTTCACAGCAACCCTAAATATAGCCCTGGCCCGCCTGGCAGTCGACTGAAAACTCGGGCCCCAGAAAATGCGTTAAAAGCCTAATTCGCCCATCCAAAAGTGCCCCCAGAGGAAGGCTTTGGGTACAACTGAACTCCCCAGGGGAGCCTTTACGCAGCCCCACATGCAACTGGACCCTCCGGGTTCACTGTTTAAGAGCAACACTAAATATACCCCTAGCCACCATGGCAGAAGACTGAAAACTTGGGCTCCAGAAAATGCGTTTCAAGCCCCTTTCGCCCATCTAGAAGTGCCCCCAAAGGAAGGTTTTGCGTACAAGAGAACTCCCCAGGGGAGCCTTTATGCAGCCCCACATGCAACTGGACCCTCGGTATTCGCTCTTTCACAGCAACCCTAAATATATCCCTGGCTCGCCTGGCAGTAGACTGAAAATTCGGGCCCCAGAAAATGCGTTAAAAGCCTAATTCACCGATCCAAAAGTGCCCCCAGAGGAAGGCTTTGGGTACAAGTGAACTCCCCAGGGGAGCCTTAACGCAGCCCCACATGCAACTGGACCCTCCGTATTCGCTCTTTCACAGCAACCCTAAATATAACCCTGGCCCGCCTGGCAGTCGACTGAAAACTCGGGCCCCAGAAAATGCGTTAAAAGCCTAATTCGCCCATCCAAAAGTGCCCCCAGAGGAAGGCTTTGGGTACAAGTGAACTCCCCAGGGGAGCCTTTATGCAGCCCCACATGCAACTGGACCCTCCTTGTTCACTGTTTACGAGCAACCCTAAATATACCCCTAGCCACCATGGCAGAAGACTGAAAAGTCGGGCTCCAGAAAATGCGTTTCAAGCCCCATTCAACCATCCAGACGTGCCCCCAAAGGAATGCTTTGGGTACAACTGAACTCCCCAGGGGAGCCTTTATGCAGCCCCACATGCAACTGGACCCTCCGGGTTCACTCTTTCACCGCAAGCCTAAATATAGCCCTCGGCGCATTGGGAGAAGACTGAAAAAGCGGGCCTCAGAAAACGCATTGCGATTCCCTTTGGACCATCCAAAAGTGCTCCCAAAGGAAGGCTTTGGGTACAACTGAACTCCCCAGGGGAGCCTTAACGCAGCCCCACATGCAACTGGACCCTCCGTGTTCGCTCTTTCACAGCAACCCTAAATATAACCCTGGCCCGCCTGGCAGTGGACTGAAAACTCGGGCCCCAGAAAATGCATTAAAAGCCTAATTCGCCCATCCAAAAGTGCCCCCAGAGGATGCTTTGGGTACAAGTGAACTCCCCAGGGGAGCCTTTACGCAGCCCCACATGCAACTGGACCCTCCTTGTTCACTGTTTACGAGCAACCCTAAATATACCCCTAGCCACCATGGCAGAAGACTTAAAACTCGGGCTCCAGAAAATGTGTTTTAAGCCCCATTCACCCATCCAGAAGTGCCCCCAAAGGAAGGCTTTGGGTACAAGTGAACTCCCCAGGGGAGCCTTTATGCAGCCCCACATGCAACTGGACCCTCCGGGTTCACTCTTTCACCGCAAGCCTTAATATAGCCCGCGGCGCAATGGGAGAAGACTGAAAAAGCGGGCCTCTGAAAACACATTGCGATTCCCCTTGGACTATCCAAGAGTGCCCCCAAAGGAAGGCTTTGGGTAGAACTGAACTCCCCAGGGGAGCCTTAACGCAGCCCCACATGCAACTGGACCCTCCGGGTTCACTCTTTCACCGCAAGCCTAAATATAGCCCTCGGCGCAATGGGAGAAGACTGAAAAAGAGGGCCTCAGAAAACGCATTGCGATTCCCCTTGGACCATCCAAAAGTGCCCCCAAAGGAAGGCTTTGGGTACAACTGGACTCCCCAGGGGAGCCTTAACGCAGCCCCACATGCAACTGGACCCTCCTTGTTCACTGTTTACGAGCAACCCTAAATATACCCCTAGCCAAAATGGCAGAAGACTGAAAACTCGGGCCCCAGAAAATGCATTAAAAGACTAATTCGCCCATCCAAAAGTGCCCCCAGAGGAAGGCTTTGGGTACAACTGAACTCCCCAGGGGAGCCTTTACGCAGCCCCACATGCAACTGGACCCTCCGTGTTCGCTCTTTACAGCAACCCTAAATATAACCCTAGCCAGCATGGCAGAAGACTGAAAACTCGGGCCACAGAAAAAGCATTTCAAGCCCCTTTCGCCCATCCAAAAGTGCCCCCAGAGGAAGGCTTTGGGTACAAGTGAACTCCCCAGGGGAGCCTTTATGCAGCCCCACATGCAACTGGACCCTCCGTATTCGCTCTTTCACAGCATCCCTAAATATAACCCTGGCCCGCCTGGCAGTCGACTGAAAACTCGGGCCCCAAAAATTGAATTAAATGCTTAATTCGCCCATCCAAAAGTGCCCCCAGGGGAAGGCTTTGGGTACAACTGAACTCCCCAGGGGAGCCTTTACGCAGCCCCACATGCAACTGGACCCTCCGTGTTCGCTCTTTACAGCAACCCTAAATATAACCCTTGCCAGCATGGCAGAAGACTTAAAACTCGGGCTCCAGAAAATGTGTTTTAAGCCCCATTCACCCATCCAGAAGTGCCCCCAAAGGAAGGCTTTGGGTACAAGTGAACTCCCCAGGGGAGCCTTTATGCAGCCCCACATGCAACTGGACCCTCCGGGTTCACTCTTTCACCGCAAGCCTTAATATATCCCTACCACGCCTGGCAGTCGACTGAAAGCTCCGGCCACAGAAATTGTGTTACGAGTCCCATTCGCCCATCCAAAAGTGCCCCCAAAGGAAGGCTTTGGGTACATCTGAACTCCCCAGGGGAGCCTTTATGCAGCCCCACATGCAAATGGACCCTCCTTGTTCACTGTTTACAAGCAACCCTAAATATAACACTAGCCAGCATGGAAGAAAACTGAAAACTCGGGCCACAGAAAAAGCGTTTCAAGCCCAATCACCCATCCAGAAGTGCCCCCAAAGGAAGGCTTTGGGTACAAGTGAACTCCCCAGGGGAGCCTTTATGCAGCCCCACATGCAACTGGACCCTCCGGGTTCACTCTTTCACCGCAAGCCTAAATATAGCCCTCAGCGCAATGGGAGAAGACTGAAAAAGCGGGCCTCAGAAAACGCATTGCGATTCCCCTTGGACCATGCAAAAGTGACCCCAAAGGAAGGCTTTGGGTACAACTGAACTCCCCAGGGGAGCCTTAACGCAGCCCCACATGCAACTGGACCCTCCGTATTCGCTCTTTCACAGCAACCCTAAATATAACCCTGGCCTGCATGGCAGACGACTGAAAAATCGGGCCCCAGAAAACGTGCTACAAGCCCCATTCGACCATCCAAAAGTGCCCCCAAAGGAAGGCTTTGGGTACAACTGAACTCCCCAGGGGAGCCTTTATGCAGGCCCATACACAACTGGACCCCCCGTGTTCGCTGTTTACAAGCAACCCTAAATATAACACTAGCCAGCAGGGCAGTAAACTGAAAACTCGGGCCACAGGAAATGCGTTTCAAGCCCCATTCACCCATCCAGAAGTGCCCCCAAAGGAAGGCTTTGGGTACAAGTGAACTCCCCAGGGGAGCATTTATGCAGCCCCACATGCAACTGGACCCTCCAGGTTCACTCTTTCACAGCAACCCTAAATATAGCCCTGGCCCTCCTGGCAGTCGACTGAAAACTCGGGCCCCAGAAAATGCGTTAAAAGCCTAATTCGCCCATCCAAAAGTGCCCCCAGAGGATGGCTTTGGGTACAGCTGAACTCCCCAGGGGAGCCTTAACGCAGCCCCACATGCAACTGGACCCTCCGTATTCGCTCTTTCACAGCAACCCTAAAAATAGCCCTGGCCCGCCTGTCATCGACTGAAAACTCGGGCCCCAGAAAATGCGTTAAAAGCATAATTCGCCCATCCAAAAGTGCCCCCAAAGGAAGGCTTTGGGTACAAGTGAACTCCCCAGGGGAGCCTTTACGCAGCCCCACATGCAACAGGACCCTCCTTGTTCACTGTTTACGAGCAACCCTAAATATACCCCTAGCCACCATGGCAGAAGACTGAAAACTCGGGCTCCAGAAAAAGCTTTTCAAGCCCCATTCACCCATCCAGAAGTGCCTTCAAAGGAAGGCTTTGGGTACAAGTGAACTCCCCAGGGGAGCCTTTATGCAGCCCCACATGCAACTGGACTCTCCGGGTATACTCTTTCACAGCAAGCCTAAATATAGCCCTCGGCGCAATGGGAGAAGACTGAAAAAGCGGGCCTCAGAAAACGCATTGCGATTCCCCTTGGACCATCCAAAAGTGCTCCCAAAGGAAGGCTTTGTGTACAACTGGACTCCCCAGGGGAGCATTAACGCAGCCCCACATGCAACTGGACCCTCCGTATTCGCTCTTTCACAGCAACCCTAAATGTAGACCTGGCCCGCCTGGCAGTCGACTGAAAACTCGGGCCCCAGAAAATGCATTAAAAGCCTAATTCGCCCATCCAAAAGTGCCCCCAGAGGAAGGCTTTGGGTACAAGTGAACTCCCCAGGGGAGCCTTTATGCAGCCCCACATGCAACTGGACCCTCCGGGTTCTCTCTTTCACAGCAACCCTAAATATATCCCGAGCAAGCTTGGCAGTCGACTGAAAGCTCGGGCCACAGAAAATATGTTACGAGCCCATTTCGCCCATCCAAAAGTGCCTCCAAAGGAAGGCTTTGGGTGCATCTGAACTCCCCAGGGGAGCCTTTACGCAGCCCCACATGCAACTGGACCCTCCGTGTTCGCTCTTTACAGCAACCCTAAATATAACCCTAGCCAGCATGGCAGACGACGGAAAACTCGGGCCCCAGAAAACGTGCTAAAAGCCCCATTCGACCATCCAAAAGTGCCCCCAGAGGAAGGCTTTGGGTACAACTGAACTCCCCAGGGGAGCCTTTATGCAGGCCCATACGCAACTGGACCCCCCGTGTTCGCTGTTTACAAGCAACCCTAAATATAACACTAGCCTGCTTGGCAGAAAACTGACAACTCGGGCCACAGAAAAAGCGTTTCAAGCCCCATTCACCCATCCAGAAGTGCCCCCAAAGGAAGGCTTTGGGTACAAGTGAACTCCCCAGGGGAGCCTTTATGCAGCACCACATGCAACTGGACCCTCCGGGTTCACTCTTTCACAGCAACCCTAAATATAACCCTGGCCCGCATGGCAGTCGACTGAAAACTCGGGCCCCAGAAAATGCATTAAAAGCCTAATTCGCCCATCCAAAAGTGCCCCCAAAGGAAGGCTTTGGGTACAAGTGAACTCCCCAGGGAAGCCTTTATGCAGCACCACATGCAACTGGACCCTCCGTATTCGCTCTTTCACAGCAACCCTAAATATAGCCCTGGCCCGCATGGCAGTCGACTGAAAACTCGGGCCCCAGAAAATGCGTTAAAAGCCTAATTCATCCATCCAAAAGTGCCCTCAGAGGAAGGCTTTGGGTACAAGTGAACTCCCCAGGGGAGCCTTTACGCAGCCCCACATGCAACTGGACCCTCCTTGTTCACTGTTTACGAGCAACACTAAATATACCCCTAGCCAGCATGGCAGAAAACTGAAAACTCGGGCTCCAGAAAATGCGTTTCAAGCCCCTTTCGCCCATCCAGAAGTGCCCCCAAAGGAAGGCTTTGGGTACAAGTGAACTCTCCAGGGGAGCCTTTACGCAGCCCCACATGCATCTGGACCCTCCGTATTCGCTCTTTCACAGCAACCCTAAATATAGCCCTGGTCCGCATGGCAGACGACTGAAAAATCGGGCCCCAGAAAACGTGCTACAAGCCCCATTCGACCATCCAAAAGTGCTCCCAAAGGAAGGCTTTGGGTACAACTGAACTCCCCAGGGGAGCCTTTATGCAGGCCCATACGCAACTGGACCTCCCGTGTTCGCTGTTCACAAGCAACCCTAAATATAACACTAGCCAGCATGGCAGAAGACTGAAAACTCGGCCTCCAGAAAATGCGTTTCAAGCCCCTTTCGCCCATCCAGAAGTGCCCCCAAAGGAAGGCTTTGGGTACAAGTGAACTCCCCAGGGGAGCCTTTATGCAGCCCCACATGCAACTGGACCCTCCGGGTTCACTCTTTCACAGCAACCCTAAATATAGCCCTCGGCGCAATGGGAGAAGACGGAAAAAGCGTGCCTCAGAAAACGCATTGCGATTCCCCTTGGACCATCCCAAAGTGCCCCCAAAGGAAGGCTTTGGGTACAACTGAACTCCCCAGGGGAGCCTTAACGCAGCCCCACATGCAACTGGACCTTCCGGGTTCACTCTTTCACAGCAACCCTAAATATAGCCCTGGCCCGCCTAGCAGTCGACTGAAAACTCGGGCCCCAGGAAATGCATTAAAAGCCTAATTCGCCCATCCAAAAGTGCCCCCAGAGGAAGGCTTTGGGTACAAGTGAACTCCCCAGGGGAGCCTTTACGCAGCCCCACATGCAACTGAACCCTCCGTGTTCGCTCTTTACAGCAACCCTAAATATAACCCTAGCCAGCATGGCAGAAGACTGAAAACTCGGGCCACAGAAAAACAGTTTCAAGCCCCTTTCGCCCATCCAAAAGTGCCCCCAAAGGAAGGCTTTGGGTAAAACTGAACTCCCCAGGGGAGCCTTTATGCAGCCCCATACGCAAGTGGACCCCAGGTGTTCGCTGTTTACAAGCAACCCTAAATATAACACTAGCCAGCATGGCAGAAAACTGAAAACTCTGGCCACAGAAAAAGCTTTTCAAGCCCCATTCACCCATCCAGAAGTGCCCCCAAAGGAAGGCTTTGGGTACAACTGAACTCCCCAGGGGAGCCTTTATGCAGCCCCACATGCAACTGGACCCTCCGGGTTCACTCTTTCACCGCAAGCCTAAATATATCCCGAGCAAGCTTGGCAGTCCACTGAAAGCTCGGGCCATAGAAAATATGTTACGAGCCCATTTCGCCCATCCAAAAGTGCCCCCAAAGGAAGGCTTTGGGTACAAGTGAACTCCCCAGGGGAGCCTTTATGCAGCACCACATGCAACTGGACCCTCCGGGTTCACTCTTTCACAGCAACCCTAAATATACCCCTGGCCCGCCTGGCAGTCGACTGAAAACTCGGGCCCCAGAAAATGCGTTAAAAGCCTAATTCATCCATCCAAAAGTGCCCTCAGAGGAAGGCTTTGGGTACAACTGAACTCCCCAGGGGAGCCTTTACGCAGCCCCACATGCAACTGGACCCTCCTTGTTCACTGTTTACGAGCAACACTAAATATACCCCTAGCCAGCATGGCAGAAAACTAAAAACTTGGGCTCCAGAAAATGCGTTTCAAGCCCCTTTCGCCCATCCAGAAGTGCCCCCAAAGGAAGGCTTTGGGTACAAGTGAACTCCCCAGGGGAGCCTTTACGCAGCCCCACATGCAACTGGACCCTCCGTATTCGCTCTTTCACAGCAACCCTAAATATAACCCTGGCCCGCATGGCAGACGACTGAAAAATCGGGCCCCAGAAAACGTGCTACAAGCCCCATTCGACCATCCAAAAGTGCTCCCAAAGGAAGGCTTTGGGTACAACTGAACTCCCCAGGGGAGCCTTTATGCAGCCCCACATGCAACTGGACCCTCCGTATTCGCTCTTTCACAGCAACCCTAAATATATCCCTAGCCAGCATGGCAGACGACTGAAAACTCGGGCCCCAGAAAACGTGCTACAAGCCCCATTCGACCATCCAAAAGTGCCCCCAAAGGAAGGCTTTGGGTACAACTGAACTCCCCAGGGGAGCCTTTATGCAGGCCCATACGCAACTGGACCCCCCGTGTTCGCTGTTTACATGCAACCCTAAATATAACACTAGCCAGCATGGCAGAAAACTGAAAACTCGGGCCACAGAAAATGCGTTTCACGCCCCATTCACCCATCCAGAAGTGCCCCCAAAGGAAGGCTTTGGGTACAACTGAACTCCCCAGGGGAGCCTTAACGCAGCCCCACATGCAACTGGACCCTCCGTATTCGCTCTTTCACAGCAACCCTAAATATAGCCCTGGCCCTCCTGGCAGTCGACTGAAAACTCGGGCCCCAGAAAATGCGTTAAAAGCCTAATTCGCCCATCCAAAAGTGCCCCCAGAGGAAGGCTTTGCGTACAACTGAACTGCCTAGGGGAGCCTTTACGCAGCCCCACATGCAACTGGACCCTCCTTGTTCACTGTTTACGAGGAACACTAAATATACCCCTAGACAGCATGGCAGAAGACTGAAAACTTGGGCTCCAGAAATTGCGTTTAAGCCTCTTTCGCCCATCCAGAAGTGTCCCCAAAGGAAGGCTTTGGGTACAAGTGAACTCCCCAGGGGAGCCTTTATGCAGCCCCACATGCAACTGGACCCTCCGTATTCGCTCTTTCACAGCAACCCTAAATATAACCCTAGCCAGCATGGCAGACGACTGAAAACTCGGGCCCCAGAAAACGTGCTACAAGCCCCATTCGACCATCCAAAAGTGCCCCCAAAGGAAGGCTTTGGGTACAACTGAACTCCCCAGGGGAGCCATTATGCAGGCCCATACGCAACTGGACGCCCCGTGTTCGCTGTTTACATGCAACCCTAAATATAACACTAGCCAGCATGGCAGAAAACTGAAAACTCGGGCCACAGAAAATGCGTTTCAAGCCCCATTCACCCATCCAGAAGTGCCCCCAAAGGAAGGCTTTGGGTACAAGTGAACTCCCCAGGGGAGCCTTAACGCAGCCCCACATGCAACTGGACCCTCCGTATTCGCTCTTTCACAGCAACCCTAAATATAGCCCTGGCCCGCCTGGCAGTCGACTGAAAACTCGGGCCACAGAAAATGCGTTAAAAGCCTAATTCGCCCATCCAAAAGTGCCCCCAAAGGAAGGCTTTGGGTACAAGTGAACTCCCCAGGGGAGCCTTTATGCAGCCCCACATGCAACTGGACCCTCCGGGTTCACTCTTTCACAGCAACCCTAAATATAGCCCTCGGCGCAATGGGAGAAGACTGAAAAAGCGTGCCTCAGAAAACGCATTGCGATTCCCCTTGGACCATCCCAAAGTGCCCCCAAAGGAAGGCTTTGGGTACAACTGAACTCCCCAGGGGAGCCTTAACGCAGCCCCACATGCAACTGGACCTTCCGGGTTCACTCTTTCACAGCAACCCTAAATATAGCCCTGGCCCGCCTAGCAGTCGACTGAAAACTCGGGCCCCAGGAAATGCATTAAAAGCCTAATTCGCCCATCCAAAAGTGCCCCCAGAGGAAGGCTTTGGGTAAAACTGAACTCCCCAGGGGAGCCTTTATGCAGCCCCATACGCAACTGGACCCCAGGTGTTCGCTGTTTACATGCAACCCTAAATATAACACTAGCCAGCATGGCAGAAAACTGAAAACTCTGGCCACAGAAAAAGCTTTTCAAGCCCCATTCACCCATCCAGAAGTGCCCCCAAAGGAAGGCTTTGGGTACAACTGAACTCCCCAGGGGAGCCTTTATGCAGCCCCACATGCAACTGGACCCTCCGGGTTCACTCTTTCACCGCAAGCCTAAATATATCCCGAGCAAGCTTGGCAGTCCACTGAAAGCTCGGGCCATAGAAAATATGTTACGAGCCCATTTCGCCCATCCAAAAGTGCCCCCAAAGGAAGGCTTTGGGTACAAGTGAACTCCCCAGGGGAGCCTTTATGCAGCACCACATGCAACTGGACCCTCCGGGTTCACTCTTTCACAGCAACCCTAAATATACCCCTGGCCCGCCTGGCAGTCGACTGAAAACTCGGGCCCCAGAAAATGCGTTAAAAGCCTAATTCATCCATCCAAAAGTGCCCTCAGAGGAAGGCTTTGGGTACAACTGAACTCCCCAGGGGAGCCTTTACGCAGCCCCACATGCAACTGGACCCTCCTTGTTCACTGTTTACGAGCAACACTAAATATACCCCTAGCCAGCATGGCAGAAAACTGAAAACTTGGGCTCCAGAAAATGCGTTTCAAGCCCCTTTCGCCCATCCAGAAGTGCCCCCAAAGGAAGGCTTTGGGTACAAGTGAACTCCCCAGGGGAGCCTTTACGCAGCCCCACATGCAACTGGACCCTCCGTATTCGCTCTTTCACAGCAACCCTAAATATAACCCTGGCCCGCATGGCAGACGACTGAAAAATCGGGCCCCAGAAAACGTGCTACAAGCCCCATTCGACCATCCAAAAGTGCTCCCAAAGGAAGGCTTTGGGTACAACTGAACTCCCCAGGGGAGCCTTTATGCAGCCCCACATGCAACTGGACCCTCCGTATTCGCTCTTTCACAGCAACCCTAAATATATCCCTAGCCAGCATGGCAGACGACTGAAAACTCGGGCCCCAGAAAACGTGCTACAAGCCCCATTCGACCATCCAAAAGTGCCCCCAAAGGAAGGCTTTGGGTACAACTGAACTCCCCAGGGGAGCCTTTATGTAGGCCCATACGCAACTGGACCCCCCGTGTTCGCTGTTTACATGCAACCCTAAATATAACACTAGCCAGCATGGCAGAAAACTGAAAACTCGGGCCACAGAAAATGCGTTTCACGCCCCATTCACCCATCCAGAAGTGCCCCCAAAGGAAGGCTTTGGGTACAAGTGAACTCCCCAGGGGAGCCTTAACGCAGCCCCACATGCAACTGGACCCTCCGTATTCGCTCTTTCACAGCAACCCTAAATATAGCCCTGGCCCGCCTGGCAGTCGACTGAAAACTCGGGCCACAGAAAATGCGTTAAAAGCCTAATTCGCCCATCCAAAAGTGCCCCTAGAGGAAGGTTTTGGGTACAACTGAACTTCCCAGGGGAGCCTTTACGCAGCCCCACATGCAACTGGACCCTCCTTGTTCACTGTTTACGAGCAACCCTAAATATACCCCTAGCCACCATGGCAGAAGACTGAAAACTCGGGCTCCAGAAAATGCGTTTCAAGCCCCATTCACCCATCCAGAAGTGCTCCCAAAGGAAGGCTTTGGGTACAAGTGAACTCCCCAGGGGAGCCTTTACGCAGCCCCACATGCAACTGGACCCTCCGGGTTCACTCTTTCACAGCAACCCTAAATATAACCCTCGGCGCAACGGGAGAAGACTGAAAAAGCGGGCCTCAGAAAACGCATTGCGATTCCCCTTGGACCATCCAAAACTGCCCCCAAAGGAAGTCTTTGTGTACAACTGGACTCCCCAGGAGAGCCTTTACGCAGCCCCACATGCAACTGGACCCTCCGTATTCGCTCTTTCACAGCAACCCTAAATATAGCCCTGGCCCGCCTGGCACTCGACTGAAAACTCGGGCCCCAGAAAATGCGTTAAAAGCCTAATTCGCCCATCCAAAAGTGCCCCCAGAGGAAGGCTTTGCGTACAACTGAACTGCCTAGGGGAGCCTTTATGCAGCCCCACATGCAACTGGACCCTCCTTGTTCACTGTTTACGAGCAACACTAAATATACCCCTAGACAGCATGGCAGAAGACTGAAAACTTGGGCTCCAGAAAATGCGTTTCAAGCCCCTTTCGCCCATCCAGAAGTGCCCCCAAAGGAAGGCTTTGGGTACAAGTGAAATCCCCAGGGGAGACTTTATGCAGCCCCACATGCAACTGGACCCTCCGTATTCGCTCTTTCACAGCAACCCTAAATATAACCCTGGCCCGCCTGGCAGTCGACTGAAAACTCGGGCCCCAGAAAACGTGCTACAAGCCCCATTCGACCATCCAAAATGCCCCCAAAGGAAGGCTTTGGGTACAACTGAACTCCCCAGGGGAGCCTTTATGCAGGGCCATACGCAACTGGATCCCCCGTGTTCGCTGTTTACATGCAACCCTAAATATAACACTAGCCAGCATGGCAGAAAACTGAAAACTCGGGCCACAGAAAAAGCGTTTCAAGCCCCATTCACCGATCCAGAAGTGCCCCCAAAGGAAGGCTTTGGGTACAAGTGAACTCCCCAGGGGAGCCTTTATGCAGCCCCACATGCAACTGTACCCTCCGGGTTCACTCTTTCACAGCAACCCTAAATATAGCCCTAGCCCGCCTGGCAGTCGACTGAATACTCGGGCCCCAGAAAATGCGTTAAAAGTCTAATTCGCCCATCCAAAAGTGCCCCCAAAGGAAGGCTTTGGGTACAACTGAACTCCCCAGGGGAGCCTTTATGCAGCCCCACATGCAACTGGACCCTCCGGGTTCACTCTTTCACAGCAACCCTAAATATACCCCTGGCCCGCCTGGCAGTCGACTGAAAACTCGGGCCACAGAAAATGCGTTAAAAGCCTAATTCGCCCATCCAAAAGTGCCCCCAGAGGAAGGCTTTGGGTACAAGTGAACTCCCCAGGGGAGCCTTAACGCAGCCCCACATGCAACTGGACCCTCCTTGTTCACTGTTTACGAGCAACACTAAATATACCCCTAGCCACCATGGCAGAAGACTGAAAACTCGGCCTCCAGAAAATGCGTTTCAAACCCCATTCACCCATCCAGAAGTGCCCCCAAAGGAAGGCTTTGGGTACAAGTGAACTCCCCAGGGGAGCCTTTATGCAGCCCCACATGCAACTGGACCCTCCGTATTCGCTCTTTCACAGCAAACCTAAATATAGCCCTGGCCCGCATGTCAGACGACTGAAAACTCGGGCTCCAGAAAACGTGCTACAAGCCCCATTCGACCATCCAAAAGTGCCCCCAAAGGAAGGCTTTGGGTACAACTGAACTCCCCAGGGGAGCCTTTATGCAGGCCCATACGCAACTGGACCCCCCGTGTTCGCTGTTTACATGCAACCCTAAATATAACACTAGCCAGCATGGCAGAAAACTGAAAACTCGGGCCACAGAAAAAGCGTTTCAAGCCCCATTCACCCATCCAGAAGTGCCCCCAAAGGAAGGCTTTGGGTACAAGTGAACTCCCCAGGGGAGCCTTAACGCATCCCCACATGCAACTGGACCCTCCGTATTCGCTCTTTCACAGCAACCCTAAATATAGCCCTGGCCCGCCTGGCAGTCGACTGAAAACTCGGGACCCAGAAAATGCGTTAAAAGCCTAATTCGCCCATCCAAAAGTGCCCCCAGAGGAAGGTTTTGGGTACAAGTGAACTCCCCAGGGGAGCCTTTATGCAGCCCCACATGCAAGTGGACCCTCCTTGTTCACTGTTTACGAGCAACCCTAAATATACCCCTAGCCACCATGGCAGAAGACTGAAAACTCGGGCTCCAGAAAATGCGTTTCAAGCCCCATTCACCCATCCAGAAGTGCCCCCAAAGGAAGGCTTTGGGTACAAGTGAACTCCCCAGGGGAGCCTTTACGCAGCCCCACATGCAACTGGACCCTCCGGGTTCACTCTTTCACAGCAACCCTAAATATTACCCTCGGCGCCATGGGAGAAGACTGAAAAAGCGAGCCTCAGAAAACGCATTGCGATTCCCCTTGGACCATCCAAAAGTGCCCCCAAAGGAAGGCTTTGGGTACAACTGGACTCCCCAGGAGAGCCTTTACACAGCCCCACATGCAACTGGACCCTCCGTATTCGCTCTTTCACAGCAACCCTAAATATAGCCCTGGCCCGCCTGGCAGTCGACTGAAAACTCGGGCCCCAGAAAATGCGTTAAAAGCCTAATTCGCCCATCCAAAAGTGCCCCCAGAGGAAGGCTTTGGGTACAAGTGAACTCCCCAGGGGAGCCTTAACGCAGCCCCACATGCAACTGGACCCTCCGTATTCGCTCTTTCACAGCAACCCTAAATATAGCCCTGGCCCGCCAGGCTGTCGACTGAAAACTCGGGCCCCAGAAAATGCGTTAAAAGCCTAATTCGCCCATCCAAAAGTGCCCCCAGAGGAAGGCTTTGCGTACAACTGAACTGCCTAGGGGAGCCTTTATGCAGCCCCACATGCAACTGGACCCTCCTTGTTCACTGTTTACGAGCAACACTAAATATACCCCTAGACAGCATGGCAGAAGACTGAAAACTTGGGCTCCAGAAAATGCGTTTCAAGCCCCTTTCGCCCATCCAGAAGTGCCCCCAAAGGAAGGCTTTGGGTACAAGTGAACTCCCCAGGGGAGCCTTTATGCAGCCCCACATGCAACTGGACCCTCCGTATTCGCTCTTTCACAGCAACCCTAAATATAACCCTAGCCAGCATGGCAGACGACTGAAACCTGGGCCCCAGAAAACGTGCTACAAGCCCCATTCGACCATCCAAAATGCCCCCAAAGGAAGGCTTTGGGTACAACTGAACTCCCCAGGGGAGCCTTTATGCAGGCCCATACGCAACTGGATCCCCCGTGTTCGCTGTTTACATGCAACCCTAAATATAACACTAGCCAGCATGGCAGAAAACTGAAAACTCGGGCCACAGAAAAAGCGTTTCAAGCCCCATTCACCGATCCAGAAGTGCCCCCAAAGGAAGGCTTTGGGTACAAGTGAACTCCCCACGGGAGCCTTAACGCAGCCCCACATGCAACTGGACCCTCCGTATTCGCTCTTTCACAGCAACCCTAAATATAGCCCTGGCCCGCCTGGCAGTCGACTGAAAACTCGGGCCCCAGAAAATGCGTTAAAAGCCTAATTCGCCCATCCAAAAGTGCCCCCAGAGGAAGGCTTTGGGTACAAGTGAACTCCCCAGGGGAGCCTTTACGCAGCCCCACATGCAACTGGACCCTCCTTGTTCACTGTTTACGAGCAACCCTAAATATACCCCTAGCCACCATGGCAGAAGACTGAAAACTCGGGCTCCAGAAAATGCGTTTCAAGCCCCATTCACCCATCCAGAAGTGCCCCCAAAGGAAGGCTTTGGGTACAACTGAACTCCCCAGGGGAGCCTTTATGCAGCCCCACATGCAACTGGACCCTCCGGGTTCACTCTTTCACAGCAACCCTAAATATAGCCCTAGCCCGCCTGGCAGTCGACTGAATACTCGGGCCCTAGAAAATGCGTTAAAAGTCTAATTCGCCCATCCAAAAGTGCCCCCAAAGGAAGGCTTTGGGTACAAGTGAACTCCCCAGGGGAGCCTTAACGCAGCCCCACATGCAACTGGACCCTCCTTGTTCACTGTTTACGAGCAACCCTAAATATACCCCTAGCCAGCATGGCAGAAGACTGAAAACTCGGGCCACAGAAAAAGAGTTTCAAGCCCCTTTCGCCCTTCCAGAAGTGCCCCCAAAGGAAGGCTTTGGGTACAAGTAAACTCCCCAGGGGAGCCTTTATGCAGCCCCACATGCAACTGGACCCTCCGTATTCGCTCTTTCACAGCAAACCTAAATATAGCCCTGGCCCGCATGTCAGACGACTGAAAACTCGGGCCCCAGAAAACGTGCTACAAGGCCCATTCGACCATCCCAAAGTGCCCCCAAAGGAAGGCTTTGGGTACAAGTGAAATCCCCAGGGGAGCCTTTATGCAGCCCCACATGCAACTGGACCCTCCTTTTTCACGGTTTACGAGCAACCCTAAATATACCCCTAGCCACCATGGCAGTCGACTGAAAACTCGGGCCCCAGAAAATGCGTTAAAAGCCTAATTCGCCCATCCAAAAGTGCCCCCAGAGGAAGGCTTTGGGTACAAGTGAACTCCCCAGGGGAGCCTTTACGCAGCCCCACATGCAAGTGGACCCTCCTTGTTCACTGTTTACGAGCAACCCTAAATATACCCCTAGCCACCATGGCAGAACACTGAAAACTCGGGCTCCAGAAAATGCGTTTCAAGCCCCATTCACCCATCCAGAAGTGCCCCCAAAGGAAGGCTTTGGGTACAAGTGAACTCCCCAGGGGAGCCTTTATGCAGCCCCACATGCAACTGGACCCTCCGGGTTCACTCTTTCACAGCAACCCTAAATATAGCCCTAGCCCGCCTGGCAGTCGACTGAATACTCGGGCCCTAGAAAATGCTTTAAAAGTCTAATTCGCCCATCCAAAAGTGCCCCCAAAGGAAGGCTTTGGGTACAAGTGAACTCCCCAGGGGAGCCTTAACGCAGCCCCACATGCAACTGGACCCTCCGGGTTCACTCTTTCACAGCAACCCTAAATATAGCCCTCGGCGCAATGGGAGAAGACTGAAAAAGCAGGCCTCAGAAAACGCATTGCGATTCCCCTTGGACCATCCAAAAGTGCCCCCAAAGGAAGGCTTTGGGTACAACTGGACTCCCCAGGAGAGCCTTTACACAGCCCCACATGCAACTGGACCCTCCGTATTCGCTCTTTCACAGCAACCCTAAATATAGCCCTGGCCCGCCTGGCAGTCGACTGAAAACTCGGGCCCCAGAAAATGCATTAAAAGCCTAATTCGCCCATCCAAAAGTGCCCCCAGAGTAAGGCTTTGGGTACAACTGAACTCCCCAGGGGAACCTTAACGCAGCCCCACATGCAACTGGACCCTCCGTATTCGCTCTTTCACAGCAACCCTAAATATATCCCTGGCCCGCCAGGCTGTCGACTGAAAACTCAGGCCCCAGAAAATGCGTTAAAAGCCTAATTCGCCCATCCAAAAGTGCCCCCAGAGGAAGGCTTTGCGTACAACTGAACTGCCTAGGGGAGCCTTTATGCAGCCCCACATGCAACTGGACCCTCCTTGTTCACTGTTTACGAGCAACACTAAATATACCCCTAGACAGCATGGCAGAAGACTGAAAACTTGGGCTCCAGAAAATGCGTTTCAAGCCCCTTTCGCCCATCCAGAAGTGCCCCCAAAGGAAGGCTTTGGGTACAAGTGAACTCCCCAGGGGAGCCTTTATGCAGCCCCACATGCAACTGGACCCTCCGTATTCGCTCTTTCACAGCAACCCTAAATATAACCCTAGCCAGCATGGCAGACGACTGAAAACTCGGGCCCCAGAAAACGTGCTACAAGCCCCATTCGACCATCCAAAATGCCCCCAAAGGAAGGCTTTGGGTACAACTGAACTCCCCAGGGGAGCCTTTATGCAGGCCCATACGCAACTGGATCCCCCGTGTTCGCTGTTTACATGCAACCCTAAATATAACACAAGCCAGCATGGCAGAAAACTGAAAACTCGGGCCACAGAAAAAGCGTTTCAAGCCCCATTCACCGATCCAGAAGTGCCCCCAAAGGAAGGCTTTGGGTACAAGTGAACTCCCCACGGGAGCCTTAACGCAGCCCCACATGCAACTGGACCCTCCGTATTCGCTCTTTCACAGCAACCCTAAATATAGCCCTGGCCCTCCTGGCAGTCGACTGAAAACTCGGGCCCCAGAAAATGCGTTAAAAGCCTAATTCGCCCATCCAAAAGTGCCCCCAGAGGAAGGCTTTGGGTACAAGTGAACTCCCCAGGGGAGCCTTTATGCAGCCCCACATGCAACTGGACCCTCCTTGTTCACTGTTTACGAGCAACCCTAAATATACCACTAGCCACCATGGCAGAACACTGAAAAGTCGGGCTCCAGAAAATGCGTTTCAAGCCCCATTCACCCATCCAGAAGTGCCCCCAAAGGAAGGCTTTGGGTACAAGTGAACTCCCCAGGGGAGCCTTTATACAGCCCCACATGCAACTGGACCCTCCGGGTTCACTCTTTCACAGCAACCCTAAATATAGCCCTAGCCCGCCTGGCAGTCGACTGAATACTCGGGCCCTAGAAAATGCGTTAAAAGTCTAATTCGCCCATCCAAAAGTGCCCCCAAAGGAAGGCTTTGGGTACAAGTGAACTCCCCAGGGGAGCCTTAACGCAGCCCCACATGCAACTGGACCCTCCTTGTTCACTGTTTACGAGCAACCCTAAATATACCCCTAGCCAGCATGGCAGAAGACTGAAAAGTCGGGCCACAGAAAAAGAGTTTCAAGCCCCTTTCGCCCATCCAGAAGTGCCCCCAAAGGAAGGCTTTGGGTACAAGTAAACTCCCCAGGGGAGCCTTTATGCAGCCCCACATGCAACTGGACCCTCCGTATTCGCTCTTTCACAGCAACCCTAAATATAGCCCTGGCCCGCATGTCAGACGACTGAAAACTCGGGCCCCAGAAAACGTGCTACAAGCCCCATTCGACCATCCCAAAGTGCCCCCAAAGGAAGGCTTTGGGTACAAGTGAAATCCCCAGGGGAGCCTTTATGCAGCCCCACATGCAACTGGACCCTCCTTGTTCACAGTTTACGAGCAACCCTAAATATACCCCTAGCAACCATGGCAGAAGACTGAAAACTCGGGCTCCAGAAAATGCGTTTCAAGCCCTTTCACCCATCCAGAAGTGCCCCCAGAGGAAGGCTTTGGGTACAAGTGAACTCCCCAGGGGAGCCTTTATGCAGCCCCACATGCAACTGGACCCTCCGTATTCGCTCTTTCACAGCAAGCGTAAATATATCCCTCGGCGCAAGGGGAGAAGACTGAAAAAGCGTGCCTCAGAAAACGCATTGCGATTCCACTTGGACCATCCAAAAGTGCCCCCAAAGGAAGGCTTTGGGTACAACTGAACTCCCCAGGGGAGCCTTTATGCAGGCCCATACGCATCTGGATCCCCCGTGTTCGCTGTTTACATGCAACCCTAAATATAACACTAGCCAGCATGGCAGAAAACTGAAAACTCGGGCCACAGAAAAAGCGTTTCAAGCCCCATTCACCGATCCAGAAGTGCCCCCAAAGGAAGGCTTTGGGTACAAGTGAACTCCCCAGGGGAGCCTTAACGCAGCCCCACATGCAACTGGACCCTCCGGGTTCACTCTTTCACCGCAAGCGTAAATAAAGACCTCGGGGCAATGGGAGAAGACTGAAAAAGCGGGCCTCAGAAAATGCATTGCGATTCCCCTTGGACCATCCAAAAGTGCTCCCAAAGGAAGGCTTTGGGTACAACTGGACTCCCCAGGGGAGCCTTAACGCAGCCCCACATGCAACTGGACCCTCCGTATTCGCTCTTTCACAGCAACCCTAAATATAGCCCTGGCCTGCCTTTCATTCGACTGAAAACTCGGGCCCCAGAAAATGCATTATGAGCCTAATTCGCCCATCCAAAAGTGCCCAGAGGAAGGCTTTGGGTACAACTGAACTCCCCAGGGGAGCCTTTACGCAGCCCCACATGCAACTGGACCCTCCTTGTTCACTGTTTACGAGCAACCCTAAATATACCCCTAGCCAGCATGGCAGAAGACTGAAAACTCGGGCCACAGAATAAGCGTTTCAAGCCCCTTTCGCCCATCCAGAAGTGCCCCCAAAGGAAGGCTTTGGGTACAAGTGAACTCCCCAGGGGAGCCTTTATGCAGCCCCACATGCAACTGGACCCTCCGTATTCGCTCTTTCACAGCAACCCTAAATATAACCCTGGCCCGCATGGCAGACGACTGAAAAATCGGGCCCCAGAAAACGTGCTACAAGTCCCATTCGACCATCCAAAAGTGCCCCCAAAGGAAGGCTTTGGGTACAACTGAACTCCCTAGGGGAGCCTTTATGCAGGCCCATACGCAACTGGACCCCCCGTGTTCGCTGTTTACAAGCAACCCTAAATATAACACTAGCCAGCATGGCAGAAACCTGAATACTCGGGCCACAGAAAAAGCGTTTCAAGCCCCATTCACCCATCCAGAATTGCCCCCAAAGGAAGGCTTTGGGTACAAGTGAACTCCCCAGGGGAGCCTTTACGCAGCCCCACTTGCAACTGGACCCTCCTGGTTCACTGTTTACGAGGAACACTAAATATACCCCTAGCCACCATGGCAGAAGACTGAAAACTCGGGCTCCAGAAAATGCGTTTCAAGCCCCATTCACCCATCCAGAAGTGCCCCCAAAGGAAGGCTTTGGGTACAAGTGAACTCCCCAGGGGAGCCTTTATGCAGCCCCACATGCAACTGGACCCTCCGGGTTCACTCTTTCACCGCAAGCCTAAATATAGCCTGCGGCGCAATGGGAGAAGACTGAAAAAGCGAGCCTCAGAAAACGCATTGCGATTCCCCTTGGACCATCCAAAAGTGCCCCCAAAGGAAGGCTTTGGGTACAACTGGACTCCCCAGGGGAGCCTTAACGCAGCCCCACATGCAACTGGACCCTCCGTATTCGCTCTTTCACAGCAACCCTAAATATACCCCAGGCCCGCCTGGCAGTCGACTGAAAACTCGGGCTCCAGAAAATGCATTAAAAGCCTAATTCGCGCATCCAAAAGTGCCCCCAAAGGAAGGCTTTGGGTACAAGTGAACTCCGCAGGGGAGCCTTTACGCAGCCCCACATGCAACTGGACCCTCCGTATTCGCTCTTTCACAGCAACCCTAAATATAGCCCTGGCCCGCCTGGCAGTCGACTGAAAACTCGGGCCCCAGAAAATGCATTAAAAGCCTAATTCGCCCATCCAAATGTGCCCCCAAAGGAAGGCTTTGGGTACAACTGAACTCCCCAGAGGAGCCTTTACGCAGCCCCACATGCAACTGGACCCTCCTTGTTCACTGTTTACGAGCAACCCTAAATATACCCCTAGCCACCATGGCAGAAGACTGAAAACTCGGGCTCCAGAAAATGCGTTTCAAGCCCCATTCACCCATCCAGAAGTGCCCCCAAAGGAAGGCTTTGGGTACAACTGAACTCCCCAGGGGAGCCTTTATGCAGCCCCACATGCAACTGGACCCTCCGGGTTCACTCTTTCACCGCAAGCCTAAATATAGCCCTCGGCGCACTGGGAGAAGACTGAAAAAGCGGGCCTCAGAAAACGCATTGCGATTCCCCTTGGACCATCCAAAAGTGCTCCAAAAGGAAGGTTTTGGGTACAACTGGACTCCCCAGGGGAGCCTTTATGCAGCCCCACATGCAACTGGACCCTCCGTATTCGCTCTTTCACAGCAACCCTAAATATAGCCCTGGCCCGCCTAGCAGTCGACTGAAAACTCGGGCCGCAGAAAATGCATTAAAAGCCTAATTCGCCCCTCCAAAAGTGCCCCCAAAGGAAGGCTTTGGGTACAACTGAACTCCCCAGGGGAGCCTTTACGCAGCCCCACATGCAACTGGACCCTCCGGATTCACTCTTTACGAGCAACCCTAAATATACCCCTAGCCACCATGGCAGAAGACTGAAAAGTCGGGCTCCAGAAAATGCGTTTCAAGCCCCATTCACCCATCCAGAAGTGCCCCCAAAGGAAGGCTTTGGGTACAAGTTAACTCCCCAGGGGAGCCTTTATGCAGCCCCACATGCAACTGGACCCTCCGGGTTCACCCTTTCACCGCAAGCCTAAATATAGCCCTCGGCGCAATGGGAGAAGACTGAAAAAGCGGGCCTCAGAAAACGCATTGCGATTCCCCTTGGACCATCCAAAAGTGCCCCCAAAGGAAGGCTTTGGGTACAACTGAACTCCCCAGGCGAGCCTTAACGCAGCCCCACATGCAACTGGACCCTCCGGGTTCACTCTTTCACCGCAAGCCTAAATATAGCCCTGGCCCGCCTGGCAGTCGACTGAAAACTCGGGCCCCAGAAAATGCATTAAAAGCCTAATTCGCCCATTCAAAAGTGCCCCCAGAGGAAGGCTTTGGGTACAACTGAACTCCCCAGGGGAGCCTTTACGCAGCCCCACATGCAACTGGACCCTCCGTGTTCGCTCTTTACAGCAACCCTAAATATAACCCTAGCCCGCATGGCAGACGACTGAAAAATCGGGCAACATAAAACGTGCTACAAGCCCCATTCGACCATCCAAAAGTGCCCCCAAAGGAAGGCTTTGGGTACAACTGAACTCCCCAGGGGAGCCTTTATGCAGGCCCAGACGCAACTGGACCCCCCGTGTTCGCTGTTTACAAGCAACCCAAAATATAACACTAGCCTGCTTGGCAGAAAACTGAAAACTCGGGCCACAGAAAAAGCGTTTCAAGCCCCATTCACCCATCCAGAAGTGCCCCCAAAGGAAGGCTTTGGGTACAACTGAACTCCCCAGGGGAGCCTTTATGCAGGCCCATACGCAACTGGACCCCCCGTGTTCGCTGTTTACAAGCAACCCTAAATATAACACTAGCCAGCATGGCAGAAAACTGAATACTCGGGCCACAGAAAAAGCGTTTCAAGCCCCATTCACCCATCCAGAAGTGCCCCCAAAGGAAGGCTTTGGGTACAAGTGAACTCCCCAGGGGAGCCTTTACGCAGCCCCACTTGCAACTGGACCCTCCTGGTTCACTGTTTACGAGGAACACTAAATATACCCCTAGCCACCATGGCAGAAGACTGAAAACTCGGGCTCCAGAAAATGCGTTTCAAGCCCCATTCACCCATCCAGAAGTGCCCCCAAAGGAAGGCTTTGGGTACAAGTGAACTCCCCAGGGGAGCCTTTATACAGCCCCACATGCAACTGGACCCTCCGGGTTCACTCTTTCACAGCAACCCTAAATATAGCCCTAGCCCGCCTGGCAGTCGACTGAATACTCGGGCCCTAGAAAATGCGTTAAAAGTCTAATTCGCCCATCCAAAAGTGCCCCCAAAGGAAGGCTTTGGGTACAAGTGAACTCCCCAGGGGAGCCTTAACGCAGCCCCACATGCAACTGGACCCTCCTTGTTCACTGTTTACGAGCAACCCTAAATATACCCCTAGCCAGCATGGCAGAAGACTGAAAAGTCGGGCCACAGAAAAAGAGTTTCAAGCCCCTTTCGCCCATCCAGAAGTGCCCCCAAAGGAAGGCTTTGGGTACAAGTAAACTCCCCAGGGGAGCCTTTATGCAGCCCCACATGCAACTGGACCCTCCGTATTCGCTCTTTCACAGCAAGCGTAAATATATCCCTCGGCGCAAGGGGAGAAGACTGAAAAAGCGTGCCTCAGAAAACGCATTGCGATTCCACTTGGACCATCCAAAAGTGCCCCCAAAGGAAGGCTTTGGGTACAACTGAACTCCCCAGGGGAGCCTTTATGCAGGCCCATACGCATCTGGATCCCCCGTGTTCGCTGTTTACATGCAACCCTAAATATAACACTAGCCAGCATGGCAGAAAACTGAAAACTCGGGCCACAGAAAAAGCGTTTCAAGCCCCATTCACCGATCCAGAAGTGCCCCCAAAGGAAGGCTTTGGGTACAAGTGAACTCCCCAGGGGAGCCTTAACGCAGCCCCACATGCAACTGGACCCTCCGTATTCGCTCTTTCACAGCAACCCTAAATATAGCCCTGGCCCGCCTGGCAGTCGACTGAAAACTCGGGCCCCAGAAAATGCGTTAAAAGCCTAATTCGCCCATCCAAAAGTGCCCCCAGAGGAAGGCTTTGGGTACAAGTGAACTCCCCAGGGGAGCCTTTACGCAGCCCCACATGCAACTGGACCCTCCTTGTTCACTGTTTACGAGCAACCCTATATATACCCCTAGCCACCATGGCAGAAGACTGAAAACTCGGGCTCCAGAAAATGCGTTTCAAGCCCCATTCACCCATCCAGAAGTGCCCCCAAAGGAAGGCTTTGGGTACAACTGAACTCCCCAGGGGAGCCTTTATGCAGCCCCACATGCAACTGGAACCTCCGGGTTCACTCTTTCACAGCAACCCTAAATATAGCCCTAGCCCGCCTGGCAGGCGACTGAATACTCGGGCCCTAGAAAATGCGTTAAAAGTCTAATTCGCCCATCCAAAAGTGCCCCCAAAGGAAGGCTTTGGGTACAAGTGAACTCCCCAGGGGAGCCTTAACGCAGCCCCACATGCAACTGGACCCTCCTTGTTCACTGTTTACGAGCAACCCTAAATATACCCCTAGCCAGCATGGCAGAAGACTGAAAACTCGGGCCACAGAAAAAGAGTTTCAAGCCCCTTTCGCCCATCCAGAAGTGCCCCCAAAGGAAGGCTTTGGGTACAAGTAAACTCCCTAGGGGAGCCTTTATGCAGCCCCACATGCAACTGGACCCTCCGGGTTCACTCTTTCACCGCAAGCGTAAATAAAGCCCTCGGGGCAATGGGAGAAGACTGAAAAAGCGGGCCTCAGAAAATGCATTGCGATTCCCCTTGGACCATCCAAAAGTGCTCCCAAAGGAAGGCTTTGGGTACAACTGGACTCCCCAGGGGAGCCTTAACGCAGCCCCACATGCAACTGGACCCTCCGTATTCGCTCTTTCACAGCAACCCTAAATATAGCCCTGGCCTGCCTTTCATTCGACTGAAAACTCGGGCCCCAGAAAATGCATTATGAGCCTAATTCGCCCATCCAAAAGTGCCCAGAGGAAGGCTTTGGGTACAACTGAACTCCCCAGGGGAGCCTTTACGCAGCCCCACATGCAACTGGACCCTCCTTGTTCACTGTTTACGAGCAACCCTAAATATACCCCTAGCCAGCATGGCAGAAGACTGAAAACTCGGGCCACAGAATAAGCGTTTCAAGCCCCTTTCGCCCATCCAGAAGTGCCCCCAAAGGAAGGCTTTGGGTACAAGTGAACTCCCCAGGGGAGCCTTTATGCAGCCCCACATGCAACTGGACCCTCCGTATTCGCTCTTTCACAGCAACCCTAAATATAACCCTGGCCCGCATGGCAGACGACTGAAAAATCGGGCCCCAGAAAACGTGCTACAAGTCCCATTCGACCATCCAAAAGTGCCCCCAAAGGAAGGCTTTGGGTACAACTGAACTCCCTAGGGGAGCCTTTATGCAGGCCCATACGCAACTGGACCCCCCGTGTTCGCTGTTTACAAGCAACCCTAAATATAACACTAGCCAGCATGGCAGAAACCTGAATACTCGGGCCACAGAAAAAGCGTTTCAAGCCCCATTCACCCATCCAGAATTGCCCCCAAAGGAAGGCTTTGGGTACAAGTGAACTCCCCAGGGGAGCCTTTACGCAGCCCCACATGCAACTGGACCCTCCTGGTTCACTGTTTACGAGGAACACTAAATATACCCCTAGCCAC
Source organism: Anas platyrhynchos (assembly GCF_047663525.1). Classification (NCBI taxonomy): domain Eukaryota; kingdom Metazoa; phylum Chordata; class Aves; order Anseriformes; family Anatidae; genus Anas; species Anas platyrhynchos. The sequence continues at coordinate 1,496,491 of NC_092613.1, read as the reverse complement.
CATGGCAGAAGACTGAAAACTCGGGCTCCAGAAAATGCGTTTCAAGCCCCATTCACCCATCCAGAAGTGCCCCCAAAGGAAGGCTTTGGGTACAAGTGAACTCCCCAGGGGAGCCTTTATGCAGCCCCACATGCAACTGGACCCTCCGGGTTCACTCTTTCACCGCAAGCCTAAATATAGCCTGCGGCGCAATGGGAGAAGACTGAAAAAGCGAGCCTCAGAAAACGCATTGCGATTCCCCTTGGACCATCCAAAAGTGCCCCCAAAGGAAGGCTTTGGGTACAACTGGACTCCCCAGGGGAGCCTTAACGCAGCCCCACATGCAACTGGACCCTCCGTATTCGCTCTTTCACAGCAACCCTAAATATACCCCAGGCCCGCCTGGCAGTCGACTGAAAACTCGGGCTCCAGAAAATGCATTAAAAGCCTAATTCGCGCATCCAAAAGTGCCCCCAAAGGAAGGCTTTGGGTACAAGTGAACTCCGCAGGGGAGCCTTTACGCAGCCCCACATGCAACTGGACCCTCCGTATTCGCTCTTTCACAGCAACCCTAAATATAGCCCTGGCCCGCCTGGCAGTCGACTGAAAACTCGGGCCCCAGAAAATGCACTAAAAGCCTAATTCGCCCATCCAAATGTGCCCCCAAAGGAAGGCTTTGGGTACAACTGAACTCCCCAGAGGAGCCTTTACGCAGCCCCACATGCAACTGGACCCTCCTTGTTCACTGTTTACGAGCAACCCTAAATATACCCCTAGCCACCATGGCAGAAGACTGAAAACTCGGGCTCCAGAAAATGCGTTTCAAGCCCCATTCACCCATCCAGAAGTGCCCCCAAAGGAAGGCTTTGGGTACAACTGAACTCCCCAGGGGAGCCTTTATGCAGCCCCACATGCAACTGGACCCTCCGGGTTCACTCTTTCACCGCAAGCCTAAATATAGCCCTCGGCGCACTGGGAGAAGACTGAAAAAGCGGGCCTCAGAAAACGCATTGCGATTCCCCTTGGACCATCCAAAAGTGCTCCAAAAGGAAGGTTTTGGGTACAACTGGACTCCCCAGGGGAGCCTTTATGCAGCCCCACATGCAACTGGACCCTCCGTATTCGCTCTTTCACAGCAACCCTAAATATAGCCCTGGCCCGCCTAGCAGTCGACTGAAAACTCGGGCCGCAGAAAATGCATTAAAAGCCTAATTCGCCCCTCCAAAAGTGCCCCCAAAGGAAGGCTTTGGGTACAACTGAACTCCCCAGGGGAGCCTTTACGCAGCCCCACATGCAACTGGACCCTCCGGATTCACTCTTTACGAGCAACCCTAAATATACCCCTAGCCACCATGGCAGAAGACTGAAAAGTCGGGCTCCAGAAAATGCGTTTCAAGCCCCATTCACCCATCCAGAAGTGCCCCCAAAGGAAGGCTTTGGGTACAAGTTAACTCCCCAGGGGAGCCTTTATGCAGCCCCACATGCAACTGGACCCTCCGGGTTCACCCTTTCACCGCAAGCCTAAATATAGCCCTCGGCGCAATGGGAGAAGACTGAAAAAGCGGGCCTCAGAAAACGCATTGCGATTCCCCTTGGACCATCCAAAAGTGCCCCCAAAGGAAGGCTTTGGGTACAACTGAACTCCCCAGGCGAGCCTTAACGCAGCCCCACATGCAACTGGACCCTCCGGGTTCACTCTTTCACCGCAAGCCTAAATATAGCCCTGGCCCGCCTGGCAGTCGACTGAAAACTCGGGCCCCAGAAAATGCATTAAAAGCCTAATTCGCCCATTCAAAAGTGCCCCCAGAGGAAGGCTTTGGGTACAACTGAACTCCGCAGGGGAGCCTTTACGCAGCCCCACATGCAACTGGACCCTCCGTGTTCGCTCTTTACAGCAACCCTAAATATAACCCTAGCCCGCATGGCAGACGACTGAAAAATCGGGCAACATAAAACGTGCTACAAGCCCCATTCGACCATCCAAAAGTGCCCCCAAAGGAAGGCTTTGGGTACAACTGAACTCCCCAGGGGAGCCTTTATGCAGGCCCAGACGCAACTGGACCCCCCGTGTTCGCTGTTTACAAGCAACCCAAAATATAACACTAGCCTGCTTGGCAGAAAACTGAAAACTCGGGCCACAGAAAAAGCGTTTCAAGCCCCATTCACCCATCCAGAAGTGCCCCCAAAGGAAGGCTTTGGGTACAACTGAACTCCCCAGGGGAGCCTTTATGCAGGCCCATACGCAACTGGACCCCCCGTGTTCGCTGTTTACAAGCAACCCTAAATATAACACTAGCCAGCATGGCAGAAAACTGAATACTCGGGCCACAGAAAAAGCGTTTCAAGCCCCATTCACCCATCCAGAAGTGCCCCCAAAGGAAGGCTTTGGGTACAAGTGAACTCCCCAGGGGAGCCTTTACGCAGCCCCACTTGCAACTGGACCCTCCTGGTTCACTGTTTACGAGGAACACTAAATATACCCCTAGCCACCATGGCAGAAGACTGAAAACTCGGGCTCCAGAAAATGCGTTTCAAGCCCCATTCACCCATCCAGAAGTGCCCCCAAAGGAAGGCTTTGGGTAAAACTGAACTCCCCAGGGGAGCCTTTATGCAGCCCCACATGCAACTGGACCCTCCGGGTTCACTCTTTCACATCAAGCCTAAATATAGCCCTCGGCGCAATGGGAGAAGACTGAAAAAGCGAGCCTCAGAAAACGCATTGCGATTCCCCTTGGACCATCCAAAAGTGCCCCCAAAGGAAGGCTTTGGGTACAACTGGACTCCCCAGGGGAGCCTTAACGCAGCCCCACATGCAACTGGACCCTCCGTATTCGCTCTTTCACAGCAACCCTAAATATACCCCAGGCCCGCCTGGCAGTCGACTGAAAACTCGGGCTCCAGAAAATGCATTAAAAGCCTAATTCGCGCATCCAAAGGTGCCCCCAAAGGAAGGCTTTGGGTACAAGTGAACTCCGCAGGGGAGCCTTTACGCAGCCCCACATGCAACTGGACCCTCCGTATTCGCTCTTTCACAGCAACCCTAAATATAGCCCTGGCCCGCCTGGCAGTCGACTGAAAACTCGGCCCCAGAAAATGCATTAAAAGCCTAATTCGCCCAACCAAATGTGCCCCCAAAGGAAGGCTTTGGGTACAACTGAACTCCCCAGAGGAGCCTTTACGCAGCCCCACATGCAACTGGACCCTCCTTGTTCACTGTTTACGAGCAACCCTAAATATACCCCTAGCCACCATGGCAGAAGACTGAAAACTCGGGCTCCAGAAAATGCGTTTCAAGCCCCATTCACCCATCCAGAAGTGCCCCCAAAGGAAGGCTTTGGGTACAACTGAACTCCCCAGGGGAGCCTTTATGCAGCCCCACATGCAACTGGACCCTCCGGGTTCACTCTTTCACCGCAAGCCTAAATATAGCCCTCGGCGCACTGGGAGAAGACTGAAAAAGCGGGCCTCAGAAAACGCATTGCGAATCCCCTTGGACCATCCAAAAGTGCTCCCAAAGGAAGGTTTTGAGTACAACTGGACTCCCCAGGGGAGCCTTAACGCAGCCCCACATGCAACTGGACCCTCCGTATTCGCTCTTTCACAGCAACCCTAAATATAGCCCTGGCCCGCCTAGCAGTCGACTGAAAACTCGGGCCGCAGAAAATGCATTAAAAGCCTAATTCGCCCCTCCAAAAGTGCCCCCAAAGGAAGGCTTTGGGTACAACTGAACTCCCCAGGGGAGCCTTTACGCAGCCCCACATGCAACTGGACCCTCCGGGTTCACTCTTTCACCGCAAGCCTAAATATAGCCCTGGCCCGCCTGGCAGTCGACTGAAAACTCGGGCCCCAGAAAATGCATTAAAAGCCTAATTCGCCCATTCAAAAGTGCCCCCAGAGGAAGGCTTTGGGTACAACTGAACTCCCCAGGGGAGCCTTTACGCAGCCCCACATGCAACTGGACCCTCCGTGTTCGCTCTTTACAGCAACCCTAAATATAAGCATAGCCCGCATGGCAGACGACTGAAAAATCGGGCAACATAAAACGTGCTACAAGCCCCATTCGACCATCCAAAAGTGCCCCCAAAGGAAGGCTTTGGGTACAACTGAACTCCCCAGGGGAGCCTTTATGCAGGCCCAGACGCAACTGGACCCCCCGTGTTCGCTGTTTACAAGCAACCCAAAATATAACACTAGCCTGCTTGGCAGAAAACTGAAAACTCGGGCCACAGAAAAAGCGTTTCAAGCCCCATTCACCCATCCAGAAGTGCCCCCAAAGGAAGGCTTTGGGTACAACTGAACTCCCCAGGGGAGCCTTTATGCAGGCCCATACGCAACTGGACCCCCCGTGTTCGCTGTTTACAAGCAACCCTAAATATAACACTAGCCAGCATGGCAGAAAACTGAAAACTCGGGCCACAGAAAAAGCGTTTCAAGCCCGATTCACCCATCCAGAAGTGCCCCCAAAGGAAGGCTTTGGGTACAAGTGAACTCCCCAGGGGAGCCTTTATGCAGCCCCACATGCAACTGGACCGTCCGGGTTCACTCTTTCACCGCAAGCCTAAATATAGCCCTCGGCGCATTGGGAGAAGACTGAAAACTCGGGCCTCAGAAAACTCATTGCGATTCCCCTTGGGCCATCCAAAAGTGCTCCCAAAGGAAGGCTTTGGGTACAACTGGACTCCCCAGGGGAGCCTTAACGCAGCCCCACATGCAACTGGACCCTCCGTATTCGCTCTTTCACAGCAACCGTAAATATAGCCCTGGCCCGCCTGGCATTCGACTGAAAACTCGGGCCGCAGAAAATGCATTAAAAGCCTAATTCGCCCATCCAAAAGTGCCCCCAGAGGAAGGCTTTGGGTACAAGTGAACTGCCCAGGGGAGCCTTTACGCAGCCCCACATGCAACTGGACCCTCCTGGTTCACTGTTTACGAGCAACCCTAAATATACCCCTAGCCACCATGGCAGAAGACTGAAAAGTCGGGCTCCAGAAAATGCGTTTCAAGCCCCATTCACCCATCCAGAAGTGCCCCCAAAGGAAGGCTTTGGGTACAAGTGAACTCCCCAGGGGAGCCTTTATGCAGCCCCACATGCAACTGGACCCTCCGGGTTCACTCTTTCACCGCAAGCCTAAATATAGCCTGCGGCGCAATGGGAGAAGACTGAAAAAGCGAGCCTCAGAAAACGCATTGCGATTCCCCTTGGACCATCCAAAAGTGCCCCCAAAGGAAGGCTTTGGGTACAACTGGACTCCCCAGGGGAGCCTTAACGCAGCCCCACATGCAACTGGACCCTCCGTATTCGCTCTTTCACAGCAACCCTAAATATACCCCAGGCCCGCCTGGCAGTCGACTGAAAACTCGGGCTCCAGAAAATGCATTAAAAGCCTAATTCGCGCATCCAAAAGTGCCCCCAAAGGAAGGCTTTGGGTACAAGTGAACTCCGCAGGGGAGCCTTTACGCAGCCCCACATGCAACTGGACCCTCCGTATTCGCTCTTTCACAGCAACCCTAAATATAGCCCTGGCCCGCCTGGCAGTCGACTGAAAACTCGGGCCCCAGAAAATGCATTAAAAGCCTAATTCGCCCATCCAAATGTGCCCCCAAAGGAAGGCTTTGGGTACAACTGAACTCCCCAGAGGAGCCTTTACGCAGCCCCACATGCAACTGGACCCTCCTTGTTCACTGTTTACGAGCAACCCTAAATATACCCCTAGCCACCATGGCAGAAGACTGAAAACTCGGGCTCCAGAAAATGCGTTTCAAGCCCCATTCACCCATCCAGAAGTGCCCCCAAAGGAAGGCTTTGGGTACAACTGAACTCCCCAGGGGAGCCTTTATGCAGCCCCACATGCAACTGGACCCTCCGGGTTCACTCTTTCACCGCAAGCCTAAATATAGCCCTCGGCGCACTGGGAGAAGACTGAAAAAGCGGGCCTCAGAAAACGCATTGCGATTCCCCTTGGACCATCCAAAAGTGCTCCAAAAGGAAGGTTTTGGGTACAACTGGACTCCCCAGGGGAGCCTTTATGCAGCCCCACATGCAACTGGACCCTCCGTATTCGCTCTTTCACAGCAACCCTAAATATAGCCCTGGCCCGCCTAGCAGTCGACTGAAAACTCGGGCCGCAGAAAATGCATTAAAAGCCTAATTCGCCCCTCCAAAAGTGCCCCCAAAGGAAGGCTTTGGGTACAACTGAACTCCCCAGGGGAGCCTTTACGCAGCCCCACATGCAACTGGACCCTCCGGATTCACTCTTTACGAGCAACCCTAAATATACCCCTAGCCACCATGGCAGAAGACTGAAAAGTCGGGCTCCAGAAAATGCGTTTCAAGCCCCATTCACCCATCCAGAAGTGCCCCCAAAGGAAGGCTTTGGGTACAAGTTAACTCCCCAGGGGAGCCTTTATGCAGCCCCACATGCAACTGGACCCTCCGGGTTCACCCTTTCACCGCAAGCCTAAATATAGCCCTCGGCGCAATGGGAGAAGACTGAAAAAGCGGGCCTCAGAAAACGCATTGCGATTCCCCTTGGACCATCCAAAAGTGCCCCCAAAGGAAGGCTTTGGGTACAACTGAACTCCCCAGGCGAGCCTTAACGCAGCCCCACATGCAACTGGACCCTCCGGGTTCACTCTTTCACCGCAAGCCTAAATATAGCCCTGGCCCGCCTGGCAGTCGACTGAAAACTCGGGCCCCAGAAAATGCATTAAAAGCCTAATTCGCCCATTCAAAAGTGCCCCCAGAGGAAGGCTTTGGGTACAACTGAACTCCCCAGGGGAGCCTTTACGCAGCCCCACATGCAACTGGACCCTCCGTGTTCGCTCTTTACAGCAACCCTAAATATAACCCTAGCCCGCATGGCAGACGACTGAAAAATCGGGCAACATAAAACGTGCTACAAGCCCCATTCGACCATCCAAAAGTGCCCCCAAAGGAAGGCTTTGGGTACAACTGAACTCCCCAGGGGAGCCTTTATGCAGGCCCAGACGCAACTGGACCCCCCGTGTTCGCTGTTTACAAGCAACCCAAAATATAACACTAGCCTGCTTGGCAGAAAACTGAAAACTCGGGCCACAGAAAAAGCGTTTCAAGCCCCATTCACCCATCCAGAAGTGCCCCCAAAGGAAGGCTTTGGGTACAACTGAACTCCCCAGGGGAGCCTTTATGCAGGCCCATACGCAACTGGACCCCCCGTGTTCGCTGTTTACAAGCAACCCTAAATATAACACTAGCCAGCATGGCAGAAAACTGAATACTCGGGCCACAGAAAAAGCGTTTCAAGCCCCATTCACCCATCCAGAAGTGCCCCCAAAGGAAGGCTTTGGGTACAAGTGAACTCCCCAGGGGAGCCTTTACGCAGCCCCACTTGCAACTGGACCCTCCTGGTTCACTGTTTACGAGGAACACTAAATATACCCCTAGCCACCATGGCAGAAGACTGAAAACTCGGGCTCCAGAAAATGCGTTTCAAGCCCCATTCACCCATCCAGAAGTGCCCCCAAAGGAAGGCTTTGGGTACAAGTGAACTCCCCAGGGGAGCCTTTATACAGCCCCACATGCAACTGGACCCTCCGGGTTCACTCTTTCACAGCAACCCTAAATATAGCCCTAGCCCGCCTGGCAGTCGACTGAATACTCGGGCCCTAGAAAATGCGTTAAAAGTCTAATTCGCCCATCCAAAAGTGCCCCCAAAGGAAGGCTTTGGGTACAAGTGAACTCCCCAGGGGAGCCTTAACGCAGCCCCACATGCAACTGGACCCTCCTTGTTCACTGTTTACGAGCAACCCTAAATATACCCCTAGCCAGCATGGCAGAAGACTGAAAAGTCGGGCCACAGAAAAAGAGTTTCAAGCCCCTTTCGCCCATCCAGAAGTGCCCCCAAAGGAAGGCTTTGGGTACAAGTAAACTCCCCAGGGGAGCCTTTATGCAGCCCCACATGCAACTGGACCCTCCGTATTCGCTCTTTCACAGCAACCCTAAATATAGCCCTGGCCCGCATGTCAGACGACTGAAAACTCGGGCCCCAGAAAACGTGCTACAAGCCCCATTCGACCATCCCAAAGTGCCCCCAAAGGAAGGCTTTGGGTACAAGTGAAATCCCCAGGGGAGCCTTTATGCAGCCCCACATGCAACTGGACCCTCCTTGTTCACAGTTTACGAGCAACCCTAAATATACCCCTAGCAACCATGGCAGAAGACTGAAAACTCGGGCTCCAGAAAATGCGTTTCAAGCCCTTTCACCCATCCAGAAGTGCCCCCAGAGGAAGGCTTTGGGTACAAGTGAACTCCCCAGGGGAGCCTTTATGCAGCCCCACATGCAACTGGACCCTCCGTATTCGCTCTTTCACAGCAAGCGTAAATATATCCCTCGGCGCAAGGGGAGAAGACTGAAAAAGCGTGCCTCAGAAAACGCATTGCGATTCCACTTGGACCATCCAAAAGTGCCCCCAAAGGAAGGCTTTGGGTACAACTGAACTCCCCAGGGGAGCCTTTATGCAGGCCCATACGCATCTGGATCCCCCGTGTTCGCTGTTTACATGCAACCCTAAATATAACACTAGCCAGCATGGCAGAAAACTGAAAACTCGGGCCACAGAAAAAGCGTTTCAAGCCCCATTCACCGATCCAGAAGTGCCCCCAAAGGAAGGCTTTGGGTACAAGTGAACTCCCCAGGGGAGCCTTAACGCAGCCCCACATGCAACTGGACCCTCCGTATTCGCTCTTTCACAGCAACCCTAAATATAGCCCTGGCCCGCCTGGCAGTCGACTGAAAACTCGGGCCCCAGAAAATGCGTTAAAAGCCTAATTCGCCCATCCAAAAGTGCCCCCAGAGGAAGGCTTTGGGTACAAGTGAACTCCCCAGGGGAGCCTTTACGCAGCCCCACATGCAACTGGACCCTCCTTGTTCACTGTTTACGAGCAACCCTATATATACCCCTAGCCACCATGGCAGAAGACTGAAAACTCGGGCTCCAGAAAATGCGTTTCAAGCCCCATTCACCCATCCAGAAGTGCCCCCAAAGGAAGGCTTTGGGTACAACTGAACTCCCCAGGGGAGCCTTTATGCAGCCCCACATGCAACTGGAACCTCCGGGTTCACTCTTTCACAGCAACCCTAAATATAGCCCTAGCCCGCCTGGCAGGCGACTGAATACTCGGGCCCTAGAAAATGCGTTAAAAGTCTAATTCGCCCATCCAAAAGTGCCCCCAAAGGAAGGCTTTGGGTACAAGTGAACTCCCCAGGGGAGCCTTAACGCAGCCCCACATGCAACTGGACCCTCCTTGTTCACTGTTTACGAGCAACCCTAAATATACCCCTAGCCAGCATGGCAGAAGACTGAAAACTCGGGCCACAGAAAAAGAGTTTCAAGCCCCTTTCGCCCATCCAGAAGTGCCCCCAAAGGAAGGCTTTGGGTACAAGTAAACTCCCTAGGGGAGCCTTTATGCAGCCCCACATGCAACTGGACCCTCCGGGTTCACTCTTTCACCGCAAGCGTAAATAAAGCCCTCGGGGCAATGGGAGAAGACTGAAAAAGCGGGCCTCAGAAAATGCATTGCGATTCCCCTTGGACCATCCAAAAGTGCTCCCAAAGGAAGGCTTTGGGTACAACTGGACTCCCCAGGGGAGCCTTAACGCAGCCCCACATGCAACTGGACCCTCCGTATTCGCTCTTTCACAGCAACCCTAAATATAGCCCTGGCCTGCCTTTCATTCGACTGAAAACTCGGGCCCCAGAAAATGCATTATGAGCCTAATTCGCCCATCCAAAAGTGCCCAGAGGAAGGCTTTGGGTACAACTGAACTCCCCAGGGGAGCCTTTACGCAGCCCCACATGCAACTGGACCCTCCTTGTTCACTGTTTACGAGCAACCCTAAATATACCCCTAGCCAGCATGGCAGAAGACTGAAAACTCGGGCCACAGAATAAGCGTTTCAAGCCCCTTTCGCCCATCCAGAAGTGCCCCCAAAGGAAGGCTTTGGGTACAAGTGAACTCCCCAGGGGAGCCTTTATGCAGCCCCACATGCAACTGGACCCTCCGTATTCGCTCTTTCACAGCAACCCTAAATATAACCCTGGCCCGCATGGCAGACGACTGAAAAATCGGGCCCCAGAAAACGTGCTACAAGTCCCATTCGACCATCCAAAAGTGCCCCCAAAGGAAGGCTTTGGGTACAACTGAACTCCCTAGGGGAGCCTTTATGCAGGCCCATACGCAACTGGACCCCCCGTGTTCGCTGTTTACAAGCAACCCTAAATATAACACTAGCCAGCATGGCAGAAACCTGAATACTCGGGCCACAGAAAAAGCGTTTCAAGCCCCATTCACCCATCCAGAATTGCCCCCAAAGGAAGGCTTTGGGTACAAGTGAACTCCCCAGGGGAGCCTTTACGCAGCCCCACTTGCAACTGGACCCTCCTGGTTCACTGTTTACGAGGAACACTAAATATACCCCTAGCCACCATGGCAGAAGACTGAAAACTCGGGCTCCAGAAAATGCGTTTCAAGCCCCATTCACCCATCCAGAAGTGCCCCCAAAGGAAGGCTTTGGGTACAAGTGAACTCCCCAGGGGAGCCTTTATGCAGCCCCACATGCAACTGGACCCTCCGGGTTCACTCTTTCACCGCAAGCCTAAATATAGCCTGCGGCGCAATGGGAGAAGACTGAAAAAGCGAGCCTCAGAAAACGCATTGCGATTCCCCTTGGACCATCCAAAAGTGCCCCCAAAGGAAGGCTTTGGGTACAACTGGACTCCCCAGGGGAGCCTTAACGCAGCCCCACATGCAACTGGACCCTCCGTATTCGCTCTTTCACAGCAACCCTAAATATACCCCAGGCCCGCCTGGCAGTCGACTGAAAACTCGGGCTCCAGAAAATGCATTAAAAGCCTAATTCGCGCATCCAAAAGTGCCCCCAAAGGAAGGCTTTGGGTACAAGTGAACTCCGCAGGGGAGCCTTTACGCAGCCCCACATGCAACTGGACCCTCCGTATTCGCTCTTTCACAGCAACCCTAAATATAGCCCTGGCCCGCCTGGCAGTCGACTGAAAACTCGGGCCCCAGAAAATGCATTAAAAGCCTAATTCGCCCATCCAAATGTGCCCCCAAAGGAAGGCTTTGGGTACAAGTGGACTCCCCAGAGGAGCCTTTACGCAGCCCCACATGCAACTGGACCCTCCTTGTTCACTGTTTACGAGCAACCCTAAATATACCCCTAGCCACCATGGCAGAAGACTGAAAACTCGGGCTCCAGAAAATGCGTTTCAAGCCCCATTCACCCATCCAGAAGTGCCCCCAAAGGAAGGCTTTGGGTACAACTGAACTCCCCAGGGGAGCCTTTATGCAGCCCCACATGCAACTGGACCCTCCGGGTTCACTCTTTCACCGCAAGCCTAAATATAGCCCTCGGCGCACTGGGAGAAGACTGAAAAAGCGGGCCTCAGAAAACGCATTGCGATTCCCCTTGGACCATCCAAAAGTGCTCCAAAAGGAAGGTTTTGGGTACAACTGGACTCCCCAGGGGAGCCTTTATGCAGCCCCACATGCAACTGGACCCTCCGTATTCGCTCTTTCACAGCAACCCTAAATATAGCCCTGGCCCGCCTAGCAGTCGACTGAAAACTCGGGCCGCAGAAAATGCATTAAAAGCCTAATTCGCCCCTCCAAAAGTGCCCCCAAAGGAAGGCTTTGGGTACAACTGAACTCCCCAGGGGAGCCTTTACGCAGCCCCACATGCAACTGGACCCTCCGGATTCACTCTTTACGAGCAACCCTAAATATACCCCTAGCCACCATGGCAGAAGACTGAAAAGTCGGGCTCCAGAAAATGCGTTTCAAGCCCCATTCACCCATCCAGAAGTGCCCCCAAAGGAAGGCTTTGGGTACAAGTTAACTCCCCAGGGGAGCCTTTATGCAGCCCCACATGCAACTGGACCCTCCGGGTTCACCCTTTCACCGCAAGCCTAAATATAGCCCTCGGCGCAATGGGAGAAGACTGAAAAAGCGGGCCTCAGAAAACGCATTGCGATTCCCCTTGGACCATCCAAAAGTGCCCCCAAAGGAAGGCTTTGGGTACAACTGAACTCCCCAGGCGAGCCTTAACGCAGCCCCACATGCAACTGGACCCTCCGGGTTCACTCTTTCACCGCAAGCCTAAATATAGCCCTGGCCCGCCTGGCAGTCGACTGAAAACTCGGGCCCCAGAAAATGCATTAAAAGCCTAATTCGCCCATTCAAAAGTGCCCCCAGAGGAAGGCTTTGGGTACAACTGAACTCCCCAGGGGAGCCTTTACGCAGCCCCACATGCAACTGGACCCTCCGTGTTCGCTCTTTACAGCAACCCTAAATATAACCCTAGCCCGCATGGCAGACGACTGAAAAATCGGGCAACATAAAACGTGCTACAAGCCCCATTCGACCATCCAAAAGTGCCCCCAAAGGAAGGCTTTGGGTACAACTGAACTCCCCAGGGGAGCCTTTATGCAGGCCCAGACGCAACTGGACCCCCCGTGTTCGCTGTTTACAAGCAACCCAAAATATAACACTAGCCTGCTTGGCAGAAAACTGAAAACTCGGGCCACAGAAAAAGCGTTTCAAGCCCCATTCACCCATCCAGAAGTGCCCCCAAAGGAAGGCTTTGGGTACAACTGAACTCCCCAGGGGAGCCTTTATGCAGGCCCATACGCAACTGGACCCCCCGTGTTCGCTGTTTACAAGCAACCCTAAATATAACACTAGCCAGCATGGCAGAAAACTGAATACTCGGGCCACAGAAAAAGCGTTTCAAGCCCCATTCACCCATCCAGAAGTGCCCCCAAAGGAAGGCTTTGGGTACAAGTGAACTCCCCAGGGGAGCCTTTACGCAGCCCCACTTGCAACTGGACCCTCCTGGTTCACTGTTTACGAGGAACACTAAATATACCCCTAGCCACCATGGCAGAAGACTGAAAACTCGGGCTCCAGAAAATGCGTTTCAAGCCCCATTCACCCATCCAGAAGTGCCCCCAAAGGAAGGCTTTGGGTAAAACTGAACTCCCCAGGGGAGCCTTTATGCAGCCCCACATGCAACTGGACCCTCCGGGTTCACTCTTTCACATCAAGCCTAAATATAGCCCTCGGCGCAATGGGAGAAGACTGAAAAAGCGAGCCTCAGAAAACGCATTGCGATTCCCCTTGGACCATCCAAAAGTGCCCCCAAAGGAAGGCTTTGGGTACAACTGGACTCCCCAGGGGAGCCTTAACGCAGCCCCACATGCAACTGGACCCTCCGTATTCGCTCTTTCACAGCAACCCTAAATATACCCCAGGCCCGCCTGGCAGTCGACTGAAAACTCGGGCTCCAGAAAATGCATTAAAAGCCTAATTCGCGCATCCAAAGGTGCCCCCAAAGGAAGGCTTTGGGTACAAGTGAACTCCGCAGGGGAGCCTTTACGCAGCCCCACATGCAACTGGACCCTCCGTATTCGCTCTTTCACAGCAACCCTAAATATAGCCCTGGCCCGCCTGGCAGTCGACTGAAAACTCGGCCCCAGAAAATGCATTAAAAGCCTAATTCGCCCAACCAAATGTGCCCCCAAAGGAAGGCTTTGGGTACAACTGAACTCCCCAGAGGAGCCTTTACGCAGCCCCACATGCAACTGGACCCTCCTTGTTCACTGTTTACGAGCAACCCTAAATATACCCCTAGCCACCATGGCAGAAGACTGAAAACTCGGGCTCCAGAAAATGCGTTTCAAGCCCCATTCACCCATCCAGAAGTGCCCCCAAAGGAAGGCTTTGGGTACAACTGAACTCCCCAGGGGAGCCTTTATGCAGCCCCACATGCAACTGGACCCTCCGGGTTCACTCTTTCACCGCAAGCCTAAATATAGCCCTCGGCGCACTGGGAGAAGACTGAAAAAGCGGGCCTCAGAAAACGCATTGCGAATCCCCTTGGACCATCCAAAAGTGCTCCCAAAGGAAGGTTTTGAGTACAACTGGACTCCCCAGGGGAGCCTTAACGCAGCCCCACATGCAACTGGACCCTCCGTATTCGCTCTTTCACAGCAACCCTAAATATAGCCCTGGCCCGCCTAGCAGTCGACTGAAAACTCGGGCCGCAGAAAATGCATTAAAAGCCTAATTCGCCCCTCCAAAAGTGCCCCCAAAGGAAGGCTTTGGGTACAACTGAACTCCCCAGGGGAGCCTTTACGCAGCCCCACATGCAACTGGACCCTCCGGGTTCACTCTTTCACCGCAAGCCTAAATATAGCCCTGGCCCGCCTGGCAGTCGACTGAAAACTCGGGCCCCAGAAAATGCATTAAAAGCCTAATTCGCCCATTCAAAAGTGCCCCCAGAGGAAGGCTTTGGGTACAACTGAACTCCCCAGGGGAGCCTTTACGCAGCCCCACATGCAACTGGACCCTCCGTGTTCGCTCTTTACAGCAACCCTAAATATAAGCATAGCCCGCATGGCAGACGACTGAAAAATCGGGCAACATAAAACGTGCTACAAGCCCCATTCGACCATCCAAAAGTGCCCCCAAAGGAAGGCTTTGGGTACAACTGAACTCCCCAGGGGAGCCTTTATGCAGGCCCAGACGCAACTGGACCCCCCGTGTTCGCTGTTTACAAGCAACCCAAAATATAACACTAGCCTGCTTGGCAGAAAACTGAAAACTCGGGCCACAGAAAAAGCGTTTCAAGCCCCATTCACCCATCCAGAAGTGCCCCCAAAGGAAGGCTTTGGGTACAACTGAACTCCCCAGGGGAGCCTTTATGCAGGCCCATACGCAACTGGACCCCCCGTGTTCGCTGTTTACAAGCAACCCTAAATATAACACTAGCCAGCATGGCAGAAAACTGAAAACTCGGGCCACAGAAAAAGCGTTTCAAGCCCGATTCACCCATCCAGAAGTGCCCCCAAAGGAAGGCTTTGGGTACAAGTGAACTCCCCAGGGGAGCCTTTATGCAGCCCCACATGCAACTGGACCGTCCGGGTTCACTCTTTCACCGCAAGCCTAAATATAGCCCTCGGCGCATTGGGAGAAGACTGAAAACTCGGGCCTCAGAAAACTCATTGCGATTCCCCTTGGGCCATCCAAAAGTGCTCCCAAAGGAAGGCTTTGGGTACAACTGGACTCCCCAGGGGAGCCTTAACGCAGCCCCACATGCAACTGGACCCTCCGTATTCGCTCTTTCACAGCAACCGTAAATATAGCCCTGGCCCGCCTGGCATTCGACTGAAAACTCGGGCCGCAGAAAATGCATTAAAAGCCTAATTCGCCCATCCAAAAGTGCCCCCAGAGGAAGGCTTTGGGTACAAGTGAACTGCCCAGGGGAGCCTTTACGCAGCCCCACATGCAACTGGACCCTCCTGGTTCACTGTTTACGAGCAACCCTAAATATACCCCTAGCCACCATGGCAGAAGACTGAAAAGTCGGGCTCCAGAAAATGCGTTTCAAGCCCCATTCACCCATCCAGAAGTGCCCCCAAAGGAAGGCTTTGGGTACAAGTGAACTCCCCAGGGGAGCCTTTATGCAGCCCCACATGCAACTGGACCCTCCGGGATCACTCTTTCACCGCAAGCCTAAATATATCCCGAGCAAGTTTGGCAGTCGACTGAAAGCTCGGGCCACGGAAAATGTGTTTCGAGCCCCATTCGCCCATCCAAAAGTGCCTCCAAAGGAAGGCTTTGGGTACAAGTGAACTCCCCAGTGGAGCCTTTATGCAGCCCCACATGCAACTGGACCCTCCGGGTTCACTCTTTCACAGGAACCCTAAATATAGCCCTGGCACGCCTGGCAGTCGACTGAAAACTCAGGCACCAGAAAATGCGTTAAAAGCCTAATTCGCCCATCCAAAAGTGCCCCCAGAGGAAGGCTTTGGGTACAAGTGAACTCCCCAGGGGAGCCTTTACGCAGCCCCACATGCAACTGGACCCTCCGTATTCGCTCTTTCACAGCAACCCTAAATATAGCCCTGGCCCGCCTGGCAGTCGACTGAATACTCGGGCCCCAGAAAAACTGTTATAAGCCTAATTCGTCCATCTAAAAGTGCCCCCAGAGGAAGGCTTTGGGTACATCTGAACTCCCCAGGGGAGCCTTTATGCAGCCCCACATGCAACTGGACCCTCCGTGTTCGCTCTTTACAGCAACCCTAAATATACCCCTAGCCAGCATGGCAGAAGACTGAAAACTCGGGCCACAGAAAAAGCGTTTCAAGCCCCTTTCGCCCATCCAGAAGTGCCCCCAAAGAAAGGCTTTGGGTACAAGTGAACTCCCCAGGGGAGCATTTATGCAGCCCCACATGCAACTGGACCCTCCGTGTTCGCTCTTTACGCGCAACTTTAAATATAACCCTAGCCAGTATGGCAGAAGACTGAAAACTCAGGCCACAGATAAAGCGTTTCAAGCCCCATTCAGCCATCCAAAAGTGCCCCCAAAGGAAGGCTTTGGGTACAAGTGAACTCCCCAGGGGAGCATTTATGCAGCCCCACATGCAACTGCACCCTCTGTATTCACTCTTTCACAGCAACCCTAAATATAACCCTGGCCCGCATGCCAGACGACTGAAAAATGGGGCCCCCGAAAATGCGTTTCAAACGCCATTCGCCCATCCAGAAGTGCCCCCAAAGGAAGGCTTTGGGTATAACTGAACTCCCCAGGGGAGCCTTTATGCAGCCCCACATGCAACTGGACCCTCCGTGTTCGCTCTTTCACAGCAACCCTAAATAAACCCAGGCCCGCATAGCATTGGACTGAAAAATCGGGCCCCAGAAAACGCGTTACAAGCCCCATTCGCCCATCCAAAAGTGCCTGGAAAAAAAGGCTTTTGGTACAACTGAACTCCCCAGGGGAGCCTTTAGGCAGCCCCACATGCAACTGGACCCTCCGGGTTCACTCTTTCACCGCAAGCCTAAATATATCCCTCGGTGCAATGGGAGAAGACTTAAAATTCGGGCCTCAGAAAACGCATTGCGATTCCCCTTGGACCATCCAAAAGTGCCCCCAGAGGAAGGCTTTGGGTACAACTGAATGCCCCAGGGGAACCTTTATGCAGCCCCACATGCAACTGGACCCTCCAGGTTTGCTCTTTCCGAGCAACACTATAGATAGGCCTAGCCGGCATGTGAGACGACTGAAAACTCGGGCCCCAGAAAACGCTTTCCGAGCCACTTTTGCCCATCCAGTAGTGCCCCCAAAGGAAGGCTTTGGGTACAACTGAACTCTCCAGGAAAGACTTTACGCAGCCCCACATTCAACTGGACCCTCCGGGTTCGCTCTTTACGAGCAACACTAAACATAAACGTAGCGGGCATAGGAGAAGACTGAAAACTCGGGCCCCAGAAAACTCATCCAAGCGCCTTTTGCCCATCCAGAAGTGCCCCCAAAGGAAGGCTTTGGGTACAAGAGAACTCCCCAGGAGAGCCTTTACGCAGCCCCACATGCAACTGGACCCTCCGGGTTCGCTGTTTCCGAGCAACACTAAATATAACCCTAGCTGGCATTGGAGACGACTGAAAACTCGGGCCTCAGAAAACGCATTCCGACCCCCTATCGCCCATACAAACGTGCACCCAAAGGAAGGCTTGGGGTACATCTGAACTCCCCAGGGGAGCCTTTATGCAGCCCCACATGCAACTGGACCCTCCGTGTTCGCTGTTTACGAGCAACCCTAAATATAACCCTAGCCAGCATGGCAGAAGACTGAATACTCGGGCCACAGAAAACGCGTTATAAGACCCTTTTGCCCACCCAAAGGTATCCCCAAAGGAAGGCTTTGGGTACAACTGAAGTCCCCAGGGGAGCCTTTATGCAGCCCCACATGCAACTGGACCCTCCGCGTTCACTCTTTCACCGCAAGCCTAAATATAACCCTCGGCGCAATGGGAGAAGACTGAAAAATCGGGCCTCAGAAAACGCATTGCGATTCCCCTTGGACCATCCAGAAGTGCCCCCAAAGGAAGGCTTTGGGTAGAAGTGAACTCCCCAGGGGAGCCTTTATGCAGCCCCACATGCAACTCAACCCTCCGCGTTCACTCTTTCTACGCAAGACTAAATATATCCCTCGGCGCAATGGGAGAAGACTGAAAAAGCGTGCCTCATAACACGCATTGCGAGTCTCTTTCGCCCATCCAAAAGTGCCCCCAAAGCAAGGCTTTGGGTACAAGTGAACTCCCCAGGGGAGCCTTTATGCAGCCCCACATGCAACTCAACCCTCCTTATTTACTCTTTATCAGCAAGCCTAAATATAACCCTAGCCGACATTGGAGATGACTGAAAAATCGGGCCAAAGAAAACGCTATACAAGACCATTTCGCCCATCCAGAAGTGCCCCCAGAGGAAGGCTTTGGGTACATCTGAACTCCCCAGGGGAGCATTTATGCAGCCCCAAATGCAACTGGACCCTCTGCGTTGACTCTTTCAACGCAAGCCTATATATAGCCCAATCCGGCATTGGAGACAACTGAAAAATCGGGCCCAAGAAAACACATTCCGAGCCCCATTTGCCCATCGAAAAGTGCCCCCAGAGGAATGCTTTGAGTACAAGTGAACTCCCCAGGGGAGCCTTTATGGAGCCCTATATGCAACTGGACCCTCCTTATTCGCTCTTTCACTGCAAGCCTAAATATAGCCCTAGCTAGCTTTGGAGATGACTGAAAAATCGGTTCAAAGAAAACGCCTTACAAGACCCTTTCGCCCATCCAAAAGTGCCCCCAAAGGAAGGCTTTGGGTACAAGTGAACTCCCCAGGGGAGCCTTTATGCAGCCCCACATGCAACTGGACCCTCCGTATTCGCTCTTTCACAGCAACCCTAAATATATCCTTGACCCGCCTGGCAGTCGACTGAAATCTCGGGCCGCAGAAAATGCGTTACAAGCCCCATTCGCCCATCCAGGAGTGCCCCCAAAGGAAGGCTTTGGGTAGAAGTGAACTCCCCAGGGGAGCCTTTATGCAGCCCCACATGCAACTCAACCCTCCGCGTTCACTCTTTCTACGCAAGACAAAATATAGCTTTAGCCGCAAAGGGAGAAGACTGAAAAAGCGGGCCTCATAACACGCATTGCGAGTCTCTTTCGCCCATCCAAAAGTGCCCCCAAAGGAAGGCTTTGGGTACAGGTGAACTCCCCAGGGGAACCTTTACGCAGCCCCACATGCAACTGGACCCTCCGTGTTCGCTGTTTACGAGCAACCCTAAATATAACCCTAGCCAGCATGGCAGAAAACTGAAAACTCGGGCCACAGAAAAACGGTTTCAAGCCCTATTCGCCCATCCAGAAGTGCCCACAAAGGAAGGCTTTGTGTACAAGTGAACTCCCCAGGGGAGCCTTTACGCAGCCCCACATGCAACTGGACCCTCCGTATACGCTCTTTAAAAACAACCCTAAATATAACCCTGGCTCGCATGGCAGACGACTGAAAAATAGGACCCCTGAAAACGCGTTACAAGCCCCATTCGCCCATCCAAAAGTGCCCCCAAAGGAAGGCTTTTGGTACAACTGAACTCCCCAGGAGAGCCTTTACGCAGCCCCGCATGCAACTGGACCCTCCGGGTTCCCTGTTTCCGAGCAACAGTAAATATAACAGTAGCCAGCATGGCAGACGAATGAAAACTCGGGTCACAGAAAAAGCGTTTCAAGCCCCATTCGCCCGTCCAGAAGTGCCCCCAGAGGAAGGCTTTGGGTACAAGTGAACTCCCCAGGGGAGCCTTTATGCAGCCCTACATGCAACTGGACCCTCCGGGTTCACTCTTTCTACGCAAGCCTAAATATATCCTTGGCCAGCCTGGCAGTCGACTGAAATCTCGGGCCCCAGAAAATTCGTTACAAGCCCCATTCGCCCATGCAGGAGTGCCCCCAAAGGAAGGCTTTGGGTAGAACTGAACTCCCCAGGGGAGCCTTTACGCAGCCCCACATGCAATTGGACCCTCCGTGTTCGCTGTTTACGAGCAACCCTAAATATAACCCTAGCCAGCATGGCAGAAGACTGAAAAGTCGGGCCACAGAATACATGTTACAAGCCACATTCGCCCATCCAAAAGTGCACCCAGAGGAATGCTTTGGGTACAACTGAAGTCCCCAGGGGAGCCTTTATGCAGCCCCACATGCAACTGGACCCTCCGTGTTCGCTGTTTAAGAGCAACACTAAATATAACCCTAGCCAGCATGGCAGAAGACTGAAAACTCGGGCCACAGAATACATGTTACAAGCCACATTCGCCCATCCAAAAGTGCACCCAGAGGAATGCTTTGGGTACAACTGAAGTCCCCAGGGGAGCCTTTATGCAGCCCCACATGCAACTGGACCCTCCGCGTTCACTCTTTCACCGCAAGCCTAAATATAACCCTCGGCGCAAAGGGAGAAGACTGAAAAATCGGGCCTCAGAAAACGCATTGCGATTCCCCTTGGACCATCCAGAAGTGCCCCCAAAGGAAGGCTTTGGGTACAAGTGAACTCCCCAGGGGAGCCTTTATGCAGCCCCACATGCAACTCAACCCTCCTTATTTACTCTTTATCAGCAAGCCTAAATATAACCCTAGCCGACATTGGAGATGACTGAAAAATCGGGCCAAAGAAAATGCCGTACAAGACAATTTCGCCCATCCAAATATGCCCCCAGAGGAAGGCTTTGGGTAAAACTGAACTCCCCAGGGGAGCCTTTATGCAGCCCCACATGCAACTGGACCCTCCGTATTCGCTCTTTCACAGCAACCCTAAAAATAGCCCTGGCACGCATGGCAGACGACTGAAAACTCAAGCCCCAGAAAATGAGTTACAAGCCCCATTCGCCCATCCAAAAGTGCACCCAGAAAAATGCTTTGGGTACAACTGAAGTCCCCAGGGGAGCCTTTACGCAGCCCCACATGCAACTCAACCCTCCGCGTTCACTCTTTCTACGCAAGACAAAATATAGCTTTAGCCGCAAAGGGAGAAGACTGAAAAAGCGGGCCTCATAACACGCATTGCGAGTCTCTTTCGCCCATCCAAAAGTGCCCCCAAAGGAAGGCTTTGGGTACAGGTGAACTCCCCAGGGGAACCTTTACGCAGCCCCACATGCAACTGGACCCTCCGTGTTCGCTGTTTACGAGCAACACTAAATATAACCCTAGCCAGCATGGCAGAAAACTGAAAACTCGGGCCACAGAAAAACGGTTTCAAGCCCTATTCGCCCATCCAGAAGTGCCCACAAAGGAAGGCTTTGTGTACAAGTGAACTCCCCAGGGGAGCCTTTACGCAGCCCCACATGCAACTGGACCCTCCGTATACGCTCTTTAAAAACAACCCTAAATATAACCCTGGCTCGCATGGCAGACGACTGAAAAATAGGACCCCTGAAAACGCGTTACAAGCCCCATTCGCCCATCCAAAAGTGCCCCCAAAGGAAGGCTTTGGGTACAACTGAACTCCCCAGGAGAGCCTTTACGCAGCCCCGCATGCAACTGGACCCTCCGGGTTCCCTGTTTCCGAGCAACAGTAAATATAACAGTAGCCAGCATGGCAGACGAATGAAAACTCGGGTCACAGAAAAAGCGTTTCAAGCCCCATTCGCCCATCCAGAAGTGCCCCCAGAGGAAGGCTTTGGGTACAAGTGAACTCCCCAGGGGAGCCTTTATGCAGCCCCACATGCAACTGGACCCTCCGGGTTCACTCTTTCTACGCAAGCCTAAATATATCCTTGGCCAGCCTGGCAGTCGACTGAAATCTCGGGCCCCAGAAAATTCGTTACAAGCCCCATTCGCCCATGCAGGAGTGCCCCCAAAGGAAGGCTTTGGGTAGAACTGAACTCCCCAGGGGAGCCTTTACGCAGCCCCACATGCAATTGGACCCTCCGTGTTCGCTGTTTACGAGCAACCCTAAATATAACCCTAGCCAGCATGGCAGAAGACTGAAAAGTCGGGCCACAGAAAAACGGTTTCAAGCCCTATTCGCCCATCCAGAAGTGCCCCCAAAGGAAGGCTTTGTGTACAAGTGAACTCCCCAGGGGAGCCTTTACGCAGCCCCACATTCAACTGGACCCTCCGTATACGCTCTTTAAAAACAACCCTAAATATAACCCTGGCTCGCATGGCAGACGACTGAAAAATAGGACCCCTGAAAACGCGTTACAAGCCCCATTCGCCCATCCAAAAGTGCCCCCAAAGGAAGGCTTTTGGTAGAACTGAACTCCCCAGGAGAGCCTTTACGCAGCCCCGCATGCAACTGGACCCTCCGGGTTCCCTGTTTCCGAGCAACAGTAAATATAACAGTAGCCAGCATGGCAGAAGAATTAAAACTCGGGTCACAGAAAAAGCGTTTCAAGCCCCATTCGCCCATCCAGAAGTGCCCCCAAAGGAAGGCTTTGGGTACAAGTGAACTCCCCAGGGGAGCCTTTATGCAGCCCCACATGCAACTGGACCCTCCGGGTTCACTCTTTCTACGCAAGCCTAAATATATCCTTGGCCAGCCTGGCAGTCGACTGAAATCTCGGGACCCAGAAAATGCGTTTCAAGCCCCATTCGCCCATGCAGGAGTGCCCCCAAAGGAAGGCTTTGGGTAGAACTGAACTCCCCAGGGGAGCCTTTACGCAGCCCCACATGCAATTGGACCCTCCGTGTTCGCTGTTTACGAGCAACCCTAAATATAACCCTAGCCAGCATGGCAGAAGACTGAAAAGTCGGGCCACAGAAAAACGGTTTCAAGCCCTATTCGCCCATCCAGAAGTGCCCCCAAAGGAAGTCTTTGTGTATAAGTGAACTCCCCAGGGGAGCCTTTATGCAGCCCCACATGCAACTGGACCCTCCGGGTTCACTCTTTCACAGCAACCCTAAATATAACCCTGGCTCGCATGGCAGACGACTGAAAAATTGGGCCCCTGAAAACGCGTTACAATCCCCATTCGCCCATCCAAAAGTGCCCCCAAAGGAAGGCTTTGGGTACAACTGAACTCCCCAGGAGAGCCTTTACGCAGCCCCTCATGCAACTGGACCCTCCGGGTTCCCTGTTTCCGAGCAAAAGTAAATATAACAGTAGCCAGCATGGCAGACGACTGAAAACTCGGGTCACCGAAAAAGCGTTTCAAGCCCCATTCGCCCATCCAGAAGTGCCCCCAAAGGAAGGCTTTGGGTACAAGTGAACTCCCCAGGGGAGCCTTTATGCAGCCCCACATGCAACTGGACCCTCCGGGTTCGCTCTTTCACCGCAAGCCTAAATATAGCCCTCGGCGCAATGGGGGAAAACTGAAAAAGCAAGCCTCCAAAAACGCATTGCGAGTCTCTTTCGCCCATCCAAAAGTGTCCCCAAAGGAAGGCTTTGGGTACAAGTGAACTCCCCAGGGGAGCCTTTACACAGCCCCACATGCAACTGGACCCTCCGGGTTCACTCTTTCTACGCAAGCCTAAATATAATCCTAACCGCCAAAGGGAGAAGACTGAAAATGCGGGCCTCAGAAAACGCATTGCGAGTCTCTTTCGACCATCCAAAAGGGCCCCAAAGGAAGGCTTTGGGTACAAGTGATCTCCCCAGGGGAGCCTTTATGCAGCCCCACATGCAACTGGACCCAACGTGTCCGCTGTTTACGAGCAACCCTAAATATATCCCTAGCCAGCATGGCAGAAGACTGAAAACTCAGGCCACAGAAAAGGCATTCTGAGCCCCTTTCGCCCATCCAAAAGTGCCCCCAGAGGAAGGCTTTGAGAACAAGTGAACTCCCCAGGGGAGCCTTTATGCAGCCCCACATGCAACTGGACCCTCCGTGTTCGCTGTTTACGAGCAACCCTAAATATAACCCTAGCCAGCATGGCAGAAGACTGAAAACTCGGGCCACATTATACGTGTTACAAGCCACATTCGCCCATCCAAAAGTGCACCCAGAAAAATGCTTTGGGTACAACTGAAGTCCCCAGGGGAGCCTTTATGCAGCCCCACATGCAACTGGACCCTCCGCGTTCACTCTTTCACCGCAAGCCTAAATATAACCCTCGGCGCAATGGGAGAAGACTGAAAAATCGGGCCTCAGAAAACGCATTGCGATTCCCCTTGGACCATCCAGAAGTGCCCCCAAAGGAAGGCTTTGGGTAGAAGTGAACTCCCCAGGGGAGCCTTTATGCAGCCCCACATGCAACTGGACCTTCCAGGTTTACTGTTTCTGAGTAACACTAAATATATCCCTCACCGGCATTGGAGATGACTGAAAACTCAGGCCACAGAAAAGGCATTCCGAGCCCTATTCGCCCATCCAGAAGTGCCCCCAAAGGAAGGCTTTGTGTACAAGTGAACTCCCCAGGGGAGCCTTTATGCAGCCCCACATGCAACTGGACCCTCCGCGTTCGCTGTTTACGAGCAACCCTAAATATAACCCTAGCCAGCATGGCAGAAGACTGAAAACTCGGGCCACATTATACGTATTACAAGCCACATTCGCCCATCCAAAAGTGCACCCAGAAGAATGCTTTGGGTACAACTGAAGTCCCCAGGGGAGCCTTTATGCAGCCCCACATGCAACTGGACCCTCCGTGTTCGCTGTTTAAGAGCAACACTAAATATAACCCTAGCCAGCATGGCAGAAGACTGAAAACTCGGGCCACAGAATACATGTTACAAGCCACATTCGCCCATCCAAAAGTGCACCCAGAGGAATGCTTTGGGTACAACTGAAGTCCCCAGGGGAGCCTTTATGCAGCCCCACATGCAACTGGACCCTCCGCGTTCACTCTTTCACCGCAAGCCTAAATATAACCCTAGCCGACATTGGAGATGACTGAAAAATCGGGCCAAAGAAAATGCCGTACAAGACAATTTCGCCCATCCAAATATGCCCCCAGAGGAAGGCTTTGGGTAAAACTGAACTCCCCAGGGGAGCCTTTATGCAGCCCCACATGCAACTGGACCCTCCGTATTCGCTCTTTCACAGCAACCCTAAAAATAGCCCTGGCACGCATGGCAGACGACTGAAAACTCAAGCCCCAGAAAATGAGTTACAAGCCCCATTCGCCCATCCAAAAGTGCACCCAGAAAAATGCTTTGGGTACAACTGAAGTCCCCAGGGGAGCCTTTACGCAGCCCCACATGCAACTCAACCCTCCGCGTTCACTCTTTCTACGCAAGACAAAATATAGCTTTAGCCGCAAAGGGAGAAGACTGAAAAAGCGGGCCTCATAACACGCATTGCGAGTCTCTTTCGCCCATCCAAAAGTGCCCCCAAAGGAAGGCTTTGGGTACAGGTGAACTCCCCAGGGGAACCTTTACGCAGCCCCACATGCAACTGGACCCTCCGTGTTCGCTGTTTACGAGCAACACTAAATATAACCCTAGCCAGCATGGCAGAAAACTGAAAACTCGGGCCACAGAAAAACGGTTTCAAGCCCTATTCGCCCATCCAGAAGTGCCCACAAAGGAAGGCTTTGTGTACAAGTGAACTCCCCAGGGGAGCCTTTACGCAGCCCCACATGCAACTGGACCCTCCGTATACGCTCTTTAAAAACAACCCTAAATATAACCCTGGCTCGCATGGCAGACGACTGAAAAATAGGACCCCTGAAAACGCGTTACAAGCCCCATTCGCCCATCCAAAAGTGCCCCCAAAGGAAGGCTTTGGGTACAACTGAACTCCCCAGGAGAGCCTTTACGCAGCCCCGCATGCAACTGGACCCTCCGGGTTCCCTGTTTCCGAGCAACAGTAAATATAACAGTAGCCAGCATGGCAGACGAATGAAAACTCGGGTCACAGAAAAAGCGTTTCAAGCCCCATTCGCCCATCCAGAAGTGCCCCCAGAGGAAGGCTTTGGGTACAAGTGAACTCCCCAGGGGAGCCTTTATGCAGCCCCACATGCAACTGGACCCTCCGGGTTCACTCTTTCTACGCAAGCCTAAATATATCCTTGGCCAGCCTGGCAGTCGACTGAAATCTCGGGCCCCAGAAAATTCGTTACAAGCCCCATTCGCCCATGCAGGAGTGCCCCCAAAGGAAGGCTTTGGGTAGAACTGAACTCCCCAGGGGAGCCTTTACGCAGCCCCACATGCAATTGGACCCTCCGTGTTCGCTGTTTACGAGCAACCCTAAATATAACCCTAGCCAGCATGGCAGAAGACTGAAAAGTCGGGCCACAGAAAAACGGTTTCAAGCCCTATTCGCCCATCCAGAAGTGCCCCCAAAGGAAGGCTTTGTGTACAAGTGAACTCCCCAGGGGAGCCTTTACGCAGCCCCACATTCAACTGGACCCTCCGTATACGCTCTTTAAAAACAACCCTAAATATAACCCTGGCTCGCATGGCAGACGACTGAAAAATAGGACCCCTGAAAACGCGTTACAAGCCCCATTCGCCCATCCAAAAGTGCCCCCAAAGGAAGGCTTTTGGTAGAACTGAACTCCCCAGGAGAGCCTTTACGCAGCCCCGCATGCAACTGGACCCTCCGGGTTCCCTGTTTCCGAGCAACAGTAAATATAACAGTAGCCAGCATGGCAGAAGAATTAAAACTCGGGTCACAGAAAAAGCGTTTCAAGCCCCATTCGCCCATCCAGAAGTGCCCCCAAAGGAAGGCTTTGGGTACAAGTGAACTCCCCAGGGGAGCCTTTATGCAGCCCCACATGCAACTGGACCCTCCGGGTTCACTCTTTCTACGCAAGCCTAAATATATCCTTGGCCAGCCTGGCAGTCGACTGAAATCTCGGGACCCAGAAAATGCGTTTCAAGCCCCATTCGCCCATGCAGGAGTGCCCCCAAAGGAAGGCTTTGGGTAGAACTGAACTCCCCAGGGGAGCCTTTACGCAGCCCCACATGCAATTGGACCCTCCGTGTTCGCTGTTTACGAGCAACCCTAAATATAACCCTAGCCAGCATGGCAGAAGACTGAAAAGTCGGGCCACAGAAAAACGGTTTCAAGCCCTATTCGCCCATCCAGAAGTGCCCCCAAAGGAAGTCTTTGTGTATAAGTGAACTCCCCAGGGGAGCCTTTATGCAGCCCCACATGCAACTGGACCCTCCGGGTTCACTCTTTCACAGCAACCCTAAATATAACCCTGGCTCGCATGGCAGACGACTGAAAAATTGGGCCCCTGAAAACGCGTTACAATCCCCATTCGCCCATCCAAAAGTGCCCCCAAAGGAAGGCTTTGGGTACAACTGAACTCCCCAGGAGAGCCTTTACGCAGCCCCTCATGCAACTGGACCCTCCGGGTTCCCTGTTTCCGAGCAAAAGTAAATATAACAGTAGCCAGCATGGCAGACGACTGAAAACTCGGGTCACCGAAAAAGCGTTTCAAGCCCCATTCGCCCATCCAGAAGTGCCCCCAAAGGAAGGCTTTGGGTACAAGTGAACTCCCCAGGGGAGCCTTTATGCAGCCCCACATGCAACTGGACCCTCCGGGTTCGCTCTTTCACCGCAAGCCTAAATATAGCCCTCGGCGCAATGGGGGAAAACTGAAAAAGCAAGCCTCCAAAAACGCATTGCGAGTCTCTTTCGCCCATCCAAAAGTGCCCCCAAAGGAAGGCTTTGGGTACAAGTGAACTCCCCAGGGGAGCCTTTACACAGCCCCACATGCAACTGGACCCTCCGGGTTCACTCTTTCTACGCAAGCCTAAATATAATCCTAACCGCCAAAGGGAGAAGACTGAAAATGCGGGCCTCAGAAAACGCATTGCGAGTCTCTTTCGACCATCCAAAAGGGCCCCAAAGGAAGGCTTTGGGTACAAGTGATCTCCCCAGGGGAGCCTTTATGCAGCCCCACATGCAACTGGACCCAACGTGTCCGCTGTTTACGAGCAACCCTAAATATATCCCTAGCCAGCATGGCAGAAGACTGAAAACTCAGGCCACAGAAAAGGCATTCTGAGCCCCTTTCGCCCATCCAAAAGTGCCCCCAGAGGAAGGCTTTGAGAACAAGTGAACTCCCCAGGGGAGCCTTTATGCAGCCCCACATGCAACTGGACCCTCCGTGTTCGCTGTTTACGAGCAACCCTAAATATAACCCTAGCCAGCATGGCAGAAGACTGAAAACTCGGGCCACATTATACGTGTTACAAGCCACATTCGCCCATCCAAAAGTGCACCCAGAAAAATGCTTTGGGTACAACTGAAGTCCCCAGGGGAGCCTTTATGCAGCCCCACATGCAACTGGACCCTCCGCGTTCACTCTTTCACCGCAAGCCTAAATATAACCCTCGGCGCAATGGGAGAAGACTGAAAAATCGGGCCTCAGAAAACGCATTGCGATTCCCCTTGGACCATCCAGAAGTGCCCCCAAAGGAAGGCTTTGGGTAGAAGTGAACTCCCCAGGGGAGCCTTTATGCAGCCCCACATGCAACTGGACCTTCCGGGTTTACTGTTTCTGAGTAACACTAAATATATCCCTCACCGGCATTGGAGATGACTGAAAACTCAGGCCACAGAAAAGGCATTCCGAGCCCTATTCGCCCATCCAGAAGTGCCCCCAAAGGAAGGCTTTGTGTACAAGTGAACTCCCCAGGGGAGCCTTTATGCAGCCCCACATGCAACTGGACCCTCCGCGTTCGCTGTTTACGAGCAACCCTAAATATAACCCTAGCCAGCATGGCAGAAGACTGAAAACTCGGGCCACATTATACGTATTACAAGCCACATTCGCCCATCCAAAAGTGCACCCAGAAGAATGCTTTGGGTACAACTGAAGTCCCCAGGGGAGCCTTTATGCAGCCCCACATGCAACTGGACCCTCCGTGTTCGCTGTTTAAGAGCAACACTAAATATAACCCTAGCCAGCATGGCAGAAGACTGAAAACTCGGGCCACAGAATACATGTTACAAGCCACATTCGCCCATCCAAAAGTGCACCCAGAGGAATGCTTTGGGTACAACTGAAGTCCCCAGGGGAGCCTTTATGCAGCCCCACATGCAACTGGACCCTCCGCGTTCACTCTTTCACCGCAAGCCTAAATATAACCCTCGGCGCAATGGGAGAAGACTGAAAAATCGGGCCTCAGAAAACGCATTGCGATTCCCCTTGGACCATCCAGAAGTGCCCCCAAAGGAAGGCTTTGGGTACAAGTGAACTCCCCAGGGGAGCCTTTATGCAGCCCCACATGCAACTCAACCCTCCTTATTTACTCTTTATCAGCAAGCCTAAATATAACCCTAGCCGACATTGGAGATGACTGAAAAATCGGGCCAAAGAAAATGCCGTACAAGACAATTTCGCCCATCCAAATATGCCCCCAGAGGAAGGCTTTGGGTAAAACTGAACTCCCCAGGGGAGCGTTTATACAGCCCCACATGGAACTGGACCCTCCGTATTCGCTCTTTCACAGCAACCCTAAAAATAGCCCTGGCACGCATGGCAGACGACTGAAAACTCAAGCCCCAGAAAATGCGTTACAAGCCCCATTCGCCCATCCAAAAGTGCCCCCAAAGGAAGGCTTTGGGTACAAGTGAACTCCCCAGGGGAGCCTTTACGCAGCCCCACATGCAATTGGACCCTCCGTGTTCGCTGTTTACGAGCAACGCTAAATATATCACTAGCCAGCATGGCAGAAGACTGAAAAGTCGGGCCACAGAAAAACGGTTTCAAGCCCTATTCGCCCATCCAGAAGTGCCCCCAAAGGAAGGCTTTGTGTACAAGTGAACTCCCCAGGGGAGCCTTTACGCAGCCCCACATTCAACTGGACCCTCCGTATACGCTCTTTAAAAACAACCCTAAATATAACCCTGGCTCGCATGGCAGACGACTGAAAAATAGGACCCCTGAAAACGCGTTACAAGCCCCATTCGCCCATCCAAAAGTGCCCCCAAAGGAAGGCTTTTGGTAGAACTGAACTCCCCAGGAGAGCCTTTACGCAGCCCCGCATGCAACTGGACCCTCCGGGTTCCCTGTTTCCGAGCAACAGTAAATATAACAGTAGCCAGCATGGCAGACGAATTAAAACTCGGGTCACAGAAAAAGCGTTTCAAGCCCCATTCGCCCATCCAGAAGTGCCCCCAAAGGAAGGCTTTGGGTACAAGTGAACTCCCCAGGGGAGCCTTTATGCAGCCCCACATGCAACTGGACCCTCCGGGTTCACTCTTTCTACGCAAGCCTAAATATATCCTTGGCCAGCCTGGCAGTCGACTGAAATCTCGGGCCCCAGAAAATGCGTTACAAGCCCCATTCGCCCATGCAGGAGTGCCCCCAAAGGAAGGCTTTGGGTAGAACTGAACTCCCCAGGGGAGCCTTTACGCAGCCCCACATGCAATTGGACCCTCCGTGTTCGCTGTTTACGAGCAACCCTAAATATAACCCTAGCCAGCATGGCAGAAGACTGAAAAGTCGGGCCACAGAAAAACGGTTTCAAGCCCTATTCGCCCATCCAGAAGTGCCCCCAAAGGAAGTCTTTGTGTATAAGTGAACTCCCCAGGGGAGCCTTTATGCAGCCCCACATGCAACTGGACCCTCAGTATACGCTCTTTCAAAACAACCCTAAATATAACCCTGGCTCGCATGGCAGACGACTGAAAAATTGGGCCCCTGAAAACGCGTTACAATCCCCATTCGCCCATCCAAAAGTGCCCCCAAAGGAAGGCTTTGGGTACAACTGAACTCCCCAGGAGAGCCTTTACGCAGCCCCTCATGCAACTGGACCCTCCGGGTTCCCTGTTTCCGAGCAAAAGTAAATATAACAGTAGCCAGCATGGCAGACGACTGAAAACTCGGGTCACCGAAAAAGCGTTTCAAGCCCCATTCGCCCATCCAGAAGTGCCCCCAAAGGAAGGCTTTGGGTACAAGTGAACTCCCCAGGGGAGCCTTTATGCAGCCCCACATGCAACTGGACCCTCCGGGTTCGCTCTTTCACCGCAAGCCTAAATATAGCCCTCGGCGCAATGGGGGAAAACTGAAAAAGCAAGCCTCCAAAAACGCATTGCGAGTCTCTTTCGCCCATCCAAAAGTGCCCCCAAAGGAAGGCTTTGGGTACAAGTGAACTCCCCAGGGGAGCCTTTACACAGCCCCACATGCAACTGGACCCTCCGGGTTCACTCTTTCTACGCAAGCCTAAATATAATCCTAACCGCCAAAGGGAGAAGACTGAAAATGCGGGCCTCAGAAAACGCATTGCGAGTCTCTTTCGACCATCCAAAAGGGCCCCAAAGGAAGGCTTTGGGTACAAGTGATCTCCCCAGGGGAGCCTTTATGCAGCCCCACATGCAACTGGACCCAACGTGTTCGCTGTTTACGAGCAACCCTAAATATATCCCTAGCCAGCATGGCAGAAGACTGAAAACTCAGGCCACAGAAAAGGCATTCTGAGCCCCTTTCGCCCATCCAAAAGTGCCCCCAGAGGAAGGCTTTGAGAACAAGTGAACTCCCCAGGGGAGCCTTTATGCAGCCCCACATGCAACTGGACCCTCCGTGTTCGCTGTTTACGAGCAACCCTAAATATAACCCTAGCCAGCATGGCAGAAGACTGAAAACTCGGGCCACATTATACGTGTTACAAGCCACATTCGCCCATCCAAAAGTGCACCCAGAAAAATGCTTTGGGTACAACTGAAGTCCCCAGGGGAGCCTTTATGCAGCCCCACATGCAACTGGACCCTCCGCGTTCACTCTTTCACCGCAAGCCTAAATATAACCCTCGGCGCAATGGGAGAAGACTGAAAAATCGGGCCTCAGAAAACGCATTGCGATTCCCCTTGGACCATCCAGAAGTGCCCCCAAAGGAAGGCTTTGGGTAGAAGTGAACTCCCCAGGGGAGCCTTTATGCAGCCCCACATGCAACTGGACCTTCCGGGTTTACTGCTTCTGAGCAACACTAAATATATCCCTCGCCGGCATTGGAGATGACTGAAAACTCAGGCCACAGAAAAGGCATTCCGAGCCCTATTCGCCCATCCAGAAGTGCCCCCAAAGGAAGGCTTTCTGTACAAGTGAACTCCCCAGGGGAGCCTTTATGCAGCCCCACATGCAACTGGACCCTCCGTGTTCGCTGTTTACGAGCAACCCTAAATATAACCCTAGCCAGCATGGCAGAAGACTGAAAACTCGGGCCACATTATACGTGTTACAAGCCACATTCGCCCATCCAAAAGTGCACCCAGAAGAATGCTTTGGGTACAACTGAAGTCCCCAGGGGAGCCTTTATGCAGCCCCACATGCAACTGGACCCTCCGTGTTCGCTGTTTAAGAGCAACACTAAATATATCCCTAGCCAGCATGGCAGAAGACTGAAAACTCGGGCCACAGAATACATGTTACAAGCCACATTCGCCCATCCAAAAGTGCACCCAGAGGAATGCTTTGGGTACAACTGAAGTCCCCAGGGGAGCCTTTATGCAGCCCCACATGCAACTGGACCCTCCGCGTTCACTCTTTCACCGCAAGCCTAAATATAACCCTCGGCGCAATGGGAGAAGACTGAAAAATCGGGCCTCAGAAAACGCATTGCGATTCCCCTTGGACCATCCAGAAGTGCCCCCAAAGGAAGGCTTTGGGTACAAGTGAACTCCCCAGGGGAGCCTTTATGCAGCCCCACATGCAACTCAACCCTCCTTATTTACTCTTTATCAGCAAGCCTAAGTATAACCCTAGCCGACATTGGAGATGACTGAAAAATCGGGCCAAAGAAAATGCCGTACAAGACAATTTCGCCCATCCAAATATGCCCCCAGAGGAAGGCTTGGGGTAAAACTGAACTCCCCAGGGGAGCCTTTATACAGCCCCACATGGAACTGGACCCTCCGGGTTCACTCTTTCACAGCAACCCTAAAAATAGCCCTGGCACGCATGGCAGACGACTGAAAACTCAAGCCCCAGAAAATGCGTTACAAGCCCCATTCGCCCATCCAAAAGTGCCCCCAAAGGAAGGCTTTGGGTACAAGTGAACTCCCCAGGGGAGCCTTTACGCAGCCCCACATGCAATTGGACCCTCCGTGTTCGCTGTTTACGAGCAACCCTAAATATAACCCTAGCCAGCATGGCAGAAGACTGAAAAGTCGGGCCACAGAAAAACGGTTTCAAGCCCTATTCGCCCATCCAGAAGTGCCCCCAAAGGAAGGCTTTGTGTACAAGTGAACTCCCCAGGGGAGCCTTTACGCAGCCCCACATTCAACTGGACCCTCCGTATACGCTCTTTAAAAACAACCCTAAATATAACCCTGGCTCGCATGGCAGACGACTGAAAAATAGGACCCCTGAAAACGCGTTACAAGCCCCATTCGCCCATCCAAAAGTGCCCCCAAAGGAAGGCTTTTGGTAGAACAGAACTCCCCAGGAGAGCCTTTACGCAGCCCCGCATGCAACTGGACCCTCCGGGTTCCCTGTTTCCGAGCAACAGTAAATATAACAGTAGCCAGCATGGCAGACGAATGAAAACTCGGGTCACCGAAAAAGCGTTTCAAGCCCCATTCGCCCATCCAGAAGTGCCCCCATGTCCTGGTTTCAGTTAGCACAGAATTAATTTTCTTCCTAGTAGCTGGTGGAATGCTGTGTTTTGGCTTAGGATGAGAAGAGTGCTGATAACACCCCGATGCTTTAATTGTTGCAGAGCAGTGCTTATACTAAGCCAAGGACATCTCAGCCTTTTGCTCTGTCCTGCCAACGGGCAGGCTGGGGGTGCAGTAAGAGCTGGGAGGGGACAGACCCCGGACAGGTGACCCAAACTAGCCAAAGGGGTATTCCATACCATCTGACGTCATGCTAAACAATATATAGGGGTGGCTAGCCGGGGGGAGGGGGCCGGACTGCTCGGGGTTAGGCTGGGCATCGGTCAGCGAGTGGTGAGCAATTGCATTGTGCATCACTTGTTTGTACATACTATTATTACTTTCCTATTATCACCATTGTATTATTATTGTTATTATTTTATTATTATTTTGTTATTATTATTTTCCTGTCTTATTAAACTGTCTTTATCTCAACTCACGGGCTTCACTTTCCATTTCTCTCCCCCGTCCCAGAGAGGGAGGGGGGAGGGTGAGCGAACGGCTGCGTGGTGTTTAGCTGCCGGCCGGGTCAAACCACGACAGTCCTTTTTGGCGCCCAACGTGGGGCCCGAAAGGTTGAGATAACGACAGATCTGATCAGAGTGTGTTAAACTAAAATTGGTGTAAGGATTAGACCTGCTTAATAGTCACTTGTCATGATGCTGATTGCTTTAATCTCAACTCTGCTGCGCCTGTTTTCCAAATTGAGTATTATAGTACATTATTTTCCGTATTTGCTCTCTGTCGTGTTGTTTATCCTCTCCGGGCCCTGGTTTCAGATCATTATGGTACTGAGTGTTATAGCAATGGCTTATGAGACAATAAGATATCTGGTCATGACTCTAACTTGGTATTTATACTCAGTAACATCGTGGACTCTGTACTTTGGAAACAGTATCTTGGGAACTATTAGCAATTATACCTATTGTTTTTCTCCGTTAGAGAGTCAATCTGTGGAGGGGAAAGGGGAAGATATTTTTCCTTACTTGCTTACTCTCCCTTTCTCCTTCACCACCCCTGTATCCTCCTGGATCACTCTGCCTTCCTCCTTCACCACCCTCTTATCCCCTGAGCTTGTCAAAATAGCTCTCCAAGATATTGAATATTATTGGGATATTCAGAATACCATAGTCTTGTTGTTCTGCCTCATGAATGCACTTCAGATTCTGCTTATAGTTAAACAACTACTTGGGAAGCTCATCCGGAGATTTGCCCGGAGGCAGGATAGTTGTGAGTGGCAGGGAGTATGGGTGGATATGGGCAGGCATCTAGAGCAGTTGGCACCCCCAGTGTGTTGGAAATTCACCCCTGAACAATGGCAAAATCCTCAAAAACTGGCAGAATGCTTGAAAAAAAGGTGTCATGATGCTGGCAGTTCCAAAGTAACACAAATCATTGTAACGTGCTGGGGCCTGGCTCATGCCTATCGAGCTGCCATTGATACTGCTATCAACTTAGTGAAAGACCCTGCGGCCACTCCAAGCCCTGTGACAGATCCAACGGCCACTGTGACCCCTACGGTGGACTCTGCAGCCGCTCCAGATCCGGTTCCTGCAGCCGCTCCAGTCCCAGCTCCTGCAGCCGCTCCAGTCCCAGCTCCTGCAGCTGCTCCAGTCCCAGCTCCTGCAGCCACTCCAGATCCGGTTCCTGCAGCCGCTCCAGTCCCAGCTCCTGCAGTCGCTCCAGCTCCAGCTCCTGCAGCCGCTCCAGCTCCTGCAGCCGCTCCAGTCCCAGCTCCTGCAGCCACTCCAGCTCCAGCTCCTGCAGCCGCTCCAGCTCCAGCTCCTGCAGCCGCTCCAGCTCCAGCTCCTGCAGCCGCTCCAGTCCCAGCTCCTGCAGCCACTCCAGCTCCAGTTCCTGAAGCCGCTCCAGCTCCAGCTCCTACTGCTGCTCCAGTCCCAGCTCCTGCAACTGCTCCAGCTCCAGCTCCAGTTCCTGCAACCGCTCCAGCTTCTGCAGCCGCTCCAGCTCCTGTGGCCGTGTCAGAGAAACAATCTGTAGCAGTGCAAGTTGACCCTGCAGAGGGTATTCCAACCCCTGTAATGGGGTCAGAGAAACGAGCTGTAGCAGTGCAAGCTGCCCCTGCAGAGGGTATTCCAACCCCTGTGGCAGACCCTGTAACAAAGTCAGAGAAACGAGCAGTAGCAGTGCAAGTTGACCCTGCAGAGGGTATTCCAACCCCTGTGGCAGACCCTGTAACAAAGTCAGAGAAACGAGCAGTAGCAGTGCAAGCTGCCCCTGTAGAGAAGGTGAAAAAATGGTATAGAGATTCAGGTCGTTTAGAACGCAGAGAGTCTTCTGCCAATCCAGGCAAGGCTTCTGCCAAAACTAGGTATAGAGATGACGAAGATGACGACGATGCTGGGCCATCAAGGATTCAGGAGGAGGAAGATGAGGATGCCGAAAAAGCAACAGTAACTACCCGAAGCCTAAACGAGCGCGAGCTACGAGATGTGCGAAAAGATTTTGGTCGCTGTATAGGTGAGCAGCTTGTCACCTGGCTGCTCCGGTGCTGGGACTCTGGAGCCAATTGTGTGGAATTAGACGGCAGGGAAGCCAAGCGGCTGGGATCCCTTGCTCGAGACGCCGGCATTGACAAAGCAATTGCAGATGGAGCACAATCCACCAGCCTCTGGAGGCGTCTCCTCTCAGCTGTGAGGGAAAGGTATCCCTTCAAGGAAGATATTTTATGTCTACCAGGCAAGTGGACCACTATGGAGAAGGGAATCCAGTACCTGAGGGAATTAGCCATACGGGAAGTGATTTATGAGGATCCAGACCTCAGACAAACATCCAAAGATCCAGATGAAGTCAAGTGTACACGACCCATGTGGCGGAAGTTTGTACGGAGTGCACCATCATCATATGCCAGCTCATTGGCAATAATGGCCTGGAAAGAGGATGAGGAACCCACAGTGGATGAAGCGGCTAAACAACTCCGGCAGTACGAAGAAAGTCTCTCCTCTTCCTTACAGGCCTGCGTCTCAGCTGTGGAGAAGCTTTCTGAAGAGGTCCACCAACTTAAAGAGAATCTATCTTCCTCCCCACCTGACCCAACCAGTGTCCAACGACCGAAAAAGAAACACAGACTTTCCTAGGTGTTGTGGGGTTTTGGAGAATGCACATCCCAAATTACAGTCTGATTGTAAACCCACTCTACCAAGTAACCCGTAAGAAGAATGAGTTTGAGTGGGGCCCTGAACAACGACAAGCCTTTGAACAAATCAAGCAGGAAATAGTCCATGCAGTAGCCCTTGGGCCAGTTCGAACAGGACCGGATGTAAAGAATGTGCTCTACACTGCAGCCGGGGAGAACGGCCCCACCTGGAGTCTCTGGCAGAAAGAACCTGGGGAAACTCGAGGTCGGCCTCTGGGGTTTTGGAGTCGGGGATACAGAGGATCTGAGGCCCGCTATACTCCAACTGAAAAGGAGATATTGGCAGCATATGAAGGAGTTCGATCTGCTTCGGAGGTGATCGGTACTGAAGCGCAGCTCCTCCTAGCACCCCGATTGCCGGTACTAGGCTGGATGTTCAAGGGAAGGGTCCCCTCTACGCATCATGCAACTGATGCTACATGGAGCAAGTGGGTTGCACTGATTACTCAGCGGGCTCGAATAGGAAACCCCAGTCGCCCAGGAATATTGGAAGTGATCATGGACTGGCCAGAAGGCAAATACTTTGGGATATCATCAGAGGAGGAGGTGGGTCGTGCTGAAGAAGCCCCACTGTACAACCAGTTGCCAGAGAATGAAAAGAAATATGCCCTGTTCACTGATGGGTCCTGTCGTATTGTGGGGAAGCATCGGAGATGGAAGGCTGCTGTCTGGAGTCCTACGCGACGAGTTGCAGAAGCTGCTGAGGGAGAAGGTGAATCGAGTCAGTTTGCAGAAGTGAAAGCCATTCAGCTGGCTTTAGACATTGCTGAACGAGAAAAATGGCCAGTTCTCTATCTCTACACCGATTCATGGATGGTAGCAAATGCCCTGTGGGGATGGTTACAGCAATGGAAGCAAAACAACTGGCAGCGTAGGGGCAAACCCATCTGGGCTGCTGCATTGTGGCAAGATATTGCTGCTCGGGTAGAGAACCTGGCTGTGAAAGTACGCCACGTAGATGCTCATGTGCCCAAGAATCGGGCTACTGAAGAACATCAAAACAACCAGCAGGTGGATCAGGCTGCTAAGATTGAAGTAGCTCAGGTGGACCTGGATTGGCAGCATAAAGGTGAATTATTTATAGCCCGATGGGCCCATGACACCTCAGGCCATCAAGGTAGAGACGCAACATACAGATGGGCTCGTGATCGAGGGGTGGACTTGACCATGGACGCTATAGCACAGGTTATTCATGACTGTGAAACATGTGCTGCAATCAAGCAAGCCAAACGGTCAAAGCCTCTTTGGTATGGAGGACGATGGCTGAAATATAAATATGGAGAGGCCTGGCAGATTGATTACATCACACTCCCTCAAACTCGCAATGGCAAGCGCCACGTACTTACAATGGTGGAAGCAACCACCGGATGGCTGGAAACATATCCTGTGCCTCATGCTACCGCCCGGAACACCATCCTGGGCCTTGAAAAGCAAGTCCTATGGCGACATGGCACCCCAGAAAGAATAGAATCAGACAATGGGACTCACTTCCGAAACAACCTTATAGACACTTGGGCCAAAGAACATGGTATTGAATGGGTGTATCACATCCCCTATCATGCATCAGCCTCCGGGAAAGTTGAACGATACAATGGCCTGTTAAAGACTACCTTGAAAGCAATGGGTGCTGGGACGTTCAAAAACTGGGATATGCATTTGGCAAAGGCCACCTGGTTAGTCAATACTAGGGGATCTACCAACCGAACTGGACCTGCCCAATCAAACCTGTTACGTACTGTAGATGGGGATAAAGTTCCTGTAGTGCATGTAAAAAATATGCTGGGTAAAACAGTCTGGGCTACTCCTGCCTCAGGAAAAGGCAAACCTATTCGTGGAATTGTTTTCGCTCAGGGACCTGGATACACTTGGTGGGTGATGCAAAAGAACGGAGAGGTGCGGTGTGTACCTCAAGGAGATTTAATACTGGGTGAGAATAGCCCATGAACTGAATTGTACCATGTTAAATAGTATATTATACTGTATGTTATCACTACCATGATTACTATAGGTGACTAATTAGAATGTATGGAAAAGAGTGTAACCTGAGCATGACATAAATGGTATGGAATAAGGGGTGGATAGATGTCCTGGTTTCAGTTAGCACAGAATTAATTTTCTTCCTAGTAGCTGGTGGAATGCTGTGTTTTGGCTTAGGATGAGAAGAGTGCTGATAACACCCCGATGCTTTAATTGTTGCAGAGCAGTGCTTATACTAAGCCAAGGACATCTCAGCCTTTTGCTCTGTCCTGCCAACGGGCAGGCTGGGGGTGCAGTAAGAGCTGGGAGGGGACAGACCCAGGACAGGTGACCCAAACTAGCCAAAGGGGTATTCCATACCATCTGACGTCATGCTAAACAATATATAGGGGTGGCTAGCCGGGGGGAGGGGGCCGGACTGCTCGGGGTTAGGCTGGGCATCGGTCAGCGGGTGGTGAGCAATTGCATTGTGCATCACTTGTTTGTACATACTATTATTACTTTCCTATTATCACCATTGTATTATTATTGTTATTATTTTATTATTATTTTGTTATTATTATTTTCCTGTCTTATTAAACTGTCTTTATCTCAACTCACGGGCTTCACTTTCCATTTCTCTCCCCCGTCCCAGAGAGGGAGGGGGGAGGGTGAGCGAACGGCTGCGTGGTGTTTAGCTGCCGGCCGGGTCAAACCACGACACCCCAAAGGAAGACTTTGGGTACAAGTGAACTCCCCAGGGGAGCCTTTATGCAGCCCCACATGCAACTGGACCCTCCGGGTTCGCTCTTTCACCGCAAGCCTAAATATAGCCCTCGGCGCAATGGGGGAAGACTGAAAAAGCAAGCCTCCAAAAACGCATTGCGAGTCTCTTTCGCCCATCCAAAAGTGCCCCCAAAGGAAGGCTTTGGGTACAAGTGAACTCCCCAGGGGAGCCTTTACACAGCCCCACATGCAACTGGACCCTCCGGGTTCACTCTTTCTACGCAAGCCTAAATATAATCCTAACCGCCAAAGGGAGAAGACTGAAAATGCGGGCCTCAGAAAACGCATTGCGAGTCTCTTTCGACCATCCAAAAGGGCCCCAAAGGAAGGCTTTGGGTACAAGTGATCTCCCCAGGGGAGCCTTTATGCAGCCCCACATGGAACTGGACCCAACGTGTTCGCTGTTTACGAGCAACCCTAAATATATCCCTAGCCAGCATGGCAGAAGACTGAAAACTCAGGCCACAGAAAAGGCATTCTGAGCCCCTTTCGCCCATCCAAAAGTGCCCCCAGAGGAAGGCTTTGAGAACAAGTGAACTCCCCAGGGGAGCCTTTATGCAGCCCCACATGCAACTCAACCCTCCTTGTTCACTGTTTACGAGCAACCCTAAATATAACCCTAGCCAGCATGGCAGAAGACTGAAAACTCGGGCCACATTATACGTGTTACAAGCCACATTCGCCCATCCAAAAGTGCACCCAGAGGAATGCTTTGGGTACAACTGAAGTCCCCAGGGGAGCCTTTATGCAGCCCCACATGCAACTGGACCCTCCGCGTTCACTCTTTCACCGCAAGCCTAAATATAACCCTCGGCGCAATGGGAGAAGACTGAAAAATCGGGCCTCAGAAAACGCATTGCGATTCCCCTTGGACCATCCAGAAGTGCCCCCAAAGGAAGGCTTTGGGTAGAAGTGAACTCCCCAGGGGAGCCTTTATGCAGCCCCACATGCAACTGGACCTTCCGGGTTTACTGCTTCTGAGCAACACTAAATATATCCCTCGCCGGCATTGGAGATGACTGAAAACTCAGGCCACAGAAAAGGCATTCCGAGCCCTATTCGCCCATCCAGAAGTGCCCCCAAAGGAAGGCTTTCTGTACAAGTGAACTCCCCAGGGGAGCCTTTATGCAGCCCCACATGCAACTGGACCCTCCGTGTTCGCTGTTTACGAGCAACCCTAAATATAACCCTAGCCAGCATGGCAGAAGACTGAAAACTCGGGCCACATTATACGTGTTACAAGCCACATTCGCCCA
Source organism: Anas platyrhynchos (assembly GCF_047663525.1). Taxonomy (NCBI): domain Eukaryota; kingdom Metazoa; phylum Chordata; class Aves; order Anseriformes; family Anatidae; genus Anas; species Anas platyrhynchos. Next base: position 1,455,970 of record NC_092613.1, on the reverse strand, counting down.
TCCAAAAGTGCACCCAGAAGAATGCTTTGGGTACAACTGAAGTCCCCAGGGGAGCCTTTATGCAGCCCCACATGCAACTGGACCCTCCGTGTTCGCTGTTTAAGAGCAACACTAAATATAACCCTAGCCAGCATGGCAGAAGACTGAAAACTCGGGCCACAGAATACATGTTACAAGCCACATTCGCCCATCCAAAAGTGCACCCAGAGGAATGCTTTGGGTACAACTGAAGTCCCCAGGGGAGCCTTTATGCAGCCCCACATGCAACTGGACCCTCCGCGTTCACTCTTTCACCGCAAGCCTAAATATAACCCTCGGCGCAATGGGAGAAGACTGAAAAATCGGGCCTCAGAAAACGCATTGCGATTCCCCTTGGACCATCCAGAAGTGCCCCCAAAGGAAGGCTTTGGGTACAAGTGAACTCCCCAGGGGAGCCTTTATGCAGCCCCACATGCAACTCAACCCTCCTTATTTACTCTTTATGAGCAAGCCTAAATATAACCCTAGCCGACATTGGAGATGACTGAAAAATCGGGCCAAAGAAAATGCCGTACAAGACAATTTCGCCCATCCAAATATGCCCCCAGAGGAAGGCTTTGGGTAAAACTGAACTCCCCAGGGGAGCGTTTATACAGCCCCACATGGAACTGGACCCTCCGTATTCGCTCTTTCACAGCAACCCTAAAAATAGCCCTGGCACGCATGGCAGACGACTGAAAACTCAAGCCCCAGAAAATGCGTTACAAGCCCCATTCGCCCATCCAAAAGTGCCCCCAAAGGAAGGCTTTGGGTACAAGTGAACTCCCCAGGGGAGCCTTTTTGCAGCCCCACATGCAACTGGACCCTCCGCGTTCCCTCTTTCTATGCAAGCCTAAATATAGCTCTAGCCGCAAAGGGAGAAGACTGAAAAAGCGGGCCTAAAAATGCATTGCGAGTCTCTTTCGACCATCCAAAAGTGCCCCCAAAGGAAGGCTTTGGGTACAAGTGAACTCCCCAGGGGAGCCTTTATGCAGCCCCACATGCAACTCAACCCTCCTTATTTACTCTTTATCAGCAAGCCTAAATATAACCCTAGCCGACATTGGAGATGACTGAAAAATCGGGCCAAAGAAAACGCCATACAAGACCATTTCGCCCATCCAAAAGTGCCCCCAGAGGAAGGCTTTGGGTACATCTGAACTCCCCAGGGGAGCATTTATGCAGCCCCAAATGCAACTGGACCCTCTGCGTTGACTCTTTCAACGCAAGCCTATATATAGCCCAAGCCGGCATTGGAGACAACTGAAAAATCGGGCCCAAGAAAACACATTCCGAGCCCCATTTGCCCATCGAAAAGTGCCCCCAGAGGAATGCTTTGAGTACAAGTGAACTCCCCAGGGGAGCCTTTATGGAGCCCTATATGCAACTGGACCCTCCTTATTCGCTCTTTCACTGCAAGCCTAAATATAGCCCTAGCTAGCTTTGGAGATGACTGAAAAATCGGTTCAAAGAAAACGCCTTACAAGACCCTTTCGCCCATCCAAAAGTGCCCCCAAAGGAAGGCTTTGGGTACAAGTGAACTCCCCAGGGGAGCCTTTATTCAGCCCCACATGCAACTGGACCCTCCGTATTCGCTCTTTCACAGCAACCCTAAATATATCCTTGGCCCGCCTGGCAGTCGACTGAAATCTTGGGCCCCAGAAAATGCGTTACAAGCCCCATTCGCCCATCCAGGAGTGCCCCCAAAGGAAGGCTTTGGGTAGAAGTGAACTCCCCAGGGGAGCCTTTATGCAGCCCCACATGCAACTCAACCCTCCGCATTCACTCTTTCTACGCAAGACAAAATATAGCTTTAGCCGCAAAGGGAGAAGACTGAAAAAGCGGGCCTCATAACACGCATTGCGAGTCTCTTTCGCCCATCCAAAAGTGCCCCCAAAGGAAGGCTTTGTGTACAAGTGAACTCCCCAGGGGAGCCTTTACGCAGCCCCACATGCAACTGGACCCTCCGTATACGCTCTTTAAAAACAACCCTAAATATAACCCTGGCTCGCATGGCAGACGACTGAAAAATAGGACCCCTGAAAACGCGTTACAAGCCCCATTCGCCCATCCAAAAGTGCCCCCAAAGGAAGGCTTTGGGTACAACTGAACTCCCCAGGAGAGCCTTTACGCAGCCCCTCATGCAACTGGACCCTCCGGGTTCCCTGTTTCCGAGCAACAGTAAATATAACAGTAGCCAGCATGGCAGACGAATGAAAACTCGGGTCACAGAAAAAGCGTTTCAAGCCCCATTCGCCCATCCAGAAGTGCCCCCAAAGGAAGGCTTTGGGTACAAGTGAACTCCCCAGGGGAGCCTTTATGCAGCCCCACATGGAACTGGACCCTCCGAGTTCACTCTTTCTACGCAAGCCTAAATATATCCTTGGCCCGCCTGGCAGTCGACTGAAATCTCGGGCCCCAGAAAATGCGTTACAAGCCCCATTCGCCCATGCAGGAGTGCCACCAAAGGAAGGCTTTGGGTAGAACTGAACTCCCCAGGGGAGCCTTTATGCAGCCCCACATGAAACTGGACCCTCCGGGTTCGCTGTTTCCGAGCAACACTAAATATAGCGCTAGCCGTCATGGGAGACGACTGAAAACTTGGTCCCCAGAAAACGCTTTCGGAGCCCCTTTCGCCCATCCAAAATTGCCCCCAGAGGAAGGTTTGGGTACAAGTGACCTCCCCAGGGGAGCCTTTACGCAGCCCCACATGCAATTGGACCCTCCGTGTGGCTGTTTACGAGCAACCCTAAATATAACCCTAGCCAGCATGGCAGAAGACTGAAAACTCGGGCCACAGAAAATCGGTTTCAAGCCCTTTTCGCCCATCCAAAAGTGCCCCCAAAGGAAGTCTTTGTGTATAAGTGAACTCCCCAGGGGAGCCTTTATGCAGCCCCACATGCAACTGGACCCTCAGTATACGCTCTTTCAAAACAACCCTAAATATAACCCTGGCTCGCATGGCAGACGACTGAAAAATTGGGCCCCTGAAAACGCGTTACAAGCCCCATTCGCCCATCCAAAAGTGCCCCCAAAGGAAGGCTTTGGGTACAACTGAACTCCCCAGGAGAGCCTTTACGCAGCCCCACATGCAACTGGACCCTCCGGGTTCCCTGTTTCCGAGCAACAGTAAATATAGCAGTAGCCAGCATGGCAGACGAATGAAAACTCGGGTCACCGAAAAAGAGTTTCAAGCCCCATTCGCCCATCCAGAAGTGCCCCCAAAGGAAGACTTTGGGTACAAGTGAACTCCCCAGGGGAGCCTTTATGCAGCCCCACATGCAACTGGACCCTCCGGGTTCGCTCTTTCACCGCAAGCCTAAATATAACCCTCGGCGCAATGGGAGAAGACTGAAAAAGCGAGCCTCCAAAAACGCATTGCGAGTCTCTTTCGCCCATCCAAAAGGGCCCCCAAAGGAAGGCTTTGGGTACAAGTGATCTCCCCAGGGGAGCCTTTATGAAGCTCCGCATGCAACTCAACCCTCCTTATTTACTCTTTCACAGCAAGCCTATATATAACCCTACCCGACATTGGAGATGACTGAAAAATCGGGCCAAAGAAAACGCCATACAAGACCATTTCGCCCATCCAAATGTGCCCCCAGAGGAAGGCTTTGGGTAAAACTGAACTCCCCAGGGGAGCGTTTATACAGCCCCACATGGAACTGGACCCTCCGTATTCGCTCTTTGACAGCAACCCTAAACATAGCCCTGGCCCGCATAGCAGTTGACTGAAAACTGAAGCCCCAGAAAATGCGTTAAAAGCCCCATTCGCCCATCCAAAAGTGCTTCCAAAGGAAGGCTTTGGGTACAAGTGAACTCCCCAGGGGAGCCTTTATGCAGCCCCACATGCAACTGGACCCTCCGCGTTCACTGTTTCTACGCAAGCCTAAATATAACCCTGGCCCGCATGGCAGACGACTGAAAACTCGGCCGATAGAAAACGCGTTTCAAGCCCCATTCGCCCATCCAAAAGGGCCCCCAAAGGAAGGCTTTGGGTACAAGTGATCTCCCCAGGGGAGCCTTTATGCAGCCCCACATGGAACTGGACCCAACGTGTTCGCTCTTTCACAGCAACCCTAAATATATCCTTGGCCCGCCTGGCAGTCGACTGAAATCTCGGGCCCCAGAAAATGCGTTACAAGCCCCATTCGCCCATCCAGGAGTTCCCCCAAAGGAAGGCTTTGGGTACAGCTGAACTCCCCAGGGGAGCCTTTATGCAGCCCCACATGCAACTGGACCCTCCGGGTTCGCGGTTTCCGAGCAACACTAAATATAGCGCTAGCCGTCATGGGAGAAGACTGAAAAATCGGGCCTCAGAAAACGCATTGCAATTCCCCTTGGACCATCCAGAAGTGCCCCCAAAGGAAGGCTTTGGGCACAACTGAACTCCCCAGGGGAGCCTTTATGCAGCCCCACATGCAACTCAACCCTCCTTATTTACTCTTTATCAGCAAGCCTAAATATAACCCTAGCCGACATTGGAGATGACTGAAAAATCGGGCCAAAGAAAACGCCATACAAGACCATTTCGCCCATCCAAATGTGCCCCCAGAGGAAGGCTTTGGGTAAAACTGAACTCCCCAGGGGAGCGTTTATACAGCCCCACATGGAACTGGACCCTCCGTATTCGCTCTTTGACAGCAACCCTAAACATAGCCCTGGCCCGCATGGCAGTCGACTGAAAACTGAAGCCCCAGAAAATGCGTTAAAAGCCCCATTCGCACATCCAAAAGTGCTCCCAGAGGAAGGCTTTGGGTACAAGTAAACTCCCCAGGGGAGCCTTTATGCAGCCCCACATGCAACTGGACCCTCCGCGTTCCCTCTTTCTATGCAAGCCTAAATATAGCTCTGGCCGCAAAGGGAGGAGACTGAAAAAGCGGGCCTAAAAACGCATTGCGAGTCTCTTTCGACCATCCAAAATTGCCCCCAAAGGAAGGCTTTGGGTCTAATTGAACTCCCCAGGGGAGCCTTTATGCAGCCCCACATGCAACTGGACCCTCCGTGTTCGCTTTTTACGAGCAACCCTAAATATAACCCTAGCCAGCTTGGCAGAAGTCTGAAAACTCGGGCGCCAGAAAATGCGTTTCAAGCCCCATTTGCCCATCCAGAAGTGTCCCCAAAGGAAGGCTTTGGGTACAAGTGAACTCCCCAGGGGAGCCTTTATGCAGTCCCACATGCAACTGGACCCTCCGTATTCGCTCTTTTACAGCAACCCGAAATAAAACCCTGGCCAGCATGGCAGACGACTGAAAAATAGGGCCCCAGAAAAAGCGTTAAAAGCCCCATTCGCCCATCCAGAAGTGCCCCCATGTCGTGGTTTAACCCGGCCGGCAGCTAAACACCACGCAGCCGTTCGCTCACCCTCCCCCCTCCCTCTCTGGGACGGGGGAGAGAAATGGAAAGTGAAGCCCGTGAGTTGAGATAAAGACAGTTTAATAAGACAGGAAAATAATAATAACAAAATAATAATAAAATAATAACAATAATAATACAATGATGATAATAGGAAAGTAATAATAGTATGTACAAACAAGTGATGCACAATGCAATTGCTCACCACTCGCTGACCGATGCCCAGCCTAACCCCGAGCAGTCCGGCCCCCTCCCCCCAGCTAGCCACCCCTATATATTGTTTAGCATGACGTCAGATGGTATGGAATACCCCTTTGGCTAGTTTGGGTCACCTGTCCGGGGTCTGTCCCCTCCCAGCTCTTACTGCACCCCCAGCCTGCCCGTTGGCAGGACAGAGCAAAAGGCTGAGATGTCCTTGGCTTAGTATAAGCACTGCTCTGCAACAATTAAAGCATCGGGGTGTTATCAGCACTCTTCTCATCCTAAGCCAAAACACAGCATTCCACCAGCTACTAGGAAGAAAATTAATTCTGTGCTAACTGAAACCAGGACATCTATCCACCCCTTATTCCATACCATTTATGTCATGCTCAGGTTACACTCTTTTCCATACATTCTAATTAGTCACCTATAGTAATCATGGTAGTGATAACATACAGTATAATATACTATTTAACATGGTACAATTCAGTTCATGGGCTATTCTCACCCAGTATTAAATCTCCTTGAGGTACACACCGCACCTCTCCGTTCTTTTGCATCACCCACCAAGTGTATCCAGGTCCCTGAGCGAAAACAATTCCACGAATAGGTTTGCCTTTTCCTGAGGCAGGAGTAGCCCAGACTGTTTTACCCAGCATATTTTTTACATGCACTACAGGAACTTTATCCCCATCTACAGTACGTAACAGGTTTGATTGGGCAGGTCCAGTTCGGTTGGTAGATCCCCTAGTATTGACTAACCAGGTGGCCTTTGCCAAATGCGTATCCCAGTTTTTGAACGTCCCAGCGCCCATTGCTTTCAAGGTAGTCTTTAACAGGCCATTGTACCGTTCAACTTTCCCGGAGGCTGGTGCATGATAGGGGATGTGATACACCCATTCAATACCATGTTCTTTGGCCCAAGTGTCTATAAGGTTGTTTCGGAAGTGAGTCCCATTGTCTGATTCTATTCTTTCTGGGGTGCCATGTTGCCATAGGACTTGCTTTTCAAGGCCCAGGATGGTGTTCCGGGCGGTGGCATGAGGCACAGGATATGTTTCCAGCCATCCGGTGGTTGCTTCCACCATTGTAAGTACGTGGCGCTTGCCATTGCGAGTTTGAGGGAGTGTGATGTAATCAATCTGCCAGGCCTCTCCATATTTATATTTCAGCCATCGTCCTCCATACCAAAGAGGCTTTGACCGTTTGGCTTGCTTGATTGCAGCACATGTTTCACAGTCATGAATAACCTGTGCTATAGCGTCCATGGTCAAGTCCACCCCTCGATCACGAGCCCATCTGTATGTTGCGTCTCTACCTTGATGGCCTGAGGTGTCATGGGCCCATCGGGCTATAAATAATTCACCTTTATGCTGCCAATCCAAGTCCACCTGAGCTACTTCAATCTTAGCAGCCTGATCCACCTGCTGGTTGTTCTGATGTTCTTCAGTAGCCCGATTCTTGGGCACATGAGCATCTACGTGGCGTACTTTCACAGCCAGGTTCTCTACCCGAGCAGCAATATCTTGCCACAATGCAGCAGCCCAGATGGGTTTGCCCCTACGCTGCCAGTTGTTTTGCTTCCATTGCTGTAACCATCCCCACAGGGCATTTGCTACCATCCATGAATCGGTGTAGAGATAGAGAACTGGCCATTTTTCTCGTTCAGCAATGTCTAAAGCCAGCTGAATGGCTTTCACTTCTGCAAACTGACTCGATTCACCTTCTCCCTCAGCAGCTTCTGCAACTCGTCGCGTAGGACTCCATACAGCAGCCTTCCATCTCCGATGCTTCCCCACAATACGACAGGACCCATCAGTGAACAGGGCATATTTCTTTTCATTCTCTGGCAACTGGTTGTACAGTGGGGCTTCTTCAGCACGACCCACCTCCTCCTCTGATGATATCCCAAAGTATTTGCCTTCTGGCCAGTCCATGATCACTTCCAATATTCCTGGGCGACTGGGGTTTCCTATTCGAGCCCGCTGAGTAATCAGTGCAACCCACTTGCTCCATGTAGCATCAGTTGCATGATGCGTAGAGGGGACCCTTCCCTTGAACATCCAGCCTAGTACCGGCAATCGGGGTGCTAGGAGGAGCTGCGCTTCAGTACCGACCACCTCCGAAGCAGATCGAACTCCTTCATATGCTGCCAATATCTCCTTTTCAGTTGGAGTATAGCGGGCCTCAGATCCTCTGTATCCCCGACTCCAAAACCCCAGGGGCCGACCTCGAGTTTCCCCAGGTTCTTTCTGCCAGAGGCTCCAGGTGGGGCCGTTCTCCCCGGCTGCAGTGTAGAGCACATTCTTTACATCTGGTCCTGTTCGAACTGGCCCAAGGGCTACTGCATGGACTATTTCCTGCTTGATTTGTTCAAAGGCTTGTCGTTGTTCAGGGCCCCATTCAAACTCATTCTTCTTACGGGTTACTTGGTAGAGCGGGTTTACAATCAGACTGTAATTTGGGATGTGCATTCTCCAAAACCCCACAACACCTAGGAAAGTCTGTGTTTCTTTTTTGTTAGTTGGTGGAGACATAGCTGTTATTTTGTTGATCACATCCATTGGGATTTGACGACGTCCATCTTGCCATTTTATTCCTAAAAACTGGATCTCTCGTGCAGGTCCTTTGACTTTATTCTGTTTTATGGCAAAACCGGCTTTCAGAAGGATTTGGACTATTTTCTTCCCTTTCTCGAAAACTTCCTCTGCTGTGTCACCCCACACAATAATGTCATCGATGTACTGCAGGTGTTCAGGAGCTTCCCCCTGCTCTAGCGCAGACTGGATCAGCCCATGACAAATGGTAGGGCTGTGTTTCCACCCCTGGGGCAGCCTATTCCAAGTATATTGGACTCCCCTCCAAGTGAAGGCAAATTGTGGCCTGCACTCTGCTGCTAGAGGGATGGAGAAAAATGCATTAGCGATATCAATTGTGGCGTACCACTTGGCTGCCCTCGATTCAAGTTCATACTGAAGTTCCAGCATGTCCGGCACTGCAGCACTCAGTGGTGGCGTGACTTCGTTCAGGCCACGATAGTCCACTGTTAGTCTCCACTCGCCATTAGACTTTCGCACTGGCCATATGGGGCTATTGAAAGGTGAATGGGTCTTGCTGATCACTCCTTGGCTCTCCAATTGACGAATTAGCTTATGGATGGGAATCAGGGAGTCTCGGTTAGTGCGATATTGCCGCCGGTGCACAGTTGTGGTAGCGATTGGCACTTGCTGTTCTTCGACCCTCAGCAACCCCACAACAGAGGGGTCCTCTGAGAGACCAGGCAAGGTAGATAATTGTTTAATGCCCTCTGTCTCTAAGGCAGCTATACCAAAAGCCCACCGGAACCCTTTTGGGTCCTTGCAATATCCTCTTCTAAGATAGTCTATGCCAAGGATACATGGAGCATCCGGGCCAGTCACAATACGGTGCTTTTCCCACTCATTCCCAGTCAGACTCACTTCAGCCTTCAATACAGTCAACTGCTGAGATCCTCCTGTCACTCCACAAATATAGATGGGCTCTGGTCCTTTATAGCTCGATGGCATTATAGTACATTGTGCACCGGTGTCTACTAAAGCCTTATACTTCTGTGCGCGTGATGTGCCAGGCCATCGAATCCACACAGTCCAATAAACTCGATTGTCCCTTTCCTCCCCCTGGCTGGAGGCAGGGCCCCCCTAATCCTGGTCAGAATCTTCTTCATTTCTGTGTTTGAAGGATTGTCTGCTGGAAGTTGGAGCAGCAAACTTTTCGGAGAATCCTTTTTTCCTGATTGTTTTCTTTTGCAACTCACGTACCCGTGCCTCTAGGGTCGCGGTAGATTTTCCATCCCATTTTCTCATGTCCTCTCCATGGTCTCGTAAGTAAAACCACAGGGTGGCACGGGGTGAGTACCCACCATAGCGTCTTCCTTGTGTGGGTGAACGCCTACCCCTGACAGCTGAGACACTGCTTTGTACAGGTGCGGAGGAGAATAATCTCTCTTCAAGTTGGTGAACCTTTTCAGAAAGTTTCTCCCAAGTGTTCTCTTTTGGTCGGTGGGCACTGGTTGGTTCAGGTGGGGAGGACAATAGATTCTCTTCAAGTTGGTGAACCTTTTCAGAAAGTTTCTCCACAGCTGAGACGCAGGCCTGTAAGGAAGAGGAGAGACTTTCTTCGTACTGCCGGAGTTGTTTAGCCGCTTCATCCACTGTGGGTTCCTCATCCTCTTTCCAGGCCATTATTGCCAATGAGCTGGCATATGATGATGGTGCACTCCGTACAAACTTCCGCCACATGGGTCGTGTACACTTGACTTCATCTGGATCTTTGGATGTTTGTCTGAGGTCTGGATCCTCATAAATCACTTCCCGTATGGCTAATTCCCTCAGGTACTGGATTCCCTTCTCCATAGTGGTCCACTTGCCTGGTAGACATAAAATATCTTCCTTGAAGGGATACCTTTCCCTCACAGCTGAGAGGAGACGCCTCCAGAGGCTGGTGGATTGTGCTCCATCTGCAATTGCTTTGTCAATGCCGGCGTCTCGAGCAAGGGATCCCAACCGTCTGGCTTCCCTGCCGTCTAATTCCACACAATTGGCTCCAGAGTCCCAGCACCGGAGCAGCCAGGTGACAAGCTGCTCACCTATACAGCGACCAAAATCTTTTCGCACATCTCGTAGCTCGCGCTCGTTTAGGCTTCGGGTAGTTACTGTTGCTTTTTCGGCATCCTCATCTTCCTCCTCCTGAATCCTTGATGGCCCAGCGTCGTCATCATCTTCGTCATCTCTATACTTAGTTTTGGCAGAAGCCTTACCTGGATTGGCAGAAGACTCTCTGCGTTCTAAACGACTTGAATTTCTATACCATATTTTCACCTTCTCTACAGGGGCAGCTTGCACTGCTACTGCTCGTTTCTCTGACTTTGTTACAGGGTCTGCCACAGGGGTTGGAATGCCCTCTGCAGGGGCAGCTTGCACTGCTACTGCTCGTTTCTCTGACCCCGTTACAGGGGTTGGAATACCCTCTGCAGGGTCAACTTGCACTGCTACAGCTCGTTTCTCTGACCCCGTTACAGGGATTGGAATACCCTCTGCAGGGTCAACTTGCACTGCTACAGCTCGTTTCTCTGACCCCGTTACAGGGGTTGGAATACCCTCTGCAGGGTCAACTTGCACTGCTACAGCTCGTTTCCCTGACCCCGTTACAGGGATTGGAATACCCTCTGCAGGGTCAACTTGCACTGCTACAGCTCGTTTCTCTGACACGGCCACAGGAGCTGGAGCAGTTGCAGGAACCGGAGCTGTAGCGGCTACAGGAGCTGGGACTGGAGCTGGAGCAGTTGCAGGAGCTGGGACTGGAGCAGCAGTAGGAGCTGGAGCTGGAGCGGCTTCAGGAACTGGAGCTGGAGCAGCTTCAGGAGCTGGGACTGGAGCAGTTGCAGGAACTGGGACTGGAGTAGCGGCCGGAGCTGGAACTGGAGCGACTGCAGGAACTGGGACTGGAGCGGCTGCAGGAGCTGGAGCTGGAGCGGCGGCAGGAACTGGAACTGGAGCGGCTGCAGGAGCTGGGACTGGAGCGGCTGCAGGAGCTGGAACTGGGGCGGCTGCAGGAGCTGGATTTGGAGTGGCTGCAGGAACCGGATCTGGAGCGGCTGCAGGAACCGGATCTGGAGCGGCTGCCGAGTCCACCGTAGGGGTCACAGTGGCCGTTGGATCTGTCACAGGGCTTGGAGTGGCCGCAGGGTCTGTCACTAAGTTGATAGCAGTATCAATGGCAGCTCGATAGGCATGAGCCAGGCCCCAGCACGTTACAATGATTTGTGTTACTTTGGAACTGCCAGAATCATGACACCTTTTTTTCAAGCATTCTGCCAGTTTTTGAGGATTTTGCCATTGTTCAGGGGTGAATTTCCAACACACTGGGGGTGCCAACTGCTCTAGATGCCTGCCCATATCCACCCATACTCCCTGCCACCCACAACTATCCTGCCTCCGGGCAGATCTTCGGATGAGCTTCATAAGTAGTTGTTTAACTTTAAGCAGAATCTGAAGTGCATTCATGAGGCAGAACAACAAGACTATGGTATTCTGAATATCCCAATAATATTCAATATCTTGGAGAGCTATTTTGACAAGCTCAGGGGATAAGAGGGTGGTGAAGGAGGAAGGCAGAGTGACCCAGGAGGATACAGGGGTGGTGAAGGAGAAAGGGAGAGTAAGCAAGTAAGGAAAAATATCCTCCCCTTTCCCCTCCACAGATTGACTCCCTAATGGAAAAAAACAATAGGTATAATTGCTAATAGTTTCCAAGATACAGTTTCCAAAGTACAGAGTCGACGATGTTACTGAATACAAATAACAAGTTAGAGTCATGACCACATATTTCATCGTCTCATAAGCCATTGCTACAACACACAGCACCATAATGATCTGAAACCAGGGCCCGGAGAGGATAAACAACACGACAGAGAGCAAATACGGAAAATAATGTACTATAATACTCAATTTGGAAAACAGGCGCAGCAGAGTTGAGATTAAAGCAATCAGCATTATGATAAGTGACTATTAAGGAGGTCTAATCCTTACACCAATTTTAGTTTAACACACTCTGGTCAGATCTGCCGTTATCTCAACCTTTCGGGCCCCACGTTGGGCGCCAAAAAGACTGTCGTGGTTTAACCCGGCCGGCAGCTAAACACCACGCAGCCGTTCGCTCACCCTCCCCCCTCCCTCTCTGGGACGGGGGAGAGAAATGGAAAGTGAAGCCCGTGAGTTGAGATAAAGACAGTTTAATAAGACAGGAAAATAATAATAACAAAATAATAATAAAATAATAACAATAATAATACAATGGTGATAATAGGAAAGTAATAATAGTATGTACAAACAAGTGATGCACAATGCAATTGCTCACCACTCGCTGACCGATGCCCAGCCTAACCCCGAGCAGTCCGGCCCCCTCCCCCCAGCTAGCCACCCCTATATATTGTTTAGCATGACGTCAGATGGTATGGAATACCCCTTTGGCTAGTTTGGGTCACCTGTCCTGGGTCTGTCCCCTCCCAGCTCTTACTGCACCCCCAGCCTGCCCGTTGGCAGGACAGAGCAAAAGGCTGAGATGTCCTTGGCTTAGTATAAGCACTGCTCTGCAACAATTAAAGCATCGGGGTGTTATCAGCACTCTTCTCATCCTAAGCCAAAACACAGCTTTCCACCAGCTACTAGGAAGAAAATTAATTCTGTGCTAACTGAAACCAGGACACCCCAAAGGAAGACTTTGGGTACAAGTGAACTCCCCAGGGGAGCCTTTATGCAGCCCCACATGCAACTGGACCCTCCGCGTTCACTCTTTCTACGCAAGCCTAAATATAACCCTGGCCCGCATGGCAGACGAATGAAAACTCGGCCGATAGAAAACGCGTTTCTAGCCCCATTCTCCCATCCAAAAGTGCCCCCAAAGGAAGACTTTGAGTACAAGTGAACTCCCCAGGGGAGCATTTATGCAGCCCCACATGGAACTGGACCCTCCTTATTCGCTCTTTAACCGCAAGCCTAAATATAGTCCTAGCCGGCATCGGAGATGACTTAAAATCGAGCCAAAGAAAAAGACTTACAAGACCCATTCACCCATCCGAAAGTGCCCCCAAAGGAAGGCTTTGGGTACAAGTGAACTCCCCAGGGGAGCCTTTATGCAGCCCCACAAGCAACTAGACCTTCCGGGTTCGCTCTTTCCGAGCAACACTAAACATAGCCCTAGCTGGCATGGGAGACGACTGAAAGCTCGGACCCTAGAAAACGCATTCTGAGCCCCTTTCACCCATTCAAAATTGCCCCAAGAGGAAGGCTTTGGGTACAAGTGAACTCGCCAGGGGAGCCTTTACGCAGCCCCACATGCAACTGGACCCTCCTAGTTCGCTGTTTACGAGCAACACTAAATATATCCCTAGCCAGCATGACAGAAGACTGAAAACTCTGGGCACAGAAAAAGAGTTTCAAGCCCCATTCACCCATCCAAAAGTGCCCCCAAAGGAAGGCTTTGGGTACAAGTGAACTCCCCAGGGGAGCCTTTATGCATCCCCACATGCAACTGGACCTTCCGGGTTCGCTGTTTCCGAGCAACAATAAATATAACCCTATCCGGCATTGGAGTCGACTGAAAACTCGGGCCCCAGAAAACGCATTCCAAGCCCCCTTCGCCCATCCAAAAGTGCCACCAGAGTAAAGCTCTGAGTACAAGTGAACTCCCCAGGGGAGCCTTTATGCAGCCCCATATGCAACTGGACCCTCTGTATTCGCTCTTTCACAGCAACCCTAAATATAGCCCTGGCCCGCATGGCAGACGACTGAAAAATCGGGCCTCAAAGAAAACGCCTTACAAGACCCTTTCGCCCATCCAAAAGAGCCCCCAAAGGAAGGCTTTGGCTACTCCTGAACTCCCCAGGGGAGCCTTTACGCAGCCCCACATGCAACTGGACCCTCCTTATTCGCTGTTTCCGAGCAACCCTAAATATATCCCTATTCCGCATCGGAGACGACTGAAAAATCGGGCCAAAACAACGCGTTTCAAGACCTTTCGGCCATCCAAAAGTGCCCCCAAAGGAAGACTTTGGTTACATCTGAACTCCCCAGGGGAGCCTTTATGCAGCACCACATGCCACTTGCCCCTCCGTGTTTGCTATGTCTGAGCAACCTGAAACATAGCCCTTCCAGGCATGGGAGAGGAATTCAAAAGAGGGCCCGAGAAAATGCGTTCAAATCCCCTTTCGCCCTTCAAATACTGCCCCCTTAGAAAGGCTATGGGTAAACTGAACTCCCTAGGGGAGCGTTCACACAGCCCCATATACAAATGTACCCTCTGACTTCGATCTTCCTGAGCAATCCGAAACACAGCCCTACCCGGAATTTGAGACGAATGAAAAATTGGGCCCTAGAAAATACATTCAAAGCCACTTTCGCCCATCCATAAGTGCCCCCAAAGGAAGGCTTTGGGTACAACTGAACTCCCCAGGGGAGCCTTTATGTAGCCCCACATGCAACTGGACCCTCCGTATTCGCTCTTTCACAGCAACCCTAAATATAACCCTGGCCCGCATGGCAGACAACTGAAAAATAGGGCCCCAGAAAACGCGCTACAAGCCCCATTCGCCCATCCAGAATGCCCCCAAAGGAAGGCTTTGGGTACAAGTGAACTCCCCAGGGGAGCCTTTATGCAGCCCCACATGCAACTGGACCCTCCGCATTCACTCTTTCACCGCAAGCCTAAATATAACCCTCGGCGCAATGGGAGAAGACTGAGAAAGCGGGCCTCAGAAAACGCATTGCGAGTCTCTTTCGCCCATCCAAAAGTGCCCCCAAAGGAAGGCTTTGAGTACAACTGAACTCCCCAGGGGAGACTTTACGCAGCCCCACATGCAACTGTACCCTCCGGGTTCACTCTTTCACCGCAAGTCTAAATATAGACCTCGGCGCAATGGGAGAAGACTGAAAAAGTGGGCCCCAGAAAAAGCATTCCGATCCCCTTTCGCCCATCCAAAAGTGCCCCCAGAGGAAGGGTTTGAGTACAAGTGAACTCCCCTGGGGAGCCTTTATGCAGCCCCACATGCAACTGGACCCTCCGTATTCGCTCTTTCACAGCAACCCGAAATATAACCCTGGCCAGCCTGGCAGTCGACTGAAAACTCGGGCCACAGAAAATGCGTTACAAGACTCTTTCGCCCATCCAAAAGTGACCCCAAAGGAAGGCTTCGGGTACAACTGAACTCCCCAGCGGAGCCTTTATGCAGCACCACATTGCAACTGGACCCTCCGCGTTCAATCTTTCTACGCAAGCCTAAATATAGCCCTAGCCGCAAAGGGAGAAGACCGAAAAACTGGGCCTCAGAAAACGCATTGTGAGTCTCTTTCGCCCATCCAAGAGTGGATGGGCGAAAAGCCTTCCCCAAAGGAAGGCTTTGGGTAGAAGTGAACTCCCCAGGGGAGCCTTTATGCAGCCCCACATGCAACTGGACCCTCCGGGTTCGCTGTTTACGAGCAACCCTAAATATAACCCTAGCCAGCATGGCAGAAGACTGAAAACTCGGACCCCAGAAAATGCGTTTCAAGCCCCATTCGCCCATCCAGACGTGCCCCCAAAGGAAGACTTTGGGTACAACTGAACTCCCCAAGGGAGCCTTTATGCAGCCCCACATGCAACTGGACCCTCCTTATTCGCTTTTTCACAGCAACCCGAAATATAGCCCTGGCCCGCCTGGCAGTCGAGTGAAAGGTCGGGCCCCAGAAAATGCGTTACAAGCCCCATTCGCCCATCCAAAAGTGCCCCCAAAGGAAGGCTTTGGGTAGAAGTGAACTCCCCAGGGGAGCCTTTATGCAGCCCCACATGCAACTGGACCCTCCGGGTTCGCTGTTTACGAGCAACCCTAAATATAACCCTAGCCAGCATGGCAGAAGACTGAAAACTCGGACCCCAGAAAATGCGTTTCAAGCCCCATTCGCCCATCCAGACGTGCCCCCAAAGGAAGACTTTGGGTACAACTGAACTCCCCAAGGGAGCCTTTATGCAGCCCCACATGCAACTGGACCCTCCTTATTCGCTCCTTCACAGCAACCCTAAATATATCCCTGGCCCACATTGCAGACGACTGAAAACTCGGGCCCCAGAAAACGCGTTACAAGCCCCATTCGCCAATCCAAAAGTGCCCCCAAAGGAAGGCTTTGAGTACATCTAAACTCCCCAGGGGAGCCTTTATGCAGCCCCACATGCAACTGGACCCTCCGGGTTCACTCTTTCACCGCAAGACTAAATATAGCCCTCGGTGCAATGGGAGAAGACTGAAAAAGTGGGCCCCAGAAAATGCATTCCGATCCCCTTTCGCCCATCCAAAAGTGCCCCCAGAGGAAGGGTTTGAGTACAAGTGAACTCCCCAGGGGAGCCTTTATGCAGCCCCACATGCAACTGGACCCTCCGGGTTCGCTCTTTCACAGCAAGCCTAAATATATCCCTAGCCGGCATCGGAGATAACTGAAAAATCGGGCCAAAGAAAACGCCTTACAAGATCCTTTCGCCCATCCAATAGTGCCCCCAGAGGAAGGCTTTGGGTACAACTGAACTCCCCAGGGGAGCCTTTATGCAGCCCCACAGGCAACTGGACCCTCCGTGTTCGCTCTTTCACAGCAACCCGAAATATATCCCTGGCCCGCCTGGCAGTTGACTGAAATCTCGGGCCCCAGAAAATGCGTTAGGAGCCCCATTCGCCCATCCAAAAGTGCCCCCAAAGGAAGGCTTTGGGTACAAGTGAACTCCCCAGGGGAGCCTTTATGCAGCCCCACATGCAACTGGACTCTCCGGGTTCACTCTTTCACCGCAAGCCTAAATATAGCCCTCAGCTCAATGGGAGAAGACTTAAAAAGCAGTTCCCAGAAAACGCATTCTGAACCCCTTTCGCCCATCCAAAAGTGCCCCCAAAGGAAGGCTTTGGGTACATCTAAACTCCCCAGGGGAGCCTTTATGCAGCCCCACATGCAACTCGACCCTCCGGGTTCGCTGTTTCTGAGCAACACTAAATATAGCCCTAGCCGGCATCAGAGACGACTGAAAATTCGGGCCCCAGAAAACGCGTTACAAGCCCCATTCACCCATCCAGAAGTGCCCCCAGAGGAAGGCTTTGGGTACAATTTAACTGCCCAGGGGAGCCTTTATGCAGCCCCACATGCAAATGGACCGTCCGGGTTCACTCTTTCAACGCAAGCCTAAATATATCTCTCGGCGCATTGGGAGACGACTGAAAAAGCGGGCCCCAGAAAACGCATTCCGAACCCCTTTAGCCCATCCAAAAGTGCCCCCAAAGGAAGGCTTTGGGTACATCTTAACTCCCCAGGGGAGCCTTTATGCAGCCCCACATGCAACTCGACCCTCCGTGTTCGCTGTTTCCGAGCAACCCTAAATATAACCCTAGCCAGCATGGAGGACGACTGAAAACTCGGGCCACAGAAAAAGCGTTTCAAGCCCCATTCGCCCACCTAGAAGGGCCCCCAAAGGAAGGCTTTGGGTACAAGTGAACTCTCCAGGGGAGCCTTTATGCAGCCCCACATGCATCTGGACCCTCCTTATTCGCTCTTTCACAGCAAACCTAAATATATCCCTAGCCTGCATCGGGGATGACTGAGAAATCGGGCCAAAGAAAACGTATTACAAGACCCTTTCGCCCATCCAAAAGTGCCCTCAAAGGAAGGCTTTGGGTACAAGTGAACTCCCCAGGGGAGCCTTTACGCAGCCCCACATGCAACTGGACCCTCCTTATTCGCTCTTTCACAACAAGCCTAAATATACCCCTACTCGGCATTGGAGATGACTGAAAAATCGGGCCAAAGAAAACGCCTTACAAGACCCATTCGTCCATCCAAATGTGCCCCCAAAGGAAGGTTTTGGGTACAACTGAACTCCCCAGGGAGCCTTTATGCAGCGCCACATTCAACTGGACCCTCCGGGTTCGCTGTTTCACAGCAACCCTTAATATAACACTGGCCCGCAAGACAGTCAATTTAAGAATCGGGCCCCAGAAAACGCGCTACAAGCCCCATTCGCCCATCGAGATGTGCCCCCAGAAGAAGGCTTTGGGTACAACTGAATTCCCCAGGGGAGCCTTTATGCAGCCCCACATGCAACTGGACCCTCCGCGTTCACTCTTTCATTGCAAGCCTAAATATAACCCTCGGCGCAATAAGAGAAGACTGAAATAGTGAGCCTCAGAAAACGCATTCCGATTCCCCTTGGACCATCCAAAAGTGCCCCCAAAGGAAGGCTTTGGGTACAACTGAACTCCCCAAGGGAGCCTTTATGCAGCCCCACATGCAACTGGACCTTCCGTATTCGCTCTTTTACAGCAACCCGAAATATAGCCCTAGCCGTAAAGGGAGAAATCTGAAAAAGTGGGCCTCAGAGAACGCATTGCAAGTCTCTTTCAACCATCCAAAAGTGCCCCCAAAGGAAGGCTTTGGGTACAAATGAACTCCCCAGGGGAGCCTTTATGCAGCCCCACATGCAACTGGACCCTCCTTGTTCGCTGTTTACTTGCAAACCTAAATATAGCCCTAGCCGCAAAGGGAGAAGACTGAAAAAGCGGACCAAAGAAAACGCATTGCGAGTCTCTTTCGCCCATCCAAAAGTGCCCCCAAAGGAAGGCTTTGGGTAGAAGTGAACTCCCCAGGGGAACCTTTATGCAGCCCCACATTCAACTCGACCCTCCGGGTTCGCTGTTTCTGAGAAACACTATATATAGCCCTAGCCGGCATTAGAGACGACTGAAAACTCGGGCCCCAGAAAACGCATTCCGAGCCCCTTACGCCCATCCAAAAGTGCCCCCAAAGGATGGCTTTGGGTACAATTGAACTCCCCAGGGGAGCCTTTACGCAGCCCCACATGCAACTGGACACTCCGTATTCGCTCTTTCAGAGCAACCCTAAATTTATCCCTGGCCCGCCTGGCAGTCGACTGAAAACTCGGGCCACAGAAAATGTGTTTCAAGCCCCATTCGCCCATCCAGAAGTGCCCCTAAAGGAAGGCTTTGGGTACATTTGAACTCCCCAGGGGAGCCTTTATGCAGCCCTACATGCAACGGGATCTTCCAGGTTCGCCGTTTACGAGCAACCCTAAGTATAACCCTAGCCACCATGGCAGAAGACTGAAATCTCGGTCCACAGAGAAAGAGTTTCAAGCCCCATTTGCCCATCCAGAAGTGCCCCCAAAGTAAGACTTTGGGTACAACTGAACTCCCCAGAGGAGTCTTTATGCAGCCCCACATGCAACTGGACCTTTCGGGTTCGCTGTTTCCGAGCAACACTAAACATAACCCTAGCCGGCATGGGAGACGACTGAAAACTCGGGCCCCAGAAAACGCATTCCGAGCCCCATTCGCCCACCTAGAAGTGCCCCCAGAGGAAGGCTTTGGGTAGAATTGAACTCCCCAGGGGAGCCTTTACGCAGCTTCACATGCAACTGGACCCTCCGTGTTCGCTCTTAACAAGCAACCTTAAATGTATCCCTAGCCGGCATCGAAGAAGACTGAAAACTCGGGCCACAGAAAAAGCGTTTCAAGTCCCATTAGCCCATCCAGAAGTGCCACCAAAGGAAGACTTTGGGTACAACTGAACTCCCCAGGGGAGTCTTTATGCAGCCCTACATGCAACTGGACCCTCCGTATTTGCTCTTTCACAGCAACCCTTAATATACCCCTGGCCGGCATAGCAGACGACTGAAAAATCGGGCCCCAGAAAACGTGTTACAAGCCCCATTAGCCCACTCAGAAATGCCTGTAAAGGAAGGCTTTGGGTACAGCTGAACTCCCCAGGGGAGCCTTTGTGCAGCCCCACATGCAACTGGATCCTCCGTATTCGCTCTTTCACAGCAACCCTAAATATAGCCCTAGCCGGCACCGGAGATGACTGAAAAATCGGGCCAAAGAAAACGACTTAGAAGACCCTTTCGCCCATCCAAAAGTGCCCTCAAAGGAAGACTTTGAGTACAACTGAATTCCCCAGGGGAGCCTTTACGCAGCCCCACATGCAACTGGACCCTCTGTATTCGCTCCTTCACAGCAAGCCTATATATATCCCTGGCCCGCATGGCAGACGACTGAAAAAGCGGGCCTCAGAAAACGCATTGCGAGTCTCTTTCGCCCATCCAAATGTGCCCCCAAGGAAGGCTTTGGGTACAAGTGAACTCCCCAGGGGAGCCTTTACGCAGCCCCACATGCAACTGGACCCTCCGCGTTCACTCTTTCTACGCAAGCCTAAATACAACCCTAGCTGCAATGGGAGAAGACTGAAAAAGTGGGCCCCAGAAAACGCTTTCTGAGCCCCATTCGCCTATCCAAAAGTGCCCCCAAAGGAAGGCTTTGGGTACAACTGAACTCCCCACGGGAGCCTTCACGCAACCCCACATGTAACTGGACCCTCTGTGTTTGATCTTTCTTAACAACCAGAAACAGAGCCCTACCTTGAATATGAGACGAATCGAAGATCGAGCCCCAGGAAACGCATTTAAAGCCCCTTTTGCCAATCCAAAAGTGCCCCCTTTGAAAGGCTTTGAGTACAAATAAACTCCCCAGGGGAGCCTTCATGCAGCCCCTCATTCCACGGGAGCATATGTCTTCGCTCTTTCTGAGGAACCAGAAACATAGCCATACCCAGCATGCGAGATGAAATCAAAATAGGGCCCGAGAAAATGCGTTCAAAGCCCATTTCGCCCATCCAAAAGTGCCCCCTTAGAAAAGCTTTGGGTACAACTGAACTCCCCAGGGGAGCCTTCACGCAGCCCCACATGCCAATGGAGCCTCCTTATTCGCTCTTTCACTGCCAGCCCACGAGCCGGCAGATGACAGCCTGACGTTTCGCGGCAAGTCTGGCTCCCATGCCGCTCGTGGCCGGACAACCGTGTCATGGGATCGTTGTCCCCAATCCGCCCGAAACGGGATTCTTACCCTTGCGCAGATAGCATACACATCTCCCAGGACCGGAGTCTTGGCGTTCGGGAAAGACGGCCGCCGCTCCAGGACGGACAGTTCCCGAGCGAACGGAACACAGCCTCCTGCTTCGCGGCAAAGCTGGCACACACACCGCTTGTGGCCGGTCACCCGTATCTTGCGATCACTTTCGTCGAGCCGCCCAAGGCAGGACCCGGACCCCGGTGCGGCTAGCACACACGTCGCGCAGGACCGGAGCCCAGGGACCACATCCGGACGACTGCAGCTCTGGACTGTCTGAATCCCCGGTCCCCGGGACGGCGTAACTCCGAGCCGGTGAACGACAGCCTGACGCTTCGCGGCAAGTCTGGCTCCCATGCCGCTCGTGGCCGGACAACCGTGTCTTGGGATCGTTGTCCCCAGTCCGCCCGAGACGGGACCCGGACCCCGGTGCGGCTAGCACACACGTCGTGCAGGACCAGAGCCTAGGGGCTCGGGAAGCCGGACCCACGCAGCCCGTAGAGGGACACACGTTTCCTGCGATCGAAATAGCGGAGCCGACAGAGGTCCGACCGGGTCCTAGTGCGGCTAGCACACACATCGCCCAGGACCGGAGCGTGGCTGTTCGGGAAGGACGGCTGCCGCTCCGGACAGGACAGAAGCTTTCATCTCAGGGACAGCCAGCCCCCGAGCCAGCGGATGACAGCCTCCTGTTTCACGACACGTCTGCTACGCATGCAGCTCGTGGCCGGACCACTGTGTCGTGGGATCTCCTTCCCCGAGCCGTCCAAGACAGAACCCGGACCCCCGTGCAGCTAGCACACACGTCGCCCAGGACCGGAGCCCAGGGTCCACATCTGGACGCCTGCCACTCTGGACTGTCTGAATCCCCGGTCCCTGGCACTGCGTAACTCCGAGCCACTGAACGACAGCCTCCACTTCTCGACACGGCTGGCAGCCACAGCGCTTGTGGCCGGACAACCGTGTCGTAGGATCTCCTTCCCCGAGGCGCCCGAAATGGTATCCAGACCCCGATGCGGCGAGCAAACACGACACCCAGGATGGAGCCAAAGGGCTCGGGAAGCTGTACCCACGCTGCCCGTGGAGGGACACTCATGTTCTGCCATCAAAATAGCAGAGCCGACCGAGGTCCCACCCGGACCCCAGTGCGGCTAGCACACACGTCGCCCAGGACCGGAGCGTGGGTGTTCGGGACGGACGGCTGCCGCTCTGGAGAGGACAGAACCCCATGTCCCTGCGACTGCCAGTCCACGAGCCGGCAGAGGACAGCCTCACGCTTCGCGGCAAGGCTGGCAGCCACACCGCTTGTGGCCGGTCACCCGTGTCTTGCGATCACTTTCGTCCAGCCGCCCAAGGCGGGACCCGGACCCCGGTGCGGCTAGCACACACGTCGCCCAGGACCGGAGCGTGGGTGTTTGGGAAGGACGGCCGCCGCTCCGGACAGGACAGAAGCTTTCGTCTCGGGGACAGCCAGCCCCCGAGCCAGCGGATGACAGCCTCCTGTTTCACGACATGGCTGCTACGCATGCAGCTCGTGGCTGGACCACTGTGTCGTGGGATCTCCTTCCCCGAGCCGCCCAAGACAGAACCCGGACCCCCGTGCAGCTAGCACACACGTCGCCCAGGACCGGAGCCCAGGGTCCACATCCGGACGCCTGCCGCTCTGGACTGTCTGAATCCCCGGTCCCCGGCACTGCGTAACTCCGAGCCGCTGAATGACAGCCTCCACTTCTCAACACGGCTGGCAGCCACAGCGCTTGTGGCTGGACAACCGTGTCTTGCGATCACTTTCGTCGAGCCGCCCAAGGCGGGACCCGGACCCCGGTGCGACTGGCAAACTCGTCGCCCACGACTGGAGCTTGGGTGTTCGGAACAGACGGCCGCCGCTCCAGACAGGACAGAACCCCCGGTCTCGGCGACGACCAGCCCCCGAGCCGGCGGACAAGAGTCCTGGCTTCATGACACGGCTGACAACCGTGCCGGTCGAGGGCGGACAACCCTGTCGTGGACCGCGGTCCTCGAGACTCCAGAAACGGGACAGGGAGTCCGGTGGGTCTAGCACACCCGTCGCCCAGGATCGGAGCCAAGGAGCTCTGCACAGCCGGTCCCACACTGCCCGTAGACGGACACCCGTGTCCCACAATCGCTTGCCTGGAGCCGATCAAAGTGCGACCCGGACCGCGGTCCGGCTAGCACACACGTCGCCCAGGATTGGAGCCCAGGGTGTCGGTACGGACGGCTGTCTCTCCGGACAATAAAGAACCCCGGGTCCGCGTGATTGCCAGCCTCCGAGCCGGTGGACGAGAGCCTCCACTTCTCGACACGGCTGGCACCCACACCACTTGTGGCCGGACAACAATGTCGTGCGATCGCTGTCCCCAGTCCACACAGACGGGATTCTTAACCCGGTGCGGCTATCACACTCGTCGCCCAGGATCGGAGAGAGTTTCCTCGGGAACCCACACCCACGCTGTCCGTGGAGGGACACTCGTGTCCTGCCATCGCCATAGCGGAGCCGACCGAGGTCCCACCCGGACCCCAGTGCGGCTAGCACACACGTCGCCCAGGATAGGAACGTGAGTGTTCGGGACGGACGGCTGCCGCTCCGGAGAGGACAGAACCCCATGTCCCCGCGACTGCCAGTCCACGAGCCGGCGGATGACAGCCTCACGCTTCGCGGCAAGTCTTGCTCCCACGCCGCTTGTGGCCGGACAACCGTGTCATTGGATCGTTGTCCCCAATCCGCCCGAAACGGGATTCTTACCCTTGCGCGGATAGCATACACGTCTCCCAGGACCGGAGTCTTGGTGTTCGGGAAGGACGGCAGCCGCTCCGGGACGGACAGTTCCCGAGCGAACGGAACACAGCCTCCTGCTTCGCGGCAAAGCTGGCACACACACCGCTTGTGGCCGGTCACCCGTATCTTGCGATCACTTTCGTCGAGCCGCCCAAGGCGGGACCCGGACCCCGGTGCGGCTAGCACACACGTCGCGCAGGACCGGAGCCTAGGGGCTCGGGAAGCCGGACCCACCCTGCTCATTGAGGGACACACGTGTCCTGCGATCGAAATAGCGGAGCCGACAGAGGTCCGACCGGGACTTAGTGCGGCTAGCACACACATCGCCCAGGACCGGACCACAGAGTCCCCATACGGATGCCTGCTTCACCGTACAGGACAGAACCCTTGGTCTCAAGGAAGACCAGCCCCCGAGCTGGCGGATGACAGCCTCCTGTTTCACGACACGGCTGCTACGCATGCAGCTCTTGGCCGGACACTGTGTCGTGGGATCTCCTTCCCCGAGCCGCCCGGGACAGAACTCGGACCCCCGTGCAGCTAGCACACACGTCGCCCAGGACCGGAGCCCAGGGTCCACATCCGGACGCCTGCCGCTCTGGACTGTCTGAATCCCCGGTCCCCGGCACTGCGTAACTCCGAGCCGCTGAACGACAGCCTCCACTTCTCGACACGGCTGGCAGCCAGAGCGCTTGTGGCCGGACAACCGTGTTGTACGATCTCCTTCCCTGAAGCGCCCGACATGGGATCCGGACCCCGGTGTGGCGAGCACACACGACACCCAGGATGGAGCCAAAGGGCTCGGGAAGCCGGACCCACGCTGCCCGTGGAGGGACACTCGTGTCCTGCGATCGAAATAGCGGAGCCGACTGAGGTCCCACCCGGACCCCAGTGCGGCTAGCACACACGTCATCCAGGACCGGAGCGTGGCTGTTCGGGAAGGACGGCCGCCGCTCCGGACAGGACAGAAGCTTTGGTCTCGGGGACAGGCAGCCCCCGAGCCTGCGGATGACAACCTCCTGTTTCAGAACACGGCTGCTACGCATGCAGCTCGTGGCCGCACAACCGTGTCGCGGGATCGCCTTTTCCGATCCGCCCGAGACGGGGCCCGGACCGTGGTGTGGCTAGCACACACGATGCCCATGACCTGCGTCAAGGGGCTCGGGACGGTCGGCTCCCGCGACTCCGAACGGATATAACCGGGAGCGTGGGATGGTCGTTCGCCAATCCGCACGGGATAGAACGGTAACGGCGAGTCCCAATAGCAGCAGACACCAGCCTCCCGCTTCACGGCACGGCCGGCCAACGTGCTGATCGAGGCCGGACACCCGGGACACGGGACAGTCTGCCGGCATGCCGCCCGACACAGTCCACAGATTTCATAACAGCCAGTCCCCAAACGTCTCGACAGCAACAACCTCGTTCAACGCACGGCAAGCACCGCGCCGTATGTGGCCAGATACCTGTGCCATTGGATAGCCGTCTCTGAGACACCCGAGGTCGGCTCTGGACCCCGGTGCGACTAGCACTATTGTCTCCCAAGACCGGAACCAAGGGGCTCGGGACGGTCTGCTTCCTCGCCTCCGGACGGAGGCACCCGGGAACTCGGGACGGCAAGCCTCCCATCCGCATGGGACTGAACCCCGGCACCGGGACGGCCACTACATTAACCCTTCCCGTTCCTATTCCCGTTCCCATTACCCTTCTCCTTCCCCTTCCCCTTTCCATTGTCCTTCCTCTTCCCCTTCCTCTAACCCTTTAACACTTACCCTAACTCTAACCCTTACTCTTATCCAAAACTTAACCCTTAAACTTACACTAAAAAAAAGTTACACTAAACCTAAAACTTACTCTTACACTAAACCTAATTCTCTAACCCTATCCCTAAACCTAACCCTAATACTCTCACCCTAATCTAAACCTAACCAGAACCCGAAACATTAACCTAACCCACTCACCATATCCTTAAATGAACGCGTTTTCTGGGGCCCAATTTTTCAGGCTGTGTGAAGGTCCCCTGGGGAGTTCAGTTGTACCAAAAGCCTCCCTTTGGGGGCACTATTGAATGGGCGAAAGGCTCTTTGAATGCGTTTTCTGGGGCCGTATTTTCAATTCCTCTCCCATACCGACTAGGGCTATGATTCGGGTTACTCGGAAAGATCGAACACAGAGGGTCCAGTTGCATGTGGGGCTTCGTGTAGGCTCCCCTGGGGAGTTCACTTGTACCCAAAGCCTTCCTCTGGGGGCACTTTTGGATGGGCGAAAGGGGATTTGAACGCATTTTCTGGGGCCTT
The DNA here is from genome assembly GCF_047663525.1 of Anas platyrhynchos. Classification (NCBI taxonomy): domain Eukaryota; kingdom Metazoa; phylum Chordata; class Aves; order Anseriformes; family Anatidae; genus Anas; species Anas platyrhynchos. The sequence continues at coordinate 1,429,851 of NC_092613.1, read as the reverse complement.
CTTTTGAACTCCTCTCCGAATCCGGGGAAGGATATTATTGGGGTTGCTTAGAAAGAGCGAACACCGAGGGTCCAGTTGCATGTGGGGCTGTGTGAAGGCTCCCCTGAGGAGTTTAGTTGTACCCAAAGCCTTTCTAAGGGCGCACTTTTGGATGGGTGAAAGGGGCTTTGAACGCATTTTCTCGGGACATATTTTGAATTCCTCTCCCATGCCGGGTAGGGATAAGTTTCGGGTAGTTCAGAAACAGGAAACAGAAAGGGTCCAGTTTCATGTGGGGCTGCGTGAAGGCTCCCCAGGGGAGTTCAGTTGTACCCAGAGCCTTCCTTTGGGGGAACTTTTGGTTGGGCAAAAGTGTGGAGGAATCGTTAAGTGAGGCAGGACATGTGGATGTTGAGCAGTTGGGAGACAATGGGCTGGTGAAGCACCGTACTCAACTCACATGAGCCTTGGCACGTATGCAGCTGGCTGAGAGCCAATCAGGCTCAAGGACACGATGCCCTTGGGCCATCGGGAAAATCCCTAAGGCGGGACAGGTAGCCAAAAGAAGGAGGACCAGACTGAAAAGCCCGGGAAGTGTTAACCAATCCTGAGCTTAGTTTCTGCAATATGTATGAGTTGATTATGTTCAAACTAGATAAAAGACGACTGAGCTATCCATTAAAGTTGAAGTTCACTGTTCACTCATATTGTGCGTCTGGGTCTTCCTTCCATCGGCAACAAATTGGCGCCCGAACAGGGACCGGTCTGAACGGGATTTGGACACTGCTGGCAGTGATCCAGGGCCACGGTTGGACGGAATAAAGGAGAAGCCGGTCCTGCAACGCAGCCCAGGAGGTGAAAAGGACAAGAATCCCTGCACCCGTGCCGGGAAGGTGAAAAGGACGTGGAGTCCCCCGCACCCGGGAGTGGATCCCGCCGGTCGCGCGTCGCCGAGATCTGCAGCTCGGAAGGTGAAAGGGAGTCCCCGCACCCGGGATGAGCCTATATAGGGTCCCGCCGGAAAAGCACCGCCGAGGTCTTTGCAAAGGCTGCAATCGACGTATATAAAGGTATGAAAAGATAAGCGGCGTATTATTTGCTCAAATGCTTTTTAGAAAACGGAGCATTTTAGATATAGATTGTAGAAAAAGATTTGCCAGGGTTATTAGTATATGGGCTAGCTAAGGGTTGTTTTACAAATCCTGATACAGTTTTTTGAACAAACAGAGTGGCGTAAATTTGGAAATAAATTGTTTGATGATGTTAGGAACAATGTTAAGTTTACTGGGAGATTTGATGAGGCCATGGAGAGCAGTGGCTAATGCATTAGCCACACATAAAGATGAACAAAGAGTTGCCGCTGCTGCAACAGAGTGGTCAGGACCACCAAGAAGGGTTAGTAATGTTAATCCACAGCAAATAAATATGGAAGGAACAGATTGCCCATTGCCACCTTCCGTTAGAACTTTTACTATTACACAGGGGGCCTCGGGAATTTCGGGGGTGCCTGTGACAATGTCCTCTGTAGCAGAAGAGGAGCTCTCACTACCAACAGCTCCAACTGCTCCAATAGAAAGTGAGAAAGGAGCAAGTGAAAGGACCAGTGCTAACTCATTTCTATCAAATATAAATCCCTTCACAACGGGGGCGCAGGGAAGAGAAGGTCTGCAGCCATCGAAGGCCTTTGCTGTTACGCCCCCTGTTGACCTGAACGTGCCTTTTGACCCAGGCCCTATTGGCCTTGGAAAGGAGCGATGGAGGCAAATAGCAAATGAGGCACTGCATGAAGGGAATTATGAAACGGCAGCACAGTTAACACAAGCTTTTCCGGTAGTATACTCGCCACCAGATGCACAGGGGAATGTGACCGTTAATATGACAAATTTATACTGGAAACTACTAACTCAATTACGATCTACAGTAAATGATTCTGGTTTAAAGGGGGAACCTACTCGGCAAATGTTAGATTATATTTGGGGAACTAATATATTGCTCCCCGGGGACATACGTAGTATAATGAAGCTGATCCTAACACAACATCAACAGCTTCTTTTTAATGCGCATTGGCAAAGTGTTTGTCAAGAGGCAGTAGCTGTGATAAGGGCACCTGGAGATCCGTTGTATGGTGTCACGTTGGAGGAATTGATGGGACTCGGACCATATTATAGATTAGAGACACAAGCGTTGCTGGGTCCAGACAAAGCTAAAGAATCAATGAGATTGGCTCGGAGAGCCTTGGACCAAATTAGAGAGCCAGGGGGGATACCATCCTATATGGGCATCAAGCAAGGAAGGGAGGAACCATTTGGGTTGTTTATTGATCGAGTAGCAAACGCAATACAAGCGGCTGGGGTACCTGATTATCTAAAGGGCACTATTCTAAAGCAGTGTGCAATTCAAAACTGCAACCCTTCAACTCGTAGTATATTAGCTACGTTACCGGGAACTTGGACAATTGAGGAGGGTTTAGAAAGGATGGCTCAGGTACCCGTGGGTCTGCAGGCTATGTTGGTAGATGTAATAAAACAACTAGGGAATAGCATGAAAGAACAGGCACAGGTATTCAGAGAGACTGCACAGCAATCGCAGAATCAAGTACTCGCTGCCCTTGCTCCTTTGCAAACGCCCGGAGGCCATCCTACTGGCCGAGGGTCTTCACTGCAACCGCGTTGTTTTCGCTGTGGGATCACCGGACATAGGAAATGAGAGTGCAAAACGAGATCAGTGTGGTGTCATCTGTCCGTATGGTGCGTCGGGAAACGGCCAGAGCAGCGGGAAGGACTGCCCCGCGACGACACAAAAAGCGGCATTTACCACAGCGGCCGGAACAACACTGTTTACCTCCGACCAGCCACCAGAGGGAGTCTCGGCTTGGATTTGGCAACAGCAGTAGATGTAACGCTGTTGGACTCTAAACCCACCAGGGTAGCAACAGGAGTTATGGGACCAGTTATTGTCAATGGTGATCCTGTAGGAGCTTTATTGATTGGAAGATCGTCTGCTACCTTGAATGGATTACAAATATTGGTTGGACTTATAGATAAAGACTATTGTGGGGAAATACAGATTATAGTTTCTGCAATGTTTCCTCCAATGCATGTGCCGCGGAATACAAAGATAGCTCAATTACCTGGTCTACCTAATCCTGCTATGATACCAGAGGGTTGGCATTTATTGATTGTGGATCTGAAAGACTGTTTTTTCACAATAGCCCTCCATGAAAATGACAAACAGAGGTTTGCCCTTACTCTCCCGGCAATAAATCGTGAAGGTCCAGATCAAAGATTTGAATGGACTCTATTACCCCAGGGAAGGCGTAATTCACCTATGTTATGTCAGCTTTATGTTGACGCAGCTCTGCAACCAATTCGACGAAAATGGCCAGAGACAATAATCTATCATTACATGGATGATATTTTGTTAGCCCAGAAGGAACCGTTTTCTCTACAACAGAAAAATGACTTAACACCGACCTTAAAACAAATGGGACTCGTACTTACACCGGAAAAGGTTCAGGAGACAAGTCCCTGGAAGTTTTTGGGTTGGAAAATTACAAATTCCACCATTCAGCCTCAAAAACTTACAATCCAATCGGATATCAAAACTCTTAATGATGCTCAAAAACTGCTGGGAGATTTACAATGGATCAGGCCAGTAGTCGGGATTCCGAATGAACTGTTAAATCCCCTTCAGCCGTTATTAAAAGGAACTGATCCTGCTTCAAAAGTGACACTATCAGAAAAACAACAAGAAATACTACAACAAATCGCATCTTTGATCACAACGAGTGTCACGCATCGACGTATATCTGACAAGCCACTCGATCTTACCGTTCTATGTGGCTCAAAATGCCTGATGGGTGCCATAACACAGCAAAAAATAAAAACGGGGGAGAAGGGAGGAGAAACTGTGGTATTAGAATGGATAGCTCCTCCGTTACAACCTCGACGAACAATTCAAGAAAAAATTGCAACATTAGCAGAATTAGTAAAGAAGGGGAGGAATCGAATATTGCAAGTGGATGGGGTTCCTCCAAATATTATCTGGTTACCCATGAAGCCAGGCGATTTGGAATGGTATATACAAAACTCTGAAGAGTTACAAGCTGCACTACTACAGGATGGCGCTACTATAGTAGCAAAAACGTTACAATCAACTGCTCTGACATGGATGGAAAACCAGGGATGGATAACTAAGCCAAAACGATCGTCTATCCCACTTAAGAATGCAGTGACAGTTTTCACTGATGCAGGAAAACGTTCTCGAACTGCTGCAGTGACTTGGAAGGATGAGCATGGTTGGAAACATCAAATTTTACAAGCCCAAGATAAAGACTCATTACAGACACTAGAACTTCTTGCAGTAGTATGGGCATTTATAAAATGGAGAGATGTTCCATTAAATGTGGTATCCGATTCCTTATATGTAGTAGGCATAGCAAATCATATAGAAGACTCAGCCTTGAGAGACTTAAAAAATGAACGGCTGTCAGAATTAATAATCAGTCTACAGATCGCCATAGCTCAAAGAAGTGAACCGTACGCAGTAATACACATAAGGAGTCATCAGTGGGAAGAAGGCCTGGGAGAAGGCAATGCTCGAGCGGACCGACTAGTCGCCGCAACAGCTACTGAAGCACCACTGTCACCCTTTTGCAGAACTCGGGAGGCTCATGCTATTTTTCACCAGAACGCTAAAGGACTTGCGCGGGCTTACAAACTGTCTAGAGCTGATGCGCAGGCGATAGTAAAAGCTTGCCCAACGTGTAGTCATTACAATTCGGGTGTGGGAATCGGAATCGGAATAAACCCGAGAGGGATTAAAACCAACGAAGTGTGGCAAATGGACGTCACTCATGTCACAGCATTTGGCAGATTGAGATATCTGCATGTAACAATAGACACTTACATGATTTGGGCTATACCACAGCCTGGGGAAAAAGTTCGGGATGTACGACGTCATCTTGCCAGTTGTTTTGCAGTAATGGGAGTACCACAAACCATAAAGACAGATAATGGTCCAGCCTATGTTAGTGGGCCACTTAAGCGATTTATGGAACTGTGGGACATTAAGCATATAACTGGTATTCCACATTCACCAACTGGTCAAGCTATAGTAGAAAGAGCTAATGGAACAGTTAAGCAGTATTTGGAAAAGTTTAAAGACATTACAGATATTAGAGAGAGGGTGGATAAAACCTTATTTGTTCTCAATCATTTGTGTGTATTTGGAGATGATGAGGAACCACCCGCGACACGTCATTACATTAAGTCTGAAAACGATAATAAATGTATTATGAGAGTACTGTACTGAGATATGAAAACGGGACAATGGCTGGGGCCTGCTGATGTGATTTATATGGGGCGAGGTTATGTGTGTATCTCTTCCCCTACAGGGCCAACCTGGGTTCCTAGTTGATGTGTTAAACCAGCCATTGAAGAAAAGTCATCAAGTACGAATAACAGCAACCATGGCTGATCTAACGGCACAAGGGATTTTGGTTGCATTATCTTTGACAATGACGGTTGGACGTAATAGTGCCATCCTAAGCAAAATCGATCCTCAAACCAATATGTGGGTCACTTGGGCAAATCAAACCGGACAAAGTTCATTTTGCCTATTCCTCGCTTCTGCGTCTGATCCTTTCGTTGATGAGTTTATGTTTGAAATGGTTAAGGGATCATACGCAAAAAAATGTAGTACAAGATAGTTGGTTTGAAGGTTGGTTTAAATCTGTTTTTGGGAACATGGGTGGATGGTTTTTTCTTCGTCAAAGAGGAACTTCGTTTTCTACTTATAGTTATATTGATTATAGTTGCTGCAAAATAAAAACGGGGGAATTGTGGAGGAATCGTTAAGTGAGGCAGGACATGTGGATGTTGAGCAGTTGGGAGACAATGGGCTGGTGAAGCACCGTACTCAACTCACATGAGCCTTGGCACGTATGCAGCTGGCTGAGAGCCAATCAGGCTCAAGGACACGATGCCCTTGGGCCATCGGGAAAATCCCTAAGGCGGGACAGGTAGCCAAAAGAAGGAGGACCAGACTGAAAAGCCCGGGAAGTGTTAACCAATCCTGAGCTTAGTTTCTGCAATATGTATGAGTTGATTATGTTCAAACTAGATAAAAGACGACTGAGCTATCCATTAAAGTTGAAGTTCACTGTTCACTCATATTGAGCGTCTGGGTCTTCCTTCCGTCGGCAACACAAAAGGGTCTTCAATGCGTTTTCTGAGGCCCTGTTTTTAATTCGTCTCAGATTCCAGGTAGGGGCATGTTTCGGGTTGCTCAGAAAGAGCGAACACAGAGGGTTCAGTGGCATGTGGGGCTGTGTGAAGGCTCCCCTGGGGAGTTCACTTGTACCCAAAGCCTTCCTTTTGGGGGCACTCTTGGATGGTACAAAGCGGCTCAGAACGCGTTTTCTGGGGCCCGATTTTTCAGTCATCTCCGATGCCAGCTAGAGATATGTTTAGGCTTGCTTGGAAAGCATGAATACGGAGGGTCCAGTTGCATGTGGGACAGCATAAAGGCTCCCCTGGAGAGTTGATCTGCACGTAACATGGGCTTTGAGTACAACGGAATTCCCCAGGGGAGCAGTTACGCAGCCCCACATGCAACTGGACCCTCCGGGTTCACTCTTTCACCGCAACCCTAAATATAGCCCTACCCTGTATGGGAGACGACTGAAAAATTGGGACCCAGAAGATGCGTCCGAGCCCCTTTTCCCCATCCAAAAGTGCCACCAAAAGAAGGCTTTGGGTACATCTGAACTCCCTAGGGGAGCAATTACGCAGCCCCATATGCAACTGGACCCTCCATATTCGCTGTTTCCGAGCAACACTAAACATAGCCCTAGCCGGCATGGGAGAAGACTGAAAAATCGGGCCAAATAAAACGCATTAAAAGAAAATTTCGCCCATCCAAAAGTGCCCCCAAAGGAAGGCTTTGGGCACAACTGAACTCCCCAGGGGAGCCTTTATGCAGCCCCACATGCAACTGGTCCCTCCGGGTTCACTCTTTCTACGCAAGCCTAAATACAGCCCTCGGCACAATGGGAGAAGACTGAAAAAGCAGGCCTCAGAAAACGCATTGCGATTCCCCTGGGACCACCCGAAAGTGCCCCCAAAGGAAGGCTTTGGGTACAACTGAACTCCCCCGGGGAGCGTTTATGCAGCCCCACATGCAACTGGACCCTCTGTATTCGCTCTTTCACAGCAACCCTAAATATATCCCTGGCCAACCTGGCAGTCGACTAAAAACTCGGGCCCCAGAAAATGCGTTACAAGACTCTTTCGCCCATCCAAAAGTGCCCCCAGAGGAAGGCTTTGTGTACAAGTGAACTCCCCTGGGGAGCCTTTACGCAGCCCCACATGCAACTGGACCCTCCGTATTCGCATTTTCACAGCAAACCTAAGTATAACCCTGGCCCGCATTGCAGACGACTGAAAAACCGGGTCCCAGAAAACGCGCTACAAGCCCCATTCGCACATCCAGAAGTGCACCCAAAATAAGGCTTTGGGTACAACTGAACTCCCCAGGGGAGCCTCTATGCAGCCCCACATGCAACTGGACCATCCGGGTTCGCTGTTTCAGAGCAACACTAAAGATAGCCCTAGCCGGCATGGGAGACGACTGAAAACTCGGGCCCCAGAAAACGCGTTGCAAGCCCCTTTGGACCATCCAAAAGTGCCCCCAAAGGAAGGCTTTGGATACAAGTGAACTCCCCAGGGGAGCCTTTACGCAGCCCCACATGCAACTGGACCCTCCGGGTTCGATTTTTCACAGCAACCCTAAATATATCACTAGCCGGCATGGGAGAAGACTGAAAACCCGGACCCCAGAAAACGCGTTGCAAGCCCCTTTGGACCATCCAAAAGTGTCACCAAAGGAAGGCTTTGGGTACAAGAGAACTCCCCAGGGGAGCCTTTACGCAGCCCCACATGCAACTGGACCCTCCGGGTTCGCTGTTTCCGAGCATCCCTAAACATAGCCCTAGCCGGCATCAATGACGACTGAAAAATCAGGCCCCAGGAAATGCGTTACGAGCCCTTTTCGCCCATCCAAAAGTGCCCCCAAAGGAAGGCTTTGGGTACAAGTGAACTCCCCAGGGGAGCCTTTATGCAGCCCCACATGCAACTGGACCCTCCGGGTTCGCTGTTTCTGAGCATCCCTAAACATAGCCCTAGCCGGCATCGAAGACGACTGAAAAATCAGGCCCCAGGAAATGCGTTACGAGCCCTTTTCACCCATCCAAAAGTGTCACCAAAGGAAGGCTTTGGGTACAAGAGAACTCCCCAGGGGAGCCTTTACGCAGCCCCACATGCAACTGGACCCTCCGGGTTCGCTGTTTCCGAGCATCCCTAAACATAGCCCTAGCCGGCATCGAAGACGACTGAAAAATCAGGCCCCAGGAAATGCGTTGCGAGCCCTTTTCGCCCATCCAAAAGTGCCCCCAAAGGAAGGCTTTGGGTACAAGAGAACTCCCCAGGGGAGCCTTTACGCAGCCCCACATGCAACTGGACCCTCCGGGTTCGCTGTTCATGAGCAAACCTAAATGTAGCCCTAGCCGTCATCGGAGACGAGTGAAAAATCAGGCCACAGGAAATGCCTTGAGAGCCCCTTTGGACCATCCAAAAGTGCCCCCAAAGGAAGGCTTTGGGTACATCTGAAGTTCCCAGGGGAGCCTTTACGCAGCCCCATATGCAACTGGACCCTCCGGGTTTGCTGCTTCCGAGCAACCCTAAACGTAGCCCTAGCAGTCATCGGAGACGAGTGAAAAATCAGGCCCCTGGAAATGCGTTCCGAGCCCCTTTGGACCATCCAAAAGTGTCACCAAAGGAAGGCTTTGGGTACAAGTGAACTCCCCAGGGGAGCCTTTACGCAGCCCCACATGCAACTGGACCCTTTGGGTTCACTGTTTCCGAGCATCCCTAAACATAGCCCTAGCCGGCATCGAAGACGACTGAAAAATCAGGCCCCAGGAAACGCGTTGCAAGCCCATTTGGACCATCCAAATGTGTCACCAAAGGAAGGCTTTGGGTACAAGTGAACCCCCACGGGAGCCTTTACGCAGCCCCACATGCAACTGGACCCTCCGGGTTCGCTGTTTCCGAGCATCCCTAAACATAGCCCTTGCCGGCATCGAAGACGACTGAAAAATCAGGCCCCAGGAAATGAGTTGCGAGCCATTTTTGCCCATCCAAAAGTGCCCCCAAAGGAAGACTTTGGGTACAAGAGAACTCCCCAGGGGAGCCTTTACGCAGCCCCACATGCAACTGGACCCTCCGGGTTCGCTGTTTCTGAGCATCCCTAAACATAGCCCTAGCCGGCATCGATGACGACTGAAAAATCAGGCCCCAGGAAATGCGTTGCGAGCCCTTTTCGCCCATCCAAAAGTGCCCCCAGTTGAAGACTTTTGGTACATTTGAACTCCCCAGGGGAGCCTTTACGCAGCCCCACATGCAACTGGACCCTCCGGGTTCTCTGTTTCCGAGCATCCCTAAACATAGCCCTAGCCAGCATCGATGACGACTGAAAAATCAGGCCCCAGGAAATGCGTTTCGAGCCCATGTCGCCCATCCAAAAGTGCCCCAAAGGAAGACTTTGGGTACAAGGGAACTCCCCAGGGGAGCCTTTACGCAGCCCCACATGCAACTGGACCCTCCGGGTTCGCTGTTATCGAGCATCCCTAAACATAGCCCTAGCCGGCATCGAAGACGACTGAAAAATCAGGCCCCAGGAAATGCATTCCAAGCCCTTTTCGCCCATCCAAAAGTGCCCCCAAAGGAAGGCTTCGGGTACAAGTGAACTTCCCAGGGGAGCCTTTACGCAGCCCCACATGCAACATGAACCTCCGGGTTCGATTTTTCCAAGAAACCCTAAATATATCCCTAGCCGGCATGGGAGAAGACTGAAAACCCGGGCCCCAGAAAACGCGTTGCAAGCCCCTTTGGACCATCCAAAAGTGTCACCAATGGAAGGCTTTGGGTACAAGTGAATTCCCCAGGGGAGCCTTTACGCAGCCCCACATGCAACTGGACCCTACGGGTTCGCTGTTTCTGAGCAACCCTATATATATCACTAGCCGGCATGGGAGAAGACTGAAAACCCGGGCCCCAGGAAATGCTTTGTGAGCCCTTTTCGCCCATCCAAAAGTGCCCCCAAAGGAAGGCTTTGGGTACAAGTGAACTTCCCAGGGGAGCCTTTACGCAGCCCCACATGCAACTGCACCCTCCGCGTTCGCTGTTCATGAGCAAACCTAAAAGTAGCTCTAGCCGTCATCGAAGACGAGTTAAAAATCAGGCCCCAGGAAATGCGTTGCGAGCCCTTTGGACCATCCAAAAGTGTCACCAAAGGAAGGCTTTGGGTACAAGTGAACTCTCCAGGGGAGCCTTTACGCAGCCCCACATGCAACTGGACCCTCCGGGTTCGCTGTTCATGAGCAAACCTAAATGTAGCCCTAGCAGTCATCGAAGACGAGTGAAAAATCAGGCCCCAGGAAATGCGTTCCGAGCCCCTTTGGACCATCCAAAAGTGTCACCAAAGGAAGGCTTTGGGTACAAGTGAACTCCCCAGGGGAGCCTTTACGCAGCCCCACATGCAACTGGACCCTCCGGGTTCACTGTTTCCGAGCATCCCTAAACATAGCCCTAGCCGGCATCGAAAACGACTGAAAAATCAGTCCCCAGGAAATGGGTTGCGAGCCCTTTGGACCATCCAAAATTGTCACCAAAGGAAGGCTTTGGGTACAAGTGAACTCCCCAGGGGAGCCTTTACGCAGCCCCACATGCAACTGGACCCTCCTGGTTCGCTGTTTCCGAGCAACCCTAAACATAGCCCTAGCCGGCATCGAAGACGACTGAAAAATCAGGCCCCAGGAAATGCATTCCGAGCCCTTTTCGCCCATCCAAAAGTGCCCCCAAAGAAAGGCTTTGGGTACAAGTGAACTCCACAGGGGAGCCTTTACGCAGCCCCACATGCAACTGGACCCTCCGGGTTCGCTGTTTCCGAGCATCCCTGAACATTACCATAGCCGGCATCGAAGACGAGTGAAAAATCAGGCCCCAGGAAATGCGTTGCGAGCCCTTTTCGCCCATCCAAAAGTGCCCCCAAAGGAAGGCTTTGGGTACAAGAGAACTCCCCAGGGGAGCCTTTACGCAGCCCCACATGCAACTGGACCCTCCGGGTTCGCTGTTCATGAGCAAACCTAAATGTAGCCCTAGCAGTCATCGGAGACGAGTATAAAATCAGGCCCCTGGAAATGCGTTCCGAGCCCCTTTGGACCATCCAAAAGTGTCACCAAAGGAAGGCTTTGGGTACAAGAGAACTCCCCAGGGGAGCCTTTACGCAGCCCCACATGCAACTGGACCCTCCGGGTTCACTGTTTCCAAGCATCCCTAAACATAGCCCTAGCCAGCATCGAAGACGACTGAAAAATCAGGCCTCAGGAAATGCGTTGCGAGCCCATTTGGACCATCCAAAAGTGTCACCAAAGGAAGGCTTTGGGTACAAGTGAACTCCCCAGGGGAGCCTTTACGCAGCCCCACATGCAACTGGACCCTCCGGGTACACTGTTTCCGAGCATCCCTAAACCTTACCCTAGCCGGCATCGAAGACGACTGAAAAATCAGGCCACAGGAAATGCGTTGCGAGCCCTTTTCGCCCATCCAAAAGTGCCCCCAAAGGAAGGCTTTGGGTACAAGAGAACTCCCCAGGGGAGCCTTTACGCAGCCCCACATGCAACTGGACCCTCCGGTTTCGCTGTTTCTGAGCATCCCTAAACATAGCCCTAGCCGGCATCGAAGACGACTGAAAAATCAGGCCCCAGGAAATGCGTTGCGAGCCCTTTTCACCCATCCAAAAGTGCCCCCAAAGGAAGGCTTTGGGTACAAGAGAACTCCCCAGGGGAGCCTTTACGCAGCCCCACATGCAACTGGACCCTTCGGGTTCGATTTTTCCGAGCAACCCTGAATCTATCCCTAGCCAGCATGGGAGAAGACTGAAAACCCGGGCCCCAGAAAACGCGTTGCGAGCCCTTTTCGCCCATCCAAAAGTGCCCCCAAAGGAAGGCTTTGGGTACAAGTGAACTCCCCAGGGGAGCCTTTACGCAGCCCCACATGCAACTGGACCCTCCGGGTTCGCTGTTTATGAGCAAACCTAAATGTAGCCCTAGCCGTCATCGGAGACGAGTGAAATATCCGGACCCAGGAAATGCCTTGCGAGCCCCTTTGGACCATCCAAAAGTGTCACCAAAGGAAGGCTTTGGGTACAAGAGAACTCCCCAGGGGAGCCTTTACGCAGCCCCACATGCAACTGGACCCTCCGGGTTCGCTGTTCATGAGCAAACCTAAATGTAGCCCTAGCAGTCATCGGAGACGAGTAAAAAATCAGGCCCCTGGAAATGCGTTCCGAGCCCCTTTGGACCATCCAAAAGTATCACCAAAGGAAGGCTTTGGGTACAAGAGAACTCCCCAGGGGAGCCTTTACGCAGCCCCACATGCAACTGGACCCTCCGGGTTCACTGTTTCCGAGCATCCCTAAACATAGCCCTAGCCAGCATCGAAGACGACTGAAAAATCAGGCCCCAGGAAATGCGTTGCAAGCCCATTTGGACCATCCAAAAGTGTCACCAAAGGAAGGCTTTGGGTCCAAGTGAACCAAGAGGGGAGACTTTACGCAGCCACACATGCATCTGGACCCTCCGGGTTCGCTGTTTCTGAGCATCCCTAAACATAGCCCTTGCCGGCATCGAAGACGACTGAAAAATCAGGCCTCAGGAAATGCGTTGCGAGCCCTTTTCGCCCATCCAAAAGTGCCCCCAAAGGAAGACATTGGGTACAAGAGAACTCCCCAGGGGAGCCTTTACGCAGCCCCACATGCAACTGGACCCTCCGGGTTCGCTGTTTCCGAGCATCCCTAAACATAGCCCTAGCCGGCATCGATGACGACTGAAAAATCAGGCCCCAGGAAATGCGTTGCGAGCCCTTTTCGCCCATCCAAAAGTGCCCCCAAAGGAAGGCTTTGGGTACAAGTGAACTCCCCAGGGGAGCCTTTACGCAGCCCCACATGCAACTGGACCCTCCGGGTTCTCTGTTTCTGAGCATCCCTAAACTTAGCCCTAGCCGGCATCGAAGACGACTGAAAAATCTGGCCCCAGAAAATGCGTTGCGAGCCCTTTTCGCCCATCCAAAAGTGCCCCCAAAGGAAGGCTTTGGGTACAAGAGAACTCTCCAGGGGAGCCTTTACGCAGCCCCACATGCAACTGGACCCTCCGGGTCGCTGTTTCCGAGCATCCCTAAACATATCCCTAGCCAGCATCGAAGACGACTGAAAAATCAGGCCCCAGGAAATGCATTCCAAGCCCTTTTCGCCCATCCAAAAGTGCCCCCAAAGGAAGGCTTTGGGTACAAGTGAACTCCCCAGGGGAGCCTTTACGCAGCCCCACATGCAACTGGACCCTCCAGGTTCGATTTTTCCAAGCAAACCTAAACATATCCCTAGCCGGCATGGGAGAAGACTGAAAACCCGGGCCCCAGAAAACGCGTTGCAAGCCCCTTTGGACCATCCAAAAGTGTCACCAAAGGAAGGCTTTGGGTACAAGTGAATTCCCCAGGGGAGCCTTTACGCAGCCCCACATGCAACTGGACCCTCCGGGTTCGCTGTTTATGAGCAACCCTATATATATCACTAGCCGGCATGGGAGAAGACTGAAAACCCGGGCCCCAGGAAATGCTTTGCGAGCCCTTTGGACCATCCAAAAGTGCCCCCAAAGGAAGGCTTTGGGTACAAGTGAACTCCCCAGGGGAGCCTTTACGCAGCCCCACATGCAACTGGACCCTCCGGGTTTGCTGTTCATGAGCAAACCTAAATGTAGCCCTAGCCGTCATCGGAGACGAGTGAAAAATCCGGACCCAGGAAATGCGTTCCGAGCCCTTTGGACGATCCAAAAGTGTCACCAAAGGAAGGCTTTGGGTACATGTGAAGTTCCCAGGGGAGCCTTTACGCAGCCCCACATGCAACTGGACCCTCCGGGTTCACTGTTTCCGAGCATCCCTAAACATAGCCCTAGCCGGCATCGAAAACGACTGAAAAATCAGTCCCCAGGAAATGCGTTGCGAGCCCTTTGGACCATCCAAAAGTGTCACCAAAGGAAGGCTTTGGGTACAAGTGAACTCCCCAGGGGAGCCTTTACGCAGCCCCACATGCAACTGGACCCTCCTGGTTCGCTGTTTCCGAGCAACCCTAAACATAGCCCTTGCCGGCATCGAAGACGACTGAAAAATCAGGCCCCAGGAAATGCATTCCGAGCCCTTTTCGCCCATCCAAAAGTGCCCCCAAAGAAAGGCTTTGGGTACAAGTGAACTCCCCAGGGGAGCCTTTACGCAGCCCCACATGCAACTGGACCCTCCGGGTTCGCTGTTTCCGAGCATCCCTGAACATTACCATAGCCGGCATCGAAGACGAGTGAAAAATCAGGCCCCAGGAAATGCGTTGCGAGCCCTTTTCGCCCATCCAAAAGTGCCCCCAAAGGAAGGCTTTGGGTACAAGAGAACTCCCCAGGGGAGCCTTTACGCAGCCCCACATGCAACTGGACCCTCCGGGTTCGCTATTCATGAGCAAACCTAAATGTAGCCCTAGCAGTCATCGGAGAAGAGTAAAAAATCAGGCCCCTGGAAATGCGTTCCGAGCCCCTTTGGACCATCCAAAAGTGTCACCAAAGTAAGGCTTTGGGTACAAGAGAACTCCCCAGGGGAGCCTTTACGCAGCCCCACATGCAACTGGACCCTCCGGGTTCACTGTTTCCGAGCATCCCTAAACATAGCCCTAGCCAGCATCGAAGACGACTGAAAAATCAGGCCCCAGGAAATGCGTTGCAAGCCCATTTGGACCATCCAAAAGTGTCACCAAAGGAAGGCTTTGGGTACAAGTGTACCAACAGGGGAGACTTTACGCAGCCACACATGCATCTGGACCCTCCGGGTTCGCTGTTTCTGAGCATCCCTAAACATAGCCCTTGCCGGCATCGAAGACGACTGAAAAATCAGGCCTCAGGAAATGCGTTGCGAGCCCTTTTCGCCCATCCAAAAGTGCCCCCAAAGGAAGACATTGGGTACAAGTGAACTCCCCAGGGGAGCCTTTACGCAGCCCCACATGCAACTGGACCCTCCGGGTTCTCTGTTTCTGAGCATCCCTAAACTTAGCCCTAGCCGGCATCGAAGACGACTGAAAAATCTGGCCCCAGGAAATGCGTTGCGAGCCCTTTTCGCCCATCCAAAAGTGCCCCCAAAGGAAGGCTTTGGGTACAAGAGAACTCTCCAGGGGAGCCTTTACGCAGCCCCACATGCAACTGGACCCTCCGGGTTCGCTGTTTCCGAGCATCCCTAAACATATCCCTAGCCAGCATCGAAGACGACTGAAAAATCAGGCCCCAGGAAATGCATTCCAAGCCCTTTTCGCCCATCCAAAAGTGCCCCCAAAGGAAGGCTTTGGGTACAAGAGAACTCTCCAGGGGAGCCTTTACGCAGCCCCACATGCAACTGGACCCTCCGGGTTCGCTGTTTCCGAGCATCCCTAAACATATCCCTAGCCAGCATCGAAGACGACTGAAAAATCAGGCCCCAGGAAATGCATTCCAAGCCCTTTTCGCCCATCCAAAAGTGCCCCCAAAGGAAGGCTTTGGGTACAAGTGAACTCCCCAGGGGAGCCTTTACGCAGCCCCACATGCAACTGGACCCTCCAGGTTCGATTTTTCCAAGCAAACCTAAACATATCCCTAGCCGGCATGGGAGAAGACTGAAAACCCGGGCCCCAGAAAACGCGTTGCAAGCCCCTTTGGACCATCCAAAAGTGTCACCAAAGGAAGGCTTTGGGTACAAGTGAATTCCCCAGGGGAGCCTTTACGCAGCCCCACATGCAACTGGACCCTCCGGGTTCGCTGTTTATGAGCAACCCTATATATATCACTAGCCGGCATGGGAGAAGACTGAAAACCCGGGCCCCAGGAAATGCTTTGCGAGCCCTTTGGACCATCCAAAAGTGCCCCCAAAGGAAGGCTTTGGGTACAAGTGAACTCCCCAGGGGAGCCTTTACGCAGCCCCACATGCAACTGGACCCTCCGGGTTTGCTGTTCATGAGCAAACCTAAATGTAGCCCTAGCCGTCATCGGAGACGAGTGAAAAATCCGGACCCAGGAAATGCGTTCCGAGCCCTTTGGACCATCCAAAAGTGTCACCAAAGGAAGGCTTTGGGTACATGTGAAGTTCCCAGGGGAGCCTTTACGCAGCCCCACATGCAACTGGACCCTCCGGGTTCACTGTTTCCGAGCATCCCTAAACATAGCCCTAGCCGGCATCGAAAACGACTGAAAAATCAGTCCCCAGGAAATGCGTTGCGAGCCCTTTGGACCATCCAAAAGTGTCACCAAAGGAAGGCTTTGGGTACAAGTGAACTCCCCAGGGGAGCCTTTACGCAGCCCCACATGCAACTGGACCCTCCTGGTTCGCTGTTTCCGAGCAACCCTAAACATAGCCCTTGCCGGCATCGAAGACGACTGAAAAATCAGGCCCCAGGAAATGCATTCCGAGCCCTTTTCGCCCATCCAAAAGTGCCCCCAAAGAAAGGCTTTGGGTACAAGTGAACTCCCCAGGGGAGCCTTTACGCAGCCCCACATGCAACTGGACCCTCCGGGTTCGCTGTTTCCGAGCATCCCTGAACATTACCATAGCCGGCATCGAAGACGAGTGAAAAATCAGGCCCCAGGAAATGCGTTGCGAGCCCTTTTCGCCCATCCAAAAGTGCCCCCAAAGGAAGGCTTTGGGTACAAGAGAACTCCCCAGGGGAGCCTTTACGCAGCCCCACATGCAACTGGACCCTCCGGGTTCGCTATTCATGAGCAAACCTAAATGTAGCCCTAGCAGTCATCGGAGAAGAGTAAAAAATCAGGCCCCTGGAAATGCGTTCCGAGCCCCTTTGGACCATCCAAAAGTGTCACCAAAGTAAGGCTTTGGGTACAAGAGAACTCCCCAGGGGAGCCTTTACGCAGCCCCACATGCAACTGGACCCTCCGGGTTCACTGTTTCCGAGCATCCCTAAACATAGCCCTAGCCAGCATCGAAGACGACTGAAAAATCAGGCCCCAGGAAATGCGTTGCAAGCCCATTTGGACCATCCAAAAGTGTCACCAAAGGAAGGCTTTGGGTACAAGTGTACCAACAGGGGAGACTTTACGCAGCCACACATGCATCTGGACCCTCCGGGTTCGCTGTTTCTGAGCATCCCTAAACATAGCCCTTGCCGGCATCGAAGACGACTGAAAAATCAGGCCCCAGGAAATGCGTTGCGAGCCCTTTTCGCCCATCCAAAAGTGCCCCCAAAGGAAGGCTTTGGGTACAAGAGAACTCTCCAGGGGAGCCTTTACGCAGCCCCACATGCAACTGGACCCTCCGGGTTCGCTGTTTCCGAGCATCCCTAAACATAGCCCTAGCCAGCATCGAAGACGACTGAAAAATCAGGCCCCAGGAAATGCGTTCCAAGCCCTTTTCGCCCATCCAAAAGTGCCCCCAAAGGAAGGCTTTGGGTACAAGTGAACTCCCCAGGGGAGCCTTTACGCAGCCCCACATGCAACTGGACCCTCCAGGTTCGATTTTTCCAAGCAAACCTAAACATATCCCTAGCCGGCATGGGAGAAGACTGAAAACCCGGGCCCCAGAAAACGCGTTGCAAGCCCCTTTGGACCATCCAAAAGTGTCACCAAAGGAAGGCTTTGGGTACAAGTGAATTCCCCAGGGGAGCCTTTACGCAGCCCCACATGCAACTGGACCCTCCGGGTTCGCTGTTTATGAGCAACCCTATATATATCACTAGCCGGCATGGGAGAAGACTGAAAACCCGGGCCCCAGGAAATGCTTTGTGAGCCCTTTTCGCCCATCCAAAAGTGCCCCCAAAGGAAGGCTTTGGGTACAAGTGAACTTCCCAGGGGAGCCTTTACGCAGCCCCACATGCAACTGCACCCTCCGCGTTCGCTGTTCATGAGCAAACCTAAAAGTAGCTCTAGCCGTCATCGAAGACGAGTTAAAAATCAGGCCCCAGGAAATGCGTTGCGAGCCCTTTGGACCATCCAAAAGTGTCACCAAAGGAAGGCTTTGGGTACAAGTGAACTCTCCAGGGGAGCCTTTACGCAGCCCCACATGCAACTGGACCCTCCGGGTTCGCTGTTCATGAGCAAACCTAAATGTAGCCCTAGCAGTCATCGAAGACGAGTGAAAAATCAGGCCCCAGGAAATGCGTTCCGAGCCCCTTTGGACCATCCAAAAGTGTCACCAAAGGAAGGCTTTGGGTACAAGTGAACTCCCCAGGGGAGCCTTTACGCAGCCCCACATGCAACTGGACCCTCCGGGTTCACTGTTTCCGAGCATCCCTAAACATAGCCCTAGCCGGCATCGAAAACGACTGAAAAATCAGTCCCCAGGAAATGGGTTGCGAGCCCTTTGGACCATCCAAAATTGTCACCAAAGGAAGGCTTTGGGTACAAGTGAACTCCCCAGGGGAGCCTTTACGCAGCCCCACATGCAACTGGACCCTCCTGGTTCGCTGTATCCGAGCAACCCTAAACATAGCCCTTGCCGGCATCGAAGACGACTGAAAAATCAGGCCCCAGGAAATGCATTCCGAGCCCTTTTCGCCCATCCAAAAGTGCCCCCAAAGAAAGGCTTTGGGTACAAGTGAACTCCACAGGGGAGCCTTTACGCAGCCCCACATGCAACTGGACCCTCCGGGTTCGCTGTTTCCGAGCATCCCTGAACATTACCATAGCCGGCATCGAAGACGAGTGAAAAATCAGGCCCCAGGAAATGCGTTGCGAGCCCTTTTCGCCCATCCAAAAGTGCCCCCAAAGGAAGGCTTTGGGTACAAGAGAACTCCCCAGGGGAGCCTTTACGCAGCCCCACATGCAACTGGACCCTCCGGGTTCGCTGTTCATGAGCAAACCTAAATGTAGCCCTAGCAGTCATCGGAGACGAGTATAAAATCAGGCCCCTGGAAATGCGTTCCGAGCCCCTTTGGACCATCCAAAAGTGTCACCAAAGGAAGGCTTTGGGTACAAGAGAACTCCCCAGGGGAGCCTTTACGCAGCCCCACATGCAACTGGACCCTCCGGGTTCACTGTTTCCAAGCATCCCTAAACATAGCCCTAGCCAGCATCGAAGACGACTGAAAAATCAGGCCTCAGGAAATGCGTTGCGAGCCCATTTGGACCATCCAAAAGTGTCACCAAAGGAAGGCTTTGGGTACAAGTGAACTCCCCAGGGGAGCCTTTACGCAGCCCCACATGCAACTGGACCCTCCGGGTACACTGTTTCCGAGCATCCCTAAACCTTACCCTAGCCGGCATCGAAGACGACTGAAAAATCAGGCCCCAGGAAATGCGTTGCGAGCCCTTTTCGCCCATCCAAAAGTGCCCCCAAAGGAAGGCTTTGGGTACAAGAGAACTCCCCAGGGGAGCCTTTACGCAGCCCCACATGCAACTGGACCCTCCGGTTTCGCTGTTTCTGAGCATCCCTAAACATAGCCCTAGCCGGCATCGAAGACGACTGAAAAATCAGGCCCCAGGAAATGCGTTGCGAGCCCTTTTCACCCATCCAAAAGTGCCCCCAAAGGAAGGCTTTGGGTACAAGAGAACTCCCCAGGGGAGCCTTTACGCAGCCCCACATGCAACTGGACCCTTCGGGTTCGATTTTTCCGAGCAACCCTGAATCTATCCCTAGCCAGCATGGGAGAAGACTGAAAACCCGGGCCCCAGAAAACGCGTTGCGAGCCCTTTTCGCCCATCCAAAAGTGCCCCCAAAGGAAGGCTTTGGGTACAAGTGAACTCCCCAGGGGAGCCTTTACGCAGCCCCACATGCAACTGGACCCTCCGGGTTCGCTGTTTATGAGCAAACCTAAATGTAGCTCTAGCCGTCATCGGAGACGAGTGAAATATCCGGACCCAGGAAATGCCTTGCGAGCCCCTTTGGACCATCCAAAAGTGCCCCCAAAGGAAGGCTTTGGGTACAAGAGAACTCCCCAGGGGAGCCTTTACGCAGCCCCACATGCAACTGGACCCTCCGGGTTCGCTGTTCATGAGCAAACCTAAATGTAGCCCTAGCAGTCATCGGAGACGAGTAAAAAATCAGGCCCCTGGAAATGCGTTCCGAGCCCCTTTGGACCATCCAAAAGTATCACGAAAGGAAGGCTTTGGGTACAAGAGAACTCCCCAGGGGAGCGTTTACGCAGCCCCACATGCAACTGGACCCTCCGGGTTCACTGTTTCCGAGCATCCCTAAACATAGCCCTAGCCAGCATCGAAGACGACTGAAAAATCAGGCCCCAGGAAATGCGTTGCAAGCCCATTTGGACCATCCAAAAGTGTCACCAAAGGAAGGCTTTGGGTACAAGTGAACCAAGAGGGGAGACTTTACGCAGCCACACATGCATCTGGACCCTCTGGGTTCGCTGTTTCTGAGCATCCCTAAACATAGCCCTTGCCGGCATCGAAGACGACTGAAAAATCAGGCCTCAGGAAATGCGTTGCGAGCCCTTTTCGCCCATCCAAAAGTGCCCCCAAAGGAAGACATTGGGTACAAGAGAACTCCCCAGGGGAGCCTTTACGCAGCCCCACATGCAACTGGACCCTCCGGGTTCGCTGTTTCCGAGCATCCCTAAACATAGCCCTAGCCGGCATCGATGACGACTGAAAAATCAGGCCCCAGGAAATGCGTTGCGAGCCCTTTTCGCCCATCCAAAAGTGCCCCCAAAGGAAGGCTTTGGGTACAAGTGAACTCCCCAGGGGAGCCTTTACGCAGCCCCACATGCAACTGGACCCTCCGGGTTCGCTGTTTCCGAGCATCCCTAAACATAGCCCTAGCCGGCATCGATGACGACTGAAAAATCTGGCCCCAGGAAATGCGTTGCGAGCCCTTTTCGCCCATCCAAAAGTGCCCCCAAAGGAAGGCTTTGGGTACAAGAGAACTCTCCAGGGGAGCCTTTACGCAGCCCCACATGCAACTGGACCCTCCGGGTTCGCTGTTTCTGAGCATCCCTAAACTTAGCCCTAGCCGGCATCGAAGACGACTGAAAAATCTGGCCCCAGAAAATGCGTTGCGAGCCCTTTTCGCCCATCCAAAAGTGCCCCCAAAGGAAGGCTTTGGGTACAAGAGAACTCTCCAGGGGAGCCTTTACGCAGCCCCACATGCAACTGGACCCTCCGGGTTCGCTGTTTCCGAGCATCCCTAAACATATCCCTAGCCAGCATCGAAGACGACTGA
The DNA here is from genome assembly GCF_047663525.1 of Anas platyrhynchos. Classification (NCBI taxonomy): domain Eukaryota; kingdom Metazoa; phylum Chordata; class Aves; order Anseriformes; family Anatidae; genus Anas; species Anas platyrhynchos. Next base: position 1,408,573 of record NC_092613.1, on the reverse strand, counting down.
AAAATCAGGCCCCAGGAAATGCATTCCAAGCCCTTTTCGCCCATCCAAAAGTGCCCCCAAAGGAAGGCTTTGGGTACAAGTGAACTCCCCAGGGGAGCCTTTACGCAGCCCCACATGCAACTGGACCCTCCAGGTTCGATTTTTCCAAGCAAACCTAAACATATCCCTAGCCGGCATGGGAGAAGACTGAAAACCCGGGCCCCAGAAAACGCGTTGCAAGCCCCTTTGGACCATCCAAAAGTGTCACCAAAGGAAGGCTTTGGGTACAAGTGAATTCCCCAGGGGAGCCTTTACGCAGCCCCACATGCAACTGGACCCTCCGGGTTCGCTGTTTATGAGCAACCCTATATATATCACTAGCCGGCATGGGAGAAGACTGAAAACCCGGGCCCCAGGAAATGCTTTGCGAGCCCTTTGGACCATCCAAAAGTGCCCCCAAAGGAAGGCTTTGGGTACAAGTGAACTCCCCAGGGGAGCCTTTACGCAGCCCCACATGCAACTGGACCCTCCGGGTTTGCTGTTCATGAGCAAACCTAAATGTAGCCCTAGCCGTCATCGGAGACGAGTGAAAAATCCGGACCCAGGAAATGCGTTCCGAGCCCTTTGGACCATCCAAAAGTGTCACCAAAGGAAGGCTTTGGGTACATGTGAAGTTCCCAGGGGAGCCTTTACGCAGCCCCACATGCAACTGGACCCTCCGGGTTCACTGTTTCCGAGCATCCCTAAACATAGCCCTAGCCGGCATCGAAAACGACTGAAAAATCAGTCCCCAGGAAATGCGTTGCGAGCCCTTTGGACCATCCAAAAGTGTCACCAAAGGAAGGCTTTGGGTACAAGTGAACTCCCCAGGGGAGCCTTTACGCAGCCCCACATGCAACTGGACCCTCCTGGTTCGCTGTTTCCGAGCAACCCTAAACATAGCCCTTGCCGGCATCGAAGACGACTGAAAAATCAGGCCCCAGGAAATGCATTCCGAGCCCTTTTCGCCCATCCAAAAGTGCCCCCAAAGAAAGGCTTTGGGTACAAGTGAACTCCCCAGGGGAGCCTTTACGCAGCCCCACATGCAACTGGACCCTCCGGGTTCGCTGTTTCCGAGCATCCCTGAACATTACCATAGCCGGCATCGAAGACGAGTGAAAAATCAGGCCCCAGGAAATGCGTTGCGAGCCCTTTTCGCCCATCCAAAAGTGCCCCCAAAGGAAGGCTTTGGGTACAAGAGAACTCCCCAGGGGAGCCTTTACGCAGCCCCACATGCAACTGGACCCTCCGGGTTCGCTATTCATGAGCAAACCTAAATGTAGCCCTAGCAGTCATCGGAGAAGAGTAAAAAATCAGGCCCCTGGAAATGCGTTCCGAGCCCCTTTGGACCATCCAAAAGTGTCACCAAAGTAAGGCTTTGGGTACAAGAGAACTCCCCAGGGGAGCCTTTACGCAGCCCCACATGCAACTGGACCCTCCGGGTTCACTGTTTCCGAGCATCCCTAAACATAGCCCTAGCCAGCATCGAAGACGACTGAAAAATCAGGCCCCAGGAAATGCGTTGCAAGCCCATTTGGACCATCCAAAAGTGTCACCAAAGGAAGGCTTTGGGTACAAGTGTACCAACAGGGGAGACTTTACGCAGCCACACATGCATCTGGACCCTCCGGGTTCGCTGTTTCTGAGCATCCCTAAACATAGCCCTTGCCGGCATCGAAGACGACTGAAAAATCAGGCCCCAGGAAATGCGTTGCGAGCCCTTTTCGCCCATCCAAAAGTGCCCCCAAAGGAAGGCTTTGGGTACAAGAGAACTCTCCAGGGGAGCCTTTACGCAGCCCCACATGCAACTGGACCCTCCGGGTTCGCTGTTTCCGAGCATCCCTAAACATAGCCCTAGCCAGCATCGAAGACGACTGAAAAATCAGGCCCCAGGAAATGCGTTCCAAGCCCTTTTCGCCCATCCAAAAGTGCCCCCAAAGGAAGGCTTTGGGTACAAGTGAACTCCCCAGGGGAGCCTTTACGCAGCCCCACATGCAACTGGACCCTCCAGGTTCGATTTTTCCAAGCAAACCTAAACATATCCCTAGCCGGCATGGGAGAAGACTGAAAACCCGGGCCCCAGAAAACGCGTTGCAAGCCCCTTTGGACCATCCAAAAGTGTCACCAAAGGAAGGCTTTGGGTACAAGTGAATTCCCCAGGGGAGCCTTTACGCAGCCCCACATGCAACTGGACCCTCCGGGTTCGCTGTTTATGAGCAACCCTATATATATCACTAGCCGGCATGGGAGAAGACTGAAAACCCGGGCCCCAGGAAATGCTTTGTGAGCCCTTTTCGCCCATCCAAAAGTGCCCCCAAAGGAAGGCTTTGGGTACAAGTGAACTTCCCAGGGGAGCCTTTACGCAGCCCCACATGCAACTGCACCCTCCGCGTTCGCTGTTCATGAGCAAACCTAAAAGTAGCTCTAGCCGTCATCGAAGACGAGTTAAAAATCAGGCCCCAGGAAATGCGTTGCGAGCCCTTTTCGCCCATCCAAAAGTGCCCCCAAAGGAAGGCTTTGGGTACAAGTGAACTATCCAGGGGAGCCTTTACGCAGCCCCACATGCAACTGGACCCTCCGGGTTCGCTGTTCATGAGCAAACCTAAATGTAGCCCTAGCAGTCATCGAAGACGAGTGAAAAATCAGGCCCCAGGAAATGCGTTCCGAGCCCCTTTGGACCATCCAAAAGTGTCACCAAAGGAAGGCTTTGGGTACAAGTGAACTCTCCAGGGGAGCCTTTACGCAGCCCCACATGCAACTGGACCCTCCGGGTTCGCTGTTCATGAGCAAACCTAAATGTAGCCCTAGCAGTCATCGAAGACGAGTGAAAAATCAGGCCCCAGGAAATGCGTTCCGAGCCCCTTTGGACCATCCAAAAGTGTCACCAAAGGAAGGCTTTGGGTACAAGTGAACTCCCCAGGGGAGCCTTTACGCAGCCCCACATGCAACTGGACCCTCCGGGTTCACTGTTTCCGAGCATCCCTAAACATAGCCCTAGCCGGCATCGAAAACGACTGAAAAATCAGTCCCCAGGAAATGGGTTGCGAGCCCTTTGGACCATCCAAAATTGTCACCAAAGGAAGGCTTTGGGTACAAGTGAACTCCCCAGGGGAGCCTTTACGCAGCCCCACATGCAACTGGACCCTCCTGGTTCGCTGTATCCGAGCAACCCTAAACATAGCCCTTGCCGGCATCGAAGACGACTGAAAAATCAGGCCCCAGGAAATGCATTCCGAGCCCTTTTCGCCCATCCAAAAGTGCCCCCAAAGAAAGGCTTTGGGTACAAGTGAACTCCACAGGGGAGCCTTTACGCAGCCCCACATGCAACTGGACCCTCCGGGTTCGCTGTTTCCGAGCATCCCTGAACATTACCATAGCCGGCATCGAAGACGAGTGAAAAATCAGGCCCCAGGAAATGCGTTGCGAGCCCTTTTCGCCCATCCAAAAGTGCCCCCAAAGGAAGGCTTTGGGTACAAGAGAACTCCCCAGGGGAGCCTTTACGCAGCCCCACATGCAACTGGACCCTCCGGGTTCGCTGTTCATGAGCAAACCTAAATGTAGCCCTAGCAGTCATCGGAGACGAGTATAAAATCAGGCCCCTGGAAATGCGTTCCGAGCCCCTTTGGACCATCCAAAAGTGTCACCAAAGGAAGGCTTTGGGTACAAGAGAACTCCCCAGGGGAGCCTTTACGCAGCCCCACATGCAACTGGACCCTCCGGTTTCACTGTTTCCAAGCATCCCTAAACATAGCCCTAGCCAGCATCGAAGACGACTGAAAAATCAGGCCTCAGGAAATGCGTTGCGAGCCCATTTGGACCATCCAAAAGTGTCACCAAAGGAAGGCTTTGGGTACAAGTGAACTCCCCAGGGGAGCCTTTACGCAGCCCCACATGCAACTGGACCCTCCGGGTACACTGTTTCCGAGCATCCCTAAACCTTACCCTAGCCGGCATCGAAGACGACTGAAAAATCAGGCCCCAGGAAATGCGTTGCGAGCCCTTTTCGCCCATCCAAAAGTGCCCCCAAAGGAAGGCTTTGGGTACAAGAGAACTCCCCAGGGGAGCCTTTACGCAGCCCCACATGCAACTGGACCCTCCGGTTTCGCTGTTTCTGAGCATCCCTAAACATAGCCCTAGCCGGCATCGAAGACGACTGAAAAATCAGGCCCCAGGAAATGCGTTGCGAGCCCTTTTCACCCATCCAAAAGTGCCCCCAAAGGAAGGCTTTGGGTACAAGAGAACTCCCCAGGGGAGCCTTTACGCAGCCCCACATGCAACTGGACCCTTCGGGTTCGATTTTTCCGAGCAACCCTGAATCTATCCCTAGCCAGCATGGGAGAAGACTGAAAACCCGGGCCCCAGAAAACGCGTTGCGAGCCCTTTTCGCCCATCCAAAAGTGCCCCCAAAGGAAGGCTTTGGGTACAAGTGAACTCCCCAGGGGAGCCTTTACGCAGCCCCACATGCAACTGGACCCTCCGGGTTCGCTGTTTATGAGCAAACCTAAATGTAGCTCTAGCCGTCTTCGGAGACGAGTGAAATATCCGGACCCAGGAAATGCCTTGCGAGCCCCTTTGGACCATCCAAAAGTGCCCCCAAAGGAAGGCTTTGGGTACAAGAGAACTCCCCAGGGGAGCCTTTACGCAGCCCCACATGCAACTGGACCCTCCGGGTTCGCTGTTCATGAGCAAACCTAAATGTAGCCCTAGCAGTCATCGGAGACGAGTATAAAATCAGGCCCCTGGAAATGCGTTCCGAGCCCCTTTGGACCATCCTAAAGTATCACCAAAGGAAGGCTTTGGGTACAAGAGAACTCCCCAGGGGAGCCTTTACGCAGCCCCACATGCAACTGGACCCTCCGGGTTCACTGTTTCCGAGCATCAAAACATAGCCCTAGCCAGCATCGAAGACGACTGAAAAATCAGGCCCCAGGAAATGCGTTGCAAGCCCATTTGGACCATCCAAAAGTGTCACCAAAGGAAGGCTTTGGGTACAAGTGAACCAACAGGGGAGACTTTACGCAGCCACACATGCATCTGGACCCTCCGGGTTCGCTGTTTCTGAGCATCCCTAAACATAGCCCTTGCCGGCATCGAAGACGACTGAAAAATCAGGCCTCAGGAAATGCGTTGCGAGCCCTTTTCGCCCATCCAAAAGTGCCCCCAAAGGAAGACATTGGGTACAAGAGAACTCCCCAGGGGAGCCTTTACGCAGCCCCACATGCAACTGGACCCTCCGGGTTCGCTGTTTCCGAGCATCCCTAAACATAGCCCTAGCCGGCATCGATGACGACTGAAAAATCAGGCCCCAGGAAATGCGTTGCGAGCCCTTTTCGCCCATCCAAAAGTGCCCCCAAAGGAAGGCTTTGGGTACAAGTGAACTCCCCAGGGGAGCCTTTACGCAGCCCCACATGCAACTGGACCCTCCGGGTTCTCTGTTTCTGAGCATCCCTAAACTTATCCCTAGCCGGCATCGAAGACGACTGAAAAATCTGGCCCCAGGAAATGCGTTGCGAGCCCTTTTCGCCCATCCAAAAGTGCCCCCAAAGGAAGGCTTTGGGTACAAGAGAACTCTCCAGGGGAGCCTTTACGCAGCCCCACATGCAACTGGACCCTCCGGGTTCGCTGTTTCCGAGCATCCCTAAACATATCCCTAGCCAGCATCGAAGACGACTGAAAAATCAGGCCCCAGGAAATGCATTCCAAGCCCTTTTCGCCCATCCAAAAGTGCCCCCAAAGGAAGGCTTTGGGTACAAGTGAACTCCCCAGGGGAGCCTTTACGCAGCCCCACATGCAACTGGACCCTCCTGGTTCGCTGTTTCCGAGCAACCCTAAACATAGCCCTAGCCGGCATCGAAGACGACTGAAAAATCAGGCCCCAGGAAATGCATTCCGAGGCCTTTTCGCCCATCCAAAAGTGCCCCCAAAGAAAGGCTTTGGGTACAAGTGAACTCCCCAGGGGAGCCTTTACGCAGCCCCACATGCAACTGGACCCTCCGGGTTCGCTGTTTCCGAGCATCCCTGAACATTACCATAGCCGGCATCGAAGACGAGTGAAAAATCAGGCCCCAGGAAATGCGTTGCGAGCCCTTTTCGCCCATCCAAAAGTGCCCCCAAAGGAAGGCTTTGGGTACAAGAGAACTCCCCAGGGGAGCCTTTACGCAGCCCCACATGCAACTGGACCCTCCGGGTTCGCTGTTCATGAGCAAACCTAAATGTAGCCCTAGCAGTCATCGGAGACGAGTATAAAATCAGGCCCCTGGAAATGCGTTCCGAGCCCCTTTGGACCATCCAAAAGTGTCACCAAAGGAAGGCTTTGGGTACAAGAGAACTCCCCAGGGGAGCCTTTACGCAGCCCCACATGCAACTGGACCCTCCGGGTTCACTGTTTCCAAGCATCCCTAAACATAGCCCTAGCCAGCATCGAAGACGACTGAAAAATCAGGCCTCAGGAAATGCGTTGCGAGCCCTTTTCGCCCATCCAAAAGTGCCCCCAAAGGAAGGCTTTGGGTACAAGAGAACTCCCCAGGGGAGCCTTTACGCAGCCCCACATGCAACTGGACCCTCCGGGTACACTGTTTCCGAGCATCCCTAAACCTTACCCTAGCCGGCATCGAAGACGACTGAAAAATCAGGCCCCAGGAAATGCGTTGCGAGCCCTTTTCGCCCATCCAAAAGTGCCCCCAAAGGAAGGCTTTGGGTACAAGAGAACTCCCCAGGGGAGCCTTTACGCAGCCCCACATGCAACTGGACCCTCCGGTTTCGCTGTTTCTGAGCATCCCTAAACATAGCCCTAGCCGGCATCGAAGACGACTGAAAAATCAGGCCCCAGGAAATGCGTTGCGAGCCCTTTTCACCCATCCAAAAGTGCCCCCAAAAGAAGGCTTTGGGTACAAGAGAACTCCCCAGGGGAGCCTTTACGCAGCCCCACATGCAACTGGACCCTTCGGGTTCGATTTTTCCGAGCAACCCTGAATCTATCCCTAGCCAGCATGGGAGAAGACTGAAAACCCGGGCCCCAGAAAACGCGTTGCGAGCCCTTTTCGCCCATCCAAAAGTGCCCCCAAAGGAAGGCTTTGGGTACAAGTGAACTCCCCAGGGGAGCCTTTACGCAGCCCCACATGCAACTGGACCCTCCGGGTTCGCTGTTTATGAGCAAACCTAAATGTAGCCCTAGCCGTCATCGGAGACGAGTGAAATATCCGGACCCAGGAAATGCATTGCGAGCCCCTTTGGACCATCCAAAAGTGCCCCCAAAGGAAGGCTTTGGGTACAAGAGAACTCCCCAGGGGAGCCTTTACGCAGCCCCACATGCAACTGGACCCTCCGGGTTCGCTGTTCATGAGCAAACCTAAATGTAGCCCTAGCAGTCATCGGAGACGAGTAAAAAATCAGGCCCCTGGAAATGCGTTCCGAGCCCCTTTGGACCATCCAAAAGTATCACGAAAGGAAGGCTTTGGGTACAAGAGAACTCCCCAGGGGAGCCTTTACGCAGCCCCACATGCAACTGGACCCTCCGGGTTCACTGTTTCCGAGCATCCCTAAACATAGCCCTAGCCAGCATCGAAGACGACTGAAAAATCAGGCCCCAGGAAATGCGTTGCAAGCCCATTTGGACCATCCAAAAGTGTCACCAAAGGAAGGCTTTGGGTACAAGTGAACCAAGAGGGGAGACTTTACGCAGCCACACATGCATCTGGACCCTCTGGGTTCGCTGTTTCTGAGCATCCCTAAACATAGCCCTTGCCGGCATCGAAGACGACTGAAAAATCAAGCCTCAGGAAATGCGTTGCGAGCCCTTTTCGCCCATCCAAAAGTGCCCCCAAAGGAAGACATTGGGTACAAGAGAACTCCCCAGGGGAGCCTTTACGCAGCCCCACATGCAACTGGACCCTCCGGGTTCGCTGTTTCCGAGCATCCCTAAACATAGCCCTAGCCGGCATCGATGACGACTGAAAAATCAGGCCCCAGGAAATGCATTGCGAGCCCTTTTCGCCCATCCAAAAGTGCCCCCAAAGGAAGGCTTTGGGTACAAGAGAACTCTCCAGGGGAGCCTTTACGCAGCCCCACATGCAACTGGACCCTCCGGGTTCGCTGTTTCCGAGCATCCCTAAACATATCCCTAGCCAGCATCGAAGACGACTGAAAAATCAGGCCCCAGGAAATGCATTCCAAGCCCTTTTCGCCCATCCAAAAGTGCCCCCAAAGGAAGGCTTTGGGTACAAGTGAACTCCCCAGGGGAGCCTTTACGCAGCCCCACATGCAACTGGACCCTCCAGGTTCGATTTTTCCAAGCAAACCTAAACATATCCCTAGCCGGCATGGGAGAAGACTGAAAACCCGGGCCCCAGAAAACGCGTTGCAAGCCCCTTTGGACCATCCAAAAGTGTCACCAAAGGAAGGCTTTGGGTACAAGTGAATTCCCCAGGGGAGCCTTTACGCAGCCCCACATGCAACTGGACCCTCCGGGTTCGCTGTTTATGAGCAACCCTATATATATCACTAGCCGGCATGGGAGAAGACTGAAAACCCGGGCCCCAGGAAATGCTTTGCGAGCCCTTTGGACCATCCAAAAGTGCCCCCAAAGGAAGGCTTTGGGTACAAGTGAACTCCCCAGGGGAGCCTTTACGCAGCCCCACATGCAACTGGACCCTCCGGGTTTGCTGTTCATGAGCAAACCTAAATGTAGCCCTAGCCGTCATCGGAGACGAGTGAAAAATCCGGACCCAGGAAATGCGTTCCGAGCCCTTTGGACCATCCAAAAGTGTCACCAAAGGAAGGCTTTGGGTACATCTGAAGTTCCCAGGGGAGCCTTTACGCAGCCCCACATGCAACTGGACCCTCCGGGTTCGCTGTTCATGAGCAAACCTAAATGTAGCCCTAGCCGGCATCGAAAACGACTGAAAAATCAGTCCCCAGGAAATGCGTTGCGAGCCCTTTGGACCATCCAAAAGTGTCACCAAAGGAAGGCTTTGGGTACAAGTCAACTCCCCAGGGGAGCCTTTACGCAGCCCCACATGCAACTGGACCCTCCTGGTTCGCTGTTTCCGAGCAACCCTAAACATAGCCCTTGCCGGCATCGAAGACGACTGAAAAATCAGGCCCCAGGAAATGCATTCCGAGCCCTTTTCGCCCATCCAAAAGTGCCCCCAAAGAAAGGCTTTGGGTACAAGTGAACTCCCCAGGGGAGCCTTTACGCAGCCCCACATGCAACTGGACCCTCCGGGTTCGCTGTTTCCGAGCATCCCTGAACATTACCATAGCCGGCATCGAAGACGAGTGAAAAATCAGGCCCCAGGAAATGCGTTGCGAGCCCTTTTCGCCCATCCAAAAGTGCCCCCAAAGGAAGGCTTTGGGTACAAGAGAACTCCCCAGGGGAGCCTTTACGCAGCCCCACATGCAACTGGACCCTCCGGGTTCGCTGTTCATGAGCAAACCTAAATGTAGCCCTAGCCGTCATCGAAGACGAGTGAAAAATCAGGCCCCAGGAAATGCGTTGCGAGCCCTTTGCACCATCCAAAAGTGTCACCAAAGGAAGGCTTTGGGTACAAGAGAACTCCCCAGGGGAGCCTTTACGCAGCCCCACATGCAACTGGACCCTCCGGGTTCGCTGTTTCCAAGCATCCCTAAACATAGCCCTTGCCGGCATCGATGACGACTGAAAAATCAGGCCCCAGGAAATGCGTTACGAGCCCATTTCGCCCATCCAAAAGTGCCCCCAAAGGAAGGCTTTGGGTACAAGTGAACTCCCCAGGGGAGCCTTTACGCAGCCCCACATGCAACTGGACCCTCCGGGTTCGCTGTTTCCGAGCATCCCTAAACATAGCCCTAGCCGGCATCGAAGATGACTGAAAAATCAGGCCCCAGGAAAGGCGTTGTGAGCCCTTTTCGCCCATCCAAAAGTGCCCCCAAAGGAAGGCTTTGGGTACAAAAGAACTCCCCAGGGGAGCCTTTACGCAGCCCCACATGCAACTGGACCCTTCGGGTTCGATTTTTCCGAGCAACCCTAAATATATCCCTAGCCAGCATGGGAGAAGACTGAAAACCCGGGCCCCAGAAGACGTGTTGCAAGCCCATTTGGACCATCCAAAAGTGTCACCAAAGGAAGGTTTTTGGTACAAGTGAACTCCCCAGGGGAGCCTTTACGCAGCCCCACATGCAACTGGACCCTCCGGGTTCGCTGTTCATGAGCAAACCTAAAAGTAGCCCTAGCCGTCATTGGAGACGAGTGAAAAATCCGGACCCAGGAAATGCGTTGCGAGCCCTTTGGACCATCCAAAAGTGTCACCAAATGAAGGCTTTGGGTACAAGAGAACTCCCCAGGGGAGCCTTTACGCAGCCCCACATGCAACTGGACCCTCCGGGTTCGCTGTTTCCGAGCATCCCTAAACATAGCCCTAGCCGGCATCGATGACGACTGAAAAATCAGGCCCCAGGAAATGCGTTACGAGCCCATTTCGCCCATCCAAAAGTGCCCCCTAAGGAAGGCTTTGGGTACAAGTGAACTCCCCAGGGGAGCCTTTACGCAGCCCCACATGCAACTGGACCCTCCGGGTTCGCTGTTTCCGAGCATCCCTAAACATAGCCCTAGCCGGCATCGTTGACGACTGAAAAATCAGGCCCCAGGAACTGCGTTACGAGCCCTTTTTGCCCATCCAAAAGTGCCCCCAAAGGAAGGCTTTGGGTACAAGAGAACTCCCCAGGGGAGCCTTTACGCAGCCCCACATGCAACTGGACCCTTCGGGTTCGATTTTTCCGAGCAACCCTAAATATATCCCTAGCCAGCATGGGAGAAGACTGAAAACCCGGACCCCAGAAAACTCGTTGCAAGCCCCTTTGGACCACCCAAAAGTGTCACCAAAGGAAGGCTTTTGGTACAAGTGAACTCCCCAGGGGAGTCTTTACGCAGCGCCACATGCAACTGGACACTCCGGGTTCGCTATTCATGAGCAAACCTAAATGTAGCCCTAGCCGTCTTCGGAGACGAGTGAAAAATCAGGCCCCAGGAAAGGCGTTGCGAGCCCTTTTCGCCCATCCAAAAGTGCCCCCAAAGGAAGGCTTTGGGTACATCTGAAGTTCCCAGGGGAGCCTTTACGCAGCCCCACATGCAACTGGACCCTCCGGGTTCGCTGTTCATGAGCAAACCTAAAAGTATCCCTAGCCGTCATCGGAGACGAGTGAAAAATCCGGACCCAGGAAATGCCTTGCGAGCCCCTTTGGACCATCCAAAAGTGCCCCCAAAGGAAGGCTTTGGGTACAAGAGAACTCCCCAGGGGAGCCTTTACGCAGCCCCACATGCAACTGGACCCTCCGGGTTCGCTGTTTCCAAGCATCCCTAAACATAGCCCTTGCCGGCATCGATGACGACTGAAAAATCAGGCCCCAGGAAATGCGTTACGAGCCCATTTCGCCCATCCAAAAGTGCCCCCAAAGGAAGGCTTTGGGTACAAGTGAACTCCCCAGGGGAGCCTTTACGCAGCCCCACATGCAACTGGACCCTCCGGGTTCGCTGTTTCCGAGCATCCCTAAACATAGCCCTAGCCGGCATCGAAGATGACTGAAAAATCAGGCCCCAGGAAAGGCGTTGTGAGCCCTTTTCGCCCATCCAAAAGTGCCCCCAAAGGAAGGCTTTGGGTACAAAAGAACTCCCCAGGGGAGCCTTTACGCAGCCCCACATGCAACTGGACCCTTCGGGTTCGATTTTTCCGAGCAACCCTAAATATATCCCTAGCCAGCATGGGAGAAGACTGAAAACCCGGGCCCCAGAAGACGTGTTGCAAGCCCATTTGGACCATCCAAAAGTGTCACCAAAGGAAGGTTTTTGGTACAAGTGAACTCCCCAGGGGAGCCTTTACGCAGCCCCACATGCAACTGGACCCTCCGGGTTCGCTGTTCATGAGCAAACCTAAAAGTAGCCCTAGCCGTCATTGGAGACGAGTGAAAAATCCGGACCCAGGAAATGCGTTGCGAGCCCTTTGGACCATCCAAAAGTGTCACCAAATGAAGGCTTTGGGTACAAGAGAACTCCCCAGGGGAGCCTTTACGCAGCCCCACATGCAACTGGACCCTCCGGGTTCGCTGTTTCCGAGCATCCCTAAACATAGCCCTAGCCGGCATCGATGACGACTGAAAAATCAGGCCCCAGGAAATGCGTTACGAGCCCATTTCGCCCATCCAAAAGTGCCCCCTAAGGAAGGCTTTGGGTACAAGTGAACTCCCCAGGGGAGCCTTTACGCAGCCCCACATGCAACTGGACCCTCCGGGTTCGCTGTTTCCGAGCATCCCTAAACATAGCCCTAGCCGGCATCGTTGACGACTGAAAAATCAGGCCCCAGGAACTGCGTTACGAGCCCTTTTTGCCCATCCAAAAGTGCCCCCAAAGGAAGGCTTTGGGTACAAGAGAACTCCCCAGGGGAGCCTTTACGCAGCCCCACATGCAACTGGACCCTTCGGGTTCGATTTTTCCGAGCAACCCTAAATATATCCCTAGCCAGCATGGGAGAAGACTGAAAACCCGGACCCCAGAAAACTCGTTGCAAGCCCCTTTGGACCACCCAAAAGTGTCACCAAAGGAAGGCTTTTGGTACAAGTGAACTCCCCAGGGGAGTCTTTACGCAGCGCCACATGCAACTGGACACTCCGGGTTCGCTATTCATGAGCAAACCTAAATGTAGCCCTAGCCGTCTTCGGAGACGAGTGAAAAATCAGGCCCCAGGAAAGGCGTTGCGAGCCCTTTTCGCCCATCCAAAAGTGCCCCCAAAGGAAGGCTTTGGGTACATCTGAAGTTCCCAGGGGAGCCTTTACGCAGCCCCACATGCAACTGGACCCTCCGGGTTCGCTGTTCATGAGCAAACCTAAAAGTATCCCTAGCCGTCATCGGAGACGAGTGAAAAATCCGGACCCAGGAAATGCCTTGCGAGCCCCTTTGGACCATCCAAAAGTGCCCCCAAAGGAAGGCTTTGGGTACATCTGAAGTTCCCAGGGGAGCCTTTACACAGCCCCACACGCAACTGGACCCTCCGGGTTCGCTGTTTCCGAGCAACCCTAAACGTAGCCCTAGCAGTCATCGGAGACGAGTGAAAAATCAGGCCCCTGAAAATGCGTTCCGAGCCCCTTTGGACCATCCAAAAGTGTCACCAAAGGAAGGCTTTGGGTACAAGTGAACTCCCCAGCGGAGCCTTTACGCAGCCCCACATGCAACTGGACCCTCCGGGTTCGCTGTTTCAGAGCATCCCTAAACATAGCCCTAGCCGGCATCGATGACGACTGAAAAATCAGGCCCCAGGAAATGCGTTACGAGCCCATTTCGCCCATCCAAAAGTGCCCCCTAAGGAAGGCTTTGGGTACAAGTGAACTCCCCAGGGGAGCCTTTACGCAGCCCCACATGCAACTGGACCCTCCGGGTTCGCTGTTTCCGAGCATCCCTAAACATAGCCCTAGCCGGCATCGTTGACGACTGAAAAATCAGGCCCCAGGAACTGCGTTACGAGCCCTTTTCGCCCATCCAAAAGTGCCCCCAAAGGAAGGCTTTGGGTACAAGAGAACTCCCCAGGGGAGCCTTTACGCAGCCCCACATGCAACTGGACCCTTCGGCTTCGATTTTTCCGAGCAACCCTAAATATATCCCTAGCCAGCATGGGAGAAGACTGAAAACCCGGACCCCAGAAAACTCGTTGCAAGCCCCTTTGGACCACCCAAAAGTGTCACCAAAGGAAGGCTTTTGGTACAAGTGAACTCCCCAGGGGAGTCTTTACGCAGCGCCACATGCAACTGGACACTCCGGGTTCGCTATTCATGAGCAAACCTAAATGTAGCCCTAGCCGTCTTCGGAGACGAGTGAAAAATCAGGCCCCAGGAAAGGCGTTGCGAGCCCTTTTCGCCCATCCAAAAGTGCCCCCAAAGGAAGGCTTTGGGTACATCTGAAGTTCCCAGGGGAGCCTTTACGCAGCCCCACATGCAACTGGACCCTCCGGGTTCGCTGTTCATGAGCAAACCTAAAAGTATCCCTAGCCGTCATCGGAGACGAGTGAAAAATCCGGACCCAGGAAATGCCTTGCGAGCCCCTTTGGACCATCCAAAAGTGCCCCCAAAGGAAGGCTTTGGGTACATCTGAAGTTCCCAGGGGAGCCTTTACACAGCCCCACATGCAACTGGACCCTCCGGGTTCGCTGTTTCCGAGCAACCCTAAACGTAGCCCTAGCAGTCATCGGAGACGAGTGAAAAATCAGGCCCCTGAAAATGCGTTCCGAGCCCCTTTGGACCATCCAAAAGTGTCACCAAAGGAAGGCTTTGGGTACAAGTGAACTCCCCAGCGGAGCCTTTACGCAGCCCCACATGCAACTGGACCCTCCGGGTTCGCTGTTTCAGAGCATCCCTAAACATAGCCCTAGACGGCATCGAAGACGACTGAAAAATCAGGCCCCAGGAAATGCGTTCCGAGCCCCTTTGGACCATCCAAAAGTGCCCCCAAAGGAAGGCTTTGGGTACAAGTGAACTCCCCAGGGGAGCCTTTATGCAGCCCCACATGCAACTGGACCCTCCGGGTTCGCTGTTTCCGAGCATCCCTAAACATAGCCCTAGCCGGCATCGAAGATGACTGAAAAATCAGGCCCCAGGAAACGCGTTGCAAGCCCATTTGGACCATCCAAAAGTGTCACCAAAGGAATGCTTTGGGTAGAAGAGAACTCCCCAGGGGAGCCTTTACGCAGCCCCACATGCAACTGGACCCTCCGGGTTCGCTGTTCATGAGCAAACCTAAATGTAGCCCTAGCCGTCATCGAAGATGAGTGAAAAATCAGGCCCCAGGAAATGCGTTCCGAGCCCCTTTGGACCATCCAAAAGTGCCCCCAAATGAAGGCATTGGGTACATCTGAAGTTCCCAGGGGAGCCTTTACGCAGCCCCACATGCAACTGGACCCTCCGGGTTCGCTGTTCATGAGCAAACCTAAAAGTATCCCTAGCCGTCATTGGAGACAAGTGAAAAATCAGGCCCCAGGAAATGCGTTGCGAGTCCATTGGACCATCCAAAAGTGTCACCAAAGGAAGCCTTTGGGTACAAGTGAACTCCCCAGAGGAGCCTTTATGCAGCCCCACATGCAACTGGACCCTCCGGGTTCGCTGTTTCCGAGCAACCCTAAACATAGCCCTAGCCGGCATCGAAGACGACTGAAAAATCAGTCCCCAGGAAATGCGTTACGAGCCCTTTTCGCCCATCCAAAAGTGCCCCCAAAGGAAGGCTTTGGGTACAAGTGAAGTCCCCAGGGGACCCTTTACGCAGCCCCACATGCAACTGGACCCTCCGGGTTCGATTTTTCCGAGCAACCCTAAATATATCACTAGCCGGCATGGGAGAAGACTTAAAACCCGGGCCCCAGGAAATGCAATCCAAGCCCTTTTCGCCCATCCAAAAGTTCCCCCAAAGAAAGGCTTTGGGTAGAAGTGAACTCCCCAGGGGAGCCTTTACGCAGCCCCACATGCAACTGGACCCTCCGGGTTCGCTGTTTCCGAGCATCCCTAAACATAGCCCTTGCCGGCATCGAAGACGACTGAAAAATCAGGCCCCAGGAAATGCGTTGCGAGCCCTTTTCGCCCAACCAAAGGTGCCCCCAAAGGAAGACTTTGGGTACATTTGAACTCCCCAGGGGAGCCTTTACGCAGCCCCACATGCAACTGGACCCTCCGGGTTCTCTGTTTCTGAGCATCCCTAAACTTAGCCCTAGCCGGCATCGAAGACGACTGAAAAATCTGGCCGAGGAAATGTGTTGCGAGCCCTTTTCGCCCATCCAAAAGTGCCCCCAAAGGAAGGCTTTGGGTACAAGTGAACTCCCCAGGGGAGCCTTTACGCAGCCCCACATGCAACTGGACCCTCCGGGTTCGCTGTTTCCGAGCATCCCTAAACATAGCTCTAGCCGGCATCGAAGACGACTGAAAAATCAGGCCCCAGGAAAGGCGTTGCGAGCCCTTTTCGCCCATCCAAAAGTGCCCCCAAAGGAAGGCTTTGGGTACAAGTGAACTCCCCAGGGGAGCCTTTACGCAGCCCCACATGCAACTGGACCCTCCGGGTTCGATTTTTCCAAGCAACCCTAAATATATCCCTAGCCGGCATGGGAGAAGACTGAAAACCCGGGCCCCAGAAAACGCGTTGCAAGCCCCTTTGGACCATCCAAAAGTGTCACCAAAGGAAGGCTTTGGGTACAAGTGAATTCCCCAGGGGAGCCTTTACGCAGCCCCACATGCAACTGGACCCTCCGGGTTCGCTGTTTCTGAGCAACCCTATATATATCACTAGCCGGCATGGGAGAAGACTTAAAACCCTGGCCCCAGGAAATGCATTCCGAGCCCTTTTCGCCCATCCAAAAGTTCCCCCAAAGAAAGGCTTTGGGTAGAAGTAAACTCCCCAGGGGAGCCTTTACGCAGCCCCACATGCAACTGGACCCTCCGGGTTCGCTGTTTCCGAGCATCCCTAAACATAGCCCTTGCCGGCATCGAAGACGACTGAAAAATCTGGCCGAGGAAATGTGCTGCGAGCCCTTTTCGCCCATCCAAAAGTGCCCCCAAAGGAAGGCTTTGGGTACAAGAGAACTCCCCAGGGGAGCCTTTACGCAGCCCCACATGCAACTGGACCCTCCGGGTTCGCTGTTTCCGAGCATCCCTAAATATAACCCTAGCTGGCATCGATGACGACTGAAAAATCAGGCCCCAGGAAATGCGTTACAAGCCCTTTTCGCCCATCCAAAAGTGCCCCCAAAGGAAGGCTTTGGGTACAAGTGAAGTCCCCAGGGGAGCCTTTACGCAGCCCCACATGCAACTGGACCCTCCGGGTTCGATTTTTCCAAGCAACCCTAAATATATCCCTAGCCGGCATGGGAGAAGACTGAAAACCCGGGCCCCAGAAAACGCGTTGCAAGCCCCTTTGGACCATCCAAAAGTGTCACCAAAGGAAGGCTTTGGGTACAAGTGAATTCCCCAGGGGATCCTTTACGCAGCCCCACATGCAACTGAACCCTCCGGGTTCGCTGTTTCTGAGCAATCCTATATATATCCCTAGCCGGCATGGGAGAAGACTTAAAACCCGGGCCCCAGGAAATGCATTCCAAGTCCTTTTCGCCCATCCAAAAGTTCCCCCAGAGAAAGGCTTTGGGTAGAAGTGAACTCCCCAGGGGAGCCTTTACGCAGCCCCACATGCAACTGGACCCTCCGGGTTCGCTGTTTCCGAGCATCCCTAAACATAGCCCTTGCCGGCATCGAAGACGACTGAAAAATCAGGCCCCAGGAAATGCGTTGCGAGCCCTTTTCGCCCATCCAAAAGTGCCCCCAAAGGAAGACTCTGGGTACATTTGAACTCCCCAGGGGAGCCTTTACGCAGACCCACATGCAACTGGGCCCTCCGGGTTCTCTGTTTCTGAGCATCCCTAAACTTAGCCCTAGCCGGCATCGAAGACGACTGAAAAATCTGGCCGAGGAAATGTGTTGCGAGCCCTTTTCGCCCATCCAAAAGTGCCCCCAAAGGAAGGCTTTGGGTACAAGAGAACTCCCCAGGGGAGCCTTTACGCAGCCCCACATGCAACTGGACCCTCCGGGTTCGCTGTTTCCGAGCATCCCTAAACATAGCTCTAGCCGGCATCGAAGACGACTGAAAAATCAGGCCCCAGGAAATGCGTTGCGAGCCCTTTTCGCCCATCCAAAAGTGCCCCCAAAGGAAGGCTTTGGGTACAAGTGAAGTCCCCAGGGGAGCCTTTACGCAGCCCCACATGCAACTGGACCCTCCGGGTTCGATTTTTCCAAGCAACCCTAAATATATCCCTAGCCGGCATGGGAGAAGACTGAAAACCCGGGCCCCAGAAAACGCGTTGCAAGCCCCTTTGGACCATCCAAAAGTGTCACCAAAGGAAGGCTTTGGGTACAAGTGAATTCCCCAGGGGAGTCTTTACGCAGCCCCACATGCAACTGGACCCTCTGGGTTCACTGTTTCTGAGCAACCCTATATATATCACTAGCCGGCATGGGAGAAGACTGAAAACCGGGGCCCCAGGAAATGCTTTGCGAGCCCTTTTCGCCCATCCAAAAGTGCCCCCAAAGGAAGGCTTTGGGTACAAGTGAACTCCCCAGGGGAGCCTTTACGCTGCCCCACATGCAACTGCAGCCTCCGCGTTCGCTGTTCATGAGCAACCCTAAATATATCTCTAGCCGTCATCGAAGACGAGTTAAAAATCAGGCCCCAGGAAATGCGATGCGAGCCCTTTTCGCCCATCCAAAAGTGCCCCCAAAGGAAGGCTTTGGGTACAAGAGAACTCCCCAGGGGAGCCTTTATGCAGCCCCACATGCAACTGGACCCTTCGGGTTCGATTTTTCCGAGTAACCCTAAATATATCCCTAGCCAGCATGGGAGAAGACTGAAAACCCGGGCCCCAGAAAATGCGTTGCAAGCCCCTTTGGACCATCCCAAAGTGTAACCAAAGGAAGGCTTTTGGTACAAGAGAACTCCCTAGGGGAGCCTTTACGCAGCCCCACATGCAACTGGACCCTCCGGGTTCGCTGTTCATGAGCAAACCTAAATGTAGCACTAGCCGTCATCGGAGACGAGTGAAAAATCAGGCCCCAGGAAATGCGTTGCGAGCCCTTTTCGCCCATCCAAAAGTGCCCCCAAAGGAAGGCTTTGGGTACATCTGAAGTTCCCAGGGGAGCCTTTACGCAGCCCCACATGCAACTGGACCCTCCGGGTTCGCTGTTCATGAGCAAACCTAAATGTAGCCCTAGCCGTCATCGAAGACGAGTGAAAAATCAGGCCCCAGGAAATGCGTTCCGAGCCCCTTTGGACCATCCAAAAGTGCCCCCAAAGGAAGGCATTGGGTACATCTGAAGTTCCCAGGGGAGCCTTTACGCAGCCCCACATACAACTGGACCCTCCGGGTTCGCTGTTCATGAGCAAACCTAAAAGTATCCCTAGCCGTCATTGGAGACAAGTGAAAAATCAGGCCCCAGGAAATGCGTTGCGAGCCCTTTTCGCCCATCCAAAAGTGTCACCAAAGGAAGGCTTTGGGTACAAGTGAACTCCCCAGAGGAGCCTTTACGCAGCCCCACATGCAACTGGACCCTCCGGGTTCGCTGTTTCCGAGCATCCCTAAACATAGCCCTTGCCGGCATCGAAGACGACTGAAAAATCAGGCCATAGGAAATGCGTTACGAGCCCTTTTCGCCCATCCAAAAGTGCCCCCAAAGGAAGGCTTTGGGTACAAGTGAAGTCCCCAGGGGAGCCTTTACGCAGCCCCACATGCAACTGGACCCTCCGGGTTCGATTTTTCCGAGCAACCCTAAATATATCCCTAGCCGGCATGGGAGAAGACTGAAAACCCGGGCCCCAGAAAACGCGTTGCAAGCCCCTTTGGACCATCCAAAAGTGTCACCAAAGGAAGGCTTTGGGTACAAGTGAATTCCCCAGGGGAGCCTTTACGCAGCCCCACATGCAACTGGACCCTCCGGGTTCGCTGTTTCTGAGCAACCCTATATATATCACTAGCCGGCATGGGAGAAGACTGAAAACCCTGGCCCCAGGAAATGCATTCCGAGCCCTTTTCGCCCATCCAAAAGTTCCCCCAAAGAAAGGCTTTGGGTACAAGTAAACCCCCAGGGGAGACTTTACGCAGCCCCACATGCAACTGGACCCTCCGGGTTCGCTGTTTCCGAGCATCCCTAAACATAGCCCTTGCCGGCATCGAAGACGACTGAAAAATCTGGCCGAGGAAATGTGCTGCGAGCCCTTTTCGCCCATCCAAAAGTGCCCCCAAAGGAAGGCTTTGGGTACAAGAGAACTCCCCAGGGGAGCCTTTACGCAGCCCCACATGCAACTGGACCCTCCGGGTTCGCTGTTTCCGAGCATCCCTAAATATAACCCTAGCCGGCATCGATGACGACTGAAAAATCAGGCCCCAGGAAATGCGTTACAAGCCCTTTTCGCCCATCCAAAAGTGTCACCAAAGGAAGGCTTTGGGTACAAGTGAATTCCCCAGGGGATCCTTTACGCAGCCCCACATGCAACTGGACCCTCCGGGTTCGCTGTTTCTGAGCAATCCTATATGTATCACTAGCCGGCATGGGAGAAGACTTAAAACCCGGGCCCCAGGAAATGCATTCCAAGTCCTTTTCGCCCATCCAAAAGTTCCCCCAGAGAAAGGCTTTGGGTAGAAGTGAACTCCCCAGGGGAGCCTTTACGCAGCCCCACATGCAACTGGACCCTCCGGGTTCGCTGTTTCCGAGCATCCCTAAACATAGCCCTTGCCGGCATCGAAGACGACTGAAAAATCAGGCCCCAGGAAATGCGTTGCGAGCCCTTTTCGCCCATCCAAAAGTGCCCCCAAAGGAAGACTCTGGGTACATTTGAACTCCCCAGGGGAGCCTTTACGCAGACCCACATGCAACTGGGCCCTCCGGGTTCTCTGTTTCTGAGCATCCCTAAACTTATCCCTAGCCGGCATCGAAGACGACTGAAAAATCTGGCCGAGGAAATGTGTTGCGAGCCCTTTTCGCCCATCCAAAAGTGCCCCCAAAGGAAGGCTTTGGGTACAAGTGAACTCCCCAGGGGAGCCTTTACGCAGCCCCACATGCAACTGGACCCTCCGGGTTCGCTGTTTCCGAGCATCCCTAAATATAGCCCTAGCCGGCATCGATGACGACTGAAAAATCAGGCCCCAGGAAATGCGTTACGAGCCCTTTTCGCCCATCCAAAAGTGCCCCCAAAGGAAGGCTTTGGGTACAAGTGAACTCCCCAGGGGAGCCTTTACGCAGCCCCACATGCAACTGGACCCTCCGGGTTCGCTGTTCATGAGCAAACCTAAATGTAGCCCTAGCCGTCATCGAAGACGAGTGAAAAATCAGGCCCCAGGAAATGCGTTCCGAGCCCCTTTGGACCATCCAAAAGTGCCCCCAAAGGAAGGCATTGGGTACATCTGAAGTTCCCAGGGGAGCCTTTACGCAGCCCCACATGCAACTGGACCCTCCGGGTTCGCTGTTCATGAGCAAACCTTAAAGTATCCCTAGCCGTCATTGGAGACAAGTGAAAAATCAGGCCCCAGGAAATGCGTTGCGAGCCCATTGGACCATCCAAAAGTGTCACCAAAGGAAGGCTTTGGGTACAAGTGAACTCCCCAGAGGAGCCTTTACGCAGCCCCACATGCAACTGGACCCTCCGGGTTCGCTGTTTCCGAGCATCCCTAAACATAGCCCTTGCCGGCATCGAAGACGACTGAAAAATCAGGCCATAGGAAATGCGTTACGAGCCCTTTTCGCCCATCCAAAAGTGCCCCCAAAGGAAGGCTTTGGGTACAAGTGAACTCCCCAGGGGAGCCTTTACGCAGCCCCACATGCAACTGGACCCTCCGGGTTCGATTTTTCCGAGCAACCCTAAATATATCCCTAGCCGGCATGGGAGAAGACTGAAAACCCGGGCCCCAGAAAACGCGTTGCAAGCCCCTTTGGACCATCCAAAAGTGTCACCAAAGGAAGGCTTTGGGTACAAGTGAACTCCCCAGGGGAGCCTTTACGCAGCCCCACATGCAACTGGACCCTCCGGGTTCGATTTTTCCGAGCAACACTAAATATATCCCTAGCCGGCATGGGAGAAGACTGAAAACCCGGGCCCCAGAAAACGCGTTGCAAGCCCCTTTGGACCATCCAAAAGTGTCACCAAAGGAAGGCTTTGGGTACAAGTGAATTCCCCAGGGGATCCTTTACGCAGCCCCACATGCAACTGGACCCTCCGGGTTCGCTGTTTCTGAGCAATCCTATATGTATCACTAGCCGGCATGGGAGAAGACTTAAAACCCGGGCCCCAGGAAATGCATTCCAAGTCCTTTTCGCCCATCCAAAAGTTCCCCCAGAGAAAGGCTTTGGGTAGAAGTGAACTCCCCAGGGGAGCCTTTACGCAGCCCCACATGCAACTGGACCCTCCGGGTTCGCTGTTTCCGAGCATCCCTAAACATAGCCCTTGCCGGCATCGAAGACGACTGAAAAATCAGGCCCCAGGAAATGCGTTGCGAGCCCTTTTCGCCCATCCAAAAGTGCCCCCAAAGGAAGACTCTGGGTACATTTGAACTCCCCAGGGGAGCCTTTACGCAGCCCCACATGCAACTGGGCCCTCCGGGTTCTCTGTTTCTGAGCATCCCTAAACTTAGCCCTAGCCGGCATCGAAGACGACTGAAAAATCTGGCCGAGGAAATGTGTTGCGAGCCCTTTTCGCCCATCCAAAAGTGCCCCCAAAGGAAGGCTTTGGGTACAAGTGAACTCCCCAGGGGAGCCTTTACGCAGCCCCACATGCAACTGGACCCTCCGGGTTTGCTGTTTCCGAGCATCCCTAAATATAGCCCTAGCCGGCATCGATGACGACTGAAAAATCAGGCCCCAGGAAATGCGTTACGAGCCCTTTTCGCCCATCCAAAAGTGCCCCCAAAGGAAGGCTTTGGGTACAAGTGAACTCCCCAGGGGAGCCTTTACGCAGCCCCACATGCAACTGGACCCTCCGGGTTCGCTGTTCATGAGCAAACCTAAATGTAGCCCTAGCCGTCATCGAAGACGAGTGAAAAATCAGGCCCCAGGAAATGCGTTCCGAGCCCCTTTGGACCATCCAAAAGTGCCCCCAAAGGAAGGCATTGGGTACATCTGAAGTTCCCAGGGGAGCCTTTACGCAGCCCCACATGCAACTGGACCCTCCGGGTTCGCTGTTCATGAGCAAACCTTAAAGTATCCCTAGCCGTCATTGGAGACAAGTGAAAAATCAGGCCCCAGGAAATGCGTTGCGAGCCCATTGGACCATCCAAAAGTGTCACCAAAGGAAGGCTTTGGGTACAAGTGAACTCCCCAGAGGAGCCTTTACGCAGCCCCACATGCAACTGGACCCTCCGGGTTCGCTGTTTCCGAGCATCCCTAAACATAGCCCTTGCCGGCATCGAAGACGACTGAAAAATCAGGCCATAGGAAATACGTTACGAGCCCTTTTCGCCCATCCAAAAGTGCCCCCAAAGGAAGGCTTTGGGTACAAGTGAACTCCCCAGGGGAGCCTTTACGCAGCCCCACATGCAACTGGACCCTCCGGGTTCGATTTTTCCGAGCAACCCTAAATATATCCCTAGCCGGCATGGGAGAAGACTGAAAACCCGGGCCCCAGAAAACGCGTTGCAAGCCCCTTTGGACCATCCAAAAGTGTCACCAAAGGAAGGCTTTGGGTACAAGTGAATTCCCCAGGGGAGCCTTTACGCAGCCCCACATGCAACTGGACCCTCCGGGTTCGCTGTTCATGAGCAAACCTAAATGTAGCCCTAGCAGTCATCGAAGACGAGTGAAAAATCAGGCCCCAGGAAATGCGTTGCGAGCCCATTGGACCATCCAAAAGTGTCACCAAAGGAAGGCTTTGGGTACAAGTGAACTCCCCAGAGGAGCCTTTACGCAGCCCCACATGCAACTGGACCCTCCTGGTTCGCTGTTTCCGAGCATCCCTAAACATAGCCCTTGCCGTCATAGAAGACGACTGAAAATGCTGGCCGAGAAAATGTGCTGCGAGCCCTTTTCGCCCATCCAAAAGTGCCCCCAAAGGAAGGCTTTGGGTACAAGAGAACTCCCCAGGGGAGCCTTTACGCAGCCCCACATGCAACTGGACCCTCCGGGTTCGCTGTTTCCGAGCATCCCTAAATATAACCCTAGCCGGCATCGATGACGACTGAAAAATCAGGCCCCAGGAAATGCGTTACAAGCCCTTTTGGCCCATCCAAAAGTGCCCCCAAAGGAAGGCTTTGGGTACAAGTGAATTCCCCAGGGGAGCCTTTACGCAGCCCCACATGCAACTGGACCCTCCGGGTTCGCTGTTTCCGAGCATCCCTAAACATAGCCCTTGCCGGCATCGAAGACGACTGAAAAATCAGGCCCCAGGAAATGCGTTGCGAGCCCTTTTCGCCCATCCAAAAGTGCCCCCAAAGGAAGACTTTGGGTACATTTGAACTCCCCAGGGGAGCCTTTACGCAGCCCCACATGCAACTGGGCCCTCCGGGTTCTCTGTTTCTGAGCATCCCTAAACTTAGCCCTAGCCGGCATCGAAGACGACTGAAAAATCTGGCCGAGGAAATGTGTTGCGAGCCCTTTTCGCCCATCCAAAAGTGCCCCCAAAGGAAGGCTTTGGGTACAAGAGAACTCCCCAGGGGAGCCTTTACGCAGCCCCACATGCAACTGGACCCTCCTGGTTCGCTGTTCATGAGCAAACCTAAAAGTAACCCTAGCCGTCATTGGAGACGAGTGAAAAATCAGGCCCCAGGAAATGCGTTGCGAGCCCCTTTGGACCATCCCAAAGTGTCACCAAAGGAAGGCTTTGGGTACAAGAGAACTCCCCAGGGGAGCCTTTACGCAGCCCCACATGCAACTGGACCCTCCGGGTTCGCTGTTTCCGAGCATCCCTAAACATATACTTAGCAGTCATCGGAGACGAGTGAAAAATCAGGCCCCTGGAAATGCGTTCCGAGCCCCTTTGGACCATCCAAAAGTGTCACCAAAGGAAGGCTTTGGGTACAAGAGAACTCCCAATGGGAGCCTTTACGCAGCCCCACATGCAACTGGACCCTCCGGCTTCGATTTTTCCAAGCAACCCTAAACATATCCCTAGCCGGCATGGGAGAAGACTGAAAACCCGGGCCCCAGAAAACGCGTTGCAAGCCCCTTTGGACCATCCAAAAGTGTCACCAAAGGAAGGCTTTGGGTACAAGTGAACTCCCCAGGGGAGCCTTTACGCAGCCCCACATGCAACTGGACCCTCCGGGTTCGCTGTTTCTGAGCAACCCTATATATATCACTAGCCGGCATGGGAGAAGACTGAAAACCCGGGCCCCAGGAAATGCTTTGCGAGCCCTTTTCGCCCATCCAAAAGTGCCCCCAAAGGAAGGCTTTGGGTACAAGTGAACTCCCCAGGGGAGCCTTTACGCAGCCCCACATACAACTGGACCCTCCGGGTTCGCTGTTTCCGAGCATCCCTAAACATAGCCCTAGCCGGCATCGAAGACGACTGAAAAATCAGGCCCCAGGAAATGCATTCCAAGCCCTTTTCGCCCATCCAAAAGTGTCACCAAGGGAAGGCTTTGGGTACAAGAGAACTCCCCAGGGGAGCCTTTACGCAGCCCCACATGCAACTGGACCCTTCGGGTTCGATTTTTCCGAGCAACCCTAAATATATCCCTACCCGGCATGGGAGAAGACTGAAAACCCAGGCCCCAGAAAACGCTTTGCAAGCCCCTTTGGACCACCCAAAAGTGTCACCAAAGGAAGGCTTTTGGTACAAGTGAACTCCCCAGGGGAGCCTTTACGCAGCCCCACATGCAACTGGACCCTCTGGGTTCGCTGTTTCTGAGCAACCCTATATATATCACTAGCCGGCATGGGAGAAGACTTAAAACCCGGGCCCCAGGAAATGCATTCCAAGTCCTTTTCGCCCATCCAAAAGTTCCCCCAGAGAAAGGCTTTGGGTAGAAGTGAACTCCCCAGGGGAGCCTTTACGCAGCCCCACATGCAACTGGACCCTCCGGGTTCGCTGTTTCCGAGCATCCCTAAACATAGCCCTTGCCGGCATCGAAGACGACTGAAAAATCAGGCCCCAGGAAATGCGTTGCGAGCCCTTTTCGCCCATCCAAAAGTGCCCCCAAAGGAAGACTTTGGGTACATTTGAACTCCCCAGGGGAGCCTTTACGCAGCCCCACATGCAAGTGGGCCCTCCGGGTTCTCTGTTTCTGAGCATCCCTAAACTTAACCCTAGCCGGCATCGAAGACGACTGAAAAATCTGGCCGAGGAAATGTGTTGCGAGCCCTTTTCGCCCATCCAAAAGTGCCCCCAAAGGAAGGCTTTGGGTACAAGAGAACTCCCCAGGGGAGCCTTTACGCAGCCCCACATGCAACTGGACCCTCCGGGTTCGCTGTTTCCGAGCATCCCTAAATATAGCCCTAGCCGGCATCGATGACGACTGAAAAATCAGGCCCCAGGAAATGCGTTACGAGCCCTTTTCGCCCATCCAAAAGTGCCCCCAAAGGAAGGCTTTGGGTACAAGTGAACTCCCCAGGGGAGCCTTTACGCAGCCCCACATGCAACTGGACCCTCCGGGTTCGCTGTTTCCGAGCATCCCTAAACATAGCCCTAGCCGGCATCGAAGACGACTGAAAAATCAGGCCCCAGGAAATGCATTGCGAGCCCTTTTCGCCCATCCAAAAGTGCCCCCAAAGGAAGGCTTTGGGTACAAGTGAAGTCCCCAGGGGAGCCTTTACGCAGCCCCACATGCAACTGGACCCTCCGGGTTCGATTTTTTCAAGCAACCCTAAATATATCCCTAGCCGGCATGGGAGAAGACTGAAAACCCGGGCCCCAGAAAACGCGTTGCAAGCCCCTTTGGACCATCCAAAAGTGTCACCAAAGGAAGGCTTTTGGTACAAGTGAATTCCCCAGGGGAGCCTTTACGCAGCCCCACATGCAACTGGACCCTCCGGGTTCGCTGTTTCCGAGCATCCCTAAACATAGCCCTTGCCGGCATCGAAGACGACTGAAAAATCTGGCCGAGGAAATGTGCTGCGAGCCCTTTTCGCCCATCCAAAAGTGCCCCCAAAGGAAGGCTTTGGGTACAAGAGAACTCCCCAGGGGAGCCTTTACGCAGCCCCACATGCAACTGGACCCTCCGGGTTCGCTGTTTCCGAGCATCCCTAAATATAACCCTAGCCGGCATCGATGACGACTGAAAAATCAGGCCCCAGGAAATGCGTTACGAGCCCTTTTCGCCCATCCAAAAGTGCCCCCAAAGGAAGGCTTTGGGTACAAGTGAAGTCCCCAGGGGAGCCTTTACGCAGCCCCACATGCAACTGGACCCTCCGGGTTCGATTTTTCCAAGCAACCCTAAATATATCCCTAGCCGGCATGGGAGAAGACTGAAAACCCGGGCCCCAGAAAACGCGTTTCAAGCCCCTTTGGACCATTCAAAAGTGTCACCAAAGGAAGGCTTTGGGTACAAGTGAATTCCCCAGGGGATCCTTTACGCAGCCCCACATGCAACTGGACCCTCTGGGTTCGCTGTTTCTGAGCAACCCTATATATATCCCTAGCCGGCATGGGAGAAGACTTAAAACCCGGGCCCCAGGAAATGCATTCCAAGTCCTTTTCGCCCATCCAAAAGTTCCCCCAGAGAAAGGCTTTGGGTAGAAGTGAACTCCCCAGGGGAGCCTTTACGCAGCCCCACATGCAACTGGACCCTCCGGGTTCGCTGTTTCCGAGCATCCCTAAACATAGCCCTTGCCGGCATCGAAGACGACTGAAAAATCAGGCCCCAGGAAATGCGTTGCGAGCCCTTTTCGCCCATCCAAAAGTGCCCCCAAAGGAAGACTCTGGGTACATTTGAACTCCCCAGGGGAGCCTTTACGCAGCCCCACATGCAACTGGACCCTCCGGGTTCGTTGTTCATGAGCAAAACAAAACGTAGCCCTAGCCGTCCTCGGAGACGAGTGAAAAATCTGGCCCCAGGAAATGCGTTGCGAGCCCCTTTGGACCATCCAAAAGTGCCCCCAAAGGAAGGCTTTGGGTACATCTGAAGTTCCCAGGGGAGTCTTTACGCAGCCCCACATGCAACTGGACCCTCCGGGTTTGCTGTTCATGAGCAAATGTAAACGTAGCCCTAGCAGTCATCGGAGACGAGTGAAAAATCAGGACCCAGGAAATGCGTTGCGAGCCACTTTGGACCATCTAAAAGTGTCACCAAAGGAAGGCTTTGGGTACAAGAGAACTCCCCAGGGGAGCCTTTACGCAGCCCCACATGCAACTGGATCCTCCGGGTTCGCTGTTCCTGAGCATCCCTAAACATAGCCCTAGCCGGCATCGATGACGACTAAAAAATCAGGCCCCATGAAATGCGTTAGAAGCCCCATTCGCGCATCCAAAAGTGCCCCCAAAGGAAGGCTTTGGGTATAAGTGAACTCCCCATGGGAGCCTTTACGCAGCCCCACATGCAACTGGACCCTCCGGGTTCGATTTTTTCGAGCAACGCTAAATATATCACTAGCCGGAATGGGAGAAGACTGAAAACCCGGGCCCCAGAAAACGCATTGCAAGCCCCTTTGGACCATCCAAAATTGTCACCAAAGGAAGGCTTTGGGTACAAGAGAACTCCCCAGGGGAGCCTTTACACTGCCCCACATGCAACTGGACCCTCCGGGTTCGATTTTTCTGAGCAACCCTATATATATCTCTAGCCGGCATGGGAGAAGACTAAAAAATCAGGCCCCAGAAAACGCGTTGCAAGCCCCTTTGGACCATCCCAAAGTGTCACCAAAGGAAGGCTTTTGGTACAAGTGAACTCCCCAGGGGAGCCTTTACGCAGCCCCACATGCAACTGGATCCTCCGGGTTCGCTGTTTCCGAGCATCCCTAAACATAGCGCTAGGCGGCATCGATGACGACTGAAAAATAAGGCCCCAGGAAATGCGTTACGAGCCTTTTCGCCCATCCAAAAGTGCCCCCAAAGGAAGGCTTTGGGTACAAGTGAACTCCCCAGGGGAGCCTTTACGCAGCCCCACATGCAACTGGACCCTCCGGGTTCGCTGTTCCTGAGCAAACCTAAACATAGCCCTAGCCGTCATTGGAGACGAGTGAAAAATCAGGCCCCAGGAAATGCGTTGCGAGCCCTTTTCGCCCATCCATAAGTGCCCCCAAAGAAAGGCTTTGCGTACATCTGAAGTTCCCAGGGGAGCCTTTTCGCAGCCCCATATGCAACTGGACCCTCCGGGTTCGCTGTTTCCAAGCAACCCTAAACATAGCCCTAGCAGTCATCGGAGACGAGTGAAAAATCAGGCCCCAGGAAATGCGTTACGAGCCCCTTTGGACCATCCAAAAGTGTCACCAAAGGAAGGCTTTGGGTACAAGTGAACTGCCCAGGGGAGCCTTTACGCAGCCCCACATGCAACTGGACCCTCCGGGTTCGCTGTTTCCGAGCAACCCTAAACATAGCCCTAGCCGGCATCGAAGACGACTGAAAAATCAGGCCCCAGGAAATGCGTTTCGAGCCCTTTTCGCCCATCCAAAAGTGCCCCCAAAGGAAGGCTTTGGGTACAAGTGAACTCCCCAGGGGAGCCTTTACGCAACCCCACATGCAACTGGACCCTCCGGGTTCGCTGTTTCCGAGCATCCCTAAACATAGCGCTAGCCGGCATTGATGAGGACTGAAAAATCAGGCCCCAGGAAATGCGTTCCGAGCCCCATTCGCCCATCCAAAAGTGCCCCCAAAGGAAGGCTTTGGGTACAAGTGAACTCCCCAGGGGAGCCTTTACGCAGCCCCACATGCAACTGGACCTTCCGGGTTCGCTGTTCATGAGCAAACCTAAACGTAGCCCTAGCCGTCTTCGGAGACGAGTGAAAAATCAGGACCCAGGAAATGCGTTCCGAGCCCCTTTGGACAATCCAAAAGTGCCCCCAAAGGAAGGCATTGGGTACAAGTGAACTCCCCAGGGGAGCCTTTACGCAGCCCCACATGCAACTGGACCCTCCGGGTTCGCTGTTTCCGAGCATCCCTAAACATAGCCCTAGCCGGCATCGAAGACGACTGAAAAATCAAGCCCCAGGAAATGCATTCCAAGCCCTTTTCGCCCATCCAAAAGTGCCCCCAAAGGAAGGCTTTGGCTACAAGAGAACTGCCCAGGGGAGCCTTTACGCAGCCCCACGTGCAACTGGACCGTCCGGGTTCGATTTTTCTGAGCAACCCTAAATATATCCCTAGCCGGCATGGGAGAAGACTGAAAAATCAGGACCCAGAAAACGCGTTGCAAGCCCCTTTGGACCATCCCAAAGTGTCACCAAAGGAAGGCTTTTGGTACAACTGAACTCCCCAGGAGAGCCTTTACGCAGCCCCACATGCAACTGGACCCTCCGGGTTCGCTGTTTCCGAGCATCCCTAAACATAGCGCTAGCCGGCATTGATGAGGACTGAAAAATCAGGCCCCAGGAAATGCGTTGCGAGCCCCATTCGCCCATCCAAAAGTGCCCCCAAAGGAAGGCTTTGGGTACAAATGAACTCCCCAGGGGAGCCTTTACGCAGCCCCACATGCAACTGGACCCTCCGGGTTCGCTGTTTCCGAGCAACGCTAAATATATCACTAGCCGGCAAGGGAGAAGACTGAAAACCCGGGCCCCAGAAAACGGGTTGCAAGCCCCTTTGGACCATCAAAAAGTGTCACCAAAGGAAGGCTTTGGGTACAAGAGAACTCCCCAGGGGAGCCTTTACGCAGCCCCACATGCAACTGGACCCTCCGGGTTCGCTGTTTCCGAGCAACCCTAAACATAGCCCTAGACGGCATCGAAGACGACTGAAAAATCAGGCCCCAGGAAATGCGTTACGAGCCCTTTTCGCCCATCCAAAAGTGCCCACAAAGGAAGACTATGGATACAAGTGAACTCCCCAGGGGAGCCTTTACGCAGCCCCACATGCAACTGTATCCTCCGGGTTCGCTGTTTCCGAGCAACCCTAAACATAGCGCTAGGCGGCATCGATGACGACTGAAAAATCAGGCCCCAGGAAATGCATTGCGAGCCCTTTTCGCCCATCCAAAAGTGCCCCCAAAGGAAGGCTTTGGGTACAAGTGAACTCCCCAGGGGAGCCTTTACACTGCCGCACATGCAACTGGATCCTCCGGGTTCGCTGTTCCTGAGCATCCCTAAACATAGCGCTAGGCGGCATCGATGACGACTGAAAAATAAGGCCCCAGGAAATGGGTTCCGAGCCTTTTCGCCCATCCAAAAGTGCCCCCAAAGGAAGGCTTTGGGTACAAGTGAACTCCCCAGGGGAGCCTTTACGCAGCCCCACATGCAACTGGACCCTCCGGGTTCGCTGTTCCTGAGCAAAACTAAACATAGCCCTAGCCGTCATTGGAGACGAGTGAAAAATCAGGCCCCAGGAAATGCGTTCCGAGCCCCTTTGGACCATCCAAAAGTGCCCCCAAAGGAAGGCTTTGGGTACATTTGAACTCCCCAGGGGAGCCTTTACGCAGCCCCACATGCAACTAGACCCTCCGGGTTCGATTTTTCCAAGCAACCCTAAATATATCACTAGCCGGCATGGGAAGAGACTGAAAACCCGGGCCCCAGAAAATGCGTTGCAAGCCCCTTTGGACCATCCAAAAGTGTCACCAAAGGAAGGCTTTGGGTACAAGTGAACTCCCCAGGGGAGTCTTTACACTGCCCCACATGCAACTGGACCCTCCGGGTTCGCTGTTCATGAGCAAACCTAAACGTAGCCCTAGCCGTCATCGGAGACGAGTGAAAAATCAGGCCCCAGGAAATGCGTTGCGAGCCCTTTTCGCCCATCCATAAGTGCCCCCAAAGAAAGGCTTTGCGTACATCTGAAGTTCCCAGGGGAGCCTTTACGCAGCCCCATATGCAACTGGACCCTCCGGGTTCGCTGTTTCCAAGCAACCCTAAACATAGCCCTAGCAGTCATCGGAGACGAGTGAAAAATCAGGCCCCAGGAAATGCGTTGCGAGCCCCTTTGGACCATCCAAAAGTGTCACCAAAGGAAGGCTTTGGGTACAAGTGAACTGCCCAGGGGAGCCTTTACGCAGCCCCACATGCAACTGGACCCTCCGGGTTCGCTGTTTCCGAGCAACCCTAAACATAGCCCTAGCCGGCATCGAAGACGACTGAAAAATCAGGCCCCAGGAAATGCGTTTCAAGCCCTTTTCGCCCATCCAAAAGTGCCCCCAAAGGAAGGCTTTGGGTACAAGTGAACTCCCCAGGGGAGCCTTTACGCAACCCCACATGCAACTGGACCCTCCGGGTTCGCTGTTTCCGAGCATCCCTAAACATAGCACTAGCCGGCATTGATGAGGACTGAAAAATCAGGCCCCAGGAAATGCGTTCCGAGCCCCATTCGCCCATCCAAAAGTGCCCCCAAAGGAAGGCTTTGGGTACAAGTGAACTCCCCAGGGGAGCCTTTACGCAGCCCCACATGCAACTGGACCTTCCGGGTTCGCTGTTCATGAGCAAACCTAAACGTAGCCCTAGCCGTCTTCGGAGACGAGTGAAAAATCAGGACCCAGGAAATGCGTTCCGAGCCCCTTTGGACAATCCAAAAGTGCCCCCAAAGGAAGGCATTGGGTACAAGTGAACTCCCCAGGGGAGCCTTTACGCAGCCCCACATGCAACTGGACCCTCCGGGTTCGC
Organism: Anas platyrhynchos; assembly: GCF_047663525.1. Lineage (NCBI taxonomy): Eukaryota > Metazoa > Chordata > Aves > Anseriformes > Anatidae > Anas > Anas platyrhynchos. The sequence continues at coordinate 1,376,356 of NC_092613.1, read as the reverse complement.
TGTTTCCGAGCATCCCTAAACATAGCTCTAGCCGGCATCGAAGACGACTGAAAAATCAGGCCCCAGGAAATGCGTTGCGAGCCCTTTTCACCCATCCAAAAGTGCCCCCAAAGGAAGGCTTTAGCTACAAGAGAACTGCCCAGGGGAGCCTTTACGCAGCCCCACGTGCAACTGGACCGTCCGGGTTCGATTTTTCTGAGCAACCCTAAATATATCCCTAGCCGGCATGGGAGAAGACTGAAAAATCAGGCCCCAGAAAACGCGTTGCAAGCCCCTTTGGACCATCCCAAAGTGTCACCAAAGGAAGGCTTTTGGTACAAGTGAACTCCCCAGGGGAGCCTTTACGCAGCCCCACATGCAACTGGACCCTCCGGGTTCGCTGTTTCCGAGCAACGCTAAATATATCACTAGCCGGCATGGGAGACTGCTGAAAAATCAGACCCCATGAAATGCGTTGCGAAACCCTTTGGACCATCCAAAAGTGTCACCAAAGGAAGGCTTTGGGTACAAGTGAAGTCCCCAGGGGAGCCTTTACGCAGCCCCACATGCAACTGGACCCTCCGGGTTCGCTGTTTCCGAGCAACCCTAAACATAGCCCTAGACGGCATCGAAGACGACTGAAAAATCAGGCCGCAGGAAATGCGTTACGAGCCCTTTTCGCCCATCCAAAAGTGCCCACAAAGGAAGACTATGGATACAACTGAACTCCCCAGGGGAGCCTTTACGCAGCCCCACATGCAACTGGATCCAACGGGTTCACTGTTCCTGAGCATCCCTAAACATAGCCCTAGCCGGCATCGATGACGACTGAAAAATCAGGCCCCAGGAAATGCGTTAGAAGCCCCATTCGCGCATCCAAATGTGCCCCCAAAGGAAGGCTTTGGGTACAAGTGAACTCCCCAGGGGAGCCTTTACGCAGCCCCACATGCAACTGGACTCTCCGGGTTCGATTTTTTCGAGCAACGCTAAATATATCACTAGGCGGAATGGGAGAAGTCTGAAAACCGGGGCCCCAGAAAACGCATTTCAAGGCCCTTTGGACCATCCAAAACTGTCACCAAAGGAAGGCTTTGGGTACAAGAGAACTGCCCAGGGGAGCCTTTACACTGCCCCACATGCAACTGGACCCTCCGGGTTCGATTTTTCTGAGCAACCCTAAATATATCCCTAGCCGGCGTGGGAGAAGACTGAAAAATCAGGCCCCAGAAAACGCGTTGCAAGCCCCTTTGGACCATCCCAAAGTGTCACCAAAGGAAGGCTTTTGGTACAAGTGAACTCCCCAGGGGAGCCTTTACGCAGCCCCACATGCAACTGGACCCTCCGGGTTCGCTGTTTCCGAGCATCCCTAAACATAGCGCTAGGCGGCATCGATGTTGACTGAAAAATAAGGCCCCAGGAAATGCGTTCCGAGCCTTTTCGCCCATCCAAAAGTGCCCCGAAAGGAAGGCTTTGGGTACAAGTGAACTCCCCAGGGGAGCCTTTACGCAGCCCCACATGCAACTGGACCCTCCGGGTTCGCTGTTCCTGAGCAAAACTAAACATAGCCCTAGCCGTCATTGGAGACGAGTGAAAAATCAGGCCCCAGGAAATGCGTTGCGAGCCCCTTTGGACCATCCAAAAGTGCCCCCAAAGGAAGGCTTTGGATACAAGTGAACTCCCCAGGGGAGCCTTTACGCAGCCCCACATGCAACTAGACCCTCCGGGTTCGATTTTTCCAAGCAACGCTAAATATATCACTAGCCGGCATGGGAGAAGACTGAAAACCCGGGCCCCAGAAAACGCGTTGCAAGCCCCTTTGGACCATCCAAAACTGTCACCAAATGAAGGCTTTGGGTACAAGTGAACTCCCCAGGGGAGCCTTTACACTGCCCCACATGCAACTGGACCCTCCGGGTTCGCTGTTCATGAGCAAATCTAAACCTAGCCCTAGCCGTCATCGGAGACGAGTGAAAAATCAGACCCAGGAAATGCGTTGCGAGCCCTTTTCGCCCATCCAAAAGTGCCCCCAAAGGAAGGCTTTGGGTACAAGTGAACTCCCCAGGGGAGCCTTTACGCAGCCCCACATGCAACTGGACCCTCCGGGTTCGCTGTTTCCAAGCAACCCTAAACATAGCCCTAGCAGTCATCGGAGACGAGTGAAAAATCAGGCCCCAGGAAATGCGTTCCGAGCCCCTTTGGACCATCCAAAAGTGTCACCAAAGGAAGGCTTTGGGTAGAAGTGAACTCCCCAGGGGAGCCTTTACGCAGCCCCACATGCAACTGGACCCTCCGGGTTCGCTGTTTCCGAGCATCCCTAAATATAGCCCTAGCCGGCATCGATGACGACTGAAAAATCAGGCCCCAGGAAATGCGTTACGAGCCCTTTTCGCCCATCCAAAAGTGCCCCCAAAGGAAGGCTTTGGGTAGAAGTGAACTCCCCAGGGGAGCCTTTACGCAGCCCCACATGCAACTGGACCCTCCGGGTTCGCTGTTTCCGAGCATCCCTAAACATAGCACTAGCCGGCATCGATGACGACTGAAAAATCAGGCCCCAGGAAATGCGTTACGAGCCCTTTTCGCCCATCCAAAAGTGCCCCCAAAGGAAGGCTTTGGGTACAAGTGAACTCCCCAGGGGAGCCTTTACGCAGCCCCACATGCAACTGGACCTTCCGGGTTCGCTGTTCATGAGCAAACCTAAACGTAGCCCTAGCCGTCTTCGGAGACGAGTGAAAAATCAGGCCCCAGGAAATGCGTTCCGAGCCCCTTTGGACAATCCAAAAGTGCCCCCAAAGGAAGGCATTGGGTACAAGTGAACTCCCCAGGGGAGCCTTTACGCAGCCCCACATGCAACTGGACCCTCCGGGTTCGCTGTTTCCGAGCATCCCTAAACATAGCCCTAGCCGGCATCGAAGACGACTGAAAAATCAGGCCCCAGGAAATGCGTTGCGAGCCCTTTTCACCCATCCAAAAGTGCCCCCAAAGGAAGGCTTTAGCTACAAGAGAACTGCCCAGGGGAGCCTTTACGCAGCCCCACGTGCAACTGGACCGTCCGGGTTCGATTTTTCTGAGCAACCCTAAATATATCCCTAGCCGGCATGGGAGAAGACTGAAAACCCGGGCCCCAGAAAACGCGTTGCAAGCCCCTTTGGACCATCCCAAAGTGTCACCAAAGGAAGGCTTTTGGTACAAGTGAACTCCCCAGGGGAGCCTTTACGCAGCCCCACATGCAACTGGACCCTCCGGGTTCGCTGTTTCCGAGCAACGCTAAATATATCACTAGCCGGCATGGGAGACTGCTGAAAAATCAGACCCCATGAAATGCGTTGCGAAACCCTTTGGACCATCCAAAAGTGTCACCAAAGGAAGGCTTTGGGTACAAGTGAAGTCCCCAGGGGAGCCTTTACGCAGCCCCACATGCAACTGGACCCTCCGGGTTCGCTGTTTCCGAGCAACCCTAAACATAGCCCTAGACGGCATCGAAGACGACTGAAAAATCAGGCCGCAGGAAATGCGTTACGAGCCCTTTTCGCCCATCCAAAAGTGCCCACAAAGGATGACTATGGATACAACTGAACTCCCCAGGGGAGCCTTTACGCAGCCCCACATGCAACTGGATCCAACGGGTTCGCTGTTCCTGAGCATTCCTAAACATAGCCCTAGCCGGCATCGATGACGACTGAAAAATCAGGCCCCAGGAAATGCGTTAGAAGCCCCATTCGCGCATCCAAAAGTGCCCCCAAAGGAAGGCTTTGGGTACAAGTGAACTCCCCAGGGGAGCCTTTACGCAGCCCCACATGCAACTGGACCCTCCGGGTTCGATTTTTTCGAGCAACGCTAAATATATCACTAGGCGGAATGGGAGAAGTCTGAAAACCGGGGCCCCAGAAAACGCATTTCAAGCCCCTTTGGACCATCCAAAACTGTCACCAAAGGAAGGCTTTGGGTACAAGAGAACTGCCCAGGGGAGCCTTTACACTGCCCCACATGCAACTGGACCCTCCGGGTTCGATTTTTTCAAGCAACCCTAAATATATCCCTAGCCGGCATGGGAGAAGACTGAAAAATCAGGCCCCAGAAAACGCGTTGCAAGCCCCTTTGGACCATCCCAAAGTGTCACCAAAGGAAGGCTTTTGGTACAAGTGAACTCCCCAGGGGAGCCTTTACGCAGCCCCACATGCAACTGGATCCTCCGGGTTCGCTGTTTCCGAGCATCCCTAAACATAGCGCTAGGCGGCATCGATGTTGACTGAAAAATAAGGCCCCAGGAAATGCGTTCCGAGCCTTTTCGCCCATCCAAAAGTGCCCCCAAAGGAAGGCTTTGGGTACAAGTGAACTCCCCAGGGGAGCCTTTACGCAGCCCCACATGCAACTGGACCATCCGGGTTCGCTGTTTCCAAGCAACCCTAAACATAGCCCTAGCAGTCATCGGAGACGAGTGAAAAATCAGGCCCCAGGAAATGCGTTGCGAGCCCTTTTCGCCCATCCATAAGTGCCCCCAAAGAAAGGCTTTGGGTACATCTGAAGTTCCCAGGGGAGCCTTTACGCAGCCCCATATGCAACTGGACCCTCCGGGTTCGCTGTTTCTGAGCATCCCTAAACATAGCCCTAGCAGTCATCGGAGACGAGTGAAAAATCAGGCCCCAGGAAATGCGTTCCGAGCCCCTTTGGACCATCCAAAAGTGTCACCAAAGGAAGGCTTTGGGTAGAAGTGAACTCCCCAGGGGAGCCTTTACGCAGCCCCACATGCAACTGGACCCTCCGGGTTCGCTGTTTCCGAGCATCCCTAAACATAGCACTAGCCGGCATCGATGACGACTGAAAAATCAGGCCCCAGGAAATGCGTTACGAGCCCTTTTCGCCCATCCAAAAGTGCCCCCAAAGGAAGGCTTTGGGTACAAGAGAACTCCCAGGGGAGCCTTTACGCAGCCCCACATGCAACTGGACCCTCCGGGTTCGCTGTTTCCGAGCATCCCTAAGCATAGCCCTAGCCGGCATCGAAGACGACTGAAAAATCAGGCCTCAGGATATGCGTTGCCAGCCTTTTTCGCCCATCCAAAAGTGCCCCCAAAGGAAGGCTTTGGGTACAAGTGAACTCCCCAGGGGAGCCTTTACGCAGCCCCACATGCAACTGGACCCTCCGGGTTCGCTGTTTCCGAGCATCCCTAAACATAACGCTAGCCGGCATCGATGACGACTGAAAAATCAGGCCCCAGGAAATGCGTTACGAGCCCTTTTCGCCCATCCAAAAGTGCCCCCAAAGGAAGGCTTTGGGTACAAGTGAACTCCCCAGGGGAGCCTTTACGCAGCCCCATATGCAACTGGACAGTCCGGGTTCGCTGTTTCCGAGCAACGCTAAATATATCACTAGTCGGCATGGGAGAAGACTGAATACCCGGGCCCCAGAAAAAGCGTTGCAAGCCCCTTTGGACCATCCGAAAGTGTCACCAAAGGAAGGCTTTGGGTACAAGTGAACTCCCCAGGGGAGCCTTTACGCAGCCCCACATGCAACTGGGCCCTCCGGGTTCGCTGTTTCTGAGCATCCCTAAACTTAGCCCTAGCCGGCATCGAAGACGACTGAAAAATCTGGCCGAGGAAATGTGTTGCGAGCCCTTTTCGCCCATCCAAAAGTGCCCCCAAAGGAAGGCATTGGGTACAAGTGAACTCCCCAGGGGAGCCTTTACGCAGCCCCACATGCAACTGGACCCTCCGGGTTCGCTGTTTCCGAGCATCCCTAAACATAGCTCTAGCCGGCATCGAAGACGACTGAAAAATCAGGCCCCAGGAAATGCGTTGCGAGCCCTTTTCGCCCATCCAAAAGTGCCCCCAAAGGAAGGCTTTGGGTACAAGTGAAGTCCCCAGGGGAGCCTTTACGCAGCCCCACATGCAACTGGACCCTCCGGGTTCGATTTTTCCAAGCAACCCTAAATATATCCCTAGCCGGCATGGGAGAAGACTGAAAAACCGGGCCCCAGAAAACGCGTTGCAAGCCCCTTTGGACCATCCAAAAGTGTCACCAAAGGAAGGCTTTGGGTACAAGTGAATTCCCCAGGGGAGTCTTTACGCAGCCCCACATGCAACTGGACCCTCCGGGTTCACTGTTTCTGAGCAACCCTATATATATCACTAGCCGGCATGGGAGAAGACTGAAAACCCGGGCTCCAGGAAATGCTTTGCGAGCCCTTTTCGCCCATCCAAAAGTGCCCCCAAAGGAAGGCTTTGGGTACAAGTGAACTCCCCAGGGGAGCCTTTACGCTGCCCCACATGCAACTGCAGCCTCCGCGTTCGCTGTTCATGAGCAAACCTAAAAATAGCTCTAGCCGTCATCGAAGACGAGTTAAAAATCAGGCCCCAGGAAATGCGATGCGAGCCCTTTTCGCCCATCCAAAAGTGCCCCCAAAGGAAGGCTTTGGGTACAAGAGAACTCCCCAGGGGAGCCTTTACGCAGCCCCACATGCAACTGGACCCTTCGGGTTCGATTTTTCCGAGCAACCCTAAATATATCCCTAGCCAGCATGGGAGAAGACTGAAAACCCGGGCCCCAGAAAACGCGTTGCAAGCCCCTTTGGACCATCCCAAAGTGTAACCAAAGGAAGGCTTTTGGTACAAGAGAACTCCCTAGGGGAGCCTTTACGCAGCCCCACATGCAACTGGACCCTCCGGGTTCGCTGTTCATGAGCAAACCTAAATGTAGCACTAGCCGTCATCGGAGACGAGTGAAAAATCAGGCCCCAGGAAATGCGTTGCGAGCCCTTTTCGCCCATCCAAAAGTGCCCCCAAAGGAAGGCTTTGGGTACATCTGAAGTTCCCAGGGGAGCCTTTACGCAGCCCCACATGCAACTGGACCCTCCGGGTTCGCTGTTCATGAGCAAACCTAAATGTAGCCCTAGCCGTCATCGAAGACGAGTGAAAAATCAGGCCCCAGGAAATGCGTTCCGAGCCCCTTTGGACCATCCAAAAGTGCCCCCAAAGGAAGGCATTGGGTACATCTGAAGTTCCCAGGGGAGCCTTTACGCAGCCCCACATGCAACTGGACCCTCCGGGTTCGCTGTTCATGAGCAAACCTAAAAGTATCCCTAGCCGTCATTGGAGACAAGTGAAAAATCAGGCCCCAGGAAATGCGTTGCGAGCCCATTGGACCATCCAAAAGTGTCACCAAAGGAAGGCTTTGGGTACAAGTGAACTCCCCAGAGGAGCCTTTACGCAGCCCCACATGCAACTGGACCCTCCGGGTTCGCTGTTTCCGAGCATCCCTAAACATAGCCCTTGCCGGCATCGAAGACGACTGAAAAATCAGGCCATAGGAAATGCGTTACGAGCCCTTTTCGCCCATCCAAAAGTGCCCCCAAAGGAAGGCTTTGGGTACAAGTGAACTCCCCAGGGGAGCCTTTACGCAGCCCCACATGCAACTGGACCCTCCGGGTTCAATTTTTCCGAGCAACCCTAAATATATCCCTAGCCGGCATGGGAGAAGACTGAAAACCCGGGCCCCAGAAAACGCGTTGCAAGCCCCTTTGGACCATCCAAAAGTGTCACCAAAGGAAGGCTTTGGGTACAAGTGAATTCCCCAGGGGAGCCTTTACGCAGCCCCACATGCAACTGGACCCTCCGGGTTCGCTGTTTCTGAGCAACCCTATATATATCACTAGCCGGCATGGGAGAAGACTGAAAACCCTGGCCCCAGGAAATGCATTCCGAGCCCTTTTCGCCCATCCAAAAGTTCCCCCAAAGAAAGGCTTTGGGTACAAGTAAACCCCCAGGGGAGACTTTACGCAGCCCCACATGCAACTGGACCCTCCGGGTTCGCTGTTTCTGAGCAACCCTATATATATCACTAGCCGGCATCGAAGACGACTGAAAAATCTGGCCGAGGAAATGTGCTGCGAGCCCTTTTCGCCCATCCAAAAGTGCCCCCAAAGGAAGGCTTTGGGTACAAGAGAACTCCCCAGGGGAGCCTTTACGCAGCCGCACATGCAACTGGACCCTCCGGGTTCGCTGTTTCCGAGCATCCCTAAATATAACCCTAGCCGGCATCGATGACGACTGAAAAATCAGGCCCCAGGAAATGCGTTACAAGCCCTTTTCGCCCATCCAAAAGTGCCCCCAAAGGAAGGCTTTGGGTACAAGTGAAGTCCCCAGGGGAGCCTTTACGCAGCCCCACATGCAACTGGACCCTCCGGGTTTGATTTTTCCAAGCAACCCTAAATATATCCCTAGCCGGCATGGGAGAAGACTGAAAACCCGGGCCCCAGAAAACGCGTTGCAAGCCCCTTTGGACCATCCAAAAGTGTCACCAAAGGAAGGCTTTGGGTACAAGTGAATTCCCCAGGGGATCCTTTACGCAGCCCCACATGCAACTGGACCCTCCGGGTTCGCTGTTTCTGAGCAATCCTATATGTATCACTAGTCGGCATGGGAGAAGACTTAAAACCCGGGCCCCAGGAAATGCATTCCAAGTCCTTTTCGCCCATCCAAAAGTTCCCCCAGAGAAAGGCTTTGGGTAGAAGTGAACTCCCCAGGGGAGCCTTTACGCAGCCCCACATGCAACTGGACCCTCCGGGTTCGCTGTTTCCGAGCATCCCTAAACATAGCCCTTGCCGGCATCGAAGACGACTGAAAAATCAGGCCCCAGGAAATGCGTTGCGAGCCCTTTTCGCCCATCCAAAAGTGCCCCCAAAGGAAGACTCTGGGTACATTTGAACTCCCCAGGGGAGCCTTTACGCAGCCCCACATGCAACTGGGCCCTCCGGGTTCTCTGTTTCTGAGCATCCCTAAACTTAGCCCTAGCCGGCATCGAAGACGACTGAAAAATCTGGCCGAGGAAATGTGTTGCGAGCCCTTTTCGCCCATCCAAAAGTGCCCCCAAAGGAAGGCTTTGGGTACAAGAGAACTCCCCAGGGGAGCCTTTACGCAGCCCCACATGCAACTGGACCCTCCGGGTTCGCTGTTTCCGAGCATCCCTAAATATAGCCCTAGCCGGCATCGATGACGACTGAAAAATCAGGCCCCAGGAAATGCGTTACGAGCCCTTTTCGCCCATCCAAAAGTGCCCCCAAAGGAAGGCTTTGGGTACAAGTGAACTCCCCAGGGGAGCCTTTACGCAGCCCCACATGCAACTGGACCCTCCGGGTTCGATTTTTCCAAGCAACCCTAAATATATCCCTAGCCGGCATGGGAGAAGACTTAAAACCCGGGCCCCAGGAAATGCATTCCAAGTCCTTTTCGCCCATCCAAAAGTTCCCCCAGAGAAAGGCTTTGGGTAGAAGTGAACTCCCCAGGGGAGCCTTTACGCAGCCCCACATGCAACTGGACCCTCCGGGTTCGCTGTTTCCGAGCATCCCTAAACATAGCCCTTGCCGGCATCGAAGACGACTGAAAAATCAGGCCCCAGGAAATGCGTTGCGAGCCCTTTTCGCCCATCCAAAAGTGCCCCCAAAGGAAGACTCTGGGTACATTTGAACTCCCCAGGGGAGCCTTTACGCAGCCCCACATGCAACTGGGCCCTCCGGGTTCTCTGTTTCTGAGCATCCCTAAACTTAGCCCTAGCCGGCATCGAAGACGACTGAAAAATCTGGCCGAGGAAATGTGTTGCGAGCCCTTTTCGCCCATCCAAAAGTGCCCCCAAAGGAAGGCTTTGGGTACAAGTGAACTCCCCAGGGGAGCCTTTACGCAGCCCCACATGCAACTGGACCCTCCGGGTTCGCTGTTTCCGAGCATCCCTAAATATAGCCCTAGCCGGCATCGATGACGACTGAAAAATCAGGCCCCAGGAAATGCGTTACGAGCCCTTTTCGCCCATCCAAAAGTGCCCCTAAAGGAAGGCTTTGGGTACAAGTGAACTCCCCAGGGGAGCCTTTACGCAGCCCCACATGCAACTGGACCCTCCGGGTTCGCTGTTCATGAGCAAACCTAAATGTAGCCCTAGCCGTCATCGAAGACGAGTGAAAAATCAGGCCCCAGGAAATGCGTTCCGAGCCCCTTTGGACCATCCAAAAGTGCCCCCAAAGGAAGGCATTGGGTACATCTGAAGTTCCCAGGGGAGCCTTTACGCAGCCCCACATGCAACTGGACCCTCCGGGTTCGCTGTTCATGAGCAAACCTTAAAGTATCCCTAGCCGTCATTGGAGACAAGTGAAAAATCAGGCCCCAGGAAATGCGTTGCGAGCCCATTGGACCATCCAAAAGTGTCACCAAAGGAAGGCTTTGGGTACAAGTGAACTCCCCAGAGGAGCCTTTACGCAGCCCCACATGCAACTGGACCCTCCGGGTTCGCTGTTTCCGAGCATCCCTAAACATAGCCCTTGCCGGCATCGAAGACGACTGAAAAATCAGGCCATAGGAAATGCGTTACGAGCCCTTTTCGCCCATCCAAAAGTGCCCCCAAAGGAAGGCTTTGGGTACAAGTGAACTCCCCAGGGGAGCCTTTACGCAGCCCCACATGCAACTGGACCCTCCGGGTTCGATTTTTCCGAGCAACCCTAAATATATCCCTAGCCGGCATGGGAGAAGACTGAAAACCCGGGCCCCAGAAAACGCGTTGCAAGCCCCTTTGGACCATCCAAAAGTGTCACCAAAGGAAGGCTTTGGGTACAAGTGAATTCCCCAGGGGAGCCTTTACGCAGCCCCACATGCAACTGGACCCTCCGGGTTCGCTGTTCATGAGCAAACCTAAATGTAGCCCTAGCAGTCATCGAAGACGAGTGAAAAATCAGGCCCCAGGAAATGCGTTGCGAGCCCATTGGACCATCCAAAAGTGTCACCAAAGGAAGGCTTTGGGTACAAGTGAACTCCCCAGAGGAGCCTTTACGCAGCCCCACATGCAACTGGACCCTCCGGGTTCGCTGTTTCCGAGCATCCCTAAACATAGCCCTTGCCGTCATAGAAGACGACTGAAAATTCTGGCCGAGAAAATGTGCTGCGAGCCCTTTTCGCCCATCCAAAAGTGCCCCCAAAGGAAGGCTTTGGGTACAAGAGAACTCCCCAGGGGAGCCTTTACGCAGCCCCACATGCAACTGGACCCTCCGGGTTCGCTGTTTCCGAGCATCCCTAAATATAACCCTAGCCGGCATCGATGACGACTGAAAAATCAGGCCCCAGGAAATGCGTTACAAGCCCTTTTCGCCCATCCAAAAGTGCCCCCAAAGGAAGGCTTTGGGTACAAGTGAACTCCCCAGCGGAGCCTTTACGCAGCCCCACATGCAACTGGACCCTCCGGGTTCGATTTTTCCAAGCAACCCTAAATATATCCCTAGCCGGCATGGGAGAAGACTGAAAACCCGGGCCCCAGAAAACGCGTTGCAAGCCCCTTTGGACCATCCAAAAGTGTCACCAAAGGAAGGCTTTGGGTACAAGTGAATTCCCCAGGGGAGCCTTTACGCAGCCCCACATGCAACTGGACCCTCCGGGTTCGCTGTTTCCGAGCATCCCTAAACATAGCCCTTGCCGGCATCGAAGACGACTGAAAAATCAGGCCCCAGGAAATGCGTTGCGAGCCCTTTTCGCCCATCCAAAAGTGCCCCCAAAGGAAGACTTTGGGTACATTTGAACTCCCCAGGGGAGCCTTTACGCAGCCCCACATGCAACTGGGCCCTCCGGGTTCTCTGTTTCTGAGCATCCCTAAACTTAGCCCTAGCCGGCATCGAAGACGACTGAAAAATCTGGCCGAGGAAATGTGTTGCGAGCCCTTTTCGCCCATCCAAAAGTGCCCCCAAAGGAAGGCTTTGGGTACAAGAGAACTCCCCAGGGGAGCCTTTACGCAGCCCCACATGCAACTGGACCCTCCGGGTTCGCTGTTTCCGAGCATCCCTAAATATAGCCCTAGCCGGCATCGATGACGACTGAAAAATCAGGCCCCAGGAAATGCGTTACGAGCCCTTTTCGCCCATCCAAAAGTGCCCCCAAAGGAAGGCTTTGGGTACAAGTGAACTCCCCAGGGGAGCCTTTACGCAGCCCCACATGCAACTGGACCCTCCGGGTTCGCTGTTTCCGAGCATCCCTAAACATAGCCCTAGCCGGCATCGAAGACGACTGAAAAATCAGGCCCCAGGAAATGCATTCCAAGCCCTTTTCGCCCATCCAAAAGTGCCCCCAAAGGAAGGCTTTGGGTACAAGTGAAGTCCCCAGGGGAGCCTTTACGCAGCCCCACATGCAACTGGACCCTCCGGGTTCGATTTTTTCAAGCAACCCTAAATATATCCCTAGCCGGCATGGGAGAAGACTGAAAACCCGGGCCCCAGAAAACGCGTTGCGAGCCCTTTTCGCCCATCCAAAAGTGCCCCCAAAGGAAGGCTTTGGGTACAAGTGAACTCCCCAGGGGAGCCTTTACGCAGCCCCACATACAACTGGACCCTCCGGGTTCGCTGTTTCCGAGCATCCCTAAACATAGCCCTAGCCGGCATCGAAGACGACTGAAAAATCAGGCCCCAGGAAATGCATTCCAAGCCCTTTCGCCCATCCAAAAGTGTCACCAAAGGAAGGCTTTGGGTACAAGAGAACTCCCCAGGGGAGCCTTTACGCAGCCCCACATGCAACTGGACCCTTCGGGTTCGATTTTTCCGAGCAACCCTAAATATATCCCTACCCGGCATGGGAGAAGACTGAAAACCCAGGCCCCAGAAAACGCTTTGCAAGCCCCTTTGGACCACCCAAAAGTGTCACCAAAGGAAGGCTTTTGGTACAAGTGAACTCCCCAGGGGAGCCTTTACGCAGCCCCACATGCAACTGGACCCTCTGGGTTCGCTGTTTCTGAGCAACCCTATATATATCACTAGCCGGCATGGGAGAAGACTTAAAACCCGGGCCCCAGGAAATGCATTCCAAGTCCTTTTCGCCCATCCAAAAGTTCCCCCAGAGAAAGGCTTTGGGTAGAAGTGAACTCCCCAGGGGAGCCTTTACGCAGCCCCACATGCAACTGGACCCTCCGGGTTCGCTGTTTCCGAGCATCCCTAAACATAGCCCTTGCCGGCATCGAAGACGACTGAAAAATCAGGCCCCAGGAAATGCGTTGCGAGCCCTTTTCGCCCATCCAAAAGTGCCCCCAAAGGAAGACTCTGGGTACATTTGAACTCCCCAGGGGAGCCTTTACGTAGCCCCACATGCAACTGGACCCTCCGGGTTCGTTGTTCATGAGCAAAACAAAACGTAGCCCTAGCCGTCCTCGGAGACGAGTGAAAAATCTGGCCCCAGGAAATGCGTTGCGAGCCCCTTTGGACCATCCAAAAGTGCCCCCAAAGGAAGGCTTTGGGTACATCTGAAGTTCCCAGGGGAGTCTTTACGCAGCCCCATATGCAACTGGACCCTCCGGGTTTGCTGTTCATGAGCAAATGTAAACGTAGCCCTAGCAGTCATCGGAGACGAGTGAAAAATCAGGACCCAGGAAATGCGTTGCGAGCCACTTTGGACCATCTAAAAGTGTCACCAAAGGAAGGCTTTAGGTACAAGAGAACTCCCCAGGGGAGCCTTTACGCAGCCCCACATGCAACTGGACCCTCCGGGTTCGCTGTTTCCGAGCAACCCTAAATATATCCCTAGCCGGCATGGGAGAAGACTGAAAAATCAGGCCCCAGAAAACGCGTTGCAAGCCCCTTTGGACCATCCCAAAGTGTCACCAAAGGAAGGCTTTTGGTACAACTGAACTCCCCAGGAGAGCCTTTACGCAGCCCCACATGCAACTGGACCCTCCGGGTTCGCTGTTTCCGAGCATCCCTAAACATAGCGCTAGCCGGCATTGATGAGGACTGAAAAATCAGGCCCCAGGAAATGAGTTGCGAGCCCCATTCGCCCATCCAAAAGTGCCCCCAAAGGAAGGCTTTGGGTACAAATGAACTCCCCAGGGGAGCCTTTACGCAGCCCCACATGCAACTGGACCCTCCGGGTTCGCTGTTTCCGAGCAACGCTAAATATATCACTAGCCGGCAAGGGAGAAGACTGAAAACCCGGGCCCCAGAAAACGCGTTGCAAGCCCCTTTGGACCATCAAAAAGTGTCACCAAAGGAAGGCTTTGGGTACAAGAGAACTCCCCAGGGGAGCCTTTACGCAGCCCCACATGCAACTGGACCCTCCGGGTTCGCTGTTTCCGAGCAACCCTAAACATAGCGCTAGGCGGCATCGATGACGACTGAAAAATCAGGCCCCAGGAAATGCATTGCGAGCCCTTTTCGCCCATCCAAAAGTGCCCCCAAAGGAAGGCTTTGGGTACAAGTGAACTCCCCAGGGGAGCCTTTACACTGCCCCACATGCAACTGGATCCTCCGGGTTCGCTGTTCCTGAGCATCCCTAAACATAGCGCTAGCCGGCATCGATGACGACTGAAAAATAAGGCCCCAGGAAATGCGTTCCGAGCCTTTTCGCCCATCCAAAAGTGCCCCCAAAGGAAGGCTTTGGGTACAAGTGAACTCCCCAGGGGAGCCTTTACGCAGCCCCACATGCAACTGGACCCTCCGGGTTCGATTTTTCCAAGCAACACTAAATATATCACTAGCCGGCATGGGAAGAGACTGAAAACCCGGGCCCCAGAAAATGCGTTGCAAGCCCCTTTGGACCATCCAAAAGTGTCACCAAAGGAAGGCTTTGGGTACAAGTGAACTCCCCAGGGGAGTCTTTACACTGCCCCACATGCAACTGGACCCTCCGGGTTCGCTGTTCATGAGCAAACCTAAACGTAGCCCTAGCCGTCATCGGAGACGAGTGAAAAATCAGGCCCCAGGAAATGCGTTGCGAGCCCTTTTCGCCCATCCATAAGTGCCCCCAAAGAAAGGCTTTGCGTACATCTGAAGTTCCCAGGGGAGCCTTTACGCAGCCCCATATGCAACTGGACCCTCCGGGTTCGCTGTTTCCAAGCAACCCTAAACATAGCCCTAGCAGTCATCGGAGATGAGTGAAAAATCAGGCCCCAGGAAATGCGTTGCGAGCCCCTTTGGACCATCCAAAAGTGTCACCAAAGGAAGGCTTTGGGTACAAGTGAACTGCCCAGGGGAGCCTTTACGCAGCCCCACATGCAACTGGACCCTCCGGGTTCGCTGTTTCCGAGCAACCCTAAACATAGCCCTAGCCGGCATCGAAGACGACTGAAAAATCAGGCCCCAGGAAATGCGTTTCAAGCCCTTTTCGCCCATCCAAAAGTGCCCCGAAAGGAAGGCTTTGGGTACAAGTGAACTCCCCAGGGGAGCCTTAAACGCAACCCCACATGCAACTGGACCCTCCGGGTTCGCTGTTTCCGAGCATCCCTAAACATAGCACTAGCCGGCATTGATGAGGACTGAAAAATCAGGCCCCAGGAAATGCGTTCCGAGCCCCATTCGCCCATCCAAAAGTGCCCCCAAAGGAAGGCTTTGGGTACAAGTGAACTCCCCAGGGGAGCCTTTACGCAGCCCCACATGCAACTGGACCTTCCGGGTTCGCTGTTCATGAGCAAACCTAAACGTAGCCCTAGCCGTCTTCGGAGACGAGTGAAAAATCAGGACCCAGGAAATGCGTTCCGAGCCCCTTTGGACAATCCAAAAGTGCCCCCAAAGGAAGGCATTGGGTACAAGTGAACTCCCCAGGGGAGCCTTTACGCAGCCCCACATGCAACTGGACCCTCCGGGTTCGCTGTTTCCGAGCATCCCTAAACATAGCCCTAGCCGGCATCGAAGATGACTGAAAAATCAGGCCCCAGGAAATGCGTTGCGAGCCCTTTTCACCCATCCAAAAGTGCCCCCAAAGGAAGGCTTTAGCTACAAGAGAACTGCCCAGGGGAGCCTTTACGCAGCCCCACGTGCAACTGGACCGTCCGGGTTCGATTTTTCTGAGCAACCCTAAATATATCCCTAGCCGGCATGGGAGAAGACTGAAAAATCAGGCCCCAGAAAACGCGTTGCAAGCCCCTTTGGACCATCCCAAAGTGTCACCAAAGGAAGGCTTTTGGTACAAGTGAACTCCCCAGGGGAGCCTTTACGCAGCCCCACATGCAACTGGACAGTCCGGGTTCGCTGTTTCCGAGCAACGCTAAATATATCACTAGCCGGCATGGGAGACTGCTGAAAAATCAGACCCCATGAAATGCGTTGCGAAACCCTTTGGACCATCCAAAAGTGTCACCAAAGGAAGGCTTTGGGTACAAGTGAAGTCCCCAGGGGAGCCTTTACGCAGCCCCACATGCAACTGGACCCTCCGGGTTCGCTGTTTCCGAGCAACCCTAAACATAGCCCTAGCCGGCATCGAAGACGACTGAAAAATCAGGCCGCAGGAAATGCGTTACGAGCCCTTTTCGCCCATCCAAAAGTGCCCACAAAGGAAGACTATGGATACAACTGAACTCCCCAGGGGAGCCTTTACGCAGCCCCACATGCAACTGGATCCAACGGGTTCGCTGTTCCTGAGCATCCCTAAACATAGCCCTAGCCGGCATCGATGACGACTGAAAAATCAGGCCCCAGGAAATGCGTTGCGAGCCCCTTTGGACCATCCAAAAGTGCCCCCAAAGGAAGGCTTTGGGTACAAGTGAACTCCCCAGGGGAGCCTTTACGCAGCCCCACATGCAACTGGACCCTCCGGGTTCGATTTTTTCGAGCAACGCTAAATATATCACTAGGCGGAATGGGAGAAGTCTGAAAACCGGGGCCCCAGAAAACGCATTTCAAGCCCCTTTGGACCATCCAAAACTGTCACCAAAGGAAGGCTTTGGGTACAAGAGAACTGCCCAGGGGAGCCTTTACACTGCCCCACATGCAACTGGACCCTCCGGGTTCGATTTTTCTGAGCAACCCTAAATATATCCCTAGCCGGCATGGGAGAAGACTGAAAAATCAGGCCCCAGAAAACGCGTTGCAAGCCCCTTTGGACCATCCCAAAGTGTCACCAAAGGAAGGCTTTTGGTACAAGTGAACTCCCCAGGGGAGCCTTTACGCAGCCCCACATGCAACTGGACCCTCCGGGTTCGCTGTTTCCGAGCATCCCTAAACATAGCGCTAGGCGGCATCGATGTTGACTGAAAAATCAGGCCCCAGGAAATGCGTTCCGAGCCTTTTCGCCCATCCAAAAGTGCCCCGAAAGGAAGGCTTTGGGTACAAGTGAACTCCCCAGGGGAGCCTTTACGCAGCCCCACATGCAACTGGACCCTCCGGGTTCGCTGTTCCTGAGCAAAACTAAACATAGCCCTAGCCGTCATTGGAGACGAGTGAAAAATCAGGCCCCAGGAAATGCGTTGCGAGCCCCTTTGGACCATCCAAAAGTGCCCCCAAAGGAAGGCTTTGGATACAAGTGAACTCCCCAGGGGAGCCTTTACGCAGCCCCACATGCAACTAGACCCTCCGGGTTCGATTTTTCCAAGCAACGCTAAATATATCACTAGCCGGCATGGGAGAAGACTGAAAACCCGGGCCCCAGAAAACGCGTTGCAAGCCCCTTTGGACCATCCAAAAGTGTCACCAAATGAAGGCTTTGGGTACAAGTGAACTCCCCAGGGGAGCCTTTACACTGCCCCACATGCAACTGGACCCTCCGGGTTCGCTGTTCATGAGCAAATCTAAACCTAGCCCTAGCCGTCATCGGAGACGAGTGAAAAATCAGACCCAGGAAATGCGTTGCGAGCCCTTTTCGCCCATCCAAAAGTGCCCCCAAAGGAAGGCTTTGGGTACAAGTGAACTCCCCAGGGGAGCCTTTACGCAGCCCCATATGCAACTGGACCATCCGGGTTCGCTGTTTCCAAGCAACCCTAAACATAGCCCTAGCAGTCATCGGAGACGAGTGAAAAATCAGGCCCCAGGAAATGCGTTGCGAGCCCTTTTCGCCCATCCATAAGTGCCCCCAAAGAAAGGCTTTGGGTACATCTGAAGTTCCCAGGGGAGCCTTTACGCAGCCCCATATGCAACTGGACCCTCCGGGTTCGCTGTTTCTGAGCATCCCTAAACATAGCCCTAGCAGTCATCGGAGACGAGTGAAAAATCAGGCCCCAGGAAATGCGTTCCGAGCCCCTTTGGACCATCCAAAAGTGTCACCAAAGGAAGGCTTTGGGTAGAAGTGAACTCCCCAGGGGAGCCTTTACGCAGCCCCACATGCAACTGGACCCTCCGGGTTCGCTGTTTCCGAGCATCCCTAAACATAGCACTAGCCGGCATCGATGACGACTGAAAAATCAGGCCCCAGGAAATGCGTTACGAGCCCTTTTCGCCCATCCAAAAGTGCCCCCAAAGGAAGGCTTTGGGTACAAGTGAACTCCCCAGCGGAGCCTTTACGCAGCCCCACATGCAACTGGACCTTCCGGGTTCGCTGTTCATGAGCAAACCTAAACGTAGCCCTAGCCGTCTTCGGAGACGAGTGAAAAATCAGGACCCAGGAAATGCGTTCCGAGCCCCTTTGGACAATCCAAAAGTGCCCCCAAAGGAAGGCATTGGGTACAAGTGAACTCCCCAGGGGAGCCTTTACGCAGCCCCACATGCAACTGGACCCTCCGGGTTCGCTGTTTCCGAGCATCCCTAAACATAGCCCTAGCCGGCATCGAAGACGACTGAAAAATCAGGCCCCAGGAAATGCGTTGCGAGCCCTTTTCACCCATCCAAAAGTGCCCCCAAAGGAAGGCTTTAGCTACAAGAGAACTGCCCAGGGGAGCCTTTACGCAGCCCCACGTGCAACTGGACCGTCCGGGTTCGATTTTTCTGAGCAACCCTAAATATATCCCTAGCCGGCATGGGAGAAGACTGAAAAATCAGGCCCCAGAAAACGCGTTGCAAGCCCCTTTGGACCATCCCAAAGTGTCACCAAAGGAAGGCTTTTGGTACAACTGAACTCCCCAGGGGAGCCTTTACGCAGCCCCACATGCAACTGGACCCTCCGGGTTCGCTGTTTCCGAGCAACGCTAAATATATCACTAGCCGGCATGGGAGACTGCTGAAAAATCAGACCCCATGAAATGCGTTGCGAAACCCTTTGGACCATCCAAAACTGTCACCAAAGGAAGGCGTTGGGTACAAGTGAAGTCCCCAGGGGAGCCTTTACGCAGCCCCACATGCAACTGGACCCTCCGGGTTCGCTGTTCATGAGCAAACCTAAACGTAGCCCTAGCCGTCATCGGAGACGAGTGCAAAATCAGGCCCCAGGAAATGCGTTGCGAGCCCCTTTGGACCATGCAAAAGTGCCCCCAAAGGAAGGCTTTGGGTACAAATGAACTCCCCAGGGGAGTCTTTACGCAGCCCCACATGCAACTGGACCCTCCGGGTTCGCTGTTCCTGAGCAAACCTAAACATAGCCCTAGCCGTCATTGGAGACAAGTGAAAAATCAGGCCCCAGGAAATGCGTTCCTAGCCCCTTTGGACCATCCAAAAGTGTCACCAAAGGAAGGCTTTGGGTAGAAGTGAACTCCCCAGGGGAGCCTTTACGCAGCCCCACATGCAACTGGACCCTCCGGGTTCGCTGTTTCTGAGCAACCCTATATATATCACTAGCCGGCATGGGAGAAGACTTAAAACCCGTGCCCCAGGAAATGCATTCCGAGCCCTTTTCGCCCATCCAGAAGTTCCCCCAAAGAAAGGCTTTGGGTAGAAGTAAACTCCCCAGGGGAGCCTTTACGCAGCCCCACATGCAACTGGACCCTCCTGGTTCGCTGTTTCCGAGCATCCCTAAACATAGCCCTTGCCGGCATCGAAGACGACTGAAAAATCAGGCCATAGGAAATGCGTTGCGAGCCCTTTTCGCCCATCCAAAAGTGCCCCCAAAGGAAGGCTTTGGGTACAAGAGAACTCCCCAGGGGAGCCTTTACGCAGCCCCACATGCAACTGGACCCTCCGGGTTCGCTGTTTCCGAGCATCCCTAAATATAGCCCTAGCCGGCATCGATGACAACTGAAAAATCAGGCCCCAGGAAATGCGTTACGAGCCCTTTTCGCCCATCCAAAAGTGCCCCCAAAGGAAGGCTTTGGGTACAAGTGAACTCCCCTGGGGAGCCTTTACGCAGCCCCACGTGCAACTGGACCCTCCGGGTTCGATTTTTCCAAGCAACCCTAAATATATCCCTAGCCGGCATGGGAGAAGACTGAAAACCCGGGCCCCAGAAAACGCGTTGCAAGCCCCTTTGGACCATCAAAAAGTGTCACCAAAGGAAGGCTTTGGGTACAAGTGAACTCCCCAGGGGAGCCTTTACGCAGCCCCACATGCAACTGGACCCTCCGGGTTCGCTGTTTCCGAGCATCCCTAAATATAGCCCTAGCCGGCATCGATGACGACTGAAAAATCAGGTCCCAGGAAATGCGTTACGAGCCCTTTTCGCCCATCCAAAAGTGCCCCCAAAGGAAGGCTTTGGGTACAAGTGAACTCCCCAGGGGAGCCTTTACGCAGCCCCACATGCAACTGGACCCTCCGGGTTCGCTGTTTCCGAGCATCCCTAAACATAGCCCTAGCCGGCATCGAAGACGACTGAAAAATCAGGCCCCAGGAAATGCATTCCAAGCCCTTTTTGCCCATCCAAAAGTGCCCCCAAAGGAAGGCTTTGGGTACAAGTGAAGTCCCCAGGGGAGCCTTTACGCAGCCCCACATGCAACTGGACCCTCCGGGTTCGCTGTTTCCGAGCATCCCTAAATATAACCCTAGCCGGCATCGATGACGACTGAAAAATCTGGCCCCAGGAAATGCGTTACGAGCCCTTTTCGCCCATCCAAAAGTGCCCCCAAAGGAAGGCTTTGGGTACAAGTGAACTCCCCAGGGGAGCCTTTACGCAGCCCCACATGCAACTGGACCCTCCGGGTTCGCTGTTTCCGAGCATCCCTAAACATAGCCCTAGCCGGCATCGATGACGACTGAAAAATCAGGCCCCAGGAAATGCATTCCAAGCCCTTTTCGCCCATCCAAAAGTGCCCCCAAAGGAAGGCTTTGGGTACAAGTGAAGTCCCCAGGGGAGCCTTTACGCAGCCCCACATGCAACTGGACCCTCCGGGTTCGATTTTTTCAAGCAACCCTAAATATATCCCTAGCCGGCATGGGAGAAGACTGAAAACCCGGGCCCCAGAAAACGCGTTGCAAGCCCCTTTGGACCATCCAAAAGTGTCACCAAAGGAAGGCTTTTGGTACAAGTGAATTCCCCAGGGGAGCCTTTACGCAGCCCCACATGCAACTGGACCCTCCGGGTTCGCTGTTTCTGAGCAACCCTATATATATCACTAGCCGGAATGGGAGAAGACTGAAAACCCGGGCCCCAGGAAATGCTTTGCGAGCCCTTTTCGCCCATCCAAAAGTGCCCCCAAAGGAAGGCTTTGGGTACAAGTAAACTCCCCAGGGGAGCCTTTACGCTGCCCCACATGCAACTGCATCCTCCGCGTTCGCTGTTCATGAGCAAACCTAAAAGTAGCTCTAGCCTTCATCGAAGACGAGTTAAAAATCAGGCCCCAGGAAATGCGTTGCGAGCCCTTTTCGCCCATCCACAAGTGCCCCCAAAGGAAGGCTTTGGGTACAAGAGAACTCCCCAGGGGAGCCTTTACGCAGCCCCACATGCAACTGGACCCTTCGGGTTCGATTTTTCCAAGCAACCCTAAATATATCCCTAGCCAGCATGGGAGAAGACTGAAAACCCGGGCCCCAGAAAACGCGTTGCAAGCCCCTTTGGACCATCCAAAAGTGTAACCAAAGGAAGGCTTTTCGTACAAGTGAACTCCCCAGGGGAGCCTTTACGCAGCCCCACATGCAACTGGACCCTCCGGGTTCGCTGTTCATGAGCAAACCTAAATGTAGCCCTAGCCGTCATCGAAGACGAGTGAAAAATCAGGCCCCAGGAAATGCGTTGCGAGCCCCTTTGGACCATCCAAAAGTGCCCCCAAAGGAAGGCTTTGGGTACAAGTGAAGTCCCCAGGGGAGCCTTTACGCAGCCCCACATGCAACTGGACCTTCCGGGTTCGCTGTTCATGAGCAAACCTAAAAGTAGCCCTAGCCGTCATTGGAGACGAGTGAAAAATCAGGCTCCAGGAAATGCGTTCCGAGCCCCTTTGGACCATCCCAAAGTGTCACCAAAGGAAGGCTTTGGATACAAGAGAACTCCCCAGGGGAGCCTTTACGCAGCCCCACATGCAACTGGACCCTCCGGGTTCGCTGTTTCCGAGCATCCCTAAACATATCCTTAGCAGTCATCGGAGACGAGTGAAAAATCAGGCCCCTGGAAATGCGTTCCGAGCCCCTTTGGACCATCCAAAAGTGTCACCAAAGGAAGGCTTTGGGTACAAGAGAACTCCCAATGGGAGCCTTTACGCAGCCCCACATGCAACTGGACCCTCCGGGTTCGATTTTTCCAAACAACCCTAAACATATCCCTAGCCGGCATGGGAGAAGACTGAAAACCCGGGCCCCAGAAAACGCGTTGCAAGCCCCTTTGGACCATCCAAAAGTGTCACCAAAGGAAGGCTTTGGGTACAAGTGAATTCCCCAGGGGAGCCTTTACGCAGCCCCACATGCAACTGGACCCTCCGGGTTCGCTGTTTCTGAGCAACCCTATATATATCACTAGCCGGCATGGGAGAAGACTGAAAACCCGGGCCCCAGGAAATGCTTTGCGAGCCCTTTTCGCCCATCCAAAAGTGCCCCCAAAGGAAGGCTTTGGGTACAAGTGAACTCCCCAGGGGAGCCTTTACGCAGCCCCACATGCAACTGGACCCTCCGGGTTCGCTGTTTCCGAGCATCCCTAAACATAGCCCTAGCCGGCATCGAAGACGACTGAAAAATCAGGCCCCAGGAAATGCGTTGCGAGCCCTTTTCGCCCATCCAAAAGTGTCACCAAAGGAAGGCTTTGGGTACAAGAGAACTCCCCAGGGGAGCCTTTACGCAGCCCCACATGCAACTGGACCCTTCGGGTTCGATTTTTCCGAGCAACCCTAAATATATCCCTAGCCAGCATGGGAGAAGACTGAAAACCCGGGCCCCAGAAAACGCTTTGCAATCCCCTTTGGACCACCCAAAAGTGTCACCAAAGGAAGGCTTTTGGTACAAGTGAACTCCCCAGGGGAGCCTTTACGCAGCCCCACATGCAACTGGACCCTCCGGGTTCGCTGTTCATGAGCAAACCTAAATGTAGCCCTAGCCGTCATCGGAGACAAGTGAAAAATCAGGCCGCAGGAAATGCGTTGCGAGCCCCTTTGGACCATCCCAAAGTGTCACCAAAGGAAGGCTTTGGGTACATCTGAAGTTCGCAGGGGAGCCTTTACGCAGCCCCACATGCAACTGGACCCTCCGGGTTCGCTGTTCATGAGCAAACCTAAAAGTAGCCCTAGCCGTCATTGGAGACAAGTGAAAAATCAGGCCCCAGGAAATGCGTTGCGAAACCCTTTGGACCATCCAAAAGTGTCACCAAAGGAAGGCTTTGGGTACAAGTGAACTCCCCAGGGGAGCCTTTACGCAGCCCCTCATGCAACTGGACCCTCTGGGTTCGCTGTTTCCGAGCATCCCTAAACATAGCCCTTGCCGGCATCGAAGACGACTGAAAAATCAGCCCATCGGAAATGCGTTACGAGCCCTTTTCGCCCATCCAAAAGTGCCCCCAAAGGAAGGCTTTGGGTACAAGTGAACTCCCCAGGGGAGCCTTTACGCAGCCCCACATGCAACTGGACCCTTCGGGTTCGATTTTTCCAAGCAACCCTAAATATATCCCTAGCCAGCATGGGTTAAGACTGAAAACCCGGGCCCCAGAAAACGCGTTGCAAGCCCCTTTGGACCATCCAAAAGTGTCACCAAAGGAAGGCTTTGGGTACAAGTGAATTCCCCAGGGGAGCCTTTACGCAGCCCCACATGCAACTGGACCCTCCGGGTTCGCTGTTTCTGAGCAACCCTATATATATCACTAGGCGGCATGGGAGAAGACTGAAAACCCGAGCCCCAGGAAATGCGTTGTGAGCCCTTTTCGCCCATCCAAAAGTGTCAACAAAGGAAGGCTTTGGGTACAAGTGAGCTCCCCAGGGGAGCCTTTACGCAGCCCCACATGCAACTGGACCCTCCGGGTTCGCTGTTTCCGAGCATCCCTAAACATAGCCCTTGCCGGCATCGAAGATGACTGAAAAATCAGGCCCCAGGAAATGCGTTGCGAGCCCTTTTCGCCCATCCAAAAGTGCCCCCAAAGGAAGGCTTTGGGTACAAGAGAACTCCCCAGGGGAGCCTTTACGCAGCCCCACATGCAACTGGACCCTTCGGGTTCGATTTTTCCGAGCAACCCTGAATATATCCCTAGACAGCATGGGAGAAGACTGAAAACCCGGGCCCCAGAAAACACGTTGCAAGCCCCGTTGGACCATCCCAAAGTGTCACCAAAGGAAGGCTTTTGGTACAAGTGAACTCCCCAGGGGAGCCTTTACGCAGCCCCACATGCAACTGGACCCTCCGGGTTCGCTGTTCATGAGCAAACATAAATGTTGCCCTAGCCGTCATCGGAGACGAGTGAAAAATCTGGCCCCAGGAAATGCCTTGCGAGCCCCTTTGGACCATCCAAAAGTGCCCCCAAAGGAAGGCTTTGGGTTCATCTGAAGTTCCCAGGGGAGTCTTTACGCAGCCCCACATGCAACTGGACCCTCCGGGTTTGCTGTTCATGAGCAAATGTAAACGTAGCCCTAGCAGTCATCGGAGACGAGTGAAAAATCAGGCCCCAGGAAATGCGTTGCGAGCCCCTTTGGACCATCCAAAAGTGCCCCCAAAGGAAGGCTTTGGGTACATCTGAAGTTCCCAGGGGAGTCTTTACGCAGCCCCATATGCAACTGGACCCTCCAAGTTCGCTGTTTCCGAGCAACCATAAACGTCGCCCTAGCAGTCTTCGGAGACGACTGAAAAATCAGGCCCCAGGAAATGCGTTGCGAGCCCCTTTGGACCATCCAAAAGTGTCACCAAATGAAGGCTTTGGGTACAAGAGAACTCCCCAGGGGAGCCTTTACGCAGCCCCACATGCAACTGGACCCTCCGGGTTCGCTGTTTCCGAGCATCTCTAAACATAGCCCTAGCCGTCATCGGAGACGACTAAAAATCAGGCCCCAGGAAATGCGTTACAAGCCCTTTTCGCCCATCCAAAAGTGCCCCCAAAGGAAGGCTTTGGGTACAAGTGAACTCCCCAGGGGAGCCTTTACGCAGCCCCACATGCAACTGGACCCTCCGGGTTCGCTGTTTCCGAGCATCCCTAAACATAGCGCTAGCCGGCATTGATGAGGACTGAAAAATCAGGCCATAGGAAATGCGTTGCGAGCCCCTTTGGACCATCCAAAAATGTCACCAAAGGAAGGCTTTGGGTACAAGTGAACTCCCCAGGGGAGCCTTTACGCAGCCCCACATGCAACTGGACCCTCCGGTTTCGCTGTTTCCGAGCATCCCTAAACATAGCCCAGGCCGGCATCGAAGACGACTGAAAAACTAGGCCCCAGGAAATGCATTGCGAGCCCTTTTAGCCCATCCCAAAGAGTCACCAAAGGAAGGCTTTGGGTACAAGTGAACTCCCCAGGGGAGCCTTTACACTGCCCCACATGCAACTGGACCCTCCGGGTTCACTGTTGCTGAGCAAACCTAAACGTAGCCCTAGCCGTCATCGGAGATGCCTGAATAATCAGGCCCCAAGAAATGAGTTACGAGCCCTTTTCGCCCATCCAAAACTGCCCCCAAAGGAAGGCTTTGGGTACAAGAGAACTCCCCAGGGGAGCCTTTACGCAGCCCCACATGCAACTGGACCCTCCGGGTTCGCTGTTCCTGAGCATCCCTAAACACAGCCCTAGCCGGCATCGAAGACGACTGAAAAATCAGGCCTCAGGAAATGCGTTGCAAGCCCTTTTCGCCCATCCAAAAGTGCCCCCAAAGGAAGGCTTTGGGTACAAGTGAACTCCCCAGGGGAGCCTTTACGCAGCCCCACATGCAACTGGACCCTCCGGGTTCGTGGTTTCGGAGAATCCCTAAACATAGCGCTAGCCGGCATCGATGACGACTGACAAAATCAGGCCCCAGGAAATGGTATACAAGCCCTTTTCGCCCATCCAAAAGTGCCCCCAAAGGAAGGCTTTGGGTACAAGAGAACTCCCCAGGGGAGCCTTTACGCAGCCCCACATGCAACTGGACCCTCCGGGTTCGATTTTTCCGAGAAACCCTATATATATCCCTAGCCGGCATGGGAGAAGACTGAAAAACCGAGCCCCAGAAAACGAGATGCAAGACCCTTTGGAACATCCAAAAGTGTCACCAAAGGAAGGCTTTGGCTACAAGTGAACTCCCCAGGGGAGCCTTTACGCAGCCCCACATGCAACTGGACCCTCCGGGTTCGCTGTTCCTGAGCAAACCTAAACATAGCCCTAGCCGTCATTGGAGACGAGTGAAAAATCAGGCCCCAGGAAATGCGTTGCGATCCCCTTTGGACCATCCAAAAGTGCCCCCAAAGGAAGGCTTTGGGTACATCTGAAGTTCCCAGGGGAGTCTTTACGCAGCCCCATATGCAACTGGACCCTCCAAGTTCGCTGTTTCCGAGCAACCATAAACGTAGCCCTAGCAGTCTTCGGAGACGAGTGAAAAATCAGGCCCCAGGAAATGCCTTGCGAGCCCCTTTGGACCATCCAAAAGTGTCACAAAATGAAGGCTTTGGGTACAAGTGAACTCCCCAGGGGAGCCTTTACGCAGCCCCACATGCAACTGGACCCTCCGGGTTCGCTGTTTCTGAGCATCCCTAAACATAGCCCTACCCGGCATCGAAGACGACTGAAAAATCAGGCCCCAGGAAATGCGTTACGAGCCCATTTGGACCATCCAAAATTGTCACCAAAGGAAGGCTTTGGGTACAAGAGAACTGCCCAGGGGAGCCTTTACACTGCCCCACATGCAACTGGACCCTCCGGGTTCGATTTTTTCAAGCAACCCTAAATATATCCCTAGCCGGCATGGGAGAAGACTGAAAAATCAGGCCCCAGAAAACGCGTTGCAAGCCCCTTTGGACCATCCCAAAGTGTCACCAAAGGAAGGCTTTTGGTACAAGTGAACTCCCCAGGGGAGCCTTTACGCAGCCCCACATGCAACTGGATCCTCCGGGTTCGCTGTTTCCGAGCATCCCTAAACATAGCGCTAGGCGGCATCGATGTTGACTGAAAAATAAGGCCCCAGGAAATGCGTTCCGAGCCTTTTCGCCCATCCAAAAGTGCCCCCAAAGGAAGGCTTTGGGTACAAGTGAACTCCCCAGGGGAGCCTTTACGCAGCCCCACATGCAACTGGACCCTCCGGGTTCGCTGTTCCTGAGCAAACCTAAACATAGCCCTAGCCGTCATTGCAGACGAGTGAAAAATCAGGCCCCAGGAAATGCGTTGCGAGCCCCTTTGGACCATCCAAAAGTGCCCCCAAAGGAAGGCTTTGGATACAAGTGAACTCCCCAGGGGAGCCTTTACGCAGCCCCACATGCAACTAGACCCTCCGGGTTCGATTTTTCCGAGCAACGCTAAATATATCACTAGACGGCATGGGAGAAGACTGAAAACCCGGGCCCCAGAAAACGCGTTGCAAGCCCCTTTGGACCATCCAAAAGTGTCACCAAAGGAAGGCTTTGGGTACAAGTGAACTGCCCAGGGGAGCCTTTACGCAGCCCCACATGCAACTTTACCCTCCGGGTTCGCTGTTTCCGAGCAACCCTAAACATAGCCCTAGCCGGCATCGAAGACGACTGAAAAATCAGGCCCCAGGAAATGCGTTTCGAGCCCTTTTCGCCCATCCAAAAGTGCCCCCAAAGGAAGGCTTTGGGTACAAGTGAACTCCCCAAGGGAGCCTTTACGCAACCCCACATGCAACTGGACCCTCCGGGTTCGCTGTTTCCGAGCATCCCTAAACATAGCGCTAGGCGGCATTGATGAGGACTGAAAAATCAGGCCATAGGAAATGCGTTACGAGCCCTTTTCGCCCATCCAAAAGTGCCCCCAAAGGAAGGCTTTGGGTACAAGTGAACTCCCCAGGGGAGCCTTTACGCAGCCCCACATGCAACTGGACCTTCCGGGTTCGCTGTTCATGAGCAAACCTAAACGTAGCCCTAGCCGTCTTCGGAGACGAGTGAAAAATCAGGACCCAGGAAATGCGTTCCGAGCCCCTTTGGACAATCCAAAAGTGCCCCCAAAGGAAGGCATTGGGTACAAGTGAACTCCCCAGGGGAGCCTTTACGCAGCCCCACATGCAACTGGACCCTCCGGGTTCGCTGTTTCCGAGCATCCCTAAACATAGCCCTAGCCGGCATCGAAGACGACTGAAAAATCAGGCCCCAGGAAATGCGTTACGAGCCCTTTTCGCCCATCCAAAAGTGCCCCCAAAGGAAGCCTTTGGCTACAAGAGAACTGCCCAGGGGAGCCTTTACGCAGCCCCACGTGCAACTGGACCGTCCGGGTTCGATTTTTCTGAGCAACCCTAAATATATCCCTAGCCGGCATGGGAGAAGACTGAAAAATCAGGCCCCAGAAAACGCGTTGCAAGCCCCTTTGGACCATCCCAAAGTGTCACCAAAGGAAGGCTTTTGGTACAACTGAACTCCCCAGGGGAGCCTTTACGCAGCCCCACATGCAACTGGACCCTCCGGGTTCGCTGTTTCCGAGCATCCCTAAACATAGCGCTAGCCGGCATTGATGAGGACTGAAAAATCAGGCCCCAGGAAATGCGTTGTGAGCCCCTTTGGACCATCCAAAAGTGCCCCCAAAGGAAGGCTTTGGATACAAGTGAACTCCCCAGGGGAGCCTTTACGCAGCCCCACATGCAACTGGACCCTCCGGGTTCGCTGTTTCCGAGCAACGCTAAATATATCACTAGCCGGCATGGGAGAAGACTGAAAACCCGGGCCCCAGAAAACGCGTTGCAAGCCCCTTTGGACCATCAAAAAGTGTCACCAAAGGAAGGCTTTGGGTACATCA
This sequence comes from Anas platyrhynchos, assembly GCF_047663525.1. NCBI lineage: Eukaryota > Metazoa > Chordata > Aves > Anseriformes > Anatidae > Anas > Anas platyrhynchos. The sequence continues at coordinate 1,347,552 of NC_092613.1, read as the reverse complement.
GAAGTTTCCAGGGGAGCCTTTACGCAGCCCCATATGCAACTGGACCCTCCGGGTTCGCTGTTTCCAAGCAACCCTAAACATAGCCCTAGCAGTCATTGGAGACGAGTGAAAAATCAGACCCCATGAAATGCGTTGCGAAACCCTTTGGACAATCCAAAACTGTCACCAAAGGAATGCTTTGGGTACAAGAGTACTCCCCAGGGGAGCCTTTACGCAGCCCCACATGCAACTGGACCCTCCGGGTTCGCTGTTCCTGAGCAACCCTAAACATAGCCCTTGCCGGCATCGAAGACGACTGAAAAATCAGGCCGCAGGAAATGCGTTACGAGCCCTTTTCGCCCATCCAAAAGTGCCCACAAAGGAAGACTATGGATACAAGTGAACTCCCCAGGGGAGCCTTTACGCAGCCCCACATGCAACTGGATCCTCCGGGTTCGCTGTTTCCGAGCATCCCTAAACATAGCGCTAGGCGGCATCGATGACGACTGAAAAATCAGGCCCCAGGAAATGCATTGCGAGCCCTTTTCGCCCATCCAAAAGTGCCCCCAAAGGAAGGCTTTGGGTACAAGTGAACTCCCCAGGGGAGCCTTTACACTGCCCCACATGCAGCTGGATCCTCCGGGTTCGCTGTTCCTGAGCATCCCTAAACATAGCGCTAGGCGGCATCGATGACGACTGAAAAATCAGGCCCCATGAAATGCGTTAGAAGCCCCATTCGCCCATCCAAAAGTGCCCCGAAAGGAAGGCTTTGGGTACAAGTGAACTCCCCAGGGGAGCCTTTACGCAGCCCCACATGCAACTGGACCCTCCGGGTTCGCTGTTCCTGAGCAAACCTAAACATAGTCCTAGCCGTCATTGGAGACGAGTGAAAAATCAGGCCCCAGGAAATGCGTTGTGAGCCCCTTTGGACCATCCAAAAGTGCCCCCAAAGGAAGGCTTTGGATACAAGTGAACTCCCCAGGGGAGCCTTTACGCAGCCCCACATGCAACTAGACCCTCCGGGTTCGATTTTTCCAAGCAACGCTAAATATATCACTAGCCGGCATGGGAGAAGACTGAAAACCCGGGCCCCAGAAAACGCGTTGCGAGCCCCATTCGCCCATCCAAAAGTGCCCCCAAAGGAAGGATTTGGTTACAAGTGAACTCCCCAGGGGAGCCTTTACGCAGCCCCACATGCAACTGGATCCTCCGGGTTCGCTGTTCCTGAGCATCCCTAAACATAGCCCTAGCCGGCATCGATGACGACTAAAAAATCAGGCCCCATGAAATACGTTAGAAGCCCCATTCGCGCATCCAAAAGTGCCCCCAAAGGAAGGCTTTGGGTACAAGTGAACTCCCCAGGGGAGCCTTTACGCAGCCCCACATGCAACTGGACCCTCCGGGTTCGATATTTTCGAGCAACGCTAAATATATCACTAGCCGGAATGGGAGAAGACTGAAAACCCGGGCCCCAGAAAACGCATTGCAAGCCCCTTTGGACCATCCAAAATTGTCACCAAAGGAAGGCTTTGGGTACAAGAGAACTCCCCAGGGGAGCCTTTACACTGCCCCACATGCAACTGGACCCTCCGGGTTCGATTTTTCTGAGCAACCCTAAATATATCCCTAGCCGGCATGGGAGAAGACTGAAAAATCAGGCCCCAGAAAACGCGTTGCAAGCCCCTTTGGACCATCCCAAAGTGTCACCAAAGGAAGGCTTTTGGTACAAGTGAACTCCCCAGGGGAGCCTTTACGCAGCCCCACATGCAACTGGATCCTCCGGGTTCGCTGTTTCCGAGCATCCCTAAACATAGCGCTAGGCGGCATCGATGTTGACTGAAAAATAAGGCCCCAGGAAATGCGTTCCGTGCCTTTTCGCCCATCCAAAAGTGCCCCGAAAGGAAGGCTTTGGGTACAAGTGAACTCCCCAGGGGAGCCTTTACGCAGCCCCACATGCAACTGGACCCTCCGGGTTCGCTGTTCCTGAGCAAACCTAAACATAGCCCTAGCCGTCATTGGAGACGAGTGAAAAATCAGGCCCCAGGAAATGCGTTGCGAGCCCCTTTGGACCATCCATAAGTGCCCCCAAAGGAAGGCTTTGGATACAAGTGAACTCCCCAGGGGAGCCTTTACGCAGCCCCACATGCAACTAGACCCTCCGGGTTCGATTTTTCCGAGCAACGCTAAATATATCACTAGCCGGAATGGGAGAAGACTGAAAACCCGGGCCCCAGAAAACGCGTTGCAAGCCCCTTTGGACCATCCCAAAGTGTCACCAAAGGAAGGCTTTGGGTACAAGTGAACTCCCCAGAGGACCCTTTACACTGCCCCACATGCAACTGGACCCTCCGGGTTCGCTGTTCATGAGCAAACCTAAACATAGCCCTAGCCGTCATCGGAGACGAGTGAAAAATCAGGCCCCAGGAAATGCGTTGCGAGCCCTTTTCGCCCATCCAAAAGTGCCCCCAAAGGAAGGCTTTGGCTACAAGAGAACTGCCCAGGGGAGCCTTTACGCAGCCCCATATGCAACTGGACCCTCCGGGTTCGCTGTTTCCAAGCAACCCTAAACATAGCCCTAGCAGTCATCGGAGACGAGTGAAAAATCAGGCCCCAGGAAATGCGTTGCGAGCCCCTTTGGACCATCCAAAAGTGTCACCAAAGGAAGGCTTTGGGTACAAGTGAACTGCCCAGGGGAGCCTTTACGCAGCCCCACATGCAACTTTACCCTCCGGGTTCGCTGTTTCCGAGCAACCCTAAACATAGCCCTAGCCGGCATCGAAGACGACTGAAAAATCAGGCCCCAGGAAATGCGTTTCGAGCCCTTTTCGCCCATCCAAAAGTGCCCCCAAAGGAAGGCTTTGGGTACAAGTGAACTCCCCAGGGGAGCCTTTACGCAACCCCACATGCAACTGGACCCTCCGGGTTCGCTGTTTCCGAGCATCCCTAAACATAGCGCTAGCCGGCATCGAAGACGACTGAAAAATCAGGCCCCAGGAAATACGTTGCGAGCCCTTTTCGCCCATCCAAAAGTGCCCCCAAAGGAAGGCTTTGGCTACAAGAGAACTGCCCAGGGGAGCCTTTACGCAGCCCCACGTGCAACTGGACCGTCCGGGTTCGATTTTTCTGAGCAACCCTAAATATATCCCTAGCCGGCATGGGAGAAGACTGAAAAATCAGGCCCCAGAAAACGCGTTGCAAGCCCCTTTGGACCATCCCAAAGTGTCACCAAAGGAAGGCTTTTGGTACAACTGAACTCCCCAGGGGAGCCTTTACGCAGCCCCACATGCAACTGGACCCTCCGGGTTCGCTGTTTCCGAGCATCCCTAAACATAGCGCTAGCCGGCATTGATGAGGACTGAAAAATCAGGCCCCAGGAAATGCGTTACGAGCCCCATTCGCCCATCCAAAAGTGCCCCCAAAGGAAGGCTTTGGGTACAAATGAACTCCCAGGGGAGCCTTTACGCAGCCCCACATGCAACTGGACCCTCCGGGTTCGCTGTTTCCGAGCAACGCTAAATATATCACTAGCCGGCATGGGAGAAGACTGAAAACCCGGGCCCCAGAAAACACGTTGCAAGCCCCTTTGGACCATCCAAAAGTGTCACCAAAGGAAGGCTTTGGGTACATCAGAAGTATCCAGGGGAGCCTTTACGCAGCCCCATATGCAACTGGACCCTCCGGGTTCGCTGTTTCCAAGCAACCCTAAACATAGCCCTAGCAGTCATTGGAGACGAGTGAAAAATCAGACCCCATGAAATGCGTTGCGAAACCCTTTGGACAATCCAAAACTGTCACCAAAGGAATGCTTTGGGTACAAGAGAACTCCCCAGGGGAGCCTTTACGCAGCCCCACATGCAACTGGACCCTCCGGGTTCGCTGTTTCCGAGCAACCCTAAACATAGCCCTTGCCGGCATCGAAGACGACTGAAAAATCAGGCCGCAGGAAATGCGTTACGAGCCCTTTTCGCCCATCCAAAAGTGCCCACAAAGGAAGACTATGGATACAAGTGAACTCCCCAGGGGAGCCTTTACGCAGCCCCACATGCAACTGGATCCTCCGGGTTCGCTGTTTCCGAGCATCCCTAAACATAGCGCTAGGCGGCATCGATGACGACTGAAAAATCAGGCCCCAGGAAATGCATTGCGAGCCCTTTTCGCCCATCCAAAAGTGCCCCCAAAGGAAGGCTTTGGGTACAAGTGAACTCCCCAGGGGAGCCTTTACGCAGCCCCACATGCAACTGGACCCTCCGGGTTCGCTGTTCCTGAGCAAACCTAAACATAGTCCTAGCCGTCATTGGAGACGAGTGAAAAATCAGGCCCCAGGAAATGCGTTGTGAGCCCCTTTGGACAATCCAAAAGTGCCCCCAAAGGAAGGCTTTGGATACAAGTGAACTCCCCAGGGGAGCCTTTACGCAGCCCCACATGCAACTAGACCCTCCGGGTTCGATTTTTCCAAGCAACGCTAAATATATCACTAGCCGGCATGGGAGAAGACTGAAAACCCGGGCCCCAGAAAACGCGTTGCGAGCCCCATTCGCCCATCCAAAAGTGCCCCCAAAGGAAGGATTTGGTTACAAGTGAATTCCCCAGGGGAGCCTTTACGCAGCCCCACATGCAACTGGATCCTCCGGGTTCGCTGTTCCTGAGCATCCCTAAAAATAGCCCTAGCCGGCATCGATGACGACTGAAAAATCAGGCCCCATGAAATACGTTAGAAGCCCCATTCGCGCATCCAAAAGTGCCCCCAAAGGAAGGCTTTGGGTACAAGTGAACTCCCCAGGGGAGCCTTTACGCAGCCCCACATGCAACTGGACCCTCCGGGTTCGATATTTTCGAGCAACGATAAATATATCACTAGCCGGAATGGGAGAAGACTGAAAACCCGGGCCCCAGAAAACGCATTGCAAGCCCCTTTGGACCATCCAAAATTGTCACCAAAGGAAGGCTTTGCGTACAAGAGAACTCCCCAGGGGAGCCTTTACACTGCCCCACATGCAACTGGACCCTCCGGGTTCGATTTTTCTGAGCAACCCTAAATATATCCCTAGCGGGCATGGGAGAAGACTGAAAAATCAGGCCCCAGAAAACGCGTTGCAAGCCCCTTTGGACCATCCCAAAGTGTCACCAAAGGAAGGCTTTTGGTACAACTGAACTCCCCAGGGGAGCCTTTACGCAGCCCCACATGCAACTGGATCCTCCGGGTTCGCTGTTTCCGAGCATCCCTAAACATAGCGCTAGGCGGCATCGATGTTGACTGAAAAATAAGGCCCCAGGAAATGCGTTCCGAGCCTTTTCGCCCATCCAAAAGTGCCCCGAAAGGAAGGCTTTGGGTACAAGTGAACTCCCCAGGGGAGCCTTTACGCAGCCCCACATGCAACTGGACCCTCCGGGTTCGCTGTTCCTGAGCAAACCTAAACATAGCCCTAGCCGTCATTGGAGACGAGTGAAAAATCAGGCCCCAGGAAATGCGTTGCGAGCCCCTTTGGACCATCCAAAAGTGCCCCCAAAGGAAGGCTTTGGATACAAGTGAACTCCCCAGGGGAGCCTTTACGCAGCCCCACATGCAACTAGACCCTCCGGGTTCGATTTTTCCGAGCAACGCTAAATATATCACTAGCCGGCATGGGAGAAGACTGAAAACCCGGGCCCCAGAAAACGCGTTGCAAGCCCCTTTGGACCATCCAAAAGTGTCACCAAAGGAAGGCTTTGGGTACAAGTGACCTCCCCAGGGGAGCCTTTACACTGCCCCACATGCAACTGGACCCTCCGGGTTCGCTGTTCATGAGCAAACCTAAACATAGCCCTAGCCGTCATCGGAGACGAGTGAAAAATCAGGCCCCAGGAAATGCGTTGCGAGCCCTTTTCGCCCATCCAAAAGTGCCCCCAAAGGAATGCTTTGGGTACAAGAGAACTGCCCAGGGGAGCCTTTACGCAGCCCCATATGCAACTGGACCCTCCGGGTTCGCTGTTTCCAAGCAACCCTAAACATAGCCCTAGCAGTCATCGGAGACGAGTGAAAAATCAGGCCCCAGGAAATGCGTTGCGAGCCCCTTTGGACCATCCAAAAGTGTCACCAAAGGAAGGCTTTGGGTACAAGTGAACTGCCCAGGGGAGCCTTTACGCAGCCCCACATGCAACTTTACCCTCCGGGTTCGCTGTTTCCGAGCAACCCTAAACATAGCCCTAGCCGGCATCGAAGACGACTGAAAAATCAGGCCCCAGGAAATGCGTTTCGAGCCCTTTTCGCCCATCCAAAAGTGCCCCCAAAGGAAGGCTTTGGGTACAAGTGAACTCCCCAGGGGAGCCTTTACGCAACCCCACATGCAACTGGACCCTCCGGGTTCGCTGTTTCCGAGCATCCCTAAACATAGCGCTAGCCGGCATTGATGAGGACTGAAAAATCAGGCCCCAGGAAATGCGTTCCGAGCCCCATTCGCCCATCCAAAAGTGCCCCCAAAGGAAGGCTTTGGGTACAAGTGAAGTCCCCAGGGGAGCCTTTACGCAGCCCCACATGCAACTGGACCTTCCGGGTTCGCTGTTCATGAGCAAACCTAAACGTAGCCCTAGCCGTCTTCGGAGACGAGTGAAAAATCAGGACCCAGGAAATGCGTTCCGAGCCCCTTTGGACCATCCAAAAGTGTCACCAAAGGAAGGCTTTGGGTACAAGTGAACTGCCCAGGGGAGCCTTTACGCAGCCCCACATGCAACTGGACCCTCCGGGTTCGCTGTTTCTGAGCATCCCTAAACATAGCCATAGCCGGCATCGAAGACGACTGAAAAATCAGGCCCCAGGAAATGCGTTGCGAGCCCTTTTCGCCCATCCAAAAGTGCCCCCAAAGGAAGGCTTTGGGTACAAATGAACTCCCCAGGGGAGTCTTTACGCAGCCCCACATGCAACTGGACCCTCCGGGTTCGCTGTTCCTGAGCAAACCTAAACATAACCCTAGCCGTCATTGGAGACGAGTGAAAAATCAGGCCCCAGGAAATGCGTTCCGAGCCCCTTTGGACCATCCAAAAGTGTCACCAAAGGAAGGCTTTGGGTACAAGTGAACTCCCCAGGGGAGCCTTTACGCAGCCCCACATGCAACTGGACCCTCCGGGTTCGCTGTTTCTGAGCATCCCTAAACATAGCCCTAGCCGGCATCGAAGACGACTGAAAAATCAGGCCCCAGGAAATGCGTTGCGAGCCCTTTTCGCCCATCCAAAAGTGCCCCCAAAGGAAGGCTTTGGGTACAAATGAACTCCCCAGGGGAGTCTTTACGCAGCCCCACATGCAACTGGACCCTCCGGGTTCGCTGTTCCTGAGCAAACCTAAACATAACCCTAGCCGTCATTGGAGACGAGTGAAAAATCAGGCCCCAGGAAATGCGTTGCGAGCCCATTTCGCCCATCCATAAGTGCCCCCATAGAAAGGCTTTGGGTACATCTGAAGTTCCCAGGGGAGCCTTTACGCAGCCCCATATGCAACTGGACCATCCGGGTTCGCTGTTTCCAAGCAACCCTAAACATAGCCCTAGCAGTCATCGGAGACGAGTGAAAAATCAGGCCCCAGGAAATGCGTTGCGAGCCCCTTTGGACCATCCAAAAGTGTCACCAAAGGAAGGCTTTGGGTACAAGTGAACTGCCCAGGGGAGCCTTTACGCAGCCCCACATGCAACTGGACCCTCCGGGTTCGCTATTTCCGAGCAACCCTAAACATAGCCCTAGCCGGCATCGAAGACGACTGAAAAATCAGGCCCCAGGAAATGCGTTTCAAGCCGTTTTCGCCCATCCAAAAGTGCCCCCAAAGTAAGGCTTTGGGTACAAGTGAACTCCCCAGGGGAGCCTTTACGCAACCCCACATGCAACTGGAACCTCCGGGTTCGCTGTTTCCGAGCATCCCTAAACATAGCCCTAGCCGGCATTGATGAGGACTGAAAAATCAGGCCCCAGGAAATGCGTTCCGAGCCCTTTTCGCCCATCCAAAAGTGCCCCCAAAGGAAGGCTTTGGGTACAAGTGAACTCCCCAGGGGAGCCTTTACGCAGCCCCACATGCAACTGGACCTTCCGGGTTCGCTGTTCATGAGCAAACCTAAACGTAGCCCTAGCCGTCTTCGGAGACGAGTGAAAAATCAGGCCCCAGGAAATGCGTTGTGAGCCCCTTTGGACAATCCAAAAGTGCCCCCAAAGGAAGGCTTTGGGTACAAGTGAACTCCCCAGGGGAGCCTTTACGCAGCCCCACATGCAACTGGACCCTCCGGGTTCGCTGTTTCCGAGCAACCCTACACATAGCCCTAGCAGTCATTGGAGAAGGCTGTAAAATCAGACCCCATGAAATGCGTTGCGAAACCCTTTGGACCATCCAAAACTGTCACCAAAGGAATGCTTTGGGTATAAGTGAACTCCCCAGGGGAGCCTTTACGCAGCCCCACATGCAACTGGACCCTCCGGATTCGCTGTTTCCGAGCATCCCTAAACATAGCCCTAGCCGGCATCGAAGACGACTGAAAAATCAGGCCCCAGGAAATGCATTCCAAGCCCTTTTCGCCCATCCAAAAGTGCCCCCAAAGGAAGGCTTTAGCTACAAGAGAACTGCCCAGGGGAGCCTTTACGCAGCCCCACGTGCAACTGGACCGTCCGGGTTCGATTTTTCTGAGCAACCCTAAATATATCCCTAGCCGGCATGGGAGAAGACTGAAAAATCAGGCCCCAGAAAACGCGTTGCAAGCCCCTTTGGACCATCCCAAAGTGTCACCAAAGGAAGGCTTTTGGTACAACTGAACTCCCCAGGGGAGCCTTTACGCAGCCCCACATGCAACTGGACCCTCCGGGTTCGCTGTTTCCGAGCATCCCTAAACATAGCGCTAGCCGGCATTGATGAGGACTGAAAAATCAGGCCCCAGGAAATGCGTTACGAGCCCCATTTGCCCACCCAAAAGTGCCCCCAAAGGAAGGCTTTGGGTACAAATGAACTCCCCAGGGGAGCCTTTACGCAGCCCCACATGCAACTGGACCCTCCGGGTTCGCTGTTTCCGAGCAACGCTAAATATATCACTAGCCGGCATGGGAGAAGACTGAAAACCCGGGCCCCAGAAAACGCGTTGCAAGCCCCTTTGGACCATCAAAAAGTGTCACCAAAGGAAGGCTTTGGGTACATCAGAAGTTCCCAGGGGAGCCTTTACGCAGCCCCATATGCAACTGGACCCTCCGGGTTCGCTGTTTCCGAGCAACCCTACACATAGCCCTATCAGTCATTGGAGAAGGCTGAAAAATCAGACCCCATGAAATGCGTTGCGAAACCCTTTGGACCATCCAAAACTGTAACCAAAGGAATGCTTTGGGTACAAGTGAACTCCCCAGGGGAGTCTTTACGCAGCCCCACATGCAACTGGACCCTCCGGGTTCGCTGTTTCCGAGCATCCCTAAACATAACGCTAGCCGGCATAGATGACAACTGAAAAATCAGGCCCCAGGAAATGCGTTACGAGCCCTTTTCGCCCATCCAAAAGTGCCCCCAAAGGAAGGCTTTGGGTACAAGAGAACTACCCAGGGGAGCCTTTACGCAGCCCCACATGCAACTGGACCCTCCGGGTTCGCTGTTTCTGAGCATCCCTAAACATAGCCCTAGCCGGCATCGAAGACGACTGAAAAATCAGGCCCCAGGAAATGCGTTGCGAGCCCTTTTCGCCCATCCAAAAGTGCCCCCAAAGGAAGGCTTTGGGTACAAGTGAACTCCCCAGGGGAGCCTTTACGCAGCCCCATATGCAACTGGACAGTCCGGGTTCGCTGTTTCCGAGCAACGCTAAATATATCACTAGCCGGCATGGGAGAAGACTGAAAACCCGGGCCCCAGAAAACGCGTTGCAAGCCCCTTTGGACCATCCGAAAGTGTCACCAAAGGAAGGCTTTGGGTACAAGTGAACTCCCCAGGGGAGCCTTTACACTGCCCCACATGCAACTGGACCCTCAGGGTTCGCTGTTCCTGAGCAAACCTAAACGTAGCCCTAGCCGTCACTGGAGACGAGTGAAAAATCTGACCCCAGGAATTGCGTTGCGAGCCCCATTCGCCCATCCAAAAGTGCCCCCAAAGGAAGGCTTTGGATACAAGTGAACTCCCCAGGGGAGCCTTTACGCAGCCCCACATGCAACTAGACCCTCCGGGTTCGATTTTTCTGAGCAACACTAAATATATCCCTAGCCGGCATGGGAGAAGCCTGAAAACCCGGGCCCCAGAAAACGCGTTGCAAGCCCCTTTGGACCATCCGAAAGTGTCACCAAAGGAAGGCTTTGGGTACAAGTGAACTCCCCAGGGGAGCCTTTACACTGCCCCACATGCAACTGGACCCTCCGGGTTCGCTGTTCATGAGCAAACCTAAACGTAGCCCTAGCCGTCATCCGAGACGAGTGCAAAATCAGGCCCCAGGAAATGCGTTGCGAGCCCCTTTGGACCATCCAAAAGTGCCCCCAAAGGAAGGCTTTGGGTACATCTGAAGTTCCCAGGGGAGCCTTTACGCAGCCCCATATGCAACTGGACCCTCCGGGTTCGCTCTTTCCAAGCAACCCTAAACATAGCCCTAGCAGTCATCGGAGACGAGTGAAAAATCAGGCCCCAGGAAATGCGTTCCGAGCCCCTTTGGACCATCCAAAAGTGTCACCAAAGGAAGGCTTTGGGTACAAGTGAACTGCCCAGGGGAGCCTTTACGCAGCCCCACATGCAACTGGACCCTCCGGGTTCGCTGTTTCTGAGCATCCCTAAACATAGCCCTAGCCGGCATGGAAGACGACTGAAAAATCAGGCCCCAGGAAATGCGTTGCGAGCCCTTTTCGCCCATCCAAAAGTGCCCCGAAAGGAAGGCTTTGGGTACAAATGAACTCCCCAGGGGAGTCTTTACGCAGCCCCACATGCAACTGGACCCTCCGGGTTCGCTGTTCCTGAGCAAACCTAAACATAGCCCTAGCCGTCATTGGAGACGAGTGAAAAATCAGGCCCCAGGAAATGCGTTCCGAGCCCCTTTGGACCATCCAAAAGTGTCACCAAAGGAAGGCTTTGGGTACAAGTGAACTCCCCAGGGGAGCCTTTACGCAGCCCCACATGCAACTGGACCCTCCGGGTTCGCTGTTTCTGAGCATCCCTAAACATAGCCCTAGCCGGCATCGAAGACGACTGAAAAATCAGGCCCCAGGAAATGCGTTGCGAGCCCTTTTCGCCCATCCAAAAGTGCCCCCAAAGGAAGGCTTTGGGTACAAATGAACTCCCCAGGGGAGTCTTTACGCAGCCCCACATGCAACTGGACCCTCCGGGTTCGCTGTTCCTGAGCAAACCTAAACATAGCCCTAGCCGTCATTGGAGACGAGTGAAAAATCAGGCCCCAGGAAATGCGTTGCGAGCCCTTTTCGCCCATCCAAAAGTGCCACCAAAGGAAGGCTTTGGGTACAAGTGAACTCCCCATGGGAGCCTTTACGCAGCCCCACATGCCACTGGACCCTTCGGATTCGCTATTTCCGAGCATCCCTAAACATAACCCTAGCCGGCATCGATGATGACTGAAAAATCAGCCCCCAGGAAATGCGTTGCGAGCCCTTTTCGCCCATCCAAAAGTGCCCCCAAAGGAAGGCTTTGGGTACAAGAGAACTCCCCAGGGGAGCCTTTACGCAGCCCCACATGCAACTGGACCCTCCGGGTTCGCTGTTCCTGAGCAAAACTAAACGTAGCCCTAGCCGTCATCGGAGACGAGTGAAAAATTAGGCCCCAGGAAATGCGTTGCGAACCCCTTTGGACCATCCAAAAGTGCCCCCAAAGGAAGGCTTTGGGTACAAGAGAACTCCCCAGGGGAGCCTTTACGCAGCCCCACATTCAACTAAACCCTCCGGGTTCGATTTTTCCGAGCAACGCTAAATATATCACTAGCCGGCATGGGAGAAGCCTGAAAGCCCGGGCCCCAGAAAACGCGTTGCAAGCCCCTTTGGACCATCTAAAAGGGTCACCAAAGGAAGGCTTTGGGTACATCTGAAGTTCCCAGGGGAGCCTTTACGCAGCCCCATATGCAACTGGACCCTCCGGTTTCGCTGTTTCCAAGCAACCCTAAACATAGCCCTAGCAGTCATCGGAGAAGAGTGAAAAATCAGGCCCCAGGAAATGCGTTCCAAGCCCCTTTGGACCATCCAAAAGTGTCACCAAAGGAAGGCTTTGGGTACAAGTGAACTGCCCAGGGGAGCCTTTACGCAGCCCCACATGCAACTGGATCCTCCGGGTTCGCTGTTTCCGAGCAACCCTAAACATAGCCCTAGCCGGCATCGAAGACGACTGAAAAATCAGGCCCCAGGAAATGCGTTCCGAGACCCATTCGCCCATCCAAAAGTGCCCCCAAAGGAAGGCTTTGGGTACAAGTGAACTCCCCAGGGGAGCCTTTACGCAGCCCCACATGCAACTGGACCCTCCGGGTTCGCTGTTCATGAGCAAACCTAAACGTAGCCCTAGCCGTCTTCGGAGACGAGTGAAAAATCAGGACCCAGGAAATGCGTTCCGAGCCCCTTTGGACAATCCAAAAGTGCCCCCAAAGGAAGGCATTGGGTACAAGTGAACTCCCCAGGGGAGCCTTTATGCAGCCCCACATGCAACTGGACCCTCCGGGTTCGCTGTTTCCGAGCATCCCTAAACATAGCGCTAGGCGGCATCGATGACGACTGAAAAATCAGGCCCCAGGAAATGCATTGCGAGCCCCATTCGCCCATCCAAAAGTGCCCCCAAAGGAAGGCTTTGGGTACAAGTGAACTCCCCAGGGGAGCCTTTATGCAGCCCCACATGCAACTAGACCCTCCGGGTTCGATTTTTCCAAGCAACGCTAAATATATCACTAGCCGGCATGGGAGAAGACTGAAAACCCGGGCCCCAGAAAACGCGTTGCGAGCCCCATTCGCCCATCCAAAAGTGCCCCCAAAGGAAGGCTTTGGGTACAAGTGAACTCCCCAGGGGAGCCTTTACACTGCCCCACATGCAGCTGGATCCTCCGGGTTCGCTGTTCCTGAGCATCCCTAAACATAGCGCTAGGCGGCATCGATGACGACTGAAAAATCAGGCCCCATGAAATGCGTTAGAAGCCCCATTCGCCCATCCAAAAGTGCCCCGAAAGGAAGGCTTTGGGTACAAGTGAACTCCCCAGGGGAGCCTTTACGCAGCCCCACATGCAACTGGACCCTCCGGGTTCGCTGTTCCTGAGCAAACCTAAACATAGTCCTAGCCGTCATTGGAGACGAGTGAAAAATCAGGCCCCAGGAAATGCGTTGTGAGCCCCTTTGGACCATCCAAAAGTGCCCCCAAAGGAAGGCTTTGGATACAAGTGAACTCCCCAGGGGAGCCTTTACGCAGCCCCACATGCAACTAGACCCTCCGGGTTCGATTTTTCCAAGCAACGCTAAATATATCACTAGCCGGCATGGGAGAAGACTGAAAACCCGGGCCCCAGAAAACGCGTTGCGAGCCCCATTCGCCCATCCAAAAGTGCCCCCAAAGGAAGGATTTGGTTACAAGTGAACTCCCCAGGGGAGCCTTTACGCAGCCCCACATGCAACTGGATCCTCCGGGTTCGCTGTTCCTGAGCATCCCTAAACATAGCCCTAGCCGGCATCGATGACGACTGAAAAATCAGGCCCCATGAAATACGTTAGAAGCCCCATTCGCGCATCCAAAAGTGCCCCCAAAGGAAGGCTTTGGGTACAAGTGAACTCCCCAGGGGAGCCTTTACGCAGCCCCACATGCAACTGGACCCTCCGGGTTCGATATTTTCGAGCAACGCTAAATATATCACTAGCCGGAATGGGAGAAGACTGAAAACCCGGGCCCCAGAAAACGCATTGCAAGCCCCTTTGGACCATCCAAAATTGTCACCAAAGGAAGGCTTTGCGTACAAGAGAACTCCCCAGGGGAGCCTTTACACTGCCCCACATGCAACTGGACCCTCCGGGTTCGATTTTTCTGAGCAACCCTAAATATATCCCTAGCCGGCATGGGAGAAGACTGAAAAATCAGGCCCCAGAAAACGCGTTGCAAGCCCCTTTGGACCATCCCAAAGTGTCACCAAAGGAAGGCTTTTGGTACAACTGAACTCCCCAGGGGAGCCTTTACGCAGCCCCACATGCAACTGGATCCTCCGGGTTCGCTGTTTCCGAGCATCCCTAAACATAGCGCTAGGCGGCATCGATGTTGACTGAAAAATAAGGCCCCAGGAAATGCGTTCCGAGCCTTTTCCCCAATCCAAAAGTGCCCCGAAAGGAAGGCTTTGGGTACAAGTGAACTCCCCAGGGGAGCCTTTACGCAGCCCCACATGCAACTGGACCCTCCAGGTTCGCTGTTCCTGAGCAAACCTAAACATAGCCCTAGCCGTCATTGGAGACGAGTGAAAAATCAGGCCCCAGGAAATGCGTTGCGAGCCCCTTTGGACCATCCAAAAGTGCCCCCAAAGGAAGGCTTTGGATACAAGTGAACTCCCCAGGGGAGCCTTTACGCAGCCCCACATGCAACTAGACCCTCCGGGTTCGATTTTTCCGAGCAACGCTAAATATATCACTAGCCGGCATGGGAGAAGACTGAAAACCCGGGCCCCAGAAAACGCGTTGCAAGCCCCTTTGGACCATCCAAAAGTGTCACCAAAGGAAGGCTTTGGGTACAAGTGAACTCCCCAGGGGAGCCTTTACACTGCCCCACATGCAACTGGACCCTCCGGGTTCGCTGTTCATGAGCAAACCTAAACATAGCCCTAGCCGTCATCGGAGACGAGTGAAAAATCAGGCCCCAGGAAATGCGTTGCGAGCCCTTTTCGCCCATCCAAAAGTGCCCCCAAAGGAAGGCTTTGGGTACAAGAGAACTGCCCAGGGGAGCCTTTACGCAGCCCCATATGCAACTGGACCCTCCGGGTTCGCTGTTTCCAAGCAACCCTAAACATAGCCCTAGCAGTCATCGGAGACGAGTGAAAAATCAGGCCCCAGGAAATGCGTTGCGAGCCCCTTTGGACCATCCAAAAGTGTCACCAAAGGAAGGCTTTGGGTACAAGTGAACTGCCCAGGGGAGCCTTTACGCAGCCCCACATGCAACTTTACCCTCCGGGTTCGCTGTTTCCGAGCAACCCTAAACATAGCCCTAGCCGGCATCGAAGACGACTGAAAAATCAGGCCCCAGGAAATGCGTTTCGAGCCCTTTTCGCCCATCCAAAAGTGCCCCCAAAGGAAGGCTTTGGGTACAAGTGAACTGCCCAGGGGAGCCTTTACGCAGCCCCACATGCAACTGGACCCTCCGGGTTCGCTGTTTCCGAGCATCCCTAAACATAGCGCTAGCCGGCATTGATGAGGACTGAAAAATCAGGCCCCAGGAAATGCGTTCCGAGCCCCATTCGCCCATCCAAAAGGGCCCCCAAAGGAAGGCTTTGGGTACAAGTGAACTCCCCAGGGGAGCCTTTACGCAGCCCCACATGCAACTGGACCTTCCGGGTTCGCTGTTCATGAGCAAACCTAAACGTAGCCCTAGCCGTCTTCGGAGACGAGTGAAAAATCAGGACCCAGGAAATGCGTTCCGAGCCCCTTTGGACCATCCAAAAGTGTCACCAAAGGAAGGCTTTGGGTACAAGTGAACTGCCCAGGGGAGCCTTTACGCAGCCCCACATGCAACTGGACCCTCCGGGTTCGCTGTTTCTGAGCATCCCTAAACATAGCCCTAGCCGGCATCGAAGACGACTGAAAAATCAGGCCCCAGGAAATGCGTTGCGAGCCCTTTTCGCCCATCCAAAAGTGCCCCCAAAGGAAGGCTTTGGGTACAAATGAACTCCCCAGGGGAGTCTTTACGCAGCCCCACATGCAACTGGACCCTCCGGGTTCGCTGTTCCTGAGCAAACCTAAACATAACCCTAGCCGTCATTGGAGACGAGTGAAAAATCAGGCCCCAGGAAATGCGTTCCGAGCCCCTTTGGACCATCCAAAAGTGTCACCAAAGGAAGGCTTTGGGTACAAGTGAACTCCCCAGGGGAGCCTTTACGCAGCCCCACATGCAACTGGACCCTCCGGGTTCGCTGTTTCTGAGCATCCCTAAACATAGCCCTAGCCGGCATCGAAGACGACTGAAAAATCAGGCCCCAGGAAATGCGTTGCGAGCCCTTTTCGCCCATCCAAAAGTGCCCCCAAAGGAAGGCTTTGGGTACAAATGAACTCCCCAGGGGAGTCTTTACGCAGCCCCACATGCAACTGGACCCTCCGGGTTCGCTGTTCCTGAGCAAACCTAAACATAACCCTAGCCGTCATTGGAGACGAGTGAAAAATCAGGCCCCAGGAAATGCGTTGCGAGCCCTTTTCGCCCATCCATAAGTGCCCCCATAGAAAGGCTTTGGGTACATCTGAAGTTCCCAGGGGAGCCTTTACGCAGCCCCATATGCAACTGGACCATCCGGGTTCGCTGTTTCCAAGCAACCCTAAACATAGCCCTAGCAGTCATCGGAGACGAGTGAAAAATCAGGCCCCAGGAAATGCGTTGCGAGCCGCTTTGGACCATCCAAAAGTGTCACCAAAGGAAGGCTTTGGGTACAAGTGAACTGCCCAGGGGAGCCTTTACGCAGCCCCACATGCAACTGGACCCTCCGGGTTCGCTATTTCCGAGCAACCCTAAACATAGCCCTAGCCGGCATCGAAGACGACTGAAAAATCAGGCCCCAGGAAATGCGTTTCAAGCCCTTTTCGCCCATCCAAAAGTGCCCCCAAAGGAAGGCTTTGGGTACAAGTGAACTCCCCAGGGGAGCCTTTACGCAACCCCACATGCAACTGGAACCTCCGGGTTCGCTGTTTCCGAGCATCCCTAAACATAGCCCTAGCCGGCATTGATGAGGACTGAAAAATCAGGCCCCAGGAAATGCGTTCCGAGCCCTTTTCGCCCATCCAAAAGTGCCCCCATAGAAAGGCTTTGGGTACATCTGAAGTTCCCAGGGGAGCCTTTACGCAGCCCCATATGCAACTGGACCATCCGGGTTCGCTGTTTCCAAGCAACCCTAAACATAGCCCTAGCAGTCATCGGAGACGAGTGAAAAATCAGGACCCAGGAAATGCGTTCCGAGCCCCTTTGGACAATCCAAAAGTGCCCCCAAAGGAAGGCATTGGGTACAAGTGAACTCCCCAGGGGAGCCTTTACGTAGCCCCACATGCAACTGGACCCTCCGGGTTCGCTGTTTCCGAGCAACCCTACACATAGCCCTAGCAGTCATTGGAGAAGGCTGTAAAATCAGACCCCATGAAATGCGTTGCGAAACCCTTTGGACCATCCAAAACTGTCACCAAAGGAATGCTTTGGGTATAAGTGAACTCCCCAGGGGAGCCTTTACGCAGCCCCACATGCAACTGGACCCTCCGGGTTCGCTGTTTCCGAGCATCCCTAAACATAGCCCTAGCCGGCATCGAAGACGACTGAAAAATCAGGCCCCAGGAAATGCATTCCAAGCCCTTTTCGCCCATCCAAAAGTGCCCCCAAAGGAAGGCTTTAGCTACAAGAGAACTGCCCAGGGGAGCCTTTACGCAGCCCCACGTGCAACTGGACCGTCCGGGTTCGATTTTTCTGAGCAACCCTAAATATATCCCTAGCCGGCATGGGAGAAGACTGAAAAATCAGGCCCCAGAAAACGCGTTGCAAGCCCCTTTGGACCATCCCAAAGTGTCACCAAAGGAAGGCTTTTGGTACAACTGAACTCCCCAGGGGAGCCTTTACGCAGCCCCACATGCAACTGGACCCTCCGGGTTCGCTGTTTCCGAGCATCCCTAAACATAGCCCTAGCCGGCATCGAAGACGACTGAAAAATCAGGCCCCAGGAAATGCGTTCCGAGACCCATTCGCCCATCCAAAAGTGCCCCCAAAGGAAGGCTTTGGGTACAAGTGAACTCCCCAGGGGAGCCTTTACGCAGCCCCACATGCAACTGGACCCTCCGGGTTCGCTGTTCATGAGCAAACCTAAACGTAGCCCTAGCCGTCTTCGGAGACGAGTGAAAAATCAGGACCCAGGAAATGCGTTCCGAGCCCCTTTGGACAATCCAAAAGTGCCCCCAAAGGAAGGCATTGGGTACAAGTGAACTCCCCAGGGGAGCCTTTATGCAGCCCCACATGCAACTGGACCCTCCGGGATCGCTGTTTCCGAGCATCCCTAAACATAGCGCTAGGCGGCATCGATGACGACTGAAAAATCAGGCCCCAGGAAATGCATTGCGAGCCCTTTTCGCCCATCCAAAAGTGCCCCCAAAGGAAGGCTTTGGGTACAAGTGAACTCCCCAGGGGAGCCTTTACACTGCCCCACATGCAGCTGGATCCTCCGGGTTCGCTGTTCCTGAGCATCCCTAAACATAGCGCTAGGCGGCATCGATGACGACTGAAAAATCAGGCCCCATGAAATGCGTTAGAAGCCCCATTCGCCCATCCAAAAGTGCCCCGAAAGGAAGGCTTTGGGTACAAGTGAACTCCCCAGGGGAGCCTTTACGCAGCCCCACATGCAACTGGACCCTCCGGGTTCGCTGTTCCTGAGCAAACCTAAACATAGTCCTAGCCGTCATTGGAGACGAGTGAAAAATCAGGCCCCAGGAAATGCGTTGTGAGCCCCTTTGGACCATCCAAAAGTGCCCCCAAAGGAAGGCTTTGGATACAAGTGAACTCCCCAGGGGAGCCTTTACGAAGCCCCACATGCAACTAGACCCTCCGGGTTCGATTTTTCCAAGCAACGCTAAATATATCACTAGCCGGCATGGGAGAAGACTGAAAACCCGGGCCCCAGAAAACGCGTTGCGAGCCCCATTCGCCCATCCAAAAGTGCCCCCAAAGGAAGGATTTGGTTACAAGTGAACTCCCCAGGGGAGCCTTTACGCAGCCCCACATGCAACTGGATCCTCCGGGTTCGCTGTTCCTGAGCATCCCTAAACATAGCCCTAGCCGGCATCGATGACGACTGAAAAATCAGGCCCCATGAAATACGTTAGAAGCCCCATTCGCGCATCCAAAAGTGCCCCCAAAGGAAGGCTTTGGGTACAAGTGAACTCCCCAGGGGAGCCTTTACGCAGCCCCACATGCAACTGGACCCTCCGGGTTCGATATTTTCGAGCAACGCTAAATATATCACTAGCCGGAATGGGAGAAGACTGAAAACCCGGGCCCCAGAAAACGCATTGCAAGCCCCTTTGGACCATCCAAAATTGTCACCAAAGGAAGGCTTTGCGTACAAGAGAACTCCCCAGGGGAGCCTTTACACTGCCCCACATGCAACTGGACCCTCCGGGTTCGATTTTTCTGAGCAACCCTAAATATATCCCTAGCCGGCATGGGAGAAGACTGAAAAATCAGGCCCCAGAAAACGCGTTGCAAGCCCCTTTGGACCATCCCAAAGTGTCACCAAAGGAAGGCTTTTGGTACAACTGAACTCCCCAGGGGAGCCTTTACGCAGCCCCACATGCAACTGGATCCTCCGGGTTCGCTGTTTCCGAGCATCCCTAAACATAGCGCTAGGCGGCATCGATGTTGACTGAAAAATAAGGCCCCAGGAAATGCGTTCCGAGCCTTTTCCCCAATCCAAAAGTGCCCCGAAAGGAAGGCTTTGGGTACAAGTGAACTCCCCAGGGGAGCCTTTACGCAGCCCCACATGCAACTGGACCCTCCAGGTTCGCTGTTCCTGAGCAAACCTAAACATAGCCCTAGCCGTCATTGGAGACGAGTGAAAAATCAGGCCCCAGGAAATGCGTTGCGAGCCCCTTTGGACCATCCAAAAGTGCCCCCAAAGGAAGGCTTTGGATACAAGTGAACTCCCCAGGGGAGCCTTTACGCAGCCCCACATGCAACTAGACCCTCCGGGTTCGATTTTTCCGAGCAACGCTAAATATATCACTAGCCGGCATGGGAGAAGACTGAAAACCCGGGCCCCAGAAAACGCGTTGCAAGCCCCTTTGGACCATCCAAAAGTGTCACCAAAGGAAGGCTTTGGGTACAAGTGAACTCCCCAGGGGAGCCTTTACACTGCCCCACATGCAACTGGACCCTCCGGGTTCGCTGTTCATGAGCAAACCTAAACATAGCCCTAGCCGTCATCGGAGACGAGTGAAAAATCAGGCCCCAGGAAATGCGTTGCGAGCCCTTTTCGCCCATCCAAAAGTGCCCCCAAAGGAAGGCTTTGGGTACAAGAGAACTGCCCAGGGGAGCCTTTACGAAGCCCCATATGCAACTGGACCCTCCGGGTTCGCTGTTTCCAAGCAACCCTAAACATAGCCCTAGCAGTCATCGGAGACGAGTGAAAAATCAGGCCCCAGGAAATGCGTTGCGAGCCCCTTTGGACCATCCAAAAGTGTCACCAAAGGAAGGCTTTGGGTACAAGTGAACTGCCCAGGGGAGCCTTTACGCAGCCCCACATGCAACTTTACCCTCCGGGTTCGCTGTTTCCGAGCAACCCTAAACATAGCCCTAGCCGGCATCGAAGACGACTGAAAAATCAGGCCCCAGGAAATGCGTTTCGAGCCCTTTTCGCCCATCCAAAAGTGCCCCCAAAGGAAGGCTTTGGGTACAAGTGAACTCCCCAGGGGAGCCTTTATGCAGCCCCACATGCAACTGGACCCTCCGGGTTCGCTGTTTCCGAGCATCCCTAAACATAGCGCTAGCCGGCATTGATGAGGACTGAAAAATCAGGCCCCAGGAAATGCGTTCCGAGCCCCATTCGCCCATCCAAAAGTGCCCCCAAAGGAAGGCTTTGGGTACAAGTGAACTCCCCAGGGGAGCCTTTACGCAGCCCCACATGCAACTGGATCCTCCGGGTTCGCTGTTTCCGAGCATCCCTAAACATAGCGCTAGGCGGCATCGATGTTGACTGAAAAATAAGGCCCCAGGAAATGCGTTCCGAGCCTTTTCCCCAATCCAAAAGTGCCCCGAAAGGAAGGCTTTGGGTACAAGTGAACTCCCCAGGGGAGCCTTTACGCAGCCCCACATGCAACTGGACCCTCCAGGTTCGCTGTTCCTGAGCAAACCTAAACATAGCCCTAGCCGTCATTGGAGACGAGTGAAAAATCAGGCCCCAGGAAATGCGTTGCGAGCCCCTTTGGACCATCCAAAAGTGCCCCCAAAGGAAGGCTTTGGATACAAGTGAACTCCCCAGGGGAGCCTTTACGCAGCCCCACATGCAACTAGACCCTCCGGGTTCGATTTTTCCGAGCAACGCTAAATATATCACTAGCCGGCATGGGAGAAGACTGAAAACCCGGGCCCCAGAAAACGCGTTGCAAGCCCCTTTGGACCATCCAAAAGTGTCACCAAAGGAAGGCTTTGGGTACAAGTGAACTCCCCAGGGGAGCCTTTACACTGCCCCACATGCAACTGGACCCTCCGGGTTCGCTGTTCATGAGCAAACCTAAACATAGCCCTAGCCGTCATCGGAGACGAGTGAAAAATCAGGCCCCAGGAAATGCGTTGCGAGCCCTTTTCGCCCATCCAAAAGTGCCCCCAAAGGAAGGCTTTGGGTACAAGAGAACTGCCCAGGGGAGCCTTTACGCAGCCCCATATGCAACTGGACCCTCCGGGTTCGCTGTTTCCAAGCAACCCTAAACATAGCCCTAGCAGTCATCGGAGACGAGTGAAAAATCAGGCCCCAGGAAATGCGTTGCGAGCCCCTTTGGACCATCCAAAAGTGTCACCAAAGGAAGGCTTTGGGTACAAGTGAACTGCCCAGGGGAGCCTTTACGCAGCCCCACATGCAACTTTACCCTCCGGGTTCGCTGTTTCCGAGCAACCCTAAACATAGCCCTAGCCGGCATCGAAGACGACTGAAAAATCAGGCCCCAGGAAATGCGTTTCGAGCCCTTTTCGCCCATCCAAAAGTGCCCCCAAAGGAAGGCTTTGGGTACAAGTGAACTCCCCAGGGGAGCCTTTATGCAGCCCCACATGCAACTGGACCCTCCGGGTTCGCTGTTTCCGAGCATCCCTAAACATAGCGCTAGCCGGCATTGATGAGGACTGAAAAATCAGGCCCCAGGAAATGCGTTCCGAGCCCCATTCGCCCATCCAAAAGTGCCCCCAAAGGAAGGCTTTGGGTACAAGTGAACTCCCCAGGGGAGCCTTTACGCAGCCCCACATGCAACTGGACCTTCCGGGTTCGCTGTTCATGAGCAAACCTAAACGTAGCCCTAGCCGTCTTCGGAGACGAGTGAAAAATCAGGACCCAGGAAATGCGTTCCGAGCCCCTTTGGACCATCCAAAAGTGTCACCAAAGGAAGGCTTTGGGTACAAGTGAACTGCCCAGGGGAGCCTTTACGCAGCCCCACATGCAACTGGACCCTCCGGGTTCGCTGTTTCTGAGCATCCCTAAACATAGCCCTAGCCGGCATCGAAGACGACTGAAAAATCAGGCCCCAGGAAATGCGTTGCGAGCCCTTTTCGCCCATCCAAAAGTGCCCCCAAAGGAAGGCTTTGGGTACAAATGAACTCCCCAGGGGAGTCTTTACGCAGCCCCACATGCAACTGGACCCTCCGGGTTCGCTGTTCCTGAGCAAACCTAAACATAACCCTAGCCGTCATTGGAGACGAGTGAAAAATCAGGCCCCAGGAAATGCGTTCCGAGCCCCTTTGGACCATCCAAAAGTGTCACCAAAGGAAGGCTTTGGGTACAAGTGAACTCCCCAGGGGAGCCTTTACGCAGCCCCACATGCAACTGGACCCTCCGGGTTCGCTGTTTCTGAGCATCCCTAAACATAGCCCTAGCCGGCATCGAAGACGACTGAAAAATCAGGCCCCAGGAAATGCGTTGCGAGCCCTTTTCGCCCATCCAAAAGTGCCCCCAAAGGAAGGCTTTGGGTACAAATGAACTCCCCAGGGGAGTCTTTACGCAGCCCCACATGCAACTGGACCCTCCGGGTTCGCTGTTCCTGAGCAAACCTAAACATAACCCTAGCCGTCATTGGAGACGAGTGAAAAATCAGGCCCCAGGAAATGCGTTGCGAGCCCTTTTCGCCCATCCATAAGTGCCCCCATAGAAAGGCTTTGGGTACATCTGAAGTTCCCAGGGGAGCCTTTACGCAGCCCCATATGCAACTGGACCATCCGGGTTCGCTGTTTCCAAGCAACCCTAAACATAGCCCTAGCAGTCATCGGAGACGAGTGAAAAATCAGGCCCCAGGAAATGCGTTGCGAGCCGCTTTGGACCATCCAAAAGTGTCACCAAAGGAAGGCTTTGGGTACAAGTGAACTGCCCAGGGGAGCCTTTACGCAGCCCCACATGCAACTGGACCCTCCGGGTTCGCTATTTCCGAGCAACCCTAAACATAGCCCTAGCCGGCATCGAAGACGACTGAAAAATCAGGCCCCAGGAAATGCGTTTCAAGCCCTTTTCGCCCATCCAAAAGTGCCCCAAAAGGAAGGCTTTGGGTACAAGTGAACTCCCCAGGGGAGCCTTTACGCAACCCCACATGCAACTGGAACCTCCGGGTTCGCTGTTTCCGAGCATCCCTAAACATAGCCCTAGCCGGCATTGATGAGGACTGAAAAATCAGGCCCCAGGAAATGCGTTCCGAGCCCTTTTCGCCCATCCAAAAGTGCCCCCATAGAAAGGCTTTGGGTACATCTGAAGTTCCCAGGGGAGCCTTTACGCAGCCCCATATGCAACTGGACCATCCGGGTTCGCTGTTTCCAAGCGACCCTAAACATAGCCCTAGCAGTCATCGGAGACGAGTGAAAAATCAGGACCCAGGAAATGCGTTCCGAGCCCCTTTGGACAATCCAAAAGTGCCCCCAAAGGAAGGCATTGGGTACAAGTGAACTCCCCAGGGGAGCCTTTACGCAGCCCCACATGCAACTGGACCCTCCGGGTTCGCTGTTTCCGAGCAACCCTACACATAGCCCTAGCAGTCATTGGAGAAGGCTGTAAAATCAGACCCCATGAAATGCGTTGCGAAACCCTTTGGACCATCCAAAACTGTCACCAAAGGAATGCTTTGGGTATAAGTGAACTCCCCAGGGGAGCCTTTACGCAGCCCCACATGCAACTGGACCCTCCGGGTTCGCTGTTTCCGAGCATCCCTAAACATAGCCCTAGCCGGCATCGAAGACGACTGAAAAATCAGGCCCCAGGAAATGCATTCCAAGCCCTTTTCGCCCATCCAAAAGTGCCCCCAAAGGAAGGCTTTAGCTACAAGAGAACTGCCCAGGGGAGCCTTTACGCAGCCCCACGTGCAACTGGACCGTCCGGGTTCGATTTTTCTGAGCAACCCTAAATATATCCCTAGCCGGCATGGGAGAAGACTGAAAAATCAGGCCCCAGAAAACGCGTTGCAAGCCCCTTTGGACCATCCCAAAGTGTCACCAAAGGAAGGCTTTTGGTACAACTGAACTCCCCAGGGGAGCCTTTACGCAGCCCCACATGCAACTGGACCCTCCGGGTTCGCTGTTTCCGAGCATCCCTAAAAATAGCGCTAGCCGGCATTGATGAGGACTGAAAAATCAGGCCCCAGGAAATGCGTTACGAGCCCCATTCGCCCACCCAAAAGTGCCCCCAAAGGAAGGCTTTGGGTACAAATGAACTCCCCAGGGGAGCCTTTACGCAGCCCCACATGCAACTGGACACTCCGGGTTCGCTGTTTCCGAGCAACGCTAAATATATCACTAGCCGGCATGGGAGAAGACTGAAAACCCGGGCCCCAGAAAACGCGTTGCAAGCCCCTTTGGACCATCAAAAAGTGCCCCCAAAGGAAGGCTTTGGGTACATCAGAAGTTCCAAGGGGAGCCTTTACGCAGCCCCATATGCAACTGGACCCTCCGGGTTCGCTGTTTCCGAGCAACCCTACACATAGCCCTAGCAGTCATTGGAGAAGGCTGAAAAATCAGACCCCATGAAATGCGTTGCGAAACCCTTTGGACCATCCAAAACTGTAACCAAAGGAATGCTTTGGGTACAAGTGAACTCCCCAGGGGAGTCTTTACGCAGCCCCACATGCAACTGGACCCTCCGGGTTCGCTGTTTCCGAGCATCCCTAAACATAACGCTAGCCGGCATAGATGACAACTGAAAAATCAGGCCCCAGGAAATGCGTTACGAGCCCTTTTCGCCCATCCAAAAGTGCCCCCAAAGGAAGGCTTTGGGTACAAGAGAACTACCCAGGGGAGCCTTTACGCAGCCCCACATGCAACTGGACCCTCCGGGTTCGCTGTTTCTGAGCATCCCTAAACATAGCCCTAGCCGGCATCGAAGACGACTGAAAAATCAGGCCCCAGGAAATGCGTTGCGAGCCCTTTTCGCCCATCCAAAAGTGCCCCCAAAGGAAGGCTTTGAGTACAAGTGAACTCCCCAGGGGAGCCTTTACGCAGCCCCATATGCAACTGGACAGTCCGGTTTCGCTGTTTCCGAGCAACGCTAAATATATCACTAGCCGGCATGGGAGAAGACTGAAAACCCGGGCCCCAGAAAACGCGTTGCAAGCCCCTTTGGACCATCCGAAAGTGTCACCAAAGGAAGGCTTTGGGTACAAGTGAACTCCCCAGGGGAGCCTTTACACTGCCCCACATGCAACTGGACCCTCAGGGTTCGCTGTTCCTGAGCAAACCTAAACGTAGCCCTAGCCGTCACTGGAGACGAGTGAAAAATCTGACCCCAGGAATTGCGTTGCGAGCCCCTTTGGACCATTCAAAAGTGCCCCCAAAGGAAGGCTTTGGATACAAGTGAACTCCCCAGGGGAGCCTTTACGCAGCCCCACATGCAACTAGACCCTCCGGGTTCGATTTTTCTGAGCAACACTAAATATATCCCTAGCCGGCATGGGAGAAGCCTGAAAACCCGGGCCCCAGAAAACGCGTTGCAAGCCCCTTTGGACCATCCGAAAGTGTCACCAAAGGAAGGCTTTGGGTACAAGTGAACTCCCCAGGGGAGCCTTTACACTGCCCCACATGCAACTGGACCCTCCGGGTTCGCTGTTCATGAGCAAACCTAAACGTAGCCCTAGCCGTCATCGGAGACGAGTGCAAAATCAGGCCCCAGGAAATGCGTTGCGAGCCCCTTTGGACCATGCAAAAGTGCCCCCAAAGGAAGGCTTTGGGTACATCTGAAGTTCCCAGGGGAGCCTTTACGCAGCCCCATATGCAACTGGACCCTCCGGGTTCGCTCTTTCCAAGCAACCCTAAACATAGCCCTAGCAGTCATCGGAGACGAGTGAAAAATCAGGCCCCAGGAAATGCGTTCCGAGCCCCTTTGGACCATCCAAAAGTGTCACCAAAGGAAGGCTTTGGGTACAAGTGAACTGCCCAGGGGAGCCTTTACGCAGCCCCACATGCAACTGGACCCTCCGGGTTCGCTGTTTCTGAGCATCCCTAAACATAGCCCTAGCCGGCATCGAAGACGACTGAAAAATCAGGCCCCAGGAAATGCGTTGCGAGCCCTTTTCGCCCATCCAAAAGTGCCCCGAAAGGAAGGCTTTGGGTACAAATGAACTCCCCAGGGGAGTCTTTACGCAGCCCCACATGCAACTGGACCCTCCGGGTTCGCTGTTCCTGAGCAAACCTAAACATAGCCCTAGCCGTCATTGGAGACGAGTGAAAAATCAGGCCCCAGGAAATGCGTTCCGAGCCCCTTTGGACCATCCAAAAGTGTCACCAAAGGAAGGCTTTGGGTACAAGTGAACTCCCCAGGGGAGCCTTTACGCAGCCCCACATGCAACTGGACCCTCCGGGTTCGCTGTTTCCGAGCATCCCTAAACATAGCCCTAGCCGGCATCGAAGACGACTGAAAAATCAGGCCCCAGGAAATGCATTCCAAGCCCTTTTCGCCCATCCAAAAGTGCCCCCAAAGGAAGGCTTTAGCTACAAGAGAACTGCCCAGGGGAGCCTTTACGCAGCCCCACGTGCAACTGGACCGTCCGGGTTCGATTTTTCTGAGCAACCCTAAATATATCCCTAGCCGGCATGGGAGAAGACTGAAAAATCAGGCCCCAGAAAACGCGTTGCAAGCCCCTTTGGACCATCCCAAAGTGTCACCAAAGGAAGGCTTTTGGTACAACTGAACTCCCCAGGGGAGCCTTTACGCAGCCCCACATGCAACTGGACCCTCCGGGTTCGCTGTTTCCGAGCATCCCTAAACATAGCGCTAGCCGGCATTGATGAGGACTGAAAAATCAGGCCCCAGGAAATGCGTTACGAGCCCCATTCGCCCACCCAAAAGTGCCCCCAAAGGAAGGCTTTGGGTACAAATGAACTCCCCAGGGGAGCCTTTACGCAGCCCCACATGCAACTGGACACTCCGGGTTCGCTGTTTCCGAGCAACGCTAAATATATCACTAGCCGGCATGGGAGAAGACTGAAAACCCGGGCCCCAGAAAACGCGTTGCAAGCCCCTTTGGACCATCAAAAAGTGTCACCAAAGGAAGGCTTTGGGTACATCAGAAGTTCCCAGGGGAGCCTTTACGCAGCCCCATATGCAACTGGACCCTCCGGGTTCGCTGTTTCCGAGCAACTTTACACATAGCCCTAGCAGTCATTGGAGAAGGCTGAAAAATCAGACCCCATGAAATGCGTTGCGAAACCCTTTGGACCATCCAAAACTGTAACCAAAGGAATGCTTTGGGTACAAGTGAACTCCCCAGGGGAGTCTTTACGCAGCCCCACATGCAACTGGACCCTCCGGGTTCGCTGTTTCCGAGCATCCCTAAACATAACGCTAGCCGGCATAGATGACAACTGAAAAATCAGGCCCCAGGAAATGCGTTACGAGCCCTTTTCGCCCATCCAAAAGTGCCCCCAAAGGAAGGCTTTGGGTACAAGAGAACTACCCAGGGGAGCCTTTACGCAGCCCCACATGCAACTGGACCCTCCGGGTTCGCTGTTTCTGAGCATCCCTAAACATAGCCCTAGCCGGCATCGAAGACGACTGAAAAATCAGGCCCCAGGAAATGCGTTGCGAGCCCTTTTCGCCCATCCAAAAGTGCCCCCAAAGGAAGGCTTTGGGTACAAGTGAACTCCCCAGGGGAGCCTTTACGCAGCCCCATATGCAACTGGACAGTCCGGGTTCGCTGTTTCCGAGCAACGCTAAATATATCACTAGCCGGCATGGGAGAAGACTGAAAACCCGGGCCCCAGAAAACGCGTTGCAAGCCCCTTTGGACCATCCGAAAGTGTCACCAAAGGAAGGCTTTGGGTACAAGTGAACTCCCCAGGGGAGCCTTTACACTGCCCCACATGCAACTGGACCCTCAGGGTTCGCTGTTCCTGAGCAAACCTAAACATAGCCCTAGCCGTCACTGGAGACGAGTGAAAAATCTGACCCCAGGAATTGCGTTGCGAGCCCCTTTGGACCATCCAAAAGTGCCCCCAAAGGAAGGCTTTGGATACAAGTGAACTCCCCAGGGGAGCCTTTACGCAGCCCCACATGCAACTAGACCCTCCGGGTTCGATTTTTCTGAGCAACACTAAATATATCCCTAGCCGGCATGGGAGAAGCCTGAAAACCCGGGCCCCAGAAAACGCGTTGCAAGCCCCTTTGGACCATCCGAAAGTGTCACCAAAGGAAGGCTTTGGGTACAAGTGAACTCCCCAGGGGAGCCTTTACACTGCCCCACATGCAACTGGACCCTCCGGGTTCGCTGTTCATGAGCAAACCTAAACGTAGCCCTAGCCGTCATCGGAGACGAGTGCAAAATCAGGCCCCAGGAAATGCGTTGCGAGCCCCTTTGGACCATGCAAAAGTGCCCCCAAAGGAAGGCTTTGGGTACATCTGAAGTTCCCAGGGGAGCCTTTACGCAGCCCCATATGCAACTGGACCCTCCGGGTTCGCTCTTTCCAAGCAACCCTAAACATAGCCCTAGCAGTCATCGGAGACGAGTGAAAAATCAGGCCCCAGGAAATGCGTTCCGAGCCCCTTTGGACCATCCAAAAGTGTCACCAAAGGAAGGCTTTGGGTACAAGTGAACTGCCCAGGGGAGCCTTTACGCAGCCCCACATGCAACTGGACCCTCCGGGTTCGCTGTTTCTGAGCATCCCTAAACATAGCCCTAGCCGGCATGGAAGACGACTGAAAAATCAGGCCCCAGGAAATGCGTTGCGAGCCCTTTTCGCCCATCCAAAAGTGCCCCGAAAGGAAGGCTTTGGTACAAATGAACTCCCCAGGGGAGTCTTTACGCAGCCCCACATGCAACTGGACCCTCCGGGTTCGCTGTTCCTGAGCAAACCTAAACATAGCCCTAGCCGTCATTGGAGACGAGTGAAAAATCAGGCCCCAGGAAATGCGTTCCGAGCCCCTTTGGACCATCCAAAAGTGTCATCAAAGGAAGGCTTTGGGTACAAGTGAACTCCCCAGGGGAGCCTTTACGCAGCCCCACATGCAACTGGACCCTCCGGGTTCGCTGTTTCTGAGCATCCCTAAACATAGCCCTAGCCGGCATCGAAGACGACTGAAAAATCAGGCCCCAGGAAATGCGTTGCGAGCCCTTTTCGCCCATCCAAAAGTGCCCCCAAAGGAAGGCTTTGGGTACAAATGAACTCCCCAGGGGAGTCTTTACGCAGCCCCACATGCAACTGGACCCTCCGGGTTCGCTGTTCCTGAGCAAACCTAAACATAGCCCTAGCCGTCATTGGAGACGAGTGAAAAATCAGGCCCCAGGAAATGCGTTGCGAGCCCTTTTCGCCCATCCAAAAGTGCCACCAAAGGAAGGCTTTGGGTACAAGTGAACTCCCCATGGGAGCCTTTACGCAGCCCCACATGCCACTGGACCCTTCGGATTCGCTATTTCCGAGCATCCCTAAACATAACCCTAGCCGGCATCGATGATGACTGAAAAATCAGCCCCCAGGAAATGCGTTGCGAGCCCTTTTCGCCCATCCAAAAGTGCCCCCAAAGGAAGGCTTTGGGTACAAGAGAACTCCCCAGGGGAGCCTTTACGCAGCCCCACATGCAACTGGACCCTCCGGGTTCGCTGTTCCTGAGCAAAACTAAACGTAGCCCTAGCCGTCATCGGAGACGAGTGAAAAATTAGGCCCCAGGAAATGCGTTGCGAACCCCTTTGGACCATCCAAAAGTGCCCCCAAAGGAAGGCTTTGGGTACAAGAGAACTCCCCAGGGGAGCCTTTACGCAGCCCCACATTCAACTAAACCCTCCGGGTTCGATTTTTCCGAGCAACGCTAAATATATCACTAGCCGGCATGGGAGAAGCCTGAAAGCCCGGGCCCCAGAAAACGCGTTGCAAGCCCCTTTGGACCATCCAAAAGGGTCACCAAAGGAAGGCTTTGGGTACATCTGAAGTTCCCAGGGGAGCCTTTACGCAGCCCCATATGCAACTGGACCCTCCGGTTTCGCTGTTTCCAAGCAACCCTAAACATAGCCCTAGCAGTCATCGGAGAAGAGTGAAAAATCAGGCCCCAGGAAATGCGTTCCGAGCCCCTTTGGACCATCCAAAAGTGTCACCAAAGGAAGGCTTTGGGTACAAGTGAACTGCCCAGGGGAGCCTTTACGCAGCCCCACATGCAACTGGACCCTCCGGGTTCGCTGTTTCCGAGCAACCCTAAACATAGACCTAGCCGGCATCGAAGACGACTGAAAAATCAGGCCCCAGGAAATGCGTTCCGAGACCCATTCGCCCATCCAAAAGTGCCCCCAAAGGAAGGCATTGGGTACAAGTGAACTCCCCAGGGGAGCCTTTACGCAGCCCCACATGCAACTGGACCCTCCGGGTTCGCTGTTCATGAGCAAACCTAAACGTAGCCCTAGCCGTCTTCGGAGACGAGTGAAAAATCAGGACCCAGGAAATGCGTTCCGAGCCCCTTTGGACAATCCAAAAGTGCCCCCAAAGGAAGGCATTGGGTACAAGTGAACTCCCCAGGGGAGCCTTTATGCAGCCCCACATGCAACTGGACCCTCCGGGTTCGCTGTTTCCGAGCATCCCTAAACATAGCCCTAGCCGGCATCGAAGACGACTGAAAAATCAGGCCCCAGGAAATGCGTTGCGAGCCCTTTTCGCCCATCCAAAAGTGCCCCCAAAGGAAGGCTTTGGCTACAAGAGAACTGCCCAGGGGAGCCTTTATGCAGCCCCACGTGCAACTGGACCCTCCGGGTTCGATTTTTCTGAGCAACCCTAAATATATCCCTAGCCGGCATGGGAGAAGACTGAAAAATCAGGCCCCAGAGAACGCGTTACAAGCCCCTTTGGACCATCCCAAAGTGTCACCAAAGGAAGGCTTTTGGTACAACTGAACTCCCCAGGGGAGCCTTTACGCAGCCCCATATGCAACTGGACAGTCCGGGTTCGCTGTTTCCGAGCAACGCTAAATATATCACTAGTCGGCATGGGAGAAGACTGGAAACCCGGGCCCCAGAAAACGCGTTGCAAGCCCCTTTGGACCATCCAAAAGTGTCACCAAAGGAAGGCTTTGGGTACATCAGAAGTTCCCAGGGGAGCCTTTACGCAGCCCCACATGCAACTGGACCCTCCAGGTTCGCTGTTTCCGAGCATCCCTAAACATAGCGCTAGCCGGCATTGATGAGGACTGAAAAATCAGGCCCCAGGAAACGCGTTACGAGCCCCATTCGACCATCCAAAAGTGCCCCCAAAGGAAGGCTTTGGGTACAAATGAACTCCCCAGGGGAGCCTTTACGCAGCCCCACATGGAACTGGACCCTCCGGGTTCGCTGTTTCCGACCAACGCTAAATATATCACTAGCCGGCATGGGAGAAGACTGAAAACCCGGGCCCCAGAAAACGCGTTGCAAGCCCCTTTGGACCATCCAAAAGTGTCACCAAAGGAAGGCTTTGGGTACATCAGAAGTTCCCAGGGGAGCCTTTACGCAGCCCCATATGCAACTGGATCCTCCGGGTTCGCTGTTTCCGAGCAACCCTAAACATAGCCCTAGTAGTCATTGGAGACGGCTGAAAAATCAGACCCCATGAAATGCGTTGCGAAACCCTTTGGACCATCCAAAAGTGTCACCAAAGGAAGGCTTTGTGTACAAGTGAACTCCCCAGGGGAGCCTTTACGCAGCCCCACATGCAACTGGACCCTCCGGGTTCGCTGTTTCCGAGCAACCCTAAACATAGCCCTTGCCGGCATCGATGAGGACTGAAAAATCAGGCCCCAGGAAATGCATTGCGAGCCCTTTTCGCCCATCCAAAAGTACCCCCAAAGGAAGGCTTTGGGTACAAGTGAACTCCCCAAGGGAGCCTTTACGCAGCCCCACATGCCACTGGATCCTCCGGGTTCGCTCTTCCTGAGCATCCCTAAACATAGCCCTAGCCGGCATCGATGACGACTGAAAAATCAGGCCCCAGGAAATGCGTTAGAAGCCCCATTCGCCCATCCAAAAGTGCCCCCAAAGGAAGGCTTTGGGTACAATTGAACTCCCCAGGGGAGCCTTTACGCAGCCCCACATGCAACTGGACCCTCCGGGTTCGATTTTTTCAAGCAACGCTAAATATATCACTAGCCGGCATGGGAGAAGACTGAAAAATCAGGCCCCAGAAAACGCGTTGCAAGCCCCTTTGGACCATCCCAAAGTGTCACCAAAGGAAGGCTTTTGGTACAAGTGAACTCCCCAAGGGAGCCTTTACGCAGCCCCACATGCAACTGGACCCTCCGGGTTCGCTGTTTCCGAGCATCCCTAAACATAGCGCTAGCCGGCATCGATGACAACTGAAAAATCAGGCCCCAGAAAACGCATTGCAAGCCCATTTGGACCATCCAAAAGTGCCCCCAAAGGAAGGCTTTGGGTACAAGAGAACTCCCCAGGGGAGCCTTTACACTGCCCCACATGCAACTGGACCCTCCGGGTTCGCTGTTCATGAGCAAACCTAAACGTAGCCCTAGCAGTCATCGGAGACGAGTGAAAAATCAGGCCCCAGGAAATGCGTTGCGAGCCCTTTTCGCCCATCCAAAAGTGTCACCAAAGGAAGGCTTTGGGTACAGGTGAACTCCCCAGGGGAGCCTTTACGCAGCCCCATATGCAACTGGACAGTCCGGGTTCGCTGTTTCCGAGCAACGCTAAATATATCACTAGTCGGCATGGGAGAAGACTGAAAACCCAGGCCCCAGAAAACGCGTTGCAAGCCCCTTTGGACCATCCGAAAGTGTCACCATAGGAAGGCTTTGGGTACAAATGAACTCCCCAGGGGAGCCTTTACGCAGCCCCACATGCAACTGGACCCTCCGGGTTCGCTGTTTCCGAGCATCCCTAAACATAGCGCTGGCGGCATCGATGACGACTGAAAAATAAGGCCCCAGGAAATGCGTTCCGAGCCTTTTCGCCCATCCAAATGTGCCCCGAAAGGAAGGCTTTGGGTACAAGTGAACTGCCCAGGGGAGCCTTTACGCAGCCCCACATGCAACTGGACCCTCCGGGTTCGCTGTTCCTGAGCAAACCTAAACATAGCCCTAGCCGTCATTGGAGACGAGTGAAAAATCAGGCCCCAGGAAATGCGTTGCGAGCCCCTTTGGACCATCCAAAAGTGCCCCCAAAGGAAGGCTTTGGATACAAGTGAACTCCCCAGGGGAGCCTTTACGCAGCCCCACATGCAACTGGACCCTCCGGGTTCGATTTTTCCAAGCAACGCTAAATATATCACTAGCCGGCATGGGAGAAGACTGAAAACCCGGGCCCCAGAAAAAGCGTTGCAAGCCCCTTTGGACCATCCAAAAGTGTCACCAAAGGAAGGCTTTGGGTACAAGTGAACTCCCCAGGGGAGCCTTTACACTGCCCCACATGCAACTGGACCCTCCGGGTTCGCTGTTCCTGAGCAAACCTAAACGTAGCCCTAGCCGTCATCAGAGACGAGTGAAAAATCAGGCCCCAGGAAATGCGTTGCGAGCCCTTTTCGCCCATCCATAAGTGCCCCCAAAGAAAGGCTTTGGGTACATCTGAAGTTCCCAGGGGAGCCTTTACGCAGCCCCATATGCAACTGGACCCTCCGGGTTCGCTGTTTCCAAGCAACCCTAAACATAGCCCTAGCAGTCATCGGAGAAGAGTGAAAAATCAGGCCCCAGGAAATGCGTTCCGAGCCCCTTTGGACCATCCAAAAGTGTCACCAAAGGAAGGCTTTGGGTACAACTGAACTCCCCAGGGGAGCCTTTACGCAGCCCCACATGCAACTGGACCCTCCGGGTTCGCTGTTTCCGAGCATCCCTAAACATAGCGCTAGCCGGCATTGATGAGGACTGAAAAATCAGGCCCCAGGAAATGCGTTCCGAGCCCCATTCGCCCATCCAAAAGTGCCCCCAAAGGAAGGCTTTGGGTACAAGTGAACTCCCCAGGGGAGCCTTTACGCAGCCCCACATGCAACTGGACCCTCCTGGTTCGCTGTTCATGAGCAAACCTAAACGTAGCCCTAGCCGTCTTCGGAGACGAGTGAAAAATCAGGACCCAGGAAATGCGTTCCGAGCCCCTTTGGACAATCCAAAAGTGCCCCCAAAGGAAGGCATTGGGTACAAGTGAACTCCCCAGGGGAGCCTTTACGCAGCCCCACATGCAACTGGACCCTCCGGGTTCGCTGTTTCCGAGCATCCCTAAACATAGCCTTAGCCGGCATCGAAGACGACTGAAAAATCAGGCCCCAGGAAATGCGTTACGAGCCCCATTCGCCCACCCAAAAGTGCCCCAAAAGGAAGGCTTTGGGTACAAATGAACTCCACAGGGGAGCCTTTACGCAGCCCCACATGCAACTGGACCCTCCGGGTTCGCTGTTTCCGAGCAACGCTAAATATATCACTAGCCGGCATGGGAGAAGACTGAAAACCCGGGCCCCAGAAAACGCGTTGCAAGCCCCTTTGGACCATCCAAAAGTGTCACAAAAGGAAGGGTTTGGGTACATCAGAAGTTCCCAGGGGATCCTTTACGCAGCCCCATATGCAACTGGACCCTCCGGGTTCGCTGTTTCCGAGCAACCCTAAACATAGCCCTAGCAGTCATTGGAGACGGCTGAAAGATCAGACCCCATGAAATGCGTTGCGAAACCCTTTGGACCATCCAAAACTGTCACCAAAGGAATGCTTTGGGTACAAGTGAACTCCCCAGGGGAGCCTTTACGCAGCCCCACATGCAACTGGACCCTCCGGGTTCGCTGTTTCCGAGCAACCCTAAACATAGCCCTAGACGGCATCGAAGACGACTGAAAAATCAGGCCGCAGGAAATGCGTTACGAGCCCTTTTCGCCCATCCAAAAGTGCCCACAAAGGAAGACTATGGATACAAGTGAACTCCCCAGGGGAGCCTTTACGCAGCCCCACATGCAACTGGATCCTCCGGGTTTGCTGTTTCCGAGCATCCCTAAACATAGCGCTAGTCGGCATCGATGACGACTGAAAAATCAGGCCCCAGGAAATGCATTGCGAGCCGTTTTCGCCCATCCAAAAGTGCCCCCAAAGGAAGGCTTTGGGTACAAGTGAACTCCCCAAGGGAGCCTTTACGCAGCCCCACATGCAACTGGATCCTCCGGGTTTGCTGTTCCTGAGCATCCCTAAACATAGCCCTAGCCGGCATCGATGACGACTGAAAAATCAGGCCCCAGGAAATGCGTTAGAAGCCCCATTCGCGCATCCAAAGTGCCCCCAAAGGAAGGCTTTGGGTACAAGTGAACTCCCCAGGGGAGCCTTTACGCAGCCCCACATGCAACTGGACCCTCCGGGTTCGATTTTTCCAAGCAACGCTAAATATATCACTAGCCGGCATGGGAGAAGACTGAAAACCCGGGCCCCAGAAAACGCATTGCAAGCCCCTTTGGACCATCCAAAATTGTCACCAAAGGAAGGCTTTGGGTACAAGAGAACTCCCCAGGGGAGCCTTTACACTGCCCCACATGCAACTGGACCCTCCGGGTTCGATTTTTCTGAGCAACCCTAAATATATCCCTATCCGGCATGGAAGAAGACTGAAAAATCAGGCCCCAGAAAACGCGTTGCGAGCCCCTTTGGACCATCCAAAAGTGTCACCAAAGGAAGGCTTTTGGTACAAGTGAACTCCCCAGGGGAGCCTTTACGCAGCCCCACATGCAACTGGACCCTCCGGGTTCGCTGTTTCCGAGCATCCCTAAACATAGCGCTAGGCGGCATCGATGACGACTGAAAAATAAGGCCCCAGGAAATGCGTTCCAAGCCTTTTCGCCCATCCAAAGGTGCCCCGAAAGGAAGGCTTTGGGTACAAGTGAACTCCCCAGGGGAGCCTTTACGCAGCCCCACATGCAACTGGACCCTCCGGGTTCGCTGTTCCTGAGCAAACCTAAACATAGCCCTAGCCGTCATTGGAGACGAGTGAAAAATCAGGCCCCAGGAAATGCGTTGCGAGCCCCTTTGGACCATCCAAAAGTGCCCCCAAAGGAAGGCTTTGGATACAAGTGAACTCCCCAGGGGAGCCTTTACGCAGCCCCACATGCAACTAGACCCTCCGGGTTCGATTTTTCCAAGCAACGCTAAATATATCACTAGCCGGCATGGGAGAAGACTGAAAACCCGGGCCCCAGAAAACGCGTTGCAAGCCCCTTTGGACCATCCAAAAGTGTCACCAAACGAAGGCTTTGGGTACAAGTGAACTCCCCAGGGGAGCCATTACACTGCCCCACATGCAACTGGACCCTCCGGGTTCGCTGTTCATGAGCAAACCTAAACGTAGCCCTAGCCGTCATCGGAGACGAGTGAAAAATCAGACCCAGGAAATGCGTTGCGAGCCCTTTTCGCCCATACAAAAGTGCCCCCAAAGGAAGGCTTTGGGTACAAGTGAACTCCCCAGGGGAGCCTTTACGCAGCCCCATATGCAACTGGACCGTCCGGGTTCGCTGTTTCCAAGCAACCCTAAACATAGCCCTAGCAGTCATCGGAGACGAGTGAAAAATCAGGCCCCAGGAAATGCGTTCCGAGCCCCTTTGGACCATCCAAAAGTGCCCCCAAAGGAAGGCTTTGGGTACAAGTGAACTCCCCAGGGGAGCCTTTACGCAGCCCCACATGCAGCTGGACCCTCCAGGTTCGCTGTTTCCGAGCATCCCTAAACATAGCCCTAGCCGGCATCGATGACGACTGAAAAATCAGGCCCCAGGAAATGCGTTACGAGCCCTTTTCGCCCATCCAAAAGTGCCCCCAAAGGAAGGCTTTGGGTACAAGATAACTCCCAAGGGAGCCTTTACGCAGCCCCACATGCAACTGGACCCTCCGGGTTCGCTGTTTCCGAGCATCCCTAAACATAGCCCTAGCCGGCATCGAAGACGACTTAAAAATCAGGCCTCAGGATATGCGTTGAAAGCCTTTTTCGCCCATCCAAAAGTGCCCCCAAAGGAAGGCTTTGGGTACAAGTGAACTCCCCAGGGGAGCCTTAACGCAGCCCCACATGCAACTGGACCCTCCGGGTTCGCTGTTTCCGAGCATCCCTAAACATAACGCTAGCCGGCATAGATGACAACTGAAAAATCAGGCCCCAGGAAATGCGTTACGAGCCCTTTTCGCCCATCCAAAAGTGCCCCCAAAGGAAGGCTTTGGGAACAAGAGAACTCCCCAGGGGAGCCTTTACGCAGCCCCACATGCAACTGGACCCTCCGGGTTCGATTTTTCCGAGCAACCCTAAATATATCCCTAGCCGGCATGGGAGAAGACTGATAACCCGGGCCCCAGAAAACGCTTTGCAGGCCCCTTTGGACCATCCCAAAGTGTCACCAAAGGAAAGCATTGGGTACAAGTGAACTCCCCAGGGGAGCCTTTACGCAGCCCCACATGCAACTGGACCCTCCGGGTTCGCTGTTTCCGAGCATCCCTAAACATAACGCTAGCCGGCATAGATGACAACTGAAAAATCAGGCCCCAGGAAATGCGTTACGAGCCCTTTTCGCCCATCCAAAAGTGCCCCCAAAGGAAGGCTTTGGGAACAAGAGAACTCCCCAGGGGAGCCTTTACGCAGCCCCACATGCAACTGGACCCTCCCGGTTCGCTGTTCCTGAGCAAACCTAAACATAGCCCTAGGCGGCATCGAAGACGTGTGAAAAATCAGTCCGCAGGAAACGCGTTGCAAGCCCCTTTGAACCATCCAAAAGTGTCACCAAATGAATGCTTTTTGTACAAGAGAACTCCCCAGGGGAGCCTTTACGCAGCCCCACATGCAACTGGACCCTCTGGGTTCGCTGTTTCCGAGCATCCCTAAACATATCCCTAGCCAGCATCGATGACGACTGAAAAATCCTGCCCCAGGAAATGCGTTACGAGCCCTTTTCACCCATCCAAAAGTGCCCCCAAAGGAAGGCTTTGGGTACAAGTGAAGTCCCCAGGGGAGCCTTTACGCAGCCCCACATGCAACTGGACCCTCCGGGTTCGCTGTTTCTGAGCATCCCTAAACATAGCCCTAGCCGGCATCGAAGACGACTGAAAAATCAGGCCCCAGGAAATGCATTAGAAGCCCCATTCGCGCATCCAAAAGTGCCCCCAAAGGAAGGCTTTGGGTACATCTGAAGTTCCCAGGGGAGCCTTTACGCAGCCCCACATGCAACTGGACCCTCCGGGTTCGCTG
The DNA here is from genome assembly GCF_047663525.1 of Anas platyrhynchos. Lineage (NCBI taxonomy): Eukaryota > Metazoa > Chordata > Aves > Anseriformes > Anatidae > Anas > Anas platyrhynchos. Next base: position 1,309,125 of record NC_092613.1, on the reverse strand, counting down.
TTTCCGAGCAACCATAAACGTAGCCCTAGCAGTCATCGGAGACGAGTGAAAAATCAGGCCCCAGGAAATGCGTTGCGAGCCCCTTTGGACCATCCAAAAGTGCCCCCAAAGGAAGGCTTTGGGTACATCTGAAGTTCCCAGGGGAGCCTTTACGCAGCCCCATATGCAACTGGACCCTCCGGGTTCGCTGTTTCCGAGCAACCATAAACGTAGCCCTAGCAGTCATCCGAGACGAGTGAAAAAACAGGCCCCAGGAAATGCGTTGCGAGCCCCTTTGGACCATCCAAAAGTGTCACCAAAGGAAGGCTTTGTGTACAAGTGAACTCCCCAGGGGAGCCTTTACGCAGCCCCACATGCAACTGGACCCTCCGGGTTCGCTGTTTCTGAGCATCCCTAAACATAGCCCTAGCCGGCATCGAAGACGACTGAAAAATCAGGCCCCAGGAAATGCATTAGAAGCCCCATTCGCGCATCCAAAAGTGCCCCCAAAGGAAGGCTTTGGGTACATCTGAAGTTCCCAGGGGAGCCTTTACGCAGCCCCACATGCAACTGGACCCTCCGGGTTCGCTGTTTCCGAGCAACCATAAACGTAGCCCTAGCAGTCATCGGAGACGAGTGAAAAATCAGGCCCCAGGAAATGCGTTGCGAGCCCCTTTGGACCATCCAAAAGTGCCCCCAAAGGAAGGCTTTGGGTACATCTGAAGTTCCCAGGGGAGCCTTTACGCAGCCCCATATGCAACTGGACCCTCCGGGTTCGCTGTTTCCGAGCAACCATAAACGTAGCCCTAGCAGTCATCGGAGACGAGTGAAAAAACAGGCCCCAGGAAATGCGTTGCGAGCCCCTTTGGACCATCCAAAAGTGTCACCAAAGGAAGGCTTTGTGTACAAGTGAACTCCCCAGGGGAGCCTTTACGCAGCCCCACATGCAACTGGACCCTCCGGGTTCGCTGTTTCTGAGCAACCCTAAACATAGCCCTAGCAGTCATCGGAGACGAGTGAAAAATCAGGCCCCAGGAAATGCGTTCCGAGCCCCTTTGGACCATCCAAAAGTGTCACCAAAGGAAGGCTTTGGGTACAACTGAACTCCCCAGGGGAGCCTTTACGCAGCCCCACATGCAACTGGACCCTCCGGGTTCGCTGTTTCCGAGCATCCCTAAACATAGCGCTAGCCGGCATTGATGAGGACTGAAAAATCAGGCCCCAGGAAATGCGTTCCGAGCCCCATTCGCCCATCCAAAAGTGCCCCCAAAGGAAGGCTTTGGGTACAAGTGAACTCCCCAGGGGAGCCTTTACGCAGCCCCACATGCAACTGGACCCTCCTGGTTCGCTGTTCATGAGCAAACCTAAACGTAGCCCTAGCCGTCTTCGGAGACGAGTGAAAAATCAGGACCCAGGAAATGCGTTCCGAGCCCCTTTGGACAATCCAAAAGTGCCCCCAAAGGAAGGCATTGGGTACAAGTGAACTCCCCAGGGGAGCCTTTACGCAGCCCCACATGCAACTGGACCCTCCGGGTTCGCTGTTTCCGAGCATCCCTAAACATAGCCTTAGCCGGCATCGAAGACGACTGAAAAATCAGGCCCCAGGAAATGCGTTACGAGCCCCATTCGCCCATCCAAAAGTGCCCCCAAAGGAAGGCTTTGGGTACAAATGAACTCCACAGGGGAGCCTTTACGCAGCCCCACATGCAACTGGACCCTCCGGGTTCGCTGTTTCCGAGCAACGCTAAATATATCACTAGCCGGCATGGGAGAAGACTGAAAACCCGGGCCCCAGAAAACGCGTTGCAAGCCCCTTTGGACCATCCAAAAGTGTCACAAAAGGAAGGCTTTGGGTACATCAGAAGTTCCCAGGGGATCCTTTACGCAGCCCCATATGCAACTGGACCCTCCGGGTTCGCTGTTTCCGAGCAACCCTAAACATAGCCCTAGCAGTCATTGGAGACGGCTGAAAGATCAGACCCCATGAAATGCGTTGCGAAACCCTTTGGACCATCCAAAACTGTCACCAAAGGAATGCTTTGGGTACAAGTGAACTCCCCAGGGGAGCCTTTACGCAGCCCCACATGCAACTGGACCCTCCGGGTTCGCTGTTTCCGAGCAACCCTAAACATAGCCCTAGACGGCATCGAAGACGACTGAAAAATCAGGCCGCAGGAAATGCGTTACGAGCCCTTTTCGCCCATCCAAAAGTGCCCACAAAGGAAGACTATGGATACAAGTGAACTCCCCAGGGGAGCCTTTACGCAGCCCCACATGCAACTGGATCCTCCGGGTTTGCTGTTTCCGAGCATCCCTAAACATAGCGCTAGCCGGCATCGATGACGACTGAAAAATCAGGCCCCAGGAAATGCATTGCGAGCCGTTTTCGCCCATCCAAAAGTGCCCCCAAAGGAAGGCTTTGGGTACAAGTGAACTCCCCAAGGGAGCCTTTACGCAGCCCCACATGCAACTGGATCCTCCGGGTTTGCTGTTCCTGAGCATCCCTAAACATAGCCCTAGCCGGCATCGATGACGACTGAAAAATCAGGCCCCAGGAAATGCGTTAGAAGCCCCATTCGCGCATCCAAAGTGCCCCCAAAGGAAGGCTTTGGGTACAAGTGAACTCCCCAGGGGAGCCTTTACGCAGCCCCACATGCAACTGGACCCTCCGGGTTCGATTTTTCCAAGCAACGCTAAATATATCACTAGCCGGCATGGGAGAAGACTGAAAACCCGGGCCCCAGAAAACGCATTGCAAGCCCCTTTGGACCATCCAAAATTGTCACCAAAGGAAGGCTTTGGGTACAAGAGAACTCCCCAGGGGAGCCTTTACACTGCCCCACATGCAACTGGACCCTCCGGGTTCGATTTTTCTGAGCAACCCTAAATATATCCCTATCCGGCATGGAAGAAGACTGAAAAATCAGGCCCCAGAAAACGCGTTGCGAGCCCCTTTGGACCATCCCAAAGTGTCACCAAAGGAAGGCTTTTGGTACAAGTGAACTCCCCAGGGGAGCCTTTACGCAGCCCCACATGCAACTGGACCCTCCGGGTTCGCTGTTTCCGAGTATCCCTAAACATAGCGCTAGGCGGCATCGATGACGACTGAAAAATAAGGCCCCAGGAAATGCGTTCCAAGCCTTTTCGCCCATCCAAAAGTGCCCCGAAAGGAAGGCTTTGGGTACAAGTGAACTCCCCAGGGGAGCCTTTACGCAGCCCCACATGCAACTGGACCCTCCGGGTTCGCTGTTCCTGAGCAAACCTAAACATAGCCCTAGCCGTCATTGGAGACGAGTGAAAAATCAGGCCCCAGGAAATGCGTTGCGAGCCCCTTTGGACCATCCAAAAGTGCCCCCAAAGGAAGGCTTGGGTACAAGTGAACTCTCCAGGGGAGCTTTTACGCAGCCCCACATGCAACTAGACCCTCCGGGTTCGATTTTTCCAAGCAACGCTAAATATATCACTAGCCGGCATGGGAGAAGACTGAAAACCCGGGCCCCAGAAAACGCGTTGCAAGCCCCTTTGGACCATCCAAAAGTGTCACCAAACGAAGGCTTTGGGTACAAGTGAACTCCCCAGGGGAGCCATTACACTGCCCCACATGCAACTGGACCCTCCGGGTTCGCTGTTCATGAGCAAACCTAAACGTAGCCCTAGCCGTCATCGGAGACGAGTGAAAAATCAGACCCAGGAAATGCGTTGCGAGCCCCTTTGGACCATCCAAAAGTGCCCCCAAAGGAAGGCTTTGGGTACAAGTGAACTCCCCAGGGGAGCCTTTACGCAGCCCCATATGCAACTGGACCGTCCGGGTTCGCTGTTTCCAAGCAACCCTAAACATAGCCCTAGAAGTCATCGGAGACGACAGAAAAATCAGGCCCCAGGAAATGCGTTCCGAGCCCCTTTGGACCATCCAAAAGTGCCCCCAAAGGAAGGCTTTTCGTACAAGTGAACTCCCCAGGGGAGCCTTTACGCAGCCCCACATGCAACTGGACCCTCCGGGTTCGCTGTTTCCGAGCATCCCTAAACATATCCCTAGCCGGCATCGATGACGACTGAAAAATCAGGCCCCAGGAAATGCGTTACGAGCCCTTTTCGCCCATCCAAAAGTGCCCCCAAAGGAAGGCTTTGGGTACAAGATAACTCCCAAGGGAGCCTTTACGCAGCCCCACATGCAACTGGACCCTCCGGGTTCGCTGTTTCCGAGCATCCCTAAACATAGCCCTAGCCGGCATCGAAGACGACTTAAAAATCAGGCCTCAGGATATGCGTTGCAAGCCTTTTTCGCCCATCCAAAAGTGCCCCCAAAGGAAGGCTTTGGGTACAAGTGAACTCCCCAGGGGAGCCTTAACGCAGCCCCACATGCAACTGGACCCTCCGGGTTCGCTGTTTCCGAGCATCCCTAAACATAACGCTAGCCGGCATAGATGACAACTGAAAAATCAGGCCCCAGGAAATGCGTTACGAGCCCTTTTCGCCCATCCAAAAGTGCCCCCAAAGGAAGGCTTTGGGTACAAGTGAACTCCCCAGGGGAGCCTTTACGCAGCCCCACATGCAACTGGACCCTCCGGGTTCGATTTTTCCGAGCAACCCTAAATATATCCCTAGCCGGCATGGGAGAAGACTGATAACGCGGGCCCCAGAAAACGCTTTGCAGGCCCCTTTGGACCATCCCAAAGTGTCACCAAAGGAAAGCATTGGGTACAAGTGAACTCCCCAGGGGAGCCTTTACGCAGCCCCACATGCAACTGGACCCTCCGGGTTCGCTGTTTCCGAGCATCCCTAAACATAACGCTAGCCGGCATAGATGACAACTGAAAAATCAGGCCCCAGGAAATGCGTTACGAGCCCTTTTCGCCCATCCAAGAGTGCCCCCAAAGGAAGGCTTTGGGAACAAGAGAACTCCCCAGGGGAGCCTTTACGCAGCCCCACATGCAACTGGACCCTCCGGGTTCGATTTTTCCGAGCAACCCTAAATATATCCCTAGCCGGCATGGGAGAAGACTGATAACCCGGGCCCCAGAAAACGCTTTGCAGGCCCCTTTGGACCATCCCAAAGTGTAACCAAAGGAAAGCTTTGGGTACAAGTGAACTCCCCAGGGGAGCCTTTACGCAGCCCCACATGCAACTGGACCCTCCGGGTTCGCTGTTTCCGAGCATCCCTAAACATAGCCTTAGCCGGCATCAAAGACGACTGAAAAATCAGGCCCCAGGAAATGCGTTACAAGCCCTTTTCGCCCATCCAAAAGTGCCCCCAAAGAAAGGCTTTGGGGACAAGTGAACTCCCCAGGGGAGCCTTTACGCAACCCCACATGCAACTGGACCCTCCCGGTTCGCTGTTCCTGAGCAAACCTAAACATAGCCCTAGCCGGCATCGAAGACGTGTGAATAATCAGTCCGCAGGAAACGCGTTGCAAGCCCCTTTGAACCATCCAAAAGTGTCACCAAATGAATGCTTTTGGTACAAGAGAACTCCCCAGGGGAGCCTTTACGCAGCCCCACATGCAACTGGACCCTCTGGGTTCGCTGTTTCCGAGCATCCCTAAACATATCCCTAGCCAGCATCGATGACGACTGAAAAATCCTGCCCCAGGAAATGCGTTACGAGCCCTTTTCACCCATCCAAAAGTGCCCCCAAAGGAAGGCTTTGGGTACAAGTGAAGTCCCCAGGGGAGCCTTTACGCAGCCCCACATGCAACTGGACCCTCCGGGTTCGCTGTTTCTGAGCATCCCTAAACATAGCCCTAGCCGGCATCGAAGACGACTGAAAAATCAGGCCCCAGGAAATGCATTAGAAGCCCCATTCGCGCATCCAAAAGTGCCCCCAAAGGAAGGCTTTGGGTACATCTGAAGTTCCCAGGGGAGCCTTTACGCAGCCCCACATGCAACTGGACCCTCCGGGTTCGCTGTTTCCGAGCAACCATAAACGTAGCCCTAGCAGTCATCGGAGAGGAGTGAAAAATCAGGCCCCAGGAAATGCGTTGCGAGCCCCTTTGGACCATCCAAAAGTGCCCCCAAAGGAAGGCTTTGGGTACATCTGAAGTTCCCAGGGGAGCCTTTACGCAGCCCCATATGCAACTGGACCCTCCGGGTTCGCTGTTTCCGAGCAACCATAAACGTAGCCCTAGCAGTCATCGGAGACGAGTGAAAAAACAGGCCCCAGGAAATGCGTTTCGAGCCCCTTTGGACCATCCAAAAGTGTCACCAAAGGAAGGCTTTGTGTACAAGTGAACTCCCCAGGGGAGCCTTTACGCAGCCCCACATGCAACTGGACCCTCCGGGTTCGCTGTTTCTGAGCAACCCTAAACATAGCCCTAGCCGGCATCGAAGACGACTGAAAAATCAGGCCCCAGGAAACACGTTCCAAGCCCCTTTGGACCATCCAAAAGTGTCACCAAATGAAGGCTTTGAGTGCAAGAGAACTTCCCAGGGGAGCCTTTACGCAGCCCCACATGCAAGTGGACCCTCCGGGTTCGCTTTTACCGAGCATCCCTAAACATATCCCTAGCCAGCATCGATGACGACTGAAAAATCCTGCCCCAGGAAATGCGTTACGAGCCCTTTTCACCCATCCAAAAGTGCCCCCAAAGGAAGGCTTTGGGTACAAGTGAAGTCCCCAGGGGAGCCTTTACGCAGCCCCACATGCAACTGGACCCTCCGGGTTCGCTGTTTCTGAGCATCCCTAAACATAGCCCTAGCCGGCATCGAAGACGACTGAAAAATCAGGCCCCAGGAAATGCATTAGAAGCCCCATTCGCGCATCCAAAAGTGCCCCCAAAGGAAGGCTTTGGGTACATCTGAAGTTCCCAGGGGAGCCTTTACGCAGCCCCACATGCAACTGGACCCTCCGGGTTCGCTGTTTCCGAGCAACCATAAACGTAGCCCTAGCAGTCATCAAAGACGAGTTAAAAATCAGGCCCCAGGAAATGCGTTGCGAGCCCCTTTGGACCATCCAAAAGTGCCCCCAAAGGAAGGCTTTGGGTACATCTGAAGTTCCCAGGGGAGCCTTTACGCAGCCCCATATGCAACTGGACCCTCCGGGTTCGCTGTTTCCGAGCAACCATAAACGTAGCCCTAGCAGTCATCGGAGACGAGTGAAAAAACAGGCCCCAGGAAATGCGTTCTGAGCCCCTTTGGACCATCCAAAAGTGTCACCAAAGGAAGGCTTTGGGTAAAAGTGAACTCCCCAGGGGAGCCTTTACGCAGCCCCACATGCAACTGGACCCTCCGGGTTCGCTGTTTCCGAGCATCCCTAAACATAGCCCTAGCCGGCATCGAAGACGACTGAAAAATCAGGCCCCAGGAAATGCGTTCTGAGCCACTTTGGACTATCCAAAAGTGCCCCCAAAGGAAGGCTTTGAGTACATCTAAAGTTCCCAGGGGAGCCTTTACGCAGCCCCATATGCAACTGGACCCTCCGGGTTTGCTGTTCATGAGCAAACCTAAACGTAACACTAGCCGTCCTTGGACACGAGTGAAAAATCAGGCCCCAGTAAATGCGTTGCGAGCCCTTTTCGCCCATCCAAAAGTGCCCCCAAAGGAAGGCTTTGGGTACAAGTGAACTGCCCAGGGGAGCCTTTACGCAGCCCCACATGCAACTGGACCCTCCGGGTTCGCTGTTCATGAGCAAACCTAAACGTAGCCCTAGCCGTCTTCGGAGACGAGTGAAAAATCAGGCCCCAGGAAATGCGTTGCGAGCCCATTTGGACCATCCAAAAGTGCCCCCAAAGGAAGGCATTGGGTACAAGTGAACTCCCCAGGGGAGCCTTTACGCAGCCCAACATGCAACTGGACCCTCCGGGTTCGCGGTTTCCGAGCATCCTTAAACATAGCCCTAGACAGCATCGAAAACGACTGAAAAATCAGGCCCCAGGAAATGCGTTGCGAAACCCTTTGGACCATCCCGAAGTGTCACCAAAGGAAGGCTTTGGGTAAAAGAGAACTCCCCAGGGGAGCCTTTACGCAGCCCCTCATGCAACTGGACCCTCCGGGTTCGCTGTTTCCGAGCATCCCTAAACATAGCCCTAGACGGCATCGAAAACAACTGAAAAATCTGGCCCCAGGAAATGCGTTGCAAGCCCTTTTCGCCCATCCAAAAGTGCCCCCAAAGGAAGGCTTTGGGTACAAGTGAACTCCCCAGGGGAGCCTTTACGCAGCCCCACATGCAACTGGACCGTCCGGGTTCGCTTTTTCCGAGCATCCCTAAACATAGCCCTAGCCGGCATCGAAGACGACTGAAAAATCAGGCCCCAGGAAATGCGTTGCAAGCCCTTTTAGCCCATCGAAAAGTGCCCCCAAAGGAAGGCTTTGGGTACAAGAGAACTCCCCAGGGGAGCCTTTACACTGCCCAACATGCAACTGGACCCTCCGGGTTCGCTGTTCCTGAGCAAAAATAAACGTAGCCCTAGCCGTCATCGGAGACGACTGAAAAATCAGGCCCCAGAAAACGCGTTGCGAGCCCCTTTGGACCATCCAAAAGTGCCCCCAAAGGAAGGCTTTGGGTACAAGAGAACTCCCCAGGGGAGTCTTTATGCAGCCCCACATGCAACTGGACCCTCCGGGTTCGCTGTTTCCGAGCATCCCTAAACATAGCCCTAGCAGTCATCGGAGACGAGTGAAAAGTCAGGCCCCAGGAAATGCGTTCCGAGCCCCTTTGGACCATCCCGAAGTGTCACCAAAGGAAGGCTTTGGGTACAAGTGAACTCCCCACGGGAGCCTTTACGCAGCCCCACATGCAACTGGACCCTCAGGGTTGGCTGTTTCCGAGCATCCCTAAACATAACACTAGCCGGCATCGAAGACGACTGAAAAATCAGGCCCCAGGAAATGCCTTGCGAGCCCTTTTCGCCCATCCAAAAGTGCCCCCAAAGGAAGGCTTTGGGTACAAGTGAACTCCCCAGGGGAGCCTTTACGCAGCCCCACATGCAACTGGACCCTCAGGGTTCGCTGTTTCCGAGCATCCCTAAACATAGCAGAGGCCGGCATTGATGAGGACTGAAAAATCAGGCCCCAGGAAACGCGTTACGAGCCCCATTCGCCCATCCAAAAGTGCCCCCAAAGGAAGGCTTTGGGTACAAGTGAACTCCCCAGGGGAGCCTTTACGCAGCCCCACATGCAACTGGACCCTCCGGGTTCGCTGTTTCCGAGCATCCCTAAACATAGCGCTAGCCGGCATCGAAGACGACTGAAAAATCTGGCCCCAGGAAATGCGTTTCGAGCCCTTTTCGCCCATGCAAAAGTGCCCCCAAAGGAAGGCTTTGGGTACAAGTGAACTCCACAGGGGAGCCTTTACGCAGCCCCACATGCAACTGGACCCTCCGGGTTCGCTGTTTCTGAGCGTCCCTAAACATAGCCCTAACTGGCATAGAAGACGACTGAAAAATCAGGCCCCAGGAAATGCGTTTCGAGCCCTTTTCGCCCATGCAAAAGTGCCCCCAAAGGAAGGCTTTGGGTACAAGTGAACTCCACAGGGGAGCCGTTACGCAGCCCCACATGCAACTGGACCCTCCGGGTTCGATTTTTCCGAGCAACGCTAAATATATCACTAGCCGGCTTGGGAGAAGACTGAAAACCTGAGCCCCAGAAAACGGGTTGCAAGCCCCTTTGGACCATCCAAAAGTGTCACCAAATGAAGGCTTTGGGTACAAGTGAACTCCCCAGGGGAGCCTTTATGCAGCCCCACATGCAACTGGACCCTCCGGGTTCGCTGTTTCTGAGCGTCCCTAAACATAGCCCTAACTGGCATAGAAGACGACTGAAAAATCAGGCTCCAGGAAATGCGTTGCAAGCCCTTTTCGCCCATCCAAAAGTGCCCCCAAAGGAAGGCTTTGGGTACAAGTGAACTCCCCAGGGGAGCCTTTACGCAGCCCCACATGCAACTGGACCCTCCGGGTTCGCTGTTTCCGAGCATCCCTAAACATAACGCTAGCCGGCATCGATGACGACTGAAAAATCAGGCCCCAGGAAATGCGTTCCGAGCCCTTTTGGCCCATCCAAAAGTGCCCCCAAAGGAAGGCTTTGGGTACAAGTGAACTCCCCAGGGGAGCCTTTACGCAGCCCCACATGCAACTGGACCCTCCGGGTTCTCTGTTTCCGAGCATCCCTAAACATACCGCTAGCCGGCATCGATGATGACTGAAAAATCAGGCCCCAGGAAATGCGTTACGAGCCATTTTTGGCCATCCAAAAGTGCCGCCAAAGGAGGCTTTGGGTACAAGTGAACACCCCAGGGGAGCCTTTACGCAGCCCCACATGCAACTGGACCCTCCGGGTTCGCTGTTTCCGAGCATCCCTAAACATAGCCCTTGCCGGCATCGAAGACGACTGAAAAATCAGGCCCCAGGAAATGCGTTGCAAGCCCTTTTCGCCCATCCAAAAGTGCCCCCAAACGAAGACTATGGGTACAAGTGAACTCCCCAGGGGAGCCTTTACGCAGCCCCACATGCAACTGGACCCTCCGGGTTCGCTGTTCATGAGCAAACCTAAACGTAGCCCTAGCCGTCATTGGAGACGAGTGAAAAATCAGGCCCAGGAAATGCGTTGCGAGCCCTTTTCGCCCATCCAAAAGTGCCCCCAAAGGAAGGCTTTGGGTACATCTGAAGTTCCCAGGGGAGCCTTTACGCAGCCCTATATGCAACTGGACCCTCCGGGTTCGCTGTTTCCGGGCAAACCTAAACCTAGCCCTAGCAGTCATCGGAGACGAGTGAAAAATCAGGCCCCAGGAAATGCGTTCCGAGCCCCTTTGGACCATCCAAAAGTGCCCCCAAAGGAAGGCTTTGGGTACAAGAGAACTCCCCAGGGGAGCCTTTACGCAGCCCCACATGCAACTGGACCCTCTGGGTTCACTCTTTCACAACAAGCCTAAATATAGCCCTTACCGGCATGGGAGAAGTCTGATAATCTGAACACCAGGAAAAGCATTCCTAGCCACTTTCTCCCATCCAAAAATTCCCGCAGAGGAAGGCTTTGGGTACAAGCGAACTCCCCAGGGGAGCCTTTACGCAGCCCCACATGCAACTGGACCCTCCGGGGTCACTCATTCCGATCAACCCAAAAATATAACCCTAGCCGTCATCAGAGACGACTGAAAAGCCGGGCCCCAGAAAATGAATTGCGAGCCCCTTTTGCCCATCCAAAAGTGCCCCCAAAGGAAGGCTTTGGGTACAAGTGAACTCCCCAGGGGAGCCTTTACGCAGCCACACATGCAACTGGACCCTCCGGGTTCGCTGTTTCCGAGCAAGAATTAATATATCCCTAGCCGGCATAGAAGACGACTGAAAAATGGGGCCAACTGAAACGCGTTGCGAGCCCCTTTCGCCCATCCAAAAGTGCCCCCAAAGGAAGGCTTTGGGTACAAGTGATCTCCCCAGGGGAGCCTTTACGCAGCTCCACATGCAACTGGACCCTCCGGGTTCACCCTTTCACAACAAGCCTAAATATAGCCCTTACCGGCATGGGAGAAGACTGAAAATCTGGGCACCAGGAAACGCATTCCTAGCCCCTTTCACCCATCCAAAAATTCCCGCAAAGGAAGGCTTTGGGTACAAGTGAACTCCCCAGGGGAGCCTTTACGCAGCCCCACATGCAACTGGACCCTCCGGGTTCGCTGTTTCCGAGCATCCCTAAACATAGCCCTAGCCGGCATCGATGACGACTGAAAAATCAGGCCCCAGGAAATGCGTTACGAGCCCTTTTCACCCATCCAAAAGTGCCCCCAAAGGAAGGCTTTGGGTACAAGTGAACTCCCCAGGGGAGCCTTTACGCAGCCCCACATGCAACTGGACCCTCCGGGTTCGCTGTTTCCGAGCATCCCTAAACATAGCCCTAGCCGGCATCGATGACGACTTAAAAATCAGGCCCCAGGAAATGCGTTACGAGCCCTTTTCACCCATCCAAAAGTGCCCCCAAAGGAAGGCTTTGGGTACAAGTGAAGTCCCCAGGGGAGCCTTTACGCAGCCCCACATGCAACTGGACCCTCAAGGTTCGCTGTTTCTGAGCATCCCTAAACATAGCCCTAGCCGGCATCGAAGACGACTGAAAAATCAGGCCCCAGGAAATGCGTTGCAAGCCCTTTTAGCCCATCGAAAAGTGCCCCCAAAGGAAGGCTTTGGGTACAAGAGAACTCCCCAGGGGAGCCTTTACACTGCCCCACATGCAACTGGACCCTCCGGGTTCGCTGTTCCTGAGCAAAAATAAACGTAGCCCTAGCCGTCATCGGAGACGACTGAAAAATCAGGCCCCAGAAAACGCGTTGCGAGCCCCTTTGGACCATCCAAAAGTGCCCCCAAAGGAAGGCTTTGGGTACAAGAGAACTCCCCATGGGAGTCTTTACGCAGCCCCACATGCAACTGGACCCTCCGGGATCGCTGTTTCCGAGCAACCCTAAACATAGCCCTAGCAGTCATCGGAGACGAGTGAAAAGTCAGGCCCCAGGAAATGCGTTCCGAGCCCCTTTGGACCATCCCGAAGTGTCACCAAAGGAAGGCTTTGGATACAAGTGAACTCCCCAGGGGAGCCTTTATGCAGCCCCACATGCAACTGGACCCTCCGGGTTCGCTGTTTCTGAGCGTCCCTAAACATAGCCCTAACTGGCATAGAAGACGACTGAAAAATCAGGCCCCAGGAATTGCGTTGCGAGCACTTTTCGCCCATCCAAAAGTGCCCCCAAAGGAAGGCTTTGGGTACAAGTGAACTCCCCAGGGGAGCCTTTACGCAGCCCCACATGCAACTGGACCCTCCGGGTTCGCTGTTTCTGAGTATCCCTAAACATAGCCCTAGCCGGCATCGAAGACGACTGAAAAATCAGGCCCCAGGAAATGCGTTGCAAGCCCTTTTCGCCCATCCAAAAGTGCCCCCAAAGGAAGGCTTTGGGTACAAGTGAACTCCCCAGGGGAGCCTTTACGCAGCCCCACATGCAACTGGACCCTCCGGGTTCGCTGTTTCCGAGCATCCCTAAACATAGCGCTAGCCGGCATCGATGACGACTGAAAAATCAGGCCCCAGGAAATGCGTTCCGAGCCCTTTTGGCCCATCCAAAAGTGCCCCCAAAGGAAGGCTTTGGGTACAAGTGAACTCCCCAGGGGAGCCTTTACGCAGCCCCACATGCAACTGGACCCTCCGGGTTCTCTGTTTCCGAGCATCCCTAAACATACCGCTAGCCGGCATTGATGATGACTGAAAAATCAGGCCCCAGGAAATGCGTTACGAGCCATTTTTGGCCATCCAAAAGTGCCGCCAAAGGAGGCTTTGGGTACAAGTGAACACCCCAGGGGAGCCTTTACGCAGCCCCACATGCAACTGGACCCTCCGGGTTCGCTGTTTCCGAGCATCCCTAAACATAGCCCTTGCCGGCATCGAAGACGACTGAAAAATCAGGCCCCAGGAAATGCGTTGCAAGCCCTTTTCGCCCATCCAAAAGTGCCCCCAAACGAAGACTATGGGTACAAGTGAACTCCCCAGGGGAGCCTTTACGCAGCCCCACATGCAACTGGACCCTCCGGGTTCGCTGTTCATGAGCAAACCTAAACGTAGCCCTAGCCGTCATTGGAGACGAGTGAAAAATCAGGCCCAGGAAATGCGTTACGAGCCCTTTTCGCCCATCCAAAAGTGCCCCCAAAGGAAGGCTTTGGGTACATCTGAAGTTCCCAGGGGAGCCTTTACGCAGCCCCACATGCAACTGGACCCTCCGGGTTCGCTGTTTCCGGGCAAACCTAAACGTAGCCCTAGCAGTCATCGGAGACGAGTGAAAAATCAGGCCCCAGGAAATGCGTTCCGAGCCCCTTTGGACCATCCAAAAGTGCCCCCAAAGGAAGGCTTTGGGTACAAGAGAACTCCCCAGGGGAGCCTTTACGCAGCCCCACATGCAACTGGACCCTCTGGGTTCACTCTTTCACAACAAGCCTAAATATAGCCCTTACCGGCATGGGAGAAGTCTGATAATCTGAACACCAGGAAACGCATTCCTAGCCACTTTCACCCATCCAAAAATTCCCGCAGAGGAAGGCTTTGGGTACAAGAGAACTCCCCAGGGGAGCCTTTACGCAGCCCCACATGCAACTGGACCCTTCGGGTTCGATTTTTCCAAGCAACCCTAAACGTAGCCCTAGCACTCATCGGAGACGACTGAAAAATCAGGCCCCAGGAAATGCGTTCCGAGCCCCTTTGGACCATCCAAAAGTGTCACCAAATGAAGGCTTTGGGTACAAGTGAACTCCCCAGGGGAGCCTTTACGCAGCCCCACATGCAACTGGACCCTCCGGGTTCGCTGTTTCCGAGCATCCCTAAACATAGCCCTAGCCGGCATCGGAGACGACTGAAAAATCAGGCCCCAGGAAATGCGTTGCGAGCCCTTTTCGCCCATCCAAAAGTGCCCCCAAAGGAAGGCTTTGGGTACAAGAGAACGCCCCAGGGGAGCCTTTATGCAGCCCCACATGCAACTGGACCCTCAGGGTTCGCTGTTTCCAAGCAACCCTAAACATAGCCCTAGCCGTCATCGAAGACGATTGAAAAATCAGGCCCCAGGAAATGCGTTACAAGCCCTTTTCGCCCATCCAAAAGTGCAACCAAAGGAAGGCTTTGGGTACAAGTGAACTCCCCAGGGGAGCCTTTACGCAGCCCCACATGCAACTGGACCCTCCGGGTTCGCTGTTTCCGAGCATCCCTAAACATACCCCTAGCCGGCATCGATGACGACTGAAAAATCAGGCCCCAGGAAATGCGTTTCGAGCCCCTTTGGACCATCCAAAAGTGCCCCCAAAGGAAGGCTTTGGGTACAAGTGAAGTCCCCAGGGGAGCCTTTACGCAGCCCCACATGCAACTGGACCCTCCGGGTTCGCTGTTCCTGAGCAAACCTAAACGTAGCCCTAGCCGTCATTGGAGACGAGTGAAAAATCAGGCCCCAGGAAATGCGTTGCGAGCCCCTTTGGACAATCCAAAAGTATCACCAAAGGAAGTCTTTGGGTACAAGTGAACTCCCCAGGGGAGCCTTTACGCAGCCCCACATGCAACTGGACCCTCCCGGTTCGATTTTTTCGAGAAACGCTAAATATATCACTAGCCGGCATGGGAGAAGACTGAAAATCCGGGCCCCACAAAACGCCTTGCAAGCCCCTTTGGACCATCCCAAAGTGTCACCAAAGGAAGGCTTTGGGTACAAGTGAACTCCCCAGGGGAGCCTTTACGCAGCCCCACATGCAACTGGACCCTCCGGGTTCGCTGTTTCCGAGCATCCCTTAACATAGCCCTAGCCGGCATCGAAGACGAGTGAAAAATCAGGCCCCAGTAAATGCGTTTCGAGCCCCTTTGGACCATCCAAAAGTGTCACCAAATGAATGCTTTTGGTACAAGAGAACTCCCCAGGGGAGCCTTTACGCAGCCCCACATGCAACTGGACCCTCTGGGTTCGCTGTTTCCGAGCATCCCTAAACATATCCCTAGCCAGCATCGATGACGACTGAAAAATCCTGCCCCAGGAAATGCGTTACGAGCCCTTTTCACCCATCCAAAAGTGCCCCCAAAGGAAGGCTTTGGGTACAAGTGAAGTCCCCAGGGGAGCCTTTACGCAGCCCCACATGCAACTGGACCCTCCGGGTTCGCTGTTTCCGAGCAACCATAAACGTAGCCCTAGCAGTCATCGGAGACGAGTGAAAAATCAGGCCCCAGGAAATGCGTTGCGAGCCCCTTTGGACCATCCAAAAGTGCCCCCAAAGGAAGGCTTTGGGTACATCTGAAGTTCCCAGGGGAGCCTTTACGCAGCCCCATATGCAACTGGACCCTCCGGGTTCGCTGTTTCCAAGCAACCATAAACGTAGCCCTAGCAGTCATCGGAGACGAGTGAAAAAACAGGCCCCAGGAAATGCGTTGCGAGCCCCTTTGGACCATCCAAAAGTGTCACCAAAGGAAGGCTTTGTGTACAAGTGAACTCCCCAGGGGAGCCTTTACGCAGCCCCACATGCAACTGGACCCTCCGGGTTCGCTGTTTCCAAGCAACCCTAAACATAGCCCTAGCCGGCATCGAAGACGACTGAAAAATCAGGCCCCAGGAAACACGTTCCAAGCCCCTTTGGACCATCCAAAAGTGTCACCAAATGAAGGCTTTGGGAGCAAGAGAACTTCCCAGGGGAGCCTTTACGCAGCCCCACATGCAACTGGACCCTCCGGGTTCGCTTTTACCGAGCATCCCTAAACATAGCCCTAGCCGGCATCGAAGACGACTGAAAAATCAGTCCCCAGGAAACGCGTTGCAAGCCCCTTTGAACCACCCAAAAGTGTCACCAAAGGAAGGCTTTTGGTACAAGAGAACTCCCCAGGGGAGCCTTTACGCAGCCCCACATGCAACTGGACCCTCCGGGTTCGCTGTTTCCGAGCATCCCTAAACATATCCCTAGCCAGCATCGATGACGACTGAAAAATCCTGCCCCAGGAAATGCGTTACGAGCCCTTTTCACCCATCCAAAAGTGCCCACAAAGGAAGGCTTTGGGTACAAGTGAAGTCCCCAGGGGAGCCTTTACGCAGCCCCACATGCAACTGGACCCTCCGGGTTCGCTGTTTCTGAGCATCCCTAAACATAGCCCTAGCCGGCATCGAAGACGACTATAAAATCAGTCCCCAGGAAATGCATTAGAAGCCCCATTCGCGCATCCAAAAGTGCCCCCAAAGGAAGGCTTTGGGTATAAGGGAACTCCCCAGGGGAGCCTTTACGCAGCCCCACATGCAACTGGACCCTCCGGGTTCGCTGTTTCCGAGCAACCATAAACGTAGCCCTAGCAGTCATCGGAGACGAGTGAAAAATCAGGCCCTAGGAAATGCGTTGCGAGCCCCTTTGGACCATCCAAAAGTGCCCCCAAAGGAAGGCTTTGGGTACATCTGAAGTTCCCAGGGGAGCCTTTACGCAGCCCCATATGCAACTGGACCCTCCGGGTTCGCTGTTTCCGAGCAACCATAAACGTAGCCCTAGCAGTCATCGGAGACGAGTGAAAAAACAGGCCCCAGGAAATGCGTTCTGAGCCCCTTTGGACCATCCCAAAGTGTCACCAAAGGAAGGCTTTGGGTACAAGTGAACTCCCCAGGGGAGCCTTTACGCAGCCACACATGCAACTGGACCCTCCGGGTTCGCTGTTTCCGAGCATCCCTTAACATAGCCCTAGCCGGCATCGAAGACGAGTGAAAAATCAGGCCCCAGTAAATGCGTTTCGAGCCCCTTTGGACCATCCAAAAGTGTCACCAAATGAATGCTTTTGGTACAAGAGAACTCCCCAGGGGAGCCTTTACGCAGCCCCACATGCAACTGGACCCTCTGGGTTCGCTGTTTCCGAGCATCCCTAAACATATCCCTAGCCAGCATCGATGACGACTGAAAAATCCTGCCCCAGGAAATGCGTTACGAGCCCTTTTCACCCATCCAAAAGTGCCCCCAAAGGAAGGCTTTGGGTACAAGTGAAGTCCCCAGGGGAGCCTTTACGCAGCCCCACATGCAACTGGACCCTCCGGGTTCGCTGTTTCCGAGCAACCATAAACGTAGCCCTAGCAGTCATCGGAGACGAGTGAAAAATCAGGCCCCAGGAAATGCGTTGCGAGCCCCTTTGGACCATCCAAAAGTGCCCCCAAAGGAAGGCTTTGGGTACATCTGAAGTTCCCAGGGGAGCCTTTACGCAGCCCCATATGCAACTGGACCCTCCGGGTTCGCTGTTTCCAAGCAACCATAAACGTAGCCCTAGCAGTCATCGGAGACGAGTGAAAAAACAGGCCCCAGGAAATGCGTTGCGAGCCACTTTGGACCATCCAAAAGTGTCACCAAAGGAAGGCTTTGTGTACAAGTGAACTCCCCAGGGGAGCCTTTACGCAGCCCCACATGCAACTGGACCCTCCGGGTTCGCTGTTTCTGAGCATCCCTAAACATAGCCCTAGCCGGCATCGAAGACGACTATAAAATCAGTCCCCAGGAAATGCATTAGAAGCCCCATTCGCGCATCCAAAAGTGCCCCCAAAGGAAGGCTTTGGGTATAAGGGAACTCCCCAGGGGAGCCTTTACGCAGCCCCACATGCAACTGGACCCTCCGGGTTCGCTGTTTCCGAGCAACCATAAACGTAGCCCTAGCAGTCATCGGAGACGAGTGAAAAATCAGGCCCTAGGAAATGCGTTGCGAGCCCCTTTGGACCATCCAAAAGTGCCCCCAAAGGAAGGCTTTGGGTACATCTGAAGTTCCCAGGGGAGCCTTTACGCAGCCCCATATGCAACTGGACCCTCCGGGTTCGCTGTTTCCGAGCAACCATAAACGTAGCCCTAGCAGTCATCGGAGACGAGTGAAAAAACAGGCCCCAGGAAATGCGTTCTGAGCCCCTTTGGACCATCCCAAAGTGTCACCAAAGGAAGGCTTTGGGTACAAGTGAACTCCCCAGGGGAGCCTTTACGCAGCCCCACATGCAACTGGACCCTCCGGGTTCGCTGTTTCCGAGCATCCCTTAACATAGCCCTAGCCGGCATCGAAGACGAGTGAAAAATCAGGCCCCAGTAAATGCGTTTCGAGCCCCTTTGGACCATCCAAAAGTGTCACCAAATGAATGCTTTTGGTACAAGAGAACTCCCCAGGGGAGCCTTTACGCAGCCCCACATGCAACTGGACCCTCTGGGTTCGCTGTTTCCGAGCATCCCTAAACATATCCCTAGCCAGCATCGATGACGACTGAAAAATCCTGCCCCAGGAAATGCGTTACGAGCCCTTTTCACCCATCCAAAAGTGCCCCCAAAGGAAGGCTTTGGGTACAAGTGAAGTCCCCAGGGGAGCCTTTACGCAGCCCCACATGCAACTGGACCCTCCGGGTTCGCTGCTTCCGAGCAACCATAAACGTAGCCCTAGCAGTCATCGGAGACGAGTGAAAAATCAGGCCCCAGGAAATGCGTTGCGAGCCCCTTTGGACCATCCAAAAGTGCCCCCAAAGGAAGGCTTTGGGTACATCTGAAGTTCCCAGGGGAGCCTTTACGCAGCCCCATATGCAACTGGACCCTCCGGGTTCGCTGTTTCCAAGCAACCATAAACGTAGCCCTAGCAGTCATCGGAGACGAGTGAAAAAACAGGCCCCAGGAAATGCGTTGCGAGCCCCTTTGGACCATCCAAAAGTGTCACCAAAGGAAGGCTTTGTGTACAAGTGAACTCCCCAGGGGAGCCTTTACGCAGCCCCACATGCAACTGGACCCTCCGGGTTCGCTGTTTCTGAGCATCCCTAAACATAGCCCTAGCCGGCATCGAAGACGACTATAAAATCAGTCCCCAGGAAATGCATTAGAAGCCCCATTCGCGCATCCAAAAGTGCCCCCAAAGGAAGGCTTTGGGTATAAGGGAACTCCCCAGGGGAGCCTTTACGCAGCCCCACATGCAACTGGACCCTCCGGGTTCGCTGTTTCCGAGCAACCATAAACGTAGCCCTAGCAGTCATCGGAGACGAGTGAAAAATCAGGCCCTAGGAAATGCGTTGCGAGCCCCTTTGGACCATCCAAAAGTGCCCCCAAAGGAAGGCTTTGGGTACATCTGAAGTTCCCAGGGGAGCCTTTACGCAGCCCCATATGCAACTGGACCCTCCGGGTTCGCTGTTTCTGAGCAACCCTAAACATATCCATAGCCGGCATCGAAGACGACTGAAAAATCAGGCCCCAGGAAACACGTTCCAAGCCCCTTTGGACCATCCAAAAGTGTCACCAAATGAAGGCTTTGGGAGCAAGAGAACTTCCCAGGGGAGCCTTTACGCAGCCCCACATGCAACTGGACCCTCCGGGTTCGCTTTTACCGAGCATCCCTAAACATAGCCCTAGCCGGCATCGAAGACGACTGAAAAATCAGTCCCCAGGAAACGCGTTGCAAGCCCCTTTGAACCACCCAAAAGTGTCACCAAAGGAAGGCTTTTGGTACAAGAGAACTCCCCAGGGGAGCCTTTACGCAGCCCCACATGCAACTGGACCCTCCGGGTTCGCTGTTTCTGAGCATCCCTAAACATAGCCCTAGCCGGCATCGAAGACGACTATAAAATCAGTCCCCAGGAAATGCATTAGAAGCCCCATTCGCGCATCCAAAAGTGCCCCCAAAGGAAGGCTTTGGGTATAAGGGAACTCCCCAGGGGAGCCTTTACGCAGCCCCACATGCAACTGGACCCTCCTGGGTTCGCTGTTTCCGAGCAACCATAAACGTAGCCCTAGCAGTCATCGGAGACGAGTGAAAAATCAGGCCCTAGGAAATGCGTTGCGAGCCCCTTTGGACCATCCAAAAGTGCCCCCAAAGGAAGGCTTTGGGTACATCTGAAGTTCCCAGGGGAGCCTTTACGCAGCCCCATATGCAACTGGACCCTCCGGGTTCGCTGTTTCCGAGCATCCCTAAACATAGCCCTAGGCGGCATCAATGACGACTGAAAAATAAGGCCTCAGGAAATGCGTTGCTAGCCCTTTTCGCCCATCGAAAAGTGCCCCCAAAGGAAGGCTTTGGGTACAAGAGAACTGCCCAGGGGAGCCTTTACGCAGCCCCACATGCAACTGGACCCTCCGGGTTCGATTTTTCCGAGCAACTCTAAATATATCACTAGCCGGCATGGGAGAAGACTGAAAACCCTGGCCCCAGAAAACGCGTTGCAAGCCCCTTTGGACCATCCAAAAGTGTCACCAAATGAAGGCTTTGGGTACAAGTGAACTCCCCAGGGGAGCCTTTACACTGCCCCACATGCAACTGGACCCTCCGGGTTCGCTGTTCATGAGCAAACGTAAACGTAGCCCTAGCCGTCATCGAAGACGAGTGAAAAATCAGGCCCCAGGAAATGCGTTGCGAGCCCTTTTCGCCCATCCAAAAGTGCCCCCAAAGGAAGGCTTTGAGTACATCTGAAGTTCCCAGGGGAGCCTTTACGCAGCCCCATATGCAACTGGACCCTCCGGGTTCGCTGTTTCCAAGCAACCCTAAACATAGCCCTAGCAGTCATCGGAGACGAGTGAAAAATCAGGCCCGAGGAAATGCGTTCCGAGCCCCTTTGGACCATCCAAAAGTGCCCCCAAAGGAAGGCTTTGGGTACAAGTGAACTGCCCAGGGGAGCCTTTACGCAGCCCCACATGCAACTGGACCCTCCGGGTTCGCTGTTCATGAGCAAACCTAAACGTAGCCCTAGCCGTCTTCGGAGACGAGTGAAAAATCAGGCCCCAGGAAATGCGTTTCAAGCCCTTTTCGCCCATCCAAAAGTGCCCCCAAAGGAAGGCTTTGGGTACAAGTGAACTCCCCAGGGGAGCCTTTACGCAACCCCACATGCAACTGGACCCTCCGGGTTCGCTGTTTCCGAGCATCCCTAAACATAGCCCTAGACGGCATCGAAAACAACTGAAAAATCTGGCCCCAGGAAATGCGTTGCAAGCCCTTTTCGCCCATCCAAAAGTGCCCCCAAAGGAAGGCTTTGGGTACAAGTGAAGTCCCCATGGGAGCCTTTACGCAGCCCCACATGCAACTGGACCCTCCGGGTTCGCTGTTTCTGAGCATCCCTAAACATAGCCCTAGCCGGCATCGAAGACGACTGAAAAATCAGGCCCCAGGAAATGCATTAGAAGCCCCATTCGCGCATCCAAAAGTGCCACCAAAGGAAGGCTTTGGGTATAAGGGAACTCCCCAGGGGAGCCTTTACGCAGCCCCACATGCAACTGGACCCTCCGGGTTCGCTGTTTCCGAGCAACCATAAACGTAGCCCTAGCAGTCATCGGAGACGAGTGAAAAATCAGGCCCCAGGAAATGCGTTGCGAGCCCCTTTGGACCATCCAAAAGTGCCCCCAAAGGAAGGCTTTGGGTACACCTGAAGTTCCCAGGGGAGCCTTTACGCAGCCCCATATGCAACTGGACCCTCCGGGTTCGCTGTTTCCGAGCAACCATAAACGTAGCCCTAGCAGTCATCGGAGACGAGTGAAAAAACAGGCCCCAGGAAATGCGTTGCGAGCCCCTTTGGACCATCCAAAAGTGTCACCAAAGGAAGGCTTTGTGTACAAGTGAACTCCCCAGGGGAGCCTTTACGCAGCCCCACATGCAACTGGACCCTCCGGGTTCGCTGTTTCTGAGCAACCCTAAACATAGCCCTAGCCGGCATCGAAGACGACTGAAAAATCAGGCCCCAGGAAACACGTTCCAAGCCCCTTTGGACCATCCAAAAGTGTCACCAAATGAAGGCTTTGGGTGCAAGAGAAATTCCCAGGGGAGCCTTTACGCAGCCCCACATGCAACTGGACCCTCCGGGTTCGCTGTTACCGAGCATCCCTAAACATAGCCCTAGCCGGCATCGAAGACGACTATAAAATCAGTCCCCAGGAAACGCGTTGCAAGCCCCTTTGAACCATCCAAAAGTGTCACCAAAGGAAGGCTTTTGGTACAAGAGAACTCCCCAGGGGAGCCTTTACGCAGCCCCACATGCAACTGGACCCTCCGGGTTCGCTGTTTCCGAGCATCCCTAAACATATCCCTAGCCAGCATCGATGACGACTGAAAAATCCTGCCCCAGAAAATGCGTTACGAGCCCTTTTCACCCATCCAAAAGTGCCCCCAAAGGAAGGCTTTGGGTACAAGTGAAGTCCCCAGGGGAGCCCTTACGCAGCCCCACATGCAACTGGACCCTCCGGGTTCGCTGTTTCTGAGCATCCCTAAACATAGCCCTAGCCGGAATCAAAGACGACTGAAAAATCAGGCCCAAGGAAATGCATTAGAAGCCCCATTCGCGCATCCAAAAGTGCCCCCAAAGGAAGGCTTTGAGTATAAGGGAACTCCCCAGGGGAGCCTTTACGCAGCCCCACATGCAACTGGACCCTCCGGGTTCGCTGTTTCCGAGCAACCATAAACGTAGCCCTAGCAGTCATCGGAGACGAGTGAAAAATCAGGCCCCAGGAAATGCGTTGCGAGCCCCTTTGGACCATCCAAAAGTGCCCCCAAAGGAAGGCTTTGGGTACATCTGAAGTTCCCAGGGGAGCCTTTACGCAGCCCCGCATGCAACTGGACCCTCCGGGTTCGCTGTTTCCGAGCAACCATAAACGTAGCCCTAGCAGTCATCGGAGACGAGTGAAAAAACAGGCCCCAGGAAATGCGTTGCGAGCCCCTTTGGACCATCCAAAAGTGTCACCAAAGGAAGGCTTTGTGTACAAGTGAACTCCCCAGGGGAGCCTTTACGCAGCCCCACATGCAACTGGACCCTCCGGGTTCGCTGTTTCCGAGCATCCCTAAACATAGCCCTAGCCGGCATCGAAGACGACTGAAAAATCAGGCCCCAGGAAATGCGTTCTGAGCCCCTTTGAACTATCCAAAAGTGCCCCGAAAGGAAGGCTTTGGGTACAAGTGAACTCCCCAGGGGAGCCTTTACGCAGCCCCACATGCAACTGGACCTTCCGGGTTCGCTGTTTCCGAGCATCCCTAAACATAGCCCTAGGCGGCATCAATGACGACTGAAAAATCAGGCCCCAGGAAATGCGTTGCTAGCCCTTTTCGCCCATCGAAAAGTGCCCCCAAAGGAAGGCTTTGGGTACAAGAGAACTGCCCAGGGGAGCCTTTACGCAGCCCCACATGCAACTGGACCCTCCGGGTTTGCTGTTCATGAGCAAACCTAAACGTAACACTAGCCGTCCTTGGACACGAGTGAAAAATCAGGCCCCAGTAAATGCGTTGCGAGCCCTTTTCGCCCATCCAAAAGTGCCCCCAAAGGAAGGCTTTGGGTACAAGTGAACTCCCCAGGGGAGCCTTTACGCAGCCCCACATGCAACTGGACCCTCCGGGTTCGCTGTTCATGAGCAAACCTAAACGTAGCCCTAGCCGTCTTCGGAGACGAGTGAAAAATCAGGCCCCAGGAAATGCGTTGCGAGCCCATTTGGACCATCCAAAAGTGCCCCCAAAGGAAGGCATTGGGTACAAGTGAACTCCCCAGGGGAGCCTTTACGCAGCCCAACATGCAACTGGACCCTCCGGGTTCGCGGTTTCCGAGCATCCCTTAACATAGCCCTAGACGGCATCGAAAACGACTGAAAAATCTGGCCCCAGGAAATGCGTTGCGAAACACTTTGGACCATCCCGAAGTGTCACCAAAGGAAGGCTTTGGGTACAAGTGAACTCCCCAGGGGAGCCTTTACGCAGCCCCACATGCAACTGGACCCTCCGGGTTCGCTGTTTCCGAGCATCCCTAAACATAACACTAGCCGGCATCGATGACGACTGAAAAATCTGGCCCCAGGAAATGCGTTTCGAGCCCTTTTCGCCCATGCAAAAGTGCCCCCAAAGGAAGGCTTTGGGTACAAGTGAACTCCCCAGGGGAGCCTTTACGCAGCCCCACATGCAACTGGACCCTCCGGGTTCGATTTTTCCGAGCAACGCTAAATATATCACTAGCCGGCTTGGGAGAAGACTGAAAACCTGGGCCCCAGAAAACGGGTTGCAAGCCCCTTTGGACCATCCAAAAGTGTCACCAAATGAAGGCTTTGGGTACAAGTGAACTCCCCAGGGGAGCCTTTATGCAGCCCCACATGCAACTGGACCCTCCGGGTTCGCTGTTTCTGAGCGTCCCTAAACATAGCCCTAACTGGCATAGAAGACGACTGAAAAATCAGGCCCCAGGAATTGCGTTGCGAGCCCTTTTCGCCCATCCAAAAGTGCCCCCAAAGGAAGGCTTTGGGTACAAGTGAACTCCCCAGGGGAGCCTTTACGCAGCCCCACATGCAACTGGACCCTCCGGGTTCTCTGTTTCCGAGCATCCCTAAACATACCGCTAGCCGGCATCGATGATGACTGAAAAATCAGGCCCCAGGAAATGCGTTGCAAGCCCTTTTCGCCCATCCAAAAGTGCCCCCAAAGGAAGGCTTTGGGTACAAGTGAACTCCCCAGGGGAGCCTTTACGCAGCCCCACATGCAACTGGACCCTCCGGGTTCGCTGTTTCCGAGCATCCCTAAACATAGCGCTAGCCGGCATCGATGACGACTGAAAAATCAGGCCCCAGGAAATGCGTTCCGAGCCCTTTTGGCCCATCCAAAAGTGCCCCCAAAGGAAGGCTTTGGGTACAAGTGAACTCCCCAGGGGAGCCTTTACGCAGCCCCACATGCAACTGGACCCTCCGGGTTCTCTGTTTCCGAGCATCCCTAAACATACCGCTAGCCGGCATCGATGATGACTGAAAAATCGGGCCCCAGGAAATGCGTTACGAGCCATTTTTGGCCATCCAAAAGTGCCGCCAAAGGAGGCTTTGGGTACAAGTGAACACCCCAGGGGAGCCTTTACGCAGCCCCACATGCAACTGGACCCTCCGGGTTCGCTGTTTCCGAGCATCCCTAAACATAGCCCTTGCCGGCATCTAAGACGACTGAAAAATCAGGCCCCAGGAAATGCGTTGCAAGCCCTTTTCGCCCATCCAAAAGTGCCCCCAAACGAAGACTATGGGTACAAGTGAACTCCCCAGGGGAGCCTTTACGCAGCCCCACATGCAACTGGACCCTCCGGGTTCGCTGTTCATGAGCAAACCTAAACGTAGCCCTAGCCGTCATTGGAGACGAGTGAAAAATCAGGCCCCAGGAAATGCGTTACGAGCCCTTTTCGCCCATCCAAAAGTGCCCCCAAAGGAAGGCTTTGGGTACATCTGAAGTTCCCAGGGGAGCCTTTACGCAGCCCTATATGCAACTGGACCCTCCGGGTTCGCTGTTTCCGGGCAAACCTAAACGTAGCCCTAGCAGTCATCGGAGACGAGTGAAAAATCAGGCCCCAGGAAATGCGTTCCGAGCCCCTTTGGACCATCCAAAAGTGCCCCCAAAGGAAGGCTTTGGGTACAAGAGAACTCCCCAGGGGAGCCTTTACGCAGCCCCACATGCAACTGGACCCTCTGGGTTCACTCTTTCACAACAAGCCTAAATATAGCCCTTACCGGCATGGGAGAAGTCTGATAATCTGAACACCAGGAAACGCATTCCTAGCCACTTTCACCCATCCAAAAATTCCCGCAGAGGAAGGCTTTGGGTACAAGTGAACTCCCCAGGGGAGCCTTTACGCAGCCCCACATGCAACTGGACCCTTCGGGTTCGATTTTTCCAAGCAACCCTAAACGTAGCCCTAGCAGTCATCGGAGACGACTGAAAAATCAGGCCCCAGGAAATGCGTTCCGAGCCCCTTTGGACCATCCAAAAGTGTCACCAAATGAAGGCTTTGGGTACAAGTGAACTCCCCAGGGGAGCCTTTACGCAGCCCCACATGCAACTGGACCCTCCGGGTTCGCTGTTTCCGAGCATCCCTAAACATAGCCCTAGCCGGCATCGGAGACGACTGAAAAATCAGGCCCCAGGAAATGCGTTGCGAGCCCTTTTCGCCCATCCAAAAGTGCCCCCAAAGGAAGGCTTTGGGTACAAGAGAACTCCCCAGGGGAGCCTTTATGCAGCCCCACATGCAACTGGACCCTCAGGGTTCGCTGTTTCCAAGCAACCCTAAACATAGCCCTAGCCGGCATCGAAGACGATTGAAAAATCAGGCCCCAGGAAATGCGTTACAAGCCCTTTTCGCCCATCCAAAAGTGCAACCAAAGGAAGGCTTTGGGTACAAGTGAACTCCCCAGGGGAGCCTTTACGCAGCCCCACATGCAACTGGACCCTCCGGGTTCGCTGTTTCCGAGCATCCCTTAACATAGCCCTAGCCGGCATCGAAGACGAGTGAAAAATCAGGCCCCAGTAAATGCGTTTCGAGCCCCTTTGGACCATCCAAAAGTGCCCCCAAAGGAAGGCTTTGGGTACAAGTGAAGTCCCCAGGGGAGCCTTTACGCAGCCCCACATGCAACTGGACCCTCCGGGTTTGCTGTTCATGAGTAAACCTAAACGTAGCCCTAGCCGTCTTCGGAGAAGAGTGAAAAATCAGGCCCCAGGAAATGCGTTACGAGCCCTTTTCGCCCATCCAAAAGTGCCCCCAAAGGAAGGCTTTGGGTACATCTGAAGTTCCCAGGGGAGCCTTTACGCAGCCCCATATGCAACTGGACCCTTTGGGTTCGCTGTTTCCAAGCAACCCTAAACATAGCCCTAGCAGTCATCGGAGACGATTGAAAAATCAGACCCAGGAAATGCGTTCCGAGACCCTTTGGACCATACAAAAGTGTCACCAAATGAAGGCTTTGGGTACAAGTGAACTCCCCAGGGGAGCCTTTACGCAGCCCCATATGCAACTGGACCCTCCGGGTTTGCTGTTCATGAGCAAACCAAAACGTAGCCCTAGCCGTCTTCGGAGACGAGTGAAAAATCAGGCCCCAGGAAATGGGTTGCGAGCCCTTTTCGACCACCCAAAAGTGCCTTCAAAGGAAGGCTTTGGGTACAAGTGAACTCCCCAGGGGAGCCTTTACGCAGCCCCATATGCAACTGGACCCTTTGGGTTCGCTGTTTCCAAGCAACCCTAAACATAGCCCTAGCAGTCATCGGAGACGAGTGAAAAATCAGACCCAGGAAATGCGTTCCAAGCCACATTGGACCATCCAAAAGTGTCACCAAATGAAGGCTTTTGGTACAAGTGAACTCCCCAGGGGAGCCTTTACGCAGCCCCACATGCAACTGGACCCTCAGGGTTCGCTGTTTCCGAGCATCCCTAAACATAGCCCTAGCCGGCATCGAAGACGACTGAAAAATCAGGCCCCAGGAAATGCGTTGCAAGCCCTTTTCGCCCATCCAAAAGTGCCCCCAAAGGAAGGCTTTGGGTACAAGTGAACTCCCCAGGGGAGCATTTACGCAGCCCCACATGCAACTGGACCCTCCGGGTTCGCTGTTCCTGAGCATCCCTAAACATAGCCCTAGCCGGCATCGATGATGACTGAAAAATGAGGCCCCAGGAAATGCGTTACAAGCCCCATTCGCCCATCCAAAATTGCCCCCAAAGGAAGGCTTTGCGTACAAGTGAACTCCCCAGGGGAGCCTTTACGCAGCCCCACATGCAACTGGACCCTTCGGGTTCGATTTTTCTGAGCAACCCTAAATATATCCCTAGCCGGCATAGGAGAAGACTGAAAAATCAGGCCCCAGAAAACGCGTTGCAAGCCCCTTTGGACCATCCCAAAGTGTCACCAAAGGAATGCTTTGGGTACAAGAGAACTCCCCATGGGAGCCTTTACGCAGCCCCACATGCAACTGGACCCTCTGGGTTCGCTGTTTCCGAGCATCCCTAAACATATCGCTAGCCGGCATCGATGACGACTGAAAAATAAGGCCCCAGGAAATGCGTTTCGAGCCCTTTTCGCCCATCCAAAAGTGCCCCCAAAGGAAGGCTTTGGGTACAAGAGAACTCCCCAGGGGAGCCTTTACGCAGCCCCACATGCAACTGGACCCTCCGCGTTCGTTGTTCCTGAGCAAAACTAAACGTAGCACTAGACGTCTTTGGACACGAGTGAAAAATCAGGCCCCAGGAAATGCGTTTCGAACCCCTTTGGACCATCCAAAAGTGTCACCAAATGAAGGCTTTGGGTACAAGTGAACTCCCCAGGGGAGCCTTTATGCAGCCCCACATGCAACTGGACCCTCCGGGTTCGCTGTTTCTGAGCGTCCCTAAACATAGCCCTAACTGGCATAGAAGACGACTGAAAAATCAGGCCCCAGGAATTGCGTTGCGAGCCCTTTTCGCCCATCCAAAAGTGCCCCCAAAGGAAGGCTTTGGGTACAAGTGAACTCCCCAGGGGAGCCTTTACGCAGCCCCACATGCAACTGGACCCTCCGGGTTCGCTGTTTCCGAGCATCCCTAAACATAGCGCTAGCCGGCATCGATGACGACTGAAAAATCAGGCCCCAGGAAATGCGTTCCGAGCCCTTTTGGCCCATCCAAAAGTGCCCCCAAAGGAAGGCTTTGGGTACAAGTGAACTCCCCAGGGGAGCCTTTACGCAGCCCCATATGCAACTGGACCCTCCGGGTTCTCTGTTTCCAAGCATCCCTAAACATACCGCTAGCCGGCATCGATGATGACTGAAAAATCAGGCCCCAGGAAATGCGTTACGAGCCATTTTTGGCCATCCAAAAGTGCCGCCAAAGGAGGCTTTGGGTACAAGTGAACACCCCAGGGGAGCCTTTACGCAGCCCCACATGCAACTGGACCCTCCGGGTTCGCTGTTTCCGAGCATCCCTAAACATAGCCCTTGCCGGCATCGAAGAAGACTGAAAAATCAGGCCCCAGGAAATGCGTTGCAAGCCCTTTTCGCCCATCCAAAAGTGCCCCCAAACGAAGACTATGGGTACAAGTGAACTCCCCAGGGGAGCCTTTACGCAGCCCCACATGCAACTGGACCCTCCGGGTTCGCTGTTCCTGAGCAAACCTAAACGTAGCCCTAGCCGTCATTGGAGACGAGTGAAAAATCAGGCCCCAGGAAATGCGTTGCGAGCCCCTTTGGACAATCCAAAAGTATCACCAAAGGAAGTCTTTGGGTACAAGTGAACTCCCCAGGGGAGCCTTTACGCAGCCCCACATGCAACTGGACCCTCCCGGTTCGATTTTTTCGAGCAACGCTAAATATATCACTAGCCGGCATGGGAGAAGGCTGAAAACCCGGGCCCCACAAAACGCCTTGCAAGCCCCTTTGGACCATCCCAAAGTGTCACCAAAGGAAGGCTTTGGGTACAAGTGAACTCCCCAGGGGAGCCTTTACGCAGCCACACATGCAACTGGACCCTCCGGGTTCGCTGTTTCCGAGCATCCCTTAACATAGCCCTAGCCGGCATCGAAGACGAGTGAAAAATCAGGCCCCAGTAAATGCGTTTCGAGCCCCTTTGGACCATCCAAAAGTGCCCCCAAAGGAAGGCTTTGGGTACAAGTGAAGTCCCCAGGGGAGCCTTTACGCAGCCCCACATGCAACTGGACCCTCCGGGTTTGCTGTTCATGAGTAAACCTAAACGTAGCCCTAGCCGTCTTCGGAGAAGAGTGAAAAATCAGGCCCCAGGAAATGCGTTACGAGCCCTTTTCGCCCATCCAAAAGTGCCCCCAAAGGAAGGCTTTGGGTACATCTGAAGTTCCCAGGGGAGCCTTTACGCAGCCCCATATGCAACTGGACCCTTTGGGTTCGCTGTTTCCAAGCAACCCTAAACATAGCCCTAGCAGTCATCGGAGACGATTGAAAAATCAGACCCAGGAAATGCGTTCCGAGACCCTTTGGACCATACAAAAGTGTCACCAAATGAAGGCTTTGGGTACAAGTGAACTCCCCAGGGGAGCCTTTACGCAGCCCCATATGCAACTGGACCCTCCGGGTTTGCTGTTCATGAGCAAACCAAAACGTAGCCCTAGCCGTCTTCGGAGACGAGTGAAAAATCAGGCCCCAGGAAATGGGTTGCGAGCCCTTTTCGACCACCCAAAAGTGCCTTCAAAGGAAGGCTTTGGGTACAAGTGAACTCCCCAGGGGAGCCTTTACGCAGCCCCATATGCAACTGGACCCTTTGGGTTCGCTGTTTCCAAGCAACCCTAAACATAGCCCTAGCAGTCATCGGAGACGAGTGAAAAATCAGACCCAGGAAATGCGTTCCAAGCCACATTGGACCATCCAAAAGTGTCACCAAATGAAGGCTTTTGGTACAAGTGAACTCCCCAGGGGAGCCTTTACGCAGCCCCACATGCAACTGGACCCTCAGGGTTCGCTGTTTCCGAGCATCCCTAAACATAGCCCTAGCCGGCATCGAAGACGACTGAAAAATCAGGCCCCAGGAAATGCGTTGCAAGCCCTTTTCGCCCATCCAAAAGTGCCCCCAAAGGAAGGCTTTGGGTACAAGTGAACTCCCCAGGGGAGCATTTACGCAGCCCCACATGCAACTGGACCCTCCGGGTTCGCTGTTCCTGAGCATCCCTAAACATAGCCCTAGCCGGCATCGATGATG
This sequence comes from Anas platyrhynchos, assembly GCF_047663525.1. NCBI lineage: Eukaryota > Metazoa > Chordata > Aves > Anseriformes > Anatidae > Anas > Anas platyrhynchos. The sequence continues at coordinate 1,278,314 of NC_092613.1, read as the reverse complement.
ACTGAAAAATGAGGCCCCAGGAAATGCGTTACAAGCCCCATTCGCCCATCCAAAATTGCCCCCAAAGGAAGGCTTTGCGTACAAGTGAACTCCCCAGGGGAGCCTTTACGCAGCCCCACATGCAACTGGACCCTTCGGGTTCGATTTTTCTGAGCAACCCTAAATATATCCCTAGCCGGCATAGGAGAAGACTGAAAAATCAGGCCCCAGAAAACGCGTTGCAAGCCCCTTTGGACCATCCCAAAGTGTCACCAAAGGAATGCTTTGGGTACAAGAGAACTCCCCATGGGAGCCTTTACGCAGCCCCACATGCAACTGGACCCTCTGGGTTCGCTGTTTCCGAGCATCCCTAAACATATCGCTAGCCGGCATCGATGACGACTGAAAAATAAGGCCCCAGGAAATGCGTTTCGAGCCCTTTTCGCCCATCCAAAAGTGCCCCCAAAGGAAGGCTTTGGGTACAAGAGAACTCCCCAGGGGAGCCTTTACGCAGCCCCACATGCAACTGGACCCTCCGCGTTCGTTGTTCCTGAGCAAAACTAAACGTAGCACTAGACGTCTTTGGACACGAGTGAAAAATCAGGCCCCAGGAAATGCGTTTCGAACCCCTTTGGACCATCCAAAAGTGTCACCAAATGAAGGCTTTGGGTACAAGTGAACTCCCCAGGGGAGCCTTTATGCAGCCCCACATGCAACTGGACCCTCCGGGTTCGCTGTTTCTGAGCGTCCCTAAACATAGCCCTAACTGGCATAGAAGACGACTGAAAAATCAGGCCCCAGGAATTGCGTTGCGAGCCCTTTTCGCCCATCCAAAAGTGCCCCCAAAGGAAGGCTTTGGGTACAAGTGAACTCCCCAGGGGAGCCTTTACGCAGCCCCACATGCAACTGGACCCTCCGGGTTCGCTGTTTCCGAGCATCCCTAAACATAGCCCTTGCCGGCATCGAAGACGACTGAAAAATCAGGCCCCAGGAAATGTGTTGCAAGCCCTTTTCGCCCATCCAAAAGTGCCCCCAAACGAAGACTATGGGTACAAGTGAACTCCCCAGGGGAGCCTTTACGCAGCCCCACATGCAACTGGACCCTCCGGGTTCGCTGTTCATGAGCAAACCTAAACGTAGCCCTAGCCGTCATTGGAGACGAGTGAAAAGTCAGGCCCCAGGAAATGCGTTACGAGCCCTTTTCGCCCATCCAAAAGTGCCCCCAAAGGAAGGCTTTGGGTACATCTGAAGTTCCCAGGGGAGCCTTTACGCAGCCCCATATGCAACTGGACCCTTTGGGTTCGCTGTTTCCAAGCAACCCTAAACATAGCCCTAGCAGTCATCGGAGACGATTGAAAAATCAGACCCAGGAAATGCGTTCCGAGACCCTTTGGACCATACAAAAGTGTCACCAAATGAAGGCTTTGGGTACAAGTGAACTCCCCAGGGGAGCCTTTACGCAGCCCCATATGCAACTGGACCCTCCGGGTTTGCTGTTCATGAGCAAACCAAAACGTAGCCCTAGCCGTCTTCGGAGACGAGTGAAAAATCAGGCCCCAGGAAATGGGTTGCGAGCCCTTTTCGACCACCCAAAAGTGCCTTCAAAGGAAGGCTTTGGGTACAAGTGAACTCCCCAGGGGAGCCTTTACGCAGCCCCATATGCAACTGGACCCTTTGGGTTCGCTGTTTCCAAGCAACCCTAAACATAGCCCTAGCAGTCATCGGAGACGAGTGAAAAATCAGACCCAGGAAATGCGTTCCAAGCCACATTGGACCATCCAAAAGTGTCACCAAATGAAGGCTTTTGGTACAAGTGAACTCCCCAGGGGAGCCTTTACGCAGCCCCACATGCAACTGGACCCTCAGGGTTCGCTGTTTCCGAGCATCCCTAAACATAGCCCTAGCCGGCATCGAAGACGACTGAAAAATCAGGCCCCAGGAAATGCGTTGCAAGCCCTTTTCGCCCATCCAAAAGTGCCCCCAAAGGAAGGCTTTGGGTACAAGTGAACTCCCCAGGGGAGCATTTACGCAGCCCCACATGCAACTGGACCCTCCGGGTTCGCTGTTCCTGAGCATCCCTAAACATAGCCCTAGCCGGCATCGATGATGACTGAAAAATGAGGCCCCAGGAAATGCGTTACAAGCCCCATTCGCCCATCCAAAATTGCCCCCAAAGGAAGGCTTTGCGTACAAGTGAACTCCCCAGGGGAGCCTTTACGCAGCCCCACATGCAACTGGACCCTTCGGGTTCGATTTTTCTGAGCAACCCTAAATATATCCCTAGCCGGCATAGGAGAAGACTGAAAAATCAGGCCCCAGAAAACGCGTTGCAAGCCCCTTTGGACCATCCCAAAGTGTCACCAAAGGAATGCTTTGGGTACAAGAGAACTCCCCATGGGAGCCTTTACGCAGCCCCACATGCAACTGGACCCTCTGGGTTCGCTGTTTCCGAGCATCCCTAAACATATCGCTAGCCGGCATCGATGACGACTGAAAAATAAGGCCCCAGGAAATGCGTTTCGAGCCCTTTTCGCCCATCCAAAAGTGCCCCCAAAGGAAGGCTTTGGGTACAAGAGAACTCCCCAGGGGAGCCTTTACGCAGCCCCACATGCAACTGGACCCTCCGCGTTCGTTGTTCCTGAGCAAAACTAAACGTAGCACTAGACGTCTTTGGACACGAGTGAAAAATCAGGCCCCAGGAAATGCGTTTCGAACCCCTTTGGACCATCCAAAAGTGTCACCAAATGAAGGCTTTGGGTACAAGTGAACTCCCCAGGGGAGCCTTTATGCAGCCCCACATGCAACTGGACCCTCCGGGTTCGCTGTTTCTGAGCGTCCCTAAACATAGCCCTAACTGGCATAGAAGACGACTGAAAAATCAGGCCCCAGGAATTGCGTTGCGAGCCCTTTTCGCCCATCCAAAAGTGCCCCCAAAGGAAGGCTTTGGGTACAAGTGAACTCCCCAGGGGAGCCTTTACGCAGCCCCACATGCAACTGGACCCTCCGGGTTCGCTGTTTCCGAGCATCCCTAAACATAGCCCTTGCCGGCATCGAAGACGACTGAAAAATCAGGCCCCAGGAAATGTGTTGCAAGCCCTTTTCGCCCATCCAAAAGTGCCCCCAAACGAAGACTATGGGTACAAGTGAACTCCCCAGGGGAGCCTTTACGCAGCCCCACATGCAACTGGACCCTCCGGGTTCGCTGTTCATGAGCAAACCTAAACGTAGCCCTAGCCGTCATTGGAGACGAGTGAAAAGTCAGGCCCCAGGAAATGCGTTACGAGCCCTTTTCGCCCATCCAAAAGTGCCCCCAAAGGAAGGCTTTGGGTACATCTGAAGTTCCCAGGGGAGCCTTTACGCAGCCCCATATGCAACTGGACCCTTTGGGTTCGCTGTTTCCAAGCAACCCTAAACATAGCCCTAGCAGTCATCGGAGACGATTGAAAAATCAGACCCAGGAAATGCGTTCCGAGACCCTTTGGACCATACAAAAGTGTCACCAAATGAAGGCTTTGGGTACAAGTGAACTCCCCAGGGGAGCCTTTACGCAGCCCCATATGCAACTGGACCCTCCGGGTTTGCTGTTCATGAGCAAACCAAAACGTAGCCCTAGCCGTCTTCGGAGACGAGTGAAAAATCAGGCCCCAGGAAATGGGTTGCGAGCCCTTTTCGACCACCCAAAAGTGCCTTCAAAGGAAGGCTTTGGGTACAAGTGAACTCCCCAGGGGAGCCTTTACGCAGCCCCATATGCAACTGGACCCTTTGGGTTCGCTGTTTCCAAGCAACCCTAAACATAGCCCTAGCAGTCATCGGAGACGAGTGAAAAATCAGACCCAGGAAATGCGTTCCAAGCCACATTGGACCATCCAAAAGTGTCACCAAATGAAGGCTTTTGGTACAAGTGAACTCCCCAGGGGAGCCTTTACGCAGCCCCACATGCAACTGGACCCTCAGGGTTCGCTGTTTCCGAGCATCCCTAAACATAGCCCTAGCCGGCATCGAAGACGACTGAAAAATCAGGCCCCAGGAAATGCGTTGCAAGCCCTTTTCGCCCATCCAAAAGTGCCCCCAAAGGAAGGCTTTGGGTACAAGTGAACTCCCCAGGGGAGCATTTACGCAGCCCCACATGCAACTGGACCCTCCGGGTTCGCTGTTCCTGAGCATCCCTAAACATAGCCCTAGCCGGCATCGATGATGACTGAAAAATGAGGCCCCAGGAAATGCGTTACAAGCCCCATTCGCCCATCCAAAATTGCCCCCAAAGGAAGGCTTTGCGTACAAGTGAACTCCCCAGGGGAGCCTTTACGCAGCCCCACATGCAACTGGACCCTTCGGGTTCGATTTTTCTGAGCAACCCTAAATATATCCCTAGCCGGCATAGGAGAAGACTGAAAAATCAGGCCCCAGAAAACGCGTTGCAAGCCCCTTTGGACCATCCCAAAGTGTCACCAAAGGAATGCTTTGGGTACAAGAGAACTCCCCATGGGAGCCTTTACGCAGCCCCACATGCAACTGGACCCTCTGGGTTCGCTGTTTCCGAGCATCCCTAAACATATCGCTAGCCGGCATCGATGACGACTGAAAAATAAGGCCCCAGGAAATGCGTTTCGAGCCCTTTTCGCCCATCCAAAAGTGCCCCCAAAGGAAGGCTTTGGGTACAAGAGAACTCCCCAGGGGAGCCTTTACGCAGCCCCACATGCAACTGGACCCTCCGCGTTCGTTGTTCCTGAGCAAAACTAAACGTAGCACTAGACGTCTTTGGACACGAGTGAAAAATCAGGCCCCAGGAAATGCGTTTCGAACCCCTTTGGACCATCCAAAAGTGTCACCAAATGAAGGCTTTGGGTACAAGTGAACTCCCCAGGGGAGCCTTTATGCAGCCCCACATGCAACTGGACCCTCCGGGTTCGCTGTTTCTGAGCGTCCCTAAACATAGCCCTAACTGGCATAGAAGACGACTGAAAAATCAGGCCCCAGGAATTGCGTTGCGAGCCCTTTTCGCCCATCCAAAAGTGCCCCCAAAGGAAGGCTTTGGGTACAAGTGAACTCCCCAGGGGAGCCTTTACGCAGCCCCACATGCAACTGGACCCTCCGGGTTCGCTGTTTCCGAGCATCCCTAAACATAGCGCTAGCCGGCATCGATGACGACTGAAAAATCAGGCCCCAGGAAATGCGTTCCGAGCCCTTTTGGCCCATCCAAAAGTGCCCCCAAAGGAAGGCTTTGGGTACAAGTGAACTCCCCAGGGGAGCCTTTACGCAGCCCCATATGCAACTGGACCCTCCGGGTTCTCTGTTTCCGAGCATCCCTAAACATACCGCTAGCCGGCATCGATGATGACTGAAAAATCAGGCCCCAGGAAATGCGTTACGAGCCATTTTTGGCCATCCAAAAGTGCCGCCAAAGGAGGCTTTGGGTACAAGTGAACACCCCAGGGGAGCCTTTACGCAGCCCCACATGCAACTGGACCCTCCGGGTTCGCTGTTTCCGAGCATCCCTAAACATAGCCCTTGCCGGCATCGAAGACGACTGAAAAATCAGGCCCCAGGAAATGCGTTGCAAGCCCTTTTCGCCCATCCAAAAGTGCCCCCAAACGAAGACTATGGGTACAAGTGAACTCCCCAGGGGAGCCTTTACGCAGCCCCACATGCAACTGGACCCTCCGGGTTCGCTGTTCATGAGCAAACCTAAACATAGCCCTAGCCGTCATTGGAGACGAGTGAAAAGTCAGGCCCCAGGAAATGCGTTACGAGCCCTTTTCGCCCATCCAAAAGTGCCCCCAAAGGAAGGCTTTGGGTACATCTGAAGTTCCCAGGGGAGCCTTTACGCAGCCCTATATGCAACTGGACCCTCCGGGTTCGCTGTTTCCGGGCAAACCTAAACGTAGCCCTAGCAGTCATCGGAGACGAGTGAAAAATCAGGCCCCAGGAAATGCGTTCCGAGCCCCTTTGGACCATCCAAAAGTGCCCCCAAAGGAAGGCTTTGGGTACAAGAGAACTCCCCAGGGGAGCCTTTACGCAGCCCCACATGCAACTGGACCCTCTGGGTTCACTCTTTCACAACAAGCCTAAATATAGCCCTTACCGGCATGGGAGAAGTCTGATAATCTGAACACCAGGAAACGCATTCCTAGCCACTTTCACCCATCCAAAAATTCCCGCAGAGGAAGGCTTTGGGTACAAGTGAACTGCCCAGGGGAGCCTTTACGCAGCCCCACATGCAACTGGACCCTTCGGGTTCGATTTTTCCAAGCAACCCTAAACGTAGCCCTAGCAGTCATCGGAGACGACTGAAAAATCAGGCCCCAGGAAATGCGTTCCGAGCCCCTTTGGACCATCCAAAAGTGTCACCAAATGAAGGCTTTGGGTACAAGTGAACTCCCCAGGGGAGCCTTTACGCAGCCCCACATGCAACTGGACCCTCCGGGTTCGCTGTTTCCGAGCATCCCTAAACATAGCCCTAGCCGGCATCGGAGACGACTGAAAAATCAGGCCCCAGGAAATGCGTTGCGAGCCCTTTTCGCCCATCCAAAAGTGCCCCCAAAGGAAGGCTTTGGGTACAAGAGAACTCCCCAGGGGAGCCTTTATGCAGCCCCACATGCAACTGGACCCTCAGGGTTCGCTGTTTCCAAGCAACCCTAAACATAGCCCTAGCCGGCATCGAAGACGATTGAAAAATCAGGCCCCAGGAAATGCGTTACAAGCCCTTTTCGCCCATCCAAAAGTGCAACCAAAGGAAGGCTTTGGGTACAAGTGAACTCCCCAGGGGAGCCTTTACGCAGCCCCACATGCAACTGGACCCTCCGAGTTCGCTGTTTCCGAGCATCCCTAAACATACCCCTAGCCGGCATCGATGACGACTGAAAAATCAGGCCCCAGGAAATGCGTTTCGAGCCCCTTTGGACCATCCAAAAGTGCCCCCAAAGGAAGGCTTTGGGTACAAGTGAAGTCCCCAGGGGAGCCTTTACGCAGCCCCACATGCATCTGGACCCTCCGTGTTCGCTGTTCCTGAGCAAACCTAAACGTAGCCCTAGCCGTCATTGGAGACGAGTGAAAAATCAGGCCCCAGGAAATGCGTTGCGAGCCCCTTTGGACAATCCAAAAGTATCACCAAATGAAGTCTTTGGGTACAAGTGAACTCCCCAGGGGAGCCTTTACGCAGCCCCACATGCAACTGGACCCTCCCGGTTCGATTTTTTCGAGCAACGCTAAATATAACACTAGCCGGCATGGGAGAAGACTGAAAACCCGGGCCCCACAAAACGCCTTGCAAGCCCCTTTGGACCATCCAAAAGTGTCACCAAATGAAGGCTTTGGGTACAAGTGAACTCCCCAGGGGAGCCTTTACGCAGCCACACATGCAACTGGACCCTCCGGGTTCGCTGTTTCCGAGCATCCCTTAACATAGCCCTAGCCGGCATCGAAGACGAGTGAAAAATCAGGCCCCAGTAAATGCGTTTCGAGCCCCTTTGGACCATCCAAAAGTGCCCCCAAAGGAAGGCTTTGGGTACAAGTGAACTCCCCAGGGGAGCCTTTACGCAGCCCCACATGCAACTGGACCCTCCGGGTTTGCTGTTCATGAGTAAACCTAAACGTAGCCCTAGCCGTCTTCGGAGAAGACTGAAAAATCAGGCCCCAGGAAATGCGTTACGAGCCCTTTTCGCCCATCCAAAAGTGCCCCCAAAGGAAGGCATTGGGTACATCTGAAGTTCCCAGGGGAGCCTTTACGCAGCCCCATATGCAACTGGACCCTTTGGGTTCGCTGTTTCCAAGCAACCCTAAACATAGCCCTAGCAGTCATCGGAGACGATTGAAAAATCAGACCCAGGAAATGCGTTCCGAGACCCTTTGGACCATACAAAAGTGTCACCAAATGAAGGCTTTGGGTACAAGTGAACTCCCCAGGGGAGCCTTTACGCAGCCCCATATGCAACTGGACCCTCCGGGTTTGCTGTTCATGAGCAAACCAAAACGTAGCCCTAGCCGTCTTCGGAGACGAGTGAAAAATCAGGCCCCAGGAAATGGGTTGCGAGCCCTTTTCGACCATCCAAAAGTGCCCCCAAAGGAAGGCTTTGGGTACAAGTGAACTCCCCAGGGGAGCCTTTACGCAGCCCCATATGCAACTGGACCCTTTGGGTTCGCTGTTTCCAAGCAACCCTAAACATAGCCCTAGCAGTCATCGGAGACGAGTGAAAAATCAGACCCAGGAAATGCGTTCCAAGCCACATTGGACCATCCAAAAGTGTCACCAAATGAAGGCTTTTGGTACAAGTGAACTCCCCAGGGGAGCCTTTACGCAGCCCCACATGCAACTGGACCCTCAGGGTTCGCTGTTTCCGAGCATCCCTAAACATAGCCCTAGCCGGCATCGAAGACGACTGAAAAATCGGGCCCCAGGAAATGCGTTGCAAGCCCTTTTCGCCCATCCAAAAGTGCCCCCAAAGGAAGGCTTTGGGTACAAGTGAACTCCCCAGGGGAGCATTTACGCAGCCCCACATGCAACTGGACCCTCCGGGTTCGCTGTTCCTGAGCATCCCTAAACATAGCCCTAGCCGGCATCGATGATGACTGAAAAATGAGGCCCCAGGAAATGCGTTACAAGCCCCATTCGCCCATCCAAAATTGCCCCCAAAGGAAGGCTTTGCGTACAAGTGAACTCCCCAGGGGAGCCTTTACGCAGCCCCACATGCAACTGGACCCTTCGGGTTCGATTTTTCTGAGCAACCCTAAATATATCCCTAGCCGGCATAGGAGAAGACTGAAAAATCAGGCCCCAGAAAACGCGTTGCAAGCCCCTTTGGACCATCCCAAAGTGTCACCAAAGGAATGCTTTGGGTACAAGAGAACTCCCCATGGGAGCCTTTACGCAGCCCCACATGCAACTGGACCCTCTGGGTTCGCTGTTTCCGACCATCCCTAAACATATCGCTAGCCGGCATCGATGACGACTGAAAAATAAGGCCCCAGGAAATGCGTTCCGAGCCCTTTTCGCCCATCCAAAAGTGCCCCCAAAGGAAGGCTTTGGGTACAAGAGAACTCCCCAGGGGAGCCTTTACGCAGCCCCACATGCAACTGGACCCTCCGCGTTCGTTGTTCCTGAGCAAAACTAAACGTAGCACTAGACGTCTTTGGACACGAGTGAAAAATCAGGCCCCAGGAAATGCGTTTCGAACCCCTTTGGACCATCCAAAAGTGCACCCAAAGGAAGGCTTTGGGTACAAGTGAACTCCACAGGGGAGCATTTACGCAGCCCCACATGCAACTAGACCCTCCGGGTTCGATTTTTCCGAGCAACGCTAAATATATCACTATCCGGCATGGGAGAAGACTGAAAACCCGGGCCCCAGAAAAAGCGTTGCAAGCCCCTTTGGACCATCCAAAAGTGCCCCCAAAGGAAGGCTTTGGGTATAAGTGAACTCTCCAGGGGAGCCTTTACACTGCCCCACATGCAACTGGACCCTCGGGGTTTGCTGTTCATGAGCAACCCTAAACATAGCCCTAGCCGTCATCGGAGACGTGTGAAAAATCAGGCCCCAGGAAATGCGTTGCGAGCCCTTTTCGCCCATCCAAAAGTGCCCCCAAAGGAAGGCTTTGGGTACAAGTGAACTCCCCAGGGGAGCCTTTACGCAGCCCCATATGCAACTGGACCCTCCGGGTTCGCTGTTTCCAAGCAACCCTAAACATAGCCCTAGCAGTCATCGGAGACGAGTGAAAAATCAGGCCCCAGGAAATGCGTTCCGAGCCACTTTGGACCATCCAAAAGTGTCACCAAAGGAAGGCTTTGGGTACAAGTGAACTGCCCAGGGGAGCCTTTACGCAGCCCCACATGCAACTTTACCCTCCGGGTTCGCTGTTTCCGAGCATCCCTAAACATAGCCCTAGCCGGCATCGAAGACGACTGAAAAATCAGGCCCCAGGAAATGCGTTGCAAGCCCTTTTCGCCCATCCAAAAGTGCCCCCAAAGGAAGGCTTTGGGTACAAGTGAACTCCCCAGGGGAGACTTTACGCAGCCCCACATGCAACTGGACCCTCCGTGTTCGCTGTTCCTGAGCATCCCTAAACATAGCCCTAGGCGGCATCGATGATGACTGAAAAATCAGGCCCCAGGAAATGCGTTAAAAGCCCCATTCGCCCATCCAAAATTGCCCCCAAAGGAAGGCTTTGCGTACAAGTGAACTCCCCAGGGGAGCCTTTACGCAGCCCCACATGCAACTGGACCCTTCGGGTTCGATTTTTCTGAGCAACCCTAAATATATCCCTAGCCGGCATAGGAGAAGACTGAAAAATCAGGCCCCAGAAAACGCGTTGCAAGCCCCTTTGGACCATCCCAAAGTGTCACCAAAGGAATGCTTTGGGTACAAGAGAACTCCCCATGGGAGCCTTTACGCAGCCCCACATGCAACTGGACCCTCTGGGTTCGCTGTTTCCGACCATCCCTAAACATATCGCTAGCCGGCATCGATGACGACTGAAAAATAAGGCCCCAGGAAATGCGTTCCGAGCCCTTTTCGCCCATCCAAAAGTGCCCCCAAAGGAAGGCTTTGGGTACAAGAGAACTCCCCAGGGGAGCCTTTACGCAGCCCCACATGCAACTGGACCCTCCGCGTTCGTTGTTCCTGAGCAAAACTAAACGTAGCACTAGACGTCTTTGGACACGAGTGAAAAATCAGGCCCCAGGAAATGCGTTTCGAACCCCTTTGGACCATCCAAAAGTGCACCCAAAGGAAGGCTTTGGGTACAAGTGAACTCCACAGGGGAGCATTTACGCAGCCCCACATGCAACTAGACCCTCCGGGTTCGATTTTTCCGAGCAACGCTAAATATATCACTATCCGGCATGGGAGAAGACTGAAAACCCGGGCCCCAGAAAAAGCGTTGCAAGCCCCTTTGGACCATCCAAAAGTGCCCCCAAAGGAAGGCTTTGGGTATAAGTGAACTCTCCAGGGGAGCCTTTACACTGCCCCACATGCAACTGGACCCTCGGGGTTTGCTGTTCATGAGCAACCCTAAACATAGCCCTAGCCGTCATCGGAGACGTGTGAAAAATCAGGCCCCAGGAAATGCGTTGCGAGCCCTTTTCGCCCATCCAAAAGTGCCCCCAAAGGAAGGCTTTGGGTACAAGTGAACTCCCCAGGGGAGCCTTTACGCAGCCCCATATGCAACTGGACCCTCCGGGTTCGCTGTTTCCAAGCAACCCTAAACATAGCCCTAGCAGTCATCGGAGACGAGTGAAAAATCAGGCCCCAGGAAATGCGTTCCGAGCCACTTTGGACCATCCAAAAGTGTCACCAAAGGAAGGCTTTGGGTACAAGTGAACTGCCCAGGGGAGCCTTTACGCAGCCCCACATGCAACTTTACCCTCCGGGTTCGCTGTTTCCGAGCATCCCTAAACATAGCCCTAGCCGGCATCGAAGACGACTGAAAAATCAGGCCCCAGGAAATGCGTTGCAAGCCCTTTTCGCCCATCCAAAAGTGCCCCCAAAGGAAGGCTTTGGGTACAAGTGAACTCCCCAGGGGAGACTTTACGCAGCCCCACATGCAACTGGACCCTCCGTGTTCGCTGTTCCTGAGCATCCCTAAACATAGCCCTAGGCGGCATCGATGATGACTGAAAAATCAGGCCCCAGGAAATGCGTTAAAAGCCCCATTCGCCCATCCAAAATTGCCCCCAAAGGAAGGCTTTGCGTACAAGTGAACTCCCCAGGGGAGCCTTTACGCAGCCACACATGCAACTGGACCCTCCGGGTTCGCTGTTTCCGAGCATCCCTAAACATAGCCCTAGCCGGCATTGAAGACGACTGAAAAATCAGGCCCCAGGAAATGCGTTTCGAGCCCCTTTGGACCATCCAAAAGTGCCCCCAAAGGAAGGCTTTGGGTACAAGTGAACTCCCCAGGGGAGCCTTTACGCAGCCCCACATGCAACTGGACCCTCCGGGTTTGCTGTTCATGAGTAAACCTAAACGTAGCCCTAGCCGTTTTCGGAGAAGAGTGAAAAATCAGGCCCCAGGAAATGCGTTGCACGCCCTTTTCGCCCATCCAAAGGTGTCACCAAAGGAAGGCTTTGGGTACAAGTGAACTCCCCAGGGGAGCCTTTACGCAGCCCCACATGCAACTGGACCCTCCGGGTTCGCTGTTCCTGACCATCCCTAAACATAGCCCTAGCGGGCATCGATGATGACTGAAAAATGAGACCCCAGGAAATGCGTTACAAGCCCCATTCGCCCATCCAAAATTGCCCCCAAAGGAAGGCTTTGCGTACAAGTGAACTCCCCAGGGGAGCCTTTACGCAGCCCCACATGCAACTGGACCCTCCAGGTTCGCTGTTTCTGACCATCCGTAAACATAGCCCTAGCCGGCATAGAAGACGACTGAAAAATCAGGCCCCAGGAAATGCGTTGCACGCCCTTTTCGCCCATCCAAAAGTGCCCCCAAAGGAAGGCTTTGGGTACAAGTGAACTCCCCAGGGGAGCCTTTACGCAGCCCCACATGCAACTGGACCCTCCGGGTTTGCTGTTCATGAGTAAACCTAAACGTAGCCCTAGCCGTCTTCGGAGAAGAGTGAAAAATCAGGCCCCAGGAAATGCGTTACGAGCCCTTTTCGCCCATCCAAAAGTGCCCCCAAAGGAAGGAATTGGGTACATCTGAAGTTCCCAGGGGAGCCTTTACGCAGCCCCATATGCAACTGGACCCTTTGGGTTCGCTGTTTCCAAGCAACCCTAAACATAGCCCTAGCAGTCATCGGAGACGAGTGAAAAATCAGACCCAGGAAATGCGTTCCGAGCCCCTTTGGACCATCCAAAAGTGTCACCAAATGAAGGCTTTGGGTACAAGTGAACTCCCCAGGGGAGCCTTTACGCAGCCCCACATGCAACTGGACCCTCCGGGTTTGCTGTTCATGAGCAAACCAAAACGTAGCCCTAGCCGTCTTCGGAGACGAGTGAAAAATCAGGCCCCAGGAAATGCGTTGCGAGCCCTTTTCGCCCATCCAAAAGTGCCCCCAAAGGAAGGCTTTGGGTACATCAGAAGTTCCCAGGGGAGCCTTTACGCAGCCCCACATGCAACTGGACCCTTCGGGTTCGATTTTTCTGAGCAACCCTAAATATATCCCTAGACGGCATAGGAGAAGACTGAAAAATCAGGCCCCAGAAAACGCGTTGCAAGCCCCTTTGGACCATCCCAAAGTGTCACCAAAGGAATGCTTTGGGTACAAGAGAACTCCCCATGGGAGCCTTTACGCAGCCCCACATGCAACTGGACCCTCTGGGTTCGCTGTTTCCGACCATCCCTAAACATATCGCTAGCCGGCATCGATGACGACTGAAAAATCAGGCCCCAGGAAATGCGTTCCGAGCCCTTTTCGCCCATCCAAAAGTGCCCCCAAAGGAAGGCTTTGGGTACAAGAGAACTCCCCAGGGGAGCCTTTACGCAGCCCCACATGCAACTGGACCCTCCGCGTTCGTTGTTCCTGAGCAAAACTAAACGTAGCACTAGACGTCTTTGGACACGAGTGAAAAATCAGGCCCCAGGAAATGCGTTACGAGCCCTTTTCGCCCATCCAAAAGTGCCCCGAAAGGAAGGAATTGGGTACATCTGAAGTTCCCAGGGGAGCCTTTACGCAGCCCCATATGCAACTGGACCCTTTGGGTTCGCTGTTTCCAAGCAACCCTAAACATAGCCCTAGCAGTCATCGGAGACGAGTGAAAAATCAGACCCAGGAAATGCGTTCCGAGCCCCTTTGGACCATCCAAAAGTGTCACCAAATGAAGGCTTTGGGTACAAGTGAACTCCCCAGGGGAGCCTTTACGCAGCCCCACATGCAACTGGACCCTCCGGGTTTGCTGTTCATGAGCAAACCAAAACGTAGCCCTAGCCGTCTTCGGAGACGAGTGAAAAATCAGGCCCCAGGAAATGCGTTGCGAGCCCTTTTCGCCCATCCAAAAGTGCCCCCAAAGGAAGGCTTTGGGTACATCAGAAGTTCCCAGGGGAGCCTTTACGCAGCCCCACATGCAACTGGACCCTTCGGGTTCGATTTTTCCGAGCAACCCTAAATATATCCCTAGCCGGCATAGGAGAAGACTGAAAACCCGGGCCCCAGAAAACGCGTTGCAAGCCCCTTTGGACCATCCAAAAGTGTCACCAAATGAAGGCTTTGGGTACAAGTGATCTCCCCAGGGGAGCCTTTACGCAGCCCCACATGCAACTGGACCCTCCGGGTTCACCCTTTCACAACAAGCCTAAATATAGCCCTTACCGGCATGGGAGAAGACTGAAAATCTGGGCACCAGGAAACGCATTCCTAGCCCCTTTCACCCATCCAAAAATTCCCGCAAAGGAAGGCTTTGGGTACAAGTGAACTCCCCAGGGGAGCCTTTACGCAGCCCCACATGCAACTGGACCCTCCGGGTTCGCTGTTTCCGAGCATCCCTAAACATATCCCTAGCCGGCATCGATGACGACTGAAAAATCAGGCCCCAGGAAATGCGTTACGAGCCCTTTTCACCCATCCAAAAGTGCCCCCAAAGGAAGGCTTTGGGTACAAGTGAAGTCCCCAGGGGAGCCTTTACGCAGCCCCACATGCAACTGGACCCTCCGGGTTCTCTGTTTCTGAGCATCCCTAAACATAGCCCTAGCCGGCATCGAAGACGACTGAAAAATCAGGCCCCAGGAAATGCGTTGCAAGCCCTTTTAGCCCATCGAAAAGTGCCCCCAAAGGAAGGCTTTGGGTACAAGAGAACTCCCCAGGGGAGCCTTTACACTGCCCCACATGCAACTGGACCCTCCGGGTTCGCTGTTCCTGAGCAAAAATAAACGTAGCCCTAGCCGTCATCGGAGACGACTGAAAAATCAGGCCCCAGAAAACGCGTTGCGAGCCCCTTTGGACCATCCAAAAGTGCCCCCAAAGGAAGGCTTTGGGTACAAGAGAACTCCCCAGGGGAGTCTTTACGCAGCCCCACATGCAACTGGACCCTCCGGGATCGCTGTTTCCGAGCAACCCTAAACATAGCCCTAGCAGTCATCGGAAACGAGTGAAAAGTCAGGCCCCAGGAAATGCGTTCCGAGCCCCTTTGGACCATCCCGAAGTGTCACCAAAGGAAGGCTTTGGGTACAAGTGAACTCCCCAGGGGAGCCTTTACGCAGCCCCACATGCAACTGGACCCTCAGGGTTCGCTGTTTCCGAGCATCCCTAAACATAACACTAGCCGGCATCGAAGACGACTGAAAAATCAGGCCCCAGGAAATGCCTTGCGAGCCCTTTTCGCCCATCCAAAAGTGCCCCCAAAGGAAGGCTTTGGGTACAAGTGAACTCCCCAGGGGAGCCTTTACGCAGCACCACATGCAACTGGACCCTCCGGGTTCGCTGTTTCCGAACATCCCTAAACATAGCGCTAGCCGGCATCGAAGACGACTGAAAAATCTGGCCCCAGGAAATGCGTTTCGAGCCCTTTTCGCCCATGCAAAAGTGCCCCCAAAGGAAGGCTTTGGGTACAAGTGAAGTCCCCAGGGGAGCCTTTACGCAGCCCCACATGCAACTGGACCCTTCGGGTTCGATTTTTCCGAGCAACCCTAAATATATCCCTAGCCGGCATAGGAGAAGACTGAAAACCCGGGCCCCAGAAAACGCGTTGCAAGCCCCTTTGGACCATCCAAAAGTGTCACCAAATGAAGGCTTTGGGTACAAGTGATCTCCCCAGGGGAGCCTTTACGCAGCCCCACATGCAACTGGACCCTCCGGGTTCACCCTTTCACAACAAGCCTAAATATAGCCCTTACCGGCATGGGAGAAGACTGAAAATCTGGGCACCAGGAAACGCATTCCTAGCCCCTTTCACCCATCCAAAAATTCCCGCAAAGGAAGGCTTTGGGTACAAGTGAACTCCCCAGGGGAGCCTTTACGCAGCCCCACATGCAACTGGACCCTCCGGGTTCGCTGTTTCCGAGCATCCCTAAACATATCCCTAGCCGGCATCGATGACGACTGAAAAATCAGGCCCCAGGAAATGCGTTACGAGCCCTTTTCACCCATCCAAAAGTGCCCCCAAAGGAAGGCTTTGGGTACAAGTGAAGTCCCCAGGGGAGCCTTTACGCAGCCCCACATGCAACTGGACCCTCCGGGTTCTCTGTTTCTGAGCATCCCTAAACATAGCCCTAGCCGGCATCGAAGACGACTGAAAAATCAGGCCCCAGGAAATGCGTTGCAAGCCCTTTTAGCCCATCGAAAAGTGCCCCCAAAGGAAGGCTTTGGGTACAAGAGAACTCCCCAGGGGAGCCTTTACACTGCCCCACATGCAACTGGACCCTCCGGGTTCGCTGTTCCTGAGCAAAAATAAACGTAGCCCTAGCCGTCATCGGAGACGACTGAAAAATCAGGCCCCAGAAAACGCGTTGCGAGCCCCTTTGGACCATCCAAAAGTGCCCCCAAAGGAAGGCTTTGGGTACAAGAGAACTCCCCAGGGGAGTCTTTACGCAGCCCCACATGCAACTGGACCCTCCGGGATCGCTGTTTCCGAGCAACCCTAAACATAGCCCTAGCAGTCATCGGAAACGAGTGAAAAGTCAGGTCCCAGGAAATGCGTTCCGAGCCCCTTTGGACCATCCCGAAGTGTCACCAAAGGAAGGCTTTGGGTACAAGTGAACTCCCCAGGGGAGCCTTTACGCAGCCCCACATGCAACTGGACCCTCAGGGTTCGCTGTTTCCGAGCATCCCTAAACATAACACTAGCCGGCATCGAAGACGACTGAAAAATCAGGCCCCAGGAAATGCCTTGCGAGCCCTTTTCGCCCATCCAAAAGTGCCCCCAAAGGAAGGCTTTGGGTACAAGTGAACTCCCCAGGGGAGCCTTTACGCAGCACCACATGCAACTGGACCCTCCGGGTTCGCTGTTTCCGAACATCCCTAAACATAGCGCTAGCCGGCATCGAAGACGACTGAAAAATCTGGCCCCAGGAAATGCGTTTCGAGCCCTTTTCGCCCATGCAAAAGTGCCCCCAAAGGAAGGCTTTGGGTACAAGTGAAGTCCCCAGGGGAGCCTTTACGCAGCCCCACATGCAACTGGACCCTCCGGGTTCGATTTTTCCGAGCAACGCTAAATATATCACTAGCCGGCTTGGGAGAAGACTGAAAACCTGGGCCCCAGAAAACGGGTTGCAAGCCCCTTTGGACCATCCAAAAGTGTCACCAAATGAAGGCTTTGGGTACAAGTGAACTCCCCAGGGGAGCCTTTATGCAGCCCCACATGCAACTGGACCCTCCGGGTTCGCTGTTTCTGAGCGTCCCTAAACATAGCCCTAACTGGCATAGAAGACGACTGAAAAATCAGGCCCCAGGAATTGCGTTGCGAGCCCTTTTCGCCCATCCAAAAGTGCCCCCAAAGGAAGGCTTTGGGTACAAGTGAACTCCCCAGGGGAGCCTTTACGCAGCCCCACATGCAACTGGACCCTCCGGGTTCGCTGTTTCCGAGCATCCCTAAACATAGCGCTAGCCGGCATCGATGACGACTGAAAAATCAGGCCCCAGGAAATGCGTTCCGAGCCCTTTTCGCCCATCCAAAAGTGCCCCCAAAGGAAGACTATGGGTACAAGTGAACTCCCCAGGGGAGCCTTTACGCAGCCCCACATGCAACTGGACCCTCCGGGTTCGCTGTTCATGAGCAAACCTAAACGTAGCCCTAGCCGTCATTGGAGACGAGTGAAAAATCAGGCCCCAGGAAATGTGTTACGAGCCCTTTTCGCCCATCCAAAAGTGCCCCCAAAGGAAGGCTTTGGGTACATCTGAAGTTCCCAGGGGAGCCTTTACGCAGCCCTATATGCAACTGGACCCTCCGGGTTCGCTGTTTCCGGGCAAACCTAAACGTAGCCCTAGCAGTCATCGGAGACGAGTGAAAAATCAGGCCCCAGGAAATGCGTTCCGAGCCCCTTTGGACCATCCAAAAGTGCCCCCAAAGGAAGGCTTTGGGTAGAAGTGAACTCCCCAGGGGAGCCTTTACGCAGCCCCACATGCAACTGGACCCTCTGGGTTCACTCTTTCACAACAAGCCTAAATATAGCCCTTACCGGCATGGGAGAAGTCTGATAATCTGAACACCAGGAAACGCATTCCTAGCCACTTTCACCCATCCAAAAATTCCCGCAGAGGAAGGCTTTGGGTACAAGTGAACTCCCCAGGGGAGCCTTTACGCAGCCCCACATGCAACTGGACCCTTCGGGTTCGATTTTTCCAAGCAACCCTAAACGTAGCCCTAGCAGTCATCGGAGACGACTGAAAAATCAGGCCCCAGGAAATGCGTTCCGAGCCCCTTTGGACCATCCAAAAGTGTCACCAAATGAAGGCTTTGGGTACAAGTGAACTCCCCAGGGGAGCCTTTACGCAGCCCCACATGCAACTGGACCCTCCGGGTTCGCTGTTTCCGAGCATCCCTAAACATAGCCCTAGCCGGCATCGGAGACGACTGAAAAATCAGGCCCCAGGAAATGCGTTGCGAGCCCTTTTCGCCCATCCAAAAGTGCCCCCAAAGGAAGGCTTTGGGTACAAGAGAACTCCCCAGGGGAGCCTTTATGCAGCCCCACATGCAACTGGACCCTCAGGGTTCGCTGTTTCCAAGCAACCCTAAACATAGCCCTAGCCGGCATCGAAGACGATTGAAAAATCAGGCCCCAGGAAATGCGTTACAAGCCCTTTTCGCCCATCCAAAAGTGCAACCAAAGGAAGGCTTTGGGTACAAGTGAACTCCCCAGGGGAGCCTTTACGCAGCCCCACATGCAACTGGACCCTCCGAGTTCGCTGTTTCCGAGCATCCCTAAACATACCCCTAGCCGGCATCGATGACGACTGAAAAATCAGGCCCCAGGAAATGCGTTTCGAGCCCCTTTGGACCATCCAAAAGTGCCCCCAAAGGAAGGCTTTGGGTACAAGTGAAGTCCCCAGGGGAGCCTTTACGCAGCCCCACATGCAACTGGACCCTCCGGGTTCGCTGTTCCTGAGCAAACCTAAACGTAGCCCTAGCCGTCATTGGAGACGAGTGAAAAATCAGGCCCCAGGAAATGCGTTGCGAGCCCCTTTGGACAATCCAAAAGTATCACCAAAGGAAGTCTTTGGGTACAAGTGAACTCCCCAGGGGAGCCTTTACGCAGCCCCACATGCAACTGGACCCTCCCGGTTCGATTTTTTCGAGCAACGCTAAATATATCACTAGCCGGCATGGGAGAAGGCTGAAAACCCGGGCCCCACAAAACGCCTTGCAAGCCCCTTTGGACCATCCCAAAGTGTCACCAAATGAAGGCTTTGGGTACAAGTGAACTCCCCAGGGGAGCCTTTACGCAGCCACACATGCAACTGGACCCTCCGGGTTCGCTGTTTCCGAGCATCCCTTAACATAGCCCTAGCCGGCATCGAAGACGAGTGAAAAATCAGACCCAGGAAATGCGTTCCGAGACCCTTTGGACCATACAAAAGTGTCACCAAATGAAGGCTTTGGGTACAAGTGAACTCCCCAGGGGAGCCTTTACGCAGCCCCATATGCAACTGGACCCTCCGGGTTTGCTGTTCATGAGCAAACCAAAACGTAGCCCTAGCCGTCTTCGGAGACGAGTGAAAAATCAGGCCCCAGGAAATGGGTTGCGAGCCCTTTTCGACCATCCAAAAGTGCCTTCAAAGGAAGGCTTTGGGTACAAGTGAACTCCCCAGGGGAGCCTTTACGCAGCCCCATATGCAACTGGACCCTTTGGGTTCGCTGTTTCCAAGCAACCCTAAACATAGCCCTAGCAGTCATCGGAGACGAGTGAAAAATCAGACCCAGGAAATGCGTTCCAAGCCACATTGGACCATCCAAAAGTGTCACCAAAGGAAGGCTTTGGGTACAAGTGAACTCCCCAGGGGAGCCTTTACGCAGCCACACATGCAACTGGACCCTCCGGGTTCGCTGTTTCCGAGCATCCCTTAACATAGCCCTAGCCGGCATCGAAGACGAGTGAAAAATCAGGCCCCAGTAAATGCGTTTCGAGCCCCTTTGGACCATCCAAAAGTGCCCCCAAAGGAAGGCTTTGGGTACAAGTGAAGTCCCCAGGGGAGCCTTTACGCAGCCCCACATGCAACTGGACCCTCCGGGTTTGCTGTTCATGAGTAAACCTAAACGTAGCCCTAGCCGTCTTCGGAGAAGACTGAAAAATCAGGCCCCAGGAAATGCGTTACGAGCCCTTTTCGCCCATCCAAAAGTGCCCCCAAAGGAAGGCATTGGGTACATCTGAAGATCCCAGGGGAGCCATTACGCAGCACCATATGCAACTGGACCCTTTGGGTTCGCTGTTTCCAAGCAACCCTAAACATAGCCCTAGCAGTCATCGGAGACGATTGAAAAATCAGACCCAGGAAATGCGTTCCGAGACCCTTTGGACCATACAAAAGTGTCACCAAATGAAGGCTTTGGGTACAAGTGAACTCCCCAGGGGAGCCTTTACGCAGCCCCATATGCAACTGGACCCTCCGGGTTTGCTGTTCATGAGCAAACCAAAACGTAGCCCTAGCCGTCTTCGGAGACGAGTGAAAAATCAGGCCCCAGGAAATGGGTTGCGAGCCCTTTTCGACCATCCAAAAGTGCCCCCAAAGGAAGGCTTTGGGTACAAGTGAACTCCCCAGGGGAGCCTTTACGCAGCCCCATATGCAACTGGACCCTTTGGGTTCGCTGTTTCCAAGCAACCCTAAACATAGCCCTAGCAGTCATCGGAGACGAGTGAAAAATCAGACCCAGGAAATGCGTTCCAAGCCACATTGGACCATCCAAAAGTGTCACCAAATGAAGGCTTTTGGTACAAGTGAACTCCCCAGGGGAGCCTTTACGCAGCCCCACATGCAACTGGACCCTCAGGGTTCGCTGTTTCCGAGCATCCCTAAACATAGCCCTAGCCGGCATCGAAGACGACTGAAAAATCAGGCCCCAGGAAATGCGTTGCAAGCCCTTTTCGCCCATCCAAAAGTGCCCCCAAAGGAAGGCTTTGGGTACAAGTGAACTCCCCAGGGGAGCATTTACGCAGCCCCACATGCAACTGGACCCTCCGGGTTCGCTGTTCCTGAGCATCCCTAAACATAGCCCTAGCCGGCATCGATGATGACTGAAAAATGAGGCCCCAGGAAATGCGTTACAAGCCCCATTCGCCCATCCAAAATTGCCCCCAAAGGAAGGCTTTGCGTACAAGTGAACTCCCCAGGGGAGCCTTTACGCAGCCCCACATGCAACTGGACCCTTCGGGTTCGATTTTTCTGAGCAACCCTAAATATATCCCTAGCCGGCATAGGAGAAGACTGAAAAATCAGGCCCCAGAAAACGCGTTGCAAGCCCCTTTGGACCATCCCAAAGTGTCACCAAAGGAATGCTTTGGGTACAAGAGAACTCCCCATGGGAGCCTTTACGCAGCCCCACATGCAACTGGACCCTCTGGGTTCGCTGTTTCCGAGCATCCCTAAACATATCGCTAGCCGGCATCGATGACGACTGAAAAATAAGGCCCCAGGAAATGCGTTCCGAGCCCTTTTCGCCCATCCAAAAGTGCCCCCAAAGGAAGGCTTTGGGTACAAGAGAACTCCCCAGGGGAGCCTTTACGCAGCCCCACATGCAACTGGACCCTCCGCGTTCGTTGTTCCTGAGCAAAACTAAACGTAGCACTAGACGTCTTTGGACACGAGTGAAAAATCAGGCCCCAGGAAATGCGTTTCGAACCCCTTTGGACCATCCAAAAGTGCACCCAAAGGAAGGCTTTGGGTACAAGTGAACTCCACAGGGGAGCATTTACGCAGCCCCACATGCAACTAGACCCTCCGGGTTCGATTTTTCCGAGCAACGCTAAATATATCACTATCCGGCATGGGAGAAGACTGAAAACCCGGGCCCCAGAAAAAGCGTTGCAAGCCCCTTTGGACCATCCAAAAGTGCCCCCAAAGGAAGGCTTTGGGTATAAGTGAACTCTCCAGGGGAGCCTTTACACTGCCCCACATGCAACTGGACCCTCGGGGTTTGCTGTTCATGAGCAACCCTAAACATAGCCCTAGCCGTCATCGGAGACGTGTGAAAAATCAGGCCCCAGGAAATGCGTTGCGAGCCCTTTTCGCCCATCCAAAAGTGCCCCCAAAGGAAGGCTTTGGGTACAAGTGAACTCCCCAGGGGAGCCTTTACGCAGCCCCATATGCAACTGGACCCTCCGGGTTCGCTGTTTCCAAGCAACCCTAAACATAGCCCTAGCAGTCATCGGAGACGAGTGAAAAATCAGGCCCCAGGAAATGCGTTCCGAGCCACTTTGGACCATCCAAAAGTGTCACCAAAGGAAGGCTTTGGGTACAAGTGAACTGCCCAGGGGAGCCTTTACGCAGCCCCACATGCAACTTTACCCTCCGGGTTCGCTGTTTCCGAGCATCCCTAAACATAGCCCTAGCCGGCATCGAAGACGACTGAAAAATCAGGCCCCAGGAAATGCGTTGCAAGCCCTTTTCGCCCATCCAAAAGTGCCCCCAAAGGAAGGCTTTGGGTACAAGTGAACTCCCCAGGGGAGACTTTACGCAGCCCCACATGCAACTGGACCCTCCGTGTTCGCTGTTCCTGAGCATCCCTAAACATAGCCCTAGGCGGCATCGATGATGACTGAAAAATCAGGCCCCAGGAAATGCGTTAAAAGCCCCATTCGCCCATCCAAAATTGCCCCCAAAGGAAGGCTTTGCGTACAAGTGAACTCCCCAGGGGAGCCTTTACGCAGCCACACATGCAACTTTACCCTCCGGGTTCGCTGTTTCCGAGCATCCCTAAACATAGCCCTAGCCGGCATTG
This sequence comes from Anas platyrhynchos, assembly GCF_047663525.1. Taxonomy (NCBI): domain Eukaryota; kingdom Metazoa; phylum Chordata; class Aves; order Anseriformes; family Anatidae; genus Anas; species Anas platyrhynchos. The sequence continues at coordinate 1,255,533 of NC_092613.1, read as the reverse complement.
AAGACGACTGAAAAATCAGGCCCCAGGAAATGCGTTTCGAGCCCCTTTGGACCATCCAAAAGTGCCCCCAAAGGAAGGCTTTGGGTACAAGTGAACTCCCCAGGGGAGCCTTTACGCAGCCCCACATGCAACTGGACCCTCCGGGTTTGCTGTTCATGAGTAAACCTAAACGTAGCCCTAGCCGTTTTCGGAGAAGAGTGAAAAATCAGGCCCCAGGAAATGCGTTGCACGCCCTTTTCGCCCATCCAAAGGTGTCACCAAAGGAAGGCTTTGGGTACAAGTGAACTCCCCAGGGGAGCCTTTACGCAGCCCCACATGCAACTGGACCCTCCGGGTTCGCTGTTCCTGACCATCCCTAAACATAGCCCTAGCGGGCATCGATGATGACTGAAAAATGAGACCCCAGGAAATGCGTTACAAGCCCCATTCGCCCATCCAAAATTGCCCCCAAAGGAAGGCTTTGCGTACAAGTGAACTCCCCAGGGGAGCCTTTACGCAGCCCCACATGCAACTGGACCCTCCAGGTTCGCTGTTTCTGAGCAGCCGTAAACATAGCCCTAGCCGGCATAGAAGACGACTGAAAAATCAGGCCCCAGGAAATGCGTTGCACGCCCTTTTCGCCCATCCAAAAGTGCCCCCAAAGGAAGGCTTTGGGTACAAGTGAACTCCCCAGGGGAGCCTTTACGCAGCCCCACATGCAACTGGACCGTCCGGGTTTGCTGTTCATGAGTAAACCTAAACGTAGCCCTAGCCGTCTTCGGAGAAGAGTGAAAAATCAGGCCCCAGGAAATGCGTTACGAGCCCTTTTCGCCCATCCAAAAGTGCCCCCAAAGGAAGGAATTGGGTACATCTGAAGTTCCCAGGGGAGCCTTTACGCAGCCCCATATGCAACTGGACCCTTTGGGTTCGCTGTTTCCAAGCAACCCTAAACATAGCCCTAGCAGTCATCGGAGACGAGTGAAAAATCAGACCCAGGAAATGCGTTCCGAGCCCCTTTGGACCATCCAAAAGTGTCACCAAATGAAGGCTTTGGGTACAAGTGAACTCCCCAGGGGAGCCTTTACGCAGCCCCACATGCAACTGGACCCTCCGGGTTTGCTGTTCATGAGCAAACCAAAACGTAGCCCTAGCCGTCTTCGGAGACGAGTGAAAAATCAGGCCCCAGGAAATGCGTTGCGAGCCCTTTTCGCCCATCCAAAAGTGCCCCCAAAGGAAGGCTTTGGGTACATCAGAAGTTCCCAGGGGAGCCTTTACGCAGCCCCACATGCAACTGGACCCTTCGGGTTCGATTTTTCCGAGCAACCCTAAATATATCCCTAGCCGGCATAGGAGAAGACTGAAAACCCGGGCCCCAGAAAACGCGTTGCAAGCCCCTTTGGACCATCCAAAAGTGGCACCAAATGAAGGCTTTGGGTACAAGTGATCTCCCCAGGGGAGCCTTTACGCAGCCCCACATGCAACTGGACCCTCCGGGTTCACCCTTTCACAACAAGCCTAAATATAGCCCTTACCGGCATGGGAGAAGACTGAAAATCTGGGCACCAGGAAACGCATTCCTAGCCCCTTTCACCCATCCAAAAATTCCCGCAAAGGAAGGCTTTGGGTACAAGTGAACTCCCCAGGGGAGCCTTTACGCAGCCCCACATGCAACTGGACCCTCCGGGTTCGCTGTTTCCGAGCATCCCTAAACATATCCCTAGCCGGCATCGATGACGACTGAAAAATCAGGCCCCAGGAAATGCGTTACGAGCCCTTTTCACCCATCCAAAAGTGCCCCCAAAGGAAGGCTTTGGGTACAAGTGAAGTCCCCAGGGGAGCCTTTACGCAGCCCCACATGCAACTGGACCCTCCGGGTTCTCTGTTTCTGAGCATCCCTAAACATAGCCCTAGCCGGCATCGAAGACGACTGAAAAATCAGGCCACAGGAAATGCGTTGCAAGCCCTTTTAGCCCATCGAAAAGTGCCCCCAAAGGAAGGCTTTGGGTACAAGAGAACTCCCCAGGGGAGCCTTTACACTGCCCCACATGCAACTGGACCCTCCGGGATCGCTGTTTCCGAGCAACCCTAAACATAGCCCTAGCAGTCATCGGAAACGAGTGAAAAGTCAGGCCCCAGGAAATGCGTTCCGAGCCCCTTTGGACCATCCCGAAGTGTCACCAAAGGAAGGCTTTGGGTACAAGTGAACTCCCCAGGGGAGCCTTTACGCAGCCCCACATGCAACTGGACCCTCAGGGTTCGCTGTTTCCGAGCATCCCTAAACATAGCGCTAGCCGGCATCGAAGACGACTGAAAAATCAGGCCCCAGGAAATGCCTTGCGAGCCCTTTTCGCCCATCCAAAAGTGCCCCCAAAGGAAGGCTTTGGGTACAAGTGAACTCCCCAGGGGAGCCTTTACGCAGCACCACATGCAACTGGACCCTCCGGGTTCGCTGTTTCCGAACATCCCTAAACATAGCGCTAGCCGGCATCGAAGACGACTGAAAAATCTGGCCCCAGGAAATGCGTTTCGAGCCCTTTTCGCCCATGCAAAAGTGCCCCCAAAGGAAGGCTTTGGGTACAAGTGAAGTCCCCAGGGGAGCCTTTACGCAGCCCCACATGCAACTGGACCCTCCGGGTTCGATTTTTCCGAGCAACGCTAAATATATCACTAGCCGGCTTGGGAGAAGACTGAAAACCTGGGCCCCAGAAAACGGGTTTCAAGCCCCTTTGGACCATCCAAAAGTGTCACCAAATGAAGGCTTTGGGTACAAGTGAACTCCCCAGGGGAGCCTTTATGCAGCCCCACATGCAACTGGACCCTCCGGGTTCGCTGTTTCTGAGCGTCCCTAAACATAGCCCTAACTGGCATAGAAGACGACTGAAAAATCAGGCCCCAGGAATTGCGTTGCGAGCCCTTTTCGCCCATCCAAAAGTGCCCCCAAAGGAAGGCTTTGGGTACAAGTGAACTCCCCAGGGGAGCCTTTACGCAGCCCCACATGCAACTGGACCCTCCGGGTTCGCTGTTTCCGAGCATCCCTAAACATAGCGCTAGCCGGCATCGATGACGACTGAAAAATCAGGCCCCAGGAAATGCGTTCCGAGCCCTTTTGGCCCATCCAAAAGTGCCCCCAAAGGAAGACTATGGGTACAAGTGAACTCCCCAGGGGAGCCTTTACGCAGCCCCACATGCAACTGGACCCTCCGGGTTCGCTGTTCATGAGCAAACCTAAACGTAGCCCTAGCCGTCATTGGAGACGAGTGAAAAATCAGGCCCCAGGAAATGCGTTACGAGCCCTTTTCGCCCATCCAAAAGTGCCCCCAAAGGAAGGCTTTGGGTACATCTGAAGTTCCCAGGGGAGCCTTTACGCAGCCCTATATGCAACTGGACCCTCCGGGTTCGCTGTTTCCGGGCAAACCTAAACCTAGCCCTAGCAGTCATCGGAGACGAGTGAAAAATCAGGCCCCAGGAAATGCGTTCCGAGCCCCTTTGGACCATCCAAAAGTGCCCCCAAAGGAAGGCTTTGGGTACAAGAGAACTCCCCAGGGGAGCCTTTACGCAGCCCCACATGCAACTGGACCCTCTGGGTTCACTCTTTCACAACAAGCCTAAATATAGCCCTTACCGGCATGGGAGAAGTCTGATAATCTGAACACCAGGAAACGCATTCCTAGCCACTTTCACCCATCCAAAAATTCCCGCAGAGGAAGGCTTTGGGTACAAGTGAACTCCCCAGGGGAGCCTTTACGCAGCCCCACATGCAACTGGACCCTTCGGGTTCGATTTTTCCAAGCAACCCTAAACGTAGCCCTAGCAGTCATCGGAGACGACTGAAAAATCAGGCCCCAGGAAATGCGTTCCGAGCCCCTTTGGACCATCCAAAAGTGTCACCAAATGAAGGCTTTGGGTACAAGTGAACTCCCCAGGGGAGCCTTTACGCAGCCCCACATGCAACTGGACCCTCCGGGTTCGCTGTTTCCGAGCATCCCTAAACATAGCCCTAGCCGGCATCGGAGACGACTGAAAAATCAGGCCCCAGGAATTGCGTTGCGAGCCCTTTTCGCCCATCCAAAAGTGCCCCCAAAGGAAGGCTTTGGGTACAAGAGAACTCCCCAGGGGAGCCTTTATGCAGCCCCACATGCAACTGGACCCTCAGGGTTCGCTGTTTCCAAGCAACCCTAAACATAGCCCTAGCCGGCATCGAAGACGATTGAAAAATCAGGCCCCAGGAAATGCGTTACAAGCCCTTTTCGCCCATCCAAAAGTGCAACCAAAGGAAGGCTTTGGGTACAAGTGAACTCCCCAGGGGAGCCTTTACGCAGCCCCACATGCAACTGGACCCTCCGAGTTCGCTGTTTCCGAGCATCCCTAAACATACCCCTAGCCGGCATCGATGACGACTGAAAAATCAGGCCCCAGGAAATGCGTTTCGAGACCCTTTGGACCATCCAAAAGTGCCCCCAAAGGAAGGCTTTGGGTACAAGTGAAGTCCCCAGGGGAGCCTTTACGCAGCCCCACATGCAACTGGACCCTCCGGGTTCGCTGTTCCTGAGCAAACCTAAACGTAGCCCTAGCCGTCATTGGAGACGAGTGAAAAATCAGGCCCCAGGAAATGCGTTGCGAGCCCCTTTGGACAATCCAAAAGTATCACCAAAGGAAGTCTTTGGGTACAAGTGAACTCCCCAGGGGAGCCTTTACGCAGCCCCACATGCAACTGGACCCTCCCGGTTCGATTTTTTCGAGCAACGCTAAATATATCACTAGCCGGCATGGGAGAAGGCTGAAAACCCGGGCCCCACAAAACGCCTTGCAAGCCCCTTTGGACCATCCCAAAGTGTCACCAAAGGAAGGCTTTGGGTACAAGTGAACTCCCCAGGGGAGCCTTTACGCAGCCACACATGCAACTGGACCCTCCGGGTTCGCTGTTTCCGAGCATCCCTTAACATAGCCCTAGCCGGCATCGAAGACGAGTGAAAAATCAGACCCAGGAAATGCGTTCCGAGACCCTTTGGACCATCCAAAAGTGTCACCAAATGAAGGCTTTGGGTACAAGTGAACTCCCCAGGGGAGCCTTTACGCAGCCCCATATGCAACTGGACCCTCCGGGTTTGCTGTTCATGAGCAAACCAAAACGTAGCCCTAGCCGTCTTCGGAGACGAGTGAAAAATCAGGCCCCAGGAAATGGGTTGCGAGCCCTTTTCGACCATCCAAAAGTGCCTTCAAAGGAAGGCTTTGGGTACAAGTGAACTCCCCAGGGGAGCCTTTACGCAGCCCCATATGCAACTGGACCCTTTGGGTTCGCTGTTTCCAAGCAACCCTAAACATAGCCCTAGCAGTCATCGGAGACGAGTGAAAAATCAGACCCAGGAAATGCGTTCCAAGCCACATTGGACCATCCAAAAGTGTCACCAAATGAAGGCTTTTGGTACAAGTGAACTCCCCAGGGGAGCCTTTACGCAGCCCCACATGCAACTGGACCCTCAGGGTTCGCTGTTTCCGAGCATCCCTAAACATAGCCCTAGCTGGCATCGAAGAAGACTGAAAAATCAGGCCCCAGGAAATGCGTTGCAAGCCCTTTTCGCCCATCCAAAAGTGCCCCCAAAGGAAGGCTTTGGGTACAAGTGAACTCCCCAGGGGAGCATTTACGCAGCCCCACATGCAACTGGACCCTCCGGGTTCGCTGTTCCTGAGCATCCCTAAACATAGCCCTAGCCGGCATCGATGATGACTGAAAAATGAGGCCCCAGGAAATGCGTTACAAGCCCCATTCGCCCATCCAAAATTGCCCCCAAAGGAAGGCTTTGCGTACAAGTGAACTCCCCAGGGGAGCCTTTACGCAGCCCCACATGCAACTGGACCCTTCGGGTTCGATTTTTCTGAGCAACCCTAAATATATCCCTAGCCGGCATAGGAGAAGACTGAAAAATCAGGCCCCAGAAAACGCGTTGCAAGCCCCTTTGGACCATCCCAAAGTGTCACCAAAGGAATGCTTTGGGTACAAGAGAACTCCCCATGGGAGCCTTTACGCAGCCCCACATGCAACTGGACCCTCTGGGTTCGCTGTTTCCGAGCATCCCTAAACATATCGCTAGCCGGCATCGATGACGACTGAAAAATAAGGCCCCAGGAAATGCGTTCCGAGCCCTTTTCGCCCATCCAAAAGTGCCCCCAAAGGAAGGCTTTGGGTACAAGAGAACTCCCCAGGGGAGCCTTTACGCAGCCCCACATGCAACTGGACCCTCCGCGTTCGTTGTTCTTGAGCAAAACTAAACGTAGCACTAGACGTCTTTGGACACGAGTGAAAAATCAGGCCCCAGGAAATGCGTTTCGAACCCCTTTGGACCATCCAAAAGTGCACCCAAAGGAAGGCTTTGGGTACAAGTGAACTCCACAGGGGAGCCTTTACGCAGCCCCACATGCAACTAGACCCTCCGGGTTCGATTTTTCCGAGCAACGCTAAATATATCACTATCCGGCATGGGAGAAGACTGAAAACCCGGGCCCCAGAAAACGCGTTGCAAGCCCCTTTGGACCATCCAAAAGTGCCCCCAAAGGAAGGCTTTGGGTATAAGTGAACTCTCCAGGGGAGCCTTTACACTGCCCCACATGCAACTGGACCCTCGGGGTTTGCTGTTCATGAGCAACCCTAAACATAGCCCTAGCCGTCATCGGAGACGTGTGAAAAATCAGGCCCCAGGAAATGCGTTGCGAGCCCTTTTCGCCCATCCAAAAGTGCCCCCAAAGGAAGGCTTTGGGTACAAGTGAACTCCCCAGGGGAGCCTTTACGCAGCCCCATATGCAACTGGACCCTCCGGGTTCGCTGTTTCCAAGCAACCCTAAACATAGCCCTAGCAGTCATCGGAGACGAGTGAAAAATCAGGCCCCAGGAAATGCGTTCCGAGCCACTTTGGACCATCCAAAAGTGTCACCAAAGGAAGGCTTTGGGTACAAGTGAACTGCCCAGGGGAGCCTTTACGCAGCCCCACATGCAACTTTACCCTCCGGGTTCGCTGTTTCCGAGCATCCCTAAACATAGCCCTAGCCGGCATCGAAGACGACTGAAAAATCAGGCCCCAGGAAATGCGTTGCAAGCCCTTTTCGCCCATCCAAAAGTGCCCCCAAAGGAAGGCTTTGGGTACAAGTGAACTCCCCAGGGGAGCCTTTACGCAGCCCCACATGCAACTGGACCCTCCGGGTTCGCTGTTCCTGAGCATCCCTAAACATAGCCCTAGGCGGCATCGATGATGACTGAAAAATCAGGCCCCAGGAAATGCGTTAAAAGCCCCATTCGCCCATCCAAAATTGCCCCCAAAGGAAGGCTTTGCGTACAAGTGAACTCCCCAGGGGAGCCTTTACGCAGCCACACATGCAACTGGACCCTCCGGGTTCGCTGTTCCTGAGCATCCCTAAACATAGCCCTAGCCGGCATTGAAGACGACTGAAAAATCAGGCCCCAGGAAATGCGTTTCGAGCCCCTTTGGACCATCCAAAAGTGCCCCCAAAGGAAGGCTTTGGGTACAAGTGAACTCCCCAGGGGAGCCTTTACGCAGCCCCACATGCAACTGGACCCTCCGGGTTTGCTGTTCATGAGTAAACCTAAACGTAGCCCTAGCCGTTTTCGGAGAAGAGTGAAAAATCAGGCCCCAGGAAATGCGTTACGAGCCCTTTTCGCCCATCCAAAAGTGCCCCCAAAGGAAGGCATTGGGTACATCTGAAGTTCCCAGGGGAGCCTTTACGCAGCCCCACATGCAACTGGACCCTTTGGGTTCGCTGTTTCCAAGCAACCCTAAACATAGACCTAGCAGTCATCGGAGACGAGTGAAAAATCAGACCCAGGAAATGCGTTCCGCGACACTTTGGACCATCCCAAAGTGTCACCAAATGAAGGCTTTGGGTACAAGTGAACTCCCCAGGGGAGCCTTTACGCAGCCCCACATGCAACTGGACCCTCCGGGTTCGCTGTTTCCGAGCATCCCTAAACATAGCGCTAGCCGGCATCGAAGACGACTGAAAAATCAGGCCCCAGGAAATGCGTTGCACGCCCTTTTCGCCCATCCAAAGGCGTCACCAAAGGAAGGCTTTGGGTACAAGTGAACTCCCCAGGGGAGCCTTTACGCAGCCCCACATGCAACTGGACCCTCCGGGTTCGCTGTTCCTGACCATCCCTAAACATAGCCCTAGCGGGCATCGATGATGACTGAAAAATGAGACCCCAGGAAATGCGTTACAAGCCCCATTCGCCCATCCAAAATTGCCCCCAAAGGAAGGCTTTGCGTACAAGTGAACTCCCCAGGGGAGCCTTTACGCAGCCCCACATGCAACTGGACCCTCCAGGTTCGCTGTTTCTGAGCATCCGTAAACATATCCCTAGCCGGCATAGAAGACGACTGAAAAATCAGGCCCCAGGAAATGCGTTCCGAGCCCTTTTCGCCCATCCAAAAGTGCCCCCAAAGGAAGGCTTTGGGTACAAGTGAACTCCCCAGGGGAGCCTTTACGCAGCCCCACATGCAACTGGACCCTCCGGGTTTGCTGTTCATGAGCAAACCAAAACGTAGCCCTAGCCGTCTTCGGAGACGAGTGAAAAATCAGGCCCCAGGAAATGCGTTGCGAGCCCTTTTCGCCCATCCAAAAGTGCCCCCAAAGGAAGGCTTTGGGTACATCAGAAGTTCCCAGGGGAGCCTTTACGCAGCCCCACATGCAACTGGACCCTTCGGGTTCGATTTTTCCGAGCAACCCTAAATATATCCCTAGCCGGCATAGGAGAAGACTGAAAACCCGGGCCACAGAAAACGCGTTGCAAGCCCCTTTGGACCATCCAAAAGTGCCCCCAAATGAAGGCTTTGGGTACAAGAGAACTCCCCAGGGGAGCCTTTACGCAGCCCCACATGCAACTGGACCCTCCGGGTTCGCTGTTTCCGAGCATCCCTAAACATAACACTAGCAGGCATCGAAGACGAGTGAAAAATCAGGCCCCAGGAATTGCGTTGCGAGCCCTTTTCGCCCATCCAAAAGTGCCCCCAAAGGAAGGCTTTGGGTACAAGTGAACTCCCCAGGGGAGCCTTTATGCAGCCCCACATGAAACTGGACCCTCCGGGTTCGCTGTTCATGAGCAAACCTAAACGTAGCCCTAGCCGTCATCGGAGACGACTGAAAAATCAGGCCCCAGGAAATGCGTTGCGAGCCCCTTTGGACCATCCAAAAGTGCCACCAAAGGAAGGCTTTGGGTACAAGTAAACTCCCCAGGGGAGCCTTTACGCAGCCCCACATGCAACTGGACCCTCAGGGTTCGCTGTTTCCGAACATCCCTAAACATAGCCCAAGCAGTCATCGGAGACGAGTGAAAAATCATGCCCCAGGAAATGCATTGCGAGCCCTTTTCGCCCATCCAAAAGTGCCCCCAAAGGAAGGCTTTGGGTACAAGTGAACTCCCCAGGGGAGCCTTTACGCAGCCACACATGCAACTGGACCCTCAGGGTTCGCTGTTTCCGAGCATCCCTAAACATAGCCCTAGCCGGCATCGAAGACGAGTGAAAAATCAGGGCCCAGGAAATGCGTTGCGAGCCCTTTTCGCCCATCTAAAAGTGCCCCCAAAGGAAGGCTTTGGGTACAAGTGAACTCCCCAGGGGAGCCTTTACGCAGCCCCACATGCAACTGGACCCTCCGGGTTCGCTGTTCCTGAGCATCCCTAAACATAGCCCTAGCCGGCATCGATGATGACTGAAAAATGAGGCCCCAGGAAATGCGTTACAAGCCCCATTCGCACATCCAAAATTGCCCCCAAAGGAAGGCTTTGCGTACAAGTGAACTCCCCAGGGGAGCCTTTACGCAGCCCCACATGCAACTGGACCCTCCAGGTTCGCTGTTTCTGAGCATCCGTAAACATAGCCCTAGCCGGCATAGAAGACGACTGAAAAATCAGGCCCCAGGAAATGCGTTCCGAGCCCTTTTCGCCCATCCAAAAGTGCCCCCAAAGGAAGGCTTTGGGTACAAGTGAACTCCCCAGGGGAGCCTTTACGCAGCCCCACATGCAACTGGACCCTCCGGGTTTGCTGTTCATGAGTAAACCTAAACGTAGCCCTAGCCGTCTTCGGAGACGAGTGAAAAATCAGGCCCCAGGAAATGCGTTACGAGCCCTTTTCCCCCATCCAAAAGTGCCCCCAAAGGAAGGCATTGGGTACATTTGAAGTTCCCAGGGGAGCCTTTACGCAGCCCCATATGCAACTGGACCCTTTGGGTTCGCTGTTTCCAAGCAACCCTAAACATAGCCCTAGCAGTCATCGGAGACGAGTGAAAAATCAGACCCAGGAAATGCGTTCCGAGACCCTTTGGACCATCCAAAAGTGTCACCAAATGAAGGCTTTGGGTACAAGTGAACTCCCCAGGGGAGCCTTTACGCAGCCCCACATGCAACTGGACCCTCCGGGTTTCCTGTTCATGAGCAAACCAAAACGTAGCCCTAGCTGTCTTCGGAGACGAGTGAAAAATCAGGCCCCAGGAAATGTGTTGCGAGCCCTTTTCGCCCATCCAAAAGTGCCCCCAAAGGAAGGCTTTGGGTACAAGTGAACTCCCCAGGGGAGCCTTTACGCAGCCCCACATGCAACTGGACCCTCCGGGTTCGCTGTTTCCAAGCAACCCTAAACATAACCCTAGCAGTCATCGGAGACGAGTGAAAACTAAGGCCCCAGGAAATGCGTTGCGAGCCCCTTTGGACCATCCAAAAGTGTCACCAAAGGAAGGCTTTGGGTACAAGTGAACTCCCCAGGGGAGCCTTTACGCAGCCCCACATGCAACTGGACCCTCCGGGTTAGCTGTTTCCGAGCATCCCTAAACATAGCCCTAGCCGGCATCGAAGACGACTGAAAAATCAGGCCCCATTAAATGCGTTGCACGCCCTTTTCGCCCATCCAAAAGTGTCACCAAAGGAAGGCTTTGGGTACAAGTGAACTCCCCAGGGGAGCCTTTACGCAGCCCCACATGCAACTGGACCCTCCGGGTTCGCTGTTCCTGAGCATCCCTAAACATAGCCCTAGCCGGCATCGATGATGACTGAAAAATGAGACCCCAGGAAATGCGTTACAAGCCCCATTCGCCCATCCAAAATTGCCCCCAAAGGAAGGCTTTGGGTACAAGTGAACTCCCCAGGGGAGCCTTTACGCAGCCCCACATGCAACTGGACCCTCCAGGTTCGCTGTTTCTGAGCATCCGTAAACATAGCCCTAGCCGGCATAGAAGACGACTGAAAAATCAGGCCCCAGGAAATGCGTTCCGAGCCCTTTTCGCCCATCCAAAAGTGCCCCCAAAGGAAGGCTTTGGGTACAAGTGAACTCCCCAGGGGAGCCTTTACGCAGCCCCACATGCAACTGGACCGTCCGGGTTTGCTGTTCATGAGTAAACCTAAACGTAGCCCTAGCCGTCTTCGGAGAAGAGTGAAAAATCAGGCCCCAGGAAATGCGTTACGAGCCCTTTTCGCCCATCCAAAAGTGCCCCCAAAGGAAGGCATTGGGTACATCTGAAGTTCCCAGGGGAGCCTTTACGCAGCCCCATATGCAACTGGACCCTTTGGGTTCGCTGTTTCCAAGCAACCCTAAACATAGCCCTAGCAGTCATCGGAGACGAGTGAAAAATCAGACCCAGGAAATGCGTTCCGAGCCCCTTTGGACCATCCAAAAGTGTCACCAAAGGAAGGCTTTGGGTACAAGTGAACTCCCCAGGGGAGCCTTTACGCAGCCCCACATGCAACTGGACCCTCCGGGTTTGCTGTTCATGAGCAAACCAAAACGTAGCCCTAGCCGTCTTCGGAGACGAGTGAAAAATCAGGCCCCAGGAAATGCGTTTCGAGCCCTTTTCGCCCATCCAAAAGTGCCCCCAAAGGAAGGCTTTGGGTACAAGTGAACTCCCCAGGGGAGCCTTTACGCAGCCCCATATGCAACTGGACCCTTTGGGTTCGCTGTTTCCAAGCAACCCTAAACATAGCCCTAGCAGTCATCGGAGACGAGTGAAAAATCAGACCCAGGAAATGCGTTGCGAGCCACTTTGGAACATCCAAAAGTGCCCCCAAAGGAAGGCTTTGGGTACAAGTGAACTCCCCAGGGGAGCCTTTACGCAGCCCCACATGCAACTGGACCCTCCGGGTTCGCTGTTCATGAGCAAACGTAAACGTAGCCCTAGCTGTCATCGGAGACGAGTGAAAAATCAGGCCCCAGGAAATGCCTTGCGAGCCCCTTTGGACCATCCAAAAGTGCCCCCAAAGGAAGGCTTTGGGTACATCTGAAGTTCCCAGGGGAGTCTTTACGCAGCCCCATATGCAACTGGACCCTCCGGGTTCGCTGTTTCCGAGCAACCATAAACGTAGCCCTAGCAGTCATCGGAGACGAGTGAAAAATCAGGCCCCAGGAAATGCGTTGCGAGCCCCTTTGGACAATCCAAAAGTGTCACTAAAGGAAGGCTTTGGGTACAAGTGAACTCCCCAGGGGAGCCTTTACGCAGCCCCACATACAACTGGACCCTCCGGGTTCGCTGTTTCCGAGCATCCCTAAACATAGCCCTAGCCGACATTGAAGACGACTGAAAAATCAGGCCCCAGGAAACGCGTTGCAAGCCCCTTTGCACCATCCAAAAGTGTCACCAAAGGAAGGCTTTGGGTACAAGTAAACTCCCCAGGGGAGCCTTTACGCAGCCCCACATGCAACTGGACCCTCCGAGTTCGCTGTTTCCGAGCATCCCTAAACATAGCCCTAGCCGGCATCGATGACGACTGAAAAATCAGGCCCCAGGAAATGCGTTACGAGCCCTTTTCGCCCATCCAAAAGTGTCACCAAAGGAAGGCTTTGGGTACAAGTGAACTCCCCAGGGGAGCCTTTACGCAGCCCCACATGCAACTGGACCCTCCGGGTTCGCTGTTCATGAGCATCCCTAAACATAGCCCTAGCCGGCTTCGAAGACGACTGAAAAATAAGGCCCCAGGAAATGCGTTACGAGCCCCTTTGGACCATCCAAAAGTGCCCCCAAAGGAAGGCTTTGCGTACAAGTGAACTCCCCAGGGGAGCCTTTACGCAGCCCCACATGCAACTGGACCCTCCGGGTTCGCTGTTTCTGAGCATCCTTAAATATAGCCCTAGCCGGCATCGATGACGACTGAAATATCAGGCCTCAGGAAATGAGTTACGAGCCCTTTTCACCCATCCAAAAGTGCCCCCAAAGGAAGGCTTTGGGTACAAGTGAATTCCCCAGGGGAGCCTTTACGCAGCCCCACATGCAACTGGACCCTCAGGGTTCGCTGTTTCCGAGCATCCCTAAACATAGCCCTAGCCGGCATCGAAGACGAGTGAAGAATCAGGGCCCAGGAAATGCGTTGCGAGCCCTTTTCGCCCATCTAAAAGTGCCCCCAAAGGAAGGCTTTGGGTACAAGTGAACTCCCCAGGGGAGCCTTTACGCAGCCCCACATGCAACTGGACCCTCCGGGTTCGCTGTTCCTGAGCATCCCTAAACATAGCCCTAGCCGGCATCGATGATGACTGAAAAATGAGGCCCCAGGAAATGCGTTACAAGCCCCATTCGCCCATCCAAAATTGCCCCCAAAGGAAGGCTTTGCATACAAGTGAACTCCCCAGGGGAGCCTTTACGCAGCCCCACATGCAACTGGACCCTCCAGGTTCGCTGTTTCTGAGCATCCGTAAACATAGCCCTAGCCGGCATAGAAGACGACTGAAAAATCAGGCCCCAGGAAATGCGTTCCGAGCCCTTTTCGCCCATCCAAAAGTGCCCCCAAAGGAAGGCTTTGGGTACAAGTGAACTCCCCAGGGGAGCCTTTACGCAGCCCCACATGCAACTGGACCGTCCGGGTTTCCTGTTCATGAGTAAACCTAAACGTAGCCCTAGCCGTCTTCGGAGAAGAGTGAAAAATCAGGCCCCAGGAAATGCGTTACGAGCCCTTTTCGCCCGTCCAAAAGTGCCCCCAAAGGAAGGCATTGGGTACATCTGAAGTTCCCAGGGGAGCCTTTACGCAGCCCCATATGCAACTGGACCCTTTGGGTTCGCTGTTTCCAAGCAACCCTAAACATAGCCCTAGCAGTCATCGGAGACGAGTGAAAAATCAGACCCAGGAAATGCGTTCCGAGCCCCTTTGGACCATCCAAAAGTGTCACCAAATGAAGGCTTTGGGTACAAGTGAACTCCCCAGGGGAGCCTTTACGCAGCCCCACATGCAACTGGACCCTCCGGGTTTGCTGTTCATGAGCAAACCAAAACGTAGCCCTAGCCGTCTTCGGAGACGAGTGAAAAATCAGGCTCCAGGAAATGCCTTGCGAGCCCTTTTCGCCCATCCAAAAGTGCCCCCAAAGGAAGGCTTTGGGTACAAGTGAACTCCCCAGGGGAGCCTTTACGCAGCCCCATATGCAACTGGACCCTTTGGGTTCGCTGTTTCCAAGCAACCCTAAACATAGCCCTAGCAGTCATCGGAGACGAGTGAAAAATCAGACCCAGGAAATGCGTTGCGAACCACTTTGGACCATCCAAAAGTGTCACCAAAGGAAGGCTTTGGGTACAAGAGAACTCCCCAGGGGAGCCTTTACGCAGCCCCACATGCAACTGGACCCTTCGCGTTCGATTTTTCCGAGCAACACTAAATATATCCCTAGCCGGCATAGGAGAAGACTGAAAACCCGGGCCCCAGAAAACGCGTTGCAAGCCCCTTTGGACCATCCAAAAGTGCCCCCAAAGGAAGGCTTTGGGTACAAGAGAACTCCCCAGGGGAGCCTTTACGCAGCCCCACATGCAACTGGACCCTCCGGGTTCGCTGTTTCCGAGCATCCCTAAACATAACACTAGCAGGCATCGAAGACGACTGAAAAATCAGTCCCCAGGAATTGCGTTGCGAGCCCTTTTCGCCCATCCAAAAGTGCCCCCAAAGGAAGGCTTTGGGTACAAGTGAACACCCCAGGGGAGCCTTTACGCAGCCCCACATGCAACTGGACCCTCAGGGTTCGCTGTTTCCGAGCATCCCTAAACATAGCCCTAGCCGGCATCGAAGACGACTGAAAAATCAGGCCCCAGGAAATGCGTTGCGAGCCCCTTTGGAACATCCAAAAGTGCCCCCAAAGGAAGGCTTTGGGTACAAGTGAACTCCCCAGGGGAGCCTTTACGCAGCCCCACATGCAACTGGACCCTCCGAGTTCGTTGTTCATGAGCAAACGTAAACGTAGCCCTAGCTGTCATCGGAGACGAGTGAAAAATCAGGCCCCAGGAAATCCGTTGCGAGCCCCTTTGGACCATCCAAAAGTGCCCCCAAAGGAAGGCTTTGGGTACATCTGAAGTTCCCAGGGGAGTCTTTACGCAGCCCCATATGCAACTGGACCCTCCGGGTTCGCTGTTTCCGAGCAACCATAAACGTAGCCCTAGCAGTCATCGGAGACGAGTGAAAAATCAGGCCCCAGGAAATGCGTTGCGAGCCCCTTTGGACCATCCAAAAGTGTCACCAAAGGAAGGCTTTGGGTACAAGAGAACTCCCCAGGGGAGCCTTTACGCAGCCCCACATACAACTGGACCCTCCGGGTTCGCTGTTTCCGAGCATCCCTAAACATAGCCCTAGCCGACATCGAAGACGACTGAAAAATCAGGCCCCAGGAAACGCGTTGCAAGCCCCTTTGGACCATCCAAAAGTGTCACCAAAGGAAGGCTTTGGGTACAAGTGAACTCCCCAGGGGAGCCTTTACGCAGCCCCACTTGCAACTGGACCCTCCGGGTTCGCTGTTTCCGAGCATCCCTAAACATAACGCTAGCCGGCATAGATGACAACTGAAAAATCAGGCCCCAGGAAATGCGTTACGAGCCCTTTTCGCCCATCCAAAAGTGCCCCCAAAGGAAGGCTTTGGGTACAAGAGAACTACCCATGGGAGCCTTTACACAGCCCCACATGCAACTGGACCCTCCGGGTTCGCTGTTTCCGAGCATCCCTAAACATATCCCTAGCCGGCATCGACGATGATTGAAAAATCAGGCCCCAGGAAATGCGTTGCGAGCCCTTTTCGCCCATCCAAAAGTGCCCCCAAAGGAAGGCTTTGGGTACAAGAGAACTCCCCAGGGGAGCCTTTACGCAGCCCCACATGCAACTGGACCCTTCGGGTTCGATTTTTCCGAGCAACGCTAAATATATCACTAGCCGGCTTGGGAGAAGACTGAAAAATCAGGCCCCAGAAAACGCGTTGCAAGCCCCTTTTGACCATCCAAAAGTGTCACCAAAGGAAGGCTTTGGGTACAAGTGAACTCCCCAGGGGAGCCTTTACACAGCCCCACATGCAACTGGACCCTCCGGGTTCGCTGTTTCCGAGCATCCCTAAACATAGCCCTAGCCGGCATCGACGACGATTGAAAAATCAGGCCCCAGGAAATGCGTTGCGAGCCCTTTTCGCCCATCCAAAAGTGCCCCCAAAGGAAGGCTTTGGGTACAAGAGAACTCCCCAGGGGAGCCTTTACGCAGCCCCACATGCAACTGGACCCTTCGGGTTCGATTTTTCCGAGCAACCCTAAATATATCCCTAGCCGGCATAGGAGAAGACTGAAAACCCGGGCCCCAGAAAACGCGTTGCAAGCCCCGTTGGACCATCCAAAAGTGCCCCCAAAGGAAGGCTTTGGGTACAAGAGAACTCCCCAGGGGAGCCTTTACGCAGCCCCACATGCAACTGGACCCTCCGGGTTCGCTGTTTCCGAGCATCCCTAAACATAGCCCTAGCCGGCATCAATGACGACTGAAAAATCAGGCCCCAGGAAATGCGTTACAAGCCCCATTCGCCCATCCAAAATTGCCCCCAAAGGAAGGCTTTGGTACAAGTGAACTCCCCAGGGGAGCCTTTACGCAGCCACACGTGCAACTGGACCCTCCGGGTTCGCTGTTTCCGAGCAAACCTAAACATAGCCCTAGCAGTCATCGGAGATGAGTGAAAAATCAGGCCCCAGGAAATGGGTTCCGAGCCCCTTTGGACCATCCCAAAGTGTCACCAAAGGAAGGCTTTGGGTACAAGTGAACTCCCCAGGGGAGCCTTTACGCAGCCCCACATGCAACTGGACCCTCAGGGTTCGCTGTTTCCGAGCAAACCTAAACATAGCCCTAGCAGTCATCGGAGATGGGTGAAAAATCAGGCCCCAGGAAATGGGTTCCGAGCCCCTTTGGACCATCCCAAAGTGTCACCAAAGGAAGGCTTTGGGTACAAGTGAACTCCCCAGGGGAGCCTTTACGCAGCCCCACATGCAACTGGACCCTCAGGGTTCGCTGTTTCCGAGCATCCCTAAACATAGCCCTAGCCGGCATCGAGGACGATTGAAAAATCAGGCCCCAGGAAATGGGTTCCGAGCCCTTTTCGCCCATCCAAAAGTGCCCCCAAAGGAAGGCTTTGGGTACAAGAGAACTCCCCAGGGGAGCCTTTACGCAGCCCCACATGCAACTGGACCCTACGGGTTCGCTGTTTCCAAGCATCCCTAAACATAGCCCTAGCCGGCATCGAAGACGACTGAAAAATCAGGCCCCAGGAAATGCGTTTCGAGCCCCTTTGGAACATCCAAAAGTGCCCCCAAAGGAAGGCTTTGGGTACAAGTGAACTCCCCAGAGGAGCCTTTACGCAGCCCCACATGCAACTGGACCCTCCGGGTTCGCTGTTTCCGAGCAACCATAAACCTAGCCCTAGCAGTCATCGGAGACGAGTGAAAAATCAGGCCCCAGGAAATGCGTTTCGAGCCCCTTTGGACCATCCAAAAGTGTCACCAAAGGAAGGCTTTGGGTACAAGTGAACTCCCCAGAGGAGCCTTTACGCAGCCCCACATGCAACTGGACCCTCCGTGTTCGCTGTTTCCGAGCAACCATAAACCTAGCCCTAGCAGTCATCGGAGACGAGTGAAAAATCAGGCCCCAGGAAATGCGTTGCAAGCCCCTTTGGACCATCCAAAAGTGTCACCAAAGGAAGGCTTTGGATACAAGTGAACTCCCCAGGGGAGCCTTTACACAGCCCCACATACAACTGGACCCTCCGGGTTCGCTGTTTCCGAGCATCCCTAAACATAGCCCTAGCCGACATCGAAGACGACTGAAAAATCAGGCCCCAGGAAACGCGTTGCAAGCCCCTTTGCACCATCCAAAATAGTCACCAAAGGAAGGCTTTGGGTACAAGAAAACTCCCCAGGGGAGCCTTTACGCAGCCCCACATGCAACTGGACCCTCCGCATTCGCTGTTTCCGAGCATCCGTAAACATAACCCTAGCCGGCATAGAAGACGACTGAAAAATCAGGCCCCAGGAAATGCGTTGCGAGACCCTTTGGACCATCCAAAAGTGTCACCAAAGGAAGGCTTTGTTTACAAGTGAACTCCCCAGGGGAGCCTTTACGCAGCCCCACATGCAACTGGACCCTCCGGGTTTGCTGTTCATGAGTAAACCTAAACGTAGCCCTAGCCGTCTTCGGAGACGAGTGAAAAATCAGGCCCCAGGAAATGCGTTACGAGCCCTTTTCGCCCATCCAAAAGTGCCCCCAAAGGAAGGCTTTGTTTACAAGTGAACTGCCAGGGGAGCCTTTACGCAGCCCCACATGCAACTGGACCCTCCGGGTTCGCTGTTTCCGAGCATCCCTAAACATAGCCCTAGCCGGCATAGCAGAAGACTGAAAAATCAGGGCCCAGGAAATGCGTTGCGAGCCCTTTTCGCCCGTCTAAAAGTGCCCCCAAAGGAAGGCTTTGGGTACAAGTGAACTCCCCAGGGGAGCCTTTACGCAGCCCCACATGCAACTGGACCCTCCGGGTTCGCTGTTCCTGAGCATCCCTAAACATAGCCCTAGCCGGCATCGGAGACGACTGAAAAATCAGGCCGCAGGAAATGCGTTGCGAGCCCCTTTGGACCATCCAAAAGTGCCCCCAAAGGAAGGCTTTGGATACAAGTGAACTCCCCAGGGGAGCCTTTACGCAGCCCCACATGCAACTGGACCGTCCGCGTTCGCTGTTTCCGAGCATCCGTAAACATAGCCCTAGCCAGCATAGAAGACGACTGAAAAATCAGGCCCCAGGAAATGCGTTGCGAGCCCTTTTCGCCCATCCAAAAGTGCCCCCAAAGGAAGGCTTTGGATACAAGAGAACTACCCAGGGGAGTCTTTACGCAGCCCCACATGCAACTGGACCCTCCGGGTTCGCTGTTTCCGAGCATCCCTAAACATATCCCTAGCCGGCATTGAAGACGACTGAAAAATCAGGCCCCAGGAAATGCGTTTCGAGCCCCTTTGGACCATCCAAAAGTGCCCCCAAAGGAAGGCTTTGGATACAAGTGAAGTCCCCAGGGGAGCCTTTACGCAGCCCCACATGCAACTGGACCCTCCGGGTTTGCTGTTCATGAGTAAACCTAAACGTAGCCCTAGCCGTCTTCGGAGACGAGTGAAAAATCAGGCCCCAGGAAATGCGTTACGAGCCCTTTTCGCCCATCCAAAAGTGCCCCCAAAGGAAGGCTTTGGGTACAAGTGAACTCCCCAGGGGAGCCTTTACGCAGCCCCATATGCAACTGGACCCTTTGGGTTCGCTGTTTCCAAGCAACCCTAAACATAGCCCTAGCAGTCATCGGAGACGAGTGAAAAATCAGACCCAGGAAATGCGTTCCGAACCACTTTGGACCATCCAAAAGTGTCACCAAAGGAAGGCTTTGGGTACAAGAGAACTCCCCAGGGGAGCTTTTACGCAGCCCCACATGCAACTGGACCCTCCGGGTTCGCTGTTCCTGAGCATCCCTAAACATAGCCCTAGCCGGCATCGATGATGACTGAAAAATCAGGCCCCAGGAAATGCGTTACAAGCCCCATTCGCCCATCCAAAATTGCCCCCAAAGGAAGGCTTTGGGTACAAGTGAACTCCCCAGGGGAGCCTTTACGCAGCACCACATGCAACTGGACCCTCCAGGTTCGCTGTTTCCGAGCATCCCTAAAAATAGCCCTAGCCGGCATCGATGATGACTGAAAAATCAGGCCCCAGGAAATGCGTTACAAGCCCCATTCGCCCATCCAAAATTGCCCCCAAAGGAAGGCTTTGGGTACAAGTGAACTCCCCAGGGGAGCCTTTACGCAGCCCCACATGCAACTAGACCCTCCGGGTTCGATTTTTCCGAGGAACGCTAAATATATCACTAGCCGGCATGGGAGAAGACTGAAAACCCGGGCCCCAGAAAACGCGTTGCAAGCCCCTTTGGACCATCCAAAAGTGTCTCCAAATGAAGGCTTTGGGTACAAGTGAACTCCCCAGGGGAGCCTTTACACTGCCCCACATGCAACTGGACCCTCCGGGTTCGCTGTTCATGAGCAAACCTAAACGTAGCCCTAGCCGTCATCGGAGACGAGTGAAAAATCAGGCCCCAGGAAATGCGTTACGAGCCCTTTTCGCCCATCCAAAAGTGCCCCCAAAGGAAGGCTTTGGGTACAAGTGAACTCCCCAGGGGAGCCTTTACGCAGCCCCATATGCAACTGGACCCTTTGGGTTCGCTGTTTCCAAGCAACCCTAAACATAGCCCTAGCAGTCATCGGAGACGAGTGAAAAATCAGACCCAGGAAATGCGTTCCGAACCACTTTGGACCATCCAAAAGTGTCACCAAAGGAAGGCTTTGGGTACAAGAGAACTCCCCAGGGGAGCTTTTACGCAGCCCCACATGCAACTGGACCCTCCGGGTTCGCTGTTCCTGAGCATCCCTAAACATAGCCCTAGCCGGAATCGATGATGACTGAAAAATCAGGCCCCAGGAAATGCGTTACAAGCCCCATTCGCCCATCCAAAACTGCCCCCAAAGGAAGGCTTTGGGTACAAGTGAACTCCCCAGGGGAGCCTTTACGCAGCACCACATGCAACTGGACCCTCCAGGTTCGCTGTTTCCGAGCATCCCTAAACATAGCCCTAGCCGGCATCGATGATGACTGAAAAATCAGGCCCCAGGAAATGCGTTACAAGCCCCATTCGCCCATCCAAAATTGCCCCCAAAGGAAGGCTTTGGGTACAAGTGAACTCCCCAGGGGAGCCTTTACGCAGCCCCACATGCAACTAGACCCTCCGGGTTCGATTTTTCCGAGCAACGCTAAATATATCACTAGCCGGCATGGGAGAAGACTGAAAACCCGGGCCCCAGAAAACGCGTTGCAAGCCCCTTTGGACCATCCAAAAGTGTCTCCAAATGAAGGCTTTGGGTACAAGTGAACTCCCCAGGGGAGCCTTTACACTGCCCCACATGCAACTGGACCCTCCGGGTTCGCTGTTCATGAGCAAACCTAAACGTAGCCCTAGCCGTCATCGGAGACGTGTGAAAAATCAGACCCCAGGAAATGCGTTGTGAGCCCTTTTCACCCATCCAAAAGTGCCCCCAAAGGAAGGCTTTGGGTACAAGTGAACTCCCCAGGGGAGCCTTTACGCAGCCCCATATGCAACTGGACCCTCCGGGTTCGCTGTTTCCGAGCAACCCTAAACATAGCCCTAGCAGTCATCGGAGACGAGTGAAAAATCAGGCCCCAGGAAATGCGTTCCAAGCCCCTTTGGACCATCCCAAAGTGTCACCAAAGGAAGGCTTTGGATACAAGTGAACTCCCCAGGGGAGCCTTTACGCAGCCCCACATGCAACTGGACCCTCCGGGTTCGCTGTTTCCGAGCATCCGTAAAAATAGCCCTAGCCGGCATCGAAGACGACTGTAAAATCAGGCCCCAGGAAATGCGTTGCGAGCCCTTTTCGCCCATCCAAAAGTGCCCCCAAAGGAAGGCTTTGGATACAAGAGAACTCGCCAGGGGAGTCTTTACGCAGCCCCACATGCAACTGGACCCTCCGGGTTCGATTTTTCCGAGCAACGCTAAATATATCACTAGCCGGCTTGGGAGAAGACTGAAAACCCGGGGCCCAGAAAACGCGTTGCAAGCCCCTTTGGACCAACCAAAAGTGTCACAAAAGGAAGGCTTTGGGTACAAGTGAACTCCCCAGGGGAGCCTTTACACTGCCCCACATGCAACTGGACCCTCCGGGTTTGCTGTTCATGAGTAAACCTAAACGTAGCCCTAGCCGTCTTCGGAGACGAGTGAAAAATCAGGCCCCAGGAAATGCGTTACGAGCCCTTTTCGCCCATCCAAAAGTGCCCCCAAAGGAAGGCATTGGGTACATCTGAAGTTCCCAGGGGAGCCTTTACGCAGCCCCATATGCAACTGGACCCTTTGGGTTCGCTGTTTCCAAGCAACCCTAAACATAGCCCTAGCAGTCATCGGAGACGAGTGAAAAATCAGACCCAGGAAATGCGTTCCGAGACCCTTTGGACCATCCAAAAGTGTCACCAAATGAAGGCTTTGGGTACAAGTGAACTCCCCAGGGCAGCCTTTACGCAGCCCCACATGCAACTGGACCCTCCGGGTTTGCTGTTCATGAGCAAACCTAAACCTAGCCCTAGCCGTCTTCGGAGACGAGTGAAAAATCAGGCCCCAGGAAATGCGTTACGAGCCCTTTTCGCCCATCCAAAAGTGCCCCCAAAGGAAGGCTTTGGGTACAAGTGAACTCCCCAGGGGAGCCTTTACGCAGCCCCACATGCAACTGGACCCTCCGGGTTCGCTGTTTCCGAGCATCCCTAAAAATAGCCCTAGCCGGCATCGAAGACGACTGAAAAATCAGGCCCCAGGAAATGCGTTTCGAGCCCCTTTGGACCATCCAAAAGTGCCCCCAAAGGAAGGCTTTGGATACAAGTGAACTCCCCAGGGGAGCCTTTACGCAGCCCCACATGCAACTGGACCGTCCGCGTTCGCTGTTTCCGAGCATCCGTAAACACAGCCCTAGCCGGCATAGAAGACGACTGAAAAATCAGGCCCCAGGAAATGCGTTGCGAGCCCTTTTCGCCCATCCAAAAGTGCCCCCAAAGGAAGGCTTTGGATACAAGAGAACTCCCCAGGGGAGTCTTTACGCAGCCCCACATGCAACTGGACCCTCAGGGTTCGCTGTTTCCGAGCAACGCTAAATATATCACTAGCCGGCTTGGGAGAAGACTGAAAACCCGGGGCCCAGAAAACGCGTTGCAAGCCCCTTTGGACCAACCAAAAGTGTCACAAAAGGAAGGCTTTGGGTACAAGTGAACTCCCCAGGGGAGCCTTTACGCAGCCCCACATGCAACTGGACCCTCCGGGTTTGCTGTTCATGAGTAAACCTAAACGTAGCACTAGCCGTCTTCGGAGACGAGTGAAAAATCAGGCCCCAGGAAATGCGTTACGAGCCCTTTTCGCCCATCCAAAAGTGCCCCCAAAGGAAGGCATTGGGTACATCTGAAGTTCCCAGGGGAGCCTTTACGCAGCCCCATATGCAACTGGACCCTTTGGGTTCGCTGTTTCCAAGCAACCCTAAACATAGCCCTAGCAGTCATCGGAGACGAGTGAAAAATCAGACCCAGGAAATGCGTTCCGAGACCCTTTGGACCATCCAAAAGTGTCACCAAATGAAGGCTTTGGGTACAAGTGAACTCCCCAGGGGAGCCTTTACGCAGCCCCACATGCAACTGGACCCTCCGGGTTTGCTGTTCATGAGCAAACCTAAACCTAGCCCTAGCCGTCTTCGGAGACGAGTGAAAAATCAGGCCCCAGGAAATGCGTTACGAGCCCTTTTCGCCCATCCAAAAGTGCCCCCAAAGGAAGGCTTTGGGTACAAGTGAACTCCCCAGGGGAGCCTTTACGCAGCCCCACATGCAACTGGACCCTCCGGGTTCGCTGTTTCCGAGCATCCCTAAAAATAGCCCTAGCCGGCATCGAAGACGACTGAAAAATCAGGCCCCAGGAAATGCGTTTCGAGCCCCTTTGGACCATCCAAAAGTGCCCCCAAAGGAAGGCTTTGGATACAAGTGAACTCCCCAGGGGAGCCTTTACGCAGCCCCACATGCAACTGGACCGTCCGCGTTCGCTGTTTCCGAGCATCCGTAAACACAGCCCTAGCCGGCATAGAAGACGACTGAAAAATCAGGCCCCAGGAAATGCGTTGCGAGCCCTTTTCGCCCATCCAAATGTGCCCCCAAAGGAAGGCTTTGGATACAAGAGAACTCCCCAGGGGAGTCTTTACGCAGCCCCACATGCAACTGGACCCTCCGGGTTCGCTGTTTCCGAGCAACGCTAAATATATCACTAGCCGGCTTGGGAGAAGACTGAAAACCCGGGGCCCAGAAAACGCGTTGCAAGCCCCTTTGGACCATCCAAAAGTGTCACCAAAGGAAGGCTTTGGGTACAAGTGAACTCCCCAGGGGAGCCTTTACGCAGCCCCACATGCAACTGGACCCTCCGGGTTTGCTGTTCATGAGTAAACCTAAACGTAGCACTAGCCGTCTTCGGAGACGAGTGAAAAATCAGGCCCCAGGAAATGCGTTACGAGCCCTTTTCGCCCATCCAAAAGTGCCCCCAAAGGAAGGCTTTGGGTACAAGTGAACTCCCCAGGGGAGCCTTTACGCAGCCCCATATGCAACTGGACCCTTTGGGTTCGCTGTTTCCAAGCAACCCTAAACATAGCCCTAGCAGTCATCGGAGACGAGTGAAAAATCAGACCCAGGAAATGCGTTACGAGCCCTTCTTGGCCATCCAAAAGTGTCACCAAAGGAAGGCTTTGGGTACAAGTGAACTCCCCAGGGGAGCCTTTACGCAGCCCCACATGCAACTGGACCCTCCGGGTTCGCTGTTCCTGAGCATCCCTAAACATAGCCCTAGCCGGCATCGATGATGACTGAAAAATCAGGCCCCAGGAAATGCGTTACAAGCCCCATTCGCCCATCCAAAATTGCCCCCAAAGGAAGGCTTTGGGTACAAGTGAACTCCCCAGGGGAGCCTTTACGCAGCCCCACATGCAACTGGACCCTTCGCGTTCAATTTTTCTGAGCAACCCTAAATATATCCCTAGCCGGCATAGGAGATGACTGAAAAATCAGGCCCCAGAAAACGCGTTGCAAGCCCCTATGGACAATCCCAAAGTGTCACCAAAGGAATGCTTTGGGTACAAGATTACTCCCCAGGGGAGCCTTTACGCAGCCCCATATGCAACTAGACCCTCCGGGTTCACTGTTCCTGAGCAAAACTAAACGTAGCCCTAGCTGTCATTGGACACGAGTGAAAAATCAGGCCCCAGGAAATGCGTTCCGAGCCCTTTTCGCCCATCCAAAAGTGCCCCCAAAGGAAGGCTTTGGGTACAAGTGAACTCCCCAGGGGAGCCTTTACGCAGCCCCACATGCAACTAGACCCTCCGGGTTCGATTTTTCCGAGCAACGCTAAATATATCACTAGCCGGCATGGGAGAAGACTGAAAACCCGGGCCCCAGAAAACGCGTTGCAAGCCCCTTTGGACCATCCAAAAGTGTCTCCAAATGAAGGCTTTGGGTACAAGTGAACTCCCCAGGGGAGCCTTTACACTGCCCCACATGCAACTGGACCCTCCGGGTTCGCTGTTCATGAGCAAACCTAAACGTAGCCCTAGCCGTCATCGGAGACGTGTGAAAAATCAGACCCCAGGAAATGCGTTGTGAGCCCTTTTCGCCCATCCAAAAGTGCCCCCAAAGGAAGGCTTTGGGTACAAGTGAACTCCCCAGGGGAGCCTTTACGCAGCCCCACATGCAACTGGACCCTCCGGGTTTGCTGTTCATGAGCAAACCTAAACCTAGCCCTAGCCGTCTTCGGAGACGAGTGAAAAATCAGGCCCCAGGAAATGCGTTACGAGCCCTTTTCGCCCATCCAAAAGTGCCCCCAAAGGAAGGCTTTGGGTACAAGTGAACTCCCCAGGGGAGCCTTTACGCAGCCCCATATGCAACTGGACCCTTTGGGTTCGCTGTTTCCAAGCAACCCTAAACATAGCCCTAGCAGTCATCGGAGACGAGTGAAAAATCAGACCCAGGAAATGCGTTCCGAGCCACTTTGGACCATCCAAAAGTGTCACCAAAGGAAGGCTTTGGGTACAAGTGAACTCCCCAGGGGAGCCTTTACGCAGCACCACATGAAACTGGACCCTCCGGGTTCGCTGTTTCCGAGCATCCCTAAACATAGCCCTAGCCGGCATCGATGACGACTGAAAAATCAGGCCCCAGGAAATGCGTTAGAAGCCCCATTCGCGCATCCAAAAGTGCCCCCAAAGGAAGGCTTTGGATACAAGTGAACTCCCCAGGGGAGCCTTTACGCAGCCCCACATGCAACTGGACCCTCCGGGTTCGCTGTTTCCGAGCATCCCTAAACATAACCCTAGCCGGCATCGAAGACGACTGAAAAATCAGGCCCCAGGAAATGCGTTTCGAGCCCCTTTGGACCATCCAAAAGTGCCCCCAAAGGAAGGCTTTGGATACAAGTGAACTCCCCAGGGGAGCCTTTACGCAGCCCCACATGCAACTGGACCGTCCGCGTTCGCTGTTTCCGAGCATCCGTAAACACAGCCCTAGCCGGCATAGAAGACGACTGAAAAATCAGGCCCCAGGAAATGCGTTGCGAGCCCTTTTCGCCCATCCAAATGTGCCCCCAAAGGAAGGCTTTGGATACAAGAGAACTCGCCAGGGGAGTCTTTACGCAGCCCCACATGCAACTGGACCCTCCGGGTTCGATTTTTCCGAGCAACGCTAAATATATCACTAGCCGGCTTGGGAGAAGACTGAAAACCCGGGGCCCAGAAAACGCGTTGCAAGCCCCTTTGGACCAACCAAAAGTGTCACAAAAGGAAGGCTTTGGGTACAAGTGAACTCCCCAGGGGAGCCTTTACACTGCCCCACATGCAACTGGACCCTCCGGGTTTGCTGTTCATGAGTAAACCTAAACGTAGCCCTAGCCGTCTTCGGAGACGAGTGAAAAATCAGGCCCCAGGAAATGCGTTACGAGCCCTTTTCGCCCATCCAAAAGTGTCACCAAAGGAAGGCATTGGGTACATCTGAAGTTCCCAGGGGAGCCTTTACGCAGCCCCATATGCAACTGGACCCTTTGGGTTCGCTGTTTCCAAGCAACCCTAAACATAGCCCTAGCAGTCATCGGAGACGAGTGAAAAATCAGACCCAGGAAATGCGTTCCGAGACCCTTTGGACCATCCAAAAGTGTCACCAAATGAAGGCTTTGGGTACAAGTGAACTCCCCAGGGGAGCCTTTACGAAGCCCCACATGCAACTGGACCCTCCGGGTTTGCTGTTCATGAGCAAACCTAAACCTAGCCCTAGCCGTCTTCGGAGACGAGTGAAAAATCAGGCCCCAGGAAATGCGTTACGAGCCCTTTTCGCCCATCCAAAAGTGCCCCCAAAGGAAGGCTTTGGGTACAAGTGAACTCCCCAGGGGAGCCTTTACGCAGCCCCATATGCAACTGGACCCTTTGGGTTCGCTGTTTCCAAGCAACCCTAAACATAGCCCTAGCAGTCATCGGAGACGAGTGAAAAATCAGACCCAGGAAATGCGTTCCGAGCCACTTTGGACCATCCAAAAGTGTCACCAAAGGAAGGCTTTGGGTACAAGTGAACTCCCCAGGGGAGCCTTTACGCAGCACCACATGAAACTGGACCCTCCGGGTTCGCTGTTTCCGAGCATCCCTAAACATATCCCTAGCCGGCATCGATGACGACTGAAAAATCAGGCCCCAGGAAATGCGTTAGAAGCCCCTTTCGCCCATCCAAAAGTGCCCCCAAAGGAAGGCTTTGGGTACAAGTGAACTCCCCAGGGGAGCCTTTACGCAGCCCCACATGCAACTGGACCCTCCGGGTTCGCTGTTTCCGAGCATCCCTAAAAATAGCCCTAGCCGGCATCGAAGACGACTGAAAAATCAGGCCCCAGGAAATGCGTTTCGAGCCCCTTTGGACCATCCAAAAGTGACCCCAAAGGAAGGCTTTGGATACAAGTGAACTCCCCAGGGGAGCCTTTACGCAGCCCCACATGCAACTGGACCGTCCGCGTTCGCTGTTTCCGAGCATCCGTAAACACAGCCCTAGCCGGCATAGAAGACGACTGAAAAATCAGGCCCCAGGAAATGCGTTGCGAGCCCTTTTCGCCCATCCAAATGTGCCCCCAAAGGAAGGCTTTGGATACAAGAGAACTCCCCAGGGGAGTCTTTACGCAGCCCCACATGCAACTGGACCCTCCGGGTTCGCTGTTTCCGAGCAACGCTAAATATATCACTAGCCGGCTTGGGAGAAGACTGAAAACCCGGGGCCCAGAAAACGCGTTGCAAGCCCCTTTGGACCATCCAAAAGTGTCACCAAAGGAAGGCTTTGGGTACAAGTGAACTCCCCAGGGGAGCCTTTACGCAGCCCCACATGCAACTGGACCCTCCGGGTTTGCTGTTCATGAGTAAACCTAAACGTAGCCCTAGCCGTCTTCGGAGACGAGTGAAAAATCAGGCCCCAGGAAATGCGTTACGAGCCCTTTTCGCCCATCCAAAAGTGCCCCCAAAGGAAGGCTTTGGGTACAAGTGAACTCCCCAGGGGAGCCTTTACGCAGCCCCATATGCAACTGGACCCTTTGGGTTCGCTGTTTCCAAGCAACCCTAAACATAGCCCTAGCAGTCATCGGAGACGAGTGAAAAATCAGACCCAGGAAATGCGTTCCGAGACCCTTTGGACCATCCAAAAGTGTCACCAAATGAAGGCTTTGGGTACAAGTGAACTCCCCAGGGGAGCCTTTACGCAGCCCCACATGCAACTGGACCCTCCGGGTTTGCTGTTCATGAGCAAACCTAAACCTAGCCCTAGCCGTCTTCGGAGACGAGTGAAAAATCAGGCCCCAGGAAATACGTTACGAGCCCTTTTCGCCCATCCAAAAGTGCCCCCAAAGGAAGGCTTTGGGTACAAGTGAACTCCCCAGGGGAGCCTTTACGCAGCCCCATATGCAACTGGACCCTTTGGGTTCGCTGTTTCCAAGCAACCCTAAACATAGCCCTAGCAGTCATCGGAGACGAGTGAAAAATCAGACCCAGGAAATGCGTTCCGAGCCACTTTGGACCATCCAAAAGTGTCACCAAAGGAAGGCTTTGGGTACAAGTGAACTCCCCAGGGGAGCCTTTACGCAGCACCACATGAAACTGGACCCTCCGGGTTCGCTGTTTCCGAGCATCCCTAAACATAGCCCTAGCCGGCATCGATGACGACTGAAAAATCAGGCCCCAGGAAATGCGTTAAAAGCCCCTTTCGCCCATCCAAAAGTGCCCCCAAAGGAAGGCTTTGGGTACAAGTGAACTCCCCAGGGGAGCCTTTACGCAGCCCCACATGCAACTGGACCCTCCGGGTTCGCTGTTTCCGAGCATCCCTAAAAATAGCCCTAGCCGGCATCGAAGACGACTGAAAAATCAGGCCCCAGGAAATGCGTTTCGAGCCCCTTTGGACCATCCAAAAGTGCCCCCAAAGGAAGGCTTTGGATACAAGTGAACTCCCCAGGGGAGCCTTTACGCAGCCCCACATGCAACTGGACCGTCCGCGTTCGCTGTTTCCGAGCATCCGTAAACACAGCCCTAGCCGGCATAGAAGACGACTGAAAAATCAGGCCCCAGGAAATGCGTTGCGAGCCCTTTTCGCCCATCCAAATGTGCCCCCAAAGGAAGGCTTTGGATACAAGAGAACTCGCCAGGGGAGTCTTTACGCAGCCCCACATGCAACTGGACCCTCCGGGTTCGCTGTTTCCGAGCAACGCTAAATATATCACTAGCCGGCTTGGGAGAAGACTGAAAACCCGGGGCCCAGAAAACGCGTTGCAAGCCCCTTTGGACCATCCAAAAGTGTCACCAAAGGAAGGCTTTGGGTACAAGTGAACTCCCCAGGGGAGCCTTTACGCAGCCCCACATGCAACTGGACCCTCCGGGTTTGCTGTTCATGAGTAAACCTAAACGTAGCCCTAGCCGTCTTCGGAGACGAGTGAAAAATCAGGCCCCAGGAAATGCGTTACGAGCCCTTTTCGCCCATCCAAAAGTGCCCCCAAAGGAAGGCTTTGGGTACAAGTGAACTCCCCAGGGGAGCCTTTACGCAGCCCCATATGCAACTGGACCCTTTGGGTTCGCTGTTTCCAAGCAACCCTAAACATAGCCCTAGCAGTCATCGGAGACGAGTGAAAAATCAGACCCAGGAAATGCGTTACGAGCCCTTCTTGGCCATCCAAAAGTGTCACCAAAGGAAGGCTTTGGGTACAAGTGAACTCCCCAGGGGAGCCTTTACGCAGCCCCACATGCAACTGGACCCTCCGGGTTCGCTGTTCCTGAGCATCCCTAAACATAGCCCTAGCCGGCATCGATGATGACTGAAAAATCAGGCCCCAGGAAACGCGTTACAAGCCCCATTCGCCCATCCAAAATTGCCCCCAAAGGAAGGCTTTGGGTACAAGTGAACTCCCCAGGGGAGCCTTTACGCAGCCCCACATGCAACTGGACCCTTCGGGTTCAATTTTTCTGAGCAACCCTAAATATATCCCTAGCCGGCATAGGAGAAGACTGAAAAATCAGGCCCCAGAAAACGCGTTGCAAGCCCCTATGGACAATCCCAAAGTGTCACCAAAGGAATGCTTTGGGTACAAGAGAACTCCCCATGGGAGCCTTTACGCAGCCCCACATGCAACTGGACCCTCCGGGTTCCCTGTTTCCTAGCATCCCTAAACATACCGCTAGCCGGCACAGATGACAACTGAAAAATCAGGCCCCAGGAAATGCGTTACGAGCCCTTTTCGCGTATACAAAAGTGCCCCCAAAGGAAGGCTTTGGGTACAAGAGAACTCCCCAGGGGAGCCTTTACGCAGCCCCACATGCAACTGGACCCTCCGGGTTCACCCTTTCACAACAAGCCTAAATATAGCCCTTACCGGCATGGGAGAAGACTGAAAATCTGGGCACCAGGAAACACATTCCTAGCCCCTTTCACCCATCAAAAAATTCCCGCAAAGGAAGGCTTTGGGTACAAGTGAACTCCCCAGGGGAGCCTTCATGCAGCACCACATGCAACGGGACCCTCCGGGTTCACTCTTTCACAGCAAGCCTATATATATCCCTAGCTGGCGTGGGAGAAGACTGAAAAACCAAGCCCGAGAAAACTCGTTGTGAGCCCATTTCGACCATCCAAAAGTTCCCCCAAAGGAAGGCTTTGGGTACAATTGAACTCCCCAGGGGAGCCCTTAAGCAGCCCCACATGCAACTGGATCCTCCGGGTTGGTTCTTTCCGAGCAAGCCTAAATATATCCCTAGCCGGAGTGGGAGAAGACTGAAAAACCAAGCCCGAGAAAATGCGTTGCGAGCCCTTTTCGCCCATTCAAAAGTGCCCCCAAATGAAGGCTTTGGGTACAAGTGAACTCCCCAGGGGAGCCTTTACGCAGCCCCACATGCAACTGGACCCTCCGGGTTCGTTGTTTCCGAGCAAGCCTAAATATATCCCTAGCCGGCGTGGGAGAAGACTGAAAAACCAAGCCCCAGAAAACGCGTTGCGAGCCCCTTTCGCCCATCCAAAAGTGTCCGCAAAGGAAGGCTTTGGGTACAAGTGATCTCCCAAGGGGAGCCTTTACGCAGCCCCACATGCAACTGGACCCTCTGAGTTCACTCATCCCAAGCAACCCGTAACATATCCCTGGCCGGCATCAGAGACGACTGAAAAATCGGGCCCCAGAAAACGCGATGCGAGGCCCTTACACCCATCCAGAAGTTCCCGCAAAGGAAGGCTTTGGGTACAAGTGAAATCCCCAGGGGAGCCTTTACGCAGCCCCACATGCAACTGGACCCTCCGGGTTCGCTGTTTCCGAGCAAGAATCAATATAGCCCTAGCCGGCATCAGAGACGACTGAAAAATCGGGCCCCAGAAAACGCGATGCGAGCCCCTTTCGCCCATCCAAAAGTGCCCGCAAAGGAATGCTTTGCGTACAAGTGAACTCCCCAGGGGAGCCTTTACGCAGCCCCACATGCAACTGGACCCTCCGGGGTCACTCTTTCACAACAAGCCTAAATATACCCCTTACTGGCATGGGAGAAGACTGAAAATCTGGGCCCCAGGAAACGCATTCCGAGCCCCTGTCGCCCATCCAAAATGCCCCCAAAGGAAGGCTTTGGGTACAAGTGAACTCCCTAGCGGATCCTTTACGCAGCCCCACATGCAACGGAACCCTCCGGGTTCGCTCTTTCCGAGCAAACCTAAATATATCCCTAGCCGTCGTGGATGAAGACTGAAAAACCGCGCCCCAGAAAACGCGTTGCGAGCCCTTTTGCCAATCCAAAAGTGCCCCCAAAGGAAGGCTTTGGGTACAACTGAACGCCCCAGGGGAGACTTTACGCAGCCCCACATGCAACTGGACCCTCCGGGGTCACTCATACCGAGCAACCCAAAAATATAACCCTAGCCGTCATCAGAGACGATTGAAAAACCGGGCCCCAGAAAAAGAATTGCGAGCCCCTTTCGCCCATCCAAAAGTGCCCCCAAAGGAAGGCTTTGGGTACAAGTGATCTCCCCAGGGGAGCCTTTACGCAGCTCCACATGCAACTGGACCCTCCCGGTTCACCCTTTCACAACAAGCCTATATATAGCCCTTACCGGCATGGGAGAAGACTGAAAATCTGGGCACGAGGAAACGCATTCCTAGCCCCTTTCACCCATCCAAAAATTCCCGCAAAGGAAGGCTTTGGGTACAAGTGAACTCCCCAGGGGAGCCTTCATGCAGCACCACATGCAACGGGACCCTCCGGGTTCACTCTTTCACAGTAAGCCTAAATATATCCCTAGCTGGCGTGGGAGAAGACTGAAAAACCAAGCCCGAGAAAACTCGTTGTGAGCCCATTTCGCCCATCCAAAAGTGCCCCCAAAGGAAGGCTTTGGGTACAAGTGAACTCCCCAGGGGAGCCCTTACGCAGCCCCACATGCAACTGGATCCTCCGGGTTGGTTCTTTTCGAGCAAGCCTAAATATATCCCTAGCCGGAGTGGGAGAAGACTGAAAAACCAAGCCCGAGAAAATGCGTTGCGAGCCCATTTCGCCCATTCAAAAGTGCCCCCAAAGGAAGGCTTTGGGTACAAGTGAACTCCCCAGGGGAGCCTTTACGCAGCCCCACATGCAACTGGACCCTCCGGGTTCGTTGTTTCCGAGCAAGCCTAAATATATCCCTAGCCGGCGTGGGAGAAGACTGAAAAACCAAGCCCCAGAAAACGCGTTGCGAGCCCCTTTCGCCCATCCAAAAGTGTCCGCAAAGGAAGGCTTTGGGTACAAGTGATCTCCCAAGGGGAGCCTTTACGCAGCCCCACATGCAACTGGACCCTCTGAGTTCACTCATCCTGAGCAACCCGAAACATATCCCTGGCCAGCATCAGAGACGACTGAAAAATCGGGCCCCAGAAAACGCGATGCGAGGCCCTTACACCCATCCAGAAGTTCCCGCAAAGGAAGGCTTTGGGTACAAGTGAACTCCCCAGGGGAGCCTTTACGCAGCCCCACATGCAACTGGACCCTCCGGCTTCACTCTTTCACAACAAGCCTAAATATATCACATACTCGCATGGGAGAAGACTGAAAATCTGGGCCCCAGGAAACGCATTCCGAGCCCCTGTCGCCCATCCAAAATGCCCCCAAAGGAAGGCTTTGGGTACAAGTGAAATCCCCAGGGGAGCCTTCACGCAGCCCCACATGCAACGGAACCCTCCGGGTTCACTCTTTCACAGCAAGCCTAAATAAATCCCTGGCGGGCGTGGGAAAAGACTGAAAACCTGGGCAGCAGGAAACGCATTCCTAGCCCCTTTCACCCATCCAAAAATTCCCGCAAAGGAAGGCATTGGGTACAAGTGAACTCCCCAGGGGAGCCTTCACTTCATGCAACTGGACCCTCCGGGGTCACTCATTCCGAGCAACCCAAAAATATAACGCTAGCCGTCATCAGAGACGATTGAAAAACCGGGCCCCAGAAAAATCGTTGTGAGCTCCTGTCGCCCATCCAAAATGCCCCCAAAGGAAGGCTTTGGGTACAAGTGAACTCCCCAGGGGAGCCTTTACGCAGCCCCACATGCAACTGGACCCTCCGGGTTCGCTGTTTCCGAGCATCCCTAAACATAGCCCTTGCCAGCATCGAAGACGACTGAAAAATCAGGCCCCAGGAAATGCGTTGCAAGCCCTTTTCGCCCATCCAAAAGTGCCCCCAAAGGAAGGCTTTGGGTACAAGTGAACTCCCCAGGGGAGCCTTTACGCAGCCCCACATGCAACTGGACCCTCCGGGTTCGCTGTTTCCGAGCATCCCTAAACATAGCGCTAGCCGGCATCGATACCGACTGAAAAATCAGGCCCCAGGAACTGCGTTACGAGCTATTTTCGCCCATCCAAAAGTGCCCCCAAAGGAAGGCTTTGGGTACAAGTGAACTCCCCAGAGGAGCCTTTACGCAGCCCCACATGCAACTGGACCCTCCGGCTTCGCTGTTTCCGAGCATCCCTAAACATACCGCTAGCCGGCATAGATGACAACTGAAAAATCAGGCCCCAGGAAATGCGTTACGAGCCCTTCTTGGCCATCCAAAAGTGCACCCAAAGGAGGCTTTGGGTACAAGTGAACTCCCCAGGGCAGCCTTCACGCAGCCCCACATGCAACTGGACCCTCCGGGTTCGCTGTTTCCGAGCATCCCTAAACATAGCCCTTGCCGGCATCGAAGACGACTGAAAAATCAGGCCCCAGGAAATGCGTTCCGAGCCCTTTTCGCCCATCCAAACGTGCCCCCAAACGAAGACTATGGGTACAAGTGAACTCCCCAGGGGAGCCTTTACGCAGCCCCACATGCAACTGGACCCTCCGGGTTCGCTGTTCATGAGCAAACCTAAACGTAGCACTAGCCGTCATCGGAGACGAGTGAAATATCAGGCCCCAGGAAATGCGTTACGAGCCCTTTTCGCCCATCCAAAAGTGCCCCCAAAGGAAGGCTTTGGGTACAAGTGAACTCCCCAGGGGAGCCTTTACGCAGCCCCATATGCAACTGGACCCTCCGGGTTCGCTGTTTCCGAGCAACCCTAAACGTAGCCCTAGCAGTCATCGGAGACGTGTGAAAAATCAGGCCCCTGGAAATGCGTTCCGAGCCCCTTTGGACCATCCCAAAGTGTCACCAAAGGAAGGCTTTGGGTACAAGTGATCTCCCCAGGGGAGCCTTTACGCAGCCCCACATGCAACTGGACCCTCCGGGGTCACTCATTCCGAGCAACCCAAAAATATAACTCTAGCCGTCATCAGAGACGATTGAAAAACCGGGCCCCAGAAAAAGAATTGCGAGCCCCTTTCGCCCATCCAAAGTGCCCCCAAAGGAAGGCTTTGGGTACAAGTGAACTCCCCAGGGGAGCCTTTACGCAGCCCCACATGCAACTGGACCCATTCGGGTTCGCTGTTTCCGAGCAAGAATTAATATAGCCCTAGCCGGCATAGAAGACGACTGAAAAATCGGGCCAACGGAAACGCGTTGCGAGCCCCTTTCGCCCATCCAAAAGTGCCCCAAAGGAAGGCTTTGGGTACAAGTAATCTCCCCAGGGGAGCCTTTACGCAGCTCCACATGCAACTGGACCCTCCCGGTTCACCCTTTCACAACAAGCCTATATATAGCCCTTACCGGCATGGGAGAAGACTGAAAATCTGGGCACGAGGAAACGCATTCCTAGCCCCTTTCACCCATCCAAAAATTCCCGCAAAGGAAGGCTTTGGGTACAAGTGAACTCCCCAGGGGAGCCTTCATGCAGCCCCACATGCAACGGGACCCTCCGGGTTCACTCTTTCACAGTAAGCCTAAATATATCCCTAGCTGGCGTGGGAGAAGACTGAAAATCCAAGCCCGAGAAAACTCGTTGTGAGCCCATTTCGCCCATCCAAAAGTGCCCCCAAAGGAAGGCTTTGGGTACAAGTGAACTCCCCAGGGGAGCCCTTACGCAGCCCCACATGCAACTGGATCCTCCGGGTTGGTTCTTTTCGAGCAAGCCTAAATATATCCCTAGCCGGCGTGGGAGAAGACTGAAAAACCAAGCCCCAGAAAACGCGTTGCGAGCCCCTTTCGCCCATCCAAAAGTGTCCGCAAAGGAAGGCTTTGGGTACAAGTGATCTCCCAAGGGGAGCCTTTACGCAGCCCCACATGCAACTGGACCCTCTGAGTTCACTCATCCCGAGCAACCCGAAACATATCCCTGGCCAGCATCAGAGACGACTGAAAAATCGGGCCCCAGAAAACGCGATGCGAGGCCCTTACACCCATCCAGAAGTTCCCGCAAAGGAAGGCTTTGGGTACAAGTGAACTCCCCAGGGGAGCCTTTACGCAGCCCCACATGCAACTGGACCCTCCGGCTTCACTCTTTCACAACAAGCCTAAATATATCCCTTACTGGCATGGGAGAAGACTGAAAATCTGGGCCCCAGGAAACGCATTCCGAGCCCCTGTCGCCCATCCAAAATGCCCCCAAAGGAAGGCTTTGGGTACAAGTGAAATCCCCAGGGGAGCCTTCACGCAGCCCCACATGCAACGGAACCCTCCGGGTTCACTCTTTCACAGCAAGCCTAAATAAATCCCTGGCGGGCGTGGGAAAAGACTGAAAACCTGGGCAGCAGGAAACGCATTCCTAGCCCCTTTCACCCATCCAAAAATTCCCGCAAAGGAAGGCATTGGGTACAAGTGAACTCCCCAGGGGAGCCTTCACGCAGCCCCACATGCAACTGGACCCTCCGGGGTCACTCATTCCGAGCAACCCAAAAATATAACGCTAGCCGTCATCAGAGACGATTGAAAAACCGGGCCCCAGAAAAATCGTTGTGAGCCCCTTTCGCCCATCCAAAAGTGCCCCCAAAGGAAGGCTTTGGGTACAAGTGAACTCCCCAGGGGAGCCTTTACGCAGCCCCACATGCAACTGGACCCTCTGAGTTCACTCATCCCGAGCAACCGGAAACATATCCCTGGCTGGCATCAGAGGTGACTG
Source organism: Anas platyrhynchos (assembly GCF_047663525.1). Lineage (NCBI taxonomy): Eukaryota > Metazoa > Chordata > Aves > Anseriformes > Anatidae > Anas > Anas platyrhynchos. The sequence goes on along the minus strand of NC_092613.1, from coordinate 1,218,695 downwards.
AAAAATCGGGCGCCAGAAAACGCGTTGCGAGGCCCTTACACCCATCCAGAAGTGCCCCCAAAAGAAGGCTTTGGGTACAAGTGAACTCCCCAGGGGAGCCTATACGCAGCCCCACATGCAACGGGACCCTCCGGGTTCACTCTTTCACAGCAAGCCTAAATATATCCCTAGCCGTCGTGGGACAAGACTGAAAAACCAAGCCCGAGAAACGCGTTGCGAGACCCTTCCGCCCATCCAAAAGTGTCCGCAAAGGAAGGCTTTGGGTACAAGTGATCTCCCCAGGGGAGCCTTTACGCAGCTCCACATGCAACTGGACCCTCCGGGTTCACCCTTTCACAACAAGCCTAAATATATCCCTTACCAGCATGGGAGAAGACTGAAAATCTGGGCACCAGGAAACGCATTCCTAGCCCCTTTCACCCATCCAAAAATTCCCGCAAAGGAAGGCTTTGGGTACAAGTGAACTCCCCAGGGGAGCCTTTACGCAGCCCCACATGCAACTGGACCCTCCGGGGTAACTCATCCCGAGCAACCCGAAACATATCCCTGGCCGGCATCAGAGACGACTGAAAAATCGGGCCCCAGAAAACGCGATGCGAGGCCCTTACACCCATCCAAAAGTGCCCCCAAAGGAAGGCTTTGGGTACAAGTGAACTCCCCAGGGGAGCCTTTACGCAGCCCCACATGCAACTGGACCCTCCGGGTTCGCTGTTTCCGAGCAAGAATTAATATAGCCCTAGCCGGCATAGAAGACGACTGAAAAATCGGGCCCCAGGAAACGCGTTGCGATCCCCTTTCGCCCATCCAAAATGCCCCCAAAGGAAAGCTTTGGGTACAAGTGAACTCCCTAGGGGATCCTTTACGCAGCCCCACATGCAACGGAACCCTCCGGGTTCGCTCTTTCCGAGCAACCCTAAATATATCAATAGCCGTCGTGGGTGAAGACTGAAAAACCGGGCCCCAGAAAACGCGTTGCGAGCCCCTTTCGCCCATCCAAAAGTGCCCCCAAAGGAAGGCTTTGGATACAAGTGAACTCCCCAGGGGAGCCTTTACGCAGCCCCACATGCAACTGGACCCTCCGGGGTCACTCTTTCACAACAAGCCTAAATATATCACTTACTCGCATGGGAGAAGACTGAAAATCTGGGCCCCAGGAAACGCATTCCGAGCCCCTGTCGCCCATCCAAAATGCCCCCAAAGGAAGGCTTTGGGTACAAGTGAAATCCCCAGGGGAGCCTTCACGCAGCCCCACATGCAACGGAACCCTCCGGGTTCACTCTTTCACAGCAAGCCTAAATAAATCCCTGGCGGGCGTGGGAAAAGACTGAAAACCTGGGCAGCAGGAAACGCATTCCTAGCCCCTTTCACCCATCCAAAAATTCCCGCAAAGGAAGGCATTGGGTACAAGTGAACTCCCCAGGGGAGCCTTCACGCAGCCCCACATGCAACTGGACCCTCCGGGGTCACTCATTCCGAGCAACCCAAAAATATAACGCTAGCCGTCATCAGAGACGATTGAAAAACCGGGCCCCAGAAAAATCGTTGTGAGCCCCTTTCGCCCATCCAAAAGTGCCCCCAAAGGAAGGCTTTGGGTACAAGTGAACTCCCCAGGGGAGCCTTTACGCAGCTCCACATGCAACTGGACCCTCCGGGTTCACCCTTTCACAACAAGCCTAAATATATCCCTTACCGGCATGGGAGAAGACTGAAAATCTGGGCACCAGGAAACGCATTCCTAGCCCCTTTCACCCATCCAAAAATTCCCGCAAAGGAAGGCTTTGGGTACAAGTGAACTCCCCAGGGGAGCCTTTACGCAGCCCCACATGCAACTGGACCCTCCGGGGTAACTCATCCCGAGCAACCCGAAACATATCCCTGGCCGGCATCAGAGACGACTGAAAAATCGGGCCCCAGAAAACGCGATGCGAGGCCCTTACACCCATCCAAAAGTGCCCCCAAAGGAAGGCTTTGGGTACAAGTGAACTCCCCAGGGGAGCCTTTACGCAGCCCCACATGCAACTGGACCCTCCGGGTTCGCTGTTTCCGAGCAAGAATTAATATAGCCCTAGCCGGCATAGAAGACGACTGAAAAATCGGGCCCCAGGAAACGCGTTGCGAGCCCCTTTCGCCCATCCAAAATGCCCCCAAAGGAAAGCTTTGGGTACAAGTGAACTCCCTAGGGGATCCTTTACGAAGCCCCACATGCAACGGAACCCTCCGGGTTCGCTCTTTCCGAGCAACCCTAAATATATCAATAGCCGTCGTGGGTGAAGACTGAAAAACCGGGCCCCAGAAAACGCGTTGCGAGCCCCTTTCGCCCATCCAAAAGTGCCCCCAAAGGAAGGCTTTGGATACAAGTGAACTCCCCAGGGGAGCCTTTACGCAGCCCCACATGCAACTGGACCCTCCGGGGTCACTCTTTCACAACAAGCCTAAATATATCACTTACTCGCATGGGAGAAGACTGAAAATCTGGGCCCCAGGAAACGCATTCCGAGCCCCTGTCGCCCATCCAAAATGCCCCCAAAGGAAGGCTTTGGGTACAAGTGAAATCCCCAGGGGAGCCTTCACGCAGCCCCACATGCAACGGAACCCTCCGGGTTCACTCTTTCACAGCAAGCCTAAATAAATCCCTGGCGGGCGTGGGAAAAGACTGAAAACCTGGGCAGCAGGAAACGCATTCCTAGCCCCTTTCACCCATCCAAAAATTCCCGCAAAGGAAGGCATTGGGTACAAGTGAACTCCCCAGGGGAGCCTTCACGCAGCCCCACATGCAACTGGACCCTCCGGGGTCACTCATTCCGAGCAACCCAAAAATATAACGCTAGCCGTCATCAGAGACGATTGAAAAACCGGGCCCCAGAAAAATCGTTGTGAGCCCCTTTCGCCCATCCAAAAGTGCCCCCAAAGGAAGGCTTTGGGTACAAGTGAACTCCCCAGGGGAGCCTTTACGCAGCCCCACATGCAACTGGACCCTCTGAGTTCACTCATCCCGAGCAACCGGAAACATATCCCTGGCTGGCATCAGAGGTGACTGAAAAATCGGGCGCCAGAAAACGCATTGCGAGGCCCTTACACCCATCCAGAAGTGCCCCCAAAAGAAGGCTTTGGGTACAAGTGAACTCCCCAGGGGAGCCTATACGCAGCCCCACATGCAACGGGACCCTCCGGGTTCACTCTTTCACAGCAAGCCTAAATATATCCCTAGCCGTCGTGGGACAAGACTGAAAAACCAAGCCCGAGAAACGCGTTGCGAGACCCTTCAGCCCATCCAAAAGTGTCCGCAAAGGAAGGCTTTGGGTACAAGTGATCTCCCCAGGGGAGCCTTTACGCAGCTCCACATGCAACTGGACCCTCCGGGTTCACCCTTTCACAACAAGCCTAAATATATCCCTTACCGGCATGGGAGAAGACTGAAAATCTGGGCACCAGGAAACGCATTCCTAGCCCCTTTCACCCATCCAAAAATTCCCGCAAAGGAAGGCTTTGGGTACAAGTGAACTCCCCAGGGGAGCCTTTACGCAGCCCCACATGCAACTGGACCCTCCGGGGTAACTCATCCCGAGCAACCCGAAACATATCCCTGGCCGGCATCAGAGACGACTGAAAAATCGGGCCCCAGAAAACGCGATGCGAGGCCCTTACACCCATCCAAAAGTGCCCCCAAAGGAAGGCTTTGGGTACAAGTGAACTCCCCAGGGGAGCCTTTACGCAGCCCCACATGCAACTGGACCCTCCGGGTTCGCTGTTTCCGAGCAAGAATTAATATAGCCCTAGCCGGCATAGAAGACGACTGAAAAATCGGGCCCCAGGAAACGCGTTGCGAGCCCCTTTCGCCCATCCAAAATGCCCCCAAAGGAAAGCTTTGGGTACAAGTGAACTCCCTAGGGGATCCTTTACGAAGCCCCACATGCAACGGAACCCTCCGGGTTCGCTCTTTCCGAGCAACCCTAAATATATCAATAGCCGTCGTGGGTGAAGACTGAAAAACCGGGCCCCAGAAAACGCGTTGCGAGCCCTTTTGCCAATCCAAAAGTGCCCCCAAAAGAAGGCTTTGGGTACAACTGAACGCCCCAGGGGAGACTTTACGCAGCCCCACATGCAACTGGACCCTCCGGGGTCACTCTTTCCGAACAACCCTAAATATAGCCCTAGCCGGACTGGGAGAAGACTGAAAATCTGGGCCCCAGGAAACGCGTTGCGAGCCCCTTTCGCCCATCCAAAAGTGCCCCCAAAGGAAGGCTTTGGGTACAAGTGAACTCCCCAGGGGAGCCTTTACGCAGCCCCACATGCAACTGGACCCTCCGGGGTCACTCTTTCACAACAAGCCTAAATATATCACTTACTCGCATGGGAGAAGACTGAAAATCTGGGCCCCAGGAAACGCATTCCGAGCCCCTATCGCCCATCCAAAATGCCCCCAAAGGAAGGCTTTGGGTACAACTGAACTCCCCAGGGGAGCCTTCACCCAGCCCCACATGCAACGGGACCCTCCGGGTTCACTCTTTCACAACAAGCATACATATAACCCTTACCGGCATCGGAGAAGACTGAAAATCCGGGCCCCAGGAAACGCATTCCGAGCCTCTGTCGCCCATTCAAAATGCCCCCAAAGGAATGGTTTGGGTACAAGTGAACTCCCCAGGGGAGGCTTTACGCAGCCCCACATGCAACTGGACCCTCTGAGTTCACTCATCCCGAGCAACCCGAAACATATCCCTGGCCGGCATCAGAGACGACTGAAAAATCGGGCCCCAGAAAACGCGATGCGAGGCCCTTACACCCATTCAGAAGTTCCCGCAAAGGAAGGCTTTGGGTACAAGTGAACTCCCCAGGGGAGCCTTTACGCAGCCCCACATGCAACTGGACCCTCCGGTTTCACTCTTTCACAACAAGCCTAAATATATCCCTTACTGGCATGGGAGAAGACTGAAAATCTGGGCCCCAGGAAACGCATTCCGAGCCCCTGTCGCCCATCCAAAATGCCCCCAAAGGAAGGCTTTGGGTACAAGTGAAATCCCCAGGGAAGCCTTCACGCAGCCCCACATGCAACGGAACCCTCCGGGTTCACTCTTTCACAGCAAGCCTAAATAAATCCCTGGCGGGCGTGGGAAAAGACTGAAAACCTGGGCAGCAGGAAACGCATTCCTAGCCCCTTTCACCCATCCAAAAATTCCCGCAAAGGAAGGCATTGGGTACAAGTGAACTCCCCAGGGGAGCCTTCACGCAGCCCCACATGCAACTGGACCCTCCGGGGTCACTCATTCCGAGCAACCCAAAAATATAACGCTAGCCGTCATCAGAGACGATTGAAAAACCGGGCCCCAGAAAAATCGTTGTGAGCCCCTTTCGCCCATCCAAAAGTGCCCCCAAAGGAAGGCTTTGGGTACAAGTGAACTCCCCAGGGGAGCCTTTACGCAGCCCCACATGCAACTGGACCCTCTGAGTTCACTCATCCCGAGCAACCGGAAACATATCCCTGGCTGGCATCAGAGGTGACTGAAAAATCGGGCGCCAGAAAACGCGTTGCGAGGCCCTTACACCCATCCAGAAGTGCCCCCAAAAGAAGGCTTTGGGTACAAGTGAACTCCCCAGGGGAGCCTATACGCAGCCCCACATGCAACGGGACCCTCCGGGTTCACTCTTTCACAGCAAGCCTAAATATATCCCTAGCCGTCGTGGGACAAGACTGAAAAACCAAGCCCGAGAAACGCGTTGCGAGACCCTTCCGCCCATCCAAAAGTGTCCGCAAAGGAAGGCTTTGGGTACAAGTGAGCTCCCCAGGGGAGCCTTTACGCAGCTCCACATGCAACTGGACCCTCCGGGTTCACCCTTTCACAACAAGCCTAAATATATCCCTTACCGGCATGGGAGAAGACTGAAAATCTGGGCACCAGGAAACGCATTCCTAGCCCCTTTCACCCATCCAAAAATTCCCGCAAAGGAAGGCTTTGGGTACAAGTGAACTCCCCAGGGGAGCCTTTACGCAGCCCCACATGCAACTGGACCCTCCGGGGTAACTCATCCCGAGCAACCCGAAACATATCCCTGGCCGGCATCAGAGACGACTGAAAAATCGGGCCCCAGAAAACGCGATGCGAGGCCCTTACACCCATCCAAAAGTGCCCCCAAAGGAAGGCTTTGGGTACAAGTGAACTCCCCAGGGGAGCCTTTACGCAGCCCCACATGCAACTGGACCCTCCGGGTTCGCTGTTTCCGAGCAAGAATTAATATAGCCCTAGCCGGCATAGAAGACGACTGAAAAATCGGGCCCCAGGAAACGCGTTGCGAGCCCCTTTCGCCCATCCAAAATGCCCCCAAAGGAAAGCTTTGGGTACAAGTGAACTCCCTAGGGGATCCTTTACGAAGCCCCACATGCAACGGAACCCTCCGGGTTCGCTCTTTCCGAGCAACCCTAAATATATCAATAGCCGTCGTGGGTGAAGACTGAAAAACCGGGCCCCAGAAAACGCGTTGCGAGCCCTTTTGCCAATCCAAAAGTGCCCCCAAAAGAAGGCTTTGGGTACAACTGAACGCCCCAGGGGAGACTTTACGCAGCCCCACATGCAACTGGACCCTCCGGGGTCACTCTTTCACAACAAGCCTAAATATATCCCTTACCGGCATGGGAGGAGACTGAAAATCCGGTCCCGAGAAAAAGCATTGCGAGCCCCTTTCGCCCATCCAAAAGTGCCCCCAAAGGAAGGCTTTGGGTACAAGTGAACTCCCCAGGGGAGCCTTTACGCAGACCCACATGCAACTGGACCCTCTGGGTTCGCTCTTTCCGAACAACCCTAAATATAGCCCTAGCCGGACTGGGAGAAGACTGAAAATCTGGGCCCCAGGAAACGCGTTGCGAGCCCCTTTCGCCCATCCAAAAGTGCCCCCAAAGGAAGGCTTTGGGTACAAGTGAACTCCCCAGGGGAGCCTTTACGCAGCCCCACATGCAACTGGACCCTCCGGGGTCACTCTTTCACAACAAGCCTAAATATATCCATAGACGGCATAGAAGAAGTCTGAAAAATCGGGCCCTAGGAAACTCTTTCCGAGCCCCTTTCACGCATCCAAAAGATCCCCCAAAGGAAGGCTTTGGGTACAAGTGAACTCCCCAGGGGAGACTTTCCGCAGCCCCACATGCAACTGGACACTCCGGGTTAACTCTTTCACAACAAGCCTAAATATAGCCCTTACCGGCATGGGAGAAGAATGAAAATCTGTGCACCAGGAAACGCATTCCTAGCCCCTTTCACCCATCCAAAAATTCCCACAAAGGAAGGCTTTGGGTACAAGTGAACTCCCCAGGGGAGCCTTCATGCAGCCCCACATGCAACTGGACCCTCCGGGGTAACTCATTCCGAGCAACCCAAAAATATAACGCTAGCCGTCATCAGAGACGATTGAAAAACCGGGCCCCAGAAAAATCGTTGTGAGCCCCTTTCGCCCATCCAAAAGAGCCCCCAAAGGAAGGCTTTGGGTACAAGTGAACTCCCCAGGGGAGCCTTTACGCAGCCCCACATGCAACTGGACCCTCCGGGTTCGCTGTTTCCGAGCAAGAATTAATATAGCCCTAGCCGGCATAGAAAACGACTGAAAAATCGGACCCCAGGAAACGCGTTGCGAGCCCCTTTCGCCCATCCAAAATGCCCCCAAAGGAAGGCTTTGGGTACAAGTGAACTCCCCAGAGGAGGCTTTACGCAGCCCCACATGCAACTGGACCCTCTGAGTTCACTCATTCCAAGCAACCCTAAATATATCTCTAGCCATCATCAGAGACGACTGAAAAATCAGGCCACAGAAAAATCGTTGTAAGCCCCTTTCGCCCATACAAAAGTGCCCGCAAAGGAAGGCTTTGGGTACAAGTGAACTCCCCAGGGGAGCCTTCACGCAGCCCCACATGCAACTGGACCCTCCGGGGTCACTCATTCCGAGCAACCCAAAAATATAACTCTAGCCGTCATCAGAGACGATTGAAAAACCGGGCCCCAGAAAAATCGTTGTGAGCCCCTTTCGCCCATCCAAAAGTGCCCGCAAATGAAGGCTTTGGGTACAAGTGAACTCCCCAGGGGAGCCTTTACGCAGCCCCACATGCAACTGGACCCTCCGGGTTCGCTGTTTCCGAGCAAGAATTAATATAGCCCTAGCCGGCATAGAAGACAACTGAAAAATCGGGCCCCAGGAAACGCGTTGCGAGCCCCTTTCGCCCATCCAAAAGTGCCCGCAAATGAAGGCTTTGGGTACAAGTGATCTCCCCAGGGGAGCCTTTACCCTGCCCCACATGCAACGGGACCCTCCGGGTTCGCTCTTTCCGAGCAAACCTAAATATTTCCCTAGCCGTCATGGGTCAAGACTGAAAATCCGGGCCCCAGGAATCGCATTCTGAGCCCCTGTCGCCCATCCAAAATGCCCCCAAAGGAAGGCTTTGGGTACAAGTGAACTCCCCAGAGGAGGCTTTACGCAGCCCCACATGCAACTGGACCCTCTGAGTTCACTCATTCCAAGCAACCCTAAATATATCTCTAGCCATCATCAGAGACGACTGAAAAATCAGGCCACAGAAAAATCGTTGTAAGCCCCTTTCGCCCATCTAAAAGTGCCCGCAAAGGAAGGCTTTGGGTACAAGTGAACTCCCCAGGGGAGCCTTTACGCAGCCCCACATGCAACGGGACCCTCCACGTTCACTCTTTCACAGCAAGCCTAAATATATCCCTAGATGGCGTGGGAGAAGACTGAAAAACCAAGCCCGAGAAAACGCGTTGTGAGCCCCTTTCGCCCATCCAAAAGTGCCCCCAAAGGAATCATAGAATCATAGAATCATAGAATATCCTGAGTTGGAAGGGACCCTTAAGGATCATCAAGTCCAACTCTTGACACCGCACAGGTCTACCCAAGTTCAGACCATGTGACTAAGTGCACAGTCCAATCTCTTCTTAAATTCAGTCCCGCTCGGTGCAGTGACCACTTCCCTGGGGAGCCTGTTCCAGTGTGCAACCACTCTCTCTGTGAAGAACCCCTTCCTGATGTCCAGCCTAAACTTCCCCTGCCTCAGCTTAACTCCGTTCCCGCGGGTCCTGTCGCTGGTGTTAATGGAGAAAAGGTCTCCTGCCTCGTACAAGTGAACTCCCCAGGGGAGCCTTTACGCAGACCCACATGCAACTGGACCCTCTGGGTTCGCTCTTTCCGAACAACCCTAAATATAGCCCTAGCCGGACTGGGAGAAGACTGAAAATCTGGGCCCCAGGAAACGCGTTGCGAGCCCCTTTCGCCCATCCAAAAGTGCCCCCAAAGGAAGGCTTTGGGTACAAGTGAACTCCCCAGGGGAGCCTTTACGCAGCCCCACATGCAACTGGACCCTCCGGGGTCACTCTTTCACAACAAGCCTAAATATATCCATAGACGGCATAGAAGAAGTCTGAAAAATCGGGCCCTAGGAAACTCTTTCCGAGCCCCTTTCACGCATCCAAAAGATCCCCCAAAGGAAGGCTTTGGGTACAAGTGAACTCCCCAGGGGAGACTTTCCGCAGCCCCACATGCAACTGGACACTCCGGGTTAACTCTTTCACAACAAGCCTAAATATAGCCCTTACCGGCATGGGAGAAGAATGAAAATCTGTGCACCAGGAAACGCATTCCTAGCCCCTTTCACCCATCCAAAAATTCCCACAAAGGAAGGCTTTGGGTACAAGTGAACTCCCCAGGGGAGCCTTCATGCAGCCCCACATGCAACTGGACCCTCCGGGGTAACTCATTCCGAGCAACCCAAAAATATAACCCTAGCCGTCATCAGAGACGATTGAAAAACCGGGCCCCAGAAAAATCGTTGTGAGCCCCTTTCGCCCATTCAAAAGTGCCCCCAAAGGAAGGCTTTGGGTACAAGTGAACTCCCCAGGGGAGCCTTTACGCAGCCCCACATGCAACTGGACCCTCCGGGTTCGCTGTTTCCGAGCAAGAATTAATATAGCCCTAGCCGGCATAGAAAACGACTGAAAAATCGGACCCCAGGAAACGCGTTGCGAGCCCCTTTCACCCATCCAAAATGCCCCCAAAGGAAGGCTTTGGGTACAAGTGAACTCCCCAGAGGAGGCTTTACGCAGCCCCACATGCAACTGGACCCTCTGAGTTCACTCATTCCAAGCAACCCTAAATATATCTCTAGCCATCATCAGAGACGACTGAAAAATCAGGCCACAGAAAAATCGTTGTAAGCCCCTTTCGCCCATACAAAAGTGCCCGCAAAGGAAGGCTTTGGGTACAAGTGAACTCCCCAGGGGAGCCTTCACGCAGCCCCACATGCAACTGGACCCTCCGGGGTCACTCATTCCGAGCAACCCAAAAATATAACTCTAGCCGTCATCAGAGACGATTGAAAAACCGGGCCCCAGAAAAATCGTTGTGAGCCCCTTTCGCCCATCCAAAAGTGCCCGCAAATGAAGGCTTTGGGTACAAGTGAACTCCCCAGGGGAGCCTTTACGCAGCCCCACATGCAACTGGACCCTCCGGGTTCGCTGTTTCCGAGCAAGAATTAATATAGCCCTAGCCGGCATAGAAGACAACTGAAAAATCGGGCCCCAGGAAACGCGTTGCGAGCCCCTTTCGCCCATCCAAAAGTGCCCGCAAATGAAGGCTTTGGGTACAAGTGATCTCCCCAGGGGAGCCTTTACCCTGCCCCACATGCAACGGGACCCTCCGGGTTCGCTCTTTCCGAGCAAACCTAAATATTTCCCTAGCCGTCATGGGTCAAGACTGAAAATCCGGGCCCCAGGAATCGCATTCTGAGCCCCTGTCGCCCATCCAAAATGCCCCCAAAGGAAGGCTTTGGGTACAAGTGAACTCCCCAGAGGAGGCTTTACGCAGCCCCACATGCAACTGGACCCTCTGAGTTCACTCATTCCAAGCAACCCTAAATATATCTCTAGCCATCATCAGAGACGACTGAAAAATCAGGCCACAGAAAAATCGTTGTAAGCCCCTTTCGCCCATCTAAAAGTGCCCGCAAAGGAAGGCTTTGGGTACAAGTGAACTCCCCAGGGGAGCCTTTACGCAGCCCCACATGCAACGGGACCCTCCACGTTCACTCTTTCACAGCAAGCCTAAATATATCCCTAGATGGCGTGGGAGAAGACTGAAAAACCAAGCCCGAGAAAACGCGTTGTGAGCCCCTTTCGCCCATCCAAAAGTGCCCCCAAAGGAATCATAGAATCATAGAATCATAGAATATCCTGAGTTGGAAGGGACCCTTAAGGATCATCAAGTCCAACTCTTGACACCGCACAGGTCTACCCAAGTTCAGACCATGTGACTAAGTGCACAGTCCAATCTCTTCTTAAATTCAGTCCCGCTCGGTGCAGTGACCACTTCCCTGGGGAGCCTGTTCCAGTGTGCAACCACTCTCTCTGTGAAGAACCCCTTCCTGATGTCCAGCCTAAACTTCCCCTGCCTCAGCTTAACTCCGTTCCCGCGGGTCCTGTCGCTGGTGTTAATGGAGAAAAGGTCTCCTGCCTCGTACAAGTGAACTCCCCAGGGGAGCCTTTACGCAGACCCACATGCAACTGGACCCTCCGGGTTCACTCTTTCACAACAAGCCTAAATATAGCCCTTACCGGCATGGGAGAAGACTGAAAATATGGGCACCAGGAAACGCATTCCTAGCCACTTTCACCCATCCAAAAATTCCCGCAAAGGAAGGCTTTGGGTACAAGTGAACTCCCCAGGGGAGCCTTTACGCAGACCCACATGCAACTGGACCCTCCGGGTTCACACTTTCACAACAAGCCTAAATATAGCCCTTACCGGCATGGGAGGAGACTTAAAATCCGGTCCCTAGAAAAAGCGTTGCGAGCCCATTTCGCCCATCCAAAAGTGCCCCCAAAGGAAGGCTTTGGGAACATTTGAACTCCCCAGGGGAGCCTTCACGCAGACCCATATGCAACTGGACCCTCCGGGTTCGCTCTTTCCGAGCAAACCTAAATACAGCCCTAGATGGATTAGGTGAAAACTGAAAAACCGGGCCCCAGGAAACGCGTTGCGAGCCCGTGTCGCCCATCCAAAAGTGCCCGCAAAGGAAGGCTTTGGGTACAAGTGAACTCCCCAGGGGAGCCTTTACGCAGCCCCACATGCAACTGGACCCTCCGGGTTCAATTTTTCGTATAACCCTAAACATAACCCTAGCCGGCATGGGAGAAGACTGAAAACCCGGGCCCCAGAAAACGCGTTGCAAGCCCCTTTCGCCCATTCAAAAGTGCCCCCAAAGGAAGGCTTTGGGTACAAGTGATCTCCCCAGGGGAGCCTTTACGCAGCCCCACATGCAACGGGACCCTCCGGGTTCACTCTTTCATAGCAAGCCTAAATAAATCCCTAACCTGCAACTAAGACTGAAAATCCGGACCCGAGGAAACGCATTCCGAGCCCCTTTCACCCATCCAAAAGTGCCCCCAAAGGAAGGCTTTGGGTACAACTGAACTCCCCAGGGGAGCCTTCACGCAGCCCCACATGCAACTGGACCCTCCGGGTTCACTCTTTCATAGCAAGCCTAAATATATCCCTGGCCGGCATCAGAGACGACTGAAAAATCGGGCCCCAGAAAATGCGTTGCGAGGCCCTTACACCCATCCAAAAGTGCCCGCAAAGGAAGGCTTTGGGTACAAGTGAACTCCCCAGGGGAGCCTTTACGCAGCCCCACATGCAACTGGACCCTCCGTGTTCACTCTTTCACAACAAGCCTAAATATAGCCCTTATCGGCATGGGAGAAGACTGAAAATCTGGGCACCAGGAAACGCATTCCTAGCCCCTTTCACCCATCCAAAAATTCCCGCAAAGGAAGGCTTTGGGTACAAGTGAACTCCCCAGGGGAGCCTTCACGCAGCCCCACATGCAACTGGACCCTCCGGGTTCGCTCTTTCCGAGCAAACCTAAATACAGCCCTAGCCGGACTGGGAGAAAACTGAAAAACCGGGCCCCAGAAAACGCGTTGCGAGCCCGTGTCACCCATCCAAAAGTGCCCGCAAAGGAAGGCTTTGGGTACAAGTGAACTCCCCAGGGGAGATTTTATGCAGCCCCACATGCAAGGGGACCCTCCGGGTTCACTCTTTCACAACAAGCCTAAATATAGCTCTTACCGGCATGGGAGGAGACTGAAAATCCGGTCCCTAGAAAAAGCGTTGCGAGCCCCTTTCGCCCATACAAAAGAGCCCCCAAAGGAAGGCATTGGGTACAAGTGAACTCCCCAGGGGAGACTTTACGCAGAACCACATGCAACTGGACCCTCCGGGTTCGCTCTTTCCGAGCAAACCTAAATACAGCCCTAGCCGGATTAGGAGAAAACTGAAAAACCGGGCCCCAGGAAAAGCGTTGCGAGCCCCTTTCGCCCATCCAAATGTGGCCCCAAAGGAAGGCTTTGGGTACAAGTGAACTCCCCAGGGGAGCCTTTACGCAGCCCTACATGCAACTGGACCCTCCGGGTTCGTTGTTTCGGAGCAACCCTAAATATAGCCCTAGCCGGCGTGGGAGAAGACTGAAAATCTGGGCCCCAGGATACGCGTTGTGAGCCCCTTTCGCCCATCCAAAAGTACCCGCAAAGGAAGGCTTTGGGTACAAGTGAACTCCCCAGGGGAGCCTTTACGCAGCCCCACATGCAACTGGACCCTTTGGGTTCGTTGTTTCCGAGCAAGCCTTCATATATCCCTAGCTGGCATAGAACACGTCTGAAAAATTGGGCACCAGAAAACGCATTCCGAGCCACTTTCACCCATCCAAAATTGCCCCCAAAGGAAGGCTTTGGGTACAACTGAACTCCCCAGGGGAGCCTTTACGGAGACCCACATTCAACTGGACCCTCCGGGTTCACTCTTTCAAAACAAGCCTAAATATAGCCCTTATCGGCATTGGAGAAGACTGAAAATCTGGGCACCAGGAAACGCATTCCTAGCCCCTTTCACCCATCCAAAAATTCCCGCAAAGGAAGGCTTTGGGTACAAGTGAACTCCCCAGGGGAGCCTTTACGCAGCCCCACATGCAACTGGACCCTCCGGGGTAACTCATCCCGAGCAACCCGAAACATATCCCTGGCCGGCATCAGAGACGACTGAAAAATCGGGCCCCAGAAAACACATTCCGAGCCCCTTTCGCCCATCCAAAAGTGCCCCCAAGGGAAGGCTTTGGGTACAAGTGAACTCCCCAGGGGAGCCTTTACGCAGCCCCACATGCAACGGGATCCTCCGGGTTCTCTCTTTCTGAGCAACCCTAAATATATCCCTAGCCGGCATAGAAAACGACTGAAAAATCGGACCCCAGGAAACGCGTTGCGAGCCCCTTTCACCCACCCAAAAGTGCCCCCAAAGGAAGGCTTTGGGTACAAGTGACCTCCCCAGGGGGGCCTTTACGCAGCCCCACATGCAACTGGACCCTCCGGGTTCGTTGTTTCCGAGCAAGCCTTAATATAGCCCTAGCCGGCATAGAAGACGACTGAAAAATCGGGCCCCAGGAAACGCGTTGCGAGCCCCTTTCGCCCATCCAAAAGTGCCCCCAAAGGAAGGCTTTGGGTACAAGTGAACTCCCCAGCAGAGCCTTTACACAGCCCCACATGCAACTGGACCCTCCGGTTTCGTTGTTTCCGAGCAAGCCTTTATATAGCCCTAGCCGGCATAGAAGACGTCTGAAAAATTGGGCCCCAGGAAACGCGTTGCGAGCCCCTTTCGCCCATCCAAAAGTGCCCCCAAAGGAAGGCTTTGGGTACAAGTGAACTCCCCAGGAGAGCCTTTACGCAGCCCCACATGCAACTGGACCCTCCGGGTTCATTGTTTCCGAGCAAGCCTTAATGTATCCCTAGCCGGCATAGAAGACGTCTGAAAAATTGGGCCCCAGGAAACGCGTTGCGAGCCCCTTTCGCCCATCCAAAAGTGCCCGCAAAGGAAGGCTTTGGGTACAAGTGAACTCTCCAGGGGAGCCTTTAGCCAGTCCTACCTTACCAGTCAGGCGTTTTTGTTAAATGCTCCAGGGAATTCTATACATATTGTACAAGTGTGACTTTTGCTTCAATATGTACATTACAGACCCTTCACTTCAGAATGAGAACTACCAAGAATTCACGAGCTTCTTCCTCTAAGCCCAGAATGCACGTTGATGTGTTTGTGTTCTGCTCTGCAAAATGGCATGGCAACTTTACAACAGCTACAGACTTCTGCGTAGTAGCTTTTTACTTATTGTCAATCCCAGCTAAGATGCTTGCTTTTCCCACCCAGCTAAGATGCTTGCTTTTCCCATGAGTCTTGTTTTCCCCATTATTTTTCCACTTCAAGAAAGACATTTGGTTATCTCTTTTCCTTTATCCGCATGTGACACTGCTACCTGTGTTTTTCTCAGATCTATTTCATGGCTGATCTTTGTCTCCACTTCCTCTGTTATAAATCCCTACATCTGTTAGATTTGGACTCCTGTTTTCAAACACCTTGGTAACTTTTTGCTTTTTGAGATGCTTCTACTTTCTTAAAGAAGAAAGACCTGGATGTACAAGTCAAGTATCTCCAAAGAAAGGAAGCATGCAGAATTCATGAGAAAAGCCACAAAGCAAATTGCCAGCTGATTCACAGCATACCTGATCATTTTGTTTTCCAAGATATTAAAAACACCACGGCTGTGCTGGCCAAGAGGAAATGTGGCAATTCCCTTCGGGCTTGGAGTACTTACGACACTCAAGATACTAATGCTTATCTGGTATCTTTTCAATATTGAGTACCTTGTGTTCTTTTGCCCAAGGTGAAGACAGGCAGTTTTGGAACCAACAGACTACACCTGGGTAGCCAGATAGCATACCATATAGGCATCCTTCTTCACTTCTATGAAATTCTGAAGTGGTTCACCTGGGAAATACAACAGCAGCATAGTTGTTAGACAGCCAGTCATGTGAAAGGCTTTGTTCAATTGACTGCTGCTTGTAAGCAATAATTACGTCATGACAGAAAGTGACAGAGTGACATAATTTTTTAGTGCATAACTCCGGTCTGTATGTGAATAGCTGGATTAGTATGAATGGGAAAGAACCACTTAAGTAAATCTATACAGGAAATAAAGATAGATAGAATCATTTTTGTCTGTTCTTCTAAAAGCTGTCTATTAATTATGAAGCCACAGCACTGCTTCAAATGCTGGAATTGACACTGTTCCTGTAAATTGACACTGTTCCTTTCATTTCATTAGACCAACTATACAGAGTTGTATAGAGAAGACTATTCTTGTGAAGAAGAGTTGTATAGCATAGCCTAAGTACCCTAAATCTAAGCAGGTAAAATCATACCTAGTAAAGAACATGTCTTTCTTTCATGAGGTAAGTGTAAGAGCATTCCCAAAATTCCGTCCTGACTTGGGGAACAACAAACCAAAACTGTGCAAAAGAAATCATGAGCCACTGGGATGAGTGCTCTGGCAAGCAGACCCAGATTCTTCAGATTCTTTGCAGCAAATCTACCCAGGCTATCATTTGCACTTCCTATCTACTTCAGTGCAACCAACTTTTGATTTATCCTCGGAGTATTTCTCAAGTTTTTCAGTCCTTCCCCAGACCTCTCCCCTTCACACGGTCCATGAAGCCCACCTTCAGCCAGAGAGGAGGCATGGCCACCCTGAAGAAAGAAAATGAATGGGGACAGTCCCTGCCACCTCATCCTAGTACTACGTACTGGGACCAGGTTGCCATAGGCATCTGTCCCTGGAGTGGAGCAGGGTGGAGCATTAATCAGAAAGGAATTTGTCTCTATTGCCGAGAGCAAGCCACATTCCTCATGGATATCACAAGTCTTCTTTTCATTCCCTGTGGAGCTCTTGAAGCCCTCTGCTCAGGGAACCTCACTGCTGGAGACCCCTGTATGTTCTACAGGGACTCCTGGTACCTCAAGTGACCTGAGGCGTGGATTTCACAGCTCAACTGGAAGCTTGAGCGATGCATAAGCCTTAGGTATTGCAACCTGTTCCTTCCTTAGATCTCTCCTTACCTACGTATGGACAAGATTGTCAGGTGTTGTTTTTGAACCTTCCAGTACCCACTAATCACTGAATTGAAAAAGCCAATCTGCAAGCAAGGACTAGATTTCCAACAAAAAACGGAGAGAAGCACTGGAAAAGCTGTTGTGAACAATAGCCCCCTCTTGTGTGTTAAAGGAGCAGCAGGTCTGTGTCTGCATAGGCCTGAGCTTTGGAGCTTTACGCAAACTTGGTAAACTTGTGAGGAAAGCAACCAGTGCAAGTGGCTTCCCCAAGGGGCGACTGGACAGAAGCGAACGCCTGACAGTGGCTGCCCAAGCTGACGGCTTAGCTCTGGTCTGGATATATCATAAGCTTTGTTGTGCAGGGTAGAAGTGAATTTCCGTCATGAAAAACAGCCCGGTGCTGTATGATATCATGTTTATTTCATAAAGAAGCAAGGAGGGAGGAAAACTTGACTGTTTTCTAAGACTCTTGCACATCCTCAGCACATTGAGCACGTAGGTCCTAGCACTGCACTAGTAAGGGAAGACCTCAATCAGGAGCAGATTATTCTTGATTAATTTAAACTGGGGGAGCGGGAATCACACCAGACAAAGACGTCCTTTTCACCAACATAGTTTATTTTGCCTGTCACGGCTCTACACGAAGACAGTAAAAAGGTAACAAATAAGGCAATATTCCCTCCTTCCCCTTCCCTCTCCTCCCCTCCACTTCCTTCCCCGACTCTCTCCTCCCCTATACTCCCATACATTCCCCCCACACACACTCCCCTACACTCTCCTCACCTACACTCCCCTACACACACCTCCCCTACACACTGCTCCCCTACACTCCTCTACACTCTGCTCCCCTACCCTCTTCTTCACCCAGTTCCCCTACACTCCCCTACACTCTGCTCCCCTACCCTCTTCTTCACTCAGTTCCCCTACACTCTCCTACACTCTGCTCCCCTACCCTCCCCTACATTCTGCTCCCCTACCCTCTTCTTCACTCAGTTCCCCTACACTCCCCTACACACACCTCCCCTACCTTCCCCTTCACTCTGTTCCCCTACACTCCCCTTCCCTACACTCCCCTCCACTCTCCTCTCCTACACTCCCCTATACTCTCCTCCCCTACGCTCCCCTACACTCTCCTCACCAAACAATCCCCTCCCCTACACTACCCTACACTACCATACACTACCCTACACTCCACTACACTCTGCTCCCCTGCCCTCCCCTGCCCTCCCGTGCCCTCCCCTGCCCTCCCCAGAACTCCCCTGCCCTCCCCTGCCCTTCCCTCCCCTCCCATTCTCGTTTTTACCCTTCCCTCCCCTCCCTCCCGTTCTCTTCATTCCCTCCCCTTCCCTCCCGTCTTCTCCTTTCTTCTTCTCCTCTCTTCTCCTTTCTTTCACAAATTGCAATGGAGAACAGGGAGAAGCATCACTTCCAGTCACTTCCGTCGTTCTCGTAGCTTGTGTCACTGCCTGATTCGTGGCAATCCATCAGCAGTATCCAGAAGCGTTCCAGCTGCTGTGCTACTAGGTGAGCAGCAGTCTCCAAGGGGCAATCACGGACTTCTTGCTGTGGCTCGGACACGGCACTTTCAAGTCCACCCTGGCTTGGCCATGTCCTCTTGCTACGTCCCCACCTACATTACAGTTCTGCTTAGAAGCCGAAGCACGGTGCTGAAGTAGTTCCACTCCTTCCATTTGCAATGATTGAGTTTGTCTAGCCAAGTGGTTTCTGTCCATAGAACACAAGAAAGAGGTTTTGCTTAGAAACAACGCAAGGAGGACTTCTTTTCCACATGGGCAAGGAATAGTCACGCTTTTCTAATGGAGACTCTAGTGGAAGAGAGAATGACAGATCATTCCGAGAGCTTTGAAATATCCCTTGGGGATGCTTAGTGCAGAGGACCAGAGGAAAGCTGTCCAAAGGACACCAGAGAATCACTCTGAATTACTTCCTCACAGACACATGTCCTTACTATGTCTGATATGGCTTCATGTCTGATATGGCTTCAGCTGGTTTCAGGGTTCTTGTTCACCTAAAAGCTAAATTCGGAGTTGTAAATGAAGATGGAAAGATTGACAAATGTATAAATCACTGATGGGGAAAAAAAAAAAAGAAAAAAAAGTGCTTTGAGAACTTTGGCCATTAGCCCTGGAAAGCATCAAAGTACTGTCCTCTGAAGCAAATGCCTTCTTCTCTTGATACCTAAAGAGGTAAATCAATCCAATGTTGTAACATTAGAAAAGCAAACACTAAACACAAGCAAAGGAGAAGAACACAAGTAAGCAATTGCAATGCCTATGGGGCTATTGCAGGGTTAGGCAAAGAACTATTGTACCATGAAATCTTGGGATAGAAGAAATATTATGTGCATTTTTTACTGTTTCATTTGTTGAGCTAATTTAGAAGTGGATATAAAATTGTTTTCTTTTTTTTTTTTTTCCTCTTGAGTTCACTCCTTTTTATAGGATTTCATAATAGAATAGATATATACAAAAAAAAAAAAAAAAAAAAAAAAAAAAGATTCCAAGCAGGTAATCATATTCACAATTATTTTTTCAATCCAGAAACAATAGCAAGGATGAGCTGAAAAGTATTTCTATGCCATTAGAGTGTCAAGGTGTGTCCCATACGTTAGTAACAGTCAGAGGATTCATTTTGGAGAACAAAAGATATCTTGAAAGAAGTAAAGACAGAAGTAAATATGTATGCATGTACATCTCTCTCTCTCTACAGAAACCTAAGAAACTCGTATGCAGGTTAGCTTCTTGTGCTCTCTTCTCAAAGTTCTAGTGAATACAGCATCAGTGTGTGTTCCAAACATTACCCTCAGTCCAGCACGGATACACACGAGAGGTCAGTCTGCAGGTTGCGCAGGCCAAGAAACTGCTCTGGCTTGATGGGAAGAGCCAAGGCAGAAGTTGCTGTCAGAGAAAAGATGCTGTCAAAGCGTGTCACGTCCATGCTAGAGCCTCTCTCCCACCATCTAGCTCTACTGCATCTAGATGCATCTATACTAGAGCGTCGCTACTTAGCCAGTCTGGGGGATCTTAGGAGCCTTCTGAAGACCCAGAGGAGGGGCTCTTTGTCCTTTCTGTTTTAACAGCCAGTGAAAACTCTTAGCGTTTGACACAGAGTGGCTGAAAAACACAAAGTGGACTTGCAATCTTCACAGCTTCGAAGCAAGTGGAGATTGTGGAGGTTGTGGAGTAACCAAGGAAACTGTTGATCTAGAAGCAGCCTACAGATTGTGTTTAGCCAGGGTCTTGTATTGCCCTTCTGGCTGATCTGCCAGCAATTCAAGAAAGTCTCCCTGGCAAGCCAGCCCTGGAGTCACCCAAAACTTGGTGAAACCCATGAGATTAGAAAGGAGACAGTTGCACTCCATAAACTGCAGGTTTCTGTGCTTTTTGATTGCTTGCTTGCTTGCTTGTTTTCCAGGCTGAATTGGATTAGCTGGACAAGTTGGCAGCTGCCTACAGACAAATACCTTATCAGGAGTCTAAACTACGGGATTGCTCTAACTGAGAACAATGAATTGGACTTGACGTTCTTAGGAAGTCTTTCCAGCTACGCTTTCTACCACTACAGAAATGCACCTGATTCTTTCACAAAGCTTACGGGTGCTGACTGCAAATAGTCCTCATCATTCTCCATTGCCTTCCTCATCTCCATTCTCTTTTGGCCCGTGAAGCTTTTCCGAGCAGAGATGAAGAGCAGCTCTAATACGCAGTCTGGGATTCTGCAAAGGAAAAGAAGAATCCTCCTGAAAACTCTTTGCAACCTCACCCACCATCCCCAAAGCAAAGAAGAGCAAAAGAACACCGCTTGATCACAGCAAGCATCAACTCGAGCATAGGTCTCCTGCAAGTGTAGCGGGGTTCAACAGCTGCCGAACAAGCTTAAGGAGCACACCCAGAATCAAGTCCATCAAACCGTGTCTTCAAACAGGTGCTTGAAAGAGTTAGGTTTTCTTAGGCGTGAGGAATTAAAAAGAAAGCAAGAACTGACAACTTACCAGCACACAGTTTCCCTCGAGCTTGCTTGGCTTCATTCCGCACCTGAGGCTGGGCTCCCAAGCAGGATTGAGCAGCATTGTGCAGAAATGCCAAAGCCTCCCCAGCTGTGCTGGATCTTCAGCCCGAAGGGCTTTGGCTCTGTTGCCTCCTCAGCAACATGGGCAATTGCCCAGGCAAGCCGGTGTCCAGCAGCTTGACTCAGGAAGCACAGCCCCCCCTTGCCACCGCTTGCCGCTCACACCAGGAGCCCCCGCGGTGGTGGCAGCCGTTGCGCGGCGCTTGGTGCAGTGCGGTGCGGGCAGAGGGCTGCGGGCTCCTTCTCCTCGGGGGCGGCTCTGCCATGGGGCGTCCGCCACGGGGCTGCTGAGGCGGCGGGGGGCTCCATGGGGGAGTGGAGGGCGACGTGCGCTGGGGCTGGGATGGGCCTGGGGCTGGGGCACCGCGCCGCCGCCACCATGCCAAGCAGCACTCCTGGCATCTGTGCTGCAGAGCCAGCCAGTGTGATGCCTTGGCGTTTGTGACTTCACAGAATCACAGAATGTCTACGTTGGAAGAGACCTCAAGACCATCGAGTGCCAAACAAAGGCAACTCTGCATTTCCTTCTTAAACACCCGGTTTCTTCAGAAAAACAAAACAAAACAAAACAAAACAAAAACAAAACAAAAAACACAGAACTTCATCCCTCACACGGGATTCCCGAAGTGAGCCTGCAGGGGCTGCCAAAGGCAGCAGCTCCTCAAGCACTGCTCCCACATGGCTCCCTACCACGGGCTCCATCCATCCCCCAGGAGCAAACTTGGTCAAACTAAGCCCCTTTGGAGATATTGGATGGCAGGCCTTACCAAATGCCGGACAAAGGAGAAGATCTAACCCATTTCGGAAACCAATATTTGCAACAACATCTTACAGTTTGGTGCAAGCAACTAGAACAAATCAATGTTTTAGGCACTAGACCTTTTATTTGCCTCCCAAGGGGAAGGATGCACTTTAATCAATATTAGTTGCTGTATGTGTGTAAATGAGGCAGGAGGAATTGAGACTGAGCACGAAAACATTTGGGGAAAGACTACGGTAATAAGGTGATTAGTCTAAGGTGATTACATAAGGTAATTCAAGATGACACCTCCTGGGGTTTTCGAGAATTATGCAACAAAATCACCTTTTTGGTTACCCAACTTTTCTTGGCTTAAGCAATCGTTTAGAGGAATCCTGATCTTCTTTTTAAGAGTAGTAGTCTTGACTTGTGTAGTGGTACAATGTGCATTTTGGTGCTGTATGAAGGACTAGATTATGATACCTGGAAGTGTAACTGAAACAAGCACCAAGTCAAAACTGGTAAGAATTTAATGAAAACTTTTAATCAAGAAGGATTGTAATAAGCCAAAGAATTTGCTTAGGCTCAAGAAAAGGGGGGACTTGAGACAGGGAACAAGATAAAGACTGGTTATTCCTAGGTCTGAGCTAGCACCATTGTATGTTAAGGACCCGAAAGACAAGGAAGTAAAAGACTGTGTCTTTTACTTTCCGCTGGCTCTTTGCTTGTAATACAAGCTTCACCATTCTAACTTGCAATTTAGGCAATCTTAAAACAACTGAACCATGACAGTAAAATATGAAATTCTTCGTATTTTCAAAAGTAGTCTGCAATTTCAGTAGCAGAACACACAAAACATAGTCTTTGAATGTGACTTTAATGTACACAGGGATTTTTGTTATTTTTAAAGCTCATCACTTTTTTATTACATTGTATTATGCCCCAAAATATATTCAGAGGAAAGATAACTAAAGGTAATTATACAAAAATACTGAGCGCTTCTTACAAACGTTACAAACATATGGATTTGAAAAAGTTAGAAATTCACAGGGACATTCACCCTTCTACATTTCGCTACAGTTTGGCTGCGATGGATGTTTCCTCACAGCAAAACATGTCCTGGACTACATGCTTCTTTGTGTATTAGACACAGAATAATCTTCCCCATGCTCATTTACAGTCCAACCTGTGCAATATTCATGTTCACACCGTCACAGCATACTTTCGACTAATGAACCTCTAGGCTTATTATCCTGCCTGGAGAGCTAAACCTCAATTCACTCTGGTAGCAACAGATGCATATGTGACCAGCATCTACGTGTTACAAAGACATGGCACTACCTCAAGTGTGACGAAATAGAACCATCAGTTAAGAGGAAGAATGAGTCACGCTGAGCCTTAAGACGAAACACGGGGCCAAGAAGGCTGCACTGTGCGTGTGAAGTGGTGGTGGTGGCAGTGTGAGGTGTAAGACAACCAAGATAATGACAATGATTAAACCATTTTTGCTTCTACACTAGAACTACTTCATTTTAAGTTTGAGTTGTGGTTAGTAGGACCTGGAACAATCAAAAAAACTTTTCATAGTTGTTTGTTGGTCCTTTTTTTTTTTTTTTTTTTTTTTTTTTTTGGTCAAAGCATAGATCACATTAGGAAGCTTATCTTCTTACTACAAATATCTAGGTCTTTTAACCTTAATAAAGAATGATTTTAGTTAACTGGAAGTATGGACCTCCTCATTGACAATCTTCCAAGAAATAACTTCTATGAAATCAAGTGCTGGCAGCAAAATCAAGTTGATTGTTTAAAATACTGGCATCTAAAAGCATAGCATATTACACATTTGTTAATTATAATGCCATTCAGAGTCTTTCAGATCATAAAATACCGTTTTCTCAACCACAACAGTGTGAGACTGTAGCTTCTGAAATTATGCTCGAATCCACAGAAAACCAAACACGAATTTAGAACAGTGTTATACCACTGCCTCTATTACAAACTGATGTTGTCTCTCCTTTGCAAGTGTGGGGAGATGTAGTACCTTCCTGGATAAGAGTTAGTTCAGTAAAAATATGAGTTTTATGTCTATCTGATATAATTCTGTCTGTTTGCTACCCCTCAAATGATCTACTGACAAACACAAAAGCATTTTAAGATCATGTACTTACATTTAGTAGGTGCCATTAGTTGATGGGGTGACTCTCCAAAAAAGCCCTTCAATTTCTTCTTCAGCTCTCTGCTGGTTTTCTCTAGAATAAAAGAAGTCTTTTTCCAGTTGCTGGACTTTTACTTCATACTCTTTCAAGGTTTCTGCAATACCTTCACCATCTTGTTCTAGGGCAAGTAAAACTAGTATGAGAATCAAATCTTCACTTCACTTCTCTGTGCCAAAATCAAGATGCCCAGCTAGAGAATGTCCTGTATTTTGCTGACACTCTGCTTTCAGGGTGTACATTTAAACTAGTATGACAGAGGAGCAAAAAGCCCATGCCAACCCCAATTCTCCATTTTAATAGGAGCATTTAGAGGATAAAGATCAAGGGGATTGCTATCTTTCACCTTTCCAATGTCAACAAATTGAATATAAAAATGTGACAATTCTGACCGTTTTTTAAAAATGGTCAGCTTTTTTCTTTTATACAAGCACCTTGTGTCTGTTCATCAGCATCCTACATGACATCAGAATTAGTAACAGCCAAAATGCTATCTTTCTACCTCATATCTTCTTTTTTCTTTCATATGAAACACAGTATTTCTCAACAGTGACTAAAGATAATATCTGCTGTACAATTCCCCTTGGAAAACAAACAAGCACCCTTGAAATGATGCAGTATCAACTGTAGTTTTTTCTCATGTTCTCTGTGTTGTAGCGTCAGCTGCCTGTCACACTGCAACTTGATGTGCTCAAGTGCAGATTCCAATTCACGTATTATATTTTCCTGGTCTATGACCTTCATCTCCTGTTCTTCAGTCTGCAGTTGTAATTTACGTTCAGACTCTCGCAGGCCAACAATCTAAGACAATCTAATACACTTCTATCAAACCATTTCAACAAATGCTTTTACAGTTCTGCTTAATAGATGAATGGATACAAAAGCAATTGTCTGTATAAGCTGTAAGCTTATACTGGAAACAGATTTGCCTGCTGACACGAGTTCACACTTCAGAATTGAGCTCTGTAGATTTTGATCACATGGACTAGTGGATTTTTTAATGCCCTGTGCAGAACTTAAACTGATACAAGAGTTTTTTTCCTGTTTCTGGAAAACTGCCAATTTGTGTACCACAGACAACTTGTTCACAAAATCACCCAAGGTTCACCCATGGGCAAAGAGAGACACCAAGTCCTAATGCATTTCTTTTTTATGTTTCCAGGTGTCATTACGATTCTTCAGTATATGGTGGTAAGCGCTTGTTTGCAGAAAGATTTTATAATGGATTTGGAAAAAAGAAATACTATCCTGAGGTTAATAAAGACTGCAGGTGGGAAGAATTTCAATACGACACCACTGTTTAAATATGTTGCTACTTGAGAAGTTAGCAGCATAAAGCAGTGGAAAGGAGCAAGGAAATTTCCAGAGTTGCAACACCTTTTAAGCTAATGACACCAAAACAAGATACAAACAAGTAATAGAAAAGCATCTTTTTTATGTTGATGTCAAGATGCAAAATACCCAAATTAACAACAGATGTGAGTAACCTAAGCAGGCTTTCAAGGAAAGTGGATTAAATTGACTTTACTTCTTGACACTATTTCATTTAACTATTTAGTGCAATAACAGGTAATAGGATAAAATATTGATCATTAGCCAAAGCAAACCTTGTTAAAGTATTTGAAGAGGATAGCTCTGAGCTCATCAGCAGACAAGGAAACTAGTTTTCCTATTGCATTATCCTCACTCTGTGAAAGGATCTGTGAAGAGGATCTAAGCAAGTACTGGCGACTCTGAATACTTTCATTCTTGTAATTAATAGCAGCCTCCAGGGCTTCAATTCCTTCTTCCAGCTGCAAAAGGACATGTTCTTCCTACACAGAAACACAGGAGTGAGATTGTAAAAAAAGTACAAAACAAACCTTTGTGTGCATAAGACATTAACTTCATTCTCAAAGGTGAATCTAAATTGAAGAGCAAGACTAACTAGTAGTAGTACAGAGAATGGAATGGGAAAAATAAGAGGAAGAGTACAAATCTAGAACCTGTTTGGAGCAAGCAGGAAATGTCTTGATATCCCTTCCACAGACCAGAGTTCAAACAAATGGTTCATCACCACAAAAGCCTACATTCTATTCTTCCTCCATTTTCCCCTCCCCACAATTTGATGACTTCTATTACTTTTTCAGTTGAACTAGTTTTCTAATTAGCGATTAATGAACCAATCAGATCTGTAAGCAGTTTGGTGACCATTATCTGTGCAGGAAGGTGGCAGAAATTCATGCCCTGAAGTATTGCAGAAGATTCTGTGGAGTGAAGCAAATAGGATTCTTTCTGGCATGCTATCAGCTCAGTAATAGGCCCCAACTGCTGCTTCTCAAGACCTAAAACAAATCTGTGTATTTTACATCAATTTATTCAATCTTCAACTTAATTATACTGATCAATTCAAGTGTGTAACATCCACAATATGGCTTATTTTCATTGTAACTATATGGAGGCCTTCAGGTGAGGTTTGGTCTTTCACAAAAGCCTATGAAAAAAAAAATCAAGGGACATCACTATTAGAGTACTTCACCTTGTTCTATGTCCTGATAGGAAAATAGCTGCCTAAGATAAATTGATGGACATCCTGTTTCATTATTTCTAATTATAGAATTGTTAGGCCAGCGACATTTGTCCGGACTCTAGCTAAAGTAAGTAAGTTCCTCTGAAAGTATATGTTGTTCACTGTTATGGAAGTAGTGCCATTATAGCAGTATTTTCATGTCGGCTGTTAACAAAAACACCCAACCTCAGTTCCTTGATTCTCTACTGTCTAATACTGGGAGACATTTTAGGTCATGATTGGAATACTTTATTATACAACATTGCCTAAAACTTTGATGTATCTCAGAGATAGTTACTTACTTCAGCTGACAACACTTTTCAGTTACCCTCTTTCAGTTTCTCATCCACACTATTTCTTCTTCTGAGTAGCTGATCCCTTTCCTTCTGAAGAACCTGAATTTTTTCCAGAATGTCTGTCTTATCTTCAGTAGTGCTGTCCTGAAGCTGCATACCTTTATCACACAATTCCTGGTCCAGCATACTTAAGCGAGTAGACAATTTCATACTATCTTTGTTTAAAGCCTTTAAAAAAAGAAAAAAAAGAGAGAGAGAGAGAGAAAGAAATAAGAGGAAGAATGAAAGAAACCGTAAATATAAAACTCCTTCCCCATAAACATGTACATGAGACTGTCGCATCCTAAAGTGGAAGACCTGTCTACTTCTTGTAAAGGGACGCCATTTAGGCTAAGTAGACAGCTACCATAAAATTTACTATTTAATCAAAAGATGAAAGAAAACAAAGAAAAGCAATGTGCAGTTTTCTACATATCTTACATGAGTTAGTCATTACGGTGACAATGACATTTCAATTTCTGTTTCTCAGTAGCCAAAGTAAATAATACAGAATGTTTCTCTGCCATGTTCTCTACTTTGCAGGCATTGAGCAATTTTTTAGATATTGTTATTTAATGTGCTGCAATAACAGAACTTTGGAAGTCAGATTTTGTTTTGTTGTTAGAATTTCGGGGATATCATGTAAATAAAGGTTATTACATTCTATTATTCATGTTTAAAATGTTCATTTGATCAAGCCACACAATAATGTAATGGCAGCGCTAGAGATACAAGTCGCATGGCTTAAACCTCTTCTGTTATCCAGCTGCCCTCCTCCCATAGTCTTTTCAGGCAGCTCTACAATTGTGTTAAATTTCTTTCTTTCTTTCTTTTTTTTTTTTCTTAAATCACCTGGCTAGATCTCAGTTTCTTGATTTCTAGGAGGCTCTTCTCTTGCAATAATGCTTCTTTTTTAGCTACAATGGCTTCTCTTTTCTTTAAATCTTCTTCTAGTTCCGCTAACTGTTGGTGCTGTTGAAGAATTCTTTCCATTTCTTCATCCAGCCATTTCTTTTGCTCTTCTAACTTCTACAATTTAAACAGAGATCCAGAGAGCATTAACGAGGACTATTTGGGTCAGAATTTTATGACTATGTTTTTCCTCTTTTAGAGTAACTGATAAAACGTGATAAATCAACATTTCAATTCTTAACATTAAGTGTTCAACAGAATCCTGATTCAGGATAATACAGAAATAGGACTGACTTAAGGAGAGGCTCAGCAATGTTATATTACTACATCTTATGCAAACAATTTTATCAGATGCTTTTAAGGAAATGTATTATTTTCCTAAAAACAGTTATAGAAATAGATGTCATATATAGAATGACAACAACTAAGTTTGAAAGGTACCACAAGAAATCAGCTAGCCCATCCTCATTGCATGATTCTTGCCCAAGACCAAGATTTGTGGAAAAACACATCGTGATGAGAAACTGTGATGCTGAAAGAAAGAAAAAATGGGAGTTCTGATCCTGCTAGCAGAGTCTATTATAAGTCTCTTCTGAAGCAATGGTTTATCAGTGGGCATATTGCTGGTATGGCTAAGAAGTTGCTTTTATTTCGTTTTTTAAATTGATTTTCACCTCTAAAGACTTTGGTTAACTCATGAAACTCTCATGTTCCAATGTCTAGTTCTGAAATCATGCAGGTAGCACTGTTGCACAGGAAACCTACTATTCTAACACTGTCATGAACAACCAAAACCATAGCCGTCTGTCATATTTGTCAGATGGGAAAAGAAATAAACAAACAAACCGTGCAACATTTATAACAGAGCTCATCAGAATCACCTTCAAGCCTACCAGACAACCAAACTCGTTGAATTTCCAGCTATCTGAATTACTACCTTTGACAAGTCATAGAAAAAACAAAGACATTACAGCCCTCTCCTTTCGTTCATTCAAAACCAGTTAAAGAGCTTCTTGACTTGTCTCAGTTTTTGCTACAAAAAAAAAAAAAAAAAAAAAAAAAAAAAAAAAACAA
This sequence comes from Anas platyrhynchos, assembly GCF_047663525.1. Classification (NCBI taxonomy): domain Eukaryota; kingdom Metazoa; phylum Chordata; class Aves; order Anseriformes; family Anatidae; genus Anas; species Anas platyrhynchos. Next base: position 1,189,811 of record NC_092613.1, on the reverse strand, counting down.
TTTAAAAAAAAAACAGGGGAGGGAGGACGGAATACTCTTCTTCCAAACGCTTTACAAAGATGACACGGGGTGAATAAAGACACCTTTCTTTTCAGTGTCCACACAGATTTGGAATAGATTAGCTACCTCTGATTTCTGTAAAGTCCCCACCGAGTTATTTTTCTTCTTTTTAAATGCAGCAATCTCTCTGTCTTTAAGAATCTTCTGTTGCTGTTCCATCTTAAGCTGAAGTTCCTCTAAACAAAAACAAACAAAACTTTCTTTCTGCCTCAGTCAGTGTGTTTTTCAAACACATTTAATGACAGAATCTACACAATCATGAAATCAGAAATATTGAACTAATTTACATGCAAAATTGCAACTCAGGGCTAGACATCACATAATAACATTCAAAAACATAGCTGAAGAGAAAGGAAGAATGAAGATTTCTGTGAAAATACTTATACACAATTTCTTCAGTGTCAAGTAAGCAATTACTTAAAAGGACAAAATCTGGTAGTATAGTACATTGCCTTTGGGAAAACAAAGGTCAAACTGGTTGATCTTATTCTTTGTCATAAGGAAACAGAAAGAATCCTACTTTAATTTGTAGCTGGTCCCGCTGAAGCTCTGCTTCTAGTTGCTTCTTTTTTTTCACTCTCCTCACGCAGTCTTTTCTCTAGCAGGGTCTGCTGATGCTTCATCTGAGCCACGTTCTGTTCAAGTTCTATTGCTCGTTTTTCACTTTGGTTAGATAGAGAAGCCAGATTCTTAGTGTCTTGCTTCTTCTTCTGTAAGGCCTGAATGTTCATGGAAAATTTCAGCTTAACAACAGGAAAACTTAAAACTAAAACCCGACTCAGGTTAATTCTCTATTTCACTGAGTTAGGACAGTGAGCAAGACTTGCTACATTTTGCCACAACAATCACACATTATCTCTAAGGTCTCTGAGCCTTCGTAAAATCATCAAAGACAGAACTATCTAACTACTTAGTTGTTAAATAGTAGTGGGTATAACTGTGTGAAGGTTCTCATTGGCTACTTCAATCCAACTAGCTTCAATTGTGTGAAGCTGGTGAGAGTTTCACAAGCAGAGTGTACGGATGATAGTGTCTCAGGTGATGCTGAGACAGGAATTTGCAAATCCTAATGGTCATATTGGAAATACCTGCACTTTCAGCTTAGCTGCATCCATCTTCTTTCAGAACTCTCTTTGCAGCTTGGCTTTCTCAGGAAGCTCTCTCAGCTCCTTATTCTCCAGCTCCTGAAGCTGTTTTTGAGTTTCGGCCAGTTCCATTTTGGCCTGCTCGGATTCTTGCTCCGGTTTAGTTATCTTCAAAGAATATTGCCTGCTTACACACTCTGCATCCTTACCTTAAAGACATCATATCCAAATAGTTTTAAAGCAGCAAGCTAATAATTTGCAATGTATCACTTAAACCTGTAATTGAATCGTTACTTACTTCATCCTGATTAAACCAAAAATTTCTGAGACATTTTCCAAACCTAAACAAACAGCTCCCTTATAACACTGAAATATAGATGAACAAAGGAATTTTAAATCTGAACTCTTCATAAACCATCTGATGTCACCAAAGAAAGTCACACCTGAGTGCCACATCAAGTGAAAATTTTCTGCCTACTGCAGTCCTTGACAAAATAGCTTGCCTGTATTATTATGTTTTTTGTTGTTTGTTTGTATGTTTGTTTGTTTGTTCCCCAGAAGAATATGCTACATATTTCTCAGCTTTCAACTTGGTAATCAGCAAAAAACTCTCGATTGTGTTTCTACTGATTTGCCCTGTTCGGGCAATCTGATTTGCTCTGTTTGGGATTCCGTAAGTACTGTTACTGGGGGCGCACAATGTTTCTCAATGCCAAAAGACTGCCTCAGGAGAATATGTACACACTAGAAGAGTGTGATTGAAACAGGTAAGCACAGATCTTTAGGGTCATCACAATGATAAGTTTCTGGCAAGCATATATGTATCAGGACAGGTGTGTAATGATATAGGCTAACAGGGACACTGACCTTTTCCCTCATCCACTTCTGACTCCTGCTTCTCTACTGCTATGATGGCAATGCAAGCATTCCCAGCACAGTGTCGTATCTTCTCTCCTATCCCAGACACTGGGTGACAAACACATGTCCATGAAGAGATCAGTTGCACTAAGCATACATGAAAAATTACACTATAGGTGGATAAACACAATAAGCTACAAAACACAAAAAAATATTTAACAAACAAATCTGCAGATCACAGCTGAGTAGGACACAATAAAAATTTGCAGCCTTCAATGCACTCATAGCAAGTAATTCATAGAAGTTAGGAAACTGTAAGTTACCAGAAGTATTCCCGCAGAAGAAAATTACCCAAAAACTAAGATATGCAGGTCTTCAGAAGTTTTGTGTCTTTTTTCTTGCTTATTTCTGAATGTCTTCATTTCAATTTTTCAGTCACTTACCTGTTCTTACTAATTCCTTAATAAGTTCTTCTTTCATTTTGATGTTAAGTGCAAGTTCTCCCATTTTTTGCTTGGCCTCAGTGATTCTCAACTCTGAATTCTTTAACTTCTGCATGTTAAAAACATGACTTTTCTGGAGGCAGTCAATTTCTTCACCTTGAAAGAAAACAAAACAATGTGGAGACCAAAAAAAAAAGGAATAAAAAAGGAATAAAAGGAATACACTCTTTAGCCAAAAGACAGTGATCTGAAATATAGTATGTATAGAATTCTTACAAATGAAGCAAAAGAGCCAAAAGGAGAGAGTATTGCAAAGAGTCTTTTCCCTGCCGTCTAAATATGGAAATGACAGCATGCATTAGCATTTCAAGAATGCTAATGAATGCTAATCTGAGAGAGAAAAAACATATTTAATTTAAGCATTTTCAGTGCATCTCTGATGAAATAATAGCATGTTTCCTTTTCTTGAACTAGTACTAGATTTGTAGGTCAAGTGCTTTCTCGCTAGTAAGTAGTACTCAAACATTAAGGTCACTGATGTCAATTTCAGAAAAGGGAAAAGGAAAATAATTAAAAAATAAATTTATGTTGAGCTATCATGAAAAAAGTATTTGTAGCAAATAAAGACATTTTGATGAGAAAAATAATTACATGTGATAAAGACATTATTGCATATTCTAGTATTATATCTAACACAATTTACTCTCATGACTTCCATTTTACCTGTGGCTGTATCAGTCTGTGGCACAGATTTGTCACATAAGCTGGACTTGTCAACTTGACATTTCATGTCACTTTGCTCAAAGGGAAAGCACAGAGAAGCCTGTTTTCGTGTCCATTTTTGGTTTATTGAATGCCTAAGAAAGAATGGAAAACATGATACATTCTAAACACAAAGGGATTTTTTTTTCTTTTAACTTTATATAAAGTACATGATATTAAAGAGAAGAGTGCCAAACTGAGAAAGCTTACATAAGCATTTGCACCTTCTTCTTCCCATGCTTGATCTTGTTGGATGATGTCCCCAAAACAAAGATCATGCAATCTTTATCGCATCAAAAAAATGTGGTTTTTAAACTAGTTTCATAATATGCCTAGTTGGTCCTGCAAATTTATTTTAAGTAGTATCACAAATGGCCTCACATTACAGTAGGATCAGGCAGTAATATTGTATTTGCTATATATTTATCTGTAACAAAAGTTAAAGAAAAAATTACCTAAATGAGAAAAAAAAAAATAAATTACTTTTGACTGTCTGTATTTTCTTTCTCTTCATCACTCTGATAGAGAGGTGGCAGTGAAGGACTTCATCTTGATCTTCTATGTAGCTCAGTATCATCTGGCTACGAGCACGGAATCCTGCCATCATCCGAGCCAGGGAAAAAGCAGGGGGACTGGTATACACCTGCCAAAAAGCACCAAAAAAACACTTGGAATAGTTCAGTAATTCTTTATTGATATTCCAATAGTATTTCAGTTTAAAAGTCTTTCACTACCTGACCTTGTATGCAGAATTGCAGGTGTTTAAATAATATTTCTGAGTACCTGTGTACCAGAAGGTTTTGCAAGAGAAGGTTCTGCTTAGAACACTTGTCCCAAGTGCAAAAGAAGGTACTGTTACCAACTTATTACCCAAAATGTTCAGTTTATCAGTACAGAATAATCATTCATTTTGGGAATGCTTCCTATCTGAACTGTTAAACATTGCACAAAAAGATCACTAAAGACTACAGCTTTATGACTGTGATAAATTCTGTGTTTTAAGTCAATTTGTATGGGGCTTTGAGCAACCTGATCTAGTGAAAGGTGTCTCTGTCCATGGCAGAGTTGGACTAGATGATTTTTAAAGGTCCCTTCAAACTCCAGCCATTCTGGGATTCAAAATGTAAACCCATAGATTTTGGACAACTGGGACATAGCGTGTGTCGCAAGACATTCGAAAGTACTTTTTCAGTCTTCAATGCTAAAATGCTTCAAAGCCAAACAGCAGCTGACAATAGGTCACCATAATTTGTCACGCCCAATAGAATTATTGAACGATAACTGTTAAAAAAAATGTAATGCTTAGGTAGACCTTACCTTTCGTGTCTCTGTCCCTGAAGATGGGTAAAGGGAGTGTAGCAGACTCTTTGTGAGTGGGACACTGTATGGCCTTCTTGCAGATGCCGTAACAGCAGGCCCATCTCCACAAGCACTTGAGAAGTCCCAAGTTTTCACAACCATAAACTTCTCTAATTTTTCTTTTAGCTGATCAATAAGGATTTGCTGTTCCACCATTTTTTCATTCTCATATGAAAAAAACAAAAACAAAAACGGTTGCTGATCATCAGGTTTGCATCATACCTTTCTAAATTCATTATAAAGGTCAGTCTTCTTGTATATCATTCACCAACTCTAAATTCTTCTGCAGTGCACAGGCAAATTCTGCAACAAACTGAAAATTCTCTGGCATGACAGGTAGAATCTTACCTCTCCCCAAACTCCAATCATTTTTTTTTTGAGACATTTTTGTCTCTAAAGGACCTGTCCTATATAAATTATGTCAGCTAGATTTAGACATCTAGTGAGAAGTAGATGACATATTTATCAGCCCTTGCTTGCCTTATTTGTGTGTTCATGGATAAATAAAACGGTAATTCAAGAAAAATGTTCAAATGAAGCACATGGTCTGAGTTTAAAGAATGAAATGTACATACATGTAGGCTTCCTCTTCCTCTTGGAGTGGTCCAACTTGAAAGATTATTTTTATTAATTAACATTCATAAAATTGGACGTGACCCCAGGATCCCCTGTATCAACCGTTACTTTCTTTTCTACCCAGCCTCAAATTTGTCGGTAATGCTAGTTTGAAGAACTTACTTGCCTTTCCTACAGCAATCTCTGTGCATTGTTCAAAATTACATATCTTCACTGAACTGATTTATCCATAAGGCCAAGACCATACAATTTTCAGTCTTCTCTGTTCCTTTCAGAATACATCGAAAATCTTGCCTACCAACAGGAAATTTGAATAACAGCTAGAGATAGTTAACTAAAGTATGCATTCTCCTACTTTGAATCATATATTTTTTATTTATTCTTTTTTTCTCATCTTCTTAGACTGCAAGTCCTTTCCCCATACATAGACAATGCCCCACAAATTGACATTTTGTTGGAATACAATACATAATATTTCTGTGTCATAGCAAAAAGAATATATATGTCAATACCATACATTTTATGATTGTGGAAGTAGTAATGGGCAACTCCACCTTACAACTTTTTTTTTTTTTTAATCCCTATAAGACTCTGTCCCTTATGCCCTTGTACATACAACCCCATAGTGCATAACCTGTTACATAAATACATGGGTACAAACATTTACATGCTACTTTTACAGTTCTTATTCTATCATGTATCATTGAAACGACACTTTCCTGTGCATACAACTTTAAGCCATTTGACACAAGCATTTGATTTAATTATTATACTGATTTTTCTGTTTTTAAGTAAAAGTGAGAGCTGCGATCTTTTGCCTACAGTACAACTGTTTCTGTTCATAACATCTGCCTCGTATCCTCCATAGGATACAATTATAAGCATAATCGTATATAAGCATCTATGTGTATTAGAAGCATGGATTGTTTCAGTCTAATAAGCTGACAATATGCAGTATGGGTTAAAAAAGGAAAACACACAAAAAAAGCCTATCCAGAGATGACAGAACAGAAAAAAAGTTACAGAGGGAAGGAAAAGATGGTGACCAGTGTACTTACCTTTCATTCATTGACTCTCCCCAAGCCATCAGCAAAGAAGAGGAAAAAGGAGGATAAGGAGGAAAAGGAGAGTAAGGAGGAAAAGGAGAATAAGGAGAATAAGGAGAATAAGGAAAAAAAGGAGAAAAAGGAGAAGAGTACTAACTAGCCATGTTTATGCTGTTCCCTTTAAAAAAGGTCAGATCTATCATCCTATAAAGTTAGATCTATCAACTATCCTATATATGGTCTCCTGGATCTTGAAATGCTATTCACTTACTACCCATTACAATTTCATTAGCATATACAAGATCTAGAGAGGGAAGGAGGCAAGCAGTGTTTCCACTGTGTCACTCAGCTTCTTGTAATAGTAAACTCTCAGAATACTAGGATGAAATTCTGTCTTAAAAAGTCAAAAGGCAACAATACTTTACTCTCACACTGAATAAAGATATAACAAAGCATGTTTCTACACAGCCTTTCAATTAAAGCATTCTGTAGGAACTTGATGGTCTTTTTGAGATTCTAAACAATCTTTTAAAGCCTTTCAAGTCCTAAATCATGAATCGTCCTGAAACAACTTAGCAACAACACAGATCTGGAGGAAGGCAGGAAGCAAAGAGAGGGTGAATGAATCACTTAATATCATACAGGAAGGCTGTGGCAGTTAGGCTGATACACAAACTTCAGGAATCACAGTACTGTGATTCACCCACTAGATGATCTCAGCTCATTAGGGAATACAGCTCTAATTCAAACAAGGTGCTTGTAAGACTGGTAGGTGTTTACATCCAAAAAAATTCTGAAGGATCTGTCTTGAAATCATGAGTACATTCCTATAGTGGACGGATGGTTTGATATAGATATATGTAATATATGCCAGAGGAAAAATACCTGTAATCTATGTCTTTCTTCAGCCTTCTTTAAAGATTCCAGTTGCTCTTCATTTTCCTGTATTAATGTCTTTATCTGATTCTGCAATATCTTCAATTCATGATCCTTCTGGCTGAATACTTCTTCATCCATAGCTAGAGCCTGCTAGATAATAAAAGGAAAATTCAGCCAGTGGAAAAGCAGGCATTGTTATTCTTGAAGTTGGAAAATTAAATACATACATACATTTATTTGTTGTTCAAAGATGTGAGTGGAACTGCAAAGTTGTGACGTATATATGGCAAATTCTCCCACCATGGAATCACAGAACAGCTGAGGCTGGAAAGGACCTCTGGAGGTCACCTGGTTTAACCCCTGGCTCAAGCAAGGCCACCTTGAGCAGGTTGCCCAGGACCATGTCCAGGTGGCTTTTGCAGGTCTCAGAGGATGACTCCACTTCTTTGGGCAACTTGTTCCAGTGCACAGCCACGGCCACCACACAGTACACAAGTGCTTCCAGATGTTTGCCTAGAAGCTCTTGTGTTCCAGTATATGCCCACTGCCTTTTGTCCTGGCTGCACGTTCACTGCACCTTCCCTTCAGGTATTTGTAAGACATTGCTAAAATCCCCCACTGAGCCTCCTCTTCTCCAAACTGAACAGTCCCATCTCTCTCAGCCTTTCCTCATTGGAGAGGTGCTCCAGTCCCTTAAGCATCTTTGTGGCCCTCTGCTGCACTTTTTCCATTATGTCCCTGAATCTCTTGCATGGGGGAGCCCGGAACTGAACAGAATCAAGCAGAATGCAGTAGAGAAGTTGGAAAGGACCTACAAAGATCATCAAGTCCAACTGGCTGACCACTTCAGGACTAACCTAAAGTTACAGCATGTTATTGCGGGCAGTGCCCAAACGCCTCCTGAATACTGACAGGCATGGGGCACCAAACAGCTCGCTAGGAAGCCGGTGCCAGTGTCTGACCATCCTCATGGTACAGAAATTTTCCCTGATGTCCAGCGTGAACTGGACATCCCCCACAGCTTTGTGCCATTCCCATGCATTCTTCCCTCAGTTACCAGCAGCACAGACCAGCACCTTCCCTCCTCAGCAAGTTGCTGAGAGCCATGAGGTCGCCTCTTGGCCTCCTATTCTTCAGACTGGACAACACAAGTGTTCTCAGTCTCTCCTCATAGGACCTGCCTTCCAGCCCTTCTACCAGCTTTGTTGCCTTCCTCTTCACACTTTCAATTATCTTCACATCCTTTTTCAACTGGGGTGCCCCTGAGCACACGATACTCAAGGTGAGGCCACATCAATGCTAAATATGGTGGGAGACTCCTCTTTTGACTGGCTGCCTATGCTGTGTATAACGCACCACAAAATACAGTTTGCAACTGCAACTGGACACACTACTCCAGCTGTGGCCTCACTGAGCGGAAGGATCACATCTGTTGACCTGTTAGTGACACTTTGCCTAGTGCAGCCAACAAAACCACTAGCCTTCTTAGGAGGAAGGGCACATGGCTGACTCATGTTCAACTTGGTGGCCACCAGGACGCCCAGCTCCTTTTCTGCAGGGCTGCTTTCCAGCAGGGTGGCCCCCGGCATGCACTAGTGCCTGCAGTTGTTCCTCTTCAGGTGCAGGACTCTGAACTTGCCCTTGCTGAACTTCATGAGGTTCTTGTCAGCCCACCTTTCTAGGCTGTCAAGGTCCCTGTGGCTATGGCAGCATGGCCCTCTGGGGAATCAGCTGCTCCCTTCAAAAGTGGTTTCCACCAGTCGTTTCTTTACTTCTGTTTCTCATCTATTGATTTTGTTTTGACAAGTTTCTTTCTCCCAAAGGAAATAATGGACCCATAACCAACACTACCTTACAAAGTGGGTATTTAAATCCAATTACTTTCTTCGGTGTGCTGTGAGATTTGGCTGTAAAATCTCAGCATCAATCATAATATTAATACACTTCTCAAACAAAAAAATAAGGATGGCCCTCCTCATTTTTCATCTCAAAGAAGAGCCTAAAGATTAAAGAAATTATAATGTTATTTTTTTTCAGATGTTTTTCTGGGCAAGTGATCCAATAGTGATTGAAGGTTACTTCCAAATGTAGTTGGCCTTCCAGAAAACCTTTAGGAGCCAAATGCAAAGTATAGACACACTATGTCTTACCATTCTAAAGACAGATACTTCTGTACAACTGTATCTTTTCTGTACAACCTATATCTTTCAAGTAAATACAACTCTTAAGAGCTGCTCAAGAGCCTTTATTGCCCTGTTTATTTTAGCATCTCCCTAACCATCTCCTCCGAGCTGTGGATGGCATGCTTACCTGGGTATCTTTCAGTTTAAACCCAGCTCTTACACTGTTTTGAACCTGGGAAGCAGAGCTTTACAATAAGCCAGAGAAAAAAAATGAAGAATAAATAACAGAGCTGTAATTTAGGATGATGAGAACCAAGAAAAGCCAGAATTTGTGTATGCGATTGCGAGGTAACAATCTACAGGCTTACCAGAATTCAGTGTGAAAAATGAAAATAGGTTGATTTTATAAAATTCTAACTTGTTGGAACTCTATCTCCTCCTCCTACGAGACAGACACATTAGCTTTCCTGATTTGTTCATAGGTACCTAAACAATCAACTTAGAATGAAATACCTGGCAGTTCTTTAGTTCTCTCCTCAGCTGAAGAATTGTGATATGATGGGGCTCTTGCATGGTGCCAGTTCCAGTGTCAATTTGCTGCACAGTGAGAGCTTCCTGCTTTTTAAGCTAACATCATCATTCAAATCAACCAGGAATGGGAAGGCTTCATCCAAACAGTTTCTGTAGCTGAAGCACTGAGCTTGAAGCTGGGTGAGCTGTTCTTCTAGCAAACTGATTCGGGTTCTTTCTTGATTTAAGTCATGTCAACACTGATTACCAACTTGTTGGTTCTGCAAAGCTTCTCGGAGCAATCTGATTTCAAGTTCCATTTCATCAATCCGGTCTTGATCAGGGTTGTAGTTGACAACTGGTTTATTTCTAATGTTTTTGGCTCTGTTTGCATATTTGAGCGAATTTACAGATTCGTCAAAGTCTGATGAGGATGGACTTATACATGTTATCATGACAGTCTTGGCGTTCCCTCCTAGGGAGTCTTTCAGAATGCGAGTGATTTTAGCATCCCTGTATGGAATATGTATGCTTTTCCTTTTTGGGTCTCCAAGCGCACTGATGACATTTCCCAAGGCCAACAAACCACTATTGATTTGAATTGATTCTTTGAATCCTTCACTGGTATTTCCAGTCTTTGTCACCCTCTCTGATCCTGCCAAATCCACAAAATGGAACTTTGAAGCAATCATCTGGACTGATTTCCAAGATGAATCCTGTGGATCACTATTTTTTTTGAGACTCTGCAGATTGTTTCTGACAAATACTGATAGTAAAAATGGCATGTGATCGACTAGAGTGTTCGTTCATTTGTGTTGTGCCTGCGTGACGAGCTGCATTGCCACTTTCCAACAGGCTCATCACTTCATCTGCACATTCTACTTGGAATTCCTTAGCACCAACAATCACTTCAAACACCAAAAGAAAATCAGAATAATTACATTAATTTTAAACTTTTCAGTAAAAGCTTACTGCAATTATGAAGAGTCAATCTATAAACACAAATCACACAAGCATACAAGCCTGCATTATTATAAGGTCGTAGCACATAGCTAAATAAAATAAAACAGTATGTGGAAAGCACGAAGTACAGCACATCTGAAACCTGCAGAAATAGAATATATGGGTGTATTTTGTCACACCATTTGAAACAGTATTGTAAACAGAATACACAGAATACACTTAGGTGTTTACACATCGTCTTATGCAATTTGCAACCTAGTGCTATCTAGAAAAAAAGTATGAGCAAACCTAGCTCAAAGCTTACTTTGTCAGTTAAAAAAAAAAAAAGACAGAAATTTTGAAAGTTTGTAGTAAAAGTGACTCCCACCCTATGTTAAGAACATAGTTCTTAGTGGAATGGAAGCAGATATTTACAGCATAAGTAGCTTAACAAATATAACTTTGAAGTGAGAAGCAAAGGCTTAATCTTAAAGCATTCATTCAACTGAATAATCATGCACAATTGTGTTTCTATGCTGAATTTGCAGAAACAGTAACAGTACTACCTTACCACCTGATGCTGCTTCTGGAGGAACATTGATATTGTTCATAGGAATCTCAAATGAAGGCTGCTTCAGATCAGCTAAACTGAATTGATATTTTGAAAACGTGACTTCGTCTAGTATTAGTCATCGGTAAGCTCTCTTTTCAAGAGATGGAAACAATAATTTGTGCACACAACAGAAATCAAATGCACGAAGTTCTAGAGCTGAAATCCTACCTGTATTTCCGTTTTCATCTTCTCAGATATGTAAATCTTTCACAGAGGTCTCCAACTCCAATAAATCTCAAAGTTCTTCCTCGTAAACCTCTATATAAGATACCTTCACTCGGAAATCGATGTTATGGTTTTCAGAAATATGCTGAAATAACTCCTGAATAGCCCGTGGGATTATGCCTTTTTCATCCTCTGAAACTGATGCTAAAATAGAAACACAGATGTCACAGACACTTGCAGTCATTCTGTCACACAAATTACAAAGACTAAAACTAAAGAGAAGTCTGCGAGGTTTATCACTCAATATAATAAGGAATAGGAAGAGCTCAGTTTTCCCAAGTTTTCATGTAAAGATTTGCTTTTCTGTTGATCAGAAATGCATGGAAATGATACAGAACTTTACTACTTTCTGCGGGTACGAGACTACAAGAAAATTAAATTAGTAAAAAATCACGCTAGAAGAAAAAAATATTTTGAACTTGCTAATGAATTAATGATAAAACTTCAAATCCTTTATGCAAAAAGAACGAATACATAATTTTCAGGGTTTCAAATTCAGAATCAAGGACCAAGAAAAATCCAGATAGTCTTCTAATTCCTGCTACTCCACTTCTTCTCTCTTATTCAGCAGAACAGACAAACAAATTGTGACTTCTCGATACGGAAGGGAAGATAACCAGAGCTGGTGATACACGATTTCAGGGAAAGTCAGAAAGCAAAATTGTATACATGCAGAAGCTGAAGAATTCTTCTGCGAACTAATACAGAAAAATAGTAGTTTCCAGTCTCGGGTGTTTGAGAAACACTGACTTGGAAATACCAAGTAAGTCGAATAGTAGAGTTTCAGATATCTGCCTTTAAAAAAGCAAAATTTGAATTCCACATAAAGTTCAACAAGGCCAATATGCAAGGTTCTGCACTTGTGCTGGAACAGTTACAAGCACAACTACAGTCTGGACAGAAAACAGATTGAGAGCAGCCTTGAGGAGAAGGACCTGGCGGTGTTGGTTGATCAGAATCTCCACCTGAGCCAGCAATGTGTGCTTCCAGCCCAGAAAGCCAACCATATCCTGGGCTGCATCAAAAGCAGCATGGCCAGCAGGGGGAGGGAAGTGATTGTCCCCCTCTGCTCTGCTCTCGTGAGACCCCACCTGGAGCTCTGGGTCCCCCAGCACGAGGACATGGAAGTATTTGAGAGAGTCCAGGAGGGCCACAGGGATACTTAGAGAGATGGAGCACCTCTCTTACGAAGACAGGCTGAGGGAGTTGGAGTTGTGCAGCCTGGAGAAGAGGCTTTAGGCACAGCAGCCTGCCAGTGCCTAAAGGGGGCCTACAGGAAAGCTGGGGAGGGACTCTGGAGGGACTCTTTGGCAGGTGGTGTAATGATAGGACAAGGAGGAATGGCTTTCCAACTAAAAGAGGGTTGATTTGGATTAGATATTCAGAAGAAATTCTTTACTCAGAGGGTGGCAAGGCACTGGCACAGGTTGCCCAAAGAAGCTGTGGATGCCCCATCCCTGGGGGTGTTCAAGGCCAGGCTGGATGGGGCCCTGGGCAACCCGGTCTAGTGGGTGACATCTTTGCCCGTGGCGGGGGGTTGCAACTGGGTGATCTTTAAGGTCCCTTCCAACCCAAATCATTCTAGGATTCTATTCCATGAAATTTATCTATGAAATCTCTTTGTCAGACTCTGAAAAAAGTCCAAGAGTGAGTTTGCTTCATACAATTACCTAAAGCAGATACTTTCTAAGTAGGATAAATGGAGCCAAAATTTCTAAAGCACTGTGTTTCAGAAAGTAGGGTAAGTTGCCTGTTAGAATAGAGAATGGGAAAGAGCACTTTAATTTTTTTTTATTTTTTTTTTCTCTCATACTTTTGGTATAGCCTAACGGACACAGAATTTGTGTTTAGAACACAACCATCACATAAACTTTGGAATATATATGTCTTTTTTTGCTATACATTTTTTCATTATCTCTTAAAAATTCTCAAGCATCATCTGTTATGTATTAAATACTTAATTTGCAGAACTACATTGTTCACACACACACAAAAAAAGACTTTTTACAACGTACCAATGTGACCACCTCCAATGGTGTAAGTCTTCCCAGAACCTGTCTGTCCGTATGCAAATACTGTAGCATTATATCCCTCAGCCAAAGACACTAGAAGAGGTTTCATGCAAACTGGATAAACTTCTTCTTGGGTTGAGTTTTTGCCAAATACAACATCAAAAGTGAAGACACGGTCTTTCCCAATGATTATTTGTTGTGTATTTGGGACTAATCTCACGCATACTTGGTGGTTATGAAGTACTTCCTTGGAAAGCAGAGGTCTGACCCTTACTGCAACTTTAACCAGGATCTCCTCCATGCCGGCCTCCATCTCTGTGCTCCCCCCTCAGTATTCAGGAAGTCATTACGAGATCTGTTACAATTCCTCTGTTCACCTCATTTGCAATTTTCTGCACCTAAGAAAAAATGTTTTCCGAGTTAAAGAAGAAAGAATTAACTCCCTGCTGAAGCAGAATGTTGAAGAGTTTCCCAAAGAATACATAAGCAACATTACACCCTGGAAAGGAACTGTGATAAAAAAGCAGATATGTTAACAACTGTTAAACCAGTGCAGAAACTAATTTTGCTTCTATTACCTTCTAAGCTAGCAGACTTAACCTTTGGTCTGAAAGTGGTCAGACTTTCTGTTTGGACGTTATACTGCCGGATGAAGCAACAATATTGTAAGATCTTGTTAATGAACTCTTGATAAAGCATAGACTTACAATGAACCTTATTTTCTCACTGCTACAGTACCGATGCATAGGCAACAGAAATTATTCAAACAAAACCTTTTTATCCTGAATTTATACCTATAGACACACACGTGCTTGAAAGCCATCTTCTGCTTACAAGGGCCAAGTATTTAGAATTTCAGAAGCACAGAAAGCTGTCGTGTTGCTTACATGGGGGGTATGATTTTAAATAGTTGTGATTACTACACACCAAGCATTCCTCTGATTTTAATCCGTCTCTTTATGCCCATATGGAACTATTTTTTATTAGTTATATATTTCAGCAACCATGGTTCCTTATACTGCCCCCCATCTATTAATTCTGAAGCACAAGAAGAAGCATCGAATAGGATTTCTTTACAAATGTCTACCAGAAACACTCCAAAGCCTCGATGGGTATCAAATGCTGCCGGATCCCAAACACATCTTCTGCTCTTGCTGATTCTCAGTCAAGGAGGCTTTGCCATGCAAAGGACAGTTTGCTGAACTTCCTTCTTGCTCAACTCCCACGCATCCTTTTTGCTCTGTTACCCAACTGGCAGAACTCACCAGCTAAGCACATCAAATTCAGCCTGCATGAAAATGCAACCAGATTGAAACACAAGTCTTCTGTGGTTGCAAAGAGAAGAGTTTTGGCATTTCACTCACACCCATTTGCATTGAGGGCTTGTCCATTCAGAGCTGAGAAACTTTGGAAGCTGACAAAAAGCCTTGTTGTACAGAACAGAGCAAAGGGAAGCCAAGAAAGAGAAGCAAGAGCCTGAAATCCTGCTCATTTCAGAAAGGGCACGGCAATCACGAGCACATACTGAAAACTTACTGACTCCCCCCCCGCCCCCCCCTCCCAAAATGACACCCAAACCAGTCGCGGGAGGGGAGGGGCGGAGGAGGGGAGAGATCCCATTTCCTACTTCCTCAAACAAACACCAAGCAAAATGCCGGCTCAGCGGCGCTGTGGGGCGGCTCCCCCCAGCCCCAGCCCCGGCCCCGTCGCTCCCCGCTCCAAACCTGCTCCGGGCGGCGGGAGGCAGCCTCCGGGCGGGCTGAGGGGCCGGCGGGCCGCGCCTGGGCCGCCCGCGCTGCTGGTGACAGCACCTCGCTAGGCAACGTCCGCAACCTTCGGCGGCGCCGCCCCGCCGCGCACAGTTGCCCCCCGCAGCAGGAGGGCGCAGGCGGAGTGGGGGTTGAGGGGTGGGTGTGAGGGGACACCGGGGGGCAGCGGGGGGCAGCCCCCGGCCCCCAGGGACGCGCACAGCTCGCCCTCGAGTCCTGGGGAGGGTGGAGGGGGCCGTCTGCTTGTGGTCAAAGCAGGGGTGCGAAATGCGGCTTCCATCGCCGCGCTCGTCATGGAGGAGAGCGTCTCCTTACGGCTCCGGTGGAGCTCAGCGGTAAAGGCTGAGTTTTCCCTCAAACACAAGCGGTCTCCAAGTAGGCGAGCCACGCTCACAACTGCTCGCAGCTGCTGGCCCAGCAGCCGCCGGGAGTGCCCAGGCACACGTCCACACACAGACACATCTGTAGACACAATGCCGACAGAGCTCAAGGAGCAAAACGCGAACGGATTCTGTCCGATTTGTATATGAAAAACAACAGATAAGACCAAGTCGGTCCCATTCATGACATGGAACACTGCTTTAGCAATTTGTAAGTGCACAGAGCTTACTCCACCCTAAAGACTTGATAAACAAAGAGACATTTAGAAAGCTAAGCTGTGAAATGACTGAAACAAAAAGGTGTATTTCCAGCTTCAGTTCCCTAAAGCGTGTAAGTACTTCTCAGAAACATAAGACAGGACAATGTAAAGATGTAATCTGCGATTAAGTAGTTCTTCTTTCACAGGGAAAACCAAAACCAATGACTTTTCAGGGACAGCAAAAACTCTTGATGAGACAACAACCTTACTCACTGTTGAAAATATAATCCCTTTACATCATTGGCCTCACTCTGCTGATGTTCTCTCCTTTTTCTTCTTTTCTCTCCTTTCTTCACATTTATAGATCTACACCCTGAAGCTAGAGATTTACCAGCACGTCGGCCACTTCTGCCTTTTCCAGGCTCTGAATCAGTATCACTTTCCAGTTGTAGTAAGGCAAAACGAGACGCAATGGTAGGGACTGAACTGATTAGAGCAGATTCCACTGCCATGTCTGAAATTCTAGGGAGCTGGCTTCTTTTAATTATCAGTTTCCTGGGAAAGTAGCACAGAAGGTAGAATGAAAACATTGTTTGATCAAACAAGCAATAATTCATATCATTAAACCACAGAAGTGGTTTTTTTTGGCTCAGAAAGCATAAGACAGGGCTGGAATTGGGGGAATGAGGGAGAAATCAAAAAGATACAGTATAATTTATTTATATTTTAACCGACTACACTGTATTACCTTAGGTAACTAAAGAAGAATTACATAAAATAAAAAAAAAAAACAACAATCTACCAAACACATTTTAGGCTAATACATTCGCTCTTGAGAGATTTCGTGGAAAAAAGGTGGCTCTACAAGAAGCTGGTCTTCATGTTCTGGGTGGAAATAGACACAATTAGAATAGAATAGAATAGAATAGAATAGAATAGAATAGAATAGAATAGAATAGAATAGAATAGAATAGAATAGAATAGAATAGAATAGAATAGAATAGAATAGAATAGAATAGAATAGAATAGAATAGAATAATTTAGTGCTTAAAAACTATTTCAGATGCCATCCCCAGAGCCTGACAAACACAATTTAAAAATGAAGTAGATAATACACATACGCAAGCTCCAGTTTGGGGTAAGCAGCCTTATCTCTTCTTTTACAAGAAGTTTAATTTTGTTTGCAATGCACTGGAGATTCAGCAAGCAGTTTTCTCCACAGGGAGGTGAGCCCAGCATTTCAGCTGGTACCGTCCACAAACATCAAGTTCACCTGTTCTTACAGCAAAACACAGAGGATACGCTGGGGGGAGACAGAACTAAGTAACACTTATGCCTTCTGTTGTTGCCTGTAGCTAAAAGCAACATGTACATCCCTGGGACACCATTCTAAAGATCAAATCATTTACCTAACATTAAAGCTAGATCCTGGGTATATCTATGTTTGTCCAACTGCAGTTTTTCCATGCAGAGTTTGGTCAATTAGCAGAGTATTGAAAGTGATGATATCCATCTCTGATTACAAATTTCATAGAAAACAGACATCTAGATATGCTGACATATTATGACAGAGGTGTAGTGAGATAATACATACTTCTTGAAATTACTGTTCAAAAGGGATCTTTAGAGTTTGAAACAAGTTCTTGAGTTATCTGCTTAGATAACCTACAAATCTGTTCCTTATTAAGTACTATTACAAAAGAACATGAGACTCTGCAGAAGTTTCCACAGGCTCTCTTTACCACTTAACTCCAGAATTTCTCCAGTCCAAAATTGTATAGGTGCTCCATATATACTCAGATATGTCAACATGCAACAATAGCATGGCAGAGACCATTCCCCAAAATAATGATTTAAAAGGAATATGTCATTTCACTTTTCAGAGATGAAAGAACCATGCTCTACTCTTAAGTTTACAGGAGACAAAAAGGTTATAGAAAAGAGCATTCTCGTCACACAAAGTTACTCAACTCCATTTCTCTCAAAAGAAGAGAAAATGAAGCTGGTCATCTTAGGAGAAAACGGCCATTGAGCTGTGAATCTACTTGATGCTGATATTCAGATTAGCTGATCAGACCACAACTATGTATCTAGAAAATACAGGTCAATCATATCTACATCATAAGTAATTCATATTTGTCACTCTTTAAATGACAGAACAGGATACATTTGGATTTTTGTGCAGACAAGACTGTGCACATATGCACACATGTGCATACATTGACAAATATTTTAATGCTAAATAACTATATAGTTAACCAGCTGAGGAAATTAGTTAAAGTTGAGAGACTTCATGCTCTTACTAGCTGGACACAAAATATGTTGAAACTTGAAGCTCAGAGAAAAGATTACAGGTGCATCTTTACAGCAAGAAAAAGCACCAGATAAAAGTGCTCAGTCATGTTCCACAAGAACTTATGATGCTGGATGTTGCTCTAAAGCAGACAACACTCAAAGTTTTGTCTGCAGACTCCCTGCTGTGCTTGGCTTAAGAAAAAAAAAAAAAAAAAAAGAACTATAGTATGACTCTTCAGTAAAAGCCTGGAATTTCTAGTCTCTCTCTACTGTGGTGTATTTATAGTTAATGTAAACAGTACAACGGCACAACAGTCTTTATTTGTACAGTGGCAGCAGTGGCTAATGCTGCCAAATCCTTCTTTTTGCACATACAATCTGAAAACAATTACACGTAGCTGAACCTCTACACAGGTACATAAAGTGGCTGCAAACTCCCTTCTTTCGTCTATAAATACACCAATATAAATACACCAGTAAGTATACCTTTGCTGTCTTATCGTAGTTGGCATGCAATTAAGAGCCCAGCTGACAAGTACATTTAACAAGTACTACCCATGGAATTCTGCTGTTCCAATTCACTGAAATACTATAGTGACAACATGATATCAATTTACAAAACCTTATTCCTGAATTCGGTGTTTCTACATCATCATCATCATAATGGATGGCAATGAGTTTATAAAGTGAATTGCAAATACATGAGATTGCAGGTTATTTTCTAGTTGAGTCGCAGATAGTTGTTAACATTGCTAATTCAGTTGGTAGGACATTTCAATACTATTCATATTACAGCAGGATCAAATTATCCCACTTCTGCAACACCTAAAGATGGATCCAGTGATTCACCAAGGCCTACCACCATGCCAGGCTTCATATTTTAGCACCACACCTACAATTCTGGCAGACCCATTTTATTAAGCACCTAGCACTTCAGTTTCAAAGTATGGCTCCCATTCCCCCCTCCCTGAAAAAACAATGGGCTGATACCTCAAAAGCTTTCAGCTAATTAGAGGTGCTTGCTAGCACCCTTTCAGAGGCTGGTATAGTTCCCCCCACCTCAGGAATTATGAGCAGTGTTATTCTGTATTGCTATAGAAATAACCAGCCGTAGAAAATTAAAAACACACTGGTGTAATTGAGCTTGAGGCTGTGTTTAAGGAAGCTTTTTGATCACAGAAAGAAAGTGTTCAAATATGATTCAAAGATCGAAGCCGAAATTCCTTTAAGTGGTATAGTCTTTATTGCAGCGCTGGATGATGCACAGGGGATCTCTCCACCTATCGTGCATACCCAAGGCGGAAAGCAGTCTTGAATTTATACAATCAATCTCTCAATATTCTACAAGTGCCTATACATATTCCTTACCTATCCCCGCCTTCCCTCGCTTCTCATGCTAATTAGCCTTTTGGCACCTTGCACCTGCGTAGAGCCTCCCAAGAATTGTGGGCAGGGGTCTTTGGGAGGAAGACCCCGAGTCTTCCTCACAGTGTACTTTTCACCTTTGGTCAGGAATCTGCTGAGTTGGCATGTTTCTTAATTGCAAGCGCTGGTTGTTGCTAATTCTTCCATTTGTTGTATCTTTATAATGAATTCCAATGTCCAGTTTTGAGATTTATAGTCCTTCCATTTGTTTCTCTGTCTGTCTACCGCTTCCTTATCATGAGTTGCAGCGTCTTGTTTCGAGATATACAGTCCTTGTCTGGGGATTGTCCTTGCCTCCCCAATGCCTCCCCAATGCCTCCTTAATCAAATACCACAAGGAGTTTCATAA
This sequence comes from Anas platyrhynchos, assembly GCF_047663525.1. Classification (NCBI taxonomy): domain Eukaryota; kingdom Metazoa; phylum Chordata; class Aves; order Anseriformes; family Anatidae; genus Anas; species Anas platyrhynchos. The sequence continues at coordinate 1,169,900 of NC_092613.1, read as the reverse complement.
TTCCACAGATCAAACTATGACCTGAAGCATCATTTCAACTTCTACAGTAGTTTTCAAGGAAGAGTTTTGAAGTGCGGTAAAATATTGGAAGTAAATAACAGCCTGTTGCCCAAACCCTATTTATCTGAACACAATATTCCCTACTACATAGGCTACAGGAAAAATCCGCATGAAGGTAAAAGGAAGCAAAGCCTGCTAGCAAGTATTTGAAATTGTTTCCATTTGTGTTATGTATTAGCAAGAGCCATAGTCTTGAGAGAAGGCTTTCACTAATGTGTCAAGGAAGTAAGTAACCCCGTTACAAAAAGATCCCTCAATAATCCAACTTGCAACACCATCATGGCATGGATTGACAGCTCCCATAAATGACCCAGTTCCCAAACGTTCTGATCTGCATATCACTAGCAGGCTGTTAGTGCAACTCTCTGTGCAGTCTGCTCCAAGCAGTAAGAGTTGTGAACACAGCTCCTGCAGCCAAAAGTACCTGTTACTCAGATTCATGCATCACCAACAGAAGATGAGCATTATATACATGTACCATATAATTTTAAGGCAACATTATAGCAATGGTTATTTCTAGCAAGTAGTAATTTATTTATTTATTTATTTAGTGCTTTACTCATTTGTAGGTCATGCTTTTCTACAAACCATGTCAGCATACGTGAATGGATTATTTCAGATTTTTATATTAAAACAACAGATAAGACCAAGTCGGTCCTACTAATGACATGGAACACTGCTTTAGCATGTCTGATGCAGCAATTTGTAAGTACACAGAGCTTAGTCCACCCTAAAGACTTGATAAACAAAGAGACATTTAGAAAGCTAAACTGTGAAATGACTGAAACAAAAGGGTGTATTTCTAGCTTCAGTTCCCTAAAGCATTTAAGTACTTCTCAGAAACAGAAGACAGGACAATGCCCTGAAGAGCTTCAGTCTAGTTTTAGACATGATGTAACAAAGCTAACTATGATAAAAGTAACATATCCAGTGTTTCAGTAACACCGAATCCCTTTTCTATGTTACCCACCTTAACCCACACTGCAGGTCAAATAGCTCTACTGTAAGCACTGCTGTAAGCCCCCAACACACATGTTAAGAGGAGCGTAATGCACACCCAGAAACTCAGTTGGAGCATCAGCAGCTTCCTGGTCTGCGTACAGCTTTGTATACATGCATGAATTTACAGTTAACTGGCAAATGTTCAAACACCACAAAGAAATGAGCAGCACATCACAATTTAGGACTCTAGGCTGACGTTAGGAGCAGACTTTCAAGCATTTGTGGAATAACCACATAGCTTTAAATACGGTGATCTACTGTTTCAAGGAAAATACGCTGAATAGCCCAAAAACACAACTCAGTTCCTCTTGAACCACTTCCATCTTCAACTAAACTAATAAAGCCACAGATTTCCAAGAACTTTGAAAAGAGCATCTTCCCACACGCTGTCTCCTTGTGTCTATTCCTAACATGCTTATTTGCCACCATCTATCATCGAAACACGTGCTCAGCTAACACCTAAAGTACTGACTGTACTAACTCACCACTGTGTCTCTTATTTTTTTCCTTCATCTTCTGAGATTTGATTTCCTCAAGTGTTTTTATTCCAAAATTCAGATTTCCCTCTGAAAATAGGAAACAGTTCATGAGACTGGCTTAGAGGCACTCACTGAGGACCACAGCTCCTCAGGCTTCTTAGCGCTCAGCAACTTTCTGAAGTATTTAGAATAAAGCCTGTCAACACTCCTCACAAGTGAAAGAGCCAGAGAACCAAGGGCATTTTGCCCCTCCTTTCATCCTTCAGGCTTAAAAATGTAGTTTTAATTTTAATCCATTTACACGATATTAGATCCCTCTATCGTTAGATATGGCTTATCAACAGTGGTTGCAAGGCTGCACATGCAGCCATTTCAACTCCATGCTGTGGCCCTGTTTTGTTCTCCAAAAGTAAAGAAAAGGAGTTCACCTTTCTGACCCAATTGGCACATGATGGTATTCATGGCAGAAATGAGATCATGGAAATAACTGAGTCCATTCAGCACCCCTACATTTTGTTGTGTTTTTACACCACACTGCTTTTGAGTTAACTGTCAAGTTCTTCTGATTTATCCTACTAAGGTGCTGGAATACCTTGTTTAGTAGCAGTAGAACTGCCTTTGCGAGTGGAAATCACCCATAATCCATTTTTGCCTTCCACAGCTGGTTGCTGGACAGGAGTTTTAGTTTCTTCTTCCTCAGAAAGTTGGTCTGAAGGGGAAAAATCTATTCAGTTATGCATAGACCAGATTGTTCATGATTAAGTAGCTCATGCAGTGACACTTCAGCCCATGCTTCATATAAAAAACTTTGTTGCTCTTTTGTTTTGTTTTGTTTTGTTTTTTAAAGAGCTACATTGACCTGATGAACTCCTAAGTAGAATACACTAGGACAAAACATCTAGGACTCTAGATTCTCTCTGCAGCTTTAACTACTACACAACACATTGCTCTTCAGACAGAAAAAAGAAATTTCCTTCCTAGTTTCACATAGAACTTTACACAACAGACCAGCTAAAGCCAGGAGTGGTTCTAAGCTTTCCTCCAACGTTTCAGGTTCTGTCCACTGACTGCCGGACAAAGCCACCAGTGACCTGGCCACACTGCCTGCCCTATCGCTAGTCAGACCTCAGGTCATCTGTGATTTCTACATTCCTTTACAGCACAGATTCCTTCAAAAACCAAAGATTTACACAATCATTTACAGCACAAATTCCTTCCAAGAACCAAAACATGCTCACCATCATCATCTTCATCATCATCTGCAGCATTGATTACAACTGGAGGGTGTGTAGGGCTTGGGACATTTTCAGAGTTTTCCACTTTCATCACCCCCTTAGCTGTGGAGAGGGATTTGACTGGACAGAAAGTTTGTTTTGCTGCAGTGACATCTGAGCCACTTTCAAATCATCGTCCGCGGACTCAGGCGGACTTGGCAGTGTAGCTAGAGGAAGAGGATGATCATCGGTAATATGGCAGTTTAAAACTTTGACCACAATTTAGCAAAGAGGTGGTAGGAAAGGCAGATAACCCGCACAGACAATGAATTCATCATCTCCTTTTGCCCATCCCATCACTGTTTACACCGTCAACAAAGACTTCCCTTCGAACAACAACACATCTCCCTACCACCCAGCAAAAGATGAAACAACAGGAAGCAAACTGCAAGGCAAACATCACACAAAGCCAAGAGAAGCTGAGCACGAAAGCAGAAAACAAACACCAGCAGTACACTCCGTGCAGTACACCTATGACTGCAGACCTTTTCCTGTACTCACAAATGAACAGTTACCTGATGCCCCCTACAGGATTGGCACCCACTAAGTAATACTCCAAATTAAGTCTTCAGCACTTCAAGAAAAAGGACCTAAACTCACTCTTGCTTGGTGGGAAGAATTGTCCATCGATGTAACGTCCCTTTGCATGATGAAAAGCACAGTTGGCTTTCTGACAGCCTCCCGGCTGCTTCTCCCAGTAGCAAGGAATCTCACTGCACTTTTTCTGAAGACAGAAAGAAAGAAAAGCTCGTGATAACATGCACCTGAGGCTTGCAAAGAGATGCGCAGCTCCAGATCATGACAGCTGTCACAACACAGTGCTGAAACATCATTCCAAAGGTCAGTTTCTCAGTTAAGTGGAGTATTTCTGGGCATATTCACAAAGTTTGCATAAGCTGGAACCACTATGCACATTTAGATTTGTCATCATTCAGTTAGAGAAGACAGGCACTCTCAGACACCAGTTGAGGGTGGGTTAAACTAATACACCTAGGATTATACTAGCATTATTCAGAGGGAAAAAGAACATCTGAAATTGCCTAGGTTAACCCTGTCTAGAACTACTTCTTGGAGACTTAGTTCTTCTGCACCTTTAACTTTCCCCACTTCCTACCCCAGGCAGCGAGAACAGCGTTATCGGAAGGACTGTGGGTCAGAAGAGACCTGAGAGTTCATTATCAAGCCTGCTCCCATGACGATAGAACAGCCTGTTTATTACCCCCCTGCTCCAGCAGGTTTTAGCAGTCTATTTAACAGCTATTCTGCATCTGTTGAGAAAACTGTCAGCATCTAATAAAAATATATATATCTTGCTAAGACATACCTAAGGCATTGATTTTATTTCCCTCTGCTTCCTCCCACCCCCTCTCTTGGTAACAGAAACCAGTATGATTTTGAAGCAAACAAATCTATCCTGCAAAAGCACAATCAGTACACCTACGGCACTGAAAAATGCTTTTGTTGATTGATTTTGAGAACACATCGTTAGGCACTCACGTCAATTTCCATGTGTCTGAATCGGCAGATGTTCCTGAAACAACGACCCTCCTGCCACAGCTTGCAGACCGTCTCATTGCCCAGAGCAGCTTTGCAGTGGCGGTAGGCACATTTGTCTCCCTGGAACCAAAAGGAAACCAACGAGGAAAATAGAGTACAGCCTCAAAAATGGCCATGCTGCTGCCTAATGTTGCTACAACTGAATTCAGAATCTATCTGGTTCTCAAGTTAACCAAAGACCAGCGTGCTTCCTCCTCCTAATCTACTCCTTCCTGAAAAAAAATGGGGAAAAAAAAGCAAAGCAAAGGAAAGCCAGCCATACCTTGGTACAGGTAGAATAGAAATAGAAGTAGCAATCGTCTCCTTGTTTAGACATGCCGACGAGTTCTGCTAAAAAGCTCGGCTCCTCTCCACAGGGCCTTCCTCTGCTCTTGGAGAGAGCTGTCTTCACCCTTGCTTGGGCTGAAAGTCTTCTACTGGCTTGTGAGCAGGGAAATCTTCTTTTGAAAAGTAACCCTAAAGAAAGTAACAAGTGAAAAATAATGAGGAACCAACATTTTTCCAGCTTTCTTCAGTTCATCAAATCAAGTTATCAGTCTCTCGAAGAGAGCAAAGCCTTGAAATCAGCTGCTACATGAACTAACTAAATATGAAAGTTCCGTAAAGCTGCCAGGAGCTTTGTCAGCAAGCGTTCTCTTCCACATCCTCAATAAGATGACTTGGAGCACATCTGGAAGCCTGAAAACGGAGTCACTCCTTAAAAAACCACCTGATCATACATGCAAGTCAATAATCAACTCTGGCTACAAATAACTTCTCTAGAACACAGTTAGGACGCATTAAACAGCACGTTCCAGGCACTGTGGGTCTTCCATTTCACCTACCTGGACAACCTCAGCAAAGTTATCGATCTTCAAAGACTTCCAGTTAACTTCTCCTGTAGGCCAAACCAAGACTGAATCCGTGAATTAAAAATAAAGGGGTAGGAAGAATTTTCCTCCTCACTTTGCCAAGGGAACCTCTCATCCACAATTCAAACATAGGATGTGCTTTTAAACAGCTTATAACTAATAGAGGAAGCAAGTCCATTTGAATGCTCTCTCAGACTGGAGACAGCCAGGGATAGTTAGCTCTTCAAAAAAATAAAAACCAAAAAACAAAACAAAACAAAAACAAAAAACCCAGCGCATTTAGAGATGAACTCATGATTCAAAGTGGCTGCAAAAATGAGGCTCCATCTTCCACAGCCGGACAATTTAACTTTTTTTTTTTTTTTTTAATTTAAAATTCAGTATGTTCCAATCTCTGGTCTTCAAGATTTCTTCACCTATTAAGAAAACACAAAAACCTTTCCCCGTCTTTATTACCTGTACAGCAAAAAACATACCAGTGCATATAAATCCACAGATATGCATACGCATACACACATCTGTGTTTATACACACACGAGGAGGGAGTGAGAGAAAGTTAGCGAGAGCGACAGTGAAAATCAGAATTTTTGCCTTTTCGACACAGAGAGCGCGTAAAAATTCTCTCATTTTGAGGGAACTAGAAAAAAATGGAGGCTCTACAAAAGATTTTGATGAGTATGCCTTCGAGGCCGATGCTTTGTAACATGAGTGATCTGGGGGCCAGCACACAAATATGCAGACGTATGTACATGCATACAGGATAAACAGATCTATACACACAAGCGTGCACAGTATATGTTGTATGATCTCCATAGCGAGAACAACTCGTAGCCCTGATCAGACACGTAGAGTTGCAATCAATTAACAGCAGGAAGACAGCAGATCAAGGGTACAGCAAGCTTTGAGAGGCAGGGGAATGCTCACTTTGCCAGTGGCATGACTGCATGATGCCAAGGATTTTGAATTAGTTGGATTTTTTGGAAGCAATTGGGTTTTTCTTTCTGCGCTGTAGCAAATACCACAGGTTTGCCACCACGTGCTGTTCCCTAATCCATATATCCATCCTCATCCATTGCTGCAGGATCATGAAAGGTTAGAGAAGACGACTTAGGTCCAATTTAACAGCCAATGATTTTTCGATGAGCAGAGCTGCAACAGATTTTATTTAGCCACAAGCATTTTTTTTTCTTTTTTCTGAGATGAAGTCAGAAATTTTAATTATTATTTTTTTTAAAGACACTAAACACAAAACCTGCAACCAGACCAGATAAAGTTCAAATTAGAGTGATTCTGAAACCTTTCATTAAAACGCTGCACATTTCTGTGCAAATTATTTCTGACTCTTCTGGACAAAAGTGGATGAAATAGTTCTTACAAATTAATAATCAAAGGTTGAAACCTTTTACTCACACAAACACTAGTGAATTTTCCAGGAAATATTTTTTTGGCAGGGAATTTTCCCAAATCTAAAATAAAGAGAGGAAAAGTTGGCTTCTCATATTAGTTACTGCTTTTGACTGCTGGGCAAAGGGAATAAAAACAGTAGTTAAGTGCAAGCTTTCCTTCTCTTCTTTACTATGGATAGGAATCGTCACTTCGGACCTTTAGCACCTTCAGAAACACACCCAGTGCCATGCAGGTTCCTCTGCATCTACTTCTAACAATTACTGGTGCTCCTTAGCATGGAAGTTTGACTCAAAACACTCTCCAGATTTAGCTCTTTTGACTGCCCAAGGAGCTCATCATTTTGCTTGTTGCCTTCCAGTTTCCTGAACAGACCGGGAACGCTGTTCAGAATCTGAATGGATCTGGTCTAAGGAATGGGAAGAAAGCAAAACCAAGCATACCTCGCAGCCCTAAATTCCAAAAAAGCAGTCTCATTTTAAAAAGGACCTCAAAAGCTTTTTTTTTTTAAACTGACACCTGCTAACACGGCAATCCGGGCACTAAACCAACTGAAGTTGCCCCTGAAAGCCTGAATAAAAATGAGTAACTCTGGTGCACTCAGCAGGTCTGTAATAGAAGTTGGTAAGATTTTTAGATTTCTTTTTTTTGCTCCAGGGTGCTGGTAAAATGTTTGCATTAAGAGATTTTGAACCTTTTGTACCAAAGAATTAGAGATGCGCTACAGTGCCAGTAGCTGGGGGTCTGGAAATACACACCAACAAGTGTCATAAGCTTTGCCTTTGCTGAAGGAAGATGAATAGTACCAAGAAAATCTGTCTAGTTTGTTTTACAGGCTTGTCTTTCTCAGTATGGAACAAACTGACCTCCCTGGTCTAACTTTGCAGTTGCCTATTCTGCCTTTGTCCTGGAGAGAAGAGCAAGAAAGGAACAAATCTATTTTTGCACTCCAAAAACGCATTAGAGGAGGATTATCACACCCACCTAAGGGTACTTCCTTGTTTGTTTATAAAGCACCAAGTATTTCTCTTGGACAGTCTCTGTAGCTGGTCTGTTTTGTGCCTTCCATTTGTAATAAAGATATTAAGATGCTTACCCCTTGTTTTTTGTTTTTTGTTTTTGTTTTTGTTTTTTTTCTAACGAACAGTGGAAGTGGAGAGTCGGATGACAAGCAAGAACAAACACTAGAAACTCCTTGTTCTGCCCCTGCTTTTTAATCACCCAGCATCACCCCGGCTGCAAAACAGCCTCTGCTGATTTACCTGCTTGTTAAAGCACCCCACAGGCTGCAAGTGCGGTGTGCTAGGTGTCAAGTTCTATTTAACGGTGCACAGGTAACCATTCATCTTCCCACAGTCGAAGCACAGAACAGCCTCTTGCTAACAGAACTCATCCCTGCTGCTGCAAGAAACCTCATGGCCTGCAGGAAAACCTCAAGCTAAGAGTTCCAAAGCAAAAGCAGAAAACACATGATTTGTACTCTTTATATTTGAGTGAATTCTAGCTGCTAAAGGCTGCCTACATCTGAGGGCACGTGCTGAGGCTGGGGGGAAGGACACTCAACACCCACTGACAGCAGGAGTGCAAAGATGACAGCCAAGAAGGCAAAGGTTAGAGCTGAACGCTGCCTCAGCTTCCTCCAGCAGCCAGCTGGGGGTCACCTTTCAGCACGCTCTCTGAGACTCTGAGCCCCGAGTTACCGCAGCCGCCAGGTACAGCTGCTCCTTGCTGGCCCAAACTATTGGAAGAGTCTTCAAACTTCAGGGACCTGTTTTATGACAGCCTCGAGATCCAATTAATCTGTTCCTGAAGGCGCTGATCGTCCTGGTGTTTCTGGAGCTGTCCAAGAACAATCCTGAACTGAGGCACTCGTCTGATCAGACAGTGCTTTGGCACAGATTTGTCTTTAGCTTGACACATCAAGGTAAAGAGGAATCGATTCTTGCAAGCAACCTCTCAAGCAGGGATCTAATAAGGTGAGCAAAACAACAGATCTGTTGTGCAGATCTGAGCACGTCCCTCTGCAGGGAATCACTTTCAAGCCTAAGATGTTTCACCCATCTCCCTGCCCCAGAGCGACACAAGTAAAGCTCTTAAGCAATCGCTAACCTGTTCTCAGTGCTCACGAGTCCCAAATCACTCATTTTACAATCTATAAACCATGGCAGCTGGCACCTAGTTGGCACACGGTGACACTGCACACGTTGGCAGTGTCGTCAGGAGCTGCAAAGTCAGGGCTGAGGGGGTTAAGGGAAAACCACACATCAGTTTAGCAACTTGGCTCCCGTAGGATACTTCCTACGGCGGGAGTTTTAGCAAAGCCACTCAGAGGGACCTGCTGGCTAATTCAAACGGGACTTCTGCTGGAGCAGTCAGAAGGCAGCAGGAGATATCCAGTGGGCATCGCTGTCAGTCTGTGGCAGTTTAGGGTCCAGGTATCAGTGGTTAGGTGGGGTTTTCTCTGCTTCACTTTCTCCAAAGCTGTGAAAAAATATTTCTTTTAAAGCACTGTACAGTCCCACGTTAAGGATGGAACCAGCTGCATCAACTTCCAGTACGACGGTGTTGGAAAAAGGTGCCTTTGGTGGTCAGGAGCACAACAGCTCTGCTGATGTGTTATTTAAGTGTGTTCTTACATCTGAGTTTCCTCACAGCAGTATGTAGCTGAGGGGGTCCTACTTTCCTAGGGAAGATTTATGGTTTTTCTCCTACCAAGCACCAGCTCAGTATACAAAGCTCTGTTAATAACACCCAAGCATGTAGATGGAATGCAATTGTTTTCCTTACAACCCCCCAGTTATTTCCATGTCTGTTCTGGACCTTGGGATCTCTTTTGGGAGCTACATTACGCAGAGCAATACAATAAGGCTGAGATCACCGCTGCCTCAATGTAATGCAAAGGTGAAGGCCTTTATGACAGGCAGTTTGGAAATGAATGCAGCCCCATCTTGTCAGCATCAGAGCAGAGCCAGCTCCAGATGGCTCCAAAAAGGAGCTGCTGCTGGCCAGAGCCGAGGCAGGGAGTGCTGCTGGGTGGGCTTCGGGGGAGCAGATTTAAGGAAGGGGGGAAAATACTGCTGTGCAACAGCAGCTGGGAGAGAGGATTGTGAAAGCGTGAGAGAAGCAGCCCTGCAGCCCCCCAGGTGAGCGCCGCAGGAGGGCAGGAGGTGCTGCAGGCAGGCAGCAGCAGTTCCCCTGCGGGCTGTGCAGGGAGAGGCCCCTGGTGGAGCAGGCTGTCCCCCTGCAGCCCATGGGTCCCCCATGGAGCAGATCTCCACGCTGCAGCCCCCCCATGGGTGGAGGAGCCCCCGGTGGAGCAGGTGGATGTGGCCTGGAGGAGGCTGCGGCCCATGGAGAGCCCCCGCAGGAGCAGGCCCCGGGCCAGAGCTGCAGCCCGTGGACAGGAGCCCACGTGGAGCAGGGGCAAAGAGGGACCGAGGAGTGGTGGAGATGAAGTGCTACAGACTGAGCACAACCCCCAGTCCAGTCCCCCTGTTCCCCTGCGCTGCACGGGGGGAGGAGCTGGAAGAGCTCAGATGGGGGGAAGGAAGGTGTTTTTGGTTTCTTTCCTTTGGTTCTCACTTGTCTAGCCTGGTAGTAGTAGTAGTTAGGCAGGAAATCTTACTGTCTCCCTATGCTGAGTCTGCTTTGCCCATCACGATCCTTGTTGAGCGATCTCCCTGTCCTTGTCTCAACCCTTGAGCCCTTTGCCTCGTATTTTCTCTCCCTTTTCTTTGAGGAGGGGGAGGGAGAGAGTGGCCGTGATGGAGCTCGGCTGCCCACCCACCGAAAAGCACTGCAGCTGCAAAGTACTGGAAAAGTTTTCAGAAGCAACAAGGTGTTTAACAAGGAAATGTATAGTTTCCTTTTTCACACTTCCTAAATAATTGGGCTTATTTCATATTCCCAACTCGGAGGAGGAGAATTGTTGATTTCACCTTCTTTTTTCTTCCTTGGAAATCAAAGGTGAACAGCTCTAAAAGGAAGGGGAACGTATCAGAAGCAAGCTTTTTTTGGCTTGTAATCCTTTCTTAAGGAAAAGATTTCTCACACACCTTCCCCAGATGTAGGGGGGCAGAGAATAATTTTGGAACTACTCCAATTAAAGTCAGCTTGGGGAGAGTGGGACTTCTCTACTTGTTTCAGAGACATTCGCATTAGCAAGAGAGAGTGTTGTGTTGCCGCTGCCAGGGGCCTACGGTGATGACTTCAGAAACAGAATTGAATGATGTCACTGTGACACCTTGGTAACAGCTGCCTCTGAGCAAGTTTAGCGAGGAGGGACAGAGAAGTGTGCTGGATGAAACCACGTGAGGACTTGTGGATCCCACGTTGAGGTGCATCGAGAGGGCCCACCCTTCTGTAAGTGTTTGGATGCTTCATTTTAGATTTCTGTAGTTTGTGTAAAGTCCTTTCACAAGCATGAAGTTTGGTACTTTGGCTCAGGGATGTAGCTGCACAGAGTGACAGGTGCAACATGTGGCTGAGGGCCTCTGCACGTTCTCTCTTTCCCACACACGATCAAGAAAGAAGGGTAGACAAATAAGAGTGTGCTGTGGTCCTGCCATAGACCTCAAGTACTACAGCATAAACAAGAGACTTAAAAGTAGCCCATCACATTCAACTTCAGGACAGCAATGCACTTCATCAGCTGGTCTGGCCTGTTGAGTGGAGTGTCTCAGGATGGAGTGTATGAAGATGCACTCCATCTGCTTTCAGATTAGCACTTGCAGTGAGCAAGCTGCCTGGCCTTAACATTTTTCATTTCATTTTTCACCCGACTTTTGCTGGTTCTTCTTGGTCTAGAAAAAAAAAAAAAAAAAAAAAAAAAAAAAAAAAAAGTGAACTCAGATCAAAATAGAAGGATTTCCTTTTCATTAATTCCATGTTCTTAACTTGACAGGTTTGGTTATTGACGTAGAAGGGACATATCTGGCCTGACTTGAGTTACTCATAATGTTTCACTTCATTGTAGATATGACTGGAAACCAGAGACAAGACTGGTAAAATCATTCCTAGAACTCTGTGTTGTTTTCCTTCAGGTACCTTGTCTCTCAAGTCGGTGAGGGCTGGGACAGAATGAGATTGGAAAAGTCAAGTGTAGTATTCATTGTTACAGAAGTAGTTGTCCTGTATCTTCTATGGCAAAAGAATTTTCCTGAATAAATATATAAATAAATAGATAAAATTCCCCTGGCAAAGATTGGAAGCTGACACTTACCTGAAAGTTACCAAAGCAACTTCCTCCCGGCAAGGTAACATAGCTCACAAATGGTGGGCCCAGGGAGCTCAGTGATTCATACACAATGATGCCTTCACTTGGGAATACGGCCTTCTGCTTCTGTTTGCTTTCCCAGAACTCCTGCAATATTGCTACGACATTCACTGTCAAAGACATAAAAATGCTGAATGTAGGATGCATACATGTCCTTGATCTTAGTGTTTTCTGTGTTACACAAGAAATGCAGACATATGAGCTTGATACATTTATTATTGATAATAAAATGTCTGTGATTATTTCTGCTGGTGTGAAAAATATGATTTTGTGGCAATTTTGGACTTTCTGGGATTGCAGGCTACTGTAGTACATAAATTGCAGGTCAGCAATATTGTACTATTAAGTCAATGTGTTGGAACTTTGATATCACAGCAGCCATTAAGCTGCTCACTTTCAAACATGAGAAAATGTTATACTCAGATTCCTCTTTTCCATTCTCAAAAAAAAACAAAAACAAAAACACATGGTCATGCAAGGAAAGCAGCTGACTTTTAATGCAAAACTTTATGAAGTAGCTGGAAAAAAAGGTGTTGTATATTATGATGATAATAGTTGCAGGCTAATGTGAAAATAGAAATGTGAAAACCAGAAATCCAATTGACATCATGACTATTGAGCCAGTACTCCAAAGTTTTACGTTCTGTGTTGGGGTTTTCTCAACACTTTTCGGCTTGGACTCGAAAAGAATTTTAGTATAGTTTATCTAGACTCCTTTTACAGAGCCATGTGTAGCTTAGAGATAATTTTCTTTCTTTCTGGGCATCGTTCAGCAGGTGGTGAGCAATTGCATTGTGCATCACTTGTTTTGTACACATTAGTGGTATTAATACTCTTATCATCATTATTATTATTTTCCTTTTTTTTCTTCTTCTTTTTTTTTTTTTTTTTCCTCTCTCCAAATAAACTGTCTTTATCTCAACCTACAGGCTTTCTTTCCTTTTTTTTTTTTTTTCTTTTTCTTTTTCCTGATTCTCTCCCCCATCCCACAGAGGGAGGGAGGAGGGTAAGCAAATGGCTGCGTGGTGCTTAGCTGCCTAATAGGTTAAACCACAACACTATGCAAAAACAAACAAATGAACAAACAAACAAAAAAAAAACAGCTGTGTATGATGTTCATCATTTCTCACTTGAAAATTTAAATTCAGAAGGTAAGAAGTATGTTTCTTAATTTGGACCTTCCAGTGGAAGTATGGAAGCCCTAGGCAGCAGTATGGGTCCTTCAGAGTACTGATACTGGTTCAGTATCAAGTGTTAGTGCATACAGGAATCAGTGGCAGAGATAATTTTCCTCATACATGTATAATTTTCCTCTTTCTTCATCTCGTCTGACCTTGTTAGTAGTGGAATAATGTAGAAGTGATCCATTTTGAGACAGTGTCACCCTGGTGGTAGCTCACATGCAATCTATGGACAGGGCATTGCTCTGTTTGCTGCAGGGTGAGCAATGTGAGCTCCAATATTGTCACCGCCTGTTTCCTGACTTCTGGCAGCTGCACTGCTCTCACAGACAACAGCTTTTCTTGGCATTTAGCCATGACAAGGGCAGACACACAGAGTGTGGTCATCACCAGTTCCCTTTTTGCTGTGCTCAAGCCATGAGGAAGTGCGGGTGGCATGGTCTGAGCTCTGGGGAGGCGAGGCAGGGTGTTTGGAGCACACTGCTGTCTGCCACTGGATGGTGTCACGGATGCAGCAGCAGTGTTGGCTCCTACCAGTTCTGGCATTTTGGGCATTTAAAGCTGCAGAACTCTCATGGCATTGGAATATTGCTTCACCGTAAAGAAGAAAGCTATCTGAATAAATTTTGTATTTGTAACAGGAAACACGTTGGGATAACCACTGTCTCAGTGCAGCTGTGAGAAAAAACTGAAATATTGAGGAACTCTTAACCACAGAAACTGACTTCTGCTTTTCTAAATGATGATGAATGTGGGAGAAAAACTGGTCTACTAGCCAGGGAAACTGCTACCGGTACGGACTCCAAATGGTAATCCACCTTCAGAAATTGGTCTCTGGCTGAATACCTCACTGATGTAAACATCTGAGTGTTTTTTTTTTCTTCTTTTTTTTTTTTCTTTTTTATGAGACCTTCTGCTCCACAGAGCATGCACACATTGGGTAACAATCTAATTTTAAACCCATTAAGTGAAAACTGATATTTGAACATAAAATTCATGAATGTAAAATTTCCAAGTTTAAACATGACAATTCAGTAGGAGCTGTTGCTTCAGTGTGAGAATGGTATTGGTGACATTCAGTCCTTTACTGGTATTGAAATAGATAGCAACAGAAAGTATCAGCTTTAAGAATATCACTGATTTAGGATGTTTCCATAAAGTGCTTTGGTTTTTGAAACAACTGTTGTCCAAGAGTGCAGTCCTTAAAAACAATAATGCAAAGTCCACAGGAATAATGAATTTGGTGGTGTAGGTAACCCACAGTACTCTTTCTGGTCTCATCATTCAGCCTGTATGATACAACTTTTGGTAAAACAATAAATAAATAAATTTTAATAAAGCTTGATTTCTCCCACATCATGATGAGATCGATTATTCTGTAGGTAATAAACTGTTGAGTCTTCTAAGAAGATGTACAATGCAATTGGCAAAGCTGCACAGGGAAATCCCAAGCATGATCATTTTTTGTCCAGTCCAAGTCCCTAGATTTTAGTATCCTAAGCCCCTCATTGATGGAGGGGAAACTACCCATAAATATCATGCGTGCTTTTGCTTACCAAGAGGAAATTATACTGGTATAGTGGTCTATAAAAGAAACAGGTATTTAAACTGTTTAGTATCAATGATAGCAATAAGTGACCTAAATTGCTGTGTGTCTGATCCTTGCTTCTCTTCTGTTGTTAGTTTTACAGAAATTAAGAGTTCAGAGTGTAAAATTTCTGTTTTAATTTCCATTCTTGTTCATGAGTCCTTTCGATGGTAATTCAGCATTTAGACAGCCTGCATCTCTCACTTGGCTGAAAGTTTCCACTCTGAAAACTAATATTCAAAAGACTTTTTAGAGCTATAGAGAGGTATCTACTTTCACTGCAATACACCAACAGAAATATATTTCCCTTCTTTTCCTGAAATCCTGAAACATGCTTTAAGCTGTCTCAAATTTTACAGATAAAGCAATATTTTACCAGAGGACTAGTAAGCAGTGAGTAGCTGCTACAGATTAAACTAATACGTGTATGACTAACACAGAAACAGTAGCTGAGCAGCATCATTTTTATTCTGTTTAGAATTTCTGTCAAATGAAAGCTATGTGCCTATCCCACAGTGCAGCTGGATATCTCTGTAATTAAGTAATTAAAAGTGCCTGGGTTTGTACTGAATTGGATAAACATAAAACCTGGCTTAGCTGTGAGGATGGTAGCAGGAAATACTTGGTGGTATATATGTAGTGGCAGCATCAAATTATCACTGCAGTTTTTGCTGTGATTTTTTCAATCCTAGCCAAAACTAGCACCTCAAAACAGTGATGAACATGAAGATGCATCAGGTTAAACTACAGAATGCAGCCATGATATCAAAGCCTCAAACTTTTTTTTCCCCAAGAATTCTTTATGTTTTGATTTAATTAATTTTATTTTACTCAACTGTTTAGCTTGAATCAGTATGTTTATCATCATTAAATTAAAACAGCATATCAATTTCAAATATATAATTAAAACAATTTCAGCTAAACTTGTAAAAATTCGGTGTGTGTGAAAACAGTTCTCTACTAAAAAAAAAAAAAAAAAAAGATTTTATTTATGCCTAACAGCCACTACAGCCACTATTATTTTTTTTTCCTTCATTATGTATCACATGGATTTGTAGTAGTTTAGGAAGATGTGAAAAATGTATACATATGATCAGATGCACAATCAAATATACTAAGTTACTATTCTAAGATAGTAACTAATGATTACTAATATGATGATTACTAATGTTGTATTAAGATCTCTCAATATTCATTTTTCCTGCAATCACATGCATTGTTTGCCTTCATTTCTAAACATTCCAGGCAGAATGTTGTTCAGTCTCTATGCTGTATATCGGTATTTGGAATCCAACTGGCTTAAGTCTAAAAATGCAGTATGGAAAACAATGAGAATTTTCAGAAGTACATAAATGAAACAACAAGATTCATGGTTTAATGCAGCAAAATACTGTAATTTACGTCTCATTTTGAAAGGACATTCTCATTGTAATTGACTTTCGTATTTTGAAAGATGCCTATGATGTGGCTGAGTTTTTAAGATAATGCTTATAGTATTTGTATGCAATGACAAACAATTTTCTTCAGGATTAAATCATCCATGCTTTAAAACAATTTATTTTGTACACTGTCAGTTGCTGAATTAGTTAACAGTATTGATTTTGTTGTAGGCAATGCCAAGACCCCATTCAGACAATATTTTATCCACTTTATACCTCAGATCTTTCTCAGTTAGAGTTTCATAGTAGTACGTGCATCACCAAGTTCAAGAGCAAGAATTCCATATACCCTCCTTTAGTACTCTCCCATCTGTGAATATTAATGGTTCCACAACAGTCTATTTGAAGCTGGCTGTAATGCCTAGTTACGAGGTGAGAAGATGATTTTTCTTCTCTACTTTGCTTTTTACTCAGCTGGAAAAGCCTCTTGCCCAGGGGCTGAGCATTGTACCAAATGAAGCTGTCCCCAAGTGCAAATCCTGGTAGAGTTCTTGAAGTTTTCCTAGACTCTAAGGACTTTTTATTATTTATTTATTTATATATATATATATATTTGAATTTAGGACAGGCTGCGAGTTCTGTGGAACAACAAATATGTGGGTTATACAGCTGCATTTACCCTAAATGAACCCTGAGCTCTTTTGAGAGTTCAGAAATACAGTTTGATGTGAACTGTGTTTGAAAGAGGATTAAATGATAACACATTTATTATAACACAACATTGTTTTCCAGACAATTTCTCACCTTTCAGTAGCAACTGTCTTGCCTCTGCTCAAGGAAGTCTGTGAGTCAAATTAAATATCATTCTAAGTGGGAAACAGAACTCTCCAACTTGGATTATGTCAGTAAGTTTGCACTGCATTGATGCCAGAAAAAAAATAGCTCCAGGTTTCTGTGAATTACTGCTAAAAATACTGGCTAGGCATTCACCTCAACCAAGGCAAACAAACAATGCCATAAACAGGAGGCTGGCCAACTGGGAGGGGGGTGTTTTGGCCAAGACTGGAAGGGCAAATCGGAGTGGGAGCCAAGTGACTCTGCCACTGAAGTGGAATGGAGTCATATACTTGACAACGTCTCACTGCCGAGAGAGTGGAGTATAAAGAACACACACACAAGATAACCACCTACTTTGTCATTTTAAAACTTAAAACAGCTGTTTCTAAAAGTCCTTTTAACTGCCTTCGTGGATTTAATTTAATACGTGAATGCAGAAGAAAAATACAAGCTTTTTGAATGAAAGAAATATGTAATATGAAATCTATTAAAGAAGATTCTTCAGTGAGAGGCTAGTAAAGTTCCCTTACATGTCTTAAATCAAGCCATGGCACATAATCAGTAAAACTATATCGTTTAAACAAAGTTCATAAGTTACAAGTGCACCCTTCCCCAGCTGCAGCCTATTAAGGCTTGTAACTTAATGCATACATCTTAGGGAAGCTGTTAAATTGGGCTCAGGCTAGCAAAGAGATACTGTTTAAATCTCTAGAAAAAAAAAAAAAAAAGGCAGCAACTGGAGTGGGATCCAGCTGTTTTGAGGGAAGGTTTTATTGCTTCTCTTTTGATTTATTTTGCATATTTTTAAACATATAAATAATAGCTTTAGGAAAAAAAAGGTACAAATGTGAGTAGGCAATATCAATTAATTTTCCCATGATCTTACTATGCATTTATCATATATATTATGTTATGTATTAGCATGTTAGCAGTGATTTTGTTAGGATATTCTGGTCCATATGCTATACTATTCTGTTCTCCATGTATATGTACAAAAATAAAAAGCCCCATATCCTTACTAAACCTAATGAAATTAGGTATATTGTTAAATATATATAAAAACATTATCAAGTATCATGTACTGGGACACCAACAATATGCTGAGAGGACTTCAGGGGCATTTTTCCTTCTCCATGATGGATTTGGATGCTATATGAGTGAGCTGATCTAGCAGTGGACTACTAGGTGATTCTGTCTAAAACCCTTAAAAAGCACAAAAAGTAGCAAGATGTTGTTTCAGGAAAAGAAGATCTGATTGTGGGGTGAGATTCCACTTGTGAGAAGCAACATCTTTAATTGGCAATGGCTACCTTAAATCCAGCACTGACTGACAGTTCCTAGACTTCAAGGATTTGGAAAAAGAACAAAATAAAATTAAATAAATGAACTGGATGGCCTCCTCAAGAGCCATTCTGAACATGTTACCAAGTAAAGGAAGAACGAAGAAGATGTTGGAGGCAAGCAGCCCAGAGAATGGTGTAGGCTTTGTGAACCATTGGTATGTTTGTAGTCACAGCAGATTTAGATGCAGCTAGGGAAAGGAAGGGTAGAGACTGGGAGGGTTTCACTGACACCACCGTTGGACTGAGGCAAAAAGTCAATCCCTGCAGCATTATGAATTGAGTAAGCAGGTTATCACTTGGAACAGAATGAGTAGACATACTAAAGTCAGGTGTTTTTAAGCTGATAGTCTGAAGACAACTGTTAATCATTGCCGAAGAGCTTGGCTTGGTCTACATTCTTATGTAGCATTACATGGGAAAATGATAAGAACCTTGGTATAATTTCAGCATCTGAATATAGCAATAAAGAATTATAAATTGGTCAATCTCCTGTGATAATCAGAAGTATAACTGATTCGCACAGGAATAGTATAGTAATAATAACATTAATCTAGAAAGGAAAAGACTGTTTGTTTGATAAAACTTTTAATCTTGTAATATTTCTCCAAGGCAACTGACTTACTCTGGCTATAGTGCACTTCAATTTAAAAGCTTGTATCAGAGAGCTAGTATGGTACCCACTGACAAATCTATTTCAATGTTAAATGAAGAAAAGTGAGCTGGGCTGATTCTACCAAAAATTATGGGCAGATCCCCATAAGTTAACATACTTTCTTATTAAAAACTCTACAGTCTAACCTGTCCATCTATTGCTGACCTGAAATCTTTGCTGGCAAAACGTGCAAAGGAAAATGTGCGATTTGTTGCTACCAGTAAAAAGAAATGGAGACACAGTGCTGTTCAGCTGATGTAAAATCACTTTGCTAAATGTTCACAAACCAACCAAGTAGCAATCCATCTAGGAACCATGAATTCAAGTCAGGGCTTAAAAAGACTTTCTGGAAGTACTTAGCTTTTTTCCAAGCTTTATCGTAATTCCTACCTGATACCATAATATTTTTTGATATGAAAACGAAGTTGTAATAAGGTCAGCATATGGATTAGACCAGTGCTGGGGTTAATTAGGTCTGCATGGTAGAAAGCATTATCTTTTTATCATGTTATCTGGGATGGAAGCTACATACAGCGCACAGTTCAGGGAAACACACACACCAAAAAGCAAACACAACTCTTGCAGTAGCATGGGTTGAGCACTGGGCTCCTTCTTCTTGCCTTCCTCCTCCATGTCTTTGCCTGTCCCATTCTTGCTGGAGCTGCCAGCCCCTCTGCAGCCCACTGTTCCCCGTCCCCCATCGGTGGGCTGGTGACAGGCCTGCACCACGGGGCCTTGCTCAGACCCCTGCTCTCTGCCAAAGATTGTTTACCACTATAAGGATAAAGCATTCTCATGGCAGGGAGGAACTTGTGAGAAACAAATTATCCCTGCTGTCTTGTTGCCAGGGCACCCAGCCATGATCTTGCATCTTTCCCAAATCCCATCATCTCTGCCTCTGCTGGGCAGATGCTAGCCCAGAAGGAGCACTGCTGCAGCAGGCACAGCACCACTCACTGTATTTGCTCCTGCAAGCTGCACCCAGGAGGGCAGGGACTTTTGAACATCTTGTCTCTCCCTGCTGCTGTTGAAGAAAGCCCTCTGTGAGACATTCCCAACAGAACAAAGTGTTGGGACAGTGCAAGCCAAGACCTCTAGGTTGGAATGGGAACAAAAAGTGTATGTGGTGCTGAGCAGTGATGAGCAGACTTGCTCTGACATCTTGCCCTAGCAAAACTCAGTCCTGTTGACATACTGAGTCACACCACATTGTGAAAAGGGTAGATGCTGCTGCAACAAAGTAGATCCTGAATGGACTTCATTCTTACTTTGTTCTTTCCAATAAGGTCTGAAAGTAATGCGTTTGTAAGAGATGTGGACGTGGTCCCATGGGGAAACATGAGACACTATGTTCTTTCTAGTCTAATACTTGCTTGCTGTATTTAAATCTGATTAAAAGTCAGAGATGGACACCACCTAGATCTAAAGATGACTTTTTGCTGAAGATAAAAAGAATGCATGTAAATTCTCATCTGACTTACAGACAAAGCACTATGAATGTCTGTCACCAGTCAGAATTAGTGGCACACACTCACAGCAACTTCAAGCCTGTATAGGTTAAATTTATATTAGAATGCCTTCAAAATTCTTTTCATACCTCAGAAAATCTAAAGTAGAAAAAAAAAAAAAAACAAAACTACTCGAATCCACTCGCACTTTTGTTTCTATTTAATCATCTCTCCCTCCCTTAGATCTGTGGGTGGTTACAAATGCATTGTCCAAGCAGCTTGTACATACACTTTCAATAAAAGCCTTGTCAGTAGACCTGCAGGAACTGGTTACCAGTGGAAACTTATGAAAGGGAATGCCCCTCTCCTCGAGCCCACCCCCCACACTGCACCCCGATCAAATTCTTTGTTCCTGTGATGTGTGTACATTCACAGACTGCTCCACGAGGTCCCAAGACTGCAACAGTAATACAAACCTACCCAGCAGCATACAAACCTCCTGCAGGGTGGCCTGAGAAACAGATGTCAGACTCCTAAGCTCTGGGACAGATCCTTATGCTACATTCACACAAGAGTAGCATCCTTCTACAAGAGTAAATCCAACTTAGTCCCAGGGAACTACTGGGTCAGCCTCTGACTTTTCAGTGTGGCTATGAGCATAAGAATCTGGCAAGTGGAGTTGTTTAATGCAGATGTACATGGGTTTTTCCCCTAGGTCCATCACTAGCCATGTCTTTAAGTCTTTATTCCTTTTACAGCAAGTTTAGAAGGCAACAGTTGAGGTCATCAGTATGAGACTGATTTTATTAACTCTAACAGAGCTGTTGACAAAAGAATGAAGTGGAGATTAAATAAATGTCTCTGCAGTGTGCCTCAGGTCACACGGGAGATTACAATTAGAAGTGAATGTTAAATAAATAAATAAATAAAACTCCCTTCTAAAAATCTAACATTGTTCCAGCATTGTTTGCATGTTAAATGATTGACTAGGTGATTCAGACTGAAATGACACCCAGCAAAATACTAATTTTACAATCAAATTGTTTATGTAGGACCAGATTTGGGGGCATGACATCAAGAGATCTCATTCACCTGTGAAGAAAACTGAGAACAATGGAATTTAACTATTGTTTCATTTGATCTGTTGAAGAGGGTTTTTTCCATTGTATGAAATCTGTGGATGTATTTTCTAAGAAATTACTAATTAAATAGCACTTTGTTCCATGCATAGCCCCACTCAAATCATAAATTCAAATTTAAATACTCTTATTTCCGTGATGTGAGTTGCATTGAACTCTGTTTCAAGGGATGCATCAGGCCAGTTTATTATGTGCCATCTACTGAAAGGTACTTCAGAACATTTCACAAGGGATAGTTTGTAAAATGAGAGAGAAAGAGAGAATAAAGTGTTTTGGCCAGGTTTAAAAAGTGCATCCATAGTCAAGTCTGATATGGGGGGGGGCGGAGGGAAATCACATTCCATATACTTGCAGGAAAACATCTTATGTTTTAAGATTGCAATATTTGATATTTTGCAGTACTACAGTCAAGAAAGGTAATTTATAGGACAAACTAACCACAGAAAGAGAGTTGGCATAAAGTTTTCCAAAATTGTCAAGCAGTAAAGTTTTTACCATGTTATTAGAATGTAATTAAATATCCTAGGTAAAAGTTGTGAATCAGTTTTCTGAAATGCAAACTTAAAAAATAAGCAGCAACACTGCCTTCAAATAGGCAAGATAAAATAATGATAGTTTGTGGTATGCACACGAATACATGTACAAGCATGTTAATTACTTCTCTCTCTTAATTTGTTGGGTACAACAGACATTTGAATTAAATACACTCACTATCAGGGAAATAAAATCATTATCTTTGGTACTTACAGTCTTTAAAAACCAGGGCAGGGTCTCGATGAGGCAGAACTTGGGCAATTACAAGTTGCAGAGACTCCAAGGTTCTATCCATCTCTGCTCTGCTTTTCCAGAAAGCAGCCACAAGCTGCCCTCATGCCTGAGTCAGGCAAGTCCTGTACCAACTCTGGATTCCTGAGGAATCTCCCCACGTCTCCCAATCAGGCATTGCCTCAAACCCCACGACCCTCCGCAGGGTCCACCTCCCCGGACTGCTTATCTTTGCTGTATGCTGAGCTAATTAGCTGCAAAGGCAGGCTGACAGGCGCATTCCTACTCCTTCCTTCTGTTAAACACACCCACCTACAGGCCAGGGAGAGAAGCTAATCACCAGAAAGAAGTTTGTTTCATCGGTTTATTGGCGATGTGCTGAGGCAAAGACCTCTCTGGTTCATACCAAATGAATAAAGAGACTCTCTTGCTCACCCAAACCCTCAAATTATGGAAAAGATTGCAAATATAAGGAAATACTTATGTAAAGCTATACTAAACGTGATAGCCTGAAAGCAGCATGCAGGCTCTTGTTTGAAAACAACAAATTCGATAAAAAGTATGGTGTTTTTTTTTCTTCCTGTAACTATGTAACTGGAGAAGAAGGATATTAATAGCAAATAGAAAATTAATCCGATTAGCAAAATTAAACTTGTGATATATTAGGTTAACCCAATTTGAATCTGGTTTCCTGAAAAGCAGTTTCCTTACTCCCTATACAATAAATGTATTAAAATACCAGTGAATTAAACTTTTTACATCTAAAAGGACCTGTGGGATATGCAGAGGTCTGAAGAGGCACTCCAATCAAGGCAAACACAGATTCAGTGGCAAAAGCTTGAAGCACGAATGTAAATACATTGCTGTCACACACATTTGTGTAAGAGTCATAAACTGTACAAAATAGTTGCTTTGCTCAGCTTACTTTTATTTCAATTCCAGTAAAGTCTTCTTTTTGATTTGGAAAAAATCCCAAAGTAAGGATGTGTGTTCTTTAATTACTGTACAGTCTTTCCCAAAGAAAAATTATTTTTTTCTTTTTTTCTTTTTAAAGATGCAGCAGTGGAAAACTGCTGGGCAACCTTTTATCTCCATCACTTGCAAGTTTCAGTACATACTGTTTCATTTATAGAGTGTGCGTTGCACAAGGTGTATCTACTCTTTATCTTCATGTTTTGTTTACAAATTAATGAACTAACATTGTGTTTGTTTACTAAAACATTTAAAACCCATTTTGTTATTACCCGCACATTCCTTGCTAGGTGAATTCGCTAAGATAATCAATAATGCTATTGTCTTAACCTCTGCATTTTCCCAAGTTCACTCTAAGAGAACTCTAAACTTCATCCCATGTGTAAACTTTGTGGCGACCTTTGATGACTTCAGATATTTCAGGAATTCTGCTGCTTTGAAAAAAAAAAAAAAAAAAAAGGCTTAATAAAGATATATTAAGCTGTAATTCCCTCACTTACTCTACTCTCTGAAAAGTCTCGTCTGGCAGAGTAAATGAAAATGATAACTTACAGCCATCCATTAGAATACCTTTAAAAGAGTTAATGGATGCTTTAAAGGAACGTTTTGAAAATAAACAGCATGGATTTCCATCATTCCATCCTTTCTATTCTCATGGAGCACAATAAAACGGGACAGGCTTTGTATATTTTTGGAACCCATTACCAAGACAGACTTCAGGTCATGCACCAGAAAGAACTCACCCACTGTGAAAAGCTCTAAATTAGAAGCCAAAAAGTGTGTGCACATCTTATGCAAAGAGCTTCAACTGAAATCTCATTAAGCAGTCACTGAAACAACCCCTTAACAGATAAGAGTGTAGAAACATAAAAGTATGTTTTTTCCCTTTACATTTAAAATGGAAATAAAATTAAATTCAATTAGGCTGCTTTTCTGCCCGTGCTAAAAAGAGCTATTTGCATCAGGAAACAGCCCTACATACCTTGATAACAATCACATTTAAGATTTAATTGGACTTCCTTACTTCTGTCACCAGACCTTCCTGCAGCTTTGATGCTAAAAGAAACACTTATCTATTACATCTCTGCTCCGGCCTGCCATGCTTTTAAGAATGTATACCGCTGCTAGCTAAGACTAGTTTTTTTATTGTAAAAGCAAAAAGACAGAAGTTGAAAACTTTCAAAGCAGAGCATGCTGCAAGACAGGACAGAGGCTGTAATTCTCAATAGACTAAAAGCTGATTTTCAGTTAGGGTAAAGTAGAATATAGATAGTATCAGGTGTGAATAAAAAATCAACCTCAAATCCAAACTTCCTCATTTCCCCAGCCAAGTAAAAGATTTAAAACATTGCAAACTATGGGTTGATGACAAACTTTACCATGTCATACGTCTCTAGGAAGGCTCTTCACCTAAATCACAGATACATCAAGATACTTGTTTTTCTAGGTCTTCAGAGACCCAAAATAACATAAAAAAAAACATGGTAATATTTTTTAAAAAGAGAAGTTCAGAATGCTCACCACTTTATGTAAATTGTTAAATGAATTAGATTTATTGGTAACTGCACAGCCAAATTCAAAACCTGAGTGACTGCCAGATCTCTACAGCACTGACTTATTCCTTTTCTCTTATCTATAGATCTTTTCAAGATCTATACAAGATCCTGGAGTGAAAGGAAAAACAAGTAAGAATTGCTTGGTTCAAAGAATGTACATTATCATGTTGTTTGATGATCCTTGTACAGGTTCAAAAGAAATTTTAGAGTGTTAAAAGCTATCAGTTTTTATTTCCTTTTGATTTTTAATTAAATCAAACAAATATCTGTTTGTAACCTGAGGGCAGAATTTCACATTTAAATTTTATGTTGTAGGAACAAAGGAAAATTTTTAAAGAGGAATCCTCTGCACATCAGAAGATTCTTAATCTATACAAAAACAGTAAAATTGACCTAAAACAAGATACTGTTGGAAATACTGTACTTAAATGATCGTACCTAGTACTACTAATTTATTTTAAATCACAGTCGATATTTTTAACTAGGAACACAAAATAAAATCATGCAAACAAAACCAGAGGAACCAGCGTGATGTTTATTAGTTTCCAAAAATACACGGTATCGTTAAGAACTTTTTCCTCCACTGTATAAAAGGATGCTTGGTTATTAGGTAACTGTTTTAGCTGTATGTACTGTGAGTTTTCTCATGTTCGGTGGCAGCTATGATAAATTATCCCCAGAAACTAGCTGCATCCAAGCTTGACTTAATGTTGTGCATATTTTCTCGACGTTGTTTGGTATAAACGTTTGCCTCTCCTTTCTGTAGTCGTCGCCTCAGAGCAGACTTCTGCTGTTTTGTCAGCTGACGTTTTATCTTCCTTTTCACCAGTTCCTACAAATAAATAAACAATTCAGTATCAGAAGTTTTTGAACATCATTTAGTACTAACATTACCATAATGATACTGTATTCTCAGTACTAACATGAACATGTGGTAGTGAACCTGTCGAGAAGACCACCATGCGCTGAGCAGCTGGTGATCCACACCAGGGTTAACTCGAGTTTGCCCAGGCCTGCCCTGTGCTGTGCTGCCCATACTGTGTGGCCCCAGAACCCCCTGTGGGGCTGCACAAATCCCTTGGCCTGGGGCAAACTCAGCCAGCTTCTTGGGACAGAGGAGCCTGCAGGCAGCTTCCGCCTGGTTCCAGTGATTACCACTGCTCTGTGGTCTTGCCTTTATCTAACAGAGCAGAAAGAAGTTATAATAAGAACTTCACCTCTTCTCAACAGCAGAAATTGAGCAAGCAGAGTTGTTTCTTTGTAAGAAAATCATGTAGTTATCTCAACTGAGTGAAAGGGGAAAACCTCTGCTACAGACAAGGTCTACAGTATAGCTATGTGGTTTGGAGTCAGGGTCAGGGCTCTAGCATTTGAAGGGGTGTACGATCACCTGTGCTATTTTTTTTTTCTTTTAGCGTTAGCTCTAATAAAAAGCATCTTAGGTGATATCTTGCAGAGTTTAGGTGCCTTTCATTCAGGAATCATAATGAACCAGTACTTTTCAGTGCAAAACATATGCCTTCAGCAAAAATGATAATGTCCTGTGCTTGGAGATTTGACAAACATCTTGTAAGTAGAAAAAGGACCAAGAGAGTTTGCTCCAGCACAAGGAGAGATCTCCTTGTCCTTATCACAACCCATGAATATTTTTTACATCATCATGTTTTCTCCCCCTTTTTCCACCTGAGGACAGGGCTAAGAGAAGCATGGAGGAGCTGAGGTACCTGCTGGTGCAAAATTACCCCACAATCTAGTAACATTTCTTTTGCATTTACCCCAATTTCTCTTGCCTTGTTTTTTGTTTATGATACTGTCAGCACATTAAGTAGTAAGTTGGTAGTTAAGTCAGGAACCAGAAAGAATTCTTTTGGCACTGTTTAAAAACTGCTGTGACTAATACAACTAAATTATGCAAATACAAGGTAGTAAATAAATCCAGGTACCCAATGCTGATTTCAGTAAGAATGCTGTAGTAATTACATAGTATTCACCTGAATAGTAGTTTCCTAAGCTTTACCACATGCAGGTTGACTATCAAAAATGTGAATAAAAAGAGTAGTATAAGATCTGTCTTTCTTTCCTCGGAAGCTTAGCAGAACTCAGTATTTAAACAAGAGCATTTTGGAAATTAAATCTGTGAATGCTCTTTAAAAATATTCCAGAAGAAATTCCTGAGGAAAGCTGGTAAGAACTAGTTTAAACTGGGCCACTGATGTTTTTCTTCTGTCAGTAAGACAATTGTCATCCTCTGCTTTTTATAGGCAGAGCTCTGAAAGAAGGCTTCTCTACTTCTCCCACTTCAGTGGACAGATGACTTCCTTCACAGTTCATACAAGGCTCGCTAGAAGAAACTTTGCAATACAAATACCAGATATTTTCACTATGCAAAAATGTAAATTCACAAAATACTACTGCTCAACCACAGCATGCAAGTCTCACTAGTCTCTCCATCATCCTAAGCCTGACTGTAAGCAAAATGAATAAACAAATCTATCATTTATTATTTAAATTTTTGCATAGTTTGCATTATTTCCTATAATTAAATTGCAGCAGTCCCTACAAAGATTTGTACAAGCACAACAAGACATTTTATTTTGTCTGGAATAGCTTATTGTCTGTAACTCATAAGGCTTTCTTTTTGGCACAGTCACCCAGCTATGACTGCACCTACTGCTATTACTGCTATTGTTTATACATGCCCATATGAATTCCTTCTGTGTGTTTAATCTGGAAACCTGCTTATGTTTTAATGTGTTTCTTCATTGAGAAAGCTATATAAACAACAGAGAAGTGCTAGAAGCAGTAACAGGCATTGGCTCTAAGCAGCTCAGTGGGTCTTACTGCAGTGCCTTTTGTGTTTTTCGTTTTGCAATCACGTTCTGATGTTACAAATAGCTCATCATGCATATCCTTTCTTTAGTTCTAGTATTCAAAAGTTCAAATAAGATTTAACAATGGGCAGAAACATTTTACTTAGCGTAAGAGCATATAAATGGAAAGATTACACAAAGTAAATTGACACAGGATGTTTATGTGGCTGAATCTCTTGAAAGCTGCTTCTGCTTTTATCTTTCTTTTAGAACAGAATATTAGGTACTTAAATGCCATTTGAATATTTTAACAAGTTCGATGTGTCTGCCTACAGAAAAAACATGTGTTTGCTAAACAATCAGGAAGGTTTCTACAGTGAGTGACCACTGCTACCACCTACTGGTGTACAGAAATATAATTTCAAATAGGGATCTATAGGCGATTCCAAAAGAAATCCTACACATTTAGGTTAGCAAACTGAAAGGGAAAAAATATGTATCGCATGGATCAGAAGCCAGGCGATTCCTAGCATTTATCCTAGCATTTATCCTAGCTCTTCTTTACTTCATTTCATAATTCAAGGCTAATTCTTTTTCTCCTTAATAAGGCACAAGGCCATGTCCTACAGTAAGAACAGGGATGACTAACAAAAGTCTCTCTTTCCTTCACACGAAGTCCTGTAAAAGTCTTACACAACTTGCAAACATGCTGTTCCCTAACACATTTATTTATGCATAAAACTGGCCTTTCTTCCATTTAAAATTTAGACACACTCTTTAAAATGTGATAGAGGTAGCCATACTGGATAGTATACTGAGTAGGGATGAAGAAAGATGTAAAATTCTGCCACAAAGTATTGATTTATGTAATGCTGAAAGTCAAATTCATATTGCCAAAGACACCATGACTACAATGAATTCATATCTATGTTTCAGAAATGTGGTAAGAGATGTGTTAAAAAGACAGATGAAAAAAGGCCAAGTTAAATCTTTACTCACGCATGCAAATTTAAAATACAAAAACATTAATTATGGGCAACAGAATTGATTTCTAGCAACAGAAATGAAATTAAAGTTGCTAATGCCGGAGTAGAGCTTTTGTGAAAGAGCAAAGAACAACACATGAAGTACAGCACTGGATATAATTCACTTGTAAACATGTAGAAAGCATCAGACCTATTTTCTGTGAACATGGAACTACAAACCAAAGATGTACATAGTAGTAATCAATTAAAGACAGTTACTGCTAACTACGTATTTGTAAAAATATCTTCAACAGCTACGTCCTAAGATGGTATCAGAGTAAACTAGACAGTAGCAGTAATAATTACCGGTGGAATGGTTGAACAGCTCCCAACACTGCTGGTTGACGTACTTTTAGTTCTTGTTCTGTGCTCCGCAATATGAACCATACTGTCTTCATTTCTAAAATATGTAAATTAATGTTTTATTCCATTCAGTGAGCATCATGTTTCAGTCATTTTTTTTGATATACAATCAAAAGTGCTAGCAGAACATTTGAGTACTACAGAAAGAACATTTACATTTGAAATATTAACACTAGTTCAAAAAACACATTTTATGACAGGAAGGATTATAGTGCAATAGCCACATACATACTACACAAAGTAGTGTAAGAAAAAGAAGCTTCAGAACACTAAAAAGATTAATTCAGATTCTGTACATTGCCTAGGCGTAGAATTTCACGAAAAAGGAAAAATTCAAAAAGAAAACAGGGTATATGAACTTTATATATGCATTCAGGTACATGGGGAGCTTGCAAACTAATAGTTTGAATTTTATATAAGAAGGGGTTAGCTTAAAGGTAAGAAGGAATTTCCAAGTGTGTCAGTAAAGGCATTAAAAGCCACATGGTATGACGTTCAGTAAAATATATTTGAATAATATATTCCAAAGAGCTTGTTCTTGCTAATTTCAGCCGAATGAGGGGCAGAGGCTGAGAAAGAGCACTCTAATTATAAACTCACTTGTCAAAGCTACTTAGCAGCAGCAGCGTTTTAATATAAAAAAAACCTTTTACTCACATTATTACTAGAAATAAAGAAAAAAGAAGAAAATTTCACCACACCACTAGACAGTAAATATAAGTATTTACCTGTAAGGTCTCAATTCCTTATTTAAAGTTGACAAGTCAACCAGATCAGGGCATTCATCGTTGTCCTTATCACTGCTGCCCTCTGTCTGATTTTCAGCAGCATTGTCAGGTATTCTTTTGTGCTCAGAAAAACCAAGTGCACAACTCTCTGCATCTTCACTGGACTTCGAAAGCACAGGCTGCCCTTCAACCTTTTCTAAGGCTGAACTCAACTCTGACATACTCAGTCCTTGTGAATTTTCACTACTTTCTGTGGCTTCAGCATCTTCACTGTGATAACAAGTCTTCAGAGGTTCTGCTTTCAGAAACCACTTCTTATATGAGGTCTGCATTGTTTTCTTTATCTTGGCTGAGGAAGTTGGCGTTACTTTCAGCATCTTCTACAAATTCCCTCTCCTCTGTTGTATGATCATCCTCATCAGAGCACTCTGGGAAAAGCAGCTCATCATCTTCCTGCATTTCCTTTGTATAACCACTGGCAGCAATCTCTATGTCAAGAGAACTCTCTCTCCTGAAAGAAATAGAAGTGATCTTTCTTTTAATATATCAAATCATTATGCTGTATTTTGGATTAAAAATACTATCCAGTTAGACTATAATTACCATGCTATTAACAAAAAGAGTATACTCCATTGGAACATAGGTAACATATTACAGTGCAGGGCTTTGGGTAGTTAGCAGAATGTAGCCTGACAGAACCAGACTTTCATACAAGATGATTCCATCTTCATAATCAGCACTTACTGAAAGCAAACAATTTGATTTTAACAAATATAATACTTAAATTATGCTTGTGCAAACAGAACGATGAAGGACATGTTGACACACACACAGACAATTCCCCTTTGAGAAAGGGCTCAGAGTGATATAAAACCCTTTTAACTGAATCAGCTTTGCTCTTAAAATATGTGAGAAAATTGTTTGCTTTTCAAAAGGGACAAGCTACAGTAGGAAAATTTTGAAGATAATATTTGAAGAGGCGGTCACCACATGTACTAGCATTTTGAAAATTAAATTTAAAATTAAAAACTAAGTTAATACTTGATCCCCCAGGACTGTTAAATATGGTTTTAAGAGTCAGAGAAACTAATTCTGCGTCACCGTAACATTTACGGCATTTGGATGTATCTCCTTCCCCTAGCTGCAAGAGGTAAGACAAAGGAGACAGCAGATTTTAAGACGTGCTTCAGTTTTTGGAAACCACTTTTAGTAACTGCCAGTGAAGAAAGTATGTATCCTTTTTACTGTAAGAATGACAAAAATATTTCAAATTGGCTCTTTTTCCCCCTGTTCACTTCTAAAATCATCTCTCAGAGGCATCCATTTTTCTCAGAAAACCAACGTAACTACCATAACATGGGGGAATTACGAGTCAGCTGGCATTTTTTACCTGATATCTTGGAATGATGGGAAGAGCTCACTCTCATAGTTGAAGCATTTCTTAAAAAACTCCTTAATGCAGTTAACATCCCTGTCAAAATACCTGTTTAAAAAATACAGAATTGTAAAAATGCAATAATCAAGGAAATTAAGTCTACTGGTATGACAAACTTTTACTCTACTTTCTTGCCTTTTATTTGAATATTAATAACCATCAGTGACTCGAAGTGAGAAAGTACACGTGTAGGTATACATACATAAATGCAGATTATTTCTATTCATTTCTTAATTGAAAGAAATAATATTAACTGAGAAGCAATTAATTACACATTTATCCTAAGGAGATTTCTACTCATTCATGAAACAAATTGCATTTGTAATGTATGGTGAAAACAGTAGAAAAAGAATTTGAAGCAGGCTTATGAAAACAAATCATGGTTGACTATTTGTTGTTATCAGCACTTAACTGGTTTATTTTGCATACATCATTTGTACGTACCATTCAGCATTTGGATGTGATGTTGATATCATCTGAGGGAAATCAATCATAGTGACATGATCATCATTATCCAGTATGAGATTAAATTCATTGAAATCCCCATGAATCAAACCATGATTGCCAAGTTTTACAATTAGATCCATTAATTCACTGTAGACAGCGGCAGGGTCTTCGATGTGGTGTACTTGGCATCTGGAAAGTTAAATAAAAAAGAAAATATCCTGAACCCTGAAGGAATTAATTTAAAAATATAGACAAGGCATATGAGTTACATCTGAGAGAATGACAGGGTCACAATTTGAGTCGTAAGGGATCTCCAGAGGTTACTAGTCCAATACTCTGCTCATAGCTATGTCAATTCTGAGATTAGATGAGACTAATCAGAGCTCTACCAATGCGGGCTTGAAAGTTTCCAGGGATGGAAACATACTGTGCAATCTCCACCACACTGCCCTCATGGGGAGAAAGCTTCTCCTATCTCCAGGTTAAATCCCTCGTTTCAACTAAAGCCCTTTGTCTCTTGTACTCCTATCAAACACGATGGTTATGCTGCCTAATTTAAACAATGGATCAGCGAATTTTTATGTCTGGATTGTTTTAGGTAACTTAGGTCTTCTTGTATTCAAATGCCATTCAAATGTCTCACAAAAAAGTGTTTTCAAGACTAAGCTGGGGATAAGGCAAAGCCAAAAAAAAAAAAAAAAAAAAGCTTAAAGCACTCCAGAATATACTCCAGCATAAACTCCAGAATAAAAGCAAAGTATATGTTTTGCCCCAAAAGTGCGCAGAATAGACATCACCTTATTTTTACAAGCAGAATAAATAGGCAGCTGTCTTATTATACCAGGAGCTGTCAAGAAGCCGTCATTTACAGCTAATTTGTGATATATTTTGGCCTGAATGCAACACTGTAGTGTTATGAGAACATATCAGTTGCACATACAAACAAAACACAATGGAATTCAAGCAGCTCTGTAATAGGCTGCTGTTGAATATTTTCATATTAACAGCAAAATTAATTGGTGACATTTCTTATAGCCAGAGGTCTGTATCATAAAATATATCATTTGTTCTTTGAATTTGGAAGTCATCTAAACTGGTATCTTCTGAGATGCTGATCACCTGAAATAATTTCTCATCTAGTACAGCATCTCCTTCAGGAAATGCTTAGTTAAAATTGCAGAACTGGGATAGCATGGTAAGCCTCACCTGCAATGCCCACATGTAACTTTAAAGCTTTCTGTCTACAGGACAGATGTGGAACTATTTAACAAAGGCGGGGAAACGGGATAGAATAAAGTCTTAAAAGGCACTTCTTCAATGTAACTCTTCAACTGTATACTTTGGGATTAATTACACTGAACCTTTGTTACTGTACATTATACAGAGTATCAAATAGCTATTTTGCATTCTGCTATGGAAACAAAACAAGCCATTCATTCACATACAAAATTCAACATTTTTTCATGTTTCTGGATGTTGAAAAACTGAAGAAAAGTAATCTTCCTTGAGCAAAAAACAGCGTTCAATGCACACAAATACATAAAATAAAAAATAAAACAAACAAAAAACAAACACCCCCCAAAAAAATCAACACAGAAGTTCTACAATGGCAACTGTACAAGTTGTAATCCTACCTGAATCTTTACCACAACATGGATCATGAACTGGAGCTCAGAACGTGGAGGATACACAACTCAATACTGAATATTTGATATACTGAATATATCAATATTGAATATCATTGAATAGATAACATATAGAACATAAAATTTCTGTGTAGAAAATGGTTGTAGCACTAACCTCTGTATCACATTGCTCCTCTGATGTATTCCGTACTTAAAAAAAAAAAAAGTCTATTTCCACCAGTCTTTTTGGACAAAGAGAGTATGTTTTTAGTTTTCCTTCTCTCACCAATTTCTCCAAATATAATGAAGCAGAACCCTAGCTGTTCTGGGCCTGACTTTATTCATGCTTTATTCAGCATGATCAGAACTGACTCACACGATAAGGAAAAACGTCATCCCTGCTGTCTTACTGAACCTATCGTTGTTAGGGTTTCTGTAAAACAGACTTCAAGCTTCCAAACTTACTAAGGGTAGCCATCAAGGAGTTCCATAATAACTGCATGCCTGTTGTAGTCTACAGGTTTTGGAACAGGAAATCCTCTGTCATACAAAGCCTGGAAAGAGACAACATATTGAAAAAATAAAAGATAACCATTAAGAAAACATTACATACCTGACAAACTACAAATATAAGATAAGCAGTTAAGCACCATTGCGGAAGCAGCATCCTACACATTATTCAACTGCTAACTGTAAAAGTCAAATCATGTGCTTAAGGAGGAAGAGCAATCTGAACTTTCACTACTAACTATGTTTCTGTATTTTCCAGAGTTTAGTTATCCTGCAGGTGGCAGGAAAACACAACAGGATAGAAAAACAGCAGAATCGTATCTGGTCTGTTAGCTTAAGAAACCACCAGCAGATAATTGGGAATAGGGTGTTAGAAAAAGGTTCAACAGTTCTTGTAAATACAGTTTGGCCTGGTCAGGTAATCCACACTCAGTCTCAGTAAGGCAAAAGTTTCGTCTTAAATATTAATATCCAGTATTACACTACATTAAAGATTAACTAAAGGTAGGCCATAGTATTTTGTAGCTCTGTTAGCTTGCTCTAACCATATTTACCAAATCATTCACTTGATTCACAGAATGGCTCAGGTTGGAAGGAACCTTAAAGACCACCTGGTTCCACCCCTTCTGCCATGGGCAGGGACACCTCCACTAGACCAGGCTGCTGAAAGCCCCATCCATCCTGGCCTTGAACACCTCCAGGGATGGGGCATCCACAGCTTCTCTGGGCAGCCTATGCCAGTGCCTCACCATCTTGAGCACAGAATTTCCTCCTAGTATCTAATCTCAATCTACCATTATTTTAATTTAAAACTGTTACTCCTTGTCCTATCACAACACTCCCTGAAAGAGTCCCTCCCCAGCTTACCAGTAGGCCCCCTTAAGTACTGCAGGCTGCTATTAGCATTCCCTTAAGCCTTCTCTTCTCCAAGCTAAATAACCCTGACTCTCAGCTTTTCTTCACAGGAGAGGTGCTTCACCCCTCTGATCACCTTTGTGGTCCTCCTCTGGGCCCACTCTAACAGCTCCACATACTTCTTGTGCTGGGGGCCCCAAACCTGGATGCAGCACTCCAAGTGGGGCCTCACAAGGGCAGAGCAGAGGGAGACAATCACCTCTCTCCACCTGCTGGCCACTCCTCTGTTGATGCAGCTCAGGAGGCTGCTGGCCTTCAGGTATGCAAACAAATACTTCTGGCTTATGTCAAGCTTTTCATCCACCAGAACATCCAAGTCCTTCTCTGCAGGGCTGCTCTCAGTGTGCTCTCCTCCCAGTTTGAAACTCATCGCTTACAGACCTAACAAATACTCTGTAATTATGTTTGTGGAAGTGATCCAAATTGACAAGACTAAAATACTAGTAGATACTTCACGAATTTTCCCTAGCATATAGTCTTTCCTAAGACAAGGTTAAGTGAAATGGCGATAGTTTATTCACTGCCTTTATTAAGACTCAGATGACTGGACAGCTTCACCTGAAATTTTATGGAAATTGCTTCAGTTCCATACGACTTCCATGGCAAAGTTTGATTTTGTCACTTGAAAGTATACAAAATGCATCAGCACTGTCATTCTCTGAAATGTATACTTTAAGTCCACTAAAAAAAAACAAATAAAAAGCATAC
This sequence comes from Anas platyrhynchos, assembly GCF_047663525.1. NCBI lineage: Eukaryota > Metazoa > Chordata > Aves > Anseriformes > Anatidae > Anas > Anas platyrhynchos. Next base: position 1,134,572 of record NC_092613.1, on the reverse strand, counting down.
ATCCTAACATATACTGCAAATATGAAGTGATGAGAAGATAATCTGAGAAGTACATTCCAGACTATTACATCGTTGTTAATATGGTGCAAACAACCACCTACCTTCATGTAGGCAAACTCTTTCATTGCTGCTAGCTGGGATAAATACAGCCATGACATTTTGTGCCTGTGCTTATGGTAGTCACGCTTATTTTTCAGGCTGCGAAAGGAAGTTCTTCCAAGCCTGTGCAATTTCATTGCAAACTGCTGCTCGTCTTCATTTGCAACAATATAAATATCTAGGAGAAAAAACAGCAGCACAGATCTGAGAAATAAATGGTATCTGACAGGTATATAATGCAACAGTGCAGTGAGAAATCGGTTACTTGACTTCTTGTAACTGCTATTTCTGGAATAGCAAAGTCTACTACACTTCTTTTAACAGAAAAGACAACCAAATTTGTATATTATGTATTACAAATCTGAACAAGAAGAAGTCATTGGTGAAGAGATTATGCTGCTCCACTAGTAGAATATCATAGAATCATTACGGTTGGAAAAGACCTCCAAGATCATCTGGTTGAACCATCCATCTGATCTGAAACATATTTCAGACTAGGGGATAAGAAGTAACTTAATGGCACACTAGAAAAGACTTCTCCTGACTGGACAGAAAACTCAAGGTACCTCTTACTTTAAAACAGTGTTAGCAATTGGCTATGTTTCATTTTTACCATTTGTCCCCAATAATCCTCTTTTTTTTTTTTTCGTCATTTTTTAATGACAAAAGACATGCTGTGCCAAATTACAATCAACATATGAGCATGAGAAACCAAGATAGCACTCCAATAGTTTGGACTGTATATTACTTTTTTTTTTTTTTTAGGTGGGATGAAACATTTGATGTTAATCTTTTTGACAGAAGGCTTCAAAATTCTTTGCAAGTCACAAGACAACTGTCACCTGTTTGCAAAATACCTTTTAAGGAACCATCCAAGAATTGTACAAAATGGTCAAAGTGGAACAACACTTGTGAAAAAAATCAGATGTAGTCAAGACTCACACAGAACTTGAAGTGACCATAAATTTTGGTGTTTGACAGATTAACTGATATGACTATCCAAAGGTAAATTCACCAAGTTTCCAACAAATTAACAAAAATACAGACCCATTTCTTCTAAAAAAAAAAATTATATACTGAAAACACTTTTTTAAATTACCTGATTCTTTGCCAACACCCATCTGGTTTCCAACAGAACTGATGACTTGCCGGGAAGACAGAGTTCTCAAGGCAAGGTAATCATATCCTGCCTTAGTTAACCGATAGCCCTGGACAGCTAGGAAAAAATAAATTACACAACATTTCATTCCATATTATGCATGTGTTTCTTTTAAAAGAAGTTTCATTTTGGTCTCTCTTTTTTTTTTTTCCTGCTTATGGTACACAACACTCAAATAGTATTTTCACTGTTGGCTAGTATCAACCCAACTTGACAGTAAGTTTAAATTCGTGCAAGCCTTTTGAAAACTAACTGGATAAAAAGTAGACATTTTGTTAGCCCCTTGGTAATGCAGGCAGTGACAATGGTTCAAGTTGCATAGGATTACTTTGAAAGATGATTACTTAGGAGACACGGCAAGGATTCAGGATTGTTTCAAAGACCTAAACCAAACCTTAATGGTCTGAAAAACGGAGACAAAAAGGAGATGAATTTCATGAAGACTCCCACATTGTGCTTGCAAAGCCAGATGCAAGTGCAAGACTAAAGGAAATCCAACGCTACTAACAGAATGGGACAGAATAAATACTACTTTAGTGATCGTTCCTGACCGGCTGAAGGTATAAGGCTTTTGCAGTCCGCTCCAGTTTGTCTGCTGTAAGACTGTAACACATTTGGGCTGATCCCTATGTGAACTTAAATACTACCTTAGCTAACAATTATTTATTTTATCCACGAATTTGGACGAACGAATCCATGAATTTCAGAAATCACCAACACCATTTGTTGCTGAAGGAGTTCACATTCCCCAGCTAGCCCCAAGGCGAGACGGGGCTCACAAACGCCCCGGATACCCGAATGACCAAGCTACCGCACTTCTGTGGCGCTGAAGAACCGGGAGGGCCGGGAGGAGGCTCCCAGCGCAGGCCCCACACTCACTTTTGGTCCGCTCGTAGGCCAGGAGCTTGTGCTTGGCCAGCTCCCGCAGCACCTTGTTGCAGCCGCCGTGCTTCAGGCTGGCGATGGGCGCCACCAGGCTGCCAGGCACGATCTCGTGGTTCTTCATGCCCATCTCCACCTGCCGGGGGGCGAGAGGGAACGGTCGGCGGCATCAGCGGGGAGGGGACGGGAGGGGAGGGGGGGGAGCTGCGCCTTCCCTTCCCTTCCCTTCCCTTCCCTTCCCTTCCCGTCCCGTCCCGTCCCGTCTCACCGCGGTGAGAACCCTGAAGTGCTGCCCGCTGAGGTACCGCAGCACGGCCACGTTCAGCTTCCCCATGGCGGCCGCGCCCGCACCCCCCTCACAGGGCTGGCCGGCCTCACGCGGACGCACCGCGCATGCGCACGCCCCCCTCTCCCCTACCTCGCCCTACCGGCGGAGCTTGTTTTGGGTCCTGGCAGCTACATAGAGACGCGTGTCCTCCGATGTATCTTCGCATACCGAGCCGGTAGCAAAGTCACTTACAACTCAAAATAGAGACAAAACAAGCCTCTACGAATCGAGACAGAATAAGCCTTAAGGTGATGGCTTAACCCCTCGCTCTACTCTAAAAGAGTTAATGGGGTTGCATGTGTATCTGCCCAGACCGATCCAGTGGGAACACCACCCACGGCACCAGACACCCAGAGCGCTGCCCCCCGGCTGCAACTGCGCATGCGCGGCCACCGCCCACGGCCATGAGGGTGTGTGTGGGGGGGGTGGAGGCTCCCAGTGCGCATGCGCCTGGCAGCCCCGCTCGGTGCGCACGCAGAGGGCAGTGGGGCGGGGCGGGGCGGTTCCAGACCCGGGGGTTGCGGGTTCGAGTCCCGGGGCGGACAGGTTTCTTCGCCGTGACACCCCGTTATTGCCATAACTAATACCGGGGCCCAAAGAGGCAGAAATACAGCTGCAGCCATCCCATCCGTGTGTGGTTAGGTAGCAATACCTGGGAACAAATCATGTCTAACCTGCGGTGTGATGTTGCTCACGGAGGCTGGTTTTCCATTATATGTTATCACGGTTACCTCTGTCTGCACCGGTTAACGCGAAAACGCCCAGCAATGTTTCTCAGGCGCTCAAATTTTGCTCGAATTTTGCAAATTTTAGCTGACAGAGCTGCAGCTCGCGAACCGCTGCCTCTGGGGGGCGGCAGTGTTTTAGAGATGAAACTGAAGTGTTTTTTGGTGGTGGTTCCTTCCCCCTCCGTCCTGCAAGATGGCATGGCAGAGAAATTATTTTCTGGTTTCTCATGTAGGTCCTCGTGTAGTCCTTCTTATAAGCTGCCTATATGGACTAGTCTATAAAGTATTTCTGCTAGAAACATGAGGAATATGTGACTGCAACGTGAGTATCCAAATGAGGTAACTCCATGCAAAAAAAGGGGATGTTAACTCCCTGTATAATCAGCTAATTAAGAGGCTGGCTGTTTCAATATATGCATAATATAGTGGACAGTAAGGCTATCCAGAATTTAATTCTTGGCTCTTAAGGCATCTGGAAAGTTGAATTTGTGAAATCAGATCTTAAATTTCAGCATGAACAGACGAACAGTTCAAACAAACAAAAAAGCAAAAAACAAAATGTGATCTTAAAGTCAGAAGTTTAACCATGAAACTTCTCTAGAAGTCTGTACTGATGTAACTGTTAATAAGCACTGTAAAAAATACTGTTATTTTTGACTGGTCAGTATACTTCTAAGGACCTGGCTGACATCATGAAGAATACACATAAGTACATTCAAATTTTTGTATTTTTAAGCATTATAGGTTTCACCCATTTTATATGCATGCATGTATATGTGTATGTACATGAATGATCATTGTGGTGTCAGAAAAAACTCAGTGTTTATAAAGTTTTTCTAATGAATAGCAGAATCCATGCCAAGTGTACAAATGCTGCACATTCTCTTCTGCAAGGAGTTTTATAAATCCCCAAAAGCTGTAGGTTAGTGTAAGGTTTGAACAGTGCAGTTCATATAGTGGGCTCTTTCATAGTAGTTTTAGGAAACTACTGTTCTCAAGATAGATATGAATGCTTAGCAGTTTTATTGCTTCAGGTGTTCCATTTCAAATGAAAATTAGTAATAAACCTAAAGGGAATAGATTGTGGGAGCGTTAAAGTTTATAGTTTAGGTAATTGCTAAGGTGTGTGAATTAGTAAAAAAAAAAAAAAAAAAAAGTAATTGCTGTATGTATAAAGAGCCCACAGTGGTGGCTCTATGTTACCTACATGTTTATATCTGGAATTTTAGATCAGCATTTGGCACTTGTCAAGGAAGTGTTTAGTCACTTCATGAGCCTTAGTTGGTGGTCAGACAGCTCCGTTTGCATTGGAGTTGAGGCTTGTCTGATACGTGTGAGGTCTAGCTGGGGTCTATTCCCCCATCGTAGCTGAAAACAGCCTCCAAAAGGCTGTAAAGCAGGGTAGTGGATATTTTTAGAGTGGATAACATGGGAACCTTTCAGCTTTAATTCAGTGATACAGAATATTTAACACTTAAGTCTTTCCTAAAATACTTACTAATTCAGCTTTTCAGATTCTTTTATTTGTTAAAAACTATAGGGCTTGCAAAGCACACCATTATTTTAATGCTCATGTTGAGCAGTATGTAAAGCTTAGTGCTCGTGCAGTACATTAGTGAGGTTTCTTTCCACACATGCAGGCTTCTCAGCTCTGCCTCATCGTGGTGGTACTGCTCTCATTAGTAGGGATAAACATAAAGTCTGAAAGGTTGGCTCGTTTGCTAAGCTAGTTAAGTTTCTTATGTTTGGTGAGAGACTTCCAACAAGTTCTATACACGGTAGTGTGTTTTTTAGACATTAAACATTTAACATTAAAGGCAGGTAACAGCCCCTTCCTGCAGACTGAGTGGTGCTAACTTAAGGTGTGTGGCACTCAGAGGTGGGTACGAGTTGATGCCATGTGGTAAAATTGTATACATGTATATGCCATTGGCAGTTCTTCTGACTGGTTACTAAGGTTCTGTAAGCCAAATTCTATAATCATCAATCATCTGTTGTTTGCAAATGTCTTAAGGAGGGCAGTCATTTTTCTTTGTCATTGTGATAACTGCTTAGTTTTCAAAAAAGGAAGGAAAGACAGAGAGCTTTATTATTATTATTATTATTATTATTATTATTATTATTATTATTATTATTTGAATTTGAATTGCTGTCCAGCCAGAGACATGGGTGCAGAGGGAGTTTGTCTGTCAGATGCCATTTAGAGAGCTCTGGTACATAAATTAGAGTGGAGAGATCAGAATGAGCCTCGATACTACTTCATTTATTTGATCACAGTGTGGGGAGAATTGAGACTTTGAAGCCAGTTTCTATGTGTTCAGATGGAGAATAAAACCATGAGAAGAAAAAGAGTAGAGCTCTCTCCTGGGCATAGAAAACTGGCAGGCTGTGACAAAGCGAGAGCTCTCAAAACCTTCCTATCAAACCTCAAACTTGGACCTGTCATTTTCTGGATGGCCAGTTTCCTGCCAGCCCACCTATTAGGTCATTAGAGATTGGAGGTATGTCCCTTCTAGGCCCTGGGTAGACTACCAGAGGGGCAGTGTCTAGCACCAAATGAACCTAGCTGCTCATTTTTGAAGTAGTAAGGACCTAGTGTCAGAAACTGGTTTTGTTATTTGAGCCAGGTTCTACTGACTGCATATGATTGACTCCAAGCCTGGACAGATATTCTCTCCACTTGAATACGTCTTTTACCAGAGCATAACAATCAATTAACAATCAATTAACAATCGACCTCATCGCAGTCTACAACTTCCTAGTAAGGGGGTGTCGAGAGGAAGGAGACCTTTTCTCCATTAACACCAGCAACAGGACCTGCGGGAACGGGGTTAAGCTGAGGCAGGGGAAGTTTAGGCTTGACATCAGGAGGGGGTTCTTCACAGAGAGGGTGGTTGCACACTGGAACAGGCTCCCCAGGGAAGTGGTCACTGCACCGAGCCTGATTGAATTTAAGAAGAGATTGGACTGTGCACTTAGTCACATGGTCTGAACTTTTGGGTAGACCTGTGCGGTGTCAAGAGTTGGACTTGATGATCCTTAAGGGTCCCTTCCAACTCAGGATATTCTATGATTCTATGAATTTACGCTGACATACTTCTCAATTTTTATGTTTTTCCACCTGTAGATTGCATCTCACTGTAGGTTGCATTTTAGTCTCCTAATTTATTCCCTGATTTTTATTTTTATTTTTGTACCACCTCATTAGTGAATGTAGAAGAAAATGCATACTAGCTGGGCTGCATCCGGAAGTGCAAACCAAAGTGCTATAGATAGCATGAATGTAGGAAAAACACACTTTATTGTCTTAATGAAGAAAAATAAGCTTTAAACTGACTTTAAATATGTCATAAGACTTCATGGTATTAGAAAACATGCTAAAACAGGCTGAAAAAACTATTATGAATCTCTCGTTTTCCAATACATTCTTAGACCAAATCCTTTGAGATTCAGAGCTATTGTCCTCACTTTAATGTGACCTTCTTTAATGCAACCTTATAATACCTTGAATATACATCTCTATGAGCCTGTGATAATATTAAACAATCATAAAGTCAATTGTTTTATAACTATTACATTATGAATTCTTTGTGTTTGTGGTACACTGAAAATTTGTTCATTGATCTTTTGCTTAATTCTACAGATACTTTTCTTACTACAGCCTGCATACAGAATGTTCTTTAAATGAGCACAGAATGTGCTTCAGGTAATTTAAAGGCTTCCTGGCTATCTTAAAAATTATATTGATTTTCACCTTGAATATTCACCTGTCCTTTATTTTTAGAGATATACAGGGAATGTGGGAGGGGAAGTGCGCCTTTTCCCCTTTTTTTTTTTGTCACTCAGCACAAGGACAGTTATTGCCCAGCAATAACAGTATGTTCCATTTAGAGTCCAAAGCACTAATATCATTACTTTTTCTCTAGCTTTGATGTAAAAAAGATCCTGATTGTGGTTACAGAATCATAATCCTTCAGTATTTATTTTGAGGAGCTGTGAAGCCAACTTTTAACTGCCTTTGTATTCTACAGCTTTTTGTTTACAGCCTTTCTTCCTCTCTTTTTTCAATCTTATTTTTAGAAAAAATATAATAATGTTGCTGATAAGAGAAATGTAGCAGTCTTTCAGGCAAGTAAGAATAACCAGTATTAAACAAAAGGTAGAAAATCAGAAAACTATTGGCTAAAAGCTGCTATCTTGAAATGAGACTTGTTTGTTTTCAATAAGTAATTTTCTTATTTCTCTTCAAGAATGAAAGATTCTCAGTGAAAGCTAGTAGTTAAAATTAATATCCACTTGATGTGAAAATGGAACAAACATCAGAAGGACCAAGCATTTTGCTTGGCTAAAGAAACTGCAGTTCTCAAGGTAGGATAATAATTCTAAGTGAAAAATTTTCGTTTTTAAATACTTTTAATATTTCACTTTTAGAATTTGCATTTGCTTTCAAAAAGCAAATGTGGTTGGATTAGAAGGGTGTAAACTTGTACGTTCTCGTTTATTTTTAAAAGTGTTAACTTAGGATTTTTTTATTTTTATTTTTGAACAGAGGAGGAATTTATCTACGTTGGGAATTTGTTAATAGATAATTGATGTATACAATGGATATGCATATACCATTTGGATTTTTTTTCTACTGTAGCTTCACGCAATTTTTGGCATTGTAATCTTTCAAGATGTCAATGCTTCTTTATACATTTCATGCTCTTATATGTAAAGTATGTTTAAATAAGCCACTGTTTTCAGTAGATCCTGCTTTTTCAGTGAAACTCGCGTTTTGAATATTGTGGTTGTCAGAATTCTGAAGCAGCAATGCAATAAAAGAAGTTGTATAAGATCTTTTATATACAGAAACCTAGATGTACACTTTGCATATATGTATAAGTGCTTTTCTCTGGTTACAGTGTTTGCAGTCTAGTGCTAGTAATCTTTACTATGAAAGGACTTTCTATTTTTAATCCTTTAGATAATTTTTCTTTATAAAGAAATATAATTAAAAGTGACTTTTTTGCGAACAGTTTTGAAGTGCTGAAATTACACATGCTGCCTATTTTTCAAAGCCTGTTACTGCTAATGAGTTTTTTATCATTATTCTGCAAAGAATGGTGATGTTATGAATTGGTATGTTATATTGTCAACAAGCATTGTTTTTGAAGAAAAGGTTTGAAGATATTCAAAACTATCACTGTTGCAACAAATCTATTGCTTTCTTTTAAATAGTTGCGCCATCCATTACAGTCCTTGGAATTCTGACAGTAATTCAGGCAAACAGGAGGAACCAAAGACCAGATGATGCTTGTGTAGCAGGCATTTTTCTGTTCATTGCCAAGTGCACAGTTCACTGTTCGGTCACCTGTGTCGGCTGGTTTAGTGCCTTTAATGCAGTTCTCTGCATGCTCCCTATTCTATAAAGCTTACTTGGGGACTTCAGACATGGCCTGTCTTATTATTCCCTAAGGAAGGGTAAGGCCTTTACTGTCCAGCTGGAAGGATCACTAATTAGAGCCCTTGCTTTGGCACAGAGTGTGTCAAGCCTGCAAGCCTTCCTGCTGGGATCAATGGCATTCATGTTTGCTTTCATGAATGCACAATGGACAGGGATCTTGGCAAAGAACTGCCTATTTAGCTTGTGCTGAGAAGCTGAGTCTTCACAACATTTTAAAGTAATTGTAGAGGTAGAAAGGGAGCTATAAGAATACACCCTTATTATTCTGCTCAAAAAAAAAAAAAAAAAAAGAAGAAAAGTATTCTCTCTAACGAGAATCCAATCCGCAGTCAAAACCCAGCATATATTTTTGCCCACGTAATGCTCGTAAAGAAATTTAGAGTCATTACTCCTCTATGCTTGCAACTTTCTGAGAATTTAGGATACATTTGTATTTTAACCATCTATAAAAATTTAAAACTTACCTTGCAGTAAATGCAAACTCTGTAAGCAATATGATTAATTCAGACTATGTGTGAGGTGTTGCCATTAATAAATAATGGTTATTGGCAGGGCAAATGCTTCATTTAATTCTTTCTTTTTTTCCTCTTTCCCTTTAGAGACAGGTATGTTTCTGCAAAGGGGGTAAGATTTTTAAAATGAGCTTGTTTTGGCATGTATTTTTCATGGAAATACAGACTTGGGTCTGTATTCTGGAGTGTCTCTTCAGGGGTCACCCAAATACACCATGAATATTATTTACCAGTAAAACAGCTTGACCGTGGCAACTGCCAGGTGCCCACCTAGCCTCCTCCAGCCTCCCACACCCTGTCCTTGACAGGGCAGGGTGGAAAAGCTCCTAACCTGTGATAAGAACATGGAAATCACCAATTACCATCATGGCCAAAAAACCCTTGACTAGGGGAAATTTATTATAGTTTATTGTCAAGTAAAAATAGAGAAGCGTGGTGAGAAACAAAACAAAAACAGCTGCCCCTCACCTGCTCCTTCTTCCCAGGCTCAACTTCACTCCCAACTCTTCCACCTCAGCACCCTGAGCCCTGAATGGTGTGAGAAGCTGGCAGTGGAGGTTGTGGTCTCTTCGTAACAGGTAGCCTCTGTCACTCCTTCCTCCTAACAAGTTCCCCTTTCTCCCTGGCTGCCATTCTTCAAGAACGCTCCAGTGGGGTGCAGTCCTCCAGCAGCAGACTGCTCAGGCATGGGCCCAACTTGGGCCACAGTTCTGCCAAAAAAACACCTGTGTGGGCTCTCCATGGGCAGCAGCATTTTTCAGAGCACAACCAACTGCTGCAGGGGCCTCCGTGGTCTGCAGGAGGACTGCTTCACTGTGGTCTTCTCCACAGTCTGGAGGGCAATCTCTGACAAAACCTTGCCTCATAAACCCAACACAGTGTGGTAGATACTGGATGCCTTCACTTTATGTTCTTTTATCATTAGAAATAATGGATTTTTTAAAATAAACTTTAGAATAAAAATTTGAGCATGATGTTAATATAATAAAGGATGCTAGCCCCAGTAAATGAAATGTTATCTAATTGTATTTCACAGAATCACAGAATTTCTAGGTTGGAAGAGACCTCAAGATCATCGAGTCCAACCTCTAACCTAACACTAACAGTCCCCACTAAACCATATCCCTAAGCTCTACATCTAAACGTCTTTTGAAGACTTCCAGGGATGGTGACTCCACCACCTCCCTGGGCAGCCCGTTCCAGTGCCTAACAACCCTTTCAGTAAAGAAATTCTTCCTAACATCTAACCTAAAACTCCCCTGGTGTAACTTTAGCCCATTCCCCCTCGTCCTGTCACCAGGCACATGGGAGAACAGGCCAACCCCCACATTGCTACAGCCTCCTTTAATGTACTTATACAGAGCGATAAGGTCACCCCTGAGCCTCCTCTTCTCTAGGCTGAACAAGCCCAGCTCCTTCAGCCGCTCCTCATAGGACTTGCTCTCCAGGCCCCTCACCAGCTTCGTCGCCCTTCTTTGGACCCGCTCAAGCACCTCGATGTCCTTCTTGTAGCGAGGGGCCCAAAACTGAACACAGTACTCGAGGTGCGGCCTCACCAGAGCCGAGTACAGGGGGACGATCACCTCCCTAGCCCTGCTGGTCACAGTGTTTCTGATACAAGCCAGGATGCCGTTGGCCTTCTTGGCCACCTGAGCACACTGCTGGCTCATATTCAGCCGACTGTCCACCATCACTCCCAGGTCCTTCTCTGCCTGGCAGCTCTCCAACCATTCCTCTCCCAGCCTGTAGTTCTGCTTGGGGTTATTGCGCCCCAGGTGCAGGACCCGGCACTTGGCCTTGTTGAACTTCATACAGTTGACCTCAGCCCATTGGTGCAGCCTATCCAGATCCTCCTGCAGAGCCTTCCTACCCTCGAGCAGATCGACACACGCACCTAGCTTGGTGTCATCTGCAAACTTACTGAGGGTGCACTCAGTGCCGTCATCCAGATCATTGATGAAGATGTTAAAGAGGACCGGCCCCAGCACCGAGCCCTGGGGGACGCTACTAGTGACTGGCCTCCAACTGGACTGGGCTCCATTTACCACAACTCTTTGGGCCCGGCTATCCAGCCAGTTTCTAACCCAACGAAGCGTGCGCCAGTCCAAGCCAAGACCAGCCAGTTTCTTGAGGAGAATGCTGTGGGAGACGGTGTCAAAAGCCTTGCTGAAGTCAAGGTAGACCACATCCACAGCCTTTCCCTCATCCACCCAGCGCGTCACTTTGTCGTAGAAGGAGATCAGGTTCGTCAAGCAGGACCTGCCTTCCATAAACCCATGCTGGCTGGGCCTGATCGCCTGCTTGCCCTTCAAGTGCCGCATGATGACTCCCAAGAGGATCTGCTCCATGAGCTTCCCTGGTACTGAGGTCAAACTGACCGGCCTGTAGTTCCCCGGGTCTGCCCTCCGGCCCTTCTTGTAGATGGGCGTCACATTTGCTAGTCGCCAGTCAGCTGGGACCTCCCCCAATAGCCAGGACTGCTGATAAATGATGGATAGGGGCTTGGCCAGCTCCTCTGCCAGTTCTCTCAGTACCCTTGGGTGGATCCCATCCGGCCCCATCGATTTGTGGACATCCAAGTGCCGTAGCAGGTCACCAACCAGTTCTTCGTGGATGGTGAGGGCCACATCCTGCTCCCCGTCCCCTTCCACCAGTTCTGGGTACTGGGTATCCAGAGAGCAACCAGTTTTGCCGCTAAAGACTGAGGCAAAGAAGGCATTGAGCACCTCCGCCTTTTCCTCATCTCTTGTAACTAAGTTTCCCCCTGCATCCAGTAAAGGATGGAGATTCTTCCTAGTCCTCCTTTTGGTGTTGATGTATTTATAAAAGCGTTTTTTGTTATCTTTAACAGCAGTAGCCAGATTGAGCTCCAGATGAGCTTTGGCCTTCCTAATCTTGTCCCTGCACAGCCTCGCTACATCCTTATAGTCCTCCTTAGTGGCCTGCCCAATTTTCCAAAGATTATAAACCCTCTTTTTTTTCCTAAGCTCAAGCCACAATTCTCTGTTGAGCCAGGCTGGTCTTCTTCCCCGCTGGCTCATCTTTGGGCGCATGGGAATAGACCGCTCCTGCGCCATTAGGATTTGCCTCTTAAAGAGCGCCCAGCCTTTCTGGACCCCTCTGCCCTTCAGAACCGCCTCCCATGGGACTCCACCAACTAGTGTCCTGAGCAGCCCAAAGTCAGCCCTCCGAAAGTCCAATACAGTGGTTTTACTGGTTCCCTTCCTGGCCCCGCCAAGAATAGTGAACTCCACCATTTCGTGGTCACTCTGCCCAAGACTGTTCCCGACAATCACATCCTCCACCAGTCCTTCTCTGTTTGTGAAGAGAAGGTCTAGCAGGGCACCACCCCTGGTAGGTTCACTAATCAGCTGCGTCAGGAAGCTATCTTCCACTTTCTCCAGAAACCTCCTAGACTGCTTCCTCTGGGCTGTGTTGTGCTTCCAGGATATGTCAGGGAAGTTGAAGTCCCCCACGAGTACAAGCGCCGATGATTTCGCAACTTCTGTCAGCTGCCTGTAGAACTCCTCATCCGTCTCCTCATCCTGGTTCGGCGGTCTATAGCAGACCCCGACCAGGACACTAGCCTTGTTGTCCCTGCCGATCCTAACCCAAAGGGACTCGATCTTGTCATTCCTAGCCTCGAGTTCTACAACATCGAAAGACTCTCTAATATAGAGAGCCACACCACCACCCCTTCTGTGCTGCCTGTCCCTTCTGAAGAGCCTATAGCCAGGCATCACAGCACTCCAGTCATGAGACTGGTCCCACCACGTTTCCGTGATGGCAACCAAGTCGTAGCCTGCCCGCTGCACGATGGCTTCCAGCTCCTCCTGTTTGTTACCCATGCTGCGTGCATTGGTGTAGATGCACTTCAGCTGGGCCTTTACCTTATCCTCCGGCCTTGCCATTGCTCCCCCTGGCACAGCCCCAACAGTCCTTGCTTCAGCCCCATCCCCCTTCTTACCTAGTTTAAAGCCCTATCAATGAGCCCCACCAGCTCCTGGCCCAGGATCCTTTTTCCCCTAAAGGATAGGGACCCGTCTACGGCCATCAGACCAGGTGCTGAGTAAACTGCCCCATGGTCAAAAAACCCAAGATTTCTGCGTAGGCACCAGCCCCGGAGCCATGTGTTTAACAGGTGGGCTTTCCTTGTCCTCTCCGTACCCCTCCCTGTCAACATAGGGATGGACGAAAATACTACCTGCACTCCTGCTCCGTCCACTAACCGTCCCAGCCCCCTAAAGTCTCTTTTGATAGCCTTCAGGCTTCTGTCATCAATGTCATCACTGCCCGCCTGGACTATCAGGAGAGGATAACAATCAGAGGGGCATACCAGGTTGGGGAGCTTCCTGGCAACGTCCCTGACCCCGGCCCCAGGGAGGCAGCAGACTTCCCTACGGGTAGGGTCAGGCCGACAAATAGGGCCCTCTGTCCCCCTAAGGATAGAGTCTCCCACGACAATCACCCTTCTTTCTTTCTTGGTGGAGGCAGTCCTGATGCGTAGAGTCGACCTCCTCGCCCTAGGCATCCTCCTGGGAACACTTTCTATCTCTTCCTCAGTTGCTGGTCTCTCAATCTCCAGGGCCTCAAACCTGTTTTGTAAGGGCACCTGGGAAGGTGGGGCCGGAAGGGGAGGGCATCGCCTGCCATGTCGCGCAGGGACCTGTCTCCACTCCTCCTCAACTCCCAGATCCCCTCCCTCTGTCCGACGGCGACAGGGCAGGGGGTCCACCCCCATTTGGGGTGTCTCACCCCGGTACCTCTCCTTGAGGCCCTGCAGGGAGTTGCTCCAGGAGTCTATCTCCCGCTCACATTCCCTGATGGCCCTCAGCCTCTCCACCTCCTCCTTGAGCTCCGCCACCATGCGGATCAGGTCATCCACTTGCTCACATCTCACGCACGCAGTGTCTCTGCCTCCCGCCGACGGCAGCAGCAGGCTCTGACACTCCCTGCATCCGGTGACCTGAACCGCTGCATTCTTTAACGGGCAGTCGGTCTGGGTGTGTACCGACCTCCTGCAGAGCGCTCCGTGCCTTGTGGAGACCATTATCGCCTAGCTAAAGACCGTCGTTAAGAGGCGTTCGTGTGGGCGGGGGTTGCTCTCCTCCCTTCCTGCTCGCCCTGCCTGCGCGACCTGTTTGATTTCACAGTGGAGAAGATTTTAAAAATGACTAATCTAAGAAGAACAAAAGGCAGGCTGCAGCAGGGAAAAGGTAAAGTTGCTTTTGTACTTTGCAAGATGTGGTAAAGTATCAGCCTTTTAAGGCCAATAATAATTCAATTCTCTGATTAAAAAATGAAAGAGGTGAGAGGAAATATGTGAATGAAAGGATTATGGATAATGTTGAGTTCTGCTGTGCTTCTGTTTTTAAAAGGCAACCAAAGTGCAATATCTTGTTACATTTCATGTGTGCTGGAAATGAAACAATACATTCTGGGATAGCTCAAGTTTCATATGAGAGAGAGATTTTTAATTTTAATTTTTATTATTATTATATATTTTTTGAGATAAAGGGGCTACATGAAACATTGTCAGGTTGTCAGGACTTGCATTTTAAAACAGAAGTGCATCAAGATTCTGTTCTGGGTCTTCTATGTTTTCTCTGAACTGTGAAGCGATAGACTAAGCAGTTCTCTTAATGCAGTAAAATTTAGTTTTGCATTGCATTTTGTGGATGCAAATGTAGTACTTTAGCACTGGCAGGTAATTGGTGAAAGAGACAGCTGCTGTCTTTCTCCTAACTTTGCTCTCCAATTTAAAATGCACTAGGTGAGTGGGTGAGTCATTTTTTTTTAAATAATTACTAACTTTTGACTCTGTTTTTAAAACCTTAAATATTCTCTCCTGTCTTTGGTAAGATTGTGGTTTTATTGTTGATATTGCTGATCATAGGACACCTGTGCTATTGCTACTATATATTTTTGCTCCACTGTGATGAAATTCTTGTTTGTACACGAAAGTAGCGTGTGAAGAGTTCCTCTTTCACTTGTGTGTGTGTTAGCTCCCTGTCAGATTTAACCCCCCCACCTTCCAAACCAGTAATTTGCCTTTCATGCCAAATGCTATGTGAAGTTACAGTGTTTGAGTGGTGATCACTCATGTGGGTAACATTGCCTGATTTTTCCTAATATGAGAAAATATCTGGATGCTATAATGTGCTGATTTTTAAAAGAGATACCAGAGAAGAGACCTTGTGCTCTGTATCTCTGTTGTGCTCTTATGCCATCATTGGGTGTGCACCCCTTCCCCCGTGTGCCCTCTGTTACGCACTCTCTTCATTTTACCTCTTGCTCACGTGCTCTCTCATTGTCTTGGCTCTTGCCTTTTCACTTGCTGTTCGTCAGTCTTCTGTATGCTCCTTTGTGTTCAGTCATGGGCACGTGCTCTCTTGCTCTGTCTTTCTCACACGTGCTTCTTCATGCTTAGTCTTGTGTGCTTGCCCAAGTCTTTTTCTTACACAGTCACATTGTCCCTCTTCATCTCTCATACCGTCTTGTGCTCTGGCTCACTCTACTTTATTGCTTCTTCCAAATTTCTCATTCACTTATACACTACGTACATCAGGTACGGAGGCATACACTACATCAGTTGTTTATTCTAAATAGTGGATATGTTGAACCCTTCTTTGTAACATGTTGCATGTTTTATGGCTAATCTGATGATCCATCAGTGAATGACAAACTGCTCCATTAATTGGATCATTAATACTAATCCAATATTAATGCTTGGTTTTGTTTACTTCCACTACTTTATTAATATTATTCTCATTTTGTTTTAGAAACTCCAAGTTGTGGGAATAGAAATGTTGTTTTTGCAGAGTTACATTGTTTAGAAGGAGGGAATGTGGTACTGAGATATGCTTACAGTGATAAGAAAGTTTAGCAGGCGACCTTGTAAAATGCAGACAACCAGTCTCCTTAGGACAATTAGGTGAAAATCACGGTGTCAAGTCAAGTCAGATAAGTGAAGAAACATTACCACTTCAAACAGTAAAAATGTCAAAAGAAATTTGAAATTTAACAGGCCGGCAACTGAAGACTATGCATTGTTTGTGAAGCATCAGATAGATTGTGAACCTGGATTACCCACTCAGTGGGGAAACAGGGGAGGGTCCTGCCATCAAAAGGTATATAAACTGTGTTTTGGAACTAGTAGATGCGCTCTCTCCTGCTTGTGGGGCGCCCGCCATTGCAATCGCGAATAAATTACTACTTCACTGAGATCCTCGCCTGAGCCTAAGTTATTGGCTACGGAGTGTTTCTCACAATTTGGGGGCTCGTCCGGGATCCAGTCACCTACTGGGGAGCCCCACCGCCGCAGCAGCAGGAAGGCATGCCCCGCTGATTTCAGCGGTCCTGTGCATCGACGGTGGCGGTTCTGCGGAAAGCTGACAGAGGGCCCGAGACTGGTTAAAGAGGCAGGATCCGTGAAGTAGTGGGGAAAGGAAGAAGGTAGGCACTCCGGGTTTTTAAGAATCGATCCGGTAACTCTGTGCACAGACCAAGGTAAGAAATATTAAGTATTGCCTTGGGGGTCGGGTATCTGGTGTATGGTAAGCCCTTGCACGGGGAAGTGCTGGCACTACACCAGGGGAATCTGGTGTACGGTAATCCTTGCACGGGGAAGTGCTTGGAAGTACACCAGGGAATCTGGTAAACTCAGGTGTGCGGTAACGCTGGCACGGGGAAGTGCTTGGCGGTACACCCCCATCTTTCAGTACGTTGGTGTGTGGTAAACTGCAGAAGGGAAATTTCTGTAGCACATACTGGCGAGGGTTAGGAAAGATGGGAAGTACGAGTTCCAGGGAATCTGGTAAACTCATAGGTGTGCGGTAACGCTGGCACGGGGAAGTGCTTGGCGGTACACCCCCATTTTTCAGTACGTTGGTGTGTGGTACACTGCAGAAGGGAAATTTCTGTAGCACATACTGGCGAGGGTTAGGAAAAATGGGAAAATATGAGTTCCAGGGGACAGGGAGATATCCCTGGGGGAGTGCCTACTAATAGTTCTTCCTGAAGAATTATAAGAGATTGGAAACATAATCCCAAAATTAGAGGGATTGTAAAAGAAAAATAATTAAAAAAAAAAAAAGGTTAAATATTGTGTATCAGTCTGGACAAAAGAACCAATTAAGGAAACAGCAGTATTTTGGCCAAAATACGGGTCTGATGAAAATTCAGGCTTTAAATTTATGTGTAAACAAGAAGATTCCTTTTTTTTTAGAGAAGGAGCCAAGTTATGCTCCCTATAATCTTAATATTGAACTGGTGGCAGCAGCAGTCACTCCGGGAAGGGAGACAGGGACTGTAATTAACACTTGTCCCTAAAGAAGGATCGTACTCTAGGCTCTGGCAAGAATTAGAACAAGGTAGAAGAGATATTGAGAATTTTGCCTTCCCTGATACTAACAGTACTAACAATAACTGTGTATCCTCTTAGGTGAACTACCCCCTCCTCCTTACCAGCAGAGAGGTTAGGACTTTTAAGAAGGAGAGGAAGTCTTTATTCGAGGACCCCAACAGCCTAGTTGAACAATTAGACCAGTTCCTACGACCTGATTTATACTCTTGGGGGAGGGAATTATGTCTGTAAGTATGTTGTTTACAGGGAAAGAAATGGGAATGATCAGGAGGAGAGCTGCTATACAAGAATGGGAAAGAGCTCATCCTCCAGGACCAGGGGTAATACCGGCAGGGCAGAAATACCCACTTGCCAATCCTGGCTGGAATAATAATAGTGTGCAACACAGAAATCATATGAGAGACTTGGGGTCAGAATGAGAAAGTACTTGAGGATGAGACCTGAGAACCCAGTATCCCAAGCGCTCTTGAAAGTTCATTGTGTGATTAAAGCCTGGCAAAATACGCAGAAAATGCTTCAGAAGGTGGGGGGATGTAGTGAACAGTCACTGGGGGACCCTCCTGTGGGAGGCCCTGGAGGTGTGTGTCTGGAGGGGAGATAAGAAGGAAAAAAAAAAAAAAAAAAAAAAAAGAGAGAGAGAGTGAAACTAATGGTATTGACAGTGGTGCAGCAGGTAGTGAGGCAGAGGGTTGGAGAAAGAGGAAAAATCTTCAGGGGGAGTCAGGGCCAGGATGGAAAGGAGAGGAAGAGAGATGAAGGAATGGCAGGCAAAGAAGGCTGCCTGTGTTGTGGCCTGAGTCCTAGCAGGGACAGGCTTTGATAAGATGTTTTAAGTGTGGCCAGGCTGGCCACTTCGAATAGGAATATCTGGAGTGGGAGAAGGAAGAAAGAAGGAAAATGGCATGAAATATACTATATTGATATGTTGTTTCAGTATCTTGGAGGGAAAAGGTATGGAATTAAGTTGGACCCTGACTGAGCCTTTGGTGCTGGTATTAGAAAAGTACAGGCTGGAGAAAGATAAAGGAAGTGTTAAAAGGGTTGCTGAAGGTGTTAAAGGTGTGGCATGTAATATTTAACAGAGCTGTTTGAAATTGAATGAGCAGGGAAAGGTGATGTAGGCATTATCTAAGTAACAGTCTAGAAGTTTTGGTATATTTGCTGTGGTGTTTGGTCAGCTTCCCAAGGATCGGGGAGGGGGGAACAGCCTGCTCCACCAGGGGCCTCTCCAGCAGCCGCAGGGGGGCTTCGGCTCCAGCGCCTGGAGCGCCTCCTCCCCCCTCCTTCGGCACTGACTTTGGTGTCTGCGGGGGGGTTTCTCGCTCTCCCAACTGCTGTTGAGCAGCAGGCTTTTGTTTGTTTCTTTGTTTGTTTGTTTTCGTGGATGTGCTCTCACAGAGGCACGGACTGTATTGCTCATGGCTTGGCTCTGGGCAGCAGTGAGCCCCTTAGGGGCCGGATGAAATTGTCCCTTACCTGCCACGGGGAGGCTTCTGGGTTTTTTCTCACGGGGGCTGCCACTGCAGTTTCCTACCCCCCCCCCACTCACAGCCCCCGAACCTTGCCATCAGACCCAATACACTGGGGTCATTACTGACTTGTAAAGTATCAGGGATTAAATTAACTAATGAAACCCTAAAAAGTGATGGGGGTAGAAGGGGTTGGGATAACAGTGCCACTTTTGGGGGATACCAAGCTGAGACTAGGGGATAAAATGATCGCTAGGTAATTGTTGTATGTACCCAAGGCAGGAACTAACTTGTTGAGAAGGAATTTGATGATTAAATTGGGCATTCAACTAGTAAATTGTTAGACTGGAATAACAGCGTTATTAATGGAGTGCTCTCAGACCCTGAGAGCAAACATATATTCACCTCTGACTGGAAAGACCCTGAAATGGGGGCGGAAGCAACAATATAGGTGGACAATTTTACCTCAGGGCTATACAGGGCCACCTATCTATTTGGGTAAGTTCTAAAAAAAAAAAAAAAAAAAAAAAAGACTTTGGAGCAATTACAACCTCCCGAGGAGGTATTAATGTTAACAAATATGTGGATCGTTTTCTATTGTCAGGACAGGAGAAAAGAGTTGTGAAGAAAGCTACTAACAAGCTATTCAACTTTCTGGGAAAGCAGGGCTTGGGAGTATTAAAAAAAAAAAATAAATAAATTACAATATGGAGAAAGAGAAGTCAGGAATTTAAGGCATCTAATGTCTGAAGGAAAACAAAGAATAAATGCAGAGAGGATTCAAAGAATTGTTGAAAATTAAGAAAGAACTAAAAAGTTTTAAAAGAAAGATTTTTTTTAAGAAATCAGGAGCCATGAAGTCTGAAGGAAAATGGATACTCCCTGATGGGAGAGAAATGCTGAATAAAGTGATAATGAGGCAAATATTAACTGTTTTACATCAAAAGAGTCATTGGGAGGTGCAAGCAACGTGTGATGTTGTGCTAAAAAAGTATGTCTGTATAGGAATATACACTTTAGCGAAGCACATATGCAGAGGATGTACTATATGTCAAAAGGTAAATAAAAAGGTCTTCTGTAACCCATCTAGAGGGGGACGGGAGCCAGGGATTTGACCTTTCCAAAGTATACAGGTAAATTTTACTGAGTTACTTGTTTGTCCTAATTGACCACATGACTGGATGGGCGTAAAGCTTTACTGCAAGGGTTAAAGCAGGCCTTAGAGATTGAGTGGGATTTTCACAGCCCCTGGCACCCCTCCTCTTCTGGGAAGGTGGAGAGAATGAACCAGACATTAAAGAAGCAATTAACTAAACTAGTGTTAGAAACCCAACTTCCTTGGGTAAAATGCTTACTCCTACAGGTTTAAACAGCACCAAGAAAGGATACAGGAATTTCACCATATGAGATGCTGTTCAGATTGCCCTATCTGGGCAGAAGGGATGAGATACCACAATTCAAAACAAGAGAGTTTTCTTAAGAACTGTATTCTGGGGTTGTCCTCTTCTTTGTCATTTCTCAGGACCTGTGGGTTGTGGGCTCAAACCCCACCTTTGGAATTCCCCATTCACCACCATCACCCAGGAAACCGGGTCCTGATTCGGACCTGGAAAGAGTCAACTCCGGCCTGAATGGGAAGGACAATTACTAACCACTGAAACAGCCATAAGAACTGCGGAAAAGGTTGGACTCACTATACTCGAGTGAAGGCATCCGTCGACGCTAGTACCTGGGAAGCTGTTCCTACAAAAGACTTGTTGGAAGTTGAAATTGAATAGAAAAATCTTATAGTGGACTCTGAGCAGGATAAGAGCTTACAATTGTAAACTAACCTTTATTTTCACAGGTAACTAACGACTGTGACTTGTGATTGAAAGAAAGAACAGACCTATAGCGAAATGCAGTGCTCCCAAGGGGGGGTTGTTATAGTAGTAGTGTACATCTTATTTTTTGTATTGATAATTATTTGGAAACCTAAGGTTTAAAAATAATGACAGGGAAAAAATGATTACTAATTTTGTTTTTAGTGATTCTAGGCCTCAGAGAAGGCCTTGGTCAATTGGCAACTTGCAAAAGGCATGACCAGATAATAGCAAAAACGGGATACCCCATCAAAATACGGGTGACTGTGACAGAGGGTTATGTACCACATTCTGTCACGTTTGATGTTTGTGAGGTGTTAGCTTGTGGAGATTTAAATGCCCAACGACAATTGAGCAGAGAGAACCAATAACTGAGAGAGACCCAACAGCCAGATTGAGAATACTGTATGGAAACAATCCTCTATTGCCATCAGAGAAAGGGAGAAACTCAAGGAGAAAACAGGAGAGAAAACAGGAGGCCCTCTGAAATGTGTCAGTTCAAACAAGGTATGGGGATGTGAATGCCTGGATAGAATGGGTCAAATATACCATCCAGAGTCTCAACCGTAGCTACTGCTATGCTTGTGCCTCAGGATGACCGATTGCCCAGATAGTGCCCTTCTCATGGGGGTGGACCAAAGACTCCCAAGGGATGCGATATATGATTGCATTGTACCAAGAAAAGACTGCCTGGGGAAATGAGGCCTGTAAGTCTCTCTTTGCTGTTCCTTGCATGATAACAGTATCACGGTTCCCCCTGCATTCTCTACAGCTATAGGTAACCATACAGCTTGCCTCTCACGGCAGGGTGTGAGTGCTACCTGGCATCTGGGAGAATTTGCCTTGTGCTACCAAGGACTTGATGGGAAACTGCTCAAGACTAGAGATCCCCAGGGCAGATCTCTGGTGGTACGGTGGAGGGGAGATCTTACGGTCCACCCTACCATCTAATTGGGAAGGCACTTGTGCACTTGTTCAATTAGCTATACCCTTCACCCTGGCATTTGAAAGAGAAACATCACAAATACCCAGAAGTAAAAGAGGCTTAGGAATATCATTTGATGATAGAGTATATATAGATTCTATTGGGGTACCTAGAGGAGTTCCAGATGAACATAAAGCCAGAAATCAAATTGCTGCAGGGTTTGAGTCACTGTTCTGGTGGGTAACAATCAATAAAAATGTGGATTGGATTAATTATTTCTATTATAATCAGCAGAGATTCATCAATTATACCAAGGATGCAATGAGAGGAATCGCTGAACAACTAGATGCCATCAGCAAAATGGCTTGGGAAAACAGGATAGCATTAGATATGATGCTCGCAGAGGAAGTAGGTGTGTTTGTGTGTGTAATACTGAGCAACCATTGTTGCACTCTTATACCCAACAATAGTGTCCCAGATGGCTCGGTAACAAGAGCATTGCAAGGGCTTACCACCCTTGCCAGTGAATTGGCAGAAAAAAAAAAAAATAAAAAAAAAAAATAGGCATATTTGCAACATTGATCGTAGTTGTAGGAGTTTTGACAGCCATTGGTTGCTGCATTATCCCCTGTGTAAGAGGACTAGTACAGTGGTTAACTGAAACCGCACTATTGAAACAAATGACCATGGAGCTACCACCTTACTCAGATAAGGAGATAATGAGGAGATGGAAAGCAAAGAAGAAGAAGTCTATCAAATTGCACCTTAGAGAAAGGTTTTGCAAAAATCAACAGTTTATAAAAAAAAAGAAAAGGGGGGAATTGTGGGAATAGAAATGTTGTTTTTGCAGAGTTACATTGTTTAGAAGGAGGGAATGTGGTACTGAGATATGCTTACAGTGATAAGAAAGTTTAGCAGGCGACCTTGTAAAATGCAGACAACCAGTCTCCTTAGGACAATTAGGTGAAAATCACGGTGTCAAGTCAAGTCAGATAAGTGAAGAAACATTACCACTTCAAACAGTAAAAATGTCAAAAGAAATTTGAAATTTAACAGGCCGGCAACTGAAGACTATGCATTGTTTGTGAAGCATCAGATAGATTGTGAACCTGGATTACCCACTCAGTGGGGAAACAGGGGAGGGTCCTGCCATCAAAAGGTATATAAACTGTGTTTTGGAACTAGTAGATGCGCTCTCTCCTGCTTGTGGGGCGCCCGCCATTGCAATCGCGAATAAATTACTACTTCACTGAGATCCTCGCCTGAGCCTAAGTTATTGGCTACGGAGTGTTTCTCACAAAGTGGAAAATAAAAAATCAAGTATTAGAGAATTTAAGGTCTTTGGGATTTGCTAAATTCAGTTAAGAACTGATTTCATTATTAATTCCAATGTCCAATAAAAATTGAATCTCACTGGGCAGGGTTTAAAATTCTGGCAAGGGTATTATCCATACAACAGCCTAGTCTGTCAGTGGCTAAGCATGTTGCAGTGGAAAAACTGAAGTCATAGCTTCAGGTAGTACTGTAGTCCAGCAGAAGGAATTTAAAAAAAAATAAAAATTAGGACTGTAGGCCTACTGCTAGCTAATATTTATCGACCCTAGCCTTGGTTAAATGATGCAAACACTAAGCAAATGTTTTCAGTAATATGGTCTATCAGAATTCATTGGAACTTAGAACTGAAACGTAATTAAAGTCAAATATAAATTATTGAGAGCAAATAGTTTCAGGTTAAGGAGTTGAACAAAGATAAGCTAGTAACTACTTTCCTCCATGAGAAGGGATGATGTATGAAGAAATTACATATTTCCATTAACTTTTTGTGTGTTGCCTGCAGTCTGCTTTGGAGAACATACCAGTTCCTCAACCTGAACTTATATATCAAATTCCAGGTGTCAAACCAACAAGTAGATGTGTCAAAATGTTTGATTCCTGGGTTCTCAGTTAGAGGTTCTGAACCCTCTACAAAGAAAAATGGGCAGAAATAAATGGGTCATCTTGAAGTTGGGGACTAATAATGATGGAGAAGAAAAAGAAATTTAAGTAAGCAGAAAATGTGACAAAAAGAAGTGGCTA
The DNA here is from genome assembly GCF_047663525.1 of Anas platyrhynchos. Taxonomy (NCBI): domain Eukaryota; kingdom Metazoa; phylum Chordata; class Aves; order Anseriformes; family Anatidae; genus Anas; species Anas platyrhynchos. The sequence continues at coordinate 1,110,721 of NC_092613.1, read as the reverse complement.
TCTCTGAGAGAAAAACAAAACAAAACAAACAAAAAAAAAAAAAACAGGAATCTGTAGGTGCTGCTAAAAGACTTCATGTAGACCTTCACTCAGCTTGATGCAGAAAGTGGGCTTGTCCTACATATGTATGGAAGACTGGTGACACTGACTGTGTAGCTTTGTGTCAAGGAAGCTGCAGCATAGTCCTGACTGTACGTGATCGTCTCTAGCACAGAACACAATTATCAGATTCAGTTCAAAGAGAAATTCCAGACTTTGGTCAAACATACATTGAAGGTCAGCTTATGATTTTTTAATTATGTATTTTGTTTCCTAGAGATCATTATCATTATAGATGAAATGGCAAAAATTTTTATCAGTTTACTGAAAGCACAAGTAATACAGTTGTAGAGGCTAGTAATAACGTGAAAGAATGCAAAATTATTACACAAGTTTATATTTCAAAGAATCATTCCTGATTCTGTTTCTTATACAGGAATATCAAAGAATGGCATTCATTCAATTGAAATGAGAGTGCACTATAGCAGTTTCCAAATATTAAGATTGCTGGAGGGAACTCCTGTAACAATAAGTATATATCTTCCAACATACTTAGGTATGCACAGCAGAAACCGATGCCATTTACAACAAAGTGTATTGGTTCTTTTCTTTGTAATCGTCTGTCACTTCTTGTCTGGTAGTAACATGCATTATTCATTGATAATAATTTATATTTGTTATAGTTTTTGAATTTTATAGAGGTTTTCCTCATTATTGAAACATTATGTACACAGATTTTGTTAAACTTGGAACTTAGAAAATGGAAAGAAGTGGTTTCAAGTAGAGTATTTGGAAGATCATAAGAATGTGGATGAAGAACTTCATGCTTCTTGTCATCTTAAATGAATTTTATTATTTAAGTTCCTCTTTGGCTGTATATAATTGCTTTATAAATATTAAAGTGTCTAATAATCACTAATATTGAAACTGTGAAGGTTTACAGATATCTTCAAGGCAAAAATGGCAGGGAGAGTAACATTTTTAGCTAGACCAATACAGTTAAAAAAAAAACAGGCAAACTTTTGGATATGAAGCCATTTTCTGGCACCTACGCAAAAAGACACTTAAATAAGGCATGAAATAAATTCTCTTATGTTCCTGCAAGATTGAGAACTGTTGCAAAACTTTCATAACGAGTTATAATGTAGTTCAGAAACATCTGTCAGTGCTGTTGGTCTAAATTTCTTGATACTTTTAACATCCATTAATAACTTTTTTTCCATTTAATAACTTTTTTTTTTCTCTCTAGATTTATAGTTTAAAGAAAAAAAATAGCCTATCACACAGAAATAGTTTCCTATTAAAACTTTATTAACAATATATCTTCTTATTAACACTCTTATTTAAAGAAAAGCAAACAGACACTATATATATATATGTTTATATATATGTTTATATATATATATATATATATAAACAGTAATGACAAAAGAGCCTCACAACATTTACATCCATATCTTTGTTTTTTTCTTCTTCCTCTTCTTCTGAATGTTTGTGTAGAGTCTGCTTCCAAAGAAAAAATGTTGATGGCTTTATTTCCTCTTTCACATAAAAGGAATATTTAATGCAAGAGGCTATCACTGAAAATTGCAGGTTCTGACCATCTCCTAAATTCCTGGTTTTATGCGTGTCTGAGTATTAAAAAGAGTAGCCACTGGGTGGCTGCTGTGGTTGAGAGAATAATGAAATTCTTTGTAATGGTTATAGCATGACATTCTCTTTCAGAGTAAAGAGTGCTGTAGTGGATGAAGATCTTCATTTTCTTCTGTTATGGATTGTCCTATCATATAAAAGAATGCGTTTTATGTGATATAAAAGTATCTTTAAAAATGTATTGGAACTCTGAGAACCCACTTGCAAGAATCTAAATGATTTTCACTTCATTCTTGAACACGGCTAAGTGCTTTAGTTGTTATTACTGAATATGATTTCATCCTGTAATTAAGTAATTCAGTGTGAGGCTAATAAAAGTTGTGTTTTGCAATTTGTGCATAAGAACAACAGAAAATATCATGAGAATCACCTTGACTAATTTTAAATTAATGAAATAACATTATCTTTAATGCTTTCCTGAAAGCAATTTGCAAATTATGTTAAAAAAACAAACAAACAAACAAAAACATAATGGGAAAGAGTAGTTTGGGGGTTAAATAGTAATTAGTAAGATTAGAATAGTAAGACGGAAATAAAGGATCAGTGCCTTAAAAGATGTCAGGGTAAAAACTTCCATTCTCTAGAAGGACATTCTTTCACTTAAAAAGAAAATTTTGGGTGTCTAGTATGGAGGGGGACGGTAAGCTGGTAACAATGTCACTACTAGCAAAGACTGGTACTTGGAACAAGTGACAATTATTTGCTGTAACGAGTAATTGCCCAAGATTAGGAAAGGTGCTGGGGCTATATGGGTGAAATTATTTTAATCCCCGTAATAAATAAATAAATAAATAAAAGTTAAAAAAGAAACAAAAATCACTTCAAGATTCATTTAGAATACCTGACTACAAGGTAACATTCAACGAAATCAAGCTCTTCATGATGGATAGATTCCACTGCAATAGTGTAATCTTCAAATTGAGAGTGGAAAAATAGTAAAAGAAAGTGTCAAAAATGAGACTTCGGAAGAAGTAATGAATTCTTTTAAACTAACTTAGTACTTAAGAAGAATTAAAAAAAGAAAATGGCAAATGTAGTAAAAATAGCAAAAGAGTAATAGGAGAAGTGGCAAGGGAAAAAGGAAGATATAAATACTGATAATAGGGATAACCAGATATGTAACTCCATTGAAGAATGGATTTGATTATTAATTAGTTGTGGTTAGCATGCCACTATAGAGGTGTTCGTGTGGAATGGGGGAAGTCTCATAGACATAGGAACATATGTCTAGACATAGGAACTTGATCTGCTTGAACCCCAGCTCTATAGGTTAACTAACGAAAGTAATTACAAAAATTAAGATGATGTTCAGAGAAAATAGAAAGGAAGCTAAGATGTGTGGTCAATAACATTGTTTCTTGAGTCAGTGAAGTCTGGAAGAGATACTAAGGAATTTCTGATGAGGTAGTTTTTGGAAACTGTAGATCTCTCTAACAGTATTAAAGGGAAAAAAGTAGATAGGAGTGTTCACTCTAGTCATATATGACATTTTAGCTTTCTAAATATGGATTATGGGGAAAAAAATGGTAGTAATAATCCAAGAGCCTAGGTACTGACATTCAACCAGTATCTTCATTGATTTCTTTGCCATGACAAATCTGATATTGAGGATTAAGAAAAATTTTAGGAAAAAACAAAAGAACTTTAGATCCTATGATTCTTCATTGATTTGCTTTAACTTAAATGGGTAAACAGGAAGAGATCTTTAATGCCCTTGGTTTTTAAAGGGCAAACTCAGAGAAATTAAATATTTACAAATACAACACTGAGGAGCCCAAATACTCAAAAGTGAGACATAAATTCAACATGAAAATTTGTTTTTGTTCCCAGAAATGTAGGTTGAAAGAGGGCCTGCAGCTGTCTGAAGAGTACTGACTTCCAAAAGGGTAGTAAGGAAAGAGGATGTGAGAATCCCAGAATCATAGAATGGTTTGGTTTGGAAGGTACCTTAAAGATAATTGAGTTCCAAGCCCCCTGACAAGGGCAGGGACACCTCCCTGGTGCCCAAGGACCAGGTTGCCCAAGGACCCATCCAGCCTGGCCTTGAATACTTCCAGGGGTGGGGAAGTGTTCCACATCTTCTCTGTGGGTAAGTGCATCCACAGCTTCTCTGGGCAACCTGTTGCTGTACCTCTCCACCCTCAGAGCAAATAATTTCTTCTTTATATCTAAACTAAGCCTCCCCTCTTTAGGTTACTCCTTGCCTGTAAAGCAATTCCGTGTTTCTCTTAGATAAACATTATTTTACCTAAAGTTACTTAGTAATGCACCAGGAATTTATTCAAAATAGTATATTGCTTTTTGTGTGTACTAATATTTCTAACTAATTTAAAATTTATGTACTTCCTTGCAGTAAACTTAGGTTTTGTCTTCTAATCTTTTCTAAATGAAACATATTTGGTAAGGTGTCACTCTCAGCTCTGTTTCCAAGCAAGTGTTGGAAATAGGTGGAGAATTCATTCAAAATTTTAGTAAACTGCACCAATTTTGTGATTCTGGAGATGAATGAGGTTAACATTATTTAAGAGAGAACATGGTGAAAGCAGTATTGGACCATTTGCATGGAATTGCTGAAGTGCCTAAATTCTCCATACAGATAAGAATGTTTGAAATTGAATGGTTTTCACACATGCCAAATAGTGTATGCATGACTTCCCTGCTTAAATGCTTTATGCTTCCTGAAATTTGGTGACTTGTTGCCTCTTCAGGTGTAGGTAGAATATGTGTTGTTCTAAGACATTAGAAAACAAGAAGAGAAATTATTTTTGTGCCCTTATTTCCTTTGTTGGGGAAAGGGGCATAGGCCAGTAAGATTCTGAACAACTGAAATGTTAAAGCTTGTGGGCGTTGCAAAAAAATGACTACATATATAAGTCTTTGCAACTGTTTGGAGCTGCTTTTATGAAAATGGTAATATACAATGAGAAGTAGTCCATGGAAACTAGTGCCTAGAACAAAAAGCCAATGTATTTTTTCTTTATTATATAATGTTCAATTATATGTGCCTGATAGCCATCCTGTGCAAAGAACATATCAAGAGCTTTAAACAAAATCTGATTATAGTTATATTCAAAGCTATTAGAATTGATTTCAGAAAAGCTCTCCATAACATTTACAGAGCCATTTGCAATTCTGGCTATAGCGGTGGGGGGGGCGAGGGGACAAAGAGATTGTGGTCTCCTAGAGTACACAAACCTTTACAAAATCTTTTCTTACTCTTTGCTCCTATGAATCTCTGTGGTCAGTAATTCTGAGAAATTCCTTTGTTACTATTAAGATGGCCAATCCTTTCAGTTCTCTGAAGTACACTTGTCTAAAGCTAAACCCATAAGTATAGACTATGTTAGAGGGAGGACTGCCATTTGTCTGGAAAATAGGAATTAAACCTGTGTTATCCTCATTGCGTTCTGTTAGGGTTTCTAGAAAAGATAGAAACTGCAAACAATTCAGCTTGATTTCCATATCTGTGTGGACATACAACAGGTCAGGTGCTTGGTAATTCCTTATTTTGTAGCTCAACCGTGCATACGAGAGAAACTGACTTCTTACCAAGAGACACAAATGCATGATGTATCTAACTTCAAAACTGCTCACTCAGAATTAATTTGCTGTTTGCTAAGAAATGTGCAGATGCATATGGAGTTCTTTGTCTTTTTTTTTTCCTTTCAGTGCCATGAGCACTAGGTTAATTGAGGTGCTGGGTACTATCATTTAAATGTTAAAATTGCATTGTGGTTATCTTCTTCAACAAAGATATGTGCCTTGATGTAATAAACTTGGCATGATATTTAATTGTTTGTAATAAGTGTGGTAAAATCACGGTCATTCATATTTTACAAAATCACAGAATCATCTAGGTTGGAAGAGGACTCCAGTATCACCTATTCCAACCTCTGACCTAACACTAACAAGTCCTCCACTAAACCATATCACTAAGCTCTACATCTAAACGTCATTTAAAGATTTGTTACAGAAAATGTCCAGTGCCAATCCATTAAAAAAAAAAAAAAGTAATAAAAAGGTGTGCTTGTATATATACGTAATTAATAGTGGAATTTTAATTTGCAAGTGTAATTATGCAAATACCCAAAATATATTTGAAGGCTTTAAACTTATGCTGGCTTCGTATTTTTATAGCAAACTTTAATCTGAAAATAGACACAGCTCACAGCCTGTTAATAAAAATATATCAGTAATATCAGTATTAATTTATCTTCAATCCATCCATGATTCTTTTTTATTTTATTGTCCACTTCCCATCCCACAGTTAGAAAGACATAGTCTAGAAATGAAAAATTGAAAACAAGTGGTCTGGAAATTAAAAGTTGTGCTTAGATTGATCATAGCAACTATTAAAGAAGTTTCCTATTATTGTTTTTAAGACGTTCATGAAAATTTTAACTTCCATGTTTAAGGTTTCCATGATTTGTCTACTGTAGCATGCAGTAGGCAAGCAAGCATATTGTCCTTATCATTCTGCTTTCTCCTGAATAGGCAGAAGGCACGGTACAAAAACATACCTGGTACAAAAGGCTTGACAAGCAGAGATAAAACAAGGCACTTACAAAGTTATAAGTTGAGAAAAGTGGTATTGCAGTAAACTGACTGCTCCACCTGATCCTCCTGTGCACATCGGATTACTTGCAAACTAGCTGGATGCAGACGTTCTGTGTCTGAAGAAACAGATTGTTCTACCATTCTCTGAATTTGTATTGACCATGTCTTTCATCTTCATTTTATGACGAGATCAGTTGACTGGACTTAAAAAGGTCTAGGAGCTAATGATTTACCTTGAAGGCTTTCCATCATAGCTGTTTTTTTCCTGGTGGCTACAGCCTGTTGCCTTTTTTTTTTTTTTTTTTACTGCTTATAGTGAATTGAGCGTCCCGCCCTAGAAGTGAAGAATGGGAGATAGTTAGAGAAAGAATGAAGTGATAAACTGTTCCCTCCTTGTCACATTCATCCTGGTTTCCTAATAAGGGACTTTTTAAAATTGAGCCTTGCGCTACTGTGCATCAGGAAGAGATCTAAGCAACCAAGAGGTGACATACATAGAAGTTTGCTGTGGTAAGTGGAAAGTTTAAATTCGTGATTTAAACTTTCTGGCTCAGCTCTGGCCAGCAGCCAGAACCTTTTGGAGCCGGCCGGAGCTAGCTCTGCTCTGACATGAGGCAGCTGCTGGGCTCTGCTCACCCCTGCAGCCAAACCTTTACCATGTGTACCCAGTACACAAAGCTTGGCTGGAATGCTACAGTACAGTTCCAACAATTCATAGAATCACAGAATGGTTTGGATTGGAAGGGCCCTTAAAACCACCTGGTTCCACCCCTTCTGCCATGGGCAGGGACACCTCCCACCAGACCAGGTTGCTCAAAGTCCCATCCAGCCTGGCCTTGGGCACTGCCAGGGATGGGGCACCCACAGCTCCTCTGGGCAGCCTGTGCCACTGCCTCACCACCCTCATAGTGGGTGAAATTTGTTTAATGCACTTCTTCACAGATTTAGTCTTAATTTCTGACTCTGGGATTAAAGCTACAGCTGCCTAGAGGAGCCTGCTAAAAATTGATCAAGGGAACTGTCATCATCTTTCTTTTTCTCTTATGAAGTATGTATTTCTGTATGGACACCATTGGCACACAGAGATGAGGTAGGAATGGAGCACAGATGTGTTAAAACTTCAATTAAAAGCAAATTTCAAGCCTTAGGAGAGGTGATACTTTGGGATAGGGTGCGTGTGTTTTTCTTTCTTTGTTTTTCATGAAAAGCAGATAAAAACACTCATATCCTTATGGACAGTACTTAATAAGTTTATCTTTTTATTTGACGTGAGGGTATGGAACTGGATTTAAGTTTTTTTTTGACCCATACAAGTGACTGGAAATTTTGGTACAGTTGCCAGAGACAACATCTGATTTTTTCACTGGTCTCTATTGCAAATTATATTTCCATCAGAGTACTTTTCATGACGAATTGTTCATGAAAATGATTTCAGGAGGTAGAGCACCTGCTGAAGTCCTGCATTGCATATTAATGTAAAGGCGACAGGTCTTGCAATTCTTGTGTGATGTTCAACTCTGGCAACATGCAAACTGCTTTTTGTTAATGAATTGTGCTAAGTAATGCTTTACTCTTTTATGTATGTAATTATTAATATGTAAATTACCAATGCAGGTTGGCAGTTTGGCAGAGCAAGACCTTTTTATAGTTTGTCTTGTTTAGACTGAAGAAAATCAGAGGCAGTTATGGAAAAAAAAGGAAAATGGCTGAAATATATAGTTGCAATAGTTGTAAGCTGTGAGTAGGCATGAAACATTAGTTAAAATACATTAAATGTTTACTTAGTCAAATAGTGACTTCAGTCATGCAACAGAATGGTTCCCTGCTAGTTCAATAAATCTAATGAGGCAAAGCAGTACCTTTCCTGATGTTACTGGTTTACAGCCATTCAAAGGATACTACAGTGAGCAAATGGCTACTTCATTTCTTGATGCCAAGGACATTTAGCATAGCTAATGAGGGACCAAGACAAAAAAAGCTGTAAATTATTTTTGACGATTGGAGCTCCTGGATTAGTGAAAAACTAAGAGTTAAATCTCGGTGTCTGTTGCAGGAAATCTGTGCTTTTGGGTCTGTTCTTGTTTTAAATATTTATTGCCATATGAAATCAGGCTATGTCTAGCAAAAACATTGGAAGACTTGCAGAGAAGCAGGATCCAGAAAGATTAAAAATTTGGGCAAGTGCTTGGGTTATTGAAAGACCAAAGCAAATTTTGTCTGTAGACTTTCAGACTTTGGAAAGAGTTCAGTTACTTTTTGTTTGTGATTGCTATTTTCTGTCTCTTAATGAAATAAAATAGAAATCCATGTGTTCATATGAGATGTTAATTTGCATGTAATTATGAGAAATAATGATTCAGAACACTTCGAATCAAAAACAGTGATAGGATTCAAGTTTCCATAAAAATATCATCTTTAAGTGGTAGTTTTAATTCCAGGTTCTTTGCATTTCAATATGAAATATAAGACTTTACATCAGAGATTTTTCATTACTTTACAAGCTATGTAATAAGTTGTAATAAAAACTTCCCATTTAAAAAAAAAAAAAAAGAAAGAAAAAAAAGAAAAAATAAAGATAACCAGCTGATGCATTGCCTGAGTACATATTTTCTCAGCCATTTGCCTCATTTTATGTACAGCTTAATATGTATTTTCTCTCTACTTTGTCTATAAATATATATTTTCATATCCATAAGAATATACTCATGTTCTTAGTAAATGAAGGCATGCTTTCAATAAATTGAATGTCCAGCTGGCTGAAGATTTAAACAGAAAAAGGATACAAGAAGATATTTGGTAGATAAACATGTTCTTGTTTAGTCTTTTTTGATACTGATTGTTTAGAACTCTGAGTGCTTGCTTATGCTAGCTTTGGGCTGTTCTTCAAAAAGTCAATCAGCACAGTCTAGATGGTGGCTTTGATCTTTGTTTTTATATTTGTTTTAAGAGACTAAAAGACACGAAATTTGTGATTACATGGTTTGTGAGATCATCCCCCCCTCCACACATTATCCACAGATGGTTTAAGGGGACTAAAGAAAGGCTGCCCGCCTGAGGTTTTGACATCTTCGTTATAGTCCCAGCAGGCTACTTTATAAACATCAGCATTTTTGCAGTTGTTCTTGCAGGTGCTTAAAGGAGATTGTGGCCTTTCACCTAGCATAATCAGCTTCCTTTTATTTCACAACATTTACTATTCCTTTGCATAGCCTTATTGTTTTTACACAGTGCTCTTAAAGGAAAACTTAACGAATTATTCCAACACCTGCTTGCCACAAGGCAAACACTGATCTTCATGTTAGTCCTATGAGAGCTTACCACAGCCTCCCTAAGGCACATTTATCATGCAACTAGACGTCATCAATCTCTGAAGGAATGTGATAGTGACTTGCTTACTTTCACATCGTGTGTCATCTGCACTGTGCAAAATTTACATTTCTAAACTTTGTATTTTATAGTTCAGTAAATAATAAAACCAAATTTTACAGACTTTTGGCAGAATATTTCTTAGGTCCAAATCCTTACATTTTAAATCACCTAAATTATGCTTGCTGCATTTGTCTGTTGCTTTTATGCATATCATTTTCCCATGTTTCTAGTTATGCTTCTCTATGCTTTGGATAAGTGGATAAGTATGATAATCAAAGTTTGTTTGTAATTTAAAATATTTATCAGCATGAAGAGTGATGCAATCCATTTTTTCCAGATGTGCCAACCTATGCAAAATAATTCTGTTGATCAGTGAGGATTCCTGATTATGTTCAGTGAAGGAAGATAAATGAGAAAATGCTGATTCTTGGATCACTTCTGATTCAGAGATAATAAAAGACTTTTGAAACTTTTTTGTCTGTATAGCGACTGATTCATAGGCAGCCCTGTAATAAAACAGCAAGACCTTACCATCTCATGGGTGGGTTTTTTTTAGCTGTATAGATGAAATATGCTTATGTGGTTTCAAATGAATAGGCAATTGTCTCCACTAGAACTTGCAATGACTTGAACCTCTCTGTAGAGTCTCAGTAGGGAAGACAGATTTTGAAACGTAAATAATCAAGCAGGAGATCGGGTTTGATTTCACAAGCCAGTATTGTGGTCTCTGTGTTTGTAAGTAGTGTATTTGTTAAATGGTAAAATTAAATGCTTGGTTAGTTTGTTTTGTTGTATTAGAGAGCATGAACAGAACAACTGAGGCAGGTTTTGCTCTGTTTCTGCGTATGAGACAATTATAGCAATTTGTAAGAAATGTCAAGCTTGAAAGTGTTTGCTTACTTGTTAATAGCAGGTGATGCTCGTAAGTTATGCATCCTAGAAAAGGTGGATAACACTGTTGCACACTGTATTGGGGGGGTGGGGTGAGAGAGTGGTTGTGGTGTTTGGCTGCCTACCACAGTAGAACCACCACACACACACACAGATTTAAGGTTGCACGATAAAGTGGGCTTCTTTATCTAGCTGTCTCTGAGCATACATATTTTAACACATAAACATGCTTTTCCATGAGAGTCATCAGGGGTTACAGGTGATTTCAAGGAACTCAGAAATGTGCTGTATGAGAATAACGCCAGAGGGATCATTCTGTTCAGAGAAAATTTAAGAGCAGGAGGTCTAGAATTTAATCCCTAACTAGAAAGTAGAAAATAAAACATTAGATACTGCAGACTGTAGGTCGACTTTTGTACAGCAAGAACAAGAAAGGTGGATGGCTTGAGAACTTCATTTTTAGCGACAGACTTGTCTAATCAAGAAGTCAACAAAGTGACAAAAACAGGAAAAATAGAACAAATGGAATGTACTTAAAATAACATGATTTTGAGAACAGCAACAACAACAACCAAAAAAAAAAACCCACAAAACACAAAAATGTGAAAGAAATTATTTAATTGCCAGTGCTAGAATAATATACAAGAATTAGATTTGTTTATTTATCTGCTTAATAACAAACTAACTAGAGAAAAAAACTAACTGAGAGAAGGAATGTTTAGCAAATTTGTTTCTCTGATGAATGAACAGGGCTATAGCCCTGGTAATGGAAGTGCTCAGCATTGCTTTTTTTCAAAGTTCAGCTTTGAATTTTAACTGAATTACTCTGGCCAAGCCCCCAGATAGTTGATCCCCAGTGTCTCAAAAGCTACAAATGAACATGATCAGAGATCTAGAAATCTTTATCTGCTAGGTACAAGTGAATGAATTGCAGCTGCTTAGTCCAAGAAGTTTAGAAAAACTCTGAATATTTAGAAACATAGATATTTGACCATAAAAAAGTCTGCTACACAGAGAAAGGTGTCCATTTCAGATTTGGGCAATGTATTTTAAGATATGTAACAGATATAAACTGAAAGAAAGAACTTCAGACAACACTTCAGGAGAAAAAAAAATATATATATAAAAGTAATGGAATCATACAGGAATGGGCTACATGTGTCCATGAGTTTTTAGAGTTTTTCCTACCAGAATTCTAGAAATATCATTGTCAGGACTATCTAGAGATACAGCTTTTCCTATCATAGTGCTGAGAAATGAAGCATGTGAAATGCTGAGGTCTCTTTTAGTGTAATGTGAATAAGTAAGTGGCCTAAACCAGAATGTTTTCTAACTAGAAAAACTTTTTTTTTTCCCTTGAAACAAAATTGTTTCCATCTTTGTGAAGCCATAGGAATAATAATAATAATAATAATAATAAACGAAAAAAAATCAAAAATTCAAAAAATTCAAAAGTTCAAATTGTAGTATACCAATATTGGATGTGTAATTCCCCAAACTCAGTCATATCATTTGAACCCAGGACAGTGTAGCAAACTAAGTGAGTTGATTCTTGTGAATTGTTTGTTCATTGTTTGATTTGTTGGTTATTTTTTAAAATGACTTCAAGCTTTGGAAGTCAAGATTAGAGTCTTGGTTAAGTTATGAAAACAGGTTTCAAAAGTGATTTGAGAGGAAGTGTGGTCATGACAAGTTGCAAATTTTATTTTTATTTTTATTTTTTATTCATCTTGCTTTATTAAATGTTTCATTTTCTTGCTTGAATTCATGTCTGTGTGCAATAATATCACAACATAATTCAGTTTTAAATTTAAGTAGTTTCATGTTACTGCTGTCCTTGTATTTTATGTAACAACTCCCTCTTTGCTAAGAAGGTTGTTGAATTAAAAACATTAACAACAGAGAAATGACACACCTCCACATTGCAAAAAGTAAAGAATATCTGTAGAAATCCTGAACTTGAGTTGTTTGTCCTGTACCCATACCATGAGTGACAAAAGAAAATATGCCATTCAATATGCAGAATTCAAGAATGGCTGACCCTTTGTGTAAATAGGACCTCTTTATTCAGGCCTCCAGAAATGTAAATACACTTAACCATGAGCAGAAAATAGATTTGCTATTCTGAAGTTTGAAGTGGCCCTTAGCATATCGCTCACATTGTTGAATTTTAGTTATTAGCTATAAAATTTAAGCTTTGTAGCATGATTAACACAAAAGGTGCCATCTACTGCAAGGCATAAAACTAATTCCTAGTTGCTGCCATGATAGAATAAGGGATGATAGAATAAGGGATTGATCAGTGAGATTCTTGAAGACAAGTACTGTGGGAAGAATTATTTTTTCATGCATATACGTGTTTGTACATGCACACACACACAAATTTATCATGAAAGGATGCTTATATTTTCTGAAGCAAAGGATTGTTTGGAAGTATTTATTTTCTCTTAAAAAAAAAGCTCAATATGAATTTGAAATGGCTGTATAACTGGCATAATTCAGCAGTAGTCTCAGTTTTAAGAGAATATAATTCTTGCCTTTAAGAATATAATTACATTTTCAGTCAAAATAAAACTGAGTGCATGTGTAGAGTTTAGAAACAAACAATTTTGTTTTAAAATCTTTATTATGAAAGCTTTGTTAGCAGTTTCCTGGTTGAAATTGTAGCAATATTTTCAATTAAAACAGGATTCAAATCTTACTGTTTCGTGCTTCAATGACATTTGACAGGAAATCCAAAGTTCCAACATGCTAGATCTTCAGAAGTGTAATGTATTTTCCAGTTAAATTTATTTTTAGTAAACTATTTTCTCTATTAGAAGAAAAAAAATTCTTCTGTAGAAGTTCACAGTGAACTCACTTGTGGATTTGTGGAGGTCTGGCATAAAATCTCATGCATATCCGTATTCATGTATTTCAGGTAATCACAAAACAAGCTATAACCACATTAATAAGCCAGTAGCCATTACTTTGCATGTGCAGAACCTTTTAGAAAGGTCTTTGGAGAAAGGTGTTGCTAAGGCCTTCCCTTCTGCCCACTGCCAGGACCACAGCTGCAGAGATGTCTCAGATGGTTTCCAGGAGGCTGGCCCTGGAACAGTGCTCTCCTGCTTTTGCAGGATGCTCTTTTCTAAGCCAATTTAAAATGTGGCTACAACCTTTTCTGCTGAGAGTTCGAGACATCATCCTCTTTTGCTTCTTAGTCTCTTATACCAGGTAGCCTATAATTCCCTGGAAATGGGAGTAATAACTCTCTTCATGGCAGACTAGCTGAGATTTACTCAGACCCTGCTGTTTGAACAGCTACTGAGGCCTCCCACAGTGTGAAAAGTGCATCTCTGCTTGCACAGTGTGTGACTGCCATTTGTGTTTCCATCCATGTTTTATCCTCTTCTTCCTTCACTTATGGCCTCTGTTGCTTTACAGACTTGGGAGAAGATGGCAAGAATAGTTAAAAGAAGGGAATTTCAGGCAAGGTAAGTTGTATTTATTAACTCAGAGGAATGCTGCGTTTCTTAAAAGAAGAGCATTAGTTACTGCTTTCACAAGGCATGGCCTAGCAATTGCACCAGCGTCCTATGCCAGGCAATAAGACCTTCAGAAAGGATAGTTTCTGAGACAAATTGGGAGGTGTAGGAAGACACTAGCTCAGTATTTGTAAATCGTTGTACTCAGACTAGTTGTTCACTGGGGAAAATACTGAGTAGAACCGAAAGACAAGGATTAGATTGCCTTCTGCTTCCAAGACTGCAAGTAATAATGTCATTAAATGGACTTGTGAGGAAAAGTTGATGTTAAGTTACATAACAAGGTTCAGGTAAAGCTTTCCACAAGAAGTTTATAGAAAAGAATATGCTAAGCAGATGCTGTTAGTATGAAGTATTAGTTGTGGTGGTGATGGGTGAAGATTCGTGAAGAATGACTGAGAGAAATGAAGCAGAAACAAAGCTTATTTTTATATTGATGACTACAAATATTTAATGATTGTTATTCCATTCCTTCCCCAAAATGTTTTCAAAAAACTAAAGCAAGCTATGGTTCTCAGTTTCTTCTAGATGATGATGATGATTTGATGAGGAGAGCCAAAACTTTTAAGATTTTGACTTTAAATCAAAGATCAAGAAACTTCCTGGAAATGAAGAAAAAGGAGGAGGAAAACTAAGAGATATTAAGAGACACAAAATGCAACAGGGAAAGATATATTGAATTTTCTGTGCAAGCATAAATTCTTCCTAATTAACGTAAATGTATTAGAAAACGCACTAAGCAACAGTATTTGTATAATAAATACTGCTATTCTTAAGCATTTTTGTTAATAACAGAAGTAAAACAAAATTCTGTGGTAACAGAGTAGAAGAAATGAAGCTACAGAAATAATAAATTTCCCTTTTAATTAGTTATACATGTATTGGTGTGGAGTAAAGAAGAGAGCATTGCAAGTTGGATTTTTTTTTCCCATAACTTTATCATTTCTGTTTATAACTGAAGGCATATGTCCTTTACGCACCGGCTTCCTCTTTTGTGTGTTCTGTGTTACTATGTTGCTGTTTTTAAAATGAAGGTATGTTTATCTGGAAATGCTTGAAAAGTAACAGTACATTTGAATAAAATTGAGTAGTATATTCCAGGGGAATTTTCTTCAACAGTACAAAGAGACTGTTTCCAGCAAAAAAAAGTTGAGAAATGAGATTGAACTATCATGTCAGTTGATGTCTGTGCAGAGTGAATCTGCTTATTCTGTGTAAATGACTGCAGAGGTAAGGTTTTCCAAGTTAGGACAGCATGATAGAATCAAACTCTTTTCAGCTGATGGGGTAATATAAAAACAAAAGCCTACCTCATTCAGATTAGTTTTAAAAGATAAAGCTTGAAGTGCACAATTGTAGAGCAGATTCTCACTGTCTAATTCAGTGGTGAAATCACAAGACTAGCATGTTGGGACTTCCCAATTATCTTTCCACATGCACCTTGTCATGGCCAGCCTAGGTGGCAGTTCCATGAGCAACTCTGCCTTTGGAGCCAGCTGGGGAAGTGTCCTGAGAAGGGACTGTGCAGATAAGATGCTTCATCTTCTGGCATGCTGTGGTACAGAGTTTCCTGTTACACATTCACCATACATGCTCAGTGCATACTGTTAACAAGATTTAGAGATTTCAGTACCTACAAAGTGCCTACACTTTATTTTATGTAATAAATTTATCTAGCAATAGCTCTGATTTGGTAAAGTGTTTATATTTAATTAGTATTAATTAATATAAACTAGATTATTTTTAAAATGTACATTATAATTGAAGTAGATGGGAAAGTATGTAACAGTGAAATCTTGTGACATTCTCTTGACAGAGCAGTGAACTTTTTCATGATTTGCTGAATCATTGTATTTTCAGTTCTGTCCTGACACAGCAATATTCTGAGGCTGATTATCATTACAGCTACTGCTGGTAAGCACAGACTTGGAACTTGTGGTTCTGTGGCATAGATGACTGCGGGAGTGATATGAAGGACCTGTTCCCTTTTTGTTGCTCATTTCTAGTAATTATGGCTCAAAAAAAATTCTGTTCTTTCCAACAGGAAAAAAGACAGATGTACCCTTCATTCCTTTTCATTCCTTTTTAGTGATATCTAAAAAGAAATTCAGTACTCTGCAGTAAAGTGACTGTGGACTGTTACTGTTTTGTCAAGTTCTAGTAATTCTTTGGCTTGACCCTTTCAAATATTCATAATAAGTGTTTTTGTTTGTTTGTTTGGTAGTTATTATTTTGCATATACATGTATGTTGATGTTTTATTTTTTAAATATCAGGAAAGCATATAAGTTTTTGGTCGTATTCCTGTTTCAGCTTTTTGCATTTTACAAGGTGAAGGTGAAACTTTAGTAAGGTAGAACACACTTTGATTTAGAAGATATCTAGGTTCTACAAAATGCATAGTGTCTGTTTATTGAAAGATGGAGTGTAAGCCTTCATTTTGCTTCCAGCTGTCTTATGATGAGACTGTCTTCAAAACAGTGATTTGCTGGCTGAGCTGACAGGAGACATAAACATGCATAATTATTAATGAATAATTAATAGAGATAAATGCACACATAATTATCTGTAATCTGTTCTTTGAACATGGATCCTGCTTATAACTGAAAATAACCACCCACCTTCCCTAGAGTGTCATAATCAGTTATTTATGGTGCTAGTAGAGAAGGACATACAGTGCCTTGGGTTATAGTAACACTTATAGTGGGTGGCTGTGATATAATATTTATTAGTACCTTGTGATTTTCACTGTGACAGAGAGGAAATTCAAATGGGTCTCTTAATACTTTCTGGATTACCCAATATTCCAGAGGTAGTGGGGATGGAGAGGTGTCATAAAATATGATTATTCCTATCCAGGTTACTCTACAAGCTGTATCATATAGCTCTGTTGTTAACATTTTATCAGCTACTGTGGCCTTAAAACTAAAAATTCACATCAAAGCACTGGTTGCATATACTATCTCCTGTGAATTTTTATTTAACTTTTTTTGTTGCTATTGGCTTGATGGCTTATGTTTATACCAAAGTGTTACTGCTATAGGTGTCAAACAGCACACTGCAGTTGGCCCTTTCTAACACAAGAGAGTATGCTGGCTTCTTCTTCAGAAGAAGCGTTTCCATGAAGCAAGTGGGTCCCTTCCAACTCAAGATATTCTATGATTCTATGATTCTAAGTCAGTAAATGTCCATATCAGAACTTTGCCCTCTTGCTAATTGTGCATACAGACTTATCCATCCAGACCAGTTTACGTAGCAATTTTCAAAGATTTCTGCTGGTTTCTTTTAGTTACAGATTTTATTTTCATTGTAGCTGATTATTCTAATCATAAAAACTTCCTATTGCTTTTTCTCCATACACATATTCAGTCTGAAACATAATGCTTTTTCCATATTAATGCATTAATTTCTATATTAATGCATAAATGTCTCGAACAGCTGAATATATAAATAAAAAAAAAAACCATTTTTTTTTTTTCTCCCTAAGAATGACTTTGGAAATGAAAAAGTGACTAATACTCAGATTCAAGATTGCCAGCTAAAGAAAGCTCAATTATCTCTACCTCTCTGACAGAAGCCATTTTAAACTGATCAGTGTGAATGCCGACATCCAAATGTACTCATTTAAAACATCTACTTGTTCATCCTAAAACTATATTTAAACTTTTTGTTTTGTGTATTATACTAGTAGTTCTAGTGATCTTACAGATTTTTGTTTGTTTGTTTATTTACTTTTTTGCTCCTCAGCTGTATGTGTATTAAATATCTGGAATTGTCAGACAAAATTTTCCGATTAAATTCAATGCAAAGACTAAGCAAGTAGGATCACAATTTAGTGTTTTTATCTCTAAAACAAAGAAACTTTCTCCTCTGTAAATATGTAAGTATAATGATTCATATGGGAATGACATCCATTATCTTAGTCAACATTTCACATATGACAGAAGAACAAAATTATTATCAAGGCTAATTGCTTTTTATTTAAAGAGATACACCTAAATATTTATATCAGTACTTACCTCCTGATTCTCTGCTGTTGTTTTATAAATGTATGTAGTTATGAAAACAACAAATAAAGCTGTTTTCTAGAATATATACAATCATAAGTGCGTAATTCCCAGTATACTATAAGGTCTTTTAATTTTGTTTTATTGTTGTCAAATACCACATATGTTTTGAAATCCAATAGCAGAAATGTCAAATTCTAAAGCAACTTTGCAAATTCATGGTTTCACTTTTGGTTTGTTTTACTGGGGTACCCTAATATTTCTTTTAACTAAATGAAGAATCTATTTATCAAAATACATACACTAGCTGAAGGATACCTTACATAAATACTAATGGCATCTGAGAGGGCTTTTTTTTTTTGCCTATGTTATTGTTGCTTTGTTTAAATTAGTCAGAGCTATTTAAATTATTTTGAACTGGTAGTAGCATAAAATAGGCCATAACTTGAACGAGTGTGTGCTATGGCAAAATCACAGCCTTTGAAGACTGTGACACATTTTTTCAGCATATACATCCATCTGGAAAACTGGGGTCAATCCTTTATGAATTATAAATGAAAGCAGCTTTAAGTTTGTACAAGATCTACAGCTGTACTGAACGGAAGTTAAATCACTCTCACTGATCTGAAGGAGCCTTGCAGATGGTTTATGCCATCCTGCTATAAACAAAATCTTGTTTTTCATCCAGGAGGAAAAAAGTCAAGCTGTTTTCTTTGTAAACAGATGGAATCAGTTCAGTAAGGTTGGAAGCAACCAACCGCTTAGTTCCACCTCTGCAACAGAAGATTGGAAAAGAAAAAAATTGTAATCTAGGCTTCTCAACAAATAGGCATGTACTTAAACTTTTTCTTTAAAACAAATCTGCTAAATTTAGGTGTAAATGTAAGGAGAAAATAGTTTCTAATGTTCAATATTCAAAATCTTCTGTGCCTGCCATAGCTGTCGATAATATGTCTTAGAACCTTTTAAGCTTATGTACAGGTCACACACAATTAATTATAACAGTGCAAAATGAATCCTGAGTAAAGGATATTAAACTTTTGAAATGTGCTTCTTTGAAACTGTACCTGAAGCAGGTGCTGCTTGTAAAGCTATGTGTAGTATCACAGGTGAATGATCAGTTGTGGGACTGAAATTTACCAATTTCAGCATTAGTTTAGGCAGCCAGGCCTTTTGTAAATTCTACTTTCCAATGTTTTGGGGTACTTTGTGCCGCTTAAAAATCAGAACCATCTGTCATTTAGTTCCTTTGTCTGTGATCTCTGTAAATTGTTAGTGGTTTCTTTCTTAATGATGAAGATGAAAACCAAAAAAATCCTCTTTCATATAGTCATGCAAATGCTTATTCTGGTCATAGACAGTGATAGGAGAAAGCCACAAAAACACCTACAAAGCCAACACCTACAAGCTATTGTCTGTTGCCTTAGTGCACAGTTGATCACTTATAGTAAAGAGTTACTTTGATCTCTCTGACAAATAGAAGATTATCCAAAATTCCTGCCAAATTGGACTTATTTTTTTCTTCTCTACTTTATCTCACATCTCATAGAGTTGCAGACTATTTTAGTTTGGAAGTGACCTCTAGCAGTCATCTTGTCCAACCTGCTGTTCAAGCAGTGCCGGCCACAGCAGGCTGCCCAGGACCATGCCCAGTCAGCTTTTGAAGATCTCCAAGGAAGGAGACCCCACAATCTCTCAGGACAACCTGTGCCAGTGCTCTGTCACCTGTACAGCAGAGGGGGAATATTACTTTTGGTCTGCACCAGCCTTGTCCCTAAGTTTGACTGTTTTGCTCTGAAAATTAGTGTGTCATTCAAAAATATATAACTTGCTTCATTTACAGTGACAGTCAGTAGATAGAGAACACGTGATGCTGAACAGAAAGTAAAGAAGCAACAGCATGTAGGTATTATGTCAGTGTCACAAGGGAGCAGATAATGCAGGAAACTGGGAGGACAGTGTACAAAGAATTTTCCATGCAGATTTTTTTCTGTATACCTGGGCAGCTGGTTTGCGGACCCTTCCAAAAAATTGGCTAGGTCCATGCAAAATGGAACCTCAAAACAGTAATCAATACACAGGTTGTCCGTGTTTTCTAAAATGTGTATGAAGGTTTGAAAGCTTGCAGTAAAATAGCCATCTTGATGGGGTTATTTATGGTTTTAAGCACAGCTTCAGATGTAGCTGAGGGAAGGAGATAAGGTGGTGTGAATTTTATATCCACCCTGAAGCTGAGTGCAAACCTTTGCAGAGAAAATTTTGTAGAAAATAGAGGGAGAACAGCGGCATAAATTTTAAAGCCCTTTTAAAATCAACTGGATAATCCATTATGTTTGTATGGGTACTGAGCCAGGACATGGCCTTTCTGTTTCAGAATAATTGGCTCTATTTTTCCGTAGTGTTTTGAGAGATATATAAATACATTTTTGGAAGTGAATGCAGCTGAGGGGAACCTTCATCTTCTCTACTCAAACTATAGCAGGAACTTGGCAGCGCATGCTCCAGATGCTGTGCATCAGTATCACTTGTAACATCAAGGAATAAGTGAACCCTTGATGCCCATCACTTCTATTTTCTGACAGTGTCTGTTCTTTTTTTTTTTTTTTATGCACGTGTAGCACTTGATTTTATTTTGTTTTACAATTGTTATGGCTGCTCTGCAATGTACTGTAGCTGGCTAGTAATCAATCATATACATGTAATCTTCTGTTTTCTTTCCAGCAGCAGTTCAGCAGGTTTTTTTTGTTGTTGTTGTTTTGATTTTTTTTTTTTTTAACTATTTCCTTTCAACTACGTGTGCAGTTTCTGTTAGCAAAAATAAATCAAAGTAGGCCTCAACACTTCCAACTTCAAAGGCAAGAACTATATTTATTAGACTGGCTTTCTGATCTCTGTCTATGAACCCCTGGAAATGTGTTTGATATGCAAGCTAATAGGGTAGTGTTGGTTGCCGAGTTCAAAGCTCATGTTTATGATTGCCAAGGGTTGGCTCATATATTTTGTCTTTCCAGCTGAAGGAAGAGTGTATATTTAGTTGTAGTTTGTACCACTGGAAGATCATCTGAGTTGCTTCTCGAACAGATCTGTTTTTATCTTGTCATTGGCTTCTCATTGTGCTGAGCTGAGACAAGTATCAACAGCCAGTGCTTATCAGTTGTGATCAGATAGAATAGGCTGGCTTCAAAACGGAGTTTGTGGTAGTAAGAGGAAGAGTTGTGGGCGTGGTAGAGGCTAGAGATGGACATAATAGGAAAGAAGTGATGAAGATGGCTTTGTGAAATATAGTCGTAACATTTTTGGTGAGCACAAGCTGAAAGGCCCTTTTGTATCCAGTCTCACCTGCTATTCTGTGATTCAAGGATCATTGTTCCATTGAGATTACATGGACATTTTTGAGAACTGAAGATAGATGCTATGATACATCTGAGGCTAAGACCATTGATGACAGAATGATTCCATCTGAAGAAAATTCCTATTGCATCATTTTGAAATATTACATGATGCAGGGCAAAGTCAAGTGCTTTAGGCCAGTGTCATCTCCTTCCTTCTCTACCCATGGAAAAGAATAAATTAATTTTTGTTTGGGATACAGCAGATAAAATATCTTAAAATCCATGTTGTATCAAATTCTGTGCAGGAGTAGAGAAAAATGATGCATTTTGAAAATGAAGAGAGGAAATAATATCTATCCAAACATCATATGTTAGAATACAAAAGCACTGAGAACTGCCTTTAAATACTGTTAGAAGTCTTCAACTCTTCAGAGTCTGTCCCTGTGGTCTTGCTGTAACACCAATTCAAGGCACAATACAGGAACTTCTATATTTCCATCACATCAATATGTGTGCTCCTACAGTCCATTTCCATAGTACCAAACCTGTAAGTGGAAAAAATTATGTCTTTGCTGGGAATGTTTGCTTGGACTTGTACAAAACAGAAATCAGAAGTATATAATTTGGTCTCTGAAAGACATCTTGTTAACTGTCATATTCAAAGCCAGATCAGTTTAGATTGGCTTGTTAAGTGAATTGTCCAGTCAAGTTTTAATATCTCCAGGGATGGACATATCATGAATATATGGTTGCTCAGAGCGGTTGACTCTTTTTCCAGTTGTTGTTATCTGAGTTGAAAATGATGATTACCAAATATACATATAGCCAGTGGAAGCTGCTATTGTGACTGTCCCAAATTAAAATACTAATTTGTCACATTCCATAGCAGGGCTAGTAGTGTAGAAGTATACAGTTGTATTAGCAGAGATTAAGACAGCTAGCAGGCAAGAATCCGTGAAGACTTCAAGTATTTTAACGTAGTTTCCACAATTTGGAAAGGGTTTTCAGTTATCTGAAAGGTTAGTGACTGCAGCATAAGTGCACTGATAATTTTCAATAAAATTTATTTATTTTTTCTGTATTCTGCCCCAAACCAAAGATTGCACTAGCCCCTTTAGAAGGTTAGCTGGGAAGCTCAGATGCAATCATTTGATCATGTTAAATACCATTATTTTGACCACCTTCTGCTGTCAGTCTTTTGAGAAGAGGAAAAATTGAAACAGAATATGAGTTTATGACGTTTCATATTCTGCTGTTTAAGTCTAGCCTGGCAAATATCCACACAGTCCATATTGGACATTGAGAGTCAGCAAACAATCTACTTTGGTTGTGAAGGTGAGGCTGAATTCTTATGTGCTTCATCTTTTTTTATTCCTGTTATACAAAGGATGAACTTACACAAGAAATCAGTAGAAGAATCAATCAAGTCATTGGTTCTGTATCCAAAAGATTTCAACAGGTAAAAAGTCTGTAAAATGAAATCTTTGTCAAAGGCTGAGGGTGGAAAAACTTGTTAGATGCTCTAAAATGATATGGGGCTGCTTATTGTTGAATGTAACAAAACTGCACTCCAGTCTGTTCTTCTGTACTCTGAAGATTTAGAACAGTAATTTATTTCTGTAGGATAAAATACCTCATAATCTGCATAGACCAATATGAAACCTGGTGCCACAGGCCTGTATCTTAGCCAAGTTTGCTCTTCTACAGTGGAGGTCTAGGGTAGATACTGTCCTCAATCTACTTGCATAGATTATCTATCAGAAAACAATCCAGGTCACTTCATTGCACACATTACATTTTGTTTTGTTTTGTTTTGCTTCTTAATAAAAGTAGTTGGTAACTAATTACTCATGAAATAGACAGGCAGGTAAATTAATTTTTGAAGTCAGAATGACTTCAGTGTGCTGAAGTGCACTAGAAAATCGAGGTACCAGCTTGTTTAAATGAAGCAAACACTGACAAATAGAAAAACCTTTTTAAGTATGGGTAGGACTAAGGGAAGATTCTTTCAAGAAACATGCTTAAAAATGATTGCAAAAACAAACAAACAACAACAAAAAAGCAAACAACAAAAAACCCATCCTGTTCACAATTTTATGTTTGACTTTTACACATCATTAAAAATTTTCCACTTGAAAGATGAGAAGTGTCAAATTAAACCATAACAGTCTGCAAGTACATAAATACTGAATCCGTATGTGCAGATACAACAAATACATTAAAAAATACACAACTTCAGAAACTTGTAAAATCTGTGGTTGTTTTTGTTTTTATGGCCCAGGCTTAGTTTGTACGGGAAAGGAGAAGCCATTTTTCTCTGTCCATTATTTACCTCCTAAAAGAAAGAGAAGAGATACATGGTTTGGGGGTACTGTAAATACGGTAAGAAATTACTACATTCTAAACAAATCAAACGGCTTCTGTGCAGAACTAACTCACTAATCTGACTAGTCCTGTGAGGTGCCTCAAAATAGCAAAGCCTTTTCAGCCTGTTTCATTTTCATGACAGATTTTGTGCTTCAAATACCTTCCTATACTTCACACTTCACAGATTTTGCAGAACTTTGCACCTTCTTCAGGCATTGAAGAAGCAGGTACAATTCGTTCCCTTTTAGATATTTCTTGGCTTTAACTAGTTATTGAAGACAGATTCTGTAAACAGTGTGGGCATGAAGAAGGAAAGGGCTTGAAGAAGGAAAGGGCTTAAAGAAGGCAGGGCAGGGAGGAAGAGAGTAATGGTTCTGGAAATGCTTCCTTGTATGATGACAGCAGCTTCCTTTCTGTAACTGCCATATTAATCATAAGATTTAATTTAATAAAGCCTTGATAGTATATGTGGAAAAATAAGGATTACATCATAACTTTTATTGCGGCACAAGAAGCAAGAACCTTAGCTTAGCTGGAAGGAGGGAGAGCAAAGTCTTGCTCTTCTTCTTTTGAAAGAAGAAAAAAAAAAGATTCTGGAGGTGAAAAGCCCTACTCTGTTTTAAGATAACACCTAAATTTGGAACTTTTCACATAGTATAATAGTGGTAGATTCAGATCCTGAACAGAGGAAGATTTAGGAACAGCTTAAAAACCAGCTTGTTAGAATGTTCTGATGCACACCACAGACTGCTTTTCTGACAGGGTTGCAGACTGTTACTTCACTACCAGCAGTTTTCTAAAGCTGCAAAAAAAATTTGGCTTTTGAATTGGCCAAATTCCATTTAATGTGAGTAACTCACACAGAAAATGGAATACCAGACATTTTTATTCATTAATTAAATGAAAGACTTAATCAAAAAAATCTTATGTTATCTGCCTTGAAACATCGGAACTGTAGCAAGACGGTTAATACCAGTACTGGTGACAGTGTGATGTGTCACTGGTTCCTTTTTAGGGTAATTTTGACAAAATAAAGAAATCAGAATTATTAGAAGATTGGAAATTATTTTTTCTCTCCCTTCAGGGGGAATAAATTGAATCACTCTGCCAGCAGTTCTCATTTAATTTCTAAAAAGATTTGATGCCCTAAATTTTGTTGGTGAGCTGTGAATAATTTATGAACCTTATTTATCCTGTGCTTTCTCATGTAAATGGCCATCCAGAATCACAGAATCACAGAATTTCTAGGTTGGAAGAGACCTCAAGATCATCGAGTCCAACCTCTAACCTAACACTAACAGTCCCCACTAAACCATATCCCTAAGCTCTACAATTTTTTTATTTTTTTTTTGATTTTCTTTTAATTTCTAAAAGGTCTCCCTATATATCTTTCTTGTACAGCCATAGCCACTGAAAAAGTAAGCTTTTACATGCTTAGAAGTGTGTTTTTTTTGTAGGAACACGAGTTTAAGAAAATACTGCATACACAATGTTCACAGCCTTCTATTACGGGCTTCCAAAGAAGTTACTTATTTGCAAAGTCAGCACGTGGGGAAAAAAAAAAAACAACAAAAAACAAAAATTACCAACAGTTTCTACTTTAAGGCAACCTCAAGCTGTGTCTTAGGAGTGCATTTTGCCTCACATACTGCAGAGGACCTACAGATGTTCTCGTTTGAGGTGTGTCAAAGTTTGGAATCTGTCAATATACAGTTTACTTGGATGATATATATAATTTTTTTTTTTTTTTTAAGGCCTCATATGCCTGTTTTTGGTTTCTTTTTAAATAAAAATATTGCATTTCCTCAAAATCAAAATGCAAAGTGTGAGATAAAGATGTAGTGAAAAATTCTTGCATTTGTTTAAACAGAGCAAGGAACTAACCTGGCACACCACGGAGCTGAAACAGTTTCACTAGTTCTTCAGTGGTTCCCAGCTACACCAAGTAATTGCTTTCAAGTTATAGAGTTGTGCTAGATGACCACAAACACCTGCCCAGTTTCCATGAAGCCCTCATTTTTTCTAGTGTCTCTAAGAAGTTGATCAGAAGCAAGTTTGCACTTGCAGGAAATGGATGCATATCATTAAATACACCTGAGATTTTGAATCTTGTATTCAGTAAAAACTGACTAAAAGTTTCAGATACTAGGAGTCAGAGTCTCTAAAGCTTGTTCTGTGAACTGTACAGAAACAACAGGACACAGCTGACACAGCTTCACCTAGTAAAGAGACTTTTTTTTTTTTTTTTCGAATAAGGCATTAAGTTAGTTTTTATGATCCCTTCTACCATGTTACAAACTTTGTCACCTCTTATCTCCCACTCGTTTCTAATTTCTGCACACCTCCAGTTCTGTTTGCTGCCAGTTCGCTCTGGCAGAACGCATTGATAGTTTCCAGGCTTCCTACAGACACAGTTTTGTAACTATTTAGGCACATCCAATAATGCCATTACACAGCTCAAGGATCCTTAGCACACAAGGATCCGCCCACAGTTTCCTCTGAATTGGATTCTAACCAGATTATCCTTGTTCTTTCTAATTTATTGAGCTAGCATGTAATGTATTTATATAAAATTAGTAATTTAACCACTTCCTTGATGAAAAACATAGCTGCTGTAATTTAATTATGAGTTTTAATCAGGGGAAAAAAGAACGACCTTTCTAAAGGCTAAGGAGCTAGTTTTATTCCTTAGTATCTTTGTAAGATTACAAATCAATTTGATTTAATTAAGCCATATGTTGGAAATATGTTGTTGATCACTAAGTATTTATTTTCTAAAACCTTAAAAGAGCATTTAATAAATTAATTTTCAAAACAAAAAGGTTGTTTTCTTTGAGTAAATTTTGTTGGAAAGCTTAGCATCTGTTTCACAGAAAAAAAAAAAAGGTTGGCTTTTTCTTTTGAAACATAGCTTCGTTGTTATTGTTGTTTAATATTTTTTAAAACCTCTGCAGGAGTGATATTTACTTTTTTAGCCATGTTAATGAGATAGCACAAAGCTTCTAGTCTTATGGAAATTTGTTGTAATATTCTAACAACCACCTTTTTATGGCACCCAGAAGTCTGTCACGTGAAGGTTGTTCTTTCATAGGATCTGAATTAATTTCAGGGTAAAGTGCTATCTTGTTTATTGCTCCTTTATTTATTCCTTCCCACCTCCTCCTAACTCTTACAGGACTATGCTTAGATTCAGAGTCACTGCAGCTAAAGTGAAATGGCAAGAAAGACTGTTCAAAGGGTTTTTTTGTTTGGTTGGTTTTGGTTTTTTTTGTTTGTTTGTCTCGCTGTCTGTTTGTTTGTTTGTTCCCATATTCTCCTAGTGAATTTAGGAGCCAAACTCAACGCTTAAGAGTATTAGTTAAGGGGTTAAATTTTCCACCTGTCTTATCAACATAGAATGGTTTGTATTGGAAGGGACCTTAAAGATCATCATGTTTGATCCCCTACCATGGGCTGGGATACCCTCTGCTGGACTAGGTTGCTCAAAGCCCCATCCAACCTGGTCTTGGGCACTTCCAGGGGCATCCCATCCACAGCTTCTTAGAGCAACCTGTTCCAGTGCCTCACCACCATTAGAATAAATAATTTCTTCCTAGTACCTAATCTAAATGTACCTTTTTTTTAAATTTGAAACCATTACCCCGTGTCCCCTTCACTGTACACTGCCTGATAAAGAGTCTCTTCCCAGCTTTACTGTAGGCCCCATTTAGGTAATGGAAGGCCACTGTAAGGTCCCCCCAGACCCTTCTCTTCTTTAGGCTCAACAACCCCAACTCCCTCAGCCTGTCTTCATAGGAGAGGTGCTTCCTGCTCAGGGCTGTTCCCAACACATTCTCAGAGAAGGACTAGTGTGTTTACAAAATAATGTATTTAATTTGTAAAGTTAGTAATAGCAATTAAAAATAATGATGCTAACAACTGATTGAGTAATACCAATTAAAAATTTCAGGAAAACTGAGGAAATGTCTCCCTTCCCTCTTTCTGTTTCCATTTTTGCAGGCCTCTTCCTCACTTTTTTGTTTGTTTGTTTGTTTGTCTGGCACAGGAACTCTGTTGCATTCTCAGAAATTTTAATATTAACACTTCAAAGGACTGTGCCTGCTGCAGAGCACTGGAGGTTCTTTTTTTTTCTTTGTTGCCATTGCTAGGCAACATGCTAATGACTAATCATGCTCTATTTTGTTAGTAACGAATGAACAAGACTCCCACAAATGTCAGAAATGAATAAACAAATTTCCTCTATATCATTTTTAATAGGAAGAGTTGATGAGAATGGGTCAAAAACCTTGCTGAAAAAGAATACAAAGGGGAAGAGCTATTCATACAGGCAGGCAACTGGACAGCTGACATCTTACTCATGCCTATGAAATTTGTAGATTATGTACTTCTAGTAAGGCACGGATGTCAATTGCTGGTAGGCACAGAAAACTCTACTAGCTTAGTAGAGTTGTAGTTAGAGTCCAACTAATATTCAGCTCATTGTGGTTTGCATTTTTTTAAAAATGTGTGTATGTGAAAGAAAGAAAGAAAGTGAACCATCAAAATGAACCCTACATGAGGAAAAGATGCAAGTAGTTAGGGAATTTAGAACAGAGCAAATGCAGAAGCATTAATAAATGCAGTTTGTTGTGAAGAAAAAATAAGAGCCTGGAGAATCATCAATACTACAAAGCATCTCTATAAGATAGCCTCTATTATTTCCACTCCTCAGAAGCAGTCTGGTTAGATGATCTGTCACAAACTTATAGGTGTTTATGTTTGGCTTTGGAATCACATTCCTGACCATTGTGCCTAGCAGCCTTCCCTCTTCCCATTCCCATACTTAGAGAGGCATCATTGTTCTTATTTTATGTGTGGTGTAAGTCTACAAGGTTTGGAGGAAAAAGAAAGGGTGAAATAAGCACTTCCACAGTATATGTTCCTCCCACTTCTTTGCTTTGGGATACATCTCTGCTGAAGATTCCTCGTATTTTGTCTTTTGTGTTCTGGGAATCAGCAAATTTGTTGCTCTAATTTGATGGCCCTCACCTTTTCTGTTCAGGTTTATGTGCTGGCAGCCTGAGCAAAGAAAAAATCAGGCTTCACCCCTGGATGGCTTCAGGCAAAGTACTGCTAACCTGTGGACATCAAAAGAATTTTTTCTACAGTGTCCAACAAGCCTTGGTTCAGATGAGGCAGGATCTAAAAGCTAAAGCTGTTGCTTCTTAAATTTATTCCTTATGCCAAAAGATCACTCCTCTTCTGCCTACATCCTTGGCTCCCTGAACATACTACAATATTCTTTTTTTTTTTTTCTTTGCTATTCATTATTGTTCCTTGTGTAGCTTTCTGTCTGAGACAGTCCTCAGTAGATTGTTGTATGGCTTAGTGTGTCTGCCACTACATTTTACTGTTTCTCAAATGTTTTAGCAGATCTAGGGGGAATGGTGTATGAAATAAAATAACCAATGAAATAAACACTTCATTTGAAGTGCTTGTTAAATCATATACTGCACTACTTTGGCACTAATCCGAAGATATTTGAAGCACCACTATAGCTAGGCAGACACTGCTCGAGTTTTTTACTAAACAGATTTTTATATTTTGTTGCTTACTTTGCAGCAGTCATGAAATATTGTGCTTGTACTCAAGCTTTGTGTTGGTGCTGTGGCTTGTAATAAAATAAAACCAGAAACGTGTGACAAAAGCATGTGTGCTGAGGATTGAATTTCCATTTCTTAAAGGATTTCAGGGCACTAACGTTTGGCTTTGTGCTTATTAAGAACAAAAGAAACAAAAATTTAAGGGGAAGAATACTGGAGGAGATAAAGTATTTTTGACAGACTACGTTTAATCAAATTGGAAGCAAATGTACTTTTTCAGTATAATGTTATTCCATCCTTCATGTAATATATTATTAAAACAGGAAAAATGTCTAATCATAATCTATGTGAAGATTAAAACTCTATTAATGGATCAATACCCGTATCTTGTTCTCAAATAGCTGTCTTTGCCTTTACTTCTATTAAAACTTTGGATGCATGCTGTATAAGCTGTCCTTGGAGAACTCTATTTTAAAAGGTGCTTGCAAATGGCACATGTCCGGTGCTTCAGAAAATAGCAAAAATTAGAAGATATGCCTCAACTCTCAAGGAATGTGTTGGAGATAGCAACTGGCAAGCTGATTTTTAAAAGGTGGATGTAGGGGTGGGAGGCGGAGAGTAGTTTTTGTGTACAATATGCAACTGTAGCTAAACTTTGCCTGGATTAATTTTTCTTTTTCTTTTTTTTTTTTTTTTTTTTCTTTTCTTTAGCCTTGGAGAAATGAAATTTCACTGAAGCTGACCTTTTATGGAAATAATATAAACTTGGTATATTTTCTTTACCAAGGAACACCTGAGATAAAAAATGTGCAACCTGTTTGATATGGCTCTTGGTTCTTTAAAAGTTATATGGGACACAAAAGGCTTTTATTTATTTTGGTGGTTCATTCTCCGAAAGTTGTTTCTGACTACTTAAATCAGTCTACTGAAAGGGAGTGTTTTGCAGTGAAGCTATCTGAGGTCATCTTGCAATATCGGTTAATTTACTAGTTTCACCATGTGAAACTTCTGTCTTCTGGACCAGACATACTGCAACATGCATTTGTGTTCCAAATGACAAGTTGTATGCCATGAGATGTCATGTTCTTAAATCTGGCATGGTCCTTTAACACAAGCAAAAAAGATCATTGCAATATGCTTCACAGACTTAAAGCTTAATGGTAAAGTGCTCTGCAATGCATTTTATAATAATAGCATAGTCAAAGTCAAACAGAAGATAAGTGCTAGACGATGAGGAGGCTGTGAGGAATATTATCTGGGAAACCGCCGTTGTGCTTAAGGAAGGCCACCAAAAACAGTGTTTTGTTTGTGACTTTCATCAGCTCGATAGGAGTTTGAAAATTTATTAGCTAACGAAACTTAGTGATAGAAGGATGCTCCTTGTTTCAATCAAATTATCTGGCTGGAATCTACAGTCCTCTTACGAAACTCAGGTCTTATCCTGAGTGTTTGTTATATTTACAATTTCCTTTCAAGTTGGTAGCCAGGACTGCCAAAATCCAAGAAATCTTTCTGCTTCTTAGTTAAAGTTATTTTGTATGTTAAGATATACTATCTTAGCTGATAGTATTTCTCAACAGCTATTGTCTAGCCATCTCAAACTGAAAGCTAAGGCATAGAACAGTGATGTCAGTGTTCTGTAGTTGATATCAGACAGAGGTCATCATTGTTGTACCCTTAATCAGTGTGAATTACAGACCAAATCCAGGCTACTGTCTGTTGGCTGGCTGCCCTTTCCTTTGTGGAATATTGCAAATGACTGTTGGATAGCACTGGATATCCCTTTCTCTGGCTGCGACCTAGATGGCCCATGGGTCTGAACTATTGCTGCTACTCGATTAAGAGGAAGAAGGCGTAGGATGTACTGGGATTTTGAGGCGGTTCCAGGACAGTGAATCAGTCCTTATGGATAAGGGACTGAATTGCTCTTGTTCAACCCCTAAGCTGCAGATTTCACTTCAATATTTCAATTTTTCTTATTTGTATAAATAATTGCTTTAAAAAACAAACACATCAAAAAATAGACCTTTGGCACGTTTGTTGCACAAAAGGACGTAGTCGTGCAGTACTTTGTGCTTTCTTTCAATCTTAAAATAGAAATACTTATTTTTAGACACTCCCGTAGTAGCATTTCCTAGTAGATTCTCTTCCACTTGCCTGTCATTCTGCAAGCTCCCCTCTGTTAAAACATATTTTTTTTTTCCCGTCTTTCTCTTTGTTATAGAATGCAACTGATAAGGAAGCTTCTGGTTTCCCTATTTGCTTTAGTGCTGAAACTGCATCTCAGAGAGTCTGTCAGGAGTTTACCAGCTTGGATATTATACTAAAACAGTATCTTCATTTAAAATGAATGATAAACCTGACACAGATGTTTACAGGATCCTTCTTCAATATGTTATCCACAGCTGGGAAAAAAAATGGAAAGACTAGGGAATGTGCAGAGACCAACAGGAAAAGCTTGGGCTGATGACAGCTTCTCAGGGCAGCACAGGGCAGCAGAATAAAGGATTGATGACTTGTTAAGAAGATGAATTTGGTAATAATTCAATGGTGGGAAAGAGTGTAAGGTGCACTGGAGCCAAGCCAGCTGCTTGCAGCTGACTTCAGCTGGCTCTTAGCCCAGAGCAGAGCAAAGGAGTGCTTGTCACTGTTAGCTTATATATGGTAAATAGAGTTCTACAGGTGTGACAAAAGAGATTCATAGTCAATCTGCTCATGCACAGAAGACTTTAAAAAGTAGCATTTTTTAGATAAAATATTTTCAGATTGAAGACTTCATAAAGAAATTTCCGAAGACTTATTTTCTCAGAATAGCTAGCACCTCAAGAGCTTGGATTTATGAAACCATGTGCTTAACTAGATACACCTTGGTCACTGAGCACACTGAAAAAGTTTCTTATTTCCCTGCAAGAAAGGAATAAAAGTTGATCACGTTTTAAAGACTCACGCAGTTTAGAATTTCTCATCACATGGCCAGGTAGATTTTTCAGATTTTTCTGGAAGCTTCTTTGTTGTAGCTGCATTCTCCTAAACAATTTGCTGCACAACAGTATATTTGGAGGAACTGCCTAATTATGTCTGAATTTCTAAACAATTGCTAAGCATCAGACTACTCCTTGCAACATGGTCAACTACTTAAAAACCCTAATGCTACTGGTCTCTCAAATGGACTCAGTGATTGTGCATGGAAAGGTGTTAAAAGTAAAGCTACAAAAGCACCATGAAGGTAGACTGAATTTCCTTTTAGTGTTGATGCTGAAATTTGGGCTTTCTCTAGTTCATGTGGTAGTCTCATGCCCTTAGTTTCTTATTTTGCATGAGCCCAGGGAGATCTCCATCTGCACTTGCTAAGTGCAGCTTGCAGTGTTGCATGTTATTTCCACCGTTCATGTTGCATTTCAGTGCAGTTGGAAATGCTTCAGCCATAAAGGGGAATGTGCTGCTCAGCCAAGCTGCTGGTAGGTGGCAATGTGCTGCCCAGAAAAGCATCTCCTGTGCAGAAAGCTAAGCAGCATTATCATCTGTCTGCCAATATTCTCCTCCTCACCTGCTATTCCACCTGATGATTTATTCCACCCCAAACCTGAGGGATGTAAACACACAAGGACAAAAAATAAGAATAAGGAAGACTGCAAGTTTGTAGCAAAACAATAACTTCAATTACAAAAACAATGAAAAAATGTCATTTTCCTTCAGATTTTTACTATGAGTACTCCTCTTCTATGAAATAATAAACATGTTGGTCAAAACAACAGTGACAAAGCAGAGTAATAGAATTAGGTTTGCAAGGAAGTGACACACTTTTATCCTGTGCTTTTCTATTCTTTGTTTAAATCAAATATCAGCAAGAACCTGCTTATAAAAAACAAATGATGTTGTTATCATCTGGAGGAAGAATGGACTTTATGGGTTTGGACTTCAGTACTGAGCACTTGATACCACTTAGGGGAACATAGAATTTCCCTTTCCTTTAATCAGAAATTCACCTATGATTGCCCATGGTCTGATAATGGGACAACGCCATAAAGGTTATACAGCACTTCAATTCTCCCCAGGATCCTTGTGTGGTCAGTGGAGACAGAGGGCTGTCTAGAAACTAAACTAGAGCAGAAACTGTTTTCAGATACAATGCCAAAGGAGGATCTGCCCCCTCTCCTCTCATCTGTCATGGATGTACTCAGCCTCACCTCCTCTTTCAATACCATTTGATTAAAAATGGGAAGTATTCTCCTGTTGTTTTTCTCCCTATATATATAAATTATGCACTGTCTTAAAGTTGTATCTATTAAGTTTAGTTATTTAGGTGTACTGAAGTTTTTAACTCTTGTGTTTTCATTTCTTTTTAAAAATTTAATGAGAAGTAATTTAATTGATAAGTGCTGCTGTATCACTGATGCACTGCTACGACACAAAGAGATTTGTTCAAATTAAGCTTAATGAGTTGGCATATTGAAAACTATTTATATATTTATTTAAAAGCTTCCTACAGTGTAACTCTGCAATTTATTGAGGAATCAATATTTTATTAATTTCAATAGAACTGACCACCTTTTTGGTATGCTAGGGCACGTATAACATCTTTTTTTTTTTTTTTTTAAGACCATAGTTGAAATTTTTGTAGTTTTGTTCAAAGAGTGATTACATTTGAAGTTTACAGAGTAACACCTGGCACTACAACTGTTCTCATATCCATAAGGTTAGGTAAGGTTATTCTCCATTTGGCTAACTGAGATTAAGAGGACAGACTTATTTAAAGATTAACAGAAAAAAAGTTCTTTAGTCATTGTTTACTAAGGCAGATGCTGACCATATATACCAGAAAGCAGTTAGACTGCAATCAACCTTTCAGAAACCAGGGTGTGGTTTTCACTAAAAGAATGAGAATTTTGCTTTTCAAGAGAACTAAGCTGGAGATGTAACAGGACAGAGCTCCTTTTTATTGTTAGGGTTGTTTTTGCTTTGTTGTTTGCTTTTAGTATTATTTGTGCTTTCCCTGGATAGTTTTCAGTGAACATGCTTCTTGACAATAAGCTACTTCACAGTCCAAGGAAGTATAAAAATATAGTCAAGTGAAATAGAAATCCATTCATTTCTACTAGTGGGCAGCATTAGAACTCACCTTTGTTAGTGTAATTCTGTTCATCTTTACTGCATGACTAAGGTCTGTCTTCTTTCGTAACCCCAGTTGTCAGCTGAGAATCAAGAAAATCATATTACTTTCCCTGAAATTCTCCAGAATCCTTGACAAAGAAAAGATTCTACAGTTTTAATGTTGCATTTGCTTTTCTCAATGTAATGCCACTTTATATTGGGTGTCAGAGAAGGGAATCTACACGTGTGTATCTGCTTTCACTTGTGATATGGCATGATGTAAGCTTATCAATACTGAATTAGCTTAAATACTGTTGTTTTAGAAGAAGAAAAAAAAAAGACCATTCTAGTAATTTTATTTGTTTATTAAATGCTACTCTTGCATAAAATGATGTAATGGATCTCAATAGAAAGTTTTTCTAAAATGGGTCAAATGGCAAAATTTTTTGTCATGTGATCTCAATCATTAGAGCTAGTTAACACTGTGGTCTCTAATAAAAAGAGAGAGATTACATTCGAAAGTGCCTCAACACTTGAATTTTTTCTTTTTATTATTAAAACAAACAAACAAAAAACCACCATTACCAAAGACTTTGGCAGCAGTAATGATTAAATATTTGCTTCCTTCTTTGCTGTATCAAGACTCTATGGTCACATATTACTGTTGTTGTATTTATGGAAGAAGAGCGATGAGATATCTACATAGAAAACATACTGGGCAAGTTACTGAAGCAGATCATTGCAGCTTACTTTGGGTATCAGATAAACTTGTGAACAGGCCAGTGTGGACTTAGAGATTGTGAAACTAAGAACTACATGGGAATGTCCACATAGAGACTACAGAGTAGGTATCAAACCCAAACCACAAGCAAATAACTCTAGAAAAAATGCCAAGTCTCCATACAGAGAAATGAAATTGGGCCTATATATCACCCTACCACTCAGACATTGGTTCACTCCCTGGAGATGTAGCATAAATGTAGTCTTATTGCATGATTTCTGTTGGGTACTTTAATGGTACTGGGATTTATTAGATGTTGGGGTAGTTAATGTCGGACCCAACAGATTGCTTTGTGGTTGGATTATCATCAACTGTCTCTGACTGGCTTCCAAAGTATCCTAACCACTGTCTCCCTTTCTTTAGAGCTGTGTCATGTCTCTAAGTATTCTAAGCAGAGGGTTAACTCTGGCAATGTTCTATTTCATTGTGGTAATAATGAAATTTAAGCCCAGGTATTCTGTTTGATTTAATTTAATTTCTATGACATACATACGGGTTTCATGAGGTTACTGGATATAGCTAGTATACATATGCAAAATGGTAACACAAGATTTTAAGAATGAAGACTAAGCAAACACTATTTTAAAAAATGTATTTCGAATGGGACAAACTCTATTAAAAAAAAAAAAAGTATTCAGAATGGATTTTGCAGCTCCAGAGGTACAGCATGTACAGCTGAAGAACAGCTATCCTTCTGTCATACAGCCCCTGAAAGCACCACAATGCTGTCCTCATGTTTCTATTCAGACATGAGAATACAGGAATACTCTTCTGGAGGAACATCTCCATAGATAAAGTAACAGTTCATTGTGCTCAGGAATATGCAGCATTGTCCATGAAAAACTTAATGGGCACAATCAGCTTCTATAGTGTTTTCCAAGACCTGTTCATTTGGCTCTGAAAACTAGTTCAAAAGGATGAAGCTCAGGATATTCTGCTTCGGATTAATTTCTTGCATACATAAGCAGCTGGAATCTTAAAAATAGTTTTCATAATCTTCAGTGGATTTCTGGCTACACCAGCCAAATTCTACAAACTAACATTAAGTATGTGTAGAAAATAGGCTCATTTCATGTGGAATAAATGGAATTTTAAGTCTTCACAATTATTACACTGATAAAAATTATGAAAGTGGCAGACTTTTCCTCACTTGGAGTAGTTGTTCTCTTTTTGACCAGCTTTTCTCTGTTTTACTTAAAAATTTCAGTTCTTCAAACTAGCCTTCTCTCTGTTCCCAAGCTACTCTTGCTCTATATTCTATTTTTGTAACTTAGTTTGAAACAATAGCTTCTTCTCTACTTAGTCATAACAGAATATTGCTGATGCATCATTATGGATGCATATCGTGTACCATGTGAACCTTAAAGAAGGTGTAGTTGGTGCACAGTGGCATGTCCTTCTGTGGGAAAGAACAGGTTCAGGGGAAGGTTTGTCAAGTTCCAGTTCTTGCTTACACCTAGATACTTAATGTAATTGGACTTTTCGTTATTGGCCAACACAGAACATAAACCTGTTTTTATGAACCAACAACAAATATGCCTTATTTTTGTATTGGTGTTTGTTTTCACAGCTCTTCTAGATGCTTTTGTTATCTCTGATGTCTGGGCTTGTGCATCTACTACTGCTTAGCAAGTAAGTGCAGATATTGTACTTTATCTTGAGAAGCTGGGAACATCTAAGAATTTAGGGCTTTGTATCAAAGCCTCTGTCAGAAACACTCTTTTTCTCCTCTTCTTAGTCTGATCTCTTAGTAATAAGTATTGAAGACAAGAAGAACTACTGTGAGCCTAAGAGAAATTACTTTGTGTGCCATGAGGGAAAAAATTAAAGTCAGGGCATGTAATCTGCTCTGCTTTTAAAAATGACTAAGGGAGATGAGTGCTTCTTGACTTGAAATGAGCAGTCATGACACCTGGAAGGTAACAGAGATGTTAGGAATTCTGCTGACAACTTGGATAAATGTGCCAGAAGCATTTTTTTATTTTTTTTTTAACTCAGAATGAATACTAATGATGGATGAATGGGAGAAGTGGGGACACAGTTCCTCTGGCTACTGTCAGCCTGTGCTTCAGTGAAACGTACAATAAGGCAGCACTTGAACTGGTGACAAGATAATTAAATCTGTCAACTGCTTGTGATTGAGTTTATCAACAGGTCATTCACCTTTAGTTTCACCTCTCAGAAATGTTGGTGCATGATGTCACTTAGTTTGGTATATCCCCAGGATTTCAGCAAAAAGACATGCCCAAGTGACTGTTTTTCTTACCTTTCTGTTTCTTCAAATTCTTCCATGTCAGTGTGACTAGAATAGATGTGATTGGAGGGACTCTGAGGTCAACAGGTTGAATCTGAGAAGAAAGAAAAAAGATGAAGGAAAGAAGGAAAAATGACTTTAAGTGTAATATTTGAAACAATAATGCAGTTTTATTATGTTCTTTTTCAAGACCAGTTCCTTTCAGTTTGGGACCACAGGATGCGCTTCTGGGAAGTATGTTAACAACTTAAAAAGCTGTCAGCATAGTTGTCAGCAGAATTTGCACACTGATTAAGTAAGCAGATTTTTCTACCATGATGGTAGGGGTGCTGTAGTTATAAGTATTCCTTCCATTCCTCAGAAGCACACATTCTGACTTCTATATAATCAGACTAACTGATTTTTTGATACTTGCCTAAGGAAAAAGACCCAAGCAGAAAACCAACCACAAAAACAGTTCTCTTTTGAGAACTTGTAAAAAGTGATTTTGTTCTATATAAGTATTATATTCATTCCTACCAAAAGGTCCATTGCCATGATCTAATATTTCTCCTTGTTTATTCTCATAACAGGGAAATTAAATTATTGTATAAATCAAAATGAACCAATGCTGAAACTCATACACAAACATAAGTTACCTCAGTGCAGGGAAAACTGTTGTTCTCTCGTACTGGAAGAAATTTAGTACTGTAGAAATGACTGTAAAATTATTTTGCCAAGACTTGATGAAATGTTCTTTTTCCTAGCTCGATCAACTTGTCACTTGCAGCAGAGCTTGGTAAACCATTCTCTACAGATCTGGAAAAAAAAGGAAAAAAAAAGAACAAATGTTGCATACCTTCAAACACAGCTAATTCTTCCATTAATGAAATCATCAATGAAAAAAAGATAATAATTGAAAGGACTCCCAGAGAGTCTTTTCAGGGTTTTCTGTCCTTTCATGAAAGTTCCTTATCCTCTTCAAAAATCTCTGAAAAATGGAAAAAATGGGGGTTGTTTTTTCATTGCCTTTTGTTTGTATTTTTTGTTGTTGTTGTTGGTTTGGTTTCATTTTTTGTTTGTTTGTTTTTATTTTTGTTATCTTTAAATTTGTTTTTAGTTGTAGAATACATGGAATTTTATTGCATTCAGGCTGCTTTGGATGAAGAGGAAATAAAGAATGGTTGTCAGTTAATGAAGTAAATGAGGTCTAAGAATTTTAACAGGATTTATTTATTGCTAAACTATTTCTTGGACTCTGCAATTTCTGAGCCAACTACCTTAGATAAAAGCAAAAACCAAAAAGGTTGGATACCCATAAAACACTGACTGAGGTTAAATACCATAAACTCATAAAGATATTTTAATCTTCTCATAACTCCTTACCTTTGCTGGTGATATCATCCAGATTTTTTAGTTCCACATGGAAGTTCTCTACTAGTCAGTATATTCACATTTTAGGGAACTGGAGAAAAGCCACAATGCTTCGTTGAAAATGTGCTACCACTCATGGAACACACTGCAGACCAAAACCTCATGATGACTGAAGGTCTCTATCATGTGTGCGACTGTTCTGATTTTTGTCTGTACTTCATGATGTACTGGGTGGTTTGTTTTAAACCAAGCACTCATTCTAGATAGCTCTATGAAATCAAGTACATTTAGGAAGTATATTAAAACAAAGAATATGTCTTGAAGCACACTACATGATTGTTAGAATAGAGGAACTCAGTGAGAATCATTCATCACAAGAGTCATCAGGCCATCATTACAAACTGTGATTCAAAGGCTTTCGTGAGAGAGAGATTAAGACTACACGTTAATAAAAGTGATATCAAAATCACAGGAGACAATGATTTATTTTCCTCCTTCTAATATATATACATTCTATTCTCTGAGATCCTACAGACAGTAGGCAAGAGGACTAATTAAAAAATATTTTTAGAAAGTATAATGCTTTAAGATGTCAAAGAAACATTTAGCCCTCAGAAGAGAAACTGCTGTCACCTTAAAAAAATAAAAGATTACTCTTTCTAAGTGCATCTACAATACTTTACAATAAATACTTTACAGTATTTCATCCTGGTCTCGTCGTATTGTCTATTTAAGTTGCCCAAGAGTTTCTGCAATAAAATCCTATTTGTGACAGTTAGGAGCTTTTATCTTTTTTAGACTAAAGTTTTTCATGCTGTAGATCTGACTTGGAGATCTGAAGTATTGCAGCGAAAATAGTAAAGGATTTAAAAAAAGTTCTAAAGAAAAAAAAATGTACTCCTGCAATATAAACTTACAGTAAGACTAGGAGTCAGATACAAGGTCAGCAGGAAACCAAGTGCACCCATGACACTGGGATAATATTAAGAATTGAATTGAAATGTGATGACATTCAAAGAGGAGTTTCGGAAAAGGGGACTGGAACTTTTACTGGAAACCTGAATCAGAACTGTGAGGGGTTTTCTCATTTTTGTCTTAACTCCATTGCCTAGAGACACTAAAGATTTTAAACTGTCCTATACAATATAGCACATGGTTAATTCAAATTCATCTGTATATCAGGTAACACAGTAATGTAGTCCAATAAAGAACCAGAAATCACTTCTTTAACTGATTACCCAACTGTGCTGGGTGTGAACTGGGGCTGTGGTCTGATAAAAAGGAGGCAAGAGCATCATACTGTTAGTTGTTGCATCTCAACTGTAAGAAAGTGTCTTACAACAGGAAAGCTTCAGATTCATAAATTTCTTCTTCTTAGGTTCTGAGCTAGTGTGAGTGATGCAGAACAACTTAAGTCAAATCAGATGAGTTTTAAGCCACTAATTGTGACAAGTTCTTTGTCATGTGTGGCTCGTCTCAAGAAAGAGATTAATGTTGAAAAACAATATAGAATAATATTTTAAATTTCCATTTATTTCCATTTTATTTTTCTAATTAGATTCTTGTCTCTAATTAGATTCTAATTGTATTATTCCCAGAGCCTGGAACAGAACTTATATTTCTCTCAAAATTACATGTTTTCACCAATGAAGGCACAAAATCACTGGGCAAAGTGTCTCATTTTTATCTCACAAAATCACTGAATGGTTGAGGTTGGAAGGGACCTCTAGAGGTGATCTGGTCCAAACCCCTGCTCAAGATGGTTGCTTAGGACCACATCCAGAAGGCTTTTGAAGGTCTCGAAGGAAAGAGACCCCCCAACCTCTGTGGAGAACCTATGCCAGTGCTTTATCACCCTCACAGTAGAGAAGTGCTTCCTGATGCTCAGAGAGAAGCCCCTGTGTTCCTGTGTTCCCGTTTGTGCCCATTACCTCTTTTTCTGGTGATGTGCCCATCACCTCTTTTTGTTTTTCATCACTTCTTCTTTTTGATTTCTTAAATCTGTTCTCACAGAAATGCAAATGACATCGCTTATTGTCTTGGCTCTGGCCAGCGGTCGGCCCCTTATCTAACATGGGGCAGCTTCAGGATTCTTCTCACAGAAGCCACCCCTATGCCCCCCACTACAAAAGCCTTGCCACTACACATACCTGGGACAGTTGATTTAAACCTGTAGAGCGACAGTGACAGCAAAAGCCCAGTTAAGGAGCTGAAAATTGAAGCAGTAAATAAAAGGAACCAAGGTACACATAAATTTGTCTTTTTTTTTTTTTCCATTTTTTTAACATATACAGAAAATATTAAAAATCTGGGTAGGCAAACATTCTGCCCTTGCATTAAGAAGCTTAAAAAAATATGAGTTGTTCTGCTAGCTATCATTCTGCAGCACCAATAGACTATAATTCAATTTATTGGACAAATGATGTATTTGAATTTGGAATTTCCACATATTATAAATCCTGTTAGGATCTGCTATGTAACTATCAACGGATAGACTTGTGACACTATAAGAATGACTTGTAGAGTACCATGCTAAGACTTAATCCATCATTCTTTCTTCTGAATGTGTTCCACTGCAGCTTCCCCAGCCTGTTTACTATCTGCCTCTCATTTCCTCTTCTTTCTCACATAAGTGCTGAAGTCTTGGCTGAGCAAGAGAAAATTTCCAAATTCTCTGTCTATTCCTGTTGTCTTTATTCATTATAAGGAAAAACATGAGGAAAGACAGGATTTAGAGTGTAGGAAAAGACAAATAATGGAGAATTTGGTTCTGCATGAAGACCTCATGACTGCAGTCTAATGCTGCCACATAAAGGTGCTGGGAATCAGGTCCTACCTGACCTAGTGGTTGTATGTCTGACAGGGTCATTCCTGGAAGGTTAATGTTCTCTGCAGCTCTACAGTTCTGTCACTGAAATTTTGACTATATGAGGAAATGGAAAGGAATTTTTGTTCATTAGAGTATGGATCGTCTTTGCACCCTGATATTTGGTTTCTGTCTTACTGTACAGAAGAATAGACAATAAAGTAGTCAGAAAAGGTAGAAACTGTCCCACTAAATCAACTCTGCATAGAGGACAGTTTTTTTTCAGAGAATTTTACTCCTGTACTTCTGCAGAAACTAATCTAATTTCATTGCTGTGCAGGAGGGCATATGGTTTATCCTTAGACACAAAATCAATTAATTTTGACAGTTACTTTCACATTTATAAGCCATTTAACTAAGATTTTTTAGTGGTTTGTGTTTACAAAATCAGTAAATTTCCTAAATACAACAGAACATGTTTCTATAAAACTGTCATGACTCTTTCCTGTCTTCTGCAAACAAGTAGTATGGCCATAACCAGAATTACAGTATTCATAATTACAATTTGATGTGAATTCCCCCAATATTACTTGCTCCCCTCCGAATCTAGTTTAAAGCCCTGCTAGTGAATCCAGCCAGCATGCTACCCGAACTGCTCTTGCCTCATGTGGTCAGGTGTGCCCCTCCTGTGTCAGAATGCTCCGTCTCTCAAAAGCATGCCA
Organism: Anas platyrhynchos; assembly: GCF_047663525.1. Classification (NCBI taxonomy): domain Eukaryota; kingdom Metazoa; phylum Chordata; class Aves; order Anseriformes; family Anatidae; genus Anas; species Anas platyrhynchos. Next base: position 1,068,391 of record NC_092613.1, on the reverse strand, counting down.
AGATCATAGAACCTGAAACCTTGATTGTGGCATGAGCTATGCAGCCAATCATTCACCTGATCCGTACACTGCCTCCTCCTCTGATCCCAGTCTCCAGCTGGAAGGATTGATGAGAACACTGCTTGTGTTCCTGATCTCTTCAGCATCATTCCAAAGGACATAAAGTCCCTTTTGATGTTTCCGAGTCTCTTTGTCATGGCCTCAGCTGTAACCACCTGGCTTGACCAGTCTCGGTAGCCTCCTTGTGATGTCAAGAATACGGGCCACAGGCAGGCAGCAAACCTCTCTTGAGAGAGTCTGTGCTTAATGTGTATATGGCACAAATTACAATGAGCTTGTATGTGTTTTTAAAATTTTCTATTTATTCCATATATACATGTATATATATATATAAGATTTTCCTAAGTCTACTTTATTCTTTCTGCTTCATGAGGTAAGTTATTTATTGAAACTGGGTGATAAATAAATTGGTGCACATGCTCTGGTAGAGCATTTGGAGAATCTCAGCAAACTTTCTAGAGCCAGTGCACTATTCATTGAGTAACCATTGGTAACCATAGAGCTCCTACTTACAGCTTGCTTGACTATCAAAAAGGATTGAAGGACAAAACAATCCTCTTTTAAAGCATCCACTTTTTTTACTGAGGGCCCTTTCACTATGTTGGAAACAATTTTGTATGTCTGCCACATTCAATACGCAGCAAGTACTGTGCCAGCTGGTCTGGAATCAACATGTTGAAAATATTCATAGGGAGCACACCACATGCTCAGGAAGATGGAAAACAGAATCTGACAAAGCAGCTGATGCCTGTTGGTGATGCTGAACTAACAGGCTACCATGCAGTGAGACATTTCAGATTCAAAAAACAGTACATTTCCTTCTTGCTTTTGACCGTGTTCCCTTACTGGCATGTGGCTTGTAATCCTTAAGAGGCATTCTCTACTTCACCTACTTCCCTGTTAACATGATACATTTCCATTTGTTTTATGTTCTGCATGGTCACCAGCAAATTCAGTCCTTCCCATCCCCTGCTGGCTTCTACAGCATTCTGTAGTTGTCTCTACATCTTAAATTATTGTCTTTACATCTTAAATTATTTAAAAAACAATTAAATATTATTGTAAAGTGCTCAAGTACTCTTTCCAGTAACATCTGATGATTTCTCTGTAGCATACATCAAGAGCTGTTAGCTGATCCACAGGTGACAATGTGAGCTCTTCATTGACTTGGTGAGTATTCACTAGCAGTCAGAGAGATTACAGTATTAGTTCACTGAGCCAAATGGACAGCTTTTAGACTCCAGATTTTATAGTTCACAAAGCCTATATTTCCCCTTGCTTTCCCTAATTTTACACCAGTGTGACTCTGTTGACTCAGTGAGACAGTTCTTTGTTTGCCATTAGGCACAGAAGGAGACAGGAAAGTTCTGCTCTTCCTTGCCCGGTACTGTCTATGCTGGCTTTTGTTTTGTGAAAACTTGTCAGCAATAAATGGTTATGCAGACAGTATGTATATGAGATAAAAACAAACTAAACAAACAAGCAACAACAACAACAAATATATGGACAAATCCTTAATATTTTAATCTGCCAAATAACAGATGTACTTTTGTTCAGAGGTTTTCATGTGTCACTGTCTTATCCTATCCTAAACCATCCCCTGTAGAAAAGATTTTGTTTGTTTTGATTTTTTTTCTGATGCTGTCACCATCTAATTAACATAATGTGTTGTGAGTGAGATAAACAATGTGTTGTGAGTTAAACTCTATGACATTCCAGCTGGATTTAAATCAGAACTGTTTGCTCTTTTCAGAAAGATCTCATCAGGCTGACAGTCTAGCAATTTCACTGCTGTCCTTTACATCATGAGACTCCTCTCACCATCTTAATGCCTCACAAGGACAGACACTGCTGCCAGCAAAAACTTTATTGGAAGAGGCTCTGCAGAGATGATGCATTAACTCTAAAGTGCCAAAAAATTAATTGTGGGGCCAAGCTGAATGTGTCACTGCCTTTAATGTCACTTTATCAGCAAATTGGAAAGGATTATTATTCAGATTAATGTGAAGACTATTCAATACAACAGATGCACAATTGCAGAGGAGTGCCAACTTCTTTCCTTGATTGTTCTTTGCTTTTGAAGTTTTGAAGTTTGAAAGAGTGAGACTTCAGCTCACTGAAGGCTCATTTAAATCAGCAAAGTTTTTCCACTGAAAAGTGTAAGGGAGTACAAAGCTTCATGAATCTGGGTTAAAGTTGTGATAATCATTCTAGTTGTGATAATCATTCTAATAGGTTCAAGTACTAGGAAAAATAGGGAGAGGTTAAAATTTTTCTCCTTTTGACAAGTGAGAAGTGTAACTAACTTACCCACACACTCTCACAGATCAAACATAGATCTGAAACTTGCAGCTTTTTGTGTTTTCAGAGACTGACTTCTTGAGATTATTCTCTTATAAAATGGATACTAATAGAGTATGGAAGAGGAAGAAGCAGAAAAAATGAAAAAATATTTATATTTTCATTTTTAAAGTCTTTAATATAAAAAGATTCCAAAAATACAGTTCAGAGAAAGATCAAGTTTCTTTTATGCAAGTTAGTGCATGTTGTAAGACAGATAAAAGATCCTGCAAGCCAAACCTGGGGAGTAAAAGCAGAAAGGGACTGACCTGAATTACTTGAACCTTGTTGATGCAGTGCACAGCTACACTAGCCATGTAGCTGTGCACTTTAATATCTTTAATTTTAATAATCTTTAATTTAATTTAATTTTAATTAATTTAATTTAATTTTAATAATCTTTTAATAATCTTTAATATCTTTAATATCTTTATTTTAATATCTTTAATAAAGATATTAAAGAAGATGGGCCCCAGCCCCCAGTGGAAAAACACCACTGGTGACCAGTAGTCAACTGGGTGTCACTCCATTCACCACCACTCACTGGGCTTGGCCATCCAGCCAGTGTTTAACCCAGCAAAGAGTGTATCTGTCCAACCGATGGGCTGCCAGCTTCTCCAGGAAAATACTATGGGAGACCATGTCAAAGGCCTTGCTGAAGTCTAGGCAAACTACATCAACACCTCATCCACCACATGGGTCACCTGGTCGTAGAAGAAGACAAGGTTGGTCAGGCAGGACTTACCTTTCATGAACCCACGTTGACTGGGCCTGATCCCCTGGTTGTCTAGCATATATTGTGTGATTACATTCAAGATCACTGGTTTCATCACCTTTCCTGGCACCAAGGTCCGACTGACAGGTCTGTGGTTCCCTGGGTGTTCCTTACGACCTTTCTTATGTATGGGCATCACATTAGCAAGTCTCCAGTCATCTCAGTCATCATGGTCCACCTCTCAGGTTGACCTTGACTGCTGATAGATGATGGAAAGTGGCCCAACAATCACACCCACTAAATCCCTCAGCAAGCTCGGGTGGATCCCTTCTGGTCCCATGGACTTGTGACGGTCCAGGTGGAGCAGCAGGTCTCTGTTCCCACCTGAACTGTGGGGGGTTTCTTCTATTCCTCATCCCAGACTTCCAGGTTGGGAGGCTGAGTATGCCAAGGATAAGTGGTCTGGCTAGTAAAGACATCTGTCTGTAAAGACAGATGCAAAGAAGGCATTAAGAACCTCAGCCTTTTCCTTATCTTCAGTTCCCCCCTGCATCCAGTAAATAATGAAGATTCTCCTTGTTCCTCCTCTTGCTGTAATTGTATTTGTAAAAACATTTTTTGTTATCCTTAACCATAGTGGCCAGGTTGAGCTTGTGCTGGGCTTTGACCTTCCTGTTTTTTTCTCTGTATATGTTGGCAACTTCCCTGTACTCTCCCCATGTTGCCTGCCCCTTCTTCCACTGGACATAAACTCTCTTTTTCTCACCGACACTCAGCAAAAGTTCCCTGTTCAGTCATGCTGTTCTTCTTCCCTGCCAGTCCACCTTATGAGTCCTTCTCTGTTTGTGAACAGCAGGTCTAGCAGGGCACCCCCTCTGGCCGGCTGACTAACCAGCTGAGTTGGGAAGCTGTCTTCATGCACTTTAGAAATCCCCTAGCCTGCTTCCTTTGAGCTGTATAGTATTGCTAGCATTTTTCCAGGAATTTAAAGTCCTCTATGAACAAGTGCTGTTGATTGAGTGACTTCTGCCAGCTGCTTATAGAAGACCACATCCACCTCTTCATCCTGGTTTGGCTGTCTACAACAGACGCCCACCAGGATGTCTGCCTTGTGGGCCAATTCCCTGATCCTCAGGTATCTGTTCAGGGTTTTGTTGTGAATTTCTGTGAACAGAAAATAGGTAGTGTTTTATTGTTTCTCTTCAGTAATGTGAGAAGTTTAGAGAGATTTGTTTTAGACCGTTTTAGTACTGCTTCGCTCTCTCCTCTCCCTACTTCTTTTTTTTTTTTTTTTTTTTTTTTTTTTACAGTAAAGCTATCAATAAAACTGGGCTGGTAAATTTAGGCTTTGAGAGTGAATATGTACAGTTTTAAATTGGAAGATGTATTTTTAATTCTTTTGTTATTTGATTTATTGTCACAGTCAGTAATGTAGAGACAGACAGAGAGTGTCTTTTTAAATGTGATCTAGGATAATAAGGTAACTTCTCAAATTTAATAAATACAAATTCCTGTAAATAAATATGAACAAAAGGACCTACTTACTCAGGTTGAATTTAAAATGATCACACTGGGGGGCCTTTGTTTATTTATTTATTTATTTATTTATTTATTTATTTATTTATTGTGCTGTGTGTAATTCCATAGTGTATGCAATTACTCAGGTGCTCCATCCATTTGTTTTGTAGAAGCACCTGTTATTTGTCTAGAAAGTAGCTGACATACAACATTTTAAATGAAAATGGCAAATGGAAAATGAACAGACAGCAAGCTGTTTGCAGCAGCTGCTTGTTTGTTGTCTATACAAATTGAATTTGGCAAGTTCTATTCATCTCTTTATAAAATTGTATTTGTAGTTGTCCTAAGAGATTACAAAGATTTTCATTTGCTGTTCATATAATTATAGTAATGCCTCAAGCTATCTTTATAATAGTAATAATAATAATAATAATAATAAATAACAGAAAAAACAAACAAACAAAAAAAACATAAAAGCTGAGTTTAAGGATCCCAATAACTTTTATCTTTTCCGAGACAGTGTGACAGTTGCTCATTCTCTACTGTTCACATGCAGTTCTTTGACTTTGTGCTGTCTATGAATTTTTCTTGCCAATGATCATGATGCACGTATTTGAGTAGTGTAGACCATAAAATTAAAGAACTAATGACAAGTAGAGTAGCTTATGAAAGACTTCTCAGAAGCTGTTTTATACCTAATTGCCACAGAGGCATAATAAGTTTTAGATATTAGGAGCAAGTCCTGCTGTAATCAAGAAATATATCACATGCCATATGACTTGAATAACCATGAAGTTATTAATTCCTCCAGCTCAAGGTTTTCTTTAAATTACTAAACTAATTATGTTGAGGATGGTTATGAGTAAACAAAGAATATTATTTTTCTTTCCCCACCATTTCCGTGTGTGAGCTATTTACAGTTGGAGAATTTTTGTAATAGCCATTTGTATAAAACCTATTATAATGGACCCCTATTCTTTCCTGAAGCATTGGAAGTAGAGGAGATAATTAATAATGGTTATCTGAAACCAGATAAGATTGGCTTGGGGCCTGTTTCAGAAGTGCAAGGGTACTATGTTTTAAAAATATAAACTACTTATACATGACACAAACTGCTCTGTAATAACGCCACTCCTAAAAGGAACAGTTTTTGCCCTGTTTCAGTCATAAATTTCTTCTGTTTCATCTATTCCTTGCCCAGTCCAAAATCCCTGCTTGGAGTCTTCACTCCTCGTTACCTCTTCATACCTCTTTCTCGGGATAACTTTGTGTGCATTCAGTGTTTTGAAAACTAGCATTATTTAACCCAGGTTCTTAAACATACATGACAAATATTTGAGACAGATAGGTACATACTGTGAAACAGCCTATTGAAAGCAAGAAATGAATAACACACTTATAACTGCAGGCTTATAGTTGCAAAATTGTTTAGTGTATAGTCATCACTGACTATACTGCTTTGTGTTTGGTACATTCAAAAACACATCATTTTACTAAATTTTTGAAGGCCAACTGCAGCCAATCACCAAGTAGCATTCGTCTGAGTAGAGATATCAGCGAATGTGAATCTCTGGATTGTATTCAACCTTCGATTACATACGAAATATGCAAACAGTAACTGGTCTTGATTTTCCTTTTAAAGCCCAGTGACATCGCAGAGTGTCTTTGAATTGAGCACCAAGTACACACAATACATCTGCTATTTGTATTAATGGCAGCTAATTGTTTTCCATAAAGGTATAGTAATTTTTCAAATTTTCCATCTTTGGTTGATTAGCTTTTTTTTTTTTTTCCATAAAAAATGTAAAAAGTTGCCTGTCACATGTCACACACATGTCACATCAAGAGATCTTTATCCTTCTTGTCATCCAGGCACTGAGCCACTGAATCTTTAAATCTAAAAGAATTTATATTTGTTGTGCCTCTCTATTAGATAAGCTGATTCTGTTTGTGATCTGTCCTGCAATACAGTGATATAAGGTATTACTACTACATAAGTGTTGTTTTGTATACTGCTCAATGGCAAACATCAAAATGCACTTCCATGCTCTTGGTTAGTGTCACATAAGTGTTACTAGCAGTATGCAAAACTAAAATAGAGACTTTCTATAAGAGTGTCAAATAATAGGGGTCTGCAAAATTATGATGCCTGATACATCAATATTAAACAAGATATAAAGATATAAAACAAGATACTCATTATTGCCTAAGCACATCCACATTAGCAGTCTGGCTTGCTTGGTGGTCCTCTGAATTTGCCATATGAGTAAGAGCTGTTCCACTTCTGGGACTAGAACTTCATGCTACAGAAACTCGTAAGTGGCCTTATAAAATCTTAACTATCAAGCTTATATGATATTACTGGCCAATGTTGGCAGAGAAACACCTTGTAGCAATACAATACTAAAGCCATCAGTTTCAAAGGTGCAATGTCTTATAATAAACGAATATGCTACGAAGCATACACCAGTCCAAGCTATGAGCAGCCAGTTTCTTGAGGAGAATGCTGTGGGGAACTGTGTCAAAAGCCTTGCTGAAGTCAAGGTAGACCACATCCACAGCCTTTCCTTCATCCACCCAGCATGTCACTTGATCAGGTTCATCAAGCAGGACCTGCCTTCCATAAACCCATGATGACTGGGCCAGATCACCTGGTTGCCCTACAAGCGCTGCGTGATGACACTCTGATAATCTGCTCCATGAGCTTCCCTGGCACTGAGGTCAAACTGACAGGCCTATAGTTCCCCAGGTCTGCCCTCCTGCCTTTCTTGTAGATGGGCGTCATGTTTGCTAGCTGCCAGTCAACTGGGACCTCCCCTGATAGCCAGGACTGCCGATAAATGATGGAAGGTGGCTTGGCCAGCTCCTCTGCCACTTCTCTCAGTACCTTTGGATGGATCCCATCTGGCCCCATCAACTTGCGTACATCTAAGTGCTGTAGCAGGTCGCCAACCATTTCCTGCTGGATTATGAGGGCCACATTCTGTTCCCCATGCCTTTCCACCAGCTCAAGGTACCGGGTATCCAGAGAACAACTGTTCTTACCGCTGAAGACTGAGGCGAAGAAGGCATTAAGCATCTTAGCCTTTTCCTCATCTCTCCTCACTAAGTTTCCCCCCGCATCCAGTAAAGGATGAAGATTCTCCTTAGTCCTCCTTACACATCCTTACACAGTCCCTACACATCCTTACAACATCCTTATAATACTTCTGAGTGGCCTGCCCTCTTTTCCAAAGCTCAAAAACTCTTTTTTTTTTCCTAAGCTCTAGCCACAACTCTGTTCAGCCAGGCCAGTCTTCTTCCACACTGGCTCATCTTTGGGCACATGGGGACAGACCGCTCCTGAGCCATTAAGATTTCCTTCTTGAGGAGTGCCCAGACTTCCTGGACTCCTCTGCCCCTCAGAACTGCCTTGCAAGGGACTCTACCAACCAGTGTCCCAAACAGCTCAAAGTCAGCCCTCTGGAAGTCCAAGACAGTGGTTTTACTGGTCCCCCACCTTACTTCGCCAAGAACAGAAAACTCCACCATTTCATGGTCACTCTGCCCAGGATAGCTCCCGACCACCACATCTCCCACCAGTCCTTCTCTGTTTGTGAACAGCATGTCCAGCGGGGCACCTCCCCTGGTAGATTCACTAACCATTAATGTGGCTCTGTGATCTCAAGTGCTAGCTTTTGCAGATATGACTTTGAACAGATTTTAAACACCAAATTGATCAAGAGGATTAACTGACTTACATTCTCAAGATTTTTCAAAGTGTGGAGCAAGTGAATATTTCTACATTAACAGCTAGTGTAGGCAAGTATGGAATGGAGACTGATGTTTGCTTCAACTCATCAGACATGGAACAAATAGAGTGAAAAAATACATGAATATAAATATCAATATGGTAATACTTATTATGGAAGGAAGTTAAAAATGCAAAACATCTCAGTTTTGAATATTTAACTCTTAGAAGAAGGTGTCACTTTATGCTAGAGAATCACTGATTCCATCTAAATGCAAAGGCATTTTGTAGGGAGTTCTTGGCTTTAGTATCACTTCAGGTTTTCCAGAAACTTCAGTTCAGTTTGAAGAAAGAATAAACTAATTTCACTGGAGAATTCACAGGACTTTTGTCAAGCAAGTGAAAGCCATTTTAAGTAGGGGCTAAAGTAGGAGTTTAAGAATAAAAGTGAAAGGAGGGATGTTAACACCAAATATTTATGCTCTGGAAACTGACCTGAACTTTCTTTTCTTCTTGTACTTTTATTATGGAATTACCATAGACAGCACACGAGCAGCATCACACCAGTTATTTTACCTGCCCTTTGTTTGGTCTTGTCCATTGAGAAACAATGGGTTAGAGGAAGTGAAAGAAATTAGCCCTTTGAAGACTTACTACAACTGTAGAGGAAAGCCCTGAAATTATGGAACAGAAATGGGTTCTTCCTAATGCTAGTAGGGAATGTGAATAATTTAAGGGCTTATAGAAAACTAAGGATGCAAAATGTTGTTCTGTTCTCTCTTCTAAGGGCCTCAGGATTCATCTTGGACAGAAGGCTGCAGATATCCAAAGGGATGGCACAAAACACACATATTTCTTACTTGCAGGCAAATAGGAAGGATTCTTCTTTGGAGAAGCAATCACTTCATCTCTTTTGGAGACACATTTGTGGCTGGATGACTTTATATCTATCCCAGTGGGAGCCATTGTGTCTACAACAAAGTCTGGCTTCCATTCTCCCATCCAGATGAGGAAATCACAGTGATATAATTTATTTATTTATTTATTTATTTATTTTTAAGCAGATTTTTTTTCTACAAGGCCAGCCTCTCCTTATGTACAAAGTTTTTTCAATTTCATGAGCCTCATTTAGCTCAATGTCTCACCCCAAACTGTTTATAGAGGATAACATCATAGTAAAACAAGAAAGGTCTCTTGAGGGAACAGATGCAGTCATGCTGGGCTGTGTAATTACTTTGGGAGTGTATATAACTGCATTGTAATCGTTCCATTGCACCGTCAGGAAAATATGTGCCTTAGTGCAATAAGATAGCCAAATACAAACATGGCACCACATTATTTCCTCCATTGTGAAATCCATGTGTTTCACGTTCTTCATTTTGGCTCCAGAGACTTCCTGTGTTAGTAGTGGAATCAGTAAAAAATATGTTTTGAGTAAAATTTAATCATTTATGATTTCAAACATAATTTTCTTGGTCATCCAATACCTTGCAGAGTTAAATCCTGTTTTGTTTTCTGTGGCAGGATTCTGTCTGATGGGCAATGGCAGCACAGTTTTGTGTGAAATCATGCAAAACATAGTCTGAAAAAGAAACATGAGCTTACTTATACTTACAAACCCCTTTTATACACATGCACTCAGACTATTGCAGTTGTTGATTCATTAAAATTACAAAGGCTGACCAAGACTGCTCTGTAATAATGTGAATGCTATGTTTGGTACTTAAAAAGGGAACATTAACATCATCTTCCAGAAATAGATTTAAATAACAATATATTTAATCTGTGTTTTTAATAAGTCTTTTATACTTTTGTAATCACTGCACTATGGAGTTTATTTAAGTCTGTTTATAAAATAGTCCATCCTGGCTGGTGTAACAGTAAGTTGAATATCAGCAGAAATTCAGCTGACTCATACAACTCTCAGACAGTTTAGGCAAATACTAATTTCCTACCTAGATGATGATGATGATGATTATTATTATTAATTACATTAATACTGTGGCCTTTTTCCCCAGTGTTGGTGCACATATTTCTGGTAATTTAAATTGCTGCTATGTTAATAGCATAATCATCTCCAGTAAGTAGACTCTATCTATAGCAGAATGAAGGAAGTTCTTATGAACTTGTGCCCTCTTTGGAGATGTCTCAGATGAAAAATGAAAATTATGGAGAAAATCAGATGTGGAAGAGTTGCATTGTCTGAAATCTCTCTTGCATCTTGATAAGGAGTGAAAGTAACAGATGTTTTAAACAGATAGTAGTAATGCATATACAACTACCTGAAAGGAATCTATGGGGATCTAGGGGGTCGGCCTTTTCTCACAGGTGATAGGACTAGAGAGAATGACCTCAAGTTTTGCCAGGGGAGGTTTAAATTGAAAATTAGGAGACATTTCTCCTCAGAAAGAGTAGTCAGGCTTTGGAACAGTTTGCCCAGGGAAGTGGTGGAGTCACCGTCCCTGGGGGTGTTTAAGGAAAGGTTGGATGTGTTGCTTATGGACATGGTTTAGTGGGTGACATTGGTAGATGGTTGGACCAGATGATTCTGAAGGCCCAACCTTAATGATTCTATATTTGGAAGACATTTCCCTGGACTGCCTTTTAAATCTTCATGGCAACATTAAGATCACTGGCCCAAACTCAACCATAATACCTGTGCTAGTAAGTTCTGCAATATTAAATAATTAATTATTAATAAATACTTACTCAGTAAGATCTTACTCAGTTCAAATCAAACATAAATAACTTCAGATGACTCCTAAACTCTCCAGACAGCTCTGGTGTTGCTGTAGAATGGAATATGATTTTTCCTTACAACCCACCAGTTATTTCCATGTCTTTTCTGGACCTTGGGATCTCTTTTGGGAGCTACATTACGCAGGGAAATATAATAAGGCTGAGATCACCACTGCCTCAACGTAATGCAAAGTTTAAGGCCTTTATCACAGCCAGTTTGGAAATGAATGCAGCCCCATCTTCTCAGCATTTTAAGACAGATGACTACCCAACACTGAACTGTCTCACGTTTTCAAACTGAGACAGCTTTGTAGAAATAATAGAAAAATTTCATTACAATTGGCCTAGCATGGAATTTATCCTTCAAAAGTTTGGTGGAATATCCTCGTAGACTTCAAAACTAGTACATCATCATTTGAACACTCCTTCATTTCTCCACAAGGACCCAACTGTTAGTCCTGGTAGCTATAGATAATTAGTCATATTAGCTCATCAAATTAGCCGATCAGTCACTTGAAGTCTGTTGACGACACCTGTTCTGAGCTCTACTGTGTTGTTCAGCAAATGACTTGCGGAAATCAGACTCTGTCTACAACCTTGGGATGGTTATAAAGCAGGTAAATTTATTCTCCAAAACCCTATGAGGTGTCATCTTGAGCTACCTTATGTAGGATCTTGGTCTTTTCCAAATACATATATATAGAGAGAGATCAGTCTCAATTCGTCCTGTCTCATTTGCATACATACAGCAACTCAGCTTTATTAAAGTGCATACTTCCCCTTGGAAGGCAACTAAAAGGTCTAGTGCTTAAACATTCTTTTTGATTTGTTCTAGTTGCTTGCCCCAAACTATAAGATGTTGTTGCAAAGATTGGTTTCCTCCTTGCATTAGATCTTCTCCTTCGTATGGCATTTGGTAAGGCCTTCCATACAATATCTCAACAGAGACTTATCTTTACCAATACATATTGGTCTCTTGACAGATTTTACCAATCTGTTGTTTTATCAAAAGGTTCATGTTTTTTCCCGTGGCCACTTGCCTGCGGCCTATATGGAGTGTGTTGTTGCCAGTCAATCCCCAGCACTTTGCTGACTTGTTGGGTCAGTTCTGCAGTGAAATGTGGTCCCCTGTCAGTAGACCTTACTGAGGGTACACCAAATCTCAGTATAATTTCATTCAACAATACTTTGGACACTTCTCTGGCTTTGTTAGTTCTATGTGGGAATGCTCCTGGCCATCTGGAAAAGGTGTCTGTTAGCACCAATAGGCATCTAAAGCCTCCTTTTCTTGAGAGTTTGAAAAAATCAATTTGCCCCTGTTTCCCAGGAACATTTCCCTTCCCTATTGTTCCTGTTTGGGGTTTGATTCCTGTCTGAGGTTTACTTTTAGGCCTTTCTAACAATGGTATACAAATTAGGCCCTATCCATTTTCTACTTAAAACCTGTTATAATATTTCAGCTCCCCAGCATGCTTTCTTATATTCTCCAATTACTGTCCAATATCCTACAGTATCACAACTCTCCCATCAGTTCTTTGTGTTAAACCTGTAGCTAACACTTTCCGTTTACACCTTCAATTAATTGCTTATCGATCCCGGATCTTCTACTTCATTTTCAAAGACTTTTGTTAATGCCTGGCTTTCTGTTCCTGGTACTAGTGGAGGGGAGGCTGGGGGAAAGAGGGAGAGATGGAAAGGAGGGGTAAGGCATCACAACTTTACACGGCCCTTCAATGTTGAAACCCAGCATGAACAAATTACATATGAAAATCTCTATCAGACCAGAAGATTCTGTACCTCTGCGTGGCTGTCTGGCCATACTGCATCATCAGTATGTACTTAGTTTTGAATAAGAATATAAGCATCTGTGAATTCGCTTTCAAGTGAATTCAACTGCTCAGAAACCCTGGGATATTTGCAGTAGGCTGTTTTAAAACCCAAACAAAGCTCATTGAATGTGCATTCATAACACTGGAAAATATGGATATGAGAAATAATGTGATGTTTTGGGGATTCAGTGGCTGTTAGGCAAGTACATTTGTTTTTGTAGAAGGTTCCTGGTAAGTGTGGGAATTTCTAAGATGACCTTTTGCGAGAGCGTGACTCAGTTTACAGAATGCCTTTCTACTGCCTTTATTGCATAATCATTGTTTTTTGCAGGTACAAAAAAAAGGGGGGGGGGGGGAGGAGGGGGTCAGATTCAATAGGAGCCTACAAATCCATTTACCTTTCCATGCACAAAAGCATAATACAAAAGCATGGATTGTTAAATCGCGTTCCCGTGTTTATGAACACTTGTCATTGTCTCTAGCTCTTAATACAGTTTGCAGAATGAACACACTACAACACTATTAGTAGGAATTCACCCATACGTAGACAAAAAGGAAGATGTTTCCTTTGGAAGTGTGTTTTTAATATATTGGAAAGAAAACTTGGCTTTGCTTTCATCCTGGAAGCATCATTCACTGCAGCAAGATTTCTTTACTGGACTGTGACCTTCTTCAGTCCTGTCTTTAGAGAAAATGCTTTGACCTTTTCTATGCATAAATTCCTTGAAAACCTTACATAGTAAAAAGCAATATGCTAAAAGCATAATTAGCTGTTGCTTCCTATCATTAAAGACAGAATCAGCAGAAGGGTAGTGTAGTCAATACCCTTTTGACATGTCATTATTTTGGTTCCCCTGAAACTTATTTAGTTTATAATAGTTTATTGTCTGTTCACCACTCTCACAGTGGTGACCTTTGATTAGGAATAAAGTTCTGTAGGAATGCAGATAGAATAATTTTATTGATTTTACATTTGGCAGAGTCTACGATTGGTAAAAGTTTTTTTCTATAACAGGGTTATAGAAAACAAGGGTTTTTCTATAACCTTCTTCATTCTCTGGCTTTCTACCCTTTGTCTTAGTCAAATCCCAGCTTCTGGGTCACTGTTCCAATAAAAAGAAGTAAAGAAAACATTTGAATTGAAGCTGAGGGCATTTGGGCACCAGCTTTTTGGTGGTAATTAAACATGAGAGAACATGGCTCTTTCTGTCTCTTCCTCATCTGCCACCTACTTTGCAAGACCATATGGGAGAGCGGATTTTATTCTTAGTCCAGAAGTGCTCCTCTGGTGTTCATAGAAGATTGTGTAGGAACAGAAGCCAGTCTTTTCCCACACATGTGTTTTCAGAAGGGAAGCATGTTTTCTCATGTGATAGGTGATCTGATAGATATACATGTAACATGTGCGAGACCTTTTGTCTGCAAATAAAGAACATTGTACATTTATTCACTTTTTATTTATTCACTATTATATTTGGAGAGCTTGGGGTGACTCGGGGAAAAGGTGCCAATTTGTAACTGCCAAGGTAGAAGAACAGAATACCAGATGAGCAGTACCTCTGCATCAATACCATATATATATAAATGACTTCAGAAATTTCCCAGATAGAAAGTCATTCTAGTTCCACAAAAACTGAGCTTTTTAACATTTTTACTTGCTTTAGAAACACCCAACAAACTGTAGCTTTTGTGTGTATGTGTATTCAACTCATAGCTGACAACACAATAGTTTGTTTGTTTGTTTGTTTGTTTTTTAAAAAAAGGAAATTCCCTATGCTGTAAGTCTATCCTTGAACTAGGACTTTATCGTGTACTTGTTGAATATTAAAAGTATTTTCTTTAAAACCCAACATGATTTGGGGGGGAGGTGGGAAGTGTTAACTTAAACAGACTTAATTTTCATATGCTTATGTTGATAACAGATGCAACAGTGGTGGTTCAGTATCTCCATGGTTATTCAAGAGCACAGACAAGCATACTTAAAGAAGCATCTTATAACTACATGGGAGATATATAAAAGGAAAACCTTCAAATCATGTTTTGCTTGCTAAAGGTCCCTTACTTAAACTTTGAAAGTAGAACCGCCTCTCTGCAGCAAGTTTGTTTATCTTAAACTTTAGATTTTATTATACTTGGATATACCAAAACAGAAAGAATGTGTTTTGTTGTTGTTGTTATTGTTGTTTGCTGTTGTTGCTGTTTTACCTGCTACTTCTGTTGACTTTTTTTTTTCCTCACATGTCCTCTGATAGCTCCACCTTATTATTTCACCCTAATAATCCTGAAAATATGTTTTTGAGTGTTATCTTGAGTGGCAAGGGCTGCTTGATGCTTTCTTGTGAAATAAATGCTCATCAGCATCCAGATGCCTTAGCCATAGGCAATCGCCCCATAATAGAATTAAGCAGATGCCCATAAGTAGAGAAAAACTTAATGTGAATAAGAAGATTGAATATAATGCTAGTATGCAATAACAGCAAAAAATTAATCGATGCTGGTATTTCTAAGAAAATATATTGGGAGGTGGGGGTGGGAGAAAGAGAGAAAGTGCAAACAGTTTATATGTATATATAGAGAGATAGATTTAATAAGGTGTTTGTTCCTTGCTTTCCAAGATACTTTCTCTAGATTTTTCTTTTTTTCTTTTTTTTTTTTTTTTCTATTATTTTTTCCTAATGTCCACAACCATGTCCTATTTTAGCAGTAAAGCTTTAAACCAATTCCTAATTTCCTGTGCTTTGGAAAAAGATAAATAGAATTATTTTAGGCAAAAAATAAAATTCCAACTTGTGGTTCCAATTTTTAATCACCAGAAAGTCTAACCAATTTATCTATTTATTTATCTATTTGAATTATGGTGATTTAGTTTGAGCAGTTACTTTAATTAAATAGTGCTTTGAGCAATAGAAACTCTAATTTGCCATCACCGAGATTATTGTTAGTTTGGAACATGGGGTATCATTTAAAACCATTTAGTTGTTATAATTCAGTCTGAACTGTAACTATGGTTCTGCAAAACTTCTCTGGGGGTAAAGAGTTAGTTTTATTTGCATGTTCATGTTCAGAAGAAAAGAATGCAGTCATGTAAAAAATGTGTATAATGTTAAATGTTAAATATTTTTGAAATTATTCATTGACTCCTTTTTTTTTTTTTTTTTTTTTTTTGGCATTTTTTGCATGTACATATTTTGAAATTTGAAATTTGCCAAGAAAATGATTTTTTATTCCCCTTTCTCTGAATTTATTGTATAATTTTGGCCTCAAAGTTAATTTATTTCATGACTACACTTATGAAGGTTATTTAGGTATAGGAAAATGTGATGCTTAGGAAGCTAATAATTTAGCAAATTAGTAATTTGATCAGATGAGATAGCCAGCATGTTTCTCACATATTGCAAAGAGCAGGTCATTATGTGGTATCATTGGGAAGATCATTAGCACTAAAACCATCTGGACAATGTTTAGCTGCATTAAAAATGGCAGACAAGGTCATGGGACATTCAAAGAGAGAGAAAAATCTTTGTAAGCCTCAGTTTTAAGATACAGAACTGATGCCATCTGAATTGATCCATATTGTACAATTTTGACTAAGTAGAGGATTCAGTGGAAGACAATAAATTGTGAAGAAAGATGCTCTAATGTGCAAGTCAGTATTCTTTTTAATCAAGAATGGAAGAATGGAATAACTTATCTCCAACTTAGATACCATGAATAGTGATGGCGTTCAAAAAGAGCAGAAAGACCCCTAAACAAGTTCCATGCTAGAGGCCAGAGGCAGGTGCATCTGTGCCACATATCTCTCCTGTAAGATGAGAGCAGGGTGAACCATACTGTTAGCTGCAACTGCCTATGGGGGGTCTGAGCAAAGGCAGGGCAGGCAGTTTTACGGTATAGCTAAGGGGCTAAGTATTGGTTGCTTTCTAGTAGCCTTATTAAAATCTCTTTATGGAATTGATCTTATTCTGGATGTGTGCATAAGGCACGGGACAGCTGTTAATGACATCTCAGAGAAAGGCCAGAAGCTTCATGGAGCTGCTAACAGAGAATGTCTGAGGACTTTAATACAGGCAAACCTTCCTGAAATATTGATTTTCTGCAGTGCATAGACTGACTTCAGATGTGGGCTGAAGCACAGAACTGCAAATGGTCTGAACAATTGCTGCTTGAGCATTTGGCAGACGAGCAACATCTGGTATTAAGAAGGGTTGGGACTATGGTAACTCAAGATTATATTCCAGATGTACAGTTTAAAGCAACTGCAATCAAAGTGAACATTAGTGTTGTTCTCACGAGAATGGAAAGAGGGTGGGGAAGAAGGTCAAGATTACAGGGTCAACACAGAAACTGAAGAGATCAATATTCTTCCCTTACAGGAGGAGATCTAGACTCTTGGTGTAAGTTTGATTAAGAACAGCAAGAATCAATAATTTAAGGTAGATCTTAGCAAGAAGAAAGGGTCAATATAAATAAAAATTTATCAGACTTTTACTATCTTTTTCACACACAAAGGATTGCTTTGTGTCTGAAGAATTTCCAAATCAAAGAAACTACAGTACACCTACTAGTCCACAAAGATGTTCATGCGAGAGAGGGGCCAGCTATGGCACCCTCACTAACATTAAAATCCTTAGTCTACAAAATGGAGGGCACAGTAGCTTACTATCACTGTTCCAGGTGACAATGGCCTGTTCCAAATTCAGGATGTCCAGGAAAGCTCTCTCTGATCTTACTTGACTAGTAGTTTCCTATCAAAGGAATCAACTATGGCAAATACCGCAAGTGGTGGTTATCTGTGCCATGTTCTCTACCTTCAAACTCAACAGGTCAGGACCGATAGAACATTATAAGGCAATATTTAGCTCCGCAGGTCTTCTTAGTGATTCCGCCAATAAGACACATTTGTTTCATGATGGAATGAATCTGACTCATCTGCTTACAAGTCCTGGATTTCTTCAAATTCATTTTATTTTATACAGTGTTTACTCACCTGAAACATTCCATATCCTACCATATTAATTTATAATCATGAATAGTCAGTAAGTAGGTTATGCAAGAAAATTATTGACTGGGTTTTCTGGTCTGCGGAGTGGCCTTAAACTATCAGAAAACTGTTCAGAGGAAGTACCATCAACAAAGGGGAAATATTTAAAGGCAGAAGGCTCTTCCTTTGAAGACCACAGGGAATTTGTGCTCGACCAACCTCATTGCCTTCTATGATGGCATCACCAGCTGGGTAGATGGGGGGAGAGCAGTGGATGTCATCTACATTGACTTTAGCAAGGCTTTTGATACTGTCTCCCATGACATCCTGATAGCAAAGCTGAGAAAGTGTGGGATAGATGAGTGGACAGTAAGGTGGGCTGAGAACTGGCTGACTGGCCGAGCTCAGAGGGTGGTGATCAGTGGCACAGAGTCTGGCTGGAGACCTGTGACTAGCAGTGTTCCCCAGGGGTCAGTGCTGGGTCCGGTCTTGTTCAACATCTTTATCGATGACCTTGATGAGGGAATAGTGTCTGCCCTCAGAAAGTATGCTGCTGACACAAAGCTGGGAGGAATGGCTGACATGCCAGAAGGCTGTGCTGCCATTCAGTGAGACCTGGACCAGCTGGAGAGATGGGCAGAAAGAAACCAAATGAGGTTTAATAAGAACAAGTGTAGAGTCCTGCACCTGAGAAGGAACAACTGCATATATCGGTACAGGCTGGGGGATGACCTGCTGGAGAGGAGCTCTGAGGAGAAGGACCTGGGGGTCCTGGTGGATGACAGGTTGACCATGAGCCAGCAGTGTGCCCTTGTGGCCAAGAGGGCCAGTAGGATCCTGGCGTGCATTAAAAGGAGCGTGGCCAGCAGGTCAAGGGAGGTGATCCTCCCCCTCTTCTCTGCCCTGGTCAGACCTCACCTGGAGTACTGTGTCCAGTTCTGGGTTCCCCGGTACAAAAAAGACGGGGATCTCCTGGAAAGAGTCCAGTGGAGGGCCACAAAGATAGTACGGGGCCTGGAGCATCTTCCCTATGAAGAAAGGCTGACAGACCTGGGTTTGCTTGGCCTGGAGAAAAGATGGCTGAGAGGGGATCTCATCAACGTAAATAAATACCTGACGTGTGGGAGACAGAGGGATTTGGCCAACCTCTTTTCAGTGGTTTGTGGGGACGGGACAAGGGGTAATGGCCACAAGATGAAGCGCAGGAAGTTCTGCACCAACACGCAAAAGAACTTCTTCACGGTGAGGGTGACAGAGCACTGGAACAGGCTGCCCAGGGAGATTGTGGAGTCTCCTTCTCTGGAGATATTCAAGGCCCATCTGGACGCCTACCTGGGCAGCCTGCTCTGAGGAACCTGCTTTGGCAGGGGGGTTGGACTCAATGATCTTTAGAGGTCCCTTCCAACTCCTTCAATTCTGTGATTCTTTGATATCTAGAAATATGTATGTTGTAGTGCTCCATATTGCTTCTGCTGGAGGGCATCTAGATGGTGAACTTGTATCACAAGATGGTGCTTGTATCACAATGCAACTGCAATTTGTTTCTGTACAATCAATTTAATTTTCAGTCTTTGTTATTTTATGGCCTGCTAATAAGCTCAACAAAGACTGTTCAAACACCATGTGATCTAAAGTGTAAAGCAAAATGTTTTCTAATCTACACAGGTGGCTAGTTTTTCTACCCTCTCACATCTGTGCTGTGGTAGCCGTGTGACTTTGTTCTGAAGAAGAAGGTTGTCTGTATGGAAAAGCATAAAGACTGTATCATCTGAAAAGAGTTCTTGCATTAGTAGATACCAAATGGGATAATTATTTTTCAAAATTAGTATTTACTTTTAATATTGTCTACTGCTTCTATGAATAATGCCTGCTTCATAAAGTTTGCAAGTGTGAATCCAACAGTAAACTCTGGGAAATTTTGTATTGAGTAAGTTCACTTTTTTTTTTTTTTTTTTTTTTTAAGAGCTCAGAATTAGAGGAGGTTATGTGATGTAATGAATTAGCACATTTTTTATTTTTCTTTCTTAGGAAATAAGCCTTAGGTTCATGGTTCACCCCCCACACATAAATACTCTTATTTAGGCTGAACTCATAAGCTGGTAAGTGTTTATGAGCTTGACACATTAACACAAATAACCCTTGTTTTGCAAAGCTTTCTCTTAAATATATGAGGGAGGTGAGGAGAGCAAATCAACACCAGTTTATAGTCACACACAAATAATAATAATAATAATAGACTATGAGATTAATACAAGCTGTCTTGCAGATATAAAATGTCTTGTCTCAGCAGATATAAAATGAAATAAATTTATGATCCCTATATGTAACATCTTTAGAGTTCACATAGAAAAAAAAAAGGAAGCTTGTTAGAATCTTCACACTTTCCAGAGTTTCTACCTTAGTTTCTACCTTAACATCCTATGAGTGCCAAATATTTGAAGCTCACCAGTGATCTCATGTTTCACCACTTTGGCAGCATGTATGTAAGGCACTGGACAGAATTGTGAGTAGATACCTGAGGTCTACTTGTTTAAGCCCCACAGGGTGTCTTGTTGTGGGGCTTCAACTCATGGTTTCAATTTTCATTTAAACTATAAACAGTTAACAATGAGTAAATTTAGGAAGCTGTTGGCTATTGACTAATACGGCTACTAGCTGAAAACTGTGTGTGGCCTCCATATACACCTGTGTGGCATCCACACACTGACATTGCTGAACTGTCTAGCTATCTGAACATATACCAACCCTACTTCAGTGGTACCTCAAGTAAGGAATTACCTGGCAAGGGAGGTGAAAGATAAAGTTCATCATTAAAAAAAAAAATAATAAAAAAAATTATAATGACTACCACAACAACAAAAATTCTGAAAGATATTGAAAACTTCTCCCCAAATCAACATTAAAAGACTAGGGCCAGGGAACAACAACAACAAATGTCCCTCTGAATGCCTTCATATATCAGTTATCTACATGTAGATGTATAACATCTGCATTCTTGTGTTGTTAAGTGTTGCAGCCAAGCAAGGACTCCTTCTTAGGCCTTATCTGTCTCTATTTTGAGTGAGCTCATCTCATAAAAGAAAGAATCCTGTCAGAAAGCAGTGAAAGCTAGCTGCTCCCTAAAGCCAGGTAAGTCAGGAGATAGGTGCTGGTAACTGCGTCAGTAACATCAATACCCTCAGACACAGCAAGCAATAAGCCAGATCCAGTGGTACACAAGGAATCCAGTCAAGAGTGAAAGGAGACAGAGCCAAAGGTGAGACTACAGGCAATCTATAGAATACATCAAAGTGTACCATCCAAGAAGAAAAGCTGCCTGAAGCATGGGTCCAAAGACTGTCCAGGTTGAGACAGAACTGTAGACAGGCACACCTACAATATAATTCAGACAAGGACAGAAAGCCCAGGCCTGAACTTAAGTCTATGGAAGTGTGGGTATGGTCCTGAGGAGAGGCTGGTCAGGGACATAAAAACCTTTTGGTGCCCTCAAAGCCCTGACAGATCCTTCCTGTTGTAAAAACAAATCCAACTAATAAATAACATAAGTGCTAATTAATCTGAACTTAAAGTCTTTATATTGTGTCTAAATATTTAATGATTTCATTTCATACCTTAGAGCATTTCTATTAGTCCTAGCTCCCGACGAAAAATCATGCCTCCCAGATAGCATAGATTTGCAATGTTAGTGCTGTTTTTCATCCCATTTTTCTCTGAGAGCTCTAAATGCTTAGATTTTTTTTTTTTTTTTTTTGGGGGGGGGGGGGGTTGGGGCTGTTTTATTTTTTTTTTTGTCTCTCAGTATTCTCATTATTTTGTCTTTCAATATTCTCATTATTTTGCTTACTATCCAATTAATATCTTGTACTAAATCTTCTATCAGAGCTATGTGATGCCTTAAACTCTCTTCGCAACTTTTGCCATTTTCCTTAAAATAATTGCAAATGGACAATTGGTGAAAAAATATACCTTGTTATTCACAGAAATTGTAGAGTAGCATTTGGTGTCTTTTTTAATGGCAAAAGCTTTGAAATTTAACTGTTAAATTTAATACAGTTAACATTTTGACTTTTCTACCAGTGAAAAGCAATTCTTAATAAATTTCCAGGTTTAGCTTAGAGAAGTACCATGAATTTTTAGTGTTCACCTGATACTTTTGGTAGTTAAATACATTATAGATATCAGGACTGTGTAGTTGAATAGTACACAACAGGACATTCACATATCACTATGTCTTTCCCTCAAGTTAAATCTTGACAGCCAAACTTATCCATGTTAAAAGGGGTATGATTTTCAGAGTAGTTAGCACTATGAACTTCTTATTCATACATGTGAAATTCCCAGGTTCTGAATATGGTGTTAGGGACCTTGTGTTGAAAAAGTTAGTTTGCCCAAATGCCTGAAACTTCTTGTGACTTTGTATAGTTGCTTGTGTCCAATGTATAGCATAACTTCAAGGAATTTCCACTTGTTCTACCAGTATAACTTCATTGGTTGTCTTAACTTCACTTAACTGTATTTGAGATTGCTGCGGTTTAACCTGGCAAGCAGCTGAGTGCACCACACAGCTGCTTGTTCACTACCCCCTTGCCTCTGACCCCATTGGGATGGGAGAAGGAATAAATAAATGAAAAAAAAAAAAAAAAAAAAAAAAAAAAAAAAAAAAAGTAAAAAAACTTGTGGGTTGAGATAAAGTCAGTTTAATAAGACAGAAAAGGAAGGGAAACAATAACAACAACAACAGAATATAAGAAAAGCAAGTGATGCACAATGCAAGTGCTCACTACTTGCTGGTCATGCTCAGCCAGACCCCAAACAACAGCCCTCCACTGCACTTGAGACAACTCCCCTATTTTTATTGTTCAACATGACACCACAGGGTATGGAACATCCCTTTCGCCAGTCTTGTCCGGCTGTCCTGGTTCTGTTCCCTCTCAGCTCCTGGTGCACTCCTCACTGGCAGGGCAGCACCAGAAGCTGAAAAGTCCTTGGCTCTGTGTAAGCACTGCTCTGCAGTAACTAAATCATTGGTATGTTATGACCAGTATTTTCAACCTAAATCCAAAGCACAGCTACCATATGAGCTACTAGAAAGAAAATTATCCCAAATGTAATCAGGACACAGACAAAATGATTGCTTACTCAATTAAAAAGAAGCAAATTGAGAAAGGAACTGGAAAATTTATTTGTCACATTAAATATATGCATTGCCTTTGTAAGGGCTAGTACGTAAGCTATAAATACAGCCTGACACCTGTGAGTTTTCATATGCAAGACCATTTTTTACCCAAGATAACAAAAAAAAAATTACCTACAGGAGGGCTATAATCAAGAATAGAAGAGATGCAAACTCCAAGAGAACTTGCTGAGCTAAAAGATTGAATCTATTTGAAATCTAATACATTTGCTGAGACACATTAGGTACTTCTTTGCATTTTATAATGCTTGCAATAATTGCTTAATTAACAGGCTATCAGTCTGCTTATTCCTGATAGTTTGTATGTGTTTATATGCACATGGTGGAAGTTTTGCACAATTTAATTGTTGATTTTAAAGTATTTGAATTATTCTTGCTGTATTAGTACCTACACGTTATTTAATATTTTATTTTTAATGTGTTGTTTGTTTTTTTTAATGGTTTTTTGTTGATAATTTTTTATTTAATCTGATAATGTCTAGGCAATGAAACTTGTAGAGATCTGAGAAGAAATTTGTGTGACTGTATCTTATGTATTTTTTCTGTTGTGTTAGGAAGTCTTAGTTCATATACCTAATTCTAGTGACTCTGGATCATGAGGAATTTTTTCTTGGTATCCAACAGGGTTTAGGACATTTCTTTAAGAGATCCCCTATGTCTTACATGCTGTCTTGTATTTAGAATCATAGAATCATAGAATATCCTGAGTTGGAAGGGACCCTTAAGGATCATCAAGTCCAACTCTTGACACCGCATAGGTCTACCCAAAAGTTCAGACCATGTGACTAAGTGCACAGTCCAATCTCTTCTTAAATTCAGACAGGCTCGGTGCAGTGACCACTTCCCTGGGGAGCCTGTTCCAGTGTGCAACCACCCTCTCTGTGAAGAACCCCCTCCTGATGTCAAGCCTAAACTTCCCCTGCCTCAGCTTAACCCCGTTCCCGCGGGTCCTGTCACTGGTGTTAATGGAGAAAAGGTCTCCTGCCTCTCGACACCCCCTTACGAGGAAGTTGTAGACTGTGATGAGGTCTCCCCTCAGCCTCCTCTTCTCCAGGCTGAACAGGCCCAGCACCCTCAGCTGTTCCTCGTACGTCTTCACAGTGTTTCAGTAATAAATCACCACACAGACCCACAAATTACTTTACAAAGATCAGCAGATGGGCTGAGCGTATCTCTATAAAACTGCCCAGCAGACCTTCGCAAAAATAACTAAATGATCTTGCAAGCTGTTTAATTCATAAAATCTGTACTATGATGTGTATGCACCAACAAGGTATGATTAGCTTCACTGAAACATATGTTTAACTATTCCTACTTTTTGTGCTTGGCATAGAAATCTAAGTAGCTTCTTCTTAACAGCTTTTAATTAAGTAAGTAATTAAGATTTTTTTCTCATGTCATCTGCAAAGACAGGACTCTGAATAACACAAACATTTCTGTGTAACTATCCCTTGATCTTTGTGAACATTTTTACAAACAAGAGGAGAATTGATACACAGAACTCATGTGACACAAAGTTCACTTTTTATCATGCTTTTCTGCATGCAGTTTTTTATATCTTTTCTCTTGCTTTCCTTCCATTCATACTCCCTTACCACTCTTCAAATTTTATAGCCAGCTTTGATTCCAATTAAATTTACAAATGTAGGGAATTATTTGGATCATGAAGGGAAGAGAGAGAGGGGTTGTTAGTGTTTACATTACTCTGTACCCTGGCTGAAAATTCTGAAATTCTCTATAACTTCTTCTGTAGTTTATTCTACATAAGGCATACAAAAGGTAAGAGGACCAATATGTGAAAAAGTCCAGAGAGGACCAATTGCACTCACTGCAGCTCTCAGTATAGCAAGCATAGCAAAAGGTACTTACACATCTGGTATCTCACTCTATTTCATGAAAGTAACATGGTGAAGGTTGTATTTAATTCTGTATTCTTGTTTCCTTTCCTTTCTCGTTAGATTTACATTATAGTTAGATTTGCAACTCTGTACGTCTACACTGTTAGATCAAGCTCATTTAGTGATAATAGAGCAGAATGGCAAATTAGATTTGCACAACATTCAGGAAGGAAAAAATGACCCAGAGAAAGCACAAAGCAATATACGCCATGGCAAAACAATCAGCCAAAAATTATTTTAGAGTTTAAACACCAAGCTTCTTTTAGATTGTCTACATGGGATATAAAGAAGAGAAAGAAAACAAGAAATCCCTGCATTTTTCTGTCCTGTGGATTGAAGGCCTATCATGTTCTTTTTCTCCCCATCTCTTGGAATTTAAAATGAGGGTGCAAAATTTATGGGTTGCTTATATAGAAATTCACTCCATGTCCCCTACTTAAAAAAAATCCTGTTTGAATCTTCATTTTGTCTGCATTCATTGTTGAGAGTAATTTGCTTTGGCCTTTTATTGTAAAGTGGTATTGACAGAGTGCTCCCTTTATCACATTCATTCCTGCTTTACTATGGAGGCTGTGTCTGGAAGCTGTTTTTCAGGCACCCTGTTATGAGATATTGCTAACAAAATCAAAGCCATTAGAGGTAAAATTATTTTCTTTCAGCCATTATCCACATTCAGGGAGGTGACATTCTTTGTCTTAGAAAGCTGCCAGGCTTTTATAGTATGAATACCTCATTTTTAAAACTCATTTTCTGATCTTTGTTTATGAATTTGAGTTATTTTAACCATATATTTAAAAGCTGCTTTAAGTACTTTTTGAGAAGGAAATACAACTTACGAATGGGTGTCCCATTTCATTATGAAAATTTACTACACCACAAAAACAAAAACAACAAAAAAAAACATATTAGAGTTTAATTTATGATGCTCTGTCAACTTCATTATTAGTGTCCCGTTTCTCTGATATTGCACTGAAAGGAGTAACAGAGGGAAATGTTTGTGAGATTTTGCAATATTTTTAACTATTATATGTAGGTGATTAGTATATAAAAAGCTGTTATTTTTTCCTCTTTCTACTTTTAATTTGAATTTGTCAGTGTTACCCAAAATTCCCTTTAGTTTTGTTATCAGTACACTGCATTTCTGATGTTAGTGATCCAGAAGAAAGTACAGTCAAAATGCAATGTGTACTTCATGAGAAAAATTAAAGGTATGAAGAATAAAAATATTAATGACTCAGCATGCAGAATCTCATTTTAAAGCATGGATCTGAGATGCTTCACTGATAACTAGGCCTGAGATGCTTCACTGATAACTAGGCCAGTGTGCCATTTACAAATAAACAATATTTCACTTTTTTATTAGAGCTTTCAAAACCATGTCTCATGTATTTCTCTCACTTTGGTAGCATTTTGCATAATATCAGTATCTTTCTAAGACTCTTCACCACTACAAAAATTGGATGATATTGATCTTTCCATGCGTCAATGTGATCTGTGTTTACTCTCTGAATATCTTTAACCTGCTGACTATAGGAAGTTTTTAATGTCTGCATTACAAGGACTGTGGCCATCAGGTCAAAGGAGGTGATCCTCCCCCTCTACTCTTCCCTGGTCAGGCCTCACCTGGAGTAGTCTCCAGGTCTGGGTTCCCCACTACAGAAAAGACAGGGATCTCCTGGAAAGAGTCCAGTGGAGGGCAACGAAAGTCTAGATATAAGGAAAACAAAATCAAAACATTCCTTCTCTGGTACCCATAAGAAAGTAACAGACCATGTAAGTAAGTAATGGACCATGCTGCTCAGACAAAATGTCCAGAAATCCCAGATCAAACTTGCTCCAACTGTAGCAAGAGCCCAAAGTCATCAATAAAAAGTCTTGTAGAAGATTTCCAGCAGAGGTAAATGACTATCTCTATAACTCTGCAGTACTGGCTGAAGTTGTCATTCTCTCAGCTCAGAGAAAAAGATTCAGAAAAAAATATGGCATGGAATATTCTGAATCTAGTAGGAGGGATAGTTTTTATGCACTTTAAAGAAAGAGAGTGAGATAATGCAATGCAATGCTTTGTGATGTGTCTTTAAAGGTGGAGAGAAACTGACTTAGCGTGAGTCTCATCATGGCAACCCTCATTTGTGTCCTGGCATTCATTTTCTACATCCATTTTGTATGCTAGGTAACGGAATAGAAAAGTGCACTGCTGCTTATAAAAAGGTACCAACATATATATATTTTTTCAGTGTTCAATAAAGACACATTACTTCTCTTTGCCCCTGTTATCCATAGCAAACTGATTTGTCAGTTTCTGAAACTCTTTTGAGACTTGGAAACTAACATGCAATGAAATATCCTTGAAAGATATTTGATCATGGTTGAACTGCTTGTGGTAAACGTTTGGCTGTAAAGGACTTTTTGATATTAAGCTCTTCTCAGTGTTCTGTGGAAAGTCGGTTAATTGGGTTCACATGAAAAAGATTTGATAATGGAGAGGCTGCAGGGGTGGTTTCTGTGACCAGAGGCCAGCAGCTGGCCCATGTCACAGCAGAGCCAGCTGAAGATGGCTCCAAAAAGGACCTGCTGCTGGCCAGAGCCAAGGTAGGGAGTGCTGCTGGGTGGGCTTCAGGGGAGCAGATTTAAGGAAGGGGGGAAAATACTGCTGTGCAACAGCAGCTGGGAGAGAGGATTGTGAAAGCGTGAGAGAAGCAGCCCTGCAGCCCCCCAGGTGAGCGCCGCAGGAGGACAGGAGGTGCTGCAGGCAGGCAGCAGCAGTTCCCCTGCGGGCTGTGCAGGGAGAGGCCCCTGGTGGAGCAGGCTGTCCCCCTGCACCCATGGGTCCCACATGGAGCAGATCTCCACGCTGCAGCCCCCCCATGGGTGGAGGAGCCCCCGGTGGAGCAGGTGGCTGTGGCCTGGAGGAGGCTGCGGCCTGTGGAGAGCCCCCGCAGGAGCAGGCCCCGGGCCGGAGCTGCAGCCCGTGGAGAGGAGCCCACGTGGAGCAGGGGCAGAGAGGGACCGAGAAGGAGTGGTGGAGATGAAGTGCTACAGACTGACCACAACCCCCAGTCCAGTCCCCCTGTTCCCCTGCACTGCACGGGGGGAGGAGCTGGAAGAGCTCAGATGGGGGGAAGGAAGGTGTTTTTGGTTTCTTTCCTTTGGTTCTCACTTGTCTAGCCTGGTAGTAGTAGTAGTTAGGCAGGAAATCTTACTGTCTCCCTATGCTGCATCTGCTTTGCCCATCACGATCCTTGTTGAGCGATCTCCCTGTCCTTGTCTCAACCCTTGAGCCCTTTGCATCGTATTTTCTCTCCCTTTCTCTTTGAGGAGGGGGAGGGAGAGAGTGGCCGTGATGGAGCTCGGCTGCCCACCCACCGAAAAGCACTGCAGCTGCAAAGTACTGGAAAAGTTTTCAGAAGCAACAAGGTGTTTAACAAGGAAATGTATAGTTTCCTTTTTCACGCTTCCTAAATAATTGGGCTTATTTCATATTCCCAACTCGGAGGAGGAGAATTGTTGATTTCACCTTCTTTTTTCTTCCTTGGAAATCAAAGGTGAACAGCTCTAAAAGGAAGGGGAACGTATCAGAAGCAAGCTTTTTTTGGCTTGTAATCCTTTCTTAAGGAAAAGATTTCTCACACACCTTCCCCAGATGTAGGGGGGCAGAGAATAATTTTGGAACTACTCCAATTAAAGTCAGCTTGGGGAGAGTGGGACTTCTCTACTTGTTTCAGAGACATTCGCATTAGCAAGAGAGAGTGTTGTGTTGCCGCTGCCAGGGGCCTACGGTGATGACTTCAGAAACAGAATTGAATGATGTCACTGTGACACCTTGGTAACAGCTGCCTCTGAGCAAGTTTAGCGAGGAGGGACAGAGAAGTGTGCTGGATGAAACCACGTGAGGACTTGTGGATCCCACGTTGAGGTGCATCGAGAGGGCCCACCCTTCTGTAAGTGTTTGGATGCTTCATTTTAGATTTCTGTAGTTTGTGTAAAGTCCTTTCACAAGCATGAAGTTTGGTACTTTGGCTCAGGGATGTAGCTGCACAGAGTGACAGGTGCAACATGTGGCTGAGGGCCTCTGCACGTTCTCTCTTTCCCACACACGATCAAGAAAGAAGGGTAGACAAATAAGAGTGTGCTGTGGTCCTGCCATAGACCTCAAGTACTACAGCATAAACAAGAGACTTAAAAGTAGCCCATCACATGAAACTTCAGGACAGCAATGCACTTCATCAGCTGGTCTGGCCTGTTGAGTGGAGTGTCTCAGGATGGAGTGTATGAAGATGCACTCCATCTGCTTTCAGATTAGCACTTGCAGTGAGCAAGCTGCCTGGCCTTAACATTTTTCATTCCATTTTTCACCCGACTTTTGCTGGTTCTTCTTGGTCTATGTTTCACCCATCTCCCTGCCCCAGAGCGACACAAGTAAAGCTCTTAAGCAATTGCTAACCTGTTCTCAGTGCTCACGAGTCCCAAATCACTCATTTTACAATCTATAAACCATGGCAGCTGGCACCTAGTTGGTACACGGTGACACTGCACACGTTGGCAGTGTCGTCAGGAGCTGCAAAGTCAGGGCTGTGGGGGTTAAGGGAAAACCACACATCAGTTTAGCAACTTGGCTCCCGTAGGATACTTCCTACGGCAGGAGTTTCAGCAAAGCCACTCAGAGGGACCTGCTGGCTAATTCAAACGGGACTTCTGCTGGAGCAGGCAGAAGGCAGCAGGAGATATCCAGTGGGCATCGCTGTCAGTCTGTGGCAGTTTGGGGTCCAGGTATCAGTGGTTAGGTGGGGTTTTCTCTGCTTCACTTTCTCCAAAGCTGTGAAAAAATATTTCTTTTACAGCACTGTACAGTCCCACGTTAAGGATGGAACCAGCTGCATCAACTTCCAGTACGACGGTGTTGTAAAAAAGGTGCCTTTGGTGGTCAGGAGCACAACAGCTCTGCTGATGTGTTATTTAAGTGTGTTCTTACATCTGAGTTTCCTCATAGCAGTATGTAGCCGAGGGGGTCCAACTTTCCCAGGGAAGATTTATGGTTTTTCTCCTACCAAGCACCAGCTCAGTATACAAAGCTCTGTTAATAACACCCAAGCATGTAGATGTTAAACTGAAACTGCTTTTAAACCTAGTTGTTGTTACAAAAATAGCTTAATACACCATCTTCAGAGGGTAAAAATTCACATGGAAGTACAGAAAAACCCAGAAGCGCTTCCTGAGCTTCAGTTTACCAACAGCACCATCGGATTTAGATCGTGGCCTGGCAGCCAGGATGCAGGGTCTGTAAGCATTGCTGCGATGTGGAAGTGCCAAGGCAGGTTTCTGGCCTGCCCTGACTAAAAGACCTTTTTTTTTCATACAAACAGCGTGCCAGGTACGCTGTAATGCCAATGTGCCAGGTCAATAGAGGATGTCAAACAACAGAGGCGTTTATCCTAATTTCTGGCATGAAAACACTTTTAACAGCATTCTTTTCACCAAGAAACCCCTCTCTATCTTCTCCAATGCTCCAGGATCTGCTGCAGCTGCAGCAGCCGCGCTGCTACAACCCACATCTTTGCCAAATCTTTTCAATAATTGTGCTTTACCTCGGCAATGTTGAGGTCACTCCTCTTCCTCCTCCAGCTGAGGAAGCAGCTCGCTGGCTCTGCCACACCGCAGGTGCGGAAGCGAGAGCTGGGAACACAGGAGTCAAACTCTCAGTGCTCACAAAGCCACCAGGGCACAGGCCTGACACAGAGGCACCCCGGATCCGCTCTCCCTCCCCGCTGCGAGGCTCGCAGCAGCCCCGACCCGAAGCGCACACAATGCTTCGCATGGTGATGTCACCGCTGATTCTGAGTCCCCAGGTGAGGATCTGCCTCACCACTCTCAACGCTGGGGTTGGGTTTTGGTTTTGTTTTTTTTTTTTTTTTCTTTTAAACATTCACAGCTTATGGGAAACCATCAGGTAAACCACAGATCGCTAGGGAAGAAGTCCCACATGAGGGAAGAAGTCCGTGCTTTTCTTCCAGGCAGTGTCACGTGCTTTAACACGCCGCATTCGACAAAGCAGCTCTCCCCGTTTTGCTCAGTGGCAACAGGCACGACTGCAACGCACACAGGTGTAGGCAGCACCTGCAGGTCCCAAACCCTTAACCGGTTTGTAGAAAGCACCAATTTTTGAAGTAGTGGTTCTCCCTTAATCCATGACCCCTTCTTTCCTTTATTTATAACGGGTGGCTCTCCTCCATTTTCCTCCTCAGTGTCTGAGCAGACACTGGGAATCGTTTCTGGAGGAAGGGCACTGCTGAAGCTCCTACATCTACTCTCCGAGAAAAGAGAGTATGTCAAAGAATACAGATTTCCTTTCTTTTTCCCTTTTGAAATACAATTTCTGAAATCAACGCTGCCGCCTGGCAGCAAATACCTACGGGACTAAAGAGGATTCCTCATCCTCACTGTAACGTTGTAGTTAACCTCCCAACGAACCCATCTCCCCAGGAAGTGGCCATTTGAGATGGGAAGGGGTAGAGCAAGAGGAAGCTCTCCTTAGCCTAGCTCTTCTCCCAACACCACCTTGCCATCCAGCACCAAATTCAATTCACCTGCTCCGCCCGATCAGTCGAACGGGCGTCCGACGCTGGCACATGCCACAGCGGTGTTTCTGACGTGGCTTAAATCACCTATCCGCAGAATATCTTGGGTCTGTACGCTCCAATAATGCAGTAGTTGAGAAATAATGCCCAGAGCTCACACTCTGAGTGCAGCCCAACAGCACCGAAGCACCGGGAGGCTAAACATTCCCAACCTGGCAACAAGGCTGACCCAAGCAACAGCACGGAACCCTTCTGCACCTTCAGCGTGGAGATCAGCGGAAGGAAACACAGATTTTTCTTTTCTCCTGGGGCTGCACCGCTCAGGGCCAGCAGAGCAGTGCTTCCCCTTCCCTTCTCTGTCTGTGCCAAGATCGTGCCTCGTCTCTCGAGTCCTGCCCGTGATGGTGCCTGGCCTCAGCCCCTTGAGGCGGCCATTCCTCCACCACCGCAGCTCTCTTGGCAAGCTGCGAGTCATTTGATGTCTTGTCACAGCTTTCCAGAGCCAGGCACACAGGTTCTGGAGAAGGCTGGGGCAGGACAAGCCTGCTTTAAGCCCCAAACCTGCCTCCTTTACTGTCTCCTCTCAGGCCAGGCCTACCCTCCGGGCCCAGCAGCACTCATCCTGCCTGCCCCAGGACCCGCAGGTTGCGCCCTGTGGTAGCAGCAAAGAGCCCCCCAAATGTCTGTCCTGGGGTACACAGGGGTGAGGCAGCCCCGTCACTGCACAGACACCCATGGGACACGTCACCAGAGCCGCTATCGGCTTGGCAATTAAGGACGTGGGAGAGGAGCCCACGTCACGCAAGCATTCGTGGCTGCCCTGGACAAAGAAAGAAACAGTGGCTGTTTTTCTCCCCATTTAAATAGCTAAAAGCACCGCTAGCAGTTTCTTTCTTTGCGTCCAGCCTGTACTACGTTTAAAGAAAGAAGCAGCTTCTGCTGAGGAGGTGGAAGATGCTGTCAGCAGAAACACCGTGCCTAGAATGCGAGCAGGGAAGACAGCGATGCTGCGAAATAAAGCTTTTACAGCCGCTTCAGATCAGTTGGCCCGGGCTCCAAGGGTCAGACACCCAGCTGGGAAGATTGAATTTCCTCCTCGATAGCCTTGCCCAGCTCAATCTTGCCATCCTGACTTGGCTCCAGAGAAAGCCTCTTATTAAAGGCACAGAGAAACAATAGCTTCTCGGCCAAAAACTAGGAGTTCAAGCAATCCAGTGAAAAAGCTGTGCTTGGGAACAAGAACGTTTCAGAGGCTAGTTGATTTTAGTTCTCATCGTCACTCGTGTCATGGCAAAGGGCCTCTACAGAGGCAAAAGAGTCTCAGCACTGAGGTAGGACATAGCTCAAACACCAGCCCCAGAAGGTGGAGATCATAGCCTTGACTCACCCTAAAGGCATCGCAGAAAGGGCACCAGGTAAGAGGACAAGGAGGGTTTTTGCTCTAGGGTTAGTTTGTCACATAGCCCAGGAGCCACTGGCTTTGGCTAGCATTTGACAACTGATTCTGGACCTTGAATGGACGAAGCCATACTCTGCCTCTGAATAATGAGGCTTGCATAGAGAGAAAACCCACACTGCCTATAGGGACTCTGTCATAGCAGTGGGCTTGCTTCTTGATCCCCATCCCTCTTTCCACCCTGCAGGCCCTACTTGCACGCTCTGCCTTGCTCAGATGGGAAGCTCAGCCATTCATCCAGCACCACGAGAAGATGTGGGATTGATTTCACAAGCTGGTGGACACACTGAGGACGTCACAGTTACATGTGGGCACATTTTATTCTCTGGATGCACTCGCGCATTGTTTCTGCTCAACAGCCAAAGCTTTATTGATTCAAAACCATTTCCCTTCTCCCCCACCCCCAGCATGTTTTTATTTATTTATTTATTTATTTATTTATTTATTTAGTATATGTATCCCTTTTCCCACCCCTCAACTGCTCGTCCACTTCTGATTTGAGTAATATCTCTGCTTTCTCAGAAGAAGCTAACTGACAATTCATTCGTTTTTTTTTTCTCCCAAGAACCATATAAATTACATGCAAAACATTGTACATAGAGATTAATATCAAAATGCAATACAGATCAGGTGCACTTTAAGCTGGACTCTAGGATATGGCAAACACACCAGGGTACATATTGCTTTGAAACCACCATTTTTTTTTAATGTCATGCATACCACATAATATTCAGTCTTTTGTTTTGTATTTTTCTGTTTTTATACAAAAATACCAGTGCTTATTATACTAGTTACTGGAAAAGAAAAAAAAATCAGATCTGTGTGTCCTCTTCAAATCAAAATTTTGTTGTGAGAGCACTGGATAAATATATATACACACACCAACAAGTGTCATAAGCTTTGCCTTTGCTGAAGGAAGATAAATAGTACCAAGAAAATCTGTCTAGTTTGTTTTACAGGCTTGTCTTTCTCAGTATGGAACAAACTGACCTCCCTGGTCTAACTTTGCAGTTGCCTATTCTGCCTTTGTCCTGGAGAGAAGAGCAAGAAAAGAACAGATCTATTTTTGCACTCCAAAAACGCATTAGAGGAGGATTATCACACCCACCTAAGGGTACTTCCTTGTTTGTTTATAAAGCACCAAGTATTTCTCTTGGACAGAGACTGTTGCTGGCTTGCTTTGTGCCTTCCATTTATAATAAAGATATTATAAAAAAGATATTATAAAAAAGATAATAAAGATATTAAGATGCTTACCCCTTGTTTTTTACCCTCCTCTTTGGGTCCAAACACCTAGATGGAGGGTGCAAAACAACACTTTTGAACCCAGACCCTGAGCTGCAGAGTCCAAAGGCCCAGCTTTCAGCTCCAAAGCCTGACTTGGAGATACAAGACACGCCCTCTCCTCCTCCTCACTGCCTCTTGCCTCCTCCCCTCCTGATATTTTAACCATCTCAAACCTCATTATTAGGGCCCCATGCTTCCTTATTTCACCCCAAATCCCTATGTTCAGGGTCCACAACCTCCACTTGGTATCTGAACTCTTCTTCTGATTGCCTTATCCAAGGCAATCAGAAGGGCACCCCTCCTTTTAAATTCGCAAATCCTCATGCTAGGAGCCGAGGCCTGAATTTTGGGGTCCAAACATCCATTTCGAGGAAGCAGAGAGTGGAGGGCGGGCCGCACTGTCCACCATTTTTAGGCCACAGCATCACATATTAGGGCAGAAAGCCTCTTCCTTGGGCTTGAAAGCCTTGTCTGAAAGGGTAACCCCTCCTTTTTAGTGGCTTTTTCTTGCTTACACATTAATCTTACAGACCAGGCTGCCACTTACAAGGAACAAACCCCTATTTTTAGGGTCACAATTTTATTATAACCTTATTATTGCCACATCAGGGCCCAGGGACCATCTCTGGAACCGGGAGCAGGGCCTCTGTGGCAGGTCCTGTCCCAACGGACACAACGGACCTGGTTCCCTGCAATGCGGACTTCTTAGATGGCGAGGCCTTATTGGAGAGGAACAGCCCTCCTTTCAAATTCCCAAATCCTCATGCTAGGAGATGAGGCCTGAATGTTAGAGTCCAAAGCCTCCTCTTTGGGTCCAAACACCCATCTGGAGGGATCAAAGCATCACTTCAGGATCCAGACAGAGGAAGCGGGCTGCGCTGTCCATGATTTTTAGGCCCCAGCATCACATATTAGGGCAAAAAGCATCCTCCTTGGGCTCAAAAGCCCTTTTTAGAGAACGAACCCTCCTTTTCCGTGCCAGGATCATCATTTGCTGAGTCAAGGCCTGACAGTCACATCCCAAAGGCTCAACCTGAGAGCCCAAAGCCTCTTTTTTAGCACCCGGAGCCTTCTCCTTGGGACTCAAAGCCTCAGGTTGGGGTACAAAGGCTCATTTTCTGGGTTCAAAGCCCCATTTTAGTGTCCAGAGACCCCCATGCTAGGCTCTAAAACTTCATTCTTCATGGCTGACGTCTCATGCTCAGGCTCCAAACCCTGATTTTCAGGGCCCAGACGCTGCTTTGGGATCCTAAGCCCCCTCCTGATTGCCTACCTACTCCTTTGTAGGGCCAAGAGTCTACTTTTTGGTGACCAAAGCCTTAATATTAGGGCCCAGAGACCCACCTCTTGAATTCAGAGCCGCCTTCTTGGGGCCTTCCTCATTAGGGCCAAATGCCTCATTTTCACCCTATAACCCCTTCTCTTCAGGGCTAAGAGCATCTTTTGCGGATCCAAACCCTTTTTCTCACCCTTCCTTTGCAGCTGAGAAGCATACAGGCATGGCACCAAGGCTCCTCTGTATAGACCACAGCCTTGTTCTTAAGCACCCAGCTTTCAGGACGTTTTCAGGACAAGAGAGCCTATAGTTGGGATCCAAAGCCGCCTTTGCTTACACGTCAATCCTACAGAGTAGGTTGCCATTTCCAAGGGGCAATTCCCTATTTTTAGGGTCCACAATTTTATTATAAGATGCAATGCGTCCTTCTTAGATGGCAAAGTCGTAAGTGAGAAAGCCCTGCTTTCAAATCCCCAAATCCTCATTCTAGGAGCCGAGGCCTGAATTTTAGGGTCCAAACATCCATTTTGAGGAAGCAGAGAGTGGAGTGTGTGTAATACACAATAAATGTTTGTTCATTGTCTTTTGTAAAAACAAGGAGTTCTGTTTGAGGAATGGGAGTTGTGAAAACTCCCTGCTGAAGTAAGGAGCTGTATAATGCTTGGCTAGACACTATGAAAATTCCATTGCTTAATGTAACAAAAAAGAGAATCCTCTCCCCTTCCCTCCTTCTGCATCTCAGTAGCCTCTTTTGTTCAGAAAACACAGCTGCAAAGTTCATGTAACCATCTCCTGATAAGTTGTTAAACTAGTGTATCAACATCTTGCCTTCCTGTCTCACGCTGGGCCAACATGACCAAATAAAGAAAGAAGTTGAACCACAATGCTGAGGAAGACTACGGCCTTCATCTTCATGACCACCAGAGGGACAGAGACGACCCCCTAGCAACAGTGCGCGCAGTCGCAGAATATACCAGGATGTGCTGCGTAATCCCGGAATTACCAAGATATAAAAAGGGACCCTGGCGGTGTAAAATTACGTAAAAGAAAGACAACTGTCATGTTGTGGTCTGATAGTTTCTGGGAGAAAGCAGAAACCCAGCAATTCTGTCTTTCCTACTCCTCCAAACCAATTCCGTTGACAACTCTGAATGCTTCCAGCTAGAAAAAAAAGGAAGAATGAAGTGGAGGGCTCCTTGCCATCACTGTATTTCTGGAGCAGATTTCTGGATAGTCCCCGCAGCCAGCTGTAGGGCCTGTGCCAGGCTTGGAGTGGCTGCAGGGAACATGCCAGGGGCTCGAGGTGCTGCAGGGAACATGCCAGGGGCTGGAGGGGCTGCAGGGCGAGTGACACGGGTTTGAGGGGCCTCAGGTCCCAGCGCAGTGGTTGATGTCGATGCAGGGAACATCAGAGTTGTTTGAGGGGCTGCAGGTAAAATGCCAGGGGTTGCGGGGGCTGCAGGGTGCTGAGTCACAGCTTTGCATCAGGTCAAGACGCATTTTCCTAGAACCATCCATTTCCTCCTGAAGGGGCTGAATAGCATGGAACGGTCTTCAAAATGCACAGAGCAGACCCCAGCAAACGTAGGGATGCTGCTAGCAAGTAGGGAACTTTTTTGTTGATGTTGTTAACATTGTTTCACGACAATAGATGCAAACATGTATCTTGAGTTGAGGGCAAAGGTGACCTTGGATCTGAAGCACACAGGCGTTCACTAATGTCCCCCCATCCGGAGTGAATCCACAACGACTCGGAAGGAAAACTAAAGTCCAAAGCAGTGCACTGGGATAAAGAGAGTTTAATAGGGTAGAAAAGGAATAAAAACAATATAATAAATATTAATATTTATAATTTATAATATAATAACGTATAAAAATTGTTTAATTAATAAGATTAAATAATAATCATCATAATTTTATAGTAATAAAACAACGCCATACTGTACAACACAGTCAAGAAAGTGGATTGAATGCAATAAAAATAAAACCCATTTTTCCCATCCCAATGAGTTCCTATCCCCATCATCACTTCCCATCCCACTGATCATTTCCTATCCCAACAACGTCCCAGTTCTGATCCCAAGGCTGAATTCCCAACTCCCACCCACCCATCCAGCCAGCCATGCACCCATTTTCTGCATTTTCAGGTCACAAGACTCTGATGAAGGCCACCTCAGCCTTTTCCCCGAAAAAAAAGCTGCTCTTTATTGTGAAAAACTTCACTTTTGCACAACACTGCAGACCCAGCCAAGATGGTCCTGCAAGACAAGGTGAAACAAACATACAAAACCCATATGGAGGTAAATTGGTTCATCTAAACAAATTCCTACCACGAAATCCTGATCCTCAATCTCAGCACCGATGAAAAAAGAGGATACAGTTCCCTCCTCCAAGGTCCCTCTCTGCCCCTGCTCCCCGTGGGCTCCTCTCCATGGCTGCAGCTGCGGCCCGGGGCCTGCTCCTGCGGGGGCTCTTTTTTGCACCTAAGTGCTGTTAACCATCCCAGGCATTTGTTGTTCACATGGTGAATAAGTGCTGTTTTGGATTTACAGAGATAATCTGTAGATTTGGTTCCAAAGGGGTTCAAATTCAGGCAAGGCAGTGAGAGCTTTGTGGGCTGCAGGAGAACCAAAATGCAGGAACTGTCAGGGCTCATCCTCACCCGTGACCAACTCTCATTTGGTCTTCTTTGGAGAGAAAGCCAAGCCAGCCAGATGGCTTCCACTACTTCTATGGGAGTGACATTGGGATTGATCTTTAAAATGAAATGAAGCAGAAGGCTGTGGGTTCTCCAACCTTCAAGATATGCAGCACTTGGCTGGGAAGGTTTCTTCCGTTCCTATGGATTTGAAGAATTAGGGCTGAAAGAAGCAGCAGGACCCTAGGGCCATATTCTGTCATCTCTATGGAAACTCCTGACGGGAATTACCTCCCTACTGGTGTCAAACTGCAGGCAGGCAAACGGGTGTGGTCTCCTCTCTGTGCAACTCCCCAGTCCATGGTGTCTCTTTGCATGTGTGAAATTGCATGTGTATAGGGGGTGTGGTGGCAGAAGAGTGAAAGCCTCTTCTGATGGCTCCTAAAGCTGTGAGTCTGACCCTTCTGTGACTGTGCTGAAAGCGATCCTGGGGATAGAAGGGAGAGTGATCCAGCTGCACATCATGAGACGGGGAAGAGACAGAGGCTCTGGCGTGCACTGCTGACTGGTTTGCCTCGGTGGGGTTGGAGTGAGGAAGCTGTACCCTCCTCTGTTAGCACAAAGGAGAGGAGTTATTCCACGCTATTTTTCCTCCTCTGTGTATGAATGGACAGACTGCACAGTTGGTTAAGGCCGTAGCTACTGAAGACAAGAACTCGATTGTCTGCTGCTCTTCAGGCAGAAGGCAGAAGGAATCAAGAGACAGGACTGGCTCTGTCTGCATACTGCAGTAGACGCACTTTTTTGCATCTTCTGTGCGTGAAAAAGTATGTTTTAATTGATAAGAATCCCAAGGGCCTAGAAATACTGCAGTTTTAGGATAAATCTGGTATAAACTGAGTGTCCTGAGGATTTTGAGTACTCCATTTCCGTGGCCAGACCAACAGAAACTCCAGGGCAATAGGAAACACAACTTTCTCTCTCTTATCCTAAATTTCTCCACTTGTTATCTCCTGACCAGCAATTTACAGGAAAGTTACAGGAAAGTGAGGGAAAATATTTGAACTATTTATACACCAGTGCAGGTGGTGCCATGTTAACTTCACTCTTTTGCAAGATCTTGTTTGCTAACAGCAAGTTATGGCCCCTAGGGATGTTTTACCTTGAGGGAGGGAATGGGGGCACACCAAAACAAGTAGAACAAGCAAAATACTGTGGGGTGGAGCTGACAAAACAACAAACAAACAACAAAAAAACAACTACCACCACAGACCACCCACTAGTGCCGTGCTTTTCATCCTGAAGTGAGGAAAGAGCAGAGCATCCTTGCAGTAACTTCATGCCTCAAAACCCTCCTTTGTCACTCTTCCTGCACTTGTGTAACAGTTGCTTGCAGGTCTGTTTCCTTTCTTATTTCAGGACTGGAAGATGGCTTCATGGACAAAACAGACTTGGCTTGGGGAAGAGTAATTGAATTTATTGCCAACTGATCACAAAGTAGGACAGTGAGAATTTAAAAACTTTAAAACCAACCAACCAACCAACCAACCAACCAAACAGAAAACCACCTCGCCACACTACCTCCATCCCAGGCTAAACCTCAGTCTTGATTCTTCTATCTATTTCCCACAGAGCAGTGGGGGGTGGTTGGAGGATGTTGGGGACTGGAGGTTGCAGGCTCTGCTGCTCCTTCATCGTATTTGGCAATTTTATTGATGGGAGCGCTCCCCACCCCTCCCATCCCCTCTTTTCCCTTCCCTCCACTCCCCTGCCCTCCCCTATGCTCCCTGTTCTTTCTGACCAACAGTATGATAGATTCGGGTGGGTGGTCAGCACGTGGGGCTACGGAGAGGACATGTACACAAAGATTTGGCTCCAGATCCAAAATGTCATGTATTTGGCAATTTTATTTATGGTAGCACTCCCCTCCCCTCCCCTCCCCTCCCCTCCCCTCCCCTCCCCTCCCCTCCCCTCCCCTCCCCTCCCCTCCCCTCCCCTCCCCTGCCTTCCCCTCCCCTCCCCTCCCCCCCATCCCCTCCCCTCCCCTCCCCTCCCCTCCCCTCCCCTCCCCTCCCCTCCCCTCCCCTCCCCTCCCCTCCCCTCCCCTCCCCTCCCCTCCCCTCCCCTCCCCTCCCCTCCCCTCCCCTCCCCCCCATCCCCTCCCCTCCCCTCCTGTCTCCTCCCCTCCCCTACACCCCCTCCCCTATGCTCCCTGTCCCTATACTCTGCTACACTCCCCTCCCCTATCCTACCCTACACACTCCTACACTCCCCTCCCCTATCCTACCCTAAACTCCCGTTCGCTACACTACCCTACATTACCCTATGCCCCCCTACCCTACACTCTCCTACACTCCCCTCCCGTATCCTACCCTACACTCCCCTAAACTCCGATCCCCTACACTACCCTATACTCTCCTATGCTCCCCTCCCCTCTAACACGCTACACTACGCTATGCTACACTACCCTACCCTACCCTACCCTACCCTACCCTATCCTATCCTATCCTATCCTATCCTATCCTATCCTATCCTATCCTATCCTATCCTATCCTATCCTATCCTATCCTATCCTATCCTATCCTATCCTACCCTCCCCCTGCCCTCCCCTCCCCTCCCCTCCCTTCCTTTTATTCCCTCCCCTTCCCTCCCCTCTTGTCTTCTTCTCTCCTCTCTTCTTTCTTTCAGGTAACTTCAAATCGCTTCAGAGGTCAGCCTGCAGGTTGCGGAGGCAAAGCAACTGCTCTGGCTGGATGTGAAGAGCCAAGACAGAAGTTGCTGTCAGGGAAAAGATACACAGAGGGGATGAAAAAGACGGAGTGTGCTTCCGACCTTCACAACTTCTAAGCAAGCGGAGATGAGGTTGTGGAAGAAGCAAATAAGCTGTTGATCTAGAAGCAGCCTGAAGATTGTCCTTAAGCAGGGCCTTGCATTCTTCATTTTTACAGCATTGCTTGCCTTCAAGTGCACGACGATGATTTTATGAACTTTCTACCACTACAGAAATGCACCGGATTCTTTCACAAAACTTACGGGTGGTACTTGGCAATATTGGTCAGCATTCTCTATTTCCTTCTTCATCTCAATTCTCTTTTGGCCTGTGAAGCTTTCCAGATCAGAGGAGAAGATCCACGGTAATACGGAGCTTTGGATACTGCAAAGGAAACGAAGAATCCTACTGACAACTCTTTTCAACCTCGCCTGCAAGCATCACAGAAAAGAACACCGAAAGAACACCGCTTTATCATGGGAAGCATAAATTGGAGCATAGGTGTCCTATAGCTGAAGCGAGGTGAAGCAGGTTCCACACAAGGTGAAGGAGCACATCCATAAGCATTTCCGTAAAGCCGTGTTTTCAAACAAAGGGTTAAGATTTAGATTTTCTTACAAGTGAAGAATGAAGAAATAAAAGAAAAAGAAAATTACCAGGACATCCAGTTTTCCTCTAGCTTGCTTTGCTTCTTTCCGAATCTGAGTCTGGAGTGACAGTCAGGGAGCAGCGTTGTGCAGAAATGCCAAAGCCTCCCCAGCTGGTTGTACCTTCATCAGCAAGGGCTTTGATACTGCTGCCTCCTCAGCAACATCAGCCATTTCCGAGGAAAGCTGGTGTCCATCAGGTCAAATAGGAATGGGAAATCCCTCTTGCCACAACTTCACACTCACACCAGAGTTGGCAGGACAGGCCGATGGACAGAGAAGCGTCTGCAAGAGTGTTAGAAAACAGACTTTAGATTTCCGTCAACCCAGGAAGAATTACTTGCTCATCCCTTCAAAGTGAACTCTGAGTAGAAGGAGGGGATCCCAAGCTGCATTCCTGACATCTATGCTGCAAAGTCATCCAATGGGACATGTTACTGGACCAGCCTGTTACGAACAGAAACAGGACTTTGAGGTTATGCTGTTGGATTAGAATTAAGCTCAAAGAGTTAGTCCTTTGACGTGTTTTTGTTTGCAAGTGTTTTCACTGCTTCCCAGACAATGTCTCCAGCAAGCTAGCTGCTTGCTTCATTTGTTCTGTTCTGTTCTGTTCTGTTCTTTTTGATTCTGTTTTGTTTTGTTTTCTCAGCCAGGATTCTTAGAGAAATGAGATTAAAGTGATCATATTGTATGTCCACCCATCCCTCCCTCCCCTTCGCTTGTCCAGAGCTTTTACCTCGTCCAGCAGCTTGAATGAGCTCGGTCCTAGGTGCAGTTGTGTCCAAGCCATTCTGTTCCTAGACGTGTTGTGAGAACAGACAGCTAAGTAGTGGGGAGAGGACGTGCTGCTGTCTGCAGTGTGACCTCAGCGCTTACCAAACAGTAGGGAATACACAGAGAAGGGCCTTAGGAGAACTTCAAGCCCCAGATACGTTTTATGTGGAAACCATATTTCCCAAGATAACACTGGACACAA
This sequence comes from Anas platyrhynchos, assembly GCF_047663525.1. Classification (NCBI taxonomy): domain Eukaryota; kingdom Metazoa; phylum Chordata; class Aves; order Anseriformes; family Anatidae; genus Anas; species Anas platyrhynchos. Next base: position 1,025,762 of record NC_092613.1, on the reverse strand, counting down.
CTGCATAATCAAAAGGGATTCATTTCTTGGTTCATTCAACTCCTAGGTTTTAGTTTTAAAACATGTCTGTCTTGGCTTAAAGCACTCTTCCAATCTCTATTTCCAGTTCCTAGGATTTCCTGAAATAGGGAATCCCACTTTTTCCTTTTACAATCTCCCAGTCTCTTCTTTTTTACCTCTCCCCAAGAAACTTAGCACTGCTCTCTTCATACTTGACAACTAGATATGGAGCTGTATCAGCCAGAAGGAAGTTTCCTTCACACTTTCTGCTTCTTACGGTATCTGGGCTCTTACCTTTACACTTACTCACCCTTCCTACATTAGCACAAAGAAAGCTGTTTGGGAGATCTGATGTCTTGTTTTCCAGAAACTGCCCTGAATCACCTTTACGAGAGCTGTCCCACGCTGCGAGCACAAGTCTTGCAGTCTGGCCAGATATTTGCCTTCTAAGTCAATAACCAAATCTGTTACAAAGGTAAGAACATGTAATTAATGGAAAGGAAATCCTTTTATCCTTTTATTTTGATCCAAATTCACTTTTTTTTTTTTTTTCTAGACCAAGAATGAATCGTGGAGAACCACCAAAACTCAGGTGAGAAATGAAATGACAAATGTTAAGGTCAGGCAGCTTGCCCACTGCCGTTGCTACCCTGAAAACAGATGGAGTGCATCTTCATACGCCACAGCCTGAGACACTAGTCGACAGGCCAGCCCGTGTGAGGAAGTCCATTGCTGTCCTGAATTTTAACGTGACAGGGGGACTCTTAAGCCTCTTGTTTATGCTTTAGTACTTGCGGTCTATGGGAGGACCACAGCACACTCTTCTCTGTCTCCCCTTATTTGTTGATCGTCTGTAGGAAGAAGAGAACGTGCAGAGGCCCTCACCCGTACATTGGGTCTGTTCTCACTCTGTGCAGCTCCATCATTGAGCAAAGTACCAACCTTGAGGCTTCTGTAAGGACTTGACACAAACTACAGAATACTACAATGAAGCATTCACAACAAAACCACATTTTTTTCCTCAGCCAAGCATCAAAACACTTACAGAAGGGCATGGTCCCTCTCTGTGCACCTCAAGGGGAGATCCACAAATCCTCACGTGGTTTCATCGCATCCAGCACCCTTCTCTGTGCCTCCCAGCTAAACGTGCACAGAGGCAGCTGTTGCCAAAGTGCTGTGGTGACACAATTCAGTTCTGTTTCTGAAGTCATCACCGCAGGCACCTCCCAGTGACGGCACAACACTCTCTGTTGCTAATGCGTCTGTCTCAGAAACAGCTAGGGAAGTACCACTATGCCCAAACTGACTTGAATTAGAGTAGTTCCCAAATTGTTCTCTGCTCCCCTACATCTGTGGAAGGTGTGTGATCAATCTTTTCCTTGAGAAAGGACTACAGAGCAAAAGAGCTTGATTCTGAGACGTTGCCCGTCCTTGTAGAGCAGTTCACCTTTGATTTCCATGTCAGAAAAAAGAAGGTGAAATCAACAATTCCCTTCCTCTGAGCTGGGAATAGGAAAGAAGCCCAATTCTCCAGGAAGCCTTCAAAAGGAAACTCTGCATTTCTTTGTTAAACACCTTGTTTAATTTCTTGAAAGAAATCTTTCCCAGGACTTTGCAACTGCGGTGGTTCAAAGCGGGTGGGCAGCCGAGTTCCACCACGGCCGCTCTCTCACTCCCCCTCCTCAAAGGGAAAGGGGGAGAAAATACGATGCAAAGGGCTCCAGGGCTGAGATAAGGACAGGGCGATGGCTCAACAAGTATCGTGACGGGCAAAGCAGACTCAGCAGAGTGACCCTCAGGGTCCCTCCCTGCCCCTGCTCCCCGTGGGGTCCCTCCCATGGGATGCCGTCCTTCCCCAGCTGATCCCACACGGGCTGCCCACAGGCAGCAGCTCCTCAAGCACTGCTCCCACACGGCTCCGTCCCACGGGCTCCATCCATCCATCCATCCATCCCCCAGGAGCAAACTGCTCCAGCACGGGTCCCCCACGGCTGGGCGGCAGCTCCCCCCAGCCCCCCTGCTCCTGCGGGGGCTCCTCTCCATGGCTGCAGCTGCGGCCCGGGGCCTGCTCCTGCGGGGGCTCTCCACAGGCCGCAGCCTCCTCCAGGCCACAGCCACCTGCTCCACCGGGGGCTCCTCCACCCACAGGGGGGCAGCAGCGTGGAGATCTGCTCCATGTGGGACCCATGGGTGCAGGGGGACAGCCTGCTCCACCAGGGGCCTCTCCCTGCACAGCCCGCAGGGGAACTGCTGCTGTGAGCTTGGAGCACCTCCTGCCTCCTGCTGCACTCACCTTGGGGGCTGCAGGGCTGCTTCTCACTCCTTGCTCTTCCAGCTTCTGTTGTGCAGCAGTATTTCCCCCTGCTTACATCTGCTCTCCCAGAGGTGCAAACAACATCGCTTCTTGGCTCAGCTCTGGCAAGCGCCGGGGCCCTTTTGGAGCTATCTGGAGCTGGCTGTTGTCTGGATTGTTCTCACAGACGCCATCCCTGCAGGCCCCTGCTACCAAACCCTTGCCACGTAAATCCGATCGAAGTGTATGCAGCAATTACAAAGCCGCTGTGCTTTGGGCTGTCACGATCCTTCTGCAAGTGCAGGGGAGGTGCAGGGTTGCTTTGCATTTCCAAAAGGAGGAAGAAAGCCTCCAACCCCACTGGACCTCAGCCACTTGCAGGATCCAAGCAACGCTCCCCACTTTCAGTTATCTCCCTCCCATGCACACAGTGGGAGCAAGGTTGAACAAGCACATTTTTGAAAATGTTTATCTTAATGAAGAATAAAAGAAGTCTACAACACCCAATCCCTCTGTGCACCCAAGGCAAAAATCGTGGACTATTCTGCCTCAACACTATTTTCAGACCCAATTTGTCAAGTCATCTAGCAGAGGATTTCTCTCTTGTTCACTCACTAGCTTAGTAGAGCACCAGTTTACATAGGTGCTGGAGCAGATTCCTCAACCATCTGAAGGGACTTGATCCCAGAAAAGTTCAAAACTGCAGATGACTCATGATTTTGTGGTGAAGCATCTATTAGATTAGAGCTGTTCCGCTTAGGGCACAGTGAGACAATGTGAGAAGAACCCTGTATCTCACTGATTGAGGCTTTATAACTCTACAGAATTGTCAGTCAACAATAAATGGAAAGTGCAGGAGGTATGTTCTTTCTTCCTCCTTTCCCTGCCATACATTAGCAGAGAGATTGTGGTGGGATATAGGTTCAGAGCCTCACAGAAGAAGGATTTGAACCCAGGCTCTCCACAGTCTGCACCACTGCCTTCCTGATGGCTTTTGACTATTTTATTTTATTTTATTTTATTTTATTTTATTTTATTTTATTTTATTTTATTTTATTTTATTTTATTTTATTTTATTTTATTTATTTTATTTTATTTTATTTTATTTTATTTTATTATTTTATTAGTATTATTATTCTTCTTTTTCTGGGTGGTGTCTAAGTCTTGGGGGGAAGAACAAACTGTGGGAGGAGGGAATGCTACTACTGTCTGTGACAGTGGTGATTTCTGGACAGTGTTAGCAACAGAGCTTCTGCAGAGAAGAGAAAATGCCAGGCAGTCTCTCTTGGTATTCCATGTACTGAGTACTGAGTGCAGTTTTGGGCTCCACAGTATAAGAAAAAGACATAAACCTGTTAGAGAGTGTCGAAAGAAGGGCAACAAACAAGAGGGTCTCTTTTAACAGGGGGATTGAGGTTTGTGGCAAGGTTTTGGTAGCAATATAGGGGCTGCACTGTGCTGGACACAGCAACAGACGCACCATAACCCAAAGTCAGACAATAAGCCAAGGTGTGCTGCCTCTAAGAATGCACAGAAAATATTGGATGGAGAGAGCTAGGGAGAACAAAAAGAATGAGGAACAATAGAGGGAACATCAAGGTGATAGGAGGAGGAGAAGTAGATGCTCCATGGTGGAGCAGATATTCTTTGAAACCTGTGCAGGATCCATGGCAGAAGAGCTGAATATTCCTGACAGCTGAATATTCCTGAATATTATTATAATAAATAACAATATTTATAATTTATAATATAATAACATATAAATATTGTTAAATTTTATATATAAAATTATATATAACACATATTGTGTTGTAAAGCACACAATTCCCTACCAATGACAACAAAAAAATCATCTAATTGAGTATGCAGTTTTCATTAACCTGTTTGGTTTTTTTTTGTTTGTTTGTTTTTTTACAAATACCCAACAACACATACACATGTGTTGTGTTGTGTTTTTTTTCCATCATTTCTCACTGAAGCAATACCCATCCCGTATCAGATCTGTGTCATTACTCTAATTTTTGTTCCTAATGTACTTGAAAAACTTCTTAACTCTATTGATTGCAACAGTGGATATTTTCCCTCCGATCTTAACTCCATTTATCAATTACTTATTCTCTTAAAATCCTGCTTTTAAGAGATGGTTAGGTATTCACCATCTCTCACTCTTATTTATAGATTTTCTTTTCTTTTTCAGTAGTTCGGCCCTAGTCAACTCGGAGGTGGGCAGCAGCAGCTTCTATGGAGCTCCTATGCTGAAAAAAAAAAAAAAAAAGTTGAGCCTTGAGGGAAAAGGAAGGTGGGAGAGCCAGATGGGGCAAGAGGAAGGGAGGTGGTTTGACCAGGACACCTTGAGGGTCTGGGAAGAGAAGAAATGGATGGGTGCTTAAGAAATGAGCAGCATCACAGCCTACATATGGAAGAATTGTGACGAGCAGTTTAGAAATGTGAGCGATTGGTGGTCTTGTGTTGATCGGCAGCTGTGCTCCATGGTTATAGCTGTAATTTCAGCAGTTTACTGTGTAAGCCGCATGTTGCCACTTCCTTGATCAAGGCAATGCTGTTCAGTTGCAGGGAAGAGGGGCAAGACTCAGGGAAGAAACGGAACGGAGAAAACTGTACACTGTGGATATGCACACGTAGCCATAAAATCAGTGCTGGACAGAAAGAGAGAAAGAGAGACAGACAGACAGACAGAACGAAAGGAGGGAAGGAGGGAAGGAGGGAAGGAGGGAAGGAGGGAAGGAGGGAAGGAAGGAAGGAAGGAAGGAAGGAAGGAAGGAAGGAAGGAAGGAAGGAAGGAAGGAAGGAAGGAAGGAAGGAAGGAAGGAAGGGAGGGAGGGAGGGAGGGAGGGAGGGAGGGAGTGTGGAGGAATCGTTAAGTGAGGTAGGACATGTGGATGTTGAGCAGTTTGGAGACAATGGGCTAGTGAAGCACGGAACTCAACTCACATGAGCCTTGGCAGGTATGCAGCTGGCTGAGAGCCAATCAGGCTCAAGGACACGATGCCCTTGGGCGATCAGGGAAAGTCCCTAAGGCGGGACAGGTAGCCAAAAGAAGGAGGACCAGACTGAAAAGCCCGGGGAAGTGTTAACCAATCCTGAGCTTAGTTTCTGCAATATGTATGAGTTGATTATGTTCAAACTAGATAAAAGGCGACTGAGCTATCCATTAAAGTTGAAGTACACTGTTCACTCATATTGAGCGTCTGTGTCTTCCTTCCGTCGGCAACAAGGGAGGGAGGAAGGTAAAGGGAGAAAGAAGGAAAACCCCACACTCATAAAAGTGAGAAAGATCCAGGTGTAAAAGAACGTAAAAGAAAGAAAACTGTCATGTTGTGGTCTGATAGGATGTAGGAGAAAGCAGAAACCCAGCAATTCTATATATTTTATATAGAATTTTTTATATAGAATAATAGAATATTTAGAATAATTTATATATATATATAATTAAAATATTTTATTATAATTTTATTTTATTTTATTTTATTTATTTTTTATTTTAATTTTTATTTTAATTTTATTTTACTTTATTATTATTATTATCCTTCTTTTAGTATTATTATCCTTCTTTTTCTGGATGGTGTCTAAGTCTTGGGGGGGAAGAACAAACTGTGGGAGGAGGGAATGCTACTACTGTCTGTGACAGTGGTGATTTCTGGACAGTGTTAGCAACAGAGCTTCTGCAGAGAAGAGAAAATGCCAGGCAGTCTCTCTTGGTATTCCATGTACTGAGTACTGAGTGCAGTTTTGGGCTCCACAGTATAAGAAAAAGACATAAACCTGTTAGAGAGTGTCGAAAGAAGGGCAACAAACAAGAGGGTCTCTTTTAACAGGGGGATTGAGGTTTGTGGCAAGGTTTTGGTAGCAATTTAGGGTCTGCACTGTGCTGGACACAGCAACAGACGCACCATAAGCCAAAGTCAGACAATAAGCCAAGGTGTGTTCACGTGTGGTTTGCTGTGGTTTAACGTGGTTTACGTATAGAAGAAAGTTTTTGCCTATTGGTGAGTATACTGCAGATTTGCTGCATTGTTCTAAATTAAATAGCAAGATAAGTGATGGCATCGTAGGCTGGGAAAATATTTCTAGAGTATCAGCGCATTTTGAGCATCATTTTAACTGTTTATGCAAACATGAAGATTATTAAAATCAGTGTTTATTTATGTCTGTATGTAAACAGGTGATCATGTTGTATAGCATGCAGTAAATGGTTTGTGAATGCTGCTTGAAGAATGAAAAGAGTAAGTCAGCTCCACAAGGAATAAATGAATTTTGTTTATTTGTGCAATGCAGAGATTAGAATTAGACCAACAGCATGGAACCAAAGTCTTGCTGTGTGCCTTTTATCTGTAGGACAGTTCATGGAGGCTTCAGCAGCCCTATCTGTTTTCTAGCACTCTGAAATGTCCTCTGTGGTGCTGCACCCAGTTGAAAGCCTGCACTGATTGTGCTGAACTTTCCTAACAGGAGGCACGGGTCCTTCGTCGGACGCTGGCTGGGGATGTATGCTGCGATGCGGGCAGATGATGCTGGCCCAAGCACTGATCTGCAGACACTTAGGGAGAGGTGAGTGCTGGTCCTGAGGGAACTTCGGTATTGTCTGCAGACGCTTCTTCGTAAGTACTCCATTAAAAGCACAAACCCTGAATTTATTAGTGAGACTTTCTTTGATGCCCTGGTAACAGTTCCTAATGAATCAATTCATATTCAGCTGGGTGAAATCATCCCAGCCTGAAGCAGAGAAATAGGCATAGAAGGAGAACAAATGGGGAATCCTGTCGCCATTATTTTATGAACCTTTTAGTGTAACACCCAAGTTGAGGCCAAGGGAAAACCTGCCACCGTGGGACAGTGCTCTTACCCTTCTCTTCACTACTCACTTGTCAGCAGCACGAGGTCCAAACCCCCCTGGTGCAAGCTCTGAAGCGTGCATGTCACATCCCAGGATGCTGCCAGTGGAGTGTTTGGACTTTCTGTATGGATCTTATGTTGTTATTTAATGGGTGCTTAGAAATCCAACAAGGTCTAAACACAGCCTGTACTTTTAAATAATCTTGGAAGCTCAGAGATACTGGAATGGCTATCAACACGCAGCATGATCCGTCAGAATATGTTTGCAGTTGATGTTTTTGTTTTGTTTTATTTTCCCTGTTTTTACAATCTAGCCTATGATGATAAAGGGCAGCTTGATGATAAATAACAAGCTTGGAATTCTAGGAGCTCTACACAAAATGTAAATATTCGAGATGAATTGAAATGTCTTTTAACATCTCATTATAAAGCTTTCTGCTGTCTAGACATTTGATCAGTGTAATGAAAACGTCACCATTTTTTATTCTATATCAATTTTTCCTTTCAGATTGGCAATGGGAAAAACACAAAAAACAACCAGAAGAATATCACAGAATCCTACGATGCTTTCTCGACAGGAAGGCTTGCTGTTATTCAATCCACCAGATGGGTAAGAACAAACATAAACTTTCAGGTTTTTTCCACTGAAATTTCTACTGTGTTGAATCACTAATTTGCAGTATGTTAATTCATAATTTTAAAAAGTGGATGTGAAGACAATGTGTATGCTTATATAAAAATAAAAAGGTATGCAGATGGGCGCAAAGACTAGTAGTACAGAAACATTCCCTGAGACCTAAATAAAGCCATGTACTAGAATCTAGCTCTTGATAAACTCTGTAAGCCTTGGGTACCAGAGTCAGTAATGTTAGAATAGACAGTCTTGTAGCTTATTGCTGTAATTTGTAATAAAGGGCACTAACATTTGTTAACTTGTAATTCTCATTGTAGTTTAGAAGCCTTTTGTTTATTAAAGAAACTGGCACTCCCTAAGTTTTGAAAAGAGCATAGATTGAGAAAATAATTGTTATTGCTAAATACAGATTGCAGTTACTCTAGAATGTTTGACAGTGACGGTATTTACTGTATATTGTTCCCACATTCTTTATGGTCTCATTTTTCTTTGATTTTGTGTACGTGTGTCTTTTTTTCACTGTGAAAACAGCACAGGTGGGTGTTGGAGAGGGGAAGTCAATTGGAGAATGGTTTGGACCAAATACAGTTGCTCAAGTACTAAAGTAAGTGAGATCATACCAGTCTCATTCAGAACGTACTCCCCTGGGGCAGCCAAGACAAGGCCCAGGCAGAGTTTTGAAGGCTGCATCTCCCCCTGTCCCACAGTCAGGAATGTACTTGCCATCTATTTACAAGTGCAGCATGGAATGTCATGCCACAGCTCGGTGTGCAGGTACTGAGTTGGGAATGGGTGACCTCTAAATTTTAATAAAGGAAGAGCCTGAGGAGAAGAAACTGCAGGAAAGTCTCCTGCTATGCCGTCTGCATGCCCTCACCAGTCAAACCACAGATGTATATTCCTTTCTGCACAGTGGCACAGCTCTGGCAGGTCGAGAGTGCCACCGTGTAGGTCGGAGTGGTGGTGTGAAACATCAGAGAGAAGCCATCTCGGCTGAGGAGGGAACTGAGCTGCAATTCCTCCCTTTCTGAGCAGCAGTTCTGCCAGCAAAAGCTACTGGATAAAGATGGGCAGCTCCTCATAGTCTGGGAGCCACACTGAAAGGAACTGAGGCTGCTCAGTTCTCCAGGGGTACGTGGAGGTGTCTTACCTCAGGCAGGGGCTAGGCTACAGGTCCTGCGAGCTCAGCAGCAAGTCTTTGACACCCTGGAACAGGCACATGATCTGAAGAGGGAGGGGAGCTGAAGCATGCCCTGGACTCCAGATCTTTCATGGCCAAGTTTTTCATGGTGAAACGCTCACCCCCATTTCTTTCTGGCTTATTTGAAACAGCTAATTCTGCCAGTGCAGCTTAAGAGTGTAGCTCCCTTCCCCAAAGGTTTGGATTTTGCAGAAGTGGACATAAAACTGTGTGCTGCTGTCTCCCACTGAAGTTTTGGTGCCCCAAACCCTTAGCTGATTTAGCTTTTAACGCCCCATTTCTGCTGTGCACGCAGGCTCAGGCAGAAGTAATTCCACTGAATTCAGTGGAATTTCTTAAGCAAAAAGTAATCTGCAAAACTGGCATAGGAATTTTTTTCTTTTCCAGATGAGAAAAGACACAATTGGTCAAGAACCCATTGCAGAGACTGTCGAGTGCAATAAAAAGTAATAAACTTGATGTAGTTGAACTGTTACTGTCACTGCACTTAGCAGTAAGACAAAACAGTTTGCACATGGTGCAGCGCATATGTTTTTCCTGGTACCACTCAGTACCTATTTTTCTAAAGATATTAAACATTTAATGTTTAAAGTTTTCTTTTTCTTACGTGGAGACTTTAAAAAATGCAGAAAGGATGTTTTTTCTTAAGAAAAAAAAAATAAATAAATGGTTCTGAGTGTAAAGCTACCCTTTTGATCCAACTAGTTTATATTAATTAGTACCTTAATGTTTTCTAGGAAGCTTGCTTTATTTGATGAATGGAATTCATTAGCAGTTTATGTATCTATGGACAATACGGTGGTCATTGAAGACATCAGTAAGTGACACCTCATCAGTTTTCTGGTAACAGTTTCTGATTTGACTCCATTTGCCAGCATGTATCTAAACATGAACAAATACTTGGGGGGCCATGGGTTTGTCTTGCAAGGGTAAGAAGAGGGCAGAAGGACATACAAACTCAGTTGTGGTTTTTTGATCCCTGATGCCAACTTCGTGCTCACATCACTGGATGTGAAGAGCTCCTTGAAGAATTTCTACTGTCATCATTGCTGCCATTTCATTTCTCTGGCGTTTTATAGGCAAAGCTTGACACTATTAATAACATTAATAGGACATGTCACTGCAGTCTTAAATTGTCATCCCCCAATCATTGATCTAACGTCTCACTTGGACGTGCCAGCACATACTGTCTGCTAGAATTACTTCTACTAAATAGCTGTAATTGCCATGCCCGGCTCGTTTTGTCTTGGGTGCCCTATAAAGATCCCCGGCAAACTAGCTTAATTCACTACTGAGAGGAAGATCTGCTTTGTGTTCCTCTGTGCGTTGACTGATTTCTAGTTTTATTCCCGCAGAAAAAATGTGCTGGTGCCCTCCTCAGAGCAGCAGCGCGTCCCACAGCAGTGCACATTTGCACAGAAGTGCTCTTGGCCGAAGCAAGAAGGCAGGAGGACTCTGCACAGGCTGGAAAGCCCTCTTGCTTATTATACCTCTACGACTAGGGATAAATCACATAAATCCCGTATATATTGATGCATTTAAAGTAAGGTTTTCTTTCAATTCATTGCTCGTTACTGTCAAATAAGTTTGGGTATGTGTGATGTCAGTAAAGAAATGAATTACAATTTCCTTTATTTCTTTTGAACTCCTAGGAATGCTTTAAGATGCCACAGTCTTTGGGAGCATTAGGAGGGAAACCAAATAATGCCTATTATTTCATAGGATTTTTAGGTAAGGAAAAAAGAAACTTATTCCAAATGTGCAGATGATCAAAAGAGAACATTTTTTGAAGGGGAAATAGTAAGGGGTCTAAGCGTGAACCTCTAGAAGTAAAGAAAGATGAGAATAGAATAAAATAAATGAAGAAGCATATCTAAAAGAGTTTAGAAACAGTATGAGATGATCCTTAACAGGAGCAGAAAGTTAACAGCAAAGCTAGGTGTAAAAATAAGTGATGACATCAACAAGAGCAACATACTGAGAATAGCTGATAGCATTTGACAAGTGTATTGGTCAAATGTCACTTTTATTTTCTTGTATTTCAAAACTGTTTCTGATAGCAGTATCTTTTTCACCTTTTGCATACCTTCTGTTATTAAGTATTGCTCTAATTAATTTAAAATGCATTCCTTCAGATTTCACCCCACTTTGGGCCAAAATTTTGCAACCCTATTTTGTCCTTTTGTAAAACCTAACCTGTTTTAGTTAGGCTTTTTTGTTCCAATTTCTGAATGAATGCCTAATGGGATTACAGATTGCATCTGTGAACATCCTGTACCTTTTAATCTGTCAAATGTTAGTGTTTACAACACTTGAGATTTAAAAAAAAAAAAAAAAAAAAGTACTGGATCTCACATGGAAAAATAAAAGTATGTGACAAAGATAGAACATAACCAACCAAAAAATTACAGTAATAGGTGACAATAGGAAGTTATACTAAATACCCTGTGGGAAACGCTGTGTCTAAACCTTCCGATTCTCTTAAAGAATCCCTAGCTGGAAAGTCTAGATTATACTGACTGCAATGGCAATCTAATTTCTATTTTACAGTTCTGGACCAAGTGCTTATTAATGTCACTTGCTTTTTTTTAACATACGGCTTTTACCCATCCAGGCAATGAGCTGATCTATCTGGACCCTCACACCACTCAAAGCTCTGTAGATTCAGAAGAAAATGGCACGGTTGACGATGAGAGTTTCCACTGCCAGGAAGCCCCACATAGAATGAAGATCATGAATTTGGACCCTTCAGTAGCTTTAGTAAGTGTCAGGAAATCTTGAATGCATGTACTTTATCTCAAAGTAATGTCTCTCTACATTGGTAAGGGCAGCAATGCATCTCCTTGAACAGAACCAAGATCACAAAGCTGTCTTCTGTGATCAACACATAGTAGTTTGTACATAACTACATGGAGAATCTTAGGGCAAGTGGGGAGCTGTCTGTACTGTAGGAGCTCGCTTTGTTTTCTTTACTGAGCAGCTTTTACTTCTTTCAAGAGGCATTATAATGGTCAGAGCAAGGAACTGAAACAGGTTTACGTGTTTTATTCTATCACTACTTTATGTTTGGTCACCTCTAGACAAGTTACTTAAACTTACTTTCTATCATAAGTTGAAAATGTTTAAGTGGAATTAGTGTATTTCACCCCAAATTACAAATACAAATGTATTATTTGTAATTCACCCAAAATGTCATGGGGGTACTGTGGTATTTGGAAAAATTGGATCTGATCCCATGCCAGTATCCTGTGATTGGGTGATTGGCAGTTGTCACCAGTGGGATGTGTTTCTAAAGCTTTAAACAATCTGTAAAGATACCGGTATCTGTCATTCATTCACATACCTGTTTTTTAATACTGCTGCTTTTTAGAAAGTTTTTTTGTTTTGTTTTGTTTTAATACTTAACTACGTAACTGTGCAAAATGTGGCATGATGCAACGAGACAGACAAAATCATAATGAAGAGCAAATATTTTCAGTATAGATACCAGAATGGAAATGTTCCTTAGGTGGTCCATCATCTACAAGTTTTCAGCTTCTGCTGATACCTGGACTGTAGGAACTGGGTGGCGCTCCATGGAGGAGCACACAGGAGCTGCTGCTATTTTTTGCTTGACTATTTCGTTAGGGGTTTGCAGGGCCTTGTTCTCCCCTTGGGTTCTCTCCCTAGAGCTGCCACATATTTGGAGTCTTATATCTACTGATCGTACAGGGCATTACTGTATCAGAGGTCAAACCGCCTTACCTGCTGGTACCACATACCTACCATCTGCAAAGGTAAAACTCTGTGTGTTTGTTTTTTCCCCTAAGGGCTTCTTTTGCAAAGAAGAATGTGATTTTGATAACCGGTGTAGTCTTGTACAAAAGGTAAGAGTGGGAACTTAGCATCTCGATTTGTTCTTTATAAAGTCTGGTTTTTATTGTCTGTTTTTTGTAAAATTTTCCTTTGCATTTTCCTTTGTATACAAATTGTATGAGCCATGGAGAAGAATGCATTAAAGCATCAGGGTAAGGCAATACTACTGAATTGCTAATTGGAAATTGTTCAGCACTTTACCAGCCACAAGCCCTGCCAGTTGGAAAATGGGTGTAAACATCCACACTTGAAGGTGTTACTGGGTGACACTTGCTTTTAACTTCTAATTCTCACTAAATGACTAAGGTTTAACTGCCATATTGTAGTGATGTATCAATGATTTGCTTCCTGATCCTTTTTTATTGTTTGACATAATAGATTGCGTGTTCTAATTATGACTGTTAGTCCCTGCTATCTTAAAGATCTGATTCTGTAAGTGCTGCAGGCCTCTAGCTCCTGCTGATCTAGGGAGAACAGAAGGTGCTGGCTGCCACAGGAAACAGACTTGAGGATGTTTCTGCATGCAGCTGTTAAGCTAAGCACCAGACGTCTGAATGTAAAGTACCATCAACTTCTAAGGGCATTTATTAAAAAAAAAAAAATCATCTAAGGAAAACAGTTTGTAAATAACTGAAATACAGGACAGAAGGTAACTTCTCTTTGAAGAGGAATAGCGTTTGGCTTCAGGAACACCTTTTTTCCTGACCAAAACCTGTCCTTCAAAATCTGATGCGTTTTTTTTTTTTTTTTTCCCCTTTGGAGGAGCTGATAGATCTGTCTTTTGTGCTATTGATCAACAGAAAACTTGAGGAGAGTTCTATGCAAGCAACTTTCTTTTAAAAAGCAGAAAATATTGTACATTCCTAGTGTGCTTGCTACCTGTAAACAAAATTACAGGTTTGCAGATATCAAAGCTGATATCAAAAGATGATAAGACTGATAATTTGTAGTACAGTTCAAGAGATCTGTCTTCCAGATGTGTTTTAACTAGGGATGTATTACAGAGACCATGGTGCTTGGATTTCACAGTATGTCTGTATAAAGACTTTTTTTTCCTGATGGACATGCGTAATTAAAAAACACTTTCAATTAAGCAGACACGTTTTGTGTTTGAAGCGTCCCCCGAGCCAGCTTTTAAAATGAAAGCATTCTGTCCTCAGGAGATTCTAAAGCAGCAGAGTCTACGGATGTTTGAGCTGGTCCAGAAGCACCCGCCACACTGGCCTCCTTTCATACCTCCAACAAAACCAGAAGTGACAACCACAGGAGCAGGTAAGGCACCGATTAAAAGCCTAATTGTGCAATGTTATGTTCCTCGTTAGCAAATAAAAGAATAATCACAGGTAGAATAACTATCCTTTGTGAGTGTCAAGCAATATATAGCAGGCATGTATCCAAACAAGCCATACAATTGCTAGCACAGATTATTTTTTTCACTCTTACAAAGTACTTTTCTGGAATGCGTCTTTCAAAGTTTTTTTTTAAGTGAACAAAATCAGGCATGTCTTTAGAAGCATTTTTTTCTTTATCTTTTTTTACAGAACTCATTGAATCTACTGACAAGCTATTTGAATTGGAAGAAGAATTTGAAATCCTGAGTGTGTGAAGGAAACTGTGGTGACTCTTCTGAGTGTTGAATATATTGGTAATATTATTGCATTGACTTAAACAGCCATGTTAGCCCCGAAGTGCCTGAAATTATGGATAACAGAGCACAGAAATCTAGTAGCATCCAAAACTCCAAGGGCAGTTTAACACACAAGCTTCCCCGGATGGAAAGGCAGTAAGAGATCTTGTGATAAGATGCTTAAAGGGAATCTCTTTTTAACGTACCTTACCTGGAGACAAACGGGCCTTTGAGATTAAGGCAAAAATACATGTATCACTGGGGACCATGTTTGGAGAAAGGGATAACCCAAATGGATATTTCTTGCTCTCATATAATAATGCAATAGTTTAGTTCTTCAAGCAAAACAGTCTTCAGTTCAGGAGGATGTTTACTTCTGTTCCCTCCTGTGGGCTGCGTCATAGGAAAAATACATTGTCTTGTTTAAAAGATCGACTGGATCAGGAGAAAATTGTTTCCTTGTTAAATATTTTAACATGTATTTGAGCAACCAGACTTTATTACAAAAATGTTTCTGTAAAAGGAACTATGTCTAATGGACACATTTTGCAATAGCCTTCCTGTTTCTGGGAGACCTCAAGAGGAACAGGAGCCTCAAATAGTTGATACAGATCACAACCACTGTTATAGTTATGGTATATTTCACCTTGACCTTAAAATTCAAATGATTAAAACTTAGGTTATTTCTTTCCGAGTTAAAACGAGTCAAAGGTGGTTTAACTGTACCTTATTTATTTTAGAATAGATTTACACAAGTTTCTCTGTTACAGCACTTTATCTGTGCATCTAATAAATTTCTTAAGCTTTTCTTAGGTTGTATGCTGCTATGTTTGGATAATTTGTGTGAACTAAATATAAACCAGGTTATCTTAAAACTTAATATAGAAGCGTACACAGATTACTGAATTGTTGCTTTTTGACTTCTTGCCTTTTGAAATCTGTTTTGGTAGAAGTGCCTTAACCCTACAGGTTTATCAGAACAGCCTGGGCAGTTTTATTTCTAAGGCAGAGAATCTCTCTCTAGCAGCCATAAGAAAAACAGTTCAGAATAAAGAAAGGCAAAGATTTTTAATCCATGCTGAAGTTCCTTTTCACTACCAGACAGTCCCCCTTGTGGTCATGTTGTCATGCTAGTGTAATGAACATGAACTGCAGACTTTCATCTTCACCAATAAATGACAACATAGAGAAATACTGAATATTGTCTCCTCTCACTTGCACCTCTCGATCAGGGCCACTGTTTTTTCAAACAAAAGAGTTAACGAGATCCTATTGCATCTTGTTTAATGTTTATTAACTACAGTTTGGAAACCACAAACGTAGAAAAAAAATATCATTTCCTTATTTTATTAAAACATATATAAAACATATAAAAAACATATATAATATATATATATAACACATATTGTGTTGTAAAGCACACAATTGTGTTGTAAAGCACACAATATAGATTTTCTTTTCTTTTTCAGTAGTTCAGCCCTTGTCAACTCGGAGGTGTCATGTATTTGGCAATTTTATTTATGGTAGCACTCCCCTCCCCTCCCCTCCCCTCCCCTCCCCTCCCCTCCCCTCCCCTCCCCTCCCCTCCCCTCCCCTCCCCTCCCCTCCCCTCCCCTCCCCTCCCCTCCCCTCCCCTCCGCTCCCCTCCCCTTCTTTACCCTCTTTTGCCTCCTCTCCCCACTTTTGCCTCCCCTCCCCTCCCCCCCATCCTCTCCCCTCCCCTCCCGTCTCCTCCCCTCCCCTACACCCCCTCCCCTATGCTCCCTGTCCCTATACTCTGCTACACTCCCCTCCCCTATACTACCCTACACACTCCTACACTCCCCTCCCCTATCCTACCCTAAACTCCCGTTCGCTACACTACCCTACATTACCCTATGCCCCCCTCCCCTACACTCTCCTACACTCCCCTCCCGTATCCTACCCTACACTCCCCTAAACTCCGATCCCCTACACTACCCTATACTCTCCTATGCTCCCCTCCCCTCTAACACGCTACACTACGCTACGCTACACTACCCTACCCTACCCTACCCTACCCTACCCTACCCTATCCTATCCTATCCTATCCTATCCTATCCTATCCTATCCTATCCTATCCTATCCTATCCTATCCTATCCTATCCTATCCTATCCTATCCTACCCTCCCCCTGCCCTCCCCTCCCCTCCCCTCCCTTCCTTTTATTCCCTCCCCTTCCCTCCCCTCTTGTCTTCTTCTCTCCTCTCTTCTTTCTTTCGGGTAACTTCAAATCGCTTCAGTCGTTCTCATAGCTCCTATCCCTGGCTGATTCACGGGAACCCATCAGCAGCAACCAGAAGCGCTCCAGCTGCTGTGTCACTGGTCGAGCAACAGTCTCCAACTGGGAATCGCTGACTTCGTTGTGTGGCTCAGACAGGTGCCTTGCAGTTCCACCGTGGCCTGGACGTTTCCTCTTGCTGTGTCCCCACCTACAGCGCACTTCTGCTTAGAAGCAGCAGCAGGCTTTGGAAGATGTCCCACTCCTTCCATTTTCAGTGGTTTAGCTTGGCTAGCCGGGTGGTGTCTGTCAATAGAAGACAACAACGAGATTTGGGTTAGAAACAGCTAACTGAGTAGTTCCTTTGCACAAGGGCAAGGAATATCTACCCCTTCCTACTGGAGGCTGCAGTGTCAGAGATAATGACGGGTCCTTCCGAGAGCTTTGAAATATCCCTTGGGGATGCTGAGTCCAGAGGACCAGAGCAAACCTGTCTAAAGTACACCGTGGAATCACTCGGAATGACTTCCTAGCAGAAGCATGTGTCTGATACGGCTTCAGCTGCTTGCAGTGTTCTTCTTCACCTCATACCTAAATTCAGATGAGAGATCTCAATGAAGATGGAAAGGTTGAGAAATAGAGAAATCACTGATGTGCTTTGAGAACTTCTCAGGACTGAGTACTGCATCAATCCAATGTTGTAACATTAAGGATTGGTTAGAAAAGCAAACGTTAAAAACAAGGAAAGGGGAAGAACAAGTAAGCTTTCTTAAAGTATCTATTCTATTTAAGGTATCTTTAAAGAAGTAAATAAGTACTGAAATATATATGCAGATAGAGAGAGAGAGAGAGAGAGAGAGATACAGAAACCTAAGAGTCTGCTGTGCAGGTTAGCTTCTTGCTCTCTTTTCTAAAAGTCACAGTGAATGCAGCATCTGTGTGCGTTACAAGCATTACCCTCAGTCCAGCACAGGTACACACGAGAGGTCAGCCTGCAGGTTGCGGAGGCAAAGCAACTGCTCTGGCTGGATGTGAAGAGCCAAGACAGAAGTTGCTGTCAGGGAAAAGATACACAGAGGGGATGAAAAAGACGGAGTGTGCTTCCGACCTTCACAACTTCTAAGCAAGCGGAGATGAGGTTGTGGAAGAAGCAAATAAGCTGTTGATCTAGAAGCAGCCTGAAGATTGTCCTTAAGCAAGGCCTTGCATTCTTCATTTTTACAGCATTGCTTGCCTTCAAGTGCACGACGATGATTTTATGAACTTTCTACCACTACAGAAATGCACCGGATTCTTTCACAAAACTTACGGGTGGTACTTGGCAATATTGGTCAGCATTCTCTATTTCCTTCTTCATCTCAATTCTCTTTTGGCCTGTGAAGCTTTCCAGATCAGAGGAGAAGATCCACGGTAATATGGAGCTTTGGATACTGCAAAGGAAACGAAGAATCCTACTGACAACTCTTTTCAACCTCGCCTGCAAGCATCACAGAAAAGAACACCGAAAGAACACCGCTTTATCATGGGAAGCATAAATTGGAGCATAGGTGTCCTATAGCTGAAGCGAGGTGAAGCAGGTTCCACACAAGGTGAAGGAGCACACCCATAAGCATTTCCATAAAGCCGTGTTTTCAAACAAAGGGTTAAGATTTAGATTTTCTTACAAGTGAAGAATGAAGAAATAAAAGAAAAAGAAAATTACCAGGACATCCAGTTTTCCTCTAGCTTGCTTTGCTTCTTTCCGAATCTGAGTCTGGAGTGACAGTCAGGGAGCAGCCTTGTGCAGAAATGCCAAAGCCTCCCCAGCTGGTTGTACCTTCATCAGCAAGGGCTTTGATACTGCTGCCTCCTCAGCAACATCAGCCATTTCCGAGGAAAGCTGGTGTCCATCAGGTCAAATAGGAATGGGAAATCCCTCTTGCCACAACTTCACACTCACACCAGAGTTGGCAGGACAGGCCGATGGACAGAGAAGCGTCTGCAAGAGTGTTAGAAAACAGACTTTAGATTTCCGTCAACCCAGGAAGAATTACTTGCTCATCCCTTCAAAGTGAACTCTGAGTAGAAGGAGGGGATCCCAAGCTGCATTCCTGACATCTATGCTGCAAAGTCATCCAATGGGACATGTTACTGGACCAGCCTGTTACGAACAGAAACAGGACTTTGAGGTTATGCTGTTGGATTAGAATTAAGCTCAAAGAGTTAGTCCTTTGACGTGTTTTTGTTTGCAAGTGTTTTCACTGCTTCCCAGACAATGTCTCCAGCAAGCTAGCTGCTTGCTTCATTTGTTCTGTTCTGTTCTGTTCTTTTTGATTCTGTTTTGTTTTGTTTTCTCAGCCAGGATTCTTAGAGAAATGAGATTAAAGTGATCATATTGTATGTCCACCCATCCCTCCCTCCCCTTCGCTTGTCCAGAGCTTTTACCTCGTCCAGCAGCTTGAATGAGCTCGGTCCTAGGTGCAGTTGTGTCCAAGCCATTCTGTTCCTAGACGTGTTGTGAGAACAGACAGCTAAGTAGTGGGGAGAGGACGTGCTGCTGTCTGCAGTGTGACCTCAGCGCTTACCAAACAGTAGGGAATACACAGAGAAGGGCCTTAGGAGAACTTCAAGCCCCAGATACGTTTTATGTGGAAACCATATTTCCCAAGATAACACTGGACACAACTGCATAATCAAAAGGGATTCATTTCTTGGTTCATTCAACTCCTAGGTTTTAGTTTTAAAACATGTCTGTCTTGGCTTAAAGCACTCTTCCAATCTCTATTTCCAGTTCCTAGGATTTCCTGAAATAGGGAATCCCACTTTTTCCTTTTACAATCTCCCAGTCTCTTCTTTTTTACCTCTCCCCAAGAAACTTAGCACTGCTCTCTTCATACTTGACAACTAGATATGGAGCTGTATCAGCCAGAAGGAAGTTTCCTTCACACTTTCTGCTTCTTACGGTATCTGGGCTCTTACCTTTACACTTACTCACCCTTCCTACATTAGCACAAAGAAAGCTGTTTGGGAGATCTGATGTCTTGTTTTCCAGAAACTGCCCTGAATCACCTTTACGAGAGCTGTCCCACGCTGCGAGCACAAGTCTTGCAGTCTGGCCAGATATTTGCCTTCTAAGTCAATAACCAAATCTGTTACAAAGGTAAGAACATGTAATTAATGGAAAGGAAATCCTTTTATCCTTTTATTTTGATCCAAATTCACTTTTTTTTTTTTTTTCTAGTCCAAGAATGAATCGTGAAGAACCACCAAAACTCAGGTGAGAAATGAAATGACAAATGTTAAGGTCAGGAAGCTTGCCCACTGCCATTGCTACCCTGAAAGCAGATGGAGTGCATCTTCATACGCCACAGCCTGAGACACTAGTCGACAGGCCAGCCCGTGTGAGGAAGTCCATTGCTGCCTGAATTTTAACATGACAGGGGGACTCTTAAGCCTCTTGTTTATGCTTTAGTACTTGCGGTCTATGGGAGGACCACAGCACACTCTTCTCTGTCTCCCCTTATTTGTTGATCGTCTGTAGGAAGAAGAGAACGTGCAGAGGCCCTCACCCGTACATTGGGTCTGTTCTCACTCTGTGCAGCTCCATCATTGAGCAAAGTACCAACCTTGAGGCTTCTGTAAGGACTTGACACAAACTACAGAATACTACAATGAAGCATTCACAACAAAACCACATTTTTTTCCTCAGCCAAGCATCAAAACACTTACAGAAGGGCATGGTCCCTCTCTGTGCACCTCAAGGGGAGATCCACAAATCCTCACGTGGTTTCATCGCATCCAGCACCCTTCTCTGTGCCTCCCAGCTAAACGTGCACAGAGGCAGCTGTTGCCAAAGTGCTGTGGTGACACAATTCAGTTCTGTTTCTGAAGTCATCACCGCAGGCGCCTCCCAGTGACGGCACAACACTCTCTGTTGCTAATGCGTCCGTCTCAGAAACAGCTAGGGAAGTACCACTATGCCCAAACTGACTTGAATTAGAGTAGTTCCCAAATTATTCTCTGCTCCCCTACATCTGTGGAAGGTGTGTGATCAATCTTTTCCTTGAGAAAGGACTACAGAGCAAAAGAGCTTGATTCTGAGACGTTGCCCGTCCTTGTAGAGCAGTTCACCTTTGATTTCCATGTCAGAAAAAAGAAGGTGAAATCAACAATTCCCTTCCTCTGAGCTGGGAATAGGAAAGAAGCCCAATTCTCCAGGAAGCCTTCAAAAGGAAACTCTGCATTTCTTTGTTAAACACCTTGTTTAATTTCTTGAAAGAAATCTTTCCCAGGACTTTGCAACTGCGGTGGTTCAAAGCGGGTGGGCAGCCGAGTTCCACCACGGCCGCTCTCTCACTCCCCCTCCTCAAAGGGAAAGGGGGAGAAAATACGATGCAAAGGGCTCCAGGGCTGAGATAAGGACAGGGCGATGGCTCAACAAGTATCGTGACGGGCAAAGCAGACTCAGCAGAGTGACCCTCAGGGTCCCTCCCTGCCCCTGCTCCCCGTGGGGTCCCTCCCATGGGATGCCGCCCTTCCCCAGCTGATCCCACACGGGCTGCCCACAGGCAGCAGCTCCTCAAGCACTGCTCCCACACGGCTCCGTCCCACGGGCTCCATCCATCCATCCATCCATCCCCCAGGAGCAAACTGCTCCAGCACGGGTCCCCCACGGCTGGGCGGCAGCTCCCCCCAGCCCCCCTGCTCCTGCGGGGGCTCCTCTCCATGGCTGCAGCTGCGGCCCGGGGCCTGCTCCTGCGGGGGCTCTCCACAGGCCGCAGCCTCCTCCAGGCCACAGCCACCTGCTCCACCGGGGGCTCCTCCACCCACAGGGGGGCAGCAGCGTGGAGATCTGCTCCATGGGGGACCCATGGGTGCAGGGGGACAGCCTGCTCCACCAGGGGCCTCTCCCTGCACAGCCCGCAGGGGAACTGCTGCTGTGAGCCTGGAGCACCTCCTGCCTCCTGCTGCACTCACCTTGGGGGCTGCAGGGCTGCTTCTCACTCCTTGCTCTTCCAGCTTCTGTTGTGCAGCAGTATTTCCCCCTGCTTACATCTGCTCTCCCAGAGGTGCAAACAACATCGCTTATTGGCTCAGCTCTGGCAAGCGCCGGGGCCCTTTTGGAGCTATCTGGAGCTGGCTGTTGTCTGGATTGTTCTCACAGACGCCATCCCTGCAGGCCCCTGCTACCAAACCCTTGCCACGTAAATCCGATCGAAGTGTGTGCAGCAATTACAAAGCCGCTGTGCTTTGGGCTGTCACGATCCTTCTGCAAGTGCAGGGGAGGTGCAGGGTTGCTCTGCATTTCCAAAAGGAGGAAGAAAGCCTCCAACCCCACTGGACCTCAGCCACTTGCAGGATCCAAGCAACGCTCCCCACTTTCAGTTATCTCCCTCCCATGCACACAGTGGGAGCAAGGTTGAACAAGCACATTTTTGAAAATGTTTATCTTAATGAAGAATAAAAGAAGTCTACAACACCCAATCCCTCTGTGCACCCAAGGCAAAAATCGTGGACTATTCTGCCTCAACACTATTTTCAGACCCAATTTGTCAAGTCATCTAGCAGAGGATTTCTCTCTTGTTCACTCACTAGCTTAGTAGAGCACCAGTTTACATAGGTGCTGGAGCAGATTCCTCAACCATCTGAAGGGACTTGATCCCAGAAAAGTTCAAAACTGCAGATGACTCATGATTTTGTGGTGAAGCATCTATTAGACTAGAGCTGTTCCGCTTAGGGCACAGTGAGACAATGTGAGAAGAACCCTGTATCTCACTGATTGAGGCTTTATAACTCTACAGAATTGTCAGTCAACAATAAATGGAAAGTGCAGGAGATATGTTCTTTCTTCCTCCTTTCCCTGCCATACATTAGCAGAGAGATTGTGGTGGGATATAGGTTCAGAGCCTCACAGAAGAAGGATTTGAACCCAGGCTCTCCACAGTCTGCACCACTGCCTTCCTGATGGCTTTTGACTATTTTATTTTATTTTATTTTATTTTATTTTATTTTATTTTATTTTATTTTATTTTATTTTATTTTATTAGTATTATTATTCTTCTTTTTCTGGGTGGTGTCTAAGTCTTGGGGGGAAGAACAAACTGTGGGAGGAGGGAATGCTACTACTGTCTGTGACAGTGGTGATTTCTGGACAGTGTTAGCAACAGAGCTTCTGCAGAGAAGAGAAAATGCCAGGCAGTCTCTCTTGGTATTCCATGTACTGAGTACTGAGTGCAGTTTTGGGCTCCGCAGTATAAGAAAAAGACATAAACCTGTTAGAGAGTGTCGAAAGAAGGGCAACAAACAAGAGGGTCTCTTTTAACAGGGGGATTGAGGTTTGTGGCAAGGTTTTGGTAGCAATTTAGGGTCTGCACTGTGCTGGACACAGCAACAGACGCACCATAAGCCAAAGTCAGACAATAAGCCAAGGTGTGTTCACGTGTGGTTTGCTGTGGTTTAACGTGGTTTACGTATAGAAGAAAGTTTTTGCCTATTGGTGAGTATACTGCAGATTTGCTGCATTGTTCTAAATTAAATAGCAAGATAAGTGATGGCATCGTAGGCTGGGAAAATATTTCTAGAGTATCAGCGCATTTTGAGCATCATTTTAACTGTTTATGCAAACATGAAGATTATTAAAATCAGTGTTTATTTATGTCTGTATGTAAACAGGTGATCATGTTGTATAGCATGCAGTAAATGGTTTGTGAATGCTGCTTGAAGAATGAAAAGAGTAAGTCAGCTCCACAAGGAATAAATGAATTTTGTTTATTTGTGCAATGCAGAGATTAGAATTAGACCAACAGCATGGAACCAAAGTCTTGCTGTGTGCCTTTTATCTGTAGGACAGTTCATGGAGGCTTCAGCAGCCCTATCTGTTTTCTAGCACTCTGAAATGTCCTCTGTGGTGCTGCACCCAGTTGAAAGCCTGCACTGATTGTGCTGAACTTTCCTAACAGGAGGCACGGGTCCTTCGTCGGACGCTGGCTGGGGATGTATGCTGCGATGCGGGCAGATGATGCTGGCCCAAGCACTGATCTGCAGACACTTAGGGAGAGGTGAGTGCTGGTCCTGAGGGAACTTCGGTATTGTCTGCAGACGCTTCTTCGTAAGTACTCCATTAAAAGCACAAACCCTGAATTTATTAGTGAGACTTTCTTTGATGCCCTGGTAACAGTTCCTAATGAATCAATTCATATTCAGCTGGGTGAAATCATCCCAGCCTGAAGCAGAGAAATAGGCATAGAAGGAGAACAAATGGGGAATCCTGTCGCCATTATTTTATAAACCTTTTAGTGTAACACCCAAGTTGAGGCCAAGGGAAAACCTGCCACCGTGGGACAGTGCTCTTACCCTTCTCTTCACTACTCACTTGTCAGCAGCACGAGGTCCAAACCCCCCTGGTGCAAGCTCTTAAGCGTGCATGTCACATCCCAGGATGCTGCCAGTGGAGTGTTTGGACTTTCTGTATGGATCTTATGTTGTTATTTAATGGGTGCTTAGAAATCCAACAAGGTCTAAACACAGCCTGTACTTTTAAATAATCTTGGAAGCTCAGAGATACTGGAATGGCTATCAACACGCAGCATGATCCGTCAGAATATGTTTGCAGTTGATGTTTTTGTTTTGTTTTATTTTCCCTGTTTTTACAATCTAGCCTATGATGATAAAGGGCAGCTTGATGATAAATAACAAGCTTGGAATTCTAGGAGCTCTACACAAAATGTAAATATTCGAGATGAATTGAAATGTCTTTTAACATCTCATTATAAAGCTTTCTGCTGTCTAGACATTTGATCAGTGTAATGAAAACGTCACCATTTTTTATTCTATATCAATTTTTCCTTTCAGATTGGCAATGGGAAAAACACAAAAAACAACCAGAAGAATATCACAGAATCCTACGATGCTTTCTCGACAGGAAGGCTTGCTGTTATTCAATCCACCAGATGGGTAAGAACAAACATAAACTTTCAGGTTTTTTCCACTGAAATTTCTACTGTGTTGAATCACTAATTTGCAGTATGTTAATTCATAATTTTAAAAAGTGGATGTGAAGACAATGTGTATGCTTATATAAAAATAAAAAGGTATGCAGATGGGCGCAAAGACTAGTAGTACAGAAACATTCCCTGAGACCTAAATAAAGCCATGTACTAGAATCTAGCTCTTGATAAACTCTGTAAGCCTTGGGTACCAGAGTCAGTAATGTTAGAATAGACAGTCTTGTAGCTTATTGCTGTAATTTGTAATAAAGGGCACTAACATTTGTTAACTTGTAATTCTCATTGTAGTTTAGAAGCCTTTTGTTTATTAAAGAAATTGGCACTCCCTAAGTTTTGAAAAGAGCATAGATTGAGAAAATAATTGTTATTGCTAAATACAGATTGCAGTTACTCTAGAATGTTTGACAGTCACAGTATTTACTGTATATTGTTCCGACATTCTTTATGGTCTCATTTTTCTTTGATTTTGTGTATGTGTGTCTTTTTTTCACTGTGAAAACAGCACAGGTGGGTGTTGGAGAGGGGAAGTCAATTGGAGAATGGTTTGGACCAAATACAGTTGCTCAAGTACTGAAGTAAGTGAGATCATACCAGTCTCATTCAGAACGTACTCCCCTGGGGCAGCCAAGAGAAGGCCCAGGCAGAGTTTTGAAGGCTGCATCTCCCCCTGTCCCACAGTCAGGAATGTACTTGCCATCTATTTACAAGTGCAGCATGGAATGTCATGCCACAGCTCGGTGTGCAGGTACTGAGTTGGGAATGGGTGACCTCTAAATTTTAATAAAGGAAGAGCCTGAGGAGAAGAAACTGCAGGAAAGTCTCCTGCTATGCCGTCTGCATGCCCTCACCAGTCACACCACAGATGTATATTCCTTTCTGCACAGTGGCACAGCTCTGGCAGGTCGAGAGTGCCACCGTGTAGGTCGGAGTGGTGGTGTGAAACATCAGAGAGAAGCCATCTCGGCTGAGGAGGGAACTGAGCTGCAATTCCTCCCTTTCTGAGCAGCAGTTCTGCCTGCAAGGCTACTGGATAAAGATGGGCAGCTCCTCATAGTCTGGGAGCCACACTTAAAGGAACTGAGGCTGCTCAGTTCTCCAGGGGTACGTGGAGGTGTCTTACCTCAGGCAGGGGCTAGGCTACAGGTCCTGCGAGCTCAGCAGCAAGTCTTTGACACCCTGGAACAGGCACATGATCTGAAGAGGGAGGGGAGCTGAAGCATGCCCTGGACTCCAGATCTTTCATGGCCAAGTTTTTCATGGTGAAATGCCCACCCCCATTTCTTTCTGGCTTATTTGAAACAGCTAATTCTGCCAGTGCAGCTTAAGAGTGTAGCTCCCTTCCCCAAAGGTTTGGATTTTGCAGAAGTGGACATAAAACTGTGTGCTGCTGTCTCCCACTGAAGTTTTGGTGCCCCAAACCCTTAGCTGATTTAGCTTTTAACGCCCCATTTCTGCTGTGCACGCAGGCTCAGGCAGAAGTAATTCCACTGAATTCAGTGGAATTTCTTAAGCAAAAAGTAATCTGCAAAACTGGCATAGGAATTTTTTTCTTTTCCAGATGAGAAAAGACACAATTGGGCAAGAACCCAGTGCAGAGACTGTCGAGTGCAATAAAAAGTAATAAACTTGATGTAGTTGAACTGTTACTGTCACTGCACTTAGCAGTAAGACAAAACAGTTTGCACATGGTGCAGCGCATATGTTTTTCCTGGTACCACTCAGTACCTATTTTTCTAAAGATATTAAACATTTAATGTTTAAAGTTTTCTTTTTCTTACGTGGAGACTTTAAAAAATGCAGAAAGGATGTTTTTTCTTAAGAAAAAAAAAATAAATAAATGGTTCTGAGTGTAAAGCTACCCTTTTGATCCAACTAGTTTATATTAATTAGTACCTTAATGTTTTCTAGGAAGCTTGCTTTATTTGATGAATGGAATTCATTAGCAGTTTATGTATCTATGGACAATACGGTGGTCATTGAAGACATCAGTAAGTGACACCTCATCAGTTTTCTGGTAACAGTTTCTGATTTGACTCCATTTGCCAGCATGTATCTAAACATGAACAAATACTTGGGGGGCCATGGGTTTGTCTTGCAAGGGTAAGAAGAGGGCAGAAGGACATACAAACTCAGTTGTGGTTTTTTGATCCCTGATGCCAACTTCGTGCTCACATCACTGGATGTGAAGAGCTCCTTGAAGAATTTCTACTGTCATCATTGCTGCCATTTCATTTCTCTGGCGTTTTATAGGCAAAGCTTGACACTATTAATAACATTAATAGGACATGTCACTGCAGTCTTAAATTGTCATCCCCCAATCATTGATCTAACGTCTCACTTGGACGTGCCAGCACATACTGTCTGCTAGAATTACTTCTACTAAATAGCTGTAATTGCCATGCCCGGCTCGTTTTGTCTTGGGTGCCCTATAAAGATCCCTGGCAAACTAGCTTAATTCACTACTGAGAGGAAGATCTGCTTTGTGTTCCTCTGTGCGTTGACTGATTTCTAGTTTTATTCCCGCAGAAAAAATGTGCTGGTGCCCTCCTCAGAGCAGCAGCGCGTCCCACAGCAGTGCACATTTGCACAGAAGTGCTCTTGGCCGAAGCAAGAAGGCAGGAGGACTCTGCACAGGCTGGAAAGCCCTCTTGCTTATTATACCTCTACGACTAGGGATAAATCACATACATCCCGTATATATTGATGCATTTAAAGTAAGGTTTTCTTTCAATTCATTGCTTGTTACTGTCAAATAAGTTTGGGTATCTGTGATGTCAGTAAAGAAATGAATGACAATTTCCTTTATTCCTTTTGAACTCCTAGGAATGCTTTAAGATGCCACAGTCTTTGGGAGCATTAGGAGGGAAACCAAATAATGCCTATTATTTCATAGGATTTTTAGGTAAGGAAAAAAGAAACTTATTCCAAATGTGCAGATGATCAAAAGAGAACATTTTTTGAAGGGGAAATAGTAAGGGGTCTAAGCGTGAACCTCTAGAAGTAAAGAAAGATGAGAATAGAATAAAATAAATGAAGAAGCATATCTAAAAGAGTTTAGAAACAGTATGAGATGATCCTTAACAGGAGCAGAAAGTTAACAGCAAAGCTAGGTGTAAAAATAAGTGATGACATCAACAAGAGCAACATACTGAGAATAGCTGATAGCATTTGACAAGTGTATTGGTCAAATGTCACTTTTATTTTCTTGTATTTCAAAACTGTTTCTGATAGCAGTATCTTTTTCACCTTTTGCATACCTTCTGTTATTAAGTATTGCTCTAATTAATTTAAAATGCATTCCTTCAGATTTCACCCCACTTTGGGCCAAAATTTTGCAACCCTATTTTGTCCTTTTGTAAAACCTAACCTGTTTTAGTTAGGCTTTTTTGTTCCAATTTCTGAATGAATGCCTAATGGGATTACAGATTGCATCTGTGAACATCCTGTACCTTTTAATCTGTCAAATGTTAGTGTTTACAACACTTGAGATTAAAAAAAAAAAAAAAAAAAAGTACTGGATCTCACGTGGAAAAATAAAAGTATGTGACAAAGATAGAACATAACCAACCAAAAAATTACAGTAATAGGTGACAATAGGAAGTTATACTAAATACCCTGTGGGAAACGCTGTGTCTAAACCTTCCGATTCTCTTAAAGAATCCCTAGCTGGAAAGTCTAGATTATACTGACTGCAATGGCAATCTAATTTCTATTTTACAGTTCTGGACCAAGTGCTTATTAATGTCACTTGCTTGTTTTTAACATACGGCTTTTACCCATCCAGGCAATGAGCTGATCTATCTGGACCCTCACACCACTCAAAGCTTTGTAGATTCAGAAGAAAATGGCACGGTTGACGATGAGAGTTTCCACTGCCAGGAAGCCCCACATAGAATGAAGATCATGAATTTGGACCCTTCAGTAGCTTTAGTAAGTGTCAGGAAATCTTGAATGCATGTACTTTATCTCAAAGTAATGTCTCTCTACATTGGTAAGGGCAGCAATGCATCTCCTTGAACAGAACCAAGATCACAAAGCTGTCTTCTGTGATCAACACATAGTAGTTTGTACATAACTACATGGAGAATCTTAGGGCAAGTGGGGAGCTGTCTGTACTGTAGGAGCTCGCTTTGTTTTCTTTACTGAGCAGCTTTTACTTCTTTCAAGAGGCATTATAATGGTCAGAGCAAGGAACTGAAACAGGTTTACGTGTTTTATTCTATCACTACTTTATGTTTGGTCACCTCTAGACAAGTTACTTAAACTTACTTTCTATCATAAGTTGAAAATGTTTAAGTGGAATTAGTGTATTTCACCCCAAATTACAAATACAAATGTATTATTTGTAATTCACCCAAAATGTCATGGGGGTACTGTGGTATTTGGAAAAATTGGATCTGATCCCATGCCAGTATCCTGTGATTGGGTGATTGGCAGTTGTCACCAGTGGGATGTGTTTCTAAAGCTTTAAACAATCTGTAAAGATACCGGTATCTGTCATTCATTCACATACCTGTTTTTTAATACTGCTGCTTTTTAGAAAGTTTTTTTGTTTTGTTTTGTTTTAATACTTAACTACGTAACTGTGCAAAATGTGGCATGATGCAACGAGACAGACAAAATCATAATGAAGAGCAAATATTTTCAGTATAGATACCAGAATGGAAATGTTCCTTAGGTGGTCCATCATCTACAAGTTTTCAGCTTCTGCTGATACCTGGACTGTAGGAACTGGGTGGCGCTCCATGGAGGAGCACACAGGAGCTGCTGCTATTTTTTGCTTGACTATTTCGTTAGGGGTTTGCAGGGCCTTGTTCTCCCCTTGGGTTCTCTCCCTAGAGCTGCCACATATTTGGAGTCTTATATCTACTGATCGTACAGGGCATTACTGTATCAGAGGTCAAACCGCCTTACCTGCTGGTACCACATACCTACCATCTGCAAAGGTAAAACTCTGTGTGTTTGTTTTTTCCCCTAAGGGCTTCTTTTGCAAAGAAGAATGTGATTTTGATAACCGGTGTAGTCTTGTACAAAAGGTAAGAGTGGGAACTTAGCATCTCGATTTGTTCTTTATAAAGTCTGGTTTTTATTGTCTGTTTTTTGTAAAATTTTCCTTTGCATTTTCCTTTGTATACAAATTGTATGAGCCATGGAGAAGAATGCATTAAAGCATCAGGGTAAGGCAATACTACTGAATTGCTAATTGGAAATTGTTCAGCACTTTACCAGCCACAAGCCCTGCCAGTTGGAAAATGGGTGTAAACATCCACACTTGAAGGTGTTACTGGGTGACACTTGCTTTTAACTTCTAATTCTCACTAAATGACTAAGGTTTAACTGCCATATTGTAGTGATGTATCAATGATTTGCTTCCTGATCCTTTTTTATTGTTTGACATAATAGATTGCGTGTTCTAATTATGACTGTTAGTCCCTGCTATCTTAAAGATCTGATTCTGTAAGTGCTGCAGGCCTCTAGCTCCTGCTGATCTAGGGAGAACAGAAGGTGCTGGCTGCCACAGGAAACAGACTTGAGGATGTTTCTGCATGCAGCTGTTAAGCTAAGCACCAGACGTCTGAATGTAAAGTACCATCAACCTCTAAGGGCATTTATTTAAAAAAAAAAAAAATCATCTAAGGAAAACAGTTTGTAAATAACTGAAATACAGGACAGAAGGTAACTTCTCTTTGAAGAGGAATAGTGTTTGGCTTCAGGAACACCTTTTTTCCTGACCAAAACCTGTCCTTCAAAATCTGATGCGTTTTTTTTTTTTTTTTTCCCCTTTGGAGGAGCTGATAGATCTGTCTTTTGTGCTATTGATCAACAGAAAACTTGAGGAGAGTTCTATGCAAGCAACTTTCTTTTAAAAAGCAGAAAATATTGTACATTCCTAGTGTGCTTGCTACATGTAAACAAAATTACAGGTTTGCAGATATCAAAGCTGATATCAAAAGATGATAAGACTGATAATTTGTAGTACAGTTCAAGAGATCTGTCTTCCAGATGTGTTTTAACTAGGGATGTATTACAGAGACCATGGTGCTTGGATTTCACAGTATGTCTGTATAAAGACTTTTTTTTCCTGATGGACATGCGTAATTAAAAAACACTTTCAATTAAGCAGACACGTTTTGTGTTTGAAGCGTCCCCCGAGCCAGCTTTTAAAATGAAAGCATTCTGTCCTCAGGAGATTCTAAAGCAGCAGAGTCTACGGATGTTTGAGCTGGTCCAGAAGCACCCGCCACACTGGCCTCCTTTCATACCTCCAACAAAACCAGAAGTGACAACCACAGGAGCAGGTAAGGCACCGATTAAAAGCCTAATTGTGCAATGTTATGTTCCTCGTTAGCAAATAAAAGAATAATCACAGGTAGAATAACTATCCTTTGTGAGTGTCAAGCAATATATAGCAGGCATGTATCCAAACAAGCCATACAATTGCTAGCACAGATTTTTTTTTTTCACTCTTACAAAGTACTTTTCTGGAATGCGTCTTTCAAAGTTTTTTTTTTTTAAGTGAACAAAATCAGGCATGTCTTTAGAAGCATTTTTTTCTTTATCTTTTTTTACAGAACTCATTGAATCTACTGACAAGCTATTTGAATTGGAAGAAGAATTTGAAATCCTGAGTGTGTGAAGGAAACTGTGGTGACTCTTCTGAGTGTTGAATATATTGGTAATATTATTGCATTGACTTAAACAGCCATGTTAGCCCCGAAGTGCCTGAAATTATGGATAACAGAGCACAGAAATCTAGTAGCATCCAAAACTCCAAGGGCAGTTTAACACACAAGCTTCCCCGGATGGAAAGGCAGTAAGAGATCTTGTGATAAGATGCTTAAAGGGAATCTCTTTTTAACGTACCTTACCTGGAGACAAATGGGCCTTTGAGATTAAGGCAAAAATACATGTATCACTGGGCACCATGTTTGGAGAAAGGGATAACCCAAATGGATATTTCTTGCTCTCATATAATAATGCAATAGTTTAGTTCTTCAAGCAAAACAGTCTTCAGTTCAGGAGGATGTTTACTTCTGTTCCCTCCTGTGGGCTGCGTCATAGGAAAAATACATTGTCTTGTTTAAAAGATTGACTGGATCAGGAGAAAATTGTTTCCTTGTTAAATATTTTAACATGTATTTGAGCAACCAGACTTTATTACAAAAATGTTTCTGTAAAAGGAACTATGTCTAATGGACACATTTTGCAATAGCCTTCCTGTTTCTGGGAGACCTCAAGAGGAACAGGAGCCTCAAATAGTTGATACAGATCACAACCACTGTTATAGTTATGGTATATTTCACCTTGACCTTAAAATTCAAATGATTAAAACTTAGGTTATTTCTTTCCGAGTTAAAACGAGTCAAAGGTGGTTTAACTGTACCTTATTTATTTTAGAATAGATTTACACAAGTTTCTCTGTTACAGCACTTTATCTGTGCATCTAATAAATTTCTTAAGCTTTTCTTAGGTTGTATGCTGCTATGTTTGGTTAATTTGTGTGAACTAAATATAAACCAGGTGATCTTAAAACTTAATATAGAAGCGTACACAGATTACTGAATTGTTGCTTTTTGACTTCTTGCCTTTTGAAATCTGTTTTGGTAGAAGTGCCTTAACCCTACAGGTTTATCAGAACAGCCTGGGCAGTTTTATTTCTAAGGCAGAGAATCTCTCTCTAGCAGCCATAAGAAAAACAGTTCAGAATAAAGAAAGGCAAAGATTTTTAATCCATGCTGAAGTTCCTTTTCACTACCAGACAGTCCCCCTTGTGGTCATGTTGTCATGCTAGTGTAATGAACATGAATTGCAGACTTTCATCTTCACCAATAAATGACAACATAGAGAAATACTGAATATCTCTCACTCTTATTTATAGATTTTCTTTTCTTTTTCAGTAGTTCAGCCCTAGTCAACTCGGAGGTGGGCAGCAGCAGCTTCTATGGAGCTCCTATGCTGAAAAAAAAAAAAAAAAGTTGAGCCTTGAGGGAAAAGGAAGGTGGGAGAGCCAGATGGGGCAAGAGGAAGGGAGGTGGTTTGACCAGGACACCTTGAGGGTCTGGGAAGAGAAGAAATGGATGGGTGCTTAAGAAATGAGCAGCATCACAGCCTACATACGGAAGAATTGTGACGAGCAGTTTAGAAATGTGAGCGATTGGTGGTCTTGTGTTGATCGGCAGCTGTGCTCCATGGTTATAGCTGTAATTTCAGCAGTTTACTGTGTAAGCCGCATGTTGCCACTTCCTTGATCAAGGCAATGCTGTTCAGTTGCAGGGAAGAGGGGCAAGACTCAGGGAAGAAACGGAACGGAGAAAACTGTACACTGTGGATATGCACACGTAGCCATAAAATCAGTGCTGGACAGAAAGAGAGAAAGAGAGACAGACAGACAGACAGAACGAAAGGAGGGAAGGAAGGAAGGAAGGAAGGAAGGAAGGAAGGAAGGAAGGAAGGAAGGAAGGAAGGAAGGAAGGAAGGAAGGAAGGAAGGAAGGAAGGAAGGAAGGAAGGAAGGAAGGAAGGAGGAAGGTAAAGGGAGAAAGAAGGAATACCCCACACTCATAAAAGTGAGAAAGATCCAGGTGTAAAATTACGTAAAAGAAAGACAACTGTCATGTTGTGGTCTGATAGTTTCTGGGAGAAAGCAGAAACCCGGCAATTCTGTCTTTCCTACTCCTCCAAACCAATTCCGTTGACAACTCTGAATGCTTCCAGCTAGAAAAAAAAGGAAGCATGAAGTGGAGGGCTCCTTGCCATCACTGTATTTCTGGAGCAGATTTCTGGATAGTCCCCGCAGCCAGCTGTAGGGCCTGTGCCAGGCTTGGAGTGGCTGCAGGGAACATGCCAGGGGCTCGAGGTGCTGCAGGGAACATGCCAGGGGCTGGAGGGGCTGCAGGGCGAGTGACACGGGTTTGAGGGGCCTCAGGTCCCAGCGCAGTGGTTGATGTCGATGCAGGGAACATCAGAGTTGTTTGAGGGGCTGCAGGTAAAATGCCAGGGGTTGCGGGGGCTGCAGGGTGCTGAGTCACAGCTTTGCATCAGGTCAAGACGCATTTTCCTAGAACCATCCATTTCCTCCTGAAGGGGCTGAATAGCATGGAACGGTCTTCAAAATGCACAGAGCAGACCCCAGCAAACGTAGGGATGCTGCTAGCAAGTAGGGAACTTTTTTGTTGATGTTGTTAACATTGTTTCACGACAATAGATGCAAACATGTATCTTGAGTTGAGGGCAAAGGTGACCTTGGATCTGAAGCACACAGGCGTTCACTAATGTCCCCCCATCCGGAGTGAATCCACAACGACTCGGAAGGAAAACTAAAGTCCAAAGCAGTGCACTGGGATAAAGAGAGTTTAATAGGGTAGAAAAGGAATAAAAACAATATAATAAATATTAATATTTATAATTTATAATATAATAACGTATAAAAATTGTTTAATTAATAAGATTAAATAATAATCATCATAATTTTATAGTAATAAAACAACGCCATACTGTACAACACAGTCAAGAAAGTGGATTGAATGCAATAAAAATAAAACCCATTTTTCCCATCCCAATGAGTTCCTATCCCCATCATCACTTCCCATCCCACTGATCATTTCCTATCCCAACAACGTCCCAGTTCTGATCCCAAGGCTGAATTCCCAACTCCCACCCACCCATCCAGCCAGCCATGCACCCATTTTCTGCATTTTCAGGTCACAAGACTCTGATGAAGGCCACCTCAGCCTTTTCCCCGAAAAAAAAGCTGCTCTTTATTGTGAAAAACTTCACTTTTGCACAACACTGCAGACCCAGCCAAGATGGTCCTGCAAGACAAGGTGAAACAAACATACAAAACCCATATGGAGGTAAATTGGTTCATCTAAACAAATTCCTACCACGAAATCCTGATCCTCAATCTCAGCACCGATGAAAAAAGAGGATACAGTTCCCTCCTCCAAGGTCCCTCTCTGCCCCTGCTCCCCGTGGGCTCCTCTCCATGGCTGCAGCTGCGGCCCGGGGCCTGCTCCTGCGGGGGCTCTTTTTTGCACCTAAGTGCTGTTAACCATCCCAGGCATTTGTTGTTCACATGGTGAATAAGTGCTGTTTTGGATTTACAGAGATAATCTGTAGATTTGGTTCCAAAGGGGTTCAAATTCAGGCAAGGCAGTGAGAGCTTTGTGGGCTGCAGGAGAACCAAAATGCAGGAACTGTCAGGGCTCATCCTCACCCGTGACCAACTCTCATTTGGTCTTCTTTGGAAAGAAAGCCAAGCCAGCCAGATGGCTTCCACTACTTCTATGGGAGTGACATTGGGATTGATCTTTAAAATGAAATGAAGCAGAAGGCTGTGGGTTCTCCAACCTTCAAGATATGCAGCACTTGGCTGGGAAGGTTTCTTCCGTTCCTATGGATTTGAAGAATTAGGGCTGAAAGAAGCAGCAGGACCCTAGGGCCATATTCTGTCATCTCTATGGAAACTCCTGACGGGAATTACCTCCCTACTGGTGTCAAACTGCAGGCAGGCAAACGGGTGTGGTCTCCTCTCTGTGCAACTCCCCAATCCATGGTGTCTCTTTGCATGTGTGAAATTGCATGTGTATAGGGGGTGTGGTGGCAGAAGAGTGAAAGCCTCTTCTGATGGCTCCTAAAGCTGTGAGTCTGACCCTTCTGTGACTGTGCTGAAAGCGATCCTGGGGATAGAAGGGAGAGTGATCCAGCTGCACATCATGAGACGGGGAAGAGACAGAGGCTCTGGCGTGCACTGCTGACTGGTTTGCCTCGGTGGGGTTGGAGTGAGGAAGCTGTACCCTCCTCTGTTAGCACAAAGGAGAGGAGTTATTCCACGCTATTTTTCCTCCTCTGTGTATGAATGGACAGACTGCACAGTTGGTTAAGGCCGTAGCTACTGAAGACAAGAACTCGATTGTCTGCTGCTCTTCAGGCAGAAGGCAGAAGGAATCAAGAGACAGGACTGGCTCTGTCTGCATACTGCAGTAGACGCACTTTTTTGCATCTTCTGTGCGTGAAAAAGTATGTTTTAATTGATAAGAATCCCAAGGGCCTAGAAATACTGCAGTTTTAGGATAAATCTGGTATAAACTGAGTGTCCTGAGGATTTTGAGTACTCCGTTTCCGTGGCCAGACCAACAGAAACTCCAGGGCAATAGGAAACACAACTTTCTCTCTCTTATCCTAAATTTCTCCACTTGTTATCTCCTGACCAGCAATTTACAGGAAAGTTACAGGAAAGTGAGGGAAAATATTTGAACTATTTATACACCAGTGCAGGTGGTGCCATGTTAACTTCACTCTTTTGCAAGATCTTGTTTGCTAACAGCAAGTTATGGCCCCTAGGGATGTTTTACCTTGAGGGAGGGAATGGGGGCACACCAAAACAAGTAGAACAAGCAAAATACTGTGGGGTGGAGCTGACAAAACAACAAACAAACAACAAAAAAACAACTACCACCACAGACCACCCACTAGTGCCGTGCTTTTCATACTGAAGTGAGGAAAGAGCAGAGCATCCTTGCAGTAACTTCATGCCTCAAAACCCTCCTTTGTCACTCTTCCTGCACTTGTGTAACAGTTGCTTGCAGGTCTGTTTCCTTTCTTATTTCAGGACTGGAAGATGGCTTCATGGACAAAACAGACTTGGCTTGGGGAAGAGTAATTGAATTTATTGTCAACTGATCACAAAGTAGGACAGTGAGAATTTAAAAACTTTAAAACCAACCAACCAACCAACCAACCAACCAACCAACCAACCAGAAAACCACCTCGCCACACTACCTCCATCCCAGGCTAAACCTCAGTCTTGATTCTTCTATCTATTTCCCACAGAGCAGTGGGGGGTGGTTGGAGGATGTTGGGGACTGGAGGTTGCAGGCTCTGCTGCTCCTTCATCGTATTTGGCAATTTTATTGATGGTAGCGCTCCCCACCCCTCCCATCCCCTCTTTTCCCTTCCCTCCACTCCCCTGCCCTCCCCTATGCTCCCTGTTCTTTCTGACCAACAGTATGATAGATTCGGGTGGGTGGTCAGCACGTGGGGCTACGGAGAGGACATGTACACAAAGATTTGGCTCCAGATCCAAAATGTCATGTATTTGGCAATTTTATTTATGGTAGCACTCCCCTCCCCTCCCCTCCCCTCCCCTCCCCTCCCCTCCCCTCCCCTCCCCTCCCCTCCCCTCCCCTCCCCTCCCCTCCTCTCCCCTCTTTTGCCTCCTCTCCCCACTTTTGCCTCCCCTCCCCCCCATCCCCTCCCCTCCCCTCCCGTCTCCTCCCCTCCCCTACACCCCCTCCCCTATGCTCCCTGTCCCTATACTCTGCTACACTCCCCTCCCCTATCCTACCCTACACACTCCTACACTCCCCTCCCCTATCCTACCCTAAACTCCCGTTCGCTACACTACCCTACATTACCCTATGCCCCCCTCCCCTACACTCTCCTACACTCCCCTCCCGTATCCTACCCTACACTCCCCTAAACTCCGATCCCCTACACTACCCTATACTCTCCTATGCTCCCCTCTCCTCTAACACGCTACACTACGCTATGCTACCCTACCCTACCCTGCCCTACCCTACCCTACCCTACCCTACCCCACCCTACCCTACCCCACCCTACCCTACCCTACCCTACCCTATCCTATCCTATCCTATCCTATCCTATCCTATCCTATCCTATCCTATCCTATCCTATCCTATCCTATCCTATCCTATCCTATCCTATCCTATCCTACCCTCCCCCTGCCCTCCCCTCCCCTCCCCTCCCTTCCTTTTATTCCCTCCCCTTCCCTCCCCTCTTGTCTTCTTCTCTCCTCTCTTCTTTCTTTCGGGTAACTTCAAATCGCTTCAGTCGTTCTCATAGCTCCTATCCCTGGCTGATTCACGGGAACCCATCAGCAGCAACCAGAAGCGCTCCAGCTGCTGTGTCACTGGTCGAGCAACAGTCTCCAACTGGGAATCGCTGACTTCGTTGTGTGGCTCAGACAGGTGCCTTGCAGTTCCACCGTGGCCTGGACGTTTCCTCTTGCTGTGTCCCCACCTACAGCGCACTTCTGCTTAGAAGCAGCAGCAGGCTTTGCAAGATGTCCCACTCCTTCCATTTTCAGTGGTTTAGCTTGGCTAGCCGGGTGGTGTCTGTCAATAGAAGACAACAACGAGATTTGGGTTAGAAACAGCTAACTGAGTAGTTCCTTTGCACAAGGGCAAGGAATATCTACCCCTTCCTACTGGAGGCTGCAGTGTCAGAGATAATGACGGGTCCTTCCGAGAGCTTTGAAATATCCCTTGGGGATGCTGAGTCCAGAGGACCAGAGCAAACCTGTCTAAAGTACACCGTGGAATCGCTCGGAATGACTTCCTAGCAGAAGCATGTGTCTGATACGGCTTCAGCTGCTTGCAGTTTTCTTCTTCACCTCATACCTAAATTCAGATGAGAGATCTCAATGAAGATGGAAAGGTTGAGAAATAGAGAAATCACTGATGTGCTTTGAGAACTTCTAAGGACTGAGTACTGCATCAATCCCATGTTGTGACATTAAGGATTGGTTAGAAAAGCAAACGTTAAAAACAAGGAAAGGGGAAGAACAAGTAAGCTTTCTTAAAGTATCTATTCTATTTAAGGTATCTTTAAAGAAGTAAATAAGTACTGAAATATATATGCAGATAGAGAGAGAGAGAGAGAGAGAGAGAGAGAGAGAGAGAGAGAGAGAGATACAGAAACCTAAGAGTCTGCTGTGCAGGTTAGCTTCTTGCTCTCTTTTCTAAAAGTCACAGTGAATGCAGCATCTGTGTGCGTTACAAGCATTACCCTCAGTCCAGCACAGGTACACACGAGAGGTCAGCCTGCAGGTTGCGGAGGCAAAGCAACTGCTCTGGCTGGATGTGAAGAGCCAAGACAGAAGTTGCTGTCAGGGAAAAGATACACAGAGGGGATGAAAAAGACGGAGTGTGCTTCCGACCTTCACAACTTCTAAGCAAGCGGAGATGAGGTTGTGGAAGAAGCAAATAAGCTGTTGATCTAGAAGCAGCCTGAAGATTGTCCTTAAGCAGGGCCTTGCATTCTTCATTTTTACAGCATTGCTTGCCTTCAAGTGCACGACGATGATTTTATGAACTTTCTACCACTACAGAAATGCACCGGATTCTTTCACAAAACTTACGGGTGGTACTTGGCAATATTGGTCAGCATTCTCTATTTCCTTCTTCATCTCAATTCTCTTTTGGCCTGTGAAGCTTTCCAGATCAGAGGAGAAGATCCACGGTAATATGGAGCTTTGGATACTGCAAAGGAAACGAAGAATCCTACTGACAACTCTTTTCAACCTCGCCTGCAAGCATCACAGAAAAGAACACCGAAAGAACACCGCTTTATCATGGGAAGCATAAATTGGAGCATAGGTGTCCTATAGCTGAAGCGAGGTGAAGCAGGTTCCACACAAGGTGAAGGAGCACACCCATAAGCATTTCCATAAAGCCGTGTTTTCAAACAAAGGGTTAAGATTTAGATTTTCTTACAAGTGAAGAATGAAGAAATAAAAGAAAAAGAAAATTACCAGGACATCCAGTTTTCCTCTAGCTTGCTTTGCTTCTTTCCGAATCTGAGTCTGGAGTGACAGTCAGGGAGCAGCCTTGTGCAGAAATGCCAAAGCCTCCCCAGCTGGTTGTACCTTCATCAGCAAGGGCTTTGATACTGCTGCCTCCTCAGCAACATCAGCCATTTCCGAGGAAAGCTGGTGTCCATCATGTCAAATAGAAATGGGAAATCCCTCTTGCCACAACTTCACACTCACACCAGAGTTGGCAGGACAGGCCGATCGACAGAGAAGCGTCTGCAAGAGTGTTAGAAAACAGACTTTAGATTTCCGTCAACCCAGGAAGAATTACTTGCTCATCCCTTCAAAGTGAACTCTGAGTAGAAGGAGGGGATCCCAAGCTGCATTCCTGACATCTATGCTGCAAAGTCATCCAATGGGACATGTTACTGGACCAGCCTGTTACGAACAGAAACAGGACTTTGAGGTTATGCTGTTGGATTAGAATTAAGCTCAAAGAGTTAGTCCTTTGACGTGTTTTTGTTTGCAAGTGTTTTCACTGCTTCCTAGACAATGTCTCCAGCAAGCTAGCTGCTTGCTTCATTTGTTCTGTTCTGTTCTGTTCTGTTCTTTTTGATTCTGTTTTGTTTTGTTTTCTCAGCCAGGATTCTTAGAGAAATGAGATTAGTGATCATATTGTATGTCCACCCATCCCTCCCTCCCCTTCGCTTGTCCAGAGCTTTTACCTCGTCCAGCAGCTTGAATGAACTCGGTCCTAGGCGCAGTTGTGTCCAAGCCATTCTGTTCCTAGACGTGTTGTGAGAACAGACAGCTAAGTAGTGGGGAGAGGACGTGCTGCTGTCTGCAGTGTGACCTCAGCGCTTACCAAACAGTAGGGAATACACAGAGAAGGGCCTTAGGAGAACTTCAAGCCCCAGATACGTTTTATGTGGAAACCATATTTCCCAAGATAACACTGGACGCAACTGCATAATCAAAAGGGATTCATTTCTTGGTTCATTCAACTCCTAGGTTTTAGTTTTAAAACATGTCTGTCTTGGCTTAAAGCACTCTTCCAATCTCTATTTCCAGTTCCTAGGATTTCCTGAAATAGGGAATCCCACTTTTTCCTTTTACAATCTCCCAGTCTCTTCTTTTTTACCTCTCCCCAAGAAACTTAGCACTGCTCTCTTCATACTTGACAACTAGATATGGAGCTGTATCAGCCAGAAGGAAGTTTCCTTCACACTTTCTGCTTCTTACGGTATCTGGGCTCTTACCTTTACACTTACTCACCCTTCCTACATTAGCACAAAGAAAGCTGTTTGGGAGATCTGATGTCTTGTTTTCCAGAAACTGCCCTGAATCACCTTTACGAGAGCTGTCCCACGCTGCGAGCACAAGTCTTGCAGTCTGGCCAGATATTTGCCTTCTAAGTCAATAACCAAATCTGTTACAAAGGTAAGAACATGTAATTAATGGAAAGGAAATCCTTTTATCCTTTTATTTTGATCCAAATTCACTTTTTTTTTTTTTTTTTTCTAGACCAAGAATGAATTGTGGAGAACCACCAAAACTCAGGTGAGAAATGAAATGACAAATGTTAAGGTCAGGCAGCTTGCCCACTGCCGTTGCTACCCTGAAAGCAGATGGAGTGCATCTTTATACGCCACAGCCTGAGACACTAGTCGACAGGCCAGCCCGTGTGAGGAAGTCCATTGCTGCCTGAATTTTAACATGACAGGGGGACTCTTAAGCCTCTTGTTTATGCTTTAGTACTTGCGGTCTATGGGAGGACCACAGCACACTCTTCTCTGTCTCCCCTTATTTGTTGATCGTCTGTAGGAAGAAGAGAACGTGCAGAGGCCCTCACCCGTACATTGGGTCTGTTCTCACTCTGTGCAGCTCCATCACTGAGCAAAGTACCAACCTTGAGGCTTCTGTAAGGACTTGACACAAACTACAGAATACTACAATGAAGCATTCACAACAAAACCACATTTTTTTCCGCAGCCAAGCATCAAAACACTTACAGAAGGGCATGGTCCCTCTCTGTGCACCTCAAGGGGAGATCCACAAATCCTCACGTGGTTTCATCGCATCCAGCACCCTTCTCTGTGCCTCCCAGCTAAACGTGCACAGAGGCAGCTGTTGCCAAAGTGCTGTGGTGACACAATTCAGTTCTGTTTCTGAAGTCATCACCGCAGGCACCTCCCAGTGACGGCACAACACTCTCTGTTGCTAATGCGTCTGTCTCAGAAACAGCTAGGGAAGTACCACTATGCCCAAACTGACTTGAATTAGAGTAGTTCCCAAATTATTCTCTGCTCCCCTACATCTGTGGAAGGTGTGTGATCAATCTTTTCCTTGAGAAAGGACTACAGAGCAAAAGAGCTTGATTCTGAGACATTGCCCGTCCTTGTAGAGCAGTTCACCTTTGATTTCCATGTCAGAAAAAAGAAGGTGAAATCAACAATTCCCTTCCTCTGAGCTGGGAATAGGAAAGAAGCCCAATTCTCCAGGAAGCCTTCAAAAGGAAACTCTGCATTTCTTTGTTAAACACCTTGTTTAATTTCTTGAAAGAAATCTTTCCCAGGACTTTGCAACTGCGGTGGTTCGAAGTGGGTGGGCAGCCGAGTTCCACCACGGCCGCTCTCTCACTCCCCCTCCTCAAAGGGAAAGGGGGAGAAAATACGATGCAAAGGGCTCCAGGGCTGAGATAAGGACAGGGCGATGGCTCAACAAGTATCGTGACGGGCAAAGCAGACTCAGCAGAGTGACCCTCAGGGTCCCTCCCTGCCCCTGCTCCCCGTGGGGTCCCTCCCATGGGATGCCGTCCTTCCCCAGCTGATCCCACACGGGCTGCCCACAGGCAGCAGCTCCTCAAGCACTGCTCCCACACGGCTCCGTCCCACGGGCTCCATCCATCCATCCATCCATCCCCCAGGAGCAAACTGCTCCAGCACGGGTCCCCCACGGCTGGGCGGCAGCTCCCCCCAGCCCCCCTGCTCCTGCGGGGGCTCCTCTCCATGGCTGCAGCTGCGGCCCGGGGCCTGCTCCTGCGGGGGCTCTCCACAGGCCGCAGCCTCCTCCAGGCCACAGCCACCTGCTCCACCGGGGGCTCCTCCACCCACAGGGGGGCAGCAGCGTGGAGATCTGCTCCATGTGGGACCCATGGGTGCAGGGGGACAGCCTGCTCCACCAGGGGCCTCTCCCTGCACAGCCCGCAGGGGAACTGCTGCTGTGAGCCTGGAGCACCTCCTGCCTCCTGCTGCACTCACCTTGGGGGCTGCAGGGCTGCTTCTCACTCCTTGCTCTTCCAGCTTCTGTTGTGCAGCAGTATTTCCCCCTGCTTACATCTGCTCTCCCAGAGGTGCAAACAACATCGCTTATTGGCTCAGCTCTGGCAAGCGCCGGGGCCCTTTTGGAGCTATCTGGAGCTGGCTGTTGTCTGGATTGTTCTCACAGATGCCATCCCTGCAGGCCCCTGATACCAAACCCTTGCCACGTAAATCCGATCGAAGTGTGTGCAGCAATTACAAAGCCGCTGTGCTTTGGGCTGTCATGATCCTTCTGCAAGTGCAGGGGAGGTGCAGGGTTGCTTTGCATTTCCAAAAGGAGGAAGAAAGCCTCCAACCCCACTGGACCTCAGCCACTTGCAGGATCCAAGCAACGCTCCCCACTTTCAGTTACCTCCCTCCCATGCACACAGTGGGAGCAAGGTTGAACAAGCACATTTTTGAAAATGTTTATCTTAATGAAGAATAAAAGAAGTCTACAACACCCAATCCCTCTGTGCACCCAAGGCAAAAATCGTGGATTATTCTGCCTCAACACTATTTTCAGACCCAATTTGTCAAGTCATCTAGCAGAGGATTTCTCTCTTGTTCACTCACTAGCTTAGTAGAGCACCAGTTTTTTCAACTGAGCCACTGTTTTTTCAAACAAAAGAGTTAACGAGATCCTATTGCATCTTGTTTAATGTTTATTAACTACAGTTTGGAAACCACAAACGTAGAAAAAAAATATCATTTCCTTATTTTATTAAAACATATATAAAACATATATAAAACATATATAAAACATATATAATATATATATATAACACATATTGTGTTGTAAAGCACACAATTCCCTACCAATGACAACAAAAAAATCATCTAATTGAGCATGCAGTTTTCATTAACCTGTTTTTTTTTCTTTTTTTTTTTTTTTACAAATACCCAGCAACACATACACATGTGTTGTGTTGTGTTTTTTTCCATCATTTCTCACTGAAGCAATACCCATCCCATATCAGATCAGTGTCATTAGTCTAAATTTTGTTCCTAATGTACTTGAAAAACTTCTTAACTCTATTGATTGCAACAGTGGATTTTTTTCTCTCCAATCTTAACTCCATTTATCAATTACTTATTCTCTTCAATTCCTGCTTTTAAGAGATGGTTAGGTATTCACCATCTCT
Organism: Anas platyrhynchos; assembly: GCF_047663525.1. Lineage (NCBI taxonomy): Eukaryota > Metazoa > Chordata > Aves > Anseriformes > Anatidae > Anas > Anas platyrhynchos. The sequence goes on along the minus strand of NC_092613.1, from coordinate 982,078 downwards.
CACTATTATTTATAGCTTTTCTTTTCTTTTTCAGTAGTTTAGCCCTAGTCAACTCGGAGGCGGGCAGCAGCAGCTTCTATGGAGCTCCTATGCTGAAAAAAAAAAAAAAAAGTTGAGCCTTGAGGGAAAAGGAAGGTGGGAGAGCCAGATGGGGCAAGAGGAAGGGAGGTGGTTTGACCAGGACACCTTGAGGGTCTGGGAAGAGAAGAAATGGATGGGTGCTTAAGAAATGAGCAGCATCACAGCCTATATACGGAAGAATTGTGACGAGCAGTTTAGAAATGTGAGCGATTGGTGGTCTTGTGTTGATCGGCAGCTGTGCTCCATGGTTATAGCTGTAATTTCAGCAGGTTACTGTGTAAGCCGCATGTTGCTCTGGGGCGCTGGGCTCGCCAGCAGGGCCGCAGCCCCAGGAGGAGCGGGAGCCGGCTGCTGGACCTGCCATGGTGGCTGGAGAGTGGGGCGGTTGCTTGGGGAACGCGGGCAACGGGGGTTCCGTCCCAACGGCTGACCAGCCCCTCGCCGACATCTTGGGGAGGACTGCAGGCTTTGGAGCCAAGCAGGCTGCCCAGCGCAAGACTTGGCCATCCCCAGCAGGCTTTCCCTCCCACGCAGCACTTGCCATGCCCAGGACGCTTCCACACCACCACTTGCCCGGCCCAAGGCTTGCCCAGCCCAGGACCAGCTTCTCGGCCTCAGCGGCAGTGCCCATCCTTGCCATTTCACCGCATGGCACATTCCCAGCAACCCAGACGAAATCTGCCCCATCAACACGAAGCGTTTCTTCAGCCAAAGAGACCTCGTCCCAAAGAATTCCCCTCTCTTGGAGGACTTCTCCAAGCACTTCCTTCCCCAGGGAATGGTACCCACCCCATTCAAGACTTCCCATCCCAAGGCTTTTGCTTCCCAGGGATTTCCTTCCTAGGGAACATTGCCCATTTCCTAGCCCAATGGCTTCCCACCCCAAGGAAGTCTTCCCATGCTGTAGCCCCAAAATGCCCCCAGAGGGCACCTGGCAGCTACTGGGAAGGAAATGAGCTCTGTCATGGTGAGCTAGCCGCTCAAGGCCCTGCTCTTTGGCCCAGGTGTCTGTGAGGCGGTGTTGGCAAGGACTCCTGTTGTGAACATAAGAACATAACATAACAGAAGAACATAAAATCACATCAGAGAGAAAAAAATATAGAATAACAGAACGCGACATAGGAACATCAAACAAAGACAACTCTCATGATGTGGTCTGATAGGATGGAGGAGAAAGCAGAAATCCAGCAATGCTGTCTTTCCTACTCCTCAAAACCAATTCCGTTGACAACTGGGAATGCTTCCAGCTGGAAAAAAATGCCAGAATGAAGTGGAGGACTCCTTGCCATCACTGTGTTTCTGGAGCACACCTCTACCTTTCTGTCCAACAGGGGGTTCTTCTTGGGAGATAATTGCCCAACATGAAAAAACACAACCAAAGCCAGAGGACCCATCTCCGCAACAAGACGATAAATAGAAAAGACATCTCTAGATGCAGACCCCAGAGCTCCAATTCACTATGTCCCACTAGTGGAAGTTATTTTTTAGGCTTTGTTTTTAAGGCCACTGGCTGCCTCCTCCCTTATGCTGCCCATTCTCCCTCTTGTCCTGTCTTCTTTCTCCTGCATTGCTTCCTTTCCTTGGTGGACCTTGCTGAGCTCTTTGATGTTTTGTTGTATATATATGTATGAAGACATAAACCTGTTAGAGAGTGTCGAAAGAAGGGCAACAAACAAGAGGGTCTCTTTTAACAGGGGGATTGAGGTTTGTGGCAAGGTTTTGGTAGCAATTTAGGGGCTGCACTGTGCTGGACACAGCAACAGACGCACCATAAGCCAAAGTCAGACAATAAGCCAAGGTGTGTTCACGTGTGGTTTACTGTGGTTTAACGTGGTTTACGTATAGAAGAAAGTTTTCGCCTATTGGTGAGTATACTGCAGATTTGCTGCATTGTTCTAAATTAAATAGCAAGATAAGTGATGGCATCGTAGGCTGGGAAAATATTTCTAGAGTATTAGCGCATTTTGAGCATCATTTTAACTGTTTATGCAAACATGAAGATTATTAAAATCAGTGTTTATTTATGTCTGTATGTAAACAGGTGATCATGTTGTATAGCATGCAGTAAATGGTTTGTGAATGCTGCTTGAAGAATGAAAAGAGTAAGTCAGCTCCACAAGGAATAAATGAATTTTGTTTATTTGTGCAATGCAGAGATTAGAATTAGACCAACAGCATGGAACCAAAGTCTTGCTGTGTGCCTTTTATCTGTAGGACAGTTCATGGAGGCTTCAGCAGCCCTATCTGTTTTCTAGCACTCTGAAATGTCCTCTGTGGTGCTGCACCCAGTTGAAAGCCTGCACTGATTGTGCTGAACTTTCCTAACAGGAGGCACGGGTCCTTCGTCGGACGCTGGCTGGGGATGTATGCTGCGATGCGGGCAGATGATGCTGGCCCAAGCACTGATCTGCAGACACTTAGGGAGAGGTGAGTGCTGGTCCTGAGGGAACTTCGGTATTGTCTGCAGACGCTTCTTCGTAAGTACTCCATTAAAAGCACAAACCCTGAATTTATTAGTGAGACTTTCTTTGATGCCCTGGTAACAGTTCCTAATGAATCAATTCATATTCAGCTGGGTGAAATCATCCCAGCCTGAAGGAGAGAAATAGGCATAGAAGGAGAACAAATGGGGAATCCTGTCGCCATTATTTTATAAACCTTTTAGTGTAACACCCAAGTTGAGGCCAAGGGAAAACCTGCCACCGTGGGACAGTGCTCTTACCCTTCTCTTCACTACTCACTTGTCAGCAGCACGAGGTCCAAACCCCCCTGGTGCAAGCTCTGAAGCGTGCATGTCACATCCCAGGATGCTGCCAGTGGAGTGTTTGGACTTTCTGTATGGATCTTATGTTGTTATTTAATGGGTGCTTAGAAATCCAACAAGGTCTAAACACAGCCTGTACTTTTAAATAATCTTGGAAGCTCAGAGATACTGGAATGGCTATCAACACGCAGCATGATCCGTCAGAATATGTTTGCAGTTGATGTTTTTGTTTTGTTTTATTTTCCCTGTTTTTACAATCTAGCCTATGATGATAAAGGGCAGCTTGATGATAAATAACAAGCTTGGAATTCTAGGAGCTCTACACAAAATGTAAATATTCGAGATGAATTGAAATGTCTTTTAACATCTCATTATAAAGCTTTCTGCTGTCTAGACATTTGATCAGTGTAATGAAAACGTCACCATTTTTTATTCTATATCAATTTTTCCTTTCAGATTGGCAATGGGAAAAACACAAAAAACAACCAGAAGAATATCACAGAATCCTACGATGCTTTCTCAACAGGAAGGCTTGCTGTTATTCAATCCACCAGATGGGTAAGAACAAACATAAACTTTCAGGTTTTTTCCACTGAAATTTCTACTGTGTTGAATCACTAATTTGCAGTATGTTAATTCATAATTTTAAAAAGTGGATGTGAAGACAAGGTGTATGCTTATACAAAAATAAAAAGGTATGCAGATGGGCGCAAAGACTAGTAGTACAGAAACATTCCCTGAGACCTAAATAAAGCCATGTACTAGAATGTAGCTCTTGATAAACTCTGTAAGCCTTGGGTACCAGAGTCAGTAATGTTAGAATAGACAGTCTTGTAGCTTATTGCTGTAATTTGTAATAAAGGGCACTAACATTTGTTAACTTGTAATTCTCGTTATAGTTTAGAAGCCTTTTGTTTATTAAAGAAACTGGCACTCCCTAAGTTTTGAAAAGAGCATAGATTGAGAAAATAATTGTTATTGCTAAATACAGATTGCAGTTACTCTAGAATGTTTGACAGTGACGGTATTTACTGTATATTGTTCCCACATTCTTTATGGTCTCATTTTTCTTTGATTTTGTGTACGTGTGTCTTTTTTTCACTGTGAAAACAGCACAGGTGGGTGTTGGAGAGGGGAAGTCAATTGGAGAATGGTTTGGACCAAATACAGTTGCTCAAGTACTAAAGTAAGTGAGATCATACCAGTCTCATTCAGAACGTACTCCCCTGGGGCAGCCAAGAGAAGGCCCAGGCAGAGTTTTGAAGGCTGCATATCCCCCTGTCCCACAGTCAGGAATGTACTTGCCATCTATTTACAAGTGCAGCATGGAATGTCATGCCACAGCTCGGTGTGCAGGTACTGAGTTGGGAATGGGTGACCTCTAAATTTTAATAAAGGAAGAGCCTGAGGAGAAGAAACTGCAGGAAAGTCTCCTGCTATGCCGTCTGCATGCCCTCACCAGTCACACCACAGATGTATATTCCTTTCTGCACAGTGGCACAGCTCTGGCAGGTCGAGAGTGCCACCGTGTAGGTCGGAGTGGTGGTGTGAAACATCAGAGAGAAGCCATCTCGGCTGAGGAGGGAACTGAGCTGCAATTCCTCCCTTTCTGAGCAGCAGTTCTGCCAGCAAAAGCTACTGGATAAAGATGGGCAGCTCCTCATAGTCTGGGAGCCACACTGAAAGGAACTGAGGCTGCTCAGTTCTCCAGGGGTACGTGGAGGTGTCTTACCTCAGGCAGGGGCCTGCGAGCTCAGCAGCAAGTCTTTGACACCCTGGAACAGGCACATGATCTGAAGAGGGAGGGGAGCTGAAGCATGCCCTGGACTCCAGATCTTTCATGGCCAAGTTTTTCATGGTGAAACGCTCACCCCCATTTCTTTCTGGCTTATTTGAAACAGCTAATTCTGCCAGTGCAGCTTAAGAGTGTAGCTCCCTTCCCCAAAGGTTTGGATTTTGCAGAAGTGGACATAAAACTGTGTGCTGCTGTCTCCCACTGAAGTTTTGGTGCCCCAAACCCTTAGCTGATTTAGCTTTTAACGCCCCATTTCTGCTGTGCACGCAGGCTCAGGCAGAAGTAATTCCACTGAATTCAGTGGAATTTCTTAAGCAAAAAGTAATCTGCAAAACTGGCATAGGAATTTTTTTCTTTTCCAGATGAGAAAAGACACAATTGGGCAAGAACCCAGTGCAGAGACTGTCGAGTGCAATAAAAAGTAATAAACTTGATGTAGTTGAACTGTTACTGTCACTGCACTTAGCAGTAAGACAAAACAGTTTGCACATGGTGCAGCGCATATGTTTTTCCTGGTACCACTCAGTACCTATTTTTCTAAAGATATTAAACATTTAATGTTTAAAGTTTTCTTTTTCTTACGTGGAGACTTTAAAAAATGCAGAAAGGATGTTTTTTCTTAAGAAAAAAAAAATAAATAAATGGTTCTGAGTGTAAAGCTACCCTTTTGATCCAACTAGTTTATATTAATTAGTACCTTAATGTTTTCTAGGAAGCTTGCTTTATTTGATGAATGGAATTCATTAGCAGTTTATGTATCTATGGACAATACGGTGGTCATTGAAGACATCAGGAAGTGACACCTCATCAGTTTTCTGGTAACAGTTTCTGATTTGACTCCATTTGCCAGCATGTATCTAAACATGAACAAATACTTGGGGGGCCATGGGTTTGTCTTGCAAGGGTAAGAAGAGGGAAGAAGGACATACAAACTCAGTTGTGGTTTTTTGATCCCTGATGCCAACTTCGTGCTCACATCACTGGATGTGAAGAGCTCCTTGAAGAATTTCTACTGTCATCATTGCTGCCATTTCATTTCTCTGGCGTTTTATAGGCAAAGCTTGACACTATTAATAACATTAATAGGACATGTCACTGCAGTCTTAAATTGTCATCCCCCAATCATTGATCTAACGTCTCACTTGGACGTGCCAGCACATACTGTCTGCTAGAATTACTTCTACTAAATAGCTGTAATTGCCATGCCCGGCTCGTTTTGTCTTGGGTGCCCTATAAAGATCCCTGGCAAACTAGCTTAATTCACTACTGAGAGGAAGATCTGCTTTGTGTTCCTCTGTGCGTTGACTGATTTCTAGTTTTATTCCCGCAGAAAAAATGTGCTGGTGCCCTCCTCAGAGCAGCAGCGCGTCCCACAGCAGTGCACATTTGCACAGAAGTGCTCTTGGCCGAAGCAAGAAGGCAGGAGGACTCTGCACAGGCTGGAAAGCCCTCTTGCTTATTATACCTCTACGACTAGGGATAAATCACATAAATCCCGTATATATTGATGCATTTAAAGTAAGGTTTTCTTTCAATTCATTGCTCGTTACTGTCAAATAAGTTTGGGTATCTGTGATGTCAGTAAAGAAATGAATTACAATTTCCTTTATTCCTTTTGAACTCCTAGGAATGCTTTAAGATGCCACAGTCTTTGGGAGCATTAGGAGGGAAACCAAATAATGCCTATTATTTCATAGGATTTTTAGGTAAGGAAAAAAGAAACTTATTCCAAATGTGCAGATGATCAAAAGAGAACATTTTTTGAAGGGGAAATAGTAAGGGGTCTAAGCGTGAACCTCTAGAAGTAAAGAAAGATGAGAATAGAATAAAATAAATGAAGAAGCATATCTAAAAGAGTTTAGAAACAGTATGAGATGATCCTTAACAGGAGCAGAAAGTTAACAGCAAAGCTAGGTGTAAAAATAAGTGATGACATCAAAAAGAGCAACATACTGAGAATAGCTGATAGCATTTGACAAGTGTATTGGTCAAATGTCACTTTTATTTTCTTGTATTTCAAAACTGTTTCTGATAGCAGTATCTTTTTCACCTTTTGCATACCTTCTGTTATTAAGTATTGCTCTAATTAATTTAAAATGCATTCCTTCAGATTTCACCCCACTTTGGGCCAAAATTTTGCAACCCTATTTTGTCCTTTTGTAAAACCTAACCTGTTTTAGTTAGGCTTTTTTGTTCCAATTTCTGAATGAATGCCTAATGGGATTACAGATTGCATCTGTGAACATCCTGTACCTTTTAATCTGTCAAATGTTAGTGTTTACAACACTTGAGATTTAAAAAAAAAAAAAAAAAAAGTACTGGATCTCACATGGAAAAATAAAAGTATGTGACAAAGATAGAACATAACCAACCAAAAAATTACAGTAATAGGTGACAATAGGAAGTTATACTAAATACCCTGTGGGAAACGCTGTGTCTAAACCTTCCGATTCTCTTAAAGAATCCCTAGCTGGAAAGTCTAGATTATACTGACTGCAATGGCAATCTAATTTCTATTTTACAGTTCTGGACCAAGTGCTTATTAATGTCACTTGCTTATTTTTAACATACGGCTTTTACCCATCCAGGCAATGAGCTGATCTATCTGGACCCTCACACCACTCAAAGCTCTGTAGATTCAGAAGAAAATGGCACGGTTGACGATGAGAGTTTCCACTGCCAGGAAGCCCCACATAGAATGAAGATCATGAATTTGGACCCTTCAGTAGCTTTAGTAAGTGTCAGGAAATCTTGAATGCATGTACTTTATCTCAAAGTAATGTCTCTCTACATTGGTAAGGGCAGCAATGCATCTCCTTGAACAGAACCAAGATCACAAAGCTGTCTTCTGTGATCAACACATAGTAGTTTGTACATAACTACATCAAGAATCTTAGGGCAAGTGGGGAGCTGTCTGTACTGTAGGAGCTCGCTTTGTTTTCTTTACTGAGCAGCTTTTACTTCTTTCAAGAGGCATTATAATGGTCAGAGCAAGGAACTGAAACAGGTTTACGTGTTTTATTCTATCACTACTTTATGTTTGGTCACCTCTAGACAAGTTACTTAAACTTACTTTCTATCGTAAGTTGAAAATGTTTAAGTGGAATTATTGTATTTCACCCCAAATTACAAATACAAATGTATTATTTGTAATTCACCCAAAATGTCATGGGGGTACTGTGGTATTTGGAAAAATTGGATCTGATCCCATGCCAGTATCCTGTGATTGGGTGATTGGCAGTTGTCACCAGTGGGATGTGTTTCTAAAGCTTTAAACAATCTGTAAAGATACCGGTATCTGTCATTCATTCACATACCTGTTTTTTAATACTGCTGCTTTTTAGAAAGTTTTTTTGTTTTGTTTTGTTTTAATACTTAACTACGTAACTGTGCAAAATGTGGCATGATGCAACGAGACAGACAAAATCATAATGAAGAGCAAATATTTTCAGTATAGATACCAGAATGGAAATGTTCCTTAGGTGGTCCATCATCTACAAGTTTTCAGCTTCTGCTGATACCTGGACTGTAGGAACTGGGTGGCGCTCCATGGAGGAGCACACAGGAGCTGCTGCTATTTTTTGCTTGACTATTTCGTTAGGGGTTTGCAGGGCCTTGTTCTCCCCTTGGGTTCTCTCCCTAGAGCTGCCACATATTTGGAGTCTTATATCTACTGATCGTACAGGGCATTACTGTATCAGAGGTCAAACCGCCTTACCTGCTGGTACCACATACCTACCATCTGCAAAGGTAAAACTCTGTGTGTTTGTTTTTTCCCCTAAGGGCTTCTTTTGCAAAGAAGAATGTGATTTTGATAACCGGTGTAGTCTTGTACAAAAGGTAAGAGTGGGAACTTAGCATCTCGATTTGTTCTTTATAAAGTCTGGTTTTTATTGTCTGTTTTTTGTAAAATTTTCCTTTGCATTTTCCTTTGTATACAAATTGTATGAGCCATGGAGAAGAATGCATTAAAGCATCAGGGTAAGGCAATACTACTGAATTGCTAATTGGAAATTGTTCAGCACTTTACCAGCCACAAACCCTGCCAGTTGGAAAATGGGTGTAAACATCCACACTTGAAGGTGTTACTGGGTGACACTTGCTTTTAACTTCTAATTCTCACTAAATGACTAAGGTTTAACTGCCATATTGTAGTGATGTATCAATGATTTGCTTCCTGATCCTTTTTTATTGTTTGACATAATAGATTGCGTGTTCTAATTATGACTGTTAGTCCCTGCTATCTTAAAGATCTGATTCTGTAAGTGCTGCAGGCCTCTAGCTCCTGCTGATCTAGGGAGAACAGAAGGTGCTGGCTGCCACAGGAAACAGACTTGAGGATGTTTCTGCATGCAGCTGTTAAGCTAAGCACCAGACGTCTGAATGTAAAGTACCATCAACCTCTAAGGGCATTTATTTAAAAAAAAAAAAAATCATCTAAGGAAAACAGTTTGTAAATAACTGAAATACAGGACAGAAGGTAACTTCTCTTTGAAGAGGAATAGCGTTTGGCTTCAGGAACACCTTTTTTCCTGACCAAAACCTGTCCTTCAAAATCTGATGCGTTTTTTTTTTTTTTTTTCCCCTTTGGAGGAGCTGATAGATCTGTCTTTTGTGCTATTGATCAACAGAAAACTTGAGGAGAGTTCTATGCAAGCAACTTTCTTTTAAAAAGCAGAAAATATTGTACATTCCTAGTGTGCTTGCTACATGTAAACAAAATTACAGGTTTGCAGATATCAAAGCTGATATCAAAAGATGATAAGACTGATAATTTGTAGTACAGTTCAAGAGATCTGTCTTCCAGATGTGTTTTAACTAGGGATGTATTACAGAGACCATGGTGCTTGGATTTCACAGTATGTCTGTATAAAGACTTTTTTTTCCTGATGGACATGCGTAATTAAAAAACACTTTCAATTAAGCAGACACGTTTTGTGTTTGAAGCGTCCCCCGAGCCAGCTTTTAAAATGAAAGCATTCTGTCCTCAGGAGATTCTAAAGCAGCAGAGTCTACGGATGTTTGAGCTGGTCCAGAAGCACCCGCCACACTGGCCTCCTTTCATACCTCCAACAAAACCAGAAGTGACAACCACAGGAGCAGGTAAGGCACCGATTAAAAGCCTAATTGTGCAATGTTATGTTCCTCGTTAGCAAATAAAAGAATAATCACAGGTAGAATAACTATCCTTTGTGAGTGTCAAGCAATATATAGCAGGCATGTATCCAAACAAGCCATACAATTGCTAGCACAGATTTTTTTTTTTCACTCTTACAAAGTACTTTTCTGGAATGCGTCTTTCAAAGTTTTTTTTTTTTAAGTGAACAAAATCAGGCATGTCTTTAGAAGCATTTTTTTCTTTATCTTTTTTTACAGAACTCATTGAATCTACTGACAAGCTATTTGAATTGGAAGAAGAATTTGAAATCCTGAGTGTGTGAAGGAAACTGTGGTGACTCTTCTGAGTGTTGAATATATTGGTAATATTATTGCATTGACTTAAACAGCCATGTTAGCCCCGAAGTGCCTGAAATTATGGATAACAGAGCACAGAAATCTAGTAGCATCCAAAACTCCAAGGGCAGTTTAACACACAAGCTTCCCCGGATGGAAAGGCAGTAAGAGATCTTGTGATAAGATGCTTAAAGGGAATCTCTTTTTAACGTACCTTACCTGGAGACAAATGGGCCTTTGAGATTAAGGCAAAAATACATGTATCACTGGGCACCATGTTTGGAGAAAGGGATAACCCAAATGGATATTTCTTGCTCTCATATAATAATGCAATAGTTTAGTTCTTCAAGCAAAACAGTCTTCAGTTCAGGAGGATGTTTACTTCTGTTCCCTCCTGTGGGCTGCGTCATAGGAAAAATACATTGTCTTGTTTAAAAGATTGACTGGATCAGGAGAAAATTGTTTCCTTGTTAAATATTTTAACATGTATTTGAGCAACCAGACTTTATTACAAAAATGTTTCTGTAAAAGGAACTATGTCTAATGGATACATTTTGCAATAGCCTTCCTGTTTCTGGGAGACCTCAAGAGGAACAGGAGCCTCAAATAGTTGATACAGATCACAACCACTGTTATAGTTATGGTATATTTCACCTTGACCTTAAAATTCAAATGATTAAAACTTAGGTTATTTCTTTCCGAGTTAAAATGAGTCAAAGGTGGTTTAACTGTACCTTATTTATTTTAGAATAGATTTACACAAGTTTCTCTGTTACAGCACTTTATCTGTGCATCTAATAAATTTCTTAAGCTTTTCTTAGGTTGTATGCTGCTATGTTTGGTTAATTTGTGTGAACTAAATATAAACCAGGTGATCTTAAAACTTAATATAGAAGCGTACACAGATTACTGAATTGTTGCTTTTTGACTTCTTGCCTTTTGAAATCTGTTTTGGTAGAAGTGCCTTAACCCTACAGGTTTATCAGAACAGCCTGGGCAGTTTTATTTCTAAGGCAGAGAATCTCTCTCTAGCAGCCATAAGAAAAACAGTTCAGAATAAAGAAAGGCAAAGATTTTTAATCCATGCTGAAGTTCCTTTTCACTACCAGACAGTCCCCCTTGTGGTCATGTTGTCATGCTAGTGTAATGAACATGAATTGCAGACTTTCATCTTCACCAATAAATGACAACATAGAGAAATACTGAATATCTCTCACTCTTATTTATAGATTTTCTTTTCTTTTTCAGTAGTTCAGCCCTAGTCAACTCGGAGGTGGGCAGCAGCAGCTTCTATGGAGCTCCTATGCTGAAAAAAAAAAAAAAAAGTTGAGCCTTGAGGGAAAAGGAAGGTGGGAGAGCCAGATGGGGCAAGAGGAAGGGAGGTGGTTTGACCAGGACACCTTGAGGGTCTGGGAAGAGAAGAAATGGATGGGTGCTTAAGAAATGAGCAGCATCACAGCCTACATACGGAAGAATTGTGACGAGCAGTTTAGAAATGTGAGCGATTGGTGGTCTTGTGTTGATCGGCAGCTGTGCTCCATGGTTATAGCTGTAATTTCAGCAGTTTACTGTGTAAGCCGCATGTTGCCACTTCCTTGATCAAGGCAATGCTGTTCAGTTGCAGGGAAGAGGGGCAAGACTCAGGGAAGAAACGGAACGGAGAAAACTGTACACTGTGGATATGCACACGTAGCCATAAAATCAGTGCTGGACAGAAAGAGAGAAAGAGAGACAGACAGACAGACAGAACGAAAGGAGGGAAGGAAGGAAGGAAGGAAGGAAGGAAGGAAGGAAGGAAGGAAGGAAGGAAGGAAGGAAGGAAGGAAGGAAGGAAGGAAGGAAGGAAGGAAGGAAGGAAGGAAAGAGGAAGGTAAAGGGAGAAAGAAGGAATACCCCACACTCATAAAAGTGAGAAAGATCCAGGTGTAAAATTACGTAAAAGAAAGACAACTGTCATGTTGTGGTCTGATAGTTTCTGGGAGAAAGCAGAAACCCGGCAATTCTGTCTTTCCTACTCCTCCAAACCAATTCCGTTGACAACTCTGAATGCTTCCAGCTAGAAAAAAAAGGAAGCATGAAGTGGAGGGCTCCTTGCCATCACTGTATTTCTGGAGCAGATTTCTGGATAGTCCCCGCAGCCAGCTGTAGGGCCTATGCCAGGCTTGGAGTGGCTGCAGGGAACATGCCAGGGGCTCGAGGTGCTGCAGGGAACATGCCAGGGGCTGGAGGGGCTGCAGGGCGAGTGACACGGGTTTGAGGGGCCTCAGGTCCCAGCGCAGTGGTTGATGTCGATGCAGGGAACATCAGAGTTGTTTGAGGGGCTGCAGGTAAAATGCCAGGGGTTGCGGGGGCTGCAGGGTGCTGAGTCACAGCTTTGCATCAGGTCAAGACGCATTTTCCTAGAACCATCCATTTCCTCCTGAAGGGGCTGAATAGCATGGAACGGTCTTCAAAATGCACAGAGCAGACCCCAGCAAACGTAGGGATGCTGCTAGCAAGTAGGGAACTTTTTTGTTGATGTTGTTAACATTGTTTCACGACAATAGATGCAAACATGTATCTTGAGTTGAGGGCAAAGGTGACCTTGGATCTGAAGCACACAGGCGTTCACTAATGTCCCCCCATCCGGAGTGAATCCACAACGACTCGGAAGGAAAACTAAAGTCCAAAGCAGTGCACTGGGATAAAGAGAGTTTAATAGGGTAGAAAAGGAATAAAAACAATATAATAAATATTAATATTTATAATTTATAATATAATAACGTATAAAAATTGTTTAATTAATAAGATTAAATAATAATCATCATAATTTTATAGTAATAAAACAACGCCATACTGTACAACACAGTCAAGAAAGTGGATTGAATGCAATAAAAATAAAACCCATTTTTCCCATCCCAATGAGTTCCTATCCCCATCATCACTTCCCATCCCACTGATCATTTCCTATCCCAACAACGTCCCAGTTCTGATCCCAAGGCTGAATTCCCAACTCCCACCCACCCATCCAGCCAGCCATGCACCCATTTTCTGCATTTTCAGGTCACAAGACTCTGATGAAGGCCACCTCAGCCTTTTCCCCCCCCAAAAAAGCTGCTCTTTATTGTGAAAAACTTCACTTTTGCACAACACTGCAGACCCAGCCAAGATGGTCCTGCAAGACAAGGTGAAACAAATATACAAAACCCATATGGAGGTAAATTGGTTCATCTAAACAAATTCCTACCACGAAATCCTGATCCTCAATCTCAGCACCGATGAAAAAAGAGGATACAGTTCCCTCCTCCAAGGTCCCTCTCTGCCCCTGCTCCCCGTGGGCTCCTCTCCATGGCTGCAGCTGCGGCCCGGGGCCTGCTCCTGCGGGGGCTCTTTTTTGCACCTAAGTGCTGTTAACCATCCCAGGCATTTGTTGTTCACATGGTGAATAAGTGCTGTTTTGGATTTACAGAGATAATCTGTAGATTTGGTTCCAAAGGGGTTCAAATTCAGGCAAGGCAGTGAGAGCTTTGTGGGCTGCAGGAGAACCAAAATGCAGGAACTGTCAGGGCTCATCCTCACCCGTGACCAACTCTCATTTGGTCTTCTTTGGAGAGAAAGCCAAGCCAGCCAGATGGCTTCCACTACTTCTATGGGAGTGACATTGGGATTGATCTTTAAAATGAAATGAAGCAGAAGGCTGTGGGTTCTCCAACCTTCAAGATATGCAGCACTTGGCTGGGAAGGTTTCTTCCGTTCCTATGGATTTGAAGAATTAGGGCTGAAAGAAGCAGCAGGACCCTAGGGCCATATTCTGTCATCTCTATGGAAACTCCTGATGGGAATTACCTCCCTACTGGTGTCAAACTGCAGGCAGGCAAACGGGTGTGGTCTCCTCTCTGTGCAACTCCCCAATCCATGGTGTCTCTTTGCATGTGTGAAATTGCATGTGTATAGGGGGTGTGGTGGCAGAAGAGTGAAAGCCTCTTCTGATGGCTCCTAAAGCTGTGAGTCTGACCCTTCTGTGACTGTGCTGAAAGCGATCCTGGGGATAGAAGGGAGAGTGATCCAGCTGCACATCATGAGACGGGGAAGAGACAGAGGCTCTGGCGTGCACTGCTGACTGGTTTGCCTCGGTGGGGTTGGAGTGAGGAAGCTGTACCCTCCTCTGTTAGCACAAAGGAGAGGAGTTATTCCACGCTATTTTTCCTCCTCTGTGTATGAATGGACAGACTGCACAGTTGGTTAAGGCCGTAGCTACTGAAGACAAGAACTCGATTGTCTGCTGCTCTTCAGGCAGAAGGCAGAAGGAATCAAGAGACAGGACTGGCTCTGTCTGCATACTGCAGTAGACGCACTTTTTTGCATCTTCTGTGCGTGAAAAAGTATGTTTTAATTGATAAGAATCCCAAGGGCCTAGAAATACTGCAGTTTTAGGATAAATCTGGTATAAACTGAGTGTCCTGAGGATTTTGAGTACTCCGTTTCCGTGGCCAGACCAACAGAAACTCCAGGGCAATAGGAAACACAACTTTCTCTCTCTTATCCTAAATTTCTCCACTTGTTATCTCCTGACCAGCAATTTACAGGAAAGTTACAGGAAAGTGAGGGAAAATATTTGAACTATTTATACACCAGTGCAGGTGGTGCCATGTTAACTTCACTCTTTTGCAAGATCTTGTTTGCTAACAGCAAGTTATGGCCCCTAGGGATGTTTTACCTTGAGGGAGGGAATGGGGGCACACCAAAACAAGTAGAACAAGCAAAATACTGTGGGGTGGAGCTGACAAAACAACAAACAAACAACAAAAAAACAACTACCACCACAGACCACCCACTAGTGCCGTGCTTTTCATCCTGAAGTGAGGAAAGAGCAGAGCATCCTTGCAGTAACTTCATGCCTCAAAACCCTCCTTTGTCACTCTTCCTGCACTTGTGTAACAGTTGCTTGCAGGTCTGTTTCCTTTCTTATTTCAGGACTGGAAGATGGCTTCATGGACAAAACAGACTTGGCTTGGGGAAGAGTAATTGAATTTATTGTCAACTGATCACAAAGTAGGACAGTGAGAATTTAAAAACTTTAAAACCAACCAACCAACCAACCAACCAACCAACCAACCAACCAAACAGAAAACCACCTCGCCACACTACCTCCATCCCAGGCTAAACCTCAGTCTTGATTCTTCTATCTATTTCCCACAGAGCAGTGGGGGGTGGTTGGAGGATGTTGGGGACTGGAGGTTGCAGGCTCTGCTGCTCCTTCATCGTATTTGGCAATTTTATTGATGGGAGCGCTCCCCACCCCCCCCATCCCCTCTTTTCCCTTCCCTCCACTCCCCTGCCCTCCCCTATGCTCCCTGTTCTTTCTGACCAACAGTATGATAGATTCGGGTGGGTGGTCAGCACGTGGGGCTACGGAGAGGACATGTACACAAAGATTTGGCTCCAGATCCAAAATGTCATGTATTTGGCAATTTTATTTATGGTAGCACTCCCCTCCCCTCCCCTCCCCTCCCCTCCCCTCCCCTCCCCTCCCCTCCCCTCCCCTCCCCTCCCCTCCCCTCCCCTCCCCTCCCCTCCCCTCCCCTCCCCTCCCCTCCCCTCCCCTGCCTTCCCCTCCCCTCCCCTCCCCTCCCCTCCCCTCCCCTCCCCTCCCCTCCCCTCCCCTCCCCTCCCCTCCCCTCCCCTCCCCTCCCCTCCCCTCCCCTCCCCTCCCCTCCCCTCCCCTCCCCTCCCCTCCTCTCCTCCCCATCCCCTCCCCTCCCCTCCTGTCTCCTCCCCTCCCCTACACCCCCTCCCCTATGCTCCCTGTCCCTATACTCTGCTACACTCCCCTCCCCTATCCTACCCTACACACTCCTACACTCCCCTCCCCTATCCTACCCTAAACTCCCGTTCGCTACACTACCCTACATTACCCTATGCCCCCCTCCCCTACACTCTCCTACACTCCCCTCCCGTATCCTACCCTACACTCCCCTAAACTCCGATCCCCTACACTACCCTATACTCTCCTATGCTCCCCTCCCCTCTAACACGCTACACTACGCTATGCTACACTACCCTACCCTACCCTACCCTACCCTACCCTATCCTATCCTATCCTATCCTATCCTATCCTATCCTATCCTATCCTATCCTATCCTATCCTATCCTATCCTATCCTATCCTACCCTCCCCCTGCCCTCCCCTCCCCTCCCCTCCCCTCCCTTCCTTTTATTCCCTCCCCTTCCCTCCCCTCTTGTCTTCTTCTCTCCTCTCTTCTTTCTTTCAGGTAACTTCAAATCGCTTCAGAGGTCAGCCTGCAGGTTGCGGAGGCAAAGCAACTGCTCTGGCTGGATGTGAAGAGCCAAGACAGAAGTTGCTGTCAGGGAAAAGATACACAGAGGGGATGAAAAAGACGGAGTGTGCTTCCGACCTTCACAACTTCTAAGCAAGCGGAGATGAGGTTGTGGAAGAAGCAAATAAGCTGTTGATCTAGAAGCAGCCTGAAGATTGTCCTTAAGCAGGGCCTTGCATTCTTCATTTTTACAGCATTGCTTGCCTTCAAGTGCACGACGATGATTTTATGAACTTTCTACCACTACAGAAATGCACCGGATTCTTTCACAAAACTTACGGGTGGTACTTGGCAATATTGGTCAGCATTCTCTATTTCCTTCTTCATCTCAATTCTCTTTTGGCCTGTGAAGCTTTCCAGATCAGAGGAGAAGATCCACGGTAATACGGAGCTTTGGATACTGCAAAGGAAACGAAGAATCCTACTGACAACTCTTTTCAACCTCGCCTGCAAGCATCACAGAAAAGAACACCGAAAGAACACCGCTTTATCATGGGAAGCATAAATTGGAGCATAGGTGTCCTATAGCTGAAGCGAGGTGAAGCAGGTTCCACACAAGGTGAAGGAGCACATCCATAAGCATTTCCGTAAAGCCGTGTTTTCAAACAAAGGGTTAAGATTTAGATTTTCTTACAAGTGAAGAATGAAGAAATAAAAGAAAAAGAAAATTACCAGGACATCCAGTTTTCCTCTAGCTTGCTTTGCTTCTTTCCGAATCTGAGTCTGGAGTGACAGTCAGGGAGCAGCGTTGTGCAGAAATGCCAAAGCCTCCCCAGCTGGTTGTACCTTCATCAGCAAGGGCTTTGATACTGCTGCCTCCTCAGCAACATCAGCCATTTCCGAGGAAAGCTGGTGTCCATCATGTCAAATAGGAATGGGAAATCCCTCTTGCCACAACTTCACACTCACACCAGAGTTGGCAGGACAGGCCGATGGACAGAGAAGCGTCTGCAAGAGTGTTAGAAAACAGACTTTAGATTTCCGTCAACCCAGGAAGAATTACTTGCT
This sequence comes from Anas platyrhynchos, assembly GCF_047663525.1. Classification (NCBI taxonomy): domain Eukaryota; kingdom Metazoa; phylum Chordata; class Aves; order Anseriformes; family Anatidae; genus Anas; species Anas platyrhynchos. The sequence goes on along the minus strand of NC_092613.1, from coordinate 964,660 downwards.
CATCCCTTCAAAGTGAACTCTGAGTAGAAGGAGGGGATCCCAAGCTGCATTCCTGACATCTATGCTGCAAAGTCATCCAATGGGACATGTTACTGGACCAGCCTGTTACGAACAGAAACAGGACTTTGAGGTTATGCTGTTGGATTAGAATTAAGCTCAAAGAGTTAGTCCTTTGACGTGTTTTTGTTTGCAAGTGTTTTCACTGCTTCCCAGACAATGTCTCCAGCAAGCTAGCTGCTTGCTTCATTTGTTCTGTTCTGTTCTGTTCTGTTCTTTTTGATTCTGTTTTGTTTTGTTTTCTCAGCCAGGATTCTTAGAGAAATGAGATTAAAGTGATCATATTGTATGTCCACCCATCCCTCCCTCCCCTTCGCTTGTCCAGAGCTTTTACCTCGTCCAGCAGCTTGAATGAGCTCGGTCCTAGGTGCAGTTGTGTCCAAGCCATTCTGTTCCTAGACGTGTTGTGAGAACAGACAGCTAAGTAGTGGGGAGAGGACGTGCTGCTGTCTGCAGTGTGACCTCAGCGCTTACCAAACAGTAGGGAATACACAGAGAAGGGCCTTAGGAGAACTTCAAGCCCCAGATACGTTTTATGTGGAAACCATATTTCCCAAGATAACACTGGACACAACTGCATAATCAAAAGGGATTCATTTCTTGGTTCATTCAACTCCTAGGTTTTAGTTTTAAAACATGTCTGTCTTGGCTTAAAGCACTCTTCCAATCTCTATTTCCAGTTCCTAGGATTTCCTGAAATAGGGAATCCCACTTTTTCCTTTTACAATCTCCCAGTCTCTTCTTTTTTACCTCTCCCCAAGAAACTTAGCACTGCTCTCTTCATACTTGACAACTAGATATGGAGCTGTATCAGCCAGAAGGAAGTTTCCTTCACACTTTCTGCTTCTTACGGTATCTGGGCTCTTACCTTTACACTTACTCACCCTTCCTACATTAGCACAAAGAAAGCTGTTTGGGAGATCTGATGTCTTGTTTTCCAGAAACTGCCCTGAATCACCTTTACGAGAGCTGTCCCACGCTGCGAGCACAAGTCTTGCAGTCTGGCCAGATATTTGCCTTCTAAGTCAATAACCAAATCTGTTACAAAGGTAAGAACATGTAATTAATGGAAAGGAAATCCTTTTATCCTTTTATTTTGATCCAAATTCACTTTTTTTTTTTTTTTCTAGTCCAAGAATGAATCGTGGAGAACCACCAAAACTCAGGTGAGAAATGAAATGACAAATGTTAAGGTCAGGCAGCTTGCCCACTGCCGTTGCTACCCTGAAAACAGATGGAGTGCATCTTCATACGCCACAGCCTGAGACACTAGTCGACAGGCCAGCCCGTGTGAGGAAGTCCATTGCTGTCCTGAATTTTAACGTGACAGGGGGACTCTTAAGCCTCTTGTTTATGCTTTAGTACTTGCGGTCTATGGGAGGACCACAGCACACTCTTCTCTGTCTCCCCTTATTTGTTGATCGTCTGTAGGAAGAAGAGAACGTGCAGAGGCCCTCACCCGTACATTGGGTCTGTTCTCACTCTGTGCAGCTCCATCATTGAGCAAAGTACCAACCTTGAGGCTTCTGTAAGGACTTGACACAAACTACAGAATACTACAATGAAGCATTCACAACAAAACCACATTTTTTTCCTCAGCCAAGCATCAAAACACTTACAGAAGGGCATGGTCCCTCTCTGTGCACCTCAAGGGGAGATCCACAAATCCTCACGTGGTTTCATCGCATCCAGCACCCTTCTCTGTGCCTCCCAGCTAAACGTGCACAGAGGCAGCTGTTGCCAAAGTGCTGTGGTGACACAATTCAGTTCTGTTTCTGAAGTCATCACCGCAGGCACCTCCCAGTGACGGCACAACACTCTCTGTTGCTAATGCGTCTGTCTCAGAAACAGCTAGGGAAGTACCACTATGCCCAAACTGACTTGAATTAGAGTAGTTCCCAAATTGTTCTCTGCTCCCCTACATCTGTGGAAGGTGTGTGATCAATCTTTTCCTTGAGAAAGGACTACAGAGCAAAAGAGCTTGATTCTGAGACGTTGCCCGTCCTTGTAGAGCAGTTCACCTTTGATTTCCATGTCAGAAAAAAGAAGGTGAAATCAACAATTCCCTTCCTCTGAGCTGGGAATAGGAAAGAAGCCCAATTCTCCAGGAAGCCTTCAAAAGGAAACTCTGCATTTCTTTGTTAAACACCTTGTTTAATTTCTTGAAAGAAATCTTTCCCAGGACTTTGCAACTGCGGTGGTTCAAAGCGGGTGGGCAGCCGAGTTCCACCACGGCCGCTCTCTCACTCCCCCTCCTCAAAGGGAAAGGGGGAGAAAATACGATGCAAAGGGCTCCAGGGCTGAGATAAGGACAGGGCGATGGCTCAACAAGTATCATGACGGGCAAAGCAGACTCAGCAGAGTGACCCTCAGGGTCCCTCCCTGCCCCTGCTCCCCGTGGGGTCCCTCCCATGGGATGCCGTCCTTCCCCAGCTGATCCCACACGGGCTGCCCACAGGCAGCAGCTCCTCAAGCACTGCTCCCACACGGCTCCGTCCCACGGGCTCCATCCATCCATCCATCCATCCCCCAGGAGCAAACTGCTCCAGCACGGGTCCCCCACGGCTGGGCGGCAGCTCCCCCCAGCCCCCCTGCTCCTGCGGGGGCTCCTCTCCATGGCTGCAGCTGCGGCCCGGGGCCTGCTCCTGCGGGGACTCTCCACAGGCCGCAGCCTCCTCCAGGCCACAGCCACCTGCTCCACCGGGGGCTCCTCCACCCACAGGGGGGCAGCAGCGTGGAGATCTGCTCCATGTGGGACCCATGGGTGCAGGGGGACAGCCTGCTCCACCAGGGGCCTCTCCCTGCACAGCCCGCAGGGGAACTGCTGCTGTGAGCCTGGAGCACCTCCTGCCTCCTGCTGCACTCACCTTGGGGGCTGCAGGGCTGCTTCTCACTCCTTGCTCTTCCAGCTTCTGTTGTGCAGCAGTATTTCCCCCTGCTTACATCTGCTCTCCCAGAGGTGCAAACAACATCGCTTATTGGCTCAGCTCTGGCAAGCGCCGGGGCCCTTTTGGAGCTATCTGGAGCTGGCTGTTGTCTGGATTGTTCTCACAGACGCCATCCCTGCAGGCCCCTGCTACCAAACCCTTGCCACGTAAATCCGATCGAAGTGTATGCAGCAATTACAAAGCCGCTGTGCTTTGGGCTGTCACGATCCTTCTGCAAGTGCAGGGGAGGTGCAGGGTTGCTTTGCATTTCCAAAAGGAGGAAGAAAGCCTCCAACCCCACTGGACCTCAGCCACTTGCAGGATCCAAGCAACGCTCCCCACTTTCAGTTACCTCCCTCCCATGCACACAGTGGGAGCAAGGTTGAACAAGCACATTTTTGAAAATGTTTATCTTAATGAAGAATAAAAGAAGTCTACAACACCCAATCCCTCTGTGCACCCAAGGCAAAAATCGTGGACTATTCTGCCTCAACACTATTTTCAGACCCAATTTGTCAAGTCATCTAGCAGAGGATTTCTCTCTTGTTCACTCACTAGCTTAGTAGAGCACCAGTTTACATAGGTGCTGGAGCAGATTCCTCAACCATCTGAAGGGACTTGATCCCAGAAAAGTTCAAAACTGCAGATGACTCATGATTTTGTGGTGAAGCATCTATTAGATTAGAGCTGTTCCGCTTAGGGCACAGTGAGACAATGTGAGAAGAACCCTGTATCTCACTGATTGAGGCTTTATAACTCTACAGAATTGTCAGTCAACAATAAATGGAAAGTGCAGGAGGTATGTTCTTTCTTCCTCCTTTCCCTGCCATACATTAGCAGAGAGATTGTGGTGGGATATAGGTTCAGAGCCTCACAGAAGAAGGATTTGAACCCAGGCTCTCCACAGTCTGCACCACTGCCTTCCTGATGGCTTTTGACTATTTTATTTTATTTTATTTTATTTTATTTTATTTTATTTTATTTTATTTTATTTTATTTTATTTTATTTTATTTTATTTTATTTTATTTTATTTTATTTTATTTTATTTATTTTATTTTATTTTATTTTATTTTATTATTTTATTAGTATTATTATTCTTCTTTTTCTGGGTGGTGTCTAAGTCTTGGGGGGAAGAACAAACTGTGGGAGGAGGGAATGCTACTACTGTCTGTGACAGTGGTGATTTCTGGACAGTGTTAGCAACAGAGCTTCTGCAGAGAAGAGAAAATGCCAGGCAGTCTCTCTTGGTATTCCATGTACTGAGTACTGAGTGCAGTTTTGGGCTCCACAGTATAAGAAAAAGACATAAACCTGTTAGAGAGTGTCGAAAGAAGGGCAACAAACAAGAGGGTCTCTTTTAACAGGGGGATTGAGGTTTGTGGCAAGGTTTTGGTAGCAATATAGGGGCTGCACTGTGCTGGACACAGCAACAGACGCACCATAACCCAAAGTCAGACAATAAGCCAAGGTGTGCTGCCTCTAAGAATGCACAGAAAATATTGGATGGAGAGAGCTAGGGAGAACAAAAAGAATGAGGAACAATAGAGGGAACATCAAGGTGATAGGAGGAGGAGAAGTAGATGCTCCATGGTGGAGCAGATATTCTTTGAAACCTGTGCAGGATCCATGGCAGAAGAGCTGAATATTCCTGACAGCTGAATATTCCTGAATATTATTATAATAAATAACAATATTTATAATTTATAATATAATAACATATAAATATTGTTAAATTTTATATATAAAATTATATATAACACATATTGTGTTGTAAAGCACACAATTCCCTACCAATGACAACAAAAAAATCATCTAATTGAGCATGCAGTTTTCATTAACCTGTTTGGTTTTTTTTTGTTTGTTTGTTTTTTTACAAATACCCAACAACACATACACATGTGTTGTGTTGTGTTTTTTTTCCATCATTTCTCACTGAAGCAATACCCATCCCGTATCAGATCTGTGTCATTACTCTAATTTTTGTTCCTAATGTACTTGAAAAACTTCTTAACTCTATTGATTGCAACAGTGGATATTTTCCCTCTGATCTTAACTCCATTTATCAATTACTTATTCTCTTAAAATCCTGCTTTTAAGAGATGGTTAGGTATTCACCATCTCTCACTCTTATTTATAGATTTTCTTTTCTTTTTCAGTAGTTCGGCCCTAGTCAACTCGGAGGTGGGCAGCAGCAGCTTCTATGGAGCTCCTATGCTGAAAAAAAAAAAAAAAAAGTTGAGCCTTGAGGGAAAAGGAAGGTGGGAGAGCCAGATGGGGCAAGAGGAAGGGAGGTGGTTTGACCAGGACACCTTGAGGGTCTGGGAAGAGAAGAAATGGATGGGTGCTTAAGAAATGAGCAGCATCACAGCCTACATATGGAAGAATTGTGACGAGCAGTTTAGAAATGTGAGCGATTGGTGGTCTTGTGTTGATCGGCAGCTGTGCTCCATGGTTATAGCTGTAATTTCAGCAGTTTACTGTGTAAGCCGCATGTTGCCACTTCCTTGATCAAGGCAATGCTGTTCAGTTGCAGGGAAGAGGGGCAAGACTCAGGGAAGAAACGGAACGGAGAAAACTGTACACTGTGGATATGCACACGTAGCCATAAAATCAGTGCTGGACAGAAAGAGAGAAAGAGAGACAGACAGACAGACAGAACGAAAGGAGGGAAGGAGGGAAGGAGGGAAGGAGGGAAGGAGGGAAGGAAGGAAGGAAGGAAGGAAGGAAGGAAGGAAGGAAGGAAGGAAGGAAGGAAGGAAGGAAGGAAGGAAGGAAGGAAGGAAGGAAGGAAGGAAGGAAGGAAGGAAGGAAGGAAGGAAGGAAGGAAGGAAGGAAGGGAGGGAGGGAGGGAGGGAGTGTGGAGGAATCGTTAAGTGAGGTAGGACATGTGGATGTTGAGCAGTTTGGAGACAATGGGCTAGTGAAGCACGGAACTCAACTCACATGAGCCTTGGCAGGTATGCAGCTGGCTGAGAGCCAATCAGGCTCAAGGACACGATGCCCTTGGGCGATCAGGGAAAGTCCCTAAGGCGGGACAGGTAGCCAAAAGAAGGAGGACCAGACTGAAAAGCCCGGGGAAGTGTTAACCAATCCTGAGCTTAGTTTCTGCAATATGTATGAGTTGATTATGTTCAAACTAGATAAAAGGCGACTGAGCTATCCATTAAAGTTGAAGTACACTGTTCACTCATATTGAGCGTCTGTGTCTTCCTTCCGTCGGCAACAAGGGAGGGAGGAAGGTAAAGGGAGAAAGAAGGAAAACCCCACACTCATAAAAGTGAGAAAGATCCAGGTGTAAAAGAACGTAAAAGAAAGAAAACTGTCATGTTGTGGTCTGATAGGATGTAGGAGAAAGCAGAAACCCAGCAATTCTATATATTTTATATAGAATTTTTTATATAGAATAATAGAATACTTAGAATAATTTATATATATATATAATTAAAATATTTTATTATAATTTTATTTTATTTTATTTTATTTATTTTTTATTTTAATTTTTATTTTAATTTTATTTTACTTTATTATTATTATTATCTTTCTTTTAGTATTATTATCCTTCTTTTTCTGGATGGTGTCTAAGTCTTGGGGGGGAAGAACAAACTGTGGGAGGAGGGAATGCTACTACTGTCTGTGACAGTGGTGATTTCTGGACAGTGTTAGCAACAGAGCTTCTGCAGAGAAGAGAAAATGCCAGGCAGTCTCTCTTGGTATTCCATGTACTGAGTACTGAGTGCAGTTTTGGGCTCCACAGTATAAGAAAAAGACATAAACCTGTTAGAGAGTGTCGAAAGAAGGGCAACAAACAAGAGGGTCTCTTTTAACAGGGGGATTGAGGTTTGTGGCAAGGTTTTGGTAGCAATTTAGGGTCTGCACTGTGCTGGACACAGCAACAGACGCACCATAAGCCAAAGTCAGACAATAAGCCAAGGTGTGTTCACGTGTGGTTTGCTGTGGTTTAACGTGGTTTACGTATAGAAGAAAGTTTTTGCCTATTGGTGAGTATACTGCAGATTTGCTGCATTGTTCTAAATTAAATAGCAAGATAAGTGATGGCATCGTAGGCTGGGAAAATATTTCTAGAGTATCAGCGCATTTTGAGCATCATTTTAACTGTTTATGCAAACATGAAGATTATTAAAATCAGTGTTTATTTATGTCTGTATGTAAACAGGTGATCATGTTGTATAGCATGCAGTAAATGGTTTGTGAATGCTGCTTGAAGAATGAAAAGAGTAAGTCAGCTCCACAAGGAATAAATGAATTTTGTTTATTTGTGCAATGCAGAGATTAGAATTAGACCAACAGCATGGAACCAAAGTCTTGCTGTGTGCCTTTTATCTGTAGGACAGTTCATGGAGGCTTCAGCAGCCCTATCTGTTTTCTAGCACTCTGAAATGTCCTCTGTGGTGCTGCACCCAGTTGAAAGCCTGCACTGATTGTGATGAACTTTCCTAACAGGAGGCACGGGTCCTTCGTCGGACGCTGGCTGGGGATGTATGCTGCGATGCGGGCAGATGATGCTGGCCCAAGCACTGATCTGCAGACACTTAGGGAGAGGTGAGTGCTGGTCCTGAGGGAACTTCGGTATTGTCTGCAGACGCTTCTTCGTAAGTACTCCATTAAAAGCACAAACCCTGAATTTATTAGTGAGACTTTCTTTGATGCCCTGGTAACAGTTCCTAATGAATCAATTCATATTCAGCTGGGTGAAATCATCCCAGCCTGAAGCAGAGAAATAGGCATAGAAGGAGAACAAATGGGGAATCCTGTCGCCATTATTTTATGAACCTTTTAGTGTAACACCCAAGTTGAGGCCAAGGGAAAACCTGCCACCGTGGGACAGTGCTCTTACCCTTCTCTTCACTACTCACTTGTCAGCAGCACGAGGTCCAAACCCCCCTGGTGCAAGCTCTTAAGCGTGCATGTCACATCCCAGGATGCTGCCAGTGGAGTGTTTGGACTTTCTGTATGGATCTTATGTTGTTATTTAATGGGTGCTTAGAAATCCAACAAGGTCTAAACACAGCCTGTACTTTTAAATAATCTTGGAAGCTCATAGATACTGGAATGGCTATCAACACGCAGCATGATCCGTCAGAATATGTTTGCAGTTGATGTTTTTGTTTTGTTTTATTTTCCCTGTTTTTACAATCTAGCCTATGATGATAAAGGGCAGCTTGATGATAAATAACAAGCTTGGAATTCTAGGAGCTCTACACAAAATGTAAATATTCGAGATGAATTGAAATGTCTTTTAACATCTCATTATAAAGCTTTCTGCTGTCTAGACATTTGATCAGTGTAATGAAAACGTCACCATTTTTTATTCTATATCAATTTTTCCTTTCAGATTGGCAATGGGAAAAACACAAAAAACAACCAGAAGAATATCACAGAATCCTACGATGCTTTCTCGACAGGAAGGCTTGCTGTTATTCAATCCACCAGATGGGTAAGAACAAACATAAACTTTCAGGTTTTTTCCACTGAAATTTCTACTGTGTTGAATCACTAATTTGCAGTATGTTAATTCATAATTTTAAAAAGTGGATGTGAAGACAATGTGTATGCTTATATAAAAATAAAAAGGTATGCAGATGGGCGCAAAGACTAGTAGTACAGAAACATTCCCTGAGACCTAAATAAAGCCATGTACTAGAATCTAGCTCTTGATAAACTCTGTAAGCCTTGGGTACCAGAGTCAGTAATGTTAGAATAGACAGTCTTGTAGCTTATTGCTGTAATTTGTAATAGAGGGCACTAACATTTGTTAACTTGTAATTCTCGTTATAGTTTAGAAGCCTTTTGTTTATTAAAGAAACTGGCACTCCCTAAGTTTTGAAAAGAGCATAGATTGAGAAAATAATTGTTATTGCTAAATACAGATTGCAGTTACTCTAGAATGTTTGACAGTGACGGTATTTACTGTATATTGTTCCCACATTCTTTATGGTCTCATTTTTCTTTGATTTTGTGTACGTGTGTCTTTTTTTCACTGTGAAAACAGCACAGGTGGGTGTTGGAGAGGGGAAGTCAATTGGAGAATGGTTTGGACCAAATACAGTTGCTCAAGTACTAAAGTAAGTGAGATCATACCAGTCTCATTCAGAACGTACTCCCCTGGGGCAGCCAAGACAAGGCCCAGGCAGAGTTTTGAAGGCTGCATCTCCCCCTGTCCCACAGTCAGGAATGTACTTGCCATCTATTTACAAGTGCAGCATGGAATGTCATGCCACAGCTCGGTGTGCAGGTACTGAGTTGGGAATGGGTGACCTCTAAATTTTAATAAAGGAAGAGCCTGAGGAGAAGAAACTGCAGGAAAGTCTCCTGCTATGCCGTCTGCATGCCCTCACCAGTCACACCACAGATGTATATTCCTTTCTGCACAGTGGCACAGCTCTGGCAGGTCGAGAGTGCCACCGTGTAGGTCGGAGTGGTGGTGTGAAACATCAGAGAGAAGCCATCTCGGCTGAGGAGGGAACTGAGCTGCAATTCCTCCCTTTCTGAGCAGCAGTTCTGCCAGCAAGGCTACTGGATAAAGATGGGCAGCTCCTCATAGTCTGGGAGCCACACTGAAAGGAACTGAGGCTGCTCAGTTCTCCAGGGGTACGTGGAGGTGTCTTACCTCAGGCAGGGGCTAGGCTACAGGTCCTGCGAGCTCAGCAGCAAGTCTTTGACACCCTGGAACAGGCACATGATCTGAAGAGGGAGGGGAGCTGAAGCATGCCCTGGACTCCAGATCTTTCATGGCCAAGTTTTTCATGGTGAAACGCTCACCCCCATTTCTTTCTGGCTTATTTGAAACAGCTAATTCTGCCAGTGCAGCTTAAGAGTGTAGCTCCCTTCCCCAAAGGTTTGGATTTTGCAGAAGTGGACATAAAACTGTGTGCTGCTGTCTCCCACTGAAGTTTTGGTGCCCCAAACCCTTAGCTGATTTAGCTTTTAACGCCCCATTTCTGCTGTGCACGCAGGCTCAGGCAGAAGTAATTCCACTGAATTCAGTGGAATTTCTTAAGCAAAAAGTAATCTGCAAAACTGGCATAGGAATTTTTTTCTTTTCCAGATGAGAAAAGACACAATTGGTCAAGAACCCATTGCAGAGACTGTCGAGTGCAATAAAAAGTAATAAACTTGATGTAGTTGAACTGTTACTGTCACTGCACTTAGCAGTAAGACAAAACAGTTTGCACATGGTGCAGCGCATATGTTTTTCCTGGTACCACTCAGTACCTATTTTTCTAAAGATATTAAACATTTAATGTTTAAAGTTTTCTTTTTCTTACGTGGAGACTTTAAAAAATGCAGAAAGGATGTTTTTTCTTAAGAAAAAAAAAATAAATAAATGGTTCTGAGTGTAAAGCTACCCTTTTGATCCAACTAGTTTATATTAATTAGTACCTTAATGTTTTCTAGGAAGCTTGCTTTATTTGATGAATGGAATTCATTAGCAGTTTATGTATCTATGGACAATACGGTGGTCATTGAAGACATCAGGAAGTGACACCTCATCAGTTTTCTGGTAACAGTTTCTGATTTGACTCCATTTGCCAGCATGTATCTAAACATGAACAAATACTTGGGGGGCCATGGGTTTGTCTTGCAAGGGTAAGAAGAGGGCAGAAGGACATACAAACTCAGTTGTGGTTTTTTGATCCCTGATGCCAACTTCGTGCTCACATCACTGGATGTGAAGAGCTCCTTGAAGAATTTCTACTGTCATCATTGCTGCCATTTCATTTCTCTGGCGTTTTATAGGCAAAGCTTGACACTATTAATAACATTAATAGGACATGTCACTGCAGTCTTAAATTGTCATCCCCCAATCATTGATCTAACGTCTCACTTGGACGTGCCAGCACATACTGTCTGCTAGAATTACTTCTACTAAATAGCTGTAATTGCCATGCCCGGCTCGTTTTGTCTTGGGTGCCCTATAAAGATCCCTGGCAAACTAGCTTAATTCACTACTGAGAGGAAGATCTGCTTTGTGTTCCTCTGTGCGTTGACTGATTTCTAGTTTTATTCCCGCAGAAAAAATGTGCTGGTGCCCTCCTCAGAGCAGCAGCGCGTCCCACAGCAGTGCACATTTGCACAGAAGTGCTCTTGGCCGAAGCAAGAAGGCAGGAGGACTCTGCACAGGCTGGAAAGCCCTCTTGCTTATTATACCTCTACGACTAGGGATAAATCACATAAATCCCGTATATATTGATGCATTTAAAGTAAGGTTTTCTTTCAATTCATTGCTCGTTACTGTCAAATAAGTTTGGGTATGTGTGATGTCAGTAAAGAAATGAATTACAATTTCCTTTATTTCTTTTGAACTCCTAGGAATGCTTTAAGATGCCACAGTCTTTGGGAGCATTAGGAGGGAAACCAAATAATGCCTATTATTTCATAGGATTTTTAGGTAAGGAAAAAAGAAACTTATTCCAAATATGCAGATGATCAAAAGAGAACATTTTTTGAAGGGGAAATAGTAAGGGGTCTAAGCGTGAACCTCTAGAAGTAAAGAAAGATGAGAATAGAATAAAATAAATGAAGAAGCATATCTAAAAGAGTTTAGAAACAGTATGAGATGATCCTTAACAGGAGCAGAAAGTTAACAGCAAAGCTAGGTGTAAAAATAAGTGATGACATCAACAAGAGCAACATACTGAGAATAGCTGATAGCATTTGACAAGTGTATTGGTCAAATGTCACTTTTATTTTCTTGTATTTCAAAACTTTCTGATAGCAGTATCTTTTTCACCTTTTGCATACCTTCTGTTATTAAGTATTGCTCTAATTAATTTAAAATGCATTCCTTCAGATTTCACCCCACTTTGGGCCAAAATTTTGCAACCCTATTTTGTCCTTTTGTAAAACCTAACCTGTTTTAGTTAGGCTTTTTTGTTCCAATTTCTGAATGAATGCCTAATGGGATTACAGATTGCATCTGTGAACATCCTGTACCCTTTAATCTGTCAAATGTTAGTGTTTACAACACTTGAGATTTAAAAAAAAAAAAAAAAAAAAGTACTGGATCTCACATGGAAAAATAAAAGTATGTGACAAAGATAGAACATAACCAACCAAAAAATTACAGTAATAGGTGACAATAGGAAGTTATACTAAATACCCTGTGGGAAACGCTGTGTCTAAACCTTCCGATTCTCTTAAAGAATCCCTAGCTGGAAAGTCTAGATTATACTGACTGCGATGGCAATCTAATTTCTATTTTACAGTTCTGGACCAAGTGCTTATTAATGTCACTTGCTTATTTTTAACATACGGCTTTTACCCATCCAGGCAATGAGCTGATCTATCTGGACCCTCACACCACTCAAAGCTCTGTAGATTCAGAAGAAAATGGCACGGTTGACGATGAGAGTTTCCACTGCCAGGAAGCCCCACATAGAATGAAGATCATGAATTTGGACCCTTCAGTAGCTTTAGTAAGTGTCAGGAAATCTTGAATGCATGTACTTTATCTCAAAGTAATGTCTCTCTACATTGGTAAGGGCAGCAATGCATCTCCTTGAACAGAACCAAGATCACAAAGCTGTCTTCTGTGATCAACACATAGTAGTTTGTACATAACTACATGGAGAATCTTAGGGCAAGTGGGGAGCTGTCTGTACTGTAGGAGCTCGCTTTGTTTTCTTTACTGAGCAGCTTTTACTTCTTTCAAGAGGCATTATAATGGTCAGAGCAAGGAACTGAAACAGGTTTACGTGTTTTATTCTATCACTACTTTATGTTTGGTCACCTCTAGACAAGTTACTTAAACTTACTTTCTATCATAAGTTGAAAATGTTTAAGTGGAATTAGTGTATTTCACCCCAAATTACAAATACAAATGTATTATTTGTAATTCACCCAAAATGTCATGGGGGTACTGTGGTATTTGGAAAAATTGGATCTGATCCCATGCCAGTATCCTGTGATTGGGTGATTGGCAGTTGTCACCAGTGGGATGTGTTTCTAAAGCTTTAAACAATCTGTAAAGATACCGGTATCTGTCATTCATTCACATACCTGTTTTTTAATACTGCTGCTTTTTAGAAAGTTTTTTTGTTTTGTTTTGTTTTAATACTTAACTACGTAACTGTGCAAAATGTGGCATGATGCAACGAGACAGACAAAATCATAATGAAGAGCAAATATTTTCAGTATAGATACCAGAATGGAAATGTTCCTTAGGTGGTCCATCATCTACAAGTTTTCAGCTTCTGCTGATACCTGGACTGTAGGAACTGGGTGGCGCTCCATGGAGGAGCACACAGGAGCTGCTGCTATTTTTTGCTTGACTATTTCGTTAGGGGTTTGCAGGGCCTTGTTCTCCCCTTGGGTTCTCTCCCTAGAGCTGCCACATATTTGGAGTCTTATATCTACTGATCGTACAGGGCATTACTGTATCAGAGGTCAAACCGCCTTACCTGCTGGTACCACATACCTACCATCTGCAAAGGTAAAACTCTGTGTGTTTGTTTTTTCCCCTAAGGGCTTCTTTTGCAAAGAAGAATGTGATTTTGATAACCGGTGTAGTCTTGTACAAAAGGTAAGAGTGGGAACTTAGCATCTCGATTTGTTCTTTATAAAGTCTGGTTTTTATTGTCTGTTTTTTGTAAAATTTTCCTTTGCATTTTCCTTTGTATACAAATTGTATGAGCCATGGAGAAGAATGCATTAAAGCATCAGGGTAAGGCAATACTACTGAATTGCTAATTGGAAATTGTTCAGCACTTTACCAGCCACAAGCCCTGCCAGTTGGAAAATGGGTGTAAACATCCACACTTGAAGGTGTTACTGGGTGACACTTGCTTTTAACTTCTAATTCTCACTAAATGACTAAGGTTTAACTGCCATATTGTAGTGATGTATCAATGATTTGCTTCCTGATCCTTTTTTATTGTTTGACATAATAGATTGCGTGTTCTAATTATGACTGTTAGTCCCTGCTATCTTAAAGATCTGATTCTGTAAGTGCTGCAGGCCTCTAGCTCCTGCTGATCTAGGGAGAACAGAAGGTGCTGGCTGCCACAGGAAACAGACTTGAGGATGTTTCTGCATGCAGCTGTTAAGCTAAGCACCAGACGTCTGAATGTAAAGTACCATCAACCTCTAAGGGCATTTATTTAAAAAAAAAAAAAATCATCTAAGGAAAACAGTTTGTAAATAACTGAAATACAGGACAGAAGGTAACTTCTCTTTGAAGAGGAATAGCGTTTGGCTTCAGGAACACCTTTTTTCCTGACCAAAACCTGTCCTTCAAAATCTGATGCGTTTTTTTTTTTTTTTTTCCCCTTTGGAGGAGCTGATAGATCTGTCTTTTGTGCTATTGATCAACAGAAAACTTGAGGAGAGTTCTATGCAAGCAACTTTCTTTTAAAAAGCAGAAAATATTGTACATTCCTAGTGTGCTTGCTACCTGTAAACAAAATTACAGGTTTGCAGATATCAAAGCTGATATCAAAAGATGATAAGACTGATAATTTGTAGTACAGTTCAAGAGATCTGTCTTCCAGATGTGTTTTAACTAGGGATGTATTACAGAGACCATGGTGCTTGGATTTCACAGTATGTCTGTATAAAGACTTTTTTTTCCTGATGGACATGCGTAATTAAAAAACACTTTCAATTAAGCAGACACGTTTTGTGTTTGAAGCGTCCCCCGAGCCAGCTTTTAAAATGAAAGCATTCTGTCCTCAGGAGATTCTAAAGCAGCAGAGTCTACGGATGTTTGAGCTGGTCCAGAAGCACCCGCCACACTGGCCTCCTTTCATACCTCCAACAAAACCAGAAGTGACAACCACAGGAGCAGGTAAGGCACCGATTAAAAGCCTAATTGTGCAATGTTATGTTCCTCGTTAGCAAATAAAAGAATAATCACAGGTAGAATAACTATCCTTTGTGAGTGTCAAGCAATATATAGCAGGCATGTATCCAAACAAGCCATACAATTGCTAGCACAGATTATTTTTTTCACTCTTACAAAGTACTTTTCTGGAATGCGTCTTTCAAAGTTTTTTTTTAAGTGAACAAAATCAGGCATGTCTTTAGAAGCATTTTTTTCTTTATCTTTTTTTACAGAACTCATTGAATCTACTGACAAGCTATTTGAATTGGAAGAAGAATTTGAAATCCTGAGTGTGTGAAGGAAACTGTGGTGACTCTTCTGAGTGTTGAATATATTGGTAATATTATTGCATTGACTTAAACAGCCATGTTAGCCCCGAAGTGCCTGAAATTATGGATAACAGAGCACAGAAATCTAGTAGCATCCAAAACTCCAAGGGCAGTTTAACACACAAGCTTCCCCGGATGGAAAGGCAGTAAGAGATCTTGTGATAAGATGCTTAAAGGGAATCTCTTTTTAACGTACCTTACCTGGAGACAAACGGGCCTTTGAGATTAAGGCAAAAATACATGTATCACTGGGCACCATGTTTGGAGAAAGGGATAACCCAAATGGATATTTCTTGCTCTCATATAATAATGCAATAGTTTAGTTCTTCAAGCAAAACAGTCTTCAGTTCAGGAGGATGTTTACTTCTGTTCCCTCCTGTGGGCTGCGTCATAGGAAAAATACATTGTCTTGTTTAAAAGATCGACTGGATCAGGAGAAAATTGTTTCCTTGTTAAATATTTTAACATGTATTTGAGCAACCAGACTTTATTACAAAAATGTTTCTGTAAAAGGAACTATGTCTAATGGACACATTTTGCAATAGCCTTCCTGTTTCTGGGAGACCTCAAGAGGAACAGGAGCCTCAAATAGTTGATACAGATCACAACCACTGTTATAGTTATGGTATATTTCACCTTGACCTTAAAATTCAAATGATTAAAACTTAGGTTATTTCTTTCCGAGTTAAAACGAGTCAAAGGTGGTTTAACTGTACCTTATTTATTTTAGAATAGATTTACACAAGTTTCTCTGTTACAGCACTTTATCTGTGCATCTAATAAATTTCTTAAGCTTTTCTTAGGTTGTATGCTGCTATGTTTGGATAATTTGTGTGAACTAAATATAAACCAGGTTATCTTAAAACTTAATATAGAAGCGTACACAGATTACTGAATTGTTGCTTTTTGACTTCTTGCCTTTTGAAATCTGTTTTGGTAGAAGTGCCTTAACCCTACAGGTTTATCAGAACAGCCTGGGCAGTTTTATTTCTAAGGCAGAGAATCTCTCTCTAGCAGCCATAAGAAAAACAGTTCAGAATAAAGAAAGGCAAAGATTTTTAATCCATGCTGAAGTTCCTTTTCACTACCAGACAGTCCCCCTTGTGGTCATGTTGTCATGCTAGTGTAATGAACATGAACTGCAGACTTTCATCTTCACCAATAAATGACAACATAGAGAAATACTGAATATTGTCTCCTCTCACTTGCACCTCTCGATCAGGGCCACTGTTTTTTCAAACAAAAGAGTTAACGAGATCCTATTGCATCTTGTTTAATGTTTATTAACTACAGTTTGGAAACCACAAACGTAGAAAAAAAATATCATTTCCTTATTTTATTAAAACATATATAAAACATATAAAAAACATATATAATATATATATATAACACATATTGTGTTGTAAAGCACACAATTGTGTTGTAAAGCACACAATATAGATTTTCTTTTCTTTTTCAGTAGTTCAGCCCTTGTCAACTCGGAGGTGTCATGTATTTGGCAATTTTATTTATGGTAGCACTCCCCTCCCCTCCCCTCCCCTCCCCTCCCCTCCCCTCTCCTACCCTCTTTTGCCTCCTCTCCCCACTTTTGCCTCCCCTCCCCTCCCCCCCATCCCCTCCCCTCCCCTCCCGTCTCCTCCCCTCCCCTACACCCCCTCCCCTATGCTCCCTGTCCCTATACTCTGCTACACTCCCCTCCCCTATACTACCCTACACACTCCTACACTCCCCTCCCCTATCCTACCCTAAACTCCCGTTCGCTACACTACCCTACATTACCCTATGCCCCCCTCCCCTACACTCTCCTACACTCCCCTCCCGTATCCTACCCTACACTCCCCTAAACTCCGATCCCCTACACTACCCTATACTCTCCTATGCTCCCCTCCCCTCTAACATGCTACACTACCCTACCCTACCCTACCCTACCCTACCCTACCCTACCCTACCCTACCCTATCCTATCCTATCCTATCCTATCCTATCCTATCCTATCCTATCCTATCCTATCCTATCCTATCCTATCCTAACCTCCCCCTGCCCTCCCCTCCCCTCCCCTCCCTTCCTTTTATTCCCTCCCCTTCCCTCCCCTCTTGTCTTCTTCTCTCCTCTCTTCTTTCTTTCGGGTAACTTCAAATCGCTTCAGTCGTTCTCATAGCTCCTATCCCTGGCTGATTCACGGGAACCCATCAGCAGCAACCAGAAGCGCTCCAGCTGCTGTGTCACTGGTCGAGCAACAGTCTCCAACTGGGAATCGCTGACTTCGTTGTGTGGCTCAGACAGGTGCCTTGCAGTTCCACCGTGGCCTGGACGTTTCCTCTTGCTGTGTCCCCACCTACAGCGCACTTCTGCTTAGAAGCAGCAGCAGGCTTTGCAAGATGTCCCACTCCTTCCATTTTCAGTGGTTTAGCTTGGCTAGCCGGGTGGTGTCTGTCAATAGAAGACAACAACGAGATTTGGGTTAGAAACAGCTAACTGAGTAGTTCCTTTGCACAAGGGCAAGGAATATCTACCCCTTCCTACTGGAGGCTGCAGTGTCAGAGATAATGACGGGTCCTTCCGAGAGCTTTGAAATATCCCTTGGGGATGCTGAGTCCAGAGGACCAGAGCAAACCTGTCTAAAGTACACCGTGGAATCGCTCGGAATGACTTCCTAGCAGAAGCATGTGTCTGATACGGCTTCAGCTGCTTGCAGTTTTCTTCTTCACCTCATACCTAAATTCAGATGAGAGATCTCAATGAAGATGGAAAGGTTGAGAAATAGAGAAATCACTGATGTGCTTTGAGAACTTCTAAGGACTGAGTACTGCATCAATCCCATGTTGTGACATTAAGGATTGGTTAGAAAAGCAAACGTTAAAAACAAGGAAAGGGGAAGAACAAGTAAGCTTTCTTAAAGTATCTATTCTATTTAAGGTATCTTTAAAGAAGTAAATAAGTACTGAAATATATATGCAGATAGAGAGAGAGAGAGAGAGAGAGAGAGAGAGAGAGAGAGATACAGAAACCTAAGAGTCTGCTGTGCAGGTTAGCTTCTTGCTCTCTTTTCTAAAAGTCACAGTGAATGCAGCATCTGTGTGCGTTACAAGCATTACCCTCAGTCCAGCACAGGTACACACGAGAGGTCAGCCTGCAGGTTGCGGAGGCAAAGCAACTGCTCTGGCTGGATGTGAAGAGCCAAGACAGAAGTTGCTGTCAGGGAAAAGATACACAGAGGGGATGAAAAAGACGGAGTGTGCTTCCGACCTTCACAACTTCTAAGCAAGCGGAGATGAGGTTGTGGAAGAAGCAAATAAGCTGTTGATCTAGAAGCAGCCTGAAGATTGTCCTTAAGCAGGGCCTTGCATTCTTCATTTTTACAGCATTGCTTGCCTTCAAGTGCACGACGATGATTTTATGAACTTTCTACCACTACAGAAATGCACCGGATTCTTTCACAAAACTTACGGGTGGTACTTGGCAATATTGGTCAGCATTCTCTATTTCCTTCTTCATCTCAATTCTCTTTTGGCCTGTGAAGCTTTCCAGATCAGAGGAGAAGATCCACGGTAATACGGACCTTTGGATACTGCAAAGGAAACGAAGAATCCTACTGACAACTCTTTTCAACCTCGCCTGCAAGCATCACAGAAAAGAACACCGAAAGAACACCGCTTTATCATGGGAAGCATAAATTGGAGCATAGGTGTCCTATAGCTGAAGCGAGGTGAAGCAGGTTCCACACAAGGTGAAGGAGCACACCCATAAGCATTTCCATAAAGCCGTGTTTTCAAACAAAGGGTTAAGATTTAGATTTTCTTACAAGTGAAGAATGAAGAAATAAAAGAAAAAGAAAATTACCAGGACATCCAGTTTTCCTCTAGCTTGCTTTGCTTCTTTCCGAATCTGAGTCTGGAGTGACAGTCAGGGAGCAGCCTTGTGCAGAAATGCCAAAGCCTCCCCAGCTGGTTGTACCTTCATCAGCAAGGGCTTTGATACTGCTGCCTCCTCAGCAACATCAGCCATTTCCGAGGAAAGCTGGTGTCCATCATGTCAAATAGAAATGGGAAATCCCTCTTGCCACAACTTCACACTCACACCAGAGTTGGCAGGACAGGCCGATCGACAGAGAAGCGTCTGCAAGAGTGTTAGAAAACAGACTTTAGATTTCCGTCAACCCAGGAAGAATTACTTGCTCATCCCTTCAAAGTGAACTCTGAGTAGAAGGAGGGGATCCCAAGCTGCATTCCTGACATCTATGCTGCAAAGTCATCCAATGGGACATGTTACTGGACCAGCCTGTTACGAACAGAAACAGGACTTTGAGGTTATGCTGTTGGATTAGAATTAAGCTCAAAGAGTTAGTCCTTTGACGTGTTTTTGTTTGCAAGTGTTTTCACTGCTTCCCAGACAATGTCTCCAGCAAGCTAGCTGCTTGCTTCATTTGTTCTGTTCTGTTCTGTTCTGTTCTTTTTGATTCTGTTTTGTTTTGTTTTCTCAGCCAGGATTCTTAGAGAAATGAGATTAGTGATCATATTGTATGTCCACCCATCCCTCCCTCCCCTTCGCTTGTCCAGAGCTTTTACCTCGTCCAGCAGCTTGAATGAACTCGGTCCTAGGCGCAGTTGTGTCCAAGCCATTCTGTTCCTAGACGTGTTGTGAGAACAGACAGCTAAGTAGTGGGGAGAGGACGTGCTGCTGTCTGCAGTGTGACCTCAGCGCTTACCAAACAGTAGGGAATACACAGAGAAGGGCCTTAGGAGAACTTCAAGCCCCAGATACGTTTTATGTGGAAACCATATTTCCCAAGATAACACTGGACGCAACTGCATAATCAAAAGGGATTCATTTCTTGGTTCATTCAACTCCTAGGTTTTAGTTTTAAAACATGTCTGTCTTGGCTTAAAGCACTCTTCCAATCTCTATTTCCAGTTCCTAGGATTTCCTGAAATAGGGAATCCCACTTTTTCCTTTTACAATCTCCCAGTCTCTTCTTTTTTACCTCTCCCCAAGAAACTTAGCACTGCTCTCTTCATACTTGACAACTAGATATGGAGCTGTATCAGCCAGAAGGAAGTTTCCTTCACACTTTCTGCTTCTTACGGTATCTGGGCTCTTACCTTTACACTTACTCACCCTTCCTACATTAGCACAAAGAAAGCTGTTTGGGAGATCTGATGTCTTGTTTTCCAGAAACTGCCCTGAATCACCTTTACGAGAGCTGTCCCACGCTGCGAGCACAAGTCTTGCAGTCTGGCCAGATATTTGCCTTCTAAGTCAATAACCAAATCTGTTACAAAGGTAAGAACATGTAATTAATGGAAAGGAAATCCTTTTATCCTTTTATTTTGATCCAAATTCACTTTTTTTTTTTTTTTTTCTAGACCAAGAATGAATTGTGGAGAACCACCAAAACTCAGGTGAGAAATGAAATGACAAATGTTAAGGTCAGGCAGCTTGCCCACTGCCGTTGCTACCCTGAAAGCAGATGGAGTGCATCTTTATACGCCACAGCCTGAGACACTAGTCGACAGGCCAGCCCGTGTGAGGAAGTCCATTGCTGCCTGAATTTTAACGTGACAGGGGGACTCTTAAGCCTCTTGTTTATGCTTTAGTACTTGCGGTCTATGGGAGGACCACAGCACACTCTTCTCTGTCTCCCCTTATTTGTTGATCGTCTGTAGGAAGAAGAGAACGTGCAGAGGCACTCACCCGTACATTGGGTCTGTTCTCACTCTGTGCAGCTCCATCACTGAGCAAAGTACCAACCTTGAGGCTTCTGTAAGGACTTGACACAAACTACAGAATACTACAATGAAGCATTCACAACAAAACCACATTTTTTTCCGCAGCCAAGCATCAAAACACTTACAGAAGGGCATGGTCCCTCTCTGTGCACCTCAAGGGGAGATCCACAAATCCTCACGTGGTTTCATCGCATCCAGCACCCTTCTCTGTGCCTCCCAGCTAAACGTGCACAGAGGCAGCTGTTGCCAAAGTGCTGTGGTGACACAATTCAGTTCTGTTTCTGAAGTCATCACCGCAGGCACCTCCCAGTGACGGCACAACACTCTCTGTTGCTAATGCGTCTGTCTCAGAAACAGCTAGGGAAGTACCACTATGCCCAAACTGACTTGAATTAGAGTAGTTCCCAAATTATTCTCTGCTCCCCTACATCTGTGGAAGGTGTGTGATCAATCTTTTCCTTGAGAAAGGACTACAGAGCAAAAGAGCTTGATTCTGAGACATTGCCCGTCCTTGTAGAGCAGTTCACCTTTGATTTCCATGTCAGAAAAAAGAAGGTGAAATCAACAATTCCCTTCCTCTGAGCTGGGAATAGGAAAGAAGCCCAATTCTCCAGGAAGCCTTCAAAAGGAAACTCTGCATTTCTTTGTTAAACACCTTGTTTAATTTCTTGAAAGAAATCTTTCCCAGGACTTTGCAACTGCGGTGGTTCGAAGTGGGTGGGCAGCCGAGTTCCACCACGGCCGCTCTCTCACTCCCCCTCCTCAAAGGGAAAGGGGGAGAAAATACGATGCAAAGGGCTCCAGGGCTGAGATAAGGACAGGGCGATGGCTCAACAAGTATCGTGACGGGCAAAGCAGACTCAGCAGAGTGACCCTCAGGGTCCCTCCCTGCCCCTGCTCCCCGTGGGGTCCCTCCCATGGGATGCCGTCCTTCCCCAGCTGATCCCACACGGGCTGCCCACAGGCAGCAGCTCCTCAAGCACTGCTCCCACACGGCTCCGTCCCACGGGCTCCATCCATCCATCCATCCATCCCCCAGGAGCAAACTGCTCCAGCACGGGTCCCCCACGGCTGGGCGGCAGCTCCCCCCAGCCCCCCTGCTCCTGTGGGGGCTCCTCTCCATGGCTGCAGCTGCGGCCCGGGGCCTGCTCCTGCGGGGGCTCTCCACAGGCCGCAGCCTCCTCCAGGCCACAGCCACCTGCTCCACCGGGGGCTCCTCCACCCACAGGGGGGCAGCAGCGTGGAGATCTGCTCCATGTGGGACCCATGGGTGCAGGGGGACAGCCTGCTCCACCAGGGGCCTCTCCCTGCACAGCCCGCAGGGGAACTGCTGCTGTGAGCCTGGAGCACCTCCTGCCTCCTGCTGCACTCACCTTGGGGGCTGCAGGGCTGCTTCTCACTCCTTGCTCTTCCAGCTTCTGTTGTGCAGCAGTATTTCCCCCTGCTTACATCTGCTCTCCCAGAGGTGCAAACAACATCGCTTATTGGCTCAGCTCTGGCAAGCGCCGGGGCCCTTTTGGAGCTATCTGGAGCTGGCTGTTGTCTGGATTGTTCTCACAGATGCCATCCCTGCAGGCCCCTGATACCAAACCCTTGCCACGTAAATCCGATCGAAGTGTGTGCAGCAATTACAAAGCCGCTGTGCTTTGGGCTGTCATGATCCTTCTGCAAGTGCAGGGGAGGTGCAGGGTTGCTTTGCATTTCCAAAAGGAGGAAGAAAGCCTCCAACCCCACTGGACCTCAGCCACTTGCAGGATCCAAGCAACGCTCCCCACTTTCAGTTACCTCCCTCCCATGCACACAGTGGGAGCAAGGTTGAACAAGCACATTTTTGAAAATGTTTATCTTAATGAAGAATAAAAGAAGTCTACAACACCCAATCCCTCTGTGCACCCAAGGCAAAAATCGTGGACTATTCTGCCTCAACACTATTTTCAGACCCAATTTGTCAAGTCATCTAGCAGAGGATTTCTCTCTTGTTCACTCACTAGCTTAGTAGAGCACCAGTTTTTTCAACTGAGCCACTGTTTTTTCAAACAAAAGAGTTAACGAGATCCTATTGCATCTTGTTTAATGTTTATTAACTACAGTTTGGAAACCACAAACGTAGAAAAAAAATATCATTTCCTTATTTTATTAAAACATATATAAAACATATATAAAACATATATAATATATATATATAACACATATTGTGTTGTAAAGCACACAATTCCCTACCAATGACAACAAAAAAATCATCTAATTGAGCATGCAGTTTTCATTAACCTGTTTTTTTTTCTTTTTTTTTTTTTTTACAAATACCCAGCAACACATACACATGTGTTGTGTTGTGTTTTTTTCCATCATTTCTCACTGAAGCAATACCCATCCCATATCAGATCAGTGTCATTAGTCTAAATTTTGTTCCTAATGTACTTGAAAAACTTCTTAACTCTATTGATTGCAACAGTGGATTTTTTTCTCTCCAATCTTAACTCCATTTATCAATTACTTATTCTCTTCAATTCCTGCTTTTAAGAGATGGTTAGGTATTCACCATCTCTCACTATTATTTATAGCTTTTCTTTTCTTTTTCAGTAGTTTAGCCCTAGTCAACTCGGAGGCGGGCAGCAGCAGCTTCTATGGAGCTCCTATGCTGAAAAAAAAAAAAAAAAGTTGAGCCTTGAGGGAAAAGGAAGGTGGGAGAGCCAGATGGGGCAAGAGGAAGGGAGGTGGTTTGACCAGGACACCTTGAGGGTCTGGGAAGAGAAGAAATGGATGGGTGCTTAAGAAATGAGCAGCATCACAGCCTATATACGGAAGAATTGTGACGAGCAGTTTAGAAATGTGAGCGATTGGTGGTCTTGTGTTGATCGGCAGCTGTGCTCCATGGTTATAGCTGTAATTTCAGCAGGTTACTGTGTAAGCCGCATGTTGCTCTGGGGCGCTGGGCTCGCCAGCAGGGCCGCAGCCCCAGGAGGAGCGGGAGCCGGCTGCTGGACCTGCCATGGTGGCTGGAGAGTGGGGCGGTTGCTTGGGGAACGCGGGCAACGGGGGTTCCGTCCCAACGGCTGACCAGCCCCTCGCCGACATCTTGGGGAGGACTGCAGGCTTTGGAGCCAAGCAGGCTGCCCAGCGCAAGACTTGGCCATCCCCAGCAGGCTTTCCCTCCCACGCAGCACTTGCCATGCCCAGGACGCTTCCACACCACCACTTGCCCGGCCCAAGGCTTGCCCAGCCCAGGACCAGCTTCTCGGCCTCAGCGGCAGTGCCCATCCTTGCCATTTCACCGCATGGCACATTCCCAGCAACCCAGACGAAATCTGCCCCATCAACACGAAGCGTTTCTTCAGCCAAAGAGACCTCGTCCCAAAGAATTCCCCTCTCTTGGAGGACTTCTCCAAGCACTTCCTTCCCCAGGGAATGGTACCCACCCCATTCAAGACTTCCCATCCCAAGGCTTTTGCTTCCCAGGGATTTCCTTCCTAGGGAACATTGCCCATTTCCTAGCCCAATGGCTTCCCACCCCAAGGAAGTCTTCCCATGCTGTAGCCCCAAAATGCCCCCAGAGGGCACCTGGCAGCTACTGGGAAGGAAATGAGCTCTGTCATGGTGAGCTAGCCGCTCAAGGCCCTGCTCTTTGGCCCAGGTGTCTGTGAGGCGGTGTTGGCAAGGACTCCTGTTGTGAACATAAGAACATAACATAACAGAAGAACATAAAATCACATCAGAGAGAAAAAAATATAGAATAACAGAACGCGACATAGGAACATCAAACAAAGACAACTCTCATGATGTGGTCTGATAGGATGGAGGAGAAAGCAGAAATCCAGCAATGCTGTCTTTCCTACTCCTCAAAACCAATTCCGTTGACAACTGGGAATGCTTCCAGCTGGAAAAAAATGCCAGAATGAAGTGGAGGACTCCTTGCCATCACTGTGTTTCTGGAGCACACCTCTACCTTTCTGTCCAACAGGGGGTTCTTCTTGGGAGATAATTGCCCAACATGAAAAAACACAACCAAAGCCAGAGGACCCATCTCCGCAACAAGACGATAAATAGAAAAGACATCTCTAGATGCAGACCCCAGAGCTCCAATTCACTATGTCCCACTAGTGGAAGTTATTTTTTAGGCTTTGTTTTTAAGGCCACTGGCTGCCTCCTCCCTTATGCTGCCCATTCTCCCTCTTGTCCTGTCTTCTTTCTCCTGCATTGCTTCCTTTCCTTGGTGGACCTTGCTGAGCTCTTTGATGTTTTGTTGTATATATATGTATGAAGACATAAACCTGTTAGAGAGTGTCGAAAGAAGGGCAACAAACAAGAGGGTCTCTTTTAACAGGGGGATTGAGGTTTGTGGCAAGGTTTTGGTAGCAATTTAGGGGCTGCACTGTGCTGGACACAGCAACAGACGCACCATAAGCCAAAGTCAGACAATAAGCCAAGGTGTGTTCACGTGTGGTTTACTGTGGTTTAACGTGGTTTACGTATAGAAGAAAGTTTTCGCCTATTGGTGAGTATACTGCAGATTTGCTGCATTGTTCTAAATTAAATAGCAAGATAAGTGATGGCATCGTAGGCTGGGAAAATATTTCTAGAGTATTAGCGCATTTTGAGCATCATTTTAACTGTTTATGCAAACATGAAGATTATTAAAATCAGTGTTTATTTATGTCTGTATGTAAACAGGTGATCATGTTGTATAGCATGCAGTAAATGGTTTGTGAATGCTGCTTGAAGAATGAAAAGAGTAAGTCAGCTCCACAAGGAATAAATGAATTTTGTTTATTTGTGCAATGCAGAGATTAGAATTAGACGAACAGCATGGAACCAAAGTCTTGCTGTGTGCCTTTTATCTGTAGGACAGTTCATGGAGGCTTCAGCAGCCCTATCTGTTTTCTAGCACTCTGAAATGTCCTCTGTGGTGCTGCACCCAGTTGAAAGCCTGCACTGATTGTGATGAACTTTCCTAACAGGAGGCACGGGTCCTTCGTCGGACGCTGGCTGGGGATGTATGCTGCGATGCGGGCAGATGATGCTGGCCCAAGCACTGATCTGCAGACACTTAGGGAGAGGTGAGTGCTGGTCCTGAGGGAACTTCGGTATTGTCTGCAGACGCTTCTTCGTAAGTACTCCATTAAAAGCACAAACCCTGAATTTATTAGTGAGACTTTCTTTGATGCCCTGGTAACAGTTCCTAATGAATCAATTCATATTCAGCTGGGTGAAATCATCCCAGCCTGAAGGAGAGAAATAGGCATAGAAGGAGAACAAATGGGGAATCCTGTCGCCATTATTTTATAAACCTTTTAGTGTAACACCCAAGTTGAGGCCAAGGGAAAACCTGCCACCGTGGGACAGTGCTCTTACCCTTCTCTTCACTACTCACTTGTCAGCAGCACGAGGTCCAAACCCCCCTGGTGCAAGCTCTGAAGCGTGCATGTCACATCCCAGGATGCTGCCAGTGGAGTGTTTGGACTTTCTGTATGGATCTTATGTTGTTATTTAATGGGTGCTTAGAAATCCAACAAGGTCTAAACACAGCCTGTACTTTTAAATAATCTTGGAAGCTCAGAGATACTGGAATGGCTATCAACACGCAGCATGATCCGTCAGAATATGTTTGCAGTTGATGTTTTTGTTTTGTTTTATTTTCCCTGTTTTTACAATCTAGCCTATGATGATAAAGGGCAGCTTGATGATAAATAACAAGCTTGGAATTCTAGGAGCTCTACACAAAATGTAAATATTCGAGATGAATTGAAATGTCTTTTAACATCTCATTATAAAGCTTTCTGCTGTCTAGACATTTGATCAGTGTAATGAAAACGTCACCATTTTTTATTCTATATCAATTTTTCCTTTCAGATTGGCAATGGGAAAAACACAAAAAACAACCAGAAGAATATCACAGAATCCTACGATGCTTTCTCAACAGGAAGGCTTGCTGTTATTCAATCCACCAGATGGGTAAGAACAAACATAAACTTTCAGGTTTTTTCCACTGAAATTTCTACTGTGTTGAATCACTAATTTGCAGTATGTTAATTCATAATTTTAAAAAGTGGATGTGAAGACAAGGTGTATGCTTATACAAAAATAAAAAGGTATGCAGATGGGCGCAAAGACTAGTAGTACAGAAACATTCCCTGAGACCTAAATAAAGCCATGTACTAGAATCTAGCTCTTGATAAACTCTGTAAGCCTTGGGTACCAGAGTCAGTAATGTTAGAATAGACAGTCTTGTAGCTTATTGCTGTAATTTGTAATAAAGGGCACTAACATTTGTTAACTTGTAATTCTCGTTATAGTTTAGAAGCCTTTTGTTTATTAAAGAAACTGGCACTCCCTAAGTTTTGAAAAGAGCATAGATTGAGAAAATAATTGTTATTGCTAAATACAGATTGCAGTTACTCTAGAATGTTTGACAGTGACGGTATTTACTGTATATTGTTCCCACATTCTTTATGGTCTCATTTTTCTTTGATTTTGTGTACGTGTGTCTTTTTTTCACTGTGAAAACAGCACAGGTGGGTGTTGGAGAGGGGAAGTCAATTGGAGAATGGTTTGGACCAAATACAGTTGCTCAAGTACTAAAGTAAGTGAGATCATACCAGTCTCATTCAGAACGTACTCCCCTGGGGCAGCCAAGAGAAGGCCCAGGCAGAGTTTTGAAGGCTGCATCTCCCCCTGTCCCACAGTCAGGAATGTACTTGCCATCTATTTACAAGTGCAGCATGGAATGTCATGCCACAGCTCGGTGTGCAGGTACTGAGTTGGGAATGGGTGACCTCTAAATTTTAATAAAGGAAGAGCCTGAGGAGAAGAAACTGCAGGAAAGTCTCCTGCTATGCCGTCTGCATGCCCTCACCAGTCACACCACAGATGTATATTCCTTTCTGCACAGTGGCACAGCTCTGGCAGGTCGAGAGTGCCACCGTGTAGGTCGGAGTGGTGGTGTGAAACATCAGAGAGAAGCCATCTCGGCTGAGGAGGGAACTGAGCTGCAATTCCTCCCTTTCTGAGCAGCAGTTCTGCCAGCAAGGCTACTGGATAAAGATGGGCAGCTCCTCATAGTCTGGGAGCCACACTGAAAGGAACTGAGGCTGCTCAGTTCTCCAGGGGTACGTGGAGGTGTCTTACCTCAGGCAGGGGCTAGGCTACAGGTCCTGCGAGCTCAGCAGCAAGTCTTTGACACCCTGGAACAGGCACATGATCTGAAGAGGGAGGGGAGCTGAAGCATGCCCTGGACTCCAGATCTTTCATGGCCAAGTTTTTCATGGTGAAACGCTCACCCCCATTTCTTTCTGGCTTATTTGAAACAGCTAATTCTGCCAGTGCAGCTTAAGAGTGTAGCTCCCTTCCCCAAAGGTTTGGATTTTGCAGAAGTGGACATAAAACTGTGTGCTGCTGTCTCCCACTGAAGTTTTGGTGCCCCAAACCCTTAGCTGATTTAGCTTTTAACGCCCCATTTCTGCTGTGCACGCAGGCTCAGGCAGAAGTAATTCCACTGAATTCAGTGGAATTTCTTAAGCAAAAAGTAATCTGCAAAACTGGCATAGGAATTTTTTTCTTTTCCAGATGAGAAAAGACACAATTGGTCAAGAACCCATTGCAGAGACTGTCGAGTGCAATAAAAAGTAATAAACTTGATGTAGTTGAACTGTTACTGTCACTGCACTTAGCAGTAAGACAAAACAGTTTGCACATGGTGCAGCGCATATGTTTTTCCTGGTACCACTCAGTACCTATTTTTCTAAAGATATTAAACATTTAATGTTTAAAGTTTTCTTTTTCTTACATGGAGACTTTAAAAAATGCAGAAAGGATGTTTTTTCTTAAGAAAAAAAAAAATAAATAAATGGTTCTGAGTGTAAAGCTACCCTTTTGATCCAACTAGTTTATATTAATTAGTACCTTAATGTTTTCTAGGAAGCTTGCTTTATTTGATGAATGGAATTCATTAGCAGTTTATGTATCTATGGACAATACGGTGGTCATTGAAGACATCAGGAAGTGACACCTCATCAGTTTTCTGGTAACAGTTTCTGATTTGACTCCATTTGCCAGCATGTATCTAAACATGAACAAATACTTGGGGGGCCATGGGTTTGTCTTGCAAGGGTAAGAAGAGGGAAGAAGGACATACAAACTCAGTTGTGGTTTTTTGATCCCTGATGCCAACTTCGTGCTCACATCACTGGATGTGAAGAGCTCCTTGAAGAATTTCTACTGTCATCATTGCTGCCATTTCATTTCTCTGGCGTTTTATAGGCAAAGCTTGACACTATTAATAACATTAATAGGACATGTCACTGCAGTCTTAAATTGTCATCCCCCAATCATTGATCTAACGTCTCACTTGGACGTGCCAGCACATACTGTCTGCTAGAATTACTTCTACTAAATAGCTGTAATTGCCATGCCCGGCTCGTTTTGTCTTGGGTGCCCTATAAAGATCCCTGGCAAACTAGCTTAATTCACTACTGAGAGGAAGATCTGCTTTGTGTTCCTCTGTGCGTTGACTGATTTCTAGTTTTATTCCCGCAGAAAAAATGTGCTGGTGCCCTCCTCAGAGCAGCAGCGCGTCCCACAGCAGTGCACATTTGCACAGAAGTGCTCTTGGCCGAAGCAAGAAGGCAGGAGGACTCTGCACAGGCTGGAAAGCCCTCTTGCTTATTATACCTCTACGACTAGGGATAAATCACATAAATCCCGTATATATTGATGCATTTAAAGTAAGGTTTTCTTTCAATTCATTGCTCGTTACTGTCAAATAAGTTTGGGTATGTGTGATGTCAGTAAAGAAATGAATTACAATTTCCTTTATTCCTTTTGAACTCCTAGGAATGCTTTAAGATGCCACAGTCTTTGGGAGCATTAGGAGGGAAACCAAATAATGCCTATTATTTCATAGGATTTTTAGGTAAGGAAAAAAGAAACTTATTCCAAATATGCAGATGATCAAAAGAGAACATTTTTTGAAGGGGAAATAGTAAGGGGTCTAAGCGTGAACCTCTAGAAGTAAAGAAAGATGAGAATAGAATAAAATAAATGAAGAAGCATATCTAAAAGAGTTTAGAAACAGTATGAGATGATCCTTAACAGGAGCAGAAAGTTAACAGCAAAGCTAGGTGTAAAAATAAGTGATGACATCAACAAGAGCAACATACTGAGAATAGCTGATAGCATTTGACAAGTGTATTGGTCAAATGTCACTTTTATTTTCTTGTATTTCAAAACTGTTTCTGATAGCAGTATCTTTTTCACCTTTTGCATACCTTCTGTTATTAAGTATTGCTCTAATTAATTTAAAATGCATTCCTTCAGATTTCACCCCACTTTGGGCCAAAATTTTGCAACCCTATTTTGTCCTTTTGTAAAACCTAACCTGTTTTAGTTAGGCTTTTTTGTTCCAATTTCTGAATGAATGCCTAATGGGATTACAGATTGCATCTGTGAACATCCTGTACCTTTTAATCTGTCAAATGTTAGTGTTTACAACACTTGAGATTAAAAAAAAAAAAAAAAAAAAGTACTGGATCTCACATGGAAAAATAAAAGTATGTGACAAAGATAGAACATAACCAACCAAAAAATTACAGTAATAGGTGACAATAGGAAGTTATACTAAATACCCTGTGGGAAACGCTGTGTCTAAACCTTCCGATTCTCTTAAAGAATCCCTAGCTGGAAAGTCTAGATTATACTGACTGCAATGGCAATCTAATTTCTATTTTACAGTTCTGGACCAAGTGCTTATTAATGTCACTTGCTTGTTTTTAACATACGGCTTTTACCCATCCAGGCAATGAGCTGATCTATCTGGACCCTCACACCACTCAAAGCTTTGTAGATTCAGAAGAAAATGGCACGGTTGACGATGAGAGTTTCCACTGCCAGGAAGCCCCACATAGAATGAAGATCATGAATTTGGACCCTTCAGTAGCTTTAGTAAGTGTCAGGAAATCTTGAATGCATGTACTTTATCTCAAAGTAATGTCTCTCTACATTGGTAAGGGCAGCAATGCATCTCCTTGAACAGAACCAAGATCACAAAGCTGTCTTCTGTGATCAACACATAGTAGTTTGTACATAACTACATCAAGAATCTTAGGGCAAGTGGGGAGCTGTCTGTACTGTAGGAGCTCGCTTTGTTTTCTTTACTGAGCAGCTTTTACTTCTTTCAAGAGGCATTATAATGGTCAGAGCAAGGAACTGAAACAGGTTTACGTGTTTTATTCTATCACTACTTTATGTTTGGTCACCTCTAGACAAGTTACTTAAACTTACTTTCTATCGTAAGTTGAAAATGTTTAAGTGGAATTATTGTATTTCACCCCAAATTACAAATACAAATGTATTATTTGTAATTCACCCAAAATGTCATGGGGGTACTGTGGTATTTGGAAAAATTGGATCTGATCCCATGCCAGTATCCTGTGATTGGGTGATTGGCAGTTGTCACCAGTGGGATGTGTTTCTAAAGCTTTAAACAATCTGTAAAGATACCGGTATCTGTCATTCATTCACATACCTGTTTTTTAATACTGCTGCTTTTTAGAAAGTTTTTTTGTTTTGTTTTGTTTTAATACTTAACTACGTAACTGTGCAAAATGTGGCATGATGCAACGAGACAGACAAAATCATAATGAAGAGCAAATATTTTCAGTATAGATACCAGAATGGAAATGTTCCTTAGGTGGTCCATCATCTACAAGTTTTCAGCTTCTGCTGATACCTGGACTGTAGGAACTGGGTGGCGCTCCATGGAGGAGCACACAGGAGCTGCTGCTATTTTTTGCTTGACTATTTCGTTAGGGGTTTGCAGGGCCTTGTTCTCCCCTTGGGTTCTCTCCCTAGAGCTGCCACATATTTGGAGTCTTATATCTACTGATCGTACAGGGCATTACTGTATCAGAGGTCAAACCGCCTTACCTGCTGGTACCACATACCTACCATCTGCAAAGGTAAAACTCTGTGTGTTTGTTTTTTCCCCTAAGGGCTTCTTTTGCAAAGAAGAATGTGATTTTGATAACCGGTGTAGTCTTGTACAAAAGGTAAGAGTGGGAACTTAGCATCTCGATTTGTTCTTTATAAAGTCTGGTTTTTATTGTCTGTTTTTTGTAAAATTTTCCTTTGCATTTTCCTTTGTATACAAATTGTATGAGCCATGGAGAAGAATGCATTAAAGCATCAGGGTAAGGCAATACTACTGAATTGCTAATTGGAAATTGTTCAGCACTTTACCAGCCACAAGCCCTGCCAGTTGGAAAATGGGTGTAAACATCCACACTTGAAGGTGTTACTGGGTGACACTTGCTTTTAACTTCTAATTCTCACTAAATGACTAAGGTTTAACTGCCATATTGTAGTGATGTATCAATGATTTGCTTCCTGATCCTTTTTTATTGTTTGACATAATAGATTGCGTGTTCTAATTATGACTGTTAGTCCCTGCTATCTTAAAGATCTGATTCTGTAAGTGCTGCAGGCCTCTAGCTCCTGCTGATCTAGGGAGAACAGAAGGTGCTGGCTGCCACAGGAAACAGACTTGAGGATGTTTCTGCATGCAGCTGTTAAGCTAAGCACCAGACGTCTGAATGTAAAGTACCATCAACCTCTAAGGGCATTTATTTAAAAAAAAAAAAAATCATCTAAGGAAAACAGTTTGTAAATAACTGAAATACAGGACAGAAGGTAACTTCTCTTTGAAGAGGAATAGTGTTTGGCTTCAGGAACACCTTTTTTCCTGACCAAAACCTGTCCTTCAAAATCTGATGCGTTTTTTTTTTTTTTTTTCCCCTTTGGAGGAGCTGATAGATCTGTCTTTTGTGCTATTGATCAACAGAAAACTTGAGGAGAGTTCTATGCAAGCAACTTTCTTTTAAAAAGCAGAAAATATTGTACATTCCTAGTGTGCTTGCTACATGTAAACAAAATTACAGGTTTGCAGATATCAAAGCTGATATCAAAAGATGATAAGACTGATAATTTGTAGTACAGTTCAAGAGATCTGTCTTCCAGATGTGTTTTAACTAGGGATGTATTACAGAGACCATGGTGCTTGGATTTCACAGTATGTCTGTATAAAGACTTTTTTTTCCTGATGGACATGCGTAATTAAAAAACACTTTCAATTAAGCAGACACGTTTTGTGTTTGAAGCGTCCCCCGAGCCAGCTTTTAAAATGAAAGCATTCTGTCCTCAGGAGATTCTAAAGCAGCAGAGTCTACGGATGTTTGAGCTGGTCCAGAAGCACCCGCCACACTGGCCTCCTTTCATACCTCCAACAAAACCAGAAGTGACAACCACAGGAGCAGGTAAGGCACCGATTAAAAGCCTAATTGTGCAATGTTATGTTCCTCGTTAGCAAATAAAAGAATAATCACAGGTAGAATAACTATCCTTTGTGAGTGTCAAGCAATATATAGCAGGCATGTATCCAAACAAGCCATACAATTGCTAGCACAGATTTTTTTTTTTCACTCTTACAAAGTACTTTTCTGGAATGCGTCTTTCAAAGTTTTTTTTTTTTAAGTGAACAAAATCAGGCATGTCTTTAGAAGCATTTTTTTCTTTATCTTTTTTTACAGAACTCATTGAATCTACTGACAAGCTATTTGAATTGGAAGAAGAATTTGAAATCCTGAGTGTGTGAAGGAAACTGTGGTGACTCTTCTGAGTGTTGAATATATTGGTAATATTATTGCATTGACTTAAACAGCCATGTTAGCCCCGAAGTGCCTGAAATTATGGATAACAGAGCACAGAAATCTAGTAGCATCCAAAACTCCAAGGGCAGTTTAACACACAAGCTTCCCCGGATGGAAAGGCAGTAAGAGATCTTGTGATAAGATGCTTAAAGGGAATCTCTTTTTAACGTACCTTACCTGGAGACAAATGGGCCTTTGAGATTAAGGCAAAAATACATGTATCACTGGGCACCATGTTTGGAGAAAGGGATAACCCAAATGGATATTTCTTGCTCTCATATAATAATGCAATAGTTTAGTTCTTCAAGCAAAACAGTCTTCAGTTCAGGAGGATGTTTACTTCTGTTCCCTCCTGTGGGCTGCGTCATAGGAAAAATACATTGTCTTGTTTAAAAGATTGACTGGATCAGGAGAAAATTGTTTCCTTGTTAAATATTTTAACATGTATTTGAGCAACCAGACTTTATTACAAAAATGTTTCTGTAAAAGGAACTATGTCTAATGGATACATTTTGCAATAGCCTTCCTGTTTCTGGGAGACCTCAAGAGGAACAGGAGCCTCAAATAGTTGATACAGATCACAACCACTGTTATAGTTATGGTATATTTCACCTTGACCTTAAAATTCAAATGATTAAAACTTAGGTTATTTCTTTCCGAGTTAAAACGAGTCAAAGGTGGTTTAACTGTACCTTATTTATTTTAGAATAGATTTACACAAGTTTCTCTGTTACAGCACTTTATCTGTGCATCTAATAAATTTCTTAAGCTTTTCTTAGGTTGTATGCTGCTATGTTTGGTTAATTTGTGTGAACTAAATATAAACCAGGTGATCTTAAAACTTAATATAGAAGCGTACACAGATTACTGAATTGTTGCTTTTTGACTTCTTGCCTTTTGAAATCTGTTTTGGTAGAAGTGCCTTAACCCTACAGGTTTATCAGAACAGCCTGGGCAGTTTTATTTCTAAGGCAGAGAATCTCTCTCTAGCAGCCATAAGAAAAACAGTTCAGAATAAAGAAAGGCAAAGATTTTTAATCCATGCTGAAGTTCCTTTTCACTACCAGACAGTCCCCCTTGTGGTCATGTTGTCATGCTAGTGTAATGAACATGAATTGCAGACTTTCATCTTCACCAATAAATGACAACATAGAGAAATACTGAATATCTCTCACTCTTATTTATAGATTTTCTTTTCTTTTTCAGTAGTTCAGCCCTAGTCAACTCGGAGGTGGGCAGCAGCAGCTTCTATGGAGCTCCTATGCTGAAAAAAAAAAAAAAAAGTTGAGCCTTGAGGGAAAAGGAAGGTGGGAGAGCCAGATGGGGCAAGAGGAAGGGAGGTGGTTTGACCAGGACACCTTGAGGGTCTGGGAAGAGAAGAAATGGATGGGTGCTTAAGAAATGAGCAGCATCACAGCCTACATACGGAAGAATTGTGACGAGCAGTTTAGAAATGTGAGCGATTGGTGGTCTTGTGTTGATCGGCAGCTGTGCTCCATGGTTATAGCTGTAATTTCAGCAGTTTACTGTGTAAGCCGCATGTTGCCACTTCCTTGATCAAGGCAATGCTGTTCAGTTGCAGGGAAGAGGGGCAAGACTCAGGGAAGAAACGGAACGGAGAAAACTGTACACTGTGGATATGCACACGTAGCCATAAAATCAGTGCTGGACAGAAAGAGAGAAAGAGAGACAGACAGACAGACAGAACGAAAGGAGGGAAGGAAGGAAGGAAGGAAGGAAGGAAGGAAGGAAGGAAGGAAGGAAGGAAGGAAGGAAGGAAGGAAGGAAGGAAGGAAGGAAGGAAGGAAGGAAGGAAGGAAAGAGGAAGGTAAAGGGAGAAAGAAGGAATACCCCACACTCATAAAAGTGAGAAAGATCCAGGTGTAAAATTACGTAAAAGAAAGACAACTGTCATGTTGTGGTCTGATAGTTTCTGGGAGAAAGCAGAAACCCGGCAATTCTGTCTTTCCTACTCCTCCAAACCAATTCCGTTGACAACTCTGAATGCTTCCAGCTAGAAAAAAAAGGAAGCATGAAGTGGAGGGCTCCTTGCCATCACTGTATTTCTGGAGCAGATTTCTGGATAGTCCCCGCAGCCAGCTGTAGGGCCTATGCCAGGCTTGGAGTGGCTGCAGGGAACATGCCAGGGGCTCGAGGTGCTGCAGGGAACATGCCAGGGGCTGGAGGGGCTGCAGGGCGAGTGACACGGGTTTGAGGGGCCTCAGGTCCCAGCGCAGTGGTTGATGTCGATGCAGGGAACATCAGAGTTGTTTGAGGGGCTGCAGGTAAAATGCCAGGGGTTGCGGGGGCTGCAGGGTGCTGAGTCACAGCTTTGCATCAGGTCAAGACGCATTTTCCTAGAACCATCCATTTCCTCCTGAAGGGGCTGAATAGCATGGAACGGTCTTCAAAATGCACAGAGCAGACCCCAGCAAACGTAGGGATGCTGCTAGCAAGTAGGGAACTTTTTTGTTGATGTTGTTAACATTGTTTCACGACAATAGATGCAAACATGTATCTTGAGTTGAGGGCAAAGGTGACCTTGGATCTGAAGCACACAGGCGTTCACTAATGTCCCCCCATCCGGAGTGAATCCACAACGACTCGGAAGGAAAACTAAAGTCCAAAGCAGTGCACTGGGATAAAGAGAGTTTAATAGGGTAGAAAAGGAATAAAAACAATATAATAAATATTAATATTTATAATTTATAATATAATAACGTATAAAAATTGTTTAATTAATAAGATTAAATAATAATCATCATAATTTTATAGTAATAAAACAACGCCATACTGTACAACACAGTCAAGAAAGTGGATTGAATGCAATAAAAATAAAACCCATTTTTCCCATCCCAATGAGTTCCTATCCCCATCATCACTTCCCATCCCACTGATCATTTCCTATCCCAACAACGTCCCAGTTCTGATCCCAAGGCTGAATTCCCAACTCCCACCCACCCATCCAGCCAGCCATGCACCCATTTTCTGCATTTTCAGGTCACAAGACTCTGATGAAGGCCACCTCAGCCTTTTCCCCCCCCAAAAAAGCTGCTCTTTATTGTGAAAAACTTCACTTTTGCACAACACTGCAGACCCAGCCAAGATGGTCCTGCAAGACAAGGTGAAACAAACATACAAAACCCATATGGAGGTAAATTGGTTCATCTAAACAAATTCCTACCACGAAATCCTGATCCTCAATCTCAGCACCGATGAAAAAAGAGGATACAGTTCCCTCCTCCAAGGTCCCTCTCTGCCCCTGCTCCCCGTGGGCTCCTCTCCATGGCTGCAGCTGCGGCCCGGGGCCTGCTCCTGCGGGGGCTCTTTTTTGCACCTAAGTGCTGTTAACCATCCCAGGCATTTGTTGTTCACATGGTGAATAAGTGCTGTTTTGGATTTACAGAGATAATCTGTAGATTTGGTTCCAAAGGGGTTCAAATTCAGGCAAGGCAGTGAGAGCTTTGTGGGCTGCAGGAGAACCAAAATGCAGGAACTGTCAGGGCTCATCCTCACCCGTGACCAACTCTCATTTGGTCTTCTTTGGAGAGAAAGCCAAGCCAGCCAGATGGCTTCCACTACTTCTATGGGAGTGACATTGGGATTGATCTTTAAAATGAAATGAAGCAGAAGGCTGTGGGTTCTCCAACCTTCAAGATATGCAGCACTTGGCTGGGAAGGTTTCTTCCGTTCCTATGGATTTGAAGAATTAGGGCTGAAAGAAGCAGCAGGACCCTAGGGCCATATTCTGTCATCTCTATGGAAACTCCTGATGGGAATTACCTCCCTACTGGTGTCAAACTGCAGGCAGGCAAACGGGTGTGGTCTCCTCTCTGTGCAACTCCCCAATCCATGGTGTCTCTTTGCATGTGTGAAATTGCATGTGTATAGGGGGTGTGGTGGCAGAAGAGTGAAAGCCTCTTCTGATGGCTCCTAAAGCTATGAGTCTGACCCTTCTGTGACTGTGCTGAAAGCGATCCTGGGGATAGAAGGGAGAGTGATCCAGCTGCACATCATGAGACGGGGAAGAGACAGAGGCTCTGGCGTGCACTGCTGACTGGTTTGCCTCGGTGGGGTTGGAGTGAGGAAGCTGTACCCTCCTCTGTTAGCACAAAGGAGAGGAGTTATTCCACGCTATTTTTCCTCCTCTGTGTATGAATGGACAGACTGCACAGTTGGTTAAGGCCGTAGCTACTGAAGACAAGAACTCGATTGTCTGCTGCTCTTCAGGCAGAAGGCAGAAGGAATCAAGAGACAGGACTGGCTCTGTCTGCATACTGCAGTAGACGCACTTTTTTGCATCTTCTGTGCGTGAAAAAGTATGTTTTAATTGATAAGAATCCCAAGGGCCTAGAAATACTGCAGTTTTAGGATAAATCTGGTATAAACTGAGTGTCCTGAGGATTTTGAGTACTCCATTTCCGTGGCCAGACCAACAGAAACTCCAGGGCAATAGGAAACACAACTTTCTCTCTCTTATCCTAAATTTCTCCACTTGTTATCTCCTGACCAGCAATTTACAGGAAAGTTACAGGAAAGTGAGGGAAAATATTTGAACTATTTATACACCAGTGCAGGTGGTGCCATGTTAACTTCACTCTTTTGCAAGATCTTGTTTGCTAACAGCAAGTTATGGCCCCTAGGGATGTTTTACCTTGAGGGAGGGAATGGGGGCACACCAAAACAAGTAGAACAAGCAAAATACTGTGGGGTGGAGCTGACAAAACAACAAACAAACAAACAAACAACAAAAAAACAACTACCACCACAGACCACCCACTAGTGCCGTGCTTTTCATCCTGAAGTGAGGAAAGAGCAGAGCATCCTTGCAGTAACTTCATGCCTCAAAACCCTCCTTTGTCACTCTTCCTGCACTTGTGTAACAGTTGCTTGCAGGTCTGTTTCCTTTCTTATTTCAGGACTGGAAGATGGCTTCATGGACAAAACAGACTTGGCTTGGGGAAGAGTAATTGAATTTATTGCCAACTGATCACAAAGTAGGACAGTGAGAATTTAAAAACTTTAAAACCAACCAACCAACCAACCAACCAACCAGAAAACCACCTCGCCACACTACCTCCATCCCAGGCTAAACCTCAGTCTTGATTCTTCTATCTATTTCCCACGGAGCAGTGGGGGGTGGTTGGAGGATGCTGGGGACTGGAGGTTGCAGGCTCTGCTGCTCCTTCATCGTATTTGGCAATTTTATTGATGGGAGCGCTCCCCACCCCTCCCATCCCCTCTTTTCCCTTCCCTCCACTCCCCTGCCCTCCCCTATGCTCCCTGTTCTTTCTGACCAACAGTATGATAGATTCGGGTGGGTGGTCAGCACGTGGGGCTACGGAGAGGACATGTACACAAAGATTTGGCTCCAGATCCAAAATGACATGTATTTGGCAATTTTATTTATGGTAGCACTCCCCTCCCCTCCCCTCCCCTCTCCTCCCCTCCCCTCCCCTCCCCTCCCCTCCCCTCCCCTCCCCTCCCCTCCCCTCCCCTCCCCTCCCCTCCCCTCCCCTCCCCTCCCCTCCCCTCCCCTCCCCTCCCCTCCCCTCCCCTCCCCTCCCCTCCCCTCCCCTCCCCTCCCCTCCCCTCCCCTCCCCTCCCCTCCGCTCCCCTCCCCTCTTTTGCCTCCTCTCCCCACTTTTGCCTCCCCTCCCCTCCCCCCCATCCCCTCCCCTCCCCTCCCGTCTCCTCCCCTCCCCTACACCCCCTCCCCTATGCTCCCTGTCCCTATACTCTGCTACACTCCCCTCCCCTATACTACCCTACACACTCCTACACTCCCCTCCCCTATCCTACCCTAAACTCCCGTTCGCTACACTACCCTACATTACCCTATGCCCCCCTCCCCTACACTCTCCTACACTCCCCTCCCGTATCCTACCCTACACTCCCCTAAACTCCGATCCCCTACACTACCCTATACTCTCCTATGCTCCCCTCCCCTCTAACACGCTACACTACGCTATGCTACCCTACCCTACCCTACCCTACCCTACCCTACCCTACCCTACCCTACCCTACCCTATCCTATCCTATCCTATCCTATCCTATCCTATCCTATCCTATCCTATCCTATCCTATCCTATCCTATCCTATCCTATCCTACCCTCCCCCTGCCCTCCCCTCCCCTCCCCTCCCTTCCTTTTATTCCCTCCCCTTCCCTCCCCTCTTGTCTTCTTCTCTCCTCTCTTCTTTCTTTCGGGTAACTTCAAATCGCTTCAGTCGTTCTCATAGCTCCTGTCCCTGGCTGATTCACGGGAACCCATCAGCAGCAACCAGAAGCGCTCCAGCTGCTGTGTCACTGGTCGAGCAACAGTCTCCAACTGGGAATCGCTGACTTCGTTGTGTGGCTCAGACAGGTGCCTTGCAGTTCCACCGTGGCCTGGACGTTTCCTCTTGCTGTGTCCCCACCTACAGCGCACTTCTGCTTAGAAGCAGCAGCAGGCTTTGGAAGATGTCCCACTCCTTCCATTTTCAGCGGTTTAGCTTGGCTAGCCGGGTGGTGTCTGTCAATAGAAGACAACAACGAGATTTGGGTTAGAAACAGCTAACTGAGTAGTTCCTTTGCACAAGGGCAAGGAATATCTACCCCTTCCTACTGGAGGCTGCAGTGTCAGAGATAATGACGGGTCCTTCCGAGAGCTTTGAAATATCCCTTGGGGATGCTGAGTCCAGAGGACCAGAGCAAACCTGTCTAAAGTACACCGTGGAATCGCTCGGAATGACTTCCTAGCAGAAGCATGTGTCTGATACGGCTTCAGCTGCTTGCAGTGTTCTTCTTCACCTCATACCTAAATTCAGATGAGAGATCTCAATGAAGATGGAAAGGTTGAGAAATAGAGAAATCACTGATGTGCTTTGAGAACTTCTAAGGACTGAGTACTGCATCAATCCCATGTTGTAACATTAAGGATTGGTTAGAAAAGCAAACGTTAAAAACAAGGAAAGGGGAAGAACAAGTAAGCTTTCTTAAAGTATCTATTCTATTTAAGGTATCTTTAAAGAAGTAAATAAGTACTGAAATATATATGCAGATAGAGAGAGAGAGAGAGAGAGAGAGAAAGAGAGAGATACAGAAACCTAAGAGTCTGCTGTGCAGGTTAGCTTCTTGCTCTCTTTTCTAAAAGTCACAGTGAATGCAGCATCTGTGTGCGTTACAAGCATTACCCTCAGTCCAGCACAGGTACACACGAGAGGTCAGCCTGCAGGTTGCGGAGGCAAAGCAACTGCTCTGGCTGGATGTGAAGAGCCAAGACAGAAGTTGCTGTCAGGGAAAAGATACACAGAGGGGATGAAAAAGACGGAGTGTGCTTCCGACCTTCACAACTTCTAAGCAAGCGGAGATGAGGTTGTGGAAGAAGCAAATAAGCTGTTGATCTAGAAGCAGCCTGAAGATTGTCCTTAAGCAGGGCCTTGCATTCTTCATTTTTACAGCATTGCTTGCCTTCAAGTGCACGACGATGATTTTATGAACTTTCTACCACTACAGAAATGCACCGGATTCTTTCACAAAACTTACGGGTGGTACTTGGCAATATTGGTCAGCATTCTCTATTTCCTTCTTCATCTCAATTCTCTTTTGGCCTGTGAAGCTTTCCAGATCAGAGGAGAAGATCCACGGTAATACGGAGCTTTGGATACTGCAAAGGAAACGAAGAATCCTACTGACAACTCTTTTCAACCTCGCCTGCAAGCATCACAGAAAAGAACACCGAAAGAACACCGCTTTATCATGGGAAGCATAAATTGGAGCATAGGTGTCCTATAGCTGAAGCGAGGTGAAGCAGGTTCCACACAAGGTGAAGGAGCACACCCATAAGCATTTCCATAAAGCCGTGTTTTCAAACAAAGGGTTAAGATTTAGATTTTCTTACAAGTGAAGAATGAAGAAATAAAAGAAAAAGAAAATTACCAGGACATCCAGTTTTCCTCTAGCTTGCTTTGCTTCTTTCCGAATCTGAGTCTGGAGTGACAGTCAGGGAGCAGCGTTGTGCAGAAATGCCAAAGCCTCCCCAGCTGGTTGTACCTTCATCAGCAAGGGCTTTGATACTGCTGCCTCCTCAGCAACATCAGCCATTTCCGAGGAAAGCTGGTGTCCATCATGTCAAATAGGAATGGGAAATCCCTCTTGCCACAACTTCACACTCACACCAGAGTTGGCAGGACAGGCCGATGGACAGAGAAGCGTCTGCAAGAGTGTTAGAAAACAGACTTTAGATTTCCGTCAACCCAGGAAGAATTACTTGCTCATCCCTTCAAAGTGAACTCTGAGTAGAAGGAGGGGATCCCAAGCTGCATTCCTGACATCTATGCTGCAAAGTCATCCAATGGGACATGTTACTGGACCAGCCTGTTACGAACAGAAACAGGACTTTGAGGTTATGCTGTTGGATTAGAATTAAGCTCAAAGAGTTAGTCCTTTGACGTGTTTTTGTTTGCAAGTGTTTTCACTGCTTCCCAGACAATGTCTCCAGCAAGCTAGCTGCTTGCTTCATTTGTTCTGTTCTGTTCTGTTCTGTTCTTTTTGATTCTGTTTTGTTTTGTTTTCTCAGCCAGGATTCTTAGAGAAATGAGATTAAAGTGATCATATTGTATGTCCACCCATCCCTCCCTCCCCTTCGCTTGTCCAGAGCTTTTACCTCGTCCAGCAGCTTGAATGAGCTCGGTCCTAGGTGCAGTTGTGTCCAAGCCATTCTGTTCCTAGACGTGTTGTGAGAACAGACAGCTAAGTAGTGGGGAGAGGACGTGCTGCTGTCTGCAGTGTGACCTCAGCGCTTACCAAACAGTAGGGAATACACAGAGAAGGGCCTTAGGAGAACTTCAAGCCCCAGATACGTTTTATGTGGAAACCATATTTCCCAAGATAACACTGGACACAACTGCATAATCAAAAGGGATTCATTTCTTGGTTCATTCAACTCCTAGGTTTTAGTTTTAAAACATGTCTGTCTTGGCTTAAAGCACTCTTCCAATCTCTATTTCCAGTTCCTAGGATTTCCTGAAATAGGGAATCCCACTTTTTCCTTTTACAATCTCCCAGTCTCTTCTTTTTTACCTCTCCCCAAGAAACTTAGCACTGCTCTCTTCATACTTGACAACTAGATATGGAGCTGTATCAGCCAGAAGGAAGTTTCCTTCACACTTTCTGCTTCTTACGGTATCTGGGCTCTTACCTTTACACTTACTCACCCTTCCTACATTAGCACAAAGAAAGCTGTTTGGGAGATCTGATGTCTTGTTTTCCAGAAACTGCCCTGAATCACCTTTACGAGAGCTGTCCCACGCTGCGAGCACAAGTCTTGCAGTCTGGCCAGATATTTGCCTTCTAAGTCAATAACCAAATCTGTTACAAAGGTAAGAACATGTAATTAATGGAAAGGAAATCCTTTTATCCTTTTATTTTGATCCAAATTCACTTTTTTTTTTTTTTCTAGTCCAAGAATGAATCGTGGAGAACCACCAAAACTCAGGTGAGAAATGAAATGACAAATGTTAAGGTCAGGCAGCTTGCCCACTGCCATTGCTACCCTGAAAGCAGATGGAGTGCATCTTCATACGCCACAGCCTGAGACACTAGTCGACAGGCCAGCCCGTGTGAGGAAGTCCATTGCTGCCTGAATTTTAACATGACAGGGGGACTCTTAAGCCTCTTGTTTATGCTTTAGTACTTGCGGTCTATGGGAGGACCACAGCACACTCTTCTCTGTCTCCCCTTATTTGTTGATCGTCTGTAGGAAGAAGAGAACGTGCAGAGGCCCTCACCCGTACATTGGGTCTGTTCTCACTCTGTGCAGCTCCATCATTGAGCAAAGTACCAACCTTGAGGCTTCTGTAAGGACTTGACACAAACTACAGAATACTACAATGAAGCATTCACAACAAAACCACATTTTTTTCCGCAGCCAAGCATCAAAACACTTACAGAAGGGCATGGTCCCTTTCTGTGCACCTCAAGGGGAGATCCACAAATCCTCACGTGGTTTCATCGCATCCAGCACCCTTCTCTGTGCCTCCCAGCTAAACGTGCACAGAGGCAGCTGTTGCCAAAGTGCTGTGGTGACACAATTCAGTTCTGTTTCTGAAGTCATCACCGCAGGCGCCTCCCAGTGACGGCACAACACTCTCTGTTGCTAATGCGTCTGTCTCAGAAACAGCTAGGGAAGTACCACTATGCCCAAACTGACTTGAATTAGAGTAGTTCCCAAATTATTCTCTGCTCCCCTACATCTGTGGAAGGTGTGTGATCAATCTTTTCCTTGAGAAAGGACTACAGAGCAAAAGAGCTTGATTCTGAGACGTTGCCCGTCCTTGTAGAGCAGTTCACCTTTGATTTCCATGTCAGAAAAAAGAAGGTGAAATCAACAATTCCCTTCCTCTGAGCTGGGAATAGGAAAGAAGCCCAATTCTCCAGGAAGCCTTCAAAAGGAAACTCTGCATTTCTTTGTTAAACACCTTGTTTAATTTCTTGAAAGAAATCTTTCCCAGGACTTTGCAACTGCGGTGGTTCAAAGCGGGTGGGCAGCCGAGTTCCACCACGGCCGCTCTCTCACTCCCCCTCCTCAAAGGGAAAGGGGGAGAAAATACGATGCAAAGGGCTCCAGGGCTGAGATAAGGACAGGGCGATGGCTCAACAAGTATCGTGACGGGCAAAGCAGACTCAGCAGAGTGACCCTCAGGGTCCCTCCCTGCCCCTGCTCCCCGTGGGGTCCCTCCCATGGG
Organism: Anas platyrhynchos; assembly: GCF_047663525.1. NCBI lineage: Eukaryota > Metazoa > Chordata > Aves > Anseriformes > Anatidae > Anas > Anas platyrhynchos. The sequence goes on along the minus strand of NC_092613.1, from coordinate 920,359 downwards.
ATGCCGTCCTTCCCCAGCTGATCCCACACGGGCTGCCCACAGGCAGCAGCTCCTCAAGCACTGCTCCCACACGGCTCCGTCCCACGGGCTCCATCCATCCATCCATCCATCCCCCAGGAGCAAACTGCTCCAGCACGGGTCCCCCACGGCTGGGCGGCAGCTCCCCCCAGCCCCCCTGCTCCTGCGGGGGCTCCTCTCCATGGCTGCAGCTGCGGCCCGGGGCCTGCTCCTGCGGGGGCTCTCCACAGGCCGCAGCCTCCTCCAGGCCACAGCCACCTGCTCCACCGGGGGCTCCTCCACCCACAGGGGGGCAGCAGCGTGGAGATCTGCTCCATGTGGGACCCATGGGTGCAGGGGGACAGCCTGCTCCACCAGGGGCCTCTCCCTGCACAGCCCGCAGGGGAACTGCTGCTGTGAGCCTGGAGCACCCCCTGCCTCCTGCTGCACTCACCTTGGGGGCTGCAGGGCTGCTTCTCACTCCTTGCTCTTCCAGCTTCTGTTGTGCAGCAGTATTTCCCCCTGCTTACATCTGCTCTCCCAGAGGTGCAAACAACATCGCTTATTGGCTCAGCTCTGGCAAGCGCCGGGGCCCTTTTGGAGCTATCTGGAGCTGGCTGTTGTCTGGATTGTTCTCACAGACGCCATCCCTGCAGGCCCCTGCTACCAAACCCTTGCCACGTAAATCCGATCGAAGTGTGTGCAGCAATTACAAAGCCGCTGTGCTTTGGGCTGTCACGATCCTTCTGCAAGTGCAGGGGAGGTGCAGGGTTGCTTTGCATTTCCAAAAGGAGGAAGAAAGCCTCCAACCCCACTGGACCTCAGCCACTTGCAGGATCCAAGCAACGCTCCCCACTTTCAGTTATCTCCCTCCCATGCACACAGTGGGAGCAAGGTTGAACAAGCACATTTTTGAAAATGTTTATCTTAATGAAGAATAAAAGAAGTCTACAACACCCAATCCCTCTGTGCACCCAAGGCAAAAATCGTGGACTATTCTGCCTCAACACTATTTTCAGACCCAATTTGTCAAGTCATCTAGCAGAGGATTTCTCTCTTGTTCACTCACTAGCTTAGTAGAGCACCAGTTTACATAGGTGCTGGAGCAGATTCCTCAACCATCTGAAGGGACTTGATCCCAGAAAAGTTCAAAACTGCAGATGACTCATGATTTTGTGGTGTAGCATCTATTAAATGAGAGCTGTTCCGCTTAGGGCACAGTGAGACAGTGTGAGAAGAACCCTGTATCTCACTGATTGAGGCTTTATAACTCTACAGAATTGTCAGTCGACAATAAATGGAAAGTGCAGGAGATATGTTCTTTCTTCCTCCTTTCCCTGCCATACATTAGCAGAGAGATTGTGGTGGGATATAGGTTCAGAGCCTCACAGAAGAAGGATTTGAACCCAGGCTCTCCACAGTCTGCACCACTGCCTTCCTGATGGCTTTTGACTATTTTATTTTATTTTATTTTATTTTATTTTATTTTATTTTATTTTATTTTATTTTATTTTATTTTATTTTATTTTATTTTATTTTATTTTATTAGTATTATTATTCTTCTTTTTCTGGGTGGTGTCTAAGTCTTGGGGGGAAGAACAAACTGTGGGAGGAGGGAATGCTACTACTGTCTGTGACAGTGGTGATTTCTGGACAGTGTTAGCAACAGAGCTTCTGCAGAGAAGAGAAAATGCCAGGCAGTCTCTCTTGGTATTCCATGTACTGAGTACTGAGTGCAGTTTTGGGCTCCGCAGTATAAGAAAAAGACATAAACCTGTTAGAGAGTGTCGAAAGAAGGGCAACAAACAAGAGGGTCTCTTTTAACAGGGGGATTGAGGTTTGTGGCAAGGTTTTGGTAGCAATTTAGGGTCTGCACTGTGCTGGACACAGCAACAGACGCACCATAAGCCAAAGTCAGACAATAAGCCAAGGTGTGTTCACGTGTGGTTTGCTGTGGTTTAACGTGGTTTACGTATAGAAGAAAGTTTTTGCCTATTGGTGAGTATACTGCAGATTTGCTGCATTGTTCTAAATTAAATAGCAAGATAAGTGATGGCATCGTAGGCTGGGAAAATATTTCTAGAGTATCAGCGCATTTTGAGCATCATTTTAACTGTTTATGCAAACATGAAGATTATTAAAATCAGTGTTTATTTATGTCTGTATGTAAACAGGTGATCATGTTGTATAGCATGCAGTAAATGGTTTGTGAATGCTGCTTGAAGAATGAAAAGAGTAAGTCAGCTCCACAAGGAATAAATGAATTTTGTTTATTTGTGCAATGCAGAGATTAGAATTAGACCAACAGCATGGAACCAAAGTCTTGCTGTGTGCCTTTTATCTGTAGGACAGTTCATGGAGGCTTCAGCAGCCCTATCTGTTTTCTAGCACTCTGAAATGTCCTCTGTGGTGCTGCACCCAGTTGAAAGCCTGCACTGATTGTGATGAACTTTCCTAACAGGAGGCACGGGTCCTTCGTCGGACGCTGGCTGGGGATGTATGCTGCGATGCGGGCAGATGATGCTGGCCCAAGCACTGATCTGCAGACACTTAGGGAGAGGTGAGTGCTGGTCCTGAGGGAACTTCGGTATTGTCTGCAGACGCTTCTTCGTAAGTACTCCATTAAAAGCACAAACCCTGAATTTATTAGTGAGACTTTCTTTGATGCCCTGGTAACAGTTCCTAATGAATCAATTCATATTCAGCTGGGTGAAATCATCCCAGCCTGAAGCAGAGAAATAGGCATAGAAGGAGAACAAATGGGGAATCCTGTCGCCATTATTTTATGAACCTTTTAGTGTAACACCCAAGTTGAGGCCAAGGGAAAACCTGCCACCGTGGGACAGTGCTCTTACCCTTCTCTTCACTACTCACTTGTCAGCAGCACGAGGTCCAAACCCCCCTGGTGCAAGCTCTGAAGCGTGCATGTCACATCCCAGGATGCTGCCAGTGGAGTGTTTGGACTTTCTGTATGGATCTTATGTTGTTATTTAATGGGTGCTTAGAAATCCAACAAGGTCTAAACACAGCCTGTACTTTTAAATAATCTTGGAAGCTCAGAGATACTGGAATGGCTATCAACACGCAGCATGATCCGTCAGAATATGTTTGCAGTTGATGTTTTTGTTTTGTTTTATTTTCCCTGTTTTTACAATCTAGCCTATGATGATAAAGGGCAGCTTGATGATAAATAACAAGCTTGGAATTCTAGGAGCTCTACACAAAATGTAAATATTCGAGATGAATTGAAATGTCTTGGCTATCGGGGGAGGTCCCAGCTGACTGGCGGCTAGCAAACGTGACGCCCATCTACAAGAAGGGCCGGAGGGCAGACCCGGGGAACTACAGGCCTGTCAGTTTGACCTCAGTACCAGGGAAGCTCATGGAGCAGATCCTCTTGGGAGTCATCATGCGGCACTTGAAGGGCAAGCAGGCGATCAGGCCCAGTCAGCATGGGTTTATGGAAGGCAGATCCTGCTTGACGAACCTGATCTCCTTCTACGACAAAGTGACGCGCTGGGTGGACGAGGGAAAGGCTGTGGATGTGGTCTACCTTGACTTCAGCAAGGCTTTTGACACCGTTTCCCACAGCATTCTCCTCAAGAAACTGGCTACTCTTGGCTTGGACTGGCGCACGCTTCGTTGGGTTAGAAACTGGCTGGATAGCCGGGCCCAGAGAGTTGTGGTGAATGGAGCCAAGTCCAGTTGGAGGCCAGTCACTAGTGGCGTCCCCCAGGGCTCGGTGCTGGGGCCGGTCCTCTTTAACATCTTCATCAATGATCTGGATGAGGGCATTGAGTGCACCCTCAGTAAGTTTGCAGATGACACCAAGCTAGGTGCGTGTGTCGATCTGCTTGAGGGTAGGAAGGCTCTGCAGGAGGATCTGGATAGGCTGCACCGATGGGCTGAGGTCAACTGTATGAAGTTTAACAAGGCCAAGTGCCGGGTCCTGCACCTGGGGCGCAATAACCCCAAGAAGAGCTACAGGCTGGGAGAGGAATGGTTGGAGAGCTGCCAGGCAGAGAAGGACCTGGGAGTGATGGTGGACAGTCGGCTGAATATGAGCCAGCAGTGTGCTCAGGTGGCCAAGAAGGCCAACGGCATCCTGGCTTGTATCAGAAACACTGTGACCAGCAGGGCTAGGGAGGTGATCGTCCCCCTGTACTCGGCTCTGGTGAGGCCGCACCTCGAGTACTGTGTTCAGTTCTGGGCCCCTCGCTACAAGAAGGACATCGAGGTGCTTGAGCGGGTCCAGAGAAGGGCGACGAAGCTGGTGAGGGGCCTGGAGAGCAAGTCCTATGAGGAGCGGCTGAAGGAGCTGGGCTTGTTCAGCCTAGAGAAAAGGAGGCTCAGGGGTGACCTTATCACTCTGTATAAGTATATTAAAGGAGGCTCTAGCGAGATGGGGGTTGGCCTGTTCTCCCATGTGCCTGGTGACAGGACGAGGGGGAATGGGCTAAAGTTGCGCCAGGGGAGTTTTAGGTTAGATGTTAGGAAGAATTTCTTTACTGAAAGGGTTGTTAGACATTGGAACAGGCTGCCCAGGGAGGTGGTTGAGTCACCATCCCTGGAAGTCTTCAAAAGACGTTTAGATGTAGAGCTTAGGGATATGGTTTAGTGGGGACTGTTAGTGTTAGGTCAGAGGTTGGACTCGATGATCTTGAGGTCTCTTCCAACCTAGAGATTCTGTGATTCTGTGATTCTGTGATTCTGTCTTTTAACATCTCATTATAAAGCTTTCTGCTGTCTAGACATTTGATCAGTGTAATGAAAACGTCACCATTTTTTATTCTATATCAATTTTTCCTTTCAGATTGGCAATGGGAAAAACACAAAAAACAACCAGAAGAATATCACAGAATCCTACGATGCTTTCTCGACAGGAAGGCTTGCTGTTATTCAATCCACCAGATGGGTAAGAACAAACATAAACTTTCAGGTTTTTTCCACTGAAATTTCTACTGTGTTGAATCACTAATTTGCAGTATGTTAATTCATAATTTTAAAAAGTGGATGTGAAGACAATGTGTATGCTTATATAAAAATAAAAAGGTATGCAGATGGGCGCAAAGACTAGTAGTACAGAAACATTCCCTGAGACCTAAATAAAGCCATGTACTAGAATGTAGCTCTTGATAAACTCTGTAAGCCTTGGGTACCAGAGTCAGTAATGTTAGAATAGACAGTCTTGTAGCTTATTGCTGTAATTTGTAATAAAGGGCACTAACATTTGTTAACTTGTAATTCTCATTGTAGTTTAGAAGCCTTTTGTTTATTAAAGAAATTGGCACTCCCTAAGTTTTGAAAAGAGCATAGATTGAGAAAATAATTGTTATTGCTAAATACAGATTGCAGTTACTCTAGAATGTTTGACAGTGACGGTATTTACTGTATATTGTTCCGACATTCTTTATGGTCTCATTTTTCTTTGATTTTGTGTACGTGTGTCTTTTTTTCACTGTGAAAACAGCACAGGTGGGTGTTGGAGAGGGGAAGTCAATTGGAGAATGGTTTGGACCAAATACAGTTGCTCAAGTACTAAAGTAAGTGAGATCATACCAGTCTCATTCAGAACGTACTCCCCTGGGGCAGCCAAGACAAGGCCCAGGCAGAGTTTTGAAGGCTGCATCTCCCCCTGTCCCACAGTCAGGAATGTACTTGCCATCTATTTACAAGTGCAGCATGGAATGTCATGCCACAGCTCGGTGTGCAGGTACTGAGTTGGGAATGGGTGACCTCTAAATTTTAATAAAGGAAGAGCCTGAGGAGAAGAAACTGCAGGAAAGTCTCCTGCTACGCCGTCTGCATGCCCTCACCAGTCAAACCACAGATGTATATTCCTTTCTGCACAGTGGCACAGCTCTGGCAGGTCGAGAGTGCCACCGTGTAGGTCGGAGTGGTGGTGTGAAACATCAGAGAGAAGCCATCTCGGCTGAGGAGGGAACTGAGCTGCAATTCCTCCCTTTCTGAGCAGCAGTTCTGCCAGCAAAAGCTACTGGATAAAGATGGGCAGCTCCTCATAGTCTGGGAGCCACACTTAAAGGAACTGAGGCTGCTCAGTTCTCCAGGGGTACGTGGAGGTGTCTTACCTCAGGCAGGGGCTAGGCTACAGGTCCTGCGAGCTCAGCAGCAAGTCTTTGACACCCTGGAACAGGCACATGATCTGAAGAGGGAGGGGAGCTGAAGCATGCCCTGGACTCCAGATCTTTCATGGCCAAGTTTTTCATGGTGAAATGCCCACCCCCATTTCTTTCTGGCTTATTTGAAACAGCTAATTCTGCCAGTGCAGCTTAAGAGTGTAGCTCCCTTCCCCAAAGGTTTGGATTTTGCAGAAGTGGACATAAAACTGTGTGCTGCTGTCTCCCACTGAAGTTTTGGTGCCCCAAACCCTTAGCTGATTTAGCTTTTAACGCCCCATTTCTGCTGTGCACGCAGGCTCAGGCAGAAGTAATTCCACTGAATTCAGTGGAATTTCTTAAGCAAAAAGTAATCTGCAAAACTGGCATAGGAATTTTTTTCTTTTCCAGATGAGAAAAGACACAATTGGTCAAGAACCCAGTGCAGAGACTGTCGAGTGCAATAAAAAGTAATAAACTTGATGTAGTTGAACTGTTACTGTCACTGCACTTAGCAGTAAGACAAAACAGTTTGCACATGGTGCAGCGCATATGTTTTTCCTGGTACCACTCAGTACCTATTTTTCTAAAGATATTAAACATTTAATGTTTAAAGTTTTCTTTTTCTTACATGGAGACTTTAAAAAATGCAGAAAGGATGTTTTTTCTTAAGAAAAAAAAAATAAATAAATGGTTCTGAGTGTAAAGCTACCCTTTTGATCCAACTAGTTTATATTAATTAGTACCTTAATGTTTTCTAGGAAGCTTGCTTTATTTGATGAATGGAATTCATTAGCAGTTTATGTATCTATGGACAATACGGTGGTCATTGAAGACATCAGGAAGTGACACCTCATCAGTTTTCTGGTAACAGTTTCTGATTTGACTCCATTTTCCAGCATGTATCTAAACATGAACAAATACTTGGGGGGCCATGGGTTTGTCTTGCAAGGGTAAGAAGAGGGAAGAAGGACATACAAACTCAGTTGTGGTTTTTTGATCCCTGATGCCAACTTCGTGCTCACATCACTGGATGTGAAGAGCTCCTTGAAGAATTTCTACTGTCATCATTGCTGCCATTTCATTTCTCTGGCGTTTTATAGGCAAAGCTTGACACTATTAATAACATTAATAGGACATGTCACTGCAGTCTTAAATTGTCATCCCCCAATCATTGATCTAACGTCTCACTTGGACGTGCCAGCACATACTGTCTGCTAGAATTACTTCTACTAAATAGCTGTAATTGCCATGCCCGGCTCGTTTTGTCTTGGGTGCCCTATAAAGATCCCTGGCAAACTAGCTTAATTCACTACTGAGAGGAAGATCTGCTTTGTGTTCCTCTGTGCGTTGACTGATTTCTAGTTTTATTCCCGCAGAAAAAATGTGCTGGTGCCCTCCTCAGAGCAGCAGCGCGTCCCACAGCAGTGCACATTTGCACAGAAGTGCTCTTGGCCGAAGCAAGAAGGCAGGAGGACTCTGCACAGGCTGGAAAGCCCTCTTGCTTATTATACCTCTACGACTAGGGATAAATCACATAAATCCCGTATATATTGATGCATTTAAAGTAAGGTTTTCTTTCAATTCATTGCTTGTTACTGTCAAATAAGTTTGGGTATCTGTGATGTCAGTAAAGAAATGAATGACAATTTCCTTTATTCCTTTTGAACTCCTAGGAATGCTTTAAGATGCCACAGTCTTTGGGAGCATTAGGAGGGAAACCAAATAATGCCTATTATTTCATAGGATTTTTAGGTAAGGAAAAAAGAAACTTATTCCAAATGTGCAGATGATCAAAAGAGAACATTTTTTGAAGGGGAAATAGTAAGGGGTCTAAGCGTGAACCTCTAGAAGTAAAGAAAGATGAGAATAGAATAAAATAAATGAAGAAGCATATCTAAAAGAGTTTAGAAACAGTATGAGATGATCCTTAACAGGAGCAGAAAGTTAACAGCAAAGCTAGGTGTAAAAATAAGTGATGACATCAACAAGAGCAACATACTGAGAATAGCTGATAGCATTTGACAAGTGTATTGGTCAAATGTCACTTTTATTTTCTTGTATTTCAAAACTGTTTCTGATAGCAGTATCTTTTTCACCTTTTGCATACCTTCTGTTATTAAGTATTGCTCTAATTAATTTAAAATGCATTCCTTCAGATTTCACCCCACTTTGGGCCAAAATTTTGCAACCCTATTTTGTCCTTTTGTAAAACCTAACCTGTTTTAGTTAGGCTTTTTTGTTCCAATTTCTGAATGAATGCCTAATGGGATTACAGATTGCATCTGTGAACATCCTGTACCTTTTAATCTGTCAAATGTTAGTGTTTACAACACTTGAGATTTAAAAAAAAAAAAAAAAAAAGTACTGGATCTCACATGGAAAAATAAAAGTATGTGACAAAGATAGAACATAACCAACCAAAAAATTACAGTAATAGGTGACAATAGGAAGTTATACTAAATACCCTGTGGGAAACGCTGTGTCTAAACCTTCCGATTCTCTTAAAGAATCCCTAGCTGGAAAGTCTAGATTATACTGACTGCAATGGCAATCTAATTTCTATTTTACAGTTCTGGACCAAGTGCTTATTAATGTCACTTGCTTGTTTTTAACATACGGCTTTTACCCATCCAGGCAATGAGCTGATCTATCTGGACCCTCACACCACTCAAAGCTCTGTAGATTCAGAAGAAAATGGCACGGTTGACGATGAGAGTTTCCACTGCCAGGAAGCCCCACATAGAATGAAGATCATGAATTTGGACCCTTCAGTAGCTTTAGTAAGTGTCAGGAAATCTTGAATGCATGTACTTTATCTCAAAGTAATGTCTCTCTACATTGGTAAGGGCAGCAATGCATCTCCTTGAACAGAACCAAGATCACAAAGCTGTCTTCTGTGATCAACACATAGTAGTTTGTACATAACTACATGGAGAATCTTAGGGCAAGTGGGGAGCTGTCTGTACTGTAGGAGCTCGCTTTGTTTTCTTTACTGAGCAGCTTTTACTTCTTTCAAGAGGCATTATAATGGTCAGAGCAAGGAACTGAAACAGGTTTACGTGTTTTATTCTATCACTACTTTATGTTTGGTCACCTCTAGACAAGTTACTTAAACTTACTTTCTATCATAAGTTGAAAATGTTTAAGTGGAATTAGTGTATTTCACCCCAAATTACAAATACAAATGTATTATTTGTAATTCACCCAAAATGTCATGGGGGTACTGTGGTATTTGAAAAAATTGGATCTGATCCCATGCCAGTATCCTGTGATTGGGTGATTGGCAGTTGTCACCAGTGGGATGTGTTTCTAAAGCTTTAAACAATCTGTAAAGATACCGGTATCTGTCATTCATTCACATACCTGTTTTTTAATACTGCTGCTTTTTAGAAAGTTTTTTTGTTTTGTTTTGTTTTAATACTTAACTACGTAACTGTGCAAAATGTGGCATGATGCAACGAGACAGACAAAATCATAATGAAGAGCAAATATTTTCAGTATAGATACCAGAATGGAAATGTTCCTTAGGTGGTCCATCATCTACAAGTTTTCAGCTTCTGCTGATACCTGGACTGTAGGAACTGGGTGGCGCTCCATGGAGGAGCACACAGGAGCTGCTGCTATTTTTTGCTTGACTATTTCGTTAGGGGTTTGCAGGGCCTTGTTCTCCCCTTGGGTTCTCTCCCTAGAGCTGCCACATATTTGGAGTCTTATATCTACTGATCGTACAGGGCATTACTGTATCAGAGGTCAAACCGCCTTACCTGCTGGTACCACATACCTACCATCTGCAAAGGTAAAACTCTGTGTGTTTGTTTTTTCCCCTAAGGGCTTCTTTTGCAAAGAAGAATGTGATTTTGATAACCGGTGTAGTCTTGTACAAAAGGTAAGAGTGGGAACTTAGCATCTCGATTTGTTCTTTATAAAGTCTGGTTTTTATTGTCTGTTTTTTGTAAAATTTTCCTTTGCATTTTCCTTTGTATACAAATTGTATGAGCCATGGAGAAGAATGCATTAAAGCATCAGGGTAAGGCAATACTACTGAATTGCTAATTGGAAATTGTTCAGCACTTTACCAGCCACAAGCCCTGCCAGTTGGAAAATGGGTGTAAACATCCACACTTGAAGGTGTTACTGGGTGACACTTGCTTTTAACTTCTAATTCTCACTAAATGACTAAGGTTTAACTGCCATATTGTAGTGATGTATCAATGATTTGCTTCCTGATCCTTTTTTATTGTTTGACATAATAGATTGCGTGTTCTAATTATGACTGTTAGTCCCTGCTATCTTAAAGATCTGATTCTGTAAGTGCTGCAGGCCTCTAGCTCCTGCTGATCTAGGGAGAACAGAAGGTGCTGGCTGCCACAGGAAACAGACTTGAGGATGTTTCTGCATGCAGCTGTTAAGCTAAGCACCAGACGTCTGAATGTAAAGTACCATCAACCTCTAAGGGCATTTATTTAAAAAAAAAAAAAATCATCTAAGGAAAACAGTTTGTAAATAACTGAAATACAGGACAGAAGGTAACTTCTCTTTGAAGAGGAATAGTGTTTGGCTTCAGGAACACCTTTTTTCCTGACCAAAACCTGTCCTTCAAAATCTGATGCGTTTTTTTTTTTTTTTTTCCCCTTTGGAGGAGCTGATAGATCTGTCTTTTGTGCTATTGATCAACAGAAAACTTGAGGAGAGTTCTATGCAAGCAACTTTCTTTTAAAAAGCAGAAAATATTGTACATTCCTAGTGTGCTTGCTACATGTAAACAAAATTACAGGTTTGCAGATATCAAAGCTGATATCAAAAGATGATAAGACTGATAATTTGTAGTACAGTTCAAGAGATCTGTCTTCCAGATGTGTTTTAACTAGGGATGTATTACAGAGACCATGGTGCTTGGATTTCACAGTATGTCTGTATAAAGACTTTTTTTTCCTGATGGACATGCGTAATTAAAAAACACTTTCAATTAAGCAGACACGTTTTGTGTTTGAAGCGTCCCCCGAGCCAGCTTTTAAAATGAAAGCATTCTGTCCTCAGGAGATTCTAAAGCAGCAGAGTCTACGGATGTTTGAGCTGGTCCAGAAGCACCCGCCACACTGGCCTCCTTTCATACCTCCAACAAAACCAGAAGTGACAACCACAGGAGCAGGTAAGGCACCGATTAAAAGCCTAATTGTGCAATGTTATGTTCCTCGTTAGCAAATAAAAGAATAATCACAGGTAGAATAACTATCCTTTGTGAGTGTCAAGCAATATATAGCAGGCATGTATCCAAACAAGCCATACAATTGCTAGCACAGATTTTTTTTTTTCACTCTTACAAAGTACTTTTCTGGAATGCGTCTTTCAAAGTTTTTTTTTTTTAAGTGAACAAAATCAGGCATGTCTTTAGAAGCATTTTTTTCTTTATCTTTTTTTACAGAACTCATTGAATCTACTGACAAGCTATTTGAATTGGAAGAAGAATTTGAAATCCTGAGTGTGTGAAGGAAACTGTGGTGACTCTTCTGAGTGTTGAATATATTGGTAATATTATTGCATTGACTTAAACAGCCATGTTAGCCCCGAAGTGCCTGAAATTATGGATAACAGAGCACAGAAATCTAGTAGCATCCAAAACTCCAAGGGCAGTTTAACACACAAGCTTCCCCGGATGGAAAGGCAGTAAGAGATCTTGTGATAAGATGCTTAAAGGGAATCTCTTTTTAACGTACCTTACCTGGAGACAAATGGGCCTTTGAGATTAAGGCAAAAATACATGTATCACTGGGCACCATGTTTGGAGAAAGGGATAACCCAAATGGATATTTCTTGCTCTCATATAATAATGCAATAGTTTAGTTCTTCAAGCAAAACAGTCTTCAGTTCAGGAGGATGTTTACTTCTGTTCCCTCCTGTGGGCTGCGTCATAGGAAAAATACATTGTCTTGTTTAAAAGATTGACTGGATCAGGAGAAAATTGTTTCCTTGTTAAATATTTTAACATGTATTTGAGCAACCAGACTTTATTACAAAAATGTTTCTGTAAAAGGAACTATGTCTAATGGACACATTTTGCAATAGCCTTCCTGTTTCTGGGAGACCTCAAGAGGAACAGGAGCCTCAAATAGTTGATACAGATCACAACCACTGTTATAGTTATGGTATATTTCACCTTGACCTTAAAATTCAAATGATTAAAACTTAGGTTATTTCTTTCCGAGTTAAAACGAGTCAAAGGTGGTTTAACTGTACCTTATTTATTTTAGAATAGATTTACACAAGTTTCTCTGTTACAGCACTTTATCTGTGCATCTAATAAATTTCTTAAGCTTTTCTTAGGTTGTATGCTGCTATGTTTGGTTAATTTGTGTGAACTAAATATAAACCAGGTGATCTTAAAACTTAATATAGAAGCGTACACAGATTACTGAATTGTTGCTTTTTGACTTCTTGCCTTTTGAAATCTGTTTTGGTAGAAGTGCCTTAACCCTACAGGTTTATCAGAACAGCCTGGGCAGTTTTATTTCTAAGGCAGAGAATCTCTCTCTAGCAGCCATAAGAAAAACAGTTCAGAATAAAGAAAGGCAAAGATTTTTAATCCATGCTGAAGTTCCTTTTCACTACCAGACAGTCCCCCTTGTGGTCATGTTGTCATGCTAGTGTAATGAACATGAATTGCAGACTTTCATCTTCACCAATAAATGACAACATAGAGAAATACTGAATATCTCTCACTCTTATTTATAGATTTTCTTTTCTTTTTCAGTAGTTCAGCCCTAGTCAACTCGGAGGTGGGCAGCAGCAGCTTCTATGGAGCTCCTATGCTGAAAAAAAAAAAAAAAAAGTTGAGCCTTGAGGGAAAAGGAAGGTGGGAGAGCCAGATGGGGCAAGAGGAAGGGAGGTGGTTTGACCAGGACACCTTGAGGGTCTGGGAAGAGAAGAAATGGATGGGTGCTTAAGAAATGAGCAGCATCACAGCCTACATACGGAAGAATTGTGACGAGCAGTTTAGAAATGTGAGCGATTGGTGGTCTTGTGTTGATCGGCAGCTGTGCTCCATGGTTATAGCTGTAATTTCAGCAGTTTACTGTGTAAGCCGCATGTTGCCACTTCCTTGATCAAGGCAATGCTGTTCAGTTGCAGGGAAGAGGGGCAAGACTCAGGGAAGAAACGGAACGGAGAAAACTCTACACTGTGGATATGCACACGTAGCCATAAAATCAGTGCTGGACAGAAAGAGAGAAAGAGAGACAGACAGACAGACAGAACGAAAGGAGGGAAGGAAGGAAGGAAGGAAGGAAGGAAGGAAGGAAGGAAGGAAGGAAGGAAGGAAGGAAGGAAGGAAGGAAGGAAGGAAGGAAGGAAGGAAGGAAGGAGGAAGGTAAAGGGAGAAAGAAGGAATACCCCACACTCATAAAAGTGAGAAAGATCCAGGTGTAAAATTACGTAAAAGAAAGACAACTGTCATGTTGTGGTCTGATAGTTTCTGGGAGAAAGCAGAAACCCGGCAATTCTGTCTTTCCTACTCCTCCAAACCAATTCCGTTGACAACTCTGAATGCTTCCAGCTAGAAAAAAAAGGAAGCATGAAGTGGAGGGCTCCTTGCCATCACTGTATTTCTGGAGCAGATTTCTGGATAGTCCCCGCAGCCAGCTGTAGGGCCTGTGCCAGGCTTGGAGTGGCTGCAGGGAACATGCCAGGGGCTCGAGGTGCTGCAGGGAACATGCCAGGGGCTGGAGGGGCTGCAGGGCGAGTGACACGGGTTTGAGGGGCCTCAGGTCCCAGCGCAGTGGTTGATGTCGATGCAGGGAACATCAGAGTTGTTTGAGGGGCTGCAGGTAAAATGCCAGGGGTTGCGGGGGCTGCAGGGTGCTGAGTCACAGCTTTGCATCAGGTCAAGACGCATTTTCCTAGAACCATCCATTTCCTCCTGAAGGGGCTGAATAGCATGGAACGGTCTTCAAAATGCACAGAGCAGACCCCAGCAAACGTAGGGATGCTGCTAGCAAGTAGGGAACTTTTTTGTTGATGTTGTTAACATTGTTTCACGACAATAGATGCAAACATGTATCTTGAGTTGAGGGCAAAGGTGACCTTGGATCTGAAGCACACAGGCGTTCACTAATGTCCCCCCATCCGGAGTGAATCCACAACGACTCGGAAGGAAAACTAAAGTCCAAAGCAGTGCACTGGGATAAAGAGAGTTTAATAGGGTAGAAAAGGAATAAAAACAATATAATAAATATTAATATTTATAATTTATAATATAATAACGTATAAAAATTGTTTAATTAATAAGATTAAATAATAATCATCATAATTTTATAGTAATAAAACAACGCCATACTGTACAACACAGTCAAGAAAGTGGATTGAATGCAATAAAAATAAAACCCATTTTTCCCATCCCAATGAGTTCCTATCCCCATCATCACTTCCCATCCCACTGATCATTTCCTATCCCAACAACGTCCCAGTTCTGATCCCAAGGCTGAATTCCCAACTCCCACCCACCCATCCAGCCAGCCATGCACCCATTTTCTGCATTTTCAGGTCACAAGACTCTGATGAAGGCCACCTCAGCCTTTTCCCCCCCCAAAAAAGCTGCTCTTTATTGTGAAAAACTTCACTTTTGCACAACACTGCAGACCCAGCCAAGATGGTCCTGCAAGACAAGGTGAAACAAACATACAAAACCCATATGGAGGTAAATTGGTTCATCTAAACAAATTCCTACCACGAAATCCTGATCCTCAATCTCAGCACCGATGAAAAAAGAGGATACAGTTCCCTCCTCCAAGGTCCCTCTCTGCCCCTGCTCCCCGTGGGCTCCTCTCCATGGCTGCAGCTGCGGCCCGGGGCCTGCTCCTGCGGGGGCTCTTTTTTGCACCTAAGTGCTGTTAACCATCCCAGGCATTTGTTGTTCACATGGTGAATAAGTGCTGTTTTGGATTTACAGAGATAATCTGTAGATTTGGTTCCAAAGGGGTTCAAATTCAGGCAAGGCAGTGAGAGCTTTGTGGGCTGCAGGAGAACCAAAATGCAGGAACTGTCAGGGCTCATCCTCACCCGTGACCAACTCTCATTTGGTCTTCTTTGGAGAGAAAGCCAAGCCAGCCAGATGGCTTCCACTACTTCTATGGGAGTGACATTGGGATTGATCTTTAAAATGAAATGAAGCAGAAGGCTGTGGGTTCTCCAACCTTCAAGATATGCAGCACTTGGCTGGGAAGGTTTCTTCCGTTCCTATGGATTTGAAGAATTAGGGCTGAAAGAAGCAGCAGGACCCTAGGGCCATATTCTGTCATCTCTATGGAAACTCCTGACGGGAATTACCTCCCTACTGGTGTCAAACTGCAGGCAGGCAAACGGGTGTGGTCTCCTCTCTGTGCAACTCCCCAATCCATGGTGTCTCTTTGCATGTGTGAAATTGCATGTGTATAGGGGGTGTGGTGGCAGAAGAGTGAAAGCCTCTTCTGATGGCTCCTAAAGCTATGAGTCTGACCCTTCTGTGACTGTGCTGAAAGCGATCCTGGGGATAGAAGGGAGAGTGATCCAGCTGCACATCATGAGACGGGGAAGAGACAGAGGCTCTGGCGTGCACTGCTGACTGGTTTGCCTCGGTGGGGTTGGAGTGAGGAAGCTGTACCCTCCTCTGTTAGCACAAAGGAGAGGAGTTATTCCACGCTATTTTTCCTCCTCTGTGTATGAATGGACAGACTGCACAGTTGGTTAAGGCCGTAGCTACTGAAGACAAGAACTCGATTGTCTGCTGCTCTTCAGGCAGAAGGCAGAAGGAATCAAGAGACAGGACTGGCTCTGTCTGCATACTGCAGTAGACGCACTTTTTTGCATCTTCTGTGCGTGAAAAAGTATGTTTTAATTGATAAGAATCCCAAGGGCCTAGAAATACTGCAGTTTTAGGATAAATCTGGTATAAACTGAGTGTCCTGAGGATTTTGAGTACTCCGTTTCCGTGGCCAGACCAACAGAAACTCCAGGGCAATAGGAAACACAACTTTCTCTCTCTTATCCTAAATTTCTCCACTTGTTATCTCCTGACCAGCAATTTACAGGAAAGTTACAGGAAAGTGAGGGAAAATATTTGAACTATTTATACACCAGTGCAGGTGGTGCCATGTTAACTTCACTCTTTTGCAAGATCTTGTTTGCTAACAGCAAGTTATGGCCCCTAGGGATGTTTTACCTTGAGGGAGGGAATGGGGGCACACCAAAACAAGTAGAACAAGCAAAATACTGTGGGGTGGAGCTGACAAAACAACAAACAAACAACAAAAAAACAACTACCACCACAGACCACCCACTAGTGCCGTGCTTTTCATACTGAAGTGAGGAAAGAGCAGAGCATCCTTGCAGTAACTTCATGCCTCAAAACCCTCCTTTGTCACTCTTCCTGCACTTGTGTAACAGTTGCTTGCAGGTCTGTTTCCTTTCTTATTTCAGGACTGGAAGATGGCTTCATGGACAAAACAGACTTGGCTTGGGGAAGAGTAATTGAATTTATTGTCAACTGATCACAAAGTAGGACAGTGAGAATTTAAAAACTTTAAAACCAACCAACCAACCAACCAACCAACCAACCAACCAGAAAACCACCTCGCCACACTACCTCCATCCCAGGCTAAACCTCAGTCTTGATTCTTCTATCTATTTCCCACAGAGCAGTGGGGGGTGGTTGGAGGATGTTGGGGACTGGAGGTTGCAGGCTCTGCTGCTCCTTCATCGTATTTGGCAATTTTATTGATGGGAGCGCTCCCCACCCCTCCCATCCCCTCTTTTCCCTTCCCTCCACTCCCCTGCCCTCCCCTATGCTCCCTGTTCTTTCTGACCAACAGTATGATAGATTCGGGTGGGTGGTCAGCACGTGGGGCTACGGAGAGGACATGTACACAAAGATTTGGCTCCAGATCCAAAATGACATGTATTTGGCAATTTTATTTATGGTAGCACTCCCCTCCCCTCCCCTCCCCTCTCCTCCCCTCCCCTCCCCTCCCCTCCCCTCCCCTCCCCTCTTTTGCCTCCCCTCCCCTCCCCTCCCCTCCCCTCCCCTCCCCTCCCCTCCCCTCCTCTCCCCTCTTTTGCCTCCTCTCCCCACTTTTGCCTCCCCTCCCCCCCATCCCCTCCCCTCCCCTCCCGTCTCCTCCCCTCCCCTACACCCCCTCCCCTATGCTCCCTGTCCCTATACTCTGCTACACTCCCCTCCCCTATACTACCCTACACACTCCTACACTCCCCTCCCCTATCCTACCCTAAACTCCCGTTCGCTACACTACCCTACATTACCCTATGCCCCCCTCCCCTACACTCTCCTACACTCCCCTCCCGTATCCTACCCTACACTCCCCTAAACTCCGATCCCCTACACTACCCTATACTCTCCTATGCTCCCCTCTCCTCTAACACGCTACACTACGCTATGCTACCCTACCCTACCCTGCCCTACCCTACCCTACCCTACCCTACCCCACCCTACCCTACCCCACCCTACCCTACCCTACCCTACCCTACCCTACCCTATCCTATCCTATCCTATCCTATCCTATCCTATCCTATCCTATCCTATCCTATCCTATCCTATCCTATCCTATCCTATCCTATCCTATCCTATCCTATCCTACCCTCCCCCTGCCCTCCCCTCCCCTCCCCTCCCTTCCTTTTATTCCCTCCCCTTCCCTCCCCTCTTGTCTTCTTCTCTCCTCTCTTCTTTCTTTCGGGTAACTTCAAATCGCTTCAGTCGTTCTCATAGCTCCTATCCCTGGCTGATTCACGGGAACCCATCAGCAGCAACCAGAAGCGCTCCAGCTGCTGTGTCACTGGTCGAGCAACAGTCTCCAACTGGGAATCGCTGACTTCGTTGTGTGGCTCAGACAGGTGCCTTGCAGTTCCACCGTGGCCTGGACGTTTCCTCTTGCTGTGTCCCCACCTACAGCGCACTTCTGCTTAGAAGCAGCAGCAGGCTTTGGAAGATGTCCCACTCCTTCCATTTTCAGTGGTTTAGCTTGGCTAGCCGGGTGGTGTCTGTCAATAGAAGACAACAACGAGATTTGGGTTAGAAACAGCTAACTGAGTAGTTCCTTTGCACAAGGGCAAGGAATATCTACCCCTT
The DNA here is from genome assembly GCF_047663525.1 of Anas platyrhynchos. Taxonomy (NCBI): domain Eukaryota; kingdom Metazoa; phylum Chordata; class Aves; order Anseriformes; family Anatidae; genus Anas; species Anas platyrhynchos. Next base: position 902,134 of record NC_092613.1, on the reverse strand, counting down.
CCTACTGGAGGCTGCAGTGTCAGAGATAATGACGGGTCCTTCCGAGAGCTTTGAAATATCCCTTGGGGATGCTGAGTCCAGAGGACCAGAGCAAACCTGTCTAAAGTACACCGTGGAATCGCTCGGAATGACTTCCTAGCAGAAGCATGTGTCTGATACGGCTTCAGCTGCTTGCAGTTTTCTTCTTCACCTCATACCTAAATTCAGATGAGAGATCTCAATGAAGATGGAAAGGTTGAGAAATAGAGAAATCACTGATGTGCTTTGAGAACTTCTAAGGACTGAGTACTGCATCAATCCCATGTTGTGACATTAAGGATTGGTTAGAAAAGCAAACGTTAAAAACAAGGAAAGGGGAAGAACAAGTAAGCTTTCTTAAAGTATCTATTCTATTTAAGGTATCTTTAAAGAAGTAAATAAGTACTGAAATATATATGCAGATAGAGAGAGAGAGAGAGAGAGAGAGAGAGAGAGAGAGAGAGAGAGATACAGAAACCTAAGAGTCTGCTGTGCAGGTTAGCTTCTTGCTCTCTTTTCTAAAAGTCACAGTGAATGCAGCATCTGTGTGCGTTACAAGCATTACCCTCAGTCCAGCACAGGTACACACGAGAGGTCAGCCTGCAGGTTGCGGAGGCAAAGCAACTGCTCTGGCTGGATGTGAAGAGCCAAGACAGAAGTTGCTGTCAGGGAAAAGATACACAGAGGGGATGAAAAAGACGGAGTGTGCTTCCGACCTTCACAACTTCTAAGCAAGCGGAGATGAGGTTGTGGAAGAAGCAAATAAGCTGTTGATCTAGAAGCAGCCTGAAGATTGTCCTTAAGCAGGGCCTTGCATTCTTCATTTTTACAGCATTGCTTGCCTTCAAGTGCACGACGATGATTTTATGAACTTTCTACCACTACAGAAATGCACCGGATTCTTTCACAAAACTTACGGGTGGTACTTGGCAATATTGGTCAGCATTCTCTATTTCCTTCTTCATCTCAATTCTCTTTTGGCCTGTGAAGCTTTCCAGATCAGAGGAGAAGATCCACGGTAATATGGAGCTTTGGATACTGCAAAGGAAACGAAGAATCCTACTGACAACTCTTTTCAACCTCGCCTGCAAGCATCACAGAAAAGAACACCGAAAGAACACCGCTTTATCATGGGAAGCATAAATTGGAGCATAGGTGTCCTATAGCTGAAGCGAGGTGAAGCAGGTTCCACACAAGGTGAAGGAGCACACCCATAAGCATTTCCATAAAGCCGTGTTTTCAAACAAAGGGTTAAGATTTAGATTTTCTTACAAGTGAAGAATGAAGAAATAAAAGAAAAAGAAAATTACCAGGACATCCAGTTTTCCTCTAGCTTGCTTTGCTTCTTTCCGAATCTGAGTCTGGAGTGACAGTCAGGGAGCAGCCTTGTGCAGAAATGCCAAAGCCTCCCCAGCTGGTTGTACCTTCATCAGCAAGGGCTTTGATACTGCTGCCTCCTCAGCAACATCAGCCATTTCCGAGGAAAGCTGGTGTCCATCATGTCAAATAGAAATGGGAAATCCCTCTTGCCACAACTTCACACTCACACCAGAGTTGGCAGGACAGGCCGATCGACAGAGAAGCGTCTGCAAGAGTGTTAGAAAACAGACTTTAGATTTCCGTCAACCCAGGAAGAATTACTTGCTCATCCCTTCAAAGTGAACTCTGAGTAGAAGGAGGGGATCCCAAGCTGCATTCCTGACATCTATGCTGCAAAGTCATCCAATGGGACATGTTACTGGACCAGCCTGTTACGAACAGAAACAGGACTTTGAGGTTATGCTGTTGGATTAGAATTAAGCTCAAAGAGTTAGTCCTTTGACGTGTTTTTGTTTGCAAGTGTTTTCACTGCTTCCCAGACAATGTCTCCAGCAAGCTAGCTGCTTGCTTCATTTGTTCTGTTCTGTTCTGTTCTGTTCTTTTTGATTCTGTTTTGTTTTGTTTTCTCAGCCAGGATTCTTAGAGAAATGAGATTAGTGATCATATTGTATGTCCACCCATCCCTCCCTCCCCTTCGCTTGTCCAGAGCTTTTACCTCGTCCAGCAGCTTGAATGAACTCGGTCCTAGGCGCAGTTGTGTCCAAGCCATTCTGTTCCTAGACGTGTTGTGAGAACAGACAGCTAAGTAGTGGGGAGAGGATGTGCTGCTGTCTGCAGTGTGACCTCAGCGCTTACCAAACAGTAGGGAATACACAGAGAAGGGCCTTAGGAGAACTTCAAGCCCCAGATACGTTTTATGTGGAAACCATATTTCCCAAGATAACACTGGACGCAACTGCATAATCAAAAGGGATTCATTTCTTGGTTCATTCAACTCCTAGGTTTTAGTTTTAAAACATGTCTGTCTTGGCTTAAAGCACTCTTCCAATCTCTATTTCCAGTTCCTAGGATTTCCTGAAATAGGGAATCCCACTTTTTCCTTTTACAATCTCCCAGTCTCTTCTTTTTTACCTCTCCCCAAGAAACTTAGCACTGCTCTCTTCATACTTGACAACTAGATATGGAGCTGTATCAGCCAGAAGGAAGTTTCCTTCACACTTTCTGCTTCTTACGGTATCTGGGCTCTTACCTTTACACTTACTCACCCTTCCTACATTAGCACAAAGAAAGCTGTTTGGGAGATCTGATGTCTTGTTTTCCAGAAACTGCCCTGAATCACCTTTACGAGAGCTGTCCCACGCTGCGAGCACAAGTCTTGCAGTCTGGCCAGATATTTGCCTTCTAAGTCAATAACCAAATCTGTTACAAAGGTAAGAACATGTAATTAATGGAAAGGAAATCCTTTTATCCTTTTATTTTGATCCAAATTCACTTTTTTTTTTTTTTTTTTCTAGACCAAGAATGAATTGTGGAGAACCACCAAAACTCAGGTGAGAAATGAAATGACAAATGTTAAGGTCAGGCAGCTTGCCCACTGCCGTTGCTACCCTGAAAGCAGATGGAGTGCATCTTTATACGCCACAGCCTGAGACACTAGTCGACAGGCCAGCCCGTGTGAGGAAGTCCATTGCTGCCTGAATTTTAACATGACAGGGGGACTCTTAAGCCTCTTGTTTATGCTTTAGTACTTGCGGTCTATGGGAGGACCACAGCACACTCTTCTCTGTCTCCCCTTATTTGTTGATCGTCTGTAGGAAGAAGAGAACGTGCAGAGGCCCTCACCCGTACATTGGGTCTGTTCTCACTCTGTGCAGCTCCATCACTGAGCAAAGTACCAACCTTGAGGCTTCTGTAAGGACTTGACACAAACTACAGAATACTACAATGAAGCATTCACAACAAAACCACATTTTTTTCCGCAGCCAAGCATCAAAACACTTACAGAAGGGCATGGTCCCTCTCTGTGCACCTCAAGGGGAGATCCACAAATCCTCACGTGGTTTCATCGCATCCAGCACCCTTCTCTGTGCCTCCCAGCTAAACGTGCACAGAGGCAGCTGTTGCCAAAGTGCTGTGGTGACACAATTCAGTTCTGTTTCTGAAGTCATCACCGCAGGCACCTCCCAGTGACGGCACAACACTCTCTGTTGCTAATGCGTCTGTCTCAGAAACAGCTAGGGAAGTACCACTATGCCCAAACTGACTTGAATTAGAGTAGTTCCCAAATTATTCTCTGCTCCCCTACATCTGTGGAAGGTGTGTGATCAATCTTTTCCTTGAGAAAGGACTACAGAGCAAAAGAGCTTGATTCTGAGACATTGCCCGTCCTTGTAGAGCAGTTCACCTTTGATTTCCATGTCAGAAAAAAGAAGGTGAAATCAACAATTCCCTTCCTCTGAGCTGGGAATAGGAAAGAAGCCCAATTCTCCAGGAAGCCTTCAAAAGGAAACTCTGCATTTCTTTGTTAAACACCTTGTTTAATTTCTTGAAAGAAATCTTTCCCAGGACTTTGCAACTGCGGTGGTTCGAAGTGGGTGGGCAGCCGAGTTCCACCACGGCCGCTCTCTCACTCCCCCTCCTCAAAGGGAAAGGGGGAGAAAATACGATGCAAAGGGCTCCAGGGCTGAGATAAGGACAGGGCGATGGCTCAACAAGTATCGTGACGGGCAAAGCAGACTCAGCAGAGTGACCCTCAGGGTCCCTCCCTGCCCCTGCTCCCCGTGGGGTCCCTCCCATGGGATGCCGTCCTTCCCCAGCTGATCCCACACGGGCTGCCCACAGGCAGCAGCTCCTCAAGCACTGCTCCCACACGGCTCCGTCCCACGGGCTCCATCCATCCATCCATCCATCCCCCAGGAGCAAACTGCTCCAGCACGGGTCCCCCACGGCTGGGCGGCAGCTCCCCCCAGCCCCCCTGCTCCTGTGGGGGCTCCTCTCCATGGCTGCAGCTGCGGCCCGGGGCCTGCTCCTGCGGGGGCTCTCCACAGGCCGCAGCCTCCTCCAGGCCACAGCCACCTGCTCCACCGGGGGCTCCTCCACCCACAGGGGGGCAGCAGCGTGGAGATCTGCTCCATGTGGGACCCATGGGTGCAGGGGGACAGCCTGCTCCACCAGGGGCCTCTCCCTGCACAGCCCGCAGGGGAACTGCTGCTGTGAGCCTGGAGCACCTCCTGCCTCCTGCTGCACTCACCTTGGGGGCTGCAGGGCTGCTTCTCACTCCTTGCTCTTCCAGCTTCTGTTGTGCAGCAGTATTTCCCCCTGCTTACATCTGCTCTCCCAGAGGTGCAAACAACATCGCTTATTGGCTCAGCTCTGGCAAGCGCCGGGGCCCTTTTGGAGCTATCTGGAGCTGGCTGTTGTCTGGATTGTTCTCACAGATGCCATCCCTGCAGGCCCCTGATACCAAACCCTTGCCACGTAAATCCGATCGAAGTGTGTGCAGCAATTACAAAGCCGCTGTGCTTTGGGCTGTCATGATCCTTCTGCAAGTGCAGGGGAGGTGCAGGGTTGCTTTGCATTTCCAAAAGGAGGAAGAAAGCCTCCAACCCCACTGGACCTCAGCCACTTGCAGGATCCAAGCAACGCTCCCCACTTTCAGTTACCTCCCTCCCATGCACACAGTGGGAGCAAGGTTGAACAAGCACATTTTTGAAAATGTTTATCTTAATGAAGAATAAAAGAAGTCTACAACACCCAATCCCTCTGTGCACCCAAGGCAAAAATCGTGGACTATTCTGCCTCAACACTATTTTCAGACCCAATTTGTCAAGTCATCTAGCAGAGGATTTCTCTCTTGTTCACTCACTAGCTTAGTAGAGCACCAGTTTTTTCAACTGAGCCACTGTTTTTTCAAACAAAAGAGTTAACGAGATCCTATTGCATCTTGTTTAATGTTTATTAACTACAGTTTGGAAACCACAAACGTAGAAAAAAAATATCATTTCCTTATTTTATTAAAACATATATAAAACATATATAAAACATATATAAAACATATATAATATATATATATATAACACATATTGTGTTGTAAAGCACACAATTCCCTACCAATGACAACAAAAAAATCATCTAATTGAGCATGCAGTTTTCATTAACCTGTTTTTTTTCTTTTTTTTTTTTTTACAAATACCCAGCAACACATACACATGTGTTGTGTTGTGTTTTTTTCCATCATTTCTCACTGAAGCAATACCCATCCCATATCAGATCAGTGTCATTAGTCTAAATTTTGTTCCTAATGTACTTGAAAAACTTCTTAACTCTATTGATTGCAACAGTGGATTTTTTTCTCTCCAATCTTAACTCCATTTATCAATTACTTATTCTCTTCAATTCCTGCTTTTAAGAGATGGTTAGGTATTCACCATCTCTCACTATTATTTATAGCTTTTCTTTTCTTTTTCAGTAGTTTAGCCCTAGTCAACTCGGAGGCGGGCAGCAGCAGCTTCTATGGAGCTCCTATGCTGAAAAAAAAAAAAAAAAGTTGAGCCTTGAGGGAAAAGGAAGGTGGGAGAGCCAGATGGGGCAAGAGGAAGGGAGGTGGTTTGACCAGGACACCTTGAGGGTCTGGGAAGAGAAGAAATGGATGGGTGCTTAAGAAATGAGCAGCATCACAGCCTATATACGGAAGAATTGTGACGAGCAGTTTAGAAATGTGAGCGATTGGTGGTCTTGTGTTGATCGGCAGCTGTGCTCCATGGTTATAGCTGTAATTTCAGCAGGTTACTGTGTAAGCCGCATGTTGCTCTGGGGCGCTGGGCTCGCCAGCAGGGCCGCAGCCCCAGGAGGAGCGGGAGCCGGCTGCTGGACCTGCCATGGTGGCTGGAGAGTGGGGCGGTTGCTTGGGGAACGCGGGCAACGGGGGTTCCGTCCCAACGGCTGACCAGCCCCTCGCCGACATCTTGGGGAGGACTGCAGGCTTTGGAGCCAAGCAGGCTGCCCAGCGCAAGACTTGGCCATCCCCAGCAGGCTTTCCCTCCCACGCAGCACTTGCCATGCCCAGGACGCTTCCACACCACCACTTGCCCAGCCCAAGGCTTGCCCAGCCCAGGACCAGCTTCTCGGCCTCAGCGGCAGTGCCCATCCTTGCCATTTCACCGCATGGCACATTCCCAGCAACCCAGACGAAATCTGCCCCATCAACACGAAGCGTTTCTTCAGCCAAAGAGACCTCGTCCCAAAGAATTCCCCTCTCTTGGAGGACTTCTCCAAGCACTTCCTTCCCCAGGGAATGGTACCCACCCCATTCAAGACTTCCCATCCCAAGGCTTTTGCTTCCCAGGGATTTCCTTCCTAGGGAACATTGCCCATTTCCTAGCCCAATGGCTTCCCACCCCAAGGAAGTCTTCCCATGCTGTAGCCCCAAAATGCCCCCAGAGGGCACCTGGCAGCTACTGGGAAGGAAATGAGCTCTGTCATGGTGAGCTAGCCGCTCAAGGCCCTGCTCTTTGGCCCAGGTGTCTGTGAGGCGGTGTTGGCAAGGACTCCTGTTGTGAACATAAGAACATAACATAACAGAAGAACATAAAATCACATCAGAGAGAAAAAAATATAGAATAACAGAACGCGACATAGGAACATCAAACAAAGACAACTCTCATGATGTGGTCTGATAGGATGGAGGAGAAAGCAGAAATCCAGCAATGCTGTCTTTCCTACTCCTCAAAACCAATTCCGTTGACAACTGGGAATGCTTCCAGCTGGAAAAAAATGCCAGAATGAAGTGGAGGACTCCTTGCCATCACTGTGTTTCTGGAGCACACCTCTACCTTTCTGTCCAACAGGGGGTTCTTCTTGGGAGATAATTGCCCAACATGAAAAAACACAACCAAAGCCAGAGGACCCATCTCCGCAACAAGACGATAACTAGAAAAGACATCTCTAGATGCAGACCCCAGAGCTCCAATTCACTATGTCCCACTAGTGGAAGTTATTTTTTAGGCTTTGTTTTTAAGGCCACTGGCTGCCTCCTCCCTTATGCTGCCCATTCTCCCTCTTGTCCTGTCTTCTTTCTCCTGCATTGCTTCCTTTCCTTGGTGGACCTTGCTGAGCTCTTTGATGTTTTGTTGTATATATATGTATGAAGACATAAACCTGTTAGAGAGTGTCGAAAGAAGGGCAACAAACAAGAGGGTCTCTTTTAACAGGGGGATTGAGGTTTGTGGCAAGGTTTTGGTAGCAATTTAGGGGCTGCACTGTGCTGGACACAGCAACAGACGCACCATAAGCCAAAGTCAGACAATAAGCCAAGGTGTGTTCACGTGTGGTTTACTGTGGTTTAACGTGGTTTACGTATAGAAGAAAGTTTTCGCCTATTGGTGAGTATACTGCAGATTTGCTGCATTGTTCTAAATTAAATAGCAAGATAAGTGATGGCATCGTAGGCTGGGAAAATATTTCTAGAGTATTAGCGCATTTTGAGCATCATTTTAACTGTTTATGCAAACATGAAGATTATTAAAATCAGTGTTTATTTATGTCTGTATGTAAACAGGTGATCATGTTGTATAGCATGCAGTAAATGGTTTGTGAATGCTGCTTGAAGAATGAAAAGAGTAAGTCAGCTCCACAAGGAATAAATGAATTTTGTTTATTTGTGCAATGCAGAGATTAGAATTAGACCAACAGCATGGAACCAAAGTCTTGCTGTGTGCCTTTTATCTGTAGGACAGTTCATGGAGGCTTCAGCAGCCCTATCTGTTTTCTAGCAGTCTGAAATGTCCTCTGTGGTGCTGCACCCAGTTGAAAGCCTGCACTGATTGTGCTGAACTTTCCTAACAGGAGGCACGGGTCCTTCGTCGGACGCTGGCTGGGGATGTATGCTGCGATGCGGGCAGATGATGCTGGCCCAAGCACTGATCTGCAGACACTTAGGGAGAGGTGAGTGCTGGTCCTGAGGGAACTTCGGTATTGTCTGCAGACGCTTCTTCGTAAGTACTCCATTAAAAGCACAAACCCTGAATTTATTAGTGAGACTTTCTTTGATGCCCTGGTAACAGTTCCTAATGAATCAATTCATATTCAGCTGGGTGAAATCATCCCAGCCTGAAGCAGAGAAATAGGCATAGAAGGAGAACAAATGGGGAATCCTGTCGCCATTATTTTATAAACCTTTTAGTGTAACACCCAAGTTGAGGCCAAGGGAAAACCTGCCACCGTGGGACAGTGCTCTTACCCTTCTCTTCACTACTCACTTGTCAGCAGCACGAGGTCCAAACCCCCCTGGTGCAAGCTCTGAAGCGTGCATGTCACATCCCAGGATGCTGCCAGTGGAGTGTTTGGACTTTCTGTATGGATCTTATGTTGTTATTTAATGGGTGCTTAGAAATCCAACAAGGTCTAAACACAGCCTGTACTTTTAAATAATCTTGGAAGCTCAGAGATACTGGAATGGCTATCAACACGCAGCATGATCCGTCAGAATATGTTTGCAGTTGATGTTTTTGTTTTGTTTTATTTTCCCTGTTTTTACAATCTAGCCTATGATGATAAAGGGCAGCTTGATGATAAATAACAAGCTTGGAATTCTAGGAGCTCTACACAAAATGTAAATATTCGAGATGAATTGAAATGTCTTTTAACATCTCATTATAAAGCTTTCTGCTGTCTAGACATTTGATCAGTGTAATGAAAACGTCACCATTTTTTATTCTATATCAATTTTTCCTTTCAGATTGGCAATGGGAAAAACACAAAAAACAACCAGAAGAATATCACAGAATCCTACGATGCTTTCTCAACAGGAAGGCTTGCTGTTATTCAATCCACCAGATGGGTAAGAACAAACATAAACTTTCAGGTTTTTTCCACTGAAATTTCTACTGTGTTGAATCACTAATTTGCAGTATGTTAATTCATAATTTTAAAAAGTGGATGTGAAGACAAGGTGTATGCTTATACAAAAATAAAAAGGTATGCAGATGGGCGCAAAGACTAGTAGTACAGAAACATTCCCTGAGACCTAAATAAAGCCATGTACTAGAATCTAGCTCTTGATAAACTCTGTAAGCCTTGGGTACCAGAGTCAGTAATGTTAGAATAGACAGTCTTGTAGCTTATTGCTGTAATTTGTAATAAAGGGCACTAACATTTGTTAACTTGTAATTCTCGTTATAGTTTAGAAGCCTTTTGTTTATTAAAGAAACTGGCACTCCCTAAGTTTTGAAAAGAGCATAGATTGAGAAAATAATTGTTATTGCTAAATACAGATTGCAGTTACTCTAGAATGTTTGACAGTGACGGTATTTACTGTATATTGTTCCCACATTCTTTATGGTCTCATTTTTCTTTGATTTTGTGTACGTGTGTCTTTTTTTCACTGTGAAAACAGCACAGGTGGGTGTTGGAGAGGGGAAGTCAATTGGAGAATGGTTTGGACCAAATACAGTTGCTCAAGTACTAAAGTAAGTGAGATCATACCAGTCTCATTCAGAACGTACTCCCCTGGGGCAGCCAAGAGAAGGCCCAGGCAGAGTTTTGAAGGCTGCATCTCCCCCTGTCCCACAGTCAGGAATGTACTTGCCATCTATTTACAAGTGCAGCATGGAATGTCATGCCACAGCTCGGTGTGCAGGTACTGAGTTGGGAATGGGTGACCTCTAAATTTTAATAAAGGAAGAGCCTGAGGAGAAGAAACTGCAGGAAAGTCTCCTGCTATGCCGTCTGCATGCCCTCACCAGTCACACCACAGATGTATATTCCTTTCTGCACAGTGGCACAGCTCTGGCAGGTCGAGAGTGCCACCGTGTAGGTCGGAGTGGTGGTGTGAAACATCAGAGAGAAGCCATCTCGGCTGAGGAGGGAACTGAGCTGCAATTCCTCCCTTTCTGAGCAGCAGTTCTGCCAGCAAGGCTACTGGATAAAGATGGGCAGCTCCTCATAGTCTGGGAGCCACACTGAAAGGAACTGAGGCTGCTCAGTTCTCCAGGGGTACGTGGAGGTGTCTTACCTCAGGCAGGGGCTAGGCTACAGGTCCTGCGAGCTCAGCAGCAAGTCTTTGACACCCTGGAACAGGCACATGATCTGAAGAGGGAGGGGAGCTGAAGCATGCCCTGGACTCCAGATCTTTCATGGCCAAGTTTTTCATGGTGAAACGCTCACCCCCATTTCTTTCTGGCTTATTTGAAACAGCTAATTCTGCCAGTGCAGCTTAAGAGTGTAGCTCCCTTCCCCAAAGGTTTGGATTTTGCAGAAGTGGACATAAAACTGTGTGCTGCTGTCTCCCACTGAAGTTTTGGTGCCCCAAACCCTTAGCTGATTTAGCTTTTAACGCCCCATTTCTGCTGTGCACGCAGGCTCAGGCAGAAGTAATTCCACTGAATTCAGTGGAATTTCTTAAGCAAAAAGTAATCTGCAAAACTGGCATAGGAATTTTTTTCTTTTCCAGATGAGAAAAGACACAATTGGGCAAGAACCCAGTGCAGAGACTGTCGAGTGCAATAAAAAGTAATAAACGATGTAGTTGAACTGTTACTGTCACTGCACTTAGCAGTAAGACAAAACAGTTTGCACATGGTGCAGCGCATATGTTTTTCCTGGTACCACTCAGTACCTATTTTTCTAAAGATATTAAACATTTAATGTTTAAAGTTTTCTTTTTCTTACATGGAGACTTTAAAAAATGCAGAAAGGATGTTTTTTCTTAAGAAAAAAAAAATAAATAAATGGTTCTGAGTGTAAAGCTACCCTTTTGATCCAACTAGTTTATATTAATTAGTACCTTAATGTTTTCTAGGAAGCTTGCTTTATTTGATGAATGGAATTCATTAGCAGTTTATGTATCTATGGACAATACGGTGGTCATTGAAGACATCAGGAAGTGACACCTCATCAGTTTTCTGGTAACAGTTTCTGATTTGACTCCATTTGCCAGCATGTATCTAAACATGAACAAATACTTGGGGGGCCATGGGTTTGTCTTGCAAGGGTAAGAAGAGGGAAGAAGGACATACAAACTCAGTTGTGGTTTTTTGATCCCTGATGCCAACTTCGTGCTCACATCACTGGATGTGAAGAGCTCCTTGAAGAATTTCTACTGTCATCATTGCTGCCATTTCATTTCTCTGGCGTTTTATAGGCAAAGCTTGACACTATTAATAACATTAATAGGACATGTCACTGCAGTCTTAAATTGTCATCCCCCAATCATTGATCTAACGTCTCACTTGGACGTGCCAGCACATACTGTCTGCTAGAATTACTTCTACTAAATAGCTGTAATTGCCATGCCCGGCTCGTTTTGTCTTGGGTGCCCTATAAAGATCCCTGGCAAACTAGCTTAATTCACTACTGAGAGGAAGATCTGCTTTGTGTTCCTCTGTGCGTTGACTGATTTCTAGTTTTATTCCCGCAGAAAAAATGTGCTGGTCCCCTCCTCAGAGCAGCAGCGCGTCCCACAGCAGTGCACATTTGCACAGAAGTGCTCTTGGCCGAAGCAAGAAGGCAGGAGGACTCTGCACAGGCTGGAAAGCCCTCTTGCTTATTATACCTCTACGACTAGGGATAAATCACATAAATCCCGTATATATTGATGCATTTAAAGTAAGGTTTTCTTTCAATTCATTGCTCGTTACTGTCAAATAAGTTTGGGTATGTGTGATGTCAGTAAAGAAATGAATTACAATTTCCTTTATTCCTTTTGAACTCCTAGGAATGCTTTAAGATGCCACAGTCTTTGGGAGCATTAGGAGGGAAACCAAATAATGCCTATTATTTCATAGGATTTTTAGGTAAGGAAAAAAGAAACTTATTCCAAATATGCAGATGATCAAAAGAGAACATTTTTTGAAGGGGAAATAGTAAGGGGTCTAAGCGTGAACCTCTAGAAGTAAAGAAAGATGAGAATAGAATAAAATAAATGAAGAAGCATATCTAAAAGAGTTTAGAAACAGTATGAGATGATCCTTAACAGGAGCAGAAAGTTAACAGCAAAGCTAGGTGTAAAAATAAGTGATGACATCAACAAGAGCAACATACTGAGAATAGCTGATAGCATTTGACAAGTGTATTGGTCAAATGTCACTTTTATTTTCTTGTATTTCAAAACTGTTTCTGATAGCAGTATCTTTTTCACCTTTTGCATACCTTCTGTTATTAAGTATTGCTCTAATTAATTTAAAATGCATTCCTTCAGATTTCACCCCACTTTGGGCCAAAATTTTGCAACCCTATTTTGTCCTTTTGTAAAACCTAACCTGTTTTAGTTAGGCTTTTTTGTTCCAATTTCTGAATGAATGCCTAATGGGATTACAGATTGCATCTGTGAACATCCTGTACCTTTTAATCTGTCAAATGTTAGTGTTTACAACACTTGAGATTTAAAAAAAAAAAAAAAAAAAGTACTGGATCTCACATGGAAAAATAAAAGTATGTGACAAAGATAGAACATAACCAACCAAAAAATTACAGTAATAGGTGACAATAGGAAGTTATACTAAATACCCTGTGGGAAACGCTGTGTCTAAACCTTCCGATTCTCTTAAAGAATCCCTAGCTGGAAAGTCTAGATTATACTGACTGCAATGGCAATCTAATTTCTATTTTACAGTTCTGGACCAAGTGCTTATTAATGTCACTTGCTTATTTTTAACATACGGCTTTTACCCATCCAGGCAATGAGCTGATCTATCTGGACCCTCACACCACTCAAAGCTCTGTAGATTCAGAAGAAAATGGCACGGTTGACGATGAGAGTTTCCACTGCCAGGAAGCCCCACATAGAATGAAGATCATGAATTTGGACCCTTCAGTAGCTTTAGTAAGTGTCAGGAAATCTTGAATGCATGTACTTTATCTCAAAGTAATGTCTCTCTACATTGGTAAGGGCAGCAATGCATCTCCTTGAACAGAACCAAGATCACAAAGCTGTCTTCTGTGATCAACACATAGTAGTTTGTACATAACTACATCAAGAATCTTAGGGCAAGTGGGGAGCTGTCTGTACTGTAGGAGCTCGCTTTGTTTTCTTTACTGAGCAGCTTTTACTTCTTTCAAGAGGCATTATAATGGTCAGAGCAAGGAACTGAAACAGGTTTACGTGTTTTATTCTATCACTACTTTATGTTTGGTCACCTCTAGACAAGTTACTTAAACTTACTTTCTATCGTAAGTTGAAAATGTTTAAGTGGAATTATTGTATTTCACCCCAAATTACAAATACAAATGTATTATTTGTAATTCACCCAAAATGTCATGGGGGTACTGTGGTATTTGGAAAAATTGGATCTGATCCCATGCCAGTATCCTGTGATTGGGTGATTGGCAGTTGTCACCAGTGGGATGTGTTTCTAAAGCTTTAAACAATCTGTAAAGATACCGGTATCTGTCATTCATTCACATACCTGTTTTTTAATACTGCTGCTTTTTAGAAAGTTTTTTTGTTTTGTTTTGTTTTAATACTTAACTACGTAACTGTGCAAAATGTGGCATGATGCAACGAGACAGACAAAATCATAATGAAGAGCAAATATTTTCAGTATAGATACCAGAATGGAAATGTTCCTTAGGTGGTCCATCATCTACAAGTTTTCAGCTTCTGCTGATACCTGGACTGTAGGAACTGGGTGGCGCTCCATGGAGGAGCACACAGGAGCTGCTGCTATTTTTTGCTTGACTATTTCGTTAGGGGTTTGCAGGGCCTTGTTCTCCCCTTGGGTTCTCTCCCTAGAGCTGCCACATATTTGGAGTCTTATATCTACTGATCGTACAGGGCATTACTGTATCAGAGGTCAAACCGCCTTACCTGCTGGTACCACATACCTACCATCTGCAAAGGTAAAACTCTGTGTGTTTGTTTTTTCCCCTAAGGGCTTCTTTTGCAAAGAAGAATGTGATTTTGATAACCGGTGTAGTCTTGTACAAAAGGTAAGAGTGGGAACTTAGCATCTCGATTTGTTCTTTATAAAGTCTGGTTTTTATTGTCTGTTTTTTGTAAAATTTTCCTTTGCATTTTCCTTTGTATACAAATTGTATGAGCCATGGAGAAGAATGCATTAAAGCATCAGGGTAAGGCAATACTACTGAATTGCTAATTGGAAATTGTTCAGCACTTTACCAGCCACAAGCCCTGCCAGTTGGAAAATGGGTGTAAACATCCACACTTGAAGGTGTTACTGGGTGACACTTGCTTTTAACTTCTAATTCTCACTAAATGACTAAGGTTTAACTGCCATATTGTAGTGATGTATCAATGATTTGCTTCCTGATCCTTTTTTATTGTTTGACATAATAGATTGCGTGTTCTAATTATGACTGTTAGTCCCTGCTATCTTAAAGATCTGATTCTGTAAGTGCTGCAGGCCTCTAGCTCCTGCTGATCTAGGGAGAACAGAAGGTGCTGGCTGCCACAGGAAACAGACTTGAGGATGTTTCTGCATGCAGCTGTTAAGCTAAGCACCAGACGTCTGAATGTAAAGTACCATCAACTTCTAAGGGCATTTATTAAAAAAAAAAAAATCATCTAAGGAAAACAGTTTGTAAATAACTGAAATACAGGACAGAAGGTAACTTCTCTTTGAAGAGGAATAGCGTTTGGCTTCAGGAACACCTTTTTTCCTGACCAAAACCTGTCCTTCAAAATCTGATGCGTTTTTTTTTTTTTTTTTTCCCCTTTGGAGGAGCTGATAGATCTGTCTTTTGTGCTATTGATCAACAGAAAACTTGAGGAGAGTTCTATGCAAGCAACTTCCTTTTAAAAAGCAGAAAATATTGTACATTCCTAGTGTGCTTGCTACCTGTAAACAAAATTACAGGTTTGCAGATATCAAAGCTGATATCAAAAGATGATAAGACTGATAATTTGTAGTACAGTTCAAGAGATCTGTCTTCCAGATGTGTTTTAACTAGGGATGTATTACAGAGACCATGGTGCTTGGATTTCACAGTATGTCTGTATAAAGACTTTTTTTTCCTGATGGACATGCGTAATTAAAAAACACTTTCAATTAAGCAGACACATTTTGTGTTTGAAGCGTCCCCCGAGCCAGCTTTTAAAATGAAAGCATTCTGTCCTCAGGAGATTCTAAAGCAGCAGAGTCTACGGATGTTTGAGCTGGTCCAGAAGCACCCGCCACACTGGCCTCCTTTCATACCTCCAACAAAACCAGAAGTGACAACCACAGGAGCAGGTAAGGCACCGATTAAAAGCCTAATTGTGCAATGTTATGTTCCTCGTTAGCAAATAAAAGAATAATCACAGGTAGAATAACTATCCTTTGTGAGTGTCAAGCAATATATAGCAGGCATGTATCCAAACAAGCCATACAATTGCTAGCACAGATTTTTTTTTTCACTCTTACAAAGTACTTTTCTGGAATGCGTCTTTCAAAGTTTTTTTTTAAGTGAACAAAATCAGGCATGTCTTTAGAAGCATTTTTTTCTTTATCTTTTTTTACAGAACTCATTGAATCTACTGACAAGCTATTTGAATTGGAAGAAGAATTTGAAATCCTGAGTGTGTGAAGGAAACTGTGGTGACTCTTCTGAGTGTTGAATATATTGGTAATATTATTGCATTGACTTAAACAGCCATGTTAGCCCCGAAGTGCCTGAAATTATGGATAACAGAGCACAGAAATCTAGTAGCATCCAAAACTCCAAGGGCAGTTTAACACACAAGCTTCCCCGGATGGAAAGGCAGTAAGAGATCTTGTGATAAGATGCTTAAAGGGAATCTCTTTTTAACGTACCTTACCTGGAGACAAACGGGCCTTTGAGATTAAGGCAAAAATACATGTATCACTGGGCACCATGTTTGGAGAAAGGGATAACCCAAATGGATATTTCTTGCTCTCATATAATAATGCAATAGTTTAGTTCTTCAAGCAAAACAGTCTTCAGTTCAGGAGGATGTTTACTTCTGTTCCCTCCTGTGGGCTGCGTCATAGGAAAAATACATTGTCTTGTTTAAAAGATCGACTGGATCAGGAGAAAATTGTTTCCTTGTTAAATATTTTAACATGTATTTGAGCAACCAGACTTTATTACAAAAATGTTTCTGTAAAAGGAACTATGTCTAATGGATACATTTTGCAATAGCCTTCCTGTTTCTGGGAGACCTCAAGAGGAACAGGAGCCTCAAATAGTTGATACAGATCACAACCACTGTTATAGTTATGGTATATTTCACCTTGACCTTAAAATTCAAATGATTAAAACTTAGGTTATTTCTTTCCGAGTTAAAACGAGTCAAAGGTGGTTTAACTGTACCTTATTTATTTTAGAATAGATTTACACAAGTTTCTCTGTTACAGCACTTTATCTGTGCATCTAATAAATTTCTTAAGCTTTTCTTAGGTTGTATGCTGCTATGTTTGGATAATTTGTGTGAACTAAATATAAACCAGGTTATCTTAAAACTTAATATAGAAGCGTACACAGATTACTGAATTGTTGCTTTTTGACTTCTTGCCTTTTGAAATCTGTTTTGGTAGAAGTGCCTTAACCCTACAGGTTTATCAGAACAGCCTGGGCAGTTTTATTTCTAAGGCAGAGAATCTCTCTCTAGCAGCCATAAGAAAAACAGTTCAGAATAAAGAAAGGCAAAGATTTTTAATCCATGCTGAAGTTCCTTTTCACTACCAGACAGTCCCCCTTGTGGTCATGTTGTCATGCTAGTGTAATGAACATGAACTGCAGACTTTCATCTTCACCAATAAATGACAACATAGAGAAATACTGAATATTGTCTCCTCTCACTTGCACCTCTCGATCAGGGCCACTGTTTTTTCAAACAAAAGAGTTAACGAGATCCTATTGCATCTTGTTTAATGTTTATTAACTACAGTTTGGAAACCACAAACGTAGAAAAAAAATATCATTTCCTTATTTTATTAAAACATATATAAAACATATAAAAAACATATATAATATATATATATAACACATATTGTGTTGTAAAGCACACAATTGTGTTGTAAAGCACACAATATAGATTTTCTTTTCTTTTTCAGTAGTTCAGCCCTTGTCAACTCGGAGGTGTCATGTATTTGGCAATTTTATTTATGGTAGCACTCCCCTCCCCTCCCCTCCCCTCCCCTCCCCTCTCCTACCCTCTTTTGCCTCCTCTCCCCACTTTTGCCTCCCCTCCCCTCCCCCCCATCCCCTCCCCTCCCCTCCCGTCTCCTCCCCTCCCCTACACCCCCTCCCCTATGCTCCCTGTCCCTATACTCTGCTACACTCCCCTCCCCTATACTACCCTACACACTCCTACACTCCCCTCCCCTATCCTACCCTAAACTCCCGTTCGCTACACTACCCTACATTACCCTATGCCCCCCTCCCCTACACTCTCCTACACTCCCCTCCCGTATCCTACCCTACACTCCCCTAAACTCCGATCCCCTACACTACCCTATACTCTCCTATGCTCCCCTCCCCTCTAACATGCTACACTACCCTACCCTACCCTACCCTACCCTACCCTACCCTACCCTACCCTATCCTATCCTATCCTATCCTATCCTATCCTATCCTATCCTATCCTATCCTATCCTATCCTATCCTATCCTATCCTACCCTATCCTATCCTATCCTATCCTAACCTCCCCCTGCCCTCCCCTCCCCTCCCCTCCCTTCCTTTTATTCCCTCCCCTTCCCTCCCCTCTTGTCTTCTTCTCTCCTCTCTTCTTTCTTTCGGGTAACTTCAAATCGCTTCAGTCGTTCTCATAGCTCCTATCCCTGGCTGATTCACGGGAACCCATCAGCAGCAACCAGAAGCGCTCCAGCTGCTGTGTCACTGGTCGAGCAACAGTCTCCAACTGGGAATCGCTGACTTCGTTGTGTGGCTCAGACAGGTGCCTTGCAGTTCCACCGTGGCCTGGACGTTTCCTCTTGCTGTGTCCCCACCTACAGCGCACTTCTGCTTAGAAGCAGCAGCAGGCTTTGGAAGATGTCCCACTCCTTCCATTTTCAGTGGTTTAGCTTGGCTAGCCGGGTGGTGTCTGTCAATAGAAGACAACAACGAGATTTGGGTTAGAAACAGCTAACTGAGTAGTTCCTTTGCACAAGGGCAAGGAATATCTACCCCTTCCTACTGGAGGCTGCAGTGTCAGAGATAATGACGGGTCCTTCCGAGAGCTTTGAAATATCCCTTGGGGATGCTGAGTCCAGAGGACCAGAGCAAACCTGTCTAAAGTACACCGTGGAATCGCTCGGAATGACTTCCTAGCAGAAGCATGTGTCTGATACGGCTTCAGCTGCTTGCAGTTTTCTTCTTCACCTCATACCTAAATTCAGATGAGAGATCTCAATGAAGATGGAAAGGTTGAGAAATAGAGAAATCACTGATGTGCTTTGAGAACTTCTAAGGACTGAGTACTGCATCAATCCCATGTTGTGACATTAAGGATTGGTTAGAAAAGCAAACGTTAAAAACAAGGAAAGGGGAAGAACAAGTAAGCTTTCTTAAAGTATCTATTCTATTTAAGGTATCTTTAAAGAAGTAAATAAGTACTGAAATATATATGCAGATAGAGAGAGAGAGAGAGAGAGAGAGAGAGAGAGAGAGAGATACAGAAACCTAAGAGTCTGCTGTGCAGGTTAGCTTCTTGCTCTCTTTTCTAAAAGTCACAGTGAATGCAGCATCTGTGTGCGTTACAAGCATTACCCTCAGTCCAGCACAGGTACACACGAGAGGTCAGCCTGCAGGTTGCGGAGGCAAAGCAACTGCTCTGGCTGGATGTGAAGAGCCAAGACAGAAGTTGCTGTCAGGGAAAAGATACACAGAGGGGATGAAAAAGACGGAGTGTGCTTCCGACCTTCACAACTTCTAAGCAAGCAGAGATGAGGTTGTGGAAGAAGCAAATAAGCTGTTGATCTAGAAGCAGCCTGAAGATTGTCCTTAAGCAGGGCCTTGCATTCTTCATTTTTACAGCATTGCTTGCCTTCAAGTGCACGACGATGATTTTATGAACTTTCTACCACTACAGAAATGCACCGGATTCTTTCACAAAACTTACGGGTGGTACTTGGCAATATTGGTCAGCATTCTCTATTTCCTTCTTCATCTCAATTCTCTTTTGGCCTGTGAAGCTTTCCAGATCAGAGGAGAAGATCCACGGTAATACGGACCTTTGGATACTGCAAAGGAAACGAAGAATCCTACTGACAACTCTTTTCAACCTCGCCTGCAAGCATCACAGAAAAGAACACCGAAAGAACACCGCTTTATCATGGGAAGCATAAATTGGAGCATAGGTGTCCTATAGCTGAAGCGAGGTGAAGCAGGTTCCACACAAGGTGAAGGAGCACACCCATAAGCATTTCCATAAAGCCGTGTTTTCAAACAAAGGGTTAAGATTTAGATTTTCTTACAAGTGAAGAATGAAGAAATAAAAGAAAAAGAAAATTACCAGGACATCCAGTTTTCCTCTAGCTTGCTTTGCTTCTTTCCGAATCTGAGTCTGGAGTGACAGTCAGGGAGCAGCCTTGTGCAGAAATGCCAAAGCCTCCCCAGCTGGTTGTACCTTCATCAGCAAGGGCTTTGATACTGCTGCCTCCTCAGCAACATCAGCCATTTCCGAGGAAAGCTGGTGTCCATCATGTCAAATAGAAATGGGAAATCCCTCTTGCCACAACTTCACACTCACACCAGAGTTGGCAGGACAGGCCGATGGACAGAGAAGCGTCTGCAAGAGTGTTAGAAAACAGACTTTAGATTTCCGTCAACCCAGGAAGAATTACTTGCTCATCCCTTCAAAGTGAACTCTGAGTAGAAGGAGGGGATCCCAAGCTGCATTCCTGACATCTATGCTGCAAAGTCATCCAATGGGACATGTTACTGGACCAGCCTGTTACGAACAGAAACAGGACTTTGAGGTTATGCTGTTGGATTAGAATTAAGCTCAAAGAGTTAGTCCTTTGACGTGTTTTTGTTTGCAAGTGTTTTCACTGCTTCCTAGACAATGTCTCCAGCAAGCTAGCTGCTTGCTTCATTTGTTCTGTTCTGTTCTGTTCTGTTCTTTTTGATTCTGTTTTGTTTTGTTTTCTCAGCCAGGATTCTTAGAGAAATGAGATTAGTGATCATATTGTATGTCCACCCATCCCTCCCTCCCCTTCGCTTGTCCAGAGCTTTTACCTCGTCCAGCAGCTTGAATGAACTCGGTCCTAGGCGCAGTTGTGTCCAAGCCATTCTGTTCCTAGACGTGTTGTGAGAACAGACAGCTAAGTAGTGGGGAGAGGACGTGCTGCTGTCTGCAGTGTGACCTCAGCGCTTACCAAACAGTAGGGAATACACAGAGAAGGGCCTTAGGAGAACTTCAAGCCCCAGATACGTTTTATGTGGAAACCATATTTCCCAAGATAACACTGGACGCAACTGCATAATCAAAAGGGATTCATTTCTTGGTTCATTCAACTCCTAGGTTTTAGTTTTAAAACATGTCTGTCTTGGCTTAAAGCACTCTTCCAATCTCTATTTCCAGTTCCTAGGATTTCCTGAAATACGGAATCCCACTTTTTCCTTTTACAATCTCCCAGTCTCTTCTTTTTTACCTCTCCCCAAGAAACTTAGCACTGCTCTCTTCATACTTGACAACTAGATATGGAGCTGTATCAGCCAGAAGGAAGTTTCCTTCACACTTTCTGCTTCTTACGGTATCTGGGCTCTTACCTTTACACTTACTCACCCTTCCTACATTAGCACAAAGAAAGCTGTTTGGGAGATCTGATGTCTTGTTTTCCAGAAACTGCCCTGAATCACCTTTACGAGAGCTGTCCCACGCTGCGAGCACAAGTCTTGCAGTCTGGCCAGATATTTGCCTTCTAAGTCAATAACCAAATCTGTTACAAAGGTAAGAACATGTAATTAATGGAAAGGAAATCCTTTTATCCTTTTATTTTGATCCAAATTCACTTTTTTTTTTTTTTTCTAGTCCAAGAATGAATCGTGAAGAACCACCAAAACTCAGGTGAGAAATGAAATGACAAATGTTAAGGTCAGGAAGCTTGCCCACTGCCATTGCTACCCTGAAAGCAGATGGAGTGCATCTTCATACGCCACAGCCTGAGACACTAGTCGACAGGCCAGCCCGTGTGAGGAAGTCCATTGCTGCCTGAATTTTAACATGACAGGGGGACTCTTAAGCCTCTTGTTTATGCTTTAGTACTTGCGGTCTATGGGAGGACCACAGCACACTCTTCTCTGTCTCCCCTTATTTGTTGATCGTCTGTAGGAAGAAGAGAACGTGCAG
Source organism: Anas platyrhynchos (assembly GCF_047663525.1). Classification (NCBI taxonomy): domain Eukaryota; kingdom Metazoa; phylum Chordata; class Aves; order Anseriformes; family Anatidae; genus Anas; species Anas platyrhynchos. Next base: position 880,547 of record NC_092613.1, on the reverse strand, counting down.
AGGCCCTCACCCGTACATTGGGTCTGTTCTCACTCTGTGCAGCTCCATCACTGAGCAAAGTACCAACCTTGAGGCTTCTGTAAGGACTTGACACAAACTACAGAATACTACAATGAAGCATTCACAACAAAACCACATTTTTTTCCGCAGCCAAGCATCAAAACACTTACAGAAGGGCATGGTCCCTCTCTGTGCACCTCAAGGGGAGATCCACAAATCCTCACGTGGTTTCATCGCATCCAGCACCCTTCTCTGTGCCTCCCAGCTAAATGTGCACAGAGGCAGCTGTTGCCAAAGTGCTGTGGTGACACAATTCAGTTCTGTTTCTGAAGTCATCACCGCAGGCACCTCCCAGTGACGGCACAACACTCTCTGTTGCTAATGCGTCTGTCTCAGAAACAGCTAGGGAAGTACCACTATGCCCAAACTGACTTGAATTAGAGTAGTTCCCAAATTATTCTCTGCTCCCCTACATCTGTGGAAGGTGTGTGATCAATCTTTTCCTTGAGAAAGGACTACAGAGCAAAAGAGCTTGATTCTGAGACATTGCCCGTCCTTGTAGAGCAGTTCACCTTTGATTTCCATGTCAGAAAAAAGAAGGTGAAATCAACAATTCCCTTCCTCTGAGCTGGGAATAGGAAAGAAGCCCAATTCTCCAGGAAGCCTTCAAAAGGAAACTCTGCATTTCTTTGTTAAACACCTTGTTTAATTTCTTGAAAGAAATCTTTCCCAGGACTTTGCAACTGCGGTGGTTCAAAGCGGGTGGGCAGCCGAGTTCCACCACGGCCGCTCTCTCACTCCCCCTCCTCAAAGGGAAAGGGGGAGAAAATACGATGCAAAGGGCTCCAGGGCTGAGATAAGGACAGGGCGATGGCTCAACAAGTATCGTGACGGGCAAAGCAGACTCAGCAGAGTGACCCTCAGGGTCCCTCCCTGCCCCTGCTCCCCGTGGGGTCCCTCCCATGGGATGCCGCCCTTCCCCAGCTGATCCCACACGGGCTGCCCACAGGCAGCAGCTCCTCAAGCACTGCTCCCACACGGCTCCGTCCCACGGGCTCCATCCATCCATCCATCCATCCCCCAGGAGCAAACTGCTCCAGCACGGGTCCCCCACGGCTGGGCGGCAGCTCCCCCCAGCCCCCCTGCTCCTGCGGGGGCTCCTCTCCATGGCTGCAGCTGCGGCCCGGGGCCTGCTCCTGCGGGGGCTCTCCACAGGCCGCAGCCTCCTCCAGGCCACAGCCACCTGCTCCACCGGGGGCTCCTCCACCCACAGGGGGGCAGCAGCGTGGAGATCTGCTCCATGGGGGACCCATGGGTGCAGGGGGACAGCCTGCTCCACCAGGGGCCTCTCCCTGCACAGCCCGCAGGGGAACTGCTGCTGTGAGCCTGGAGCACCTCCTGCCTCCTGCTGCACTCACCTTGGGGGCTGCAGGGCTGCTTCTCACTCCTTGCTCTTCCAGCTTCTGTTGTGCAGCAGTATTTCCCCCTGCTTACATCTGCTCTCCCAGAGGTGCAAACAACATCGCTTATTGGCTCAGCTCTGGCAAGCGCCGGGGCCCTTTTGGAGCTATCTGGAGCTGGCTGTTGTCTGGATTGTTCTCACAGACGCCATCCCTGCAGGCCCCTGCTACCAAACCCTTGCCACGTAAATCCGATCGAAGTGTGTGCAGCAATTACAAAGCCGCTGTGCTTTGGGCTGTCACGATCCTTCTGCAAGTGCAGGGGAGGTGCAGGGTTGCTTTGCATTTCCAAAAGGAGGAAGAAAGCCTCCAACCCCACTGGACCTCAGCCACTTGCAGGATCCAAGCAACGCTCCCCACTTTCAGTTATCTCCCTCCCATGCACACAGTGGGAGCAAGGTTGAACAAGCACATTTTTGAAAATGTTTATCTTAATGAAGAATAAAAGAAGTCTACAACACCCAATCCCTCTGTGCACCCAAGGCAAAAATCGTGGACTATTCTGCCTCAACACTATTTTCAGACCCAATTTGTCAAGTCATCTAGCAGAGGATTTCTCTCTTGTTCACTCACTAGCTTAGTAGAGCACCAGTTTTTTCAACTGAGCCACTGTTTTTTCAAACAAAAGAGTTAACGAGGTCCTATTGCATCTTGTTTAATGTTTATTAACTACAGTTTGGAAACCACAAACGTAGAAAAAAAATATCATTTCCTTATTTTATTAAAACATATATAAAACATATATAAAACATATGTAATATATATATATAACACATATTGTGTTGTAAAGCACACAATTCCCTACCAATGACAACAAAAAAATCATCTAATTGAGCATGCAGTTTTCATTAACCTGTTTTTTTTTCTTTTTTTTTTTTTTTACAAATACCCAGCAACACATACACATGTGTTGTGTTGTGTTTTTTTCCATCATTTCTCACTGAAGCAATACCCATCCCATATCAGATCAGTGTCATTAGTCTAAATTTTGTTCCTAATGTACTTGAAAAACTTCTTAACTCTATTGATTGCAACAGTGGATTTTTTTCTCTCCAATCTTAACTCCATTTATCAATTACTTATTCTCTTCAATTCCTGCTTTTAAGAGATGGTTAGGTATTCACCATCTCTCACTATTATTTATAGCTTTTCTTTTCTTTTTCAGTAGTTTAGCCCTAGTCAACTCGGAGGCGGGCAGCAGCAGCTTCTATGGAGCTCCTATGCTGAAAAAAAAAAAAAAAAGTTGAGCCTTGAGGGAAAAGGAAGGTGGGAGAGCCAGATGGGGCAAGAGGAAGGGAGGTGGTTTGACCAGGACACCTTGAGGGTCTGGGAAGAGAAGAAATGGATGGGTGCTTAAGAAATGAGCAGCATCACAGCCTATATACGGAAGAATTGTGACGAGCAGTTTAGAAATGTGAGCGATTGGTGGTCTTGTGTTGATCGGCAGCTGTGCTCCATGGTTATAGCTGTAATTTCAGCAGGTTACTGTGTAAGCCGCATGTTGCTCTGGGGCGCTGGGCTCGCCAGCAGGGCCGCAGCCCCGGGAGGAGCGGGAGCCGGCTGCTGGACCTGCCATGGTGGCTGGAGAGTGGGGCGGTTGCTTGGGGAACGCGGGCAACGGGGGTTCCGTCCCAACGGCTGACCAGCCCCTCGCCGACATCTTGGGGAGGACTGCAGGCTTTGGAGCCAAGCAGGCTGCCCAGCGCAAGACTTGGCCATCCCCAGCAGGCTTTCCCTCCCACGCAGCACTTGCCATGCCCAGGACGCTTCCACACCACCACTTGCCCGGCCCAAGGCTTGCCCAGCCCAGGACCAGCTTCTCGGCCTCAGCGGCAGTGCCCATCCTTGCCATTTCACCGCATGGCACATTCCCAGCAACCCAGACGAAATCTGCCCCATCAACACGAAGCGTTTCTTCAGCCAAAGAGACCTCGTCCCAAAGAATTCCCCTCTCTTGGAGGACTTCTCCAAGCACTTCCTTCCCCAGGGAATGGTACCCACCCCATTCAAGACTTCCCATCCCAAGGCTTTTGCTTCCCAGGGATTTCCTTCCTAGGGAACATTGCCCATTTCCTAGCCCAATGGCTTCCCACCCCAAGGAAGTCTTCCCATGCTGTAGCCCCAAAATGCCCCCAGAGGGCACCTGGCAGCTACTGGGAAGGAAATGAGCTCTGTCATGGTGAGCTAGCCGCTCAAGGCCCTGCTCTTTGGCCCAGGTGTCTGTGAGGCGGTGTTGGCAAGGACTCCTGTTGTGAACATAAGAACATAACATAACAGAAGAACATAAAATCACATCAGAGAGAAAAAAATATAGAATAACAGAACGCGACATAGGAACATCAAACAAAGACAACTCTCATGATGTGGTCTGATAGGATGGAGGAGAAAGCAGAAATCCAGCAATGCTGTCTTTCCTACTCCTCAAAACCAATTCCGTTGACAACTGGGAATGCTTCCAGCTGGAAAAAAATGCCAGAATGAAGTGGAGGACTCCTTGCCATCACTGTGTTTCTGGAGCACACCTCTACCTTTCTGTCCAACAGGGGGTTCTTCTTGGGAGATAATTGCCCAACATGAAAAAACACAACCAAAGCCAGAGGACCCATCTCCGCAACAAGACGATAAATAGAAAAGACATCTCTAGATGCAGACCCCAGAGCTCCAATTCACTATGTCCCACTAGTGGAAGTTATTTTTTAGGCTTTGTTTTTAAGGCCACTGGCTGCCTCCTCCCTTATGCTGCCCATTCTCCCTCTTGTCCTGTCTTCTTTCTCCTGCATTGCTTCCTTTCCTTGGTGGACCTTGCTGAGCTCTTTGATGTTTTGTTGTATATATATGTATGAAGACATAAACCTGTTAGAGAGTGTCGAAAGAAGGGCAACAAACAAGAGGGTCTCTTTTAACAGGGGGATTGAGGTTTGTGGCAAGGTTTTGGTAGCAATTTAGGGGCTGCACTGTGCTGGACACAGCAACAGACGCACCATAAGCCAAAGTCAGACAATAAGCCAAGGTGTGTTCACGTGTGGTTTACTGTGGTTTAACGTGGTTTACGTATAGAAGAAAGTTTTCGCCTATTGGTGAGTATACTGCAGATTTGCTGCATTGTTCTAAATTAAATAGCAAGATAAGTGATGGCATCGTAGGCTGGGAAAATATTTCTAGAGTATTAGCGCATTTTGAGCATCATTTTAACTGTTTATGCAAACATGAAGATTATTAAAATCAGTGTTTATTTATGTCTGTATGTAAACAGGTGATCATGTTGTATAGCATGCAGTAAATGGTTTGTGAATGCTGTTTGAAGAATGAAAAGAGTAAGTCAGCTCCACAAGGAATAAATGAATTTTGTTTATTTGTGCAATGCAGAGATTAGAATTAGACCAACAGCATGGAACCAAAGTCTTGCTGTGTGCCTTTTATCTGTAGGACAGTTCATGGAGGCTTCAGCAGCCCTATCTGTTTTCTAGCACTCTGAAATGTCCTCTGTGGTGCTGCACCCAGTTGAAAGCCTGCACTGATTGTGCTGAACTTTCCTAACAGGAGGCACGGGTCCTTCGTCGGACGCTGGCTGGGGATGTATGCTGCGATGCGGGCAGATGATGCTGGCCCAAGCACTGATCTGCAGACACTTAGGGAGAGGTGAGTGCTGGTCCTGAGGGAACTTCGGTATTGTCTGCAGACGCTTCTTCGTAAGTACTCCATTAAAAGCACAAACCCTGAATTTATTAGTGAGACTTTCTTTGATGCCCTGGTAACAGTTCCTAATGAATCAATTCATATTCAGCTGGGTGAAATCATCCCAGCCTGAAGCAGAGAAATAGGCATAGAAGGAGAACAAATGGGGAATCCTGTCGCCATTATTTTATAAACCTTTTAGTGTAACACCCAAGTTGAGGCCAAGGGAAAACCTGCCACCGTGGGACAGTGCTCTTACCCTTCTCTTCACTACTCACTTGTCAGCAGCACGAGGTCCAAACCCCCCTGGTGCAAGCTCTGAAGCGTGCATGTCACATCCCAGGATGCTGCCAGTGGAGTGTTTGGACTTTCTGTATGGATCTTATGTTGTTATTTAATGGGTGCTTAGAAATCCAACAAGGTCTAAACACAGCCTGTACTTTTAAATAATCTTGGAAGCTCAGAGATACTGGAATGGCTATCAACACGCAGCATGATCCGTCAGAATATGTTTGCAGTTGATGTTTTTGTTTTGTTTTATTTTCCCTGTTTTTACAATCTAGCCTATGATGATAAAGGGCAGCTTGATGATAAATAACAAGCTTGGAATTCTAGGAGCTCTACACAAAATGTAAATATTCAAGATGAATTGAAATGTCTTTTAACATCTCATTATAAAGCTTTCTGCTGTCTAGACATTTGATCAGTGTAATGAAAACGTCACCATTTTTTATTCTATATCAATTTTTCCTTTCAGATTGGCAATGGGAAAAACACAAAAAACAACCAGAAGAATATCACAGAATCCTACGATGCTTTCTCGACAGGAAGGCTTGCTGTTATTCAATCCACCAGATGGGTAAGAACAAACATAAACTTTCAGGTTTTTTCCACTGAAATTTCTACTGTGTTGAATCACTAATTTGCAGTATGTTAATTCATAATTTTAAAAAGTGGATGTGAAGACAATGTGTATGCTTATATAAAAATAAAAAGGTATGCAGATGGGCGCAAAGACTAGTAGTACAGAAACATTCCCTGAGACCTAAATAAAGCCATGTACTAGAATGTAGCTCTTGATAAACTCTGTAAGCCTTGGGTACCAGAGTCAGTAATGTTAGAATAGACAGTCTTGTAGCTTATTGCTGTAATTTGTAATAAAGGGCACTAACATTTGTTAACTTGTAATTCTCGTTATAGTTTAGAAGCCTTTTGTTTATTAAAGAAACTGGCACTCCCTAAGTTTTGAAAAGAGCATAGATTGAGAAAATAATTGTTATTGCTAAATACAGATTGCAGTTACTCTAGAATGTTTGACAGTGACGGTATTTACTGTATATTGTTCCCACATTCTTTATGGTCTCATTTTTCTTTGATTTTGTGTACGTGTGTCTTTTTTTCACTGTGAAAACAGCACAGGTGGGTGTTGGAGAGGGGAAGTCAATTGGAGAATGGTTTGGACCAAATACAGTTGCTCAAGTACTAAAGTAAGTGAGATCATACCAGTCTCATTCAGAACGTACTCCCCTGGGGCAGCCAAGAGAAGGCCCAGGCAGAGTTTTGAAGGCTGCATCTCCCCCTGTCCCACAGTCAGGAATGTACTTGCCATCTATTTACAAGTGCAACATGGAATGTCATGCCACAGCTCGGTGTGCAGGTACTGAGTTGGGAATGGGTGACCTCTAAATTTTAATAAAGGAAGAGCCTGAGGAGAAGAAACTGCAGGAAAGTCTCCTGCTATGCCGTCTGCATGCCCTCACCAGTCACACCACAGATGTATATTCCTTTCTGCACAGTGGCACAGCTCTGGCAGGTCGAGAGTGCCACCGTGTAGGTCGGAGTGGTGGTGTGAAACATCAGAGAGAAGCCATCTCGGCTGAGGAGGGAACTGAGCTGCAATTCCTCCCTTTCTGAGCAGCAGTTCTGCCAGCAAGGCTACTGGATAAAGATGGGCAGCTCCTCATAGTCTGGGAGCCACACTGAAAGGAACTGAGGCTGCTCAGTTCTCCAGGGGTACGTGGAGGTGTCTTACCTCAGGCAGGGGCCTGCGAGCTCAGCAGCAAGTCTTTGACACCCTGGAACAGGCACATGATCTGAAGAGGGAGGGGAGCTGAAGCATGCCCTGGACTCCAGATCTTTCATGGCCAAGTTTTTCATGGTGAAACGCTCACCCCCATTTCTTTCTGGCTTATTTGAAACAGCTAATTCTGCCAGTGCAGCTTAAGAGTGCAGCTCCCTTCCCCAAAGGTTTGGATTTTGCAGAAGTGGACATAAAACTGTGTGCTGCTGTCTCCCACTGAAGTTTTGGTGCCCCAAACCCTTAGCTGATTTAGCTTTTAACGCCCCATTTCTGCTGTGCACGCAGGCTCAGGCAGAAGTAATTCCACTGAATTCAGTGGAATTTCTTAAGCAAAAAGTAATCTGCAAAACTGGCATAGGAATTTTTTTCTTTTCCAGATGAGAAAAGACACAATTGGGCAAGAACCCAGTGCAGAGACTGTCGAGTGCAATAAAAAGTAATAAACTTGATGTAGTTGAACTGTTACTGTCACTGCACTTAGCAGTAAGACAAAACAGTTTGCACATGGTGCAGCGCATATGTTTTTCCTGGTACCACTCAGTACCTATTTTTCTAAAGATATTAAACATTTAATGTTTAAAGTTTTCTTTTTCTTACATGGAGACTTTAAAAAATGCAGAAAGGATGTTTTTTCTTAAGAAAAAAAAAATAAATAAATGGTTCTGAGTGTAAAGCTACCCTTTTGATCCAACTAGTTTATATTAATTAGTACCTTAATGTTTTCTAGGAAGCTTGCTTTATTTGATGAATGGAATTCATTAGCAGTTTATGTATCTATGGACAATACGGTGGTCATTGAAGACATCAGGAAGTGACACCTCATCAGTTTTCTGGTAACAGTTTCTGATTTGACTCCATTTGCCAGCATGTATCTAAACATGAACAAATACTTGGGGGGCCATGGGTTTGTCTTGCAAGGGTAAGAAGAGGGAAGAAGGACATACAAACTCAGTTGTGGTTTTTTGATCCCTGATGCCAACTTCGTGCTCACATCACTGGATGTGAAGAGCTCCTTGAAGAATTTCTACTGTCATCATTGCTGCCATTTCATTTCTCTGGCGTTTTATAGGCAAAGCTTGACACTATTAATAACATTAATAGGACATGTCACTGCAGTCTTAAATTGTCATCCCCCAATCATTGATCTAACGTCTCACTTGGACGTGCCAGCACATACTGTCTGCTAGAATTACTTCTACTAAATAGCTGTAATTGCCATGCCCGGCTCGTTTTGTCTTGGGTGCCCTATAAAGATCCCTGGCAAACTAGCTTAATTCACTACTGAGAGGAAGATCTGCTTTGTGTTCCTCTGTGCGTTGACTGATTTCTAGTTTTATTCCCGCAGAAAAAATGTGCTGGTGCCCTCCTCAGAGCAGCAGCGCGTCCCACAGCAGTGCACATTTGCACAGAAGTGCTCTTGGCCGAAGCAAGAAGGCAGGAGGACTCTGCACAGGCTGGAAAGCCCTCTTGCTTATTATACCTCTACGACTAGGGATAAATCACATAAATCCCGTATATATTGATGCATTTAAAGTAAGGTTTTCTTTCAATTCATTGCTCGTTACTGTCAAATAAGTTTGGGTATGTGTGATGTCAGTAAAGAAATGAATTACAATTTCCTTTATTCCTTTTGAACTCCTAGGAATGCTTTAAGATGCCACAGTCTTTGGGAGCATTAGGAGGGAAACCAAATAATGCCTATTATTTCATAGGATTTTTAGGTAAGGAAAAAAGAAACTTATTCCAAATATGCAGATGATCAAAAGAGAACATTTTTTGAAGGGGAAATAGTAAGGGGTCTAAGCGTGAACCTCTAGAAGTAAAGAAAGATGAGAATAGAATAAAATAAATGAAGAAGCATATCTAAAAGAGTTTAGAAACAGTATGAGATGATCCTTAACAGGAGCAGAAAGTTAACAGCAAAGCTAGGTGTAAAAATAAGTGATGACATCAACAAGAGCAACATACTGAGAATAGCTGATAGCATTTGACAAGTGTATTGGTCAAATGTCACTTTTATTTTCTTGTATTTCAAAACTGTTTCTGATAGCAGTATCTTTTTCACCTTTTGCATACCTTCTGTTATTAAGTATTGCTCTAATTAATTTAAAATGCATTCCTTCAGATTTCACCCCACTTTGGGCCAAAATTTTGCAACCCTATTTTGTCCTTTTGTAAAACCTAACCTGTTTTAGTTAGGCTTTTTTGTTCCAATTTCTGAATGAATGCCTAATGGGATTACAGATTGCATCTGTGAACATCCTGTACCTTTTAATCTGTCAAATGTTAGTGTTTACAACACTTGAGATTTAAAAAAAAAAAAAAAAAAAGTACTGGATCTCACATGGAAAAATAAAAGTATGTGACAAAGATAGAACATAACCAACCAAAAAATTACAGTAATAGGTGACAATAGGAAGTTATACTAAATACCCTGTGGGAAACGCTGTGTCTAAACCTTCCGATTCTCTTAAAGAATCCCTAGCTGGAAAGTCTAGATTATACTGACTGCAATGGCAATCTAATTTCTATTTTACAGTTCTGGACCAAGTGCTTATTAATGTCACTTGCTTATTTTTAACATACGGCTTTTACCCATCCAGGCAATGAGCTGATCTATCTGGACCCTCACACCACTCAAAGCTCTGTAGATTCAGAAGAAAATGGCACGGTTGACGATGAGAGTTTCCACTGCCAGGAAGCCCCACATAGAATGAAGATCATGAATTTGGACCCTTCAGTAGCTTTAGTAAGTGTCAGGAAATCTTGAATGCATGTACTTTATCTCAAAGTAATGTCTCTCTACATTGGTAAGGGCAGCAATGCATCTCCTTGAACAGAACCAAGATCACAAAGCTGTCTTCTGTGATCAACACATAGTAGTTTGTACATAACTACATGGAGAATCTTAGGGCAAGTGGGGAGCTGTCTGTACTGTAGGAGCTCGCTTTGTTTTCTTTACTGAGCAGCTTTTACTTCTTTCAAGAGGCATTATAATGGTCAGAGCAAGGAACTGAAACAGGTTTACGTGTTTTATTCTATCACTACTTTATGTTTGGTCACCTCTAGACAAGTTACTTAAACTTACTTTCTATCGTAAGTTGAAAATGTTTAAGTGGAATTATTGTATTTCACCCCAAATTACAAATACAAATGTATTATTTGTAATTCACCCAAAATGTCATGGGGGTACTGTGGTATTTGGAAAAATTGGATCTGATCCCATGCCAGTATCCTGTGATTGGGTGATTGGCAGTTGTCACCAGTGGGATGTGTTTCTAAAGCTTTAAACAATCTGTAAAGATACCGGTATCTGTCATTCATTCACATACCTGTTTTTTAATACTGCTGCTTTTTAGAAAGTTTTTTTGTTTTGTTTTGTTTTAATACTTAACTACGTAACTGTGCAAAATGTGGCATGATGCAACGAGACAGACAAAATCATAATGAAGAGCAAATATTTTCAGTATAGATACCAGAATGGAAATGTTCCTTAGGTGGTCCATCATCTACAAGTTTTCAGCTTCTGCTGATACCTGGACTGTAGGAACTGGGTGGCGCTCCATGGAGGAGCACACAGGAGCTGCTGCTATTTTTTGCTTGACTATTTCGTTAGGGGTTTGCAGGGCCTTGTTCTCCCCGTGGGTTCTCTCCCTAGAGCTGCCACATATTTGGAGTCTTATATCTACTGATCGTACAGGGCATTACTGTATCAGAGGTCAAACCGCCTTACCTGCTGGTACCACATACCTACCATCTGCAAAGGTAAAACTCTGTGTGTTTGTTTTTTCCCCTAAGGGCTTCTTTTGCAAAGAAGAATGTGATTTTGATAACCGGTGTAGTCTTGTACAAAAGGTAAGAGTGGGAACTTAGCATCTCGATTTGTTCTTTATAAAGTCTGGTTTTTATTGTCTGTTTTTTGTAAAATTTTCCTTTGCATTTTCCTTTGTATACAAATTGTATGAGCCATGGAGAAGAATGCATTAAAGCATCAGGGTAAGGCAATACTACTGAATTGCTAATTGGAAATTGTTCAGCACTTTACCAGCCACAAACCCTGCCAGTTGGAAAATGGGTGTAAACATCCACACTTGAAGGTGTTACTGGGTGACACTTGCTTTTAACTTCTAATTCTCACTAAATGACTAAGGTTTAACTGCCATATTGTAGTGATGTATCAATGATTTGCTTCCTGATCCTTTTTTATTGTTTGACATAATAGATTGCGTGTTCTAATTATGACTGTTAGTCCCTGCTATCTTAAAGATCTGATTCTGTAAGTGCTGCAGGCCTCTAGCTCCTGCTGATCTAGGGAGAACAGAAGGTGCTGGCTGCCACAGGAAACAGACTTGAGGATGTTTCTGCATGCAGCTGTTAAGCTAAGCACCAGACGTCTGAATGTAAAGTACCATCAACCTCTAAAGGCATTTATTTAAAAAAAAAAAATCATCTAAGGAAAACAGTTTGTAAATAACTGAAATACAGGACAGAAGGTAACTTCTCTTTGAAGAGGAATAGCGTTTGGCTTCAGGAACACCTTTTTTCCTGACCAAAACCTGTCCTTCAAAATCTGATGCGTTTTTTTTTTTTTTTTTCCCCTTTGGAGGAGCTGATAGATCTGTCTTTTGTGCTATTGATCAACAGAAAACTTGAGGAGAGTTCTATGCAAGCAACTTCCTTTTAAAAAGCAGAAAATATTGTACATTCCTAGTGTGCTTGCTACCTGTAAACAAAATTACAGGTTTGCAGATATCAAAGCTGATATCAAAAGATGATAAGACTGATAATTTGTAGTACAGTTCAAGAGATCTGTCTTCCAGATGTGTTTTAACTAGGGATGTATTACAGAGACCATGGTGCTTGGATTTCACAGTATGTCTGTATAAAGACTTTTTTTTCCTGATGGACATGCGTAATTAAAAAACACTTTCAATTAAGCAGACACATTTTGTGTTTGAAGCGTCCCCCGAGCCAGCTTTTAAAATGAAAGCATTCTGTCCTCAGGAGATTCTAAAGCAGCAGAGTCTACGGATGTTTGAGCTGGTCCAGAAGCACCCGCCACACTGGCCTCCTTTCATACCTCCAACAAAACCAGAAGTGACAACCACAGGAGCAGGTAAGGCACCGATTAAAAGCCTAATTGTGCAATGTTATGTTCCTCGTTAGCAAATAAAAGAATAATCACAGGTAGAATAACTATCCTTTGTGAGTGTCAAGCAATATATAGCAGGCATGTATCCAAACAAGCCATACAATTGCTAGCACAGATTTTTTTTTTCACTCTTACAAAGTACTTTTCTGGAATGCGTCTTTCAAAGTTTTTTTTTAAGTGAACAAAATCAGGCATGTCTTTAGAAGCATTTTTTTCTTTATCTTTTTTTACAGAACTCATTGAATCTACTGACAAGCTATTTGAATTGGAAGAAGAATTTGAAATCCTGAGTGTGTGAAGGAAACTGTGGTGACTCTTCTGAGTGTTGAATATATTGGTAATATTATTGCATTGACTTAAACAGCCATGTTAGCCCCGAAGTGCCTGAAATTATGGATAACAGAGCACAGAAATCTAGTAGCATCCAAAACTCCAAGGGCAGTTTAACACACAAGCTTCCCCGGATGGAAAGGCAGTAAGAGATCTTGTGATAAGATGCTTAAAGGGAATCTCTTTTTAACGTACCTTACCTGGAGACAAACGGGCCTTTGAGATTAAGGCAAAAATACATGTATCACTGGGCACCATGTTTGGAGAAAGGGATAACCCAAATGGATATTTCTTGCTCTCATATAATAATGCAATAGTTTAGTTCTTCAAGCAAAACAGTCTTCAGTTCAGGAGGATGTTTACTTCTGTTCCCTCCTGTGGGCTGCGTCATAGGAAAAATACATTGTCTTGTTTAAAAGATCGACTGGATCAGGAGAAAATTGTTTCCTTGTTAAATATTTTAACATGTATTTGAGCAACCAGACTTTATTACAAAAATGTTTCTGTAAAAGGAACTATGTCTAATGGATACATTTTGCAATAGCCTTCCTGTTTCTGGGAGACCTCAAGAGGAACAGGAGCCTCAAATAGTTGATACAGATCACAACCACTGTTATAGTTATGGTATATTTCACCTTGACCTTAAAATTCAAATGATTAAAACTTAGGTTATTTCTTTCCGAGTTAAAACGAGTCAAAGGTGGTTTAACTGTACCTTATTTATTTTAGAATAGATTTACACAAGTTTCTCTGTTACAGCACTTTATCTGTGCATCTAATAAATTTCTTAAGCTTTTCTTAGGTTGTATGCTGCTATGTTTGGATAATTTGTGTGAACTAAATATAAACCAGGTTATCTTAAAACTTAATATAGAAGCGTACACAGATTACTGAATTGTTGCTTTTTGACTTCTTGCCTTTTGAAATCTGTTTTGGTAGAAGTGCCTTAACCCTACAGGTTTATCAGAACAGCCTGGGCAGTTTTATTTCTAAGGCAGAGAATCTCTCTCTAGCAGCCATAAGAAAAACAGTTCAGAATAAAGAAAGGCAAAGATTTTTAATCCATGCTGAAGTTCCTTTTCACTACCAGACAGTCCCCCTTGTGGTCATGTTGTCATGCTAGTGTAATGAACATGAACTGCAGACTTTCATCTTCACCAATAAATGACAACATAGAGAAATACTGAATATTGTCTCCTCTCACTTGCACCTCTCGATCAGGGCCACTGTTTTTTCAAACAAAAGAGTTAACGAGATCCTATTGCATCTTGTTTAATGTTTATTAACTACAGTTTGGAAACCACAAACGTAGAAAAAAAATATCATTTCCTTATTTTATTAAAACATATATAAAACATATAAAAAACATATATAATATATATATATAACACATATTGTGTTGTAAAGCACACAATTGTGTTGTAAAGCACACAATATAGATTTTCTTTTCTTTTTCAGTAGTTCAGCCCTTGTCAACTCGGAGGTGTCATGTATTTGGCAATTTTATTTATGGTAGCACTCCCCTCCCCTCCCCTCCCCTCCCCTCCCCTCCCCTCTCCTACCCTCTTTTGCCTCCTCTCCCCACTTTTGCCTCCCCTCCCCTCCCCCCCATCCCCTCCCCTCCCCTCCCGTCTCCTCCCCTCCCCTACACCCCCTCCCCTATGCTCCCTGTCCCTATACTCTGCTACACTCCCCTCCCCTATACTACCCTACACACTCCTACACTCCCCTCCCCTATCCTACCCTAAACTCCCGTTCGCTACACTACCCTACATTACCCTATGCCCCCCTCCCCTACACTCTCCTACACTCCCCTCCCGTATCCTACCCTACACTCCCCTAAACTCCGATCCCCTACACTACCCTATACTCTCCTATGCTCCCCTCCCCTCTAACATGCTACACTACCCTACCCTACCCTACCCTACCCTACCCTACCCTACCCTATCCTATCCTATCCTATCCTATCCTATCCTATCCTATCCTATCCTATCCTATCCTATCCTATCCTATCCTATCCTATCCTATCCTATCCTACCCTATCCTATCCTATCCTAACCTCCCCCTGCCCTCCCCTCCCCTCCCCTCCCTTCCTTTTATTCCCTCCCCTTCCCTCCCCTCTTGTCTTCTTCTCTCCTCTCTTCTTTCTTTCGGGTAACTTCAAATCGCTTCAGTCGTTCTCATAGCTCCTATCCCTGGCTGATTCACGGGAACCCATCAGCAGCAACCAGAAGCGCTCCAGCTGCTGTGTCACTGGTCGAGCAACAGTCTCCAACTGGGAATCGCTGACTTCGTTGTGTGGCTCAGACAGGTGCCTTGCAGTTCCACCGTGGCCTGGACGTTTCCTCTTGCTGTGTCCCCACCTACAGCGCACTTCTGCTTAGAAGCAGCAGCAGGCTTTGCAAGATGTCCCACTCCTTCCATTTTCAGTGGTTTAGCTTGGCTAGCCGGGTGGTGTCTGTCAATAGAAGACAACAACGAGATTTGGGTTAGAAACAGCTAACTGAGTAGTTCCTTTGCACAAGGGCAAGGAATATCTACCCCTTCCTACTGGAGGCTGCAGTGTCAGAGATAATGACGGGTCCTTCCGAGAGCTTTGAAATATCCCTTGGGGATGCTGAGTCCAGAGGACCAGAGCAAACCTGTCTAAAGTACACCGTGGAATCGCTCGGAATGACTTCCTAGCAGAAGCATGTGTCTGATACGGCTTCAGCTGCTTGCAGTTTTCTTCTTCACCTCATACCTAAATTCAGATGAGAGATCTCAATGAAGATGGAAAGGTTGAGAAATAGAGAAATCACTGATGTGCTTTGAGAACTTCTAAGGACTGAGTACTGCATCAATCCCATGTTGTGACATTAAGGATTGGTTAGAAAAGCAAACGTTAAAAACAAGGAAAGGGGAAGAACAAGTAAGCTTTCTTAAAGTATCTATTCTATTTAAGGTATCTTTAAAGAAGTAAATAAGTACTGAAATATATATGCAGATAGAGAGAGAGAGAGAGAGAGAGAGAGAGAGAGAGAGAGATACAGAAACCTAAGAGTCTGCTGTGCAGGTTAGCTTCTTGCTCTCTTTTCTAAAAGTCACAGTGAATGCAGCATCTGTGTGCGTTACAAGCATTACCCTCAGTCCAGCACAGGTACACACGAGAGGTCAGCCTGCAGGTTGCGGAGGCAAAGCAACTGCTCTGGCTGGATGTGAAGAGCCAAGACAGAAGTTGCTGTCAGGGAAAAGATACACAGAGGGGATGAAAAAGACGGAGTGTGCTTCCGACCTTCACAACTTCTAAGCAAGCGGAGATGAGGTTGTGGAAGAAGCAAATAAGCTGTTGATCTAGAAGCAGCCTGAAGATTGTCCTTAAGCAGGGCCTTGCATTCTTCATTTTTACAGCATTGCTTGCCTTCAAGTGCACGACGATGATTTTATGAACTTTCTACCACTACAGAAATGCACCGGATTCTTTCACAAAACTTACGGGTGGTACTTGGCAATATTGGTCAGCATTCTCTATTTCCTTCTTCATCTCAATTCTCTTTTGGCCTGTGAAGCTTTCCAGATCAGAGGAGAAGATCCACGGTAATACGGACCTTTGGATACTGCAAAGGAAACGAAGAATCCTACTGACAACTCTTTTCAACCTCGCCTGCAAGCATCACAGAAAAGAACACCGAAAGAACACCGCTTTATCATGGGAAGCATAAATTGGAGCATAGGTGTCCTATAGCTGAAGCGAGGTGAAGCAGGTTCCACACAAGGTGAAGGAGCACACCCATAAGCATTTCCATAAAGCCGTGTTTTCAAACAAAGGGTTAAGATTTAGATTTTCTTACAAGTGAAGAATGAAGAAATAAAAGAAAAAGAAAATTACCAGGACATCCAGTTTTCCTCTAGCTTGCTTTGCTTCTTTCCGAATCTGAGTCTGGAGTGACAGTCAGGGAGCAGCCTTGTGCAGAAATGCCAAAGCCTCCCCAGCTGGTTGTACCTTCATCAGCAAGGGCTTTGATACTGCTGCCTCCTCAGCAACATCAGCCATTTCCGAGGAAAGCTGGTGTCCATCATGTCAAATAGAAATGGGAAATCCCTCTTGCCACAACTTCACACTCACACCAGAGTTGGCAGGACAGGCCGATGGACAGAGAAGCGTCTGCAAGAGTGTTAGAAAACAGACTTTAGATTTCCGTCAACCCAGGAAGAATTACTTGCTCATCCCTTCAAAGTGAACTCTGAGTAGAAGGAGGGGATCCCAAGCTGCATTCCTGACATCTATGCTGCAAAGTCATCCAATGGGACATGTTACTGGACCAGCCTGTTACGAACAGAAACAGGACTTTGAGGTTATGCTGTTGGATTAGAATTAAGCTCAAAGAGTTAGTCCTTTGACGTGTTTTTGTTTGCAAGTGTTTTCACTGCTTCCTAGACAATGTCTCCAGCAAGCTAGCTGCTTGCTTCATTTGTTCTGTTCTGTTCTGTTCTGTTCTTTTTGATTCTGTTTTGTTTTGTTTTCTCAGCCAGGATTCTTAGAGAAATGAGATTAGTGATCATATTGTATGTCCACCCATCCCTCCCTCCCCTTCGCTTGTCCAGAGCTTTTACCTCGTCCAGCAGCTTGAATGAACTCGGTCCTAGGCGCAGTTGTGTCCAAGCCATTCTGTTCCTAGACGTGTTGTGAGAACAGACAGCTAAGTAGTGGGGAGAGGACGTGCTGCTGTCTGCAGTGTGACCTCAGCGCTTACCAAACAGTAGGGAATACACAGAGAAGGGCCTTAGGAGAACTTCAAGCCCCAGATACGTTTTATGTGGAAACCATATTTCCCAAGATAACACTGGACGCAACTGCATAATCAAAAGGGATTCATTTCTTGGTTCATTCAACTCCTAGGTTTTAGTTTTAAAACATGTCTGTCTTGGCTTAAAGCACTCTTCCAATCTCTATTTCCAGTTCCTAGGATTTCCTGAAATACGGAATCCCACTTTTTCCTTTTACAATCTCCCAGTCTCTTCTTTTTTACCTCTCCCCAAGAAACTTAGCACTGCTCTCTTCATACTTGACAACTAGATATGGAGCTGTATCAGCCAGAAGGAAGTTTCCTTCACACTTTCTGCTTCTTACGGTATCTGGGCTCTTACCTTTACACTTACTCACCCTTCCTACATTAGCACAAAGAAAGCTGTTTGGGAGATCTGATGTCTTGTTTTCCAGAAACTGCCCTGAATCACCTTTACGAGAGCTGTCCCACGCTGCGAGCACAAGTCTTGCAGTCTGGCCAGATATTTGCCTTCTAAGTCAATAACCAAATCTGTTACAAAGGTAAGAACATGTAATTAATGGAAAGGAAATCCTTTTATCCTTTTATTTTGATCCAAATTCACTTTTTTTTTTTTTTCTAGTCCAAGAATGAATCGTGAAGAACCACCAAAACTCAGGTGAGAAATGAAATGACAAATGTTAAGGTCAGGAAGCTTGCCCACTGCCATTGCTACCCTGAAAGCAGATGGAGTGCATCTTCATACGCCACAGCCTGAGACACTAGTCGACAGGCCAGCCCGTGTGAGGAAGTCCATTGCTGCCTGAATTTTAACATGACAGGGGGACTCTTAAGCCTCTTGTTTATGCTTTAGTACTTGCGGTCTATGGGAGGACCACAGCACACTCTTCTCTGTCTCCCCTTATTTGTTGATCGTCTGTAGGAAGAAGAGAACGTGCAGAGGCCCTCACCCGTACATTGGGTCTGTTCTCACTCTGTGCAGCTCCATCACTGAGCAAAGTACCAACCTTGAGGCTTCTGTAAGGACTTGACACAAACTACAGAATACTACAATGAAGCATTCACAACAAAACCACATTTTTTTCCGCAGCCAAGCATCAAAACACTTACAGAAGGGCATGGTCCCTCTCTGTGCACCTCAAGGGGAGATCCACAAATCCTCACGTGGTTTCATCGCATCCAGCACCCTTCTCTGTGCCTCCCAGCTAAACGTGCACAGAGGCAGCTGTTGCCAAAGTGCTGTGGTGACACAATTCAGTTCTGTTTCTGAAGTCATCACCGCAGGCACCTCCCAGTGACGGCACAACACTCTCTGTTGCTAATGCGTCTGTCTCAGAAACAGCTAGGGAAGTACCACTATGCCCAAACTGACTTGAATTAGAGTAGTTCCCAAATTATTCTCTGCTCCCCTACATCTGTGGAAGGTGTGTGATCAATCTTTTCCTTGAGAAAGGACTACAGAGCAAAAGAGCTTGATTCTGAGACATTGCCCGTCCTTGTAGAGCAGTTCACCTTTGATTTCCATGTCAGAAAAAAGAAGGTGAAATCAACAATTCCCTTCCTCTGAGCTGGGAATAGGAAAGAAGCCCAATTCTCCAGGAAGCCTTCAAAAGGAAACTCTGCATTTCTTTGTTAAACACCTTGTTTAATTTCTTGAAAGAAATCTTTCCCAGGACTTTGCAACTGCGGTGGTTCAAAGCGGGTGGGCAGCCGAGTTCCACCACGGCCGCTCTCTCACTCCCCCTCCTCAAAGGGAAAGGGGGAGAAAATACGATGCAAAGGGCTCCAGGGCTGAGATAAGGACAGGGCGATGGCTCAACAAGTATCGTGACGGGCAAAGCAGACTCAGCAGAGTGACCCTCAGGGTCCCTCCCTGCCCCTGCTCCCCGTGGGGTCCCTCCCATGGGATGCCGCCCTTCCCCAGCTGATCCCACACGGGCTGCCCACAGGCAGCAGCTCCTCAAGCACTGCTCCCACACGGCTCCGTCCCACGGGCTCCATCCATCCATCCATCCATCCCCCAGGAGCAAACTGCTCCAGCACGGGTCCCCCACGGCTGGGCGGCAGCTCCCCCCAGCCCCCCTGCTCCTGCGGGGGCTCCTCTCCATGGCTGCAGCTGCGGCCCGGGGCCTGCTCCTGCGGGGGCTCTCCACAGGCCGCAGCCTCCTCCAGGCCACAGCCACCTGCTCCACCGGGGGCTCCTCCACCCACAGGGGGGCAGCAGCGTGGAGATCTGCTCCATGGGGGACCCATGGGTGCAGGGGGACAGCCTGCTCCACCAGGGGCCTCTCCCTGCACAGCCCGCAGGGGAACTGCTGCTGTGAGCCTGGAGCACCTCCTGCCTCCTGCTGCACTCACCTTGGGGGCTGCAGGGCTGCTTCTCACTCCTTGCTCTTCCAGCTTCTGTTGTGCAGCAGTATTTCCCCCTGCTTACATCTGCTCTCCCAGAGGTGCAAACAACATCGCTTATTGGCTCAGCTCTGGCAAGCGCCGGGGCCCTTTTGGAGCTATCTGGAGCTGGCTGTTGTCTGGATTGTTCTCACAGACGCCATCCCTGCAGGCCCCTGCTACCAAACCCTTGCCACGTAAATCCGATCGAAGTGTGTGCAGCAATTACAAAGCCGCTGTGCTTTGGGCTGTCACGATCCTTCTGCAAGTGCAGGGGAGGTGCAGGGTTGCTTTGCATTTCCAAAAGGAGGAAGAAAGCCTCCAACCCCACTGGACCTCAGCCACTTGCAGGATCCAAGCAACGCTCCCCACTTTCAGTTATCTCCCTCCCATGCACACAGTGGGAGCAAGGTTGAACAAGCACATTTTTGAAAATGTTTATCTTAATGAAGAATAAAAGAAGTCTACAACACCCAATCCCTCTGTGCACCCAAGGCAAAAATCGTGGACTATTCTGCCTCAACACTATTTTCAGACCCAATTTGTCAAGTCATCTAGCAGAGGATTTCTCTCTTGTTCACTCACTAGCTTAGTAGAGCACCAGTTTTTTCAACTGAGCCACTGTTTTTTCAAACAAAAGAGTTAACGAGGTCCTATTGCATCTTGTTTAATGTTTATTAACTACAGTTTGGAAACCACAAACGTAGAAAAAAAATATCATTTCCTTATTTTATTAAAACATATATAAAACATATATAAAACATATGTAATATATATATATAACACATATTGTGTTGTAAAGCACACAATTCCCTACCAATGACAACAAAAAAATCATCTAATTGAGCATGCAGTTTTCATTAACCTGTTTTTTTTTCTTTTTTTTTTTTTTTACAAATACCCAGCAACACATACACATGTGTTGTGTTGTGTTTTTTTCCATCATTTCTCACTGAAGCAATACCCATCCCATATCAGATCAGTGTCATTAGTCTAAATTTTGTTCCTAATGTACTTGAAAAACTTCTTAACTCTATTGATTGCAACAGTGGATTTTTTTCCCTCCGATCTTAACTCCATTTATCAATTACTTATTCTCTTCAATTCCTGCTTTTAAGAGATGGTTAGGTATTCACCATCTCTCACTCTTATTTATAGCTTTTCTTTTCTTTTTCAGTAGTTTAGCCCTAGTCAACTCGGAGGCGGGCAGCAGCAGCTTCTATGGAGCTCCTATGCTGAAAAAAAAAAAAAAAAGTTGAGCCTTGAGGGAAAAGGAAGGTGGGAGAGCCAGATGGGGCAAGAGGAAGGGAGGTGGTTTGACCAGGACACCTTGAGGGTCTGGGAAGAGAAGAAATGGATGGGTGCTTAAGAAATGAGCAGCATCACAGCCTATATACGGAAGAATTGTGACGAGCAGTTTAGAAATGTGAGCGATTGGTGGTCTTGTGTTGATCGGCAGCTGTGCTCCATGGTTATAGCTGTAATTTCAGCAGGTTACTGTGTAAGCCGCATGTTGCTCTGGGGCGCTGGGCTCGCCAGCAGGGCCGCAGCCCCGGGAGGAGCGGGAGCCGGCTGCTGGACCTGCCATGGTGGCTGGAGAGTGGGGCGGTTGCTTGGGGAACGCGGGCAACGGGGGTTCCGTCCCAACGGCTGACCAGCCCCTCGCCGACATCTTGGGGAGGACTGCAGGCTTTGGAGCCAAGCAGGCTGCCCAGCGCAAGACTTGGCCATCCCCAGCAGGCTTTCCCTCCCACGCAGCACTTGCCATGCCCAGGACGCTTCCACACCACCACTTGCCCGGCCCAAGGCTTGCCCAGCCCAGGACCAGCTTCTCGGCCTCAGCGGCAGTGCCCATCCTTGCCATTTCACCGCATGGCACATTCCCAGCAACCCAGACGAAATCTGCCCCATCAACACGAAGCGTTTCTTCAGCCAAAGAGACCTCGTCCCAAAGAATTCCCCTCTCTTGGAGGACTTCTCCAAGCACTTCCTTCCCCAGGGAATGGTACCCACCCCATTCAAGACTTCCCATCCCAAGGCTTTTGCTTCCCAGGGATTTCCTTCCTAGGGAACATTGCCCATTTCCTAGCCCAATGGCTTCCCACCCCAAGGAAGTCTTCCCATGCTGTAGCCCCAAAATGCCCCCAGAGGGCACCTGGCAGCTACTGGGAAGGAAATGAGCTCTGTCATGGTGAGCTAGCCGCTCAAGGCCCTGCTCTTTGGCCCAGGTGTCTGTGAGGCGGTGTTGGCAAGGACTCCTGTTGTGAACATAAGAACATAACATAACAGAAGAACATAAAATCACATCAGAGAGAAAAAAATATAGAATAACAGAACGCGACATAGGAACATCAAACAAAGACAACTCTCATGATGTGGTCTGATAGGATGGAGGAGAAAGCAGAAATCCAGCAATGCTGTCTTTCCTACTCCTCAAAACCAATTCCGTTGACAACTGGGAATGCTTCCAGCTGGAAAAAAATGCCAGAATGAAGTGGAGGACTCCTTGCCATCACTGTGTTTCTGGAGCACACCTCTACCTTTCTGTCCAACAGGGGGTTCTTCTTGGGAGATAATTGCCCAACATGAAAAAACACAACCAAAGCCAGAGGACCCATCTCCGCAACAAGACGATAAATAGAAAAGACATCTCTAGATGCAGACCCCAGAGCTCCAATTCACTATGTCCCACTAGTGGAAGTTATTTTTTAGGCTTTGTTTTTAAGGCCACTGGCTGCCTCCTCCCTTATGCTGCCCATTCTCCCTCTTGTCCTGTCTTCTTTCTCCTGCATTGCTTCCTTTCCTTGGTGGACCTTGCTGAGCTCTTTGATGTTTTGTTGTATATATATGTATGAAGACATAAACCTGTTAGAGAGTGTCGAAAGAAGGGCAACAAACAAGAGGGTCTCTTTTAACAGGGGGATTGAGGTTTGTGGCAAGGTTTTGGTAGCAATTTAGGGGCTGCACTGTGCTGGACACAGCAACAGACGCACCATAAGCCAAAGTCAGACAATAAGCCAAGGTGTGTTCACGTGTGGTTTACTGTGGTTTAACGTGGTTTACGTATAGAAGAAAGTTTTCGCCTATTGGTGAGTATACTGCAGATTTGCTGCATTGTTCTAAATTAAATAGCAAGATAAGTGATGGCATCGTAGGCTGGGAAAATATTTCTAGAGTATTAGCGCATTTTGAGCATCATTTTAACTGTTTATGCAAACATGAAGATTATTAAAATCAGTGTTTATTTATGTCTGTATGTAAACAGGTGATCATGTTGTATAGCATGCAGTAAATGGTTTGTGAATGCTGCTTGAAGAATGAAAAGAGTAAGTCAGCTCCACAAGGAATAAATGAATTTTGTTTATTTGTGCAATGCAGAGATTAGAATTAGACCAACAGCATGGAACCAAAGTCTTGCTGTGTGCCTTTTATCTGTAGGACAGTTCATGGAGGCTTCAGCAGCCCTATCTGTTTTCTAGCACTCTGAAATGTCCTCTGTGGTGCTGCACCCAGTTGAAAGCCTGCACTGATTGTGCTGAACTTTCCTAACAGGAGGCACGGGTCCTTCGTCGGACGCTGGCTGGGGATGTATGCTGCGATGCGGGCAGATGATGCTGGCCCAAGCACTGATCTGCAGACACTTAGGGAGAGGTGAGTGCTGGTCCTGAGGGAACTTCGGTATTGTCTGCAGACGCTTCTTCGTAAGTACTCCATTAAAAGCACAAACCCTGAATTTATTAGTGAGACTTTCTTTGATGCCCTGGTAACAGTTCCTAATGAATCAATTCATATTCAGCTGGGTGAAATCATCCCAGCCTGAAGGAGAGAAATAGGCATAGAAGGAGAACAAATGGGGAATCCTGTCGCCATTATTTTATAAACCTTTTAGTGTAACACCCAAGTTGAGGCCAAGGGAAAACCTGCCACCGTGGGACAGTGCTCTTACCCTTCTCTTCACTACTCACTTGTCAGCAGCACGAGGTCCAAACCCCCCTGGTGCAAGCTCTGAAGCGTGCATGTCACATCCCAGGATGCTGCCAGTGGAGTGTTTGGACTTTCTGTATGGATCTTATGTTGTTATTTAATGGGTGCTTAGAAATCCAACAAGGTCTAAACACAGCCTGTACTTTTAAATAATCTTGGAAGCTCAGAGATACTGGAATGGCTATCAACACGCAGCATGATCCGTCAGAATATGTTTGCAGTTGATGTTTTTGTTTTGTTTTATTTTCCCTGTTTTTACAATCTAGCCTATGATGATAAAGGGCAGCTTGATGATAAATAACAAGCTTGGAATTCTAGGAGCTCTACACAAAATGTAAATATTCGAGATGAATTGAAATGTCTTTTAACATCTCATTATAAAGCTTTCTGCTGTCTAGACATTTGATCAGTGTAATGAAAACGTCACCATTTTTTATTCTATATCAATTTTTCCTTTCAGATTGGCAATGGGAAAAACACAAAAAACAACCAGAAGAATATCACAGAATCCTACGATGCTTTCTCGACAGGAAGGCTTGCTGTTATTCAATCCACCAGATGGGTAAGAACAAACATAAACTTTCAGGTTTTTTCCACTGAAATTTCTACTGTGTTGAATCACTAATTTGCAGTATGTTAATTCATAATTTTAAAAAGTGGATGTGAAGACAATGTGTATGCTTATATAAAAATAAAAAGGTATGCAGATGGGCGCAAAGACTAGTAGTACAGAAACATTCCCTGAGACCTAAATAAAGCCATGTACTAGAATGTAGCTCTTGATAAACTCTGTAAGCCTTGGGTACCAGAGTCAGTAATGTTAGAATAGACAGTCTTGTAGCTTATTGCTGTAATTTGTAATAAAGGGCACTAACATTTGTTAACTTGTAATTCTCGTTATAGTTTAGAAGCCTTTTGTTTATTAAAGAAACTGGCACTCCCTAAGTTTTGAAAAGAGCATAGATTGAGAAAATAATTGTTATTGCTAAATACAGATTGCAGTTACTCTAGAATGTTTGACAGTGACGGTATTTACTGTATATTGTTCCCACATTCTTTATGGTCTCATTTTTCTTTGATTTTGTGTACGTGTGTCTTTTTTTCACTGTGAAAACAGCACAGGTGGGTGTTGGAGAGGGGAAGTCAATTGGAGAATGGTTTGGACCAAATACAGTTGCTCAAGTACTAAAGTAAGTGAGATCATACCAGTCTCATTCAGAACGTACTCCCCTGGGGCAGCCAAGAGAAGGCCCAGGCAGAGTTTTGAAGGCTGCATCTCCCCCTGTCCCACAGTCAGGAATGTACTTGCCATCTATTTACAAGTGCAGCATGGAATGTCATGCCACAGCTCGGTGTGCAGGTACTGAGTTGGGAATGGGTGACCTCTAAATTTTAATAAAGGAAGAGCCTGAGGAGAAGAAACTGCAGGAAAGTCTCCTGCTATGCCGTCTGCATGCCCTCACCAGTCACACCACAGATGTATATTCCTTTCTGCACAGTGGCACAGCTCTGGCAGGTCGAGAGTGCCACCGTGTAGGTCGGAGTGGTGGTGTGAAACATCAGAGAGAAGCCATCTCGGCTGAGGAGGGAACTGAGCTGCAATTCCTCCCTTTCTGAGCAGCAGTTCTGCCAGCAAGGCTACTGGATAAAGATGGGCAGCTCCTCATAGTCTGGGAGCCACACTGAAAGGAACTGAGGCTGCTCAGTTCTCCAGGGGTACGTGGAGGTGTCTTACCTCAGGCAGGGGCCTGCGAGCTCAGCAGCAAGTCTTTGACACCCTGGAACAGGCACATGATCTGAAGAGGGAGGGGAGCTGAAGCATGCCCTGGACTCCAGATCTTTCATGGCCAAGTTTTTCATGGTGAAACGCTCACCCCCATTTCTTTCTGGCTTATTTGAAACAGCTAATTCTGCCAGTGCAGCTTAAGAGTGCAGCTCCCTTCCCCAAAGGTTTGGATTTTGCAGAAGTGGACATAAAACTGTGTGCTGCTGTCTCCCACTGAAGTTTTGGTGCCCCAAACCCTTAGCTGATTTAGCTTTTAACGCCCCATTTCTGCTGTGCACGCAGGCTCAGGCAGAAGTAATTCCACTGAATTCAGTGGAATTTCTTAAGCAAAAAGTAATCTGCAAAACTGGCATAGGAATTTTTTTCTTTTCCAGATGAGAAAAGACACAATTGGGCAAGAACCCAGTGCAGAGACTGTCGAGTGCAATAAAAAGTAATAAACTTGATGTAGTTGAACTGTTACTGTCACTGCACTTAGCAGTAAGACAAAACAGTTTGCACATGGTGCAGCGCATATGTTTTTCCTGGTACCACTCAGTACCTATTTTTCTAAAGATATTAAACATTTAATGTTTAAAGTTTTCTTTTTCTTACATGGAGACTTTAAAAAATGCAGAAAGGATGTTTTTTCTTAAGAAAAAAAAAATAAATAAATGGTTCTGAGTGTAAAGCTACCCTTTTGATCCAACTAGTTTATATTAATTAGTACCTTAATGTTTTCTAGGAAGCTTGCTTTATTTGATGAATGGAATTCATTAGCAGTTTATGTATCTATGGGCAATACGGTGGTCATTGAAGACATCAGGAAGTGACACCTCATCAGTTTTCTGGTAACAGTTTCTGATTTGACTCCATTTGCCAGCATGTATCTAAACATGAACAAATACTTGGGGGGCCATGGGTTTGTCTTGCAAGGGTAAGAAGAGGGAAGAAGGACATACAAACTCAGTTGTGGTTTTTTGATCCCTGATGCCAACTTCGTGCTCACATCACTGGATGTGAAGAGCTCCTTGAAGAATTTCTACTGTCATCATTGCTGCCATTTCATTTCTCTGGCGTTTTATAGGCAAAGCTTGACACTATTAATAACATTAATAGGACATGTCACTGCAGTCTTAAATTGTCATCCCCCAATCATTGATCTAACGTCTCACTTGGACGTGCCAGCACATACTGTCTGCTAGAATTACTTCTACTAAATAGCTGTAATTGCCATGCCCGGCTCGTTTTGTCTTGGGTGCCCTATAAAGATCCCTGGCAAACTAGCTTAATTCACTACTGAGAGGAAGATCTGCTTTGTGTTCCTCTGTGCGTTGACTGATTTCTAGTTTTATTCCCGCAGAAAAAATGTGCTGGTGCCCTCCTCAGAGCAGCAGCGCGTCCCACAGCAGTGCACATTTGCACAGAAGTGCTCTTGGCCGAAGCAAGAAGGCAGGAGGACTCTGCACAGGCTGGAAAGCCCTCTTGCTTATTATACCTCTACGACTAGGGATAAATCACATAAATCCCGTATATATTGATGCATTTAAAGTAAGGTTTTCTTTCAATTCATTGCTTGTTACTGTCAAATAAGTTTGGGTATCTGTGATGTCAGTAAAGAAATGAATGACAATTTCCTTTATTCCTTTTGAACTCCTAGGAATGCTTTAAGATGCCACAGTCTTTGGGAGCATTAGGAGGGAAACCAAATAATGCCTATTATTTCATAGGATTTTTAGGTAAGGAAAAAAGAAACTTATTCCAAATGTGCAGATGATCAAAAGAGAACATTTTTTGAAGGGGAAATAGTAAGGGGTCTAAGCGTGAACCTCTAGAAGTAAAGAAAGATGAGAATAGAATAAAATAAATGAAGAAGCATATCTAAAAGAGTTTAGAAACAGTATGAGATGATCCTTAACAGGAGCAGAAAGTTAACAGCAAAGCTAGGTGTAAAAATAAGTGATGACATCAACAAGAGCAACATACTGAGAATAGCTGATAGCATTTGACAAGTGTATTGGTCAAATGTCACTTTTATTTTCTTGTATTTCAAAACTGTTTCTGATAGCAGTATCTTTTTCACCTTTTGCATACCTTCTGTTATTAAGTATTGCTCTAATTAATTTAAAATGCATTCCTTCAGATTTCACCCCACTTTGGGCCAAAATTTTGCAACCCTATTTTGTCCTTTTGTAAAACCTAACCTGTTTTAGTTAGGCTTTTTTGTTCCAATTTCTGAATGAATGCCTAATGGGATTACAGATTGCATCTGTGAACATCCTGTACCTTTTAATCTGTCAAATGTTAGTGTTTACAACACTTGAGATTAAAAAAAAAAAAAAAAAAAAGTACTGGATCTCACATGGAAAAATAAAAGTATGTGACAAAGATAGAACATAACCAACCAAAAAATTACAGTAATAGGTGACAATAGGAAGTTATACTAAATACCCTGTGGGAAACGCTGTGTCTAAACCTTCCGATTCTCTTAAAGAATCCCTAGCTGGAAAGTCTAGATTATACTGATTGCGATGGCAATCTAATTTCTATTTTACAGTTCTGGACCAAGTGCTTATTAATGTCACTTGCTTATTTTTAACATACGGCTTTTACCCATCCAGGCAATGAGCTGATCTATCTGGACCCTCACACCACAAAAAGCTTTGTAGATTCAGAAGAAAATGGCACGGTTGACGATGAGAGTTTCCACTGCCAGGAAGCCCCACATAGAATGAAGATCATGAATTTGGACCCTTCAGTAGCTTTAGTAAGTGTCAGGAAATCTTGAATGCATGTACTTTATCTCAAAGTAATGTCTCTCTACATTGGTAAGGGCAGCAATGCATCTTCTTGAACAGAACCAAGATCACAAAGCTGTTTTCTGTGATCAACACATAGTAGTTTGTACATAACTACATCGAGAATCTTAGGGCAAGTGGGGAGCTGTCTGTACTGTAGGGAGCTCGCTTTGTTTTCTTTACTGAGCAGCTTTTACTTCTTTCAAGAGGCATTATAATGGTCAGAGCAAGGAACTGAAACAGGTTTACGTGTTTTATTCTATCACTACTTTATGTTTGGTCACCTCTAGACAAGTTACTTAAACTTACTTTCTATCGTAAGTTGAAAATGTTTAAGTGGAATTATTGTATTTCACCCCAAATTACAAATACAAATGTATTATTTGTAATTCACCCAAAATGTCATGGGGGTACTGTGGTATTTGGAAAAATTGGATCTGATCCCATGCCAGTATCCTGTGATTGGGTGATTGGCAGTTGTCACCAGTGGGATGTGTTTCTAAAGCTTTAAACAATCTGTAAAGATACCGGTATCTGTCATTCATTCACATACCTGTTTTTTAATACTGCTGCTTTTTAGAAAGTTTTTTTGTTTTGTTTTGTTTTAATACTTAACTACGTAACTGTGCAAAATGTGGCATGAT
The DNA here is from genome assembly GCF_047663525.1 of Anas platyrhynchos. Taxonomy (NCBI): domain Eukaryota; kingdom Metazoa; phylum Chordata; class Aves; order Anseriformes; family Anatidae; genus Anas; species Anas platyrhynchos. The sequence goes on along the minus strand of NC_092613.1, from coordinate 851,505 downwards.
GCAACGAGACAGACAAAATCATAATGAAGAGCAAATATTTTCAGTATAGATACCAGAATGGAAATGTTCCTTAGGTGGTCCATCATCTACAAGTTTTCAGCTTCTGCTGATACCTGGACTGTAGGAACTGGGTGGCGCTCCATGGAGGAGCACACAGGAGCTGCTGCTATTTTTTGCTTGACTATTTCGTTAGGGGTTTGCAGGGCCTTGTTCTCCCCTTGGGTTCTCTCCCTAGAGCTGCCACATATTTGGAGTCTTATATCTACTGATCGTACAGGGCATTACTGTATCAGAGGTCAAACCGCCTTACCTGCTGGTACCACATACCTACCATCTGCAAAGGTAAAACTCTGTGTGTTTGTTTTTTCCCCTAAGGGCTTCTTTTGCAAAGAAGAATGTGATTTTGATAACCGGTGTAGTCTTGTACAAAAGGTAAGAGTGGGAACTTAGCATCTCGATTTGTTCTTTATAAAGTCTGGTTTTTATTGTCTGTTTTTTGTAAAATTTTCCTTTGCATTTTCCTTTGTATACAAATTGTATGAGCCATGGAGAAGAATGCATTAAAGCATCAGGGTAAGGCAATACTACTGAATTGCTAATTGGAAATTGTTCAGCACTTTACCAGCCACAAACCCTGCCAGTTGGAAAATGGGTGTAAACATCCACACTTGAAGGTGTTACTGGGTGACACTTGCTTTTAACTTCTAATTCTCACTAAATGACTAAGGTTTAACTGCCATATTGTAGTGATGTATCAATGATTTGCTTCCTGATCCTTTTTTATTGTTTGACATAATAGATTGCGTGTTCTAATTATGACTGTTAGTCCCTGCTATCTTAAAGATCTGATTCTGTAAGTGCTGCAGGCCTCTAGCTCCTGCTGATCTAGGGAGAACAGAAGGTGCTGGCTGCCACAGGAAACAGACTTGAGGATGTTTCTGCATGCAGCTGTTAAGCTAAGCACCAGACGTCTGAATGTAAAGTACCATCAACCTCTAAAGGCATTTATTTAAAAAAAAAAAAAAAATCATCTAAGGAAAACAGTTTGTAAATAACTGAAATACAGGACAGAAGGTAACTTCTCTTTGAAGAGGAATAGCGTTTGGCTTCAGGAACACCTTTTTTCCTGACCAAAACCTGTCCTTCAAAATCTGATGCGTTTTTTTTTTTTTTTTTCCCCTTTGGAGGAGCTGATAGATCTGTCTTTTGTGCTATTGATCAACAGAAAACTTGAGGAGAGTTCTATGCAAGCAACTTTCTTTTAAAAAGCAGAAAATATTGTACATTCCTAGTGTGCTTGCTACCTGTAAACAAAATTACAGGTTTGCAGATATCAAAGCTGATATCAAAAGATGATAAGACTGATAATTTGTAGTACAGTTCAAGAGATCTGTCTTCCAGATGTGTTTTAACTAGGGATGTATTACAGAGACCATGGTGCTTGGATTTCACAGTATGTCTGTATAAAGACTTTTTTTTCCTGATGGACATGCGTAATTAAAAAACACTTTCAATTAAGCAGACACATTTTGTGTTTGAAGCGTCCCCCGAGCCAGCTTTTAAAATGAAAGCATTCTGTCCTCAGGAGATTCTAAAGCAGCAGAGTCTACGGGTGTTTGAGCTGGTCCAGAAGCACCCGCCACACTGGCCTCCTTTCATACCTCCAACAAAACCAGAAGTGACAACCACAGGAGCAGGTAAGGCACCGATTAAAAGCCTAATTGTGCAATGTTATGTTCCTCGTTAGCAAATAAAAGAATAATCACAGGTAGAATAACTATCCTTTGTGAGTGTCAAGCAATATATAGCAGGCATGTATCCAAACAAGCCCTACAATTGCTAGCACAGATTTTTTTTTTCACTCTTACAAAGTACTTTTCTGGAATGCGTCTTTCAAAGTTTTTTTTTTTAAGTGAACAAAATCAGGCATGTCTTTAGAAGCATTTTTTTCTTTATCTTTTTTTACAGAACTCATTGAATCTACTGACAAGCTATTTGAATTGGAAGAAGAATTTGAAATCCTGAGTGTGTGAAGGAAACTGTGGTGACTCTTCTGAGTGTTGAATATATTGGTAATATTATTGCATTGACTTAAACAGCCATGTTAGCCCCGAAGTGCCTGAAATTACGGATAACAGAGCACAGAAATCTAGTAGCATCCAAAACTCCAAGGGCAGTTTAACACACAAGCTTCCCCGGATGGAAAGGCAGTAAGAGATGTTGTGATAAGATGCTTAAAGGGAATCTCTTTTTAACGTACCTTACCTGGAGACAAACGGGCCTTTGAGATTAAGGCAAAAATACATGTATCACTGGGCACCATGTTTGGAGAAAGGGATAACCCAAATGGATATTTCTTGCTCTCATATAATAATGCAATAGTTTAGTTCTTCAAGCAAAACAGTCTTCAGTTCAGGAGGATGTTTACTTCTGTTCCCTCCTGTGGGCTGCGTCATAGGAAAAATACATTGTCTTGTTTAAAAGATCGACTGGATCAGGAGAAAATTGTTTCCTTGTTAAATATTTTAACATGTATTTGAGCAACCAGACTTTATTACAAAAATGTTTCTGTAAAAGGAACTATGTCTAATGGACACATTTTGCAATAGCCTTCCTGTTTCTGGGAGACCTCAAGAGGAACAGGAGCCTCAAATAGTTGATACAGATCACAACCACTGTTATAGTTATGGTATATTTCACCTTGACCTTAAAATTCAAATGATTAAAACTTAGGTTATTTCTTTCCGAGTTAAAACGAGTCAAAGGTGGTTTAACTGTACCTTATTTATTTTAGAATAGATTTACACAAGTTTCTCTGTTACAGCACTTTATCTGTGCATCTAATAAATTTCTTAAGCTTTTCTTAGGTTGTATGCTGCTATGTTTGGTTAATTTGTGTGAACTAAATATAAACCAGGTTATCTTAAAACTTAATATAGAAGCGTACACAGATTACTGAATTGTTGCTTTTTGACTTCTTGCCTTTTGAAATCTGTTTTGGTAGAAGTGCCTTAACCCTACAGGTTTATCAGAACAGCCTGGGCAGTTTTATTTCTAAGGCAGAGAATCTCTCTCTAGCAGCCATAAGAAAAACAGTTCAGAATAAAGAAAGGCAAAGATTTTTAATCCATGCTGAAGTTCCTTTTCACTACCAGACAGTCCCCCTTGTGGTCATGTTGTCATGCTAGTGTAATGAACATGAACTGCAGACTTTCGTCTTCACCAATAAATGACAACATAGAGAAATACTGAATATTGTCTCCTCTCACTTGCACCTCTCGATCAGGGCCACTGTTTTTTCAAACAAAAGAGTTAACGAGATCCTATTGCATCTTGTTTAATGTTTATTAACTACAGTTTGGAAACCACAAACGTAGAAAAAAAATATCATTTCCTTATTTTATTAAAACATATATAAAACATATATAATATATATATATAACACATATTGTGTTGTAAAGCACACAATTCCCTACCAATGACAACAAAAAAATCATCTAATTGAGCATGCAGTTTTCTTTAACCTGTTTTTTTGTTTGTTTGTTTTTTTACAAATACCCAACAACACATACACATGTGTTGTGTTGTGTTTTTTTCCATCATTTCTCACTGAAGCAATACCCATCCCGTATCAGATCTGTGTCATTACTCTAATTTTTGTTCCTAATGTACTTGAAAAACTTCTTAACTCTATTGATTGCAACAGTGGACTTTTTTCCCTCCGATCTTAACTCCATTTATCAATTACTTATTCTCTTAAAATCCTGCTTTTAAGAGATGGTTGGGTATTCACCATCTCTCACTCTTATTTATAGATTTTCTTTTCTTTTTCAGTAGTTCAGCCCTAGTCAACTCGGAGGTGGGCAGCAGCAGCTTCTATGGAGCTCCTATGCTGGAAAAAAAAAAAAAAAAGTTGAGCCTTGAGGGAAAAGGAAGGTGGGAGAGCCAGATGGGGCAAGAGGAAGGGAGGTGGTTTGACCAGGACACCTTGAGGGTCTGGGAAGAGAAGAAATGGATGGGTGCTTAAGAAATGAGCAGCATCACAGCCTACATACGGAAGAATTGTGACGAGCAGTTTAGAAATGTGAGCGATTGGTGGTCTTGTGTTGATCGGCAGCTGTGCTCCATGGTTATAGCTGTAATTTCAGCAGTTTACTGTGTAAGCCGCATGTTGCCACTTCCTTGATCAAGGCAATGCTGTTCAGTTGCAGGGAAGAGGGGCAAGACTCAGGGAAGAAACGGAACGGAGAAAACTGTACACTGTGGATATGCACACGTAGCCATAAAATCAGTGCTGGACAGAAAGAGAGAAAGAGAGACAGACAGACAGACAGACAGAACGAAAGGAGGGAAGGAAGGAAGGAAGGAAGGAAGGAAGGAAGGAAGGAAGGAAGGAAGGAAGGAAGGAAGGAAGGAAGGAAGGAAGGAAGGAAGGAAGGAAGGAAGGAAGGAAGGAAGGGAGGGAGGGAGGGAGGAAGGTAAAGGGAGAAAGAAGGAATACCCCACACTCATAAAAGTGAGAAAGATCCAGGTGTAAAAGAACGTAAAAGAAAGACAACTGTCATGTTGTGGTCTGATAGTTTCTGGGAGAAAGCAGAAACCCGGCAATTCTGTCTTTCCTACTCCTCCAAACCAATTCCGTTGACAACTCTGAATGCTTCCAGCTAGAAAAAAAAGGAAGCATGAAGTGGAGGGCTCCTTGCCATCACTGTATTTCTGGAGCAGATTTCTGGATAGTCCCCACAGCCAGCTGTAGGGCCTGTGCCAGGCTTGGAGTGGCTGCAGGGAACATGCCAGGGGCTCGAGGTGCTGCAGGGAACATGCCAGGGGCTGGAGGGGCTGCAGGGCGAGTGACACGGGTTTGAGGGGCCTCAGGTCCCAGCGCAGTGGTTGAAGTCGATGCAGGGAACATCAGAGTTGTTGGAGGGGCTGCAGGTAAAATGCCAGGGGTTGCGGGGGCTGCAGGGTGCTGAGTCACAGCTTTGCATCAGGTCAAGACGCATTTTCCTAGAACCATCCATTTCCTCCTGAAGGGGCTGAATAGCATGGAACGGTCTTCAAAGTGCACAGAGCAGACCCCAGCAAACGTAGGGATGCTGCTAGCAAGTAGGGAACTTTTTTGTTGATGTTGTTAACATTGTTTCACGACAATAGATGCAAACATGTATCTTGAGTTGAGGGCAAAGGTGACCTTGGATCTGAAGCACACAGGCGTTCACTAATGTCCCCCCATCCGGAGTGAATCCACAATGACTCGGAAGGAAAACTAAAGTCCAAACCAGTGCACTGGGATAAAGAGAGTTTAATAGGGTAGAAAAGGAATAAAAACAATATAATAAATATTAATATTTATAATTTATAATATAATAACGTATAAAAATTGTTTAATTAATAAGATTAAATAATAATCATCATAATTTTATAGTAATAAAACAACGCCATACTGTACAACACAGTCAATAAAGTGGATTGAATGCAATAAAAATAAAACCCATTTATCCCATCCCAATGAGTTCCTATCCCCATCATCACTTCCCATCCCACTGATCATTTCCTATCCCAACAACGTCCCAGTTCTGATCCCAAGGCTGAATTCCCAACTCCCACCCACCCATCCAGCCAGCCATGCACCCATTTTCTGCATTTTCAGGTCACAAGACTCTGATGAAGGCCACCTCAGCCTTTTCCCCCCCCAAAAAAGCTGCTCTTTATTGTGAAAAACTTCACTTTTGCACAACACTGCAGACCCAGCCAAGATGGTCCTGCAAGACAAGGTGAAACAAACATACAAAACCCATATGGAGGTAAATTGGTTCATCTAAACAAATTCCTACCACGAAATCCTGATCCTCAATCTCAGCACCGATGAAAAAAGAGGATACAGTTCCCTCCTCCAAGGTCCCTCTCTGCCCCTGCTCCCCGTGGGCTCCTCTCCATGGCTGCAGCTGCGGCCCGGGGCCTGCTCCTGCGGGGGCTCTTTTTTGCACCTAAGTGCTGTTAAGCATCCCAGGCATTTGTTGTTCACATGGTGAATAAGTGCTGTTTTGGATTTACAGAGATAATCTGTAGATTTGGTTCCAAAGGGGTTCAAATTCAGGCAAGGCAGTGAGAGCTTTGTGGGCTGCAGGAGAACCAAAATGCAGGAACTGTCAGGGCTCATCCTCACCCGTGACCAACTCTCATTTGGTCTTCTTTGGAGAGAAAGCCAAGCCAGCCAGATGGCTTCCACTACTTCTATGGGAGTGACATTGGGATTGATCTTTAAAATGAAATGAAGCAGAAGGCTGTGGGTTCTCCAGCCTTCAAGATATGCAGCACTTGGCTGGGAAGGTTTCTTCCGTTCCTATGGATTTGAAGAATTAGGGCTGAAAGAAGCAGCAGGACCCTAGGGCCATATTCTGTCATCTCTATGGAAACTCCTGACGGGAATTACCTCCCTACTGGTGTCAAACTGCAGGCAGGCAAAGGGGTGTGGTCTCCTCTCTGTGCAACTCCCCAATCCATGGTGTCTCTTTGCATGTGTGAAATTGCATGTGTATAGGGGGTGTGGTGGCAGAAGAGTGAAAGCCTCTTCTGATGGCTCCTAAAGCTGTGAGTCTGACCCTTCTGTGACTGTGCTGAAAGCGATCCTGGGGATAGAAGGGAGAGTGATCCAGCTGCACATCATGAGACGGGGAAGAGACAGAGGCTCTGGCGTGCACTGCTGACTGGTTTGCCTCGGTGGGGTTGGAGTGAGGAAGCTGTACCCTCCTCTGTTAGCACAAAGGAGAGGAGTTATTCCACGCTATTTTTCCTCCTCTGTGTATGAATGGACAGACTGCACAGTTGGTTAAGGCCGTAGCTACTGAAGACAAGAACTCGATTGTCTGCTGCTCTTCAGGCAGAAGGCAGAAGGAATCAAGAGACAGGACTGGCTCTGTCTGCATACTGCAGTAGACGCACTTTTTTGCATCTTCTGTGCGTGAAAAAGTATGTTTTAATTGATAAGAATCCCAAGGGCCTAGAAATACTGCAGTTTTAGGACAAATCTGGTATAAACTGAGTGTCCTGAGGATTTTGAGTACTCCATTTCCGTGGCCAGACCAACAGAAACTCCAGGGCAATAGGAAACACAACTTTCTCTCTCTTATCCTAAATTTCTCCACTTGTTATCTCCTGACCAGCAATTTACAGGAAAGTTACAGGAAAGTGAGGGAAAATATTTGAACTATTTATACACCAGTGCAGGTGGTGCCATGTTAACTTCACTCTTTTGCAAGATCTTGTTTGCTAACAGCAAGTTATGGCCCCTAGGGATGTTTTACCTTGAGGGAGGGAATGGGGGCACACCAAAACAAGTAGAACAAGCAAAATACTGTGGGGTGGAGCTGACAAAACAACAAACAAACAAACAAACAACAAAAAAACAACTACCACCACAGACCACCCACTAGTGCCGTGCTTTTCATCCTGAAGTGAGGAAAGAGCAGAGCATCCTTGCAGTAACTTCATGCCTCAAAACCCTCCTTTGTCACTCTTCCTGCACTTGTGTAACAGTTGCTTGCAGGTCTGTTTCCTTTCTTATTTCAGGACTGGAAGATGGCTTCATGGACAAAACAGACTTGGCTTGGGGAAGAGTAATTGAATTTATTGCCAACTGATCACAAAGTAGGACAGTGAGAATTTAAAAACTTTAAAACCAACCAACCAACCAACCAACCAACCAACCAACCAACCAGAAAACCACCTCGCCACACTACCTCCATCCCAGGCTAAACCTCAGTCTTGATTCTTCTATCTATTTCCCACGGAGCAGTGGGGGGTGGTTGGAGGATGTTGGGGACTGGAGGTTGCAGGCTCTGCTGCTCCTTCATCGTATTTGGCAATTTTATTGATGGGAGCGCTCCCCACCCCTCCCATCCCCTCTTTTCCCTTCCCTCCACTCCCCTGCCCTCCCCTATGCTCCCTGTTCTTTCTGACCAACAGTATGATAGATTCGGGTGGGTGGTCAGCACGTGGGGCTACGGAGAGGACATGTACACAAAGATTTGGCTCCAGATCCAAAATGTCATGTATTTGGCAATTTTATTTATGGTAGCACTCCCCTCCCCTCCCCTCCCCTCCCCTCCCCTCCCCTCCCCTCCGCTCTTTTGCCTCCTCTCCCCACTTTTGCCTCCCCTCCCCTCCCCCCCATCCTCTCCCCTCCCCTCCCGTCTCCTCCTCTCCCCTACACCCCCTCCCCTATGCTCCCTGTCCCTACACTCTGCTACACTCCCCTCCCCTATCCTACCCTAAACTCCCGTTCGCTACACTACCCTACATTACCCTATGCCCCCCTCCCCTACACTCTCCTACACTCCCCTCCCGTATCCTACCCTACACTCCCCTAAACTCCGATCCCCTACACTACCCTATACTCTCCTATGCTCCCCTCCCCTCTAACACGCTACCCTACCCTACCCTACCCTACCCTACCCTACCCTACCCTACCCTACCCTACCCTACCCTACCCTACCCTACCCTACCCTACCCTACCCTACCCTACCCTACCCTACCCTACCCTATCCTATCCTATCCTATCCTATCCTATCCTATCCTATCCTATCCTATCCTATCCTATCCTATCCTATCCTATCCTATCCTACCCTCCCCCTGCCCTCCCCTCCCCTCCCCTCCCTTCCTTTTATTCCCTCCCCTTCCCTCCCCTCTTGTCTTCTTCTCTCCTCTCTTCTTTCTTTCGGGTAACTTCAAATCGCTTCAGTCGTTCTCATAGCTCCTGTCCCTGGCTGATTCACGGGAACCCATCAGCAGCAACCAGAAGCGCTCCAGCTGCTGTGTCACTGGTCGAGCAACAGTCTCCAACTGGGAATCGCTGACTTCGTTGTGTGGCTCAGACAGGTGCCTTGCAGTTCCACCGTGGCCTGGACGTTTCCTCTTGCTGTGTCCCCACCTACAGCGCACTTCTGCTTAGAAGCAGCAGCAGGCTTTGCAAGATGTCCCACTCCTTCCATTTTCAGTGGTTTAGCTTGGCTAGCCGGGTGGTGTCTGTCAATAGAAGACAACAACGAGATTTGGGTTAGAAACAGCTAACTGAGTAGTTCCTTTGCACAAGGGCAAGGAATATCTACCCCTTCCTACTGGAGGCTGCAGTGTCAGAGATAATGACGGGTCCTTCCGAGAGCTTTGAAATATCCCTTGGGGATGCTGAGTCCAGAGGACCAGAGCAAACCTGTCTAAAGTACACCGTGGAATCACTCGGAATGACTTCCTAGCAGAAGCATGTGTCTGATACGGCTTCAGCTGCTTGCAGTGTTCTTCTTCACCTCGTACCTAAATTCAGATGAGAGATCTCAATGAAGATGGAAAGGTTGAGAAATAGAGAAATCACTGATGTGCTTTGAGAACTTCTAAGGACTGAGTACTGCATCAATCCCATGTTGTAACATTAAGGATTGGTTAGAAAAGCAAACGTTAAAAACAAGGAAAGGGGAAGAACAAGTAAGCTTTCTTAAAGTATCTATTCTATTTAAGGTATCTTTAAAGAAGTAAATAAGTACTGAAATATATATGCAGATAGAGAGAGAGAGAGAGAGAGAGAGATACAGAAACCTAAGAGTCTGCTGTGCAGGTTAGCTTCTTGCTCTCTTTTCTAAAAGTCACAGTGAATGCAGCATCTGTGTGCGTTACAAGCATTACCCTCAGTCCAGCACAGGTACACACGAGAGGTCAGCCTGCAGGTTGCGGAGGCAAAGCAACTGCTCTGGCTGGATGTGAAGAGCCAAGACGGAAGTTGCTGTCAGGGAAAAGATACACAGAGGGGATGAAAAAGACGGAGTGTGCTTCCGACCTTCACAACTTCTAAGCAAGCGGAGATGAGGTTGTGGAAGAAGCAAATAAGCTGTTGATCTAGAAGCAGCCTGAAGATTGTCCTTAAGCAGGGCCTTGCATTCTTCATTTTTACAGCATTGCTTGCCTTCAAGTGCACGACGATGATTTTATGAACTTTCTACCACTACAGAAATGCACCGGATTCTTTCACAAAACTTACGGGTGGTACTTGGCAATATTGGTCAGCATTCTCTATTTCCTTCTTCATCTCAATTCTCTTTTGGCCTGTGAAGCTTTCCAGATCAGAGGAGAAGATCCACGGTAATACGGAGCTTTGGATACTGCAAAGGAAACGAAGAATCCTACTGACAACTCTTTTCAACCTCGCCTGCAAGCATCACAGAAAAGAACACCGAAAGAACACCGCTTTATCATGGGAAGCATAAATTGGAGCATAGGTGTCCTATAGCTGAAGCGAGGTGAAGCAGGTTCCACACAAGGTGAAGGAGCACACCCATAAGCATTTCCATAAAGCCGTGTTTTCAAACAAAGGGTTAAGATTTAGATTTTCTTACAAGTGAAGAATGAAGAAATAAAAGAAAAAGAAAATTACCAGGACATCCAGTTTTCCTCTAGCTTGCTTTGCTTCTTTCCGAATCTGAGTCTGGAGTGACAGTCAGGGAGCAGCCTTGTGCAGAAATGCCAAAGCCTCCCCAGCTGGTTGTACCTTCATCAGCAAGGGCTTTGATACTGCTGCCTCCTCAGCAACATCAGCCATTTCCGAGGAAAGCTGGTGTCCATCAGGTCAAATAGGAATGGGAAATCCCTCTTGCCACAACTTCACACTCACACCAGAGTTGGCAGGACAGGCCGATCGACAGAGAAGCGTCTGCAAGAGTGTTAGAAAACAGACTTTAGATTTCCGTCAACCCAGGAAGAATTACTTGCTCATCCCTTCAAAGTGAACTCTGAGTAGAAGGAGGGGATCCCAAGCTGCATTCCTGACATCTATGCTGCAAAGTCATCCAATGGGCCATGTTACTGGACCAGCCTGTTACGAACAGAAACAGGACTTTGAGGTTATGCTGTTGGATTAGAATTAAGCTCAAAGAGTTAGTCCTTTGACATGTTTTTGTTTGCAAGTGTTTTCACTGCTTCCTAGACAATGTCTCCAGCAAGCTAGCTGCTTGCTTCATTTGTTCTGTTCTGTTCTTTTTGATTCTGTTTTGTTTTGTTTTCTCAGCCAGGATTCTTAGTGAAATGAGATTAAAGTGATCATATTGTATGTCCACCCATCCCTCCCTCCCCTTCGCTTGTCCAGAGCTTTTACCTCGTCCAGCAGCTTGAATGAACTCGGTCCTAGGCGCAGTTGTGTCCAAGCCATTCTGTTCCTAGACGTTTTGTGAGAACAGACAGCTAAGTAGTGGGGAGAGGACGTGCTGCTGTCTGCAGTGTGACCTCAGCGCTTACCAAACAGTAGGGAATACACAGAGAAGGGCCTTAGGAGAACTTCAAGCCCCAGATACGTTTTATGTGGAAACCATATTTCCCAAGATAACACTGGACACAACTGCATAATCAAAAGGGATTCATTTCTTGGTTCATTCAACTCCTAGGTTTTAGTTTTAAAACATGTCTGTCTTGGCTTAAAGCACTCTTCCAATCTCTATTTCCAGTTCCTAGGATTTCCTGAAATAGGGTGTCCTGGTTTCAGTTAGCACAGAATTAATCTTAATCTCTTAATCTCAGGGTCGTGGGTTCGAGCCCCACGTTGGGCGCCAAAAAGGCTGTCGTGGTTTAACCCGGCCGGCAGCTAAACACCACGCAGCCGTTCGCTCACCCTCCCCCCTCCCTCTCTGGGACGGGGGAGAGAAATGGAGAGTGAAGCCCGTGAGTTGAGATAAAGACAGTTTAATAAGACAGGAAAATAATAATAACAAAAATAATAATAACAATAATAATAATAATGATACAATGGTGATAATACGAAAGTAATAGTATGTACAAACAAGTGATGCACAATGCAATTGCTCACCACCCGCTGACCGATGCCCAGCCTAACCCCGAGCAGTCCGGCCCCCTCCCCCCAGCTAGCCACTCCTATATATTGTTTAGCATGACGTCAGATGGTATGGAATACCCCTTTGGCTAGTTTGGGTCACCTGTCCTGGGTCTGTCCCCTCCCAGCTCTTACTCCACCCCCAGCCTGCCCGTTGGCAGGACAGAGCAAAAGGCTGAGATGTCCTTGGCTTAGTATAAGCACTGCTCTGCAACAATTAAAGCATCGGGGTGTTATCAGCACTCTTCTCATCCTAAGCCAAAACACAGCATTCCACCATCTTCTAGGAAGAAAATTAATTCTGTGCTAACTGAAACCAGGACAAGGGAATCCCACTTTTTCCTTTTACAATCTCCCAGTCTCTTCTTTTTTACCTCTCCCCAAGAAACTTAGCACTGCTCTCTTCATACTTGACAACTAGATATGGAGCTGTATCAGCCAGAAGGAAGTTTCCTTCACACTTTCTGCTTCTTACGGTATCTGGGCTCTTACCTTTACACTTACTCACCCTTCCTACATTAGCACAAAGAAAGCTGTTTGGGAGATCTGATGTCTTGTTTTCCAGAAACTGCCCTGAATCACCTTTACAAGAGCTGTCCCACGCTGCGAGCACAAGTCTTGCAGTCTGGCCAGATATTTGCCTTCTAAGTCAATAACCAAATCTCTTACAAAGGTAAGAACATGTAATTAATGGAAAGGAAATCCTTTTATTTTCATCACAGTTCACTTTTTTTAGTTAAGTTAAGAACATGTAATTAATGGAAAGGAAATCCTTTTATCCTTTTATTTTGATCCAAATTCACTTTTTTTTTTTTTTTTTTTTTTTTTCTAGACCAAGAATGAACCGTGGAGAACCACCAAAACTCAGGTGAGAAATGAAATGACAAATGTTAAGGTCAGGCAGCTTGCCCACTTCCATTGCTACCCTGAAAGCAGATGGAGTGCATCTTCATACGCCACAGCCTGAGACACTAGTCGACAGGCCAGCCCGTGTGAGGAAGTCCATTGCTGCCTGAATTTTAACATGACAGGGGGACTCTTAAGCCTCTTGTTTATGCTTTAGTACTTGCGGTCTATGGGAGGACCACAGCACACTCTTCTCTGTCTCCCCTTATTTGTTGATCGTCTGTAGGAAGAAGAGAACGTGCAGAGGCCCTCACCCGTACATTGGGTCTGTTCTCACTCTGTGCAGCTCCATCATTGAGCAAAGTACCAACCTTGAGGCTTCTGTAAGGACTTGACACAAACTACAGAATACTACAATGAAGCATTCACAACAAAACCACATTTTTTTCCGCAGCCAAGCATCAAAACACTTACAGAAGGGCATGGTCCCTCTCTGTGCACCTCAAGGGGAGATCCACAAATCCTCACGTGGTTTCATCGCATCCAGCACCCTTCTCTGTGCCTCCCAGCTAAACGTGCACAGAGGCAGCTGTTGCCAAAGTGCTGTGGTGACACAATTCAGTTCTGTTTCTGAAGTCATCACCGCAGGCGCCTCCCAGTGACGGCACAACACTCTCTGTTGCTAATGCGTCTGTCTCAGAAACAGCTAGGGAAGTACCACTATGCCCAAACTGACTTGAATTAGAGTAGTTCCCAAATTATTCCCTGCTCCCCTACATCTGTGGAAGGTGGGTGATCAATCTTTTCCTTGAGAAAGGACTACAGAGCAAAAGAGCTTGATTCTGAGACGTTGCCCGTCCTTGTAGAGCAGTTCACCTTTGATTTCCATGTCAGAAAAAAGAAGGTGAAATCAACAATTCCCTTCCTCTGAGCTGGGAATAGGAAAGAAGCCCAATTCTCCAGGAAGCCTTCAAAAGGAAACTCTGCATTTCTTTGTTAAACACCTTGTTTAATTTCTTGAAAGAAATCTTTCCCAGGACTTTGCAACTGCGGTGGTTCAAAGCGGGTGGGCAGCCGAGTTCCACCACGGCCGCTCTCTCACTCCCCCTCCTCAAAGGGAAAGGGGGAGAAAATACGATGCAAAGGGCTCCAGGGCTGAGATAAGGACAGGGCGATGGCTCAACAAGTATCGTGACGGGCAAAGCAGACTCAGCACAGTGACCCTCAGGGTCCCTCCCTGCCCCTGCTCCCCGTGGGGTCCCTCCCATGGGATGCCGTCCTTCCCCAGCTGATCCCACACGGGCTGCCCACAGGCAGCAGCTCCTCAAGCACTGCTCCCACACGGCTCCGTCCCACGGGCTCCATCCATCCATCCATCCCCCAGGAGCAAACTGCTCCAGCACGGGTCCCCCACGGCTGGGCGGCAGCTCCCCCCAGCCCCCCTGCTCCTGCGGGGGCTCCTCTCCATGGCTGCAGCTGCGGCCCGGGTCCTGCTCCTGCGGGGGCTCTCCACAGGCCGCAACCTCCTCCAGGCCACAGCCACCTGCTCCACCGGGGGCTCCTCCACCCACAGGGGGGCAGCAGCGTGGAGATCTGCTCCATGTGGGACCCATGGGTGCAGGGGGACAGCCTGCTCCACCAGGGGCCTCTCCCTGCACAGCCCGCAGGGGAACTGCTGCTGTGAGCCTGGAGCACCTCCTGCCTCCTGCTGCACTCACCTTGGGGGCTGCAGGGCTGCTTCTCACTCCTTGCTCTTCCAGCTTCTGTTGTGCAGCAGTATTTCCCCCTGCTTACATCTGCTCTCCCAGAGGTGCAAACAACATTGCTTATTGGCTCAGCTCTGGCAAGCGCCGGGGCCCTTTTGGAGCTATCTGGAGCTGGCTGTTGTCTGGACTGTTCTCACAGACGCCATCCCTGCAGGCCCCTGCTACCAAACCCTTGCCACGTAAATCCGATCGAAGTGTATGCAGCAATTACAAAGCCGCTGTGCTTTGGGCTGTCACGATCCTTCTGCAAGTGCAGGGGAGGTGCAGGGTTGCTTTGCATTTCCAAAAGGAGGAAGAAAGCCTCCAACCCCACTGGACCTCAGCCACTTGCAGGATCCAAGCAACGCTCCCCACTTTCAGTTATCTCCCTCCCATGCACACAGTGGGAGCAAGGTTGAACAAGCACATTTTTGAAAATGTTTATCTTAATGAAGAATAAAAGAAGTCTACAACACCCAATCCCTCTGTGCACCCAAGGCAAAAATCGTGGACTATTCTGCCTCAACACTATTTTCAGACCCAATTTGTCAAGTCATCTAGCAGAGGATTTCTCTCTTGTTCACTCACTAGCTTAGTAGAGCACCAGTTTACATAGGTGCTGGAGCAGATTCCTCAACCATCTGAAGGGACTTGATCCCAGAAAAGTTCAAAACTGCAGATGACTCATGATTTTGTGGTGTAGCATCTATTAAATGAGAGCTGTTCCGCTTAGGGCACAGTGAGACAGTGTGAGAAGAACCCTGTATCTCACTGATTGAGGCTTTATAACTCTACAGAATTGTCAGTCAACAATAAATGGAAAGTGCAGGAGATATGTTCTTTCTTCCTCCTTTCCCTGCCATACATTAGCAGAGAGATTGTGGTGGGATATAGGTTCAGAGCCTCACAGAAGAAGGATTTGAACCCAGGCTCTCCACAGTCTGCACTACTGCCTTTCTGACAGCTTTTGACTATTTTATTTTATTTTATTTTATTTTATTTTATTTTATTTTATTTTATTTTATTTTATTTTATTTTATTAGTATTATTATTCTTCTTTTTCTGGGTGGTGTCTAAGTCTTGGGGGGCAGAACAAACTGTGGGAGGAGGGAATGCTACTACTGTCTGTGACAGTGGTGATTTCTGGACAGTGTTAGCAACAGAGCTTCTGCAGAGAAGAGAAAATGCCAGGCAGTCTCTGTTGGTATTCCATGTACTGAGTACTGAGTGCAGTTTTGGGCTCCACAGTATAAGAAAAAGACATAAACCTGTTAGAGAGTGTCGAAAGAAGGGCAACAAACAAGAGGGTCTCTTTTAACAGGGGGATTGAGGTTTGTGGCAAGGTTTTGGTAGCAATTTAGGGTCTGCACTGTGCTGGACACAGCAACAGACGCACCATAAGCCAAAGTCAGACAATAAGCCAAGGTGTGTTCACGTGTGGTTTGCTGTGGTTTAACGTGGTTTACGTATAGAAGAAAGTTTTTGCCTATTGGTGAGTATACTGCAGATTTGCTGCATTGTTCTAAATTAAATAGCAAGATAAGTGATGGCATCGTAGGCTGGGAAAATATTTCTAGAGTATCAGCGCATTTTGAGCATCATTTTAACTGTTTATGCAAACATGAAGATTATTAAAATCAGTGTTTATTTATGTCTGTATGTAAACAGGTGATCATGTTGTATAGCATGCAGTAAATGGTTTGTGAATGCTGCTTGAAGAATGAAAAGAGTAAGTCAGCTCCACAAGGAATAAATGAATTTTGTTTATTTGTGCAATGCAGAGATTAGAATTAGACGAACAGCATGGAACCAAAGTCTTGCTGTGTGCCTTTTATCTGTAGGACAGTTCATGGAGGCTTCAGCAGCCCTATCTGTTTTCTAGCACTCTGAAATGTCCTCTGTGGTGCTGCACCCAGTTGAAAGCCTGCACTGATTGTGATGAACTTTCCTAACAGGAGGCACGGGTCCTTCGTCGGACGCTGGCTGGGGATGTATGCTGCGATGCGGGCAGATGATGCTGGCCCAAGCACTGATCTGCAGACACTTAGGGAGAGGTGAGTGCTGGTCCTGAGGGAACTTCGGTATTGTCTGCAGACGCTTCTTCGTAAGTACTCCATTAAAAGCACAAACCCTGAATTTACTAGTGAGACTTTCTTTGATGCCCTGGTAACAGTTCCTAATGAATCAATTCATATTCAGCTGGGTGAAATCATCCCAGCCTGAAGCAGAGAAATAGGCATAGAAGGAGAACAAATGGGGAATCCTGTCGCCATTATTTTATAAACCTTTTAGTGTAACACCCAAGTTGAGGCCAAGGGAAAACCTGCCACCGTGGGACAGTGCTCTTACCCTTCTCTTCACTCCTCACTTGTCAGCAGCACGAGGTCCAAACCCCCCTGGTGCAAGCTCTTAAGCATGCATGTCACATCCCAGGATGCTGCCAGTGGAGTGTTTGGACTTTCTGTATGGATCTTATGTTGTTATTTAATGGGTGCTTAGAAATCCAACAAGGTCTAAACACAGCCTGTACTTTTAAATAATCTTGGAAGCTCAGAGATACTGGAATGGCTATCAACATGCAGCATGATCCGTCAGAATATGTTTGCAGTTGATGTTTTTGTTTTGTTTTATTTTCCCTGTTTTTACAATCTAGCCTATGATGATAAAGGGCAGCTTGATGATAAATAACAAGCTTGGAATTCTAGGAGCTCTACACAAAATGTAAATATTCGAGATGAATTGAAATGTCTTTTAACATCTCATTATAAATCTTTCTGCTGTCTAGACATTTGATCAGTGTAATGAAAACGTCACCATTTTTTATTCTATATCAATTTTTCCTTTCAGATTGGCAATGGGAAAAACACAAAAAACAACCAGAAGAATATCACAGAATCCTACGATGCTTTCTCGACAGGAAGGCTTGCTGTTATTCAATCCACCAGATGGGTAAGAACAAACATAAACTTTCAGGTTTTTTCCACTGAAATTTCTACTGTGTTGAATCACTAATTTGCAGTATGTTAATTCATAATTTTAAAAAGTGGATGTGAAGACAAGGTGTATGCTTATACAAAAATAAAAAGGTATGCAGATGGGCGCAAAGACTAGTAGTACAGAAACATTCCCTGAGACCTAAATAAAGCCATGTACTAGAATGTAGCTCTTGATAAACTCTGTAAGCCTTGGGTACCAGAGTCAGTAATGTTAGAATAGACAGTCTTGTAGCTTATTGCTGTAATTTGTAATAAAGGGCACTAACATTTGTTAACTTGTAATTCTCATTGTAGTTTAGAAGCCTTTTGTTTATTAAAGAAACTGGCACTCCCTAAGTTTTGAAAAGAGCATAGATTGAGAAAATAATTGTTATTGCTAAATACAGATTGCAGTTACTCTAGAATGTTTGACAGTGACGGTATTTACTGTATATTGTTCCCACATTCTTTATGGTCTCATTTTTCTTTGATTTTGTGTACGTGTGTCTTTTTTTCACTGTGAAAACAGCACAGGTGGGTGTTGGAGAGGGGAAGTCAATTGGAGAATGGTTTGGACCAAATACAGTTGCTCAAGTACTAAAGTAAGTGAGATCATACCAGTCTCATTCAGAACGTACTCCCCTGGGGCAGCCAAGAGAAGGCCCAGGCAGAGTTTTGAAGGCTGCATCTCCCCCTGTCCCACAGTCAGGAATGTACTTGCCATCTATTTACAAGTGCAGCATGGAATGTCATGCCACAGCTCGGTGTGCAGGTACTGAGTTGGGAATGGGTGACCTCTAAATTTTAATAAAGGAAGAGCCTGAGGAGAAGAAACTGCAGGAAAGTCTCCTGCTATGCCGTCTGCATGCCCTCACCAGTCACACCACAGATGTATATTCCTTTCTGCACAGTGGCACAGCTCTGGCAGGTCGAGAGTGCCACCGTGTAGGTCGGAGTGGTGGTGTGAAACATCAGAGAGAAGCCATCTCGGCTGAGGAGGGAACTGAGCTGCAATTCCTCCCTTTCTGAGCAGCAGTTCTGCCAGCAAGGCTACTGGATAAAGATGGGCAGCTCCTCATAGTCTGGGAGCCACACTGAAAGGAACTGAGGCTGCTCAGTTCTCCAGGGGTACGTGGAGGTGTCTTACCTCAGGCAGGGGCTAGGCTACAGGTCCTGCGAGCTCAGCAGCAAGTCTTTGACACCCTGGAACAGGCACATGATCTGAAGAGGGAGGGGAACTGAAGCATGCCCTGGACTCCAGATCTTTCATGGCCAAGTTTTTCATGGTGAAACGCTCACCCCCATTTCTTTCTGGCTTATTTGAAACAGCTAATTCTGCCAGTGCAGCTTAAGAGTGTAGCTCCCTTCCCCAAAGGTTTGGATTTTGCAGAAGTGGACATAAAACTGTGTGCTGCTGTCTCCCACTGAAGTTTTGGTGCCCCAAACCCTTAGCTGATTTAGCTTTTAACGCCCCATTTCTGCTGTGCACGCAGGCTCAGGCAGAAGTAATTCCACTGAATTCAGTGGAATTTCTTAAGCAAAAAGTAATCTGCAAAACTGGCATAGGAATTTTTTTCTTTTCCAGATGAGAAAAGACACAATTGGGCAAGAACCCAGTGCAGAGACTGTCGAGTGCAATAAAAAGTAATAAACTTGATGTAGTTGAACTGTTACTGTCACTGCACTTAGCAGTAAGACAAAACAGTTTGCACATGGTGCAGCGCATATGTTTTTCCTGGTACCACTCAGTACCTATTTTTCTAAAGATATTAAACATTTAATGTTTAAAGTTTTCTTTTTCTTACATGGAGACTTTAAAAAATGCAGAAAGGATGTTTTTTCTTAAGAAAAAAAAAATAAATAAATGGTTCTGAGTGTAAAGCTACCCTTTTGATCCAACTAGTTTATATTAATTAGTACCTTAATGTTTTCTAGGAAGCTTGCTTTATTTGATGAATGGAATTCATTAGCAGTTTATGTATCTATGGACAATACGGTGGTCATTGAAGACATCAGGAAGTGACACCTCATCAGTTTTCTGGTAACAGTTTCTGATTTGACTCCATTTGCCAGCATGTATCTAAACATGAACAAATACTTGGGGGGCCATGGGTTTGTCTTGCAAGGGTAAGAAGAGGGAAGAAGGACATACAAACTCAGTTGTGGTTTTTTGATCCCTGATGCCAACTTCGTGCTCACATCACTGGATGTGAAGAGCTCCTTGAAGAATTTCTACTGTCATCATTGCTGCCATTTCATTTCTCTGGCGTTTTATAGGCAAAGCTTGACACTATTAATAACATTAATAGGACATGTCACTGCAGTCTTAAATTGTCATCCCCCAATCATTGATCTAATGTCTCACTTGGACGTGCCAGCACATACTGTCTGCTAGAATTACTTCTACTAAATAGCTGTAATTGCCATGCCCGGCTCGTTTTGTCTTGGGTGCCCTATAAAGATCCCTGGCAAACTAGCTTAATTCACTACTGAGAGGAAGATCTGCTTTGTGTTCCTCTGTGCGTTGACTGATTTCTAGTTTTATTCCCGCAGAAAAAATGTGCTGGTGCCCTCCTCAGAGCAGCAGCGCGTCCCACAGCAGTGCACATTTGCACAGAAGTGCTCTTGGCCGAAGCAAGAAGGCAGGAGGACTCTGCACAGGCTGGAAAGCCCTCTTGCTTATTATACCTCTACGACTAGGGATAAATCACATAAATCCCGTATATATTGATGCATTTAAAGTAAGGTTTTCTTTCAATTCATTGCTTGTTACTGTCAAATAAGTTTGGGTATCTGTGATGTCAGTAAAGAAATGAATGACAATTTCCTTTATTCCTTTTGAACTCCTAGGAATGCTTTAAGATGCCACAGTCTTTGGGAGCATTAGGAGGGAAACCAAATAATGCCTATTATTTCATAGGATTTTTAGGTAAGGAAAAAAGAAACTTATTCCAAATGTGCAGATGATCAAAAGAGAACATTTTTTGAAGGGGAAATAGTAAGGGGTCTAAGCGTGAACCTCTAGAAGTAAAGAAAGATGAGAATAGAATAAAATAAATGAAGAAGCATATCTAAAAGAGTTTAGAAACAGTATGAGATGATCCTTAACAGGAGCAGAAAGTTAACAGCAAAGCTAGGTGTAAAAATAAGTGATGACATCAACAAGAGCAACATACTGAGAATAGCTGATAGCATTTGACAAGTGTATTGGTCAAATGTCACTTTTATTTTCTTGTATTTCAAAACTGTTTCTGATAGCAGTATCTTTTTCACCTTTTGCATACCTTCTGTTATTAAGTATTGCTCTAATTAATTTAAAATGCATTCCTTCAGATTTCACCCCACTTTGGGCCAAAATTTTGCAACCCTATTTTGTCCTTTTGTAAAACCTAACCTGTTTTAGTTAGGCTTTTTTGTTCCAATTTCTGAATGAATGCCTAATGGGATTACAGATTGCATCTGTGAACATCCTGTACCTTTTAATCTGTCAAATGTTAGTGTTTACAACACTTGAGATTAAAAAAAAAAAACAAAAAAAAAAGTACTGGATCTCACATGGAAAAATAAAAGTATGTGACAAAGATAGAACATAACCAACCAAAAAATTACAGTAATAGGTGACAATAGGAAGTTATACTAAATACCCTGTGGGAAACGCTGTGTCTAAACCTTCCGATTCTCTTAAAGAATCCCTAGCTGGAAAGTCTAGATTATACTGACTGCAATGGCAATCTAATTTCTATTTTACAGTTCTGGACCAAGTGCTTATTAATGTCACTTGCTTATTTTTAACATACGGCTTTTACCCATCCAGGCAATGAGTTGATCTATCTGGACCCTCACACCACTCAAAGCTTTGTAGATTCAGAAGAAAATGGCACGGTTGACGATGAGAGTTTCCACTGCCAGGAAGCCCCACATAGAATGAAGATCATGAATTTGGACCCTTCAGTAGCTTTAGTAAGTGTCAGGAAATCTGGAATGCATGTACTTTATCTCAAAGTAATGTCTCTCTACATTGGTAAGGGCAGCAATGCATCTCCTTGAACAGAACCAAGATCACAAAGCTGTCTTCTGTGATCAACACATAGTAGTTTGTACATAACTACATGGAGAATCTTAGGGCAAGTGGGGAGCTGTCTGTACTGTAGGGAGCTCGCTTTGTTTTCTTTACTGAGCAGCTTTTACTTCTTTCAAGAGGCATTATAATGGTCAGAGCAAGGAACTGAAACAGGTTTACGTGTTTTATTCTATCACTACTTTATGTTTGGTCACCTCTAGACAAGTTACTTAAACTTACTTTATATCATAAGTTGAAAATGTTTAAGTGGAATTATTGTATTTCACCCCAAATTACAAATACAAATGTATTATTTGTAATTCACCCAAAATGTCATGGGGGTACAGTGGTATTTGAAAAAATTGGATCTGATCCCATGCCAGTATCCTGTGATTGGGTGATTGGCAGTTGTCACCAGTGGGATGTGTTTCTAAAGCTTTAAACAATCTGTAAAGATACCGGTATCTGTCATTCATTCACATACCTGTTTTTTAATACTGCTGCTTTTTAGAAAGTTTTTTTTGTTTTGTTTTGTTTTGTTTTGTTTTAATACTTAACTACGTAACTGTGCAAAATGTGGCATGATGCAACGAGACAGACAAAATCATAATGAAGAGCAAATATTTTCAGTATAGATACCAGAATGGAAATGTTCCTTAGGTGGTCCATCATCTACAAGTTTTCAGCTTCTGCTGATACCTGGACTGTAGGAACTGGGTGGCGCTCCATGGAGGAGCACACAGGAGCTGCTGGTATTTTTTGCTTGACTATTTCGTTAGGGGTTTGCAGGGCCTTGTTCTCCCCGTGGGTTCTCTCCCTAGAGCTGCCACATATTTGGAGTCTTATATCTACTGATCGTACAGGGCATTACTGTATCAGAGGTCAAACCGCCTTACCTGCTGGTACCACATACCTACCATCTGCAAAGGTAAAACTCTGTGTGTTTGTTTTTTCCCCTAAGGGCTTCTTTTGCAAAGAAGAATGTGATTTTGATAACCGGTGTAGTCTTGTACAAAAGGTAAGAGTGGGAACTTAGCATCTCGATTTGTTCTTTATAAAGTCTGGTTTTTATTGTCTGTTTTTTGTAAAATTTTCCTTTGCATTTTCCTTTGTATACAAATTGTATGAGCCATGGAGAAGAATGCATTAAAGCATCAGGGTAAGGCAATACTACTGAATTGCTAATTGGAAATTGTTCAGCACTTTACCAGCCACAAACCCTGCCAGTTGGAAAATGGGTGTAAACATCCACACTTGAAGGTGTTACTGGGTGACACTTGCTTTTAACTTCTAATTCTCACTAAATGACTAAGGTTTAACTGCCATATTGTAGTGATGTATCAATGATTTGCTTCCTGATCCTTTTTTATTGTTTGACATAATAGATTGCGTGTTCTAATTATGACTGTTAGTCCCTGCTATCTTAAAGATCTGATTCTGTAAGTGCTGCAGGCCTCTAGCTCCTGCTGATCTAGGGAGAACAGAAGGTGCTGGCTGCCACAGGAAACAGACTTGAGGATGTTTCTGCATGCAGCTGTTAAGCTAAGCACCAGACGTCTGAATGTAAAGTACCATCAACCTCTAAAGGCATTTATTTAAAAAAAAAAAAAAAATCATCTAAGGAAAACAGTTTGTAAATAACTGAAATACAGGACAGAAGGTAACTTCTCTTTGAAGAGGAATAGCGTTTGGCTTCAGGAACACCTTTTTTCCTGACCAAAACCTGTCCTTCAAAATCTGATGCGTTTTTTTTTTTTTTTTTCCCCTTTGGAGGAGCTGATAGATCTGTCTTTTGTGCTATTGATCAACAGAAAACTTGAGGAGAGTTCTATGCAAGCAACTTCCTTTTAAAAAGCAGAAAATATTGTACATTCCTAGTGTGCTTGCTACATGTAAACAAAATTACAGGTTTGCAGATATCAAAGCTGATATCAAAAGATGATAAGACTGATAATTTGTAGTACAGTTCAAGAGATCTGTCTTCCAGATGTGTTTTAACTAGGGATGTATTACAGAGACCATGGTGCTTGGATTTCACAGTATGTCTGTATAAAGACTTTTTTTTCCTGATGGACATGCGTAATTAAAAAACACTTTCAATTAAGCAGACACGTTTTGTGTTTGAAGCGTCTCCCGAGCCAGCTTTTAAAATGAAAGCATTCTGTCCTCAGGAGATTCTAAAGCAGCAGAGTCTACGGGTGTTTGAGCTGGTCCAGAAGCACCCGCCACACTGGCCTCCTTTCATACCTCCAACAAAACCAGAAGTGACAACCACAGGAGCAGGTAAGGCACCGATTAAAAGCCTAATTGTGCAATGTTATGTTCCTCGTTAGCAAATAAAAGAATAATCACAGGTAGAATAACTATCCTTTGTGAGTGTCAAGCAATATATAGTTTTATTTTTCCTTATCGGAAATGCTCTTTTATCACAGATTAGTTTGGAGAATCTGTTCACCGTTAAGGAACCGTAAATGCACCTCGCTCATTTTCATGGCATGATGCGGTAATACCACTTGACAACTCCAGAAGACTGGAAAGGGGCTTTTGAGTCGGTTTACACACCGACCGTGTAAGTTTTTACACACAGGTGCATTACCAAGGCGTTTACCTCCACCGTACCTGCGTGTAGCAAGCTCCTGCCTCCAGTGCTGCGGAGACGTGCTCCTCGGGGGGGGGGGGAAGGCAGAAAGGGAGGAGAGAGCACCCTGCGACAGAGAAACAAAACACACGTGTTAATTTCAAAACATCGTGGCTTTTTTTCCTCCCACGATTTCCCCTCCTGATGGCTGGTGCGCGGGTGGGCAGCTGAGGCAGCCCCGGGACCGTGTGCGTAGCCCCGGCCGGGGCCGCTGAGCTCCCATACGGCTTTTTTTTTTTTACTTTTATTTTTATTTTGGCTTTATTTTTAGGCACCGGGAGCGGCTGAGGCCACACAGCCGCCGAGATGAGCGAGCCTCGTTGTGCTCAGCAGCTGAGCTCTGCTGCCTGCTCTGCGGCTGCAGTTCCCTCAGCGAAGGCTTTGAGGTTCTCCGACTCGTGTTAGGCGATGCATTCCTGCACCATTCGCATCGAATGGGGACGCTTGACGCGGAAAAAAAGCAAAAAAAAAAACAAAAAACACCAAACAATAAACTTAAAACCTCTGCAGCCCTTCCTCCCCTCAGTGCCCCCCTTCCTTCCCCTCGCCGTTCCTTCACGGACCGCGCTCTCCGCGCCCACCCCGCCGCGTTCTCCACAGCCTAAACTGAAACAAAACGCAAAGCCCTCGAAGCCGGGACCAGCAAGGAGGGCTCAGCACCCGTCCCTGCGGGGCTCGGAGCCCGATGGTGCCCGGCAGGACGGCGAGGGGCCGAGCCGCCCCCTCATGGCGGTTGGCGAAGCCGCCCTCAGGGCGCAGGGAGGGGGGCGGTGGAGCGGCTGTTGGAGGCGGCTCCTCGGTAGGCCTTGCGGGGTTGGAGCTGCCCGGGGGGAGCCTTCGGTCCCCTCAGCGCTAGGGTGGGCTGAAGGGGCGGCGGGGACCCTCCTGTGTTGGCATACTGCTCTCTGAAAAGAGTACTCACTTCTGGTAACTTTTCCAAACGCGCACCAGAAACAGCGCCCATCAGAAGATGGTGCTGGCTGGGGGGCATGCTCGCCTTGCAGCTGAGGCAATGGACTGGTGAGCTGCTGCCAGAATCACAGAATCACAGAATATCTAGGTTGGAAGAGACCTCAAGATCATCGAGTCCAACCTCTGACCTAACGCCAACAGTCCTGCTCCTTCCCCGCGCTCAGCTGTGTGCTCCTGCCCTCCTGTGCATTGGATACAAGAGCTGTGCAAGGACAGCGTGAGTTGGTGCAGCTGGATTGTCTGGCAGAACACTAATCCTGTCAGTAAACCAAAAAAATCTGTCAGGGCCTATCCATTTTGTCATAGTCAAAATGGGATATGAGGGTGTTTTCTTTTTTTTTTTTTAAGATGAGGTTGTTAACATATGTAGGATGTAAGTACCTTCAATACTTTGTCAAAACACACACACCACTTCACTATCCTTCAAATGTAGTGAGGTGTCCTGCAGATTTGAGAAAGTACTTCACAGGTGTTCTGAAACACCGAATAGCCTATGTAGTGTAGGTATCTTTTACTACATGCAGAATCCCTGCCAGCAAGTAGTTAGGTAGACAGTTGTAATTATAAAGTAGTATTTTAGTTTGTGAGACTGTTAGACTTCCATGAGGCTGAAATATCTGCTCATTTTCTGTTGGCTAAAGAAGCATTGAGTTCTGTGCTCTACTGTAGAAACATTTCAAAATAGCCATGACGTGAACTGGCAGAATAAAGGATGCTTGTGCATCTTTCTTCTTGAACCCATACTGATGCTGCTGCCTATCAACCCTGGGAACTTCAATCTACCTTTGTGCTAGTGCCATTTATTTATTTATTTTACATGTATATAGTTTTACCATGATATAGCCGTTGGAACACAGGAAGGTTTGGGGCACGGATGTATTTTTTATATACACAATATCTTAACTGCTGTTCTTAGTTCTATCAGCGTGCTTGTTAACTAATTTGAACAGATGATAAAACTGTAAGTATGGAATGTAAGCTTAGTATTTCATGTTTTGTACTTCTGCTGCAACCCAAAAGAACTAAAATCATAGCACCGAGGACCGAATTGTACTGTGGTCATTTTGAACCCTGAGCTGTGCTGTCCTGCCACTCCGTAGTGAGACAGAGGTGTGCTGTCCCACCGGCCTGAAGAGACAAGTCTGGGCAGAAGATAAACCAGGAACCAGAAGTAGAGAAATTCTCACAACCTTATTGTACACATATTTTGGATATTCATCTTCTAGCTTTTCAAGACTGTTCATTCAAAGTAGTTCAGCTTTTTACCTCAGTGTATTAAGTTCCAGGTGCCTCATTAGACCAAACTGAAAATGTCACTGATAGTTTCTGATCCCTGTTCTCCTTCCTGGGATAGCTCAATGCCTCCTGACGGATAGTGTAAGGTTAGTGGGGTAGGCTTTGGGAGATAATAGAAACAGAAGAGAAGTCCGTGTGAGTCCAGCTCAACATCCCCCTGGGTTTGTGTTCAGTTTGTCAGTACTTGAGACCAGTCCCTAGGGAAAAGTACGGGAACAGTGGGTGAACAAGAAGTTTAATCTCTAGTAAGATCTTCACGCTCTTTGGAATGATTTAATGTAGTGGGTTTCATCTTACACTTCAGATAACTTTCACTCAGAAACCTTTAGCAAGGCATCCACTCACAGTGGATCCACATAGCTAGTGCTTCTGCATCCTCCTCTTCACTTTGTATTCCAGGCAACGTTTAGCACCTGCTTCTCTGCCTAGCCTTATGAAAATTCAGGTACAGCATCGGTTTTATGGTTCATCTTAACCACCAGCTTGTGTATTGGTGGTGAAACATGCTGGCAGTAAGAGGCAGTGTAGTGCAGCTCGTTACAAGCTTGCGTTCTGCTGGAGGTGCCTACTACAAACGCTCAGCGTCTAACAGAATTTAACGACCGGCAAAGGTGGGAAGGCTGTTTCACTCAGAAATGAGTAGTGACATTGTTTCTCAGGTAATCCAAATCTTCCCCTTTCTGAGGTGTATTTCTATTCAAACAGTATGCTGTTATAGGATTTCTTGAACTGGGCGAACTGGGCTTCAGAAGGGTGCTCCCTACCTTTGTCCCCCTCAAGTCTGAGAAAAATCGGTTGTTAGACCCTTCCTGATAATGTCTGCTCTCACTGTAGCAGGTATGGAAGACCAAAAGGGTCCATTTGGTTTGTGGTGAAATTAACCAAAGTTAAATTTCTGCATCCTTCCCGGGAAGCACATAGCTCTCTGCAGATGGGGCTGTGGGACTAATTCTGATTACAAAACCTTGCTAGCTAAAAACATCAGATAATAATGAAAAAATTAAGAAATCACAAACTGGTCAGTAGTCAAATGCAGATTTATGAGGAGAAAAAAGACTTTTGGGGAAGTAACTTTAGCTTTTCTAATCAGAACATCTTCATCTCAGGAGTTGTTTCTTGGTTTCCCTCGGAACCTTTGTGCTGTCACAACGAATGTGTCACGGTAACTCTGCCCACGGTAACTCTGATGTCCTGTAAACGAGACTTCTGGCAAACTGAAGTGGAGCACATCACGTTTGCTGGATGGAGAGTGTGTTTTGGCTTATTACGTTTTGCTGAATTGTTCCCGTCAGTGCCAAAATGTGGACAGGTGAAATGCAACCTACAGAAATGCTTGTTTTTAAAGTCCTGTGCAATTATAACTTCAGGATATGGAGTCTTCGCTTGTAATTTGTAAATTTTCTTGTGCATTATGTGTATTGTCAATATATTGATGTTAGAAAAAACATTAAATGGCAGTTTTGGATATTGTGAATGGAATAGTTGGTGGGAATTAAATAGCCGCAGTTGGAGCAATGGTTTTAATATTTAATTATTAAATATTATAGTATTAAATCTAGAGTTTAACTGGAAAGTAAATGAGAAGATCTGATAGTTTATAGCGACAGTGTGATACTCATACTAGCAACCAAATGGCTTGAACGTATATTTAAAATTTTAAGCAATTGATTTGTTGTTTAACTTGACTCTCTTTGCTTGCTCCTTAAAGTAGAAAGTTTGGAGCGAGGATTTCTGCTTAAATGTGAGATATGGGTTGTGTTGCTTTTTTTTTTTTTTTTTAAAGACTTTGTGAAAATGTTTGTTTGTTTGTTTGTTTGTTTGTTTTGAAGCTTAATCATGAAGTCCAACTCAGGAATCTTTGAAGGTGGTGTCTTTTTTTTTTTTTTTTTAATTTTCTTGCATAGCTTGTGACTGAGATTTTCAACCTTTACAACCAAAATGCAACTCTTTTAAACTCTTCGGACAGTCTCTGAGAAGTGCTCTCTGCAGGATCAAAGGCAAACTTCTTCTTAAAAAAGTCAACTTTTACACATTTTTTAAAAAGGCTTTAAAAAGGCTTTAAAAATGAATGGCTTAAATTATATACTTGGTAGTTCTCCAGAGGTATTTCACAGACTTCCTTATAGGTTGGCAGCTGGTCTTCATAAACAGGAAGTTATAATGTTAAGCATTTAATACTGCATTTTCTTCTTTGTTTTAACAGCTCAAAAGGAAGAGAAGAGAAAAAAAGATAAAGCGACAGAGTTTATAGGGGCATCAAAGAAAGCTATTGCTTCAGCATCTATGGTGGAGAAACATGCATCTTCCCTCACTAAAAATTTTTCTCCAAAGAAGTCCCCTTCCATGTCTAGCACATCGCTAATGAAGCAGACGCTTAAACCTGCTGGGAGTTTCAAAGGTGAAATTCCCAAGAAACCATGGCCTTCAACAGGTGGCGTTCCTTCAAAACAAGCAGCTTCTTCTCATGACTCGCCAGTTTCCAAAAAACTAGCTGCATCCAGTTTGGCTGGAGGACTCAAAAGGCCTTCGCTGTCTTCCGTTTCTACTGCATCTGGAAGTAGACAAGCAAAAACACAAGCTAGCCCTATCCAGTCGCAGCCCAACTCACAGATTCGACAACATATTCGTCAGTCCCTAAAAGAAATGTTATGGAAGAGGTGGGTGAGAATTCAAAGCACTTATTTTATATAGGAAACTACAACTAGAAGTAAAGGGTTAGCCTGCAGAGTTTTGTTTCTTTCTTGCTAAGTGATACTAAGGGATTTAATTTGTGCTAGAAATTACTACAAGTATTTTTAGCATTAGAGCTTTATTAAAAATAAAAAATCTGATGCCAAATAATTGGGCATGTGAAAAAGCCTTTAAAAAAAAGTCACTATCCCATTTGTAGTGAGAGACAATTACAGTTGAAGAATTAAATCACAGCATAGAGATGTTTATAATGCAGGTGACCTGAAGCTGATATCTGGCAATGGTGGTGTTTGGAGATGTAGGGGTTGTACGAAGCATAGTGTAGGGAATATCACAGTGAAAGGTTGGAAGGGCTTGCTGAGGCAGAGGTTCCTTCTTCTCCCAAAGTTAGCAACTGTATTACTATTTTAAAAAAAAAAAAAAAAAAAAAAAGCTGAAACATTGTCCCACAAATATTAAAGCTCTTGTCAGCTGTCAAGACTTAGGCCACTGTGCTCTGGTAGTGTCTCTGAAATAGAAATGCTGTTCACAGTGGAGGGTCTAAGATTAAAACTGAAGTGTTTTAGCTCCCTCAGTAGCTCATGACAAAAAACAACAACAAAAAACTAATTGCAGTGTCATGAGTAGGAGTATTTGTAAGGACTGACCTGGCTTCAGTTCGTTAAGGCTGTCTTCCGTGGTCTTCTGTAGACAGTAGCAAAAGGTTGCCATTGTTGACATTTTGAGGTCCTGAGATAGACTTTGGCTTTGAAATGTGTTTTAAGGAAGTCCTCACTGAGTGAATAAAAGCGTGGTTAACTCCTTCCTCTGAAAATTTAGTTTTTATGAATGCTGCCTGAAGAATTTGTGCCTAACGTAAATGCGCATACCCTTTCTTGTTTTTGACAGAGTCAATGATAGTGATGATCTGGTCATGACAGAGAGTGAAGTAGGGAAAGTAGCACTCAATATTGAAAAGGAGATGTTTAATTTGTTTCAAGTTACGGACAACCGATACAAGAGTAAATACCGCAGCATCATGTTCAATCTCAAGGACCCAAAAAACCAGGTTTGGAATTTACTTAAACAGTAAACGTACTGAAATATATTCTGTTTTTTAAATAATACATCAATATGTAGTTTCAAGAGAGAGACTTATGAATTATGCTCTAAAAATTGTTTTAAAGCCATTCAAATATTAAATAATCCAGTTGGAATGGAAGTCCAGTTGGATCGCGTGTATTTATTAAGATTGGCCTTTGTAGTGAAATATTTGTTTATTGAATGGCATTCTTAGAAAAAAAATAAATGTTTTTCTTCTGTGACGTTCTGTGGTTTGTATGGGAGACCACTTGTGTACATGATAATTTATCTTTTAAAGGAAAAAGAAGCTGGTGCAGATGGGAATAGTGACTAGACAACGTAATTTTTAAAAAAAAAATTCTACTATAGATATGAAACAGGAGTGGCAGTTCATCTCTCAAAATTCCTGTTCAGTAGAATTGATAGTCTATTTTATGGTAATGTGGAAAATTCATACTTCATGATGATTTCATCATTAGTTTCTGGTTGCTGCACCGTGCTAAGTTTTCTTAAGATTAACTGGCATTTTTAATAGGGAATTAAGAAACCTGAAAGGGTTTTGACAGTCCAGCACTGCAAATCATGTTAGTTGCTTAAGTTATTCAGCATGGCAACAAAGTGTGTTTTTTTTTTTTTTTTTTTTAGGGACTTTTTCATCGTGTTCTTCGTGGAGAAATCTCAGTGTCAAAACTAGTGAGAATGAAACCCGAAGAACTTTTATCTAAAGAACTGTCTGTATGGAAGGAGAAACCAGCCAAAGCGGTAAGCAATACGATTCTCCAGTGTGTCCTTAGATATGAACTACCAGTAACTTCACCAGCCCTTACCACCCATAATTAATATATTGTTTTCTTCCTAATGAAATATGAATAACGTAAGCTTTTTCTCTTCCACTAGCCAACTGATAAGAAAATACAAAATAAAATTATAAAATCAGTATGCAGACTTGTTACTAAAGTGTTTTTGTTTCTCTCAGATGTTAGAGTCAAGAAACAAATCACATGAGATCAAGAAAGCAGCTGTAAAACGGGAACAAGTGCCAGATGTAAATATGGAAGATTCTCCCCCGGTGTCTGATTCTGATATAAGTATTAGCTATTGCTTTAGCATGGAGGTGCCAAGGGAGATAAATGCTAACTAGGGCCTCAAATTTTGTATCAGAAATGCAGGTTGTTTCAATGAACTGTAAGAATATCACCTAGTAGGTGTGCTATGAGCATTTTCCTTTTGGTTTGAAGGAATGCAACAACCTAATATCGGGCATATATCACATGTGCTTCTAAAATATCAGATGATGCGTGTTTTTCAGACCTTTGCCTCAGTTTACAGCAAAATCTTAGCCAATTGTTTTCCCCCCCAAAAATGTGATCAGTATTACAATTCTGTATTCTCAGGAAGCAGTTAATGTGATAGTATCTACTTCGGAATTACATGAAATGAAATGAGGACAAATACTATTTGAGAACTCTGTTTGACATGATATTCTTAAACAAATGATAAAAGGGGAAGAATATTTCAAAATTCCATCTTTTTGTAAGTGCTGCTCAGAGCAGTAGTTCTGCACAGCCCTTAATATCTTTTTAAAGAACTGGAATTAACGGTTTCAAAAGTATTTTTTTATGATTGAATTTAGCAATCAACCAGAATGTTTTCTGTGTTTGTTCATTTCCAGGAGCAGCAGAAGTCAACCCAAACTGTACAAAATGTAAATAGTGCTCCTTCTCTAGACGTTTTTAGCAGTATGTTGAAGGATACAACAAATGAACATCGAGCCCATCTTTTTGACCTGAACTGCAAAATCTGTACAGGTATCTACAGTGTTGACTTTGTCTGAAGTAAAAGAATTATTAAGAGCATTGCTTGCTTACTTGTTTTTCTCTTCAGACCTTTTCATTGTTAAACAGTAATCAAAAACACTTTAAAATTATTTTTGTAGGTCAGATTTCAGCATCTGAAGATGAATTACCACCGAAGAAGATAAAATTAATGGCTTCTGCTAAAAAAGCAGTGTCAAAATCTAAACCAGAAGTTCAGAGAAAATATGAAAGTTCTGCACCATCAGCAGCAGCGGAGCCTGCTAAAGAGGCAGCCTCTGAAAACACAGAGGAAACCGAAGTTGCACCTGCAGCAGAAGCAGTTTCCCAGTCAAGCTTAGAAAGAACTTACATTCCTACAACCCAAGGCCATAACAACACAGATTCTTCATCTGAAGAACCTTTGACTTTTCCTGCCTCTTGCACTGGTGCAGTTGTCACAACTGTAACAGTTTCTGGCCGAGAGCCTAGAACACCAATGAGCGGCTCCTCTGGTACTACGACGACAGCCCTGCGTTCTGGTACTGCATCTGGTGAAGTTTTAACAGGGGAGACAAAGCAGGAAATGTCAAAACCAGTTATGACTGTTCCCAAATCAATATTAACAAAGCCATCGTCCTCACCAGATCCAAGATACTTAGCTGTTCATCAGTCACCCAATATCAGGTGTGTATATTTAATAGTAAGCTAAGCCACTGAATCTCTGGTCTCGCTATGGTCAGTTTGTTTGTCCCCCTTTGCTTCTTACCCTCCCCTGCCAATAATCAAAAGGCATGTTCAACTTTAAATGCGATCACCTGAACTTTAAATTTTTAATTCGTCATCTCCTTGTTTAACTTCTCTAGTTGGTAAAATTTTCTGAGCATCGTTATATATTGACAGTAAAAATTCTTCAATGTGTTTTAACAGATAAATAAAACTTATAAGATATTTGACTTTAAATCTGCATGTGCATTCAAATATATTAAGTGTTTGTGAGGGTTGGTTTAAAGCTGCTCCAGACTTTCATCCTATATTGGATGAAAGTGGAAAACATTAACAAAGCATTTACTAAGGCTTCTGTTACTTGCTTTTTTAAAATAAAGTAATTGATCAATAAGAGGAGGGAAGAAAAGAAGAAGAAGGAAGCATTCTTACTGTGCTCTATAACGTTTCTCTTTTGGATTTGTTTTGCAGTGTTGCTGAGCCACGCTCACCTCAAGGCAGCGATACTTCTCTCTTCCTCTCTCGCCTCAACACCATTTGGAAAGGATTTATTAATCTGCAGAGTGTGGCCAAATTTATCACTAAAGCATATCCTGTCTCTGGGTGCTTTGATTATCTTAGTGAGGTTAGCACTGACATGTTTATGCGTTTAGAATGTATTGCAGTTCCTGTTGTTAGAAAGGCTGGGGTCACTGTGTATGTTGTTATATTGGACGTGTAACAAAAAAAAAAAAAATTGCATCCCTTTAGTAATCTCCTTTAGTAATAGGAACAGTAGCCTGAGGCAGGGGGGAGGAGAGAAAGCCTTTTAAAAAAAATTCCTCACGTATTTGTGAAGAATTCTCATGTCTGTTAATATGTTTATATATATGTTAGTATCTAACATAGAATAATAGCTTGATAATAGCAAGATCAGTTTTTGACGAGAAGCATCATCAGCATGTGTTTTGAAAGAGATGCCTTGTTCTGCTCACAAACAGATGGATGGATCACTGATGTGATCTATTAGAAAAGTTTGGCCATTTATTAAAAATATCATCCTTTGATTAACTTTGATGCAACTGCTTTTATATTTTGGGAGGGTGTACATTCAACTAATTAGGTAGTATGACAGCTTGTGATGAAACAACTGAGCAGTTATTTAACTTCTCTGAAGAAGTGTATTTGTTGTGATTGAGGGTTTCAGGCATGTAGTTTAGGTCTTTTCTTAGGAGGGTTGGTGGCTCTCTTGTTGTTTTTGCTAAAACAGGTTTCACTGTCATCATGACAGGAAGCTAACTAGAATTCATATGGGTGCAAAAATTTCAGATAAATTGAAAGCGTAGATAAAAGCTATACTACATATAACAGGTTCCCTGTAAAAGCAAAGCTAACAAATAGAATCGGCTGATAGGCATACAAAAGTATTTGACCTTCCACTGCTATCTTCGTCAGGCAGTGCTTTTTCTGTTTTGTGTGTACTGCCAGCCTTCCAGTAATATGCCATAATGAACTCCTTGCATTTTGGAAACAGCCTGTCTGAAATTAGGAATGTATATGTGCAAGTTTAGTAAAACATAGTACTGTATTATCGCCTAAGCTACTGGGATGGGGCAATCTGTGCTGGTTCAAAACTGTAGCCTCTCTTTCCTTTTCTTATACGACCATGTAATGCTTCTTGTTTAGGATTTACCAGACACGATTCATATTGGTGGGAAGATCTCACCGAAGGCAGTCTGGGATTATGTTGGCAAACTCAGATCTTCACTTTGTAAGGTATTTACTTAAAATCCTTTGGAAAACCAGGAAGAAATATACAGCAGCTTTTGATAGAATTTCCTTGTTACTAATTTATATTGATGTCGATCATACCTAGAAAACTACTGCTACCACTTATTCCATTGAAATTTTTGATTTATTGAAGAAACAGGTTTGCCTGTTGAGCTGCCAATCGTCTTTCCCCTGTGTAGTAGTTAAACATTCATACAACCTATTGTTTTTTAATGATTGAATATAAACAATCTATTTATTCAGTTACTGAAGATAGAAATTCAATTTTAAAAGACTAGGAAATTATTAGTAAGTGTATGTAATAAATTTTACTACTAAAACCCTTATGGATTTAGTAAAAATGAAGCACAGTATGCAAATATAATCTAAGAATTTTCCATTTCTTTCATAATTATTTGAATATTCTGAACCTAAAGAGGTGTAGCTTGATGTGAGATACGTAAATAGTTGGTATTTCTGAAAATGACAAAATTGATTCTGGTTTAATATTACCAATTGAATGACAGTATTTTCTTAAATCTTGGTTTAAAGCTGCTCCAGACTTTCATCCTATATTGGATGAAAGTGGAAAACAATTTTATTTGCTGATGTGTTACAGGTTGAATTTTTCCACTTTGATTTTGTATTTCAGGAATTGTTTTTGATTCGTTTGATTCGTTTCCATCCTGCCACAGAAGAAGAAGAAGTTGCCTATATCTCTCTCTACTCCTATTTTATCAGACGTGGTTGTTTTGGTGTTGTAACTAATAACAACAGACATGTCAAGAATCTCTACCTGATCCCACTGAGTTCTAAGGACCCAATTCCTTCCAACCTCTTGCCCTTTGAGGGACCAGGTAAGCACAAAATTTAGGGGAGGTTAACTGCTAGGTCAAATTACAAAACGAGTAAATCAGAGACCAATTGGTTTTGAATGTTTAATGTAAGCATAATTAAAAAATATATAATTTTATAAAAACATTTTAAAAGTGTGCATATAGGAAAAAATTGCAAAGTCAATCATCTCAAGGTGACATGGTCTGAAACTCACATAGCCTTTCCAACAAGATAAATCTCTGCTGTTAGGAGGATTTGTTTATCCATAAAATGGAGTACATAGAACAGCCACTATATTGAGACAAACAAGCAAACATTATCAGAACATTCAACCGACCCTACTTTCAACAACCCATAAATCCACCAAGTTTTAGGTCCCTACAAGCCATGTGCTGTCCCCTGAATCACATAGGAGACTCTTATCCCACGGAGCAGTCAAGAAATCTCTGAAGACAAAGGTAACGTTTATGGTTTCACTACATTGTTGTTATCTCATGGTATGTATTACGCTGTGCATGCAATATGCATGTACACGGGGTCTGAAATATTCTGTGCTACCTGGATCAAGTTCCAGACAAATCACTGACTTCAGAACATTGGTTTGCCTGGGAGCAGGCAAATTCCTTTTGCGTAGGTGGCAGACAGTAGGTGGTATAGGTTGGTATATATTACGCTCTTCTATTTTTAGTTAGAGTTATCAGCAGTAATGTATGGCTTGAATTTGCTCCATCTTTGTGCATTGAACATGGAAACAGAATGAAATGAGAATGAGTTCAGATGTGAAACACCTTTATATTACAAAATTTGAAGTCATCTTCATCTGAGGATGGAGGCGGTGCATATGCTTAGTTTCCAAATAAGTACCTTTTTTCATATAGAGTAACAGGTTGAGGAGCTTAAGAGCTACAGGTTACAATGAAGGCAATACTTCATTGTTGTAAGGATGGTTTGCAAAATACTAAACAGCGCAAAATAATTACACATTAAAACATGTAAGGAGCTGACCTTTCTGACAAGCTGACTGTCCTCTGCTACCCAAATACAAGTTTAGGACTAAACTCAATAAAGCATTCTCAGGGCTTATATTCATAAACAGAGGTGTCTTCTGCCTGGCCAGGTTTTCACATGTTAATGGCATACAACTTAAAAAACAATAACAGAAAAACACCACCAACAAGTAATGTAATGCTAGGAAAATACTCTTCTTTCCTGCATGAAATTGCAAAGGGCGCTTGCTTTGTGTTCTTGGACAAGATTTTTCTCATACACTCTGAGCCTGTCTTATCCATCCCTGAACAGTGCACAGTCTACGTCATTGTTTTCAGGCTACAGCTAAAAAGGCAGGCTTGTTGCTACCTTAAGTCATCATGTAGTCTCTATAAGCTGAATGTAAGCACCTGGTAGTCTTTAATTTACCCAGTTCTTGAAAAGTAGGCAAAAACTATTATTCCTGTTTCATAACCAAAAAACAAGAACATGTAAGTGTTAACACTTGGCACAGGGAGGCAGACAGAGTCCTAAACTGTGGGCTAGATTTTCCAGCCCGAATAACTGAAATACATTCCTTTCTGGACAGTAACATATAAGAATGAGTTTGCCATTGAATTGGCTACATCTGCAGTCTTCCGCTGTGCTTTTAACCTGCTCTAGGGAAGCATTTAAATGATCTTCCCCTCCTTGCATTCTTGAGCAAACATAGGCTGTCCTTGTACATTATCTTTTATATTTCTGTTGTAGATTTCATTTCAAATGAAGCTTTTAAAGTGGAGGCCTGGCAAAAGTAGACAGACTTGTTAGCATAGAAATGAGGCACGTCAGGCTGGTTTTTACAAAATGTAAATAGGAAAAGTTCTTTCAAAACTGGAGGTAATTGCCCAGAAGAAACATAGGTATAAACACTTGCAGGCATGTATTAATACCGCAGCGTAAAAGACTTGTAATACATACTTGTTACTGACATCTGATGGAATTTACTGTTTTTTATACCCAATAAAGATATTTTTTGGTAAGTGGTCATTATCTCCTTAAATTTGTGTACCTTCAAATAGTGTTTAGCAAGTACTCAAAAAACATGACAGTGTAAGATACTTTGATAAATATGACTGGGGGCGGGAGGAGGGAGAGGACAATAATCCCATCACTCCAGAAGTCCTAGTTGGAAGATATTCCAGCTGTCTCAACCAACTCCATCAGGTGTATAGGGATTATGAATCTCTCCTGTTTTCTGATGGACTGGATTTGGAACACAACTGGGGACCTCTGACCTGCTGTAGTGCCTAGAAGATCTACAAAACTTTGTCATGGGTGATATAAATATAGAGGAACATGGAAGGATATTCACATCTATTCACTTCAACCACCTCAGATATTTATTACCAGATATTATGTGTTGGTGGGATGTTCAGCATTGTTTTTTTTTTTGGTTTTTTTTTTTTTTTTTTCTGGTAGTTTACTGTATGTGAATTTGTTTGTCTCGTTTCACATACACACAACACTATTTAGCACTTTCATCTCTACACTTTCATCTGGAATTTATCTTGAACGTGTGTTTAAGTTTTACTCTGTTTTTATTAGCGATGATCTCTGTCTCTTACAGGGATTCAGAACTGTTTTTTTTAACTTTTTGCTGTTAATTTTAGATACACAGTCCAATAGATTTTTGAAACCTGTTCGTTTCAATTAGTCAATGTTTGAGATGCATGTTGTGACTAGTTGGACAAATCACAGGTCTCTGCAGAAGAGCAGATAACCAATACGTTAATGACAGAAGAACAGTGAATGCTTACGAGGAGTTTTAGGGTGAACACAGATTTGAGAGATACTCTGCACGGATCGATGCTGACCAAATGTGGAGTCATTACTCACATGCTGATAAAGAAAAAATGTAAAGCAGTCACTCAGAGTGAATCATACCTAACTATTGAGTCTCTTCAGAGTGTACACAGTCTTCCCAAGTAAGCTGTCTTTTGAGCTATGCCCTGATGTTATGCATTAATGTAACTTCATCTGGGGTAGTAAACTATAGTGATCAGAATTTCTAGGATTGCTTTTAGGCAGTGGGTTGAAAGGAGTTTTTAACTGGGTGAATCAAGGATTTGTGATCCTTTCCAAATAATCTTAGATTCACCAAAGACAATTACTTGTTTAGTTCCTGTCCTGCCTCCTTTCGTTGTACATCTTGCCGTCCCTGCCCTCTCACAAGGGCAATCTGTATAGAATTATAAGCAAACTAAATTATAAGCAAGTCTTAGTTTTGGTTAGTATAGCTAGGTCATTTTCTTGATGCATTTATGATTCGTGTGTATATATATATATATATTTCTAACCATGGAAGAAAGTGAAAATTGGCAACACAAAATACTGAAATACTATATCTGGAGGAAAAAACTTGGCACTGAGTTTTAAATGTACAAGTAGGAAATAGTATAGAAGTTTATTTAAACCAACATGGCCAACATCCTCTCAACCACAGAACTATGTAAAACTCAAACACTGAACTTTGAAGTAATCTGAAATCAGCTGTGGAACTAGAATGCATTCAATCAAATTTCAGTGTTATTTTTTTTCAAAATACTTAAGATGAGAGCTGCTTCTGATAGGAAACTTCAAGTAGATTTTGCATTGGCCTCAATTTTTTCTGTCTTTTTGCAAAGACCTTCTAGTGAGTAACCAGATTTTGCTGGTCTCTCCATTATGTGGCTAAAACAGGCGTGCTGTACTATTACCAGTCACAGTCAGAAGAACACAGAATTTCAGAATTTAGGCAGGTTACTGCTTAATGAAATATTTATGCTTAATGAAGCTGTGTTGAAGAAGTC
The DNA here is from genome assembly GCF_047663525.1 of Anas platyrhynchos. Taxonomy (NCBI): domain Eukaryota; kingdom Metazoa; phylum Chordata; class Aves; order Anseriformes; family Anatidae; genus Anas; species Anas platyrhynchos. The sequence continues at coordinate 812,431 of NC_092613.1, read as the reverse complement.
ATCGTCTTGACTTACCTGGTTATAATCCTCTTGCTGAGGAAACCTCACATTGAACTTAAGAAATAGGCTTACCTCATTTAATTCTTTCTTAGCGTACGTGAATATAATTTCAGCTATACAAATAAAAACAGCTGATGTAATTTTCTCATAAGATAGTAAATTTAGGAGCCCCCTTAAAACTTTGAATTCAGTTGTTTCAGCAAAGGTTCATACTTATGACTGGTAATGGCAAATAGAATTTATCTGCAACTATGGGAAGTTTGGGGTTTTGCTGGTATCAAGAAGTTTTCAGTGGCAATAATTAGTTATTTATAAGTTGTTCCTTAGTGAGCAGTTGGTTTTGTTTAGTAAGAGACTAAAGATATACATAAATTCATATATTACACCTCTTTTAAACTCTTACTTAAGGGTCATGAATATAAGGGACAGTGTAGGTTTTAGAGTCCTCATCGTATAACCACAGTAAATCTCTTTGCTGTTAGTTTCGTTTCTATATTCCTGATTCCTAGCTGGATGCAAATATTAATATGGCTCCCAAATGAGGATCTCAAGTCACTAAATCCAGAAGTTAAAATCCTCTCTTTATATGTTTTTTCTACATTTGCCACTGACTGTATGTTAAAGGATTTATTCCCTGCTCTTTATTCTGGTTGTATTTGTCTTCCACGAGTGCCTGTGGGAAATGTGAATGTACAAGGAAGGAATACGATAATGTGAAACGGACCTTCAGCTGTTTGCATTTTTCCTCTTTATGGGAAACTTTCTGGTCATTTCTGGAAATGCTTCTCCAGGGATTCAAGCCTGAAGCTTTCACAATGGAGTAATTCTGCTCACATTTCTTACTTAGGGAAGGGTCTGTGGCATCAAACTCAATTCTACAACAGTGTTAAAAGTCACCTTGATGGAATGGTGTAAATGTCAGTCCGGTATTTTAGCACAGATTAGAACAGAAATGTAATTATTAAGTTTAACAATGCCTCGTGCTTTCTTTGTAACAGAAAGTGAAGTGTTTGTTGTTGTTGTTTGTCTGTTTGTTTGTTTTAATAGCATTAGTTTTTTTCTCTTTATTTCTAGTTCTTCAATTCCAACGTAGCCCTACAGAAAGTTAGATTGCTTGTCCAGGTTTTCTCACTTATCAGTATCTCTGTGTATATAAGGTATTTGCAAAGTATTTAGAAAGGAAATATTTGATTGGGGGAGGAAGTGGACAATAATAAGTAGAAAGTAATAATACAAAAATAGGAAAACTTTCTTTAATTTTTGAACAGCAGAGACATTTACAAGGACATCTTTCAGTAAGATTCACCTGTTACTGCAATATTAAAAAATATCAGGGAAAGAATTAAAACATTTTTAGTTACTGTATACAAATTTATATAAATAGTAATTAAATATAGACACATAGGCTTATGGGATAATGTCACTGCATGAAATTTAGAAGAACTGTTACTGTTATGACTCATAGCTGCCATTATATAAAATGATAAGTTCCTATTGAGAACACAGATAAAAAATAGTAGTTTTTTTACATATGCAATCTTTGTGTTTCCTTTCAGGTCTCGAGTCTTCACGTCCGAATTTAATTCTTGGATTGGTTATCTGTCAGAAAGGGAAGCGTCCTGCTACTACCATGGATACAGACAAAATAGAGACAAAGCGCAGCCGAATTCAGGTGCAAGAGGAAACAGAAACATCGCTGTACTCTAAGGGGCCAGTAGCTTCTTCACAAGAAAAGAAAACTCCGAAATACACACTGTATTCGGGAGACTCAGCTGTAAGTACAACACTACCTGGATCTCCTCCACCTCCACCCCCACTTCCCGTTCCAGAAACCTCATCAGTTACACCTTCAGTATTAAAAATACCGTCCTCGATTAAGAGTGGAACCACAAGTACTGTACCACCACCAGTTTCAGCTACCGCTTCTACAAGTGCTACTGCTACGCATTCTTCATCCTCAAAAACTACCACACCTCTTGAGTACATCCTCCAGACACTTTTTGGTAAAAAGAAGACTTTTGAACCTCTTGCTAAGGAGACTGAAATTGTCCAGTCTTCAAATCAGGAAGCTAAAGCAGCTGTGGATGGAGGTGTGTCAGCTGTTCCTTTGCTAGATCCCATTGCACAACAGTTTGGACAGATGTCAAAAGACAAAGCTACAGAAGATGAGGAGGATGACAGGCCATACGATACCGAAGAAGAATATGATCCAGAGAAAGCTTTTGAAATGCAGACCGGTGAAAGCAAAAAACTGTATAGTGTGGAGAAGCCCAGTAACACAGCAGAACTAAAGGATGAGGCCTATGATCTGGAAGACAAAACTATCTTGGAGGAAGCAAAAGTTACGGTTGATGATTTACCTAACAAAATGTATACAGACACTAAAAACACTTCCGTGGAAACACCTGCCTCGTATGTGCCAGATTTATCTGCGTCTTCATCCTTGGTGGAACTGCAAAAAATGTTAGAAGAATTAAACAAACAATTAGAAGAGCAGAAACGACAAACTGAGGAGCAAGAAGAAGCCCTCAGACAACAACGAGCAGCTGTTGGTGTTTCAGTGGCTCACTTCTCGGTGTCTGATGCTTTAATGTCACCTCCACCAAAATCTTCCCTAATAGAGACTGAATTGTTCCATCAGGACCAACAGGCTGCGCAAAAAGTAGATTTACCTTCATCTTCCAATCAGCAAGCACAAGTTTTAAACCAGAGCTGTGACCCTCAAGCGAGTTTTCCAAACACTTTGCAGACTTCACTTGGTCAGGAAGATAAAACTTTAATTCCTGCTACTCAGCTTAGTTACGGTGGTGATAACTGGGTTTCCAGTGAAAAGCCTCCTGCAGTGCTCCAAAAAGAGGCACCTAATAGCAAATTTGAAAATACTGTTCAAGTTACTTTGGAAAATGTGAGTCAAGCAGTTTCTGCAGAACCTTCTACATCCAGGCCTTTACGTAAAGTGCTGCTTCCGACACCTCCAAGTACGTCTTTTCAGCCTAATTTCTCCACATCTAATGACAGTCAGTCTTTGCAAGATATGCACAAAGTATCCTGGTCAAACGAGGCAAATCCAATGTTTACTTCTCAGGAAAAGGGACCTGGTCACTTTGAACCAGACAGGGGTCTTTCTGCGGTGCAATACGAAGAACAAAGAAACCCTCAGCCTCATCAATTTGTAGAACAAACTGAATCTCCACCAGTTCAGGGTGAGGGTGGACCTCTCCCACAGCACTTTGAGGAGAACCGAGCTGGAGGTCCGTTTTCTTTGTCTGGGCAGAAAGGAGGACCTCCAGCACCACTGATGCTCAATGCACACGGAGGACCTCATGGACCTAATTTTAGAGGCCCAGCGCCACAGTTCTCAGAAGAGCATGTTTCTCCAAATAACGATGGACAAAGAGGATCTGCCCCTGGAAGATTTGGAAGTCAAAAGGGTCCCATTCCTTCCTTATTTTCTACACAGCATGGACCACAGTCGCCACAAAATATGAAGCCAACCCCAAGACCACTCCTGGACCTTCCCAGTCATCCACCAGGCCACAGAAAGGAGATGTGGGAGGAAGCTGGGCCGTCTGCACCTCTTTCTGGTATTCCTGGGCAAGGGCCCGAGTCAGAAGGACAGTGGTCAGGATCTGACTTCCGAGAAGGCAAAAATCTTGAATTTAGAGGCCAGACATTTGAAGGGAGACAGAGAGAGAGATACGAAGGAGGAAGTAAAGACAAGGTTTTAGATCAGCCAGAGCCTCAGCAAGCAGATAATCGACAAAGCAGACCCTTTGAGGAAAGACGAAGGGATCGAGAACATGGCAGACCTTGGGAAAGAGACCGTGGCAGAAACTGGAACAGAGACAGGGACTGGGAGAGACACAGAGACAAAGAATGGGATAAAAACAGAGACAGAAACCAACGTGACAGAGAACGATCAAGAAGCAGAGACAGAGATCGTGACAGAGACCGAGACCGGGATCGAAGCAGGGAAAAAGAGCAAGATCAAGACAGAGATCAAGATCGTGAAAGAGGAAAAGATCGGAAAGATCGGAGTAAAAGTAGGGAGATCGGTAAAGAGATGAAGCCAGAAACACCTAAGGAAGGTCAGAAACCAACAGAAGCAGAAGCTTCATCTTCCACTAATCAGTCATAGAACTATAACTGCTGTTATATTTCCCATAGATAATATACACCACTGCAAGGACTGAGTCAATGTCTTCTGTATATACTGTATATTCTCACTTTTGCAAAAATGCTGTTGTAAATCTAGCCTTACAAAATGTACTGACAAATTAGCAATTTTTGAACAACTGTGAATGACAATATTCAAATAGGTAAAAGGCAAGAACATACTGGACTTTCACTTGCTGCATTTTGTGCATAATGTTTTTCTTATAAAAATTCACAGCGTTACCTGTTCTGAGATTTTGTTTTTCCTACTTGCATCTTTATCTTAAAATTTCCATTTACAGTACAGAAATGGAAAAAGTCTAAGAAGAGCCCATATTGCTTTTTAAAATTATAAAGTTATGTTTTCCAGTAACTTGAATTGTAATTTTGTAAAAGAATTTAATCAAGACCTTAGGAGCCATACCTTTACATCTCATGTATGTGATATTTTGGTGTCAAAGTTGTTCCTACAGCACACGCTTTAAACAAGGAGTCAAATATTGCTGTCTTGTTTATTTTACAATGGAAGGGTCATGCGTATTTAGGAGAAGGCTGCAGAAGAACAGTGTTACTGATTATTGGACGGAGGATTTGAAAATGGAATGTTATAAGCTTAAAGTGCACTATCTTCCTTTTTATATACAGGTATTTTGTGTTTTGAAATCCATCTGTTAAGTGTACAACAACGAAAAAAAACGTACCTAGTTTTTCATGTGGATGAGGGGTTTTTAATTTCACATTTTTACAAACCTGCAATTAAAGAGTATATAAAAGTAGCACCTTTATAACCAGCAAAAAAATTAAAAAAATCAGACATCTATTGGCAAAGAGCTAAGACTACAAATGAATTGGTATACCAAAGGAAAGAAAAAGAAGTTTGTTAAATAAAAGAAGTTTATTAAATGGGCCATGGAATTTATTTCTTCGATTTAAATTAATTATGTGGGACATTTCTTGGGTTTTCTTTTGGCAGAACTTTGCTGGAAATTTAAGAAATGTCTCCATTGTCCTGTACTTTCCACTCTAAAAGTGTTTTGCTCCTGAAAAAAAAAAAAGAAAAAAAAAAAGTGTCACTGTTGTCAGACCCTGCTTATGCTGGTAGCGTATATAAGACTGTCCACTGAAAAAGGTATAAAACTGCATTAAGTTTGAAAAGAAGATTGGTAATATTAATTATTAAGTATTAGTAATATTAATTATTAATTATTGAGTAATTTTAATAATTATTAATTATTAATTATTTAGTAATATTAATTATTAGTAATATTGGTCTGTATTCTGAACCCGTAGACAAAATGTTAAAATGCAAAGAGGCGGTATTAAATGCAAACATCTACTATGGTGTAAGATTTTTCTTAATGAGATGTTTTTAATTTAAAGATACACGTAAAAGTATGCAAAAAGCAAGTGTGTTTGTTTAGGTTTACTTGATAGAAATTTCTGTAAGTTGTATTTTATAGGACAAAATATATCACTGTACATTAAAATATGGGACTTCACAGGTTTTTGTTACTAGAATAAACATCTACAGTGAAACGTTGTCCATTTCTTAAATCTGTACATGTGTATTATTTTCTAACTAGCTTTGCTACTTCTCAACATGCCACCACAAGAGGCTGATGGCACACAAGTTTCATTTCCATCTGTTTAACAAAAGGTATTTTACAGGATGCCACCACACCCAACTGATACTTACTTGTAGGTGTTCTGAAAAACATGTGAAAGTCTGTTCTTGTGATTTTTTCTCTCAGTTCTAACACATGCCCTAATTTATTCTGAAGATTTTGTTGTTTGAGTTACTTTCAGATTTTACACCAAAAAGATCTGGAGAAATGAATAATTAAGTAATCTATTTTGGCTTTGAGCTGTGGAAATACTAGATTCCCGGACCTTTCATTGTTGTGAAATAGATAGGTGAAAGTTTTATTTTTCCTTATAGGAAATGCTCTTTTATCACAGATTAGTTTGGAGAATCTGTTCACCGTTAAGGAACCGTAAATGCACCTCGCTCATTTTCATGGCATGATGCGGTAATACCACTTGACAACTCCAGAAGACTGGAAAGGGGCTTTTGAGTCGGTTTACACACCGACCGTGTAAGTTTTTACACACAGGTGCATTACCAAGGCGTTTACCTCCACCGTACCTGCGTGTAGCAAGCTCCTGCCTCCAGTGCTGCGGAGACGTGCTCCTCGGGGGGGGGGGGAAGGCAGAAAGGGAGGAGAGAGCACCCTGCGACAGAGAAACAAAACACACGTGTTAATTTCAAAACATCGTGGCTTTTTTTCCTCCCACGATTTCCCCTCCTGATGGCTGGTGCGCGGGTGGGCAGCTGAGGCAGCCCCGGGACCGTGTGCGTAGCCCCGGCCGGGGCCGCTGAGCTCCCATACGGCTTTTTTTTTTTTACTTTTATTTTTATTTTGGCTTTATTTTTAGGCACCGGGAGCGGCTGAGGCCACACAGCCGCCGAGATGAGCGAGCCTCGTTGTGCTCAGCAGCTGAGCTCTGCTGCCTGCTCTGCGGCTGCAGTTCCCTCAGCGAAGGCTTTGAGGTTCTCCGACTCGTGTTAGGCGATGCATTCCTGCACCATTCGCATCGAATGGGGACGCTTGACGCGGAAAAAAAGCAAAAAAAAAAACAAAAAACACCAAACAATAAACTTAAAACCTCTGCAGCCCTTCCTCCCCTCAGCGCCCCCCTTCCTTCCCCTCGCCGTTCCTTCACGGACCGCGCTCTCCGCGCCCACCCCGCCGCGTTCTCCACAGCCTAAACTGAAACAAAACGCAAAGCCCTCGAAGCCGGGACCAGCAAGGAGGGCTCAGCACCCGTCCCTGCGGGGCTCGGAGCCCGATGGTGCCCGGCAGGACGGGTGCTGAGCCACAACGAATGTGTCACGGTAACTCTGCCCACGGTAACTCTGATGTCCTGTAAACGAGACTTCTGGCAAACTGAAGTGGAGCACATCACGTTTGCTGGATGGAGAGTGTGTTTTGGCTTATTACGTTTTGCTGAATTGTTCCCGTCAGTGCCAAAATGTGGACAGGTGAAATGCAACCTACAGAAATGCTTGTTTTTAAAGTCCTGTGCAATTATAACTTCAGTATATGGAGTCTTCGCTTGTAATTTGTAAATTTTCTTGTGCATTATGTGTATTGTCAATATATTGATGTTAGAAAAAACATTAAATGGCAGTTTTGGATATTGTGAATGGAATAGTTGGTGGGAATTAAATAGCCGCAGTTGGAGCAATGGTTTTAATATTTAATTATTAAATACTTTAATATTAATACTTTAATAATACTTTAAATATTAAATACACACTGCCTACAAACACAGGTAACTGATCTTTGCAGGGGTAATTCCTTCTCCTCCCTGAGATATCCTGTCACCTCTCAGGATGTCACTGTGCACAGAGATTGGGAACGATGGATGGAGACAACAACAAACCCAACTTTACTGGGATCACCAGCCACATACTCTGCAGACACAAAACAGCTCTGGAAAAGACAATCACTGCATGTATCACAGCCTTCTCCAGTGAATGCAGATGATCATCAGCCCTTGCTCTGTTTTCCACACAAGTGGCCTCAATGGTAACCATGCTGGAAGTGCTCCATCAGTGGCCCCCTTTATATGAAGCACACAAGTCATGTACCACACTTAGGGAGGAATCTTGGCTCAAAGCTTACAGCACACCCTGGGCATGCAAGTCTTGCAGGAGACAGCAGCAGCTCTTCTCTGTTCTGAGCAGGAAAATAACCAAAGCTTATTTTATCTTTCAGCATCAGTAGCTTCCCCTTTGATCCAGAACCAGTAAGTCTGAATTGCCACTAAACTGGGAAACTACGGCCCTGGCACAGAAAGAGATGGCTTGCTCACATCTCCTGGTTTTAGAGAATTACAGCATTGTTGGGAATTCCCTACACTTGGCCTTAATTACAGCATTGCAAATTAAAGGCTAATCAGCAGCAGCATGCCAAATTCTCCAGGACTCCTGTAGCTCCGAACAGATCCAGACACATCTGAACTCTCTGTACTTGTTCCTTGCAAAAGGGTCTGCCTGCTTATTATTTAGCTGTTGCCAGAGAAACTCAGGTCAAAGACAGCCTTTTGGGCAGGAGTCTAGCAGGAGCCCTGGCCAGTGCTGGGGCTGAATTCCCTGGCAGCGTTGTGGCACCCACCGCATGCTGCTCTGTGCCACTGTCAGTTTGACAAGCCTTCTGGCAGCTCCAGGTGTTCATGTAAAGTGTCAGATGTAAAAAGAAAGCAATAATTTGGAAGATACTGACCTAACAATGCAGTCAGGGTGTTTCTGGTGCTTAGGCCACGCACCCAGGGAAATGAGTCAACTGAGAAGAAGAAAATGCTTGTACACAACAGACCAGAGCTGGGTCTTTGAGGGATGAAGTGGTTGGGTTGGCACTCAGCTCTCCAGCTGCATCCCATACGTCTTGAACTTGTTATAAAGGGCACCTGACAGTGAGACAGAAGCCAAGGCTTCCTGGCACTTCCAGTCCTGGGCCAGCTTGTTGGGAATACAAGAGAACAGGTAGGTAGGGCTGGGGACAAGGACTCCTTCCCCATAAGAACAGGTCCATACTCTGGTTGTTCCTCCATGGGTGAGAACCTGCCATGCTGCTCCATACAGAACACACACGTGCACACACACACTCTTTAGTTCTTGCAGGACAGGCTTTTAATCACAGTCCAGCAGAAAGTGTGTCAGTCTAAACCCATGCAACCTGCTTTTGGGTGAACAGCCTTGCTCTGTGCTAGGTGGCTCCAGTTAGACACACAAACATCACTGCACAAGGAAGCCTTGAGAGGTATTGAGAAGTAGGTGTGTAAACCAGCTGTAAGGAGTCTTCTGCTCCATACTTGCAGTGCCAGGGATGTCTGTTTAATGCTCCCTGCTCTGCTTACCAGACAAGAAAAAACAGATGAGAAAAAAAAAAAAAAAGAATGAAATAAATCAAAAGCAACTGTCAACACTTCAACATTTTGCTTTCATTAGGGTGACTGAGGAACCCCAGTGCTGCAAGAGACACTTGCTCTTGTGATGTAAAAAGCCAGAGGAGCCTGAAGAACTATTTCATATGTCTTCCTTTATCATCTCAATGGCAGCCTTCCCCTCTAGGGTCTGGCAAGGTGCACATCACACCCCAACACCCCAGTCGCTGAGTTTCACATTCACCTCTCGCAGGTCGGTGGCTCCTCACAGCTGCCCCCACACAGCCAGTCATGACAGCCCAGCTCCAGTGAATGCATGAACCAGGGTGTGATAGCAGGGACAAGCAAAACAAGCAAACAAACAGGAAGATGAGAAATAATCCTGGAGACTGTCCTCCCTGAGGTGACTTGTCCCCACTCTGCTGGTCTTCCCAGCTGCCAGTCTGCTCTGGGACCTGGCATCACAAAAGTGTTCTTGTTCCTCCCACTGCCACCTCCTTCTCTTGGTTCTGCTATGCATATTGCCTCTAAGATGACCAAAGAAAACTGTGCTAGTAGCAAAGCACAGTACTTGTCCTTCCATGACATCTCTTTCGTTTACCTCTAGCATTGCAGATCGTGGTGTTTGAAAACTGTGCTATCAGAAATCCCCTCTGGTTACTATGGCCCAGCTTTTTGCTGTGATGCCTCCTGTCCTGCCAATGGTAACTCTGTTTCTGGCATCACTCATGCCAGCTTACAGTGCTGTATGCCGTATTCCTTCCTCCTTCCCTCTGAGTGCAGGTGAAGATGTTGAATTCATACCCCAGAGCCCATCTGCCCACCTGACATTCAGGCAAGCACACCCGGAAAGTCTGGGTCCACTTCAGAAAGAACTAAATAGCATTATTGTTCTCAATTTCAAAGGCAGAAGGTAAATGGAGATATGGTGACACTGAATATATAAAGTAAATGTGTTTAGTTTTGCCAGACTGCTTGATAAAGAAACACTAATAAAAAACTGAACAAGCAGGAAATTCAATTCCAGTCTCATCATATTCTATAGAGATGTATTGAACTGGCATTTCTATAAATTGAAAAATATTTTTGTCACCAGAGAAGTAAATCTATATGTCTAGAACAAAGTGCTGGAAATGTGAAATTTATGAAAACCAGAATGAAAACAGAGAAGAAACTCGTGTGCTGTTTTGTCTTACCCGAAACATGTCACAGAATGTGGTGGGCAGGTCCCTCTGAGCCAGACAGCTATTACAAGTGTGAGCAGGTCATGGGATTGCTGTGACTGTTGGTGGTGTTAAGGTAAAACCTACTCGGAACGATTTACTTATGGCTTGACAGATAATTTTAGCCCAGGTAGGAGTGTCTGTTAGTTCCCTCTTTTCAGGACACAGGACCAAAGGCTATATGACAGAGACGTGCACATTCTTGGCATTCTTCCCCACACAGGTCCCCAAACCAGGATTCACTTTGTCCTGGGAGGTCCTGGTTCAGACCCCACGGGGTGAGTGAAGGGCACTCAGAAGGCAAGGGCAGGACCTGGCTTTAAGGCCAGCATGTCCCAGACAGCTTTCTGGGGCAGGAAGATGTGACACTGGAGGCTGGGGTCACCCCATATTTCTCTGGTGCAGCAGGTGGAGCTAGCTGGGACCCCTGATAGCACTTCAAGAACTCCTGCATCCCATGCCTGTCCATTCCTTGGTTCTGGGTAAGCTTGTACTGAGCTGACCCACCTGGCTATGCGTGAAGGGACTGCAAAGTTAGTGAATGATGCCCTTGTGAGTGACCTCTGTTATCCATGGTTGACATTTCTATCCAAGCAATCTTTGCATCAAACAGGGGTTCCTCTAAGAACTCACTCCATCTTCTTGGCATCTATCAGCCTCTGGGTGTAGAAATCTCATATCTTGCTGGGAGGCAGAGACATAGTTGCCTTCCTTCAGCTGTCCATGTATTTTGCAGCAAAGTGTTACAAACACCATCAGTTCATCAACCAGCCCATCTGCAGGCAGGGTGCTTGCCCAAGTCCTCCTCTCTCCCTTTCACTTCCTTCCTTGCACTTGTCATTTCTTCATCTTCTTCTTTATGGACGATTTGGATTCCTTCTCAAAAGCTTCCAAGGAGGAAGACAGATTCTTACCCACCACTTACTTTCTCTGCTTCTTATGTAGCAATGCTTTCCCATCATGCATTTGTTCTTTGAGAGATATTTCTAATCATACAATCACAGAATCAAAAAACTATCCCAAGTTGGAAGGGACCCAGAAAGATAATCAAGTCCAATTCCTTCATTAAGTTCTACTTCTAAGGGCCTTTGCATTCCCTTTGACCCCTTCCTATGCTTTGTTTCCCCACTTTCATCTCTTACTTCTTCCTTTGCCTGTCTAATTCATAGATCTTGCTCTGAGAAAAATGCCCATATCTGTTCCTTTTTACACCCCCTGAATTCCATGGCCCCATTGAGACATGTCTCAGAAACCAGGGAATCACAGACATACCCTATGTCACAACTGACTCAGACACAATGATAGAAAACTAGATGGCAGTTTTTAGTGAAGAGACTGTCTATGCAACCCAAGCAGAGAATGGACTGTCAGTTTTCTCCAGGAGTCTCTCAGCACCTTGGTATATCAGGGTCTTCTCACAGAACTGCTTGCAGCGCATAGCTTTAGTTGATAAACTAAACGAATTTCCTTGGGCTGATTCAATCTGCCTTTATCTTCACCTTGAAGACCAACTTTGAATCAGCAACTGATGTACAAATAAATTTGAGGAGTCCCACACTTGGTTTCCTGTAGTCCTGTTTGGATTCTGTTTCCACTTCCTTCTGCTTGATCTTGACATACCAACTGAAACTGCTGTGAAAACTGCTTGGCACTAGGGAAAGTTTTCACATCCTGCCCAGTCATTGAGGTGAGACCGAGAGATGAAACTTAACAGCTAAATTAAATCTGATCTTTATGGTAGAAACAAACAAGATCTAATGAGCACCTCAGCAGTCCCATCACACAGTCCTGTCCCTTGCATTTGTGTCGACGAAGGCTGCTGATGCCACTGGCAGAAACCTGAGAAAAATCATTCAGACATGAGTGTAGTGTATAAACAAAAGTGTCTTTCTCCTTCACGAACTAATTCCTTTAGAGCTTATGCATGAAGTATAAAGCTGAATTTGAGTTAACAGAGCATTACGGGAATAGTGACAAGGGAACTGGTCCTCTGCAAAGAATACATAAACCAGATCCATCACTCATTGGATTCTGCCTTGGGGTCTTCACAAATTCTTTTAATTTCTGTCCAGCATCCATTCTTTTGCAGAGAAGAAATGTCTTTCCAAAACTCACTATTAATTAACTGATATATCCCAAAGCATTTTCTGTGGTCCCACAAGCTTTAAATCAATGCAACATCAAGGACTACACTGTTCGTCATGGGTCTTTTAGGTAATAGATAAAAGGAGCATAAAGAAACATCTATTTTTCTATCTACTTTAGAAAATCTTGGTAGGTTAAGGACATGGTCTGGCAATATTTTAACTGTTTACCTTCAGGATTCTTCATCTCATGTATTCCTAAAAACGTTACTAGTGCCAACTGGACTAACTGGTATAACTTTGGATGATGGTTCTCAGAAGAGACCGTGGGCACTAAGAAAGATAACCAGTGCTTTGCAAGGAAGAATTGTGTGTGTGATACCTTTCTGGCTAGGTTTCATGCTTTAATCTTCATTTGAACATCAGCTTGGGTAATATTTTTCTAGAGCTGATAAGCCCTCTCACCTAAAAATACGTACTTGCACTGCATTCATCCAGCAAACCTGGCAAGGGGTACAAGGAAAAGATGCATTTGCCCTACCTATTATCCTGAAGAGCAGCTTTTTTGTTTCCCACCACTCAACCCCACCCACCAGGAGAAACACTAAAAATACCAAACCCAGATCTGACGGTGCCTTTAGCAACTTCTAAAAGGGAGCTTTTCCAGATTGTCTCGTTCCTCCTGAATTCTTCCCCTGTAGAGGTTGGACCAACATTTTAATAAATGACACAGCAGAAGCCACACTGTATGAAAACTAGGTTTAAGACAGGTCTTAGATGATAAGGCCTCAGTCTATGCAACCATATAGTGAAAAGCAGCAGGGAATACTCAGCGCAGAATACAGCTCTTTACCCCTAAATAGGTGACCCAAACCCAGCACAAACAGCACCTCTACTACTACCATAACACAGATTTGCACATGGGATTTATTTCTAGCTGTTGCTTCCTGACAGGTCAGGGTCCAACATATGGATTTGGGGAGCCTTTCAGTAACTGCCTGAGTTTGGTTACCCCTGTTCAACAGGCTCTGCACCTTTGCACTGCTGCTGCCCTGATGCATTGTGCTGCGTTTGTGAGGGCACCAGCACCACAGCCTGTGTGGTGGAGCAGATGTTCTTTCAACCCCACCTTTGCACTCCTGTGCTACCCTCCTCGCACAGTCCCTCTGCAGGTCAGCGCTGACAGGGATGTCCCCATGGGTCCCATCTTATGAAGGCCCCTGTGGGAGTCACTTCCTGATGAACCATTTGGATCTGTTTCTATAGGGTGCTTCCAACACAGTTCCCACATTTATCTTTTCCCTGTCTGGATGTAGCTGTGCTCTGTTGGGATAGAAAACGATGGACAATTGCATCCTTCATGTATTTTAACTTCAGAGTGCTCTCAGTAACTCCAAGAGGCAAACCAAGGCCTGATGTCTGCTGGGGTGACTCTGGGACAGCTCTGTGTCAGAGCCAAACAGCCTAGGTGATGCAGGATATGGTGAAAGTTATCAGATCAGCCCCAGAAAGGCAGCTGGTGCAAGGCAGCAATGAGACAAGGGAAACAGTAATTTCTGATGTGAGTTTGTACTCCTTTCTGGGCCTTCCACTGATGGTATTGAACCAAACTACATCAGCCTGATGACAGATTATCTCTACTGTGATGATCGTTGAAGGAAATCAAAGTGCATAACTTTTCTTCAAAACACCTGGAGAAATGGACCTGATCAGCTCCATGGACCCACCTCCCTGTCCTCTAAGCCCTACTAGTTTCCTGGGGTGAAAAGAAGAACATTTTATGGCTTTCTATAAAGCCATAAATGAGTGTGTCAGGGCACACTGCTAGCAGAGAAGGCAATGCTGGCTACTCTTCTTGGTGCCATTGAAACCTGCCTAAATTCCTTGATAATGCTGGAGCTATGGGTATCACATGACTTGAAAGTTCAAAGGAGTCCAACAGTGCTGTTTGGTGTTTGGGTCCCTTTTTCAGGCTTTCAGGCCTCTTATAACAATGCATGAGAAGGGAAACTACAGGAACTCTCAGACTCCAAGGCTTACAGGCAAGAAGATGCTTAATCTAATTGAAAACTGAGCCGCATTTGAGGTCTGCATAGTATAAAGAACAACTTGTAACCCATGGTTCTATGGTTGCACTCTCATGCCTCCAAGTGGGGCAGCTCTGTGACATCTGCTTAGGGAAATCCCATCCCAGAGTCAGTCCACAGAACCAGCCAAGAATCCGGGAAAGATCGCTAAAGCAAGCAAGGACAACATGTCTGCTGCTAGGAGAAGTCTGGAAGATCACTCTTCCACACCCAGATGAACTAGCTCAGCATTCATACCAGCCAGCTCTGCTTGGAGGGGAAAGGAAAGAAAGCAATTAGTGAGGAAATAAATGAGGAAAAAAAAAAAAAAAAAAAGAAAAAAAAGAAGAGGAGAACAAAGACAACACAAGAACATTTTGCCACAAAGATGATGAAGTGAGTACCTAATATTTCTGCAAAATGACAGACCAGATCTCCATGAAAAGCACAAAAATGGTCTCAGATATAAGCACTTGCAGCCCAGGAGAGGATGGGAATATGAATAAATTTATTTTGCTTTTGTCCACGCTGTGATTGTGTTTAGATGGGTACTCAATATCCATTTTTCATATTTTTTTTCTATCATCCACCAATCCTCTTCCCTCAGTTCACTGGAGTCATCCCATATAAGGTGGGTGGTAGCACTGCTGACTCTTATCTGGGCAAGAGATGCCTCTTGAAGACTCACGCTGTTGCAATGATGGGTAGGAAAGAAACAGACATCTTTGACAGAATTTAGTCTCATGATTTCTTTCATCATTTGCATTATTCCGTGGAGCAATAAAAAATTGTGTTTTAAGTGGCACTGCTCCTTTATCATCCCAACTGTCACTTGCCAGAAAATTCAGAAAGCCAATGTAGAGCTTGAGGTTATTAAGAAACCTCACTGAAGCATATTCCTCACTCCTCTTACTCAGATAACTACTCCTATTCTCATCCAACAGGTCAAGCCTGACTCAAAGAGCAGTGAACTGTAGGAGTGAACAGAACAGTGGCTGATGTCCCTTTGCAGCCCTTCCTGGATCTCCCTCATTTGCAAGGCAGTGCTGGAACCTGGGTTGCCTGTCTGGGAGTCAGTGGGACAGGCTGTCTTGGTGACCAGCAGGTCTGACACATACCTCTGTTGGCTTTGCTGTCAGTGGGGTCTGGTGCTTACAGAACCTCGTGCATGAAGGAGCCTTGTTGCATGGTGCTCTCCTTAATAGTGCTCTCCAAGCTGGGGCTTAAGACCTGTTCCAGACTCTTTTTCTGCAGGATTGATCTTCTTCCCATGATCCAAGAACCTTTAGTCTTTGACAAATTGCTAACAGCACTGGCAGCCTATTCCACTTTGGGGGACTGGATAAAACCACCCTTAAAGCAGGGGATAAATCAATAGGATGGGATAGGGCAAAGGTGGGAATAAAAGTAATTGGGCAATCATAAGGCTGGTAGTGAGACGAGCAGATTTCCCAGAGGAGCTAGCCAAGAGTAATACATATCTAGGCTTACAAAAGAGCTCCTGTAAGTCAAAATAACAGATGTGGTCGTGAATATAGCCTTTGTCAACGCAGTATAATTGCGATGTTCAATGGCTTCATGAAAATGTGTTGACTCCTAATTGCTATAGCACCTGCATTCCTCAACTAGCACAAAGCTCCAAACCTTCAAGAAGATCATAAAAGAGCTGAAAGTTTCCTGGCTTGCAGACAACTGCATTTTTTCAGCTCCCCTTGCAAACTGCACAGTGACAGCTTGGACCAACCCCAGCAAGTCCACTTGGCAACTGTTCCCTATTTTGCTGTGGGAAGCAAGCAGGAGATGACACAGGCTCCAGCAAAATGAGTACAGAGGTTGATTTTTTCTTCTTCCTGTTGGTCAAGTTGGCAGTTCCTTGGGCAGGACTCTTAGAGTAGTGGGAATGAAGTGAAATGATCTTGCCTTAGAGAGTCCGTGTCTCCGTGGGTTCCTTCAGTCATCAGGGACTGAAAACTCCCTTCCTGTATGTGGTGGTTTTACTGTGTTGGGCAGCTAAACCCCACAATCGCTCTCTCACTCCCCCTCTTTAGATGACGAGGGGAAGAAGTAAAGCAAAGAACAATTCACAGGTTGAGATAAGGATAATTTAATTAAAGGGAAATAATAATAATAAATAAATAAAGATTATTATAAACTAAACAATTTAACTAAAGGGAAATAAAAAGGGGAAGGGGAAAAGGGAGGGGGAAAGGGAAAATAAAAAAAAAAAAAAGGAGGAAAACAAACAAATAAAACAAATGAAGGCTATGTGGAAGTGCAGAGGAAAGAAATTACTCTCTACTTCCCACAAATGAGCGATGATTGACCATGTCCTTGAAGCAGGGCCTAGATGCACATAGCCAGTGTTTGGGAGGAGGAACGATGTTTTCACAACAAGAGCCCACCCCTCCCCTCCTCTTCCTGTTTCCACCTTTTATTGCTGAGTGTGACATCACATGGTATGGAATATCCCTTTGATTGGTTTAGATCAGCTGCCCTAGTGATGTTTCTCTCCTCACTTTTTGCCCACCCCCTAGGAGGGTTAGAGAGAGGCCCAATGCTGTGCCAGCACTGCTCAGCAGTAGACACAACCCTGGTGTGATAACACTGCTGTTCCAGCTACAAGTGCAGAGTACAGCACTGTATGGGCTGCTGCCGGGAAAGTTAACATTCCAGCCAGACCTGGTACACTGTATTACTTCCTTTTCTGCTGCAGTGCTTCCAAGCACCTCTTGCAATCACTCAGAATCACACAGGAGTGATTCTTAGAGAGCTCCTGGCACGTGAAAGTGTCCCAAGTGCCTTGAGTTTAATCAGGCCACAGTTCTTCTTACTCCTAAGCTCAGCAATACTCTGCAAGTGATGCTCCAAAACAACGGGTTTCACACTGAGTACCACGAGGTCAAACTCACCCTGTGGCTCATGGTTCCAACCAAATGCCATTTTGCAGCTAGAAGACCCCATCATGCTCATAACCTATCAGTAGTGCTCAGGGTGGCATGCTGCTAATATAAATGATACATCCCCTCACACCATGCCACCAACCCTGCTGTCATCTCATGGCTGGGTGTGTGCACATCACAGGTCTTCCCACTCCCCAGGGCTGAGGGGTTTGGTGACTTGTTCAAGAGGATGTCCTGAAACCCCAGCTCCTGAAGCACCAGCTCAGTCCTTCCCGTTTTCACGCACATGACAGATGGAACGATGTACTTTCTGGACTTTGATCTCTGTTTTCTCTCTGTGTTTCCTTCTAGATCTTCCCTTCTTTCCAGCAAATTGAAAGAGAACTTTCCCGTATGGCAAAGAACTTTTCAAGGAGATCTTTCACTTCACAGTATCTGTGGATCTCTACTTCAGCCACATATCTTTTTTGCCTACATCTCTGGACTGTCCTCTGCTGCCCTTCACACTCGCTGTTTCTCCAGCCATGTGACACTCATTATTTCTGAATGCAAAAAATAAGAAAGACAAAAAAATTCTTTCAAGTTGCGGAGGCTGGGCTGTCTTGTCATTCATCTGTGGGGAAAACAAAGGAAAACAAAATAAAGAAGAAGAAGCAATCACTAAAAACACCTCCTCCCTGAGCAGTTTGAAAGGGACGGAGCTCCTCTGTGATGTTGGCAATACCATGCAGCTCTGCAGGAGAAACACAGTGATCTGCAGTGGAGGTTTGTAGAGGTGCAAGCAGCAAAGAAAAAATGATCTTGCTTTAATGAATTACCTTAAAATTCACCTGTTGTAATCTCCTCTAATGAGTTACTTCTCCTTCACAGAGTTAGGGTTGCAGACAGTGTTTCAGCTCTTGGTTCATCCTGTAAGCAAAGTAAAATGAGCTTAAAAGTATTTACAATGTGGGTTTCCTTATGAAAGCAGATGTTCCATCTTACTAGAGCTGCCCCTTCAAGGGGTACCAATCCCACCAGCACACTGCAGTGCCCATGAGGAGATCCCATTAGGAACCAGACCCCAGAGCTCTGCCCACACACTTTGCCCTGTCACACTGCTTTTTGCTCAAGGCCATCGATGGCGATGTGGTGGGGATGTGGCAGAGGATGCTGCTGAAGATGTGACTGTGAAGCACTGCGGTGGGGGTGCCAGCACGTGCTACCCTGCTTTGGGACAGGATGAAATGTGCATGCCAGCTGACTGCTTCTGCTGCAACATGCCCCTGAGCTGATACTGGCATGACTGCCTAGGAAAGGGATTACGTTAGCACCACTCCTGTGGCCTAGGCCAGCTGGGCTGTCAGTCTCAAAGGCTCTTCCTCATAGAAATGCACCTTCAGAGTTAACACTTGTGCCAACTGTTAGCAGGGCTACATCTTGCTTTCAGCCTTGAAACCATACCAATACGTACGGTCCTGAATGCTCCTGAATTCAGTGTCCCATGCATGTCCAGCTGGGAGAAATTTACTGAGTCTTTAAGACTCTCCATAAGCCTTTTCTAACTGCTTCCACAATCCAAAGTATTTGCCAAGCATACTGTGCATAACATTCTCCCCACACTCCCACAGACTCGCATTTCACTCCAAGCTATGCTAACCCATAGCTCTTTGTGCAGTCATCAAGTTTCAGTTGTATTTTATTTATCATAGGCTTACACTTCAAAATTTAACCTTTTAGTATCTTGTGAGGTGATCTCTTGAGAAGGCAGTGCTTCTTCCTTGCCACATAAACATGGTTGCCTACAGGCTATACAGAATTAGTCTTCCAAATCTTTAGCCTTTTCCACTTCTATCAGCTTTGATTTCTTGTAATCCCCTGTGTCCAGCTGTCGCGTTAAAGGGGTGTAGCTGATTAACCGTCACGGGCCCGTTTGGATTCAGAGTACTGAACCAGTCGGACATTCACCAAAACTGGGGGTCCGTTCGGACAATCACCAAAAACGTAATAACCGCCTGGGGGTCCACTCAGACATTCACCAAAAACGTATTAACCACCTGGGGGTCCGTTCAGACATTCACCAACAATGCATTAACCGTCTGGGGGTCTGGTTAGATTCAGAACACTGAATTATCACGGATAATCACCCTCACCCAAGTCGCATTAATGAAAACTATCACAATGCAATCAAGTATGGTTTATTACAGCAACAGATAATCAGGTTCTTTTGGATTGCCGGCGATAGTGACTGTCTGCAAAAGCAAGCTAATATGCATGAAATACACAGGCGTTATAGGTGTTATAGATGTGACAGGTGTTATAGGTGTTACAGATGTTATAGATGTTATAGATGGTATAGATGTTACAGGTGTTATAGGTGTTATAGGTGTTATGGGTGCACAGCCTAGAAATAAACGCGTTGAAAGGATCAAAGACTCTATATAGAGATTTATAAGCAAATATTCAGATCTCACCCAAAGGCGTCCCAATGGGGGGGGAAGAGAGGCTCAGCCCGTCGACTGATCCCAGGAGTCAGGAGGTCCTAAGGATGCTGTATGTCCTCGGGATGGTATCTCCCCTGACGGTGGTATCTTCCCTAACATCCCCTCTCTCTTGGGCCAATTTATATTATTTTCTATCTTTTAGGTGGAGCTTGAGTGGCTCTAGTCAAGCATATCTTAGTTATGATTGGTGTAAAGTTTTCCCGTCTCCGTTTAAAGTAATAGGCTCCGAGAAATTCAGAGCGCATGCTCAGTGAGGGGTGGTCGCACCTTGGAGGCGGGTAGCTTTTGGGATGGAGGTGTGTTTTGGTATTATAATGATATTATAATGAGCAAAAAGAACACTAGGGTACAGCATTTGTCAAAACGTGACAGGTCTTTGGCTTAGGGTGGCAAAAAGTGCTGCTTTGTGCACAAGAACAATAGAGGTCCCACCTGATCACAGAGCCTAGCCGTGGTGTCTCCACTCCACTCCACGCTCCGTGGTGTTCCTTAGAGCTAGCACACCAAGTTTCCCCAGCGCGATAGCATCTAAGGTTGGGAGCCGAGGGAACGCTCAGATAATGCAGTTATGCCCTACCCTGAAAGCCTCTTCAAAGCTGTACCTTTTCCTTAAAAACGTGAATGTTAGTTTTATTTTCCTAGTTACTTCAGGCATTTACACCACATAATCCACCCCGTGACTATAGTCACTCAAGCTTCACGACAGTTGAAATATGTCGGGGATATCACATACATTCTCGGATTGAGGTTTATCGAGTGTATGTACATTTTGTAGGGATGCTAAACGTTTCATCATAAACCAGAGTTTAACATACAAACTAATTGTCAGTATAAAACAAATACAGTGAGTATTAGCAGAACAATAACAGGGTGAAGCATCTTGTTGAAGATTCCCTTGGCAGCTGGCGACCATCCAAACAAAGTGTCCCACCAACGGTGTCTCTCATCTCTCTGCACTCTTTCCATCACTCGATGTATTTCTTGTGCATCGTGGTGGACAGTAATCAGAGTCTTTTGTCCATTTTCTCGGACTTGTGTCATCAGCTGCTTCAGGTCCTCATGTACCAGCAATTTCTTCACCAAGGTGAGGTTCATTCCAATAGGAGTAGGCAGCAGTTCATGAAGCAGAATATAATTAGATGCAATAAGTTGATAAGAAGTGACAGGAGCTGAGTATTTAAAATCACATCCTAGAATTTTGGTAAAATTGCAAACACAAACATTAGAGTGATTACTGGTATCTACCACTGTATCATCTACGACTATAGAATCACAATGAGTTCTCATACAAACGCAACCTTTCCCAATATATATAAGTACAGTTTCAAGGGTTTCATTAGGATGTATCTCGAAGTGGCAAATATTTTGCTCAGTGTCAAGACAAATGTCTTGAGATTCCAGCGTGTTACTTTCACAGATGAAACCTTTTTGTTCACGCACAATGCATGCATTTACATCAATTGTTTGCCACTTTCCTCCCTTTTGATGGGCCCATACTTTATGTTCTTTAGGATAAAGTATAGTTCCATTATGATTGAGTCCTAATGCAATAATTGGATATACATTGTATACGGTGGCATTACTTATAGTAAGTATAAAGGCAACAATTTTATCATTTTCTGAATAATGGGTAAAGTTGACTAATTGCCACCAAGCTTGAAATTCTTTTTCAAATTCTGAAGCATTATCCCAAATCAATTTTCGAATTTCAGTGGGCAAAGTTCCTCCTTCTCCTTCTCTAATAATAGCTGCTGCTACAGATTGTATCCATAACTGCGCTTGGATACAGCTCAAGGCAAGGGAGGTATTGCCTTGGGCTTTTCCAAGGGCATTTACAATTAATTGATGATCATTTTCCTCAATTTGTTCCCAATGGGGTAAAATATCTGATAGAAGCCATTGATTTGCTCCTAAAGCCAATAAGGATGATTTTATTGGTTGTTCCAATTTCCTTAGGTCATCTGTAGTAGCAGTTACTCTACTCATTAAAACCTCAGCATCAATGCTATTTAATATACCTAATCCTGTCCCTAATAACCCAGTTGCATCCCGTGGCACACGCTGAGATTGTTTTAGAGAACGTCCATGTAACCATGCTAACCAGCCGGTGTAGGCAGTTCTCAGAAAGGTGGTACATTTCGAGTTAATTTCAGAGATATTAATGTGCAGCGCTAGCTCTACCCTTTTTAGGGACCAACTAGGGTTAAAGAGAATTTGTTGTTGTCCCACATTTTTAATTATGTAAGGACCTGTTTTGAAGATGGAGGGAGTTAGACTAATGGGGGGCTGAGTTGGTTCATTTTCAAATATCTGCGGAGGCAGAGGCTTCTTATCCTTTGTAGTCGATGATGTTTCTGTAATTCAAATAATATTTCTGTGCCTCTATAACCCCAAAGACAGTACACAATTATAGGTTTAGTGAAAGTAAAATTGTACCAGCAATCAAAATTTGGTTCTGTTATTTTAGTACAATCAGTACTATAATTTTGTGGTCTAGTAGAATCAGTGTATACTGTCTTAATTTCAGTAGGCCGATTATGAGTGGATCCATTAGTTATTCGACAACCAATTTGTATTAGCTGGCCAGATGTGGCTTGAAGTTCAGCCATTTTTAGAGAATCATTCCAACTCCATTCATCTTTTGAAAATATTTTGTTTCCCTGTAAAACTAAGGTAGATAAATTTAGGCTCCTTTTGTTCTGAGGTGTTCCAATGATTGCGCTGTATCGTGATAATGCATGATCCCAAGGATCATCATAAGGTGTTATGGTGTCACTGGGTATATTTCTACTTCCATACTGCAGTATATCAAATGTAATGTATGGTGTTAGGTCAGGTGGTGTAGTTGGTTCAGGCTCAACCACATCTATTTTGAATCTAAATAGTAGTCCTGTACACCGTGACTGCGACAGGCCTGAACCTGAGCAGTGTTGTTGCCATATACAAGTTACAATAGTGGGTTCTATCAGGGTAAAATTATACCAACAATCCCACTCATCCGTAGCACAGGATTTTGTAGTCACTTGATTTCCAGATATTGTTATTAATGTGGCTTTCTCGTGAGTCGAGCCATTAACCATTCTACACCCCACTCGGATTTCTTCTCCTGTTCTTCCTTTTAGAAGTGGAAGCCATCTCTCATCCCAGCCCCACTCGTGTCTCGAAAACACCTCAGTTCCATGCATAACCACGGTAGCTAAGTTTAATTTTTCCTTTAAGGCTTGCGTTCCCAAAATACCAGTGTATTTAACATAGGCTTGGGACCACAGCCAGCCTGGTTCTCCTTGGCTGTAAACCAGAAGTGATCGCATCAAGGTCAGGGCGGAGCAAAGTATTATTAATCCAAACTGTTGATTCGTCATCTTCCAGCTGTCCATATGCTGTTCGCTCAGGGTTCCTGTAAACATAAAAAGAAAGAAAAGCATGCTCGGTTGTATTCAACCGGCAGGGTCAGAAAGAAGGTGATATCCACCGGGTGCTGATCCGGTGTGTTTTTCCTGAACAATCTTTAGCTTCCCATGCATAGGGATTTTTGGGAGTAGTTAGTGTCATGGGTACTATTCCAATCTGAGGCATTTTTACCAGCACAGGCTGTCCAGGAGAAAATCCTACAGTGTGCTTTTCCATTTTGGTATGATGCTTTTCTGTTTCAGTGTAGTGCTTTGGAGTGATGGTGGTAGAAGATGTACAGAAGGCTTTCATTTTGGGGCAGCCATCTCCACTCCATCTATTATTTATTTGATAGATGGCGTCATGTAACCGCAAATGCCATCCAGATTTGTGAGTATTTGCGAAACGTTTGACCAAACCATTAGTGCGTTCTACAATACCATTTGCTTGAGGATAATAGGGGGTGTGGAATACCCATCGGATCCCTTCCTCTCTGGCCCAGTCCTGTACCACTGCAGCTGTAAAATGTGAACCATTATCACTTTGAATTTCTTCAGGTAGGGGGAGTGTACTGAACCATCCTTTTAATCCTTTTACCGTGTTTTCCCCAGTAGCTGATGCAAAAGCAGTAGCCATAGTGAGACCAGATATTACCTCTACTCCTACTAGAACATACTTCTTCCCTCCTGATGATCGCAATGGGCCGATGTAATCAATCTGCCAGGAGTGCCACAATGTTTTCCTGTCCCGAATGTGCAAGGGAGGTGCCTTACTCGGATGGTCCTTGTTAAGCCGTAAGCGACATTGGGAGCAGGCAGTCACCACTTGTTCACACAGTTTGACTGATACAGGCCATCCTCGAGCTATACCTTCCCGGTATAAGTCAGCCCGTCCGGTGTGGCCACGCTTAACATGTAACCATTCGAGCAACCGTTCCCATTCTTGGTTATCATTAGTGAGATCTACTTGACGCAACCGTGTGAGGCTATCTACCTGCTGATTGAATTGGGCAGCTACAGTGTTCGACTGATCATGTCCTTTTACCCATCCTATATGTAGTGTTCGCTGTTTTCCTATCTCTAACAGTTGTTTCCAACTTTCGGTTTGCCAGACTGGAACTCTATTTACCTGCCAATCATTAACTGCCCAGTGACCGATCCACTCAGTAGCTCCCTTAAAAACAGCATATGAGTCAGTATAAATATGGGTAGCACCATGTTGTGCGGCTAATAAAACTGCTCTGAGTTCCCCTACCTGTGCACTGCCTTCACCGGTTTCAATCAGTTTCTCTCCTGTGGCTACTTCCAATGCCACAGCCTTGTATTTCCACTTATTGTTTTCCCTATGAGACGAGGCATCTGTAAACCACACTCCTGTAAGATCACTGTCTTCCTTTAGAGGAGGTGCTTCCTGGATTGGAGATGGTTTGGTTGGTGGAAGCTGAAACAGGAGGGCACTATCTATGTCCTTTTGTAGTTTGGATATTTTAGTATTACCCTCAGTGATTGGCATAATCTCATTAATACCTTCTAGATAGGCATACCATTTACGAACCGTGGGTTTCTGGGCAATGCCAGCAGGTGGTATTGTTCCTTTACGGACTACATCCAGGATACGGAAAGGTCCTCGGACAATCACATTCTGTTTTCTCCTTAATTGCTCTGTCTGTTTCACTGCTCGCACTAAAGACAATAATCCCTTCTCAAGATCCGAATATCTCCTTTCAGTATCACTGAAAGAGTGGGAGCTGAATTCTAGTGGTCTCTCGGGTCCCTCTGGTCCCCTTTGCCATAAGTTACAATGAGAGCCATGTTCACTGAACCCCCATTCCACATGGATAGGGTCAGTAGGGTGTATAGGACCAAGCTGTTGGAACAACCTTAATTCCTTTATTAATAATTCTATTGCATTAGTATGCTGTTCAGTCCACTCCCATGATTTTCCTTTCCTAAGCAAGTTATAGAGAGGACGCGCAATGATAGCAAAACCTGGGATATGTTTACGCCAGTAACTTAAAGCACCCAATACTTGTTGTAATTCCTTTACACTAGAAGGTCTTTGTCCGTGTTCTATTTTTTCCAGCGTGTCCTGAGGAATAGAGGCAGCTCCATTAACCCACCATACTCCTAGGAATTTAACTTCCTGAGCAGGCCCTTGGCACTTTGAGTCAGGGATTTCCAATCCTAAATCAGTCAGTGTCTTCCGGATATTTTCCATTGTGCCTTTTACGCTTTCCTGATCCTTTCCCCCTATCAGGATATCATCTATATACTGATATACTGTGTTGTCCGGTGGAATAGGAATTTCTGCTAGAATTTTAGCCAAAGTATTGTGGGCAATCGTGGGAGAATGCTTGTATCCTTGTGGAAGCCTATTAAAAGTATATTGGATTCCTTTCCAGGTGAAAGCAAACTGAGCTTTGTCCTGCTCAAGGAGAGGAATCATAAAAAACATATCTTTAACATCCAAAGCAGCCATCCAAGGATGGGCAGCGCCTTGTATTAATGTCACTATTTCTGCTATGTTTGGGACTGCAGCAGTTAAAGGTGCGGTGTTAGCATTTAACTGTCTGTAGTCCACGGTAAAGCGCCACTGCCCAGTTGATTTCTTTACTGGCCACACTGGTGAATTATAAGGTGAATGGGTCCTTTTAATAATGCCTCTTTCTTCCAATTCTGTTACCACCCCGTCAATCCCCATAAGTGCTGCTGCTGGCAACGGATATTGCCGAACATTAGTAATTTTAGAGGGAGGTAAGGGTATAGATGTTTGTAGCAGGCTCAATTTTACTGTGTCCGAATCCTTTTGATATGTCGCGAAACTCCACACTGTTCCATCAGGGAGTTTCCACATATGACCACGCAGTACGTCAAATCCTAAAATATTAGTGTATGCAGCACCAACTAATACTTCTACCCTGGTTAATTTTTGTTCCTCTGGCAACCAGAGTGAAATTTTTGCGGTAGGGCATTGTTTTTCCACACCATCGATTCCTGTAAATTTAACCCTGCGTCGACCAGGTGTTATACCCAGGGTCTGTGCGGTCTCATGTGTGATTACTGACATTTGAGCCCCAGTATCAATAAGAAAATTTACCAATATTTTTCGGGGTCCAACAGGAATGGCAATGATAGGGTCAGATTGTTCATTAGAGAGCCATTGAATTGCTAATACCCGCCGAGCAGGGTGGCTCACTGCCCTCCCCGGGGATAGGAGTTTTTTTGCTGAGATTCTGTTTTGTCACTTAAGCTTGGTGCCGAAGGTGTACATTCTTTACGGACAGGATTTTTTCCTGTTAAGCAATCCCCTCCATCTGGAACATTTTTCTTACCCAGAGATTGGACTAATGTACGGAGGTCATCTAGAGAAGCACCACGCAAGAGTGGTCGGGATGCACCCAAAGCTAGGGCCTTACGCCAGAGCTCATCCCGTTCTTTATTAAATTTGAACCTGTTTTTAAAATTAGGGTATCTGGGATTTTTAGTGTGGATTTGGCGGACTCGCCGAGAGTGATCTTGGGGCTTAATACTGGATGAATTAATCCAGCCCATTCGGCGTCCGTATTTATCTAGGTCTTGGACAAATTCACTCCATGTGGGAATAGGAAAGTTTGGATTCCGTCTACGACCACGATCACCATCCCTATGAGCAGCTTGTATACGATCCTGGGTGTTTGCTACAAACATTTTAAGACAATCAGGGAGCCCACGGATAAGAGGGGTTAATCGAACCGGATCAATAGGAGCTAACATCGGGGATTTCCTAAATTCATCTCTTTCATATATCGCCTGAATACAGGCTGCTTTTTGTACTGCTACAGCCAGGTCAGAATAGCCTGTAGCTCTAATTTCCAGAGGTTCCCCTCTCTCTTGGGGATCTATACCACCTGCCCAATATGCTGCCCGTGCAGTGATAGAATAACTATGGTCTCCTGGTGTGGTAGTTAAAAATACTCCAGGTCCCCAAAAGCCACCTGCTTCTTCCTCACTCAACATAATTCGATCTCCTCCTTCGAGAGAAACTCGCCACACATATTCCACTTCCGATTCCCCTGGTCGCCTTGAGAACTTCTCCTGTATTTTAATCAACTCCGCCGGTGACCACGGAATCGTTCGCACAGTAGTGCGGATTTCATCATTGTCATCAACAGTAGTCTCAGTCTTAACCAAAGGTCTCAAGGAAATCGATTGAGGTTCAGGGTCAGAAACCTCTTCAACACCATCATCATCGTCAGACCAGATATCACCATCCCAACTTTCAGGGTCTGCATTATACAACAGTCTACGAATCTGCTTAACCGGAGCGCAAGGCTGTATTTTAGTTAACAGATGACTAACCCTTTCCAGTAATTGTTTAAGATAATTATTTTCACTCACGAGTTTATCCACTCTAACTCCTAATGCCTTTCCTGTCTCCCTTTCAAAGGCCAATGATGACTTCAATATTTCATTCTCTGATTTCAAAGCGGTATGTTCCGCATCGGAGATCAGTTTGGGAGCAGGAGTTTCCTTAGCTTCTTGCTGAGCACAAGTCAAACAAGCTCCTAACACCGCACAAATCGCACTTTTACCCTTTCTTAGACCAATCCTTCGTGAAGCCTGACACTGCTCAATGCGCTCCACCACCTTTTCCTCATCTTTCCAAAACTTTTGGGCCCATTCCTTCCCCGCCTGGGAAGGGGCACATTTGTATTTCTGCAGAAGTTTATCCATAGCAATCCTGCCGACTACGCCAATTTTACTGTCGCGTTAAAGGGGTGTAGCTGATTAACCGTCACGGGCCCGTTTGGATTCAGAGTACTGAACCAGTCGGACATTCACCAAAACTGGGGGTCCGTTCGGACAATCACCAAAAACGTAATAACCGCCTGGGGGTCCACTCAGACATTCACCAAAAACGTATTAACCACCTGGGGGTCCGTTCAGACATTCACCAACAATGCATTAACCGTCTGGGGGTCTGGTTAGATTCAGAACACTGAATTATCACGGATAATCACCCTCACCCAAGTCGCATTAATGAAAACTATCACAATGCAATCAAGTATGGTTTATTACAGCAACAGATAATCAGGTTCTTTTGGATTGCCGGCGATAGTGACTGTCTGCAAAAGCAAGCTAATATGCATGAAATACACAGGCGTTATAGGTGTTATAGATGTGACAGGTGTTATAGGTGTTACAGATGTTATAGATGTTATAGATGGTATAGATGTTACAGGTGTTATAGGTGTTATAGGTGTTATGGGTGCACAGCCTAGAAATAAACGCGTTGAAAGGATCAAAGACTCTATATAGAGATTTATAAGCAAATATTCAGATCTCACCCAAAGGCGTCCCAATGGGGGGGGAAGAGAGGCTCAGCCCGTCGACTGATCCCAGGAGTCAGGAGGTCCTAAGGATGCTGTATGTCCTCGGGATGGTATCTCCCCTGACGGTGGTATCTTCCCTAACATCCCCTCTCTCTTGGGCCAATTTATATTATTTTCTATCTTTTAGGTGGAGCTTGAGTGGCTCTAGTCAAGCATATCTTAGTTATGATTGGTGTAAAGTTTTCCCGTCTCCGTTTAAAGTAATAGGCTCCGAGAAATTCAGAGCGCATGCTCAGTGAGGGGTGGTCGCACCTTGGAGGCGGGTAGCTTTTGGGATGGAGGTGTGTTTTGGTATTATAATGATATTATAATGAGCAAAAAGAACACTAGGGTACAGCATTTGTCAAAACGTGACAGGTCTTTGGCTTAGGGTGGCAAAAAGTGCTGCTTTGTGCACAAGAACAATAGAGGTCCCACCTGATCACAGAGCCTAGCCGTGGTGTCTCCACTCCACTCCACGCTCCGTGGTGTTCCTTAGAGCTAGCACACCAAGTTTCCCCAGCGCGATAGCATCTAAGGTTGGGAGCCGAGGGAACGCTCAGATAATGCAGTTATGCCCTACCCTGAAAGCCTCTTCAAAGCTGTACCTTTTCCTTAAAAACGTGAATGTTAGTTTTATTTTCCTAGTTACTTCAGGCATTTACACCACACCAGCCACTGAGACATACCTGGTGGGTTCTTGGTTTTGTTCTAATTCTCTGAGTGAAGAAAGCATATCTGAGAACACTATCACTCTAAGCAGCAACAGGGAAATACCTGTGAACTGTCCCAATGTGTGAGGAATGTTTTAACAATTCCAATTCGTGTCCATAAATTCGTGTCCATAAATTCATGTGCATAAAGAATAATTCTGTTTGAATCCTGTCTGCCTCTGGGCCCTGCACTGGCAGTTTAATTCTTGAACCACAGATGCAGTGTGCCCCAGTCTCCCCCTCATTCCAGTCAATTTATCACGTCTTCAGAAAACACTCCTTAAATTTATGAACCTGTTTGCTTTTGTTATTCCTGACTTCTAGTTCTAACAGTTACAGCCTTTTTTCCTGTCTTCTTCGAGATTAACTTAACACTGCTATAGATGTGTCTGTGAATGGCTGGGGAAGAATGTTTTAATTACTCGTGAAGCGTCAAATAAGAAAGCTGTTTGTGTTTGATGTCTGGGAGTTTCAGAACAACTGATAACAACTAGTGACTGTTATGAAATACTATGTGGATCCTTGGTATCTGGCCAGGGGGGCCAAGAGATTAAAAGGAAGAAAAAAGAAGCTGAAGGACGGTTGGGAGACAAGACCTGTGGAGAGTGTACAGAGAGTGTTCCATAAACTTGGAATAGTGCCAAGTAAGTACAAAGGGTGAGAGGAAGACTACGAGCCTTCAGCATGAAAGACCCCTAGAGACCCCCAGAGGAGACTGATGCGCATGCTCCAGTAGGAGGAACTGGACCCCGGAAGCTAATTTTAATAATCTCTTTTTTTAGAAGTAGTAATGAATATGTATTAGTCTAGGTGCATAAAAATCAGCTGCTTGATGTAACTGGTGTGCGTCCTGGTGGAGCAGAGACTCCCAGTGCACCCAGCGCTGTTTGCTTACCTCTATTCCTTTATATTCTTTTAATAAATCCTATTTTTTATTTAATCCTAATTTGAATCCTGAGCCATTTATAACACAATGTAATCAGGAACTGTTCTGGAAACATGATATGACGGATTGCCCAACTGAAGTGCCTCTACACCAATGCACACAGCTTGGGAAACAAGCAAGAGGGGACATTCAGTGGTGAGGCACTGGAACAGGTTGCCCAGGGGTTGTGGATGCCACATCCCTGGAGGTGTTCAAGGCCAGGTTAGATGAGGCCCTGGGCAACCTGATCTAGTGGGTGGTGGCCCTGAACGTGACAGAAGGCTGGAACTGGATGACCTTTGAAGTCCCTTCCAACCCGAGTCATTCTATTCTATGATAAATAATGGCAGTCTGGAGGCCATCCATTAGCCCTTTGGCTTCTCACTCACCTTGGTGTCCCCAGCTCTTCATGGACACTTGACATAGGCATCTGCCCACCAGGAAGGCCTTTGTACCTGCTGCTCTGCTGGTGCTCTTGCTCTTGTAGAGATGAATCTCAGGAGCTGAGCATCTCCAGTATAGCTGCTTTTTTTGGCAGTGGCTCCATCTACACCTCTCCACACTAAAGAAGGTCCTTTCTTCACAGTGAAAGAGAGGATTTTGCCCAAGATTGCCCCAAGGCTCAACTTCTTGTAATGAACAGACAGACAAATCCCCAGAGTCATTGCAGAGAGCTGAGACCAGGTTGTGGAGCAACCAAGGGACACGTGATGCTCAGCCAACAACCAGGATGGAGAAAAAAACAGGCCACTCAGTCCTCTGAGCCTTCATGGCAGGTCACCAGGTTCTCTGTATAGAGGGTATGGGGACAAAGGGCTTCTTTGGGGGGTTCTGTAGCCCCAGGAGCATGGCCAATTTGTTGGCACCCTTATATTTGTGCTTGCCATCCTTGGCTCAGGACTCAGAAGGGCTAATGCCCCACTTCAGTCCAGGAAGACACTTTCAGTATGCTTTTCCAGTTGATTTAATTCCTCTGACACTATCATGTCTCCATGACACCTGCATCATTTATAAAACTCCTCCCTGCCTGCAGGGGACAGAAGTTATTATTGAGGGTCTGGAAGGTTATGCCACCCTCCCACTCAGACTCTGCAAAATAATTGAGGAGCCCTTGGCGTTCAGCTCCATGGTTTCCTCTTGAATGACACTCAATGTCAAGGCAGGGCTTACAGGCTTACAAGAAACAGCTTTTGTCTGGTCTCGCTGCTCCCTAGCCCTTTGCAAATCTTTCTGGAGATTTCCTTCAGGTACAGTTCTGCTTCTTAAACATTTTAAACCAGAATGATATTTAGCAAAGATAAGGCTTAAGCAGTCTCCCTGCATCTCTCTGTCTCAGTTGGGCTGCTTGATGGGCTTCAGTACACTGAAAGCTGATAACAGCAGCCTGCCTTGGGGAGCCTGGGTCTACATCCAGACTAAGAAGCTCAGCAAAGTCAGGGGGGCATGGCAGCCCAAAGTGTCTGATCAGAAGCATGCTTCATGGCACAGTTTAGAGCTGTACTAACCAGAATGCCTCGGGGGTTAGCGTGGACCAGGGACCATTTTCATGGAGTTCTGGGGAAACAGCTACCTTTTTGCAGAGTTTGGCTGTATGGCTGTACTAGCTATCTCGCACCAAAGTCAGGACTGGAAAGAATCCTTGGGGTGTTTAGTCTAAAACACTCAGACCATGGTTACCTCTGAGAGTAGCAGTTCTGAACGGTTGAAGTGTTAGTCATTAGGTGTCCTCCCACTATTATGGGGGAGGTATACAGGGACCTAAGAAATCCACCACTGTAAATACACAGGGAGAGTGTGCTGCAGCATCAGATCTTCCAAATTCCTAACCCAATTACATGCCAAAACAAAACAAAACAAAAACAAACAAACAAACAAACAAAACACAACAACGAAAACAAAAAAAAAAAAAAAAACAAGATCTCAACGATGTAATGCAAAACAAAGCCAACAGGGTTATTGCATAGCTCCATGCAATATGTCCTTTGTATTTTGACTGCTGTCAGCATGGTCTGTATACAAGATAAATTAAATTATTATTATTATTATTTTAAACAAACTGTAGAGTACTGTTTCTCCACTTTTAGCATTTGTTTTATTAAAAATGACTCTATATATTAATGTCTATACATGTAACTTACATTTATATACAAATAAATGAATAAATGAATAAATAAATAAATCTATATATATACTAGACTCCCCCACCACCCCGGGCACAGTTTCATTAAAATGGGTCTTCGTATGTCAACCACTATTTACGTTATTTAGGTGACATGAGAGTTTTCCATACAAATTTTATTACAGCTGTGCAGCTCATGAAAATTTCCAGAAAAAAGGGTGAAAGGACACAAAAAAATGGGCATTGGTGGTTGTTAGCAGGAAAGGGTCCTACACAGACAACAACGGACCTCTGGAAGGCTGGGCAGATGAGCGATGGGTAGCAGAGTGTTTGTTGCAGGGTATGTGAACATGCCCCGCACTGCAGAGCGAGCCCAAAGCAGGGAGGGGATTCCCCCCGGATTCATTCAGGCTTGGCTGCCAGGATTAGTTTCTGAAATGTAGTTGGGCACATATGGATGCAAATAAGCACCCAGTAGGAATTTTAAAAGCACATAATCCCTAGCAATTTTGTGGGAGGAAGGCACCTGAATACAGATAAGAATCTAGCTTTAGGTGCCTAGCCTTTTACAGAATGAATCTCAATAGATGCCTACCTACTCTGTTAGATACCTACACATATTTTTCTTCCTTGGAACCAGTTTAAACAGGAGACTCTGCTAATCCACAGAGATGCAGTTTCAGTTTCTCAAGGCCTCCTGGCAGGCAGCAGCACCAGGAGGGAGACCTTGAAGTTTCTGTAAAGCAGCACCCCCTGTGATTGCTGTGAAGTCTGTCTCTGCTGAAGGCGTAGTAACAGACTGCTACGGCTCCAGCTGAATGCTCTGGCATTGTAATAGTCAAATTATATGCAAAATGCATGCATAGTCATTACTCATTAATTAATTTAAATAATTGACTACTTCAGAAGTATGTATGATCTGTCTCTTCTGCAGCTGCTTCATCTGGCTGATCTATTGTTCTGTGGACACATATTAGAAATGTTTGTGAAAAGCACAGAATATTTAGTTTGTGAGTACTGTGTAAGTAAATATTCTTTTTATCCAAGTACTCCAGAAGCAATTAATTAACACCATATCCTCAAAGAAGAGAGCCTTTCATAAATCACTGTCAGTAAAACAACCTAGTCTGGTTGCTGGGAAAAAAAAAAAAAAAAGTTCTATTTGCACAACCGTGGACAAGTCTAAAGCAAGAACAGCCCAGCTGAGTGAGGAGCCTGCCACCTCAAGCAGAAATTGTGAGAAAGGAGCAGTGCCTATGGCCTTGAATGCTCATACTCCATGCTGGCAATGTCCCAAGGGATGTGTGACACCGTGGCACTGACATCCATGGTAGGATCCAGGGCTATGCCATGTCAAGCCCCATCAGGAGAGCATGGTCACCTCTGCTGGACTCATCACTTGGAGCCAGCCCCTTTTGTGATGCACGAACTTAAGAAGACTTCCTGCTTTTCCAGGAGATCCTCTCCTTTTCTTCCTCCATCTGGGCTTTGCAGATGTTTTACTGTTGCCAACCACCAAGGAGACTTCAGCATCCTTGTTTTCTCTCTGAAGTAACCAGAAATAGTGTTAGCCTGATTATTGACAGAAGTCTTTTCTGGACTGGTAGCACCTGGACAGTGAAGATGGACCCTTGACCAGCATGGAGGTCTCTCCTGACCCTAAGTTAGATCTAAACTTGGTGTCACAAACTTCCTTCTCCTCCTTTTTTTTTTTTTTTTTTTTTCCCTTTTTCCCTTAGTGGCCAGATGAGGACTTCTGGATGTCAGTAATTTCTCTTTTAATGCTGACTCTTCTTCTGACCCACACTATGCTCTCACCCAGGCCACTGTGAATGTCTTCTCCACTGTGGGTGCCTTGCTTTTAGCAAGGGTACAGCAGAGGCTAGACCATGCCAGAAGATTTTCAGAAGAATGACACTGATTTGGAGGAAGGCTAAATGACTATAATTAAGATTATCATGTTTTGGTTTTGTTTTTCTCACTTCCCTTTTATCATCCCAACTATAATGTGATTCTATGATTTTCATCCTATCTTTGCAGATGGAGGCAAGTCTTTGTTCCTTGGTAATACCAGAGCCCTTCTTGACTGCAGAAGGAATCTATCTATTGTAAACACAATAAACCTTAGCACAACACTTCCAAACATCATGGGGAGAGACGCTGAGCAAGAACATGATCGCAGATCTA
The DNA here is from genome assembly GCF_047663525.1 of Anas platyrhynchos. Classification (NCBI taxonomy): domain Eukaryota; kingdom Metazoa; phylum Chordata; class Aves; order Anseriformes; family Anatidae; genus Anas; species Anas platyrhynchos. The sequence goes on along the minus strand of NC_092613.1, from coordinate 777,886 downwards.
GTGAAGTTACTAGTGGGAAGAAGATACCAACTATAGTCACCAAAACAAGAAAGGAAGAATATCTTTTCCAAGCAAATAACAACCTGCAAAGGAGGATATTGCAGTCTCTGAGGAGATTCAATGTGTATTTTAGAATCAGATTTGGGAATCCAGCCATCTGTCCAAATATTGAAATTCATCAGCCATTTCAAGTGGGAGTTCGTCAAGCAAAAACATCCAAGGGAGCTCCCACGCCTGCTGTGTTACTGGGCTTGGGCCACAGCCAAACACCATTGACACAGTTTTCTTGCTCTTGCATCTTAACTTTTTTTTTTTTTTTTTTTTTTGGCTGAAAATCACCTCTGAGTGTGTGCAAAATCTATCTGTCAGTTCGGCAAAGTCACATGTCATATGAAAGTACTACAGGTGCTAGTAGGATTTTTCATGTGTGGATGGAGACAGGAGAATGTTCCCTGGCCACATGGAGACTCATTGCTCCCTTAAACATCCCTTGAAGAAGGGACCCAGCAGTGGCTTTCTCTGCATCACTCTTCTGTGTTTCCTTTCGGACCTTCATCAGCAAGGCTTTTTTTTTTTTTTTTTTATTTTTATTTCTGCAAATATTGTGGTTATTTCAAGGTAAGGAGAATAATTAAACAAGGCTAGGGAGAAAAGCTGGTACAGACGCCTCTGTGAGAGGGCTCAGCAGTGGACAAAGTGGTTGCAGTTGCTGCACCAGTGTTTAGAAAGCACAGTTCTGCTCTGGAAAGGACATTTGCCTCCCATCTGGATCCATGCTTTCAAACAGGGCTACTGTTGGTACTATTTGCCACAAGCTTTGAGCCAGAAACTGGGCAATTTTTACAAGGCAGCACAGATCTGCAGTCTTCAGGCATTGCAGGAGACAGAAGAGCCAGGCCAGAAGCAGCACGGGTAGAGATGCCCATAATATTGCCACAGCCATAAAGGGGCTGATTCAGCCCAGACTAAGGAGTGCTGGCTGAGCAGCTAGCAGGTGCAGGGAGGAGTGCTGCTGTCCCCAGCAGAAGGCAAAGGATGAACAAGATCAATGCCCACAGGACACAGATGCAACATGAAAACTTCTGCGAGTGCTGGGATTTCCACCGGGTCTAGTACCTGTCTTCAAAGCAACTCAGTCTACCCTGGGAATGAGAGCGCCCTGGCTCCCTTCGTATGGCTGTGTTCCAAGTCCTCGAGCTGCCAGAAGGCATGGAGGGCTGCCTCTGCCTTGTACTCCCCAGGCATGGCTGCTGTGCTGTGACACAGCCCAGAGAAGGTGGGCAATCTCATGCTGATTTGACTCATGACTTTTGATCTCCAGCATTGTGATTTCAGGAGATGTTTTTGGTCAAAACCACACTTTGGATGGTTTTGTAGGATATCCTGAATAACTACAGATGGGAAAATCAAGCCTGGGACCTAAATGTTCCTGTACTTTGAGTAAAAAAAAAAAAAAGTTATGTGTCATCTATCCCATCCCAAAGTGTCCGATCATCTGCTAGGCTAGCATAGTTCTGTTCCAAATCCCTGGGCAGATTTAGGGGCAGAAGCGAAGCAGCACATGGCAGACCTGGGAAGTCTTCTTTGCAGAGAGCTCTGGTAAAGAAGTCGTCCAAGAGTTTGTGAAGGCAAATGAGACAGGGGGTGAAATCTGTATATCATGCAGTTGGTAAGAATGCACATTGTTTCTCTGAAAAAATAGCTGCCACATCAGGAGGCTACCACCTGAGGCTTTCCAAGTATTACTTCCAAGAGAGATTGCTCTGCAGCTGGGACTAATTCCAGCAGTTTAACTTGCATGGACAAACCCAGTCTCTCCAAGAGAACCATGTCCTCTAGTTGTAAGTCAGGGGTGTCCTGCTGTGTTGAAACACTGTTCCCCCTCTAAACCTCCCAACAGCAGAGCTGTAACGGGTATGGAGACAAGTGGATCCCCTTGAATATCTTCTCTCCATGGTGGGCCCGGGGTAAAGCCATGTAACGAGGTCCCTTGGTGGGTCACTGCAGGCTGACCTGCTCTGCTGGGTGCGGGAAGTCACAGAGGTGAAGAATGACCATGGTGCCCCACCATCCACCACAAGGTGCAAAGCAGAGCCAGTACCAATGGTGGGAAAAGGCTGTTCCGTGGGGGAGCTGCCAGCTGCACTGATCCCTGTGTGGAAACCCAAACACTAGTCCTTATGTACAGGCCCTCTTTGAACAGTCAGAATAAGTTCCTGAGGAACTATTGGCTTCCTATAGGCTGACCCCATCCCGTGTATGGACAAGGTTCACTGAAATATATTCCCAAATTGCAATAAAGATTGAATTATTTTGCTTTTCCACATGTCCCTGCTCAACAGTACTCACTCTTCTTTCCTGCCTCCTCTCAACCTCTCAACTTGGCTTTTGTTTAAAAGCTTTTTTTTTTTTTTTTTTACTCGGGGGATTTAGAAAGTTTATAACACATTAAATCTCTCCGTAATCTCATAAATATAAATGACAATATTATGAAGAATAAAAAACGGTGCAGAGAAATCAGAATAATTAAATCTGGGACTTCTAATACTTAATGAGTCCCTTTGTCTCAGGCTGTGATTAGGAAGCCATCACTTGCTGCATTTTCTCTGATGGAGAACTGCAGATGAGAAAACTGATATGCCCCCAATGCTAGATTTGTGCAGCACCAAACACCAGATGAACTGCATATACTGAAGGCTTGGGTAAGGTTTGACTAGGGCATGCTGGAAGAGTAGCAGATGAGCTTCCAGTTTCACAGCTATGGGGAACATCTGGCAACAGATAAGCAACAGCAGGATCTGGCAAATTATTTCATCTACTGATTTAATCAGCATTTGGAAAGCCTCTGTGCACCAATATTTCTCCCCTGTGTCTTGTCTCTTTTTAATATAGAAAATCTTCAGTGTAGCACAGACTTGAAACAGCTCACTCTGGGAGGAATAGTCTGTCCTCATAGGTGTTTGGGATCAGCTAGACAAAGCCACAGCTGATCTGATCAGATATTGGAGATTGCCCTGCTCTGCGAGTCAGCATGGACTGAAGACTTCCAGAGGTCCCTTTCCACCTGCACTTATACAAATACTTTATTTCCTTCTCCTCACAGACTTCTAAAGGAGAAGCTAAACCAGGCTGATGTCTTGGCTGTAGCATCTCACCTTTGTGGTGATCTTGATCCTGTAAGGTGCTGTGTGCTTCCTCTGGTCTGAATCAGGTTTCTGTAGCATTCGAGAGGCATCCATAGCTTGACTCTGCCCTCTCTGCCCTCTGTTTCTTGTTCTAATACAGAGAAGTTGTCAGATTTTCTTTTTGGGTTTGTCCTTCTGACTCTGGAAACTTGCATAGAAATGGAACAAAAAGCCAGGCATGCTTCTGCTCTCTGCATAAGGCAGGATCAGAGTTTTCCATGGAAAACAGGGAGAAATGTTTCTGAAGCAGAAAACAGACACGATAGTTCCTCCACTCATTGTTCTCTTGACATGTCACAATTTTCTACCAGCATCTATTTAGAGGAACAAGGCTCCAGGTACAACCACTAGCCATCTGAGGTGGAGGTAGGATCTCAGCCTGGCTCCAGCTGCAAATAGCAAAGGACCTGTCCCTGTCCTTACCCCTGACCAAACTGAAGATGGAGTCACCTACTGCACTCAGTCAACCAGGTGAGAGCCTTTGCCCAGACACTGGTCAGTCCTCAGCAGTCTTAACCTGCACCTCTCACATTCCCCAAAAGCAGGACAGCTGCTGAGCCTTCTGGGACTTCTTGGGGTACATCATGAGATGATGTACCACTGGCATGAAGGTACGTGGCCAGGGATAGGCCCTTCTCAGAATGTCCTTAGGCAGCAGTGGGCAGTGCAACAACTCCAGCAGAGGTCAGTGCAACAATATCAACAGTGGTCAGTCCAAGAACGTCAGCAGTGGTCAGCCCAACAGTGCCAGCAGTGGTCAGTCCGAACACACATGTGGAGGTTCTTCACAGGCTCCAGGCAAGCAATGTTCTCTGAATTTCAGCAAGAGAGTGCATTTCTCTCTCTCCCATGTCCAGATGCTTTCAGCAGCCCTAGCCAGGGAGGTGATGCACAGCCTGACTTGTAGATCTGGGGCTTTGGTTTTACACCCCTTGAGGGTGGAGGAAATTCAGCACATTTGCATGGAGTGACCAAAGCCAAGACCTGAGCGCAAGTTGGTGTTTTGGGATGTGCTTTCAGTAGCAGTATCCCAACGACATAATTTAGGTAGTTCAGATTTGTGTGTTTTGTCTGAGCTGCTATTTCTCAGCTTCCTTTAAAAAAAAAAAAAAAAAAAGAAAAGAAAAGAAGGCAGCAGGAGAACAATTCAAATGAGGGGCTTTTAACTTTGTTATAGGTGCATAGGCGGTTCAATGAATCTCTGGTTCTGTATAAGCAGTATCTCTATAACACAGGTTAACTGGACCTCTCTAGACATATCGCCAGAGAAATTGACCTTCCTCTGTTGATTTTATGTACTTCTGGCAGCCAGATTCACCCATACTTTTCCAGCAAGGGTAGAGAAAATAGATACAGGGTTAAGTATTAAGGGTAGAAGATCTAGACTGCACAAATACTTATGAAATGAAACCTTGACAATGAGCTGCATCTCATAAACAGAAGTATTTACTTCATGGGGCAATTGCTTTATAGAATAAATTAGTAGAATACTTTTCCATCCAATTACACCCCAAAACACGGTGGGATGCTTTGGGTAATCATGATCAAATACCACCAAGCTGTCTTATAACATTAAAGAAAATATTTGATTGCCAGAAATCCATTACTGAGTAGACATCTGTGCACTGAACTCAAACCATGAGATTCTTCTTCTTTTTTTTTTTTTTTTTTTTCAGACTGGTTCTCTGTAATATGCCTACTCATACTACTGTACAAACACAAGATTTGCATTAATTTATGAAGTCCTGCAGCTTTTGATACTGTACATTAATTAAAAATGATTTGTTCACAAGAGAAGAAGAAAGTTTCACAGGAATTTACAAAGAACTTTCTGCAGTTTCTGGAAGAGATGTAGGGGCTCTGGTTTGGGGTAGGCTGGGACATCGTGGGGGGGCACTGGGAGCCCATGGCACCACTGCCTGTCATGAGCAGGTGAACACTGATACAACTTGCATGGGGGTCACTCAAAACTCCCTCTCTGATAAGCAGTGCTACATTTAGTAGGCTGATACTGTGCTCAAATAGCATGCAAAGCTACTTAAGCAGTCTATCTTCGACCACAAAAAATATGTGTCTGTTGCTCACTGACATGCCAGATATGTGATGCTCCCTTGCTTCTGGGAGAGGTCCCAATTTATTCTCTGTTTCCCTTGGAAATGACAGGTTTCCCTACAGTTTCTTAAAGGATTATGGTAAAAAATAATCTGTCCTTTGTGATGGTTATGAATAGTCAAATGTAATATCAAGGACTCAGAACCAACATTGTTAATCTAAACTATCTCTAACTGAAAGCATCTGAACAGAGGCTCAGATGAGTTTCTGGAGAAAGAAATAGTTTCTCTACAGAGAAACACTGGACGCAACTGCATAATCAAAAGGGATTCATTTCTTGGTTCATTCAACTCCTAGGTTTTAGTTTTAAAACGTCTGTCTTGGCTTAAAGCACTCTTCCAATCTCTATTTCCAGTTCCTAGGATTTCCTGAAATACGGAATCCCACTTTTTCCTTTTACAATCTCCCAGTCTCTTCTTTTTTACCTCTCCCCAAGAAACTTAGCACTGCTCTCTTCATACTTGACAACTAGATATGGAGCTGTATCAGCCAGAAGGAAGTTTCCTTCACACTTTCTGCTTCTTACGGTATCTGGGCTCTTACCTTTACACTTACTCACCCTTCCTACATTAGCACAAAGAAAGCTGTTTGGGAGATCTGATGTCTTGTTTTCCAGAAACTGCCCTGAATCACCTTTACAAGAGCTGTCCCACGCTGCGAGCACAAGTCTTGCAGTCTGGCCAGATATTTGCCTTCTAAGTCAATAACCAAATCTCTTACAAAGGTAAGAACATGTAATTAATGGAAAGGAAATCCTTTTATTTTCATCACAGTTCACTTTTTTTAGTTAAGTTAAGAACATGTAATTAATGGAAAGGAAATCCTTTTATCCTTTTATTTTGATCCAAATTCACTTTTTTTTTTTTTTTTTTTTTTTTCTAGACCAAGAATGAACCGTGGAGAACCACCAAAACTCAGGTGAGAAATGAAATGACAAATGTTAAGGTCAGGCAGCTTGCCCACTTCCATTGCTACCCTGAAAGCAGATGGAGTGCATCTTCATACGCCACAGCCTGAGACACTAGTCGACAGGCCAGCCCGTGTGAGGAAGTCCATTGCTGCCTGAATTTTAACATGACAGGGGGACTCTTAAGCCTCTTGTTTATGCTTTAGTACTTGCGGTCTATGGGAGGACCACAGCACACTCTTCTCTGTCTCCCCTTATTTGTTGATCGTCTGTAGGAAGAAGAGAACGTGCAGAGGCCCTCACCCGTACATTGGGTCTGTTCTCACTCTGTGCAGCTCCATCATTGAGCAAAGTACCAACCTTGAGGCTTCTGTAAGGACTTGACACAAACTACAGAATACTACAATGAAGCATTCACAACAAAACCACATTTTTTTCCGCAGCCAAGCATCAAAACACTTACAGAAGGGCATGGTCCCTCTCTGTGCACCTCAAGGGGAGATCCACAAATCCTCACGTGGTTTCATCGCATCCAGCACCCTTCTCTGTGCCTCCCAGCTAAACGTGCACAGAGGCAGCTGTTGCCAAAGTGCTGTGGTGACACAATTCAGTTCTGTTTCTGAAGTCATCACCGCAGGCGCCTCCCAGTGACGGCACAACACTCTCTGTTGCTAATGCGTCTGTCTCAGAAACAGCTAGGGAAGTACCACTATGCCCAAACTGACTTGAATTAGAGTAGTTCCCAAATTATTCTCTGCTCCCCTACATCTGTGGAAGGTGGGTGATCAATCTTTTCCTTGAGAAAGGACTACAGAGCAAAAGAGCTTGATTCTGAGACGTTGCCCGTCCTTGTAGAGCAGTTCACCTTTGATTTCCATGTCAGAAAAAAGAAGGTGAAATCAACAATTCCCTTCCTCTGAGCTGGGAATAGGAAAGAAGCCCAATTCTCCAGGAAGCCTTCAAAAGGAAACTCTGCATTTCTTTGTTAAACACCTTGTTTAATTTCTTGAAAGAAATCTTTCCCAGGACTTTGCAACTGCGGTGGTTCAAAGCGGGTGGGCAGCCGAGTTCCACCACGGCCGCTCTCTCACTCCCCCTCCTCAAAGGGAAAGGGGGAGAAAATACGATGCAAAGGGCTCCAGGGCTGAGATAAGGACAGGGCGATGGCTCAACAAGTATCGTGACGGGCAAAGCAGACTCAGCAGAGTGACCCTCAGGGTCCCTCCCTGCCCCTGCTCCCCGTGGGGTCCCTCCCATGGGATGCCGTCCTTCCCCAGCTGATCCCACACGGGCTGCCCACAGGCAGCAGCTCCTCAAGCACTGCTCCCACACGGCTCCGTCCCACGGGCTCCATCCATCCATCCATCCCCCAGGAGCAAACTGCTCCAGCACGGGTCCCCCACGGCTGGGCGGCAGCTCCCCCCAGCCCCCCTGCTCCTGCGGGGGCTCCTCTCCATGGCTGCAGCTGCGGCCCGGGGCCTGCTCCTGCGGGGGCTCTCCACAGGCCGCAGCCTCCTCCAGGCCACAGCCACCTGCTCCACCGGGGGCTCCTCCACCCACAGGGGGGCAGCAGCGTGGAGATCTGCTCCATGTGGGACCCATGGGTGCAGGGGGACAGCCTGCTCCACCAGGGGCCTCTCCCTGCACAGCCCGCAGGGGAACTGCTGCTGTGAGCCTGGAGCACCTCCTGCCTCCTGCTGCACTCACCTTGGGGGCTGCAGGGCTGCTTCTCACTCCTTGCTCTTCCAGCTTCTGTTGTGCAGCAGTATTTCCCCCTGCTTACATCTGCTCTCCCAGAGGTGCAAACAACATCGCTTATTGGCTCAGCTCTGGCAAGCGCCGGGGCCCTTTTGGAGCTATCTGGAGCTGGCTGTTGTCTGGATTGTTCTCACAGACGCCATCCCTGCAGGCCCCTGCTACCAAACCCTTGCCACGTAAATCCGATCGAAGTGTATGCAGCAATTACAAAGCCGCTGTGCTTTGGGCTGTCACGATCCTTCTGCAAGTGCAGGGGAGGTGCAGGGTTGCTTTGCATTTCCAAAAGGAGGAAGAAAGCCTCCAACCCCACTGGACCTCAGCCACTTGCAGGATCCAAGCAACGCTCCCCACTTTCAGTTATCTCCCTCCCATGCACACAGTGGGAGCAAGGTTGAACAAGCACATTTTTGAAAATGTTTATCTTAATGAAGAATAAAAGAAGTCTACAACACCCAATCCCTCTGTGCACCCAAGGCAAAAATCGTGGACTATTCTGCCTCAACACTATTTTCAGACCCAATTTGTCAAGTCATCTAGCAGAGGATTTCTCTCTTGTTCACTCACTAGCTTAGTAGAGCACCAGTTTACATAGGTGCTGGAGCAGATTCCTCAACCATCTGAAGGGACTTGATCCCAGAAAAGTTCAAAACTGCAGATGACTCATGATTTTGTGGTGAAGCATCTATTAAATGAGAGCTGTTCCGCTTAGGGCACAGTGAGACAGTGTGAGAAGAACCCTGTATCTCACTGATTGAGGCTTTATAACTCTACAGAATTGTCAGTCAACAATAAATGGAAAGTGCAGGAGATATGTTCTTTCTTCCTCCTTTCCCTGCCATACATTAGCAGAGAGATTGTGGTGGGATATAGGTTCAGAGCCTCACAGAAGAAGGATTTGAACCCAGGCTCTCCACAGTCTGCACCACTGCCTTCCTGATGGCTTTTGACTATTTTATTTTATTTTATTTTATTTTATTTTATTTTATTTTATTTTTTTTTAATTTATTTTATTTTATTTTATTTTATTTTTTATTTTATTTTATTTTATTTTATTAGTATTATTATTCTTCTTTTTCTGGGTGGTGTCTAAGTCTTGGGGGGCAGAACAAACTGTGGGAGGAGGGAATGCTACTACTGTCTGTGACAGTGGTGATTTCTGGACAGTGTTAGCAACAGAGCTTCTGCAGAGAAGAGAAAATGCCAGGCAGTCTCTGTTGGTATTCCATGTACTGAGTACTGAGTGCAGTTTTGGGCTCCACAGTATAAGAAAAAGACATAAACCTGTTAGAGAGTGTCGAAAGAAGGGCAACAAACAAGAGGGTCTCTTTTAACAGGGGGATTGAGGTTTGTGGCAAGGTTTTGGTAGCAATTTAGGGGCTGCACTGTGCTGGACACAGCAACAGACGCACCATAAGCCAAAGTCAGACAATAAGCCAAGGTGTGTTTACGTGTGGTTTACTGTGGTTTAACGTGGTTTACGTATAGAAGAAAGTTTTCGCCTATTGGTGAGTATACTGCAGATTTGCTGCATTGTTCTAAATTAAATAGCAAGATAAGTGATGGCATTGTAGGCTGGGAAAATATTTCTAGAGTATCAGCGCATTTTGAGCATCATTTTAACTGTTTATGCAAACATGAAGATTATTAAAATCAGTGTTTATTTATGTCTGTATGTAAACAGGTGATCATGTTGTATAGCATGCAGTAAATGGTTTGTGAATGCTGCTTGAAGAATGAAAAGAGTAAGTCAGCTCCACAAGGAATAAATGAATTTTGTTTATTTGTGCAATGCAGAGATTAGAATTAGACCAACAGCATGGAACCAAAGTCTTGCTGTGTGCCTTTTATCTGTAGGACAGTTCATGGAGGCTTCAGCAGCCCTATCTGTTTTCTAGCAGTCTGAAATGTCCTCTGTGGTGCTGCACCCAGTTGAAAGCCTGCACTGATTGTGCTGAACTTTCCTAACAGGAGGCACGGGTCCTTCGTCGGACGCTGGCTGGGGATGTATGCTGCGATGCGGGCAGATGATGCTGGCCCAAGCACTGATCTGCAGACACTTAGGGAGAGGTGAGTGCTGGTCCTGAGGGAACTTCGGTATTGTCTGCAGACGCTTCTTCATAAGTACTCCATTAAAAGCACAAACCCTGAATTTATTAGTGAGACTTTCTTTGATGCCCTGGTAACAGTTCCTAATGAATCAATTCATATTCAGCTGGGTGAAATCATCCCAGCCTGAAGCAGAGAAATAGGCATAGAAGGAGAACAAATGGGGAATCCTGTCGCCATTATTTTATAAACCTTTTAGTGTAACACCCAAGTTGAGGCCAAGGGAAAACCTGCCACCGTGGGACAGTGCTCTTACCCTTCTCTTCACTCCTCACTTGTCAGCAGCACGAGGTCCAAACCCCCCTGGTGCAAGCTCTTAAGCATGCATGTCACATCCCAGGATGCTGCCAGTGGAGTGTTTGGACTTTCTGTATGGATCTTATGTTGTTATTTAATGGGTGCTTAGAAATCCAACAAGGTCTAAACACAGCCTGTACTTTTAAATAATCTTGGAAGCTCAGAGATACTGGAATGGCTATCAACACGCAGCATGATCCGTCAGAATATGTTTGCAGTTGATGTTTTTGTTTTGTTTTATTTTCCCTGTTTTTACAATCTAGCCTATGATGATAAAGGGCAGCTTGATGATAAATAACAAGCTTGGAATTCTAGGAGCTCTACACAAAATGTAAATATTCGAGATGAATTGAAATGTCTTTTAACATCTCATTATAAAGCTTTCTGCTGTCTAGACATTTGATCAGTGTAATGAAAACGTCACCATTTTTTATTCTATATCAATTTTTCCTTTCAGATTGGCAATGGGAAAAACACAAAAAACAACCAGAAGAATATCACAGAATCCTACGATGCTTTCTCGACAGGAAGGCTTGCTGTTATTCAATCCACCAGATGGGTAAGAACAAACATAAACTTTCAGGTTTTTTCCACTGAAATTTCTACTGTGTTGAATCACTAATTTGCAGTATGTTAATTCATAATTTTAAAAAGTGGATGTGAAGACAAGGTGTATGCTTATACAAAAATAAAAAGGTATGCAGATGGGCGCAAAGACTAGTAGTACAGAAACATTCCCTGAGACCTAAATAAAGCCATGTACTAGAATGTAGCTCTTGATAAACTCTGTAAGCCTTGGGTACCAGAGTCAGTAATGTTAGAATAGACAGTCTTGTAGCTTATTGCTGTAATTTGTAATAAAGGGCACTAACATTTGTTAACTTGTAATTCTCATTGTAGTTTAGAAGCCTTTTGTTTATTAAAGAAACTGGCACTCCCTAAGTTTTGAAAAGAGCATAGATTGAGAAAATAATTGTTATTGCTAAATACAGATTGCAGTTACTCTAGAATGTTTGACAGTCACCGTATTTACTGTATATTGTTCCCACATTCTTTATGGTCTCATTTTTCTTTGATTTTGTGTACGTGTGTCTTTTTTTCACTGTGAAAACAGCACAGGTGGGTGTTGGAGAGGGGAAGTCAATTGGAGAATGGTTTGGACCAAATACAGTTGCTCAAGTACTAAAGTAAGTGAGATCATACCAGTCTCATTCAGAACGTACTCCCCTGGGGCAGCCAAGAGAAGGCCCAGGCAGAGTTTTGAAGGCTGCATCTCCCCCTGTCCCACAGTCAGGAATGTACTTGCCATCTATTTACAAGTGCAGCATGGAATGTCATGCCACAGCTCGGTGTGCAGGTACTGAGTTGGGAATGGGTGACCTCTAAATTTTAATAAAGGAAGAGCCTGAGGAGAAGAAACAGCAGGAAAGTCTCCTGCTACGCCGTCTGCATGCCCTCACCAGTCACACCACAGATGTATATTCCTTTCTGCACAGTGGCACAGCTCTGGCAGGTCGAGAGTGCCACCGTGTAGGTCGGAGTGGTGGTGTGAAACATCAGAGAGAAGCCATCTCGGCTGAGGAGGGAACTGAGCTGCAATTCCTCCCTTTCTGAGCAGCAGTTCTGCCAGCAAGGCTACTGGATAAAGATGGGCAGCTCCTCATAGTCTGGGAGCCACACTGAAAGGAACTGAGGCTGCTCAGTTCTCCAGGGGTACGTGGAGGTGTCTTACCTCAGGCAGGGGCTAGGCTACAGGTCCTGCGAGCTCAGCAGCAAGTCTTTGACACCCTGGAACAGGCACATGATCTGAAGAGGGAGGGGAGCTGAAGCATGCCCTGGACTCCAGATCTTTCATGGCCAAGTTTTTCATGGTGAAACGCTCACCCCCATTTCTTTCTGGCTTATTTGAAACAGCTAATTCTGCCAGTGCAGCTTAAGAGTGTAGCTCCCTTCCCCAAAGGTTTGGATTTTGCAGAAGTGGACATAAAACTGTGTGCTGCTGTCTCCCACTGAAGTTTTGGTGCCCCAAACCCTTAGCTGATTTAGCTTTTAACGCCCCATTTCTGCTGTGCACGCAGGCTCAGGCAGAAGTAATTCCACTGAATTCAGTGGAATTTCTTAAGCAAAAAGTAATCTGCAAAACTGGCATAGGAATTTTTTTCTTTTCCAGATGAGAAAAGACACAATTGGGCAAGAACCCAGTGCAGAGACTGTCGAGTGCAATAAAAAGTAATAAACTTGATGTAGTTGAACTGTTACTGTCACTGCACTTAGCAGTAAGACAAAACAGTTTGCACATGGTGCAGCGCATATGTTTTTCCTGGTACCACTCAGTACCTATTTTTCTAAAGATATTAAACATTTAATGTTTAAAGTTTTCTTTTTCTTACATGGAGACTTTAAAAAATGCAGAAAGGATGTTTTTTCTTAAGAAAAAAAAAATAAATAAATGGTTCTGAGTGTAAAGCTACCCTTTTGATCCAACTAGTTTATATTAATTAGTACCTTAATGTTTTCTAGGAAGCTTGCTTTATTTGATGAATGGAATTCATTAGCAGTTTATGTATCTATGGGCAATACGGTGGTCATTGAAGACATGAGGAAGTGACACCTCATCAGTTTTCTGGTAACAGTTTCTGATTTGACTCCATTTGCCAGCATGTATCTAAACATGAACAAATACTTGGGGGGCCATGGGTTTGTCTTGCAAGGGTAAGAAGAGGGAAGAAGGACATACAAACTCAGTTGTGGTTTTTTGATCCCTGATGCCAACTTCGTGCTCACATCACTGGATGTGAAGAGCTCCTTGAAGAATTTCTACTGTCATCATTGCTGCCATTTCATTTCTCTGGCGTTTTATAGGCAAAGCTTGACACTATTAATAACATTAATAGGACATGTCACTGCAGTCTTAAATTGTCATCCCCCAATCATTGATCTAACGTCTCACTTGGACGTGCCAGCACATACTGTCTGCTAGAATTACTTCTACTAAATAGCTGTAATTGCCATGCCCGGCTCGTTTTGTCTTGGGTGCCCTATAAAGATCCCTGGCAAACTAGCTTAATTCACTACTGAGAGGAAGATCTGCTTTGTGTTCCTCTGTGCGTTGACTGATTTCTAGTTTTATTCCCGCAGAAAAAATGTGCTGGTCCCCTCCTCAGAGCAGCAGCGCGTCCCACAGCAGTGCACATTTGCACAGAAGTGCTCTTGGCCGAAGCAAGAAGGCAGGAGGACTCTGCACAGGCTGGAAAGCCCTCTTGCTTATTATACCTCTACGACTAGGGATAAATCACATAAATCCCGTATATATTGATGCATTTAAAGTAAGGTTTTCTTTCAATTCATTGCTCGTTACTGTCAAATAAGTTTGGGTATCTGTGATGTCAGTAAAGAAATGAATGACAATTTCCTTTATTCCTTTTGAACTCCTAGGAATGCTTTAAGATGCCACAGTCTTTGGGAGCATTAGGAGGGAAACCAAATAATGCCTTTTATTTCATAGGATTTTTAGGTAAGGAAAAAAGAAACTTATTCCAAATGTGCAGATGATCAAAAGAGAACATTTTTTGAAGGGGAAATAGTAAGGGGTCTAAGCGTGAACCTCTAGAAGTAAAGAAAGATGAGAATAGAATAAAATAAATGAAGAAGCATATCTAAAAGAGTTTAGAAACAGTATGAGATGATCCTTAACAGGAGCAGAAAGTTAACAGCAAAGCTAGGTGTAAAAATAAGTGATGACATCAACAAGAGCAACATACTGAGAATAGCTGATAGCATTTGACAAGTGTATTGGTCAAATGTCACTTTTATTTTCTTGTATTTCAAAACTGTTTCTGATAGCAGTATCTTTTTCACCTTTTGCATACCTTCTGTTATTAAGTATTGCTCTAATTAATTTAAAATGCATTCCTTCAGATTTCACCCCACTTTGGGCCAAAATTTTGCAACCCTATTTTGTCCTTTTGTAAAACCTAACCTGTTTTAGTTAGGCTTTTTTGTTCCAATTTCTGAATGAATGCCTAATGGGATTACAGATTGCATCTGTGAACATCCTGTACCTTTTAATCTGTCAAATGTTAGTGTTTACAACACTTGAGATTTAAAAAAAAAAAAAAAAAAAGTACTGGATCTCTCATGGAAAAATAAAAGTATGTGACAAAGATAGAACATAACCAACCAAAAAATTACAGTAATAGGTGACAATAGGAAGTTATACTAAATACCCTGTGGGAAACGCTGTGTCTAAACCTTCCGATTCTCTTAAAGAATCCCTAGCTGGAAAGTCTAGATTATACTGACTGCGATGGCAATCTAATTTCTATTTTACAGTTCTGGACCAAGTGCTTATTAATGTCACTTGCTTATTTTTAACATACGGCTTTTACCCATCCAGGCAATGAGCTGATCTATCTGGACCCTCACACCACTCAAAGCTTTGTAGATTCAGAAGAAAATGGCACGGTTGACGATGAGAGTTTCCACTGCCAGGAAGCCCCACATAGAATGAAGATCATGAATTTGGACCCTTCAGTAGCTTTAGTAAGTGTCAGGAAATCTTGAATGCATGTACTTTATCTCAAAGTAATGTCTCTCTACATTGGTAAGGGCAGCAATGCATCTCCTTGAACAGAACCAAGATCACAAAGCTGTCTTCTGTGATCAACACATAGTAGTTTGTACAAAACTACATCGAGAATCTTAGGGCAAGTGGGGAGCTGTCTGTACTGTGGGAGCTCGCTTTGTTTTCTTTACTGAGCAGCTTTTACTTCTTTCAAGAGGCATTATAATGGTCAGAGCAAGGAACTGAAACAGGTTTACGTGTTTTATTCTATCACTACTTTATGTTTGGTCACCTCTAGACAAGTTACTTAAACTTACTTTATATCATAAGTTGAAAATGTTTAAGTGGAATTATTGTATTTCACCCCAAATTACAAATACAAATGTATTATTTGTAATTCACCCAAAATGTCATGGGGGTACTGTGGTATTTGAAAAAATTGGATCTGATCCCATGCCAGTATCCTGTGATTGGGTGATTGGCAGTTGTCACCAGTGGGATGTGTTTCTAAAGCTTTAAACAATCTGTAAAGATACCGGTATCTGTCATTCATTCACATACCTGTTTTTTAATACTGCTGCTTTTTAGAAAGTTTTTTTGTTTTGTTTTGTTTTAATACTTTACTACGTAACTGTGCAAAATGTGGCATGATGCAACGAGACAGACAAAATCATAATGAAGAGCAAATATTTTCAGTATAGATACCAGAATGGAAATGTTCCTTAGGTGGTCCATCATCTACAAGTTTTCAGCTTCTGCTGATACCTGGACTGTAGGAACTGGGTGGCGCTCCATGGAGGAGCACACAGGAGCTGCTGCTATTTTTTGCTTGACTATTTCGTTAGGGGTTTGCAGGGCCTTGTTCTCCCCGTGGGTTCTCTCCCTAGAGCTGCCACATATTTGGAGTCTTATATCTACTGATCGTACAGGGCATTACTGTATCAGAGGTCAAACCGCCTTACCTGCTGGTACCACATACCTACCATCTGCAAAGGTAAAACTCTGTGTGTTTGTTTTTTCCCCTAAGGGCTTCTTTTGCAAAGAAGAATGTGATTTTGATAACCGGTGTAGTCTTGTACAAAAGGTAAGAGTGGGAACTTAGCATCTCGATTTGTTCTTTATAAAGTCTGGTTTTTATTGTCTGTTTTTTGTAAAATTTTCCTTTGCATTTTCCTTTGTATACAAATTGTATGAGCCATGGAGAAGAATGCATTAAAGCATCAGGGTAAGGCAATACTACTGAATTGCTAATTGGAAATTGTTCAGCACTTTACCAGCCACAAACCCTGCCAGTTGGAAAATGGGTGTAAACATCCACACTTGAAGGTGTTACTGGGTGACACTTGCTTTTAACTTCTAATTCTCACTAAATGACTAAGGTTTAACTGCCATATTGTAGTGATGTATCAATGATTTGCTTCCTGATCCTTTTTTATTGTTTGACATAATAGATTGCGTGTTCTAATTATGACTGTTAGTCCCTGCTATCTTAAAGATCTGATTCTGTAAGTGCTGCAGGCCTCTAGCTCCTGCTGATCTAGGGAGAACAGAAGGTGCTGGCTGCCACAGGAAACAGACTTGAGGATGTTTCTGCATGCAGCTGTTAAGCTAAGCACCAGACGTCTGAATGTAAAGTACCATCAACCTCTAAGGGCATTTATTTAAAAAAAAAAAAATCATCTAAGGAAAACAGTTTGTAAATAACTGAAATACAGGACAGAAGGTAACTTCTCTTTGAAGAGGAATAGCGTTTGGCTTCAGGAACACCTTTTTTCCTGACCAAAACCTGTCCTTCAAAATCTGATGCGTTTTTTTTTTTTTTTTCCCCTTTGGAGGAGCTGATAGATCTGTCTTTTGTGCTATTGATCAACAGAAAACTTGAGGAGAGTTCTATGCAAGCAACTTTCTTTTAAAAAGCAGAAAATTTTGTACATTCCTAGTGTGCTTGCTACCTGTAAACAAAATTACAGGTTTGCAGATATCAAAGCTGATATCAAAAGATGATAAGACTGATAATTTGTAGTACAGTTCAAGAGATCTGTCTTCCAGATGTGTTTTAACTAGGGATGTATTACAGAGACCATGGTGCTTGGATTTCACAGTATGTCTGTATAAAGACTTTTTTTTCCTGATGGACATGCGTAATTAAAAAACACTTTCAATTAAGCAGACACGTTTTGTGTTTGAAGCGTCTCCCCGAGCCAGCTTTTAAAATGAAAGCATTCTGTCCTCAGGAGATTCTAAAGCAGCAGAGTCTACGGATGTTTGAGCTGGTCCAGAAGCACCCGCCACACTGGCCTCCTTTCATACCTCCAACAAAACCAGAAGTGACAACCACAGGAGCAGGTAAGGCACCGATTAAAAGCCTAATTGTGCAATGTTATGTTCCTCGTTAGCAAATAAAAGAATAATCACAGGTAGAATAACTATCCTTTGTGAGTGTCAAGCAATATATAGCAGGCATGTATCCAAACAAGCCATACAATTGCTAGCACAGATTTTTTTTTTCACTCTTACAAAGTACTTTTCTGGAATGCGTCTTTCAAAGTTTTTTTTTTTAAGTGAACAAAATCAGGCATGTCTTTAGAAGCATTTTTTTCTTTATCTTTTTTTACAGAACTCATTGAATCTACTGACAAGCTATTTGAATTGGAAGAAGAATTTGAAATCCTGAGTGTGTGAAGGAAACTGTGGTGACTCTTCTGAGTGTTGAATATATTGGTAATATTATTGCATTGACTTAAACAGCCATGTTAGCCCCGAAGTGCCTGAAATTATGGATAACAGAGCACAGAAATCTAGTAGCATCCAAAACTCCAAGGGCAGTTTAACACACAAGCTTCCCCGGATGGAAAGGCAGTAAGAGATCTTGTGATAAGATGCTTAAAAGGAATCTCTTTTTAACGTACCTTACCTGGAGACAAACGGGCCTTTGAGATTAAGGCAAAAATACATGTATCACTGGGCACCATGTTTGGAGAAAGGGATAACCCAAATGGATATTTCTTGCTCTCATATAATAATGCAATAGTTTAGTTCTTCAAGCAAAACAGTCTTCAGTTCAGGAGGATGTTTACTTCTGTTCCCTCCTGTGGGCTGCGTCATAGGAAAAATACATTGTCTTGTTTAAAAGATTGACTGGATCAGGAGAAAATTGTTTCCTTGTTAAATATTTTAACATGTATTTGAGCAACCAGACTTTATTACAAAAATGTTTCTGTAAAAGGAACTATGTCTAATGGACACATTTTGCAATAGCCTTCCTGTTTCTGGGAGACCTCAAGAGGAACAGGAGCCTCAAATAGTTGATACAGATCACAACCACTGTTATAGTTATGGTATATTTCACCTTGACCTTAAAATTCAAATGATTAAAACTTAGGTTATTTCTTTCCGAGTTAAAACGAGTCAAAGGTGGTTTAACTGTACCTTATTTATTTTAGAATAGATTTACACAAGTTTCTCTGTTACAGCACTTTATCTGTGCATCTAATAAATTTCTTAAGCTTTTCTTAGGTTGTATGCTGCTATGTTTGGTTAATTTGTGTGAACTAAATATAAACCAGGTGATCTTAAAACTTAATATAGAAGCGTACACAGATTACTGAATTGTTGCTTTTTGACTTCTTGCCTTTTGAAATCTGTTTTGGTAGAAGTGCCTTAACCCTACAGGTTTATCAGAACAGCCTGGGCAGTTTTATTTCTAAGGCAGAGAATCTCTCTCTAGCAGCCATAAGAAAAACAGTTCAGAATAAAGAAAGGCAAAGATTTTTAATCCATGCTGAAGTTCCTTTTCACTACCAGACAGTCCCCCTTGTGGTCATGTTGTCATGCTAGTGTAATGAACATGAATTGCAGACTTTCATCTTCACCAATAAATGACAACATAGAGAAATACTGAATATTGTCTCCTCTCACTTGCACCTCTCGATCAGGGCCACTGTTTTTTCAAGCAAAAGAGTTAACGAGATCCTATTGCATCTTGTTTAATGTTTATTAACTACAGTTTGGAAACCACAAACGTAGAAAAAAAATATCATTTCCTTGTTTTATTAAAACATATATAAAACATATAAAAAACATATATAATATATATATATAACACATATTGTGTTGTAAAGCACACAATTCCCTACCAATGACAACAAAAACATCATCTAATTGAGCATGCAGTTTTCATTAACCTGTTTTTTTTTTGTTTGTTTGCTTTTTTACAAATACCCAACAACACATACACATGTGTTGTGTTGTGTTTTTTTCCATCATTTCTCACTGAAGCAATACCCATCCCGTATCAGATCTGTGTCATTACTCTAATTTTTGTTCCTAATGTACTTGAAAAACTTCTTAACTCTATTGATTGCAACAGTGGACTTTATTCCCTCCGATCTTAACTCCATTTATCAATTACTTATTCTCTTAAAATCCTGCTTTTAAGAGATGGTTAGGTATTCACCATCTCTCACTCTTATTTATAGATTTTCTATTCTTTTTCAGTAGTTCAGCCCTAGTCAACACGGAGGAGTCATGTATTTGGCAATTTTATTTATGGTAGCACTCCCCTCCCCTCCCCTCCCCTCCCCTCCCCTCCCCTCCCCTCCCCTCCCCTCCCCTCTCCTCCCCTCCCCTCCCCTCCCCTCCCCTCCCCTCCCCTCCCCTCCCCTCCCCTCCCCTCCCCTCCCCTCCCCTCCCCTCTCCTCCCCTCCCCTCCCCTCCCCTCCCCTCCCCTCCCCTCCCCTCTTTTGATTATCTCCCCAATTTTGCCTCCCCTCCCCTCCCCCCCATCCCCTCCCCTCCCCTCCCGTCTCCTCCCCTCCCCTACACCCCCTCCCCTATTCTCCCTGTCCCTATACTCTGCTACACTCCCCTCCCCTATACTACCCTACACACTCCTACACTCCCCTCCCCTATCCTACCCTAAACTCCCGTTCGCTACACTACCCTACATTACCCTATGCCCCCCTCCCCTACACTCTCCTACACTCCCCTCCCGTATCCTACCCTACACTCCCCTAAACTCCGATCCCCTACACTACCCTATACTCTCCTATGCTCCCCTCCCCTCTAACACGATACACTACGCTATGCTACCCTACCCTACCCTACCCTACCCTACCCTACCCTACCCTACCCTACCCTACCCTACCCTACCCTACCCTACCCCACCCCACCCTATCCTATCCTATCCTATCCTATCCTATCCTATCCTATCCTATCCTATCCTATCCTATCCTATCCTATCCTATCCTATCCTATCCTATCCTATCCTACCCTCCCCCTGCCCTCCCCTCCCCTCCCCTCCCCTCCCCACCCTTCCTTTTATTCCCTCCCCTTCCCTCCCCTCTTGTCTTCTTCTCTCCTCTCTTCTTTCTTTCGGGTAACTTCAAATCGCTTCAGTCGTTCTCATAGCTCCTATCCCTGGCTGATTCATGGGAACCCATCAGCAGCAACCAGAAGCGCTCCAGCTGCTGTGTCACTGGTCGAGCAACAGTCTCCAACTGGGAATCGCTGACTTCGTTGTGTGGCTCAGACAGGTGCCTTGCAGTTCCACCGTGGCCTGGACGTTTCCTCTTGCTGTGTCCCCACCTACAGCGCACTTCTGCTTAGAAGCAGCAGCAGGCTTTGCAAGATGTCCCACTCCTTCCATTTTCAGCGGTTTAGCTTGGCTAGCCGGGTGGTGTCTGTCAATAGAAGACAACAACGAGATTTGGGTTAGAAACAGCTAACTGAGTAGTTCCTTTGCACAAGGGCAAGGAATATCTACACCTTCCTACTGGAGGCTGCAGTGTCAGAGATAATGACGGGTCCTTCCGAGAGCTTTAAAATATCCCTTGGGGATGCTGAGTCCAGAGGACCAGAGCAAACCTGTCTAAAGTACACCGTGGAATCACTCGGAATGACTTCCTAGCAGAAGCATGTGTCTGATACGGCTTCAGCTGCTTGCAGTGTTCTTCTTCACCTCATACCTAAATTCAGATGAGAGATCTCAATGAAGATGGAAAGGTTGAGAAATAGAGAAATCACTGATGTGCTTTGAGAACTTCTAAGGACTGAGTACTGCATCAATCCAATGTTGTAACATTAAGGATTGGTTAGAAAAGCAAACGTTAAAAACAAGGAAAGGGGAAGAACAAGTAAGCTTTCTTAAAGTATCTATTCTATTTAAGGTATCTTTAAAGAAGTAAATAAGTACTGAAATATATATGCAGATAGAGAGAGAGAGAGAGAGAGAGAGAGAGAGAGAGAGAGAGATACAGAAACCTAAGAGTCTGCTGTGCAGGTTAGCTTCTTGCTCTCTTTTCTAAAAGTCACAGTGAATGCAGCATCTGTGTGCGTTACAAGCATTACCCTCAGTCCAGCACAGGTACACACGAGAGGTCAGCCTGCAGGTTGCGGAGGCAAAGCAACTGCTCTGGCTGGATGTGAAGAGCCAAGACAGAAGTTGCTGTCAGGGAAAAGATACACAGAGGGGATGAAAAAGACGGAGTGTGCTTCCGACCTTCACAACTTCTAAGCAAGCGGAGATGAGGTTGTGGAAGAAGCAAATAAGCTGTTGATCTAGAAGCAGCCTGAAGATTGTCCTTAAGCAGGGCCTTGCATTCTTCATTTTTACAGCATTGCTTGCCTTCAAGTGCACGACGATGATTTTATGAACTTTCTACCACTACAGAAATGCACCGGATTCTTTCACAAAACTTATGGGTGGTACTTGGCAATATTGGTCAGCATTCTCTATTTCCTTCTTCATCTCAATTCTCTTTTGGCCTGTGAAGCTTTCCAGATCAGAGGAGAAGATCCACGGTAATACGGAGCTTTGGATACTGCAAAGGAAACGAAGAATCCTACTGACAACTCTTTTCAACCTCGCCTGCAAGCATCACAGAAAAGAACACCGAAAGAACACCGCTTTATCATGGGAAGCATAAATTGGAGCATAGGTGTCCTATAGCTGAAGCGAGGTGAAGCAGGTTCCACACAAGGTGAAGGAGCACACCCATAAGCATTTCCATAAAGCCGTGTTTTCAAACAAAGGGTTAAGATTTAGATTTTCTTACAAGTGAAGAATGAAGAAATAAAAGAAAAAGAAAATTACCAGGACATCCAGTTTTCCTCTAGCTTGCTTTGCTTCTTTCCGAATCTGAGTCTGGAGTGACAGTCAGGGAGCAGCGTTGTGCAGAAATGCCAAAGCCTCCCCAGCTGGTTGTACCTTCATCAGCAAGGGCTTTGATACTGCTGCCTCCTCAGCAACATCAGCCATTTCCGAGGAAAGCTGGTGTCCATCAGGTCAAATAGGAATGGGAAATCCCTCTTGCCACAACTTCACACTCACACCAGAGTTGGCAGGACAGGCCGATGGACAGAGAAGCGTCTGCAAGAGTGTTAGAAAACAGACTTTAGATTTCCGTCAACCCAGGAAGAATTACTTGCTCATCCCTTCAAAGTGAACTCTGAGTAGAAGGAGGGGATCCCAAGCTGCATTCCTGACATCTATGCTGCAAAGTCATCCAATGGGACATGTTACTGGACCAGCCTGTTACGAACAGAAACAGGACTTTGAGGTTATGCTGTTGGATTAGAATTAAGCTCAAAGAGTTAGTCCTTTGACGTGTTTTTGTTTGCAAGTGTTTTCACTGCTTCCCAGACAATGTCTCCAGCAAGCTAGCTGCTTGCTTCATTTGTTCTGTTCTGTTCTGTTCTTTTTGATTCTGTTTTGTTTTGTTTTCTCAGCCAGGATTCTTAGAGAAATGAGATTAAAGTGATCATATTGTATGTCCACCCATCCCTCCCTCCCCTTCGCTTGTCCAGAGCTTTTACCTCGTCCAGCAGCTTGAATGAACTCGGTCCTAGGCGCAGTTGTGTCCAAGCCATTCTGTTCCTAGACGTGTTGTGAGAACAGACAGCTAAGTAGTGGGGAGGGGACGTGCTGCTGTCTGCAGTGTGACCTCAGCGCTTACCAAACAGTAGGGAATACACAGAGAAGGGCCTTAGGAGAACTTCAAGCCCCAGATACGTTTTATGTGGAAACCATATTTCCCAAGATAACACTGGACACAACTGCATAATCAAAAGGGATTCATTTCTTGGTTCATTCAACTCCTAGGTTTTAGTTTTAAAACATGTCTGTCTTGGCTTAAAGCACTCTTCCAATCTCTATTTCCAGTTCCTAGGATTTCCTGAAATAGGGAATCCCATTTTTTTCTTTGTACACTCTCCCAGCCTCTTTGTTTTCCTCTCCCCAAGAAACTTAGCACTGCTCTCTTCATACTTGACAACTAGATATGGAGCTGTATCAGCCAGAAGGAAGTTTCCTTCACACTTTCTGCTTCTTACGGTATCTGGGCTCTTACCTTTACACTTACTCACCCTTCCTACATTAGCACAAAGAAAGCTGTTTGGGAGATCTGATGTCTTGTTTTCCAGAAACTGCCCTGAATCACCTTTACGAGAGCTCTCCAACGCTGCGAGCACAAGTCTTGCAGTCTGGCCAGATATTTGCCTTCTAAGTCAATAACCAAATCTGTTACAAAGGTAAGAACATGTAATTAATGGAAAGGAAATCCTTTTATCCTTTTATTTTGATCCAAATTCACTTTTTTTTTTTTTTTTTTTTTTTTTCTAGACCAAGAATGAATCGTGGAGAACCACCAAAACTCAGGTGAGAAATGAAATGACAAATGTTAAGGTCAGGCAGCTTGCCCACTGCCATTGCTACCCTGAAAGCAGATGGAGTGCATCTTCATACGCCACAGCCTGAGACACTAGTCGACAGGCCAGCCCGTGTGAGGAAGTCCATTGCTGCCTGAATTTTAACATGACAGGGGGACTCTTAAGCCTCTTGTTTATGCTTTAGTACTTGCGGTCTATGGGAGGACCACAGCACACTCTTCTCTGTCTCCCCTTATTTGTTGATCGTCTGTAGGAAGAAGAGAACGTGCAGAGGCCCTCACCCGTACATTGGGTCTGTTCTCACTCTGTGCAGCTCCATCATTGAGCAAAGTACCAACCTTGAGGCTTCTGTAAGGACTTGACACAAACTACAGAATACTACAATGAAGCATTCACAACAAAACCACATTTTTTTCCGCAGCCAAGCATCAAAACACTTACAGAAGGGCATGGTCCCTCTCTGTGCACCTCAAGGGGAGATCCACAAATCCTCACGTGGTTTCATCGCATCCAGCACCCTTCTCTGTGCCTCCCAGCTAAACGTGCACAGAGGCAGCTGTTGCCAAAGTGCTGTGGTGACACAATTCAGTTCTGTTTCTGAAGTCATCACCGCAGGCGCCTCCCAGTGACGGCACAACACTCTCTGTTGCTAATGCGTCTGTCTCAGAAACAGCTAGGGAAGTACCACTATGCCCAAACTGACTTGAATTAGAGTAGTTCCCAAATTATTCTCTGCTCCCCTACATCTGTGGAAGGTGGGTGATCAATCTTTTCCTTGAGAAAGGACTACAGAGCAAAAGAGCTTGATTCTGAGACGTTGCCCGTCCTTGTAGAGCAGTTCACCTTTGATTTCCATGTCAGAAAAAAGAAGGTGAAATCAACAATTCCCTTCCTCTGAGCTGGGAATAGGAAAGAAGCCCAATTCTCCAGGAAGCCTTCAAAAGGAAACTCTGCATTTCTTTGTTAAACACCTTGTTTAATTTCTTGAAAGAAATCTTTCCCAGGACTTTGCAACTGCGGTGGTTCGAAGCGGGTGGGCAGCCGAGTTCCACCACGGCCGCTCTCTCACTCCCCCTCCTCAAAGGGAAAGGGGGAGAAAATACGATGCAAAGGGCTCCAGGGCTGAGATAAGGACAGGGCGATGGCTCAACAAGTATCGTGACGGGCAAAGCAGACTCAGCAGAGTGACCCTCAGGGTCCCTCCCTGCCCCTGCTCCCCGTGGGGTCCCTCCCATGGGATGCCGCCCTTCCCCAGCTGATCCCACACGGGCTGCCCACAGGCAGCAGCTCCTCAAGCACTGCTCCCACACGGCTCCGTCCCACGGGCTCCATCCATCCATCCATCCCCCAGGAGCAAACTGCTCCAGCACGGGTCCCCCACGGCTGGGCGGCAGCTCCCCCCAGCCCCCCTGCTCCTGCGGGGGCTCCTCTCCATGGCTGCAGCTGCGGCCCGGGGCCTGCTCCTGCGGGGGCTCTCCACAGGCCGCAGCCTCCTCCAGGCCACAGCCACCTGCTCCACCGGGGGCTCCTCCACCCACAGGGGGGCAGCAGCGTGGAGATCTGCTCCATGTGGGACCCATGGGTGCAGGGGGACAGCCTGCTCCACCAGGGGCCTCTCCCTGCACAGCCCGCAGGGGAACTGCTGCTGTGAGCCTGGAGCACCTCCTGCCTCCTGCTGCACTCACCTTGGGGGCTGCAGGGCTGCTTCTCACTCCTTGCTCTTCCAGCTTCTGTTGTGCAGCAGTATTTCCCCCTGCTTACATCTGCTCTCCCAGAGGTGCAAACAACATCGCTTATTGGCTCAGCTCTGGCAAGCGCCGGGGCCCTTTTGGAGCTATCTGGAGCTGGCTGTTGTCTGGATTGTTCTCACAGACGCCATCCCTGCAGGCCCCTGCTACCAAACCCTTGCCACGTAAATCCGATCGAAGTGTATGCAGCAATTACAAAGCCGCTGTGCTTTGGGCTGTCACGATCCTTCTGCAAGTGCAGGGGAGGTGCAGGGTTGCTTTGCATTTCCAAAAGGAGGAAGAAAGCCTCCAACCCCACTGGACCTCAGCCACTTGCAGGATCCAAGCAACGCTCCCCACTTTCAGTTATCTCCCTCCCATGCACACAGTGGGAGCAAGGTTGAACAAGCACATTTTTGAAAATGTTTATCTTAATGAAGAATAAAAGAAGTCTACAACACCCAATCCCTCTGTGCACCCAAGGCAAAAATCGTGGACTATTCTGCCTCAACACTATTTTCAGACCCAATTTGTCAAGTCATCTAGCAGAGGATTTCTCTCTTGTTCACTCACTAGCTTAGTAGAGCACCAGTTTACATAGGTGCTGGAGCAGATTCCTCAACCATCTGAAGGGACTTGATCCCAGAAAAGTTCAAAACTGCAGATGACTCATGATTTTGTGGTGAAGCATCTATTAAATGAGAGCTGTTCCGCTTAGGGCACAGTGAGACAGTGTGAGAAGAACCCTGTATCTCACTGATTGAGGCTTTATAACTCTACAGAATTGTCAGTCAACAATAAATGGAAAGTGCAGGAGATATGTTCTTTCTTCCTCCTTTCCCTGCCATACATTAGCAGAGAGATTGTGGTGGGATATAGGTTCAGAGCCTCACAGAAGAAGGATTTGAACCCAGGCTCTCCACAGTCTGCACCACTGCCTTCCTGATGGCTTTTGACTATTTTATTTTATTTTATTTTATTTTATTTTATTTTATTTTATTTTATTTTATTTTATTTTATTTTATTTTATTTTATTTTATTAGTATTATTCTTCTTCTTTTTCTGGGTGGTGTCTAAGTCTTGGGGGGCAGAACAAACTGTGGGAGGAGGGAATGCTACTACTGTCTGTGACAGTGGTGATTTCTGGACAGTGTTAGCAACAGAGCTTCTGCAGAGAAGAGAAAATGCCAGGCAGTCTCTGTTGGTATTCCATGTACTGAGTACTGAGTGCAGTTTTGGGCTCCACAGTATAAGAAAAAGACATAAACCTGTTAGAGAGTGTCGAAAGAAGGGCAACAAACAAGAGGGTCTCTTTTAACAGGGGGATTGAGGTTTGTGGCAAGGTTTTGGTAGCAATATAGGGGCTGCACTGTGCTGGACACAGCAACAGATGCACCATAAGCCAAAGTCAGACAATAAGCCAAGGTGTGTTCACGTGTGGTTTACTGTGGTTTAACGTGTGGTTTACGTATAGAAGAAAGTTTTTGCCTAGTGGTGAGTATACTGCAGATTTGCTGCATTGTTCTAAATTAAATAGCAAGATAAGTGATGGCATTGTAGGCTGGGAAAATATTTCTAGAGTATCAGCGCATTTTGAGCATCATTTTAACTGTTTATGCAAACATGAAGATTATTAAAATCAGTGTTTATTTATGTCTGTATGTAAACAGGTGATCATGTTGTATAGCATGCAGTAAATGGTTTGTGAATGCTGCTTGAAGAATGAAAAGAGTAAGTCAGCTCCACAAGGAATAAATGAATTTTGTTTATTTGTGCAATGCAGAGATTAGAATTAGACCAACAGCATGGAACCAAAGTCTTGCTGTGTGCCTTTTATCTGTAGGACAGTTCATGGAGGCTTCAGCAGCCCTATCTGTTTTCTAGCACTCTGAAATGTCCTCTGTGGTGCTGCACCCAGTTGAAAGCCTGCACTGATTGTGCTGAACTTTCCTAACAGGAGGCATGGGTCCTTCGTCGGACGCTGGCTGGGGATGTATGCTGCGATGCGGGCAGATGATGCTGGCCCAAGCACTGATCTGCAGACACTTAGGGAGAGGTGAGTGCTGGTCCTGAGGGAACTTCGGTATTGTCTGCAGACGCTTCTTCGTAAGTACTCCATTAAAAGCACAAACCCTGAATTTATTAGTGAGACTTTCTTTGATGCCCTGGTAACAGTTCCTAATGAATCAATTCATATTCAGCTGGGTGAAATCATCCCAGCCTGAAGCAGAGAAATAGGCAAAGAAGGAGAACAAATGGGGAATCCTGTCGCCATTATTTTATAAACCTTTTAGTGTAACACCCAAGTTGAGGCCAAGGGAAAACCTGCCACCGTGGGACAGTGCTCTTACCCTTCTCTTCACTCCTCACTTGTCAGCAGCACGAGGTCCAAACCCCCCTGGTGCAAGCTCTTAAGCATGCATGTCACATCCCAGGATGCTGCCAGTGGAGTGTTTGGACTTTCTGTATGGATCTTATGTTGTTATTTAATGGGTGCTTAGAAATCCAACAAAGTCTAAACACAGCCTGTACTTTTAAATAATCTTGGAAGCTCAGAGATACTGGAATGGCTATCAACACGCAGCATGATCCGTCAGAATATGTTTGCAGTTGATGTTTTTGTTTTGTTTTATTTTCCCTGTTTTTACAATCTAGCCTATGATGATAAAGGGCAGCTTGATGATAAATAACAAGCTTGGAATTCTAGGAGCTCTACACAAAATGTAAATATTCAAGATGAATTGAAATGTCTTTTAACATCTCATTATAAAGCTTTCTGCTGTCTAGACATTTGATCAGTGTAATGAAAACGTCACCATTTTTTATTCTATATCAATTTTTCCTTTCAGATTGGCAATGGGAAAAACACAAAAAACAACCAGAAGAATATCACAGAATCCTACGATGCTTTCTCGACAGGAAGGCTTGCTGTTATTCAATCCACCAGATGGGTAAGAACAAACATAAACTTTCAGGTTTTTTCCACTGAAATTTCTACTGTGTTGAATCACTAATTTGCAGTATGTTAATTCATAATTTTAAAAAGTGGATGTGAAGACAAGGTGTATGCTTATACAAAAATAAAAAGGTATGCAGATGGGCGCAAAGACTAGTAGTACAGAAACATTCCCTGAGACCTAAATAAAGCCATGTACTAGAATGTAGCTCTTGATAAACTCTGTAAGCCTTGGGTACCAGAGTCAGTAATGTTAGAATAGACAGTCTTGTAGCTTATTGCTGTAATTTGTAATAAAGGGCACTAACATTTGTTAACTTGTAATTCTCATTGTAGTTTAGAAGCCTTTTGTTTATTAAAGAAACTGGCACTCCCTAAGTTTTGAAAAGAGCATAGATTGAGAAAATAATTGTTATTGCTAAATACAGATTGCAGTTACTCTAGAATGTTTGACAGTCACGGTATTTACTGTATATTGTTCCCACATTCTTTATGGTCTCATTTTTCTTTGATTTTGTGTACGTGTGTCTTTTTTTCACTATGAAAACTGTTGCCTTCAGGTGGCAGTGGCGACCCGGTTCAGGAACGGCACGGCGGCCAACCCCAGGTCGCTCGGTCCATCGGCTCACAGACACCAATGTGGTGGATGGCAAATGGCGTTTATTGTCGAGTCACATGGGCTTATATACCCGAGGCCCATAGCGTCACTTCCGCTTGCTTACATCACAGGCCACACGCTACTGTCCATCAAGGGAGGGGCTCCACCTTTCCGTACAGCACGACATCTTCCGGCCGCCAGACCCTAACTACCCACATTTCCCCCCTCCCTATGCACAACCAAATTAGCTAAAATATAACAATCTTAAGATGTAGACATCATAACTTAACTAAAAAACAAAAGGCACAATAACCAGGAGAAAACTAAGAGGTAACTGGTAACGCTGAGTAAATGCACTCTTAAAGTAGTTGTTGGTGTTCTACCAACATAATGTTAACTTTCTCTAACCAACTTTTAACAAACAACACAAGCATATTTAGTATACAAGGTCCAAAGATAAGATCACACAAACGCATTGCAGCCCCCCACCCATGGAGGCCGCTTCGCTGGTGTCTGGATTCTGCCAGTGTGGAACTCTCAGGCTTAAACAGGACGCTTGCTGACTTATTGTCTTCTCATGTCGCCGGGGTATACAGATTACAGGGGTGCCTGATGATCCGTTCCTGTGAACAGAAACTCAGTTTTCATTAGTTTTGTTCTGAAGCTGGGGT
This sequence comes from Anas platyrhynchos, assembly GCF_047663525.1. Taxonomy (NCBI): domain Eukaryota; kingdom Metazoa; phylum Chordata; class Aves; order Anseriformes; family Anatidae; genus Anas; species Anas platyrhynchos. The sequence continues at coordinate 748,338 of NC_092613.1, read as the reverse complement.
GTCGGCTGTTTGGAGCTTCTCTGGCCGCACGAGTTGCCATACCTTCGTGGGCCCTCAGGCCCTGGACTTGCGCCTGGGGGGTGATCACTGTTGGGTCCGTACCCATTCGCCGCTGCAGGCTAGAGCCATACAGTGTGTGATCCGTCCCAGTTACTTGGGCCAGTTGTCTCATACAGTTGTCCCCCCATTCTCGTTTTAAAAATGATCATCCCACCCCCGTCAAAGATCAGTCTACAAGTTTGTTTGATATCTAACGGGAGCATGTCGCCTCCCCTGAAAACACCATCTATGAGGGTGGAGACCATTGCAGAATGAAGCCCTTTATCCACAATAGCTTTAACTATCGCTTGTACATCCTTAGGGTTTGTTGGTGAGTGAACCCTCTGCCCCCCGTCTGTCACCCAGACCAGGAACGCTAGCATGGCCGATAGAGCCAAGATGGCGCACGCAATCTTAATTTTCCTCCAATCCATGAGAGGAATTTCTCTGCCTCGCGGTGCAGCTTTATTTCGGATGGGGATATTTTTGCCATCTGTCCCCATTTCCTCCTCCGAATTTGAATCGGTATCTGATCCGGAGTCGGAGCTTGACTGACTGCTCACCTCCGAGTTCCGGTCCCCTCCCATCGAGTTCCGGCCCCGCCCCCCAGCCCTGCGGGCGGGCCGCTCCCTGCCTCGTGGCTCGCCCCGCCGCCTTCTCAGCGAGGCGTTTGCGCCACAGGAGCGTGTTTTCGGATGGCCGTTCCAATCGGCTCTCTGCCCCTCTCTCACGCTTCTACCTCCTCCCCGGTCGTCCCCGCAACCGTTCTCTTTTTCGCATTTCCACTTGTTAGTAAAACCTAACGCTTCATCCCCGTTCCCGCCGGAGGCTTCTTCACCCAATTCTTCGTCTTCTAGTTCAGCACCGTACTGGGGCGCACATGGCCGTGGTCTCTCCCAGATTTCCCCAGGCTCTGGTTCCCCACCGGCACCCCTGGCTTCCTCAGCCGAGCCACCCCACAGCTTCCACAACTTTGATACGACCTTCACAAGGGTTTCCATCTTCCTTGTTGGTCCGGGAGCTTCCTCCCCGCCGGGCTGGTCCCGCCGCTCCGGCCGCCGTTCACCCGAATCCAGGAGTTTTCCCGGGTTTCGGCACCACTTGTTGCCTTCAGGTGGCAGTGGCGACCTGGTTCAGGAACGGCACGGCGGCCAACCCCAGGCCGCTCGGTCCATCGGCTCACAGACACCAATGTGGTGGATGGCAAATGGCGTTTATTGTCGAGTCACATGGGCTTATATACCCGAGGCCCATAGCGTCACTTCCGCTTGCTTACATCACAGGCCACACGCTACTGTCCATCAAGGGAGGGGCTCCACCTTTCCGTACAGCACGACATCTTCCGGCCGCCAGACCCTAACTACCCACAGAAAACAGCACAGGTGGGTGTTGGAGAGGGGAAGTCAATTGGAGAATGGTTTGGACCAAATACAGTTGCTCAAGTACTAAAGTAAGTGAGATCATACCAGTCTCATTCAGAACGTACTCCCCTGGGGCAGCCAAGAGAAGGCCCAGGCAGAGTTTTGAAGGCTGCATCTCCCCCTGTCCCACAGTCAGGAATGTACTTGCCATCTATTTACAAGTGCAGCATGGAATGTCATGCCACAGCTCGGTGTGCAGGTACTGAGTTGGGAATGGGTGACCTCTAAATTTTAATAAAGGAAGAGCCTGAGGAGAAGAAACTGCAGGAAAGTCTCCTGCTACGCCGTCTGCATGCCCTCACCAGTCACACCACAGATGTATATTCCTTTCTGCACAGTGGCACAGCTCTGGCAGGTCGAGAGTGCCACCGTGTAGGTCGGAGTGGTGGTGTGAAACATCAGAGAGAAGCCATCTCGGCTGAGGAGGGAACTGAGCTGCAATTCCTCCCTTTCTGAGCAGCAGTTCTGCCAGCAAGGCTACTGGATAAAGATGGGCAGCTCCTCATAGTCTGGGAGCCACACTGAAAGGAACTGAGGCTGCTCAGTTCTCCAGGGGTACGTGGAGGTGTCTTACCTCAGGCAGGGGCTAGGCTACAGGTCCTGCGAGCTCAGCAGCAAGTCTTTGACACCCTGGAACAGGCACATGATCTGAAGAGGGAGGGGAACTGAAGCATGCCCTGGACTCCAGATCTTTCATGGCCAAGTTTTTCATGGTGAAACGCTCACCCCCATTTCTTTCTGGCTTATTTGAAACAGCTAATTCTGCCAGTGCAGCTTAAGAGTGTAGCTCCCTTCCCCAAAGGTTTGGATTTTGCAGAAGTGGACATAAAACTGTGTGCTGCTGTCTCCCACTGAAGTTTTGGTGCCCCAAACCCTTAGCTGATTTAGCTTTTAACGCCCCATTTCTGCTGTGCACGCAGGCTCAGGCAGAAGTAATTCCACTGAATTCAGTGGAATTTCTTAAGCAAAAAGTAATCTGCAAAACTGGCATAGGAATTTTTTTCTTTTCCAGATGAGAAAAGACACAATTGGGCAAGAACCCAGTGCAGAGACTGTCGAGTGCAATAAAAAGTAATAAACTTGATGTAGTTGAACTGTTACTGTCACTGCACTTAGCAGTAAGACAAAACAGTTTGCACATGGTGCAGCGCATATGTTTTTCCTGGTACCACTCAGTACCTATTTTTCTAAAGATATTAAACATTTAATGTTTAAAGTTTTCTTTTTCTTACATGGAGACTTTAAAAAATGCAGAAAGGATGTTTTTTCTTAAGAAAAAAAAATAAATAAATGGTTCTGAGTGTAAAGCTACCCTTTTGATCCAACTAGTTTATATTAATTAGTACCTTAATGTTTTCTAGGAAGCTTGCTTTATTTGATGAATGGAATTCATTAGCAGTTTATGTATCTATGGGCAATACGGTGGTCATTGACGACATCAGGAAGTGACACCTCATCAGTTTTCTGGTAACAGTTTCTGATTTGACTCCATTTGCCAGCATGTATCTAAACATGAACAAATACTTGGGGGGCCATGGGTTTGTCTTGCAAGGGTAAGAAGAGGGCAGAAGGACATACAAACTCAGTTGTGTTTTTTTGATCCCTGATGCCAACTTCGTGCTCACATCACTGGATGTGAAGAGCTCCTTGAAGAATTTCTACTGTCATCATTGCTGCCATTTCATTTCTCTGGCGTTTTATAGGCAAAGCTTGACACTATTAATAACATTAATAGGACATGTCACTGCAGTCTTAAATTGTCATCCCCCAATCATTGATCTAACGTCTCACTTGGACGTGCCAGCACATACTGTCTGCTAGAATTACTTCTACTAAATAGCTGTAATTGCCATGCCCGGCTCGTTTTGTCTTGGGTGCCCTATAAAGATCCCTGGCAAACTAGCTTAATTCACTACTGAGAGGAAGATCTGCTTTGTGTTCCTCTGTGCGTTGACTGATTTCTAGTTTTATTCCCGCAGAAAAAATGTGCTGGTGCCCTCCTCAGAGCAGCAGCGCGTCCCACAGCAGTGCACATTTGCACAGAAGTGCTCTTGGCCGAAGCAAGAAGGCAGGAGGACTCTGCACAGGCTGGAAAGCCCTCTTGCTTATTATACCTCTACGACTAGGGATAAATCACATAAATCCCGTATATATTGATGCATTTAAAGTAAGGTTTTCTTTCAATTCATTGCTCGTTACTGTCAAATAAGTTTGGGTATCTGTGATGTCAGTAAAGAAATGAATTACAATTTCCTTTATTCCTTTTGAACTCCTAGGAATGCTTTAAGATGCCACAGTCTTTGGGAGCATTAGGAGGGAAACCAAATAATGCCTATTATTTCATAGGATTTTTAGGTAAGGAAAAAAGAAACTTATTCCAAATGTGCAGATGATCAAAAGAGAACATTTTTTGAAGGGGAAATAGTAAGGGGTCTAAGCGTGAACCTCTAGAAGTAAAGAAAGATGAGAATAGAATAAAATAAATGAAGAAGCATATCTAAAAGAGTTTAGAAACAGTATGAGATGATCCTTAACAGGAGCAGAAAGTTAACAGCAAAGCTAGGTGTAAAAATAAGTGATGACATCAACAAGAGCAACATACTGAGAATAGCTGATAGCATTTGACAAGTGTATTGGTCAAATGTCACTTTTATTTTCTTGTATTTCAAAACTGTTTCTGATAGCAGTATCTTTTTCACCTTTTGCATACCTTCTGTTATTAAGTATTGCTCTAATTAATTTAAAATGCATTCCTTCAGATTTCACCCCACTTTGGGCCAAAATTTTGCAACCCTATTTTGTCCTTTTGTAAAACCTAACCTGTTTTAGTTAGGCTTTTTTGTTCCAATTTCTGAATGAATGCCTAATGGGATTACAGATTGCATCTGTGAACATCCTGTACCTTTTAATCTGTCAAATGTTAGTGTTTACAACACTTGAGATTTAAAAAAAAAAAAAAAAAAAGTACTGGATCTCACATGGAAAAATAAAAGTATGCGACAAAGATAGAACATAACCAACCAAAAAATTACAGTAATAGGTGACAATAGGAAGTTATACTAAATACCCTGTGGGAAACGCTGTGTCTAAACGTTCCGATTCTCTTAAAGAATCCCTAGCTGGAAAGTCTAGATTATACTGACTGCGATGGCAATCTAATTTCTATTTTACAGTTCTGGACCAAGTGCTTATTAATGTCACTTGCTTATTTTTAACATACGGCTTTTACCCATCCAGGCAATGAGCTGATCTATCTGGACCCTCACACCACTCAAAGCTTTGTAGATTCAGAAGAAAATGGCACGGTTGACGATGAGAGTTTCCACTGCCAGGAAGCCCCACATAGAATGAAGATCATGAATTTGGACCCTTCAGTAGCTTTAGTAAGTGTCAGGAAATCTGGAATGCATGTACTTTATCTCAAAGTAATGTCTCTCTACATTGGTAAGGGCAGCAATGCATCTCCTTGAACAGAACCAAGATCACAAAGCTGTCTTCTGTGATCAACACATAGTAGTTTGTACATAACTACATGGAGAATCTTAGGGCAAGTGGGGAGCTGTCTGTACTGTAGGGAGCTCGCTTTGTTTTCTTTACTGAGCAGCTTTTACTTCTTTCAAGAGGCATTATAATGGTCAGAGCAAGGAACTGAAACAGGTTTACGTGTTTTATTCTATCACTACTTTATGTTTGGTCACCTCTAGACAAGTTACTTAAACTTACTTTCTATCATAAGTTGAAAATGTTTAAGTGGAATTATTGTATTTCACCCCAAATTACAAATACAAATGTATTATTTGTAATTCACCCAAAATGTCATGGGGGTACTGTGGTATTTGAAAAAATTGGATCTGATCCCATGCCAGTATCCTGTGATTGGGTGATTGGCAGTTGTCACCAGTGGGATGTGTTTCTAAAGCTTTAAACAATCTGTAAAGATACCGGTATCTGTCATTCATTCACATACCTGTTTTTTAATACTGCTGCTTTTTAGAAAGTTTTTTTGGTTTGTTTTAATACTTTACTACGTAACTGTGCAAAATGTGGCATGATGCAACGAGACAGACAAAATCATAATGAAGAGCAAATATTTTCAGTATAGATACCAGAATGGAAATGTTCCTTAGGTGGTCCATCATCTACAAGTTTTCAGCTTCTGCTGATACCTGGACTGTAGGAACTGGGTGGCGCTCCATGGAGGAGCACACAGGAGCTGCTGCTATTTTTTGCTTGACTATTTTGTTAGGGGTTTGCAGGGCCTTGTTCTCCCCGTGGGTTCTCTCCCTAGAGCTGCCACATATTTGGAGTCTTATATCTACTGATCGTACAGGGCATTACTGTATCAGAGGTCAAACCGCCTTACCTGCTGGTACCACATACCTACCATCTGCAAAGGTAAAAATCTGTGTGTTTGTTTTTTCCCCTAAGGGCTTCTTTTGCAAAGAAGAATGTGATTTTGATAACCGGTGTAGTCTTGTACAAAAGGTAAGAGTGGGAACTTAGCATCTCGATTTGTTCTTTATAAAGTCTGGTTTTTATTGTCTGTTTTTTGTAAAATTTTCCTTTGCATTTTCCTTTGTATACAAATTGTATGAGCCATGGAGAAGAATGCATTAAAGCATCAGGGTAAGGCAATACTACTGAATTGCTAATTGGAAATTGTTCAGCACTTTACCAGCCACAAACCCTGCCAGTTGGAAAATGGGTGTAAACATCCACACTTGAAGGTGTTACTGGGTGACACTTGCTTTTAACTTCTAATTCTCACTAAATGACTAAGGTTTAACTGCCATATTGTAGTGATGTATCAATGATTTGCTTCCTGATCCTTTTTTATTGTTTGACATAATAGATTGCGTGTTCTAATTATGACTGTTAGTCCCTGCTATCTTAAAGATCTGATTCTGTAAGTGCTGCAGGCCTCTAGCTCCTGCTGATCTAGGGAGAACAGAAGGTGCTGGCTGCCACAGGAAACAGACTTGAGGATGTTTCTGCATGCAGCTGTTAAGCTAAGCACCAGACGTCTGAATGTAAAGTACCATCAACCTCTAAGGGCATTTATTTAAAAAAAAAAAATCATCTAAGGAAAACAGTTTGTAAATAACTGAAATACAGGACAGAAGGTAACTTCTCTTTGAAGAGGAATAGCGTTTGGCTTCAGGAACACCTTTTTTCCTGACCAAAACCTGTCCTTCAAAATCTGATGCGTTTTTTTTTTTTTTTTCCCCTTTGGAGGAGCTGATAGATCTGTCTTTTGTGCTATTGATCAACAGAAAACTTGAGGAGAGTTCTATGCAAGCAACTTTCTTTTAAAAAGCAGAAAATATTGTACATTCCTAGTGTGCTTGCTACATGTAAACAAAATTACAGGTTTGCAGATATCAAAGCTGATATCAAAAGATGATAAGACTGATAATTTGTAGTACAGTTCAAGAGATCTGTCTTCCAGATGTGTTTTAACTAGGGATGTATTACAGAGACCATGGTGCTTGGATTTCACAGTATGTCTGTATAAAGACTTTTTTTTCCTGATGGACATGCGTAATTAAAAAACACTTTCAATTAAGCAGACACATTTTGTGTTTGAAGCGTCCCCCGAGCCAGCTTTTAAAATGAAAGCATTCTGTCCTCAGGAGATTCTAAAGCAGCAGAGTCTACGGATGTTTGAGCTGGTCCAGAAGCACCCGCCACACTGGCCTCCTTTCATACCTCCAACAAAACCAGAAGTGACAACCACAGGAGCAGGTAAGGCACCGATTAAAAGCCTAATTGTGCAATGTTATGTTCCTCGTTAGCAAATAAAAGAATAATCACAGGTAGAATAACTATCCTTTGTGAGTGTCAAGCAATATATAGCAGGCATGTATCCAAACAAGCCATACAATTGCTAGCACAGATTTTTTTTTTTCACTCTTACAAAGTACTTTTCTGGAATGCGTCTTTCAAAGTTTTTTTTTTTAAGTGAACAAAATCAGGCATGTCTTTAGAAGCATTTTTTTCTTTATCTTTTTTTACAGAACTCATTGAATCTACTGACAAGCTATTTGAATTGGAAGAAGAATTTGAAATCCTGAGTGTGTGAAGGAAACTGTGGTGACTCTTCTGAGTGTTGAATATATTGGTAATATTATTGCATTGACTTAAACAGCCATGTTAGCCCCGAAGTGCCTGAAATTATGGATAACAGAGCACAGAAATCTAGTAGCATCCAAAACTCCAAGGGCAGTTTAACACACAAGCTTCCCCGGATGGAAAGGCAGTAAGAGATCTTGTGATAAGATGCTTAAAGGGAATCTCTTTTTAACGTACCTTACCTGGAGACAAACGGGCCTTTGAGATTAAGGCAAAAATACATGTATCACTGGGCACCATGTTTGGAGAAAGGGATAACCCAAATGGATATTTCTTGCTCTCATATAATAATGCAATAGTTTAGTTCTTCAAGCAAAACAGTCTTCAGTTCAGGAGGATGTTTACTTCTGTTCCCTCCTGTGGGCTGCGTCATAGGAAAAATACATTGTCTTGTTTAAAAGATTGACTGGATCAGGAGAAAATTGTTTCCTTGTTAAATATTTTAACATGTATTTGAGCAACCAGACTTTATTACAAAAATGTTTCTGTAAAAGGAACTATGTCTAATGGACACATTTTGCAATAGCCTTCCTGTTTCTGGGAGACCTCAAGAGGAACAGGAGCCTCAAATAGTTGATACAGATCACAACCACTGTTATAGTTATGGTATATTTCACCTTGACCTTAAAATTCAAATGATTAAAACTTAGGTTATTTCTTTCCGAGTTAAAACGAGTCAAAGGTGGTTTAACTGTACCTTATTTATTTTAGAATAGATTTACACAAGTTTCTCTGTTACAGCACTTTATCTGTGCATCTAATAAATTTCTTAAGCTTTTCTTAGGTTGTATGCTGCTATGTTTGGTTAATTTGTGTGAACTAAATATAAACCAGGTGATCTTAAAACTTAATATAGAAGCGTACACAGATTACTGAATTGTTGCTTTTTGACTTCTTGCCTTTTGAAATCTGTTTTGGTAGAAGTGCCTTAACCCTGCAGGTTTATCAGAACAGCCTGGGCAGTTTTATTTCTAAGGCAGAGAATCTCTCTCTAGCAGCCATAAGAAAAACAGTTCAGAATAAAGAAAGGCAAAGATTTTTAATCCATGCTGAAGTTCCTTTTCACTATCAGACATGTTGTCATGCTAGTGTAGTGAACATGAACTGCAGACTTTCATCTTCACCAATAAATGACAACATAGAGAAATACTGAATATTGTCTCCTCTAACTTGCACCTCTCGATCAGGGCCACTGTTTTTTCAAGCAAAAGAGTTAACGAGATCCTATTGCATCTTGTTTAATGTTTATTAACTACAGTTTGGAAACCACAAACGTAGAAAAAAAATATCATTTCCTTGTTTTATTAAAACATATATAAAACATATATAAAACATATATAATATATATATATAACACATATTGTGTTGTAAAGCACACAATTCCATACCAATGACAACAAAAAAATCATCTAATTGAGCATGCAGTTTTCATTAACCTGTTTTTTTTTTGTTTGTTTGCTTTTTTACAAATACCCAACAACACATACACATGTGTTGTGTTGTGTTTTTTTCCATCATTTCTCACTGAAGCAATACCCATCCCGTATCAGATCTGTGTCATTACTCTAATTTTTGTTCCTAATGTACTTGAAAAACTTCTTGACTCTATTGATTGCAACAGTGGACTTTTTTCCCTCCGATCTTAACTCCATTTATCAATTACTTATTCTCTTAAAATCCTGCTTTTAAGAGATGGTTAGGTATTCACCATCTCTCACTCTTATTTATAGATTTTCTTTTCTTTTTCAGTAGTTCAGCCCTAGTCAACTCGGAGGTGTCATGTATTTGGCAATTTTATTTATGGTAGCACTCCCCTCCCCTCCCCTCCCCTCCCCTCCCCTCCCCTCCCCTCCCCTCCCCTCCCGTCTCCTCCCCTCCCCTCCCCTCCCCTCTCCTCCCCTCTTTTGCCTCCTCTCCCCACTTTTGCCTCCCCTCCCCTCCCCCCCATCCCCTCCCCTCCCCTCCCCTCCTGTCTCCTCCCCTCCCCTACACCCCCTCCCCTATTCTCCCTGTCCCTATACTCTGCTACACTCCCCTCCCCTATACTACCCTACACACTCCTACACTCCCCTCCCCTATCCTACCCTAAACTCCCGTTCGCTACACTACCCTACATTACCCTATGCCCCCCTCCCCTACACTCTCCTACACTCCCCTCCCGTATCCTACCCTACACTCCCCTAAACTCCGATCCCCTACACTACCCTATACTCTCCTATGCTCCCCTCCCCTCTAACACGCTACACTACGCTATGCTACCCTACCCTACCCTACCCTACCCTACCCTACCCTACCCTACCCTACCCTACCCTACCCTACCCTACCCTACCCTATCCTATCCTATCCTATCCTATCCTATCCTATCCTATCCTATCCTATCCTATCCTATCCTATCCTATCCTACCCTCCCCCTGCCCTCCCCTCCCCTCCCCACCCTTCCTTTTATTCCCTCCCCTTCCCTCCCCTCTTGTCTTCTTCTCTCCTCTCTTCTTTCTTTCGGGTAACTTCAAATCGCTTCAGTCGTTCTCATAGCTCCTGTCCCTGGCTGATTCACGGGAACCCATCAGCAGCAACCAGAAGCGCTCCAGCTGCTGTGTCACTGGTCGAGCAACAGTCTCCAACTGGGAATCGCTGACTTCGTTGTGTGGCTCAGACAGGTGCCTTGCAGTTCCACCGTGGCCTGGACGTTTCCTCTTGCTGTGTCCCCACCTACAGCGCACTTCTGCTTAGAAGCAGCAGCAGGCTTTGCAAGATGTCCCACTCCTTCCATTTTCAGCGGTTTAGCTTGGCTAGCCGGGTGGTGTCTGTCAATAGAAGACAACAACGAGATTTGGGTTAGAAACAGCTAACTGAGTAGTTCCTTCGCACAAGGGCAAGGAATATCTACCCCTTCCTACTGGAGGCTGCAGTGTCAGAGATAATGACGGGTCCTTCCGAGAGCTTTGAAATATCCCTTGGGGATGCTGAGTCCAGAGGACCAGAGCAAACCTGTCTAAAGTACACCGTGGAATCGCTCGGAATGACTTCCTAGCAGAAGCATGTGTCTGATACGGCTTCAGCTGCTTGCAGTGTTCTTCTTCACCTCGTACCTAAATTCAGATGAGAGATCTCAATGAAGATGGAAAGGTTGAGAAATAGAGAAATCACTGATGTGCTTTGAGAACTTCTAAGGACTGAGTACTGCATCAATCCCATGTTGTAACATTAAGGATTGGTTAGAAAAGCAAACGTTAAAAACAAGGAAAGGGGAAGAACAAGTAAGCTTTCTTAAAGTATCTATTCTATTTAAGGTATCTTTAAAGAAGTAAATAAGTACTGAAATATATATGCAGATAGAGAGAGAGAGAGAGAGAGAGAGAGAGAGAGATACAGAAACCTAAGAGTCTGCTGTGCAGGTTAGCTTCTTGCTCTCTTTTCTAAAAGTCACAGTGAATGCAGCATCTGTGTGCGTTACAAGCATTACCCTCAGTCCAGCACAGGTACACACGAGAGGTCAGCCTGCAGGTTGCGGAGGCAAAGCAACTGCTCTGGCTGGATGTGAAGAGCCAAGACAGAAGTTGCTGTCAGGGAAAAGATACACAGAGGGGATGAAAAAGACGGAGTGTGCTTCCGACCTTCACAACTTCTAAGCAAGCGGAGATGAGGTTGTGGAAGAAGCAAATAAGCTGTTGATCTAGAAGCAGCCTGAAGATTGTCCTTAAGCAGGGCCTTGCATTCTTCATTTTTACAGCATTGCTTGCCTTCAAGTGCACGACGATGATTTTATGAACTTTCTACCACTACAGAAATGCACCGGATTCTTTCACAAAACTTACGGGTGGTACTTGGCAATATTGGTCAGCATTTCCTTCTTCATCTCAATTCTCTTTTGGCCTGTGAAGCTTTCCAGATCAGAGGAGAAGATCCACGGTAATACGGAGCTTTGGATACTGCAAAGGAAACGAACAACTCTTTTCAACCTCGCCTGCAAGCATCACAGAAAAGAACACCGAAAGAACACCGCTTTATCATGGGAAGCATAAATTGGAGCATAGGTGTCCTATAGCTGAAGCGAGGTGAAGCAGGTTCCACACAAGGTGAAGGAGCACACCCATAAGCATTTCCGTAAAGCCGTGTTTTCAAACAAAGGGTTAAGATTTAGATTTTCTTACAAGTGAAGAATGAAGAAATAAAAGAAAAAGAAAATTACCAGGACATCCAGTTTTCCTCTAGCTTGCTTTGCTTCTTTCCGAATCTGAGTCTGGAGTGACAGTCAGGGAGCAGCGTTGTGCAGAAATGCCAAAGCCTCCCCAGCTGGTTGTACCTTCATCAGCAAGGGCTTTGATACTGCTGCCTCCTCAGCAACATCAGCCATTTCCGAGGAAAGCTGGTGTCCATCAGGTCAAATAGGAATGGGAAATCCCTCTTGCCACAACTTCACACTCACACCAGAGTTGGCAGGACAGGCCGATGGACAGAGAAGCGTCTGCAAGAGTGTTAGAAAACAGACTTTAGATTTCCGTCAACCCAGGAAGAATTACTTGCTCATCCCTTCAAAGTGAACTCTGAGTAGAAGGAGGGGATCCCAAGCTGCATTCCTGACATCTATGCTGCAAAGTCATCCAATGGGACATGTTACTGGACCAGCCTGTTACGAACAGAAACAGGACTTTGAGGTTATGCTGTTGGATTAGAATTAAGCTCAAAGAGTTAGTCCTTTGACGTGTTTTTGTTTGCAAGTGTTTTCACTGCTTCCCAGACAATGTCTCCAGCAAGCTAGCTGCTTGCTTCATTTGTTCTGTTCTGTTCTGTTCTGTTCTTTTTGATTCTGTTTTGTTTTGTTTTCTCAGCCAGGATTCTTAGAGAAATGAGATTAGTGATCATATTGTATGTCCACCCATCCCTCCCTCCCCTTCGCTTGTCCAGAGCTTTTACCTCGTCCAGCAGCTTGAATGAACTCGGTCCTAGGCGCAGTTGTGTCCAAGCCATTCTGTTCCTAGACGTGTTGTGAGAACAGACAGCTAAGTAGTGGGGAGAGGACGTGCTGCTGTCTGCAGTGTGACCTCAGCGCTTACCAAACAGTAGGGAATACACAGAGAAGGGCCTTAGGAGAACTTCAAGCCCCAGATACGTTTTATGTGGAAACCATATTTCCCAAGATAACACTGGACGCAACTGCATAATCAAAAGGGATTCATTTCTTGGTTCATTCAACTCCTAGGTTTTAGTTTTAAAACATGTCTGTCTTGGCTTAAAGCACTCTTCCAATCTCTATTTCCAGTTCCTAGGATTTCCTGAAATAGGGAATCCCATTTTTTTCTTTGTACACTCTCCCAGCCTCTTTGTTTTCCTCTCCCCAAGAAACTTAGCACTGCTCTCTTCATACTTGACAACTAGATATGGAGCTGTATCAGCCAGAAGGAAGTTTCCTTCACACTTTCTGCTTCTTACGGTATCTGGGCTCTTACCTTTACACTTACTCACCCTTCCTACATTAGCACAAAGAAAGCTGTTTGGGAGATCTGATGTCTTGTTTTCCAGAAACTGCCCTGAATCACCTTTACGAGAGCTGTCCCACGCTGCGAGCACAAGTCTTGCAGTCTGGCCAGATATTTGCCTTCTAAGTCAATAACCAAATCTGTTACAAAGGTAAGAACATGTAATTAATGGAAAGGAAATCCTTTTATCCTTTTATTTTGATCCAAATTCACTTTTTTTTTTTTTTTTTTTTTTACTAGACCAAGAATGAATCGTGGAGAACCACCAAAACTCAGGTGAGAAATGAAATGACAAATGTTAAGGTCAGGAAGCTTGCCCACTGCCATTGCTACCCTGAAAGCAGATGGAGTGCATCTTCATACGCCACAGCCTGAGACACTAGTCGACAGGCCAGCCCGTGTGAGGAAGTCCATTGCTGTCCTGAATTTTAACATGACAGGGGGACTCTTAAGCCTCTTGTTTATGCTTTAGTACTTGCGGTCTATGGGAGGACCACAGCACACTCTTCTCTGTCTCCCCTTATTTGTTGATCGTCTGTAGGAAGAAGAGAACGTGCAGAGGCCCTCACCCGTACATTGGGTCTGTTCTCACTCTGTGCAGCTCCATCATTGAGCAAAGTACCAACCTTGAGGCTTCTGTAAGGACTTGACACAAACTACAGAATACTACAATGAAGCATTCACAACAAAACCACATTTTTTTCCGCAGCCAAGCATCAAAACACTTACAGAAGGGCATGGTCCCTCTCTGTGCACCTCAAGGGGAGATCCACAAATCCTCACGTGGTTTCATCGCATCCAGCACCCTTCTCTGTGCCTCCCAGCTAAACGTGCACAGAGGCAGCTGTTGCCAAAGTGCTGTGGTGACACAATTCAGTTCTGTTTCTGAAGTCATCACCGCAGGCGCCTCCCAGTGACGGCACAACACTCTCTGTTGCTAATGCGTCTGTCTCAGAAACAGCTAGGGAAGTACCACTATGCCCAAACTGACTTGAATTAGAGTAGTTCCCAAATTATTCTCTGCTCCCCTACATCTGTGGAAGGTGGGTGATCAATCTTTTCCTTGAGAAAGGACTACAGAGCAAAAGAGCTTGATTCTGAGACGTTGCCCGTCCTTGTAGAGCAGTTCACCTTTGATTTCCATGTCAGAAAAAAGAAGGTGAAATCAACAATTCCCTTCCTCTGAGCTGGGAATAGGAAAGAAGCCCAATTCTCCAGGAAGCCTTCAAAAGGAAACTCTGCATTTCTTTGTTAAACACCTTGTTTAATTTCTTGAAAGAAATCTTTCCCAGGACTTTGCAACTGCGGTGGTTCAAAGCGGGTGGGCAGCCGAGTTCCACCACGGCCGCTCTCTCACTCCCCCTCCTCAAAGGGAAAGGGGGAGAAAATACAATGCAAAGGGCTCCAGGGCTGAGATAAGGACAGGGTGATGGCTCAACAAGTATCGTGACGGGCAAAGCAGACTCAGCACAGTGACCCTCAGGGTCCCTCCCTGCCCCTGCTCCCCGTGGGGTCCCTCCCATGGGATGCCGTCCTTCCCCAGCTGATCCCACACGGGCTGCCCACAGGCAGCAGCTCCTCAAGCACTGCTCCCACACGGCTCTGTCCCACGGGCTCCATCCATCCATCCATCCCCCAGGAGCAAACTGCTCCAGCACGGGTCCCCCACGGCTGGGCGGCAGCTCCCCCCAGCCCCCCTGCTCCTGCGGGGGCTCCTCTCCATGGCTGCAGCTGCGGCCCGGGGCCTGCTCCTGCGGGGGCTCTCCACAGGCCGCAGCCTCCTCCAGGCCACAGCCACCTGCTCCACCGGGGGCTCCTCCACCCACAGGGGGGCAGCAGCGTGGAGATCTGCTCCATGTGGGACCCATGGGTGCAGGGGGACAGCCTGCTCCACCAGGGGCCTCTCCCTGCACAGCCCGCAGGGGAACTGCTGCTGTGAGCCTGGAGCACCTCCTGCCTCCTGCTGCACTCACCTTGGGGGCTGCAGGGCTGCTTCTCACTCCTTGCTCTTCCAGCTTCTGTTGTGCAGCAGTATTTCCCCCTGCTTACATCTGCTCTCCCAGAGGTGCAAACAACATCGCTTATTGGCTCAGCTCTGGCAAGCGCCGGGGCCCTTTTGGAGCTATCTGGAGCTGGCTGTTGTCTGGATTGTTCTCACAGACGCCATCCCTGCAGGCCCCTGCTACCAAACCCTTGCCACGTAAATCCGATCGAAGTGTATGCAGCAATTACAAAGCCGCTGTGCTTTGGGCTGTCACGATCCTTCTGCAAGTGCAGGGGAGGTGCAGGGTTGCTTTGCATTTCCAAAAGGAGGAAGAAAGCCTCCAACCCCACTGGACCTCAGCCACTTGCAGGATCCAAGCAACGCTCCCCACTTTCAGTTATCTCCCTCCCATGCACACAGTGGGAGCAAGGTTGAACAAGCACATTTTTGAAAATGTTTATCTTAATGAAGAATAAAAGAAGTCTACAACACCCAATCCCTCTGTGCACCCAAGGCAAAAATCGTGGACTATTCTGCCTCAACACTATTTTCAGACCCAATTTGTCAAGTCATCTAGCAGAGGATTTCTCTCTTGTTCACTCACTAGCTTAGTAGAGCACCAGTTTACATAGGTGCTGGAGCAGATTCCTCAACCATCTGAAGGGACTTGATCCCAGAAAAGTTCAAAACTGCAGATGACTCATGATTTTGTGGTGAAGCATCTATTAAATGAGAGCTGTTCCGCTTAGGGCACAGTGAGACAGTGTGAGAAGAACCCTGTATCTCACTGATTGAGGCTTTATAACTCTACAGAATTGTCAGTCAACAATAAATGGAAAGTGCAGGAGATATGTTCTTTCTTCCTCCTTTCCCTGCCATACATTAGCAGAGAGATTGTGGTGGGATATAGGTTCAGAGCCTCACAGAAGAAGGATTTGAACCCAGGCTCTCCACAGTCTGCACCACTGCCTTCCTGATGGCTTTTGACTATTTTATTTTATTTTATTTTATTTTATTTTATTTTATTTTATTTTATTTTATTTTATTTTATTTTATTTTATTTTATTAGTATTATTCTTCTTCTTTTTCTGGGTGGTGTCTAAGTCTTGGGGGGCAGAACAAACTGTGGGAGGAGGGAATGCTACTACTGTCTGTGACAGTGGTGATTTCTGGACAGTGTTAGCAACAGAGCTTCTGCAGAGAAGAGAAAATGCCAGGCAGTCTCTGTTGGTATTCCATGTACTGAGTACTGAGTGCAGTTTTGGGCTCCACAGTATAAGAAAAAGACATAAACCTGTTAGAGAGTGTCGAAAGAAGGGCAACAAACAAGAGGGTCTCTTTTAACAGGGGGATTGAGGTTTGTGGCAAGGTTTTGGTAGCAATTTAGGGGCTGCACTGTGCTGGACACAGCAACAGACGCACCATAAGCCAAAGTCAGACAATAAGCCAAGGTGTGTTTACGTGTGGTTTACTGTGGTTTAACGTGGTTTACGTATAGAAGAAAGTTTTCGCCTAGTGGTGAGTATACTGCAGATTTGCTGCATTGTTCTAAATTAAATAGCAAGATAAGTGATGGCATTGTAGGCTGGGAAAATATTTCTAGAGTATCAGCGCATTTTGAGCATCATTTTAACTGTTTATGCAAACATGAAGATTATTAAAATCAGTGTTTATTTATGTCTGTATGTAAACAGGTGATCATGTTGTATAGCATGCAGTAAATGGTTTGTGAATGCTGCTTGAAGAATGAAAAGAGTAAGTCAGCTCCACAAGGAATAAATGAATTTTGTTTATTTGTGCAATGCAGAGATTAGAATTAGACCAACAGCATGGAACCAAAGTCTTGCTGTGTGCCTTTTATCTGTAGGACAGTTCATGGAGGCTTCAGCAGCCCTATCTGTTTTCTAGCACTCTGAAATGTCCTCTGTGGTGCTGCACCCAGTTGAAAGCCTGCACTGATTGTGCTGAACTTTCCTAACAGGAGGCACGGGTCCTTCGTCGGACGCTGGCTGGGGATGTATGCTGCGATGCGGGCAGATGATGCTGGCCCAAGCACTGATCTGCAGACACTTAGGGAGAGGTGAGTGCTGGTCCTGAGGGAACTTCGGTATTGTCTGCAGACGCTTCTTCGTAAGTACTCCATTAAAAGCACAAACCCTGAATTTATTAGTGAGACTTTCTTTGATGCCCTGGTAACAGTTCCTAATGAATCAATTCATATTCAGCTGGGTGAAATCATCCCAGCCTGAAGCAGAGAAATAGGCATAGAAGGAGAACAAATGGGGAATCCTGTCGCCATTATTTTATAAACCTTTTAGTGTAACACCCAAGTTGAGGCCAAGGGAAAACCTGCCACCGTGGGACAGTGCTCTTACCCTTCTCTTCACTCCTCACTTGTCAGCAGCACGAGGTCCAAACCCCCCTGGTGCAAGCTCTTAAGCATGCATGTCACATCCCAGGATGCTGCCAGTGGAGTGTTTGGACTTTCTGTATGGATCTTATGTTGTTATTTAATGGGTGCTTAGAAATCCAACAAGGTCTAAACACAGCCTGTACTTTTAAATAATCTTGGAAGCTCAGAGATACTGGAATGGCTATCAACACGCAGCATGATCCGTCAGAATATGTTTGCAGTTGATGTTTTTGTTTTGTTTTATTTTCCCTGTTTTTACAATCTAGCCTATGATGATAAAGGGCAGCTTGATGATAAATAACAAGCTTGGAATTCTAGGAGCTCTACACAAAATGTAAATATTCAAGATGAATTGAAATGTCTTTTAACATCTCATTATAAAGCTTTCTGCTGTCTAGACATTTGATCAGTGTAATGAAAACGTCACCATTTTTTATTCTATATCAATTTTTCCTTTCAGATTGGCAATGGGAAAAACACAAAAAACAACCAGAAGAATATCACAGAATCCTACGATGCTTTCTCGACAGGAAGGCTTGCTGTTATTCAATCCACCAGATGGGTAAGAACAAACATAAACTTTCAGGTTTTTTCCACTGAAATTTCTACTGTGTTGAATCACTAATTTGCAGTATGTTAATTCATAATTTTAAAAAGTGGATGTGAAGACAAGGTGTATGCTTATACAAAAATAGAAAGGTATGCAGATGGGCGCAAAGACTAGTAGTACAGAAACATTCCCTGAGACCTAAATAAAGCCATGTACTAGAATGTAGCTCTTGATAAACTCTGTAAGCCTTGGGTACCAGAGTCAGTAATGTTAGAATAGACAGTCTTGTAGCTTATTGCTGTAATTTGTAATAAAGGGCACTAACATTTGTTAACTTGTAATTCTCATTGTAGTTTAGAAGCCTTTTGTTTATTAAAGAAACTGGCACTCCCTAAGTTTTGAAAAGAGCATAGATTGAGAAAATAATTGTTATTGCTAAATACAGATTGCAGTTACTCTAGAATGTTTGACAGTCACGGTATTTACTGTATATTGTTCCCACATTCTTTATGGTCTCATTTTTCTTTGATTTTGTGTACGTGTGTCTTTTTTTCACTGTGAAAACAGCACAGGTGGGTGTTGGAGAGGGGAAGTCAATTGGAGAATGGTTTGGACCAAATACAGTTGCTCAAGTACTAAAGTAAGTGAGATCATACCAGTCTCATTCAGAACGTACTCCCCTGGGGCAGCCAAGAGAAGGCCCAGGCAGAGTTTTGAAGGCTGCATCTCCCCCTGTCCCACAGTCAGGAATGTACTTGCCATCTATTTACAAGTGCAGCATGGAATGTCATGCCACAGCTCGGTGTGCAGGTACTGAGTTGGGAATGGGTGACCTCTAAATTTTAATAAAGGAAGAGCCTGAGGAGAAGAAACTGCAGGAAAGTCTCCTGCTATGCCGTCTGCATGCCCTCACCAGTCACACCACAGATGTATATTCCTTTCTGCACAGTGGCACAGCTCTGGCAGGTCGAGAGTGCCACCGTGTAGGTCGGAGTGGTGGTGTGAAACATCAGAGAGAAGCCATCTCGGCTGAGGAGGGAACTGAGCTGCAATTCCTCCCTTTCTGAGCAGCAGTTCTGCCAGCAAGGCTACTGGATAAAGATGGGCAGCTCCTCATAGTCTGGGAGCCACACTGAAAGGAACTGAGGCTGCTCAGTTCTCCAGGGGTACGTGGAGGTGTCTTACCTCAGGCAGGGGCTAGGCTACAGGTCCTGCGAGCTCAGCAGCAAGTCTTTGACACCCTGGAACAGGCACATGATCTGAAGAGGGAGGGGAGCTGAAGCATGCCCTGGACTCCAGATCTTTCATGGCCAAGTTTTTCATGGTGAAACGCTCACCCCCATTTCTTTCTGGCTTATTTGAAACAGCTAATTCTGCCAGTGCAGCTTAAGAGTGTAGCTCCCTTCCCCAAAGGTTTGGATTTTGCAGAAGTGGACATAAAACTGTGTGCTGCTGTCTCCCACTGAAGTTTTGGTGCCCCAAACCCTTAGCTGATTTAGCTTTTAACGCCCCATTTCTGCTGTGCACGCAGGCTCAGGCAGAAGTAATTCCACTGAATTCAGTGGAATTTCTTAAGCAAAAAGTAATCTGCAAAACTGGCATAGGAATTTTTTTCTTTTCCAGATGAGAAAAGACACAATTGGGCAAGAACCCAGTGCAGAGACTGTCGAGTGCAATAAAAAGTAATAAACTTGATGTAGTTGAACTGTTACTGTCACTGCACTTAGCAGTAAGACAAAACAGTTTGCACATGGTGCAGCGCATATGTTTTTCCTGGTACCACTCAGTACCTATTTTTCTAAAGATATTAAACATTTAATGTTTAAAGTTTTCTTTTTCTTACATGGAGACTTTAAAAAATGCAGAAAGGATGTTTTTTCTTAAGAAAAAAAAAATAAATAAATGGTTCTGAGTGTAAAGCTACCCTTTTGATCCAACTAGTTTATATTAATTAGTACCTTAATGTTTTCTAGGAAGCTTGCTTTATTTGATGAATGGAATTCATTAGCAGTTTATGTATCTATGGGCAATACGGTGGTCATTGAAGACATGAGGAAGTGACACCTCATCAGTTTTCTGGTAACAGTTTCTGATTTGACTCCATTTGCCAGCATGTATCTAAACATGAACAAATACTTGGGGGGCCATGGGTTTGTCTTGCAAGGGTAAGAAGAGGGAAGAAGGACATACAAACTCAGTTGTGGTTTTTTGATCCCTGATGCCAACTTCGTGCTCACATCACTGGATGTGAAGAGCTCCTTGAAGAATTTCTACTGTCATCATTGCTGCCATTTCATTTCTCTGGCGTTTTATAGGCAAAGCTTGACACTATTAATAACATTAATAGGACATGTCACTGCAGTCTTAAATTGTCATCCCCCAATCATTGATCTAACGTCTCACTTGGACGTGCCAGCACATACTGTCTGCTAGAATTACTTCTACTAAATAGCTGTAATTGCCATGCCCGGCTCGTTTTGTCTTGGGTGCCCTATAAAGATCCCTGGCAAACTAGCTTAATTCACTACTGAGAGGAAGATCTGCTTTGTGTTCCTCTGTGCGTTGACTGATTTCTAGTTTTATTCCCGCAGAAGAAATGTGCTGGTCCCCTCCTCAGAGCAGCAGCGCGTCTCACAGCAGTGCACATTTGCACAGAAGTGCTCTTGGCCGAAGCAAGAAGGCAGGAGGACTCTGCACAGGCTGGAAAGCCCTCTTGCTTATTATACCTCTACGACTAGGGATAAATCACATAAATCCCGTATATATTGATGCATTTAAAGTAAGGTTTTCTTTCAATTCATTGCTCGTTACTGTCAAATAAGTTTGGGTATCTGTGATGTCAGTAAAGAAATGAATGACAATTTCCTTTATTCCTTTTGAACTCCTGGGAATGCTTTAAGATGCCACAGTCTTTGGGAGCATTAGGAGGGAAACCAAATAATGCCTTTTATTTCATAGGATTTTTAGGTAAGGAAAAAAGAAACTTATTCCAAATGTGCAGATGATCAAAAGAGAACATTTTTTGAAGGGGAAATAGTAAGGGGTCTAAGCGTGAACCTCTAGAAGTAAAGAAAGATGAGAATAGAATAAAATAAATGAAGAAGCATATCTAAAAGAGTTTAGAAACAGTATGAGATGATCCTTAACAGGAGCAGAAAGTTAACAGCAAAGCTAGGTGTAAAAATAAGTGATGACATCAACAAGAGCAACATACTGAGAATAGCTGATAGCATTTGACAAGTGTATTGGTCAAATGTCACTTTTATTTTCTTGTATTTCAAAACTGTTTCTGATAGCAGTATCTTTTTCACCTTTTGCATACCTTCTGTTATTAAGTATTGCTCTAATTAATTTAAAATGCATTCCTTCAGATTTCACCCCACTTTGGGCCAAAATTTTGCAACCCTATTTTGTCCTTTTGTAAAACCTAACCTGTTTTAGTTAGGCTTTTTTGTTCCAATTTCTGAATGAATGCCTAATGGGATTACAGATTGCATCTGTGAACATCCTGTACCTTTTAATCTGTCAAATGTTAGTGTTTACAACACTTGAGATTTAAAAAAAAAAAAAAAAAAAGTACTGGATCTCACATGGAAAAATAAAAGTATGTGACAAAGATAGAACATAACCAACCAAAAAATTACAGTAATAGGTGACAATAGGAAGTTATACTAAATACCCTGTGGGAAACGCTGTGTCTAAACCTTCCGATTCTCTTAAAGAATCCCTAGCTGGAAAGTCTAGATTATACTGACTGCGATGGCAATCTAATTTCTATTTTACAGTTCTGGACCAAGTGCTTATTAATGTCACTTGCTTATTTTTAACATACGGCTTTTACCCATCCAGGCAATGAGCTGATCTATCTGGACCCTCACACCACTCAAAGCTTTGTAGATTCAGAAGAAAATGGCACGGTTGACGATGAGAGTTTCCACTGCCAGGAAGCCCCACATAGAATGAAGATCATGAATTTGGACCCTTCAGTAGCTTTAGTAAGTGTCAGGAAATCTGGAATGCATGTACTTTATCTCAAAGTAATGTCTCTCTACATTGGTAAGGGCAGCAATGCATCTCCTTGAACAGAACCAAGATCACAAAGCTGTCTTCTGTGATCAACACATAGTAGTTTGTACATAACTACATGGAGAATCTTAGAGCAAGTGGGGAGCTGTCTGTACTGTAGGGAGCTCGCTTTGTTTTCTTTACTGAGCAGCTTTTACTTCTTTCAAGAGGCATTATAATGGTCAGAGCAAGGAACTGAAACAGGTTTACGTGTTTTATTCTATCACTACTTTATGTTTGGTCACCTCTAGACAAGTTACTTAAACTTACTTTCTATCATAAGTTGAAAATGTTTAAGTGGAATTATTGTATTTCACCCCAAATTACAAATACAAATGTATTATTTGTAATTCACCCAAAATGTCATGGGGGTACTGTGGTATTTGAAAAAATTGGATCTGATCCCATGCCAGTATCCTGTGATTGGGTGATTGGCAGTTGTCACCAGTGGGATGTGTTTCTAAAGCTTTAAACAATCTGTAAAGATACCGGTATCTGTCATTCATTCACATACCTGTTTTTTAATACTGCTGCTTTTTAGAAAGTTTTTTTGTTTTGTTTTGTTTTAATACTTAACTACGTAACTGTGCAAAATGTGGCATGATGCAACGAGACAGACAAAATCATAATGAAGAGCAAATATTTTCAGTATAGATACCAGAATGGAAATGTTCCTTAGGTGGTCCATCATCTACAAGTTTTCAGCTTCTGCTGATACCTGGACTGTAGGAACTGGGTGGCGCTCCATGGAGGAGCACACAGGAGCTGCTGCTATTTTTTGCTTGACTATTTCGTTAGGGGTTTGCAGGGCCTTGTTCTCCCCGTGGGTTCTCTCCCTAGAGCTGCCACATATTTGGAGTCTTATATCTACTGATCGTACAGGGCATTACTGTATCAGAGGTCAAACCGCCTTACCTGCTGGTACCACATACCTACCATCTGCAAAGGTAAAACTCTGTGTGTTTGTTTTTTCCCCTAAGGGCTTCTTTTGCAAAGAAGAATGTGATTTTGATAACCGGTGTAGTCTTGTACAAAAGGTAAGAGTGGGAACTTAGCATCTCGATTTGTTCTTTATAAAGTCTGGTTTTTATTGTCTGTTTTTTGTAAAATTTTCCTTTGCATTTTCCTTTGTATACAAATTGTATGAGCCATGGAGAAGAATGCATTAAAGCATCAGGGTAAGGCAATACTACTGAATTGCTAATTGGAAATTGTTCAGCACTTTACCAGCCACAAACCCTGCCAGTTGGAAAATGGGTGTAAACATCCACACTTGAAGGTGTTACTGGGTGACACTTGCTTTTAACTTCTAATTCTCACTAAATGACTAAGGTTTAACTGCCATATTGTAGTGATGTATCAATGATTTGCTTCCTGATCCTTTTTTATTGTTTGACATAATAGATTGCGTGTTCTAATTATGACTGTTAGTCCCTGCTATCTTAAAGATCTGATTCTGTAAGTGCTGCAGGCCTCTAGCTCCTGCTGATCTAGGGAGAACAGAAGGTGCTGGCTGCCACAGGAAACAGACTTGAGGATGTTTCTGCATGCAGCTGTTAAGCTAAGCACCAGACGTCTGAATGTAAAGTACCATCAACCTCTAAGGGCATTTATTTAAAAAAAAAAAAATCATCTAAGGAAAACAGTTTGTAAATAACTGAAATACAGGACAGAAGGTAACTTCTCTTTGAAGAGGAATAGCGTTTGGCTTCAGGAACACCTTTTTTCCTGACCAAAACCTGTCCTTCAAAATCTGATGCGTTTTTTTTTTTTTTTTCCCCTTTGGAGGAGCTGATAGATCTGTCTTTTGTGCTATTGATCAACAGAAAACTTGAGGAGAGTTCTATGCAAGCAACTTTCTTTTAAAAAGCAGAAAATATTGTACATTCCTAGTGTGCTTGCTACATGTAAACAAAATTACAGGTTTGCAGATATCAAAGCTGATATCAAAAGATGATAAGACTGATAATTTGTAGTACAGTTCAAGAGATCTGTCTTCCAGATGTGTTTTAACTAGGGATGTATTACAGAGACCATGGTGCTTGGATTTCACAGTATGTCTGTATAAAGACTTTTTTTTCCTGATGGACATGCGTAATTAAAAAACACTTTCAATTAAGCAGACACGTTTTGTGTTTGAAGCATCCCCCGAGCCAGCTTTTAAAATGAAAGCATTCTGTCCTCAGGAGATTCTAAAGCAGCAGAGTCTACGGATGTTTGAGCTGGTCCAGAAGCACCCGCCACACTGGCCTCCTTTCATACCTCCAACAAAACCAGAAGTGACAACCACAGGAGCAGGTAAGGCACCGATTAAAAGCCTAATTGTGCAATGTTATGTTCCTCGTTAGCAAATAAAAGAATAATCACAGGTAGAATAACTATCCTTTGTGAGTGTCAAGCAATATATAGCAGGCATGTATCCAAACAAGCCATACAATTGCTAGCACAGATTTTTTTTTTTCACTCTTACAAAGTACTTTTCTGGAATGCGTCTTTCAAAGTTTTTTTTTTTAAGTGAACAAAATCAGGCATGTCTTTAGAAGCATTTTTTTCTTTATCTTTTTTTACAGAACTCATTGAATCTACTGACAAGCTATTTGAATTGGAAGAAGAATTTGAAATCCTGAGTGTGTGAAGGAAACTGTGGTGACTCTTCTGAGTGTTGAATATATTGGTAATATTATTGCATTGACTTAAACAGCCATGTTAGCCCCGAAGTGCCTGAAATTATGGATAACAGAGCACAGAAATCTAGTAGCATCCAAAACTCCAAGGGCAGTTTAACACACAAGCTTCCCCGGATGGAAAGGCAGTAAGAGATCTTGTGATAAGATGCTTAAAGGGAATCTCTTTTTAACGCACCTTACCTGGAGACAAACGGGCCTTTGAGATTAAGGCAAAAATACATGTATCACTGGGCACCATGTTTGGAGAAAGGGATAACCCAAATGGATATTTCTTGCTCTCATATAATAATGCAATAGTTTAGTTCTTCAAGCAAAACAGTCTTCAGTTCAGGAGGATGTTTACTTCTGTTCCCTCCTGTGGGCTGCGTCATAGGAAAAATACATTGTCTTGTTTAAAAGATTGACTGGATCAGGAGAAAATTGTTTCCTTGTTAAATATTTTAACATGTATTTGAGCAACCAGACTTTATTACAAAAATGTTTCTGTAAAAGGAACTATGTCTAATGGACACATTTTGCAATAGCCTTCCTGTTTCTGGGAGACCTCAAGAGGAACAGGAGCCTCAAATAGTTGATACAGATCACAACCACTGTTATAGTTATGGTATATTTTGCCTTGACCTTAAAATTCAAATGATTAAAACTTAGGTTATTTCTTTCCGAGTTAAAACGAGTCAAAGGTGGTTTAACTGTACCTTATTTATTTTAGAATAGATTTACACAAGTTTCTCTGTTACAGCACTTTATCTGTGCATCTAATAAATTTCTTAAGCTTTTCTTAGGTTGCATGCTGCTATGTTTGGTTAATTTGTGTGAACTAAATATAAACCAGGTGATCTTAAAACTTAATATAGAAGCGTACACAGATTACTGAATTGTTGCTTTTTGACTTCTTGCCTTTTGAAATCTGTTTTGGTAGAAGTGCCTTAACCCTGCAGGTTTATCAGAACAGCCTGGGCAGTTTTATTTCTAAGGCAGAGAATCTCTCTCTAGCAGCCATAAGAAAAACAGTTCAGAATAAAGAAAGGCAAAGATTTTTAATCCATGCTGAAGTTCCTTTTCACTATCAGACATGTTGTCATGCTAGTGTAGTGAACATGAACTGCAGACTTTCATCTTCACCAATAAATGACAACATAGAGAAATACCGAATATTGTCTCCTCTCACTTGCACCTCTCGATCAGGGCCACTGTTTTTTCAAACAAAAGAGTTAACGAGATCCTATTGCATCTTGTTTAATGTTTATTAACTACAGTTTGGAAACCACAAACGTAGAAAAAAAATATCATTTCCTTATTTTATTAAAACATATATAAAACATATATAATATATATATATAACACATATTGTGTTGTAAAGCACACAATTCCATACCAATGACAACAAAAAAATCATCTGTGACTGGGGTGTTGCGATAGACGGTTACAGGCTCTTCAGGAGGGACAGGCAGGGTAGGCGAGGTGGTGGGGTGGCGATGTATGTGAAGCAGGGGCTGGACTGTGTGGAACTTCAGGTCGGCGATGGCAAAGTTGAGAGCCTCTGGGTAAGGATCAAGGGACGAACGAATAAAGGGGATGTCGTTGTGGGAGTCTATTACAGACCGCCTGGCCAGGACGATAGCGCCGATAACTTATTCTTTACAGAACTAAGAGAGGCCTCGAGATTAACTCCCCTTGTCCTTATGGGGGACTTCAACTTGCCAGACGTTAACTGGGAGTGCCACACGGCTGACACGAGCAAGTCCAGGAGGTTCATGAAGCACCTAGATGATAACTTCTTGGTGCAGGTGCTGACGGAGCCAACTAGGAAAGGTGCCCTCCTAGACCTGTTGCTAGAAAACAGAGAGGGTCTGGTGGGAGATGTGGTGATTGGTGGCCGCCTCGGTCATAGCGACCATGAAGTGGTTGAGTTCAAAATTTACGGTGACAGAAGGAAAAGTGCCACCAAGACCTCATCCCTAGATATGGGGAAGGCGGACTTCAGGCTGCTCGGGGAACTAGTCAGCAAGGTCCCCTGGGAAGCTGCTCTTGAAGGCCTTGATGTCCACCAGTGCTGGTCACTCTTTAAGCGATGCCTCCTAGAAGCACAAGAACAGGCAATTCCTAAATACCGCAAGTCAGGCAGGCGCGGCAGGAGGCCGGCGTGGCTGAACAGGAACATTCTTACGGAGATTAGGCGGAAACAGAGAGTGTTTCGCTACTGGAAGGAGGGCCGGGTGACATGGAAAGAATACAGGGATGCTGCTCGTGTCTGTAGGAAGAAAATTCGTGTGGCTAAAGCACACCTAGAGTTGAAGCTGGCTGTGTCTGTGAGAGAAAATAAAAAGGGTTTTTTTAGATATGTGAATGGAAAAAGGAGAACTAAAGAATACGTAGGGCCGCTCCTTGACAGGGAAGGTCTTCTCACAGACGACGACATAGGGAAAGCAGAGACGCTTAACGCCTTCTTTGCCTCTGTCTTCAATGCCGATGATGGGCTTCGGGACCCAGGGTGCCCCGAGCTGGAGGACCGGGACGGTGGGGATGACAAACTCCCAACCGACCCTGAACGTGTGCGGGATCTGCTACTCCACCTGGATCCCTACAAGTCCATGGGTCCGGATGGGATTCATCCCCGGGTGCTGAAGGAGCTGGCGGACGTCATCGCGGAACCTCTCTCAATTATTTTTCAACGATCCTGGGAGTCTGGAGAGGTCCCGGTAGACTGGAAGCTGGCAAATGTTGTGCCGATTTTCAAGAAGGGTCAGAAAGAAGACCCTAGCAATTACAGGCCTGTCAGTCTCACGTCAGTGCCTGGTAAAATCATGGAGAAGATGGTTCTCGAACTTATTGAGGCGCACCTGGGGGACAAAGCAGTCATTGGTCCCAGCCAGCATGGGTTTGTGAAGGGTAGGTCCTGCCTAACTAACCTGATTTCCTTTTATGATAAGATCACCCGTATGGTAGACCAAGGGAAACCAGCTGATGTGATTTTTTTGGACTTCAGCAAGGCTTTTGACACGGTTTCCCATAGGATCCTACTGGACAAAATGTCCAGCATACAGCTAAATAAAAACATCATACGATGGGTGAGCAATTGGCTAACGGGCAGGGCCCAAAGGGTTATGGTGAATGGGGCTGCGTCAGGCTGGCGGGCGGTCACCAGTGGGGTCCCTCAAGGCTCCATTTTAGGGCCGGTACTTTTCAATATTTTTATAAACGATCTGGATGTAGGAATAGAAGGCATTTTGAGCAAGTTTGCTGATGACACCAAACTTGGAGGAGTTGTGGACTCGAATGAGGGTGGAAAGGCCTTGCAGAGGGATCTGGATAGGTTGGAGAGCTGGGCGATCGCCAACCGCATGAAGTTCAATAAGAGCAAGTGCCGGGTCCTGCACCTGGGACGGGGAAACCCTGGCTGCACGTACAGACTGGGCGATGAGACGCTGGAGAGCAGCCTAGAAGAGAGGGATCTGGGGGTCGTGGTAGACAGCAAGTTGAATATGAGCCGGCAGTGTGCCCTGGCAGCCAGGAGGGCCAACCGTGTCCTGGGGTGCATCAAGCACGGCATCGCTAGCAGGTCGAGGGAGGTGATTGTCCCGCTCTACTCTGCGCTGGTGCGGCCTCACCTCGAGTACTGTGTGCAGTTCTGGGCACCACAGTATAAAAAGGACATGAAACTGTTGGAGAGTGTCCAGAGGAGGGCTACGAAGATGGTGAAAGGCCTGGAGGGGAAGACGTACGAGGAACGGCTGAGGGCACTGGGCCTGTTCAGCCTGGAGAAGAGGAGGCTGAGGGGAGACCTCATCGCAGTCTACAACTTCCTCATAAGGGGGTGTCGAGAGGCAGGAGACCTTTTCTCCATTAACACCAGCGACAGGACCCGCGGGAATGGAGTTAAGCTGAGGCAGGGGAAGTTTAGGCTGGACATCAGGAAGGGGTTCTTCACAGAGAGAGTGGTTGCACACTGGAACAGGCTCCCCAGGGAAGTGGTCACTGCACCGAGCCTGACTGAATTTAAGAAGAGATTGGACTGTGCACTTAGTCACATGGTCTGAACTTGGGTAGACCTGTGCGGTGTCAAGAGTTGGACTTGATGATCCTTAAGGGTCCCTTCCAACTCAGGATATTCTATGATATGATTCTATGATCTAATTGAGCATGCAGTTTTCATTAACCTGTTTTTTTTTTGTTTGTTTGTTTTTTTACAAATACCCAACAACACATACACATGTGTTGTGTTGTGTTTTTTTCCATCATTTCTCACTGAAGCAATACCCATCCCGTATCAGATCTGTGTCATTACTCTAATTTTTGTTCCTAATGTACTTGAAAAACTTCTTAACTCTATTGATTGCAACAGTGGATTTTTTTTCCCTCCGATCTTAACTCCATTTATCAATTACTTATTCTCTTAAAATCCTGCTTTTAAGAGATGGTTAGGTATTCACCATCTCTCACTTTTATTTATAGATTTTCTTTTCTTTTTCAGTAGTTCAGCCCTAGTCAACTCGGAGGTGGGCAGCAGCAGCTTCTATGGAGCTCCTATGCTGGAAAAAAAAAAAAAAAAGTTGAGCCTTGAGGGAAAAGGAAGGTGGGAGAGCCAGATGGGGCAAGAGGAAGGGAGGTTGTTTGACCAGGACACCTTGAGGGTCTGGGAAGAGAAGAAATGGATGGGTGCTTAAGAAATGAGCAGCATCACAGCCTACATACGGAAGAATTGTGACGAGCAGTTTAGAAATGTGAGCGATTGGTGGTCTTGTGTTGATCGGCAGCTGTGCTCCATGGTTATAGCTGTAATTTCAGCAGTTTACTGTGTAAGCCGCATGTTGCCACTTCCTTGATCAAGGCAATGCTGTTCAGTTGCAGGGAAGAGGGGCAAGACTCAGGGAAGAAACGGAACGGAGAAAACTCTACACTGTGGATATGCACACGTAGCCATAAAATCAGTGCTGGACAGAAAGAGAGAAAGAGAGACAGACAGACAGACAGACAGAACGAAAGGAGGGAAGGAAGGAAGGAAGGAAGGAAGGAAGGAAGGAAGGAAGGAAGGAAGGAAGGAAGGAAGGGAGGGAGGGAGGGAGGGAGGGAGGGAGGGAGGGAGGGAGGGAGGGAGGAAGGTAAAGGGAGAAAGAAGGAATACCCCACACTCATAAAAGTGAGAAAGATCTAGGTGTAAAATTACGTAAAAGAAAGACAACTGTCATGTGGTGGTCTGATAGTTTCTGGGAGAAAGCAGAAACCCAGCAATTCTGTCTTTCCTACTCCTCCAAACCAATTCCGTTGACAACTCTGAATGCTTCCAGCTAGAAAAAAAAGGAAGAATGAAGTGGAGGGCTCCTTGCCATATATATATATATATATATATAACACATATTGTGTTGTAAAGCACACAATTCCCTACCAATGACAACAAAAACATCATCTAATTGAGCATGCAGTTTTCATTAACCTGTTTGTTTTTTTTTTGTTTGTTTGTTTTTTTACAAATACCCAACAACACATACACATGTGTTGTGTTGTGTTTTTTTCCATCATTTCTCACTGAAGCAATATCCATCCCGTATCAGATCTGTGTCATTACTCTAATTTTTGTTCCTAATGTACTTGAAAAACTTCTTAACTCTATTGATTGCAACAGTGGACTTTTTTCCCTCCGATCTTAACTCCATTTATCAATTACTTATTCTCTTAAAATCCTGCTTTTAAGAGATGGTTGGGTATTCACCATCTCTCACTCTTATTTATAGATTTTCTTTTCTTTTTCAGTAGTTCAGCCCTAGTCAACTCGGAGGTGTCATGTATTTGGCAATTTTATTTATGGTAGCACTCCCCTCCCCTCCCCTCCCCTCCCCTCCCCTCCCCTCCCCTCCCCTCCCCTCCCCTCCCCTCCCCTCTTTTGCCTCCTCTCCCCACTTTTGCCTCCCCTCCCCTCCCCCCCATCCCCTCCCCTCCCCTCCCGTCTCCTCCCCTCCCCTACACCCCCTCCCCTATTCTCCCTGTCCCTATACTCTGCTACACTCCCCTCCCCTATACTACCCTACACACTCCTACACTCCCCTCCCCTATCCTACCCTAAACTCCCGTTCGCTACACTACCCTACATTACCCTATGCCCCCCTCCCCTACACTCTCCTACACTCCCCTCCCGTATCCTACCCTACACTCCCCTAAACTCCGATCCCCTACACTACCCTATACTCTCCTATGCTCCCCTCCCCTCTAACACGCTACACTACGCTATGCTACCCTACCCTACCCTACCCTACCCTACCCTACCCTACCCTACCCTACCCTACCCTACCCTACCCTACCCTACCCTACCCTACCCTACCCTATCCTATCCTATCCTATCCTATCCTATCCTATCCTATCCTATCCTATCCTATCCTATCCTATCCTATCCTACCCTCCCCCTGCCCTCCCCTCCCCTCCCCTCCCTTCCTTTTATTCCCTCCCCTTCCCTCCCCTCTTGTCTTCTTCTCTCCTCTCTTCTTTCTTTCGGGTAACTTCAAATCGCTTCAGTCGTTCTCATAGCTCCTGTCCCTGGCTGATTCACGGGAACCCATCAGCAGCAACCAGAAGCGCTCCAGCTGCTGTGTCACTGGTCGAGCAACAGTCTCCAACTGGGAATCGCTGACTTCGTTGTGTGGCTCAGACAGGTGCCTTGCAGTTCCACCGTGGCCTGGACGTTTCCTCTTGCTGTGTCCCCACCTACAGCGCACTTCTGCTTAGAAGCAGCAGCAGGCTTTGCAAGATGTCCCACTCCTTCCATTTTCAGCGGTTTAGCTTGGCTAGCCGGGTGGTGTCTGTCAATAGAAGACAACAACGAGATTTGGGTTAGAAACAGCTAACTGAGTAGTTCCTTCGCACAAGGGCAAGGAATATCTACCCCTTCCTACTGGAGGCTGCAGTGTCAGAGATAATGACGGGTCCTTCCGAGAGCTTTGAAATATCCCTTGGGGATGCTGAGTCCAGAGGACCAGAGCAAACCTGTCTAAAGTACACCGTGGAATCGCTCGGAATGACTTCCTAGCAGAAGCATGTGTCTGATACGGCTTCAGCTGCTTGCAGTTTTCTTCTTCACCTCATACCTAAATTCAGATGAGAGATCTCAATGAAGATGGAAAGGTTGAGAAATAGAGAAATCACTGATGTGCTTTGAGAACTTCTAAGGACTGAGTACTGCATCAATCCCATGTTGTAACATTAAGGATTGGTTAGAAAAGCAAACGTTAAAAACAAGGAAAGGGGAAGAACAAGTAAGCTTTCTTAAAGTATCTATTCTATTTAAGGTATCTTTAAAGAAGTAAATAAGTACTGAAATATATATGCAGATAGAGAGAGAGAGAGAGAGAGAGAGAGAGAGATACAGAAACCTAAGAGTCTGCTGTGCAGGTTAGCTTCTTGCTCTCTTTTCTAAAAGTCACAGTGAATGCAGCATCTGTGTGCGTTACAAGCATTACCCTCAGTCCAGCACAGGTACACACGAGAGGTCAGCCTGCAGGTTGCGGAGGCAAAGCAACTGCTCTGGCTGGATGTGAAGAGCCAAGACAGAAGTTGCTGTCAGGGAAAAGATACACAGAGGGGATGAAAAAGACGGAGTGTGCTTCCGACCTTCACAACTTCTAAGCAAGCGGAGATGAGGTTGTGGAAGAAGCAAATAAGCTGTTGATCTAGAAGCAGCCTGAAGATTGTCCTTAAGCAGGGCCTTGCATTCTTCATTTTTACAGCATTGCTTGCCTTCAAGTGCACGACGATGATTTTATGAACTTTCTACCACTACAGAAATGCACCGGATTCTTTCACAAAACTTACGGGTGGTACTTGGCAATATTGGTCAGCATTCTCTATTTCCTTCTTCATCTCAATTCTCTTTTGGCCTGTGAAGCTTTCCAGATCAGAGGAGAAGATCCACGGTAATACGGAGCTTTGGATACTGCAAAGGAAACGAAGAATCCTACTGACAACTCTTTTCAACCTCGCCTGCAAGCATCACAGAAAAGAACACCGAAAGAACACCGCTTTATCATGGGAAGCATAAATTGGAGCATAGGTGTCCTATAGCTGAAGCGAGGTGAAGCAGGTTCCACACAAGGTGAAGGAGCACACCCATAAGCATTTCCGTAAAGCCGTGTTTTCAAACAAAGGGTTAAGATTTAGATTTTCTTACAAGTGAAGAATGAAGAAATAAAAGAAAAAGAAAATTACCA
The DNA here is from genome assembly GCF_047663525.1 of Anas platyrhynchos. Lineage (NCBI taxonomy): Eukaryota > Metazoa > Chordata > Aves > Anseriformes > Anatidae > Anas > Anas platyrhynchos. The sequence goes on along the minus strand of NC_092613.1, from coordinate 715,378 downwards.
GGACATCCAGTTTTCCTCTAGCTTGCTTTGCTTCTTTCCGAATCTGAGTCTGGAGTGACAGTCAGGGAGCAGCGTTGTGCAGAAATGCCAAAGCCTCCCCAGCTGGTTGTACCTTCATCAGCAAGGGCTTTGATACTGCTGCCTCCTCAGCAACATCAGCCATTTCCGAGGAAAGCTGGTGTCCATCAGGTCAAATAGGAATGGGAAATCCCTCTTGCCACAACTTCACACTCACACCAGAGTTGGCAGGACAGGCCGATGGACAGAGAAGCGTCTGCAAGAGTGTTAGAAAACAGACTTTAGATTTCCGTCAACCCAGGAAGAATTACTTGCTCATCCCTTCAAAGTGAACTCTGAGTAGAAGGAGGGGATCCCAAGCTGCATTCCTGACATCTATGCTGCAAAGTCATCCAATGGGACATGTTACTGGACCAGCCTGTTACGAACAGAAACAGGACTTTGAGGTTATGCTGTTGGATTAGAATTAAGCTCAAAGAGTTAGTCCTTTGACGTGTTTTTGTTTGCAAGTGTTTTCACTGCTTCCCAGACAATGTCTCCAGCAAGCTAGCTGCTTGCTTCATTTGTTCTGTTCTGTTCTGTTCTGTTCTTTTTGATTCTGTTTTGTTTTGTTTTCTCAGCCAGGATTCTTAGAGAAATGAGATTAAAGTGATCATATTGTATGTCCACCCATCCCTCCCTCCCCTTCGCTTGTCCAGAGCTTTTACCTCGTCCAGCAGCTTGAATGAACTCGGTCCTAGGCGCAGTTGTGTCCAAGCCATTCTGTTCCTAGACGTGTTGTGAGAACAGACAGCTAAGTAGTGGGGAGGGGACGTGCTGCTGTCTGCAGTGTGACCTCAGCGCTTACCAAACAGTAGGGAATACACAGAGAAGGGCCTTAGGAGAACTTCAAGCCCCAGATACGTTTTATGTGGAAACCATATTTCCCAAGATAACACTGGACACAACTGCATAATCAAAAGGGATTCATTTCTTGGTTCATTCAACTCCTAGGTTTTAGTTTTAAAACATGTCTGTCTTGGCTTAAAGCACTCTTCCAATCTCTATTTCCAGTTCCTAGGATTTCCTGAAATAGGGAATCCCATTTTTTTCTTTGTACACTCTCCCAGCCTCTTTGTTTTCCTCTCCCCAAGAAACTTAGCACTGCTCTCTTCATACTTGACAACTAGATATGGAGCTGTATCAGCCAGAAGGAAGTTTCCTTCACACTTTCTGCTTCTTATGGTATCTGGGCTCTTACCTTTACACTTACTCACCCTTCCTACATTAGCACAAAGAAAGCTGTTTGGGAGATCTGATGTCTTGTTTTCCAGAAACTGCCCTGAATCACCTTTACGAGAGCTGTCCCACGCTGCGAGCACAAGTCTTGCAGTCTGGCCAGATATTTGCCTTCTAAGTCAATAACCAAATCTGTTACAAAGGTAAGAACATGTAATTAATGGAAAGGAAATCCTTTTATCCTTTTATTTTGATCCAAATTCACTTTTTTTTTTTTTTTTTTTTTTTTCTAGACCAAGAATGAATCGTGGAGAACCACCAAAACTCAGGTGAGAAATGAAATGACAAATGTTAAGGTCAGGCAGCTTGCCCACTGCCATTGCTACCCTGAAAGCAGATGGAGTGCATCTTCATACGCCACAGCCTGAGACACTAGTCGACAGGCCAGCCCGTGTGAGGAAGTCCATTGCTGCCTGAATTTTAACATGACAGGGGGACTCTTAAGCCTCTTGTTTATGCTTTAGTACTTGCGGTCTATGGGAGGACCACAGCACACTCTTCTCTGTCTCCCCTTATTTGTTGATCGTCTGTAGGAAGAAGAGAACGTGCAGAGGCCCTCACCCGTACATTGGGTCTGTTCTCACTCTGTGCAGCTCCATCATTGAGCAAAGTACCAACCTTGAGGCTTCTGTAAGGACTTGACACAAACTACAGAATACTACAATGAAGCATTCACAACAAAACCACATTTTTTTCCGCAGCCAAGCATCAAAACACTTACAGAAGGGCATGGTCCCTCTCTGTGCACCTCAAGGGGAGATCCACAAATCCTCACGTGGTTTCATCGCATCCAGCACCCTTCTCTGTGCCTCCCAGCTAAACGTGCACAGAGGCAGCTGTTGCCAAAGTGCTGTGGTGACACAATTCAGTTCTGTTTCTGAAGTCATCACCGCAGGCGCCTCCCAGTGACGGCACAACACTCTCTGTTGCTAATGCGTCTGTCTCAGAAACAGCTAGGGAAGTACCACTATGCCCAAACTGACTTGAATTAGAGTAGTTCCCAAATTATTCTCTGCTCCCCTACATCTGTGGAAGGTGGGTGATCAATCTTTTCCTTGAGAAAGGACTACAGAGCAAAAGAGCTTGATTCTGAGACGTTGCCCGTCCTTGTAGAGCAGTTCACCTTTGATTTCCATGTCAGAAAAAAGAAGGTGAAATCAACAATTCCCTTCCTCTGAGCTGGGAATAGGAAAGAAGCCCAATTCTCCAGGAAGCCTTCAAAAGGAAACTCTGCATTTCTTTGTTAAACACCTTGTTTAATTTCTTGAAAGAAATCTTTCCCAGGACTTTGCAACTGCGGTGGTTCAAAGCGGGTGGGCAGCCGAGTTCCACCACGGCCGCTCTCTCACTCCCCCTCCTCAAAGGGAAAGGGGGAGAAAATACGATGCAAAGGGCTCCAGGGCTGAGATAAGGACAGGGCGATGGCTCAACAAGTATCGTGACGGGCAAAGCAGACTCAGCACAGTGACCCTCAGGGTCCCTCCCTGCCCCTGCTCCCCGTGGGGTCCCTCCCATGGGATGCCGTCCTTCCCCAGCTGATCCCACACGGGCTGCCCACAGGCAGCAGCTCCTCAAGCACTGCTCCCACACGGCTCCGTCCCACGGGCTCCATCCATCCATCCATCCCCCAGGAGCAAACTGCTCCAGCACGGGTCCCCCACGGCTGGGCGGCAGCTCCCCCCAGCCCCCCTGCTCCTGCGGGGGCTCCTCTCCATGGCTGCAGCTGCGGCCCGGGGCCTGCTCCTGCGGGGGCTCTCCACAGGCCGCAGCCTCCTCCAGGCCACAGCCACCTGCTCCACCGGGGGCTCCTCCACCCACAGGGGGGCAGCAGCGTGGAGATCTGCTCCATGTGGGACCCATGGGTGCAGGGGGACAGCCTGCTCCACCAGGGGCCTCTCCCTGCACAGCCCGCAGGGGAACTGCTGCTGTGAGCCTGGAGCACCTCCTGCCTCCTGCTGCACTCACCTTGGGGGCTGCAGGGCTGCTTCTCACTCCTTGCTCTTCCAGCTTCTGTTGTGCAGCAGTATTTCCCCCTGCTTACATCTGCTCTCCCAGAGGTGCAAACAACATCGCTTATTGGCTCAGCTCTGGCAAGCGCCGGGGCCCTTTTGGAGCTATCTGGAGCTGGCTGTTGTCTGGATTGTTCTCACAGACGCCATCCCTGCAGGCCCCTGCTACCAAACCCTTGCCACGTAAATCCGATCGAAGTGTATGCAGCAATTACAAAGCCGCTGTGCTTTGGGCTGTCACGATCCTTCTGCAAGTGCAGGGGAGGTGCAGGGTTGCTTTGCATTTCCAAAAGGAGGAAGAAAGCCTCCAACCCCACTGGACCTCAGCCACTTGCAGGATCCAAGCAACGCTCCCCACTTTCAGTTATCTCCCTCCCATGCACACAGTGGGAGCAAGGTTGAACAAGCACATTTTTGAAAATGTTTATCTTATTGAAGAATAAAAGAAGTCTACAACACCCAATCCCTCTGTGCACCCAAGGCAAAAATCGTGGACTATTCTGCCTCAACACTATTTTCAGACCCAATTTGTCAAGTCATCTAGCAGAGGATTTCTCTCTTGTTCACTCACTAGCTTAGTAGAGCACCAGTTTACATAGGTGCTGGAGCAGATTCCTCAACCATCTGAAGGGACTTGATCCCAGAAAAGTTCAAAACTGCAGATGACTCATGATTTTGTGGTGAAGCATCTATTAAATGAGAGCTGTTCCGCTTAGGGCACAGTGAGACAGTGTGAGAAGAACCCTGTATCTCACTGATTGAGGCTTTATAACTCTACAGAATTGTCAGTCGACAATAAATGGAAAGTGCAGGAGATATGTTCTTTCTTCCTCCTTTCCCTGCCATACATTAGCAGAGAGATTGTGGTGGGATATAGGTTCAGAGCCTCACAGAAGAAGGATTTGAACCCAGGCTCTCCACAGTCTGCACCACTGCCTTCCTGATGACTTTTGACTATTTTATTTTATTTTATTTTATTTTATTTTATTTTATTTTATTTTATTTTATTTTATTTTATTTTATTTTATTTTATTTTATTTTATTTTATTTTATTAGTATTATTCTTCTTCTTTTTCTGGGTGGTGTCTAAGTCTTGGGGGGCAGAACAAACTGTGGGAGGAGGGAATGCTACTACTGTCTGTGACAGTGGTGATTTCTGGACAGTGTTAGCAACAGAGCTTCTGCAGAGAAGAGAAAATGCCAGGCAGTCTCTGTTGGTATTCCATGTACTGAGTACTGAGTGCAGTTTTGGGCTCCACAGTATAAGAAAAAGACATAAACCTGTTAGAGAGTGTCGAAAGAAGGGCAACAAACAAGAGGGTCTCTTTTAACAGGGGGATTGAGGTTTGTGGCAAGGTTTTGGTAGCAATTTAGGGGCTGCACTGTGCTGGACACAGCAACAGACGCACCATAAGCCAAAGTCAGACAATAAGCCAAGGTGTGTTCACGCGTGGTTTACTGTGGTTTACGTGTGGTTTACGTATAGAAGAAAGTTTTCGCCTATTGGTGAGTATACTGCAGATTTGCTGCATTGTTCTAAATTAAATAGCAAGATAAGTGATGGCATCGTAGGCTGGGAAAATATTTCTAGAGTATCAGCGCATTTTGAGCATCATTTTAACTGTTTATGCAAACATGAAGATTATTAAAATCAGTGTTTATTTATGTCTGTATGTAAACAGGTGATCATGTTGTATAGCATGCAGTAAATGGTTTGTGAATGCTGCTTGAAGAATGAAAAGAGTAAGTCAGCTCCACAAGGAATAAATGAATTTTGTTTATTTGTGCAATGCAGAGATTAGAATTAGACGAACAGCATGGAACCAAAGTCTTGCTGTGTGCCTTTTATCTGTAGGACAGTTCATGGAGGCTTCAGCAGCCCTATCTGTTTTTTAGCAGTCTGAAATGTCCTCTGTGGTGCTGCACCCAGTTGAAAGCCTGCACTGATTGTGCTGAACTTTCCTAACAGGAGGCACGGGTCCTTCGTCGGACGCTGGCTGGGGATGTATGCTGCGATGCGGGCAGATGATGCTGGCCCAAGCACTGATCTGCAGACACTTAGGGAGAGGTGAGTGCTGGTCCTGAGGGAACTTCGGTATTGTCTGCAGACGCTTCTTCGTAAGTACTCCATTAAAAGCACAAACCCTGAATTTATTAGTGAGACTTTCTTTGATGCCCTGGTAACAGTTCCTAATGAATCAATTCATATTCAGCTGGGTGAAATCATCCCAGCCTGAAGCAGAGAAATAGGCATAGAAGGAGAACAAATGGGAAATCCTGTCGCCATTATTTTATAAACCTTTTAGTGTAACACCCAAGTTGAGGCCAAGGGAAAACCTGCCACCGTGGGACAGTGCTCTTACCCTTCTCTTCACTACTCACTTGTCAGCAGCACGAGGTCCAAACCCCCCTGGTGCAAGCTCTTAAGCATGCATGTCACATCCCAGGATGCTGCCAGTGGAGTGTTTGGACTTTCTGTATGGATTTTATGTTGTTATTTAATGGGTGCTTAGAAATCCAACAAGGTCTAAACACAGCCTGTACTTTTAAATAATCTTGGAAGCTCAGAGATACTGGAATGGCTATCAACATGCAGCATGATCCGTCAGAATATGTTTGCAGTTGATGTTTTTGTTTTGTTTTATTTTCCCTGTTTTTACAATCTAGCCTATGATGATAAAGGGCAGCTTGATGATAAATAACAAGCTTGGAATTCTAGGAGCTCTACACAAAATGTAAATATTCGAGATGAATTGAAATGTCTTTTAACATCTCATTATAAAGCTTTCTGCTGTCTAGACATTTGATCAGTGTAATGAAAACGTCACCATTTTTTATTCTATATCAATTTTTCCTTTCAGATTGGCAATGGGAAAAACACAAAAAACAACCAGAAGAATATCACAGAATCCTACGATGCTTTCTCCACAGGAAGGCTTGCTGTTATTCAATCCACCAGATGGGTAAGAACAAACATAAACTTTCAGGTTTTTTCCACTGAAATTTCTACTGTGTTGAGTCACTAATTTGCAGTATGTTAATTCATAATTTTAAAAAGTGGATGTGAAGACAAGGTGTATGCTTATACAAAAATAGAAAGGTATGCAGATGGGCGCAAAGACTAGTAGTACAGAAACATTCCCTGAGACCTAAATAAAGCCATGTACTAGAATGTAGCTCTTGATAAACTCTGTAAGCCTTGGGTACCAGAGTCAGTAATGTTAGAATAGACAGTCTTGTAGCTTATTGCTGTAATTTGTAATAGAGGGCACTAACATTTGTTAACTTGTAATTCTCATTGTAGTTTAGAAGCCTTTTGTTTATTAAAGAAACTGGCACTCCCTAAGTTTTGAAAAGAGCATAGATTGAGAAAATAATTGTTATTGCTAAATACAGATTGCAGTTACTCTAGAATGTTTGACAGTCACAGTATTTACTGTATATTGTTCCCACATTCTTTATGGTCTCATTTTTCTTTGATTTTGTGTACGTGTGTCTTTTTTTCACTGTGAAAACAGCACAGGTGGGTGTTGGAGAGGGGAAGTCAATTGGAGAATGGTTTGGACCAAATACAGTTGCTCAAGTACTAAAGTAAGTGAGATCATACCAGTCTCATTCAGAACGTACTCCCCTGGGGCAGCCAAGAGAAGGCCCAGGCAGAGTTTTGAAGGCTGCATCTCCCCCTGTCCCACAGTCAGGAATGTACTTGCCATCTATTTACAAGTGCAGCATGGAATGTCATGCCACAGCTCGGTGTGCAGGTACTGAGTTGGGAATGGGTGACCTCTAAATTTTAATAAAGGAAGAGCCTGAGGAGAAGAAACTGCAGGAAAGTCTCCTGCTATGCCGTCTGCATGCCCTCACCAGTCACACCACAGATGTATATTCCTTTCTGCACAGTGGCACAGCTCTGGCAGGTCGAGAGTGCCACCGTGTAGGTCGGAGTGGTGGTGTGAAACATCAGAGAGAAGCCATCTCGGCTGAGGAGGGAACTGAGCTGCAATTCCTCCCTTTCTGAGCAGCAGTTCTGCCAGCAAGGCTACTGGATAAAGATGGGCAGCTCCTCATAGTCTGGGAGCCACACTGAAAGGAACTGAGGCTGCTCAGTTCTCCAGGGGTACGTGGAGGTGTCTTACCTCAGGCAGGGGCTAGGCTACAGGTCCTGCGAGCTCAGCAGCAAGTCTTTGACACCCTGGAACAGGCACATGATCTGAAGAGGGAGGGGAGCTGAAGCATGCCCTGGACTCCAGATCTTTCATGGCCAAGTTTTTCATGGTGAAACGCTCACCCCCATTTCTTTCTGGCTTATTTGAAACAGCTAATTCTGCCAGTGCAGCTTAAGAGTGTAGCTCCCTTCCCCAAAGGTTTGGATTTTGCAGAAGTGGACATAAAACTGTGTGCTGCTGTCTCCCACTGAAGTTTTGGTGCCCCAAACCCTTAGCTGATTTAGCTTTTAACGCCCCATTTCTGCTGTGCACGCAGGCTCAGGCAGAAGTAATTCCACTGAATTCAGTGGAATTTCTTAAGCAAAAAGTAATCTGCAAAACTGGCATAGGAATTTTTTTCTTTTCCAGATGAGAAAAGACACAATTGGGCAAGAACCCAGTGCAGAGGCTGTCGAGTGCAATAAAAAGTAATAAACTTGATGTAGTTGAACTGTTACTGTCACTGCACTTAGCAGTAAGACAAAACAGTTTGCACATGGTGCAGCGCATATGTTTTTCCTGGTACCACTCAGTACCTATTTTTCTAAAGATATTAAACATTTAATGTTTAAAGTTTTCTTTTTCTTACATGGAGACTTTAAAAAATGCAGAAAGGATGTTTTTTCTTAAGAAAAAAAAAATAAATAAATGGTTCTGAGTGTAAAGCTACCCTTTTGATCCAACTAGTTTATATTAATTAGTACCTTAATGTTTTCTAGGAAGCTTGCTTTATTTGATGAATGGAATTCATTAGCAGTTTATGTATCTATGGGCAATACGGTGGTCATTGAAGACATCAGGAAGTGACACCTCATCAGTTTTCTGGTAACAGTTTCTGATTTGACTCCATTTTCCAGCATGTATCTAAACATGAACAAATACTTGGGGGGCCATGGGTTTGTCTTGCAAGGGTAAGAAGAGGGCAGAAGGACATACAAACTCAGTTGTGTTTTTTTGATCCCTGATGCCAACTTCGTGCTCACATCACTGGATGTGAAGAGCTCCTTGAAGAATTTCTACTGTCATCATTGCTGCCATTTCATTTCTCTGGCGTTTTATAGGCAAAGCTTGACACTATTAATAACATTAATAGGACATGTCACTGCAGTCTTAAATTGTCATCCCCCAATCATTGATCTAACGTCTCACTTGGACGTGCCAGCACATACTGTCTGCTAGAATTACTTCTACTAAATAGCTGTAATTGCCATGCCCGGCTCGTTTTGTCTTGGGTGCCCTATAAAGATCCCTGGCAAACTAGCTTAATTCACTACTGAGAGGAAGATCTGCTTTGTGTTCCTCTGTGCGTTGACTGATTTCTAGTTTTATTCCCGCAGAAGAAATGTGCTGGTCCCCTCCTCAGAGCAGCAGCGCGTCCCACAGCAGTGCACATTTGCACAGAAGTGCTCTTGGCCGAAGCAAGAAGGCAGGAGGACTCTGCACAGGCTGGAAAGCCCTCTTGCTTATTATACCTCTACGACTAGGGATAAATCACATAAATCCCGTATATATTGATGCATTTAAAGTAAGGTTTTCTTTCAATTCATTGCTCGTTACTGTCAAATAAGTTTGGGTATCTGTGATGTCAGTAAAGAAATGAATGACAATTTCCTTTATTCCTTTTGAACTCCTAGGAATGCTTTAAGATGCCACAGTCTTTGGGAGCATTAGGAGGGAAACCAAATAATGCCTTTTATTTCATAGGATTTTTAGGTAAGGAAAAAAGAAACTTATTCCAAATGTGCAGATGATCAAAAGAGAACATTTTTTGAAGGGGAAATAGTAAGGGGTCTAAGCGTGAACCTCTAGAAGTAAAGAAAGATGAGAATAGAATAAAATAAATGAAGAAGCATATCTAAAAGAGTTTAGAAACAGTATGAGATGATCCTTAACAGGAGCAGAAAGTTAACAGCAAAGCTAGGTGTAAAAATAAGTGATGACATCAACAAGAGCAACATACTGAGAATAGCTGATAGCATTTGACAAGTGTATTGGTCAAATGTCACTTTTATTTTCTTGTATTTCAAAACTGTTTCTGATAGCAGTATCTTTTTCACCTTTTGCATACCTTCTGTTATTAAGTATTGCTCTAATTAATTTAAAATGCATTCCTTCAGATTTCACCCCACTTTGGGCCAAAATTTTGCAACCCTATTTTGTCCTTTTGTAAAACCTAACCTGTTTTAGTTAGGCTTTTTTGTTCCAATTTCTGAATGAATGCCTAATGGGATTACAGATTGCATCTGTGAACATCCTGTACCTTTTAATCTGTCAAATGTTAGTGTTTACAACACTTGAGATTTAAAAAAAAAAAAAAAAAAGTACTGGATCTCACATGGAAAAATAAAAGTATGTGACAAAGATAGAACATAACCAACCAAAAAATTACAGTAATAGGTGACAATAGGAAGTTATACTAAATACCCTGTGGGAAACGCTGTGTCTAAACCTTCCGATTCTCTTAAAGAATCCCTAGCTGGAAAGTCTAGATTATACTGACTGCGATGGCAATCTAATTTCTATTTTACAGTTCTGGACCAAGTGCTTATTAATGTCACTTGCTTATTTTTAACATACGGCTTTTACCCATCCAGGCAATGAGCTGATCTATCTGGACCCTCACACCACTCAAAGCTTTGTAGATTCAGAAGAAAATGGCACGGTTGACGATGAGAGTTTCCACTGCCAGGAAGCCCCACATAGAATGAAGATCATGAATTTGGACCCTTCAGTAGCTTTAGTAAGTGTCAGGAAATCTGGAATGCATGTACTTTATCTCAAAGTAATGTCTCTCTACATTGGTAAGGGCAGCAATGCATCTCCTTGAACAGAACCAAGATCACAAAGCTGTCTTCTGTGATCAACACATAGTAGTTTGTACATAACTACATGGAGAATCTTAGGGCAAGTGGGGAGCTGTCTGTACTGTAGGGAGCTCGCTTTGTTTTCTTTACTGAGCAGCTTTTACTTCTTTCAAGAGGCATTATAATGGTCAGAGCAAGGAACTGAAACAGGTTTACGTGTTTTATTCTATCACTACTTTATGTTTGGTCACCTCTAGACAAGTTACTTAAACTTACTTTCTATCATAAGTTGAAAATGTTTAAGTGGAATTATTGTATTTCACCCCAAATTACAAATACAAATGTATTATTTGTAATTCACCCAAAATGTCATGGGGGTACTGTGGTATTTGAAAAAATTGGATCTGATCCCATGCCAGTATCCTGTGATTGGGTGATTGGCAGTTGTCACCAGTGGGATGTGTTTCTAAAGCTTTAAACAATCTGTAAAGATACCGGTATCTGTCATTCATTCACATACCTGTTTTTTAATACTGCTGCTTTTTAGAAAGTTGTTTTGTTTTGTTTTAATACTTAACTACGTAACTGTGCAAAATGTGGCATGATGCAACGAGACAGACAAAATCATAATGAAGAGCAAATATTTTCAGTATAGATACCAGAATGGAAATGTTCCTTAGGTGGTCCATCATCTACAAGTTTTCAGCTTCTGCTGATACCTGGACTGTAGGAACTGGGTGGCGCTCCATGGAGGAGCACACAGGAGCTGCTGGTATTTTTTGCTTGACTATTTCGTTAGGGGTTTGCAGGGCCTTGTTCTCCCCGTGGGTTCTCTCCCTAGAGCTGCCACATATTTGGAGTCTTATATCTACTGATCGTACAGGGCATTACTGTATCAGAGGTCAAACCGCCTTACCTGCTGGTACCACATACCTACCATCTGCAAAGGTAAAACTCTGTGTGTTTGTTTTTTCCCCTAAGGGCTTCTTTTGCAAAGAAGAATGTGATTTTGATAACCGGTGTAGTCTTGTACAAAAGGTAAGAGTGGGAACTTAGCATCTCGATTTGTTCTTTATAAAGTCTGGTTTTTATTGTCTGTTTTTTGTAAAATTTTCCTTTGCATTTTCCTTTGTATACAAATTGTATGAGCCATGGAGAAGAATGCATTAAAGCATCAGGGTAAGGCAATACTACTGAATTGCTAATTGGAAATTGTTCAGCACTTTACCAGCCACAAACCCTGCCAGTTGGAAAATGGGTGTAAACATCCACACTTGAAGGTGTTACTGGGTGACACTTGCTTTTAACTTCTAATTCTCACTAAATGACTAAGGTTTAACTGCCATATTGTAGTGATGTATCAATGATTTGCTTCCTGATCCTTTTTTATTGTTTGACATAATAGATTGCGTGTTCTAATTATGACTGTTAGTCCCTGCTATCTTAAAGATCTGATTCTGTAAGTGCTGCAGGCCTCTAGCTCCTGCTGATCTAGGGAGAACAGAAGGTGCTGGCTGCCACAGGAAACAGACTTGAGGATGTTTCTGCATGCAGCTGTTAAGCTAAGCACCAGACGTCTGAATGTAAAGTACCATCAACCTCTAAGGGCATTTATTTAAAAAAAAAATCATCTAAGGAAAACAGTTTGTAAATAACTGAAATACAGGACAGAAGGTAACTTCTCTTTGAAGAGGAATAGCGTTTGGCTTCAGGAACACCTTTTTTCCTGACCAAAACCTGTCCTTCAAAATCTGATGCGTTTTTTTTTTTTTTTTCCCCTTTGGAGGAGCTGATAGATCTGTCTTTTGTGCTATTGATCAACAGAAAACTTGAGGAGAGTTCTATGCAAGCAACTTTCTTTTAAAAAGCAGAAAATATTGTACATTCCTAGTGTGCTTGCTACCTGTAAACAAAATTACAGGTTTGCAGATATCAAAGCTGATATCAAAAGATGATAAGACTGATAATTTGTAGTACAGTTCAAGAGATCTGTCTTCCAGATGTGTTTTAACTAGGGATGTATTACAGAGACCATGGTGCTTGGATTTCACAGTATGTCTGTATAAAGACTTTTTTTTCCTGATGGACATGCGTAATTAAAAAACACTTTCAATTAAGCAGACACGTTTTGTGTTTGAAGCGTCCCCCGAGCCAGCTTTTAAAATGAAAGCATTCCGTCCTCAGGAGATTCTAAAGCAGCAGAGTCTATGGGTGTTTGAGCTGGTCCAGAAGCACCCGCCACACTGGCCTCCTTTCATACCTCCAACAAAACCAGAAGTGACAACCACAGGAGCAGGTAAGGCACCGATTAAAAGCCTAATTGTGCAATGTTATGTTCCTCGTTAGCAAATAAAAGAATAATCACAGGTAGAATAACTATCCTTTGTGAGTGTCAAGCAATATATAGCAGGCATGTATCCAAACAAGCCATACAATTGCTAGCACAGATTATTTTTTTTCACTCTTACAAAGTTCTTTTCTGGAATGCGTCTTTCAAAGTTTTTTTTTTTTAAGTGAACAAAATCAGGCATGTCTTTAGAAGCATTTTTTTCTTTATCTTTTTTTACAGAACTCATTGAATCTACTGACAAGCTATTTGAATTGGAAGAAGAATTTGAAATCCTGAGTGTGTGAAGGAAACTGTGGTGACTCTTCTGAGTGTTGAATATATTGGTAATATTATTGCATTGACTTAAACAGCCATGTTAGCCCCGAAGTGCCTGAAATTATGGATAACAGAGCACAGAAATCTAGTAGCATCCAAAACTCCAAGGGCAGTTTAACACACAAGCTTCCCCGGATGGAAAGGCAGTAAGAGATCTTGTGATAAGATGCTTAAAGGGAATCTCTTTTTAACGTACCTTACCTGGAGACAAACGGGCCTTTGAGATTAAGGCAAAAATACATGTATCACTGGGCACCATGTTTGGAGAAAGGGATAACCCAAATGGATATTTCTTGCTCTCATATAATAATGCAATAGTTTAGTTCTTCAAGCAAAACAGTCTTCAGTTCAGGAGGATGTTTACTTCTGTTCCCTCCTGTGGGCTGCGTCATAGGAAAAATACATTGTCTTGTTTAAAAGATTGACTGGATCAGGAGAAAATTGTTTCCTTGTTAAATATTTTAACATGTATTTGAGCAACCAGACTTTATTACAAAAATGTTTCTGTAAAAGGAACTATGTCTAATGGACACATTTTGCAATAGCCTTCCTGTTTCTGGGAGACCTCAAGAGGAACAGGAGCCTCAAATAGTTGATACAGATCACAACCACTGTTATAGTTATGGTATATTTCGCCTTGACCTTAAAATTCAAATGATTAAAACTTAGGTTATTTCTTTCCGAGTTAAAACGAGTCAAAGGTGGTTTAACTGTACCTTATTTATTTTAGAATAGATTTACACAAGTTTCTCTGTTACAGCACTTTATCTGTGCATCTAATAAATTTCTTAAGCTTTTCTTAGGTTGCATGCTGCTATGTTTGGTTAATTTGTGTGAACTAAATATAAACCAGGTGATCTTAAAACTTAATATAGAAGCGTACACAGATTACTGAATTGTTGCTTTTTGACTTCTTGCCTTTTGAAATCTGTTTTGGTAGAAGTGCCTTAACCCTACAGGTTTATCAGAACAGCCTGGGCAGTTTTATTTCTAAGGCAGAGAATCTCTCTCTAGCAGCCATAAGAAAAACAGTTCAGAATAAAGAAAGGCAAAGATTTTTAATCCATGCTGAAGTTCCTTTTCACTACCAGACAGTCCCCCTTGTGGTCATGTTGTCATGCTAGTGTAATGAACATGAATTGCAGACTTTCATCTTCACCAATAAATGACAACATAGAGAAATACTGAATATTGTCTCCTCTCACTTGCACTTCTCGATCAGGGCCACTGTTTTTTCAAACAAAAGAGTTAACGAGATCCTATTGCATCTTGTTTAATGTTTATTAACTACAGTTTGGAAACCACAAACGTAGAAAAAAAATATCATTTCCTTATTTTATTAAAACATATATAAAACATATAAAAAACATATATAATATATATATATATAACACATATTTTGTTGTAAAGCCCACAATTCCATACCAATGACAACAAAAACATCATCTAATTGAGCATGCAGTTTTCATTAACCTGTTTTTTGTTTCTTTTTTTTTTTTTTACAAATACCCAACAACACATACACATGTGTTGTGTTGTGTTTTTTTCCATCATTTCTCACTGAAGCAATACCCATCCCGTATCAGATCTGTGTCATTACTCTAATTTTTGTTCCTAATGTACTTGAAAAACTTCTTAACTCTATTGATTGCAACAGTGGACTTTTTTCCCTCCGATCTTAACTCCATTTATCAATTACTTATTCTCTTAAAATCCTGCTTTTAAGAGATGGTTAGGTATTCACCATCTCTCACTCTTATTTATAGATTTTCTTTTCTTTTTCAGTAGTTCAGCCCTAGTCAACTCGGAGGTGGGCAGCAGCAGCTTCTATGGAGCAGCTATGCTGGAAAAAAAAAAAAAAAAAAAGTTGAGCCTTGAGGGAAAAGGAAGGTGGGAGAGCCAGATGGGGCAAGAGGAAGGGAGGTGGTTTGACCAGGACACCTTGAGGGTCTGGGAAGAGAAGAAATGGATGGGTGCTTAAGAAATGAGCAGCATCACAGCCTACATACGGAAGAATTGTGACGAGCAGTTTAGAAATGTGAGCGATTGGTGGTCTTGTGTTGATCGGCAGCTGTGCTCCATGGTTATAGCTGTAATTTCAGCAGTTTACTGTGTAAGCCGCATGTTGCCACTTCCTTGATCAAGGCAAATGCTGTTTAGTTGCAGGGAAGAGGGGCAAGACTCAGGGAAGAAACGGAACGGAGAAAAACTGTACACTGTGGATATGCACACGTAGCCATAAAATCAGTGCTGGACAGAAAGAGAGAAAGAGAGACAGACAGACAGACAGAACGAAAGGAGGGAAGGAAGGAAGGAAGGAAGGAAGGAAGGAAGGAAGGAAGGAAGGAAGGAAGGAAGGAAGGAAGGAAGGAAGGAATGGAGGGAGGGAGGAAGGTAAAGGGAGAAAGAAGGAATACCCCACACTCATAAAAGTGAGAAAGATCCAGGTGTAAAAGAACGTAAAAGAAAGACAACTGTCATGTTGTGGTCTGATAGTTTCTGGGAGAAAGCAGAAACCCAGCAATTCTGTCTTTCCTACTCCTCCAAACCAATTCCGTTGACAACTCTGAATGCTTCCAGCCAGAAAAAAAAGGAAGAATGAAGTGGAGGGCTCCTTGCCATCACTGTATTTCTGGAGCAGATTTCTGGATAGTCCCCGCAGCCAGCTGTAGGGCCTGTGCCAGGCTTGGAGTGGCTGCAGGGAACATGCCAGGGGCTCGAGGTGCTGCAGGGAACATGCCAGGGGCTGGAGGGGCTGCAGGGCGAGTGACAAGGCTTTGAGGGGCCTCAGGTCCCAGCGCAGTGGTTGAAGTCGATGCAGGGAACATCAGAGTTGTTGGAGGGGCTGCAGGTAAAATGCCAGGGGTTGCGGGGGCTGCAGGGTGCTGAGTCACAGCTTTGCATCAGGTCAAGACGCATTTTCCTAGAACCATCCATTTCCTCCTGAAGGGGCTGAATAGCATGGAACGGTCTTCAAAATGCACAGAGCAGACCCCAGCAAACGTAGGGATGCTGCTAGCAAGTAGGGAACTTTTTTGTTGATGTTGTTAACATTGTTTCACGACAATAGATGCAAACATGTATCTTGAGTTGAGGGCAAAGGTGACCTTGGATCTGAAGCACACAGGCATTCACTAATGTCCCCCCATCCGGAGTGAATCCACAACGACTCGGAAGGAAAACTAAAGTCCAAACCAGTGCACTGGGATAAAGAGAGTTTAATAGGGTAGAAAAGGAATAAAAACAATATAATAAATATTAATATTTATAATTTATAATATAATAACGTATAAAAATTGTTTAATTAATAAGATTAAATAATAATCATCATAATTTTATAGTAATAAAACAACGCCATACTGTACAACACAGTCAATAAAGTGGATTGAATGCAATAAAAATAAAACCCATTTATCCCATCCCAATGAGTTCCTATCCCCATCATCACTTCCCATCCCACTGATCATTTCCTATCCCAACAACGTCCCAGTTCTGATCCCAAGGCTGAATTCCCAACTCCCACCCACCCATCCAGCCAGCCATGCACCCATTTTCTGCATTTTCAGGTCACAAGACTCTGATGAAGGCCACCTCAGCCTTTTCCCCCCCAAAAAAAGCTGCTCTTTATTGTGAAAAACTTCACTTTTGCACAACACTGCAGACCCAGCCAAGATGGTCCTGCAAGACAAGGTGAAACAAACATACAAAACCCATATGGAGGTAAATTGGTTCATCTAAACAAATTCCTACCACGAAATCCTGATCCTCAATCTCAGCACCGATGAAAAAAGAGGATACAGTTCCCTCCTCCAAGGTCCCTCTCTGCCCCTGCTCCCCGTGGGCTCCTCTCCATGGCTGCAGCTGCGGCCCGGGGCCTGCTCCTGCGGGGGCTCTTTTTTGCACCTAAGTGCTGTTAACCATCCCAGGCATTTGTTGTTCACATGGTGAATAAGTGCTGTTTTGGATTTACAGAGATAATCTGTAGATTTGGTTCCAAAGGGGTTCAAATTCAGGCAAGGCAGTGAGAGCTTTGTGGGCTGCAGGAGAACCAAAATGCAGGAACTGTCAGGGCTCATCCTCACCCGTGACCAACTCTCATTTGGTCTTCTTTGGAGAGAAAGCCAAGCCAGCCAGATGGCTTCCACTACTTCTATGGGAGTGACATTGGGATTGATCTTTAAAATGAAATGAAGCAGAAGGCTGTGGGTTCTCCAACCTTCAAGATATGCAGCACTTGGCTGGGAAGGTTTCTTCCGTTCCTATGGATTTGAAGAATTAGGGCTGAAAGAAGCAGCAGGACCCTAGGGCCATATTCTGTCATCTCTATGGAAACTCCTGACGGGAATTACCTCCCTACTGGTGTCAAACTGCAGGCAGGCAAACGGGTGTGGTCTCCTCTCTGTGCAACTCCCCAATCCATGGTGTCTCTTTGCATGTGTGAAATTGCATGTGTATAGGGGGTGTGGTGGCAGAAGAGTGAAAGCCTCTTCTGATGGCTCCTAAAGCTGTGAGTCTGACCCTTCTGTGACTGTGCTGAAAGCGATCCTGGGGATAGAAGGGAGAGTGATCCAGCTGCACATCATGAGACGGGGAAGAGACAGAGGCTCTGGCGTGCACTGCTGACTGGTTTGCCTCGGTGGGGTTGGAGTGAGGAAGCTGTACCCTCCTCTGTTAGCACAAAGGAGAGGAGTTATTCCACGCTATTTTTCCTCCTCTGTGTATGAATGGACAGACTGCACAGTTGGTTAAGGCCGTAGCTACTGAAGACAAGAACTCGATTGTCTGCTGCTCTTCAGGCAGAAGGCAGAAGGAATCAAGAGACAGGACTGGCTCTGTCTGCATACTGCAGTAGACGCACTTTTTTGCATCTTCTGTGCGTGAAAAAGTATGTTTTAATTGATAAGAATCCCAAGGGCCTAGAAATACTGCAGTTTTAGGACAAATCTGGTATAAACTGAGTGTCCTGAGGATTTTGAGTACTCCATTTCCGTGGCCAGACCAACAGAAACTCCAGGGCAATAGGAAACACAACTTTCTCTCTCTTATCCTAAATTTCTCCACTTGTTATCTCCTGACCAGCAATTTACAGGAAAGTTACAGGAAAGTGAGGGAAAATATTTGAACTATTTATACACCAGTGCAGGTGGTGCCATGTTAACTTCACTCTTTTGCAAGATCTTGTTTGCTAACAGCAAGTTATGGCCCCTAGGGATGTTTTACCTTGAGGGAGGGAATGGGGGCACACCAAAACAAGTAGAACAAGCAAAATACTGTGGGGTGGAGCTGACAAAACAACAAACAAACAAACAAACAACAAAAAAACAACTACCACCACAGACCACCCACTAGTGCCGTGCTTTTCATACTGAAGTGAGGAAAGAGCAGAGCATCCTTGCAGGAACTTCATGCCTCAAAACCCTCCTTTGTCACTCTTCCTGCACTTGTGTAACAGTTGCTTGCAGGTCTGTTTCCTTTCTTATTTCAGGACTGGAAGATGGCTTCATGGACAAAACAGACTTGGCTTGGGGAAGAGTAATTGAATTTATTGCCAACTGATCACAAAGTAGGACAGTGAGAATTTAAAAACTTTAAAACCAACCAACCAACCAACCAACCAACCAACCAGAAAACCACCTCGCCACACTACCTCCATCCCAGGCTAAACCTCAGTCTTGATTCTTCTATCTATTTCCCACGGAGCAGTGGGGGGTGGTTGGAGGATGTTGGGGACTGGAGGTTGCAGGCTCTGCTGCTCCTTCATCGTATTTGGCAATTTTATTGATGGGAGCGCTCCCCACCCCTCCCATCCCCTCTTTTCCCTTCCCTCCACTCCCCTGCCCTCCCCTATGCTCCCTGTTCTTTCTGACCAACAGTATGATAGATTCGGGTGGGTGGTCAGCACGTGGGGCTACGGAGAGGACATGTACACAAAGATTTGGCTCCAGATCCAAAATGTCATGTATTTGGCAATTTTATTTATGGTAGCACTCCCCTCCCCTCCCCACCCCTCCCCTCCCCTCCCCTCCCCTCCCCTCCCCTCCCCTCCCCTCCCCTCCCCTCCCCTCCCCTCCCCTCCCCTCCCCTCCCCTCCCCTCCCCTCCCCTCCCCTCCCCTCCCCTCCCCTCTTTTGCCTCCTCTCCCCACTTTTGCCTCCCCTCCCCTCCCCCCCATCCCCTCCCCTCCCCTCCCGTCTCCTCCCCTCCCCTACACCCCCTCCCCTATTCTCCCTGTCCCTATACTCTGCTACACTCCCCTCCCCTATACTACCCTACACACTCCTACACTCCCCTCCCCTATCCTACCCTAAACTCCCGTTCGCTACACTACCCTACATTACCCTATGCCCCCCTCCCCTACACTCTCCTACACTCCCCTCCCGTATCCTACCCTACACTCCCCTAAACTCCGATCCCCTACACTACCCTATACTCTCCTATGCTCCCCTCCCCTCTAACACGCTACACTACCCTACCCTACCCTACCCTACCCTACCCTACCCTACCCTACCCTACCCTACCCTACCCTACCCTACCCTATCCTATCCTATCCTATCCTATCCTATCCTATCCTATCCTATCCTATCCTATCCTATCCTATCCTATCCTATCCTATCCTACCCTCCCCCTGCCCTCCCCTCCCCTCCCCTCCCTGCCTTTTATTCCCTCCCCTTCCCTCCCCTCTTGTCTTCTTCTCTCCTCTCTTCTTTCTTTCAGGTAACTTCAAATCGCTTCAGTCGTTCTCATAGCTCCTGTCCCTGGCTGATTCACGGGAACCCATCAGCAGCAACCAGAAGCGCTCCAGCTGCTGTGTCACTGGTCGAGCAACAGTCTCCAACTGGGAATCGCTGACTTCGTTGTGTGGCTCAGACAGGTGCCTTGCAGTTCCACCGTGGCCTGGACGTTTCCTCTTGCTGTGTCCCCACCTACAGCGCACTTCTGCTTAGAAGCAGCAGCAGGCTTTGCAAGATGTCCCACTCCTTCCATTTTCAGTGGTTTAGCTTGGCTAGCCGGGTGGTGTCTGTCAATAGAAGACAACAACGAGATTTGGGTTAGAAACAGCTAACTGAGTAGTTCCTTTGCACAAGGGCAAGGAATATCTACCCCTTCCTACTGGAGGCTGCAGTGTCAGAGATAATGACGGGTCCTTCCGAGAGCTTTGAAATATCCCTTGGGGATGCTGAGTCCAGAGGACCAGAGCAAACCTGTCTAAAGTACACCGTGGAATCACTCGGAATGACTTCCTAGCAGAAGCATGTGTCTGATACGGCTTCAGCTGCTTGCAGTGTTCTTCTTCACCTCATACCTAAATTCAGATGAGAGATCTCAATGAAGATGGAAAGGTTGAGAAATAGAGAAATCACTGATGTGCTTTGAGAACTTCTAAGGACTGAGTACTGCATCAATCCAATGTTGTAACATTAAGGATTGGTTAGAAAAGCAAACGTTAAAAACAAGGAAAGGGGAAGAACAAGTAAGCTTTCTTAAAGTATCTATTCTATTTAAGGTATCTTTAAAGAAGTAAATAAGTACTGAAATATATATGCAGATAGAGAGAGAGAGAGAGAGAGAGAGAGAGAGAGAGAGAGAGAGAGAGATACAGAAACCTAAGAGTCTGCTGTGCAGGTTAGCTTCTTGCTCTCTTTTCTAAAAGTCACAGTGAATGCAGCATCTGTGTGCGTTACAAGCATTACCCTCAGTCCAGCACAGGTACACACGAGAGGTCAGCCTGCAGGTTGCGGAGGCAAAGCAACTGCTCTGGCTGGATGTGAAGAGCCAAGACAGAAGTTGCTGTCAGGGAAAAGATACACAGAGGGGATGAAAAAGACGGAGTGTGCTTCCGACCTTCACAACTTCTAAGCAAGCGGAGATGAGGTTGTGGAAGAAGCAAATAAGCTGTTGATCTAGAAGCAGCCTGAAGATTGTCCTTAAGCAGGGCCTTGCATTCTTCATTTTTACAGCATTGCTTGCCTTCAAGTGCACGACGATGATTTTATGAACTTTCTACCACTACAGAAATGCACTGGATTCTTTCACAAAACTTACGGGTGGTACTTGGCAATATTGGTCAGCATTCTCTATTTCCTTCTTCATCTCAATTCTCTTTTGGCCTGTGAAGCTTTCCAGATCAGAGGAGAAGATCCACGGTAATACGGAGCTTTGGATACTGCAAAGGAAACGAAGAATCCTACTGACAACTCTTTTCAACCTCGCCTGCAAGCATCACAGAAAAGAACACCGAAAGAACACCGCTTTATCATGGGAAGCATAAATTGGAGCATAGGTGTCCTATAGCTGAAGCGAGGTGAAGCAGGTTCCACACAAGGTGAAGGAGCACACCCATAAGCATTTCCGTAAAGCCGTGTTTTCAAACAAAGGGTTAAGATTTAGATTTTCTTACAAGTGAAGAATGAAGAAATAAAAGAAAAAGAAAATTACCAGGACATCCAGTTTTCCTCTAGCTTGCTTTGCTTCTTTCCGAATCTGAGTCTGGAGTGACAGTCAGGGAGCAGCGTTGTGCAGAAATGCCAAAGCCTCCCCAGCTGGTTGTACCTTCATCAGCAAGGGCTTTGATACTGCTGCCTCCTCAGCAACATCAGCCATTTCCGAGGAAAGCTGGTGTCCATCAGGTCAAATAGGAATGGGAAATCCCTCTTGCCACAACTTCACACTCACACCAGAGTTGGCAGGACAGGCCGATGGACAGAGAAGCGTCTGCAAGAGTGTTAGAAAACAGACTTTAGATTTCCGTCAACCCAGGAAGAATTACTTGCTCATCCCTTCAAAGTGAACTCTGAGTAGAAGGAGGGGATCCCAAGCTGCATTCCTGACATCTATGCTGCAAAGTCATCCAATGGGACATGTTACTGGACCAGCCTGTTACGAACAGAAACAGGACTTTGAGGTTATGCTGTTGGATTAGAATTAAGCTCAAAGAGTTAGTCCTTTGACGTGTTTTTGTTTGCAAGTGTTTTCACTGCTTCCCAGACAATGTCTCCAGCAAGCTAGCTGCTTGCTTCATTTGTTCTGTTCTGTTCTGTTCTGTTCTTTTTGATTCTGTTTTGTTTTGTTTTCTCAGCCAGGATTCTTAGAGAAATGAGATTAAAGTGATCATATTGTATGTCCACCCATCCCTCCCTCCCCTTCGCTTGTCCAGAGCTTTTACCTCGTCCAGCAGCTTGAATGAACTCGGTCCTAGGCGCAGTTGTGTCCAAGCCATTCTGTTCCTAGACGTGTTGTGAGAACAGACAGCTAAGTAGTGGGGAGGGGACGTGCTGCTGTCTGCAGTGTGACCTCAGCGCTTACCAAACAGTAGGGAATACACAGAGAAGGGCCTTAGGAGAACTTCAAGCCCCAGATACGTTTTATGTGGAAACCATATTTCCCAAGATAACACTGGACACAACTGCATAATCAAAAGGGATTCATTTCTTGGTTCATTCAACTCCTAGGTTTTAGTTTTAAAACATGTCTGTCTTGGCTTAAAGCACTCTTCCAATCTCTATTTCCAGTTCCTAGGATTTCCTGAAATAGGGAATCCCATTTTTTTCTTTGTACACTCTCCCAGCCTCTTTGTTTTCCTCTCCCCAAGAAACTTAGCACTGCTCTCTTCATACTTGACAACTAGATATGGAGCTGTATCAGCCAGAAGGAAGTTTCCTTCACACTTTCTGCTTCTTACGGTATCTGGGCTCTTACCTTTACACTTACTCACCCTTCCTACATTAGCACAAAGAAAGCTGTTTGGGAGATCTGATGTCTTGTTTTCCAGAAACTGCCCTGAATCACCTTTACGAGAGCTGTCCAACGCTGCGAGCACAAGTCTTGCAGTCTGGCCAGATATTTGCCTTCTAAGTCAATAACCAAATCTCTTACAAAGGTAAGAACATGTAATTAATGGAAAGGAAATCCTTTTATCCTTTTATTTTGATCCAAATTCACTTTTTTTTTTTTTTTTTTTTTTTTTTTTTTCTAGACCAAGAATGAATCGTGGAGAACCACCAAAACTCAGGTGAGAAATGAAATGACAAATGTTAAGGTCAGGCAGCTTGCCCACTGCCATTGCTACCCTGAAAGCAGATGGAGTGCATCTTCATATGCCACAGCCTGAGACAATAGTCGACAGGCCAGCCCGTGTGAGGAAGTCCATTGCTGCCTGAATTTTAACATGACAGGGGGACTCTTAAGCCTCTTGTTTATGCTTTAGTACTTGCGGTCTATGGGAGGACCACAGCACACTCTTCTCTGTCTCCCCTTATTTGTTGATCGTCTGTAGGAAGAAGAGAACGTGCAGAGGCCCTCACCCGTACATTGGGTCTGTTCTCACTCTGTGCAGCTCCATCATTGAGCAAAGTACCAACCTTGAGGCTTCTGTAAGGACTTGACACAAACTACAGAATACTACAATGAAGCATTCACAACAAAACCACATTTTTTTCCGCAGCCAAGCATCAAAACACTTACAGAAGGGCATGGTCCCTCTCTGTGCACCTCAAGGGGAGATCCACAAATCCTCACGTGGTTTCATCGCATCCAGCACCCTTCTCTGTGCCTCCCAGCTAAACGTGCACAGAGGCAGCTGTTGCCAAAGTGCTGTGGTGACACAATTCAGTTCTGTTTCTGAAGTCATCACCGCAGGCGCCTCCCAGTGACGGCACAACACTCTCTGTTGCTAATGCGTCTGTCTCAGAAACAGCTAGGGAAGTACCACTATGCCCAAACTGACTTGAATTAGAGTAGTTCCCAAATTATTCTCTGCTCCCCTACATCTGTGGAAGGTGGGTGATCAATCTTTTCCTTGAGAAAGGACTACAGAGCAAAAGAGCTTGATTCTGAGACGTTGCCCGTCCTTGTAGAGCAGTTCACCTTTGATTTCCATGTCAGAAAAAAGAAGGTGAAATCAACAATTCCCTTCCTCTGAGCTGGGAATAGGAAAGAAGCCCAATTCTCCAGGAAGCCTTCAAAAGGAAACTCTGCATTTCTTTGTTAAACACCTCGTTTAATTTCTTGAAAGAAATCTTTCCCAGGACTTTGCAACTGCGGTGGTTCGAAGCGGGTGGGCAGCCGAGTTCCACCACGGCCGCTCTCTCACTCCCCCTCCTCAAAGGGAAAGGGGGAGAAAATACGATGCAAAGGGCTCCAGGGCTGAGATAAGGACAGGGCGATGGCTCAACAAGTATCGTGACGGGCAAAGCAGACTCAGCACAGTGACCCTCAGGGTCCCTCCCTGCCCCTGCTCCCCGTGGGGTCCCTCCCATGGGATGCCGCCCTTCCCCAGCTGATCCCACACGGGCTGCCCACAGGCAGCAGCTCCTCAAGCACTGCTCCCACACGGCTCCGTCCCACGGGCTCCATCCATCCATCCATCCCCCAGGAGCAAACTGCTCCAGCACGGGTCCCCCACGGCTGGGCGGCAGCTCCCCCCAGCCCCCCAGCTCCTGCGGGGGCTCCTCTCCACGGGGGGGCTGCAGCTGCGGCCCGGGGCCTGCTCCTGTGGGGGCTCTCCACAGGCCGCAGCCTCCTCCACCGGGGGCTCCTCCACCCACAGGGGGGCAGCAGCGTGGAGATCTGCTCCATGTGGGACCCATGGGTGCAGGGGGACAGCCTGCTCCACCAGGGGCCTCTCCCTGCACAGCCCGCAGGGGAACTGCTGCTGTGAGCCTGGAGCACCTCCTGCCTCCTGCTGCACTCACCTTGGGGGCTGCAGGGCTGCTTCTCACTCCTTGCTCTTCCAGCTTCTGTTGTGCAGCAGTATTTCCCCCTGCTTACATCTGCTCTCCCAGAGGTGCAAACAACATCGCTTATTGGCTCAGCTCTGGCAAGCGCCGGGGCCCTTTTGGAGCTATCTGGAGCTGGCTGTTGTCTGGATTGTTCTCACAGACGCCATCCCTGCAGGCCCCTGCTACCAAACCCTTGCCACGTAAATCCGATCGAAGTGTATGCAGCAATTACAAAGCCGCTGTGCTTTGGGCTGTCACGATCCTTCTGCAAGTGCAGGGGAGGTGCAGGGTTGCTTTGCATTTCCAAAAGGAGGAAGAAAGCCTCCAACCCCACTGGACCTCAGCCACTTGCAGGATCCAAGCAACGCTCCCCACTTTCAGTTATCTCCCTCCCATGCACACAGTGGGAGCAAGGTTGAACAAGCACATTTTTGAAAATGTTTATCTTAATGAAGAATAAAAGAAGTCTACAACACCCAATCCCTCTGTGCACCCAAGGCAAAAATCGTGGACTATTCTGCCTCAACACTATTTTCAGACCCAATTTGTCAAGTCATCTAGCAGAGGATTTCTCTCTTGTTCACTCACTAGCTTAGTAGAGCACCAGTTTACATAGGTGCTGGAGCAGATTCCTCAACCATCTGAAGGGACTTGATCCCAGAAAAGTTCAAAACTGCAGATGACTCATGATTTTGTGGTGAAGCATCTATTAAATGAGAGCTGTTCCGCTTAGGGCACAGTGAGACAGTGTGAGAAGAACCCTGTATCTCACTGATTGAGGCTTTATAACTCTACAGAATTGTCAGTCAACAATAAATGGAAAGTGCAGGAGATATGTTCTTTCTTCCTCCTTTCCCTGCCATACATTAGCAGAGAGATTGTGGTGGGATATAGGTTCAGAGCCTCACAGAAGAAGGATTTGAACCCAGGCTCTCCACAGTCTGCACCACTGCCTTCCTGATGACTTTTGACTATTTTATTTTATTTTATTTTATTTTATTTTATTTTATTTTATTTTATTTTATTTTATTTTATTTTATTTTATTTTATTTTATTTTATTTTATTTTATTTTATTAGTATTATTATTCTTCTTTTTCTGGGTGGTGTCTAAGTCTTGGGGGGCAGAACAAACTGTGGGAGGAGGGAATGCTACTACTGTCTGTGACAGTGGTGATTTCTGGACAGTGTTAGCAACAGAGCTTCTGCAGAGAAGAGAAAATGCCAGGCAGTCTCTGTTGGTATTCCGTGTACTGAGTACTGAGTGCAGTTTTGGGCTCCACAGTATAAGAAAAAGACATAAACCTGTTAGAGAGTGTCGAAAGAAGGGCAACAAACAAGAGGGTCTCTTTTAACAGGGGGATTGAGGTTTGTGGCAAAGTTTTGGTAGCAATTTAGGGGCTGCACTGTGCTGGACACAGCAACAGACGCACCATAAGCCAAAGTCAGACAATAAGCCAAGGTGTGTTCACGTGTGGTTTACTGTGGTTTAACGTGGTTTACGTATAGAAGAAAGTTTTCGCCTATTGGTGAGTATACTGCAGATTTGCTGCATTGTTCTAAATTAAATAGCAAGATAAGTGATGGCATTGTAGGCTGGGAAAATATTTCTAGAGTATCAGCGCATTTTGAGCATCATTTTAACTGTTTATGCAAACATGAAGATTATTAAAATCAGTGTTTATTTATGTCTGTATGTAAACAGGTGATCATGTTGTATAGCATGCAGTAAATGGTTTGTGAATGCTGCTTGAAGAATGAAAAGAGTAAGTCAGCTCCACAAGGAATAAATGAATTTTGTTTATTTGTGCAATGCAGAGATTAGAATTAGACCAACAGCATGGAACCAAAGTCTTGCTGTGTGCCTTTTATCTGTAGGACAGTTCATGGAGGCTTCAGCAGCCCTATCTGTTTTCTAGCAGTCTGAAATGTCCTCTGTGGTGCTGCACCCAGTTGAAAGCCTGCACTGATTGTGCTGAACTTTCCTAACAGGAGGCACGGGTCCTTCGTCGGACGCTGGCTGGGGATGTATGCTGCGATGCGGGCAGATGATGCTGGCCCAAGCACTGATCTGCAGACACTTAGGGAGAGGTGAGTGCTGGTCCTGAGGGAACTTCGGTATTGTCTGCAGACGCTTCTTCGTAAGTACTCCATTAAAAGCACAAACCCTGAATTTATTAGTGAGACTTTCTTTGATGCCCTGGTAACAGTTCCTAATGAATCAATTCATATTCAGCTGGGTGAAATCATCCCAGCCTGAAGCAGAGAAATAGGCATAGAAGGAGAACAAATGGGGAATCCTGTCGCCATTATTTTATAAACCTTTTAGTGTAACACCCAAGTTGAGGCCAAGGGAAAACCTGCCACCGTGGGACAGTGCTCTTACCCTTCTCTTCACTCCTCACTTGTCAGCAGCACGAGGTCCAAACCCCCCTGGTGCAAGCTCTTAAGCATGCATGTCACATCCCAGGATGCTGCCAGTGGAGTGTTTGGACTTTCTGTATGGATCTTATGTTGTTATTTAATGGGTGCTTAGAAATCCAACAAGGTCTAAACACAGCCTGTACTTTTAAATAATCTTGGAAGCTCAGAGATACTGGAATGGCTATCAACACGCAGCATGATCCGTCAGAATATGTTTGCAGTTGATGTTTTTGTTTTGTTTTATTTTCCCTGTTTTTACAATCTAGCCTATGATGATAAAGGGCAGCTTGATGATAAATAACAAGCTTGGAATTCTAGGAGCTCTACACAAAATGTAAATATTCGAGATGAATTGAAATGTCTTTTAACATCTCATTATAAAGCTTTCTGCTGTCTAGACATTTGATCAGTGTAATGAAAACGTCACCATTTTTTATTCTATATCAATTTTTCCTTTCAGATTGGCAATGGGAAAAACACAAAAAACAACCAGAAGAATATCACAGAATCCTACGATGCTTTCTCGACAGGAAGGCTTGCTGTTATTCAATCCACCAGATGGGTAAGAACAAACATAAACTTTCAGGTTTTTTCCACTGAAATTTCTACTGTGTTGAATCACTAATTTGCAGTATGTTAATTCATAATTTTAAAAAGTGGATGTGAAGACAATGTGTATGCTTATATAAAAATAAAAAGGTATGCAGATGGGCGCAAAGACTAGTAGTACAGAAACATTCCCTGAGACCTAAATAAAGCCATGTACTAGAATGTAGCTCTTGATAAACTCTGTAAGCCTTGGGTACCAGAGTCAGTAATGTTAGAATAGACAGTCTTGTAGCTTATTGCTGTAATTTGTAATAAAGGGCACTAACATTTGTTAACTTGTAATTCTCATTGTAGTTTAGAAGCCTTTTGTTTATTAAAGAAACTGGCACTCCCTAAGTTTTGAAAAGAGCATAGATTGAGAAAATAATTGTTATTGCTAAATACAGATTGCAGTTACTCTAGAATGTTTGACAGTCACGGTATTTACTGTATATTGTTCCCACATTCTTTATGGTCTCATTTTTCTTTGATTTTGTGTACGTGTGTCTTTTTTTCACTGTGAAAACAGCACAGGTGGGTGTTGGAGAGGGGAAGTCAATTGGAGAATGGTTTGGACCAAATACAGTTGCTCAAGTACTAAAGTAAGTGAGATCATACCAGTCTCATTCAGAACGTACTCCCCTGGGGCAGCCAAGAGAAGGCCCAGGCAGAGTTTTGAAGGCTGCATCTCCCCCTGTCCCACAGTCAGGAATGTACTTGCCATCTATTTACAAGTGCAGCATGGAATGTCATGCCACAGCTCGGTGTGCAGGTACTGAGTTGGGAATGGGTGACCTCTAAATTTTAATAAAGGAAGAGCCTGAGGAGAAGAAACTGCAGGAAAGTCTCCTGCTATGCCGTCTGCATGCCCTCACCAGTCACACCACAGATGTATATTCCTTTCTGCACAGTGGCACAGCTCTGGCAGGTCGAGAGTGCCACCGTGTAGGTCGGAGTGGTGGTGTGAAACATCAGAGAGAAGCCATCTCGGCTGAGGAGGGAACTGAGCTGCAATTCCTCCCTTTCTGAGCAGCAGTTCTGCCAGCAAGGCTACTGGATAAAGATGGGCAGCTCCTCATAGTCTGGGAGCCACACTGAAAGGAACTGAGGCTGCTCAGTTCTCCAGGGGTACGTGGAGGTGTCTTACCTCAGGCAGGGGCTAGGCTACAGGTCCTGCGAGCTCAGCAGCAAGTCTTTGACACCCTGGAACAGGCACATGATCTGAAGAGGGAGGGGAGCTGAAGCATGCCCTGGACTCCAGATCTTTCATGGCCAAGTTTTTCATGGTGAAACGCTCACCCCCATTTCTTTCTGGCTTATTTGAAACAGCTAATTCTGCCAGTGCAGCTTAAGAGTGTAGCTCCCTTCCCCAAAGGTTTGGATTTTGCAGAAGTGGACATAAAACTGTGTGCTGCTGTCTCCCACTGAAGTTTTGGTGCCCCAAACCCTTAGCTGATTTAGCTTTTAACGCCCCATTTCTGCTGTGCACGCAGGCTCAGGCAGAAGTAATTCCACTGAATTCAGTGGAATTTCTTAAGCAAAAAGTAATCTGCAAAACTGGCATAGGAATTTTTTTCTTTTCCAGATGAGAAAAGACACAATTGGGCAAGAACCCAGTGCAGAGACTGTCGAGTGCAATAAAAAGTAATAAACTTGATGTAGTTGAACTGTTACTGTCACTGCACTTAGCAGTAAGACAAAACAGTTTGCACATGGTGCAGCGCATATGTTTTTCCTGGTACCACTCAGTACCTATTTTTCTAAAGATATTAAACATTTAATGTTTAAAGTTTTCTTTTTCTTACATGGAGACTTTAAAAAATGCAGAAAGGATGTTTTTTCTTAAGAAAAAAAAAATAAATAAATGGTTCTGAGTGTAAAGCTACCCTTTTGATCCAACTAGTTTATATTAATTAGTACCTTAATGTTTTCTAGGAAGCTTGCTTTATTTGATGAATGGAATTCATTAGCAGTTTATGTATCTATGGGCAATACGGTGGTCATTGACGACATCAGTAAGTGACACCTCATCAGTTTTCTGGTAACAGTTTCTGATTTGACTCCATTTGCCAGCATGTATCTAAACATGAACAAATACTTGGGGGGCCATGGGTTTGTCTTGCAAGGGTAAGAAGAGGGCAGAAGGACATACAAACTCAGTTGTGGTTTTTTGATCCCTGATGCCAACTTCGTGCTCACATCACTGGATGTGAAGAGCTCCTTGAAGAATTTCTACTGTCATCATTGCTGCCATTTCATTTCTCTGGCGTTTTATAGGCAAAGCTTGACACTATTAATAACATTAATAGGACATGTCACTGCAGTCTTAAATTGTCATCCCCCAATCATTGATCTAACGTCTCACTTGGACGTGCCAGCACATACTGTCTGCTAGAATTACTTCTACTAAATAGCTGTAATTGCCATGCCCGGCTCGTTTTGTCTTGGGTGCCCTATAAAGATCCCTGGCAAACTAGCTTAATTCACTACTGAGAGGAAGATCTGCTTTGTGTTCCTCTGTGCGTTGACTGATTTCTAGTTTTATTCCCGCAGAAGAAATGTGCTGGTCCCCTCCTCAGAGCAGCAGCGCGTCCCACAGCAGTGCACATTTGCACAGAAGTGCTCTTGGCCGAAGCAAGAAGGCAGGAGGACTCTGCACAGGCTGGAAAGCCCTCTTGCTTATTATACCTCTACGACTAGGGATAAATCACATAAATCCCGTATATATTGATGCATTTAAAGTAAGGTTTTCTTTCAATTCATTGCTCGTTACTGTCAAATAAGTTTGGGTATCTGTGATGTCAGTAAAGAAATGAATGACAATTTCCTTTATTCCTTTTGAACTCCTAGGAATGCTTTAAGATGCCACAGTCTTTGGGAGCATTAGGAGGGAAACCAAAGAATGCCTATTATTTCATAGGATTTTTAGGTAAGGAAAAAAGAAACTTATTCCAAATGTGCAGATGATCAAAAGAGAACATTTTTTGAAGGGGAAATAGTAAGGGGTCTAAGCGTGAACCTCTAGAAGTAAAGAAAGATGAGAATAGAATAAAATAAGTGAAGAAGCATATCTAAAAGAGTTTAGAAACAGTATGAGATGATCCTTAACAGGAGCAGAAAGTTAACAGCAAAGCTAGGTGTAAAAATAAGTGATGACATCAACAAGAGCAACATACTGAGAATAGCTGATAGCATTTGACAAGTGTATTGGTCAAATGTCACTTTTATTTTCTTGTATTTCAAAACTGTTTCTGATAGCAGTATCTTTTTCACCTTTTGCATACCTTCTGTTATTAAGTATTGCTCTAATTAATTTAAAATGCATTCCTTCAGATTTCACCCCACTTTGGGCCAAAATTTTGCAACCCTATTTTGTCCTTTTGTAAAACCTAACCTGTTTTAGTTAGGCTTTTTTGTTCCAATTTCTGAATGAATGCCTAATGGGATTACAGATTGCATCTGTGAACATCCTGTACCTTTTAATCTGTCAAATGTTAGTGTTTACAACACTTGAGATTTAAAAAAAAAAAAAAAAAAAGTACTGGATCTCACATGGAAAAATAAAAGTATGTGACAAAGATAGAACATAACCAACCAAAAAATTACAGTAATAGGTGACAATAGGAAGTTATACTAAATACCCTGTGGGAAACGCTGTGTCTAAACCTTCCGATTCTCTTAAAGAATCCCTAGCTGGAAAGTCTAGATTATACTGACTGCAATGGCAATCTAATTTCTATTTTACAGTTCTGGACCAAGTGCTTATTAATGTCACTTGCTTATTTTTAACATACGGCTTTTACCCATCCAGGCAATGAGCTGATCTATCTGGACCCTCACACCACAAAAAGCTTTGTAGATTCAGAAGAAAATGGCACGGTTGACGATGAGAGTTTCCACTGCCAGGAAGCCCCACATAGAATGAAGATCATGAATTTGGACCCTTCAGTAGCTTTAGTAAGTGTCAGGAAATCTGGAATGCATGTACTTTATCTCAAAGTAATGTCTCTCTACATTGGTAAGGGCAGCAATGCATCTCCTTGAACAGAACCAAGATCACAAAGCTGTCTTCTGTGATCAACACATAGTAGTTTGTACATAACTACATGGAGAATCTTAGGGCAAGTGGGGAGCTGTCTGTACTGTAGGGAGCTCGCTTTGTTTTCTTTACTGAGCAGCTTTTACTTCTTTCAAGAGGCATTATAATGGTCAGAGCAAGGAACTGAAACAGGTTTACGTGTTTTATTCTATCACTACTTTATGTTTGGTCACCTCTAGACAAGTTACTTAAACTTACTTTCTATCATAAGTTGAAAATGTTTAAGTGGAATTATTGTATTTCACCCCAAATTACAAATACAAATGTATTATTTGTAATTCACCCAAAATGTCATGGGGGTACTGTGGTATTTGAAAAAATTGGATCTGATCCCATGCCAGTATCCTGTGATTGGGTGATTGGCAGTTGTCACCAGTGGGATGTGTTTCTAAAGCTTTAAACAATCTGTAAAGATACCGGTATCTGTCATTCATTCACATACCTGTTTTTTAATACTGCTGCTTTTTAGAAAGTTGTTTTGTTTTGTTTTAATACTGAACTACGTAACTGTGCAAAATGTGGCATGATGCAACGAGACAGACAAAATCATAATGAAGAGCAAATATTTTCAGTATAGATACCAGAATGGAAATGTTCCTTAGGTGGTCCATCATCTACAAGTTTTCAGCTTCTGCTGATACCTGGACTGTAGGAACTGGGTGGCGCTCCATGGAGGAGCACACAGGAGCTGCTGCTATTTTTTGCTTGACTATTTCGTTAGGGGTTTGCAGGGCCTTGTTCTCCCCGTGGGTTCTCTCCCTAGAGCTGCCACATATTTGGAGTCTTATATCTACTGATCGTACAGGGCATTACTGTATCAGAGGTCAAACCGCCTTACCTGCTGGTACCACATACCTACCATCTGCAAAGGTAAAACTCTGTGTGTTTGTTTTTTCCCCTAAGGGCTTCTTTTGCAAAGAAGAATGTGATTTTGATAACCGGTGTAGTCTTGTACAAAAGGTAAGAGTGGGAACTTAGCATCTCGATTTGTTCTTTATAAAGTCTGGTTTTTATTGTCTGTTTTTTGTAAAATTTTCCTTTGCATTTTCCTTTGTATACAAATTGTATGAGCCATGGAGAAGAATGCATTAAAGCATCAGGGTAAGGCAATACTACTGAATTGCTAATTGGAAATTGTTCAGCACTTTACCAGCCACAAACCCTGCCAGTTGGAAAATGGGTGTAAACATCCACACTTGAAGGTGTTACTGGGTGACACTTGCTTTTAACTTCTAATTCTCACTAAATGACTAAGGTTTAACTGCCATATTGTAGTGATGTATCAATGATTTGCTTCCTGATCCTTTTTTATTGTTTGACATAATAGATTGCGTGTTCTAATTATGACTGTTAGTCCCTGCTATCTTAAAGATCTGATTCTGTAAGTGCTGCAGGCCTCTAGCTCCTGCTGATCTAGGGAGAACAGAAGGTGCTGGCTGCCACAGGAAACAGACTTGAGGATGTTTCTGCATGCAGCTGTTAAGCTAAGCACCAGACGTCTGAATGTAAAGTACCATCAACCTCTAAGGGCATTTATTTAAAAAAAAAAAAAATCATCTAAGGAAAACAGTTTGTAAATAACTGAAATACAGGACAGAAGGTAACTTCTCTTTGAAGAGGAATAGCGTTTGGCTTCAGGAACACCTTTTTTCCTGACCAAAACCTGTCCTTCAAAATCTGATGCGTTTTTTTTTTTTTTCTCCCCTTTGGAGGAGCTGATAGATCTGTCTTTTGTGCTATTGATCAACAGAAAACTTGAGGAGAGTTCTATGCAAGCAACTTTCTTTTAAAAAGCAGAAAATATTGTACATTCCTAGTGTGCTTGCTACATGTAAACAAAATTACAGGTTTGCAGATATCAAAGCTGATATCAAAAGATGATAAGACTGATAATTTGTAGTACAGTTCAAGAGATCTGTCTTCCAGATGTGTTTTAACTAGGGATGTATTACAGAGACCATGGTGCTTGGATTTCACAGTATGTCTGTATAAAGACTTTTTTTTCCTGATGGACATGCGTAATTAAAAAACACTTTCAATTAAGCAGACATGTTTTGTGTTTGAAGCGTCCCCCGAGCCAGCTTTTAAAATGAAAGCATTCTGTCCTCAGGAGATTCTAAAGCAGCAGAGTCTATGGGTGTTTGAGCTGGTCCAGAAGCACCCGCCACACTGGCCTCCTTTCATACCTCCAACAAAACCAGAAGTGACAACCACAGGAGCAGGTAAGGCACCGATTAAAAGCCTAATTGTGCAATGTTATGTTCCTCGTTAGCAAATAAAAGAATAATCACAGGTAGAATAACTATCCTTTGTGAGTGTCAAGCAATATATAGCAGGCATGTATCCAAACAAGCCATACAATTGCTAGCACAGATTATTTTTTTTCACTCTTACAAAGTTCTTTTCTGGAATGCGTCTTTCAAAGTTTTTTTTTTTTAAGTGAACAAAATCAGGCATGTCTTTAGAAGCATTTTTTTCTTTATCTTTTTTTACAGAACTCATTGAATCTACTGACAAGCTATTTGAATTGGAAGAAGAATTTGAAATCCTGAGTGTGTGAAGGAAACTGTGGTGACTCTTCTGAGTGTTGAATATATTGGTAATATTATTGCATTGACTTAAACAGCCATGTTAGCCCCGAAGTGCCTGAAATTATGGATAACAGAGCACAGAAATCTAGTAGCATCCAAAACTCCAAGGGCAGTTTAACACACAAGCTTCCCCGGATGGAAAGGCAGTAAGAGATCTTGTGATAAGATGCTTAAAGGGAATCTCTTTTTAACGTACCTTACCTGGAGACAAACGGGCCTTTGAGATTAAGGCAAAAATACATGTATCACTGGGCACCATGTTTGGAGAAAGGGATAACCCAAATGGATATTTCTTGCTCTCATATAATAATGCAATAGTTTAGTTCTTCAAGCAAAACAGTCTTCAGTTCAGGAGGATGTTTACTTCTGTTCCCTCCTGTGGGCTGCGTCATAGGAAAAATACATTGTCTTGTTTAAAAGATTGACTGGATCAGGAGAAAATTGTTTCCTTGTTAAATATTTTAACATGTATTTGAGCAACCAGACTTTATTACAAAAATGTTTCTGTAAAAGGAACTATGTCTAATGGACACATTTTGCAATAGCCTTCCTGTTTCTGGGAGACCTCAAGAGGAACAGGAGCCTCAAATAGTTGATACAGATCACAACCACTGTTATAGTTATGGTATATTTCGCCTTGACCTTAAAATTCAAATGATTAAAACTTAGGTTATTTCTTTCCGAGTTAAAACGAGTCAAAGGTGGTTTAACTGTACCTTATTTATTTTAGAATAGATTTACACAAGTTTCTCTGTTACAGCACTTTATCTGTGCATCTAATAAATTTCTTAAGCTTTTCTTAGGTTGCATGCTGCTATGTTTGGTTAATTTGTGTGAACTAAATATAAACCAGGTGATCTTAAAACTTAATATAGAAGCGTACACAGATTACTGAATTGTTGCTTTTTGACTTCTTGCCTTTTGAAATCTGTTTTGGTAGAAGTGCCTTAACCCTACAGGTTTATCAGAACAGCCTGGGCAGTTTTATTTCTAAGGCAGAGAATCTCTCTCTAGCAGCCATAAGAAAAACAGTTCAGAATAAAGAAAGGCAAAGATTTTTAATCCATGCTGAAGTTCCTTTTCACTACCAGACAGTCCCCCTTGTGGTCATGTTGTCATGCTAGTGTAATGAACATGAATTGCAGACTTTCATCTTCACCAATAAATGACAACATAGAGAAATACTGAATATTGTCTCCTCTCACTTGCACTTCTCGATCAGGGCCACTGTTTTTTCAAACAAAAGAGTTAACGAGATCCTATTGCATCTTGTTTAATGTTTATTAACTACAGTTTGGAAACCACAAACGTAGAAAAAAAATATCATTTCCTTATTTTATTAAAACATATATAAAACATATAAAAAACATATATAATATATATATATATAACACATATTTTGTTGTAAAGCCCACAATTCCATACCAATGACAACAAAAACATCATCTAATTGAGCATGCAGTTTTCATTAACCTGTTTTTTGTTTCTTTTTTTTTTTTTACAAATACCCAACAACACATACACATGTGTTGTGTTGTGTTTTTTTCCATCATTTCTCACTGAAGCAATACCCATCCCGTATCAGATCTGTGTCATTACTCTAATTTTTGTTCCTAATGTACTTGAAAAACTTCTTAACTCTATTGATTGCAACAGTGGACTTTTTTCCCTCCGATCTTAACTCCATTTATCAATTACTTATTCTCTTAAAATCCTGCTTTTAAGAGATGGTTGGGTATTCACCATCTCTCACTCTTATTTATAGATTTTCTTTTCTTTTTCAGTAGTTCAGCCCTAGTCAACTCGGAGGTGGGCAGCAGCAGCTTCTATGGAGCAGCTATGCTGGAAAAAAAAAAAAAAAAAAAGTTGAGCCTTGAGGGAAAAGGAAGGTGGGAGAGCCAGATGGGGCAAGAGGAAGGGAGGTGGTTTGACCAGGACACCTTGAGGGTCTGGGAAGAGAAGAAATGGATGGGTGCTTAAGAAATGAGCAGCATCACAGCCTACATACGGAAGAATTGTGACGAGCAGTTTAGAAATGTGAGCGATTGGTGGTCTTGTGTTGATCGGCAGCTGTGCTCCATGGTTATAGCTGTAATTTCAGCAGTTTACTGTGTAAGCCGCATGTTGCCACTTCCTTGATCAAGGCAAATGCTGTTTAGTTGCAGGGAAGAGGGGCAAGACTCAGGGAAGAAACGGAATGGAGAAAAACTGTACACTGTGGATATGCACACGTAGCCATAAAATCAGTGCTGGACAGAAAGAGAGAAAGAGAGACAGACAGAGAGACAGAACGAAAGGAGGGAAGGAAGGAAGGAAGGAAGGAAGGAAGGAAGGAAGGAAGGAAGGAAGGAAGGAAGGAAGGAAGGAAGGAAGGAAGGAAGGAAGGAAGGAAGGAAGGAAGGAAGGAAGGAAGGAAGGAATGGAGGGAGGGAGGAAGGTAAAGGGAGAAAGAAGGAATACCCCACACTCATAAAAGTGAGAAAGATCCAGGTGTAAAAGAACGTAAAAGAAAGACAACTGTCATGTTGTGGTCTGATAGTTTCTGGGAGAAAGCAGAAACCCAGCAATTCTGTCTTTCCTACTCCTCCAAACCAATTCCGTTGACAACTCTGAATGCTTCCAGCTAGAAAAAAAAGGAAGAATGAAGTGGAGGGCTCCTTGCCATCACTGTATTTCTGGAGCAGATTTCTGGATAGTCCCCGCAGCCAGCTGTAGGGCCTGTGCCAGGCTTGGAGTGGCTGCAGGGAACATGCCAGGGGCTCGAGGTGCTGCAGGGAACATGCCAGGGGCTGGAGGGGCTGCAGGGCGAGTGACACGGGTTTGAGGGGCCTCAGGTCCCAGCGCAGTGGTTGAAGTCGATGCAGGGAACATCAGAGTTGTTGGAGGGGCTGCAGGTAAAATGCCAGGGGTTGCGGGAGCTGCAGGGTGCTGAGTCACAGCTTTGCATCAGGTCAAGACGCATTTTCCTAGAACCATCCATTTCCTCCTGAAGGGGCTGAATAGCATGGAACGGTCTTCAAAATGCACAGAGCAGACCCCAGCAAACGTAGGGATGCTGCTAGCAAGTAGGGAACTTTTTTGTTGATGTTGTTAACATTGTTTCACGACAATAGATGCAAACATGTATCTTGAGTTGAGGGCAAAGGTGACCTTGGATCTGAAGCACACAGGCATTCACTAATGTCCCCCCATCCGGAGTGAATCCACAACGACTCGGAAGGAAAACTAAAGTCCAAACCAGTGCACTGGGATAAAGAGAGTTTAATAGGGTAGAAAAGGAATAAAAACAATATAATAAATATTAATATTTATAATTTATAATATAATAACGTATAAAAATTGTTTAATTAATAAGATTAAATAATAATCATCATAATTTTATAGTAATAAAACAACGCCATACTGTACAACACAGTCAATAAAGTGGATTGAATGCAATAAAAATAAAACCCATTTATCCCATCCCAATGAGTTCCTATCCCCATCATCACTTCCCATCCCACTGATCATTTCCTATCCCAACAACGTCCCAGTTCTGATCCCAAGGCTGAATTCCCAACTCCCACCCACCCATCCAGCCAGCCATGCACCCATTTTCTGCATTTTCAGGTCACAAGACTCTGATGAAGGCCACCTCAGCCTTTTCCCCGAAAAAAAAGCTGCTCTTTATTGTGAAAAACTTCACTTTTGCACAACACTGCAGACCCAGCCAAGATGGTCCTGCAAGACAAGGTGAAACAAACATACAAAACCCATATGGAGGTAAATTGGTTCATCTAAACAAATTCCTACCACGAAATCCTGATCCTCAATCTCAGCACCGATGAAAAAAGAGGATACAGTTCCCTCCTCCAAGGTCCCTCTCTGCCCCTGCTCCCCGTGGGCTCCTCTCCATGGCTGCAGCTGCGGCCCGGGGCCTGCTCCTGCGGGGGCTCTTTTTTGCACCTAAGTGCTGTTAACCATCCCAGGCATTTGTTGTTCACATGGTGAATAAGTGCTGTTTTGGATTTACAGAGATAATCTGTAGATTTGGTTCCAAAGGGGTTCAAATTCAGGCAAGGCAGTGAGAGCTTTGTGGGCTGCAGGAGAACCAAAATGCAGGAACTGTCAGGGCTCATCCTCACCCGTGACCAACTCTCATTTGGTCTTCTTTGGAGAGAAAGCCAAGCCAGCCAGATGGCTTCCACTACTTCTATGGGAGTGACATTGGGATTGATCTTTAAAATGAAATGAAGCAGAAGGCTGTGGGTTCTCCAACCTTCAAGATATGCAGCACTTGGCTGGGAAGGTTTCTTCCGTTCCTATGGATTTGAAGAATTAGGGCTGAAAGAAGCAGCAGGACCCTAGGGCCATATTCTGTCATCTCTATGGAAACTCCTGACGGGAATTACCTGCCTACTGGTGTCAAACTGCAGGCAGGCAAACGGGTGTGGTCTCCTCTCTGTGCAACTCCCCAATCCATGGTGTCTCTTTGCATGTGTGAAATTGCATGTGTATAGGGGGTGTGGTGGCAGAAGAGTGAAAGCCTCTTCTGATGGCTCCTAAAGCTGTGAGTCTGACCCTTCTGTGACTGTGCTGAAAGCGATCCTGGGGATAGAAGGGAGAGTGATCCAGCTGCACATCATGAGACGGGGAAGAGACAGAGGCTCTGGCGTGCACTGCTGACTGGTTTGCCTCGGTGGGGTTGGAGTGAGGAAGCTGTACCCTCCTCTGTTAGCACAAAGGAGAGGAGTTATTCCACGCTATTTTTCCTCCTCTGTGTATGAATGGACAGACTGCACAGTTGGTTAAGGCCGTAGCTACTGAAGACAAGAACTCGATTGTCTGCTGCTCTTCAGGCAGAAGGCAGAAGGAATCAAGAGACAGGACTGGCTCTGTCTGCATACTGCAGTAGACGCACTTTTTTGCATCTTCTGTGCGTGAAAAAGTATGTTTTAATTGATAAGAATCCCAAGGGCCTAGAAATACTGCAGTTTTAGGACAAATCTGGTATAAACTGAGTGTCCTGAGGATTTTGAGTACTCCATTTCCGTGGCCAGACCAACAGAAACTCCAGGGCAATAGGAAACACAACTTTCTCTCTCTTATCCTAAATTTCTCCACTTGTTATCTCCTGACCAGCAATTTACAGGAAAGTTACAGGAAAGTGAGGGAAAATATTTGAACTATTTATCCACCAGTGCAGGTGGTGCCATGTTAACTTCACTCTTTTGCAAGATCTTGTTTGCTAACAGCAAGTTATGGCCCCTAGGGATGTTTTACCTTGAGGGAGGGAATGGGGGCACACCAAAACAAGTAGAACAAGCAAAATACTGTGGGGTGGAGCTGACAAAACAACAAACAAACAAACAAACAACAAAAAAACAACTACCACCACAGACCACCCACTAGTGCCGTGCTTTTCATACTGAAGTGAGGAAAGAGCAGAGCATCCTTGCAGGAACTTCATGCCTCAAAACCCTCCTTTGTCACTCTTCCTGCACTTGTGTAACAGTTGCTTGCAGGTCTGTTTCCTTTCTTATTTCAGGACTGGAAGATGGCTTCATGGACAAAACAGACTTGGCTTGGGGAAGAGTAATTGAATTTATTGCCAACTGATCACAAAGTAGGACAGTGAGAATTTAAAAACTTTAAAACCAACCAACCAACCAACCAACCAACCAAACAGAAAACCACCTCGCCACACTACCTCCATCCCAGGCTAAACCTCAGTCTTGATTCTTCTATCTATTTCCCACGGAGCAGTGGGGGGTGGTTGGAGGATGTTGGGGACTGGAGGTTGCAGGCTCTGCTGCTCCTTCATCGTATTTGGCAATTTTATTGATGGGAGCGCTCCCCACCCCTCCCATCCCCTCTTTTCCCTTCCCTCCACTCCCCTGCCCTCCCCTATGCTCCCTGTTCTTTCTGACCAACAGTATGATAGATTCGGGTGGGTGGTCAGCACGTGGGGCTACGGAGAGGACATGTACACAAAGATTTGGCTCCAGATCCAAAATGTCATGTATTTGGCAATTTTATTTATGGTAGCACTCCCCTCCCCTCCCCTCCCCTCCCCTCCCCTCCCCTCCCCTCCCCTCCCCTCCCCTCCCCTCCCCTCCCCTCCCCTCCCCTCCCCTCCCCTCTTTTGCCTCCTCTCCCCACTTTTGCCTCCCCTCCCCTCCCCCCCATCCCCTCCCCTCCCCTCCCGTCTCCTCCCCTCCCCTACACCCCCTCCCCTATTCTCCCTGTCCCTATACTCTGCTACACTCCCCTCCCCTATACTACCCTACACACTCCTACACTCCCCTCCCCTATCCTACCCTAAACTCCCGTTCGCTACACTACCCTACATTACCCTATGCCCCCCTCCCCTACACTCTCCTACACTCCCCTCCCGTATCCTACCCTACACTCCCCTAAACTCCGATCCCCTACACTACCCTATACTCTCCTATGCTCCCCTCCCCTCTAACACGCTACACTACCCTACCCTACCCTACCCTACCCTACCCTACCCTACCCTACCCTACCCTACCCTACCCTACCCTACCCTACCCTACCCTACCCTACCCTATCCTATCCTATCCTATCCTATCCTATCCTACCCTCCCCCTGCCCTCCCCTCCCCTCCCCTCCCTTCCTTTTATTCCCTCCCCTTCCCTCCCCTCTTGTCTTCTTCTCTCCTCTCTTCTTTCTTTCAGGTAACTTCAAATCGCTTCAGTCGTTCTCATAGCTCCTGTCCCTGGCTGATTCACGGGAACCCATCAGCAGCAACCAGAAGCGCTCCAGCTGCTGTGTCACTGGTCGAGCAACAGTCTCCAACTGGGAATCGCTGACTTCGTTGTGTGGCTCAGACAGGTGCCTTGCAGTTCCACCGTGGCCTGGACGTTTCCTCTTGCTGTGTCCCCACCTACAGCGCACTTCTGCTTAGAAGCAGCAGCAGGCTTTGCAAGATGTCCCACTCCTTCCATTTTCAGTGGTTTAGCTTGGCTAGCCGGGTGGTGTCTGTCAATAGAAGACAACAACGAGATTTGGGTTAGAAACAGCTAACTGAGTAGTTCCTTTGCACAAGGGCAAGGAATATCTACCCCTTCCTACTGGAGGCTGCAGTGTCAGAGATAATGACGGGTCCTTCCGAGAGCTTTGAAATATCCCTTGGGGATGCTGAGTCCAGAGGACCAGAGCAAACCTGTCTAAAGTACACCGTGGAATCACTTGGAATGACTTCCTAGCAGAAGCATGTGTCTGATACGGCTTCAGCTGCTTGCAGTGTTCTTCTTCACCTCATACCTAAATTCAGATGAGAGATCTCAATGAAGATGGAAAGGTTGAGAAATAGAGAAATCACTGATGTGCTTTGAGAACTTCTAAGGACTGAGTACTGCATCAATCCCATGTTGTAACATTAAGGATTGGTTAGAAAAGCAAACGTTAAAAACAAGGAAAGGGGAAGAACAAGTAAGCTTTCTTAAAGTATCTATTCTATTTAAGGTATCTTTAAAGAAGTAAATAAGTACTGAAATATATATGCAGATAGAGAGAGAGAGAGAGAGAGAGAGAGAGAGAGATACAGAAACCTAAGAGTCTGCTGTGCAGGTTAGCTTCTTGCTCTCTTTTCTAAAAGTCACAGTGAATGCAGCATCTGTGTGCGTTACAAGCATTACCCTCAGTCCAGCACAGGTACACACGAGAGGTCAGCCTGCAGGTTGCGGAGGCAAAGCAACTGCTCTGGCTGGATGTGAAGAGCCAAGACAGAAGTTGCTGTCAGGGAAAAGATACACAGAGGGGATGAAAAAGACGGAGTGTGCTTCCGACCTTCACAACTTCTAAGCAAGCGGAGATGAGGTTGTGGAAGAAGCAAATAAGCTGTTGATCTAGAAGCAGCCTGAAGATTGTCCTTAAGCAGGGCCTTGCATTCTTCATTTTTACAGCATTGCTTGCCTTCAAGTGCACGACGATGATTTTATGAACCTTCTACCACTACAGAAATGCACCGGATTCTTTCACAAAACTTACGGGTGGTACTTGGCAATATTGGTCAGCATTCTCTATTTCCTTCTTCATCTCAATTCTCTTTTGGCCTGTGAAGCTTTCCAGATCAGAGGAGAAGATCCACGGTAATACGGAGCTTTGGATACTGCAAAGGAAACGAAGAATCCTACTGACAACTCTTTTCAACCTCGCCTGCAAGCATCACAGAAAAGAACACCGAAAGAACACCGCTTTATCATGGGAAGCATAAATTGGAGCATAGGTGTCCTATAGCTGAAGCGAGGTGAAGCAGGTTCCACACAAGGTGAAGGAGCACACCCATAAGCATTTCCATAAAGCCGTGTTTTCAAACAAAGGGTTAAGATTTAGATTTTCTTACAAGTGAAGAATGAAGAAATAAAAGAAAAAGAAAATTACCAGGACATCCAGTTTTCCTCTAGCTTGCTTTGCTTCTTTCCGAATCTGAGTCTGGAGTGACAGTCAGGGAGCAGCGTTGTGCAGAAATGCCAAAGCCTCCCCAGCTGGTTGTACCTTCATCAGCAAGGGCTTTGATACTGCTGCCTCCTCAGCAACATCAGCCATTTCCGAGGAAAGCTGGTGTCCATCAGGTCAAATAGGAATGGGAAATCCCTCTTGCCACAACTTCACACTCACACCAGAGTTGGCAGGACAGGCCGATGGACAGAGAAGCGTCTGCAAGAGTGTTAGAAAACAGACTTTAGATTTCCGTCAACCCAGGAAGAATTACTTGCTCATCCCTTCAAAGTGAACTCTGAGTAGAAGGAGGGGATCCCAAGCTGCATTC
The DNA here is from genome assembly GCF_047663525.1 of Anas platyrhynchos. Classification (NCBI taxonomy): domain Eukaryota; kingdom Metazoa; phylum Chordata; class Aves; order Anseriformes; family Anatidae; genus Anas; species Anas platyrhynchos. The sequence goes on along the minus strand of NC_092613.1, from coordinate 672,207 downwards.
CTGACATCTATGCTGCAAAGTCATCCAATGGGACATGTTACTGGACCAGCCTGTTACGAACAGAAACAGGACTTTGAGGTTATGCTGTTGGATTAGAATTAAGCTCAAAGAGTTAGTCCTTTGACGTGTTTTTGTTTGCAAGTGTTTTCACTGCTTCCCAGACAATGTCTCCAGCAAGCTAGCTGCTTGCTTCATTTGTTCTGTTCTGTTCTGTTCTGTTCTTTTTGATTCTGTTTTGTTTTGTTTTCTCAGCCAGGATTCTTAGAGAAATGAGATTAAAGTGATCATATTGTATGTCCACCCATCCCTCCCTCCCCTTCGCTTGTCCAGAGCTTTTACCTCGTCCAGCAGCTTGAATGAACTCGGTCCTAGGCGCAGTTGTGTCCAAGCCATTCTGTTCCTAGACGTGTTGTGAGAACAGACAGCTAAGTAGTGGGGAGGGGACGTGCTGCTGTCTGCAGTGTGACCTCAGCGCTTACCAAACAGTAGGGAATACACAGAGAAGGGCCTTAGGAGAACTTCAAGCCCCAGATACGTTTTATGTGGAAACCATATTTCCCAAGATAACACTGGACGCAACTGCATAATCAAAAGGGATTCATTTCTTGGTTCATTCAACTCCTAGGTTTTAGTTTTAAAACATGTCTGTCTTGGCTTAAAGCACTCTTCCAATCTCTATTTCCAGTTCCTAGGATTTCCTGAAATAGGGAATCCCATTTTTTTCTTTGTACACTCTCCCAGCCTCTTTGTTTTCCTCTCCCCAAGAAACTTAGCACTGCTCTCTTCATACTTGACAACTAGATATGGAGCTGTATCAGCCAGAAGGAAGTTTCCTTCACACTTTCTGCTTCTTACGGTATCTGGGCTCTTACCTTTACACTTACTCACCCTTCCTACATTAGCACAAAGAAAGCTGTTTGGGAGATCTGATGTCTTGTTTTCCAGAAACTGCCCTGAATCACCTTTACGAGAGCTGTCCCACGCTGCGAGCACAAGTCTTGCAGTCTGGCCAGATATTTGCCTTCTAAGTCAATAACCAAATCTGTTACAAAGGTAAGAACATGTAATTAATGGAAAGGAAATCCTTTTATCCTTTTATTTTGATCCAAATTCACTTTTTTTTTTTTTTTTTTTTTTTTTTTTCTAGACCAAGAATGAATCGTGGAGAACCACCAAAACTCAGGTGAGAAATGAAATGACAAATGTTAAGGTCAGGCAGCTTGCCCACTGCCATTGCTACCCTGAAAGCAGATGGAGTGCATCTTCATACGCCACAGCCTGAGACACTAGTCGACAGGCCAGCCCGTGTGAGGAAGTCCATTGCTGCCTGAATTTTAACATGACAGGGGGACTCTTAAGCCTCTTGCTTATGCTTTAGTACTTGCGGTCTATGGGAGGACCACAGCACACTCTTCTCTGTCTCCCCTTATTTGTTGATCGTCTGTAGGAAGAAGAGAACGTGCAGAGGCCCTCACCCGTACATTGGGTCTGTTCTCACTCTGTGCAGCTCCATCATTGAGCAAAGTACCAACCTTGAGGCTTCTGTAAGGACTTGACACAAACTACAGAATACTACAATGAAGCATTCACAACAAAACCACATTTTTTTCCTCAGCCAAGCATCAAAACACTTACAGAAGGGCATGGTCCCTCTCTGTGCACCTCAAGGGGAGATCCACAAATCCTCACGTGGTTTCATCGCATCCAGCACCCTTCTCTGTGCCTCCCAGCTAAACGTGCACAGAGGCAGCTGTTGCCAAAGTGCTGTGGTGACACAATTCAGTTCTGTTTCTGAAGTCATCACCGCAGGCGCCTCCCAGTGACGGCACAACACTCTCTGTTGCTAATGCGTCTGTCTCAGAAACAGCTAGGGAAGTACCACTATGCCCAAACTGACTTGAATTAGAGTAGTTCCCAAATTATTCTCTGCTCCCCTACATCTGTGGAAGGTGTGTGATCAATCTTTTCCTTGAGAAAGGACTACAGAGCAAAAGAGCTTGATTCTGAGACGTTGCCCGTCCTTGTAGAGCAGTTCACCTTTGATTTCCATGTCAGAAAAAAGAAGGTGAAATCAACAATTCCCTTCCTCTGAGCTGGGAATAGGAAAGAAGCCCAATTCTCCAGGAAGCCTTCAAAAGGAAACTCTGCATTTCTTTGTTAAACACCTCGTTTAATTTCTTGAAAGAAATCTTTCCCAGGACTTTGCAACTGCGGTGGTTCGAAGCGGGTGGGCAGCCGAGTTCCACCACGGCCGCTCTCTCACTCCCCCTCCTCAAAGGGAAAGGGGGAGAAAATACGATGCAAAGGGCTCCAGGGCTGAGATAAGGACAGGGCGATGGCTCAACAAGTATCGTGACGGGCAAAGCAGACTCAGCACAGTGACCCTCAGGGTCCCTCCCTGCCCCTGCTCCCCGTGGGGTCCCTCCCATGGGATGCCGCCCTTCCCCAGCTGATCCCACACGGGCTGCCCACAGGCAGCAGCTCCTCAAGCACTGCTCCCACACGGCTCCGTCCCACGGGCTCCATCCATCCATCCATCCCCCAGGAGCAAACTGCTCCAGCACGGGTCCCCCACGGCTGGGCGGCAGCTCCCCCCAGCCCCCCAGCTCCTGCGGGGGCTCCTCTCCACGGGGGGGCTGCAGCTGCGGCCCGGGGCCTGCTCCTGCGGGGGCTCTCCACAGGCCGCAGCCTCCTCCAGGCCACAGCCACCTGCTCCACCGGGGGCTCCTCCACCCACAGGGGGGCAGCAGCGTGGAGATCTGCTCCATGTGGGACCCATGGGTGCAGGGGGACAGCCTGCTCCACCAGGGGCCTCTCCCTGCACAGCCCGCAGGGGAACTGCTGCTGTGAGCCTGGAGCACCTCCTGCCTCCTGCTGCACTCACCTTGGGGGCTGCAGGGCTGCTTCTCACTCCTTGCTCTTCCAGCTTCTGTTGTGCAGCAGTATTTCCCCCTGCTTACATCTGCTCTCCCAGAGGTGCAAACAACATCGCTTATTGGCTCAGCTCTGGCAAGCGCCGGGGCCCTTTTGGAGCTATCTGGAGCTGGCTGTTGTCTGGATTGTTCTCACAGACGCCATCCCTGCAGGCCCCTGCTACCAAACCCTTGCCACGTAAATCCGATCGAAGTGTATGCAGCAATTACAAAGCCGCTGTGCTTTGGGCTGTCACGATCCTTCTGCAAGTGCAGGGGAGGTGCAGGGTTGCTTTGCATTTCCAAAAGGAGGAAGAAAGCCTCCAACCCCACTGGACCTCAGCCACTTGCAGGATCCAAGCAACGCTCCCCACTTTCAGTTATCTCCCTCCCATGCACACAGTGGGAGCAAGGTTGAACAAGCACATTTTTGAAAATGTTTATCTTAATGAAGAATAAAAGAAGTCTACAACACCCAATCCCTCTGTGCACCCAAGGCAAAAATCGTGGACTATTCTGCCTCAACACTATTTTCAGACCCAATTTGTCAAGTCATCTAGCAGAGGATTTCTCTCTTGTTCACTCACTAGCTTAGTAGAGCACCAGTTTACATAGGTGCTGGAGCAGATTCCTCAACCATCTGAAGGGACTTGATCCCAGAAAAGTTCAAAACTGCAGATGACTCATGATTTTGTGGTGAAGCATCTATTAAATGAGAGCTGTTCCGCTTAGGGCACAGTGAGACAGTGTGAGAAGAACCCTGTATCTCACTGATTGAGGCTTTATAACTCTACAGAATTGTCAGTCAACAATAAATGGAAAGTGCAGGAGATATGTTCTTTCTTCCTCCTTTCCCTGCCATACATTAGCAGAGAGATTGTGGTGGGATATAGGTTCAGAGCCTCACAGAAGAAGGATTTGAACCCAGGCTCTCCACAGTCTGCACCACTGCCTTCCTGATGACTTTTGACTATTTTATTTTATTTTATTTTATTTTATTTTATTTTATTTTATTTTATTTTATTTTATTTTATTTTATTTTATTTTATTTTATTTTATTTTATTTTATTTTATTAGTATTATTATTCTTCTTTTTCTGGGTGGTGTCTAAGTCTTGGGGGGAAGAACAAACTGTGGGAGGAGGGAATGCTACTACTGTCTGTGACAGTGGTGATTTCTGGACAGTGTTAGCAACAGAGCTTCTGCAGAGAAGAGAAAATGCCAGGCAGTCTCTGTTGGTATTCCATGTACTGAGTACTGAGTGCAGTTTTGGGCTCCACAGTATAAGAAAAAGACATAAACCTGTTAGAGAGTGTCGAAAGAAGGGCAACAAACAAGAGGGTCTCTTTTAACAGGGGGATTGAGGTTTGTGGCAAGGTTTTGGTAGCAATTTAGGGGCTGCACTGTGCTGGACACAGCAACAGACGCACCATAAGCCAAAGTCAGACAATAAGCCAAGGTGTGTTCACGCGTGGTTTACTGTGGTTTAACGTGGTTTACATATAGAAGAAAGTTTTTGCCTATTGGTGAGTATACTGCAGATTTGCTGCATTGTTCTAAATTAAATAGCAAGATAAGTGATGGCATTGTAGGCTGGGAAAATATTTCTAGAGTATCAGCGCATTTTGAGCATCATTTTAACTGTTTATGCAAACATGAAGATTATTAAAATCAGTGTTTATTTATGTCTGTATGTAAACAGGTGATCATGTTGTATAGCATGCAGTAAATGGTTTGTGAATGCTGCTTGAAGAATGAAAAGAGTAAGTCAGCTCCACAAGGAATAAATGAATTTTGTTTATTTGTGCAATGCAGAGATTAGAATTAGACCAACAGCATGGAACCAAAGTCTTGCTGTGTGCCTTTTATCTGTAGGACAGTTCATGGAGGCTTCAGCAGCCCTATCTGTTTTCTAGCACTCTGAAATGTCCTCTGTGGTGCTGCACCCAGTTGAAAGCCTGCACTGATTGTGCTGAACTTTCCTAACAGGAGGCACGGGTCCTTCGTCGGACGCTGGCTGGGGATGTATGCTGCGATGCGGGCAGATGATGCTGGCCCAAGCACTGATCTGCAGACACTTAGGGAGAGGTGAGTGCTGGTCCTGAGGGAACTTCGGTATTGTCTGCAGACGCTTCTTCGTAAGTACTCCATTAAAAGCACAAACCCTGAATTTATTAGTGAGACTTTCTTTGATGCCCTGGTAACAGTTCCTAATGAATCAATTCATATTCAGCTGGGTGAAATCATCCCAGCCTGAAGCAGAGAAATAGGCATAGAAGGAGAACAAATGGGGAATCCTGTCGCCATTATTTTATAAACCTTTTAGTGTAACACCCAAGTTGAGGCCAAGGGAAAACCTGCCACCGTGGGACAGTGCTCTTACCCTTCTCTTCACTCCTCACTTGTCAGCAGCACGAGGTCCAAACCCCCCTGGTGCAAGCTCTTAAGCATGCATGTCACATCCCAGGATGCTGCCAGTGGAGTGTTTGGACTTTCTGTATGGATCTTATGTTGTTATTTAATGGGTGCTTAGAAATCCAACAAGGTCTAAACACAGCCTGTACTTTTAAATAATCTTGGAAGCTCAGAGATACTGGAATGGCTATCAACACGCAGCATGATCCGTCAGAATATGTTTGCAGTTGATGTTTTTGTTTTGTTTTATTTTCCCTGTTTTTACAATCTAGCCTATGATGATAAAGGGCAGCTTGATGATAAATAACAAGCTTGGAATTCTAGGAGCTCTACACAAAATGTAAATATTCAAGATGAATTGAAATGTCTTTTAACATCTCATTATAAAGCTTTCTGCTGTCTAGACATTTGATCAGTGTAATGAAAACGTCACCATTTTTTATTCTATATCAATTTTTCCTTTCAGATTGGCAATGGGAAAAACACAAAAAACAACCAGAAGAATATCACAGAATCCTACGATGCTTTCTCGACAGGAAGGCTTGCTGTTATTCAATCCACCAGATGGGTAAGAACAAACATAAACTTTCAGGTTTTTTCCACTGAAATTTCTACTGTGTTGAATCACTAATTTGCAGTATGTTAATTCATAATTTTAAAAAGTGGATGTGAAGACAATGTGTATGCTTATATAAAAATAAAAAGGTATGCAGATGGGCGCAAAGACTAGTAGTACAGAAACATTCCCTGAGACCTAAATAAAGCCATGTACTAGAATGTAGCTCTTGATAAACTCTGTAAGCCTTGGGTACCAGAGTCAGTAATGTTAGAATAGACAGTCTTGTAGCTTATTGCTGTAATTTGTAATAAAGGGCACTAACATTTGTTAACTTGTAATTCTCATTGTAGTTTAGAAGCCTTTTGTTTATTAAAGAAACTGGCACTCCCTAAGTTTTGAAAAGAGCATAGATTGAGAAAATAATTGTTATTGCTAAATACAGATTGCAGTTACTCTAGAATGTTTGACAGTCACGGTATTTACTGTATATTGTTCCCACATTCTTTATGGTCTCATTTTTCTTTGATTTTGTGTACGTGTGTCTTTTTTTCACTATGAAAACAGCACAGGTGGGTGTTGGAGAGGGGAAGTCAATTGGAGAATGGTTTGGACCAAATACAGTTGCTCAAGTACTAAAGTAAGTGAGATCATACCAGTCTCATTCAGAACGTACTCCCCTGGGGCAGCCAAGAGAAGGCCCAGGCAGAGTTTTGAAGGCTGCATCTCCCCCTGTCCCACAGTCAGGAATGTACTTGCCATCTATTTACAAGTGCAGCATGGAATGTCATGCCACAGCTCGGTGTGCAGGTACTGAGTTGGGAATGGGTGACCTCTAAATTTTAATAAAGGAAGAGCCTGAGGAGAAGAAACTGCAGGAAAGTCTCCTGCTATGCCGTCTGCATGCCCTCACCAGTCACACCACAGATGTATATTCCTTTCTGCACAGTGGCACAGCTCTGGCAGGTCGAGAGTGCCACCGTGTAGGTCGGAGTGGTGGTGTGAAACATCAGAGAGAAGCCATCTCGGCTGAGGAGGGAACTGAGCTGCAATTCCTCCCTTTCTGAGCAGCAGTTCTGCCAGCAAGGCTACTGGATAAAGATGGGCAGCTCCTCATAGTCTGGGAGCCACACTGAAAGGAACTGAGGCTGCTCAGTTCTCCAGGGGTACGTGGAGGTGTCTTACCTCAGGCAGGGGCTAGGCTACAGGTCCTGCGAGCTCAGCAGCAAGTCTTTGACACCCTGGAACAGGCACATGATCTGAAGAGGGAGGGGAGCTGAAGCATGCCCTGGACTCCAGATCTTTCATGGCCAAGTTTTTCATGGTGAAACGCTCACCCCCATTTCTTTCTGGCTTATTTGAAACAGCTAATTCTGCCAGTGCAGCTTAAGAGTGTAGCTCCCTTCCCCAAAGGTTTGGATTTTGCAGAAGTGGACATAAAACTGTGTGCTGCTGTCTCCCACTGAAGTTTTGGTGCCCCAAACCCTTAGCTGATTTAGCTTTTAACGCCCCATTTCTGCTGTGCACGCAGGCTCAGGCAGAAGTAATTCCACTGAATTCAGTGGAATTTCTTAAGCAAAAAGTAATCTGCAAAACTGGCATAGGAATTTTTTTCTTTTCCAGATGAGAAAAGACACAATTGGGCAAGAACCCAGTGCAGAGACTGTCGAGTGCAATAAAAAGTAATAAACTTGATGTAGTTGAACTGTTACTGTCACTGCACTTAGCAGTAAGACAAAACAGTTTGCACATGGTGCAGCGCATATGTTTTTCCTGGTACCACTCAGTACCTATTTTTCTAAAGATATTAAACATTTAATGTTTAAAGTTTTCTTTTTCTTACATGGAGACTTTAAAAAATGCAGAAAGGATGTTTTTTCTTAAGAAAAAAAAAATAAATAAATGGTTCTGAGTGTAAAGCTACCCTTTTGATCCAACTAGTTTATATTAATTAGTACCTTAATGTTTTCTAGGAAGCTTGCTTTATTTGATGAATGGAATTCATTAGCAGTTTATGTATCTATGGGCAATACGGTGGTCATTGAAGACATCAGGAAGTGACACCTCATCAGTTTTCTGGTAACAGTTTCTGATTTGACTCCATTTGCCAGCATGTATCTAAACATGAACAAATACTTGGGGGGCCATGGGTTTGTCTTGCAAGGGTAAGAAGAGGGCAGAAGGACATACAAACTCAGTTGTGTTTTTTTGATCCCTGATGCCAACTTCGTGCTCACATCACTGGATGTGAAGAGCTCCTTGAAGAATTTCTACTGTCATCATTGCTGCCATTTCATTTCTCTGGCGTTTTATAGGCAAAGCTTGACACTATTAATAACATTAATAGGACATGTCACTGCAGTCTTAAATTGTCATCCCCCAGTCATTGATCTAACGTCTCACTTGGACGTGCCAGCACATACTGTCTGCTAGAATTACTTCTACTAAATAGCTGTAATTGCCATGCCCGGCTCGTTTTGTCTTGGGTGCCCTATAAAGATCCCTGGCAAACTAGCTTAATTCACTACTGAGAGGAAGATCTGCTTTGTGTTCCTCTGTGCGTTGACTGATTTCTAGTTTTATTCCCGCAGAAGAAATGTGCTGGTCCCCTCCTCAGAGCAGCAGCGCGTCCCACAGCAGTGCACATTTGCACAGAAGTGCTCTTGGCCGAAGCAAGAAGGCAGGAGGACTCTGCACAGGCTGGAAAGCCCTCTTGCTTATTATACCTCTACGACTAGGGATAAATCACATAAATCCCGTATATATTGATGCATTTAAAGTAAGGTTTTCTTTCAATTCATTGCTCGTTACTGTCAAATAAGTTTGGGTATCTGTGATGTCAGTAAAGAAATGAATGACAATTTCCTTTATTCCTTTTGAACTCCTAGGAATGCTTTAAGATGCCACAGTCTTTGGGAGCATTAGGAGGGAAACCAAATAATGCCTTTTATTTCATAGGATTTTTAGGTAAGGAAAAAAGAAACTTATTCCAAATGTGCAGATGATCAAAAGAGAACATTTTTTGAAGGGGAAATAGTAAGGGGTCTAAGCGTGAACCTCTAGAAGTAAAGAAAGATGAGAATAGAATAAAATAAATGAAGAAGCATATCTAAAAGAGTTTAGAAACAGTATGAGATGATCCTTAACAGGAGCAGAAAGTTAACAGCAAAGCTAGGTGTAAAAATAAGTGATGACATCAACAAGAGCAACATACTGAGAATAGCTGATAGCATTTGACAAGTGTATTGGTCAAATGTCACTTTTATTTTCTTGTATTTCAAAACTGTTTCTGATAGCAGTATCTTTTTCACCTTTTGCATACCTTCTGTTATTAAGTATTGCTCTAATTAATTTAAAATGCATTCCTTCAGATTTCACCCCACTTTGGGCCAAAATTTTGCAACCCTATTTTGTCCTTTTGTAAAACCTAACCTGTTTTAGTTAGGCTTTTTTGTTCCAATTTCTGAATGAATGCCTAATGGGATTACAGATTGCATCTGTGAACATCCTGTACCTTTTAATCTGTCAAATGTTAGTGTTTACAACACTTGAGATTAAAAAAAAAAAAAAAAAAAAGTACTGGATCTCACATGGAAAAATAAAAGTATGTGACAAAGATAGAACATAACCAACCAAAAAATTACAGTAATAGGTGACAATAGGAAGTTATACTAAATACCCTGTGGGAAACGCTGTGTCTAAACCTTCCGATTCTCTTAAAGAATCCCTAGCTGGAAAGTCTAGATTATACTGACTGCAATGGCAATCTAATTTCTATTTTACAGTTCTGGACCAAGTGCTTATTAATGTCACTTGCTTGTTTTTAACATACGGCTTTTACCCATCCAGGCAATGAGCTGATCTATCTGGACCCTCACACCACTCAAAGCTTTGTAGATTCAGAAGAAAATGGCACGGTTGACGATGAGAGTTTCCACTGCCAGGAAGCCCCACATAGAATGAAGATCATGAATTTGGACCCTTCAGTAGCTTTAGTAAGTGTCAGGAAATCTGGAATGCATGTACTTTATCTCAAAGTAATGTCTCTCTACATTGGTAAGGGCAGCAATGCATCTCCTTGAACAGAACCAAGATCACAAAGCTGTCTTCTGTGATCAACACATAGTAGTTTGTACATAACTACATGGAGAATCTTAGGGCAAGTGGGGAGCTGTCTGTACTGTAGGGAGCTCGCTTTGTTTTCTTTACTGAGCAGCTTTTACTTCTTTCAAGAGGCATTATAATGGTCAGAGCAAGGAACTGAAACAGGTTTACGTGTTTTATTCTATCACTACTTTATGTTTGGTCACCTCTAGACAAGTTACTTAAACTTACTTTATATCATAAGTTGAAAATGTTTAAGTGGAATTATTGTATTTCACCCCAAATTACAAATACAAATGTATTATTTGTAATTCACCCAAAATGTCATGGGGGTACTGTGGTATTTGAAAAAATTGGATCTGATCCCATGCCAGTATCCTGTGATTGGGTGATTGGCAGTTGTCACCAGTGGGATGTGTTTCTAAAGCTTTAAACAATCTGTAAAGATACCGGTATCTGTCATTCATTCACATACCTGTTTTTTAATACTGCTGCTTTTTAGAAAGTTGTTTTGTTTTTTTTTTTGTTTTAATACTTTACTACGTAACTGTGCAAAATGTGGCATGATGCAACGAGACAGACAAAATCATAATGAAGAGCAAATATTTTCAGTATAGATACCAGAATGGAAATGTTCCTTAGGTGGTCCATCATCTACAAGTTTTCAGCTTCTGCTGATACCTGGACTGTAGGAACTGGGTGGCGCTCCATGGAGGAGCACACAGGAGCTGCTGCTATTTTTTGCTTGACTATTTCGTTAGGGGTTTGCAGGGCCTTGTTCTCCCCGTGGGTTCTCTCCCTAGAGCTGCCACATATTTGGAGTCTTATATCTACTGATCGTACAGGGCATTACTGTATCAGAGGTCAAACCGCCTTACCTGCTGGTACCACATACCTACCATCTGCAAAGGTAAAACTCTGTGTGTTTGTTTTTTCCCCTAAGGGCTTCTTTTGCAAAGAAGAATGTGATTTTGATAACCGGTGTAGTCTTGTACAAAAGGTAAGAGTGGGAACTTAGCATCTCGATTTGTTCTTTATAAAGTCTGGTTTTTATTGTCTGTTTTTTGTAAAATTTTCCTTTGCATTTTCCTTTGTATACAAATTGTATGAGCCATGGAGAAGAATGCATTAAAGCATCAGGGTAAGGCAATACTACTGAATTGCTAATTGGAAATTGTTCAGCACTTTACCAGCCACAAACCCTGCCAGTTGGAAAATGGGTGTAAACATCCACACTTGAAGGTGTTACTGGGTGACACTTGCTTTTAACTTCTAATTCTCACTAAATGACTAAGGTTTAACTGCCATATTGTAGTGATGTATCAATGATTTGCTTCCTGATCCTTTTTTATTGTTTGACATAATAGATTGCGTGTTCTAATTATGACTGTTAGTCCCTGCTATCTTAAAGATCTGATTCTGTAAGTGCTGCAGGCCTCTAGCTCCTGCTGATCTAGGGAGAACAGAAGGTGCTGGCTGCCACAGGAAACAGACTTGAGGATGTTTCTGCATGCAGCTGTTAAGCTAAGCACCAGACGTCTGAATGTAAAGTACCATCAACCTCTAAGGGCATTTATTTAAAAAAAAAAAAATCATCTAAGGAAAACAGTTTGTAAATAACTGAAATACAGGACAGAAGGTAACTTCTCTTTGAAGAGGAATAGCGTTTGGCTTCAGGAACACCTTTTTTCCTGACCAAAACCTGTCCTTCAAAATCTGATGCGTTTTTTTTTTTTTTTTCCCCTTTGGAGGAGCTGATAGATCTGTCTTTTGTGCTATTGATCAACAGAAAACTTGAGGAGAGTTCTATGCAAGCAACTTTCTTTTAAAAAGCAGAAAATTTTGTACATTCCTAGTGTGCTTGCTACCTGTAAACAAAATTACAGGTTTGCAGATATCAAAGCTGATATCAAAAGATGATAAGACTGATAATTTGTAGTACAGTTCAAGAGATCTGTCTTCCAGATGTGTTTTAACTAGGGATGTATTACAGAGACCATGGTGCTTGGATTTCACAGTATGTCTGTATAAAGACTTTTTTTTCCTGATGGACATGCGTAATTAAAAAACACTTTCAATTAAGCAGACACGTTTTGTGTTTGAAGCGTCTCCCCGAGCCAGCTTTTAAAATGAAAGCATTCTGTCCTCAGGAGATTCTAAAGCAGCAGAGTCTACGGATGTTTGAGCTGGTCCAGAAGCACCCGCCACACTGGCCTCCTTTCATACCTCCAACAAAACCAGAAGTGACAACCACAGGAGCAGGTAAGGCACCAATTAAAAGCCTAATTGTGCAATGTTATGTTCCTCGTTAGCAAATAAAAGAATAATCACAGGTAGAATAACTATCCTTTGTGAGTGTCAAGCAATATATAGCAGGCATGTATCCAAACAAGCCATACAATTGCTAGCACAGATTTTTTTTTTCACTCTTACAAAGTACTTTTCTGGAATGCGTCTTTCAAAGTTTTTTTTTTTAAGTGAACAAAATCAGGCATGTCTTTAGAAGCATTTTTTTCTTTATCTTTTTTTACAGAACTCATTGAATCTACTGACAAGCTATTTGAATTGGAAGAAGAATTTGAAATCCTGAGTGTGTGAAGGAAACTGTGGTGACTCTTCTGAGTGTTGAATATATTGGTAATATTATTGCATTGACTTAAACAGCCATGTTAGCCCCGAAGTGCCTGAAATTATGGATAACAGAGCACAGAAATCTAGTAGCATCCAAAACTCCAAGGGCAGTTTAACACACAAGCTTCCCCGGATGGAAAGGCAGTAAGAGATCTTGTGATAAGATGCTTAAAAGGAATCTCTTTTTAACGTACCTTACCTGGAGACAAACGGGCCTTTGAGATTAAGGCAAAAATACATGTATCACTGGGCACCATGTTTGGAGAAAGGGATAACCCAAATGGATATTTCTTGCTCTCATATAATAATGCAATAGTTTAGTTCTTCAAGCAAAACAGTCTTCAGTTCAGGAGGATGTTTACTTCTGTTCCCTCCTGTGGGCTGCGTCATAGGAAAAATACATTGTCTTGTTTAAAAGATTGACTGGATCAGGAGAAAATTGTTTCCTTGTTAAATATTTTAACATGTATTTGAGCAACCAGACTTTATTACAAAAATGTTTCTGTAAAAGGAACTATGTCTAATGGACACATTTTGCAATAGCCTTCCTGTTTCTGGGAGACCTCAAGAGGAACAGGAGCCTCAAATAGTTGATACAGATCACAACCACTGTTATAGTTATGGTATATTTCACCTTGACCTTAAAATTCAAATGATTAAAACTTAGGTTATTTCTTTCCGAGTTAAAACGAGTCAAAGGTGGTTTAACTGTACCTTATTTATTTTAGAATAGATTTACACAAGTTTCTCTGTTACAGCACTTTATCTGTGCATCTAATAAATTTCTTAAGCTTTTCTTAGGTTGCATGCTGCTATGTTTGGTTAATTTGTGTGAACTAAATATAAACCAGGTGATCTTAAAACTTAATATAGAAGCGTACACAGATTACTGAATTGTTGCTTTTTGACTTCTTGCCTTTTGAAATCTGTTTTGGTAGAAGTGCCTTAACCCTACAGGTTTATCAGAACAGCCTGGGCAGTTTTATTTCTAAGGCAGAGAATCTCTCTCTAGCAGCCATAAGAAAAACAGTTCAGAATAAAGAAAGGCAAAGATTTTTAATCCATGCTGAAGTTCCTTTTCACTACCAGACAGTCCCCCTTGTGGTCATGTTGTCATGCTAGTGTAATGAACATGAATTGCAGACTTTCATCTTCACCAATAAATGACAACATAGAGAAATACTGAATATTGTCTCCTCTCACTTGCACCTCTCGATCAGGGCCACTGTTTTTTCAAACAAAAGAGTTAACGAGATCCTATTGCATCTTGTTTAATGTTTATTAACTACAGTTTGGAAACCACAAACGTAGAAAAAAAATATTTCCTTATTTTATTAAAACATATAAAAAACATATATAATATATATATATAACACATATTGTGTTGTAAAGCACACAATTCCCTACCAATGACAACAAAAAAATCATCTAATTGAGCATGCAGTTTTCATTAACCTGTTTTTTTTTTGTTTGTTTGCTTTTTTAGAAATACCCAACAACACATACACATGTGTTGTGTTGTGTTTTTTTCCATCATTTCTCACTGAAGCAATACCCATCCCGTATCAGATCTGTGTCATTACTCTAATTTTTGTTCCTAATGTACTTGAAAAACTTCTTAACTCTATTGATTGCAACAGTGGACTTTTTTCCCTCCGATCTTAACTCCATTTATCAATTACTTATTCTCTTAAAATCCTGCTTTTAAGAGATGGTTAGGTATTCACCATCTCTCACTCTTATTTATAGATTTTCTATTCTTTTTCAGTAGTTCAGCCCTAGTCAACACGGAGGTGTCATGTATTTGGCAATTTTATTTATGGTAGCACTCCCCTCCCCTCCCCTCCCCTCCCCTCCCCTCCCCTCCCCTCCCCTCCCCTCCCCTCCCCTCCCCTCCCCTACCCTCTTTTGATTATCTCCCCAATTTTGCCTCCCCTCCCCTCCCCCCCATCCCCTCCCCTCCCCTCCCGTCTCCTCCCCTCCCCTACACCCCCTCCCCTATTCTCCCTGTCCCTATACTCTGCTACACTCCCCTCCCCTATACTACCCTACACACTCCTACACTCCCCTCCCCTATCCTACCCTAAACTCCCGTTCGCTACACTACCCTACATTACCCTATGCCCCCCTCCCCTACACTCTCCTACACTCCCCTCCCGTATCCTACCCTACACTCCCCTAAACTCCGATCCCCTACACTACCCTATACTCTCCTATGCTCCCCTCCCCTCTAACACGCTACACTACCCTACCCTACCCTACCCTACCCTACCCTACCCTACCCTACCCTACCCTACCCCACCCCATCCCATCCCATCCCATCCTATCCTATCCTATCCTATCCTATCCTATCCTATCCTATCCTATCCTATCCTATCCTATCCTATCCTATCCTATCCTATCCTACCCTCCCCCTGCCCTCCCCTCCCCTCCCCTCCCCTCCCTTCCTTTTATTCCCTCCCCTTCCCTCCCCTCTTGTCTTCTTCTCTCCTCTCTTCTTTCTTTCGGGTAACTTCAAATCGCTTCAGTCGTTCTCATAGCTCCTGTCCCTGGCTGATTCACGGGAACCCATCAGCAGCAACCAGAAGCGCTCCAGCTGCTGTGTCACTGGTCGAGCAACAGTCTCCAACTGGGAATCGCTGACTTCGTTGTGTGGCTCAGACAGGTGCCTTGCAGTTCCACCATGGCCTGGACGTTTCCTCTTGCTGTGTCCCCACCTACAGCGCACTTCTGCTTAGAAGCAGCAGCAGGCTTTGCAAGATGTCCCACTCCTTCCATTTTCTGCGGTTTAGCTTGGCTAGCCGGGTGGTGTCTGTCAATAGAAGACAACAACGAGATTTGGGTTAGAAACAGCTAACTGAGTAGTTCCTTCGCACAAGGGCAAGGAATAACTACCCCTTCCTACTGGAGGCTGCAGTGTCAGAGATAATGACGGGTCCTTCCGAGAGCTTTGAAATATCCCTTGGGGATGCTGAGTCCAGAGGACCAGAGCAAACCTGTCTAAAGTACACCGTGGAATCACTTGGAATGACTTCCTAGCAGAAGCATGTGTCTGATACGGCTTCAGCTGCTTGCAGTGTTCTTCTTCACCTCATACCTAAATTCAGATGAGAGATCTCAATGAAGATGGAAAGGTTGAGAAATAGAGAAATCACTGATGTGCTTTGAGAACTTCTAAGGACTGAGTACTGCATCAATCCAATGTTGTAACATTAAGGATTGGTTAGAAAAGCAAACGTTAAAAACAAGGAAAGGGGAAGAACAAGTAAGCTTTCTTAAAGTATCTATTCTATTTAAGGTATCTTTAAAGAAGTAAATAAGTACTGAAATATATATGCAGATAGAGAGAGAGAGAGAGAGAGAGAGAGAGAGAGAGAGAGATACAGAAACCTAAGAGTCTGCTGTGCAGGTTAGCTTCTTGCTCTCTTTTCTAAAAGTCACAGTGAATGCAGCATCTGTGTGCGTTACAAGCATTACCCTCAGTCCAGCACAGGTACACACGAGAGGTCAGCCTGCAGGTTGCGGAGGCAAAGCAACTGCTCTGGCTGGATGTGAAGAGCCAAGACAGAAGTTGCTGTCAGGGAAAAGATACACAGAGGGGATGAAAAAGACGGAGTGTGCTTCCGACCTTCACAACTTCTAAGCAAGCGGAGATGAGGTTGTGGAAGAAGCAAATAAGCTGTTGATCTAGAAGCAGCCTGAAGATTGTCCTTAAGCAGGGCCTTGCATTCTTCATTTTTACAGCATTGCTTGCCTTCAAGTGCACGACGATGATTTTATGAACTTTCTACCACTACAGAAATGCACCGGATTCTTTCACAAAACTTACGGGTGGTACTTGGCAATATTGGTCAGCATTCTCTATTTCCTTCTTCATCTCAATTCTCTTTTGGCCTGTGAAGCTTTCCAGATCAGAGGAGAAGATCCACGGTAATACGGAGCTTTGGATACTGCAAAGGAAACGAAGAATCCTACTGACAACTCTTTTCAACCTCGCCTGCAAGCATCACAGAAAAGAACACCGAAAGAACACCGCTTTATCATGGGAAGCATAAATTGGAGCATAGGTGTCCTATAGCTGAAGCGAGGTGAAGCAGGTTCCACACAAGGTGAAGGAGCACACCCATAAGCATTTCCATAAAGCCGTGTTTTCAAACAAAGGGTTAAGATTTAGATTTTCTTACAAGTGAAGAATGAAGAAATAAAAGAAAAAGAAAATTACCAGGACATCCAGTTTTCCTCTAGCTTGCTTTGCTTCTTTCCGAATCTGAGTCTGGAGTGACAGTCAGGGAGCAGCGTTGTGCAGAAATGCCAAAGCCTCCCCAGCTGGTTGTACCTTCATCAGCAAGGGCTTTGATACTGCTGCCTCCTCAGCAACATCAGCCATTTCCGAGGAAAGCTGGTGTCCATCAGGTCAAATAGAAATGGGAAATCCCTCTTGCCACAACTTCACACTCACACCAGAGTTGGCAGGACAGGCCGATGGACAGAGAAGCGTCTGCAAGAGTGTTAGAAAACAGACTTTAGATTTCCGTCAACCCAGGAAGAATTACTTGCTCATCCCTTCAAAGTGAACTCTGAGTAGAAGGAGGGGATCCCAAGCTGCATTCCTGACATCTATGCTGCAAAGTCATCCAATGGGACATGTTACTGGACCAGCCTGTTACGAACAGAAACAGGACTTTGAGGTTATGCTGTTGGATTAGAATTAAGCTCAAAGAGTTAGTCCTTTGACGTGTTTTTGTTTGCAAGTTTTTTCACTGCTTCCCAGACAATGTCTCCAGCAAGCTAGCTGCTTGCTTCATTTGTTCTGTTCTGTTCTGTTCTTTTTGATTCTGTTTTGTTTTGTTTTCTCAGCCAGGATTCTTAGAGAAATGAGATTAAAGTGATCATATTGTATGTCCACCCATCCCTCCCTCCCCTTCGCTTGTCCAGAGCTTTTACCTCGTCCAGCAGCTTGAATGAACTCGGTCCTAGGCGCAGTTGTGTCCAAGCCATTCTGTTCCTAGACGTGTTGTGAGAACAGACAGCTAAGTAGTGGGGAGAGGACGTGCTGCTGTCTGCAGTGTGACCTCAGCGCTTACCAAACAGTAGGGAATACACAGAGAAGGGCCTTAGGAGAACTTCAAGCCCCAGATACGTTTTATGTGGAAACCATATTTCCCAAGATAACACTGGACACAACTGCATAATCAAAAGGGATTCATTTCTTGGTTCATTCAACTCCTAGGTTTTAGTTTTAAAACATGTCTGTCTTGGCTTAAAGCACTCTTCCAATCTCTATTTCCAGTTCCTAGGATTTCCTGAAATAGGGAATCCCATTTTTTTCTTTGTACACTCTCCCAGCCTCTTTGTTTTCCTCTCCCCAAGAAACTTAGCACTGCTCTCTTCATACTTGACAACTAGATATGGAGCTGTATCAGCCAGAAGGAAGTTTCCTTCACACTTTCTGCTTCTTACGGTATCTGGGCTCTTACCTTTACACTTACTCACCCTTCCTACATTAGCACAAAGAAAGCTGTTTGGGAGATCTGATGTCTTGTTTTCCAGAAACTGCCCTGAATCACCTTTACGAGAGCTGTCCCACGCTGCGAGCACAAGTCTTGCAGTCTGGCCAGATATTTGCCTTCTAAGTCAATAACCAAATCTGTTAAAAAGGTAAGAACATGTAATTAATGGAAAGGAAATCCTTTTATTTTAATCACAGTTCACTTTTTTTAGTTAAGTTAAGAACATGTAATTAATGGAAAGGAAATCCTTTTATCCTTTTATTTTGATCTAAATTCATTTTTTTTTTTTTTTTTTTTTTTTCTAGACCAAGAATGAACCGTGGAGAACCACCAAAACTCAGGTGAGAAATGAAATGACAAATGTTAAGGTCAGGCAGCTTGCCCACTTCCATTGCTACCCTGAAAGCAGATGGAGTGCATCTTCATACGCCACAGCCTGAGACACTAGTCGACAGGCCAGCCCGTGTGAGGAAGTCCATTGCTGTCCTGAATTTTAACATGACAGGGGGACTCTTAAGCCTCTTGTTTATGCTTTAGTACTTGTGGTCTATGGGAGGACCACAGCACACTCTTCTCTGTCTCCCCTTATTTGTTGATCGTCTGTAGGAAGAAGAGAACGTGCAGAGGCCCTCACCCGTACATTGGGTCTGTTCTCACTCTGTGCAGCTCCATCATTGAGCAAAGTACCAACCTTGAGGCTTCTGTAAGGACTTGACACAAACTACAGAATACTACAATGAAGCATTCACAACAAAACCACATTTTTTTCCGCAGCCAAGCATCAAAACACTTACAGAAGGGCATGGTCCCTCTCTGTGCACCTCAAGGGGAGATCCACAAATCCTCACGTGGTTTCATCGCATCCAGCACCCTTCTCTGTGCCTCCCAGCTAAACGTGCACAGAGGCAGCTGTTGCCAAAGTGCTGTGGTGACACAATTCAGTTCTGTTTCTGAAGTCATCACCGCAGGCGCCTCCCAGTGACGGCACAACACTCTCTGTTGCTAATGCGTCCGTCTCAGAAACAGCTAGGGAAGTACCACTATGCCCAAACGGACTTGAATTAGAGTAGTTCAAACATTATTCCCTGCTCCCCTACATCTGTGGAAGGTGTGTGATCAATCTTTTCCTTGAGAAAGGACTACAGAGCAAAAGAGCTTGATTCTGAGACGTTGCCCGTCCTTGTAGAGCAGTTCACCTTTGATTTCCATGTCAGAAAAAAGAAGGTGAAATCAACAATTCCCTTCCTCTGAGCTGGGAATAGGAAAGAAGCCCAATTCTCCAGGAAGCCTTCAAAAGGAAACTCTGCATTTCTTTGTTAAACACCTTGTTTAATTTCTTGAAAGAAATCTTTCCCAGGACTTTGCAACTGCGGTGGTTCGAAGCGGGTGGGCAGCCGAGTTCCACCACGGCCGCTCTCTCACTCCCCCTCCTCAAAGGGAAAGGGGGAGAAAATACGATGCAAAGGGCTCCAGGGCTGAGATAAGGACAGGGCGATGGCTCAACAAGTATCGTGACGGGCAAAGCAGACTCAGCAGAGTGACCCTCAGGGTCCCTCCCTGCCCCTGCTCCCCGTGGGGTCCCTCCCATGGGATGCCGCCCTTCCCCAGCTGATCCCACACGGGCTGCCCACAGGCAGCAGCTCCTCAAGCACTGCTCCCACACGGCTCCGTCCCACGGGCTCCATCCATCCATCCATCCCCCAGGAGCAAACTGCTCCAGCACGGGTCCCCCACGGCTGGGCGGCAGCTCCCCCCAGCCCCCCAGCTCCTGCGGGGGCTCCTCTCCACGGGGGGGCTGCAGCTGCGGCCCGGGGCCTGCTCCTGTGGGGGCTCTCCACAGGCCGCAGCCTCCTCCAGGCCACAGCCACCTGCTCCACCGGGGGCTCCTCCACCCACAGGGGGGCAGCAGCGTGGAGATCTGCTCCATGTGGGACCCATGGGTGCAGGGGGACAGCCTGCTCCACCAGGGGCCTCTCCCTGCACAGCCCGCAGGGGAACTGCTGCTGTGAGCCTGGAGCACCTCCTGCCTCCTGCTGCACTCACCTTGGGGGCTGCAGGGCTGCTTCTCACTCCTTGCTCTTCCAGCTTCTGTTGTGCAGCAGTATTTCCCCCTGCTTACATCTGCTCTCCCAGAGGTGCAAACAACATCGCTTATTGGCTCAGCTCTGGCAAGCGCCGGGGCCCTTTTGGAGCTATCTGGAGCTGGCTGTTGTCTGGATTGTTCTCACAGACGCCATCCCTGCAGGCCCCTCCTACCAAACCCTTGCCACGTAAATCCGATCGAAGTGTATGCAGCAATTACAAAGCCGCTGTGCTTTGGGCTGTCACGATCCTTCTGCAAGTGCAGGGGAGGTGCAGGGTTGCTTTGCATTTCCAAAAGGAGGAAGAAAGCCTCCAACCCCACTGGACCTCAGCCACTTGCAGGATCCAAGCAACGCTCCCCACTTTCAGTTATCTCCCTCCCATGCACACAGTGGGAGCAAGGTTGAACAAGCACATTTTTGAAAATGTTTATCTTAATGAAGAATAAAAGAAGTCTACAACACCCAATCCCTCTGTGCACCCAAGGCAAAAATCGTGGACTATTCTGCCTCAACACTATTTTCAGACCCAATTTGTCAAGTCATCTAGCAGAGGATTTCTCTCTTGTTCACTCACTAGCTTAGTAGAGCACCAGTTTACATAGGTGCTGGAGCAGATTCCTCAACCATCTGAAGGGACTTGATCCCAGAAAAGTTCAAAACTGCAGATGACTCATGATTTTGTGGTGAAGCATCTATTAAATGAGAGCTGTTCCGCTTAGGGCACAGTGAGACAGTGTGAGAAGAACCCTGTATCTCACTGATTGAGGCTTTATAACTCTACAGAATTGTCAGTCAACAATAAATGGAAAGTGCAGGAGATATGTTCTTTCTTCCTCCTTTCCCTGCCATACATTAGCAGAGAGATTGTGGTGGGATATAGGTTCAGAGCCTCACAGAAGAAGGATTTGAACCCAGGCTCTCCACAGTCTGCACTACTGCCTTTCTGACAGCTTTTGACTATTTTATTTTATTTTATTTTATTTTATTTTATTTTATTTTATTTTATTTTATTTTATTTTATTTTATTTTATTTTATTTTATTTTATTTTATTAGTATTATTATTCTTCTTTTTCTGGGTGGTGTCTAAGTCTTGGGGGGAAGAACAAACTGTGGGAGGAGGGAATGCTACTACTGTCTGTGACAGTGGTGATTTCTGGACAGTGTTAGCAACAGAGCTTCTGCAGAGAAGAGAAAATGCCAGGCAGTCTCTGTTGGTATTCCATGTACTGAGTACTGAGTGCAGTTTTGGGCTCCACAGTATAAGAAAAAGACATAAACCTGTTAGAGAGTGTCGAAAGAAGGGCAACAAACAAGAGGGTCTCTTTTAACAGGGGGATTGAGGTTTGTGGCAAGGTTTTGGTAGCAATTTAGGGGCTGCACTGTGCTGGACACAGCAACAGACGCACCATAAGCCAAAGTCAGACAATAAGCCAAGGTGTGTTCACGCGTGGTTTACTGTGGTTTACGTGTGGTTTACGTATAGAAGAAAGTTTTCGCCTATTGGTGAGTATACTGCAGATTTGCTGCATTGTTCTAAATTAAATAGCAAGATAAGTGATGGCATCGTAGGCTGGGAAAATATTTCTAGAGTATCAGCGCATTTTGAGCATCATTTTAACTGTTTATGCAAACATGAAGATTATTAAAATCAGTGTTTATTTATGTCTGTATGTAAACAGGTGATCATGTTGTATAGCATGCAGTAAATGGTTTGTGAATGCTGCTTGAAGAATGAAAAGAGTAAGTCAGCTCCACAAGGAATAAATGAATTTTGTTTATTTGTGCAATGCAGAGATTAGAATTAGACGAACAGCATGGAACCAAAGTCTTGCTGTGTGCCTTTTATCTGTAGGACAGTTCATGGAGGCTTCAGCAGCCCTATCTGTTTTTTAGCAGTCTGAAATGTCCTCTGTGGTGCTGCACCCAGTTGAAAGCCTGCACTGATTGTGCTGAACTTTCCTAACAGGAGGCACGGGTCCTTCGTCGGACGCTGGCTGGGGATGTATGCTGCGATGCGGGCAGATGATGCTGGCCCAAGCACTGATCTGCAGACACTTAGGGAGAGGTGAGTGCTGGTCCTGAGGGAACTTCGGTATTGTCTGCAGACGCTTCTTCGTAAGTACTCCATTAAAAGCACAAACCCTGAATTTATTAGTGAGACTTTCTTTGATGCCCTGGTAACAGTTCCTAATGAATCAATTCATATTCAGCTGGGTGAAATCATCCCAGCCTGAAGCAGAGAAATAGGCATAGAAGGAGAACAAATGGGAAATCCTGTCGCCATTATTTTATAAACCTTTTAGTGTAACACCCAAGTTGAGGCCAAGGGAAAACCTGCCACCGTGGGACAGTGCTCTTACCCTTCTCTTCACTACTCACTTGTCAGCAGCACGAGGTCCAAACCCCCCTGGTGCAAGCTCTTAAGCATGCATGTCACATCCCAGGATGCTGCCAGTGGAGTGTTTGGACTTTCTGTATGGATTTTATGTTGTTATTTAATGGGTGCTTAGAAATCCAACAAGGTCTAAACACAGCCTGTACTTTTAAATAATCTTGGAAGCTCAGAGATACTGGAATGGCTATCAACATGCAGCATGATCCGTCAGAATATGTTTGCAGTTGATGTTTTTGTTTTGTTTTATTTTCCCTGTTTTTACAATCTAGCCTATGATGATAAAGGGCAGCTTGATGATAAATAACAAGCTTGGAATTCTAGGAGCTCTACACAAAATGTAAATATTCGAGATGAATTGAAATGTCTTTTAACATCTCATTATAAAGCTTTCTGCTGTCTAGACATTTGATCAGTGTAATGAAAACGTCACCATTTTTTATTCTATATCAATTTTTCCTTTCAGATTGGCAATGGGAAAAACACAAAAAACAACCAGAAGAATATCACAGAATCCTACGATGCTTTCTCGACAGGAAGGCTTGCTGTTATTCAATCCACCAGATGGGTAAGAACAAACATAAACTTTCAGGTTTTTTCCACTGAAATTTCTACTGTGTTGAGTCACTAATTTGCAGTATGTTAATTCATAATTTTAAAAAGTGGATGTGAAGACAAGGTGTATGCTTATACAAAAATAGAAAGGTATGCAGATGGGCGCAAAGACTAGTAGTACAGAAACATTCCCTGAGACCTAAATAAAGCCATGTACTAGAATCTAGCTCTTGATAAACTCTGTAAGCCTTGGGTACCAGAGTCAGTAATGTTAGAATAGACAGTCTTGTAGCTTATTGCTGTAATTTGTAATAGAGGGCACTAACATTTGTTAACTTGTAATTCTCATTGTAGTTTAGAAGCCTTTTGTTTATTAAAGAAACTGGCACTCCCTAAGTTTTGAAAAGAGCATAGATTGAGAAAATAATTGTTATTGCTAAATACAGATTGCAGTTACTCTAGAATGTTTGACAGTCACAGTATTTACTGTATATTGTTCCCACATTCTTTATGGTCTCATTTTTCTTTGATTTTGTGTACGTGTGTCTTTTTTTCACTGTGAAAACAGCACAGGTGGGTGTTGGAGAGGGGAAGTCAATTGGAGAATGGTTTGGACCAAATACAGTTGCTCAAGTACTAAAGTAAGTGAGATCATACCAGTCTCATTCAGAACGTACTCCCCTGGGGCAGCCAAGAGAAGGCCCAGGCAGAGTTTTGAAGGCTGCATCTCCCCCTGTCCCACAGTCAGGAATGTACTTGCCATCTATTTACAAGTGCAGCATGGAATGTCATGCCACAGCTCGGTGTGCAGGTACTGAGTTGGGAATGGGTGACCTCTAAATTTTAATAAAGGAAGAGCCTGAGGAGAAGAAACTGCAGGAAAGTCTCCTGCTATGCCGTCTGCATGCCCTCACCAGTCACACCACAGATGTATATTCCTTTCTGCACAGTGGCACAGCTCTGGCAGGTCGAGAGTGCCACCGTGTAGGTCGGAGTGGTGGTGTGAAACATCAGAGAGAAGCCATCTCGGCTGAGGAGGGAACTGAGCTGCAATTCCTCCCTTTCTGAGCAGCAGTTCTGCCAGCAAGGCTACTGGATAAAGATGGGCAGCTCCTCATAGTCTGGGAGCCACACTGAAAGGAACTGAGGCTGCTCAGTTCTCCAGGGGTACGTGGAGGTGTCTTACCTCAGGCAGGGGCTAGGCTACAGGTCCTGCGAGCTCAGCAGCAAGTCTTTGACACCCTGGAACAGGCACATGATCTGAAGAGGGAGGGGAGCTGAAGCATGCCCTGGACTCCAGATCTTTCATGGCCAAGTTTTTCATGGTGAAACGCTCACCCCCATTTCTTTCTGGCTTATTTGAAACAGCTAATTCTGCCAGTGCAGCTTAAGAGTGTAGCTCCCTTCCCCAAAGGTTTGGATTTTGCAGAAGTGGACATAAAACTGTGTGCTGCTGTCTCCCACTGAAGTTTTGGTGCCCCAAACCCTTAGCTGATTTAGCTTTTAACGCCCCATTTCTGCTGTGCACGCAGGCTCAGGCAGAAGTAATTCCACTGAATTCAGTGGAATTTCTTAAGCAAAAAGTAATCTGCAAAACTGGCATAGGAATTTTTTTCTTTTCCAGATGAGAAAAGACACAATTGGGCAAGAACCCAGTGCAGAGGCTGTCGAGTGCAATAAAAAGTAATAAACTTGATGTAGTTGAACTGTTACTGTCACTGCACTTAGCAGTAAGACAAAACAGTTTGCACATGGTGCAGCGCATATGTTTTTCCTGGTACCACTCAGTACCTATTTTTCTAAAGATATTAAACATTTAATGTTTAAAGTTTTCTTTTTCTTACATGGAGACTTTAAAAAATGCAGAAAGGATGTTTTTTCTTAAGAAAAAAAAAATAAATAAATGGTTCTGAGTGTAAAGCTACCCTTTTGATCCAACTAGTTTATATTAATTAGTACCTTAATGTTTTCTAGGAAGCTTGCTTTATTTGATGAATGGAATTCATTAGCAGTTTATGTATCTATGGGCAATACGGTGGTCATTGACGACATCAGTAAGTGACACCTCATCAGTTTTCTGGTAACAGTTTCTGATTTGACTCCATTTTCCAGCATGTATCTAAACATGAACAAATACTTGGGGGGCCATGGGTTTGTCTTGCAAGGGTAAGAAGAGGGCAGAAGGACATACAAACTCAGTTGTGTTTTTTTGATCCCTGATGCCAACTTCGTGCTCACATCACTGGATGTGAAGAGCTCCTTGAAGAATTTCTACTGTCATCATTGCTGCCATTTCATTTCTCTGGCGTTTTATAGGCAAAGCTTGACACTATTAATAACATTAATAGGACATGTCACTGCAGTCTTAAATTGTCATCCCCCAATCATTGATCTAACGTCTCACTTGGACGTGCCAGCACATACTGTCTGCTAGAATTACTTCTACTAAATAGCTGTAATTGCCATGCCCGGCTCGTTTTGTCTTGGGTGCCCTATAAAGATCCCTGGCAAACTAGCTTAATTCACTACTGAGAGGAAGATCTGCTTTGTGTTCCTCTGTGCGTTGACTGATTTCTAGTTTTATTCCCGCAGAAGAAATGTGCTGGTCCCCTCCTCAGAGCAGCAGCGCGTCCCACAGCAGTGCACATTTGCACAGAAGTGCTCTTGGCCGAAGCAAGAAGGCAGGAGGACTCTGCACAGGCTGGAAAGCCCTCTTGCTTATTATACCTCTACGACTAGGGATAAATCACATAAATCCCGTATATATTGATGCATTTAAAGTAAGGTTTTCTTTCAATTCATTGCTCGTTACTGTCAAATAAGTTTGGGTATCTGTGATGTCAGTAAAGAAATGAATGACAATTTCCTTTATTCCTTTTGAACTCCTAGGAATGCTTTAAGATGCCACAGTCTTTGGGAGCATTAGGAGGGAAACCAAATAATGCCTTTTATTTCATAGGATTTTTAGGTAAGGAAAAAAGAAACTTATTCCAAATGTGCAGATGATCAAAAGAGAACATTTTTTGAAGGGGAAATAGTAAGGGGTCTAAGCGTGAACCTCTAGAAGTAAAGAAAGATGAGAATAGAATAAAATAAATGAAGAAGCATATCTAAAAGAGTTTAGAAACAGTATGAGATGATCCTTAACAGGAGCAGAAAGTTAACAGCAAAGCTAGGTGTAAAAATAAGTGATGACATCAACAAGAGCAACATACTGAGAATAGCTGATAGCATTTGACAAGTGTATTGGTCAAATGTCACTTTTATTTTCTTGTATTTCAAAACTGTTTCTGATAGCAGTATCTTTTTCACCTTTTGCATACCTTCTGTTATTAAGTATTGCTCTAATTAATTTAAAATGCATTCCTTCAGATTTCACCCCACTTTGGGCCAAAATTTTGCAACCCTATTTTGTCCTTTTGTAAAACCTAACCTGTTTTAGTTAGGCTTTTTTGTTCCAATTTCTGAATGAATGCCTAATGGGATTACAGATTGCATCTGTGAACATCCTGTACCTTTTAATCTGTCAAATGTTAGTGTTTACAACACTTGAGATTTAAAAAAAAAAAAAAAAAAGTACTGGATCTCACATGGAAAAATAAAAGTATGTGACAAAGATAGAACATAACCAACCAAAAAATTACAGTAATAGGTGACAATAGGAAGTTATACTAAATACCCTGTGGGAAACGCTGTGTCTAAACCTTCCGATTCTCTTAAAGAATCCCTAGCTGGAAAGTCTAGATTATACTGACTGCGATGGCAATCTAATTTCTATTTTACAGTTCTGGACCAAGTGCTTATTAATGTCACTTGCTTATTTTTAACATACGGCTTTTACCCATCCAGGCAATGAGCTGATCTATCTGGACCCTCACACCACTCAAAGCTTTGTAGATTCAGAAGAAAATGGCACGGTTGACGATGAGAGTTTCCACTGCCAGGAAGCCCCACATAGAATGAAGATCATGAATTTGGACCCTTCAGTAGCTTTAGTAAGTGTCAGGAAATCTGGAATGCATGTACTTTATCTCAAAGTAATGTCTCTCTACATTGGTAAGGGCAGCAATGCATCTCCTTGAACAGAACCAAGATCACAAAGCTGTCTTCTGTGATCAACACATAGTAGTTTGTACATAACTACATCGAGAATCTTAGGGCAAGTGGGGAGCTGTCTGTACTGTAGGGAGCTCGCTTTGTTTTCTTTACTGAGCAGCTTTTACTTCTTTCAAGAGGCATTATAATGGTCAGAGCAAGGAACTGAAACAGGTTTACGTGTTTTATTCTATCACTACTTTATGTTTGGTCACCTCTAGACAAGTTACTTAAACTTACTTTCTATCATAAGTTGAAAATGTTTAAGTGGAATTATTGTATTTCACCCCAAATTACAAATACAAATGTATTATTTGTAATTCACCCAAAATGTCATGGGGGTACTGTGGTATTTGAAAAAATTGGATCTGATCCCATGCCAGTATCCTGTGATTGGGTGATTGGCAGTTGTCACCAGTGGGATGTGTTTCTAAAGCTTTAAACAATCTGTAAAGATACCGGTATCTGTCATTCATTCACATACCTGTTTTTTAATACTGCTGCTTTTTAGAAAGTTGTTTTGTTTTGTTTTAATACTTAACTACGTAACTGTGCAAAATGTGGCATGATGCAACGAGACAGACAAAATCATAATGAAGAGCAAATATTTTCAGTATAGATACCAGAATGGAAATGTTCCTTAGGTGGTCCATCATCTACAAGTTTTCAGCTTCTGCTGATACCTGGACTGTAGGAACTGGGTGGCGCTCCATGGAGGAGCACACAGGAGCTGCTGCTATTTTTTGCTTGACTATTTTGTTAGGGGTTTGCAGGGCCTTGTTCTCCCCGTGGGTTCTCTCCCTAGAGTTGCCACATATTTGGAGTCTTATATCTACTGATCGTACAGGGCATTACTGTATCAGAGGTCAAACTGCCTTACCTGCTGGTACCACATACCTACCATCTGCAAAGGTAAAACTCTGTGTGTTTGTTTTTTCCCCTAAGGGCTTCTTTTGCAAAGAAGAATGTGATTTTGATAACCGGTGTAGTCTTGTACAAAAGGTAAGAGTGGGAACTTAGCATCTCGATTTGTTCTTTATAAAGTCTGGTTTTTATTGTCTGTTTTTTGTAAAATTTTCCTTTGCATTTTCCTTTGTATACAAATTGTATGAGCCATGGAGAAGAATGCATTAAAGCATCAGGGTAAGGCAATACTACTGAATTGCTAATTGGAAATTGTTCAGCACTTTACCAGCCACAAACCCTGCCAGTTGGAAAATGGGTGTAAACATCCACACTTGAAGGTGTTACTGGGTGACACTTGCTTTTAACTTCTAATTCTCACTAAATGACTAAGGTTTAACTGCCATATTGTAGTGATGTATCAATGATTTGCTTCCTGATCCTTTTTTATTGTTTGACATAATAGATTGCGTGTTCTAATTATGACTGTTAGTCCCTGCTATCTTAAAGATCTGATTCTGTAAGTGCTGCAGGCCTCTAGCTCCTGCTGATCTAGGGAGAACAGAAGGTGCTGGCTGCCACAGGAAACAGACTTGAGGATGTTTCTGCATGCAGCTGTTAAGCTAAGCACCAGACGTCTGAATGTAAAGTACCATCAACCTCTAAAGGCATTTATTTAAAAAAAAAAAAAAAAATCATCTAAGGAAAACAGTTTGTAAATAACTGAAATACAGGACAGAAGGTAACTTCTCTTTGAAGAGGAATAGCGTTTGGCTTCAGGAACACCTTTTTTCCTGACCAAAACCTGTCCTTCAAAATCTGATGCGTTTTTTTTTTTTTTTCCCCTTTGGAGGAGCTGATAGATCTGTCTTTTGTGCTATTGATCAACAGAAAACTTGAGGAGAGTTCTATGCAAGCAACTTTCTTTTAAAAAGCAGAAAATATTGTACATTCCTAGTGTGCTTGCTACCTGTAAACAAAATTACAGGTTTGCAGATATCAAAGCTGATATCAAAAGATGATAAGACTGATAATTTGTAGTACAGTTCAAGAGATCTGTCTTCCAGATGTGTTTTAACTAGGGATGTATTACAGAGACCATGGTGCTTGGATTTCACAGTATGTCTGTATAAAGACTTTTTTTTCCTGATGGACATGCGTAATTAAAAAACACTTTCAATTAAGCAGACACGTTTTGTGTTTGAAGCGTCTCCCGAGCCAGCTTTTAAAATGAAAGCATTCTGTCCTCAGGAGATTCTAAAGCAGCAGAGTCTACAGATGTTTGAGCTGGTCCAGAAGCACCCGCCACACTGGCCTCCTTTCATACCTCCAACAAAACCAGAAGTGACAACCACAGGAGCAGGTAAGGCACCGATTAAAAGCCTAATTGTGCAATGTTATGTTCCTCATTAGCAAATAAAAGAATAATCACAGGTAGAATAACTATCCTTTGTGAGTGTCAAGCAATATATAGTTTTATTTTTCCTTATAGGAAATGCTCTTTTATCACAGATTAGTTTGGAGAATCTGTTCACCGTTAAGGAACCGTAAATGCACCTCGCTCATTTTCATGGCATGATGCGGTAATACCACTTGACAACTCCAGAAGACTGGAAAGGGGCTTTTGAGTCGGTTTACACACCGACCGTGTAAGTTTTTACACACAGGTGCATTACCAAGGCGTTTACCTCCACCGTACCTGCGTGTAGCAAGCTCCTGCCTCCAGTGCTGCGGAGACGTGCTCCTCGGGGGGGGGGGGGGAAGGCAGAAAGGGAGGAGAGAGCACCCTGCGACAGAGAAACAAAACACACGTGTTAATTTCAAAACATCGTGGCTTTTTTTCCTCCCACGATTTCCCCTCCTGATGGCTGGTGCGCGGGTGGGCAGCTGAGGCAGCCCCGGGACCGTGTGCGTAGCCCCGGCCGGGGCCGCTGAGCTCCCATACGGCTTTTTTTTTTTTACTTTTATTTTTATTTTGGCTTTATTTTTAGGCACCGGGAGCGGCTGAGGCCACACAGCCGCCGAGATGAGCGAGCCTCGTTGTGCTCAGCAGCTGAGCTCTGCTGCCTGCTCTGCGGCTGCAGTTCCCTCAGCGAAGGCTTTGAGGTTCTCCGACTCGTGTTAGGCGATGCATTCCTGCACCATTCGCATCGAATGGGGACGCTTGACGCGGAAAAAAAGCAAAAAAAAACAACAAAAAAACACCAAACAATAAACTTAAAACCTCTGCAGCCCTTCCTCCCCTCAGCGCCCCCCTTCCTTCCCCTCGCCGTTCCTTCACGGACCGCGCTCTCCGCGCCCACCCCGCCGCGTTCTCCACAGCCTAAACTGAAACAAAACGCAAAGCCCTCGAAGCCGGGACCAGCAAGGAGGGCTCAGCACCCGTCCCTGCGGGGCTCGGAGCCCGATGGTGCCCGGCAGGACGGCGAGGGGCCGAGCCGCCCCCTCATGGCGGTTGGCGAAGCCGCCCTCAGGGCGCAGGGAGGGGGGCGGTGGAGCGGCTGTTGGAGGCGGCTCCTCGGTAGGCCTTGCGGGGTTGGAGCTGCCCGGGGGGAGCCTTCGGTCCCCTCAGCGCTAGGGTGGGCTGAAGGGGCGGCGGGGACCCTCCTGTGTTGGCATACTGCTCTCTGAAAAGAGTACTCACTTCTGGTAACTTTTCCAAACGCGCACCAGAAACAGCGCCCATCAGAAGATGGTGCTGGCTGGGGGGCATGCTCGCCTTGCAGCTGAGGCAATGGACTGGTGAGCTGCTGCCAGAATCACAGAATCACAGAATATCTAGGTTGGAAGAGACCTCAAGATCATCGAGTCCAACCTCTGACCTAACGCCAACAGTCCTGCTCCTTCCCCGCGCTCAGCTGTGTGCTCCTGCCCTCCTGTGCATTGGATACAAGAGCTGTGCAAGGACAGCGTGAGTTGGTGCAGCTGGATTGTCTGGCAGAACACTAATCCTGTCAGTAAACCAAAAAAATCTGTCAGGGCCTATCCATTTTGTCATAGTCAAAATGGGATATGAGGGTGTTTTCTTTTTTTTTTTTTAAGATGAGGTTGTTAACATATGTAGGATGTAAGTACCTTCAATACTTTGTCAAAACACACACACCACTTCACTATCCTTCAAATGTAGTGAGGTGTCCTGCAGATTTGAGAAAGTACTTCACAGGTGTTCTGAAACACCGAATAGCCTATGTAGTGTAGGTATCTTTTACTACATGCAGAATCCCTGCCAGCAAGTAGTTAGGTAGACAGTTGTAATTATAAAGTAGTATTTTAGTTTGTGAGACTGTTAGACTTCCATGAGGCTGAAATATCTGCTCATTTTCTGTTGGCTAAAGAAGCATTGAGTTCTGTGCTCTACTGTAGAAACATTTCAAAATAGCCATGACGTGAACTGGCAGAATAAAGGATGCTTGTGCATCTTTCTTCTTGAACCCATACTGATGCTGCTGCCTATCAACCCTGGGAACTTCAATCTACCTTTGTGCTAGTGCCATTTATTTATTTATTTTACATGTATATAGTTTTACCATGATATAGCCGTTGGAACACAGGAAGGTTTGGGGCACGGATATATTTTTTATATACACAATATCTTAACTGCTGTTCTTAGTTCTATCAGCGTGCTTGTTAACTAATTTGAACAGATGATAAAACTGTAAGTATGGAATGTAAGCTTAGTATTTCATGTTTTGTACTTCTGCTGCAACCCAAAAGAACTAAAATCATAGCACCGAGGACCGAATTGTACTGTGGTCATTTTGAACCCTGAGCTGTGCTGTCCTGCCGCTCCGTAGTGAGACAGAGGTGCGCTGTCCCACCGGCCTGAAGAGACAAGTCTGGGCAGAAGATAAACCAGGAACCAGAAGTAGAGAAATTCTCACAACCTTATTGTACACATATTTTGGATATTCATCTTCTAGCTTTTCAAGACTGTTCATTCAAAGTAGTTCAGCTTTTTACCTCAGTGTATTAAGTTCCAGGTGCCTCATTAGACCAAACTGAAAATGTCACTGATAGTTTCTGATCCCTGTTCTCCTTCCTGGGATAGCTCAATGCCTCCTGACGGATAGTGTAAGGTTAGTGGGGTAGGCTTTGGGAGATAATAGAAACAGAAGAGAAGTCCGTGTGAGTCCAGCTCAACATCCCCCTGGGTTTGTGTTCAGTTTGTCAGTACTTGAGACCAGTCCCTAGGGAAAAGTACGGGAACAGTGGGTGAACAAGAAGTTTAATCTCTAGTAAGATCTTCACGCTCTTTGGAATGATTTAATGTAGTGGGTTTCATCTTACACTTCAGATAACTTTCACTCAGAAACCTTTAGCAAGGCATCCACTCACAGTGGATCCACATAGCTAGTGCTTCTGCATCCTCCTCTTCACTTTGTATTCCAGGCAACGTTTAGCACCTGCTTCTCTGCCTAGCCTTATGAAAATTCAGGTACAGCATCGGTTTTATGGTTCATCTTAACCACCAGCTTGTGTATTGGTGGTGAAACATGCTGGCAGTAAGAGGCAGTGTAGTGCAGCTCGTTACAAGCTTGCGTTCTGCTGGAGGTGCCTACTACAAACGCTCAGCGTCTAACAGAATTTAACGACCGGCAAAGGTGGGAAGGCTGTTTCACTCAGAAATGAGTAGTGACATTGTTTCTCAGGTAATCCAAATCTTCCCCTTTCTGAGGTGTATTTCTATTCAAACAGTATGCTGTTATAGGATTTCTTGAACTGGGCGAACTGGGCTTCAGAAGGGTGCTCCCTACCTTTGTCCCCCTCAAGTCTGAGAAAAATCGGTTGTTAGACCCTTCCTGATAATGTCTGCTCTCACTGTAGCAGGTATGGAAGACCAAAAGGGTCCATTTGGTTTGTGGTGAAATTAACCAAAGTTAAATTTCTGCATCCTTCCCGGGAAGCACATAGCTCTCTGCAGATGGGGCTGTGGGACTAATTCTGATTACAAAACCTTGCTAGCTAAAAACATCAGATAATAATGAAAAAATTAAGAAATCACAAACTGGTCAGTAGTCAAATGCAGATTTATGAGGAGAAAAAAGACTTTTGGGGAAGTAACTTTAGCTTTTCTAATCAGAACAACTTCATCTCAGGAGTTGTTTCTTGGTTTCCCTCGGAACCTTTGTGCTGTCACAACGAATGTGTCACGGTAACTCTGCCCACGGTAACTCTGATGTCCTGTAAACGAGACTTCTGGCAAACTGAAGTGGAGCACATCACGTTTGCTGGATGGAGAGTGTGTTTTGGCTTATTACGTTTTGCTGAATTGTTCCCGTCAGTGCCAAAATGTGGACAGGTGAAATGCAACCTACAGAAATGCTTGTTTTTAAAGTCCTGTGCAATTATAACTTCAGGATATGGAGTCTTCGCTTGTAATTTGTAAATTTTCTTGTGCATTATGTGTATTGTCAATATATTGATGTTAGAAAAAACATTAAATGGCAGTTTTGGATATTGTGAATGGAATAGTTGGTGGGAATTAAATAGCCGCAGTTGGAGCAATGGTTTTAATATTTAATTATTAAATATTATAGTATTAAATCTAGAGTTTAACTGGAAAGTAAATGAGAAGATCTGATAGTTTATAGCGACAGTGTGATACTCATACTAGCAACCAAATGGCTTGAACGTATATTTAAAATTTTAAGCAATTGATTTGTTGTTTAACTTGACTCTCTTTGCTTGCTCCTTAAAGTAGAAAGTTTGGAGCGAGGATTTCTGCTTAAATGTGAGATATGGGTTGTGTTGCTTTTTTTTTTTTTTTTTAAAGACTTTGTGAAAATGTTTGTTTGTTTGTTTGTTTGTTTGTTTGTTTGTTTGTTTGTTTTGAAGCTTAATCATGAAGTCCAACTCAGGAATCTTTGAAGGTGGTGTCTTTTTTTTTTTTTTTTTAATTTTCTTGCATAGCTTGTGACTGAGATTTTCAACCTTTACAACCAAAATGCAACTCTTTTAAACTCTTCGGACAGTCTCTGAGAAGTGCTCTCTGCAGGATCAAAGGCAAACTTCTTCTTAAAAAAGTCAACTTTTACACATTTTTTAAAAAGGCTTTAAAAAGGCTTTAAAAATGAATGGCTTAAATTATATACTTGGTAGTTCTCCAGAGGTATTTCACAGACTTCCTTATAGGTTGGCAGCTGGTCTTCATAAACAGGAAGTTATAATGTTAAGCATTTAATACTGCATTTTCTTCTTTGTTTTAACAGCTCAAAAGGAAGAGAAGAGAAAAAAAGATAAAGCGACAGAGTTTATAGGGGCATCAAAGAAAGCTATTGCTTCAGCATCTATGGTGGAGAAACATGCATCTTCCCTCACTAAAAATTTTTCTCCAAAGAAGTCCCCTTCCATGTCTAGCACATCGCTAATGAAGCAGACGCTTAAACCTGCTGGGAGTTTCAAAGGTGAAATTCCCAAGAAACCATGGCCTTCAACAGGTGGCGTTCCTTCAAAACAAGCAGCTTCTTCTCATGACTCGCCAGTTTCCAAAAAACTAGCTGCATCCAGTTTGGCTGGAGGACTCAAAAGGCCTTCGCTGTCTTCCGTTTCTACTGCATCTGGAAGTAGACAAGCAAAAACACAAGCTAGCCCTATCCAGTCGCAGCCCAACTCACAGATTCGACAACATATTCGTCAGTCCCTAAAAGAAATGTTATGGAAGAGGTGGGTGAGAATTCAAAGCACTTATTTTATATAGGAAACTACAACTAGAAGTAAAGGGTTAGCCTGCAGAGTTTTGTTTCTTTCTTGCTAAGTGATACTAAGGGATTTAATTTGTGCTAGAAATTACTACAAGTATTTTTAGCATTAGAGCTTTATTAAAAATAAAAAATCTGATGCCAAATAATTGGGCATGTGAAAAAGCCTTTAAAAAAAAGTCACTATCCCATTTGTAGTGAGAGACAATTACAGTTGAAGAATTAAATCACAGCATAGAGATGTTTATAATGCAGGTGACCTGAAGCTGATATCTGGCAATGGTGGTGTTTGGAGATGTAGGGGTTGTACGAAGCATAGTGTAGGGAATATCACAGTGAAAGGTTGGAAGGGCTTGCTGAGGCAGAGGTTCCTTCTTCTCCCAAAGTTAGCAACTGTATTACTATTTTTAAAAAAAAAAAAAAAAAAAAAAAAAAAAAAAGCTGAAACATTGTCCCACAAATATTAAAGCTCTTGTCAGCTGTCAAGACTTAGGCCACTGTGCTCTGGTAGTGTCTCTGAAATAGAAATGCTGTTCACAGTGGAGGGTCTAAGATTAAAACTGAAGTGTTTTAGCTCCCTCAGTAGCTCATGACAAAAAACAACAACAAAAAACTAATTGCAGTGTCATGAGTAGGAGTATTTGTAAGGACTGACCTGGCTTCAGTTCGTTAAGGCTGTCTTCCGTGGTCTTCTGTAGACAGTAGCAAAAGGTTGCCATTGTTGACATTTTGAGGTCCTGAGATAGACTTTGGCTTTGAAATGTGTTTTAAGGAAGTCCTCACTGAGTGAATAAAAGCGTGGTTAACTCCTTCCTCTGAAAATTTAGTTTTTATGAATGCTGCCTGAAGAATTTGTGCCTAACGTAAATGCGCATACCCTTTCTTGTTTTTGACAGAGTCAATGATAGTGATGATCTGGTCATGACAGAGAGTGAAGTAGGGAAAGTAGCACTCAATATTGAAAAGGAGATGTTTAATTTGTTTCAAGTTACGGACAACCGATACAAGAGTAAATACCGCAGCATCATGTTCAATCTCAAGGACCCAAAAAACCAGGTTTGGAATTTACTTAAACAGTAAACGTACTGAAATATATTCTGTTTTTTAAATAATACATCAATATGTAGTTTCAAGAGAGAGACTTATGAATTATGCTCTAAAAATTGTTTTAAAGCCATTCAAATATTAAATAATCCAGTTGGAATGGAAGTCCAGTTGGATCGCGTGTATTTATTAAGATTGGCCTTTGTAGTGAAATATTTGTTTATTGAATGGCATTCTTAGAAAAAAAATAAATGTTTTTCTTCTGTGACGTTCTGTGGTTTGTATGGGAGACCACTTGTGTACATGATAATTTATCTTTTAAAGGAAAAAGAAGCTGGTGCAGATGGGAATAGTGACTAGACAACGTAATTTTTAAAAAAAAAATTCTACTATAGATATGAAACAGGAGTGGCAGTTCATCTCTCAAAATTCCTGTTCAGTAGAATTGATAGTCTATTTTATGGTAATGTGGAAAATTCATACTTCATGATGATTTCATCATTAGTTTCTGGTTGCTGCACCGTGCTAAGTTTTCTTAAGATTAACTGGCATTTTTAATAGGGAATTAAGAAACCTGAAAGGGTTTTGACAGTCCAGCACTGCAAATCATGTTAGTTGCTTAAGTTATTCAGCATGGCAACAAAGTGTGTTTTTTTGTTTTTTTTTTTTTTAGGGACTTTTTCATCGTGTTCTTCGTGGAGAAATCTCAGTGTCAAAACTAGTGAGAATGAAACCCGAAGAACTTTTATCTAAAGAACTGTCTGTATGGAAGGAGAAACCAGCCAAAGCGGTAAGCAATACGATTCTCCAGTGTGTCCTTAGATATGAACTACCAGTAACTTCACCAGCCCTTACCACCCATAATTAATATATTGTTTTCTTCCTAATGAAATATGAATAACGTAAGCTTTTTCTCTTCCACTAGCCAACTGATAAGAAAATACAAAATAAAATTATAAAATCAGTATGCAGACTTGTTACTAAAGTGTTTTTGTTTCTCTCAGATGTTAGAGTCAAGAAACAAATCACACGAGATCAAGAAAGCAGCTGTAAAACGGGAACAAGTGCCAGATGTAAATATGGAAGATTCTCCCCCGGTGTCTGATTCTGATATAAGTATTAGCTATTGCTTTAGCATGGAGGTGCCAAGGGAGATAAATGCTAACTAGGGCCTCAAATTTTGTATCAGAAATGCAGGTTGTTTCAATGAACTGTAAGAATATCACCTAGTAGGTGTGCTATGAGCATTTTCCTTTTGGTTTGAAGGAATGCAACAACCTAATATCGGGCATATATCACATGTGCTTCTAAAATATCAGATGATGCGTGTTTTTCAGACCTTTGCCTCAGTTTACAGCAAAATCTTAGCCAATTGTTTTCCCCCCCAAAAATGTGATCAGTATTACAATTCTGTATTCTCAGGAAGCAGTTAATGTGATAGTATCTACTTCGGAATTACATGAAATGAAATGAGGACAAATACTATTTGAGAACTCTGTTTGACATGATATTCTTAAACAAATGATAAAAGGGGAAGAATATTTCAAAATTCCATCTTTTTGTAAGTGCTGCTCAGAGCAGTAGTTCTGCACAGCCCTTAATATCTTTTTAAAGAACTGGAATTAACGGTTTCAAAAGTATTTTTTTATGATTGAATTTAGCAATCAACCAGAATGTTTTCTGTGTTTGTTCATTTCCAGGAGCAGCAGAAGTCAACCCAAACTGTACAAAATGTAAATAGTGCTCCTTCTCTAGACGTTTTTAGCAGTATGTTGAAGGATACAACAAACGAACATCGAGCCCATCTTTTTGACCTGAACTGCAAAATCTGTACAGGTATCTACAGTGTTGACTTTGTCTGAAGTAAAAGAATTATTAAGAGCATTGCTTGCTTACTTGTTTTTCTCTTCAGACCTTTTCATTGTTAAACAGTAATCAAAAACACTTTAAAATTATTTTTGTAGGTCAGATTTCAGCATCTGAAGATGAATTACCACCGAAGAAGATAAAATTAATGGCTTCTGCTAAAAAAGCAGTGTCAAAATCTAAACCAGAAGTTCAGAGAAAATATGAAAGTTCTGCACCATCAGCAGCAGCGGAGCCTGCTAAAGAGGCAGCCTCTGAAAACACAGAGGAAACCGAAGTTGCACCTGCAGCAGAAGCAGTTTCCCAGTCAAGCTTAGAAAGAACTTACATTCCTACAACCCAAGGCCATAACAACACAGATTCTTCATCTGAAGAACCTTCGACTTTTCCTGCCTCTTGCACTGGTGCAGTTGTCACAACTGTAACA
Organism: Anas platyrhynchos; assembly: GCF_047663525.1. Classification (NCBI taxonomy): domain Eukaryota; kingdom Metazoa; phylum Chordata; class Aves; order Anseriformes; family Anatidae; genus Anas; species Anas platyrhynchos. The sequence goes on along the minus strand of NC_092613.1, from coordinate 634,014 downwards.
GTTTCTGGCCGAGAGCCTAGAACACCAATGAGCAGCTCCTCTGGTACTACGACGACAGCCCTGCGTTCTGGTACTGCATCTGGTGAAGTTTTAACAGGGGAGACAAAGCAGGAAATGTCAAAACCAGTTATGACTGTTCCCAAATCAATATTAACAAAGCCATCGTCCTCACCAGATCCAAGATACTTAGCTGTTCATCAGTCACCCAATATCAGGTGTGTATATTTAATAGTAAGCTAAGCCACTGAATCTCTGGTCTCGCTATGGTCAGTTTGTTTGTCCCCCTTTGCTTCTTACCCTCCCCTGCCAATAATCAAAAGGCATGTTCAACTTTAAATGCGATCACCTGAACTTTAAATTTTTAATTCGTCATCTCCTTGTTTAACTTCTCTAGTTGGTAAAATTTTCTGAGCATCGTTATATATTGACAGTAAAAATTCTTCAATGTGTTTTAACAGATAAATAAAACTTATAAGATATTTGACTTTAAATCTGCATGTGCATTCAAATATATTAAGTGTTTGTGAGGGTTGGTTTAAAGCTGCTCCAGACTTTCATCCTATATTGGATGAAAGTGGAAAACATTAACAAAGCATTTACTAAGGCTTCTGTTACTTGCTTTTTTAAAATAAAGTAATTGATCAATAAGAGGAGGGAAGAAAAGAAGAAGAAGGAAGCATTCTTACTGTGCTCTATAACGTTTCTCTTTTGGATTTGTTTTGCAGTGTTGCTGAGCCACGCTCACCTCAAGGCAGCGATACTTCTCTCTTCCTCTCTCGCCTCAACACCATTTGGAAAGGATTTATTAATCTGCAGAGTGTGGCCAAATTTATCACTAAAGCATATCCTGTCTCTGGGTGCTTTGATTATCTTAGTGAGGTTAGCACTGACATGTTTATGCGTTTAGAATGTATTGCAGTTCCTGTTGTTAGAAAGGCTGGGGTCACTGTGTATGTTGTTATATTGGACGTGTAACAAAAAAAAAAAAAATTGCATCCCTTTAGTAATCTCCTTTAGTAATAGGAACAGTAGCCTGAGGCAGGGGGGAGGAGAGAAAGCCTTTTAAAAAAAATTCCTCACGTATTTGTGAAGAATTCTCATGTCTGTTAATATGTTTATATATATGTTAGTATCTAACATAGAATAATAGCTTGATAATAGCAAGATCAGTTTTTGACGAGAAGCATCATCAGCATGTGTTTTGAAAGAGATGCCTTGTTCTGCTCACAAACAGATGGATGGATCACTGATGTGATCTATTAGAAAAGTTTGGCCATTTATTAAAAATATCATCCTTTGATTAACTTTGATGCAACTGCTTTTATATTTTGGGAGGGTGTACATTCAACTAATTAGGTAGTATGACAGCTTGTGATGAAACAACTGAGCAGTTATTTAACTTCTCTGAAGAAGTGTATTTGTTGTGATTGAGGGTTTCAGGCATGTAGTTTAGGTCTTTTCTTAGGAGGGTTGGTGGCTCTCTTGTTGTTTTTGCTAAAACAGGTTTCACTGTCATCATGACAGGAAGCTAACTAGAATTCATATGGGTGCAAAAATTTCAGATAAATTGAAAGCGTAGATAAAAGCTATACTACATATAACAGGTTCCCTGTAAAAGCAAAGCTAACAAATAGAATCGGCTGATAGGCATACAAAAGTATTTGACCTTCCACTGCTATCTTCGTCAGGCAGTGCTTTTTCTGTTTTGTGTGTACTGCCAGCCTTCCAGTAATATGCCATAATGAACTCCTTGCATTTTGGAAACAGCCTGTCTGAAATTAGGAATGTGTATGTGCAAGTTTAGTAAAACATAGTACTGTATTATCGCCTAAGCTACTGGGATGGGGCAATCTGTGCTGGTTCAAAACTGTAGCCTCTCTTTCCTTTTCTTATACGACCATGTAATGCTTCTTGTTTAGGATTTACCAGACACGATTCATATTGGTGGGAAGATCTCACCGAAGGCAGTCTGGGATTATGTTGGCAAACTCAGATCTTCACTTTGTAAGGTATTTACTTAAAATCCTTTGGAAAACCAGGAAGAAATATACAGCAGCTTTTGATAGAATTTCCTTGTTACTAATTTATATTGATGTCGATCATACCTAGAAAACTACTGCTACCACTTATTCCATTGAAATTTTTGATTTATTGAAGAAACAGGTTTGCCTGTTGAGCTGCCAATCGTCTTTCCCCTGTGTAGTAGTTAAACATTCATACAACCTATTGTTTTTTAATGATTGAATATAAACAATCTATTTATTCAGTTACTGAAGATAGAAATTCAATTTTAAAAGACTAGGAAATTATTAGTAAGTGTATGTAATAAATTTTACTACTAAAACCCTTATGGATTTAGTAAAAATGAAGCACAGTATGCAAATATAATCTAAGAATTTTCCATTTCTTTCATAATTATTTGAATATTCTGAACCTAAAGAGGTGTAGCTTGATGTGAGATACGTAAATAGTTGGTATTTCTGAAAATGACAAAATTGATTCTGGTTTAATATTACCAATTGAATGACAGTATTTTCTTAAATCTTGGTTTAAAGCTGCTCCAGACTTTCATCCTATATTGGATGAAAGTGGAAAACAATTTTATTTGCTGATGTGTTACAGGTTGAATTTTTCCACTTTGATTTTGTATTTCAGGAATTGTTTTTGATTCGTTTGATTCGTTTCCATCCTGCCACAGAAGAAGAAGAAGTTGCCTATATCTCTCTCTACTCCTATTTTATCAGACGTGGTTGTTTTGGTGTTGTAACTAATAACAACAGACATGTCAAGAATCTCTACCTGATCCCACTGAGTTCTAAGGACCCAATTCCTTCCAACCTCTTGCCCTTTGAGGGACCAGGTAAGCACAAAATTTAGGGGAGGTTAACTGCTAGGTCAAATTACAAAACGAGTAAATCAGAGACCAATTGGTTTTGAATGTTTAATGTAAGCATAATTAAAAAATATATAATTTTATAAAAACATTTTAAAAGTGTGCATATAGGAAAAAATTGCAAAGTCAATCATCTCAAGGTGACATGGTCTGAAACTCACATAGCCTTTCCAACAAGATAAATCTCTGCTGTTAGGAGGATTTGTTTACCCATAAAATGGAGTACATAGAACAGCCACTATATTGAGACAAACAAGCAAACATTATCAGAACATTCAACCGACCCTACTTTCAACAACCCATAAATCCACCAAGTTTTAGGTCCCTACAAGCCATGTGCTGTCCCCTGAATCACATAGGAGACTCTTATCCCACGGAGCAGTCAAGAAATCTCTGAAGACAAAGGTAACGTTTATGGTTTCACTACATTGTTGTTATCTCATGGTATGTATTACGCTGTGCATGCAATATGCATGTACACGGGGTCTGAAATATTCTGTGCTACCTGGATCAAGTTCCAGACAAATCACTGACTTCAGAACATTGGTTTGCCTGGGAGCAGGCAAATTCCTTTTGCGTAGGTGGCAGACAGTAGGTGGTATAGGTTGGTATATATTACGCTCTTCTATTTTTAGTTAGAGTTATCAGCAGTAATGTATGGCTTGAATTTGCTCCATCTTTGTGCATTGAACATGGAAACAGAATGAAATGAGAATGAGTTCAGATGTGAAACACCTTTATATTACAAAATTTGAAGTCATCTTCATCTGAGGATGGAGGCGGTGCATATGCTTAGTTTCCAAATAAGTACCTTTTTTCATATAGAGTAACAGGTTGAGGAGCTTAAGAGCTACAGGTTACAATGAAGGCAATACTTCATTGTTGTAAGGATGGTTTGCAAAATACTAAACAGCGCAAAATAATTACACATTAAAACATGTAAGGAGCTGACCTTTCTGACAAGCTGACTGTCCTCTGCTACCCAAATACAAGTTTAGGACTAAACTCAATAAAGCATTCTCAGGGCTTATATTCATAAACAGAGGTGTCTTCTGCCTGGCCAGGTTTTCACATGTTAATGGCATACAACTTAAAAAACAATAACAGAAAAACACCACCAACAAGTAATGTAATGCTAGGAAAATACTCTTCTTTCCTGCATGAAATTGCAAAGGGCGCTTGCTTTGTGTTCTTGGACAAGATTTTTCTCATACACTCTGAGCCTGTCTTATCCATCCCTGAACAGTGCACAGTCTACGTCATTGTTTTCAGGCTACAGCTAAAAAGGCAGGCTTGTTGCTACCTTAAGTCATCATGTAGTCTCTATAAGCTGAATGTAAGCACCTGGTAGTCTTTAATTTACCCAGTTCTTGAAAAGTAGGCAAAAACTATTATTCCTGTTTCATAACCAAAAAACAAGAACATGTAAGTGTTAACACTTGGCACAGGGAGGCAGACAGAGTCCTAAACTGTGGGCTAGATTTTCCAGCCCGAATAACTGAAATACATTCCTTTCTGGACAGTAACATATAAGAATGAGTTTGCCATTGAATTGGCTACATCTGCAGTCTTCCGCTGTGCTTTTAACCTGCTCTAGGGAAGCATTTAAATGATCTTCCCCTCCTTGCATTCTTGAGCAAACATAGGCTGTCCTTGTACATTATCTTTTATATTTCTGTTGTAGATTTCATTTCAAATGAAGCTTTTAAAGTGGAGGCCTGGCAAAAGTAGACAGACTTGTTAGCATAGAAATGAGGCACGTCAGGCTGGTTTTTACAAAATGTAAATAGGAAAAGTTCTTTCAAAACTGGAGGTAATTGCCCAGAAGAAACATAGGTATAAACACTTGCAGGCATGTATTAATACCGCAGCGTAAAAGACTTGTAATACATACTTGTTACTGACATCTGATGGAATTTACTGTTTTTTATACCCAATAAAGATATTTTTTGGTAAGTGGTCATTATCTCCTTAAATTTGTGTACCTTCAAATAGTGTTTAGCAAGTACTCAAAAAACATGACAGTGTAAGATACTTTGATAAATATGACTGGGGGCGGGAGGAGGGAGAGGACAATAATCCCATCACTCCAGAAGTCCTAGTTGGAAGATATTCCAGCTGTCTCAACCAACTCCATCAGGTGTATACGGATTATGAATCTCTCCTGTTTTCTGATGGACTGGATTTGGAACACAACTGGGGACCTCTGACCTGCTGTGGTGCCTAGAAGATCTACAAAACTTTGTCATGGGTGATATAAATATAGAGGAACATGGAAGGATATTCACATCTATTCACTTCAACCACCTCAGATATTTATTACCAGATATTATGTGTTGGTGGGATGTTCAGCATTGTTTTTTTTTTTTGTTTTTTTTTTTTTTTTTTTTCTGGTAGTTTACTGTATGTGAATTTGTTTGTCTCGTTTCACATACACACAACACTATTTAGCACTTTCATCTCTACACTTTCATCTGGAATTTATCTTGAACGTGTGTTTAAGTTTTACTCTGTTTTTATTAGCGATGATCTCTGTCTCTTACAGGGATTCAGAACTGTTTTTTTTAACTTTTTGCTGTTAATTTTAGATACACAGTCCAATAGATTTTTGAAACCTGTTCGTTTCAATTAGTCAATGTTTGAGATGCATGTTGTGACTAGTTGGACAAATCACAGGTCTCTGCAGAAGAGCAGATAACCAATACGTTAATGACAGAAGAACAGTGAATGCTTACGAGGAGTTTTAGGGTGAACACAGATTTGAGAGATACTCTGCACGGGTCGATGCTGACCAAATGTGGAGTCATTACTCACATGCTGATAAAGAAAAAATGTAAAGCAGTCACTCAGAGTGAATCATACCTAACTATTGAGTCTCTTCAGAGTGTACACAGTCTTCCCAAGTAAGCTGTCTTTTGAGCTATGCCCTGATGTTATGCATTAATGTAACTTCATCTGGGGTAGTAAACTATAGTGATCAGAATTTCTAGGATTGCTTTTAGGCAGTGGGTTGAAAGGAGTTTTTAACTGGGTGAATCAAGGATTTGTGATCCTTTCCAAATAATCTTAGATTCACCAAAGATAATTACTTGTTTAGTTCCTGTCCTGCCTCCTTTCGTTGTACATCTTGCCGTCCCTGCCCTCTCACAAGGGCAATCTGTATAGAATTATAAGCAAACTAAATTATAAGCAAGTCTTAGTTTTGGTTAGTATAGCTAGGTCATTTTCTTGATGCATTTATGATTCGTGTGTATATATATATATATATTTCTAACCATGGAAGAAAGTGAAAATTGGCAACACAAAATACTGAAATACTATATCTGGAGGAAAAAACTTGGCACTGAGTTTTAAATGTACAAGTAGGAAATAGTATAGAAGTTTATTTAAACCAACATGGCCAACATCCTCTCAACCACAGAACTATGTAAAACTCAAACACTGAACTTTGAAGTAATCTGAAATCAGCTGTGGAACTAGAATGCATTCAATCAAATTTCAGTGTTATTTTTTTTCAAAATACTTAAGATGAGAGCTGCTTCTGATAGGAAACTTCAAGTAGATTTTGCATTGGCCTCAATTTTTTCTGTCTTTTTGCAAAGACCTTCTAGTGAGTAACCAGATTTTGCTGGTCTCTCCATTATGTGGCTAAAACAGGCGTGCTGTACTATTACCAGTCACAGTCAGAAGAACACAGAATTTCAGAATTTAGGCAGGTTACTGCTTAATGAAATATTTATGCTTAATGAAGCTGTGTTGAAGAAGTCATCGTCTTGACTTACCTGGTTATAATCCTCTTGCTGAGGAAACCTCACATTGAACTTAAGAAATAGGCTTACCTCATTTAATTCTTTCTTAGCGTACGTGAATATAATTTCAGCTATACAAATAAAAACAGCTGATGTAATTTTCTCATAAGATAGTAAATTTAGGAGCCCCCTTAAAACTTTGAATTCAGTTGTTTCAGCAAAGGTTCATACTTATGACTGGTAATGGCAAATAGAATTTATCTGCAACTATGGGAAGTTTGGGGTTTTGCTGGTATCAAGAAGTTTTCAGTGGCAATAATTAGTTATTTATAAGTTGTTCCTTAGTGAGCAGTTGGTTTTGTTTAGTAAGAGACTAAAGATATACATAAATTCATATATTACACCTCTTTTAAACTCTTACTTAAGGGTCATGAATATAAGGGACAGTGTAGGTTTTAGAGTCCTCATCGTATAACCACAGTAAATCTCTTTGCTGTTAGTTTCGTTTCTATATTCCTGATTCCTAGCTGGATGCAAATATTAATATGGCTCCCAAATGAGGATCTCAAGTCACTAAATCCAGAAGTTAAAATCCTCTCTTTATATGTTTTTTCTACATTTGCCACTGACTGTATGTTAAAGGATTTATTCCCTGCTCTTTATTCTGGTTGTATTTGTCTTCCACGAGTGCCTGTGGGAAATGTGAATGTACAAGGAAGGAATACGATAATGTGAAACGGACCTTCAGCTGTTTGCATTTTTCCTCTTTATGGGAAACTTTCTGGTCATTTCTGGAAATGCTTCTCCAGGGATTCAAGCCTGAAGCTTTCACAATGGAGTAATTCTGCTCACATTTCTTACTTAGGGAAGGGTCTGTGGCATCAAACTCAATTCTACAACAGTGTTAAAAGTCACCTTGATGGAATGGTGTAAATGTCAGTCCGGTATTTTAGCACAGATTAGAACAGAAATGTAATTATTAAGTTTAACAATGCCTCGTGCTTTCTTTGTAACAGAAAGTGAAGTGTTTGTTGTTGTTGTTTGTCTGTTTGTTTGTTTTAATAGCATTAGTTTTTTTCTCTTTATTTCTAGTTCTTCAATTCCAACGTAGCCCTACAGAAAGTTAGATTGCTTGTCCAGGTTTTCTCACTTATCAGTATCTCTGTGTATATAAGGTATTTGCAAAGTATTTAGAAAGGAAATATTTGATTGGGGGAGGAAGTGGACAATAATAAGTAGAAAGTAATAATACAAAAATAGGAAAACTTTCTTTAATTTTTGAACAGCAGAGACATTTACAAGGACATCTTTCAGTAAGATTCACCTGTTACTGCAATATTAAAAAATATCAGGGAAAGAATTAAAACATTTTTAGTTACTGTATACAAATTTATATAAATAGTAATTAAATATAGACACATAGGCTTATGGGATAATGTCACTGCATGAAATTTAGAAGAACTGTTACTGTTATGACTCATAGCTGCCATTATATAAAATGATAAGTTCCTATTGAGAACACAGATAAAAAATAGTAGTTTTTTTACATATGCAATCTTTGTGTTTCCTTTCAGGTCTCGAGTCTTCACGTCCGAATTTAATTCTTGGATTGGTTATCTGTCAGAAAGGGAAGCGTCCTGCTACTACCATGGATACAGACAAAATAGAGACAAAGCGCAGCCGAATTCAGGTGCAAGAGGAAACAGAAACATCGCTGTACTCTAAGGGGCCAGTAGCTTCTTCACAAGAAAAGAAAACTCCGAAATACACACTGTATTCGGGAGACTCAGCTGTAAGTACAACACTACCTGGATCTCCTCCACCTCCACCCCCACTTCCCGTTCCAGAAACCTCATCAGTTACACCTTCAGTATTAAAAATACCGTCCTCGATTAAGAGTGGAACCACAAGTACTGTACCACCACCAGTTTCAGCTACCGCTTCTACAAGTGCTACTGCTACGCATTCTTCATCCTCAAAAACTACCACACCTCTTGAGTACATCCTCCAGACACTTTTTGGTAAAAAGAAGACTTTTGAACCTCTTGCTAAGGAGACTGAAATTGTCCAGTCTTCAAATCAGGAAGCTAAAGCAGCTGTGGATGGAGGTGTGTCAGCTGTTCCTTTGCTAGATCCCATTGCACAACAGTTTGGACAGATGTCAAAAGACAAAGCTACAGAAGATGAGGAGGATGACAGGCCATACGATACCGAAGAAGAATATGATCCAGAGAAAGCTTTTGAAATGCAGACCGGTGAAAGCAAAAAACTGTATAGTGTGGAGAAGCCCAGTAACACAGCAGAACTAAAGGATGAGGCCTATGATCTGGAAGACAAAACTATCTTGGAGGAAGCAAAAGTTACGGTTGATGATTTACCTAACAAAATGTATACAGACACTAAAAACACTTCCGTGGAAACACCTGCCTCGTATGTGCCAGATTTATCTGCGTCTTCATCCTTGGTGGAACTGCAAAAAATGTTAGAAGAATTAAACAAACAATTAGAAGAGCAGAAACGACAAACTGAGGAGCAAGAAGAAGCCCTCAGACAACAACGAGCAGCTGTTGGTGTTTCAGTGGCTCACTTCTCGGTGTCTGATGCTTTAATGTCACCTCCACCAAAATCTTCCCTAATAGAGACTGAAATGTTCCATCAGGACCAACAGGCTGCGCAAAAAGTAGATTTACCTTCATCTTCCAATCAGCAAGCACAAGTTTTAAACCAGAGCTGTGACCCTCAAGCGAGTTTTCCAAACACTTTGCAGACTTCACTTGGTCAGGAAGATAAAACTTTAATTCCTGCTACTCAGCTTAGTTACGGTGGTGATAACTGGGTTTCCAGTGAAAAGCCTCCTGCAGTGCTCCAAAAAGAGGCACCTAATAGCAAATTTGAAAATACTGTTCAAGTTACTTTGGAAAATGTGAGTCAAGCAGTTTCTGCAGAACCTTCTACATCCAGGCCTTTACGTAAAGTGCTGCTTCCGACACCTCCAAGTACGTCTTTTCAGCCTAATTTCTCCACATCTAATGACAGTCAGTCTTTGCAAGATATGCACAAAGTATCCTGGTCAAACGAGGCAAATCCAATGTTTACTTCTCAGGAAAAGGGACCTGGTCACTTTGAACCAGACAGGGGTCTTTCTGCGGTGCAATACGAAGAACAAAGAAACCCTCAGCCTCATCAATTTGTAGAACAAACTGAATCTCCACCAGTTCAGGGTGAGGGTGGACCTCTCCCACAGCACTTTGAGGAGAACCGAGCTGGAGGTCCGTTTTCTTTGTCTGGGCAGAAAGGAGGACCTCCAGCACCACTGATGCTCAATGCACACGGAGGACCTCATGGACCTAATTTTAGAGGCCCAGCGCCACAGTTCTCAGAAGAGCATGTTTCTCCAAATAACGATGGACAAAGAGGATCTGCCCCTGGAAGATTTGGAAGTCAAAAGGGTCCCATTCCTTCCTTATTTTCTACACAGCATGGACCACAGTCACCACAAAATATGAAGCCAACCCCAAGACCACTCCTGGACCTTCCCAGTCATCCACCAGGCCACAGAAAGGAGATGTGGGAGGAAGCTGGGCCGTCTGCACCTCTTTCTGGTATTCCTGGGCAAGGGCCCGAGTCAGAAGGACAGTGGTCAGGATCTGACTTCCGAGAAGGCAAAAATCTTGAATTTAGAGGCCAGACATTTGAAGGGAGACAGAGAGAGAGATACGAAGGAGGAAGTAAAGACAAGGTTTTAGATCAGCCAGAGCCTCAGCAAGCAGATAATCGACAAAGCAGACCCTTTGAGGAAAGACGAAGGGATCGAGAACATGGCAGACCTTGGGAAAGAGACCGTGGCAGAAACTGGAACAGAGACAGGGACTGGGAGAGACACAGAGACAAAGAATGGGATAAAAACAGAGACAGAAACCAACGTGACAGAGAACGATCAAGAAGCAGAGACAGAGATCGTGACAGAGACCGAGACCGGGATCGAAGCAGGGAAAAAGAGCAAGATCAAGACAGAGATCAAGATCGTGAAAGAGGAAAAGATCGGAAAGATCGGAGTAAAAGTAGGGAGATCGGTAAAGAGATGAAGCCAGAAACACCTAAGGAAGGTCAGAAACCAACAGAAGCAGAAGCTTCATCTTCCACTAATCAGTCATAGAACTATAACTGCTGTTATATTTCCCATAGATAATATACACCACTGCAAGGACTGAGTCAATGTCTTCTGTATATACTGTATATTCTCACTTTTGCAAAAATGCTGTTGTAAATCTAGCCTTACAAAATGTACTGACAAATTAGCAATTTTTGAACAACTGTGAATGACAATATTCAAATAGGTAAAAGGCAAGAACATACTGGACTTTCACTTGCTGCATTTTGTGCATAATGTTTTTCTTATAAAAATTCACAGCGTTACCTGTTCTGAGATTTTGTTTTTCCTACTTGCATCTTTATCTTAAAATTTCCATTTACAGTACAGAAATGGAAAAAGTCTAAGAAGAGCCCATATTGCTTTTTAAAATTATAAAGTTATGTTTTCCAGTAACTTGAATTGTAATTTTGTAAAAGAATTTAATCAAGACCTTAGGAGCCATACCTTTACATCTCATGTATGTGATATTTTGGTGTCAAAGTTGTTCCTACAGCACACGCTTTAAACAAGGAGTCAAATATTGCTGTCTTGTTTATTTTACAATGGAAGGGTCATGCGTATTTAGGAGAAGGCTGCAGAAGAACAGTGTTACTGATTATTGGACGGAGGATTTGAAAATGGAATGTTATAAGCTTAAAGTGCACTATCTTCCTTTTTATATACAGGTATTTTGTGTTTTGAAATCCATCTGTTAAGTGTACAACAACGAAAAAAACGTACCTAGTTTTTCATGTGGATGAGGGGTTTTTAATTTCACATTTTTACAAACCTGCAATTAAAGAGTATATAAAAGTAGCACCTTTATAACCAGCAAAAAAATTAAAAAAATCAGACATCTATTGGCAAAGAGCTAAGACTACAAATGAATTGGTATACCAAAGGAAAGAAAAAGAAGTTTGTTAAATAAAAGAAGTTTATTAAATGGGCCATGGAATTTATTTCTTCGATTTAAATTAATTATGTGGGACATTTCTTGGGTTTTCTTTTGGCAGAACTTTGCTGGAAATTTAAGAAATGTCTCCATTGTCCTGTACTTTCCACTCTAAAAGTGTTTTGCTCCTGAAAAAAAAAAAAGAAAAAAAAAAAGTGTCACTGTTGTCAGACCCTGCTTATGCTGGTAGCGTATATAAGACTGTCCACTGAAAAAGGTATAAAACTGCATTAAGTTTGAAAAGAAGATTGGTAATATTAATTATTAAGTATTAGTAATATTAATTATTAATTATTGAGTAATTTTAATAATTATTAATTATTTAGTAATATTAATTATTAGTAATATTGGTCTGTATTCTGAACCCGTAGACAAAATGTTAAAATGCAAAGAGGCGGTATTAAATGCAAACATCTACTATGGTGTAAGATTTTTCTTAATGAGATGTTTTTAATTTAAAGATACACGTAAAAGTATGCAAAAAGCAAGTGTGTTTGTTTAGGTTTACTTGATAGAAATTTCTGTAAGTTGTATTTTATAGGACAAAATATATCACTGTACATTAAAATATGGGACTTCACAGGTTTTTGTTACTAGAATAAACATCTACAGTGAAACGTTGTCCATTTCTTAAATCTGTACATGTGTATTATTTTCTAACTAGCTTTGCTACTTCTCAACATGCCACCACAAGAGGCTGATGGCACACAAGTTTCATTTCCATCTGTTTAACAAAAGGTATTTTACAGGATGCCACCACACCCAACTGATACTTACTTGTAGGTGTTCTGAAAAACATGTGAAAGTCTGTTCTTGTGATTTTTTCTCTCAGTTCTAACACATGCCCTAATTTATTCTGAAGATTTTGTTGTTTGAGTTACTTTCAGATTTTACACCAAAAAGATCTGGAGAAATGAATAATTAAGTAATCTATTTTGGCTTTGAGCTGTGGAAATACTAGATTCCCGGACCTTTCATTGTTGTGAAATAGATAGGTGAAAGTTTTATTTTTCCTTATAGGAAATGCTCTTTTATCACAGATTAGTTTGGAGAATCTGTTCACCGTTAAGGAACCGTAAATGCACCTCGCTCATTTTCATGGCATGATGCGGTAATACCACTTGACAACTCCAGAAGACTGGAAAGGGGCTTTTGAGTCGGTTTACACACCGACCGTGTAAGTTTTTACACACGGGTGCATTACCAAGGCGTTTACCTCCACCGTACCTGCGTGTAGCAAGCTCCTGCCTCCAGTGCTGCGGAGACGTGCTCCTCGGGGGGGGGGGAAGGCAGAAAGGGAGGAGAGAGCACCCTGCGACAGAGAAACAAAACACACGTGTTAATTTCAAAACATCGTGGCTTTTTTTCCTCCCACGATTTCCCCTCCTGATGGCTGGTGCGCGGGTGGGCAGCTGAGGCAGCCCCGGGACCGTGTGCGTAGCCCCGGCCGGGGCCGCTGAGCTCCCATACGGCTTTTTTTTTTTTACTTTTATTTTTATTTTGGCTTTATTTTTAGGCACCGGGAGCGGCTGAGGCCACACAGCCGCCGAGATGAGCGAGCCTCGTTGTGCTCAGCAGCTGAGCTCTGCTGCCTGCTCTGCGGCTGCAGTTCCCTCAGCGAAGGCTTTGAGGTTCTCCGACTCGTGTTAGGCGATGCATTCCTGCACCATTCGCATCGAATGGGGACGCTTGACGCGGAAAAAAAGCAAAAAAAAAACCAAAAAAACACCAAACAATAAACTTAAAACCTCTGCAGCCCTTCCTCCCCTCAGCGCCCCCCTTCCTTCCCCTCGCCGTTCCTTCACGGACCGCGCTCTCCGCGCCCACCCCGCCGCGTTCTCCACAGCCTAAACTGAAACAAAACGCAAAGCCCTCGAAGCCGGGACCAGCAAGGAGGGCTCAGCACCCGTCCCTGCGGGGCTCGGAGCCCGATGGTGCCCGGCAGGACGGCGAGGGGCCGAGCCGCCCCCTCATGGCGGTTGGCGAAGCCGCCCTCAGGGCGCAGGGAGGGGGGCGGTGGAGCGGCTGTTGGAGGCGGCTCCTCGGTAGGCCTTGCGGGGTTGGAGCTGCCCGGGGGGAGCCTTCGGTCCCCTCAGCGCTAGGGTGGGCTGAAGGGGCGGCGGGGACCCTCCTGTGTTGGCATACTGCTCTCTGAAAAGAGTACTCACTTCTGGTAACTTTTCCAAACGCGCACCAGAAACAGCGCCCATCAGAAGATGGTGCTGGCTGGGGGGCATGCTCGCCTTGCAGCTGAGGCAATGGACTGGTGAGCTGCTGCCAGAATCACAGAATCACAGAATATCTAGGTTGGAAGAGACCTCAAGATCATCGAGTCCAACCTCTGACCTAACGCCAACAGTCCTGCTCCTTCCCCGCGCTCAGCTGTGTGCTCCTGCCCTCCTGTGCATTGGATACAAGAGCTGTGCAAGGACAGCGTGAGTTGGTGCAGCTGGATTGTCTGGCAGAACACTAATCCTGTCAGTAAACCAAAAAAATCTGTCAGGGCCTATCCATTTTGTCATAGTCAAAATGGGATATGAGGGTGTTTTCTTTTTTTTTTTTTAAGATGAGGTTGTTAACATATGTAGGATGTAAGTACCTTCAATACTTTGTCAAAACACACACACCACTTCACTATCCTTCAAATGTAGTGAGGTGTCCTGCAGATTTGAGAAAGTACTTCACAGGTGTTCTGAAACACCGAATAGCCTATGTAGTGTAGGTATCTTTTACTACATGCAGAATCCCTGCCAGCAAGTAGTTAGGTAGACAGTTGTAATTATAAAGTAGTATTTTAGTTTGTGAGACTGTTAGACTTCCATGAGGCTGAAATATCTGCTCATTTTCTGTTGGCTAAAGAAGCATTGAGTTCTGTGCTCTACTGTAGAAACATTTCAAAATAGCCATGACGTGAACTGGCAGAATAAAGGATGCTTGTGCATCTTTCTTCTTGAACCCATACTGATGCTGCTGCCTATCAACCCTGGGAACTTCAATCTACCTTTGTGCTAGTGCCATTTATTTATTTATTTTACATGTATATAGTTTTACCATGATATAGCCGTTGGAACACAGGAAGGTTTGGGGCACGGATATATTTTTTATATACACAATATCTTAACTGCTGTTCTTAGTTCTATCAGCGTGCTTGTTAACTAATTTGAACAGATGATAAAACTGTAAGTATGGAATGTAAGCTTAGTATTTCATGTTTTGTACTTCTGCTGCAACCCAAAAGAACTAAAATCATAGCACCGAGGACCGAATTGTACTGTGGTCATTTTGAACCCTGAGCTGTGCTGTCCTGCCGCTCCGTAGTGAGACAGAGGTGCGCTGTCCCACCGGCCTGAAGAGACAAGTCTGGGCAGAAGATAAACCAGGAACCAGAAGTAGAGAAATTCTCACAACCTTATTGTACACATATTTTGGATATTCATCTTCTAGCTTTTCAAGACTGTTCATTCAAAGTAGTTCAGCTTTTTACCTCAGTGTATTAAGTTCCAGGTGCCTCATTAGACCAAACTGAAAATGTCACTGATAGTTTCTGATCCCTGTTCTCCTTCCTGGGATAGCTCAATGCCTCCTGACGGATAGTGTAAGGTTAGTGGGGTAGGCTTTGGGAGATAATAGAAACAGAAGAGAAGTCCGTGTGAGTCCAGCTCAACATCCCCCTGGGTTTGTGTTCAGTTTGTCAGTACTTGAGACCAGTCCCTAGGGAAAAGTACGGGAACAGTGGGTGAACAAGAAGTTTAATCTCTAGTAAGATCTTCACGCTCTTTGGAATGATTTAATGTAGTGGGTTTCATCTTACACTTCAGATAACTTTCACTCAGAAACCTTTAGCAAGGCATCCACTCACAGTGGATCCACATAGCTAGTGCTTCTGCATCCTCCTCTTCACTTTGTATTCCAGGCAACGTTTAGCACCTGCTTCTCTGCCTAGCCTTATGAAAATTCAGGTACAGCATCGGTTTTATGGTTCATCTTAACCACCAGCTTGTGTATTGGTGGTGAAACATGCTGGCAGTAAGAGGCAGTGTAGTGCAGCTCGTTACAAGCTTGCGTTCTGCTGGAGGTGCCTACTACAAACGCTCAGCGTCTAACAGAATTTAACGACCGGCAAAGGTGGGAAGGCTGTTTCACTCAGAAATGAGTAGTGACATTGTTTCTCAGGTAATCCAAATCTTCCCCTTTCTGAGGTGTATTTCTATTCAAACAGTATGCTGTTATAGGATTTCTTGAACTGGGCGAACTGGGCTTCAGAAGGGTGCTCCCTACCTTTGTCCCCCTCAAGTCTGAGAAAAATCGGTTGTTAGACCCTTCCTGATAATGTCTGCTCTCACTGTAGCAGGTATGGAAGACCAAAAGGGTCCATTTGGTTTGTGGTGAAATTAACCAAAGTTAAATTTCTGCATCCTTCCCGGGAAGCACATAGCTCTCTGCAGATGGGGCTGTGGGACTAATTCTGATTACAAAACCTTGCTAGCTAAAAACATCAGATAATAATGAAAAAATTAAGAAATCACAAACTGGTCAGTAGTCAAATGCAGATTTATGAGGAGAAAAAAGACTTTTGGGGAAGTAACTTTAGCTTTTCTAATCAGAACAACTTCATCTCAGGAGTTGTTTCTTGGTTTCCCTCGGAACCTTTGTGCTGTCACAACGAATGTGTCACGGTAACTCTGCCCACGGTAACTCTGATGTCCTGTAAACGAGACTTCTGGCAAACTGAAGTGGAGCACATCACGTTTGCTGGATGGAGAGTGTGTTTTGGCTTATTACGTTTTGCTGAATTGTTCCCGTCAGTGCCAAAATGTGGACAGGTGAAATGCAACCTACAGAAATGCTTGTTTTTAAAGTCCTGTGCAATTATAACTTCAGGATATGGAGTCTTCGCTTGTAATTTGTAAATTTTCTTGTGCATTATGTGTATTGTCAATATATTGATGTTAGAAAAAACATTAAATGGCAGTTTTGGATATTGTGAATGGAATAGTTGGTGGGAATTAAATAGCCGCAGTTGGAGCAATGGTTTTAATATTTAATTATTAAATATTATAGTATTAAATCTAGAGTTTAACTGGAAAGTAAATGAGAAGATCTGATAGTTTATAGCGACAGTGTGATACTCATACTAGCAACCAAATGGCTTGAACGTATATTTAAAATTTTAAGCAATTGATTTGTTGTTTAACTTGACTCTCTTTGCTTGCTCCTTAAAGTAGAAAGTTTGGAGCGAGGATTTCTGCTTAAATGTGAGATATGGGTTGTGTTGCTTTTTTTTTTTTTTTTTTAAAGACTTTGTGAAAATGTTTGTTTGTTTGTTTGTTTGTTTGTTTTGAAGCTTAATCATGAAGTCCAACTCAGGAATCTTTGAAGGTGGTGTCTTTTTTTTTTTTTTTTTAATTTTCTTGCATAGCTTGTGACTGAGATTTTCAACCTTTACAACCAAAATGCAACTCTTTTAAACTCTTCGGACAGTCTCTGAGAAGTGCTCTCTGCAGGATCAAAGGCAAACTTCTTCTTAAAAAAGTCAACTTTTACACATTTTTTAAAAAGGCTTTAAAAAGGCTTTAAAAATGAATGGCTTAAATTATATACTTGGTAGTTCTCCAGAGGTATTTCACAGACTTCCTTATAGGTTGGCAGCTGGTCTTCATAAACAGGAAGTTATAATGTTAAGCATTTAATACTGCATTTTCTTCTTTGTTTTAACAGCTCAAAAGGAAGAGAAGAGAAAAAAAGATAAAGCGACAGAGTTTATAGGGGCATCAAAGAAAGCTATTGCTTCAGCATCTATGGTGGAGAAACATGCATCTTCCCTCACTAAAAATTTTTCTCCAAAGAAGTCCCCTTCCATGTCTAGCACATCGCTAATGAAGCAGACGCTTAAACCTGCTGGGAGTTTCAAAGGTGAAATTCCCAAGAAACCATGGCCTTCAACAGGTGGCGTTCCTTCAAAACAAGCAGCTTCTTCTCATGACTCGCCAGTTTCCAAAAAACTAGCTGCATCCAGTTTGGCTGGAGGACTCAAAAGGCCTTCGCTGTCTTCCGTTTCTACTGCATCTGGAAGTAGACAAGCAAAAACACAAGCTAGCCCTATCCAGTCGCAGCCCAACTCACAGATTCGACAACATATTCGTCAGTCCCTAAAAGAAATGTTATGGAAGAGGTGGGTGAGAATTCAAAGCACTTATTTTATATAGGAAACTACAACTAGAAGTAAAGGGTTAGCCTGCAGAGTTTTGTTTCTTTCTTGCTAAGTGATACTAAGGGATTTAATTTGTGCTAGAAATTACTACAAGTATTTTTAGCATTAGAGCTTTATTAAAAATAAAAAATCTGATGCCAAATAATTGGGCATGTGAAAAAGCCTTTAAAAAAAAGTCACTATCCCATTTGTAGTGAGAGACAATTACAGTTGAAGAATTAAATCACAGCATAGAGATGTTTATAATGCAGGTGACCTGAAGCTGATATCTGGCAATGGTGGTGTTTGGAGATGTAGGGGTTGTACGAAGCATAGTGTAGGGAATATCACAGTGAAAGGTTGGAAGGGCTTGCTGAGGCAGAGGTTCCTTCTTCTCCCAAAGTTAGCAACTGTATTACTATTTTAAAAAAAAAAAAAAAAAAAAAAAAAAAAAAAGCTGAAACATTGTCCCACAAATATTAAAGCTCTTGTCAGCTGTCAAGACTTAGGCCACTGTGCTCTGGTAGTGTCTCTGAAATAGAAATGCTGTTCACAGTGGAGGGTCTAAGATTAAAACTGAAGTGTTTTAGCTCCCTCAGTAGCTCATGACAAAAAACAACAACAAAAAACTAATTGCAGTGTCATGAGTAGGAGTATTTGTAAGGACTGACCTGGCTTCAGTTCGTTAAGGCTGTCTTCCGTGGTCTTCTGTAGACAGTAGCAAAAGGTTGCCATTGTTGACATTTTGAGGTCCTGAGATAGACTTTGGCTTTGAAATGTGTTTTAAGGAAGTCCTCACTGAGTGAATAAAAGCGTGGTTAACTCCTTCCTCTGAAAATTTAGTTTTTATGAATGCTGCCTGAAGAATTTGTGCCTAACGTAAATGCGCATACCCTTTCTTGTTTTTGACAGAGTCAATGATAGTGATGATCTGGTCATGACAGAGAGTGAAGTAGGGAAAGTAGCACTCAATATTGAAAAGGAGATGTTTAATTTGTTTCAAGTTACGGACAACCGATACAAGAGTAAATACCGCAGCATCATGTTCAATCTCAAGGACCCAAAAAACCAGGTTTGGAATTTACTTAAACAGTAAACGTACTGAAATATATTCTGTTTTTTAAATAATACATCAATATGTAGTTTCAAGAGAGAGACTTATGAATTATGCTCTAAAAATTGTTTTAAAGCCATTCAAATATTAAATAATCCAGTTGGAATGGAAGTCCAGTTGGATCGCGTGTATTTATTAAGATTGGCCTTTGTAGTGAAATATTTGTTTATTGAATGGCATTCTTAGAAAAAAAATAAATGTTTTTCTTCTGTGACGTTCTGTGGTTTGTATGGGAGACCACTTGTGTACATGATAATTTATCTTTTAAAGGAAAAAGAAGCTGGTGCAGATGGGAATAGTGACTAGACAACGTAATTTTTAAAAAAAAAATTCTACTATAGATATGAAACAGGAGTGGCAGTTCATCTCTCAAAATTCCTGTTCAGTAGAATTGATAGTCTATTTTATGGTAATGTGGAAAATTCATACTTCATGATGATTTCATCATTAGTTTCTGGTTGCTGCACCGTGCTAAGTTTTCTTAAGATTAACTGGCATTTTTAATAGGGAATTAAGAAACCTGAAAGGGTTTTGACAGTCCAGCACTGCAAATCATGTTAGTTGCTTAAGTTATTCAGCATGGCAACAAAGTGTGTTTTTTTGTTTTTTTTTTTTTTAGGGACTTTTTCATCGTGTTCTTCGTGGAGAAATCTCAGTGTCAAAACTAGTGAGAATGAAACCCGAAGAACTTTTATCTAAAGAACTGTCTGTATGGAAGGAGAAACCAGCCAAAGCGGTAAGCAATACGATTCTCCAGTGTGTCCTTAGATATGAACTACCAGTAACTTCACCAGCCCTTACCACCCATAATTAATATATTGTTTTCTTCCTAATGAAATATGAATAACGTAAGCTTTTTCTCTTCCACTAGCCAACTGATAAGAAAATACAAAATAAAATTATAAAATCAGTATGCAGACTTGTTACTAAAGTGTTTTTGTTTCTCTCAGATGTTAGAGTCAAGAAACAAATCACACGAGATCAAGAAAGCAGCTGTAAAACGGGAACAAGTGCCAGATGTAAATATGGAAGATTCTCCCCCGGTGTCTGATTCTGATATAAGTATTAGCTATTGCTTTAGCATGGAGGTGCCAAGGGAGATAAATGCTAACTAGGGCCTCAAATTTTGTATCAGAAATGCAGGTTGTTTCAATGAACTGTAAGAATATCACCTAGTAGGTGTGCTATGAGCATTTTCCTTTTGGTTTGAAGGAATGCAACAACCTAATATCGGGCATATATCACATGTGCTTCTAAAATATCAGATGATGCGTGTTTTTCAGACCTTTGCCTCAGTTTACAGCAAAATCTTAGCCAATTGTTTCCCCCCCCAAAAATGTGATCAGTATTACAATTCTGTATTCTCAGGAAGCAGTTAATGTGATAGTATCTACTTCGGAATTACATGAAATGAAATGAGGACAAATACTATTTGAGAACTCTGTTTGACATGATATTCTTAAACAAATGATAAAAGGGGAAGAATATTTCAAAATTCCATCTTTTTGTAAGTGCTGCTCAGAGCAGTAGTTCTGCACAGCCCTTAATATCTTTTTAAAGAACTGGAATTAACGGTTTCAAAAGTATTTTTTTATGATTGAATTTAGCAATCAACCAGAATGTTTTCTGTGTTTGTTCATTTCCAGGAGCAGCAGAAGTCAACCCAAACTGTACAAAATGTAAATAGTGCTCCTTCTCTAGACGTTTTTAGCAGTATGTTGAAGGATACAACAAATGAACATCGAGCCCATCTTTTTGACCTGAACTGCAAAATCTGTACAGGTATCTACAGTGTTGACTTTGTCTGAAGTAAAAGAATTATTAAGAGCATTGCTTGCTTACTTGTTTTTCTCTTCAGACCTTTTCATTGTTAAACAGTAATCAAAAACACTTTAAAATTATTTTTGTAGGTCAGATTTCAGCATCTGAAGATGAATTACCACCGAAGAAGATAAAATTAATGGCTTCTGCTAAAAAAGCAGTGTCAAAATCTAAACCAGAAGTTCAGAGAAAATATGAAAGTTCTGCACCATCAGCAGCAGCGGAGCCTGCTAAAGAGGCAGCCTCTGAAAACACAGAGGAAACCGAAGTTGCACCTGCAGCAGAAGCAGTTTCCCAGTCAAGCTTAGAAAGAACTTACATTCCTACAACCCAAGGCCATAACAACACAGATTCTTCATCTGAAGAACCTTCGACTTTTCCTGCCTCTTGCACTGGTGCAGTTGTCACAACTGTAACAGTTTCTGGCCGAGAGCCTAGAACACCAATGAGCGGCTCCTCTGGTACTACGACGACAGCCCTGCGTTCTGGTACTGCATCTGGTGAAGTTTTAACAGGGGAGACAAAGCAGGAAATGTCAAAACCAGTTATGACTGTTCCCAAATCAATATTAACAAAGCCATCGTCCTCACCAGATCCAAGATACTTAGCTGTTCATCAGTCACCCAATATCAGGTGTGTATATTTAATAGTAAGCTAAGCCACTGAATCTCTGGTCTCGCTATGGTCAGTTTGTTTGTCCCCCTTTGCTTCTTACCCTCCCCTGCCAATAATCAAAAGGCATGTTCAACTTTAAATGCGATCACCTGAACTTTAAATTTTTAATTCGTCATCTCCTTGTTTAACTTCTCTAGTTGGTAAAATTTTCTGAGCATCGTTATATATTGACAGTAAAAATTCTTCAATGTGTTTTAACAGATAAATAAAACTTATAAGATATTTGACTTTAAATCTGCATGTGCATTCAAATATATTAAGTGTTTGTGAGGGTTGGTTTAAAGCTGCTCCAGACTTTCATCCTATATTGGATGAAAGTGGAAAACATTAACAAAGCATTTACTAAGGCTTCTGTTACTTGCTTTTTTAAAATAAAGTAATTGATCAATAAGAGGAGGGAAGAAAAGAAGAAGAAGGAAGCATTCTTACTGTGCTCTATAACGTTTCTCTTTTGGATTTGTTTTGCAGTGTTGCTGAGCCACGCTCACCTCAAGGCAGCGATACTTCTCTCTTCCTCTCTCGCCTCAACACCATTTGGAAAGGATTTATTAATCTGCAGAGTGTGGCCAAATTTATCACTAAAGCATATCCTGTCTCTGGGTGCTTTGATTATCTTAGTGAGGTTAGCACTGACATGTTTATGCGTTTAGAATGTATTGCAGTTCCTGTTGTTAGAAAGGCTGGGGTCACTGTGTATGTTGTTATATTGGACGTGTAACAAAAAAAAAAAAAATTGCATCCCTTTAGTAATCTCCTTTAGTAATAGGAACAGTAGCCTGAGGCAGGGGGGAGGAGAGAAAGCCTTTTAAAAAAAATTCCTCACGTATTTGTGAAGAATTCTCATGTCTGTTAATATGTTTATATATATGTTAGTATCTAACATAGAATAATAGCTTGATAATAGCAAGATCAGTTTTTGACGAGAAGCATCATCAGCATGTGTTTTGAAAGAGATGCCTTGTTCTGCTCACAAACAGATGGATGGATCACTGATGTGATCTATTAGAAAAGTTTGGCCATTTATTAAAAATATCATCCTTTGATTAACTTTGATGCAACTGCTTTTATATTTTGGGAGGGTGTACATTCAACTAATTAGGTAGTATGACAGCTTGTGATGAAACAACTGAGCAGTTATTTAACTTCTCTGAAGAAGTGTATTTGTTGTGATTGAGGGTTTCAGGCATGTAGTTTAGGTCTTTTCTTAGGAGGGTTGGTGGCTCTCTTGTTGTTTTTGCTAAAACAGGTTTCACTGTCATCATGACAGGAAGCTAACTAGAATTCATATGGGTGCAAAAATTTCAGATAAATTGAAAGCGTAGATAAAAGCTATACTACATATAACAGGTTCCCTGTAAAAGCAAAGCTAACAAATAGAATCGGCTGATAGGCATACAAAAGTATTTGACCTTCCACTGCTATCTTCGTCAGGCAGTGCTTTTTCTGTTTTGTGTGTACTGCCAGCCTTCCAGTAATATGCCATAATGAACTCCTTGCATTTTGGAAACAGCCTGTCTGAAATTAGGAATGTGTATGTGCAAGTTTAGTAAAACATAGTACTGTATTATCGCCTAAGCTACTGGGATGGGGCAATCTGTGCTGGTTCAAAACTGTAGCCTCTCTTTCCTTTTCTTATACGACCATGTAATGCTTCTTGTTTAGGATTTACCAGACACGATTCATATTGGTGGGAAGATCTCACCGAAGGCAGTCTGGGATTATGTTGGCAAACTCAGATCTTCACTTTGTAAGGTATTTACTTAAAATCCTTTGGAAAACCAGGAAGAAATATACAGCAGCTTTTGATAGAATTTCCTTGTTACTAATTTATATTGATGTCGATCATACCTAGAAAACTACTGCTACCACTTATTCCATTGAAATTTTTGATTTATTGAAGAAACAGGTTTGCCTGTTGAGCTGCCAATCGTCTTTCCCCTGTGTAGTAGTTAAACATTCATACAACCTATTGTTTTTTAATGATTGAATATAAACAATCTATTTATTCAGTTACTGAAGATAGAAATTCAATTTTAAAAGACTAGGAAATTATTAGTAAGTGTATGTAATAAATTTTACTACTAAAACCCTTATGGATTTAGTAAAAATGAAGCACAGTATGCAAATATAATCTAAGAATTTTCCATTTCTTTCATAATTATTTGAATATTCTGAACCTAAAGAGGTGTAGCTTGATGTGAGATACGTAAATGGTTGGTATTTCTGAAAATGACAAAATTGATTCTGGTTTAATATTACCAATTGAATGACAGTATTTTCTTAAATCTTGGTTTAAAGCTGCTCCAGACTTTCATCCTATATTGGATGAAAGTGGAAAACAATTTTATTTGCTGATGTGTTACAGGTTGAATTTTTCCACTTTGATTTTGTATTTCAGGAATTGTTTTTGATTCGTTTGATTCGTTTCCATCCTGCCACAGAAGAAGAAGAAGTTGCCTATATCTCTCTCTACTCCTATTTTATCAGACGTGGTTGTTTTGGTGTTGTAACTAATAACAACAGACATGTCAAGAATCTCTACCTGATCCCACTGAGTTCTAAGGACCCAATTCCTTCCAACCTCTTGCCCTTTGAGGGACCAGGTAAGCACAAAATTTAGGGGAGGTTAACTGCTAGGTCAAATTACAAAACGAGTAAATCAGAGACCAATTGGTTTTGAATGTTTAATGTAAGCATAATTAAAAAATATATAATTTTATAAAAACATTTTAAAAGTGTGCATATAGGAAAAAATTGCAAAGTCAATCATCTCAAGGTGACATGGTCTGAAACTCACATAGCCTTTCCAACAAGATAAATCTCTGCTGTTAGGAGGATTTGTTTATCCATAAAATGGAGTACATAGAACAGCCACTATATTGAGACAAACAAGCAAACATTATCAGAACATTCAACCGACCCTACTTTCAACAACCCATAAATCCACCAAGTTTTAGGTCCCTACAAGCCATGTGCTGTCCCCTGAATCACATAGGAGACTCTTATCCCACGGAGCAGTCAAGAAATCTCTGAAGACAAAGGTAACGTTTATGGTTTCACTACATTGTTGTTATCTCATGGTATGTATTACGCTGTGCATGCAATATGCATGTACACGGGGTCTGAAATATTCTGTGCTACCTGGATCAAGTTCCAGACAAATCACTGACTTCAGAACATTGGTTTGCCTGGGAGCAGGCAAATTCCTTTTGCGTAGGTGGCAGACAGTAGGTGGTATAGGTTGGTATATATTACGCTCTTCTATTTTTAGTTAGAGTTATCAGCAGTAATGTATGGCTTGAATTTGCTCCATCTTTGTGCATTGAACATGGAAACAGAATGAAATGAGAATGAGTTCAGATGTGAAACACCTTTATATTACAAAATTTGAAGTCATCTTCATCTGAGGATGGAGGCGGTGCATATGCTTAGTTTCCAAATAAGTACCTTTTTTCATATAGAGTAACAGGTTGAGGAGCTTAAGAGCTACAGGTTACAATGAAGGCAATACTTCATTGTTGTAAGGATGGTTTGCAAAATACTAAACAGCGCAAAATAATTACACATTAAAACATGTAAGGAGCTGACCTTTCTGACAAGCTGACTGTCCTCTGCTACCCAAATACAAGTTTAGGACTAAACTCAATAAAGCATTCTCAGGGCTTATATTCATAAACAGAGGTGTCTTCTGCCTGGCCAGGTTTTCACATGTTAATGGCATACAACTTAAAAAACAATAACAGAAAAACACCACCAACAAGTAATGTAATGCTAGGAAAATACTCTTCTTTCCTGCATGAAATTGCAAAGGGCGCTTGCTTTGTGTTCTTGGACAAGATTTTTCTCATACACTCTGAGCCTGTCTTATCCATCCCTGAACAGTGCACAGTCTACGTCATTGTTTTCAGGCTACAGCTAAAAAGGCAGGCTTGTTGCTACCTTAAGTCATCATGTAGTCTCTATAAGCTGAATGTAAGCACCTGGTAGTCTTTAATTTACCCAGTTCTTGAAAAGTAGGCAAAAACTATTATTCCTGTTTCATAACCAAAAAACAAGAACATGTAAGTGTTAACACTTGGCACAGGGAGGCAGACAGAGTCCTAAACTGTGGGCTAGATTTTCCAGCCCGAATAACTGAAATACATTCCTTTCTGGACAGTAACATATAAGAATGAGTTTGCCATTGAATTGGCTACATCTGCAGTCTTCCGCTGTGCTTTTAACCTGCTCTAGGGAAGCATTTAAATGATCTTCCCCTCCTTGCATTCTTGAGCAAACATAGGCTGTCCTTGTACATTATCTTTTATATTTCTGTTGTAGATTTCATTTCAAATGAAGCTTTTAAAGTGGAGGCCTGGCAAAAGTAGACAGACTTGTTAGCATAGAAATGAGGCACGTCAGGCTGGTTTTTACAAAATGTAAATAGGAAAAGTTCTTTCAAAACTGGAGGTAATTGCCCAGAAGAAACATAGGTATAAACACTTGCAGGCATGTATTAATACCGCAGCGTAAAAGACTTGTAATACATACTTGTTACTGACATCTGATGGAATTTACTGTTTTTTATACCCAATAAAGATATTTTTTGGTAAGTGGTCATTATCTCCTTAAATTTGTGTACCTTCAAATAGTGTTTAGCAAGTACTCAAAAAACATGACAGTGTAAGATACTTTGATAAATATGACTGGGGGCGGGAGGAGGGAGAGGACAATAATCCCATCACTCCAGAAGTCCTAGTTGGAAGATATTCCAGCTGTCTCAACCAACTCCATCAGGTGTATACGGATTATGAATCTCTCCTGTTTTCTGATGGACTGGATTTGGAACACAACTGGGGACCTCTGACCTGCTGTGGTGCCTAGAAGATCTACAAAACTTTGTCATGGGTGATATAAATATAGAGGAACATGGAAGGATATTCACATCTATTCACTTCAACCACCTCAGATATTTATTACCAGATATTATGTGTTGGTGGGATGTTCAGCATTGTTTTTTTTTTTTGTTTTTTTTTCTGGTAGTTTACTGTATGTGAATTTGTTTGTCTCGTTTCACATACACACAACACTATTTAGCACTTTCATCTCTACACTTTCATCTGGAATTTATCTTGAACGTGTGTTTAAGTTTTACTCTGTTTTTATTAGCGATGATCTCTGTCTCTTACAGGGATTCAGAACTGTTTTTTTTAACTTTTTGCTGTTAATTTTAGATACACAGTCCAATAGATTTTTGAAACCTGTTCGTTTCAATTAGTCAATGTTTGAGATGCATGTTGTGACTAGTTGGACAAATCACAGGTCTCTGCAGAAGAGCAGATAACCAATACGTTAATGACAGAAGAACAGTGAATGCTTACGAGGAGTTTTAGGGTGAACACAGATTTGAGAGATACTCTGCACGGGTCGATGCTGACCAAATGTGGAGTCATTACTCACATGCTGATAAAGAAAAAATGTAAAGCAGTCACTCAGAGTGAATCATACCTAACTATTGAGTCTCTTCAGAGTGTACACAGTCTTCCCAAGTAAGCTGTCTTTTGAGCTATGCCCTGATGTTATGCATTAATGTAACTTCATCTGGGGTAGTAAACTATAGTGATCAGAATTTCTAGGATTGCTTTTAGGCAGTGGGTTGAAAGGAGTTTTTAACTGGGTGAATCAAGGATTTGTGATCCTTTCCAAATAATCTTAGATTCACCAAAGATAATTACTTGTTTAGTTCCTGTCCTGCCTCCTTTCGTTGTACATCTTGCCGTCCCTGCCCTCTCACAAGGGCAATCTGTATAGAATTATAAGCAAACTAAATTATAAGCAAGTCTTAGTTTTGGTTAGTATAGCTAGGTCATTTTCTTGATGCATTTATGATTCGTGTGTATATATATATATATATTTCTAACCATGGAAGAAAGTGAAAATTGGCAACACAAAATACTGAAATACTATATCTGGAGGAAAAAACTTGGCACTGAGTTTTAAATGTACAAGTAGGAAATAGTATAGAAGTTTATTTAAACCAACATGGCCAACATCCTCTCAACCACAGAACTATGTAAAACTCAAACACTGAACTTTGAAGTAATCTGAAATCAGCTGTGGAACTAGAATGCATTCAATCAAATTTCAGTGTTATTTTTTTTCAAAATACTTAAGATGAGAGCTGCTTCTGATAGGAAACTTCAAGTAGATTTTGCATTGGCCTCAATTTTTTCTGTCTTTTTGCAAAGACCTTCTAGTGAGTAACCAGATTTTGCTGGTCTCTCCATTATGTGGCTAAAACAGGCGTGCTGTACTATTACCAGTCACAGTCAGAAGAACACAGAATTTCAGAATTTAGGCAGGTTACTGCTTAATGAAATATTTATGCTTAATGAAGCTGTGTTGAAGAAGTCATCGTCTTGACTTACCTGGTTATAATCCTCTTGCTGAGGAAACCTCACATTGAACTTAAGAAATAGGCTTACCTCATTTAATTCTTTCTTAGCGTACGTGAATATAATTTCAGCTATACAAATAAAAACAGCTGATGTAATTTTCTCATAAGATAGTAAATTTAGGAGCCCCCTTAAAACTTTGAATTCAGTTGTTTCAGCAAAGGTTCATACTTATGACTGGTAATGGCAAATAGAATTTATCTGCAACTATGGGAAGTTTGGGGTTTTGCTGGTATCAAGAAGTTTTCAGTGGCAATAATTAGTTATTTATAAGTTGTTCCTTAGTGAGCAGTTGGTTTTGTTTAGTAAGAGACTAAAGATATACATAAATTCATATATTACACCTCTTTTAAACTCTTACTTAAGGGTCATGAATATAAGGGACAGTGTAGGTTTTAGAGTCCTCATCGTATAACCACAGTAAATCTCTTTGCTGTTAGTTTCGTTTCTATATTCCTGATTCCTAGCTGGATGCAAATATTAATATGGCTCCCAAATGAGGATCTCAAGTCACTAAATCCAGAAGTTAAAATCCTCTCTTTATATGTTTTTTCTACATTTGCCACTGACTGTATGTTAAAGGATTTATTCCCTGCTCTTTATTCTGGTTGTATTTGTCTTCCACGAGTGCCTGTGGGAAATGTGAATGTACAAGGAAGGAATACGATAATGTGAAACGGACCTTCAGCTGTTTGCATTTTTCCTCTTTATGGGAAACTTTCTGGTCATTTCTGGAAATGCTTCTCCAGGGATTCAAGCCTGAAGCTTTCACAATGGAGTAATTCTGCTCACATTTCTTACTTAGGGAAGGGTCTGTGGCATCAAACTCAATTCTACAACAGTGTTAAAAGTCACCTTGATGGAATGGTGTAAATGTCAGTCCGGTATTTTAGCACAGATTAGAACAGAAATGTAATTATTAAGTTTAACAATGCCTCGTGCTTTCTTTGTAACAGAAAGTGAAGTGTTTGTTGTTGTTGTTTGTCTGTTTGTTTGTTTTAATAGCATTAGTTTTTTTCTCTTTATTTCTAGTTCTTCAATTCCAACGTAGCCCTACAGAAAGTTAGATTGCTTGTCCAGGTTTTCTCACTTATCAGTATCTCTGTGTATATAAGGTATTTGCAAAGTATTTAGAAAGGAAATATTTGATTGGGGGAGGAAGTGGACAATAATAAGTAGAAAGTAATAATACAAAAATAGGAAAACTTTCTTTAATTTTTGAACAGCAGAGACATTTACAAGGACATCTTTCAGTAAGATTCACCTGTTACTGCAATATTAAAAAATATCAGGGAAAGAATTAAAACATTTTTAGTTACTGTATACAAATTTATATAAATAGTAATTAAATATAGACACATAGGCTTATGGGATAATGTCACTGCATGAAATTTAGAAGAACTGTTACTGTTATGACTCATAGCTGCCATTATATAAAATGATAAGTTCCTATTGAGAACACAGATAAAAAATAGTAGTTTTTTTACATATGCAATCTTTGTGTTTCCTTTCAGGTCTCGAGTCTTCACGTCCGAATTTAATTCTTGGATTGGTTATCTGTCAGAAAGGGAAGCGTCCTGCTACTACCATGGATACAGACAAAATAGAGACAAAGCGCAGCCGAATTCAGGTGCAAGAGGAAACAGAAACATCGCTGTACTCTAAGGGGCCAGTAGCTTCTTCACAAGAAAAGAAAACTCCGAAATACACACTGTATTCGGGAGACTCAGCTGTAAGTACAACACTACCTGGATCTCCTCCACCTCCACCCCCACTTCCCGTTCCAGAAACCTCATCAGTTACACCTTCAGTATTAAAAATACCGTCCTCGATTAAGAGTGGAACCACAAGTACTGTACCACCACCAGTTTCAGCTACCGCTTCTACAAGTGCTACTGCTACGCATTCTTCATCCTCAAAAACTACCACACCTCTTGAGTACATCCTCCAGACACTTTTTGGTAAAAAGAAGACTTTTGAACCTCTTGCTAAGGAGACTGAAATTGTCCAGTCTTCAAATCAGGAAGCTAAAGCAGCTGTGGATGGAGGTGTGTCAGCTGTTCCTTTGCTAGATCCCATTGCACAACAGTTTGGACAGATGTCAAAAGACAAAGCTACAGAAGATGAGGAGGATGACAGGCCATACGATACCGAAGAAGAATATGATCCAGAGAAAGCTTTTGAAATGCAGACCGGTGAAAGCAAAAAACTGTATAGTGTGGAGAAGCCCAGTAACACAGCAGAACTAAAGGATGAGGCCTATGATCTGGAAGACAAAACTATCTTGGAGGAAGCAAAAGTTACGGTTGATGATTTACCTAACAAAATGTATACAGACACTAAAAACACTTCCGTGGAAACACCTGCCTCGTATGTGCCAGATTTATCTGCGTCTTCATCCTTGGTGGAACTGCAAAAAATGTTAGAAGAATTAAACAAACAATTAGAAGAGCAGAAACGACAAACTGAGGAGCAAGAAGAAGCCCTCAGACAACAACGAGCAGCTGTTGGTGTTTCAGTGGCTCACTTCTCGGTGTCTGATGCTTTAATGTCACCTCCACCAAAATCTTCCCTAATAGAGACTGAAATGTTCCATCAGGACCAACAGGCTGCGCAAAAAGTAGATTTACCTTCATCTTCCAATCAGCAAGCACAAGTTTTAAACCAGAGCTGTGACCCTCAAGCGAGTTTTCCAAACACTTTGCAGACTTCACTTGGTCAGGAAGATAAAACTTTAATTCCTGCTACTCAGCTTAGTTACGGTGGTGATAACTGGGTTTCCAGTGAAAAGCCTCCTGCAGTGCTCCAAAAAGAGGCACCTAATAGCAAATTTGAAAATACTGTTCAAGTTACTTTGGAAAATGTGAGTCAAGCAGTTTCTGCAGAACCTTCTACATCCAGGCCTTTACGTAAAGTGCTGCTTCCGACACCTCCAAGTACGTCTTTTCAGCCTAATTTCTCCACATCTAATGACAGTCAGTCTTTGCAAGATATGCACAAAGTATCCTGGTCAAACGAGGCAAATCCAATGTTTACTTCTCAGGAAAAGGGACCTGGTCACTTTGAACCAGACAGGGGTCTTTCTGCGGTGCAATACGAAGAACAAAGAAACCCTCAGCCTCATCAATTTGTAGAACAAACTGAATCTCCACCAGTTCAGGGTGAGGGTGGACCTCTCCCACAGCACTTTGAGGAGAACCGAGCTGGAGGTCCGTTTTCTTTGTCTGGGCAGAAAGGAGGACCTCCAGCACCACTGATGCTCAATGCACACGGAGGACCTCATGGACCTAATTTTAGAGGCCCAGCGCCACAGTTCTCAGAAGAGCATGTTTCTCCAAATAACGATGGACAAAGAGGATCTGCCCCTGGAAGATTTGGAAGTCAAAAGGGTCCCATTCCTTCCTTATTTTCTACACAGCATGGACCACAGTCACCACAAAATATGAAGCCAACCCCAAGACCACTCCTGGACCTTCCCAGTCATCCACCAGGCCACAGAAAGGAGATGTGGGAGGAAGCTGGGCCGTCTGCACCTCTTTCTGGTATTCCTGGGCAAGGGCCCGAGTCAGAAGGACAGTGGTCAGGATCTGACTTCCGAGAAGGCAAAAATCTTGAATTTAGAGGCCAGACATTTGAAGGGAGACAGAGAGAGAGATACGAAGGAGGAAGTAAAGACAAGGTTTTAGATCAGCCAGAGCCTCAGCAAGCAGATAATCGACAAAGCAGACCCTTTGAGGAAAGACGAAGGGATCGAGAACATGGCAGACCTTGGGAAAGAGACCGTGGCAGAAACTGGAACAGAGACAGGGACTGGGAGAGACACAGAGACAAAGAATGGGATAAAAACAGAGACAGAAACCAACGTGACAGAGAACGATCAAGAAGCAGAGACAGAGATCGTGACAGAGACCGAGACCGGGATCGAAGCAGGGAAAAAGAGCAAGATCAAGACAGAGATCAAGATCGTGAAAGAGGAAAAGATCGGAAAGATCGGAGTAAAAGTAGGGAGATCGGTAAAGAGATGAAGCCAGAAACACCTAAGGAAGGTCAGAAACCAACAGAAGCAGAAGCTTCATCTTCCACTAATCAGTCATAGAACTATAACTGCTGTTATATTTCCCATAGATAATATACACCACTGCAAGGACTGAGTCAATGTCTTCTGTATATACTGTATATTCTCACTTTTGCAAAAATGCTGTTGTAAATCTAGCCTTACAAAATGTACTGACAAATTAGCAATTTTTGAACAACTGTGAATGACAATATTCAAATAGGTAAAAGGCAAGAACATACTGGACTTTCACTTGCTGCATTTTGTGCATAATGTTTTTCTTATAAAAATTCACAGCGTTACCTGTTCTGAGATTTTGTTTTTCCTACTTGCATCTTTATCTTAAAATTTCCATTTACAGTACAGAAATGGAAAAAGTCTAAGAAGAGCCCATATTGCTTTTTAAAATTATAAAGTTATGTTTTCCAGTAACTTGAATTGTAATTTTGTAAAAGAATTTAATCAAGACCTTAGGAGCCATACCTTTACATCTCATGTATGTGATATTTTGGTGTCAAAGTTGTTCCTACAGCACACGCTTTAAACAAGGAGTCAAATATTGCTGTCTTGTTTATTTTACAATGGAAGGGTCATGCGTATTTAGGAGAAGGCTGCAGAAGAACAGTGTTACTGATTATTGGACGGAGGATTTGAAAATGGAATGTTATAAGCTTAAAGTGCACTATCTTCCTTTTTATATACAGGTATTTTGTGTTTTGAAATCCATCTGTTAAGTGTACAACAACGAAAAAAAACGTACCTAGTTTTTCATGTGGATGAGGGGTTTTTAATTTCACATTTTTACAAACCTGCAATTAAAGAGTATATAAAAGTAGCACCTTTATAACCAGCAAAAAAATTAAAAAAATCAGACATCTATTGGCAAAGAGCTAAGACTACAAATGAATTGGTATACCAAAGGAAAGAAAAAGAAGTTTGTTAAATAAAAGAAGTTTATTAAATGGGCCATGGAATTTATTTCTTCGATTTAAATTAATTATGTGGGACATTTCTTGGGTTTTCTTTTGGCAGAACTTTGCTGGAAATTTAAGAAATGTCTCCATTGTCCTGTACTTTCCACTCTAAAAGTGTTTTGCTCCTGAAAAAAAAAAAAGAAAAAAAAAAAGTGTCACTGTTGTCAGACCCTGCTTATGCTGGTAGCGTATATAAGACTGTCCACTGAAAAAGGTATAAAACTGCATTAAGTTTGAAAAGAAGATTGGTAATATTAATTATTAAGTATTAGTAATATTAATTATTAATTATTGAGTAATTTTAATAATTATTAATTATTTAGTAATATTAATTATTAGTAATATTGGTCTGTATTCTGAACCCGTAGACAAAATGTTAAAATGCAAAGAGGCGGTATTAAATGCAAACATCTACTATGGTGTAAGATTTTTCTTAATGAGATGTTTTTAATTTAAAGATACACGTAAAAGTATGCAAAAAGCAAGTGTGTTTGTTTAGGTTTACTTGATAGAAATTTCTGTAAGTTGTATTTTATAGGACAAAATATATCACTGTACATTAAAATATGGGACTTCACAGGTTTTTGTTACTAGAATAAACATCTACAGTGAAACGTTGTCCATTTCTTAAATCTGTACATGTGTATTATTTTCTAACTAGCTTTGCTACTTCTCAACATGCCACCACAAGAGGCTGATGGCACACAAGTTTCATTTCCATCTGTTTAACAAAAGGTATTTTACAGGATGCCACCACACCCAACTGATACTTACTTGTAGGTGTTCTGAAAAACATGTGAAAGTCTGTTCTTGTGATTTTTTCTCTCAGTTCTAACACATGCCCTAATTTATTCTGAAGATTTTGTTGTTTGAGTTACTTTCAGATTTTACACCAAAAAGATCTGGAGAAATGAATAATTAAGTAATCTATTTTGGCTTTGAGCTGTGGAAATACTAGATTCCCGGACCTTTCATTGTTGTGAAATAGATAGGTGAAAGTTTTATTTTTCCTTATAGGAAATGCTCTTTTATCACAGATTAGTTTGGAGAATCTGTTCACCGTTAAGGAACCGTAAATGCACCTCGCTCATTTTCATGGCATGATGCGGTAATACCACTTGACAACTCCAGAAGACTGGAAAGGGGCTTTTGAGTCGGTTTACACACCGACCGTGTAAGTTTTTACACACGGGTGCATTACCAAGGCGTTTACCTCCACCGTACCTGCGTGTAGCAAGCTCCTGCCTCCAGTGCTGCGGAGACGTGCTCCTCGGGGGGGGGGGAAGGCAGAAAGGGAGGAGAGAGCACCCTGCGACAGAGAAACAAAACACACGTGTTAATTTCAAAACATCGTGGCTTTTTTTCCTCCCACGATTTCCCCTCCTGATGGCTGGTGCGCGGGTGGGCAGCTGAGGCAGCCCCGGGACCGTGTGCGTAGCCCCGGCCGGGGCCGCTGAGCTCCCATACGGCTTTTTTTTTTTTACTTTTATTTTTATTTTGGCTTTATTTTTAGGCACCGGGAGCGGCTGAGGCCACACAGCCGCCGAGATGAGCGAGCCTCGTTGTGCTCAGCAGCTGAGCTCTGCTGCCTGCTCTGCGGCTGCAGTTCCCTCAGCGAAGGCTTTGAGGTTCTCCGACTCGTGTTAGGCGATGCATTCCTGCACCATTCGCATCGAATGGGGACGCTTGACGCGGAAAAAAAGCAAAAAAAAAACCAAAAAAACACCAAACAATAAACTTAAAACCTCTGCAGCCCTTCCTCCCCTCAGCGCCCCCCTTCCTTCCCCTCGCCGTTCCTTCACGGACCGCGCTCTCCGCGCCCACCCCGCCGCGTTCTCCACAGCCTAAACTGAAACAAAACGCAAAGCCCTCGAAGCCGGGACCAGCAAGGAGGGCTCAGCACCCGTCCCTGCGGGGCTCGGAGCCCGATGGTGCCCGGCAGGACGGCGAGGGGCCGAGCCGCCCCCTCATGGCGGTTGGCGAAGCCGCCCTCAGGGCGCAGGGAGGGGGGCGGTGGAGCGGCTGTTGGAGGCGGCTCCTCGGTAGGCCTTGCGGGGTTGGAGCTGCCCGGGGGGAGCCTTCGGTCCCCTCAGCGCTAGGGTGGGCTGAAGGGGCGGCGGGGACCCTCCTGTGTTGGCATACTGCTCTCTGAAAAGAGTACTCACTTCTGGTAACTTTTCCAAACGCGCACCAGAAACAGCGCCCATCAGAAGATGGTGCTGGCTGGGGGGCATGCTCGCCTTGCAGCTGAGGCAATGGACTGGTGAGCTGCTGCCAGAATCACAGAATCACAGAATATCTAGGTTGGAAGAGACCTCAAGATCATCGAGTCCAACCTCTGACCTAACGCCAACAGTCCTGCTCCTTCCCCGCGCTCAGCTGTGTGCTCCTGCCCTCCTGTGCATTGGATACAAGAGCTGTGCAAGGACAGCGTGAGTTGGTGCAGCTGGATTGTCTGGCAGAACACTAATCCTGTCAGTAAACCAAAAAAATCTGTCAGGGCCTATCCATTTTGTCATAGTCAAAATGGGATATGAGGGTGTTTTCTTTTTTTTTTTTTAAGATGAGGTTGTTAACATATGTAGGATGTAAGTACCTTCAATACTTTGTCAAAACACACACACCACTTCACTATCCTTCAAATGTAGTGAGGTGTCCTGCAGATTTGAGAAAGTACTTCACAGGTGTTCTGAAACACCGAATAGCCTATGTAGTGTAGGTATCTTTTACTACATGCAGAATCCCTGCCAGCAAGTAGTTAGGTAGACAGTTGTAATTATAAAGTAGTATTTTAGTTTGTGAGACTGTTAGACTTCCATGAGGCTGAAATATCTGCTCATTTTCTGTTGGCTAAAGAAGCATTGAGTTCTGTGCTCTACTGTAGAAACATTTCAAAATAGCCATGACGTGAACTGGCAGAATAAAGGATGCTTGTGCATCTTTCTTCTTGAACCCATACTGATGCTGCTGCCTATCAACCCTGGGAACTTCAATCTACCTTTGTGCTAGTGCCATTTATTTATTTATTTTACATGTATATAGTTTTACCATGATATAGCCGTTGGAACACAGGAAGGTTTGGGGCACGGATATATTTTTTATATACACAATATCTTAACTGCTGTTCTTAGTTCTATCAGCGTGCTTGTTAACTAATTTGAACAGATGATAAAACTGTAAGTATGGAATGTAAGCTTAGTATTTCATGTTTTGTACTTCTGCTGCAACCCAAAAGAACTAAAATCATAGCACCGAGGACCGAATTGTACTGTGGTCATTTTGAACCCTGAGCTGTGCTGTCCTGCCGCTCCGTAGTGAGACAGAGGTGCGCTGTCCCACCGGCCTGAAGAGACAAGTCTGGGCAGAAGATAAACCAGGAACCAGAAGTAGAGAAATTCTCACAACCTTATTGTACACATATTTTGGATATTCATCTTCTAGCTTTTCAAGACTGTTCATTCAAAGTAGTTCAGCTTTTTACCTCAGTGTATTAAGTTCCAGGTGCCTCATTAGACCAAACTGAAAATGTCACTGATAGTTTCTGATCCCTGTTCTCCTTCCTGGGATAGCTCAATGCCTCCTGACGGATAGTGTAAGGTTAGTGGGGTAGGCTTTGGGAGATAATAGAAACAGAAGAGAAGTCCGTGTGAGTCCAGCTCAACATCCCCCTGGGTTTGTGTTCAGTTTGTCAGTACTTGAGACCAGTCCCTAGGGAAAAGTACGGGAACAGTGGGTGAACAAGAAGTTTAATCTCTAGTAAGATCTTCACGCTCTTTGGAATGATTTAATGTAGTGTGTTTCATCTTACACTTCAGATAACTTTCACTCAGAAACCTTTAGCAAGGCATCCACTCACAGTGGATCCACATAGCTAGTGCTTCTGCATCCTCCTCTTCACTTTGTATTCCAGGCAACGTTTAGCACCTGCTTCTCTGCCTAGCCTTATGAAAATTCAGGTACAGCATCGGTTTTATGGTTCATCTTAACCACCAGCTTGTGTATTGGTGGTGAAACATGCTGGCAGTAAGAGGCAGTGTAGTGCAGCTCGTTACAAGCTTGCGTTCTGCTGGAGGTGCCTACTACAAACGCTCAGCGTCTAACAGAATTTAACGACCGGCAAAGGTGGGAAGGCTGTTTCACTCAGAAATGAGTAGTGACATTGTTTCTCAGGTAATCCAAATCTTCCCCTTTCTGAGGTGTATTTCTATTCAAACAGTATGCTGTTATAGGATTTCTTGAACTGGGCGAACTGGGCTTCAGAAGGGTGCTCCCTACCTTTGTCCCCCTCAAGTCTGAGAAAAATCGGTTGTTAGACCCTTCCTGATAATGTCTGCTCTCACTGTAGCAGGTATGGAAGACCAAAAGGGTCCATTTGGTTTGTGGTGAAATTAACCAAAGTTAAATTTCTGCATCCTTCCCGGGAAGCACATAGCTCTCTGCAGATGGGGCTGTGGGACTAATTCTGATTACAAAACCTTGCTAGCTAAAAACATCAGATAATAATGAAAAAATTAAGAAATCACAAACTGGTCAGTAGTCAAATGCAGATTTATGAGGAGAAAAAAGACTTTTGGGGAAGTAACTTTAGCTTTTCTAATCAGAACAACTTCATCTCAGGAGTTGTTTCTTGGTTTCCCTCGGAACCTTTGTGCTGTCACAACGAATGTGTCACGGTAACTCTGCCCACGGTAACTCTGATGTCCTGTAAACGAGACTTCTGGCAAACTGAAGTGGAGCACATCACGTTTGCTGGATGGAGAGTGTGTTTTGGCTTATTACGTTTTGCTGAATTGTTCCCGTCAGTGCCAAAATGTGGACAGGTGAAATGCAACCTACAGAAATGCTTGTTTTTAAAGTCCTGTGCAATTATAACTTCAGGATATGGAGTCTTCGCTTGTAATTTGTAAATTTTCTTGTGCATTATGTGTATTGTCAATATATTGATGTTAGAAAAAACATTAAATGGCAGTTTTGGATATTGTGAATGGAATAGTTGGTGGGAATTAAATAGCCGCAGTTGGAGCAATGGTTTTAATATTTAATTATTAAATATTATAGTATTAAATCTAGAGTTTAACTGGAAAGTAAATGAGAAGATCTGATAGTTTATAGCGACAGTGTGATACTCATACTAGCAACCAAATGGCTTGAACGTATATTTAAAATTTTAAGCAATTGATTTGTTGTTTAACTTGACTCTCTTTGCTTGCTCCTTAAAGTAGAAAGTTTGGAGCGAGGATTTCTGCTTAAATGTGAGATATGGGTTGTGTTGCTTTTTTTTTTTTTTTTTTAAAGACTTTGTGAAAATGTTTGTTTGTTTGTTTGTTTGTTTGTTTTGAAGCTTAATCATGAAGTCCAACTCAGGAATCTTTGAAGGTGGTGTCTTTTTTTTTTTTTTTTTAATTTTCTTGCATAGCTTGTGACTGAGATTTTCAACCTTTACAACCAAAATGCAACTCTTTTAAACTCTTCGGACAGTCTCTGAGAAGTGCTCTCTGCAGGATCAAAGGCAAACTTCTTCTTAAAAAAGTCAACTTTTACACATTTTTTAAAAAGGCTTTAAAAAGGCTTTAAAAATGAATGGCTTAAATTATATACTTGGTAGTTCTCCAGAGGTATTTCACAGACTTCCTTATAGGTTGGCAGCTGGTCTTCATAAACAGGAAGTTATAATGTTAAGCATTTAATACTGCATTTTCTTCTTTGTTTTAACAGCTCAAAAGGAAGAGAAGAGAAAAAAAGATAAAGCGACAGAGTTTATAGGGGCATCAAAGAAAGCTATTGCTTCAGCATCTATGGTGGAGAAACATGCATCTTCCCTCACTAAAAATTTTTCTCCAAAGAAGTCCCCTTCCATGTCTAGCACATCGCTAATGAAGCAGACGCTTAAACCTGCTGGGAGTTTCAAAGGTGAAATTCCCAAGAAACCATGGCCTTCAACAGGTGGCGTTCCTTCAAAACAAGCAGCTTCTTCTCATGACTCGCCAGTTTCCAAAAAACTAGCTGCATCCAGTTTGGCTGGAGGACTCAAAAGGCCTTCGCTGTCTTCCGTTTCTACTGCATCTGGAAGTAGACAAGCAAAAACACAAGCTAGCCCTATCCAGTCGCAGCCCAACTCACAGATTCGACAACATATTCGTCAGTCCCTAAAAGAAATGTTATGGAAGAGGTGGGTGAGAATTCAAAGCACTTATTTTATATAGGAAACTACAACTAGAAGTAAAGGGTTAGCCTGCAGAGTTTTGTTTCTTTCTTGCTAAGTGATACTAAGGGATTTAATTTGTGCTAGAAATTACTACAAGTATTTTTAGCATTAGAGCTTTATTAAAAATAAAAAATCTGATGCCAAATAATTGGGCATGTGAAAAAGCCTTTAAAAAAAAGTCACTATCCCATTTGTAGTGAGAGACAATTACAGTTGAAGAATTAAATCACAGCATAGAGATGTTTATAATGCAGGTGACCTGAAGCTGATATCTGGCAATGGTGGTGTTTGGAGATGTAGGGGTTGTACGAAGCATAGTGTAGGGAATATCACAGTGAAAGGTTGGAAGGGCTTGCTGAGGCAGAGGTTCCTTCTTCTCCCAAAGTTAGCAACTGTATTACTATTTTTTAAAAAAAAAAAAAAAAAAAAAAAAAAAAGCTGAAACATTGTCCCACAAATATTAAAGCTCTTGTCAGCTGTCAAGACTTAGGCCACTGTGCTCTGGTAGTGTCTCTGAAATAGAAATGCTGTTCACAGTGGAGGGTCTAAGATTAAAACTGAAGTGTTTTAGCTCCCTCAGTAGCTCATGACAAAAAACAACAACAAAAAACTAATTGCAGTGTCATGAGTAGGAGTATTTGTAAGGACTGACCTGGCTTCAGTTCGTTAAGGCTGTCTTCCGTGGTCTTCTGTAGACAGTAGCAAAAGGTTGCCATTGTTGACATTTTGAGGTCCTGAGATAGACTTTGGCTTTGAAATGTGTTTTAAGGAAGTCCTCACTGAGTGAATAAAAGCGTGGTTAACTCCTTCCTCTGAAAATTTAGTTTTTATGAATGCTGCCTGAAGAATTTGTGCCTAACGTAAATGCGCATACCCTTTCTTGTTTTTGACAGAGTCAATGATAGTGATGATCTGGTCATGACAGAGAGTGAAGTAGGGAAAGTAGCACTCAATATTGAAAAGGAGATGTTTAATTTGTTTCAAGTTACGGACAACCGATACAAGAGTAAATACCGCAGCATCATGTTCAATCTCAAGGACCCAAAAAACCAGGTTTGGAATTTACTTAAACAGTAAACGTACTGAAATATATTCTGTTTTTTAAATAATACATCAATATGTAGTTTCAAGAGAGAGACTTATGAATTATGCTCTAAAAATTGTTTTAAAGCCATTCAAATATTAAATAATCCAGTTGGAATGGAAGTCCAGTTGGATCGCGTGTATTTATTAAGATTGGCCTTTGTAGTGAAATATTTGTTTATTGAATGGCATTCTTAGAAAAAAAATAAATGTTTTTCTTCTGTGACGTTCTGTGGTTTGTATGGGAGACCACTTGTGTACATGATAATTTATCTTTTAAAGGAAAAAGAAGCTGGTGCAGATGGGAATAGTGACTAGACAACGTAATTTTTTAAAAAAAAATTCTACTATAGATATGAAACAGGAGTGGCAGTTCATCTCTCAAAATTCCTGTTCAGTAGAATTGATAGTCTATTTTATGGTAATGTGGAAAATTCATACTTCATGATGATTTCATCATTAGTTTCTGGTTGCTGCACCGTGCTAAGTTTTCTTAAGATTAACTGGCATTTTTAATAGGGAATTAAGAAACCTGAAAGGGTTTTGACAGTCCAGCACTGCAAATCATGTTAGTTGCTTAAGTTATTCAGCATGGCAACAAAGTGTGTTTTTTTTTTTTTTTTTTTTTTAGGGACTTTTTCATCGTGTTCTTCGTGGAGAAATCTCAGTGTCAAAACTAGTGAGAATGAAACCCGAAGAACTTTTATCTAAAGAACTGTCTGTATGGAAGGAGAAACCAGCCAAAGCAGTAAGCAATACGATTCTCCAGTGTGTCCTTAGATATGAACTACCAGTAACTTCACCAGCCCTTACCACCCATAATTAATATATTGTTTTCTTCCTAATGAAATATGAATAACGTAAGCTTTTTCTCTTCCACTAGCCAACTGATAAGAAAATACAAAATAAAATTATAAAATCAGTATGCAGACTTGTTACTAAAGTGTTTTTGTTTCTCTCAGATGTTAGAGTCAAGAAACAAATCACACGAGATCAAGAAAGCAGCTGTAAAACGGGAACAAGTGCCAGATGTAAATATGGAAGATTCTCCCCCGGTGTCTGATTCTGATATAAGTATTAGCTATTGCTTTAGCATGGAGGTGCCAAGGGAGATAAATGCTAACTAGGGCCTCAAATTTTGTATCAGAAATGCAGGTTGTTTCAATGAACTGTAAGAATATCACCTAGTAGGTGTGCTATGAGCATTTTCCTTTTGGTTTGAAGGAATGCAACAACCTAATATCGGGCATATATCACATGTGCTTCTAAAATATCAGATGATGCGTGTTTTTCAGACCTTTGCCTCAGTTTACAGCAAAATCTTAGCCAATTGTTTCCCCCCCCAAAAATGTGATCAGTATTACAATTCTGTATTCTCAGGAAGCAGTTAATGTGATAGTATCTACTTCGGAATTACATGAAATGAAATGAGGACAAATACTATTTGAGAACTCTGTTTGACATGATATTCTTAAACAAATGATAAAAGGGGAAGAATATTTCAAAATTCCATCTTTTTGTAAGTGCTGCTCAGAGCAGTAGTTCTGCACAGCCCTTAATATCTTTTTAAAGAACTGGAATTAACGGTTTCAAAAGTATTTTTTTATGATTGAATTTAGCAATCAACCAGAATGTTTTCTGTGTTTGTTCATTTCCAGGAGCAGCAG
Source organism: Anas platyrhynchos (assembly GCF_047663525.1). Lineage (NCBI taxonomy): Eukaryota > Metazoa > Chordata > Aves > Anseriformes > Anatidae > Anas > Anas platyrhynchos. The sequence continues at coordinate 592,071 of NC_092613.1, read as the reverse complement.
AAGTCAACCCAAACTGTACAAAATGTAAATAGTGCTCCTTCTCTAGACGTTTTTAGCAGTATGTTGAAGGATACAACAAATGAACATCGAGCCCATCTTTTTGACCTGAACTGCAAAATCTGTACAGGTATCTACAGTGTTGACTTTGTCTGAAGTAAAAGAATTATTAAGAGCATTGCTTGCTTACTTGTTTTTCTCTTCAGACCTTTTCATTGTTAAACAGTAATCAAAAACACTTTAAAATTATTTTTGTAGGTCAGATTTCAGCATCTGAAGATGAATTACCACCGAAGAAGATAAAATTAATGGCTTCTGCTAAAAAAGCAGTGTCAAAATCTAAACCAGAAGTTCAGAGAAAATATGAAAGTTCTGCACCATCAGCAGCAGCGGAGCCTGCTAAAGAGGCAGCCTCTGAAAACACAGAGGAAACCGAAGTTGCACCTGCAGCAGAAGCAGTTTCCCAGTCAAGCTTAGAAAGAACTTACATTCCTACAACCCAAGGCCATAACAACACAGATTCTTCATCTGAAGAACCTTCGACTTTTCCTGCCTCTTGCACTGGTGCAGTTGTCACAACTGTAACAGTTTCTGGCCGAGAGCCTAGAACACCAATGAGCGGCTCCTCTGGTACTACGACGACAGCCCTGCGTTCTGGTACTGCATCTGGTGAAGTTTTAACAGGGGAGACAAAGCAGGAAATGTCAAAACCAGTTATGACTGTTCCCAAATCAATATTAACAAAGCCATCGTCCTCACCAGATCCAAGATACTTAGCTGTTCATCAGTCACCCAATATCAGGTGTGTATATTTAATAGTAAGCTAAGCCACTGAATCTCTGGTCTCGCTATGGTCAGTTTGTTTGTCCCCCTTTGCTTCTTACCCTCCCCTGCCAATAATCAAAAGGCATGTTCAACTTTAAATGCGATCACCTGAACTTTAAATTTTTAATTCGTCATCTCCTTGTTTAACTTCTCTAGTTGGTAAAATTTTCTGAGCATCGTTATATATTGACAGTAAAAATTCTTCAATGTGTTTTAACAGATAAATAAAACTTATAAGATATTTGACTTTAAATCTGCATGTGCATTCAAATATATTAAGTGTTTGTGAGGGTTGGTTTAAAGCTGCTCCAGACTTTCATCCTATATTGGATGAAAGTGGAAAACATTAACAAAGCATTTACTAAGGCTTCTGTTACTTGCTTTTTTAAAATAAAGTAATTGATCAATAAGAGGAGGGAAGAAAAGAAGAAGAAGGAAGCATTCTTACTGTGCTCTATAACGTTTCTCTTTTGGATTTGTTTTGCAGTGTTGCTGAGCCACACTCACCTCAAGGCAGCGATACTTCTCTCTTCCTCTCTCGCCTCAACACCATTTGGAAAGGATTTATTAATCTGCAGAGTGTGGCCAAATTTATCACTAAAGCATATCCTGTCTCTGGGTGCTTTGATTATCTTAGTGAGGTTAGCACTGACATGTTTATGCGTTTAGAATGTATTGCAGTTCCTGTTGTTAGAAAGGCTGGGGTCACTGTGTATGTTGTTATATTGGACGTGTAACAAAAAAAAAAAAAATTGCATCCCTTTAGTAATCTCCTTTAGTAATAGGAACAGTAGCCTGAGGCAGGGGGGAGGAGAGAAAGCCTTTTAAAAAAAATTCCTCACGTATTTGTGAAGAATTCTCATGTCTGTTAATATGTTTATATATATGTTAGTATCTAACATAGAATAATAGCTTGATAATAGCAAGATCAGTTTTTGACGAGAAGCATCATCAGCATGTGTTTTGAAAGAGATGCCTTGTTCTGCTCACAAACAGATGGATGGATCACTGATGTGATCTATTAGAAAAGTTTGGCCATTTATTAAAAATATCATCCTTTGATTAACTTTGATGCAACTGCTTTTATATTTTGGGAGGGTGTACATTCAACTAATTAGGTAGTATGACAGCTTGTGATGAAACAACTGAGCAGTTATTTAACTTCTCTGAAGAAGTGTATTTGTTGTGATTGAGGGTTTCAGGCATGTAGTTTAGGTCTTTTCTTAGGAGGGTTGGTGGCTCTCTTGTTGTTTTTGCTAAAACAGGTTTCACTGTCATCATGACAGGAAGCTAACTAGAATTCATATGGGTGCAAAAATTTCAGATAAATTGAAAGCGTAGATAAAAGCTATACTACATATAACAGGTTCCCTGTAAAAGCAAAGCTAACAAATAGAATCGGCTGATAGGCATACAAAAGTATTTGACCTTCCACTGCTATCTTCGTCAGGCAGTGCTTTTTCTGTTTTGTGTGTACTGCCAGCCTTCCAGTAATATGCCATAATGAACTCCTTGCATTTTGGAAACAGCCTGTCTGAAATTAGGAATGTGTATGTGCAAGTTTAGTAAAACATAGTACTGTATTATCGCCTAAGCTACTGGGATGGGGCAATCTGTGCTGGTTCAAAACTGTAGCCTCTCTTTCCTTTTCTTATACGACCATGTAATGCTTCTTGTTTAGGATTTACCAGACACGATTCATATTGGTGGGAAGATCTCACCGAAGGCAGTCTGGGATTATGTTGGCAAACTCAGATCTTCACTTTGTAAGGTATTTACTTAAAATCCTTTGGAAAACCAGGAAGAAATATACAGCAGCTTTTGATAGAATTTCCTTGTTACTAATTTATATTGATGTCGATCATACCTAGAAAACTACTGCTACCACTTATTCCATTGAAATTTTTGATTTATTGAAGAAACAGGTTTGCCTGTTGAGCTGCCAATCGTCTTTCCCCTGTGTAGTAGTTAAACATTCATACAACCTATTGTTTTTTAATGATTGAATATAAACAATCTATTTATTCAGTTACTGAAGATAGAAATTCAATTTTAAAAGACTAGGAAATTATTAGTAAGTGTATGTAATAAATTTTACTACTAAAACCCTTATGGATTTAGTAAAAATGAAGCACAGTATGCAAATATAATCTAAGAATTTTCCATTTCTTTCATAATTATTTGAATATTCTGAACCTAAAGAGGTGTAGCTTGATGTGAGATACGTAAATAGTTGGTATTTCTGAAAATGACAAAATTGATTCTGGTTTAATATTACCAATTGAATGACAGTATTTTCTTAAATCTTGGTTTAAAGCTGCTCCAGACTTTCATCCTATATTGGATGAAAGTGGAAAACAATTTTATTTGCTGATGTGTTACAGGTTGAATTTTTCCACTTTGATTTTGTATTTCAGGAATTGTTTTTGATTCGTTTGATTCGTTTCCATCCTGCCACAGAAGAAGAAGAAGTTGCCTATATCTCTCTCTACTCCTATTTTATCAGACGTGGTTGTTTTGGTGTTGTAACTAATAACAACAGACATGTCAAGAATCTCTACCTGATCCCACTGAGTTCTAAGGACCCAATTCCTTCCAACCTCTTGCCCTTTGAGGGACCAGGTAAGCACAAAATTTAGGGGAGGTTAACTGCTAGGTCAAATTACAAAACGAGTAAATCAGAGACCAATTGGTTTTGAATGTTTAATGTAAGCATAATTAAAAAATATATAATTTTATAAAAACATTTTAAAAGTGTGCATATAGGAAAAAATTGCAAAGTCAATCATCTCAAGGTGACATGGTCTGAAACTCACATAGCCTTTCCAACAAGATAAATCTCTGCTGTTAGGAGGATTTGTTTACCCATAAAATGGAGTACATAGAACAGCCACTATATTGAGACAAACAAGCAAACATTATCAGAACATTCAACCGACCCTACTTTCAACAACCCATAAATCCACCAAGTTTTAGGTCCCTACAAGCCATGTGCTGTCCCCTGAATCACATAGGAGACTCTTATCCCACGGAGCAGTCAAGAAATCTCTGAAGACAAAGGTAACGTTTATGGTTTCACTACATTGTTGTTATCTCATGGTATGTATTACGCTGTGCATGCAATATGCATGTACACGGGGTCTGAAATATTCTGTGCTACCTGGATCAAGTTCCAGACAAATCACTGACTTCAGAACATTGGTTTGCCTGGGAGCAGGCAAATTCCTTTTGCGTAGGTGGCAGACAGTAGGTGGTATAGGTTGGTATATATTACGCTCTTCTATTTTTAGTTAGAGTTATCAGCAGTAATGTATGGCTTGAATTTGCTCCATCTTTGTGCATTGAACATGGAAACAGAATGAAATGAGAATGAGTTCAGATGTGAAACACCTTTATATTACAAAATTTGAAGTCATCTTCATCTGAGGATGGAGGCGGTGCATATGCTTAGTTTCCAAATAAGTACCTTTTTTCATATAGAGTAACAGGTTGAGGAGCTTAAGAGCTACAGGTTACAATGAAGGCAATACTTCATTGTTGTAAGGATGGTTTGCAAAATACTAAACAGCGCAAAATAATTACACATTAAAACATGTAAGGAGCTGACCTTTCTGACAAGCTGACTGTCCTCTGCTACCCAAATACAAGTTTAGGACTAAACTCAATAAAGCATTCTCAGGGCTTATATTCATAAACAGAGGTGTCTTCTGCCTGGCCAGGTTTTCACATGTTAATGGCATACAACTTAAAAAACAATAACAGAAAAACACCACCAACAAGTAATGTAATGCTAGGAAAATACTCTTCTTTCCTGCATGAAATTGCAAAGGGCGCTTGCTTTGTGTTCTTGGACAAGATTTTTCTCATACACTCTGAGCCTGTCTTATCCATCCCTGAACAGTGCACAGTCTACGTCATTGTTTTCAGGCTACAGCTAAAAAGGCAGGCTTGTTGCTACCTTAAGTCATCATGTAGTCTCTATAAGCTGAATGTAAGCACCTGGTAGTCTTTAATTTACCCAGTTCTTGAAAAGTAGGCAAAAACTATTATTCCTGTTTCATAACCAAAAAACAAGAACATGTAAGTGTTAACACTTGGCACAGGGAGGCAGACAGAGTCCTAAACTGTGGGCTAGATTTTCCAGCCCGAATAACTGAAATACATTCCTTTCTGGACAGTAACATATAAGAATGAGTTTGCCATTGAATTGGCTACATCTGCAGTCTTCCGCTGTGCTTTTAACCTGCTCTAGGGAAGCATTTAAATGATCTTCCCCTCCTTGCATTCTTGAGCAAACATAGGCTGTCCTTGTACATTATCTTTTATATTTCTGTTGTAGATTTCATTTCAAATGAAGCTTTTAAAGTGGAGGCCTGGCAAAAGTAGACAGACTTGTTAGCATAGAAATGAGGCACGTCAGGCTGGTTTTTACAAAATGTAAATAGGAAAAGTTCTTTCAAAACTGGAGGTAATTGCCCAGAAGAAACATAGGTATAAACACTTGCAGGCATGTATTAATACCGCAGCGTAAAAGACTTGTAATACATACTTGTTACTGACATCTGATGGAATTTACTGTTTTTTATACCCAATAAAGATATTTTTTGGTAAGTGGTCATTATCTCCTTAAATTTGTGTACCTTCAAATAGTGTTTAGCAAGTACTCAAAAAACATGACAGTGTAAGATACTTTGATAAATATGACTGGGGGCGGGAGGAGGGAGAGGACAATAATCCCATCACTCCAGAAGTCCTAGTTGGAAGATATTCCAGCTGTCTCAACCAACTCCATCAGGTGTATACGGATTATGAATCTCTCCTGTTTTCTGATGGACTGGATTTGGAACACAACTGGGGACCTCTGACCTGCTGTGGTGCCTAGAAGATCTACAAAACTTTGTCATGGGTGATATAAATATAGAGGAACATGGAAGGATATTCACATCTATTCACTTCAACCACCTCAGATATTTATTACCAGATATTATGTGTTGGTGGGATGTTCAGCATTGTTTTTTTTTTTTTTTTTTTTTTTTTTTTTTTTTCTGGTAGTTTACTGTATGTGAATTTGTTTGTCTCGTTTCACATACACACAACACTATTTAGCACTTTCATCTCTACACTTTCATCTGGAATTTATCTTGAACGTGTGTTTAAGTTTTACTCTGTTTTTATTAGCGATGATCTCTGTCTCTTACAGGGATTCAGAACTGTTTTTTTTAACTTTTTGCTGTTAATTTTAGATACACAGTCCAATAGATTTTTGAAACCTGTTCGTTTCAATTAGTCAATGTTTGAGATGCATGTTGTGACTAGTTGGACAAATCACAGGTCTCTGCAGAAGAGCAGATAACCAATACGTTAATGACAGAAGAACAGTGAATGCTTACGAGGAGTTTTAGGGTGAACACAGATTTGAGAGATACTCTGCACGGGTCGATGCTGACCAAATGTGGAGTCATTACTCACATGCTGATAAAGAAAAAATGTAAAGCAGTCACTCAGAGTGAATCATACCTAACTATTGAGTCTCTTCAGAGTGTACACAGTCTTCCCAAGTAAGCTGTCTTTTGAGCTATGCCCTGATGTTATGCATTAATGTAACTTCATCTGGGGTAGTAAACTATAGTGATCAGAATTTCTAGGATTGCTTTTAGGCAGTGGGTTGAAAGGAGTTTTTAACTGGGTGAATCAAGGATTTGTGATCCTTTCCAAATAATCTTAGATTCACCAAAGATAATTACTTGTTTAGTTCCTGTCCTGCCTCCTTTCGTTGTACATCTTGCCGTCCCTGCCCTCTCACAAGGGCAATCTGTATAGAATTATAAGCAAACTAAATTATAAGCAAGTCTTAGTTTTGGTTAGTATAGCTAGGTCATTTTCTTGATGCATTTATGATTCGTGTGTATATATATATATATATTTCTAACCATGGAAGAAAGTGAAAATTGGCAACACAAAATACTGAAATACTATATCTGGAGGAAAAAACTTGGCACTGAGTTTTAAATGTACAAGTAGGAAATAGTATAGAAGTTTATTTAAACCAACATGGCCAACATCCTCTCAACCACAGAACTATGTAAAACTCAAACACTGAACTTTGAAGTAATCTGAAATCAGCTGTGGAACTAGAATGCATTCAATCAAATTTCAGTGTTATTTTTTTTCAAAATACTTAAGATGAGAGCTGCTTCTGATAGGAAACTTCAAGTAGATTTTGCATTGGCCTCAATTTTTTCTGTCTTTTTGCAAAGACCTTCTAGTGAGTAACCAGATTTTGCTGGTCTCTCCATTATGTGGCTAAAACAGGCGTGCTGTACTATTACCAGTCACAGTCAGAAGAACACAGAATTTCAGAATTTAGGCAGGTTACTGCTTAATGAAATATTTATGCTTAATGAAGCTGTGTTGAAGAAGTCATCGTCTTGACTTACCTGGTTATAATCCTCTTGCTGAGGAAACCTCACATTGAACTTAAGAAATAGGCTTACCTCATTTAATTCTTTCTTAGCGTACGTGAATATAATTTCAGCTATACAAATAAAAACAGCTGATGTAATTTTCTCATAAGATAGTAAATTTAGGAGCCCCCTTAAAACTTTGAATTCAGTTGTTTCAGCAAAGGTTCATACTTATGACTGGTAATGGCAAATAGAATTTATCTGCAACTATGGGAAGTTTGGGGTTTTGCTGGTATCAAGAAGTTTTCAGTGGCAATAATTAGTTATTTATAAGTTGTTCCTTAGTGAGCAGTTGGTTTTGTTTAGTAAGAGACTAAAGATATACATAAATTCATATATTACACCTCTTTTAAACTCTTACTTAAGGGTCATGAATATAAGGGACAGTGTAGGTTTTAGAGTCCTCATCGTATAACCACAGTAAATCTCTTTGCTGTTAGTTTCGTTTCTATATTCCTGATTCCTAGCTGGATGCAAATATTAATATGGCTCCCAAATGAGGATCTCAAGTCACTAAATCCAGAAGTTAAAATCCTCTCTTTATATGTTTTTTCTACATTTGCCACTGACTGTATGTTAAAGGATTTATTCCCTGCTCTTTATTCTGGTTGTATTTGTCTTCCACGAGTGCCTGTGGGAAATGTGAATGTACAAGGAAGGAATACGATAATGTGAAACGGACCTTCAGCTGTTTGCATTTTTCCTCTTTATGGGAAACTTTCTGGTCATTTCTGGAAATGCTTCTCCAGGGATTCAAGCCTGAAGCTTTCACAATGGAGTAATTCTGCTCACATTTCTTACTTAGGGAAGGGTCTGTGGCATCAAACTCAATTCTACAACAGTGTTAAAAGTCACCTTGATGGAATGGTGTAAATGTCAGTCCGGTATTTTAGCACAGATTAGAACAGAAATGTAATTATTAAGTTTAACAATGCCTCGTGCTTTCTTTGTAACAGAAAGTGAAGTGTTTGTTGTTGTTGTTTGTCTGTTTGTTTGTTTTAATAGCATTAGTTTTTTTCTCTTTATTTCTAGTTCTTCAATTCCAACGTAGCCCTACAGAAAGTTAGATTGCTTGTCCAGGTTTTCTCACTTATCAGTATCTCTGTGTATATAAGGTATTTGCAAAGTATTTAGAAAGGAAATATTTGATTGGGGGAGGAAGTGGACAATAATAAGTAGAAAGTAATAATACAAAAATAGGAAAACTTTCTTTAATTTTTGAACAGCAGAGACATTTACAAGGACATCTTTCAGTAAGATTCACCTGTTACTGCAATATTAAAAAATATCAGGGAAAGAATTAAAACATTTTTAGTTACTGTATACAAATTTATATAAATAGTAATTAAATATAGACACATAGGCTTATGGGATAATGTCACTGCATGAAATTTAGAAGAACTGTTACTGTTATGACTCATAGCTGCCATTATATAAAATGATAAGTTCCTATTGAGAACACAGATAAAAAATAGTAGTTTTTTTACATATGCAATCTTTGTGTTTCCTTTCAGGTCTCGAGTCTTCACGTCCGAATTTAATTCTTGGATTGGTTATCTGTCAGAAAGGGAAGCGTCCTGCTACTACCATGGATACAGACAAAATAGAGACAAAGCGCAGCCGAATTCAGGTGCAAGAGGAAACAGAAACATCGCTGTACTCTAAGGGGCCAGTAGCTTCTTCACAAGAAAAGAAAACTCCGAAATACACACTGTATTCGGGAGACTCAGCTGTAAGTACAACACTACCTGGATCTCCTCCACCTCCACCCCCACTTCCCGTTCCAGAAACCTCATCAGTTACACCTTCAGTATTAAAAATACCGTCCTCGATTAAGAGTGGAACCACAAGTACTGTACCACCACCAGTTTCAGCTACCGCTTCTACAAGTGCTACTGCTACGCATTCTTCATCCTCAAAAACTACCACACCTCTTGAGTACATCCTCCAGACACTTTTTGGTAAAAAGAAGACTTTTGAACCTCTTGCTAAGGAGACTGAAATTGTCCAGTCTTCAAATCAGGAAGCTAAAGCAGCTGTGGATGGAGGTGTGTCAGCTGTTCCTTTGCTAGATCCCATTGCACAACAGTTTGGACAGATGTCAAAAGACAAAGCTACAGAAGATGAGGAGGATGACAGGCCATACGATACCGAAGAAGAATATGATCCAGAGAAAGCTTTTGAAATGCAGACCGGTGAAAGCAAAAAACTGTATAGTGTGGAGAAGCCCAGTAACACAGCAGAACTAAAGGATGAGGCCTATGATCTGGAAGACAAAACTATCTTGGAGGAAGCAAAAGTTACGGTTGATGATTTACCTAACAAAATGTATACAGACACTAAAAACACTTCCGTGGAAACACCTGCCTCGTATGTGCCAGATTTATCTGCGTCTTCATCCTTGGTGGAACTGCAAAAAATGTTAGAAGAATTAAACAAACAATTAGAAGAGCAGAAACGACAAACTGAGGAGCAAGAAGAAGCCCTCAGACAACAACGAGCAGCTGTTGGTGTTTCAGTGGCTCACTTCTCGGTGTCTGATGCTTTAATGTCACCTCCACCAAAATCTTCCCTAATAGAGACTGAAATGTTCCATCAGGACCAACAGGCTGCGCAAAAAGTAGATTTACCTTCATCTTCCAATCAGCAAGCACAAGTTTTAAACCAGAGCTGTGACCCTCAAGCGAGTTTTCCAAACACTTTGCAGACTTCACTTGGTCAGGAAGATAAAACTTTAATTCCTGCTACTCAGCTTAGTTACGGTGGTGATAACTGGGTTTCCAGTGAAAAGCCTCCTGCAGTGCTCCAAAAAGAGGCACCTAATAGCAAATTTGAAAATACTGTTCAAGTTACTTTGGAAAATGTGAGTCAAGCAGTTTCTGCAGAACCTTCTACATCCAGGCCTTTACGTAAAGTGCTGCTTCCGACACCTCCAAGTACGTCTTTTCAGCCTAATTTCTCCACATCTAATGACAGTCAGTCTTTGCAAGATATGCACAAAGTATCCTGGTCAAACGAGGCAAATCCAATGTTTACTTCTCAGGAAAAGGGACCTGGTCACTTTGAACCAGACAGGGGTCTTTCTGCGGTGCAATACGAAGAACAAAGAAACCCTCAGCCTCATCAATTTGTAGAACAAACTGAATCTCCACCAGTTCAGGGTGAGGGTGGACCTCTCCCACAGCACTTTGAGGAGAACCGAGCTGGAGGTCCGTTTTCTTTGTCTGGGCAGAAAGGAGGACCTCCAGCACCACTGATGCTCAATGCACACGGAGGACCTCATGGACCTAATTTTAGAGGCCCAGCGCCACAGTTCTCAGAAGAGCATGTTTCTCCAAATAACGATGGACAAAGAGGATCTGCCCCTGGAAGATTTGGAAGTCAAAAGGGTCCCATTCCTTCCTTATTTTCTACACAGCATGGACCACAGTCACCACAAAATATGAAGCCAACCCCAAGACCACTCCTGGACCTTCCCAGTCATCCACCAGGCCACAGAAAGGAGATGTGGGAGGAAGCTGGGCCGTCTGCACCTCTTTCTGGTATTCCTGGGCAAGGGCCCGAGTCAGAAGGACAGTGGTCAGGATCTGACTTCCGAGAAGGCAAAAATCTTGAATTTAGAGGCCAGACATTTGAAGGGAGACAGAGAGAGAGATACGAAGGAGGAAGTAAAGACAAGGTTTTAGATCAGCCAGAGCCTCAGCAAGCAGATAATCGACAAAGCAGACCCTTTGAGGAAAGACGAAGGGATCGAGAACATGGCAGACCTTGGGAAAGAGACCGTGGCAGAAACTGGAACAGAGACAGGGACTGGGAGAGACACAGAGACAAAGAATGGGATAAAAACAGAGACAGAAACCAACGTGACAGAGAACGATCAAGAAGCAGAGACAGAGATCGTGACAGAGACCGAGACCGGGATCGAAGCAGGGAAAAAGAGCAAGATCAAGACAGAGATCAAGATCGTGAAAGAGGAAAAGATCGGAAAGATCGGAGTAAAAGTAGGGAGATCGGTAAAGAGATGAAGCCAGAAACACCTAAGGAAGGTCAGAAACCAACAGAAGCAGAAGCTTCATCTTCCACTAATCAGTCATAGAACTATAACTGCTGTTATATTTCCCATAGATAATATACACCACTGCAAGGACTGAGTCAATGTCTTCTGTATATACTGTATATTCTCACTTTTGCAAAAATGCTGTTGTAAATCTAGCCTTACAAAATGTACTGACAAATTAGCAATTTTTGAACAACTGTGAATGACAATATTCAAATAGGTAAAAGGCAAGAACATACTGGACTTTCACTTGCTGCATTTTGTGCATAATGTTTTTCTTATAAAAATTCACAGCGTTACCTGTTCTGAGATTTTGTTTTTCCTACTTGCATCTTTATCTTAAAATTTCCATTTACAGTACAGAAATGGAAAAAGTCTAAGAAGAGCCCATATTGCTTTTTAAAATTATAAAGTTATGTTTTCCAGTAACTTGAATTGTAATTTTGTAAAAGAATTTAATCAAGACCTTAGGAGCCATACCTTTACATCTCATGTATGTGATATTTTGGTGTCAAAGTTGTTCCTACAGCACACGCTTTAAACAAGGAGTCAAATATTGCTGTCTTGTTTATTTTACAATGGAAGGGTCATGCGTATTTAGGAGAAGGCTGCAGAAGAACAGTGTTACTGATTATTGGACGGAGGATTTGAAAATGGAATGTTATAAGCTTAAAGTGCACTATCTTCCTTTTTATATACAGGTATTTTGTGTTTTGAAATCCATCTGTTAAGTGTACAACAACGAAAAAAAACGTACCTAGTTTTTCATGTGGATGAGGGGTTTTTAATTTCACATTTTTACAAACCTGCAATTAAAGAGTATATAAAAGTAGCACCTTTATAACCAGCAAAAAAATTAAAAAAATCAGACATCTATTGGCAAAGAGCTAAGACTACAAATGAATTGGTATACCAAAGGAAAGAAAAAGAAGTTTGTTAAATAAAAGAAGTTTATTAAATGGGCCATGGAATTTATTTCTTCGATTTAAATTAATTATGTGGGACATTTCTTGGGTTTTCTTTTGGCAGAACTTTGCTGGAAATTTAAGAAATGTCTCCATTGTCCTGTACTTTCCACTCTAAAAGTGTTTTGCTCCTGAAAAAAAAAAAAGAAAAAAAAAAAGTGTCACTGTTGTCAGACCCTGCTTATGCTGGTAGCGTATATAAGACTGTCCACTGAAAAAGGTATAAAACTGCATTAAGTTTGAAAAGAAGATTGGTAATATTAATTATTAAGTATTAGTAATATTAATTATTAATTATTGAGTAATTTTAATAATTATTAATTATTTAGTAATATTAATTATTAGTAATATTGGTCTGTATTCTGAACCCGTAGACAAAATGTTAAAATGCAAAGAGGCGGTATTAAATGCAAACATCTACTATGGTGTAAGATTTTTCTTAATGAGATGTTTTTAATTTAAAGATACACGTAAAAGTATGCAAAAAGCAAGTGTGTTTGTTTAGGTTTACTTGATAGAAATTTCTGTAAGTTGTATTTTATAGGACAAAATATATCACTGTACATTAAAATATGGGACTTCACAGGTTTTTGTTACTAGAATAAACATCTACAGTGAAACGTTGTCCATTTCTTAAATCTGTACATGTGTATTATTTTCTAACTAGCTTTGCTACTTCTCAACATGCCACCACAAGAGGCTGATGGCACACAAGTTTCATTTCCATCTGTTTAACAAAAGGTATTTTACAGGATGCCACCACACCCAACTGATACTTACTTGTAGGTGTTCTGAAAAACATGTGAAAGTCTGTTCTTGTGATTTTTTCTCTCAGTTCTAACACATGCCCTAATTTATTCTGAAGATTTTGTTGTTTGAGTTACTTTCAGATTTTACACCAAAAAGATCTGGAGAAATGAATAATTAAGTAATCTATTTTGGCTTTGAGCTGTGGAAATACTAGATTCCCGGACCTTTCATTGTTGTGAAATAGATAGGTGAAAGTTTTATTTTTCCTTATAGGAAATGCTCTTTTATCACAGATTAGTTTGGAGAATCTGTTCACCGTTAAGGAACCGTAAATGCACCTCGCTCATTTTCATGGCATGATGCGGTAATACCACTTGACAACTCCAGAAGACTGGAAAGGGGCTTTTGAGTCGGTTTACACACCGACCGTGTAAGTTTTTACACACGGGTGCATTACCAAGGCGTTTACCTCCACCGTACCTGCGTGTAGCAAGCTCCTGCCTCCAGTGCTGCGGAGACGTGCTCCTCGGGGGGGGGGGAAGGCAGAAAGGGAGGAGAGAGCACCCTGCGACAGAGAAACAAAACACACGTGTTAATTTCAAAACATCGTGGCTTTTTTTCCTCCCACGATTTCCCCTCCTGATGGCTGGTGCGCGGGTGGGCAGCTGAGGCAGCCCCGGGACCGTGTGCGTAGCCCCGGCCGGGGCCGCTGAGCTCCCATATGGCTTTTTTTTTTTTACTTTTATTTTTATTTTGGCTTTATTTTTAGGCACCGGGAGCGGCTGAGGCCACACAGCCGCCGAGATGAGTGAGCCTCGTTGTGCTCAGCAGCTGAGCTCTGCTGCCTGCTCTGCGGCTGCAGTTCCCTCAGCGAAGTCTTTGAGGTTCTCCGACTCGTGTTAGGCGATGCATTCCTGCACCATTCGCATCGAATGGGGACGCTTGATGCGGAAAAAAAGCAAAAAAAAACCAAAAAAACACCAAACAATAAACTTAAAACCTCTGCAGCCCTTCCTCCCCTCAGCGCTCCCCTTCCTTCCCCTCGCCATTCCTTCACGGACCGCGCTCTCCGCGCCCACCCCGCCACGTTCTCCACAGCCTAAACTGAAACAAAACGCAAAGCCCTCGAAGCCGGGACCAGCAAGGAGGGCTCAGCACCCGTCCCTGCGGGGCTCGGAGCCCGATGGTGCCCGGCAGGACGGGTGCTGAGCCACAACGAATGTGTCACGGTAACTCTGCCCACGGTAACTCTGATGTCCTGTAAACGAGACTTCTGGCAAACTGAAGTGGAGCACATCACGTTTGCTGGATGGAGAGTGTGTTTTGGCTTATTACGTTTTGCTGAATTGTTCCCGTCAGTGCCAAAATGTGGACAGGTGAAATGCAACCTACAGAAATGCTTGTTTTTAAAGTCCTGTGCAATTATAACTTCAGGATATGGAGTCTTCGCTTGTAATTTGTAAATTTTCTTGTGCATTATGTGTATTGTCAATATATTGATGTTAGAAAAAACATTAAATGGCAGTTTTGGATATTGTGAATGGAATAGTTGGTGGGAATTAAATAGCCGCAGTTGGAGCAATGGTTTTAATATTTAATTATTAAATACTTTAATATTAATACTTTAATAATACTTTAAATATTAAATACACACTGCCTACAAACACAGGTAACTGATCTTTGCAGGGGTAATTCCTTCTCCTCCCTGAGATATCCTGTCACCTCTCAGGATGTCACTGTGCACAGAGATTGGGAACGATGGATGGAGACAACAACAAACCCAACTTTACTGGGATCACCAGCCACATACTCTGCAGACACAAAACAGCTCTGGAAAAGACAATCACTGCATGTATCACAGCCTTCTCCAGTGAATGCAGATGATCATCAGCCCTTGCTCTGTTTTCCACACAAGTGGCCTCAATGGTAACCATGCTGGAAGTGCTCCATCAGTGGCCCCCTTTATATGAAGCACACAAGTCATGTACCACACTTAGGGAGGAATCTTGGCTCAAAGCTTACAGCACACCCTGGGCATGCAAGTCTTGCAGGAGACAGCAGCAGCTCTTCTCTGTTCTGAGCAGGAAAATAACCAAAGCTTATTTTATCTTTCAGCATCAGTAGCTTCCCCTTTGATCCAGAACCAGTAAGTCTGAATTGCCACTAAACTGGGAAACTACGGCCCTGGCACAGAAAGAGATGGCTTGCTCACATCTCCTGGTTTTAGAGAATTACAGCATTGTTGGGAATTCCCTACACTTGGCCTTAATTACAGCATTGCAAATTAAAGGCTAATCAGCAGCAGCATGCCAAATTCTCCAGGACTCCTGTAGCTCCGAACAGATCCAGACACATCTGAACTCTCTGTACTTGTTCCTTGCAAAAGGGTCTGCCTGCTTATTATTTAGCTGTTGCCAGAGAAACCCAGGTCAAAGACAGCCTTTTGGGCAGGAGTCTAGCAGGAGCCCTGGCCAGTGCTGGGGCTGAATTCCCTGGCAGCGTTGTGGCACCCACCGCATGCTGCTCTGTGCCACTGTCAGTTTGACAAGCCTTCTGGCAGCTCCAGGTGTTCATGTAAAGTGTCAGATGTAAAAAGAAAGCAATAATTTGGAAGATACTGACCTAACAATGCAGTCAGGGTGTTTCTGGTGCTTAGGCCACGCACCCAGGGAAATGAGTCAACTGAGAAGAAGAAAATGCTTGTACACAACAGACCAGAGCTGGGTCTTTGAGGGATGAAGTGGTTGGGTTGGCACTCAGCTCTCCAGCTGCATCCCATACGTCTTGAACTTGTTATAAAGGGCACCTGACAGTGAGACAGAAGCCAAGGCTTCCTGGCACTTCCAGTCCTGGGCCAGCTTGTTGGGAATACAAGAGAACAGGTAGGTAGGGCTGGGGACAAGGACTCCTTCCCCATAAGAACAGGTCCATACTCTGGTTGTTCCTCCATGGGTGAGAACCTGCCATGCTGCTCCATACAGAACACACACGTGCACACACACACTCTTTAGTTCTTGCAGGACAGGCTTTTAATCACAGTCCAGCAGAAAGTGTGTCAGTCTAAACCCATGCAACCTGCTTTTGGGTGAACAGCCTTGCTCTGTGCTAGGTGGCTCCAGTTAGACACACAAACATCACTGCACAAGGAAGCCTTGAGAGGTATTGAGAAGTAGGTGTGTAAACCAGCTGTAAGGAGTCTTCTGCTCCATACTTGCAGTGCCAGGGATGTCTGTTTAATGCTCCCTGCTCTGCTTACCAGACAAGAAAAAACAGATGAGAAAAAAAAAAAAAAAGAATGAAATAAATCAAAAGCAACTGTCAACACTTCAACATTTTGCTTTCATTAGGGTGACTGAGGAACCCCAGTGCTGCAAGAGACACTTGCTCTTGTGATGTAAAAAGCCAGAGGAGCCTGAAGAACTATTTCATATGTCTTCCTTTATCATCTCAATGGCAGCCTTCCCCTCTAGGGTCTGGCAAGGTGCACATCACACCCCAACACCCCAGTCGCTGAGTTTCACATTCACCTCTCGCAGGTCGGTGGCTCCTCACAGCTGCCCCCACACAGCCAGTCATGACAGCCCAGCTCCAGTGAATGCATGAACCAGGGTGTGATAGCAGGGACAAGCAAAACAAGCAAACAAACAGGAAGATGAGAAATAATCCTGGAGACTGTCCTCCCTGAGGTGACTTGTCCCCACTCTGCTGGTCTTCCCAGCTGCCAGTCTGCTCTGGGACCTGGCATCACAAAAGTGTTCTTGTTCCTCCCACTGCCACCTCCTTCTCTTGGTTCTGCTATGCATATTGCCTCTAAGATGACCAAAGAAAACTGTGCTAGTAGCAAAGCACAGTACTTGTCCTTCCATGACATCTCTTTCGTTTACCTCTAGCATTGCAGATCGTGGTGTTTGAAAACTGTGCTATCAGAAATCCCCTCTGGTTACTATGGCCCAGCTTTTTGCTGTGATGCCTCCTGTCCTGCCAATGGTAACTCTGTTTCTGGCATCACTCATGCCAGCTTACAGTGCTGTATGCCGTATTCCTTCCTCCTTCCCTCTGAGTGCAGGTGAAGATGTTGAATTCATACCCCAGAGCCCATCTGCCCACCTGACATTCAGGCAAGCACACCCGGAAAGTCTGGGTCCACTTCAGAAAGAACTAAATAGCATTATTGTTCTCAATTTCAAAGGCAGAAGGTAAATGGAGATATGGTGACACTGAATATATAAAGTAAATGTGTTTAGTTTTGCCAGACTGCTTGATAAAGAAACACTAATAAAAAACTGAACAAGCAGGAAATTCAATTCCAGTCTCATCATATTCTATAGAGATGTATTGAACTGGCATTTCTATAAATTGAAAAATATTTTTGTCACCAGAGAAGTAAATCTATATGTCTAGAACAAAGTGCTGGAAATGTGAAATTTATGAAAACCAGAATGAAAACAGAGAAGAAACTCGTGTGCTGTTTTGTCTTACCCGAAACATGTCACAGAATGTGGTGGGCAGGTCCCTCTGAGCCAGACAGCTATTACAAGTGTGAGCAGGTCATGGGATTGCTGTGACTGTTGGTGGTGTTAAGGTAAAACCTACTCGGAACGATTTACTTATGGCTTGACAGATAATTTTAGCCCAGGTAGGAGTGTCTGTTAGTTCCCTCTTTTCAGGACACAGGACCAAAGGCTATATGACAGAGACGTGCACATTCTTGGCATTCTTCCCCACACAGGTCCCCAAACCAGGATTCACTTTGTCCTGGGAGGTCCTGGTTCAGACCCCACGGGGTGAGTGAAGGGCACTCAGAAGGCAAGGGCAGGACCTGGCTTTAAGGCCAGCATGTCCCAGACAGCTTTCTGGGGCAGGAAGATGTGACACTGGAGGCTGGGGTCACCCCATATTTCTCTGGTGCAGCAGGTGGAGCTAGCTGGGACCCCTGATAGCACTTCAAGAACTCCTGCATCCCATGCCTGTCCATTCCTTGGTTCTGGGTAAGCTTGTACTGAGCTGACCCACCTGGCTATGCGTGAAGGGACTGCAAAGTTAGTGAATGATGCCCTTGTGAGTGACCTCTGTTATCCATGGTTGACATTTCTATCCAAGCAATCTTTGCATCAAACAGGGGTTCCTCTAAGAACTCACTCCATCTTCTTGGCATCTATCAGCCTCTGGGTGTAGAAATCTCATATCTTGCTGGGAGGCAGAGACATAGTTGCCTTCCTTCAGCTGTCCATGTATTTTGCAGCAAAGTGTTACAAACACCATCAGTTCATCAACCAGCCCATCTGCAGGCAGGGTGCTTGCCCAAGTCCTCCTCTCTCCCTTTCACTTCCTTCCTTGCACTTGTCATTTCTTCATCTTCTTCTTTATGGACGATTTGGATTCCTTCTCAAAAGCTTCCAAGGAGGAAGACAGATTCTTACCCACCACTTACTTTCTCTGCTTCTTATGTAGCAATGCTTTCCCATCATGCATTTGTTCTTTGAGAGATATTTCTAATCATACAATCACAGAATCAAAAAACTATCCCAAGTTGGAAGGGACCCAGAAAGATAATCAAGTCCAATTCCTTCATTAAGTTCTACTTCTAAGGGCCTTTGCATTCCCTTTGACCCCTTCCTATGCTTTGTTTCCCCACTTTCATCTCTTACTTCTTCCTTTGCCTGTCTAATTCATAGATCTTGCTCTGAGAAAAATGCCCATATCTGTTCCTTTTTACACCCCCTGAATTCCATGGCCCCATTGAGACATGTCTCAGAAACCAGGGAATCACAGACATACCCTATGTCACAACTGACTCAGACACAATGATAGAAAACTAGATGGCAGTTTTTAGTGAAGAGACTGTCTATGCAACCCAAGCAGAGAATGGACTGTCAGTTTTCTCCAGGAGTCTCTCAGCACCTTGGTATATCAGGGTCTTCTCACAGAACTGCTTGCAGTGCATAGCTTTAGTTGATAAACTAAACGAATTTCCTTGGGCTGATTCAATCTGCCTTTATCTTCACCTTGAAGACCAACTTTGAATCAGCAACTGATGTACAAATAAATTTGAGGAGTCCCACACTTGGTTTCCTGTAGTCCTGTTTGGATTCTGTTTCCACTTCCTTCTGCTTGATCTTGACATACCAACTGAAACTGCTGTGAAAACTGCTTGGCACTAGGGAAAGTTTTCACATCCTGCCCAGTCATTGAGGTGAGACCGAGAGATGAAACTTAACAGCTAAATTAAATCTGATCTTTATGGTAGAAACAAACAAGATCTAATGAGCACCTCAGCAGTCCCATCACACAGTCCTGTCCCTTGCATTTGTGTCGACGAAGGCTGCTGATGCCACTGGCAGAAACCTGAGAAAAATCATTCAGACATGAGTGTAGTGTATAAACAAAAGTGTCTTTCTCCTTCACGAACTAATTCCTTTAGAGCTTATGCATGAAGTATAAAGCTGAATTTGAGTTAACAGAGCATTACGGGAATAGTGACAAGGGAACTGGTCCTCTGCAAAGAATACATAAACCAGATCCATCACTCATTGGATTCTGCCTTGGGGTCTTCACAAATTCTTTTAATTTCTGTCCAGCATCCATTCTTTTGCAGAGAAGAAATGTCTTTCCAAAACTCACTATTAATTAACTGATATATCCCAAAGCATTTTCTGTGGTCCCACAAGCTTTAAATCAATGCAACATCAAGGACTACACTGTTCGTCATGGGTCTTTTAGGTAATAGATAAAAGGAGCATAAAGAAACATCTATTTTTCTATCTACTTTAGAAAATCTTGGTAGGTTAAGGACATGGTCTGGCAATATTTTAACTGTTTACCTTCAGGATTCTTCATCTCATGTATTCCTAAAAACGTTACTAGTGCCAACTGGACTAACTGGTATAACTTTGGATGATGGTTCTCAGAAGAGACCGTGGGCACTAAGAAAGATAACCAGTGCTTTGCAAGGAAGAATTGTGTGTGTGATACCTTTCTGGCTAGGTTTCATGCTTTAATCTTCATTTGAACATCAGCTTGGGTAATATTTTTCTAGAGCTGATAAGCCCGCTCACCTAAAAATACGTACTTGCACTGCATTCATCCAGCAAACCTGGCAAGGGGTACAAGGAAAAGATGCATTTGCCCTACCTATTATCCTGAAGAGCAGCTTTTTTGTTTCCCACCACTCAACCCCACCCACCAGGAGAAACACTAAAAATACCAAACCCAGATCTGACGGTGCCTTTAGCAACTTCTAAAAGGGAGCTTTTCCAGATTGTCTCATTCCTCCTGAATTCTTCCCCTGTAGAGGTTGGACCAACATTTTAATAAATGACACAGCAGAAGCCACACTGTATGAAAACTAGGTTTAAGACAGGTCTTAGATGATAAGGCCTCAGTCTATGCAACCATATAGTGAAAAGCAGCAGGGAATACTCAGCGCAGAATACAGCTCTTTACCCCTAAATAGGTGACCCAAACCCAGCACAAACAGCACCTCTACTACTACCATAACACAGATTTGCACATGGGATTTATTTCTAGCTGTTGCTTCCTGACAGGTCAGGGTCCAACATATGGATTTGGGGAGCCTTTCAGTAACTGCCTGAGTTTGGTTACCCCTGTTCAACAGGCTCTGCACCTTTGCACTGCTGCTGCCCTGATGCATTGTGCTGCGTTTGTGAGGGCACCAGCACCACAGCCTGTGTGGTGGAGCAGATGTTCTTTCAACCCCACCTTTGCACTCCTGTGCTACCCTCCTCGCACAGTCCCTCTGCAGGTCAGCGCTGACAGGGATGTCCCCATGGGTCCCATCTTATGAAGGCCCCTGTGGGAGTCACTTCCTGATGAACCATTTGGATCTGTTTCTATAGGGTGCTTCCAACACAGTTCCCACATTTATCTTTTCCCTGTCTGGATGTAGCTGTGCTCTGTTGGGATAGAAAACGATGGACAATTGCATCCTTCATGTATTTTAACTTCAGAGTGCTCTCAGTAACTCCAAGAGGCAAACCAAGGTCTGATGTCTGCTGGGGTGACTCTGGGACAGCTCTGTGTCAGAGCCAAACAGCCTAGGTGATGCAGGATATGGTGAAAGTTATCAGATCAGCCCCAGAAAGGCAGCTGGTGCAAGGCAGCAATGAGACAAGGGAAACAGTAATTTCTGATGTGAGTTTGTACTCCTTTCTGGGCCTTCCACTGATGGTATTGAACCAAACTACATCAGCCTGATGACAGATTATCTCTACTGTGATGATCGTTGAAGGAAATCAAAGTGCATAACTTTTCTTCAAAACACCTGGAGAAATGGACCTGATCAGCTCCATGGACCCACCTCCCTGTCCTCTAAGCCCTACTAGTTTCCTGGGGTGAAAAGAAGAACATTTTATGGCTTTCTATAAAGCCATAAATGAGTGTGTCAGGGCACACTGCTAGCAGAGAAGGCAATGCTGGCTACTCTTCTTGGTGCCATTGAAACCTGCCTAAATTCCTTGATAATGCTGGAGCTATGGGTATCACATGACTTGAAAGTTCAAAGGAGTCCAACAGTGCTGTTTGGTGTTTGGGTCCCTTTTTCAGGCTTTCAGGCCTCTTATAACAATGCATGAGAAGGGAAACTACAGGAACTCTCAGACTCCAAGGCTTACAGGCAAGAAGATGCTTAATCTAATTGAAAACTGAGCCGCATTTGAGGTCTGCATAGTATAAAGAACAACTTGTAACCCATGGTTCTATGGTTGCACTCTCATGCCTCCAAGTGGGGCAGCTCTGTGACATCTGCTTAGGGAAATCCCATCCCAGAGTCAGTCCACAGAACCAGCCAAGAATCCGGGAAAGATCGCTAAAGCAAGCAAGGACAACATGTCTGCTGCTAGGAGAAGTCTGGAAGATCACTCTTCCACACCCAGATGAACTAGCTCAGCATTCATACCAGCCAGCTCTGCTTGGAGGGGAAAGGAAAGAAAGCAATTAGTGAGGAAATAAATGAGGAAAAAAAAAAAAAAAAAGAAAAAAAAGAAGAGGAGAACAAAGACAACACAAGAACATTTTGCCACAAAGATGATGAAGTGAGTACCTAATATTTCTGCAAAATGACAGACCAGATCTCCATGAAAAGCACAAAAATGGTCTCAGATATAAGCACTTGCAGCCCAGGAGAGGATGGGAATATGAATAAATTTATTTTGCTTTTGTCCACGCTGTGATTGTGTTTAGATGGGTACTCAATATCCATTTTTCATATTTTTTTTCTATCATCCACCAATCCTCTGCCCTCAGTTCACTGGAGTCATCCCATATAAGGTGGGTGGTAGCACTGCTGACTCTTATCTGGGCAAGAGATGCCTCTTGAAGACTCACGCTGTTGCAATGATGGGTAGGAAAGAAACAGACATCTTTGACAGAATTTAGTCTCATGATTTCTTTCATCATTTGCATTATTCCGTGGAGCAATAAAAAATTGTGTTTTAAGTGGCACTGCTCCTTTATCATCCCAACTGTCACTTGCCAGAAAATTCAGAAAGCCAATGTAGAGCTTGAGGTTATTAAGAAACCTCACTGAAGCATATTCCTCACTCCTCTTACTCAGATAACTACTCCTATTCTCATCCAACAGGTCAAGCCTGACTCAAAGAGCAGTGAACTGTAGGAGTGAACAGAACAGTGGCTGATGTCCCTTTGCAGCCCTTCCTGGATCTCCCTCATTTGCAAGGCAGTGCTGGAACCTGGGTTGCCTGTCTGGGAGTCAGTGGGACAGGCTGTCTTGGTGACCAGCAGGTCTGACACATACCCCTGTTGGCTTTGCTGTCAGCGGGGTCTGGTGCTTACAGAACCTCGTGCATGAAGGAGCCTTGTTGCATGGTGCTCTCCTTAATAGTGCTCTCCAAGCTGGGGCTTAAGACCTGTTCCAGACTCTTTTTCTGCAGGATTGATCTTCTTCCCATGATCCAAGAACCTTTAGTCTTTGACAAATTGCTAACAGCACTGGCAGCCTATTCCACTTTGGGGGACTGGATAAAACCACCCTTAAAGCAGGGGATAAATCAATAGGATGGGATAGGGCAAAGGTGGGAATAAAAGTAATTGGGCAATCATAAGGCTGGTAGTGAGACGAGCAGATTTCCCAGAGGAGCTAGCCAAGAGTAATACATATCTAGGCTTACAAAAGAGCTCCTGTAAGTCAAAATAACAGATGTGGTCGTGAATATAGCCTTTGTCAACGCAGTATAATTGCGATGTTCAATGGCTTCATGAAAATGTGTTGACTCCTAATTGCTATAGCACCTGCATTCCTCAACTAGCACAAAGCTCCAAACCTTCAAGAAGATCATAAAAGAGCTGAAAGTTTCCTGGCTTGCAGACAACTGCATTTTTTCAGCTCCCCTTGCAAACTGCACAGTGACAGCTTGGACCAACCCCAGCAAGTCCACTTGGCAACTGTTCCCTATTTTGCTGTGGGAAGCAAGCAGGAGATGACACAGGCTCCAGCAAAATGAGTACAGAGGTTGATTTTTTCTTCTTCCTGTTGGTCAAGTTGGCAGTTCCTTGGGCAGGACTCTTAGAGTAGTGGGAATGAAGTGAAATGATCTTGCCTTAGAGAGTCCGTGTCTCCGTGGGTTCCTTCAGTCATCAGGGACTGAAAACTCCCTTCCTGTATGTGGTGGTTTTACTGTGTTGGGCAGCTAAACCCCACAATCGCTCTCTCACTCCCCCTCTTTAGATGACGAGGGGAAGAAGTAAAGCAAAGAACAATTCACAGGTTGAGATAAGGATAATTTAATTAAAGGGAAATAATAATAATAAATAAATAAAGATTATTATAAACTAAACAATTTAACTAAAGGGAAATAAAAAGGGGAAGGGGAAAAGGGAGGGGGAAAGGGAAAATAAAAAAAAAAAGGAGGAAAACAAACAAATAAAACAAATGAAGGCTATGTGGAAGTGCAGAGGAAAGAAATTACTCTCTACTTCCCACAAATGAGCGATGATTGACCATGTCCTTGAAGCAGGGCCTAGATGCACATAGCCAGTGTTTGGGAGGAGGAACGATGTTTTCACAACAAGAGCCCACCCCTCCCCTCCTCTTCCTGTTTCCACCTTTTATTGCTGAGTGTGACATCACATGGTATGGAATATCCCTTTGATTGGTTTAGATCAGCTGCCCTAGTGATGTTTCTCTCCTCACTTTTTGCCCACCCCCTAGGAGGGTTAGAGAGAGGCCCAATGCTGTGCCAGCACTGCTCAGCAGTAGACACAACCCTGGTGTGATAACACTGCTGTTCCAGCTACAAGTGCAGAGTACAGCACTGTATGGGCTGCTGCCGGGAAAGTTAACATTCCAGCCAGACCTGGTACACTGTATTACTTCCTTTTCTGCTGCAGTGCTTCCAAGCACCTCTTGCAATCACTCAGAATCACACAGGAGTGATTCTTAGAGAGCTCCTGGCACGTGAAAGTGTCCCAAGTGCCTTGAGTTTAATCAGGCCACAGTTCTTCTTACTCCTAAGCTCAGCAATACTCTGCAAGTGATGCTCCAAAACAACGGGTTTCACACTGAGTACCACGAGGTCAAACTCACCCTGTGGCTCATGGTTCCAACCAAATGCCATTTTGCAGCTAGAAGACCCCATCATGCTCATAACCTATCAGTAGTGCTCAGGGTGGCATGCTGCTAATATAAATGATACATCCCCTCACACCATGCCACCAACCCTGCTGTCATCTCATGGCTGGGTGTGTGCACATCACAGGTCTTCCCACTCCCCAGGGCTGAGGGGTTTGGTGACTTGTTCAAGAGGATGTCCTGAAACCCCAGCTCCTGAAGCACCAGCTCAGTCCTTCCCGTTTTCACGCACATGACAGATGGAACGATGTACTTTCTGGACTTTGATCTCTGTTTTCTCTCTGTGTTTCCTTCTAGATCTTCCCTTCTTTCCAGCAAATTGAAAGAGAACTTTCCCGTATGGCAAAGAACTTTTCAAGGAGATCTTTCACTTCACAGTATCTGTGGATCTCTACTTCAGCCACATATCTTTTTTGCCTACATCTCTGGACTGTCCTCTGCTGCCCTTCACACTCGCTGTTTCTCCAGCCATGTGACACTCATTATTTCTGAATGCAAAAAATAAGAAAGACAAAAAAATTCTTTCAAGTTGCGGAGGCTGGGCTGTCTTGTCATTCATCTGTGGGGAAAACAAAGGAAAACAAAATAAAGAAGAAGAAGCAATCACTAAAAACATCTCCTCCCTGAGCAGTTTGAAAGGGACGGAGCTCCTCTGTGATGTTGGCAATACCATGCAGCTCTGCAGGAGAAACACAGTGATCTGCAGTGGAGGTTTGTAGAGGTGCAAGCAGCAAAGAAAAAATGATCTTACTTTAATGAATTACCTTAAAATTCACCTGTTGTAATCTCCTCTAATGAGTTACTTCTCCTTCACAGAGTTAGGGTTGCAGACAGTGTTTCAGCTCTTGGTTCATCCTGTAAGCAAAGTAAAATGAGCTTAAAAGTATTTACAATGTGGGTTTCCTTATGAAAGCAGATGTTCCATCTTACTAGAGCTGCCCCTTCAAGGGGTACCAATCCCACCAGCACACTGCAGTGCCCATGAGGAGATCCCATTAGGAACCAGACCCCAGAGCTCTGCCCACACACTTTGCCCTGTCACACTGCTTTTCGCTCAAGGCCATCGATGGCGATGTGGTGGGGATGTGGCAGAGGATGCTGCTGAAGATGTGACTGTGAAGCACTGCGGTGGGGGTGCCAGCACGTGCTACCCTGCTTTGGGACAGGATGAAATGTGCATGCCAGCTGACTGCTTCTGCTGCAACATGCCCCTGAGCTGATACTGGCATGACTGCCTAGGAAAGGGATTACGTTAGCACCACTCCTGTGGCCTAGGCCAGCTGGGCTGTCAGTCTCAAAGGCTCTTCCTCATAGAAATGCACCTTCAGAGTTAACACTTGTGCCAACTGTTAGCAGGGCTACATCTTGCTTTCAGCCTTGAAACCATACCAATACGTACGGTCCTGAATGCTCCTGAATTCAGTGTCCCATGCATGTCCAGCTGGGAGAAATTTACTGAGTCTTTAAGACTCTCCATAAGCCTTTTCTAACTGCTTCCACAATCCAAAGTATTTGCCAAGCATACTGTGCATAACATTCTCCCCACACTCCCACAGACTCGCATTTCACTCCAAGCTATGCTAACCCATAGCTCTTTGTGCAGTCATCAAGTTTCAGTTGTATTTTATTTATCATAGGCTTACACTTCAAAATTTAACCTTTTAGTATCTTGTGAGGTGATCTCTTGAGAAGGCAGTGCTTCTTCCTTGCCACATAAACATGGTTGCCTACAGGCTATACAGAATTAGTCTTCCAAATCTTTAGCCTTTTCCACTTCTATCAGCTTTGATTTCTTGTAATCCCCTGTGTCCAGCCACTGAGACATACCTGGTGGGTTCTTGGTTTTGTTCTAATTCTCTGAGTGAAGAAAGCATATCTGAGAACACTATCACTCTAAGCAGCAACAGGGAAATACCTGTGAACTGTCCCAATGTAATCAGGAACTGTTCTGGAAACATGATATGACGGATTGCCCAACTGAAGTGCCTCTACACCAATGCACACAGCTTGGGAAACAAGCAAGAGGGGAAATTCAGTGGTGAGGCACTGGAACAGGTTGCCCAGGGGTTGTGGATGCCACATCCCTGGAGGTGTTCAAGGCCAGGTTAGATGAGGCCCTGGGCAACCTGATCTAGTGGGTGGTGGCCCTGAACGTGACAGAAGGCTGGAACTGGATGACCTTTGAAGTCCCTTCCAACCCGAGTCATTCCATTCTATGATAAATAATGGCAGTCTGGAGGCCATCCATTAGCCCTTTGGCTTCTCACTCACCTTGGTGTCCCCAGCTCTTCATGGACACTTGACATAGGCATCTGCCCACCAGGAAGGCCTTTGTACCTGCTGCTCTGCTGGTGCTCTTGCTCTTGTAGAGATGAATCTCAGGAGCTGAGCATCTCCAGTATAGCTGCTTTTTTTGGCAGTGGCTCCATCTACACCTCTCCACACTAAAGAAGGTCCTTTCTTCACAGTGAAAGAGAGGATTTTGCCCAAGATTGCCCCAAGGCTCAACTTCTTGTAATGAACAGACAGACAAATCCCCAGAGTCATTGCAGAGAGCTGAGACCAGGTTGTGGAGCAACCAAGGGACACGTGATGCTCAGCCAACAACCAGGATGGAGAAAAAAACAGGCCACTCAGTCCTCTGAGCCTTCATGGCAGGTCACCAGGTTCTCTGTATAGAGGGTATGGGGACAAAGGGCTTCTTTGGGGGGTTCTGTAGCCCCAGGAGCATGGCCAATTTGTTGGCACCCTTATATTTGTGCTTGCCATCCTTGGCTCAGGACTCAGAAGGGCTAATGCCCCACTTCAGTCCAGGAAG
Organism: Anas platyrhynchos; assembly: GCF_047663525.1. Classification (NCBI taxonomy): domain Eukaryota; kingdom Metazoa; phylum Chordata; class Aves; order Anseriformes; family Anatidae; genus Anas; species Anas platyrhynchos. The sequence goes on along the minus strand of NC_092613.1, from coordinate 564,590 downwards.
ACACTTTCAGTATGCTTTTCCAGTTGATTTAATTCCTCTGACACTATCATGTCTCCATGACACCTGCATCATTTATAAAACTCCTCCCTGCCTGCAGGGGACAGAAGTTATTATTGAGGGTCTGGAAGGTTATGCCACCCTCCCACTCAGACTCTGCAAAATAATTGAGGAGCCCTTGGCGTTCAGCTCCATGGTTTCCTCTTGAATGACACTCAATGTCAAGGCAGGGCTTACAGGCTTACAAGAAACAGCTTTTGTCTGGTCTCGCTGCTCCCTAGCCCTTTGCAAATCTTTCTGGAGATTTCCTTCAGGTACAGTTCTGCTTCTTAAACATTTTAAACCAGAATGATATTTAGCAAAGATAAGGCTTAAGCAGTCTCCCTGCATCTCTCTGTCTCAGTTGGGCTGCTTGATGGGCTTCAGTACACTGAAAGCTGATAACAGCAGCCTGCCTTGGGGAGCCTGGGTCTACATCCAGACTAAGAAGCTCAGCAAAGTCAGGGGGGCATGGCAGCCCAAAGTGTCTGATCAGAAGCATGCTTCATGGCACAGTTTAGAGCTGTACTAACCAGAATGCCTCGGGGGTTAGCGTGGACCAGGGACCATTTTCATGGAGTTCTGGGGAAACAGCTACCTTTTTGCAGAGTTTGGCTGTATGGCTTTACTAGCTATCTCGCACCAAAGTCAGGACTGGAAAGAATCCTTGGGGTGTTTAGTCTAAAACACTCAGACCATGGTTACCTCTGAGAGTAGCAGTTCTGAACGGTTGAAGTGTTAGTCATTAGGTGTCCTCCCACTATTATGGGGGAGGTATACAGGGACCTAAGAAATCCACCACTGTAAATACACAGGGAGAGTGTGCTGCAGCATCAGATCTTCCAAATTCCTAACCCAATTACATGCCAAAACAAAACAAAACAAAAACAAACAAACAAACAAACAAAACACAACAACAAAAACAAAAACAAACAAAAAAAAAAAACAAGATCTCAACGATGTAATGCAAAACAAAGCCAACAGGGTTATTGCATAGCTCCATGCAATATGTCCTTTGTATTTTGACTGCTGTCAGCATGGTCTGTATACAAGATAAATTAAATTATTATTATTATTATTTTAAACAAACTGTAGAGTACTGTTTCTCCACTTTTAGCATTTGTTTTATTAAAAATGACTCTATATATTAATGTCTATACATGTAACTTACATTTATATACAAATAAATGAATAAATGAATAAATAAATAAATCTATATATATACTAGACTCCCCCACCACCCCGGGCACAGTTTCATTAAAATGGGTCTTCGTATGTCAACCACTATTTACGTTATTTAGGTGACATGAGAGTTTTCCATACAAATTTTATTACAGCTGTGCAGCTCATGAAAATTTCCAGAAAAAAGGGTGAAAGGACACAAAAAAATGGGCATTGGTGGTTGTTAGCAGGAAAGGGTCCTACATAGACAACAACGGACCTCTGGAAGGCTGGGCAGATGAGCGATGGGTAGCAGAGTGTTTGTTGCAGGGTATGTGAACATGCCCCGCACTGCAGAGCGAGCCCAAAGCAGGGAGGGGATTCCCCCCGGATTCATTCAGGCTTGGCTGCCAGGATTAGTTTCTGAAATGTAGTTGGGCACATATGGATGCAAATAAGCACCCAGTAGGAATTTTAAAAGCACATAATCCCTAGCAATTTTGTGGGAGGAAGGCACCTGAATACAGATAAGAATCTAGCTTTAGGTGCCTAGCCTTTTACAGAATGAATCTCAATAGATGCCTACCTACTCTGTTAGATACCTACACATATTTTTCTTCCTTGGAACCAGTTTAAACAGGAGACTCTGCTAATCCACAGAGATGCAGTTTCAGTTTCTCAAGGCCTCCTGGCAGGCAGCAGCACCAGGAGGGAGACCTTGAAGTTTCTGTAAAGCAGCACCCCCTGTGATTGCTGTGAAGTCTGTCTCTGCTGAAGGCGTAGTAACAGACTGCTACGGCTCCAGCTGAATGCTCTGGCATTGTAATAGTCAAATTATATGCAAAATGCATGCATAGTCATTACTCATTAATTAATTTAAATAATTGACTACTTCAGAAGTATGTATGATCTGTCTCTTCTGCAGCTGCTTCATTTGGCTGATCTATTGTTCTGTGGACACATATTAGAAATGTTTGTGAAAAGCACAAAATATTTAGTTTGTGAGTACTGTGTAAGTAAATATTCTTTTTATCCAAGTACTCCAGAAGCAATTAATTAACACCATATCCTCAAAGAAGAGAGCCTTTCATAAATCACTGTCAGTAAAACAACCTAGTCTGGTTGCTGGGAAAAAAAAAAAAAAAAAGTTCTATTTGCACAACCGTGGACAAGTCTAAAGCAAGAACAGCCCAGCTGAGTGAGGAGCCTGCCACCTCAAGCAGAAATTGTGAGAAAGGAGCAGTGCCTATGGCCTTGAATGCTCATACTCCATGCTGGCAATGTCCCAAGGGATGTGTGACACCGTGGCACTGACATCCATGGTAGGATCCAGGGCTATGCCATGTCAAGCCCCATCAGGAGAGCATGGTCACCTCTGCTGGACTCATCACTTGGAGCCAGCCCCTTTTGTGATGCACGAACTTAAGAAGACTTCCTGCTTTTCCAGGAGATCCTCTCCTTTTCTTCCTCCATCTGGGCTTTGCAGATGTTTTACTGTTGCCAACCACCAAGGAGACTTCAGCATCCTTGTTTTCTCTCTGAAGTAACCAGAAATAGTGTTAGCCTGATTATTGACAGAAGTCTTTTCTGGACTGGTAGCACCTGGACAGTGAAGATGGACCCTTGACCAGCATGGAGGTCTCTCCTGACCCTAAGTTAGATCTAAACTTGGTGTCACAAACTTCCTTCTCCTCCTTTTTTTTTTTTTTTTTCCCTTTTTCCCTTAGTGGCCAGATGAGGACTTCTGGATGTCAGTAATTTCTCTTTTAATGCTGACTCTTCTTCTGACCCACACTATGCTCTCACCCAGGCCACTGTGAATGTCTTCTCCACTGTGGGTGCCTTGCTTTTAGCAAGGGTACAGCAGAGGCTAGACCATGCCAGAAGATTTTCAGAAGAATGACACTGATTTGGAGGAAGGCTAAATGACTATAATTAAGATTATCATGTTTTGGTTTTGTTTTTCTCACTTCCCTTTTATCATCCCAACTATAATGTGATTCTATGATTTTCATCCTATCTTTGCAGATGGAGGCAAGTCTTTGTTCCTTGGTAATACCAGAGCCCTTCTTGACTGCAGAAGGAATCTATCTATTGTAAACACAATAAACCTTAGCACAACACTTCCAAACATCATGGGGAGAGACGCTGAGCAAGAACATGATCGCGGATCTAGTGAAGTTACTAGTGGGAAGAAGATACCAACTATAGTCACCAAAACAAGAAAGGAAGAATATCTTTTCCAAGCAAATAACAACCTGCAAAGGAGGATATTGCAGTCTCTGAGGAGATTCAATGTGTATTTTAGAATCAGATTTGGGAATCCAGCCATCTGTCCAAATATTGAAATTCATCAGCCATTTCAAGTGGGAGTTCGTCAAGCAAAAACATCCAAGGGAGCTCCCACGCCTGCTGTGTTACTGGGCTTGGGCCACAGCCAAACACCATTGACACAGTTTTCTTGCTCTTGCATCTTAACTTTTTTTTTTTTTTTTTTTTTGGCTGAAAATCACCTCTGAGTGTGTGCAAAATCTATCTGTCAGTTCGGCAAAGTCACATGTCATATGAAAGTACTACAGGTGCTAGTAGGATTTTTCATGTGTGGATGGAGACAGGAGAATGTTCCCTGGCCACATGGAGACTCATTGCTCCCTTAAACATCCCTTGAAGAAGGGACCCAGCAGTGGCTTTCTCTGCATCACTCTTCTGTGTTTCCTTTCGGACCTTCATCAGCAAGGCTTTTTTTTTTTTTTTTTTCTTTTTATTTCTGCAAATATTGTGGTTATTTCAAGGTAAGGAGAATAATTAAACAAGGCTAGGGAGAAAAGCTGGTACAGACGCCTCTGTGAGAGGGCTCAGCAGTGGACAAAGTGGTTGCAGTTGCTGCACCAGTGTTTAGAAAGCACAGTTCTGCTCTGGAAAGGACATTTGCCTCCCATCTGGATCCATGCTTTCAAACAGGGCTACTGTTGGTACTATTTGCCACAAGCTTTGAGCCAGAAACTGGGCAATTTTTACAAGGCAGCACAGATCTGCAGTCTTCAGGCATTGCAGGAGACAGAAGAGCCAGGCCAGAAGCAGCACGGGTAGAGATGCCCGTAATATTGCCACAGCCATAAAGGGGCTGATTCAGCCCAGACTAAGGAGTGCTGGCTGAGCAGCTAGCAGGTGCAGGGAGGAGTGCTGCTGTCCCCAGCAGAAGGCAAAGGATGAACAAGATCAATGACCACAGGACACAGATGCAACATGAAAACTTCTGCGAGTGCTGGGATTTCCACCGGGTCTAGTACCTGTCTTCAAAGCAACTCAGTCTACCCTGGGAATGAGAGCGCCCTGGCTCCCTTCGTATGGCTGTGTTCCAAGTCCTCGAGCTGCCAGAAGGCATGGAGGGCTGCCTCTGCCTTGTACTCCCCAGGCATGGCTGCTGTGCTGTGACACAGCCCAGAGAAGGTGGGCAATCTCATGCTGATTTGACTCATGACTTTTGATCTCCAGCATTGTGATTTCAGGAGATGTTTTTGGTCAAAGCCACACTTTGGATGGTTTTGTAGGATATCCTGAATAACTACAGATGGGAAAATCAAGCCTGGGACCTAAATGTTCCTGTACTTTGAGTAAAAAAAAAAAAAAGTTATGTGTCATCTATCCCATCCCAAAGTGTCCGATCATCTGCTAGGCTAGCATAGTTCTGTTCCAAATCCCTGGGCAGATTTAGGGGCAGAAGCGAAGCAGCACATGGCAGACCTGGGAAGTCTTCTTTGCAGAGAGCTCTGGTAAAGAAGTCGTCCAAGAGTTTGTGAAGGCAAATGAGACAGGGGGTGAAATCTGTATATCATGCAGTTGGTAAGAATGCACATTGTTTCTCTGAAAAAATAGCTGCCACATCAGGAGGCTACCACCTGAGGCTTTCCAAGTATTACTTCCAAGAGAGATTGCTCTGCAGCTGGGACTAATTCCAGCAGTTTAACTTGCATGGACAAACCCAGTCTCTCCAAGAGAACCATGTCCTCTAGTTGTAAGTCAGGGGTGTCCTGCTGTGTTGAAACACTGTTCCCCCTCTAAACCTCCCAACAGCAGAGCTGTAACAGGTATGGAGACAAGTGGATCCCCTTGAATATCTTCTCTCCATGGTGGGCCCGGGGTAAAGCCATGTAACGAGGTCCCTTGGTGGGTCACTGCAGGCTGACCTGCTCTGCTGGGTGCGGGAAGTCACAGAGGTGAAGAATGACCATGGTGCCCCACCATCCACCACAAGGTGCAAAGCAGAGCCAGTACCAATGGTGGGAAAAGGCTGTTCCGTGGGGGAGCTGCCAGCTGCACTGATCCCTGTGTGGAAACCCAAACACTAGTCCTTATGTACAGGCCCTCTTTGAACAGTCAGAATAAGTTCCTGAGGAACTATTGGCTTCCTATAGGCTGACCCCATCCCGTGTATGGACAAGGTTCACTGAAATATATTCCCAAATTGCAATAAAGATTGAATTATTTTGCTTTTCCACATGTCCCTGCTCAACAGTACTCACTCTTCTTTCCTGCCTCCTCTCAACCTCTCAACTTGGCTTTTGTTTAAAAGCTTTTTTTTTTTTTTTTTTACTCGGGGGATTTAGAAAGTTTATAACACATTAAATCTCTCCGTAATCTCATAAATATAAATGACAATATTATGAAGAATAAAAAACGGTGCAGAGAAATCAGAATAATTAAATCTGGGACTTCTAATACTTAATGAGTCCCTTTGTCTCAGGCTGTGATTAGGAAGCCATCACTTGCTGCATTTTCTCTGATGGAGAACTGCAGATGAGAAAACTGATATGCCCTCAATGCTAGATTTGTGCAGCACCAAACACCAGATGAACTGCATATACTGAAGGCTTGGGTAAGGTTTGACTAGGGCATGCTGGAAGAGTAGCAGATGAGCTTCCAGTTTCACAGCTATGGGGAACATCTGGCAACAGATAAGCAACAGCAGGATCTGGCAAATTATTTCATCTACTGATTTAATCAGCATTTGGAAAGCCTCTGTGCACCAATATTTCTCCCCTGTGTCTTGTCTCTTTTTAATATAGAAAATCTTCAGTGTAGCACAGACTTGAAACAGCTCACTCTGGGAGGAATAGTCTGTCCTCATAGGTGTTTGGGATCAGCTAGACAAAGCCACAGCTGATCTGATCAGATATTGGAGATTGCCCTGCTCTGCGAGTCAGCGTGGACTGAAGACTTCCAGAGGTCCCTTTCCACCTGCACTTATACAAATACTTTATTTCCTTCTCCTCACAGACTTCTAAAGGAGAAGCTAAACCAGGCTGATGTCTTGGCTGTAGCATCTCACCTTTGTGGTGATCTTGATCCTGTAAGGTGCTGTGTGCTTCCTCTGGTCTGAATCAGGTTTCTGTAGCATTCGAGAGGCATCCATAGCTTGACTCTGCCCTCTCTGCCCTCTGTTTCTTGTTCTAATACAGAGAAGTTGTCAGATTTTCTTTTTGGGTTTGTCCTTCTGACTCTGGAAACTTGCATAGAAATGGAACAAAAAGCCAGGCATGCTTCTGCTCTCTGCATAAGGCAGGATCAGAGTTTTCCATGGAAAACAGGGAGAAATGTTTCTGAAGCAGAAAACAGACACGATAGTTCCTCCACTCATTGTTCTCTTGACATGTCACAATTTTCTACCAGCATCCATTTAGAGGAACAAGGCTCCAGGTACAACCACTAGCCATCTGAGGTGGAGGTAGGATCTCAGCCTGGCTCCAGCTGCAAATAGCAAAGGACCTGTCCCTGTCCTTACCCCTGACCAAACTGAAGATGGAGTCACCTACTGCACTCAGTCAACCAGGTGAGAGCCTTTGCCCAGACACTGGTCAGTCCTCAGCAGTCTTAACCTGCACCTCTCACATTCCCCAAAAGCAGGACAGCTGCTGAGCCTTCTGGGACTTCTTGGGGTACATCATGAGATGATGTACCACTGGCATGAAGGTACGTGGCCAGGGATAGGCCCTTCTCAGAATGTCCTTAGGCAGCAGTGGGCAGTGCAACAACTCCAGCAGAGGTCAGTGCAACAATATCAACAGTGGTCAGTCCAAGAACGTCAGCAGTGGTCAGCCCAACAGTGCCAGCAGTGGTCAGTCCGAACACACATGTGGAGGTTCTTCACAGGCTCCAGGCAAGCAATGTTCTCTGAATTTCAGCAAGAGAGTGCATTTCTCTCTCTCCCATGTCCAGATGCTTTCAGCAGCCCTAGCCAGGGAGGTGATGCACAGCCTGACTTGTAGATCTGGGGCTTTGGTTTTACACCCCTTGAGGGTGGAGGAAATTCAGCACATTTGCATGGAGTGACCAAAGCCAAGACCTGAGCGCAAGTTGGTGTTTTGGGATGTGCTTTCAGTAGCAGTATCCCAACGACATAATTTAGGTAGTTCAGATTTGTGTGTTTTGTCTGAGCTGCTATTTCTCAGCTTCCTTTAAAGAAAAAAAAAAAAAAAGAAAAGAAAAGAAGGCAGCAGGAGAACAATTCAAATGAGGGGCTTTTAACTTTGTTATAGGTGCATAGGCGGTTCAATGAATCTCTGGTTCTGTATAAGCAGTATCTCTATAACACAGGTTAACTGGACCTCTCTAGACATATCGCCAGAGAAATTGACCTTCCTCTGTTGATTTTATGTACTTCTGGCAGCCAGATTCACCCATACTTTTCCAGCAAGGGTAGAGAAAATAGATACAGGGTTAAGTATTAAGGGTAGAAGATCTAGACTGCACAAATACTTATGAAATGAAACCTTGACAATGAGCTGCATCTCATAAACAGAAGTATTTACTTCATGGGACAATTGCTTTATAGAATAAATTAGTAGAATACTTTTCCATCCAATTACACCCCAAAACACGGTGGGATGCTTTGGGTAATCATGATCAAATACCACCAAGCTGTCTTATAACATTAAAGAAAATATCTGATTGCCAGAAATCCATTACTGAGTAGACATCTGTGCACTGAACTCAAACCATGAGATTCTTCTTCTTTTTTTTTTTTTTTTTTTTCAGACTGGTTCTCTGTAATATGCCTACTCATACTACTGTACAAACACAAGATTTGCATTAATTTATGAAGTCCTGCAGCTTTTGATACTGTACATTAATTAAAAATGATTTGTTCACAAGAGAAGAAGAAAGTTTCACAGGAATTTACGAAGAACTTTCTGCAGTTTCTGGAAGAGATGTAGGGGCTCTGGTTTGGGGTAGGCTGGGACATCGTGGGGAGGCACTGGGAGCCCATGGCACCACTGCCTGTCATGAGCAGGTGAACACTGATACAACTTGCATGGGGGTCACTCAAAACTCCCTCTCTGATAAGCAGTGCTACATTTAGTAGGCTGATACTGTGCTCAAATAGCATGCAAAGCTACTTAAGCAGTCTATCTTCGACCACAAAAAATATGTGTCTGTTGCTCACTGACATGCCAGATATGTGATGCTCCCTTGCTTCTGGGAGAGGTCCCAATTTATTCTCTGTTTCCCTTGGAAATGACAGGTTTCCCTACAGTTTCTTAAAGGATTATGGTAAAAAATAATCTGTCCTTTGTGATGGTTATGAATAGTCAAATGTAATATCAAGGACTCAGAACCAACATTGTTGCTTAGGAGGAAAAAGAGGGTTTATAATCTTTGGAAAATTGGGCAGGCCACTAGGGAGGACTATAAGGATGTAGCGAGGCTGTGCAGGGACAAAATTAGGAAGGCCAAAGCTCATCTGGAGCTCAAGCTGGCTACTGCCATTAAAGATAACAAAAAACGCTTTTATAAATACATCAACACAAAAAGGAGGACTAAGGAGAATCTCCATCCTTTACTGGATGCGGGGGGAAACTTAGTTACAAGAGATGAGGAAAAGGCGGAGGTGCTCAATGCCTTCTTTACCTCAGTCTTTAGTGGTAAAACCGGTTGCTCTCTGGATACCCAGTACCCAGAACTGGTGGAAGGGGACGGGGAGCAGGATGTGGCCCTCACCATCCACGAAGAACTGGTTGGTGACCTGCTACGGCACTTGGATGTGCACAAGTCGATGGGGCCGGATGGGATCCACCCAAGGGTACTGAGAGAACTGGCAGAGGAGCTGGCCAAGCCCCTATCCATCATTTATCAGCAGTCCTGGCTATCGGGGGAGGTCCCAGCTGACTGGCGGCTAGCAAACGTGACGCCCATCTACAAGAAGGGCCGGAGGGCAGACCCGGGGAACTACAGGCCGGTCAGTTTGACCTCAGTACCAGGGAAGCTCATGGAGCAGATCCTCTTGGGAGTCATCATGCGGCACTTGAAGGGCAAGCAGGCGATCAGGCCCAGTCAGCATGGGTTTATGGAAGGCAGATCCTGCTTGACGAACCTGATCTCCTTCTACGACAAAGTGACGCGCTGGATGGACGAGGGAAAGGCTGTGGATGTGGTCTACCTTGACTTCAGCAAGGCTTTTGACACCGTTTCCCACAGCATTCTCCTCAAGAAACTGGCTGCTCTTGGCTTGGACTGGCGCACGCTTCGTTGGGTTAGAAACTGGCTGGATAGCCGGGCCCAGAGAGTTGTGGTAAATGGAGCCAAGTCCAGTTGGAGGCCAGTCACTAGTGGCGTCCCCCAGGGCTCGGTGCTGGGGCCGGTCCTCTTTAACATCTTCATCAATGATCTGGATGAGGGCATTGAGTGCACCCTCAGTAAGTTTGCAGATGACACCAAGCTAGGTGCGTGTGTCGATCTGCTTGAGGGTAGGAAGGCTCTGCAGGAGGATCTGGATAGGCTGCACCGATGGGCTGAGGTCAACTGTATGAAGTTTAACAAGGCCAAGTGCCGGGTCCTGCACCTGGGGCGCAATAACCCCAAGAAGAGCTACAGGCTGGGAGAGGAATGGCTGGAGAGCTGCCAGGCAGAGAAGGACCTGGGAGTGATGGTGGACAGTCGGCTGAATATGAGCCAGCAGTGTGCTCAGGTGGCCAAGAAGGCCAACGGCATCCTGGCTTGTATCAGAAACACTGTGACCAGCAGGGCTAGGGAGGTGATCGTCCCCCTGTACTCGGCTCTGGTGAGGCCGCACCTCGAGTACTGTGTTCAGTTCTGGGCCCCTCGCTACAAGAAGGACATCGAGGTGCTTGAGCGGGTCCAGAGAAGGGCGACGAAGCTGGTGAGGGGCCTGGAGAGCAAGTCCTATGAGGAGCGGCTGAAGGAGCTGGGCTTGTTCAGCCTAGAGAAAAGGAGGCTCAGGGGTGACCTTATCACTCTGTATAAGTATATTAAAGGAGGCTCTAGCGAGATGGGGGTTGGCCTGTTCTCCCATGTGCCTGGTGACAGGACGAGGGGGAATGGGATAAAGTTGCGCCAGGGGAGTTTTAGGTTAGATGTTAGGAAGAATTTCTTTACTGAAAGGGTTGTTAGACATTGGAACAGGCTGCCCAGGGAGGTGGTTGAGTCACCATCCCTGGAAGTCTTCAAAAGACGTTTAGATGTAGAACTTAGGGATATGGTTTAGTGGGGACTGTTAGTGTTAGGTCAGAGGTTGGACTCGATGATCTTGAGGTCTCTTCCAACCTAGAGATTCTGTGATTCTGTGATTCTGTGATTCTGTAATCTAAACTATCTCTAACTGAAAGCATCTGAACAGAGGCTCAGATGAGTTTCTGGAGAAAGAAATAGTTTCTCTACAGAGAAACACTGGACGCAACTGCATAATCAAAAGGGATTCATTTCTTGGTTCATTCAACTCCTAGGTTTTAGTTTTAAAACATGTCTGTCTTGGCTTAAAGCACTCTTCCAATCTCTATTTCCAGTTCCTAGGATTTCCTGAAATAGGGAATCCCACTTTTTCCTTTTACAATCTCCCAGTCTCTTCTTTTTTACCTCTCCCCAAGAAACTTAGCACTGCTCTCTTCATACTTGACAACTAGATATGGAGCTGTATCAGCCAGAAGGAAGTTTCCTTCACACTTTCTGCTTCTTACGGTATCTGGGCTCTTACCTTTACACTTACTCACCCTTCCTACATTAGCACAAAGAAAGCTGTTTGGGAGATCTGATGTCTTGTTTTCCAGAAACTGCCCTGAATCACCTTTATGAGAGCTGTCCCACGCTGCGAGCACAAGTCTTGCAGTCTGGCCAGATATTTGCCTTCTAAGTCAATAACCAAATCTGTTACAAAGGTAAGAACATGTAATTAATGGAAAGGAAATCCTTTTATTTTAATCACAGTTCACTTTTTTTAGTTAAGTTAAGAACATGTAATTAATGGAAAGGAAATCCTTTTATCCTTTTATTTTGATCCAAATTCACTTTTTTTTTTTTTTCTAGTCCAAGAATGAATCATGGAGAACCACCAAAACTCAGGTGAGAAATGAAATGACAAATGTTAAGGTCAGGAAGCTTGCCCACTGCCATTGCTACCCTGAAAGCAGATGGAGTGCATCTTCATACGCCACAGCCTGAGACACTAGTCGACAGGCCAGCCCGTGTGAGGAAGTCCATTGCTGCCTGAATTTTAACATGACAGGGGGACTCTTAAGCCTCTTGTTTATGCTTTAGTACTTGCGGTCTATGGGAGGACCACAGCACACTCTTCTCTGTCTCCCCTTATTTGTTGATCGTCTGTAGGAAGAAGAGAACGTGCAGAGGCCCTCACCCGTACATTGGGTCTTTTCTCACTCTGTGCAGCTCCATCATTGAGCAAAGTACCAACCTTGAGGCTTCTGTAAGGACTTGATACAAACTACAGAATACTACAAAGAAGCATTCACAACAAAACCACATTTTTTTCCTCAGCCAAGCATCAAAACACTTACAGAAGGGCATGGTCCCTCTCTGTGCACCTCAAGGGGAGATCCACAAGTCCTCACGTGGTTTCATCGCATCCAGCACCCTTCTCTGTGCCTCCCAGCTAAACGTGCACAGAGGCAGCTGTTGCCAAAGTGCTGTGGTGACACAATTCAGTTCTGTTTCTGAAGTCATCACCGCAGGCGCCTCCCAGTGACGGCACAACACTCTCTGTTGCTAATGCGTCTGTCTCAGAAACAGCTAGGGAAGTACCACTATGCCCAAACTGACTTGAATTAGAGTAGTTCCCAAATTGTTCTCTGTTCCCCTACATCTGTGGAAGGTGTGTGATCAATCTTTTCCTTGAGAAAGGACTACAGAGCAAAAGAGCTTGATTCTGAGACGTTGCCCGTCCTTGTAGAGCAGTTCACCTTTGATTTCCATGTCAGAAAAAAGAAGGTGAAATCAACAATTCCCTTCCTCTGAGCTGGGAATAGGAAAGAAGCCCAATTCTCCAGGAAGCTTTCAAAAGGAAACTCTGCATTTCTTTGTTAAACACCTCGTTTAATTTCTTGAAAGAAATCTTTCCCAGGACTTTGCAACTGCGGTGGTTCAAAGCGGGTGGGCAGCCGAGTTCCACCACGGCCGCTCTCTCACTCCCCCTCCTCAAAGGGAAAGGGGGAGAAAATACGATGCAAAGGGCTCCAGGGCTGAGATAAGGACAGGGCGATGGCTCAACAAGTATCGTGACGGGCAAAGCAGACTCAGCACAGTGACCCTCAGGGTCCCTCCCTGCCCCTGCTCCCCGTGGGGTCCCTCCCATGGGATGCCGTCCTTCCCCAGCTGATCCCACACGGGCTGCCCACAGGCAGCAGCTCCTCAAGCACTGCTCCCACACGGCTCCGTCCCACGGGCTCCATCCATCCATCCATCCATCCCCCAGGAGCAAACTGCTCCAGCACGGGTCCCCCACGGCTGGGCGGCAGCTCCCCCCAGCCCCCCTGCTCCTGCGGGGGCTCCTCTCCATGGCTGCAGCTGCGGCCCGGGGCCTGCTCCTGCGGGGGCTCTCCACAGGCCGCAGCCTCCTCCAGGCCACAGCCACCTGCTCCACCGGGGGCTCCTCCACCCACAGGGGGGCAGCAGCGTGGAGATCTGCTCCATGTGGGACCCATGGGTGCAGGGGGACAGCCTGCTCCACCAGGGGCCTCTCCCTGCACAGCCCGCAGGGGAACTGCTGCTGTGAGCCTGGAGCACCCCCTGCCTCCTGCTGCACTCACCTTGGGGGCTGCAGGGCTGCTTCTCACTCCTTGCTCTTCCAGCTTCTGTTGTGCAGCAGTATTTCCCCCTGCTTACATCTGCTCTCCCAGAGGTGCAAACAACATCGCTTATTGGCTCAGCTCTGGCAAGCGCCGGGGCCCTTTTGGAGCTATCTGGAGCTGGCTGTTGTCTGGATTGTTCTCACAGACGCCATCCCTGCAGGCCCCTGCTACCAAACCCTTGCCACGTAAATCCGATCGAAGTGTATGCAGCAATTACAAAGCCGCTGTGCTTTGGGCTGTCACGATCCTTCTGCAAGTGCAGGGGAGGTGCAGGGTTGCTTTGCATTTCCAAAAGGAGGAAGAAAGCCTCCAACCCCACTGGACCTCAGCCACTTGCAGGATCCAAGCAACGCTCCCCACTTTCAGTTATCTCCCTCCCATGCACACAGTGGGAGCAAGGTTGAACAAGCACATTTTTGAAAATGTTTATCTTAATGAAGAATAAAAGAAGTCTACAACACCCAATCCCTCTGTGCACCCAAGGCAAAAATCGTGGACTATTCTGCCTCAACACTATTTTCAGACCCAATTTGTCAAGTCATCTAGCAGAGGATTTCTCTCTTGTTCACTCACTAGCTTAGTAGAGCACCAGTTTACATAGGTGCTGGAGCAGATTCCTCAACCATCTGAAGGGACTTGATCCCAGAAAAGTTCAAAACTGCAGATGACTCATGATTTTGTGGTGAAGCATCTATTAAATGAGAGCTGTTCCGCTTAGGGCACAGTGAGACAGTGTGAGAAGAACCCTGTATCTCACTGATTGAGGCTTTATAACTCTACAGAATTGTCAGTCAACAATAAATGGAAAGTGCAGGAGATATGTTCTTTCTTCCTCCTTTCCCTGCCATACATTAGCAGAGAGATTGTGGTGGGATATAGGTTCAGAGCCTCACAGAAGAAGGATTTGAACCCAGGCTCTCCACAGTCTGCACCACTGCCTTCCTGACGGCTTTTGACTATTTTATTTTATTTTATTTTATTTTATTTTATTTTATTTTATTTTATTTTATTTTATTTTATTTTATTTTATTTTATTTTATTTTATTTTATTAGTATTATTCTTCTTCTTTTTCTGGGTGGTGTCTAAGTCTTGGGGGGAAGAACAAACTGTGGGAGGAGGGAATGCTACTACTGTCTGTGACAGTGGTGATTTCTGGACAGTGTTAGCAACAGAGCTTCTGCAGAGAAGAGAAAATGCCAGGCAGTCTCTGTTGGTATTCCATGTACTGAGTACTGAGTGCAGTTTTGGGCTCCACAGTATAAGAAAAAGACATAAACCTGTTAGAGAGTGTCGAAAGAAGGGCAACAAACAAGAGGGTCTCTTTTAACAGGGGGATTGAGGTTTGTGGCAAGGTTTTGGTAGCAATTTAGGGGCTGCACTGTGCTGGACACAGCAACAGACGCACCATAAGCCAAAGTCAGACAATAAGCCAAGGTGTGTTCACGCGTGGTTTACGTGTGGTTTACGTATAGAAGAAAGTTTTTGTCTAGTGGTGAGTATACTGCAGATTTGCTGCATTGTTCTAAATTAAATAGCAAGATAAGTGATGGCATCGTAGGCTGGGAAAATATTTCTAGAGTATCAGCGCATTTTGAGCATCATTTTAACTGTTTATGCAAACATGAAGATTATTAAAATCAGTGTTTATTTATGTCTGTATGTAAACAGGTGATCATGTTGTATAGCATGCAGTAAATGGTTTGTGAATGCTGCTTGAAGAATGAAAAGAGTAAGTCAGCTCCACAAGGAATAAATGAATTTTGTTTATTTGTGCAATGCAGAGTTGAGAATTAGACCAACAGCATGGAACCAAAGTCTTGCTGTGTGCCTTTTATCTGTAGGACAGTTCATGGAGGCTTCAGCAGCCCTATCTGTTTTCTAGCAGTCTGAAATGTCCTCTGTGGTGCTGCACCCAGTTGAAAGCCTGCACTGATTGTGCTGAACTTTCCTAACAGGAGGCACGGGTCCTTCGTCGGACGCTGGCTGGGGATGTATGCTGCGATGCGGGCAGATGATGCTGGCCCAAGCACTGATCTGCAGACACTTAGGGAGAGGTGAGTGCTGGTCCTGAGGGAACTTCGGTATTGTCTGCAGACGCTTCTTCGTAAGTACTCCATTAAAAGCACAAACCCTGAATTTATTAGTGAGACTTTCTTTGATGCCCTGGTAACAGTTCCTAATGAATCAATTCATATTCAGCTGGGTGAAATCATCCCAGCCTGAAGCAGAGAAATAGGCATAGAAGGAGAACAAATGGGGAATCCTGTCGCCATTATTTTATAAACCTTTTAGTGTAACACCCAAGTTGAGGCCAAGGGAAAACCTGCCACCGTGGGACAGTGCTCTTACCCTTCTCTTCACTACTCACTTGTCAGCAGCACGAGGTCCAAACGCCCCTGGTGCAAGCTCTTAAGCATGCATGTCACATCCCAGGATGCTGCCAGTGGAGTGTTTGGACTTTCTGTATGGATCTTATGTTGTTATTTAATGGGTGCTTAGAAATCCAACAAGGTCTAAACACAGCCTGTACTTTTAAATAATCTTGGAAGCTCAGAGATACTGGAATGGCTATCAACACGCAGCATGATCCGTCAGAATATGTTTGCAGTTGATGTTTTTGTTTTGTTTTATTTTCCCTGTTTTTACAATCTAGCCTATGATGATAAAGGGCAGCTTGATGATAAATAACAAGCTTGGAATTCTAGGAGCTCTACACAAAATGTAAATATTCGAGATGAATTGAAATGTCTTTTAACATCTCATTATAAAGCTTTCTGCTGTCTAGACATTTGATCAGTGTAATGAAAACGTCACCATTTTTTATTCTATATCAATTTTTCCTTTCAGATTGGCAATGGGAAAAACACAAAAAACAACCAGAAGAATATCACAGAATCCTACGATGCTTTCTCGACAGGAAGGCTTGCTGTTATTCAATCCACCAGATGGGTAAGAACAAACATAAACTTTCAGGTTTTTTCCACTGAAATTTCTACTGTGTTGAATCACTAATTTGCAGTATGTTAATTCATAATTTTAAAAAGTGGATGTGAAGACAATGTGTATGCTTATATAAAAATAAAAAGGTATGCAGATGGGCGCAAAGACTAGTAGTACAGAAACATTCCCTGAGACCTAAATAAAGCCATGTACTAGAATGTAGCTCTTGATAAACTCTGTAAGCCTTGGGTACCAGAGTCAGTAATGTTAGAATAGACAGTCTTGTAGCTTATTGCTGTAATTTGTAATAAAGGGCACTAACATTTGTTAACTTGTAATTCTCATTGTAGTTTAGAAGCCTTTTGTTTATTAAAGAAACTGGCACTCCCTAAGTTTTGAAAAGAGCATAGATTGAGAAAATAATTGTTATTGCTAAATACAGATTGCAGTTACTCTAGAATGTTTGACAGTCACAGTATTTACTGTATATTGTTCCCACATTCTTTATGGTCTCATTTTTCTTTGATTTTGTGTACGTGTGTCTTTTTTTCACTATGAAAACAGCACAGGTGGGTGTTGGAGAGGGGAAGTCAATTGGAGAATGGTTTGGACCAAATACAGTTGCTCAAGTACTAAAGTAAGTGAGATCATACCAGTCTCATTCAGAACGTACTCCCCTGGGGCAGCCAAGAGAAGGCCCAGGCAGAGTTTTGAAGGCTGCATCTCCCCCTGTCCCACAGTCAGGAATGTACTTGCCATCTATTTACAAGTGCAGCATGGAATGTCATGCCACAGCTCGGTGTGCAGGTACTGAGTTGGGAATGGGTGACCTCTAAATTTTAATAAAGGAAGAGCCTGAGGAGAAGAAACTGCAGGAAAGTCTCCTGCTATGCCGTCTGCATGCCCTCACCAGTCACACCACAGATGTATATTCCTTTCTGCACAGTGGCACAGCTCTGGCAGGTCGAGAGTGCCACCGTGTAGGTCGGAGTGGTGGTGTGAAACATCAGAGAGAAGCCATCTCGGCTGAGGAGGGAACTGAGCTGCAATTCCTCCCTTTCTGAGCAGCAGTTCTGCCAGCAAGGCTACTGGATAAAGATGGGCAGCTCCTCATAGTCTGGGAGCCACACTGAAAGGAACTGAGGCTGCTCAGTTCTCCAGGGGTACGTGGAGGTGTCTTACCTCAGGCAGGGGCTAGGCTACAGGTCCTGCGAGCTCAGCAGCAAGTCTTTGACACCCTGGAACAGGCACATGATCTGAAGAGGGAGGGGAGCTGAAGCATGCCCTGGACTCCAGATCTTTCATGGCCAAGTTTTTCATGGTGAAACGCTCAGCCCCATTTCTTTCTGGCTTATTTGAAACAGCTAATTCTGCCAGTGCAGCTTAAGAGTGTAGCTCCCTTCCCCAAAGGTTTGGATTTTGCAGAAGTGGACATAAAACTGTGTGCTGCTGTCTCCCACTGAAGTTTTGGTGCCCCAAACCCTTAGCTGATTTAGCTTTTAACGCCCCATTTCTGCTGTGCACGCAGGCTCAGGCAGAAGTAATTCCACTGAATTCAGTGGAATTTCTTAAGCAAAAAGTAATCTGCAAAACTGGCATAGGAATTTTTTTCTTTTCCAGATGAGAAAAGACACAATTGGGCAAGAACCCAGTGCAGAGACTGTCGAGTGCAATAAAAAGTAATAAACTTGATGTAGTTGAACTGTTACTGTCACTGCACTTAGCAGTAAGACAAAACAGTTTGCACATGGTGCAGCGCATATGTTTTTCCTGGTACCACTCAGTACCTATTTTTCTAAAGATATTAAACATTTAATGTTTAAAGTTTTCTTTTTCTTACATGGAGACTTTAAAAAATGCAGAAAGGATGTTTTTTCTTAAGAAAAAAAAAATAAATAAATGGTTCTGAGTGTAAAGCTACCCTTTTGATCCAACTAGTTTATATTAATTAGTACCTTAATGTTTTCTAGGAAGCTTGCTTTATTTGATGAATGGAATTCATTAGCAGTTTATGTATCTATGGACAATACGGTGGTCATTGAAGACATCAGGAAGTGACACCTCATCAGTTTTCTGGTAACAGTTTCTGATTTGACTCCATTTGCCAGCATGTATCTAAACATGAACAAATACTTGGGGGGCCATGGGTTTGTCTTGCAAGGGTAAGAAGAGGGAAGAAGGACATACAAACTCAGTTGTGTTTTTTTGATCCCTGATGCCAACTTCGTGCTCACATCACTGGATGTGAAGAGCTCCTTGAAGAATTTCTACTGTCATCATTGCTGCCATTTCATTTCTCTGGCGTTTTATAGGCAAAGCTTGACACTATTAATAACATTAATAGGACATGTCACTGCAGTCTTAAATTGTTATCCCCCAATCATTGATCTAACGTCTCACTTGGACGTGCCAGCACATACTGTCTGCTAGAATTACTTCTACTAAATAGCTGTAATTGCCATGCCCGGCTCGTTTTGTCTTGGGTGCCCTATAAAGATCCCTGGCAAACTAGCTTAATTCACTACTGAGAGGAAGATCTGCTTTGTGTTCCTCTGTGCGTTGACTGATTTCTAGTTTTATTCCCGCAGAAAAAATGTGCTGGTCCCCTCCTCAGAGCAGCAGCGCGTCCCACAGCAGTGCACATTTGCACAGAAGTGCTCTTGGCCGAAGCAAGAAGGCAGGAGGACTCTGCACAGGCTGGAAAGCCCTCTTGCTTATTATACCTCTACGACTAGGGATAAATCACATAAATCCCGTATATATTGATGCATTTAAAGTAAGGTTTTCTTTCAATTCATTGCTCGTTACTGTCAAATAAGTTTGGGTATCTGTGATGTCAGTAAAGAAATGAATGACAATTTCCTTTATTCCTTTTGAACTCCTAGGAATGCTTTAAGATGCCACAGTCTTTGGGAGCATTAGGAGGGAAACCAAATAATGCCTTTTATTTCATAGGATTTTTAGGTAAGGAAAAAAGAAACTTATTCCAAATGTGCAGATGATCAAAAGAGAACATTTTTTGAAGGGGAAATAGTAAGGGGTCTAAGCGTGAACCTCTAGAAGTAAAGAAAGATGAGAATAGAATAAAATAAATGAAGAAGCATATCTAAAAGAGTTTAGAAACAGTATGAGATGATCCTTAACAGGAGCAGAAAGTTAACAGCAAAGCTAGGTGTAAAAATAAGTGATGACATCAACAAGAGCAACATACTGAGAATAGCTGATAGCATTTGACAAGTGTATTGGTCAAATGTCACTTTTATTTTCTTGTATTTCAAAACTGTTTCTGATAGCAGTATCTTTTTCACCTTTTGCATACCTTCTGTTATTAAGTATTGCTCTAATTAATTTAAAATGCATTCCTTCAGATTTCACCCCACTTTGGGCCAAAATTTTGCAACCCTATTTTGTCCTTTTGTAAAACCTAACCTGTTTTAGTTAGGCTTTTTTGTTCCAATTTCTGAATGAATGCCTAATGGGATTACAGATTGCATCTGTGAACATCCTGTACCTTTTAATCTGTCAAATGTTAGTGTTTACAACACTTGAGATTTAAAAAAAAAAAAAAAAAAAAGTACTGGATCTCACATGGAAAAATAAAAGTATGTGACAAAGATAGAACATAACCAACCAAAAAATTACAGTAATAGGTGACAATAGGAAGTTATACTAAATACCCTGTGGGAAACGCTGTGTCTAAACCTTCCGATTCTCTTAAAGAATCCCTAGCTGGAAAGTCTAGATTATACTGACTGCGATGGCAATCTAATTTCTATTTTACAGTTCTGGACCAAGTGCTTATTAATGTCACTTGCTTATTTTTAACATACGGCTTTTACCCATCCAGGCGATGAGCTGATCTATCTGGACCCTCACACCAATCAAAGCTTTGTAGATTCAGAAGAAAATGGCACGGTTGACGATGAGAGTTTCCACTGCCAGGAAGCCCCACATAGAATGAAGATCATGAATTTGGACCCTTCAGTAGCTTTAGTAAGTGTCAGGAAATCTTGAATGCATGTACTTTATCTCAAAGTAATGTCTCTCTACATTGGTAAGGGCAGCAATGCATCTCCTTGAACAGAACCAAGATCACAAAGCTGTCTTCTGTGATCAACACATAGTAGTTTGTACATAACTACATCGAGAATCTTAGGGCAAGTGGGGAGCTGTCTGTACTGTAGGAGCTCGCTTTGTTTTCTTTACTGAGCAGCTTTTACTTCTTTCAAGAGGCATTATAATGGTCAGAGCAAGGAACTGAAACAGGTTTACGTGTTTTATTCTATCACTACTTTATGTTTGGTCACCTCTAGACAAGTTACTTAAACTTACTTTATATCATAAGTTGAAAATGTTTAAGTGGAATTATTGTATTTCACCCCAAATTACAAATACAAATGTATTATTTGTAATTCACCCAAAATGTCATGGGGGTACTGTGGTATTTGAAAAAATTGGATCTGATCCCATGCCAGTATCCTGTGATTGGGTGATTGGCAGTTGTCACCAGTGGGATGTGTTTCTAAAGCTTTAAACAATCTGTAAAGATACCGGTATCTGTCATTCATTCACATACCTGTTTTTTAATACTGCTGCTTTTTAGAAAGTTTTTTTGTTTTGTTTTGTTTTAATACTTAACTACGTAACTGTGCAAAATGTGGCATGATGCAACGAGACAGACAAAATCATAATGAAGAGCAAATATTTTCAGTATAGATACCAGAATGGAAATGTTCCTTAGGTGGTCCATCATCTACAAGTTTTCAGCTTCTGCTGATACCTGGACTGTAGGAACTGGGTGGCGCTCCATGGAGGAGCACACAGGAGCTGCTGCTATTTTTTGGTTGACTATTTCGTTAGGGGTTTGCAGGGCCTTGTTCTCCCCGTGGGTTCTCTCCCTAGAGCTGCCACATATTTGGAGTCTTATATCTACTGATCATACAGGGCATTACTGTATCAGAGGTCAAACCGCCTTACCTGCTGGTACCACATACCTACCATCTGCAAAGGTAAAACTCTGTGTGTTTGTTTTTTCCCCTAAGGGCTTCTTTTGCAAAGAAGAATGTGATTTTGATAACCGGTGTAGTCTTGTACAAAAGGTAAGAGTGGGAACTTAGCATCTCGATTTGTTCTTTATAAAGTCTGGTTTTTATTGTCTGTTTTTTGTAAAATTTTCCTTTGCATTTTCCTTTGTATACAAATTGTATGAGCCATGGAGAAGAATGCATTAAAGCATCAGGGTAAGGCAATACTACTGAATTGCTAATTGGAAATTGTTCAGCACTTTACCAGCCACAAACCCTGCCAGTTGGAAAATGGGTGTAAACATCCACACTTGAAGGTGTTACTGGGTGACACTTGCTTTTAACTTCTAATTCTCACTAAATGACTAAGGTTTAACTGCCATATTGTAGTGATGTATCAATGATTTGCTTCCTGATCCTTTTTTATTGTTTGACATAATAGATTGCGTGTTCTAATTATGACTGTTAGTCCCTGCTATCTTAAAGATCTGATTCTGTAAGCGCTGCAGGCCTCTAGCTCCTGCTGATCTAGGGAGAACAGAAGGTGCTGGCTGCCACAGGAAACAGTCTTGAGGATGTTTCTGCATGCAGCTGTTAAGCTAAGCACCAGACGTCTGAATGTAAAGTACCATCAACCTCTAAGGGCATTTATTTAAAAAAAAAAATCATCTAAGGAAAACAGTTTGTAAATAACTGAAATACAGGACAGAAGGTAACTTCTCTTTGAAGAGGAATAGCGTTTGGCTTCAGGAACACCTTTTTTCCTGACCAAAACCTGTCCTTCAAAATCTGATGCGTTTTTTTTTTTTTTTTCCCCTTTGGAGGAGCTGATAGATCTGTCTTTTGTGCTATTGATCAACAGAAAACTTGAGGAGAGTTCTATGCAAGCAACTTTCTTTTAAAAAGCAGAAAATATTGTACATTCCTAGTGTGCTTGCTACATGTAAACAAAATTACAGGTTTGCAGATATCAAAGCTGATATCAAAAGATGATAAGACTGATAATTTGTAGTACAGTTCAAGAGATCTGTCTTCCAGATGTGTTTTAACTAGGGATGTATTACAGAGACCATGGTGCTTGGATTTCACAGTATGTCTGTATAAAGACTTTTTTTTCCTGATGGACATGCGTAATTAAAAAACACTTTCAATTAAGCAGACACGTTTTGTGTTTGAAGCGTCCCCCGAGCCAGCTTTTAAAATGAAAGCATTCTGTCCTCAGGAGATTCTAAAGCAGCAGAGTCTACGGATGTTTGAGCTGGTCCAGAAGCACCCGCCACACTGGCCTCCTTTCATACCTCCAACAAAACCAGAAGTGACAACCACAGGAGCAGGTAAGGCACCGATTCAAAGCCTAATTGTGCAATGTTATGTTCCTCGTTAGCAAATAAAAGAATAATCACAGGTAGAATAACTATCCTTTGTGAGTGTCAAGCAATATATAGCAGGCATGTATCCAAACAAGCCATACAATTGCTAGCACAGATTTTTTTTTTCACTCTTACAAAGTACTTTTCTGGAATGCGTCTTTCAAAGTTTTTTTTTTTAAGTGAACAAAATCAGGCATGTCTTTAGAAGCATTTTTTTCTTTATCTTTTTTTACAGAACTCATTGAATCTACTGACAAGCTATTTGAATTGGAAGAAGAATTTGAAATCCTGAGTGTGTGAAGGAAACTGTGGTGACTCTTCTGAGTGTTGAATATATTGGTAATATTATTGCATTGACTTAAACAGCCATGTTAGCCCCGAAGTGCCTGAAATTATGGATAACAGAGCACAGAAATCTAGTAGCATCCAAAACTCCAAGGGCAGTTTAACACACAAGCTTCCCCGGATGGAAAGGCAGTAAGAGATGTTGTGATAAGATGCTTAAAGGGAATCTCTTTTTAACGTACCTTACCTGGAGACAAACGGGCCTTTGAGATTAAGGCAAAAATACATGTATCACTGGGCACCATGTTTGGAGAAAGGGATAACCCAAATGGATATTTCTTGCTCTCATATAATAATGCAATAGTTTAGTTCTTCAAGCAAAACAGTCTTCAGTTCAGGAGGATGTTTACTTCTGTTCCCTCCTGTGGGCTGCGTCATAGGAAAAATACATTGTCTTGTTTAAAAGATTGACTGGATCAGGAGAAAATTGTTTCCTTGTTAAATATTTTAACATGTATTTGAGCAACCAGACTTTATTACAAAAATGTTTCTGTAAAAGGAACTATGTCTAATGGACACATTTTGCAATAGCCTTCCTGTTTCTGGGAGACCTCAAGAGGAACAGGAGCCTCAAATAGTTGATACAGATCACAACCACTGTTATAGTTATGGTATATTTCACCTTGACCTTAAAATTCAAATGATTAAAACTTAGGTTATTTCTTTCCGAGTTAAAACGAGTCAAAGGTGGTTTAACTGTACCTTATTTATTTTAGAATAGATTTACACAAGTTTCTCTGTTACAGCACTTTATCTGTGCATCTAATAAATTTCTTAAGCTTTTCTTAGGTTGTATGCTGCTATGTTTGGTTAATTTGTGTGAACTAAATATAAACCAGGTGATCTTAAAACTTAATATAGAAGCGTACACAGATTACTGAATTGTTGCTTTTTGACTTCTTGCCTTTTGAAATCTGTTTTGGTAGAAGTGCCTTAACCCTACAGGTTTATCAGAACAGCCTGGGCAGTTTTATTTCTAAGGCAGAGAATCTCTCTCTAGCAGCCATAAGAAAAACAGTTCAGAATAAAGAAAGGCAAAGATTTTTAATCCATGCTGAAGTTCCTTTTCACTATCAGACAGTCCCCCTTGTGGTCATGTTGTCATGCTAGTGTCATGAACATGAACTGCAGACTTTCATCTTCACCAATAAATGACAACATAGAGAAATACTGAATATTGTCTCCTCTCACTTGCACCTCTCGATCAGGGCCACTGTTTTTTCAAACAAAAGAGTTAACGAGATCCTATTGCATCTTGTTTAATGTTTATTAACTACAGTTTGGAAACCACAAACGTAGAAAAATAATATCATTTCCTTATTTTATTAAAACATATATAAAACATATATAAAACATATATAATATATATATATAACACATATTGTGTTGTAAAGCCCACAATTCCATACCAATGACAACAAAAAAATCATCTAATTGAGCATGCAGTTTTCATTAACCTGTTTTTTGTTTCTTTTTTTTTACAAATACCCAACAACACATACACATGTGTTGTGTTGTGTTTTTTTCCATCATTTCTCACTGAAGCAATACCCATCCCGTATCAGATCTGTGTCATTACTCTAATTTTTGTTCCTAATGTACTTGAAAAACTTCTTAACTCTATTGATTGCAACAGTGGACTTTTTTCCCTCCGATCTTAACTCCATTTATCAATTACTTATTCTCTTAAAATCCTGCTTTTAAGAGATGGTTGGGTATTCACCATCTCTCACTCTTATTTATAGATTTTCTTTTCTTTTTCAGTAGTTCAGCCCTAGTCAACTCGGAGGTGGGCAGCAGCAGCTTCTATGGAGCAGCTATGCTGGAAAAAAAAAAAAAAAAAAAGTTGAGCCTTGAGGGAAAAGGAAGGTGGGAGAGCCAGATGGGGCAAGAGGAAGGGAGGTGGTTTGACCAGGACACCTTGAGGGTCTGGGAAGAGAAGAAATGGATGGGTGCTTAAGAAATGAGCAGCATCACAGCCTACATACGGAAGAATTGTGACGAGCAGTTTAGAAATGTGAGCGATTGGTGGTCTTGTGTTGATCGGCAGCTGTGCTCCATGGTTATAGCTGTAATTTCAGCAGGTTACTGTGTAAGCCGCATGTTGCCACTTCCTTGATCAAGGCAAATGCTGTTTAGTTGCAGGGAAGAGGGGCAAGACTCAGGGAAGAAACGGAATGGAGAAAAACTGTACACTGTGGATATGCACACGTAGCCATAAAATCAGTGCTGGACAGAAAGAGAGAAAGAGAGACAGACAGAGAGACAGAACGAAAGGAGGGAAGGAAGGAAGGAAGGAAGGAAGGAAGGAAGGAAGGAAGGAAGGAAGGAAGGAAGGAAGGAAGGAAGGAAGGAAGGAAGGAAGGAAGGAAGGAAGGAAGGAATGGAGGGAGGGAGGAAGGTAAAGGGAGAAAGAAGGAATACCCCACACTCATAAAAGTGAGAAAGATCCAGGTGTAAAAGAACGTAAAAGAAAGACAACTGTCATGTTGTGGTCTGATAGTTTCTGGGAGAAAGCAGAAACCCAGCAATTCTGTCTTTCCTACTCCTCCAAACCAATTCCGTTGACAACTCTGAATGCTTCCAGCTAGAAAAAAAAGGAAGAATGAAGTGGAGGGCTCCTTGCCATCACTGTATTTCTGGAGCAGATTTCTGGATAGTCCCCGCAGCCAGCTGTAGGGCCTGTGCCAGGCTTGGAGTGGCTGCAGGGAACATGCCAGGGGCTCGAGGTGCTGCAGGGAACATGCCAGGGGCTGGAGGGGCTGCAGGGCGAGTGACACGGGTTTGAGGGGCCTCAGGTCCCAGCGCAGTGGTTGAAGTCGATGCAGGGAACATCAGAGTTGTTGGAGGGGCTGCAGGTAAAATGCCAGGGGTTGCGGGAGCTGCAGGGTGCTGAGTCACAGCTTTGCATCAGGTCAAGACGCATTTTCCTAGAACCATCCATTTCCTCCTGAAGGGGCTGAATAGCATGGAACGGTCTTCAAAATGCACAGAGCAGACCCCAGCAAACGTAGGGATGCTGCTAGCAAGTAGGGAACTTTTTTGTTGATGTTGTTAACATTGTTTCACGACAATAGATGCAAACATGTATCTTGAGTTGAGGGCAAAGGTTACCTTGGATCTGAAGCACACAGGCATTCACTAATGTCCCCCCATCCGGAGTGAATCCACAACGACTCGGAAGGAAAACTAAAGTCCAAACCAGTGCACTGGGATAAAGAGAGTTTAATAGGGTAGAAAAGGAATAAAAACAATATAATAAATATTAATATTTATAATTTATAATATAATAACGTATAAAAATTGTTTAATTAATAAGATTAAATAATAATCATCATAATTTTATAGTAATAAAACAACGCCATACTGTACAACACAGTCAATAAAGTGGATTGAATGCAATAAAAATAAAACCCATTTATCCCATCCCAATGAGTTCCTATCCCCATCATCACTTCCCATCCCACTGATCATTTCCTATCCCAACAACGTCCCAGTTCTGATCCCAAGGCTGAATTCCCAACTCCCACCCACCCATCCAGCCAGCCATGCACCCATTTTCTGCATTTTCAGGTCACAAGACTCTGATGAAGGCCACCTCAGCCTTTTCCCCCCCAAAAAAAGCTGCTCTTTATTGTGAAAAACTTCACTTTTGCACAACACTGCAGACCCAGCCAAGATGGTCCTGCAAGACAAGGTGAAAGAAACATACAAAACCCATATGGAGGTAAATTGGTTCATCTAAACAAATTCCTACCACGAAATCCTGATCCTCAATCTCAGCACCGATGAAAAAAGAGGATACAGTTCCCTCCTCCAAGGTCCCTCTCTGCCCCTGCTCCCCGTGGGCTCCTCTCCATGGCTGCAGCTGCGGCCCGGGGCCTGCTCCTGCGGGGGCTCTTTTTTGCACCTAAGTGCTGTTAACCATCCCAGGCATTTGTTGTTCACATGGTGAATAAGTGCTGTTTTGGATTTACAGAGATAATCTGTAGATTTGGTTCCAAAGGGGTTCAAATTCAGGCAAGGCAGTGAGAGCTTTGTGGGCTGCAGGAGAACCAAAATGCAGGAACTGTCAGGGCTCATCCTCACCCGTGACCAACTCTCATTTGGTCTTCTTTGGAGAGAAAGCCAAGCCAGCCAGATGGCTTCCACTACTTCTATGGGAGTGACATTGGGATTGATCTTTAAAATGAAATGAAGCAGAAGGCTGTGGGTTCTCCAACCTTCAAGATATGCAGCACTTGGCTGGGAAGGTTTCTTCCGTTCCTATGGATTTGAAGAATTAGGGCTGAAAGAAGCAGCAGGACCCTAGGGCCATATTCTGTCATCTCTATGGAAACTCCTGACGGGAATTACCTCCCTACTGGTGTCAAACTGCAGGCA
The DNA here is from genome assembly GCF_047663525.1 of Anas platyrhynchos. NCBI lineage: Eukaryota > Metazoa > Chordata > Aves > Anseriformes > Anatidae > Anas > Anas platyrhynchos. The sequence continues at coordinate 537,235 of NC_092613.1, read as the reverse complement.
GGCAAACGGGTGTGGTCTCCTCTCTGTGCAACTCCCCAATCCATGGTGTCTCTTTGCATGTGTGAAATTGCATGTGTATAGGGGGTGTGGTGGCAGAAGAGTGAAAGCCTCTTCTGATGGCTCCTAAAGCTGTGAGTCTGACCCTTCTGTGACTGTGCTGAAAGCGATCCTGGGGATAGAAGGGAGAGTGATCCAGCTGCACATCATGAGACGGGGAAGAGACAGAGGCTCTGGCGTGCACTGCTGACTGGTTTGCCTCGGTGGGGTTGGAGTGAGGAAGCTGTACCCTCCTCTGTTAGCACAAAGGAGAGGAGTTATTCCACGCTATTTTTCCTCCTCTGTGTATGAATGGACAGACTGCACAGTTGGTTAAGGCCGTAGCTACTGAAGACAAGAACTCGATTGTCTGCTGCTCTTCAGGCAGAAGGCAGAAGGAATCAAGAGACAGGACTGGCTCTGTCTGCATACTGCAGTAGACGCACTTTTTTGCATCTTCTGTGCGTGAAAAAGTATGTTTTAATTGATAAGAATCCCAAGGGCCTAGAAATACTGCAGTTTTAGGATAAATCTGGTATAAACTGAGTGTCCTGAGGATTTTGAGTACTCCATTTCCGTGGCCAGACCAACAGAAACTCCAGGGCAATAGGAAACACAACTTTCTCTCTCTTATCCTAAATTTCTCCACTTGTTATCTCCTGACCAGCAATTTACAGGAAAGTTACAGGAAAGTGAGGGAAAATATTTGAACTATTTATACACCAGTGCAGGTGGTGCCATGTTAACTTCACTCTTTTGCAAGATCTTGTTTGCTAACAGCAAGTTATGGCCCCTAGGGATGTTTTACCTTGAGGGAGGGAATGGGGGCACACCAAAACAAGTAGAACAAGCAAAATACTGTGGGGTGGAGCTGACAAAACAACAAACAAACAAACAAACAACAAAAAAACAACTACCACCACAGACCACCCACTAGTGCCGTGCTTTTCATACTGAAGTGAGGAAAGAGCAGAGCATCCTTGCAGGAACTTCATGCCTCAAAACCCTCCTTTGTCACTCTTCCTGCACTTGTGTAACAGTTGCTTGCAGGTCTGTTTCCTTTCTTATTTCAGGACTGGAAGATGGCTTCATGGACAAAACAGACTTGGCTTGGGGAAGAGTAATTGAATTTATTGCCAACTGATCACAAAGTAGGACAGTGAGAATTTAAAAACTTTAAAACCAACCAACCAACCAACCAACCAACCAAACAGAAAACCACCTCGCCACACTACCTCCATCCCAGGCTAAACCTCAGTCTTGATTCTTCTATCTATTTCCCACGGAGCAGTGGGGGGTGGTTGGAGGATGTTGGGGACTGGAGGTTGCAGGCTCTGCTGCTCCTTCATCGTAATTGGCAATTTTATTGATGGGAGCGCTCCCCACCCCTCCCATCCCCTCTTTTCCCTTCCCTCCACTCCCCTGCCCTCCCCTATGCTCCCTGTTCTTTCTGACCAACAGTATGATAGATTCGGGTGGGTGGTCAGCACGTGGGGCTACGGAGAGGACATGTACACAAAGATTTGGCTCCAGATCCAAAATGTCATGTATTTGGCAATTTTATTTATGGTAGCACTCCCCTCCCCTCCCCTCCCCTCCCCTCCCCTCCCCTCCCCTCCCCTCCCCTCCCCTCCCCTCCCCTCCCCTCCCCTCCCCTCCCCTTCCCTCCCCTCCCCTCCCCTCTTTTGCCTCCTCTCCCCACTTTTGCCTCCCCTCCCCTCCCCCGCATCCCCTCCCCTCCCCTCCCGTCTCCTCCCCTCCCCTACACCCCCTCCCCTATTCTCCCTGTCCCTATACTCTGCTACACTCCCCTCCCCTATACTACCCTAAACTCCCGTTCGCTACACTACCCTACATTACCCTATGCCCCCCTCCCCTACACTCTCCTACACTCCCCTCCCGTATCCTACCCTACACTCCCCTAAACTCCGATCCCCTACACTACCCTATACTCTCCTATGCTCCCCTCCCCTCTAACACGCTACACTACGCTATGCTACCCTACCCTGCCCTACCCTACCCTACCCTACCCTACCCTACCCTACCCTACCCTACCCTACCCTACCCTACCCTACCCTACCCTACCCTACCCTACCCTACCCTACCCTACCCTACCCTACCCTACCCTATCCTATCCTATCCTATCCTATCCTATCCTATCCTATCCTATCCTATCCTATCCTATCCTATCCTATCCTATCCTACCCTCCCCCTGCCCTCCCCTCCCCTCTCCTCCCTTCCTTTTATTCCCTCCCCTTCCCTCCCCTCTTGTCTTCTTCTCTCCTCTCTTCTTTCTTTCGGGTAACTTCAAATCGCTTCAGTCGTTCTCATAGCTCCTGTCCCTGGCTGATTCACGGGAACCCATCAGCAGCAACCAGAAGCGCTCCAGCTGCTGTGTCACTGGTCGAGCAACAGTCTCCAACTGGGAATCGCTGACTTCGTTGTGTGGCTCAGACAGGTGCCTTGCAGTTCCACCGTGGCCTGGACGTTTCCTCTTGCTGTGTCCCCACCTACAGCGCACTTCTGCTTAGAAGCAGCAGCAGGCTTTGCAAGATGTCCCACTCCTTCCATTTTCAGCGGTTTAGCTTGGCTAGCCGGGTGGTGTCTGTCAATAGAAGACAACAACGAGATTTGGGTTAGAAACAGCTAACTGAGTAGTTCCTTCGCACAAGGGCAAGGAATATCTACCCCTTCCTACTGGAGGCTGCAGTGTCAGAGATAATGACGGGTCCTTCCGAGAGCTTTGAAATATCCCTTGGGGATGCTGAGTCCAGAGGACCAGAGCAAACCTGTCTAAAGTACACCGTGGAATCACTCGGAATGACTTCCTAGCAGAAGCATGTGTCTGATACGGCTTCAGCTGCTTGCAGTGTTCTTCTTCACCTCCTACCTAAATTCAGATGAGAGATCTCAATGAAGATGGAAAGGTTGAGAAATAGAGAAATCACTGATGTGCTTTGAGAACTTCTAAGGACTGAGTACTGCATCAATCCCATGTTGTTACATTAAGGATTGGTTAGAAAAGCAAACGTTAAAAACAAGGAAAGGGGAAGAACAAGTAAGCTTTCTTAAAGTATCTATTCTATTTAAGGTATCTTTAAAGAAGTAAATAAGTACTGAAATATATATGCAGATAGAGAGAGAGAGAGAGAGAGAGAGAGAGAGAGAGATACAGAAACCTAAGAGTCTGCTGTGCAGGTTAGCTTCTTGCTCTCTTTTCTAAAAGTCACAGTGAATGCAGCATCTGTGTGCGTTACAAGCATTACCCTCAGTCCAGCACAGGTACACACGAGAGGTCAGCCTGCAGGTTGCGGAGGCAAAGCAACTGCTCTGGCTGGATGTGAAGAGCCAAGACAGAAGTTGCTGTCAGGGAAAAGATACACAGAGGGGATGAAAAAGACGGAGTGTGCTTCCGACCTTCACAACTTCTAAGCAAGCGGAGATGAGGTTGTGGAAGAAGCAAATAAGCTGTTGATCTAGAAGCAGCCTGAAGATTGTCCTTAAGCAGGGCCTTGCATTCTTCATTTTTACAGCATTGCTTGCCTTCAAGTGCACGACGATGATTTTATGAACTTTCTACCACTACAGAAATGCACCGGATTCTTTCACAAAACTGACGGGTGGTACTTGGCAATATTGGTCAGCATTCTCTATTTCCTTCTTCATCTCAATTCTCTTTTGGCCTGTGAAGCTTTCCAGATCAGAGGAGAAGATCCACGGTAATACGGAGCTTTGGATACTGCAAAGGAAACGAAGAATCCTACTGACAACTCTTTTCAACCTCGCCTGCAAGCATCACAGAAAAGAACACCGAAAGAACACCGCTTTATCATGGGAAGCATAAATTGGAGCATAGGTGTCCTATAGCTGAAGCGAGGTGAAGCAGGTTCCACACAAGGTGAAGGAGCACACCCATAAGCATTTCCATAAAGCCGTGTTTTCAAACAAAGGGTTAAGATTTAGATTTTCTTACAAGTGAAGAATGAAGAAATAAAAGAAAAAGAAAATTACCAGGACATCCAGTTTTCCTCTAGCTTGCTTTGCTTCTTTCCGAATCTGAGTCTGGAGTGACAGTCAGGGAGCAGCGTTGTGCAGAAATGCCAAAGCCTCCCCAGCTGGTTGTACCTTCATCAGCAAGGGCTTTGATACTGCTGCCTCCTCAGCAACATCAGCCATTTCCGAGGAAAGCTGGTGTCCATCAGGTCAAATAGGAATGGGAAATCCCTCTTGCCACAACTTCACACTCACACCAGAGTTGGCAGGACAGGCCGATGGACAGAGAAGCGTCTGCAAGAGTGTTAGAAAACAGACTTTAGATTTCCGTCAACCCAGGAAGAATTACTTGCTCATCCCTTCAAAGTGAACTCTGAGTAGAAGGAGGGGATCCCAAGCTGCATTCCTGACATCTATGCTGCAAAGTCATCCAATGGGACATGTTACTGGACCAGCCTGTTACGAACAGAAACAGGACTTTGAGGTTATGCTGTTGGATTAGAATTAAGCTCAAAGAGTTAGTCCTTTGACGTGTTTTTGTTTGCAAGTGTTTTCACTGCTTCCCAGACAATGTCTCCAGCAAGCTAGCTGCTTGCTTCATTTGTTCTGTTCTGTTCTTTTTGATTCTGTTTTGTTTTGTTTTCTCAGCCAGGATTCTTAGAGAAATGAGATTAAAGTGATCATATTGTATGTCCACCCATCCCTCCCTCCCCTTCGCTTGTCCAGAGCTTTTACCTCGTCCAGCAGCTTGAATGAACTCGGTCCTAGGCGCAGTTGTGTCCAAGCCATTCTGTTCCTAGACGTGTTGTGAGAACAGACAGCTAAGTAGTGGGGAGAGGACGTGCTGCTGTCTGCAGTGTGACCTCAGCGCTTACCAAACAGTAGGGAATACATAGAGAAGGGCCTTAGGAGAACTTCAAGCCCCAGATACGTTTTATGTGGAAACCATATTTCCCAAGATAACACTGGACACAACTGCATAATCAAAAGGGATTCATTTCTTGGTTCATTCAACTCCTAGGTTTTAGTTTTAAAACTAAATGGGGAATAGGCTAAAGTTATGCAAGGGGAGTTTTAGGTTAGATGTTAGGAAGAATTTCTTTACTGAAAGGGTTGTGAGGCATTGGAACAGGCTGCCCAGGGAGGTGGTGGAGTCACCATCCCTGGAAGTCTTCAAAAGACGTTTAGATGTAGAGCTTAGGGATATGGTTTAGTGGGGACTGTTAGTGTTAGGTTAGAGGTTGGACTCGATGATCTTGAGGTCTCTTCCAACCTAGAAATTCTGTGTGATGTCTGTCTTGGCTTAAAGCACTCTTCCAATCTCTATTTCCAGTTCCTAGGATTTCCTGAAATAGGGAATCCCATTTTTTTTCTTTGTACACTCTCCCAGCCTCTTTGTTTTCCTCTCCCCAAGAAACTTAGCACTGCTCTCTTCATACTTGACAACTAGATATGGAGCTGTATCAGCCAGAAGGAAGTTTCCTTCACACTTTCTGCTTCTTACGGTATCTGGGCTCTTACCTTTACACTTACTCACCCTTCCTACATTAGCACAAAGAAAGCTGTTTGGGAGATCTGATGTCTTGTTTTCCAGAAACTGCCCTGAATCACCTTTACGAGAGCTGTCCCACGCTGCGAGCACAAGTCTTGCAGTCTGGCCAGATATTTGCCTTCTAAGTCAATAACCAAATCTGTTACAAAGGTAAGAACATGTAATTAATGGAAAGGAAATCCTTTTATTTTCATCACAGTTCACTTTTTTTAGTTAAGTTAAGAACATGTAATTAATGGAAAGGAAATCCTTTTATCCTTTTATTTTGATCCAAATTCACTTTTTTTTTTTTTTTTTTTTTTTTTTCTAGACCAAGAATGAACCGTGGAGAACCACCAAAACTCAGGTGAGAAATGAAATGACAAATGTTAAGGTCAGGAAGCTTGCCCACTGCCATTGCTACCCTGAAAGCAGATGGAGTGCATCTTCATACACCACAGCCTGAGACACTAGTCGACAGGCCAGCCCGTGTGAGGAAGTCCATTGCTGCCTGAATTTTAACATGACAGGGGGACTCTTAAGCCTCTTGTTTATGCTTTAGTACTTGCGGTCTATGGGAGGACCACAGCACACTCTTCTCTGTCTCCCCTTATTTGTTGATCGTCTGTAGGAAGAAGAGAACGTGCAGAGGCCCTCACCCGTACATTGGGTCTGTTCTCACTCTGTGCAGCTCCATCATTGAGCAAAGTACCAACCTTGAGGCTTCTGTAAGGACTTGATACAAACTACAGAATACTACAATGAAGCATTCACAACAAAACCACATTTTTTTCCGCAGCCAAGCATCAAAACACTTACAGAAGGGCATGGTCCCTCTCTGTGCACCTCAAGGGGAGATCCACAAGTCCTCACGTGGTTTCATCGCATCCAGCACCCTTCTCTGTGCCTCCCAGCTAAACGTGCACAGAGGCAGCTGTTGCCAAAGTGCTGTGGTGACACAATTCAGTTCTGTTTCTGAAGTCATCACCGCAGGCGCCTCCCAGTGACGGCACAACACTCTCTGTTGCTAATGCGTCTGTCTCAGAAACAGCTAGGGAAGTACCACTATGCCCAAACTGACTTGAATTAGAGTAGTTCCCAAATTATTCTCTGCTCCCCTACATCTGTGGAAGGTGGGTGATCAATCTTTTCCTTGAGAAAGGACTACAGAGCAAAAGAGCTTGATTCTGAGACGTTGCCCGTCCTTGTAGAGCAGTTCACCTTTGATTTCCATGTCAGAAAAAAGAAGGTGAAATCAACAATTCCCTTCCTCTGAGCTGGGAATAGGAAAGAAGCCCAATTCTCCAGGAAGCCTTCAAAAGGAAACTCTGCATTTCTTTGTTAAACACCTTGTTTAATTTCCTGAAAGAAATCTTTCCCAGGACTTTGCAACTGCGGTGGTTCGAAGCGGGTGGGCAGCCGAGTTCCACCACGGCCGCTCTCTCACTCCCCCTCCTCAAAGGGAAAGGGGGAGAAAATACGATGCAAAGGGCTCCAGGGCTGAGATAAGGACAGGGCGATGGCTCAACAAGTATCGTGACGGGCAAAGCAGACTCAGCAGAGTGACCCTCAGGGTCCCTCCCTGCCCCTGCTCCCCGTGGGGTCCCTCCCATGGGATGCCGTCCTTCCCCAGCTGATCCCACACGGGCTGCCCACAGGCAGCAGCTCCTCAAGCACTGCTCCCACACGGCTCCGTCCCACGGGCTCCATCCATCCATCCATCCCCCAGGAGCAAACTGCTCCAGCACGGGTCCCCCACGGCTGGGCGGCAGCTCCCCCCAGCCCCCCTGCTCCTGCGGGGGCTCCTCTCCATGGCTGCAGCTGCGGCCCGGGGCCTGCTCCTGCGGGGGCTCTCCACAGGCCGCAGCCTCCTCCAGGCCACAGCCACCTGCTCCACCGGGGGCTCCTCCACCCACAGGGGGGCAGCAGCGTGGAGATCTGCTCCATGTGGGACCCATGGGTGCAGGGGGACAGCCTGCTCCACCAGGGGCCTCTCCCTGCACAGCCCGCAGGGGAACTGCTGCTGTGAGCCTGGAGCACCTCCTGCCTCCTGCTGCACTCACCTTGGGGGCTGCAGGGCTGCTTCTCACTCCTTGCTCTTCCAGCTTCTGTTGTGCAGCAGTATTTCCCCCTGCTTACATCTGCTCTCCCAGAGGTGCAAACAACATCGCTTATTGGCTCAGCTCTGGCAAGCGCCGGGGCCCTTTTGGAGCTATCTGGAGCTGGCTGTTGTCTGGACTGTTCTCACAGACGCCATCCCTGCCGGCCCCTGCTACCAAACCCTTGCCACGTAAATCTGATCGAAGTGTATGCAGCAATTACAAAGCCGCTGTGCTTTGGGCTGTCACGATCCTCCTGCAAGTGCAGGGGAGGTGCAGGGTTGCTTTGCATTTCCAAAAGGAGGAAGAAAGCCTCCAACCCCACTGGACCTCAGCCACTTGCAGGATCCAAGCAACGCTCCCCACTTTCAGTTATCTCCCTCCCATGCACACAGTGGGAGCAAGGTTGAACAAGCACATTTTTGAAAATGTTTATCTTAATGAAGAATAAAAGAAGTCTACAACACCCAATCCCTCTGTGCACCCAAGGCAAAAATCGTGGACTATTCTGCCTCAACACTATTTTCAGACCCAATTTGTCAAGTCATCTAGCAGAGGATTTCTCTCTTGTTCACTCACTAGCTTAGTAGAGCACCAGTTTACATAGGTGCTGGAGCAGATTCCTCAACCATCTGAAGGGACTTGATCCCAGAAAAGTTCAAAACTGCAGATGACTCATGATTTTGTGGTGAAGCATCTATTAAATGAGAGCTGTTCCGCTTAGGGCACAGTGAGACAGTGTGAGAAGAACCCTGTATCTCACTGATTGAGGCTTTATAACTCTACAGAATTGTCAGTCAACAATAAATGGAAAGTGCAGGAGATATGTTCTTTCTTCCTCCTTTCCCTGCCATACATTAGCAGAGAGATTGTGGTGGGATATAGGTTCAGAGCCTCACAGAAGAAGGATTTGAACCCAGGCTCTCCACAGTCTGCACCACTGCCTTCCTGACGGCTTTTGACTATTTTATTTTATTTTATTTTATTTTATTTTATTTTATTTTATTTTATTTTATTTTATTTTATTTTATTTTATTTTATTAGTATTATTATTCTTCTTTTTCTGGGTGGTGTCTAAGTCTTGGGGGGAAGAACAAACTGTGGGAGGAGGGAATGCTACTACTGTCTGTGACAGTGGTGATTTCTGGACAGTGTTAGCAACAGAGCTTCTGCAGAGAAGAGAAAATGCCAGGCAGTCTCTGTTGGTATTCCATGTACTGAGTACTGAGTGCAGTTTTGGGCTCCACAGTATAAGAAAAAGACATAAACCTGTTAGAGAGTGTCGAAAGAAGGGCAACAAACAAGAGGGTCTCTTTTAACAGGGGGATTGAGGTTTGTGGCAAAGTTTTGGTAGCAATTTAGGGGCTGCACTGTGCTGGACACAGCAACAGACGCGCCATAAGCCAAAGTCAGACAATAAGCCAAGGTGTGTTTACGTGTGGTTTACTGTGGTTTAACGTGGTTTACGTATAGAAGAAAGTTTTTGCCTATTGGTGAGTATACTGCAGATTTGTTGCATTGTTCTAAATTAAATAGCAAGATAAGTGATGGCATCGTAGGCTGGGAAAATATTTCTAGAGTATCAGCGCATTTTGAGCATCATTTTAACTGTTTATGCAAACATGAAGATTATTAAAATCAGTGTTTATTTATGTCTGTATGTAAACAGGTGATCATGTTGTATAGCATGCAGTAAATGGTTTGTGAATGCTGCTTGAAGAATGAAAAGAGTAAGTCAGCTCCACAAGGAATAAATGAATTTTGTTTATTTGTGCAATGCAGAGTTGAGAATTAGACCAACAGCATGGAACCAAAGTCTTGCTGTGTGCCTTTTATCTGTAGGACAGTTCATGGAGGCTTCAGCAGCCCTATCTGTTTTCTAGCAGTCTGAAATGTCCTCTGTGGTGCTGCACCCAGTTGAAAGCCTGCACTGATTGTGCTGAACTTTCCTAACAGGAGGCACGGGTCCTTCGTCGGACGCTGGCTGGGGATGTATGCTGCGATGCGGGCAGATGATGCTGGCCCAAGCACTGATCTGCAGACACTTAGGGAGAGGTGAGTGCTGGTCCTGAGGGAACTTCGGTATTGTCTGCAGACGCTTCTTCGTAAGTACTCCATTAAAAGCACAAACCCTGAATTTATTAGTGAGACTTTCTTTGATGCCCTGGTAACAGTTCCTAATGAATCAATTCATATTCAGCTGGGTGAAATCATCCCAGCCTGAAGCAGAGAAATAGGCATAGAAGGAGAACAAATGGGAAATCCTGTCGCCATTATTTTATAAACCTTTTAGTGTAACACCCAAGTTGAGGCCAAGGGAAAACCTGCCACCGTGGGACAGTGCTCTTACCCTTCTCTTCACTACTCACTTGTCAGCAGCACGAGGTCCAAACCCCCCTGGTGCAAGCTCTTAAGCATGCATGTCACATCCCAGGATGCTGCCAGTGGAGTGTTTGGACTTTCTGTATGGATCTTATGTTGTTATTTAATGGGTGCTTAGAAATCCAACAAGGTCTAAACACAGCCTGTACTTTTAAATAATCTTGGAAGCTCAGAGATACTGGAATGGCTATCAACACGCAGCATGATCCGTCAGAATATGTTTGCAGTTGATGTTTTTGTTTTGTTTTATTTTCCCTGTTTTTACAATCTAGCCTATGATGATAAAGGGCAGCTTGATGATAAATAACAAGCTTGGAATTCTAGGAGCTCTACACAAAATGTAAATATTCGAGATGAATTGAAATGTCTTTTAACATCTCATTATAAAGCTTTCTGCTGTCTAGACATTTGATCAGTGTAATGAAAACGTCACCATTTTTTATTCTATATCAATTTTTCCTTTCAGATTGGCAATGGGAAAAACACAAAAAACAACCAGAAGAATATCACAGAATCCTACGATGCTTTCTCGACAGGAAGGCTTGCTGTTATTCAATCCACCAGATGGGTAAGAACAAACATAAACTTTCAGGTTTTTTCCACTGAAATTTCTACTGTGTTGAATCACTAATTTGCAGTATGTTAATTCATAATTTTAAAAAGTGGATGTGAAGACAATGTGTATGCTTATATAAAAATAAAAAGGTATGCAGATGGGCGCAAAGACTAGTAGTACAGAAACATTCCCTGAGACCTAAATAAAGCCATGTACTAGAATGTAGCTCTTGATAAACTCTGTAAGCCTTGGGTACCAGAGTCAGTAATGTTAGAATAGACAGTCTTGTAGCTTATTGCTGTAATTTGTAATAAAGGGCACTAACATTTGTTAACTTGTAATTCTCATTGTAGTTTAGAAGCCTTTTGTTTATTAAAGAAACTGGCACTCCCTAAGTTTTGAAAAGAGCATAGATTGAGAAAATAATTGTTATTGCTAAATACAGATTGCAGTTACTCTAGAATGTTTGACAGTCACAGTATTTACTGTATATTGTTCCCACATTCTTTATGGTCTCATTTTTCTTTGATTTTGTGTACGTGTGTCTTTTTTTCACTATGAAAACAGCACAGGTGGGTGTTGGAGAGGGGAAGTCAATTGGAGAATGGTTTGGACCAAATACAGTTGCTCAAGTACTAAAGTAAGTGAGATCATACCAGTCTCATTCAGAACGTACTCCCCTGGGGCAGCCAAGAGAAGGCCCAGGCAGAGTTTTGAAGGCTGCATCTCCCCCTGTCCCACAGTCAGGAATGTACTTGCCATCTATTTACAAGTGCAGCATGGAATGTCATGCCACAGCTCGGTGTGCAGGTACTGAGTTGGGAATGGGTGACCTCTAAATTTTAATAAAGGAAGAGCCTGAGGAGAAGAAACTGCAGGAAAGTCTCCTGCTACGCCGTCTGCATGCCCTCACCAGTCACACCACAGATGTATATTCCTTTCTGCACAGTGGCACAGCTCTGGCAGGTCGAGAGTGCCACCGTGTAGGTCGGAGTGGTGGTGTGAAACATCAGAGAGAAGCCATCTCGGCTGAGGAGGGAACTGAGCTGCAATTCCTCCCTTTCTGAGCAGCAGTTCTGCCAGCAAGGCTACTGGATAAAGATGGGCAGCTCCTCATAGTCTGGGAGCCACACTGAAAGGAACTGAGGCTGCTCAGTTCTCCAGGGGTACGTGGAGGTGTCTTACCTCAGGCAGGGGCTAGGCTACAGGTCCTGCGAGCTCAGCAGCAAGTCTTTGACACCCTGGAACAGGCACATGATCTGAAGAGGGAGGGGAGCTGAAGCATGCCCTGGACTCCAGATCTTTCATGGCCAAGTTTTTCATGGTGAAACGCTCACCCCCATTTCTTTCTGGCTTATTTGAAACAGCTAATTCTGCCAGTGCAGCTTAAGAGTGTAGCTCCCTTCCCCAAAGGTTTGGATTTTGCAGAAGTGGACATAAAACTGTGTGCTGCTGTCTCCCACTGAAGTTTTGGTGCCCCAAACCCTTAGCTGATTTAGCTTTTAACGCCCCATTTCTGCTGTGCACGCAGGCTCAGGCAGAAGTAATTCCACTGAATTCAGTGGAATTTCTTAAGCAAAAAGTAATCTGCAAAACTGGCATAGGAATTTTTTTCTTTTCCAGATGAGAAAAGACACAATTGGGCAAGAACCCAGTGCAGAGACTGTCAAGTGCAATAAAAAGTAATAAACTTGATGTAGTTGAACTGTTACTGTCACTGCACTTAGCAGTAAGACAAAACAGTTTGCACATGGTGCAGCGCATATGTTTTTCCTGGTACCACTCAGTACCTATTTTTCTAAAGATATTAAACATTTAATGTTTAAAGTTTTCTTTTTCTTACATGGAGACTTTAAAAAATGCAGAAAGGATGTTTTTTCTTAAGAAAAAAAAAATAAATAAATGGTTCTGAGTGTAAAGCTACCCTTTTGATCCAACTAGTTTATATTAATTAGTACCTTAATGTTTTCTAGGAAGCTTGCTTTATTTGATGAATGGAATTCATTAGCAGTTTATGTATCTATGGACAATACGGTGGTCATTGAAGACATCAGGAAGTGACACCTCATCAGTTTTCTGGTAACAGTTTCTGATTTGACTCCATTTGCCAGCATGTATCTAAACATGAACAAATACTTGGGGGGCATGGGTTTGTCTTGCAAGGGTAAGAAGAGGGAAGAAGGACATACAAACTCAGTTGTGTTTTTTTGATCCCTGATGCCAACTTCGTGCTCACATCACTGGATGTGAAGAGCTCCTTGAAGAATTTCTACTGTCATCATTGCTGCCATTTCATTTCTCTGGCGTTTTATAGGCAAAGCTTGACACTATTAATAACATTAATAGGACATGTCACTGCAGTCTTAAATTGTCATCCCCCAATCATTGATCTAACGTCTCACTTGGACGTGCCAGCACATACTGTCTGCTAGAATTGCTTCTACTAAATAGCTGTAATTGCCATGCCCGGCTCGTTTTGTCTTGGGTGCCCTATAAAGATCCCTGGCAAACTAGCTTAATTCACTACTGAGAGGAAGATCTGCTTTGTGTTCCTCTGTGCGTTGACTGATTTCTAGTTTATTCCCGCAGAAAAAATGTGCTGGTGCCCTCCTCAGAGCAGCAGCGCGTCCCACAGCAGTGCACATTTGCACAGAAGTGCTCTTGGCCGAAGCAAGAAGGCAGGAGGACTCTGCACAGGCTGGAAAGCCCTCTTGCTTATTATACCTTTACGACTAGGGATAAATCACATAAATCCCGTATATATTGATGCATTTAAAGTAAGGTTTTCTTTCAATTCATTGCTTGTTACTGTCAAATAAGTTTGGGTATCTGTGATGTCAGTAAAGAAATGAATGACAATTTCCTTTATTCCTTTTGAACTCCTAGGAATGCTTTAAGATGCCACAGTCTTTGGGAGCATTAGGAGGGAAACCAAATAATGCCTATTATTTCATAGGATTTTTAGGTAAGGAAAAAAGAAACTTATTCCAAATGTGCAGATGATCAAAAGAGAACATTTTTTGAAGGGGAAATAGTAAGGGGTCTAAGCGTGAACCTCTAGAAGTAAAGAAAGATGAGAATAGAATAAAATAAATGAAGAAGCATATCTAAAAGAGTTTAGAAACAGTATGAGATGATCCTTAACAGGAGCAGAAAGTTAACAGCAAAGCTAGGTGTAAAAATAAGTGATGACATCAACAAGAGCAACATACTGAGAATAGCTGATAGCATTTGACAAGTGTATTGGTCAAATGTCACTTTTATTTTCTTGTATTTCAAAACTGTTTCTGATAGCAGTATCTTTTTCACCTTTTGCATACCTTCTGTTATTAAGTATTGCTCTAATTAATTTAAAATGCATTCCTTCAGATTTCACCCCACTTTGGGCCAAAATTTTGCAACCCTATTTTGTCCTTTTGTAAAACCTAACCTGTTTTAGTTAGGCTTTTTTGTTCCAATTTCTGAATGAATGCCTAATGGGATTACAGATTGCATCTGTGAACATCCTGTACCTTTTAATCTGTCAAATGTTAGTGTTTACAACACTTGAGATTTAAAAAAAAAAAAAAAAAAGTACTGGATCTCACATGGAAAAATAAAAGTATGTGACAAAGATAGAACATAACCAACCAAAAAATTACAGTAATAGGTGACAATAGGAAGTTATACTAAATACCCTGTGGGAAACGCTGTGTCTAAACCTTCCGATTCTCTTAAAGAATCCCTAGCTGGAAAGTCTAGATTATACTGACTGCGATGGCAATCTAATTTCTATTTTACAGTTCTGGACCAAGTGCTTATTAATGTCACTTGCTTATTTTTAACATACGGCTTTTACCCATCCAGGCGATGAGCTGATCTATCTGGACCCTCACACCACTCAAAGCTTTGTAGATTCAGAAGAAAATGGCACGGTTGACGATGAGAGTTTCCACTGCCAGGAAGCCCCACATAGAATGAAGATCATGAATTTGGACCCTTCAGTAGCTTTAGTAAGTGTCAGGAAATCTGGAATGCATGTACTTTATCTCAAAGTAATGTCTCTCTACATTGGTAAGGGCAGCAATGCATCTCCTTGAACAGAACCAAGATCACAAAGCTGTCTTCTGTGATCAACACATAGTAGTTTGTACATAACTACATCGAGAATCTTAGGGCAAGTGGGGAGCTGTCTGTACTGTAGGAGCTCGCTTTGTTTTCTTTACTGAGCAGCTTTTACTTCTATCAAGAGGCATTATAATGGTCAGAGCAAGGAACTGAAACAGGTTTACGTGTTTTATTCTATCACTACTTTATGTTTGGTCACCTCTAGACAAGTTACTTAAACTTACTTTATATCATAAGTTGAAAATGTTTAAGTGGAATTATTGTATTTCACCCCAAATTACAAATACAAATGTATTATTTGTAATTCACCCAAAATGTCATGGGGGTACTGTGGTATTTGAAAAAATTGGATCTGATCCCATGCCAGTATCCTGTGATTGGGTGATTGGCAGTTGTCACCAGTGGGATGTGTTTCTAAAGCTTTAAACAATCTGTAAAGATACTGGTATCTGTCATTCATTCATATACCTGTTTTTTAATACTGCTGCTTTTTAGAAAGTTTTTTTGTTTTGTTTTAATACTTAACTACGTAACTGTGCAAAATGTGGCATGATGCAACGAGACAGACAAAATCATAATGAAGAGCAAATATTTTCAGTATAGATACCAGAATGGAAATGTTCCTTAGGTGGTCCATCATCTACAAGTTTTCAGCTTCTGCTGATACCTGGACTGTAGGAACTGGGTGGCGCTCCATGGAGGAGCACACAGGAGCTGCTGCTATTTTTTGCTTGACTATTTCGTTAGGGGTTTGCAGGGCCTTGTTCTCCCCGTGGGTTCTCTCCCTAGAGCTGCCACATATTTGGAGTCTTATATCTACTGATCGTACAGGGCATTACTGTATCAGAGGTCAAACCGCCTTACCTGCTGGTACCACATACCTACCATCTGCAAAGGTAAAACTCTGTGTGTTTGTTTTTTCCCCTAAGGGCTTCTTTTGCAAAGAAGAATGTGATTTTGATAACCGGTGTAGTCTTGTACAAAAGGTAAGAGTGGGAACTTAGCATCTCGATTTGTTCTTTATAAAGTCTGGTTTTTATTGTCTGTTTTTTGTAAAATTTTCCTTTGCATTTTCCTTTGTATACAAATTGTATGAGCCATGGAGAAGAATGCATTAAAGCATCAGGGTAAGGCAATACTACTGAATTGCTAATTGGAAATTGTTCAGCACTTTACCAGCCACAAACCCTGCCAGTTGGAAAATGGGTGTAAACATCCACACTTGAAGGTGTTACTGGGTGACACTTGCTTTTAACTTCTAATTCTCACTAAATGACTAAGGTTTAACTGCCATATTGTAGTGATGTATCAATGATTTGCTTCCTGATCCTTTTTTATTGTTTGACATAATAGATTGCGTGTTCTAATTATGACTGTTAGTCCCTGCTATCTTAAAGATCTGATTCTGTAAGTGCTGCAGGCCTCTAGCTCCTGCTGATCTAGGGAGAACAGAAGGTGCTGGCTGCCACAGGAAACAGACTTGAGGATGTTTCTGCATGCAGCTGTTAAGCTAAGCACCAGACGTCTGAATGTAAAGTACCATCAACCTCTAAAGGCATTTATTTAAAAAAAAAAAATCATCTAAGGAAAACAGTTTGTAAATAACTGAAATACAGGACAGAAGGTAACTTCTCTTTGAAGAGGAATAGTGTTTGGCTTCAGGAACACCTTTTTTCCTGACCAAAACCTGTCCTTCAAAATCTGATGCGTTTTTTTTTTTTTTTTCCCCTTTGGAGGAGCTGATAGATCTGTCTTTTGTGCTATTGATCAACAGAAAACTTGAGGAGAGTTCTATGCAAGCAACTTTCTTTTAAAAAGCAGAAAATATTGTACATTCCTAGTGTGCTTGCTACCTGTAAACAAAATTACAGGTTTGCAGATATCAAAGCTGATATCAAAAGATGATAAGACTGATAATTTGTAGTACAGTTCAAGAGATCTGTCTTCCAGATGTGTTTTAACTAGGGATGTATTACAGAGACCATGGTGCTTGGATTTCACAGTATGTCTGTATAAAGACTTTTTTTTCCTGATGGACATGCGTAATTAAAAAACACTTTCAATTAAGCAGACACGTTTTGTGTTTGAAGCGTCCCCCGAGCCAGCTTTTAAAATGAAAGCATTCTGTCCTCAGGAGATTCTAAAGCAGCAGAGTCTACGGATGTTTGAGCTGGTCCAGAAGCACCCGCCACACTGGCCTCCTTTCATACCTCCAACAAAACCAGAAGTGACAACCACAGGAGCAGGTAAGGCACCGATTCAAAGCCTAATTGTGCAATGTTATGTTCCTCGTTAGCAAATAAAAGAATAATCACAGGTAGAATAACTATCCTTTGTGAGTGTCAAGCAATATATAGCAGGTATGTATTCAAACAAGCCATACAATTGCTAGCACAGATTTTTTTTTTTCACTCTTACAAAGTACTTTTCTGGAATGCGTCTTTCAAAGTTTTTTTTTTAAGTGAACAAAATCAGGCATGTCTTTAGAAGCATTTTTTTCTTTATCTTTTTTTACAGAACTCATTGAATCTACTGACAAGCTATTTGAATTGGAAGAAGAATTTGAAATCCTGAGTGTGTGAAGGAAACTGTGGTGACTCTTCTGAGTGTTGAATATATTGGTAATATTATTGCATTGACTTAAACAGCCATGTTAGCCCCGAAGTGCCTGAAATTATGGATAACAGAGCACAGAAATCTAGTAGCATCCAAAACTCCAAGGGCAGTTTAACACACAAGCTTCCCCGGATGGAAAGGCAGTAAGAGATGTTGTGATAAGATGCTTAAAGGGAATCTCTTTTTAACGTACCTTACCTGGAGACAAACGGGCCTTTGAGATTAAGGCAAAAATACATGTATCACTGGGCACCATGTTTGGAGAAAGGGATAACCCAAATGGATATTTCTTGCTCTCATATAATAATGCAATAGTTTAGTTCTTCAAGCAAAACAGTCTTCAGTTCAGGAGGATGTTTACTTCTGTTCCCTCCTGTGGGCTGCGTCATAGGAAAAATACATTGTCTTGTTTAAAAGATTGACTGGATCAGGAGAAAATTGTTTCCTTGTTAAATATTTTAACATGTATTTGAGCAACCAGACTTTATTACAAAAATGTTTCTGTAAAAGGAACTATGTCTAATGGACACATTTTGCAATAGCCTTCCTGTTTCTGGGAGACCTCAAGAGGAACAGGAGCCTCAAATAGTTGATACAGATCACAACCACTGTTATAGTTATGGTATATTTCACCTTGACCTTAAAATTCAAATGATTAAAACTTAGGTTATTTCTTTCCGAGTTAAAACGAGTCAAAGGTGGTTTAACTGTACCTTATTTATTTTAGAATAGATTTACACAAGTTTCTCTGTTACAGCACTTTATCTGTGCATCTAATAAATTTCTTAAGCTTTTCTTAGGTTGTATGCTGCTATGTTTGGTTAATTTGTGTGAACTAAATATAAACCAGGTGATCTTAAAACTTAATATAGAAGCGTACACAGATTACTGAATTGTTGCTTTTTGACTTCTTGCCTTTTGAAATCTGTTTTGGTAGAAGTGCCTTAACCCTACAGGTTTATCAGAACAGCCTGGGCAGTTTTATTTCTAAGGCAGAGAATCTCTCTCTAGCAGCCATAAGAAAAACAGTTCAGAATAAAGAAAGGCAAAGATTTTTAATCCATGCTGAAGTTCCTTTTCACTACCAGACAGTCCCCCTTGTGGTCATGTTGTCATGCTAGTGTAATGAACATGAATTGCAGACTTTCATCTTCACCAATAAATGACAACATAGAGAAATACTGAATATTGTCTCCTCTCACTTGCACCTCTCGATCAGGGCCACTGTTTTTTCAAACAAAAGAGTTAACGAGATCCTATTGCATCTTGTTTAATGTTTATTAACTACAGTTTGGAAACCACAAACGTAGAAAAATAATATCATTTCCTTATTTTATTAAAACATATATAAAACATATATAAAACATATATAATATATATATATAACACATATTGTGTTGTAAAGCCCACAATTCCATACCAATGACAACAAAAAAATCATCTAATTGAGCATGCAGTTTTCATTAACCTGTTTTTTGTTTCTTTTTTTTTTTTACAAATACCCAACAACACATACACATGTGTTGTGTTGTGTCTTTTTCCATCATTTCTCCCTGAAGCAATACCCATCCCGTATCAGATCTGTGTCATTACTCTAATTTTTGTTCCTAATGTACTTGAAAAACTTCTTAACTCTATTGATTGCAACAGTGGATTTTTTTCCCTCCGATCTTAACTCCATTTATCAATTACTTATTCTCTTAAAATCCTGCTTTTAAGAGATGGTTAGGTATTCACCATCTCTCACTCTTATTTATAGATTTTCTTTTCTTTTTCAGTAGTTCAGCCCTAGTCAACTCGGAGGTGGGCAGCAGCAGCTTCTATGGAGCAGCTATGCTGGAAAAAAAAAAAAAAAAAAAGTTGAGCCTTGAGGGAAAAGGAAGGTGGGAGAGCCAGATGGGGCAAGAGGAAGGGAGGTGGTTTGACCAGGACACCTTGAGGGTCTGGGAAGAGAAGAAATGGATGGGTGCTTAAGAAATGAGCAGCATCACAGCCTACATACGGAAGAATTGTGACGAGCAGTTTAGAAATGTGAGCGATTGGTGGTCTTGTGTTGATCGGCAGCTGTGCTCCATGGTTATAGCTGTAATTTCAGCAGTTTACTGTGTAAGCCGCATGTTGCCACTTCCTTGATCAAGGCAAATGCTGTTCAGTTGCAGGGAAGAGGGGCAAGACTCAGGGAAGAAACGGAACGGAGAAAAACTGTACACTGTGGATATGCACACGTAGCCATAAAATCAGTGCTGGACAGAAAGAGAGAAAGAGAGACAGACAGACAGACAGACAGAACGAAAGGAGGGAAGGAAGGAAGGAAGGAAGGAAGGAAGGAAGGAAGGAAGGAAGGAAGGAAGGAAGGAAGGAAGGAAGGAAGGAAGGGAGGGAGGGAGGGAGGGAGGGAGGAAGGTAAAGGGAGAAAGAAGGAATACCCCACACTCATAAAAGTGAGAAAGATCTAGGTGTAAAATTACGTAAAAGAAAGACAACTGTCATGTTGTGGTCTGATAGTTTCTGGGAGAAAGCAGAAACCCAGCAATTCTGTCTTTCCTACTCCTCCAAACCATTTCCGTTGACAACTCTGAATGCTTCCAGCTAGAAAAAAAAAGGAAGAATGAAGTGGAGGGCTCCTTGCCATCACTGTATTTCTGGAGCAGATTTCTGGATAGTCCCCGCAGCCAGCTGTAGGGCCTGTGCCAGGCTTGGAGTGGCTGCAGGGAACATGCCAGGGGCTCGAGGTGCTGCAGGGAACATGCCAGGGGCTGGAGGGGCTGCAGGGCGAGTGACAAGGCTTTGAGGGGCCTCAGGTCCCAGCGCAGTGGTTGAAGTCGATGCAGGGAACATCAGAGTTGTTGGAGGGGCTGCAGGTAAAATGCCAGGGGTTGCGGGAGCTGCAGGGTGCTGAGTCACAGCTTTGCATCAGGTCAAGACGCATTTTCCTAGAACCATCCATTTCCTCCTGAAGGGGCTGAATAGCATGGAACGGTCTTCAAAATGCACAGAGCAGACCCCAGCAAACGTAGGGATGCTGCTAGCAAGTAGGGAACTTTTTTGTTGATGTTGTTAACATTGTTTCACGACAATAGATGCAAACATGTATCTTGAGTTGAGGGCAAAGGTGACCTTGGATCTGAAGCACACAGGCATTCACTAATGTCCCCCCATCCGGAGTGAATCCACAACGACTCGGAAGGAAAACTAAAGTCCAAAGCAGTGCACTGGGATAAAGAGAGTTTAATAGGGTAGAAAAGGAATAAAAACAATATAATAAATATTAATATTTATAATTTATAATATAATAACATATAAAAATTGTTTAATTAATAAGATTAAATAATAATCATCATAATTTTATAGTAATAAAACAACGCCATACTGTACAACACAGTCAATAAAGTGGATTGAATGCAATAAAAATAAAACCCATTTATCCCATCCCAATGAGTTCCTATCCCCATCATCACTTCCCATCCCACTGATCATTTCCTATCCCAACAACGTCCCAGTTCTGATCCCAAGGCTGAATTCCCAACTCCCACCCACCCATCCAGCCAGCCATGCACCCATTTTCTGCATTTTCAGGTCACAAGACTCTGATGAAGGCCACCTCAGCCTTTTCCCCCCCAAAAAAAGCTGCTCTTTATTGTGAAAAACTTCACTTTTGCACAACACTGCAGACCCAGCCAAGATGGTCCTGCAAGACAAGGTGAAAGAAACATACAAAACCCATATGGAGGTAAATTGGTTCATCTAAACAAATTCCTACCACGAAATCCTGATCCTCAATCTCAGCACCGATGAAAAAAGAGGATACAGTTCCCTCCTCCAAGGTCCCTCTCTGCCCCTGCTCCCCGTGGGCTCCTCTCCATGGCTGCAGCTGCGGCCCGGGGCCTGCTCCTGCGGGGGCTCTTTTTTGCACCTAAGTGCTGTTAACCATCCCAGGCATTTGTTGTTCACATGGTGAATAAGTGCTGTTTTGGATTTACAGAGATAATCTGTAGATT
Organism: Anas platyrhynchos; assembly: GCF_047663525.1. Lineage (NCBI taxonomy): Eukaryota > Metazoa > Chordata > Aves > Anseriformes > Anatidae > Anas > Anas platyrhynchos. The sequence goes on along the minus strand of NC_092613.1, from coordinate 515,917 downwards.
TGGTTCCAAAGGGGTTCAAATTCAGGCAAGGCAGTGAGAGCTTTGTGGGCTGCAGGAGAACCAAAATGCAGGAACTGTCAGGGCTCATCCTCACCCGTGACCAACTCTCATTTGGTCTTCTTTGGAGAGAAAGCCAAGCCAGCCAGATGGCTTCCACTACTTCTATGGGAGTGACATTGGGATTGATCTTTAAAATGAAATGAAGCAGAAGGCTGTGGGTTCTCCAACCTTCAAGATATGCAGCACTTGGCTGGGAAGGTTTCTTCCGTTCCTATGGATTTGAAGAATTAGGGCTGAAAGAAGCAGCAGGACCCTAGGGCCATATTCTGTCATCTCTATGGAAACTCCTGACGGGAATTACCTCCCTACTGGTGTCAAACTGCAGGCAGGCAAACGGGTGTGGTCTCCTCTCTGTGCAACTCCCCAATCCATGGTGTCTCTTTGCATGTGTGAAATTGCATGTGTATAGGGGGTGTGGTGGCAGAAGAGTGAAAGCCTCTTCTGATGGCTCCTAAAGCTGTGAGTCTGACCCTTCTGTGACTGTGCTGAAAGCGATCCTGGGGATAGAAGGGAGAGTGATCCAGCTGCACATCATGAGACGGGGAAGAGACAGAGGCTCTGGCGTGCACTGCTGACTGGTTTGCCTCGGTGGGGTTGGAGTGAGGAAGCTGTACCCTCCTCTGTTAGCACAAAGGAGAGGAGTTATTCCACGCTATTTTTCCTCCTCTGTGTATGAATGGACAGACTGCACAGTTGGTTAAGGCCGTAGCTACTGAAGACAAGAACTCGATTGTCTGCTGCTCTTCAGGCAGAAGGCAGAAGGAATCAAGAGACAGGACTGGCTCTGTCTGCATACTGCAGTAGACGCACTTTTTTGCATCTTCTGTGCGTGAAAAAGTATGTTTTAATTGATAAGAATCCCAAGGGCCTAGAAATACTGCAGTTTTAGGATAAATCTGGTATAAACTGAGTGTCCTGAGGATTTTGAGTACTCCATTTCCGTGGCCAGACCAACAGAAACTCCAGGGCAATAGGAAACACAACTTTCTCTCTCTTATCCTAAATTTCTCCACTTGTTATCTCCTGACCAGCAATTTACAGGAAAGTTACAGGAAAGTGAGGGAAAATATTTGAACTATTTATACACCAGTGCAGGTGGTGCCATGTTAACTTCACTCTTTTGCAAGATCTTGTTTGCTAACAGCAAGTTATGGCCCCTAGGGATGTTTTACCTTGAGGGAGGGAATGGGGGCACACCAAAACAAGTAGAACAAGCAAAATACTGTGGGGTGGAGCTGACAAAACAACAAACAAACAAACAAACAACAAAAAAACAACTACCACCACAGACCACCCACTAGTGCCGTGCTTTTCATACTGAAGTGAGGAAAGAGCAGAGCATCCTTGCAGTAACTTCATGCCTCAAAACCCTCCTTTGTCACTCTTCCTGCACTTGTGTAACAGTTGCTTGCAGGTCTGTTTCCTTTCTTATTTCAGGACTGGAAGATGGCTTCATGGACAAAACAGACTTGGCTTGGGGAAGAGTAATTGAATTTATTGCCAACTGATCACAAAGTAGGACAGTGAGAATTTAAAAACTTTAAAACCAACCAACCAACCAACCAACCAACCAACCAAACAGAAAACCACCTTGCTACACTACCTCCATCCCAGGCTAAACCTCAGTCTTGATTCTTCTATCTATTTCCCACGGAGCAGTGGGGGGTGGTTGGAGGATGTTGGGGACTGGAGGTTGCAGGCTCTGCTGCTCCTTCATCGTATTTGGCAATTTTATTGATGGGAGCGCTCCCCACCCCTCCCATCCCCTCTTTTCCCTTCCCTCCACTCCCCTGCCCTCCCCTATGCTCCCTGTTCTTTCTGACCAACAGTATGATAGATTCGGGTGGGTGGTCAGCACGTGGGGCTACGGAGAGGACATGTACACAAAGATTTGGCTCCAGATCCAAAATGTCATGTATTTGGCAATTTTATTTATGGTAGCACTCCCCTCCCCTCCCCTCCCCTCCCCTCCCCTCCCCTCCCCTCCCCTCCCCTCCCCTCCCCTCCCCTCCCCTCCCCTCCCCTCCCCTCCCCTCCCCTCCCCTCCCCTCCCCTCCCCTCCCCTCCCCTCCCCTCCCCTCCCCTCCCCTCCCCTCCCCTTCCCTCCCCTCCCCTCCCCTCTTTTGCCTCCTCTCCCCACTTTTGCCTCCCCTCCCCTCCCCCGCATCCCCTCCCCTCCCCTCCCGTCTCCTCCCCTCCCCTACACCCCCTCCCCTATTCTCCCTGTCCCTATACTCTGCTACACTCCCCTCCCCTATACTACCCTACACACTCCTACACTCCCCTCCCCTATACTACCCTAAACTCCCGTTCGCTACACTACCCTACATTACCCTATGCCCCCCTCCCCTACACTCTCCTACACTCCCCTCCCGTATCCTACCCTACACTCCCCTAAACTCCGATCCCCTACACTACCCTATACTCTCCTATGCTCCCCTCCCCTCTAACACGCTACACTACGCTATGCTACCCTACCCTGCCCTACCCTACCCTACCCTACCCTACCCTACCCTACCCTACCCTACCCTACCCTACCCTACCCTACCCTACCCTACCCTACCCTACCCTACCCTACCCTACCCTACCCTATCCTATCCTATCCTATCCTATCCTATCCTATCCTATCCTATCCTATCCTATCCTATCCTATCCTACCCTCCCCCTGCCCTCCCCTCCCCTCCCCTCCCTTCCTTTTATTCCCTCCCCTTCCCTCCCCTCTTGTCTTCTTCTCTCCTCTCTTCTTTCTTTCGGGTAACTTCAAATCGCTTCAGTCGTTCTCATAGCTCCTGTCCCTGGCTGATTCACGGGAACCCATCAGCAGCAACCAGAAGCGCTCCAGCTGCTGTGTCACTGGTCGAGCAACAGTCTCCAACTGGGAATCGCTGACTTCGTTGTGTGGCTCAGACAGGTGCCTTGCAGTTCCACCGTGGCCTGGACGTTTCCTCTTGCTGTGTCCCCACCTACAGCGCACTTCTGCTTAGAAGCAGCAGCAGGCTTTGCAAGATGTCCCACTCCTTCCATTTTCAGTGGTTTAGCTTGGCTAGCCGGGTGGTGTCTGTCAATAGAAGACAACAACGAGATTTGGGTTAGAAACAGCTAACTGAGTAGTTCCTTTGCACAAGGGCAAGGAATATCTACCCCTTCCTACTGGAGGCTGCAGTGTCAGAGATAATGACGGGTCCTTCCGAGAGCTTTGAAATATCCCTTGGGGATGCTGAGTCCAGAGGACCAGAGCAAACCTGTCTAAAGTACACCGTGGAATCACTCGGAATGACTTCCTAGCAGAAGCATGTGTCTGATACGGCTTCAGCTGCTTGCAGTGTTCTTCTTCACCTCCTACCTAAATTCAGATGAGAGATCTCAATGAAGATGGAAAGGTTGAGAAATAGAGAAATCACTGATGTGCTTTGAGAACTTCTAAGGACTGAGTACTGCATCAATCCAATGTTGTAACATTAAGGATTGGTTAGAAAAGCAAACGTTAAAAACAAGGAAAGGGGAAGAACAAGTAAGCTTTCTTAAAGTATCTATTCTATTTAAGGTATCTTTAAAGAAGTAAATAAGTACTGAAATATATATGCAGATAGAGAGAGAGAGAGAGAGAGAGAGAAAGAGAGAGATACAGAAACCTAAGAGTCTGCTGTGCAGGTTAGCTTCTTGCTCTCTTTTCTAAAAGTCACAGTGAATGCAGCATCTGTGTGCGTTACAAGCATTACCCTCAGTCCAGCACAGGTACACACGAGAGGTCAGCCTGCAGGTTGCGGAGGCAAAGCAACTGCTCTGGCTGGATGTGAAGAGCCAAGACAGAAGTTGCTGTCAGGGAAAAGATACACAGAGGGGATGAAAAAGACGGAGTGTGCTTCCGACCTTCACAACTTCTAAGCAAGCGGAGATGAGGTTGTGGAAGAAGCAAATAAGCTGTTGATCTAGAAGCAGCCTGAAGATTGTCCTTAAGCAGGGCCTTGCATTCTTCATTTTTACAGCATTGCTTGCCTTCAAGTGCACGACGATGATTTTATGAACTTTCTACCACTACAGAAATGCACCGGATTCTTTCACAAAACTTACGGGTGGTACTTGGCAATATTGGTCAGCATTCTCTATTTCCTTCTTCATCTCAATTCTCTTTTGGCCTGTGAAGCTTTCCAGATCAGAGGAGAAGATCCACGGTAATACGGAGCTTTGGATACTGCAAAGGAAACGAAGAATCCTACTGACAACTCTTTTCAACCTCGCCTGCAAGCATCACAGAAAAGAACACCGAAAGAACACCGCTTTATCATGGGAAGCATAAATTGGAGCATAGGTGTCCTATAGCTGAAGCGAGGTGAAGCAGGTTCCACACAAGGTGAAGGAGCACACCCATAAGCATTTCCATAAAGCCGTGTTTTCAAACAAAGGGTTAAGATTTAGATTTTCTTACAAGTGAAGAATGAAGAAATAAAAGAAAAAGAAAATTACCAGGACATCCAGTTTTCCTCTAGCTTGCTTTGCTTCTTTCCGAATCTGAGTCTGGAGTGACAGTCAGGGAGCAGCCTTGTGCAGAAATGCCAAAGCCTCCCCAGCTGGTTGTACCTTCATCAGCAAGGGCTTTGATACTGCTGCCTCCTCAGCAACATCAGCCATTTCCGAGGAAAGCTGGTGTCCATCAGGTCAAATAGGAATGGGAAATCCCTCTTGCCACAACTTCACACTCACACCAGAGTTGGCAGGACAGGCCGATGGACAGAGAAGCGTCTGCAAGAGTGTTAGAAAACAGACTTTAGATTTCCGTCAACCCAGGAAGAATTACTTGCTCATCCCTTCAAAGTGAACTCTGAGTAGAAGGAGGGGATCCCAAGCTGCATTCCTGACATCTATGCTGCAAAGTCATCCAATGGGACATGTTACTGGACCAGCCTGTTACGAACAGAAACAGGACTTTGAGGTTATGCTGTTGGATTAGAATTAAGCTCAAAGAGTTAGTCCTTTGACGTGTTTTTGTTTGCAAGTGTTTTCACTGCTTCCCAGACAATGTCTCCAGCAAGCTAGCTGCTTGCTTCATTTGTTCTGTTCTGTTCTTTTTGATTCTGTTTTGTTTTGTTTTCTCAGCCAGGATTCTTAGAGAAATGAGATTAAAGTGATCATATTGTATGTCCACCCATCCCTCCCTCCCCTTCGCTTGTCCAGAGCTTTTACCTCGTCCAGCAGCTTGAATGAACTCGGTCCTAGGCGCAGTTGTGTCCAAGCCATTCTGTTCCTAGACGTGTTGTGAGAACAGACAGCTAAGTAGTGGGGAGAGGACGTGCTGCTGTCTGCAGTGTGACCTCAGCGCTTACCAAACAGTAGGGAATACACAGAGAAGGGCCTTAGGAGAACTTCAAGCCCCAGATACGTTTTATGTGGAAACCATATTTCCCAAGATAACACTGGACACAACTGCATAATCAAAAGGGATTCATTTCTTGGTTCATTCAACTCCTAGGTTTTAGTTTTAAAACATGTCTGTCTTGGCTTAAAGCACTCTTCCAATCTCTATTTCCAGTTCCTAGGATTTCCTGAAATAGGGAATCCCATTTTTTTCTTTGTACACTCTCCCAGCCTCTTTGTTTTCCTCTCCCCAAGAAACTTAGCACTGCTCTCTTCACACTTGACAACTAGATATGGAGCTGTATCAGCCAGAAGGAAGTTTCCTTCACACTTTCTGCTTCTTACGGTATCTGGGCTCTTACCTTTACACTTACTCACCCTTCCTACATTAGCACAAAGAAAGCTGTTTGGGAGATCTGATGTCTTGTTTTCCAGAAACTGCCCTGAATCACCTTTACGAGAGCTGTCCCACGCTGCGAGCACAAGTCTTGCAGTCTGGCCAGATATTTGCCTTCTAAGTCAATAACCAAATCTGTTACAAAGGTAAGAACATGTAATTAATGGAAAGGAAATCCTTTTATCCTTTTATTTTGATCCAAATTCACTTTTTTTTTTTTTTTTTTTTTTTTTCTAGACCAAGAATGAATCGTGGAGAACCACCAAAACTCAGGTGAGAAATGAAATGACAAATGTTAAGGTCAGGCAGCTTGCCCACTGCCATTGCTACCCTGAAAGCAGATGGAGTGCATCTTCATACGCCACAGCCTGAGACACTAGTCGACAGGCCAGCCCGTGTGAGGAAGTCCATTGCTGCCTGAATTTTAACATGACAGGGGGACTCTTAAGCCTCTTGTTTATGCTTTAGTACTTGCGGTCTATGGGAGGACCACAGCACACTCTTCTCTGTCTCCCCTTATTTGTTGATCGTCTGTAGGAAGAAGAGAACGTGCAGAGGCCCTCACCCGTACATTGGGTCTGTTCTCACTCTGTGCAGCTCCATCATTGAGCAAAGTACCAACCTTGAGGCTTCTGTAAGGACTTGACACAAACTACAGAATACTACAATGAAGCATTCACAACAAAACCACATTTTTTTCCGCAGCCAAGCATCAAAACACTTACAGAAGGGCATGGTCCCTCTCTGTGCACCTCAAGGGGAGATCCACAAATCCTCACGTGGTTTCATCGCATCCAGCACCCTTCTCTGTGCCTCCCAGCTAAACGTGCACAGAGGCAGCTGTTGCCAAAGTGCTGTGGTGACACAATTCAGTTCTGTTTCTGAAGTCATCACCGCAGGCGCCTCCCAGTGACGGCACAACACTCTCTGTTGCTAATGCGTCTGTCTCAGAAACAGCTAGGGAAGTACCACTATGCCCAAACTGACTTGAATTAGAGTAGTTCCCAAATTATTCCCTGCTCCCCTACATCTGTGGAAGGTGGGTGATCAATCTTTTCCTTGAGAAAGGACTACAGAGCAAAAGAGCTTGATTCTGAGACATTGCTCGTCCTTGTAGAGCAGTTCACCTTTGATTTCCATGTCAGAAAAAAGAAGGTGAAATCAACAATTCCCTTCCTCTGAGCTGGGAATAGGAAAGAAGCCCAATTCTCCAGGAAGCCTTCAAAAGGAAACTCTGCATTTCTTTGTTAAACACCTTGTTTAATTTCTTGAAAGAAATCTTTCCCAGGACTTTGCAACTGCGGTGGTTCAAAGCGGGTGGGCAGCCGAGTTCCACCACGGCCGCTCTCTCACTCCCCCTCCTCAAAGGGAAAGGGGGAGAAAATACGATGCAAAGGGCTCCAGGGCTGAGATAAGGACAGGGCGATGGCTCAACAAGTATCGTGACGGGCAAAGCAGACTCAGCAGAGTGACCCTCAGGGTCCCTCCCTGCCCCTGCTCCCCGTGGGGTCCCTCCCATGGGATGCCGCCCTTCCCCAGCTGATCCCACACGGGCTGCCCACAGGCAGCAGCTCCTCAAGCACTGCTCCCACACGGCTCCGTCCCACGGGCTCCATCCATCCATCCATCCCCCAGGAGCAAACTGCTCCAGCACGGGTCCCCCACGGCTGGGCGGCAGCTCCCCCCAGCCCCCCAGCTCCTGCGGGGGCTCCTCTCCACGGGGGGGCTGCAGCTGCGGCCCGGGGCCTGCTCCTGTGGGGGCTCTCCACAGGCCGCAGCCTCCTCCACCGGGGGCTCCTCCACCCACAGGGGGGCAGCAGCGTGGAGATCTGCTCCATGTGGGACCCATGGGTGCAGGGGGACAGCCTGCTCCACCAGGGGCCTCTCCCTGCACAGCCCGCAGGGGAACTGCTGCTGTGAGCCTGGAGCACCTCCTGCCTCCTGCTGCACTCACCTTGGGGGCTGCAGGGCTGCTTCTCACTCCTTGCTCTTCCAGCTTCTGTTGTGCAGCAGTATTTCCCCCTGCTTACATCTGCTCTCCCAGAGGTGCAAACAACATCGCTTATTGGCTCAGCTCTGGCAAGCGCCGGGGCCCTTTTGGAGCTATCTGGAGCTGGCTGTTGTCTGGATTGTTCTCACAGACGCCATCCCTGCAGGCCCCTGCTACCAAACCCTTGCCACGTAAATCCGATCGAAGTGTATGCAGCAATTACAAAGCCGCTGTGCTTTGGGCTGTCACGATCCTTCTGCAAGTGCAGGGGAGGTGCAGGGTTGCTTTGCATTTCCAAAAGGAGGAAGAAAGCCTCCAACCCCACTGGACCTCAGCCACTTGCAGGATCCAAGCAACGCTCCCCACTTTCAGTTATCTCCCTCCCATGCACACAGTGGGAGCAAGGTTGAACAAGCACATTTTTGAAAATGTTTATCTTAATGAAGAATAAAAGAAGTCTACAACACCCAATCCCTCTGTGCACCCAAGGCAAAAATCGTGGACTATTCTGCCTCAACACTATTTTCAGACCCAATTTGTCAAGTCATCTAGCAGAGGATTTCTCTCTTGTTCACTCACTAGCTTAGTAGAGCACCAGTTTACATAGGTGCTGGAGCAGATTCCTCAACCATCTGAAGGGACTTGATCCCAGAAAAGTTCAAAACTGCAGATGACTCATGATTTTGTGGTGAAGCATCTATTAAATGAGAGCTGTTCCGCTTAGGGCACAGTGAGACAGTGTGAGAAGAACCCTGTATCTCACTGATTGAGGCTTTATAACTCTACAGAATTGTCAGTCAACAATAAATGGAAAGTGCAGGAGATATGTTCTTTCTTCCTCCTTTCCCTGCCATACATTAGCAGAGAGATTGTGGTGGGATATAGGTTCAGAGCCTCACAGAAGAAGGATTTGAACCCAGGCTCTCCACAGTCTGCACCACTGCCTTCCTGATGGCTTTTGACTATTTTATTTTATTTTATTTTATTTTATTTTATTTTATTTTATTTTATTTTATTTTATTTTATTTTATTTTATTAGTATTATTATTCTTCTTTTTCTGGGTGGTGTCTAAGTCTTGGGGGGAAGAACAAACTGTGGGAGGAGGGAATGCTACTACTGTCTGTGACAGTGGTGATTTCTGGACAGTGTTAGCAACAGAGCTTCTGCAGAGAAGAGAAAATGCCAGGCAGTCTCTGTTGGTATTCCATGTACTGAGTACTGAGTGCAGTTTTGGGCTCCACAGTATAAGAAAAAGACATAAACCTGTTAGAGAGTGTCGAAAGAAGGGCAACAAACAAGAGGGTCTCTTTTAACAGGGGGATTGAGGTTTGTGGCAAGGTTTTGGTAGCAATTTAGGGGCTGCACTGTGCTGGACACAGCAACAGACGCACCATAAGCCAAAGTCAGACAATAAGCCAAGGTGTGTTTACGTGTGGTTTACTGTGGTTTAACGTGGTTTACGTATAGAAGAAAGTTTTCGCCTATTGGTGAGTATACTGCAGATTTGCTGCATTGTTCTAAATTAAATAGCAAGATAAGTGATGGCATCGTAGGCTGGGAAAATATTTCTAGAGTATCAGCGCATTTTGAGCATCATTTTAACTGTTTATGCAAACATGAAGATTATTAAAATCAGTGTTTATTTATGTCTGTATGTAAACAGGTGATCATGTTGTATAGCATGCAGTAAATGGTTTGTGAATGCTGCTTGAAGAATGAAAAGAGTAAGTCAGCTCCACAAGGAATAAATGAATTTTGTTTATTTGTGCAATGCAGAGATTAGAATTAGACCAACAGCGTGGAACCAAAGTCTTGCTGTGTGCCTTTTATCTGTAGGACAGTTCATGGAGGCTTCAGCAGCCCTATCTGTTTTCTAGCAGTCTGAAATGTCCTCTGTGGTGCTGCACCCAGTTGAAAGCCTGCACTGATTGTGCTGAACTTTCCTAACAGGAGGCACGGGTCCTTCGTCGGACGCTGGCTGGGGATGTATGCTGCGATGCGGGCAGATGATGCTGGCCCAAGCACTGATCTGCAGACACTTAGGGAGAGGTGAGTGCTGGTCCTGAGGGAACTTCGGTATTGTCTGCAGACGCTTCTTCGTAAGTACTCCATTAAAAGCACAAACCCTGAATTTATTAGTGAGACTTTCTTTGATGCCCTGGTAACAGTTCCTAATGAATCAATTCATATTCAGCTGGGTGAAATCATCCCAGCCTGAAGCAGAGAAATAGGCATAGAAGGAGAACAAATGGGAAATCCTGTCGCCATTATTTTATAAACCTTTTAGTGTAACACCCAAGTTGAGGCCAAGGGAAAACCTGCCACCGTGGGACAGTGCTCTTACCCTTCTCTTCACTACTCACTTGTCAGCAGCACGAGGTCCAAACCCCCCTGGTGCAAGCTCTTAAGCATGCATGTCACATCCCAGGATGCTGCCAGTGGAGTGTTTGGACTTTCTGTATGGATCTTATGTTGTTATTTAATGGGTGCTTAGAAATCCAACAAGGTCTAAACACAGCCTGTACTTTCAAATAATCTTGGAAGCTCAGAGATACTGGAATGGCTATCAACACGCAGCATGATCCGTCAGAATATGTTTGCAGTTGATGTTTTTGTTTTGTTTTATTTTCCCTGTTTTTACAATCTAGCCTATGATGATAAAGGGCAGCTTGATGATAAATAACAAGCTTGGAATTCTAGGAGCTCTACACAAAATGTAAATATTCGAGATGAATTGAAATGTCTTTTAACATCTCATTATAAAGCTTTCTGCTGTCTAGACATTTGATCAGTGTAATGAAAACGTCACCATTTTTTATTCTATATCAATTTTTCCTTTCAGATTGGCAATGGGAAAAACACAAAAAACAACCAGAAGAATATCACAGAATCCTACGATGCTTTCTCGACAGGAAGGCTTGCTGTTATTCAATCCACCAGATGGGTAAGAACAAACAAACTTTCAGGTTTTTTCCACTGAAATTTCTACTGTGTTGAATCACTAATTTGCATTATGTTAATTCATAATTTTAAAAAGTGGATGTGAAGACAAGGTGTATGCTTATACAAAAATAAAAAGGTATGCAGATGGGCGCAAAGACTAGTAGTACAGAAACATTCCCTGAGACCTAAATAAAGCCATGTACTAGAATGTAGCTCTTGATAAACTCTGTAAGCCTTGGGTACCAGAGTCAGTAATGTTAGAATAGACAGTCTTGTAGCTTATTGCTGTAATTTGTAATAAAGGGCACTAACATTTGTTAACTTGTAATTCTCATTGTAGTTTAGAAGCCTTTTGTTTATTAAAGAAACTGGCACTCCCTAAGTTTTGAAAAGAGCATAGATTGAGAAAATAATTGTTATTGCTAAATACAGATTGCAGTTACTCTAGAATGTTTGACAGTCACAGTATTTACTGTATATTGTTCCGACATTCTTTATGGTCTCATTTTTCTTTGATTTTGTGTACGTGTGTCTTTTTTTCACTATGAAAACAGCACAGGTGGGTGTTGGAGAGGGGAAGTCAATTGGAGAATGGTTTGGACCAAATACAGTTGCTCAAGTACTAAAGTAAGTGAGATCATACCAGTCTCATTCAGAACGTACTCCCCTGGGGCAGCCAAGAGAAGGCCCAGGCAGAGTTTTGAAGGCTGCATCTCCCCCTGTCCCACAGTCAGGAATGTACTTGCCATCTATTTACAAGTGCAGCATGGAATGTCATGCCACAGCTCGGTGTGCAGGTACTGAGTTGGGAATGGGTGACCTCTAAATTTTAATAAAGGAAGAGCCTGAGGAGAAGAAACTGCAGGAAAGTCTCCTGCTACGCCGTCTGCATGCCCTCACCAGTCACACCACAGATGTATATTCCTTTCTGCACAGTGGCACAGCTCTGGCAGGTCGAGAGTGCCACCGTGTAGGTCGGAGTGGTGGTGTGAAACATCAGAGAGAAGCCATCTCGGCTGAGGAGGGAACTGAGCTGCAATTCCTCCCTTTCTGAGCAGCAGTTCTGCCAGCAAGGCTACTGGATAAAGATGGGCAGCTCCTCATAGTCTGGGAGCCACACTGAAAGGAACTGAGGCTGCTCAGTTCTCCAGGGGTACGTGGAGGTGTCTTACCTCAGGCAGGGGCTAGGCTACAGGTCCTGCGAGCTCAGCAGCAAGTCTTTGACACCCTGGAACAGGCACATGATCTGAAGAGGGAGGGGAGCTGAAGCATGCCCTGGACTCCAGATCTTTCATGGCCAAGTTTTTCATGGTGAAACGCTCACCCCCATTTCTTTCTGGCTTATTTGAAACAGCTAATTCTGCCAGTGCAGCTTAAGAGTGTAGCTCCCTTCCCCAAAGGTTTGGATTTTGCAGAAGTGGACATAAAACTGTGTGCTGCTGTCTCCCACTGAAGTTTTGGTGCCCCAAACCCTTAGCTGATTTAGCTTTTAACGCCCCATTTCTGCTGTGCACGCAGGCTCAGGCAGAAGTAATTCCACTGAATTCAGTGGAATTTCTTAAGCAAAAAGTAATCTGCAAAACTGGCATAGGAATTTTTTTCTTTTCCAGATGAGAAAAGACACAATTGGGCAAGAACCCAGTGCAGAGACTGTCGAGTGCAATAAAAAGTAATAAACTTGATGTAGTTGAACTGTTACTGTCACTGCACTTAGCAGTAAGACAAAACAGTTTGCACATGGTGCAGCGCATATGTTTTTCCTGGTACCACTCAGTACCTATTTTTCTAAAGATATTAAACATTTAATGTTTAAAGTTTTCTTTTTCTTACATGGAGACTTTAAAAAATGCAGAAAGGATGTTTTTTCTTAAGAAAAAAAAAATAAATAAATGGTTCTGAGTGTAAAGCTACCCTTTTGATCCAACTAGTTTATATTAATTAGTACCTTAATGTTTTCTAGGAAGCTTGCTTTATTTGATGAATGGAATTCATTAGCAGTTTATGTATCTATGGGCAATACGGTGGTCATTGAAGACATCAGGAAGTGACACCTCATCAGTTTTCTGGTAACAGTTTCTGATTTGACTCCATTTGCCAGCATGTATCTGAACATGAACAAATACTTGGGGGGCCATGGGTTTGTCTTGCAAGGGTAAGAAGAGGGAAGAAGGACATACAAACTCAGTTGTGTTTTTTTGATCCCTGATGCCAACTTCGTGCTCACATCACTGGATGTGAAGAGCTCCTTGAAGAATTTCTACTGTCATCATTGCTGCCATTTCATTTCTCTGGCGTTTTATAGGCAAAGCTTGACACTATTAATAACATTAATAGGACATGTCACTGCAGTCTTAAATTGTCATCCCCCAATCATTGATCTAACGTCTCACTTGGACGTGCCAGCACATACTGTCTGCTAGAATTACTTCTACTAAATAGCTGTAATTGCCATGCCCGGCTCGTTTTGTCTTGGGTGCCCTATAAAGATCCCTGGCAAACTAGCTTAATTCACTACTGAGAGGAAGATCTGCTTTGTGTTCCTCTGTGCGTTGACTGATTTCTAGTTTTATTCCCGCAGAAAAAATGTGCTGGTGCCCTCCTCAGAGCAGCAGCGCGTCCCACAGCAGTGCACATTTGCACAGAAGTGCTCTTGGCCGAAGCAAGAAGGCAGGAGGACTCTGCACAGGCTGGAAAGCCCTCTTGCTTATTATACCTCTACGACTAGGGATAAATCACATAAATCCCGTATATATTGATGTATTTAAAGTAAGGTTTTCTTTCAATTCATTGCTTGTTACTGTCAAATAAGTTTGGGTATCTGTGATGTCAGTAAAGAAATGAATGACAATTTCCTTTATTCCTTTTGAACTCCTAGGAATGCTTTAAGATGCCACAGTCTTTGGGAGCATTAGGAGGGAAACCAAATAATGCCTATTATTTCATAGGATTTTTAGGTAAGGAAAAAAGAAACTTATTCCAAATGTGCAGATGATCAAAAGAGAACATTTTTTGAAGGGGAAATAGTAAGGGGTCTAAGCGTGAACCTCTAGAAGTAAAGAAAGATGAGAATAGAATAAAATAAATGAAGAAGCATATCTAAAAGAGTTTAGAAACAGTATGAGATGATCCTTAACAGGAGCAGAAAGTTAACAGCAAAGCTAGGTGTAAAAATAAGTGATGACATCAACAAGAGCAACATACTGAGAATAGCTGATAGCATTTGACAAGTGTATTGGTCAAATGTCACTTTTATTTTCTTGTATTTCAAAACTGTTTCTGATAGCAGTATCTTTTTCACCTTTTGCATACCTTCTGTTATTAAGTATTGCTCTAATTAATTTAAAATGCATTCCTTCAGATTTCACCCCACTTTGGGCCAAAATTTTGCAACCCTATTTTGTCCTTTTGTAAAACCTAACCTGTTTTAGTTAGGCTTTTTTGTTCCAATTTCTGAATGAATGCCTAATGGGATTACAGATTGCATCTGTGAACATCCTGTACCTTTTAATCTGTCAAATGTTAGTGTTTACAACACTTGAGATTTAAAAAAAAAAAAAAAAAAGTACTGGATCTCACATGGAAAAATAAAAGTATGTGACAAAGATAGAACATAACCAACCAAAAAATTACAGTAATAGGTGACAATAGGAAGTTATACTAAATACCCTGTGTGAAACGCTGTGTCTAAACCTTCTGATTCTCTTAAAGAATCCCTAGCTGGAAAGTCTAGATTATACTGACTGCAATGGCAATCTAATTTCTATTTTACAGTTCTGGACCAAGTGCTTATAAATGTCACTTGCTTATTTTTAACATACGGCTTTTATCCATCCAGGCAATGAGCTGATCTATCTGGACCCTCACACCACTCAAAGCTTTGTAGATTCAGAAGAAAATGGCACGGTTGACGATGAGAGTTTCCACTGCCAGGAAGCCCCACATAGAATGAAGATCATGAATTTGGACCCTTCAGTAGCTTTAGTAAGTGTCAGGAAATCTTGAATGCATGTACTTTATCTCAAAGTAATGTCTCTCTACATTGGTAAGGGCAGCAATGCATCTCCTTGAACAGAACCAAGATCACAAAGCTGTCTTCTGTGATCAACACATAGTAGTTTGTACATAACTACATCGAGAATCTTAGGGCAAGTGGGGAGCTGTCTGTACTGTAGGAGCTCGCTTTGTTTTCTTTACTGAGCAGCTTTTACTTCTATCAAGAGGCATTATAATGGTCAGAGCAAGGAACTGAAACAGGTTTACGTGTTTTATTCTATCACTACTTTATGTTTGGTCACCTCTAGACAAGTTACTTAAACTTACTTTATATCATAAGTTGAAAATGTTTAAGTGGAATTATTGTATTTCACCCCAAATTACAAATACAAATGTATTATTTGTAATTCACCCAAAATGTCATGGGGGTACTGTGGTATTTGAAAAAATTGGATCTGATCCCATGCCAGTATCCTGTGATTGGGTGATTGGCAGTTGTCACCAGTGGGATGTGTTTCTAAAGCTTTAAACAATCTGTAAAGATACCGGTATCTGTCATTCATTCACATACCTGTTTTTTAATACTGCTGCTTTTTAGAAAGTTTTTTTGTTTTGTTTTGTTTTAATACTTAACTACGTAACTGTGCAAAATGTGGCATGATGCAACGAGACAGACAAAATCATAATGAAGAGCAAATATTTTCAGTATAGATACCAGAATGGAAATGTTCCTTAGGTGGTCCATCATCTACAAGTTTTCAGCTTCTGCTGATACCTGGACTGTAGGAACTGGGTGGCGCTCCATGGAGGAGCACACAGGAGCTGCTGCTATTTTTTGCTTGACTATTTTGTTAGGGGTTTGCAGGGCCTTGTTCTCCCCGTGGGTTCTCTCCCTAGAGCTGCCACATATTTGGAGTCTTATATCTACTGATCGTACAGGGCATTACTGTATCAGAGGTCAAACCGCCTTACCTGCTGGTACCACATACCTACCATCTGCAAAGGTAAAACTCTGTGTGTTTGTTTTTTCCCCTAAGGGCTTCTTTTGCAAAGAAGAATGTGATTTTGATAACCGGTGTAGTCTTGTACAAAAGGTAAGAGTGGGAACTTAGCATCTCGATTTGTTCTTTATAAAGTCTGGTTTTTATTGTCTGTTTTTTGTAAAATTTTCCTTTGCATTTTCTTTTGTATACAAATTGTATGAGCCATGGAGAAGAATGCATTAAAGCATCAGGGTAAGGCAATACTACTGAATTGCTAATTGGAAATTGTTCAGCACTTTACCAGCCACAAACCCTGCCAGTTGGAAAATGGGTGTAAACATCCACACTTGAAGGTGTTACTGGGTGACACTTGCTTTTAACTTCTAATTCTCACTAAATGACTAAGGTTTAACTGCCATATTGTAGTGATGTATCAATGATTTGCTTCCTGATCCTTTTTTATTGTTTGACTTAATAGATTGCGTGTTCTAATTATGACTGTTAGTCCCTGCTATCTTAAAGATCTGATTCTGTAAGCGCTGCAGGCCTCTAGCTCCTGCTGATCTAGGGAGAACAGAAGGTGCTGGCTGCCACAGGAAACAGTCTTGAGGATGTTTCTGCATGCAGCTGTTAAGCTAAGCACCAGACGTCTGAATGTAAAGTACCATCAACCTCTAAGGGCATTTATTTAAAAAAAAAAATCATCTAAGGAAAACAGTTTGTAAATAACTGAAATACAGGACAGAAGGTAACTTCTCTTTGAAGAGGAATAGCGTTTGGCTTCAGGAACACCTTTTTTCCTGACCAAAACCTGTCCTTCAAAATCTGATGCGTTTTTTTTTTTTTTTTTTCCCCTTTGGAGGAGCTGATAGATCTGTCTTTTGTGCTATTGATCAACAGAAAACTTGAGGAGAGTTCTATGCAAGCAACTTTCTTTTAAAAAGCAGAAAATATTGTACATTCCTAGTGTGCTTGCTACCTGTAAACAAAATTACAGGTTTGCAGATATCAAAGCTGATATCAAAAGATGATAAGACTGATAATTTGTAGTACAGTTCAAGAGATCTGTCTTCCAGATGTGTTTTAACTAGGGATGTATTACAGAGACCATGGTGCTTGGATTTCACAGTATGTCTGTATAAAGACTTTTTTTTCCTGATGGACATGCGTAATTAAAAAACACTTTCAATTAAGCAGACACGTTTTGTGTTTGAAGCGTCCCCCGAGCCAGCTTTTAAAATGAAAGCATTCTGTCCTCAGGAGATTCTAAAGCAGCAGAGTCTACGGATGTTTGAGCTGGTCCAGAAGCACCCGCCACACTGGCCTCCTTTCATACCTCCAACAAAACCAGAAGTGACAACCACAGGAGCAGGTAAGGCACCGATTAAAAGCCTAATTGTGCAATGTTATGTTCCTCGTTAGCAAATAAAAGAATAATCACAGGTAGAATAACTATCCTTTGTGAGTGTCAAGCAATATATAGCAGGTATGTATTCAAACAAGCCATACAATTGCTAGCACAGATTTTTTTTTTTCACTCTTACAAAGTACTTTTCTGGAATGCGTCTTTCAAAGTTTTTTTTTTAAGTGAACAAAATCAGGCATGTCTTTAGAAGCATTTTTTTCTTTATCTTTTTTTACAGAACTCATTGAATCTACTGACAAGCTATTTGAATTGGAAGAAGAATTTGAAATCCTGAGTGTGTGAAGGAAACTGTGGTGACTCTTCTGAGTGTTGAATATATTGGTAATATTATTGCATTGACTTAAACAGCCATGTTAGCCCCGAAGTGCCTGAAATTATGGATAACAGAGCACAGAAATCTAGTAGCATCCAAAACTCCAAGGGCAGTTTAACACACAAGCTTCCCCGGATGGAAAGGCAGTAAGAGATGTTGTGATAAGATGCTTAAAGGGAATCTCTTTTTAACGTACCTTACCTGGAGACAAACGGGCCTTTGAGATTAAGGCAAAAATACATGTATCACTGGGCACCATGTTTGGAGAAAGGGATAACCCAAATGGATATTTCTTGCTCTCATATAATAATGCAATAGTTTAGTTCTTCAAGCAAAACAGTCTTCAGTTCAGGAGGATGTTTACTTCTGTTCCCTCCTGTGGGCTGCGTCATAGGAAAAATACATTGTCTTGTTTAAAAGATTGACTGGATCAGGAGAAAATTGTTTCCTTGTTAAATATTTTAACATGTATTTGAGCAACCAGACTTTATTACAAAAATGTTTCTGTAAAAGGAACTATGTCTAATGGACACATTTTGCAATAGCCTTCCTGTTTCTGGGAGACCTCAAGAGGAACAGGAGCCTCAAATAGTTGATACAGATCACAACCACTGTTATAGTTATGGTATATTTCACCTTGACCTTAAAATTCAAATGATTAAAACTTAGGTTATTTCTTTCCGAGTTAAAACGAGTCAAAGGTGGTTTAACTGTACCTTATTTATTTTAGAATAGATTTACACAAGTTTCTCTGTTACAGCACTTTATCTGTGCATCTAATAAATTTCTTAAGCTTTTCTTAGGTTGTATGCTGCTATGTTTGGTTAATTTGTGTGAACTAAATATAAACCAGGTGATCTTAAAACTTAATATAGAAGCGTACACAGATTACTGAATTGTTGCTTTTTGACTTCTTGCCTTTTGAAATCTGTTTTGGTAGAAGTGCCTTAACCCTACAGGTTTATCAGAACAGCCTGGGCAGTTTTATTTCTAAGGCAGAGAATCTCTCTCTAGCAGCCATAAGAAAAACAGTTCAGAATAAAGAAAGGCAAAGATTTTTAATCCATGCTGAAGTTCCTTTTCACTACCAGACAGTCCCCCTTGTGGTCATGTTGTCATGCTAGTGTAATGAACATGAATTGCAGACTTTCATCTTCACCAATAAATGACAACATAGAGAAATACTGAATATTGTCTCCTCTCACTTGCACCTCTCGATCAGGGCCACTGTTTTTTCAAACAAAAGAGTTAACGAGATCCTATTGCATCTTGTTTAATGTTTATTAACTACAGTTTGGAAACCACAAACGTAGAAAAATAATATCATTTCCTTATTTTATTAAAACATATATAAAACATATATAATATATATATATAACACATATTGTGTTGTAAAGCCCACAATTCCATACCAATGACAACAAAAAAATCATCTAATTGAGCATGCAGTTTTCATTAACCTGTTTTTTGTTTCTTTTTTTTTTTTACAAATACCCAACAACACATACACATGTGTTGTGTTGTGTCTTTTTCCATCATTTCTCACTGAAGCAATACCCATCCCGTATCAGATCTGTGTCATTACTCTAATTTTTGTTCCTAATGTACTTGAAAAACTTCTTAACTCTATTGATTGCAACAGTGGATTTTTTTCCCTCCGATCTTAACTCCATTTATCAATTACTTATTCTCTTAAAATCCTGCTTTTAAGAGATGGTTAGGTATTCACCATCTCTCACTCTTATTTATAGATTTTCTTTTCTTTTTCAGTAGTTCAGCCCTAGTCAACTCGGAGGTGGGCAGCAGCAGCTTCTATGGAGCAGCTATGCTGGAAAAAAAAAAAAAAAAAAAGTTGAGCCTTGAGGGAAAAGGAAGGTGGGAGAGCCAGATGGGGCAAGAGGAAGGGAGGTGGTTTGACCAGGACACCTTGAGGGTCTGGGAAGAGAAGAAATGGATGGGTGCTTAAGAAATGAGCAGCATCACAGCCTACATACGGAAGAATTGTGACGAGCAGTTTAGAAATGTGAGCGATTGGTGGTCTTGTGTTGATCGGCAGCTGTGCTCCATGGTTATAGCTGTAATTTCAGCAGTTTACTGTGTAAGCCGCATGTTGCCACTTCCTTGATCAAGGCAAATGCTGTTCAGTTGCAGGGAAGAGGGGCAAGACTCAGGGAAGAAACGGAACGGAGAAAAACTGTACACTGTGGATATGCACACGTAGCCATAAAATCAGTGCTGGACAGAAAGAGAGAAAGAGAGACAGAGAGACAGACAGACAGAACGAAAGGAGGGAAGGAAGGAAGGAAGGAAGGAAGGAAGGAAGGAAGGAAGGAAGGAAGGAAGGAAGGAAGGAAGGAAGGAAGGAAGGAAGGAAGGAAGGAAGGAATGGAGGGAGGGAGGAAGGTAAAGGGAGAAAGAAGGAATACCCCACACTCATAAAAGTGAGAAAGATCCAGGTGTAAAAGAACGTAAAAGAAAGACAACTGTCATGTTGTGGTCTGATAGTTTCTGGGAGAAAGCAGAAACCCAGCAATTCTGTCTTTCCTACTCCTCCAAACCAATTCCGTTGACAACTCTGAATGCTTCCAGCTAGAAAAAAAAGGAAGAATGAAGTGGAGGGCTCCTTGCCATCACTGTATTTCTGGAGCAGATTTCTGGATAGTCCCCGCAGCCAGCTGTAGGGCCTGTGCCAGGCTTGGAGTGGCTGCAGGGAACATGCCAGGGGCTCGAGGTGCTGCAGGGAACATGCCAGGGGCTGGAGGGGCTGCAGGGCGAGTGACAAGGCTTTGAGGGGCCTCAGGTCCCAGCGCAGTGGTTGAAGTCGATGCAGGGAACATCAGAGTTGTTGGAGGGGCTGCAGGTAAAATGCCAGGGGTTGCGGGGGCTGCAGGGTGCTGAGTCACAGCTTTGCATCAGGTCAAGACGCATTTTCCTAGAACCATCCATTTCCTCCTGAAGGGGCTGAATAGCATGGAACGGTCTTCAAAATGCACAGAGCAGACCCCAGCAAACGTAGGGATGCTGCTAGCAAGTAGGGAACTTTTTTGTTGATGTTGTTAACATTGTTTCACGACAATAGATGCAAACATGTATCTTGAGTTGAGGGCAAAGGTGACCTTGGATCTGAAGCACACAGGCATTCACTAATGTCCCCCCATCCGGAGTGAATCCACAACGACTCGGAAGGAAAACTAAAGTCCAAACCAGTGCACTGGGATAAAGAGAGTTTAATAGGGTAGAAAAGGAATAAAAACAATATAATAAATATTAATATTTATAATTTATAATATAATAACGTATAAAAATTGTTTAATTAATAAGATTAAATAATAATCATCATAATTTTATAGTAATAAAACAACGCCATACTGTACAACACAGTCAATAAAGTGGATTGAATGCAATAAAAATAAAACCCATTTATCCCATCCCAATGAGTTCCTATCCCCATCATCACTTCCCATCCCACTGATCATTTCCTATCCCAACAACGTCCCAGTTCTGATCCCAAGGCTGAATTCCCAACTCCCACCCACCCATCCAGCCAGCCATGCACCCATTTTCTGCATTTTCAGGTCACAAGACTCTGATGAAGGCCACCTCAGCCTTTTCCCCGAAAATAAAGCTGCTCTTTATTGTGAAAAACTTCACTTTTGCACAACACTGCAGACCCAGCCAAGATGGTCCTGCAAGACAAGGTGAAACAAACATACAAAACCCATATGGAGGTAAATTGGTTCATCTAAACAAATTCCTACCACGAAATCCTGATCCTCAATCTCAGCACCGATGAAAAAAGAGGATACAGTTCCCTCCTCCAAGGTCCCTCTCTGCCCCTGCTCCCCGTGGGCTCCTCTCCATGGCTGCAGCTGCGGCCCGGGGCCTGCTCCTGCGGGGGCTCTTTTTTGCACCTAAGTGCTGTTAAGCATCCCAGGCATTTGTTGTTCACATGGTGAATAAGTGCTGTTTTGGATTTACAGAGATAATCTGTAGATTTGGTTCCAAAGGGGTTCAAATTCAGGCAAGGCAGTGAGAGCTTTGTGGGCTGCAGGAGAACCAAAATGCAGGAACTGTCAGGGCTCATCCTCACCCGTGACCAACTCTCATTTGGTCTTCTTTGGAGAGAAAGCCAAGCCAGCCAGATGGCTTCCACTACTTCTATGGGAGTGACATTGGGATTGATCTTTAAAATGAAATGAAGCAGAAGGCTGTGGGTTCTCCAACCTTCAAGATATGCAGCACTTGGCTGGGAAGGTTTCTTCCGTTCCTATGGATTTGAAGAATTAGGGCTGAAAGAAGCAGCAGGACCCTAGGGCCATATTCTGTCATCTCTATGGAAACTCCTGACGGGAATTACCTCCCTACTGGTGTCAAACTGCAGGCAGGCAAACGGGTGTGGTCTCCTCTCTGTGCAACTCCCCAATCCATGGTGTCTCTTTGCATGTGTGAAATTGCATGTGTATAGGGGGTGTGGTGGCAGAAGAGTGAAAGCCTCTTCTGATGGCTCCTAAAGCTGTGAGTCTGACCCTTCTGTGACTGTGCTGAAAGCGATCCTGGGGATAGAAGGGAGAGTGATCCAGCTGCACATCATGAGACGGGGAAGAGACAGAGGCTCTGGCGTGCACTGCTGACTGGTTTGCCTCGGTGGGGTTGGAGTGAGGAAGCTGTACCCTCCTCTGTTAGCACAAAGGAGAGGAGTTATTCCACGCTATTTTTCCTCCTCTGTGTATGAATGGACAGACTGCACAGTTGGTTAAGGCCGTAGCTACTGAAGACAAGAACTCGATTGTCTGCTGCTCTTCAGGCAGAAGGCAGAAGGAATCAAGAGACAGGACTGGCTCTGTCTGCATACTGCAGTAGACGCACTTTTTTGCATCTTCTGTGCGTGAAAAAGTATGTTTTAATTGATAAGAATCCCAAGGGCCTAGAAATACTGCAGTTTTAGGACAAATCTGGTATAAACTGAGTGTCCTGAGGATTTTGAGTACTCCATTTCCGTGGCCAGACCAACAGAAACTCCAGGGCAATAGGAAACACAACTTTCTCTCTCTTATCCTAAATTTCTCCACTTGTTATCTCCTGACCAGCAATTTACAGGAAAGTTACAGGAAAGTGAGGGAAAATATTTGAACTATTTATACACCAGTGCAGGTGGTGCCATGTTAACTTCACTCTTTTGCAAGATCTTGTTTGCTAACAGCAAGTTATGGCCCCTAGGGATGTTTTACCTTGAGGGAGGGAATGGGGGCACACCAAAACAAGTAGAACAAGCAAAATACTGTGGGGTGGAGCTGACAAAACAACAAACAAACAAACAAACAACAAAAAAACAACTACCACCACAGACCACCCACTAGTGCCGTGCTTTTCATACTGAAGTGAGGAAAGAGCAGAGCATCCTTGCAGTAACTTCATGCCTCAAAACCCTCCTTTGTCACTCTTCCTGCACTTGTGTAACAGTTGCTTGCAGGTCTGTTTCCTTTCTTATTTCAGGACTGGAAGATGGCTTCATGGACAAAACAGACTTGGCTTGGGGAAGAGTAATTGAATTTATTGCCAACTGATCACAAAGTAGGACAGTGAGAATTTAAAAACTTTAAAACCAACCAACCAACCAACCAACCAACCAACCAACCAACCAAACAGAAAACCACCTCGCTACACTACCTCCATCCCAGGCTAAACCTCAGTCTTGATTCTTCTATCTATTTCCCACGGAGCAGTGGGGGGTGGTTGGAGGATGTTGGGGACTGGAGGTTGCAGGCTCTGCTGCTCCTTCATCGTATTTGGCAATTTTATTGATGGGAGCGCTCCCCACCCCTCCCATCCCCTCTTTTCCCTTCCCTCCACTCCCCTGCCCTCCCCTATGCTCCCTGTTCTTTCTGACCAACAGTATGATAGATTCGGGTGGGTGGTCAGCACGTGGGGCTACGGAGAGGACATGTACACAAAGATTTGGCTCCAGATCCAAAATGTCATGTATTTGGCAATTTTATTTATGGTAGCACTCCCCTCCCCTCCCCTCCCCTCCCCTCCCCTCCCCTCCCCTCCCCTCCCCTCCCCTCCCCTCCCCTCCCCTCCCCTCCCCTCCCCTCCCCTCCCCTCCCCTCCCCTCCCCTCCCCTCCCCTCCCCTCCCCTCTTTTGCCTCCTCTCCCAAATTTGCCTCCCCTCCCCTCCCCCCCATCCCCTCCCCTCCCCTCCCGTCTCCTCCCCTCCCCTACACCCCCTCCCCTATTCTCCCTGTCCCTATACTCTGCTACACTCCCCTCCCCTATACTACCCTACACACTCCTACACTCCCCTCCCCTATCCTACCCTAAACTCCCGTTCGCTACACTACCCTACATTACCCTATGCCCCCCTCCCCTACACTCTCCTACACTCCCCTCCCGTATCCTACCCTACACTCCCCTAAACTCCGATCCTCTACACTACCCTATACTCTCCTATGCTCCCCTCCCCTCTAACACGCTACACTACGCTATGCTACCCTACCCTACCCTACCCTACCCTACCCTACCCTACCCTACCCTACCCTACCCTACCCTACCCTACCCTACCCTACCCTACCCTATCCTATCCTATCCTATCCTATCCTATCCTATCCTATCCTATCCTATCCTATCCTATCCTATCCTACCCTCCCCCTGCCCTCCCCTCCCCTCTCCTCCCTTCCTTTTATTCCCTCCCCTTCCCTCCCCTCTTGTCTTCTTCTCTCCTCTCTTCTTTCTTTCGGGTAACTTCAAATCGCTTCAGTCGTTCTCATAGCTCCTATCCCTGGCTGATTCACGGGAACCCATCAGCAGCAACCAGAAGCGCTCCAGCTGCTGTGTCACTGGTCGAGCAACAGTCTCCAACTGGGAATCGCTGACTTCGTTGTGTGGCTCAGACAGGTGCCTTGCAGTTCCACCGTGGCCTGGACGTTTCCTCTTGCTGTGTCCCCACCTACAGCGCACTTCTGCTTAGAAGCAGCAGCAGGCTTTGCAAGATGTCCCACTCCTTCCATTTTCAGTGGTTTAGCTTGGCTAGCCGGGTGGTGTCTGTCAATAGAAGACAACAACGAGATTTGGGTTAGAAACAGCTAACTGAGTAGTTCCTTCGCACAAGGGCAAGGAATAACTACCCCTTCCTACTGGAGGCTGCAGTGTCAGAGATAATGACGGGTCCTTCCGAGAGCTTTGAAATATCCCTTGGGGATGCTGAGTCCAGAGGACCAGAGCAAACCTGTGTAAAGTACACCGTGGAATCACTCGGAATGACTTCCTAGCAGAAGCATGTGTCTGATACGGCTTCAGCTGCTTGCAGTGTTCTTCTTCACCTCCTACCTAAATTCAGATGAGAGATCTCAATGAAGATGGAAAGGTTGAGAAATAGAGAAATCACTGATGTGCTTTGAGAACTTCTAAGGACTGAGTACTGCATCAATCCCATGTTGTAACATTAAGGATTGGTTAGAAAAGCAAACGTTAAAAACAAGGAAAGGGGAAGAACAAGTAAGCTTTCTTAAAGTATCTATTCTATTTAAGGTATCTTTAAAGAAGTAAATAAGTACTGAAATATATATGCAGATAGAGAGAGAGAGAGAGAGAGAGAGAAAGAGAGAGATACAGAAACCTAAGAGTCTGCTGTGCAGGTTAGCCTCTTGCTCTCTTTTCTAAAAGTCACAGTGAATGCAGCATCTGTGTGCGTTACAAGCATTACCCTCAGTCCAGCACAGGTACACACGAGAGGTCAGCCTGCAGGTTGCGGAGGCAAAGCAACTGCTCTGGCTGGATGTGAAGAGCCAAGACAGAAGTTGCTGTCAGGGAAAAGATACACAGAGGGGATGAAAAAGACGGAGTGTGCTTCCGACCTTCACAACTTCTAAGCAAGCGGAGATGAGGTTGTGGAAGAAGCAAATAAGCTGTTGATCTAGAAGCAGCCTGAAGATTGTCCTTAAGCAGGGCCTTGCATTCTTCATTTTTACAGCATTGCTTGCCTTCAAGTGCACGACGATGATTTTATGAACTTTCTACCACTACAGAAATGCACCGGATTCTTTCACAAAACTTACGGGTGGTACTTGGCAATATTGGTCAGCATTCTCTATTTCCTTCTTCATCTCAATTCTCTTTTGGCCTGTGAAGCTTTCCAGATCAGAGGAGAAGATCCACGGTAATACGGAGCTTTGGATACTGCAAAGGAAACGAAGAATCCTACTGACAACTCTTTTCAACCTCGCCTGCAAGCATCACAGAAAAGAACACCGAAAGAACACCGCTTTATCATGGGAAGCATAAATTGGAGCATAGGTGTCCTATAGCTGAAGCGAGGTGAAGCAGGTTCCACACAAGGTGAAGGAGCACACCCATAAGCATTTCCATAAAGCCGTGTTTTCAAACAAAGGGTTAAGATTTAGATTTTCTTACAAGTGAAGAATGAAGAAATAAAAGAAAAAGAAAATTACCAGGACATCCAGTTTTCCTCTAGCTTGCTTTGCTTCTTTCCGAATCTGAGTCTGGAGTGACAGTCAGGGAGCAGCGTTGTGCAGAAATGCCAAAGCCTCCCCAGCTGGTTGTACCTTCATCAGCAAGGGCTTTGATACTGCTGCCTCCTCAGCAACATCAGCCATTTCCGAGGAAAGCTGGTGTCCATCAGGTCAAATAGGAATGGGAAATCCCTCTTGCCACAACTTCACACTCACACCAGAGTTGGCAGGACAGGCCGATGGACAGAGAAGCGTCTGCAAGAGTGTTAGAAAACAGACTTTAGATTTCCGTCAACCCAGGAAGAATTACTTGCTCATCCCTTCAAAGTGAACTCTGAGTAGAAGGAGGGGATCCCAAGCTGCATTCCTGACATCTATGCTGCAAAGTCATCCAATGGGACATGTTACTGGACCAGCCTGTTACGAACAGAAACAGGACTTTGAGGTTATGCTGTTGGATTAGAATTAAGCTCAAAGAGTTAGTCCTTTGACGTGTTTTTGTTTGCAAGTGTTTTCACTGCTTCCCAGACAATGTCTCCAGCAAGCTAGCTGCTTGCTTCATTTGTTCTGTTCTGTTCTGTTCTGTTCTTTTTGATTCTGTTTTGTTTTGTTTTCTCAGCCAGGATTCTTAGAGAAATGAGATTAAAGTGATCATATTGTATGTCCACCCATCCCTCCCTCCCCTTCGCTTGTCCAGAGCTTTTACCTCGTCCAGCAGCTTGAATGAACTCGGTCCTAGGCGCAGTTGTGTCCAAGCCATTCTGTTCCTAGACGTGTTGTGAGAACAGACAGCTAAGTAGTGGGGAGAGGACGTGCTGCTGTCTGCAGTGTGACCTCAGCGCTTACCAAACAGTAGGGAATACACAGAGAAGGGCCTTAGGAGAACTTCAAGCCCCAGATACGTTTTATGTGGAAACCATATTTCCCAAGATAACACTGGACACAACTGCATAATCAAAAGGGATTCATTTCTTGGTTCATTCAACTCCTAGGTTTTAGTTTTAAAACATGTCTGTCTTGGCTTAAAGCACTCTTCCAATCTCTATTTCCAGTTCCTAGGATTTCCTGAAATAGGGAATCCCATTTTTTTCTTTGTACACTCTCCCAGCCTCTTTGTTTTCCTCTCCCCAAGAAACTTAGCACTGCTCTCTTCATACTTGACAACTAGATATGGAGCTGTATCAGCCAGAAGGAAGTTTCCTTCACACTTTCTGCTTCTTACGGTATCTGGGCTCTTACCTTTACACTTACTCACCCTTCCTACATTAGCACAAAGAAAGCTGTTTGGGAGATCTGATGTCTTGTTTTCCAGAAACTGCCCTGAATCACCTTTACGAGAGCTGTCCCACGCTGCGAGCACAAGTCTTGCAGTCTGGCCAGATATTTGCCTTCTAAGTCAATAACCAAATCTGTTACAAAGGTAAGAACATGTAATTAATGGAAAGGAAATCCTTTTATCCTTTTATTTTGATCCAAATTCACTTTTTTTTTTTTTTTTTTTTTTTTTCTAGACCAAGAATGAATCGTGGAGAACCACCAAAACTCAGGTGAGAAATGAAATGACAAATGTTAAGGTCAGGCAGCTTGCCCACTGCCATTGCTACCCTGAAAGCAGATGGAGTGCATCTTCATACGCCACAGCCTGAGACACTAGTCGACAGGCCAGCCCGTGTGAGGAAGTCCATTGCTGCCTGAATTTTAACATGACAGGGGGACTCTTAAGCCTCTTGTTTATGCTTTAGTACTTGCGGTCTATGGGAGGACCACAGCACACTCTTCTCTGTCTCCCCTTATTTGTTGATCGTCTGTAGGAAGAAGAGAACGTGCAGAGGCCCTCACCCGTACATTGGGTCTGTTCTCACTCTGTGCAGCTCCATCATTGAGCAAAGTACCAACCTTGAGGCTTCTGTAAGGACTTGACACAAACTACAGAATACTACAATGAAGCATTCACAACAAAACCACATTTTTTTCCTCAGCCAAGCATCAAAACACTTACAGAAGGGCATGGTCCCTCTCTGTGCACCTCAAGGGGAGATCCACAAATCCTCACGTGGTTTCATCGCATCCAGCACCCTTCTCTGTGCCTCCCAGCTAAACGTGCACAGAGGCAGCTGTTGCCAAAGTGCTGTGGTGACACAATTCAGTTCTGTTTCTGAAGTCATCACCGCAGGCGCCTCCCAGTGACGGCACAACACTCTCTGTTGCTAATGCGTCTGTCTCAGAAACAGCTAGGGAAGTACCACTATGCCCAACCTGACTTGAATTAGAGTAGTTCCCAAATTGTTCTCTGCTCCCCTACATCTGTGGAAGGTGTGTGATCAATCTTTTCCTTGAGAAAGGACTACAGAGCAAAAGAGCTTGATTCTGAGACGTTGCCCGTCCTTGTAGAGCAGTTCACCTTTGATTTCCATGTCAGAAAAAAGAAGGTGAAATCAACAATTCCCTTCCTCTGAGCTGGGAATAGGAAAGAAGCCCAATTCTCCAGGAAGCCTTCAAAAGGAAACTCTGCATTTCTTTGTTAAACACCTTGTTTAATTTCCTGAAAAAAATCTTTCCCAGGACTTTGCAACTGCGGTGGTTCGAAGCGGGTGGGCAGCCGAGTTCCACCACGGCCGCTCTCTCACTCCCCCTCCTCAAAGGGAAAGGGGGAGAAAATACGATGCAAAGGGCTCCAGGGCTGAGATAAGGACAGGGCGATGGCTCAACAAGTATCGTGACGGGCAAAGCAGACTCAGCAGAGTGACCCTCAGGGTCCCTCCCTGCCCCTGCTCCCCGTGGGGTCCCTCCCATGGGATGCCGTCCTTCCCCAGCTGATCCCACACGGGCTGCCCACAGGCAGCAGCTCCTCAAGCACTGCTCCCACACGGCTCCGTCCCACGGGCTCCATCCATCCATCCATCCATCCATCCCCCAGGAGCAAACTGCTCCAGCACGGGTCCCCCACGGCTGGGCGGCAGCTCCCCCCAGCCCCCCTGCTCCTGCGGGGGCTCCTCTCCATGGCTGCAGCTGCGGCCCGGGGCCTGCTCCTGCGGGGGCTCTCCACAGGCCGCAGCCTCCTCCAGGCCACAGCCACCTGCTCCACCGGGGGCTCCTCCACCCACAGGGGGGCAGCAGCGTGGAGATCTGCTCCATGGGGGACCCATGGGTGCAGGGGGACAGCCTGCTCCACCAGGGGCCTCTCCCTGCACAGCCCGCAGGGGAACTGCTGCTGTGAGCCTGGAGCACCTCCTGCCTCCTGCTGCACTCACCTTGGGGGCTGCAGGGCTGCTTCTCACTCCTTGCTCTTCCAGCTTCTGTTGTGCAGCAGTATTTCCCCCTGCTTACATCTGCTCTCCCAGAGGTGCAAACAACATCGCTTATTGGCTCAGCTCTGGCAAGCGCCGGGGCCCTTTTGGAGCTATCTGGAGCTGGCTGTTGTCTGGACTGTTCTCACAGACGCCATCCCTGCAGGCCCCTGCTACCAAACCCTTGCCACGTAAATCTGATCGAAGTGTATGCAGCAATTACAAAGCCGCTGTGCTTTGGGCTGTCACGATCCTTCTGCAAGTGCAGGGGAGGTGCAGGGTTGCTTTGCATTTCCAAAAGGAGGAAGAAAGCCTCCAACCCCACTGGACCTCAGCCACTTGCAGGATCCAAGCAACGCTCCCCACTTTCAGTTATCTCCCTCCCATGCACACAGTGGGAGCAAGGTTGAACAAGCACATTTTTGAAAATGTTTATCTTAATGAAGAATAAAAGAAGTCTACAACACCCAATCCCTCTGTGCACCCAAGGCAAAAATCGTGGACTATTCTGCCTCAACACTATTTTCAGACCCAATTTGTCAAGTCATCTAGCAGAGGATTTCTCTCTTGTTCACTCACTAGCTTAGTAGAGCACCAGTTTACATAGGTGCTGGAGCAGATTCCTCAACCATCTGAAGGGACTTGATCCCAGAAAAGTTCAAAACTGCAGATGACTCATGATTTTGTGGTGAAGCATCTATTAAATGAGAGCTGTTCCGCTTAGGGCACAGTGAGACAGTGTGAGAAGAACCCTGTATCTCACTGATTGAGGCTTTATAACTCTACAGAATTGTCAGTCAACAATAAATGGAAAGTGCAGGAGATATGTTCTTTCTTCCTCCTTTCCCTGCCATACATTAGCAGAGAGATTGTGGTGGGATATAGGTTCAGAGCCTCACAGAAGAAGGATTTGAACCCAGGCTCTCCACAGTCTGCACCACTGCCTTCCTGACGGCTTTTGACTATTTTATTTTATTTTATTTTATTTTATTTTATTTTATTTTATTTTATTTTATTTTATTTTATTTTATTTTATTTTATTTTATTAGTATTATTATTCTTCTTTTTCTGGGTGGTGTCTAAGTCTTGGGGGGAAGAACAAACTGTGGGAGGAGGGAATGCTACTACTGTCTGTGACAGTGGTGATTTCTGGACAGTGTTAGCAACAGAGCTTCTGCAGAGAAGAGAAAATGCCAGGCAGTCTCTGTTGGTATTCCATGTACTGAGTACTGAGTGCAGTTTTGGGCTCCACAGTATAAGAAAAAGACATAAACCTGTTAGAGAGTGTCGAAAGAAGGGCAACAAACAAGAGGGTCTCTTTTAACAGGGGGATTGAGGTTTGTGGCAAGGTTTTGGTAGCAATTTAGGGGCTGCACTGTGCTGGACACAGCAACAGACGCACCATAAGCCAAAGTCAGACAATAAGCCAAGGTGTGTTTACGTGTGGTTTACTGTGGTTTAACGTGGTTTACGTATAGAAGAAAGTTTTCGCCTATTGGTGAGTATACTGCAGATTTGCTGCATTGTTCTAAATTAAATAGCAAGATAAGTGATGGCATCGTAGGCTGGGAAAATATTTCTAGAGTATCAGCGCATTTTGAGCATCATTTTAACTGTTTATGCAAACATGAAGATTATTAAAATCAGTGTTTATTTATGTCTGTATGTAAACAGGTGATCATGTTGTATAGCATGCAGTAAATGGTTTGTGAATGCTGCTTGAAGAATGAAAAGAGTAAGTCAGCTCCACAAGGAATAAATGAATTTTGTTTATTTGTGCAATGCAGAGATTAGAATTAGACCAACAGCGTGGAACCAAAGTCTTGCTGTGTGCCTTTTATCTGTAGGACAGTTCATGGAGGCTTCAGCAGCCCTATCTGTTTTCTAGCAGTCTGAAATGTCCTCTGTGGTGCTGCACCCAGTTGAAAGCCTGCACTGATTGTGCTGAACTTTCCTAACAGGAGGCACGGGTCCTTCGTCGGACGCTGGCTGGGGATGTATGCTGCGATGCGGGCAGATGATGCTGGCCCAAGCACTGATCTGCAGACACTTAGGGAGAGGTGAGTGCTGGTCCTGAGGGAACTTCGGTATTGTCTGCAGACGCTTCTTCGTAAGTACTCCATTAAAAGCACAAACCCTGAATTTATTAGTGAGACTTTCTTTGATGCCCTGGTAACAGTTCCTAATGAATCAATTCATATTCAGCTGGGTGAAATCATCCCAGCCTGAAGCAGAGAAATAGGCATAGAAGGAGAACAAATGGGGAATCCTGTCGCCATTATTTTATAAACCTTTTAGTGTAACACCCAAGTTGAGGCCAAGGGAAAACCTGCCACCGTGGGACAGTGCTCTTACCCTTCTCTTCACTACTCACTTGTCAGCAGCACGAGGTCCAAACCCCCCTGGTGCAAGCTCTTAAGCATGCATGTCACATCCCAGGATGCTGCCAGTGGAGTGTTTGGACTTTCTGTATGGATCTTATGTTGTTATTTAATGGGTGCTTAGAAATCCAACAAGGTCTAAACACAGCCTGTACTTTTAAATAATCTTGGAAGCTCAGAGATACTGGAATGGCTATCAACACGCAGCATGATCCGTCAGAATATGTTTGCAGTTGATGTTTTTGTTTTGTTTTATTTTCCCTGTTTTTACAATCTAGCCTATGATGATAAAGGGCAGCTTGATGATAAATAACAAGCTTGGAATTCTAGGAGCTCTACACAAAATGTAAATATTCGAGATGAATTGAAATGTCTTTTAACATCTCATTATAAAGCTTTCTGCTGTCTAGACATTTGATCAGTGTAATGAAAACGTCACCATTTTTTATTCTATATCAATTTTTCCTTTCAGACTGGCAATGGGAAAAACACAAAAAACAACCAGAAGAATATCACAGAATCCTACGATGCTTTCTCGACAGGAAGGCTTGCTGTTATTCAATCCACCAGATGGGTAAGAACAAACATAAACTTTCAGGTTTTTTCCACTGAAATTTCTACTGTGTTGAATCACTAATTTGCAGTATGTTAATTCATAATTTTAAAAAGTGGATGTGAAGACAAGGTGTATGCTTATACAAAAATAAAAAGGTATGCAGATGGGCGCAAAGACTAGTAGTACAGAAACATTCCCTGAGACCTAAATAAAGCCATGTACTAGAATCTAGCTCTTGATAAACTCTGTAAGCCTTGGGTACCAGAGTCAGTAATGTTAGAATAGACAGTCTTGTAGCTTATTGCTGTAATTTGTAATAAAGGGCACTAACATTTGTTAACTTGTAATTCTCATTGTAGTTTAGAAGCCTTTTGTTTATTAAAGAAACTGGCACTCCCTAAGTTTTGAAAAGAGCATAGATTGAGAAAATAATTGTTATTGCTAAATACAGGTTGCAGTTACTCTAGAATGTTTGACAGTGACGGTATTTACTGTATATTGTTCCCACATTCTTTATGGTCTCATTTTTCTTTGATTTTGTGTACGTGTGTCTTTTTTTCACTGTGAAAACAGCACAGGTGGGTGTTGGAGAGGGGAAGTCAATTGGAGAATGGTTTGGACCAAATACAGTTGCTCAAGTACTAAAGTAAGTGAGATCATACCAGTCTCATTCAGAACGTACTCCCCTGGGGCAGCCAAGAGAAGGCCCAGGCAGAGTTTTGAAGGCTGCATCTCCCCCTGTCCCACAGTCAGGAATGTACTTGCCATCTATTTACAAGTGCAGCATGGAATGTCATGCCACAGCTCGGTGTGCAGGTACTGAGTTGGGAATGGGTGACCTCTAAATTTTAATAAAGGAAGAGCCTGAGGAGAAGAAACTGCAGGAAAGTCTCCTGCTACGCCGTCTGCATGCCCTCACCAGTCACACCACAGATGTATATTCCTTTCTGCACAGTGGCACAGCTCTGGCAGGTCGAGAGTGCCACCGTGTAGGTCGGAGTGGTGGTGTGAAACATCAGAGAGAAGCCATCTCGGCTGAGGAGGGAACTGAGCTGCAATTCCTCCCTTTCTGAGCAGCAGTTCTGCCAGCAAGGCTACTGGATAAAGATGGGCAGCTCCTCATAGTCTGGGAGCCACACTGAAAGGAACTGAGGCTGCTCAGTTCTCCAGGGGTACGTGGAGGTGTCTTACCTCAGGCAGGGGCTAGGCTACAGGTCCTGCGAGCTCAGCAGCAAGTCTTTGACACCCTGGAACAGGCACATGATCTGAAGAGGGAGGGGAGCTGAAGCATGCCCTGGACTCCAGATCTTTCATGGCCAAGTTTTTCATGGTGAAACGCTCAGCCCCATTTCTTTCTGGCTTATTTGAAACAGCTAATTCTGCCAGTGCAGCTTAAGAGTGTAGCTCCCTTCCCCAAAGGTTTGGATTTTGCAGAAGTGGACATAAAACTGTGTGCTGCTGTCTCCCACTGAAGTTTTGGTGCCCCAAACCCTTAGCTGATTTAGCTTTTAACGCCCCATTTCTGCTGTGCACGCAGGCTCAGGCAGAAGTAATTCCACTGAATTCAGTGGAATTTCTTAAGCAAAAAGTAATCTGCAAAACTGGCATAGGAATTTTTTTCTTTTCCAGATGAGAAAAGACACAATTGGGCAAGAACCCAGTGCAGAGACTGTCGAGTGCAATAAAAAGTAATAAACTTGATGTAGTTGAACTGTTACTGTCACTGCACTTAGCAGTAAGACAAAACAGTTTGCACATGGTGCAGCGCATATGTTTTTCCTGGTACCACTCAGTACCTATTTTTCTAAAGATATTAAACATTTAATGTTTAAAGTTTTCTTTTTCTTACATGGAGACTTTAAAAAATGCAGAAAGGATGTTTTTTCTTAAGAAAAAAAAAATAAATAAATGGTTCTGAGTGTAAAGCTACCCTTTTGATCCAACTAGTTTATATTAATTAGTACCTTAATGTTTTCTAGGAAGCTTGCTTTATTTGATGAATGGAATTCATTAGCAGTTTATGTATCTATGGGCAATACGGTGGTCATTGACGACATCAGTAAGTGACACCTCATCAGTTTTCTGGTAACAGTTTCTGATTTGACTCCATTTGCCAGCATGTATCTAAACATGAACAAATACTTGGGGGGCCATGGGTTTGTCTTGCAAGGGTAAGAAGAGGGAAGAAGGACATACAAACTCAGTTGTGTTTTTTTGATCCCTGATGCCAACTTCGTGCTCACATCACTGGATGTGAAGAGCTCCTTGAAGAATTTCTACTGTCATCATTGCTGCCATTTCATTTCTCTGGCGTTTTATAGGCAAAGCTTGACACTATTAATAACATTAATAGGACATGTCACTGCAGTCTTAAATTGTCATCCCCCAATCATTGATCTAACGTCTCACTTGGACGTGCCAGCACATACTGTCTGCTAGAATTGCTTCTACTAAATAGCTGTAATTGCCATGCCCGGCTCGTTTTGTCTTGGGTGCCCTATAAAGATCCCTGGCAAACTAGCTTAATTCACTACTGAGAGGAAGATCTGCTTTGTGTTCCTCTGTGCGTTGACTGATTTCTAGTTTTATTCCCGCAGAAAAAATGTGCTGGTCCCCTCCTCAGAGCAGCAGCGCGTCCCACAGCAGTGCACATTTGCACAGAAGTGCTCTTGGCCGAAGCAAGAAGGCAGGAGGACTCTGCACAGGCTGGAAAGCCCTCTTGCTTATTATACCTCTACGACTAGGGATAAATCACATAAATCCCGTATATATTGATGCATTTAAAGTAAGGTTTTCTTTCAATTCATTGCTCGTTACTGTCAAATAAGTTTGGGTATCTGTGATGTCAGTAAAGAAATGAATGACAATTTCCTTTATTCCTTTTGAACTCCTAGGAATGCTTTAAGATGCCACAGTCTTTGGGAGCATTAGGAGGGAAACCAAATAATGCCTATTATTTCATAGGATTTTTAGGTAAGGAAAAAAGAAACTTATTCCAAATGTGCAGATGATCAAAAGAGAACATTTTTTGAAGGGGAAATAGTAAGGGGTCTAAGCGTGAACCTCTAGAATTAAAGAAAGATGAGAATAGAATAAAATAAATGAAGAAGCATATCTAAAAGAGTTTAGAAACAGTATGAGATGATCCTTAACAGGAGCAGAAAGTTAACAGCAAAGCTAGGTGTAAAAATAAGTGATGACATCAACAAGAGCAACATACTGAGAATAGCTGATAGCATTTGACAAGTGTATTGGTCAAATGTCACTTTTATTTTCTTGTATTTCAAAACTGTTTCTGATAGCAGTATCTTTTTCACCTTTTGCATACCTTCTGTTATTAAGTATTGCTCTAATTAATTTAAAATGCATTCCTTCAGATTTCACCCCACTTTGGGCCAAAATTTTGCAACCCTATTTTGTCCTTTTGTAAAACCTAACCTGTTTTAGTTAGGCTTTTTTGTTCCAATTTCTGAATGAATGCCTAATGGGATTACAGATTGCATCTGTGAACATCCTGTACCTTTTAATCTGTCAAATGTTAGTGTTTACAACACTTGAGATTTAAAAAAAAAAAAAAAAAAAAGTACTGGATCTCACATGGAAAAATAAAAGTATGTGACAAAGATAGAACATAACCAACCAAAAAATTACAGTAATAGGTGACAATAGGAAGTTATACTAAATACCCTGTGGGAAACGCTGTGTCTAAACCTTCCGATTCTCTTAAAGAATCCCTAGCTGGAAAGTCTAGATTATACTGACTGCAATGGCAATCTAATTTCTATTTTACAGTTCTGGACCAAGTGCTTATTAATGTCACTTGCTTATTTTTAACATACGGCTTTTACCCATCCAGGCAATGAGCTGATCTATCTGGACCCTCACACCACTCAAAGCTTTGTAGATTCAGAAGAAAATGGCACGGTTGACGATGAGAGTTTCCACTGCCAGGAAGCCCCACATAGAATGAAGATCATGAATTTGGACCCTTCAGTAGCTTTAGTAAGTGTCAGGAAATCTTGAATGCATGTACTTTATCTCAAAGTAATGTCTCTCTACGTTGGTAAGGGCAGCAATGCATCTCCTTGAACAGAACCAAGATCACAAAGCTGTCTTCTGTGATCAACACATAGTAGTTTGTACATAACTACATGGAGAATCTTAGGGCAAGCGGGGAGCTGTCTGTACTGTAGGGAGCTCGCTTTGTTTTCTTTACTGAGCAGCTTTTACTTCTTTCAAGAGGCATTATAATGGTCAGAGCAAGGAACTGAAACAGGTTTACGTGTTTTATTCTATCACTACTTTATGTTTGGTCACCTCTAGACAAGTTACTTAAACTTACTTTATATCATAAGTTGAAAATGTTTAAGTGGAATTATTGTATTTCACCCCAAATTACAAATACAAATGTATTATTTGTAATTCACCCAAAATGTCATGGGGGTACTGTGGTATTTGAAAAAGTTGGATCTGATCCCATGCCAGTATCCTGTGATTGGGTGATTGGCAGTTGTCACCAGTGGGATGTGTTTCTAAAGCTTTAAACAATCTGTAAAGATACCGGTATCTGTCATTCATTCACATACCTGTTTTTTAATACTGCTGCTTTTTAGAAAGTTTTTTTTGTTTTGTTTTGTTTTGTTTTGTTTTAATACTTAACTACGTAACTGTGCAAAATGTGGCATGATGCAACGAGACAGACAAAATCATAATGAAGAGCAAATATTTTCAGTATAGATACCAGAATGGAAATGTTCCTTAGGTGGTCCATCATCTACAAGTTTTCAGCTTCTGCTGATACCTGGACTGTAGGAACTGGGTGGCGCTCCATGGAGGAGCACACAGGAGCTGCTGCTATTTTTTGCTTGACTATTTCGTTAGGGGTTTGCAGGGCCTTGTTCTCCCCGTGGGTTCTCTCCCTAGAGCTGCCACATATTTGGAGTCTTATATCTACTGATCGTACAGGGCATTACTGTATCAGAGGTCAAACCGCCTTACCTGCTGGTACCACATACCTACCATCTGCAAAGGTAAAACTCTGTGTGTTTGTTTTTTCCCCTAAGGGCTTCTTTTGCAAAGAAGAATGTGATTTTGATAACCGGTGTAGTCTTGTACAAAAGGTAAGAGTGGGAACTTAGCATCTCGATTTGTTCTTTATAAAGTCTGGTTTTTATTGTCTGTTTTTTGTAAAATTTTCCTTTGCATTTTCCTTTGTATACAAATTGTATGAGCCATGGAGAAGAATGCATTAAAGCATCAGGGTAAGGCAATACTACTGAATTGCTAATTGGAAATTGTTCAGCACTTTACCAGCCACAAACCCTGCCAGTTGGAAAATGGGTGTAAACATCCACACTTGAAGGTGTTACTGGGTGACACTTGCTTTTAACTTCTAATTCTCACTAAATGACTAAGGTTTAACTGCCATATTGTAGTGATGTATCAATGATTTGCTTCCTGATCCTTTTTTATTGTTTGACATAATAGATTGCGTGTTCTAATTATGACTGTTAGTCCCTGCTATCTTAAAGATCTGATTCTGTAAGTGCTGCAGGCCTCTAGCTCCTGCTGATCTAGGGAGAACAGAAGGTGCTGGCTGCCACAGGAAACAGACTTGAGGATGTTTCTGCATGCAGCTGTTAAGCTAAGCACCAGACGTCTGAATGTAAAGTACCATCAACCTCTAAGGGCATTTATTAAAAAAAAAAAAAAAAAATCATCTAAGGAAAACAGTTTGTAAATAACTGAAATACAGGACAGAAGGTAACTTCTCTTTGAAGAGGAATAGCGTTTGGCTTCAGGAACACCTTTTTTCCTGACCAAAACCTGTCCTTCAAAATCTGATGCGGTTTTTTTTTTTTTTTTTTTTCCCCTTTGGAGGAGCTGATAGATCTGTCTTTTGTGCTATTGATCAACAGAAAACTTGAGGAGAGTTCTATGCAAGCAACTTTCTTTTAAAAAGCAGAAAATATTGTACATTCCTAGTGTGCTTGCTACATGTAAACAAAATTACAGGTTTGCAGATATCAAAGCTGATATCAAAAGATGATAAGACTGATAATTTGTAGTACAGTTCAAGAGATTTGTCTTCCAGATGTGTTTTAACTAGGGATGTATTACAGAGACCATGGTGCTTGGATTTCACAGTATGTCTGTATAAAGACTTTTTTTTCCTGATGGACATGCGTAATTAAAAAACACTTTCAATTAAGCAGACATGTTTTGTGTTTGAAGCGTCCCCCGAGCCAGCTTTTAAAATGAAAGCATTCTGTCCTCAGGAGATTCTAAAGCAGCAGAGTCTACGGATGTTTGAGCTGGTCCAGAAGCACCCGCCACACTGGCCTCCTTTCATACCTCCAACAAAACCAGAAGTGACAACCACAGGAGCAGGTAAGGCACCGATTAAAAGCCTAATTGTGCAATGTTATGTTCCTCGTTAGCAAATAAAAGAATAATCACAGGTAGAATAACTATCCTTTGTGAGTGTCAAGCAATATATAGCAGGCATGTATCCAAACAAGCCATACAATTGCTAGCACAGATTTTTTTTTTCACTCTTACAAAGTACTTTTCTGGAATGCGTCTTTCAAAGTTTTTTTTTTTTAAGTGAACAAAATCAGGCATGTCTTTAGAAGCATTTTTTTCTTTATCTTTTTTTACAGAACTCATTGAATCTACTGACAAGCTATTTGAATTGGAAGAAGAATTTGAAATCCTGAGTGTGTGAAGGAAACTGTGGTGACTCTTCTGAGTGTTGAATATATTGGTAATATTATTGCATTGACTTAAACAGCCATGTTAGCCCCGAAGTGCCTGAAATTATGGATAACAGAGCACAGAAATCTAGTAGCATCCAAAACTCCAAGGGCAGTTTAACACACAAGCTTCCCCGGATGGAAAGGCAGTAAGAGATGTTGTGATAAGATGCTTAAAGGGAATCTCTTTTTAACGTACCTTACCTGGAGACAAACGGGCCTTTGAGATTAAGGCAAAAATACATGTATCACTGGGCACCATGTTTGGAGAAAGGGATAACCCAAATGGATATTTCTTGCTCTCATATAATAATGCAATAGTTTAGTTCTTCAAGCAAAACAGTCTTCAGTTCAGGAGGATGTTTACTTCTGTTCCCTCCTGTGGGCTGCGTCATAGGAAAAATACATTGTCTTGTTTAAAAGATTGACTGGATCAGGAGAAAATTGTTTCCTTGTTAAATATTTTAACATGTATTTGAGCAACCAGACTTTATTACAAAAATGTTTCTGTAAAAGGAACTATGTCTAATGGACACATTTTGCAATAGCCTTCCTGTTTCTGGGAGACCTCAAGAGGAACAGGAGCCTCAAATAGTTGATACAGATCACAACCACTGTTATAGTTATGGTATATTTCACCTTGACCTTAAAATTCAAATGATTAAAACTTAGGTTATTTCTTTCCGAGTTAAAACGAGTCAAAGGTGGTTTAACTGTACCTTATTTATTTTAGAATAGATTTACACAAGTTTCTCTGTTACAGCACTTTATCTGTGCATCTAATAAATTTCTTAAGCTTTTCTTAGGTTGTATGCTGCTATGTTTGGTTAATTTGTGTGAACTAAATATAAACCAGGTGATCTTAAAACTTAATATAGAAGCGTACACAGATTACTGAATTGTTGCTTTTTGACTTCTTGCCTTTTGAAATCTGTTTTGGTAGAAGTGCCTTAACCCTACAGGTTTATCAGAACAGCCTGGGCAGTTTTATTTCTAAGGCAGAGAATCTCTCTCTAGCAGCCATAAGAAAAACAGTTCAGAATAAAGAAAGGCAAAGATTTTTAATCCATGCTGAAGTTCCTTTTCACTACCAGACAGTCCCCCTTGTGGTCATGTTGTCATGCTAGTGTAATGAACATGAATTGCAGACTTTCATCTTCACCAATAAATGACAACATAGAGAAATACTGAATATTGTCTCCTCTCACTTGCACCTCTCGATCAGGGCCACTGTTTTTTCAAACAAAAGAGTTAACGAGATCCTATTGCATCTTGTTTAATGTTTATTAACTACAGTTTGGAAACCACAAACGTAGAAAAATAATATCATTTCCTTATTTTATTAAAACATATATAAAACATATATAAAACATATATAATATATATATATAACACATATTGTGTTGTAAAGCCCACAATTCCATACCAATGACAACAAAAAAATCATCTAATTGAGCATGCAGTTTTCATTAACCTGTTTTTTGTTTCTTTTTTTTTTTTACAAATACCCAACAACACATACACATGTGTTGTGTTGTGTTTTTTTCCATCATTTCTCACTGAAGCAATACCCATCCCGTATCAGATCTGTGTCATTACTCTAATTTTTGTTCCTAATGTACTTGAAAAACTTCTTAACTCTATTGATTGCAACAGTGGATTTTTTTCCCTCCGATCTTAACTCCATTTATCAATTACTTATTCTCTTAAAATCCTGCTTTTAAGAGATGGTTAGGTATTCACCATCTCTCACTCTTATTTATAGATTTTCTTTTCTTTTTCAGTAGTTCAGCCCTAGTCAACTCGGAGGTGGGCAGCAGCAGCTTCTATGGAGCAGCTATGCTGGAAAAAAAAAAAAAAAAAAAGTTGAGCCTTGAGGGAAAAGGAAGGTGGGAGAGCCAGATGGGGCAAGAGGAAGGGAGGTGGTTTGACCAGGACACCTTGAGGGTCTGGGAAGAGAAGAAATGGATGGGTGCTTAAGAAATGAGCAGCATCACAGCCTACATACGGAAGAATTGTGACGAGCAGTTTAGAAATGTGAGCGATTGGTGGTCTTGTGTTGATCGGCAGCTGTGCTCCATGGTTATAGCTGTAATTTCAGCAGTTTACTGTGTAAGCCGCATGTTGCCACTTCCTTGATCAAGGCAAATGCTGTTCAGTTGCAGGGAAGAGGGGCAAGACTCAGGGAAGAAACGGAACGGAGAAAAACTGTACACTGTGGATATGCACACGTAGCCATAAAATCAGTGCTGGACAGAAAGAGAGAAAGAGAGACAGAGAGACAGACAGACAGAACGAAAGGAGGGAAGGAAGGAAGGAAGGAAGGAAGGAAGGAAGGAAGGAAGGAAGGAAGGAAGGAAGGAAGGAAGGAAGGAAGGAAGGAAGGAAGGAAGGAAGGAAGGAAGGAAGGAAGGAAGGAAGGAATGGAGGGAGGGAGGAAGGTAAAGGGAGAAAGAAGGAATACCCCACACTCATAAAAGTGAGAAAGATACAGGTGTAAAAGAACGTAAAAGAAAGACAACTGTCATGTTGTGGTCTGATAGTTTCTGGGAGAAAGCAGAAACCCAGCAATTCTGTCTTTCCTACTCCTCCAAACCAATTCCGTTGACAACTCTGAATGCTTCCAGCTAGAAAAAAAAGGAAGAATGAAGTGGAGGGCTCCTTGCCATCACTGTATTTCTGGAGCAGATTTCTGGATAGTCCCCGCAGCCAGCTGTAGGGCCTGTGCCAGGCTTGGAGTGGCTGCAGGGAACATGCCAGGGGCTCGAGGTGCTGCAGGGAACATGCCAGGGGCTGGAGGGGCTGCAGGGCGAGTGACACGGGTTTGAGGGGCCTCAGGTCCCAGCGCAGTGGTTGAAGTCGATGCAGGGAACATCAGAGTTGTTGGAGGGGCTGCAGGTAAAATGCCAGGGGTTGCGGGGGCTGCAGGGTGCTGAGTCACAGCTTTGCATCAGGTCAAGACGCATTTTCCTAGAACCATCCATTTCCTCCTGAAGGGGCTGAATAGCATGGAACAGTCTTCAAAATGCACAGAGCAGACCCCAGCAAACGTAGGGATGCTGCTAGCAAGTAGGGAACTTTTTTGTTGATGTTGTTAACATTGTTTCACGACAATAGATGCAAACATGTATCTTGAGTTGAGGGCAAAGGTGACCTTGGATCTGAAGCACACAGGCGTTCACTAATGTCCCCCCATCCGGAGTGAATCCACAACGACTCGGAAGGAAAACTAAAGTCCAAACCAGTGCACTGGGATAAAGAGAGTTTAATAGGGTAGAAAAGGAATAAAAACAATATAATAAATATTAATATTTATAATTTATAATATAATAACGTATAAAAATTGTTTAATTAATAAGATTAAATAATAATCATCATAATTTTATAGTAATAAAACAACGCCATACTGTACAACACAGTCAATAAAGTGGATTGAATGCAATAAAAATAAAACCCATTTATCCCATCCCAATGAGTTCCTATCCCCATCATCACTTCCCATCCCACTGATCATTTCCTATCCCAACAACGTCCCAGTTCTGATCCCAAGGCTGAATTCCCAACTCCCACCCACCCATCCAGCCAGCCATGCACCCATTTTCTGCATTTTCAGGTCACAAGACTCTGATGAAGGCCACCTCAGCCTTTTCCCCGAAAATAAAGCTGCTCTTTATTGT
Organism: Anas platyrhynchos; assembly: GCF_047663525.1. Classification (NCBI taxonomy): domain Eukaryota; kingdom Metazoa; phylum Chordata; class Aves; order Anseriformes; family Anatidae; genus Anas; species Anas platyrhynchos. Next base: position 473,335 of record NC_092613.1, on the reverse strand, counting down.
GAAAAACTTCACTTTTGCACAACACTGCAGACCCAGCCAAGATGGTCCTGCAAGACAAGGTGAAACAAACATACAAAACCCATATGGAGGTAAATTGGTTCATCTAAACAAATTCCTACCACGAAATCCTGATCCTCAATCTCAGCACCGATGAAAAAAGAGGATACAGTTCCCTCCTCCAAGGTCCCTCTCTGCCCCTGCTCCCCGTGGGCTCCTCTCCATGGCTGCAGCTGCGGCCCGGGGCCTGCTCCTGCGGGGGCTCTTTTTTGCACCTAAGTGCTGTTAAGCATCCCAGGCATTTGTTGTTCACATGGTGAATAAGTGCTGTTTTGGATTTACAGAGATAATCTGTAGATTTGGTTCCAAAGGGGTTCAAATTCAGGCAAGGCAGTGAGAGCTTTGTGGGCTGCAGGAGAACCAAAATGCAGGAACTGTCAGGGCTCATCCTCACCCGTGACCAACTCTCATTTGGTCTTCTTTGGAGAGAAAGCCAAGCCAGCCAGATGGCTTCCACTACTTCTATGGGAGTGACATTGGGATTGATCTTTAAAATGAAATGAAGCAGAAGGCTGTGGGTTCTCCAACCTTCAAGATATGCAGCACTTGGCTGGGAAGGTTTCTTCCGTTCCTATGGATTTGAAGAATTAGGGCTGAAAGAAGCAGCAGGACCCTAGGGCCATATTCTGTCATCTCTATGGAAACTCCTGACGGGAATTACCTCCCTACTGGTGTCAAACTGCAGGCAGGCAAACGGGTGTGGTCTCCTCTCTGTGCAACTCCCCAATCCATGGTGTCTCTTTGCATGTGTGAAATTGCATGTGTATAGGGGGTGTGGTGGCAGAAGAGTGAAAGCCTCTTCTGATGGCTCCTAAAGCTGTGAGTCTGACCCTTCTGTGACTGTGCTGAAAGCGATCCTGGGGATAGAAGGGAGAGTGATCCAGCTGCACATCATGAGACGGGGAAGAGACAGAGGCTCTGGCGTGCACTGCTGACTGGTTTGCCTCGGTGGGGTTGGAGTGAGGAAGCTGTACCCTCCTCTGTTAGCACAAAGGAGAGGAGTTATTCCACGCTATTTTTCCTCCTCTGTGTATGAATGGACAGACTGCACAGTTGGTTAAGGCCGTAGCTACTGAAGACAAGAACTCGATTGTCTGCTGCTCTTCAGGCAGAAGGCAGAAGGAATCAAGAGACAGGACTGGCTCTGTCTGCATACTGCAGTAGACGCACTTTTTTGCATCTTCTGTGCGTGAAAAAGTATGTTTTAATTGATAAGAATCCCAAGGGCCTAGAAATACTGCAGTTTTAGGACAAATCTGGTATAAACTGAGTGTCCTGAGGATTTTGAGTACTCCATTTCCGTGGCCAGACCAACAGAAACTCCAGGGCAATAGGAAACACAACTTTCTCTCTCTTATCCTAAATTTCTCCACTTGTTATCTCCTGACCAGCAATTTACAGGAAAGTTACAGGAAAGTGAGGGAAAATATTTGAACTATTTATACACCAGTGCAGGTGGTGCCATGTTAACTTCACTCTTTTGCAAGATCTTGTTTGCTAACAGCAAGTTATGGCCCCTAGGGATGTTTTACCTTGAGGGAGGGAATGGGGGCACACCAAAACAAGTAGAACAAGCAAAATACTGTGGGGTGGAGCTGACAAAACAACAAACAAACAAACAAACAACAAAAAAACAACTACCACCACAGACCACCCACTAGTGCTGTGCTTTTCATCCTGAAGTGAGGAAAGAGCAGAGCATCCTTGCAGTAACTTCATGCCTCAAAACCCTCCTTTGTCACTCTTCCTGCACTTGTGTAACAGTTGCTTGCAGGTCTGTTTCCTTTCTTATTTCAGGACTGGAAGATGGCTTCATGGACAAAACAGACTTGGCTTGGGGAAGAGTAATTGAATTTATTGCCAACTGATCACAAAGTAGGACAGTGAGAATTTAAAAACTTTAAAACCAACCAACCAACCAACCAACCAACCAACCAAACAGAAAACAACGCGCCACACTACCTCCATCCCAGGCTAAATCTCAGTCTTGATTCTTCTATCTATTTCCCACGGAGCAGTGGGGGGTGGTTGGAGGATGTTGGGGACTGGAGGTTGCAGGCTCTGCTGCTCCTTCATCGTATTTGGCAATTTTATTGATGGTAGCGCTCCCCACCCCTCCCATCCCCTCTTTTCCCTTCCCTCCACTCCCCTGCCCTCCCCTATGCTCCCTGTTCTTTCTGACCAACAGTATGATAGATTCGGGTGGGTGGTCAGCACGTAGGGCTACGGAGAGGACATGTACACAAAGATTTGGCTCCAGATCCAAAATGTCATGTATTTGGCAATTTTATTTATGGTAGCACTCCCCTCCCCTCCCCTCCCCTCCCCTCCCCTCCCCTCCCCTCCCCTCCCCTCTTTTGCCTCCTCTTCCCACTTTTGCCTCCCCTCCCCTCCCCCCCATCCTCTCCCCTCCCCTCCCGTCTCCTCCCCTCCCCTACACCCCCTCCCCTATGCTCCCTGTCCCTACACTCTGTACACTCCCCTCCCCTATACTACCCTACACACTCCTACACTTCCCTCCCCTATCCTACCCTAAACTCCCGTTTGCTACACTACCCTACATTACCCTATGCCCCCCTCCCCTACACTCTCCTACACTCCCCTCCCGTATCCTACCCTACACTCCCCTAAACTCCGATCCCCTACACTACCCTATACTCTCCTATGCTCCCCTCCCCTCTAACACGCTACACTACGCTACCCTACGCTACCCTACCCTACCCTACCCTACCCTACCCTACCCTACCCTACCCTACCCTACCCTACCCTACCCTACCCCACCCTACCCCACCCTACCCCACCCTACCCCACCCTACCCCACCCTATCCTATCCTATCCTATCCTATCCTATCCTATCCTATCCTATCCTATCCTATCCTATCCTATCCTATCCTATCCTATCCTATCCTATCCTATCCTATCCTATCCTATCCTATCCTACCCTCCCCCTGCCCTCCCCTCCCCTCCCCTCCCTTCCTTTTATTCCCTCCCCTTCCCTCCCCTCTTGTCTTCTTCTCTCCTCTCTTCTTTCTTTCGGGTAACTTCAAATCGCTTCAGTCGTTCTCATAGCTCCTGTCCCTGGCTGATTCACGGGAACCCATCAGCAGCAACCAGAAGCGCTCCAGCTGCTGTGTCACTGGTCGAGCAACAGTCTCCAACTGGGAATCGCTGACTTCGTTGTGTGGCTCAGACAGGTGCCTTGCAGTTCCACCGTGGCCTGGACGTTTCCTCTTGCTGTGTCCCCACCTACAGCGCACTTCTGCTTAGAAGCAGCAGCAGGCTTTGCAAGATGTCCCACTCCTTCCATTTTCAGTGGTTTAGCTTGGCTAGCCGGGTGGTGTCTGTCAATAGAAGACAACAACGAGATTTGGGTTAGAAACAGCTAACTGAGTAGTTCCTTTGCACAAGGGCAAGGAATATCTACCCCTTCCTACTGGAGGCTGCAGTGTCAGAGATAATGACGGGTCCTTCCGAGAGCTTTGAAATATCCCTTGGGGATGCTGAGTCCAGAGGACCAGAGCAAACCTGTCTAAAGTACACCGTGGAATCACTCGGAATGACTTCCTAGCAGAAGCATGTGTCTGATACGGCTTCAGCTGCTTGCAGTGTTCTTCTTCACCTCCTACCTAAATTCAGATGAGAGATCTCAATGAAGATGGAAAGGTTGAGAAATAGAGAAATCACTGATGTGCTTTGAGAACTTCTAAGGACTGAGTACTGCATCAATCCAATGTTGTAACATTAAGGATTGGTTAGAAAAGCAAACGTTAAAAACAAGGAAAGGGGAAGAACAAGTAAGCTTTCTTAAAGTATCTATTCTATTTAAGGTATCTTTAAAGAAGTAAATAAGTACTGAAATATATATGCAGATAGAGAGAGAGAGAGAGAGAGAGAGAGAGAGAGATACAGAAACCTAAGAGTCTGCTGTGCAGGTTAGCTTCTTGCTCTCTTTTCTAAAAGTCACAGTGAATGCAGCATCTGTGTGCGTTACAAGCATTACCCTCAGTCCAGCACAGGTACACACGAGAGGTCAGCCTGCAGGTTGCGGAGGCAAAGCAACTGCTCTGGCTGGATGTGAAGAGCCAAGACAGAAGTTGCTGTCAGGGAAAAGATACACAGAGGGGATGAAAAAGACGGAGTGTGCTTCCGACCTTCACAACTTCTAAGCAAGCGGAGATGAGGTTGTGGAAGAAGCAAATAAGCTGTTGATCTAGAAGCAGCCTGAAGATTGTCCTTAAGCAGGGCCTTGCATTCTTCATTTTTACAGCATTGCTTGCCTTCAAGTGCACGACGATGATTTTATGAACTTTCTACCACTACAGAAATGCACCGGATTCTTTCACAAAACTTACGGGTGGTACTTGGCAATATTGGTCAGCATTCTCTATTTCCTTCTTCATCTCAATTCTCTTTTGGCCTGTGAAGCTTTCCAGATCAGAGGAGAAGATCCACGGTAATACGGAGCTTTGGATACTGCAAAGGAAACGAAGAATCCTACTGACAACTCTTTTCAACCTCGCCTGCAAGCATCACAGAAAAGAACACCGAAAGAACACCGCTTTATCATGGGAAGCATAAATTGGAGCATAGGTGTCCTATAGCTGAAGCGAGGTGAAGCAGGTTCCACACAAGGTGAAGGAGCACACCCATAAGCATTTCCATAAAGCCGTGTTTTCAAACAAAGGGTTAAGATTTAGATTTTCTTACAAGTGAAGAATGAAGAAATAAAAGAAAAAGAAAATTACCAGGACATCCAGTTTTCCTCTAGCTTGCTTTGCTTCTTTCCGAATCTGAGTCTGGAGTGACAGTCAGGGAGCAGCGTTGTGCAGAAATGCCAAAGCCTCCCCAGCTGGTTGTACCTTCATCAGCAAGGGCTTTGATACTGCTGCCTCCTCAGCAACATCAGCCATTTCCGAGGAAAGCTGGTGTCCATCAGGTCAAATAGGAATGGGAAATCCCTCTTGCCACAACTTCACACTCACACCAGAGTTGGCAGGACAGGCCGATGGACAGAGAAGCGTCTGCAAGAGTGTTAGAAAACAGACTTTAGATTTCCGTCAACCCAGGAAGAATTACTTGCTCATCCCTTCAAAGTGAACTCTGAGTAGAAGGAGGGGATCCCAAGCTGCATTCCTGACATCTATGCTGCAAAGTCATCCAATGGGACATGTTACTGGACCAGCCTGTTACGAACAGAAACAGGACTTTGAGGTTATGCTGTTGGATTAGAATTAAGCTCAAAGAGTTAGTCCTTTGACGTGTTTTTGTTTGCAAGTGTTTTCACTGCTTCCCAGACAATGTCTCCAGCAAGCTAGCTGCTTGCTTCATTTGTTCTGTTCTGTTCTTTTTGATTCTGTTTTGTTTTGTTTTCTCAGCCAGGATTCTTAGAGAAATGAGATTAAAGTGATCATATTGTATGTCCACCCATCCCTCCCTCCCCTTCGCTTGTCCAGAGCTTTTACCTCGTCCAGCAGCTTGAATGAACTCGGTCCTAGGCGCAGTTGTGTCCAAGCCATTCTGTTCCTAGACGTGTTGTGAGAACAGACAGCTAAGTAGTGGGGAGAGGACGTGTTGCTGTCTGCAGTGTGACCTCAGCGCTTACCAAACAGTAGGGAATACACAGAGAAGGGCCTTAGGAGAACTTCAAGCCCCAGATACGTTTTATGTGGAAACCATATTTCCCAAGATAACACTGGACACAACTGCATAATCAAAAGGGATTCATTTCTTGGTTCATTCAACTCCTAGGTTTTAGTTTTAAAACATGTCTGTCTTGGCTTAAAGCACTCTTCCAATCTCTATTTCCAGTTCCTAGGATTTCCTGAAATAGGGTGTCCTGGTTTCAGTTAGCACAGAATTAATCTTAATCTCTTAATCTCAGGGTCGTGGGTTCGAGCCCCACGTTGGGCGCCAAAAAGGCTGTCGTGGTTTAACCCGGCCGGCAGCTAAACACCACGCAGCCGTTCGCTCACCCTCCCCCCTCCCTCTCTGGGACGGGGGAGAGAAATGGAGAGTGAAGCCCGTGAGTTGAGATAAAGACAGTTTAATAAGAGAGGAAAATAATAATAACAAAAATAATAATAACAATAATAATAATAATGATACAATGGTGATAATACGAAAGTAATAGTATGCACAAACAAGTGATGCACAATGCAATTGCTCACCACCCGCTGACCGATGCCCAGCCTAACCCCGAGCAGTCCGGCCCCCTCCCCCCAGCTAGCCACCCCTATATATTGTTTAGCATGACGTCAGATGGTATGGAATACCCCTTTGGCTAGTTTGGGTCACCTGTCCTGGGTCTGTCCCCTCCCAGCTCTTACTGCACCCCCAGCCTGCCCGTTGGCAGGACAGAGCAAAAGGCTGAGATGTCCTTGGCTTAGTATAAGCACTGCTCTGCAACAATTAAAGCATCGGGGTGTTATCAGCACTCTTCTCATCCTAAGCGAAAACACAGCATTCCACCAGCTTCTAGGAAGAAAATTAATTCTGTGCTAACTGAAACCAGGACAAGGGAATCCCACTTTTTCCTTTTACAATCTCCCAGTCTCTTCTTTTTTACCTCTCCCCAAGAAACTTAGCACTGCTCTCTTCATACTTGACAACTAGATATGGAGCTGTATCAGCCAGAAGGAAGTTTCCTTCACACTTTCTGCTTCTTACGGTATCTGGGCTCTTACCTTTACACTTACACACCCTTCCTACATTAGCACAAAGAAAGCTGTTTGGGAGATCTGATGTCTTGTTTTCCAGAAACTGCCCTGAATCACCTTTACGAGAGCTGTCCCACGCTGCGAGCACAAGTCTTGCAGTCTGGCCAGATATTTGCCTTCTAAGTCAATAACCAAATCTGTTACAAAGGTAAGAACATGTAATTAATGGAAAGGAAATCCTTTTATTTTCATCACAGTTCACTTTTTTTAGTTAAGTTAAGAACATGTAATTAATGGAAAGGAAATCCTTTTATCCTTTTATTTTGATCTAAATTCACTTTTTTTTTTTTTTTTTTTTTTTTTCTAGACCAAGAATGAACCGTGGAGAACCACCAAAACTCAGGTGAGAAATGAAATGACAAATGTTAAGGTCAGGCAGCTTGCCCACTGCCATTGCTACCCTGAAAGCAGATGGAGTGCATCTTCATACGCCACAGCCTGAGACACTAGTCGACAGGCCAGCCCGTGTGAGGAAGTCCATTGCTGCCTGAATTTTAACATGACAGGGGGACTCTTAAGCCTCTTGTTTATGCTTTAGTACTTGCGGTCTATGGGAGGACCACAGCACACTCTTCTCTGTCTCCCCTTATTTGTTGATCGTCTGTAGGAAGAAGAGAACGTGCAGAGGCCCTCACCCGTACATTGGGTCTGTTCTCACTCTGTGCAGCTCCATCATTGAGCAAAGTACCAACCTTGAGGCTTCTGTAAGGACTTGACACAAACTACAGAATACTACAATGAAGCATTCACAACAAAACCACATTTTTTTCCGCAGCCAAGCATCAAAACACTTACAGAAGGGCATGGTCCCTCTCTGTGCACCTCAAGGGGAGATCCACAAATCCTCACGTGGTTTCATCGCATCCAGCACCCTTCTCTGTGCCTCCCAGCTAAACGTGCACAGAGGCAGCTGTTGCCAAAGTGCTGTGGTGACACAATTCAGTTCTGTTTCTGAAGTCATCACCGCAGGCGCCTCCCAGTGACGGCACAACACTCTCTGTTGCTAATGCGTCTGTCTCAGAAACAGCTAGGGAAGTACCACTATGCCCAAACTGACTTGAATTAGAGTAGTTCCCAAATTGTTCTCTGCTCCCCTACATCTGTGGAAGGTGTGTGATCAATCTTTTCCTTGAGAAAGGACTACAGAGCAAAAGAGCTTGATTCTGAGACGTTGCCCGTCCTTGTAGAGCAGTTCACCTTTGATTTCCATGTCAGAAAAAAGAAGGTGAAATCAACAATTCCCTTCCTCTGAGCTGGGAATAGGAAAGAAGCCCAATTCTCCAGGAAGCCTTCAAAAGGAAACTCTGCATTTCTTTGTTAAACACCTTGTTTAATTTCTTGAAAGAAATCTTTCCCAGGACTTTGCAACTGCGGTGGTTCAAAGCGGGTGGGCAGCCGAGTTCCACCACGGCCGCTCTCTCACTCCCCCTCCTCAAAGGGAAAGGGGGAGAAAATACGATGCAAAGGGCTCCAGGGCTGAGATAAGGACAGGGTGATGGCTCAACAAGTATCGTGACGGGCAAAGCAGACTCAGCAGAGTGACCCTCAGGGTCCCTCCCTGCCCCTGCTCCCCGTGGGGTCCCTCCCATGGGATGCAGTCCTTCCCCAGCTGATCCCACACGGGCTGCCCACAGGCAGCAGCTCCTCAAGCACTGCTCCCACACGGCTCCGTCCCACGGGCTCCATCCATCCATCCATCCATCCCCCAGGAGCAAACTGCTCCAGCACGGGTCCCCCACGGCTGGGCGGCAGCTCCCCCCAGCCCCCCTGCTCCTGCGGGGGCTCCTCTCCATGGCTGCAGCTGCGGCCCGGGGCCTGCTCCTGCGGGGGCTCTCCACAGGCCGCAGCCTCCTCCAGGCCACAGCCACCTGCTCCACCGGGGGCTCCTCCACCCACAGGGGGGCAGCAGCGTGGAGATCTGCTCCATGTGGGACCCATGGGTGCAGGGGGACAGCCTGCTCCACCAGGGGCCTCTCCCTGCACAGCCCGCAGGGGAACTGCTGCTGTGAGCCTGGAGCACCTCCTGCCTCCTGCTGCACTCACCTTGGGGGCTGCAGGGCTGCTTCTCACTCCTTGCTCTTCCAGCTTCTGTTGTGCAGCAGTATTTCCCCCTGCTTACATCTGCTCTCCCAGAGGTGCAAACAACATCGCTTATTGGCTCAGCTCTGGCAAGCGCCGGGGCCCTTTTGGAGCTATCTGGAGCTGGCTGTTGTCTGGATTGTTCTCACAGACGCCATCCCTGCAGGCCCCTGCTACCAAACCCTTGCCACGTAAATCCGATCGAAGTGTATGCAGCAATTACAAAGCCGCTGTGCTTTGGGCTGTCACGATCCTTCTGCAAGTGCAGGGGAGGTGCAGGGTTGCTTTGCATTTCCAAAAGGAGGAAGAAAGCCTCCAACCCCACTGGACCTCAGCCACTTGCAGGATCCAAGCAACGCTCCCCACTTTCAGTTATCTCCCTCCCATGCACACAGTGGGAGCAAGGTTGAACAAGCACATTTTTGAAAATGTTTATCTTAATGAAGAATAAAAGAAGTCTACAACACCCAATCCGTCTGTGCACCCAAGGCAAAAATCGTGGACTATTCTGCCTCAACACTATTTTCAGACCCAATTTGTCAAGTCATCTAGCAGAGGATTTCTCTCTTGTTCACTCACTAGCTTAGTAGAGCACCAGTTTACATAGGTGCTGGAGCAGATTCCTCAACCATCTGAAGGGACTTGATCCCAGAAAAGTTCAAAACTGCAGATGACTCATGATTTTGTGGTGAAGCATCTATTAAATGAGAGCTGTTCCGCTTAGGGCACAGTGAGACAGTGTGAGAAGAACCCTGTATCTCACTGATTGAGGCTTTATAACTCTACAGAATTGTCAGTCAACAATAAATGGAAAGTGCAGGAGATATGTTCTTTCTTCCTCCTTTCCCTGCCATACATTAGCAGAGAGATTGTGGTGGGATATAGGTTCAGAGCCTCACAGAAGAAGGATTTGAACCCAGGCTCTCCACAGTCTGCACCACTGCCTTCCTGATGGCTTTTGACTATTTTATTTTATTTTATTTTATTTTATTTTATTTTATTTTATTTTATTTTATTTTATTTTATTTTATTTTATTTTATTAGTATTATTCTTCTTCTTTTTCTGGGTGGTGTCTAAGTCTTGGGGGGAAGAACAAACTGTGGGAGGAGGGAATGCTACTACTGTCTGTGACAGTGGTGATTTCTGGACAGTGTTAGCAACAGAGCTTCTGCAGAGAAGAGAAAATGCCAGGCAGTCTCTGTTGGTATTCCATGTACTGAGTACTGAGTGCAGTTTTGGGCTCCACAGTATAAGAAAAAGACATAAACCTGTTAGAGAGTGTCGAAAGAAGGGCAACAAACAAGAGGGTCTCTTTTAACAGGGGGATTGAGGTTTGTGGCAAGGTTTTGGTAGCAATTTAGGGGCTGCACTGTGCTGGACACAGCAACAGACGCACCATAAGCCAAAGTCAGACAATAAGCCAAGGTGTGTTTACGTGTGGTTTACTGTGGTTTAACGTGGTTTACGTATAGAAGAAAGTTTTCGCCTATTGGTGAGTATACTGCAGATTTGCTGCATTGTTCTAAATTAAATAGCAAGATAAGTGATGGCATCGTAGGCTGGGAAAATATTTCTAGAGTATCAGCGCATTTTGAGCATCATTTTAACTGTTTATGCAAACATGAAGATTATTAAAATCAGTGTTTATTTATGTCTGTATGTAAACAGGTGATCATGTTGTATAGCATGCAGTAAATGGTTTGTGAATGCTGCTTGAAGAATGAAAAGAGTAAGTCAGCTCCACAAGGAATAAATGAATTTTGTTTATTTGTGCAATGCAGAGATTAGAATTAGACCAACAGCATGGAACCAAAGTCTTGCTGTGTGCCTTTTATCTGTAGGACAGTTCATGGAGGCTTCAGCAGCCCTATCTGTTTTCTAGCAGTCTGAAATGTCCTCTGTGGTGCTGCACCCAGTTGAAAGCCTGCACTGATTGTGCTGAACTTTCCTAACAGGAGGCACGGGTCCTTCGTCGGACGCTGGCTGGGGATGTATGCTGCGATGCGGGCAGATGATGCTGGCCCAAGCACTGATCTGCAGACACTTAGGGAGAGGTGAGTGCTGGTCCTGAGGGAACTTCGGTATTGTCTGCAGACGCTTCTTCGTAAGTACTCCATTAAAAGCACAAACCCTGAATTTATTAGTGAGACTTTCTTTGATGCCCTGGTAACAGTTCCTAATGAATCAATTCATATTCAGCTGGGTGAAATCATCCCAGCCTGAAGCAGAGAAATAGGCATAGAAGGAGAACAAATGGGGAATCCTGTCGCCATTATTTTATAAACCTTTTAGTGTAACACCCAAGTTGAGGCCAAGGGAAAACCTGCCACCGTGGGACAGTGCTCTTACCCTTCTCTTCACTACTCACTTGTCAGCAGCACGAGGTCCAAACCCCCCTGGTGCAAGCTCTTAAGCGTGCATGTCACATCCCAGGATGCTGCCAGTGGAGTGTTTGGACTTTCTGTATGGATCTTATGTTGTTATTTAATGGGTGCTTAGAAATCCAACAAGGTCTAAACACAGCCTGTAGTTTTAAATAATCTTGGAAGCTCAGAGATACTGGAATGGCTATCAACACGCAGCATGATCCGTCAGAATATGTTTGCAGTTGATGTTTTTGTTTTGTTTTATTTTCCCTGTTTTTACAATCTAGCCTATGATGATAAAGGGCAGCTTGATGATAAATAACAAGCTTGGAATTCTAGGAGCTCTACACAAAATGTAAATATTCGAGATGAATTGAAATGTCTTTTAACATCTCATTATAAAGCTTTCTGCTGTCTAGACATTTGATCAGTGTAATGAAAACGTCACCATTTTTTATTCTATATCAATTTTTCCTTTCAGATTGGCAATGGGAAAAACACAAAAAACAACCAGAAGAATATCACAGAATCCTACGATGCTTTCTCGACAGGAAGGCTTGCTGTTATTCAATCCACCAGATGGGTAAGAACAAACATAAACTTTCAGGTTTTTTCCACTGAAATTTCTACTGTGTTGAATCACTAATTTGCAGTATGTTAATTCATAATTTTAAAAAGTGGATGTGAAGACAAGGTGTATGCTTATATAAAAATAAAAAGGTATGCAGATGGGCGCAAAGACTAGTAGTACAGAAACATTCCCTGAGACCTAAATAAAGCCATGTACTAGAATCTAGCTCTTGATAAACTCTGTAAGCCTTGGGTACCAGAGTCAGTAATGTTAGAATAGACAGTCTTGTAGCTTATTGCTGTAATTTGTAATAAAGGGCACTAACATTTGTTAACTTGTAATTCTCATTGTAGTTTAGAAGCCTTTTGTTTATTAAAGAAACTGGCACTCCCTAAGTTTTGAAAAGAGCATAGATTGAGAAAATAATTGTTATTGCTAAATACAGGTTGCAGTTACTCTAGAATGTTTGACAGTGACGGTATTTACTGTATATTGTTCCCACATTCTTTATGGTCTCATTTTTCTTTGATTTTGTGTACGTGTGTCTTTTTTTCACTGTGAAAACAGCACAGGTGGGTGTTGGAGAGGGGAAGTCAATTGGAGAATGGTTTGGACCAAATACAGTTGCTCAAGTACTAAAGTAAGTGAGATCATACCAGTCTCATTCAGAACGTACTCCCCTGGGGCAGCCAAGAGAAGGCCCAGGCAGAGTTTTGAAGGCTGCATCTCCCCCTGTCCCACAGTCAGGAATGTACTTGCCATCTATTTACAAGTGCAGCATGGAATGTCATGCCACAGCTCGGTGTGCAGGTACTGAGTTGGGAATGGGTGACCTCTAAATTTTAATAAAGGAAGAGCCTGAGGAGAAGAAACTGCAGGAAAGTCTCCTGCTACGCCGTCTGCATGCCCTCACCAGTCACACCACAGATGTATATTCCTTTCTGCACAGTGGCACAGCTCTGGCAGGTCGAGAGTGCCACCGTGTAGGTCGGAGTGGTGGTGTGAAACATCAGAGAGAAGCCATCTCGGCTGAGGAGGGAACTGAGCTGCAATTCCTCCCTTTCTGAGCAGCAGTTCTGCCAGCAAGGCTACTGGATAAAGATGGGCAGCTCCTCATAGTCTGGGAGCCACACTGAAAGGAACTGAGGCTGCTCAGTTCTCCAGGGGTACGTGGAGGTGTCTTACCTCAGGCAGGGGCTAGGCTACAGGTCCTGCGAGCTCAGCAGCAAGTCTTTGACACCCTGGAACAGGCACATGATCTGAAGAGGGAGGGGAGCTGAAGCATGCCCTGGACTCCAGATCTTTCATGGCCAAGTTTTTCATGGTGAAACGCTCAGCCCCATTTCTTTCTGGCTTATTTGAAACAGCTAATTCTGCCAGTGCAGCTTAAGAGTGTAGCTCCCTTCCCCAAAGGTTTGGATTTTGCAGAAGTGGACATAAAACTGTGTGCTGCTGTCTCCCACTGAAGTTTTGGTGCCCCAAACCCTTAGCTGATTTAGCTTTTAACGCCCCATTTCTGCTGTGCACGCAGGCTCAGGCAGAAGTAATTCCACTGAATTCAGTGGAATTTCTTAAGCAAAAAGTAATCTGCAAAACTGGCATAGGAATTTTTTTCTTTTCCAGATGAGAAAAGACACAATTGGGCAAGAACCCAGTGCAGAGACTGTCGAGTGCAATAAAAAGTAATAAACTTGATGTAGTTGAACTGTTACTGTCACTGCACTTAGCAGTAAGACAAAACAGTTTGCACATGGTGCAGCGCATATGTTTTTCCTGGTACCACTCAGTACCTATTTTTCTAAAGATATTAAACATTTAATGTTTAAAGTTTTCTTTTTCTTACATGGAGACTTTAAAAAATGCAGAAAGGATGTTTTTTCTTAAGAAAAAAAAAATAAATAAATGGTTCTGAGTGTAAAGCTACCCTTTTGATCCAACTAGTTTATATTAATTAGTACCTTAATGTTTTCTAGGAAGCTTGCTTTATTTGATGAATGGAATTCATTAGCAGTTTATGTATCTATGGGCAATACGGTGGTCATTGACGACATCAGTAAGTGACACCTCATCAGTTTTCTGGTAACAGTTTCTGATTTGACTCCATTTGCCAGCATGTATCTAAACATGAACAAATACTTGGGGGGCCATGGGTTTGTCTTGCAAGGGTAAGAAGAGGGAAGAAGGACATACAAACTCAGTTGTGTTTTTTTGATCCCTGATGCCAACTTCGTGCTCACATCACTGGATGTGAAGAGCTCCTTGAAGAATTTCTACTGTCATCATTGCTGCCATTTCATTTCTCTGGCGTTTTATAGGCAAAGCTTGACACTATTAATAACATTAATAGGACATGTCACTGCAGTCTTAAATTGTCATCCCCCAATCATTGATCTAACGTCTCACTTGGACGTGCCAGCACATACTGTCTGCTAGAATTACTTCTACTAAATAGCTGTAATTGCCATGCCCGGCTCGTTTTGTCTTGGGTGCCCTATAAAGATCCCTGGCAAACTAGCTTAATTCACTACTGAGAGGAAGATCTGCTTTGTGTTCCTCTGTGCGTTGACTGATTTCTAGTTTTATTCCCGAAGAAAAAATGTGCTGGTCCCCTCCTCAGAGCAGCAGCGCGTCCCACAGCAGTGCACATTTGCACAGAAGTGCTCTTGGCCGAAGCAAGAAGGCAGGAGGACTCTGCACAGGCTGGAAAGCCCTCTTGCTTATTATACCTCTACGACTAGGGATAAATCACATAAATCCCGTATATATTGATGCATTTAAAGTAAGGTTTTCTTTCAATTCATTGCTTGTTACTGTCAAATAAGTTTGGGTATCTGTGATGTCAGTAAAGAAATGAATGACAATTTCCTTTATTCCTTTTGAACTCCTAGGAATGCTTTAAGATGCCACAGTCTTTGGGAGCATTAGGAGGGAAACCAAATAATGCCTATTATTTCATAGGATTTTTAGGTAAGGAAAAAAGAAACTTATTCCAAATGTGCAGATGATCAAAAGAGAACATTTTTTGAAGGGGAAATAGTAAGGGGTCTAAGCGTGAACCTCTAGAAGTAAAGAAAGATGAGAATAGAATAAAATAAATGAAGAAGCATATCTAAAAGAGTTTAGAAACAGTATGAGATGATCCTTAACAGGAGCAGAAAGTTAACAGCAAAGCTAGGTGTAAAAATAAGTGATGACATCAACAAGAGCAACATACTGAGAATAGCTGATAGCATTTGACAAGTGTATTGGTCAAATGTCACTTTTATTTTCTTGTATTTCAAAACTGTTTCTGATAGCAGTATCTTTTTCACCTTTTGCATACCTTCTGTTATTAAGTATTGCTCTAATTAATTTAAAATGCATTCCTTCAGATTTCACCCCACTTTGGGCCAAAATTTTGCAACCCTATTTTGTCCTTTTGTAAAACCTAACCTGTTTTAGTTAGGCTTTTTTGTTCCAATTTCTGAATGAATGCCTAATGGGATTACAGATTGCATCTGTGAACATCCTGTACCTTTTAATCTGTCAAATGTTAGTGTTTACAACACTTGAGATTTAAAAAAAAAAAAAAAAAAGTACTGGATCTCACATGGAAAAATAAAAGTATGTGACAAAGATAGAACATAACCAACCAAAAAATTACAGTAATAGGTGACAATAGGAAGTTATACTAAATACCCTGTGGGAAACGTTGTGTCTAACCCTTCCGATTCTCTTAAAGAATCCCTAGCTGGAAAGTCTAGATTATACTGACTGCAATGGCAATCTAATTTCTATTTTACAGTTCTGGACCAAGTGCTTATTAATGTCACTTGCTTATTTTTAACATACGGCTTTTACCCATCCAGGCAATGAGCTGATCTATCTGGACCCTCACACCACTCAAAGCTTTGTAGATTCAGAAGAAAATGGCACGGTTGACGATGAGAGTTTCCACTGCCAGGAAGCCCCACATAGAATGAAGATCATGAATTTGGACCCTTCAGTAGCTTTAGTAAGTGTCAGGAAATCTGGAATGCATGTACTTTATCTCAAAGTAATGTCTCTCTACGTTGGTAAGGGCAGCAATGCATCTCCTTGAACAGAACCAAGATCACAAAGCTGTCTTCTGTGATCAACACATAGTAGTTTGTACATAACTACATGGAGAATCTTAGGGCAAGCGGGAAGCTGTCTGTACTGTAGGAGCTCGCTTTGTTTTCTTTACTGAGCAGCTTTTACTTCTTTCAAGAGGCATTATAATGGTCAGAGCAAGGAACTGAAACAGGTTTACGTGTTTTATTCTATCACTACTTTATGTTTGGTCACCTCTAGACAAGTTACTTAAACTTACTTTATATCATAAGTTGAAAATGTTTAAGTGGAATTATTGTATTTCACCCCAAATTACAAATACAAATGTATTATTTGTAATTCACCCAAAATTTAATGGGGTACTGTGGTATTTGAAAAAATTGGATCTGATCCCATGCCAGTATCCTGTGATTGGGTGATTGGCAGTTGTCACCAGTGGGATGTGTTTCTGAAGCTTTAAACACTCTGTAAAGATACCGGTATCTGTCATTCATTCACATACCTGTTTTTTAATACTGCTGCTTTTTAGAAAGTTTTTTTTGTTTTGTTTTGTTTTGTTTTGTTTTAATACTTAACTACGTAACTGTGCAAAATGTGGCATGATGCAACGAGACAGACAAAATCATAATGAAGAGCAAATATTTTCAGTATAGATACCAGAATGGAAATGTTCCTTAGGTGGTCCATCATCTACAAGTTTTCAGCTTCTGCTGATACCTGGACTGTAGGAACTGGGTGGCGCTCCATGGAGGAGCACACAGGAGCTGCTGCTATTTTTTGCTTGACTATTTCGTTAGGGGTTTGCAGGGCCTTGTTCTCCCCGTGGGTTCTCTCCCTAGAGCTGCCACATATTTGGAGTCTTATATCTACTGATCGTACAGGGCATTACTGTATCAGAGGTCAAACCGCCTTACCTGCTGGTACCACATACCTACCATCTGCAAAGGTAAAACTCTGTGTGTTTGTTTTTTCCCCTAAGGGCTTCTTTTGCAAAGAAGAATGTGATTTTGATAACCGGTGTAGTCTTGTACAAAAGGTAAGAGTGGGAACTTAGCATCTCGATTTGTTCTTTATAAAGTCTGGTTTTTATTGTCTGTTTTTTGTAAAATTTTCCTTTGCATTTTCCTTTGTATACAAATTGTATGAGCCATGGAGAAGAATGCATTAAAGCATCAGGGTAAGGCAATACTACTGAATTGCTAATTGGAAATTGTTCAGCACTTTACCAGCCACAAACCCTGCCAGTTGGAAAATGGGTGTAAACATCCACACTTGAAGGTGTTACTGGGTGACACTTGCTTTTAACTTCTAGTTCTCACTAAATGACTAAGGTTTAACTGCCATATTGTAGTGATGTATCAATGATTTGCTTCCTGATCCTTTTTTATTGTTTGACATAATAGATTGCGTGTTCTAATTATGACTGTTAGTCCCTGCTATCTTAAAGATCTGATTCTGTAAGTGCTGCAGGCCTCTAGCTCCTGCTGATCTAGGGAGAACAGAAGGTGCTGGCTGCCACAGGAAACAGACTTGAGGATGTTTCTGCATGCAGCTGTTAAGCTAAGCACCAGACGTCTGAATGTAAAGTACCATCAACCTCTAAGGGCATTTATTAA
Source organism: Anas platyrhynchos (assembly GCF_047663525.1). Classification (NCBI taxonomy): domain Eukaryota; kingdom Metazoa; phylum Chordata; class Aves; order Anseriformes; family Anatidae; genus Anas; species Anas platyrhynchos. Next base: position 455,855 of record NC_092613.1, on the reverse strand, counting down.
AAAAAAAAAAAAAAAATCATCTAAGGAAAACAGTTTGTAAATAACTGAAATACAGGACAGAAGGTAACTTCTCTTTGAAGAGGAATAGCGTTTGGCTTCAGGAACACCTTTTTTCCTGACCAAAACCTGTCCTTCAAAATCTGATGCGTTTTTTTTTTTTTTTTTTTTTCCCCTTTGGAGGAGCTGATAGATCTGTCTTTTGTGCTATTGATCAACAGAAAACTTGAGGAGAGTTCTATGCAAGCAACTTTCTTTTAAAAAGCAGAAAATTTTGTACATTCCTAGTGTGCTTGCTACCTGTAAACAAAATTACAGGTTTGCAGATATCAAAGCTGATATCAAAAGATGATAAGACTGATAATTTGTAGTACAGTTCAAGAGATCTGTCTTCCAGATGTGTTTTAACTAGGGATGTATTACAGAGACCATGGTGCTTGGATTTCACAGTATGTCTGTATAAAGACTTTTTTTTCCTGATGGACATGCGTAATTAAAAAACACTTTCAATTAAGCAGACACGTTTTGTGTTTGAAGCGTCCCCCGAGCCAGCTTTTAAAATGAAAGCATTCTGTCCTCAGGAGATTCTAAAGCAGCAGAGTCTACGGATGTTTGAGCTGGTCCAGAAGCACCCGCCACACTGGCCTCCTTTCATACCTCCAACAAAACCAGAAGTGACAACCACAGGAGCAGGTAAGGCACCGATTAAAAGCCTAATTGTGCAATGTTATGTTCCTCATTAGCAAATAAAAGAATAATCACAGGTAGAATAACTATCCTTTGTGAGTGTCAAGCAATATATAGTTTTATTTTTCCTTATAGGAAATGCTCTTTTATCACAGATTAGTTTGGAGAATCTGTTCACCGTTAAGGAACCGTAAATGCACCTCGCTCATTTTCATGGCATGATGCGGTAATACCACTTGACAACTCCAGAAGACTGGAAAGGGGCTTTTGAGTCGGTTTACACACCGACCGTGTAAGTTTTTACACACAGGTGCATTACCAAGGCGTTTACCTCCACCGTACCTGCGTGTAGCAAGCTCCTGCCTCCAGTGCTGCGGAGACGTGCTCCTCGGGGGGGGGGGGGAAGGCAGAAAGGGAGGAGAGAGCACCCTGCGACAGAGAAACAAAACACACGTGTTAATTTCAAAACATCGTGGCTTTTTTTCCTCCCACGATTTCCCCTCCTGATGGCTGGTGCGCGGGTGGGCAGCTGAGGCAGCCCCGGGACCGTGTGCGTAGCCCCGGCCGGGGCCGCTGAGCTCCCATACGGCTTTTTTTTTTTTACTTTTATTTTTATTTTGGCTTTATTTTTAGGCACCGGGAGCGGCTGAGGCCACACAGCCGCCGAGATGAGCGAGCCTCGTTGTGCTCAGCAGCTGAGCTCTGCTGCCTGCTCTGCGGCTGCAGTTCCCTCAGCGAAGGCTTTGAGGTTCTCCGACTCGTGTTAGGCGATGCATTCCTGCACCATTCGCATCGAATGGGGACGCTTGACGCGGAAAAAAAGCAAAAAAAACAACAAAAAAACACCAAACAATAAACTTAAAACCTCTGCAGCCCTTCCTCCCCTCAGCGCCCCCCTTCCTTCCCCTCGCCGTTCCTTCACGGACCGCGCTCTCCGCGCCCACCCCGCCGCGTTCTCCACAGCCTAAACTGAAACAAAACGCAAAGCCCTCGAAGCCGGGACCAGCAAGGAGGGCTCAGCACCCGTCCCTGCGGGGCTCGGAGCCCGATGGTGCCCGGCAGGACGGCGAGGGGCCGAGCCGCCCCCTCATGGCGGTTGGCGAAGCCGCCCTCAGGGCGCAGGGAGGGGGGCGGTGGAGCGGCTGTTGGAGGCGGCTCCTCGGTAGGCCTTGCGGGGTTGGAGCTGCCCGGGGGGAGCCTTCGGTCCCCTCAGCGCTAGGGTGGGCTGAAGGGGCGGCGGGGACCCTCCTGTGTTGGCATACTGCTCTCTGAAAAGAGTACTCACTTCTGGTAACTTTTCCAAACGCGCACCAGAAACAGCGCCCATCAGAAGATGGTGCTGGCTGGGGGGCATGCTCGCCTTGCAGCTGAGGCAATGGACTGGTGAGCTGCTGCCAGAATCACAGAATCACAGAATATCTAGGTTGGAAGAGACCTCAAGATCATCGAGTCCAACCTCTGACCTAACGCCAACAGTCCTGCTCCTTCCCCGCGCTCAGCTGTGTGCTCCTGCCCTCCTGTGCATTGGATACAAGAGCTGTGCAAGGACAGCGTGAGTTGGTGCAGCTGGATTGTCTGGCAGAACACTAATCCTGTCAGTAAACCAAAAAAATATGTCAGGGCCTATCCATTTTGTCATAGTCAAAATGGGATATGAGGGTGTTTTCTTTTTTTTTTTTTAAGATGAGGTTGTTAACATATGTAGGATGTAAGTACCTTCAATACTTTGTCAAAACACACACACCACTTCACTATCCTTCAAATGTAGTGAGGTGTCCTGCAGATTTGAGAAAGTACTTCACAGGTGTTCTGAAACACCGAATAGCCTATGTAGTGTAGGTATCTTTTACTACATGCAGAATCCCTGCCAGCAAGTAGTTAGGTAGACAGTTGTAATTATAAAGTAGTATTTTAGTTTGTGAGACTGTTAGACTTCCATGAGGCTGAAATATCTGCTCATTTTCTGTTGGCTAAAGAAGCATTGAGTTCTGTGCTCTACTGTAGAAACATTTCAAAATAGCCATGACGTGAACTGGCAGAATAAAGGATGCTTGTGCATCTTTCTTCTTGAACCCATACTGATGCTGCTGCCTATCAACCCTGGGAACTTCAATCTACCTTTGTGCTAGTGCCATTTATTTATTTATTTTACATGTATATAGTTTTACCATGATATAGCCGTTGGAACACAGGAAGGTTTGGGGCACGGATATATTTTTTATATACACAATATCTTAACTGCTGTTCTTAGTTCTATCAGCGTGCTTGTTAACTAATTTGAACAGATGATAAAACTGTAAGTATGGAATGTAAGCTTAGTATTTCATGTTTTGTACTTCTGCTGCAACCCAAAAGAACTAAAATCATAGCACCGAGGACCGAATTGTACTGTGGTCATTTTGAACCCTGAGCTGTGCTGTCCTGCCGCTCCGTAGTGAGACAGAGGTGCGCTGTCCCACCGGCCTGAAGAGACAAGTCTGGGCAGAAGATAAACCAGGAACCAGAAGTAGAGAAATTCTCACAACCTTATTGTACACATATTTTGGATATTCATCTTCTAGCTTTTCAAGACTGTTCATTCAAAGTAGTTCAGCTTTTTACCTCAGTGTATTAAGTTCCAGGTGCCTCATTAGACCAAACTGAAAATGTCACTGATAGTTTCTGATCCCTGTTCTCCTTCCTGGGATAGCTCAATGCCTCCTGACGGATAGTGTAAGGTTAGTGGGGTAGGCTTTGGGAGATAATAGAAACAGAAGAGAAGTCCGTGTGAGTCCAGCTCAACATCCCCCTGGGTTTGTGTTCAGTTTGTCAGTACTTGAGACCAGTCCCTAGGGAAAAGTACGGGAACAGTGGGTGAACAAGAAGTTTAATCTCTAGTAAGATCTTCACGCTCTTTGGAATGATTTAATGTAGTGGGTTTCATCTTACACTTCAGATAACTTTCACTCAGAAACCTTTAGCAAGGCATCCACTCACAGTGGATCCACATAGCTAGTGCTTCTGCATCCTCCTCTTCACTTTGTATTCCAGGCAACGTTTAGCACCTGCTTCTCTGCCTAGCCTTATGAAAATTCAGGTACAGCATCGGTTTTATGGTTCATCTTAACCACCAGCTTGTGTATTGGTGGTGAAACATGCTGGCAGTAAGAGGCAGTGTAGTGCAGCTCGTTACAAGCTTGCGTTCTGCTGGAGGTGCCTACTACAAACGCTCAGCGTCTAACAGAATTTAACGACCGGCAAAGGTGGGAAGGCTGTTTCACTCAGAAATGAGTAGTGACATTGTTTCTCAGGTAATCCAAATCTTCCCCTTTCTGAGGTGTATTTCTATTCAAACAGTATGCTGTTATAGGATTTCTTGAACTGGGCGAACTGGGCTTCAGAAGGGTGCTCCCTACCTTTGTCCCCCTCAAGTCTGAGAAAAATCGGTTGTTAGACCCTTCCTGATAATGTCTGCTCTCACTGTAGCAGGTATGGAAGACCAAAAGGGTCCATTTGGTTTGTGGTGAAATTAACCAAAGTTAAATTTCTGCATCCTTCCCGGGAAGCACATAGCTCTCTGCAGATGGGGCTGTGGGACTAATTCTGATTACAAAACCTTGCTAGCTAAAAACATCAGATAATAATGAAAAAATTAAGAAATCACAAACTGGTCAGTAGTCAAATGCAGATTTATGAGGAGAAAAAAGACTTTTGGGGAAGTAACTTTAGCTTTTCTAATCAGAACAACTTCATCTCAGGAGTTGTTTCTTGGTTTCCCTCGGAACCTTTGTGCTGTCACAACGAATGTGTCACGGTAACTCTGCCCACGGTAACTCTGATGTCCTGTAAACGAGACTTCTGGCAAACTGAAGTGGAGCACATCACGTTTGCTGGATGGAGAGTGTGTTTTGGCTTATTACGTTTTGCTGAATTGTTCCCGTCAGTGCCAAAATGTGGACAGGTGAAATGCAACCTACAGAAATGCTTGTTTTTAAAGTCCTGTGCAATTATAACTTCAGGATATGGAGTCTTCGCTTGTAATTTGTAAATTTTCTTGTGCATTATGTGTATTGTCAATATATTGATGTTAGAAAAAACATTAAATGGCAGTTTTGGATATTGTGAATGGAATAGTTGGTGGGAATTAAATAGCCGCAGTTGGAGCAATGGTTTTAATATTTAATTATTAAATATTATAGTATTAAATCTAGAGTTTAACTGGAAAGTAAATGAGAAGATCTGATAGTTTATAGCGACAGTGTGATACTCATACTAGCAACCAAATGGCTTGAACGTATATTTAAAATTTTAAGCAATTGATTTGTTGTTTAACTTGACTCTCTTTGCTTGCTCCTTAAAGTAGAAAGTTTGGAGCGAGGATTTCTGCTTAAATGTGAGATATGGGTTGTGTTGCTTTTTTTTTTTTTTTTTAAAGACTTTGTGAAAATGTTTGTTTGTTTGTTTGTTTGTTTGTTTTGAAGCTTAATCATGAAGTCCAACTCAGGAATCTTTGAAGGTGGTGTCTTTTTTTTTTTTTTTTTAATTTTCTTGCATAGCTTGTGACTGAGATTTTCAACCTTTACAACCAAAATGCAACTCTTTTAAACTCTTCGGACAGTCTCTGAGAAGTGCTCTCTGCAGGATCAAAGGCAAACTTCTTCTTAAAAAAGTCAACTTTTACACATTTTTTAAAAAGGCTTTAAAAAGGCTTTAAAAATGAATGGCTTAAATTATATACTTGGTAGTTCTCCAGAGGTATTTCACAGACTTCCTTATAGGTTGGCAGCTGGTCTTCATAAACAGGAAGTTATAATGTTAAGCATTTAATACTGCATTTTCTTCTTTGTTTTAACAGCTCAAAAGGAAGAGAAGAGAAAAAAAGATAAAGCGACAGAGTTTATAGGGGCATCAAAGAAAGCTATTGCTTCAGCATCTATGGTGGAGAAACATGCATCTTCCCTCACTAAAAATTTTTCTCCAAAGAAGTCCCCTTCCATGTCTAGCACATCGCTAATGAAGCAGACGCTTAAACCTGCTGGGAGTTTCAAAGGTGAAATTCCCAAGAAACCATGGCCTTCAACAGGTGGCGTTCCTTCAAAACAAGCAGCTTCTTCTCATGACTCGCCAGTTTCCAAAAAACTAGCTGCATCCAGTTTGGCTGGAGGACTCAAAAGGCCTTCGCTGTCTTCCGTTTCTACTGCATCTGGAAGTAGACAAGCAAAAACACAAGCTAGCCCTATCCAGTCGCAGCCCAACTCACAGATTCGACAACATATTCGTCAGTCCCTAAAAGAAATGTTATGGAAGAGGTGGGTGAGAATTCAAAGCACTTATTTTATATAGGAAACTACAACTAGAAGTAAAGGGTTAGCCTGCAGAGTTTTGTTTCTTTCTTGCTAAGTGATACTAAGGGATTTAATTTGTGCTAGAAATTACTACAAGTATTTTTAGCATTAGAGCTTTATTAAAAATAAAAAATCTGATGCCAAATAATTGGGCATGTGAAAAAGCCTTTAAAAAAAAGTCACTATCCCATTTGTAGTGAGAGACAATTACAGTTGAAGAATTAAATCACAGCATAGAGATGTTTATAATGCAGGTGACCTGAAGCTGATATCTGGCAATGGTGGTGTTTGGAGATGTAGGGGTTGTACGAAGCATAGTGTAGGGAATATCACAGTGAAAGGTTGGAAGGGCTTGCTGAGGCAGAGGTTCCTTCTTCTCCCAAAGTTAGCAACTGTATTACTATTTAAAAAAAAAAAAAAAAAAAAAAAAAAAAAAAAAAAGCTGAAACATTGTCCCACAAATATTAAAGCTCTTGTCAGCTGTCAAGACTTAGGCCACTGTGCTCTGGTAGTGTCTCTGAAATAGAAATGCTGTTCACAGTGGAGGGTCTAAGATTAAAACTGAAGTGTTTTAGCTCCCTCAGTAGCTCATGACAAAAAACAACAACAAAAAACTAATTGCAGTGTCATGAGTAGGAGTATTTGTAAGGACTGACCTGGCTTCAGTTCGTTAAGGCTGTCTTCCGTGGTCTTCTGTAGACAGTAGCAAAAGGTTGCCATTGTTGACATTTTGAGGTCCTGAGATAGACTTTGGCTTTGAAATGTGTTTTAAGGAAGTCCTCACTGAGTGAATAAAAGCGTGGTTAACTCCTTCCTCTGAAAATTTAGTTTTTATGAATGCTGCCTGAAGAATTTGTGCCTAACGTAAATGCGCATACCCTTTCTTGTTTTTGACAGAGTCAATGATAGTGATGATCTGGTCATGACAGAGAGTGAAGTAGGGAAAGTAGCACTCAATATTGAAAAGGAGATGTTTAATTTGTTTCAAGTTACGGACAACCGATACAAGAGTAAATACCGCAGCATCATGTTCAATCTCAAGGACCCAAAAAACCAGGTTTGGAATTTACTTAAACAGTAAACGTACTGAAATATATTCTGTTTTTTAAATAATACATCAATATGTAGTTTCAAGAGAGAGACTTATGAATTATGCTCTAAAAATTGTTTTAAAGCCATTCAAATATTAAATAATCCAGTTGGAATGGAAGTCCAGTTGGATCGCGTGTATTTATTAAGATTGGCCTTTGTAGTGAAATATTTGTTTATTGAATGGCATTCTTAGAAAAAAAATAAATGTTTTTCTTCTGTGACGTTCTGTGGTTTGTATGGGAGACCACTTGTGTACATGATAATTTATCTTTTAAAGGAAAAAGAAGCTGGTGCAGATGGGAATAGTGACTAGACAACGTAATTTTTTTAAAAAATATTCTACTATAGATATGAAACAGGAGTGGCAGTTCATCTCTCAAAATTCCTGTTCAGTAGAATTGATAGTCTATTTTATGGTAATGTGGAAAATTCATACTTCATGATGATTTCATCATTAGTTTCTGGTTGCTGCACCGTGCTAAGTTTTCTTAAGATTAACTGGCATTTTTAATAGGGAATTAAGAAACCTGAAAGGGTTTTGACAGTCCAGCACTGCAAATCATGTTAGTTGCTTAAGTTATTCAGCATGGCAACAAAGTGTGTTTTTTTTTTTTTTTTTTTTTTTAGGGACTTTTTCATCGTGTTCTTCGTGGAGAAATCTCAGTGTCAAAACTAGTGAGAATGAAACCCGAAGAACTTTTATCTAAAGAACTGTCTGTATGGAAGGAGAAACCAGCCAAAGCGGTAAGCAATACGATTCTCCAGTGTGTCCTTAGATATGAACTACCAGTAACTTCACCAGCCCTTACCACCCATAATTAATATATTGTTTTCTTCCTAATGAAATATGAATAACGTAAGCTTTTTCTCTTCCACTAGCCAACTGATAAGAAAATACAAAATAAAATTATAAAATCAGTATGCAGACTTGTTACTAAAGTGTTTTTGTTTCTCTCAGATGTTAGAGTCAAGAAACAAATCACACGAGATCAAGAAAGCAGCTGTAAAACGGGAACAAGTGCCAGATGTAAATATGGAAGATTCTCCCCCGGTGTCTGATTCTGATATAAGTATTAGCTATTGCTTTAGCATGGAGGTGCCAAGGGAGATAAATGCTAACTAGGGCCTCAAATTTTGTATCAGAAATGCAGGTTGTTTCAATGAACTGTAAGAATATCACCTAGTAGGTGTGCTATGAGCATTTTCCTTTTGGTTTGAAGGAATGCAACAACCTAATATCGGGCATATATCACATGTGCTTCTAAAATATCAGATGATGCGTGTTTTTCAGACCTTTGCCTCAGTTTACAGCAAAATCTTAGCCAATTGTTTCCCCCCCCAAAAATGTGATCAGTATTACAATTCTGTATTCTCAGGAAGCAGTTAATGTGATAGTATCTACTTCGGAATTACATGAAATGAAATGAGGACAAATACTATTTGAGAACTCTGTTTGACATGATATTCTTAAACAAATGATAAAAGGGGAAGAATATTTCAAAATTCCATCTTTTTGTAAGTGCTGCTCAGAGCAGTAGTTCTGCACAGCCCTTAATATCTTTTTAAAGAACTGGAATTAACGGTTTCAAAAGTATTTTTTTATGATTGAATTTAGCAATCAACCAGAATGTTTTCTGTGTTTGTTCATTTCCAGGAGCAGCAGAAGTCAACCCAAACTGTACAAAATGTAAATAGTGCTCCTTCTCTAGACGTTTTTAGCAGTATGTTGAAGGATACAACAAATGAACATCGAGCCCATCTTTTTGACCTGAACTGCAAAATCTGTACAGGTATCTACAGTGTTGACTTTGTCTGAAGTAAAAGAATTATTAAGAGCATTGCTTGCTTACTTGTTTTTCTCTTCAGACCTTTTCATTGTTAAACAGTAATCAAAAACACTTTAAAATTATTTTTGTAGGTCAGATTTCAGCATCTGAAGATGAATTACCACCGAAGAAGATAAAATTAATGGCTTCTGCTAAAAAAGCAGTGTCAAAATCTAAACCAGAAGTTCAGAGAAAATATGAAAGTTCTGCACCATCAGCAGCAGCGGAGCCTGCTAAAGAGGCAGCCTCTGAAAACACAGAGGAAACCGAAGTTGCACCTGCAGCAGAAGCAGTTTCCCAGTCAAGCTTAGAAAGAACTTACATTCCTACAACCCAAGGCCATAACAACACAGATTCTTCATCTGAAGAACCTTTGACTTTTCCTGCCTCTTGCACTGGTGCAGTTGTCACAACTGTAACAGTTTCTGGCCGAGAGCCTAGAACACCAATGAGCGGCTCCTCTGGTACTACGACGACAGCCCTGCGTTCTGGTACTGCATCTGGTGAAGTTTTAACAGGGGAGACAAAGCAGGAAATGTCAAAACCAGTTATGACTGTTCCCAAATCAATATTAACAAAGCCATCGTCCTCACCAGATCCAAGATACTTAGCTGTTCATCAGTCACCCAATATCAGGTGTGTATATTTAATAGTAAGCTAAGCCACTGAATCTCTGGTCTCGCTATGGTCAGTTTGTTTGTCCCCCTTTGCTTCTTACCCTCCCCTGCCAATAATCAAAAGGCATGTTCAACTTTAAATGCGATCACCTGAACTTTAAATTTTTAATTCGTCATCTCCTTGTTTAACTTCTCTAGTTGGTAAAATTTTCTGAGCATCGTTATATATTGACAGTAAAAATTCTTCAATGTGTTTTAACAGATAAATAAAACTTATAAGATATTTGACTTTAAATCTGCATGTGCATTCAAATATATTAAGTGTTTGTGAGGGTTGGTTTAAAGCTGCTCCAGACTTTCATCCTATATTGGATGAAAGTGGAAAACATTAACAAAGCATTTACTAAGGCTTCTGTTACTTGCTTTTTTAAAATAAAGTAATTGATCAATAAGAGGAGGGAAGAAAAGAAGAAGAAGGAAGCATTCTTACTGTGCTCTATAACGTTTCTCTTTTGGATTTGTTTTGCAGTGTTGCTGAGCCACGCTCACCTCAAGGCAGCGATACTTCTCTCTTCCTCTCTCGCCTCAACACCATTTGGAAAGGATTTATTAATCTGCAGAGTGTGGCCAAATTTATCACTAAAGCATATCCTGTCTCTGGGTGCTTTGATTATCTTAGTGAGGTTAGCACTGACATGTTTATGCGTTTAGAATGTATTGCAGTTCCTGTTGTTAGAAAGGCTGGGGTCACTGTGTATGTTGTTATATTGGACGTGTAACAAAAAAAAAAAAAATTGCATCCCTTTAGTAATCTCCTTTAGTAATAGGAACAGTAGCCTGAGGCAGGGGGGAGGAGAGAAAGCCTTTTAAAAAAAATTCCTCACGTATTTGTGAAGAATTCTCATGTCTGTTAATATGTTTATATATATGTTAGTATCTAACATAGAATAATAGCTTGATAATAGCAAGATCAGTTTTTGACGAGAAGCATCATCAGCATGTGTTTTGAAAGAGATGCCTTGTTCTGCTCACAAACAGATGGATGGATCACTGATGTGATCTATTAGAAAAGTTTGGCCATTTATTAAAAATATCATCCTTTGATTAACTTTGATGCAACTGCTTTTATATTTTGGGAGGGTGTACATTCAACTAATTAGGTAGTATGACAGCTTGTGATGAAACAACTGAGCAGTTATTTAACTTCTCTGAAGAAGTGTATTTGTTGTGATTGAGGGTTTCAGGCATGTAGTTTAGGTCTTTTCTTAGGAGGGTTGGTGGCTCTCTTGTTGTTTTTGCTAAAACAGGTTTCACTGTCATCATGACAGGAAGCTAACTAGAATTCATATGGGTGCAAAAATTTCAGATAAATTGAAAGCGTAGATAAAAGCTATACTACATATAACAGGTTCCCTGTAAAAGCAAAGCTAACAAATAGAATCGGCTGATAGGCATACAAAAGTATTTGACCTTCCACTGCTATCTTCGTCAGGCAGTGCTTTTTCTGTTTTGTGTGTACTGCCAGCCTTCCAGTAATATGCCATAATGAACTCCTTGCATTTTGGAAACAGCCTGTCTGAAATTAGGAATGTGTATGTGCAAGTTTAGTAAAACATAGTACTGTATTATCGCCTAAGCTACTGGGATGGGGCAATCTGTGCTGGTTCAAAACTGTAGCCTCTCTTTCCTTTTCTTATACGACCATGTAATGCTTCTTGTTTAGGATTTACCAGACACGATTCATATTGGTGGGAAGATCTCACCGAAGGCAGTCTGGGATTATGTTGGCAAACTCAGATCTTCACTTTGTAAGGTATTTACTTAAAATCCTTTGGAAAACCAGGAAGAAATATACAGCAGCTTTTGATAGAATTTCCTTGTTACTAATTTATATTGATGTCGATCATACCTAGAAAACTACTGCTACCACTTATTCCATTGAAATTTTTGATTTATTGAAGAAACAGGTTTGCCTGTTGAGCTGCCAATCGTCTTTCCCCTGTGTAGTAGTTAAACATTCATACAACCTATTGTTTTTTAATGATTGAATATAAACAATCTATTTATTCAGTTACTGAAGATAGAAATTCAATTTTAAAAGACTAGGAAATTATTAGTAAGTGTATGTAATAAATTTTACTACTAAAACCCTTATGGATTTAGTAAAAATGAAGCACAGTATGCAAATATAATCTAAGAATTTTCCATTTCTTTCATAATTATTTGAATATTCTGAACCTAAAGAGGTGTAGCTTGATGTGAGATACGTAAATAGTTGGTATTTCTGAAAATGACAAAATTGATTCTGGTTTAATATTACCAATTGAATGACAGTATTTTCTTAAATCTTGGTTTAAAGCTGCTCCAGACTTTCATCCTATATTGGATGAAAGTGGAAAACAATTTTATTTGCTGATGTGTTACAGGTTGAATTTTTCCACTTTGATTTTGTATTTCAGGAATTGTTTTTGATTCGTTTGATTCGTTTCCATCCTGCCACAGAAGAAGAAGAAGTTGCCTATATCTCTCTCTACTCCTATTTTATCAGACGTGGTTGTTTTGGTGTTGTAACTAATAACAACAGACATGTCAAGAATCTCTACCTGATCCCACTGAGTTCTAAGGACCCAATTCCTTCCAACCTCTTGCCCTTTGAGGGACCAGGTAAGCACAAAATTTAGGGGAGGTTAACTGCTAGGTCAAATTACAAAACGAGTAAATCAGAGACCAATTGGTTTTGAATGTTTAATGTAAGCATAATTAAAAAATATATAATTTTATAAAAACATTTTAAAAGTGTGCATATAGGAAAAAATTGCAAAGTCAATCATCTCAAGGTGACATGGTCTGAAACTCACATAGCCTTTCCAACAAGATAAATCTCTGCTGTTAGGAGGATTTGTTTACCCATAAAATGGAGTACATAGAACAGCCACTATATTGAGACAAACAAGCAAACATTATCAGAACATTCAACCGACCCTACTTTCAACAACCCATAAATCCACCAAGTTTTAGGTCCCTACAAGCCATGTGCTGTCCCCTGAATCACATAGGAGACTCTTATCCCACGGAGCAGTCAAGAAATCTCTGAAGACAAAGGTAACGTTTATGGTTTCACTACATTGTTGTTATCTCATGGTATGTATTACGCTGTGCATGCAATATGCATGTACACGGGGTCTGAAATATTCTGTGCTACCTGGATCAAGTTCCAGACAAATCACTGACTTCAGAACATTGGTTTGCCTGGGAGCAGGCAAATTCCTTTTGCGTAGGTGGCAGACAGTAGGTGGTATAGGTTGGTATATATTACGCTCTTCTATTTTTAGTTAGAGTTATCAGCAGTAATGTATGGCTTGAATTTGCTCCATCTTTGTGCATTGAACATGGAAACAGAATGAAATGAGAATGAGTTCAGATGTGAAACACCTTTATATTACAAAATTTGAAGTCATCTTCATCTGAGGATGGAGGCGGTGCATATGCTTAGTTTCCAAATAAGTACCTTTTTTCATATAGAGTAACAGGTTGAGGAGCTTAAGAGCTACAGGTTACAATGAAGGCAATACTTCATTGTTGTAAGGATGGTTTGCAAAATACTAAACAGCGCAAAATAATTACACATTAAAACATGTAAGGAGCTGACCTTTCTGACAAGCTGACTGTCCTCTGCTACCCAAATACAAGTTTAGGACTAAACTCAATAAAGCATTCTCAGGGCTTATATTCATAAACAGAGGTGTCTTCTGCCTGGCCAGGTTTTCACATGTTAATGGCATACAACTTAAAAAACAATAACAGAAAAACACCACCAACAAGTAATGTAATGCTAGGAAAATACTCTTCTTTCCTGCATGAAATTGCAAAGGGCGCTTGCTTTGTGTTCTTGGACAAGATTTTTCTCATACACTCTGAGCCTGTCTTATCCATCCCTGAACAGTGCACAGTCTACGTCATTGTTTTCAGGCTACAGCTAAAAAGGCAGGCTTGTTGCTACCTTAAGTCATCATGTAGTCTCTATAAGCTGAATGTAAGCACCTGGTAGTCTTTAATTTACCCAGTTCTTGAAAAGTAGGCAAAAACTATTATTCCTGTTTCATAACCAAAAAACAAGAACATGTAAGTGTTAACACTTGGCACAGGGAGGCAGACAGAGTCCTAAACTGTGGGCTAGATTTTCCAGCCCGAATAACTGAAATACATTCCTTTCTGGACAGTAACATATAAGAATGAGTTTGCCATTGAATTGGCTACATCTGCAGTCTTCCGCTGTGCTTTTAACCTGCTCTAGGGAAGCATTTAAATGATCTTCCCCTCCTTGCATTCTTGAGCAAACATAGGCTGTCCTTGTACATTATCTTTTATATTTCTGTTGTAGATTTCATTTCAAATGAAGCTTTTAAAGTGGAGGCCTGGCAAAAGTAGACAGACTTGTTAGCATAGAAATGAGGCACGTCAGGCTGGTTTTTACAAAATGTAAATAGGAAAAGTTCTTTCAAAACTGGAGGTAATTGCCCAGAAGAAACATAGGTATAAACACTTGCAGGCATGTATTAATACCGCAGCGTAAAAGACTTGTAATACATACTTGTTACTGACATCTGATGGAATTTACTGTTTTTTATACCCAATAAAGATATTTTTTGGTAAGTGGTCATTATCTCCTTAAATTTGTGTACCTTCAAATAGTGTTTAGCAAGTACTCAAAAAACATGACAGTGTAAGATACTTTGATAAATATGACTGGGGGCGGGAGGAGGGAGAGGACAATAATCCCATCACTCCAGAAGTCCTAGTTGGAAGATATTCCAGCTGTCTCAACCAACTCCATCAGGTGTATACGGATTATGAATCTCTCCTGTTTTCTGATGGACTGGATTTGGAACACAACTGGGGACCTCTGACCTGCTGTAGTGCCTAGAAGATCTACAAAACTTTGTCATGGGTGATATAAATATAGAGGAACATGGAAGGATATTCACATCTATTCACTTCAACCACCTCAGATATTTATTACCAGATATTATGTGTTGGTGGGATGTTCAGCATTGTTTGTTTGTTTTTTTTTTGTTTTTTTTTTTTTCTGGTAGTTTACTGTATGTGAATTTGTTTGTCTCGTTTCACATACACACAACACTATTTAGCACTTTCATCTCTACACTTTCATCTGGAATTTATCTTGAACGTGTGTTTAAGTTTTACTCTGTTTTTATTAGCGATGATCTCTGTCTCTTACAGGGATTCAGAACTGTTTTTTTTAACTTTTTGCTGTTAATTTTAGATACACAGTCCAATAGATTTTTGAAACCTGTTCGTTTCAATTAGTCAATGTTTGAGATGCATGTTGTGACTAGTTGGACAAATCACAGGTCTCTGCAGAAGAGCAGATAACCAATACGTTAATGACAGAAGAACAGTGAATGCTTACGAGGAGTTTTAGGGTGAACACAGATTTGAGAGATACTCTGCACGGGTCGATGCTGACCAAATGTGGAGTCATTACTCACATGCTGATAAAGAAAAAATGTAAAGCAGTCACTCAGAGTGAATCATACCTAACTATTGAGTCTCTTCAGAGTGTACACAGTCTTCCCAAGTAAGCTGTCTTTTGAGCTATGCCCTGATGTTATGCATTAATGTAACTTCATCTGGGGTAGTAAACTATAGTGATCAGAATTTCTAGGATTGCTTTTAGGCAGTGGGTTGAAAGGAGTTTTTAACTGGGTGAATCAAGGATTTGTGATCCTTTCCAAATAATCTTAGATTCACCAAAGATAATTACTTGTTTAGTTCCTGTCCTGCCTCCTTTCGTTGTACATCTTGCCGTCCCTGCCCTCTCACAAGGGCAATCTGTATAGAATTATAAGCAAACTAAATTATAAGCAAGTCTTAGTTTTGGTTAGTATAGCTAGGTCATTTTCTTGATGCATTTATGATTCGTGTGTATATATATATATATATTTCTAACCATGGAAGAAAGTGAAAATTGGCAACACAAAATACTGAAATACTATATCTGGAGGAAAAAACTTGGCACTGAGTTTTAAATGTACAAGTAGGAAATAGTATAGAAGTTTATTTAAACCAACATGGCCAACATCCTCTCAACCACAGAACTATGTAAAACTCAAACACTGAACTTTGAAGTAATCTGAAATCAGCTGTGGAACTAGAATGCATTCAATCAAATTTCAGTGTTATTTTTTTTCAAAATACTTAAGATGAGAGCTGCTTCTGATAGGAAACTTCAAGTAGATTTTGCATTGGCCTCAATTTTTTCTGTCTTTTTGCAAAGACCTTCTAGTGAGTAACCAGATTTTGCTGGTCTCTCCATTATGTGGCTAAAACAGGCGTGCTGTACTATTACCAGTCACAGTCAGAAGAACACAGAATTTCAGAATTTAGGCAGGTTACTGCTTAATGAAATATTTATGCTTAATGAAGCTGTGTTGAAGAAGTCATCGTCTTGACTTACCTGGTTATAATCCTCTTGCTGAGGAAACCTCACATTGAACTTAAGAAATAGGCTTACCTCATTTAATTCTTTCTTAGCGTACGTGAATATAATTTCAGCTATACAAATAAAAACAGCTGATGTAATTTTCTCATAAGATAGTAAATTTAGGAGCCCCCTTAAAACTTTGAATTCAGTTGTTTCAGCAAAGGTTCATACTTATGACTGGTAATGGCAAATAGAATTTATCTGCAACTATGGGAAGTTTGGGGTTTTGCTGGTATCAAGAAGTTTTCAGTGGCAATAATTAGTTATTTATAAGTTGTTCCTTAGTGAGCAGTTGGTTTTGTTTAGTAAGAGACTAAAGATATACATAAATTCATATATTACACCTCTTTTAAACTCTTACTTAAGGGTCATGAATATAAGGGACAGTGTAGGTTTTAGAGTCCTCATCGTATAACCACAGTAAATCTCTTTGCTGTTAGTTTCGTTTCTATATTCCTGATTCCTAGCTGGATGCAAATATTAATATGGCTCCCAAATGAGGATCTCAAGTCACTAAATCCAGAAGTTAAAATCCTCTCTTTATATGTTTTTTCTACATTTGCCACTGACTGTATGTTAAAGGATTTATTCCCTGCTCTTTATTCTGGTTGTATTTGTCTTCCACGAGTGCCTGTGGGAAATGTGAATGTACAAGGAAGGAATACGATAATGTGAAACGGACCTTCAGCTGTTTGCATTTTTCCTCTTTATGGGAAACTTTCTGGTCATTTCTGGAAATGCTTCTCCAGGGATTCAAGCCTGAAGCTTTCACAATGGAGTAATTCTGCTCACATTTCTTACTTAGGGAAGGGTCTGTGGCATCAAACTCAATTCTACAACAGTGTTAAAAGTCACCTTGATGGAATGGTGTAAATGTCAGTCCGGTATTTTAGCACAGATTAGAA
Organism: Anas platyrhynchos; assembly: GCF_047663525.1. Lineage (NCBI taxonomy): Eukaryota > Metazoa > Chordata > Aves > Anseriformes > Anatidae > Anas > Anas platyrhynchos. The sequence goes on along the minus strand of NC_092613.1, from coordinate 438,902 downwards.
CAGAAATGTAATTATTAAGTTTAACAATGCCTCGTGCTTTCTTTGTAACAGAAAGTGAAGTGTTTGTTGTTGTTGTTTGTCTGTTTGTTTGTTTTAATAGCATTAGTTTTTTTCTCTTTATTTCTAGTTCTTCAATTCCAACGTAGCCCTACAGAAAGTTAGATTGCTTGTCCAGGTTTTCTCACTTATCAGTATCTCTGTGTATATAAGGTATTTGCAAAGTATTTAGAAAGGAAATATTTGATTGGGGGAGGAAGTGGACAATAATAAGTAGAAAGTAATAATACAAAAATAGGAAAACTTTCTTTAATTTTTGAACAGCAGAGACATTTACAAGGACATCTTTCAGTAAGATTCACCTGTTACTGCAATATTAAAAAATATCAGGGAAAGAATTAAAACATTTTTAGTTACTGTATACAAATTTATATAAATAGTAATTAAATATAGACACATAGGCTTATGGGATAATGTCACTGCATGAAATTTAGAAGAACTGTTACTGTTATGACTCATAGCTGCCATTATATAAAATGATAAGTTCCTATTGAGAACACAGATAAAAAATAGTAGTTTTTTTACATATGCAATCTTTGTGTTTCCTTTCAGGTCTCGAGTCTTCACGTCCGAATTTAATTCTTGGATTGGTTATCTGTCAGAAAGGGAAGCGTCCTGCTACTACCATGGATACAGACAAAATAGAGACAAAGCGCAGCCGAATTCAGGTGCAAGAGGAAACAGAAACATCGCTGTACTCTAAGGGGCCAGTAGCTTCTTCACAAGAAAAGAAAACTCCGAAATACACACTGTATTCGGGAGACTCAGCTGTAAGTACAACACTACCTGGATCTCCTCCACCTCCACCCCCACTTCCCGTTCCAGAAACCTCATCAGTTACACCTTCAGTATTAAAAATACCGTCCTCGATTAAGAGTGGAACCACAAGTACTGTACCACCACCAGTTTCAGCTACCGCTTCTACAAGTGCTACTGCTACGCATTCTTCATCCTCAAAAACTACCACACCTCTTGAGTACATCCTCCAGACACTTTTTGGTAAAAAGAAGACTTTTGAACCTCTTGCTAAGGAGACTGAAATTGTCCAGTCTTCAAATCAGGAAGCTAAAGCAGCTGTGGATGGAGGTGTGTCAGCTGTTCCTTTGCTAGATCCCATTGCACAACAGTTTGGACAGATGTCAAAAGACAAAGCTACAGAAGATGAGGAGGATGACAGGCCATACGATACCGAAGAAGAATATGATCCAGAGAAAGCTTTTGAAATGCAGACCGGTGAAAGCAAAAAACTGTATAGTGTGGAGAAGCCCAGTAACACAGCAGAACTAAAGGATGAGGCCTATGATCTGGAAGACAAAACTATCTTGGAGGAAGCAAAAGTTACGGTTGATGATTTACCTAACAAAATGTATACAGACACTAAAAACACTTCCGTGGAAACACCTGCCTCGTATGTGCCAGATTTATCTGCGTCTTCATCCTTGGTGGAACTGCAAAAAATGTTAGAAGAATTAAACAAACAATTAGAAGAGCAGAAACGACAAACTGAGGAGCAAGAAGAAGCCCTCAGACAACAACGAGCAGCTGTTGGTGTTTCAGTGGCTCACTTCTCGGTGTCTGATGCTTTAATGTCACCTCCACCAAAATCTTCCCTAATAGAGACTGAATTGTTCCATCAGGACCAACAGGCTGCGCAAAAAGTAGATTTACCTTCATCTTCCAATCAGCAAGCACAAGTTTTAAACCAGAGCTGTGACCCTCAAGCGAGTTTTCCAAACACTTTGCAGACTTCACTTGGTCAGGAAGATAAAACTTTAATTCCTGCTACTCAGCTTAGTTACGGTGGTGATAACTGGGTTTCCAGTGAAAAGCCTCCTGCAGTGCTCCAAAAAGAGGCACCTAATAGCAAATTTGAAAATACTGTTCAAGTTACTTTGGAAAATGTGAGTCAAGCAGTTTCTGCAGAACCTTCTACATCCAGGCCTTTACGTAAAGTGCTGCTTCCGACACCTCCAAGTACGTCTTTTCAGCCTAATTTCTCCACATCTAATGACAGTCAGTCTTTGCAAGATATGCACAAAGTATCCTGGTCAAACGAGGCAAATCCAATGTTTACTTCTCAGGAAAAGGGACCTGGTCACTTTGAACCAGACAGGGGTCTTTCTGCGGTGCAATACGAAGAACAAAGAAACCCTCAGCCTCATCAATTTGTAGAACAAACTGAATCTCCACCAGTTCAGGGTGAGGGTGGACCTCTCCCACAGCACTTTGAGGAGAACCGAGCTGGAGGTCCGTTTTCTTTGTCTGGGCAGAAAGGAGGACCTCCAGCACCACTGATGCTCAATGCACACGGAGGACCTCATGGACCTAATTTTAGAGGCCCAGCGCCACAGTTCTCAGAAGAGCATGTTTCTCCAAATAACGATGGACAAAGAGGATCTGCCCCTGGAAGATTTGGAAGTCAAAAGGGTCCCATTCCTTCCTTATTTTCTACACAGCATGGACCACAGTCACCACAAAATATGAAGCCAACCCCAAGACCACTCCTGGACCTTCCCAGTCATCCACCAGGCCACAGAAAGGAGATGTGGGAGGAAGCTGGGCCGTCTGCACCTCTTTCTGGTATTCCTGGGCAAGGGCCCGAGTCAGAAGGACAGTGGTCAGGATCTGACTTCCGAGAAGGCAAAAATCTTGAATTTAGAGGCCAGACATTTGAAGGGAGACAGAGAGAGAGATACGAAGGAGGAAGTAAAGACAAGGTTTTAGATCAGCCAGAGCCTCAGCAAGCAGATAATCGACAAAGCAGACCCTTTGAGGAAAGACGAAGGGATCGAGAACATGGCAGACCTTGGGAAAGAGACCGTGGCAGAAACTGGAACAGAGACAGGGACTGGGAGAGACACAGAGACAAAGAATGGGATAAAAACAGAGACAGAAACCAACGTGACAGAGAACGATCAAGAAGCAGAGACAGAGATCGTGACAGAGACCGAGACCGGGATCGAAGCAGGGAAAAAGAGCAAGATCAAGACAGAGATCAAGATCGTGAAAGAGGAAAAGATCGGAAAGATCGGAGTAAAAGTAGGGAGATCAGTAAAGAGATGAAGCCAGAAACACCTAAGGAAGGTCAGAAACCAACAGAAGCAGAAGCTTCATCTTCCACTAATCAGTCATAGAACTATAACTGCTGTTATATTTCCCATAGATAATATACACCACTGCAAGGACTGAGTCAATGTCTTCTGTATATACTGTATATTCTCACTTTTGCAAAAATGCTGTTGTAAATCTAGCCTTACAAAATGTACTGACAAATTAGCAATTTTTGAACAACTGTGAATGACAATATTCAAATAGGTAAAAGGCAAGAACATACTGGACTTTCACTTGCTGCATTTTGTGCATAATGTTTTTCTTATAAAAATTCACAGCGTTACCTGTTCTGAGATTTTGTTTTTCCTACTTGCATCTTTATCTTAAAATTTCCATTTACAGTACAGAAATGGAAAAAGTCTAAGAAGAGCCCATATTGCTTTTTAAAATTATAAAGTTATGTTTTCCAGTAACTTGAATTGTAATTTTGTAAAAGAATTTAATCAAGACCTTAGGAGCCATACCTTTACATCTCATGTATGTGATATTTTGGTGTCAAAGTTGTTCCTACAGCACACGCTTTAAACAAGGAGTCAAATATTGCTGTCTTGTTTATTTTACAATGGAAGGGTCATGCGTATTTAGGAGAAGGCTGCAGAAGAACAGTGTTACTGATTATTGGACGGAGGATTTGAAAATGGAATGTTATAAGCTTAAAGTGCACTATCTTCCTTTTTATATACAGGTATTTTGTGTTTTGAAATCCATCTGTTAAGTGTACAACAACGAAAAAAAACGTACCTAGTTTTTCATGTGGATGAGGGGTTTTTAATTTCACATTTTTACAAACCTGCAATTAAAGAGTATATAAAAGTAGCACCTTTATAACCAGCAAAAAAATTAAAAAAATCAGACATCTATTGGCAAAGAGCTAAGACTACAAATGAATTGGTATACCAAAGGAAAGAAAAAGAAGTTTGTTAAATAAAAGAAGTTTATTAAATGGGCCATGGAATTTATTTCTTCGATTTAAATTAATTATGTGGGACATTTCTTGGGTTTTCTTTTGGCAGAACTTTGCTGGAAATTTAAGAAATGTCTCCATTGTCCTGTACTTTCCACTCTAAAAGTGTTTTGCTCCTGAAAAAAAAAAAAGAAAAAAAAAAAGTGTCACTGTTGTCAGACCCTGCTTATGCTGGTAGCGTATATAAGACTGTCCACTGAAAAAGGTATAAAACTGCATTAAGTTTGAAAAGAAGATTGGTAATATTAATTATTAAGTATTAGTAATATTAATTATTAATTATTGAGTAATTTTAATAATTATTAATTATTAATTATTTAGTAATATTAATTATTAGTAATATTGGTCTGTATTCTGAACCCGTAGACAAAATGTTAAAATGCAAAGAGGCGGTATTAAATGCAAACATCTACTATGGTGTAAGATTTTTCTTAATGAGATGTTTTTAATTTAAAGATACACGTAAAAGTATGCAAAAAGCAAGTGTGTTTGTTTAGGTTTACTTGATAGAAATTTCTGTAAGTTGTATTTTATAGGACAAAATATATCACTGTACATTAAAATATGGGACTTCACAGGTTTTTGTTACTAGAATAAACATCTACAGTGAAACGTTGTCCATTTCTTAAATCTGTACATGTGTATTATTTTCTAACTAGCGTTGCTACTTCTCAACATGCCACCACAAGAGGCTGATGGCACACAAGTTTCATTTCCATCTGTTTAACAAAAGGTATTTTACAGGATGCCACCACACCCAACTGATACTTACTTGTAGGTGTTCTGAAAAACATGTGAAAGTCTGTTCTTGTGATTTTTTCTCTCAGTTCTAACACATGCCCTAATTTATTCTGAAGATTTTGTTGTTTGAGTTACTTTCAGATTTTACACCAAAAAGATCTGGAGAAATGAATAATTAAGTAATCTATTTTGGCTTTGAGCTGTGGAAATACTAGATTCCCGGACCTTTCATTGTTGTGAAATAGATAGGTGAAAGTTTTATTTTTCCTTATAGGAAATGCTCTTTTATCACAGATTAGTTTGGAGAATCTGTTCACCGTTAAGGAACCGTAAATGCACCTCGCTCATTTTCATGGCATGATGCGGTAATACCACTTGACAACTCCAGAAGACTGGAAAGGGGCTTTTGAGTCGGTTTACACACCGACCGTGTAAGTTTTTACACACAGGTGCATTACCAAGGCGTTTACCTCCACCGTACCTGCGTGTAGCAAGCTCCTGCCTCCAGTGCTGCGGAGACGTGCTCCTCGGGGGGGGGGGGAAGGCAGAAAGGGAGGAGAGAGCACCCTGCGACAGAGAAACAAAACACACGTGTTAATTTCAAAACATCGTGGCTTTTTTTCCTCCCACGATTTCCCCTCCTGATGGCTGGTGCGCGGGTGGGCAGCTGAGGCAGCCCCGGGACCGTGTGCGTAGCCCCGGCCGGGGCCGCTGAGCTCCCATACGGCTTTTTTTTTTTTACTTTTATTTTTATTTTGGCTTTATTTTTAGGCACCGGGAGCGGCTGAGGCCACACAGCCGCCGAGATGAGCGAGCCTCGTTGTGCTCAGCAGCTGAGCTCTGCTGCCTGCTCTGCGGCTGCAGTTCCCTCAGCGAAGGCTTTGAGGTTCTCCGACTCGTGTTAGGCGATGCATTCCTGCACCATTCGCATCGAATGGGGACGTTTGACGCGGAAAAAAAGCAAAAAAAAAAAAAAAAAACACCAAACAATAAACTTAAAACCTCTGCAGCCCTTCCTCCCCTCAGCGCCCCCCTTCCTTCCCCTCGCCGTTCCTTCACGGACCGCGCTCTCCGCGCCCACCCCGCCGCGTTCTCCACAGCCTAAACTGAAACAAAACGCAAAGCCCTCGAAGCCGGGACCAGCAAGGAGGGCTCAGCACCCGTCCCTGCGGGGCTCGGAGCCTGATGGTGCCCGGCAGGACGGGTGCTGAGCCACAACGAATGTGTCACGGTAACTCTGCCCACGGTAACTCTGATGTCCTGTAAACGAGACTTCTGGCAAACTGAAGTGGAGCACATCACGTTTGCTGGATGGAGAGTGTGTTTTGGCTTATTACGTTTTGCTGAATTGTTCCCGTCAGTGCCAAAATGTGGACAGGTGAAATGCAACCTACAGAAATGCTTGTTTTTAAAGTCCTGTGCAATTATAACTTCAGGATATGGAGTCTTCGCTTGTAATTTGTAAATTTTCTTGTGCATTATGTGTATTGTCAATATATTGATGTTAGAAAAAACATTAAATGGCAGTTTTGGATATTGTGAATGGAATAGTTGGTGGGAATTAAATAGCCGCAGTTGGAGCAATGGTTTTAATATTTAATTATTAAATACTTTAATATTAATACTTTAATAATACTTTAAATATTAAATACACACTGCCTACAAACACAGGTAACTGATCTTTGCAGGGGTAATTCCTTCTCCTCCCTGAGATATCCTGTCACCTCTCAGGATGTCACTGTGCACAGAGATTGGGAACGATGGATGGAGACAACAACAAACCCAACTTTACTGGGATCACCAGCCACATACTCTGCAGACACAAAACAGCTCTGGAAAAGACAATCACTGCATGTATCACAGCCTTCTCCAGTGAATGCAGATGATCATCAGCCCTTGCTCTGTTTTCCACACAAGTGGCCTCAATGGTAACCATGCTGGAAGTGCTCCATCAGTGGCCCCCTTTATATGAAGCACACAAGTCATGTACCACACTTAGGGAGGAATCTTGGCTCAAAGCTTACAGCACACCCTGGGCATGCAAGTCTTGCAGGAGACAGCAGCAGCTCTTCTCTGTTCTGAGCAGGAAAATAACCAAAGCTTATTTTATCTTTCAGCATCAGTAGCTTCCCCTTTGATCCAGAACCAGTAAGTCTGAATTGCCACTAAACTGGGAAACTACGGCCCTGGCACAGAAAGAGATGGCTTGCTCACATCTCCTGGTTTTAGAGAATTACAGCATTGTTGGGAATTCCCTACACTTGGCCTTAATTACAGCATTGCAAATTAAAGGCTAATCAGCAGCAGCATGCCAAATTCTCCAGGACTCCTGTAGCTCCGAACAGATCCAGACACATCTGAACTCTCTGTACTTGTTCCTTGCAAAAGGGTCTGCCTGCTTATTATTTAGCTGTTGCCAGAGAAACCCAGGTCAAAGACAGCCTTTTGGGCAGGAGTCTAGCAGGAGCCCTGGCCAGTGCTGGGGCTGAATTCCCTGGCAGCGTTGTGGCACCCACCGCATGCTGCTCTGTGCCACTGTCAGTTTGACAAGCCTTCTGGCAGCTCCAGGTGTTCATGTAAAGTGTCAGATGTAAAAAGAAAGCAATAATTTGGAAGATACTGACCTAACAATGCAGTCAGGGTGTTTCTGGTGCTTAGGCCACGCACCCAGGGAAATGAGTCAACTGAGAAGAAGAAAATGCTTGTACACAACAGACCAGAGCTGGGTCTTTGAGGGATGAAGTGGTTGGGTTGGCACTCAGCTCTCCAGCTGCATCCCATACGTCTTGAACTTGTTATAAAGGGCACCTGACAGTGAGACAGAAGCCAAGGCTTCCTGGCACTTCCAGTCCTGGGCCAGCTTGTTGGGAATACAAGAGAACAGGTAGGTAGGGCTGGGGACAAGGACTCCTTCCCCATAAGAACAGGTCCATACTCTGGTTGTTCCTCCATGGGTGAGAACCTGCCATGCTGCTCCATACAGAACACACACGTGCACACACACACTCTTTAGTTCTTGCAGGACAGGCTTTTAATCACAGTCCAGCAGAAAGTGTGTCAGTCTAAACCCATGCAACCTGCTTTTGGGTGAACAGCCTTGCTCTGTGCTAGGTGGCTCCAGTTAGACACACAAACATCACTGCACAAGGAAGCCTTGAGAGGTATTGAGAAGTAGGTGTGTAAACCAGCTGTAAGGAGTCTTCTGCTCCATACTTGCAGTGCCAGGGATGTCTGTTTAATGCTCCCTGCTCTGCTTACCAGACAAGAAAAAACAGATGAGAAAAAAAAAAAAAAAAAGAATGAAATAAATCAAAAGCAACTGTCAACACTTCAACATTTTGCTTTCATTAGGGTGACTGAGGAACCCCAGTGCTGCAAGAGACACTTGCTCTTGTGATGTAAAAAGCCAGAGGAGCCTGAAGAACTATTTCATATGTCTTCCTTTATCATCTCAATGGCAGCCTTCCCCTCTAGGGTCTGGCAAGGTGCACATCACACCCCAACACCCCAGTCGCTGAGTTTCACATTCACCTCTCGCAGGTCGGTGGCTCCTCACAGCTGCCCCCACACAGCCAGTCATGACAGCCCAGCTCCAGTGAATGCATGAACCAGGGTGTGATAGCAGGGACAAGCAAAACAAGCAAACAAACAGGAAGATGAGAAATAATCCTGGAGACTGTCCTCCCTGAGGTGACTTGTCCCCACTCTGCTGGTCTCCCCAGCTGCCAGTCTGCTCTGGGACCTGGCATCACAAAAGTGTTCTTGTTCCTCCCACTGCCACCTCCTTCTCTTGGTTCTGCTATGCATATTGCCTCTAAGATGACCAAAGAAAACTGTGCTAGTAGCAAAGCACAGTACTTGTCCTTCCATGACATCTCTTTCGTTTACCTCTAGCATTGCAGATCGTGGTGTTTGAAAACTGTGCTATCAGAAATCCCCTCTGGTTACTATGGCCCAGCTTTTTGCTGTGATGCCTCCTGTCCTGCCAATGGTAACTCTGTTTCTGGCATCACTCATGCCAGCTTACAGTGCTGTATGCCGTATTCCTTCCTCCTTCCCTCTGAGTGCAGGTGAAGATGTTGAATTCATACCCCAGAGCCCATCTGCCCACCTGACATTCAGGCAAGCACACCCGGAAAGTCTGGGTCCACTTCAGAAAGAACTAAATAGCATTATTGTTCTCAATTTCAAAGGCAGAAGGTAAATGGAGATATGGTGACACTGAATATATAAAGTAAATGTGTTTAGTTTTGCCAGACTGCTTGATAAAGAAACACTAATAAAAAACTGAACAAGCAGGAAATTCAATTCCAGTCTCATCATATTCTATAGAGATGTATTGAACTGGCATTTCTATAAATTGAAAAATATTTTTGTCACCAGAGAAGTAAATCTATATGTCTAGAACAAAGTGCTGGAAATGTGAAATTTATGAAAACCAGAATGAAAACAGAGAAGAAACTCGTGTGCTGTTTTGTCTTACCCGAAACATGTCACAGAATGTGGTGGGCAGGTCCCTCTGAGCCAGACAGCTATTACAAGTGTGAGCAGGTCATGGGATTGCTGTGACTGTTGGTGGTGTTAAGGTAAAACCTACTCGGAACGATTTACTTATGGCTTGACAGATAATTTTAGCCCAGGTAGGAGTGTCTGTTAGTTCCCTCTTTTCAGGACACAGGACCAAAGGCTATATGACAGAGACGTGCACATTCTTGGCATTCTTCCCCACACAGGTCCCCAAACCAGGATTCACTTTGTCCTGGGAGGTCCTGGTTCAGACCCCACGGGGTGAGTGAAGGGCACTCAGAAGGCAAGGGCAGGACCTGGCTTTAAGGCCAGCATGTCCCAGACAGCTTTCTGGGGCAGGAAGATGTGACACTGGAGGCTGGGGTCACCCCATATTTCTCTGGTGCAGCAGGTGGAGCTAGCTGGGACCCCTGATAGCACTTCAAGAACTCCTGCATCCCATGCCTGTCCATTCCTTGGTTCTGGGTAAGCTTGTACTGAGCTGACCCACCTGGCTATGCGTGAAGGGACTGCAAAGTTAGTGAATGATGCCCTTGTGAGTGACCTCTGTTATCCATGGTTGACATTTCTATCCAAGCAATCTTTGCATCAAACAGGGGTTCCTCTAAGAACTCACTCCATCTTCTTGGCATCTATCAGCCTCTGGGTGTAGAAATCTCATATCTTGCTGGGAGGCAGAGACATAGTTGCCTTCCTTCAGCTGTCCATGTATTTTGCAGCAAAGTGTTACAAACACCATCAGTTCATCAACCAGCCCATCTGCAGGCAGGGTGCTTGCCCAAGTCCTCCTCTCTCCCTTTCACTTCCTTCCTTGCACTTGTCATTTCTTCATCTTCTTCTTTATGGACGATTTGGATTCCTTCTCAAAAGCTTCCAAGGAGGAAGACAGATTCTTACCCACCACTTACTTTCTCTGCTTCTTATGTAGCAATGCTTTCCCATCATGCATTTGTTCTTTGAGAGATATTTCTAATCATACAATCACAGAATCAAAAAACTATCCCAAGTTGGAAGGGACCCAGAAAGATAATCAAGTCCAATTCCTTCATTAAGTTCTACTTCTAAGGGCCTTTGCATTCCCTTTGACCCCTTCCTATGCTTTGTTTCCCCACTTTCATCTCTTACTTCTTCCTTTGCCTGTCTAATTCATAGATCTTGCTCTGAGAAAAATGCCCATATCTGTTCCTTTTTACACCCCCTGAATTCCATGGCCCCATTGAGACATGTCTCAGAAACCAGGGAATCACAGACATACCCTATGTCACAACTGACTCAGACACAATGATAGAAAACTAGATGGCAGTTTTTAGTGAAGAGACTGTCTATGCAACCCAAGCAGAGAATGGACTGTCAGTTTTCTCCAGGAGTCTCTCAGCACCTTGGTATATCAGGGTCTTCTCACAGAACTGCTTGCAGTGCATAGCTTTAGTTGATAAACTAAACGAATTTCCTTGGGCTGATTCAATCTGCCTTTATCTTCACCTTGAAGACCAACTTTGAATCAGCAACTGATGTACAAATAAATTTGAGGAGTCCCACACTTGGTTTCCTGTAGTCCTGTTTGGATTCTGTTTCCACTTCCTTCTGCTTGATCTTGACATACCAACTGAAACTGCTGTGAAAACTGCTTGGCACTAGGGAAAGTTTTCACATCCTGCCCAGTCATTGAGGTGAGACCGAGAGATGAAACTTAACAGCTAAATTAAATCTGATCTTTATGGTAGAAACAAACAAGATCTAATGAGCACCTCAGCAGTCCCATCACACAGTCCTGTCCCTTGCATTTGTGTCGACGAAGGCTGCTGATGCCACTGGCAGAAACCTGAGAAAAATCATTCAGACATGAGTGTAGTGTATAAACAAAAGTGTCTTTCTCCTTCACGAACTAATTCCTTTAGAGCTTATGCATGAAGTATAAAGCTGAATTTGAGTTAACAGAGCATTACGGGAATAGTGACAAGGGAACTGGTCCTCTGCAAAGAATACATAAACCAGATCCATCACTCATTGGATTCTGCCTTGGGGTCTTCACAAATTCTTTTAATTTCTGTCCAGCATCCATTCTTTTGCAGAGAAGAAATGTCTTTCCAAAACTCACTATTAATTAACTGATATATCCCAAAGCATTTTCTGTGGTCCCACAAGCTTTAAATCAATGCAACATCAAGGACTACACTGTTCGTCATGGGTCTTTTAGGTAATAGATAAAAGGAGCATAAAGAAACATCTATTTTTCTATCTACTTTAGAAAATCTTGGTAGGTTAAGGACATGGTCTGGCAATATTTTAACTGTTTACCTTCAGGATTCTTCATCTCATGTATTCCTAAAAACGTTACTAGTGCCAACTGGACTAACTGGTATAACTTTGGATGATGGTTCTCAGAAGAGACCGTGGGCACTAAGAAAGATAACCAGTGCTTTGCAAGGAAGAATTGTGTGTGTGATACCTTTCTGGCTAGGTTTCATGCTTTAATCTTCATTTGAACATCAGCTTGGGTAATATTTTTCTAGAGCTGATAAGCCCTCTCACCTAAAAATACGTACTTGCACTGCATTCATCCAGCAAACCTGGCAAGGGGTACAAGGAAAAGATGCATTTGCCCTACCTATTATCCTGAAGAGCAGCTTTTTTGTTTCCCACCACTCAACCCCACCCACCAGGAGAAACACTAAAAATACCAAACCCAGATCTGACGGTGCCTTTAGCAACTTCTAAAAGGGAGCTTTTCCAGATTGTCTCATTCCTCCTGAATTCTTCCCCTGTAGAGGTTGGACCAACATTTTAATAAATGACACAGCAGAAGCCACACTGTATGAAAACTAGGTTTAAGACAGGTCTTAGATGATAAGGCCTCAGTCTATGCAACCATATAGTGAAAAGCAGCAGGGAATACTCAGCGCAGAATACAGCTCTTTACCCCTAAATAGGTGACCCAAACCCAGCACAAACAGCACCTCTACTACTACCATAACACAGATTTGCACATGGGATTTATTTCTAGCTGTTGCTTCCTGACAGGTCAGGGTCCAACATATGGATTTGGGGAGCCTTTCAGTAACTGCCTGAGTTTGGTTACCCCTGTTCAACAGGCTCTGCACCTTTGCACTGCTGCTGCCCTGATGCATTGTGCTGCGTTTGTGAGGGCACCAGCACCACAGCCTGTGTGGTGGAGCAGATGTTCTTTCAACCCCACCTTTGCACTCCTGTGCTACCCTCCTCGCACAGTCCCTCTGCAGGTCAGCGCTGACAGGGATGTCCCCATGGGTCCCATCTTATGAAGGCCCCTGTGGGAGTCACTTCCTGATGAACCATTTGGATCTGTTTCTATAGGGTGCTTCCAACACAGTTCCCACATTTATCTTTTCCCTGTCTGGATGTAGCTGTGCTCTGTTGGGATAGAAAACGATGGACAATTGCATCCTTCATGTATTTTAACTTCAGAGTGCTCTCAGTAACTCCAAGAGGCAAACCAAGGTCTGATGTCTGCTGGGGTGACTCTGGGACAGCTCTGTGTCAGAGCCAAACAGCCTAGGTGATGCAGGATATGGTGAAAGTTATCAGATCAGCCCCAGAAAGGCAGCTGGTGCAAGGCAGCAATGAGACAAGGGAAACAGTAATTTCTGATGTGAGTTTGTACTCCTTTCTGGGCCTTCCACTGATGGTATTGAACCAAACTACATCAGCCTGATGACAGATTATCTCTACTGTGATGATCGTTGAAGGAAATCAAAGTGCATAACTTTTCTTCAAAACACCTGGAGAAATGGACCTGATCAGCTCCATGGACCCACCTCCCTGTCCTCTAAGCCCTACTAGTTTCCTGGGGTGAAAAGAAGAACATTTTATGGCTTTCTATAAAGCCATAAATGAGTGTGTCAGGGCACACTGCTAGCAGAGAAGGCAATGCTGGCTACTCTTCTTGGTGCCATTGAAACCTGCCTAAATTCCTTGATAATGCTGGAGCTATGGGTATCACATGACTTGAAAGTTCAAAGGAGTCCAACAGTGCTGTTTGGTGTTTGGGTCCCTTTTTCAGGCTTTCAGGCCTCTTATAACAATGCATGAGAAGGGAAACTACAGGAACTCTCAGACTCCAAGGCTTACAGGCAAGAAGATGCTTAATCTAATTGAAAACTGAGCCGCATTTGAGGTCTGCATAGTATAAAGAACAACTTGTAACCCATGGTTCTATGGTTGCACTCTCATGCCTCCAAGTGGGGCAGCTCTGTGACATCTGCTTAGGGAAATCCCATCCCAGAGTCAGTCCACAGAACCAGCCAAGAATCCGGGAAAGATCGCTAAAGCAAGCAAGGACAACATGTCTGCTGCTAGGAGAAGTCTGGAAGATCACTCTTCCACACCCAGATGAACTAGCTCAGCATTCATACCAGCCAGCTCTGCTTGGAGGGGAAAGGAAAGAAAGCAATTAGTGAGGAAATAAATGAGGAAAAAAAAAAAAAAAAAGAAAAAAAAGAAGAGGAGAACAAAGACAACACAAGAACATTTTGCCACAAAGATGATGAAGTGAGTACCTAATATTTCTGCAAAATGACAGACCAGATCTCCATGAAAAGCACAAAAATGGTCTCAGATATAAGCACTTGCAGCCCAGGAGAGGATGGGAATATGAATAAATTTATTTTGCTTTTGTCCATGCTGTGATTGTGTTTAGATGGGTACTCAATATCCATTTTTCATATTTTTTTTCTATCATCCACCAATCCTCTGCCCTCAGTTCACTGGAGTCATCCCATATAAGGTGGGTGGTAGCACTGCTGACTCTTATCTGGGCAAGAGATGCCTCTTGAAGACTCACGCTGTTGCAATGATGGGTAGGAAAGAAACAGACATCTTTGACAGAATTTAGTCTCATGATTTCTTTCATCATTTGCATTATTCCGTGGAGCAATAAAAAATTGTGTTTTAAGTGGCACTGCTCCTTTATCATCCCAACTGTCACTTGCCAGAAAATTCAGAAAGCCAATGTAGAGCTTGAGGTTATTAAGAAACCTCACTGAAGCATATTCCTCACTCCTCTTACTCAGATAACTACTCCTATTCTCATCCAACAGGTCAAGCCTGACTCAAAGAGCAGTGAACTGTAGGAGTGAACAGAACAGTGGCTGATGTCCCTTTGCAGCCCTTCCTGGATCTCCCTCATTTGCAAGGCAGTGCTGGAACCTGGGTTGCCTGTCTGGGAGTCAGTGGGACAGGCTGTCTTGGTGACCAGCAGGTCTGACACATACCCCTGTTGGCTTTGCTGTCAGCGGGGTCTGGTGCTTACAGAACCTCGTGCATGAAGGAGCCTTGTTGCATGGTGCTCTCCTTAATAGTGCTCTCCAAGCTGGGGCTTAAGACCTGTTCCAGACTCTTTTTCTGCAGGATTGATCTTCTTCCCATGATCCAAGAACCTTTAGTCTTTGACAAATTGCTAACAGCACTGGCAGCCTATTCCACTTTGGGGGACTGGATAAAACCACCCTTAAAGCAGGGGATAAATCAATAGGATGGGATAGGGCAAAGGTGGGAATAAAAGTAATTGGGCAATCATAAGGCTGGTAGTGAGACGAGCAGATTTCCCAGAGGAGCTAGCCAAGAGTAATACATATCTAGGCTTACAAAAGAGCTCCTGTAAGTCAAAATAACAGATGTGGTCGTGAATATAGCCTTTGTCAACGCAGTATAATTGCGATGTTCAATGGCTTCATGAAAATGTGTTGACTCCTAATTGCTATAGCACCTGCATTCCTCAACTAGCACAAAGCTCCAAACCTTCAAGAAGATCATAAAAGAGCTGAAAGTTTCCTGGCTTGCAGACAACTGCATTTTTTCAGCTCCCCTTGCAAACTGCACAGTGACAGCTTGGACCAACCCCAGCAAGTCCACTTGGCAACTGTTCCCTATTTTGCTGTGGGAAGCAAGCAGGAGATGACACAGGCTCCAGCAAAATGAGTACAGAGGTTGATTTTTTCTTCTTCCTGTTGGTCAAGTTGGCAGTTCCTTGGGCAGGACTCTTAGAGTAGTGGGAATGAAGTGAAATGATCTTGCCTTAGAGAGTCCGTGTCTCCGTGGGTTCCTTCAGTCATCAGGGACTGAAAACTCCCTTCCTGTATGTGGTGGTTTTACTGTGTTGGGCAGCTAAACCCCACAATCGCTCTCTCACTCCCCCTCTTTAGATGACGAGGGGAAGAAGTAAAGCAAAGAACAATTCACAGGTTGAGATAAGGATAATTTAATTAAAGGGAAATAATAATAATAAATAAATAAAGATTATTATAAACTAAACAATTTAACTAAAGGGAAATAAAAAGGGGAAGGGGAAAAGGGAGGGGGAAAGGGAAAATAAAAAAAAAAAGGAGGAAAACAAACAAATAAAACAAATGAAGGCTATGTGGAAGTGCAGAGGAAAGAAATTACTCTCTACTTCCCACAAATGAGCGATGATTGACCATGTCCTTGAAGCAGGGCCTAGATGCACATAGCCAGTGTTTGGGAGGAGGAACGATGTTTTCACAACAAGAGCCCACCCCTCCCCTCCTCTTCCTGTTTCCACCTTTTATTGCTGAGTGTGACATCACATGGTATGGAATATCCCTTTGATTGGTTTAGATCAGCTGCCCTAGTGATGTTTCTCTCCTCACTTTTTGCCCACCCCCTAGGAGGGTTAGAGAGAGGCCCAATGCTGTGCCAGCACTGCTCAGCAGTAGACACAACCCTGGTGTGATAACACTGCTGTTCCAGCTACAAGTGCAGAGTACAGCACTGTATGGGCTGCTGCCGGGAAAGTTAACATTCCAGCCAGACCTGGTACACTGTATTACTTCCTTTTCTGCTGCAGTGCTTCCAAGCACCTCTTGCAATCACTCAGAATCACACAGGAGTGATTCTTAGAGAGCTCCTGGCACGTGAAAGTGTCCCAAGTGCCTTGAGTTTAATCAGGCCACAGTTCTTCTTACTCCTAAGCTCAGCAATACTCTGCAAGTGATGCTCCAAAACAACGGGTTTCACACTGAGTACCACGAGGTCAAACTCACCCTGTGGCTCATGGTTCCAACCAAATGCCATTTTGCAGCTAGAAGACCCCATCATGCTCATAACCTATCAGTAGTGCTCAGGGTGGCATGCTGCTAATATAAATGATACATCCCCTCACACCATGCCACCAACCCTGCTGTCATCTCATGGCTGGGTGTGTGCACATCACAGGTCTTCCCACTCCCCAGGGCTGAGGGGTTTGGTGACTTGTTCAAGAGGATGTCCTGAAACCCCAGCTCCTGAAGCACCAGCTCAGTCCTTCCCGTTTTCACGCACATGACAGATGGAACGATGTACTTTCTGGACTTTGATCTCTGTTTTCTCTCTGTGTTTCCTTCTAGATCTTCCCTTCTTTCCAGCAAATTGAAAGAGAACTTTCCCGTATGGCAAAGAACTTTTCAAGGAGATCTTTCACTTCACAGTATCTGTGGATCTCTACTTCAGCCACATATCTTTTTTGCCTACATCTCTGGACTGTCCTCTGCTGCCCTTCACACTCGCTGTTTCTCCAGCCATGTGACACTCATTATTTCTGAATGCAAAAAATAAGAAAGACAAAAAAATTCTTTCAAGTTGCGGAGGCTGGGCTGTCTTGTCATTCATCTGTGGGGAAAACAAAGGAAAACAAAATAAAGAAGAAGAAGCAATCACTAAAAACATCTCCTCCCTGAGCAGTTTGAAAGGGACGGAGCTCCTCTGTGATGTTGGCAATACCATGCAGCTCTGCAGGAGAAACACAGTGATCTGCAGTGGAGGTTTGTAGAGGTGCAAGCAGCAAAGAAAAAATGATCTTACTTTAATGAATTACCTTAAAATTCACCTGTTGTAATCTCCTCTAATGAGTTACTTCTCCTTCACAGAGTTAGGGTTGCAGACAGTGTTTCAGCTCTTGGTTCATCCTGTAAGCAAAGTAAAATGAGCTTAAAAGTATTTACAATGTGGGTTTCCTTATGAAAGCAGATGTTCCATCTTACTAGAGCTGCCCCTTCAAGGGGTACCAATCCCACCAGCACACTGCAGTGCCCATGAGGAGATCCCATTAGGAACCAGACCCCAGAGCTCTGCCCACACACTTTGCCCTGTCACACTGCTTTTTGCTCAAGGCCATCGATGGCGATGTGGTGGGGATGTGGCAGAGGATGCTGCTGAAGATGTGACTGTGAAGCACTGCGGTGGGGGTGCCAGCACGTGCTACCCTGCTTTGGGACAGGATGAAATGTGCATGCCAGCTGACTGCTTCTGCTGCAACATGCCCCTGAGCTGATACTGGCATGACTGCCTAGGAAAGGGATTACGTTAGCACCACTCCTGTGGCCTAGGCCAGCTGGGCTGTCAGTCTCAAAGGCTCTTCCTCATAGAAATGCACCTTCAGAGTTAACACTTGTGCCAACTGTTAGCAGGGCTACATCTTGCTTTCAGCCTTGAAACCATACCAATACGTACGGTCCTGAATGCTCCTGAATTCAGTGTCCCATGCATGTCCAGCTGGGAGAAATTTACTGAGTCTTTAAGACTCTCCATAAGCCTTTTCTAACTGCTTCCACAATCCAAAGTATTTGCCAAGCATACTGTGCATAACATTCTCCCCACACTCCCACAGACTCGCATTTCACTCCAAGCTATGCTAACCCATAGCTCTTTGTGCAGTCATCAAGTTTCAGTTGTATTTTATTTATCATAGGCTTACACTTCAAAATTTAACCTTTTAGTATCTTGTGAGGTGATCTCTTGAGAAGGCAGTGCTTCTTCCTTGCCACATAAACATGGTTGCCTACAGGCTATACAGAATTAGTCTTCCAAATCTTTAGCCTTTTCCACTTCTATCAGCTTTGATTTCTTGTAATCCCCTGTGTCCAGCCACTGAGACATACCTGGTGGGTTCTTGGTTTTGTTCTAATTCTCTGAGTGAAGAAAGCATATCTGAGAACACTATCACTCTAAGCAGCAACAGGGAAATACCTGTGAACGGTCCCAATGTAATCAGGAACTGTTCTGGAAACATGATATGACGGATTGCCCAACTGAAGTGCCTCTACACCAATGCACACAGCTTGGGAAACAAGCAAGAGGGGAAATTCAGTGGTGAGGCACTGGAACAGGTTGCCCAGGGGTTGTGGATGCCACATCCCTGGAGGTGTTCAAGGCCAGGTTAGATGAGGCCCTGGGCAACCTGATCTAGTGGGTGGTGGCCCTGAACGTGACAGAAGGCTGGAACTGGATGACCTTTGAAGTCCCTTCCAACCCGAGTCATTCTATTCTATGATAAATAATGGCAGTCTGGAGGCCATCCATTAGCCCTTTGGCTTCTCACTCACCTTGGTGTCCCCAGCTCTTCATGGACACTTGACATAGGCATCTGCCCACCAGGAAGGCCTTTGTACCTGCTGCTCTGCTGGTGCTCTTGCTCTTGTAGAGATGAATCTCAGGAGCTGAGCATCTCCAGTATAGCTGCTTTTTTTGGCAGTGGCTCCATCTACACCTCTCCACACTAAAGAAGGTCCTTTCTTCACAGTGAAAGAGAGGATTTTGCCCAAGATTGCCCCAAGGCTCAACTTCTTGTAATGAACAGACAGACAAATCCCCAGAGTCATTGCAGAGAGCTGAGACCAGGTTGTGGAGCAACCAAGGGACATGTGATGCTCAGCCAACAACCAGGATGGAGAAAAAAACAGGCCACTCAGTCCTCTGAGCCTTCATGGCAGGTCACCAGGTTCTCTGTATAGAGGGTATGGGGACAAAGGGCTTCTTTGGGGGGTTCTGTAGCCCCAGGAGCATGGCCAATTTGTTGGCACCCTTATATTTGTGCTTGCCATCCTTGGCTCAGGACTCAGAAGGGCTAATGCCCCACTTCAGTCCAGGAAGACACTTTCAGTATGCTTTTCCAGTTGATTTAATTCCTCTGACACTATCATGTCTCCATGACACCTGCATCATTTATAAAACTCCTCCCTGCCTGCAGGGGACAGAAGTTATTATTGAGGGTCTGGAAGGTTATGCCACCCTCCCACTCAGACTCTGCAAAATAATTGAGGAGCCCTTGGCGTTCAGCTCCATGGTTTCCTCTTGAATGACACTCAATGTCAAGGCAGGGCTTACAGGCTTACAAGAAACAGCTTTTGTCTGGTCTCGCTGCTCCCTAGCCCTTTGCAAATCTTTCTGGAGATTTCCTTCAGGTACAGTTCTGCTTCTTAAACATTTTAAACCAGAATGATATTTAGCAAAGATAAGGCTTAAGCAGTCTCCCTGCATCTCTCTGTCTCAGTTGGGCTGCTTGATGGGCTTCAGTACACTGAAAGCTGATAACAGCAGCCTGCCTTGGGGAGCCTGGGTCTACATCCAGACTAAGAAGCTCAGCAAAGTCAGGGGGGCATGGCAGCCCAAAGTGTCTGATCAGAAGCATGCTTCATGGCACAGTTTAGAGCTGTACTAACCAGAATGCCTCGGGGGTTAGCGTGGACCAGGGACCATTTTCATGGAGTTCTGGGGAAACAGCTACCTTTTTGCAGAGTTTGGCTGTATGGCTGTACTAGCTATCTCGCACCAAAGTCAGGACTGGAAAGAATCCTTGGGGTGTTTAGTCTAAAACACTCAGACCATGGTTACCTCTGAGAGTAGCAGTTCTGAACGGTTGAAGTGTTAGTCATTAGGTGTCCTCCCACTATTATGGGGGAGGTATACAGGGACCTAAGAAATCCACCACTGTAAATACACAGGGAGAGTGTGCTGCAGCATCAGATCTTCCAAATTCCTAACCCAATTACATGCCAAAACAAAACAAAACAAAACAAAAACAAACAAACAAACAAACAAAAACAAAAACAAACAAAAAAAAAAAAAAACAAGATCTCAACGATGTAATGCAAAACAAAGCCAACAGGGTTATTGCATAGCTCCATGCAATATGTCCTTTGTATTTTGACTGCTGTCAGCATGGTCTGTATACAAGATAAATTAAATTATTATTATTATTATTTTAAACAAACTGTAGAGTACTGTTTCTCCACTTTTAGCATTTGTTTTATTAAAAATGACTCTATATATTAATGTCTATACATGTAACTTACATTTATATACAAATAAATGAATAAATGAATAAATAAATAAATCTATATATATACTAGACTCCCCCACCACCCCGGGCACAGTTTCATTAAAATGGGTCTTCGTATGTCAACCACTATTTACGTTATTTAGGTGACATGAGAGTTTTCCATACAAATTTTATTACAGCTGTGCAGCTCATGAAAATTTCCAGAAAAAAGGGTGAAAGGACACAAAAAAATGGGCATTGGTGGTTGTTAGCAGGAAAGGGTCCTACACAGACAACAACGGACCTCTGGAAGGCTGGGCAGATGAGCGATGGGTAGCAGAGTGTTTGTTGCAGGGTATGTGAACATGCCCCGCACTGCAGAGCGAGCCCAAAGCAGGGAGGGGATTCCCCCCGGATTCATTCAGGCTTGGCTGCCAGGATTAGTTTCTGAAATGTAGTTGGGCACATATGGATGCAAATAAGCACCCAGTAGGAATTTTAAAAGCACATAATCCCTAGCAATTTTGTGGGAGGAAGGCACCTGAATACAGATAAGAATCTAGCTTTAGGTGCCTAGCCTTTTACAGAATGAATCTCAATAGATGCCTACCTACTCTGTTAGATACCTACACATATTTTTCTTCCTTGGAACCAGTTTAAACAGGAGACTCTGCTAATCCACAGAGATGCAGTTTCAGTTTCTCAAGGCCTCCTGGCAGGCAGCAGCACCAGGAGGGAGACCTTGAAGTTTCTGTAAAGCAGCACCCCCTGTGATTGCTGTGAAGTCTGTCTCTGCTGAAGGCGTAGTAACAGACTGCTACGGCTCCAGCTGAATGCTCTGGCATTGTAATAGTCAAATTATATGCAAAATGCATGCATAGTCATTACTCATTAATTAATTTAAATAATTGACTACTTCAGAAGTATGTATGATCTGTCTCTTCTGCAGCTGCTTCATTTGGCTGATCTATTGTTCTGTGGACACATATTAGAAATGTTTGTGAAAAGCACAAAATATTTAGTTTGTGAGTACTGTGTAAGTAAATATTCTTTTTATCCAAGTACTCCAGAAGCAATTAATTAACACCATATCCTCAAAGAAGAGAGCCTTTCATAAATCACTGTCAGTAAAACAACCTAGTCTGGTTGCTGGGAAAAAAAAAAAAAAAAAGTTCTATTTGCACAACCGTGGACAAGTCTAAAGCAAGAACAGCCCAGCTGAGTGAGGAGCCTGCCACCTCAAGCAGAAATTGTGAGAAAGGAGCAGTGCCTATGGCCTTGAATGCTCATACTCCATGCTGGCAATGTCCCAAGGGATGTGTGACACCGTGGCACTGACATCCATGGTAGGATCCAGGGCTATGCCATGTCAAGCCCCATCAGGAGAGCATGGTCACCTCTGCTGGACTCATCACTTGGAGCCAGCCCCTTTTGTGATGCACGAACTTAAGAAGACTTCCTGCTTTTCCAGGAGATCCTCTCCTTTTCTTCCTCCATCTGGGCTTTGCAGATGTTTTACTGTTGCCAACCACCAAGGAGACTTCAGCATCCTTGTTTTCTCTCTGAAGTAACCAGAAATAGTGTTAGCCTGATTATTGACAGAAGTCTTTTCTGGACTGGTAGCACCTGGACAGTGAAGATGGACCCTTGACCAGCATGGAGGTCTCTCCTGACCCTAAGTTAGATCTAAACTTGGTGTCACAAACTTCCTTCTCCTCTTTTTTTTTTTTTTTTTTTTTCCCTTTTTCCCTTAGTGGCCAGATGAGGACTTCTGGATGTCAGTAATTTCTCTTTTAATGCTGACTCTTCTTCTGACCCACACTATGCTCTCACCCAGGCCACTGTGAATGTCTTCTCCACTGTGGGTGCCTTGCTTTTAGCAAGGGTACAGCAGAGGCTAGACCATGCCAGAAGATTTTCAGAAGAATGACACTGATTTGGAGGAAGGCTAAATGACTATAATTAAGATTATCATGTTTTGGTTTTGTTTTTCTCACTTCCCTTTTATCATCCCAACTATAATGTGATTCTATGATTTTCATCCTATCTTTGCAGATGGAGGCAAGTCTTTGTTCCTTGGTAATACCAGAGCCCTTCTTGACTGCAGAAGGAATCTATCTATTGTAAACACAATAAACCTTAGCACAACACTTCCAAACATCATGGGGAGAGACGCTGAGCAAGAACATGATCGCAGATCTAGTGAAGTTACTAGTGGGAAGAAGATACCAACTATAGTCACCAAAACAAGAAAGGAAGAATATCTTTTCCAAGCAAATAACAACCTGCAAAGGAGGATATTGCAGTCTCTGAGGAGATTCAATGTGTATTTTAGAATCAGATTTGGGAATCCAGCCATCTGTCCAAATATTGAAATTCATCAGCCATTTCAAGTGGGAGTTCGTCAAGCAAAAACATCCAAGGGAGCTCCCACGCCTGCTGTGTTACTGGGCTTGGGCCACAGCCAAACACCATTGACACAGTTTTCTTGCTCTTGCATCTTAACTTTTTTTTTTTTTTTTTTTTGGCTGAAAATCACCTCTGAGTGTGTGCAAAATCTATCTGTCAGTTCGGCAAAGTCACATGTCATATGAAAGTACTACAGGTGCTAGTAGGATTTTTCATGTGTGGATGGAGACAGGAGAATGTTCCCTGGCCACATGGAGACTCATTGCTCCCTTAAACATCCCTTGAAGAAGGGACCCAGCAGTGGCTTTCTCTGCATCACTCTTCTGTGTTTCCTTTCGGACCTTCATCAGCAAGGCTTTTTTTTTTTTTTTTTCTTTTTATTTCTGCAAATATTGTGGTTATTTCAAGGTAAGGAGAATAATTAAACAAGGCTAGGGAGAAAAGCTGGTACAGACGCCTCTGTGAGAGGGCTCAGCAGTGGACAAAGTGGTTGCAGTTGCTGCACCAGTGTTTAGAAAGCACAGTTCTGCTCTGGAAAGGACATTTGCCTCCCATCTGGATCCATGCTTTCAAACAGGGCTACTGTTGGTACTATTTGCCACAAGCTTTGAGCCAGAAACTGGGCAATTTTTACAAGGCAGCACAGATCTGCAGTCTTCAGGCATTGCAGGAGACAGAAGAGCCAGGCCAGAAGCAGCACGGGTAGAGATGCCCGTAATATTGCCACAGCCATAAAGGGGCTGATTCAGCCCAGACTAAGGAGTGCTGGCTGAGCAGCTAGCAGGTGCAGGGAGGAGTGCTGCTGTCCCCAGCAGAAGGCAAAGGATGAACAAGATCAATGCCCACAGGACACAGATGCAACATGAAAACTTCTGCGAGTGCTGGGATTTCCACCGGGTCTAGTACCTGTCTTCAAAGCAACTCAGTCTACCCTGGGAATGAGAGCGCCCTGGCTCCCTTCGTATGGCTGTGTTCCAAGTCCTCGAGCTGCCAGAAGGCATGGAGGGCTGCCTCTGCCTTGTACTCCCCAGGCATGGCTGCTGTGCTGTGACACAGCCCAGAGAAGGTGGGCAATCTCATGCTGATTTGACTCATGACTTTTGATCTCCAGCATTGTGATTTCAGGAGATGTTTTTGGTCAAAGCCACACTTTGGATGGTTTTGTAGGATATCCTGAATAACTACAGATGGGAAAATCAAGCCTGGGACCTAAATGTTCCTGTACTTTGAGTAAAAAAAAAAAAAAGTTATGTGTCATCTATCCCATCCCAAAGTGTCCGATCATCTGCTAGGCTAGCATAGTTCTGTTCCAAATCCCTGGGCAGATTTAGGGGCAGAAGCGAAGCAGCACATGGCAGACCTGGGAAGTCTTCTTTGCAGAGAGCTCTGGTAAAGAAGTCGTCCAAGAGTTTGTGAAGGCAAATGAGACAGGGGGTGAAATCTGTATATCATGCAGTTGGTAAGAATGCACATTGTTTCTCTGAAAAAATAGCTGCCACATCAGGAGGCTACCACCTGAGGCTTTCCAAGTATTACTTCCAAGAGAGATTGCTCTGCAGCTGGGACTAATTCCAGCAGTTTAACTTGCATGGACAAACCCAGTCTCTCCAAGAGAACCATGTCCTCTAGTTGTAAGTCAGGGGTGTCCTGCTGTGTTGAAACACTGTTCCCCCTCTAAACCTCCCAACAGCAGAGCTGTAACGGGTATGGAGACAAGTGGATCCCCTTGAATATCTTCTCTCCATGGTGGGCCTGGGGTAAAGCCATGTAACGAGGTCCCTTGGTGGGTCACTGCAGGCTGACCTGCTCTGCTGGGTGCGGGAAGTCACAGAGGTGAAGAATGACCATGGTGCCCCACCATCCACCACAAGGTGCAAAGCAGAGCCAGTACCAATGGTGGGAAAAGGCTGTTCCGTGGGGGAGCTGCCAGCTGCACTGATCCCTGTGTGGAAACCCAAACACTAGTCCTTATGTACAGGCCCTCTTTGAACAGTCAGAATAAGTTCCTGAGGAACTATTGGCTTCCTATAGGCTGACCCCATCCCGTGTATGGACAAGGTTCACTGAAATATATTCCCAAATTGCAATAAAGATTGAATTATTTTGCTTTTCCACATGTCCCTGCTCAACAGTACTCACTCTTCTTTCCTGCCTCCTCTCAACCTCTCAACTTGGCTTTTGTTTAAAAGCTTTTTTTTTTTTTTTTTTTACTCGGGGGATTTAGAAAGTTTATAACACATTAAATCTCTCCGTAATCTCATAAATATAAATGACAATATTATGAAGAATAAAAAACGGTGCAGAGAAATCAGAATAATTAAATCTGGGACTTCTAATACTTAATGAGTCCCTTTGTCTCAGGCTGTGATTAGGAAGCCATCACTTGCTGCATTTTCTCTGATGGAGAACTGCAGATGAGAAAACTGATATGCCCTCAATGCTAGATTTGTGCAGCACCAAACACCAGATGAACTGCATATACTGAAGGCTTGGGTAAGGTTTGACTAGGGCATGCTGGAAGAGTAGCAGATGAGCTTCCAGTTTCACAGCTATGGGGAACATCTGGCAACAGATAAGCAACAGCAGGATCTGGCAAATTATTTCATCTACTGATTTAATCAGCATTTGGAAAGCCTCTGTGCACCAATATTTCTCCCCTGTGTCTTGTCTCTTTTTAATATAGAAAATCTTCAGTGTAGCACAGACTTGAAACAGCTCACTCTGGGAGGAATAGTCTGTCCTCATAGGTGTTTGGGATCAGCTAGACAAAGCCACAGCTGATCTGATCAGATATTGGAGATTGCCCTGCTCTGCGAGTCAGCGTGGACTGAAGACTTCCAGAGGTCCCTTTCCACCTGCACTTATACAAATACTTTATTTCCTTCTCCTCACAGACTTCTAAAGGAGAAGCTAAACCAGGCTGATGTCTTGGCTGTAGCATCTCACCTTTGTGGTGATCTTGATCCTGTAAGGTGCTGTGTGCTTCCTCTGGTCTGAATCAGGTTTCTGTAGCATTCGAGAGGCATCCATAGCTTGACTCTGCCCTCTCTGCCCTCTGTTTCTTGTTCTAATACAGAGAAGTTGTCAGATTTTCTTTTTGGGTTTGTCCTTCTGACTCTGGAAACTTGCATAGAAATGGAACAAAAAGCCAGGCATGCTTCTGCTCTCTGCATAAGGCAGGATCAGAGTTTTCCATGGAAAACAGGGAGAAATGTTTCTGAAGCAGAAAACAGACACGATAGTTCCTCCACTCATTGTTCTCTTGACATGTCACAATTTTCTACCAGCATCTATTTAGAGGAACAAGGCTCCAGGTACAACCACTAGCCATCTGAGGTGGAGGTAGGATCTCAGCCTGGCTCCAGCTGCAAATAGCAAAGGACCTGTCCCTGTCCTTACCCCTGACCAAACTGAAGATGGAGTCACCTACTGCACTCAGTCAACCAGGTGAGAGCCTTTGCCCAGACACTGGTCAGTCCTCAGCAGTCTTAACCTGCACCTCTCACATTCCCCAAAAGCAGGACAGCTGCTGAGCCTTCTGGGACTTCTTGGGGTACATCATGAGATGATGTACCACTGGCATGAAGGTACGTGGCCAGGGATAGGCCCTTCTCAGAATGTCCTTAGGCAGCAGTGGGCAGTGCAACAACTCCAGCAGAGGTCAGTGCAACAATATCAACAGTGGTCAGTCCAAGAACGTCAGCAGTGGTCAGCCCAACAGTGCCAGCAGTGGTCAGTCCGAACACACATGTGGAGGTTCTTCACAGGCTCCAGGCAAGCAATGTTCTCTGAATTTCAGCAAGAGAGTGCATTTCTCTCTCTCCCATGTCCAGATGCTTTCAGCAGCCCTAGCCAGGGAGGTGATGCACAGCCTGACTTGTAGATCTGGGGCTTTGGTTTTACACCCCTTGAGGGTGGAGGAAATTCAGCACATTTGCATGGAGTGACCAAAGCCAAGACCTGAGCGCAAGTTGGTGTTTTGGGATGTGCTTTCAGTAGCAGTATCCCAACGACATAATTTAGGTAGTTCAGATTTGTGTGTTTTGTCTGAGCTGCTATTTCTCAGCTTCCTTTAAAAAAAAAAAAAAAAAAGAAAAGAAAAGAAGGCAGCAGGAGAACAATTCAAATGAGGGGCTTTTAACTTTGTTATAGGTGCATAGGCGGTTCAATGAATCTCTGGTTCTGTATAAGCAGTATCTCTATAACACAGGTTAACTGGACCTCTCTAGACATATCGCCAGAGAAATTGACCTTCCTCTGTTGATTTTATGTACTTCTGGCAGCCAGATTCACCCATACTTTTCCAGCAAGGGTAGAGAAAATAGATACAGGGTTAAGTATTAAGGGTAGAAGATCTAGACTGCACAAATACTTATGAAATGAAACCTTGACAATGAGCTGCATCTCATAAACAGAACTATTTACTTCATGGGACAATTGCTTTATAGAATAAATTAGTAGAATACTTTTCCATCCAATTACACCCCAAAACACGGTGGGATGCTTTGGGTAATCATGATCAAATACCACCAAGCTGTCTTATAACATTAAAGAAAATATTTGATTGCCAGAAATCCATTACTGAGTAGACATCTGTGCACTGAACTCAAACCATGAGATTCTTCTTCTTTTTTTTTTTTTTTCAGACTGGTTCTCTGTAATATGCCTACACATACTACTGTACAAACACAAGATTTGCATTAATTTATGAAGTCCTGCAGCTTTTGATACTGTACATTAATTAAAAATGATTTGTTCACAAGAGAAGAAGAAAGTTTCACAGGAATTTACAAAGAACTTTCTGCAGTTTCTGGAAGAGATGTAGGGGCTCTGGTTTGGGGTAGGCTGGGACATCGTGGGGAGGCACTGGGAGCCCATGGCACCACTGCCTGTCATGAGCAGGTGAACACTGATACAACTTGCATGGGGGTCACTCAAAACTCCCTCTCTGATAAGCAGTGCTACATTTAGTAGGCTGATACTGTGCTCAAATAGCATGCAAAGCTACTTAAGCAGTCTATCTTCGACCACAAAAAATATGTGTCTGTTGCTCACTGACATGCCAGATATGTGATGCTCCCTTGCTTCTGGGAGAGGTCCCAATTTATTCTCTGTTTCCCTTGGAAATGACAGGTTTCCCTACAGTTTCTTAAAGGATTATGGTAAAAAATAATCTGTCCTTTGTGATGGTTATGAATAGTCAAATGTAATATCAAGGACTCAGAACCAACATTGTAAATCTAAACTATCTCTAACTGAAAGCATCTGAACAGAGGCTCAGATGAGTTTCTGGAGAAAGAAATAGTTTCTCTACAGAGAAACACTGGACGCAACTGCATAATCAAAAGGGATTCATTTCTTGGTTCATTCAACTCCTAGGTTTTAGTTTTAAAACATGTCTGTCTTGGCTTAAAGCACTCTTCCAATCTCTATTTCCAGTTCCTAGGATTTCCTGAAATAGGGAATCCCACTTTTTCCTTTTACAATCTCCCAGTCTCTTGTTTTTTACCTCTCCCCAAGAAACTTAGCACTGCTCTCTTCATACTTGACAACTAGATATGGAGCTGTATCAGCCAGAAGGAAGTTTCCTTCACACTTTCTGCTTCTTACGGTATCTGGGCTCTTACCTTTACACTTACTCACCCTTCCTACATTAGCACAAAGAAAGCTGTTTGGGAGATCTGATGTCTTGTTTTCCAGAAACTGCCCTGAATCACCTTTACGAGAGCTGTCCCACGCTGCGAGCACAAGTCTTGCAGTCTGGCCAGATATTTGCCTTCTAAGTCAATAACCAAATCTGTTACAAAGGTAAGAACATGTAATTAATGGAAAGGAAATCCTTTTATCCTTTTATTTTGATCCAAATTCACTTTTTTTTTTTTTTCTAGTCCAAGAATGAATCATGGAGAACCACCAAAACTCAGGTGAGAAATGAAATGACAAATGTTAAGGTCAGGAAGCTTGCCCACTGCCATTGCTACCCTGAAAGCAGATGGAGTGCATCTTCATACGCCACAGCCTGAGACACTAGTCGACAGGCCAGCCCGTGTGAGGAAGTCCATTGCTGCCTGAATTTTAACATGACAGGGGGACTCTTAAGCCTCTTGTTTATGCTTTAGTACTTGCGGTCTATGGGAGGACCACAGCACACTCTTCTCTGTCTCCCCTTATTTGTTGATCGTCTGTAGGAAGAAGAGAACGTGCAGAGGCCCTCACCCGTACATTGGGTCTGTTCTCACTCTGTGCAGCTCCATCATTGAGCAAAGTACCAACCTTGAGGCTTCTGTAAGGACTTGACACAAACTACAGAATACTACAATGAAGCATTCACAACAAAACCACATTTTTTTCCGCAGCCAAGCATCAAAACACTTACAGAAGGGCATGGTCCCTCTCTGTGCACCTCAAGGGGAGATCCACAAATCCTCACGTGGTTTCATCGCATCCAGCACCCTTCTCTGTGCCTCCCAGCTAAACGTGCACAGAGGCAGCTGTTGCCAAAGTGCTGTGGTGACACAATTCAGTTCTGTTTCTGAAGTCATCACCGCAGGCGCCTCCCAGTGACGGCACAACACTCTCTGTTGCTAATGCGTCTGTCTCAGAAACAGCTAGGGAAGTACCACTATGCCCAAACTGACTTGAATTAGAGTAGTTCCCAAATTGTTCTCTGCTCCCCTACATCTGTGGAAGGTGTGTGATCAATCTTTTCCTTGAGAAAGGACTACAGAGCAAAAGAGCTTGATTCTGAGACGTTGCCCGTCCTTGTAGAGCAGTTCACCTTTGATTTCCATGTCAGAAAAAAGAAGGTGAAATCAACAATTCCCTTCCTCTGAGCTGGGAATAGGAAAGAAGCCCAATTCTCCAGGAAGCCTTCAAAAGGAAACTCTGCATTTCTTTGTTAAACACCTTGTTTAATTTCTTGAAAGAAATCTTTCCCAGGACTTTGCAACTGCGGTGGTTCAAAGCGGGTGGGCAGCCGAGTTCCACCACGGCCGCTCTCTCACTCCCCCTCCTCAAAGGGAAAGGGGGAGAAAATACGATGCAAAGGGCTCCAGGGCTGAGATAAGGACAGGGCGATGGCTCAACAAGTATCGTGACGGGCAAAGCAGACTCAGCACAGTGACCCTCAGGGTCCCTCCCTGCCCCTGCTCCCCGTGGGGTCCCTCCCATGGGATGCCGTCCTTCCCCAGCTGATCCCACACGGGCTGCCCACAGGCAGCAGCTCCTCAAGCACTGCTCCCACACGGCTCCGTCCCACGGGCTCCATCCATCCATCCATCCCCCAGGAGCAAACTGCTCCAGCACGGGTCCCCCACGGCTGGGCGGCAGCTCCCCCCAGCCCCCCTGCTCCTGCGGGGGCTCCTCTCCATGGCTGCAGCTGCGGCCCGGGGCCTGCTCCTGCGGGGGCTCTCCACAGGCCGCAGCCTCCTCCAGGCCACAGCCACCTGCTCCACCGGGGGCTCCTCCACCCACAGGGGGGCAGCAGCGTGGAGATCTGCTCCATGTGGGACCCATGGGTGCAGGGGGACAGCCTGCTCCACCAGGGGCCTCTCCCTGCACAGCCCGCAGGGGAACTGCTGCTGTGAGCCTGGAGCACATCCTGCCTCCTGCTGCACTCACCTTGGGGGCTGCAGGGCTGCTTCTCACTCCTTGCTCTTCCAGCTTCTGTTGTGCAGCAGTATTTCCCCCTTCTTACATCTGCTCTCCCAGAGGTGCAAACATCGCTTATTGGCTCAGCTCTGGCAAGCGCCGGGGCCCTTTTGGAGCTATCTGGAGCTGGCTGTTGTCTGGACTGTTCTCACAGACGCCATCCCTGCAGGCCCCTGCTACCAAACCCTTGCCACGTAAATCCGATCGAAGTGTATGCAGCAATTACAAAGCCGCTGTGCTTTGGGCTGTCACGATCCTTCTGCAAGTGCAGGGGAGGTGCAGGGTTGCTTTGCATTTCCAAAAGGAGGAAGAAAGCCTCCAACCCCACTGGACCTCAGCCACTTGCAGGATCCAAGCAACGCTCCCCACTTTCAGTTATCTCCCTCCCATGCACACAGTGGGAGCAAGGTTGAACAAGCACATTTTTGAAAATGTTTATCTTAATGAAGAATAAAAGAAGTCTACAACACCCAATCCGTCTGTGCACCCAAGGCAAAAATCGTGGACTATTCTGCCTCAACACTATTTTCAGACCCAATTTGTCAAGTCATCTAGCAGAGGATTTCTCTCTTGTTCACTCACTAGCTTAGTAGAGCACCAGTTTACATAGGTGCTGGAGCAGATTCCTCAACCATCTGAAGGGACTTGATCCCAGAAAAGTTCAAAACTGCAGATGACTCATGATTTTGTGGTGAAGCATCTATTAAATGAGAGCTGTTCCGCTTAGGGCACAGTGAGACAGTGTGAGAAGAACCCTGTATCTCACTGATTGAGGCTTTATAACTCTACAGAATTGTCAGTCAACAATAAATGGAAAGTGCAGGAGATATGTTCTTTCTTCCTCCTTTCCCTGCCATACATTAGCAGAGAGATTGTGGTGGGATATAGGTTCAGAGCCTCACAGAAGAAGGATTTGAACCCAGGCTCTCCACAGTCTGCACCACTGCCTTCCTGACGGCTTTTGACTATTTTAATTAATTTTATTATTTTATTTTATTTTATTTTATTTTATTTTATTTTATTTTATTTTATTTTATTTTATTTTATTTTATTTTATTTTATTTTATTTTATTTTATTTTATTTTATTTTATTTTATTTTATTTACTTTATTAGTATTATTCTTCTTTTTCTGGATGGTGTCTAAGTGTTGGGGGGGAAGAACCAACTGTGGGAGGAGGGAATGCTACTACTGTCTGTGACAGTGGTGATTTCTGGACAGTGTTAGCAACAGAGCTTCTGCAGAGAAGAGAAAATGCCAGGCAGTCTCTCTTGGTATTCCATGTACTGAGTACTGAGTGCAGTTTTGGGCTCCACAGTATAAGAAAAAGTATAAGAACAAACCAGTGCACTGTGATAAAGAGAGTTTAATAGGGTACAAAAGGAATAAAACCAAACAAAATAAGAAATGAGAATATTGATAATTTATAATGTATCATAGAATCATAGAATCATAGAAGCATAGAATATCCTGAGTTGGAAGGGACCCTTAAGGATCATCAAGTCCAACTCTTGACACCGCACAGGTCTACCCAAAAGTTCAGACCATGTGACTAAGTGCACAGTCCAATCTCTTCTTAAATTCAGACAGGCTCGGTGCAGTGACCACTTCCCTGGGGAGCCCGTTCCAGTGTGCAACCACCCTCTCTGTGAAGAACCCCCTTCTTATGTCAAGCCTAAATTTCCCCTGCCTCAGCTTAACCCCGTTCCCGTGGGTCCTGTCGCTGGTGTTAATGGAGAAAAGGTCTCCTGCCTCTCGACACCCCCTTACGAGTATAAAATATAGAAATATTGTTTAATTAATAATATTAAATACTTATCATTTTATAATAATGAAACAATGCCATACTGTACAACACAGTCAAGAAAGTGGATTTAATTAAATAAATAATAAAACCCAGGAAATTAAATAAAATTTTAAAATGTAAATTTAATACAAATAAAACCCATTTTTCCCATCCCAATGAGTTCCTATCCCCATCATCACTTCCCATCCCACTGATCATTTCCTATCCCAATAACCTCCCAGTTCTGATCCCAAGGCTGAATTCCCAACTCCCACCCAGCCATCCATCCAGCCATGCACCCATTTTCTGCCGTCCGTGCTGGCCATGCCCACATCCATGCCCGGTCTGGGCATGGGCAGCGGGAGTGGGCTGCATGAAATAACTGAACATGAAATCATGAAATAACATGAAATAATAAATAAGGTAACTTAATTGTTGCTGTTGTTAACATTGCTTCATGACAACAGATGCAAACATGGATCTTGAGTTGAGGGCAAAGGTGACCTTGGATCTGAAGCACACAGGCGTTCGCTAATGTCCCCCCATCCGGAGTGAATCCACAACGACTCGGAAGGAAAACTAAAGTCCAAAGCAGTGCACTGGGATAAAGAGAGTTTAATAGGGTAGAAAAGGAATAAAAACAAACAAAATTAGAAATGAGAATATTGATAATTTATAATGTATAAAATATGTAAATATTGTTTAATTAATAATAGTAAATACTTATCATTTTCTAATAATGAAACAATGCCATACTGTACAACACAGTCAATAAAGTGGATTTAATGAAATAAATAATAAAACCAGTACATTAAATAAAATTTAAAAATTTAAATTTAATAAAAATAAAACTCAGTAAATTAAATAAAATTTGAAAATTTAAATTTAATAAAAATAACACTCAGAAATTTAAATAAAATTTAAAAATATAAATTTAATACAAATAAAACCCAGTAAATTAAATAAAATTTAAAAATGTAAATTTAATACAAATAAAACCCATTTTTCCCATCCCAATGAGTTCCTATCCCCATCATCACTTCCCATCCCACTGATCATTTCCTATCCCAATAACCTCCCAGTTCTGATCCCAAGGCTGAATTCCCAACTCCCACCCACCCATCCATCCAGCCATGCACCCATTTTCTGCATTTTCTGCAGAAAATTTTCTGCAGGCAGAGGCCTTGCTGAGTGAGCACCTAAGGAGAGGAATGTAATCCAGAAGGCAGCAAAGAAGAGCAATGCCCCGAAAGAAGAGCTAAGTCTTGTCTCTCAGCCCTTTGGTGTCCCAAGCAGCAGTTGCCATGGGCAAGCTTTCCCAGCCCAGCTGCTGCCAGCATCCCCCCAGCTTGCCATTGCCACCTTCCTGGGTGAGGCGCGCGCGCATTTGCCATTGGCATTTGCCGTTGCCCATCCCTGAGAGTGGCAAGCAGTGCGTAGGTCCAGCACGAGAGAGGGGAGAGGGCAAGCGAGAGGGGCAAGGGCTGAGGAGCGTGGCTGAAGCTGGAGCAGGTGCCTGCAGAGGTCTCTGTGCCTGCCTGCGTGCTGAGCGGGCCTGGGTGCTGCGGGGGCCGTCGAGGAGAAGCCCGAGGTCGGTCACGGGTAGCCGTAAGAGTAGGCTCTGGCGTGGTCCTTCTGCCGCTGCTCGAAGAATTGCCCGGGGCCGATCCTCATGTGGTGGGCCGCCCGCTGCCGCTCCTCCTGTGCCAGCTTCTTGAGGCGCTCCCGCTCGGGACGCTGCTGCGGCGTGATGGGCACCGACGACTCCTGCTCCTCCAGCGGTGTGGGCGCTGCGTCGCCGCCCGCCCAGGGCCCCACGCAGGGCACGTAGTCCCCGCGGGGCTGCGCCGGACGCTGCAGCGTGCGCGGCTGCGTGGGCAGAGCCGTGGGCAGTCCCCTCCAGAGCGGGGGGCTCTGGAGGGGACTGCGAGGGGGACTGGGCAGGGCTCTCCTGAGGGCTGGGAGAAGTTGAGGCCTCTTGAGGGGAGCCAAGGGAGGCTGGGGCAGGGTTCTCTTGCGGGCAGGGATGAATTCCTGCTGGGGGGGCCTTTTGGGGAGAGGCTTGGGCATGGGTCTCCTGCGGGCAGGGTCGGGGGGGCTCTGGAGGGGACTCAGGCGAGGCTTGGGCAGGGCTCTCCTGAGGGCAGTGAGGAAGTCAGGGTCGGGGGGGCTCTTGAGGGGAGCCTGGGGAGGCTGGGGCAGGGGTCTTTTGCGGGCAGGGAGGTAGTCAGGGTCGGGGCGCCTCTTGAGGGGAGCCAAGGGAGGCTGGGGCAGGGTTCTCCTGCGGGCAGGGATGAATTCCTGCAGGGGGGGCCTTTTGGGCAGGGCTCTCCTGAGCTGGGGCCGGGCTGCAGGCTTGAGGGGGGAGCTGAGTGGCGGCACAGCAGCTGCAGGGGGCTGCAGCGCCCGCCCAGCCTGCACCTTGTCGGGGTGCAGCCCAGGGCTTGAGGGGACCTCACCCAGCGCTCTGGTGGCTGCCAGTCCCTGTGTGCTGGGCTCCTCGATGTCCTCGCAGAGGTCGGGCAGCTGCGAGAGGAAGCGCTTGAGGACAGGACTGCTGGGGACAGCGGCGAAGGCGTCCTGGGGCTCCACGGCATCCAGGCAGCTGAGCAGCTCCTCCAAGCCGGAGCTGTCCAGGTCGGCCGGGAGCTGGTCCTGCAGGTGCTGCAGCTGCTGGCTGTCCCCTGCCAGCTGGGGAAAGGCCTCGGCGAAGGCATCGGGGCCCAGCTCCAGCAGCTCCAGGGGCTCCTCAGGCACCTCTGCAAGTGTCGCCGCTGAGGAAAAAGCAAGCCAATGCAATCCCCCAAGCATCCCCCGCTGCCAGCTTTGCCATGGCTCCTGGGTGTGGGGCGCCCAGCGGCCGGCTGGGCCAGCCCCAAACTCACCGTCGGGCGTCGCCGTCTGGGTGCTGGCGGTCGCTGGAGCCTGGGCAGGCTCGTGGGGAGTGGGGCCGGGCAGCGGGGGCCCCTGGTCCTCGCTGAGCCCCACGGCATGCAAGCAGGGCTCCGGCAGCTGCCCCCGGCTGCTGCTGAGGGTGCGGGGCGCGGGGAGCGCCTGCTCCCGCAGCGGAGGCCCTGGGACGAGGGGTTGCGGGGGGTTGCACTGGGCGGGGGCCTGCAACAGGCAGGTGCCTGCAGGGTGCAGGAGCTCCCCATGGAGCACGGCCCTGGGCCCCAGCCCCAGCGCATGGTGGGGCACCAGTGTCCCCGTCACCATGGGCTGTCCCCACTGATGGACGGGGGCACAGGGAGGAGCGGTGTGGGGGAGCTGCCCCACGGCGGGGAGCTGCACCAGCTGCAGCTGGTGCCCCATGGTTGGGAGCTGCACCAGTGGCAGGTTTTGCCCCACAGCAGGGAGCTGCACCAGCTGCAGGTTATGCCCCACGGCGGGGAGCTGCCCCCCAGCAGGGAGCTGCCCCATGGTGGCAGCGGGGAGCTGCCCAAGCTGCAGGTGCTGCCCCTGGGCTGGGAGGTGCCCCCCAGGTGGCAGCTGCACCCTGGCGGGGAGCTGCAGCACCTGCCCCTGGACCCCCGGCACCACGTGCCAGACGGTGGCCTGGGGCAGTGCGGAGGGGAGGGTGGGTACCTGGGGGGGCTGCAAGGGCAGCGCCATCGCTCCGGGGAGGGAGGGAAGCAGCCAGGCAGCCACCGTTGGCGGCACGGCTGGGACGACGAAGGGGGAGTTTTGCGTCTGCGGAAGCCGCGGAAGCCGTCTGGGGAAATCCTCTGTGGGAAAAAGGGCGCTGGGCTGAGCTCTGGGGCGCTGGGCTCGCCAGCAGGGCCGCAGCCCCGGGAGGAGCGGGAGCCGGCTGCTGGACCTGCCATGGTGGCTGGAGAGTGGGGCGGTTGCTTGGGGAACGCGGGCAACGGGGGTTCCGTCCCAACGGCTGACCAGCCCCTCGCCGACATCTTGGGGAGGACTGCAGGCTTTGGAGCCAAGCAGGCTGCCCAGCGCAAGACTTGGCCATCCCCAGCAGGCTTTCCCTCCCACGCAGTACTTGCCATGCCCACGACGCTTCCACACCGCCTCTTGCCCGTCCTGAGCATTTCCCAGCCCAGGACCAGCTTTCATCCTCATGGTCATTTCCCATCCTGACAAGTTCACATGAGAACAGATTCCCATACAAAAGATTTCCCATCAACACAAACAGATTTTTCCCTTCATCCAAAGAGATCTCGTCCCAAAGAATTCCCCTCTCTTGGAGGACTTCCCCATGGTTTTCCTACTTCAATAAATGTTACCCACCCCATTAAAGATTTCCCATCCCAGTACTTTCCCATCCCAGGCGTGACTGCCCATCCCAATGCTTTTGCTTCCCAATGCTTTCAAACCCAGAGAACATTTCCCATCTCTTTCATTTCCGAGCCCAATGCCTTTCCACCCCAAGGAAGTCTTCCCATCCCAGCAAGGATTTCTCGGCGCACACATCCTTTCCCAACCCATTCCCATTTCCCACTTTCACCATCCAACACACAGCTTAGCCAGCCCACAGCTCTAGAGAGGGATTTGGACGATGCTGATAGACACAAGGTCACGGGGATTTGCTGTGCTGACGATTGCTCTTTCTTACAGATCAACACAGATCCCCAGTCCCAAGGGCGCCAGGCAGAATCTGGCCAATATGTAGATACGAGGCTCTTCCATTTCCTACCGGGAAAGAAAGAGATCTATGCGTTTCTCTCTCTCCACCTCCGGAAAAAGAGAGGAAGGGGAGAGCGCTAATGAACAGGAGCATGCTCAGCTCAGCCACCGGCATGGAGGCTGCCCGCTCCTCAGCACCTCGAAGCAGCAGCACCTTCAAGTCTCCTCCTGCAGCAGCAGCACATCAGTGTCTCTTGTCCCACCAGCAGGACAGTGGCGTCTCCCATTGCACCATGCCGACCTCCACGCCTCGAGTGCCAGCAGCAGTCCTCAATGCGAGCTGGACGCTCAGGGCACTTGTGGCCACCCACCTTTGTGAGCTCCAAGGCTGACAGGGACTCTCTGCTGAGCTCCCACGGCTCTCAGGCGTCCCGCTGGCAGAGCTTATGGCGCTAAGCTGACTGCCAGGAGAAAAGGCTCCCGTGAAATGGCTGCTCCACAACGCCAGGAGCAAGGTCTGCTGGGCTGGGGGTTCGCAGGGGAGCTCGGCCTTGGGCCTGGCAACTGCGCCTGGAAGCCAGGGACGGCCTTGGTGTGCAGCTGGACACCTGGGCCTGAGAAAGCAAGGTCTCTTTCAAGACGTTTGGCACCATCGTCACCCAGTGGCTGTCTCAGGGCGACGAGAGAAATGCACAGCATCTCTTGCTGCCCTGCAGTGCTGCTGTCCTACGCCCTTGGGTGTCTCCGGGATAGAAAAAGGGACGGATTTTGCCCCCAAACCCAGCTCCTTTCTATCAAAAGCATCACGTCCTCCTCTCTTTCTTGGATTTGGCTATGACTTTAGGAATCCCTGCAATCCCTGCAGCTGTGTCCCCTGCCAGCTTCTTGTGTGCCCCAAGCATCCTCGCTTGCAGGGCAGTAGAAGATGCAGAAAAGGCCTTGCCTTAGTGGAAGCACTGCCCTGCAGGAGCTCCAACATCCCTCTTAGCAGCATGCTGTAGCCCCCAAATGCCCCCGAAACGGCACATTTCAGCTCCTGGGAAGGAAATGAGCTCACTCAAGGGGAGCTACCCGCTCAAGGCCCAGGTGTCTGTGAGGCGGTGTTGGCAAGGAGTCCTGTTGTGTGAGTCCGTTCTTTGTGGGTGCTCCGTCCCCACAAGGCTTGCTTTGGAAGGCCCAGGAGAGTCTTGTGGGCACTGGCCTGGGGTCCCAGGCTGAGCCAGCTGCTGGCTGGCAATCAGGGAGGCTCGCTCAGTGTCTTGGCTTGGGTTTGCGTGGCCAGGCTGTGGGAGTGGGGGGCTGCAGGGGTGTCCTCTGTGAGGAGAATGCAGCAGCTGCCCCATGGGAGCTCAGGGCCGCTTCCAGGAGGCTCCTTCCAGGAGGGACCCACCCGCTGCTGCCCAGAACGCAGAGCAAAAGGATGATGTTTGCACCTGGGGGAGAGCCCATCTAAGAAAGGGAACAAAAGCTGCTGCCCAGCAGTGTCTGGCTCAGGGAGGAGTGGGAAAGCTCTGTGCAGCCCCCAAGGGCCGTGCAGCAGGAAGCAGGAGGTGCTCCAGGCTCACAGCAGCAGTTCCCCTGCGGCCTGTGCAGGGAGAGGCCCCTGGTGGAGCAGGCTGTCCCCCTGCAGCCCATGGGTCCCCCGTGGAGCAGATCCCCACGCTGCAGCCCCCCCGTGGAGGAGCCCACGTTGGAACAGGTGGATCTGCCCTAGAGGAGGCTGCGACCTGTGGAGGAGGCCCCAGAGGAGCAGGGTGTTCAAGGAAAGGTTGGAGCTGGTGCTTAGGAACATGGTTTATTGGGTGACATTGGTAGTACAGTGATGACTAGACCGGACAAATGTGAAGGTCTCCTCCAACAATAATGATTCTATGATACCTCCACCACGTCCTCCTCATCGTCCACGGCCTTTTTCTTGTCCACTGCCTCCTCCTTGTCTACCGCGTCCTCCTCGCCCCCCGCCTGCTAAACCTATTTCTCATTTTCCTCCTCCTTCTCCTCCTTCCCTGCCTCTTGCACCTCCAACACCTCCTCCACCTCCACTGCCTCTTCCTCCTTCTCCTTCTCCAGCCCCACTGACTATTCCTCCTCCACAGCCTCCTCCACCTCGGCAGAAGCTTCCTGGCCAACTTCCTCTGCATGCTCCTTGCTAAGGCATGCTGGTAGCAATGATCGTGAGCCCAGAAATGGCAGGAGGAGTTGCCAGGAACCAGGTGTGCCAAGGCGGCTTCTCTGGGAGGCTATGGCTGTGAGCGCTGCCCACCGCTTCTAATTCTAGTTCCATGTGT
Organism: Anas platyrhynchos; assembly: GCF_047663525.1. NCBI lineage: Eukaryota > Metazoa > Chordata > Aves > Anseriformes > Anatidae > Anas > Anas platyrhynchos. Next base: position 399,721 of record NC_092613.1, on the reverse strand, counting down.
CACCCCACAGGACCATGGCACTGTGACCCTGTAAGGTAGCAGCTGGCGGCTCCTATCATCTTGATGACGCTCTGTGATGCGTTGCTTGTTGCCTGGGTAGCGATTGTTAGCTATTATGCAAATGGCTTGTCATCAATCAAGGGTGTGGCTGCTCCTCCCTATAAAAGGGCCAAAGGGGGGCAGTGGGAGCCAGAGTATTGGAGAGGGGAGATGGGAGAAGGTGGAAAAAGAAAAGGAGGAGGATGAGGAAGAGGCATAGGTGGAAAAGGGGGAGTAAGAGAGGAAGGGGGCAGTGGAGGAGGTGGCGGAGGAGGAGGTGGCGGAGAAGATTGAGGAGGTGGCGGCATGAGTAGGAGTGGTGACAAAAGAGGAGGTGAGCAAGGGATAGGCAGAGGGACACGATGGAGGTGGAAGAGGAGAAGAAGGTGGTGGAGAAATAGTAGAATACTAGAGGAGGAGGTGGTGGCAAAAAAGAAAAAAAAAAAAAAAGGTGGAGGAGGAGAAGAAGGTGGTGGAGGAGGAGGCCGCCAAAAAAAACAAAAAAACAAAAGAGAAGGAGTAGAAGGTGGAGGAGGAGAAGGAGGTGGAGGAGGAGGAGGCGGAGGACTCCAAAACAAAAGACCCTCTCTGGTGGTGAGCGTTGACCGCTGCTCCTAATTCTAGTTCCATTTGTCATCCCACAGGACCATGGCACAGTAGCCCTGTAAGGTAGCAGCTGGCTGCTCCTAGCAACTTGATGATGCTCTGTGATGCGTTGCTTGTGGCCTGGTTGCCTGGGTAGCGATTGTTAGCTATTATGCAAAAGGCTTGTCATCAATCGGGGATGTGGCTGCTCCTCCCTATAAATGGGCCAAAGGCGAGCAGTGGGAGCCAGAGTGTTGGACAGGGGAGAGAGGAGGAGGAGGAGGAGGAGGAGGATGAGGAGGAGGAAGTGGAAGCCAAAATAAAAAGGAATAAAAACAAAAAAAGAGGAGGAGGAGAAGGTGGCGGAGGAGGAGGCGGTGGAGGAGGAGGCCAAGGAGGAGGTTTGCTCAGCTACAGCAAGCCATGGGATTTTTGCTGTTTAAACTTTTAACTCCTTGCCTAACCACAGGGGTTGTCATTCGTGGACAAATACTGGGTTAAGTACACCATCACTGCAAGAGGAGCACAAGCTACCTGCAAATGGGCAAATATACCTCTGCAAGTTTTCTTACAAGGGATTAAGACAAAAAGGCCTGTGCCTGGCAGAGGGAGCACTGAACGATGATCTAGCAAAGCAGTCTATCGCAGACAGACAACACTGGCCCGGAAATCCTGCTGGAAAATTTGGTGTACCTGAAACTGAGACGGAAATTGGAACTTCCAACAAAACGCTGTAGGGTAGAAGTTGTTTTAGCTGAACATACTGGGCACATATTTGAGTGCAAAAGGTAAGGTATTGCTTTGTTTCTGTAAGATCTGAGTGTTTCACCCAGCACTCCAGCATCCTCTCTTAAGTAGGGGAGGCAACCATAAGATGCAGAAGTTGGCAGATGCACAGGATGTGAAGTACTATAAGTAAAGAACTTCTTCCTAACATATATTAGAAATCTAACTTTTCAGTTGAAAGCTATTACTCCATGTCCTGTCACTCCAGGCCCTGATAAAGACCCCCTCCCCAGCTTTCCTATAGGTTGCCTTTAATTACAGGAAGGCTCTCCCTGGGGTCACAGTAAGCTCACGTGTTACCCAGGTGTCACAGATAATTCCTGAGATAGGAATAATGACAAGGGTTAATCTATTGCAGATGATTTCATACAATAAGAGAAAAGCTTTTGTTGGAAAGCACAAGGGAGGGGGGAGGGTGGGCGAACAGCTCTGTGTTGTTTAACTGTCGGCTGGGTTAAACCACACCAGTGTGGTTTAAAAAAAAAAGTGGAGGAGGAGGTGACCAAAAATATCACAAATACAAAAAAGAAAAGAGGAGGAGGAGGGGGCCAAAAAATCACGAATACAAAAACAAAAAGAGGAGGAAGAGGAGGTGACCAAATACAGTGATTTTTTTGGCTGCTTCCTCCTCCTCCTCCTATTTTTTTTTTTGGATTTGTGTTGTTTTTTTTTTTTTTTTTGCCACCTCCTCCTCCTCATGCTTTTCTTCATGTATTTGTGACTTTTTTGGCCACCTCCTCCTCCTCATGCTTTTTTTTTTGTATTTTTGAGTTTTTATAGCCACCTTCTCCTCCGCCTCTTCTTTTTTTTT